>NC_135611.1:108897500-113697500 GCF_053574225.1 Canis aureus | reverse complement strand
GGCCACCGCAAAGATGCTCAACCTGGCAGCCCAATGCCTCCTGGGCCAGCTTGCCCATGTCGGCCACTGCAGGGGTGACACAGACAGAAGGATCACTGTGTGCCTGGCTCCAAGCCATGGGCTAACTGGGGATCGGCTCCTCTAATCATCACTGCAGCCTTGACGTCTTTGTACAAACACATAAAATGAGGCACAGAGAGGGTAAGCTGCTTGTCACAGCCACCCAGCAGAGGGTAGGGTGGCAGAGCTGGGCTCAGAATGAAGACAACCCGGACGCCTGGGTGGCTCAGCGGTTGAGCGTCTGCCTTCAGCCCAGGGTGTGATCCTGGAGACTTGGGATCGAGTGCCACATCAGGCTCCCTTGCGTGGAGCCTGCTTCTCCCTCTGCCTGTGTCTCTGCCTCTCTACCCCTCCATGTCTCTCATGAATAAATAAAATCTTAAAAAAAAAAAAAAAAAAAAAAAGAATGAAGACAACCCACCCCATACTCTACTGGGTGGGGAGAAAAGGGTTCCCTCACACATGTGGCTTGAGACCTTTCTGCACCCAACTCACCGGAGAACATCTCTCCCTGGGCCGTGTAGCCTCTCTCCATGGCCACCTGCACAAGTTTCTCCAGCGGGATGCCACTGGGTGGTGCCAGGAGCGTGCCTGCCATCCATAGAGCCACGAGCCCGCACCTGGGGAGACACAGGCCCAGTCCCCCAACCCCTAAGTCATGTCTTTACGGGGTACCCTCTGCCCCCGAAGCTGGAGTGTGGGGAACAGGTCTGCTGCACTGGGTGAATTTCCCTCCCTCCCATGCCTGACAGGGAAGAGGGTGACCTTGGCCTGAGGCTAGGGCTGCAGGGAGAGTGGGAGAGTAGGGAGAGGTCACCTGAGCTTCTAGGAGGAGGAGATACCAAAGCAGGGTCAGAGCTGAAGACTGTTCCCCTGCTTACTCGCTTGCTCATGCATTCCAACAGTTCACTGCGTATGCACCCAGGACCCCACTCTCCACTCCCCTGCTTCCCCTCCCCTCCACCTCCTCTTAAGCTGCCTGGGATGTACCCACACCTCCCACCCTACAGATGGGTCCTCAGGAAGCACAGCAAAGTTCAGGGTCCCAGATCAGGGCACGTACTGAGGGCCTTCCTGGATGAGGGAGGGCAGGTCGGCACAGAAGAGGATCCATTGCAAGTCACTTCTGAAACTGAATCACAGGGTGCTCAGGTCACGTGGACACCAGCTCCTAGATCCCCCCCTTGAGGTGTGACTGGTAGTGTAGCGTTGAGGGAAGGGGAAAGGAACCCAGGCCTAGCTGTCCTAAGGCCTGAGGGCATCTCCAGGCTCTGATGCAACTGTATTCTCCCCAATGAGGCTTATTTTCCTTCTCCAGACTTCAGAGTCCTTATCTGCTCAGTGGGGATCATCCTCCTACCTGCTGCTCCCTGTGCCTTCTTTGTTACTGAAGGGGCAAAGAGCAGATGTGCAAAAGCTCTGCAACTTGGAGCCAGAAAAATGGATTAGGGGAAATTTCTCGAAGGGCTGTCTCTATATCCAAACCCTTCCTGTGATTTCCTTCCCTTCTCAAGCCTGTTAAATAGGGATGAAAATCCCGTAACTCAGCCTAGAGAAGAACCAGGTAACAACATGCTCCAGGGCTAAGAGATCACCTGCATGATGAGCCCCTGCAGGCCTGCTCAGCCCCACCCTTGGGGAAGTCACTCAGAAAATTTTGATCTCTGCCCTGCTGCCCCAGGGCTCAGGAGGGGCTGGGAAACTTGCTTATCCAGTATTTCTTTCCAAGACCAGTTAAAGAGCAAGGCTGGGGGGAAAAATGTTCCTAGTTCCCAGCTTGGGGCAGCATTCTGATGGAAGATACCACACGACAGTGATTAAAAGCACGAAGCCCTGTGCAAATCGAGCTCTTTCTAAGTGCTGTGGCTAAGTGACTTCACCTCCATGAGCCTCAGTTTCCTTGTCTGTAAAATGATGTAATAATAGTTCTTATTATTAGAATCACCAAGAGAATGAAATAAATACCTAAAAACACTTAGAATAATGTTTGATATACAATAGACGTGCACTATTGGGTGATGGTCAATATTTGCATTCAATTTTCCTCACTTGGGTTAGGAAAAATATTCTAACCAAACAGATTATAAACTTGTCTGGAGAGTTGAAAGTTTCTTCTGAGTCTGGGCAATCCACTTATTGTTAAACTGGGTCGCCCCTGCCGGAGTCTAGCCCCTTCCGGCCTGGGTCTCTGGGTGCTCCAGCTTCCCCCTGGGCTGTCAACTGTGTCACCACCTCCACTCCCCACAGGGAGCCCTGCTGTCTGTGCAAAGCCCTCCCACAGCTCCCGGGCGCCCCAGGATAGACCACCTCCCTCCACATGGTGCCCATGCCCTGTGTGATCTGGCTCCTGTCCACCTGTGAAACCCCATGTTTACCAACCGCCCCCGCCCCCAGCCCCGACCTGTTAAAGAAATATTTGCAGAGCCTTGAGAAGAACAACTCTTCATTTCAGCCTGGGCCTCTACACAGGCTGTTGACTCTTCTCAACACGGGGGACTTCTCAGGGGTCCCGTTCTCCAGGCAGGCCCCACTAACCCCCAGCCTTGGCCAGGCACGCCCTCATCACAGCTCTGATGCTCTGGGCTGCCACTGCTGAGGGAGGGATGGGTCTCTGCCACCAGGGTAGGTGCCCGTGAGGTCAGGCTCTTTGCTGAAGGCGCATCCTGAACAGGCCTAAGTAGGGGGCTGAGGCATGCAGGCTCCTTGACCTTGAGGAAACAGGAAACCCCAGGATGCAATGACTGTCCCCAGGGACAGGTGGTTCAGGGAGACCCTACCGGTCCTTGTGCAGCTTCAGGAGCCTCTTGACGTCATCTCTGCTGCTGGGGACTGGGCCAGCTTTCTCTAAGGCTTCCTTCAGGAGCTGGCTCTTCTCCAGGCCAAAGACATGAGGGGGAGCCAGCCCCCTGACAGGGGGTGGAGGTGGCAGAGGAGGGGGTGGGATAGGGGCCTGGAGACTTGCCTGGGGTGGAGGAGGAAGTGGAGTGATGGGGGCTTGGGGAGCAGGGGTCTGAGGAGCGGCTGGGGGCTCTTCAGGAGGAGGGCACGGAGAAATCATTTTGGGGGTCTACAGCATGCAAGTGCTGGGAGGTCAAGAATGGGAGACGGTTGGAGCCTCTAAAATAGGTTTGTCGCTGGGATGGACGTTCTGAGGGTTTTAGAGCGAAGTTCCAGAACTTGACTGCTGAGCGGTGGGACTCAAATCATCAGGGGATTTAAGAAGTTAACAGGGCGGGTCCTTTATCCGCAACTAGATCTTGGTGTGGGGTTGGGCTGCAAGGCTCAAGGTGGGGGGGAGGGTAGTTAAGAGTTACTGTATTATCCGGAACGAGGTTTGGAAACTCGCGAGTCAGTTTTGGGAAAAGGCAGGCCCCGCTCGGGTGGGATTCGGGGGCCGGGGCTACAGACTAGGGAATTTAGGCTCTGAAAACCCTCACATCCCGGGCCCCAGTTCGGAACCTTGGAGCTGACCTTTGAATCAGCGCTCAAGAGATCAAAAAACACCCGGCAAGGAGAATGACTTAGTCGTGGAGAAGGTGCTGGAATCAGCGCAAAAGGAAAAGTCCTCTGGGTTGGGGAAGGCACAGAGACGGGAGGGCGCTGGCAGCCGCGACACCGCTGGGAGCCGCAGGCGAGCCGGAAGATAAAGCCCGCCTCCCCTTCCACCAAAATGGCGGCCGCAGCACACATTTTTCCCGTATCACGTGGCGGGGCCCGCGGCTCGTGCCCTTGGAGGGTCACGTGACGAGAGAAGGCGGGGCGGGAGAGGAGAGGCTTTCAAAGGACTGCCCCCGGAAGAGACTGAAGCGCGAGCGGCTTCCCCATTGGCAGGAAGCGCGTGAGGGGGCGCGGCCTTCGCTGATTGGTCCGTAGACCCTCGGTGCAGCGTCGGGCGGGGCTTTCCTACCGAGGCGGGAACCCAAATGTCGTTTTGATTGGCAACCTTTGGACCCAGGGGCGAGGCTGGCTCTGATTGGTCAGGCTACTGAGTTTCCGCGCGGGATTGGCCTGCAGAAAGCTAAAGGCGGGACCAAGAGAGGAAGCTTTTGTAGTCGGCTCTCAGAAGCGCAGGAGGCGACGCTTGCGGGAGCTGCGACTCTGTTGGTGAGTAGTCCTCGGGCGCACGCGGCCGTGGACGCCGGGCGGGCGGAGCGCTTGCCGCCTGGGCTTTCTCGTGCCTCGTGTGGGGAAATTCACTTGCCGCTGCGCGAAGTTAGGGCGCCAGAGCCGTCTCCTGAACTGGCTCATGTATCCGGGTTTTTTCTCCTGGGCCGCCCTTTGAGCTCGTGAACCAATGAGAGTCTCCGCTTAGGACGCTCCGCCTACTGGGCCCCGTAGAGCATCCTGGGACTCGTAGTAAGCCTCTCGAGATTTCCTTCTGGTAACCACGCGGGGAGCAGCAGCGGTGTCCTGCTTTCGCTTTGTTTCCTAGCTGTACTTCCTTCCCTGCTCTCCGGACTTCCTCCTGGAAGGAAGATCCCCATCCCCGAGCAGCTCGTTAAGCCTGCTTTAGGGCAGAGGATTTGGAGAAACCCGGGGCTGAAGTTAACCTTTTCCCCCTTCTTTCAGCTCTACTTCGGCACCTCTCTCCATGGCAGTTCCCGAGACCCGCCCCAACCACACTATTTATATCAACAACCTCAACGAGAAGATCAAGAAGGATGGTGAGTTGGGATAGTCCAGACTCCAGGTTGCCTCGCACGAGCCGCCCCCCTCTTCCATCCCTCGAATTAACTTCTCTTCCTTTTCTCCAAACTGTCGAGTTAATCCTGAATTCAGCCTTTGCACACGCTGCTTCCTGTGTCTTTAACGCTCTTCCAGCCCGTCGTCTACTCTGGCCATTAGCCTGGTCGCTTTTGTTCATCCTTCAGGGTTTCAACTCACAGGACTCCTCCAAGAATCCTTCGCCGGCCTCTTTCCCCCCAGGTGCCTTGCCCCTGACTTCCCATAGGCCCTGGATATCTCCCGCTCAAACCCTCAATTGTTTTGGGCTGTTGTGGGGCTGTCTGCACAAGTCTGTGAGCTCCACGACGGTAAGCGCCTGGACGGCCTTGTGTTCTCAATGATCAGCGCACAGTGGAGGTGTTTCATTTCAAAAAGAAAATGAAATGATAATACGATGGCTAACATTGTCCTTAGGCACTGATACATACGACTTTATTACATTGAATTCTCGACAATTCTTCAGTAAGGAGCTATTACTCCCTATTTCTCAGGCGGGGGTGATGTGAGTTGCCCAAAAGTCACACAGCAAGGTAAAGTGGTTGAGGCCACCAGCGTGGAAATACTGCTTAAGAACTCGATTCTTAACGTTCATTGGACATATTTTTTCGTTTCATTTATCATCTCATTGAATTTCATTTTTTATATTTGAAAGTTGAACAAATCCCCGGTATTTCTGTGCGTGAATGCTTTGTGGATTAAATTAGCTGAATATCTGTCTGTTAGTTAAGTTTGGATAAAATTTGTCTTTTTTTGTCACCTTAAGAAAATTCTCAGGAGAACCAAAGGAAGGAGTTTGCTGGGATTAATTTTGAGGTTACCAATAAAGTTAACTGTTGAGGAAAATGGACCAAGCTATGTAAATCCCCATGTGCTCTTAGAGTATCATGTGCAGCCAGTACCATGTGGTGCTGGAGAAACACTGGTGATGGACAGTCCTGGTCCTGCCTTCATGGAGCCACAGTCCAGTGGGGGAGACTGACCTTCCAGTGATTGCCCAGAGTAGCCAGGGCCATGATGGGGAAAGCACAAGCAGAGTGGTCAGGAGGGATTTGGCACCTAGACAGAGGAGTTTGGACTCTTTCATAGAAAAGGAGACATTTAGGGGCACCTGGGTGGCTCAGGTTGTGTTCCTGGGGTCCTGGGATCGAGTTCCATATCAGGCTTCCCACAGGGAGCCTGCTTCTCCCTCTGCCTATGTCTGCGCCTCTCTCTCTCTCTTTTTTTTTATGTCTGCCTCTCTTTGTCTCTCATGGATGAATAAAAAAATCTTTACAAAAAAAAAAAAAAGGAAAAGGAGACATTTCAGAAAGCGTTTCCAGATAGAGGAAGGAGTATATATATTGTGCAGAAGAAGAGTGTTCCGAACCCAGATCTATGTGTCCAGGTGCCTAGGGGCAAAAGAGAGCCTGGGGCATTCTGGAAAATACAAGTAGTTTTGTGTGACTGAGGCTTGTGACACAGGCAGCACCTTCTAGTGAGCAGTGCACTGATGGTTCATGGGATCCTGTGGGCAGGTAGGCCATTAGACTTTGTCATGAGGCCATCAAGGAGCCAGGTAAGGGACCCTCTGGTGTGAGGACAACATCAGGAGGGTGAACTTGAGTGGGCAAGAGGGGAGGAGGGAGAGAGGCCCAGGGGAATGTCGAGGGCCAAACAGATCATGTGGGTGGAGGAGGGAGAGAAATACCAGAAATGGAATCAGGAGGGTGCCTGACTGGTTCAGGTGGTCGAACATACCTTTCGGTATGTCCTGGGATCCAGCCCTTATCAAGACTCCCTGCTCAGTGGAGAGCCTGCTTCTCCCTGTTCCCCTCATCCTGCTCATGTGCATGTGTACTTCTTTTCTCTTCTCTTCTCTTCTCTCCTTTCCTTTCCTTTCCTTTCCTTTCCTTTCCTTTCCTTTCCTTTCCTTTCCTTTCCTTTCCTTTCCTTTCCTTTCTTTTCCTTCTTTCTTTTCTTTCAAGATTTTATTTATTCATGAGAGAGAGAAGAGCAGAGACATAGGCAGAGGGAGAAGCAGGCTCCTCACGGGAGCCTGATCTGGGACTTGATCCCGGGACTCCAGGATCACACCCTGAGCCAAAGGCAGACGGTCAACCACTGAGCCACCCAAATATCCCAAGAAATAAAATCTTTTTTTTTTTTTTAATTTTTTTTAAATTTATTTGTGATAGTCACAGAGAGAGAGAGAGAATGAGGCAGAGACACAGGCAGAGGGAGAAGCAGGCTCCATGCACCAGGAGCCCGACGTGGGATTTGATCCCGGGTCTCCAGGATCGCGCCCTGGGCCAAAGGCAGGCGCCAAACCGCTGCGCCACCCAGGGATCCCAAGAAATAAAATCTTAATTAAAAAATAAGGCAACAGAATTTTTGGCAAATCTCGCCAAAACACCTTTGGCCTCCTTCTTTACCCCACCTTTTTTTTTTTCTTCCCTCACCTAGTCTTTCAGCAAGCGTCTTCAGCTCAGGTGCCGCCTTTTCTTTGAAGAAGATTGGGATTCTTGTCTGTCAGGGGTGGCAGTTTGTTAGTGAGATATGGTGGTGTAGGGTTCAAATGGAGGTGGGTCCTGGTCCCAGTCCCAGCTCTGTTGGTTCTTTTTTTTTTTTTTTTTTTAAAGATTTTATTTATTTATTCATGAGAGACACACAGAGAGGCACAGACATAGGCAGAGGGAGAAGCAGGCTCCAGCAGGGAGCCCAATGTGGGGCTTGATCTGGTGACTCAGGACTCATGCCCCGAGTGGAAGGCAGATGCTTAACCGCTGAGGCACCCAGGTGTCCCTCTGTTGGTTCTTTCTAAGAAGTACCTTCTGAGCCAGTTACGAATCCTCTGAGAGCCTGTTTGCATGTTAGTAAAATTAAGACCGTTACAGTTGCTGCCTTGTGAAGTCATTGTGGGAATTTAGTGAAGTCTTTTCCGTAAAAGACATTTCCCCCCAAAGATTTTATTTACTTCTTGTTGAGAGAGAGGCAGAGGGAGAAGCAGACTCCTCGCTGAGCAGAGATCCCTAGGTGGGACTTGATCCCAGACCCCAAAATCATGACCCAAGCTGAAGGCAGATGCTTAAGGACTGAGCCACCCAGGCACCCTGAAATGTCTCCTTTTCTATGAAAGGGACCAAACTTTTCTGTCTACATTTAATGGTATCTTTAGGGTGCCTGGGTGGCTCAGTTGGTTGAGTATCTGCCTTTGGCTCAGGTCAAGATCCCAGTGTCCTGGGATCGAGTCCTGTATTGGGCTCCCTGCTCAGTGAGGAGCCTGCTTCTGTGCCTCCCCCCCCCCCCCCCCAGTTTCCCCCGTGAGTAAATAAGTCTTTTTTTTTTTTTTTTTTTTTTAAGTATCTTTAGTTGTGTAAATGTGTTTGAAGAAACGTGGGTGCTAGAATCTGCACTGAGCCTGGGAATACTGCAGTAAATTGGAGAGGCTTGTAGTTGAGGATAGCTAAATAAGTCAGCAACTCTGGAGTTTGGAGGTGGGAAATACCGTGAAGGAAAAAGAATGGGGTTGAGGAGTGGGAAGAGTGATGATGGGAGACCTTTATTTAGACAGGGTGATCAGAGCAGGCCTCTGAAGCGGGCACACTTTGCTGAGACCCGGTGACTAGAAGGAGGCAGCCGGGTCCACATCTGGAGGAAGGTCCTTCTGGTGGAGGTAGCAGCCAGGGCAAAGGTCCTGAGGCAGCTTCTGTGTACTGGCCTGAGAAAGGGCTATGAGGCCACTGTGACTGGAGACGGGAGTGGGGTGGAGTGTGGGGAGACCGGGTTGGAGAAGCTGGCCGGGGCCACATCACACAGGCCTGGGTCAAGGTGCTGGTGACAAGGAAAAGCATACTCATTTATTGAGTATTTGCCATGTGCTGTTGTTCAGTATGCGTCCTGTTCGTCCTGTTCTTCATCTGGCAGCCCTGGGGAGTTGGGGTGGGCAGGTACCTGTGCCTTCTGTGCTTAGGAGGAGTGCGCATAGCCCGGCCCACCCCAGTGGTGCTCAGCTGTCACTGGTATTGCCGGCTCTTGAGGGATTCCTGACCTGTAGCAGTTGTGTCAGGTGGCCGATGGTTTCCCTTCTGGGCGTCACTTGGCTCCAGAAAAGAAGCTCCGACCCCAGGAGCAGGTACCAAGAGCTCTAGTCACCCATGGGCCTTCCCTTCCTCCCCCTGCAGAGCTGAAGAAGTCCCTCTACGCCATCTTCTCCCAGTTTGGCCAGATCCTGGATATCCTGGTATCTCGAAGCTTGAAGATGAGGGGCCAGGCCTTTGTCATCTTCAAGGAGGTCAGCAGCGCCACCAATGCCCTGCGCTCCATGCAGGGTTTCCCCTTCTATGACAAGCCTATGGTGAGCACTGTGGGTGTGGAGGGTGTGCGCTGCAGAGCGCTGGGCGGGCTAGCTGGGTCCGGACCTGTCTCACCCCTAGTGCAGTCCCCTGAAGTCGCAAGGCTTTCTTTGTTCCTTTATCAGCATCCACTGTTCTTTGTACTGGGGGCGGGGGATGAGGGATACAGTGACTGAGGGACCCCCCCGCAGCCCTGCTCTTTCAGACCCCAGATGGTGATGAGGGGTCAGGGCCAGGATAGGGGAAGTGCACAGAGTTCGGGGAGCTTAGGGGAGACACCTCACCCAGTCTAGGAGTTCGGGGAAGGCTCTCTGAATGTGAGGCTCACGGGAGGAGTAGCTGGGGGAGGCAGGGGAGAAAGTGTTAGGTAACTGAGAGCATTTGTCTTTGAGGAAGTGAGTCAAGTCTGGCTGGAGTGAAGGGTGGGGGTGGGGTGGGGTGCTGGGGAGCCATGGGAGGGTTTAGGGAGATGCCTCTAGCCATTGGGGAGAGTGGATTAGAGCAGGTAGGTTACAGGAGTCTGGGTTGGGCTCTCAGATGTGAGGGCTTGTGCCAGGCCTGGGGCAGGGCCGAGGAATGGGTAGAGATGGTGGGTTGCAGGGGTTCAAGAGGCCAAGTGGACAGCTGAGGGGGCTGTGTTCTGGGAGGTGAGGAGTAGCTTAAAGTGCCTGCCCTGAACTAGCATTCCTGCCGGATCACTGGCAGCTGTCTTTGGTTCTTGGGGTCTTTTTTTTCCCTCATCCCCCTGTCAGCTGACTTTCCCCTGATTGGAATATTCTTCCTGAACCAACTCTTTTTTTTTTTTTTTTTTTTAATTTTTTATTTATTTATGATAGTCACAGAGAGAGAGAGAGAGAGGCAGAGACACAGGCAGAGGGAGAAGCAGGCTCCATGCACCGGGAGCCCGATGTAGGATTCGATCCCGGGTCTCCAGGATCGCGCCCTGGGCCAAAGGCAGGCGCCAAACCGCTGCGCCACCCAGGGATCCCCCTGAACCAACTCTTTTGGGGAGGGAACAGCAAATGCTGGTGTGTTCAGGTCCCAGGCGGGTCACTTGCTGTCGGAGACAGTGGACCTGGGGGCCGTGGGGTGCCCTGGGACCCTCCGTGTAGCAGGGGAACTCATCTGCCTGCTGTCACCTCTAGATGGTGTGAGCCCAGACTTGCCACATCTCCCATTGCTTTTCTGGAGCAGCAGGAATTAGGTTTTGAATTGAAGCATAAAGACCATGATCTTACTGTGTTGATCCTCCCTCCCCTCTACTCCCCAAATCACCGCTCAGACCATTTCAGACACTCAAGCATGAGTGAGTTCTATCAGGGACAGTGGGGACCCTGCCTTGGAGACATCCACCACTGCCTGTTTCCCCCTCCTCCCCTGTGGCTTCCCGGTCTCTGCTTGGACCCCTGCTCCCCGTGGGCTATTCTCCACACACAGCCCCAGGGCTGCTTCTGGCACACCAGTGAAATCTCACTCTGCGTAAGATACTCCATGGCTCCCAGCTATCTCAGGAAAAAAACCCAAGTTGGACCACCCTTCCCTCTGTGATCTTGTCTCCTCCCTCCTCATCCCCATTGATCTTGAACACACACTGCACACCTTAGTTCTACTGTTCCCTTTACTGAAATGCTTTTCTCTTAACAGGCCTTCCTCCCTCTGTCTCTATGCCAGTGTCACTTCACTGAGGCCTGCCTTAGCCACACTCTGAAATTTTCAATTCTGGGGTTATGTTTTATTTTTTTTTATTTTAAGATTTTATTTATTTGAGAGAGTGAGCAAGCGAGAGAACATGAGCAGGGGGAGGAGCAGAGAGGGGAGAAGCCATCTCCCCATTGAGCAGGGAGCCCAATGCAGGACTCGATCCTGGGACTCTGAGATCATGAGCTGAGCCGAAGGCAGACACTGAGCCACCCAGGCGCCTCTGAAATTTTCCATCCCCTTTTCCAGTTTTGTTTTTAATCTTTTTCATCATATCTTTCTCACCAAGGAGATCATGAGGGCAGGGACCTTTGATACACTCGTTGCTGTACCCCAGAGTATAGGTTCTCCGTAGACCACTGAGAATCAGCTTTCGCCTGGGAATCTAAACTCCTGTGTGACTAGAACCCCCCTGCATAGTGTTCCTCTCCTAGCCTTGTTTCTTCAGGCATCTGCCTTTGGCCTGATGCTCGGGACTGTCCCATCTTCCCTTCAAAATCCCAACAACTTACTGACTGAATGCCTAGTTTGTGCCAGCTACTGTTCAGAGCACTTAAGCTTATTTAGTTCTTACAGTCCTCCTTTCCAGTGGAAAATCTCAGTTACCATTTTACAGATGAGGATATTGAGGCCAAGTGATTTCCATAACATTGCTCACTGAGCTTCTGGTAAGATCTGCTTTTGTACCCAGGCGATTGGGCCTTGATACACTCCTTAACCTTCTGCTCTTTGTTTGGCAGCGCATTCAGTATGCCAAGACTGACTCGGATATTATTGCCAAGATGAAGGGTACCTTCGTGGAGCGGGACCGCAAGCGGGAGAAGAGGAAGCCCAAAAGCCAGGAGACCCCAGCAGCCAAGAAGGCTGTGCAGGGTGGGGCCGCCGCCCCTGTGGTGGGGGCTGTCCAGGGCCCTGTCCCGGTAAGCCAGGGCCGAGAGACCCTGCCCTCTCTCCCATCAGGCCTTCCTCAGCTGTGTGGCCTGGCGTGTGGGCATGGTGGAGGGTGGAGGTGGTCTCCCCAGGGGTTTGGGCACTCTCCCCTTCCATTTTCTGATGGAAATTGTGCACCTCACTGTGAGGGATTATGCACCTGCGTGATGGAGTCTACATTTGGAAATGCCTTTGTGGTTGCCTGTTTTTCAGATCTTTCTTTCTGTCTCTCTGTTCCTTAGTTTTTTTCTTCCCTTGACTTTGATCCTGTTGTCTGTGTTTTTTAAGTTAATGTCTATGCGGAAAACCCAGAAGAAGCCATGAACCAACTTTTTGGGATTAATTAGTGAATTTAATTTAGCAGGGTCATCAGAGAGAAGGTCAGTGTGGAAGAAGTCAGTTTTATTTCTGTGTGCTAGCAGCAAACAGTAGCCTCCAAATTTAAAAATGGCTCAGGAGTAAATCCCATGAAGGGTAAGCAAAATATACTCACTGAAAGTACAGAGCATCTCTGAGAGAAATGGGAGGTGAATTCAGCAAATGGATGGGAGACTCAAAACTTATTAGGAGGGGAAAAATTAAAGAGGAAGACAAACCATGAGAGACTCCTAGCTTTGGAAAATAAAGGGTTCCAGGAGAGGAGGTGGAGGGGGATGGGGTAGCTGGGTGATGAGCTTTAAGGAAGGCACATGATAAGATGAGCACTGGGTGTTATACTATATATTGGCAAATTGGATTTAAATTTTATTTATTTATTCATGAGAGACACAGAGGTAGAGACACAGGCAGAGGGAGAGCTGCAGGACTCCATCCCCAGATCCTGGGATCACGACCTGAGCCAAAGGCAGATGCTCAACCGCTGAGCCACCCAGGTGTCCCTGAATTTAAATTTTTAAGAAATACTTACTTACTTATTTATTTATTTATTTATTTATTCATGATAAACACAGAGAGAGAGGCAGAGGGAGAAGTAGGCTCCATGCAGGGAGCACGATGTGTGGGACTTGATCCTGGGACTCCAGGATCACGCCCTGGGCCTCAGGCAGGCGCCCAACCACCCAGGGATCCCCCCTGAATTTAAATTTTAAAACAAACTTGTTAGGATGTCAGTCCTCCAAACTGGCCTAACCCTCAGCACAATTCCAATCAAAATGCCGACAGGAATTCTGGGCATGCTGGCAGTCTTTCCACAGGTATGTGGAAAGGCAAGGAGAATGAAGCAGGGAGGCTGCTGTAGTCATCAAGATGGTGAGATGTTGGCCTGAGGGGAAGAAGAGGGACCAGGTGGCAGAAGAGAGTCCAGAAGTCAGTCCGGTCCACACAGGCATGTTTGTCAGCCAGTGAAGGCACCATTGCGTTCCCGTGGTGAAAGGACTTTATCTTGCTAATAAATGGTGCTGGACGAATCAGATGTCTTTAAGGCAAAGTGTTAGTCCTACCTCAACCATAGAAGTTAGTTTGAGATGAATAGTAGACCTCAGTGTGGCCGTTGAAACAATAAAGATTCTAGAAGGAAACAGGAAAATCTCTTCAGGAACTTTGTGAGGGCATGAGAAGTAGAAACATCCTGTTTTGTAAAACAGAATCGAGAAAGCACGAAGTACTTAAGATAGATGAATTGCCTCTACTCATTTCTGAGTCCCCACAGTGGCTCTGCTGACCGGATCACACCGTACTTGTCCTTTCACTGATACCAGTTCTCACTCTTTGGTGTCAGCAGTGATGTCGGGGTTTCCCTCTGTCTAGTTTCCCTCTTCTTCCCCACTCTCCTCCGCTGCACCCAGCTATATGTGCACCTTTGAGTCCTTAGCGGTGGCTCCAGCTCCAATGGCCCTGTCTCCCTTGGGTGCATGACCTTGTGCCCTTTGGCTGGCTCCCACCTCCCTGCCACCCCTCCATTGCTTTCTCCATCTGTCCTGACTGTCCCTGTCCATCTCTGCCTTCCACTGTCTGCTCCTTTTTTCTCTGTAGGTCTCTTCCCACCCCCCCCCCCACCCCCAAGTGTATTTTTGGAAGTAAAACTCCAGCATACTCATTATAGTGTTTATTTTCGCTCTTTTTGTTGACTGTTGTTAGCATTCGATTTTTTCCAGTGTTGTTTTCTTTCTTCTATGTCAACAGAGCTGGACCACACTGATTAGTTTTTCTTTGTTAGAAAAATTTTTAAGTTTCTGGTTTGATGTCTCCCTCGAGCCTGAGTTGGGTCTGTTTTGCTCCATCCATTTTCTTTTGGATGACCTTTGTCTCCATGGGTGCCTTTTTTTCCACCTTGCAAGTCTGAATCTCTCCCTGGGTCTTCTGACACTCTCTTCTGTCTGCTGACACCAGACTCGATCCCTCCTGTCTGCTGGGTGCCCCACTCAACCCTGTCTTCCCTCTCTCTGCAGGGTATGCCCCCAATGACTCAAGCCCCCCGCATCATGCATCACATGCCAGGCCAGCCTCCCTACATGCCGCCTCCTGGCATGATCCCGCCTCCAGGCCTGGCACCTGGACAAATCCCACCAGGGGCTATGCCCCCACAGCAGCTTATGCCGGGGCAGATGCCACCAGCCCAGCCTGTAAGTACCTACTGCTCCTGGGGTCTCCTATGAACAGTCAGAACATGGGAATAGAAAGGGATGGGTGGGGGTGCTGTTTTAGAGCCAGAGAGGGATTATATGTATGTCGGAGGAGCTTCAAAAGGTCGGGGTGAGGCTGGAGCAGTGACCAGAGCCCAGCTTGATTCAGTGAACTTCTGTGCAGCATCTGATGAAAACAGCAGTGTTCTCTATGGTTCTTAGTCTGGTGGGTGCAAGGTGGTGTAGACAGGCAACATCAGGCGTGTCAGGTGAAGGGGCCAGAAGGAACTTACGAAGGGACAGGGGTAGAAAATAGGAAGGCAGTAGGTTCTCCCACTAGACTCACAGGCTCTGTCACTTCCTTGCAGCTTTCAGAAAATCCACCAAATCACATCTTATTCCTCACCAACCTGCCTGAGGAGACCAATGAGCTCATGCTGTCCATGCTTTTCAACCAGTAAGTGGGGCCAGTAGCTGGGCAGGGTCCAGAGGGTGATGGCCCAGGAGTCGGCACCGTGGAGACAGGCCTTGGAGTTCTGCTGGTGGAGTCTTGAGTCTGCTTAGGATTTGCAGGCAGAACAGTGGCTTGGAGGCATAAAGGGTGGAGGCTGAGGCTCACAGCCTGAGGAGGTGTGGCAGTGGCAAGCCTCAGACATAGCATGGCCAAGGGAGCATTGGACCTTCCTTGACTTCGTGGGAGGTGCAGGGGTCCCTGGGCCTCTTCTTTCCAGCCTCTAAATCAGAAAAATGCCAGGTGTGTATAAAACAACAGTGCAGTGGCATCGAGCACTGGCTAGGCTGGTCAGAATCGGCACACTCAAACTGCACAGTAGGAGGTTAGGGATGTTGGCAACCCCAGTGCTGGTGACGGGGTGTACACCACTATGGCTATTGCACAGGGTAACACATTCACTGTTCAGTGAAGGAAGGGTTGTGTGCTCACCTGGTGGCTCTGCCTTCTGGTCTTCTAAAAGTTTTTTTTTTTTAAGATTTTATTTAATTATTTATTTGATAGCCAGAGAAAGCTAGAGAGCACAAGTTGGGGGAATGGCAGAGAGTGAGGGAGAGGAAGAAACAGACTCCCCACTGAGCAGGGAGCCTAATGCAGGACTGGATCCCAGGACCCTGGGATCATGACCTGAGGCGAAGGCAGATGCTTAACTGGCTGAGCTTAACCCCTCCTAAAGCCATTGTTAACAGAAGTCCCAAGGGGTGTGGATGGACATGATTCCTCTGGGTGGTAGGGAGTTGGAGGCAGCCCCAGGGGAAGAAGCCAGAGGTCAGAAGGGCTGCTCACTGTGGCCTGCTCTGTGGCAGTTGGGGAACAGTGCAGTGCCGATGGTTCTCTGTAACAGTGCTGGGAGGGAATTTTGAGAAACTCCGTAAGAGGGAAAATACAGTATCATACGCATATCTTTCTGTGAAACAATACAGACTCCGTAAGAATAGGTGCAGAAGAAAGTGTACCCAGCAAACATGAGGATGGTTGCCTAATGGGGAAGGAAGTTGGGGAAGAGGGAGCGGAAATGAGAGAAACAGCAGATCATAAAAAGTCAGGGTAGTGTTTATTTCTGGAACCCGGTGGTGGGTATGATCAGGGAGGGACATGGGGGCAGTGTCCTATTCCTTGATCTAACTTATGGCTGCATAGGTGTTCACGTTAAAATATTTCCTTAAATGACATGTTTACATCGTGTGTACTCGTTTGTGTCCGGGCTCTTCAGCTTAGGACTGTATACACTTGGGCCTGGATGATCCTCTCTTACTATGCATTGTAGTGGATGTTTAGCAGCATCCCTGGTGGCTTCTACACTTCAGATGCCAGAACATTCGGGGGAGATGCCAAGTCTGGATCCCTGAGGTCTCTTCCCTTCTCCCCAGGTTCCCTGGCTTCAAGGAGGTACGACTGGTCCCCGGGCGGCACGACATTGCCTTTGTGGAGTTTGACAATGAGGTACAGGCAGGGGCCGCTCGCGATGCACTGCAGGGCTTCAAGATCACCCAGAACAATGCCATGAAGATCTCTTTTGCCAAGAAGTAGCACCTTTTTCCCCCTGCCTGCCCCTGCCCCCTGCTCTGGGGCCACCCCTTTCCCCCTTGGCTCAGCCCCCTGAAGGTAAGTCCCCCTCAGGGGCCTTCTCAGAGCCGTGTGTGAGTGAGTGGTCGCCACACAGCATTGTACCCAGAGTCTGTCCCCAGACATTGCACCTGGCGCTGTTAGGCCGGAATTAAAGTGTTTTTTTTGAGGTTTGGTTTTTCACAACCAATTGTCGTTTTTATTTTTCATTTTTTGTCTTCTATGCTGCATTTTCTTGCGTATCGGAACATTCTGGGTATTTGGACCTGTTAGCGTGTTGGGCTTTGCAACTTTGGGGAAACACAGAATAGTGTAGTAACTTTCTCTAAGCCTCAGGCATCTTTATTTAATCCTTTGGAAAAATTTCTGTTTTGTCTCAATCAGCATTCAGCAGGAAATTAAAACCCATGCTGCCATGTAATCTTGGACAGGTTTTGTACTAAATAAGGATGCCACCTTTAAGGGCATGCCATTCACTTTGTAGATTCATATGTTTTTTTTTCAAACATAATGGAATGTTAGAGGTTTTTTGTCTTTTTTGAATCTTCACAAAAATTGTTCCATCCTAGCAACAGTCCCCAGAATCCATGCTAGATACTTCAGGAAGAAAAGAAAGGGAACTGAGTGCTCAGGAACTCATTGGAAGAAGAGAAGGAGTGGTAGCCTGGGCTTGAGACACTTGAGTTGAAGTTTGCAATCTCCTCCCTCTGCCTGTGTCTCTGCCTTTCTCTCTCTCTCTCTCTCTCTGTGACTATCATAAATAAATAAAAAAATTAAAAAAAAAATTTAAAAGAAAGAATGGGGATCCCTGGGTGGCGCAGCTGTTTGGCGCCTGCCTTTGGCCCAGGGCGCGATCCTGGAGACCAGGGATTGAATCCCACATCAGGCTCCCGGTGCATGGAGCCTGCTTCTCCCTCTGCCTGTGTCTCTGCCTCTCTCTCTCTCTCTGTGACTATCATAAATAAATTAAAAATTAAAAAAAAAATTAAAAAAAAGTTTGCAATCTCTGATTGAGCTGTAGTCTGGACTAGAGGAAGGTGCCACTGCTGCTGATGGAAGTGCCCCATCCCACATGGAGAGCTGCTGACCGGGCACAACGGGTGTAGCCACTTCAAACACTGCTAATCTTCCCTTCTGGCCACCTGCTATTCAGCCAGGAGCCTCGGGCAGGTGGCTGAACCACGTTCCTTCCCCTCCAGTGCTCTGGCTGCAGGGGAGTCTAGGAAATGGAGTTCTGGTTGGACAGTCATGAAATAACAGCTGAAGCTATGGATAAGAAGGGAGATGGAAGGAGGAACCTTTTTCAGTCTCATACACATCTGATCTGGAACAAAAATTTTTAAAAAGATTTTATTTATTTGAGAGAGAAGGGAGCAGACTCCCCACTGAGCAGGGAGTCTGATGCGGAACTTGATCCCAGGACCCTGAAATCATGACCTGGGCTGAAATTAGATGCTTAACCAATTGGGCCCCCCTGGAAATTTTATTAGTTAACTTAAAAAACATGTATATATTGCTTAAGATCTTTCTCAGGCCTTGAACATGATACCCCTGAGATCATTTGCCAGAAGTAGAATATAGAAAACAAAAAAATAAATACAAGAAGACAAGAGTGTTGGGATGCCTGGGTGGCTCAGCGGTTGAGTGTCTGCCTTCGACCCTGGGTGTTACCCTGGAGCCCCAGGATCGAGTCCCACATCGGACTCCCCACAGGGAGCCTGCTTCTCCTTCTGCCTGTGTCTCAGCCTGCCTCTCTGTCTCATGAATAAATAAAATCTTCAAAAAAATAAAAAGACGAGTGTTGAGTAGTGTCTATCTTTTGTGAAGGCTCTAAGCTAAGCCTACTCTGGCTCTGCTCTTTTCTGTTAAAAAGGAAGATAAGTGTTTGCAATGATAAAGACTTACGGCACCAAATAGTCTTCCTTCTTGTAGGATCTGAAAGACTTCACTAAGAGGCAAGTATTATTGCAGATGGCAAATGGAAACATCTCACCCAGCACACCAGGTTCTGTGGTCAGTGGGTCCTGGTTTTTATTGTCTGCCTGGTGGACCTCCTATGTTCCCTATGAGCAATTGACATGCCCACTCCGAGCTACATTTTATTCCTGTGTAGGGAAAGAATTCCTGTTACGTTTGGGTGTTTTTTAAAGAATTTATTTGAGAGAGTGAGCACAAGGAGGGAAGGGGCAGAGGGAGAAGCAGAAAGCTTCTGGCAGGAAGCCTGCCACTGGGCAGAAAGCCTGATGTGGGGCTTGATCCCAGGACCCCTGGAATCATGACCTGAGCCAAAGGCAGATGCTTAACTGACAGCCACCTGAGCGCCCCAGAATTCTGGTATATTCATACTGTGGTACCATTGGTGTAGGTCACTATCCCCAACGGCACTCAGTAAGCCTATAAATTCAGCAAATACTTGCCAAGTACCCATTATGCTAAATACTGCTCTTTGCATAGGACACACAGTGGTGAATAAAGCTAATTGCAAATACCGTGTTCTGATACAACAGGTGGCCCAGCTGGGGAATGGTCCCCGGTGATCAAGGAAAGCCAGTCATTGGTGACTTGAGCAGAGCTGACTTGAGCATCTCCCAGCCATGATGGTGCTGGGTAATTGGGTGCGTAGAGATGGCTGAGGTCCAGGCTTTGCCCTGATGAATTCTTTCCCAATCCCCAAGCCCATGTGTGCCTGATCCACTTCCCCTGCACAAAAGTTTGGACTTGAGGCCAGAGGTGAGAATGTCCTATGACGGAGATGGCCACGCAGGCGAATGATCTTGGCACGTGGAGCTATAGGAAACAGTTTTATTTTTAAGGTTTTATTTATTCATGAGAGACAGAGAGGAGCAGAGACATGGGGCAACCCCAAGTATATATAGGCAGAGGGAGTAGCAGGTTCCATGCAGGGAGCCTGATGTGGGACCCCAGGACCCCAGGATCATGCCCTGTGCCAAAGGCAGGTGCTCAACTGCTGAGCCATGCAGGTATCCCAGGAAACACAGTTTTAGAGTTTGAGAATTGAGTTCACATCCCTCCCCGCACCTCCACTTTCTCCTGACCTGCAGCTGCCAACTCCATGCTCAGTGAGTGACAGGTGTGGGCCTGGAGCCAAATCTGGCCCCTCTGCTTCCTGGCTCTAGACTTCAAGTTTCTGAAGGCTCTCCCCTACCATTTCTATGTTCAGTGGGGTTATAACAGCCCCCTTGAGGTGATGCAGTCCATTTGAAATTATGTGCCGAGTGCTCTTTAAATAACTGTTGGCTTTCATTTCATGGTCCCTATTTTACAGAGGAGAAAGGCGAGGCTCTCAGAAAAGAAATAGCTTAGCCAGGTCACCCAGTCAGGAAGTGGCTTGTGAAGATAAATAGTGATTATGGTAGAGCCTTGCTAGCCTTAAGACCCAGCATATAATACTTGGTCCTTGAGAGTGAGGGCTGTTCCTGGCGATCAAAAGGCCGCCTTGTTCTGTCCTTGAACACAGGAAATTCCAAGATAGTTTTCTGTACTAGCTGCCTGTTTCTGTTCTTGGAGGGGCCCAGGTACCCAAACAGCCTAGAATTGACAAAGATGGAATTGAATATCTCAACCTGCCTATCTGGGCCTCTGATGGTTGAGGTGGGGGCAGGAGGTAGGGGTTGCTGTCACTTGGAGCGGCCTGGGCTGCTTTGGGCCTATTTGGCGCCACCCGGGGATCCCTTATTTGGGCATTTTCTTGGGCAGGCTGCCCTCACCCTGTCTTTGAAATGGTTCTGGCTGGGCAGCAGCCTCTAGGTATTGTGGGTGAAATTTGGGACCGGTTAAGGGTGGAGACAGGATGGAGAACACAGGTTTCCTTGTGTTGCTGGAGAGAGGGAGGGCAGAAGGAAATTGGAGACCCCATTTCCCCCTCAGTCACTCCCTTGCTCAGTCCATGATGGCTGGGTCGCCAGTGTTCCTCGGTATCATTGTTTTGCTGTCTGCCTTCCTAGCGCCTAGTGTCGGGGGCCGTGCCATGCCCAAGCTGGCTGACCGCAAGCTGTGTGCTGATGAGGAATGCAGCTGTAAGACTTGGGGGCTGGGGGGCCTTGGGAGCTTGGGTTGCCAGCCTGTGTGGAGGGTGGTCATTCCCTTCTGTTCCTTCCCCAGACCCCATCTCCATGGCTGTGGCCCTTCAGGACTACGTGGCCCCCGACTGCCGTTTCCTGACCATACACAGGGGCCAAGTTGTGTATGTCTTCTCCAAGCTGAAGGGCCGGGGGCGGCTCTTCTGGGGAGGCAGTGTGAGTCTTGGGAGAACAGAAAAAGAAAGGATACGGGGCTAGGGTGGGAGTGCATCCTAGTTTTCCACCCAAAGGGAAAGTTTGAGGGTGTAGACTGAAATAGTTTGGCCGGGGGAGAGGGTATTGTACTCTTTTTTGTTTATTCATGAGAGACATAAGCAGAGGGAGAAGCAGGGTCCCCATGGGGAGCCTGATTCGGAACCCAGGAGCCTGATGCCCAGGACCCCAGGATCATGACCCAAGCCAAAGGTAGTCTCTCAATTACTGCAAGCCATCAAAAAATAATAAGCAAATCCGTGCTCCTTTGAGAATTTTTTTTTTTTTAAAGACTTTACTTTTTGGGATCCTTGGGTGGCTCAGCAGTTTAGCACCTGCCTTCATTCGGCCTGGGGTCCCACCTGATGTGGGACCCGGGATCGAGTCTCATCAGGTTGCCGGCATGGAGCCTGCTTCTCCCTCTACCTGTGTCTCTGCCTCTCTCTCTCTCTCTCTGTGCCTCTCATAAATAACTTTAAAAAAATAAAGATTTTACTCTTTTCATGAAAGACATGGAGAGAGAGAGGCAGAGACAGAGGCGGAGGGAAAAGCAGGTTCCCTGTGGGAAGCCTGATGTGGGACTCAATCCCAGGACCCCAGGATCATGACCTGCACCAAAGGCAGATGCTCAACCACTGAACCACCCAGGGGCCCCTCCTTTGAGAATTAATACCCATTGAGTGGTTGGCTACTTCAGGTGGTCAGGCAGGGCCTCCACACAGTGACTGTAAGAGAGTTGAGTGACAAGCATGGAGCTAGTCCTCTAGAAATCAGGAAGAGGAAAAGTGCCATGGTCTTCAGCAGGAACAAGTTTGCCATCCTCCCAGAACCCTGGCTTTGAATTCTTCCTCTCCAGGTTCAGGGAGATTACTATGGAGATCTAGCTGCTCGCCTGGGCTATTTCCCCAGTAGTGTTGTACGTGAGGACCAGACCCTGAAACCTGGCAAAATCGATGTGAAGACAGATGTGAGTGTCTTGGGGGGCTGGCAGGGATCCGGAGGGAGGACCCTGAGGTTGTGATGATGGGCAAAGATGCTCCTGCCCTTGGCTCCCTGGCAGTGTAGCTGTGTGCACTGGGACAAATTCCCTGCCTCGGTTTTCTTATCTGTAAAATGGGGGAGTGATTTTTTTTTGAAGTCCCTGTTAGATTGAGAGGTGCAAAGATTGGAGGACTCTGGACTAATTTGCATAGCACATGTTTGGCCAAACCTGGCCCCTGCCACAACAAAAACCACTAGATCCTTTGTGGTGTGACCGCTGGTTTTCTCCCCACTGTTTACCCTTTCTCTTTTTCAGAAATGGGATTTCTACTGCCAGTGAGCTCAGCCTACCACTGTCCCTGCTGTTTTTTTTTTTTTTTTTTCCTTCTGGCTTTATGCAAATATATCAGCCAAGTGCAAAATGCAGGTCTCCGTGGTCTTTTTTTTGGGGGGGGCGGTGTAACAAAGGAAATGTTTCCCCAGGTTCCTGAATTTAGCCAGTCAACTCATTGACTCTCGTGACGTCAGTGGTTGCTAGGCAGACTTCCACTAAATGCTCTGCTCCGAGCTGGGTACCAGAGGTGGGCTAAACTTAGATACACAAGCAAATGAGAAGGCGGAATAGCCTGAACAGACCGGTTGCGGGTTTTTTAGTGTCCTCTCTAGACCAAGGGGAGGGAGTTGAACTGTTGGGAAGGAGCCAATAAGGCCACGAGAAAGACATAAATCACAGAATAACAGAATAAGAGGTTATCGTGGAAGACCATCTGCAAAGGGAAGGGGGAGGTTAGCCAGCGCGTACCCCCCACCCCTCCAGTTTTCGTCTTTCTTGTCTTTGAGGTCTGAGAAAGCGCTCCCCAGCTCGATACCCGCTCCTTTTCGGGTCTTTCTGTCAATCCTGTCCATGCCTCCTTCTTTGCAGCCGTGCCCCCGCCCCCAGGTCCGCTCCTACCCAATCCGGAGTCTCGACTCTGCACCCGTACTCCTGACCAAATCCGTTTCTCAGCGGGGCTAAAGCATCTCCGTACGGTCCCTTCCCACCTGCTCCGCCAATCGCTCGTCTTGGTCCCGCCCCCCTTGGCCCGTCCCCTCTCGCGCGGCCAATCCGCGCCCTTTGTCCCGCCTCCCGGCCTCCGAGTTCACCAATCCCTGCCCTCGGGAAGCGTGGCCTGGTATCCCGCAGCCCTAGCGGGTCGCGCTGTGGGGGGTGGAGGCGGAAGTGGCGGCGCCGGTCCCGGGAGTAGGAAGGAGCCGGGGCTGCAGCCGGAGTGGAGCGGCTGCCAGCCGAGGAGCAGGCGCGGCCGCGGCGCCATATTGCGGCCCCGAGCGGCCGCGACCGAGTCATGGCCGAGACTTACGGTGAGGGTGGTGGGCCGGAGCCAGGGTCTGGGGTCTGGGCCCAGGGAGGATGCGGCCTTTGGGGAGTGGGGCGGGGCCTTATGTGCCAGGGGGCGGGGTCTGGCATGGGGCAGGGCCTAGTGGCTGCTGGGAGGGGTTTAATGGGTACGAGGCTGGGCTTCATGGATTTGGGCGGAGCCTGAGGGTCTGGTGTGTGGGTTAAATAGATCTGGGGCGGGATTTGAGGGAGCCAGTCTTGATGGACTTGGGCAGGCCTTGAAGGAAAGGATGGTTCTTACTGTGTCGGGGCGGAGTCTGGATGGATGGGGTGGGGCTGACCGTGTGAATGGCAGGGCTTGGGGATGGTGGGCTGGGAGAACCCCGAGGGGTTGCTGTGGATCCTGGGATTGCTCTGGCTGGAGAGGGCTGCAGTGGGGTTGGGGATGCGTCGTCCTTGAATTAGGTGGTGGGAGGGACTAGTGGCAAGGGGTAGGTGGGGCTTAAACTTGAGAGGGCCTCGGGCCGAGGAAGGGATGGAGGGACTGAGAATTGGAGAATCCGGATGGATGGATGAATAGGAGGTGGGAGGACAGGGTGCCGTAGAAACAGCACTGGTGTAAGAATCAGAAGGAGCTATATTCCTTCAACGAGTAGAGAAAAGCCGAGGGAACAAGTGCAAAGATCCTGAGGTGAGAACCAGCTTGCCATTTTCAGGGAATAGACTGAAGGCCCCAGGCTAGAATAGAGTGAATGAGAACGTGGTAGGAGGTGAGGTCGTGATGGGCAAGGGCAAGGCTGTCACCCTGGGTAACATGGATCTTGAGAGGCTTTAACAACATCATAGCTAAGCTTTTGAGCTCTGGAGCCAGTTGAGCTGGGTTCGAATCCCAGCTATGCCCAGCTATGGGGTCTTGGGTAGACCAGTTAACCTTTCTGGCCTCAGTTTCCTCATCTGGAAGATGGAGATACTTGTTGGTATACCTCCCTTGTAGTGTTTTTCTGAGGATTAAGTGAGCTTGCCGTAGTAAAGAGCTAGAACTGTGCCTGTTATGGGTAAGCACTGTATATGAATCGTCTGTTGTTACTGTTGCTCTGTTTCTGCCTGTGTCTGTTTGTCCCCTTGTAACTGTGATGGTCTCTTGGTTTCCATCTTTTGCCCTGTATCATTCTCTCCATATGGGTTTCCCTGATTTTGGCTCCATCTGCTCAGACTTCCTCTTCAAATTCCTGGTGATTGGCAGTGCAGGAACTGGCAAATCATGTCTCCTTCATCAGTTCATTGAGAATAAGTGTGAGTTTCTGGGAGTGGTCCCGGGAGCACTGAACTGTGGGTGTGGGCATAGCGTGGGCAGGGGCAGGGCTGGCCGTAGGTACAATTTCAGTGCTGGCTGCCTGGCCCTCGCCTTTGCTAGATCCTCCTTGAGGATCTCAGTCACCCCAGCAATGAGAATGGTTTTGTATAGGCTGAGGAGGCTTGGGAGGACAGGGAAGCTTCTGAGCCCCTGCACTGCCTCTTCTCTCCTTCCCACTCCCAGTCAAACAGGACTCCAACCACACAATCGGCGTGGAGTTTGGATCTCGGGTAGTCAACGTGGGTGGGAAGACTGTGAAGCTCCAGATTTGGGACACAGCCGGCCAAGAGCGGTTTCGGTAGGTGGGCCGGGCTCCCAAGGGAGGGGGACAGAGGAAAGAGGAGACAAAATGAGATAGAGGGACAGAGAGAGAGGTGTGTGCAGTCACTTGGAGGTATGACGGAAGCACAGAGACAATGAGAGGGCAGGCGAGGCTGCGGGAGAAAGGCAGAGACTCAGTACAGGTGCCTATTATAGCCAGAGCTAGCAGGGGTCCTGGAGAGAGAGCAAGGATTGCAAGGGAGAATGAGGCTGAGAAAGAAGCATAATGAAAGGAGAGACCCACAGACCCTAGAGAGACTGCAGTAGATCGAGCCATAAGGCTGGAGAGATGGAGATTTGTGCCTGGGGAAAGGCGCTTGGGGTGGGGGCCAGGGGTAGAGGTGGAAAGAGAGAGATTGAAAGAGAAGGAAACTGCGAAAGAGATACACTCAGAATTAGACAGAGAAAGACAGAGACTGAGAAGAAGAGCAAGGGAAGGATGATAAAGAGACACAAAGAGAAATAGGTCCAAGCCGGAGACAGGGAGGGTGGGACAGGAGGAGCCAGAGAGGTGGAGAAATGGATGTTGTGTGGCGGGGGAGAGAGAATGGCGGAGGGCTCAGCATACAGTGTGTCTTCAAGAAATGGCTGCGGACAAGGTGGTTGGTGCACAGAAACCCTGAGTTTAAGAGACAGAGAGGAGGGACATGAGGGAATCGAGTCCATGGAGAAGTGTGGTCCCTAGCCAGCATGGCGTCGTAGCTGCTAAGTTAATATTGGTGATATTGTTGATATCACCATGTGAGAGAGACAGAGAGAAGGCGAAGGGTGAGTGGCTGGCGCTGGGTTTGTGCTAAGTGCTTAGTGAGTGCTTGTGGAATGGTTGAATTTGAGGAGGACCCAGACAGGTGACACGGAGATGCAGGCAGATGCAGCCACCCTGGGAAGAGGGCCTCCCCAAGATGCAGCAGGAGAGGGACAAGCCAGTGTAGTTGCAGAGCACTTGGCCAGGAATGGGCAAAGGGAAGAAGGCGAAATGAGGCATGAGTGAATGCATGAGAAACCAAGAGTGAAGAAGAGGGACTCCTAGGTGGCTCAGCGGTTGAGTGTCTGCCTTTGGCTCAGGGCCCAAGGGGTCCTGGGATCGAGTCCCACATCAGGCTTCCCGCAGGGAAGACTGCTTCTCCCTCTGCCTATGTCTCTGCCTTTCTCTCTGTGTCTCTAAAGAATAAATAAAATCTTAAAAAAAAAAAAAGGATGAGAGAACCAGAGCCAGAGAGACACACAGAGATAGAGAGACATAAGGGAGTGAGAGAGACACACATGTAAGAGAGATGGACGGAAAGACACAGACCACTGAAGAGAAAGGGAACACAGGGACACAGAGTCAAAGACAGGGAGAGCCTCTGAGGCCGATGGACAGACAGCTAAGGGAGATTGAGGGAGACAAGGAGAGAGACCAGCAGAGAAGGAAATTGTGGTGAGACCAGAACACCGCTAGCTTCTGGGGGATAGGTCAGCAGTAAAGGCCAGGGAGGGGGGGCCCTCTGAACCACCAGCATCAGTCTCTCTTCGCAGAGGGGGGCAGTCTCAGGGCAGACCCCAGCCTTGGGGGTGACTGGGTCCCCCTGGCCCCACAGGTCGGTGACACGGAGTTACTACCGAGGGGCGGCTGGAGCCCTGCTGGTGTACGACATCACCAGGTGGGTGCACGGAGAGGGTGGGGCAGGGCTGGGGTGGGGGCCCCCTATCCTGTGCCTGCCCTCCTCCTCTCTCCCTTCTTCATAGCCGGGAGACATACAACTCGTTGGCTGCCTGGCTGACGGACGCCCGCACGCTGGCTAGCCCCAACATCGTGGTCATCCTCTGTGGCAACAAGAAAGACCTGGACCCTGAGCGCGAGGTCACTTTCCTGGAGGCCTCCCGCTTTGCCCAGGAGAATGGTGAGGACCTGCTGGTGGGCCAGTGGGGGAGGGATTGGGCTGAGGAGCAGGGGGTGTCCCCTGGGGCCCATGGCTCCTGGCCTCTGTGGCTCTCCCTAGCAGGGGAATGCGGAGATTTAGAGGTCTGGGTTCAAATTCGAGTGTTGGCCACATGTGAGCTGTGTGACCACTCTGGTCCTGTCTCCCCATCTGGAAAAGAGGAGTCACGATGTTTCTGCCTCACATAGCGTGTGATGCTTAAGGGAGTTGGTCACGGAGAGCCCTTGGCACTGCCTGGACACAGTAGCGGGCGCTTGATGAATGTTGGCTGCTAAGAGGGTTTCGGCCAGTGCTGGGTATTGGTGTAATGTGGAGGTTGCAAACTCCGATGGCTCGAGGGGACAGGCCTGTTTTGTGATTAAGGGAGACAGGATAGGGTGGACCCCAAGTTAGCAGGCACCAGCATTCGGGGTGTAGACAGGCCCCACAGCCACGTCAAAAGGTGTGCAAATATAAACTCATTTGAAAAGTTCGTGTTGGCCAAACATCTACTGGCTCGGGGTCTGTCCATGTTCCTCCAGCTTGTAACCTCCAAGTTGAGACGATGTTTTGCCATCAGAAAGATATGGCTTTGAGGCTAAAGGTTTGTCTGTGGTGGGCCTGGGCCTGTCCCAGATGGTGGTGGGGACATAGCGTTAAAGACACCCTAGGCCCAGCTCTCACAGGCTCACAGTCCAGTGGGTAGGGAAGGGAGACACCACCGTTTCCAGTGATAGCCCAGAGAGGTCAGGGCTGGGATAGGGGAAGCTCTCGGGGCTGTGGGAGCCTGAAGAGGGGGGAGCACCTGATCCATGCTGGGAGGTCAGGGAGGCCTTTCTGGAGGAGGAGGCGTATTAGCGGGAACCACCTGGGGAGGGGGTCCCTTGGTGGCAGACCAATGGTAAGCGCAAAGGCCTGAAGTAGTAAGGGCAGAGGTGGTAGGTCAGAGTCAAGGGAAGGGCAGGGACTCACCGAGGCCCTGCCCCCCAGAGCTAATGTTCCTGGAGACTAGTGCTCTCACGGGTGAGAACGTGGAAGAGGCTTTCCTGAAGTGTGCCCGCACCATCCTGAACAAGATCGACTCAGGTGAGGCCCCTGACTGCCCAGAGTGGGAGTGGGAGTGGAAGGCAGGGCCCGGAAGTCTTCAGGACACTAGTCCTGACCTCTCTCCTGTCCCCCTCCCCTCAACCCCCAGGTGAGCTGGACCCCGAGAGGATGGGCTCAGGCATTCAGTACGGGGATGCTTCCCTCCGCCAGCTGCGGCAGCCTCGGAGTGCCCAGGCCGTGGCCCCCCAGCCCTGTGGCTGCTGAGACATGTGGAGCCAGGTGGGAGCCCAGGTGGGAGCCTGGGCCCGGGGATGGCAGGGGTGGGGTCCCAGCAAGGGGGAATGTGGAGCAGAGACAGAGACACAGAAAGGGAGAGGTGACAAGAGAAAGGGTGAGAAAGAACGATGCAGAAACAGTTGCATGAAAGGAGCCATCGTCCTGGCCTCGGGGACGTCCTTTCCATCTTGCCACCAGCTCCCTGCCCCGGATCTCTGACCCACCCATTCATAATTCAGCAAATATTGAGCTTGTGTCTGTTGTGTGCCAGATCCTGTTCAGGCAGTGGGCCAAACAATCCCTGCCCTCATGGAGCCAACATGCTCTTGGGAGGAGGCAGGCAATAAACAAGACACATAAGAAAATGATACAGTAGTTAAGAAGATAAGAGTTATGGAGAAAAATAAAGGAAAGTGAGGGGTAGGGAGGTGAGGAGTGGAATTTTCCATGATGAGGGAATCCCTCCCTGAAAAGGTGACATTGGAGCAAAGACCTGAAGCTAGGGGAATGAGGTGGGGGGTGTCATATGGGTCCCTGGGGGCTAGTGTTCTAGGCAGAGAGAACAGCCAATGCAAAGGCCCTGAGGTAGAAGCATGCCTGAGCTGGGTGAGGAGGTCCAGGGAGGCCAGCATGGCTGGAGTGGAGTACATGTGTGTATTGGGGGGTAGGGGAGGTAAGGAAGAGATGAGGTCAGGGGTGGGGGGGAAGATCAGATAGGGCTTTGTTGTCCGTGAGGAGGCTCTGGGTTATATACCCCAGTTGGGATGGGAGCCATGGGAGGGCTCTGAGCAGAGAAGGGACAGGACCCGACGCAGGTGTTCCCAGGATCCCTCTGGCTGCATATAGAGGAGAGGAGGGTGTGGGCAAGGGTGGTTGCTGAGAGACCAGTGAGAGACTACTGCAGAGTCAGGCTGAGAGACCATGGTGGACAGGACGTGGGGTGGGGGTGCCCGTAGAGGACGGACTGAGTCTTGTCCCTCTTGATGTAGCCACTGGGTCTTTCTAAAGCACAAATCTATTCTGTCCCTCCCCCGTTTAAAACCACCCATGGCTCCCAGGGTCCATGGGACACAGCCGGAGGCTCCTAGCCTGGTTTTTGCCCCTGCCAGCCTCACCTGTCTCAACTCACACACCCCTCCTGACCTCTCAGGCTGCTGTAGCCACCCTGAAGTTCTCCCCGTTTCTCTGGGTCTTTGTTTACGCTGTTCCCTCTGCCAGGAACACTGTTCCTTCCCTCTCTTCCCTCCTCTGCCTCCTCCTGGAAGCCTTGCTTCCCCTATGCTTGGTCCACACTCCTTTCTGGGCTTGCAAGGTCCTGCAGGATGAGGTCCCCTCCCCACCTCTTTGAGAGCGTGTGTGTCTTGCCAATTCTCCTGTGTGCTTCACGCCCCCGGCCTCCCCTGCTTCCAGCCCTTGGCGGCTCCAGGGTGGCTGTGGGGAAAAGTGCTTAGACCTTGGATACACTTTGAAGGCAGAGCCAACATGATTTCCTGATGAATGGACATGGCATTTGAGAGAGAGGAGTCAAGGGTGAGTGTGTCAGGCATCCCTCTTTTCCTCCCGTGCCTCTGCATCTGCTGTGCCCCGGCCTCTTTTCTTATGCCAGCTGCCACTCCTCATCTGGTCTTCACTAAAATGACTTTTCCTGCAGGACACCTTTATCAGCTTCCCGGATGGGGGGGTCACTGCCTCCAACTGGGTGGTCTCACAGCTGCCCCTTACTCTTTAAAGCATCCAGCTCTGCACACTTGGTCGTGATCAAGTTTGTCTTCCCCATCTGGGAAGGGAAGGATCGGTGATAGGTCGAAAATTGCAGAGCCAGGCTGCCTGGATTTCAAATCTGACTCTGTCACTTCCTACCTGCACAACCCTGGGCAAATTATTTAACCACTCTGGGACTTGTTCTTTTTCACCTGTAAAATGGGGTTAATAATAGGGCCTACCCTCCTGTGGGTGTTGAGAAGATTAATGATATCAAGTCATGTGAAGTCCTTAGCACAGAGCCTGATGCTTAGTAAAGACTTGATAGATGAGAGCTGTTTATTATTTTTCTTTTTACTATCCATTTTAACGAATCTGGGCTGTGGAGAAATGGATGGGTGGGTATTCTTCACCCGAGGGCTTAGTATATAGCATCCGTTTCAGAGTTTGCCCTCAGTGAATCAAATGTAGTAAGACAGTGCTTTTTCAAACATTGTTGACTACAATCTTCAGGATAAAATACATTAAATTAAATCAGTTAATTTATTTCAGATTTTTATTTATTTGAGAGAGAGCCAGTGAGAGAGAGCAGGAGCTGGAGGAGGGGCAGAGGGAGAAGCAGTCTCCCCACTGAGCAGGGAGCCCCATGCAAGACTCGGTCCAGGACGCTGCCATCATGACCTAAGCTGAAGGCAGCTGCTCAACCCACTGAGCCACCCAGGTGCCCCAAGAAAATACATTTTATGTCTCGATCTGATGCAGTTACATGCACATAAAGCTGAAACATATTTTTCTAGCACTAATATTCTTTGCTTTTTTTTTTTTATTGAGATGAAATTCACAACGGCATACATTTAGCCATGAAAATGTTCCAAAACATTTTCACAGTCACTCCCCATTCCCCCTGCCAGCCTCTGACACCCACCAATCTTGCCTGCTATGTCTGTGGAGCAACATTCTTCTTACATATGATGCCACTCTGATATTTTCTATTCTATTTTATTCTATCTCATTGGAAAAGTGGCCAGGGCCCACCAAACTGATTTCCCAACCCACTAATGCAGTGCTGCACACTGAAATCACCTGGAGAGCTTTAAAAGAGTCTGATGCCTGGGCCTCACCCCAGAGATTCTGAAGGGATTTCCGGATTTCTAGAAGCTCCCAGGTAATGCTATTGTAGCTGAAGCAACAACTACTAACCAAAGGTGTCTCCTCAGTTTGGAAAACATTGGAATGAGCTGGGGTGATCCAGGAACATAGAGGGACACAGAGATACAAAGGTGGGAGTGTGAAATTTAGATATTGAAATATCCTGCTGCAGACTCACTGGGTCAGCTCTCTGAGACAAACAGGGAGATGTAAGTACCCTCAGAGAGACAGCCACAAATTGCAGACAAGAAATAGAAAATCAGACAATGTAGAAACTCTGGAAGAAAGAGAAAAGATACGGACAGACACAGATAGGAAGACAGGAAGATACCCAGAAATGAGACAGAGACACCGGCTGGACAGACCCAGGATCTCTCTAGTTCACTACACACTTTTCTTTCAGCTCACCTGTTCTCCAGGACCAGCCCTGCCCTTCTGGCCGGGGCCCAGACCCAGGCCCTGGGAGGCCGAGCCCCTCACCTGTCCTGGCCCCAGAGAAGCTGCCCCGCCACCTGTTCCCCTTCCCTGGCCTGGTGGGGCCTGGCTGAGGGGCAAGACTGAGCCACGGGGGAAGGGGGAATCCGTACCTGCTGCTGCTTCCTCTGTCTTGGCTAACCCCTATCCCCCCGGAACCCCTAACCATACTCGAAGAGTTCCCAAAGCCTGAGACCTGGGCATTTGGCCCCAGCTCCCCGCCATTGCGAGTACGTGTTATTTATTGCCTGGAGGCCTGTCCAGTCCCCACTCCACCCCCATAAAGCATTGTTTACACCTGTGTCTTGGCCTCTGTTATTTTGGGGTGATGGGGAGGGAGGGGAGATGGAAGAGGTCCCTGATGGAAGAACCATGTGTCATGGTGTTTGGGGGCCATGTTTTTGGATTGGATATGGTGTGGGGGTACACCATGACTCCAGTGGTCTTGTGGAGGGAATTTTTAACTGCACATGTTGTGACCAGGCATGCTGGAAGTCCACCTGTGGGGCGCTGATGTCCTGTGTTTGTGACCTGTATGATGGTACCTGTAGGAATATGTGCTGATTGTGTGTGATACTGTTGCCTGTGACTACTTTGTGTCCTTAGTGATTGTAACCATGAGGCTGGTGTTGTTTGGGACCAAGGCCAGGGAATGAAAATTAAGGCCAGGAGATAATACCCATGCATGTTTGATGCTAGAAAGTCCCAGGCCGTGTCTGACTGTTGTGTGTGTGACACTGTGTGTATGCCCCTGAGGTCTGTGTGTGTCTTGTGTGAATTTGGCACCCTTGACACGCCTGCGTGTGACCATGAACCCTGAGTATGCTCCCGAAGACTCTGTGGGCCTTTGTGCAACTTGCGCATATTTGAGACTTGTGCATACTTGATACTGGTGTATATCTCTTGTGTCCTGGTGAACTGACATACTTGCAAGTACTCTGCCAGGGACAGGTGCAGCCCCCCCCTCAGGACACTTCCAGCTTCTCTGCCATCCCCAAGTCAGCACCAAACCACTCACAAGGTAGGCCTGATCCCTGAGCCTGCGGCCTCTTCCCCGCACCCCCCCTCCGCCCTGGCGATGGTGGAGGGGGCAGGGCATTTAGATAACCTCATCTGCATAGTCCTTCCAGGCTAGGTCACCTAAGATGTTCCGAGACCCGAGGCTGTCAGACAAATGTCCTGTCTGCGAACTCTGAGTAGCTTTCCTAGGTTGCTTTATAGATTCTCACAATTGTCCCGACAGGGCAGGGTGGAGCTGGTCTTACTGTGGCACATCCCTTCCAGTCTTTCTCCCTTAGGGACCTTCCACGGTTTCTTTCCCTCCTTTATAAAAAGTACTTAAGTAAATGACTAATGTGCACGTTTCTATACGTTTCTCTACCAAATGCGCAGACATTTTCTTTTTTTTTTTTTGACATTTCTCTATCACAGTCCTATTCTGGGGCTGGGAGAAGGCGGGACTGCCCATGTAAATAATATTATTTGCATGTCACTTTCCACCGCTCGGTGCTCCGAGGGGTGGGCCGGCCCATGCAAATAACGCTATTTGCATGCCCCTCCCACGTCGTTTGGCCTAACCGTTGAACTCCCTCAGGCCTTCCCGCTCCTCGCCCGTAAGGGGCGGAGCGCAGCACGCAAATGAGCCTCCCGTTGGCGACCGACCCATTTCCCCTCTCTCGGGGGGCGGGGGGGTTGTCCTGCGCTACCTTGCTCCGCCCCGCGCGGCTCGCGCCTGCGCACGCGCGGTGTCCTCCGCGGGCGCGGTCACGTGCCCACCGGGCGAGGCGGGGGCGGAGCGTCGCGGGAGGTGGGGGCGGGGTATGGCGCGCTGTGCGGCGCTGGGCGGCTGGCACAAACGGCGGCGCCGAGGCCGGAGGAAAAAGCTCGGTGAGGAGAGCTCGGGGAGGGAAGGGAGCGGGGAGCGAAGGGAGCGAAGGAGGCTCTCGGGGCGGGGCGCCGGCGCGAGCCGGGCGGGGTGTGGGGACGCGCGGCGGCCCGGCGTGGCGGAGCGCGGCGAGCCGGGGGAGGGAGGGAGGAGAGAGGGGGGAGGGCGTGGGGGAGGGAGCGCGCCCGGCTCGCTGAGTGCCGGCCGTTGGAGCGTAGGGGTGGGGGCGGAGGGCGCGTGCCGGCGGACGGGAGGGGGGAGGGGAGCGGGCGCGGGGGCCCAGCGGTCCCCCGGCCCGGCCGCGATCGCCTCCAGCGCCCCGAGCGGGGAGGCCCGCACCGAAGGCGGCTGGGAAGGGGGCTGGGAGGGGCCGCCTTCCCCCGTCCTGTCCCCGAGTGCGTGAACCCTCCCCCGCCCTTCCCCCGCGTCGCCGTGGACCCTCCTCCCGCGGCTGCCTTCCGTCTGTCTGTCTGTCTTAGGCCCTCCCTTCCGTCTGGGTGTGTGTGAGCCGCCGGCAGGCTTCCTCTCGTTGGGCTCAGGTTGACCCCTCCGCCCCGTTCTGTCCCGCTGTCTCAGGCCCGCCCTCCCAGCTTCTCCCCGGTCGGCTTTTCCGCTTCTGGGCCCCCCATTCTCTTTGTCTCTGGACTCCCCGGTTTGCTGTGTGTGTGGAGCCCCCCGTTCCCGCCGTGCGTGTCTGGAATCCCCAGGCCGATCTCCTGCTCCCCACTGCTCCCCCACTGCTCCAGCATTCTTTTTCTACTTTAGGTCTTCTCTGTCCTTTCTGTTTTTCTCTCTCTCTCTTCTCAGGATGCTCTCCCGCAGCCCCCACCACAGTTCTGTGTCTCTGGGTCATCTCCCCAGCCTCACTCCTCTCTCCGTGATTGTCACCCCCCTCCCCAATTCCCATGGTTTTCTCTCCAATGTGGCCTCGGGTTTGGGGTGTCTGTGTAGCCAAGTCTGCCTTCCTCTCTATTGCCCCTGCTACCCTTCACCTCTACCCCAGCTGGAGTGCCTCTAGCTCTTCTCACATTCCTTTTTCTCTTTTGCCCTTCAGCCACCCTGACGGGTCCTTTCCCAAGCCCCTAGGGGCAGCAGAGGACTTGGGGACCAGCAAGCACCCTCAGGGCCCGAGAAGAGCCTCTGCTGCCTGCCCTGCCTCACCCTGTCGTACACCAGGCTCAGCTGCCCCGGCCCCCGGCTGCATCAAGTGGAGGAGGCGGAGGCGGAGGAGGGTGGCACCATGGGCCCGGGCCGTGCCCTCCATGCCCGGGGGATGAAGACACTGCTGCCATGGACAGCCCGTGCCAGCCACAGCCCTTGAGTCAGGCTCTTCCTCAGTTGCCGGGTTCTGTGTCAGAGCCCTTGGAGCCTGGCCGGGCCAGGATGGGGGTGGAGAGTTACCTGCCCTGTCCACTGCTACCCTCCTACCACCGCCCAGGAGCACCTGGTGAGGCCTCGGCGGGGAGTGGGACCCCCAGGGCCACAGCCACCTCCACAACAGCCAGCCCCCTGCGGGAGGGCTTCGGCGGGCAGGATGGTGGCGAGCTGCGCCCGCTGCAGAGTGAGGGCGCTGCAGCACTGGTCACCAAGGGGTGCCAGCGACTGGCCGCCCAGGGTGCCCGGCCTGAGGCCCCCAAACGGAAGTGGGCAGAGGATGGTGGGGATGCCCCAGCACCCAGCAAGCGGTCCTGGGCCAGGCAGGAGAACCGGGAGGCAGAAGCCGAAGGGGAGGGCGGCATGGGCTGCAGCAGTGGCAATGGAGAGGCCAGCGTGGGGCCGCGGGAGGAGGTGCTGCCCGCCGCACCAGAGCGCCTGGCCCTGGACTATATTGTGCCCTGCATGCGGTACTATGGCATCTGTGTCAAGGACAGCTTCTTGGGGGCGGCATTGGGTGGCTGCGTGCTGGCTGAGGTGGAGGCCCTGAAGCGGAGCGGGCGCCTGCGTGACGGGCAGCTGGTGAGCCAGCGGGCTATCCCGCCACGCAGCATTCGTGGGGACCAGATTGCCTGGGTGGAAGGCCATGAGCCGGGCTGCCGAAGCATTGGGGTCCTCATGGCCCATGTGGATGCTGTGATTCGCCACTGCGCTGGGCGCCTAGGTGGCTATGTCATCAACGGGCGCACCAAGGTAAGACTTGGAGGGCCTTGTGTGGAGGGGGGCCCCCCAGTACTTGTTTGTTGGAGACCTGGTGCTTTGAGCATCAGTGCCCTTGAAGATAGGCTTCTGGGGTCACAAAAGGATTTAGGCAGCTCTAGTGGAGTGAATGTTGGTGTTGGAGTTTGATTTGGGCTCTCCCTCCCTGGGAGGATTTTGGGGGTTGTGCACTTATTCTTTCTCCTATCCCCTATCTTTTCATCCATCCCTGTCTCATCTCTCCTTTCAGTCGTTTCTGGTCTGTCCTCTGGTCTGTCTGTTCTGTCTCCCAGGAGGAGTGGGGGGGGGGGTGGCGGTGGTGAGGCCAGTGCCAGGCTGAGGGAGGAGGTGCTGCCTGCTGCACTTGTGCTGGACTACATTGTACCCCATGTGCCGTACTGTGGCATCTGTGGCAAGGACAGCTTCCCGAGGGTGGCACTGGCTGCCTGTATGCTGGCCTAGGGGAGGAGGGAGGGTCCTGTCTTCCATCTTTCTTATGCTTCCCATCCTAATGCTTGTCTTGTATCCTTCCCATCTTGTCTGTCCGTCACTTTATTATTTTTGGTTCTGATTTGTTCTCTTGATTTTTTGTTTTTTTGTCTTGGTACCTTTTCCTTGTTTTGGAGTAGTTATTAATCTTTTCTTTTTTTGAACTCGGCTTTTTTGAGAATTTGCCAAAACCACAGACCCTGTTTTAGAAAAAATGCTTATTTGTCTATTTATGAGCAGTTGTCAGCACCTCCTGAATCTCCAGCTGCCCATTTGAGAACTGAGGGTCAGGAGCTCTGCACAAGACAGTGGTCTATTGGGCCTTTCTGGCCTCCTGATACAATAATTCTCTTCATAGAGGGGTGAGAGGGCTCTGGCCTTGAGTCCAAGGCCAGTATTATTTGGCCAAGGCCCTGTAGGGAATGCCTGCTGCACACCAGCGATGCCTGGCTGATGGCAGGGCTGTTTGCTTCCCAGCAGGCATGAGGCTGTGCTCCTGATTCGCCTCCCTCCTCCCTCTGGTCCCATCTTGGGTTCTGCCTCTGTGCAGCTTCTGTCTCCAGCTGGAGCTGGCTCAGGGACCCATGCTTCCTCAGTCCGGGGCCAGCATCCTCTCCACGCAGCTAGAACTTGTCCTACTTCCCTCTTCCTCCCATTTGTTGATAGCTTGAGAGCCAGAAGAGGCCCTTTCCTGGTCTTTGCTCCTGTGCAGGCAGGAGAGATGAATGGGAGTTTCCCTGGCCACCAGGTGCTCAGCATCTTCACCTCAGGTCACCCAGCCTCATAGGAGGGAGTTTGAGGGGAGACTGAGAACTGAAGCACACTTTCCTGAGCCTGTTTGCTAATCCACCAGATGGGAAAATCGGTTAAGTCCCCAGCTAGTCTTAGCAGTTTAGGAGGTGAATGGAAAGTAAAGCATACAGATCTCTTCCCCTTTGGTGCCTTGGATGTGGTTGGGGACAAGACCCTGGCTAAGATTGGGGGCTGAGAGTGTTGGGACAATTTTAGCTTTGGGTGACTTCTGTTGCCCTGGGAGGTTAAGAGCAAACCAGCCTAAACTGAGAAAGGAAGGGAGGAGCGAACCCAATCACTGGAGTTCCTCTCAGTGCCCCTGCCCCAGTGAGATGCCCACTCCTTCAACGGCCAACATCTGGACTCTCTCCCCACGCTCTGAAATGAGAGTGTGGGGTGCTGAGGTGTGGGTGGAGCGGGCACAGATCACCAGTGTGGCTCAGGCCAGCAACAACCTGTCTCTTGGTCATTCCTGAATGTCTGAATGGAGCTGCTTTTTTAATTTTTTTTTAAGATTGATTTTTTTACCCATGGGAGAGGCCGAGACATAGGCAGACGTACCGCTCCCTTCAGGGAGCCTGATGCGGGACTCAATCCCGAGACCCTAGATCACAGACCCTGAGCCAAAGGCAGACGCTCAACTGCTGAGCCACCCAGGTATCCCCTAGATTGGAGCTTGTATGTTCTGTTCTCCCAACTCTCTAGTTCCTCTGCTGATGGGACTGCAGGTGGGAGAGAGTGGACTCCTACTGCCATCAAGGACAACCATAGGGAACCGCAAGGAGGGCCTGGCTGGCTTGGTTACCCCTTTAAGAGCAGCTCGGAGGTGGGGCCTGCTGTCATTGGCTCAGTCCGCAGTTTCTGGTGTGTGTGTGGGGGGGGGGGGGGGGTTTGGCACCGTGTCACCAATAGCTTTTAATTCTGTAGTCTCTCGGTGCTCTGACACTAGCTGCCCCTTTCCTGAGATGGGTGAGGAGCAGGCTTCCATGTCACTCTGCTTGTTATCCCTTTCCCTCATGTGGGCAGGAAGTAAGTGTTTTTTGGGGGCCAGAGGATGCTCCCCTTCCCTCCCAAAGCCTGTATGTAGGGAGATTAGTGGAGTTTAAAGGGTCTCTGTCTGTGCCTAGCCTTCATGCACGATTCCCATTCCAGGCCAGAATACAGACGCTGTCCCTGCCTGCATGGCGGGAGACCCCGTGTGAGGGTGAGCAGGACAGGACTCCACGGAGCTCTGAGACCTAGAGGAAGGAGGATTTTCAGTAAGCAGCTACTGCTTGGGCACTAGGGAGACACGCCTGGCCCCAGGGGCTTCCACACGGCTGCTCTGCTCGTTGGGCCAGAACTAAGTAAACAAGTACCTGGACTGATTTCCTTTCGGGAGGGGTGGAATGGAAGATCAGCCCGGATGCCTTCAGCTGGAATACTCAAGGTGCTCTTTGACCTGAGACATCAAAAACAAGGGAGGACCAGGGGAAGTATTTCAGACAGGGAAGAGGCCTTGTGGATGAACGTGGCCTGGTCAGAGAGCAGTCAGGTGGCCTAGAGAAGCTGGAGCGGAGTGAAGGGAGTAATAGTTGAGATTGGTGGCCTTGGAGGCTGGGGCTGTGAAAATATGAAATGTGTGTTTTGTATTTTCTCCTGATGCAATGGAGTCTTGAAGCAGGTTGAACAGTGAAGAGCTGGAGGAATGGGTCTGTGGCTGCTGTGTGGAGATGGACTGGCGGGGAGAGGCTGCAGCATGGGACCCCTCTCCCCACCACATCCTTGTGCAGAACCAGCAAAATCTGCTTGGATTCGATCCGGGGAGGGCTTCAGTGATTCACTGATGGCAGGCCACCCGGGCATAACCACGTTCTTTCCTCCCAGTGAGATGGTTGCTCAGAGCACTGACCCATTTATAGAGAGTAAGCAGTGCGAAGAAGGTTCTCCTGAACCCAGGGGATGTGGGGGTCAGGGTCTTGCCCTGTTCCTGCCAGAGAGAAGCATGGCTTTCCAATGCTGGCTGGCCTTACCTAGCTGCGGCCCTACTGGCCTCTCCTTTTCCAGGGCAGGTACTGTGGAGCTTTGGGTACACATGTTTGATGGAGAGCTGCTGACCGTTCATGCCCGTGTGAGCCCTGGGAATAATGTGTTGGAAGAAGGCTGAGAAGTCAGTCTGGCCTGTTCTGGAGTGCTAGGCAAGCTTCCTGTTTGGGCAGTAAATGCCCATCTTTTTGATGTGGAATGTTTATCTCAGGGCTGTGACCCACAGATGTAGCTGAGTGTTAATGAGGAGCAGCAGCCGGCTGTCTCTGGCCTGGAATGGGTCACGGTGTCAAGACAGATGGTCCAAGGAGCTGGAGGGTCTGCATGCCAGGACTCCCCCTTTGGCCTTATGCAGCCCTCCCAAGTGGCTTAGACAAAGAGTAGAACAAGGACTTTTTTTTTTTTTTTTAAACATCATTTCAGCCTGCGCTTTGGCTTTCAGTCACGTGGCAGGCACTGTGCTTGGTGCCTTCCCAAACGTTTGTCGTACTCAATTCCCACAACTGCCTGGGAAATAGTTTATCAGCTCCATTTCACAGATGAGGAACCGGAGACCGGAAGCAAAGTCTCCAGCATGATGTTACAGCTGATGTGGCTGCCCTGGGCCTTGAACCTGGGAGTTAGGGCTGAAGGAACGCCTGGACCCTTTCCCTCACCCCACATCCACTTTTCTGTTGGCTCCCCGATGAAAAACAGGCCCCATGAGCAGCTGAGGCCCAGGCCTCCACATAGTCCAGGGGGATGGCAGCCAGCAGGGAGAGGAAGTCAGAACCCTGGGGCTAGACCTGTACACACACTGGCCAAGGTCTGGGGGAGTCAGGAATCTCCAGAGGGCTGTTCTCAGAGGAGGTGTTTATTAGTCTATTTAATGGATGAGGCGTTTGCGGCCCATTCAGGTGATGGGACGGTCAAGAACTACCCAGCAGTTATCCTTGGAGTGGGGGCTAGAGGGTCAGGTTTTAGTCACATTCACGGTTTTGGTACTTGTTTGTAGGATTCACAGAAGTTATTTAGTGGGGATTCTTTGTAGTCAAGGGCAACAGTTCTCAGCATTGCTGCACATTAGAATTATTTGGGGAATCTTTAAAAATTCCAGGTTCTACCTTAGATCAGGTATTTCTGAATGTGAGATGGGCCTGGGCATCAGCATCCCAGGTGATCCCATACTGAAGCCAGGGTGAAGAACCCCTGGTGCAGGGCTATGAGGCCACATCCCTCCTTACCAGAAAATATGTACACTGGTTTTATTCTGATGGGTCTGAAGTAGGGGGAGGTTGGGTTATCTTTAAAAAATAAAACCCTGAGTTACTCATTGAGCCCCATCTGGGTGCCAGGATCTGGGGTGCAATGTGCACGGGTGTGTGTGTGTATGTGTGTGTGTGTGTGTGTAATGACCACCACCTTTTCTTTGGTGATGACAATTTGAAAATACAAAAGTGTCCTCATGTGCAGTCATGTAGTGGGCTATCAAGGCCCAAGAGCTGTTTCTGGTAGATGGTGGCTTGGCTGATGAAGGTCTGGCCCCTGGAGAAGCCTTTGGCAGTGTCCAGGGAGAGAGAAGGGGCTGGGAGGGGTGAGAGAGGAGGTAATGGCTGCTTCCCCAAACGTCCTTGCCTAGCCCCGTAAACCCATTCCCATCTGTCTCTGCCAGGCTATGGTGGCGTGTTACCCAGGCAACGGGCTGGGGTACGTGAGGCATGTTGACAATCCCCACGGCGATGGGCGCTGCATCACCTGTATCTATTACCTGAATCAGAACTGGGACGTCAAGGTAGGGGGTGGGAGTGGGAGTGAGGGTGGGGATCAGGGTGAGGTGGTTGCATGCACTCCTTTTTGCACTCCCAGCTCAGTTTCTAGCATTCTCCCATTCCTGTTCTCAGCCACAGCGGGGCAGTGCAGCCAGCCTGCTGGCTGGTTCTTCCTGGGAAGTGGGCCTCCTTGTCTCCAGCTGACCGGCTGGTGGCAGCACCCCCCAATCCCTTTTCCTGTCTCTAGTAGCTTCCTACCCTGCTCCTTGGTGATGCAGACTCTGGGCTGTCACTCACTATTAAGAGCCTGAGTGGTGGGAGGGAGTGATATGAGCAGCTGCGGCATCCAGAGCATGGGCTCCAGAGGGCAAGGCAGAAGCTCCAGGCTGGACCAGCCAGCTTCCTGCCTCATCCTCTGGCCTGCCCTCAGGTGCATGGCGGCCTGCTGCAGATCTTCCCTGAGGGCCGGCCTGTGGTTGCCAACATCGAACCACTCTTTGATCGGTTGCTCATTTTCTGGTCTGATCGGCGGAACCCTCATGAGGTGAAACCAGCCTATGCCACCAGGTATGACGGATACTTGTGGGGATGTGCTCAGGTGTCCTGCTCTGTGCCAACAAAGTCTTGTCAGACCCCAGGAGTGGCTAGGAAGTGAAGTGCTGAGAGGGGCCTAGGCGGGAATAGAACCAAGCTCAGAAGGGTGGACTGCAGTGTCATCGTGGAGGTGGTGGCTGGAATTGAACAGTGATCCCTAACTGCCCTTTGGGGCTGCTCTGGTCCCCAGGTACGCCATCACTGTCTGGTATTTTGATGCTAAGGAGCGGGCAGCGGCCAAAGACAAGTATCAGCTAGGTACCTGCTTCCCAAATGGCATCCCTTCTCTCAGGCCCTTCCTAGTCTGTGTACCTCACAAGGCCTCAAGTCCCTTTATTCGCTTTATCATTCTCTTCCTACATTTTGTGAGTCTTTTTTTTTTTTTCCTCCCCTCTGCCCATCTCCCCTAGACAGCCCTTTCTCCTGGGACCCCTGGCATGAGCCCCATCCCTTGTGGTCCTCTTCATATTTCCATGTTTTTCTTGGCCTCTGTGTCCCTTCCCTCATGACTGTCTCCTCGTCTCACCCCTAGCATCTGGACAGAAAGGTGTGCAAGTACCCGTGTCACAGCCGACCACACCCACCTAGGGGCCAGCCCCAGAGCTGCATGGACAGACAGCTTGCCCTGACTTCGGGAGAGCCTTTGGCCCCGTGCTGCAGGCCCAGCAGCCCACCAGTCTTGGTGCCTGCTCCTTTTCTGCCACCGCTGCTGCTTCCAGCTTTGCCTCTGTCCTGCCTGGTGTGGAGGGCTCCGTCTGACGCTGAGGACCAAGGAGGAGGAGAAACCTCTGCTGCCCTGGGTTGGGGGCTGAGGTGGTGACCCGGGCAGGGGCCGGTGTCGGGAGCTGCCATCACTGGAGCTGGGGCCCTGTGGCTTGCCCTGTCTGGTTGTGCTCCTCTTATGTGGAGAGTTGGAAGGAGGCATTGCCACCTCCCACCAGGATGCAGGATTGGGGGTTGGGGGTGTCATGGCCTCTTGCTGGCAAAGGTTTGTTGGGGGGACAGTAGCCCCAAGCCCCCCACTCCTCCAGCCTGGAATGTGAAGTGACTCCCCAACCCCTGTGGCCATGGCACCTGTGGACTAGGCTGCCACTGTGTGGGCAGGAGAAAAGGTGCCAGGAGGAGCATGGGCGTGAAGAGTCCTGTCAGCCAAGAAAGAAATAAAAGTTTACCTCAGAGCTGCAATCCTCTGATTCTCCTGCTTCCACTTACTGGTAAGGAGACCCGTCCATCTGCAGTTAAGGGCCTTTATTGACCAGACGGGGTAAGGAGGTCTGGGAGCCAGTGAACAGAGGGCAGCTAAGCCTGCCCTCAGCGGGCCACCAGACGGAGCTGGAAGGCTGGGGGGATGTTGCCCAGGCCAGTGCACTGTGGGCTGAGGTCGATGTTGGCAGGGTTCCCCACTGGGAGCAAACAGAACCGCTGCAGGATGGCGGTAAAGAAGAGGAAGATCTCCGATCGCGCCAGGCCTGCTCCCAGGCACATCCTCTTTCCTGAGGACACAGGGATGCAGGGTGGGAACCAGGCACCCTGGGGTCTGCCCAGCCTTGTCCCCTCCCTCCTGGCCCAGACCTGGGGCAAAGGGCATGAAGGCATCATTGGTCTGAAACTCGCCCTTGTCGTCCAGGAAATTCGTGGGGTTGAAGCAGTCTGGGTCTTTGAATTGGGTGGGGTCCCGATGTGAAGACACAAGCAGAGGAATCACAAAGGTACCCTGGGGGGTGGTGCACAGGGGTTACCCCAAGGACTTGGTTAGCCACTGCCTTTTATCCACCCAAGCCCCCATTTAAAAGCCATGGGAAGGTGGGCCTTCTCTCCTGCTCCCACGGTTGTGACTTAACATTGCACATGCTCAGAGCTGACAATTTCAATTATAGGTGCTCCCCAGCCCCCCGCAGAATCCCCATGCTGAGTAGGCACCTTGGGCAGGAAGTAGCCATGCAGGTGGGTGTCACGCGTGAGGGCACGTGGCAGCCCCAATGGCAGCACACTGATGAAGCGCTGAATCTCATGCAGCACGGCGTTGGTGTAGGGCAGGTGCTCACGGTCCCCCAGCCTTGGGGTGCGCGACTGACCTACCACAGCATCCAGCTCGGCCTGCACTTTGGCTGGGGTGGGCAGAGGGTGTGAGCTGGGTGGGCCCTGGCCCCCAGCCACCCCCAAACGCCAGCCCCCTCACCCCTTAACCGCAGGCTTTCCAGCTCACCGACCTGCCACCTCTGGGTACTTAAGCAGAATGAGGAGCCCGTAGCGCAGAGTGGTGCTCGTGGTCTCTGTGCCACCGAAGAAAAGGTTGTGCGTCGTCATTACCAGCGTCTCTTCCTGGAAATGGCTCTCCGGGTCATTCTGCTCCTGTGGACAGAGATGGGTGCTGTGGCATGCCGGGCTCCTCCTGGTGGGCAGCATGGGTAGAGTTTAGGGTCGCAGGGGCCTGAACCTTATCCATCTGATCGAGGAAACAGTCGATGAAATCGCGGGGCTTCCCAGGCTGTCGCGTCTGCTGGTGCCGCTGGATTTGCTCAGAGATGAAGACACGAAGTTCCGTGAAGTTTTGAAAGATTCGGTGGTGTGGGCCCGGGAGCCAGTCAAGGAGGGTGGGGAAAACGTTGTACATCTAGGGGGACACGACCTAATGATCCAAGGTCGGTAGGTCTATGTACTCTGGGTTTGGCATAGGTCGGGCACAAGAGGGAGGGCCTGGGGCTAGCCCTCTCACCTCGCCCCATCTGGAACTCATGATGCGGAAGTTGTCATTGAAGAGGTCCAGGAGTCTCTGGAACTCTGGGTCCTCATAGCCATAGCGGTTCCCAAAGACCACGGAACAGATAACGTTAGATACAGCATTACCTAGCAGCCGCCGGGGGTCGAACGGTGCTCCTGGGGGTGGGAACAGCACGGGATCTTAACGCTGTGGTTTGGCAAATGCCAAGAAAGCAAATACCTCCCTGTGCCCCGCGCCCCAGCTCCCCACTTATTAAGATTTGAAAGATTTTATTTTTAAGTGATCTCTATACCAAGCCCGGGGCTCGAACCTACAACCCTGATGGAGAGTCGCTTGCTCCACTGACTGAACCAGCCAGGAGCCCACCCTGCCCCTTCTTGATCATTGGCCACATCCACAAAAGTCCCCACTCCTTTTCCGACCAGGCCGCACCAGTGGTGGCTTGAAATTCGCCAAGCAGACAAGCCGCCTCCTCCAGGATGCGCTCCTCTATGGTCCGCGTTCCCAGTCCGAACTCCTTAAGTGCTCCCAGAGCAAAATTGCGCAGCGTCCGCCAGCGCGGCCCGTTGGAAAACACGATGCCTGGGGGTGGGGCAGGGGAGGGGCGGGCCGCGGGGTGGGCCACGCCCCATCCGGGAAGCGTCCAGTTGGGGGGCCGGCTTCCTCGCAACCCCTCTACTGCTTTCCAGACTCGTTGGTTGCAACCCCAGCCTTCGCGGCCCTACCCGCACCTCGGCCTCACCCCTGCAGGTCTCCTTCCGCCCCCACCCCAATTCGGCCCCTACGCTTTAGCTCCGCCCCGCCTCTCGCTCTTTGCCCTCATTGGCCGCCTCATTAGGCTCCGCCCCTCCCGGCCCCGCCCCTTATCTCTCGAGCTGGGTGGTCCCGGCCAGCGCTTCCGCCGCCTGGGACTCACCGTTTCCGTGAGTGAAGCGCTCGAAGACCGCCATGGCCCCGCGGCCGGAGAAGGCGTCCGCCTGCAGCACTAGTGCGTCCCGCAGCGCCGAGTAGCCGCACAGCACCACTGCAGGGCGCGGGCCCAGCCGCACGGTGAACACTGGGCCCCAGCGGCCAGAGAGCTACGCGGAGCCGGGGCTCAGCGCTGCGGGTCGGGGCTCCCGACCTCCCTCTGCAGCCCGGAGCCCCGACCCCAGCTCCCTCAGTACTGGCGGAGGAGAGATCAGATCCCCACTTCCTCCCTCCCTCCCTCCCTCCTTCCTCTGCAGGAGTCCAGGCTCCCAGCTCCCTCTTCTCTCGGGATCTAAACACCAGGTCCCGAGCCCTCCGCACCCTCAGAACTAGGCGTCTGGGCCCTCGGTACTCTCCTCTCCACTGAACCAGGGGAGCGGACCCGACTTCCCACTCTAGGCTCCTCCTCCCTCAGGACCCGGGAGCGGGGGCGCGGGATGGGGCGGGAGGGAGGGATCCCAGGGCCATTCCGCCAGGCCCACTGTCCTCTCCTCTCTCAAGCAGATGTCCAGGCTCCCAGCTTCCACCTCTAGCCTACTTCCCTGGGACACAGGCCTCCAGACCCCTCCACCCTCCTCAGAACTCATGGGGTCAGAGCCCTCAGCTGTCTTCATTCAGAGAACCAGGAGTTCCAGACCCCTCCCCCCAAAAAAATCAGGGCTACCTCCATGAGCGCACGGTCCAGGCGTCGAGACTCCAGCTGCAGCAAGTTCCCAAGCAGTGGGAGAGGCATCGGCCCCGGGGGTAGGGCCCCCTGAGTCCGAGTGCCCTGGGCACCCCAACTCCGCCTGGCTAGGGCCAGCAGCAGGAGCAGCAGCAGCAGCAGCAGCAGCGCGGTGAACATCATGACCTCTATCTTCCCTGCCTGCCCTCTTTGCCTTTATTTGATTCCCTTTGGGTCCTTGGGTGGAGCAGGGCGGATACTGGGAGTGGGAGAGGTGGGTGTCGCCAGGCTGCTCATTTTGCAGATTCCCCAACCCAAGGTCTCCACCCAGTCCCCCAGCTCTGTCACTCTTGTGCCAGGCTCAGCCTGCCCTATTTTTTAAAAAAATGTATATTTTATTTAAATTCAATTTGCCAACATATATAACACGCAGGGTTCATCTCATTACGTGCCCCCTTTAGTGCCCGTCACCCAGTCACCCCATCCCCCCCACCTCCCCTTCTGCAACTTTGTGTTTCCTAGAGTTAGAAGTCTCTAGAAGTCTCTCGTGGTTTGTCTTCCTCTTTAATTTTTCCCCATTTTTTCCCCCTTAAGGTCCCTTTCACCATTTCTTATATTCCACATATGAGTGAAACTGTATACTAATTGTCTTTCTCCAATTGACTTATTTCATTCTGCAGAACACCCTCCAGTTCCGGCCACCTTGAAGTAAATGGTAGGTATTCATCCTTTCTGATTCAGTCTGCCCCATTTGGCGTCGTTGTTGCACTAGCATCTCCATGTCAATACACCTGACCAACAGGTGCACCCTACTGAGCCTTTGGGTCCTTTGCATCCATCATCCTTGGCCTGTAGGTGTGCATTTATGAATCCCCTGGCCACCTTCGGGCCTGTGACACCCTGAATGCTGTACTCTATACTTTTGATTCCTAAACACATTCCTCACTTCCAGTTACACTTCAGAAACACTCCTGTGCCCTGTGTTCGTGATTCCTGGTGGCTCTTGCCTGAGCCCTTGTCACTTTCATGCCCCTGCCCTTGGAACCGTGTATGCTGTACCCGTAAAGTGCTCAGGAAGGCGGCCCACCCTCCTGCAGGCCCCTGCCTGGCCGGATCCAGCCTTCCGCCAGGTGCCTGGCACAGGGCCCAGACCTGGGAAGAGGGTAGGGGCTGCACAGCTTCTAGGGAATGGCCTTGTCCCTGGGAGTGTCTCTCAGGGTCTCTATCTTTATTTCATCTTTCAGTGTCTTCCTCTGTGTTTCTTTGTTCATTTCTCTCTCTCTGTCTCTTTTTAAAAATATTTTATTTATTTATTCATGAGAGACACACAGAGAGGCAGAGACATAGGCAGAGGGAGAAGCAGGCGCCACGCAGGAAGCCCGATGTAGGACTCAATCCCAGGACCCCAGGATCATGCCCTGAGTCAAAGGCAAACACGCAATCTTTGAGCCACCCAGGCGTCCCCCCCCCACTTTTTTTTTAAGATTTGTATTTATTTACTTGACAGCGCAGGCTGGCAGAGGGGCAGAGGGAGTGGGAGAAATAGACTGCCTGCTGAGCGGAGAGCCTGACGGGCTTGATCCCAGGATCCTGGGATCATGACTTGAGCCGAAGGCAGATGCTCAAACAACTGAGCCACCCAGGAGTCCCTAGTTGTTTTTTAAAAAATGATTCATGTGTTTATTTGAGAGGGAGAAAAAGTACGTGCCTGTGAGCAAGGGGATGGGGATAAGGAGGTGCAGAGGGAAGAGGGGGAAGCAGAGGCACCCCCACCCCCCACCCCCAGCTGAGCAGGGAGCACCCAGCAGGGCTCGATCCCAGGACCTCAACATCATGACCTGAGCGGAAGGTAGACACTTAACGGACTGAGCCACCCAGGCGCCCCTGTCTCTCCCTTCTTGTCAGTGCCTCCTTGTCTCTCTGTCTCACTCCCAGTTTTTAGTCTTCGGGATCTCTCCTGTCTCTCTCCTTTTTTTTTTTTTTTTTTTGTACTTCCATGTATTCCCGTTTGCTGTCTCTTCATTGTTCTTCCTCGGGCCCTCTGAATCTCTCCCTCTCACTCTCCACCCCTGCAGCCCTGCAATGGCCCCTGGAGCAGACTCTGGTTGGCCTGTGGTGGGAACAGCATGGGGATTAAGGAGCCAACGCCTGGCGTGGGGACCGCCTATAAGTCTCAGCAGAGCATGTCCCAGCTTCTGGATGGCCTGGGGGAGACCCTGTTTAGGGCAGGATCACGCAGGCCGCCTCTGCCCATGGCTGGGAGGCCACCACTGCTCTGCCTGACTCTGGCTCCATAGAATTTAAGACGCCTATTCGTCTATTCACCTGTTTGTTGAGAAAAGCTGTCAGCAGGATGTCAGGCTGACAAGCCCAGCCCCAGGTTGGGAGGCCTTGTGCCTGGGACTGCTTTCCGCACCCCAAAGGGAGTGCGAGACAAAGGAATAGTCTTCCATCTTCTAGTGCCTTACTTCTCTCCATTCATCGTTCTTCCTCTTTGGCCTTCTCTGGCCATTTCTGTTTCTTTCTTTGTCTCTCCTTTCTCTTTTGTCTCCCCATTTCTCCATCCCTGTACCCCTTTGCTTTCCTCTGCGCCTCTGACTTGTGAGGTGGACGGGGGCAGTGTCGGAGTCTGCATTCTGTTCCCAACCTTGCCCTGCTCCCCCTGCCCTGCTCCTGGCTGGCTCTTGGCCAAGTCCTTTCAGCCCTCTGAGTTTCTAAACGTGTGTAATGCTGCTTTGTCTTATAGGGAGCTTTATTCTTTTTTAATTTCTATTTTTCTAATTTTATGTATTTATTCATGAGAGACACAGGCAGAGACATAGGCTGAGGGAGAAGCAGACTCGCCATGGGAGCCCAATATGGAACTTGATCCCAGGACTGTGGGATCATGATCTGAGCCAAAGGCAGACACCCAGCCAGAGCCATCCAGGTGTTCCTTATAAGGAGCTTTAAATGGGGGGTGTTTGGAGTGAATGGGAAGCGCTGTGCATTAGTGTTATTTCTCAGTCTCTGTGGCTGTCTCCCAGCTGTCACATTCTCTCTGCTTCCATCTCCATCTTTGCACAGCACCCTGCGTCTATTGCAGACCTATTCTGTCTACCTCTGGGCTTTTTCTCTGCTTCTCTGTCATCAGGCCCTCACAGCCCTTACCCCAGGAAACAATGTCTCCCAATTTCTAGCCACTCTAGAGGTTGGGAGTAAGACTGATCAGTACAGTGACTCCTTTCTCTGCAGCCAGACATCCCTTCTCCTGATCCGGGGTGTGTGTGTGTCCTCCTCCCTGTCATTCAGCCCAGGCAGGTTTGAATCTTTTTTTTTAAATTTTTAAAAATATTTTATTTATTCATGAGAGACACAGAAAACAGAGGCAGAGACATAGGCAGAGGGAGAAGCAGGCTCCATGCAGGGACCCCGATGTGGGACTTGATCCCGGGACCCCTGGACCACGACCTGAGCCGAAGGCAGACGCTCAACCACTGAGCCGCCCAGGCGTCCTAGGTTTGAATCTTTTATAAAGACACTTTATTAGAAAATGATACAAATAGCCCCCCCCCCCCCCAAAGGGCGCCCAGTAGAACGAGGCAAGCTCTCCTCCTTTCCCCTTGCGTTTCTCCGCTTCTGGGGGCGCAGAGCAGGTCAAGATGGGGGATGGAGGATGACGGGGGGCGGCAGGCACGGGTGCGGGGAAGCGGTGTGTGCGCGAGAGGGGCGGGGGCACAGGGTAACGGGCCGGGGGACCCAGCCCCGCACAAGGCGGGCCTCCCCGGGAAGGGCGGCGGGGGTCAGCGCGTGCGCAGGCGCAGCTGGAAAGGCCGCGGGAGGTTGCCGAGCCCGGAGCTGAGCGGCGTCAGGTCGATGTCCTCGGGCGCCCCCAGCGGCTGCAGCGAGAAGCTCTGCAGGATGGCGGTGAGGTAGAGGAAGAGCTCCATGCGCGCCAGCGACTCGCCCAGGCACAGCCGGCGACCTGCGGGGGCGTGGGAGGGTGCGGAGGAGCGGCCAGGTAAAGATGGGGTGAGCGGCTCCGGTCCCGGACTCTCGGAAAAAACTGATTGGGTCACAGAGCCACTCCTCTAAAGGTCTGGGAAAGATGCTTAAGTAAATCCTCCAAGGAGGGTCTGGCCCATACAAGGACAAGTTCATGGGTTCGAATTGCAGCTCTGTCGTTACTAGTTCTGTGATCTTGGGCAAGCCAGTTTCCGAGTATTTAAAATGGGGATGGGGACGCCTGGGTGGCTCAGCGGTTGAGCGTCTGCCTTTGGCTCAGGGCGTGATCTTGGAGACCCAGGCTCGAGTCCCACATTCGGGCTCCCTGCATGGAGCCTGCTTCTCCCTCTCCCTGTGTCTCTGCCTCTATCTCTCTCTCTGTGTGACTCTCATGAATAAATAAATAAATGACATCTTAAAAATAAAAATAAGATGGGGATGATGGGCAGCCCGGGTGGTTCAGCGGTTTAGCGCCACCTTCAGCCCAGAGTGTGATCCTGGAGACCTGGGATCGAGTCCCACGTTGGGCTCCCTACATGGAGCCTGCTTCTCCCTCTGCCTCTCTCTCTTTCTGTGTCTCTCATGAACAAATGAAATCTTTTTTTTTTTTAAAAGATTTTGTTTATTCATGAGAGACACAGGGAAAGAGAGAGGCAGAGACACAGGCAGAGAGAGAAGCAGGCTCCATGCAGGGAGCCCTACGTGGGACTCGATCCCAGGTCGCCAGGATCAGGCCCCGGGCTGAAGGCGGCGCTAAACCACTGAGCCACCCGGGCTGCCCCACAAATAAAATCTTTTTAAAAAAATAGAATGGGGATGATGAAAAATAAAATTTAAAAAATGGAGATGATAGTAGTGCCTTAGTAATTGTGAATGGTACATACAGGTAAAGAAATGAGAATATGATGCTATGTAGGTCATACTGCGTGTCATATGTTAGTCTAGGCACTATATTGATAGTCATTAATTTAATCCTAATTCCAAGAGGTGGGCCTTATCATTCTCCATTTTATAGATGTGGAAGTTGAGGCTCATAGAGGTGAAGTAACATATTCAAGGCCGTTATAGCTAGGAGATGACAGAGCTAGGTTCTGGCTGGAAAACCCAAACTCTTAGCCACTAATAGCTCTAATAGCTCTTCTTAAAAGTAGCGCCTGGAGCACAGTAGGCAGTAAGGTAAGTGGCTTATTATCTCCCCACCCCACCCCCGCCTCCCGCCTTTTAAAATTTCTGCCCCTGGGTTAAACAGGAACGATTTTTTTTTCCCCAGCGGGATCAAGACCACAGGCATGGAAAACTAGAACTGCTCACCTGCGCCACCCAGTGGGGAGACTGATGGTGACCACTTCCAAGTTGAATTTTTCTTTTTTCCAATTTGAATTAACATCCTGCCTCCCCACTTCCCTCCGTAAGGATTTTAGCCATTATCTATCAGTCTATATAGGAGCAGAGATGAGAGGGAGAACAAATGTCTCCGCACACCCAAAGCTGAGGATTCGGTGGGATGAAGAAGCGAGAGGGTTTGGACAGTGGAATTAGGACTGAGGAATGCAGATAGGAATGGGGCCCCAAAGACCCTGACTTGTCGCCATGGCTCTCACCAGCTGAGAAAGGCATGAAGGCTGGGCTCTTCTTGAAAGACTGATTGGCATCCAGAAAATGCTCGGGGTTGAATTCCTGGGGCGTCAGGAACTGGTTGGGGTCATAGTGGACTGTGTTAAGAAGGGTGATGATATCTGTGCCCTGTGTGGGTGGGGAGGCAGGATCAGTACGGTAGAAGATCTAGGAGATTCTCAAGCTGAAATCTCCACCCCACAGGGCTGGAGGTCCTAGGGACTTGATAATGAATGGGGCATGGAGCATAGGACTCCAGCGGGGATTCAGGAAACGTGTGTCCCTGTCTGGGGTCCCAAGTGATGGGTGCTGGAAGCTGTGTTGACAGGGATGGGAGCTACCTCTCTTGTCAGAGCAGATTTGGGGTTTCTGGGAATAGGGAGTGTTCTTTCAGAACAGTGTTTAGGCACAGGGGTTCCCCAGGATGAAGTCTTGGGGATGCTGGAGAGAGATCCTGGGAAGTGGAACTGTCATGAGGAAGGGGTCTGGGGTTCAGGTCAGGATCCAGTCCATTATAGTACTGAATAGGGTCCTGGGAAGGGGCTGCGGTTCTGGATTTAAGAGCCTCAGATGTTTGTTGCTAGGGGCTTGGGATGCCGATCACTAAGGCCCGGGGTACTGATTGCTAGGGCCGGGGATCCTCCTTGCTAGAGACGCGCATGCCATTCGCCAGTCTGGGATGCCTCTTCCTAGTGCCCCAGACGTCCGTTGCCAGGTGCCCAGCACACCTTGGGTAGCAGGAAGCCGCGAAAGGGTGTGTCCCGAATGACGCGGTGCGGCAAGTTCATGGGGATGACGTCGGCGAAGCGCTGCACCTCGTGGATCACCGCATCCGTGTAAGGCATGGCCGCTCGGTCCTCCAGCGCCGGCAGCCGCGCGCGTCCCACCACGCGGTCGATCTCCTCCTGGACGCGGGCTGCAGGTGGAGGAGGGACGGGGCAGCGCAGTCAAGGGCACCCAAGGGCTCGACTGGGCTGGGGAGAGGCATGTGTGGGCGGGGGTCCAGCCAGCGCTTCCCAGTAGGGGCGCCGCCGCTGAGATGCCCGTGATGGTTAGCGGAAGCCTCGAAGGGAAGGGTTGGTTTGAGAGACGTAGGTGAGGGCGAAAATTTGGTTGGTGCAAGGGCTCCTAGGGGCAGGTTGTGCTGGGGGTGGGGGGCCTAGGGGCTGCCTGGAGTCAGGTCCCGGATGGGGCTGCGGGGGAAGCTGAAGGACCAGGTGGGATGGAGGGTGGGTCGAGTGCGTGGGCTTGCGAAAGCCCCGGGAGACTGGGGGTGATGCAGGCGGCGTGAACTCCGATAGACCGTGCGGAAGGCCAGGGTTCCACGATCCGCCCACAGGCTGGGTTTGGGGAGCTGGGGTCCCAGACCATGCTGTGTGGGCGGTGGTCAGGCTGACGGTTCCTGGCTGGCCCTGCGGCGGAGGCTCGGGCCCAGGCTCTAGCCGACTGTGAGATCGGGGCTCGAGGCTGGATGCGTGCTGTGTGGACCCGGTCAGAGGTGGGCCGCAAAGCAAGACCACGAGGGCGGGGTGCGGGTTCCCCCAGGCTGTGCGGGCCACGGGGCGGGGGAGGGGGATGGGGTCGGCCTTCGTGTGGGCTTGGGAGTTTGGCTGGGGGTCTCAGGCTACCCAGGAGGCCTGGGCTAAGTGGCATGCGGGGCGGGGCCGTGCTCTTTGGTTGTGGGCAGGGCTTAGAGGTAGGTGAGTGCCAAGCAGGTGTGCCCCGCGGCGCTGGGTGCAGGCTATCCGGGTCAGGCTTGGGGCGCGCGCACCTTGCACTTTCGGGTACTTCATGAGCACAAGGAAGGCGTGGCGCAGCGTGGTGCCCACGGTCTCGGTGCCGCCGAAGATCAGGTTATGTGTGGTCATCAGCAGGGTATCCATGTGGAAGTGGCTGTGCGGGTCCTGCTTCTCCTGCGGGGGGAGAGGAGTGGGGATCTGAGCCCTGAGAGATCCCGCCCGGATGCTGACCCCAGGCTCGGAGTCTGTGCGACCCGCTTTCCACAGCCCTGCACGACACCTGCTGGGTCTCACTTCAGTCCCTCCTTGGTTTAACTTTCTTTCCTCGGGGAAGCTGGGGAGCGCGGAAGGGCTGGGTAGAGACACTCTTAGCCGCAAGGCCCACAATTAACAGATCCTTAAGGACTTCTTAATGAGCTGTTAATTGGCAGTGGCCCCCAGTGGCTCCGGGGCTCCATCCGGGCAGAGCTAAGTGTTTCAACTTCACTCCCCAAGATGCAGGGAGATCATTCTCAAACCTGCTCAGCTCGGGATCCGCGTTGGTTTGAGGCGGGGGCAGCAGGTCAGACCAGAGACGACACTTCCAGGCCAGGCTTACTTGTGCCATTTTGTTGAGGAAACAATCAATGAAGTCCCGGGGACAGCGGGGATCGAGGGAGTCCTGGTGGTCGCGGACGCTGCGGGCGATGAGGTCTTTCATGCACCCAAAGTTCTGGAAAAGGCGCCGGTGTGGCCCAGGTATCCAGTCCAGGAGGCTCGGAAAGATGTTGTACAACTGGGGATGAGGGAGAGTGGGAGGGGCTTGGGGGATCAGGCAAGGGGTGTGTGTGCGTGTGGCTGCCAGTGAGGTCAGGTGGCGCAGGTAGGCACGGGCGGGATCTTGTGGGTCAGCTGGGTTCCGGAGAGACCGAGGTGGGACGCGGGCTCTGGGCGTCTACGGCAACGTGGTGGGGAGACCGAGCTTGGCAGGACCCGGTGGTGCGGCGCGGGGGGCGGAGCCAGACGGGAAGGGGCGGGGCCAGACAGTCCATCACATCGTCTCCCAGCCCCTGTTTCCCCTTTCCCAGGACAAGATGAACCCCAACCCCCAACTCCGTCCCGCCAGAGCTAGGCCTCCTGACCTCTCCCCAGGGGCCGCTCATGATTTGGAAGTTGTCATTAATGAGGCGGATAATGGTGAGCAGACGCTCATCATCGTAGTCAAAGCGGCTGCCGAAGATCACCGAGCAGATGATGTTGGACACGGAGCGGCTGAGCACAAACGTGGGGTCGAAGGGCTTGCCTGAGAGCGAGGGGCAGAGTGGGTCAGAGGGTGCATTGGGCAACACACCAGACCCCGTGCGGCAACAGCGCTAGAGGGCACAACACCCTGCCCAACAATGACAGTGTGACTTGCAGCACAGATGGTCACCGCCATCTAACATCTAACACCCCAGGTGCTACTGCATGTTAGATGTACTTGGCAACACGCCAGGCAGGACAGAACCCACAACATCCTGTCCTGGTGGACAACACCACTGAACAACAGAACAGACTGTTCTTTACTGTAGGACACACAGCACACACCAAACAATGTGCACGCAACATACAACACAATATAATATCCCATCAGCGCCTGATAACACTACAACCTCACCCAGTAATGGCACAGCAACACAACATCTAACACCCAATGATCTGAAGACTGAACAGACCACAGAAAATAACAAGTTAGCCATTATAAGGACAGCTTGGGCCAGGAAACTGAGTCTGGAATTAGAGAGACGTAGTTTGGATTTTGGCTTGGCCTCTCAGTCTCACTGTGGACCTGATGAACTGACTTCCCTTCTCTGAGCCTCATTTTTCCTGTCTGTAAAGTGGGCTTGATGACAGTCTTCTCGTGGAGCTGTTATAAGGCGTCAGGGAAAGTGTGGCTGGCTCGGATACCTGGGTGGCTTAGTGGTTGAGCATCTGCCTTCGGCTCAGGTGGTGGTGATCCCAGGGTCCTGGGATCGAGTCCTGCATCAGGCTCCCCATGGGGAGCCTGCTTCTCCCTCTGCCTGCCTCTGCCTCTCTGTGTCTCTCAAGAATAAATAAATAAAATCTTTTTTTTTAATAAAATATTTTTAAAAGAGAGAGAGAAAAGAAAGAAAGAAAAGAAAAGAAAAGAAAAGAAAGAAAGAAAGAAAGAAAGAAAGAAAGAAAGAAAGAAAGAAAGAAAAAGAAAGTAGCTGGCTAAGGGCCTGGCTCATCCAGAGCCTGTATAAATCAGGGTGGTGTGGTAGACTGAATAATGCCCCCCCCCCCAATATCCTTGTCCTCAACTCCAAGGACCTGTGAACACGTGATTAAGTTAAGGATTTTGAGATGGGGAAATTATTATTCGAGTGGGCCTAATGTAATCACAAGGGAGGCAGAAGGGTCTGAGTAACGAAAGGTGATGTGATGGAGAGAAGGAGAGAAGAGAGGGAGAGATTTTGGAAGATGCTATGTTGCTGGCTTTGAAGATGGAGGAAGGGACCACGAGGCAGGGATGCAGAGAGCCTCTTAGAGCCTGGAAAAAGCAAGGAAATGGATTCTCCCCTAGATCTTCCAGAAGGAGCCAGCCCTACCAACCATTTTAGTTTTATGGACTTCTAGAACTATATGAGAATAAATTTGTGTTGCTTTAAGTCAGTAAGTTTGTAGCTTTTTTTTTAAAATAGCAGTCATTGGAAACTAACTTAGGCAGTCATTATTCCTTTATTTATTTATTATTTTAAGATTTTATTTATTTATTCATGAGAGACCCAGAGAGGGAGAGATTGAGAGGCAGAGACACAGGCATAGGGAGAAGCAGGCTCCATGCAGGGAGCCCAACGTGGGACTCGATCCCGGGTCTCCAGGATCAGGCCCTGGGCTGAAGGCGGCGCTAAACCACTGAGCCACCTGGGCTGCCCTATTCCTTTATTTATATTGTATCATTTAATCCTGCAGCATCACTGGCCACATTTTCTCCCCCACCCTCCCAAAGCCAGCAAGATTTGGAGATCAGGGTAGAGAGCTGTTTACCTCTCTGCTTCAGTTTCTTCTCCTGTAAATTGGGGTTTATAAGAGGATCTCCTTCTTAGGTTTGGGTGATTGTTCAAGGAGGTAGTATGCACAAAGTCCTTAGAACAATGCTGGCATATGGTAGGCACCATGTAAGTGTTGGCTATTTTCATTTTTTTAAGTAAGCTCCAAGCCCAGCATGGAGTCCAATGTGGGGCTTGAGCTCATGACCCTGAGATCAAGATCTGAGCTGAGGTCAAGAGTTGGATGCTTAATCAAGTGGGCCTCAGGTTCATTGCTTGTAATAACTTCCCAGGATTTTGGGGGGAGGTGACATGTGTTCATACATATGAAGAGTTTAGTATAGTGCCTGGTATCTAGGAAGCGCTCAGTAAATGGGCATTAGTGTGTTGAGGGTGGACCTTAGTGTCAGTAAGACACAGGTTTAAATCTTGGCTCCTCCACTGGCTAGTTTTATTATTTCAAGCCAGTTAGTTGACCTCTCTGTGCCTCAGTTTCCTTATCTGGAAAAAGGATCGCTCAGAGGCTTTAGGGGGTTATGCATGTAAGTGTGCTTAACACAGGGCCCCACAAGTGTGCATTCTCAAGAGTGTCATCATCATCATCATCACCACCACCCACCACAATGATACACACTGCATTCAAAATACCACACAGAGGGGGCACCTGAGTGGCTCAGTGGGTTAACTGGTGGACTCTGGGTTTCCACTCAGGTCAGGTCACGATCTCAGGGTAGTGAGATCGAGCCGCGGGGTAGATTGCCACACTCAATAGGGAGTCCGTTTGAAGATTCTCTCCCTTTGCACCTCCCTGCCCACTCTCCCCCCACCCTCTTCATGATAAATAAATCTTTAAACCAGAATACTTTGCAGAGACAGCACAGCAGAGCGGCTACCATATAACCTATCCTGTCGCTATACATCAAGGAACACAGCACCTGAAACCGATCCACCTGCAGGGGTCACCACTCTTATTGCGCGCCAAGTGAGGAGCCTCCAGGAGTTTTGAGTTCATGCCTACGCTATCTGGCAGTCCTGACCACTGAGGAGGATGGATGTGAGTTAGGGGTATCCTACTATGTTCGGGGACCCCAACCTTCAGTTTTCCTTAGCTCTGCCAGCAGGAAGCTGCCTTCCTCCAGGATCCGCTCCTCAATGCTTCTCTTCCCCATCCCGAAGTTCCTCAGAATCTGGACGGAGAACCTCCTCAGGACTTTCCACCGGTCCCCGTTGGAGAAGGCGATCCCTGGGGAGAAAGGGAGGGGCCAACTCAACTGATGACTTGTCCCCAAGACTACTGCCATCCGAGTCTCCTTTCCTGGTGACTGCTGGGAGAGAGGCTGAGAACTTGGAATCAACCCCCTATGTCCACCCTGGGAAGTCCTACCTAACCCTCCAGCCTGGGTCAAGTGCCACCTCTGAGCTTCCAGAGGGTCCTGGGCTTCCTCACCATGGTCCTGATCACTCTGCCTCTGTTTCCTTCATCACAGACCTGATCTTTCTGAACTATCACCATCTAGCCATGGGGCTATCTCCTTCCATAAGCTGTGAAGGTGGGGGTGAGAATGGAGGGAGGAAGGGGGTGTCTTGGTCATCACTGTGTCCCTAGCATTGTCCACAGTGTAGGGCTTACCACACCGGAGGTGCTGGTGGTGATTGCTTAAAAATTAATGAAAGCACAAATAAGGGAGAAAAACAAGGGAAATAAACACTGAGGCATTGGGACCTCATTCAGGAACAAGACAGATCCTCTTCGCTTCTTTCCCTGGACTCAGGGTCTTTGCACAGGCTGGTCCTTCTTCCAGAACACTCTTCACTCTTTGCTCCTGACTAGTGATCTTCATCTTTTAGGTCTCAACTTAGAGGTCCCTTTCTCCAGAAGGCTCTTGCTGGCTCTCCCTCCCTGGCTGGCTCAGGTGCTTCCTCTGGGCTCCCACAGTTCCCCTGGCATCCCGCATTCCACTGTATGTGCCATAGTCTGGTGGTGGGGCTAACAGTAGGATAAGGTCTCTGATGTGTTTGTTTCTGATTGTCCTAGAGCAAGCAGAGAACTAGATGCTAAAGAAGAAAAAACCTCAGTGATTGTCTTGGATTGCCTGTATTATCTCATTGATTTGTAACAACTTTCTCATGCTAGCGGACTCAGGGTCAGAGAGGGGAAGCCACTTATCCAAAGCTACACAACCAGTAAGCAGCAGAACCCTGTTGTTTCTTATCCTCTGTGGTATGTATTGAATTAGATGGTAGTTATTTTTAGTAACAGGTAACATATGTATCCAGATGTCCTCTGTGTGAAAGTAGCAAGGTGACTTTCTCAAATGCTCTGTGTCCACCTCCTTGCATTTGGTGTACCTGGACAGGTGAGGTCATAAGGTCAAGTCCAGGAAGGGGACATGAAGGTGGAAAGTGTATTCAATACACAATAGGTGGATTTTTGTTTTTAACCAGAGCTCTTTACTTCCAAATCCTGGAGCAGCTGGGACCCATCTAGTGAAGGGGACGGGGGAGCCCTAGGTCTTCTTTAGGGGGAGAAGAATAGTCCAAGGTACAAGTCTCCAGGATCTCCTTTCCAATCAGAGAAACGTTCTGTCAACTTACTCTTTCTTTATCTCCTTTGTCATTTATTGGTCCCTGTCACATGGCTTTCTTTGAATAAAAGATTAATGTTAAAAAAAGAAAGAGGAGATCCCTGGGTGGCTCAGCTCAGTTTAGTGCCTGCCTTTGGCCCAGGGCGTGATCCTGGAGTCTCGAGATCAGGTCCCACATCGGGCTCCCTGCATGGAGCCTGCTTCTCCCTCTGCCTGTGTCTCTGCCTCTCTCTCTCTCTCTCTCTTTCTCTCTCTCTGTCTGTCTCTCATGAGTAAATAAATAAAGAAAACCCACAAGACAAGGTGATTTCCAAACCTAAGGAGGACAGGATATTGAGATAGAAGAGGTTTGGGGTTGATATGAGTTGCTGGATGGGTGGATCTGGGTTTGGATCAGGAAAGGGGTGACAATGGGGGATGAGAGGTGATTATGGGACTCATGATAAACTGAGTGAGGTTGCTGATGGGAATGGAGTTGTGTAGATTGGGAAGCAATGGTAGATGGGGTGGAGATAGAGCTTGGGCTTGGGTAGATATGTGCCAGGGTTGGTTTTGGTGATGGTAGTTTGATTGGGGTTGAAAATGCAACTGGGAACTGAAAACTTCAATAGGTGATGAAGATAGAATATAGGGCTGCAGAGAAAAGTGATGGTGGAGTTCAGTTTGAAGGGTTAGGATGGGATTGATAACAGATTTTAATGTGGGTACTGGGAGAGGGTTCATAATGGGAATGGAGGGAGGGAGATGAATCAGTGTTGCAGATAAAGATGAAATTGAAGATGGAATGGGGAACATGGAGGTAGGGTTGATGAGGACCGGGTTGAGGTGGGCAACGTGGGCTGGGCCAGATAATTTGGCCACTTGACTGAGATGGAAATTTGATCATGTGGTTAGGCTGGAGGTAGGGATTGGAATGAGAATGGGATTGGAGTTGGATGGGGATGGGGATAGGGATTGATATAGAAGTGCATTTCAGGGACGCCTGGGTGGCTCAGCATTTGGGTGGTTGCTTTTGGCTCAGGTTGTGATCCCGGGATCCGGGATTGAGTCCTGCACTGGGCTCCCCACAGGGAGCCGGCTTCTCCCTCTGCCTGTGTCTCTGCCTCTCTCATGAATAAACAAATAAATCTTAAAAAAAAAAAAGAAGAAGAAGTGCATTTCAAGATGGTGGTGGGATGTGGGGATGGAGAAGGTGGAACAGACAGACTCTAGACTAGCGCTGTCTGGCTCCACCCAGCTGGTGTCATCGGTGAGACCAATAGCCCTGAGTATCACTAAAATTGGGAGGACATTCTCCTACCCTTGTCCCTTCCCTCAGTGTAGAATGAGTTGGGGTGGAGAAGATGGGGAGCAGGCTTACCATTGCCCTTAGTGAAGTTGAAAAAGACAGGGTAGTCACCACGGCCACTAAAATCCTCCCCTTGGTCCACAAGGGCCTCCTTCACGGCTTGGTACCCACTGAGGACCACCACGCGTCTCGGCCCCAGGTGCACTGTGTACACCGAGCCATACTCCTTGCTCAGCTGGGGGTAGGAAGACAGACGTCACAGGGGTGTTTGGGGCCCTGAGACCCCTCCCCCAGTTCCTCCCTCCTCTTCCAAGCCTAGATCCTTGCACCTTGGTGAGAGAGGTCAGCATGTCTTGGGAGCGAAGCTGCAGCAGGTTTCCCAGGAATGGGAGGGGTCTGGGGCCTGGGGGCAGCTGGCTCTTGCCCCTTGAATTGAGGATCAGGAACAGAAAGGCGAGAGCCAGGAGCCCGAGCAAGATGGCTGTGCTCACACCATCCATGGTGAAAGCAGCTGCAGGTATCTGGGGGTGGGGCAGAAGAGGAGAGGGTAGGATTAGGGAGAGAGTGAGACCCCCTCACTCCACATCTCCTGGGACTTGCCTTCCCCAGGCCCTAGAAGTGATGGCAGGCAAAGAGAAGAAAGGAGGTAGAGAGAGGTAGGGATGGAGAAAGGCTAGGGGATGAGGGAAGGGAAGTGGGGAGGTGGGGAGGGAGAGAGGGAGCACGCACAGAGACAATAGAGGTAGAGACAGTCAAAATACAGAGAGATTGACAGCAAGAGAGACAGCAACAGAACGGAGACAGACTGAGAGACAGAGCGAGACACATGGAGATAATGAGGGATACAGGGAAAACCAAGTGAGTTATCTGAGTATCTATAGATGTCTGCCAACCATCTAGCTATCTGCCTGCCTATCATCATCTATCATCTATCATGAGACCGAAACTTATGCAGAGACAGTGATAAGAGATATAGACACACAGGGGGCAGAGACAGACAAATGAAAACACAAAGCTAGAGGAAGAAGAGGGAGATAGAGAGACACACACTTCCCGGGAGACATAAAGACAGACACGGAAAGAGAAAGGACAGGAAAGAGAGACAGAGCTATACTGAGACTGAAGGGGAGAAAGTGACAGAAAAGGGAGATGCACAGATAGACAGACAGACAGGCACATGGAACATTAGACAGAGACGCACAGAGACAGAGAAAGAGGCAGAAGCAGAAGCGGAGGGAAAAGAATCGGAGTCCAGAGAGACATACCACCTGCTGGGTAAAGCACAGTCCCTGGAAGTGCCGGTGCTCAGCCCCGCTGAGAGCTCTAAAACGTGGCAGATGAACGAACAGAGAGCCAGGAAAAAACCCGGAAAGACAGGCCCAGAGACCTCGAGACCCCTCGGAAGAGGTGATAGGGAAGATCCCGGCCAGTCTTAGCGACGGAGATGAAGCCGGTGACCCCTCTCTTGAGAGCCATCCTCCTCTGTGACCTGCACCAGGTCCTTTACCTGCTGAATTTTGGGGGGCAGCTGAGGTGTGATCTGCTCCAGATCTGTGCCCTGCAGCTCTGGGTATGCCTAGGGGGTGGGGGCTGCTCTTAAATCATCTCTGTCCACACCCCTTGCCCCCCGCCCCTAGGTTTTCCAGTGACTTTTAATCCCTTCCATTTTCTTGCCTTACCTTTCCAGTGGCCCAGGGCTCGGGGCTCTCAGCCAGCTGGAGTGATGCCTCGGTGGGTGCCACCCCTTGGGAGCCCTCCAGTGGCCTCTTTGGGGCTGACCTAATCTCTCCTTTACTGTGATCAATAGTAGCCATTTGCCCTACAGTAGGGCGAAATCTTTTCCATTTATTTCTTTAAAGATTTTACTTATTTATTTTGAAGAGAGGGGGGGGTGCAAGTGGGGAGAGGGGCAGAAGGAGAGGGAGAGGGAGCATCTGAAGCTGGCTTCATGCGGGCTCACACTGGGCCGGATCTCACCACCCCAAGACTGTGACCTGAGCCTAAATCAAGAGTTGGAGGCTTAACCAACTGAGCCACTCAAGTACCCCAAACTTTTCCTTTTTTTTGCCATTTGGGGCCCTGGGTCTCATTTTGGGTTGGATCTGGGGTTTCGGGCTTGGCAGAATGAGCCAGGGATTGGGGCAGGATCTGTTCGGTGTTTTGGGCACTTGGTCTGTTTCTCTCGGTTCAAGTTCTTTCCTGCCCCTGACTGGTCATGTGACCCAGGCAAGTTTCTTTCTGTTCTGGAGTTCTCCCACTCTCTGGCACCTGTTCACAGCTCTTCTGGCCATCCTCTGTCTCTCACGGTTGGTCTCTGAAATTCTGTGTGTGTCTCACTTTGCTTCTGCTTCTGAATCCTTTGGTCTCTCTTTATGTCTCTCTCATTCTTGCACCCTGTGTGTTTCTGGGTCTCTCATCTCTGTTCTATTTTTTAAAAATTATTTATTTGACAGAAAGAGAGAGAGAGAGAGAGAGAGAGAGAGAGATTGAGAATAAGCAGGTGGAGCAGCAGAGGCAGAGAGAGAAGCAAGCTCATCCCTGAATGGGGAGTCCGATGCGGGGCTTGATCCTAGGACTCTGGGATCATGACCTGAAAGGCAGATGCTTAACTGACTGAGCCACCCAGGTGCCCCTCTCATCTTTGTTTTGTCTCTAATTCTCTCTGTGATTTTTCTTTTTCTCTCTGCTTCCCTCTCCCTGTAAGTCTTTCTCAGTCACTGTCTCTTCCTTGACCCTCTGGGTATCTTTCTCTTTCTGTCTCTCATGCCTCCATGAATCCGATTGCAGTGGGCAGTATTGAAGTGGGCTGAGATTGAGGGAGGATTTGGAGGAAGTGGAGAACAGACCTCAGATTTGTTTGCTTTAAGCTTTTATTTTATTTTAGAGAGAGAGTGAGAGCGGGCTAGGAGGGGCAGAGGGAGTGGGGGAAAAAGAATCCCAAGTAGACTCCACACTTAGCATGGAGCCCGATGTAGGGCTCCATCTCATGACCCTGAGATCATGATCTGAGGCAAAATCAAGAGTGGGGCAATTAACCAACTGAGCCACCCAGGTGCCCCTAAAGATTTTATTTTATTTTTTTTATTAAATATCTTTTTAAATTTATTCATTCATGAGAAAGAGAGAGAGAGAGAAGCAGAGACACAGGCAGAGGGAGAAACAGGCTCCACGCAGAGAGCCTGATGTGGGACTCGATCCTGGGTCTCCAGGATCATGCCCTGGGCTGAAAGCAGGCACCAAACCGCTGAGCCACCCAGGGATCCCAAGATTTTATTTTAAATCCCGAGATCAAGAGTCTCATGTTCTCCCAATTGAGCCAGTAGGTTCGACCTCATACTTGAATGATTCCCCTGCAGCCTTCTGCCTACACTGTCTCCCCCCACTCTCCTCAGCCCCCACCAGCGGTGCCTGCTCTGGGTTCCTGCCCCAGAAACTGGCAAGGTCAGGAGGGCAGGCTGCAAAACATGGATCTAGGCTAGGACTCCAGTGCTAGGAGTTAGGGTGGGGAAGAGAGCCCCTGAGGTTAAGAGTCTGGGAGGCCAGGTGGTATGTGGGTGCCCCCACAGGTCTGTGGGTATACACAATGTTTGCCTTTCCCATGAAGATGAGGAAGTGCTTGAAGGTCCTGAGAAACTTGACACCTGAGGTCTCAGGCACATGGCAGGATGGAGGTGGGGCCCATGCTGTTGTTTAAGTTCCAGAGAGGCTGGTTAGGGCAAGCCCTGGAAGAAGGGTGAAGGCTAAATTATGGGATTATATATCTCCAGTTTCCCTTGGCATCTACTCCTACTTCTGGGGCAAGGGGCAGGACTGGATCCATCTGAAGCCTATAAATTACTTTTCCCTGACCCTAAAAGTGAGTTGAGAGGGTCCAGATGGGACTGCCTCACTGGGGAACATGGCACTCATAAGAAGGGATTTTAAGGGGCTTTGAGTTCTTATAGTCTGACTTGCTCTCCTGCTACAGAGAAAATGTGGGATAGGGGGGCTGTGTTGTAGGGTTTCTCAACCCTGGTACTATTGACATTTGGGCTGGATAATTATTTGTGTGTGTGTGTATGTGTAGGGGGGAGCTATCCTGTGCATGGTAGGATGTTTAGCTGTATGTCTGGTCCCTGCCTATCTCTCTGATGCCGAAAGTGAAATTAGAGGTTGACCTACATGCAAGCTAGATGGTTCTAAGAGGTTCCAAAAGTGGCCTCACATTTTGCCTATAAGCCATCCTACTATGAAGGGGGCTCAGGGGAAGGTTACACAAGACTGGTCAATAACTATGATACAGAAGAGCTGTGGTTTAGGGTAATTAATGAGGGAAATTATGTTAAAGTGTTTCAGAAGTCCCTTTTATTATCTGATTAAAGCTTTCATGCAGTGGAAAGATACCGAGGAAGATTAAAAAATGGCAAGTATTCGAAGAGTCTTAAAAAATTATAAATTTTGGAATGCCTGGGTGGTTCAGTGCCTAAGCGTCTGGCACAGTACCTTTGGCTCAAGACATGATCCCAGAGTCCTGGGATTGAGTTCCATGTTGGGCTCCCCTCAGGGAGCCTTCTTCTCCCTCTGCCAATGTCTCTGGCTCTGTGTGTCTCATGAATAAATAAATAAATAAATAAATCTTTAAAAAAATAAAAAATTATAAATTTTGAAATACTTTCAGAAGTGCAGAGAAGTTGGAGAGTACAGAAAAGTTTTGCTTACCCTTCATCTAACTTTCTCTCATGAGAACATATTGCAAAATCATGGTACAGTGAGCAAAATTAAGAAATTAGCATTGAAAAAAAAAAGAAATTAGCATTGATACAATACTACTGACTCAGATTTTATTCAGACTTATCAGTTCTTCCATGAATGTCCATTTTCTATTCCAAGATGTCATCTAGAATTTCACATTGTGTTTAGTTTTTGTGTCTCCTGAGGCTCTTCCAATTTATGAATATTTATAAATTCCCCATTGTATATTCTTAGAATGAGGATTTTTTGAAGTTTATTAAGTAATCTCTATACCAAACATGAGGCTCGAACTGACAACTCCGATATCAAGAGTCACACATCAAAAAAAAAAAAAAAAAAAAAAAGAGTCAATGGTGAAAAGATACTCTCTTTAATAAATGGTGCTAGAAAGACTGGACAGCTGCATGCAAAAGAATGAAACTGGACCACTTTCTTACACCATACATGAAAATAAACTCAAAATAGGTTAAAGACCTAAAGTTAAGACCCCAAATCATAAAACTCTTAGAAGAAAACATAGGCAGTAATCTCTTTGATATCTGCCTTAGCAATATGTTTCTGAATATATCATCTGAGATAAGAGAAACAAAAGCAAAAATAAAGGGACGCCTGCGTGGCTCAGGGTGTGATCCCGGGGTCTAGGGATTGAGTCCCGCATCGGGCTCCCTGTGTGGAGCCTGCTTCTCCCTCTGCCTGTGTCTCTGTCTCTCTCTGTTTCTCATGAATAAATAAATAAAATCTTAAAAAGAAAGCTAAAATAAACTATTGAGACTATACCAAAATAAAAGCTTTTGCACAGCAAAGAAAACCATCAGCAAAAAGGCAACCTACTGTATAGGAAAATATATTTTCAAATTATATATCTGATAAGGGGTTAATATAAAAAATATATAAAGTGCTTATACAACTGAATGCTAAAAAGGAAACAATCTGATAAAAAATGGGTCGAGGACCTGAACAGACATTTTTCCAAAGAATACATCCAGATGGCCAATAGACACATGGAAAGATGCTCAACATCACTCATTATCAGGGAAATGCAAATCAAAACCACAATGAGGGGCAGCTGGCTGGATCAGTTGGAAGAACATGTGACTCTTCACCTCAGGGTGGTGAGCCCCACGTTGGGTGTAGAGATTACTGAAATAAAACCTAAAAAAACATAATAGGTTATCACTTCACACCTTTCAGAATGACTAGTATCAAAAAGATAAGAAATAGGAGTACCTGCGTGGCTCAGTTGGTTAAGTGTCTGCCTCCTGCTCAGGTTGTGATCCTGGGATCCTGGGTTTGAGCCCTGAGTCATCCTGGGATCCTGTTTGAGCCCTGAGTTGGGCTCCCTGCTCAGTGGGGAGTCTGCCTCTTCTCCTCTGCCTCTCCCCGCCCTCCACTCAGGTTCAGTCTCTCTCTTTCTCAAAATAAATAAATAAAATACCTTTTTTTTTAAGACAAGAAATAACAAGTGTTGGGGAGGATGTGGAGAAAAAGGAGCCCTCATGTGCCATTGATGAGAATGAAAATTGGTGCAGCCACTGTGGACAACATTATGGAGGTTGCTCAAAAGATTAAAAATAGAATCGCCATATGATCCATCAATTCCAGTACCAGGTATTTACCCCACAGAAAATGAAAACACGAATTAAAAAAGATATATATACCATTGTAGCATTATTTACAAGGCCAACATATGGAAGCAGCCCCAGTGTCCATCAATGGATGAATGGATAAAGAAGATATGGTATATATAAAATGGAATATTAGTCACAAAAAAGAATGGGATCTTGCCATTTGTGACAATATGGATGGACCCAGAGGGTATTATGCTAGCTGAAGTAAGTCAGACAGAAAGACAAATACCATAGGATTTCACTTATATGTGGAATCTAAAAAACACAACAAAGAAACAAAAAAAAGCAGAAACAGACCCATAAAGACAGAGAACTAATGGTTTATGGAGGGAGAAGGGCAAAATGAGAGAGGGGCAGTGGGAGGTACAGGTTTCCAGTTATAAGTCATGGGGATGAAAGGTACAGCATAGGGCATATGGTCAAAGGTATATTTGTGCTCTGCACTCTTCTGTGCAGAGCAGCCTGCTGGTTTCCAATGCTGAATGGCTCTGTCCAGGTGTGAGGTTCTGGAAAAAAGTCTCATGATAGCATAATAGCATTGTTTGGTGACACACGGGAGCTACACTTGCGGTGAACATAGCATCACATATAGAGTTGTCCAATCACTATGTTGTATACCTGAACTAATGTAACATTGTGTGTCACCTGTGCTTCAATTAAAAAAATAATCTGCATGCTGGGTTTAGCTTCACAGACTGCCTTCTCTATTTTTTTTTTAAAGATTTATTTCTTTATTCATGAGAGACAGAGATAGAGAGAGAGGCAGAGACACAGGCAGAGGGAGAAGCAGGCTCCACGCAGGGAGCCCAATGTGGGACTGGATCCCGGGACTCCAGGATCACGCCCTGGGCCAAAGGCAGACGCTAAACCGCTGAGCCACCCAGAGATCCCCCGCCTTCCCTATTCTTTAACTCATCTGCATGGTTCACTCCTTCATTCAGATCTCAAATCAAATTCTCTTCCTCATGGAAACCTTTCCATCCACCTTGTGGAAACCAGGCAACTTCATTCCTCTGCAGCTATTAACTGCTGTATCTTCTTGAGACACTCACCGCTCCCTGATGTTAGAATATATGTGTGTGTGTGTGTATGTGTGTGTGTGTGTATTCACAGCCTCTGCCCTCCTAGAAAGTGGCAAGAGGACAGGACTTGAGCTGTCTGCTACTATGTCCACAATGCTTGACTCATAGTAGGTGCTCAAGGAATGTTTGACGAATCAACAGACATTATAGAGGTTTGGACTCTGGAATCCGATAGACATGGGCATGAATCCCAGCTCTACCTTGTCCTTTCAGTATGTCCTGGGTAAGTGAGCCACAGTGACCTCATCTGACAAATGGGGGGTATTTGTCTCTGCACCACTGGGCTTTTGAGAGGGCTCTGGAACTCAAGCATGTCACATGCTTAGCAGGGCACCTACAGTGTAAAAACCTGGTACCTGAGAACTGTTCTTTTTTTAATTTTTTTATTTTTATTTATTTATGATAGTCACAGAGAGAGAGAGAGAGAGAGAGAGAGAGAGAGAGAGGCAGAGACACAGGCAGAGGGAGAAGCAGGCTCCATGCACCGGGAGCCCGATGTGGGATTTGATCCCAGGTCTCCAGGATCGCGCCCTGGGCCAAAGGCAGGCACTAAACTGCTGTGCCACCCAGGGATCCCTGAGAACTGTTCTTAATGTCCTTCCTGGATCTCCTAAAGCCCATGGTAAAGGCACCCTGATATCTTCTTCCCAGCTGGGGTACTGATGAAAAGGGAGGAAGAGGGACGCCTGGGTAGCTCAGTGGTTGGTCGTTTGCCTTTGGCTCTGGCGTCGGGCTTCCTGCAGGAAGCCTGCTTCTCCCTCTGCCTGTGTCTCTGCCTCTCTCATGAATAAATAAATAAAATCTTAAAGAAAAAAAGGGAGAGAGAATCCCAAACAAGAGGCTGAAGGTGGTTTGTAGCATTGTTGGCTTACAGTTGGGTTGTGCCCAGTCCTGACCCTTTCCTGAGTTAGTGGTAGGTGAGAGAAAGGGACGGCGGTGGAGCAAAATGAAAAGCTCCTGTTCTACCAAGGGCCAATCCAGTTCTGAGAGCCCTTGCCATTCCAGGAAAGATTAAGAAGGGGTTTGAATCATTGTGTTCGAGAGCCTGAGAATCTCAAACCCACTCTCTTAGCATTAATACCTGGATTCCTGCAGAAGTGAAAGAGAAGAAATTGCCCCCACTTCCACCAAGTCCTTTGAGGAGACTATTTCCTATCTGTCTGCATGTTGGAATGCTTGGTGGTGCTCTCTCCTCCTTTGCTCTTGAGCACATCACTCACATCCCTACAGAACCTTCTCCATGTCAACCCTGGGAACTCAGAGACACTCCCCCTCATTATCCCTTCAGTCTCCCTTTGGCATGCAAAGCATCAAGGGCAGTGGGAACATGATTTCCTTATTGAGTCAAAGACCTGGAGAGTTGACCTGGGGTTCGAAGCAAAGATGGGGGAGCTGAGGAGGTAAAGATAGACTTAAGAAACTGGGGATTTGAGAGTAGAGCAGAAGGGGACGAACCCTCTCTCCTCCCCCAGGCACATCAATGCAGGTGAGAGCACTGCATGAATCAGGTCCCTTAGACAAAGCAGTTAGCGGAGAAGAAGCAAGAGTTTGGAGAATAAGCAAAAGAGAAACTGAGAGGAGGACACCTGTGGAAGAAAGTTACAAGCAGAATCAAACAACCACAGACATTCCGTGTTAGTGGAATAGATACCATTGGGGGAGGGGAGAAAGCTTCAAGGGCTTCTAGGAGAGGCTGGTTTTATAGGAGAAAACACTGAGAAGCTGCAAGCACAGGAGCTCTGGAGAGGAGCTGCCTGGGAAGAAGGGCCACAGTCAGGGAAACACAGCTGGAAGACATTGGGAAGGGAGTTCTCCCAGGAATGGGATATGGGAGGCAGGCAGACATATACTCCTGGTGGGGTGTGTGTGTGTGTGTGTGTGTGTGTGTGTGTGTGTGTAAGATCCCAGAGGTGAGAGTGACAGAGCAGGTCAGGAGGACTGTCTCACTGTCTGCTGGGCTGGCGGTGGCTGCCCACTTCAGATGGGGCACCTGCTCTCAGCCCCCAGTCCCCTCCCAGCCCAAATCACTTGCTGGTGGCCCATCAGGCCCCTGGGGGCATTTGAGTGTAGGGAATGATAGGTATTAAAGGGTATTAAATGCCAGGCTGAGGAACTCGGACTTTGTTTCCTAGGTCCTGGAACACGGTTGCTGAATGATGAGACCCATTGCACACAATGCTTGACTCTCGGTTTACTAAAGAAGAATTTACGAATCTCCTGACTGAGGTCTAAGGCAGAGACCCTCAGGCTGTCTGTGAGAAGAGGAGGAAGGAGATGAGCTTACCAGGGAATAATTGAGTGTGCAACTGGGACAGTCACTCTGTCTGAATTGGTCTTCATGATAGAGGACACTGTCACTTTCCACCTATAGCATTGTACCTCTCTCCTCCTGCCTCTAGTCTCCACCTCCTTGATGGAGCTTGGAGCAATCTTCCCCAATATCACCATGTCTTTAGTTCATTCATTAATCAAGTCAACAAATGTTAACCAAACATCAACTAAGCATAAGCACTGGAGATAGAGCAAAGAATAAAACAGACAAAAATGCCGTGCTCTCAGGGCGTGGACATTTTAGCCGGGCTACCTCATGTGCGTGGCTGTGGGTGTTTCTCTGGGGTCCATCACTAGAGGTAGAACTGCTGGCTTGGACTTGGCATTGCCGAATTGCTCTGCAAAGCAGTTGAACTAATGTATACTCCCACCAACAGTGGATAAAAAAAAAAAGATTTCTGGGGCACCTGGGTGGCTCAGTCTGGTAAGCAGTTAAGCGCCTGCCTTCAGCTCAGGTCATGATCCTAGGACCCTGGGATTGCCCCACTTCGTGTCAGGGCTCCCTGCTCAGCGAGGAACCTGCTTCTCCTCCCTCTGATCCTCCCCCCTTGCTCGTGCTCTCCCTCTTCTCTGTCAAATAAATAAATAAAATCTTTAAAAACAAGATTCCTGTGTTGTCATTCAATACTCGATCCTGTCAGTTATAAAATTTTGCTAATCCAATGAGTGTGAAATTCTATCTTGCTTTCATTTACTTTTCTCCAATTGGCGGGCTGCTGAGTTGAGTCTGTGTGTTGGCCAATTTCCTGCCTTGCGACTGCCTCTGAATATCTTTTGTGGTTTTTTTCCTTATTGGTTTATAGGAGTTTATTATTTAGTCTAATCACAAATTCTTGGTTGGAAGGTCCCCTTTGAAGGACTCAACCCCTGGCTGGGTCAGGCCCCCCCTAGGATGATCTTACTTTATGATTAACCTCAAGAGCAATGCATTTGGTACTCTAATTACATCTGTAAAATCCCTTTTGTCATATAATGTAACATAGTCATGGGAGTGACATCCTATCCTATTCACACGTCCCACCCACACTCAAGGGAATGGGATTATATGAAGGTGTGTCCTTGGGGATCATTTTTAGAATTCTGCTTACCACACATATTATAAGAAGTTTAACAATTTTTTTTCTTCTTAAAGGAGTAGTATTTGATTTCTAGATCCCCTCCACTGTTTTTGTTGTTGTTTTGTGCTTCATTCATTGCCGCTATGATATTTATTATTTCTTTCCCTTCCCCTTTTAGAATGGATTGGTCTGTTATTTTTTTAATTTCCCTATATTGGATGCTAAACTCTTTAATTTGCAGTTTTCCTATTTTCACATATAAGCACTTCCCTTGAAAGTCTGCTTTACCTACTTCCTCTAAGTATTGAGATGTAGATTCATCTGTAAACATTTCTGATTTCCAATATGATTTCTATTTGGTCCATCCATTATAGAGCAGCATGCTTTAACATTTTAAAGCATTTTGGTGTGTGGTCTTCTCTCTCTCTTTAAAAGATTTTATTCGTCTGTTTGATAGAGCATGAGTGAGTGAACACAAGCAGGGGGAGCAGCAGGCAGAGGGAGAGGGAGAAGCAAGCTCCCTTCTGAGCAAGGATCCTCAGGACTCCATCCCATGACCTGAGCTGAAGGCAGACTCTCAACCAACTGAGCCACCCAGGCACCCGTGGTCTTCTCTTTATTGTTAATGATTTCTTTCTTTCTTTCTGTATTGTGAGTAGACTCTATTGTCTATAATATTTCCTCAACATTTATGAAGGTTTATGTCCTGGCCTTGTTTGTGGCTAATATTTGTAAAACCTCAAATGTGATTGAAAGGAATGAGGACGGGACGTCTAGGTGGCTCAGCGGTTGGTCATCTGCCTTCGGCTCAGGGCATGATCTCAGAGTTCTGGGATTGAGTCCCACATCAGGCTCCCTGCGAAGAGCCTGCTTCTCCCTCTCCCTGTGTCTCTGCCTTCTCTCTGTGTCTCTCATGAATAAATAAATAAAATCTTAAAAAAAAAGAAAGGAATGAGGATTCACAAATGAAGAGGAATCTATAGGTGTTAATTGAGTCAACCTAATTATCTTTTTCAAATATTCTAACCTTTATTAATTTTTTATCTGTTTGATTTCTCAATGACTGATAGCATTAAGATCTTGTAATTTAGAGCTATATTGTTATATGTCAGGATTTGTATATTTTCATGGTGCATTGTTCCTTTTAACACAATATTCCTGTTTTTCCTAATAATTCTGCTAAAATAAAAAAACAGGGATCCCTGGGTGGCGCAGCGGTTTGGTGCCTGCCTTTGGCCCAGGGCGCGATCCTGGAGACCCGGGATCGAATCCCACGTCGGGCTCCCTGCATAGAGCCTGCTTCTCCCTCTGCCTATGTCTCTCTCTCTCTCTGTGTGTGTGACTACCATAAATAAATAAAAATTAAAAAATAAAATAAAATAAAATAAAAAAACAGAGACCAGCCCTGAAAACACCTTGACCAGTCAAAACCAGTGCAGTCATTAAAAACTAAGCTTCATGCAGCTTATTTTGCAATATCAACTTGACCTGGGTTATTCCTTGCTTATGCTTCTGGAAATCATGTGTAGAACTTGACCTGTCGCCCAAGGTTGATATAAGGTAACCACTGACCAAGGATTAAGAAAATCTTGTGACGGTCACTGAGGGGGGCATTTGACGGGATGAGCACTGGGTGTTATTCTATATGTTGGCAAATTGAACACCAATAAAAAATAAATTTATATTAAAAAAAAATCTTCAGGAGGGGATCCCTGGGTGGCTCAGCGGTTTGGTGCCTGCTTTCGGTCAGGCTCCTTGCAAGGAGCCTGCTTCTCCCTCTGCCTGTGTTTCTGCCTCTCTCTCTCTCTCTGTCCCTCATGAATAAATGAATAAAACCTTTAAAAAAAAGAGAGAGAGAAAATCTTCAGGGGCACCTTGGTTGACATCTGACTTCGGCTTAGGTCATAATCCCAAATCCTGGGATAGAGCTGCCCCACCCCAGTCTGACTCCTTGCTCAGCGGGGAGCCTCCCTCTGCCCCTCCCGCTGCTTGTGCTCTTTGTCTCTCTCTCAGATAAATAAAATCTTAAAAAAACTTTCAGTCCTTTAAGAAAATTCCAATATTATAACCAATCACTGTGAAGAATAAACAGTCACTGCTGTCTCTTTTTATTATTATTATTATTATTTTAGATTTTATTTATTTATTCGAGAGAGAGAGAGAGAGAGAGAGAGAGAGAGAGGGAGGCAGAGACACAGGCAGAGGGAGAAGTAGGCTCTGTGCAGGGAGCCCAATGTGGGACTCAATCCTGGGACTCCAGGATCAGGCTGAAGGCGGCGCTAAACCACTGAGCCACCAGGGCTGCCCTGCTGTCTTACTTTATAAGCTGCTTTTCAGCAATATACCCCTGAGCTTCATTCCATATTTGTTTTGGATGCTCTTGGTTTGCAAACTCTTTCTGGTGTGTGCACAATAAACTTCTATCAATTGCTACTTCAGCAATTTATTGGTTTTACTTCTTTCATTCCTGCACTTTTGACATTCCCTTTTGCCATAATGTCAACTTTATATTATATAGAAGTATAGTCACACTCTCTTTCAGGGGACATTAGGCTGTTATGTCTTCTCCTACTTACTGATATTTATCCTTTCTGTGCCCTGTGAGTTTTATTTTTTAAATAAAATAATATAATAAAATATATTAATTAAAATAGCTTTATTTATTTATTTTAAGGATTTTATTTATTTATTTATAGCACAAGCCGGGGGAGGAGCAGAGGAAGACTGAGAGAGAGAGAATCTCAAGTATATTCCCCGCTGAGCACAGAGCCTGACCTGGGACTTGATCTCAGAATCCTGAGATCATGACCTGAGCTGAAATCAAGAGTCGGACACTTAACTGACTGAGCCACCCAGGAGACCATTTTATTCTGTCTATAAAGGGGATCATGCAGAACGTACTTTATGGCTGATTTCTTTGGCTCAATATTATCCCAGGGCAGTGCAGTGAATAAGAGTGTGGGATCTGGAGCCAGTCTGCACTGGCCCGAGTTATTAAATTTCTCTGTGCCTCAGTTTACTCATCTGTACAATAAAGATAATAGCAGCAACTAACTCTTAGGGTTGTTGTAGGGATTCAATCAACTGAAAATTTAAAAGCACTTAGAACAGTGCTTAACATGTAGGGACACTTTCAAGGGAGGGAGAAACAGCCATCATCATATGCAAGATTACATAGGGACTTGTGGCAAAGCCTGGGCAAGATCCGTACACCCCTGCCTTCCCTAACTATTCTTTTCCCTAAACCCCAGAGATGCCTGAGATTTCAGTTGAGAGCTGAGCTGGTTTAGCTGCTAAGTGGAGAGTAGCACTTCCAAAGTGTAGATGGAGGTTGATTCCTTTCATGGCCTCAATACTATTTGCAGTCACATCCATGTTCTCTGTTTGCTTTCAGATTTGGGGCTTAATCTTCATTCCTTCTTCTCTGTTGTCTCTCCATGTGTAATGGCAGTCAGCCAACCTCAAAACCTTCTCCTTCAGGAGCTCTTCCTTAGCAAACCAAGCTGGTTCCAGCCATCCTCTTTCTCACAAGCAGGGACTAGGAAGGATTTATGATGACTGGTGGAAAGAAATATCATTTTTTTAAGAAGAGATTTGCTACCAAGGAGAAGCTACGGATGTCATTTGTAAAGATGGATGCAGAATAATCTTGGAGTCTAAATTTTTGGGTCCCTCATGATTCTAAGATTTGGGAAGTTTGAGATTCTCTGATGCTTCTTCTAGGACTAAAATTTGTTTCTAAGTGTCAAGGGATGTCTCATCTTGAAGAATTATAAAATGAACAATTTGTGAATTGTCGAGGGTGAAAGTGCACTGATGTCTGCCACTTATTTTGAAATGTATCAAAACACAGATGAATTAGTGGAAGGATCAGAGTATGTATAGATGGATAGGTGTGTGATAAAGCAAGTATAGTAATACTGACTATAGAATCTAGGTAGTAGTTTACTGTATGATTCTTTCAACTTTTCTGAGTATTTCCAAACTATCATAAGAAAATGTTAGGAGAATATGATGCTATTCACTTCTGACTCTTAGTAAAGAGACAGCTGATTGCCTTGGAAGAGTTAATTATTTGAGATTTTCTTTCTTTCTTTTCTTTCTTTCTTCTTTCTTTCTTTCTTTCTTTCTTTCTTTCCATTTTTTTTTTTTTGAGAGAGAAAGTACAAGCAGGGAGTGGAGGAGCAGAGAGAGGGGGAAAGGTAGATTCCCTGTTGAGCAGAGAGCCCGATGCCGGGCTTGATCCCAGGACCCTATGATCATGATCTGAGCTGAAGGCAGGTGCCCAACTGACTAAGCTACCCAGGTGCCCTGATTTGAGATTTTCAAATGGGAGTTGAGCCAGCACTCAAGTCTGCTGGAAGGATGTAATGGAGCTTGACAAAGGCTTTTCTCCCCAAAGATCTGGGGTTAGGGCTTCTTTTTTTGGGGGGGGGGTTAGGACTTCTGTTGCCAGTGGTGAAAATCTAACTCAAGCTAGTTTAAACAAAAATGGGCATCTATTTTGGGAGCTCTGGATTCAGGCTTTCTGTGATGCCTTCAGGATTCTGTTTTTCTTAATCTCTTTGTACTCTGTTTGTTTGTTTGTTTATATTAAGTAGTCTCCACGCCTAGCATGGAGCCCAATGCAGGGCTTGAATTCACAACCCTGAGCCGAAATCAATAGTCAGATGCTTACCCGACTAAGCCACCCAAATGCTCCATTTCTTTCTAACTTTACTGTCTGATAGGTATTATCTCTGCCATGAGAAGAGAGGTACTGGAAGTATGAGGCTTACCTTGTCTTTGGTAGATTGTTTCGTTTTCAAAATGTCTTCTTCCTTCCCACTGGCCTTTTCCTTAGGAGAGGATTACACTTTCCTGTCCCTGCTGACACGCTTGGTCATGTAACTCACTTTGACCATGTCTCATGTTGGCCCTCTTTGTGCCTATAGGTCTTGTCAGGTTCCAGCAACTATTCCTTCCCTTTGTACCTTCAAGGATACAATACAGCCTCACTGTGGCTAGTTTACAGGTATTCCACTATGCCTTGCTGGATTTCCCTCAATTTTGTTAATAGTCCTTTTATTAAACTCTAATGACCCCATTGGTGTGTGACTCACCTTTCCTGCTGGGGTCTTGACTGACACAGCATTCCATTGTATGGCTGCTCCATAATTTGTATGGTTGGTCATCTGAGTACAGTTATTTCCACTCTTTCTCTATTACACAAAGCTGCAACACATAAACTTGCACAAAGGTCATTTTGCACACATTCGTGTAAAACTGTAGGATAAACTATTAGATGAGGACTTGTTGAGTCAAATAATACATATCTTTATAATTTTGGATGATATTGTTAAATCACACTCAGGGGTTGTACCAACCCACAACTCCACAAGCAGTGGATAAAAGTGAGGGTTGCTGGTTTAGACTAAGTCTTTAACCCTAAATGTTTTGAAAACTGTCGTGGAGGCTACTAAGAATTCTCAAGATAGGGATACCAGATTTCTGGTTAATAATAGACAGGTATCTGGAATAAACTGAATAAATGAGGTGTGTGAATGTATTTGTTTTCCATCTTGGAATCTCTGATCACAGTAGTTAAGAGAAATTTTTGAAGGTTCATATTAGAACATTTTTATTTATTTTTTAAAAAAGATTTTATTTATTTATTTGAGAGAGAGAGAGAGAGAGAGAGAGAGAGAGAGCCAGAGAGAGCACAAGCAAGGGGAGCAGCAGCGGGAGAAGGAGAAGCAAGCTCCTGACATGGGGCTATATCCCAGGATCCCAGGATCATGACCTGGGCCAAAGGCAGATGCTCAACCAACTGAGCCACCCAGACACCCCAGACATTTTTATTTTTAAGGGACTATGATTTTGTGTACAATGATTATAATATTTCAAGTCTCTGGTACTGAGACCATGGTTCCCAGATTTCATGAATCTTTATGCCATCTATCGAAGATTGTGAAAGGGAGTTTGTGAGTCAAAGGTTTTCAGCTTCTTCCCAAGAGACAGTGCACATGGATGATTATGGTCCGAACAGGCACTTGTTATTAATGTGTTTGTTATGAAACAAGACATGTGGATTTTGGGTTTCCTCCTATTCTCCCACCTTCCCCCATGGAAAACATCTGAAACTGGAACCTGAGCTGTTCACACAAATCTGAAAATGTTTGGAACCGGATAACTATGGTGTAATATGAAACACACAGGGCTCTGGAGGTTAAGTTACTACTTTACACTTGACTTTTCTTTTGCCTGTGTATAGAATGAGAAAGGGCAAGAAAGAGCCAAAAAGATCTAGTTGAAGTCTGGGTATGGCTACTTTTTAGCTGTGTAATCATGGCTATGTTATTCAATGGCTCTCAGACTCCATTTCTTCACCAACAAAATAAAAAGAGGGACATCTGGGTGGCTCAGTGGTTGGACGCCTGCCTTTGGCTCAGGTTGTGACCCCAGGATCCGGGATTGAGTCCTACATTAGGCTCCTGTGAGGAGCCTGCTTCTCCTTCTGCCTCTGTCTCTGCCTCTCTCTCTCTTATATGTCTCTCATGAATAAATAAATAGATCTTTAAAAAATAGTCATAGAGAATCAAGAACCCCAAAGTCATCGATTTGCCTGCCCCACCATATGTTTTGCTATCCCAAGTAGGTCTCCCCAGCATGGCACTCCTGTCATCTCAGAAACTTCTCAACCAAGTTTGGTAAAATTTGGCCCTTTCCCTATGTATGGAAACCATGGTGCCTTGGCACATTATCCTTACCACCATATCCTCCTGGCTCTGATATTTATATTTCCTTCTACCACTACCAAATTGCATGGTTCTTTTTCCCTCAACCAAGACCTTAGCTGGTTTGGGTCATTTATGGGTGATGTGACCTTAAATTTTGTATCTGAATTATCTAAATCTTCAATAGCTTGATTTTTTTTGCAATTATTGTAATTTTCCATGAATGTTTCCAGTTGGACATACAAGTCTTGAGGAGTACCCAGAGACTCATCTAAGTGACAGATATGTTTCTTCATGCCCCACTTGTGTATCAGCAATCCAATCTTTCCTTCCTAATCAGATCACCCATCCCATCTAATAGTGTTTTTTTGCCCATTGGTATAGTAGGATGAGAAGCCCAAAATGTTGAGATATAATTTCAACCTCCCCTTTTTAAAAAAAGATTTTACTTATTTATTTGAGATAGAAAGAGAGAAAACATGAGTTGAGGGGGGCAGAGGGAGAAGCAGGCTCCCCACTAAGCAGGGAGCCTGATGGGGGGCTCGATCCCAGGACCCTGTGATCACCACCTGAGCTGAAGGCAGACACTTAATTGACTGAGCCACCCAGGTGTTCCTCAACTTCCTTTTCAGTTGAATCAATGCCAGGTGCTCTGTTGAAAGCTTTCCTCTTTTGGGAAGTAAGCTCTCTCAAACTGCAGAGCTTAAGATTTCAGGGGGTAAAAACCTGCAAGTGAGTTATTAATGAAAGGTACTATGCTCCATTCCACCACTGATTCTTGAATCCTGTAGGAGAAATAGGATCATATATCAGTCACTTATTCAAAGTATCTACTTGGTCTCTGCTGGTGGCAGGCTAGGCTCTCAACACTGGAAGTAAGGAGGTTAGCTTCACTGAGGTTAAATCCATGTTGTTCAGTTCATGCGTAGTCCTCACTCTTGACACTGTCTGTTTTGATGTGGGCCTACTAAGGAAGCACTTAGGTGGCTGGAGGCAGAGGCTGAGTGAAATCCACAGTATGGATCACCCTGTACATCTGATTACTGAGCATAAACTACACTGGATGTACTTTACTGAGCATTCATATCAGGAAAAAAAACAAAAACAAAAACAAAACTTCATATTCTAAGGCCATTCTGAGAGTTCTGTCCAAATGCCTCTTCCCCAGATCTGCTTTTCATCAATCTTTTTGTTTGTTTGTTTGTTTGTTTGAAGTCCCTGAGCATTTGGTTAAATGATCCACAGCTTCCCACTAATTACTATATATTCATACTTCTGCCCATCTCCCAGTCAGGTCAAATATACTGCTCAAAGTTCTCACTTCCTCGCTTCCTTTCAGGAGCAGCTCTAACTGAATTTTAATGCTTTGGCAAGCAGTCCATTTTCAGTTGGTATCAACATATCATTTAGAAACATATTTAAACCAGGTTTAAGGTGTTTTTCTTTTGTGTGTGTGTGTGTGTGTGTGTGTGTGTGTCTTTGATCAACTGATTGTAAGAAATCTCCCCATGAAGCCAAAGTTATAGATGAAAAGAGAAGACAATTCACTAGGAGTTGGTGTCAACCAAACTGGAGCCAACTGCTCCTACAGCTACCTTGTTCATATATCCATATGTCATTTCCACTTGACAATAGATTATTGCTGCATACATCCAACTTTGTGGTTTGAGAGATTAGATAATACTCATCTTTGAACACCTGGGTGGCTCAGCTGGTTAAGCATCTGACTCAATTTTGGCTAAGGGCATGATCTCAGGGTCCTGGGATCGAGTGCCATATAGGGCTACCCACTCAGCAGGGAGTCTGCTTGTCTCTCTCTTCCTCTGCCCCTCCTTCTGCTCACTCTCTCCCTAAAATAAAGAAGTAAATCTTTTTTTAAAGTTTTAAAAATTTTTTATTTATTTATGATAGGCACACAGTGAGAGAGAGAGGCAGAGACACAGGCAGAGGGAGAAGCAGGCTCCATGCACTGGGAGCCCGATGTGGGATTCGATCCCGGGTCTCCAGGATCGCGCCCTGGGCCAAAGGCAGGCGCTAAACCGCTGTGCCACCCAGGGATCCCTAAAGAAGTAGATCTTAAAAAAAAAAGATAATACTCAGTTTATGATAGCACAGATTATGTGGTCATTTAATGTTCCAAAATCAGGCCTTCAGTCTTCATTAGGGGTCACTAGCAAGCTAGGGACTGTTTCTCCAGGGAATAAATCTGCTAATTCCTCCTAGTGGATAATCTTTATGGATTATCTCTAGTCCAAGGGGGAACCCAGCTTAGAGAGATAGTAGAGGACAGTGATGAAGAGTCTGGCTTTGGGACACCTGGGTGGCTTAGTGGTTGAGTGTCTGTCTTTAGCGTAGGGCCTGACCCTGGAGACCTGGGATTGAGTCTTGCATTGGGCTCCCACAGGGAGCCTGCTTCTCCCTCTGCCTGTGTCTCTGCTCTCTCTCTCTGTGTCTCTCATGAATTAATAAACAACATCTTAAAAAGAAAAAGCCTTACTTTTTCTTGTTGTAAAATGAACATAAACCAGTGGTGTGCTGGAACTGGCCAGTACCAACTCCCGAGAGCCACTGTGCATCTTTTCTCAATTCCACTGTTTAGTGACTTTATGTTGAGTCAATAGCTTGAAATCAGCCAGAAGACAGAGCATCTCCCTGCCCCGACTGCTGAAAGTCAGCTATTAGACACTTCCCAGTAGATCACTGATATGGTCCATTCCTTTCACATTTGTTGTAAAGATACGATGATACCACGCAAGAGATATGGTTATCATGTCTACTGACATGCTCAATAAATGTTAACCCTTATCATTATTATTATATGGATAAGACAAAACAGTCACCCCCAAATTTTTATTATTATTATTTGATTGCTATATTTTAGGACAGCCTCAGATGGCATTTGAGTCTCAGGCCTCAGGATGCCTGAGGGCTCAGGATGGCGGAACCTGGGTTGATGAGACATATATGACTCAACAGATAAACCGGTGTTGAGCCTGAGCCCCTAAGATGTGTAATGCACAAGAGCAAACACCCAGAGGCCAGACTGCCCATGTGACTCGGCAAGTTACTTAACCTCTTTTTGCTTTGTGTTATTCATGTTGTCGTAAAATGAGGGTAATCACAACATCTCCTTTGGGTGTTGTAAGGATTAAATAAATGAATTGAGAGGGCAGTGCTTGACAGGAGGCGCTCAGCACGTGTTAATGGTTCTTTTATCGCTCCTGTCACTGGCAGTTTTCCAAGCTTTTACCATCTGGTTTCCATTTTGACCTAAAAGTGAGACTTTTGAATGAGGAGATAGAAGTCATTATCATCCCCACTTCACAGAAGGGGAAACAGTGACCAACTGTGGGAGCTAGGATAGTATAGGGTGTGGTGACAGATCCTGGGCTAGAAGCCAGCACTTTTGCCTCCCTGACAGCTAGGCCTCTTAGAGCTACTTAGCCTTCCAACTAGTATCATGAATTGAGATTTTCATTAAGTGGGGAGTAGCTTTTCGAAATTCTGGAGCTGGGCACGGGCAACAGTTTGGTCAAAGAAGAGCAGGACTGTTGACTCAGAAGGTGATTCAGCTCAGCACCTCTGCTGAAATCTGGTCACACCTACTTTCTCTGTTAGCTCTGCCATTATAGGATTAATTGTTTCTCTCTCTTCCCATCCATCCTCTCCCACCTACTAATCAGCCAGTCACACATCCTTCTCTGGGATGAGCCCTGGGCTTACAGAACCAAGCTGAATTTAGAATAGCCTCCTCCTTCTTTATAAGCAGTGGTGGGAAGGATTTTTGATGGGTGTTGGGAAGAAATACCAACCTCTTCGGATAGAAATCTGCCATTCTAGGGGATCTTCTAATGTAGTGTCTAGATATGAGTGAGAAAGAATTCCTGATTCTAAAATTCAGTGTTCCTGATGCTAAGATTTAGAGGTAGTGGTTCTTTTTTTTTTTTTTTTAAAGATTTTATTTATTTATTCATAGAGACAGAGAGAGAGAGAGAGGCAGAGACACAGGCAGAGGGAGAAGCAGGCTCCATGTACCAGGAGCCCAACGTGGGACCCGATCCCGGGTCTCCAGGATCGTGCCCTGGGCCAAAGGCAGGCGCCAAACCGCTGCGCCACCCAGGGATCCCCTGGCTCATTAGAGAGAATGAAGAAGAGAGGTTGTTTGCTTCTAGGTGTCTTAGTGGTCATGTTAACATAGATTCTAATTTGAGTTGAATTATCACTCAAATCTGTGGTAGAGGTATAGGTGTAGGTCAGGGATAGACAAAAGCCTCTCAGATAGCCCTGGGTCAGGACTCTTCTGTTGCAAGTGGTAGAAATTAGATTCAAACCAACTTTAGCAAAAATTGTAATTTGTTAACTCACACTGAGTTTGAATTCAGGGGCTCAGATGAGTCTTCTGGACGCTGTCCATAACTGCATTTTCTGGATCTACTGGTCTATGTATGACTTTGTTCTCTTCTAGGGGTTCCCCAAGTGGTTGTAAGATGGACTTTTACAGTCTTAGGCCTACATTGTCTTTGGCAGATTATATTCCTTCCCTACTGAGCCTTACCCTATGGGCAGATTATATTTCTCACCCTCCTACTTCAGGTTTGCCCATTTAACTTGCTTTGGGTGATAAATTGTGAGTGAAAATGAGCTGGTAAGCATACACTTTAAGGATTATCTCATTGCTTTGATTTTTCTTCCCTCACATAGTACTGGCCTGTCCCAGGCAAATGCTCCATCTTCAGCATTGGTCCAGCAACGAAGGGGATATGAAGCAAATCCATAGCTAATCAGCAACAAGTATGACTTTGTGAGTACTGTACCCTTGTTGAGTCATTTGTTGGTGCTGGATAACTTAGTCTAAGCTGACTGATACATTGTATTCATGGTTCTAGTTTTCAGAAAAGCAGCAACTCTTTCCCCAGCAGCTGAAGCGAACATTTCAGAAAGAAACCTGAGTAGATCATGTGGCCATCTCTTATGAAAGAGTGGTGGCAGGGAGTGGTGTACTGTGATTGGTCATGTCTGCATTATGATCCCACCACTACCTTCTCCATCCCAAACCACACATGAACTTGAGCAAGTTCCCAATGGAATAAGGGAAGCACTGTTCTCAAAGGAAGGGATATTGATAGACTGTGTCCAGTGCAGATCTCTTCTTCAGTGGAGAGCTGGTTTCCAGGTTAGAATGAGATAAATTTGCCTAGGGATCAAGGAATCTGCTAGGACACTCTAACCTTTCCCCTTTAGAAACTCATTTTTCTTAGAACCCCTCTCATAGATTGGGATGTGTCTGGTTTAAGTCTGATGCCACAAAAAAGACTCCAAGGACCCGAGAGGGAATCTCACTTTGAGGGCAGAAGGGACCTGTAGTAGATAACTTTGCACACATGTTGATGGAAAAGGACTGGTCCAGGCAGGTGCAAGGTAAAAGCTAGAAGAGCCTTCAACTTCACTCATCATGACTTGGGAACTACATCTGAACATGTGATATGTAGTGGAAGAGCCATACTCCTAGAAGCTCATTTTTGGGATTGTAAATATACGTTGCTTGTCAAGAGAGGCAGCCCAACACCATGGTTGAGTGCACAGCTCTGAGATCAAGCTGTCAGGCTCAAATTCCAGGTCTGCCTCTTGCTCTCTGCTCTCTCTTGGCAAATGACTCAGCCTGGCTAGGATGTAGTCTAATTATCTGTGAGATGGATGTAATAACTGTATCTACTTCAAAGGATTGTTGAGAGGATTAAGTGAATCACTAAATGTGAAGCCCTTCAAATAGAACCTAGAGACCGTTAGAAACCTGTGACCATTACTTGTGATTATATCAACCAGGCTAAGGCCCCACCAGTTCTCTTGGGCTGATGGCCCAATCATTTTTCTTTCCTTCATTTGGAAACAGACACACCCTCTGCTCAGACTTGTTAACTTATTCTTTTTTTTTTAAAGATTTATTTATTTATTCATGATAGACATAGAGAGAGAGAGGGAGAGAGAGAGAGAGAGAGAGAGAGAGAGAAAGGCAGAGACACAGGAGGAGGGAGAAGCAGGCTCCATGCCGGGAGCCTGACGCGGGACTCGATCCTGGGACTCCAGGATCGCACCCTGGGCCAAAGGCAGGCGCTAAACCGCTGGGCCACCCAGGGATCCCTAACTTATTCTTTTGAACAAGTAACTCACTTGATTTCAAATTCAAAATGGATATAAAGTGAAATTACCTTGCTCCAACCTATCCTCCTACCCTTGACACCCCTCAGCCAAAGGAAACTACTTTAAAAGAGAAAGATTTTATTTATTTATTCATGAGAGATGCACAGAGAGAGGCAGAGATGTAGGCGGGCGGGGGGGGGTGGGGTGGAGCAGGCTTATGGGGAGCCCAATGCAGGACTTGATACCAGGACCCCCCCAACAAGATCACGCCCTGAGCTGAAGGCAGATGTTTAACCGCTGTGTCATCCAGGCATCCCTAAAGGAAACTACTTTAAAAAAATATTTATTTATTTTAGGTAGGCTCCATGCCCAACTCACGATCTGAGATCAAAAGTCGCATGCTCTACTGACTGAGCCAGTTAGGTGACCCTAAAGGAAGCTACTTTAAATAAACTATTATTCTTGTATATATTTTGCTATTTCTGCTCAATTTTTTTCCTTTTTTCTTTGATAACTATAAATTACATGCAGTAATGGGCATGGATATTGAATGAATGGGCTTGAAGAATTTCTACACTTGTATAGACCATGTAGATACTACTCAGAATGTTTCTAATACTTTGAAAGATTCTTCTGTGTCCCATCCAGTCATTTTCACCCCTGTCCTGACCTTCACAAATTTGTTTTGCCCATTATTTTTGAAATTCACATAAATGGAATCACAGAGTGAGTATGTTTTCATTTTTGTATGTTTGCTTTTTTCACTTAACATATCTATGATAATAATTCACATTGTTGCAGGTACCAGCACATTGTAGTGGGTACTTTTTAAAATTGCTATGCAGAATATCATTGTATGAATAGGCTATTATTTCTTATCTACTCTACAATTGATGGACATTTGGGTTGTTTCCAATGTTTGGCCATTTTGAACAACTCTGCCGTGAACATCCTAGTACTTATCTTTTGCGGGACATGTGCACGCATCACTCCTGGGTTTATACCAAGGCTTTGCTTCCACGCTGGTTAAGCATATGTTTAGTTTTAGTAAACGGCCAGTTTCCTAAAGGATTGTATGACTATACATCCCCAACAACAAGGTATGAATCTTCTTATTTCTCCACATCAATGGCAAATCTTGGACTTGCCTGCTCATTCTAGTTTAGCTCCTCTGTTGGTGTAAAGTGGCATTTATTCCTGCAGTAAACCCATTTGTCTTTGAAATATTCCATTTATATATTGCAGTATTAGATTTAATATATTGTTTAGGTTTTTTTGTGTCTATTATCATGACTGATATTCACTTGAAATTTCCCTTTCTTGTAAGCCTTTGTCAAGCTTTTGTCAATAACTTGAGAAGTATTACCTCCTTTTGTATTTTCTGTAAGAGTATTTTTCTCCAAAAATTGTTATTATATATTTCTTAAATGTTTGGACAAATTGTTATTCTTATTTATTTTAAAATTTATTTTAAAATTCCAGTATAGTTAATATACAGTGTTATATTAGTTTCAGGTGTACAATATAGTGATGCAACAATTCTGTACATTACTCAGTGTTCATCATAGTAAGTGTACTCTTGATCTCCTTCACCTGTTTTCCCCATCCCCCCACCTTCCATCCCTCTGCTAACCACCAGTGTGTTCTCTATACTTAAGAGTCTGTTTTTTTGGTTGGCTCTTTTTTTTCTTTGTTGATTTGTTTCTTAAATTCCACATATGAGTGAAATCATATGGTATTTGCCTTTCTCTAACTTTCTGACTGACTTATTTCACTTAGCATTATACCCTCTAGATCCATTCATGTTGTTGCAAATAGCAAGATTTCATTTTTTTACAGCTAAGTAATATTCCAACATACATATACATATAAAATTTACAGCAGCCAAGATATGGGATATATATATATATATATATATACACACACACACACACATTCCAATATAAATATATATTTAAATATATGTAGTATATACATACACCACATATATAAATATATATTTATATTTATTAGTACCTATATATACATATATACCAAATATATATGTACCACACATATATTTAAATATGTGTGGTGTATATATATTTATACCACATCTTTTTTTTTTTTATGGTAGTCACACAGAGAGAGAGAGGGGCAGAGACATAGGCAGAGGGAGAAGCAGGCTCCATGCACCGGGAGCCCGACGTGGGATTCGATCCCAGGTCCCCGGGATCACGCCCTGGGCCAAAGGCAGGCACCAAATCACTGCGCCACCCAGGGATCCCTATACCACATCTTTTTTATTCATTTATCTGTCAGTGGCACTTTGGTTGTTTCCATTTCTTGTCTGCTGTAAATAAACATAGAGATGCATACATCTTTTCTTTTTTAAAAAAATATTTTATTATTTTTAATTGATTTCTACACTCAATGTGGGGCTCGAGCTCATATCCCCAAGATTAAGAGTCCTATGTTCTACTGACTGAGCCAGCCAGGTGTACCACATATATCTTTTCAAATGAGCATTTTCATATTCTTTGGGTAAATACCCAGTAGAGGAACTAATGGATCATATAGTAATTCTATTTTTAATTTTCCTCCACACTGTCTTCCACAGTGGCTACACCAGTGCGCATTCCCACCAACAGTGCAAGAGAGTTCCGCTTTCCCCACATCCTCGCCAACACTTGTTTCTTGTATTGATTTTAGCCAAATTGTTATTCTTTACTCAAGCTTCTTGTAATAGTAGCTTACATCACTGGTTTTCAGTTGTTCTTATCTTCTAGCATATGCTTTTACAAGTATAAATTTCACTCTGAATACTATATTTACATCCAGCTTCTCTAGATGTGAACATCTAATATAAACATAGCACAATTATCAAAACCAGGAAATTGAGATTGATGGTTTCTGTCCTTAAACTTCATGAACCAACCTCTGCTAGCTTCACACTTTTCTTCTGCAGCTTCCCCACCTTTCTCAGCCTACAAAGAACTGAAGGAAGTTAGGGCCTTGCCCTGGATTAGGCTTTGGCTTAAGGGACTGTTGTGTCTGATTTGATCTTCCTTCCAGACCACTAAAATTTCCTCCAGATCAGCAGTAAGACTGTTTTGCTTTCTTATCACTCATATGTTCACTGAAGTAGCACTTTTCATTTCCTTCAAAACTTTTACTTTATCTTCACAGCTTGGCTAACTGGCACAAGAGGCTGAGCTTTTGGACCATGTTGGTTTTTGACATGTCTTCCTCACGAAGCTTAATTATTTCTTAACTCTTTCTTTTTTTTAAAGATTTTATTTATTTATTTGACAGAGAGAGAGAGAGAGAGCACAAGCAGGGGAAGCAACAGAAGGAGAGGGACAAGCAGACTCCCTGCCAAACAGGGAGTCCGATGTGGGGCTTGATCCCAGGACCCCAGGATCATGACCTGAGCCAAAGGCAGATGTTTACCAACTGAGCCACCCAGGCATCCCCTTAATTATTTCTTGATTTTTTTTATTTCTTGATTTAAAGTGAGAAATGTGCAACTCTTTCTTTTACTTGAGCACTTAGAGGCCACTGTAAGGTTATTAGTTGACCCAGTTTCTTCCTTCCTTCCTTCTTCCTTCCTTCCTTCCTTCTTCCTTCCTTCCTCCCTTCCCCCCTCCTCCCTCCCTCCCTCCCTTCCCTCCTCCTCCCTCCCTCCCTCCCTTCCCTCCCTCCTGCCTTCCCTCTCTGTCTTTCTTTCTTTTTTTTTTTTAAACATTTTTTTAAAATTTATTTATGATAGTCATACAGAGAGAGAGAGAGAGAGGCAGAGACACAACAGGCAGAGGGAGAAGCAGGCTCCATGCACCGGGAGCCTGATGTGGGACTCAATCCCGGGTCTCCAGGATTGCGCCCTGGGCCAAAGGCAGGCGCCAAACCGCTGCGCCACCCAGGGATCCCTCTTTCTTTCTTTTTAAAGTAGGCTCCATGCCCAGCAGGAAGCCCAATGTGGGGCTTGAACTCATGACCCTGAGATCAAGACCTGAGCTGATATCAAGAGTCAGATGCTCAACCTCTTGAGCCACCCAGGTGCCCCTAATTGAAATTAGGAGCCTAATTTCAATATTTTATTTCAGTGAATAGGAAGGCTCAGAGGAGGGAGATAGATGGGGATGGACTTGACAGTGGAGTACTCAGGACCCACAAAATCTTTACCGATTAAGTTTGCCACCTTATATGGGCATGGTTTGCAGCACCCAAAAACAACTATAATAGCAATATCGTAGGTAACTAATCACAGATCAACATAGCAAATATAAGAATAAAAAACAGTCTTGAAATACTGTGAGAATTGCCAAAATACGACACAGAGACACTTGTGTTCTCACAAAGTGAGCAAATGCTGTCGGAAAAATGGTGCCAAGAGACTATCTCCAGACAAGGTTGCCACAAACTTCAGTTTGGAAAATATTCAATGTCTGTGAAGGACAACAAAATATGGTATGTCTAGATAGAGATTTGGGGGTTCCCCCACTCTGGATCTCCTCTTTCTGAGATCCTACAACCTCTACCACCAGCTGCTGTAATCACCCTGCACTCTGTCCTCTGATTCTTCAACTCAGAAAACTTACAAGCTTCTGCTTCAGTTTCAGTCCTCCTCAAGGCACTGTCCTCACCTGTCTTCAGGCCCAAAGCTTTCATAACAGGAAATTCCCTTCTGATCCCCTTCAGTATCTGCCTGCTTTGATCCACTCCCCAGTGATGTCAAGGAAGCAAGTGGTTGTTCTTTTGAACATTTTCTGAGTTGATAGCTATGATTTTCAGGATGCTTGATCTAGTAGGAGCTTCTCAACCATTACCAGAGTCAGGAACTCTCCAGAGCACTTCTAGAGTATGACTCTCCTCCCTCTCATTAAAACCCTTCCTTTATGAATCTGTCTCCTTTGGCTTTGTCTTCTATCAAACTTTCTCCCTCTCTCTCCTCCAAGACCTGCTTTGCCCCTGTAAGAAGGCATGTGAGTGGCCACAGGTATGAGCTGTCCCAACAACCTGACAGAAAGGACCTTGACTTTTGTCTGCTCCTTGTCCTTCCACTGACTCGATTTCAGCCACACTCCCCCAGCCCACCCTGATCTTTGCTGCCATCTGAAACCTGAACACAAACATTTCGCTCTCTGTCCATAACCCTTGTTCTGCTCACTCTCTGTCTTACTGCAGTGACTCTGCTTGGCCGGGTCTTTGGTTACTGTTCCAAAGAATGCCAACTCAACAGAAGGTCAAGTCTCCCTCCTACTGAAAGAACTGTTTTATTTTTATTTCTTATTTCACACTCAGAATCTTCTGTTTTAGGCTTATAGGGAAGCATTTCAAGAACCACAGGATTATCAGAACAGTTTCCTGATGTCTCATAAAGAATCAAAGTTAAAAAAAAAAAAAAAAGAATCAAGGTGAGGTTTGGCAGCCCAGAGTGGTGGTTAAGAGCATGAAATCTAGAGTCAACACAAGCCCATGCCAGGCTCTACCCTGATCAGCCATGGAGTCCCAAACAACTCACTTCCATCTCTTTGGGTCTTGTTTAACTCATCTGCAAGTGGGGGTGCAGGCTTGCTGTGAGGGCTTTAAAAAGATAATGCTCATAAGAAGCTTCACAGAGTAAGAGAATAAGCTCACTGAATGCTATCATTATCAGCAATACGAGTATTTACATTTGAAAAAATTTTTTTAAAGATTTTATTTATTCATGAGACACACACACACACACACACACACACAGAAAGAGAGAGGCAGAGGGAGAAGCAGGCTCCATGGAGGGAGCCTGATGCAGGACTCGATCCCAGGACTCCAGGATCACATCCTGGGCACAAGTCAGGCACTAAACCGCTGAGCCACCCAGGGATCCCCACAAACATTTACATTTGAACCAATAAAGTTTACCTAAGATTCTCACTTGAGAATGTTTTAGAACTAGTTGGAGGTGGTTGGTTTTTCAGCTCCACGAATGTACTAAATGCCACTGAACTGTTTCCGTTAATAAGGTTAATTTTTTATAAATATTTGCTGATTTATTTTTTAACTTACATATTTATTTATTTAAGCCATACATCCAATGTGGAGCTTGAACTCACAACCCCTAAGATCAAGAGTTGCATGCTCTACTGACTGAGCCAGCCAGGCACCCCTTCACCTCAATTAGAAAAAACATTCTCATTTGGAAGAGGGGTCATAGATTTCAGCTGCACTTGTGAGCATGGGCCAAGTTTTCCTGAGGGTTTTGGGTCAGGATAAGGGGTAGAGGACAGCAAGTTAACTGGTGAGGTTGGCAGAGGGAGCAGGCATGGCTGTCACATATGTCTGCTCTGTCCTGTCATCTCGCAAGTCTAAATGTGGCTTGCCAGAGTCTCTCTGCCCTGCCCTCTTTCATCCCCCACCTGTGAAACTCATCCTGCAAGACCCAGTTCAAATGACACCACCTCTAGGAAGCCCTCCCAATCTTCAATCCCAAGTACTCAATCATTACAAATAATTTCTAATGAATACTAATGGGATCATTGAAGACTTCAGTTTATTGGGGTCCGCTGTCCCACTAGTCTAAGAAAGCCCTAGAAGCAGAGATTGTGCCCAGTTCCCACCATGTCTAAAGTGGAACTCATTATCTCCTTCCTCAAACCTGCTCCTGATCTGTGTCCCCAAACCAATAGACAACATTACCATCTACCCCCACACTGGCCTCCTCCCTCGCACAGCCAACACATAACCAAGTAAGAATAGGTTCTTCCTTCTGTATATTTTCCAAACCACGCCTCCTCCCCATGCTCATGGCCATGTCCTCTGTGCCCTGGAGCCTATAGAAGCCACTTCTGTGTCTTTGGACCTGCAGTCTCATCTCCAAAAATCTGAACAATCTCCCTGAAACTCAAATTTGAACATTTTGTTCCCCTGCCTAAGACCTTTCCGGGGCTCCCCATCATCTTAGGACAGAGTCTACACTCCCCACCAAGTCGCATAAGGTCCAGCAGGTCTGACTCCTGCTGATGACTACAGTCTCATCATTGCCCAGCCCAGATCCTTCTAGCCTAACAGCTCCTGACCATGCTCCCCTGCCTTGGCACTTGGATTCCTCTGCCCAGCATGCTCCCTCCCTAATCTCCCCCTCCTGCCTCAAAAACTCTTATTTAGTCCTCTAGTGGCTCATCCTGAACTTACAAGGTTGAAGCAAACGCCATTTCTGGGTCCCTACAGATGCCTGTGCCCCCCATCCCCATCCTGATCCCTCTGTCTGCTCCACCATCCCCATCCTGACCCCTCTGTCTAGGTCTCCATCCCTCTGATGCCTTTACCTGACCTGCCCTGACCTTTCTGCCTGTGTCCCCTGTGCCCACGTTGACCTCTCTGTCTCCCCTACCCTGCCTTCCCCCTCTGTCGGTGCCTTCTCACACCAGCCCTGTACATTCTGAGCTTCACTGACTTGTGGCTACTCTTTCTCCCTGTGGAGTGAGAGCTTCATGAGGGCATGGCCCAGGGTCACCCCTGTGTCCTCAGCATCCCTCAGCACAGGCTGGCACAGAATGACCAGTTGACTGAGCGTAGGTCAGATGACTGGTTTAAGTGTGTTGAAGGCTCAGGAGGCTGGGGGACACTGTGGGAGAGAGAATTTTCAGAGTGGATATTTGAGTTGATCCTCAGAATACTCTCAGGACACACCTATCACATGCAGGCCTTTTCTGTCTACTGTGTTTGAAAACTGAGAGAGGCAATACCCTGGAAGAGGCAAGAAATACTTGGTGTTCCAGGAGGGAAATGGAGCTGGGCCAGGGTTGTGTTTGAAAGCAAACACAGGCACAAGCAGATTTCAGACACTGTACATAGCGTGGCCCACATGCCTACATCTCATGCCAGAATGCCCAACCACACACATACATACATAGTCACCAGCACTACGTGCATACATACACATGTGAATGCACAGTCAGACGTCAGGGTGGACACACAGACACACATGCAGACGCCCTCCAACAGGCATACTGCAAAGCATGTACTCAGTTGCTCACAAACAGATACAGAGACTGGCGTGCATTCAGGCACACTGGCCTGCACACACGCACCCTGTCATAAGCTCACACAGGTGTACACGTCTAGACATAAACAGGTATGGATACCCACTTGTGTGTACACGCACACTCCACAAAGACAGGGGTGTTCATCAATACAGGTATCAACATCGACACACTGATACATACGTGTACTCAGACAGGCAGAGACCCCCAGCATGTGCCCGGAATGACACACCTACACAGATGTATAAATAAGAAGAAACGTGACACAGGCCTCCAGGAGAACCTGATGTACACACTGGCATGAACAGAAAGATCCAGAAGCACACAAGAGAGTTGAAAGGTAGGCTGACTTGCAGGGTGAACATGACAAAGGGAGACACAAAGATATGGATGGGCAAGGTGCTGTGCCCCCATCAACCCCCAAACAACCTGAGGGTTTGCCCCTGATGCACCCTCCTCACACACTGCCCTCTCCACCGTCCCTCCAGGAGGCCACCTCTGAGGTCAAAGCTCCATTCGAAGCTCCAGGAGAAAGGCTCAGCTGTGCCCCAGAAGGAAGGGCAGGCAGATTCCCACAAGGCTTTCTCTCCCTTTCCCCTTTCCCAAAGGGGAAGTATTCAGAACTTCAGACCAGAGAACATAAAGTCCAGAAGGGGGTTTAGAGAACCGCTTCCTCAAGTCCTTCATCCTGAAGATTAATAGGAATAGCTATTACTTATTGGCACTTACTGCCATGTACTTCACAGCCACTAACCCACTGACTCTTCCCATAATGGGGGAAGAGGCAGGTCCTGTCATTGGCCTCAGGAGGCTCAGAGAGATGAGGTGAGTTGTTCAAGGTCTCACAGCAAAGAACGGATAAGGGATTCCAATCCACACCTTAACTGTGCTCTTAACTGCACTCTTAAGTGCTGTACCATTGTCCAGAAAGGGATATTGAGTCTCAGTAAGGGAAAGAGATTTTTCTGAGTGCACCACTAACTCATCCTAGAAGCTGATCCCTGGCCCTTGTACACTTGCCTGGAATGCTCCTGCCTCTGGGGGAGATAGCATGATAAAAGCTGACTTCACTCTATTTCTAGTGTTACCAACAAGGCCAATCTCACTTGACCTCTCTGTTGCCAAATACTTCCGTCTGCCACGTGCCCTACTCCCCGCTTCAACTCCCAGTTAACGACAGCCAGTCTGAACACTCAGTTCCCTGCCTGGTGCCAAACTCACTGAAAACAAACTCTTGAAATTCTACCTCTATCCTTGCCAAGGAAAACCGGTGGGGGAGGGAGGGGAAGGTGTGGCCTAGGCTTGCAGCCAGCCCAGGTGTAGGCTGCCTTTTGGGATTAAGGAGACTCATACCTGCCAAGCCTGTGCTAATCCTTCCCTCCACTACTCCCTCTAAAACCAACAAAAAACGTTCCTATCTCTGCTTTGTTCTCTGCCCTCTGTTTCCTCCCCAGAGGACTAAGGCTCAGCGGCAACATGCCAGTCTGAGTGCCAACCTCACCCACCTGCTCTCATCCAAAGTTAGGTCTGGCATCTGAACAGGTGAGAGGAAGTTTTGACCATCAGATGCTGCCTCGTGCCCTATGGGGCCCACAGAAGATCAATCCAAGACCCACATGGTGCTTATGTCAGAGCCAGCTGGGACCAGCCTCAGGGCTACATGGTGCCACCCTTGTGACCCCCTGAAGTCAGCCCCAGTGGCCGCCAGGGCCTACCGTCAGACCCTCCTGGCACCAGGGCTGGCTTCGTTAGTGTTCTCTTGGTATCAAGCTCAGTGTCAACTGGCTTTCAATGCTAGTGTCTACTGGGGGCCAGCTGATACCAGCAGCAGAAGTTGCTAGCGCATCTCTGTGCACTAGCAACTGTTTATTAGCACTTACTGCCATGTACTTCACAGGCATTAACCCACTGACTCACACATGCCAATCCCATGCCACCCCTTGCTACACTTGGCCTCCACTTGGCCCTCACGGTGGGCTAGGCCCGTCAGTGGAGGTAGGAGAGGACAGGGTTCAAATCCCAGCTCCCTACCTGCCACCTGTGTGACCTCAAGCAAGTGCCAGTAGAGAGGCTTGATCTTCTGAACAGCAAAACGAAGATGATATGAACAAGCCCCACTGCTAGAAGGATTCCATGAGCTCACACATCCACACACTGGCTCTTCACAATTAGTGCTCACCAAAGGATAGTGCCCTATTGTTAAGGAAGAAGGTCACTGAGGAAGGACAGCAAGGCCACCATGTGTTCTCACTCCCACCCTCAGTCTCCAGGGCTTGGCTCTCTCCCCACTCAGTTTTCCCAAACCTCTCCCACTGTGGGTCCCTCTGTGTGCCTCCAGCAGCCCTGCCGAATCTGCAATCACCCCAAAGGGACCTCACACGCCCTCCCCCTCCACCTTCTCTTCTCAGGTACTCCCTTTCCACTGGCGGGGGAAACCCAGCCCCAGAAAGGGGAGTAAGCATGCAGAGGAGACACAGGAGCCCCTGCCCACCCTCTGTTGTCTCTCCTCAGTATCTCACATACGAAATCGGGAACACTAGTAACCCCACTACTAACAACAACAATGGGAATGATGATCCTAGTGAGCTCCCCAGGGACCTGGGTAGAACCAGTGAGGCTTTCTGTAAATTACACCCCTTGAGACACTTGGGACTTTTGGGCACCGTACTGGTGGATGTCATTACTATTTCCAAGTCTTGCCCAGTCCCTCTGCCACTCAGACCACAAGTTACTCTTCTTTGCTAAGGGAAGTTCCACTTAAATGTGGCTCTGGACTTCTACCTCTTTCCCAATCACAGAGAGGCAGGGACACTGATCCTGACCTTGCTTTGATGTCCCTGTGGGGATTCTCTGTTCAAAGCAATGGCAGGGCAAAGCCTGGGGCAAGTGCTACTCTTTGATCCTGCTGGACTCCCATATACTCCTCCCAGGAACCCTATCACAGCCAGGGGTCCTCCCTCATCACAAGACCCTCAAATCCACTCCCTGGGATCTCTCAGTCCAAGACTTTTTAAATTTTTATTTTTAATTTATTATTTCATTTTTAAAAAAATATATTATTTATTTACTCATGAGAGACAGAGACAAGGCAGAGGAAGAAGCAGTCAGGGAGGGCAGCCCCGGTGGCGCAGCGGTTTGGCGCCGTCTGCAGCCTGGGGTGTGATCCTGGAGACCCAGGATCGAGTCCTGCATCGGGCTCCCTGCGTGGAGCCTGCTTCTCCCTCTGCCTGTGTCTCTGCCCCTCTCTCTGTGTCTATGAATAAATAAATAAAATCTTAAAAAAAAAAAAGAAGCAGTTAGGGAGCCTGATGCGGGACTTGAAATCAGGACCCCGGGATCATACCTGAACCAAAGGCAGATGCTCAACCACCAAACCACCCAGTCTCTCCTACCTTTTTTATTTTTTAAGTAAGTTCTACACCCAGCCTGGAGTTCAGCGCAGGGCTTGAATTCACAACTCTGAGATTAAGAGCTAAGCTGAGATCAAGTGTCCGATGCTTCACTGACTAGCCACCCAGGCACCTGATCTCCTCCTAAGATCTTTAAACATGTATCCCTCCTTACCAAAACCCCCAAATCTATATCTACAGACACACAGGCTGTCCCATTTGAACACTCTTTAAAAAAAAAAAAGATTTTATTTTATTTATTCATAAGAGACACACAGAGAGAGAGAGACAGAGCCACAGAGGAGAAGCAGGCTCCATGCAGGAAGCCTGATGTGGGACTCGATCCCAGGACTCTAGGATCACACCCTGGCCTAAAGGCAGGTGCCAAACCGCTAAGCCACCCAGGGATTCCCTCAACACTCTTTTTAATCTAACTTTCCTTCTTTTTTCTTTTTTCTTTCCTCTTTCTTTCTTTCTTTCTTTCTTTCTTTCTTTCTTTCTTTCTTTCTTTCTCTTTCTTTCTTTCTTTCTTTCTTTCTTTCTCTTTCTCATCTTTCTTTTTCTTTCTTTCTTTCTTTCTTTCTTTCTTTCTTTCTTTCTTTCTTTCTCTTTCTCATCTTTCTTTCTCTTTCTTTCTCTTTCTTTCTTTCTTTCTTTCTCTTTCTCATCTTTCTTTCTTTCTTTCTTTCTTTCTTTCTTTCTTTCTTTCTTTCCTTTTTCTTTTTTCTTTTTTTTAGAGAGAGAGTGAGGGAGTGCTTAGCTGGGGTAGGGGAGGAGGAGGGGCAGAGGGAGAATGGAGAGAGGGTAGGGGGAGGGGCAGAAGGAGAGGAGGGGCAGAGGGAGAAGGAGAGAGATAATCTTAAGCAGCCTCCCCAACCAGTCCAGTCCAGCTCAGAGCCTGATGCTGGGCTTATCTAATGATCCTGAGATCATTACCTGAGCTGAAATCAAGAGTTGAATGCCTAACTGACTGAGCCACCCAGGTGTTCTCTCTTCCAACACTCTTAAACCCATATCTCTGGATTCTTTTTTCTGGAGACCTCAAATTATACAATGTTAGGGTCCCTTCTCTGAGACTGAATATTCAAACCTCAGGGTGCTCCACATCCAAGTATTCTAAACTCTTCAGTTCTGGAATTTGTCTACTGCTTCACTCAATTCTACCGCCCTGGGGTGGGCCCTCCTGAGGGACAACACACTCTGTCTTGGGGCCTAATCCCTGTTAATCTCCCTGGAGTCCCCTCCTCCTGCCTTGTTGGCTGTGTGCCAAGCTCAGCAGTGAGCCCAGAGTGTCTGTGTGTGGGTGTAGCTGGAAAGCTGAAATGGCACAATTATATAATCGGCACCAAACTCCGCCTTTCCTAGGTGGTATAAAGGTAAACCACCCCAGCCAGCACCATCTGACTGTCTCTCTCAGTGCCACCATGTTGGCCTCAGGGCTTCTTCTGGTGGCTTTGCTGGCCTGCCTGACAATAATTGTCTTGATGTCTGTCTGGAAGCAGAGGAAACTGGGGGGGAAGCTCCCTCCAGGACCCACCCCACTGCCCTTCATCGGAAATTACCTGCAGCTGAACACAGAGCAGATGTACAACTCTCTCATGAAGGTGTCAGGAGGCAGGGAATGGGTGGAATGGGGTAGCGTTGGGGACCTGCCTAAAGGAGCTGGGACTTTGTGGCAGGGGACGGGAAAGGTTGGACAGAGTCTTAAGAAAGTGGAAATGCGCAGATTGGGCATAAGAAAGAGCAGATCTTGGGATGTCCAGTCCCTTGAGTATCAGAACCTGGGGGAAATGCATGCAGTAGGTGAGGACTGCTCTCAGGGCCAGGTCCCAGTGGGGGGCCGCAGCCTCTAAGCACTCCCACGTCCATCAGATCAGCGAGCGCTATGGCCCGGTGTTCACCATCCATCTGGGGCCCCGGCCTGTCGTGGTGCTGTGTGGACACGAGGCGGTGAAGGAGGCTCTGGTGGACCAGGCGGAGGAATTCAGCGGGCGAGGCGAGCAGGCCACATTTGACTGGCTCTTCAAAGGCTATGGTGAGGAGGCTCTGGGTGGGGGGCACATGGTCAGGCATGCTTGATGCCTCAGTTTCTCCAGTTTTTCTCCTGACTCATTTGCCCAAGGCTATGGTGGGGTTCTACCCCTGCTCCCTCTGTCCTGTCCTTGGTTATTGTGGTCTTTCTCTGGTCTTCTCTAGCTTGACTCAAGGGTCTATGTCTCTATTCCCCCAGCTTCTCGGCCCACCTCCCTGTTCTCTCTCACGGATGCCTCTTCTTCTCCCGGGTCTGGGAGGAGCTCTTGGGATTTCTGCTTTGGAACTCAGTCCTCCACCTCTGTGTCCTTCTTTCTCCTTCCCAGCTTCGATATTTCCCCTTGCTTCTGCCTCCCTCTGTCTGCCTCTTGGTTCTTGGTGTGAGAATCTCACCTTGTTTCTGCTTCACATCCCATGCTTCTATCTCTGGAAACAGCTTCTCCTCTCTCCAGACCCTCTCTGTTCTTGCTCTGTCTTCTCCCCTTTCTCTGGCTCAGCGTTAGAATCCTTAATGATTTTTACTGTTACTTCCCAGATCCCCAGGAATATCAGATTCCTCCTCCCACCCCATCGCTTTGTGTTTATGTGTCTCTGTATCTCGTTTTCTCTGAGCATCTGACTTGTCTCTCTCCTTCCAATTCTTTTTTTCCAACCCAGTCTCTGTTTCAGTATTGCTCTGACCTTGAGTTGTATCTCTCTTCGTCTCCCCTACAACCCATCCTTCCCCACCTCCTGCTCTCTGCCCACCTCTGTCCACCTCTGTCCCCCATCTCCCCCCCTCACCTCCTGGCACCCCCATGCTCCCTCCTCAGGCGTGGCGTTCAGCAATGGGGAGCGGGCCAAGCAGCTCAGGCGCTTCTCCATCACCACACTGCGGGACTTTGGAGTGGGAAAGCGCGGCATTGAAGAGCGCATTCAGGAGGAGGCAGGCTTCCTCATTGAGGCCCTCCGGGGCACACGAGGTGAGTGAGCAGGAGGGAGAGAGAAGGAGGGCTACACTCACACAGACATGAGCTTTCTCCTCCAGGAAGGGGACTGGATTGGAAGAAGGGATCCAGGCTCTGGGATCCTGTGCTAGAAGTTTGGCTCCTCACTCCAGGGCCCTCCCCCAATTCTCAGGCTGGCATCAGACCACCCAGTTGATGCTTTCCCAAACTGCTGTCTCTCCCCACCCCCAACCCATTCCCCAGGTGCCTTCATCGATCCCACCTTCTTCCTGAGCCGAACAGTGTCCAATGTCATCAGCTCCATTGTTTTTGGGGATCGCTTTGACTATGAGGACAAAGAGTTCCTGTCACTGCTGCGTATGATGCTGGGGAGCTTCCAGTTCACAGCTACATCTATGGGGCAGGTAACCGATCTCAATCTGGCTCTACAACACTACCATTGCCAAATGCTCCCCCACGTGGAAAACAGCTGCTCCAAACTGCATCCTCCTCTAGACAGGGTTCCGTCAAAGCCATCTTTGACAGTGGAATAGTTACACCAGAATACCCAGTTTTCAAGGACACTTGGACATCTCAACAGATGCTCCCCCCACCAAAAAAACCCAAAACTGAAACCAAACAAAGAACAGTCTGCAGGCAAGATACACGTTATCAGCCCAGCCATACTGCCTGGGCATGTGTTCCTATCCCAACTTACCTACTGGCTCCCTTATAAGATAGTCCATTTTTCTATCTTAATATCTTAACACCTGAACAAGTGACCACCTCAGCCCACCTCCCGAATACATGAACACCTGGTGTTCTAAAACACAGCCCACCAAAATCATTTGGTATTTACACAGGTCCCACACCAGCCCACTTGGCTACCTAGATAAGTGTCCCTACAGAGCCCCTTGAAACACCTGAACATCTGGACAGGTGCCCCAGCTAAGAAGATCCCAACACATCTAAACACTGGATAGATGGTTCCTCAAACACCCAAATCGTGTCCCCTAACCCAGCTGACTCACAGAAGTGCCCCCCCATCAGCCCCTGTGAATATCTGAAATACATGAACTACCCCACCTCATCACTTGCATACCTGCCCCCACTTTAATACCTCAACACCTGTACAGAAGCCACCATTCCATATCCCCTAAATATCTGGATAGTTAAAAAAAAAAATATCTGGATAGTTGTCTCCAACTGAGCCTACTTGATACCTAAAGACCTAAATAGGTGACCTCCCCTGCCCATATCAGTCAGAAATAAAAAATAGGCACCTGAATAGTCGTCTCCCAATTCAACCTCACCTGAATATATGAATACCTAGATGTGTTCTCCAATCCAACCTCACCTGAATACCTGGAACCTGGATGTGTGTCCCAATCCTTCTCACTTATATTCTGAGACAGGAGCCTCACACTTAACTCACGTGAAAACTTAGATATCTCCTCCCATCAAGCCCCGTATAAATAAAAGTCACCTGGACAGGTGCCTTTAATCCAGTGCCTTCCTTGCCCCAAGAAAGGTCCTGCTCCCATCAGGACCTACCCACTGACAGCTTCCCATCCCTTCTTCTCTCCCCATCCTCAGCTCTATGAGATGTTTTACTCAGTGATGAAACACCTGCCAGGGCCACAGCAACAGGCATTTAAGGAGCTGCAGGGTCTGGAAGACTTCATAACCAAGAAAGTGGAGCAGAACCAACGCACACTGGATCCCAACTCCCCTCGAGACTTCATTGACTCCTTCCTTATCCGCATGCAGGAGGTACAACCCAGCAGCATTCCTCTTTTGCGGACAGCCTGCAAAGCCAGGCAGAGGGAAACCAGGCTGGGATGGGGAGAGCAGAGGCCCATTCTTATCATCCCCCTGATAACATCCTCACCATCCCAAGTGTAATAACCCTGGCTGCTCCATCTATGAGCACTTGCCCATGGTTAGGACCTGCATGTGAACCATTAAGCAACACTTGTGTACCGTGTGCTTGCTGTCTGCATCCCTCTCCTTCTAAATATTCCTTACCATAAAATTGTGACGCCGGGGCTGATGAGTAAAGGACAGATAGGCAGCCAGGTAAAGAGTGTGGAAGGGTGTTTTGGGCAGAGCCAGCAGCCTGAACAAAGCCCTGGCTGGACTGAGGTCTTCTCCCCACCTCTGGTCTGGATCTAAGAGAGGTGGGTCCACACGGAAAGATCCTGGAAGGGCTCTGAGAGCCCTGAAGGGAGTGGGTCTGGCCTGAAGCCGTCTCTACCTGCAGGAGCAGAACAACCCCAACACGGAGTTTCACTTGAAGAACCTGGTGTTGACCACACTGAACCTCTTCTTTGCGGGCACTGAGACAGTCAGTACAACCCTGCGGTATGGCTTCCTGCTGCTCATGAAGCACCCAGATGTGGAGGGTAAGCCAGGGAAGGGGGGCAGGCAGTGAAACAGTGGCCACAGATCCCAACACTTCCTCTGAGTCCACTGTAATGTCCCCACCTTTCCCAGGGCCCAGGACCCTAGGGATGCCCTGTTATCCAGCTATAGGTGATATTCTGCTGATAAGCATCAGCTGAGTTTCACTCGCTGTGAAAATGTTGAAAATACCTGAACTGACTGGCAGATAGTTCCTGTGCCGAGCCAACTGTATGTGAGACCACATACAGCTTGAGACCAGGTGAATAGGATGCTTCACCAACAATGTTTATGGCCAAGATCTGTTTGAATGGTCTACATCCATGTTACAGATAGATATACATATTTGGACTATCATCCCCACCCTGAGACCCCCAGATACCTAAACACTTTCCCCCTCCTCCCACAGCCAAAGTCCATGAGGAGATTGATCGGGTGATTGGCAAGAACCGTCAGCCCAAGTTTGAGGACAGGGCCAAGATGCCCTACACAGAGGCAGTGATCCATGAGATCCAAAGATTTGGAGACATGATCCCCATGGGCCTGGCCCGCAGAGTCATCAAGGACACCAAGTTTCGGGAGTTTCTCCTCCCCAAGGTACTTTCCTGTCTGGCCTACAGGGACCTCCAGCCTGCTCCTTGTGACCTAGCATCTCCCATTCCCCTTAGAAGCTTCCCAGCCCCTGTCCCACTGTCTCAATCAAACACTCCCCCAACCACCATTTATTTCCCTTCAACCCACCCACTCAGAGATTCTTGAATCCTTTATGTTCCCCAGAGCTCCTGCCACAGGGCATATGAGCCCCATGTCCTCAAAATTTCTCTTTTAAAAGACATGAACCTCATTTCTAGACCTCCTCTCTCAAGGGCATGAATCTCATGTCCTCCAGACATCTCACCTAGAGAGGCACAAACTTGATATCTCTCAAACTTCCTGTCTCTGGGAGCATGAACCCATATCCTTTCAACTTTCTGCCTTGGAAGACATGAGCTCCACATCCCCCATACTTTCTGTCCTAAGAGACACAGAATCTGTGCTTTTCAAACTTCTCTTGTCAGGAGACACGAACCCCATGTCTGCCAAGCTTCCTTCTAAGCACCCACATTCCCACACCTCCCATTTCTCATCACCTAGGGCACTCCAATTGTCCCTCCAACCTCCATGCACTTTCAGCACACAATACCCCCACTCTACCTTATCAGATCCCTCTCTCCTCCTCACCAGGGCACCGAAGTGTTCCCTATGCTGGGCTCTGTGCTGAGAGATGCCAAGTTCTTCTCCAACCCCCAAGACTTCCACCCTCAGCACTTCCTGGATGAGAAGGGGCAGTTTAAGAAGAGTGATGCTTTTGTGCCCTTCTCCATTGGTAAGAGACCACTGTCTGCTGCCAAGCCACTGCTCCCACCAACAGGGCCTCCTTCATCCCAGCTCCCTCTCTAAGGTGTAGCCTGGTGTCTTTCTCCAGCTTGGAAGTCCCTCTCATGCTCTACCTTGCAGCCCATAAGCTGCAACCACCATAACTGCTTGAGCTCAAGTAAAAGGATAGAGGTGATCATACCCGTTTCAGAGAAGCAGAAAAATCAAAGCCCTTAGTGAATCAGAGATTTGTCCAGAGTCATTTACATTCTTCTTTAGGTTCCTTGGGAGGAGATGAGAGCCCAGCAGCCATATCTGAGTGTATACTTGGAGGGAAGGGGCATCTAAATTTCCCATTGCTACAGACTGCTAGCTCACCCTATCTCCTGTGCAAGGGAAACTGATGCTCAGAGAGGATTAGAGATGTCTCTGAAAGTCTCTCAGGCCACGATATTGCAGCACCTCCTCCCTGGGTAATGCAGCTGGGGATGGACAGTGGGGCAAGAAGGCAGTGAGAGCAGGCCTTACCTCCAGCTCTCCCATTCTGTGTCTTCAGGAAAGCGATACTGTTTTGGAGAAGGCCTGGCTAGGATGGAGCTCTTTCTCTTCCTCACCACCATCTTGCAGAACTTCCACTTCAAGTCCCCGCAGCTGCCTCAAGACATCGATGTGTCCCCCAAACATGTGGGTTTTGCGACCATCCCACGAAATTACACCATGAGCTTCCAGCCCCGCTGAACAAGGGCTGTGCAAGGACCGGGGTATGGGGAGAAGCTAAGGGGAGTGGGGAACAGGGGTGTAGCTACTGGGGGGCTGCAGGGGTGGGGCTAGTAGGAGGGAGGTGGCTTTTGGAGAATTATAGGGCAGGGTGAATAGGAGAGGTAGAGGAAAGGAATTGACTCCATCTATTGATCTTGTTAGAGATGGATCCTTAAGAGGTGGGGTAAGAGGAAGGGAAACTTTATACTATACTGTTGATAATAATAATGCGTATTATTTATTGAATCAAACTCTGTGTTAGTTCTGTGCTAAAAGGTCACACTCTTACATCACTTAATGCTCACAAACCCATCTGCCAGTGTTCATGCCCATTTTACAAGTGACAAAACTTAACTGATTCCCAAGGAATCTACAGCAAGAACGAAAAATTCTTTTAATAAATGAGTTTAGTAAGGTCACTAAGCACATAAAAGTCTTTTTCTGTTGTTGTTTTTCTGTATATTTTAGGACATAAAAATTACACAATAACACGTATAGTCACTGAAATACTTAAGTATAAATCTGACAACACATGTGCCAAGCCTGTACGGCGAAAACTACAAAATACCGATGAAGGAAATAAAATATTTTTTAAATAAAAAGAGATACCATGTTCATTGATTGGCAGATAAGTACAGTAAAGAAGAAAGAAGAAAACTGATGTATAGGTGTAACATAATTACCATAGAAATGACAGCAAGATTTTTTTGGTATGGATTTAGACATTTATTTGAAAATTTATATGGAAAGGGCAGCCCTGGTTGCCCAGTGGTTTAGCGCTGCCTTCCCCCCACCCGCGGTGTGATCCTGGAGACCCCGGATGGAGTCCCACATTGGGCTTCCTGCATGGAGCCTGCTTCTCCCTTTGCCTGTGTCTCTGCCTCTCTCTCTCTCTCTCTGTCTGTCTGTCATGAATAAATAAATAAAATCTTTAAAAATATTATATGGAAAGGCAAAGGAAGAGAGCTAAAACAATTTTAAAGAAGGATGAAGTGGAGAATCACACTTTCCAATTTGTTCCCTTGGGAATCAATAAAAGCTCTGTTTAGAGATAAGTTTGTAGCCTTATATTTTCATATTGGAGAAGAAGGAAGTTTAAAAATTAATGTACTAAGTGTCCATCTTTAAAAGTTAGGAAAAGAACAATACAGAAAACTCAAAGATAGTGTAAGGAAGGAGACAATAAATATTAATGCAGAAGTTAATGGAAAAAACTTTTAGGTTGTTATGAAGAGTATGGATTCAATATCTATTGTCAACTTGGCTACACTACAGATTCCCTTCTTTTATTTTGATATAGTTACAGACTCATAAGAAGTTGTAAAAAAAAAAAAAGTACAGGGAAGTTCTTTGTATTGTTTCTCCAGCTTCCCCCAATGGCAACATTTTGCATAACTATAGTACAATATCAAAAGCCAGGAAATTGATGTTGGTAGATCTACAGAACTTGTTCAGTTTACAAGTTTTATATGCACTTGTGTGTGTTTCCATGCAATTTTATCACACCTGTAGATTCAGGTAACCACCACTCATAAAAAACAAAGGTCTGATATACAGGGTATGTAAAGAACTTTCAAATGTCAGCATAAGAAAACAACCCAGTTTAAAAATGGGCTGAATTTTTGGACATGCGCTTCACTAAAAAGATATATGAATGACAAGCTCACAAATCAATGCTCAACATCATAGTCATTAGGGAAATGCAAATTTAAACCTAATGAGATACCCACACACCTATTAGAATGACTAAAATAAAAAATACTAATAATACCTCATATTGGCAAAGATGTGGAGCTGCTGGAATTCTTATTATTGCTGATAGAAATGCAAAATAGTACAGTTAACTCTAGATAACAATTTGGTGGTTTCTTTAAAAGCTAAATGTACATTTAATCAGATGACTTGGAATCCTATTTCCAGGTATTTATTCTTAAAAAGTAAAAGTTTATGTGCACACAAAATGAATACTTATACTTATATAAGTATACTTATATACTTATATATATATATATATATATACTTATATACTTATATTCGAATACTTATAGCAACTTTTCCACAAACTAGAAACAACCCAGATGTTCTTCAGCGTTGAACAGAGGAGCTGACTGTGCCACATTCAGGCAACAAAACTACTCAGCAATAAAACTAACAAATGTTGATACACAACTTGGATGAATTACAAAGGCATTGTGCTAGGTCAAAGAGCCCAGTCTGAAAAGGTTATATACTGTATTATTCCATTTATATGAAATTCTGGAAAAGGCAAAAATATTGATGCAGAGAATACATCTATGGCTGTCAGAAGGTAGAGGTGGGGTAAAGATATGAATAAAAATATAACACAAGATAATGCTTTGGGCTGTTGAAATTATTCAGCATCCTGTCTGTGGTGGTAGTGATAAGAATCTACGCATTTGTGAAACCCCATAGTAAAAAGCAAGTTTTACTGCATGTGAAAATATATATTTTTTAAAGAGTAACTAGGACTTTTTTTTAAGTGAGCCAAATCTGTGGGGAGATTATGGGACAAAAATCTTAGCTGCAGATGATCTAAAACGTTTTGTTAGTTGAGGTCACTTGAGTCATGTGAATTTTTTTTTTTTTTTAATTCACAGAAAGAGAGGCAGAGACACAGGCAGAGGGAGCAGCAGACTCCCTCTGGGGAGCCTGATGTGGGAATCAATCCCAGGACTCTGGAATCATGTCCTGAGCCAAAGGCAGATGTTAACCATTGAGCCACCCAGGTGCCCCCAGTCATGTGACTTTTTAAAAATGATTTATTTGTTTATTAGAGAGAGAATGCACAGGGGGAGGGACAGAGGGAGAGAGAATCTTAAGCAGACTCTGTGCTGAGCATGGCACCCGACATGAGGCTCAGTCTCACCACCCTGAGAGGAGAGCCCTGAAACCAAGAGTCAGATGCTTAACAGTCTGCACCACCCAGGTGCCCTGACATGTGGCATTTAATAATCCTATCTATAAAGGCTTGACTATAGAGCCTCATGAAACTGTGAGACAACAGATATTGGAAATTGAAAGGACTTCCTCCAAAGCTCACTTCAATAGAGTTTATGGAAGGCAAAGGTTAGGCTTTGGTGTGATGCCATGTTAAGTGTCCTTCCAAAGGAATGAAAATTGTGCTAGAAAAAATGTACAAGAAAACATTAAGCAACTCCAAATTGAAGTCTGGACAATTTCCAAAATAATTATTCAATGCTATTCAAAATATCAAGGTCAAGAAAAACAAAAGCTGAGAATCTATTCCAGATTAAAGAAGACCAAAGACATTACAACTAAATGTAATGCATGGGGTAGCCCAGGTGGCTCAGCGGTTTAGTGCCGCCTTCAGCCCAGGGCCTGATCCTGGAGACCTGGAATCGAGTTCCGCTTTGGGCTCCCTGCATGGGGTCTGCTTCTCCTTCTGCTTGTGTCTCTGCCTCTCTCTCTGTGTCTCTCATGAGTAAATAAATAAAATCTTAAAAAAAATAAATGTAATGCATGGTTTTAGATTAGATCCTGAAGGGAGGAAATATTTTGGATATTTACCCCTTATCAGGTATATGGTTTACAACATATTTTCTCCCATTCTGGAGGTTCCCTTTTCATTTTATTCATTATCTGTTTGTTGTGCAGAAACTTTTCAGTGATGTACTTCAACTTATTGATTTTTGCTTTACAACTCAGTGAATGGAAAATATATACACACACACACATACACACACACACACCGTGGACTGTCACTCAGCCTCTCTCATACCTCAGTAGCAAAAAACCACTCAAAATAAAAAAAGAGCCCCCCAAAACAAAAAATACCCACCAGATTAAAAATTGGACAGAGGACATGAATAGATGTTATTTAAAAAAAGACATACAGTGGTGCCTGGGTGGCTCAGTCAGTTAAGCAACTGACTCTTGATCTCAGCTTAGGTCTTGATCTCAGGTTGTGAGTTCAAGCCTTGTATTGGGTTCTATGCTGGGCATGGAACCTACTTAAAAAAAAAGACATACAAATAGCCAACAGATGTATGAAAAGGTGTTCAATATCACTATTTATAAGAGAAATGCAAATCAAAACCACAATGAGATATTATTTCAAACTTTATGGCTATCATAGAGATAAGAGATAACAAATACTGATGATGATGTGAACTCGAACCCTTGTGACACCATTGGTATGAATGTAAATTGGTAAACTATCAATTTATTTCCACAATGGAAAACAGAATGGCAGTTCCTCAAAATGTCAAAAATAGAATTACCATGCAATCCAGAAATCCCACTTCTGGGTTTATATAAAGAGGAAATGAAAACACTATTTCCAAGATATCCAAGAGATATTTGAATTCTTGGTTCATTGCAGCATAATTCATAGTAGTCAAGATATGGAAACAACCTAAATGTCTGTGACAGATGAATGGGTAAAGAACCATGGCGGTAATTACTTTATAACACTTCAGTCAGGTTGAATTAATCTCCTCATGTGCCAAGGGGTGCATTGGACGTTTTACCCTATAACCCAGAGGATCAGGATCCTCGCAGTAACAGAGGCATGGGCAGCAGTAGCATAGGAACGTGAGGGTTCTGGTGAGCAGTCCACTCTTAGAGTGTGGACCTCAGTATGCCACCTAAAGCGGCTTATTTCCTCTTTTCCCTCTCTCTCTTTTTTAGCTCCCCAGAGATGACTCTTCCCTGAGTGGTCACTCAATGGATCCACAAATCACAGAGTATAGTTCCTTCCTCTGAGTGCTCTATATCTGGGGCCAAAGCCTGGTTGGGACATACAACTAATCAGTTACAGGATATAGTCTTTCCCCTGAATCTCACATGAATCACAGCTTCATTCTGAGATGCACAAATAAACCCAGGCCAAGACACATGGTCCATGGCCACTTAAGGAGACCCTGTTGCCATAGTCCTGTCCTGAAATGGCTGTTAGTGGGACTTTCAGCTTAGGTCAGCTATATCAGAGTCTCAATAGTACTCAACAGTGCAACATAAGACAGTACAGCTCTGCTTACCATCAATTTATCTTGTGTGCCAGTCCTTAGCCTGTCTTTTGATTTAGTGATTAACATGATAAAAGGGCAAAGAGAGGGAGGAAAGCAAAACTTGAGTTGGCCCCAAACCAGTCCAGCTCCTAGAATACCCAAACCCACTCTGGCAAACAGTAGAAAGAAGGGGGATTCCCTTTTAGGAACTCACAACCCTCAATTAACTCACACCCAGAAATACCTGGAGCAGAAAAGGCACCACATTCACCAACTTCTTTTCTGAGTCTAACTTCTATCCCACTTACTACTAGAACCTTCTCTTCTATTTCTAGGCACAGAGAGTGTCCTGGGGGTGGAAAAAATCCATTCTTACTTCTCCATGTTTTCTCCTGGGCCATGGGATTTCATACCTCCTGTCCCTATAGCATTTTGTCAAAGGATCATGACCATATCCAGCATGTGGTTTGTTTATTCAACTCTGAACAGCTGGTCAGGCAAGAGAAGAGCTGGGCCAAAGAGCAGTGGATTTGAAACAGAGTGACTCAGAAAATGCTGGAGGAGTGGAGGCCCCCATAGCACCTAAAGTGGAGATTCCCACATGTATCCATGCAACTCCATGGAGGAGACAACACAGCCCAATTATCTAGATGAGGCAGCTGAATGGGATGTGATGGAGAGAGAAATACGTAACAGAATTTAGGAAAAGGATAAGCTAAGAGGGAAGAAAACAGGCAGACTCCAACAACACAGTGCCTAAGGTGTACCGAAAGACAGCTACTACAACTGGGCTGGATGGATTTCTAATAATTATGCAACTCAGGTGTAGTACTAGTTCCTGAAGACCTAGTAAGCTAATAAGCCCAGCATGGCCAGGAACAATGACTCAGTTGGAGGCACCTAGGACCTCCCTCCCCATCATCTCCCTTGGACTTGATGCAAAAGGTCCTGATAAAACCTGGGGGCAGCTGTTGGTGGTGATTCAAGAACCTAATAGACCTGGTCACTGCTGTGTGGTTCTCAGGTGTCTTTCTCAGGACCTTCAGGCCATAGCTCATCACCTCTGTAGCCAACCATTTTGTAAGAAATTTCCTGGGTGTAAATACATGATAATGCAAAAAGGACAAATGCTCATAGCTGCCACCTGAATTCACTGCATAATTTTTTAGAATTTCTGTTTAATTTTTTTCATAATAAAATATTTGGGAAAAAAGCAGCAATGAGATGCTATCTTACACCCATCAGATTGGCAGAGATGAGCATTAACAGTGTTGTGTGAAGATGTGGTGAAATGTGGTGGAAGTATAAACTGGGACGACTACCTTGGAGAGTAATTTAGCAATATCTAATAAAGCTAAAGATGCTCATATTTTATGACCTAGAAATTACACTTATAGTATAACCTAGATTTTCATGTGTGCAATGAGATATGTGTAAGGGAAAAAAAGATATGTGTAAGGATGGTTCTTCCCCCTAATTTTTTATTTTGAAACATTAAAAATATTAAGTAGCAAGAATAGTATAACAAATTCCTCTATACTCTTTTTTTAAAATTATTTATGATAGTCAAGAGAGGGAGAGGCAGAGACACAGGCAGAGACACAGGCAGAGGGAGAAGCAGGCTCCACGCACCGGGAGCCCGATGTGGGATTCGATCCCGGGTCTCCAGGATCGCACCCTGGGCCAAAGGCAGGCGCCAAACCGTTGCGCCACCCAGGGATCCCCCCATCCCAATCCTCTTCGTCAAAATACACTCACAATTTTCTTCCAATTTCTGGCTCCATCTTCTATCCCAAATACTCTCCAATTTGGCCGGTCTCCAATACTTATTCTCCATCTAAATTCTACAGATCCAGGGTGCCTGGGTGGCTTAGTGGTTGAGCGTCTGCCTTTGGCTCAGGTTGTGATCCCAGGGTCCTGGGATGGAGTCACTTACCCAGCTCCCCACAGGGAGCCTGCTTTTCCTTCTGCCTATGTCTCTGCCTCTCTCTTTGTGTCTCTCACGAATAAATAAATAAAATCTTTGAAAAAAAATAAAATAAATTCTACAGATCCAATCACCAAATCCAACACATTGTGTAACAACCCAACCTCAAATCAAACTGAAATTCAACTTCATAGGTATGCTAAGGAGAGACATGTTACATGTGAAAGAGTTCAAATTGAACTTTATCAGTTGAAAATTACAATGTCTGAAATAAAGAACACAACAGAAGGGATTTATACCAGATTAGAGAGTGTATAAGAGGGGCACCTGGGTGGCTCTGTTGGTTAAGCATCTGCCTTTGGCTCAAGTCATAATCTCAGGGTCCTGGGATCAAGCCCCATGCTGGGCTCCCTGCTGCTCAGTAGGAGTCTGCTTCTCCCTCTCCCTCTGCCCCTCCACCCCACTCATGCTCTGGTTCTCTCAAATAAATAAATAAAAGCTTAAAAAAAGAAAGCGCAGAAGAAAAGATTAGAACACTCAAAGCCATATTTATCAAAACTATAAAAATAAACATGGTGCTAAACTGTGAGATGATTAACATGTGAAATTGAAAGTCTCTAAATAAAAGAGAAAACAAAGTTAAATGCAAAAAGTATGGATAAAATATTCCATAATTGCTCAAACTGAAAACTCATCGTAAGCCTCAAGCACAGGGTATAGAAAGAAAACTACATCAAGGCACAACACAATCAAATTGCTTAAAACTAGTGATAAAGAGAAAAATCTTGGGCAGCCCCGGTGGCTCAGCCATTTAGCGCCGCCTTCAGCCCAGGTTGTGATCCTGGAGACCCAGGATTGAGTCCCACGTCAGGCCCCCTGCATGGAGCCTGCTTCTCCCTCTGCCTATGTCTCTACCTTTCTCTCTCTGTGTCTCTCATGAATAAATAAATAAAAAATCTTAAAAAAAAAAAAGAAAAATCTTGAAAGTAGCCAGAGGGAAAAATACCTGTTACATACAGAAGACTAAACAAGAGGAAAACCCGCTTATAGTTGGAAACAATGCAAGCCCCTGGACTGTAGAGTAACATCTTTAAAGTCCTGAAAGGAAAAAGTCATGAAACCCCCCAAGACCCAGAAAAACCAAAGGCCATTTATCTAGAATTTAAGGCCAAAAGAAAAGTGTCAAAAAATGAAGGAAAGTAGACTTTGTAAAGTCTACAAAATTGGAATGAAATCCTCACCAGCAGATTTGCACTATAAAAAATTATCAAAGGAAGTCTTTCAGGCAGAAGGAAAATGGTACTAATGAAGATATGTGTCTACAAAGGTCATAAGAACTGCAGAAATCGTAAATATGTATGTAGATATAAAGGGCTTCTTTTTCTTCTTCTTCTTTTTTTTAAGTAGGCTCCATGCTTAGCATGGAACCCAACATGGGTTTTGAACTTACAACCCTGAGATCAAGACCTGAGCTGAGATCAAGAGTCTGACACTCAGGAGTCCGACATTCAACCGACTGAGCAACCCAGACACCCCAACTTCTTATTTTTAAAAACTCTTTAAAAAGTATTTGTGTGTTAAAGGCAAAAAATAATGATGATATATGTAGGATTTCTAACACATGCAAAAGTCTTGACAATAGCACAAAGGCAAGGAGGAAGATAATTTCACAATACTATGTTCTTTTTTTTTTTAATTCTTTTTTATTTATTTATGATAGTCACAGAGAGAGAGAGAGAGAGGCAGAGACACAGGCAGAGGGAGAAGCAGGCTCCATGCACCGGGATCCCGAGTGGGATTCGACCCCGGGTCTCCAGGATCATGCCCCGGGCCAAAGGCAGGCGCCAAACCACTGCGCCATCCAGGGATCCCTATGTTCTTACAGCATGCAAGACATGGTACATATTACCTGAAGGAAGACTGTGATATGTTCAAGATAGATAATATAAACCTAAAGCAAACACTTGGAAAACCAGATTAACAACTAGTAAATAGCACTACCGTGTATTATGAATTACCCTTAGGGTTTTACATTTATAAAATGAATCATCACCATAACATATGAGGTAGATACTACTTTTACCCTCATTTTATTTCTTAGGTAGGTTCCACATCCAATATGGGGCCCAAACTCATGACCCTGAGATGAAGAGTCTCAGGCTCTACCAACTGAGCCAGCCAGGCACCCCAGCCTCATTTTAAAAATTTATTTATTTATTTATTTATTTATTTATTTATTTATTTATTTATTTATTTAATTTACTTATTGGGGGGGGTATAAGCAGAGAGAGGAACAGAGGGAGAGGCACAAGAAAATTCCAAAATGAGCATGAGCCCAATGCAGGTCTGATCCCATGAGGTCATGACCTGAGGCAAAATCAAGAGTTGGATGCTCAACAGAGCCACTCAGGTGCCCCTCTAGCCTTATTTTATTAAATATTTTACTCATTTATTCATGAGAGACACACACAGAGAGAGAGAGAGGCAAAGACACAGGCAGAGGGAGAAGCAAGCTCCATGCAGGGAGCCAGCCCGATGCGGCACTTGATCCCGAGACCATAGGATCATGCCCTGAGCTGAAGGCAGATGCTCAACTGCTGAGCCACCCAGGCATCCCTCTAGCCTCATTTTAAAGAAGAAAATTAGATAAAGAAATCTATTATCTCTGTGCCTTGATCTTTGATCCTTCATAACTTGTGGGTAGACAAATGTATCAGGTGACCCTGTAGGGTTTAGTTAAGTGATGTTTCATTGTTGTGTGTCATTTTGATGTTATTACATCGCAAATTGTCTTTTGGTTTTGCGCTGTGTGACAGATTATTCCAGCCACATGCTGTTATTATTCAGCTCTGTATTTTGTACTGTGACACTGTGTCTTATGAAGTGTTCTGGGCTTCCCCGTAGTTACTCTTACTGTTGGGTTTTGTTGTGTGCCAAAATACACAGTTGTCATATTTGCTGTGTTTGGTTGCTATGTGTTCTTATGATGTTTTGTGAGGCCTTCTGAGCTACTACATACTTACGAGGCTTTGTTGGGCTATATCTTGCACAGCCATGTACATGTTCTGTGCAGCCAGTGATATTTCTGTAGATTAGTCCTATATTATATGAACCAGTTTTGTGGCTGCACAGACTGTTTTGTTGTACACTGGGCCTCCTGAGTGATGGGGAAACCAAACAGCATCCCACTTTCCTTATCTCCCACCCATAGGCCAACCTTAGACTCCACTTCAGTGCTGAATCACTCTTTGTGCAACGCCATCTGCTCTGTGTTCTTCAGTGGATGCTTTGACCATGAGAATAAGCATCTGGTGTTGATCACTGGCTCCTCTAAGACAAATTCCAGATCATCAACAACCTCTAGGGCAAGATTGGCCATCTTCTGATCTTCTGTCCAGGAAAGGTTGGAGATCTCTGAGAACCTGAGGACAAAAGTTATGGGACTGCTGGGTAGGGCAATCAAGAATGGGGAACAGAGAGTTTAAGGTAGGGGGAGAAGGCACTAAGGATCAGGTGATACTGGGATAGGGAGACACAAGAGTCTGAGGTGGAGTGAAGATTAACCCCACAGAACAGGTGTTGGAGACACCTCAATGATCACTTCTTGCACCTCACCTCTAACATTCTGACTGACTTCACCATTCCTCACCTGATATTCCAGCACCTCTTTCCATGTCTTACCTTTCCACTCTCTCCCTGCCCCCACCCTTTTTAATATGATAGAACCCTTCTTTTTTTTTTGGATCCCTTGTGTTCCCACCTGCCTCTCTCGCCCCTGCCCCACCCCCAGATGTACAGCCTCTTCCCTCAGGCTGGTGGCCCAGGCCACATCATCACCTCTTCCAGAGCTGGGAGTGCCTGAAGCACCTCATCACTCAGTGTTCTTGAACCTCAGGCCTCCGTCTACCCTCTCCCCGGGACTCCATCCACTGCTTCCTTGCCAACATTGCACAGGTATTAACTGTTTGGCAGTCCCATCTCTCTGCAGGCTCTGCCACAGGGAGGGTATTGGGAACCCAACCTCAGGTTGAGCAAGCTCAGAAAACAGGATGAAGTGTTTTGAGATCTTCCTTCTCACTACCCTCACGCGGAGCCCGAACTTCGAGCCATTTGGGTCTGGAAAAATCAGCCAAATCACCCTGGTCCTGGTTTACCAATTCACACCTGATGAAGAAGTCATTAAGGCACCCTTTGAGTGGGATGTATTTAGCCATACACCTCCACATTCCTCAATTCCGCCAAGGAAAGGTGTGTGTGTGTGTGTGTGTGTGTGTGTGTGTGTGTGCTAAAAGACTTTATTTATCCTTCAGGAAGCACTAGAAGTGCAGAAGCCCCACCCACACAGCATGGAGACAGTTACAAGTCTCCCACTCAGGGGGCCTTCCCAGCTCCCCTACCACACGCCTAGAATTTCAAAGGCTCCTGCTTTTCCCTTCTAACATACCCCCTTATCACAACCCATATTCCCCAGGACTTCTTCAGATTCTGCCCACAGCCAAGTGAAGTATCTGACACTTCCTTGTCCAGAAGCCCCACCCACATACCCAATTCTAAGCTCCCCAAACTCACCCATATTTCCAGGACTTTATGACCTGTCCACCCACACACACTCCCTAGAAACAACCTGGTTTCTCAGCACTGTGACCCAATGCAACCACCTACCACCATACTATTTGTGAATCCATTAACCCGGTCATCACCATCCCTTCCCTCCCAGTCTGTGGCAAATCCCAATAAGTTCCTATGGGCCTGCCTCCTGCTTCTAAAAACAAGTACAGATTCCCTCTAGCTACCCTACATGTCCCTGAAGAGAGGCCTAACCTCAATGACACCACCTGCCTCCTCCAGGCCTCCACCCACAGTTCTTAAGCAGCAGGATATCCACCCCATGGTGGGGCATGCAGAGCTTTCGGTGCTGAGGACCACCAGGTCTTGCCTTACATTGATCCTAAGATAAATCAAGAGGTACAGGGCTTGCAGATGTCATCCCTCTGAACTTTCCATCTGTGTCTCCAGGGACACAGTATTCTTCGTCTTCATGCTGCCCAATGTGTGTCATGTACCAGCCTCCACTGGGAACCTGTCAACTGGAACCTGGGCCTTGGCACCTAGCATCCCAGGGCTCCTGGGGCCTTGGCAACTGGCATCCTGAGACATAGCAACCATACTCTTCCCCAGGATCCCCTCCTGTGCTGAGCAACCTGGAACCCATTCTGAAATCTCACCCCTCCACAAGGCCAGGTTTCTTTTCTCAGGACCTTTCTCTAGAACTTGGGGCCCATGGACTATCCCTAGGTATTCTGAGTCTTCTCCACTACCCCAGGAGACCAACTCAGGTACCCAGATGCTTTTCTTCAGGAGAGGGAGCTCAGACTCACACCTCAGACCCCCCCACTCATACATCTCAGCTTTAGACCTGCACACAGCAGGTCTTGAGACCCAGACACCAGCTCCCTTGACACTCTGCTCAGGTCACATGCTCCATTCCCCTCTCAAGTTCCAAGGCCTCCAGCCCTGGCAAATATGAGAGCTCTGCTTCCAGGAGCTTGTCCCTCACATCATACCACTGATTTCCTCCTCCTCTATAGCAGGGCTCAGATGTCATCACCCTTCTTGGTACTGTTTGCCACAACCTCAGCCAATTCTTGATGCCCCAGGAGTTCAACTGCGAGCACTTTGTGGATGCTAGTCAGTCTTTCAAGAAGATCCCTGCCTTCATGCCATTCTCAGCTGGTGAGTGTGGTCAGAATGGGAGTCACAGCCTTGGAATGTCCAGATTCCCATTCTCCTACCTCCACCCCAGCTCTTATTCCATTCTCCACTCTCACTGCTTCGTTTCAAGCTAGGGAAACAGAAAGCTTCAAACAGTGTCTGCTTCCTGTGCTCAGAGACACTTCCAGCTCTGACTGTCCAGTTCTGTAGTTACAGGCAGGGAATGACAACTTTGAGGTAGAGCTTACATGGACATTATCATCTGGCGCAATAGAACTGGTTATAGTTTTTCATATTTAGTACACTACTAGATTGGGAAAAAATATTGATGTTTACATAGTTGCGGAAAAATGGAATAATTGTAAGAGGTAACACGATATTGCTAGCTGTGTGCACCTAGCACATATGAGAAAGACTATAGAGGCCAGGTCTCTGCTTCTGCATCTTGGTTCTGTCGCTGTTAGCTGTATGGCTTTTTTTTTTTTTGTAAATTTATTTTTTATTGGTGTTCAATTTGCCAACATATAGAATAACACCCAGTGCTCATCTCATCAAGTGTCCCCCTCAGTGCCGTCACCCAGTCACCCCCACCCCCGCCCACATCCCCTTCCACCACCTCTAATTCGTTTCCCAGAGTTAGGAGTCTCTCATGTTCTGTCTCCCTTTCTGATATTTCCCACTCATTGTCTCTCCTTTCCCCTTTATTCCCTGTCACTATTTTTTATATTCCCAGGATGAATGAGACCATATAATGTTTGTTCTTCTCCGATTGACTTACTTCACTCAGCATAATACCCTCCAGTTCCATCCATGTCGAAGCAAATCGTGGGTATTTGTCATTTCTAATGGCTGAGTAATATTCCATTGTATACATAAACCACATCTTTATCCATTCATCTTTCAATGGACACCGAGGCTCCTTCCACAGCTTGGCTATTGTGGACATTGCTGCTATAAACATCGGGGTGCAGGTGTCCCTGCGTTTCATTGCATCTGTATCTTTGGGGTAAATCCCCAGCAGTGCAATTGCTGGGTCGTAGGGCAGGTCTATTTTTAACTCTTTGAGGAACCTCCACACAGTTTTCCAGAGTGGCTGCACCAGTTCACATTCCCACCAACAGTGCAGGAGGGTTCTCCTTTCTCCACATCCTCTCCAACATTTGTGGTTTCCTGCCTTGTTAATTTTTCCCATTCTCACTGGTGTGAGGTGATATCTCATCGTGGTTTCGATTTGTATTTCCCTGATGGCCAGTGATGCGGAGCATTTTCTCATGTGCTTGTTGGCCATGTCTATGTCTTCCTCTGTGAGATTTCTCTTCATGTCTTTTGCCTATTTCATGATTGGATTGTTTGTTTCTTTGCTGTTGAGTTTAATAAGTTCTTTATAGATCTTGGAAACTAGCCCTTTATCTGATATGTCATTTGCAAATCTCTTCTCCCATTCTGTAGGTTGTCTTTGAGTTTTGTTGACTGTATCCTTTGCTGTGCAAAAGCTTCTTATTTTGATGAAGTCCCAATAGTTCATTTTTGCTTTTGTTTCTTTTGCCTTCGTGGATGTATCTTGCAAGAAGTTACTGTGGCTGAGTTCAAAAAGGGTGTTGCCTGTGTTCTCCTCTAGGATTTTGATGGAATCTTGTCTCACATTTAGATCTTTCATCCATTTTGAGTTTATCTTTGTGTATGGTGAAAGAGAGTAGTCTAGTTTCATTCTTCTGCATGTGGATGTCCAATTTTCCCAGCACCATTTATTGAAGAGACTTTCTTCCAATGGATAGTCTTTCCTCCTTTATCGAATATTAGTTGACCATAAACTTCAGGGTCCACTTCTGGGTTCTCTATTCTGTTCCATTGATCTATGTGTCTGTTTTTGTGCCAGTACCACACTGTCTTGATGACCACAGCTTTGTAGTACAACCTGAAATCTGGCATTGTGATGCCCCCAGATATGGTTTTCTTTTTTAAAATTCCCCTGGCTATTCGGGGTCTTTTCTGATTCCACACAAATCTTAAAATAATTTGTTCTAACTCTCTGAAGAAAGTCCATGGTATTTTGATAGGGATTGCATTAAATGTGTATATTGTCCTGGGTAACATTGACATTTTCACAATATTAATTCTGCCAATCCATGAGCATGGAATATTTTTCATCTCTTTGTGTCTTCCTCAATTTCTTTCAGAAGTGTTCTATAGTTTTTAGGGTATAGATCCTTTACATCTTTGGTGAGGTTTATTCCTAGGTATCTTATGCTTTTGGGTGCAATTGTGAATGGGATTGACTCCTTAATTTCTCTTTCTTCAGTCTCATTGTTAGTGTATAGAAATGCCACTGATTTCTGGGCATTGATTTTGTATCCTGCCATGCTACCAAATTGCTGTATGAGTTCTAGCAATCTTGGGGTGGAGACTTTTGGGTTTTCTATGTAGAGTATCATGTCATCTGTGAAGAGGGAGGGTTTGACTTCTTCTTTGCCAATTTGAATGCCTTTAATGTCTTTTTGTTGTCTGATTGCTGAGGCTAGGACTTCCAGTATTATGTTGAATAGTAGTGGTGAGAGTGGACATCCCTGTCTTGTTCCTGATCTTAGGGGAAAGGCTCCCAGTGCTTCCCCATTGAGAATGATATTTGCTGTGGGCTTTTCGTAGATGGCTTTTAAGATGTTGAGGAATGTTCCCTCTATCCCTACACTCTGAAGAGTTTTGATCAGAAATGGATGCTGTATTTTGTCAAATGCTTTCTCTGCATCTAATGAGAGGATCATATGGTTCTTGGTTTTTCTCTTGCTGATATGATGAATCACATTGATTGTTTTACGGGTGTTGAACCAGCCTTGTGTCCCAGGGATAAATCCTACTTGGTCATGGTGAATAATTTTCTTAATGTATTGTTGGATCCTATTATCCAGTATCTTGTTGAGAATTTTTGCATCCATGTTCATCAGGGATATTGGTCTGTAATTCTCCTTTTTGGTGGGGTCTTTGTCTGGTTTTGGAATTAAGGTGATGCTGGCTTCATAGAATGAATTTGGAAGTACTCCATTTCTTTCTATCTTTCCAAACAGCTTTAGGAGAATAAGTATGGTTTCTTCTTTAAACGTTTGATAGAATTCCCCTGGGAAGCCATCTGGCCCTGGACTCTTGTGTCTTGGGAGATTTTTGATGACTGCTTCAATTTCCTCCCTGGTTATTGGCCTGTTCAGGTTTTCTATTTCTTCCTGTTCCAGTTTTGGTAGTTTGTTGCTTTCCAGGAATGCATCCATTTCTTCTAGATTGCCTAATTTATTGGCGTATAGCTGTTCATAATATGTTTTTAAAATCGTTTGTATTTCCTTGGTGTTGGTAGTGATCTCTCCTTTCTCATTCATGATTTTATTAATTTGAGTCTTCTCTCTCTTCTTTTTAATAAGGCTGGCTAATGGTTTATCTATCTTATTAATTCTTTCAAAGAACCAACTCCTGGTTCTGTTGATCTGTTCCACAGTTTTTCTGGTCTCGATTTTGTTGAGTTCTGCTCGAATCTTTATTAACTCTCGTCTTCTCCTGGGTGTAGGATCTATCTGCTGTTTTTTCTCTAGCTCCTTTATGTGTAAGGTTAGCTTTTGTATTTGAGTTCTTTCCAGTTTTTGAATGGATGCTTGTATTGTGATGTAGTTCCCCCTTAGGACTGCTTTTGCTGCATCCCAAAGATTTTGAATGGTTGTATCTTCATTCTCATTAGTTTCCATGAATCTTTTTAATTCTTCCTTAATTTCCTGGTTGACCCTTTCATCTTTTAGCAGGATGGTCCTTAACCTCCACGTGTTTGAGGTCCTTCCAAACTTCTTGTTGTGATTTAGTTCTAATTTTAAGGCATTATGGTCTGAGAATATGCAGGGGACGATCTCAATCTTTTGGTATCGGTTCAGACCCGATTTGTGACCCAGTATGTGGTCTATTCTGGAGAAAGTTCCATGTGCACTTGAGAATAATGTGTATTCAGTTGAGTTTGGATGGAAAGTTCTGTAGATATCTGTGAAATCCATCCGGTCCAGTGTATCATTTAAAGCTCTCGTTTCTTTGGAGGTGTTGTGCTTAGAAGACCTATCGAGTATAGAAAGAGCTAGATTGAAGTCACCAAGTATAAGTGTATTATTATCTAAGTATTTCTTCACTTTGGTTATTAATTGATTTATATATTTGGCAGCTCCCACATTCGGGGCATATATATTGAGGATTGTTAAGTCCTCTTGTTGGATAGATCCCTTAAGTATGAGATAGTGTCCCTCTTCATCTTTCACTACAGTCTTCAGGGTAAATTTTAGTTTATCTGATATAAGGATGGCTACCCCTGCTTTCTTTTGAGGACCATTCGAATGGCAAATGGTTCTCCAACCTTTTATTTTCAGGCTGTAGGTGTCCTTCTGTCTAAAATGCTGTCTCTTGTAGACAGCAAATAGATGGGTCCTGCTTTTTATCCAGTCTGAAACCCTGCATCTTTTGATGGGGTCATTGAGCCCGTTCACGTTCAGAGTTACTATTGAGAGATACGAGTTTAGTGTCATCATGATATCTATTCAGTCCTTGTTTTTGTGGATTGTTCCACTGAACTTCTTCTTAAAGGGGAATTTTAAGAGTCCCCCTTAAAATTTCTTGCAGAGCTGGTTTGGAGGTCACATATTCTTTCAGTTGCTGCCTGTCTTGGAAGCTCTTTATCTCTCCTTCCATTTTGAATGAGAACCTTGCTGGATAAAGTATTCTTGGTTGCATGTTCTTCTCATTTAGGACCCTGAATATATCCTGCCAGCCCTTTCTGGCCTGCCAGGTCTCTGTGGAGAGGTCTGCTGCTACCCTAATACTCTTCCCCATAAAAGTCAGGGATTTCTTGTCTCTTGCTGCTTTAAGGATCTTCTCTTTATCTTTGGAATTTGCAAGCTTCACTATTAAATGTCGAGGTGTTGAACGGTTTTTATTGATTTTAGGGGGGGATCTCTCTATTTCCTGGATCTGAATGCCTGTTTCCCTTCCCAGATTAGGAAAGTTTTCAGCTAGAATTTGTTCAAATACATATTCTGGCCCTCTGTCCCTTTCGGCGCCCTCGGGAACACCAATTAAACGTAGGTTTTTCTTCCTCAGGCTGTCGTTTATTTCCCTTAATCTATCTTCATGGTCTTTTAATTGTTTGTCTCTTTTTTCCTCAGTTTCCCTCTTTGCCATCAACTTGTCTTCTGTCACTCACTCGTTCTTCCACCTCGTTAACCCTCGTCGTTAGGACTTCTAGTTTGGATTGCATCTCATTCAATTGATTTTTTTTTCAATTGATTTTTAATTTCTGCCTGATTAGCTCTAAATTCTGCAGTCATGAAGTCTCTTGAGTCCTTTATGCTTTTTTCTAGAGCCACCAGTAGCTGTATAATAGTGCTTCTGAATTGGCTTTCTGACATTGAATTGTAATCCAGATTTTGTAACTCTGTGGGAGAGAAGACTGTTTCTGATTCTTTCTTTTGAGGTGAGGTTTTCCTTCTAGTCATTTTGCTCAGTGCAGAGTGGCCAAAAAGCAAGTTGTATTGGGAAAAGGAGAAAAAGAGAGGAGAGAAAGAAGGAAAGAAAAGAGAAAAAGAAAAAAAAAAGGAAGAAAAAAAGAAAAAAAAAGAAGAAAAAGAGAAAGAAAAAGAAAGAAAGGGAAAAAAAGGGTGGGGGAAGCAAACAAATCAAAAAGCAAAACAAAACAAAACAAAACAAAAAACTCACGGGGGAGTATCTTCTGCTTCTGTATACTTTAAGTCCCTTGACTCCCCTGGAACTTGTCCGTCTAGCTGGTCTTCTGGGGGAGGGGCCTGTTGTGCTGATTTTCAGGTGTTAGCACTTGGGGTAGCTGCTCTGCCACCTGCCTGGTGCAGGGCTCAGTGGGGGTTGTTTACCCCGTGAGGCCACAGGAGGAACAGCCCCAGTGGCGGGGCCAGCTCTGGAAACCTGGATTCAGCTCCCACAGTAACTACGGAGCTCTCCGTCTGCAGGACCTGGAGGCTCCGGGGCGGGCCGCTGATCTGCTCAGCTCGGGGCAGGAGCGTCCTTGCTGTCCTTGGCCCTCCCGGCCTCTGCCTGTCCCTGGGGAGGCTGGATCTTGGGCTGTGTCCCAGCGCCCTGTGCTCCCGGTCTGCGCTGTTGGATTCGCGCTCCCAGGCGCGCAGCCCCCTCTGCGGAGCCGCTGCCCGAGCCCCTGCGAGCTGCTCCGGGTCCCGCCGTGTGCGCTGCAGCCCTTAGGGAGCTCGGCGCACTCTCCTGGGGCGCAGTTGCTGTTACTGTCCCGGGGAGCCCGAGGGCACCCCCGCCCTCCTGGGGTCCTGCTCCAACTCCCTGCGAGCCCCTTTCCGCCCGGGAAGGTTGGTGCAGCTCCTGCTTCTCCCGGACCGGGCTCTCCTGTCCTGGGGACACTCGCCCCGGCCTCAGCCCGGCTCCTCGCGGGGCCCCTCCCCCTTGGAGGCCTTTGTGTCTTTATTTCTTTTCTCCCCGTCTTCCTACCTTGATAGAAGCGCGAACTCTTCTCACTGTAGCATTCCAGCTGGTCTCTATTTAAATCTCAGGCCGAATTCATAGATTTTCAGGGTAATTTGAAGGTTTTCTAGGTAATTTGGTGGAGACAGGTGATTTGGGGACCCTACTCTTCCGCCATCTTGCCCCTCCTCTCGCCAGGGGAATTTTAAAAAAGAAAACCATATCTGGGGGCATCACAATGCCAGATTTCAGGTTGTACTACAAAGCTGTGGTCATCAAGACAGTGTGGTACTGGCACAAAAACAGACACATACATCAATGGAACAGAATAGAGAATCCAGAAGTGGACCCGCAACTTTACGGTCAAGTAATATTCGACAAAGGAGGAAAGACTATCCACTGGAAAAAAGACAGTCTCTTCAATAAATGGTGCTGGGAAAATTGGACATCCACATGCAGAAGAATGAAACTAGACCACTCTCTTGCACCATACACAAAGATAAACTCAAAATGGATGAAAGATCTAAATGTGAGACAAGATTCCATCAAAATCCTAGAGGAGAACACAGGCAACACCCTTTTTGAACTTGGCCACAGTAACTTCTAGCTGTATGGCTTTGAGCAAGTCACAACCTCTCTTCTTATCTGTCATTTCAACTCAGACCCTGTTCTCACGCCAGGGAGTCGGATGTGCCCTTGTGGCTTGGGCAAGCCGCTGACGCACATGGAGTTCTTCGACTACCTACCTCACCGTCATTCTGCACAGCTTCTCGCTGCAGCCGCAGGGGGCGCCCAAGGACAACGACGTGACCCCAATTGATTCTTGCCGCAACAGGCTCGCCTAGGCTCTTAATGCGCCTGCGCAAGAGCTGAGGTTTCTTCCCCCCCCCCCCCCCCATTGGCTACTTTCCCTCTTGTCACGCTCTCTTGGCTGCATCATCTTTGCCATTAAAACCTCCTACCCTCTCCACAATCAGTCTTCCACATGCTCTGCCCCCCTCCCATGGTGACTCGCCACCCTGAAGTCAACAAAAGACCCCGAGGAGGAGAAACCTATGTTTTAGCCACTTGGAGACCCTGAAACTTGTGTCTCTCATCTTTCTCTGGAGCTTTTGTTTGGTTTCCTAGTAAAGTTACCTTGGGAAGGAACACGACACAGTGGGCCTGAGTTTAAGAAAGGAGGATCATCTGTCGCCAAAGAGAGTGAGGTCACCTCTGCCGGTTCTGGCTGCAGGGAGAGGGATCTCATGGAGCACAGCTGGAACTCGCGCTCTCACCTGAGGAAAGCCATGGTGCAGAATCGGGGTCCATGGAGGCAGGCTGGGGTGGGGTGGTGGTAAGGACTGTGAAGGACTAAAGAGGAAGGGCAGAGAAAGGAGAACCAAGGTGGAAGCGGGGCGAGGGGGCGGGCAGGGAACAGCAACCTACGAGATATTCTGGTTAGAGAGAGGATAGGAGACAGAGGGAGAGGCAGAGAAAGAGGCACGTGGAAATCGAGAAACAGAAAGCGAAAAATTGACACAACAGAACGAGAATAAGAAGTCACCTGTTACCCCTAACAAATCCCCTAGGATTCGAAATGCTTGAAACATATGTCCCCAGACAGACTCAAGAGAAAATGAGCCACCCAGGGACTGAATCACTTGCAGGGTTACACAGTCAGGGCTGGGATTTAAAAACCCAACTTGTCTGACACCAGTGTCCATGATATTAACCCCTGCTTCTCAATAGGAAAAGAAAAGGCAGGGCACATGCATGGTTCAGTTGGTTAAGTGTATGCCTTCCCCTCATGATTCCCGGGTCCTGGGATCAAGTCCCCCATTAGGGTCCTTTCTCAGAGTGGAGTTTGCTTCTCCTGCCTATCTGCCCTGCTTGTGCTTGCTCTTGTGCACTCTCTTTCTATCAAGTAAATAAAAAAAATATTTAAAAAAAGAAAAAGCAAAGGCAAATAGTATTCATTTTCATTGGTCAGCACCTTGTCATACCAGAAGGTTAATATTTAAAACATCACCCTGCAGCTAATAGGTGCTGGGCACTCTACTAGTTAGTAGAGTTATGTTGACGAACTTCTTGCTTTTTTTTCTTTTTGAACTCTGGCTTGATTTTTTAAGGGTTTATTTATCTATTTGAGAGAGAGATAAAGAGAGAAAGCAGGAGCAGGGGGCAAGGGAGAAGCAGGCTCTGAGCTGAGCAGGGAGCCCAACACAGATCTGAGGGCTCTGGGATCATGACCTGAGTGAAAGGCAGATGCTCCACCAACTGAGCCACCCAGGCAACCCTCTGACTTATTTTGGGTAACATATTTATTTGAGTAAGAGCCCTTTTTGTCTCCTCAGAAACATATAGTCTTTTGGAGACAGGGTAGGGACTAGACTTGGGTGCCTTCAATCCTGACCACAAAATACAGCATTCTTTTTTTTTTTTTTAATTAAGATTTTATCTTTTAAATCAGCTCTACACCCAATGTGGGGCTTGAACTCACAATTCAGAGATCAGGAGTCACATGCTCCACCAACTGAGCCAGCCAGGTACCCCTATAGCTACCTCCATAAGAAGAAGAAGAAAAAGAAAAAAAAGCTAAAACTCTGTGCTTCTTGATTAGGATATCTTGCAGGAATGGGGAGGGAGGATGCTCACTACTAAGACCAGGCCAAACCAGTTTGCACCAAGAAGGACCCCCCAGTGCCGAAATTTCAGCAACTTTTCCCTTCATTATAATACTAAAAATCACACAAGGGTAGAGGTTTTTTTTAAAGATTTATTTATGTATTTGAGAGAGAGAGAGCGCACACACGTGTGTGAGTGTTAGTGGGTGGAAGGGCAGAAGGAAAGGGAGAGAGAGAATCTCCGGCAGACTCCCTGCTGAGTGCAGAGCTCTACATGGGCTTGACCTCAAGACACCCAGACCATGACCTGAATTGAAACTAAGAGTCCAACACTTAACTGACTAAGCCACTCGGCACCTTGAAGGGTAAGATTTAACATGTTAATTAGACATGTAATGTATGAAGAAACATAACCTTTAATATGCAGGTACTAAAAAATCCCCACTTCTACCTGCATAGAAGTCATGCTTTTCCCACCTAAGTTTCTTTAAAAAAAAACTTCCTGACCTCAGAGAGTCAGCCTGAGGATTCTTTCCTTTGTGTTGCCTCCTTGGTGCTCCAGCATAAGCTCTGATAAAGCTTTGCTTGTGCCTTTAAATTTTGGGTTCAGCCTGGTTTCTCTTGTTCCTAGGTCCAAGGACCCAAGTCCAGTAAACTTTTCAAACAATATTACATCACAATTGAAAAGATCTGACAGTTTGGTACTCACTAATATTCTCAGGAATTCAAAGTACAGTATAACTAATCTCCAAAATTTTCCTACACATTCAAGTATTAGATACACAGATATCTTCGTAGTTTACAGAAATTATTTAAAAGGATTTATAAGGGCCTCCTGGGTGACTCAGTGGTTGAGCACCTGCCTTCCGCCCAGGGCATGATCCTGGAATCCCAGGGATCGAGTCCCACATCAGGCTCCTGACATGGAAACTGCCTATGTTTCTGCCTCTCTCAGTGTCTCTCATGAATAAATAAATAAATAAAATCCTTTTTAAAAAAGGATTTATAAAACATTTCTAAACATCTAAAAATGATCCTTGTGATGGCTGTCCCACCTTCATTATGTGTTGCTTCCAGTTGTGAACATTCTTTTCTGAGGAGGTTGAGCTGAGTAAGGTATAAGAAGGTACTTTCTTTAAACTATAATAGGATACAGGAGAACTTGATTCTTGTTTCATGGAGTTGAAGAATGAATCTCACCGACAAGAAAGCGAGCAAAGCCATAGAGGTTTATTAAGCAGAGATACAGAGAAAATTCCCAAAAGTGAGAGGGGTCCCCATAGGGTTGCCACTGAGGACTTTTATGGTCTGTCTTTTATAGGAAAATGACAAGGGAACTTGGTAAATTTCTCATCAATATCAGGGTGGGTTTGTAAGTATCATGTCTGTATTTAGAAAAAAAAAAAAGGTGGGCTTGTAACAACAAGATTTTTTTTTGTAAATGTCATGAGCACAAAGTGTTCCCTTCTCTACGGTCAGTGGTCAGTATCTCCTCCACAACATTTCTCTACATCTGGGATTTCTGTGATTACTTAGTAGCCATTAAAGGGGGATACTCCCTAACATTTTGGAGCTAGAGAGCTGGGTTTATTTTTTTCTGTTTTTACTGTCTTATCTGTTTTCTTGGAGTGGATAGGAGCCTGACTCTGGGGACTTTTCCTTATCTTTCCCTGCCTAGCCCTGTCTGCCCCTAACTCGTTCCTACATCATGACTTTTATTTCCAGACTAACTTTTATGCCATAATTCCTATATTTTCAACCGAATCATTCTCACTGGTATGCACACTGTCACCTAAATTAAATATATGTAAAATAAATGTCATTTTGGTCTTACCAAACTCTATGCGATTTATTAGGTTGACCTGAGCAATCACAAAGGCCAGGTTATTCATGACTTTGAGGTAACTTTTTTTTTTTTTTTAAGATTTACTTATTTATGATAGAGAGAGAGAGGCAGAGACACAGGAGGAGGGAGAAGCAGGCTCCATGCTGGGAGCCCGACACGGGACTCGATCCCAGGACTCCAGGATCATGCCCTGGGCCAAAGGCAGGCGCTAAACCTCTGAGCTACCCAGGGATCCCCGAGGTAACTTTTCTTTTTAAAGATTTTACTTATTTATCCATGAGAGACACATAGAGGCAGAAACATAGGCAGAGGGAGATGCAGGCTCCAGAAGCCTGTGTGGGATTCAGTCTTAGTACCCCGGGATGATGACCTGGACCGAAGGCAGACACTCAACCACTGAGCCACCCAGGTGCCCCTGAGGTGACTTTTAATCCTCTTTTTTAGGGTGTCAGTAAATCCTTCTGCTTTTTAGTTTATACTTTTTTGTTGTTAGATCTTTTTTTTTAGTTGTGGAAAGAACGTTCAACAGAACTACCTTCTTAATAAATTAAGTGTACAGTATTGCCAACTATAGACACAATGTCCTGCCTCAGATTTCTAGAATTTACTCAGCTTTGGCAAAGGAAACTATTCACACTGAAGACCAATGCCTCTTTTTCCCCTTCCTCCAGCCCCTGGCAACCACCACTCTACTCTCTGCTTCTATGAGTTTGACTATTTTAGATTCACCCTACAAGTGGATTCACATATTATTAGTTCTTCTTTGATTGGCTTATTTCACTCAATAAAATCCTTAAGTTTCATCTATGTTGTCACATATGCAAGGATTTTCTTCCCTCTTATGACTGACTAATATTCTATTGCATATTGCATATTGCATACACACACATTTCCTTTATCCATTCATCTATCAATGGATATTCAGATTGTCTATATAAAAATTTTGATCTTTTGGGGATCCCTGGGTGGCTCAGCAGTTTATCACCTACCTTCGGCCCAGGGTGTGATCCTGGGGCCCCGGGCTCGAGTCCCACGTTGGGCTCCTTGCATGGAGCCTGCTTCTCCCTCTGCCTGTGTCTCTGCCTCTCTCTCTCTCTGTGTGTCTCTCATGAATAAATAAATAAATAAAATCTTAAAAAATTTTTTATCTTTCTTCAGTGTTATGTAGCTTTCAGCATTTAAGTTCTGTGAATGTGTTGTTAGATCCTGTGCATGTGTTGTTAGATAGTTACGTATATTATTTTTTTGGAGTGACTGTAAATGGTATTGTGTTAATTTTGATTTCATAGAGTTCTTGCTAGTGTATAGAAAGCAACAACACAAAAAAAAATTTGGTATGTTTAGTGACTTTGCTAAAGTCATTTATTAGGAGTTTTTTTTTTGTTTGTTTTTTTGTTTTTGTTTTTTTTTGTTTTTTTTGGTCATTGTTGTAGATTCCTTGGGAATTATTTAAGATTTGCCACCTGTAAAATGGGCATAATCAGTTTTCTTTTGCATAGAAAATCATAATCATAATCAGTTTTCTTTTGCATGTGAGTATTAGGTGAAGTAAATGTGTTAACACTTTTGCATGGACCCGACAGAGAATATTTGCTCAATAATTTCCCTTCCTCTCATCCCACCTCTGAAGAATCTGTTTTCCAAGGTGAATAAAGCCCATTCCTTTCCTCTTCCTCTCCCATCCACTCTGCCCCTCCTATTTCATTAATCCACCTCCCTCCTGCTAGCCCCGCCCTCCAATAACCCCGCCCCTCTCAGTAGCCACGCCCCTGTACCTACCCCTGCTTTTCTCCCCCTACCTGCCCTACCCTCCCAAAGCCCTTGTTCAGCGGGGCTGGAAGCTCATGGTGTAATTTCGTGGGATGGTGGCTAAGCCCACGAGCTTGGGGGACACGTCGATGTCTTGGGGCAGCTGCGGGGACTTGAAGTGGAAGTTCTGCAAGATGGTGGTGAGGAAGAGAAAGAGCTCCATCCTAGCCAGGCCTTCTCCAAAACAGTATCGCTTTCCTGAAGACACAGAATGGGAGAGCTGGAGGTAAGGCCTGCTCTCACTGCCCTCTTGCCCCACTGTCCATCCCCAGCTGCATTACCCAGGGAGGAGGTGCTGCAATATCGTGGCCTGAGAGACTTTCAGAGACATCTCTAATCCTCTCTGAGCATCAGTTTCCCTTGCACAGGAGATGGGGGTGAGCTAGCAGTCTGTAGCAATGGGAAATTTAGATGCCCCTTCCCTCCAAGTATACACTCAGATATGGCTGCTGGGCTCTCATCTCCTCCCAAGGAACCTAAAGAAGAATGTAAATGACTCTGGACAAATCTCTGATTCACTAAGGGCTTTGATTTTTCTGCTTCTCTGAAACGGGTATGATCACCTCTATCCTTTTACTTGAGCTCAAGCAGTTATGATGGTTGCAACTGATGGGCTGCAAGGTAGAGCGTGAGAGGGACTTCCAAGCCGGAGAAAGACACCAGGCTACACCTTAGAGAGGGAGCTGGGATGAAGGAGGCCCTGTTGGTGGGAGCAGTGGCTTGGCAGCAGACAGTGGTCTCTTACCAATGGAGAAGGGCACAAAAGCATCACTCTTCTTAAACTGCCCCTTCTCATCCAGGAAGTGCTGAGGGTGGAAGTCTTGGGGGTTGGAGAAGAACTTGGCATCTCTCAGCACAGAGCCCAGCATAGGGAACACTTCGGTGCCCTGGTGAGGAGGAGAGAGGGATCTGATAAGGTAGAGTGGGGGTATTGTGTGCTGAAAGTGCATGGAGGTTGGAGGGACAATTGGAGTGCCCTAGGTGATGAGAAATGGGAGGTGTGGGAATGTGGGTGCTTAGAAGGAAGCTTGGCAGACATGGGGTTCGTGTCTCCTGACAAGAGAAGTTTGAAAAGCACAGATTCTGTGTCTCTTAGGACAGAACGTATGGGGGATGTGGAGCTCATGTCTTCCAAGGCAGAAAGTTGAAATGATATGGGTTCATGCTCCCAGAGACAGGAAGTTTGAGAGATATCAAGTTTGTGCCTCTCTAGGTGAGATGTCTGGAGGACATGAGATTCATGCTCTTGAGAGAGGAGGTCTAGAAATGAGATTCATGTCTTTTGAAAGAGAAATTTTGAGGACATGGGGTTCATATGCCCTGTGGCAGGAACTCTGGGGGAGATAAAGGATTCAAGAATCTGAGTGGGTGGGTTGAAGGGAAATGGTGGTTGGGGGAGTGTTTGATTGAGACAGTGGGACAGGGGCTGGGAAACTTCTAAGGGGAATGGGAGATGCTAGGTCACAAGGAGCAGGCTGGAGGTCCCTGTAGGCCAGACAGGAAAGTACCTTGGGGAGGAGAAACTCCCGAAACTTGGTGTCCTTGATGACTCTGCGGGCCAGACTCAAAGGGATTATGTCTCCAAATCTTTGGATCTCATGGATCACTGCCTCTGTGTAGGGCATCTTGGCCCTGTCCTCAAACTTGGGCTGACGGTTCTTACCAATCACCCGATCAATCTCCTCATGGACTTTGGCTGTGGGAGGAGGGGGAAAGTGTTTAGGTATCTGGGGGTCTCAGGGTGGGGATGATAGTCCAAATATGTATATCTATCTGTAACATGGATGTAGACCATTCAAACAGATCTTGGCCATAAACATTGTTGGTGAAGCATCCTATTCACCTGGTCTCAAGCTGTATGTGGTCTCACATACAGTTGGCTCGGCACAGAACTGCCAGTCAGTTCAGGTATTTTCAACATTTTCACAGCGAGTGAAACTCAGCTGATGCTTATCAGCAGAATATCACCTATAGCTGGATAACAGGGCATTCCTAGGGTCCTAGGCCCTGGGAAAGGTGGGGACATTACAGTGGACTCAGAGGAAGTGTTGGGATCTGTGGCCACTGTTTCACTGCCTGCCCCCCTTCCCTGGCTTACCCTCCACATCTGGGTGCTTCATGAGCAGCAGGAAGCCATACCGCAGGGTTGTACTGACTGTCTCAGTGCCCGCAAAGAAGAGGTTCAGTGTGGTCAACACCAGGTTCTTCAAGTGAAACTCCGTGTTGGGGTTGTTCTGCTCCTGCAGGGAGAGAGGGCTTCAGGCCAGACCCACTCCCCTCAGGGCCCTCAGAGCCCTTCCAGGATCTTTCCGTGTGGACCCACCTCTCTTAGATCCAGACCAGAGGTGGGGAGAGGACCTCAGTCCAGCCAAGGCTTTGTTCAGGCTGCTGGCTCTGCCCAAAACACCCTTCCACACTCTTTACCTGGCTGCCTATCTGTCCTTTACTCATCAGCGCAGGTGTCACAGTTTTATGGTAGGGAATATTAGAAGGAGAGGGATGCAGACAGCAAGCACACGGTACACAAGTGTTGCTTAATGGTTCACATGCAGGTCCTACCCATGGGCAAGTGCTCATAGATGGAGCAGCCAGGGTTATTACATTTGGGATGGTGAGGGTGTTATTAGGGGGATGATAAGAATGGGCCTCTGCTCTCCCCATCCCAGCCTGGTTTCCCTCTGCCTGGCTTTGCAGGCTGTCCGCAAAAGAGGAATGCTGCTGGGTTGTACCTCCTGCATGCGGATGAGGAAGGAGTCAATGAAGTCTCGAGGAGAGTTGGGGTCTAGTGTGCGTTGGTTCTGCTCCACCTTCTTGGTTATGAAGTCTTCCAGACCCTGCAGCTCCTTAATTGCCTGTTGCTGTGGCCCTGGCAGGTATTTTATCACTGAATGGAACATTTCACAGAGCTGAGGATGGGGAGAGAAGAAAGGACGGGAAGGACAGGAGTCAGTGGTTAGGTCCTGATAGGAGCACGACCTTTCTTGGGGCAAGGAAGGCAGTGGGTTAAAGGCACCTGTCCAAGTGTTTAGGTTATTTATGAGGCTTGATGGGAGGAGATATATACATTTTCATGTGAGTTCAGTGTGAGGGCTCCTGTCTCAGAATGTAGGTGAGAGGGGATCCCTGGGTGGCTCAGCGGTTTAGCGCCTGCCTTTGGCCCCGGCCGTGATCCTGGAGTCCCGGGATGGAGTCCCGTGTCGGGCTCCCGGGCATGGAGCCTACTTCTCCCTCTGCCTGTGTTTCTGCCTCTCTCTCTCTCTGTCTCTGTGTGTGTGTGTGTGTGTGTGTGTGTGTGTCTAGCATGAATAAATCAATCAATAAATAAATCTTTTAAAAAAAAAGAATGTAGGTGAAATGGATTGGGACACATCCAGGTTTCAAGTATTCAAGATTTGATGGGAGACACATATCTAGTTGTTTAAGCATTCATATGATCTCACAAGTTTGAGACAATTATTCATAGTGGATCTGAATTGAGGTCTTCTGTCTAGGTTTCAGGTATTAAGTGGGGCTGGTGTGCAGGTGTTTTAAATGTGGGTGGAGACATCTATTCATGTGTGTGAGTTATTCATATGGGCTGATAGGGGGCATATCTGCAGGTGTTTGAGTGAGCTGGATTGGGGGATACTTTTTCAGTGTTTGGGGATCAGTTTAACCAGGTGTGTTTACACATTTAGGGGACCATTACTGGAGCCTGTCATGATGTTTAGATATTTATCTGGGCTTGTAGGTGGCACTTACTGGCTATTCTAGTGGGCCAGTGTGGGACATCTATGTAAATATCAAATTATTTTAATGGGCTGGATTTTACAGCACCTGGTGTTTGGGTGTTTGGGAAATGGGCTGAGGTGGTTATTTGTCCAGGTGCTAAGATACTCAGACGGAAAGATGGAATATCTTAATAGGGAGCAACTATTAGATATTAAGGTTAGGTCGGGATGAGAACACCTACCCAGGTGAGAGAGCTGGTATGAGGATGTATTTCTTGTCTGCAGGCTCTGATGGTCTTCTTCTTTCTTCTTCTTCCTCTGTTCCTCCTCCTCCCCCTTCCTCCTTTCCTCCTCCTCCTCCCCCTTTCCTCCTCCTCCTCCTTCCTCCTCCTCCTTCCTCCTCCTCCTCCTCCTCCTCTTCTTCTTCTTCTTCTTCTTCTTCTTCTTCTTCTTCTTCTTCTTCTTCTTCTTTCTCCTTCTCCTTCTCCTCTTCCTCCTCCTCCTCCTCTTCTCCTCGTCCTCCATCTATTTCCACTTTACTGTCCCTTCCAACTCCTCTTCTTCCTATTCCTTCCCTCTCCTCCTTCCCTACCTCCTGTTCCTTCTCTTCCTCCTCTTTCTCCTTCTTCCCCTCTTCATTCTCCTCCTCCTCTTTTTTTTGGTGAGGATCTACTGTTGAGATATCCAGGTGTCTTTGGAAACTGGGTCCTGGACACATGTCCTGGGTTCTGATGCAACGTTCAATTGTCCAAGAATGGGGGCTGTTTTTGAGAACACCCTACTAGAGGAGGATGCAGTTTGGGGCAGATGTTTTCCACGTGGGGGAGCATTTGGCAGTAGTAGTGTTGTAGAGCCAGATTGAGATCGGTTACCTGCCCCATAGATGTAGCTGTGAACTGGAAGCTCCCCAGCATCATACGCAGCAGTGACAGGAACTCTTTGTCCTCATAGTCAAAGCGATCCCCAAAAACAATGGAGCTGATGACATTGGACACTGTTCGGCTCAGGAAGAAGGTGGGATCGATGAAGGCACCTGGGGAATGGGTTGGGGGTGGGAGAGACAGCAATTTGGGAAAGCATCAACTGGGTGGTCTGATGCCAGCCTGAGAATTGGGGGAGGGCCCTGGAGTGAGGAGCTAAACTTCTAGCACAGGATCCCAGAGCCTGGATCCCTTCTCCCAATCCAGTCCCCTTCCTGGAGGAGAAAGCGCATGTCTGTGTGAGTGTAGCCCTCCTTCTCTCTCCCTCCTGCTCACTCACCTCGTGTGCCCCGGAGGGCCTCAATGAGGAAGCCTGCCTCCTCCTGAATGCGCTCTTCAATGCCGCGCTTTCCCACTCCAAAGTCCCGCAGTGTGGTGATGGAGAAGCGCCTGAGCTGTTTGGCCCGCTCCCCATTGCTAAACGTCACCCCTGGGGAGGGAGCATAGGGGTGAGAGGATGTGGGTAGGAGTGTGGACAGAGGTGGACAGAGGTAGTCAGAGAGCAAGAGGCAGGGAAAGATGGGTTGGGGAGCGATTGGTGGGGAGACAAGGAGAAATACAAGTCAGAGTTAGAGAAATACGGAAAGATTTAGAGACCAGGTTGGAAGAAAACAATCAGGAGAGAGTAAAGGACGCAGAGATGAATGACCTGGGTTCCAAGCAAGAGCTCCTCCCAAACCCAGAGGAAGAAGAGGCATGGGTGAGAGAGAACAGGGAGATAGGCCGAGAAGCAGGAGGAGTAGAGACACAGACACCCCGAGTCAAGCTAGAGAAGACCAGGGAGAGGCCACAATAACCAAGAACAGGACAGAGGGGAACAGGGGTAGAACTTGGCCATAGCTCTGGGCAGGCGAGTCAGGAGAAGAAGAGTGGAGAAATTGAGGCATCAAGTGTGCCTGACCATGGGCCCTCACCCAGAGCCCCCTCACCATAGCCTTTGAAGAGAGTGTCAAAGGTGGCCTGTGCGCCTCGCCCACTGAATTCTTCAGCCTGGTCCACCAGAGCTTCCTTCACCGCCTCGTATCCACACAGTACCACGACGCGCCTAGGCCCCAGGTGGATGGTGAACACAGGGCCATAGCGTTTGCTGATCTGATGGAGGTGGGAGTGCTTAGAGGCTGCAGCCCCCACTGGGACCTGGCCCTGAGAGCAGTCCTTACCTACTGCATGCATTCCCCCACATTCTGTTACTCAAGGGGCTGGACATCCCAAAATCTTCTCTTTCTTGTCCAGGACCCTGATGCCCAACCTGCACATTTCTACTTTCTTAAGAATGATTCAACCTTGCCCATCCCCTGCCTCAAAGTCCCAGATCAATTAAGCAAGCCCCCCAGCCCTACTCCATTCCACCCATTCATTATGTCCTGACACCTTCATGAAGGAATCAGACATCTGCTGTATGTTCAGCTGCAGATAGTTCCCGATGAAGGGCAATGGAGTAGGTCCTGGAGGGAGCTTCTCCAAGAGCTTCCACTGCCTCCAGACAGACATCAAGACCATTACTGTCAAGCAGGTGAGCAAAGCCACCAGAAGGATCCCTGAGGCCACCATGGTGGCACTGGGCAAGACGGTCAGATGGTGCTGGCTGGGGTGGTTTGCCTTTATACCACCTGGGAGAGAAGGGTGGACTTTGGTTCTGTTTGTTAATTGTGCCATTTCATTTCCCAGATATAGAAATACGGAAAGAGTATTTCCCCCCACCTCCACCCCTGGACTCCCCACCTCCACCCCTGGACTCACAGCTGAGCTTGGGACAAGACAGCAAGTCAGAAGGATGGGACACCTGGGAGATTAACAGAGTGGAAGGACCCTTAGGAAGGGTCACCTGAAGTCTATAGACTTGGGTGAAGCAGTAAGCAAATTCTGATTCTTAAGATTTTGGAAATATGGATTCAGACTCCTGGACTTTGGATTTGAGGTAGAGTGAGAAGTGATCCAAAAATTATGGATTAGGGCATCTTTGGAGACAAGAATCCAGAGAATTGGGTTTCTGTTGGAATGGGACAGCATGTATGGTTGTAGATTTGGGGTTTTTTGAGGGAAGAGGGATGTATGGTTAAAGGCCATGGGATGAGAGATCCCAGGGACTGGATTTGAGGGTTTTGTGAGAGGGAGGACCCCTGTCTGTGATAGGGTTCCTGGGAGGAGGAGTATATGGGAGTCTGGCAGGATCAAAGAGTAGCACTTGCCCCAGGCTTTGCCCTGCCATTGCTTTGAACAGAGAATCCCTACCAGGACTTCAAAGCAAGGTCAGGATCAGTGTCCCTGCCTTTTTGTGATTGGGAAAGAGGTAGAAGTCCAGAGCCACATTTAAGTGGAACTTCCCTTAGTAAAGAAGAGTAACTTGTGGTCTGAGTGGCAGAGGGACTGGGCAAGACTTGGAAATAGTAATGACATCCGCCAGTACAGTGCCCAAAAGTCCCAAGTGTCTCAAGGGGTGTAATTTACAGAAAGCCTCACTGGTTCTACCCAAGTCCCTGGGGAGCTCACTAGGATCATCATTCCCATTGTTGTTGTTAGTAGTGGGGTTACTAGTGTTCCCGATTTCGTATGTGAGATACTGAGGAGAGACAACAGAGGGTGGGCAGGGGCTCCTGTGTCTCCTCTGCATGCTTACTCCCCTTTCTGGGGCTGGGTTTCCCCCGCCAGTGGAAAGGGAGTACCTGAGAAGAGAAGGTGGAGGGGGAGGGCGTGTGAGGTCCCTTTGGGGTGATTGCAGATTCGGCAGGGCTGCTGGAGGCACACAGAGGGACCCACAGTGGGAGAGGTTTGGGAAAACTGAGTGGGGAGAGAGCCAAGCCCTGGAGACTGAGGGTGGGAGTGAGAACACATGGTGGCCTTGCTGTCCTTCCTCAGTGACCTTCTTTCTTAACAATAGGGCACTACCCTTGGGTGAGCACTAATTGTGAAGAGCCAGTGTGTGGATGTGTGAGCTCATGGACTCCTTCTAGCAGTGGGGCTTGTTCATATCATCTTCGTTTTGCTGTTCAGAAGAGCAAGCCTCTCTACTGGCACTTGCTTGAGGTCACACAGGTGGCAGGTAGGGAGCTGGGATTTGAACCCTGTCCTCTCCTACCTCCACTGACGGGCCTAGCCCACCGTGAGGGCCAAGTGGAGGCCAAGTGTAGCAAGGGGTGGCGTGGGATTGGCATGTGTGAGTCAGTGGGTTAATGCCTGTGAAGTACATGGCAGTAAGTGCTAATAAACAGTTGCTAGTGCACAGAGATGCGCTAGCAACTTCTGCTGCTGGCATCATCTGGCCCCCAGTAGACACTAGCATTGAAAGCCAGTTGACACTGAGCTTGATACCAAGAGAACACTAACGAAGCCAGCCCTGGTGCCAGGAGGGTCTGACGGTAGGCCCTGGCGGCCACTGGGGCTGACTTCAGGGGGTCACAAGGGTGGCACCATGTAGCTCTGAAGCTGGTCCCAGCTGGCTCTGACATAAGCACCATGTGGGTCCTGGATTGATCTTTTGTGGGTCCCATAGGGCACGAGGCAGTATCTGATGGTCAAAACTTCCTCTCACCTGTTCAGATGCCAGAGCTAACTTTGGATGAGAGCAGGTGGTTGAGGTTGGCACTCAGACTGGCATGTTGCCGCTGAGCCTTAGTCCTCTGGGGAGGAAACAGAGGGCAGAGAACAAAGCAGAGATAGAAAAGTTGTTTGTTGGTTGTTTCTGTTTTGCTTTGTTTTGTTTTTGTTCATTGGCTAGGAATGTTTGTTGGTTTGTTTTCTTTTTTTTTTTAATTTTTTTTAAAATTTTATTTATTTATGATAGTCACAGAGAGAGAGAGAGGCAGAGACACAGGCAGAAGGAGAAGCAGGCTCCACGCACCGGGAGCCCGATGTGGGATTCGATCCCGGGTCTCCAGGATCGCGCCCTGAGCCAAAGGCAGGCGCCAAACCTCTGCGCCACCCAGGGATCCCGGTTTGTTTTCTTTTTTTAAGATTTTATTTACTTATTTGAGAGAGAATGTACACACAAAAGTAGGCAGATAGCAGGGAGAATGAGAAGCTGCTGATGTGAGGCTAATCTTAGGACCCCAGGATCATGACCTGAGGTGAAGGCAGATGCTTAACCATCTGAGCCACCCAGGTACCCCTGTTTGTCATGAAAAGCATGGCTGGACTATTAGCACAAGCCTGGCAAGTGTCAGTTCCCCTAATCCCAACCAGCAGGTTGCACAGCAGTTAAGAGCACAGTAAAGGCGTGGATTGGAATCCCTTACCCGTTCTTGCAGTGGGACCTTGAACAACTCACCTCATCTCTCTGAGCCTCCTGAGGCCAATGACAGGACCTGCCTCTTCCCCCATTATGGGAAGAGTCAGTGGGTTAGTGGCTGTGAAGTACATGGCAGTAAGTGCCAATAAGTAATAGCTATTCCTATTAATCTTCAGGATGAAGGACATGAGGAAGCGGTTCTCTAAACCCCCTTCTGGACTTTATGTTCTCTGGTCTGAAGTTCTGAATACTTCCCCTTTGGGAAAGGGGGAAGGAAGAGAAAGCCTTGTGGGAATCTGCCTGCCCTTCTTTCTGGGGCACAGCTGAGCCTTTCTCCTGGAGCTTCGAATGGAGCTTTGACCTCAGAGGTGGCCTCCTGGAGGGACGGTGGAGTGTGAGGAGGGTGCATCAGGGGCAAACCCTCAGGTTGTTTGGGGGTTGATGGGGGCACAGCACCTTGCCCATCCATATCTTTGTGTCTCCTGCAAGTCAGCCTTTCAGCCCTCTTGTGTGCTTCTGGATCTTTCTGTTCATGCCAGTGTGTGCAGCAGGTTCTCCTGGAGGCCTGTGTCATGTTTCTTCTTATTTATACATCTGTATATGTGTGTCATTCTGGGCACATGCTGGGGGGTCTCTGCCCGTCTGAGTGCACGTATGTATCAGCATGTCCATGTTGATACCTGTATTGATGAACACCCCTGTCTTTGTGGAGTGTGCATGCGCACACAAAAGGGTATCCATACCTGTTTATGTCTAGACGTGTACACCTGTGTGAGCTTATGACAGGGTGCGTGTGTGCAGGCCAGTGTGCCTGAATGCACACCAGTCTCTGTATCTGTTTGTGAGCAACTGAGTACATGCTTTGCAGTATGCCTGTTGGAGGGCGTCTGCATGTGTGTCTGTGTGTCCACCCTGACGTCTGACTGTGCATTCACATGTGTATGTATGCACGTAGTGCTGGTGACTATGTATGTATGTGTGTGGTTGGGCATTCTGGCATGAGATGTAGGCATGTGGGCCACGCTATGTACAGTGTCTGAAATCTGCTTGTGCCTGTGTTTGCTTTCAAACACAACCCTGGCCCAGCTCCATTTCCCTCCTGAAAAACCAAGTATCTCTTTTTTCCAGGGTATTGCCTCTCTCAGTTTTCAAAGGTCACAGTAGACAGAAAAGGCCTGCATGTGATAGGTGTGTCCTGAGAGTATTCTGAGGATCAACTCAAATATCCACTCTGAAAATTCTCTCTCCCACGGTGTTCCCCAGCCTCCTAAGCCTTCAATACACTTAAGCCATTCATCTGACCTACACTCAGTCAACTGGTCATTCTGTGCCAGCCTGTGCTGAGGGATGCTGAGGACACAGGGGTGACCCTGGGCCATGCCCTCATGAAGATCTCACTCCACAGGGGAGAAAGAGTAGCCACAAGTCAGTGAAGCTCAGGATGTACAGGGCTGGTGTGAGAAGGCACTGACAGAGGGGTCAGGGGAGGGCAGGGAAGACAGGTCAACGTGGGCACAGGGACACAGAAAGGTCAGGGCAGGTCAGGTAAAGGCATCAGAGGGATGGAGACCTAGGCAGAGGGGTCAGGATGGGGATGGTGGAGCAGACAGAGGGATCAGGATGGGGATGGGGGGCACAGGCATCTGTAGGGACCCAGAAATGGCATTTGCTTCAAACTTGTATGTTCAGGATGAGCCACTAGAGGACTAAATAAGAGTTTTTGAGGCAGGAGGGGGAGATTAGGGAGGGAGCATGCTGGGCAGAGGAATCCAAGTGCCAAGGCAGGGGAGCATGGTCAGGTGCTGTTAGGCTAGAAGGATCTGGGCTGGGCAATGATGAGGCTGTAGTCATCAGCAGGAGTCAGACCTGCTGGACCTTATGCGACTTGGTGGGGAGTGTAGACTCTGTCCTAAGATGATGGGGAGCCCCTGAAAGGTCTTAGGCAGGGGAACAAAATGTTCAAATTTGAGTTTCAGGGAGATTGTTCAGATTTTTGGAGATGAGACTGCAGGTCCAAAGACACAGAAGTGGCTTCTATAGGCTCCAGGGCACAGAGGACATGGCCATGAGCATGGGGAGGAGGCGTGATTTGGAAAATATACAGAAGGAAGAACCTATTCTTACTTGGTTATGTGTTGGCTGTGCGAGGGAGGAGGCCAGTGTGGGGGTAGATGGTAATGTTGTCTATTGGTTTGGGGACACAGATCAGGAGCAGGTTTGAGGAAGGAGATAATGAGTTCCATTTTAGACATGGTGGGAACTGGGCACAATCCCTTCTTCTAGGGATTTCTTAGACTAGTGGGACAGCAGACCCTGATAAACTAAAGTCTTCAATGTTCCTATTAGTATTCATTAGTAATTATTTGTAATGATTGAGTACTTGGGATTGAGGATTGGGAGGGCTTCCTAGAGGTGGTATCATTTGAACTGGGTCTTGCAGGATGGGTTTCACAAGTGGGGGATGAAAGAGGGCAGGGCAGAGAGACTCTGGCAAGCCACATTTAGGCTTGTGAGATGATGGGACAGAGCAGACATATGTGACTGCTACACCCCCTGCTCCCTCTGCCAACCTCACCAGTTAACTTGCTGTCTTCTACCCCTTATCCTGACCCAAAACTCTCAGGAAAACTTGGCTCATGCCCACAAATGCAGCTGAAATCTATGACCTCTCCCAAATGAGAATGTTTTTTCTAATTGAAGTGAAGGGGTGCCTGGCTGGCTCAGTCAGTAGAGCATGCAACTCTTGATCTTAGGGGTTGTGAGTTCAAGCTCCACATTGGATGTATGGCTTAAATAAATAAATATGTAAGTAAAAAAAAATAAATAAACAAATATTTATTTATTTTTAAAGATTTTATTTATTTATTCATGAGTGACACACACACACACACACAGAGAGAGAGAGAGAGAGAGGCAGAGAAACAGGCAGAGGGAGAAGGAGGCTCCATGCAGGGAGCCCGACGGGGGACTTGATCCTGGGACCCCAGGACCACACCCTTGGCCGAAGGCAGGCGCCAAACCACTGAGCCATCCAGGGATTCTCCCAACAAATATTTATTAAAAAATGAACCTTTTCAATGGAAACAGTTCAGTGGCATTTAGTACATTCATGGAGTTGAAAAACCAGCCACCTCCAATAGTTCTAAAACATTCACAAGTGAGAATCTGAGGGAAGCCTTCTTGGTTCAAATGTAAATGCTTGTATTGCTGATAATGATAGCATTCAGTGAGAGCTTATTATCTTACTGTGTGAAGCATCTTATAAGCATTGTCTTTTTAAAGCCTTCACAGCAAGCCTGCACTCCCAGTTGCAGATGAGTTAAACAAGACCCAAAGAGATGGAAGTGAGTTGTTTGGGGCTCCATGGCTGATCCATGGCTGAGCCTGGCATGGGCTTGTGTTGACTCTAGATTTCATGCTCTTAATCACCACTCTGGACTGCCAAACCTCACCTTGATTCTTTTTTTTTTTTTTTTTTTTTTCACCTTGATTCTTTATGAGACATCAGGAAACTGTTCCTGATAATCCTGTGGTTCTTGAAATGCTTCCCTATAAGCCTAAAATAGAAAATTCTGAGTGTGAAATAAGAAATAAAAATAAAAGTTCTTTCAATAGGAGGGAGACTTGACCTTCTGTTGAGTTGGCATTCTTTGGAAGAGTAACCAAATACCCAGCCAAGCAGAGTCACCGCAGTGAGGCAGAGACTGAGCAGAACAAGGAGTTTGGCTGGAAAATGAAGTGTTTGTGTTCAGGTTTCAGGTGGTAGCAAAGATCAGGGTGGGCTGGGGGAGTGTGGCTGAAATGGGGTCAGCGGAAAGTCAAGGAGCAGAAGAAAGCAAGCTCCTTTCTTTCAGGTTGTTGGGACAGCTCATGCCTGTGGAGATGGGCAAAAGACACAGTCATGTCACAGAAAAGGAAATATAGGGATCCCTGGGTGGCGCAGCGGTTTGGCGCCTGCCTTTGGCCCAGGGCGCGATCCTGGAGACCCGGGATCGAATCCCACGTCGGGCTCCCGGTGCATGGAGCCTGCTTCTCCCTCTGCCTGTGTCTCTGCCTCTCTCTCTCTCTCTGTGACTATCATGAATAAATAAATAAAATCTTTAAAAAAAAAAAAAAAAAAAAGAAAAGGAAATATAAATGGCCCATAAAGTATGGAAAGATACTTAACCTTACTAATAATCAGGCAAATTAAAAACTATAATCAAATTGAGACACCGTTTTGGTGGCCACTAAATCAGCAAATTCTGAAAGTGTCTGATAATGGCAACTGATGGATATGGCAGGATGGAAACTCTTTTCACAGAGGGTAGAACTATAAATTATGTGATGTTGGAAAAGTTTGCTTTACTAAGGAAATTTGACTCAATCTTCCTCCTACATGTATATATCCTGAAGATATTTGTGCAAGTTTGCACCAGGAAATGTATAAAAATATCATGAAATCATGGAATCAGAAAAGATCCTGAATAGCCAGAGGAATATTGAAAAAGAAAACCAGAGCCAGAGGCATCACAATGATGGATTTCAAGTTGTACTACAAAGCTGTGATTATCAAGACAGTGTGGTATTGGCACAAAAATAGACACCTAAATCAATGGAACAGAATAGAGAACCCAAAAGTGGACCCTCAACTCTATGGTCAACTAATATTTGACAAGGCAGGGAAGAATATCCACTGGAAAAAGGATAGTCTTGGGGATCCCTGGGTGGCTCAGCAGTTTGGTGCCTGCCTTCGGCCCAGGGCGTGATCCTGGAGTCCCGGGATAGGGATATTGAGTACCGCATTGGGCGTCCTGCATGGAGCCTGCTTCTCCCTCTGCCTCCATCTCTGCCTCTCTCTCTCTCCCTCCCTCCTCTCTCTCTCTCTCTCTCTCTCTCTCTCTCCCCCCCCCCCCCGTCATGAATAAATAAATAATCTTAAAAATAAAAGGACAGTCTCTTCAATAAATGGTGTTGGGAAAATTAGCCACATGCAGATGAATGAAACTAGACCATTTTCTTATACCACACACAAAGATAAACTCAAAATGGTTGAAAGATCTAAATGTGAGACAATCCATCAAAATCCTAGAGAACACAAGCAACAACCTTTTTGAACTTGGCCACAGTAACTTCTTGTAAGATACATCTATGAAGGCAGAGGAAACAAAAGCAAAAAATGAACTATTGGGACTTAATCAGGACAAAAAGCTTCTGCACAGCAAAAGCTAACAAAACTAAAAGACAACCTACAGAATGGGAGAAGATATTTGCAAATGACATATCAGATAAAAGGCTAGTATCCAAGATCTATAAAGAACTTATTAAACTCAGCTGCCAAGAAACAAACAATCCAATCATGAAATGGACAAAAGACATGAACAGAAATCTCACCAAAGAAGACATATACATGGCCAACAAGCACATGAGAAAATGCTCTGTGTCACTTGCCATCAGGGAAATACAAATCAAAAATGTAATGAGATACCACCTCACACCAGTGAGAATGGCGAAAATTAACAAGACAGAAAACAAATGTGGAGAGGATATGGAGAAGGGGGAACCCTTTTGTACTGTTGGTGGGAATGCCAGCTGGTGCAGCCACTCTGGAAAACAGTGTGGCGGTTCCTCAAAAAGTTGAACATAGAGCTACCCTATGACCCAACAATTGCACTGCTGGGGATTTGCCCCAACGATACAGATGCAGTGAAATGCCAGGACACCTAGACCCCAATGTTCATAGCAGCAATGTCCACAATAGCCAAACTGTGGAAGGAGCCTCAGTGTCCTTGGAGAGGTGAATGGATAAAGAAGATGTGGTGTATATATACAATGGAATATTATCCAGCCATCAGGAAGGACGAATACCCACCATTTGGTTCAGTGTAGATGGAACTGGAGAGTATTATGCTGAGTGAAGTAAGTCAGTCGGAGAAGGACTATCATCATATGGTTTCACTCATACTGGGAATGTAAGAAATAGTGAAAGGGATTATAAGGGAAAGGAGGGGAACTGAGTGAGAAAAATTAGAGAGGGAGACAAACCACAAGAGACTCCTAACTGGGAAACAAACAAAGGGTTGCAAAAGGGGAGGTGGGCAGGGGGTTGGGGTAACTGGATGAAGGGCACTGAGGAGGGCCCTTGATGGGATGAGCACTGGGTGTTATACTATATGTTGGCAAATTGAACTTCAATAAAAAATAAAAAGCATCATGAAACCACTCCAAATGCCCATCAACAATAGGCTGGACAAATAGACTATGATATTTTCATAAAGTGGGCTCATTCCAATGGTATATTTATCCATAAATAAAAATGAATTACAGCCATACAAAACAACATGGAATTGTAGAAACAATATTGAGCAGGGGGGAAATCACAGAAGAATATGTATCCTATGATTCTGTTTATGTAAAGTTTAAAACAGGTAAAACTAATGTAATATCACCATGTATTAAGGATGATTCATATGTGGGAAAACTTTAAAGAAGGACAAGAGAATGATAAATAGTAATTTCAGAATGGAAATTGTTTATCAGGGAAGGCAAGAGATATGATTGGAAAGGGACAGAGTGGATTTCTAAAGTTGTAATGTTTTATTTCCTGGGTGAAGAAAGTGTTCATTTTCTTTTCTTGAAAAAGTTCTTGTATATTTTATACAATAATTAGTATGTATGATAGGTGTAGTGGGTTGAATGGTGGCCCTTAAAAGGTATGTCTTGTGTTCTAATATCCAGATCTTGTGAATGTTACCTTGTTTGGAAGAAAGACTTTGCAGGTGTAATTAATTTAAGGATCTTGAAATGAGGAGAACATTGTGGATTATTTGAGTGGGCCATAAATCCAATGACAAGTTTCTTTATAAAAGAAAGGCAGAGAGAGGGATGAGACAGACAGAATTGAAGACAGACACACAGAGGAGGAGGCAATGAGAAGACAGGAAAAGATTGGAGTGATGTAGCTAACAAGTTGAGGACTGCCAGGGGTTGCAGGCAGCTGGTGGAAGCTAGACCAGAGGCTTGCAATGCATTATGGCAGTCTTAAGAACTCATTCAGTAAGCTTTGCTGAAAAAACCATTTAAAAACTAGACAATAATAAATATATGTATGTTGTTGGGCATCTCTATTCTCTTTTGTTTATTTTCTAAATATTTAATTTTTATTTTTTTTTAGAGAGAGAGAGAGAGAGAGAGTATGCATGGGGCGAAGGGGAGAGAGACTCCCAAGCAAGCTCCAGGCCCATCAGGGTTCAATTCCACAACCCCAGAATCAAGACCTGAGCCAAAATCAAGAGTTGGACACTCAACTGACTGAGCCACCCAGGCATCCCTGTTCTCTTTTGTTTTAAATTGAATGACTTTATTACTTTTTTTCCTTAATGTTGAAATGATACACACTGGTTATTAAAGTAATTTAAACAACACAGAAAAGGCTAAAGAAAAAAGTAAAACTCAGAGTAAGTTATCCTTCAGAAACATTTGCTCCTTCTCCACATCCTCATGGATAGAGTGTATGTCTTCACATTTTGACCTTGGGTGTGGCCCAGTGACTTGCTTTGAGTTACAGATGTGGAGTGATCAAAGATATGAAAGGCATTTGTATAGTTGAATTTTCACTCCTGCATCTCTGCCATCACCATGAGAACGGGGCGGGGCTAGGCCACTGGGCATGAGGAAGTGATGGCCATAGGGAGGGGAGCCACCTAGCCAAGCTGAGCCCATATTGACAAACCCCCAGCTAACCCTCAGAAACCCAAGTTCAATAAATACTTATCCTGGAATGAAATATTGTGCTTTGTTACCCAGGAAAAGGTAAGCAGGTCAACCCTAAATCCCCTCTCATAGATATAAGACTTTCTATTTAGATGAACTCTCTTCCAGAACTTCCTGAGTGCACATAAATATATGTTAGTACACAATTACATTTACTGTTCCCTTTGCCTGAAACCTTGTTCCCCAGCATCTTGTGACAGGCTGCTTCATAATATTCAAGGTTCATCTGAAGTTGGGTTTCTTTTCTTTTGCAGTTTCATTTATAATTGACGTGTAGCACTGTGTAAATGGAAGATGTACTACATGATGATTTGGTGCACATATATACTGCAAAATTATGGGGACTAGGATAGAGCAAATTAACACATTGCCCCATATAATCACTATTTTCTTTGGTGGTAAGAGCATTCAAGATTTATTGTCTTATCAACTTTCAAGTATGTAATGTAATGTACTGTTAAGTGTAGCCACAATGCCATACATGAGATCTGCAAAACTTGCTTGTCTTATAACTGGAAGTTTGTACCTTCTGATCAACATCTCCCCATTTCCCCTGGTCTCCAGCTTCTGGAATCACCAGTCTAACCCATGTTTCTAGAAACTGGGCTTTTTTAGATTCCACATGTGAGTGAGATCATGCAATATTGATCTTTCTCAGAGTAAACCCTAATGAAACTATGGACTGGAATTAATAACAAGGTAGCAAAACTCCCTCATCAATTGTGATTTCTTCTCACTAGCTACATTCCAAGCACTCACTTGTCACATATAGCTAGTGGCAATCATGCTGGACAGCGTAGATCTAGAGGAAGACTAAGTAACACCTCCACTCCTGTTCTGTTGGCCAATATGGGAAAGGGAAGTTTGTGATTAGGTATCATTAAAGTCATTTTTTTTCAGTGGTTAAAGAAAGTCTTGATAGCTCACCCCTTGGGAGTGGTGATGTGGTCATCCTCTTTCAACGAGTCTGTTTTGCACACCCCTCTTACATTGGGAGAGTTCATTAATGCTCAGAATGTTGAAGTGGAGGGAAGAAACCCCAGCTGCTGAGAACCAAGAAAGTTGCTCAGGTAATATCTCCTTTTCACTTATTATTATACCAAGTGGAAAATAAAAGAGACTTTGTTGAAACATTTTTAGTAGTTTTTTTCAAGTTCTAGATCTTTTTCTTATTGGAGGAAAAGCACAGATTAATTTAGTTTCGGCTTGGTAAGAAAAATGGAGTCTTCTGTTTGTCCAAATATTTCCAGAAGATAGTTTCATAACACAAATATTACACTACAAATTATGATGTAATTCTACGTGTCTAAATTTCAGTTTTGACTTTTTATTTGTTGCTTAGTATCTTATTGTATGAGATATTTCAGTCCCCTATAGATGGATGTTGGAAGAGCCTGTCTCAACATGCAGTCTTTTTTTTTTTTTTTTTTTTACATGCAGTCTTTTGACCTCTGGTCAGTATAAAATGATTCTTGGGCTTGGACACTTCCTTACTAAGAGATAGGAAGCCTAAATAGCTTGTGCTGGGCTTATCACTTTGGCTAGGAATATCTGTTTCTGTTTAAGTTCAATGAATACTCCTTTGTTCTGCTTAAGCATGTGTCAGATGACCGCTGGCCAACCCCACTGCTGTATCTGTCTCTACTGGATGGGGACAAGGTCTTTCCATATGGCAGAAGAGAGGTGAACCAGAGGTGAATCGTCTTGTATCACCTGCTAGAAGACATCTGCTGGCCATCGGGGATGAATGGGCATCTTAATGTCTCTCCTCTATGTCAATTCACCATTGTTCCATCCAGTACTTGACTGCACCGTATTTTCCTTAGCAACTCTGATACCAAGATTCAGTTGGCAAATGTGTTGTTTGGACTTTTATTCTTGGTGGTTGTCATGGCAATGGTTTTTCCTAATGTTCATGTAGTTGAGTCCTTTCCTGAGATTGGTAACCAGTGCATGGTGTTCTGCTCCCTTGGGATTGATAACCAATGCATGCTGCTCTGTTAGAAAATGCATATGTGGATTATTTATTTTTGTCTTTATAAACACAGTTGAAACAAACATTCTTGTGTTTCCATCTTTGCACATTTTTCTGAAGTATAACTGTTGGGTTAAAATGTATGTACAGAGAAGATATTTCTAAAACCAGAGATAATTAGACAAATCACCAAAAATTAGAATTTTATTTCAAAAGTAGTAATTTCATTATTTTTTTAAAAACCTGAATCCAAAAAAAAAAAAAAAAAAAACCTGAATCCAAGGACAAATGCACGATGAAATCTCTTTACCCAAAACCAAGAATAAAGGTCAGCATCTTCTTTGCATGACAGGTTTATAGAACCAATGAGAAAAGTTCTAAATATAGAGTAGGTACATGGGTGAAGGATATAAACTAACAACTCATAAAAGTAGAAATGCAAGAATACACACACAAAAGTCCTCATTACTAATCAAAGAGACAAAAACTTAAACCATAGTGCATCACCTTTTCTTGATCATTCAATTGACAAATTTTGAGAACAATACATATGTCTCATAAGGGAGCAGTATGGAAAGTTCAGGTAAGGAAATGATAAATACCAAACATGAAGGTGGTAAGGATAGTGACAGATATGGATAGCAAGAGCCTTTCACACATGACAGAGTTCAAATCTCAAGATCTCCTGGATGATTCCATAAAGAATTCAATTTGTTGGGCAGCCCGGGTGGCTCAGCGGTTTAGTGCTGCCTTCAGCCCAGGGTGTGATCCTGGAGACCCGGGATCAAGTCCCATGTTGCGCTCCCTGCATGGAGTCTGTTTCTCCCTCTGCCTGTGCCTGTGCCTCTCTCTCTCTCTCTTTGTCTCTCATGAATAAAATCTTTAAAAAAAGAATTCAATTTGTTTTTATTGATGATCCATCTAACTACTCAAGGGCAGAACCAGCCTCTAATAGCTGCCAGCTCATCAGCAGCCCACTCAAGAAAAGAAAAACAAAGTTCAGAGTCCCCACATTGTGTAACTTTTCCATCTGCCTCTATCACCTTTCTGTTATATAACTCTAGTCTTTGCCTTTGTTAGATGAAACCCATCTAATTACTGGTTTTCCTTGAGACCAGTAAGTAACATGCTGGACTGTGAGCCATGTGGCTAGTGACTGGCTGTATCCTGATTACCTTAGTGTCAGTAGATCCCAACAGTATGTAGGACTGAAGAAGGAATGTGTCTGGAATCACTGGGTGGCTTGTTACCCTGGGGATGTCTCCTCATGAAAGAAAGTAAAGAGCCTTTGAGGGTCTACAGCTCTTCTGTACTTCACATATTTCATGTATTGGACTTGCACACAGGAATATTTGGCATGGGATTTTCACAGCTAAGAATGTGTAATGACCCTTGGACTATATACTTGCTAGGTGAGTTGATAGCTCTAAAACTACTCATGGAAAGAGCAGTAGGGCTATAGTGATGTGTGTTTGTGTATGTATGTCTGTGGTAAGCATGGAGACGTGTATCCCAATCCCCCTTCAAGAAGAATTTACCGTTCAGCTGCAAGGAGAGCAGTAAGCTGAAAGCCTCCCGCTCCAGCACCATCAGGATCTACCTTAGCTTGGAGCAGAGTCCACGCTCTTCCAAGGAAGCCCCAGCCAGTGACTGAAGACAGTTGGGGCATGGGGCATGACCATTTGTGCCCAACATGAGGCACCCCTAAAAGACAATCTTCAATCCCGATGTACTTTTTTGATGGAATGAGACTGTCAGCTCTGCATGGAGATCCGTGTCTCTTCTTGCCCAATTTTCCTTCATTTTTCATTCCACAAATGTGTTGCATCTACACCTGTGTTTGAAGATCTTTCCGACCCATTCTGTTTCTTACCTCTCTTATCCCTCCATGAAACACTTTCCCTCGTAACATCAAGCCAACATCTGCTTCCCAGAAGACCCAATGGACATATTGTGTGTAAGGAATGACATTTGTTGTTACTTCCCTACCCCATCTCAAAATCCCTTCCAATTCTGGGAGAATCTCCTATTGTGAGATTCTTGGTTAAGGGCCAGGCTTTGTCATCCACCACAGCAGCTAAAGGGGCCATTTATTCTTCTTCACCAAACCCTGAGCCCTAAGGCTTTAACATGTGACTAATTGGATAGTAAGTCCTTCCTGGAACTTTGAATCATGAGGAAGTAACACAAAATCACAAATACAATGAGGAAGTTGTCCATAGTGACAGCAATGAGTCAAGAGTCCCATAGCAGTGGTTCGGTGTCCAGGGTCACAGGGGTCATGGGGGGTGGGGGAGGAGGCAGTGACAGCAGCAGCTGCTGGCTGTAAACTCTTTTTTTCCCACTCATATTCTGAGCCAAGGTCTCTAGAATTCACAAAATAATATGAACTTATTGAGAGTCTTACAGCAGCCAGCAGCCTTATATACTTAAGTAGCCAAATTTTGTTCATGTTCCCTAAAATTACAAAGCCAATTATTATGGGGACTCATGTGCCCAGAACACCTGAAGTTAAAAGAGATTCCAAAGGATGAGGTTTCGTCTCTGCCCTCTTTCTTTCCCACCCCTCATCCTATTCATCAGCAAACCCTGTTGGCTCCATCTTCACAGCAGATTCCAAATCCACTCACTTCTCCCTGCCTGTACAACAGGTATTTCTGGGCAGCCTGGGTGGCTCAGAGGTTTAGTGCTGCCTTTGGCCCAGGGTGTGATCCTGAGGACCCAGGATCGAGTCCCGCATCGGGCTCCCTGCAGGGAGCCTGCTTCTCCCTCTGCCTCCATCTCTGCCCCCCCTTTCTCTCCCTCTGTCTCTCATGAATAAACAGATAAAAATCTTTTTAAAAAAACAAGTATCGGGATCCCTGGGTGGCGCAGCGGTTTGGCGCCTGCCTTTGGCCCAGGGCGCGATCCTGGAGACCCAGGATCGAATCCCACGTCGGGCTGCCGGTGCATGGCATGGAGCCTGCTTCTCCCTCTGCCTATGTCTCTGCCTCTCTCTCTCTCTCTGTGACTATCATAGATAAAAAAAAACAAAAAAAAAAAAAACAAAAAAAAACAAAAAAAAAAAACCAAAAAAAACAAGTATCTCTGCTTCCTTACTCTCAGCCTATTTTTATGCAGCAGCTGGAATTTGCTTTTAAAATATGAGTCAGTGTAGTCACCCTATGCTCACCATGAACCATCATCTCACTCAGGCTAAAATAAAAGCCCCAAGTCCTTACTGAGGACCACAAAGCTTTACACAATCTGGCTCTGTAATCCTCTGCCTTCTTCCCATTTACCTCTACTCTTCCTCTTCCACTCCAGCCAGAATCCCCTTTTGGATTCTAGAACATGCACACATAGCCGCCTGCTTTACAACTTTGTTATTTTTAATCTCCATGCCAGAAATGCTTCCTTTCCAGATACCTGCATAACTTGCTCCTCCAACATCTTGTGAGACCTACCCTATCTTGATTCTAATTCCAATTCCAGAATCTCTTCTGTTGTAACATACTATATCATTTATTTGTTTATTATGTTTATTCTTCATTGTCTACCTCTCCCACTAGAATGAAGTTCCACCATGACAGGAGTTTTGGTCTGCTTTGTTCACTGATGGATCCTAAGTACTTGAAGAGAGTATTGGCACAAATTGGGTATTCAGTAAACATTGGTCAAATAAAATGATGCATGAGGGAAGCATGTTGATGGAGTTTGGAAATATGATAATAGAAGTTGGAGTGGCTAAACTCTTCTTCAAAATAGAATGAGAAGAATTTGGAACTGGGAGTTGTGATAGAAGTTCTCTCCAGACCAGGAAGGCACTTTTAGAGGGAGAGATGAGTGATGGGGGTGGGAGGTAAGGAGGCAGGAATATGGTTGAGAATGGAGTATTAAGGGAGTGGACCATCAAGTGGGTAATCTCTGTTAGTGGACTGCTAGGAAGGATAATAACAGGGATGTCTAAAAGGTCATTTTAGTTTTTTCTATGCCCTACAGTGATGATACACACAACACACAAGAAACCTGCTACTCACAACAGCCTTGATACCATGGTTGCTTTTATTTTATTTTGTTTTGTGTGGGAGATGATAATTAGGAAGAATGGTCAACTACATTTGGGTCACTATCACATAAAGACAGAATCTACAACAAGAATTTGGTGGATACCAGAAACACACGTAGAGGGGGCTGAAATCTTGGACAGTGCATTCCTTTTCCACTGGATGCAGCTGATGCACATCTCTATATTTGCAGGTGACCCTCACTGACCCGCAGTCCCATGACAGTAGGAATAGTGCCTTCTCTTTGAGCTGTTGTTGGGATTTTTTTTTTTTTTTTAGATTTTATTTATTCATGAGAGACAGAAAGAGGAAGAGACATAGGCAGAGGGACTCGATCCCAGGACCCCGGGATCACGACCCTAGCCAAAGACAGACGCTCAACCACTGAGCCACCCAGGTGCCCTGTTGTGGGAATTTACGGAGATGATGAGGTGGTGCACTTGTACCGGTGGACAGAGCTCTGTTCTCTGACGGTTCCTTCTGCGCCCAGTAGGGGGCGCTCAGCGGGCCTTGAGGCAGAGCTCGTAAGTCGGAGGGATGTTGCCAAAGCCTGAGACCCTGGGTGTGATGTCGATGTCAGCAGGCGGCACCAGCGAGTGTAGAGAGAAGTTCTGAAGGATGGAGGTGAAGTAGAGAAAGAGTTCCATGCGGGCCATGGCCTCACCAAGGCAGATACGCTTTCCTGTGGACGCAAGAGAGGGTGGAAGAACGGCTCATATCTGTATTGCTATGAGGAGGGCCTGGGGAGCGTTCTGGCCCCATCACATCTCAGAACGTCCGCAGCATCTCTGGGGTCATGATAATACCATATCTACTTTGTGGGGTTATTATAAAGACTCAGTGGGCTCCGCTAGGATCTGCCACTTATAGGGGCTCAACACGTGGCAGCTACTTCTCTAATGGCTTGGTTTCATCAGATCCCACGATGGAATGGTTCTAAAAAAATCCTCGAATTTAGGGACACCTGGGTGGCTCAGTGGTAGAGCATTTGTCTTTTGGCTCAGGTTGTGATTCCGGTGTTCTGGGATGGAGTCACCCATTTGGCTCCCCGCAGGGAGCCTGCTTCTCCCTCTGCCAGTGTCTCTGCCTCTCTTTCTGTGTCTCTCATGAATAAATAAATAAAATCTTAAAAAAAAAAAAAACCCTTAAGGGGCACCTGGGTGGCTCCGTGGTTGTGTCTGCCTTTGGCTCAGGTCTTGATCTCCAAGTCCCACATCGGGCTCCCCACGGGGAGCCTGCTGCTCCCTCTGCTTATGTGTCTGCCTCTTTCTCTGTGTCTCTCATGAATAAAAAAAGAAAAAAAAATATTGATTTTGAAGTTTCTGTTCATTTAAATTTTTCAAAGGTTTATCAAATGCCTACTAGGTGCCAGACACTGGTGAGGAAAAAAAGAATAGAAAAGAAAGCTCACACTTAAATAATGCTTACTATTTGTTGGTCATCCTTTCAATGGTTTGGAGAAATAAATCTCCATTTTACAGACAGAGAATGGAAGTAACTCACCTATGACTCTACACTTTGTAAAGAGAGGGGAGGGGTAGGTCCTGTTTCCTAACCACTGCACTGACTCAATATGGCTTATACTTAAAATACTATTGTAAGGGATTATGTCATGGGTCACAAGCTACTGTTCATTAGGCAAATCCACCTGCTGCCTTTTTTTTTTTGTACTGCCTGCAAACTGTTAAAAAGAAAACCACAGGCCCCAAATAAAGTCACTTATGTTAGATCGAGTCATCAAACCAGAATCAAAATCTAACCTTATTGCAGTTTCAACCTCGCCCAGAAATGTAGTCTTAACTATTTAGTCAGAGATTTTTTTGATCAACATCAGTGAAGTGATCTGTCACATGTGCCCTCTCCAACCCAAAGGAAGATGAGGTAATCCATCTAATAAGATCTTGCCATCTGCAATGACATGGGTGGAACTAGAGGGTATCATGCTAAGCAAAATAAGTCATTTGGAGAAAGACAAATATCACATGATTTCACTCATATGTAGAATTTAGGAAACAAAACAGAGGATCATAGGGCAAGGGAGGAAAAAATAAAACAAGATGAAATCAGAGAGGGAGACAAACTACAAGAGACTCTGAACTCTAGGAAACAAACTGAGGGTTGCTGGAGGGGAGGGAATTAGAAGGGATGCAGTAAGAGGGTGATGGGCATTAAGAGGGGCATATGGGGGCACTTGGGTGGCTCAGTTCGTTAAACATCTGTCTTCAATTCAGGTCATGATCCTCCGGTCCTGGGATAGAGCCACATATCGGGCTCCCTGCTCAGTGTGGAGCCTACTTCTCCCTATCCTCCATGCTTGTGCTCTCTCAGTCGCTATCTCTGTCTCTCTCTTTCAAATAAATAAAATCTTTAAAAAAAAAAAAGGAGGGAATTTGATTAATGAGCACTGGATGTTATATACAACTGATGAATCACTGAACTTTACCTCTGAAACTAATGACATACTATACATTAATTAACTAAAAAAAAAAAAAAAAAAAAAAAAAAGCTCCTGCCCTTCCTCCAGGGGATTGTGACCTTTCCTTTAACAAGCCTTTCGTTTCTTTTGCTAATAACTTTTTGCTCCCCCTTCCCATAAAGAACTTCCATTTCTACAACTCCCGAGGCTCCCCTCTACTAACCAGGTGGAATGCTGCTTGATTCATGAATCATTTAATAAAGCCAATTATATATTCAAATTTACTCAATTGAGTATTTGTTCTTTAACAAAACTAAGGATTCTTTTCTCATCTTTAAATGGTTGAAAACAATTGAAAGAAAAATAGTATTTTGTGACATGTGTGAATTCAATGAAACTCAAGTTTCTATGTCCATAAGTGAAGGTTTTTGGCATCACAGACATTCTCATGCATTTTCATACTGTCCATGGTCACTTCTGCAGTACTATGGGGCAGCTGAATAGTTCAGATTGCATAGTTCAGACTGAGACATTATGGGTGGTGAAATTTAAAATATTTTCTATTTGTTCCTTAACAGAAAAAGTTTGCTGATCTCTGTTTAGTGCTATTCCTTTTCTAATTATCAGAGTCAGTGGTTTTAATATGATTCTGGGATTCTGGGAAATAACATTCAACTTCCCATTCAAACCTGAATGTCAAATACAGACCAATGGTTGGGGTGAGGGTTATATCTAGCATGTTCCTGGGGGTGGGGAGCAGGGGACTCAGACCATAGAAACCTACCAGAAGAAAAAGGTACAAAGGCTTCATTCTTCTTGAAGCGGCCCTGCTCATCCAGGAAGTGTTGTGGATAGAAGGCATCTGGGTAGCGGAAGTATTTGGGGTCTTTGAGAACAGAGCCAAGCAGGGGGAACACATCAGTACCCTGGGGTGAAAAAGGGGGACAGTTAGGAGAAATCAATGTTGGAAGATGGAGCAGGGAACTAGGAAGAGAGGGGAGGGAGGTGGAGGGAGAAGGAAAGGGTAACAATGAGACCCAACTCCACCTTGGGCAGAAGGTAGCCTCGGAAATGAGTGTCTCGGATAACATTATGGGGGACACCCATGGGTACGATATCTGTCAGTCTCTGTATCTCATGGATCACAGCATCTGTGTAGGGCATCTTGGCTCTGTCATCCACACTTGGGATCCGGTGTGGTCCAATCACCTGGTCAATCTCTTCATGGATCTTGGCTAGAAGGGGCCAGAAAACATAGCAGACAAGGACACAGGAGGTGTTTATGGAGGTCAAGGCTAGGCTACGGGTTTGTATCTTTAGTACCTGTGGATTCCAAGGGACCACACCGTGTATGTTTGCATTGCCTCTTTATTCTTAACACCTGAGACATTGGTGGGGTTAAAAAATACTCATCAGCCTACTAGGAGGCACACAGCTTGGGAGCCTTCCGTGCCTGCTGGGATGTTTGGTCTTTATCTTAAAAGATCTAAGGAGCAGGGCAGTGTCCTGGTCCCAGATGAGCTGTCATACAGGTTTTTAGCAGGATGGGGAAAAGGTACAAAATCAGGACAGGACTGAAGCAAGTGACAGCAATTATGAAACAGGAATTAAGAACACTATTGGTGTAGTTACCCCTCCCTGTACTTCCTGGATGAGTGACTTTGAGGCAAATGACTTTACCTTCTGAGTCTCTGTTTCTTTACCCTCTAAATGGATGTGATTGTCCAACAAGCTCATAGAATTGTAAAATTTACATAAAATCCAGTGTGCAAGTAACTAGAACAGTGCCTAGCACATACCAGGTGTCCTTTAAATATCTGATTATTTAGATATTTAGTTATTGTTATGAATATTATTCTTATTTAGATACTTAGTAAAACACAACTTGGACAATGGGGGAAAAACTAGTAAAGTTTGATGGAAACAAGTTAGTATTTTCCATCTTCTATACCAGGAGAAATTTGTTGGCTTGTTTTGGGGGAAGACTTTATTTGTAAGTTTCTGCATTAGAAGAGAGAACTGTCAAAATTGGGGGTTTTCCTTAAGCAAAGAATGAGTTCCTCATCACTAGTTAACCAACGAGATCAGATTTTAATTTATTGGAGATGGATCCTATTGGATTCTGGCACTACAGTCAGCTAAATAATGACCATCAAAGATATCTACCTCCTAATCCCTGGAACTTGTGCATGTTACCATAGAGGACAAAAGGGACTTTGAAAACATTATCAAGTTAAGGCTCTTAAGATGGGGAGATTATCCAGGTTGGCCCTAAATATAATTACAAGTGTCTGTATAAGTGCAAAGCAGAAAGGTCAGAGTCAGAGGAGATATGGCAATTGAGGCAGAGAGATTTGAAGATACTACGCTGCTGGCTTTGAAGATGGAAGAAGGGTCATGAGCCCAAGAATGCAAGGAATACACTCTTGATGCTGAAAAGGCAAGGAATCTAATTCTACCTTGGTTCCACCTAGTGAAAGCCCGTGTGAACTTCTGAAATCCAGAACTATAGGATAATAAATCTATGCTACTTTAGGCTACTAAGTTTCTGGTAATTTATTACAGTAGCCATAGGAAACTAACACAGGCACAAAGTAGAAGATTAATTAAATGACCTTCTAAATCAGAGATTGTAAGATCCCATAGCCTGAGATTCTTAAGTGTGAAGAGTGTAGGGCCCTGGGTTTCTAAGGTTTCAAGATTATGTATTCTTCCTCCTTGGGAGTGAGAGTCACCAGGTAAGCAGCTCAGGTGGACACTCACCTTCTACCTTAGGATGCTTCATCATTAGCAGTAATCCATAACGTAGTGTAGAGCTCACAGTCTCTGTGCCAGCAAAGAAGAGGTTGAGAGTGGTCAGGACCAAGTTCTTGAGGTTGAATTCTGTGTGGGGATTATTTGTATCCTGAAAACAAGAGGGATAGGACACAGAATCACCCTCTTCTGTCATTATCTTCTTATTTTCTCCCTTTGTTAAAACACAATAGATGAGTAAACCAAATGACTATCTGGGAGAAGAAATAGCCGAGCAAAGGTCCTGGGGCAGGAGTGTGCCTGGTATGTAGCAGAACAGCAAGGAGGAGGCCAGTAGTGGTTGGAGTAGACAGTGGAAAGAATGTGAGGAGAAAAAAGTAGAGATTTGAAAGTTCTAGGACATTAAGCTATATAATTATACATTTCCAAGTTTATAACAAAAAATCAAGAAAGGTTTGTATAATAAAAATATACATAAAAATTTCTAAAATTCTAAGACTTTATGATACAGAAGTTTCTAAATTTCTATATTAAGCTTCTAAATTTCTATATCTCTAAGACTTTTAAATTTAAAGCTTAAACTCTTAAGCTTCTCAAATTCTTAAAGCCTAAGCTTCACAGATTCTAAGACTATAAATACTCATTCTGGTTTTCTTTATTTGTAAGTCTCTGGCAGTTGTAATCACAAATGATTTAAAAGGCTTAAGTTTCAAGGATCTTTGCTCCTGCAGTTTTGAGATTCAAAGTTTATTTTAAAAGTGTAAGACTTTATGTATGCCTTTACAGTTTCTAGATCTCATTTATAAATAAAAGTCAACCATGTGAAACAATGCTTGCTCTTTGGCTCCAACATGTTTGCAAATTAAAGTTGCAGGTGCTAGGGAATAAGATGATGAGAAAAAAAGGATTGGAGAAAGGGGAGGAGGTACCTGGTGCATCTTGATGAGGAAACAGTCAATGAAGTCCCTAGGGTTTTGTGGATCAAGAGATGCTTCATTGATCTTCACTCTAGAGGCAATGAAGTCCTTGAGTTCTTCTATCAAGTAGTAGATGCGATTGTGTCTTCCTGGCAAATATTGCATGATTCCAGAATACATGTCATATAGCTGTGGGGAATAGGCAAAGGGGGTTTGTCAGCAATGGGTGCCTGGGGCCAGCATAGGCATCTGGAGTCAGTGACCTGGGCTGAACATCCAGTTCTGGGTCTGAGGATTGGGTGAGTCCATTTGCTTCTTGGAGACTTGGGATGTATTGACACTTGCCTCCCAGGATTGTGGGGGGAGGATTAAGTGAGGATTGGCAGGTGATTAGTTAACTGAGATTGGGGGTGGGCAGGGAGGTAGTTGGTGGGCACCTGTGCCCAGGGTGTGCTCATCTCAATGAAACTCTCGTTGATCATTTGCAGCAGCTTCAGGAACTGCTTGTCTTCGTAGTCAAAGCGGCTTCCAAAGACGACAGAACTGATGACATTGGAGACAGTGCGGCTCAGGAAGAAGGTGGGTTCGATGGGAGAACCTGGATGATGGAAATTATCTAGGTTGGAGACAATGATTAGAAGCATGGGATGGGGAATCATTCAGGGATGGATATGAGTCCTGGCTCCACTGCCTAATAGCATGTGTTAGTTACTTCATTTTTGTGTTTTGAGTCTAGATCTCCCAGTCTGCAAATTGGTTTAGTAACCACTCAGCCTGAGGCTTCGATGTAATTATCCATGTGAAATGCTTGCACAGTCCTTGTCATGTTTAAGTAAGCACTCAAGAAATGTTGATGGAGTTTAATCATTACTTTTTGGTATTAGTATTTAACTGTATTTGTGCTGTAGAGTCACAGATTTGGGAAAGAAGTCATGCATGGGACACATTTTTTAAAAAAGGATGGCTGGATTCTGAGTATCTCTATCAATGATTCCATTTGAGCTATTCAGAAAATTCTTCTGTTGGCCTCAGCTGCACATCTAAAACAGGATCCTAGATCAGGGATCAATTTCTCCAGAACAATGCTCATATTCACAGATACACAATTTTGCAAATAATTTCTGGGGGTACATGGACATTCAAAGCCTTTACATAGACTGTTTAATCAGCATCCATGAAAACTAGGAGAAAAACTCTGATTTAGAGAAATTTATCTCTCTATACCTTATTTATTCGTATCTATATTGCTTAGCTGCTTTGTCTTTTTTCCTCTAAATCCCATTGGTTCCAGACCTTGTTTGGGGACAAGGATCAGATTCCTTAAAAAATAGAATCAAATGGGCATAGAATTTCAGATTTGCAAGATGAAAAAGTTCTAAAGTTCTGTTTCACAACAATGCAAGTACACTGACAAAGACACTTAGGAATGGTTAGGATGGTAAAATTTTATATTATGTGGTTTTTATGATAATTGTATGTATGTATTTTATGTATACATATATATGTAAATTAAATTTGATCCTGTCACCAGAAAAAGACACTAATTTACATATTGCAGAAGTCCGCACATGATTTCAGGAGCTCACAAAATCCCGGAAATCCACTGATTAAATCTTCTGAACTAGTGGTCTTTAAGGGGCTTCATGTTAATTTTAACGTGGAACCTAGCTGGAAATCTCAGTAAACCCTTAGTCTTTTTCATCCTCTACCATTCTAGAGCTTTCCTCTGCCAAGGCCTATCTTCTCACTACTGAACTCTATATAGCCATTCAGTCACCTTTTAGCCCTGTCCCTGGTGGCCCCCATACCTTTGGTCTTCCGTAATTCCTCTAGTAAGAAGCCAGCCTCCTCCTGGATTCTCTCCTCAATGCTCCGCTTTCCCATTCCGAAGTCCCGAAGAATGGTCAGGGAGAAGCGTCGGAGGATCCTCCATCGTTCTCCATTAGCCAGAGCTACACCTGCCAAAATCTCTGTGTCAACCTCCTGCCTACCCTCCCCTTCCTGTGTCTAACTCTATGCTACACAAGGAGGACAAATTATGAAAGCAGTATTAGAAACAAATATTAGACTCTTGTCTCAGGGAAGCCCCTCTCAACCTCCCAGGCTTGATGGATTGATTATGGTTCCCTCCCTACAAGACTCTCAAAAACAGGAAAGGAAGTCAGGCTAGGAGTGATTGGGAGAGATCAGGAGTATTTCTTATAGGATAAAGACCTAGAACTGGATAAATAACTGGTTAGATGCATAGGAATGTGGAGGAAGGTATAAATATAATGTCATATACAGTACCCTGGAATGGAGAACTACTTCTATTTTCTATGTACCACTTGGATTCTGTAGATATATGCATACATGTACGCAGAAGCTCACACCTGTACGTCAATAGACCTACCCAAAAGGAGCTACCCTGTAGTAAGAAACATTTAGAAATTACCAGATGTACATGGATTGATAATTAATGTTTGGAAATTTAATGAAATTATTTTGGTGGCTTAATGAATGGAAGGAAGAATTTTTGACTGGGATGACTGATAATGACTGATAGTGGATGAAAGGCTCAATGGATGAGTAAAGGATTAATGGATAGATAGTTTGCAATGAATGGATAAATGATTGGAAAGATCTGTGCATTGAAAGACTAAAAGATCGGTAAATAATGTAAGGGTTAATGAATGGATGGGTGGAATGATGGATAGATGGGTAAATGGAAAATTAATTCATAGATGTACAGATAAATTGGATAGAAAGAAATTTGTACAGAAAGGCAAATTAATAAATGAATGTTTTTGGCGGATGTATGGATCAATGGAAAATTAGATAAATGGAAGGAAATATATAGCAATAGATGGGTGGATGGAAGTAGAGAAAGAATAACATGAGGCTGCTTGGAATTGCAGGGCGTGAGCAGTTAGAGATGGATATATAGGACACACTAGAAAGATATCAACCTAAATGGAGGTGGCAGAGATCTATGGGCTGGGTATGTGTGTATGTATAGAGAAATGAGAAGTAAGGTTGGCTGTAAGGGCTTCAGTGGGTACACAGTGTCACTAATCCATTAAAAACAAATAATGCAGCAGATACTGAAGAATCAGATGGTTTGGGTTGAAAACAAAATGGTTCTCCACTTACTGTGTAGTATTACCTAACGTTTCCACCCTCACTTCCTCATTTGCAAAATTAGTAAGACATTAATAGTTCTTTCAAAGGAGTCAATGCAATAATGCAGGCTATGCAACACTGCAGAGTACTTATCAAAGAACCTGGGACATAGGAAGTATATTATCATCATTTCGTTGCTGTTGTTGTTGCTGTTGTTGTTTTTACTTACCATGACCTTGGAAGTTTCGCTCTATTGAAGCCAATTCTCCACGGCCACTGAACTCATCTGCTCGGTCAACTAAGGCCTCCTTCACTGCCTCATGTCCACATAAAACAACTACTGGCCGGGGACCCATGTACACGGTGAAGATTGGGCCATACTTCTCCCTGAGCTGAGAGTGAAGGAAGGCATAAGAGAAGGGAGCTGATTGGAGCACCAAGTACAGACCAATCAAGGACTTTAGGGTGGAAATTTCAAGAGGTACAAATGTAGGTGAGTCTTGGGCTTGGAAGGACCATTGAGAAAAAAAGCACAGATGTGTTGGCTTCTATGATGCTGTGTAAGACCCCCAATGCCTCTAAAGTCTTAGTTTCCTCATCTGTAATATGGTGGACCTGGATGAGCTGAACTCCAAGATCTATGCTTCTTTCTCTGCAATGCTCAATTTCTAGAACCCTAAGATTTCATGATACTAAGTGTCAAAGTTCTAAGTCCAAAGGAGTGCACAAGTTCTTGTGTTTAAGGGTGTAAGGTGCTATGATTCCAAAGTCCTGAGTTTGTGAGAGTCTTAAGGTCCAGTGTACCAGGAGTCTGTATTCCTAGAGTTTAAGATTTCAGAGTTTCAGTATTCTAAAGTTTATGGAGTCTAGTTTCCAAGAGTCTGTGTTTTAGATGCTAGAAGGTCATACGTGTGTGTGTCTATATAATTAGTTGCTTCCAATTCTGTGAGAAGAGTAATTAGACTTACCTTCATAAAAGACTGAAAAGTGGCATCAGTACGGACTTGCAGCACATTCCCCAGGAAGGGTATTGGTGTGGGACCAGGGGGAAGCTTCCCCCCCTTGCTGTTCCGTTTCCAGGCAATGAGGATGAGTAGACAAGACAAGGAGAGTGCCAAGAAGATGGTGAAGGCCCCTCCTAGCTCCATGGTGCCAGGTTGAGGGGTTGTGTCCAGGACACCAGATCCTGCTTAAATATGTTCTGGGAAATCAGCTGTACAGAAATCTGAACACCCTGAGATTCATGTTTTCCGGGTATGGAGGCCATTAGAGAGGATATTGCTTTATCTGGGGGAGGTGGTGGTTATATAACTTATAATCTCCCACCTGAATAAAGATGGATTGAATTCACCCAGGGAAATCCGCTGGGGCCATCCCTCTTTCTTCATATTTCCAGTCTCTCAGCTTGATCCCTAGTTCAAAAAGTCTTGGCAGGATATGGGAGGCTGTTGAACATCATTTTTAGGCTATTGCATTTAGGAATCAGACAATCTGGGTTCAAAATTCCGCTTCACCTTTTCTTCATTGGTGAGTTGCCTAACCCTCTTGGCCTCAGTTTCTGGAATCTATCAAAAATAAGGTAGTCATACTGTTTTAGAAAGTTTTTGTAGGGACATCTGGGTGGCTCAGTGGTTGAGTGTCTGTCTTTGTCTCAGTTCATGATCCTGGGGTCCTGGGATCAAGTCCTGCATCATGCTCCCTGTGGGAGGCCTGCTTCTCCTTCTGCTATGTCTCTGCCTCTCTCTGGGTGTCTTTCATGAATAAATAAACAAAATCTTTAAAAAATGTTCTTGGTAGAGAACAAAGATGACTCCTTTCTCTTTGCCAGACCCTAATTAATAATTAAAAAATATAGTGAGATGAAGATTCAGAATAGCAAAAGAAATAACTCAATTGAAAGGATTTTTAAAAAAGATTTTATTTATTTTTAGAAAGAGAAAGACAGAGTGCAAGCAGGAGGAGGAGCAGAAGGGATGGGAGGGGGAGGAGAAATAATCTCAAGCAGATTCCACACCAAGCACAGAGCCCAATGTGGAGCTCGATCTCACCCCCTGAGATCATGACCTGAGCCAAAACCAAGAATCGGATGCTCAATCGATTGAGTCACCCAGGCACCCTGAAAGGGTTTTATTCAGTCTTGTTTTTCCTCCAGGTGATATTAAATAGTGATAATCAAAGATTACTCATGTTTGTTTATCAGGACCTTGCTGGTATGTGTGTGTGTGCGTACATTGATTTCCAAAGTCTAAGATATAGAGACGATCTTTGAATCCCAGTCTCCAGAGGGGAAGACCATCTCTAGAATCATGGTGAACTGATTGTTCTCTGTATTAACCTAAGTAAATGATTTTTAACTCTTTTTGTACCAAATATTTGTAAATTTGTACTGTCCTGAAACAAAATTCTAGGGTATTATAACCTACCTATATGTGTTATTAAAATCAAATGCCCTTCTCATATGTCCTGATTCTCAGATATGGAAAATGAATCCCTTAGGGAACCTGCCAGTTTTGGAATAAGGCCTGGCTGGCTGATTTGAGGCATCTTGTGTCCGAGAGAAGTGGTAGGGATTCTGGGAAAACAGAGTGACTCACACAGCACCATCTTTTAGATTTTCAATGGGCTGCTATGATGTCTTTTCTGGGATAAGAGTTAGCTCTAGGCTGCCTCCTAGGACCCTCCCAGCTCTGGCTTCTCCCTTCCATTCTGACCTCCCCCACAACACACACACACTTACACCTTCAGGACTAGTTCCTTAATTGTCTGTGATGGTGGTGGTTGAGTCTTGTCTTCCCATTCAGACAGGAAAGGAGAGGTGTCCTTAGAGCAGTCCCTCTCACCATCCCACTCTAGGCAAGAAGCCAGGAGTGAAGGCGCTTGAACTCAATGGTGTAAGCAAGTTAAAGAGTCAAAATAACTGCAGAGAAACATAAGGAGAGGCTGATTGTGCCAGGTTTCGTGTGATGGAGATAGAGACCAAGACTAGAGAGAAACAAAGAAAAAAGAAGGGTACAGGGGAGCCCTGGCGTCAGCTCTATGCTCAGCCTGGAGTTGGCTTATTCTCCCCCTACTCCCCTCACCACCCATGCATGCACACACTCTCTCAAATAAAAAAAAATAAGTAAAATACTAAAACAAAAGAAAAGAAAGAAAAAAGAAAAGAAAAGAAAAGAAAAAAAAAGAAAAGAAAAAAAAGAAGAAAAGAAAAGAAAAGAAAAGAAAAGAAAAGAAAGAAGTGTGCAGAGAACTAGAACTAGAGTGAGACCAAAATAGAGCAGAGAGAGGGGGAGAGTGGGAGAGAGAATGAGTCAAAGATAGGTATCAAGGAAGACACAGAGACAAAGAAAATTCAAAGAAACCGAGAGAGGGAGAGACAATCAGAAAAAAATATATATATAGGACAGGAAGAAAAAAAAAAGCTTCAGTGAGACTGAGAAAGAGACATATGGTCAAGGAAGAAGAGACAAGAGGAACCCAGAGAGCTAGTGCTCTCTCTCCTCTTTTCCTCCCTCTCTCATTATTAAAAAACCATTGACTCAGAGGTAGAGATGAACAGGGAGAGAGAGACAAAGACACAAAGAGATACGAAGAGAGACAAACACAGAGCAAAGTGAATGGAGAGAGAATGATTTGGGGTTCATGGGATATAAGCATGAAATGGAGCCTGGATCATTTTATGTCTAGTCACATGGCTCTCCTCTGGGACCAAGAAATACTGTGATGCTACTGAGGATGTCATTATTTATTTATTGTCATCCTGTGCCAGGCACTGAGCTGTGTGTTTGACAAGCAGGGTACCTTCTAACGCAAATGTCCAGCTTACAGGATAGGGCATATGGACAATGCTATACAGGAGGCAGCACTCTAACGTGTCTGGAGACTGACAGACATGAAGCCCCTAGGAAAGTGAACCTCCCTCTTGGAGCCTTTGTCCTCTGTATTTGGGAGATGACAATAGTACTTCCCTCATAGGGTTTTTAAAATTTGGCCCAGGATAAAGAACTCAAGTAATGTGAGGTTTTTAGCATCATCTGACAGTTATAAAATGGCATGATTCTAAGATTCCCTGAATACACCTTGGACAGTATCTGTGCCTCAGTTTTTTTATCTAGGAAATGGGACAAATGATTGTTTGATCTTTTGGGTTTGGGGGACTACTTGGTGAGTTATGGCACACAACAAGCACTTAATAAATATCAGTTCAAATGAAAATTAGTGCGCCGCTGGGCATGAAGCCAGGATTAGGAAAAGCTGAGTGGAGAAAGGACACGGGAACCTGAAGAAATCTATTAGCCTCTCTTTTGGCTGTAGTACAAGGGAGAGTACCTAGAATTGAATACTTTTTTCTAAGGAGATAAGATTAGGGCCTGGAGAATTTCATGCATTGTCCAAGAAGACCCATTATAGGAGATGTTTTATGGGATCATTCCAAGACTGAGCTTCTTGAAGCTGGCTTTTTTTTTTTTTTTTTTTTAAGATTCCATGGTTCTCAGAATCTGTTGTTCTAATGTTTGAGGATTCCAGAATTCTATGATTTTCAGCTTTCAGTGTATAGATTCTTCTAGTTGGGAGTAGGGATGAGCTTTAGAAAAGGGAGGAGTTGGGACGCCTGGGTGGCTGGGCAGTTTTTGGTGCCTGCCTTCAGCCTGGTGCGTGGTCCTGGAGACCTGCGATCAAGTCCCATGTGGGGCCGCCTACATGGAGCCAGCTTCTCCCTCTGCCTGTGTCTCTGACTCTCTCTGAGTCTCTCATGAAGAACTAAATAAAATCCTAAAAGAAAAGGGAGGAATGTGGAAAAAGGGGCAGGATGACCTCTCATTCCATTCTGGATGTTTTCATTCAGAGCAGAAAGGTACAGCAGGTACATACCTGTTGTTCTCAGTCACAACCAAAATAAACTTGTAGAATCTTAGGAACCAAATCCTGGATGGTGAATGCGGCACAGAGATCATTTTTTTTCTATTGGAAAGTGGGAAGGATAGTGAATGGAGCTCCAAATTTCTTTCCTTCTGCTAAGAAAAATTATTTGAAACATGTGAATAAAGAAAAAAAATGATTTATGGGCCCTTTTCATGTCAAGTTAGGCGTATTTTCTAACAGGCCCATTTAAAGATAATCTCATCCCCAAAATGGAATGTTACTTTGTTTGCACTATTAATCAAGGTCTAAGCTTTTTACAGTTCTGCAAAACTGCTAAGTCACGATGACTATCTTTTCTGTTTGGTAGAGAAGGTGACCTTCCACCAAAATTTAAAAAAATAATAATGCCATTAAATCAGACATTAGCTAGTTTTGTATTTAACTCAGAACTTCTTTTTTTCCTATAAAAAATCCTAGTGTTTCATTTGTCTTTTTCTTTTTAAATATTTTATTTTTTTTATTTTTTTAAAAACAGTTTATTTATTTATTTATTCATGAGAGACACAGAGACAGAGGCAGAGACAGAGGCAGAGGGAGAAGCAGGCTCCATGCAAGGAGCCCGATGTGGGACTCGATCCCGGATTCTGGGATCAGGACCTGAGCCAAAGGCAGACGCCCAACCTCTGAGCCATCCAGGCATCCCAAGATTTTATTTATTTATATTTATTTATTCATGAGAGACACAGAGAGAGAGAGGCAAAGACATAGGCAGAGGGAGAAGCAGGCTTCCTGCAGGGAGCCCTATGCAGGACTCCACCCCAGAACCCCAGGATAACGCTCTGAGCTGAAGGTAGACATACAACTGCTGGGCTACCCAAGCATTCCTCATTTGTCTTTTGAATCAGCTTTGTTTATATCTAGTTCCCTAACTAATGGATTACATAATCTTTGGCACATATTCATCTATTTTGAGAATTATGTTTTTATCATTTGAAAATTATCCTTCCTTTATTTCCCTCATTTTCTTCTTCTCTTTCTTCTTGTCTCCCTTCACTTTCCCCTCTTCACTCTATTACCTCTGTTTTCTTCTCATCTTTTTCTCTCTCTATCCCCTACTTCCCCTCTCTTTCCTCTTTCAAATACCCTCCCCTCTCTTCCTTCTTTCTTCCTTAATTCACTCTCTCAACGTACTGCTTCCCTCATTTTGTCATTTCTCTCTTCTTTCTTTCTTTCTTTCTTTCTTTCTTTCTTTCTTTCTTTCTTTCTTTCTTTCTTTCTTTTTTCCTCCTCCTCCTTCCTCTATCCCTCCTTCCATCAAATAGTGTTACATGTGCACGACTGAAATACCAAAGGAAGACAAAGAAGAGAGAGACATAATAGGACAGTAATATTACAAGAAAGGACAGTTGGGTTTTTTCCAATTGTGATGACAGACACCAAACCACAGATCCAAGAAGATCAAAAACCACCAATGGATTAAAAAAAAAAAAAAACACATGTAAGCATATTCTATTCAAATTTCAGGAAACCAAAGACAAAGAGAAAATTTTATAGGTAACCAGAAGAAAAAATGCACCTTACCTATGAGGAACAAGGATAAGCATCATAACAAACTTCTCTTAGAAATCATGCAAAGAAGAAAAAAATGGAGGGACACCTTTTGAGTGTTGGAAGAAAAAACTGTCAGGCAAGAATTCTATATATAGCAAATACATCATTCATAAATAAGGCAGAGGGCAGCCCAGGTGGCTCAGCAGTTTAGTGCTGCCTTTAGCCTAGGGTGTGATCCTGGAGACCTGGGATCAAGTCCCACATCGTACTCCCTGCATGGAGCCTGCTTCTCCCTCTGCCTGTGTTTCTGCCTCTCTCTCTGTGCGTGTGTGTCTCTCATGCATAAATAAATGAAATCTTAAAAAAATAAGGCAAAAATTGTATTAGTGATACATGGTGACAGATGGTAGCTGTACACATGGTGAGGATAGCATAATATATAAACTTGTTGAATCACTATATTGTACACCTGAAACCTAACATAATGTTGTGTGTTCACTATACTCAAATTAAAATAATTTTTAAGGAAAGGAGAAATGGAGAGTTGGTTTTTAAAAAGATTTTATTCTGGAGCAAACTGATACTGAAGACAGTAAGTCTCTCTGAGGTGGTCCACAGGTCAATACCAAGATATTATTTATGCAAATACATAATGCTCTCATTATTGTTATCTTAAATGGATTCATAAATATTTTAAAATTTTCTCCATCTCAATTGTCACTACAGTAAATAAAAATAGACCTCACCCACATAAACTAAAGCTCTTTGGGTTCCTCAATAAGAGACTAAATAAATAGTAACCTGAGAATCATCGCTTTTGAACAAAATTACTTTTTTCCCTAAAAAACACCCAAAAGCACATACACAATTGTATTTCTCTGTAATTACTGTCCCTAGTCCAAACTATTCATATTAATTCTAATTTTTAACCAAAGCAACTACTGTCTATTTCACAGAGAAAACTGGCTGTGGGGAAAGAGATAGTTGAGAACTGTCTCTCTCATATCGGCATTTCAGCCGATCAGTAAAACTTTCAATACAACTTCCTACAACCCTGTACATCCCTTTTACATCTTTTTAAGTGACAAAACAGGGGTGCCGGCGTGGCTCAGTTGGTTAAGCATCTAACTCTTGATCTTGGCTCAGGTCTTGATCCCAGGGTCTTAATCCCAGGATTTGGAGGTCAAGCCCCATGTTGGGCTCCACACTGGGTGTGGAACTTACTTTAAAAAAACTAAAAAGTTACAAAATGAACCTGTTTATTAAAGTGGCTGTAAGGGGATCCCTGGTTGGCTTAAAGGTTTAGTGCCTGCCTTCGGCCTGGGGTGTGATCCTGGGGTCCCAGGGTCAAGTCTAGGCTCGAGTCCTGCCTGGAGCCTGCTTCTCCCTCTGCCTATGTCTCTGCCTTTCTCTCTCTCTCTCTCTGTCTGTTGTGAATGAATAAATAAAATCTTTAAAAAAATAAAAATAAAGTGGCTATAAGTCAGAATAGCTCCATAGCATGTAAAAATAAAAATAAAATTTACGTACTTTTACAGTCATGCTTAGTAACCACTATTGCAAGATTGTGACTATCCATTAAATTTTAATGTAAGTCCAAGGTTTCAAGACTTCAGAAATTACTTCAAAATAACATACAAAAGACATTATTACTATTGAAATAAAGTTTTTCAGAATAATGATTCAATTTAATTGAATAAAAACTTACATTTTTAAATATCATAACCAATATGTGGGAAGTAATGCTAGTTTTGACCCAAACGGCTATGTGCTTGGATCTGCAAGTTATTGCCCTCACTGCTATAACAAACAAGTCCAAAATCTCGTTAACTCAAGACAAGAAGGTTTATTTCTTACTTACATGAAACACATTCTGATGTCCCTGGTCCTAAGCTAGCTACAAAGGATATTGGGAAATGTAACCTTATATACCCATGAGAAAGAAATGGGATTGGTGAACACTTAGTCAGTTTCTATCACAATGCCTTTTTTTTTTCTTTTCTTTTTTTTTTTAAGATTTTATTTATTTATTTATTTCAGAGAGCGCATAAGCATGAGTGGGGGAAGGGCAGAGGGAGAGAGAGAAGCAGGCTTCCTGCTGAGCAGGGCACCCTATGTGGGGCTCAATCCCAGGACCCTAGAATTGTGACCTGAGACCTGAGCCCAAGGCAGATTGTTAACCAACTAAGCTACCCAGGCCCCTCATAATTTTCTTTTTTAAAAAAAGATTTTATTTATTTGAGAAAGAAAGCACAAGCCAGAGGAAGTGCAGATAGATAAGCAGACTCCGTGCTGAGCCTGACTCGGGGCTTGGTCTCAGGACCCTGAGATCAGGACCTAAGCTGAAGTCAGATGCTTAACTGACTGAGCCACCCAGGTGCCCCTCCTTTTCTTTTCATCACGGTATTTTTTTACTGTCCTGATAGAAAGATAAATAATAGTTTCAACATGCTTTTAATTTATTTTGAAGCAGGATGATGCTTTCCGGAATGTGACACTATTTCCAAACTGGACTGCATGGGTATTTCTTCTTTCTTTTTTTTTTTTTTTAATTTTTTATTGGAGTTCAATTTGCCAACATATAGCATAGCATGCATGGGTATTTCTGCTAAGAGGGTTTTGCACGCAATTTCAGGGATTCCACAGAGACCCTCTAATTCTAGTTATGGACCCTAGGTAAATATTTTCCTGGCAAGAGGAATGTTAATGACCTCTCCTATAAAGAGGCAGCCAGGGGCTATAGGTTGTATCTAGGAACACCAGCCCAGAACTTCCCAAGAGATCAGCCTGCCTCAGACTCAATGGGACTGCTACCATGTGATTTAAGCTTCTCAGAGCTGAACCCATAATCTTTATATTAGTTTCCTAGGGGTGCTCTAATAAGTACTACAAATGAGGTGACTTAATACAACAGATATTTATTCTCTCACAGTTCTGGAGGCAAGTCCAAAAGCAAGGTATCAGATAAAGAAGATGATGATATATATATATATGATATATATATGATATATATCATATATATATATATATATATATACACGATGGAATATTACTCAGCCATTAGAAATGATGAATACCCACCATTTGCTTTGATGTGGATGGAACTGGAGGGTGTTATGCTGAGTGAAGTAAGTCAATCAGAGAAGGACAATCATTATATGGTTTCACTCCTATGGGGAATATAAAAATAGTGAAAGGGATTATAGGGGAAAGGAGAGAAAATGAGTGGGTAAAATCAGAGAGGGTGACAGAACATAAGAGACTCCTAACTCTGGGAAACGAACAAGGGGTAGTGGAAAAGGAGGTGGGCAGGGGGATGGCATGACTGGGTGACGGGCACTGAGGGGGGCACTTGACGGGATGAGCACTGGGTGTTATACTATATGTAGGCAAATCGAACTCCAATAAAAGAATATACAAAAATACTCCACTATATACTACATTCAAACAAACAAACAAACAAACAAACCAAAATCAAGGTATCAACAGTGCCATGTCCTCTCTGAACGCCCTAAGAGATGATTATTGCTTAACTATTCCTAGCTTCTGGTGATTGCTAGCAATCCTTGGTGATCCTTGGCATTATTCCAATCTCCACCTCCATCATCACATGACATTCTCCCTGTGTGTGCATGACTACACATTGTATTCTCTCTGTGTCTGTGTCTCTGTTTTCTCTTCTTATAGGATGCCAGCCATTGGATTAGGGCCTACCCTAGTCCAGTAGGACCACATCTTAAGTAACTGTATCTGCACAGACCCTGCTTCCAAATAAGATCACATTTTGAGGCTCTGGATGGGCATAAATTGGAGGGTATGTACTATTCAACCCAACACAATACCATATCCTTCTTCTGATCCTTTACTGCACCCCATGCACATAATCTCCTGGGACACCTCCAGCAGGAAACCAGCCTCCTCCTGGATCTGCTCTTTTTCCCATTCTTCTTGAATTTTTTGCAGAAAATTCAAGAAATAGTGAAAGATCTTCCCATGTTCCCTGTTGACCAGTTGCATCTGCTAGCACCTTAAGGTCTGGTTTTGTTTCTTCTCACTCAAAAGCCAGGGTTGGGGACATGCTAGGAGCTATCTTAGATCCTTCTTTTAGGAATCTCCCTCTTTCCTTCATGTGCCCAGCTTCATGGCCAGCCATGCTGTAGGAAGAGTGGAGTGGGGGCAGCGACAGACCCTTGTATCAGATTTTTGAGGGGCCCCTTCTTCTTTACTCTCTTTCTATCCCTCACAGCCCAGGAGGCTGAAACCCGGGATAGGAGCCCTTCCAGTAGAGAACATAGAGTGGTGGCTCAGGCAGTGATAGGGAGTGAGCATATGTGTTGGGATGAGACTGGTGTATGAGTGATGAGGAAAAGCCCAGCCTAGGTCATCTGGAACTGCCTGGAATCCCGTTTTTTTATTCTTCTTGCTGTGCCTTCTCCCCATAAGAGCCCAGCTCATTGGTCCTTCCCACTCTTCCTCTTTTCTTCTAAAATTGGACAAAGAGACCAGACCTCAACATTCTCATTCCTAAAAAAAAAAAAAAAAAAAAAAAAAAAAAAAAAAAAAAAAGATAGCTCAGGACTCAGTGATAGGGTCACACTGAGAGGGAGGGAAAGTGAATCAGTTAGTGTGGAATGTCCTGATGAAGGTGACATGGAGAGGGGGAAGGATCAAAGCTCGTAGGGATAGATTCAAACAAAGACTGGGTGGAAGGATGTATTACTGAATGATGGAAAGGAGGATGAATGGTTGGGGGGATGGATGGATGGACAGCAGGATGGGTGGACAAATGGAGAAGAATCACGGGATGTGGGTGAATTGATGGATAAGTGAATGGGAGGGTGGCAATGGCAAATATGTAGAGGGTTGCCTGTACTGGTGAAGGGAAGGATGAAGAAATAAATGCACTGAGAGATGGATGAAAGGATATAATTATTGAAGAGTGGACAGATGGCTAAATGGATGCCCAGTAGGAGAGAGGAATGGAGAAGTGTAGGATGAGTGTATCAGAGGACAAAGGATAGAAAAATGGATGGTACTGGAAGCCAGTACTGATGTTTGCCTTGTTGGATGTGAATGGAAGGAAGTATGCCTGGATGATGGGCAGACTGAAGGGAAGGCTTAATGAACCAGAGTGGAGGGGAAAGGCTTTTTGAAACTGGTGAAGGGCAGTGAAGGATGAATGGATAGATATTAGAGTCTGGAGGTATATGGTTCCTATAGATTTGGGGTTAGGGACGATCAGTTACAAAGTCACAAGAGAAACAAATGTGGTATCTGTTAGTATCAGAGACCCAAAAATAGCGGTGGTTTAAGCAAGGTAAATATATCTCTGACATGTCACTATGAATGTCAGCAGTCAGAGGCTTATATGGCAGCTCCAGCATCAAGAACTTATGTTTCTTTTGTCTTTCACTCCACAATTTCCCAGGGCAATGCCCTGATCCTCTCAGCTCACTATATCATGTGCTGGGTCTGCATACCCACTAGCAGGACGATGAGGCCCAGGAGTGGAAGGCACAACCTGGAAGTGGTCACACCTCACCCTCTCATCCCCAAATCTCATTTGGGCACAGTCTCAATGTCATGCCTAGCTGCAAAGGAGGTTGGGAAATGTAATATTATTTTGGATGGTTCTTGAGTTGAACTCAAATTCAGAGATTCTATTACTAAGGAAAGAAGTGGTAAATGGGTGTAAGGAGATAATTAATAGCATTTGCCATGGGTATCAAACCCGGGGCTGATAACGAAACAAAAGAAAAACAATCTGCAAATAGCATGGCTGATATTCAGCTGATGCACTCATCGTTATGAAGCTCTGGGATAGGAAGTGGGGGTCCCAGACAGGTTCCCAGACATGGCAGAGACGAATACTTACTTTGAGCATATTGCCGCTTTTATTCACATGCTTCCAGATTATAAAGCTCACCAGGACGGACACGTGGCAAAAAGGAAAAGGGTGAGGACCTCTCAGATCTCCAAGTTACCAGGAAGAAGGAACTGTCCTTGGCCATGGGCCCTGGCTAAAGAGATCCTGGGACTCAGATTCTTTAGTAACCTAAATACCTTTGGATTAAAATCCCTGGGGGTTGGATCCCACATGGGAGCTTGCCATGGCTGTGGAGATTATGTAACTTCTAGTCTCCTCTGAGCTCACCATTGAGTGCAGTGTCTTCATCCCTTCAGACCCTCTTTGCTAACATCCACATACTCCAAGTTTGTCCCCTGAGAACATGTCCAAGGTCATGGACATTCTAGGGTCTGGGAGAACCAGGTTTGCATTGTACCTCTGCTCCTCTCTTGGTAAGTGTGATCTGGAACAAGACACCTAATTTCTTTGAGCCTCAGTTTCCATTTCCATAAAATGAGAATGCCCATAACAGTACCTCCCTTGCCAAACCTGGAGGTTTTTACAGATTAAATGTATTTAAAGCCACAGCACAGTGCCATTACTATCATTCAACCATCAACTCTGTAACCCGGGCTCCTCAGCCTTTTGAAATCTCTTCTCAGGGAGGAATTTACTGTAAGTGGGGCTGATGGTTCGGTCAGGGAGGCTGAGCAAGGCTGAGTGAAGGCTGTGGTAAGTGGCAGGTTGTGGGGAGACGACAGGATATACTGTCAATGGGTGCTGGACCAGAAGGGAGAAGTGGTGGGGGCTGCCCGTTGCTGGGCCTCCTCTGTGCGCCAGCGCTGTGCTAAATTCCTGACTGTTACACTCTCACAGATCTTCATGTGTTTGTGCATCATTCCTATTTTATATACAAACAGGCCGAGGCTCCCCCAGGTTACTAGTTCTCAAGGGCAGTTAGGATTAGCATGCCCATTTGCCCCTCCAGGAACTATCTCCCACCAGTGACTTGCCTGGGGTCCTCTCCTTGAAGAGGGAAGGTTTGGGGATGGGATCGGCTGGTATGTATCAGAGAGGGGGTAAGAATTAGGGAGGCTGTGAGTGGGGTGAGGGGTCCCTGCAGCTGAAAGGAGGTTTGGGATGGTAGTTGCTTACAGTTTTTCTCCAGTGGGTGGGACACTGACCTACTGAATTTTCAGGAGCACCAGGGTGGACCAAGAGTCCCCAGGAAGCAGGGAGACCGTAAGCATTGTTTCCCTTGTTGAAGCCCCATAACAGCAGGCTGGGCAAATACCAGACATCCTTCTTCTTCCTCTTCTTTTTTTTTTTTTTTTTTAACCAGACATCCTTCTGTCCTCAAATTCCTCAGCTCAGCTGAATTGGATGATTCCCCAAAGTTTCCATCACCACCTTGTTTGCACTGCTTCACACTTTTTCTAGGGGCTAGGGGAGAGCCCTTGTGCCTGCCTGCCTGTCTCCTCTGGGGAAGCTCCCCATGACTATAGCCTCTGACCTGTTTATTCTGTTTCTATGTGAGGGAGGCAGTTATCTGATCTCTGTACCCAATCCAGGAAGAATGAGGCTGGGTTGGTGGGCTGAGAAAGAAAAAAAGAGAGAAAGCTAAGAAAGGTGAGACAAAAGAAAATGTTCCTTCCTGGTCACCTCCTCACCCCCCAACGCCCCTATTCATAACAAACAATTACATAATCAGCCCCATCCTACACAGCAGGAGCCAGAAGGGGAGGGGTCTGGGCAAAGAACAAGTGTAAATAAGAACGGAGCAAAGAAAATGATCTTAGGGTGACAGAAAAGCAAGAGAGAGAAAGAGTGGCAGGGGATGGGGAGAGAGGGAGAGAGAGAGAGAGAGAGAGAAAGTCTCAGAAGAGAGAGATAAGAGAGAGGTGGGGGGATTCCTGGGTGGCGCAGCGGTTTGGCGCCTGCCTGGAGACCCGGGATCGAATCCCACGTCGGGCTCCCGGTGCATGGAGCCTGCTTCTCCCTCTGCCTATGTCTCTGCCTCTCTCTCTCTCTCTCTCTCTCTCTGTGTGACTATCATAAATAAAAATTTTTTTTAAAAAGAGAGAGAGGTGGGGAGAGGACAGGAGGGAGGGGGCAACTTGGACCCAGAGCAATGGGGAGAAAGAATCAGAAAAACACATGAGACAGAGACAGAGCCCTGGAGGGAAAGACACAGAGAAAGGAAGAGCCAGAGCAAAGGACACTCACTCAGAGATGTGCAGACAGAGAGAGAGATGTGGACACAGGGAGAGATCTAGAGGAGCAAGAAACAGAGCTTCAGAGAGATGATCCCATCAAAGGCCTGGCGACCTGGCCAAGCCTTGTGAGCATCCAGCAGACATTATTTTTCTAGTCCATGTTGTGTGTGGGACTGGATCCCTTGTAATCCCAACCACAAGCCTCATTGACAGAGGGCACCAGCTAACGCTTACAGAGCATTGACGATGTTCGGGATGGTCTAAGCACTCTAAACACATCGACCTAGTCCCACAGCAACCTGACGCCGTAGGGACAACTATGAGCTCCTTTTCACAGACAGGGAGACTGAGGCATGCAGAGGGTTAAGTCAAGGTCACCAGCTAGCAGTCAGGAGTCAACACCCAGGCAGTCTGGCCCCAATCTGCCATGTTGAGTTCTCCAGTTTAAAGAGAGAGCTGGGGACCCTAAAGTCCTGGTCCCCAAATTTGCAAAAGTGAGAGTTCTTAGCCTGGAGTCCCAAGATTGATGGAAGGAGCTTCTTTCTTCTTTCTTCTTCTCCTTCCTCCTCCCCCTCCTCCTCCTCTTCTTCTTCTTTTGTTTAAGAGGAAGTGTCAGGTTTGATCCAGTTGGTAGTGACATGAAATAGACCAGGCAAAGGTGGGTCGAGGCAAGCTTTTAATGGAAGCACTCTTGGGCGAGGTTCCGCGGCTCCACAAGGGAGTGAAGCCAGGGAAGTCACGGGGCCAGCGAAGTCACTGGGCCAGGGAAGTCGCGCCCAAAGGGAGTACATGCAAGCTTTTTAAGGGGAGGGGTAAGGGATTGTGTCTGTATGGGGTGATAGGTATTAGGGCATATTACTAGTGGAGTCAGTACGGGGCGATAACTGCTTATGCCCATATAATGAGGGTTTGGGTAAGGTGCGGTTCCTGTTTCCTGCATAGGTCTTGTTTTTCCCGTGATGACGTGTCCTTGGGCGGTCTGCAAGTGGCGGGAATGTTCCGAGGAGGGGTAACAAGATGGAAGGTCCACCGCCATTTTGTTGGTGTCTCCCAATCCCCCATGATCCCGATGGCCCAACAGGAAGAACCCAATTTTTTTTAAAGGTTCTCTGCTTTTATTTTTTTTTTAAGATTTTATTTATTTATTCACGAGAGACAGAGAGAGAGAGGCAGAGACACAGGCAGAGAGAGAAGCAGGCTCCCTTTGGGGAGCCTGATCTGGGACTTGATCCCAGGACCCTAGGATCACAGGATTTGGGACTTGATCCCAGGACCCTAAGTCAGAGGTAGACACTCAACCACTGAGACACCCAGGTGCCCCTCCACCATGGTTATTATGAACCCTACATGTTGAGCACTGTTCTGAAGGATAGGGTGGGGGTCCACAGAGACCAAAGCAAACAATCACCCCAATGAATAAATTGGTGAGAATCTCTGTCCTCAGGGATGTTATTTGGACAGGAAGAGACACTGAATGCTCCCCGGGAGTTCTTCTTCTTCAGAGTTCTTCGAGATGGCTTGCTCTTGCCTCAAGGCTTTTGCCCTTGCTGTGCCCTCTGCCAGGAATGTTTCTCCCTGTACCTTCCTAAGGTTGACTTTTAGAAGTCACCTCCTCAAAAAAGCCCTCCCTGACTACCCAATCTCCAGCAACCCTCATCAGGCAGCATCCAACATATTTCCTCGTTTCATTTTCTTCACAGTGTTTAACGCAAGCTGAAGTCATTGTATTTATTCAATGTGCTGCTTGCTCTCCGTAAGCCTCCCTCACCTGCTAGAATTTAACAGCCTTCACAAGGGAAGGGATTTTTTAGTGTCAGGTTCTTTGCTACAGCCTCTATGCATACAGTAATATGTAGTATGTGCTCACTTAACCTTTGTCGGTTGGTAATGGCAATAACTCATGTATAAACTCATGTATAACACTATAGACCACGAGAGGCTCTATCTGCCTTTCTCAGGAGTTTTAACTCAGTTAATCGCTCTGCAGGCCTTGGAGGAGGGGGTTGTGGATGGAGACAGTGAGACAAAGAGCTTAAGAAACTTGATCCAGGGACACCTGTCTGCCTTCAGCTCTGGGCGGGATCCTGGAGAGCCGGGATCGGGATCGAGTCCCACATCTGGCTCCCTGCATGGAGCCTGCTTCTCCCTCTGCCTGTGTCTCTGCCTCTCTCTCTCAGGCACAAATACAGAATCTAAGAAAACACAGAACAAAGGTTAAGAACCAGATCCCAAAATATGGTGGATTAACAAAGAATGCCCAGGCTGGAAATACTTTTGGGAAGGAAACTTCCTTCCTTAGATTTCACCAGAATATTACAGGGCTGGGTGCTGGGGACACAGCAGTGACCTAGGCAGCCTAGCACCTCCCTCTCATGTTGCCGGTAGGGAAGACAGCTGTTCCCCAGGCAGGCGAACCTCTCTCCAGGTCTCACTCCTGCTGACACGGGCTTGCTCAGGGACACATATCCAGCCCTCAGCTCTCCTCACCTCATATTTCCTGGCTTGGGGAAGATGGGAGTGAAACTGCCACTAGGCTCAGAGATACCTCCTTAGGGGAGGAATGAGAGGGAAAGGGACAGGATGGAGGAGTCAGGAGACAGGAGGACAGGGAGGAACAGAGGGAGGCTGGCTGTCCAAACTCCCGGACATCTCACCATCCCAGCCCACCCGCCTCTGCCTGTGCCTCCCATCCCAGGCCTGACCACTCTGTACTGTCGCTCTTGGGGGCAGGTTTGTGTGCTCTGTAAGGGCAGGAACCCCGGCTGTCTCCCTCTTTGCTGTGTCTCTGCTGCTCCAAAATAAATACTAAGGGACAACTTAAAAAGCAGAGAGCAGACTCCTGGAAAATTCCAGGGGAGAGATGAGGAGGCCTGAGTTGGTGCTGGAAAGGTGCGCAGCGGTGAAGGCAGGTGACCCTCTCTTTTCCACCTCCCAACTCCCTGGCACCACCCTCACCACCCCACCTCCCATCCCTCCTGTGCCCCGCCTTCCTCACCCATTCCCGACAAGGCAGGACCTCTGATTTCATAATCTCATTTCTGGCTCCTGCTGTTGACACTGTTTCCTTTAGAAACAAAACAAGCACCAACCTTGGCCGAGGCTGGCCCCTTCCCCACCCACACACAGTGCTGGCCCTGCGGGGAGGAGAGCGCATACCACAGCAGCAGAGTGGGCTGTAGGGCAGTTAAGGCCATTGGAGGTTCTCCCGGCCGGCAGGCCCGCGGCCGAGAGGGTAACCCGGGGCTCGTGTGCGCCCTGCAGTAGGAAGGCTGCAACCTCAAGGCCCGCGGCGCGGAGGAGGCGGGGAGGAGGGGGAGAGGCTGAGGCGGGTAGATCAGCTGCGGCTGCCAGGTTTCCCCGAACAATCACCAGCAATCACCACCGTCTTTGCTGTGTCCTGATGTTTAGAAGGGCCACACCTGACTTCTTTCTCTGCAGCCTGCCTTCCCCCAAGTGAAAGGGCCATTAGGTACCCGGAGGGTGGGGGGAGAGGGGAAACCATGAGGAGACAAGAGGGAGAGGCTATCCAGGGCAGCAGGGGAGGAGTGCTGAATGCTGGGACTACCATAGGACCCAATGAGTTTTTAATATCTTTTTATTGTTTTATTTTGGCAAAATACACATAACAGGGTTTACCATTTTAACTACCCGAAAGTGTACAATTCAGTGGTATTAACTATAGTCACAATACTGTGAAACCATTATCACCTCCTAGTTCCAGGACATTTTCACCACCCCGAATGGGAATCCCAAACCTATCAGACAGCTTCTCCCCAGTGCCCTCCCCAGCTCTTAGCAACCACTAGTTGAAGCTCTGTCTCTATGAATTTGTCTATTATGGACGTTCTGTGTAAATGAAAGCATATATAGTTGGCCCTTGAACAATAGGTTTGAATTGCATGTCCACTTATATGTGGATTTTTTTCAGTACAGTACAGTGCTGCAAATGTGTGTTCTCTTCCTTATGATTTTTGTAATAACCTTTTCTCTAGCTTCCTTTAGTGTAAGAATACAATATATACTGCATCTAACACCCCAAGTATGTGTTAATCGACTGTTTGTGTTATTGGTAAGACTTCTGGTGAATAGTAAATATTAGTAGTTAAGTTTGGGGGAAGTCAAGGCTATATATGGATTTTCAACTACAAAGGAGGTTTGGGCCCCTAATCCCCATATTGTTCAAGGATCAACTGTGATATATGGTCTTCTGTGAGTGGCTTCTTTTACTTAACATGTTTTCAAGGCTTTTGATATATTGCAATGTTGTAGCATGCATCAGAATTCTGCTCCTTTTCATGGCTGAATAATATTCCTTTGTATGGATAGACCACATTTTGTTGTCAACGGCTGTTTGAGTTGTGTCCACTCTTGGTTGTTGTGAATAGATCTGCTACAAACATTCATGTTAAAGCTTTGGTTTGAACATCTATTTTCAAGGACCCAATGCTTTTTGAATTATTATGTTGGGTGAGTTGGCAAGTGAATTCCACTGATGTAGATATTAGTTTGTATGTTGTTATTTCCATCTCTGTCTTGTTTTCCTTTACTCTGGAACTAATGTCAACTGCCGGTCTAGTTCCAGTGCAGGAAAATAGAATTAGCAAACCCCATTTATTTTTTTCTCCTTTTCCAGCATTGTGTTTGTTTCTGTAGCAGCAGTGTACCAATCCTTCCTGTATATTTCCTTTTTGCTGGAAAATGTATGTTGAATCCAACTTTCTATAAAAATTAGAGAGGTGGGGTGCATGGGTGGCTCAGTTGGTTAAGCATGAAACTCTTGTTTCAGCTCAGTTCATGATCACACAGTTGTAAGATCGAGCCCCAGATCAGGCTCTGCATTCAGTGCAAATTCTGCTTCAGATTCTCTCTCCCTCCCACTCACTCTCTTTCAAATAAATAAATAAAATATTTTAAAATATTAAAAAGAGGGAGGAAGAGAAAGAGGGCCACCTCACCCAAGGTCATGCCCTTCCTGGGACAGCCCACTTCAGTGAATGATGGAGATGTGGGGCAATTCTAATGGTCTGTATTTGCTCCCGAGAGCCCAGGAGTTGGCCAAGGCTGATGTTGTATCTACAATAGAGCTTAACTTCTCCCTCCACCCACTCCTGCTTCCTTCTCTCCCTTCTAAGTTGTTGGCTAATCCCAATAACACTCCCTAATAGATATCCTGCAAACAAAACTCCATATCAGGATCTGCTTCCCAAAGAACCCAACTTGCAATACCCATGAACTTCATGAAGACAGTCATGTAAGTAGTTAGACGTTAACTGTGTTTTCCACTGGGAGAGCACCCATTGTTGTGGACACATTAAAAAGTACACTCAGGACTTGCTTACTACCTGCTGGCTGGCTGGCTGTCATGTGTCTTTCATGTTGTTATGTACCACATCTAATTCATACACGGAGGGAAACATAGAAGGAATCTGGAGAAAGAGTCTGAGAACTGATACCATTTCAGGAACTTTTAAGACCTTTGAGATCTTCAGAAGCCACCAGTTTCCTTGGCCTGGATTGTGATGACCCAAATGAATTCAGGTGAGCCCAGGTGAGCTTGCCAAGGATATCACTTCTGTGTTGTTCTGTTCTCATATTCTAAGCCATGTAAACTGTAAAACTTGTAAGTATGAAATAGTTGAGACTAGGTAAACTGGGTAGCTAGGATACAGGTGGAAACTCAACTATCACCATACAAACAAACATGCCTGATGGGTGCAGCTAAACCATACCCGCATGGCCTATTTCATCAGATTAGGATGTGAGCCTGATACATGTTATAATCAGCTCCAGGTGACATAATGAAAGACAACAGACTGTGGGTGAAACAACATTTATTTCTCACAGTTCTAGAGGATGGGCAGTCCAAGACCAAGGTGCTAGCAGATTCATTTCTCAGTGAGCACCTTCTTCTGGCTTATAGATGACTGCCTTCTCCTATCCTCACACAGTGGAGAGAGGATACATGGTGCCTGCTGTGTCTTCCTCTTTTTTTTTTTTTTTTTAAGATTTTATTTATTTATTTCAGAGAGAGAGCATGAGAGCCTGCACATCGGGGGAGAGGCAGAGGGAGAGAGATAGGCTTTAAGCAGACTCTGCACTGAGCATAGAGCCCATCATGGGGTGATCTCACAACCCTGAGATCATGACCTGAGTCCAAACCAAGAGCTGGACACTTAACTGACGGCACTACCTAGGTGCCACCCAGGCACTCTGCTTCCTCTTCTGATAAGTACACAAATCTCCCCACTGGGGGCTCCAATAACATGAACTCATTTAAACCTAATATCCTCCTAATGGCCCCATCCCTTAATACCCTCACAATGGTAGTTAGGACTTCAACCTTTTAATTTGGAGAAAACGTAAACAGTACACTATCAGTGTTTTCTAGTTAATCACTTGAGATCTCACATACCTATAATAGCAAGAATCCAGTGTTTACATCTCCTTCCCAAATTATCAAGGAATCCAGGGGTTTTTCTCCCAAAGACATCAGTTTTTATTCCAGAAGCCAGGCAGAAAACAGGATTCTCCCCTGGGTTCACTCTCAGGGGGTATGCAATGGGAACTGCTGTGGCAATGCCTCCTCTGTCTGCATCAGCCAGGTTCTAGCATGGTGTAGATGGCACACTCACAAGGCTTCACCAAGGGGAGCTCAATGGTGGGCTTATCTGTGGACGTGTGGGCATGGCTAGGGGAGCCAGTGCTCAAGTAATAGCAAGAGCCAGAGGTGGTAATTATCTCTAAACCTGAGGAGCAAAGAGAGAGACCCATCACTGGAAGCCAGCAAGAGCTGGAGCGATGGAAAAGAAGCCAGGGATCTGTGACTAGACAAAGATGCAGCTATTGCCAAAACCATGGTGAACCAGGGAAGGACCTCTCTTTTCTTCTAGGACCTTCCCTTAGCTGAACCCAATTAGTAGAACCCAAAAGCCAAGGGGTGCAGTGGATGATCAGAGTCAGCTCTTGATTTTGCCCCAGCAATTCGGGCTCCCTGTGAGGAACCTGCTTCTCCCTCTACTTGTTCCTCTGCCTCTCTCTTTCTCTCTGTGTCTGTCATGAATAAATAAGTAAAATCTTATAGTAAAAAAAAGACTCCTGGGTGGCTCAGTGATTTGAGTGTCTACCTTTGGCTCAGGGCGTGATCCCAGGTCTGAGGATTGAGTCCCGCATCGGGCTTCCTGTGAGGAGCCTGCTTCTCCCTCTGTCTGTGCCTCTGCCCCTCTCTCTCTGTGTCTCTCATGATCTTGCCCCAACATTGAGGATGCTCTTCTTGGCATGCAGACAGCCACCTTCTCCCCGTATCCTCACATGGCCGAGAGAAGAAGCTCTAGTGTCTCTTCCTCTTCTTATAAGGTCACTATTCCCATCCTGGGTCTCTACTCTCATAGCTCCATCTAAACTTACTTTCCTAACAAGGGCCCCAGAGAACAGGGTTGAGGGAAGGGGCCAAGCGACTATCTAGCACACTTACCCACTAGTCTATAGACAGTTGTGCACACGCTTGGTCTCCAAGATTATAGCTCTTGAAGTTCAAACTCCCATCCTCTGCTGTTTCCTCAGAGTACGCTCATCGTGCTTGAACGCTGGGACGGAAGTGTTGCTGGAAAGCACCAATGATACACCATGTTGGAACAAGTCTCCACCACACGTTTCCATGTCTTAATATTGAGAGCTTCACCCAGATTTCATTCATCGGAATGCTACAGCACAAACAGCCCTCAATTCTCAGCAACTCACTGAACAACGCAGGTTTGTTTCTCACTCATGTTATGTGTCTGAGGCTGAGCCTCAGCTCTATTCATCTTGTTGTGCTGGCACCATGCTGAAGAAATGGCACCAAGGTGAGGCATGCTCTTTAGGATGGAGAGGTGGAGATCAAAGACTGAGATGAACCACAAAGCATGGTTAAAGCCTCTGTCCAGAGGTGGGATACAAAATCTCCTTTTTTTTTACACTGACCAAAGCAAGGCACATGACCAAGCCAGACAGTGTGCATGGGGAGGTAACCACACTCACAGAGGCCCTTGGAGTCATGTGGCATCTGCTGAATGGGCATGTTCTCACCAAGGAGATTGGGTGGCTGTGAACAATAAGAGTCTACCACAAGTGCCTTGCAAATTGCCACCTTCCCTAGAATAGTTCTGCCTACCAGCAATTTTGGAGTGAGACAGCCTTCCATGAAGCACAAATGAAACTGTTGAATGCTTCTGTCAGAACACTGGCTGCCTATTCTTTCATATTTGTTTAGTTGAGAAACATGACTTAGGGGCACCTGGGTGGCTCAATGGTTGACCATCTACCTTTGGCTCAGGTCATGATCCCAGGGTCCTGGGATTGAGTCCACAGCAGGCTCCCCACAGGGAGCCTGCGTCTCCCTCTGCCTGTGTCTCTGCCTCTCTCTCTCTATGTCTCTCGTGAATAAATAAATAAAATCTCAAAAAAAAGAAAAAATAAATGTGACTTATGGTGCACATGGATGGCTCAGTCAGTTAAGCATCCTTGATTTAGGCTCAGGTCATGATCTCAGGGCTGTGAGATTGAGCCCCATGTCGGGCTTCCTCCTGGGCAAAGAACCTGCTTAAGATTCTCTCTCCCTCTGCCCCACTTCATCCCTTTCAATCAATCAATCAATCAATCAATCAGTTAATATCAGGAGATATTTCAATTCTAGGAAATGTAGTAACATAAACCATCACATTAATAGATCAAAGAGGAAAACCATATGCTCTTACTATGGCTAGACAGTGCTCCCGGTACTGCAGATACTACAGAGAGTGACATCGTACTGTAGAGGAAGTAGACAAGAAACAAATTAACACAGAAACAAGGTGTTGGCCAGTGAGTGTATCAATAAAATAAGACAGAGTAAGAAAATTAAAAGTAATTTAATTGGAGGGCTACTTTAAATAAGTGTATTCAATCTTACAAAGAGCCTTTATGCAGAGGTCTGGAGGATGAAAGTGAAGGCAGCTGAGAAATGAAGAGGAAAGAGAATCACAGGCAAAAGAACATCAAGTGCAACAGCCCTCAGCCTGAAAGGGCTCTCAGGGTTCAGGAAACAGAGAGATCAGTGGGACTTGAATGTGGTGATTGATGAGGGATGAGGCAGAGGATGACTCTGGCTAGGTCTGGAAGCCATGGGAATGAGTCTGGGTTCTTTTGTTTGTTTGTTTGTTTGTTTTAAAGATTTTATTTATTTTTTTCATGAGAGACACCCACAGAGAGAGAGACAGACAGACAGACAGAGACAGAGACAGGCAGAGGGAGAAGCAGGCTCCATACAGGGAGCCTGACGTGGGACTCAATCCCGGATCTCCAGGATCACACCCTGGGCCAAAGGTGGCGCTAAGCCGCTGAGCCACCCCGGCTGCCCAGGGTTCTCCTGTTTGAATCACTCAACCCCTCAAAATTCAAAATCCAGGAAGGAGTACTTAATGGATCTGATATGGGTCATGTGACCCAGGGGAACATGTATGGGCAACTTGGCCAACCCCAAGTAGATTTTATCTAATAGGGATTGGGAGGTACCCAGAGCTAAATACAGGTGCTGATACCTGAAAAGAGGGGAATGGGATCTGGGAAAGCCCAAACCAAAGACATCCATTGTATTACTTCAGTGGCACAAGAGCTTCACCCCCAGTGAGTAAAAATACATATTTCTCCATAGGAGGAATTATTGGAAAATGATATCAACATGAATCTCTCCTTCCTGGCTCTCTGTGATGCTGCCACCTCATCAGCCTTTGTACATTTGTTTCTCCCTCTGTTCAGGCACCCTTTCTTCTCGTTCCATAGAATTCCTTCCTCTGCAGCATCAGATGGTTTGGAGAGGTTGTGGAAGTCCCCAGTTCTTCAGGACTGGGAGAAACAGCCAACTGCCAGAAAGGCAACCACTCCTCAGCACCATGAACAGTGGCCCACAAACCTCCTTTTCCTTCCCAAACTCTTTCAACTTTATATGTCCCTAAGCCGTTTGACACTCCTCCAGTCAGAGGGAGAATCTGATGCCCCTTCTCTTAAATATGGGTATGACTTCCCAACTTGCTTCTATTTGAGTTTGGTGGATGAAGGGTCTGATTGGGCTGGTGAGGAAGCAAGGTCCAACTAAAATAATCTCCCTTTTGATGAACCCAGTTAAGGAAATGCAAGTAAAAATACCAAAAGTGCTTTCATGGAACCCATTATGGGAATTAGGACTGTATCTAAATATCTCCCTCTGGAAACTCATAGCCTGTTCTGCTTCCCTCAACATACCAACTTATTCCCCTTTCTGTAGATCAACTTCTTCTAGATGGTTTTTAAAGATTTTATTTATTTATCTGAGAGAAAAAGAGAGCATTCCATTGTGTGCAAATGGGGGGAGGAGCAGAGGGGCGGAGAGAGTCCCTGTTGATCATGGAACGTGACCTGATGTTCAGTCTCATGACCCTGAGATCATGACCTGAGCTGAAACCAAGAGTTGGATGCTTAACCAACAGAGCCACCCAGGTGCCCTGTTCTAAAAGCTTTCAATTTGTGAACCCAGAAACTATAGCTCAGTGTATCTCTGGCTTTCCCTGACATTGCGTCTTACTCAAGCAAAGTGACGTTGGGTACATAGTGTCAAAAAAAGAGAAATTGACTGATCTTACCCATGGATTGGTTCCTGTCCTGTCACCATGTCAGGTCATCCTTAGTCCAAATCACTGTGGCCAAAATGGTGTGGTAATATAGTAAAAATTATATCAATGGAAGAGACTAGGGGTGGGGAATAATTTCAAAATGTCCCTCTGGCCAAATTTTTGTTAGTCTCATTGCCCATCCAGCCTCTAGATGGTTGCTTTCTTTTGGCGCAGATGTGGAAACTTTGACCAAGAGGACAGAGTCACATGATATAAATCACGGAAACTTATGCAGAGGGAACCATCCAGCTTTTTTCTCAGAGGCAGATACTGAGACTTTGATGGCTTCCCTTTTGGCACACTTTTCCAAGTATCTTCTGGACTCTCTCCTAAAGTACTGAATCCTTCAGGGTCCCTAAAAACTGTTGTAGCAAGAAAAACCTGGGGCAGGGGGCAGGGAAGGAGTCTACAAGGATGGACTCTGGCAGAACTCATGTTGCTAATGGCTTAAATGAATGTTTCGATGTGTGAATAAAAACAAACAACAACAAGTGGACGACTTAGGAGGAATGGATACTCTAATACATGTGGAACTGGTGGAAAGTGTGGACCTTTGGAGAAGAGTTGCTCTAGAGGTAAGAAGTGGTAGAAGTGCTCAGAACAAGCTATAGGTGAGACTCTGCCATCTTGAGCAGAGAAAGATGTCTTGGAAGGCTATAAATGAGTCATAGGCTCCATAGCTGCTGATAGTTGACCTCCAAACATTCTATCCTTCCTTGTCAGTCACTCAAGACTCAAAGTCCAAGGAATGAGCGCTTGGTGAATATAAATTAGATCATGTGCCTGCCTCTGGCTGTACAGTGGCTGGGTGAGGGAAGAGCCTTACTCCCTGGGAAAGACTAAATTGTTCCAAAATTTCATTATTCTGTTATGAGACTATACACCCACATCCCTTGCCAAGTGCCTTTGCAATACCTGCCATTTGGGACAGAATATATAGCCCAGCCCCACTGATGTTGAGCTTGATCCTATGACTTTCTTTAACCAGTGGAATGCAAGCAGATGCTTTAAAACTGCTGGCCCAGGTTGAGTAGCTTCTTATGCTACTGTCATCTGCAAGAGAGAGTATGCCTGAGGTAGCAGCTTCCCTTTCACCTTGGGCCCCAGAAGGAAGGACTCCAGATTTTCAGTTGGATTCAGGTCTTAATAAACAGACTTTCTGGCAGATATATACACATTATGTATATACACATATATATGGTTTGAAAATGAATTATATATATAATATATATAATGTTTATATGTATTTTATATATATATGTATTATATATATAATACATTATCAAACCATATGGACACACCTACTACCTTGCCTGGCACATAAAAGGTCATTTCATTCATTCACTTATTCATTCATTCACTATCTTCCTGAGTCTTTTTGTCACACTATTACCCACTATTCCCCCTCCTTCTAGTCTTGCCCTTCCTTTCTTTAGTCTCTCCTTCTCTCCTTCCTCCTTACCCAATTGTTTTCCTCCTCCTGTTGCTCCTGTGTCCCTCTTGTCATCCATTCTCTGACACCAGTTCAGTGTTCTGTAATTTGATTCCATTCTGATACTAATTGCCTGGGGTTAGCATCAGATTTCACATATTTAAGGGCTCTATCCCACAAGACTGCCCCTCTTCAGACACTGCAAGTTTTGGGTGTCCCCAAGCCACCCAGACTTCTACCTAGCTGGCTACAAATTCAGGGCTTCCTACAACCCTCTCATTAATTCACTAATTCACCAGAACAACTCACAGAACTTACTGTACTTAGGACTACAGTTTTACTATAAAAGATACAACTCAAGAGCAACTAAATGAGGAAGGCACACATAAGGCAAAGTCTGAGAAAGAGATGCAGAATTTCTGTGCCATCTCCTTGTGGAATATGGGCATCCTCCCAGCACAATAGTATGTTCATCAACCAGGTGAGGACAAACTAGTTAGTTTTTATCTGGGTTTCATCATAGAGGGGTGGTTGATTAAATCATTAGCCATGTGATTAAACTCAGTCTCCAGCTCCATTCTCCTTCCCAGAAGACAGGCTAGTTTAAAGTTCTAGTTATCTAATCATATAGTTGGTCATTCTGGTTGACCAGCCACCATCCTGTCTCAGGGTCCACTAGGAGTCACCTCATTAGCATAACAAAGTCCCAGGAACCAGGGATAACTACTATATATATTTTAGCATACTTCATCTCATTTTCTTTCTTTAAAATTTGTCCTATTTGTTTCCCATAAAGAGACTGAATATATAGGGAAGAAGGACCCAGTTCCTCTCCCTGGTCCAGTAGGAGGAGGAGTCAGTCTCCACACCAGGTCCCTATGGGGGCAGGAGGATTTGATCTGCTTATTCAAATGACAAAAATAAAGGCAAGATCATCTTTGAATATCTCTTCCTCATCTAAGCTAAGAGAATTGTCTAACTTTTCAGCAGTGAAGCTATAAAGGACTAAGTTCCAGGTAGAGAATATCCTGGGGTTAAGTGATCTTAGGAGCTTTATGCAAATCTCTTTCCCCAAGAGAGTCTAGAAGAAAACCCTCTGTGCACTTTAGTGAACAAAAAAAATCTCTTTTTAGAATAAAGACTCTCATTCCAAGTTTTCCTGGCCCTAGCTAGACTTGTCTTGGGGTGAATTATTGCTAAAACTGAGACTTCTGCAGGAAGCACTTCAACAAGAGGGAGGTTACAGGGGAGGTTCCAAGTTTTGCCCACCCCACTGATCTCCTTTGAGATATTGGAGAACCACTTCCTTTCTTAGATCCTAATGTCTAAGATGTAGGGTTGGTCTAGATAACGTCTTCCAGAATCAAGACTAGTTTAGGATATTTACTATTCTCCCAAAGCTATTTTAAGAGTCAAGTGTAATGATAACTTCAAAAGTGCTTTGTAAATAGAAATGCACTGTAGATGGCCAGTGAGTTGGGGATGTCTTTTGCAGTCCCCTTGAGTGAAAATCTTTGCCCTAAATCAGTTCTCTATGTCTTCCCATTTGTTTCTTATCTTTGCCAGTTCTGCTCTCTCCTCATAGAGTTTATCAGTGTCTGTCATGATTTTGTTCATTTATTTTCTCTTCCACTGAATGTCAGTTCCAGTATGGCAGGGGTGTCTCTCGAGTTTGCTGCCTAATCCCCACCTTGACAACCTAACATTTATCTGATGAAAGCTGGAGGCCTTATAAACTCCTCCTCTCCCCCAAGTACTTTGGAAACGTTGAAACCTTCATCAAGTGTTGTTTTGTTTTGACTTGTTCTATAGGCAAAAATAACGTCCCTTGTGAAAGGCAATTTCTTTGTGAATATTACAAAGGAATTAACAAATATGCACTTTGTAAAATGGAAAAATCACTTTATTACAATGCACCCTGCCACTCTGCTAAGATCTTTTGTAAAGAGAAAAATTTTTGTTACAAAATGGAATTCTTGTAATTGCTGACGTGCTTTGTAAATGTGAAACTATTTTAAAAACTACAAAATGTTCTGTAAACAAGGAGTTCTGTATGCTACAGAACACTCTGCAAACTTCAAAGAGTTTCCTCAAGGCAAACAATATTCTTCAGTGCAAAATGATCTGTCCACATCAAATTCCTTTGCAAGTATAAAGTGCTCTTCAATTGCAAAACACTTTATATTTTGGAAAGATAAATAAATTGCTATATGCTTTATAATAAGTTATTGACAAGGGGCGAAGTCTCTTACATAGTATAAAGTACTGAGCACACTAAACTACAAAGTAATTTGTAAATAAGTACGTTTGTTGTCCTGCTTTGTTAAATATGAGATTTGTTGGTTATTCAATGTTATCTCTTTTCCCTCCTCTGGATCCTGCGTAGAATTCATAGCTGCCTTGGCCAATGGAATGCACAGGAAGTAACACTGCTAGAATTCCAAGGCAAGGTGCTAGAAGGCAGTAGTTTCCACCTGGCTCTCTCTGTGCTTCACACTCCACTTAATGATTCCCTGTGAGATTCACTGCCAGCAACCCAATCTCATCCCTACTGAAGGATCTCTGGACTATTCCATCAGCTGCTCTTGAGCAAACTCAATCCCACAGCACAGTCATCTGCCAGAGCCCTTGGAAGAAAGACCAATGTCCTGTGTTCCTCCGAGTGTTAGAGTGTAGTTTCCACAGCTTTCTTTCTGACTACCTGCTCCCATTGAGCCTAAATCTTGCTGTCTATGGCCCCGATAGCGAAGGGAAGAAACACTGGTTAGGTCCACATGTGACCTCAACCATGATCCATCCCTCAGTTGGGAAGGTGCAGCTCAGACTCTCTAAAGACCATAATGCGAGATACAGTAAGCCCCTCACCCACCCCAGACCCCAGCCTCCTTTCTCCTGAGCACTGGTGTGATGCAGCTGCCTGGAGCTGAGGCAAAGAGGATGGAACAGGGAAGGGGGGATACTCTGGCTGACTAGGACCCCCTATCCTCACATCCATCCTCTCGGATATAGGAACTAGCTACCCCTCCCACCCTGCTCTATGAAATTGCCTCACTCCAGACATGCCTTGAATGGTCCCTCAGCATGGGGCAGGAGGAAAACCTAAGCACGGGGCTGATGGGACAGGTCACCCCTCTCCATGGAACCCCAGTGTCAAGAACTCAGCTTTGGGAGTCATTGGGCTCTAGTGTGTCAGGCTCTACCTTCAAGACAGTGATTTCACCTCCTGGAGGATTTATTTACTTGTCAGACACTGCAATGATACTCACTTGGTGCCAAGCACTGTTCTTGACACTGTCACTACTGTCTCATTTAATCTTCAACACCACCTGTGAAAAACATCTGGGAGGGGAGGTCTGGCCCTGTCCTTCCAGAGCCTCAAGTGAGAAAGCAGAAACTGAAGAACACCTGCCTTCCATTCCCTGATGAAGAGTAAAGGGTCACCTTGCACACAAATGTCCACAGCAGCACTGTTGACAAGACCCAAAAGGTGACAACCCACATGCCAATTAGCTGATAAAAGGATAAACCAAATGTGGTATTTCCATACAGCAGAATATTATTCGGCCCTCAAAAATACAGTTTCCTTTTTTGGGTGATGGAGATGATTGGGAGCTAGACCAGAGACAATGGTTGCATGACACTGTGATTGTACTAAATGCCATTGAATTGTCACTTTAAGATGGTTAGCGGTTAATTTTATGTTATGTGAATTTTACCTCAAAAAAGCAAAAACAAAAACAAAAACATGGTAGCACAGATACCCATTTGGTCCAGAAAGAGTGGAACTTTATTTTGATCTAATTGGTTTTGGTGAATAATATCGGAGAAATATGGGAGATATTTAGGAGTCACACAGCACAGGGTGCTGAGAGCTGAAGTGGCTTTTTCAACTCAAGGAAAGAACGGGAGGGTTGGGGGGTGGTTGGATATAGGTGTGGGCCTCAGCTTCCCCAACTATGCTATGGATGGTGATAACACCAAGTTAGTGAAGGCATTTCTTGGCCCTGAAACCCAAGATTTTACCCTCCATCAACGGTGTAGGCCATCTGGGGATTAATGGTGAAGATAGCAGGCTGGACAAAGGAGAGACTAGAGAAAGGACTTTCCCCAGGGGAGAGTGAGCAGAGAGGAGTCAGGATGCCTCCACAGATTTCCTGTGGGCAGAGGTGGGGGCTAGATGGAAGGGCTGTGATGGGATCTGCATCCTTTCTCCCACTCACTGGAGGGCAGGAAGCAGAGCTGGAACTCAGGGGGCATTTGTGCCAACTCATTCCTCTGAGGTGTGATGTCAATGTCTTCCAGGGCCTTGGGAGATCCCAAGGTGAAGTTCTGCAGCACTGAGGTCAAGAACAGGAAGAGCTCAGAGCAGGCCAAGCTCTTGCCCAAGTAGAGGAGTCTTCCTGAGGGTGTGATGGGGGGATGTGTCATTGGAGGAGCCCTTGGGAGCACTCTGTTGCTCCACCCGCACTCTCCTGGGATATTTGCATGTTCATTTACATAACTTTACATGTGAAGTACTTCTCCTTTTCTTGTCCTCAATACTAAAAACACCAGTGTATGCGTGCACACAGGTTTCTATCTGGTCCCGCCTCTTCTCAGCCTGTCCCATACTGTGACCTCCCCTGTGTCCCTTGGTCCCCAGTCTTGGCCTGTTAGGAGTTCTCTATCTTTCTACATGCTCAGCTGAGCCAATCTTTTGAGAAAATGTGCAAATAGTGGAAAGAATCTTGCTAGTATGCCCTGAGTATGAGGAATCATGAGAAAGATAGAGGAGAATTGAAATCTCTGGGGTCCTGGGCCTAGACCAATATGCAGTAGGTGGGCACAGTATTGAACAGGTTATGAAGATATAGAACTACTTCTGAACCCCCAGTGTGTAGCCACTGCTCTAAGCTTCTGAATGTCCCACTTTTCTGGTCACTTTGGCCTCTTCCAAGCCCCCAGACCCTGCCCACAATCAGCAGCTAACAACATAAGCCTCCCAGACCCAGTCTCCATATCCCAACCGGTGGCAGTTCTGATTGGTCAGTGGGCCCCATAATGTTTGATAAACATTCAGAATCACACCCCTGCCTTTCATATCTCCCTGCAGGATGGGGCCAATGACACAAAAATGTCCTGTCCAGATGGAGCCTTCAATATCCCACTGACTTTAGCACAGGCCTGTTTCTACTGGCATAGCCAAGGGTGGGCAGCAAACATGTCCCTGGGCTGAGCCACAGTGTGTACTGCATCCTGTTGACCCACACCCTCAGTGGGAGAGGGAGGTGGCCCAGAGAGCTGCCTTTCACAGTGTGGTGAAGGGAACGGTAGTTCACAAATAGCCATGGCCCATTTCTGGGTGCATAAAACATCTCTGCCATATTGAATTTGGATACGACTTGCTTTGTCCAGTGAAATCAGGGCTAAATTGATGTGTGTCATGGAGGTGTGCACATGTCAGGACAGGCTCCAATTTCTCTCATCTCTACAGGACTGTGATGGCCTGGGGTGGGCATGTTGCCTGAACATGAAATTCACATGGTGGTCTTAAACTGAGATGTTCATGTTGTTTATCACAGCCTCACATGTCCTGACTTGCCTCTACAGGACAGCATGATCCAACAGTAAAACACCTATTTTTTTTAACATTTTTAAAAAAGATTTTATTTATTTATTAATGAGAGACACACACAGAGAGAGAGGCAGAGACACAGGCAGAGGAAGAAGCAGGCTCCACCCAGGGAGCCTGATGTGGGACTTGATTCTGGTTCTCCAGGATCATGCCCTCGGCTGAAGGCGGCGCTAAACTGCTGAGCCACCCAGGCTGCCCCTATTTTTTAAACAGATCAAAAGAGAAAAACAATTTGACCATCATGACAGGAGCAGAAAAGTTATTTTAGAATACACACACACAAACTCCTGATTAAAATGTTTAAAAATGGGGGTGCTTGGGTGGCTCAGTCCAACTCTCGATTTTGGATCAGGTCATGATCTCAGAGTCCTGGGATGGAGCCCCGGGTTGGGTTCCACTCTCAGTATGGAGTCCTCTTGAGATGCTCTCTCTCCTTCTGTACCCTGCACCCTGCTCTTTTGCGCATGCTCTCTTTCTCTAAAATAAATAAATAAATCTTTTAAAAAATGTTTGAAAATGAGTAACCTGATGTAAAGTAGAGGCAGAAAGGGTTTTTCCTTAATTGGATATAAGATGGAGAAAAATATATGATAGAATAACCAAGGGCACTTGGGTGCCCAAGGAGGTTAAGAGTCTGCCTTTGGCTCTGGTCATGATCTTCAGGTCCTGGAATCCAGCCCCATATCAGGCTCTTTGCTCAGCGGGAAATGTGCTTCTCTTTCTCTTTCTCCTGCCCCTCCTCACTGCTTCTCTCTCTCTAACAAAAATTTTTTTTTAACTTACGAAAGAAAGAAAGAAAGAAAGAAAGAAAGAAAGAAAGAAAGAAAGAAAGAGAATAACCACAAAATACCTGGAAAGGGCTATACCCAGCAGTAAGCTTAATAGAGGAAAAGAAAAGATTCCTTCAGAATGTTAAGAATTAGACAAGATTGCTCACTATCACTACTATTATTTAACATGATTCTGGAAGTCTTGGCCCACGGAATTAAGGAAAACATATGGATTTACATAGGAGAATACTAAGTCAAATATCCTCAGTGCAGATTCTAACACCAATTATCTGGAAGACCTAAGGGAATAAATGAAAAGCTGTTCTCTATAAAAGTGATATAAGGAAATTGTCGAATTTTGACAAAAATATCCTACCAAAAAAAGCCCACGGGATTTCTGATATACTAATTAAAACCATTTAAAATACTATATTAAAAGAGTGCTATGGGCTAAATTGTGTCTCCCTTCCACCCCAATCCATATGTTGCCCCATACCTATCAGCATGATGGTATTTGGAGAAGAGAAATTCCAGAGGAAACTATGTTTCAGTGAGGTCACAAGGGTGGGGTCTGTATGATGGGATTAGTGTCTTTAAAAAAGAGGAAGAGACACCAGAGCTCACTCTCTCTGCCATGTGAGGACACAGCAAGAAAGCAGCCATGTGCAGGCCAGGAAGAGAGGCTTTGCCAGAACCCAACCATAGTGACACCCTGATGTTAGATTTCCAGCCTCCAGAATTATGAGAAAATAGGTTTGCTGGTGAAGCCCCCCAGTCTGTGACATTTTCTTTAGGAAGCCTGAGCTGAGGGATACCTGGGTGGCTCAGCGGTTGAGCATCTGCCTTCCGCTCAGGGGTGGTCCCGGGATCAAGTCCCACATCGTGCTCCCTGCATGGACCCTGCTTCTCCTTCTGCCTATGTCTCTACCTCTCTCTCTCTCTCTCTCTCTCTCTCTCTCCCTCATGAATTCATGAATAAATAAAATCTTAAAAAAAAAAAAAAGGAAGCCCAAGCTGAGTGAGACAAAGAGGCTGTATGATCAAGAGCCACAATCTCCTCCTGTGTTTCTTAGAAATAAATTTAGCAAGAAATATGCATAACTTAATTAAGAAAACAAAAGTCCAAGATGCCACCAAATAATACAAGAGTTGATTCAATGGACATACTATCTTTTTGTCTCGGATATATCAAATTTCTGAAGTTGTCAAAGCCATCCAAATTAATCTGCAAATTAGAATAAAACTCCAGTGGGATTTTTTGAGACCTTGAAAAAAATTTCTGAAGTATACTTGGAAGAAAAACAAGGGCAGCCCGGGTGGCTCAGCGGTTTAGCGCTGCCTTCAGCCCAGGGCGTGATCCTGGAGACCCGGATCTAGTCCCACGTCGGGCTCCCTGCATGGAGCCTGCTTCTCCCTCTGCCTTTGTCTCTGCCTCTCTCTCTTTCATGAATAAATAAATAAAATCTTAAAAAAAAGAAAAAAAGAAAATGCGTTACAAAAACCATGTAGGGGCATCTGGGTGGTTCAGTGATTGACTGTCTGCCTTTGGCTCAGATCACAATCCTGGGGTCCTGGGATTGAGTCCTGCATTGGGCTCCCTGCAGGGAGCCTGCTTCTCCCTCTGCCTATGTCTCTGCCCCTCTCTCTGTGTCTCTCATCAGTAAATAGATAAAATGTTAAAACAAACAAACAAACATGTAACTATCCAAGTTAGAGGGGTACCTGGGTGGTTCAGTGGTTGAGCGTCTGCCTTTGGCTCAGGGTGTGATCCTAGGGTCCTGGGATGGAGTCCACAATCAGGCTCCCCAACAAGGAGCCTACTTCTCCCTCTGCCTGTGTCTCTGCCTCTCTGTGTGTGTCTATCATGAATAAATAAATTAAATATTTTTTAAAAACTATCTGAGAAGTAAGACTAATGGAGGGGGACTAGCCCCTGTAAAATATTAGAACATATTACACAGGTATAATAATCCAAATAGTATGGTATAGCTAGAAAAGACAGATCAGTGAATCATTGTGGATATGGGTCAGTGTAAGTAAGCCAGAAATAGACCTAAGGAGATTTAAAATGCTAGCATATGATAAATTTCAAGTCAGTGGCTAACAGTCAAATTATTTGATAGGTGAATCAAGGCACTTGCATAGCCACAAAAGTGAGTGGATACTGCTTCCATTTTTATGCCCTAGGGCTTGGATTTCAACAACTGGCTAATAAGAAATAAATCAAAAAAAATTTTAATTAAAAAAAAGAAATAAATAAATTCACTATCCTCTTTTCCCTTCCCTACTCTTCTCTTTTTCTTCTTACCTTTCTTTTATCTACCTACCTATTATCTAGCTGTCTAACCATCACCTACCTTTGTGTTTGTGCATATATTTAACAAAAAATGTGGAAGGACATCCTCTATGATATTAACAGGTTTGGGGTTTGGAGCTCCTCTCTACTTGCTAGATGGGATGCTTCCCAATTCATGAATCACTTAATAAAGTCAATTAGATTTTTTTTTAAAGTCTGATTTTGGTAGTGAATTACAGGTGATTTTCACTTTCAATTTTATAGCTTCCTTGCTTATGTAAAAATTAGAAAAACACAATAAAGTTATTTTTATTTTGAAAGAAAGGCTCAAATGCCTTTCCCAATTCTTGGCACATAGCAGATGCTCAGTAATGGATCATTCATTTGTCTATTCTTTGTGTGTGCATGTGTGATTATGTGCATGTCTTTGTCTTTCATTTCATCTCCGTCATTGACTTCGTCTCTATCTTCTCCATTATACCACCTCCTTTTCCTTCTCCCCACACCATCTTTGTCTTTGTAGATTTTTTGCATTTCCCCCCTCCCCCCCCGAATCCTCATCTTTTTCAAAAATCTTCACCCAGTGTTTGGGGCTGGACAAAGGGAGAAAGTTACACAAAAGGGAGGTGGCGAGCAGGAGTTCTAGATAGGTGGGGAAGGGCCCAGCTTACCCAGGGAGAATGGGCTAAAAGCCTCTTGTGTCTTGAAGTGGCCTTCTGCATCCAGGAAGTGGCCAGGGTGGATTGCTTCTGGTTTCTCAAAGGGGCATGGGTCATGGAGGACAGAGCTCAAAATGGGATACACAGTAGTATCCTAAGATATCATCAAAGCCAAGAGGACCCAAATGGGCATAAATAAGGAGTGGCTGAATCAATTATGGCACATCCACAGTTGATAATGAGCTTCATTCACTGGATGGCTCTACAGCTAATGGCTGATATATTGAATAATTTTGGCCCATTTTGTTAATAGCTGTGTCCCAAGCCTTCAGGTATTCCCAAAGACTATCCTGTCTCCTCTTCCCCAAGACCCTTTGGGCTTCTCCATAATCCATCAACTAAAAGGTTCACATTTGGCCCAGCAGAAGCCTCCAACACCCAACTCAAAAAAATAAGAGCCAGGATTTACAGGTATACCTCAGAGACATTACAGTTGTGGTTCTAGACTACCACATTAAAGTGGATAGTACAATAAAGTAGATCAAATGAATTTTTTTTATTTCCCAGTGCATATAGAAGTTACATTTACACTCTGCTATAGTCTCTTAGGTGTGCAATAGCACTGTGTCTGAAAAAGTTTAATAGTAAAAATTAATTAATTTTGGGCAGCCCGGGTGGCTCAGCGATTTAGCACTGCCTTGGGCCCAGGGCCTGATCCTGGAGACCCGGGATCAAGTCCCACATCGGGCTCCCTGCAAGGAGCCTGCTTCTTCCTCTCCCTGTGTCTCTGCCTCTCTCTCTCTCTCTCTCTCTCTGTGTCTCTCATGAATGGATAGATAAAATCTTTTTAAAAACTAATTAATTTTAAAACACTTAATTGCTAAAAAATGATAACCATCATTTGAGCTTTCAGCAAGTCATAATCTTGCTGATCAAGAGTCTTGTGCAATGTTGATGGCTGCTGACCAATCAGGGGGATGGTTGCTGACAGTTGGAGTGACTCTAGAAATTCCTTCCTTCCTTCCTTCCTTCCTTCCTTCCTTCCTTCCTTCCTTCCTTCCTTCCTTCCTACTAAAGTAAGCTTTAGTAAGCCCCATTGTGGGGCTTGAACTCAAGACCCTGAGATCAAGAATCACATGCTCTACCAACTGAGCCAGATGGGAGCCCCTGGTTGTGGCAATTTCTCAAAATAAGATAACAATGAAGTTTGCATCACTGATTGACTCTTCTCTCACAATTTCTCTGTAACATGTGATGCTTTTGCATATCATTTTATCCACAGTAGAACTTCTTTCAAAATTAGAATCAATCCTCTCAAACCCTGCCACTGCTTTATCATATAAGCACATGAGTATAAGAATATGTGATATTCTAAATCTTCTGTTGTCATTTCAACAGTTTTAACAGCATGTTCCCTAGGAGTTGATTCCATCTCAGATCACCTGAAAAAATATAATAATGATGAAAATATTTCAAATATTTAAAAAATTACCAAAATATGACACAGAGACGTGAGGTGAGAAAATGCTGGTGGAAAAAATGGCACTGAGAGACTTACTTGATACAGAGTTCCCACAACTTTCAATCTGTAAAAACCCAATATCTGCAAATTGCAAAAAAGTGACATGCAATAAAGTGAGGTATGCCTGTATTCTCATGGGTTAGTGCTCATTAGGAGATTAGATATTGTGACTATTACCCCTAGGTATATCTATGCTTGAGAACACGTGCAGCCACAGAAAAAAATGACTTAGAATCATAGGTATTGACTTGCAAATATATTGACAGCATACTGTTGATATATTATAAAAAGGAAAGACACACACACAAACACACAATAAAAGATAAGTTGCACATTGCAATGATATGCACATGAAGACAGGAGGGAAGAAGACAGGCACACTGGACACAAATATCAAAGTGATAGATAAAATAGGAACTGATATGGGGCACACCTGGGGGGCACACCTGGGTGGCACAGTCAGGCCTCTGACTCTTGGTTTTGCCTCAGGTTGTGATATCAGGGTCATGAGACAGAGCCCCGTGTTGAGCTCTGCATTCAGCCCATAATTTGCTTAAGACTCTCTCTTCCTCTGCTTCTTCTTGCTTCCTCTCTCCCTCTCTCTCTGCCCCCCCCCATTCTCTCTCTCTCTCAAATAAATAAATAAATAAATCTTTAAAAAATATAAGCTGTCTTTGTATGTGTATATGTAAGGTACATGTTCATATAAACTTAAAGAAATTATGGAAAGAGAGACATCAAACTTTGAATTTTTCTTATGAAGGAGGAAGGTAGGGGAGATGACAAATGGCTTTTTAAAATGACAGCTCTATTATATGACATATATCAATAAGAATATGGGTTTTTTTAAGCATATCGAGGCAGAAGCAGAAGAAGAAGGTGACAAAGAAGAGGAAGAGGAGGAGCTAGGAGAGGACATTTATAAAATCTCTCTCCCTCCCATAGAAGTCTGGAATTTAAAATTCTCATTGTAGTCCAACAAACCAGAGACATAAGCCATAAGACTGCACCAAGATTCTGTGGCCTCACCTTAGGGAGATGATAACTGTGGAAGTGAGTGTCCTTGGTGACACAGTGGGGAATGCCAAGGGGGATGATGTCACTGAATCTCTGAATTTCCTGGATGACAGCATGTGTATAAGGCAATTTTGCCAGATCTTCAAGGGTGTGGGCCAATAATTCTGTCAATCTCCACCTCGACTTTCTTTAAATATAGCAAGGGTGGAAGGGAGAATAACATCAATGAATGCCAGTGATGGTGAGCTTAACAAAGTCACCCAAAAGATGTCCTGCAGGCTGGCGGGTGTGTGTGTATGTATGTGTCTTGAAATCTTTCCTAAGATGTTGGGTTATTATTGTTCCTTCTTAGTAAAAGCATTGAGAAAGAAAGTCAATGGCTTCATTGTGGAAAAGTCTTGCCTGATGTTTCCATTCTTAGTTAGGAGTGGGGGTCACTTGGGTAAGGATGGATGAAGTTCATTCAACACTTAAGGCTAATTTTTTTAAATGGATGTGGCTGGGACTGTCATATCCTTTTGTCCCAGTAACTTGTTATATGACTTGAATAAGCCACTTCCTCACTCTGGCCCTGAAATTGATTACCTGCAAAATAGGGGAATTTGATTAGATCAGATTTTCTCTAAGTCTGATCTGCAGACTGTCAGAAGAAGAACCAATTCAGGGGCTTTTTAATTAGTTGTACATCAACAGCATACTCCAAAGAGTCACGTTCTTTGTCAACCTCCAAATGTTCTGCCTAGAGCCATGTGCCTTTGTAGACTGCAAAATGCTTTGTGAATGATACTCCTTGTGACTGGAGCACACTTCCTAAACTATAAAGCATTTTACAACTCACCTTAGATAATTTATAAGTATGAAAGTACTTTTCTAACCATAGGGTGCTCACTGAATGAAAAACATTTTGTAAACTGTAAATTATCCTGTCAACCTCAAAGTCTTTTGTTAGCAGCAAAGCTTTATAATAAGTTGCTGATCCCTACAGGAGTGGATCTTTGCTGACAGAAGTTGTTGGTCACCCATCACGTGACCACCTTCCAGCAGGGTTGCAAGACCCTCAACTCTTTCTGACCCTCATTCACCATAAGTCCAGCTCACCTAAAACATCAGGTTCTTAAGAAGAACCCCATACAAGAGAGTGGTACTGGAGCTCTGTGCTGGCGAAGAACAATGAGAGCATTGTGTAGATGAGGTTCGGTTCATATAGTGGAACTCACTCTCAGGATCAGAGCTTTCCTGGGGATAGTGAGAGACAATCTTTAATATCTCCCCTTGCAAAGATTCCCAAATTGATCCACCAGGGCCTCCCTCACTGCTCTGTACCCACACAGGATGATGACAGGCCGGGGTCCCAGGTAGACTGTGAAGACATCCCCATACTTCTTCCGCAGCTGTGGAGGCAGGGTCCGGCTCTCACTCATTCACTCAAGACAAGAGTCTCCACCCTCACACCTGGATCACAACCTCCAGCCTAGCCTAACCACTGTCATCCTTCCCCATCACATATTTATCAAGGAAGAATTGAAACCTGAACTCAGTGGCCTCCTTCAAGCCTCCCTCGTAAGCCCTTGCCCAAATGTTCTCTTAGCTTCTCCAAGAACTCTCAGCTTTGAATTTTCAAAATGACAGAGACTCCTTACATGTGAGCTCTGGTACCTCTCCTTTCCAACACCTGCAGGACACAGCTCAAAGCTTCATGTCTATCATCATTTCTCCTTCCAATCTACCTTCCCTGCCTTCCTTCTTTTTTTTTTAAGATTTATTTATTTATTTATTTATTTATTTATTTATGATAGACAGAGAGAGAGAGAGAGAGAGAGAAAGAGAGGCAGAGACACAGGCAGAGGGAGAAGCAGGCTCCATGCCAGGAGCCCGATGTGGGACTCGATCCCGGGACTCCAGGATCGCGCCCTGGGTCAAAGGCAGGCGCCAAACCACTGAGCCACCCAGGGACCCCCCCCCCCCCCCGCTTTCCTTCTTATAGAAATTCCAGAAGCTTCGTTAGTGGGCATATTGTGCTAGATGGCAGATCAAGGCTGGAAGAAGACATTCCCAAGCTGGCCTGCGAAATCCCACCCACAGTTTGACCCCGCACTCCTGCCTTGCTGCCTATGAGCTGTTACCTGTCCACCCACTTCTTCCTTTCCACCCCCTTTCCCCTCCCCATATCACAGCCTGGAAGGTCTTGAGAAAGCCCTTGTGGTCTATTTGCAAAATGTTCCCCAGGAAGAGCAGAGGCCAAGGTCCTTGAGGTAGGCAGCCTCGGGAAGCTGGGTGAACCCAGAGTAACAAAAGGCCAATGAAGACAGTGAGGAGCAGGAGGGCTGATAGTGCCATGGTCCTGGTTGTGCCTGCCTTCCATCCTGCCATTCCTCTTAAAAGGGAGACTGATCTGTTGCTTGTCACGTTTTTTTCCCTGTGGTCAATGGGGGCGACTGTGCCATAAATCTACCTTGGCACAGCTCTTGATAACTCTCCAGTGCAACAGGAGGTCCAAAGCTGGCAGAGGCTTCAGAAGCCAGGAAGTTTAACATCTCAAATGGGTCCCAGAGTCAGCTTTCCATTGGCCCTTGGCTAGCTGGAAGTGTCCTAGCAGGCAATGCCCTTGAACCTGGAGTCCTTTCATGAAGGAAGGAAGGGTAGTGGTGCCAGCTGGTGGAACATGTAGATTCTGGTGAAGGATGGTTGCACTGCAAGGATGGCTCTTGGCCAGCTTTCTCAGAGGGTGGTATTGCATCACGAGGGACTGAGAATAGCTAGAAGGCAGAATTGGGGCATCCTGTCTTCATTTGTTCTGGGTATCAAAAAAGAGTAAGATATGAAGACACAGGCAAATTCTGGGACACCTGGCTCAGTGGTTGAACATCTGCCTTTGGCTCAGGGCATGATCCCAGTCTGGAGATCAAGTCCTGCATTGGGCTTCCTGTGAGAGCCTGCTTCTCCCTCTGTCTATGTCTCTGCCTCTTTCTGTGTCTCTCATGAATAACTAAATAAAATCTAAAAAAGAAAAAAGAAAGAAAAGGAAAGGAAAAAGACAAGGTCTGATGGGGGAAGGCTAACTCCATGTTGGGTGCATTTGGGGTTGCCTGATTTATCCATCCATCCAACCATCCATCCATCCATCCATTCATTCCTCAGCAAATATTTTGCTTTTTCAGAGCTGGCATTGTAGTGAAGAAGTTCTTACCTCCCAGAAAGATCCCTAGTGACCTGACAATAAATGGGTCTCACACAAAATGGCATGGCTCACCACCTGACCAGGGGATGTCAGGCTTTTGATGTTTATTTGAGTTTCAGAGAATTGAAGGGCACTGTAAAGAAACCAGTTTAGGCACTAGATTAGAATCATGGGCCTGGAGCCCATGGGCCAAGGAGCCAAGGAGCCCTTTGCACAGAGGGAAGCAGTAAGGAGAGTCAGTAAGAATGAGGACAGTAGGGTACAGCAATGGTCTACAATGTGGATGAATCTCAAAAATATTATCCTGAGTGAAAGAAGCCAGACACAACAGAGCACATATTGTATGATTCCATTTACATAAGATACATAGAATAGGCAAAGCCACAGAGACTGGAAGCAGATTGGTGTTTGCCAGGGGCTGAGGGGGAAGGGAAATGGAGAGTGACTGTTACTGGGTAAGGGGTTTTCTTCTTGAGTGATGAAAATGTTTGGAACTCGATAGTGGTGGTGGTTGTACAACATTGCGAATGAACTCAATGCCACTAAATTATACACTTTAAAACACTTGTTTTATGTGATGTGAATTTTACTATAATTTAAAAATATAATGGGGGGTTGTGGTTAGGTGAAGAATTTGAGTTTGAGAACCAGGGAGACAGAGTGTGAATCTTGCTCCTCCACTCCCAGCCATATGATCTGGGAAAACTGATGCCAGTGCCTGGCCTTTGTTTACTCGTCTGTAAAACACAATCACTGTAGCCATCCCATGGGACTACTGGAAGGAAGATTCAAGTGAGCTCACATAGGCACAGATCATGGAGCACAAATGGTTGCTCAGTGGAGGTGGTGGTTGTTCTGAGGATGGGAGGAGTCACTGGGGGAAGCTGTGGTTTGGGAGGCAGAAATGCAGAGAGCACCTGAGTCAAATCTCCCCTTAATCCCCAGCTTCTAGCTCTACACCACATATGTAACTTTATTGACAAAGGAAAGAAACACACCCCCATGAGCCTTTACAAGAGCTGCAGAATGATGGGGTGAGATGAGATGGCAGAGAGGAATTTCCCAGGGAGGCAGCAATCAAGGAGGGGAAGGACACTGGCTGGAAGTGGGTCTTTCAGTGGCAGGAAGACCCAGAGAGAGGCAAGCAGCTGTTCTCTGAAGTAGTGGACATATTTCATGATCCTGGAATCCTTTGACCCCCCTTCCCTCAGCACCCTCCACGAGACAGAAAGCTGATCTGGTACACTGGGGGCAATTTGCCCACACCTATCTCCTGGGGTGTGAGGTCAATGTCCTCAGGGGCCATGGGGCTGGCCACAGAGAAGTTCTGGAGGATGGTGGTGAAGAAGAGGAATAATTCCATGCGGGCGATGCCTTCACCAAGACAAATGCGCTTCCCTGTGGGCACAGAAGATCATCATTGTGGGCACTCAGCTGATGTACATCCTTTGCCCTGTCACATCCCAAACCCATATATCTGTGTCCATTGCAACACATTTGTCTGGGATTGCCCTTTGACCTGAAATTCAGGGTGGACTTTTAGGGAGTTCCCAGGCTCTCTGAAACCAGGTGCAAACATTTGGGTGGATTGGCCTTGCACATTATACCAGGAGAGTCTCTAGTTTCTGTTAAAAGGGTTTCTAGAGGATTCAGTGGCCCCTCAGAGAATGTGTGTGTGTGTCTGTGTGTCTGTCTGTCTGCCTCCACATGTGTAGGTGTGTGCACATTTCTGACAACATTTTTAATGTCTTTCATTTCTAACGTGGGGAGAATGGTACCCATCAACTAGGGCTATCATGACGTTAAAGAAATTAGTATTTGTAAAAATTCTTAGACTAGTACCTGCCCTGTACTAAGGATACTGTAGGTGGTTGTTGCTTTGTGTTTCTTTCTAGGTGTGTGTGGTGGGGAATGTGTGTGTGTGTGTGTGTGTGTGTGTGTGTGTGTGTGGTAGGGAATATGTGCATTGGGGAGCAGTATGTATGTGGAAGGGAAGGCATGTGTGTGTTTGGGAGTGTGTGTGTGTGTTTGTGTCAGGGAGTGTGTTATGGTCGGGAGTGTGGGGGGAAGTGCGTATATGTGTGGTAGGGAATGTGAGTGTGTGGTAGGGAGTGTGCATGTGGGGGAATGTGCATGTTTGTGGCAGGGAGTGTGTGGGTAGTTGGGGGTAGTCGGGGGGTAGTGTGTGTGTGGTAGGGAATGTGGGGGGTAGTGAGAGGGTCTGTGTGTGGTAGGAGTGTGTTTGTTTGTGGTTGGAGTGTGCATGTGGGGGAGAGTTGTGTGGTGGGAAGTTGTGTGGTGGATATTGTGGGTGTGTGGGGATTATGTGTGTGGTGAAGAGAATGCGTGTGTTGAGAAGTGTGCATGTGGGGGCGGAGTTGTGTGGTGCAGAGTGTGATTGTGTGGTGGGGAGTGTGTGGAGTGTGTGTGTGTGGTGAGGAGAACGGGTGGTGAGAAGTGTGCATGTGGGGGGGAGTCGTATGGTGGGTTTTGTGAGTGTGGTGGGGAGTGTTTATGGGGGTGTATGTGGCACTGTGTGATTGTCTCTCTGAGTTGTCGTCTGAACTCAGTGTGGGAGCCATGGGCTTCAAGAGTTTTGGGGAAAAATCAAACTGCACATGAAGTGGGAGTCTATGGCCTCGGGCTGACTCCAGAGGTGTGAAAGCCCCCAGTAGGTTACAGAGCTTGGGCTTGTCGAGAAATGAGGACACAGGGCATGGAAACCTCAGGCAGAGATGCTGAAAGCCTGCTCCTTTACTTCAATGGCTCTTAATCTGCAGGCTGGCCACCTTGGAAAGACCATTCCAGACATTTCCTAGACCTTCCATTGGGCTTGTGTGGAGGTTTCTTGAAGAGGGGGGGGAGTGTATTCCATATCTTTTTTGGCACATCAGAAGTGAGGACATAGGAACTTAGGAAAACTCAGGGCAGGGCTAGGTCCTGCAACTCGTTCTGTCACCCAGTTCTTTCCAGAACAGCCTGGCCCTACTCTCTCCCTCTCACCCTGTCTTCCTCATCCCTGGGGCTGTCTATTGTGGGACTCCTTTGCTATCCTTTTGGCTCTAACATCTTTTTAGGCTCAGTTTGCCTTTCTTTCCCCCCATGGCGAGCTTGCCTCAGACTTCTGCTCTGTCTCTATCTCCTATCTGACTTCTGTCTCCCTCATCTTTTGCCCACATTCTTCAATCTTAAACTCGCTGTCTCTGTCCATTTGATTCTGATTCCACTTGAAACTCTCTCTCTCTCCCTCCTTTTCTGTCTCCCTCTCCTCTTTCTCACTCTATCGTCTCATGCTCACTCTGTCTCTGTCACTATGTCCCCCGTCACTGTCTCCCTCTGTGTCTCTCTGTTTCTCACTCACTCCTTCCTTCTTTGTCTGTCTGTCTCTGTCCTTTTCTTTCTCTATATCTCTGCCTTGATTCCAGGGTCCTCTTCTCTCCCAAAGGATGAGGAACCCGGGCATTGGGGTTTTCTCTGCATGAGGCCAAAGTGTGGAGAGTTGGGGATAGAGACAAGTAAGAGCACATCAAGACACTCTCTAGCCCCCAGTGCCAGCAGGATAAATGCAACTACCTCCCAGCTTTCAAGGCCCTCCAGCTGAGCGATTCATCCTTGACCCCCTCTATAATCTATACTCCAGGCTCTCTGGGCTCATCTAGCGTCTCAAATCTGCCATGCTGTCTCCACCCTCAGGTTTTGACCTTGCTCTGCCTGGACCACTCTTTCTAGTGGCCAATTGATATTTATCCTTGATCTCTTAGCTTTGAAGCCAGTACATCAGGGAAGCTTTTTTCATGAACCACTAAGAGTAGTCAGTCCTTCCTATGTTGCATCTCCAAAGCCCCTTTTAGAGCATCTATCACAATTAGGATTAATTATAATAATAATCACCACTTCTATGAGCACTTACTTTGTTCCAAACAGTCCTAATCACATGGCAAGCATTAATTAATTTAATTAGGTACATTATTGTGGCCAAATGACAAATGCCCATTTTCCCTGCTGGATGATAAATTTCCCAGGGCAGAAACCATGTCTCCATGAGACTTGTCCAGTGCATTATCTTCAGCCTCCAATAGAGTACTGAGCTCAGAGTAGTGCTCCCGGATATTTCATGCCAAGGTATAGAGAGGTTAAAATACTTTCCCATGGTCCAACTTACCAAGATGTGCCTTTGGAACATGATCTTACTTCTTAAACCCCCCTGGGTTGTAATGAAGATGGAGCAGATTAAAGCAGGTAAAGCAACTGGCACATACTAAATGCTCCATAAGCAAAGATCTCTCCTGGATTGTCTCAAGGAGGGGGTGGCATCTGCACTATGGTATCTGGGAAAGGGAGTGTGGGCCTGGCTTACCTATGGAGAAGGGGATAAATGCTTCATTCTTCTTCAGTGCTCCATTGGCATCCAGAAAGTGGTCAGGGTTGAAGACATCTGGTTTTTCAAAGTAATGGGGATCATTGAGAGCAGAGTGCAGGATGGGAAATACTTCAGTGCCCTAAGGGAGGGTCACATGGTCAGAAGATATTGCCATTCCCTTCCTCAACCCATTTGATTAAAAAACAAAATCAATAACAAACAAACAATAACAACAGGTCAAGTACAGAGATTAAGAGCACCCAGACTGGCCACATAGGAGAGATGTGGGAGCCCAGTTGGCCTCACCTTGGGAATAATGTACCCTCTGAAGCAAATATCTTTGGTGACCATATGGGGCACGCCAATGGGGAGAAGGTCCCCAAATCTCTGAATCTCGTGGATGACTGCATCAGTGTATGGCATTTTGGCTCGGTCATCAAGGGAAGGAAGACGGTGTGGGCCAATCACCTGGTCAATCTCCTTGTAGATTCTCTCTGCATAGATGAGTGGGACCAGGGAATCTCATTTTTAAATTTTATTTATTTTTATTTAAATTCAATTAATTCATAGAGTGTATATTAGTATCAGAGGTAGAGTTCAGTGAATTGTCAGTCTATATAACACCCAGTGCTCATTCATCATGTGCCCTCCTTTATGTCCATCACTCCATTACCCCATCCCCCCATCCATCTCCCCTCCAGGACCCTCATTTTATTTCCTAGGGTTAAGAGTTTCTTATGGTTTGTATCCCTCTCTGATTTCATCTTGTTTTATTTTTCCCTCCCTTCCCCATGATCTTCTGTTTTGTTTCTTAAATTTCACATATGAGTGAGATCATATGATAATTGCCTTTCTCTGACTGACTTATTTCACTCAGCATAATACCATCTAGGGGAACTTCATTTTAAAAAGACATTTCAGGGACGCCTGGGTGGCTAGGCGGTTGAGCGTCTGCCTTTGGCTCAGGGCATCGAGTCCCATGTGTCAGGCTCCCTGCTTGGAGCCTGCTTCTCCCTCTGCCTGTGTCTCTGCTTCTCTCTCTCTCGCTCATGAATAAATAAATAAAATCTTTAAAAAAATAAAAAGACATTTTAGCAGGGATACTGCTTTCTATGGACGAATGAGTCAGGAACAATATATATAATATAATAAAGGATTAGGTCATTGACACCCCTCAGAGCCACCAGCCTGGGGTAGGGGAATGAGGAGGAAGCAAGAATTCTCACCTTTTGAAATCTAATGAATGTTACAAATTCTCCCCCATGGGCGCACACATATACACATCACAATTTTGTATAGAATTTCAGATTAAGAAATGAAGACTATAAGCTTGTCAAAATTCTCCCTCTAAAAAGAGTAGAAAATGAACTAATAATTATTATTGTTTGTATTATTGATGACACACTGTGCTAGGTCCTCAGGAATATAACAATGAATAGATCAACAGATTAACCCACCAACAACTGGATAAATAAATGAAAACATAAAGCAATCAACTAATGATTTATGAGTGGAAGAACATTAATGAATGGATGTATGTATCACTCAATGTAGGAATTAATGAATCATTAATCATTAATTAATAAATGGCCCATAGAAAAGTACATGAACCCGATTAACCAAAAAATCCCATAAATGGATGGATGGCTAGATCTATAGAAGAATAAGTAAATAAATAAATTAGTGAAGGAATAGGTAAATATAGGAATGAATGGATGGATGGATTGAATGATATATCCATAAATTAGTGATGGATAACTGAGTGAATTAGTAAAGGAATAATAGATGGATGAAGGATGGATTGAAAGACCGATGGGAGAATTAAGGAACGAAATCTTCGGGATCCCTGGGTGGCTCAGCGGTTTGGCGCCTGCCTTTGGCCCAGGGCGCGATCCTGGAGTCCCGGAATCGAGTCCCACGTCAGGTTCCCGGCATGGAGCCTGCTCTCCCTCCTCCTGTGTCTCTGCCTCTCTCTCTCTCTATGTCTATCACGAATAAATAAATAAATAAATCTTTTTTTAAAAAAGGAATGAAATCTAGTTCATAGGACAGATGGATGCACGCACGAACAGATGAGCCGATGAATCAATGACAAATAGTTCATTCGATTAATCACTGTTTTAAAAGATCCACAGGGATCCCTGGGTGGCGCAGCGGTTTGGCGCCTGCCTTTGGCCCAGGGCGCGATCCTGGAGACCCGGGATCGAGTCCCACGTCGGGATCCCGGTGCACGGAGCTTGCTTCTCCCTCTGCTTATGTCTCTGCCTCTCTCTCTCTCTCTCTCTCTCTGTCTGTGTGACTATCATAAATAAATTAAAAAAAAAATTAAAAGATCAACAGATGAAGCAATTAATCCACATAAAGAAAAAAATTAATCCACATAAAGAATGGGAGTTGATGTCGTCGGATTAATCATTGATTAAAGAATCTGAGTACACAGGTTAATAAATAAATAAAAGGACAGACAGGTGCATGGATGGCTGGGGAGGTAGATGAGTCAGCCTGTAAACGATGGGAAGAAACAGTGGGAGAACATACTGACACACTTCACCCACCCACCCACAGGGCTGGCTTAGTGAGGGATTCATTGAAAACCTGAGTGCTACAGGTATAGGAAAGGAACTCCACCTCTCTCATTCAGGAAGCACCTCAAGCGGGTTGGGGTAACTCGGTGGCGGGCACTGAGGGGGGCACTTGACAGGATGAGCACTGGGTGTTATACTATATGTTGGCAAATCAAACTTCAATTTAAATAAATAAATAAATAAATAAATAAATAAATAAATAAATAAATAAATAAATTTTCAAAAAAAAAAAAAAAGGGAAGGACCTCAGCCCCACTTCCGCAGCCCCCAAAGGGGTCACAAATCCCCCCTGCCCCGACCCAGCCACCTGCGATGTGGGGGTATTTGAGCATGAGTAGGAATCCGTAGCGGAGCGTGGTGCTGGTGGTCTCCGTGCCGGCGAAGAAGAGCGAGAGCGCCGTGTCTATGAGGTTCCGATGGTGGAACTCGCTGCTGGGCTCGGCCTTCTCCTGGATCCGAGGGGAAGCGGGGGGCTTGGCTGCGCGCTCCTCCCTCGGGGCGCCCTCCCCTCCTCAGGGTCTCTCGCAGGGTCTGGAGCCTTCCTTTTCTGCGCCCTCTGCGCCCCCAACCGCGAATCCGTCTCCGCCTCTCTGCGCGCTGCCTGGGCTGCAATCCCTCTGCCATCCCCTGCTGTGCGCGTCCCCCTTTCGCTCCCAGCCTCTCTTGGCCTCTGTGAGTCCTGCCACCTGTTGCTGGACTTCTGTCCCGTGTCCTGCGCTTCCTGTTTTTCTCTCCCTTCCTCTGTCCTCCTTTCTCCTTTTTAACTCTTCCCCTCGTTTCCTTTCTGCCTCTCCCCTCCTCTTTCCAAGATCCCTTGGCATCCCGTGTCCTTCCCCCCCATTCCTTTCCCCTCGCCGCTGCCTTCTGCCCCCCTCCTCATCTTTTCCTCCTTCCCTGCGTCTCCCATCCCCCTCCCGCAAACCCCACTTTGTCCATGCGGATCAGGTAGGCGTCGATGAAGTCCCGCGGAGCGCTGGGGTCCAGGGTTTCCCGGTGCTTCTCCACCATGCGGGCAATGAAGGCTTTGATTTCCTGCAGGTTATTGTAGACCTGCCTGTGTGTGCCAGGAAAGTACTTCAAGAAGCTGTGGAAAAGCTCGAACATCTGCGGGAAAGAAGGGGGGCTGTGAGATCGTCCTGGGGCTGAGCTGTGGGTCCCAGTGGAGGGAGACCTCCCTGGCCCTGACACCCGGGAAGGGGTGGTGGTGGGTATCATCTCCCTGTGTCTGTCTCTCTTTTTCTGTCTCCCTTGTCTCTGTCTCTCACCCACTCACTGATTCTAGGTCTCCTTTGATCTGTTCTCCTCCCATTTATTTTTAAGATTTTATTTGTTCATGAGAGGCAGAGAGACAGGCAGAGGGAGAAGCAGGCTCCACGCAGGGAGCCCGATGTGGGACTGGATCCCAGGACTCCAGGATCAAGCCCTGAGCCGAAGGCAGGTGCTAAACCGCTGAGGCACCCAGGAATTCCCCAGAAAACTTTTTCTTAATCGCTCCTTCTAGGGATAACCATTGTTAACTCTGGTGAATCTCCTTCTAGAGTTTTCTCTTTGTGGTTTTCCATGGAAGGGGAAAAGTGAAATCACCTGTTGGGCTTCTTCCAAATACTCACCTTGGGCCCCATTCCAGATTTTTGGATCAGACTCTCCAGTAGGAGGTCATGGGAATTTGTATTTGTGACAATCCTATGCATGAATCTGACATATACTACTAGTTAAGAAACATAGTCATAGTGCTCTGAAGTTTAATTTCTTTTCTTTTCTTTCTTTCTTTTCTTTCTTTCTTTCTTTCTTTCTTTCTTTCTTTCTTCTTTCTTTCTTTCTTTCTTTCTTTCTTTCTTTCTTCTTTTTCTTCTTTTTTTTTTGAGAGAGAGAGAGGGAAGTGGGGGAGGGGCAGAAGGAGAGGGAGAGAGAATCTTAAGTAGGCTCTATGCTCAGCGTGGAGCCCAAGGGAGGACTCCATCTCACAACCGTGGGACCATGACCTGAACTGAAATCAAAGAGTTGGATGCTTAACCAACTGAGCCACCCAGGTGCCCCCGAAGTTTAATTTTCTTAACTTAATATACAATTAGGGTATTTCCAGGTTCATTGAGAAAGAGAAATCACACTATTCTGTTATAAAAGAAGAGGATATTACTTTACAACCTGAGAGACATTTAAAAGAAAGAAAAAAAAAAAAACAGAGGAAGGAGAATGGGGTAAACAAAGAAATGTCATTCCTTTTTTCATATATCCTTTGAACTGCTTCAAGTGAGGGGCTTTGCCAAAGACAGAGGTGAAGATTTTAAGAAATTGGGGACAGAAGAGTAGAGAGCTTGATATCCTGATTCATATTCTGTCCCCTTGTCTCTTCATCTCAGCCTCGTCATACTATGCTCTCTGCCCGTCTCTTGTCCCTCCCTCCTGCCACCCAGCACTCAGTGCCCCTGTCCCTCCTTGTTGTCTCTGCTCCTCTTCCAGCCTGTAGGTGCATTTCTGGGCCCCCAAAGCAGATTGCCCCTCTGCCTTGCCCCAGATGTCCACCTCATGCCCACCCTCCCACTCCCTCTCCCTGACCTGGCTGGAGAAAGAGCTGATGAGTGCGAAGGACACATAGAACAAGTTCATCAGGCGCAGGAACTCAGGGTCTTTGTAGCCAAAGCGTTTTCCAAAGACAATGGAGCAGATGATGTTGGCGGTCATGGAGTGGAAGAAGAAGGTGGGGTCCTGGAGGACTCCTAGGAGGAGGCAGCACAGGTCATGGGACACAGACTCAAACAGAGGCCTTCGGAGCATTTGGCTACTGCCCCATGTCTGTGTGTCTGCCCTCCCTCACCCAGTGGTGGTAAAGAAAGGGAGACAACAACAGCTAACAAGCACTAGCCCAGATGATGTGCCAGGCTCTATTCTAAGCACTTCATGTATTATTTCATTAAATTTCCCACCACAATCCTGGGAGGAAAGTGTTGTTCTGTTATTATTTCCATTCCACAGTTGGGCAGAGAGGTTGAGTAACTTGCCCAGTGTTACCCAGCTCCTCATCCCTGGGATTGGGATTCAGACCCAGGCAGCCCAGCTCTAGGGACTGTCCCTCTCCGGCCTCAGCTCTGACCCTGGGAGCAGGGAGTTAAGTCCCAGGGACAGAGGGATGCAGAGCAGGCGTTCAGTCAATCACCTGTGCAAAGTAAAGAACTCTGTTCTCCCTATCCCTGGCCTGTCACTCTCCCTTCATCTCTTCTTTCCACCTCCAGGGCATTCTGGTCTCCAGGGAATTGTCCTGCACTGTCTGTATACATCCTGACTATGCCCAGGAGCAACGTGTGATCAGCCTCTCTCTCTGCGGGTCTCACCTGTCCATCTTCTTTGGTCCCCATCAGAGCCTTTTCTGAGCAAGTCTGTCTGTCTGTCTAATTTTCTCTGCCTTGGTTTCTTTCTGCCTCTCCCAGGCTCTTCCAGTCTCTCTCTGTTTTGGTCCCTCCCTCTCTGTCTCTTTCTCCTTTCCTGTCTCTCCAGCTGAGTCACTCTGTATCCTCCGGTCTGCTTCTTTGTTCTCTGTCCCTAGTCCTCTACAGCTACATGTGTTTCTACCTCTGCCTCTCCCTCCCAACCTCTGCATTTATGTCCCAAAATATCTCTTATGGAAGGACCCTGTCTCATAAACACCTTTTTTTTTTTCATAAACACCTTTTTATGGAGAATCCCAAATCAGGCAGAAGTGCTTCTTTGACAGCTTGTATAGCTGTCTGAGAGTGGAATGCCCCGGCTGCCCTCCTTGCGCACTGCCAGCTCATCAGCAGTTCACCCAAGGAAAGGAAAACCCAGTTTATCATTTTCAAAGTATCTGTCATTTTCCCCTTTCTCTCTCTGCCTTCTTTTTATAAGTCCTATTTTTGTTCTTGATAGATACAATTAATCCATGAGTTGGTTTCTCTGAATTCAAGTAAACAGCATGCTAGCACCTAAAGTTTATGCCTTTGAGTTGTTCTCAACACTATACACTCTACATCTCTCTGGCTTCCTGTGTTCCTCTCCTCCCCATCACTGTCTATCCCTCTGTCTGATGGTCTCTTGGGATCATTTTCTTTTTTTATGATTTTATTTATTTACTCATGAGAGACACACACAGAGAGGCAGAGACATAGACAGAGGGAGAAGCAGGCTCCCTGCAGGGAGCCTCACGTGGGACTCGATCCCAGCACCCTGGGGTCGCGACCTGAGCCAAAGGCAGACGCTCAACCACTGAGCCACCCAGGTGCCCTTGGGATCATTTTCTATCTCTACCTCTCTTTCTCTGTCCATGGGTACCCCCTATGTCTTTCTGTTGCCATGCACCCCGCATAGCCATCACACAGGACTCACCCTCAGTTTTCCGCAGCTCTTCCACCAGACACTGAGCCTCCTCCTGAATCCGCTCCTCCACACTCCGCTTCCCCATCCCGAAGTCCCTCATGGTGGCCAGAGAGAATCGGCGAAGAGTCTTCCAGCGTTCCCCATTGGCAAAGACTACACCTGGGTGTGTAGAGAAGGCATAGGTTGCCTAGGAGACTGGAAGGAGACCCTGTGTCCCTGTGCACCCCTTATCTTCTCTTCCCAAATTCATCCTCTCCAATTCCCCTTCTCCAGCATTCCCTTCCTGCTGCCTTTGAGGCCCTTACCGTATCCCTGGAAGACTGGCTCCACTATAGCAATTTTTCCCCGGCCAGAGAAGGCCTCAGCATTGTCCACCAGGGCCTCCCGTATGGCGTCTATCCCACATAGCATGACCGTGCGTCTTGGCCCCAGGTACACCGTGAAAACATCCCCATATTTCTCTTGGAGCTGCAAAGCATATCCACACCAGGGTTACTATTAGTCCATATGCACCTATGCAGCCATACCAGTTGTTAAACCATAAAAACACTTACACATAGATTGGTCTTGTGTGAGACAAGACCCTCCAGCCCAGGGTGCCTTTCCCCTTCCCAGGACCCAGCAACTAAAGGATTAACCCGTGGCCCAGCCAGGGTCTGCATGATTGGTGCCCTAAGCAACACAGATGGTTAAATATCTCTCATTCCTACCCATACCTGTGACTCTAGCCAGATCTCCCCAGCATTGAAATTGAAGGGTCATACTTCTTGTGACCCAAGGTCAACCTGCTGTCTGCCTCCTGACTATTTCCCCTAGGGACCTACCCTGAACCACCTACCTGGTAGACAGAAAAGGGAAAACAATGGCTTCTGGGATGATCATGAAATCTGAGGAATCATAACATCAGTGCAGCCACTTGCAAAACTGCTCAGTGGTATTTATCAAAACTAAACACATGGATACTAAGTGATTCAGCATCTTCACTCCCAGATGCCTGCCCAACAAAAATGTGCACATAGGTTCACGAAAATATAAACAGTAAGATCCATGGAAGCTCAACAACACAGAGAGAGAATAAATATATAATGATATATTCATGCCATGGAGTACTATGTAACAATTACAAAGAACCTGCTCTATAGCCAACAACATGAATGAAACTCACAGGCATAGAGTTGAATGAAAGCAACCAGACACACAAGTGTCCATAATTCATAATATTATTTATTTATTTATTTATTTATTTATAAAGAGAAAGAGTGCAAGTGTGCAAGCAAGGGGGGAAGGAGAAGGAGGGGAGACAGAGGTGCAGAGGGAGAGAGAGAGAGAATCTTAAGGAAGCTCCACGCCCATTGTGGATTTGGATGCAAGGTTCAATCTTATGACCCTGAGATCATGACCTGAGCTGAAATCAAGAGTCCGATGCCCAAACAACAGAACCACCAAGGCACTCTGGTCATAATCCTATTTATATGAAGTCAAGATAGTGGGAGGGTGGTGATCGGAAGGAGATTTCTGGGGATAAACGTATTGTTATGTATCTGTATGTCAATTACATGAGTATGTTCATTTGAGAGAATTCACTGAGCTGAACACATGAGTTGTGCACTTTTAGGGTAAACCTCAATAAAAGTTGTCTTAAAATTATGAAAAGTTAAGGGGTGCCTGGGTGGCACAGTCAGTTAAGCATCAGACTCTTGATTTTGGCTCAGGTCATGATCTCAGGGTCATGAGAGTGAGCCCCAAGTCAGCTCTGGGCTGGGCATGGAGCCTGCTTAAAATTCTCTCTCTCCCCATCCTTCTGCCCCTCCTCCCACTTGTGTGAACATGCACTCTCAAATGAGTAAATAAATAAAATCTTTTTAAAAATCATTAAAAGGTTAAGTTTACTGAGAAATCTCTCATACTGATCTCTGCAAAGCCTCCCTACTGGTCTCCCCACTTCCATTCCCATTCCCCTACAATCGGTTTACCACCCACCCCACCCTACCCTGAAGCCAGAGTAGTCCCATGAAAATGTAAATTAATTAATACCCCTAATCTGCTCCAAACCCTCCAGTGGTCCCACTGCACAGAGAGTAAGATCTGAGTTCTCAGGGTGCCTGGGTGGCTCTGGAGTTGGGTGTCTGCCTTTGGCTCAGGGTCATGATCCCAGGGTCCTGGGATGGAGGCCCTCATCAGGCTCCCTGCTAAGGAATCTTCTTCTCCCTCTCCTTCTGCTGTTCCCCCTGCTGGTGCTCTCTGGCTCTCTCTCCCTCTCTCTCAAATAAATAAATAAAATCTTAAAAAAAAAAAAAAAAGATCTGAGTTATCCACCATGGCTCCGTCACTCCTCTGCTTGTCCTCTCTCTTTCCCCTTCACTCATTATTCCAATCCTGCCTTCATGTTGTCCTGAAAAAATGCCCTGCTTGCTCCTGCCTCTTCTCTTGCATCTTTCAGAGTCTCTGCTCACTAAGTGAGACAGAGCCTTTCCCTCACCATTCCATCTATAGTAGCTCCACACTTTCTAAACCTGCTTTCTTTTAATCATAGCTTTTGTCTCCCTCATATTTCCTTGTCTATCTTCTATGCTCTGTCCAAAGTCATATCATCAATGCCTAGAATATTCCAGGCACACAGAAGATGCCCAGGAAATGATATTGAATGAGCGAATAAATTAATAAATGGATCAAAGTAGCTGCCATTTAATGAGCACTTAATATACACCAGGCTCTATGAAATATGCCACCCATCCTCAACAATGTTATGAGTCATGCCTTCTTATCACTATCTCATTTTACAGAGGAAGGAACTGAAACTCAGTGAGAGTTGAATCTAGAAAACAAAATCCACATCTATTTCTCTCTAGAAAGATCTGGGAAAGTATTGGGGAACAGAGGAGGAGTGGGGCCACCCTCTCCAAGCTGTCCCATCATGACCCCCACTAGGTCATTCTCTTCCTCTCTATTCCCAAAGATGATATGATAATAGAGGATCATGGACCCCTAGGGAATCCTGGAAGGTCCATGGAAGAGATTTAGGGGGTCTGGAACTCTCAAAATTATATGCAAAAGTGTTTATGGACATTTGAAGGGGAGGGAGCCCACAGCTTAACCAAATTCTCAAGGTATTTTGTGATCCCCCCAAATATTAGGCAGTTCAGTCTAGGAGAGCATTGGAGATGAAGATATGCTATGTTGGACCTCAGTGTTCCTTCCATGCAGTCTCAGGTGTGTGACTGCAGACAAGTGTCCCTCTCGGGCTGAACCTCAGTCCATACCTCGAGGATAGGGGTAGCACCTTACCTAGCCCGCAGGGTCGTGGTGAACCAGACCTGATGAATTCCTGCAGCAATACAGATAAATTCTAGCCACGTAATTTTGAGCGAGGAAATCAAGCCCAGGAGTCTACAGGAAAGCACGGTGCCCTTGTGATGCATTGAAGACAATGAGAATTAAATAATATGTACCTGGTGCTTCCACATATGTGGGAAAATTCTCTCTGGTAAGCAAAAGCAAAGGGATGAGAAGGCCAAGATTCAGGAGTGTGGTCATCATGAGGCAAGGTGGGGGTGGGGGGACAGTGAACAGGGCAGCAAGGGGCAGCTGGAAGCTGGTGATCCAGTTCCTCTGTTAGGAAGTGGATTCATGGTGTGGATGATATTATTAAAAGATAAATGGATAATCAAACAAGAAATCATGCCAGGAAAGCTGTGATCCGGAGCCTGGTAAATCCTCCAGAGTTAGCTATTACAGCTCACTCATGGTCATTATGGCTAAGCGCTCTGTGCATGGCCTCCTGTCCTCACCCCTCCTCCTGCCAGCACTGACCTGGGCTAGTCTTTGACCTCTTCTGTTGGCAGAGGAGAGATCTATATTAGTGGTGACACCATCCCTTTTTTCTCTCTCTTTCAGTGCCCAGGTCAATCCACGGAGGGTGGCAGGCACCCAGATACTCCACAGAGGGTGGCAGAAGAATGGAGTTCTACACCATGGCTCGCACCCAGACGCCTCTTCACGCCCACTTGCTCACTGCAGGGACATGGCCCACACACTCCAACTGAGCAGAGACACCTGACTACCTGACCACCATCCAGCATGCTTCACCTCCATGCCCCTTCCTCACCCCACCCCCTAGGGTGACAAGATGCCCTCACTCCTGGTGAGTGATCCCCAAATACGGAGGCAGGGAGCAACCCTCATACCCCATCCAATGTGCATCTCACCCTGAGGAAGGATTTGAGTAAGCCTTTTCTGTCCATCTGAAGAAAGTTCCCCAAGATGGGCAGAGGACGGGGGCCTGGTGGGAGGTGGCCATAAGCCTTTGGGTGGCCCCTGGCCATCAGAAGCAAGAGCCCCGTGAGGAGAGCAAGGAGGAGAAGGACGCTGAGCTCCATGGTTTGGTCCACGTGCCTTCCTCCCAACTGCAGCCTCGAGCTGAGCCTTTTATCCGGAGCCTGCCTCCCCACCAAGTTATGTAACTTCATCCCTTCCCCGCCTCTCCTCTCATCATGGCCAGGAATGTGAACTTGAAGGAGTGGTGATTACAGACCCATATTTCCTGCTCAAGCAACCCTACCTGTTGGTACAATGTGTTAGTGATTCCAAAGTCCACATGAGGATGTGTATGGCACACAGTTGTGTTTGTTTTGCAGGTATGGGTGAGCATGCACTGTCCACTTGGGTGCTTATGCTTGCATTTGCTCTCCCATACCTCTTTGCACCTGTGTGTATGCCTGTATGATTTTATATGTGAAGCAGTGTTTGTATTTATGTGAATGCGCTGATGTGTGAATCTACATGAGGTTGTTTATATATTTTTGCAAATGTATGGTTTTATGAGGCTTCTTATGTGAGGATATGTTTAGCATTTGGGTGATGGTGGCGATGTACATCCTTGTGTGTGAGTCTTTGTGTGCCCACGTGTTTGTATCTCTGCCCTGTCTCTGTCTCTGCAGGGCCTTCAGATGCTCCATGTCTACCTCCAACCCTCCTTCCTTCACCCGCACTTTGGCAACAGCCACAGCTAGGAGTGATGGGGCGACAGGAGAGGCGGGGGAGGGAAGAGACACAGAATTGGTGAGAGAGACAGAGACTGAGGCCCAGCAGGTATAGCGTTCAGGCTCCCTGGCTCTCTGGTTGCTCTGTGCAGTGCCTGACACTTCTCTCTCTGCCATTGGCTCTGCCTTCATGGTAGGACACTTCTCTGATCCTTTCTTTGTGACTCTCTCTCTTTCTCTTGCTATATCCCTCTGTCTTGGTGTCTCTGTTACTGCCTTTAGACTCTAAGCTCCAGGAGCACAGAGACTAGGTCCATTTTGGTTGAAGTTCCCCTAGGCCCATGTCTTTCTCCATCATCATCACTCTCGGCTTCTGGCAGGATCAGTCTTGTATTTCCCAGTATGTGACTGAAGGTGGCCACATCCACCTGTCATGCCCCGGGCCTGGCTTTCACTTCTGTCTCTCTCCTTCAAAAGGAAATGGGCGGGGGGGTGGGGTGGGGACACCTGGGTGGCTCAGTCAGTTAAGTATCTGACTCTTGATTTCAGCTTGGGTCATGATCTCAGGGTCATGAGATGGAGCTCCATGTCTGGCTCTGCACTTAGCAGGGAGTCTGCTTGAGGTCTCTCTTCCCTGCTGTTCTCTCTCTCTCTCTCTCTCTCTTTCTCAAATAAATAAATAAATAAATAAATAAATAAATAAATAAATAAATAAATCTTCAAAAGGGAATTGGGGGGAGATGAGGCAGCATCTGTCTTGCAATGTTGGGTCCCGTTGCGGGACCCAGGACCCTGACCCTAGCAGTTGACTCACACTCCTCTGACTCAGGAGAAAAGGACTGATAATCCTGATATATTGAATTCAGGGGTAGAATCTGCACTTTCCTGACCTGGGAGAGGTGCCATCACGGACTTTCCTGACCCAAGTCCTGGTTCCTGGTGTGCCCTGTGATCTGGCACTGAACTTGGGACTCATTCCAGCCCCAGGGAATGCTGATGGGGACCCATGAAGTGCTTTACACAGAATAACTCACTCAATCCTCACCTTTTGAGGTAACTATGGTTGTCATCCCCACTTTGTAGATGGGGAGAGCCAGGCACAGTGATGTTGAGAGTGTTACTCAAAGTCACACAGCAGGTTGTTCAATATAGTAGCCACTTGCCACATGCAACTATTAAGCACTCAAAATATGGCTAGCAGAAAATGTGAAATTTAATTTTAAGTAGAAATTGATACTCAGTTCAGTTCTTGGAAAACTTCTAAGTACATTTAGAACAACTTAGGTATGTGAATCTACTTTTTCAGTTATAAATCTCATGAAATCTAAACACAGATCAAGTATTTCTTTTTTTCTTTTTTAGATTTTATTTATTTATTTATTTGAGAGAGAGAGACAGAGACAGAGCACGAGCAGTGGAGGAGGAAGGGGCTGGAGAGGGAGAGGCCAACTGGCTGTATGCCAGGACCTGGGATCATATCCTGAACCAAAGGCAGATGTTTAACTGACTGAGCCACTCAGGTGTCCCTAGATCAAGTATTTCTGAAGAAAAGTCAAAGTCCCAATAAAAATGCCCTATAAGTGCAAAATACACACCAGATTACAAAGACTTATAATGAGAAGAAGATATGCCAAGAGGCAGAGGCCAAGAAATAGACAAGGACTATAATATGAGGATGGAGGCAGAGAAAGGGAGGGGGCAAGAGAGACAGCAAGAGAACAGAAGAGCAAGAGAGAGGCAGAGTTACAAAGACAGAGGGACAGGGTCTGTGGGGGGCACAAGCAGAACTGGTCTCAACGAAAGAGCTCGTTTTCTTTTTTTTTTTTTCTTGAAGGTTTTATTCATTTATATGAGAAAGAGTGCACACACGAATGGGGTGAGGGGTAGAAAGAGAAGCAGACTCTCTGCTAAGCAGGGAGCGTGACGTGGGGCTCGATCCCAGGACCTGGGGATCATGACCTAAGCCAAAGACAGACGTTTTATTGACTGAGCCACTTAGGCACCCCAAAAGAGCTGGTTTTCATATATGAAAATCTGTGGGTTTTTTTTTTCATTTTTAATAGCTTTCCTGAGATATAACTGACATATGATAAGCTGCATGTAAAGTAAAATTTGGGCAATTCTGAAATATTGCACACCTGTGAAACCATCATCACAAACAAGACAATGAAAGTTTTCTCATGACACTTTTGTACACCTCCCTTCCCATTTTTAATCTCCTCCCCAGGCAACCACTGATCTGTTGTTCATTACTAGAGATTAGCATGCACTTTCTCAATTCTCTTTTTTAAAGATTATTTATTCATGAGAGACATAGAGACATAGGCAGAGGGAGAAGCAGGCTCCCCACAGGGAGCCCAATGTGGGACTCGATCCCAGGACCCTGGGATAACACCCTAAGCCAAAGGCAGACACTCAACCGCTGAGCCACCCAGGCGTCCTTGCACTTTCTCAATTCTATGTGAAGTGGAACCATGTGATATGCACTATTTTTTGCCTGCCTTCTTTCCACTTGGTATCATTATTTTGAAGTTTGGGGTAAGCTGAAAAATAGCCTGCCAAATATGTCCTTGTCCTAATCCCCATAACCTGTGAATGCTGCCTAATATGACAGAAGGGATTTTGTAGATGAGATTAAATTAAGGACCACCAAATGAGGTGGGAGCCCTCAGAATCACCTAGTGAACTGGTTAAAACCCACATTCCTTTGTTCCTGACCACTTGCTGTGTATATCAGTTTCCTGGGGCTGCTGTCACAAAATACTGCAAACTTGATAGCATAAACAACAGAAGTGTATTCTCTCCAAGGGCCAGAGGCCAGAAGTCCAAGATCGAGGGGGTAACAGGATGGTGCTCCCTCCAGAGGATTGAAGGGAGAGCTCATTGCTTGCCTCTTCCAGCTTTCAATGGTTGCCAGCATTCCTTGGCTGTGGCTCCATCTCTCCATCTCTGCCTCTGTCTTTACATCACCTTGTCCTCTGATGCGTGTGTCAAATCTCTCTCTCCTCAAAGGACATGCATGATTGGATTTAGGGCCCACCTAGATAATCCAGGATTATCTCCCCCACATTAGGACCCTTGCCTAAAATCATATCTTCCCAGACCCTTTTTCTTTTCAAAATATAGCTTGCAGAGATTGGGGCCTAGGATCTTTGGGTACCATCACTGAGACAACCACACTGGGCATCGGCTCCTCATTCATTCTCTGCAGGGTTTCTGATGCCCATTGAAGCTGAGCCCCTCAACATCAAGAGAATGCCAGTTCCGAGCTGCAGGATGTTTGGCAGCTCTGCGGTCCTTCCTTGAACGCCACACAGGGATTGACAGACCAGCTCATACCTCTCCTCTCTGGGCTTCGGGCCGCACCACAGCCAGGCCTGGCTTAGGGGCACAGAGCCTCTGTGGTGGGAACCTGATCTCAAGTGGGTGGATGATGATGGGGCTTAGAATATACATGACTCTGGGAGGGAAGCTGGGGCTTCAGAAGTGGGGAAGTCACAGGCTCTGTTTGAGGCTGCCACAGAACCTTCCTAGCAGCCTTGGCATAAAATATAAGCATTTGGGAAGTGGCAGGGGCTGTACAGACTCACATCCTGGAAGCAATGGCTCCAGAAACCTAAAAGGGTTGTGCAGGCTGGTACAAGCTGAGAGGCAAAGGCCAGGGATGGGCCCACAGGGGGCATCTGGGGCTCCCACCCCTGCTTCCAAAAGGGTTATCATAAAAGTATACAAAGAGCAGCACACAGCCTTACAAAGGAAATCCACGGCTGGTGCAGTGCTGGTGTGGTGGGAAGCACAGGCACTCTAATGACAAAAGACCCTACATTTGAGCCCATGACTTGCTAGCTGTGGGACTTGGGCAAGTTACTTAACTTCTCTGTACCTCAGTTTCCTCGTATGTAAAATGGGAGAAATAGCAAGGCCACCTCACGGGATTGTTGCGAAGACTAAGAGGATCTCTGTAAGGTGCTTAGCACGTAGTAAATGTTCAAAAAAGCCAGCTGCTACTGACCATTTGTCTCTTATTGCCTCATTTGATAATGATGAGAAACATAGAGTAAGTACTGTTATCATCTTCATTCAGGTTATACTGGGATTATTCAAGTAGACCAATGATGTAATCAGTTGGCCAGTTAAAGGTCAAGTACATGAAAATGGGCTCATCACTCATCATCAGGGAAATGCTCATCAAAACCAGAATGAGATCACCTCACACCTGTTAGGATGGCTGTTATTACAAAGACAAGAAGCAGGAGCACCTGGACAGCTCAGTCGGTGGAGCATGTGATTCTTGATCTTGGAGTTGTGTGTTTGAGCCCCACATTGGGTATAAAGATTACTCTAAAAAAAAATTTAAAAAGACAAGAAACAAAAGGTGTTGGTGAGGATGTGGAAAAAAGAGAACCCTTGTGTACCATTGGTGAGAATGTAAGTTGGCACAGCAAGTGTGGAAAACAGTATGGAGGTTCCTACCATAAAATTAGCAATTGCACTTCTGGGTATTTACCTGAAGAAAATGAAAATACTAACTCAAAAAGATCTGAACACAAACACATACACACACCATTTATTGTAGCATTATTTGCAACAGCCAAGGCATGGAAGCAATGTGTACTCTGCTGTTGCACGGTTCAGTGTGCTATAAATGTCACTTAGGTTGATAGTGCTGTTCACTGCTATTATATCCCGCTGAGTTTCCACCAACTTGTTCTATAAGTTATTCAAAGAAGGGTAATCAAATCTCTGAATATAACTGGGATTTGTCTATGCCCCCTTCGCAGTTTTATTTGTTTTTGCTTAATGTGTTTTGAAGCTCAGTTATCAAGGGCATACACCTCTGTGATTCTGAGTCACCCCACATGCATGGGAGTGAGGCAAGGTCAATGCTTTATCTGAGTCTGAAAGTCAAAGCTGCCAGGCCAACCTTTACCCCATACACCTCTATCCAGGAAGGGGGGACTGACAATTCTGATACTTTGAATTCAGAGGTAGAATGTGTACTTTCCTGACCATGGAGAGGTGCCACTGTGGACTTTCCTAACCGAAGGCCCTGGCTCTTGCTGTGCTGTGTGATTTAGCACTGAGCTTGGGGCCTCATTTCAACCCCAGGAGGCATGAAGTGCTTCACATGGAGGAACTCACTTAATCCTCACCCTCTCAGGGAGGTATTGCTGTCTTAACCCAGAGAGGTTAAGACCTTGCCTAAGATCACACAGCACTCTTGAAGTAGAATCAGGTGTCAAATCCAGTCTCATTTGCAGAACATGCTATTCAATCACTTCACTCTGCTGCCTTTCTGAGAAGCACAGAGGCACAGAGGCACAGATGGAGAGGCACGAGGACACATGGAGAGATAGCAGACAGTGAAAGGCAGAAAGAAAAAGAAAAGATAAGAGATAGAAGAGGACAGTAAGTTCTGGGGAAAAGGGATTCTTTGGAAAAATAATCAAGGGAGAGACTAGATTAAACAAAGGCAAACTGGTTCCTTTCTTGCAGGACTTTTCAGGGATTTTAGAATACTAATTTCATCATTAATAGCCCAGCAAGAGGCAAGGAGAGTCAACAGTAGCTCCTCAACACATCTTTCATTTTTTTCTTTCTTTCCTTCCTTTTTTTTTTTTATTTTATTTCTTAGACCACCTCCAGGTCTAAGGATCTGAATAACACACTCTAGGACATGCTCATGTGTCAGAATAAAGCACTAATTTTTAGAGTCAGACAGACTCAGTCTGAAATCTCAGCTTCACCCTATACTTGTCATGTCAAAGACACTTAGGCAAGTATCTGCTCCTCGTGAGTCTCAGGTCACCTCCTGGAGGTGGTGTGGGTACCTAGCCTGTGGGGTCACTATGAGGATGGAGATGCGATCCAATACTCGTGGCCTACCACATAGTAAGTGCTCAATGAATGCACAATGGCTACAGGAGAGACCCAGAGGCTGAGGCTAATGGGAGCAGAGGATCAGACAGGCCCAGAAGGAGGGACTTGTGACGTGACCGAGAGGGCAAGAGAGTGAGAAACCTGATGGTGAAATAGTGAGACACATGGCGAACATTCACTCATTGATCCAACAAATATTTATCAGGCACCTGTGTGCCAGGCACTACTCTAGGCACCAATTAGAGAGGCTGCAGTGAACAAGACAGGTAAATACCTGACTCTCACAGAGCTAACATGCGAGTGAGAGGGACAGATGACAATGAGACAGAATAAATACAGAGTAATTCAGAGTGACAGGGTGATATTCAGGCATCATACCCTCATTTGTCCTTGCTGGTCATTTCTCCTCCAGCGCCCATTGTAGTGGGTCGGTGCCTGTGCCTGCTGAGCATAAGGCAGTGTGAGGGCAGCACGTTTCCCTATCAGGGCAGGAGGCACAAGGATGGAACTGTGATACCTGAGGCTGTGAAGGGAAAGATGTGGCAAAAAGGGAGGTAGAGAGATGATGAGATGGCCAGAGAGACACAGGAGCCCAGAGACTGAGGACGGACAGACAGACAGACACATGGAGACATGAAGTCTCACTAAGAGACACAATGGAAAGATGTGGGTTCTGAGGATTAGTGAGGGGCAGGGGGGACTAGCAAGGGGCTGAGTGACTAGCGAGGGGCTGAGGGACTAGCAAGGGACTGAGGCACTAGTGAGGGACTGAGGGACTAGTGAGGGGCTGAGGGACTAGTGAGAGGCTGTGGGACTAAAGGGGCTGAGGGACTAAAGGGGCTGAGGGACTAAAGGAGCAGAGGGACTAGCGAGGGGCAGAAGGAGCTAGTGAGGGGCAGAAAGAGTGAGTGGGGAGCTGGGGCAATGAGAGTTAGAAACCCAGCTGAAAGGCTGAGAGAAAGGGCAATGTATCAAGGCCTAATGGTTAACTTGGGTTCAAGTCCCAACCCTAGCACTTTCTGTAGGACAGCTGGAGGGTTACTTAACCTCTCTGTGCCTCTCTCCTCACCTGTTAAACGGGTATAATTTATGCTCACTCGCCACCCCCAGGAATGCTGTGAGATTTCAGTTATATGTGTAAAGCACTTAGATAGACCCTGGCACATAGTGTGCACTCACTGAACATTTGGGGGTTTTAAAATATTTTATTTATTTATTCATGAGAGACACACAGAGCAAGCGAGAGAGAGAGAGAGAGAGAGAGAGAGAGGCAGAGGGAGATGCAGGCTTCATGCAAGGAGCCTGAGTTTCTAGGATCACACCCTGGGCTGAAGGGCAGGCGCTAAACTGCTAAGCCACCCAGGGTGCCCTAAACATTTGTTTTTCTGCCAAAAGCCAATTCATGCAACAAGAAGTTTGCTATAAATCTTCTTTTGTTCACTTACACATCACAAGGCACTATGGTGCTATGGGCTCTTAGGATAATGTTTTTAACTGCAAAATATTGAATTCATGAAATAAGCTGGACATAAAAGGTCACATATTGCCTGTAATTCCATTGATATGAAATGTCCAGAATAGGCAGATCCACGGAAAGCAGATCCATCTTTACCAGGTAGTAAGGGAGGAGGAATGGGGAGTGACTGCCTAATGCTACGGATTTTCCTTTTGGAGTGATGAAAAAGTTCTGGAACTAGTTAGTGGTGTGGTTGTACAATGTCATGTGTGTACTTAATGCCACTTAGCTTAATTTCAAATAGTTAAAATAGTAAATCTTATGTGTATTTTACCATAATTTAAATTTTTAATTCCTAGAATTCCCATAAAATTATTTTTATTGAAAGTTATCAGATTTTATTGATTTTTTAAAAATATTTTATTTATTTATTTATTTATTTATTTATTTATTTATTTATTTATTTGAGAGAGAGCAAAAGCGAGGTGTGGGGAAGGGAGAAGGAAGGGGCAAGGGGAAAAGCAGACTCTGTGCTGAGCCAGAGGTGGGGCTCAATCCCAAGACTCTGAGATCATGACCTGAGCCGAAGGCAGATACTTAACTAACTGAGCCACCCAGGCACCCCCCAAATTATCAGATTTTAAAAATAAATCAAATGTGTGATGTAGTATGTTCTTCCTCATAAACACATTAGATAACAAGATCTGGTCATGGGTCGACAGCACTATAATTTCAGAGTGGTAACAAGTCTAAATGATATTTCAAGAGATATAGATAGATATATAGATAAATATAGATATAGATAGATATAGATATAGATATAGATATAGATATAGATATAGATATAGATATAGATAAGTGTAGCTGAATTCTGTGTGTGGGTCCCCTTGCTCCTACACACAAAATCACAGAATGTCAGAATCAGAGAGGAGCCAAAAGAGGCCATCTATCTTGACCAGGGATGGCAGACCATGTGGCTCTCCTTAGTATACTTCCACTTCCTTGGTCCTTGCCCACAGCAGGCAGCACCAATCAATCCCAGCACTCTTGTGCACTAAACCTCAGAATCCCTCTCAGACTCCCATTATCAAATGAGCAAAGTTGACACATGAGCTGAAGCCCATTTATAATTCAAGATCTAGACCAAAAGCTGTTATCAGTCTATCAGTTTTCCTGATGGAAAACTTGAGATCCAGAGATGTGGAGAAAATTGTACCTGGTCATATAGGAAACGAAGAGGTATAGAGTGGGATGATTTGGGACCCAGGTCTCTTGAGTCCCATCCAAGGATGCTCCAAGACCCTCAGCCCCCACAGATTCCAGAATGGAATGAATCTTGCTCCAAGTCTCCCTTGCTGCACGTGAATGGGAAAGGTGTCATTGAAGTCCTGGGAAGAAAGGGGCCCTGAAGAAAAGATGTCTTGGCACCTGCTGTTCCCTCTGCCTTAGATATTGTTCCCCATACTTCTCACTTCTGCTGGCTCATGCTTATTTATCACTGAGGTCTCAGATTAGATGGAATCTCCTCCAGAAAGCCTTCCCTGACCTTCAGACTGTGGCAGGCACTGCCTCTGTGTGCCACAATTGCTTGAGCTTCAGCCCTAACCCCTCTTCTTATCTCTCTCCACCTCCCAGAATTGTCCATTCTGAGCTGATGCTGTCTTGTGACTGTTTCATCTCCTCCTCTGGATTGAAAGCTCCATGAAGGCAGGTCCCAGGGCTCCAGGTCACCCCTGTGTCTCAGCATCACCCATTATAGGCTGGCATAGTGCAGTGGGTTCAGTACACATCAATCAAATGACTGTTAAATTTGTCACACTGGGTCATCAGTATCTGGTGACAGGTCTGTCTATCCCACTAGACTGTGAGCCCATAAGGACAGTACTGGGCTATCTTGGCCCTTGCTGTGTCTCTAGTACCCAGCAAAGAGCTGGACACAAGATCAGAATTCATGGCAGACATTTGAATTGAATGACAGGGTCTTGAAGAAAGGGCTATGGGGTGGTGGTGAGGTGGCTTCAGCAGCTACCTACACCCAAAACATGTCCACCTGCTCAGGTTTTCAGCTAGAAGCCCTAGGAAGTCCTAGAGTCTTAAAGTCCTCATCCTGATAGTCAAAATGATGACTAAAAATCATAGATAATATTGGAGAGAGGGCACCAAATCAGGAAGGTGGGGTCAAAGGGTGTGCCTGTGCCAGGACCAGGAGGTGTCAACTGCCCCAGTCTACCTTCTTCATGGCAGCTGGAGTGATACCTTCCAAGTATGCATCTGGCCATGCCACTCCCCGCTCAAAATCATTCCATGGCTCCACAGTGCACTCAAGACAGAGTTCAAGTTAATTTTTTAAAATATCATTTATTTATTTGAGAGAAAGAGAGAGCACAGGAGAGCATGAGCAGGGAGAGGGGCAAAGGGAGAAGCAGGCCCCCCACTGAGCAGGGAACTGAAAGCAGGGCTCAATCCCAGGACTCGCGGATCATGACCTGAGCCAAAGGCAGATGCTTAACAGACTGAACCTCCCAGGCAGCCCCAGAGTTCAAGTTCTTAACGTAAATAAGAGGACCTCACATTGCTAGCCCCTCCTGGGGGCTCCAGCCTTGTGTCTAACCACCTCCATAGGCTCCAGCAAAATGCAACATTTCAAGTTTCTCCAGAGCACCAAACTCTCTTGTCTCTGGATCTTTGTTCATGCTTTCTTCTTTACCTCTTCTCTCTCTAAACTGATCAACTTCTATTCATCTCAAATATCAGTGTAGATATCTCCAGGGAACCTTCTCAAAACCCTCCTACTTGTCTTGGTCAAGAACCTCCTCTGGGCTTTCCCCATCAGCCAGAAGAGTCAGTAGTATAATGGGAGAATCACAGGGCTCCTAGAAATCCAGAGGAGGATCCTGACCTACTCTTGAATGGTGGTGATGGAGGGATAGTAGTGGTTACAGACTTCCTGGAGGAGTGGATGTCTGAGCTGAGACATGAATAGCAGCAGGAGTAGTGTTTAGTCAAGCTTAAAAATGGGGAAAGCATATTCCATTCCAAAAGTTTGGCTCAGGTGAAGGCTCTAAGGACTTGTGTCAGGGAGGTTGTTCAGGTTGTGCACTACACAAAGGTGCGGCATCTAAGAGGCATCTATTACATTGTGGGGGAGGGAGAAATGGAGAGGGGGAAGGAGGGATTTCTGCCAGCCCTCCTCCTAGCTCTCTGAAATACAGAGCTTCTGGTGGCAATTTCTGGTGTTTGGTCTTGATCTTGAATTATAAATGGGCTTCATCTCGTGTGTTAACTTTGTTCATTTGATAATGGGAGCCTGAGAAGGATTCTGAGGTTTAGTGCACAAGAGTGCTGGGATTGATTGGTGCTGCCTGCTGTGGGCAAAGACCAAGGAAGTGGAAGTATACTAAGGAGGGCCATGTGTCTGCCGTCCCTGGTCAAGATAGATGGCCTCTTTAGGCTCCTCTCTGATTCTGACATTCTGTCCTTTGTATGTAGGAGCAAGGGGACCCACACACAGAATTCAACCAAGAAAATTTGCTCAGTCCCACTCTTGACATCTTTTTTTTTGCCAGGATGGAGACAACCAACACTACTTCAGATATGGGTTCCAGATCCCCCTGAAGTACCCACAGGGTACTCAGCCTCTCAGCCTGATGTCTTCAAAGCTGGGTACAAGGATCTAGGACTCCTAGTATGTTCCATGGGAGAGTATCATTTTAGAGGATGCAGGGTGATTGCCATTAATGCAATCCTGGGCTTGAAGTCTGGGAAGTTGAAGGTGGGGCGAGATGCCCAGGGCAGTAAGCCTTCCCATGATCACAACTTTTTCCCATCCTTTTCTGAGTGGAGCCAGGGTCACGCAGAGAGTGACTGGTTGGTGAGGAGAGAGACCATGCTGCCTGGAGGACAGGGCCTGGGTGCCAAATACTGGCGTTGTCCTCCCCAATATCCTGAGGCTCCTAGACATCATACTTCTGCGTGTACCCTATGCTGTCAGCCAGGACACCCACTTCTGGGGATACCACATCCCCATGGTACAGGCTGAATATGGGTCCTCTGAGTTCAGCTGGTGTTTCAAATCTCCTGGGTAGAGCTGCCAGACTGGGCCTTTCAGTATTTGGTTCCTGGGTCCTTCCAAGGCCTGATCCCCACCTCACCTCCTTCAACCCAAGCAGAGATGAGATTGCCAGCTCCCCAGTGGAGCACCAATGTGCCACAGTTGAGAACTAGAGCTCTGGAGTCATCTTGAATCCCTGTACCACCACTTCCCAGCTCTGCCACTCTGGACAACTAAATCAATCTCTCTGGACCTCAGTCTCTTCTTCTATATAAGGGGTACAATTGTACTACCTACACTGTGTGGTTGTGAGTGGCTTAATGGAGCATAGTAAATGCTCAAAAAATTTAGCTATTTGGTTTTTTTTTTTTTAAGATTTTATTTATTTACTCATGAGAGACAGAGAGAGAAAGAGAGAGGCAGAGGGAGAAGCAGGGTCCATGCAGGGAACCTGATGTGGGACTCAATCCCAGGTCTCCAGTATCAGGCCCTTCCCAGGCCTCCAGGATCAGGCCCTGGGCCCAAGGTGGCACTAAACCACTGAGCCACCCAGGCTGCCCCCTATTTGTTGTTACAACCAGATGTCTCAGTCACAAAGCAGGTCTGGGAGACCACCATAGGGACCACTACACAGGGCAGGGCACCAGTGATGGTCCAACTTTCACTAAGTATTTGGCAGTGTCATATCAACCAACAACCGTCAAATAAAGCACGGCTTCTCCTCCTTCCCTGGCAAAGAAACCTTCTCAACCACCTAGAAAGCAAGGTTTGATCTGGATATTCTCAGAGTTCCTCAAAGGAATGTGACCATTCAGAGTGAGTCACTCTGGCCCCAGGTTCACTTCTATTTCCTTCACACGTACAGCTCCATCCTGTTCCTCTGCCCATGTGAGCCAGATGTCTCCCTCTGTCTGTGTCTCTGCCTCTCTCTCTCTTTGTGCCTCTCATGAATAAATAAAATCTTTAAATAAAAAATAAACCATTTTTATGTGTACAATTCAGTGGCATTAAGTACCTTCACATTTTGTGCAACCATCCCCACTATCCATCTCCCAAATCAGCATCTTGCAAAACAGAAATTCTTTTTTTTTTTTTAATTTTTATTTACTTATGATAGTCACACAAAGAGACAGAGAGAGAGAGGCAGAGACATAGGCAGAGGGAGAAGCAGGCTCCATGCACCTGGAGCCCGACGTGGGATTCGATCCCGGGTCTCCAGGATCGCGCCCTGGGCCAAAGGCAGGCGCTAAACCGCTGCGCCACCCAGGGATCCCCAGAAATTCTTTTTTTAAAGATTTTCTTGATTTATTCATGAGAGACATAGAGAGAGAGGAAGAGATATAGGCAGAGAGAGAAGCAGGCTTCCTATGGGGAGCCTGACGTGGGACTCAATCCCAGGACCCTGGGATTACAACCTGAGCCGAAGGCAGATGCTCAACCACTAAGCCACCCTGGTGCCCCCCAAAACCTGAAATTCTTATCCATTAAACACCACCTCCCCTCTCTCCTTTCCCCGGACCCTGGCAATGACCACTCTTTCTGTCTCTGTGACTTTGACTACTGTAAGGATCTCATGTAAAAAATAAAAAATAAAAAATAAAAATAAAAACAGACAGTATTTGTCCTTCTGCGACTGGTATATTTCACTTAGCATCATGTTCTTGAGGTCAATTCGTGTTATAGCGCACCTATGAATTTCCTTCCTTTTCAAGGCGGAATAGTATTCTATTGTAAGGATGGGCCCTATTTTGCATATCCATTCATCTGCTGGTAGACATTTTAGTTACTTGCACCTTTTGGCTCTTATGAATAATGCTATTATGAATATGAGCATGCAACTATCGCTTCAAGTCTCTGTGTTCACTTTTTTTGGGTTCATGCCCAGGTCTGGGTCTGCTCCTGAGACACCCCCTCAGACACCCTCTCCAGGCCTGAGTTACAGCATAAATACAGGCATACCTCAGATATATTGCTGGTTGGGTTCTAGATCACCACAACAAAGATAATAGTGCAATAAAGTGAGTCAAATTAATATTTTGGTTTCCAGCACATATAAAAGTTACACTACAGTCTGTGATAAGCATTAAGTGTGTGATAGCATTACATCTAAAACAATGAACATACCCTGATTTTGAAATACTTTATTGCTGGGATGCCTGGGTGGCTTGGCAGTTGAGTGTCTGCCTTTGGCTCAAGGCGTGATCCTGGGTCCAGGGATCGAGTACTACATTGGGCTGCCTGCAAGGAGCCTGCTTCTCCCTCTGCCCATGTCTCTGCCTCTCTAAGTGTCTCTCATGAATAAATAAATAAAATCTTTAAAAAATAAAATAAAATAACTTTATTGCTAAAAAATGCTGACCATCATCTGGTGCATCGTAATTACTGATCACAGATCCCCAAAACAAATATAATAATCCTGAAAAAGTCTGAAATATTTTGAGAATTACCAAAATGTGACATAGAGACATGAAGCAGGCAAATGCTTCTGAAGAACTGACAGGGCATCTGGGTGGTTCAGTCAGTTAAGCATCCGCCTTCAGCTCAGGTCATGGTCCAGCTCAGGTCATGATCCTGGGGTCCTGGGATCGAGTGCCCCACATTGTCTGGGACTCCCTGCTCAGCAGGGAACATGCTTCTCCTTCTCCCTCTGCCCCACCCCCTTGTGCATGTTCACACTCTCTGTCTCTCTCTCTCTCAGGTAAATAAATAAAATATTGAAAAAAAATAAAAGAAATGCACTGATAGATTTGCTACACACAGGGTTGCTACAAACCTTCAATTGAAAAAAAACTATGTCTACAAGGCATGGTAAAGTGATATGCAATAAAGTAGGGTGTGCCTGCATCAGATTTCAAGGACCTGCAAAGTCTCCGTGAGACTTAGGGTAGGTGGTATGATCCCTCGGGGGTGTGAAGAGGGTGTGAGTGGTGCCAGGGAAGAGAGCAACTTGCCAAGAGAGTGCCCATACAGTGGTCCCCAGTGGCCTGAATGTTCCCAAATGCCCTTAGTACTGGCTGCATGCTTACTTATTTGCTGGAACTGACAGTAGAGTACCCTTAGAGAGGTTAAAAAACCTAAGGCATGCTCAAAAACAATCAAAAGAGCTACAGACAGTATAGAATAGCTACATGTTCTCAGAAGGGGCTGAAACCTGTTTTTGAGGTCAGAAGTGACGTAAATAATACCAGGGCAGCCACTAGCCTTTATGGTGCCCCTCTGTGAGAAAGGCACCACCTCCAGGCAAGTGGCCTGTTGAATGCGTGGCATGAAAGGGGGGGCCCTTTTGAGATTTTAGTCCTACTTGTGCAAGGCACAACTTTGTGACCTCATGCATAACTCTGAGTAATAGCAATCATTTATAGAGTGCTTACCATATGCCAAGTGATCTCACTACTTCACCTACTCCTCTGAATAGGTACTAGTATGCCCACTCTGCAGATGGACTTCCTGAGACTCAGAGAGATGTCACCTGCCCAGTCACCTCACTGGGAAGTGACAGAGCTGGGATTCAGTGACCACAGTCTCCCCACGCTGCTGTTGCTGAGGGCCAACAAGACCAGGCAGCTTTGGGCCATCGTGCCAGAAGCATACCTCTGGGGGCTTTCCTGGGTGGGCAGCCATAAACATCTAGACCAGCTCCTCCCATAGAGCACCATGGTACTCCTGCTGCTCTAATCTGCCTTCCTTGATCAATTCTAGGACTCTCTCCTTCCAGCCCCAGAGGCTCCTGGGTGCCAGGGAGCTTTTCAGAGGAACTCTGCTTCTCTGTCTTTCTCTGCAGCTCAGCATCCATGCTTTTGTCCAGACCAGGGGCTGCTATGTGGCTCCAGGGAGGACACCTTCCCTCTCTTTAACATAAGCAAGTGGTGTTCTGATTGCTGGTTCAGAAGACAGATGCTACAGGCCAGACTTACGTAAGGAGGGTGAATAGAGAGCCCAGGTGTGTTCCAACCACAGTTGATCCTCCCTCAGGAAGTGAGGATTATACTAATCCTTGAAAAACATTTTTTAAAAAGCTTTAAAATTTTTTTCATTTGCTAAAAATAAAAACTTCTAAAAAGTAAGTATGACCCTCAAATTCTAGATAAAACAAATAGCACATTTAATTCAAAATAACAAATGTTTTTTTAAATGACCACTCTTGTTACAGCTATCTGAAAATTAGAAGCTATGTATTAGCTTCTAATACATAGCTAGTAGTATGTAGTATTTTTATTTAAACTAGTTTTTAATTATATATAATGCAAACACCTGTTAGAAAATAAATCAAGCAGATGGGACGCCCAGGTTGCTCAGTGGTTGAGCATCTGCCTTCGGCTCAGGTCATGATCCCGGGGTCCTGGGATTGAGTCCCACATCAGGCTCCCTGCAGGGACCCTGCTTCTCCCTCTGCCTATGTCTCCACCTCTCTCTTTCACAGAGAGAGAGGCATGAATAAATTTATTTTCATGAATAAATAAATAAAATCTTTTTAAAAAAGAAAGAAATCAAGCAGAGCAAGAACATAAAATGAAAGTAAAGTCTTCCTCCTGATCCTGTCCTATTCCCTAGATTCTAAGTCCCACAACCTAGCAATAAGCACAGTTAATGGTTTCTTGCGTATCCTTCTAGAATTTGCCTAAGCAAATGCAAGTGTAAATATGAAAATACGTGTTTTACAAATATCCATTTAACCACGCATCTTGAACATTATACTATTGGAGCACATGGAGTTCTAACCCATTCTTCTTAACCACTGCATGGCATTCTATTGTGGATGTACCATGATGTATTCACTCATTCCCATAGCACGCGATTGTTTTCTGTTTTCACCTGGCTCCAGTGTACATTGTTCTGCATGGGTCTTGGGCCACATCTGGGAATATTACTGAAGGAGCAATGGCTAGGATTTCTGGGTCACATACATCCACTGGGTCACATACATCCACTGCCTGATTTTACGGACCACTATTGAAAGATAGGAGGACACAGACCCAAGGATGATCTAAAGCAGTGACCACGAATCCATGGTATCCCATCTGACTTTGTGGCATATTTAAAACATGATTGAGTCTGGGGTCTTTGTAAGCCACAGCACTTCAAACACTCTGGGAAGATACCAGAAATGTCATTGTTGGAAGGCAGGGCAAGCTGGTGGAGGAGTAGGCATCCTCAACTCACCTGGTCCCACCAACTTACCTAGATAACTTTCAAATCATCCTGAACACCTACAAATTCGACCTGAGATTTAAAGAGGTAACAGCCGGAATGCTACAGAGAGAAGGGTTTTCGCTTCTAGCAAGAATCATCTAGGGTGAAATTTACTTAGGTCATGGTTGATATTCTTAACTCAGCCCACTCATACAGCCACTCTGCACTGAGCAAAATGACTAGAAGGAAAAACTCACCACAAAAGAAAGAATCAGAAGCAGTACTCTCTGCCACAGAGTTACAGAATTTGGATTACAATTCGATGTCAGAAAGCCAATTCAGAAACACAATTATAAAGCTACTGGTGGCTCTGGAAAAAAGCAAAAGGATTCAGGAGACTTCATGATTGCAGAATTTAGATCTAATCAGGCTGAAATTAAAAATCAATTAAATGAGATGCAATCCAAACTGGAGGTCCTAATGATGAGGTTTAATGAGGTGGAAGAAAGAGTGAGCTACATAGAAGACAAGTTGAGGACAAGAAAGAAAGCTGAGGAAAAAAGAGAAAAACAAAAGACCACGAGGAAATGTTAAGGCAAATAAACGATAGCCTCAGAAGGAAGAATCTATGTATAATTGGGGTTCCAGAGAGCACTGAGAGGGCCAGAGGGCCAGAAAGCATATTTGAACAAATCATAGCTGAGAACTTCCCTAATTTGGAGAGGGAAAAAGACATTCAGATCCAGGAGATAGAGGTTCCCCCCCCAAAAAAAAATCAATAAAAACCATTCAACACCTCAACATTTAATAGTGAAACTTACAAATTTCAAAGATAAAGAGAAAATCCTTAAAGCAGCAAGAGACAAGAGATTCCTAACTTATATGAGGAGAAATATTAGATTAACAGCAGACCTCTCCACAGAGACACGGCAGGCCAGAAAGGGCTGACAGTATATATTCAGGGTACTAAATGAGAAGAACATGCAGCCAAGAATACTTTATCCAGCAAGGCTCTCATTCAGAATAGAAGGAGAAATAAAGAGTTTCCAAGATAGGCAGAAACTGGAAGAATATGTGTCCGCCAAACCAGCTCTGCAAGAAATATTAAGGGGGACCCTGTAAAAGAAATAGGAAGCCCAAAGAAATAATCCACAAAAACAGGGACTGAATAGGTATTACAATGACACTAAATCCATATCTTTCAATAGTTACTCTGAACGTGAATGGGCTAAATGATCCTATCAAAAGACACAGGGTTTCAGACTGCATAAAAAAGCAAGACCCATCTACTTGCTGTTTACAAGAGACTCATTTGAGACCTAAGGACACCTACATCCTGAAAATGAAAGGTTGGAGAACCATTTACCATTCAAATGGTCCTAAAAAAGAAAGCAGGGGTAGCAATCCTCATATCAGATAAATTAAAGTTTAACCCAAAGACTGTAGTAAGAGATGAAGAGGGACACTATATCATACTTAAAGTGTCTATCCAACAAGAAGACTTAACAATAATGAATATTTATGCCCCTAATGTGGGAGCTGCCAAGTATGTCAATCAATTAATAACCAAAGTAAAGATATACTTAGATAATAGTACACTAATAGTAGGAGACTTCAACACAGCACTTTCTGCAAATGACAGATATTCTAAGCACAACATCACCAAAGGAACAAGGGCCTTAAATGATACACAGGACCAGATGGATTTCACAGATATATACAGAACTTTCCATCCAAATGCAACTGAATACACATTCTTCTCAAGTGTACATGGAACTTTTTCCAGAATAGTCCACATACTGGGTCACAAATCAGGTCTCAACTGATACCAAAAGATTGGGATTGTTGCCTGCATTATTTTCAGACCACAATACTTTGAAACTAGAACCCAATCACAGGAAGAAATTTGGAAGAAACTCAAACACGTGGAGGTTAAAGAGCATCCTACTTAAAGATGAGTGGGTCAACCAGGAAATTAGAGAAGAATTCAAAAGATTCGTGAAAACTAATGAAAATGAAGATACAACTGTTCAAAATATTTGGGATACAGCAAAAGCAGTCCTAAGAGGAAAATACATCGCAATACAAGCATCCCTCAAAAAATTGGGAAAAACTCAAATACACAAGCTAACCTCACACCTAAAGGAACAGGAGAAAGAGCAGCATATAAAACCTACACCAAGCAGAAGAATAAAGATAATAAAGATTCAAGCAGAACTCAGTGAAATAGAGACCAGAACTGTAGAACAGATCAACAAAATCAGGAATTGATTCTCCGAAATAATTAATAAGATAGATAGGGATCCCTGGGTGGTGCAGCGGTTTGGCGCCTGCCTTTGGCCCAGGGCGCGATCCTGGAGACCCGGGATCGAATCCCACATCGGGCTCCCGGTGCATGGAGCCTGCTTCTCCCTCTGCCTGTGTCTCTGCCTCTCTCTCTCTCTCTGTGACTATCATAAATAAATAAAAAATTAAAAAAATAAGATAGATAAACCATTAGACAGCTGTATTAAAAATAAAAGAGAAAAGACTCAAATTGATAAAATCGTGAACAAAAGAGGAGAGATCACAACTAATACCAAGGAAATACAAACAATTTTAAAAACGTATTATGAGCAGCTATACTCCAATACATTAGGCAATCTAGAAGAAATGGATGCATTTCTGGAAAACCACAAATTACCAAAACTGAAACAGGAGGAAATAGAAAACTTGAACAGACCAATAACCAGGGAGGAAATTGAAGCAGTCATCAAAAACCTTCCAAGACACAAAAGTCCAGGGACAGATGGCTTCCCAGGGGAATTCTATCAAATGTTTAAAGAACAAACAATACCTATTCTACTAATGCTGTTCCGGAAGATGAAAAGGGATAAAATACTTATAAACTTGTTCTATGAGGCCAGCATCACCTTAATTCCAAAACCAGAGGATCCCTGGGTGGCGCAGCGGTTTGGCGCCTGCCTTTGGCCCAGGGTGCGATCCTGGAGACCCGGGATTGAATCTCACCTCGGGCTGCCAGTGCATGGAGCCTGCTTCTCCCTCTGCCTATGTCTCTGCCTCTCTCTCTCTCTCTCTCTCTCTCTCTCTCTGTGACTATCATAAATAAATTTTTAAAAATTCAAAACCAAAGACCCCACCAAAAAGGAGAATTATAGACCAATATCCCTGATGAACACAGATGCAAAAATTCTCAACAAGATACTAGCCAATAGGATCCAACAATACATTAAGAAGATTATTCACCATGACCAAGTGGGCTTTATCCCTGGGAAGGGACAGGTTGGTTCAAAACTCGTAAAACAATCAATGTGATAGATCACTTCAACAAGAGAAAAAACAAGAACCATATGATCCTCTCAATAGATGCAGAGAAAGCATGTGACAAAATACAGCCTCCATTCCTGATCAAAACCCTTCAGAGTGTAGGGATAGAGGGAACATTCCTCAACATCTTAAAAGCCATCTATGAAAAGTCCACAGCAAATATCATTCTCAGTGGGGGAAAACTCAGAGCCTTTTCTCTAAGATCGGGAACATGACAGGATGTCCACTCTCACCACAGCCATTCAACATAGTACTAGAAGTCCTAGCCTCAGCAATCACGCAACATAAAGAAATAAAAGGCATTCAAATTGGCAAAGAAGAAGTCAAACTCTCCCTCTTTGCAGATGACATGATACTGTACATAGAAAACCCAAAAGACTCCACCCCAAGATTGCTAGAACTCATACAGCAATTCAGCAGTGTGGCAGGATACAAAATCAATGCCCAGAAATCAGTGGCATTTCTATACACTAACAATGAGACTGAAGAAAGAGAAATTAAGGAGTCAATCCCATCTATGATTTCACCCAAAAGCATAAGATACCTACGAATAAACCTAACCAAAGAGATAAAGGATCTATATCCTAAAAACTACAGAACACTTTAATATTGTGAAAATGTCAATGATACCCAGGGCAATTTACACATTTAAAGCAATCCCTATCAAAATACCATGGACTTTCTTCAGAGAGTTCGAACAAATAATCTTAAGATTTGTGTGGAATCAGAAAAGACCCCAAATAGCCAGGGGAATATTGAAAAAGAAAACTAGAGCCGGGGGCATCACAATGCCAGATTTCAAGTTGTACTACAAAGCTGTGATCATCAAGACAGTGTGGTTCTGGCACAAAAACAGACATTTAGATCAATGGAACAGAATAGAGAACTCAGAAATGGGCCCTCAACTCTATGGTCAACTACTATTCGACAAAGCAGAGAATAATATCCACTGGAAAAAGGATTGTCTCTTCAATAAATGGTGCTGGGGAAATTGGACAGCCACATGCAGAAGAATGAAACTAGACCATTCTCTTACACCACACACAAAGATAAACTCAAAATGGATGAAAGAGCTAAATGTGAGACAAGAACCATCAAAATCCTAGAGGAAAACACAGGCAACACCCTTTTTGAACTTGGCCACCAGCAACTTCTTGCAAGATACATCTATGAAGGCAAGGGAAACAAAAGCAAAAATGAACTATTGGGACTTAACCAAGATAAGAAGCTTTTGCACAGCAAAAGAAACAGTCAACAAAACTAAAAGGCAACCTACAGAATGGGAGATGTTTGCAAATAACATATTAGATAAAGGACTAGTATCCAAGATCTACAAAGAACTTATTGAACTCAACAGCAAAGAAACAAACAATCCAATCATGAAATGGGCAAAAGACATGAACAGAAATTTCACAGAGGAAGACATACGCATGGCCAGCAAACACGAGAAAATGCTCCGCATCACTTGGTATCAGGGAAATACAAATCAAATCTACAATGAGATACCACCTCACACGAGTGAGAATGGGGAAAAATAACAAGACAGGAAACAACAAATGTTGGAGAGGATGTGGAGAAAGGAGAATCCTCTTGCACTGTTGGTGGGGATGTGAACTGGGAGGATCCCTGGGTGTCTCAGCGGTTTAGCTCCTGCCTTTGCCCCAGGGTGTGGTCCTAGAGTCCTGGGATTGAGTCCCACATCGGGATCCCTGCATGGAGCCTGCTTCTCCCTCTTCTGTGTCTCTGCCTCTCTCTTTCTCTGTTTCTCATGAATAAATAAATAAATTTTTACAAGACTATCTTAAAAAAAAAAAAAAAAAGGAATGTGAACGGGTACAGCCACTCTGGAAAACTGTGTGGAGGTTCCTCAAAGAGTTAAAAATAGACCTGCCCTACGACCCAGCAATTGCACTGCTGGGGATTTATCCCAAAGATACAGATGCACTGAAAAGCCAAGACACCTGCACCCCAATGTTTATAGCAGCAATGTCCACAATAGCCGAACTTTGGAAGGAGCCTCAGTGTCCATCAAAAGATGAATGGAGGGCAGCCCCGGTGTCGCAGCGGTTTAGCGCCGCCTGCAACCCGGGGCCTGATCCCGGATATCTGGGATCGGGTCCCGCGTCGGGCTCTCTGCATGGAGCCTGCTTCTCCCTCTGCCTGTGTCTCTGCGTCTCTCTCTCTCTCTCTCTGTGTCTCTATGAATAAATAAATAAATCTTTTAAAAATTAAAAAAAAAGATGAATGGATAAAGAAGATGTGGTCTATATATACAATGGAATATTACTCAGCCATTAGAAACGATTAATATCCACCGTTTGCTTCGACGTGGATAGAACTGGAGGGTATTATGCTAAGTGAAGTAAGTCAATAGGAGAAGGACAATTATTAAATGGTTTCACTCATACGAGGAATATAAAAAATAGTGAAAGGGATTAAAGGGGAAAGGAGAGGAAATGAGTGGGAAATATCAGAGAGGGTGACAGCATGAGAGACTCCTAACTCTGGGAAATAAACAAGTGGAAAGGGAGGTGGGCGGGGGGTTGGGGTGACTGTGACCGGCACCGAGGGGGGCACTTGAGGGGATGAGCACTGGGTGTTATGCTATATGTTGGCAAATTGAACTTCAATTAAAAAAATATACAACCTCCCCCCCTCCGCCCCCCGCGCGCTCTGTTCTGGATCCTAGAACCATAAACAGGGTAAAAATAAAGTCTGTATAACACTTGGAGCTACCTAAATAAAATTTAAGCAGGTTAAGGTTATTTAACCTGTTCTAGAAGGATTTTTCCCCACACATTTCAAGGAATATGGGCATATGTAGAAAAGAATTTAATTCTGTTAAGAAAACACAACCTAGAGAAACTGGGTCTATTAGTAAACATGTTCTGTGCAATATTGAAAGATTGTACTATTAAGAGGTACATGTTTCTAGAAATTAAAAAAAAAGTGCCATTGTTTAGCTCCTCCTTGGACAGAGGGGTGGTTTTGCTTCTCAGATGGAGCTGTCCACATTCTCTAAGATGACCACCTAGGATGCACCTGCCCTCACAGGTAGATAAGAGAATATAGCATCCTGGCTCATGGGAGAATGAAGGTATATGTTCAAGAAGGAAATCAGGAAAGATTTAGCTAAGAGGTGCCTGAGTGGCGCAGTTGGTTAAGCGTTGGACTGTTGGTTTTGACTCAGGTCATGATCTCAAGGTCTTGAGATCAAGCTCTGCATAGGGCTCTGCACTCAGCGCAGAGTCTGCTTAAGATTCTCTCTCCCTTCTCCTCTCTATGCTCACCTTTCTTCTCTCTCTAAAAATAAGTAAATCTTGCTCACAGTAGCTGCCCCTTTCTGGATGGTCACACTGAGCTAGTACTCGCACCTGGAATCAGGTCGCAATCTCAGCTGCACCTGCAGCCTGCCACCACCTCTGGACCGTGGACCTCCACAAAATGAGCAAGCTTCAGGCCTTCTTGAAAATGTGTAAGCAGGATCCAAGTGTTCTGCACACTGAGGAAATACGCTCCCTGTGGGAATGAGTGGAGAGCATGGGGGGTAAAATACCACCTGCTATTCATAAAACGAAATCAGAAGACAATATCAAGGAAGAAAAAACAGATAGTAAGAAGGTGGAAGAAAACATAAAGACAGACACATCAAAAAAAAAAAAAGGACACATAATGAAGTGAGGAAAGTGATCTAGAAATTGACAATGAAGCTGTGATTGAGTCAGATACTGACGCCCCTCAAGGAATGGGAGATGAAAATGTAGAGATAACTTAGGAAATGATGGATCAGGCAAATGATAAAAAAAAAAAAGTGGCTGCCACCATTGACGCCCTAAATAATGGCGAACTAGAGAAAGCCATTGACTTGTTCACAGATGCCATCAAACTGAATCCTCGCTTGGCCATTCTGTATCCCAAGAGAGCCAGTGTCTTCATTAAATTACAGAAGCCATGGGGCAGCCCCGGTGGCTCAGCGGTTTAGCGCCGCCTTCAGCCCAGGGCGTGATCCTGGAGACCGGGGATTGAGTCCCACGTCGAGCTCCCTGCACGGAGCCTGCTTCTCCCTCTGCCTGTGTCTCTGCGTCTCTCTCTCTCTCTGTCTCTCATGAATAAATAAATAAAATCCTTTAAAAAAATTACGGAAGCCAGGGATCCCTGAGTGGCTCAACGGTTAAGTGCCTGCCTTCGGCCCAGGGTGTAATCCTGGAGTCCCAGGATTGAATCCCATATCGGGCTCCTTGCCTGGAACATGCTTCTCTCTCTCTCTGTGTCTCTCATGAATAAATTTTAAAAATCTTTTTAAAATAAATAAATAAATTACAGAAGCCAAATGCCATTCGAGACTCTAACAGAGCTATTGAAATAAATCCTGATTCAGCTCAGCCTTTCAAGTGGTGAGGGAAAGCACACAGGCTTCTGGGTCATTGGGAAGAAGCAGGATATGATCATGACCTTGCTCATAAACTGAATTATGATGAAGATGCTAGTGCAATGCTGAAAGAAGCTCAACTGAGGGCCCAAAAAATTGCTGAACATAGGAAAAAGTATGAGTGAAAACGTGAAGAGCGAGAGAGCAAAGAAAGAATAGAAAGGGTTAAGAAGGCTCAGGAAGAAAATCAGAGAACCCAGAGGGAGGAAGAAGCCAGATGACAATTAGGAACTCAATATGGGGCAGCCCAGGTGGCTCAGTGGTTTAGCGCCACCCTCAGCCCAGGGCGTGATCCTGGAGACCGGGGATCCAGTCCCACGTCAGGCTCCCTGCATGGAGCCTGCTTCTCCCTCTGCCTGTGTCTCTGCCTCTCTCTCGCGCTCTCTGCGTCTCTCATGAATAAATAATAAAAATAAAAATCTTAAAAAAAAAAAAAAGGAACTCAGTATGGCTCTCTCCTAGGTGGCTTTCCTGGGGTAATGCCTAGTAATTTTCCCGGAGGAATGCCTGGAATAGCAGGGGAGGGGTGATGCCTGGAAAGGCAGGAACACCTGGGCTCAATGAAATTCTAGTGACCCAGAGGTTTTCACAGCCATGCAGGATCCAGAAGTTATGGTGGCCTTCCAGGATGTAGCCCAGAATCCAGCACATATGTGAAAATATCAGAGCAACCCAAAGGTTATGAACCTCATCAGTAAATAGCCAGCCAAATTTGGAGGTCAAGCATAACATCTTTCTGACAAATAAAGCCCTTGCTGAAGGAAAAGCAACTTTGATCACCTAATAGATGTCGCAATAATACAAACCAGTGTACCTCTGACCTTCTCGTGAAGAAGGCTGGAATGCTGTGAAGCGAATCCTTACCCTCAGCCCCACGCAACTGAAACATTCTACAGTGGTTTGCCATTAGGGTATCCATTCAGATAATGTTTTCCAACTAGGAATTACAAACTTTAAACATTTTTTAAAAAGATTTTATTTATTTATTCATGAGAGACACAAAGAGAGAGGCAGAGATACAAGCAGAGGGAGAAGCAGGCTCCCTGCGGGGACCCCAATGTGTGACTTGATCCCAGGACCCTGGGATCACGCCAAAGGCCGTGATCAAAGGCCGATGGTCAACTGCTGAGCCACCCAGATGTCCTTTAAACACTTTTTAAACTTTAAAAATATTTAAAAACATTAAAAGGGGGTGTTAGTAGTCCCTACATTTCTCTACTAATTATTTCCATTTTTCCCCTTTGGATTATTTGGGCAAGGAACACACTTCAGCATGGAAGATTTATTGCTCAGTTTGAGTGAAATAAAAGTTTATTAGCAGGAGGCAAATATAACACTTAAATAGATGAAGTTTGAGTCGGAGATGTGGTTACTGAGGCATTTTGACTTGTCTTTTTAAACGCTTTATTTTTGAGGGTACCTGGGTGGTTCAGTTGCTTAAGCATCTGCTGTTGGGGTCATCATGCTTAAGCATCATGATCGTGGGGTCCTGGGCTCTTTCCTCAGCGGGGAGCCTGCTTCTCCCTCTCCCTCTGCCTGCAGCTCCCTCTGCTTGTGCTTTCTCTCTCTGTGTCAAATAAATAAATAAAGTCTTTTTAAAAAAATAAGTGCTTTATTTTTTAAACACAATTTATTTGTATAAAACCATTGGGACCATCAGTATTACAGTAGGACCTGGGGAGGGACCAGAACTGCGTAGCAGGGCAGCAGCAACCTTACTCCTTTTATATAGTGTGCACCCTTTTGCAGATGCATTTAAATCTTATACTGTGGTGAAGGGATGATTTCTATAATGTACAGTAGAATTGGATTACTTAGCTGTGTTCTTGTCTGATTTACAATATAAATGTTTTGCATTATTTTCACATAGGGGAAACAAGGGAATACTTTTCTTTTTATATTTCTGTGGGTTTTTTAAAAAAGAGTTTATTTATTCATGAGAGACACACAGGGAGAGGCAAAGACACAGGCAGAGGGAGAGGCAGGCTCCCTGTGTAGAGCCTGCTGTGGAACTCAAGTCCAGGACCCCAGGATCATGACCTGAGCCAAAGGCAGACACTCAACCACTGAGCCACCCAGGTGCCCCTATATCTGTGTTTAGACTGATCTTTCCTGGCCAGAAAATACCCATCTCTTTGTATGCTTTTTACTTGTTTACACCGCCCCCACCCCAGTACTCTTTTGGGGCTAAAGATGGTCCTTTTTCACGGACATCATCACTACTATCATCATTCACAGCACAATTGTGCAAGCATATGTAATGCTGGGTTTAATATATAATACATGTAGTGATTATGTAAGGTAATACCCACAACAGCTGTAGTTTCTTACTTCGCCAAGCAATTTCATATTTAAGTGTTAGGTTTCCACTTTGGCAAAATTTTACCACATCAAAAGATGCTGGAAGGAGGGATTCCCTCTGGTGTTCCGTCTTCTTCTTAGGATATACCTATTGCAGTTGGAGTTTATCTTATATTATTCATCTTCGTGTTTTGGAGAGTATGAGGTTTGAATTCATTGATATACAGAGGGGAACCAAACTTCTTGATCCAACATGAATTATAAAATTGATGAGATCCATGGTTCTTCATTGTAGAATTGATGGCATTATGAGTCACCACGCTCCTATTTAGCTCTTAAATACTGCACCATATCCCCCACCTCTTCTTTTTCTCCCTTCCTCTACTCCAACGATAAAGGAATGATAGATTTTCTGTTGTACATTCAACTCCTACATTAATTAAGACTAAGTCCAAGTGCTATACCAGGAAGTGCTAGGTTTCTACCTATCTTTCCATTTAAAGTGGTGGTGTTTAAAAACAGTTTCAAGGGATGAGGCCCTCTGGACTTTGCTTATTTGAAGAATCAGTGGTAAGAGCAGTGAAGAAAATTCCATGGAATACATTTCTCACATAGCACATTTCTGCAGTCATAAGTAAGTTGATTTGGTTTATAACCCTTTGCAGTACGCAAGCAGATAGAAATGCATCTGTTATATAAGTGAGAAAAGGCTGTATGCTAACTGAGCATGTTTTTTAAATCCTTTAAAAATACTCAGCATAGGGGTGCCTGGGTGGCTCAGTGGAGCATGTGCCTTTGGCTCAGCTCTTGATCCCACAGCCACGGGATCCAGCTCCCCATGGGGAGCCTGCTCCTCCCTCTGCCTTTGTCTCTGCTTCTCTGTGTGTCTCTCCTGAATAAATAAATAAAATCTTTAAGAAAACTCAGCATAGGGCAGCCCCAGTGGCGCAGCGTTTTAGCAATGCCTGCAGCCCAGGTGTGATCCTAGAGTCCCAGGATCGAGTCCCACATTGGGCTCCCTGCATGGAGCCTGCTTCTCTCTCTGCCCGTGTCTCTGCCTCTCTCTCTCTCTCTCTCTCTCTCTCTCTCATGTGTCTCTCATGAATAAATAAATAAAATCTTAAAAAAAAAACTCAGCATATAAACTTGCATTTGAGCTTGCCAGTGTTTTTTATTGCTGTTGTTGTTAATATGTGTTCTCAAATTTTCTAATGTGTGCTATGAATAACTCAATAACCCGTTCCTTTCTGGTTCCTTATTTGATTTACTTAATTATATATTACTTAAGGACATTCTAACATTGCAGATATTACCATAAACAGGTAAAAGTAAAATTGGTCTTCTGAAAATGTGTCCCAGGTCCTGGAGAGATCATGACCTGAGCAGAAGTCAGACACCTAACCGACCGAGCCACCCAGGCGCCCCTGACTTAAGTTTTTATTTTTAAAGATTTATTTATTTACTCATGAGAGACACAGAGAGAAATAGGCAGAGGGAGAAGCAGGCTCCATGCAGGGAGCCCAGTGCGGGACTCGATTCCAGGACTCCGGGATCAGCCCCGAGCCAAAGGCAGACGCTCAACTGCTGAGCCACCCAGGCGTCCTGAAATCTATTTTTTAAGATCAGCCTAAAAGGCTCACTCTCTGCTGTCGCCCTGTAAAGGGGTGAGTTATACCAAAGATGATTCTTGGCCCAATGAGTGCAGGACAGCCTAGTTGACGCTCCTTGTCCTGGCTCAATTATTAAAAAAAAAAAAAATTGAGGTGCCTGGGTGGCTCAGTCAGTTGAGCAGCCGACTCTTGATTTCAGCTCAGGTTGCGATCTCAGGGTCATGGGATGGAGGCTCATGTTGGGCTCCTTACTCCTTACTCAGTGGGGAGCCCACTTAAAATTAGCTCTCTCCCAGCATCAGTGCCTGGGTAGCTCAGCAGTTGAGCATCCCCTGTCTGTGTCTCTATCTCTCTCATAAATAAATATGTCTTTTTTTTTAATTACCTCTCTCCTTCTCCCTCTGCCCCTCCCCCAACTCTCTCTCTTATATTTTGTCTCTCTTAAATAAATAAAAAATCTTTTAAAAAATTGTATTTTTAAGTAATCTCTACATCCAACATGGAGCTCAAACACAATCCCAAGATCAAGAGTCCCAGGCTCACCAACTGAGCCAGTCAGGCATCCCATGGCTTAATTATTTATAGCGCCTCTTTGGCTCTCAAAACAATCCTGGTGCAGACAATAAATTGTATGGTTTCTAATTTAAATGAGCTTTGATTTTACAGCCCATTTATCTGGGGGGAAAAGTGGCTTTAGGGGCTTTAAGAGTAAGTAGTTAATATCATAAGTAGGTTGAATGCGAGAATCATGGGCTCTTCAAACAACCAAAATATTAACCACTTACTCTGTGACAGGCAATGCTGTCAGTATTTTACAGTGATTAATTCAATCCTTCTACAGCTTCAAGAGGTGAGTACTGTTCTCTCCATTTTGCAGCTGAAGGAATTGAGGTACAGAGATTACCCCTGATAAGTGGGAAAGCCAGGATTTGAAATGCCCGGCTGTTCTGTGCCAGTCTCAGCCTATCAAGAATCAGTGTTGTGGTTGGGCTGGCCCTTGTAATTATTATTAGGATTGCAAGATGCCATTCAGGAAATGGGAAAAATTAAGATTGCTTACAAGACCTAGCAATTACATAGCACACCTGGGGCCACACAGTGAGGTTGCAAGAAGAGAGGGAACCCATGGGCCTGGGGTTCTGCTTTTATTGGGATCTTACAGGTGGTGGCCTAGGATTTTGTAGACTCACTCTTTATTGGTGAATTGGGAGCAGAAGAGCAGAAATTTAAATCAGGGGAAGAGAAAACAAAAATAAGTGGCCCAAATGGTCAGTTCTCAAAATCAACCAAGATCTCTAAAATTAAAGAATCTGAATAGGGGGAGGTGGCCTGACTACCTAGGCCTCTGGCTGGCACTGTGCTTATTTGAGAGAACCATTGAACTAAATGTCTCAGGAACCAAATCTTAAGTCAGGCACTTGCATTACAAAATGAAAAAGAAAAAAAAATGTGTCAAGGTTTACACTATAACACACCCTGTGATGCCAAGTCTTCAGAGTCAATGGTGAGGCCATTAACTGCTTGGGTTGCAGATGTGCTAAATCAGAGGTAGGGCACATAGTAACCCAGAATGCACTTTTTAAAGATTTATTTATTTATTTGAGAGACAGATTGGGGGAAATAAAAGAAAAAGAAAGAGAGAGAATCTGGGAAGCCTGGGTGGCTCAGTGGTTGAGCACCTGTCTTTGCCCCAGGGCATGATCCTGGAGTCCCAGGATCAAGTCCCACATCGGGCTCCCTGTATGGAGCCTGCTTCTCCCTCTGCCTATGTCTCTGCCTCTCTCTCTCTCTCCCTCTCTGTCTCTCATGAAAATAAATGAAATCTTTAAAAAAGAGAGAGAGAGAGAGAATCTCAAGCAGACTCCAAGCTGAGCACAGAGCTAGACATGGGAATCGATCTCCACTCTGAGATCATGACCTGAGCCGAAATCAAGAGTCAGACACTGAGCCACCCAGGTACCCAGACCTGGGTACCCTAAACCCAGAAAGTATTATAGTAGCAAAATTTTTTTATGATAGTCACACAGAGAGAGAGAGAGGCAGAGACATAGGCAGAGGGAGAAGCAGGCTCCATGCACTGGGAGCCCAACGTGGGATTCGATTCCGGGTCTCCAGGATCGCGCGCTGGGCCAAAGGCAGGTGCCAAACTGCTGCGCCACCCAGGGATATAGTAGCAAATCTTATAAGAATTATCCAGGAAGCAGTTTGAAATCCAGTCTGTAGACATTGCCTCAACTTGAAAGGGTCTAGCCCTGAAAATAGGTCAGTGACCCTGGGGGGAGTCTGTTCAAGTTTAAAGATTTTATTTATTCATTTGACAGAGAAAGAGAGAGCACAAGCAGGGGAAGCAGCAGAGGGAGAAGAAAAAGCAGGGTCCCTTCTGAGTAGGAAGCCCAATGCAGGGCTCAATCCCAGGACCTTAAGATCATGACCTGAGCCAAAGGCAGATGCTTAACCAATTGAGCCACCCAGGCACCCTGAGAACAGATTCTTATGAAGCTTATGCAAATAACTATATTGCCATGAAAATAAGAATACTCACTGAGAGTTTCCAAATTCTGGATGGATCAAGTAGGAAGAAAAGGTAACTGTCTCATCCTCATTCCCAAAAGTATATTTTACTAAATTGCTGTAAGTCAGAGTAAGCCTAAGAGAAAAAGTGTCCTTAAATCTAGAAAACAAGAATAAAGAACCAGTTCTCTTTCAAAGAAAACGTCATAAAAAAATTGTAATCATCCTCATCACCCCATTCAGTCCTATATAATTAATTCTTGATCTGAACTTTTGCTAACAGTTTTATGAATCCAGTCTTTCCTTAGAGTTCTATTCTTACCCAGTATAGTCATCTGATCTGAAAGTTATCAGAAACTTGTAAGAGGTCTTTTCATGAATCTCTTTGAAGATGAAGCACTTTTACAAAAGCATCAGAGGAAAACAATAACTATAATGACAAAAAGTCTTAAAAATGTCCTTGGTTGGGATCCCTGGGTGGCGCAGCGGTTTGGCGCCTGCCTTTGGCCCAGGGCGCGATCCTGGAGACCCGGGATCGAATCCCACGTCGGGCTCCCGGTGCATGGAGCCTGCTTCTCCCTCTGCCTATGTCTCTGCCTCTCTCTCTCTCTGTGTAACAATCAAAAATAAATAAAAATTAAAAATTAAAAAAAAATGTCCTTGGTTAAAGATCTGACAAGAGGGAGCCTGGGTGGTTCAGTGGTTGAGTGTCTGCCTTCGGCTCAGGGCATGACCCTGGGTCTGGGGATTTAATCCTGCATTGGGCTCCCTGCAAGGAGCCTGCTTCTCCCTCTGCCTATGTCTCTACCTCTCTCTCTGTGTCTCTCATGAATGAATAAATAAAATCTTAAAAAAAAAAAGATCTGATGAGAGTTCATTATAATGCAATTGATAAGAAAATTTATTTCTGTGATAAATAATATTTTAAGTTGATAATTGGAATTATGACTGATAATAGTACACATCTGATTTTTTAGGATTCATGTAATTTCTGGAACACTTATATTAATAACATATATCCATACAAGGATACTCATTAAGAAATTTGGCATTATTTCTTATTTACATTGCTTCCTGTGCAATTTAACATGTCAAATAAGCCCAGTTAATGCAATACCTCTCTTTTTATAAGGAGAAAGAACAAATCCTTTGAGATGTTCCAGGGACCCTCTGAAACATCTCAAAGTTATTTCCAAGGTCAAAAAGACTTTAGTTTTTGTTTGAAGATTTATTTATTTATTTATTTATTTATTTATTTATTTGATTTGAAAGAGAGAGCATGCATAAGTGGGGAAGGGAGGAAGAGGGAGAGGGAGAAGCAGATTCCTCCCTGAGCCCCCGGATATGTGGCTTGATCCAAGCTGAAGGCAGACGCTCAACCAGCTGAGCCACCCAGGCACCCCTCAAAAAGACTTTAGAATTGGATTTTGAGAAGTTTGTGAAAAATATCAAGACGTTTCAGACACTTGACTAAATAGGATCACAGACCATTGTGAAGCAATTCTTAATTATCTAATAACAAAAGTGGCAAATTTTTTTTTTTAAGTAGGCTTCACGCCTGGCTTGAAATAGGGCTTGAACTAACGACCCCGAGATCAAGACCTGAGCTGAGATCAAGAGTCAGACACTTAACCAACTACACCACCCCAGAAGCCCCAAAATGACAAAATACTTTTAAAGCAAATATGGAAGGCTACATTGCTGTGAGCAAAACTTATCTCTTTAAATATTGAGATTCAGTTTTGTTAAGTTATCAAAGACCTGAGTAAGACATGAAGCACAGGAAATTTTCCTTAATTTTTTTATTTATTTAAGTAATTTTTCCACCCAATGTGGGGCTTGAACTCACAACCGTGAGATCAAAAGTCACACACTCCTCTGACTGAGCCAGCTAGTTGCCCCCACAGGAAATTATTTAGATGGGACACAAACTTTTTGCTTTCTAGGCAGATTACTTAAAATGTAAAGAAAATCTTTCACAATTTTTTATCAGGAGCTAACAAATACTTAAAGAAAACGTAGTTCTTTCAGCAGATGAAAGAAAATTGCATACGCATATTATTGATATTAAAGTTTATTTTTTTAAATGCTTATAGGGGATCCCTGGGTGGCACAGTGGTTTAGCGCCTGCCTTTGGCCCAGGGCGCGATCCTGGAGACCCGGGATCGAATCCCACGTCAGGCTCCCGGTGTATGGAGCCTGTTTGTGTCTCTGCCTCTCTCTCTCTCACTAACATAAATAAAAATTTTAAAAATAATAAATAAAATGCTTGTAATAACAATTTGATTTTTGCCAACTTGACCACATAAGGTAAAATTCTCCCTTTCTTTTATTAAAGATTTTATTTATTTATTTATTCATGAGAGACAGAGAGAGAGAGAGAGAGAGAGAGAGAGAGGCAGAGACACAAGCAGAGGGAGAAGCAGGCTCCATGCTGGAAGCCTGGTATGGGACTCGATCCCCGGACTCTGGGACCATGCCCTGAGCCAAAGGCAGATAGATGCTCAACCTCTGAGCCACCCAGGCATCCCAAATTCTCCCTTTCTTTCTCTCTCTTCTCGACTTTCTATACCATTTTGTCCTTTATTTTTCCTCTTTCTCATTCTGAAACAAACAGCTTTGCTTTAGGACAAAATCACTTTCATTCCCTTAATAAAAATGCATTTCCAAGGGCTCCTAAGAGGCTCATTGGCTGAGTGTCTGCCTTTGGCTCATGTCATGATCCTGGTGTTCTGGAATCAGGTCCTGCATCAGGCTCCCTGCAGAGAGCTTGCTTCTCTCTCTGCCTATGTCTCTAACTCTCTCTGTGTGTCTCTCATGAATAAATAAATAAAATATTTTTAAAAATGCATTTCCACACTCCCTTATCTTTCTTATTCAAAAATTCATCCTACTTTCCTTATTATTTCTAGTAGTTTTTTTAATTTCTAGTAGTTTTAAATTACATTTATTAGAATTTTCAACTCTTAAAACCTTAATTTCTAGTAAAAACTGAGAAGCAATTGTGACCTGCCTCTTATACCAGCATTTTTAGATCAGCAAACTTATTAATACACTTCATAATTTCTAGAAACATACATTTCCTCAAGGCACAGTTTTCAACATGGCACAAGATATGTTTACTAAGAGAGGCAAGTATTTTTATTTCCTCTGTAAGAAGAGGTCAAAAAACAGGTTAACTTAAACTTGTTTAGCAATTTGTGGTTTTGTATTCTATCTTATTTGGAAATAATCTAGATATTCAATGAATGTCCCACCACTTAATTTAACTTGTCTAAATTCCACAAAGCTTCAAGTTACCCAAGAGATTTGGGAAAATTTTTAAAAATAATCTCCACACCCACTGTAGGGCTCAAACCCACAACCACAAAATCAAGAGTTGCAAGGTATGTTTTATTTTATTTTATTTATTTATTCATGAGACAGAGAGAGAGAGAGAGAGAGAGAGAGGTAGAGCCACAGGCAGAGGGAGAAGCAGGCTCCCTGCAGGTAGCCTGATGTGGGACTCGATCCCGGGATTGGGATCATGCCCTGAGCCAAAGGCAGATGCTCAACTGCTAAGCCACCCCAGTGTCCTGCAAGCTATAGTTTTTTATCTCAGTTTCCACTTATCATTTTTCTCCTGTTGCCTTAATCATATATGTTGTCACCAGGAAGTTTTGGGTGATATCACCATGAGCCCTCTTGGTAAGTGGCCACATTCCTTTCCAGGGTGTTCCAAGAGACCTCTCCAGGAGTGGTCTACTCCTGCCTCCACTAGCGTGATATGTGCAGTTTTTGGAGAAAGCCCCCTAGGCTTCTGAAGTCTTAGCATGTTGGTTTGCATGGCCCAGGAAGAGCCCATGGAGTTTTGCATTTACCAAGGAGCTAGTGTGCCTCCCTGGAGTCCTTAGACAGCACTGGCATCAGATGTTCAGGACATAGGTCTCTGTCCATTAATTTTTTTTAGCAACGTCATGCCAGGGATTGGACCCATAAAATCCCATGGGGTCAGGAGACCAACGATTGACTGTAGTAAGTAAAGTGATAGGACAGAGACCACAGACTTTGGTCATGCTCTCCCTCTGCTGGTGCCATTGATTCCTAGTTGTGATGCTAGTTCATTCCTCTGGGTTAGGACACATAGCCTACATGTGACCCATTGATTCAGTGGATTGTCACGGCAGCTGTGACCTTTGGGTTGGAGACTACAGGCAACACAAGACAGAAACAAGATGTGAAAGCACATAGCAGCATGACAGACCGCCCCAGCAAGCAGTGCTCCTTTCCTCGATTGTTAGTCACCTGAGTTAGGTGGTTAGTAAACAAGTTCCAGTTAAAGGGAATTTGCCATTAATCACAATGGCAGTTATGCAACACCACCGACTATGCCAATTGTTCTGTGCCATTCTCATCCTGTCAGTATCAATGTTGTGGTTGGGCTGGCTCTTGTAGTTTTTATTAGGATTGCAAGATGCCCTTCAGCACTAACCATCAAGAAATTTTGAAAAAATAAAAGATTTATTATTTATAGGACCTAGCAGTTACACAGCACACCTGGCGCCATACAGTGAGATTGCAAGAAGACAGGGAACCCATGGGCCTGTGGTTCTGTTTTTATTGGAGTCTTAAGGGTGGTGACCTAAGGTTTTGTGGGCTCACTCTTTATTGGTGAATTTAGAGCAGGAGAGCAGAAATGTAAAGCATAGGATGAGAAAAAAAAAAAGTGGCCCAAATGGTCCGTTATCAAAATCAACCAAGATCTCTAAAACCAAGGAGACTGAGTAAGGGCAAGTGGACTGACTCTTTCTCTACACGTGTGGCTGGCAGTGGGTTTATTCAAGAGTGTCAGGGTTCATACTGTACCTGCCTCACAATGCTATGCTAGCCCTGTAGTGATGGGGCCCACAATATGGAGCTCTATATTAATAATCACAACATATATTTATTGAGTGCTCACATGGACCTTCTTATTTAAGCTTTACAACTGTGGGGAAAGTATGAAAAGGCCTATTTTTTTTAATTTTTATTTATTTATGATAGTCACACACACACAGAGAGAGAGAGAGAGAGAGAGAGAGGCAGAGACACAGGCAGAGGGAGAAGCAGGCTCCATGCACCGGGAGCCCAACATGGGATTCGATCCCGGGTCTCCGGGATCGTGCCCTGGGCCAAAGGCAGGCGCCAAACCGCTGCGCCACCCAGGGATCCCTGAAAAGCCCTATTTAAGATTTGTTTCCAATTACTGATTTATTTACTTTTAATTATGGTAAAACACGCATAATGTAAAAGTTTACCATTTATCCATTTGTAAGTGTATAGTTCAATAACATTAAGAACACTCATATTGTTCTGCAACCATCACCACCTTCGAATTTCAAAACTTCATAAGAGCTCCTGGGTGGCTCAGTTGGTTAAGCATCTGCTTTCAGCTCAGGTCATGATTCCAGGCTCCTGGGATCAAGACCCATGTCAGGCTCCCTACTCAGTGGGGAGTCTGCATCTCCCTCTCACTCTGCTCCTACCCTCCACTCATGTGTGTGTTCATGTTCTCTCTCTCTAATAAATAAAATATTTTTTTAAAAAATCTTTCATCTTGCAAAATTGAAACACTGTACCCATTAAACGCTGACTCCTCATTTTCCCCTCCCACCAGCCCCTGGCACCTACCACTCAATTTTCTGTTTCTATGAATGTTTCCATTCTGGGGACCTCATATAAGAGGAATCATGCAGCATTTATCCTTTTATGTCTGGCTAATTTCATTTAGCATAATGTCTTCAAGATTCATCCATACTGTATGTGTCAGAATTTCTTTCCTTTTTGAAACCGAATCATAGCCCCTTGTATGGCTAGACCATGCTTTGTTTATACATCCATCCCCTATGTCAGTTTTATTTATTCACTCACTCAACCAATTTTACTTGCTACCTACTATGTATCTAGGACAAGAGCTACAAATAAAACAGACAAAATTTCCTGCCTTCAAAGGGTTTCCAGTCTGGAGAGTTTGGAAACAGTAAATAAACAAACAAAATATATGTACATCAGATAAATAAAGTAGAAAGGAGACAAAGCAAATGCTGGGCAGAGGGGAGGTCCCCCTGAGAAGGAGAGTATTTGAGCAAAGACCCAGACAAGGTGAGGCTGGAAGTCATTTGGATATGCTGAGTGAGGGAGAGCATTTCAAGCAGAAGAGCTAGCCAGTGCAAAGGTCCTGAGGCAGGTGGGCATGGTGTGTTCTCAAAAGCAAGGGGACCCCAGTAGCTGTAATTAATTAAACAAGAGGAGGATATGTAGGTGAGGAAAAAGGCCTTACTCAAGGTCACACAGTGAGTTGGCAGCAGACCTACAACTTAAATAGGGTCTGCCTGACCTCAGAGCTCAAGTTTTTAGCCATAACATCATTTTGTCTCCCAAATAACCCAGCAATCATTTCCAGGAAGTGGTCATTTACTTTGTACTAATGCTGTGTTTGTACATGACAAGCATTATTATGTATGACTTGATACATGAAACAGAAACTCCAAGAGGTGAAGGAAATGGAAGGGCAGAATTGAAGGCGAGTCTGTCTAAGATTTAACTCCATGCTCTTCCTGGGTATTGCTTCATTGACATATGGAACTATGGAGTCCTTAAATTATGGAAATTCCTGCATTTTAGGAATCTTGGGATCAAGACTGACATGGTTGTAATGCTGGTAAATAGCCACTATTACCCGGAGGATCTACCCTCATGGCTCCCATACGGATCTGACCCACCCCAGCACCTTCAGACCTCCCCAGAATCCAACACCTAAAGAGTTAACACAGGGCTCAGCCTCCCGACTCTGCTCCTCCCACCTATCAGGTGCCTATCTTTATTGTACAGATTTCAGACACCTGTAAAATCACCCCTACTTGGACCTATAATGTGTCATTTCTGGAAGGAGGTGGGATCTTCAGCTCAAAGAATTAACATCAAGTTCACCCAACAAAGGTATAGAACATGGGGCCAAAGCCAAGGCGTCTTCTCAGTAGACATTTCTGCATGCTGGCCTCATCTGAGCCCACCTCTAAGGGCAAATACAGACTCTGGGCACCACGCCCTTAATCTCTGGAGGAAATCCTTTCAGAAGGAGGCCTTAAGGTCAGACCCTGTGCTCCACCCTCTGCAGCATTACTGGAGCCTACTAATATCTGCTTGTGTGGTCCACCAAATTACTTCAGCTATCAGTCCATTCCTTCCAATGAAGGTACAATCATGGGATCCTGTCCTGCTTCTTCTGGTGGACCCTGGTCAACACATTACATGCCCCTCTGAAGTTTGCCTTCTGTGTGGCTGTGGCAGAGGCCTCTGCCTACAAACACCAATACCCAGTGTCCCTCCTCTCCAGGGATACATGCTTGGACAGCATTTCCCAATGTACTTTGCAGGGAGGTGTGGTCATATGATACATTCCGGCCCATGGGATGTGAGCAGAAGTCGTGTTTTCTGACGATTGCAAATCTACTCTCCAAGAACCTCCCACGTGCGATGCTCTTCCTGGCTCTTGCTGGTTGAGTGACAAAGACTCTGTAAATCCAGGAGAGGATGGATCCACAAGACAGAAGGAGTCTGGGTCTCTAAATGATCACATGAAAGTCCATCCACCAACTATGTACAGCTAGCTAGACTTTACATAAGTGAAAAGTAGACTTTTATTGAGTTAAGTCAATGGACTTTGGGAGTCTGTTACAAAAATTGGTATTACTTATCCTAACTAATTCAGTTTTGTCAGTAACTTGGCAAAATCACCTTGCCTCTCTATGAAATGGGAATAATGAGACCCACAGGTTGTTGAGAAGATTAAGTAAGATGATATATGAGTGGGGCATCTGGGTGGCTCAGTTGGTTGAGTGGTCTACCTTCAGCTCAGGTCATGATCCCAGGGTCCTGGGATGGAGCCCAGTGTTGGGTTCCCTGCTCAGTGGGGAGTCTGTTTCTCCCTCTCATTCTGTCCCTCTCTCCCCACTGCCCACGCACTCTCTCTCAAATAAATAAAATCTTTTTAAAAGTGGGAGGGGGGTGCCTGGGTGGCTCAGTCAGTTAAGCATCTGCCTTTGGCTCAGGTCATCCCAGGGTCTTCAGATCGAGCCCCAAGTCAGGCTCTCTGCTCAGTGGGGATCCTGCTGTTCTCCCTTTTCCTCTGCCTGCTACTCTACTTAGTAGAGTTATGCATTCTATGTGTGTCAAATAAAAAAATAAAATATTTAAAAAGAAAAAGATGGTGTATGATTATCTCTGGGACATAGTCATTTCAATTCAATATGTACTCATCCTTTCCCTTTCTTCCTCTTCTAATATGTGCACAAGAGAGGCTACTAAAACACAGGGACTTCCATAAGTGAGGTATCACAGGAGTCTCGGGATGTGGTGCTCTGTGGATGGGCAGGAGACATAGACTGTGGAGGCAGGGGCATGGCTGAAGTGACCTCTGGAGAACTCCATATCTTATGCTTAGAAATTAAAATATCTCCCCTGGGTCTAAATGAACAGAGCCAGAACAATCTCAAAATAGCAAGTGACTGCCAAAATGTAGATTTTCCAAGAGACTGGAAAATTAGCAGCCTGGGTTCTTATCCTGGTTCCAGAATGAACCTTTACTTTCCAGAATAATCACCAGGAGAAAAGCCAGCAGATGTGAAAATGGATGGTGTTTTGGGGATCTGGTGAAAAGCATGGGTTACTTAGAAAAGAGACATGCGGGAAAGATGGTGGGAGAAGGGTCTGGGGTTCAAGGATGCAAGTCTTCAATGTCAGGCTGAGAAGTGACTGTCATCCAAAGGATGATGGGGAGCCATGGAAGGTTTTAAGCAGGAATGACGTGTTCTAGAAAATTCACTGTGGATGGGATCAGTGGATGGTAATTTCCATGACTCCACCAGGAATGTAGGAAGACAGAAGGGGACAGTAGAGGGGCACTGAGTGGCTCAGTTGGTCAAGAATCTGGCTCTGGATTTCAGCTCAGGTCATGACCTCAGAGTCCTGCAATTGAGTTTACTTGTCTCCCTCTCCCTCTGCCTCTCCCCCCACTGGAATAAATAAATATATCTTTTTTTAGAAAAAGAAATGGACAGTAGAGAAGCACAAGCTCAGTAAACATTCATCTCCCTCTCCATATTAGACATTTGAGGACCGCGGGAAGGCATCGTGAGGAAGAGGAAGAGGGTATGAATAGGGACAAAGACTGGACAGCCCATTGTCATCACCTGAACAAAGACAGTTAGTTGCTGCTTCTGATAGGTGATTGTCACTCCATTAGGGGCCTATTGTAGCTCAGGGGTTGCTGCATGGGGCTCCCAAATTCTTGGAAAAATATAGAATATGGATGCATGCCATGTTGGGAAGGATGAGTCCTTTGGATGACTGGGTAGTGGCTGGTTTCCTGGCTTGCCTGTCTAACCTGGAGAGCCGGGGGGGGGGGGGGGGGCGAGGCAAGTATGGGGAAAGAGATCTTGCATAGCCACCTGTTGTTTTCATATGAGAATCACTTTTTAAAGAACTCATTTGGGGTTAGAGCCCTGATTCCCATCCTCTTAAAATGCGGTGGTGGGGGTGGATGGTGGGAGAGGAATTCTGAGTTCTTGTGTGTAGGCAAAAGTTGATGGGGGTAGGGTAGGAAATACAGAAGGAGAACATCATGCAAGACAACTTATTCTCCTCCTCCTCCTTCTTTCTTCTTCTTCTCCTTCTCCTCCTCCTCCTCCTCCTCCTTCTTCTTCTTCTTCTTCTTCTTCTTCTTCTTCTTCTTCTTCTTCTTCTTCTTCTTCTTTCTTCTTCTTCTTCTTCTTCTTCTTGCAAGACAACTTCTATTTGCCTTCTAGATTCACTCTCTGCCCTCCTCCACCTTGCTCTGGGTACCAGAGGCTGGATTGCATGGACAGTCTGATTCCAGTTGGGTGTGGCTAAAGAGAAACCACAACAGAAAATTAGAGGGAAGGAGGGAAGAGGGGAAGGATTGATGCTATGAGCTGGATTCATATGTGGAACCCCTAACCCCTAATCTCTCAGAATTACCATGAGTGAAAATGAGGCCATGAGGGTGGGCCCTAATCCAATCTGACTGAAGTTCTTATAAGAAAAGGATATTTGGGGGATCCCTGGGTGGCGCAGCGGTTTGGCGCCTGCCTTTGGCTCAGGGCGCGATCCTGGAGACCCAGGATCGAATCCCACGTCGGGCTCCCGGTGCATGGAGCCTGCTTCTCCCTCTGCCTATGTCTCTGCGCCTCTCTCTCTCTCTCTCTCTGTGTAACTATCATAAATAAATAAAAATTAAAAAAAAATAAAAGGATATTTGGGGACACCTGGGTGGCTCATCAGTTGAGCATCTGCTGTCATTTCGTGGCATGATCCTGGGTCTCGGGATCAAGTCCTGCGTTGGGCTCTCTGCAAGGAGACTGCTTCTCCTTCTGCCTCTGTCTCTGCCTCTGTCTCTATGTCTCTTATGAATAAATAAATTAAATCTTAAAAAAAAAAAAAAGAAAAGGATGTTTGGACACACAAAGAGACATCAAGGGCACGTGCCCATAGAGGAAGGAGCACACAGCAAGAAGTTGCCATCCACAAACCAAGAAAAGAGGCCTTGCCAGAAACCAACCCTACCCACACCTTGATCTTGAACCTCTAGCCTCCAGAACTGAGAGAAAATAAATTTCAATTGTTCAAGCCACTCAGTATCTGGTTATAGCAGCTCCAGCAAACTGACAGAGTCCCTTTATGAAACTCGCCCGAACTACCTGGCTAGAGGGTGCCACTGGTTTCCCACTAGAGCCCCCAACTCAGTCACCAAGATCTAGTAACCAAGATTTTGATTCCATTCTATTGCTTCCTATGTCTTTGGTCCTTTGACCATTTGGCCAACGAGAATATTTTACAATTACCACTTCATGGGGGGGATGACACAATAGATGTAGAAGAAAGACGCGTCATTTCTTTGTTTTTGAGGGGTTTTTTTATTTTTATTTATTTATTTATGATAGCCACAGAGAGAGAGGCAGAGACACAGGCAGAGGGAGAAGCAGGCTCCATGCACCGGGAGCCCGACGTGGGATTCGATCCCAGGTCTCTAGGATCGCGCCCTGGGCCAAAGGCAGGCACTAAACCGCTGCGCCACCCAGGGATCCCGAGCACTGGATTTCTAAAAGTTCCCATCTTCTGGAAAGACCAGCCTCATCTCATGGCTGGACGACTGATCTGCCATAGGAATGGAGAATGTTCTCGCCCTGTTTGTAACCTCTCCAGAGTTTCACAATCACTCAGGCAGGTAGCAGAATCTCCATAGGAAAAACAAGGAACACTACGCCCAGAGGCAGATCCAGCCCCAGAAACAGGTGTCCAGAAAGATATACACCAGATACTTCATCAGGCATTTTATATCATTGTCTCTGAATCATCCTAACAACTCAGAATTTGATACTATGATTGTCCCCATTTTATAAAGGAATAAAGGCTCGGAGACAATGAATGTTCAAATCTCAGCTAGAAAGCTGCAGAGCAGAATTCAAACTCAAGGCTAATAATCATTCCCCAGCCCAGCTTCCCGCGTTGCTGGGAGACAGCACCACTTGGTGGTAACAAAATAAAAAGTAATAGCTAACAGCATTTGCCATGTGCCAGGCACTGTTCTAAATGTTTAATTTAGATTTAATTTAAATTAAATTGTTTAATGCTTCCTCCTAACCCCAATTATTAATTACCCTTAAATGGAGGTGACTAATAATAACCTCCACCCCTCCCCATGTTTATTTTACTTTTTTTTCTTTGAAAACAAAATATTTTAGGGGCGCCTGGGTGGCTCAAATGTTTAAGAGTCTGCCTTTATCTGGGGTCATGGTCCTGAAGTCCTGGGATCCAGCTGGCATCAGGCTCCCTGCTCAGTGGGGAGTCTGCTTCTCACTCTCCCTCTGCACTCCTCCTGCTCATGTTCTCTCTTGGTATGTCTCTATCTCAAATGAATAAATAAAATCCTTTTTTTTAAAAAAAAAAAAAGGTTTTTATTTATTTATTTATTTTTTTAAAAAAGGTTTTTATTGTGGAAGATTTCAAGCACATACAAAGGTAGATATACAATATATCCATCATCCTGTTTCAGCAATGATCAACTTACGGCCAATCTTGACAATCTTCTCCCCACAACCTCCCAAAAATCTGGATTGTTTTGAAACAAAGCCCAGACATTGTATCAACTTGCCTATAAATATTTTTAGTTATGTATCCCTAGGAAGTATCTCCATTTTACTGTTGGGGAAACTGAGGAATCAAGACGTTAAGTGACCTGACCAAGGTCTCTTTGCTGATGGGATGCAGAGGCTGGATCAAACCTCGGTGATCTGGTTGCAGAGACTTTCCCTTTAACCATGGTAATGCCTCTGGATGACAATAAGTCTGCCATTTCTTTTCAAAGTTTTCAAATTGCTTCTCAAATTGCCAAAATTAGAATACAGTAGAGATGAAAGTATTGTATCCATGTTAACTTTACTTAAGTTGATAACTATGGCAGCTATATTGGAGAATATCTCTGTTGCTAGGAAATGCACACCGAAGGATTTAGGTGTAAAGGGCCACGTTGTGTGTGATTGACCCTAAATGATTCAGAAAAAGTGTAAGGTAGATAGATGAGAAAGAGAGACAGGACAAATTATATTGGAAATGGGGTAAGATGTTAACCAGTGTGAATCTGTGTAAAGAGTACAATGGGTGTTATTTGTAATATATGTATATTCTTTTTATTAAATTTTTATTTATTTATTCATGAGAGGCACACAGAGAGAGAGAGGTAGAGACACATGCAAAGAAGCAGGTTTCTTGAAGGGACCCCAGAATCACACCCTGAGCCAAAGGCAGACGCTCAACCAGTGAGCCACTCAGATGCCCCTGTACTAGATTTATTTTTGAAACTTTTCTGAGTGTTTGAAATCACTTCCCCTCAAAAGTTTTAGAATTTAGAAAAATAATGGATACTATATATAATATATGATTCTGTGTGTTTTCAAACAGGCAAAAGTACTCTAGATGACAGAAGTCAGAACAGTGGTTCCACTTGGTGGGTATCTACTGGAAACAAGACAGAACACAGCCACGCAGGGGTACCCCCAAAATTCTATTATGAACATGTCTCATTCAGCCGTGTGCTTAATTAAAGGTTTTGCACTTGGGGCACCTGGGTAGCTCAGTCAGTTAAGTGGCCAACTCTTGATTTTGGCTCAGGTCATGGTCTCAGGGTCCTGGGATCAAGCCCTGCGTCAGTGCTCAGCAAGGAATCTATTTGAAGATTCTCTCCCCTCCTGCTCGTGCCCTCCTCAAGCTCATGTGCGCTCTCTCTCTCTCGTTCTCTCAAATAAATAAATAAATAAATAAATAAATAAATAAATAAATAAAGCTTTATGCTTTGCACTTTATGGTATGTCAATTATACCTACATAAAAATGAAAGCAAAGAGACAGGGCAGCCCTGGTGGCGCAGGGGTTTAGCGCCGCCTGCAGCCCAGGGCGTGGTCTGGTAGACCCTGGATCAAGTCCCACGTCAGGCTCTTTTTTGCATGGAGCCTGCTTCTCCCTCTGCCTGTGTCTCTGCCTCTCTCTCTCTCTGCATCTCTATGAATAAATACATAAAATCTTTAAAAAAAAAAAAGCAAAGAGACAGGACAGATAAATCGTCATAGATTCATTAAAATGGATTACTATAAAGCAAGAAAAATGAATGAACTACAGTTTGTTTTTTTTTTTTAATTCACTCATGATAGACTTAGAGAGAGAGGCAGAGACACAGGCAGAGGGAGAAGCAGGCTCCATGCAGGGAGCCCGACACGAACTCGATCCCGGGACTCCAGGATCGCGCCCTAGGCCAAAGGCAAGCACTAAACCACTGAGCCACCCAGGGATCCCCTGTACTACAGTTTTATACCATAAAAAGGATAAATCTCAGAAATATAATTTTGAGAGTCAGACACAAAACAATACGTATTACCTCTTTCATTTGTGCAATGCCCACAAAAATAGGCATTTAAGGATGCATGCTTGAGGGATCCCTGGGTGGCACAGCGGTTTAGCGCCTGCCTTTGGCCTGGGGCGTGATCCTGGAGACCCGGGATCGAATCCCACGTCGGGCTCCCGGTGCATGGAGCCTGATTCTCCCTCTGCCTATGTCTCTGCTTCTCTCTCTCTGTGTGTGACTATCATAAATAAATAAAAATTAAAAAAAAAAAAAAAAAGGATGCATGCTTGAGAAGTAAAATGCTAGGGGCAATTGGGTGGCACACTCGGTTGGGTGTCTGACTGCTGAACTCAGGCTCAGGTCTTGATCTCAGGGTCCTGAGTTCAAGTCCCAAGTTGGGCTCCATGCTGGGTGTGGAGCCTACTTTAAAAAAAAATACTGAACACACACATGAAACATTAAAATGCTATGAAAGTGAAGAAAGTACTTTTCTTTGGGAGGAGAGGGGAGTAGTGGGGTAGGAGAGGTAGTAGAGGGGCTTCCAGGATGCAGACAATATTCTGACTCTTAACCTTGGTTTTACTTCGTAACAATTCATTGAATGATATTCATTTGTTTGTACTTCCCATATGTATTGAAATAAAATATACACAATTTCCCTCACTTCTAAATCACGAAATACTAAGGGATAAATTTAATAAAATATGTGTGAGACCTGTACACTGAAAACCACAAAATATTATTGAAGGAAACTGAATAGGTCAATAAATGGAGAGAAACATTGTGTTCAAAAATTAGATGAGTCAAAACGGTTAGGGTATCAATGCTCCATTGATCCAAAGAATAAAGGATTCCCAAAGAAAGTCAAAATCCCAGCGAGCTTTATTTTTTGTAGAATATTTAATATTTTTGTCAAGCTGAGACCAGCATTTAAACTTTTTTTTTTAATTTTTATTTATTTATGATAATCACACAGAGAGAGAGAGAGAGAGAGAGAGAGAGAGAGGCAGAGACACAGGCAGAGGGAGAAGCAGGCTCCATGCACCGGGAGCCCGACGTGGGACTTGATCCCGGGTCTCCAGGATCGCGCCCTGGGCCAAAGGCAGGCGCCAAACCGCTGCGCCACCCAGGGATCCCAAGACCAGCATTTATATGCAAATCTAAAGAATCAGAAATAGCTAAACCATCTTGAAAAACAAGAACAAAGAGAATTTCCACTATCTAATGTCAAGATTCACCATAAAATAGCAATAACAAAGACAAGGTATATTGGTATACAGATGGAAATATAGATGAATGGAATAGAATAGGGACTTCATAAATATGTGATCAATTGATTTTTGACCAAAGTTTCAAGGTAACTCTATGAGGAAAGAACAGTATTTTCAACAAATGTGATGGTTAAGAAAAAAAAAAACAAAAAAACAAAAACCTGAATATCCATGGAAACAAAATGAACTCTACCTTTTACTTTACATGGTACACAAACATTAACCGGAACTGCATCAAAGACCTCAAAGTATAAGCTAAAGCTGTAAAATGTCTGGACAAATATCTTCATAACCTTGGGGTAGACAGAATTTTGTATTCGGGACATAAAAATCAGTAGCAAGGGATGCCTGGGTGGCTCACCGGTTGAGCATCTGCCTTCGGCCCAGGGCGTGACCCTGGAGTCCCAGGATTGAGTCCCACATTAGGCTCCCTGCATGGAGCCTGCTTCTCTCTTTGCCTGTGTCTCTGCCTCTCTCTCTCTCTCTGTATGTCTCTCATGAATAAATAAATAAAATATTTTTTAAAAAATCAGTAGCAATAAAAGAGAAAATTGATAAGATGGGCTGAGTCCAAAATAGTACTCCAGCTCCTCAAAAAGCACCAGTAAGAAAATGAATAGGCAGGGGCCCCTGGGTGATGCTGTAGGGGGCTGCCTGACTCTTGGTGTAGGCTGGGGTCATGATCTTAGGATCTTGGGATCGTGAGATTGAGCCCCACATTTGGCTCCAAGCACAGCGAGGAGTCTGCTGAAGTATCTCTCTCCCACTTCCCCTCCCTGTGCTCGTTCACACTCCCTCTCTCTCTCAAATAAGTAAATAAAATCTTTTATTAAAAAAAGAAAATAAGCAGACAAGTTACCTGCTGGGAGAAAATATTCACAACACCCATCTCACAAAAGGCTTGTGCCTTAAATATACATAAAGAACTCCTACAACTTGGTAAGAAAAAAAAATCTAACAAAAAGTAGCTAATAGGCACATGAAAAAGTGTTTTGTATTATTAGTCATAAGGAAAATACAAGCTAAAACCACACTGAGATACAACTCCACAACCTCTAGGATGACTACATTGAAAAAGGCAGACAATACCAAACACTGGGAAGGATCCCCAGAACTGTTGTACCTCACAAATGGGAGTAGAGAATAGCACAACTGCTTAGAAAAATTTGTTCAAGTTTCCCACTGAGCAGGGAGCCTGATTGAAGATGTGATCCCAGGACCCTGAGATCATGACCTGAACTGAAATTGAGAGTCAGACACTTAACCAACTGAGCCACCCAGGTGCCCCTGGTAATTTCTTTAAAGCGAAACAACATGCAACCAACCTAGATTAATTCCAAAGCATTATGCTAAGGAAAATAAGTCTTTTAAAAACAGAATTCAGGGGATCCTTGGGTGGCTCAGTGGTTTAGCGCCTGCCTTTGTCCCAGGGCACGATCCTGGAGTCCCGGGATCGAGTCTCATGTCGGGCTCCTTGCATGGAGCCTGTTTCTCCCTCTGCCTGTGTCTCTGCCTGAGTGTGTGTGTGTGTGTGTGTGTGTGTGTGTGTGTGATGAATAAATAAATAAATAAAATCTTAAAAAAAACACACAGAATTCATGGAGTGTCGTTCCATTTGTTTGAAGCTCGAGAACAGACAACACTAATTTAGCTGGGGAGAAAAACAGAAGCGCTCTTTTGGAGACCATGACTGGGAAAGAATTTGAGATAACTTTTGGAGGTGATGATGGAGTTCTATATTATGCATTTTATTCTATGTCAATTTTACCTTAAAAACATAGTTTTTTTAAGCGATGCTATTGACACTCAAGAAGTGTTTGTAGTAAAATGTCTCGATGTCGGCCATTTAGTTCAAAATGCTGGAACAGGGATCCCTGGGTGGCGCAGCGGTTTAGCGCCTGCCTTAGCATCCTAGCTAGCTCTTAACTATCCTACCACACAGAACCTCAGCAAACTGGAGCTACTTGTGAGTGGTGACATTATTATTATAACTTTGACCTGTATACATGGGGCTGCGGCTGTTTCATGGATGCTGGCAAGGATATTCGATACTTCTGAGATAAAGCAAATTTGATAAATAAACATTTCAGCTGAAGTGGTTTTGGCTGACTGGGTTGTTAGATGAGCAGATCTGGAGATAAAAAGGACAGAGGTCTGAATGAGTTTGTGGTGAATAAAAAAGATCAACTGTAAAGGACTGTTGCCCATGAAGGGGGAGAGGGGGTTGAAAATACAGAAAAGAGTCACTTCTAACCATACTTTGTACAGAAATCTGGCCCAGCTAATATACACAGACACTGAAAAACATACAAAAGCCAGTCAGCTTTCCATGACAGTGTGGTAATTGCACATGTAGTATTTCACACTCAGAAGTATCCAGATGCATATACACACACATATGACTGGGCATGAACCCATAGTCTAACAAAGTCAGGAGTGTCACCCATTGCTCTGCGGGAGAGAGCCTGCACCCTAGAGGAACCATGGGGCATCCCATCAAACAAAAGGAAAGATACAGATTTGCAGGAAGGATGCTGTTTTGGTTACATGTAAAGGAAATAGTGTTGGGGCGCCTGGGTGGCCCAGTCGGTTGAGCACCCAACTCAGGTCTTGATCTGATATTGAGTCCCACCTGGGGCTCCACTCTCAGTATGTGTCTGCTTAGGATTCTCTCCCTTCTGCCCCCCACCTCACTGCGTGCACCCATGCATATGCACGTGCTCTCTTGCTCTCTTTCTTCAAAAAAAAAAAAAGAAAAGAAAAGAAACAGTATTTTCACAGGCTCAAAGCAGGACCATGTATGTGAAAAAAGATCAACATCAGAAATGGACTAGAAAATGAGACCCTGAGAAGGGTCTTGTCAACCTAGAACTCTTAACGTTAAGTTAAATGTAGAATTGTGTGTTCAGAAACCCCTAATCCAAAGTTCTGAACCTCGGTTGGAAACGGCAGTTGCTTCTCCATATCACAGAGCCTTAGATCCACCAGGCAAGGCGGGGAAGTGTTTCATTCTCCCCATCATAACTTCAAACAGCAAAACTTGCGATCATCAGTGATTTAAAGCACAAGGTTTTCTCAGTAAGAAAGCAGTAGTCGCTCAAGAAAGGAAGTCATTGAGACATTCCCAGTTGACCTTGGGAGGAATACTGATTCCTATTAATATTGCAGCTGGGCTTTAACACGCAGTTATGCCAGCCTGCTGAATAACCAGGCAATTATTACTTTTTCATTAGGAGCTAATTTTTACCTTCTCCATTGAAAATTCAAATAAAATGCTCAGTACTTTGCAGTGATATGTGAAGATTTAGCAAGATTATGTAGGTCAAGGTCTTAATACAACATGGCCTGGCACGTAGGTAGGAAGCCCTCAGTAAGTATTAACTACTAATGTTGTTAGAAGTATTATTACCATTATTTTCCGGGTGCCTGGGTGACTCCCTCGTTAAGTGCTCTGAGCTGTCAATTTCAGCTCAAGTCATGATCTCAGGGTCATAAGACTGAGCCTGGAGTCAGGCTCTGCACTCAATGCAGAGTCTACTTGTCCTTCTCCCTCCCCCTGCTAGCTGCTCTCTCTCTCTCTCTCTCAAATAAATAAATAATTTTTTTTTAATTTTATTTATTTATGATAGTCACAGAGAGAGAGAGGCAGAGACACAGGCAGAGGGAGAAGCAGGCTCCATGCACCGGGAGCCCGATGTGGGATTCGATCCCCGGTCTCCAGGATCGCGCCCTGGGCCAAAGGCAGGCGCTAAACCGCTGCGCCACCCAGGGATCCCCAATAATTTTTTTAAAACATTACTTTCACACAGATCATTTTGATGGGCTGAAAACCCCACCCACCTCCATGCACACTAGCCCAGTCGCATTGTCACACACGGTCCTTATGAGAAAGGGCCTTTTGCCAGATCATCTAGGTTCAAGCTCCTTTGCTTCTGAGCTGTGTGAACTTAATTGCCTCTCTGAGCCTCGGTTTCCTTATAGATAGGATGGGACTGACTCATGAATGTAGTTTCAGAGGGATTTTGTGAGAATTAAACGGGATATCATTATCATTATTATTATTATTATTATTATTATTATTATTATTAAAGATTTTATTTATTTATTCATCAGAAACACAGAGAGAGAGAGAGGCAGAGAGAGAAGCAGGCTCCATGCAGGAAGCCCGATGTGGGACTCGATCCCGGGTCTCCAGGATCACGCCCTGGGCTGAAGGCGGCGCTAAACCGCTGAGCCACTCGGGCGGCCCAGTATTATTATTATTATTATTATTATTATTATTATTATTATTATTACTACTACTACTAATTCTCCCTCCGTGTTTTGCCTTCTACCTCTCCAGCTATTTCTGTCGGCAATTCACCCTCGAAATCCCCCCACCTCCCCGCCTCCGCCCTCACCTGGGGCAGTCATTTGTGCGCTCACAGCGCCATCTGGTGGTCCGGAGGGTATGAGCTTTGGGGCAAGTGCAAGGCGAGGTGCGGGTGAACGCGAGGGTGCTGGGCTGGAGAGGGTTATAGAGCCCTGGAAAGTTAACCTGCGGTGGCTGAAAAGAGATCGTGGTTTGCGTGTGGGAGATAGAGGGTGCCCCTGTGCACCCACCCCTATGTATGGGTCTGAGCTCTGTGAACGCGTGGGTGCGTCCGTGTAAGGGTGAATGTGAAGGGCAGTTGAAAAGTCTGAGACATACCTGGAGGTTTCTGAGTATGAAAGACAAGGTGGGGATCCCTGGGTGGCGCAGCGGTTTAGCGCCTGCCTTTGGCCCAGGGCACGATCCTGGAGACCTGGGATCGAATCCCACATCGGGCTCCCGGTGCATGGAGCCTGCTTCTCCCTCTGCCTATGTCTCTGCCTCTCTCTCTCTCTCTTTCTGTGTGACTATCATAAATAAATAAAAATTAAAAAAAAAAAAAAGAAAGACAAGGTGTTCTCAGGTCCCTCAGAGGGGGTGTATCAAAGCTAGGTCTGGGCCCCAACTGAGTATCTGTGTTGTTGGGACGCTTGCGTAAGTGTGAATATGTGAGTGTACCGCATGGACCAGATACCTTCCTGAAAACCAAGAGAAATGCAAAAACATCTGAAGTGGCTTTCGTTAATGATATCATGATAATATTGATGCTGTTATTCTGAAATCCTTAGATGGATATAAATATAGACTATGGATATGGATATATAATACTAACATAGGTATATACAGATGGTATTGATACAGATAGGCAGTATAGACATATATAGTATAAAGGTGACATAAAATATAGATAAAAGGATAAATTATGTAGATAGAGATGACATAGAGGTAGACAATTTAAACAGGTGGTATAAATACAGTACAGACATATGATATTGATGCATAGATACAAGGGATTATAGAGAATATAAAGCAGGTAATTACCATTAAGCAGTAACTACCATAAAGCAGTTAATCCCATTAAGAGCTAAGATCTTTAGCTTCAGAGAAAGGGGGTCCTTATGTACAGTTTGTCTAGAAAAAGCCAGAGAAATGCTTGATTCCTCTATTGCTTTATCAATTTTCAAATAATGAATTGGCTCCATAGCATCCTTCAAAGACAATCCATGAGGTTCTTTGGAGTATCATGATGCTAATTCCCTGATATGCTTGATCAGAATGAGAGTTTTATGGTTATGTCAGAATCTAGGGAGGAAATCTGAACAAATGCTTAGAAAGGTAAGCAAAGGAAAGACAAGCAGTTATTAACTCCAGGAAAAACCAGCCTGTAGACAAAGCAAAATGTAGCTGTAGGTCACTACGTGGCCCATCTGTGAACTCTATTACACAGTCATGATAATGTAAACACTAAATATTGATTTAACTAGAAATGGAGATAAATTCAACTGAGGGGAAAAAAAAATTCAACTGAGGGACTGTGAGGAAGGGAAGGAGTGTTCTCTAAAGGCATCTCAGGATTTGGTCAAGGAAGGAATTCCATTGGAGACTGGAGTCCCTGTATCTGCTTTGTCCTCATGTGGAGGGCTGGAAATACTCATCACCCCCATAGATGCCCATGCCCCCATCCCCAAATGTTTTCCCTCCCATGGTGAAAGAGACTTTGCAGGTGTGATTAAATTAAGGATCTTGAGATGGGGAGATTATTCTTGATCATCCTGGTGACCCAATGTAATCTCAAGGGTCATTATAAGAGGGTGTCAGGAGGGTCAGAGTCAGAGAGGAGTGATGCAGTCAGGAGTCAAGAAATGAGAGCAGCCTCCAGATGCTAGAAGAGGCTGGAACAGGTTCTCCCTGGGGCCTTCAGAAGGAACCAGCCCTGCTGACACCTTGACATTAGCCCTTTAAGACTCATTGCAGTTGTCTGACTTTCAGAACTGTAAGAGAATAAATGCTATTTTAAGCAAAGTTCATGGTCATTTGTTACAGCAGCAATAAGCAAGTAATACACCCTACTATCAAATCCATCTGAAATGGGATGAAAGGAATGCCCTAGATCTGAATGATCCTCAACCTCCAGCTCCTCCCTTCCATACCCCTTCTGTGGCTTTTGAGGCAACAAAGAGCTAGGGGAGTCCATCTGGCTTAAACAGCCTTGTCCCCATATCAGACTACATATACCTCACCTCCTGGCCTTTGCCCAAGCTCTCCCTGTTTCCTGGTGCCTGGTTTGAGGTTTCATTGAAGATCTAAGGTTAAGATTCATTCTGAGGCTTCAATCAGAGCAGTTAGTTTGTACCTGGAGTCAAGACTGCTGACTTTTACCCTCTTGGAATGTCCACTGATGGTGAGATTATCCAGGCCCTGCTCATTTAGTCCCCGAATGAGAAGCCAAGCTGTTGTAGCATCTGATTTAGGCTTCCCTGAAGTCACCACAGCCATGCCCTTGACTCCTGGAGAAATCTCCCAAGAGATTAAATAACTCATTCAGCGCTTGCCATTAAGTGTTTATCTTCAAAAGAAACTGTGCCAAAGTCCTTGGTATCAGAATGTCAACAGGGAGAGGTTCCCACCCATGCCTCCAGCTCCCCCCACCCACCCCACTCTTTGCACTTGTTTGCCTAAGTGGATGACATTGTGAAAGCCCCTTCCTGACTCCAGTCCCAGGCTCTCCTTCGCAAAACAAAGGTGATGGATAGAGGGTCTCTAATGGGGTTCCAAGATTAAAATTCCACAATTCTGAGAGCCCAGAGTCCCCAGGCAACGTGGCACAGGTTGGATTCAGACTAGAGCTCAAGGCTTAAGCCTGCCAGTTATCAGTTGTGTGCTCTTAGGAAACTGACTGAACACTCTTGAGTATCAGTTTCATCTGTAAAATGGGGATTAAATAAGGCAATGCCTCTTGAGTGCATGACACAGTACCTGGCACCGCACCCACTCCATATGCCATTGCTATCATTTGTAATCGTTATTTATAATTAGGTCTGTGCTAGTGTTGCCCAGCAACTTAGGGCCAAGCATTCATCAGCACACACCGTCCTGAACACTCTGGGTTGTGATATATTAAGTATGGCCAACTCCTTTATTAACACAAGTCACACACACACAAAAAAAAAAAAAAAAACACAGGTCACAACAGGTCAGAATGTACAACAGAAAACACTGACCTCTCTTCAAGGTGGAGGCCAGTCCTTAAGCTGGGATACAGACACACCTGCAAGGGTCCGGGAAAATTGTCCACCGGATAAGCAGACACAGGGAAAAATTAAAGGAAATTAATGCCCAAATCCTCATCCTCCCAATGTTCAATTCTCTAAACGAATCTGCCTGAAAATGTCCTTGGCTGTGTAGGACTTAGCCATTTCCTATTTCAGTCCTTCACCCACTTTTTAATTTTTTTTATTTCTTTAAAAGATTTTATTGACTCATGAGAGACACAGAGAGAGTCAGAGACATAGGCAGAGGGAGAAGCAGACTCTCCACAGGGAGCCCAATGTGGGACTTGATCCCAGGACCCCGGGATCACAACCTGAGCCAAAGGCAGATGCTCAACCACTGAGCCACCGAGGTGTCCCCCTCATCCACTTTTTTTTTAAATACAAAAAGCAAAAACTCTAACTTCCCTCACAGCCCCAATTCATACTCTCAGGGCAGAAAAATCCTCTGGTAACCAAAGAAAGAGACGTAGAACACTGATGTTGGTGTTAAGAAAGGGAAGAACTCTAATGACTGGATGATGAATCCTTGTGCAAGTCTTTGCTTTTCGGGTTTTTGCTTCCAACACTTCGCATTCAACAAAATTGGGGGAGGGGTAGACAAACTATCAGCTGAGAAATCATTAAACTATGCTTTGGAGTTAGATCACAATTGATTTCTGGCATATGGCTTAAGAGTTTAAAGAATTAAGGGACACCGCTCTACTGATATTTGTTGGATTTCCATCTGTTTAATGGAGTGAACACATTTTCTCCATGCTTGCTTAAAAAGAGAGAAAAAGGGGACATACTCATTTTTCCCTGGATATCTCCTATGAATCCATGAGATATACATGTTAATAAGCTCCCATTTGTTTTTCTCCTATTTAAAAAAAAAGAGAGAAAGACAGAGAAAGGAATGAAACTTTTTAAAACAAAAACAAACATAAGAAAGAATACCAGACCAATCTTATGCCAAAAATTTTTAAGAAATAAATTAAGTAGATAAATTCCTGAAAAAATAATAATAACAAGGGGCGCCTGGGAGGCACAGTCATTAAGCAACCAACTCTTGGTTTCGGTTCAGGTCATGAGCTTAGGGTCCTGAGATGGAGCCCCCCATCAAGCTCTGCACTCAGCATGAAGTCTATTTAAGACTCTCTCTCCCTCTGGGGATCCCTGGGTGGCTCCCTTTGCCTCTCCCCCTCTCTAAAATAAATAAATAAATCTTTAAATATTAATAATAATAGAACTTCCCAAAACTGACATAAGAAGAAATAATAAACATGAATAATAAACATGAATAGTCCCATAATGATTAAAGAAATTGAATCCATAATTAAAATTTCCCCTCTACTGTTTCTGAGAGCCCCACTAGCGAATTTTGGCAAACAGTTAAGGAAGAAATAAAGCCAACCTTCTACAAAATCATTCAGGGAATAGAAAAAGAGCAGCTTTTAGGAGGCCTGGGTGGTGCAGTCAGTTAAGCATCTGACTCTTTACCTCGCTCAGGTCTTGATCTCGGGGTCGTGAGTTCAAGCCCTGTACTGAGCTTCACATTCCACATGGAGCCTACTTAAAAAGAAAAGATAAAGAGCATTTTTTTGTGCAGCCAGCAGAAACATGATACCAAAACCTGACTAAGACAATATAAGACAATTAGGACGCTCAGTGGTTGAGCCTCTGAGCAGGGAGCCTGCTTCTTGTTCTACTTATGTCTCTGCCTCTCTCTCTCTCTGTCTCTTATGAATAAATATATAAAATCTTATAAAAAAGACAATATAAGACAATTCATTTACGAGTCAATCTCGCTAATGAACTTAGATGTAAAAATCACAAATAAAATATGAGCAAATAGGATTTAGCAAAATATAAAAAGGACAATATATGACAGTTCAGTTGTCTTTGTCCCAGAAAGGATCATTTAACATTAGAAAATCATTCAATGTAATTAACAGGAAAAAAGTTATATGATGATCTCAATGGATCTAAAAAGTATTTGACAAAAAATGTAACACCTACTCATGATTTTATTAAAAAAAAAAACTCCTAGCAAACTAAGAATAAATGCCTTAATCTGATCAATTTTCTTGTACCAAACTGCATAACGAATAGTGAAACATTGCAACTGTTCCCTTTGAGATTGGCAGCAAGTCAAGGATGCCTACTTTTCTTCAACACTGTGCTGGAGGATTTACCCTGTGCAATGAAGCAAATAGATAAATAAATAGCATAAGAGTTGGTAAGGAAGAAAAAAATGTGCCATTACTTGTAGATTATATAATTTGTACATATATATACAAAAATTAACAAGTGAACATAGATTGCTGGATACAAAATCAATATATTCATTCCTTTTTTAAAGATTTTATTTATTTATTCATGAGAGACACAGTGAGTGAGAGTGGGGGGCAGAGACACAGGCAGAGGGAGAAGCAGGCTCCATGCAGGGAGCCCCATGTGGGACTTCATCCCGGGTCTCCAGGATCAGACATGGGCCAAAGGTCTAAACCTAAACTAAACCTAAACCAAATTAAACCGCTGAGCCACCCAGGCTGCCCAATATATTCATTTCTAAATGAAAGCAACAATTAGCAGATGGCATCTTATTTTTTATTTTTTAAAGATTTATCTAAAAAAAAAAAAAAAAGATTTATCTATTTATTTTAGAGAGAAGGAGAGAGAGAATCCTGAAGCAGGCTCCTTGCTGAGCACAGATCCTAACATGGGGCTTGATCCCAGAACCCTGAAATCATGACCTAAGCTGAAATCAAAAGCTGGCTATTCAACTAACTAAGCCACCCAGGCATCCCACAGATGGCATTTTAAAATAACATTTATGGGGCGCCTGGCTGGCTTGGTTGGTGGAGCATCCACTCTTGATCTCAGGGCTGTGGGTTCAAGCCCCATTTAGGGTTTAGAGAATACTTAAAAACAAATCTTAGGGGATCCCTGGGTGGCGCAGCGGTTTGGCGCCTGCCTTTGGCCCAGGGCGCGATCCTGGAGACCCGGAATCGAATCCCACGTCGGGCTCCTGGTGCGTGGAGCCTGCTTCTCCCTCTGCCTGTGTCTCTGCCTCTCTCTCTCTTTCTGTGTGACTATCATAAATAAATAAAAAAAAAATTAAAAAAAAAAAAAACAAATCTTAAAAATATATAAATATGGGGCTCCTGGGTGGCTCAGTGGTTGAACGTCTGCCTTTGGCTCAGGGTATGTTCCCGGGGTCCTGGGATTGGGCTCCCTGTGGGGAGCCTGTCTCTCCCTCTGCCTATGTCTCTGCCCCCCTCTGTGTGTCTGTGTGTCTCTCATGAATAAATAAATAAAATTTTTAATATACATATATATAATAAAATAGCATTTAAAAATATCAAACACATAAGAATAAACCTAACAAAAGCTATGCAATAACACTACAGAGAAAAGCAATGCAATATTGTTGAGATAAATTTAAAAAGACAAATAAATGGAAAAAAGAACTGTGTTTCCAGATTGGCAGACTTAATATTTGAAATGTGTCAGTTCTCCCCGATGGATCTGTAGATTCACTCTAAATCAAAAGGTTATTTTGTGGAATTTGATAAGCTCATTCTAAAATGTATATGCACGGTACACCTTAAACTTACACAGCTATATGTCAAGTATATCTCAATAAAGCTGGAAAATAAAAATTAAATGTATATGGAAACACAAAGCATCAAGAAAAGCCAAGGAGTGCCTGGCTGGCTCAGTTGGTGGAGCACGTGACTCTTGATCTCAAGGTTGTAAGTTTGAGCCCCATGTTGGGTGTAGAGATTACTTAAAGATCTAAAAAAAAGGGATCCCTGGGTGGCGCAGCGGTTTGGCGCCTGCCTTTGGCCCAGGGCGCGATCCTGGAGACCCGGGATCGAATCCCACGTCAGGCTCCCGGTGCATGGAGCCTGCTTCTCCCTCTGCCTGTGTCTCTGCCTCTCTCTCTCTCTCTCTCTGTGACTATCATAAATAAATAAAAATTAAAAAAAAAAAGATCTAAAAAAAAATGAAGAAAAGCCAAGACACTCTTAAATAGGAACAAGGTGGGAGGATTTCCTCTATTCGGTTTTAAATTTTATTATGAAGCTAGAGTAATTGGAAATGCTGTGCAGTTGCCATAAGCATAAACAGAGACCAATGGATGGAAGAAATTGGGCAGCCCAATATAGGGACCCACATTTGGATGATGCCAGAGATGGCATTATGGAGCAATGGGAAAGGTACTGTCTTTTCAATAATGGGACTGAGACAAGTAATGCAGAAAAAGGAAATTCAATATCTACCTCACATCACCCCAAATATCAATTCTAGGTGGATCGTAGGTCTAAACATGAAAGGCAAAACATAAAGGTTTTATTTTTTTTTAATTTTTTTTTTATTTATTTATGATAGGCACACAGTGAGAGAGAGAGAGGCAGAGACACAGGCAGAGGGAGAAGCAGGCTCCATGCACCGGGAGCCCGATGTGGGATTCGATCCCGGGTCTCCAGGATCGCGTCCTGGGCCAAAGGCAGGCGCCAAACCGCTGCGCCACCCAGGGATCCCAACATAAAGGTTTTAGAAGGAGTACAGGAGTACATCAAGGAACAGATGGCATTCCAAAATAGGACCCAAAAAAGCACTAAAAGGGGCTCCTGTTTGGCTCAGTCAGTTAAGCTGTTAAATGCTGCCTTTGGCTCTGGTCATGATTTCAGGGTCCTGGGATCAAGCCCATCAGCTCCCTGCTCCACGAGGAGCCTGCTTCTCCCCCTGCCTCTGCTTGCCACTCTCCCTGCTTGTGCTCTCTGTCTCTCTGTCAAAAAAATAAAATATTTTTTAAAAAAGCACCAACAATAATGGAAAAATTGATAACTGGGATTACATTGAAAAATATTTCACGATGGATGCCTGGATGGCTAGTCAGTTAAGCGTCTGTCTTCAGCTCAGGTCATTATTGTGATCCTGGAGACCTGGGATCAAGTCCCACATCGGGCTCCCTGCATGGGGCCTGCTTCTCCCTCTGCCTGTGTCTCTGCCTCTCTCTTTCTCTTTGTGTGTCTCTCATGAATAAATAAATAAAATCTTTCTTAAAAAATAAATAAATAAAAAATAAGTAGCCCATTGGTCAGTTAGGGCCTATGGCTTAATGAGCTTATTTGCATTAGCTCTGTAGTCACTGTGGGCCCATTTGCCTTGCTCAAGTTTCCATTGCTCAATCCTGTTGCCTAAAAGCAGCCTCTACACTAAGGACCCCCAAACCTATGCCTGCTGCCCAGATCCCCTGCCTGTTCCCTTTCTACTCCATCCACAAAGACCCTGCTGGGCCTCCAGGCTACCTCTCAGGTCTCGGGACAGGCTGTTTCCCCACCTGGAATGTTCACTCCCTCTTTCAACCCAACCCCTACCCTCCCTGGAGGTGAGAAACCAACTGCCCCATCTGCTCCCCGACACATTGTGCTGAAATCATCAACAACCCTGAGCTCCTCCAATCCCCTGTGTTACCCTCTGAGCCTCCCAACAGGCTATTCCCTCTGCAGAGAACACTCTTGCCCATGATCTTCTATACTCATTCTTTGGATTCACATATGCCCTACTCCAGGAAGCCCTCCCATTCCCAGGCTAGCAGGTACTTCCTCTGGGCTCCCACAGTCCCCTGTGCCTCCTGGATCCCAGTTCTGATCACACTGGGCAGTAAATGATGGTTAATCTGTCCTCCCCCTGGACTGTGAGCCCCATGAGGCAGAGCGTTATGTCTCCACTGTGACCTCAGCATCATCCAGCCAGGCCTGGACACAGAGCTGGCTGGCATCAACCCTGGATGTAACCAGCTGAGGCCCGGGTTCTCCAGGGCGTTCAGCATCTGGCACGGGCAGAGGGGCCTTCTGCATCTTCACCTTCTCATCGCCTCCACTTACTCTGGAAGCTAGAGCAAATTGAAATAAAACAAGGGATTAAATGCAGATGGGATTTACTGAAGATCTGGAGACCATGGGTGCATACAGGGAAATGTGACTTCCCCGAAGTAAGACTAGGAGCCAGGAACCCCCTGACTCTGGACCCCACCTTTTGTCAGCTCTCCAAGGGTGGGTCTCGCTTTATGGGAAGATAGAAAACAATGGAACAGGTCCAGGCTGGTTCCTGCAGGCAAACTGAGAACAGCAGTGACCTCAGGAACTCCTCCAGAAGTCATGACCTGGCAGGACCAGGGAGCAAGGAGCTGAAGGGAGACAGGGTATTCTTTTTCTGTAGTCTGAAATTTTTAATGAGCTCATAATCCTCTACTATGTGTATAACTGACTATGAAAAATTATAGGAGATAAAGGCACTGAGTTCAGGCTGGCTGTTGTGCAGTTTGGGCACCACGCCCAGCTCACAGCAAACACCCAGAGCAAGATAGCAGCGAACTGTAGTGCCCTGTTGACTGTCTGCCAGGGTTGGCCATTAATCAGGCAATGCCCTTCATCCTCTGAGGGAGGCACTAATATACCATCCTCATTCTTTTTTTTTTTTTTTTTAATTTTTTTTGATTTATTTATGATAGTCACACAGAGAGAGAGAGAGAGAGAGAGAGGCAGGGACACAGGCAAAGAGAGAAGCAGGCTCCATGCACCGGGAGCCCGACGTGGGATTCGATCCCCGGTCCCCAGGATCGCGCCCTGGGCCAAAGGCAGGCGCCAGACCGCTGAGCCACCCAGGGATCCCCACCATCCTCATTCTACTGAGAACAGGAATAGAGAAAGATCAAGTCACCGGCCCAAGGTCATATAGCTCAAGGCCAGCCCAAGGTCATATAGCTCAAGGCCAACGCGGTACTTGAACCCACGCAGCTCTCCGGCCCCACAGGACAGGTGAAGAGGAGGAGGAGGGCAGGGAGCAGTCAGCCCCTCTAGGGTTCTCCTCATCCCGCTCAACTCCAACCCAAAGCAGACACTTGTGTGGCAGAGGGCGCCCCCTGGTGGAGCGGCGGAGCCAGCTAGGGGGTGCAAGGACACGTGCAGATGGGGGCAGAGCCGTTGCAAGGAGCGGGGTACTTTCAGGTTATGGAAAGGTGGGGGTCAAAGAGGGGCTCATTCATTTCGTCATCACCACCCAGAGCGACGGGTCTGTACTGGACAGATGGCGAGTAAGGATCTCTCAAACCCAGAGAAGGGACAGGGAGGGAGGGACAGGAGTGTAGAAACAGCCCAGAACAGTAGGCGCTTAGGACCTGCTGACCTTGAGGATCTTTCTTCTGCCCCTATTTCCTCTTCCGAGGTCGGGAACATTTTAGCACCTCCCTCACATCAGTAATGTGAGGAGAGTAGGATTCGTGCATTTTGTTGGAGGAGCCCAAAAGGGATTCCCTAACCCAACCAGGGACTGAAGGGGAGGAGTCACACTTGATAAGTACTGAGCCTTTAAAGCCTGTGGGTTCAAAGGTGGACAGAAAACCCAGCCCCTACCTTCACGGGCTTACCAAAAGGCGTTGTGTGTTGTGTGTGGGCTTCGGTGCAGGATAGCACCTATACAGCATTTGATGGGTACTACATCTCTGGGAGTATTATGAGCCCATTTACCAAAGATGAAAACTGAGAGATTGAATAACTTGGCCAAAATCACACAGAGACATGGCAGTGGCAGGGCATAGCTGCGTTCAGCTAACTTCTGTTCCCAGAAGTTCCCTCCAAAACTCAAATTTGGACTTCCGTGTCATCCCCACACCACACCACCTCCCCAAACATTTCCTGTTCCTTCTGTTCTTTTTTTTTTTTCTTTCTTTTTTAAGTAAGTTCTATGCCCTACATGGGGCTTGAACCTAGGACCCGATCAAGAGCCATATACTCTACCCACTGAGCCAGCCAGGTGCCCTTTCCTGTTCCTTCTGAATGCAAAGATTTTAAGCTAGCTCCCTTGCTGCCCTGGCTTCAACTAACCAATTTTTTTTTAAGATTTTATTTATTTATTCATGAGAGACACACGCAGAGAGAGAGAGAGAGGCAGAGACATAAGCAGAGAGAGAAGTAGGCTCCATGCAAGGAGCCCAATGTGAGACTCTATCCCAGGACTCCAGGATCATGCCCTGGGCCTAAGGCTCAACCACTGAACCACCCAGGCCTCACTCTAACCAACCAAATCTTAAGACGCTGCCCTCCACCCTTCTTCCACTCCCCGGTCTCCACCAACCGGCCGAACCACATATTTTCCTCCACCAAGACAGTTCTTGCCTTATGAGAATTCCAAAGTCAGCTGCTGAAACTGGGACATTTTTATCTCATTTAATGTGTCTTCCTGATCAGGTGCCACATCAAGCAGGGTGCCCAGGGGTGAGGAAGATGCCCTGTTCCCACCCTCATCCAGCTTTGGGCTTGGAAGTACACCCAGTGTCAGGCAAATGATCACAGACGGGTAGTTTTAAGAGCCTTGGCTTCAAGTGGAGAGTGGACTGGAAGGGGAGCCTGGGAGCCTGGAGCTCTAGGAGGGGACTGGGGTGAACCCGAGAGGGGAGAACAGAGTGAAACCAATGCTGTAGGCATAAGGAACCAGACTTCCATGACTTGACATTTGAAATGAGGAAGTTATGGTGTCCGGCTGGCTCAGTTGGTAGATCATGTGACTCCGCATTTCAAGGTTGTGAGTTCGAGCCCCATATCAGGTTTGGGGACGACTTGACTAAATAAATAAATAAAATGAAATGAGGAACTTCTCAACTAAGTGAAAGATGTAATGCTGTCTGCAAGAGGAGAAAACTGAAATATCCCAGAAATTAATCCAAAGGGAAAATGGATGGCTTTGCATCAAACGCATTCACCAAGGGCAGCCCGGGTGGCTCAGTGGTTTAGCGCCACCTTCAGCCAAGGGCCTGATCCTCAAGTCCCAGGATCGAGTCCCACGTTGGACTCCCTGCATGGAGCCTACTTCCCCCTCTGCCTGTGTCTCTACCTCTCTGTCTGTGTATGTCTCTCATAAATAAATAAAATATTTTTTAAAAAAAAGCCATTCACCAAAATACCTCCCCGGAATTAAATCAAGTTAACCAGAGCAGCAAATATGGATATAAACTAATCTCAAAAACAGAAGAAAAAGGCCAGTTTTTTAATCTGCAAAGGAATACTTTCCCAAGTATGGTGTAAGGATGCACAGATATTAAAAAAAAAAAAAAGGATGCACAGATATGTGTAAAAGATAAAAACCAAAAAAGATATCTCAGGCATCAAGATATTACCTGTAAGAGAACAGTGCCCTGGGAGAGGGAGGGAGGGAGGGAGGAATATAACATTTAGGAAGGGACACAAGAGACCCCAGTTCCCTCAGGAATATCTTATTTCTCTAAAGAAATAAATGGTTAAAATTAAAATGTAATAAAAGTGGGTGTGCACACACAGTTTAGCAAGGTAATTTCTCTGAACCTGTCCTGTCTCTGTATTTGAAATAATTCTTTCTAAAACAGAAGAAAGGGTGGCTGGTAGGGAGCCCCCTGATAAATGGGTACAGACATGGAGGAGAGGGGGCCGGGGCCATGAAGGCCTGCAATTTTATTGTCCTCAGCCTTTGGTTGCCTTCCTATTGTGGATTTGTGGGAGCAGCGCCTTACTTTTTTACTACCACCCCATCTCCCTAGCGTCCCTTCCACTCCCCACAGTTTATGGTCATAGAAGATATATGAAAACAAAACAAAACAAAAGAAGGTATATGAAAACAAAGAATGGGGTGCTATGGAAGAGGGATGGGATCTGGGGATGGGATGAGGGAACAGCAGTAGAAGACTTATGAAAAAAGAAAAGCACAGTGGGACACCTGGCTGGCTGGCTCAGTCTGTAGAGCATGTGACCCTTGACCTCTGGAATCCTGAGTTCAAGCCCCACATTGAGCATAGAGCTTATCTTTAAAAAAAATTTTTAAACAAAACCAAAATATAAAAATCACAAAGCTTCCAAATAGTGTCATTTTTTTTAAGATTTTATTTATTTATTCATGAAAGACACAGAGAGAGGCAGAAACACAAGCAGAGGGAGAAGCAGGCTCCCCGCAGGGAACCCAATGGGGACTAGATCCCAGGACCCCAGGGATCATGCCCTGAGCTTAAGGCAGATGCTCAACCGCTGAGCCACCCAGTCATCCCCAAATAGTATCATTTAGACCAAGTTCCCAAACCAGGGCTTGATACTTAATCTAACTGCAGTTTTAACCTCCCCAGAAATACAGACTTACCCCAACCTCCCCCAGAAATGTAGACTTAACCAGTCAGTCAGGGACTTTTCAATTAGCACCATGAGTCTGCCACTTGGACCCTCTCCAGTCTCCAAAGAAAGATGAGGTAATCTCCACGATAAGACCCTTGCTTTACCCCTAAGGGAAAGCCACCGTGCCCAAAACGATGGAATGAGGCTAATAACTTTCTTGCCCCACCCTTCTTCTGTAAAAACCTTCCATTTTGTACATTTCTTGGGACCACCCCTGTATTTGCTGATTGATGAATCATTTAATAAGGCCAATTAGAGTTTTAAATTTTACTGAGTTGAATTTTTGTCACTTAACAGATTAACGAATATTGCTGCTTTGCTTCCTGTGACACAGTCAGTTCCCAGATGTTACTCACAGCCAAGGATGCTCTTAGAATCTAGGGAAGCACCAGGGCAGGGGTGCCAGGAAGGAAGCAAGACTCATCCTTAACTTCTCCTTTTACCCAGTTCTGGGTGCTGGGTTGGGAGGCTTTGAGGGAGGGGAAGGCTAGGAGAAAAGAGAGAATCAGGGGGAAGGCGTGGGAGCCAGATAGCAGACTGGATGGATCATGGCTTATCCCCACACAAGTCAAGTTCTAAAACCATAAGGCTTGGAGGATCCCAAGCAAAATAACTGCCCCCACCCAGCAATTTCCAGAACCCACCTACTGAGCCTGCTGGACCCCTAGGGATGGCAGCCTCTAGAGTGATCTAAGAAAACGCATTCAGTAGGAGCTGAATTTAAAGAGAGTCACTCTCCAACCTCATCCAGCCCAGATCAGAGGGTATCTGAGAAGTAGCTGGTAGTGGAGAGGGGTCAACTGTCAGCCACCCAGGGTGAAGAGAGACTGGGATCCACCAGGGATGATTCCACTACTGTAAAATCTATTTTGGGAACCAGACTTTTTTGCTCTTTAGACTCAAGAATTTGGAAACCTTGATTGCTCTTTACACAAATTTGAGAATACTAACAAATTGTATTCATTCATTCATTCAACAAAATATTTATTGGGCACCTACTGTGTGCCAGACACTGGGAAGTCCCCGCCCTTCATGAAGAAGGCAGAATAAAAATGTAAATGCAGGGATCCCTGGGTGGCGCAGCGGTTTGGCGCCTGCCTTTGGCCCAGGGCGCGATCCTGGAGACCCGGGATCGATTCCCACGTCCGGCTCCTGGTGCATGGAGCCTGCTTCTCTCTGCCTGCTTCTCTCTGCCTGTGTCTCTGCCTCTCTTTCTCTCTCTGTGACTATCATAAATAAATAAAAATTTAAAAAAAAAAATGTAAATGCAGGGCACCTGGGTTGCTCAGCGGTTTAGCGACGCCTTCGGCCCAGGGCCTGATCCTGGGGACCTGGGATCAAGTCCCACGTTGGGCTCCCTGCATGGAGCCTGCTTCTCTCTCTGCCTGTGTTCCTGCCCCTCTCTCTCTCTTCCTCTCTGTCTCTCATGAATAAATAAATAGGGATCCCTGGGTGGCGCAGCGGTTTGGCGCCTGCCTTTGGCCCAGGGCGCGATCCTGGAGACCCGGGATCGAATCCCATGACGGGCTCCCGGTGCATGGAGCCTGCTTCTCCATCTTCCTGTGTCTCTGCCTCTCTCTCTCTCTCTGTGTGTGTGACTATCATAAATAAATAAAATCTTTAAAAAATAAATAAAATCTTTTTTAAAAATGTAAATGCAGGGCACCTGGGTGGCTCAGTGGTTGAGCATCCACCTTTGGCTCAGGTCGTAATCCTGGGGTCCTGGGATCTAGTGCCACATCAGGTTCCCAGTAGGGAACCTCTTTCTCCCTCTTCCTCTGTCTCTGCCTCTGTCCCTGATTCTCTCATGAATAAAAAAGTAAAACCTTTTTAAAAAATGTAAATGCGTATATGACATGCTCAGGCTACGATGAAATTTTTTATGTGTATAACAAACACATTCAAAGAGTCCTATATGCCAGGCACTATGGTAAGTGCTTTAAAAACTTGTTTCATATTTATTAAATGCCTTATTTATCAAATTGGAGCAGGGTTTGGGGTTGAGAGAGAGAGCTAATCCAGTTTGTGTGGTCTGGGAAAGTCTCATGTGGACAGAACTGGCCTTGAGCTGGGAACAGAAAATGAGCCAACTTCAATCTCCAGATCAAACATTTTAGCCTGAGAGCTAGTACAAAGGCCCTGAGGCTGGCTTTGGTATTCAAGAAACTGAAAGAAGGGGACACCTGGGTGGCTCAGCGATTTAGTGCCACCTTCAGCTCAGGTCGTGGTCCTGGGGTCCCAGGATCGAGTCCTAAATTGGGCTCCCCGCACGGAGCCTGCTTCTCCCTCTGCCTCTGTCTCTGCCTCTCTCTCTCTCTGTGTCTCTCATGAATAAATAAAATCTTTTAAAAAATAAAAAAAAGAAAGAAAGAAATTGAAAGAAGGCCAGTGTGAGTGGAGTTTCGTGAGCAGAGAAGAGAGTGGGCCAAGATGATGTCAAACTTAGCAGCCAGTGGACAGATTCTGAAGAGCGTTGTAGGCCATCAGTTGAGGCTTGAATTTTATTACCAGGGTAGTGGTGAAGTCTTGTCTTGGAGTCTTTTTAGAATCTTGGAGACTTGGAAGTTTTCTTATCTATAAGATCTTGTAAAAAAATAAATAAAGGGAAACCTCACTAAAATGAAGTCGGGAGGTTGGACGGGGAGAGCTCTCACACCCTACCACTCAAAGTCAATTACATATCCAACAGGAAGAGAAGAACCTTGCCCTTGCCCACTTTACTACACTGGAGGGAGAGAAGAAGACTTTGATGAAGTTCTGGAATATAGGTGAGGTCCGGAGCTGACGATCAAGAAAGAATTCTTGAGTCTTTGGTGCAAACTGGTAGTTTTATTAAAGCACGGGGACAGGACCCGTGGGCAAGAAGAGCTGCTGCCCTGGGCCTGTGAGGGGTGCTAGTTATATACCTGGGAGTCAGGAGGGGTTTGAGGATAGTGCACTCTCTAAGGAATTTTGGAAGCAAGGTTTCCATGACCTTGAGGGGGTAGCTATTGTTGGGAAAAGGGCACTTATTACCGTCTAATAAAACCTGAGTCATGAGACCCTGCAGATGTATATCAGTGGGCCATGTGTTTGGGGGATGATTGCCAACATGTGTCTTGGGGGGTAGAGATAAAGGAAATTTCTTTTTTTTTTTTTTTAATTTTATTTATTTATTCATGAGAGACACACAGAGAAAGAGAGAGAGAGAGAGAGGCAGAGACACAGGCAGAGACACAGGCAGAGGGAGAAGCAGGCTCCATGCAGGGAGCCCAATGTGGGACTCGATCCCAGGTCTCTAGGATCACACTGGGCCGAAGGCAGGCACCAAACCACTGAGCCACCCAGGGATCCCTGAGAGGTAAAGGAAATTTCTAAAGGAATTTGTATATGTGAAAGTAGACTCACAGGATCCTGGGGGGTGGGCTTAGGTTGCCCTTTGCCCTTAGCAAAGTATGAACATTGAGGCAGTTGAGTCCCTAGAGGAATGTCCCTCTGCCTGTTTCAGGGATTTGTCAGTGTGCTGCCTGGGGCTTGTGCTTTGTCCTCAGCTAGCCCTGTTCCCCATCTTGGCTCCTCCCCACCTGGATAGCCCAGCCAATGACAGGCAGTCACAACCAGCCAGAGAGGAGCCACTATACTTCCAACTCCCCGTTTGTTCCAATGAATTTTTTGTTTAAACAGCCTTCCTGGGCACCTGGGTGGCTCAGTGGTGGAGCCTCTGCCTTTGGCTCAGAGTGGATCCTGGGTCCTGGATCCCATTCTACCCCAAGGGAATTTGCTTCTCCCTCTGCCTATGTCTCTGTGTCTCTCATGAATAAATAAATAAAATCTTAAAAAATTAAAAAATAAAATAAAATAAATAAGCAGCCTTCCCAACACCCCCACCCCTTCCTCTATAAAAGAGCACACCTTGGCTTTGTTCTCTGGATTTGCCTATCTGTGCTTTGGCGGTTGCTGCTTTCCCTGTAATGCGATTCTCTGCTAATCCCAAATAAACCCATATTTTGCTAATAAAATAATTGGAAGTTTTATTTTTAAATTTAACATTTGTAATCAAAGTCACCTTAAAACATTAGACTCTTAGAACCGGTGCAGTCTTCTAATTTCTATCTTAGGCCAGAGCTGCTTCCCTCAAAAAGCTGGCCACAATGCTCCCTGCAGTCTCCTCTGGTCTTGATTCTAGCCTCTGACATCCAAGGTGTGTGCCCTGAAACCAGGGAAGGAGAAATGTGAAGGGTAGCCTACACTTTGTTGCCACAAAATAGGTGCAACATTTGCTAGAGTTCCTTAGTTCCTCCTTTACCTTGTTCTGGAGGGTTCCACAAGGTCCCCCAACCAACCTCTAACCTTTCTGGCCACTGGAGCTTTAGTCTTGAGACAGCCAACAGGCATCTCAAACTTAATGAAACCAAATGAGAATTCCTGATTTCCTGACTTCCTGCAAAACCTGTTCCATTCTGCTTCCCATAGGTTCAGGTTCCCTCATCTCCTTTTTCGCCTCTAGAAAAGGCATCACCATCTTTTTCCACTTGCCCAAGGCAACAAAACTAGGAGTAGGGGGAAAAAATCGTTTCACTAGAAAACATCCTCTTAGGTTATCAAATCCCGGTTTTGTTTCCTGTCTTATGCAATAGTCTCTTCTCTCTCCTGTAATAGGCTTCTAGAAGAAAACCTCTCCTTACCTAACACCAGAACTGTTCCTATTTAACAGGTTGACCTTGATTCCTTCCTTTACTGCCAAACGTAATTTGTCAGCAAATCTGGCAGGCTCTACCTCCAAGTACATCTCAAATGTATCCATTTCTTTCTCTCCCCACTGCCTCCCACTCTACTCCAAGCCACCAGCATCACTTGCCTGGACTTCGCTCACCCTAGATTCTTGGATTTTTCTCCACCTGCTCCCCTGTCGCCCACAACTCATTCACTAGGGGGTAGCCAAAAATATCTTTTTAAGTGCAAAAAGAAAACTAATCTGGGAGGTGGTGGGCCATAATCAGTGCCTGGGGTGGGAGAGGGGGTAGTTGACTGGGAAAGGGCATGAGGGAGATTTCTGGAAAGATGGTAACTGTATCCTATAAGAGTCGGGGGTCACATAGAAATATGCAGTTGTTGGGATGCCTGGGTGGCTCAGCAGCTAGGCATTATCTTTGGCTCAGGGCGTGATCCTGGAGTTCTGCATTGGGCTCCCTGCAAGGAGCCTGCTTCTCTCCCTGCCTATGTCTCTGCCTCTGTGTGTGTATGTGTGTGTCTCATGAATAAAGAAATAAAATCTTAAAAAAAAAAAAAAAGAAATATGCAGTTGTTGAAAGGCATCTTAAACACGCTTAAGATTTGGGCACTTCACTGCATGTAAATTTACCTGGGAAATGCTCGGAAAACAAATATTGAACTCCAGCAAATGATGCATGCTGCTGTTCAGAAGTGAAGTGTACTGGCGTCTGCAACTGTCTGAAATGCATTCAAAAAAATAAGATGGGTGGATGGGGCAAGATGAATAGGTAAGCAACACAGCAAGGATATAAAATGTTACTGGTGGAATCTAGGTGGTGAATATACAGGTGTCTACTATATGTTTGAAAGTTTTCATAATAAAATGTTTAATGAAAGTACAAGGCAAACTAAGTAACTGTTCTGCTGGAAACCCTGCACCTGCTTCCTTTTGCAGGAGAAATACAATGCTGGTTGTTTTCCAGGCCCCTGCATACCCCCAGCGCTGACTTCATCTCCTACATTCAATCTTCCAATGCAACAAATATTTATTGAGCACCTACTTACTGTGTGTACAGCTTTGAACCAAACAGCCTGGACCTGACATTGTAACTGTCTTCCTCAATGAGCTCACTGCCCTGGCAAACCTTTGAGCAACTTGAAATTATTGTAATTTATTACTGCATTTGCATATCAATGAGCTCAGGGAAGGCCAAGCCCTTCTCTCTTACCTGCATCTCCAGGTCTAGACAGTCTTGTTTATAGTTGGACCTCGGTGACAGTTGAGAGAATATTAGCTAACCTTTACGTGATGACTTGGTATATACGCACCTGGCCCGGTCTGAAGTTGTTTACACGTGAACCTATTGATCCTGAAACTATCCCCATTCTACAGGAGTTAACAGAGGCACCCAGAAGCTAGGCCGTGAACTCAAGCGGTCTGGCCTCAGACAGCATGTTCCCAACCACTAGACGAAACTGCTAAGTGAAGGAACGAGTCCATCAATCATTCAGAATGGCTGGAGTTCAAATCCCAGCTCTGGCAGCTTGTTGGCCGCGTGGCCTGGGGCCAACCGATTTATCTCCCCGAACCTCGGATTCCTTACTGTTGAAGGTCAAGTCCTCCTCCTGCTTTACCGTAAGGAGGTTAAGATGCTGCAGGAAACTGGCTCAAAGACGCGCACACGCGCACGCAAAGTCCCACCCGGACAGGCGGGAGCCGGGGAGGGCGGCGCGGGCTCCCGGCTTCGGACACGGGGTGTGGCCTCCTGGAGGTAGAGTCTCCGGCTTCCAGGTTCCTCCAGCGGACCCACGCCCTACCTGGGGCCCAAAGCGCTGTCCCGCCCCGAACCCGGGGGACCCAGTAGCCATCCGTGCGCGAGCGGGTCCCGGCACCAGGCGGACCCCGGCGGGGAGCGAATCCGGCCCCCGCGCCCCGTCTCGCCCCGAAGGAGCCGCCCGGCCCCCGCCCCCGACTGGCCCGGCCTCGTGGAGCGGCCGCAAGCGGGAGAAGGAGCCGACCCGCCGGATGGAGGCGGCCGGCACCTGGACGCTGCTGCTGGCGCTGCTGCTGCTGCTGCTGCTGGCGCTGGCGCGGCCCCGGACCCGCGGCCACCTGCCCCCCGGGCCCCCGCCGCTGCCGCTGCTGGGGAACCTCCTGCAGCTGCGGCCCGGGGCGCTGTACTCGGGGCTCCTGCGGGTGAGGGGCCCAGAGAGGACGGGGCCCCAGGGCAGAGAGGCCTCGGGGCATCCTCGGGGAGGCAGGCCGCGGGTGCAAGGGCAAAGGGACTAGGGGTGTCCTGGGGCGGAGGGGGGTGGGGCGGGGCTCCAGAGCTGAGGGGGCCCGTGGAAGGGGGTGCTGGGGAGAGAGGACCCCGGGATGCGGGGCCGGCCGAGAGGGGCAGAGACGTCTGCCCGCGGAATCCTGGAGAGGATGAGAGCCGGGAAGCAGGGTCCAGCGGCAGGGGTACGGGGCAGAGGGGTCCACAGAATCCCTGGGAAGTGATAGAAGCAGGGGATTAAAGCGGGAGGCCGCAAGCTGGTGCTGGGATGCTGGCGGGTTTATCCCTGGGGGAGAGGTAACTGGGGAGGGGCCGAGAAGAAAAGGGAGGAGGGGGAGGCTTGGCTGGAGGGTTCCAGGTGCAAGTGTGCGGAGGATCTGGGCGCTGCAGTCCTGTGCGGCTCAGCTAGGAGGGAGCTGGGAGGTCCCGGGACAGCGGGGAAGGAGAGCGGGGAGGAAGACCGAGGCAGTTCTAACCTTTGGGGGGCTGGGGGCAGAGGTCTCTGTCAGAAGGAGTCTGGTGGGGGGAACTTCAGGACATGGGGAAAGGGATGGGGGTCTTGGGGAAAGATGGGGCAGGTGCCCAGCATTATCCACTCCAGAATTTGAAGGTTTAGCAGAGTGATTAAAAAAAGGGGGGGGGGGGGTTTTGCTAGTTTTGAGGTAGAGGCAGAGCTGAGGCGTTAGGAGAAGCCAGAGTCTCAGGTGTCTGTTTTTGCTGCATATGTCTAAGTTGGGGGATAGGGGTGGTTCTGGGTTGTCCCAGGGTCCAAACTTGGGGCTCTGTAGGAGGTAAAGGGTTGGGGGCTTTGTTGCCGGAGGGGACCTGGGAGCCTGATGCAAAAAGAGAACTGAGCCTCCTGAGGGGGCTATTTCTGTCTGGGGCTGGGGCAGTTTCCTCTTAGATGTCTCATCCAGTGACAGGGCCATGATGGGGACATCTAGACAGAAAGAGGCAATAGGCCTGCCCCTCAAAACCCGCCCCATATCCCTCTCTGCCCGCAGCTGAGTAAGAAGTATGGCCCGGTGTTCACCGTGTACCTGGGACCCTGGCGGCGTGTGGTGGTCCTGGTTGGGCACGAGGCTGTGCAGGAGGCCCTGGGAGGTCAGGCTGAGGAGTTCAGTGGGCGGGGGATGTTGGCAACGCTGGACGGGACCTTTGGCGGCCATGGTGAGTCATGAGCAGAGCTGGGGACTGCTGGCTCCTTCGCTCAGAGCCTGCCACCACTTACTGGTGTGACTTCTGTGCACGACTTAGTGTCTCTGGGCCAGTTTTCCATCCATCAAGTGGGGTGATAATACTGCCTATTACAAAGAGTCATCCTGAGGATTGAATGTGGCCTGGGTGTGGTGTGGTGGTGTTCTCACTGCTCCAGGTGAGGAGCCCAGGACTGGGAGGGACAGGGAGAGCTTTCTAGGCACTGGTAATGGGTGGGAACACGTAATGTGTAGAAATGAATTTCAGCTAAGCCTGAAAGTAGAAGCCTGGTGTTAGGGGTGCTGTGGTGACACAGTTGTGACCAAGAGCTTGCTGGCCAGTGGGGAGAAAGTCCTGTGCCAGGCTGGGATGGGGGAAGGTAGAGGGGTCAGGGCCAAGATAAGGAACCCCTGAGATTACTGGAACCAGAGAAGGTGTCTGCCCCAGCCTGTTTGATAGGAGATGTCCAGGGAATCTTGAAAGACAGGTTGTCTGAGCGCCGACTCCTAGAAGTGAGAAGGGTGTTCCAGGCAGAGAAGTAAAAAACCCTAGAGGTGAGAGAAGCAGCAATCATTCATTCAGTTGACAATTTTTTTTAAAGACTTTATTTATCCATTCACAAGAGACACAGAGAGAGAGAGGCAGAGACACAGGCAGAGGGAGAAGCAGGCTCCATGCAGGGAGCCCGATGTGGGACTCAATCCCAGGACTCCAGGATCACGCTCTGAGCGGAAGGCAGATGCCCAACTGCTGAGCCACCCAGGCATCCCCCAGTTGACAAATTTTTATCACACCTGGCCCTATAGTGTTTACTGGGGACACAGAGGTGACCAAGACAGATGTGGTGTCCTGTCTCACTGTAGGAGAGATAGGCTTGTCCTAGGCCTGGAGGGAGGGAATAGAATTCTAAAATGAGAGGTACAGCTCTGAGAACAGGACACAGGGGAGGGCAGCCCCGGTGGCGCAGCGGTTTAGCGCCGCCTGCAGCCCAGGGTGTGATCCTGGAGACCCGGGATCTAGTCCCACATCAGGCTCGCTGCATGGAGCCTGCTTTCCCTCTGCCTGTGTCTCTGCCTCTCTCTCTCTCTCTCTCTCTCTCTCTGTGTATCTCTATGAATAAATAAATAAATAAATAAAATCTTAAAAAAAAAAAAAAAAGGACACAGGGGAACTGTACTGGCCCAGGTGGAGGGAGGAGAGGGGGCCTGGGAGGAATCAAGGAAGGCTTCTGGGAGGAGATGATAATCCCAATGAGACCTGAGGATGAATGGAGTTAGTTGAGTGAGGATAGAGAGGTGAGTGATCCAGGCAGAGGGAACAGTAGAGGCAGAGGCCTCCAGGGGGGATCCTGATACCACTGAGGAAGTGAGAAAAAGCCAGCGCAATTGTAGCTGGGTGAGTAACAAAGCTGGTGAAATGGGTCGGTCACGCAGGGCCTGACTCACACCAGAGTGCTCAGCTTTGGGATTTTCTGGGGGCTATAGATGGAGAGAGGGGAGTCATAAGCAAGATCCTCAGGTCACTGTGCAGGAGCCCGGAGAGGAGACTGTGCTGTCCTGGGGCTGGGGGTGTGGGGAAGGGAGGGGGTGGTTGGAAAAGGCATCCAGGGCTCTCTGGCCAGGGACCAGGGGACAGTGGGCTGAGACAGGAAGGAGGAGAGGTGCTGAGGCCAGTTGGGGACACACTGGGAGAGTGGACGGGGGACACCCTGGAGGAGGCTTCCAGGAGGCCACTAGGGTATGGCATTGTCCACGTGGGACCTTGAGCTCAGAGAAGCAAGGTTTGTCCAGAGCAGACCCTTAGCTAAAGGACAACAGTCCATCCTCCTCTCTCCTGGTTCAGCTTCCAAATGATGTGGGGCAGGGGACCCAGTAGCATTCTGTAAGTGTTGGGAAGGAAGGAAGGAAGGAAGGAAGGAAGGAAGGAAGGAAGGAAGGAAGGAAGGAAGGAAGGAAGGGGGGGAGGGAGGGAGGGAGGGAAGGGTGCTGGGTGGTTCAGTCGGTTAAGCATCTGCATATACCTTCAGCTTGGGTCATGATCTCTGGGTCCTGGGATTGACCCCTGCATCGGGCTCCCTGCTCAGCGGGAAGTCTGCTTCTCCCTCCGCCTCTCCCCTGCTCATTCTCTCTCTCTCTCTCAACTAAAATAAATAAAATCTATAAAAAAAAAAAAAAAGGAGGAGAGAGAGAGGAAGAAGAAGATGGATGGATGGATGGATGGATGGATGGGTGGGTGGAAGAAGTTTTCACTCATCCTGGTTCATCACAGATCACAAGGGGCCTGGATAATCTCAGTTACCAGCTTCCCAGGAGAATGTCCCTTCTGCCCCAAGGGTAGGCATTTACTGAGCACCTACTGAGTCCTCAACCCTGTCTAGGCTGGAATGGACTCAAGACAGGGCCTGCAGAGGCCCCGGCCCACCCCACCAGGGCACCTCACTGGGAAGGAGTAGTGCTGGGGAATGGGGAGAGGGGCCAGTCCATCCTTGAGTCTAGCCTTCTGTACAGGGGTTTTCTTCTCCAATGGGGAGCGGTGGAGGCAGCTGAGGAGATTGACCACGCTGGCCCTGCGGGACCTGGGCATGGGGAAGCGAGAAGGCGAGGAGCTGATCCAGGCCGAGGCCCAGCGTCTGGTGGAGGCATTCCAGGGGACAGAAGGTCAGCAGGGTGGGGTGAGCCCGGGGTCCCCTGGGGCGCCCCTGAGCGTGGGGAGGGCCTTCCTTCCGGAGCTCTGCTCACCACCACTTGTGTCTCCTCCACCTTCTGTCTCTGTCCTCCCGTCTCCCGGGGAATCTCTGTGTCCCCAGTACTGTCACTTCACTCTTTCTGTTTCATTTCTTTCTCTATTCTTCTGCTTTTCTCTCCTGTAAGTCTGTCTCTTTGTCTCTCCTCGTCTGTCTCCCTATCTGTCCTTCTGCCCAGTCTTTCCCAGCCTGTCTCTCTTGCATGTCTGTTTCTCTGCCTCTTTCCCTGTGTCTCTGTCCGTCTTTCTTGCCCTGTCTGTCTCTCTGGATGCCTGTCTCCTTCCAGTCCCCCTCTCCATCACGGCCCTCCTCTCTGCCCTCTCCCCCCCAGGACGCCCATTTGACCCCTCCCTGCTGCTGGCTCAGGCCACCTCTAACATCATCTGCTCCCTCACCTTCGGCCTCCGCTTCCCCTACGAGGACAAGGAGTTCCAGGCCGTGGTCCAGGCGGCCGGCGGCACAGTGCTGGGGGTCAGCTCCCCCTGGGGCCAGGTAAGCAGGTGGGGCCCCTCTCCAGCCACCTTCCCCAGAGGTTCCCGCCCATGGTGTCCAGGTAACCCCCAGAAGGGCCCTCCACGCTGGTGCAGGACCAGGCCCCAGGGGAACCGCTGCCCTTCTCCCCACAGACCTACGAGATGTTCTCCTGGCTCCTGCAGCACCTGCCCGGCCCCCACACACAGCTCCTCAGCCACTTGAGTGTCCTGGCCACCTTCGCCGTCCAGCAGGTACAGAGACACAAGGAGAGCCTGGACACCTCGGGCCCCCCACGCGACGTTGTGGATGCCTTCCTGCTGAAGATGGCAAAGGTAGGGAAAGGTCAGGGTTGGGGGCCTTCGGAATGAGGCTGGTGGCTTGGCTGGTCCCAACTCCCGTATGGCTGGGAATCTATCAGGCCTCCCTCTCTCTCTTCTTCCCCCTTTCTCCCTCTCTCTCTCTCTGACCTTATGCCCCTGTGCAGGCCCCACGCCCAGTGGCCTGCCACCAGCAATCCTCCATGTCACTGTACCCCACCCCCACAGGACATGTCATGTCAAGTAGAATCATTTAATTATGGAACCTGGCAATATCAAATTATAAGAATAAAGTCCACTTCCTTAATTATATTAGAACAGGGGCGCCTGGTGGCTCAGTCAGTTAAGTGTCTGCCTTCACCTCAGGTCATGATCACGGGGTCCTGGGATCAAGCCTCTCTTTGGGCTCCCCTCCCTGCTAGCAGGGAGTCTGCTTCTCCCTCTCTCTCAGCCGCTCCCCCTGCTTGTGCTCTCTCTGCGTGTCAAATGAATGGATAAAAAAAAATTTAAGATTTTATTTATACATGAGAGACAGAGAGAAAGGCAGAGGCAGAGGGAGAAGCAGGCTTCCTGCGGAGAGCCCAATGCGGGACTGGATCCCAGGACCCCGGAATCACGCCCTGAGCTGAAGGCAGATGCTCAACCGCTAAGCCACCCAGGCATCCCAAACATTTTATTTTAAAGTAATCCACACCCAAACGTGGGACTCAAACTTACAACCCCAAGATTAAGAGTTTCACATGCAAAAAAAAAAAAAAGTTTCACATGCTCTTCCCATGGAGCCAGCCAGGCGCCCCTGCCTTTGCCACTTTTAAGTGTCGAGTTCAGTAGTGTTAATTCCATCCACAATGTTGTGTAGACAATCTCCAGAACTTTTTTCATCTTATCAAACTGAAACTCTTTATTGTTAAACAGCAGCTCCCCATTCCCCCTCCCCAGCTCCTGGCAACCACCTTTCCGTCTCTGAATTTGCCAACATTAGGGACCTCATTATTTAGCCTTTTGCAACTGGCTTATTTCCCTTAGTGAGATGTCCTCAAGGTTCATCCAGGTCGTAGCGGATGACAGCATTTCCTTCCTTTTTAAGGCTGAATCCTTATTCCACATTTGGTTTACCCATTCATCCATCAGTGGCCACTTGGGGTGCTTCCCCCTTTTGGCCATTGCGAATAACGCTGCTGTGAACACAGGTGTACAGATACCCCTTCGAGACCTTGCTTCCCACTTACTGGGGTACATACTCAGAAATGGAATTGCTGGATCATATGGCAATACTATTTACATTTTTTTTTTTTTTAAGGAACCTGATACCATTCTCCATAGCAGCTGCACCATTTGGAGCCCCATTGTTGGTGACAGGGCTCCAGTTTCTTCACTTCCTAACCACGTCATTCTCTGTTTGTTTTGTATAGCGGCCGTGCTCTTTCATTTTCAAAAACATTGCAACCAAAGAGAACTAATATATCAAGAGTCCACTTCCCCACTTGCCCAAACATTTATACAAACCCCCTGACAAAGCTTGAACTTGCTGTGTTACGCTCCAGGCGTGGCTGTGCTGGCCTCTGTTCCCTGTGGCCTGAGTTCTCTGAGCCCCTCTGCCTGGTTTCTCCCAGGAGGAGCAAGACCCGAACACAGAACTGACGGACAAAAACTTGCTGATGACGGTCATTTATCTGCTATTCGCCGGGACGGTCACCGTCAGCACCACGGTCCGCTACACCCTCCTGCTTCTGCTGAGGTACCCTCAGGTCCAAGGTAGGAGGCTTGTGCACCAGTCAGCCTTGGGGATGGAAGTGAGGGCTCAAGAGAAAGAATGTTCAGGAGAACGAACAACCTGATCCAGAGCCTAGAAGCGCGAATGAGCCCAGCATCGGGGATGTCTAAAGAGCCAGAGGTTGGGGGGCTGCTGGTTGCAGTGTGAGGTGTAGTAAAGTGAGAGATGAGGCAGGAGGGGTGCTGGTAGCTCAGTCGGTTAGTGTCTACTTTGGGTTCAAGTCATGATCTTGGGGTCCTGGGATCAAGCCCCATGTCTGGGTCCCTGTTTAGTGGGGAGCCTGCTTCTCCCTTTCCCTGCCTGCTGCCCCCCTGCTTGTGCTCTCTCTCTCTGTGTCAAATAAATAGGTAAAATATTTTTAAAAAGAAAGGAAGAAAAGAAAAGAGGCAAGAGACCTCTCAGGGCTGTGTCACCTTGGTGGTACCTCATTTGCCTGATCCTGAGCAATGGGGAGCCATGGAAAGATGCTGAGGAGGGGAGAGCAGGGTCAAATTAGCATTTTAGAAAAATCCTTTGGGCTGAAAGAGGTAAGATGTGCAAGAGGATGGCGGGAGCCCAGGGAAGAGGATGAGGACCGTCCTGGGCAGGAGAGGACAGTTCTGGGCCAAGCTGTGGGGCAGGAAGAGGAGTCGGGTGGGCAGTTAGAAAACAACCCGGGAGCCCTAGGGAACTAGGGCATCAGGGGACCATGGGGCCACCCTGAGACAGAAAGAATAAGGAGCTGTTTCAGAGGAGACACTGAGGCCAGTTGGACAAGTGTGAGGGACCTGGGGCCACCTGTGAGGAGGTAAAACAAGACACCTGTTTCAGGACTGGAGACAAAAAACAAACTGGGGTCCTTGTTCTCAGGGTCCTTCCTGAGTTCAAGCAGCATGTCGAGCATAGAGTTTGCTTAAAGGAGAGGGAGGGTACCTGGCTGGCTCAGTTGATAGAGTGTGACGCCTGATCTTAGCGTTGTGACTTCGAGCCCCACATTGGGTGTAAGGAAATAAAAAAGCTTGGGGTCATCAGGGCACAGACAGGAAGTGAAACTGCAGGAAGGGTACCTGCCTGAGAGGCAGAACAGGCCATGAGCTCCAGGGAAGCCCAGGATTTTGCAGTCAGGCAGCTGCATTAAATGTTGTCAGGCCAGTAGGGTGGGCTGACCTGGAAGATGGGGCTTAGGGTCTGGTGGCCTCAGTGGAAGGCCTCAGTCACCCACTGTGACTTCAGCTCTCTAGGCCTCGGTTTCCTCATCTGGGAAATGGGGATGGATAATGGTACCCACCTCACAGGATTGCTGTGGGAATTGAGAGAGGAGAGACCTTGTGCCCAGCACACAGGACATCAGGGACCCAGGCTCAGCAAAGCCTGGGGGACTCCTCCCCACCGCCGCCTCCCCCAAAGCACTGCCACTCTGAGAAGATGGGGCTTCCGAGGGTAGGATCACAGAGCCCCACCCCACCTCTGACCTCCCGGCCCTCTCTTCCTGGGTGCAGAGCGTGTGCGGGAGGAGCTGAGCCGAGAGCTGGGGGCCGGCCGTGCACCGGGCCTGGGGGACCGAGCCCGCCTCCCCTACACCGACGCAGTTCTGCATGAGGCGCAGCGGCTGCTGGCTCTGGTGCCCATGGGGGTGCCCCGTGCCCTTGCGAGGACCACCTGCTTCCGAGGGTACACGCTGCCCCAGGTGGGCCAGCCGTCGGCCACGTCCAGGCGCTGCCTCGCCTCGGGCCGAGTCTGTGGCTGGCTGTGTGTCTGGCTTTTTCTGATTATTGGTCTCTCTCTCTCCTCTCTGACATCTCCTCTTTCTCGGGGTCCCTCTCTCTGCACCCCTCTCCCTCTCTGTTTCTTTCTGTGTGCATTTCTCCTGCCTCTGACTGTCTCAAGGCCTCAGTACAGAGGATTAGGATACCCTCTGTCCAACAGATACCCTAATTCTACCTTCTTCCAAGGTTTTTGGGACAGTCACATGCCAGAGGCTACAGACAGGGAAACAACTTGAGAACTGAGGGCTGGAGTCTCACAATCATGAGTCCCCGGCCCTCCCTCCACTCCCCCCTCCCCCCTGCCCCCCTCTTACCCCCGCATCCCTCGCCTCCCCCCTGCGCCCCAGCTCATGCTCTCCGTTAGAGAGCAACTCATCACCAGCACCGCCAGGGGGCGATGTCTCCCCGGAAACCCCAGGTGCCTTCCCACCGGCAGCTCCCTCCTTGAGCTTCATTGTAGAATCAAACCCAAAGCAGTTAGACCTAGTCCTGGTGTTTTCTGGTCCTGGTGTTTTCGCGCTGGTGGCACCTCTCCACAGGCATCAATGACTGAGGACTTGCTCTGCGCCAGGTATTATTCTAAATGCCTCACACATATGGTTTAATCTTTGGAGCAACCCTATGCATTATCATGCCCATTTTTACAGATGGGGAAACTCGCCTTGGAAGAGTGGGAAGACTCGTTGGGGTCACCCAGCCTGCCGTGGTACAGGCAGGATTTACACCCAGGGCCTGTGCTTTAGCCACAGCTATTGGCCTCGTTTTGATAGCCACAGCGTGACCCCATCTTCTCCTGGAGCCTCCCTCCCCTTCCCAGCTCAGACCATGCTAGCCATGGTCCCTGGCAAAGGAGGTCCCTGCCCCTCACACTTCCTTCCTCCACTGCACAGCCCTGGGATCTCAGTAACTGCTCCCGGCTGCCACCCAGGGCCCCGGGGTGGGGCACCTTCAACCGACAGCCCTCACCTGCCCACCCTTGGCCTTACCTCTGGAAGTGGGAAAGAGCTGGACTCGGGCCAGGTGGCTTAGGACAACCACAGGTGAATCACAACGTACCCTCAAAGTTTAAAAACAAAATTGACAAAGAACTAGCCCCACCATGTCCAAATGCTATGTTGGGCAAGTTGTTTCAGTTTGGGGGAGGAACCTCTGTTTTCCCATCTTTGAAATGGGAATCATGTTAGAAATTGCTTCGTAAAAAAAAAAAAAAAAAAAAAAAAGAAATTGCTTCGTAGACTTGTTAAAAAGATTCAATGAGTTTGAGTGTGTGTGTGTGTGCGCGTGTGTGTGAGAGAGAGAGACGTACCTATTGCACAGGAGGTAGTCCCTGGCCCATAATAAGCCCTTGAAATATATTGATGCCATTGTGCTACGTGAACCGGTGCCCTTCCAGACTCTTGTGTTCTGCCCTCGGGCCTGGTGGGGGAAGGATATTTGTCATTCGATTATTGCTCTCCGCTCAGGGCACCGAGGTCTTCCCCCTCCTTGGCTCTGTCCTGCATGATCCTGAGATCTTTGATGAGCCAGAAGAATTCAATCCAGATCGATTCCTGGATGCAGACGGACGGTTCCAGAAGCAGGAGGCATTCCTGCCCTTCTCCTTAGGTATCTGCTGGGGCGCTCCCTGCTCACCTGCGGGTGAGCAGGTGACCCAGTCCTATCCCCCTTGTTCCCTCCTTAGGTATCTGCTGGGGTGCTCCCTGCTCACCTGCGGGTGAGCAGGGGGGCTGACCCAGTCCTATCCCCCTTGTTCCCTTCAGGTAAGCGCGTCTGCCTGGGAGAGGGCCTGGCGCACGCAGAGCTCTTCCTCCTCCTCACCACCATCCTGCAGGCCTTCTCCCTGGAGAGCCCGAGCCCGCCGGGTGCCCTGAGCCTCCAGCCAGCTGTCAGCGGCCTTTTCAACATCCCCCCAGCCTTCCAGCTGCGAGTCCGGCCCCACTAACCTTCCCCGACCCCCACCGTGTGGACCAGATGAAGGAGGGAGCTGTGGGAGATTGGTGGCCCCCTGGCGGAGGCGGGCATCAACTTGGTTGTGTCTCCGGAGCCCCCCAGGCAGCCACATCCATGCACCCGGAGCTCCTCTAGAGTCACTCACACAGATAATCGGCCTACATGTCCCCAGGGCCCTGCTTACTCAGCCCATGCAGCTGTTGAGACACACAGTCCTCGCCCCGCCACCAGAGCCAAGAGGCCACTCTGACACATAGGCTTCCTACAGGCATAGATTGAGTTTGTCTGGAATCGTGATCGTGTGCCTAGATAACACACCATCCCCTACATGACACAACTCCCCTGGATTCACAACCCACATGTGGGAATTTGGCTCCTACCTTCATAAGCCACAGAAACAGCTGCTGTGTTGGACCCACAAGCCTTCTTCACCCACCCATCCACCCGCCAATTCTGGGAGCCTGGTGTAGAGAGGTGAACATGCCACTTTCTGGGTCACGTCCCCACACAGAGAGACCGTCCCTGAGTTCAGCCCCAGCATCCCCTCTTGCTGTCACAGCACGATCCAGGCAGATGACCACTGCTGTCCGCATGTCCCCAGTACTGAACCACACAGCTAGCCCACACAGGATACCGTCCCACTCCCAAATATCTTCACTCAGACACACCGTTCTTGGGGGGGGCACATCCCCCACCTCCTCCAGGCCTTCAGCCCTCAAGGACACCCCTCTTTCCGAGCACCTTGATCCTCAAATTCTCCCAAATATAAATATAAGCACAGCGTGCAATTATGGACACAGGCCTGGGAAGCAAGTCAACTAGGACACACCGGACCCTCTGCTCAGAGAAACACCTCCCCCTCCTGCTGCTTATGTAACCCTATTAAAAGCCTCCCCTGCCTGCCCCTCCTCCCCACACACACACTGACCCACCTCCCCTCCCCAAGTCCCAGTTAGACCCAGTAGAAGGGGCTAGATGACCCAGTAGGGGCCAGATTCCAACTCCCTGGGTCAGAGAAGAGGCCAGCTCTGACGTCCCTGTGACTTGAAAGTCCCCATTTTGCAATAAAAGTTCATTTCTGGCCCTAGGTCTGGCCCATGGCAGGGCCTGGAGTGCCTGTGACAGTGTCTGTCATTGTGAGTAAGGGGTGGGAATGGGGGGTCCGCCCCTCCCTCGAGGCTGGGCGGGAGCTAAAAAACACTGCTCCCGGCCTGCCCTGGCTGTTGACATCAGTACCAGATGTGGAGATGGGGGGAGGGGGGCCTGTCCTGGGCCTGACTTCCGGTGAAGCTGATGTGGGGAGGGGAGGTGTGGGCAGGGAGAAGGTAACCCGAGGAACTGCAGGCTTGGGGTTAGGCTTGTGGGAGGCCCAGCCGGGGAAGGTGGGCAGGTGAGGATCCTGATCCAGGCCCTGGGAGCTCTCCCAGTCAATGGGTTGGTCGGTCCGAAAGCAGCTGGAGCACAGTTCCTAACCCAGCTCTGCCTCTCACAGGCTCCTTTCCTCCAGCCTTTTCTCCACCAGGAAGGCAGACACATCTTTTTATGTGTTAGTTACCTAGTAAGGAAGTTTTCCAGCACACAGAAGTAGAGAGAATAGTACAGTGAACCCCTGTGCCCATCACCTGGGCTCCTTTGATAACTGGCAACTTTACTAGTTTTATTTCTGCTACCACTGTACCACGATTGTTTTTATTTTATTGTTTAAAAATGTTTTTAAGCTTTTGTTTCTAAGTCCTCTTTCCACCCAACGTGGGGCTCAAACTCAAACACCCCCACCCCACCCCGAGATCAAGAGTGCACGCTCCACTGACTGAGCCAGCCAGACTCCCCTCTTACTGTTTTAAAGCAAATCCCTGGGCGGCTCAGTCAGTTAAGTGTCCCACACTTGGTTTTGGATCAGGTCATGATCTCAGGGTCCTGAGATGGAGCCCCAGGGCAGGCTCCAAGGTCAGTGGGGAGTCTGCTTGTCCCTCTCCCTCTACTCCTCCCCCAAATCATGTGCTCTCTCTCTCTCTCTAATATGTTTTAAAAAGCAAACCCCAGAAATCACTGAATATGCATTTCTCATAATAAAGGACGTTGCCCCCACACACAAAGTTTAATGACAGTTTTCAAATATGCAGCAGACTTGAGGGAATGACACAAGCAATGCCTGTGTGCTCCTGCCCTGACTCTCCCACAATAAGTCCACCACCCTGCTGAGCGCACTTCCATCCACCTGTCCTTCCAGATCAGTTTTTAGGTGTTTCAAAGTAAACCACAGACATTGGTTCATCTTCCCCTAGATGCTTCAGCAAAGCATATAACATTAGCTATCAGTTTCCTTTAAAAAAAAAAAAAGATTTTATTTATTTATTTGAGAGAGATGACAAGTAGGAGGGAGAGGGAGAAGCAGAAGCAGACTCCCCACTGAGCAGGGAGCCCAATGCAGGGCTGCATCCCAGAACCCTGAGATCATGACCTGAGCCAAAGGCAGACACTTAGCCAATTGAGCCACCACGGCACCTCCTTCTTTTTTTAATTTTATTTTTTGTTTCCTTTTTTTTTTTTTTTAATTTTTTAATTTATTTATGATAGTCACACAGAGAGAGAGAGAGAGAGAGAGAGAGAGAAGCAGGCTCCATGCACCGGGAGCCTGACGTGGGATTCGATCCTGGATCTCCAGGATCCAGGATCGCGCCCTGGGCCAAAGGCAGACGCCAAACCGCTGCGCCACCCAGGGATCCCCTTTTGTTTCCTTTTTTAAAAAGTTTTTCATGAAGGATGCCTGGCTGGCTTAGTCCGCATAGCATACAACTCTTGATCTTGGAGTTGTGAGGTGAGTTTGAGCCCCACGCTGAATGTACAGATTACTTAAAAATAAATTAAGGAAGTGAATAAATAAAATTCACACTGAGGGAAGTCTGGAATCAGAAATATCATCACTGGGGAATCCCTGGGTGGCTCAGCGGTTTAGCGCCTGCCTTTGACCCAGGGTGCGATCCTGGAATCCCGGGATCAATTCCCACGTCGGCTCCCGGCGTGGAGCCTGCTTCTCCCTCTGCCTGTGTCTCTGCCTCTCTCTCTCTCTCTGTGTGTGTCTATCATGACTAAGTAAATAAAAGAAAGAAAGAAAGAAAGAAAGAAAGAAAGAAAGAAAGAAAGAAAGAAAGAAAGAAAGAAATGCCATCACTTAGGGAAGGACAGACTGTGCTACATCAGTATGAAAGCTGGCATGAATTAGGATCGTTTCAGTAGCAAGTAAAAGAAAATCTAAATTCAAAAGGGCTTAATAGGAATTATTGGACCCCAAAGTGAAAATGTAGAATTAGTGTGGTCTTCAGTTTTGTGTGTCTGGTAAAATACATATAACATCATTTTAACTATTCATAATTGTGTAAGTCAGTGGTGTTAAACATGCTCATAACGCTGTGTAACCATCACCACTATCCTCAAAATTTTTTTTTCTCAAAAATTTTTATATTCCCCCCAAAAGGCTCTTTATTAAGGAGTAATTCCTCCCTTTCAATTTATTTTATTTTAAAATTTTTATTCATTTGACAGAAAGAGAGAGCACAATCAGGGGGAGCAGCAGGCAGAGGGAGAAGGAGAAGCAGCCTCTCTGCTGAGCAGGGAGCCTGATTCAGGGCTTAGTCCTGGCACCCCTGGAACATGACATGAGCTGAAGGCAGACGCTAACTGACTGAGCCACCCGGGCACCCCTCAATTGAAAAAAAAAAAAGATTTATTTGTTTGAGAGAGCTCAAGAACATGGGGTGGGTGGGGCAGAGGGAGAGGGAAAGAGAATCTCTAGCAGAAACCCTCACTCCCAGCGCGGGGCTCCATCTCCCAATCCTGAGACCATGACCTGAACTGAAATCAAGAGTAAGACCTTTAACCAACTGAGCCACCCAGGCGCCCCACCTCCTTTCAGTTTTTTTTTTAAAGTCAAGGCAAACACACACTTCACTCCACTCACAAATAACCGAACATGCAAACTCTATTCACCATTTCTCTGACCATCTCATAAATGTACTTAGTAGTTGGGTTTTGTTCAAATAAGGATCCAAAAACTCACCACACAGTGCCATCCTTTGAACCTCTCAGGTCTTTGAAATTTGTAGCCATTCCTCAACCTGTATATGCCACTTTTTCTTAAAGAAACTAGGTCACGGGCAGCCCGGGTGGCTCAGCGGTTTAGCGCCGCCTTCAGCCCAGGGCATGATCCTGGAGACCTGGGATCGAGTCCCACATCAGGCTCCCTGCATGGAGCCTGCTTCTCCCTCTGCCTGTGTCTCTGCCTCTCTCTCTCTCTCCTCTCTGTGTATTCTCATGAATAAATAAATAAAATCTTTAAAAAAAAAAAGAAAGAAAGAAACTAGGTCACTTGTCCTGTATCAATTTTCACCAATTTTCACATCCTGGATTTGGTGGACACCATCTTTGTGGCACCACTCAAGATGTCTTTCCATTCCAGGAATTCCCTGTAAAGTGGGAACTGGATCAGATTCTGGCTCATTCTGGCAAGAGCTTCTCACTGGAGGTGCTGGGTCCCTTCCTGGTGTATCATGGTGCAATAATCTATGGCTCGATGTACTGCGGTCAGGTCTTGATTTCTCTGTGAGAAAGTTTCCCATCAACCTTTCACTTACTGGTCTTGGAGGGATCCTCTGACACCAAATCAAACCAAGTTTCTCCCCTGCTCAAGCCCCACCCATCCACCCCCGCCCCTGCAGTGGGGAACCCTCCTGCACTGTTGGTAGGAAGATAAACTGGTATAGCCACAATGGAAAACTGTGGAAGTGTCTCAAAAAATTAAAAATGGAACTACCATTATGACCCAGTGATCCAACTTCTGGGTATATATTCAAAGGAAACAAAATCAGTATGTCAAAGAGAGATCTGCACTCCTGTGTTCATGGCGGCAGTATTCACAGTAGCCAAAACAGAAATAACTCTAGTGTCCATCAGCAGATGAATGGATAAGGAAAATGTGATATATATGTGCGTGATGGAATACTATTCAGCCATGAAAAGGAAAAACTCCTGCCATTTGGCAACAACATGAATGGACCTCGGTGCATGTGCTAAGTGAAAAAAGTCAGACAGAAAGACAAATACTGTATGATCTCGCTTATATGTGGAATCTAAAAAATAGCTGAACTCAGGGAAACAGGGATGTAATGTACAGCATGGAGCCTATAGTTAATACCGCAGGGGTGCCTGGCTGGCTCACTCACAAGGGAATGTGACTCTTGATCTTGGGTCCTGAGTTTGAGCCCTATGTCTGAGGGTAAGTTTTACTCAGAAAGAAAGAAAGAAAGAAAGAAAGAAAGAAAGAAAGAAAGAAAGAAAGAAAGAAAGAAAGAAAGAGAAAGAAAGAAAGAGAGAGAGAAAGAAAGGAGGGAGGGAGGGAAGGAAGGAAGGAACGAAGGAAGGAACGAAGGAAGGAAGGAAGAAGGGAGGGAGGGAGGGAGGGAGGGAAGAAGTTCTGTATTACATATTTGAAAGTTGCTAAGATCTTAGAAGTTCTCATCACAGGGCCCCTAGCCAGCTCAGTTGGAAGAGCATGCAACTCCTGATCTCAGGGTTGTAAGTTTGAGCCCTGCATTGGGTATAGATATTACTTAAGAATATAAATCTTAAAAATAAAATAAAAAGAATATAAATCTTTTTTTTTTTTAAAGATTGATTGATTGATTTACTCATGAGAGACACAGCGAGAAGCAGAGACATAGGCAGAGGGAGAAGCAGGCTCCCTGCCAGAAGCCTGATGTGGGACTCGATCCCAGGACCCCAGAATCATAACCCGAGCCAAAGGCAGATGGTCAACCACTGAGCCACCTAGATGTCTCTAAAAATATAAACCTTAAAAAAAAAAAAAAAGTTGTCATCACAAGATAAACTCTTGCATTGGTTGGTGGCAGATGGTAACTAGAATTGTTGTGGTAATTATTTAGAAATAGACGCAAATATCAAATCACTAGTTGTACACCTGAAGCTAATGTCCTTGGTAGGCCAAGGCCCTCCCTGACCTTATCATCCATTCCAGATGCTCAGTTCTCCTTGAATTTCTTCACGTGCCTGCCTCCAGGCCATTGAACTAGCTGTCCCTTCTCCCTAGAAGGTCCTTTCCTCCATGATACACTTGCTAATTTATCTTAATCATAACCTCAGAGTGCTCTTCCCTGACCACCCCGTTTAAAATGGAACTCTCGGGCAGCCCGGGGGGCTCAGCTGTTTAGCGCCCGCCTTAGGCCCAGGGTGCGATCCTGGAGTCCCAGGATCGGGTCCCATGTCGGGATCCCTGCATGGATCCTGCTCCTCCCTCTGCCTGTGTCTCTGTCTGTCTCTGTGTCTCTTATGAATAAATAAATAAGATCTTAAAAAAAAATGGAACTCTCACCCCTTGGTATTCCCTTCACTACTTTGTTTTTCTTTGCTGCCCATACTGTGCCTTGATAAATTTTTATCTGGTTGTGGTCTCTCCTTCCCTGTGAAATATGAACCCCATGGGGGCAGACGTTCCTCTCGCCCACTGTGGAACCCCCAGTTCTGGGCACAGGTGACATTTCTGTTCACCTGTTCATCTCATTTTGTTAAATGCATCTGAAAGCAAATTGCAAGCACATAGTAGGTGCTCAGCAAATTTTTCTTGAGTGAGAAAACACAGATACCAGTTGGCAAGGCACAGCGAGGTGTACAGAGAGCCCTAGGTGTGGAGGGTCCCCCCGCGTATTTAAACAGGTGGGCAGGGCAGCCTGGGTAGCTCAGTGGTTTAGCGCCACCTTTGACTCAGGGTGTGATTCTGGGGACCCAGGATCGAGTCCCACATTGGGCTCCCTGCATGGTGCCTGCTTCTTCTTCTGCTTGTGTCTCTGCCTTTCTTTCTGTGTCTCTCATGAATAAATAAATAAAATTTTAAAAAATAAAATAAACAGATGGGCAGAACTTTGCACAAAGTTTGCACCACCCTCCAAAAAAGCCATGATAACTTTTTTTAAAGATGTTACTTATTTACTTGAGAGCAAGAGCAAGATACATCACAGAGGGAGAGGGAGAAGCAGACTCCCCGCTGAGCAGGTAGCCCGACCTGGGGCTTGATTCCAGGACCCCGGGATCATGACTTGAGCCAAAGGCAGACACTTAACTGGTCCTGAGCCACCCAAGCACCCCAAAAGCCACAATAATTAATTGGCCCCTTTATCACAGGCCTTTTATAGGCTGATGGGGATGCAGTGGTGACCAAGATAGACCCTGTCCTTGTTCTTTCAGAGCCCACAGAGCAGCAGGACAAGACAGACAGCAGATACATAATGTGGCAATAAATATATCATGACTACCCATGGGGCGTTGCCAGAGTAAAGGATGGAAGTATTGAGGGCAGACAAGGGGAGACCTAGGGTAGACTGGGAAGGACCAGCAGAGTTGTAATGGGGGGGATGACTGACATGGGGGTGCAGGAGGTGGGGACAAGGCTGCGGAAGGATGCTCCAACACCAGTGAGCTCAGAGAGAAGCCTGGGGACAGGAGAGGGAGACGCAAGTTGATGCCAGAGGACCTGAGGTAAATAAGATTTTATCTTGGGGGCACCTGGGTGGCTCAGTGGTTGAGCGTCTGCCTTTGGCTCAGGTCGTGATCCTGGGGTCCTAGGATCAAGTTCTGCATCGGGCTTCTCGCGGGGAGCCTGCTTCTCCCTCTCCCTATGTCTCTGCCTCTCTCTCTGTGTCTCTCGTGAATAAATAAGTAAAATCTTAACAAACAAACAAACAAAAAAGATTTTATCTTGAAAGGTTTGGGGCAAAGGAAAGAAAAAGTCTGATTTGGGATTGAGAAACATTTGTCTTGTCTCACTGGTGACAGGTTAGAGGGAGGGAGAGTGGTGGTGGCTGGAAGACCAGGAAGGAGGAAGCTGGACCAGGGTGAGGTCACAGGGAGGAGGGCAACATCAGGCGGGAGAGAGGTCTCTGGAGCTGGGTCCTCCGCAGGGACTTAGTAACTTACTGCAAGGTGGGGAGATGTCCAAGAGGACCCCGAGAGTCTGGCTTTGGTGGTGGGACAGAAGCTGAGGCCCTCAGTGAAGTGACACACATAAGACAGCTCAGGGATGCTTTAAGTGAAGAGCACTGAGTGCCAGGCTGAGGAGCTGAGAGCTCAACCCCGGCACAGTGGAGACTCACAGTTAAGCAGGAGAGGGACGGGGTCAGAGATTTTATCTTTATTTATTCATGAGAGACACAGAGACAGAGAGAATGGCAGAGACACAGGGAGAGGGAGAAGCAGGTTCCATGCAGGGAGCCTGACGTGGGACTCGATCCCGGGGCCCCAGGATCATGCCCTGGGCTGAAGGCGGCGTTAAACCGCTGCGCCACCCACCCGGGCTGCCCAGAGTTGTTTTTTATGTTTGTTTGTTTGTTTGTTTTGAGATTTTATTTATTTTCTCACAAGAGACACACAGAGAGAGGCAGAGACACAGGCAGAGGGAGAAGCAGGCTCCCTGTGGGGAGCCCATTGTGGGACTATATCCCAGGACTCTGGGATCACGACCTGAGCTGAAGGCAGATGCTCAACCTCTGAACCACCCAGGCATCCCGGCAGGGTCAGATTGGAGTTTCAGAAGCGACAGGGGTGGGGAGAGCATGTCCTATACAAGCAGAACGGCCTGGAGCACAGAGATGAATGTCCGACCTCCTCCTGCGCAGACACCCAGGCTTGCAGAGGACCCCCACCCCCATGTGCAAAAACAAAGAGGGATGCGAAACAGATAAACCGTAAAACCGACACACACAGGCACCAGATCCATCTTCAAGGACCAGGGTGCACGGTCCCACCAGACGGAGACGGCCAGAAGGAGACAACAGATGAGGGACAAACAGATGACAGGCAAACACTCCAGGGCACCTTGTCAGCTGTGTTACCGCATGTGAAGAACTGCATGTGTCCTGACATCCTCCCTCTGGCTTACCAAGTGGGCTCTATCCTTATTCCCCCATCTTACAGACGGACACACAGAGGCTCAGGGAGGCCAGTCACTTGCAAGGTCACACAGCGAGAGGTAGAGCTGGGATTCCAACCCGGATCTTTGGGCACCCCTAGTGAGTGCCCCTACCCTTGTGTCCTGTTTCTCTGCCCTCGTGGGGTGGGTCTTTTTTTTGTTATGAGGGCCCACGTCTGCCCTGAGTCTACGCAGGGGATGCCCACCCAGCTGCGTCCTCCCGTTTCTGGTTTCTGAGTTTCTGCGGGCACGGAGTTCCTGATCCGGCTTGTCTGAGTGGGTCCGTGGGCCAGCAGCGTGCCCCTGCACGCCTCCCGCTGTCCCAGCCTCCGAGTGTGGATGACATCTGAGTGTGTGTGTCCCGCCGAGGAGCTGAGAGTGTGAGGGGGGGTGCCTGCCGGGGCTGGGCTGGGGGGTGGAGGCAGAGGAGGGGGCTGTCTCAAGGGCTGAGAGAGGAGTGGAGTTCTGGAAGAATGTTTACCAGACGCTGAAGAGCCTGGAGGGACAGCGCCCAGAGCCGGGATAGAGCCACCCGCACAGCCTCCCTGCCTCGCTGGCCGGGATTCGGGGTGCAGCCTTTGGGGACCCCTTCCCCCTCCGCAGCCTCCCTCCGAGGCCCCTTTAAGACAGGGCCGGTCCTCCCCTCCCCGAGTTAACCCCTCCAAGCCCGGTGGCCCCCGGGGCTCCGGCCTGGTGGGCGGGGGCGGAGGCGGAGGGGGAGCCAGGGGCGGGGAAGGGTTGCCCGAAGTCTGGGAGGGAGAGTAGGAGGCTGGGGAGCAAGGAGGGCGGCCGCTGAGCGAGGGGCCCGCCGCGGCAGGCAGGCAGTGCCAGATCCCGGGAGCCCGCAGCCGGGGGGGAGGGCCGGGGACAGCCCGGCCCTGCCCCCTCTCCCGCGGGGCGCCCAGCAACTTCTGAGGAAAGTTTGGCATCGTTTGCGTGGTGCCCCGAGGATGGGCAGGGTCCCGCTGGCCTGGTGCTTGGCGCTGTGCTGCTGGGGGTGCCTGGCCCCCCCGGGTGAGTGATGGGGGCCCGAGCGGGGAGGACCCCCGTGGCTGGGCTGGGGCAGGAGGGAGCGGTGTGGGGGTGGATGGCAGGTGTTGGGGGGAGTCCGGGCTGGCTCCAGGAGCGTCTGAGGGACCCCGAGAGGGAGACAGGGAGGCCCGGAGACAAGCGGAGAGGGGCCGGCGAGAGAAAGGGGCTCCGAGAGGAACAGGACCAGAAACAGAAACTCGGAGGGTCCGAGTCGGAAAGAGGTGGACATAGAGGGCTGGAGCGGGGCTGGGCTTGCCCCGGAGGGCCTTAGGGAGAGGGGCTGAGCTGGGGGCTGCCCCGGAAGGAATCTTCCAGAAAGGAGTAATTAAGTCAGGCAGTGGGTTGAGGAGGGCTGCGGAGCTCTGGGGAAAACCCTCCTCACTGTCACCCCCACACACACACTTGTCCTTACCCCGTCACTGCCTGTCTGCTCCACCTCTGGGCCAAAGTTCTCTGGTGCTGGCTCTATCTCCACCATCTCTGTGAGATTCATTTCTCTGACCTGGTCTCCATCTTTATCTCTCCCTATTTTCTAGATGTCTCTATGATGTCTCTTTCTCTGTCTCTGTCTGTGTCTCTGTTTCCTTCAGTGTCTCTCCCCTAACTTCCTTCCCTCTCACTGTCTCTCTCCTCATCTCTCATCCCCTGTGTCTCTCCAGTCTCTGTTCTTTGCTGTCTCTGACTCCTCTTGCCTGACTTTGGCTTCTCTCCGTCTCTCCTTCCCTCTTTCTCTCTCTCTCTCCTCTCCCTCCCCACCTCTTTTTCATCCTCACCATCCACCAGCCCGATCTATCAAGTCCCTAGAGACCCTAAGGGAGGGCAGCAGGGGTGGGGGAGCCAGGGGGCTGGCCCTGCCGGGCAGGCCGGGCAGTCCAGGGGCGTGGGAGGCTGCCAGACCCGGGCCTACTTCCCGACGGACCAAGGATAGGGGCCCCTGGGAGGATGGAGGCCGGACCCCAGTCCCCTGGGAAGGCTCCCATCCTCCCCCAAGCCTCCACCCTCCACCGCCCCCCCGCTGAGGTCACTTTACAACTATGTGAGCCTAAGGGCCTGGCAGGCTGGGAGGAAGCAGGGGTTCCTAAGCTAAGTCTTCCCTGTCTCCGGTCTCCCAGCAGGCACACAGGCTGAGGCAGACCCCTTTGTGGGGAGTCCAAGGAACATCACCGGTGCCCGAGGACTCACCGGGGCCCTTCGGTGTGAGCTCCAGGTTCAGGGGGAGCCCCCCGAGGTGACGTGGCTTCGGGATGGACAGGTGCTGGAGCTGGCGGACAGTACCCAGACCCAGGTGCCCCTGGGTGAAGACGGGCAGGATGACTGGAAGGTGGTCAGCCAACTCAGGTGCCCAGCCTCCCCCTGACCGGCTTCACCCCTCCTGATCCCTGTCCTCCCCCACTGCCACCTCCAGCACGTGGTGGGTGAAAAGCTATGGGCAGGAGCCCCACCTGGGCTAGGACCCTGGTGTGGCCACTCGCTAGCCGTGTGGCTTGGAGCATGTGATGTAACTCTGGGTTTCACTTTCCTGTTCTGTAAGACGAGTTAATAATACTACCCACTTCTTAGCTTTGAGGAGTTTCTAGTCCAAACCCCCTGTTTCAGTTCTGATTACCCCCGCCCAGTGTCCGGCACTGACCCTTTCTCTCTCTCCTCTTGCCTGGTTAGAATCTCATCCCTGCAGCTCTCAGACGCCGGGTGGTACCAATGTGCCGTGGTCCTGGGAGGAAAGACCTTCGTGTCGCAGCCTGGCTACGTTGGGCTGGAGGGTGAGCCCTGGGCTCAGAGGCCATGGGAGGGCAAGAAACCTGAGTGATCAGAACGTGCTGGAGAATTCAGGGTGTCCCCCGGGGACATGCAGCCTGGGAGTGTCAGCGATCTTTGGGGGTCAGGAATTACTGAGGAATCTCTGAATTACTAGGGGCAGGACTGGGTGAGATGATCTGTCCCTGGGTGGGGGGGAAGACATCTTGGGGGTTGTGGCATGTCCTAGGGTCATAGTGGGGGTAGGACATTCTGGGGATTGGATAAGGGGTCAGAGGTACAATTTAACCCTCTCCCCCACCCCTGGGGCCCTCACTTTACCCATTGGTAAAATGGGATGAGAAGCCAGACATTTTGGAAAAGAGACATGAGGGACTCAGATGTCCCTCGGGTCAGACACTGGCTGGGGCATCAGATACTGGGATCATGTGATCTGAGGGTAGAGGCCTGAGAGGTCAGACATCTGAAGGAAGTTTGGGTGTCCTTCGGGATCAGATATGGGGGGGTAAAGAATCTGCAGCCTGCAACGTCCTAGCAGTGAGTCAGACACCTGGGGAGGGGGACTCAGAGGGACCTCAATGACTACCACCCTCCCCAGGCCTGCCTTACTTCCTGGAGGAGCCCGAGGACAGAACCGTGGCCGCCAATACCCCCTTTAACCTGAGCTGCCGGGCTGAGGGACCCCCAGAGCCTGTGGATCTACTCTGGCTCCAGGATGCCGTCCCCCTACCTCTAGCCGCGACCCACAGTGCCCAGCACACGCTGCGCATTCCAGGTAAGCCTGGGGTTGTAGCCAGCTCAGCACCGAAGGCCAGACAGGATGGGAGTGGGGAGGGATCCCTGGGTGGCACAGCGATTTGGCGCCTGCCTTTGGCCCAGGGCGCGATCCTGGAGACCTGGGATCGAATCCCACGTCGGGCTCCCGGTGCATGGAGCCTGCTTCTCCCTCTGCCTGTGTCTCTGCCTCTCTCTCTCTCTGTATGTGACTATCATAAATAAATAAAAATTTAAAAAAAAAAAAAAAAAAAAGGATGGGAGTGGGGAGCATGGGCACCTCCCGTGCCTCTGTCCCTCTGTCCTTCATTGTCTGTCTCATTGTCCACCCCCCCTCTTTCTCTCTCTCTGTTTTCTCTCTGTCTATCTGTCCCTGCATGTCTGTCCCTATCTATCCCCTCGTGTCCCTCTGTATGCTTTCTCTGGCCCCTTCTGTCTCTCTGTCATCTCGTTCTCTGTTTCTCTTTTTTCTGCTTCTCTGTATGTGTCTGTCTCCCTGTCCCTCTGTCTCCTCATTCATCCCAGCCTGTCTGAATAGAACCCTTTGTCCTGGGTTTCCTCTGAGCTGCCCCATGGCCCAAATGTGTGTGTGGGCCTAATGCCCCGTTATCAGCCCTTGACCCTAAGCAGGGCATCGGAAGTAACCCTGCCCTCCTCTCCTCCACCTCCTTCAACCTGCCCACCTCTGGATCTGAAAAGCTTCACTGGGGCAGGCCAAGCTGAAAGCAGAGACAGAAGAGAGGGTGGGACAGTCACCGGGAGAGAGAGAACAAGAGACACAGGAGAGACAGGCCACCCGGGTAACCTAAGATGGAGAGAGAGACAGGACAGAGAGGTCTGAGAAGCAATAGAGACTCTCCTAGTTCCATCCCCTTCAGCACCGCATCAATGGGCAGGACCTCACTTGGGATCACGGAACAGTCAGAGGCAGAGCTAGGGCCGCTGGATGCAGAGGTCCCCCCTACCACGCTCACTGAGGAAGGAGAGATTGGGGAACACAACCGGGTTAGGATCAGGCAGAGGGAGGCAGCTGACCGTGGAGGGCTTCAGCTTCTGGCACCTCCAACCTGCAGCCTCATCTGCAGAGATGGGAGGGGAACCTCCTGCCTGAGGGTCTCCCCAGGCAGGAGAGGGAGGTGTCCACATTCTCAACATTCCGGGGACCCTGAGTGTGCAAGGATGAGGTGGTGAGCATGCCAGCCCTTAGAGGGGTGACTCAGGTCCGTGGCTCTGGGGTCTGAGTCAACCTGGCAGGACCCTGGAGATGGGAATGGAGTGGGGGATGGGCCCCGCACCCCATCCCAGGAAGGAGAAATGCCCCACACACACCCCTCGCCACGGGCATAAGAGGGCCTGCGTGTGTATCAGTGTGTGGTAGAGCTGTAGGGGGAGGCTGTCTGTATGTGTGTCTCTGTGTGTGTGTGTGAGGTCTGGGTGTGGACGCATCCATGTCCCACTGGATCTGCATCTCTGTGTCTCAGTGTCTGTTGGCATCAACCTCCTTGGATGAGGCTGCACTTTAGGGCAGGCCAGCTTCTATGGATTTTTAGTGTGTGCACGCACGTGTGTGTGTGTCTAAGAATACCAGTGTCAGCCTGGTGTCTGTCCTCCTTTGTGTTTGTGTGTTCACAGGTGTGACTCATTGTGTGAAGGTGGAGTGTGGGTGTGGGGGCGGGGTGGAGAGATGGCAAAGTGAGGGAAGGCAGTGTTTTGTGGCTGTTTAGTATATACCTCCTTTAGTCACCTCACAGGTGTGCATCTATGGCTGTGAGTGTGTCTTGGTGGGGGCATCTGTATCCTTGTGGAATCAGGATGTATCAGTGGACAGCTCGGTGTTCCTCGGTGTGTTGCTCCTGACTATGGCTGTCCGTGTGTATTTATGCCTGTGTCCATGGATGTCTCTGTGGTTTCTCGTATGTGTCACAAGGTGAGTGTGTTGGTCTGTGACTCTCACATGGACCCTGTATCTGTGCATGTGTGTGTGTGTGTCTGTGTGTATGAAGGAGAGAGATTCACAGCAGGCAGCAACAACTCACAACTGCTTCTGTCCTGTTTCCCTGTGTATCAACCCCAGCCCTGATTTCCTCTTGGGCCATAAACTTACCAACCAGCGTGTATGTGTGCGTCTATGCCGCCTCCGTGCACACGGCAGCTGAGTGTCTGCATCAGTGTTTATGCAAGCGTGTGTTTTTGTATAGTCTGCATCTCCGTATATGTGTCTGAAGCAACCTGAGTGTCCAGCTGTGTTTGAAGGACTGGCTGTGTTTGTTTGCAAGCAAGTCAACATCAACCTCATTCATGTCCTGGTGTGTATCCGCGGGGCTGCCTCGACTTCCATGTGCGTGTGTCGCTCGCGGTGTGTGTGTATTTCAGCCTGGGGAGGGCTTATGTGTTTGTCAGTGTCAGCCTGGCACATTGTGTTGCTAGGTGTTTGTAGTCCAGGTACCCATGTTTGTGTGTTTATGTTTGTGGATATATGTTTGTGTGTGTGCCCGGATGTCAGCCCCTGTGTACATGCGTGCAAGTCGCTGAGTGGATACTGGTGTCCCTGCGCGTTTGCCATCAGCCCTTGGTCGCTTAGCCAGTGCCCGGTTTTCTGTTTCTGTGCCAGTAACGGCCCCTGTGTGATTCACTGTGTGTGCTGGGTGGGGGCGGGAGGGGGGCTGTGTCAAGGAATTTTGTCCGTTTATGTGTGTCTGTCCCTCGATCTCTGACTCAGGGCGTGCCCTCTCTCCTTCCATCCCTCTGATTCCCTCGGAAAAAGCGCGGGGGAGGGGGGAGGAGGAGCGGACAGGGAGAGGGAGAGGGAGAGGGAGAGGGAGAGGGAGAGGGAGAGGGACAGTGCATCTGGAAAGCACATCTGGAGCAGGCCCGCTCCAGCCGCGGAGGCAGAGCCCGCTGGAGGGGAGAGGGTCCCAGGGCCCCTCATCCCTGCTCTCCCCGTCCTCGAGGTGCGCCGGGCCGAGGAAGGGGGATCCTGGGCCGCGGCCCCCCAGGCCACCGGAAGTGCCGGAGCGGGAGGGGGGCGCCCCGGTGACTCAGGCGGGGGCAGGAATGCTGCGGTTGGAACGGGACCGGGTTCCAGAACTCCCTCCCGCCCCAGGGCTCCTCGGGCGGGCGGGCGGGCGGGCAGCGCCAGCCCCCGCATGGTGACCCTGGCGGGCCCCCACGTGCCAGGTGGCTGGAGCGGCCCCAGGCTCCCCCCCTCGGGCAGCCGTCCCGGGGCGCTCCTGCCCTCCCCCGCCGGCGAGGGCTGCGCCGGGCACCTGACCTTGGCGGGGAGCTGTGCCCGGGCAGCGGCGCTGGGGAGCGCCCCTGCCCACCCCCTTCCGTCCTCGGCCCACTTTCCCTGGGTCCGCTCCCTCTGCCGACTGAGAAAAGGAAACTCTGTGTCTGCGGGTGGATGGTGGTGGTGAGAACACAGGCGCGCGCACACACACACACACACACACACACACACACACGCAGACCGAGCAGGAGGCACACACAGGCACGCAACATCCATAGACACACACAGACCTGCGGTCGCACGTGCAGACTCAGACTTGGTCCTCCTACATCCTGTCACCCACCGTGTGTGTCTCTATTTCTCTGTGTGTGAATCTGTGGATGTTGTATAGCTGTGTATGTCTGTGTTTGTGTGTCTGTGTCATGTTTGTCTCTCAGTGCATGTCTTTGTGCCGGTGTGTGTCTGCCTGTGTTCCCACCAGCACCACACTGCAGAGGGGGGGCAGTCCACCCCCAGACACCCAGAAATAGGTACTCAAGACACATATTGGGACATCTGGGTGGCTCAGTTGGTTAAGCATCTGCCTTGGGCTCAGGTCTGGATCCCAGGACCCTGGGATGGGCTCCCTGCCCAGCAGGGAGCTGGCTTGTGCTCTCTCTCCCTATCTCTCTCTCTCAAATAAATAAATAAATAAGACCTTAACAAAAGAAAAAAGACACATATTAAATCACTTACCCGGAGAATTACACAAGCTCACATTTCTACATACATACATACCCAGAAACACTCATAAGTACACAAAGGCATACGCATAGATTCATTCACTCGTTCAACAGGCACTTATGGAGTACCTACTGTGTGCAAGGCCATTGTAGGCCCTAGGGCAGACAGCAGAGAACAGAAGAGATAGAAACCCCCGCAGTCCTGGAGCTGACAAGTAGCTGAGTGAGCAAGATATACAGGTAATAGGTATAGGTAAAGGTAATAGGTAATAGGTAAAGTATGTGGTGATGAGAAGACCCAAAGAGGAGAAGTAAAACTGAGGAGACGGTAGATGTGGACGTGAGGTCCCAGCTCTCAACAGGGCAGCCAGGGACAGAGCCAAGGAGAAGGGGGGGTCTGGGTACCAAATGTGAAGGAGGGTGGGAGGGAGCCATGTGCACATCTGTGGGAAGACTGATCCAAGCAGAGAGAACAGAAATGCAGAGTTCCTGAGGTAGGAACATGCCTGATGCCTGTTTTCCAGAAACACCCGGAGGCTAGGGAGGGAAGGAGAAGGAGGGGAGCTGCTAGGAGCTGAGCTTTGAGCTTTAAAATGAGCAAACACCTCTAGCTTTACACACATCCATGAGGGTGCTCCTTTGGTGTGTGCCTGTTAGGGATCTGTGCCACTATGTGCATCCGTGAGGCTCTATGTGATCCTGTGTGCGTGTGCACATGAATGTGTGTGTTGGTGTGTGTCTAGGTATGAGTATGTGTGCTTTTGCAAGTGTGTGTATAACTGTGTTGGTGTATGTGCCTGGTGTGTCTATTTGTAACTACCTCTGTGCACACGCATAAGTATGTGTGTTTTAGCATGTGTGTTTCTAAGTGTTGCCTGTGTGAGTATATAAGTGTGTGTGTGTCTATGTGGGGTTTTTTTTTTCTATGTGGGTTTTTATAAATCTATGTGCTAAGTGTGTATATATGTATGTGTGTATCTGTATGGGTGCTGGTGTGCATCAGTAGGTGTGTGTGTTTATGTGGTGGAGCATTAGGACTGAGGCCATCAGCCTCTCCTTGGGCTGGCGATGGAGGCCTGTGCTCACAATTCATCCCGCCCGCCCCCACAACTCTCCCTTCAAGCAGGTGCCCATGTGGGCCGCCCTGACTCTATCAGGCAGGGCATGGTAGGAGGTGGCCCAGCATGCCTGGGAAATCCTCCCTCCCCTCTCTGACACTGGGCCTCTCTTTCTATGGCTCCCCAGGCTTGAACAAGACATCTTCTTTCTCCTGTGAAGCCCATAATGCCAAGGGGGTCACCACATCCCGCACAGCCACCATCACAGGTGACAGGAAAGGGAGCTGGGGAGCTGGGTGTCAGAGGATGTGGGGTCTGGGCCAAAGGTCGGAGCTGAGGTAAAGGGCAGGGTGGGGGTGGAGGGGAGCTTGGGCAAAGGCCCCCCAGGGTCAGTCCTTCCCCTCATCTCTCCACAGTGCTCCCCCAGCGGCCCCGCAACCTCCACCTGGTTTCCCGCCAGCCCACAGAGCTGGAGGTGGCTTGGACTCCAGGCCTGAGTGGCATCTATCCCCTCACGCACTGCACCCTGCAGGTGAGACCTCACATTTGCTCAGCCCTCCTTCCACCACACAGAAGCCCCCATCTCCTCCCTGGGAAACCCGCCCTCCCAGCCATTCATGTGTTGAGAGGCAGTAGAGCCTCAAGTCCCACCAGATGTCCTGGGTTCAAATCCTGACTCCCCCAGCACTGGCTGCAGGAGCTTAGACCGTGACTTAACATCACTGGACCTCAGTTCTCTCATCTGTAAAATGGGCAGATAGGCTTGCTGTAAGAATTCAATAAGTGAATGTAGACAACAAACTTAAAATAGCATCTGGAATACGGGAAATGCATAATAAGCTATCACCTGTTTTAACTTTTTTTTTGTATTAGTAATATTGACTGGCCAGAGTAGGAGTCCTGAGACAGCAGGGCTCAGAGCCATCTCTTTCACCATCGGGTGCCCACAGCCTTATGCTTCTCCCATCCCAGCCCTGATCACTCGGGGTTGTCAATATCTGGGGGTAAGTCTGTCCCCACACGAGACTGGGAGCTCTGGAAAGGCTGGTCCCGGCTATCTCAGTCACCACTGGGTCCTCACGATTGCCCAGTGCTGACCTCAAGTAGGGCACCTTTTTTTTTTTTTTAAGATTTTATTTATTTACTCATGAGAGACACAGAGAAAGAGGCAGAGACACAGGCAGAGGGAGAAGCAAGCTCCTCAGGGGGAGCCCAATGCAGGACTCGATCCCAGGATCCCGTGATCACGACCTGAGCCAAAGGCAGATGCTACAGCCACTGAGCCACCAGGTGCCCCTCTAGTAGGGCATGTTTGCTGGAGGAGTACGTGACCTGAAACGCTCTTGACCCAGCTTTCAACACCAAATTCATTCCAATTCTATACTAAGAAAAACAAATGCAGATCTCTGAGTACAAGACAAAGTTCTGGCCTGATGTTTTCTGAGATTTGGAAATTGGAGTGAGGCTTGGATAGTGCCTGCCAAGACAGATGACAATAATTAATAATGACCAGCTTTTATGGAGCGTCAGTTCCTTACGCACACCCCCTTGTGTGTTTATGGAGCAGGGTCTATGGTTACACCTGCTTTCCAGATGAAGAAACTAAGGCTCAGAGTAGTTAAACAACCTGGCCAAGATTACAGGTGGGAAGTGGCGGAGGTGGGATTCAAACCCGCATCTCCCCAAACCCATACAATCCCCTTCACCTCCTTATCCTTAGAGTCCATTCAGAGCCAGTGCTCCATCGAGTAAGAGCCGTCTTTCTTTTAATTACATGCCCCAGACATAATCTCATTCACTTGTCATTTTAACCCTAGAAAATAAAAATAAAAATTAAAATTAAAAAAAAAAAAAAACCTAGAAAATAATCTGCTAATCTTCCCGTTTTCAAGGGAAGGAACTGAGGCCCAGAGAGGGGAAGTGACCTATCCCATTGGCCAAAAAAAGATAAAACTGATTCAATCACCGAGACTGGGCCCATTTGGGAGACCTCAAATGCCAGGTCAGGCATCAGCCGTACCCCTAACCCACATGCGTCCAGTGGCAAAGGAAAGCAGAAGTGTGTCCTCTTCCTTCTCCAGAGCTCACTTCCTGCTGTGCCTGGCCTGGGTGGGAGGGTTCGAACGGGAGGGTGACAGGAAAAAGAGAAGTGGGAGTGGGCATTGGGAGGCTGACTGTCTGGACTTAAGTCCCTCTCTCCCCTTTACCCCAGCAGAGGTTCCCCTTCCCATCTGTCACTGCAGGTCAGAGAGCAGGCATGGGGACAGCTCCCCCCCACCCATCCTGTTACCCACCAACTGCCCACTCCCTACCAGGCCTCATGGTGCTATCCTCACCACACAGGACTCTGTGTGGCTTCGGGCAAGCTGCTGAACCTCTCTGGGCCTCTGTTTCCTCATCTGTGAAATAGGAATGAAAAAAGAATTTGACCTCAGAGGGTGGTGGTAAAAAGCCAGTGAGTTCATCTAGGATTGCGCTTGTATCAAGCAGGGTGCTTGACACAGGGTCGGTCCTCAAGAAATGTTAGCTGTTGACAGGGTGTGCAAAGCAGCTTACATGCGGTATGTCATTAAGTCTCACAACCTGCCAGGTAGGGAGGACTCGTGGATGCCCATTTTCCAGAGATAGAAACGGAGACTCAGAGAAGTAAAGACACCCACTCTAGGTCACACAGCAGATGATAACCAAGCCAGGACTTGGATCCAAAGAATCTTGGGTCCACACCCATAAGCAGTAAACTCCTTCTGAACACACAGTGTGGCAGTGTAGGTTGGGTCTCCTGGTTGCTTCCTGAGGGGGGATGGCAGCGTCCTTACCGTGTGGGACTGTGCTTGTATGGCTGTAGAGGGTGTGTGGTTCTGTGTGGCAGGGCTGTACAAATATATTGCCCAGCTGTGGCCCCTGCCATGCCGATCATGCTATTCCCAGGGACCAGATGAGCCTCCCAGCCTGTGCTGCTGTGTAGGGTGTGCAGAGTTTCACATTTGTATTCTGGCAACCTCTCACGCACACACAAAATAATCACGGTAAGGGATCCCTGGGTGGCGCAGCGGTTTAGCGCCTGCCTTTGACCCAGGGCGCGATCCTGGAGACCCGGGATCGAATCCCACGTCAGGCTCCCGGTGCATGGAGCCTGCTTCTCTCTCTGCCTGTGTCTCTGCCTCTCTCTCTCTGTGTCTATCATGAATAAATAAATAAAATCTTTAAAAAAAAATCACGGTAAGCACTCAGTGTGCACAGGTTCTTCTAAACGCTTACAAGTTAAACGCTTGCAAGTCAACCCTGCAAATCAGGGAACCATCACTATTATCCCATTTTATAGATGAGGAGACTAAGGCACAGAGAGAGCTAGATGCTGGTAGAGGCTGGATTAGAATATCAGATCCAGCATCCGTGTTTAGCACTGAGCTACACGGCCCCTCTGAACAGGGGAGAAGTATTGTTACTATCACCCATGTTCTTTTTTTTTTTTAAGATTTATTTATTTACTTATGATAGAGAGAGAAAGGCAGAGACACAGGCAGAGGGAGAAGCAGGCTCCATGCCGGGAGCCCGACGCGGGACTCGATCCCGGGACTCCAGGATTGCGCCCTGGGCCAAAGGCAGGCACCAAACCGCCGAGCCACCCAGGGATCCCCTATCACCCATGTTCTTAAATGGACATCCTCACTGTGAGCGGGGCAAAGGTTTTGAAGATAGGTTGGGGTTTCGTTCCCAACGTCGTCAGTGACAAGCTGGTGACTTTGGGCAAGTGATTCCATCTCTCTGAGACTCAATGTGTTCATCTGTCAGTGGAGATGCACACAGTACCCACAGGCAGGGCTGACGTCAGGGTCAAATGAATTCAGATGTGTAAAGGGATTTTCTTTTTATTGAGCTGTAACATACATAATGTACATAATCTTTCATGTACACCTAGATCCTTTATTTTTTTAAGATTTTATTTATTTATTCATGAGAGAGAGAGAGAGGCAGAAACACAGGCAGAGGGAGAAGCAGGCTCCATGCAAAGAGCCCAGTGTGGGACTCGATCTCCGGACCCTGGGATCACACCCGGAGCCAAAGGCAGATGCTCAACCGCTGAGCCACCCAGGCGTCCCAATCCTTTTTTTTTTTTTTTAAGATTTTTTTATTTATTCATGAGAGACACACAGAGAGAGGCAGAGATGCAGGCAGAGGGAGAAGCAGGCTCCCCACAGGAAGCCTTGCATGGACTCAATCTCGGAACTCCAGGATCACGCCCTGAGCCAAAGGCAGACGCTCAACTGCAGAGCCACCCAGGCTTCTCCACCTAGATCCTTAAACATGAATGTTCATGTATTGTCACGAGCCTCCAAATCACCACCCACCAGCTCCCCACAAGTATCCCTCAGCCCCTAGAGATGCCCACTCTTCTGATTTTTTTAAAGATTTTATTTATTTATTCATGAGAGACATACAGAGAGGCAGAGACATAGGCAGAAGGAGAAGCAGGCTCCCTATGGGGAGCCCGATGTGGGACTCGATCCCAAGACCCCAAGATCACGCCCTGAGATGAGAGCAGATGCTCAACCACTGAGCCACCCAGGCGTCCCTACTCTTGCGACTTTTGCCTGTGGTTGAATGTCATCGTCATTCTATTGATGCTGACCGCCTGCCACACGCTGTGCAGCTTGTCCTACTTTCAACCTTTAGGCAGCCTTGGAAGGTGTTTGCTCCTCCAAGCCCCCATGTTCCAGATAAGGAAACTGAGGTTCAGAGAGGGGAAAATCTTGCCAGAGGTGGCTTTTGCAAGTGATGACAGAGCCACACCGTGCAACTGGGTGGTCTTCTCGCTTTGCAAATGCAGGTGCCCATGTTACCCCAGCATGGAGCTCACATATACACACACACACACACACACACACACACATCCTTGCAAAGTTGTGTAATCACACTGGGGCCACCACCAACGACTTGTGTGACTGACTACCTCTTGAGATTTCGTGACCATCCTGTCCTCATGCCCCTTCCCTGTCCCCAGGCTGTGCTGTCAGATGATGGGGTGGGTGTCCAGCTGGGAGAGCCAGACCCCCCGGAGGAGCCTCTCACCTTGCAAGCGTTTGTCCCCCCTCACCAACTTCGGCTGGGCAGCCTCCATCCTCACACTCCTTACCACATCCGGGTGGCCTGTACCAGTAGCCAGGGGCCCTCACCCTGGACCCACTGGCTTCCTGTGGAGACACCAGAGGGAGGTAAGAAAGGGCTGGTCGGAGGCAGATGTCACTTGCAGCCCTGCTGGACCATGCTCACAGCAGTGCCACCCCCAGCAGCTCTTGTCCCCCATTTACCCCATGTGGCCTCAGTCCTTCCCATCCAGTCCCTGACCCCTCAGCATGGCCCACTGGCATGTCTCCCAGACCTCTTCCCTCTGCTTCCGCTCATGCGAGGCCTGCACAAGTTGCCCACGCGCATGCCCTTTGCACCCTGCCCCTGCTTCCTGGGAACAGGGGAGGGGGTCAGGAAGAGGTGGGGGTGCCAGCTTCCCCTCTTCCCTGTCCTCCAGTGCCCCTGGGTCCCCCCGAGAACGTTAGCGCCTTGCGGAATGGGAGCCAAGCCCTCGTGCGTTGGCAGGAGCCAAGGGCGCCCCTGCAGGGCACCCTGTTAGGGTACCGGCTGGCCTACCGAGGCCAGGACACCCCCGAGGTGGGTGCTGCTGGCTGGGCTGGGGCGGAATGGCTGGGTGGAGGGAGATGGGGAGGACAGGACACGAGTGCAGTTGGGGTAATATGAGACCACACTACACCTAGGAGGGCACATCCTGGGAAGGGGTCCAGGCAAGGGGTAGGGAATGGGAGTGGCTATTTACAAGTCCTTGTGAAAAACATTTCAGTAGACTTACAAATGTACTATCATGATTTTACAGCAGATAATTGTATAACATCTTGAAGAAGGGGTGACTTTTCCTAATTTGCACAAAGGTGGTCTTGGAGCAAGCAGCACCCTGGGTTGGAGAGGTGGGTGGGAGAGAGAGGGTGGGGGGTTAGGAGGGGATAAAGAGAGGAACCTGGGTGGAAAGATGAGGGTTCAGTCCCTCACTTGCTAGCACTTGACGACGGGCTGTGAATGAGGCAATGGCCCAGTCCCGGTGGAGCTGATGTTGGAGTGGGCATGGGGATGGAGAATGGAGGTGGGGGTGACAGTGGGGATGATGGGTCGGAAGAGGTAGGGGTGAAGGGCTAGGGGGTGGGGAGGGGGCTTTGAGAAAGATAGGGACTTAACGGTGAGGGTGAAGTCTTAAGAGTTAGGGGTGGCGGGGTGGGGGCTTTACCTTGATGCTACATCTGGACGTCCTAGGTGCTCATGGACATAGGGCTAAAGAGAGAGGTGACCCTGGAGCTGCAAGGGGATGGGACGGTGCCCAACCTGACAGTGTGTGTGGCAGCCTACACTGCTGCTGGGGATGGACCCTGGAGCCTCCCTGTGCCCCTGGAGCCCTGGCGCCCAGGTAACTCCAAAGTCCTGCTCAGCCCCCTTCAACTGATTCACGAGGACCCTGTCTTGCCCAGATAGCCCTGACTTGCTCCCTGTACCTTTCAATGTTACCCCAATCTGGGCTCTTTTCCTACCCAAAACCTTCCTGAGAGTCTCACCGGTGTCACACCAGTCTTATCCTCTCTGAGTCCTCCCTCTGTCCTTTCTCCTCACAGGGCAAGGACAACCAATCCACCAGCTGGGTAAGGGCTTCACACCCTCTTGCCTCCCTCCTTTGCCTTCATGCCCAGTGAGGACCCCATCACCACAAACATACCCATAGACATTTCTTTCATGTTTCTCAAACTCATCATTCTAATCTTCTACTTCTCGGGTTTGTGTGGTCCTTGATGTTGTCAGGAATGGCCCCCGTACATTGTAGGTACTCAATGAATGGTGGATGGATGGATGGATGGATGGATGGATGGATGGATAGATAGATAGGTGGATGGATGGGTGGGCAGGCAGATGAGCTATCCCCCTCAAATCCATCCCTCTCAAATATTTCTCCAGCAATTCTCAAACACCCTTTGTACCCTCCTAGCACTATTATAGTTCATCTCTTGTAACTCAACCTACTATTCTTAAGGATTCCTTATGTGCCTTCCTGCATTTCTTTGCATACCCTTTCCACACTAATGCCAGCCTTCTGTCCCATTCATCCTATTATTGTCCTTCGTTCCTCACACATGCCTCCCAAACCCAGTGCACACCCACACTTCTCATTCACAGACTGCACACTTTTTACACACTCGCCGTATATCCCACATTGCAAATACTGGAAAATTTTGGATCCACACTATCCCACACTCTTCAATTCTTCCTGCACACAGGGAGTGATGCTCCTTACACATTACTCCCTCAACACTCGCCAATCCTAACCCGTTCCCACTCTGCACACACCCACACCAAACTCCTGGGACACTCAGCACGTACCTACCCATTTCCATCCCTTACATACCCATTCCCACCCTTTGACACCCCATTTCATCTCCTCCCATGCCCACACTCCTCTCACACCAACGTTACATCCTTACCAAAAAGTTGCTCATGAGGTGTATCTAAAATGCCTTAACTACTCCTCACTCACATACCTCTAACTCCTCCAATACCCATCTGACATTCTGTGCACCCTTCTTTTGCACATGTATTTCACTTCTATCCCTCGCTTAATAGAAGCCCCTCCATCATCAGTGCATGTTCCTCAAGACCATTCCTTGGTCGTTTGTCCATGAGCCTCATACTCCTTGTATACTCCTCGCATGCGCTCCACACACCCATCCTACACTCCACACATCCCCTCCCCTGCTCACACAACTTGTGTGTTTTCCACACCCAAGTCCATCTCCCTGGATAAGTAGATGCACCTACCTACTACATGCCTCATTAGATATTTCCACATCTGTCTCCCTCCAACATCATATCTTTGGGTCCTGGGGAGCAGGATCCAGGGCTTCATCCATGACCTGTGTGCCATACCCCCTGACAGTGAGTGAGCCCCCAGCCCCTGCCTTCTCATGGCCCTGGTGGTATGTATTGCTGGGAGCAGTCGTGGCTGCCGGTTGTGTCCTCATCTTGGCCCTGTTCCTTGTCCACCGGCGGAAGAAGGAGACCCGCTATGGGTGAGTTGGAACTACGTGAGTAGGGAGGCTAACTTGGACTGGGATGGAGAGGCTGGAGTCAGGGAGACCATGAGGAGGCTGGTGCGAGATGAGAGATTACCAAGAGTCAGAATGAGGTCAAGGGTCTGGGTAATAAATGGAAGGCAGAAGGTAGAAGTCCAAGTCATACTCAGCAAATGCTGGAGGAGAGGGCGGGCAGGGCTTGGGGTTAAGGGTGGTGTTCGCTTTCACTGTTGTCCGAGAAAGGGGGTTCCACCTGGTCCTGCCCTGCCCTCACCTCCTGCCTATTCCCCCCAGAGAGGTGTTTGAACCAACAGTGGAGAGGGGTGAGCTGGTGGTTAGGTACCGTGTTCGCAAGTCCTACAGTCGCCGGACCACTGAAGCCACCTGTAAGTGAACCTCATACCTCCCTGCCCTGGTGTGGGGATGACAAGTGTAGAGATTGGGGTCTGCCGGGCTTCTTTCGATGCATGAACCCAGAGTTTCCAAAGACCCCGGAATACTAGGATGTGAGAACCATAGACTAAGAACAACAGAATTGTGAAACCACACAGATCCTTAAAATAACAGGGTCCTAGACAATAAGTTATAGAAAGACCAAACTTTAGGGCCACAGGATCCTAGAACAGTATAATGATGATGACGATAATGATGATGATGATGGCAATGAAGAGGACAAGGATGGTTAGATAATTGTAAAGCCAATAATGACAGCCAGCCCTAGCACTTCCTATGTGACAGGTGCTGTTCTAAGTGTCCCACACGTCATTTAATTGAATTCTCACGACAACCCAATGAAGTAGGTAAGTCACTCTCCACTTTCACAGATGGGGAAGCTGGGTACAGAGTGGTTAGTAACTTCCTCAAGGCCACACAGCTTTTAAGTTAGACAGCTGGGCTTTGAACCCTGGTCATTTTGCTCTGAAGTTCATCCTCTTAACTACCTCTTGGAATTCTAGAATGTTAGAGAGTGGAATGGATTTTGGCCGAAACAATCATAGGCTCAATATCATAGACCCTTAAGATCTGGAAAACCATATGCTCTAAGAGCTCTAGACTCTCTGTAGACTGTGGAATTTTGAAGGGTCCCAGCTAAGGAAGGACCTCAGAGTGCACCTTGTCTAATCTCTTCATCTTTCCAGCTGGGAGAAACTTAAATCCAGAAAGGAAAGAGACAGAGTGATGTCTCTTCCCAGGACACAGTGAGAAGGCTGCCGGGGCCCCAGGGAGATATTGGAAGGGGCTGGGAAAGACATTTATTTAGGAGAAGCAAGAATAAGAAGCAAGGAGGTCATGGCGCTCTAGTGGGGTGACATGCAGCAGCAGTTCTCAGAGTGTGATCCAGGTCCCTGAGGGTCCCTGAGACCTTTGCAGGGGGTCCATGAGGTCAAAACTATTTTCATAATAATTCCAAGATGTTATATGCCCTTTAACACTCTCGTTCTCTCACATGTGTTCCGTGGAGTTTTTTTTAGAAGTTCTCTGATGTGTGATGGTTGACACTCTATTGGTTGACAAATGTGTGTTGGTTTATTCTTGTGTTTGAAAAATCTATCCATTTTAATTTTGAATACAGTAAGTATTGATCCATATAATCCCAGTGAATGAAAGCTCTATGTAGTCCTCAGTAAATTTTTATTTATTTATTTATTTATTTATTTATTTATTTATTTATTTATGAGACACAGAGAGAAAGAGAGAGAGAGAGGCAGAGACACAGGCAGAGGAAGAAGCAGGCTCCATGCAGGGAGCCCGACGCGGGACTCGATCCTGGGTCTCCAGGATCACGTCCAGGGCGGAAGGCGGTGATAAACCGCTGAGCCACCCGGGCTGCCCAGTCCTCAGTAATTTTAAGAATGAGAACAGGTCCTGAGGCCAATAAGTTTGAGAACTGTTGCCATATAGCAATGAAAATAAATTGCAATTACACACAACTAACTACATGACAGCTGTCTCATAGACACTGTGTTGAATGAAAGAAGCCAGACATGAAAGAAAACATAGTACGTGATTCCATGTTTATGATTATATTCCCAAACAGAAATGGCCAATCTATGAGAAGAGAAGTCAGGAAGGTGGCCACTCTTAAGAGGGCAGGTCATGGTCTGTTCTTGACTTGGGTGCTAGTTATATTATTGTGTTTGCTTTGTAGAAATCCACTGAGCTGGGGTGCCTGGGTGGCTTTGTCACTTGAGCATCCAGCTCTTGGTTTCAGCTCAGACCATGATCTCATGGTTCATGAGATGGAGCCCCATGTGGGCCTCCCCACTCAGCTGGGAGTCTGCTTAAAGATTCTCTCCCTCTGCCCCTCCCTGCTTCACTCGTGTGCACTCTCTCTAGAAAGAATAAACTTTTCACCTGGGTGGCCCAGTTGGTTAAGCAGCCAACTCTTCTTTTCAGCTGAGATCATGATCTCAGGGTCGTGAGATTGAGCCCTGTGTCAGGCTCTGTGCTCAGCAGGGAGTCTTCTTGGGGTTCTCTCTCCCTCTCTCTCTGCCCCTCCCCCTGACTCATGCATGTGCAAGTGCTCTCTCTCTTTCTCAAAAAGAAATCACCGAGCTGCTTGATGAGGATTTGTGCAGATTATATTTCAATAAAAAGTCAAGAAATATTTTTGGCAGGACACTGACCAATCAGGGTGCCCACTGGTGCAAGATTATGTGCCAGGCTCTAACCCTTTAGCTGGTCTGGGAGAAGATTCAGGGGGTCTAGAGGAAGAGCGAAGGTGGGATGTGTGCTCAGGGCAGTAGCTGTTTTTGAATGAATGTAGAAATATTTCAATATTTTAACAATGGATACATCCCTCATGATATCCAAATGTTACCTGAGTGTCAGCCCTGCTGCATGGCTCTGTCCACCCCCATCTCCCATGCAGTGAACAGCCTGGGCATCAGTGAAGAGCTGAAGGAGAAGCTTCGGGATGTGATGGTGGACCGGCATAAGGTGGCGCTGGGGAAGACCCTGGGAGAAGGTGAGTCCTCCCCCTGCCCCCTCACCCAGAGTACACACACACACACACACACACACACACATCCCCCTGAACCATGAAGTCCTTCACTTCCCCACTCCTACCCAGTCACAGGAAATGCAGTCCCCACAAGCCCCCCTGAGGTCAATATCTCCCTCTGGTCCCCCACAGGAGAATTTGGAGCAGTGATGGAGGGCCAGCTCAACCAGGATGACTCTATCCTCAAGGTGGCTGTGAAGACAATGAAGAGTGAGTCTGTACTTGCGTGTCCATGTGGATGGGACCCTTACCCCATAACTGTAGGCCTTTTCCCTATGCCCCCAACGAGGCAGAAGAGCAGAAAAGTGAGTAGCAAATTAGCCCTGTCACAGAATCCCAGGGTTTCTGGGCAGGAAATGGAGTCCACACTAGGTACTTCAAAAGAAGGAATTTAATATGGGGACCTTTACTACAAAGGCATAGGAATGACATGGAGCAGCGAGGCCACCTGGAGATTAGCAGCAGCAAGGCCTGAAGGGCAGAGGGAGGAAGTGGTGTCACCAGAGCCTACGGCCGGGCACACATGGTGGGATTTGGGATCACAGATTTAGGGGCTGCCTTGTGGAAGCTTGAAACACACAGCTTTCACCAAGGCAGTGCTGAAAGCAGTAAGGGACAGGGTGAAATACCCTGACTTCTCCCCCTCCACCCTCCCACCTGCCAGTCTCCCATCAGTACTTCCCATTGGCAAACTCCAACAGGAAAATAGTATGGAAGGGAGCCTGGGAAATCTAGTTTTTGGGGATCAGCCCCCTGAGTTACCTAACAGAACAGGGAAGGTCTGGAATGAGGCACACCTGGCTTCATTAGCCAGCTGTGTGATCTCAGGCAAGTGACTCTGCCTCTCTGAGCTGCCTGCCGTTCATCTGGAAAAAAAGGATCATAATGTCCTTGTTTCCTAGGGTGAGCCAAAGCACTTAATGCTGGGAACCGTATGTAGTTATGTGCAATGAATGTGGAGTGTGGCTGTATTATTTACATGGTCAGGGACGGTGGGAGCCAGTCCAGGGTCACACAGCACAGGAAGTCTGGGACCAAGCCCCTTCCATACAGGGAAGAGGCACTGAGGGTCAGGCTGCCGCTGGTGGTGAGGGAGGAAGGATCCTTTCTGCATCACTGGGGCAAAAAGCCTGGGTTGTGGGGTTATCAGTCTCTCCCCATTCATTCATTATTGAGCACTTCTTACGTACCAGGTTATGCTCTTCACCTCGGTTTGAATCCCAGCCGTGTGACCTTGGGCAAGTCGCTTTGCCACTATGAGCCAGTGTCCTGAGTTATAAAAAGGGAGAAATCGTATGGATCCCCAGGGAAGCAACCTAGCATGGTGTGTGCACAGGGACCTCAGAGCCGGACCACCAGGCTTCTGATTCTGCCTAATTCACTTGCAAGCTGTGTGTGCCCTTAGGCAGATTTCCTGACCGTTCTGTGCTTTGGCTTCCCCATCATTAAAACAGGGAGAACCTCAGAGGGTTAAATGAGTTAATATATAGAAAGTGCTAGAGTGTGGCACCAGGTACTTAGTAATCATGTTTGATGAAGAGGATGATGATGAAAGAGAGGAGGGGAGAAAGGGTCCTCCCTCCCCTCCTCCTTATCCACCTTTCTCTCTCCCCCAAGTTGCTATCTGCACAAGGTCGGAGCTGGAGGATTTCCTGAGTGAAGCTGTCTGCATGAAGGAATTTGACCACCCCAACGTGATGAGGCTCATTGGTGAGGGAGGGGCAGATTTAGGGGGCTCTACAGGCCCCATTGAGGCCACTCCAGAAGGAAGACCCCTCCCTCTGGCACTGGGAAGATCAAACCTCTAGGCTCTCTGCTTCCCCCTCCTTCAGAATCAGCAAGCTCCCCTCCTTCTTCTTTCTCTCAGCTTGGAATGTGACCTCTGACCTTTCCCAGAAATAGCTGAGGTCCCCAGGAGGGCTCTGGAAACTTCCCTGGGAACAGTGCTACAATCGGCTTCTCTGAAGCTTGGTCCTTGCCACCCCACCCGTCCCACCCCCAACAATTTGGAAGATTTGAGGGGGAGGGAGAGACAGAGTGGAGGGAGGGGATGTCTTCCCCTCTCTGTCCAACTGGAATGACAGGGGCTGCCTGGCGGTGGGGGGGGCTCAGGCGTCTGTTTCCAGGGTTCCGAACGAGAGGGCTTCCCGGCACCGGTGGTCATCTTACCTTTCATGAAGCATGGAGACCTGCACAGTTTCCTTCTCTATTCCCGGCTTGGGGACCAGCCAGTGGTGAGGGACGTTTCCTTGTCTGGTCTACAGGTGTTAATTGAGCACCTGTTAGGTACCCAGCACTGATCAGACCATGGTGACCAAGAACTTGCCCTCATAGAGCTGTCTGCCGTGAGGGGTCCAGGCAACAAATAAGTTAACAAATAAGCAAGATAATTTTAGGTGCCAGGAAGGAAATAGAGTCAGATGAGCCACAGAGAGTCCAGGCAGTTAGTTTGGGTGGACAGAAAAGGTCTTACTGAGGAGGCAATCTTGAAGGAAGAGGCAACCAGCAGGAGGTGGGGAGACCTGGAGGGAAGGGGTGCTGGCAGAGGGCACAGCATAGGCAAAGGCTTAGAGGTGGGAACAAGCATAATCTGTCTGAAAACCAGAAAGGAGGCCCCTTGCTGGAGTGAAGGTCACATGTCCCAGGCAATAACATTAGATCAACTTGGTGGGGAGGGCAGGAGGAGATTGTACAGGGCCTTATTGGAAAGATGTTAGATTTAATTCTTGGAGCCATGGGACACCACTGCAGGGAAGAAGGGAGGGAGGAGTGCTGGATCTCAGGGTCTTGGCCGACCTCGACTCCCTCCTGCTCTGCCCCCAGTTCCTGCCCACTCAGATGCTGGTGAAGTTCATGGCAGACATCGCCAGTGGCATGGAGTATCTGAGTACCAAGAGATTCATACACCGAGACCTGGCCGCCAGGAACTGCATGTGAGTGTTGAGGCTTGCAAAGATACCCCCTCACTCTCTCCTTCAGGGAGCTGCCTCTCTCTTCCATTCCAGGATGGAAGATGGGTCTAGACATACATACCCTTCAGGCAGGCCAGAACTCAGGACTGCGATAGAGAGGTCAGCAAAGGGATTGGAGGAGCCTTCCTGGAGGAGGTGTGCCTGGAACTGAGATCCTGGAGAGGGGTACTTGGATGTGGAGGAGAGGCAAGAGGGAAGGTTCAGTGGGTGACATGAGATGAGCAAAGGGGCAGAGATGACCAATGATGGTGGTGGCACTGAAGCCTCATCTCTGTCTCCCTCCCTGCTGAGTGTCTTGCCTGGGGCTGCCCTGAGGGAGGCGCCACATTGAAGAAGGGGACCAGACACCACCACCACCCCTGCCCTGCCAACAGACATGCCAGAAAATAGGGCAGAACTAAACTAAGGTGAGGGTGGTGTGTGTATATACATACCTACATATATACGGTCCTACCCGTCCAATCCATATTCAGATTCTTCAGTTTTCCTCCAAAATGTCTTTGAGGGCTGTTTTATTTTTGCACCAAATCAGGATCTATTCAAGATTGTTTTCCACGGAGTTTGGTTGTTACGGCCCTTTGGGCCTTTTTAATCTGAAATAGCCTCCCCTACCACCACCTTTTTTTTTTTTTTTTTTTAAGATTTTATTGATTCATTCAGGGGAAAGGAGTACACATGTGTGCCAGGGGAGGGACAGAGGGGGAGGGAAAGGGATAAGCAGACTCTGTGCTGAGCGGGGAGCCCTATGTGGAACTCAACACAGGGCTCATTCTCATGATCCTGAGGTCATGACCCAAGCTGAAACCAAGAGTCAGATGCTTAACCAACTGAGCGACCCAGGCACCCCCTATGTTTTATATTTTTACAGCATATACTTTGGAAGAGACCAGGCCATCTCTCTTGTGGGATGTGACATATATGTATGTGTTTCCTTGTGGTGGCATTTGCCTTATTCCTCGTTTCCTGTATTTCCTGTTAAGTAGAAAATGTATGTAAAGGGTTCAATAGACTCAGTGAAATGGAAATTCCTTTCCTTCTGCAACTTGGGCTGATCCTCATCAAGCCCCCCCATGGAACAATGACATTGAAAATCAGAGTAGACAACCCATTGCGGGGGTTTTTTGTTTTTATTCATTTGTTTGTTTATTTTTTAGACAACCCATTGTTATGCACCTGTGCTTTTTTTTTTTAAGATTTTATTTATTTATTCATGAGAGACGCACAGAGAGAGGCAGAGACATAGGCAGAAGGAGAAGCAGGCTCCATGCAGGAAGCCCGATATGGGACTGGACCCTGGGACTCCAGCATCATGCCCTGAGCCAAAGGCAGACACTCAACTGCTGAGCCACCCAGGCATCCCACACCTGTTGCTTTTAAGTTAAAATATTAAGAGGCTCCTGGTCAGTTCAGTTGGTGGAGTGTGCGACTCTTGGTCTCCAGGTTGTTACTTTGGGCCCCATACTGGGCATAGAGGTGACTTAAAAAAAATCTGAAGGGGTACCTGGCTGGCTCAGTAAGTAGAGCATGCAACTCTTAATCTCAGGTTGTGAGTTTGAGCTGCATGTTGGGCATGGAGCCTACTTAAAAAATAAAAATAAAATAAAATATTTTCTTAAAAGGAAGTTCTTGGGGCACCTGGGTGGTTCAGTTGGTTAAGCATCCAATTTTTTTAAATATTTTATTTATTTATTCATGAGAGACACACAGAGAGAGAGAGGTAGAGACATAGGCAGAGGGAGAAGCAGGCTCGCTGTGGGAAGCCCGATGTGGGACTCGATCCCAGGATCACGCCCTGAGCCAAAAGCAAATGCTCAACCACTGAGCCACCCAGGTGCCCCTAGCCCACGTCTTTGTTAGCTTGCTTTTTTTTTTTTTTTAAGATTTTTTATTTATTTACTCATGAGAGACACAAAGAGAGAGGCAGAGACACAGGCAGAGGAAGGAGAAGCAGTCTCCATCCAAGGAGCCTGATGCAGGACTTGATCCCAGGAATCTGGGATCATGCCCTGAGCCAAAGGCAAACGCTCAACTGCTGAGCCACCCAGGTGTCCCTAGCCCACAACTTTGTACATATTGGTTAGTTCCTTTTTCTTTGCTCTGTGGTATTCCTTTATACAGATGATGTCCCACGACATTCTGTCTCTTAATCTGGGTGGCGGTTACATGGGTGTGTTTATGAAACTTCATATGGAGGGAACAAGAAACAATACATTTCCCTTCCATCTGGGGTTGACAGATCCTCACCCCCAAGGACAGCCAGAGTGGGAAATGAAAGCGGAGTCTGAGAGTTGAGGGCAGGCTTCCTGGTAGAGGAGGCAATGCGGTCACCCTGTTCCTCTCCCCAATCTGGGCAGGCTGAATGAGAACATGTCCGTGTGTGTGGCGGATTTTGGGCTTTCCAAGAAGATCTACAATGGGGACTACTACCGCCAGGGACGCATCGCCAAGATGCCAGTCAAGTGGATTGCCATTGAGAGCCTGGCTGACCGTGTCTACACCAGCAAGAGTGATGTGGTAGGTGCACCCTTGAGAGGAGCGAGGGTCAGTGGCCTGTTCATCACTCACTGCAGTGGGGAAGCACAGGGGCCTGACCACATGGGCTAGGCATGTCTGCGGGTGTGGTGGGAGTCTGTGAACGGTGGTGTGGACATGCTGGGGATATATACAGGTTCATGCGTGCATGGTGGCAAGTTCATACAGGGGACATGTGGCCAATTTAGGTTGGGAGAGGCAGAGGTAAGTATACATGTGTGTACAGCCAGGGTGTGGAGGGTGACACATGAGACCATGTGTCTATGAAGTGTGTAAATGTGTGCATGGAAGTTACCTCTGTGAGTGTGCAATGTACCAAGATAGCTATGTACACATGTGTACATATATGTGGGTGTACCCATGAACCTATGTGTTGGGGGGTGTCTCTGTGCAGGAGAGACCAGCTAATTCTCTCCCTTCTGCCCCCCCCCACAGTGGTCCTTTGGGGTGACGATGTGGGAGATTGCTACACGGGGCCAAACCCCATATCCAGGAGTGGAAAACAGCGAGATTTACGACTACCTGTGCCAGGGAAATCGACTAAAGCAGCCTGTGGGCTGTCTGGATGGACTGTGAGGATCCTTAGGACCCCCTCACCCACCCCCGTCCCATCCTAGATTTCACTCCAAAACCCAGAGCACCCCACATGGCCCCAACCCTCTAAAACTTGCACAGAATCCCTCAGGCTGTTCAGGAACCCACACTGAGACCCCCCCACCCCCAAAATTCTAATTCACCCCAGACTCCTGAGCACCTGTATTTCTCCAGTGCTCTTCAACACCCAGGACCCTCTGCCAGCCCTCCAGTTTGCCATATTGGGCTTCTCCAAACTCACAGGTCTCCTCTGAGATATCCTCAGGATTCTTTAGGACAGTGCTTACCAAACTTTGCTGTCTTACAACACGCAGAGGAGAGCAGAACATTTATCCAGCATTTTGAGGGCAAAGTCTGCTCTAGCAAACCCTCCCTAGAACACTACCCAATACCCAGGGAGGTTCCCCAAGACCCTTTCCAGCTCCCGCATGTCCCAGGACACCCCTTGGAAACTCTTGAGAATTCCCAAACCCCAAACTGCTAAGGTTCCTTCCAGTTCCATAAAATGCCCCCAAACTCCCAGAATGCTCCCCTTCTGAGCTCCTGCTCAGTCTCCCACCCCTCATTTTGCTGCCCTAGGTATGCCCTGATGTCCCGGTGCTGGGAGCTAAACCCCCGGGACCGGCCGAGTTTCTCAGAGCTTCGGGAAGATCTGGAGAACACACTGAAAGCCCTGCCCCCTGCCCAGGAGCCCGAGGAAATCCTCTATGTCAACATGGATGAGGGTGGGAGTCATTCTGAACCACTTGGAGCTGCTGGAGGAGCTGACCCCCCAACTCAGCCTGACCCCAAGGATTCCTGCAGTTGCCTCACCGCGGCTGAGGTCCATCCTGCTGGACGCTATGTCCTCTGCCCTTCTACAGCCCCTGGCCCCGCCCTGCCTACCGACAGGAGCTCCCCAGCTCCTCCAGGGCAGGAGGATGGAGCCTGAGACATCGCTCCACCTGGGACTCCTTCTCAGGACCCAAGCTAGGCACTGCCACTGGGGGAGCCTCCCCCCCAACTATTTCACCACTCCAGGCCTCATCCTCGACTATAGCCTTCTCTTCCTACCCTATTCCACTTCCATCCCAGATGGATCTTCTCTTTTCTTCATGCCTTAGTGTCCCCATGTGTAAAAGGAAGCGGTTGGGCTGCAATCCCTAGGGGTCCTCCCAGGTCTCATATTCCAAGATTCTAGATTCTAAGGTTCAAAGAGTCTAGATGTAAAGGTTCTAAGTTTCAAAGATGTTATTAGTCTTTGGCTCTAAGGACTTAAAATCCCAAAGTCTCTAATTCTAAAGTGCAGGACTTAAAATCCCAAAGTCTCTAATTCTAAAGTGCTAAGGTTCCAGACATGGAAGTTGTGAGGCCTATATTCTAAGGTTCTAAGAGTCCATGGCTCTAGATTTTTCTGATTCCAGGATTCTTTTTTTTTTTTTTTTGATTCCAGGATTCTTGATAAAGCCCACAAGATTTTAAGTTCTGAAGCTCTAAGATTCTAGTTCTAAGACCCAAGGCTCTATGATTCTAGATTTTGTTTTTCTAGGGTTCAGAGTCCTCAGAGTATAAGATTCTAGATTCTGCAATTCTAGACATGGAGATTCTAAGGCCTAATGTTTTAAAATTTGATGTTCTAAGCCTCTTAGACTGTAAATCCTCTGGCTGTAAGACTCTATATCGTAAGGCTTCTAGATTTTTGTCTTCTCAAGTTCTAAGATTCTAATAATGGTTAATTATAAGTTCTAAGGCTTTATGATCCTTGAAACTCTTATTATGAGATTCTGGATGCTAAAGATTTAAGATTCTAAAATCTGCCATTCAAAAGTTCTAAGAGTCTAAAGATGGAGGCCCAGAGGTCTAATGTTCTAAGATGTGGTGTTCTAAGACTTAGTCTAAGAACCTAGATCCTGTGTCTAAGATTCTAGACCATATGCTTCAAGATTCTAGATTATTAAACTCTAAGATTCTAATGTTGTTCTGTTCTATGTTCCAAGACACTCTAGACTCTATCGGTCCAAGACTCTGGATCCTTAGCATCTAAGGTATAAGACTACAGTTAGTTGTGACTAGCTAGATACCAAAGTTCTAATCATTTCCAGTGTTGGATATATTTAGTTTCTATGTGGCATTCCACCTGCCTAGGATTTTAGTTAAGGGTCCAAGAATCTACAGTTCTAAGTCTTAAGATCCTAGGCATTGTAGTTCTAAGATTCAAATACTGTCAGATTCTAAAGGTCTATAGGTCTAGAATTCCAAGGGATGATTCCAAGGTTCTAATTTTATAGATTCTTCTGTTTGACTCTCCCCTTCTGAGCCACCTCTGCTTCCTCCTCCCCTTAAGCCTGTGCAATAATGCATTAGGGATGCCTCCTTTCCCCAGGGGGCAATTTCCCTCCTTTTGGGCCATGCTGCCCCCGCCCTGAGCCAGTCCCTCAAGCCCCCTGTACAGAGGTGTGGACTCTGGCACTTCCAGAGGGGCTCAGATCACATAAAACTTTATAACCACACTTCTGTCTCCTCTTGTTTCCACTCAGCTGCCATGTAGCCCCCTCTCCCTGGCAACTTCCCATCAGTAAAAAGAAAGGTTTGGCGGGGTCTTGGAGTTCTTCCTTTACAGAGAGGGCAGAAATGAGCATCCATATAAACAAAAAGACATGCAAACAGCAGCCTCTCCGAAATCCCTAGTGAGGAACAGGCACTCAGAGACTCAGTGTCAGACACACTCTCCTCCGCACCCCAAAGTAGCAAACCCATTAGGATATACTCAGGCATACCTGGCCACGAATAAGAGAGATGCTGAAATTCAGACACATGTAGTAACAGATGCAAAAGATTACACAGACACAAACATATTTACAAACATATGAAAGGCAGATATACTCACCAGGGATAGGAAGAAACCCGAGTAACACAGATCACAAAGAGTACACACAGAGCACAACAGGTACTCACAGACTTAAGTGTTCAAATTCACAAGAAAACACAGGCACAGGACACCTCCGATCATCACGGGCCCACAAAGGGATTCCTGCCAAGGCAAACCCACTGTGCTTTGCATGCATCCTGGGCCCGCGATCCCGGGTGCACCCGGCAGCACATGGAGAAACCCTTGCCAGCGCCCGGACGCCCCCCGGTGGCGGCTCTTGAGAACCGGGGATAGTTCAATCCGGGCCACAAACTTTTTTTAGAACAAACCCTTGTGGGAAGCTGGGAGGAGAGAGGAAGTCGGACGTTGGCGAGGGGCGGGGTGTCTGGACTGGAACCTCCGGGCCCACGTGAGTGTCTGCCCCGATTCTGAGTGGGTGCTGTGTGTCGGGGTTGCCGTGTCAGCTCGTAGCGTAACTTGTCCTTTGTCTTTATCATTCGGTGCCGCCTGCCAGTGCGGACCTTAGCGGCCCCTTCTACGTTCCCCTTAACTGATGCATCCAATCTGACCCACGGCCACTTGTTTATCTCGTCGCGTGTGTTTTTGTCCAAGTAGAGGTGGTGTGCGGCTTCCGTGGGCGTAACGGTGCGGCTTAGCGGGCAACGGGCGTTTGCATCGCACCCCCCCCCCTTTGTGTATCTTTGCAGAAGTTTTGTGTGTTTTGAGTTAAGAGGCAACAGGTGGTGGTGCAGCGCGGTAGACACTGCGAAACTCTGGCGTTTGCCCTTGCAGCGTGAGGCTGAACTACCAACCTGTGTGTCTGAACTTGTCAGTCTCAGACGCCAAACAGCCAGAACTACTCGACAGCGGTTTAGAGGATTTGGAGTGGAGACCCGCGAACTCCTGGAGGTCTTCCCGGAGGGGAAAGGCTCTATGGTCGCGCGCAGAGCGCCCACTCCACGTAAGATCCCAACCGTAGAGAACGGCGGCGGCGAAGCTATGACCGTGGCAAGAGGCGCCCCTTGAGATCAAAGGGAAGAGGGTGCGATTTCCTTTACAACTTTTCTCCCGTGTGTTTGCTTAGCCTCTTTCAAACCCGCGGGACTCTCTGAAGCCAAGTTTCCTTTGCATAAAGGCGATGGAGTTAGAAGATGGATAATTTATCTACTTTACCTCGCCGCTCCCCGCCCCCCCCCCCGCTCCCCCCCCAGCGACATTTGCGAGGCCGTGCGGGGAAGAACGGCCAATCTGGTTAGCTTTATCCAGCGAGCCCAACTGTACCCGCTTTATAGGATAAAACAGTCATCGCGATTGGCGGGCAGATTGTTTTGAAACCGCCCTAACGGCAAGGGGCGGGCCCTTGGCGAATTCATCTTTCCGGTTTCTTAAAGGCGACAGCGGAACGGAGGCGGGGGGAGTGGGTCGGCCGACCCTCCGTTTGATTGGTTCTAGTCGTTTTACCCGCCTGGACTCCTCTAGGGGCGGGAGATCTCGACCAATCAGGGTAGGTGTTACAGGAGCCCCCAGTTTGATGAAAGGACCGCTCAGGGAAGGCCGAGAGTGTGTGTCTGTATATGTGTGTATGTGTTGGGGGGCGGTGGGGGTTCATTCTAAGATCTCGTCGCTGATTGGGCCAAGTCTTTACTCCTTTTTCTTCATTTGACCCTACGGGAGCGGGCGCGCGGGCACTACCCAGTCACCGCGTGCTCCGCCTCCCGCCTTTTCCCGCCCTCCGCCCTGGCGGCGGCAGCGACGTAGGCCAACGCTTCCTCTCTGGCGGCTCCAGAGCCCTTTCATTGCCGTTCTTTTGAGAGCTACGCTCTGATTGGCTGAGCTTCCAGGCCCGCGCCCGTTGTCTCCACGCGGTGGCCAATCGGCACCCGTGTTGCATCGCATGGAGACACGGAGGAGGGGGAGGCGGCGGCGGCGGCCATTTTGAGCCGCCGCCGCCATTGGAGCGGGCCCCCCCCCCCTTTCCCCCTTCGCCTCCTGACAGGAAAGGTTTAAGGGGGACAGAGCCCTGGGAGGCCGGGCCGGGCTCGGGGGCCGCCCCGGGGGCCCGGGCCATGGATGTGCGCCGTCTGAAGGTGAACGAACTTCGCGAGGAGCTGCAGCGCCGCGGCCTGGACACTCGCGGCCTCAAGGCCGAGCTTGCTGAGCGGCTGCAGGCGGCGCTGGAGGCCGAGGAGCCCGACGACGAGCGGGAGCTCGAGGCCGACGACGAACCGGGGCGACCCGGGCACAACAACGAGGAGGTCGAGACCGAGGGGGGCTCCGAGCTGGAGGGGACCGCGCAGCCACCGCCGTCCGGGCTGCAGCCGCACCCGGAGCCTGGCGGCTACTCGGGGCCGGACGGACATTGTGAGAGTGCGCGGGGCGGGGGTCGGGGAGCCCGGAGTGCGGGCCGAGGAAGGGCTGTGGGACGCGGAGTCCGGCGCCTGAGGTCGGGGAGACGGTCTGAGAATTGGGGGATCCCGCTGCCCGTCGCTGAGAAGGATCTAGGGCCGTGGGCCTCGGGACGACGAGAGGGTGGACCCTGGCATTCGGGGCAGGGGAGATACTGGAGTGGGGGCTCTGGGTTTCGGCAATGAGGAAGGTCCGGTGGGGGGAGGGGGGAGCGTAGAGGATTCCGGAGCCTAGTGCTCGGAGACCGGAAGCTGTGGTTTCTGGAGCCGAACAGTCGGAAGAACAAGAGGTTTTCTAATCGGGGACTGAGGAGGGTCTTGGAAATGACGATTATTTCAGGGTTTGGAGCTGGGTGGGCTTAGGGACTCTGCTAAGCCCAGCGTCTCGGCTGGGCGTCGGGAGCCGTGTATTTTAGAGCTGGGAGAGTTTTTGAGAATAGAGGATCTTGGAGTTTGCTGCTGGGTGGGGTATGGGGAATTCTCTTGTTTGGTACTCGGATGGGTTGGTGAAATGGAGGTGCTGGTGTCTGGCCAGGAGGGAGCTGATGGACTGGGTGCTCTGGTATTTGCTAGTGAGCACTTAGGGAATGTGGGAGACTACCATGTGTTTGGACTGTGGAGGACCCACCTCTTTCTGAGGATGGCCTGGGGGACTCAGGGCTGGAAGGCCAACGTTGAGGCAGGGCCAACTTGGGCATTTGGTGCTGGGAGATCTGGGGACCTTCTGGTTGACTTCCAGAGGAGGTAGGTATGGGGATCCCGGGTCACTGGAGGCAGGCAGGAGAGGGAAGAATGCTTCGCTGGGCAGGGAACCTAGAGGTATTGAGCTGGTAGGTTCTGAGGACCGGTAATTTCAGCGGCTACTGCTGAATGGTTTTGGTTTAACACTATGGATTGTTTGAAGAACAGGAGGTAGCTGGGGGTGGGGTGTGGCAGAGAACAAATTGGTGGAGCTTGAAGTTGATGGAGTATCTGTGGGACAGAGGATCCTTGTGTCCAGTACAGGAGTGTATATGTGGTCTAGCATATAATGGGAGGGAAGAGACTCTAGAATGGAAAGATAAAGAAAACCTGTTGACTTGGCTAGGGGCCTCTGGATGGAGTGAGGGAGGGGAGTGTTTCTGAGGCTGAGTGTCTTGTCCATGACAAAGCTCCTTGGTCCCCAGAAACAGTTATTTGCGTGCCCGGGGATTGGGGGTCTCTGGTGTAATAAGGAATCATTGCATGAGCCAGAAGTTATGACTCAGAATGAGAAAGGACAGGGTAGATGTAAGATTATCTGAAGAGAGAAGACCCTGGAATGGAAGGGAAGAACTCTGGAGTTAGAAAAGCATGGTTTTCTAGCAGGACTGGGGAGCCGGGATTGGAGAAGTTAAAGAGTAAATAGAAAGGACTCTGGCATCCAGCGTTTGTGGTTTTTCTGAAAAGAAGGTGCTATGGGGGTGAGAGAAGAGACAAGAAATTGGGTTGGCATTGGGTGTTTACTGACTTGGTTCATGAGAGGTGGGACGTCCTGGAGTAAAGATTTGCAGTGGGGGCAGCCTAGGGATTGTCCAGGACCCATGTGCCCCTGCAGGGAAGAATACTTCCCCTTGCAGAGACCTATGTAGGAAGGAGAAGTGGCCAGTGTGCTTGTCCAAGGCAGGAGAGACCCTGGCAGGAATGCCTAGGAGGAAGGGCCAGTGATCAGAGGTGCCTCAGAAGAGGGCATGTTAGACTTAGACGGACTTTGTTTTAAAGATGGCTCAATGACTTGTGAGCCCTAGTTTCTTTGTGTGTATGACAGGGGTAATTACAGTGCCCCCAGGATTGTTATGAATGAGGTCACATGTGTAGGGGTTTTAGCACTGGGCCTGCCTATTATTGGGAGGCAGATGTTTTAAAGAGCGGAGGACCCCACAATCATGGCTTATTAGGGTGAAGCTTCCTCCTTGAGCACAGGAGAAATTCTTAAGAAGAGATGTGAATATTTGTGGGAAGAAGAGCACTGTGCTTGGAGCCCCAGAAGAAAACCAAATGGTTTGATAAGCCTGCCCTGTGTTCCAATTAAGGAGATATTCTATTTCTTCCTTTTTCTACTAACCCCTACAGCAAAATCCTCTGAGCCCGCTTCAGGCCCCACTGCAACCCTTCCTTCAAGCTCTGGTAAACAGGGCTGTAGCAAAAACCACGTGATCTGTTACTTTCCTCCCTTTGGGCTGCACCTGGTTTGTCCCCAGATGTATTTGTCCTCTGCGAAAGGATCCAATCAGTTAGCAGGTAGAGAAGAGTCTCCTTCCCTCTGCTCCTGTGGGTTCTGGCCCTAGAGGCACCTAGCAAAGCTTGCTCCTGGGTGGAAAGCCAGCTTGCTGCTCATCCTAGGTTTCCAAACTTCTCTCTGGGTTTGGCTATAAGGGTCTTGAGTTTCCTACTCTGGTTTTGGTCTTACCTCGGAGCTTTCACATGTTATTCTAACCCCAGGAATGTTTTCTCTATTCTCGTCACTGAGCTCTCACCTATGTATTCTCTGAGCTGAGGCTTATCTTACTTTCTGGGTCCCTGTCTTAATTTCTTTATAGACCTGAACACAATTAGAATATGCTTTTTGTCTCTTAAGTATTTGTTGAACGTACATCCATTTCACTAAACTGAAGGCTTCAGCGAGACAAACTTATTCTTAGCCGTACCCCAGGGTCTGGTGTATAGTATGCACTCTATGGATAGTTAATATTATTCTTATAAGTTTCTATTCTTCGTCTTATTCCATAATATACCTTCTCAAAACCCTTCCCATCTAGCTCCAAATATTTCAGGACTTATCCCTAATGAGTCTAAAAGGCCACTGTTATGACTCCTGTTTTCTTAACAGTTCCTTTCCCCCCTTCCACCCCAGTTCCCCTTCAACTGGTATGGTTACCCTTTTATCTTTGCAGCTATCGTGGGGTGGAAGGGATTCGTAGAGAGGGTGGACTGTGCAGATGGTAGTGAATTGGGTCCAGCAGAGGACTCATATGTGCCCTGAGCAGTTTTTAAGGTTGTGCTCTACAGCCAACTCCCTACACATTATACCATGTCAGAGTACAGCCAGACTGGTGGTTTTTAAACTGTGCTACGTGGAATCCAAGGTGTCTGTAGAGTTGCCCCAGCCTTGGAGTGAGGACTTAGGGAGTAAGGTCAAGCTGGATACCTTCTCTGACCTTCCCATCTCCTTACTTTAACCAGAGCAGTTCTACTTCATTTGGTTTAGTTTGTTGGGATTCTGTACAGCCCAGTCACAGATGCATCACCAACCATTTGAGGGACTAGAGGGCATGTCCTCAGGCAGCTGGGGCCGCTGACTGCCCAATATGTTTCTATCTGAAGGCATTGCCACACCTCTTAGCCTTTGGCAGGCTATCCCCAGTGGGGATGACATTGTGTAGCACCAAAAAAGCCACCTCTGGTCCCAAGAAGCACCTTCTAACTGGCCACTTTTTGTTTTAAGATGTCATGGACAATATTACCAGGCAAAACCAATTCTATGAGAGCCAGGTCATCAAGCAAGAGAACGAGTCTGGCTACGAGAGGAGACCGCTTGAAATGGAACAGCAGCAGGCCTATCGCCCAGGTGGGAAAGTGCACATGTATACTTCTTTTGAGGGAAATAAGATCTGTACGTGGCTCATCCCCTCTGCTGAAAGCCTGTCTTTCCAGAGAGATTTTGCATCTTCCTCTTGGGCAGTCCATTTGGGCTCTGTCCCTCTGGCAAGGTTCTTCTGAAGGAGAGAACTTAATCCTGCTCCCAGGTGTTAAGAGAGGGGAGTGGTATCTGTTTTCAAATGTTAGTATCAATACTGGGGAGAGTTTAGACTCGGGCCAGTATTTAAGTCTTATTTAAAATCTTAGAATGTAGCATTCAGCAAGGACCTTCTAAATCTAGTCCAGTTGTTCCCATGTTATGAAGAATATTGTTCCAGGAGATATCATTAGGGACTTCCCAGGAAAGGGTTCCTTGGCCAAAATATATCTGGAAAATGCAGCACGTGCTGTCCCATCCCTGGGAGAGTCACTGTAAAGGCTCTGAGAAGTCCTGGACTGAAAAAAAAAAAAAACTCTGTGTCACATTGTTTAAACTCATGGTTTCCCAGATGTGTAAATATGTCTTTTCAACAAAGTTCCCTGCAGTGTCAGTTTTGGAACCACAGATGTACCTTAGCTCTTGCCTCTCATTTTACAGACTGGGGAGGTGGCTTGTCTGATGGCAGAACTGGGGTTAAAACCCGGGAAACTGGAGTCCAGGCCACTGCTCTTGGTTAATGAGGAGCATTCCCAACCATTTGTGTCCTACTGTTTGAAAAGCAAGCTCCCACTGTTGAGTAATGATGGAGCCAGGACTGCCTCCCAGCTTGTGCTCCTTTCACTGTGTTGTGGCCCCAGTGCCTTTTCTTAGTGAATCTAGTTGAATGTATCTAATTTCATTCTTGGTTCATCCACAAAGTGAAATGCCCAGACATTTCTTGTGGGTGGCTCAGGATTGATTGATTGATTGATTGATTTTAAGATTTAATTTATTTGTTCATGAGAGACAGGCAGAGAATAGGCAGAGGGAGAGGCAGGCTCCTTGTGGGGAGCCCGATATGGAACTCGATCCTGGGACTCCTGGATTGCGCCCTGAGCTGAAGGCAGATGCTCAACCTCTGAGCTACCCAGACGTCCCTGGCTTAGGATTTTAATTTTTTTTTTTTTTTTTTTTTTTTTTTATTCAGAGGCAGAGAGAGAGAGAGAGGCAGGCAGAGAGGCAGAGACACACGCAGAGGGAGGAGCAGGCTCCATGCAGGGAGCCCAATGTGGGACTTGATCCCAGGTGTCCAGGATCACACCCCAGGCTGCAGGTGGTGCTAAACCGCTGTGCCAGCGGGGCTGCCCATGGATTTTAATTTTAATGTAGGTTAAACTGTAGATTCGTGTCAGGCTCTGTGACACTCGTGGGATCTTTGGCCCAAGGAGAGAGTCAGCCTGAGACTGGGCCTTTCCCTTGTTTTACAGCATGTTATCCTATCCTTTCTATTTGTGGTGTGACTTAATAAGGCCGTCACACCTATAGGCTGGCTTAAGTGTAGACCCCTTCCCTTTCCCAGGGGTGACTCTGGGCTTTGTGGTAGAATGATTGAAGCCAGTGGAGTTAGCTATAGGACCACAGTGTCCTGTTGAATTGACCTTCCCCCTCCCTTTCCCTTGCCAGACTGAAGAAGCTTTGTAAGAACTGAGGTGGAAAAGATCTCTGGGAGGAGAAATTAAAGAATGTCAGATCATGGGATCTCAGCTTAAAGGAATCTTAGAAATTTTCTAGGGCTATCTCCCACTTGGTATGGGCCAAGGTAGCTGCTAGCTTTCATGGGGCCTTTGGCAAAGTAACCAGAGGCAGCCATTCCACCTTTGGGTGGGCCTGTAAGAGAGCTTGCCTTTATTTAGTGCTGAAGCCCCTCTCCCTCCCCATGAGGCCTGAGAATCATCTGGCTGACATGGGTCACCCCATCAACAGTCAGTGCCAATGTGCCTGGCTAGCCATCTCCGGCCTCCCTGTGCCCTGGCTCTTTTCTGCAATGCAGCCTCCTTGGCTTCCTTGGCAGGCTTCTATTGAACCCAGCAAGCTGCTTATGCCCAGTCCATCATCACTGTAGTCAGGATCCTGTGAGCATCTCCTAAGGTCAGGGGACCAGAAAAATGATAGCTAAGGAGTTTCCTATCTTGATCACCTGGATTTGTCCTGACTGTAGAAGTGAAGACTGAGATGAAGCAAGAAGCACCCACCAGCTTCCTCCCGCCCGAAGCTTCTCAACTCAAGCCAGACAGACAGCAATTCCAGAGTCGCAAGAGGCCTTACGAAGAAAACCGGGGACGGGGGTACTTCGAGCACCGAGAGGATAGGAGGTGGGTGTGTGAGGTGATGGTAACCCCTTTTCCAGTGGGTTTCTGTGCCTGTAGCCTGGTCCCCATGGGGACCTTTGTACTCAGCCAAGGGAGCAGAGCTCTTCCTGCCCTTACACATTTGCTTAGTCCTCCAGGCACTCATTGCCAGATTTAGCTTGGCTAAACTTTTGCTCCTTCCTTCAGCTCTTCCCTCCTTGTTACCTGCAGGGTGAAGTCTAAACACTGCCTTTCATGTGTGAGATGCCAGCCTCCCTTTTCAGTCCTTTCCCTCACTGCCTGGTCTTCCTGCACGGTGTCCTACTATTCTTCATGGCTGCTTAATATTCCCTGATGGAAAAGATTTATTTCCTGACTCTTTTCCCAAACACACCCTTCTGTCCATCTCTCATTCATTCATTGATTGTCACACTCATGCTCTTTTCACAAAGTACCTGCCTTTGGGCTGAACACAGATACGTGATTTGGACGGTGGGTTTTACCTTCTTTTGATCCCAATCTAGGGCCTGAGACAGGCGCATATGTAAGTAAGTCACCACCTAGAGGGGCCAGTAGGCAGGGTGCGTTTCAGTGTCGGATCAGAGTGGGGAGTGGCCTATCTGCCCTGGTCATTTTCCTTTCCTGACAAGCTCTCCCTGTGCCCCTGCCCTTGCCCCCCCCTTCCGTTTCTGCACAAAGATTTTTCTGATCACGGAAATTTAAGAATGACCATTCCTTCTCTAGTTATGTGGACTAGTTGTCTGACAGGTTTTATTTCCTACTTGGTGGAGTCTATTCTCTCACCAGCTTGTGACTCAGACAGGGCCTGGGTCTGCTGGCTGCGACTAAAGGTAGGATGCGGAACTACCTCCGAGGAGTTTCTCCCAGTGCCTTCTGCAGAGCAGAGGCCTAGGCTACTAGTCTGTGGAGAGAGAGAAGGAATACTTGATCTGATTTGTGACTGGCAGGGATAGCTTTCTAGGATGGACTTAGTGTGTGCTGCACTCCTTCTTTGTACAGGTCTTTGTGCTAGCCAAGGGCCAGAAAGGCATTCCACCAGAGGGAAGCCTCCCGGGTGGGCTTTGGTATTTGATCCGGGCACATGGTGGACAAGGGTCTGATGTTCCAGGCAGGACCCTGGGCATTAGGCCCCATTCCTTCCACATCTCTCCTTTATTCCTATAAGGTGGAAACCAGCAGTATTTTAACATTAGTCCCTTTTTGGTGTTTTTATTTTTGTTTTTTTTTTTTAAGATTTTATTTATTCATGAGAGAGACAGAGGGAGAGAGAGGCAGAGACACAGGCAGAGGGAGAAGCAGGCTCCATGCAGGGAGCCTGGCGTGGGACTCAATCCTGGGTCTCCAGGATCAGGCCGTGGGCCGAAGGCTGCAACAAACCGCTGAGCCACCTGGGCTGCCCCCTTTTTGGTGTTTTGATGGGAGATGAGTCTCATTCATAATTTAGGACACTTGACAGAAAGACTGAAAAAATGGGTCATTTCAAACACTTGTGGATGTGGAGTCCTGGGAAGATGTGGACAGATGGTGATCACTGGGGTTGATCTGAGCCTTTGCACATTTCCCTTCCTGGCTCAGTCCCCTCTGGGCTACTGTATCCTCTCATCAGCAACAGAACCCAGTATATTTTTATTTTTTTTATAAGTTTATTTATTTATTTATGATAGTCACACAGAGAGAGAGAGAGGCAGAGACACAGGCAGAGGGAGAAGCAGGCTCCATGCACTGGGAGCCCGACATGGGATTCGATCCCGGGTCTCCAGGATCGCGCCCTGGGCCAAAGGCAGGTGCCAAACCGCTGCGCCACCCAGGGATCCCCAGAACCCAGTATAGAGGCAGCTCTCGACACTCCCAGAGTATGGGTCAGAATCTTGGAGTATGCGAGAAGAGTCATCTTTGAACAAGCTGGCCAGTTAATTGTGCCGGCCCTTTCAAGCAGAGCATGCCCTCTCTAGTCCCCGTCCCCACCCTAGGAGTTAACAGTCATTGCTCTCATGGCAAGGGTGTGAGGTGGCCGAGTTCTTTTGCTAACCTCTGTGGGAAGAAACTGAAATCCAGGAAGCAGTCTGGAGGATACTTGTAAATTCTAACAGAACCTCCATTTCCCTTCCTCTCTGCTTATCCAATCCTTCTTATGGGACTTAATCCTTTTTCTGACAGGGGCCGTTCTCCTCAGCCTCCTGCTGAAGAGGATGAAGATGACTTTGATGACACCCTTGTTGCCATCGACACATGTGAGTCCTTGGGATGCCTGTCTAATTCTACTTTGCAGTCAGTATTGGGAGACTGGTATGAGAGAAACGAGGCTCAGGAGTGAGGTATTGGTTCAGAGGCCAAAGGTCTCCTCCCACTTTTAGCTGGTATCCTGGGCAGATCATTCTGCTTCTCTCACCTTCTCTTTAGGGAGGCATAATCCTGCCCTGATGACCTCAGAGGACTTTCAGTGACATTCCTCAGAATGGGTATGAGAGCATTTGGAAAACCCCGAACACCCAAGGGGTTGTCATCTAATCAAGAAGGGAACCTGAGTGCAGCTGAGGAAACTTAACTCTTTGACTACCAGTCCACCAGTTTCCATCTGCTGCTCACTTTCCTGGTGAAACCAATGCCACCTTGTCCTCTGAGGCATTAGCCTGGCCCTCCCTGTTCTCCGTCCTCCAGTTTCTTTCCACTGGATAAGTGGCTTCCCCTTGACTGTGCATCAGGTGTAGTGGGTGTTAATAGGCCCTGCCTCTCATCAGACAGGATCTCAGCGGTAGAACTTGGGAATCTGACTTTAAAAAGAAGCCCAATCAGGTATGAGAAGACTGTACTTTCAACAGAGCAGAAACTCACCAGTAATTCATATATTTCTTTATTTAGCTCGTGTTTATAGAGCAGTGGCTGTGTACTTTGGAAGAGAGACGGACTTCTCTTACATAGTCCCCTCTATCACAGGATCTCAAAGCCCGTATACCCAGAGTAAAACCAAACTTTTTTAAAAGTATAGGATGGCAGTAGTCAGTGAAGTGGTGGCCGATCAAATGCCAAATGTACAGACCACAACTTGCAGCCTTTTAAAAAAAAAAGGCAGCCTGCTGGATGGGATGGTCAGGAAGGACTTTCTTGGAGGTCTGACTGGCTCCTTAAAGAATGGGAAGAATCAGAGCTCCAGCAGGAGAGTCTGAGGGCTGCAAAGGAGGTGGGAGCCTGCAGTATACTTGGACAGTGGTGCCAGAGTGGCAAGTGTAGATCCAGGTCAGATGTTTGTGCCGCTGTTGGCAGCAGGAGTCTGGCTCCCAAACTGATAGCATTACCATGGAGAAATGGTTAAAGTGTATGGCTGTGGGATCAGCCTTTTTTTTTTTTTTTTTAATGCTAAATCCCTTGAACGTGTTGAGGTACTCTTACTATCAAATGTACATTCCTTCCTGCAAAGTGCATTTGTGCACAACTTCTAGGGGTTCACCTAATGGCCATCTTTGGCCTCACCAGATGGAGAGCCCAGTTCCTATGTCTAATGGCAGCTTTGATCCTGTGCAGGCCAGTTTGCAGTAGTCTGGAGCCTTGCTACTAAATGGGAGAATGGCTGGCTGGTGTTGGTTTGTCATGAACCATACTATGTCTGCTTGTGTACTCTGGTTAACACTTTCGGAGGACTTAACCTTTGCCTGTGCCTGTGCCTGTCCCTTTCTTGGATCTTTAAAATATCAGCCAACTCCTGGCTTTTTCCTCCACAGATAACTGCGATCTCCACTTCAAAGTGGCACGAGACCGGAGTAGTGGCTATCCTCTCACAATTGAGGGCTTTGCCTACCTGTGGTCAGGAGCCCGTGCCAGCTACGGAGTCAGAAGGGGCCGTGTGTGTTTCGAGATGAAGGTGAGTGGGAGGAACAGACAGGTTAGGTACAGAAAGCATGTTCATCCTTTAGAATGAGCCTGTCATTAGGTACTTCGGTCAGAGCCATTTTTTTTTTTTTTTTTAAGATTTTACTTATTTATTCATAGAGACACAGAGAGAGAGAGAAAGAGAGAGAGAGAGGCAGAGACACAGGCAAAGGGAGAAGCAGGCTTCATGCAGGGAGCCCGACGTGAGACTTGATCCTGGGTCTCCAGGATCACACCTCAGGCTGCAGGCGTCGCTAAACCACTGCGCCATGGGGGCTGCCCAGTCAGAGCCATTATTATAAAAAGAGATTTAATAGAGCATAGACTGCATGTCAAAGCAAAAAAAAAGCATGGTGGGCTCTAGAGAGTTATGCCATTGCTAAGTGTCCCATTGGGAAGACAAGCCAATCATACATTACCTCATTGAGCTGATTTTTCCTTGGTGGGATTTTTTTTTTCCCTCAGTAAGATTTGATCCAGGTATTATACAGCCAACCTTACTAGGGATGACTGGTTGTAGAACTGGTAAAAAGAGTTGTTTGGAAGAAAAAATGAGCTAGAAAGAATGTAAGTGGGCCCTTAGAGAGAGGCCAGAGTTAAAGAGAGGCCAGAAGGAGACCTGGGCAAAGAACAGTCCTGCTACCAGGCAATCCTCTACCATCGTCTCCCATGGTGTGTGACAGGTTATATTTAGGAAAACAATATGTTCTTATGTTCAATGAAATTGAGACAGCACAGAAGACTGTAGGGTAAAAAACAAACAAACAGAAGTTAGACTCAAACCCTCCCAGTCCCTACTCTACTTTACAGAGAAAACACGTGTTGACAGTTTCTTGCACGTCCTTTATTTATCCAAACTTGTTTAGAATCACTAATATTTACAGAACCATTGACATGCACTAGATAATGGTGCTGGGCCCTTTACATGGACATCTGCATTAATCCCCAAGGTACCATCATGAAACGGGCACTGTCCTTCCTCCTTTTTTAAGAGGGGCGAGTTGACACTGATACCATTTTTTATTGACTAAGTCTGTCAGTTGTGAGTTGCACATTGTTTTGTTTGCCGCTCAGAAACACTGTCAGTAAAACTGCCAGAGTGCTGTCTTACCACATCAATTATAAGATCTGCCCTGATTTGGACATGTCAAAATGTGGAAAACGTGCATCCAAAAGGTAGCAAAGTAGAGTAACTTTACAGAAGCTACCAATTAATACACATAGGTGTAGGTGTTAGGCAGTCTAACCTGTAAGGTAAGTCAGAGGTGAGGTTTATTCTTTCTGCTTCTTGTACTTAGTACTGTGTCTTGGACAACATGTTCCATACCGATCCCTTAGCCCTGGTTCATTCTCTGGCTGCTTCACCTATTCTGTGGCATGGATGTGCTGTAATGTGGCGGTGCCTTACTGATGGTTTGAGGGGGGTGGTTGTTTTTCATATAAATAGTATCACTTTGAATATTTGTGTGTGGGGGGGTGTGGTCATACATACACCTATGGGTGCATCTGTAGAGTAAACTGGAAGTTGAATTGCTGGGTTATAGAGCATATGCATTTGCAGTTTAGATAGAGGTTGCTAAATTGCCCTCCAAGAACATGGTGCCAATTTATCCTTCTACACTAAATATGAGAGTCCCTGTTTCCCACACAGCATGTTAAAATTTTAAAAAATTACTGTACTTTGAAATGCCTATCTCTGTGGCCCTATACTTCCCGAGCCCTTCAGTGGCTCTGCTTTCAGGGCAGCAGGCCCTTCTGAGCAGCTTCAACACCTTTTCCCCAGCAACAGAAGCCACTGCTGATTTTTAATGCCTGCATGCTTCTCTCTTGTATTGCCTTATAACCTGCAAGTCTCTGAGCATCAGTTCTGAGCCCTCTAATTCTTTGTCCCCAGATCAATGAGGAAATCTCCGTGAAGCACCTTCCTTCCACAGAGCCCGACCCACATGTTGTCCGCATCGGCTGGTCCCTGGACTCTTGCAGCACACAGCTGGGTAAGGGGAGGTCAGCCTAGCAGGCCAGAGAGTGGATTCTCAAGCTCCCTAAGCTCCTCTTCCCAGCGTGGGACTCAGAACACAGCTAGCCTGGGGTGGAACACCTGCCTGTCTTCAGGCATATAAGATTCAACTGAAAGGACTACAGTCAACTTTACTATGAAAAATGTATTCATCTTTTAGGAGAGGGTCCAAAGTTCTCTTCAGAAGGCTGATCCTTTTCTTTCTTAAAGATTTTATTTATTTATTTATTCATGAGAGGCAGAGACATAGGCAGAGGGAGAAGCAGGCTTCCCGTGAGGAACCCGGTGTGGGACTCAGTCCCAGGACTCTGGGATCACACCCTGAGCCAAAGGCAGGCTCAACCACTGAGCCACCCAGGCGTCCCTGATCCCTTTCTTTAGAAAAATCAGTTGTCTTCTGTCCTCAAACCATGCTGAAAAGAAGTTCCTCAAGCCCTGTTTGATTCTGACTGGGGTTTTCTGTCCAAAGCCAAACCCAGAGTAAAAGGGGAAGCAGGGGGCTGGTTGGCAGAGGCAGAGGCTGACCATTGAGAGGTTTTGAATGTTTAACAGGCCTCCAGGCCTCAAGTGACATCCTGGCCCCGGGTGGCTGATTTCAATGACTATTGCTGAGACCTTTTGCTTTGGTCATAAAAACATTCTGATTATGAAAGTAGTACGTGCTCTTTGTAAGAATTCAGGCCACATGGAAGGGGGGGTGGGGAATGAAAATCCTCCCAAAACTGTGAGATAACAACCAATGTTAACATTTTTATCTACAGTCTTCTGGCCAGTTCTTTTGTTCTTTGTATATCTCAAACTGGGTCACACTATGTGTACTATCTCATAGCCTGGTTTCTTTTTCCTACTTAATAGATACCAGGCATATTTTTGTAAATAAGTAGAGCTGCTTGACCACTACACAATTTTCCATTTTATACTTGTGTCACTTACTTGTTAAGTGTTTTGTGGATCGTGTAAGTTGGTTACAATTTTTTTCTGTTAAACTCTTGAGCCATCCTTGTGTGATGATCTGACCATTCACTTAAGACTGACCCTTAAAAGTAGAAATGTTAGGTCAGAAGGAGTGTATAGTTTCATTTGGATAGATATTCACACTTTTTACTTCAGATGCCTATGTCCTCTTGATTTCTCTCTTGGTTTTTGGGTGTAAGCGGTGGGTAGTTGATACAGGTAAAGATTCAAAACCCAGAACGGTCAGATGTCCAGGGCCAGCAGCTGGTATGTTGAAGCACTGGGCTTGGAATTCATACCTGTTGGTTCCTGCTTTTCTGGCAGGATGCGCCGTGGGTTCCTGGCCAATGATTTCCATATAACCCAGGTGTCAGGCAGAGCCCTCAGGATCTCACTCCTCCTCCCATTGGCAGTCTTAACCGGCCTTTGCCTGTTTGTTCCATCAGGTGAAGAGCCTTTCTCCTATGGCTACGGAGGCACTGGGAAGAAGTCCACCAACAGCCGGTTTGAGAACTATGGAGACAAGTTTGCAGAGAACGATGTGATTGGCTGCTTTGCGGTGAGTTCCGGCAGCCTATGGGAGGGTGCAGAACCAAATGTTGGTCCTATCAGCCAAACCCGTAGGCTTCTTTCTTAGAATACCTCTGTCCATCGTCTGCCTCGTGTCCAGCGTCTCTTGCTACAGCTTTTTGTCTCTCTTTACCAAACTGGAATGCTGGCTGGCTTTTTGGGCAAGGTGCTGCCATTCTCCTTTCTCTGATCTTCTGTGCGAAGCTGTCAGATGGCACCTTGGAGAGGTTTGGGGACATCAGGTGTGTGTAGCCTTTCCTCCGATCCTAGGTACCAAAGGGACATTTTCTGAACAAACTGAGGATTTCTTTTCTTTCTTTGCTATGGAATACCCTACCTGCTCTCAAGGGCAGTGCTGTTGGCTCTCGCCCCACTGTGGCATCCTCTCATTCCCAGACCTCTCCCTTCCTTCATATCACACTGGTGGAGCCAGACTTCCTACAGTGCACTGTTTTCTAGAAGGATGGTGGTGTGAGTAGATGCAAAACAGAACAAGATAGAGAGTGGCTCCCCTGCAGTCCAACTTCAGTCCCTGAGAACAGTGACTGACCCTTGACTTTTTTTTTTTTTTTTTTTTTTTGACCCTTGACTTTGCTGTACACTATGGCTGCCAGCTATGGGGCCAGACTCACTAGACCTAGTTCTGCTTGTCCATTCAGCCCTGGGCAGCCCCCCTCCCAAATACTCCCCAAGTATTTCAGCATGCTTTCAACGAGAGTCGACCCCTACCTCAGAATTGTGTGTAGGGTCAGTAAGCCAATTCTTTAGAAATACTTCTAACAATGCCTGGAGCATATGAAGTGTTCAGTAAATATTACTTAACATTTTTATCATTAGGTGTTCTAGACATTGTAGAGCGTGTCACAAGACCTCAGGTGGGGTGGCTACCTGGTGCTTCCTCTTGATCTTGTTCTTCTCCCTCCCTCTTACTTGTATCCATGTACTGTTTTGTTTTTCCTCATTCTCACTTTAAAATGATTTCAAACTCAAAAGCCCTAAGAAATCTCAGTCCTGCCCAGATTATAACATTTGCCAATTTGCCTTTACCATTTCTTAAACATATATGCATATGTGTCTGATTTGTATCTGGTCTACTTGAGAGTAGGTTGCCTATATCATGTCTTTAGTTTTTAATCTCCAGTCTGCATTTCCTAAGAATAAAGCTGCTGTCTTAACCACAATAGTTATCAAATTTAACATTGATGTAATGCTATTATCTACTCCACAGGCCGCATTAAATTTTGTCAGTTGTCCCAACAGTATCCTTAGAGCAGTTTTGTTCCTCATCCAGGATCCAGTCCAGGATCACGGATTGCATTCTCAAAGCTTTTTTTTTAGTTTGAAATAGTTTATCAGTTTTCTTTTGTTTTTCATGACCTCATTATCATTTTAATAAAAAACATGTTTTCTTCACCAAAAATTCACCACATTTATGCTCTATAAACTGCTCTAAACCTTGCATTTTTTCCCCATTTAACAGTCAATCTTGGCTGTCTTTCCTTCTCCACACAGATAGTATAGATCTAGATCAGTTAAAAACATTTTTGAATAGTTAATGAATTCATATGGCTTCCAAAGATATCAAGAGAGATATATCAAAAGATACGCAGTGCAAAGTCTTCTGCAGACCTTCCCCTTCTGCCCATTGTTCACATACCCCCTCCCCTCACAGGAACCCACCAATCTTAGGATTTCTGTATCCAAATACAAGAAAGATGATTGTCATTTTTCTTTTGTGCAAAAGATAGCATAGCATACCTGTTATTCTACATTGTTTTTGCTTAATTATCTTAGAGATTTTTTTTTTTGTCACTACCTAGAAGACTTTTTGTTCTTTCACATAGTCTGCAGTCATTGTGTGGACCTACCGTATTCACACAATCAGTTCTCCATTAGTTGGCATTTGATTAGTTTCTCTCTTTTTTTATTAGGTGGCGCCTAATATTCTGGCACAGGCACCAGTTTACCCTGCATTAATTTAGCCACTCTCCTGTCGCGATGGCTGGGGAAGCTGTTTGCTGGGGTAGTCAATGCTGCAGTGACAGGTTTTCCTTTTCCCACTTATCAGAGTATCTTGAGGATCTTTCTGTGTTTCCACACTTGGATCTCCTCTTCTCCTCTGTCCCATAGTCTCTCCCACTTCCCCATTGGGGCACAGTTGGCAGTGCTGTGTTAAGTGATTTGTATATACATCTTTGCATTCTTGTGGGAATCCACCTGAAGTGTTTATTTCTGAAAGTGTAATTTCTGGGTCAGAGGTGGGTTTTTAAATTTTGATCACTGCCACCAAGACCATGCTCCAAAGAGGCTGTGTCAGTTTAACATGTCACCAGCATGTTAGGGCAGCATCCCCCATACTGTCTCCCATCTGAGCATGAGGCTCTGAGTCTGTGCCAGTTTAGAACTATAGGCCTTGACTCTTGCTGCAGCTAGATCATTCAGCCAGGGACCCCTCTACTTCTGTTTTTAAGATTCTATGCCCAGTTTCCTTTTTTCAAAGGGTGCCATAACTTTTTAAAAGGCTTGGGGTGAGGGGTTGGAGGAGGTGTGAAAACCAGCGGCCTGAGGGAAGCCAAGGGGAGCCCATTTGTGTTAGATCTTGAGTTCTCAACAGTCACAAAACACAGGACAAAATGGCTGCCAGGCAGTGAGAATAAGATAACCCATTTCAGCAGACCGTAAGGAGTAATGTACTTGGAGCCTTAGGGACAACACAAGGAGGTGTGAGAGATGAGGCTGCAAAACTGATGGGCTCTGAATAACACTGGGCATGATGACTTTGAGGTTTGAGGCCCTGGACCAGCACCATGTATTCTAGCAGGAGTGACAGGACCACACTTGCCTCTTGGACAGGTGGCCCCAGCGGTGGTAGATTGTCAGTTGAGGGAGCTGGTTTCTGTACAATATGGTAAATTTCCTTAGTGAAGCTGGTGGCCTTAAGGAAGGCTGACCCCCTCCCCCGGATGTTCATCTCCATGGTGGAGCAGTGGGGACCTGGGCCACTCTTGCTCAGGTAGGAAGATATGGCAAGGATCCTGCTGCAGGGATTGGGCAGGATTCACTCTGGCAGATGTTTGTGTGTCTACTCTGCATGGCCTTGACCTCTGTGAGCATTTAGAGATGAACAGGTAAGCACTATATAGAGCTGTGTCCTGTGAGCACTGAGGACAGTGGTGAGGAAGCTACTTAGGGAAAGGGATTCTCACCCCTTCTTAAAGGACAAGTCCCAAGGTGGTCTCCCCATCAAGGAGGGAAGGAATATCACATCTTGGATTTTTATATCAGGAACCTGACCTTGTACTTGGCTTTAGTCTGGCATCTGATGACAAGTTTTGAGTCTCTCTTAAATGTAAACCTTTACCCTGCACCCAGAGTGATCATTTTGAAACCACTTTGACGGGCCATTCCCCTGTTCAAAAAAGGTCAGGGGCTCTGCTCTGCCATCAGCATGGAGTCCACACTCCTGAGGTGATTGAGAGCCCCTCACAACACTGAGGGCAGCCCATGATGCCTGGCATCATTGCTCCTATTGACCCACTTAATCCTCAGAACAACCCTTTGCAGCAGAAAATCTTGTCACCGCCCCCCCACCCCTTGTTTGATAGGGAAGCTGCAGATGAAACACCAGGGTCACACAGTGTGTAAATAGGAGAGCTAAAGCAGCCTGCCTTCCCAAATGGTCTGAACCACTAAGTTCTAAGCTCCAGCTGCTCCACAAGGACTCCATAGTTGTTGAATGAACAGATATGCCTGACTTTCCCGCTGCACCTGAAGTTACTTCTCCCTCATCTTTTATGCTTTAGCCAGGCTGACCCTTTGTTCTCTCACCATCAGATTTATAAACAAGCCACACTTCTCTGTAGGACACTCTCCTCCCACCGAAGACTTGGCTCGTTTCCATGTATTGTTCAGGACTTGGCTTACAGGTTTCCTCCGAGAATTTTGCTCCCAGATAGGTGCTCTTACCGAATCAGGATGGTGTTCTTGTCTGATTCCCCACTAGGCCCCGAGCTCTGTCAGGCCCAGGTCACCATAGACGTGTACATAAGGAAGAGCAGGAGCTGTGCAACATGTGTTGAACAAACATGAGTGCATTTGTAGAGCTGGGCTTGACTCAGAAGGCCCTGTTGTGGCTTGCTTTCCAACTGTTCTCTTCGCAGACTGCCCTGACTGGGCTTGAGGAGAGACAGAATCGTCTTTTCCTTCACGATTATCTCAAGCTCGGCACAAGACTTGGCACTTCCTAATAGGACACATGTCACATCCCCTGGGTTTGGGAGCAAGGAGGGCTTTGGCTGCACTTTCTCAGCAGTTCCCTGGTGGTGCTTCATGTATCTGTGCTGGGGGAGGGAGGCCCTTAGTTGTGGGCAGGAGCCTGTGTTTCCATTCCCTGTGTCTGCTCCCACCCAGCTTTGGCTCCTAATGCCTAAAGCAGAGCGTTGCCAGTTATCTTCCTTTGGCTTTTTCTCCTAGGACTTTGAATGTGGAAATGATGTGGAACTTTCCTTCACCAAGAATGGGAAGTGGATGGGCATTGCCTTCCGAATCCAGAAGGAAGCCTTGGGGGGTCAGGCCCTCTACCCTCATGTCCTAGTGAAGAATTGTGCTGTGGAGTTCAACTTCGGGCAGCGGGCAGAGCCCTACTGTTCCGTTCTCCCAGGCTTCACCTTTATCCAGCACCTTCCCCTGAGTGAGCGGATCCGGGGCACCGTTGGACCAAAGAGCAAGGCAGAATGTGAGGTGAGTGGGACTGGAAGACCGAATTGGAGGCCACCACTCAAGAGCCACGTCCGCTGCCAAGGCAGAGGGGAGACACGGCAGCCAGGTGATGAAAGGGGCACAGCCTCTCTTGAAGGAGTAACCGTGGGGCCTCTCCTTCCAGGCTTCCCAGAACTAGGAGAGAGAGGTGAGGGTGGTAGGTGTGGCTTGGGCTGAAGAGGGGAGGGGCTGAGCTAAGAGACCTAAATCTTGGAAGGGTTCCCAAAGGAAGTTGTCATGTGGCTTCTTCCACACTGCATTTTCAGGGAGTCCAAGACTGTCCAAGAACAAAAAATGACAGTTGATCTTGGGGGTGATTTGGCTGCAGAAGCTGTACTGGCGAGCTTTGCTCTCAAAATAATGTTTTTTCAGATACATAAGTGATTTTATGTTTATTCAAAAAAAAAAAAAACTAAACATGAAGATTAGTATCCAATAATTCCACTGTCTGCAAATAAGTTCATCGATAGAATTTTCAAGTTTATGCTGTCCTTTTTGCTGTGCTGGGTGCCTGTTTTATACACACACACGCTTATAATTGAGATTGTAAAGTATAAGCATTTTGATATCCGCCCTTTTCACTCAATATTATTTTGTCAGCTTTATCCTATTACATGAACCCCTTTTTAAAATCTCATTTTTAATGGCCTTACAAATGAATCATTCCCCTCTTGGTGGGCATTTAAGTTGTATCTAGTGTTTGGCAAATTCTAAATGTACTAAATAAATAAATACCATGCTTGTACTCCTGTGTATAGTCTGTCCCCTTCTCAGACTCCAGGAAGGTTGTACCACTACTCACGGCCACTACATGTGCCATTCACAGTGCATGACCCTCTCTGGGCTTTTCCCTGTCAGCCACTTAATCCCGCCTGAACAAAAACGTAAATATTCATGATAATAATACATGATTTTGTGCTCTCCCCATGTGAGGCCCTCTGTTAAGCATCTGACTCCTCATGTCTTTGAATCTCAACAGCAGCACTGTGAGGTAGACACTATTATTGCTTCTGTTTTCTGGAGGCAGCCATGAGGATTAGAGTTACCCTTGAGGTCACCAGTGAGTGAAGATTGTGCCAGGCTGCCATACCACCTGCTGCTACTGCTGCAGTGTCACTCTGTCCCATTCTTGTAGATTCTGATGATGGTGGGCCTGCCCGCTGCTGGTAAGACCACATGGGCCATCAAACATGCAGCTTCCAACCCCTCCAAGAAGTACAACATTCTGGGTACCAATGCCATCATGGATAAAATGCGGGTAAGCATGGTTCCTGGTTTCTTTGTAACCACTTCCCACCCCTCAAATGCTGCTTGGCAGCCAGGACCACCCACCATTTCACCACCCTCTGCCTGCAGGTGATGGGCCTACGCCGGCAGCGGAACTATGCTGGCCGCTGGGACGTCCTGATCCAGCAGGCCACCCAGTGCCTCAACCGCCTCATCCAGATCGCCGCACGCAAAAAACGCAACTACATTCTAGATCAGGTATTTACTGGTGACCATCATGTCCCAGGAAAGGGAAGGGGTCTGTTGAGTGCCTCAGAATTCTCTGGTCCTTTTATTTTTTTTTCTCCAGAATGTCTGGGACTGCAGTGCTGATCAGGGAGTCAGCCATACATGATGACACAGTCCCAGACTCTTAGCATAGTTGTCTGAGCCCAGTCTGTGGGTAAGGTCTGAGGTCATGATCCAGATGTAGCTCAGGCTCTCAGCAGCCCAAAGAACATCATCAGGTAAGAGCTATTTAGTAAAATGGAAGGGACATGGTTTTCTGAGCCGGACAAACATCGGCTTAAATCCAAGCTGTGCTACTTCCCAGCTAAGTGCCTGTGGGCAGCTGGTTTCATCCTTCAAATCTCAGTCTCCTGGTTGGGAGAGATCATAATGGTGCCCACGTAACACACGTTTTGGCAGATAGTAGCTGGAGATTGTTGTTAATTGCTCTACAAAATATTTATGTCCTAGCTGCTGTTAGCCTGGTTTTTGTTTGTTTTTAAATATTTTACTTATTCATGAGAGACGCAGAGAGGAAGAGGCAGAGACACGGGCAGAGGGCGAAGCAGGCTCCGTGCAGGGAGCCCAACATGGGACTCTATCCCAGATCTCCAGGATCACACCCTGGGCTGAAGGCGCTAAACCGCTGAGCCACCCAGGCTGCCCTGTTAACCTGTTTTTATGACTGTTGGATACATACCTAAGTATGTATTTTCTACCAGTTATGAGGAAGGTTCTTAGCATCAGGCAATCTGAGAACCTTTGAAATTAAACCATAATTTTGTATGCAAGCAGAGATATGTCCTTTAAAAAAAAATAAACTGGACATGGGCAGCCCCGGTGGCACAGCGGTTTAGCACCGCCTGCAGCCCAGGGCGTGATCCTGGAGACCCTGGATCGAGTCCCACGTTGGGCTCTCTGCATGGAGCCTGCTTCTCCCCCTGCCTGTGTCTCTGCCTCTCTCTCTCTCTCTCTGCATCTCTGAATAAATGAATAAAATCTTAAAAAAAAAAAAAAAAAAAAAAAAAAACCTGGACAGTTTTGAGTTAGGATAGGAAGATTGTTCATGGCTTTCAGCATTCTCAAAAGAATGAGTGACCCAAACATGGTTAAGGATCCCTTTCTCAGAGTAATGAATTCCTTAGGTTGGGCGCCTTGAGACGTCCTTCTTGATACTGTCCTAAAGGCTGTCTCAAGTAGTAGATCCTTTATTTTGGGATCTCTGAACAAGCCTCTGCTCCCCTTAACCTTGTGCACGGGCTTTCTTAAAAATCTGTGAGTGCAAATACGAGTAGCACCCCCTACCCCCACCCCACCCCAGCCCTTACTGGAGTGCCTTCCATACATGTAGCCCTGGATACTTGATTACCATGAATTCAAAGAGTTCCTGATGAGGGTGGAGCTGGTGGGGGTAGGCTTGTCAGAAGGGTGGTTGGAAACTCCAGGGAACCAAGTTGGCTTTGTGTAGGAGTAAGCATCTTCTACAAAAACAATTGAGCAGGAACTCCAGGTTGGGCTTGTGGACATACGGAGATTTGGGGAGAGTGGTGCCGAGAAAGCACAGAATTTCTGTCCCATTCCCTATATCTTGCCCTATGTATCTTCCACCTAGCTGTTCTCAAGTTACATTCTTTTCATAATAAACCAGTAAGTTGATGTGTATAGCAGAAGAAATGAAGTCTCATAGCCAGCATTTGAAAAGAGCACATAATAAGAACTAGGGTTTTTTAAGTAATTTTTTATTTTTATTTTTTATTTATTTACTTTTTTAAGATTTTATTTATTTATTCATGAGAGACACACGCAGAGAGAGAAGCAGGCTCCATGCAGGGAGCCTGATGTGGGACTCGGTCCTGGGACTCTGGGATCGCACCCTGAGCTGAAGGCAAACGCTCAACCACTGAGCCACCCAGGGTTCCCCTAAATAATTTTTTTAAAGATCTATTTATTATAGAGAGGGCACACAAGTTGGGGGAGGGGTAGAGGGAGAGGAGTAGGGAGAGAGAAGCCAACTGAGCCAACAGCAGCCAACTATGCCTGCTGAGTGTGGGGCTTGATCTCACGACCTTGACATCATGACCTGAGCTGCCATCAAGAGTCAGACACTAAAAAAAAAAAAAGAGTCAGACACTTAACCAGCTAAGCCACACAGGTGCCCCAATGAGAAATTAGTTTTTAAAGATAAAAAGAAGCTATTAGCTGGTGATAGTTTTTTATGGTAGACAAATTAAAAGATCCTGAGAAGTTAAGTGTTGAGTGGAAATATGTGGTTTGCTGATGAAACCGCATACTACAAAACCTTAAAAGTTGGCCAAGGTTATGCCACACCTTTGGCTCTCTTACATGATGGTGGACATGTGAGATTCACCCTAGATGTTGCTTTTCTAAAAGATGGACCTGAAAGGTGTATTTTCATCCAGTGAGCAATGCTGCAATCATAAGATTGAGCCCTGAAGACTCCCATTTGTAAAGAACACAAGACATGAGACACCTGGTTTGGTCAGTGGTTGCGTCTGCCTTTGGCTCAGGGCCTGATCCTGGATCCAGGGATTGAGTCCCATATCAGACTCCCTGAGAAGAGCGTGTTTCTTCCTCTGCCTGTGTCTGTGTCCCTCATGAATAAATAAATAAAATTTAAAAAAAAAAAGGACATGATCCTATAATACTAAACTTTGATAAAAATAAGTCATTGCAAAAAAATAAAAACTTTAAAAATTTTTTTAAAAATAAAAAAAAAAATAAGTCATTGAGCTAATGAAAAAAAAAACACAGTTGAAAACAGTTGAGCACAGGATAGTCTAAGGGCCACCCAAGGTTACTATCCCAGCTCAGCCCCATTCATGATGCATATAGCCAGCCTTTTCCCCCTTTAAAAGACTTTGTCTTTTATTTTTCTTTCTTTTTTCTTTTCTTTCTTTTTTTTTTTTTTTTAATTTCAGTCTTCTACACCCAAGGCTCAAATCTATAACCCCAAGATCAAGAGTTACATGCTCTACCAACTGACCCAAAGACTATGTTTTTTAAACAAGCCTCATTTTGCCACATACTTAGGGTGTTTTGAAAGTATAGTCCACCTTGACCCCAGTGTGATTCCAGGTCCTGAAAAATAGAGAGCTGCACCCTCAGGATTCCTTGTTTGGATACCCAAGAATCCTTGCCCTTTTTTTTTTTTTTTTTTCCTCTGTTTCCTAATTAAATCATTTGTGAAACCCATTTCAAATATGTGGCCCAGTGGAGAAGGATTATAATCCTAGGGGAAAATGGTCTTTAATGTCTGTATTCAACATTTCAAGGTGGGCTTTCCCTGGAAGTCAAGCCCCCAGCATCTCAGCCAGGCACAGAACAGCTGAGGTCTGAAAAGACTCACTGTTGGCCTTCTTGGTTTGTGCTAGCTTGTTCAGGGACAGGGTCCAGGGCTGTACCAGGTGCACCTGTACTCTTCAGGGCTGCTGGCCTCCTGGTGGAGGGACCTGCAGGTCAAGTCAAGTGACCCAAGCCAACAGAGAGGCAAAATAACCTAAACTCTGAAGGAGGAACAGGAGAGTTCTCTGATTAACCACAGATTGGAGGATTGAATAGGGGCCTGAAGCTATAGATTATTCAGGCCTCAGAAGAGGTCTGAAGCCAGTGATTTGACCTATTGTGGGCTTAAGCCCCAGAAGTGGGTTCCAGAAAACCGTGGAGGTAGGATGTAAGATTCAGAGCAGAACCCTGGCCAGGTGCTGGCACTTCCCACTCCACCAACTTCAGCAGTGAGGGATAAGTCGATGTATAGCTGAATCCTGAGCTAGATAGAACTCCCAGAGCAGAGACAGTACCGCCGGCAAAATCCCTACAGTCCTAGGGTCTTAGCTTAGGGTTATCTTTTCCCTTTCCCCTCTGATTTTTCCTAAGTGGTCAGACCTCCCCACATTTGGCTCTCCCAAGGTTGGCCTCAGAAATGCTCATCCTTAGAGGGAAGGAGAAAGAGGCTATGTGAGCCAGAATTCTGCCTTTGGCCAGAATCCCAGCCCCTATCCCAGGCTGTGTCTCATTGAGCACAAGCTCTCAGGTGTGTTGGAGCCTGGACCTATATATCATGATGATTTCAGTACTCTTGATATGGGGGTGTTAGAGCTGTGGGACATCTGAGGAGGGCAAGAAAAAAATAGCTGGATTTGGGGGGGAAGCTGAGCCCTCATCAGAGAAAGGAACATATTTGAAGTAATGTAGTCAGTTTACTGGTAGAACAGGTTTTAGCTGACCTCCCAGAAAAATCACAGCCAAGAATGGTGGGGTCTATGGTGGAAAATTAGGAAAGCTGTCTGGAAATGGGGTGCCTGGCCAGGATATGGACGATGATAAAAGGAGTTGAGACTTTGTCCTGAGGGCAGTGGGGAACCAGGATCATGTTTTCATCAGAGAGGGACATGGCTAAAGGCCAACAGAGAAGTAGGAGGCCACATTGCCTCAAGTGCTCTTTAGGGCCCTTTCTTACCCATGGAAAGCCTCTGGAATGAGTTCCTGCCTGGCCTGCTCCTGGCCTACCATAGAGCTTTGAGATGGTGCAGAGCAGGGGCAGGAACTCTCCTGAAGGCTTTGAGAAGGCCTCTGCAGGGCCATGTATGAGGGCCCCAAACCATTCCCAGAGTTGAGGGCTGCAGGCAATGAGTTCTCTTAGGGCTCTCACAGCACAGAGCCAGGCCAGGCAGTAGTAATCAGAAGCAGAACTGGATGTGACAGCATTGCCAACCCTGTCTCAGTCGTCAGAACCTGTGGTATTAGTCCTAGTCCTGCTTTGCATCCCCGTTGATGATGATGACCAAGAACAGATAGGAGTTAAAAGCCTAACCATTGGGAACCTCCCCATGTCCTGTCAGCAGCTGTCAGCAGCCGCTTTCCCAAGTCCCATGCCATGCCTTCCCGTGAGACAGAAACCTAGAGCTAAGAGGAGAGGTCCAGAGTAAACCGCCTCTTGATGGCAGTTGTTGTAGAGAGGGAGGTGTTTCTCTTCTCCACCTTCCCCATCCCCAGAGCCTCAGCCTGTTGCATTGTTGACAATTCCAGACAGTTCTCTTCCTGCATTTGTGGTTCCTTCCACTGGGTTTACCTCCAAGCCCAGAGTTCTTTTGTCACTGACTTTGTCACCGGCTTTAAATGTGCTCCTCTGGGGTCCAGCCAGGTTCCTGTCATGGCCAGCCTGACCCTACTAAGCTCTGGACAGGAGACAGTGGGACTCTCACAGCCGGAGTTATTTCTGCTACTGTATTTCTCCCTCATTCCCCCAGACCATCATACACCAGAACTGCCCACAGAACTTCTTGGAGAAACTCAACTCCTGTCCTTTGGCCCACTTCGCTGGGGATTGAGGATAGCTAGGGAGCCAGGGAACACAGCCCCAGACCTTCTTAGAGTCAGCATCTCTAAGCAGGGTGGGACCGGGAGAAGCAGGAGCTGGGCAGAGGGATCCCACACAGCTGGAAGAGCTGACCTAGCTGTTGTGCTGGTCTCCTAGCAACAGCCACCAGCAGCCCCCAGTGACCATAGCATTGCTGGGCCAACCTAAGGGCTCTGACCTCACTGTGTTTGCTGTAGCAACAGCTACCAGCAGCTAACTCCCTTTCCTCCAGGAAGCCAGACATTTGGATTTCTGCTGGCCTGGTTCAGACTCTCTTCTTCCCTTCCCCAAGACCAGGAATAAGGGGAGGGAAAGACACTCTTAAAAACACTCGCCAAGTGTGTTCTCAGTACCTCCGTTCCAGAGTGTCTGAGGACCCATCCCTCAGAGTCTAGCCACTTCCCAGGACAGGGGCTGACTATTATTAGGAGTCCAGTATGCTCCACCCCCACTCCTCCCACTCCCATGAAGCTTCAAGGACTAGCCTTCTTGACCACATTGCTTCTATTTTCTGCCCCCTCATCAGCACATTTACAGGGCAGGTCTGCCCTTGGAAAATCTCCAGGAGGTGTTTATCCCTGTCTTTGGGGTTTGAGGCAGTCAAAATAGGATCATTTCTTATGGGCAAGAACCGTGGAATGGGTTGTCCACAGAATGGTCTGGAGCCACAGTCACTCTGGCTTTTGTGCCAGGAGAAAACCTCATTATTTAGCTGGAGGAGGCCAAATTCTATCTTGTTATGATCAGATGCCACCTTGTTTTGCTTTTAGGAATGAGTCCAGGAAGAGCAGTGGGAAGAGGGCCTTTTCCTCTGTAACCTGATGTGCCTCTTAACCACTTGTGGCCCACGGCCTCTCCAGGGGCCAGTCTTCAGGGCCCAGATCCCAGCATGGGTGTGTGCTTGCAGCATAGACTATCCTCCTCCCTCTCCTTGAAGGGTGGAACATTTTCCCTGGGGCACGGGGAAGAACATCCCTGCCTGTTGTGTGTCAGGATCAAGGGTCTGATTGGTTTAGAGAACAGCTGCACCTACAGCCCAGATCTCCCAGCAGATGTGCACTGGGGTCCTTGGCCTCTGGCCGACCTACAGCCCAGTATCCTCTTCCTTGTGCCTTGGGAGAGGATCTCTTGTGTCTTGTCTTTTCTTCGAATTTAACTTTCCTTGGTCCTTTCCATTGGGAAGCCTTTCCTGGGACAGTGTCAGTCCTATTGGCCATATTTTCAGATCCACCCTATGTGTGTTGACTTGGAACTTTCCCTGCCCCCTCCTTGCCACATGCCAGACACTCACATCTGCAAATCCTCATCAGAGCCAAGAGGAAGATCTGATCCCTCTCTTTCAGATGAAGAAATTTGAGACACAGGCTAATTAGGTGACTTGTCTAGTCTCACAAATAGTAGGAGGCACAGCTGGGATTTCAAACCCCAGCTTCTTCCCCAAAGCCTGTGTTCTTTCTACCCTGTCTCACTGTACCTGCCTTTTAGAGTATGAGCAGGGAGAGGGAGAGAGAGAATCCCAAGCCCACTTCATGCTGAGCACAGAGCCTGACTCAGGACTCAGACCCACGACTCTGAGATCACGGCCTGAGCCAAAACCAAGAGTCAGATGCTTAACCAACTGAGCCACCCAGGGGCCCCTGTCCCTGCCTTTCCTTTTTTTTTTTCTTTCTTTTTAAGATTTTGTTTATTTATTCATGAGAGACAGAGAGAGAGAGGCAGAGATACAGGCAGAGGGAGAAGCAGGCTCCATGCAGGGAACCCCATGCGAGACTTGATCCCAGACTCGAGGATCATGCCCTGAGCTGAAGGCAGATTCTCAACTGCTGAGCCACCCAGGCGTCGTCCCTCTGTCCCTGTCTTTCTGATGGGAAGTCACTATTAATTTGATCTTCCCGTGGTCTGGATCACTTCACGTTTACTTTACAGTGAGACTAACCATGGCATACCTCCCTCCCCAGTAACAGCCATAACAACAGTGGCTCCCATTTGTTGAATGTTGGCTGTGAGCCAGGCCCTGGGCTAACCAAGGGCTTTTACTCAACATGAATTCCTGAAGTCTTAATAGTGAACATATGACATTCATACTATTTTCCCCTTTCAGGGCTTGAGACTCATTAAATGCAAAGTCTGTTGATTTTACAGACAAGTAGGTTGAGTGGAACTTGTTCACCCAGGGCCACGGGGGTGTGACCTGACCACACTCTAACTTAGGTTAGAGTTGGGATATGCCAAGCCACCCACACACACACTGCCTGCCTCTATCAAGACAGCTCCCATGCTGGAGGCTGCCTCAGAAACCCCACTCAAGGTCTTAATTGTGTTTGGGGCAGTTGTTCTATTATCCTTTTCCGCTCAGTCTTTAGCAGCCCTGGCAGGGAGGCATTTCATCTGATTTACAGATGAAGCAACTATAAGGACTGGCCAGAGTGAGTTAATGGCCAAACTAGGACTTGACCCTGGGCTTTTCCACCCTATCAGGATGGAAATACAGTATTTTTTGTGTCTCTTGGTACCTGCCCCTCAAGGGCTTTTCCCTTGAGTCCCTTTCAGAGCTGCTAAAAGTTGTTCAAAAGCAGGTATTCCTCAGGACTCCTAATTCTCTTCAGTGTCTTAAGTTTGGATAGGGAGGATACCTGTATGGTGCCTGGGTCCCGTCTCCAGAAACGAGTTTGGTAATTCCTGAGTGGCATTAGGGCTATTCTCTTTTCCAGTAGCATCCAGGTGATTTGGGTGTACAGGCTGAATCTGTGAGCCCTGGGGTGCCACAGGTCTGGGTCTCAGTTCCAAAGAGCACATAGAAGGTACTCAGTAAATGGAAGCTGTTGGCAACTGCTACTCTTGGTCAGGTGTGTTCTAGAGCACCACTTTGTGCCAGAACCAGCCCAGGACACACCTGTGCATCACCTAGAGGAAGGGAACAGAACGTTAGCAGCAAAACTGCACTTGTGAAAAAGCATGGGCTGTTGCCTTGTCCCGCTCTCTGGGTAGAAGCCTGTGGGTAAGCCTGATGGCTTTAGAGAAGGACTAGGGGAATAAAAGAACCACAGTGTTGATGACAACAGTCCACAAAACTGTCAGAAGGGGCTGGTTAATTATGGCAACCATTCTGTAAATATTATGTAGCCATTAAAAGAGAACACTGGCCCAGAAAAACGTTAGAGAAACATTAAGTGAAAAAAGCCTTCCAGAGAGTATGTAGCATGATTCCACTTGTATTAAAAATCACACACATCGGGATGCTTGGATGGCTCAGCAGTTTGGTGTCTGCCTTCAGCTCAGGGCTTGATCCCGGGTGCAGGGATCAAGTCCCATTTTCGGCTCCCTACAAGGAGCCTGCTTTTCCTTCTGCCTAGGACTCTGCCTCTCTCTCTGTGTCTCAGAATAAATAAAAAATTTTAAAAAATCTTAAAATAGAATAAATAAAATTTATTCTTAAATTTATTTATTGTTAGAATAAATAAAATCTTAAAAATCACAAATCTGTGTTGATTTCAACAGCACATACGCTAAAATAAAATTGGAACGATACAGAGAAAATTACCATGGCCCCTGCTTGAGGATGACACGCAGATTCGTGAAGCGTTCCATATTTTAACTATGACCAATTTCCCATGTGTACCTCTAAGATTTTTCCATCATATCTCAAAGTAAATGCTTTAAGAAAGAAAAAAATTCATACAGATCTTTCTAGAAATACATAAATTCAGTTCGGGTCATCTCTGGGAAGGAGGAATGGCAGTAAGCAAATAAAGGGATTCTTAACAATAAATTCTTATTCCTCTGAAGTTTTTACCATGAGCCTGTGTTTCTTTGGAATTGGGGAGAGGGTATGAAGTGGCGTACCAAGAACAGATAGGAGTTAAAAACCTAACCATTGGGAACCTCCCCATGTCCTGTCAGCAGCTATCAGCAGCTGTCAGCAGCCGCTTTCCCAAGTCCCATTTTCTGAGGACTGGCTCAAGAATATTAAGAGCAGTAAAAAGAGCAGTTTCCTGAGTTTTTCTGCTTAGGAGAACTATCATTCTTTTCTCAAATCCTGGCCTACATAATACCTGACAAGAAAAAGCCCAAGTTGTAATGTACCATCTCTTGCCTCTTTTGTTATCTCCCCGTAGACAAATGTTTATGGGTCAGCCCAGAGACGAAAAATGAGACCATTTGAAGGCTTCCAGCGCAAAGCCATTGTAATTTGTCCCACTGATGAGGACCTAAAAGATCGAACAATAAAGCGAACCGACGAGGAAGGAAAGGATGTCCCAGATCACGCGGTCCTAGAAATGAAAGGTAGGAGATGAGCCGTTCCCAGGGGGCCAGCACAGCAGGCTCCTCCAGAGAAAAGCTCCTTCCGCAGTCCCTTCCTCCCCAGCTCCTGGCTTATTCCTTTTTTGATCTTGTCCATTCTTCCCTTACTCCTGTTCTGCCCTTCCTTGTCTGGTGCAGCTGTGAATGGAAGAGCTGCTGGCAGTCCTGTAGCACAGTTTTCAGACTAGTTGGGGCTGGGGCAGGATGAGGGAGAAGATGTGTGGGAAAAGACAGTGAGAGCCCCGCACTCAATACCACCAGTGGGGTACTGAGCAGGCTTCAGTCTCCTCCTCTGTAGAAATAAGAATGCTGGTTCCACGTGCCTGGCCCACCTCCTGGGGAGGCTGGAAGGAGTGTTTAAATTTGGTGGCACTTAGCCACCTCTTCAGAAGAGAGGAGGGTCTTTGTTAACTCTTGATCATTGTCAGAAAGATTGAGACTCTTCTCACTTTGTTACTCACTTCTCATCCCCTCTACCATCTCCCTTCTGGCAGGCCAGTGTCCTGGGGGTGTAGGGGACCAGACCTCAGAAGATAATGACCTCTGTTCCCTCTGGGGCCCTGACTTCTTCCTAGCCAACTTCACATTGCCAGACGTTGGGGACTTCCTGGATGAGGTGCTGTTCATTGAGCTGCAGCGGGAAGAAGCAGACAAGCTGGTGAGACAGTACAATGAGGAAGGTCGCAAGGCTGGGCCACCCCCTGAAAAGCGCTTTGACAACCGTGGAGGTGGTGGCTTCCGTGGCCGAGGCGGTGGTGGAGGCTTCCAGCGCTATGACAACAGAGGCCCACCAGGGGGCAACCGAGGAGGCTTCCAGAACCGAGGGGGTGGTAGCGGTGGAGGAGGCAACTACCGAGGAGGTGAGACATCTCAAACAGGGCTCTCTCCGCTTTTGGCTCCCAGAGCAGGGTTGGGCTTTGTGATTGCTTACTCAGTCAATAGATGAGACTTCTGTAGGACTAGCTATGGGCTGAATTCTGGTGGAGAACCACAGCAAGTCCAATTCTGGGCCCTCAGGGGAACTCTCCTGCTGTCTTGCTTCCCCTGGGCATTGTTCCTGAAGCCCATACCCCTTTGCAGGTCACTAGTATCATTGGTGAATCTTCCCTTCCATCTGACCATGAGTTTATTGCTAGTCTTGGGTTCCAGGTCAGGACCTAGTACAAGATCGATGTTAGGACTGTTTTGGGTACTAGGTGTCAAATAGAGAAGTGGGCTGAAAAAGGTTAATTTGCCCAGCTAAATCCAGAGATGGGACCAAGTGGTCCAAAGCCCAGGCTTTCTGTCACTAAGTTCTGCTATCTCTGAAGCAAAGTGTATGATGATCTAACTAGCATGCCCAACTCTGTTTCAGTGTTATGCTAGATGATTCTGGGGACACAGCCATGACCCAGACAGACACATCAGCCTGTAGTGACAGTCCAGAAGGATTCTGGGCCGAGTGGCAAAGCCCAGGGTTAGTGTGGGCTTGGCTGATACCTGATCCAGCCTGGGAGGGAGCTCAGGAAAGGCTTCCCAAAACACCAGTGGCTAAGCTGAGGTCCAGAAACCTGTTGGAGCTGGCAGGGGGAAGGATTCTGGGCCCAGCCACATCTGTTCAACGACTCAGGAGAGACCGGCTGTGTCCTCGGTACTTAGTTCCCCTCTTCCTGACCACCCCTTCCGATTGGTTCAACAGCCATTGAGTTGCTGGGGACACAGTAGAAACCCAAACAGCCCTGGTCCCAAGCTCACAGTCTAATGGGCAAGACAAGCCTGTCTGCAGATAGCGATGACTTAGTTATTAAGGCTGCATGGCGGTGGGGAGGAGCCCGGGGGTCTGAGGGTTCGGAGCGACCGGACCTCTCCCTGGCTTCTCCGATACAGGCTTCAACCGCAGCGGAGGTGGTGGCTACAACCAGAACCGCTGGGGTAATAACAGCCGGGATAACAACAACTCCAACAACCGAGGCAGCTACAACCGGGCTCCCCAGCAACAGCCACCACCCCAGCAGCCGCCACCGCCGCAGCCGCCACCCCAGCAGCCGCCGCCACCGCCCAGCTACAGCCCTGCTCGGAACCCACCAGGGGCCAGCAGCTACAACAAGAATAGCAACATCCCTGGCTCAAGCGCCAATACCAGCACCCCCACTGTCAGCAGCTACAGCCCTCCACAGGTGAGAGAACACGTGTGTGTGTGTGTGTGTGCGCGCGCGCGCGCGCACATAGGCCAAAGGAAGTGGACCTGGGGAATGGCCAATATGTGCTCAGCCAAGATGGCTCTCTGCTTTTCCCTCCAACCCTGTCCTTCTTCCTGGCAGTGCTTTTGACTGTGACGGACCCTAGACTAGATGTTCCTTCCAAACCCAGATAAATTGGGAACCTACCCATTCTCCCAACCCCTTAGGGTTGTGTGCTGTGAGCATTGGTTGCTCCAGCAAGTACATTTCTCGTGGTGGTGTCGCCTCTGCTAAATCCTGGAGGAAGTACTTGATTGGGTTTCCTTTTCCCTAGGTTGGAGGAAGGAGCCAACCCCCTTATCTCCAGCATATGGAGACAGACCCTAAGTTTGGGAGGTCTTGCCCTGGGCCCTGAGAGCTTCACTCTGGAGCAGCTTCTGGCTTGGTTCCAGTTCTCCAAAAGCTGGTGCTTGGGCTCTGGAATGCACAGGCCCCTGTTAACCAGAGCAGTCCATAGCCGTTTCTTGAGTGTCTTTCAGATGCCAGGCCTGAGAACAGCTGCCAAGAGACAGATGAATGGCTCCCAGTCCTGGTCTAACCAGAATATTTCCTAGAACAGGATGGGAAGGCACAGATTCAAACCCCAGCCCCACAACATCTTGGTTCTGTAACCTTGCACAAACAGTTTAACCTCTGTGGACCTCATTTTTTTCATGAAGGACTAGAGCTGTTAGTAGAACTCATTTTCGAGGTTTGTTGCAAGGGATGGGTGGTATTACAACTTTGTGGGTAAGACTCTGGAACTAGACAGACCAGAGGCTGAGTCCCTGCTCCACCACCTTTTACTGTGTGACTTGAGCTCAGTAATTTCACTGCCCTGAGCTTCGGCTTCTTTCTCTGTAAAATGAAGCTAGTAGAACCTGCCCCACAGAGTTGATGGGGGGATTAGATGGGTTAATGATACCATCTGCACGTGGGAAGCACTTGGGAAATTGCTACTACTTTTCTCAGCCGACCTTCCCAAACAACTACCACCATTTATAGAGTAGCCAGTGGCTTGTACACTCAGGCTTACTGAATACACAAGGCAATCTGAAGGGGTAGTTCTGTTGTAATTATCATTTTACGGGGCGGGGAAGCAGTGGAATTTCAGAAGATGCTTCTGCCTTGCTCCCCCAGGGTCTTAGAGCTGGGAGTAGAGCCCAAAACACAACCCTACCTCCTACCCTGTCTCAGCATGCCACAGAGCTGACCCATTTCCTCAGCCTTCAAATAACCTCCACCAGGGAAGTTCCTTTGTGGCCCACTGCTTATAAAGGTCCTTTCTCCATCCCAGCTGAGCTATTTCACAGAGCCCTGGTTTTCCCCCCTATTTTCCAGCCGAGTTACAGCCAGCCACCCTACAACCAGGGAGGTTACAGCCAGGGCTACACAGCTCCACCACCTCCACCTCCACCACCACCTGCCTACAACTATGGGAGCTATGGCGGCTACAACCCGGCTCCCTACACCCCACCACCGCCTCCCACTGCACAGACCTACCCTCAGCCCAGCTATAACCAGTATCAGCAGGTAGGTGCCAGATTTAGGAGGGAGTCTGGGACTTGGGGGGCGGGTGCATATAGAGAGACTTCTGGGGGACCCACATGAATGTGTATTCCGTGATTGGAGTCCCTATTTATTCCTGCTGCAGAGATGGGCTGGCCTTGAGCTGGCATTCATCTGATGTAGCCATTTCATTCAGTCAACACTTCTGCACTGGCTGCTAATAAATAACTGTATCTGAACCTCTTCTCCCCAGTAAAGCCAGCAAATGGCATAGTAGAGGCCTCCAAATCCTGCTTCAGCACCATGGCCAGTGTCCATTCCCTTGGTTGATGCTAGACCATCATACCTGTTGCTATTTGGAATATGGTATCTACCTACACCTGGAAGGACATTAGGTTGGCAGGCCAGGAGGTCTGGGCTGTAGCCCCTGACTCCCCAGCAATGTGGCATTAGGTCAGTCACATGTCATCCCAAGGGACCTTGATTTCTCTGTCAGGGGACCCGTGTGTTGGCTATCGTCAGCACGCTCATCTCTGCCCTGGGTGAGAGTGGGGTCAAAGCAGCAGCCATATGTGGATCTGGGTAAGGACAACCTGGTGCTCTTGGTTTCTCTCTCCAGTATGCCCAGCAGTGGAACCAGTACTATCAGAACCAGGGCCAGTGGCCACCATACTACGGGAACTACGACTACGGGAGCTACTCCGGGAACACACAGGGAGGCACGAGCACACAGTAGCCAGTGTGCTCTGGAGGCCCCTGCCGGCTTCCTCCACCAGCGCCCACCTCGGCCCCCTCGTCTACCCACCCTGGGTCCTGTGGTGCTGGGGGACGGGTCATCCGAGGGCTGCCTCCTTTCAGCCCACTGCCTCCCCTCTGAGGGGCTTCTTCCCCAACACAGGGCTGGGCATTTTTCTCTGGATTCAAACAGGCAACAATGACCTTTTATTTTCTGTTTGTCCCCTTACCTTCTTCCTCCCCCTCTTCCTCTTCCTCCTCTTCCCTTCCTCATTTTTGACTAAAGACACATACCCCCCTTGGTCATACAGTGAGGCTACAGTGGCTGAGGGGGGCCCTTCTGCCCACCTCTCCCAGCCCTGCTCCAGCCCCTCAGCTTCCAGACCCTCATGCAGTTGGTTGTACATTCTTCCAGGAGCTGTTTTACTGTCTACTTTTCAGGATTAAAAAAAAAAAAAAATCAAAAATTAAAAAAAAAAACACAAGTTTAAAAAGTAAAATGTGGAGGGAGGAAGCAGTGACAGATATTTTTTGGTAATTATGCTTTTTTTTTTTTAATTTTTAGAATATCTGTTTTTACTGTGGCTGTTGATATTTCATCAGGATAACCATTTCTTTGCTGAGTTCAGGTGACTGAGGAAGAGCCACACCCTCAAAACAAAACAAAATACACACAAAACAAAACCACAGAATCATCTTTAACCTAACTTTTTATACGATGTCTCAGTTTCCCGTAACCTTGCACACAAGCTTCTGTGTTGAGTTGAATTGTAACTGCTTTTTGTATTTGGAGAGAGTGTGACTATTGAACTTGAAACCTTTTATTCCGGGCGTCTTGGTAGTTTCTGGTGGGATTAAGCGGGTGAGAGGGAAGAAGGGGAGGTTAGGGGGGGCTCCTTCCCTTCAGAACATGAAATTTCTCCCACCGCCTCCTCTCCAGAGGTCTCCCAGGTGCCAGACCTAAAGGTTTTTCCTACAATGATCCTCTGATTATTTTTACTCCCCCCTTGACCCATATGTTTTAACAGGATTTTAACAAACTGCACTTATTAAGAAATGTGTTTGCTTTGTTTTGTTTTCTTTCAATAAACGACATGGCACCTCCTAGCAGGAAGGAAGCAGGGTTGAAACCCTGAAGTGTTACTGCAGTTGGCCTTTAATTGGGGTGGGACCTTTTCAAGGGGACATTATTTACTCATCCATTAAACACCTACTGAGGGATGCCTGTGCCTGGCCCTGTTTTTGGTGCTGGGGATGCCCCCGCTTAAACCTGGGGCTCTCAGTTTAAAATCCACTAGTTCATTTTAAAATGGTTCCACTTCTGGTCCACTCACAGCCCCAAATCTCTCCTGGAATTTGTGTAAAGAAGGCATGGCAGGTCCCTAGGTAGAGCTGATGGGATGGAGACCACGGCTGGACTGTTGGGGGTTATCATTGGGTGTGACTGCCCATCTACCTCGGTCCTGGCCTTGGATGCTGGAGTTAGGACAGGTCCTGCCCGCACTCCTGGATCCAGGCCAGTGGGGATTCCAGGAACTTTTTTTATCCAGCAACTATGTGTTAGGTACTTGCTCTATGCCTCACTCTTTCGACAGTGCTGGGAATATAGCATGGTTAGGGCAGTTCTGAGCCCTGCTCTCGCATGTCTCCCAGTCCAGAGGTAACACAGACTTGTCATCAGACGGTGACAGCACCAAGTGGTCAGCTGTGAAAGCCTGAGAGTGGGGAGTGTGGTAAGGGGAGATCTTCCTGGAGAAGGGAACAATTTTTTAAATAGCCAGGGTAGAAAGACTGTGATTGCATCGCTATAGCCCAGTATCTTCCTTCCCCAGCAACTGGAGTCATTTTCTTTATCACTTTGGGATATATGGTGTTCCTGGCCCCTTGTGAGGGACAGTGCTGGGGCACAGGAGTGCCGTCTCAGTCCCATCCCTTCCCTTACAGGAAGACCTCAGAGCCTTAGGAAAGCAATGGCTGCAAAAGGAGGAAGGCTGACTAGTTTGGAGGTCAGGGATGTGAGGTGGAGCCAAAATTGGTGGCCAGTTAGACTAAAAGGGACTCAAGAGTGCCTCCATCTGCCTGCAGGAGGGGAAGGGCCTCAAGTCTATCCAGGAAGTCCCCTTCTTTGCAGGTCCACGTGTTGGGCAACAGCACCCTCTGCTGGCCTCTCTGGGCAATCTCAAGTGGCAGTTGCCACCTATCAGCTGTGACAAATGGGCATCCAGATTCCTTATCCTGGCAATGCAAATGGGAAGTTTTTCAGCTCCAGTCCACACGGTGTGGATCAGTGCACCAGCCTCCTCACAGATCTCCCTTACCTCCAAACCCTGATGCTTTCCCTGCCCCAACCCCGCCACCCGAAGGATAAAAGAACACAAGCTACTTAGTGTGGCTTAGGAGGCCCTGTGTGCCTGGTCTCCAGTGACCTTTCTGGCTTCACCTTTTGCTACTCCCCCTTTGAACTTCAGACTGCTGGTTTGTTCTTGGGGAGTCACAAATCTCAATCCAAATGCTATCAACTCTGCTTTGGAAAATGCACATGTACATGGAATTTTGCAAAAATATTCAAGAAGTTCTCAGATCTGCAGTCCAACCATGGCCCTTAAGTTCTAACTTTTTTATTCCCTAACCACACAGAAAGCCTTGCAGTAGCCAGAAACATCCATGCAAAGTCTTTACCTTGCCCTTTGCTTCCTAAAACCTTCCACTTTAATTCCTATTCATCTTTCAGGTCTCAGCTTGAGTGTCCCTTCTTTCTAGAAGGAAAACTTCGTAACCCTCCAGGCAACCCCAGGAGAGCCTGGGCCAGTCAGGGTACTCACCTGTGATAGGTCTGTCCACTTTGTTGCTAACACACCTGAATGAGTCAGTACCCATCACCCAGAGCAGATCCAGGACCAGGGTTATCACCCTTCACATCTGCAATTCTTCAGGTCCTGGAACACACCGGGAAGTTCTATCTGATCTCACCACCCATATCGTGCTAGTCCGGGACTGGTTTTGATGACAGTAGTAAGAGACAAAGCTTAGTAGATACTCTTTGAGGTGCTGAAGGAAAAACGGATGGAGTCTAAACCAAAGTACAAATCTTCAAGAGGCTCAGGACTATGGCCATTCAACCATCCATCCCAGAAGTAAGCATGCCAGGCTCTGGAGTCAGCGGTGAGCAGGTTGAACGAAGGGTCACATCCTTTCTGATAGTGCAATTCCGCAGCAGGTCGGATGGGGGCGGGGGGGTTGGGGCAGGGAAAATCCACTGACCCGGGCGCCCTTTAGGTTCCCGGCTGCGGGGGGCGGGGCCAGGGGGCCACGCATGCGCATTGGAAGGTCCGCCTTCAGCCCGGAACTGTTGTTTGGGACTCCGCCGAGCACCCGGCCCCCGGAGTGTGCTCAGCCGGAAGTGGCCGTCCAGGGCTCGGGCCCGGGATTGGCGTGCAGACCCCACCGCGGCGGCTAATTAGTGGAGAGTGAGTATGGAGGCCGTGGCGACCGCGGCGGTGGCGGCGAGGGAACCCGATGAAGGTGAGGTCCTGGCCACGCGGAGGTGGCGGGAGGGTGGGCCTGCGGTGTCACTGGGAAATGATTCCCCGTCGGCGCGCAGGAGGACTCTTTATAGGGGGACGCTTGCGGGGTTACCAGTCCCCCTCGCCACTCTGTCCAGATTAATTCCACTCTTGTCGCGGGCTGCCGCCCTCGCCCCGTCCCCTGCCCCGAAACTCTCCCCTTCAGAGTTCCAGGCCAGCCCTTTCCATGTGCCAGGCTAACCCGACTCCTCACCAGGTATCAGGTCAACCCACACCTGGCCCCTGCCCACCCGCCCCCCTGCGTCGCACTGCCCCTTGCCTTGCTCCAGGCGGGCCTTCCTCTTGTCCCACGCAGACTCCGCTGATGCCACATGTACAGCTCCTCCGCTTCGTTCTCATTCCCCCGAAGTCCACAGTGCCGTCTGCGTTCTTAGGTCCCTAATCCGTTTCTGTGCTCCCTCCATCTCTCTCCTTTGCATTTTCATCTTATCTCCCCTGATGCCTTCCCATCAGAATCTAAAACGCCTTCCTTCTGCTCATCTTAAAATTTCATGCCTGGGACCCTTGGGTTTCTCAATGGTTGAGCGTCTGCCTTCTGCTCAGGTCATGACCCCGGGGTCCTGGGATCGAGTCCCTCATGGGGGGGCGGGTACTCCTCGCAGGGAGCCCGCTTCGCCCTCTGCCTGTGTCTCTACCTCTCTGTGTGTGTCTCTCATGAATGAATAAATAAAGTCTTAAAAAAATTCCATCCCCCTGTTTCAGATTCATCCCAGGTGGTGGGAGATGTAGTTGAGAGGTTGGCTGAAACATCACTGGCCAAGAATTGGTCATTGTTGAAGCTGGATGATGGGTATATGGGTATATTGTATTCTCTACATTTGTGCATGTTGGAAATTTCCCATTAAATTTTTTTTGCTTAACCTAAAAAAATCTATCGCTCGATTCCATGGGCCTTAAGATACCGTGTATCTTCTTCAGAGTCCTCCACACCTGCCTCCATTTCTTCACCTCCCACTGACTTGCAGTCCAGATTCTGCATCCACAAACTGCTCTGATCAGGGTCACCAGTGACCCCACCCCCCCTCAGTGTAGTTAAAAGGAGTCACCCCAGTCAGGTTTTCTCTTATTAGACCACTTGGAGAATTCAATGCCATCGACCCCTCCATCCTTCTTGAAAGCTGTCCTTTGGTTGGTTGGTTTCCTTCTTTCTGAGATTTATTTATTTATTTGAGGGGGAGGGCAGAGGAAGAGAATCTTCAAGCAGCCTCCCCACCAAGTGAGGAGCCTGAAGCCCAACTCCATGCTCTGTCTCATGACCCATGAGATCACGACCTGAGCCAAAACCAAGAGATGGACACTCAACCAACTGAGCCACCCAGGGTGCCCCTTTGGTTTCTGTGACACCACTTTTTGACTTTCCCTTCTCTCAGCTCCTCCCACTCATCCTCTCACAGTTTCCTATGGCTGCTGCAGCAGAGGACCACAAACTGGGGTCATCTTAAGATGCAGAATGCATTTTCTCACAGTTTTGAAGGCCAGAGGTCTGAAATCGGTACCATGAGGCTGAAATCAAAGTGTTAGCAGGACCGTGGAGGGCTCCCTCAGAGGCCCTTCCAGCTTCTGGTGGCTCCTGGCATCCTTGGCATGTGGCCACATCACTCTGATCTCTGCTTCTGTCCATCTCCACATGGCCTTCTCTTCTCTGTATGTCCAGTCTCCCTTGGACTCTCTTATGGACCCTCCTCATGACATGTAGGGCCCACCTGGACAAGATAATCTCCCTGTCCCAGGATCCTTTAACTTCATCACATCTGTAGAGACCCATTTTTTGGCCATAAACAGTCACACAGGCTCCAGAAATTAAAGCGTGGCTGTCTTTCCGGGGCCCATTTTGTAGCCTTCCATGGCCTTCTTTGTAGGCATGGCTTCTCCCCATCCAGTCAGGCTCTCCTAGCCTACTCTTCTCCCATCCTCACACACTTCCCTTGCCCTCCCCAAGAGCTCTCATTTCCTTTAGCTTTGGTTCTTGACTTGGTTCTGCTGACTCCATGGCTCTGTCCCCAGCCCTATACTTTTCTCCTGAGAAGTCGCTAGCCCCACACACCAGCAGTCTCTTAGATGTCTCCCCTTGGAAGTCCCCTGGGCCCATGTCCCAGACTGGCCTCAGCATCTCTGCCTGCCCCTGCCCCAAATCTGCTCCTCATCCATTACTGTCTCAGGGACATTTTGATTAGTTCCCAGACCAGAGCCCCAGACCTGAACTGGTTGCACCCCTCGCCTCCCAGCCCTTCAGCGCCATGGCTTGTCTACTCAGCTTCATGAACATCTTTCTAACCACCAACTGCCTCCTGTGCCCTCCTCCACGGCCCCTGCCCTGGTTCAGCTTAGTTTTCTCTGGTCCCTCTCTGAAACCCACTGCACTTGTAACCCTCGCCCCCTCCCTCTTCCCTGTCCCAGCCAAACTGCCCAAAAGAGTTGCCTGTACTTTCTGTCTTCTCTTATTTCCTGCTTGCTCAGCCTCGCTCCAGTTCCTAAACATTTTGAGAAGCATCTCTCAACAAGGTTTGCCTGTTACCAGTACCTGTTTTGTCTTTGACCTTCCTGTCTTCCCCATCATACTGGCTGTTCCCTGAGGGCAGGAGTTGGGCTGGCTCATTCCCATGGATCTTCAGCATGGCCCAGTTCAGGGCCTCACAAGATTTGGAGTTGCTGAAAAGTGGCTAGATGAATGTGTGAGTGAGTAGGAGAGAGCAAGGGAGTGAGTGAACAATTTAGTGGATGTGTTAGTGAACAAGTGAAAAGGCAAGGAATTGAGTAAGTCAATGAATGAGGTGGTGAAGGACCAACTTAACACACTAAACACACTCCTACCTCAGGACCTTTGCACTGGCTGTTCCCTTTCTGTGGAACTGTCTTCCCCAAAAAATGTCGTGGCTCAGTCTCTCAACACCTCAGGTTTCTACTGTCGCTTTTTGGCAAGGTCTTCTCAGACTGCCCCATTTAAAATTGCAGCCTGGGGTGGCTCAGTCAGTTAAGCGTTTGACTCTTGGTTTAATTTCAGGTCCACGTTGGCTTGTGCTCAGCACAGAGTCTGCTTCAGATTCTTTCTCCCTTTTTCTCCCCCTCCCCACCTCCCTCTTCCCTCTTTCAAATAAATTAAATTGCAGCCTGCCCACCACTGACCCCATTCCCTCTTCCTTCCCTCTTCATTTTTTTTTTTTAAAGGAAAGGCTTAATTTAATTTTTTTTAAGATTTTATTTATTTATTCATGAAAGATACAGAAAGAGAGGCAGAGACATAGGCAAAGGGAGAAGCAGGCTCCCCTCAAGGAGCCTGATGTAGGACTCGATCCCGGACCCCAGGATCATACCCCAAGCCAAAGGCAGACATTCAACCCCTGAGCCACCCAGGTGTCCCTCTTCATTTTTCTACATAGTTCTTAGAACCATACAACAGACTGTATGTTTGCTAACACATCATATGTTTTCAATAATTCTATTTTTCATTGTTCATGTCCCCTATTAAAATGTCAACTTTGTGCTTACTGCGGTATCTTTAGAACCTAGAACAGTGCCCAGGAGATAGTAGGTTCTCAGTAAATGTAAAATGAGTTCTTTCTACCCACTCCACCTCTCCCGCATTCCCATCTCAGGACTAACAAATCTTCCCTCTCTCCATAGACTGTACACAGGCCAGTACTGGGCACTGGGGAGAACTGAGCTGGACACCTGTCCCACCCAGACCCCAGAACAAGGTGGAAGCAGCAGAGAGAGCACCAGGGGCCCCAGATGATGACTCCCCTGGGGCTGAGAATGCGGCGGTGAGTGCCATGCTGCGTGCTGTGGCTGCCAGCCGCCTGCCTGTGTGTAGCCAGCAGCAGGGCGAGCCTGACCTGACTGAGCGGGAGAAGGTGGCCATCCTGGGCCAGCTATACCACGAGAAGCCACTGGTGTTCCTGGAGCGCTTCCGCACGGGCCTCCGAGAGGAGCATCTGGCCTGCTTTGGCCACTTGCGCGGTGACCATCGTGCAGACTTCTACTGTGCCGAGGTGGCCCGGCAGGGCAGTGCCCGACCCCGCACCCTGCACACCCGCCTACGTAACCGACGCTACGCTGCCCTGCGTGAGCTCATCCAAGGTGTGGGGACAGGTGGGCTGGGTGGGTAGGGATACTGAGGCAGAGGAAGTAAGAAACAGGATGCAAGGACAGAGACATGGGCAGAGGTCCTGAGAGATAAGTTTTGAGACACGGACACAGGGAGGTTGAAACAGAAACATGAAGTGATGAGGCAAGATAGGTAGAGACAGGAACCCAGGGAAGAGAATGGGACAAGCAGTGAGAAGGGCCAGAATTTAGTAGATGACATCAGTGGATCACAGACACAGAACCCAGCACTATGATGGCTGGTTATCCCTCAGGGAAACACGATTCCCTACCTCACACCATACACAGAGGTGCTGAGGAAACCCAGGACAGTATGTCTGTGACTCTGGGGACAGAGGCCCTCTGAAACAAAGCACACATGTGAAGGCCATGAAGGAAAACACCCATACCTTTTTGACCACAGCAGAATTACAAGCATCTTTCTGAACAAGGACACCAGAACTGAAGTTGAAAGATGAAAGCACACAAAGCAGAGAGTGAGTGAAGATTCTGGTTAGGGAAAAGACACAGGCCCTAGAGCAAGGGAGGTGGAGAAGATAGGACTCTGTGACAGGCAGGAGTGAAGAAAGATGGGAGGGAGGAGGATCCAATGAATGGGGTAAGGGGGTGACAGACACAGAACCCAGGAGGGACAGGAGGCAGAACGGCAGAAACAGACTGAGGGAGAGAGGCTGACAGCCAGAGAAATGGAGAGAGAGAAACACTATGGTGGGAAACACCAGAAACAGATGGATGAGGGGGACGGTTAGAACAGGGATGGCCACAGACCCCAGCGCTGCAGAGGCCAGGATTCTGGTTAGATTCTTGCCCTGGGCCCTGAAAACAGGGCTGGGACCTGTGGGTAGGAGGGACTGGGCAGATTTAACTGTTTTCTGAGGGTCAGAGCCACCCTACAGGAACAGGCAGCCAGGGGAGACTCAGAGATCCTGGGTTTGAGGGTGGTGGGGAAGCCAAGCCCACCTGAGGGAAGGCTACTGAGAAGAGCACTCTGGGGGAGAGGTGAGATCTGGGGTCTGGAAGACCACCAGGGATGCCCACATCTGGCATGTCCAGCTTGTGCACAGACGGCCACACATAGTCTACATCCTGGCTCCTGTGTGCAGGCCACTTGGCTGTGGCATCCTTTTTTTTTTTTTTTTTTTTTTTTTTAATTTTTTTATTTATTTATGATAGTCACAGAGAGAGAGAGAGAGGCAGAGACATAGGCAGAGGGAGAAGCAGGCTCCATGCACCGGGAACCCGATGTGGGATTCGATCCTGGGTCTCCAGGATCGCGCCCCGGGCCAAAGGCAGGCGCCAAACCGCTGCGCCACCCAGGGATCCCCTGGCTGTGGCATCCTGCACGCCGACTCCCAAACACGCCCAGTCATGCATTCAGGAGGCTGTGTATACCTGTGTGACCATGGACACCAATGGGCAGGGATGTGTGAACTCTGCCCAGGCATAGCTGTGCACGGGCCCCAGGCCACCGGTGCTCAGGGGCCAGAATGTACATGGCTGACCATGCACGCGTGAGTACATGTGCTGATACAGGGCTGATTGCGCACACATGCTCAGATGCATGTGCGAGTACTCCAGTCACGTGACCTCAGTCCCCTGCACGTTTCCCTACGTGTCTGAATGTACACACATACGCTTGCACTTGTGCGCTCATGGCTCCCTACAAGCATGATCACGGACATGTGTCTGCTCAGACATGCTCATCCTGCACCCAGGCCCCAGCTTCACGCATAGACCCCTGACCCCATACGCACCCTGTCTCTGCAGGCGGCGAGTACTTCAGTGACGAGCAGATGCGGTTCCGGGCCCCACTGCTATACGAGCAGTACATCGGGCAATACCTAACCCAGGAGGAGCTTAGTGCCCGCACCCCAACCCACCAACCGCCCAAGCCCGGCGCCCTCGGCACACCTGCCTGCCCGCTCTCTGACCTGCTGCTCCAGTCCTACCAGGAGCGGGAGCTGCAGCAGCGGCTGCTCCAGCAGCAGGAGGAGGAGGAGGCCTGCCTGGAGGAGGAGGAAGAGGAGGACGACAGTGATGAGGAAGGTGAGGGACAGTACCAGGGAGCCTCCCAGGCTGGGCCTCTGACCTGCAGGAGCAGACCTCGCGTCCCTCTCCTCCCTGCATGGCCTGAGTGCCCAGACTATTCCCAATCCTTCCAGCATCTCTGTTCCCCACTCCCCAAAGGCACCCAGCAATCGCTCACCTCTAGGCCATTGTTCATGCTGTTCCCTCTGCCGGGAATGCCTTCCCTTTACCACACTCCAGGTAGCAGGTCCTGACCCTGTTCTGCAGCCTCCAGAGCACTGTACTGTCATTGTGTCTGGCATGGGCCCCAGGAGGGCCGGGCTGGGGCTGTCTTGGTCACCACTGTATTCCTAGTGCCACCAGCACAGAGGAGGCGGCTCCCAGGGTCTGAGTGTTCAGCACCTCCCCAAGTGGTCTGCTCACATCACCCCCACTGTGGGTGTCCACCCTTACAGACCAGAGCTCCAGCAAAGACTCAGAAGCCTGGGTGCCTGACTCAGAAGAACGGCTGATCCTGCGGGAAGAGTTCACCAGCCGGATGCACCAGCGCTTCCTGGACGGCAAGGATGGGGACTTTGACTACAGGTGACTGGGGCCCCACTCCCCTTCCCCCAGCCTGGCACCCCACAGCCCTCACTCTGCTCAGATGGCACGAGGGTTTCACATCAACCAGAGATTGGTGGGTGTCCTTGGTTGAGCTTTGTCCATCTCTGAGTCTCCATACCCTCACCTGATGAAGGGACTAAGCAGGGCTGACGATCAGCTCAAACTGGATAAAACATTGAAATATTTCCATTCAGGTGAGTGGTGGTGGCCTTGTAGGATGCCACCACCCCAGGCCTCCCCAGGTGTCTCCCAGGCACCCCAGCTTCTTCCTCAGACTTCCCTGTGCTCAGGAAATAACCCCTGGCAGTCAGTGTCTGGCACAGGGGGTATTTTGGGGGCTGCCCCCACAGTGCTGCTCGTTGACATCCCCATTGTAACATGGCAAGACACAGCCACTGCTTTGGAAAGGATTCTTGCCATCAGTGAAAAGGACACAGGAGCAAAGTATCCAAGATAAATGGTTTTGACAACTGAGGCAGTCTCGCCTTGTGGGTGTGCCAGCCAAGGGCCGGCTTCAGACCCAGCCCCAGCAACACACGAACAAGTGGAGCCTCACTGGCTGAGTGGGGAGCGCCATTGCCACGGCCACCGGGAGCATCGCAAGCCTGATCTAGGGCTACCCCCACCCCACCACCCAGCTCTAGAGGCAAGGCTGGTTGATCCACTGCCAGCTGTGGTAGAGCCTCTGGGCCCAAGTTCCCACACAAAGCGGGGCACAGAGTTCCTGGGCCGTGGGGAGCCCTCAGAGAGCCAGGTGCCCATGAGGAAACTGGGTATGACGTAAGGGAGAGGAATGAGTGGTGAGCAAAGCCCATCCCCTTGGAAGGGCCACTGCTGGGTAGCAGGGCCAGTGGGTCCCTCATCTGCTTTCAGCTGCTGTGTGCTGAGTACCTGCCGTTTCCAGACTCCTGGGCTAAAGCAGTGAACAAAACCGACAAAAGGGTTCCCTGCCCTGAAGAGAGTCCCATTCTAGTGAGGAAGCAAAAGAAGTATTTAGCATCTAGTACTGATGGGCCTGTAAAGAAAATAAAGGCAGGGTCCAGGAGTGGGGGGTTGGGAGTAGTGACGAAGTGGCCAGGGAAGGCTCTCCAAGCAGGTGACGCTTCAGCACAGACTTACATGATGTGAGGGGTAAGCAACATAAATATCTGGGATGAGAATGTTCCTGGCAGGGAGAACAGCAGGTGCAAGGGCCCCGAGGTAGCTCAGAGGAACAGCAAGGTGGCCCAGGTGGCTGGAGCAGTCCACGAGGGGCGAGGTAGGTGGTCTCATCAGAGGTTGCGGGACCAGATTAGACCGCTTTCTGCACCCAGGCAAGTGTGGTGGAAGTCATGGAAGAGTTTGGTGTTGAGCCAAGGGTCCTTGACAATTCAGGATCACTGGTCACCTTAGGGTAGACATTTCTCAGCACTGTTGGCGTATTGGGCCAGATGATTCTTCATGTGGAGCATCATCCTGTGCACAGTAGGGTGCTGAGTGGCTTCCCTGGTGTCGAGTCCCCACATGCCAGTAGGAGCCCCCTAGCTGTGACAACCAGTGTCTCCAGTTATCCCCAAACATCCCCGGAGGGGAGAATCTTCCTGGTTGAGAACCACTCGGGAGTGTGAGTCCTCCTGTCACCACATCTTCCAGCTTTTTGAGAGAAACCAGAAGTTTTTTGTTTGTTTTTAAGATTTTATTCATGAATAATAAGAGAGAGAGAGAGACAGAGACACAGGCAGAGGGAGAAGCAGGGAGCCCGATGTGGGACTAAATCCGGGGACTCCAGGATCACGCCCTGGGCCGAAGTCAGACGCTTAACCCCCAAGCCACCCAGGTGTCCCAGAAACCAGAAGTTTTTATGTAAAATCTCTGCTTTGGAAAATGTTGCCTTTTGTTTGAAGCTCTGAGAGACTCTGTGCCACCCCTCCAGGGGTCAGCTCCCATTTACAGCTGCCAGCATATGGCGTTTGACTTTGGGGGCCCACAGAGCCAGCCCCTGACAGCCCCCTCCATCTGCAGCACTGTGGACGACAACCCCGACTTTGACAACCTGGACATCGTGGCACGGGATGAGGAGGAGAGGTACTTCGATGAGGAGGAGCCTGAGGACGCACCCAGCCCAGAGCTGGACGGGGACTGATGGCCTGGCCACCTGCCCCACCCACGACTCCCTCTAGGGCACAGCCTCGCTGGCTCTGGTGCCATCCCAGCTGACTCCCTGCCCCTCTGTGTGTGGGGTTCCCTGCTTCCCCACCACCCCCCCCCCGCCCTCCAACCCCCACTCCGCCTGTGTCTGTCTCTCTGGCTCACTCGCTTTTTCTCCCCGCTTTTCTCTTGCTTTCTGCATCCCTTCCTCCCTCTGCACCTGTCTTTCCTCTCTGCCTTTCTCTCTGTCCCCTTCCCTGTGCCTCTCTCCCCACGACAGGGCCCAGGCCGAACATCCTCCCCTTGAGCAAGGCCAGTGGGCCCCTCGTAGCTGTAGGCCACGTGAGGCCAGGTGGATGGAAGTGCCCAGTGCAGGGTCCGGGTCTGCCCCCGGCCTCTCCCCTGAGCCTCTTGTTTCTCCACCTCTGCACTGCACCTCTTGCCTCCTTGCCTCTGTTCCATCCTGTCTCCTTCAGCCTCGCTCCGGGGCTCTGGCTCTTCCTGCCTGTACGCTCCCATCTCTTGCGCTCCACGCTGTCTCTGGCCCTCTGTCTGCCTCTCAGGCTTTCTGTCTCTGGTTTCCATGTGGTCCCCCCAGAGCCCTGACTGCAGAGGAAGGTGGCTACCAGCAGTCACCTCTCCGCCAGGACCCCGGCTTGGGAGGAGGATGCAGGGGCATCACTGGGGCCACGAGCCTGCCAGCTTGGGTGTGGCGGGAGGGGGCAGGGGGCTCTCCCCTGTCAGCCCCACACCCCCGTCTGCTGGCCACAATGTTCCCTTCCTTCATTTCCTCCGCCTCCTTCTCCCTCTCCTGTTTACACTCCCTGAATACGCACAGGCTGTTATCATGGGTCCTGAGTCATCCCACACACAGCCTGCCCCAGCATCCCTGCCCCCAGCTGGCCACAGGGCCCGCCCCACAGAGCCCCCTGCCGCCCCGGGCTAATGGGAGCCAGATGGCCTCCCGGTGACTCAGCCACTGGCCTGTGGGAACCCAGGCGTCCCGCCTTCCCATGCCCCCACACCCGGCTCCTGCTACCCCAGCAGACACACATGTGGAGACAGGGTTAGCTTCTTACGTGGGGGTGGGCGCCACAGGTCAGAGAGGCGGGGCCTGGGGACCCTTTGCTCCTGGAAGCCAGAATGGTGGCACCTCGCCATAGCCAAGCCCACAGGACCCTCAAGACCACTTCAGGCAGGCAGCCCAGCGTAAGGGGAAGACCCCGAGGCCTCCTGGGGCCACAGCTCTTGACCCTTGGGCGTCAGCTCTGCCCTCTGGGTCAAGCAGGACTAGAGCCAGACACAGAAAGTGAGAGCTGGCCTAGAGGCCGAGGGACATTCACATGGAGAGACTTAAGTATGGAAGCATCCAGTGACTGAACAGCCCTGTCCTTTGCCGGGCCCGGCGCCACACTGAGTCCTCCAAGCAGCCCTGTGAACCGGGGACTCACCTCCATTTCATAGGTGAGTCAGGGGAGGCCAGAAGGGAGATGTCACTTGGTGAAGGCCGCCCGGCCAGTGGAGATGGAACACTGGGTCTAGGACCTCACAGGTGCTGGAGACCACTGTCGTAGGCTGCGTGTCAGGAAGACCAAGGAGGAGCTGGCTGTCAGGATACCAGCCGCTAAGCTTCGCCCCCTCCCCACGCGCTTGGCACCGCCCCGCAAGGGCTCGGAACCGTCTGGATGCGTGTAAGTCAGCACCTGGACCGGAACCATCACGGCGCTCCTGCGCCCCACGTACCGCCGCGTCGCTGCCCCGGCTCCCCGAGAAGCGCAGCATCGCCGCCGGCCCGGCTTGCCCCTGGGGTATGTGTGTGCCCGCAGCCCGGGAGGGTTTGCTAACACAGGAGCAGCCCTCCGTGATGTGTGCGGGTTTCGTCCGTCTGTCATTTGGTCATTAATGCTGTTTGTGATATACTTTGCCGGACGTAGATTCGTTACATAATAAAGTGATGAGAGACAACAGCAGCTGAGTCAGAATTAGGGTTAGTCAGATGGCGGAGACGGAGCGTTGGCCGCTGAGACAGAGGTGGGGCCGGTGGAGAGGGCCTGTGGGAGACACACCCCCGACACAGCCCGCTGCGACCTGGAGGTGCCCCGGGGGGCGCCTGGCCCTCCGCCCCCAGCCCTCGGTCGGGGTGGACGGAGAGGCTGAGTCAGGGAGGGAGAGCCCCTCCGTGGGCATCCGGCCCCCACCCCGTCTCCTGTGTGTCCTGGCTGGCCCTGCCGGCCGCCACCCGCACCCCTGTCTGACCCCCCTGCATCTCCTGCCTTCTCATCCTGTCCCTCCCACCGCTGCCCCCCTCCCCTCCCTCCTCTCAGCCCCTTGGGCCTCCCCGGCTGCTCTGATCTCCCATCATTTCCCACCTCCCCTCTAGCCCTCTACTCTCCGCCCCCCTCCCCGTCAGTCCTGCCCAAGAAGTCTGCCACCCTCTGGCTTCCCTCCCGTTCAGCCCTCCACACGGGTCTCTGCACCTCGCAGACCATGCCTGTGCCTTCTTACCAGAGGCTCCACCCCCTTTTCTCCCTCTCCCTGGGGTCCCCGGCCTGCCCCCTCACCCCTGCCCCCTCACCCCGGGGCGGCTAATCCCTCTTCTCGGTCTCCCAGACCCTGGGAAGCCCAGTGAAGATGTTCAGGTCAGAGGGTCACTGGTGGCCCCTGGGAGCCCAGGATGAGGGGTCACCGCCACACCCCCATCCAGAAAGGGGGCGGGAAGGGGCAGTGAGGCTGTGGCCTGTCTGGCCAGAAGGAAGTGTCTGCGCTGTGGCCTGGTCACCCCCGCCCCCAGGACCTGCTGGGCTGCCGCCGCCCCCAGGCTGGGGCCGAGTAAACACAGCCGCCGGCAGCTGGGATATTTATACCAAGGTCCGGGCGTGGGTCCAGTGCCCACCACAGCCCCTGCCCTGCCCGCCTGCCACAGCCAGCCCCGAGCCAGCGTGGCACCAGCCGGCAAGGGGACACACCGCAGACGCAGCCTCCACTCAGCACAGAGGCCACTGGGCGTGTCGCTCGGGATGCCAACGGCTTCCCTGGGGACACACCATGCCCCCCCCCCCTTGCTCCAGCCCTGGAAACACCAGCACAAAACGCAGACCTGCAGGACACAGTGCCACCCCCCTGAAAACTCAAAACACCTCGAAGATCACATGATGCAAAATAGAGACCCACACAACAGCTCACACACCGAAGTCACCAGCCCACATGTGGGGAGACAAAACGCAAACACCATCTGCTCCTAGAGCTGAGGATACCAGTCCCTGAATGGACAGATGGACACACACACACACACACACACACACACGAGGAATATGACAGCAAGCATGCTGGAGACACACCCCACAGACGCAACGTGCTCCGAATACCAGTGATGCACACACTGATCCCAAACATCACCCAGAAACAAGCCGCCCACAGCACACAGACGCTGCGAACTGCCGCACACAAGCACTGGAAAGCCAGCTCCCACAGCAAACTCCTGGAAACACCTTTCTCGCAGACGTGTAAACATGCACAGAAAACATCCGCATTTCAAGTCAAACTTCCCGCAGAATGCACGAATTTACGCCCTGAGAACAACAGCAAAGGTGCTGAGAAAAAGCTCAGACACACAGCCCGCCCCAGGGAGACGACCCACTCCTGCACACAGACTTGCTGAGACACACAGTGTCATGTCACAGAGCCCAGAGAGAACACCAGCTTCTAGACCGAAACACAAAACTCGGACCCACGGAGGGGACATGTGCTGGGGACACACTCTGACAGTACCTGCCCACACTCAGCACAGCTGGAGGGTATCTCAGGGTGGTTAGAAACCCCCATGCTAGACACAAAACTCAGAGCAAAAAGCTTGCGCGCGCGCGCACACACACACACACAGGGGTCCTGAACGTGTTCAAATATACATTAGAAACACAAGATACCAATCAGGTTTGGAGGAAGGGGCTTTCTCTCATCCCCCTCCCCCACCCTTGCTCCCCCCACTCCCTCCAGATGACCTAGCTCCCAGGCCTCTAGGGGAGGGGGCAGGAAGGCCTGAGCTGGCCTCCCCGCCCGCTTCCTGCCCCCGTGGGGGCCGGACGGGAAGCTGGGGCTCCGGCCGGAACCCAGGCTCCCCCCACGACTTCCCTCCCCTCCAGGGCTGCCCGCAGAAGTGGGGGAGGGGAGCGGGGCGCCCCGAACCCCCGGTCCTGCCCCGCCGGTTGGCTAGGGGCCAGGACTCCCTCGTCCCAACGGCCCCCAGCGCCCCTGCGGCCGGAGGTGCCGGGTAGCAGGGCAGGGGCCGCCCGCAGGCAGTCCAGGAAGGTGCTGAGCCCGCAAGTTTCCCTTCCTGGGCGGCCTCCCCGCCAACTCAGCCGGGCCGGCAGGTGGGCGGGGTGTGTCACGAGGGCGTGGCGAGGGCTCAGGCGACCGCGGGGCGTGCCACCCCCAGTGTGCGGCCAGGACTTGTCCTCGGGCCCAGGCACGGGCTGGGCGTGCGAGGGCCGCGACCCTGGGGGTGTGTCTGGGTGTGTAGGACTGCTCCGTCTGGGACCCGGGGTGTGACAGTGTGTCTGGGTATGACGGGCCAGCTGCTGTCTGCCGGGCCTCGTGGGACTCCCCCGGCCTGAGTGTGTGGGGCCAAGAGATGTCAGACTGAGTGGGCATGACGGGCCTGCAGTCTGTGTGACCCTGACGTGTGTCTCTATGTGTGGTGTGTGTCTGGGTGGGACTGGGCTGTGTCAGGTGGTGTGCGCGTGCACTGTGCCTGTTTGTGAGCCTGACCCCATGGAGGATGTTTGTGTAACTGTTGGTGGGTCCCGGCAGGAGTCTCTGTTCCATTTCCTGACGGGGCTCCGATGCTGGGAGGTGCATGTCTGTGCGTGGCACCGTATCCGGTGTGCAGTGGTCGTGACTGTGACCCTGCAGAATGCATTTGTGCGGCTGTGTTCTGCTGTGTGCCGGGGAGGCCCCAGACTGGGCTGTGCACATGTAGTGGGTGGCATGCATGGGCTGCGTCCACCAGGTGTCAGGAGTTTTTGTGTATCCCCTGTGGCTCAGAGAGGTGAAGGTGTCTGGGGAGACTGTGGGACACTGTCCATATAACAACCTGTGGAGAGTGTGAACGCGTGTGTAGTTGTGCCGCATTTTCACAGGGCTCCAGTGGCTACGGTCTGTGTCACCACGTGCTTGCAAATGTCTCCACACAGGAGGCTGGTGAAAATGGTAGCATGTCCTTACACAGTGACCCCCACCCAGGGTGATCCCTGGGCTAGGAGCAGAACAGGACCGGGCCCTGGGGAAGGGCAGGAGATAGTGGGGGGAATCAAAACCTGGGACACAGAGGGGAAGCTGCAGAGGCAGAGAAAAGAGGAAGGAGGAGAGAATTCATGGGCAAGCCCCTAACAGATGGGAAGAGACAGGGCAGCAGATGGAGGGCCACCCTGGCTCAGGGCACTGGCATTTCCCACTTGGACAAATGGTCGCCCTGCAGCTCCCCTTACCCTCATTCAGTGGAGGGACCCTCTGAACCCCGAAGTCAAATCACACTCCTCTTCTGTTCCAAACCTGATGTAGCACCCATCTCCCTTGAAGTACAAGTTCTCACAGGCCCCCAGAGGCCTGATGTGGACCGGGAAGCAGTCCCAGTGCAGGGGTTGCAGGCCTAGATCCTCAACTCAAGCTGTTTCGGTTCGAATCCTACCTCTGCCACGTGCCAGCTGTATGACCTTAAAAAGTAGCAAACCTCTCTGTGCCTCAGTAGTCCCATCTGTAAAGTGAGCAGCAAAGGGTCTCTGTAGCAAGAGCTGGCAATTTTTTTCTGTAAAGGGCTAGATAATAACTATTTGTGACTGCATACAGTTTCTACTCAGCCCTAAGTGATGTACAAAGGAATGGGCATGGCTGTGCTCCAATAAAACTTTATTTACAGACATAGGCAGCAGGCCAGAATTGGCCTGCAGGTAGTAATTTGCCAACCCCTGCTCTGCTGGGCTGTGGGAAGAATAGGGGAGCTCCTACACCCGTACCTGGCAGGGGGACTATTATCACTCTCTGCCCCTTGATCATTTATCAACTGACTCAGCACCCAACACCCTTCCCCTTGTCCCTCCCCTCCAACCACATTGGCCTTTCCTCCTAGTGTTGCTCACTCCAACTTCATCCTCATGGCCAAGCTCTGCCTAGGTCTTCCTACCAAGAACACACTCCCTCAGGGCTCCCCCCAGACTGCCTTTTTGACTTCCTTCAAGTCCCAAATGCTTACCTCCTCCAAGGAGTTCTCCCTCCTCCTCTCAGTCTATCCTGCTTTCCTGTCTTAGTGTCGCTTTCCATATCTACTTCCCAGAAAGTAGGTTCCAGGTGGGCAGGACCTATTCCCTTAATCTCTCTGGGCTCTGGCTTCCTCACCTTTACACTGAATGTTATCTCACATAACACAGCATCTCAGAGCTTTGTTACTGTGATCAATGTGTTAATCAATTTAAAACATTTGGAACCGAGCACTAAGTGCTCAATAAATAAATCTAGCGTCCACCGGGGAGTACTTGGAGCTTAGCGAGTGCTCCGCAGGTGTCGGTGGGAGGAAATGAATGAGAGCTACACGAGGGGGCAGATGGAGCGGGAAGCCGGGAACGTCGGGAATGTCGGGAGGGGGACCCAGTCAGGGACCCAACGACACACAGAGACCCCAGTCCTCTCTCCACCTTTAATGGACCCCGGGGATGGGGGGGGGGGATGCCTGGGGCGCGGTGTCCTTAAATACAGCCCGGCGCAGCGGGCGGGGGCGGGGCCGGGCCTGCCGGTGGGCGGGGCCTGCCGGACGGGGCGGGGCCTCAGCTGCACTTGCAGGAGCGCACGATCATGTTCGACAGCTGCTCCACCTTGGGCTTGCGGCCCACGTAGTACACGATGGGCAGTGGCTCCAGCGCCTGCGGCACGCAGCACGGCGCCGCCGACGCGCCCGGGTTGTGCTGGTTGTACAGGGCCAGGACCTGCGGGCGGGGTCAGGGCCGGGGGTCGTGGGCGGGATGTCCCCACCCGCCCCCTGCCGGTCAACAGCCCCCCGCCCCCCGCCCTCCCTCCGTCTCATCTCGGTCGGATGGGCGTTCAGTCTCGGCCTCTCCGCATTTGCCGCTCCTGCCCGGTCTTCGGTCTCTGCATGGCGGGCGGTCTGTGGACTCCGGCCTCTTGCTCCCCTACCCTCTCCGGCTCCCTCTCCTTCCGTCCTCCCCGCCTCCCGCACGCGCCGCGTCACTCAGCCTCGGTGGAGACGAGGGTCTCCCCAGACATCCGTCTCCCGCTGCGCCCCGTCTCTACCTGCTCAGACCTTGTCTCCATCCCCTCAGATCGATTTCCCGGTCTCTCTCCACCTCTAAACTGCCCAGTTCCCCTCTGTCTTTACCTGTTCGTCTCCCTCCACTCCCTGGGTCCCTGCTTGCTCCCCAGCCCGTGGCCAGACGCACCTTGCTGTACTGCGTGTCCAGGCTCCAAATGTAGGGGCAGGGCCCCAGGCAGAAGTTAGCGTGGTAACCCTTGGGCTCATGGATCCACTTCCAGCCCAGATCCTTGCGGAAGTCAATGTAGAGCTGCCGGACGCAGCAGTTCTTCTCCGTGGAGCTGCAGGCGGGAGGGAGGAGCTGGGGTCAGGAGGGGCTGCTGCAAGGGCAGCCGCCCCCTACCCACCCCCGGGAGGACACCTCGGTTGCCCCTAGCACAGTCCCCATCTCGGTCTCCCCTGCACCGCCTGTGACAATGACAGCAATAACAGCAATAGCAACGATAAACACTAACACCGACAGCACTCAGGCTAGTCCAGCACCCCGCTAAGTGCACCATAGTAAACCTTATCTCACGCAAAGCTCAGAACAAGCCTGTAAGAAGCCAAAGGACTGTCCACATGCATGCACTGAGTTCGATGTGGGCAACAAATGTTTGTTGATCCCGTGTGCTTGGCTGGGATCTACTAGGGACTCAGTACAAATGAAACAGAAATCCCTGCCTTCTGGGGCCACATGCTAGGGCTTGTCATGTTGCTCCTCTGAACAGGGCTCAAACACCACTCAGGGCAAATGCCCAAGTCCTCACCAGGAACCACAAGGTGCTTCCTGGTCTGGCTGGCTGATCTCAACTCCCTCCCCACTTTCCCTGACTCCAGCCACACTAGCATCCTCCCTGTTCCTCAAACACAGCCCTGTCCCAGGACCTTTGCACTTGTTCTTCCCTCTTCCTGGCTTGTTATTCTGACAGATACCCACTCTGGCTTGGTTCTGCAGTTCATTTAAACATATGCTCAGATGTCTTTTACACAGGGAACCTCTCCTAGAACACTGGCTGACATGCAGCAGGCGCTCCATAAATATCCAAAATACCAATCCAAATGATCATGAATTCCACTCAGTATAATAATGGCATTTTAGTTATGGAAGAAAATTTGACAATGTCTGTATCTGAAGTAGGGCAAATCTTTTTTTTTTTTTTTTAAGATCTTATTTTTGGGGACACCTGGGTGGCTCAGTCCAGTTGAGCATCTGCCTTTGACTCAGGTTATTATCTCAGTGTCCTGGGATCGAGCCCTACATCGGGCTCCCTGATCAGTGGGGAGCCTGCTTCTCTCCCTCCCTCTGCTTCTCCCCACTGTGCTTTTTTTTTCAAATAAATAAAATCTTACTTTAAAAAGATATTTAATTTTTAAGTAATCTCTACACTCAAATGTGGGGCTTGAACTCACAACCCTCAGATCAAGAGCCGCATACTCTACTGACTAAGCCAGTCAGGCACCAAGTGGGACAAATCTTGATACCTGTTGAAGCTGGATGAGAATTCATGGGACTTCATTATACTATATCTTGGTTGCTTTTGTCTACATTTCAAATTTTCCATAATAGAAGAAAATTTTAACCAGAATGGAAAAATAGTCTCCAATATCTAGTTTTTTTCCTCTTCCTCTATTTTCCATTTTTTAAAAAAAGACTTTATTGACTTATTCATCAGAGACACAGAGGGAAGCAGAGACATAGACAGAGGGAGAAGCAGGCTCCTCACAGGAAGCCCAATGTGGGACTCTATCCCCAGACCAGGGTCACGCCCTGAGCCAAAGGCAGACAGTCAACCGCTGAGCCACCCAGGCATCCCCCTCTATTTTCCTTCTTAAAACTTATTGAAAAAAAAAAAAAAAACTTATTGCCACATGGGGCACCTGGGTGGCTCAGTCAGGAGAGCATGCAACTCTTGGTCCCTGGGTTGTGAGTTCAAGCCTCACATTGAGCTCAGAGATTTTTTTTTAATTTTTATTTATTTATGATAGGCACACAGTGAGAGAGAGAGAGGCAGAGACACAGGCAGAGGGAGAAGCAGGCTCCATGCACCGGGAGCCCGACGTGGGATTCGATCCGGGGTCTCCAGGATCGTGCCCTGGGCCAAAGGCAGGCGCTAAACTGTTGTGCCACCCAGGGATCCTGAGCTCAGAGATTAAAATATATTTTTTTAAATATCTATTTATATAATATATTTTATACAATATATGTGTGTGTTAGGTTTTTTAAAAACACGTTGGAGAATAGTGATGTATAACACTCTACTGTTCTGGACTCATAATCTCTGTCCCATGCTCAGAAGTTAAAGCCAATCCTATGCAGCTGGAGGCCCAGGCTCCTGCTTGTCTGGAAGGAACTGGGACCTTTTATGTGCTGGCTTCTGGGGCCATGGCTGAGCTGGGCAGGGACCGTGGCTAAAAAGCTTGATTCACGGGCAGCCGAGAATGCTTTATATTCCAGGTACATAATGTATGAAAGAAACACTATGCAAAGCTACAAGTGCAGTATGATCCAAATTCTGTTTTGCATAAAAGGACTGGAAGGAACTATATTCAAATGTTGACTTTTTATGTGTGGTGGTATGATGGGTAATACCTTTCTGTATTTTCCAAATTCTTTTTTTTTTAAGATTTTATTTATTTATTCATGAGAGACAGAGACAGAGAGAGAGAAGCAGAGACACAGGTAGAGGGAGAAGCAGGCTCCATGCAGGGGGCCCGATGTGGGACTCAATCCCAGGACTCCAGGATCATGCCCTCAGCTCAACTGCTGAGCCACCCAGATGTCCCTGTATTTTCCAAATTCTTAACAGTGGGTATGTGTTACTTTTAAAATGGAAGGAAGGAAGGAAGGAAGGAAGGAAGGAAGGAAGGAAGGAAGGAAGGAAGGAAGGAAGGAAGGGAGGAAAGGGGAGGGGAGGGAAGGAGAGAGGAAAAAACATACAGTGCCCTCTCCACATCCACACTACTAAAGGACTCTACAATTTGGGCAAAATAAAAAATATATGGCTATGTATAAGTGTTTCAAACAGACACTATCTCTGGAAGGAGACACGAAGCCAAGAAAACTGGCTGCCTCCTCTTCAGAGAGGGGTGGGTGTCAGAGCTGGAGGGTCTCTGAGAATCCTTTCTAGATTTGGTCCACATTCACCTATTTACCCTTTCAAAAATTAATCAACAGAGAATGAATTATCTCCAAACCCTAAGAGGCAGGCCTTATTATTATTCCCATTTGAAGGGTGAAGAAACTGAGCCCTGAAGGAGGGAGTGCTGCCTGCCCACACACAGCGGGTAAGTGGAGATTGGGGCTGGGTTCCCACCCAGGAGCCTGAGCATGGCCATGTCAGCTCAAGCAGAGCGGGAAGAGGTGATGATACAGCATTTCCTGGGGCAAGACAAGGCCTCTGCAAAAGCCACAGAACCCTGAGAAGGGAGCCAGGAAACCAAGATCCCTATGAGCTCAGCCTGGTCCCCCCCCCTCCCCGGTCTGTTTGAGCCTCAGTTTCCCCATCTGTCCAGAGACACAGGGGATGTTAGGTCAAGTGAGGTGCTGTTAAGGGCCAAGGAGGTTATCAGGGAGTCCATGTTTGGGTTCAGCAAGGATCCTGAGCTCCTGGGGCTCCTGGGTGGCTCAGTGGTTGAGCATCTGCCTTTGGCTCAGGTCATGATCCCTGACGGAGGGATCAAGTCCCACATCAGGCTCCCGGCAAGGAGCCTGCTTCTCCCTCTGCCTGTGTCTCTGTCTCTCTCTCTGTGTCTCTCATGAAGAAATAAATAAAATCTTTAAAAAAGGGGGGGGAGATCCTGAGCTCCCAAAACCATAGGCACATATGTGTGCATTTATAGACCTATTTTTGGTGAAATTTCCTGGCTTTCAGTTTCTCAAGGGGGTCCTAAACTCAAAAAAGGTAAAGAACCCTCATCCAGAATAATCTTTCACTTCTGGCTCAACTCCAGCTGCTGGGGGTGTTCTGAGGTCCTGAGATTTGAATAGTCTGTGACTCTTATCACCCACCTGGGACATTCTCCATGTGGGGTCCCCACAGCAGCAGATGTACCACCTGCAAACTTGTGCAAAATGCAAATTCCCTGGCCCCACCCCCAACCTAATGAACCAGAAACTGGGGGTGGGCTTGGGCTGGGGGACAGTAGGCCATACTTAACAAGTCTGCAGGTGACTCTGAGGCGCTGGGTAACCCATTTGTTCAGGGCAAGTCTGAGGCCTCTTGCAAAGCTTCTAAGTACAGTGGGGTGGCCATGCTCAACATGGAGCTTGAACTCACAACTCTGAGATCAAGAGTCACACGCTCTACTGACTGGGCCAGCCAGCCCCCGCCCCCACCCCACCCCCGGCTTGAGAAGCTCTTGCAGAGCCTTTCTGCCATCAAGTCAGGGCTGGATAGGTAAAAGAAACCCACTTGGGGACCCAGGACAGGCTTAAGGGCGTCACATTGTCCTTGGGTGCCGGGGAAGTGTTCAGGGAGGCTAGTTGCCACAATCTCACATCACGGCCAAATTCACTGCATCTCTGCCCCTCCCACCATCTCCTCTCCTGCTGGATGATTTCAAAGTACAGACCATCTACCATGTCATATCATCCATAAATATTTCCCCACACATCTCCAAAAAAAATCAGGAATCTTTTCAAACATAACCACAATACCACATAAAAAAGAATTCCCCAATTATTCCTTGATATCATCAAACATATAGAGTTCATAGTTCCCCAACTATCTTGCAAACATTTTTTTTTGTTTTCATTCGCCTGCAGAAATAAAGATCCAAATAAGGTCTACAATTGGTTGATGTATCTATTCAGATCCCTTTAGAAATCTACAGAACTGTCTACTTCACCCCCCCGACACCTAGCTTTGCATTGCATTTGCTGAAGAAAGTGGGTCAGGTTTCCCACAATCTAACCATTGCTGACTGCAAGCACATGGTGTTGTTTAACATGTTCCTCGGTCCCTGCGTCTCTGGAAAATTGGTAGTTGGATCTACTGCCTTGATCAGCTGCAGGTTCAATTTTTTGGTCCAATTTCCTAGGTGACACCATGACCCTACCTAAGGAGGCTCACTGGCTGGCTGCCTCCCTTTGTTAGATTTATTAATGTCACTAGCGCTGAAGACCTCAATCCGTGCATTCATTCACAGGGTTGCGGGTCTGAAGGCTGGGGCTGAGCCTGGGAGCAGAACTGACTTTCCAACAGGAGAACAGCATATAAGAAAGCCCAGAGGTACCATCACAATATTAGCCAGGGGAGGGACAAGGTCAGGTTATCATTCTAATTCTGCAACACCTGAATCTGAATTTCCACATTTTAAGGAAGCCAATTTCTCAACTTTCTTAGATTGCAATATTCCAGCATCTTAGGGTTCTAACCCTCCAGCAGCATTTCCAACTTGCTGGGATTGCCACATTCCCACTCTAGGATCTTGCCATTTAGAATTCCAACATTACAATATTGCATATACCAGCGTTCCATAATCCTGAGCCCATCACTCAAGAGGTCCAAGCTGCCACCTCCTTAGATCCCAGCCTTCTGAGATTCTAACATTCCAACACTGAGCCCCAACCCTCTAGGATCCCAATACTCTGGCTTTCTCCAACCCCAACATTTGTGGATGCTAGTATTTCAACATAGGCTTCCACCATTCTGAGCCCAATAGTCAAAGACTCCAATCTGCCAATGAATGGCACAGGACTCCAACATGTGTGATCTTCTAATTCTGAATCCCCAAATTCTAGGAGTCCCCAACATTCTGTGAGTCCAATGTTCTCAGGTTTCAGTCAGTAATGCTGAATCCTAGTGCCCTACAGTCCCAACATTCTAGAACGCCAACCTCCCCCCCTCGGAACTCCCACATGCTCCTTGTCCCTCGTTCCAACTGTCTGATTCCAACACACCGGCGAGAAAGCAAGCTGATCTCAACACTAGGGCCCCCCAGAGCACACACCATCCCACCATTCTAGAACTCGGGCCTTGTCCTCTGAGCCTTCCAGGCTGGAAGAGATGCCACCCCACACATAGCACCAGCCAGGTGCCCTATGTGGCACACCTGGTCAGCCTAGGAGGCCGGGTCGAAGGCAGAAAGGTCACCTGAAGCAGTAGTTGGTGTCCAGGGCCCGGCGCTGCCGGGAGCTGTGCAGGTGCTGGGCCCTCTCCAGTGGGGTGGCCATGAGGAGCAGGAAGGGTCGGTTCATGCCATGAATGGTGGCCAGGTCACCTCGGCGGCTGGAACTGAACCCTGCTTTGGTTTGGAGTTGGGGGTGTGTGGGGGAGACAGACACACACTCTCAGATGGATGAATAGGGACAGGGGCAGCGGGAGGAAGACTCTCTCTCTCTCTCTCTCTTACACACACACACACACACACACACACACACACACACACACACGCTGGCATGGGTCTGGGCCAGGGAGATGGGCCTCACCGTTAATGTCTACTTGCAGTGTGTTATCTTTGCTGTCACAGGAACAGTGGGCACTGAGGCGAAAGCCCTCGACTTCCCCTGTGGGAGTGGGGAGGGGGAAGCCAGTATGAGGTGTGGCTCACCCCGATGCTGCAGGGGGCGGGGAGCAGCCCTAGGCGCAGGTGTGGGGTGGGGTCAGGGCTCCTGCCTGCCTCTTCCCCCACCCCCGCCTGCCCCCTCCCTGCACCCTCTTAAGAGTTCCAGTTCTTGGCCTTGCTTCCTCCTCCTCCTCCCACTCCTCCTCCTCCCCTCCTCCTCTTCCTCCTCCTCTGGGTCTTAGCTCAGAGGTCACCTCCTCCAAGAGGCCCTCCAGGACATAGGCCCCACCCCCACAGTGGCACCACTTTATTTTCTCCATAGTACTTACCCTCTCTGACACTGGCATCTGCCTATTTATTTTCCCTCACTGTTCTCAGTGGAAAGCAGGACACCTGGGGGCAGGGATTCCTGTTTTCTTGCTCCCCGCTGGGCCTAGCCCACAGTCATAAAAACAAACATCTACTGCAAGGCCCTGTTCCAGACACTCTGCGAGCATTATCTCCTTAAATCTTCACCAAAGCTCCCCATTTTACAGACACAGAAGCCAAGGCCCACAGAGGGGAGATGACTCGCCCCAAGTGGGAAAAAGAGATAGGGCTGGGATGCAAACCAACAGGGCAGCTGTGGGAGAAGTTTCTTGAACGAATGAGTGAGTGATTTCCTAAGCTCCTACTAGGTGCTGGGCTCTGTCCTTGGTACTACTGTAGCCTCAGCAGTGATCAAGACCAGCCCTTGTCCAGCGGCCCAGGACACTCCTCCCAGCTCCCACCTGCTCCTGAACCCCCTACTCTCAACACCTGGCCGAACCACCACTAACCCCACAAGTCTCAACACTATCCCCTTCCTCCAGGAAGCCCTCCCAGACCCCCTCGGATGGGTCCAGGCGCCTGCTCCTGACCCCCACTGCACTCAGGGCCTCCCCACCCTGACACTGCTCCTTCAGGTCATTGCTGCCACCTCAGGCTTTGCTAAGACTGTCTAGGTGTCTGAAAGTGACTGTGGGTCCCCGGAGGGCAGGACCTAGAAGTGGTCTTCATTACCACTGTACCCCCAGCATCACCCCACACAGGGCCAGTCTCAGAGCAGGGACCTACTGGCACTTGTTGAGGGGAGGCATGAAAAGAGGGAGATTAGGAAAGGTGATGTGGGTGCTGTGGGCTCAGACAGTCCTCTCACAGACACATCAGATGTGTCAGGCTCTCCCTGGACTCAGGTTCTGCCTCGAACGCTCCTGCCCCCCTTGTTTTCTGGGCCGGTTCCATTTATCCCTCAAATATTAGCTCCAATGTCCCATCCTCCAGGAAGCCCTCCTGACCTAAGGCTGGGTTAGGCAACTCCCTTGGGCTCCCCTTCCCAGCCCTACTCAGTTTTCAGGTCTTTCCCTATTTCCCCCACCCCAACAGTGGACCAAGAGCTCCATGAGGTTAAGGCTGGGATTATTTGGGTCACTGCTGGATCTCCGGCATCACACAGCACAGGGCAGGTGCTCAGGAAATGCAAAAAGCGTTCATCGCTCAAGTGCGAGGGTTTGGGAGGAAGGCTCTTGGCTCTTTGGCACCAACATGGGGTGGCAGCTGCTAGGCAGGGCGGCCCCCAGACAAAGAAGGGGATTGATCCCATTTTAAAACAGGGGTGGTGCAAAGAAGTGGTCCTCACCTCCATGGCTCAGCCACTGCCTCACGACTCCAGTGACATCAAAGGACAGCCATTCTGGCGTGTCGCTGGGCGCCAGCAGCCGGTTGCTGAGGTAGCGCCAGGAATCATTGCTATATTTCTGGGGGATGATAAATTGGGGCAGGGGGAGACAGTGAGTAGATGCTGCTCCACACCCCCAAATACACTGACTGTACCCTTACTCATTCTGCTCCACCAGACAGGCCTCCAGAGAATCCCACAGACAGTCCCCCCTAGACATCCGTGCTTGTGGAGCCCCTTTAGGAACCACCCACCCCCAGAGCGGCCCTGCGAGGAGAGAGACCCCCAGGGCCAGGGAGCCAAAGCACCTGGACAGCCCAGCCTCTGCCCTGAGCCCCTGTGGCGCCCTCCCCAGGCCTGAGTCCTCTCACTGGTGAAATACCAGGCCCCTTTTGGCTTGGACAGCCTACCACGCTAAGATCGTCCTTGTACATCCTGAGGTCCACTGAGCATACAACTCTGCAAATTTAGGGGTGCCTGGGGGGGCTCAGTCAGTTAAGCATCTGCCTTTTTTTTAAATTTTTATGTATTTATGATAGTCACACACAGAGAGAGAGAGAGAGAGAGAGGCAGAGACATAGGCAGAGGGAGAAGCAGGCTCCATGCACCGGGAGCCCGACGTGGGATTCGATCCCGGGTCTCCAGGATCGTGCCCTGGGCCAAAGGCAGGCGCTAAACTGCTGCGCCACCCAGGAATCCCCCAAGCGTTTGCCTTCTGCTCAGGTCATGTTCCCAGGGTCCTGGGATCAGGTTCCACATCAGGCTCCCTGCTCAGTGGGGAGTCTGCTTCCCCCTCTCATCTCCACCTGTGCTCTCTCTCGAATAAATAAATAAAATCTTAAAAAAAAAAAAGAAAGAAAGAAAGAAAGAAAGAAAGAAAGAAAGAAAGAAAGAAAGAAAGAGAAATGTTCTGCAAATCTGATGCCCTGACTTCTGAAACTCTAACTTTCTAGGGGCTATATATTAGAAACCATTCTGGATCTTCAGGACTCCGTGGTAGCACCCCAAGAATTATACATTCAATAGGCCTGAGAAGTTCTAGGATGTTCTCCACACCCAGCACTCGGACATGCCCCAAAATACAGATGCTGCAGATGCCTGACACCCACATGCAATAACCCTCTGGGGCCAGGCACATCACTCCAGGCACTGGCTGCATAGAGCGGAGTTCTCTAGACTCCAAGAAGTTAACAACAGACAAAATTCCTTTGTTGTAAGAGCCAACCACCCACCTAAACCTAACGTTCCATACGACGTGGATTCTAGGTCTCATAACCTTCTAGAGACTCCAGCCCTTCCAGACACCCCCATCTTCCTGGAGACTCTAAACCTTCTAGAACAGAACTATCCAAAGGAACTTTCTCTGATGATGGAAATGTTCTTTATCTGTGGCATCCAAAATAGCAGCCACTAACCACATGTGACTACAGAGTACTTGAAATATGGCCAGTGAGACTGACAAATTGAATTTTTTCTTTTAATTTTAGTCAACTTAAATGGCCATGTGTGGCTAGTGGCTCCCCTATTGGACAGAACGGTTTGGGAGCCTCTAACCTTTCAAGATTCCAGCCTTCTAAGTGTTTCACACCCTAGGGGGCTAGGAGTCTGAAAGTTTCAAAGAGCCCTACGATTCCATGGTGTGCACACCTCTATTCTCCAGGGTCTATGTGGACCCTGGAACCCACGAGCCATCCTGCCGCCCACCTTGACCCAGTGCGCATGGCCCACCTCCAGGGCCTGGGCCCCCACCTGGTACAGCTCCACATGCTGCTCCGCTTTTAACTTGAGCCTCAGCAGGCGCAACTCTGCCCGGGAGAGCAAGACGGGCTCAGGCACTGCTTCTCGGAGCTCTGATGTGTTGAAGAGCATATATATGCTGTGCGGACTTTTCTTGACTTTCTCATAGATTTCTAGGCAGGACGAGCAAAGAGGATGGATGTCAAGGGTTGGGCAAGGGCAGGCAGCTGGCACACCCCAAGTCTAGGAACATGAGCTCCAGGGCTGACAACCCTCAGTTAGAACCTGTTTCTGACTCTTAAGCTGTGTGATCTTGGGCAAATGACTCCCCCTCTCTGGATTTGTCTCCTCTATAAAACAGGATCCTAACCATCCTTCTCTCCCATCATCTGTAGAGTATCCACGCATCCACTTGGCACATGGCAGTGGGGGGCTGCTGTGTTTGCTCAGTCCCCCTCCCCCCAGCACTTGGAGCCTCAGATGCAAATTCAAGTGGTACAGGATCAAGGGCATTTGGATCAGACCTTGCTTGCCTCTGCTGCCTTCCAGCTCTGTGACTTTGAGCAAGTCACATTCCTTCCCAGAGCCTCACTTCCCTGCTATTTTTTGGGAACAGGCAACCACATCAAGCTCCCTAACTTCCAGCAGGCTCTTCTAACTGAAGCGCCGTGTAGCTTTGGGCAAGTGAATTCTACTCTCTGAGCCCAAGCCTCATCTGTAAAACGAGGACCGACCACAGGGTTATAGTGTGACATAGGTGAGATGACACAGATAAAGCATGTAGCAGAGCCTACACATGGGGGTGGTGCGCGCTCATGTGTGTGTTAAAAAGTGCTCACCACTTGCCAGGTGCAATTCATAACTTTCCAAGCGTTAAGACATTTAAACTTCACAACCGCCTTAAGAGAAAAAGATGGTCATTATACCCATTTTATAGATTGGCAAATAGGTCATTTGCCCCACGGTGACATAGGTAGGGAGCTACAGAGCTGGGATTCAAACTCAGGCAGTCTGGTCCCAAAGACTGTGCTCTTAACCCCTAGGCTCTGCTGCCTCCCTGCTATTGTGCCATTATTATTACTATTATTATTATTATGAAATCCTTCTTCCCTTCTCTTCCTCCATCAGCTGGTTAGACAAGTCAAAGTTCATTCTAGGTAGGAATGGCTTCAGGGGCAGGGGGATGGAGAAAATTAGGAAGAGTGCTTTCTAGTCTAGGAAAAGTTAGGGATGAGCCCGCAAGCCATGACCTTCCACTACTGGGGAACATGCTTTAGGCCTCTACAGTTGGGGTACAGAAATGGTGGAGACAGGATCTGAGGAGAGAGGGGATGGAAACCCCTCCCATGGGCTCCTGCCCCTACTCCTCCCTAACTCTAGCCAGGCTAGCCCAGCCCCCACAAAGCAGCCCTATCTCGACCCAGGCCTTATTCAGCAAACCCCAAAGGAAGGGTGGCTCAGGGGCGTGGAAGGAGGGGGGGGGGCAGAGAGGGAGGGGGAGAGAAAGGAGGGGCAGGACCCGTGAGAAGGAGGGATGGAGACCCGAGGAGCAGGGCGGAGGAGAGAGAGCGAGACAGAGGGAGGAGACAGCACCGGGGAGAGCGTGCAGGGAGATGCAGGAGAGAGGAAAGGCAGAGATGGGGCAGGCACACGCGGGAGAGACACGGGGTTTGGGGGCCAGATGGAGGCAGCCTGGGAGGGGAGGCGAGGATGGAAGGTGTCAGCGTTAAAGAAAGGTGAAGCGACCACGGAAGAGGTGAGGCCGAGCTGTGGGTGGGGAGGGGCGTCATCTGGTTGGAGCTGCCACCCAGGCGTAGGGGGACCCACAGGTGCACCACTCAAGACAGAGTGTGCGAACAGGGGCACCCCACCCCACCAAATCTCCACGCCACGCGGGCCACCTGGGTCCCCGCGTGGGCGCCGGGGGGGCGGGCCCAGCGGCAGCCCCGCCCCGCGCAGGGGTGAAGAGGGCGGGAGGCGCCGCCGCCGCGAGGGCGGGGACGCGACCTGCCCCGTCTCGCCCCAGGCTCCGCGCGCGATCCCCGCCCCCCGGGCACGGGAAGGAAAGGGAAGGGAGGACGAGGCGGCCGGACGCTGGGGTTTCCCCGGCCTCCCGGAGAGGAACTGGGAATCTGGGGTCCAGGCTCTCCCCGTTCAGCCGTGCGGGGTCCTCCTCCCCCCGCCTTCCGGGAGGGCAGGCTCCACCCTCCGCGCGTGGCACCCACGTGGGGCTCCCTCACCCCGACCCAGTCGGTTTTCTCACCCCGATCTTGCAGAGTCGCACCCACCCACTTCTCCCCCGAGGGCTCGAGTCCTCACTCAGCCCACTTCCTCCCCTCCCGCGGCGTGGGGGCTCGCTGCTCCCGGCACGGCGCTATTTATGTCTCCTTGCACCCCCTCCCCGCCCCCCTTTCCCCAGCTTGTCTCCCTCTCTCTAAACCCCTTCCCACCGCCCAAGTGTCCTGGGGGCTCGCTCGGCTCACGTCCCTATGCCAAATACTCGGGGCACCTGGCGCGCATCCCGGGGGGCTCCGCTGCCCCCCCGCTGGGACCTCCCCCCACCCCACGACCTCGGGCCCCCTTCTTCCCCGCACTCAGCAGCCCCCTCGCCGCGTCTCTGTGGGCCCTCCCCAGCCCCGCGTGTTCCCCGCGCCCGCTGCGAGTGGGGCCGCTCTTCACTTCCCCGGCACCTCGGGGCTTCGCTTCACCTAGTTTTTCTGTCCTTGAATTTTCTCGCCTCGTGACCCCTGGGCCCTGGGTCAGCTTTCCCCTCCTGGCTCTCCTTTCCTTTCTCAAATGCTGGGGACTTCGCTTCTCCCGAAGCGGGCTCCCTCTCTGCAGCCCTCACCCCAGGACCCCCACCCTCTAGTGCCCGGTGGCGAGGGAAGCCCTTCTATCCTTCCACACCCCCCCAAACTGCTTCTCTCCCTCTAGGGGGCTGCCCCACGGGCCCGCGTGTTCTCACGGCCCTCTAGGAGCGGTCCACTAAGCCCCTATCTCCTCCTCTCCGGGCCAGATACCCGGGGGTTAGGGAGCTCAGTCCTGTCCTCTTTGAGACCCCCTCCCGCGTTCCCGGCAACCCCGGGGGTCCTCTTCCTCTAGCCGGTTTCCTCTGCCAGTAATTTCCTCCCCGTGACCCCTGCGCTGCGGCGCCCCCTGGGGGCTCCCCTCCAGGGTCCCCGGCCCCTCTGAGCTCACTGTTGGTGTTTTCCACCATTAGCACGCGGGTGACCTCCTTGGCGTAGTAGTCCGCCTCGGGCTCGGGCTCCGGCTCGGCGCTCTCCCCCGCCACCCGGTCGCGGGTGCTGTTGTAGAGGGCCAGCACGGCCTCGGGCAGCGGCCCGGGCGGCACCTCCCCCTGGCTCGGGGGGCTGGCGAGCCGCAGCTTGGACAGGATCTGGCCGCGGATGGCCTCGATGCGCTTCCGCTTCACCAGTTCCATGTCGATGGTCTTGCAGGTGGACAGTCCGGCGGCCGGCCGGCCAGGCGTCAGCACTAGTAGCCGCAGCAGCGGCAGCAGCAGCGGCAGCAGCCGCAGCCCGGAGGGCGGCATGGGGGAGGCGGCGCCCCCGGCACTGCCGAGAGCGCGAGCGGGGCTGGGGAGGGAAAAGGGAGGCCCCGCCCCTACAGGGGCTGGGGGGTCTCCCGAAGAAAGGTAGGAGGGTCGGGGTTGGGGGTGGGGTAGTTGAAGCCCTCAGCGAGAACGGAGCGGAGGTGGAGGGGAGGCTCTGATGGGCGGTTTCTCGGTATCCCAAGGAAAAAACCGAGATGGGCGAGATCTGGTACCAGAGGTGGGTGGTCCTGAGCAGGGGGGTTGAGGCAGGTCCGAGAGAGGTCCCGTCTCCCGGATCCCGGAGAAGGGTCCTTGGATGCGCGGGGGCTCAGGAGAGAGGCTGGGGGTGGGGGAGCGGCGTGCAGGGGGGTGCGCCCGAGGTCTGGGGTCAAGTCTTCGCGGGAGTCCGGGTTGGCGGCTCCTGAGGGCTGGTCCGGAATGGGGGCGCCGGGGGGGGCGCCGTGGAGGGGGCAGGGAGGGAGCAAGCGTCCGAGGCGGCGGTGGGGGCGGTCTGGGGTCCCCAAGTCCTGCCTCCTGGCGGGGCAGCGCCGCGCCAATCGGTCCCCGCGCCTCCGGTTCCCAGCGGCAGCGGAAAAGTCTCAAAACTTTTTTTCCTCTTCTCCCAACCAGCTCGTCCCTCCTCCCGCTCCTCCTCCCCCTCCTCCCCGCAGTGGCGGCGGCGGCGGCGGGGGCGGCGGCGGCTCGTCTCAGACTCTGGGGCCTCGGGCTGCTCCGCGGCGGCTCCTTCCTCCGCTCCCGGCCGAGGCCGGCCCGCGGGCGGCTCCGAGCCGGGGGGTGCCCCGGAGGGGGCGTCCCCCCTGCCCCCGGCCGGGGGCCTCGCTGTCTGGCGGATCCGCGGCGGGAGGAGGGGGTGGGACGGCCCGGGGCGCGAAGGGCGGCGGCGGCGGCGGCGGGGACCGGCTGGGGCGGCGGGGGGTTTTGAAGCCGCCCCGGCCCCACCCAGGAAGCGCGCGGGGCGGGGGCGGCCCCCAGGGGGAGGACATGGGGGGGCCGGGCCACCGTCCTCATCTCGCGTGGGCGGGCTCCGAGGGGGGTCCCTTAAGCCCCGGGGGGAGGGGGCGGGCACCCCGGCTCCGCCCCGCGAACGGGGTGCTGCCTCCTGGCGGCTGAGCGCGACCCTAGCGGGCCAGCGGGCGGCGTGTGCTCCGAGGGCTGCGCGGGGTCACGGAGAGAAGGACCTGGCGGGCGGGCCCCATCAGAGGTTGGGGACACCGGGCACGGGGGATCCGAGAGTGGGAAGGCTGGGAAGAGGGTCCGCCGGAAGACGGGGTCCCAGGGGGAGAGGGGCACAGAGGAGAGACCCCCCCCCCAAGGAGACAGGGTCCTAAGTGGGGGAACCCAGAGTGGGGAGGGGGACAGAGACTGAGGTAGAGGGTAGGGGAAGTGGGTGTGTCAGAGGTGGGGGCCTGAAGGAGGGTGTCAGTGGGAGGACAGGGCACAAGGCACCTGGCCGGTGACGGAAGTCAGGAGGGCACCCACACCTGTAAGAACCGCTCTCCTTTATTGAGCATTTGCAGGGCAAACCAGCCTCTTCTCACCTGACCCCCGCCACCCCGCACACTCACTGTCCCCATTTTACAGACAAGGAAACTGGATCTGAGGGGGTGGCCACCGGGCTGGAGGTGCTAGTGGGGACAGAAGCCACTGCCGTACTGGCTGGGGTCAGACCCGACAGTGTCCAGAGCCCCCGGCCCCCTCCCGGGCAGGCAGGGTCAGCACTCCACCCCGTAGCGGTCGAAGTGGCGCAGCAGCAGCCCCAGCTCCAGGTGGACCAGGCCTCCGGCCGCCGTGTGCAGCCGGTAGCGGTCGGCGCCGCTGTAGATGGCATCCCCGTGCAGCAGCTGAGGGCCGCCACCCACGAAGGCCCGAGCCAGCTGCTCCCGCCAGCTGCCCAGGGGCCGCCACGTGGGGCAGTCCAGCCGGTGGGTGCCCGGGCTGCTGGGCACGTGGCAAAAGCCGTAGCCCGCCAGCTGGCAGCGGCCGAAGCTGTCCTGCGACCACACCTGGAGATGGAGCCGGGGCCAGCCTGCAGGGTGGGAGGGAAGGAGGAAGGACGGGAGCGATGGAGGCCCCCGGCCCCCTCCCCACTGGGTTTCTGCCCCAGCCTTCTCTCTGGACTCCCATCCATGAGGCAGCCAAAGGGATCTTTCTGAATCTCTGTTCTTCCACTGCTGAAAACCCTTCCATGGCTCCCCAGTGCCCTCATAGAAAGTCCAACCTCTGGACCAGCTGACCTCCCTTCTGTGGCCTCTTCTTCAGTGTCCCCCTATCAGGGCAGCGCAGTCCCCAGGTGAGCACTTTGGGCCTAGTCCCAGACACCTCCCCTCCTCCCTCACCATGGCCCACCCTGTGCTCTCTGAGCCCAGGGCCTCCCTTCTTGGCTCTCCAATGCACCTTCCACCTGGCAGCTGGAAGCATCTTTCTCCCACTTCCATAGGTTTCTCGGTGTCCTTAGAACACCATTCAGGTCCTCAACCTGGTAGGCTGGAGATCTGGCCCCATTTCACCCTCCTTCCTGTGCCCCTCTGCTCTAGGCCCTATTCTAGAAGCTGGGGACACAGTGGTGAACAGAGCAGACAAAAATTCCTGACATCCTAGACAACGAATGTAGTAAATAAGCAAATTATAGGGTATGTCAGATGGTGATCACCGCTCTGGAGAAAAATAAAGCTGGGTATGGTGGGGGTGGGGATGCAGTTTTAGAAAGTGGGTGAGCAAGGGAAGCTTCACGGAGAAGGTGACATTTGAGCAAATGCTTAAAGGAGGAGAGGGAGTGGGCCATGTGGATGGACATCCAGGGAAGAACGCCCCCGAGAGGGAAGAGCTGGTGCAAAGGCCCTGAGATGGGAGCTGCCTGGTGGGGCCAGCTGGCTGGAGCCAACTGAGAGGGAGAGGGAGAATGAGGAGGTGACAGACCAGATTGTGCAGGGCCTTATGATCGACAAAAAGGCTTTGGCTTTTACCCTAAGAGGGGTACCGTGGAGAGTTCTGCATAAAGAAGGAATGTGCCCCAACTTGGGTGTTCACAGGGGACAGACTCTGGGGGCAGGGTGGGAGCATGGGTGAGAGGTGAGGGTAGGCAGACCAGGGTGCCCGGGGAGAGATGTGGGGGGATTTAGGATACATTTCAAAGGTAGAGCCAAAGGGATTTTCTGATGGGCAGAACGAGGAGGGGGGGCTGTTGAGGAAAGAGGAGGCAAGGATGAATGATGCCCACGCTGGAAGACGTGAGGTCTGCAGAGCTGAAGGGCAGCTGCCTGCCTCACAGTCCCAGCTCCTCCTGGCCCTTCTCAGCAAAGCTGATCAAACCTCCCCTCCTCCAGGAAGCTCTCCCGGAACTCCCTGGCAGTCAGGCATCTCCTCTGGACTCCCCTACCCTCTAGGATCCTCCCATCCTCGATGGGCCCACTCTGGGCCACCCCTGTCTGGGGACAGCTCTGTCTCCCCCAAGGGAATGGTGATTCGCGCGAGGACAGGGCTGTGGGATGAAGGGGGCGGCTGTCTCAATCACCAACATTTCCCTGGCATCACCCAACACAGGCTGGGCACCAGGCAGACACTCGGTAAATATTATTTATATTGTTAAAATACATGGCATGTTTACCTAGGCTATTTCCTAGAATCCACTCCTCTCCAGTGATCTAAATTTTCCACGAGGAAAGGTTTTCTGATACCCTTCCTCCCCCGCATACTGTTTCCCCCTGTGAGCAGCTGAGCTGGGCTGCAGGGCTGCAGAACAGCTCGGCTAGCAGCCCTGCCTCTCTCCCTCACAACCCCTCCCCGCTTCCTCCTGATTGAAGATTCTTGTTTGTCTCTTTGAAAGCCACCTCCCTTCTCTCCCTGGTCCCCACCTCCCCCTCGCCCCCCTGGCCCCCAGAGCCCTGGCCTCTGGCCTATAGTCCTATACCCTCTGCGCCAGTCTGCAGGCCCCAGCTCAGCCTCTCCCAGGCCAGGCCTGGCCAGGAAAGGGTCCCAAGGGCTAGGGAACAGGGCTGGGACTTGGTTCCCAGTCCCAGCGGCTTTGGGCACCACTAGTCATCCCCCCACCCCCTCAGCCTGGCCCAGGGCTTGTGCTGGGGACCCACCTTGGAGACCTTTGGTGGCGAAGTGCAAGTCGATTGGGTGGGACCAGTAGGCCATGTCCCCTACTTGGGGGGTGTCCACCTGTGTCTGGCCCTCCCGCACGCCAGACAGGAGCTTCCACGCTGCCCCTGCAGGGAGGGGTGGGAAGCAGACATCAAGAAGGGGAAGCTACTGCAGCTGGAGGACCCTGTTTCTCCCTGGCAGTGGGGGAGGTGGGGAGTCAGGAGTTACAAAGTGTGGACTCGAGAGTCAGATGTCTGGGTTCAAATCCTGATCCTACTTCTTTTTGCCTGTGCAACCTTGGGCGAGTTACCTGTCTCTGCCTTGGTCTCCCCTTCTGTAAAATGGGTATAATAACGCATCCCTCATAGTTTTGTGAAAGGATTAAATGAGCCAATACACAGAAAGCCCTCGGAACAGTGTCTAGGGCACAGTGAGTACTGGATAAGCGTTGGATGGCATTTTGTCACTCTTCTCACCCCACATTAGAGGCCTCGTCCAAGGACTAAAATGGGGCCCAGGGTGGCCTTCAGGAGCTTGAGCACATGGTGAAAGGCACATAGTAATAGCAATAGTCCTGGGGGTGACAATAATAGCAAAAGCCAGACGCTGTGCTAAGCGCTTTAGCCATGAATTCATTTAATCTGCCCTCTGGGTCTCTTAATCCCCACCCCACCCCCCAGTTTAGACTCCCCCCCCCCAAGCCCACAAGGCCCTGCTTGGTGTGGCCTCCTGTGCCCCCTTCCTGAACTCATCTCTCACCACTCTCCCCATCCCTCACTACCCTCTAGCCTCACTGGCCTGATTTCTGTTCCTCTTCCTCAGGGCCTTTGCACCACCTCTGGCTTCTGCCCAGAAAGCTCGGCTCCCGGATGTGCCTGTTTTTTTCCTTCAGGGATCGGCCCAAGTGTGCCACTCTCACAGAGGGGTGCCCCCCCCACCCTCCTATCCGAACACTAGTCCCTATCACGTCATCTCCTCTCATTTCTTCCCATAGTGACCACTGTCAGTGATCCCTGTGCTCATTTCCTTACCTGCTTTTTAAAAAAAATTTTGTCTCCTCTACTGGGAGCCCCAGGAGAGCATGCCTCTTCTACACTGCTGGGTCCCCGGGACCTCAAACTCTGATCTTCGTACACAGAAGGTGCTCAATAAGTGTTTGTTGGACAAATAAGTGCTCCTAGGAGGTGGGTGTTAATAGAATCCCCATTTTACAGGTAAAAAAAAACAGACTCTGAGAAGGAAAGTCACTTGGCCACTTATTCCATGAACACCTAGTGAACGCCTCTGTGTGCAAGCACGGTCATCCAGGCTGGAGCACAGCAGGAACGCAGCTGCCCAACATCCCGTGGTGGTGCTGGACTCAAACTGTGATCTCGACTGCAGGGTCCAAGCCCTTTATGTGGATGCCCCTGAGCTTGCTGCTGGATTAACTGTCCCCCCCCACTAAGAAACCCCCTAAAATAATAAAAATCATGTCAGTTATCCCTCCCTTCTGGGCCAGGAAAGTACCAGGCTCTTCACATATGAGATTTCCCAACACCCCTCTGAAAGACAAAGATTCCCACTTTCCCACTTTACAGATGAGGAAAAATGAGACTCCAAGAGGGGGCAGCACCTGGCCAGGGTCACAGAGCAGGTGAGTGGTGGGGTCCAGACTGGAAACCAAGTCTGACTCCGGAGCCTGCCTCTTATGTGCTGAGCTGCAGGAACCCCCTTTCCCTGGGAATCTCAGCCAACATCCTACCTGCCAGTGAAACTGCAAAGGGCCCAGGCCCTCCAGAGAGGATGATGGCAACAGCCACTCACTTCGTGAGCATTTACTCTACGCTAGGCAGCACACCCGAGGCTTTACTAACAGAAGTCCATTCGGCTTTTACATAAGCCAGGCAAACACTTAACTGGGCCAGGCCCTCTTCTCAGTGCTCTTGATTTTCATTTAGTCCTCAGGACAACCTCATGATGTAAGCGCTGTTATTATTCCCATTGTACAGATAAGGAAATCAAGGCAAAGATGAGCGCCCAAGGCCACAAAATTAATACGCAGTTTAATTTAACACTCAGTCCGCTCTTAACCTCAACACTATGTTGCCTCTTAGCTGCTATTAGCTTCATTTTTAGAGAAGAAAGCAGAGAGGTCAAGGCCAAAGGCCACCAATCAATAAGTGAGGGAGTTAGTATTTGAGCCCAGATCTGGTGGCCCATGGCCCTACTTGTTACACTGGCTACTATACTGCCTCTGATGGGAAGCCCTGAAAACGGGGGCCTCTGAAGTCCCTCCTGGGCCTGTGTGAATGAACGTGGATAGCTGATCCAAGGGGCTCCTACATCCTCACAGAGAATTATGAATACAGGAGGGTGGCCTCTTCTCTGTACAGCGGGGATGGAGGTCCACTTTATAGTCGGAACTCAATAAAGCAAAGAAAGCAGAGTAGGGGAGGGACCCAGCGCACCCCTAAGACCAAGTCCAGTGGGGTTAAGCAGCCTAGTGTTTTGAGGATTGGGAGTGTGTGTGTGTGGGGGGGGGGGGGGCGTCTAGCCCCATCTTCAGGGGCTACGGGTTCAGAGATGGGTGCCAGAGCCCCCAGAGGGAAGGGATGGGAAGAACAATGTGAGAGTCACATCGTCAGAGTATGGTCGTGGCTAGGAGTCCTGGGAGCCAATGGAAGATGCGGATCAGGGACTAGGCCAGGGCAGGTCAAAGAAGAAGGGCAGAAACTCGGGGCGGGGAAATGAGCCAGGCCCGGGAATACCTGTGTGGACGCCCCACTTGCAGAAGAGGCTACTTTCCGAGAAACCGGTGGCCCCCATGATCTGCCCGATGACGTGCACCTCAGCCATGGCCCTGAGAGAAAAATAATCACAGCCCTGTGAAGTGTGTACTATCATCGCCAACTTGACAGATGAGGAAACTGAGGCCTACCAAGTAAGGCGTAGCACTAGCATTCCCGGCTAGTTTCGTCAAACTACTGAGCTTGCAGTCCTAACCACGATCCTGACCGCCTCCCCAAGAGAGCCCCGGAAAAATGAGGGGGGCGGGCCGAGAGCTGGGCGAGGAGCTGGCTTCTAACTAACTACCCGCCTCTGAGATAACTTCTTCCTTTGGCTCAGCGCGGCGGAAAACCCCGCCCCAAGACCCTGAGGCCCCGCCCACAGGCGCAAAGCCCCGCCTCCTCGCGTCCGAGCGCCGCGAGGCGCATGCGTCTTAAGTGCAGGGCCGCCTGAGCCCCGCCCCCAAGCCCGCGCATGCGTTATTCCTACCTCAGAGCACCTAACGGTTAGGTGGGGCGAAGCAGCAGCGTGGGGTGCAGTTCATGCGCCTAACCTGTCCCTCTGTCGGCGGACTCCGACTTCCTAGGCTTGGCTCGCGCCTCTCCCACGAGCTTCCTGGCAGCGAGACACCCGAGGCGCCGGTCTCTCCGAGGCTGCGCCCGCCTTCGGGCTCCCTGGTTGTTGCTGGGGCAACCACAGCCTCCTCCTAGCCTGGCACCCGCCTTGCGGGCCGTTAATTGGCCCGAGCAGTGAGCGAGGGCGGGGCTAAGGTGTGATGGGCGTTTTCTCTCCCCTCTCTCTCCATTTTGGGAAGAGTGGCTCTCCCAGCGCGACTCGTGGTTCCGCCATGTGGGGCGTGGTCGGGCCGCTGCCATCTTGAGTGTGGCTGAGGAAGCCTGCGCGCCAACTGCTAATCCCGGACGCCTTCCGCACAAAATAAGCGCGCGCATCTGGCCATGCTAAGACTCTCCCAGCCGGGACCGAGATCAGACGCTTGAGCCAGGAGCAAGGGGGAAGCTCCCTGAGGTCATGGCTTGCTTCCCCCCCGCCCCCCCGCCTTATCATGAAAAAAAAATCCTTCCTCCCTCAGAGAGACTCAAGCTTGGGAGGGGGTTTTCCTTCCTTTTTTTAGAGTTTCCCTTGGCTCCCCGAGTACTGATAAATGCAACTTCCCTCTCCGGAAGGCCGCCCAGTTCGCTGTTACTGATTCTGAGCAAGGATGGGAAGCGTGGGGGAAGGGGTATGAGAAATGAGGAACCGAGGCCCCTTTATCTGCAGAAAACCTAGTTCTTGGAGGCTGGACTCAGCCAGTAACGTGTCATGTGACTCTCTGCGCAGCTCCAGGTCTCAATTATCTCATCCGTGCAATGGGTGCAAGTAGAGTGACTGAGTCAGAGGCACTGATTACCTGAGCAGTGTATCCTCCACCCTCAAAATCCACTTGAACCCCTAGTCTGTCCCTATTCCTCCAGCCCAGACCAGGACCGAAGGAGCCTCATGTTCCTATTTCTAGCAAAATGGGACCACACGAGTAGTCAGTCACCACCTCAAAATCATAAATGGGGGGGAGTTAGTTGGTGGCTCAGTGGTTAAGCCTCTACCTTTAGCTCAGGTCATGATCCAGGGTCCTGGGATCCAGCCCTGTTGGGCTCCCTTCCCAATAGGGAGTCTTCCTCTCCCTCTCCCTCTGCCCCTCCTCCCCAGTTCATTCTCTCTCTCTCTCTCTCTCTCCCTTGCAAATCAATTCTTTAAAATTACAGGTGGGGGGGGCAACATCTTAATAGGATAATATTTATAGGGCAGCCTGGGTGGCTCAACGGTTGAGCCTCTGCCTTTGGCTCAGGGCGTGATCCTGGGGTCCTGGGATCGAGTCCTGCCTCTTTATGTCTCTCATGAATAAACAAATAAAATATTTTTTAAAAAAGAAAGAAAATGGTTCCCAGGTCAGCTACCTAGATTTAAGTCTTAGCTCTGCCCCTTCTGTGTAACCTATAGCCTCTCTGTACCTTGGTTTTCTTTTCTGCAATGTGAGGATGAACAATAGGATCCACTTTGTTGGACTGTTGTCAGGATTCGATGAATTAAATTTTTTTTTTTTTTTTTTTTTTTTTTTATTTATGATAGGCACACAGTGAGAGAGAGAGGCAGAGACACAGGCAGAGGGAGAAGCAGGCTCCATGCACCGGGAGCCCGATGTGGGACTCGATCCCGGGTCTCCAGGATCGCGCCCTGGGCCAAAGGCAGGCGCCAAACCGCTGCGCCACCCAGGGATCCCCGGATTCGATGAATTAATGTATGAAGTTGTTTTAAACTATGCCTACAGATTTTGTCTTTTTTTTTTTAAAGATTTTATTTATTTATTCATGAGAGACGCACAGAGAGAGAGGCAGAGACACAGGCAGAGGGAGAAGCAGGCTCCATGCAGGGAGCCCGATGTGTGGGACTCGATCCCGGGACCCCAGGATCAGGCCCTGGGCGGAAGGTGGCGCTAAACCGCTGAGCCACCAGGGCTGCCCTTTTCTTTTCTTTTCTTTTCTTTTCTTTTCTTTTCTTTTCTTTTCTTTTCTTTTCTTTTCTTTTCTTTCTTTTCTTTCTTCCTTTCCTTTCCTTTCCTTTCCTTTCCTTTCCTTTCCTTTCCTTTCCTTTCCTTTCCTTTCCTTTCCTTTCTTTTCTTTTCTTTTCTTTTCTTTTCAGTAAGTGCTGTGCCCAACTTTGAGGCTCGAACTCACAACCCCAAAATCAAGAGAGGCATGTACTTCCGACTGAGCCAACCGGGCGCCCCGTCCACAGATTCTTTGATATGCCTTCATTCTTTTATTATTATTATTATTTTAACTTTTATTTATTTAAGTAATCTCAACACCCAACGTGGGGCTTGAACTCAATCCCAAGATCAAGAATCTCATGCTCTTCTGGCTGAGCCAGCCAGGCACCACTGATAGGCCTCCTTTCAATACACGGAAGCTGATTCCTTTCCCCCTTGATTACAGGTTGCACTTAAAGCTCACTTCTAGCCAATACAGTGTGGCAGAAGTGTTGCTGTGTGACTTCCAAGACCAGGTCATAAAAGGCATTGAAGCTTCCTCCCCGCTCTTTCTCTTGGGTGGTTCACTGTGAGGGAGGTCAGCCACCATGTTGTGACAGCAGAGAAGCAGCCAGTGGAAAGACCCAAGTGGGGCAGAACCGGAGCCTTCTGCCAACAACCGGCACCATGCGAGTGATCCACGTTGCAAGTAGATCTTCCAACCCCAGTGGGATCTTCAGATGACCACAGCCCTGGCCAGCATGAGACTCCTGGAATTAGAACCACCCAGCCAAGACACTGATTAGCAGAAACTATGTCAGATGATAAATGTTTGTTTTAAGCCACTGGGTTTTGGGGACTGATTTGTTATGAGGCAATAGATAACTACTACAAATTGTAATGAATCTGGGACGGTGCCCGCCAAATAGGAAGTAACTGTTTGCCCATTATTGATGGGTTTTCTTATTGGTGTGTTATTACTGAAGTGGAATATTTCACATCCCCTTTCTTTTTGCAACAATATTCTACATATCTTTTCCAAGAAGCAAACTGAATATTTAATTACTTTTTACTTTTTAAATTTAAAAAATTGTGGTAAAAAGGCACATAAGATTTACCATTTTAGCCATTTTTAGCTGTACAGATCAGTGGCTTTAAGTCCATTCACATAAATGTGCAACCGATCTCTAGAGCTCTCGTCATCTTGCAAAATGGAAACTCTGTACCCACAAAAGAACAAAGTCCCTGGGGCAGCCCAGGTGGCTCAGTTGGTTAAGCATCTGACTTGGTTTCGGCTCAGGTCATGATCTCAGGGTCATGAGATGCAGCTCTGCATTGGGCTCCATCCTAGGCATGGAGCCTGCTTGAGATTCTCTTCCTCTTCCTCTGCCCTTCCCACCCCCCATTCCTGCTCTCTTTCTCTCCCTCTCTCACTCTAAAAATATATAATAAATAATTTTTTAAAATTTAATTAAAACAACATCCTAAGATTATGTTTTCTGTTGGTTGCCAGAGGGAAGGGAGATGGGCAAACTGCATGAAGGGAAGTGGGAGACAGAGGCTTTCACTTGTGGAATGAATGAGTTGGGGGTGGAAGGTGCAGAATAAGGAGTACGGTCAATGCTATTGTAATGGCTCTGTAGGGTGACAGATGGTAGCCACACTTGTGGTGAACATAGCAGTTGGGTCTAGAGCAGTTGGGTCACTATGTTTATACATGAAACTAATGTAACATTGTGTGTCAACTATACTCAAAAAATGAAAAAAACAAACAGGGGCCCCTGGCTGTCTCAGTGAGGCCTGCGACTCTTGACCTCGGCATCATGACTCAGAGCACCATATTGGGCTTACCCAAAAATACATAAATACATAGATAAACAAACTACAAACAAAACCCACCACCGCCACCAACCCCTTCCTTTTCCTCCAGGTCCTGGCAACCACCATTCTACTTTCTATATTAATATGACTATCTGGTGCCTCACAGAAATAGAATGATTCAACAGTTGTCCTCAGGGTTAGTCCATATTGTCGCACATGTCAGAATTGTCTCCCTTTTGTTTCATTTATTTTATTATTATTATTATTTATTATTTTTATTTTTAAGCAGGCCCCAGGCTCAACATGGGGCTTGAACTTACAACCCCGAGGTCAAGAGTCTCAGGCTCTACTGACTGGGCCAGTTGGGAACCCCTGAATTTTCTTCCTTCCTAAGACTGAATACTATATACCCCATTTCCTTCATCCAGTCATCTGTTGATGGACCCTGGGGTTGCTTCCATCTTTTGGCTATGGTGAATAAGGCTGCCATGAACAGGGTGTACAAATATCTCTTCAAGATCCTGCCTTCAGTTCTTCGGGATCTTGTAGAATTGGTGGGTCATATGGTTATTCTATTTTTTTAAGATTTTTATTTATTTATTCATGAGAGACACACAGAGAGGCAGAGACACAGGCAGAGGGAGAAACAGGCTCCTTGCAGGGAGCCCAATGTGGGACTCGATCCCAGGACCCTGGGATCACGCCCTGAGCTAAAGGCAAATGCTCAACCACTGAGCCCCCCGGGGTCCCAGTAATTCTATTTTTAATTTTTGGAGAAACTGCCATACTATTTTCCATAGCAACTGTACATATTGTTTTACATCTTGCTTTTTTTCACTCAGTGATACATCTTAGAAAGTTATCCATGTCCGCATGTAGAGATCCAACTCACTTTTCCCCCCAAAATAACTGTTTTGAAGTATAATCTATGTGTAGAAAAGTGCATAAATCATAAGTGAACAGCTGGATTCAATTCCATAAATGCACCTGATAATTAGAAGTCAGCTCAAGGAAAGAACATGACCTTTCCCCACAGTGCCCCAAGGGTAACTACTAACTGGACTTCTAACAACATGGATTAATTTTGCCTGTTTTTTTTTTTGTTTAAGATTTATTTATTTATTTATGATAGGCATAGAGAGAGAGAGGCAGAGACACAGGCAGAGGGAGAAGCAGGCTCCATGCCGGGAGCCCGATGCGGAACTCGATCCCGGGACTCCAGGATCGCGCCCTGGGCCAAAGGCAAGCCCTAAACCGCTGAGCCACCCAGGGATCCCCAATTTTGCCTGGTTTTAAATTCTATATAAATGAAATCACACCGTATGTATTGTCAGGCATCTTCTGTCTTTTGCGCAGCATTTCGTTTGCGAAACTCATCCACACTGTTGCACGTGGCTGTAGATTTTTCCTTTCCTTTGCTGTATAATTTCCTTTATGTGAAGATGCTACAACTTATTTACCTATCAGTTGGTGGAAATTTGTCTCGTGGTGGACATACAGTCGCATCTAGTTGGAGTGGACTTTCTGGGTCACAGGATATATACTGAGTGATAGAAGAAACTGCTCCAAGATTTGGTGGAAAACTGAGACTGGTGGGAATTCACACCCTGTCCCCCACCCCCCATCCTACAAATAGGGATTATAGGGCTACTTTGTGCCAGGTGCTGTTCTAGGCTCTGGTGAACAAAAAGGATCAAATCCCAGCCCTCCTGATCTGACCCCAGTGTAGGAGAATTCAAACCACAAACAATAGAAATCTATGCTTCATGGTGACAAGCTGTATGAAACAACCGCCAGAGCAGGTTAAGGAGCTAGTGACAGGTTATCTCTCCCAGATCAAAACAATCCTGCTCCAGGTCCCTGTCGTCTACCCTCTGGTGGGTCTCCCTGCCTGTCTGCCAGAAACTCTGGCTGAGCCAAGTGCACTTGCAGACACCATCTGCTCTCCCTGGGAGTGGGGCCGGTGCCAACTCCAGCGTCTGGACTCTTGGCACAGAGCCCTGGAGCCCTGGAGCCCTGGAGCGAGGGAACTCTGGCCAGCCCCACATCCAGAGGGAAATCCTTCAGTTTGGCGGGGGCTGGTGAGATGGAGGGCCCCTGGGAAGGAGAAGCTGGTGCGAGCTGGGTGGGCTCCAGGAGGGAGAGGGTGAGGAGGGTCTCTTACTCAGGCTGATGGAGACACAAGTGGATAATGATACTCATAAACATCATCAGACATATCCAGAGTGCCCACGTTTCCAGACTTTGGGTAAATGTGGGATGTTGGTTATCGCCCCTGATGTGAGTGCTTTATGTAAGAGGCAGGGAGTGTTGAGCCCATTTCACGGATGAAAAACTTAGGGTTCAGAGGTGATGCCATCATCCAGAGGCCACACAGCAAGCGCCTTGAAGAGCCTGGAAGGCCCCCTGGGCCTGTGTGGGTCCAAACACTGATTCCTGACCATGCCTTCTACCACCTGATCACCAGGTGGGCACCTGGGCCTCCTTTCCCTGGAAACTCCCACCCCCCCTTCTGCCCCGCTGCCCCCTCCCGTTCCCTTGGGCCAGCGAGGAACACAGCCCTTGCTGTAATCTGCCCACCCCGGCGCCGGTTGTTCACCTCGGCCAAGTGAACCCACACCCCTGGACCTCAGCCTCTTTATCTGTAACCCGGGGACGGCGATGCAGCTGCCGGGAAGCAGCAGCGCGATGATGACTGTGAAGCCTCTACCGCACGGGCCAGGGGTCCGGGCTTAGTCTGCACCCAGGGAACCGGGCCCCCCGCGTACCCCAGGACGGTAAACGACTGCGCCTCCTGGGCCGTCCTGGGCGGTAAGCGTGTACGTGTCCATGCACAGCGCTAAGAGCACCGCGCACCGTTAGCCGCCGTGGCTCGTATCATTACTGGCGGGGCGCAGGCGGGCCGGGCCGGGAAGGCCCTGGAGGAGCGGGGCGCCCCCTCCTCCGCCCCGCAGCGCGTGGGCCTGGGCTGGGGCGGGGGCGCGCTCAGGGCCCGCCGCCTCCGAGCCCCCCGCGGGCTCCCGCGCCCCTGGGCCGGCAGGGGTTGCGCGCTGGGCGCTGACGTCGGCCTTCAAGGCCCCCTCCCGGGCCGCGGCGGAGGGCGGAGCCGCAGCCCGCCGCCCCGCCCCCATCCCCGCCCCCGCGCGCTGCGGGCCTGGGGCGCCGAGCCGGGAGCCCGCGGAACGCGCAGACCCCGCGCCCCCAGGCCCGGCTCCCGGGGTGCGCGGGGCTCCCGGAGTTCCGTCGCCTGCGGGCCGCAGGGTCCGGGCGGCTGTCGGTGCGGGGGCCCGGGAGGTCCCGACGTACGGCCGCGGGCGGTGAGTGAGGGGCGCCGGGGGGGCGGCACGGTGCTGGGGATGGGAGGCAAACCCTCGGTGAGGAAGTGCGCCCAAGCCGGGTTTGGAATGAGGCGGGAGGCTTGGGGGCCCCGCGGGGGACCGTGGGGTAGCAGTATTCCTGGTGGTTGAGTGTGTACGAGTGTGGCGGGTTGGGGCTGTTATGGGGGGAATCGTGCAAAGGCGGATTCTGGTCAAACAGGAAGTGTGGGGGAGCTGGTGGGTGTGCGGGCAATCGTGTAGCGCCACGGATGTGGGTGGAGTAGGAGAGGGATGCGTGGACCGGGTGTTTGGGGCAGGTGTGCAAGGGAAGTGAGTGATGGGAACAAGGGAGGGTGTCTGGGGTGCATGTGTGGGAAGCCTGAGCTTATGTATGCAAATAGGGGGTCTGATGCTGGGGGAGCTAGGAGTGTGCAAGGGGTCATTTGGATTGAGTGTGTAAGGAGGTTGGGGGCTCCAGAGGGGTATTTAATGGGAGCTGATGTTGTTCAGGGTAAGTATGCAGGGACCCCTTTGGGAGATGGGTGCCTGAAGGTGGGGGTTGGGTTTGCCTGGATGAGTCTGTGTCGCCAGGTACTGGTGTATTCAGTGTGCAGACCTATAGGCACACGGGACGTGTAGTTCGTGGGGCAAGTAAGTGTGCAAGGCACGGTTTGGAATAGGTGCGCAACAGGTATGTCTTTTTGCCTGGAAGACAGAATCCCACACTAGACTGCCGAGCCCGCCCCCCCACCGCCCCATTCTCTTCACAACTTGGCCCAACCTCTTTAATCCCGTGGGCCTCAGTTTTCCTCTCTGTAAAACGAGCCTGAGGGTCAGTGAACTAACTAGTCTCTGCCAGGAATCTCTCCAGAGTCAGGGGTCAGAAGAAACATGATGAGATTTTTACAACTTTCTTTTTTTTTTTCTTTCCTCTACCTTCAGGAAACCTCTCCGGGAGCCTTTCCCTAGCCATGGACAACCCCAGTCTTCGAGAGCTCCAACAGCCTCTGCTGGCGGGTGTGGGCTGTGGGCCCCCCCTCCAGAAACCTGGTGAACCCCAGCTGGGGCCTCCCTTTCGGGAGACGGCTTTTGCAGAGTCCCTGAGGGGCTGGCAGTTCTTGCCCCCACCTGTTCCTTCTGTGAGCGCTGGTCTTGGGGAGCTAGGGCCCCCTGACCTTGAGGTAGGAGCACCAGGCCTTATGGGAGCGGGCGGGGCTGGACTGGGGCTGGGGGTATCTACCTCCTGCCTGGAGTCTCAATTCTTCGATGCCCAGTTGTTTTTCCAGGTCTATGCCTCCCCTGGTTTCTTTACCTTTTTCTAGATTTGTCACTCATCTTTCTTTCCTCACCTTGGCTATCTTCCCTCTGATTTCTGGCTCCCCTGTTCTCTGTCTTTCCCTCTCTCTCTGGTCCTGATCTCTTTTTTTCAGATTAACGTGTTAATTTGTATCATTTCTTTTTCCTTGTATATAGTGTGAAGCTTGTCTTCTATTTATTTCTTTCTTTAAAAGAATTTATTTTATTTTTTAAGATTTTATTTATTTATTCAGAGAGAGAGAGAGGCAGAGACACAGGCAGAGAGAGAATCAGAGAGAGAAGCAGGCTCCATGCAGGGAGCCCGACGCAGGACTCGATCCCGGGTCTCCAGGATCACAACCCGGGCTGCAGGCGGCTCTAAACCGCTGCGCCACTGGGGCTGCCCAATATTTTATTTTTAAGTGATCTCTCTACCCAGCTTGGGGCTCGAACTCATGACCCTGGGATCAAGAGTCACACGCTCTACTGACTGAGCCGGCCAGACTCCCCACTTGTCTTTTATTTCTTACACTTGGTTTTCCAAGTTACTATTCCTGTAGAAGAAATCACCCCAAAACTCAGTTGCTTAAAACAGCAACAATCATTATGGCTCATGGTTTCCACGGGTCAGGAGTCTGGGAGGGCCTGGGTTGGGTGGTTCTGGCTCGGTGTCTTTCATGAGGTTGCGGTCAGCCACTGGCTAGAGCTGAACCAGTCCAGGGCTGAAGCAGCTGGGAGCTGAGTGGGTGTCTCTCTCTTAATGTGTAGTCTTGGGGCTTCTGCATGAGGCTCCCCTTGTGGGTTGGTTTGGGCCTCCTCACAACATGGCAGCTTCAGCACAGTCCGCATCCTTCTGGGCCTCCCGCCTCCAGCACCAGTGCTTCGGCGAGGCAGAAACTGCCTCACCTTTCCTGACTTATGCTTGGAAATCATGTGGCATGACTTCTACCACATTCTACCAATTATGAGTGAGTCACAGCCTGCCCGGTCTCAAGGAGAGGGGACAAAGACCTCAGCCCTTGGTGGGAAGAGTATCACTCACACTATAAGAAGAGCATGTGGGATGGGAGACGGTGGTGGTCATTTTTGGAAACGCGGTCTGCGTCGTGGTGGCAGTTAGCGTCACTTTGACATTGTATGTGTCTGATGATTCCATTCTTTGAAGATGTTGGGGGCCTTATTATTTCTGCTCTTTAGGGTTTGTTGTGTGCCTGGTTATCTTTGGACTGTATGCTGGTCATCATGTTTGAAAAGCTATTTTCAGGAAAGATTATTTTGAGGCCTAGACGGAAGGTACACACCTTTCTGCAGAGAGGGTTTGGTTTGCTTCTGTCAGCTGCCTGGGGGCACTACCAGTTAGAGATCGCTTTGAATCTAGTTCACGGGTTGACTGAAAGGTGTTTTTTTTTTTTTTTTCTTCTGGGATTGACACTCGGCTGCAGGGCAAAAGAGGCTTTCTCCGTTCATTTGACCTCTCTGCTAACTTTGTTTTTCTTTTCAGTTTTGGCCTTAATCTTGGGAGCTATTTAATACAAGATTAAAACAAAAAGCAATACCATTTTTTTTTAAAGATTTTATTTATTCATGAGAGACACAGAGAGAAAGGCAGAGACATAGGCAGAGGGAGAAGCAGGCTCCCCACAGGAAGCCCGACATGGGTCCTGATCCCAGGACTCCAGGATCACACCCTGGGCTGAAGGTAGATGCTTAACCACTGAGCCACCCAGGCATCCCAAAGCTATACCATTTTTTTTTTTAATCTAGAATTTATCGTTTTCAGCTGGCAGGTTTGTCCTAGTAACGTAGGCCACCAGAGCTCTCTTGATCTCCAACTTTTTGCCTGTTCTTGTCCCGATTAGTGTCTGCCTCCAGTTTGGGGGCTTTTAATTCTTCAATTGCAGTATCCGTGAGGGGACCTGTGAAGTCTTTGGAATTGCACATAAAACTTTGGGTGTGGGTGGGGTTCTTTGGAGACAGGGTACAGAGCTTCCCCTCAAAGGGATCCAGGGTGTAGAAAGTTAAGAGCCAGTTTCCTGGAACACTTTCCTCTCTTGGGTGTTTCCGGGGAGGCCCTGGTATTGGTCTTTGGGGGCTATGGGGAGCAGAGCAGGGGGGCAGGGAAGGTGGGTGGTGGTGCCCACGCAGGCCCTTTATCCTACGCATAGGATGCATCATCCAGCGACAGTGATTCGGACTGCGATGGGGGCAGCCTTCTCTCCCCGCTCCTACCCCACGACCACCTCGGCTTGGCTGTCTTCTCCATGCTCTGCTGTTTCTGGCCTGTGGGCATCGCTGCCTTCTGCCTGGCCCAGAAGGTCAGTCGTGGGTGGGGCTGGGAGCGGGCTGGATATAAGGGGAAAGTGCCTTCCGAACAAAACAGAGGTGCAGTGCGTGGGTGGGGTGGGCAAAGTGGGGAGAAGGACGTGTACAGAAACGTGGAAGGGTAAACCGAGCGTTTCACAGTGAAAGCCCCGAGTGGTGGTTAGGAACCTGAGCCCAAGTCCCAGGGGCGGCACACTAAGATTTTGGGGGCGAGCCACTTAACCTCCCTGTGCCTCTTTTTCGTCGTCTGTGAAACGGGAATAATCCCCACCTCTGGGTCATCGTGGGGCTCAAATGAGTTAGAGCAGGGGCACAGGGTAATAGGTGGGTACTTTTATTAGCCACCTGGGCTCCCCTGTCCCCAGCTGTCTGACCCGCAGGGGCCGCCCCCAGTCTTTGGAATCTATGAATGCGTCCGCGGGTGCGGGGGGCGCTGCGGGCGCCGGGGGGACGGGACGGGGGCTGCCTGAGTCACCGCTGCCCACGCCTCCACAGACCAACAAGGCTTGGGCCAAGGGGGACGTCCAGGGCGCAGGGGCCGCCTCCCGCCGCGCCTTCCTGCTGGGGGTCCTCGCCGTCGGGCTGGGCGTGTGCACCTATGCGGCCGCCCTGGTGACCCTGGCCGCCTACCTGGCCTCCCGAGAGCCGCCCTAGCTGCCCCTGCGCCCCCGCTGCGAATCAGGGCCCGGGAGCCGGGGCGTCGGCGGGCGACGTGGAGCAGCCCCGGGGAGGCGGCCGCAAGCCCCCCCTTCCCGGCCGCGGCGTGAGATTAAACTCCAGACGCTCTCGCAGCCAAAGCTGTGTGTGTGTTGTACTGGGGGTGGGGGGAGACCGGGGAGGGGCCGTCCCCGGGGTGCTCCCCGAGGCCTCAGAGGGGAAGAGGGCTCCCCAGCTTGCAGACTGCTCTCCCCAGTGTAGCCCTGGAGTAAATAAGCGCTGGGCCCAAGGGCTTACTCCTCACCTCGGCCCAAGAGACAGCTCTTTGAGCCCCCCATACCCCCCCTTCTCTGCCCCTGGGAGCTTTGGGGAAGGCCGAATGGGCTCCCCACTGAGCTCCTTCCGCAGCAAGAGGCAGAAACTCCACTCAACAGCAACAAACGGGAAGGAGCCGGAGGCAGAACTGGACTCTGGGGCTGGTGTGAAACGGTCTGATCCCTCCATCTCTTGGGCCTCCTTCTGTGCTGCCTTGGGGTGGGGGGATGGCCCCAGGAGCTTAGGCACCCCTGTGGGAATCACAGGGCCAGGCCAGGAGCAGACCTGAGCGCCCACTGAGCCGGCCGGGTGGGTGACCGAGTAATGGCAGGACAGGCGGTTTGGTTTTCTCACTGTTTAATGCCATTCCGGTGGATCTTCCTAGAAGAAAACGCTCTCCCACTTGGCGTTCTCCTGAGTCTCACGGAGCACAATTTCAAGCTGAAGACTTTGATGCTTTTTCCTTCTTGGTTACTGGGGACGAAAATGACACAGGCTCCAAGGGGGCAATTGTGGGAACTGTGTGAACTAGTTCAAGCATGTGAAGCACGCAGCAGAGGGCCCGCCAGACATATAATTTTCACTGTAAACCCCCAATGTCAGTGCCCCATGGAATCTGGTGACCATGTGGCCCAGCTGTGGGACAGTCCCTCCTCATGGGATGCTCTTGCCTTCTTGGCTCCCGCCCACTAGATACGGGGGCGGGGACCACAGCAGACCAATGTTGACTAGCCCCCTATATTTTCACACACCTTAGGGGGTGCTACACCCATGAGAGACCATGGGCCTCGGCCACCTCTGGTTACAGATGGGGAGCTGTGGTCCTGGGTGTCCTGGTATCTCTCGGGCTGGTCTGAACACTGAAAGGCTCTGGGGCTGGCCTCTGAGCAGAACCCCTGCTCCATCACCAACTAGCTGGTACCTCCAGCAGCTGACTGACCTGAGCTTTTTTCACGTTAAGACAGGATGCCAAGACCCACAAGGCCCTGCCGCTGTGACCATTCCCCCCCTGACCCAGCTCTTCCCTCTCAGGTCCCCACCTGCTCTGCTCCAGCCACTAGAGCCACACTGGAGCCTCACCACCTTCCATAGGCCTCCTCCGGGGCTTCCCTTGGATGCCTCCATCCCCTGGGCATCCCTTTTAAAAATTCACCCTCCTCAAACCCCTCTTCCCTGCTTTATTCATAGCATTTACCACCACCTGATAAACACTGATATTCTTTGCCCATCACCCCACTGCTTCCTGAACCTGGGGGGGTCATCATTCACCCCCGAGTCTAGCACCTGGCAGGGCCTGCACATAGCAGGTACCCCAGTATTAGATTGGTGGTTGGGTTGGGGAAGGAAGGGCTTTCCCAGGTCGGAAATGCTTTCTTGGGGGCCGGGGTCCTGTGCCCCAGGCCCACGAGCTCATCCGGGCACACAGGGACTGAGAGGCGAGGTTAGCTGCTGGTTTATTTTCCACGGAGGTAGTGGGTGGTGGCGGTGGCTGTGGCCACAGCGGAGGGGCGCCCTGCCCCAGCTTGTCTCAGCTCTTGGAGTAACGCCTCTGCAACGATTCCCGGTAGAAGCGGAAGACGTGTTGTGAGGCGGCCTGGGCGGCGGCCAGGCACTGCTGGAGCTGGAGGCAGAGAGAGCTGCTGGTGCCGGGGCCTCCCTGCTCCCACCCAGCTGACCCCACAGCTTACCCTGACCTCAGCTGGTTCCCTGAGCCCCCAGACCTCCTGCCTCCCCTGCAGTGGCCTTTCTTTCTTCCCCATTTCGTGGGATCTTTCTTAGAGGGGACACAGAGAGAGGTGAGGGCTTCAGGGGTCCGATTCCGGCAGCTCCAGGAGCATGGATGGTGGGACCAGGCATCCTGACCGCTGGACGAAGCCTCAACGTGGCACAGCCCCAACCGGAGATCTAGAACTTTTGAGCCACAGGCCCTATGGTGCCAAATCACCCTGAGAGTTGCAGAATCTGGGACCCCAGATCCCGACCACCACACATTCCTAGGTTCACAGGAAGCCCAGGTTGGAGGCGCTCTTGGAGACCAGAGTGCTGGAATTCTGGGGGGCAAGCTGAGCTGGAAGGGGAGGGCTTTCAGGTGCCTCCCCTCCTTTGCTCTCCAGACTAGGGCTTCCCTTTAAAATTCCCACAAGGGTTTCTGTGCCTGCATCCAAAAGGGATGTAAAAAGGCGCTCTCCTTCAGCCTCCCGGTGTCCCGACAAGACCTCACGTCAGGAGGGAGGGATCTGGCCTCCACCCCATCTCCACACTGGTACCTCAGCAGCAGAGTAGAGCCCCTTGGTGGTGGACATTAGCAGCTTCCGTTCCACGCTGTCCAGTGCAAAGGTCAGGACGGCCCGGGCCTCCTAGAGACGAGGGGTAGGAATGCCTGGACTCTCCCCTCAGGCACAAGCTCAGCTGGTCCCCAAGAGGGGACCTGCCCTTCCCACAGCCCACACTCCCAAGTGTGTCAAGTGGAGGTGTGTACAGTTTCCCTGGACAACGCTCTTGGCCTTTCCTTCTTCAGAAGCCCCATGCCCTCATTCCACCCACATGGTTCCAACAGGGGCAGCCGCACGGCCAGTCATCAGCTGGTACCTCTAAGCCCCCTGCTCCCCTTCCCTGCTTTGTACCACCCAGGCTGGAGGCTGGCAAACTATTTCCCAGACTCCTTTGCCTGTTAGGGGCCACCAGTAATCTGGAGGAGCGGCTGAAGGAGGGAGGACCGCATCCTGTCCTTGCTCTGACAGGAGCAGGGGCTATGGCTGTGGCAGTTCCCACAGGGCCACAGAGGCCGGAGTGGGCTCTGGACTTCGGCTGCCAGGGCGAAGCCAGGACGCCTTGTGTGCACCCAGAACCCACTGTGACTGTGTCTCCTGAGAGCACGGAGTGGGAGCACCCTACTGGCTTCTGGTCTCTGGGTATCGCCCTTCTTCCTGGTTGCTCCTTCGACTCTTCCAACATTATCATAACCGGTTCCCTCAGTGGATTCCTGTCTGAAATACCTCAGGTGGGTTCTGCTTTCCCGCCAGGATGCACCCATCACGGTACCAGGTGAGGATCTCGGAGGAACCCCCAGGGCACTGTGACCTTGAGCTGGTGAGGAAAGTCTAGAGTTCTGGAGGCTGGTCATAGCCTTGGGCCAGGGGCTGGCTAGAGAACGGAACCAAATGGAACCAACATGCAGAAGACAGCAGACACTGAGAAGCAAAACAAGGGCATCCTCAGGGTGTTTGAGGCCCTGGCTCCAGCTGGACCTCTGTTCTGAGGCCCTCTGTCCCGAAGGTCAATATGTTCCCTTTTATTTTTATTTTTTTATTTTTTATTTTTTTTAATATGTTCCCTTTTAACTGAAGTGGGTCCGAGCTGGGGTGCTAGCACTCGCCCTGATGAATGAACCCGAACTTGCCAAATGAGACTGACGTGACAAGTGTTCCGGGAAGTGAGGCCCAGGGGAGGAGTGTCTGCTCAAGGCCGTTCACCAGCCATGGCCTTCAAACTTACCTTCTCTTGCTTGGCTGTGGGATCCAGCACGAGGGTGCCATCAGAGTTCAGAGCACAGGTGACCCCACAGAAGAGGGCCCGCATGGGCACACCTGCGTCCACCAATGCCATGCAGGCGGCGTTCAGGCAGCAGGCCAGGAGCTGGGTGCCACAGGGAGGGGTTAAGAAGCGTTCCCACTATAGTGGTGGCCACAGAGTAGGTCTATCCCTCCATTCACCCCGCCGCTGCCAGTGGGCCCACTTCACTAACTGATCACAGGAAGGCAGCGTACGGCACGGTGGCTCGAAGTGGTTCTGGGGTCAAGTGTCCTCGGGTTCCTGACCCACCTTTGCCACCTCTTGGCGGTGTGAGCTTGAGCAAGTGACTTATTCTCTCTGAGTCTCAATCAGGGGTCATAAGGATACTCAACAGATTTGTACCGGGTGGGGGGGTAGGGGAAGAGAGAAACCTTCCACGATCGCATAGGGAGGGAGTGGCAGGGCCAGGCCTGGAGCCTGGGGATCTGGAGGCTGCCACCACCAGCTGACAGCCTGACAAGGTGACAGAAGGAGGAGCAGTCATCTTTAGGGGTGAGGTGTGGCTGTGGCATGCGCAGGAGAGCCGAGGCTGGAGCCTAACAGCCAGCCCTGCCTCAGTTTCCTCTAGTCTCTGTGCCCAGCCCCGTCACGGTGGCCACGAGTCGAGCTTTAGGTTTAGGGTCAGTCGGTCCCATCTCTGCCACTGTCCCTGTTACCTCCCCTCTGGCCTTCAGTTTCCTGCTCTGGGAAATGGGGCCTGCTCAAAGCTGGGCCACGCAGCTGCAAGCCCCTCTAGAAATGCCCATTTCTGGCCCTCAGTCCCAACCTCTCACTGAACCACAGGGATCTACAGTCGAGCTGCTGACCCAACTCCTCTGCCCGCTCAGGACTCCCCGCTCAAGGTCAGAGAAGGTCAATGGCACAGGTTTTGTAGGCAGTCAGGCCTGGGCTTGAGTTCTGCCCCTGCCGCCTTCCAGCTGTGTGACCCTGGGTAAGGGACTTCCCCTCTCGGGGCCTGTTTCCTCACCTCAAACATGGGAACATAGGAACTCCCATCTGCCCGGGGCCTCGGGCTCTGGGAGCACATGGCTTGGGCTCAAATCCTGGCTCTGCATTATTAGACAGAAGCTGACCTTCCTGTGCCTTAGTTTCCCCATTTGGGCCATGGGGGATTATAGCGGCACCGAACTGTCGTGCCGTGAGGATGAAGTGAGTTAACATGTATAAGGCACTCAGACCAGTGCCCGACGCGTGGTGAGCACTCAAGTGGGTTTGCTATTCTTCAACAAGAGGGTGCCTGTCAAGTGTTCGGAGGCCTCCTGGCTAACAGAGCAAGGGAGGCCACCACGGAGATTCTGGAGGACTTCCTGGAGGAGGCGGCCTGGGGGGGGAAGGATACAGAGCCAGCATCACTGACGACCTGCAGCACCACAGTGATGGAGGTGCGGGGGTGCAGCGTTCCCAATACCACTGCTTCACACGTGTTCCTGATCAGTCGCTCCCGGCTCTTCTCCGCGACGCCTGGGGAAAATCAGGGGTGGGGCGGGGCGGGGTGGGGTTGTCAGCCTCTTCCCTTCCTTCCATCTGGCTCACCTTCCTCCACACGCCCCACCCAAGCCCTCTGGAGAGGGCCTGCCATCTCCACCAGGGCTGGTGCAGGACCCTGCACGGATGACAGAGGACCCCCAGTGGGAAGGAGGCAGGGCCTGACCGGACCCACCCCGCCCCATCCCTGCCCCCTCCAGCATCCAGCAAGGGAGCCTCTTGGGGGAGGAAAACCCTGAGTTCCTCTGTCCCCTGCCGCTGCCCACTTCTCAGCTGGCTGCTGAACCCAGCCTCAGCGTAAGGGGGAGAGTAAATGGGTGGAAAAACAGGTTAGTGGAAAGAAGGGGAGATGGAGCCAGGAAAGAGGAGTAGGGAGGACAGACTAGGAGGTGGGGGACAGACAGGAGGCCAAGAGCCGGGGAAAGGCGCAAAGAGCTGAGGGTGGGGACGGCGGAGGGGAAGACGGTGGAGCTCCTGCCGCCCATTACCAGGCAGCCCGATCTTCGGCCTCAGGATCACCTCCAGGGTGGCCTTGTTGAAGATCTCTTTGCTGACTTTCACCTCGGCTGGCCCGTACACGCCCGCCAGGACTGACGTGTCCCCTGGGGAGAGAGCAGGGCAGGTCTCATGCACACCTTGCCTTCCTGGGGCTGCAGGGGTCAGGGTGGGGGCACCAGGGCAGTGAGCTGGCGGCTGGCCTTCCCTGCGCCAGCCCCGGGTCTGGCCCACCTTTTGCTGGTAGTGGTTCTTTGAGCACTGGCTTCACTCACGTCTCTGCCTACGCTTCTTCATCTGGGACATGGGGATGATGGCAGCACCTAACCTTGTAGCGTCGTGAGGATTAAACGAGGTCATCCACGTCAAACACTGCAGCTATGGCCCAGCGCACCACTGACTTTATCTATTCTTAACTTCAACGGGAAGTTCTTCCCGAGGGCTAACCTTCCTCCTCCTTACTGCAGTTGGTCTCAACTCCTCACAAAGCTTCCTCCAACCTAGCTCTCTTCCCTCGGGCTCACGTCCCCAAACTCTGCAGTCATCGGGACCCCCGAGAGTGAGAAATACCCAGGAGTGGTCCTGAGTGGGCACGAATGGGGTCCGCGGAGGTAAGACCTGAGAAGCAAAAGCCTGGCTTCAGGGAGTGCCTGGTGGCTCAGTCGGTTGAGCATCTGCCTTTGGCTCAGGTCATGATCCTGGGATCGAGCCCCAAGTGGGCTGATCTTCTCCTTCTCCTACTCCCCCTGCTTGTGCAAGCATGCACGCTCTCTCTTGCTGTCAAATAAATCTTCAAAAAATCCAAAACCAAACAAAGAAAGCCCCCCAAACCCCTGACTTCTGGTCCTGCCTGCTTCTTGCTAGCTCTGTAACCTTGGCTGATTGTACTCACTTCTCTTGGCCTCAGTTTTACCATCTGCAAAATGAAGAGACTGAACTACACCAGTGGCTGTTGAAGCTTTTCTTGCCATAACTCTCAATTAAAAAAATGTATTTTCTGGCACCACCCCAAGTTCATGCAAATCTCCATGTGTGGACACGCAACAAAGGCCTCATAAAACGCCTCTTACCATCACTGCTCTGACACTCTAATGCTTTCTACTCTACTCTACTCTAGTTCATTTAATTTTATTTACTTTTTATTTATTTATTATTTATTAAAGATTTTATTTATTTATTCATGAGACACACAGGGGCGGGGGTGGGGGGAGCAGAGACACAGGCAGAGGGAGAAGCAGGCTCCATGAAGGGAGCCCGATGTGGGACTCGATCCCAGGACTCCAGGGTCACACCCTGAGCTGAAAGCAGATGCTCAACTGCTGAGCCACCCAGGCGTCCCAACTTATTTACTTTTTTGATTTTATTTTTACATGGGGCTCAAACTCACAGCCCTGGGATCGAGAGTCGGACGCTCCTTGGACAGAGTCCGTCAAGCGCCCCTACTCTATTCCAGTTAAAAAGTACTGCCAACCGCAGCAGTGGTCCTGAACCCTGGCTGCACGCTCAGAATCACCGGGGCACTTGAAAAGACGTCCAGCCCCCTCCCCCAGAGATCCTAATTCAGCTGCCGGGTGGGGCATGGGCACTGGGAGCATAAGAGTTCCCACGGGTCATTCTGACGTGCAGCTGGGCCCACAGTCTGCAGTGGGAAAAACAGCGCTTGAGCACAGCTTCGAAACACTGCAAACAGAATCTCTGCAGCGGTTACAGATGGAGAGGGGCCAGCCTTAGCAGGTGTGCGGTGGATTCTGGGACCCTGCCTTTTTAACAACCCCATCAGAGATTTGGAGGCCAAAGGCGGGTGGGACGTACTTTCCAGGGTCTGCCAGGGGTCCCAGAGTTTGGGAGTTTTAGAACGTGGAAGGCGTTAACCCTCCTCAGTGTTTCTGAAGTCTAAGAAACTCCAGGCATATGATTTTAGCAGAAGAGCAAAGTCTCCAGGAGGGCCTGGGAAGGTCCCCAGGGTCAGGGCATGTTTCCTGGGTTGGGGAGAAGGAGCTGCACCAGAGCTGAGGGATTCTCTTGGCTCCAGGAGAATCTGCCCTCAGAGGGGAACTTAACCACACAGGACGAGATCCACACGTTGCTCTTCATTCTTTTCTGGATGAGCTGCCTGTGGCCCCCATGAACCTAGGAGATCCTCCCTCTCATCTTCTCAGGGACATGGCCCCAGCAATTTTCGGGAGCAATTCAAGGAATTCTATATTCTTTGGATCCACATCCATCTTCAACTCCTGCCCCATTTATCTGATCCTCTTCCAGCAAAGCTCTCAAAGACAAGTCTGACTTGCTGTCTTCTTCTCCTCCCTGACCCCACCACTCCACCGAACAGCTCTTGACAGCATCACAGATGACATAGGTCCGGACTGTCCACCGACAGGTCTGGAGGACGGATGCAGCTGGTGGGCCCTTACATCTCAAACACTTCTCTGAGCCCCTCTGAGGTCAGTGTCCTCTCTGGGTTTTCCTCCCACCTTATTGGCTGCTTTTCTCTGGTCTTTTCCTAGCTCCTCACAGGTTAGACAACCCTGGATTTAGTCTGTGACCTCTTCTCTTTCCACCTACACTTGTTCTCTTTATTTCATCCAATCAATAGTGTGAAACACCATCTATAGCCAGAGAATTCCAAATTATATATTTAGGTTGAGTCTCTCTCTTTTTAAGATTTTATTTACTTATTTGACACAGAGAGAGAGAGAGAGAGCGCACAAGGGGGGAGCAGCAGGCAGAGGGAGAGGGAGAAGCAGGCTCCCCACTGAGCAGGGAGCCTGATGCTGGGTGGGATCCTAGACCCTGAGATCATGACCTGAGCTGAAGGCAGATGCTTAACTGACTGAGCCACCCAGGCGCCCCTGGGTCTCTCCTCCCAAATGCAGACTTCTATATCCTATTGCCCTGTCCATATAGTCACTGTGATGTCCACCAGGCACTGCAAACTTAATGTTCCAAATTGAACTCCTTATCTCCCAGTACAGCTGATTTGGAAAAAAAATCTTGGTGTTATCCCTCTCCTTCTCACACTCCAACACTGAACCATCTGCAAGTTTTGTGTTTTACTTTCAACATACATACACCCAGAATCTCACCACCTCCACTGCTTCCACTCTGGTCTGAGCCACCGCATCTCCCCTTCTTTCTCATATCTATACAGTCAACACTGCAGCAGAGAGATTCTGTTAAAATATATCCAGATCATGTCAACCCTCTGAGCAAAACTTGGAAGCAGTGGTCCCCAGCTCATTCATTATGCATCACATGACAAGCAATCCTCCTTAGCTCTCCCCAGCCTCCTCACTGCTCTGGCCACACAGTCTACAGACTATTCCTCAAACACACCAGACAAATCCTTGCCTCAGAGCCTCTGCCCCTGCAGTTCTTCATCCTAGGTATGCTTTTCCTCCTGCTTATCTTCAAGGTTTGCTCCCTTACCTTTAGGTCTTTATTCAAATGTTACCATCTCATCAAGGCCTTTCCTGACTATCCGGTTAAGATCGCAACCCTCTCTGGCACACCCTATTTCCTTTCCCTACTATAATTTTTCTCCATAGCATCTTCCGACATATTTTTTTTTAAAGATTTTATTTATTTATTCATGAGAGACACAGAGAGAGAGAGAGAGAGACAGAGACACAGGCAGAGGGAGAAGCAGGCTCCATGCAGGGAGCCCGATGAGGGACCTGATCCTTGGTCTTGAGGATCACGCCCTGGGCTGAAGGCGGTGCTAAATCGCTGAGCCACTCAGGCTGCCCTCCTACATATTTTTTTTTTAAAGATTTATTTATTTATTTATTTTATTTATTCATGATAGACAGAGAGAGAGAGAGAGAGAGGCAGAGACACAGGCAGAGGGAGAAGCAGGCTCCATGTGAGAGCCTGACGCGGGACTCGATCCCGGGACTCCAAGATTGCGCCCTGGGCCAAAGGCAGGCGCCAAACCACCGAACCACCCAGGGATCCCCTTCCTACATATTTTACTTATCTTTTGTCTGTCTCCTCGACTAGAACATAAACTGTTAAGTCAGGGATTTAAAAAAAATTTTTTTTTAAGATTTATTTATTTATTCATGAAAGACAGAGAGAGAGAGAGAGAGAGAGGCAGACAGAGAAGCAGGCTCCATGCAGGGAGCCGGAGGCAGGAGCCAAACCGTGGAGCCACCCAGGCATCCCTTTAAAATGTATTTTATTGGGATCCCTGGGTGGCGCAGTGGTTTGGCACCTGCCTTTGGCCCAGGGCACGATCCTGGAGACCCGGGATCGAATCCCAGTCTGGCTCCCAGTGCATGGAGCCTGCTTCTCCCTCTGCCTGTGTCTCTGCCTCTCTCTCTCTCTCTCTGTGTGACTATCATAAATAAGTAAAAATTAATATAAAATAAAATAAAATGTATTTTATCCACGTATTCCCAGGACCCAGGACAGCGCTTAATGCGAATACACGTGTTCAATGAAGGAATGAATGAAAACAGGTTTTGTACCTGGGTAGAAGGTAATGCCCCTAGTGAGGAGGCTGAAGCATTTATGGGGGTGATTCTTAGGCTATCTTCAGAGGAATATTCACCCGGGGCAGGGAGCTGAGATGCATTTGGTCACGGGAAGGAGATATTTTACCCAATAGGGAAAGCCTGCCCCAAACCTAGGGATATTTACACGTATGGAGAGATGTGTATTGCTGTCAAAGGGATATATACCGCACAATCACTCTCAAATACTCTGAAGAGTATTTACCTGGACAAAAAGACATGCCGCAGTCCAGAGAGTAATGAAGCCGGTAGTGTTGATTTGCGGGTCTATTTACGCGCATGGGCAGGTTTGCCGCAGCCTGGCGTGCATGGACCCGGGGTGTCCGCGGGGGAGGCGGGAGACGAATTTAATCAAGGGAGATATTTACTCTGCTGAGCGCCTCTCTCCTCGGAGTATTTACCACGGTGGCGATACCGTCTCCCTTCTAGCCGGGAGCGCAGGATACGTTACTGCGGCATATCCGGGAGTATCCTCCCGGGCAAGAACTGCACCACCCGTGCAGGAGGGACACTTACCAGCTAGTGGCACTCCTCTGCACGGTAACCTGTAACCTTCCGAAACAAATACAACGTGGCGAACGTGGCACAGGCAGTATTTGCCTAGGGTAAGTCCTTACCTTGCAGGAAAGAGGCAGAGCCATCCGGCCGGGACAGCAGGTTCTGCTCACAAGCAAAGTGCCGGAGGCTGCAGCCCGGGCCCCGAGGGCCGGACTCTGTTCCAGACTCCGCGCAGGTCTTGGCGTCCGCCGGCAGCGCCCCCTCCATCGCCCCAGACCCCACGTGCCGCTGCAGGACCTCGCTTCCGCACGGGAGCGCGCGCGGGCGTCCAGCCTGCGTGCCCAGTGCGCACGCGCAGGTCCGGGGCGCCAGGACCCGTTCCCGCACGTGGCTCCGCGTTTACTAACAATCTGGCCCCTCCCACTCCCGCCTCGCAAGCCCATTGGAGAGTAGCGAAGAGAGGGCGGGCCTTGGCATGGACTCGTCCTACCCGAAGCCCCCGCGCCCTAAAGCCCTAAGGCTCTGGTCAGGTTGTCCTCTCCTTTGCCTGTTACAGAAACAACTAAGATGAAGTGATGAGAGTAATTTTGGCAAGCTAGATTGTTTGTTCCTCCCGTACCCGTGCCCTGGAGACTGCAGGGTGGGTCGCTGGTGGTTTCTTGGCAGGGCGGTGCTAGCATTTGAGTCAGGCTCATGAAGGGGCAGCCCCCAGTCTAGCCGAGGAGAGGGGCGGAGCTCTGAGGGGTTGTGAGCCAAGATGGCGGTGGCGGCGGCGGCAGCGAGGGTCTGGGGCTCGAGTCGAGGTTTGGGCCAGGCTGGTCTCCTGCTCCTGCGCCGGCCTTGGGCTCGGGGGCTGGCTAGATCTGTGAGTACCTGGGGAGTTTTTCCCGAGGGAGAATAGGGATGTCAACGCCGTCTTCCGACGTGGGGTCCGTGCAGGGAGTGAGCGAAGGGCTGTCACAGAGGGGACCGGGGCTGAGAGAGCTGCTCCGTGAGGACATTCGGGAAGAACTTCCACTCCCTCAGGAGAGGAGAAGTGAGGCAGCCTCCTCTGTGGGCCCGGAGAGAGGGAGACAACTTGGAGAGAGAGAAGGGGTTCCGCTTTAGTTGCCACTCATGCCCACGGGAGGCCGCGTGGAGGGACACGGTGGGACGGCGAGACATTGCCCCGCAGGCGTTGGAGACTGCGACTGCCCGAGGCTGAGGCTTCTGGGTGTGGCTCCCCCTCAGGAAGGAGAAAAGAGAGATCAGGTTCTCCGACGCGGGCTTTTATAGTGCGCTGCGTTTGTTTTACTATTGTTCTTTTTTTTTTTTTTTGAGATTTTATTTATTCATGAGACCCAGAGAGAGGCTGAGGGAGAAGCAGGCTCCCTGCAGGGAGCCTGATGGGGGACTCGATCCCAGGACCCCAGGATCAGGACCTGGGCGGAAGGCAGACGCTCAACCACTGAGCCACCTGGTCATCCCACCCACATTTCTGGGTAACACTTGAGAGATGCCTCAATTCTTATCAAAAGTGTCAGAATTCCCTTGGGTTGATGCTGCAAACTGTAAGTTCACACAGCGGAAGTCTAACTTAGAAGCTCGTTCAGTGGGAGAGAGGCCTTGGGCTGCGGAACCATGAACTGAAATTTCCCAGGTCAGAGAGTAGTGTTTGGGAAGGCGGGTTCCTGTCCCCCACATGCTGGACAGAGGACTGCCCCTCCGGACCTCAACAGAGGGGCGCGTTCCCCTTTCTATAATGCTAACTGACCACCTCGTAGGGTTGTGGTAAAAATCAAGTATGTAATGTGCTGAGAACTGGACCTGGTATTTGATACAAGCAATAGGAATGTTGGTCACTGTTGTTGAAAGTGAGGGTGGAGGGAAGGGAGAGAAACTGACCTTGGAGATCAGGAGAAGAAAGGAGGTGACCTTGGTCGGACCTGAACAGGTGAGGGCCCTTGGAGGGAAAAGCGCCAAGATTTTGTGGGGTTGGGTCTGACCCTCTGATTCCCTAATTCATTAGGGAAGGAAGATAGAATCTATGGGAAAGACACTTTAGGGAGAAGAGCAGGGAAGGAGTTGGGGAGAGAGGATGGGCCAGGTTTGAGAGGAGGGAGAATAGGTAGGAAAAGGAGTCCTCAAAGCAGGTGATTATGGGAGGGTTCCTGGAGCAGGCTGGGGGTGGGGTAGCCTGGTGCCTTTAGGCGGTTCTTTGTCACTTTTTTTGGAATAATCAGATCCTGCCTGGCCAATCCCAGTCCTTCTTAGTCCATTGGCTGGACCTGTGGGGAGGAGGTGGGCAGGACTAGGGCAGAAAGTAGGTAAAGGTCATTTGAGGCTGATTAAATGTTTCCTTCCTGGTTCCCTCTCCCTATAACTTTTCCCTCTTGACTCCCCTCTTTTTGGTGGGTGACGGGATAGGGGTTTTGGAGGGGGTCTTTCAGATATCTACCTTTTATTATATTTTATTTTAAATTTATATATTAAACAAATTTTTTTAAAGATTTTATTTATTCATAGAAACACAGAGAGAGAATGAGAGGCAGAGACACAGGCAGAGGGAGAAGCAGGCTCCATGCAGAGAGCCTGACGTGGGACTTGATCCAGGATCTCCAGGATCACGCCCTGGGCTGCAGGCGGCGCTAAACCGCTGCGCCACCGGGGCTGCCCTAAATTTATATATTTTTATAGTCTTTGTTTTTTTTTTTTCTTCCCCACTTTTATTTTTCCCACTTATTTTTTGAAAAAGATTTTATTTATTTATTCATGAGAGACACAGGCAGAGGGAGAAGCAGGCTCCATGCAGGGAACCCGATGTGGGACTCGATCCCGGGTTTCCGGGATCATGCCCTGAGCCAAAGGCAGATGCTCAACTGCTGAGCCACCCAGGCATCCCCCCACTTACTTTTTAAAAAGATTTATTTATTTATTTATTTATTTATTTATTTATTTGAGAGAGTGAGAGCACAGGTGGGGGTGAGGGGCAGAGGAAGAAGCAGGCTCCCTGCTGAGCAGCAAGCCAGAGGTGATGTGGGACTGGATCCCAGGACTCTGGGATCATGACTTGAGCCGAAGGCAAAATGCTCAACTGACTGAGCCACCCGGGCACCGTAAAATATTATTTATTTATTTAGTCAGTAAGTAATCTGTACACCCAACATGGGGCTCGAACTCACAACCCTGAGATCTAGAGTCTTATGCTCTACCAACAGAGCCATCCAGGCACCCCTCTCCTACTTTTTTCTAAGATTAAAAAGGAGACTTTTGAGTGAAGGGAAGGAGTAATGGCATTTAGTCAAAGAAGATTTTATTTTTATTTATTTTTATTTTTTTTTCAAAGAAGATTTTAAATAAGTATTTTAAATTTTTATTTATTTATATGAGAGAGAATGAGAGAACACACGTGCACATGAGTGGGGTTGAGGGCAGAGGGAGAGGGAGAAGCAGACTTCCCACTGAGCAGGAAGCCTGATTTGGGGCTCCATTCCAGGACCCCGGGATTATGACTTGAGCCCAAGGCAGGGGGTCAACCACTGAGCCACCCAGGCATCCCTAATCAATTTAGGGGTTGATTATGGACCAGGATCTATCCACTGGAACATTTTGCGATGATGATGAAGTTATGGATATGTGCTGTCCAGTACAGTAGCCACTTAACTACACATGGCGACTGAGCTCTCAGAATGTGATTAATATGGCCCAGGAACTGACATTTTCATTTTTTAAAATTTTAATGAGTTTAAATAGCCACAAGTAGCTGGTGGCTGCCATATTGGATGACGCAGTTTCAGCCCATCAAGGCTGAGCCCAGAGATAGTGCTTTGGAGGAAGGTTGAGAGGCGGTGTTGTAGCTGACGGATGGGTTGTTGGTGCAGGGGGGTCGGGGGAAAGGCTGGGGCTGTCTGACTTCATCTCTGCCTGCTTACCTCTCCCCATTCATCGCTTTCTTAACTAAACACCCTGTAGCTCAGGGAGGCATTTGCCTGGTCCTTCCTCCCTCCTTCCCGCTCCAGTTCATAGCAGATGTTTTAGTGCTCAGGGAGAAGAGGAGAAAGGAAACTTAATTGTCAAGGAGTCCTGAGTCTCTCAGCCACCACCCCAGAAAGCAAGAGGGACCCCAGCCATGTCCCTTCACTTCTTTGAGCTTAGCAGGGGGGATGACTGGAGTCCCTCCTCTGGGAGGGAGGGAACATCTAGAGTTCAGTCTGTGTGGATCATCAGTGATGATGTTTCTTCGACCCAGCTGTCGGGGGCAGCCTATTGGGGACCCAGTGCTCTAGCGCCCTGTGCATTATCTCCAAGTGGTGGTGCCCAGTGTGTGCTGAGGCACGAATGGAGATGGTCATTACCAGTTCCTAACCATATGGGTCCATCTCCCTCTTGACTGGTGTCTGAAGGAACTAGCCTGCGTTTTTCACATCAGGAAATGCTTTATGATTTACACTGCCATTGCACACCATTATTCTATCTAATACAGCCACACTGCAAGGTGTTTTCTCCTATGACGAGTGGGGAAACCAAGGCCCAGAGAGGTGAGGTCTGAACTTGGAGTTCTGGACTCTAAAGCCCAGTTTCTCTCCATAGTACCAGGCTGCCAGGAGAAGCCATAGGACTTTGGTTCAAGTCTTACAACATGCTGCTGAGTCTGGCCTTGGCGTGTATGAGCAGCTTCTGCCTGGGGCCTTCTGGGCTGGAGAAGCTGGGTTGGAGGGGCCAGCCTCAGTCCTCACTGTGCCCTTCCCTCCCTGAACTTTAGCCACTGGTCCTTTTTCCTTCCCTTGGATAAGCTCCGTCCACCTGGAGGCCTTGGTAGGAATATGGTCCTTTAAGTGTCGGCTGAGGGCCACTTCCTCAGAGAAGCATTCCTGACCCCTTCCCCCCTACCCCGTCCCCCAATGTCCATCTGTAAAATGGGGACAGCAGTAGTGCCACCCTCAGATGTGTGAAGATGAAGGGAAATGGTCCTTAGGAGGCACTTCCCATGTATCCCAAGCATTCAGTAAGATCTCAAAAGTGGGGGGCTGCAGTTCTTCTCCAGGGACAGTAAATCTGGTGTGGTCAGAGAAAGGATGTCCTCCCTCGGGGCTTTCCACTAGCAGTGCCCCAGGTGGCGTAGTGCTGTGGAAGCCCCTGGGTCTGAGTGACCTTAGCTATCTTAGATGCAGAGGACTCAGTTCGCTGGCACATCCACAAAACTGTCCACGACCGGACCCCACCTTTCTCTCCAGGCTCCTAAGGTAGCTGTAGTCAGTCTGCCTGGATTCATAGGCTGACATCATTCGTGATCTCCCTGCTCTTGAACGAGTCACTTTACCTCTCTGAGACTGGGGCCATCTCTGTTCTACAGAAGTGAGGCAATAGTGCCTGCCTCACTGGGTTCAGAGAACACAGAAGTGTCAAGGAAGTGCTTTGTGTGGCACTGAGTTAGCTCTTGTTACTAACTTGCCACAGCCTTACAGGTCCTCAGGGTCTCCCAGTATCTCTACTCTTGCCTCGGCCTTGGTAGTTCCAGGGGACTGGCACCTTCCTCCCCTTAGTCTCTGCCTGGCTCACCCCTGCTGGTCCAGCAGGCCTCAGCAAAATTCCCCTTCTCCAGAAAGCTTTTCCTCATGTTCCTTCTGATGCTGGTAGCACAAGTTCCACCTAGAGCCCCAGCAGGTACTTTGTACCCACCTCACCCCAGGCCTGTGGAGTAGCAGTTCTCATCCTTTCCACAAGGGGACGCAGGTTCAGGGACACGCGGGGACGCTGCTGCTGGAAAGGGGACCCAGCAGGCAGTTTAGCCCTGGAGTCCGTCACCCTGCCCTGCTGCGTGGTCAACCATCTGGCTGTCGTGGCCCTGACCGTAACCTATGTGTTCAGGGTTGGTCACCTGGCTCTCACTCGCCTCCAGCCTGTTCAGGGCCTGGCCTGGTGCTATTTGGTAGCTACCTGCTTGACAGTAAGGATCATCAAATACAGTACGAGCTGCCTGTGTTTGCTGAGTGTTGGTTATGTGCGGGGCTCCAGGCTGAGTGCTCCTTTCGTCCCCGTGATGACCTGTGAGATTGGTGGTCATACCCCCGCTTCTGGAGGAGGAAACAGGCTCAGGGAGCTCTAGTTATGCAGTCAGGAGGCTGCAGTCTACTCTGCAGGGAGTCTTAACCTTAACCTTGGCAGCGGCACCAGAGGAAGTAGCCCCGCAGGGGGCACCTCAGTACCTGCTGGGCAGTCGGGCCATCCAGAGCAGGCCTCTCTGTTTCCTGTGTGGCCAGAGGGGATTAGCAGGAAAGCTTTGTGCAGATCTCTGTAGCCTCTGCCATTGTAAGTTACTGGCCACCAGGACAAAGGCATCCCCACCCCCACTGCAATCTGAAGAAAAAGTGGGTGGAGTCACATCCTTCCTCGTGGGCATTTTACCACCCCTCCCAAGGGGGAGCATTTCCTCAGGGCTGGCCGCTCACCCAGTGAGCACAGCGCCCCAGCATTTCCACAGGCCCAGGAAGGAAAGGCCCCCCCTGCACTCCCACAAGGCCTGAGGCCAATGTGGGGGTGCGCCAGGGTGCCTGGATGGCAGCTCTCCAGTCTCCGGAGGCAGGCAGAGTCCTGCCCTGACAGCCCAGTCTGTTTTCAGTCCTCTGCCTCCTGCTGGCCCCTAAGCTGCCGCCCTTGGGTTCCATGGTCTGCTGCTACACTCAGGTGTGTCCTGCTGCCAGACCTTCTCCCCAGTTCTTCCCTGTCCTCTTCCCAAAGAGCCAGTCATTTTCTGTTTCCCGTTCCTAGCCATCTGAGATTTTTATTTTCCTTTTTACCAAGTTTTGACCTCATAATACGTCCCATGCCTGTCCTGAGCCTTTTGTGTGCCTCATGTCAGGAACTTTCTGCAACAGCCCTATGCAGCCTTTCCACGGATGGGGAAATTCGCAGGGACAAGGTGGTTTTTTTTGTTGTTGTTTATTTGTTTTTTTAAAGATTTTATTTATTCATGAGAAACACACACAGAGAGAGAGGCAGAGACACAGACACAGGCAGAGGGAGAAGCAGGCTCCATGCAGGGAGCCCAACACGAGACTCGACTCCGGGATCACGCCCTGAGCCAAAGACACACACTCAACCGCTGAGCTACCCAGGTGTCCCAGGGACAAGGTGTTTTGCAGAGAACCACACAGCTAAGATCCTGGCACCCACGTCAGTTGGCCTGAGGCCAGCGAACCTAACTGCTCATTCATCTGTCCCTTCATTAATGGCCTGTCCAGTGTCTGCTGTGTCAGCCGAGTTGGACCTGCTCCCTGCCTTCACTGAGCTTGTGGTCTGTGTGGGAGGCAGTCACAGACTGCAGATCCTCCAGGGGGACGGAAAGAAAAGGTCTGTCAGGGTGGGTGCTCAGGAGGGGAGAGGCGTGCAGGTGGCCAGCGTTCAGCTGCTTCCCTCACAAGCGCAAGGGGAGAAGTCTGCTGCCCGTTGTCAGGCCTGGACCTGCCCTGCCATGGGGAGTGTCATTTCCTTGATTTCCTCAGAGCCACAAATGCAGATAAGTGCCCCGGTGCTCATACTTCCCCCCCGGATGCTCGGATGCTCTCCTGGGCAATGAAAGGAGGGGGAGTGGGTGGCATACCTGGACGCACCCGTGTGAGATCTAGCTCCTGGAGGACTGGGCCACACTTGTTGAGCTCTTCTTGGAAGTGAAGCCGCAATCACTGGTGGCCCTGGGCAGGGAGCTGTAGACGAGCAGGCCATGACCGGGGCAGCAGTGGCAGTTGGGGTGAGGAGCGGGGCCTTGGGGTCTGAATGTGAGCCCAGCCTGAATTGGAAAGCTCAGTCCTGACTCACAAATTTTTAGCTCTGGTGCAGGTGATTTTTGCCTCCCGATATCTTGGCTTCCTCCTCAAGGGCCATCGTAGGCATTTTGTGCCTCAGACACGCTCTGAGCACTCAGTGAAGTTGTGGGTACAGAGCTCAGCTGGCAGCCAGCAAGTCCTTGATGCAGGAGAGCAGTTGCAGTGGTGAGACTTGTTGAAGGCTGCCTAGCTCCAGGGCCGAGAAATGGGGTTGGTGCACATCCCATAGCACCTTGAGGCTTCTCAGTGATCTTACCCAGGGCTTTCCCAGCCAGCTGAGGAGGTGCTGTGCCCCCTACAGGGCCCCTTCAGCCACTCTCCGGGATCTGCAAGTGATATCCGGTCCCTCACTTTCTGCCTTTTGCGTGTTCTGTGACCCTGGCCTCTGGGCTCCTTCCCTGACTCCTAGCTGTCCCCCGGCTCTCGGCTCTCAGGTTGCTTCTTTAGAAACTGGCTCCTTTCCACTCTGCCGTGTTCAAGGCTTCTTTCTGGCAAAGACGAATCAGCCTCAGCCATACTTGCTGGGCAGCAGTGACAGATGTCTTGCTTCTTTTAGGTCCCCAGAACACAGCACAAGGCTCAGAACAAAGCAGGTGCTTAAATATTTGTTGAAGGAGTCAGTCTGGGCCTGGAGGATGGGGGTTAGGACTGGAGTTCAGAGGTCACTGAAGTGTGGAAGTTTGCCGGGGGGGCCAAGGGGTAGGGCATGACAGATGTTCTAGAGAAGAGGTGGGTGCAGCCCTGTGGGGGTAGAAGTGACAGTTCACATTTTCCCGAGCATTTGCTCAACTTCTAAGTCCTCTCCTGTTTTATGTGCATGATCTCCCTTAAGCGTCATGGCAGCTCCATGAGGTGGTCTCCCTTTTACAGATGAGAAAGGAGAGACTTGGAGAGGAGAAGTCACTTTCCTATGGTCACCTAGCAAGGGATCTGAACCCAGGCAGGCCGACCCTTGAAAGCTCACAGACGTGCTCTATTATGGGCAGCTGCTCTGGTTGTGCAGAGTCAGCGAAGAGCCCATCTGGCCAACTTGAGGGCACTGGGGTGTGTGTGTGTGTGTGTGCGCGCGCGCGCGCACACGCGCACACCTGTGGTGGCAGTGGGAGACAGAGAGGGGGTGTCTGGCCAGACTGGGGGGGCCTTTGATGCCTAGGTGAAGAGTTTGGGCCTCTGGGAGAATGGCTGCCGGTTCTTGAGCCAGCCACTACTCTACTGAGTGGTTTGATCCTTACAGCCACCCTGTAGGATAGAGTGTATCTGTGCCCAAATATTACAGATGAGGAACCAAGACATAAAGAAGTTCTAGTAACTCGCCCAAGGTCACACATGAAGAACGTGGTAGAGCTGGGATCCACGGCCCCAGGATCTTCTGGGGCCGTTGGTGGCTTAACTACCAGGCCATATTGCCTGCTGCTATGTGGTCGAGTCAGGGGAACCTCTGCTGCTCCTGACATAGGTATCCCCATCCCCACCCTCTTCTCTCTCTCCCCAGCACCCCCAGAGACAGGAGCAGCAGCACTTCCCATCCCTGGATGACAAGCCCCAGTTCCCGGGGGCCTCAGCGGAGTTCATAGACAAGCTAGAGTTCATCCAGCCCAATGTCATCTCTGGGATCCCCGTCTACCGCGTCATGGACCGGCAGGGCCAGATCATCAACCCCAGCGAGGATCCCCACGTGAGAGGCCCCCTCCTTCCCACCCTGTGCCCCCCACGCCCAGGCCCCTTGTCCATCTCCTCTCTGATCCCAGCTGCCCCACATCTGTCTGTGCCTCCATCCGCAGCTGCCCCAGGAGAAGGTGCTCAAGTTCTATAAGAGCATGACTCTGCTCAACACCATGGACCGCATCCTCTACGAGTCCCAGCGGCAGGTGCGTGGACTCAGGTTGGCGCTGGGGGGTGCTGGGAAAGACCCGAGGTCACCCTGCCTGTTCTTGGCCCAGAAGATAACTCCCAAGGAGGAGAAGGTGGGACGGAGATCCTTTGTCTTGGGATCCTTAGAGTTCTTGGAGCTCTGTTGGTGCTCTGAAGGAAGAGTGTGGGAAGGGTGCTGCCCAAGGGCAGGGGGATGGACCAGATCTCTAAAAATACCTCCTGTGTTCCAGGCTCGGGGCATGGCTGTGCTGGGAAGGGACAGGCAGGAAGACTTGATGGGCCTTTCACTTGGGAGCTCACAGTCCTGAGAAACAGAGTGACCCTCTGTGCTTCCTGGGGTGCCCATGTCAGATTGTGCTGTGAGCCTCAGCCGTGTCCGTATCAGTGGGCAGAGACCCGGTCAGAGCAGTGTCATCAAAGAGACAATTTATTGACTCAAATAACTTCAAGTCCAGAGGGTCCTGTTTCAGGTGTAGCTAGATCCAAGATGCTCAATGTTATTAGACCTGTTTCTCTGTCCAAGTGTCTTTTCTACTATCTTGGCTTCCTTCATTCTCAGGCAGCAGTTATCTCTGGAAAGTCTAGGCTCCAGGACAGGTGGCAGAGAAAGGATCAGGGTAGGGGCTCTAGAGCAGGACTTTACAACTGAAGTCTTCCTTTGGTCACTCTCTAGCTTTGGGGCCCTGGGAAGGTTGCTTAGTTTTCTTGTCTGTACTTCATTCATGGCATTGGCTTAAAGACAAGTGGTGGCATATGTAATGGCCTCAGGAAGAGCGACACTGGTGTTTAGCCAGCACACAATAGATATTAGCTGTTATCACCCTGCCAGCCTCACAGCAATTACCCTTTCTGCTTAGCAGTAGAGATAGAAGGTCTACTTACTAATATTCCAGCAAAAGGCCATGATTAATGCTCACTGCTTGGGCTTTGGTCACAGACCCCGCTGTGAGCCTGCCCCTGGCCAGGAGGACCGTGTGTCCATCCCCGGGAACCAAGTAAAGATAGCAGTGGAATCTGTCCCTCCCAGGGCCCAGGGGTTTCTGTGGGAAAGGGGGGAAGGACGTTGGGCAGTGGCCACCCAAGGGCCCAGGAGTAGGTCAGGAGTAGGGGTGGGCTTGAGAATCTGCATTTGTGTCACGCCCCCAGACCATCCCCCTTGGACTAAAGCCTGAGGCCCAGTGGCCTACAGGGCAGTTCTGACCAGACTCCCTCTCACAGGACATTATGTGCGAGTTTTTCCAAGTTAGGGTAGTACCTGTACCCTGAAACTTGCTCAGAAACTTCCCATGGCTCTCACAGCCCACAGGGGCAGGTCTGGCCCTTCCTGTTCCCCTGTGGCCTCAGCTCTCTGCACCCCTCTCCGCAGCCTTATCGCTAGGCCAGGCCACCCCTCCCACCCTCTCAACATGCCCGGGCTCCTTCCTGCCTGTGTTGGCTGCACAAACAGGGGCTTTGGAATCCAGCCAATATGGGTACAGTCACAGCTATGACTTTGGGCAGCGATGTTTCCCATCTCTGCCTCAGTCTCTTCAGGATGTTGACAAGTGGGAATAGCAAGGTAGGGGTAGGGATTCTGTGAGGCCCAGCACATAAAGCCCCTTGTCTACTGGCTGCCACAGAGGAGGCCTCAGTAAGATCAACTCGTATGTCAAGGCTCAGCTTGCATTAGCTAGGCTTCTCTTTAGCTGTAACTAACGGACCTCCCCTTGAGCTCCCTCCAAATCCCAACAGAAACAAATGCAGTAGCTTAAACAGATTAGTAGGGTTTTTATCTTCTATAAAGTAATTCTGAGAACAGGTGGTTTGGGGCTGGTATGGTGGCACCACGATGTCACTGGAGACCCAGCTTTGGCTTCTAGCCTCGAGGGCCCTTCATGAACCAAGTGGCCACTGGAGCTCCCTCCATCATGCCTCATTCCAGGCAGGAAGTGAAGGAAGCTGGCAGGTCAGACATGGCATGTCCCAGCTATCTCCTCATACTCCCCTTTCTAGAACTCTGCAGACCGTCCCACCCAGTAGCATCTGACACTGCACCGGTCCCTCCCAGCTACAAGGGAGCCCAAAATGTGGTCTTTTTTTTTTTTTTTTTTAAGATTTTTATTTATTTATTCACGAGAGACAGAGAGAGGCAGAGACATAGGCAGAGGGAGAAGCAGGCTGCGTGTAGGGAGAATGATGTGGGACTCAATCCCAGGGTCCTGGGATCACACCCTGAGCCAAAGGCAGATGCTGAACCACTGAGCCACCCAGGTGTGCCCAAAATGTGGTCTTTCCATCCAGGCAGTTGCTGCCTGTGGAATGAGGTCTCGGTTAGCAAATGGGAAGGGAGGTAGGATACTGGGGAGGCAAACTGTGACCTCTGCCACCAGCCAGGTCCTGTTTCCTGGGTGGGAGGGCACTCAGGCTCCTCCCATAGCACTCTCCACAGCTCTCCCAGGCCTTAAGTGGCCAGCATCCGCCCACGTGGCTGTGGGAGGTCAATTAACTTTTAATTGGCTCCCCACTTAGAAGAAAGTAGTATTCGGGATCCCTGGGTGGCGCAGCGGTTTGGCGCCTGCCTTTGGCCCAGGGCGCGATCCTGGAGACCCGGGATCGAATCCCACGTCGGGCTCCCGGTGCATGGAGCCTGCTTCTTCCTCTGCCTGTGTCTCTGGCTCGCTCTCTCTCTCACTGTGTGCCTATCATAAATAAAAAATAAAAAATTTAAAAAAAAAAAAAAAAAAAAAAAAGAAGAAAGTAGTATTCATCTCGTTCTCCCACCACTTGGAAAGCCATCCCTGTAGAACACATGAGGACTGGGCAGAGGGCTCTTTCACCTGAGCTCTCACTGTTCACATGGTGCTGGGGAGCCTAGTTCTGGCTCTATGCCAGAGGTTCTCCAACTCTCCAGCTGGACTTCACTTTTTAGCCCCAGATCTACCTGGCTTCTTGCCTTGTATGTCGTACACCAAATTCAGCCTGTCCAAACTTGACCTGGGCGACTTTTTCCCTTAGAGTGTTTTTCAGCAGAGGGTGCCACCATCTACCCATCTGCCCAAACTGGAGACCTGCTTCTCCTTCCTGTCTCCTTTCTCTGCCTCACAGAACTTTCTCCCGTCTAATTTACTTTGTCCTTGTGGGTTTAGTTAGAAATCCATTCTGCTACTTGGCACCACATCAGGACCCCAGACTTCCTACCTTTCTGCTTTACCATCGTGGGCGAGTTGGTTTTCATCCCACACTTGTTGCCTCATTGTCACAAGATGGCTGCCCCTGGTCCAGCCTCACAGCTGTGTGCCAGGCAGAAGAAGGACTGGCGCCAGCTACACCCATCTCTTTTTTATCAAGAAAGCAAAAGCAGACCTGCTCTTAAGTCTCTGGCCAGAACTGTGTCCCACAGCTACCTCTGGCTGTAAGGGAGATTGGGAACCTGATGTTGGACTTTCCAGGCTCTGAGATTGGGGGGCTCAGGAGAAAGGAGTCCACTCAGGGCACTGGTGTGGCCAGCTGGCAGGGTCTGCTGCTCCCTGGCGCTCTGACTCTGCTTAAGACTCACCCCTCTGCTCCTCCTGCCATGGCCAGGCCAGGCCACCACCCCCTCCTGCCTGGCTGGGCTGCATTCCATCCATTTCCCACCTGACAGCCAGAGAGACCTTTCTAAATGGTCACTCCCCTGAGGAGAGCCGTGGGTGCAGTTCTCAAGGTAAAATTCAGGTGTGCCATTCACAGCTTTCCTGGTATTGCCTCTCCCACGTTTCCTGTCCGCACTCCTCCCACTTACTATCCCAGCCATTCCTGCCTCGTGGCCTTTACTGCTTCCTCTGCCTGGAAGCCTGCATCTACCCCCAGCTTTGCTGGGCTCAGGCCTTTCTCCTTGGTGCCCCTCGTGGTGGGCTGGACAGCCATGTGGGCCTCCCTGTCACAGCTCCATCACTCTGGTTTTCACCAATCTGGCAGTTCTTCTGTGAAGGTGGGAGCCCCAGTGGGGCCAGCCCAGGAAGTGTCTGGTGGTTGATGAAGTCTCCAGAAGTTGGTTTAGTTATTTGGATGGTTCCCTGCCATTGGCCAACATAACTGAGCCCAGGCCCTCCTGCACCCCGCAGGGCCGGATCTCCTTCTACATGACCAACTATGGCGAGGAAGGGACGCATGTGGGGAGCGCAGCAGCCCTGGACAACACGGACCTGGTGTTTGGCCAGTACCGGGAGGCAGGTATGTCTGCTCTCCAGATTCTGGAGGCCTGAGTCTGTGGTCCCCACGGAGGCAGGTCAGGCCCAGTGCCTCCTGGTGGGAAGGCTAGTCTCAAATCAGCTACCCATGTGCTGGTCCAGGAGCAGCGTGATGCCAGAGAGGTCTAAGGAGCTGGAGGAAGAGCTTTCTGAGCAAGAAAGAGTGAAGCCGGGGGCAGGAGTTTGTGGAGGCAGGCTTCCTCCATCTGGAGGCCAGGCAGCACTGTACGGAAGAGCCTGTACTAGTGGCTGCCCATGCTCTGCCGGCTACCAGCTGTCAGATTTGGGGCAAGTCCGTTCCCTTCTGTGAGCCTCCGTGTTCTGGTCTCCGATACAGAACTGATGATGGTACTGTGACCCCTGCCCTGGGGGTGCTGGCAGCACGCAGTCAGGACAGGCCTGGCTCTGGGGTGGGCACACACGGGGACCCATCCATAGTATGGGGCGCTCCTGGCCTCTCCCAAGCACCGTGCCCTTTAGGGAGCAGAGCAGGTAGGAGGGACCTGGCAACTCCAGGGAGGATCTGGCCCCTTCTGAGTGAGTGAGTGACAGGAGGGAAGGGTTGGAGAGGAGATGAAGTATGAAGCAGACCCATGAGCACTGAGGGGTGATGGGGGGGGGATTCGTGGGGCAGGGCATACAAAGCCATCAGCACACGGCCTGGCACTGGGTAAGCGCTCAGAGTTGGAGATGATGTGCAGGCCTCTCACCTGGGACTCTTCAGCAGGGATGCAGGCTGGTGGGGCAAGCTGGTCCACGGCGGTCCTTGGCTGCCCTGCAGGAGGGATCCCTCCTGTGCTGAGGCCTCGGCAAGGAGCCCCTGAGTCTGAGCAGCTATGTGGGGTGCACAGTCGCTGGGGAAGGAACTACGGAATTCTGTACCTGGCCTTGACTCAGCAGCCACTCCCCTCTCTCAGTCCCCAGCGATGAAGTGGGGAGAGCAAGGGTGCTCAGACCAGTAGCTGGCACTCACTGAGCTCTCATAGGCTACGGTGCTGTTCTAAGTGCTGGAAGCAGTGGGGGCTCTACTGCCTTTTACCTGCCTAGACCCCGCTGGAGGAAGGAGCCGCCCAGCAGCCATGTTTCCTGGTCTGAGTCAGGTGATAGAAAGCCCAGGACATGTCCCAGTACCCAGGCCACATGCCTCATGGGGTGGAGCAGGGGTCTCCAGGAGTCAGCCCTCACTCACTGCGTATGCGGGGCTGTTTGGTATGAACCAAGGATGTACATGGATTGCTGACCATGGTAACTGGGCAGGAAGGGACACTCGTGACGAGGAGCTCAGAGACGGCACCGTTTCCATCCAGAGCAGTAGTTGCCACAGGGCCTGCGGTTTCCTGGGCCAAGTCAGAACCACCCAGGCCCTGGGGCCAGGACGCTATGTTTGTAATGTCCCCACCCACTGACTCTCATGTGGTGGGCCACGGACCGCATTGTGAGGCAGCCCCTTCCACACAGCTCCCTTTTCCTGTTTCAACCAGAGCATCCCCCCTTTGATCTGTTTTATATACAGTGTGGCCACTCTGTGTGAGTGTGTGTTGCATGACAGGAAATCCCACATCTGGTTACATGAATGGTGAAAGCTGAAGTCACACCCAGCGCTCCTCACCCCAACCTCCATTTCAAGTGCAAGCTTGCAGAGCCAATTGTCTGGGCGATGCTCACTGTGTGTGTGTGGGTGTGGGGTATCTCGGAGGTGGCACCCCATTAGCTGGTAAATAGACCTACTCCCTTCCACTGCCTACCCCGTTCTTCTGCAGGCTTAGTCATGAAATGCAAGTTTTGTGTGGCCCCGGGCACTCTACTCCGCCACTTGCCACTTCGCGGTGTGACCTCGAGCTGGTCATGGGAGCTCTGCTACCTCAGTTTCCTCATCTGTAAATGAGAATAATCTCACCACCCTCGGGGGGTTGTTTTTAATCAAGTTAACCTCTGGAAAGTGCTTGGGATGAAGGCGCCTGTCACAAAACATTATTCTCATATTGTGGTTAATTTTTTTTTTCAAGATTTTATTTATTTATTCATGAGAGACACAGAGCCAGAGACACAGGCAGAGGGAGAAGCAGGCTCCCCGCAGGGAGCCCGGTGCAGGACTTGATCTCAGGACTCTGGGATCAGGACCTGAGCCGAAGGCAAATGCTCAACCACTGAGCCACCCAGGCATCCCCCATATTGTAGTTATTCAGGGAAGATGTGCACAGCCTGCACAGAATGTGACTCCTGTAGAATGTGACCCCCATTATGTCATCATGTGAAGAAAGAGTTCCTTTAGTAAAGGAAAAGATTTGGAAATGCCTGCGCCAGCCAGCTGCTCTGTAATGCTCAGGTTCTGGGTGTTTCTGCTGGTGTCCTGGAACCCCAGCCTGGCCCCTCAGGTGCAGGTGTGACGATCCCCTCCCTTTTCAGGTGGGCCATAGTGGGTCATTGCTCATCCCAGGACCATCTCAACCAACTCCTGTCCTCTGACTTAGCAGGCAAGACCCCCTACACTCAGAGCAGTTCCATTTGGTGGTGAGGGTTTGTTTGAAGGAAGGATTTTACCATCATAAGCAGATTCAAATATTGTCTCTCTGGTTCAGAAGTTGTGCACTAGCAGCCCGTAGTTTTGTTTGGTTAAGAGAATGACTTCTGAAGTAATTTTATTAGTTGAAACAGAAACATCAGGTAGTTTCTCATTAAAAAAAAAAAAAAAAAACTTAAGCCAGATTTTGCCTTCTTTTGAAGACCTGGGCCACCCAGCGTCCCTGAGCAGCTGTCAGGTGGCTGGAACACTGACCTCCCTTTGGGGACAGGCCTATGCTTTCTAGTCTGCCCTACTGCCTGGTTGCCACAACCATCTGAATCTCCCCTGTAGTTTGAGGCCAGTTCCTTTCTGGAACCACCAGGGAGGACAGGGAGCCAGAGCCTGGACAGAAAGGAGTGTGCCCTGGAACACCCCCATTCCTATCCCCCCGCCTCCCCACAGGCTCACACAGCTGCCTCCCCCCTCCCCCCAGGTGTGCTCATGTACAGAGACTATCCCCTGGAGCTGTTCATGGCCCAGTGCTACGGTAACGTCAGCGACCCGGGCAAGGGGCGCCAGATGCCCGTGCACTATGGCTGCAAGGATCGCCACTTCGTCACCATCTCCTCTCCATTGGCCACGCAGATCCCGCAGGGTGAGGACTTGGCCCCTTTGCATCCCTTGGGGTCAGAACGCTGGTCCGGTTCCAGGCTTTACAGACACCGTTCATCTGGGAGCCTCTTCAGGAGGGCCCTGGTGTCCTAGACTATATCCCATCCCGTTCATTCATCCGCTCACCCTCACCGGCACAGCAGCTGCGCATGACTGAGCGGATACCAACTTCCTTGCCAAGGGTTGCCCGGCAGGCAGTGAGGAGCAGGGACTCAGGTGTGGCTGTGGCTCCAGAGCTGAGTTCTTGCCCCCGACCCTGCTCTGCCTCAGTCCTTGGAGTTTGACTACCCCTGAAGCTTACTCTGGAAGTCCACAATACCTAGAACAGCTAGTCTTTTCCTCAAAAGTGACAGCTTGGGAAGTTGACCCCACAGGGGAGAGGCTTGCATCCACACGGCTTGGAGACCCTGGAGCCTGCCCTTGCTCCCTGCCCTCTGGATCCTGCCATCTGGTTGGTTGAGGGGTCCAGGGTTGGGCTGGGCTCCGCCCCACAGTGGACAAGAATCACGCATTGGTGTGTCCCTGGGGCTCAGCAGTGGGCTGCTAGGAAAGCCCAACCTTACCTGTCAGGTCATAGTGCTCTGGGAATGAGGAGCTGTTTGCACCTCTGAGGTGGGAGGCAGGTAGGACGGCTTTGTGAGGGGATGTGGCACATTCCTTGAAGGTAGGTAGGATTTCCAGGAGGCTGGGCCCTGGCCCTTACCTTCCGTTTGAGTGACCATTAAGCTGCTTAGTGGGCCAATATATGGAGTCCCTATTTGTAGGCATCATGTGAGGCTCAGTGAACGAGAGACAGACAATATCTCAGCCCTCCTCCATGTGGGGGAGACCAGCAGTAAGCATGCAGGAGGGGCACTGGGAGCAGATCAGGGCTGAGAAGTCCTGCAGGGAGAAACAAAGCCGAGAGGGAGTCCTGTGTGTGCCATGGAGGAAGGTGGGGGTCATACCACAGGTGACATTTCAGTACAGACCAAGAGGAGCTGGGGAGGAAGCCACGTGGGGTCTTGAAGCAAGTGCTTGCTTGAGGGGCAGGAGGAGCCTGGGGAACTGGGGGCAAGGGGTGGGGGGTGGCGGCAGGATGGGCTTAGAGGTTCAGGAAGGGTTCAGATATAGGGGAAACTGGGCCTTTGACCTTTGCCTGGAGTGGAATGGGAGCCTTAGGAAAGAGAGCCCCTGGGGTGGAATGTCAGCCTGGTTCACACTTTGACCATTTTTAACTTGCATCTGGCCATCTGCCATCCTAGGGTAATGGGGTGGGGGTGGGGAGGCCAGTGAGGAGGCTCAGGTCTGGGAACTCAGGCCAGAGGTGACTGGTGGAGTAGATTGCCTTGAAAGAGGCAGAGGGCCGGGGTCAGATTCTAGCCAGGTTGTGAAGGTGGAAGAGGTGTGGGGGGTGGCACAGCCTGGAGTCAGAGGAGCCTGTGGAGCTGGAGAGGGCAGCGGCCGTCAGCTGAGAGGCAAGAGTAGGGTTGAGGCAGGTTGTGGGGTTGGGCGAGAGGTCAGAGCTGGTGGGGTGGGGAGAGCATGTGGCTCTGCTCCTGCTCACCCCCTTCTCTCCCTACAGCGGTGGGGGCAGCCTACGCGGCCAAGCGGGCCAACGCCAACAGGGTGGTCATCTGCTACTTTGGGGAGGGGGCGGCCAGCGAGGGGGATGCACATGCCGGCTTCAACTTCGCCGCCACTCTCGAGTGCCCCATCATCTTCTTCTGCCGGAACAACGGCTATGCCATCTCCACGCCCACCTCGGAGCAGTACCGCGGGGACGGCATTGGTAGGGGCCCAGCAGGCTGCTCCCCAGTCTGCCAGCATGCCCTCCCTCCCACCCCCTGGGCCTTTTTCCTCCTGGTGTTTGGAACAAGGAAGGTCACCGGAATGCTGCTTTGCTTGCTCCCCTCTCCTTCCCTCTCCCTGCTCTCTGCTCATTGTCCTCATCTGAGTCCCAGGATCCAACCTGCCTCTCTGTCCCCACAGCTGCCCGAGGCCCGGGCTATGGCATCATGTCCATCCGTGTGGACGGCAACGACGTGTTCGCTGTGTACAATGCCACCAAGGAGGCCCGGCGGCGGGCCGTGGCAGAGAACCAGCCCTTCCTCATCGAGGCCATGACCTACAGGTGCCTGCCTCCCCCCTCTTCCCCTGCGGTCTTGACACCATCTCCCCTGCATTGGTCACTGTCCCCAGAACATGACCCCATCGCCTGTGTTGGATCACCTTTGTTGCCTTTATTCTATTGCCATCCCTTCTCTCATCCACCGCCCCCCCCACCCCAGTCCTGACCTACAATGGGGGGCTTCAACCTGAACCTGGCCCTGTCCACTGGCAGGATCGGTCACCATAGCACTAGTGACGATAGCTCAGCCTACCGGTCAGTGGACGAGGTCAATTACTGGGACAAGCAGGACCACCCCATCTCCCGGCTGCGCCACTATCTGCAGAGTCGGGGCTGGTGGGATGACGAGCAGGAGAAGGCCTGGAGGAAGCAGTCCCGCAAGAAGGTGGGGGCCTCCTTCTGTTGGAAACCCATGCCTCAGGGGACGTGTTCTGGGGTGGGAAATGGCGGAGAATCCTGGAAGGACTGGGGGACACATTACTGGGAGGCTCAGGCATAGCCCAGTGATGCCCCTAAGTGTGGTCTGCTACGGTGGGCTGCCTATGTTCCTCTGCTGGTTCTATCTGTGTCCTTGGCACGATGCTTGCCCTCCACGCCCTCATATCTGAGCAGGGACATGGAGGACCATTGTTAGAGGGTAGGTGACCTCGTTAGGTGCAGTGAGTGTCCCACCCGGGTCCACGCGCGGCCCTCAATGGCCTAGGGAGCCGGGGCACTGTGCCCAGTGGTTAGGACCACCCTGGCTTGGGCCCCGAGGACATCACTGAGGTGCGTCCCCTCTGTGCCTTGGATTCCTTGCCTCTAAACTGCCTGCTGCCTAGTTCTGCTGAGAGGCTAAACCAATTCTTGCATTTAGGGCAGTGCCCAGTGGTGCAGGAGAGGAGAGGCCAACTTTGGGGGGAGTTGACGAGGTTGTTAGTTCTCACCACTGCTAGATCCTTATCTCGGTTTATATGGGAACCCAGGCGCTGAGGGGTAACCCCTCCCAAGCGCTGATATCCCACAGGCTGCATGTCTACTATCCCCCATCCCCCAGGTGATGGAGGCCTTTGAGCAGGCGGAGCGAAAGCCGAAGCCCAACCCCAACTTGCTCTTCTCAGACGTGTACCAGGAGATGCCCACCCAGCTACGCAAGCAGCAGGAGGCCCTGGCCAGGCACCTCCAGACCTACGGGGAGCACTACCCCCTGGACCACTTTGAGAAGTGAGGCCCACTCATCCCCCACCTCAACTACCCCAAGGGGCAGTCCCACTCTGGGGGACCCAGGGAGTGGCAAGATGCTACCCTCCTTCCAGGGCCAGCTCCCTCCAAAATACTGGGGCCAGGGCTTCAGTCCCCCATCCCCACTCCTCCAGGCTGTTACCTGGGGGTGCTCCAGTGGCCCCTCTTTGCCTGTTACAGTGCCTTCTCCCAGGGGCTGGGCCAGGGTGCCTCCAGGACTGGAAGCCCCTCTGGGGTGGGCGTGGTGGGTCAGCCTGTGGAAGTCACTCCTCAAAGTGAGAGGTGGTCAGCAGGTGGCCAATAAACTCTGTATTTGGCTCTGTACCCCCTGCTGGTCTGTTTCCTGGAGATTGGGAGGTAGGAGGAGAGCCTAGCACGACTGGTTGGGGACCACCCCTTGTTTCCCCCTTCTACATAAAGGAGGCCAGGCTGTTGAGAGGTGTACTTCCCCCGGAAACTTCAGCAAGCTGGAGAGTCCGGTTCAGCAGACCGGGTGGGGGTGGGGGCCCTCCCGAGATGGTCTCCTGGTCTCCCTTAGGTGGAACAAGCAGCTGTTCAGCAACGTAACTGGGAGGCCATCAGAGCTGGCCCTGTTTACTAAGAGTGAGGAGGGAGTCCAGTGTGAAGGTCAAGGTGCGGGTGAGCTCTACTTTTGTCAGCTTCTCCAGGGCCCCACAGGCAGAAGGACGACTCCAGGTCTGGGTAGGGGGTGCATATTTTTCAAAAACAAGAAGTAGAAACAGTCTGTTGCCTTCTGCTGCCCAGCTCCTTGCCTGGGGGGACCCAGAAAGGGCTCAGGCAGTCATGATTCTAGGATTCCTCCCTCACACCAAGGCCCAGAGGGAGAAGCTGAGCCAGGGATGGGCATAGAGGTTCCGGCCAGGCCCACCCTCCCCTCCCCAGCTCCACCGAGACTCAGCACTGGAGCTTAGGGTCCTGCAGCTGTTTCCAGAGCCGAATGCTGTTCTGGGGGCTGAGGGGCTGCGCCAGCAGCAGGTCCCGGAGAGTACAGGGGTCAGCAGTGCGGTCTGCTGGCCAGGCTGTGAGGAAGCCTTTGTGATCCCTGGGTGCCAGACCCAGGGCACGGAAGCACAACCCAGTGTAGACATCGTCGAAGGGGAAGGGGGCCACACGGGCTGCTGCCTGTAGCAGCCAGGGTGCCAGGCGCCCAGCAATGACATAGCCCCCTCCGCTTGCATAGGCTGGGTAGCCACCTTTAAAGAAAGATTTAGGCACGTAGTAGGGTCCTCCAGGCTTCCGGAAGGGTTTGGCTTGGTTAAACACCTCACCAAGGTAGAGGCCTCGGGCCCAGCTGGGTGGCAGGGCCTGCAGGTGGTCCAGAAGGGCAGGTGTATGTACGAAGGCATCATCCCGAGTTTGCAGGATGAAGCTCACGCCCGGGCAGTGGCGGCCCAGCCACGCCAGCAGCAGCAAGTCTTTGAGCGTCTGATTGAAGGGGACGTCAAGAAAGTCCCAGAGCAGCAGGTCACTGTAGCGGTGGCTCTCCCAGGTCACCAGGGAGCTCAGGTCAGGCCCCCCCTCACCCTCCGGCGACCCCAACAGGAAGAGCAGCCGGACTCCAGGCGCCGGACTCCCCCACGTCTCCCTCACAGCCTGCCGCTCCTCAAAGTGCCCTGGTTCCGACTTGACAGCCAGCAGCAGGTAGGGGACGTCGGTACCCGAGCAGCTGGCCACTTGGCCTCTGCCACTCCCTGGCCGCCACTGTGGGAAGCTCCGGCAGGCTGCTGACAGCAGGAAGCGCTGGAGGTCCGTGGGGTAGGAGGCAAAGTCTGGGATTTGGGCAGCAGCGGCAGCCCCCCAAGCCCGGCAGCCCCCTGGCTCAGTGCTGTCACCCCTGGGCAGGGACCCCAGCTGCCACTGCTGCTGGTTCCAGTAAGCAGAGAGCAGTGGGCCAGTCTGGCCCAGCCGGGCAGAGAGGTTAGCTGGCAAGGTGGGCTCGGGGCTGGCTGGCGTGGGGCCTGGTGCCGTACCCCGGGGTCCCCAGTAGGCCTTGCTTAGCCGAGACTCGGATGTCCACTCGATGTACACCTTGAGGCCCAGGAGGGTGAGCAGCGCTGACAGGCAGAGAAGGCACTTGGGGCAGCGCATGACCCGGAGCCTGGAAGGGGTGGCCGCGGGAGCTGCGGAGAAGCCACAGAGGCCTTTGGGGTGCAGGAATGGGCAGCAGTCTCCGCCAGCCCCCGTAACCATTTCTCTTAGCCTCAGCCCCAGCCCCTAAACCCGCCCCCGCCCAGGACCTGGCTCTTCCCTATTCCTGGACCTCAGAACCTAGTTCCAGTTCTTTCGACACCCAGCCCAGCCCAGCCCAGCCCCTTCCACCGACCTATTCTGCAACCCTGCCCCAGGGACTGGGGACTGGGCCATTCTAGCCCCTCTTCGTTCCCTCACCGGGAATCAGAATCACGGGGTCAGCTCTTTCACCTTCTAGAAACCCAGCCTCCCTCGTTCCAACAATCCCCACCCCAGGGAAAGGGGGGCCGAGGACCTGCTCCCTCCTCTTTACCTCTGGGTACAGCTCCCGCCCGCGCCGCGTCCGGGCCCTCTGGTCAGGCCCTCCCTCGCTCCCTCCCTTCAGCCCCTGCTGTGCAGCGGTGCTGTAGTCGGAGCCCAGCCCAGCCAGTCCGGACGGGCGGGGAGGGAGGCCGCCAGGGCCCCAGGGGCCGGGAGGGGCCGGGGCGGGGCGACGGAGGGGAGGAGAGGAGAAGGGAAGAGAGGAGAGGGAGGGGGGAGGGCAGGAGGCCAACCTGAGGGTTGGGGCTCTGGCGTGTTGGGGCTGGTTTTCTGGTGAGACAGCGGGAAGGTGCAGGGTGGCCAAGGCACAGATGGGGGACACGGCGAGGCCTGGTGGGGAGAGCCAGGGGCTTGGGAGAGTCTGAGGGAGGGTGAGGCTGAGGGCCAGGCCCGAACTGGGCTGGGCAGTAGCGAGATGGCCCAGGGACAGGCAGAGTCCCAAAGTGGCGGAGCTGGGCGGGGAGGTGGGGGGCTGGCGCCTGCCCGCCGCGGCGGCGGCACTGGCGGCAGTTAATGTGCTAAGGGGATGGGTCGGCTGTGCCAGAGATGGGGTGTGTTGTGGCCGCAGGAGTCGGGTGGGGGTGGGGAAGGGGCTGGTGGGGAGGAGAGATAGTCTGGGTAGTGGGGAAGGCAGGATGGGGGGAAACCTCCCAGGCAGGTGGGGGCAGAGAGAGAGGAGGGACGGAGGGGGAGGCGAAGAGAAGAGGGTAGGGAGAAAGGGTAGGGAGGGAGGCGGAGCTGGATGCCCCTGTGTGGGAGGAGAGAGAAGTCAGAGGCAGGTGGGCGACAGACCCGGGTGGGGTTGGGAAGGGCGCCAGCAGATGGCCAGAGCCGAGGAGGAGCTGGAGGGGCCCAGATGGGAGGGGAAGGGGAGGGGGCCCCTGGAGTGCCCAAGCTGGAGGGTGGGGTGGGGGCACTGGGGCACTCCAGCTGAGCTGACCCTGGCACCTCCTCCGCCCCCTTTGGTGCCTGGTGTTTGCCTAGTGGGGCGGGGATCCATCCCTGTCCTTGCTCTGGCCCCGCCCACAGCTGTACTGTGACTCCGGTACAGCTCACATCCGGCCCCCTGGGACAGGAGAAGGTGCTTGCCCGTGTTTGCATCCCGGCCCTCTGGGGGCCTCTGCTGTTGGGGCTGCAGCAGCTGTCTGGGGAGGCGGCCAGGCGGGGCCTCCTTTACCTGGGACCTCCTAGAACCTTGGGCCTAAGGGTGGGACCTAGGGCCCCACCGAGCCTGGCCTGACCCGACCCCCTTTGTTCCACCCTGGGTTGGGAGGACGGTCTGGATCATCTCATCCTTGGCACCTTGTCTGTCAGCAGCTGCTGATTATCTGTCCAGAGCTGATTTCCAACTCCCAAGTTTGAGTAATGGAGCCCATGGGAGCAGCTGGAGGAAGAGAGTGCAGAGGAAGTGTCGGATGTTAATGCAATAGAAGTGAGAGTGGGAGTGAGAGTGGAAAGGCAGCAAGCCAGGGCCCCAGCCTCCCCCACCCTGGGCCTGGGAGAGGTGGCAAGCCCACCCACCCCCCTCCCCTGCCTTGAGCTGCCCTGGCTCTTCTAACTTCTCCCAGGGGTGCCGACACTGCTCCTCCTGGGGGTAGTTGGGAGTCTCGGTAGGGTTTGGGTTGCTATGGGCATTAGTCTGGGTTCAGTCAGGAGGAGAAAACCACCAGCAGTTGGAACAGGGAAAGTCCATCATCAAGAGTGACTCAAGAGGTGCCTTCTTGGGGAACACGGTTTGGGGTGGGAGTGCAGCTCCAACTTGAGTAACTCAGCCTCTCTGAGCTCTGGGTCCCCGCCCCCCCCCCCCCCCCCCCCCCCCCCCCCGATTATGCCAGTAGTGGCTCAGCTCCTGACCTCAGGAACTGGAGACCACGCTTGAGTCCAAGATTGAGCCAGCGGCCTGAGAAAGTCTCTAGAGTCGCTCAGCTACACGAGCTAGTGAACTCCGTACCTCTAGTAAGTGCCCAGACATGAACTTGGCTCTCACTGGTCTAACACCCTTAGACTTGTGTCCCCACCCCCAGGTTTCTGACAGTAGGTTTCCGAATCTTGCAATTCTTCTAGTATGGAGGCCGCCCCCTCTGGGTCCTGGTGGGAGGCTGTGTCCCAGAGCCTGCTGAAATGTGGCCCTGCATGGCTGTGGGTCTGGTGAGAGCCGGGTCGCTTGTGATGAGTCTGAGCAAGAGCAAACACCTGGTTCCAAGCCATTGGCCCGGAGGAGGGGAGCACAGGCAGGCTGTTGGTCTCCTCAGACACTGAGGAGGGCATGGATGCTCGAATGCCTGGGGGGTTTGAGATCATCCATTTCCATGGCGCCCAGCCAGATGACCCCATTCCAGATTTCAGGGTCCCTCTGTGTTCCAGTCGGTGCCCTCACTCGCACATGAGAAACTTGTCGAGACTGCGGATTACTGTTGTCACTTGGTGACCTGCAAACTGAAATGAGTGTTTTCAGCAGTGTCAGCCCCACGCTACAAGGAATTTGGGGACCAGGCATAGAAGTTCTCCCCTGCTCTGAGCAAACAGACCTGAGACTGTCATTGTCTGTGAGTGCTCAAGGGCACTTCGCAAAATGTGTCCAGCACCTGCCTATCTTTAGAGTTGTCATTACTGCCACAGTAGTCAGGTGCCGCGGCCGCAGGGCTCACGTGCTTCAGTTGGCACCTTGTGTGTCATCCGTGTCCCCTCCTCCCCTCCAGCGCTGGACTGTGGTGCCACCATACGTGCACCCCAGATTTCTACACCCCACTTCCTGCTGTGCCCCAAAGGCAGGAGCCACACCAACCCCAAATCCCCTCCTTGTGAGCCTGTCTCCTGGAATGTACCAGATGCCAATGCTGTGTCAGTGTGGATCCAATCAGGAAAGAAAAACTACACAGCTGGAACAGGTAAAGTTTAATATAAAGAATTGTTGACTTTAACAGCGAATTGAAATAAGGGGTTCACGGCTAAGGTGCCTTGGCATTTGCTGAAAATACTGTTCTGGGACGCAGTGGAGAGTCTTTCCCAGGGAGGTGCCTCCGTGGGGCAGGGTGGGGGTTGGCGCTGCTTTCTGAAACTGCTGGAGGGGAGGCCAGGAGACAGGCACAGAGCAAACACACCAAAGCAAAGGCCTTCCTCCTGTAATCCCTCTGGTGCCCTCTACTGACAAACCTTATCATGCCACTTAGCAAAGGAAAATTATTTCAACAGCCAAGTCTGTTTTCAGGGAGCAAACAAGAAAGCTGAATTTGGAGTGGAGTCAATAAATGGATAACCAGGGCGGGGGGGTGGGGGTGCTGGGTGACGGGCACCGAGGTGGGCACTTGACAGGATGAGCACTGGGTGTTATTCTATATGCTGGCAAATTCAACACCAATGGAAAAAAAATAAATTTGTAAGTAAAAACAAAAAAAATGGATAAGCGGGAACAGTGTGGGTGGTGGGGGGGGGGCGCCCTGGGCACTTAGCACAGGCCAGGGATGCTGCAGCGTGTGGTGAGCGGGGTGAGGTCACACAGGGAAGAACCTCCCCAGTAATGTGCCAGTAATGCCTCTACCTCAGCCAGGGTCTGGACAAGAAAGAGCACGTTCACTAAGGATACTTTATTTTTTTATTTTAAAAAAGACTTTATTTATTCATGAAAGACCCAGAGACAGACATAGGCAGAGGAAGCAGGCTCCTCACTGAGCAGGGAGCCTGATGTGGGACTCGATCTCAGGACCCTGGGATCAAGACATGAGCCAAAGGCAGATGCTTAACTACTGAGTCACCCAGGCATCCCAGGATACTTTTTAAAAAAAGATTTTATTTGAGAGAGAGTGTGCACACAGAAGCAGGGGGAGCAGCAGAGGGAGAAGTAGAAGCAGGCTGCATGCTGAGCAGGGAGCCGGATGCAGGGTTCAATCCCGGGATCCTGGGATCCTGACCTGAGCAAGAGGCAGGTGCTTAACCGACTGAGCCACCCAGGTGCCCCATTCAAATAAGGATACTCTGAAAAGAGTCTCTGGACAAGAGAGGAGGGTTTCTTGACATGGTAGTGGGCAGGGGGGAGTGCAGCTCCCTGGGGCTGCTTACCTCCCCCAGGCCTGAGGAGGCAGGAGGCAGCTGCAGGAGCCCAGGAGAGAAGCACGTAGGAAGAGCTGCCTGACAGGATGACAGGTGATGTGACCCTTCAGCCAAGGGTGCAGCCAGCCAGAGCCCCCGAGGTGGGGAGTTAGTACCCCAGCCTCCCACTCTCCCCTCTGACCTGCTGGCACCAGCCTAACCCCCAGAGGAGTGAACCTGGCCGGAAGCCACAGTAACAGAACTGTCAGCTCCTCCATGGGCCCGCTGCCGTCCAGCCTGATGGGGAGGAGCTGAGGGCTAGGCAGGGATGGGGCTGGTTATGTCCCGATACTGCTCCTCCTGCCCCACCTTGAGGCCCCGGGCCCAGTCGGCCCCCACCACCTTGCAGTCGGGCAGCATCTCCTCCACCAGGATCTGCGTGAGGCCTGGGTTGGACACGGCGGGGAGGTCTGAGATGTCCAGCTTACGTAGGTTCCTGAGAGGAGGAAGGAAGGGGCAAGGGGGAAGCCCGCATAAGGGAAGGGGCCTCTGTGCAGGGGGTTGGGGTGGTGGAGGTGGAGGGGGCACACCAGCCCCCACTTCTGCCCCCAGCTCCTTAAAATTAAAGTCCTTAATTGTCCAGAAACAGCTAGGTCTAGGACATCCACTGTGTTAATTACAACTGGAAGCTCTGGCTCCTCCCATTCCCAACAGTATAAATGTCATGGGGTTTTCATTTAAAAGGAAGAAAATCCAGGAGTGCTTCCTCCCTCCCCACCCGATTCACTGCGATTGATCTGTGCTGACCTCCTGGCATGTTCCAGGCCAGGCTATGGGGATTGCCCGACTGCCGCCCACTCCCCGCTTTCCAGTATCTGTGTCAGGTGCCCCCCCCCCACTGCCCTGGGCTTGGGGCCCAGCCTGAGCTGAGGTCTCACTGGAGATGGTGGAGGCAGGCGAGGCCCCGTTCAGAGATTTTGGGACAACCGGCCAGCGAGAGCTCCTGCAACGAGCTGGCCAGTGGGTGGAGGCGGCTGAGACACCAGTCATCCACGTGGGGGCAGCGCTGCAGCCACAAGACCTGGAGCTCCTTTAGGGCCACTGTAGGGGGGGGGGAGGGAAGTGTTGGCACTGAGGGCCTTTCTGGAACCCACCACACCAGGGCAAATGCACAGAGCTCCACTTCCGCCCCACTCACAGAGGCTGTCCAGGCCTTGGTAGTTGACGGCACAGCCGCTGGCATCGACCGCCTCTACAGGCACCGTCTGGAGCTTCAAGAAGTCAAGAGAGAAGTGGCCACGCGCATTTGACCGGATCCACTCCTTGCCCTGAAACCTGGAAGAGGACAGAGGGGGTGAGAGCAGGGCACCCCCGCCCCCCGCCAGCCTTCTGAGGATGCTCTCCAGCCCTGGCTGGTGACAGGTCATACCCTGCAATTAAGCCTTCGTATTTTGGGGCTCCCCAGGTCCCCTGACATTCCCATCAGAGATAGAATGTTGGCCTTTTAAAAAAGATTTCTTTAGGGATCCCTGGGTGGCGCAGCGGTTTGGCGCCTGCCTTTGGCCCAGGGCGCGATCCTGGAGACCCGGGATCGAATCCCACATCGGGCTCCCGGTGCATGGAGCCTGCTTCTCCCTCTGCCTATGTCTCTGCCTCTCTCTCTTTCTCTCTCCGTGACTATCATAAATAAATAAAAATCTAAAAAATAAAAATAAAAAAAGATTTCTTTAAAGTAGGCTCCACACTCAGCATGGAGCCCGATGCAGAGCTGGAACTCACCACCCTGAGATTGACATGTGAGCTGAGGTCAAGAGTTGGCACTCATCTGATCCCCATATTTTATCTTTTTTTTTTAAAGATTTATTTATTCATGAGACACACATGGGGGGGGGGCAGGCCCCACACGGGAGCCTGATGTGGGACTCGACCCCAGATCCTGGGATCACACTCTGAGCCGAAGGCAGATGCCCAGCTGCTGAGCCACCCAGGCATCTGCCAAAGGAATATTCTAATTGGAGCCAAGTGAGGGGCAGGTGCACGAGCTACTTTTTCAGAAAAAGGGGAGAAAAGCCAAAGTGGGGAGGAAGGAGGAGAAAGGAAAGAAAAGGAACACGGACATTTACTGAGTTTGTGTGCTGTGTCAGGCCTGTTCCCAGCGCTTTTTTTTTTTTTTTTTTGACTCCTACTTAGTCCTTCTCATCTTTAGTTTTCCTTTAATCATCCAATGAATTTATTTATCATAAATTTATTTTTTATTGGTGTTCAATTTGCCAACATATAGAATAACACCCAGTGCTCATCCCGTCAAGTGCCCACCTCAGTGCCCGTCACCCAGTCACCCCACCCCTTCCACCACCCCTAGTTCGTTTCCCAGAGTTAGGAATCTTTCATTTTCTGTCTCCCTTTCTGATATTTCCTAGCACTTCTATTGCAAAATACCTTTGAATCTTTGCAGCAAACCCTGCAGGTCTGATACCACCGCAGAAGCCGAGGGAGAAGGCCCAGCAGGGGGCAGACCCGAGCTCCCTCCCGGGGAACTCCGAAGAGCTTCAGGCTTGGGGCTCCGCCTCCCCACCCCCGCCCCAGACGCTTTTACCCTCATACTTGACAGCGCCTCCCAGCTTCAGGATGAAATAGGCACCCGCGGCGTAAGGACCGTAGCGCTCTCTGATGTAGGTGAAGGGCCTGTGGAGAGAAAAGTGGCTGAGGGTGAGGCCGGGGGACCACGGCACCCCATCGTCACACTCCAATGCTGCGAGGGTCAGCGTCCACAACACCAGCACTGAGCCAGGCCGCAAACATTTACTGAGCATCTATTAAAAGTGCCGGGCACCCAAAAGATAGTGGTCCCTATCCTGAGGCTAACTGGCAGAAGGAAACGGATAACAACCCAGAAGTTAAGAGCAAACCGCAGAATCAGTTCCGTGATGAAGGTAACACAGAGGGACTGACTGGGCCGGGGTGGGGATGGAGAAGGCTACTTTAGTTTGGGTGTTAAAGAGGTAACTTCTTGCAGGAGGTGGCGCTCCAGCAGAGATTTGAGTGGTGGGAAGAAATTCAAAGGTCAAGGCAACAGCTAGTGCAAAGGCTCCGAGGCTCAAATCAGAATGGCGGAACAAACAGCAGTAAGGTCCCCATGCTGGTGGGGGTAAGGGGAGTCCCCGCTAGGGGTCTCCATGCCCAGATCTTAGGCCTTGGAGTCTGATTTTGATTCTAGTTGCAACAGGAAACCAGTTGAGGGTTTTAAGCAAAGTGGTGCTTTCTATGTTAGTTTCTTGAGTCCTTCGGATGATTTATAGACCATACCAGACCGGAGGGGGCAAAAGGTGACCCATTCAGGAGATTACTGCCCTCAACCAACCATAAAACAAAGGGGCTCAAACCAGGCTACCAACAGCAAGGAGGTTAACAGCTAGGCCATCTGGGACCGTCTGGTATTGTATCAGTGTGGAATACTTCCGGGTGTGGAAGACAGAGAAGCAAGAAGAATCAGGGAAGACACCTTAGAATTTGGCCTGAATACCTTGGGAATAGTGCTGCTGCTTCCTGGGATGGGGAAGGCTTGGGGGTGGGCTGACTTTCTTAGGGGGAAATCAAGGGTTTGCCATTAGTCATGTTAGGTTTGAGGTGTCAGTGAGACCTCCAGGAGAGGGTGGGCAGCAGGGCCCGTATATGAGCTGCAGCCCTTGGGCCTGGATCTGAGTTCTGCCTGGTAAGGCCCCAGCAGCAGGGTCTTGTCCATCAAGGGTTCTCACCGATTTTTCTGGTGCATCTTCCACGCCTGCTTTCGGAGAAGGTACTCCCTGAGAGCCTGCACGTCGTAGAAGCGGTCAGCCAGGAACTGCAGCAGCGACCTCCCCTTTTTCTGATTGCCCTCCGGGGCCGCCGCCCTGCTCAGGCCTCGGATGCCCCTGGTACCCGCGTTCCATCGTGGCGCCACAAGGTGCAGAGGCTGGGGAGGACGGGAAAGGACAGGCTGAGGCTGGAGCCTCCTGTGAGAGTCAGAGCAGATCCCCCTGTTCCTGGTCCATGAACCTCACCCCGCTGCACGCTCCCATTCCCACTGCTTCTTCCTAGCTCACCAGATTCTCCTTTCAGGACTTCCAAATTCTGCTTTTGAGATCCTCCAAATTTCCCCATGTTTCCCCCAAGTCCCTCCCCTTAACACTAAATTCTTTTTTGACTTGGCCAAACATTCTGGGTCTTCCCAATTCTCCCCTCATCTTTTCCCCAAACTCTTATTTTTGTTTCAGGTCCTCATTATCTGACCTCTTAATTTCCCACAAAATACCCCCTTATTTTATCCAATTTTCCCTGGAGTCTTCCTGAATAACCTACTTCTTTCCCAAAAATATGATCTTAATTTCTCTCCAAACCACCCTTACCTCTTTTTTTTTTTTAAGATTTTAATTATTTATTCATGAGATACACACACACACACACGCACACACACAGGCAGACACAGGCTCCATGCAGGAGGAGCCCGACGTGGGACTCGATTCCCGGTCTCCAGGATCAGGCCCTGGCTGAAGGCGGCGCTGAACCGCTGAGCCACCGGGGCTGCCCCTTTAACTTACCTCTTAAAGCCCCCAAACTCTTCCTTCAATCTCCCTCCAGTCTTAGCGTGCTCCAATTTCTTTTTTGCTTCACCCACATTTTCTCAGTAATTTGCCCAAATCCTTATCTTCCCTTAAATTCCTACGTCTCCAACCTCTCACTTTACTTTTCCCTAAATCCATTCCTTGATTTTACTCAAGTCTTTCTTCCTAAATTCTCTCCACGAATATCACAAATTCTCCCCTTAATTTCCCCCAGGTCTTTCCTTCGGAATTCCCAAATTCACCTTTTGGCACCTGTCCCTCACCTCCATCATCATCCCTTTGGTTTTCCATAGAAATCCCTACCTCTCCCATGAGCTCCCCTCACCCGTACCCTTCGGCCGCCTACCCTAGGCCCTCGAGCCCCAGCTTCTCCACCGAACCCACCGCAACCTCTTCGTCAGCGGGTCCCACTCGCGCCCCGCCGACTCCCAGCGCCCTCTGATTGGCTGGGTGCGCCACCTTCGGAACGTGCTCCCTGCTCCCCCACTGGCTTGTCTCCGCCAAGTCCCCGCCCCGCTTCCCCTAAAGCGCCCCGGCTGTCAGCGGCTCGCTCAGGTCGGTCGTTCCCGGCTCCCGAAGGCCGCGTGTCTGTGCTTCCAGGGCGATCCTTAGTAGGAGAGGCCTCCTACTCTCTTGCCCGCTCCCTGGGTGTTGACAGAAGCCCTGACGGCGAAGGCAGCACAGCGGAACTCAATCTCGGGGCTCTAGGAGCTCCGGTCACTTACCGCCCTGGGCGCCGCCATCTTGCTGCGATTACGTAACCGGAAGGGATCAGGTTTTCTCAGTCCACCCACTGGGTTCAGCCGGAGACTTCTTTTCCTTTGGCCACGCCCCCTCGTGTTTCCCAACTCTCCTCTTAAAGGCACCCGGGCACTTTTTACTTAACTGGCTTAGGGATTGCTCTGAGCACCGTTTCCAAGGGCATTGAGACTCTGCAGCCTTTCCCTGGGAGAGAGGGTCAGTCCTTCCTGTTAGATACCCTCCCTCCGACTGTACTCACAGCCCCCCTTGCTCCAGCTTTTATAAGGCTACTCTGTAATGACTAGGAGACTGACCGAGTCATTCTTGATGCCAGGGATCAGGGAAGAAAAAGGTCTGTTGGCTGGTGAGACTAGACTTTAGGGTAAGAGAGGTGAGATCTCAAAGTATTGTGATGTGTTTGCGATTTCATTTTGGAGTTCAGCGCTTTCTTTCAGCGTGAAGATTTAATGTGAAGTCTTGTGGATGGAATTTTCATTCATTCATTCATTCATTCATTCATTCATTCGTTGCAGAGATTTACTGAGCACCTACCACGTGGCTTTACACTGTTTTGCTGAGGTTACTATGGTGAACAAGACAGACCAAGCCCTTATCTTCCGGAGCTAACATTCCAGGCTGGGAGAGGATAGACAAGAAACAAATGAGTAAGCAAGATAATTCAGATAACGTTTGATAAGCAAATAAGAACAATCAGTATAATAGGCAGTGATTAGCCGGTAAGGGCATTGGCAGAGGTCTCTCTGAAGAGGTGATATTTAAGTGGAGGTGAAGGATGAGAAGGAAACAGCTGTTCAACGATCTGGGGGAAAGCTGTTGCTGGCAGACAGGTAACAGCCAGTGCAAAGGCCCAGGGGTGGGGAACCAGCTGACAGAAGTAGAAGACCAGGTCAGAGAGGTGGGCAGGAAGCTGTGTTTGTATTCTCAGGGACATATCATGATCTGACTTACGTTTTTTGCTTTACAAAAATTTTTTTAAAGATTTAAAAATTTTTAGGGAGTTGAGTGAGGTGAGGAGCAGAGGGAGAGGGATAAACAGGTTCTGAGCTGAGCACAGGGCTCAACATGGGGCTTGATTCCACAACCCTGAAACTATGACCTGAGCCAAAATCAAGAGTCATATGATTAACCATCTGAGCCACCCAGACGCCCCGATTTATATTTTTTTCTTTTTAAAAAAATTTCTTTTTATTGGAGTTCAATTTGCCAACATGTAGCATAACACCCAGTGCTCATTCCATCAAGTGCCCCCCTCAGTGCCCCAGCCCCCCGCCCACCTCCCTTTCCATCACCCCTTGTTTGTTTCCCAGAGTTAGGAGTCTCTCATGTTCTGTCTCCCTCTCTAAGGGCAAAAGGCAACCTAAGCCCGACCCCTAGGATCCTGTGAGTCTACTTTCACATATACAAATTCCTATAGAAATTTCCTTTATCTCTACGTCCCAAGATACATGCTGGCAATCATCCCCCCAAGCATGTGGCCCACCGACATACATCTGAAGGGTCTCATGACTCAGGCTTTATTAGACGGTAATAAGTGCCCTTTTCCCAACAACAGCTACCCCCTCAAGGTCTTGGAAACCTTGCTAACCGAAATTCCTTAGAGAGTGTGCTATCCTCAAACCCCTCCCGACTCCCAGATATATAATCAGCCACCCCTCCCAGGCCCGGGGCAGCAGCTCTTCCTGCCCACGGGTCCTGTCCCTGGGCTTTAATAAAACTACCATTTTGCACCAAAGACGTCTCAAGAATTCTTTCTTGGTCATTGGCTCTGGACCTCACCCCACCAAACCTCACTTATATTTCAAAACTTCATCAGCCTGGACACTGAGGTGCCACAGCTGAGGGATTGGGGTTCCTCGGGCCCACTAATCGTGATGCTCTAGGGTGACCCAAGTGGAGAAGACAAGGTCTAAACTGGGGCAAGCCAAAGAGTGAGGAGGGGCGGTGGGAGGGGGCCCAGAAGAGGGGGATAAAGGAGGCCAGGCTTCCACAGACACCCAGCACCCACGAGGGGTTAGGTTTGAGTTGGGGTCAGGAGGGGTGGGAGTTGCTGTGGCTGGACACTTATGGGCAGAGTTGAGGTTAGACTTTAGAAGGAAGAAAATCCTCACGAGGCCATGAGTGCACACCAGAACTTGGACTTTGAAATGCTGACCCAGGCACCCCTTCATGCCCTTTGTTCCCCCGTTCCCTTGCTGGCTCCTTAGGAGACCGGGTCAGTCTGGACCTTGCCACTTGGTGCTCCTGGCTGCCACTACACAGAGACTATGGAGCTGTGGAGGCAACTGAATCAGGCAGGACTGGTGCCCCCTGGGCTGGGCCCGCCTCCCCAGGCCCTGAGGGAGCCCCCTGCAGTGGGGAGAGCTGGCCAGACCCTCATATCTCCAGGGGCAGACACTGCAGGCGCCAGGGAGGGTCTGCTGTGGCTCTGGGAGGAGCTGGTGAGTGAGGGGTTTGGAGATGCAAGAGATGGGACACAGATGGGGGCAGGGAGCGAGACTTGGTGATTGAAGGGCAACAATGAAGTTGTAGGGGGCCAGAGATGGAAGGACAGAGATTGAGAGACAAGAATAGAGAAACAAGCAGAGAGAAACAGAGACAGAGATCCAAAGAGAGAGAGACAAGAGTAGAGAGAGACAGGGACAGCGAGACCCAGAAAGGGAGAGACATAGAAGGCAGACACTGAGACTCATTGAATCTGAGACAGAGACAGACAAACAACGGTGGGCAGAGAGCAGAGAGAGAGAGAGACAATAGGGGAGGCACAGAGACACACGATGAAATGGAGAGACAGAGGCCGAGGCCCAGAGCACCTGGGAGAAGCCGGCTGGCCGGCAGGGTCTAGGGCACAGTGAGACCTCGCCATGTGCTGCAGGCCCTGGTATCTATTTATCCGTCTGTCTGTCTATCTATCTATCATCTATCTACTTATTTATTTAAATTTTATCTATTTATTCATGAGAGACACAGAGAGAGGCAGAGACACAGGCAGAGGGAGAAGCAGGTCCCTGAAGGGAGCCCAATGTGGGACTCATCCCAGGACCCCGGGGTCATGACCTGAGTCACAGGCAGATGCTTAACCCCTGAGTCACCCAGGTGCCCCAACAGGCCCTGATTGTTAAAGAGAAGCTGGCCTGTGGCCCCTATTAAAGACGGTGGAGGGGGCAGGGGTGGGGCACAGAGAGAAGGATTTGGCTCTGAGCACAGCAGGGGCAAGTGGGAATTTCTAGGGAAGGAGAAGGTGGGGGTCAGGTGGGAAATCTCAAGCCAAAGCCTCAGGGGGAAGCGGGCATCCTCTGGCGTAACTTGCTGGAGGCAGGTCAGGGAGATTGGAGATGAGACCTGGGTGGGGGATGGGGGATAAGGAACCAGATCAGGTACTGGGAGTGATCAGATGTGGAGGATGGGAGATTAAAACCGGATTTTACAAGGAAGTGCACAGATGGGCCCAGGAGAAGGTTTAGGAGTTGGGCTAAAGTTCTGTCAAGCAAAGAATCTTTGCCAGGACTCTGAGCAGGTTTGGGGGTTGGGGGGGGTGGCACGCTGACCCCGCCCCCACCCCCCACCCGCCCTCTGGGGTTGGATGCCCATGACTCCCCCTTCCCATTGGCAGGGACACCTTCGCCAGGTGGACATCCAGCTGCTGGGTCAGCTTTGCAGTCTGGGGCTGGAGATGGGGGCGCTGCGGGAGGAACTGTTCACCTTCCTGGAAGAGGACGAGGAGAGCCTCATCGAGGAGGAGGAGGAGGAGGAGGAGGAGGAGGAAGAGCCTGAAGGGAAGCAGAAGGAGGGACACCTGGAGGCCTCCTGCTCAGCTCTGCGCAACCAGCTCCCAGACTTCGAGATGACGATCTGAGGCCCTGCCCCGTGCTTCTGAGAGCCGCAAGAATGAGATGCAAATATATGCAAAGGAGGGGGCATTTGCAGGTCAAATCAACCTTCCTACCTGAATTGGGAATCAACGCGCCCGTTCTTGAGCAAATGCCTTCTCTGGAGATTTCTGCATCTAGACTGAGGAGCTGGCCTGTGAGCTGTGGGTGTTTGCAGCTGATGTGGGAGGTTTGCAGAGAAACCTCCCACAGGTGTATTTGCAGGTGAACTGCCGGCGTGTTGCCAGGGACACGTGGGTCTTTGCAAATAGGATGGGAGATGCTTGCCGGTGATCCAATACGGTGGCCACTGGGCCCTTGAAATGAGGCTAGTCTGAACTGAGGCGTGCAAGGGCTTAGTATGATGAAAAGAATATAAAACATTTCAATAATCCAAAGAATTTGTTGAAATGATATTTTCCACATAATGAGATAAATAAAAATATTACTAAAACGAATTTCACCTGAGTATTGAACAATTTTTTTTAATGTGGCAACATGTATATAATAAAATTTACCATTTTAGCCATTTTAAGCGTACAGCTCAGTGATAGTAAATCCATCCACCTGTTGTACAACCATCACCACTGTCCATCTGCAGAACTCTCTATCTTATAACCCTGAGACTGGACCCATTAAACAACTCCCCAGCCCTTGGCAACCAACATCCTACTTTCTTGTCCACTCTAGGAACCTCATAGCAGTGGGATCACACAGTATTTGTTTTTTTGAGTCCAGCTTATTTCACTTAGCTTGATGTCCTCAAGCTTCATTTGTGTTGCAGTGAGAGAGGCAACATCTCCTTCCCTTATGTGGCTGAATAATATTCCTCAATAGAAACACACCACATTTTGTTTATCCATTTTTCTGTCCATGGGCTCTTGGGTTGTTTCCACCTTTTGGCGACAGTGAATAACTTTCCTGTGAATGAGAATATATGAATATCTGTTCAAGTCCCTGCTTTCAATTCTATGGGGTATATGTCCAGAACTGGAATTGCTGGATCATATGGGAATTCCATTGATTTTATTTTATTTTATTAATTAATTAAGTTATTTATTTATTCATGAGAGACACAGAGAGAGGCAGAGACATAGGAAGAGAGAGAAGCAGGCTCCCCACAGGGAGCCTGTCAACCACTGAGCCACCCAGGCGTCCCCATGTTGATTTTATTTTTAAGATTTATTTGTTTTATAAAACAAGATGAAACCAGAGTGGGAGACAAACCATAAGAGACTTAATCATAACTAACTGAGGGTCACTGGAGGGGATGTGGGTGGGGGCATGGGGTAACTGGGTGATGGGCATTAAGGAGGGCACGTGATGTAATGAGCACTGGGTGTTATGTATGCGTGATGAATCCCTGACCTCTGCCTCTGATACCTATAATACATTATATGATAATTAATTGACTTTTAATAATATTTTTTAAAGAGAAAAAATATTTATTTTAAGAGAGAGACAGTGTGAGGGGGGGAGAAGGAGAGGGAAAGCAGACTCCCCACAGAGCAGGGAGCCCCACACGGGGCTCGACCCCAGGACCCTGAGATCATGAGCTGAGCTGAAATCAAGAATCAGACGCTTAACCCACTGAGCCATCCAGACACCCTTCCCTGTTTGAATTTTTAAAAAGATTTTTATTTATTAATTCATGAGAGACACAGAGAGGCAGAGGCACAGGCAGAGGGAGAAGCAGGCTCCATGCAGGGAGCCCGATGTGGGACTCGATCCCAGGATCCCTCGGGGTTGCAGCTTGAGCCAAAGGCAGAGGCTCAACCACTGAGCCGCCCAGGTGCCCCTGCTTATTACATTTTGAAATACAACTGCTAGAAAATGTAAAATTATGTACGAATCTCCTGTTGTATCTCTACCGCACAGCACTGTTTAGAAGTTTGCAAACGAGATGTGGGTGTGAGTGAGCAGATGCACAGGGAGGGTTTCTAGAAGTTCCCAGCTTTGTTGCAAATGTGTCAGAGCTTCCCCTGCAGGAGGCAGGCAGATACCTGTGGATGGCGGTGGAGGAGAAGCCCACACGTAACTATTCCGGCCCTTTCTTTGCAGGAAAGAGGCCCTGAGTCAGCAGGTGGAGGGCTCCTGCCGGAGGAGAGACATTTCTTCAGGGGAGGCGTGTGGACATTCACAAAATCATTATTTCCCGGTGAAGAAAAACAAGTGCTTACATTTTTGCAATTCTTCATCAGAACACTTTCTAGTTGGGAGCGAGGATGTTCCCAGAGAAAGGAGATGCTGGTAGAAGAGGTGCTGAACCCCTGCCCCTGCTTACTTCCTCCTTAGAAGCAACCTGCTGGTCTTTGTCCAGTGGGGTCCTTCAAGACTGGGGGTGGGCAGACGTGCAGGGGACTTAAGGGGTCCAGGATCCATCCCCAAACCGGTCCTCCCTTGCCAACCTTAGCCAGGTCTACAGTGGCTGGGAAATCTGCTGTGGGGGTAGGGAGAGTGTTGGCCGTCAGACCCTAGCTCCCAGGGAAGGAGAAAGACACCCCAAGAGGGTACAAATGAGCAGAGCCCCTCTCTCTCCTGAGATGCTCTGGGAGGAAGCTGGGGGTGGTCTGGGGTCTCTGGGCAGCTCTATCCAGAGTGGGAGTCATGAGGGCTGAGGCTGTGGCTCCAGTGTTACTGGGGCTGGGTTGCTTTTAGGAAGGAAAAGATGGGGGGGGGCGGCTGAGAGGGAGATGGGAGGGGCCCCCTGGGAGTGCATCATCCTGGGTTATCTGTGTGAATCCTAAATCCAGTGGGAAGTAGAAGAGGAGAAGGCACACAGGGGAGAAGACCACATGAAGACAGAGGCCAAGGTTGGCCCAAGAATGCCGACGGCCCCCAGAAACTGGAAGAGGGAAGGAACAGAATCTCTCCCAGAGTCTCTGGAGGGAATGTGGTCCCGCTGATGCTTTGGTTTTGGATTTCTGGCCTCCAGAACTGTTGTAGGATAAGCTTTTTCTTATTTCAAGCCACAAATGACCAAGCATGTGGTCATTGGTCATGGCAGCCGCAAGAGACTAATGCCCTGTCCCCCTCGAAGGCGAGAAAACCATCCCCCCAATAGGAATGGGGAGATCTGTCTCCTCATCATTATCTCCCTGGTCCCTCAGATCCTGTGGGGCCCTGAGGGGACACCGAATGCCTGTGAATGTCACATCAGCCCCCTCCCCTCCCCCCATCCTCCATCTTGTTCTTGGCCCAAGCCCACTGTGCACAAGGACAGTCACTAACTGTCATCCCTCTTGGCTTCAGACACAGGCACTTTCTGTGCAAAGGGCTCTCCCTTACTTCTGGACCCTGGCATCTGCTGGAAGGACAGGACCCAGGCTTTCCGGGTGAGGAGTTGCTCAATGTCACCTCCACCTCCAGTGGGGATGGGATAGGCTAGGGGATGATTTTTGCTGCCTCTGTTTTGAGGGTAATTGTAGATTTTTATATAGTCAACGTGTTGCCTTGATTTTTTTTTTTTTTTTAATGTTAGGATCATCTCCAATTTGGTCATTGATCTGGCCAGAGCAAATTCCAGGTGAATTTTTTTCTAAAGAAAGGAAACTCAAAACTGTCCTGTTGGGGATTAAAAGACAGTCAGGGCTCACCATTTCTTTCTTTCTTTTTTTTAATATTTTATTTATTTATTTATGAGAGACACACAGAGAGGCAGAGACACAGGCAGAGGGAGAAGCAGGCTCTATTCAGGGAGCCCGACGTGGGACTCGACCCCAGGACCCCGAGATCACACCCTGAGCCAAAGGCAGACGCTCAACCACTGAGCCACCCAGGTTCCCAGGGCTCACCATTTCCGTAGTTTGTGGCTTCAGCTGATGTGGCATTCACATGGGGGACTGAACCCATCCGTTTGCCCTGTGAGGCAGGGCTGGCTTCCCGGGCTGGCAATCTGCCATCACGCAGTCACTCAGGAGGGCCTGTGGCCAGGTGTAACACTCGGCTTTTGCCATCTTAAAATTATTAACGGTTTTTAAGCGAGGAGCCCTGCATTTTCACTTTACATTGGGTCCTGCCATTTGTGCAGCTGGTTGCCCCAGGAGTGACCCACCATGGACTCAGTCTCCTCTAGGACGCCACCATCCATGCAATGCAATGGGCAGCCACCAGGGGGCAGCACTACCACAGGGTCGCCTGGAGGGTGGGTGGGCCCTGAGCGCCACCAGCAGTTTGGCTTTTTTCCTTTTCTTTGTCTCCTAATAGGTCTCTGTCTCCACCCCTTTCCCCTTCACGGTCTCCCCAGCTCACAGAGGGAATGTGCTTCAGCCCTGATGTACTTTACAGATACACATTTTTTAAAAAAAGATTGTATTTGTTTATTCATGACAGACACAGACAGAGAGGCAGAGACACAGGCAGAGGGAGAAGCAGGCTCCATGCAGGGAGCCTGATGTGGGACTCGATCCCAGGACTCCAGGATCACGCCCTGGGCCAAAGGCAGGTGTTAAACCACTGAGCCACCCAAGGATCCCGATACACATTTTTTAAAAAAAGATTTTTTTAATTTATTCATGAGAGACACAGAGAGGCAGAGACACAGGCAGAGGGAGAAATAGGCTCCGGGCAGGGAAGCCTGATGAGGGCTCCACCCCAGGACCCCAGGATCACACCCTGAGTCAGAGGCAGACACTCAACCACTGAGCCACCCAGGCATCCCAGATACACAGTTTTGACTCCACAATCCAAGGTTGGGGCCGGTGATCACAACTCTTTGCCTCAAACGTGACGGGCATTAAATAGACATAACAACGTCTACACTAAATATTGGTCTTAGGAAAATAGTGCAGAGACTATTGGGAGATTGCTCATGTGTCGTGGTGATGGGGAAGGGAGCAACCAAGTCCCCGTTTTCCAAGAGGGAAGACTTTAGCACGTAAAGGTGAAAAATCACTAAGTAGCCTCAGAAGGTGTTGAGCAGAGATGAGGGCCTTCCTGCAGGGGAGCTGGAGCTGTTCCCCCCACATCTCCCCGAAGTGGCCCCAGACAGAGAAGCCAGGGCTTTCCTGGGATCACTCTTAGGCACAACACACAGCGACACAGGCTTACCACAGCAACGTCCAGTGTGGTCGCCAATACAAGACGAAGGAACGTCCCTCCTCCTGGGAGGGAGCCCCAATCGGTTTTGCTCCCGGTGTGGATATGGGGACTAGAGTAATCATTCCATGTTCGAGCTGCAGAGGGGCTGCATGACAACGAGCTCACGTCTCCCTGGGGTTTCGGGTCATCCCCATCAAAATAGGTCTGCTCTGGGCCAGCCATACACAGCTGATTAAGATTAGTCCCAGAAGCCCAAACTTCTTCAGTCTTTGCCCATATAACATATGATGGGGACTGACTTCTCTCTCTGTCTCGCCTTTTTTGACATCAGGGGGATGGAATGAAAAACTCAAAATCTGGGGCATTTGGGTGGCTCCCTGGTTGAACGTCTGCCTTTGGCTAAGGGCGTGATCCCGGGGTCCTGGGTTCGAGTCCCGCATCAAGCTTCCTGCCAGGAGCCTGCTTCTCCCTCTGCCCGTGTCTCTGCCTCTGTGTGTGTGTGTCTCATGCATAAATAAAATCTTTAAAAAAGAAAACCTTGTAATCTCAGTTAAAGAAAACCTCATAATCTTCAGTCGATAGATCATCACCCATCAGTAAATGGCCTGCTTTCCTTTTTTAGGGAATATTACTTACTTAACTTAATTTTTATTTTTTACTTATATCTTTGGAAGCAGGCTCCTGCGGCAGCTTCCAGAAAGAACTCCTAGGAGGGCCTGTAGATCCAGCTTGCTAAGGAAGCTGTTGCTACTTCTTTTTTTTTATGATTTTATTTATTTATTCATGAGAGAGAGAGAGGCAGTGACAGAGGCAGAGGGAGAAGCAGGCTCCCCACAAGAAGCCCGATGTGGGACTCGATCCTGTGACCTTGCTGCTACCAAGAAGCTGTAGGGGTGCTGCGTCCCGAAGCCAGCACAGTGTCTTGGTTTCCCAGTTTTTCCCCTCTAGGAAGTAGCAACAGGGACAGCTGGGTGGCTCAGCGGTTTAGCGCCGCCTTCAGCCCAGGGGGTGATCCTGGAGACCTAGGATCGATTCCTGTGTCGGGCTCCCTGCATGGAGCCTGCTTCTCCCTCTGCCTGTGTCTCTGCCTCTCTCTCTCTCTCTCTCTCTCTCTCTGTATCTCTCATGAATGAATAAATAAATAAAATCTTAAAAACAAAAACCCAGGGTTGTTCCTCTGCTCAAAGCCCTTATGTTGCTCACCTGTGAGTCACATCAAAACCCAAAGTCCCTGCAGCCCACAGGTCCTACGTTGGAGCTACTAGGAATGCTGGTCTGTAAGAAGATTCCAGCAGGTCTGTCAAGTTAGCGCCTGAGTTGAGAAAGTCTTGCAATGAAGAAAATGTTAGTGGAAATCAACAGGGCGCTTAGTGATGTGGACCGTCTGCCTCCTGGGCCAGGCTCCTCCCTTCCTTGCAGACAGCCCTTTGAGTAGCACTGCCCCTACCCAACCTGGCTCCTGCCCATACTGCGCTGTCCTACTCACCCCATGTGTTCCGGCCACAGGGGCTTTCTGACCCTTCCTCAACTCTCACGCAAGCTTGGGTCTCCCCCTGCTCCCCAGCATCTATTCCCTTTCCAGGAAATCATCTTTGTCCAGAGACTCGCAGCACTGCTCCCGCCCTCTCTTCCCATCTCAGATGTCACCCCACCATGAAGGATTTCTTTTTTTTTTTAAGATTTTATTTATTTATGCATGAGACACACACACACACACACACAGAGAGAGAGAGAGAGAGAGAGAGAGAGAGAGGCAGAGACACAGGAGGAGGGAGAAGCAGGCTCCATGCAGGAAGCCCGATGTGGGACTCGATCCCGGGACTCCAGGATCATGCCCTGGGCCAAAGGCAGGCGCTAAACTGCTGAGCCACCCAGGGATTCCTCCAGTGAAGAATTTCATTAACTTTCCTATACAAAGGAACAGGATCTCCCCGTGAAACCCTCACTCTATGTTCTTCACCCTATTTTGGTTCTCTGTTCGATGGCTTTAGAGGACAGAAATACTGCCTTTTATATCTTTTTTCCCAGATGAAATGGACGTGTAACGTTGGATTAGTCTAGGTGTACGGCACACTGATTCGATATATGTAAACATTGTGAAGTGATCACCGCAATAAGCATAGTTAATGTCCATGACTTTGTGTAGTCATACTTTTTGCTTTTAGCAAATTTCAAAAATGCAATGCAGTATTTTTTTTTAAAGATTTTATTTATTTATTCATGAGAGACACAGAGAGGGAGAGGCAGAGACACAGGCAGAGGGAGAAGCAGGCTCCATGCAGAGACCCCGATGCAGGACTCGATCCTGGGACCCCAGGATCATGCCCTGAGCCAAAGGCAGACGCTCAACCACTGAGCCACCCAGGTGCCCCTGCAATGCAGTATCCTTAACAGTAGTCACCACACTGTGCATTACGCCTCTAGGACTTATGTATCTGGGAGATTTGATCTTTTGATCACCTTTACTCATCCCCACCACCCCCTGCCCCTCAGGCAAGGCAACCGCAGACAGTTCTCTGTCAGATTCCACCTGTAAGCAAGATCATAGAGTATCTGTCTCTCTTTGACTCGCTGGCTGCTCTTAGCACAATATCCTCATCCATGTTGTCCATCCATGTTGTCACAAAAGGCAAGAGTTTCTTCCTTTTTGTGGGTGAATAATATACCATTGTATGAGATCCCACCTTTTCTTTTTTTTAAAATTTTTTTTATTTATTTATGATAGTCACACAGAGAGAGAGAGAGAGAGAGGCAGAGACACAGGCAGAGGGAGAAGCAGGCTCCATGCACCAGGAGCCCGACGTGGGATTCGATCCCGGGTCTTCAGGATCGCGCCCTGGGCCAAAGGCAGGCGCTAAACCGCTGCGCCACCCAGGGATCCCTCCCACCTTTTCTTTACCCATTTATTCCTCAACAGACTTTTAGGATGTTTCTGTATCCTGGCCTTTGTGAATGATGCCACCGTAAACCTGGGGGTGCAGGTATGTTTTTCAGGAGGTGATTTCATTTCTTTTGGTCATATACCCAGAAGTGGAACCGTTAGATCAGATGATAGTTCTATTTTTAATATTTGGAGGACTCACCATATTGCTTTCTGTGGGGTTTTTTTAGATTATTTATTTATTTGAGAGAGAGCAAGAGAGTGCGCATGAGTGAGGGGGAGGGGCAGAGGGAGAGAGAGAGAATCCTAAGCAGACTGTCTCCACAATCAGTCCGGAGCTCAACTCTGAGCTCAGGCCCTGGATGCTGAGATCATGACCCTGAGCTGAAATCAAGAGTCAGATGTTCAACCAACTGAGCCACCCTGGCACCCCCAACTCCGGGCACCCCTCTTTCTATATTTTTGGGTATTCCAAATTTTGGATATTAATCCCTTACCAGACATATGATTTAAAATGTCTCTCCCACTTGGTGGGTTGCCTTTTCATTTCCTCATGGTTTCCTTTGCTGTGCAGAAGCTCTTCAGCTTGATGAGGTTCCACCCACTTATTGATTTTGACTTTCATTGCCATCCAAAAAAATAATTGCCAAGACTGATGCCAAGGAACTTACTGCTTGTGTTTTCTTCTGGTAGTCTCATGGTTTTAGATCTTATACTCAAGCCTTTAATCCAATTTGAGTGAATGCACATGGTGCTCCTGCTGGAGCTCTCACTCTCCTGGATCCACTGCTCCGAAATTGTTGACACTTTGTCGGGTGGTTGTAACAGGAGGGCACTGCATGTTCTTGAGGGTGAAAAGTCTTTACAATTGACCTAATTTGAGCCCATTGAATTCATACACCATTTCTGAATCTGAGTACTTTCACACCAAAGCAACTGATTGTGGGAGAAACTTGTCCTCACCGGGCAAATTTGGGTTTATATTTGAAATAGTACATAAGGGGCGCCCGGGTGGTTGAGCGTATGCCTTTGGCTCAGATCACGATCCCAGAGTCTTGGGATTGAGTCTTGCATCCGGCTTCCCGCAGGGAGCCTGCTTCTCCCTCTGCCTGTGTCTCTGCTTCTCTCTGTTTCTCTCATGAATAAATAAATAAAATCTTAAAAAGAAATTTGCAGGGCAGCCCCGATGGCCCAACGGTTTGGCGCCGCCTTCAGCCCAGGCAGAGTCTGATCCTGGAGACCCGGGATCGAGTCCCACGTTGGGCTCCCTGCGTGGAGCCTGCTTCTCCCTCTGCCTCTCTCTCTCTCTCCGCCTGTCATGAATAAATAAATACATAATCTTTTAAAATAAACAAACAAATAAATAAATAAATGCGTAAATAAATAAATAAATAAATAATTTATAGGAAAGGAGCCAAGAATATACAGTGGAGGAAGGGCATGTAATATCTTCAGAAAAGGCAAAGGTATTCTTAAACACAAGGGAGCTTCAAAGGCCACACAGAACACCGGACTCAGGAATCTTCCAACCTGCTCATCTAAGTTGTCGCCCTCATCATCCCCTGTCCTCATTCTTCTTTTTTTAATTTTTAATTTTATTTATTTATACATTTTATTTATTTATTCATGAGAGACACAGAGTGAGAGAGAGAGCAGAGACATAGGCAGAGAGAAGCAGGCTCCATGCAGGAAGCCCGATGTGGAACTTGATCCTGAGACACTGGGATCATTCCATGAGCCAAAGGCAGATGCCCAACTGCTGAGCCATCCAGGCCTCCCCTCATTTTATTTATTATTATTATTATTTTTTTAAGATTTTATTTATTTATTCGTGAGACACACACACACACACACACACAGAGGCAGAGACATAGGCAGAGGGAGAAGCAGGCTTCATTCAGGGAGCCAGACGTGGAACTCGATCTTAGGACTCCAGGATCGTGCCCTGGGCTGAAGGCAAGTGCTAAACCACCGAGTTTTAATGAGTATTCATATTTATTTTATTTTTATATTAAAAGAATATTTTAAATTAGGCTCCATGTAAGCATAGCACCCCACAGGGGGCTCGAACACACAACCCTGAGACCAAGACCTGAGCTGAGTTCATAACTTAGACGCTCAAACAACTGAGCCTAAGAACTTTTAAAAAAACATTTATTTATTTATTTATTTATTTATTTATTTATTTATTTATTTATTTATTTATTTGAGAGAGAGAGAGGCAGAGACACAGGCAGAGGGAGAAGCAGGCTCCATGCCAGGAGCCCGATTCAGGACTCGATCCCGGGACCTCAGCATCGTGCCCCGGGCCAAAGGCAGGCGCCAAACTGCTGAGCCACCCAGGGATCCCTGTTTTTTTTTTTTTTTTTTTTTTTTAAATAAGTTCTACTTGGGGCCTGAGCCCACCATCCTGAGGAAAGAGTTTCATGCTCTAGGTATTCAGCAACCCGGTCGCTCCCTTTTCTTCTTCTTCTTTCTTCCTTTCCTCCTTTCTTTCTTTCTTTCTTTCCTTCTTTTTTTTTTTAATGCCACATCTTAGACTCTTTGGCTGTCTTGAATCCCTCAATCTGCCCCCCTCCCACACAGCTGCTCCTCTACCCATCTTTCCATCCCTGCTCAGCCCTTCTCCTCCCACCTTGGCCCCTCAACTCCTGAGAACCCCTGGAGCCTCGAGCCTCTTCCCTGTTATGGACTCTGGAGGGGCTCAGAGCCCCATGAGCTGCCATGGGAGGCTGAAACGGGCTGGCTGGGAACACAAAATGAACCTCACCCACCAACACTTTGTATTGGTCACACCCAGAGCTTCCTCTTGGAAGGCAGGAAGGTTTCAAGGGCCCCAGGGATCTTCACCCCAATTTCTTCCTTAAATCTGTTAAAAATTATGGTGAAAAACTCATAACATTACATTCCCTACCATTCACCGGGAACCAGGATACAGATGAGCAGGGGTATCAATATTCTCAGGGGCGTACAATGCATCTCTAGCACCCGTTCGTTTTGTAACAGGAAGTCTGTACCCACAGTTTCCTGTTTGCTCCTCCTCGCCCCCACCAGCCCCACATGTCTTCTTTCTGTTTCTATAAATTTGACTATGACGGGTAGGACATACAAGTGGAATCATAGGGTATTTGTCTTGCTGCGACCTGCTCATTTCATGTGGCAGCGGGTCCAGAACTCACTTCTTCCTTAGGATCGATGCTCGTTCCACTGGAGCTGGATGCCCCATGATCTTTCTCCGTTCCTCTGTGCGTGGACACGTGGGCTGCGTCTACATCTTGACTCTTGTGAACAACACTGCGATGAACAGGGATGAGCGGGGATCCCTTCATACTGTTGGCTTTCAGTTCTTACAGATGTAAAATGAATAAGGAGTTGGCTCCATCACATGGTAAGTCTATTTCTTAATTTGGAGGAAACCCGGCACCATGTTCCAAGCTGATGTCTGATGTGCCATTTTACTTTTTCACCAACATTTGCCAGGGTTCCGATTTCTCCAGATCCTCACCAACACACATTAATTTATGGTATTTGGGTTTGGGGTCCTTTTGCTTATTGTTGTCTTTTTTATTTATTTTTTTATTTATGATCTTCACACACAGAGAGAGACAGAGAGAGTCAAAGACACAGGCAGAGGGAGAAGCAGGCTCCATGCACCGGGAGCCCGACGTGGGATTCGATCCCGGGTCTCCAGGATCGCGCCCTGGGCCAAAGGCAGGCGCCAAACCGCTGCGCCACCCAGGGATCCCTTGCTTATTGTTGTTGATGGTGACTATCCTGATGGGTGTGACTTGATATATATTTGTGTTCTATTTGCTTTCTGTAATGATTAGCGATGTTGAGCATTTCCTCAGAAGCTGGGTGGCCACTGTATACCTTCGGAGAAATGTCTCTTTGACATTTTTGCCCATTGTTGATTTTACTGATTTTTTTGTATACCTTTTTATTGGAGTTCCATTTGCCAACACTAGTACAACACCCAGTGCTCATCCTGTCAAGTGCCCCCCTCTTTACTGATTTTTTATTTATTAAAATATTTATTAAAAATTTTATTTATTAATGGGTGCCTGGGTGGCTCAGTGGTTGAGTGTCTACCTTGGCTTCACGTCATGATCCTGGCATCCTGAGATGGAGTCCCAAATCGGGCTTCCCACGGGGAGCCTGCTTCTCCCTCTGCCTACGCCTCTGCCTCTGAGTGTATGTCTCTCATAATACATAAATAGTCTTTAAAAATATTTTATTTATTTATTTGTTAGAAAGAGGGCACGAGAGGGGGAATGTGCAGAGGGAGAGGTAGAAGCCAACTCAATGCTGGGCACAGATCGAAATGAGGCAGGCTCAAACTTCCAGGGCAGCCTCAGGACCTGCGAGGTGCTCTGGGGAAGGTCATTCCACTCACATCCTTTCCCCTCCACAGGGTTTCTCCTGACCCAAGGGGCGCGTTCTCGTGAGCCCTCTGAATTTCACCATCACCCATCCCAACATGGGTCCCTTGAAGATGAGTTTGCGGGGAGCTGTCCCGTCCCCCAGCTCAGTCCTCAAGAGGCTGGCTCTACCCTGGTCAAATTTGGGATATATGCCTTACAAGTGGTAAAGATGCTTTCAACCAGTTCAGGGTTCTCTGTGTCGGACTTTGAACTTCTCTGGGAAAGGGGACACATCCCCAGAGCCTTCTGGGCTGCCGTGTCCCAGACCATCAGCCTTGGAAACCACCTCCACCCCCATCCTCCATTCAGCATATATCACCCAGGTTGCGTACCCATCCCTCCCCAACCCCTGCCAAGCCATGGAGTTCTCTATCCATCACCCTGGTTTTCCCTCCTCTTCCTCGGTGCCTTGCAACAGACCCTAAGCTACACAGGGTTGGAAGGAAATCAGCCTAGAATGGAGCAGTAAGGCTGCAGACATGCCATTGCCTGAAAGGAACTTTATTTGCTCAGTATGTGAAACAGGACAGAGTTGAGGCTGCAAAAACAAACACACACACAAAAAAACAAAACAAAAAAAAACTGTACTGAAATCAAAGGGGCAGCCCGGGTAGCTCAGCTGTTTAGCGCCTGCCTTCGGCCCAGGGCGAGATCCTGGAGAACCAGGATCAAGTCCCACGTCGGGCTCCCTGCATGGAGCCTGCTTCTCCCTCTGCCTGTGTCTTTGACTCTCTCTCTCTCTCTGTGTGTGTGTGTGTCTCTGATGAAAAAAATAAAATCTTGAAAAGAAAAAAAAGAAATCAAGGAGACACAGATTCAAGAAGAACCAAATGTGCTCTGGGGGCTGAGGGGGTGAGGGGCTCAATTGATGAAGGTAACACCATAGGTTGTAGAAGTTCTTCTGAAAGGATTAGGATCGATGCAGCATAAATAACTGGCTTTGCCACATAGAGACGGTGTCACTGGGTGGAGTTCAGCGAAATAAGCTTCCTTGTGACAACTGTGGCAGAACGGAGCTGTGTGTCGGTTGGTACGGGCTGCAAGTTCATGTGACATCAGACGCGGAGGCGGATCAGACCAACTTGCACATTGGTCTCCGGCCTCCCTGTCAGGCTGCTGAGCATTAGGGTTTCAATATCAATGTTTCCACTCACAGTTGTGAGCCAGTGTTCCTTGTGAGAGGACAGAATGGGCCAGGCTCGGGGAGAGAGCCGAGCGTGCACACAAGCCTCCAGTGGCAGTAGATAAGCGAGGAAAGTCCTTTGCTCTCCTCCGGGTGCCAAGTATCCCCCCAACGACTGCAGGGTGAGTAGGTGTAAGAGTAGCTAAACGACAACCACAGCTGTGGGTTCAGAAACCATCTTTTTGTGTAGAAAGTAATATAGCTTATTGATGAAGACTTCTCCAACAATTAGATTGTGTATAATGGACGCAAGAGAACTCAGGACATAAATAAGGGTCTTCTTCACCATAAACTGGCACATCTTTTTGAAACAACCCAGGAACTTCCATTGGTTCTCCAGTATAGTCAAGGACAATGCAGGAACATAACTTCTTATCTTACCCAGGATAAAGGTAGCTACAACTTCCACCATTAATTCTGTGAACCAAAGTTTGATATTGAGCATAACTGACCTGGTACAGAACATAGGTAGTGTCCCCTTGTCTGCTTCGGTCCCAAAGAAGATGTGAAGCCTAGAGAGCCAGCCTTTAATAGTCACTGCTACACAGTAGGAGCTGGGCACGTGATCTCTGTGTCTCATTTCTGGAGAAGTTGTGCCACTTTAGAATTACATCCTTTATGTTTATAAATCTTGTGAGCCCTCTGAAAATAGGTTGAAATAGGTCCCAAAATAGTACAAATCAATTTGTTGGTAAATTTATATGACTACTAATAATTTGCTTATGATTTGAGTCAATGACCCTGTGGCCTTTTTATAGGCTCCACAAATGTAAGGAAAATCCTCCATCAATAAAAATAACCCCATAAAGTTTGAAATTGGATTTTTTTTTTGAAATTGGATGTTTTTTATCTGAAACACCTCATTCGGATTTTTTTTAATCCGATGTTTTTTATCTCAAACATCTCAATCGGGTGTTTTTTTATCTCAAACATCTCAATGGGTTGTTTTTTATCTCAACGAAAGCCATTGTTTTTTTTTTTCCCCTCATGCCTCCTAACATTGCTTCTTGTGAGAGGGTTGAAAAAAACCCCTTCTCCTCTTGTTTATACATATTGTGGCAAAATGTAGGTACTTTCAGTTTCAATATTTTGTGAAAAAGTTCAAAAAACCCTGTTCTTTATCACAGACATAAGGTCGCCAAATACAGGATTTATAGTGCCATATTTTGTGAGAATCTTCAGATAACCTTGTCATTTTTATACATATCATAGTGATACAGAGGTACTTTTTGTTCCAATATTTTGTGAAAAGCTTCAAAAAAAAAAAACAAAAACCCCGTCTTCTTTTCTACACATATGCTGGCTAAATATAGGTATCTTTTGTGACAATATTTTGTGAAAAGTTTCAAAAAACCCTGTCCTCTTTTTTCCACATATCTTGGCTGAACATAGGTATTTTTTAATACTATTTTGTGAAAAAGACTTCAAAACCTTGTCCTGTGTTTTACACGTCTCCTGGCTGAACCTAGTTATTTTTTGTGACAACTTTTGTGTGTGACACGCTTTCAAAAACCATATCCTCTTTTATACATGTATCCTGGTCTAACATACACATTTCTTTTGTGACAAGATTTTGTGAAAGGCTTCGAAAACCCAACCTCTTTCTTACACATATCCTGGGTGAACGTAGGTATTTTTTGTGACAATAGTTTGTGACAGGTTTCAAAACCTCTGGCCACAAAAAACAAAAAACAACAAACAAAAAACAAAACAAAAAAAAGACAAACAAAACCTCTGGCCACATTTTTACGTATATCCTCTTCTAAAAAATTGAGATTTTATTTATTTATTTATTATTTATTTATTTATTTAAATGTTCTTATGTTATTATGTTCTTTGTGAGAGGATAGAATGGGCCAGGCTCGGGGAGAGAGCCGAGCATGCACACAAGCCTCCAGTGGCAGTAGATAAGCGAGGAAAGTCCTTTGCTCTCCTCCGGGTGCCAAGTATCCCCCCAACGACTGCAGGGTGAGTAGGTGTAAGAGTAGCTAAACGACAACCACAGCTGTGGGTTCAGAAACCATCTTTTTGTGTAGAAAGTAATATAGCTTATTGATGAAGACTTCTCCAACAATTAGATTGTGTATAATGGACGCAAGAGAACTCAGGACATAAATAAGGGTCTTCTTCACCATAAACTGGCACATCTTTTTGAAACAACCCAGGAATTTCCATTGGTTGTCCGGCCATGTCACAAACAATGCAGGAACATAACTTCTTATCTTACCCAGGATAAAGGTAGCTACAACTTCCACCATTAATTCTGTGAACCAAAGTTTGATATTGAGCATAACTGACCTGTTACAGAACATAGGCAGTGTCCCCTTGTCTGCTTCGGTCCCAAAGAAGATGTGAAGCCTAGAGAGCCAGCCTTTAATAGTCACTGCTACACAGTAGGAGCTGGGCACGTGATCTCTGTGTCTCATTTCTGGAGAAGTTGTGCCACTTTAGAATTACATCCTTTATGTTTATAAATCTTGTGAGCCCTCTGAAAATAGGTTGAAATAGGTCCCAAAATAGTACAAATCAATTTGTTGGTAAATTTATATGACTACTAATAATTTGCTTATGATTTGAGTCAATGACCCTGTGGCCTTTTTATAGGCTCCACAAATGTAAGGAAAATCCTCCATCAATAAAAATAACCCCATAAAGTTTGAAATTGGATTTTTTTTTTGAAATTGGATGTTTTTTATCTCAAACATCTCAATCGGATTTTTTTTAATCCGATGTTTTTTATCTCAAACATCTCAATCGGGTGTTTTTTTATCTCAAACATCTCAATCGGTTGTTTTTTATCTCAACGAAAGCCATTGTTTTTTTTTTTCCCCTCATGCCTCCTAACATTGCTTCTTGTGAGAGGGTTGAAAAAAACCCCTTCTCCTCTTGTTTATACATATTGTGGCAAAATGTAGGTACTTTCAGTTTCAATATTTTGTGAAAAAGTTCAAAAAACCCTGTTCTTTATCACAGACATAAGGTCGCCAAATACAGGATTTATAGTGCCATATTTTGTGAGAATCTTCAGATAACCTTGTCATTTTTATACATATCATAGTGATACAGAGGTACTTTTTGTTCCAATATTTTGTGAAAAGCTTCAAAAAAAAAAAAAACAAAAACCCCGTCTTCTTTTCTACACATATGCTGGCTAAATATAGGTATCTTTTGTGACAATATTTTGTGAAAAGTTTCAAAAAACCCTGTCCTCTTTTTTCCACATATCTTGGCTGAACATAGGTATTTTTTAATACTATTTTGTGAAAAAGACTTCAAAACCTTGTCCTGTGTTTTACACGTCTCCTGGCTGAACCTAGTTATTTTTTGTGACAACTTTTGTGTGTGACACGCTTTCAAAAACCATATCCTCTTTTATACATGTATCCTGGTCTAACATACACATTTCTATTGTGACAAGATTTTGTGAAAGGCTTCGAAAACCCAACCTCTTTCTTACACATATCCTGGGTGAACGTAGGTATTTTTTTTGACAATAGTTTGTGACAGGTTTCAAAACCTCTGGCCACAAAAAACAAAAAACAACAAACAAAAAACAAAACAAAAAAAAGACAAACAAAACCTCTGGCCACATTTTTACGTATATCCTCTTCTAAAAAATTGAGATTTTATTTATTTATTTATTATTTATTTATTTATTTAAATGTTCTTATGTTATTATGTTCTTTGTGAGAGGATAGAATGGGCCAGGCTCGGGGAGAGAGCCGAGCATGCACACAAGCCTCCAGTGGCAGTAGATAAGCGAGGAAAGTCCTTTGCTCTCCTCCGGGTGCCAAGTATCCCCCCAACGACTGCAGGGTGAGTAGGTGTAAGAGTAGCTAAACGACAACCACAGCTGTGGGTTCAGAAACCATCTTTTTGTGTAGAAAGTAATATAGCTTATTGATGAAGACTTCTCCAACAATTAGATTGTGTATAATGGACGCAAGAGAACTCAGGACATAAATAAGGGTCTTCTTCACCATAAACTGGCACATCTTTTTGAAACAACCCAGGAATTTCCATTGGTTGTCCGGCCATGTCACAAACAATGCAGGAACATAACTTCTTATCTTACCCAGGATAAAGGTAGCTACAACTTCCACCATTAATTCTGTGAACCAAAGTTTGATATTGAGCATAACTGACCTGTTACAGAACATAGGTAGTGTCCCCTTGTCTGCTTCGGTCCCAAAGAAGATGTGAAGCCTAGAGAGCCAGCCTTTAATAGTCACTGCTACACAGTAGGAGCTGGGCACGTGATCTCTGTGTCTCATTTCTGGAGAAGTTGTGCCACTTTAGAATTACATCCTTTATGTTTATAAATCTTGTGAGCCCTCTGAAAATAGGTTGAAATAGGTCCCAAAATAGTACAAATCAATTTGTTGGTAAATTTATATGACTACTAATAATTTGCTTATGATTTGAGTCAATGACCCTGTGGCCTTTTTATAGGCTCCACAAATGTAAGGAAAATCCTCCATCAATAAAAATAACCCCATAAAGTTTGAAATTGGATTTTTTTTTTGAAATTGGATGTTTTTTATCTCAAACATCTCATTCGGATTTTTTTTAATCCGATGTTTTTTATCTCAAACATCTCAATCGGGTGTTTTTTTATCTCAAACATCTCAATGGGTTGTTTTTTATCTCAACGAAAGCCATTGTTTTTTTTTTTCCCCTCATGCCTCCTAACATTGCTTCTTGTGAGAGGGTTGAAAAAAACCCCTTCTCCTCTTGTTTATACATATTGTGGCAAAATGTAGGTACTTTCAGTTTCAATATTTTGTGAAAAAGTTCAAAAAACCCTGTTCTTTATCACAGACATAAGGTCGCCAAATACAGGATTTATAGTGACAATATTTTGTGAGAATCTTCAGATAACCTTGTCATTTTTATACATATCATAGTGATACAGAGGTACTTTTTGTTCCAATATTTTGTGAAAAGCTTCAAAAAAAAAAAAAAAAAACCCCGTCTTCTTTTCTACACATATGCTGGCTAAATATAGGTATCTTTTGTGACAATATTTTGTGAAAAGTTTCAAAAAACCCTGTCCTCTTTTTTCCACATATCTTGGCTGAACATAGGTATTTTTTAATACTATTTTGTGAAAAAGACTTCAAAACCTTGTCCTGTGGTTTACACGTCTCCTGGCTGAACCTAGTTATTTTTTGTGACAACTTTTGTGTGTGACACGCTTTCAAAAACCATATCCTCTTTTATACATGTATCCTGGTCTAACATACACATTTCTTTTGTGACAAGATTTTGTGAAAGGCTTCGAAAACCCAACCTCTTTCTTACACATATCCTGGGTGAACGTAGGTATTTTTTTTGACAATAGTTTGTGACAGGTTTCAAAACCTCTGGCCACAAAAAACAAAAAACAACAAACAAAAAACAAAACAAAAAAAAGACAAACAAAACCTCTGGCCACATTTTTACGTATATCTTCTTCTAAGAAATTGAGATTTTATTTATTTATTTATTTATTTATTTATTTATTATTTATTTATTTAAATGTTCTTATGTTATTATGTTCTTTGTGAGAGGATAGAATGGGCCAGGCTCGGGGAGAGAGCCGAGCATGCACACAAGCCTCCAGTGGCAGTAGATAAACGGGGAAAGTCCTTTGCTCTCCTCCGGGTGCCAAGTATCCCCCCAACGACTGCAGGGTGAGTAGGTGTAAGAGTAGCTAAACGACAACCACAGCTGTGGGTTCAGAAACCATCTTTTTGTGTAGAAAGTAATATAGCTTATTGATGAAGACTTCTCCAACAATTAGATTGTGTATAATGGACGCAAGAGAACTCAGGACATAAATAAGGGTCTTCTTCACCATAAACTGGCACATCTTTTTGAAACAACCCAGGAATTTCCATTGGTTGTCCGGCCATGTCACAAACAATGCAGGAACATAACTTCTTATCTTACCCAGGATAAAGGTAGCTACAACTTCCACCATTAATTCTGTGATCCAAAGTTTGATATTGAGCATAACTGACCTGTTACAGAACATAGTTGTGTCCCCTTGTCTGCGTCGGTCCCAAAGAAGATGTGAAGCCTAGAGAGCCAGCCTTTAATAGTCACTGCTACACAGTAGGAGCTGGGGACGTGTTCTCTGTGTCTCTTTTCTGGAGAAGTTGTGCCACTTTAGAATTACATCCTTTATGTTTATAAATCTTGTGAGCCCTCTGAAAATAGGTTGAAATAGGTCCCAAAGTAGTACAAATGAATTTGTTGGTAAATTCATATGACTACTAATAATTTGCCTATGATTTGAGTCATCAATAACCCTGTGGCCTTTTTATAGGCTCCACAAATGAAACGAAAATCACTCCACCAATAAAATAACCCCATAAAGTTTGAAATCGTTTTTTTTTTTTTTTTGAAATCAGATATTTTTTATCTCAAACATCTCAATTGGATGTTTTTTATCTCAAACATCTCAATCGGATGTTTTTTATCTCAAAATCTCAATTGGATTTTTTTTTTAAAGATTTTATTTATTTATTCATGATAGTTACACAGAGAGAGACAGAGAGGCAGAGACACAGGCAGAGGGAGAAGCAGGCTCCATGCAGGGAGCCTGATGTGGGACTCGATCCCAGGACTCCAGGATCACGCCCTGGGCCAAAGGCAGGTGTTAAACCACTGAGCCACCCAAGGATCCCGATACACATTTTTTAAAAAAAGATTTTTTTAATTTATTCATGAGAGACACAGAGAGGCAGAGACACAGGCAGAGGGAGAAATAGGCTCCGGGCAGGGAAGCCTGATGAGGGCTCCACCCCAGGACCCCAGGATCACACCCTGAGTCAGAGGCAGACACTCAACCACTGAGCCACCCAGGCGTCCCAGATACACAGTTTTGACTCCACAATCCAAGGTTGGGGCCGGTGATCACAACTCTTTGCCTCAAACGTGACGGGCATTAAATAGACATAACAACGTCTACACTAAATATTGGTCTTAGGAAAATAGTGCAGAGACTATTGGGAGATTGCTCATGTGTCGTGGTGATGGGGAAGGGAGCAACCAAGTCCCCGTTTTCCAAGAGGGAAGACTTTAGCACGTAAAGGTGAAAAATCACTAAGTAGCCTCAGAGGGTGTTGAGCAGAGATGAGGGCCTTCCTGCAGGAGAGCTGGAGCTGTTCCCCCCACATCTCCCCGAAGTGGCCCCAGACAGAGAAGCCAGGGCTTTCCTGGGATCACTCTTAGGCACAACACACAGCGACACAGGCTTACCACAGCAACGTCCAGTGTGGTCGCCAATACAAGACGAAGGAACGTCCCTCCTCCTGGGAGGGAGCCCCAATCGGTTTTGCTCCCGGTGTGGATATGGGGACTAGAGTAATCATTCCATGTTCGAGCTGCAGAGGGGCTGCATGACAACGAGCTCACGTCTCCCTGGGGTTTCGGGTCATCCCCATCAAAATAGGTCTGCTCTGGGCCAGCCATACACAGCTGATTAAGATTAGTCCCAGAAGCCCAAACTTCTTCAGTCTTTGCCCATATAACATATGATGGGGACTGACTTCTCTCTCTGTCTCGCCTTTTTTGACATCAGGGGGATGGAATGAAAAACTCAAAATCTGGGGCATTTGGGTGGCTCCCTGGTTGAACGTCTGCCTTTGGCTAAGGGCGTGATCCCGGGGTCCTGGGTTCGAGTCCCGCATCAAGCTTCCTGCCAGGAGCCTGCTTCTCCCTCTGCCCGTGTCTCTGCCTCTGTGTGTGTGTGTCTCATGCATAAATAAAATCTTTAAAAAAGAAAACCTCGTAATCTCAGTTAAAGAAAACCTCATAATCTTCAGTCGATAGATCATCACCCATCAGTAAATGGCCTGCTTTCCTTTTTTAGGGAATATTACTTACTTAACTTAATTTTTATTTTTTACTTATATCTTTGGAAGCAGGCTCCTGCGGCAGCTTCCAGAAAGAACTCCTAGGAGGGCCTGTAGATCCAGCTTGCTAAGGAAGCTGTTGCTACTTCTTTTTTTTTATGATTTTATTTATTTATTCATGAGAGAGAGAGAGGCAGTGACAGAGGCAGAGGGAGAAGCAGGCTCCCCACAAGAAGCCCGATGTGGGACTCGATCCTGTGACCTTGCTGCTACCAAGAAGCTGTAGGGGTGCTGCGTCCCGAAGCCAGCACAGTGTCTTGGTTTCCCAGTTTTTCCCCTCTAGGAAGTAGCAACAGGGACAGCTGGGTGGCTCAGCGGTTTAGCGCCGCCTTCAGCCCAGGGGGTGATCCTGGAGACCTAGGATCGATTCCTGTGTCGGGCTCCCTGCATGGAGCCTGCTTCTCCCTCTGCCTGTGTCTCTGCCTCTCTCTCTCTCTCTCTCTCTCTCTCTCTGTATCTCTCATGAATGAATAAATAAATAAAATCTTAAAAACAAAAACCCAGGGTTGTTCCTCTGCTCAAAGCCCTTATGTTGCTCACCTGTGAGTCACATCAAAACCCAAAGTCCCTGCAGCCCACAGGTCCTACGTTGGAGCTACTAGGAATGCTGGTCTGTAAGAAGATTCCAGCAGGTCTGTCAAGTTAGCGCCTGAGTTGAGAAAGTCTTGCAATGAAGAAAATGTTAGTGGAAATCAACAGGGCGCTTAGTGATGTGGACCGTCTGCCTCCGGGGCCAGGCTCCTCCCCTCCTTGCAGACAGCCCTTTGAGTAGCACTGCCCCTACCCAACCTGGCTCCTGCCCATACTGCGCTGTCCTACTCACCCCATGTGTTCCGGCCACAGGGGCTTTCTGACCCTTCCTCAACTCTCACGCAAGCTTGGGTCTCCCCCTGCTCCCCAGCATCTATTCCCTTTCCAGGAAATCATCTTTGTCCAGAGACTCGCAGCACTGCTCCCGCCCTCTCTTCCCATCTCAGATGTCACCCCACCATGAAGGATTTCTTTTTTTTTTTAAGATTTTATTTATTTATGCATGAGACACACACACACACAGAGAGAGAGAGAGAGAGAGAGAGAGGCAGAGACACAGGAGGAGGGAGAAGCAGGCTCCATGCAGGGAGCCCGATGTGGGACTCGATCCCGGGACTCCAGGATCATGCCCTGGGCCAAAGGCAGGTGCTAAACCGCTGAGCCACCCAGGGATTCCTCCAGTGAAGAATTTCATTAACTTTCCTATACAAAGGAACAGGATCTCCCCGTGAAACCCTCACTCTATGTTCACCCTATTTTGGTTCTCTGTTCGATGGCTTTAGAGGACAGAAATACTGCCTTTTATATCTTTTTTCCCAGATGAAATGGACATGTAACGTTGGATTAGTCTAGGTGTACGGCACACTGATTCGATATATGTATACATTGTGAAGTGATCACCGCAATAAGCATAGTTAATGTCCATGACTTTGTGTAGTCATACTTTTTGCTTTTAGCAAATTTCAAAAATGCAATGCAGTATTTTTTTTTAAAGATTTTATTTATTTATTCATGAGAGATACAGAGAGGGAGAGGCAGAGACACAGGCAGAGGGAGAAGCAGGCTCCATGCAGAGACCCCGATGCAGGACTCGATCCTGGGACCCCAGGATCATGCCCTGAGCCAAAGGCAGACGCTCAACCACTGAGCCACCCAGGTGCCCCTGCAATGCAGTATCCTTAACAGTAGTCACCACGCTGTGCATTACGCCTCTAGGATTTATGTATCTGGGAGATTTGATCTTTTGATCACCTTTACTCATCCCCACCACCCCCTGCCCCTCAGGCAAGGCAACCGCAGACAGTTCTCTGTCAGATTCCACCTGTAAGCAAGATCATAGAGTATCTGTCTCTCTTTGACTCGCTGGCTGCTCTTAGCACAATATCCTCATCCATGTTGTCCATCCATGTTGTCACAAAAGGCAAGAGTTTCTTCCTTTTTGTGGGTGAATAATATACTATTGTATGAGATCCCACCTTTTCTTTTTTTTTTAATTTTTTTTATTTGTTTATGATAGTCACACAGAGAGAGAGAGAGAGAGGCAGAGACACAGGCAGAGGGAGAAGCAGGCTCCATGCACCGGGAGCCCGACGTGGGATTCGATCCCAGGTCTTCAGGATCGCGCCCTGGGCCAAAGGCAGGCGCTAAACCGCTGCGCCACCCAGGGATCCCTCCCACCTTTTCTTTTTTTTTTTTTTTTTTCCTCCCACTTTTTCTTTACTCATTTATTCCTCAACAGACTTTTAGGATGTTTCTGTATCCTGGCCTTTGTGAATGATGCCACAGTAAACCTGGGGGTGCAGGTATGTTTTTCAGGAGGTGATTTCATTTCTTTTGGTCATATACTCAGAAGTGGAACCGTTAGATCAGATGATAGTTCTATTTTTAATATTTGGAGGACTCACCATATTGCTTTCTGTGGGGTTTTTTTAGATTATTTATTTATTTGAGAGAGAGAAAGAGAGTGCGCATGAGTAAGGGGGAGGGGCAGAGGGAGAGAGAGAGAATCCTAAGCAGACTGTCTCCACAATCAGTCCGGAGCTCAACTCTGAGCTCAGTCCCTGGATGCTGAGATCATGACCCTGAGCTGAAATCAAGAGTCAGATGTTCAACCAACTGAGCCACCCTGGCACCCCCAACTCCGGGCACCCCTCTTTCTATATTTTTGGGTATTCCAAATTTTGGATATTAATCCCTTACCAGACATATGATTTAAAATGTCTCTCCCACTTGGTGGGTTGCCTTTTCATTTCCTCATGGTTTCCTTTGCTGTGCAGAAGCTCTTCAGCTTGATGAGGTTCCACCCACTTATTGATTTTGACTTTCATTGCCATCCAAAAAAATAATTGCCAAGACTGATGCCAAGGAACTTACTGCTTGTGTTTTCTTCTGGTAGTCTCATGGTTTTAGATCTTATACTCAAGCCTTTAATCCAATTTGAGTGAATGCACATGGTGCTCCTGCTGGAGCTCTCACTCTCCTGGATCCACTGCTCCGAAATTGTTGACACTTTGTCGGGTGGTTGTAACAGGAGGGCACTGCATGTTCTTGAGGGTGAAAAGTCTTTACAATTGACCTAATTTGAGCCCATTGAATTCATACACCATTTCTGAATCTGAGTACTTTCACACCAAAGCAACTGATTGTGGGAGAAACTTGTCCTCACCGGGCAAATTTGGGTTTATATTTGAAATAGTACATAAGGGGCGCCCGGGGGGTTGAGCGTATGCCTTTGGCTCAGATCACGATCCCAGAGTCTTGGGATTGAGTCTTGCATCCGGCTTCCCGCAGGGAGCCTGCTTCTCCCTCTGCCTGTGTCTCTGCTTCTCTCTGTTTCTCTCATGAATAAATAAATAAAATCTTAAAAAGAAATTTGCAGGGCAGCCCCGATGGCCCAACGGTTTGGCGCCGCCTTCAGCCCAGGCAGAGTCTGATCCTGGAGACCCGGGATCGAGTCCCACGTTGGGCTCCCTGCGTGGAGCCTGCTTCTCCCTCTGCCTCTCTCTCTCTCTCCGCCTGTCATGAATAAATAAATACATAATCTTTTAAAATAAACAAACAAATAAATAAATAAATGCGTAAATAAATAAATAAATAAATAATTTATAGGAAAGGAGCCAAGAATATACAGTGGAGGAAGGGCATGTAATATCTTCAGAAAAGGCAAAGGTATTCTTAAACACAAGGGAGCTTCAAAGGCCACACAGAACACCGGACTCAGGAATCTTCCAACCTGCTCATCTAAGTTGTCGCCCTCATCATCCCCTGTCCTCATTCTTCTTTTTTTAATTTTTAATTTTATTTATTTATACATTTTATTTATTTATTCATGAGAGACACAGAGTGAGAGAGAGAGCAGAGACATAGGCAGAGAGAAGCAGGCTCCATGCAGGAAGCCCGATGTGGAACTTGATCCTGAGACACTGGGATCATTCCATGAGCCAAAGGCAGATGCCCAACTGCTGAGCCATCCAGGCCTCCCCTCATTTTGTTTATTATTATTATTATTTTTTTAAGATTTTATTTATTTATTCGTGAGACACACACACACACACACACACAGAGGCAGAGACATAGGCAGAGGGAGAAGCAGGCTTCATTCAGGGAGCCAGACGTGGAACTCGATCTTAGGACTCCAGGATCGTGCCCTGGGCTGAAGGCAAGTGCTAAACCACCGAGTTTTAATGAGTATTCATATTTATTTTATTTTTATATTAAAAGAATATTTTAAATTAGGCTCCATGTAAGCATAGCACCCCACAGGGGGCTCGAACACACAACCCTGAGACCAAGACCTGAGCTGAGTTCATAACTTAGACGCTCAAACAACTGAGCCTAAGAACTTTTAAAAAAACATTTATTTATTTATTTATTTATTTATTTATTTATTTGAGAGAGAGAGAGGCAGAGACACAGGCAGAGGGAGAAGCAGGCTCCATGCCAGGAGCCCGATTCAGGACTCGATCCCGGGACCTCAGCATCGTGCCCCGTGCCAAAGGCAGGCGTCAAACTGCTGAGCCACCCAGGGATCCCTGTTTTTTTTTGTTTTTTTTTTAAATAAGTTCTACTTGGGGCCTGAGCCCACCATCCTGAGGAAAGAGTTTCATGCTCTAGGTATTCAGCAACCCGGTCGCTCCCTTTTCTTCTTCTTCTTTCTTCCTTTCCTCCTTTCTTTCTTTCTTTCTTTCCTTCTTTTTTTTTTTAATGCCACATCTTAGACTCTTTGGCTGTCTTGAATCCCTCAATCTGCCCCCCTCCCACACAGCTGCTCCTCTACCCATCTTTCCATCCCTGCTCAGCCCTTCTCCTCCCACCTTGGCCCCTCAACTCCTGAGAACCCCTGGAGCCTCGAGCCTCTTCCCTGTTATGGACTCTGGAGGGGCTCAGAGCCCCATGAGCTGCCATGGGAGGCTGAAACGGGCTGGCTGGGAACACAAAATGAACCTCACCCACCAACACTTTGTATTGGTCACACCCAGAGCTTCCTCTTGGAAGGCAGGAAGGTTTCAAGGGCCCCAGGGATCTTCACCCCAATTTCTTCCTTAAATCTGTTAAAAATTATGGTGAAAAACTCATAACATTACATTCCCTACCATTCACCGGGAACCAGGATACAGATGAGCAGGGGTATCAATATTCTCAGGGGCGTACAATGCATCTCTAGCACCCGTTCGTTTTGTAACAGGAAGTCTGTACCCACAGTTTCCTGTTTGCTCCTCCTCGCCCCCACCAGCCCCACATGTCTTCTTTCTGTTTCTATAAATTTGACTATGACGGGTAGGACATACAAGTGGAATCATAGGGTATTTGTCTTGCTGCGACCTGCTCATTTCATGTGGCAGCGGGTCCAGAACTCACTTCTTCCTTAGGATCGATGCTCGTTCCACTGGAGCTGGATGCCCCATGATCTTTCTCCGTTCCTCTGTGCGTGGACACGTGGGCTGCGTCTACATCTTGACTCTTGTGAACAACACTGCGATGAACAGGGATGAGCGGGGATCCCTTCATACTGTTGGCTTTCAGTTCTTACAGATGTAAAATGAATAAGGAGTTGGCTCCATCACATGGTAAGTCTATTTCTTAATTTGGAGGAAACCCGGCACCATGTTCCAAGCTGATGTCTGATGTGCCATTTTACTTTTTCACCAACATTTGCCAGGGTTCCGATTTCTCCAGATCCTCACCAACACACATTAATTTATGGTATTTGGGTTTGGGGTCCTTTTGCTTATTGTTGTTTTTTTTATTTATTTTTTTATTTATGATAGTCACACACAGAGAGAGAGAGAGAGAGAGTCAAAGACATAGGCAGAGGGAGAAGCAGGCTCCATGCACCGGGAGCCCGACGTGGGATTCGATCCCGGGTCTCCAGGATCGCGCCCTGGGCCAAAGGCAGGCGCCAAACCGCTGCGCCACCCAGGGATCCCTTGCTTATTGTTGTTGATGGTGACTATCCTGATGGGTGTGACTTGATATATATTTGTGTTCTATTTGCTTTCTGTAATGATTAGCGATGTTGAGCATTTCCTCAGAAGCTGGGTGGCCACTGTATACCTTCGGAGAAATGTCTCTTTGACATTTTTGCCCATTGTTGATTTTACTGATTTTTTTGTATACCTTTTTATTGGAGTTCCATTTGCCAACACTAGTACAACACCCAGTGCTCATCCTGTCAAGTGCCCCCCTCTTTACTGATTTTTTATTTATTAAAATATTTATTAAAAATTTTATTTATTAATGGGTGCCTGGGTGGCTCAGTGGTTGAGTGTCTACCTTGGCTTCACGTCATGATCCTGGCATCCTGAGATGGAGTCCCAAATCGGGCTTCCCACGGGGAGCCTGCTTCTCCCTCTGCCTACGCCTCTGCCTCTGAGTGTATGTCTCTCATAATACATAAATAGTCTTTAAAAATATTTTATTTATTTATTTGTTAGAAAGAGGGCACGAGAGGGGGAATGTGCAGAGGGAGAGGTAGAAGCCAACTCAATGCTGGGCACAGATCGAAATGAGGCAGGCTCAAACTTCCAGGGCAGCCTCAGGACCTGCGAGGTGCTCTGGGGAAGGTCATTCCACTCACATCCTTTCCCCTCCACAGGGTTTCTCCTGACCCAAGGGGCGCGTTCTCGTGAGCCCTCTGAATTTCACCATCACCCATCCCAACATGGGTCCCTTGAAGATGAGTTTGCGGGGAGCTGTCCCTTCCCCCAGCTCAGTCCTCAAGAGGCTGGCTCTACCCTGGTCAAATTTGGGATATATGCCTTACAAGTGGTAAAGATGCTTTCAACCAGTTCAGAGTTCTCTGTGTCGGACTTTGAACTTCTCCGGGAAAGGGGACACATCCCCAGAGCCTTCTGGGCTGCCGTGTCCCAGACCATCAGCCTTGGAAACCACCTCCACCCCCATCCTCCATTCAGCATATATCACCCAGGTTGCGTACCCATCCCTCCCCAACCCCTGCCAAGCCATGGAGTTCTCTATCCATCACCCTGGTTTTCCCTCCTCTTCCTCGGTGCCTTGCAACAGACCCTAAGCTACACAGGGTTGGAAGGAAATCAGCCTAGAATGGAGCAGTAAGGCTGCAGACATGCCATTGCCTGAAAGGAACTTTATTTGCTCAGTATGTGAAACAGGACAGAGTTGAGGCTGCAAAAACAAACACACACACAAAAAAACAAAACAAAAAAAAACTGTACTGAAATCAAAGGGGCAGCCCGGGTAGCTCAGCTGTTTAGCGCCTGCCTTCGGCCCAGGGCGAGATCCTGGAGAACCGGGATCAAGTCCCACGTCGGGCTCCCTGCATGGAGCCTGCTTCTCCCTCTGCCTGTGTCTTTGACTCTCTCTCTCTCTCTGTGTGTGTGTGTGTCTCTGATGAAAAAAATAAAATCTTGAAAAGAAAAAAAAGAAATCAAGGAGACACAGATTCAAGAAGAACCAAATGTGCTCTGGGGGCTGAGGGGGTGAGGGGCTCAATTGATGAAGGTAACACCATAGGTTGTAGAAGTTCTTCTGAAAGGATTAGGATCGATGCAGCATAAATAACTGGCTTTGCCACATAGACACGGTGTCACTGGGTGGAGTTCAGCAAAATAAGCTTCCTTGTGACAACTGTGGCAGAACGGAGCTGTGTGTCGGTTGGTACGGGCTGCAAGTTCATGTGACATCAGACGCGGAGGCGGATCAGACCAACTTGCACATTGGTCTCCGGCCTTCCTGTCAGGCTGCTGAGCATTAGGGTTTCAATATCAATGATTCCACTCACAGTTGTGAGCCAGTGTTCCTTGTGAGAGGATAGAATGGGCCACGCTCGGGGAGAGAGCCGAGCATGCACACAAGCCTCCAGTGGCAGTAGATAAACGGGGAAAGTCCTTTGCTCTCCTCCGGGTGCCAAGTATCCCCCCAACGACTGCAGGGTGAGTAGGTGTAAGAGTAGCTAAACGACAACCACAGCTGTGGGTTCAGAAACCATCTTTTTGTGTAGAAAGTAATATAGCTTATTGATGAAGACTTCTCCAACAATTAGATTGTGTATAATGGACGCAAGAGAACTCAGGACATAAATAAGGGTCTTCTTCACCATAAACTGGCACATCTTTTTGAAACAACCCAGGAATTTCCATTGGTTGTCCGGCCATGTCACGAACAATGCAGGAACATAACTTCTTATCTTACCCAGGATAAAGGTAGCTACAACTTCCACCATTAATTCTGTGATCCAAAGTTTGATATTGAGCATAACTGACCTGTTACAGAACATAGGCAGTGTCCCCTTGTCTGCTTCGGTCCCAAAGAAGATGTGAAGCCTAGAGAGCCAGCCTTTAATAGTCACTGCTATACAGTAGGAGCTGGGCACGTGATCTCTGTGTCTCATTTCTGGAGAAGTTGTGCCACTTTAGAATTATATCCTTTATGTTTATAAATCTTGTGAGCCCTCTGAAAATAGGTTGAAATAGGTCCCAAAATAGTACAAATCAATTTGTTGGTAAATTTATATGACTACTAATAATTTGCTTATGATTTGAGTCAATGACCCTGTGGCCTTTTTATAGGCTCCACAAATGTAAGGAAAATCCTCCATCAATAAAAATAACCCCATAAAGTTTGAAATTGGATTTTTTTTTTGAAATTGGATGTTTTTTACCTCAAACATCTCAATCGGATTTTTTTTAATCCGATGTTTTTTATCTCAAACATCTCAATCGGGTGTTTTTTTATGTCAAACATGTCAATCGGATGTTTTTTATCTCAACGAAAGCCATTGTTTTTTTTTTCCCCTCATGCCTCCTAACATTGCTTCTTGTGAGAGGGTTGAAAAAACCCCTTCTCCTCTTGTTTATACATATTGTGGCAAAATGTAGGTATTTTCAGTTTCAATATTTTGTGAAAAACTTCAAAAAACCCTGTTGTTTATCACACACATAAGCTGGCCAAATACAGGATTTATAGTGACAATATTTTGTGAGAACCTTCAGATAACCTTGTCATTTTTATACATATCATAGTGATACAGAGGTACTTTTTGTTCCAATATTTTGTGAAAAGCTTCAAAAAAAAAAAAAGAAAACCCGTCTTCTTTTCTACACATATGCTGGCTAAATATAGGTATCTTTTGGGATCCCTAGGTGGCGCAGCGGTTTGGCGCCTGCCTTCGGCCTAGGGCGCTATCCTGGAGACCCGGGATCGAATCCCACATTGGGCTCCCAGTGCATGGAGCCTGCTTCTCCCTCTGCCTGTGTCTCTGCCTCTCTCTCTCTCTCTCTCTCTCTCTCTCTCTCTCTGTGACTATCATAAATAAATAAAAAAAATTAAAAAAAAAATAAAAAGTCACAAAATTAAAAAAAAATATATAGGTATCTTTTGTGATTATATTTTGTGAAAAGTTTCAAAAAACCCTGTCCTCTTTTTTCCACATATCTTGGCTGAACATAGGTATTTTTTAATACTATTTTGTGAAAAAGACTTCAAAACCTTGTCCTGTGTTTTACACGTCTCCTGGCTGAACCTAGTTATTTTTTGTGACAACGTTTGTGTGTGACACACTTTAAAAACCATATCCTCTTTTATACATGTATCCTGGTCTAACATACACATTTCTTTTGTGACAAGATTTTGTGAAAGGCTTCGAAAACCCAACCTCTTTCTTACACATATCCTGGGTGAACGTAGGTATTTTTTGTGACAATAGATTGTGACAGGTTTCAAAACCTCTGGCCACAAAAAACAAAAAACAACAAACAAAAAACAAAACAAAAAAAAAGACAAACCAAACCTCTGGCCACATTTTTACGTATATCCTCTTCTAAAAAATTGAGATTTTATTTATTTATTTATTTATTTATTTATTTATTTATTTATTATTTATTTATTTATTTATTTAAATGTTCTTATGTTATTATGTTCTTTGTGAGAGGATAGAATGGGCCACGCTCGGGGAGAGAGCCGAGCATGCACACAAGCCTCCAGTGACAGTAGATAAGCGAGGAAAGTCCTTTGCTCTCCTCCGGGTGCCAAGTATCCCCCCAACGACTGCAGGGTGAGTAGGTGTAAGAGTAGCTAAACGACAACCACAGCTGTGGGTTCAGAAACCATCTTTTTGTGTAGAAAGTAATATAGCTTATTGATGAAGACTTCTCCAACAATTAGATTGTGTATAATGGACGCAAGAGAACTCAGGACATAAATAAGGGTCTTCTTCACCATAAACTGGCACATCTTTTTGAAACAACCCAGGAATTTCCATTGGTTGTCCGGCCATGTCACGAACAATGCAGGAACATAACTTCTTATCTTACCCAGGATAAAGGTAGCTACAACTTCCACCATTAATTCTGTGAACCAAAGTTTGATATTGAGCATAACTGACCTGTTACAGAACATAGGCAGTGTCCCCTTGTCTGCTTCGGTCCCAAAGAAGATGTGAAGCCTAGAGAGCCAGCCTTTAATAGTCACTGCTATACAGTAGGAGCTGGGGACGTGTTCTCTGTGTCTCTTTTCTGGAGAAGTTTTGCCACTTTAGAATTACATCCTTTATGTTTATAAATCTTGTGAGCCCTCTGAAAATAGGTTGAAATAGGTCCCAAAGTAGTACAAATGAATTTGTTGGTAAATTCATATGACTACTAATAATTTGAGTCATCAATAACCCTGTGGCCTTTTTATAGGCTCCACAAATGAAAAGAAAATCACTCCACCAATAAAATAACCCCATAAAGTTTGAAATCGTTTTTTTTTTTTTTTTTTGAAATCAGATATTTTTTATCTCAAACATCTCAATTGGATGTTTTTTATCTCAAACATCTCAATCGGATGTTTTTTATCTCAAAATCTCAATTGGATTTTTTTTTAAAGATTTTATTTATTTATTCATGATAGTTACACAGAGAGAGACAGAGAGGCAGAGACACAGGCAGAGGGAGAAGCAGGCTCCATGCAGGGAGCCTGATGTGGACTCGATCCCAGGACTCCAGGATCACGCCCTGGGCCAAAGGCAGGTGTTAAACCACTGAGCCACCCAAGGATCCCGATACACATTTTTTAAAAAAAGATTTTTTTAATTTATTCATGAGAGACACAGAGAGGCAGAGACACAGGCAGAGGGAGAAATAGGCTCCGGGCAGGGAAGCCTGATGAGGACTCCACCCCAGGACCCCAGGATCACACCCTGAGTCAGAGGCAGACACTCAACCACTGAGCCACCCAGGCGTCCCAGATACACAGTTTTGACTCCACAATCCAAGGTTGGGGCCGGTGATCACAACTCTTTGCCTCAAACGTGACGGGCATTAAATAGACATAACAACGTCTACACTAAATATTGGTCTTAGGAAAATAGTGCAGAGACTATTGGGAGATTGCTCATGTGTCGTGGTGATGGGGAAGGGAGCAACCAAGTCCCCGTTTTCCAAGAGGGAAGACTTTAGCACGTAAAGGTGAAAAATCACTAAGTAGCCTCAGAGGGTGTTGAGCAGAGATGAGGGCCTTCCTGCAGGAGAGCTGGAGCTGTTCCCCCCACATCTCCCCCAAGTGGCCCCAGACAGAGAAGCCAGGGCTTTCCTGGGATCACTCTTAGGCACAACACACAGCGACACAGGCTTACCACAGCAACGTCCAGTGTGGTCGCCAATACAAGACGAAGGAACGTCCCTCCTCCTGGGAGGGAGCCCCAATCGGTTTTGCTCCCGGTGTGGATATGGGGACTAGAGTAATCATTCCATGTTCGAGCTGCAGAGGGGCTGCATGACAACGAGCTCACGTCTCCCTGGGGTTTCGGGTCATCCCCATCAAAATAGGTCTGCTCTGGGCCAGCCATACACAGCTGATTAAGATTAGTCCCAGAAGCCCAAACTTCTTCAGTCTTTGCCCATATAACATATGATGGGGACTGACTTCTCTCTCTGTCTCGCCTTTTTTGACATCAGGGGGATGGAATGAAAAACTCAAAATCTGGGGCATTTGGGTGGCTCCCTGGTTGAACGTCTGCCTTTGGCTAAGGGCGTGATCCCGGGGTCCTGGGTTCGAGTCCCGCATCAAGCTTCCTGCCAGGAGCCTGCTTCTCCCTCTGCCCGTGTCTCTGCCTCTGTGTGTGTGTGTCTCATGCATAAATAAAATCTTTAAAAAAGAAAACCTCGTAATCTCAGTTAAAGAAAACCTCATAATCTTCAGTCGATAGATCATCACCCATCAGTAAATGGCCTGCTTTCCTTTTTTAGGGAATATTACTTACTTAACTTAATTTTTATTTTTTACTTATATCTTTGGAAGCAGGCTCCTGCGGCAGCTTCCAGAAAGAACTCCTAGGAGGGCCTGTAGATCCAGCTTGCTAAGGAAGCTGTTGCTACTTCTTTTTTTTTATGATTTTATTTATTTATTCATGAGAGAGAGAGAGGCAGTGACAGAGGCAGAGGGAGAAGCAGGCTCCCCACAAGAAGCCCGATGTGGGACTCGATCCTGTGACCTTGCTGCTACCAAGAAGCTGTAGGGGTGCTGCGTCCCGAAGCCAGCACAGTGTCTTGGTTTCCCAGTTTTTCCCCTCTAGGAAGTAGCAACAGGGACAGCTGGGTGGCTCAGCGGTTTAGCGCCGCCTTCAGCCCAGGGGGTGATCCTGGAGACCTAGGATCGATTCCTGTGTCGGGCTCCCTGCATGGAGCCTGCTTCTCCCTCTGCCTGTGTCTCTGCCTCTCTCTCTCTCTCTCTCTCTCTCTCTCTGTATCTCTCATGAATGAATAAATAAATAAAATCTTAAAAACAAAAACCCAGGGTTGTTCCTCTGCTCAAAGCCCTTATGTTGCTCACCTGTGAGTCACATCAAAACCCAAAGTCCCTGCAGCCCACAGGTCCTACGTTGGAGCTACTAGGAATGCTGGTCTGTAAGAAGATTCCAGCAGGTCTGTCAAGTTAGCGCCTGAGTTGAGAAAGTCTTGCAATGAAGAAAATGTTAGTGGAAATCAACAGGGCGCTTAGTGATGTGGACCGTCTGCCTCCGGGGCCAGGCTCCTCCCCTCCTTGCAGACAGCCCTTTGAGTAGCACTGCCCCTACCCAACCTGGCTCCTGCCCATACTGCGCTGTCCTACTCACCCCATGTGTTCCGGCCACAGGGGCTTTCTGACCCTTCCTCAACTCTCACGCAAGCTTGGGTCTCCCCCTGCTCCCCAGCATCTATTCCCTTTCCAGGAAATCATCTTTGTCCAGAGACTCGCAGCACTGCTCCCGCCCTCTCTTCCCATCTCAGATGTCACCCCACCATGAAGGATTTCTTTTTTTTTTTAAGATTTTATTTATTTATGCATGAGACACACACACACACACAGAGAGAGAGAGAGAGAGAGAGAGGCAGAGACACAGGAGGAGGGAGAAGCAGGCTCCATGCAGGGAGCCCGATGTGGGACTCGATCCCGGGACTCCAGGATCATGCCCTGGGCCAAAGGCAGGTGCTAAACCGCTGAGCCACCCAGGGATTCCTCCAGTGAAGAATTTCATTAACTTTCCTATACAAAGGAACAGGATCTCCCCGTGAAACCCTCACTCTATGTTCACCCTATTTTGGTTCTCTGTTCGATGGCTTTAGAGGACAGAAATACTGCCTTTTATATCTTTTTTCCCAGATGAAATGGACATGTAACGTTGGATTAGTCTAGGTGTACGGCACACTGATTCGATATATGTATACATTGTGAAGTGATCACCGCAATAAGCATAGTTAATGTCCATGACTTTGTGTAGTCATACTTTTTGCTTTTAGCAAATTTCAAAAATGCAATGCAGTATTTTTTTTTAAAGATTTTATTTATTTATTCATGAGAGATACAGAGAGGGAGAGGCAGAGACACAGGCAGAGGGAGAAGCAGGCTCCATGCAGAGACCCCGATGCAGGACTCGATCCTGGGACCCCAGGATCATGCCCTGAGCCAAAGGCAGACGCTCAACCACTGAGCCACCCAGGTGCCCCTGCAATGCAGTATCCTTAACAGTAGTCACCACGCTGTGCATTACGCCTCTAGGATTTATGTATCTGGGAGATTTGATCTTTTGATCACCTTTACTCATCCCCACCACCCCCTGCCCCTCAGGCAAGGCAACCGCAGACAGTTCTCTGTCAGATTCCACCTGTAAGCAAGATCATAGAGTATCTGTCTCTCTTTGACTCGCTGGCTGCTCTTAGCACAATATCCTCATCCATGTTGTCCATCCATGTTGTCACAAAAGGCAAGAGTTTCTTCCTTTTTGTGGGTGAATAATATACTATTGTATGAGATCCCACCTTTTCTTTTTTTTTTAATTTTTTTTATTTGTTTATGATAGTCACACAGAGAGAGAGAGAGAGAGGCAGAGACACAGGCAGAGGGAGAAGCAGGCTCCATGCACCGGGAGCCCGACGTGGGATTCGATCCCAGGTCTTCAGGATCGCGCCCTGGGCCAAAGGCAGGCGCTAAACCGCTGCGCCACCCAGGGATCCCTCCCACCTTTTCTTTTTTTTTTTTTTTTTTCCTCCCACTTTTTCTTTACTCATTTATTCCTCAACAGACTTTTAGGATGTTTCTGTATCCTGGCCTTTGTGAATGATGCCACAGTAAACCTGGGGGTGCAGGTATGTTTTTCAGGAGGTGATTTCATTTCTTTTGGTCATATACTCAGAAGTGGAACCGTTAGATCAGATGATAGTTCTATTTTTAATATTTGGAGGACTCACCATATTGCTTTCTGTGGGGTTTTTTTAGATTATTTATTTATTTGAGAGAGAGAAAGAGAGTGCGCATGAGTAAGGGGGAGGGGCAGAGGGAGAGAGAGAGAATCCTAAGCAGACTGTCTCCACAATCAGTCCGGAGCTCAACTCTGAGCTCAGTCCCTGGATGCTGAGATCATGACCCTGAGCTGAAATCAAGAGTCAGATGTTCAACCAACTGAGCCACCCTGGCACCCCCAACTCCGGGCACCCCTCTTTCTATATTTTTGGGTATTCCAAATTTTGGATATTAATCCCTTACCAGACATATGATTTAAAATGTCTCTCCCACTTGGTGGGTTGCCTTTTCATTTCCTCATGGTTTCCTTTGCTGTGCAGAAGCTCTTCAGCTTGATGAGGTTCCACCCACTTATTGATTTTGACTTTCATTGCCATCCAAAAAAATAATTGCCAAGACTGATGCCAAGGAACTTACTGCTTGTGTTTTCTTCTGGTAGTCTCATGGTTTTAGATCTTATACTCAAGCCTTTAATCCAATTTGAGTGAATGCACATGGTGCTCCTGCTGGAGCTCTCACTCTCCTGGATCCACTGCTCCGAAATTGTTGACACTTTGTCGGGTGGTTGTAACAGGAGGGCACTGCATGTTCTTGAGGGTGAAAAGTCTTTACAATTGACCTAATTTGAGCCCATTGAATTCATACACCATTTCTGAATCTGAGTACTTTCACACCAAAGCAACTGATTGTGGGAGAAACTTGTCCTCACCGGGCAAATTTGGGTTTATATTTGAAATAGTACATAAGGGGCGCCCGGGGGGTTGAGCGTATGCCTTTGGCTCAGATCACGATCCCAGAGTCTTGGGATTGAGTCTTGCATCCGGCTTCCCGCAGGGAGCCTGCTTCTCCCTCTGCCTGTGTCTCTGCTTCTCTCTGTTTCTCTCATGAATAAATAAATAAAATCTTAAAAAGAAATTTGCAGGGCAGCCCCGATGGCCCAACGGTTTGGCGCCGCCTTCAGCCCAGGCAGAGTCTGATCCTGGAGACCCGGGATCGAGTCCCACGTTGGGCTCCCTGCGTGGAGCCTGCTTCTCCCTCTGCCTCTCTCTCTCTCTCCGCCTGTCATGAATAAATAAATACATAATCTTTTAAAATAAACAAACAAATAAATAAATGCGTAAATAAATAAATAAATAAATAATTTATAGGAAAGGAGCCAAGAATATACAGTGGAGGAAGGGCATGTAATATCTTCAGAAAAGGCAAAGGTATTCTTAAACACAAGGGAGCTTCAAAGGCCACACAGAACACCGGACTCAGGAATCTTCCAACCTGCTCATCTAAGTTGTCGCCCTCATCATCCCCTGTCCTCATTCTTCTTTTTTTAATTTTTAATTTTATTTATTTATACATTTTATTTATTTATTCATGAGAGACACAGAGTGAGAGAGAGAGCAGAGACATAGGCAGAGAGAAGCAGGCTCCATGCAGGAAGCCCGATGTGGAACTTGATCCTGAGACACTGGGATCATTCCATGAGCCAAAGGCAGATGCCCAACTGCTGAGCCATCCAGGCCTCCCCTCATTTTGTTTATTATTATTATTATTTTTTTAAGATTTTATTTATTTATTCGTGAGACACACACACACACACACACACAGAGGCAGAGACATAGGCAGAGGGAGAAGCAGGCTTCATTCAGGGAGCCAGACGTGGAACTCGATCTTAGGACTCCAGGATCGTGCCCTGGGCTGAAGGCAAGTGCTAAACCACCGAGTTTTAATGAGTATTCATATTTATTTTATTTTTATATTAAAAGAATATTTTAAATTAGGCTCCATGTAAGCATAGCACCCCACAGGGGGCTCGAACACACAACCCTGAGACCAAGACCTGAGCTGAGTTCATAACTTAGACGCTCAAACAACTGAGCCTAAGAACTTTTAAAAAAACATTTATTTATTTATTTATTTATTTATTTATTTATTTGAGAGAGAGAGAGGCAGAGACACAGGCAGAGGGAGAAGCAGGCTCCATGCCAGGAGCCCGATTCAGGACTCGATCCCGGGACCTCAGCATCGTGCCCCGTGCCAAAGGCAGGCGTCAAACTGCTGAGCCACCCAGGGATCCCTGTTTTTTTTTGTTTTTTTTTTAAATAAGTTCTACTTGGGGCCTGAGCCCACCATCCTGAGGAAAGAGTTTCATGCTCTAGGTATTCAGCAACCCGGTCGCTCCCTTTTCTTCTTCTTCTTTCTTCCTTTCCTCCTTTCTTTCTTTCTTTCTTTCCTTCTTTTTTTTTTTAATGCCACATCTTAGACTCTTTGGCTGTCTTGAATCCCTCAATCTGCCCCCCTCCCACACAGCTGCTCCTCTACCCATCTTTCCATCCCTGCTCAGCCCTTCTCCTCCCACCTTGGCCCCTCAACTCCTGAGAACCCCTGGAGCCTCGAGCCTCTTCCCTGTTATGGACTCTGGAGGGGCTCAGAGCCCCATGAGCTGCCATGGGAGGCTGAAACGGGCTGGCTGGGAACACAAAATGAACCTCACCCACCAACACTTTGTATTGGTCACACCCAGAGCTTCCTCTTGGAAGGCAGGAAGGTTTCAAGGGCCCCAGGGATCTTCACCCCAATTTCTTCCTTAAATCTGTTAAAAATTATGGTGAAAAACTCATAACATTACATTCCCTACCATTCACCGGGAACCAGGATACAGATGAGCAGGGGTATCAATATTCTCAGGGGCGTACAATGCATCTCTAGCACCCGTTCGTTTTGTAACAGGAAGTCTGTACCCACAGTTTCCTGTTTGCTCCTCCTCGCCCCCACCAGCCCCACATGTCTTCTTTCTGTTTCTATAAATTTGACTATGACGGGTAGGACATACAAGTGGAATCATAGGGTATTTGTCTTGCTGCGACCTGCTCATTTCATGTGGCAGCGGGTCCAGAACTCACTTCTTCCTTAGGATCGATGCTCGTTCCACTGGAGCTGGATGCCCCATGATCTTTCTCCGTTCCTCTGTGCGTGGACACGTGGGCTGCGTCTACATCTTGACTCTTGTGAACAACACTGCGATGAACAGGGATGAGCGGGGATCCCTTCATACTGTTGGCTTTCAGTTCTTACAGATGTAAAATGAATAAGGAGTTGGCTCCATCACATGGTAAGTCTATTTCTTAATTTGGAGGAAACCCGGCACCATGTTCCAAGCTGATGTCTGATGTGCCATTTTACTTTTTCACCAACATTTGCCAGGGTTCCGATTTCTCCAGATCCTCACCAACACACATTAATTTATGGTATTTGGGTTTGGGGTCCTTTTGCTTATTGTTGTTTTTTTTATTTATTTTTTTATTTATGATAGTCACACACAGAGAGAGAGAGAGAGAGAGAGAGAGAGTCAAAGACATAGGCAGAGGGAGAAGCAGGCTCCATGCACCGGGAGCCCGACGTGGGATTCGATCCCGGGTCTCCAGGATCGCGCCCTGGGCCAAAGGCAGGCGCCAAACCGCTGCGCCACCCAGGGATCCCTTGCTTATTGTTGTTGATGGTGACTATCCTGATGGGTGTGACTTGATATATATTTGTGTTCTATTTGCTTTCTGTAATGATTAGCGATGTTGAGCATTTCCTCAGAAGCTGGGTGGCCACTGTATACCTTCGGAGAAATGTCTCTTTGACATTTTTGCCCATTGTTGATTTTACTGATTTTTTTGTATACCTTTTTATTGGAGTTCCATTTGCCAACACTAGTACAACACCCAGTGCTCATCCTGTCAAGTGCCCCCCTCTTTACTGATTTTTTATTTATTAAAATATTTATTAAAAATTTTATTTATTAATGGGTGCCTGGGTGGCTCAGTGGTTGAGTGTCTACCTTGGCTTCACGTCATGATCCTGGCATCCTGAGATGGAGTCCCAAATCGGGCTTCCCACGGGGAGCCTGCTTCTCCCTCTGCCTACGCCTCTGCCTCTGAGTGTATGTCTCTCATAATACATAAATAGTCTTTAAAAATATTTTATTTATTTATTTGTTAGAAAGAGGGCACGAGAGGGGGAATGTGCAGAGGGAGAGGTAGAAGCCAACTCAATGCTGGGCACAGATCGAAATGAGGCAGGCTCAAACTTCCAGGGCAGCCTCAGGACCTGCGAGGTGCTCTGGGGAAGGTCATTCCACTCACATCCTTTCCCCTCCACAGGGTTTCTCCTGACCCAAGGGGCGCGTTCTCGTGAGCCCTCTGAATTTCACCATCACCCATCCCAACATGGGTCCCTTGAAGATGAGTTTGCGGGGAGCTGTCCCTTCCCCCAGCTCAGTCCTCAAGAGGCTGGCTCTACCCTGGTCAAATTTGGGATATATGCCTTACAAGTGGTAAAGATGCTTTCAACCAGTTCAGAGTTCTCTGTGTCGGACTTTGAACTTCTCCGGGAAAGGGGACACATCCCCAGAGCCTTCTGGGCTGCCGTGTCCCAGACCATCAGCCTTGGAAACCACCTCCACCCCCATCCTCCATTCAGCATATATCACCCAGGTTGCGTACCCATCCCTCCCCAACCCCTGCCAAGCCATGGAGTTCTCTATCCATCACCCTGGTTTTCCCTCCTCTTCCTCGGTGCCTTGCAACAGACCCTAAGCTACACAGGGTTGGAAGGAAATCAGCCTAGAATGGAGCAGTAAGGCTGCAGACATGCCATTGCCTGAAAGGAACTTTATTTGCTCAGTATGTGAAACAGGACAGAGTTGAGGCTGCAAAAACAAACACACACACAAAAAAACAAAACAAAAAAAAACTGTACTGAAATCAAAGGGGCAGCCCGGGTAGCTCAGCTGTTTAGCGCCTGCCTTCGGCCCAGGGCGAGATCCTGGAGAACCGGGATCAAGTCCCACGTCGGGCTCCCTGCATGGAGCCTGCTTCTCCCTCTGCCTGTGTCTTTGACTCTCTCTCTCTCTCTGTGTGTGTGTGTGTCTCTGATGAAAAAAATAAAATCTTGAAAAGAAAAAAAAGAAATCAAGGAGACACAGATTCAAGAAGAACCAAATGTGCTCTGGGGGCTGAGGGGGTGAGGGGCTCAATTGATGAAGGTAACACCATAGGTTGTAGAAGTTCTTCTGAAAGGATTAGGATCGATGCAGCATAAATAACTGGCTTTGCCACATAGACACGGTGTCACTGGGTGGAGTTCAGCAAAATAAGCTTCCTTGTGACAACTGTGGCAGAACGGAGCTGTGTGTCGGTTGGTACGGGCTGCAAGTTCATGTGACATCAGACGCGGAGGCGGATCAGACCAACTTGCACATTGGTCTCCGGCCTTCCTGTCAGGCTGCTGAGCATTAGGGTTTCAATATCAATGATTCCACTCACAGTTGTGAGCCAGTGTTCCTTGTGAGAGGATAGAATGGGCCACGCTCGGGGAGAGAGCCGAGCATGCACACAAGCCTCCAGTGGCAGTAGATAAACGGGGAAAGTCCTTTGCTCTCCTCCGGGTGCCAAGTATCCCCCCAACGACTGCAGGGTGAGTAGGTGTAAGAGTAGCTAAACGACAACCACAGCTGTGGGTTCAGAAACCATCTTTTTGTGTAGAAAGTAATATAGCTTATTGATGAAGACTTCTCCAACAATTAGATTGTGTATAATGGACGCAAGAGAACTCAGGACATAAATAAGGGTCTTCTTCACCATAAACTGGCACATCTTTTTGAAACAACCCAGGAATTTCCATTGGTTGTCCGGCCATGTCACGAACAATGCAGGAACATAACTTCTTATCTTACCCAGGATAAAGGTAGCTACAACTTCCACCATTAATTCTGTGATCCAAAGTTTGATATTGAGCATAACTGACCTGTTACAGAACATAGGCAGTGTCCCCTTGTCTGCTTCGGTCCCAAAGAAGATGTGAAGCCTAGAGAGCCAGCCTTTAATAGTCACTGCTATACAGTAGGAGCTGGGCACGTGATCTCTGTGTCTCATTTCTGGAGAAGTTGTGCCACTTTAGAATTATATCCTTTATGTTTATAAATCTTGTGAGCCCTCTGAAAATAGGTTGAAATAGGTCCCAAAATAGTACAAATCAATTTGTTGGTAAATTTATATGACTACTAATAATTTGCTTATGATTTGAGTCAATGACCCTGTGGCCTTTTTATAGGCTCCACAAATGTAAGGAAAATCCTCCATCAATAAAAATAACCCCATAAAGTTTGAAATTGGATTTTTTTTTTGAAATTGGATGTTTTTTACCTCAAACATCTCAATCGGATTTTTTTTAATCCGATGTTTTTTATCTCAAACATCTCAATCGGGTGTTTTTTTATGTCAAACATGTCAATCGGATGTTTTTTATCTCAACGAAAGCCATTGTTTTTTTTTTCCCCTCATGCCTCCTAACATTGCTTCTTGTGAGAGGGTTGAAAAAACCCCTTCTCCTCTTGTTTATACATATTGTGGCAAAATGTAGGTATTTTCAGTTTCAATATTTTGTGAAAAACTTCAAAAAACCCTGTTGTTTATCACACACATAAGCTGGCCAAATACAGGATTTATAGTGACAATATTTTGTGAGAACCTTCAGATAACCTTGTCATTTTTATACATATCATAGTGATACAGAGGTACTTTTTGTTCCAATATTTTGTGAAAAGCTTCAAAAAAAAAAAAAGAAAACCCGTCTTCTTTTCTACACATATGCTGGCTAAATATAGGTATCTTTTGGGATCCCTAGGTGGCGCAGCGGTTTGGCGCCTGCCTTCGGCCTAGGGCGCTATCCTGGAGACCCGGGATCGAATCCCACATTGGGCTCCCAGTGCATGGAGCCTGCTTCTCCCTCTGCCTGTGTCTCTGCCTCTCTCTCTCTCTCTCTCTCTCTCTCTCTCTCTCTGTGACTATCATAAATAAATAAAAAAAATTAAAAAAAAAATAAAAAGTCACAAAATTAAAAAAAAATATATAGGTATCTTTTGTGATTATATTTTGTGAAAAGTTTCAAAAAACCCTGTCCTCTTTTTTCCACATATCTTGGCTGAACATAGGTATTTTTTAATACTATTTTGTGAAAAAGACTTCAAAACCTTGTCCTGTGTTTTACACGTCTCCTGGCTGAACCTAGTTATTTTTTGTGACAACGTTTGTGTGTGACACACTTTAAAAACCATATCCTCTTTTATACATGTATCCTGGTCTAACATACACATTTCTTTTGTGACAAGATTTTGTGAAAGGCTTCGAAAACCCAACCTCTTTCTTACACATATCCTGGGTGAACGTAGGTATTTTTTGTGACAATAGATTGTGACAGGTTTCAAAACCTCTGGCCACAAAAAACAAAAAACAACAAACAAAAAACAAAACAAAAAAAAAGACAAACCAAACCTCTGGCCACATTTTTACGTATATCCTCTTCTAAAAAATTGAGATTTTATTTATTTATTTATTTATTTATTTATTTATTTATTTATTTATTATTTATTTATTTATTTATTTAAATGTTCTTATGTTATTATGTTCTTTGTGAGAGGATAGAATGGGCCACGCTCGGGGAGAGAGCCGAGCATGCACACAAGCCTCCAGTGACAGTAGATAAGCGAGGAAAGTCCTTTGCTCTCCTCCGGGTGCCAAGTATCCCCCCAACGACTGCAGGGTGAGTAGGTGTAAGAGTAGCTAAACGACAACCACAGCTGTGGGTTCAGAAACCATCTTTTTGTGTAGAAAGTAATATAGCTTATTGATGAAGACTTCTCCAACAATTAGATTGTGTATAATGGACGCAAGAGAACTCAGGACATAAATAAGGGTCTTCTTCACCATAAACTGGCACATCTTTTTGAAACAACCCAGGAATTTCCATTGGTTGTCCGGCCATGTCACGAACAATGCAGGAACATAACTTCTTATCTTACCCAGGATAAAGGTAGCTACAACTTCCACCATTAATTCTGTGAACCAAAGTTTGATATTGAGCATAACTGACCTGTTACAGAACATAGGCAGTGTCCCCTTGTCTGCTTCGGTCCCAAAGAAGATGTGAAGCCTAGAGAGCCAGCCTTTAATAGTCACTGCTATACAGTAGGAGCTGGGGACGTGTTCTCTGTGTCTCTTTTCTGGAGAAGTTTTGCCACTTTAGAATTACATCCTTTATGTTTATAAATCTTGTGAGCCCTCTGAAAATAGGTTGAAATAGGTCCCAAAGTAGTACAAATGAATTTGTTGGTAAATTCATATGACTACTAATAATTTGAGTCATCAATAACCCTGTGGCCTTTTTATAGGCTCCACAAATGAAAAGAAAATCACTCCACCAATAAAATAACCCCATAAAGTTTGAAATCGTTTTTTTTTTTTTTTTTTGAAATCAGATATTTTTTATCTCAAACATCTCAATTGGATGTTTTTTATCTCAAACATCTCAATCGGATGTTTTTTATCTCAAAATCTCAATTGGATTTTTTTTTAAAGATTTTATTTATTTATTCATGATAGTTACACAGAGAGAGACAGAGAGGCAGAGACACAGGCAGAGGGAGAAGCAGGCTCCATGCAGGGAGCCTGATGTGGACTCGATCCCAGGACTCCAGGATCACGCCCTGGGCCAAAGGCAGGTGTTAAACCACTGAGCCACCCAAGGATCCCGATACACATTTTTTAAAAAAAGATTTTTTTAATTTATTCATGAGAGACACAGAGAGGCAGAGACACAGGCAGAGGGAGAAATAGGCTCCGGGCAGGGAAGCCTGATGAGGACTCCACCCCAGGACCCCAGGATCACACCCTGAGTCAGAGGCAGACACTCAACCACTGAGCCACCCAGGCGTCCCAGATACACAGTTTTGACTCCACAATCCAAGGTTGGGGCCGGTGATCACAACTCTTTGCCTCAAACGTGACGGGCATTAAATAGACATAACAACGTCTACACTAAATATTGGTCTTAGGAAAATAGTGCAGAGACTATTGGGAGATTGCTCATGTGTCGTGGTGATGGGGAAGGGAGCAACCAAGTCCCCGTTTTCCAAGAGGGAAGACTTTAGCACGTAAAGGTGAAAAATCACTAAGTAGCCTCAGAGGGTGTTGAGCAGAGATGAGGGCCTTCCTGCAGGAGAGCTGGAGCTGTTCCCCCCACATCTCCCCCAAGTGGCCCCAGACAGAGAAGCCAGGGCTTTCCTGGGATCACTCTTAGGCACAACACACAGCGACACAGGCTTACCACAGCAACGTCCAGTGTGGTCGCCAATACAAGACGAAGGAACGTCCCTCCTCCTGGGAGGGAGCCCCAATCGGTTTTGCTCCCGGTGTGGATATGGGGACTAGAGTAATCATTCCATGTTCGAGCTGCAGAGGGGCTGCATGACAACGAGCTCACGTCTCCCTGGGGTTTCGGGTCATCCCCATCAAAATAGGTCTGCTCTGGGCCAGCCATACACAGCTGATTAAGATTAGTCCCAGAAGCCCAAACTTCTTCAGTCTTTGCCCATATAACATATGATGGGGACTGACTTCTCTCTCTGTCTCGCCTTTTTTGACATCAGGGGGATGGAATGAAAAACTCAAAATCTGGGGCATTTGGGTGGCTCCCTGGTTGAACGTCTGCCTTTGGCTAAGGGCGTGATCCCGGGGTCCTGGGTTCGAGTCCCGCATCAAGCTTCCTGCCAGGAGCCTGCTTCTCCCTCTGCCCGTGTCTCTGCCTCTGTGTGTGTGTGTCTCATGCATAAATAAAATCTTTAAAAAAGAAAACCTCGTAATCTCAGTTAAAGAAAACCTCATAATCTTCAGTCGATAGATCATCACCCATCAGTAAATGGCCTGCTTTCCTTTTTTAGGGAATATTACTTACTTAACTTAATTTTTATTTTTTACTTATATCTTTGGAAGCAGGCTCCTGCGGCAGCTTCCAGAAAGAACTCCTAGGAGGGCCTGTAGATCCAGCTTGCTAAGGAAGCTGTTGCTACTTCTTTTTTTTTATGATTTTATTTATTTATTCATGAGAGAGAGAGAGGCAGTGACAGAGGCAGAGGGAGAAGCAGGCTCCCCACAAGAAGCCCGATGTGGGACTCGATCCTGTGACCTTGCTGCTACCAAGAAGCTGTAGGGGTGCTGCGTCCCGAAGCCAGCACAGTGTCTTGGTTTCCCAGTTTTTCCCCTCTAGGAAGTAGCAACAGGGACAGCTGGGTGGCTCAGCGGTTTAGCGCCGCCTTCAGCCCAGGGGGTGATCCTGGAGACCTAGGATCGATTCCTGTGTCGGGCTCCCTGCATGGAGCCTGCTTCTCCCTCTGCCTGTGTCTCTGCCTCTCTCTCTCTCTCTCTCTCTGTATCTCTCATGAATGAATAAATAAATAAAATCTTAAAAACAAAAACCCAGGGTTGTTCCTCTGCTCAAAGCCCTTATGTTGCTCACTTGTGAGTCACATCAAAACCCAAAGTCCCTGCAGCCCACAGGTCCTACGTTGGAGCTACTAGGAATGCTGGTCTGTAAGAAGATTCCAGCAGGTCTGTCAAGTTAGCGCCTGAGTTGAGAAAGTCTTGCAATGAAGAAAATGTTAGTGGAAATCAACAGGGCGCTTAGTGATGTGGACCGTCTGCCTCCGGGGCCAGGCTCCTCCCCTCCTTGCAGACAGCCCTTTGAGTAGCACTGCCCCTACCCAACCTGGCTCCTGCCCATACTGCGCTGTCCTACTCACCCCATGTGTTCCGGCCACAGGGGCTTTCTGACCCTTCCTCAACTCTCACGCAAGCTTGGGTCTCCCCCTGCTCCCCAGCATCTATTCCCTTTCCAGGAAATCATCTTTGTCCGGAGACTCGCAGCACTGCTCCCGCCCTCTCTTCCCATCTCAGATGTCACCCCACCATGAAGGATTTCTTTTTTTTTTTAAGATTTTATTTATTTATGCATGAGACACACACACACACAGAGAGAGAGAGAGAGAGAGAGAGGCAGAGACACAGGAGGAGGGAGAAGCAGGCTCCATGCAGGGAGCCCGATGTGGGACTCGATCCCGGGACTCCAGGATCATGCCCTGGGCCAAAGGCAGGTGCTAAACCGCTGAGCCACCCAGGGATTCCTCCAGTGAAGAATTTCATTAACTTTCCTATACAAAGGAACAGGATCTCCCCGTGAAACCCTCACTCTATGTTCTTCACCCTATTTTGGTTCTCTGTTCGATGGCTTTAGAGGACAGAAATACTGCCTTTTATATCTTTTTTCCCAGATGAAATGGACATGTAACGTTGGATTAGTCTAGGTGTACGGCACACTGATTCGATATATGTATACATTGTGAAGTGATCACCGCAATAAGCATAGTTAATGTCCATGACTTTGTGTAGTCATACTTTTTGCTTTTAGCAAATTTCAAAAATGCAATGCAGTATTTTTTTTTAAAGATTTTATTTATTTATTCATGAGAGATACAGAGAGGGAGAGGCAGAGACACAGGCAGAGGGAGAAGCAGGCTCCATGCAGAGACCCCGATGCAGGACTCGATCCTGGGACCCCAGGATCATGCCCTGAGCCAAAGGCAGACGCTCAACCACTGAGCCACCCAGGTGCCCCTGCAATGCAGTATCCTTAACAGTAGTCACCACGCTGTGCATTACGCCTCTAGGACTTATGTATCTGGGAGATTTGATCTTTTGATCACCTTTACTCATCCCCACCACCCCCTGCCCCTCAGGCAAGGCAACCGCAGACAGTTCTCTGTCAGATTCCACCTGTAAGCAAGATCATAGAGTATCTGTCTCTCTTTGACTCGCTGGCTGCTCTTAGCACAATATCCTCATCCATGTTGTCCATCCATGTTGTCACAAAAGGCAAGAGTTTCTTCCTTTTTGTGGGTGAATAATATACTATTGTATGAGATCCCACCTTTTCTTTTTTTTTAATTTTTTTTATTTGTTTATGATAGTCACACAGAGAGAGAGAGAGAGAGGCAGAGACACAGGCAGAGGGAGAAGCAGGCTCCATGCACCGGGAGCCCGACGTGGGATTCGATCCCAGGTCTTCAGGATCGCGCCCTGGGCCAAAGGCAGGCGCTAAACCGCTGCGCCACCCAGGGATCCCTCCCACCTTTTCTTTTTTTTTTTTTTTTTTTCCTCCCACTTTTTCTTTACTCATTTATTCCTCAACAGACTTTTAGGATGTTTCTGTATCCTGGCCTTTGTGAATGATGCCACAGTAAACCTGGGGGTGCAGGTATGTTTTTCAGGAGGTGATTTCATTTCTTTTGGTCATATACTCAGAAGTGGAACCGTTAGATCAGATGATAGTTCTATTTTTAATATTTGGAGGACTCACCATATTGCTTTCTGTGGGGTTTTTTTAGATTATTTATTTATTTGAGAGAGAGAAAGAGAGTGCGCATGAGTAAGGGGGAGGGGCAGAGGGAGAGAGAGAGAATCCTAAGCAGACTGTCTCCACAATCAGTCCGGAGCTCAACTCTGAGCTCAGTCCCTGGATGCTGAGATCATGACCCTGAGCTGAAATCAAGAGTCAGATGTTCAACCAACTGAGCCACCCTGGCACCCCCAACTCCGGGCACCCCTCTTTCTATATTTTTGGGTATTCCAAATTTTGGATATTAATCCTTTACCAGACATATGATTTAAAATGTCTCTCCCACTTGGTGGGTTGCCTTTTCATTTCCTCATGGTTTCCTTTGCTGTGCAGAAGCTCTTCAGCTTGATGAGGTTCCACCCACTTATTGATTTTGACTTTCATTGCCATCCAAAAAAATAATTGCCAAGACTGATGCCAAGGAACTTACTGCTTGTGTTTTCTTCTGGTAGTCTCATGGTTTTAGATCTTATACTCAAGCCTTTAATCCAATTTGAGTGAATGCACATGGTGCTCCTGCTGGAGCTCTCACTCTCCTGGATCCACTGCTCCGAAATTGTTGACACTTTGTCGGGTGGTTGTAACAGGAGGGCACTGCATGTTCTTGAGGGTGAAAAGTCTTTACAATTGACCTAATTTGAGCCCATTGAATTCATACACCATTTCTGAATCTGAGTACTTTCACACCAAAGCAACTGATTGTGGGAGAAACTTGTCCTCACCGGGCAAATTTGGGTTTATATTTGAAATAGTACATAAGGGGCGCCCGGGGGGTTGAGCGTATGCCTTTGGCTCAGATCACGATCCCAGAGTCTTGGGATTGAGTCTTGCATCCGGCTTCCCGCAGGGAGCCTGCTTCTCCCTCTGCCTGTGTCTCTGCTTCTCTCTGTTTCTCTCATGAATAAATAAATAAAATCTTAAAAAGAAATTTGCAGGGCAGCCCCGATGGCCCAACGGTTTGGCGCCGCCTTCAGCCCAGGCAGAGTCTGATCCTGGAGACCCGGGATCGAGTCCCACGTTGGGCTCCCTGCGTGGAGCCTGCTTCTCCCTCTGCCTCTCTCTCTCTCTCCGCCTGTCATGAATAAATAAATACATAATCTTTTAAAATAAACAAACAAATAAATAAATGCGTAAATAAATAAATAAATAAATAATTTATAGGAAAGGAGCCAAGAATATACAGTGGAGGAAGGGCATGTAATATCTTCAGAAAAGGCAAAGGTATTCTTAAACACAAGGGAGCTTCAAAGGCCACACAGAACACCGGACTCAGGAATCTTCCAACCTGCTCATCTAAGTTGTCGCCCTCATCATCCCCTGTCCTCATTCTTCTTTTTTTAATTTTTAATTTTATTTATTTATACATTTTATTTATTTATTCATGAGAGACACAGAGTGAGAGAGAGAGCAGAGACATAGGCAGAGAGAAGCAGGCTCCATGCAGGAAGCCCGATGTGGAACTTGATCCTGAGACACTGGGATCATTCCATGAGCCAAAGGCAGATGCCCAACTGCTGAGCCATCCAGGCCTCCCCTCATTTTATTTATTATTATTATTATTTTTTTAAGATTTTATTTATTTATTCGTGAGACACACACACACACACACACACAGAGGCAGAGACATAGGCAGAGGGAGAAGCAGGCTTCATTCAGGGAGCCAGACGTGGAACTCGATCTTAGGACTCCAGGATCGTGCCCTGGGCTGAAGGCAAGTGCTAAACCACCGAGTTTTAATGAGTATTCATATTTATTTTATTTTTATATTAAAAGAATATTTTAAATTAGGCTCCATGTAAGCATAGCACCCCACAGGGGGCTCGAACACACAACCCTGAGACCAAGACCTGAGCTGAGTTCATAACTTAGACGCTCAAACAACTGAGCCTAAGAACTTTTAAAAAAACATTTATTTATTTATTTATTTATTTATTTATTTATTTATTTATTTGAGAGAGAGAGAGGCAGAGACACAGGCAGAGGGAGAAGCAGGCTCCATGCCAGGAGCCCGATTCAGGACTCGATCCCGGGACCTCAGCATCGTGCCCCGTGCCAAAGGCAGGCGTCAAACTGCTGAGCCACCCAGGGATCCCTGTTTTTTTTTGTTTTTTTTTTAAATAAGTTCTACTTGGGGCCTGAGCCCACCATCCTGAGGAAAGAGTTTCATGCTCTAGGTATTCAGCAACCCGGTCGCTCCCTTTTCTTCTTCTTCTTTCTTCCTTTCCTCCTTTCTTTCTTTCTTTCTTTCCTTCTTTTTTTTTTTAATGCCACATCTTAGACTCTTTGGCTGTCTTGAATCCCTCAATCTGCCCCCCTCCCACACAGCTGCTCCTCTACCCATCTTTCCATCCCTGCTCAGCCCTTCTCCTCCCACCTTGGCCCCTCAACTCCTGAGAACCCCTGGAGCCTCGAGCCTCTTCCCTGTTATGGACTCTGGAGGGGCTCAGAGCCCCATGAGCTGCCATGGTTAGGCTGAAACGGGCTGGCTGGGAACACAAAATGAACCTCACCCACCAACACTTTGTATTGGTCACACCCAGAGCTTCCTCTTGGAAGGCAGGAAGGTTTCAAGGGCCCCAGGGATCTTCACCCCAATTTCTTCCTTAAATCTGTTAAAAATTATGGTGAAAAACTCATAACATTACATTCCCTACCATTCACCGGGAACCAGGATACAGATGAGCAGGGGTATCAATATTCTCAGGGGCGTACAATGCATCTCTAGCACCCGTTCGTTTTGTAACAGGAAGTCTGTACCCACAGTTTCCTGTTTGCTCCTCCTTGCCCCCACCAGCCCCACATGTCTTCTTTCTGTTTCTATAAATTTGACTATGACGGGTAGGACATACAAGTGGAATCATAGGGTATTTGTCTTGCTGCGACCTGCTCATTTCATGTGGCAGCGGGTCCAGAACTCACTTCTTCCTTAGGATCGATGCTCGTTCCACTGGAGCTGGATGCCCCATGATCTTTCTCCGTTCCTCTGTGCGTGGACACGTGGGCTGCGTCTACATCTTGACTCTTGTGAACAACACTGCGATGAACAGGGATGAGCGGGGATCCCTTCATACTGTTGGCTTTCAGTTCTTACAGATGTAAAATGAATAAGGAGTTGGCTCCATCACATGGTAAGTCTATTTCTTAATTTGGAGGAAACCCGGCACCATGTTCCAAGCTGATGTCTGATGTGCCATTTTACTTTTTCACCAACATTTGCCAGGGTTCCGATTTCTCCAGATCCTCACCAACACACATTAATTTATGGTATTTGGGTTTGGGGTCCTTTTGCTTATTGTTGTCTTTTTTATTTATTTTTTTATTTATGATCTTCACACACACAGAGAGAGAGAGAGAGAGAGAGAGAGAGAGTCAAAGACACAGGCAGAGGGAGAAGCAGGCTCCATGCACCGGGAGCCCGACGTGGGATTCGATCCCGGGTCTCCAGGATCGCGCCCTGGGCCAAAGGCAGGCGCCAAACCGCTGCGCCACCCAGGGATCCCTTGCTTATTGTTGTTGATGGTGACTATCCTGATGGGTGTGACTTGATATATATTTGTGTTCTATTTGCTTTCTGTAATGATTAGCGATGTTGAGCATTTCCTCAGAAGCTGGGTGGCCACTGTATACCTTCGGAGAAATGTCTCTTTGACATTTTTGCCCATTGTTGATTTTACTGATTTTTTTGTATACCTTTTTATTGGAGTTCCATTTGCCAACACTAGTACAACACCCAGTGCTCATCCTGTCAAGTGCCCCCCTCTTTACTGATTTTTTATTTATTAAAATATTTATTAAAAATTTTATTTATTAATGGGTGCCTGGGTGGCTCAGTGGTTGAGTGTCTACCTTGGCTTCACGTCATGATCCTGGCATCCTGAGATGGAGTCCCAAATCGGGCTTCCCACGGGGAGCCTGCTTCTCCCTCTGCCTACGCCTCTGCCTCTGAGTGTGTGTCTCTCATAATACATAAATAGTCTTTAAAAATATTTTATTTATTTATTTGTTAGAAAGAGGGCACGAGAGGGGGAATGTGCAGAGGGAGAGGTAGAAGCCAACTCAATGCTGGGCACAGATCGAAATGAGGCAGGCTCAAACTTCCAGGGCAGCCTCAGGACCTGCGAGGTGCTCTGGGGAAGGTCATTCCACTCACATCCTTTCCCCTCCACAGGGTTTCTCCTGACCCAAGGGGCGCGTTCTCGTGAGCCCTCTGAATTTCACCATCACCCATCCCAACATGGGTCCCTTGAAGATGAGTTTGCGGGGAGCTGTCCCTTCCCCCAGCTCAGTCCTCAAGAGGCTGGCTCTACCCTGGTCAAATTTGGGATATATGCCTTACAAGTGGTAAAGATGCTTTCAACCAGTTCAGGGTTCTCTGTGTCGGACTTTGAACTTCTCCGGGAAAGGGGACACATCCCCAGAGCCTTCTGGGCTGCCGTGTCCCAGACCATCAGCCTTGGAAACCACCTCCACCCCCATCCTCCATTCAGCATATATCACCCAGGTTGCGTACCCATCCCTCCCCAACCCCTGCCAAGCCATGGAGTTCTCTATCCATCACCCTGGTTTTCCCTCCTCTTCCTCGGTGCCTTGCAACAGACCCTAAGCTACACAGGGTTGGAAGGAAATCAGCCTAGAATGGAGCAGTAAGGCTGCAGACATGCCATTGCCTGAAAGGAACTTTATTTGCTCAGTATGTGAAACAGGACAGAGTTGAGGCTGCAAAAACAAACACACACACAAAAAAACAAAACAAAAAAAAACTGTACTGAAATCAAAGGGGCAGCCCGGGTAGCTCAGCGGTTTAGCACTGCCTCAGCCCAGGGCCTAATCCTAGAGACACGGGATCAAGTCCCACGTCGGGCTCCCTGCATGGAGCCTGCTTCTCCCTCTGCCTGTGTCTTTGACTCTCTCTCTCTCTCTCTCTCTCTCTCTGTGTGTGTGTCTCTGATGAAAAAAATAAAATCTTGAAAAGAAAAAAAAGAAATCAAGGAGACACAGATTCAAGAAGAACCAAATGTGCTCTGGGGGCTGAGGGGGTGAGGGGCTCAATTGATGAAGGTAACACCATAGGTTGTAGAAGTTCTTCTGAAAGGATTAGGATCGATGCAGCATAAATAACTGGCTTTGCCACATAGAGACGGTGTCACTGGGTGGAGTTCAGCGAAATAAGCTTCCTTGTGACAACTGTGGCAGAACGGAGCTGTGTGTCGGTTGGTACGGGCTGCAAGTTCATGTGACATCAGACGCGGAGGCGGATCAGACCAACTTGCACATTGGTCTCCGGCCTCCCTGTCAGGCTGCTGAGCATTAGGGTTTCAATATCAATGTTTCCACTCACAGTTGTGAGCCAGTGTTCCTTGTGAGAGGACAGAATGGGCCAGGCTCGGGGAGAGAGCCGAGCGTGCACACAAGCCTCCAGTGGCAGTAGATAAGCGAGGAAAGTCCTTTGCTCTCCTCCGGGTGCCAAGTATCCCCCCAACGACTGCAGGGTGAGTAGGTGTAAGAGTAGCTAAACGACAACCACAGCTGTGGGTTCAGAAACCATCTTTTTGTGTAGAAAGTAATATAGCTTATTGATGAAGACTTCTCCAACAATTAGATTGTGTATAATGGACGCAAGAGAACTCAGGACATAAATAAGGGTCTTCTTCACCATAAACTGGCACATCTTTTTGAAACAACCCAGGAACTTCCATTGGTTCTCCAGTATAGTCAAGGAGAATGCAGGAACATAACTTCTTATCTTACCCAGGATAAAGGTAGCTACAACTTCCACCATTAATTCTGTGAACCAAAGTTTGATATTGAGCATAACTGACCTGTTACAGAACATAGGCAGTGTCCCCTTGTCTGCTTCGGTCCCAAAGAAGATGTGAAGCCTAGAGAGCCAGCCTTTAATAGTCACTGCTATACAGTAGGAGCTGGGCACGTGATCTCTGTGTCTCATTTCTGGAGAAGTTGTGCCACTTTAGAATTATATCCTTTATGTTTATAAATCTTGTGAGCCCTCTGAAAATAGGTTGAAATAGGTCCCAAAATAGTACAAATCAATTTGTTGGTAAATTTATATGACTACTAATAATTTGCTTATGATTTGAGTCAATGACCCTGTGGCCTTTTTATAGGCTCCACAAATGTAAGGAAAATCCTCCATCAATAAAAATAACCCCATAAAGTTTGAAATTGGATTTTTTTTTTGAAATTGTATGTTTTTTATCTCAAACATCTCAATCGGATTTTTTTTAATCCGATGTTTTTTATCTCAAACATCTCAATCGGGTGTTTTTTTATCTCAAAAATGTCAATCGGATGTTTTTTATCTCAACGAAAGCCATTGGTTTTTTTTTTCCCCCTCATGCCTCCTAACATTAGTTCTTGTGAGAGGGTTGAAAAAAACCCCTTGTCCTCTTGTTTATACATATTGTGGCAAAATGTAGGTATTTTCAGTTTCAATATTTTGTGAAAAAGTTCAAAAAGCCCTGTTCTTTATCACAGACATAAGGTCGCCAAATACAGGATTTATAGTGACAACATTTTGTGAGAAGCTTCAGATAACCTTGTCATTTTTATACATATCATAGTGATACAGAGGTACTTTTTGTTCCAATATTTTGTGAAAAGCTTCAAAAAAAAAAAAAAACCCCGTCTTCTTTTCTACACATATGCTGGCTAAATATAGGTATCTTTTGTGACAATATTTTGTGAAAAGTTTCAAAAAACCCTGTCCTCTTTTTTCCACATATCTTGGCTGAACATAGGTATTTTTTAATACTATTTTGTGAAAAAGACTTCAAAACCTTGTCCTGTGTTTTACACGTCTCCTGGCTGAACCTAGTTATTTTTTGTGACAACTTTTGTGTGTGACACGCTTTCAAAAACCATATCCTCTTTTATACATGTACCCTGGTCTAACATACACATTTCTTTTGTGACAAGATTTTGTGAAAGGCTTCGAAAACCCAACCTCTTTCTTACACATATCCTGGGTGAACGTAGGTATTTTTTGTGACAATAGTTTGTGACAGGTTTCAAAACCTCTGGCCACAAAAAAACAAAAAACAACAAACAAAAAAGAAAACAAAAAAAAGACAAACAAAACCTCTGACCACATTTTTACGTATATCCTCTTCTAAAAAATTGAGATTTTATTTATTTATTTATTTATTTATTTATTTATTTATTTATTATTTATTTATTTAAATGTTCTTATGTTATTATGTTCTTTGTGAGAGGATAGAATGGGCCAGGCTCGGGGAGAGAGCCGAGCATGCACACAAGCCTCCAATGGCAGTAGATAAGCGAGGAAAGTCCTTTGCTCTCCTCCGGGTGCCAAGTATCCCCCCAACGACTGCAGGGTGAGTAGGTGTAAGAGTAGCTAAACGACAACCACAGCTGTGGGTTCAGAAACCATCTTTTTGTGTAGAAAGTAATATAGCTTATTGATGAAGACTTCTCCAACAATTAGATTGTGTATAATGGACGCAAGAGAACTCAGGACATAAATAAGGGTCTTCTTCACCATAAACTGGCACATCTTTTTGAAACAACCCAGGAATTTCCATTGGTTGTCCGGCCATGTCACGAACAATGCAGGAACATAACTTCTTATCTTACCCAGGATAAAGGTAGCTACAACTTCCACCATTAATTCTGTGAACCAAAGTTTGATATTGAGCATAACTGACCTGGTACAGAACATAGGCAGTGTCCCCTTGTCTGCTTCGGTCCCAAAGAAGATGTGAAGCCTAGAGAGCCAGCCTTTAATAGTCACTGCTATACAGTAGGAGCTGGGCACGTGATCTCTGTGTCTCATTTCTGGAGAAGTTGTGCCACTTTAGAATTATATCCTTTATGTTTATAAATCTTGTGAGCCCTCTGAAAATAGGTTGAAATAGGTCCCAAAATAGTACAAATCAATTTGTTGGTAAATTTATATGACTACTAATAATTTGCTTATGATTTGAGTCAATGACCCTGTGGCCTTTTTATAGGCTCCACAAATGTAAGGAAAATCCTCCATCAATAAAAATAACCCCATAAAGTTTGAAATTGGATTTTTTTTTTGAAATTGGATGTTTTTTACCTCAAACATCTCAATCGGATTTTTTTTAATCCGATGTTTTTTATCTCAAACATCTCAATCGGGTGTTTTTTTATCTCAAACATGTCAATCGGATGTTTTTTATCTCAACGAAAGCCATTGTTTTTTTTTTCCCCTCATGCCTCCTAACATTGCTTCTTGTGAGAGGGTTGAAAAAACCCCTTCTCCTCTTGTTTATACATATTGTGGCAAAATGTAGGTATTTTCAGTTTCAATATTTTGTGAAAAACTTCAAAAAACCCTGTTCTTTATCACACACATAAGCTGGCCAAATACAGGATTTATAGTGACAATATTTTGTGAGAAGCTTCAGATAACCTTGTCATTTTTATACATATCATAGTGATACAGAGGTACTTTTTGTTCCAATATTTTGTGAAAAGCTTCAAAAAAAAAAAAAAAAAAACCCGTCTTCTTTTCTACACATATGCTGGTTAAATATAGGTATCTTTCGGGATCCCTAGGTGGCGCAGCGGTTTGGCGCCTGCCTTCGGCCTAGGGCGCTATCCTGGAGACCCGGGATCGAATCCCACATCGGGCTCCCAGTGCATGGAGCCTGCTTCTCCCTCTGCCTGTGTCTCTGCCTCTCTCTCTCTCTCTCTCTCTGTGACTATCATAAATAAATTAAAAAAATTAAAAAAAAAATAAAAAGTCGCAAAATTAAAAAAAAATATATAGGTATCTTTTGTGACAATATTTTGTGAAAAGTTTCAAAAAACCCTGTCCTCTTTTTTCCACATATCTTGGCTGAACATAGGTATTTTTTAATACTATTTTGTGAAAAAGACTTCAAAACCTTGTCCTGTGTTTTACACGTCTCCTGGCTGAACCTAGTTATTTTTGTGACAACTTTTGTGTGTGACACGCTTTCAAAAACCATATCCTCTTTTATACATGTACCCTGGTCTAACATACACATTTCTTTTGTGACAAGATTTTGTGAAAGGCTTCGAAAACCCAACCTCTTTCTTACACATATCCTGGGTGAACGTAGGTATTTTTTGTGACAATAGTTTGTGACAGGTTTCAAAACCTCTGGCCATAAAAAAACAAAAAACAACAAACAAAAAACAAAACAAAAAAAAGACAAACAAAACCTCTGGCCACATTTTTACGTATATCCTCTTCTAAAAAATTGAGATTTTATTTATTTATTTATTTATTTATTTATTTATTTATTTATTTATTTATTATTTATTTATTTATGTATTTATTTATTTAAATGTTCTTATGTTATTATGTTCTTTGTGAGAGGATAGAATGGGCCACGCTCGGGGAGAGAGCCGAGCATGCACACAAGCCTCCAGTGGCAGTAGATAAGCGAGGAAAGTCCTTTGCTCTCCTCCGGGTGCCAAGTATCCCCCCAACGACTGCAGGGTGAGTAGGTGTAAGAGTAGCTAAACGACAACCACAGCTGTGGGTTCAGAAACCATCTTTTTGTGTAGAAAGTAATATAGCTTATTGATGAAGACTTCTCCAACAATTAGATTGTGTATAATGGACGCAAGAGAACTCAGGACATAAATAAGGGTCTTCTTCACCATAAACTGGCACATCTTTTTGAAACAACCCAGGAATTTCCATTGGTTGTCCGGCCATGTCACGAACAATGCAGGAACATAACTTCTTATCTTACCCAGGATAAAGGTAGCTACAACTTCCACCATTAATTCTGTGAACCAGAGTTTGATATTGAGCATAACTGACCTGGTACAGAACATAGGCAGTGTCCCCTTGTCTGCGTCGGTCCCAAAGAAGATGTGAAGCCTAGAGAGCCAGCCTTTAATAGTCACTGCTATACAGTAGGAGCTGGGCACGTGATCTCTGTGTCTCATTTCTGGAGAAGTTGTGCCACTTTAGAATTATATCCTTTATGTTTATAAATCTTGTGAGCCTTCTGAAAATAGGTTGAAATAGGTCCCAAAATAGTACAAATCAATTTGTTGGTAAATTTATATGACTGCTAATAATTTGCTTATGATTTGAGTCAATGACCCTGTGGCCTTTTTATAGGCTCCACAAATGTAAGGAAAATCCTCCATCAATAAAAATAACCCCATAAAGTTTGAAATTGGATTTTTTTTTTGAAATTGGATGTTTTTTATCTCAAACATCTCAATCGGATTTTTTTTAATCCGATGTTTTTTATCTCAAACATCTCAATCGGGTGTTTTTTTATCTCAAACATGTCAATCGGATGTTTTTTATCTCAACGAAAGCCATTGTTTTTTTTTTCCCCTCATGCCTCCTAACATTGCTTCTTGTGAGAGGGTTGAAAAAACCCCTTCTCCTCTTGTTTATACATATTGTGGCAAAATGTAGGTATTTTCAGTTTCAATATTTTGTGAAAAACTTCAAAAAACCCTGTTCTTTATCACACACATAAGCTGGCCAAATACAGGATTTATAGTGACAATATTTTGTGAGAAGCTTCAGATAACCTTGTCATTTTTATACATATCTTAGTGATACAGAGGTACTTTTGTTCCAATATTTTGTGAAAAGCTTCAAAAAAAAAAAAAAAAACCCCGTCTTCTTTTCTACACATATGCTGGCTAAATATAGGTATCTTTTGGGATCCCTAGGTGGCGCAGCGGTTTGGCGCCTGCCTTCGGCCTAGGGCGCTATCCTGGAGACCCGGGATCGAATCCCACATCGGGCTCCCAGTGCATGGAGCCTGCTTCTCCCTCTGCCTGTGTCTCTGCCTCTCTCTCTCTCTCTCTCTGTGACTATCATAAATAAATAAAAAAAATTAAAAAAAAATAAAAAGTCACAAAATTAAAAAAAAATATATAGGTATCTTTTGTGACAATATTTTGTGAAAAGTTTCAAAAAACCCTGTCCTCTTTTTTCCACATATCTTGGCTGAACATAGGTATTTTTTAATACTATTTTGTGAAAAAGACTTCAAAACCTTGTCCTGTGTTTTACACGTCTCCTGGCTGAACCTAGTTATTTTTTGTGACAACTTTTGTGTGTGACACGCTTTCAAAAACCATATCCTCTTTTATACATGTACCCTGGTCTAACATACACATTTCTTTTGTGACAAGATTTTGTGAAAGGCTTCGAAAACCCAACCTCTTTCTTACACATATCCTGGGTGAACGTAGGTATTTTTTCTGACAATAGTTTGTGACAGGTTTCAAAACCTCTGGCCACAAAAAACAAAAAACAACAAACAAAAAACAAAACAAAAAAAAAGACAAACAAAACCTCTGGCCACATTTTTACGTATATCCTCTTCTAAAAAATTGAGATTTTATTTATTTATTTATTTATTTATTTATTTATTATTTATTTATTTATTATTTATTTATTTATTTATTTAAATGTTCTTATATTATTATGTTCTTTGTGAGAGGATAGAATGGGCCAGGCTCGGGGAGAGAGCCGAGCATGCACACAAGCCTCCAGTGGCAGTAGATAAGCGAGGAAAGTCCTTTGCTCTCCTCCGGGTGCCAAGTATCCCCCCAACGACTGCAGGGTGAGTAGGTGTAAGAGTAGCTAAACGACAACCACAGCTGTGGGTTCAGAAACCATCTTTTTGTGTAGAAAGTAATATAGCTTATTGATGAAGACTTCTCCAACAATTAGATTGTGTATAATGGACGCAAGAGAACTCAGGACATAAATAAGGGTCTTCTTCACCATAAACTGGCACATCTTTTTGAAACAACCCAGGAATTTCCATTGGTTGTCCGGCCATGTCACGAACAATGCAGGAACATAACTTCTTATCTTACCCAGGATAAAGGTAGCTACAACTTCCACCATTAATTCTGTGAACCAAAGTTTGATATTGAGCATAACTGACCTGGTACAGAACATAGGCAGTGTCCCCTTGTCTGCGTCGGTCCCAAAGAAGATGTGAAGCCTAGAGAGCCAGCCTTTAATAGTCACTGCTATACAGTAGGAGCTGGGCACGTGATCTCTGTGTCTCATTTCTGGAGAAGTTGTGCCACTTTAGAATTATATCCTTTATGTTTATAAATCTTGTGAGCCCTCTGAAAATAGGTTGAAATAGGTCCCAAAATAGTACAAATCAATTTGTTGGTAAATTTATATGACTACTAATAATTTGCTTATGATTTGAGTCAATGACCCTGTGGCCTTTTTATAGGCTCCACAAATGTAAGGAAAATCCTCCATCAATAAAAATAACCCCATAAAGTTTGAAATTGGATTTTTTTTTTGAAATTGGATGTTTTTTACCTCAAACATCTCAATCGGATTTTTTTTAATCCGATGTTTTTTATCTCAAACATCTCAATCGGGTGTTTTTTTATCTCAAACATGTCAATCGGATGTTTTTTATCTCAACGAAAGCCATTGTTTTTTTTTTCCCCTCATGCCTCCTAACATTGCTTCTTGTGAGAGGGTTGAAAAAACCCCTTGTCCTCTTGTTTATACATATTGTGGCAAAATGTAGGTATTTTCAGTTTCAATATTTTGTGAAAAACTTCAAAAAACCCTGTTCTTTATCACACACATAAGCTGGCCAAATACAGGATTTATAGTGACAATATTTTGTGAGAAGCTTCAGATAACCTTGTCATTTTTATACATATCTTAGTGATACAGAGGTACTTTTTGTTCCAATATTTTGTGAAAAGCTTCAAAAAAAAAAAAAAAAAACCCCGTCTTCTTTTCTACACATATGCTGGCTAAATATAGGTATCTTTTGGGATCCCTAGGTGGCGCAGCGGTTTGGCGCCTGCCTTCGGCCTAGGGCGCTATCCTGGAGACCTGGGATCGAATCCCACATCGGGCTCCCAGTGCATGGAGCCTGCTTCTCCCTCTGCCTGTGTCTCTGCCTCTCTCTCTCTCTCTCTCTGTGACTATCATAAATAAATAAAAAAAATTAAAACAAAATAAAAAGTCACAAAATTAAAAAAAAATATATAGGTATCTTTTGTGACAATATTTTGTGAAAAGTTTCAAAAAACCCTGTCCTCTTTTTTCCACATATCTTGGCTGAACATAGGTATTTTTTAATACTATTTTGTGAAAAAGACTTCAAAACCTTGTCCTGTGGTTTACACGTCTCCTGGCTGAACCTAGTTATTTTTTGTGACAACTTTTGTGTGTGACACGCCTTCAAAAACCATATCCTCTTTTATAAATGTACCCTGGTCTAACATACACATTTCTTTTGTGACAAGATTTTGTGAAAGGCTTCGAAAACCCAACCTCTTTCTTACAAATATCCTGGGTGAACGTAGGTATTTTTTCTGACAATAGTTTGTGACAGGTTTCAAAACCTCTGGCCACAAAAAACAAAAAACAACAAACAAAAAACAAAACAAAACAAAAGACAAACAAAACCTCTGGCCACATTTTTACGTATATCCTCTTCTAAAAAATTGAGATTTTATTTATTTATTTATTTATTTATTTATTTATTTATTTATTATTTATTTATTATTTACTTATTTATTTATTTAAATGTTCTTATATTATTATGTTCTTTGTGAGAGGATAGAATGGGCCAGGCTCGGGGAGAGAGCCGAGCATGCACACAAGCCTCCAGTGGCAGTAGATAAGCGAGGAAAGTCCTTTGCTCTCCTCCGGGTGCCAAGTATCCCCCCAACGACTGCAGGGTGAGTAGGTGTAAGAGTAGCTAAACGACAACCACAGCTGTGGGTTCAGAAACCATCTTTTTGTGTAGAAAGTAATATAGCTTATTGATGAAGACTTCTCCAACAATTAGATTGTGTATAATGGACGCAAGAGAACTCAGGACATAAATAAGGGTCTTCTTCACCATAAACTGGCACATCTTTTTGAAACAACCCAGGAATTTCCATTGGTTGTCCGGCCATGTCACGAACAATGCAGGAACATAACTTCTTATCTTACCCAGGATAAAGGTAGCTACAACTTCCACCATTAATTCTGTGAACCAAAGTTTGATATTGAGCATAACTGACCTGGTACAGAACATAGGCAGTGTCCCCTTGTCTGCGTCGGTCCCAAAGAAGATGTGAAGCCTAGAGAGCCAGCCTTTAATAGTCACTGCTATACAGTAGGAGCTGGGCACGTGATCTCTGTGTCTCATTTCTGGAGAAGTTGTGCCACTTTAGAATTATATCCTTTATGTTTATAAATCTTGTGAGCCCTCTGAAAATAGGTTGAAATAGGTCCCAAAATAGTACAAATCAATTTGTTGGTAAATTTATATGACTACTAATAATTTGCTTATGATTTGAGTCAATGACCCTGTGGCCTTTTTATAGGCTCCACAAATGAAAGGAAAATCCTCCATCAATAAAAATAACCCCATAAAGTTTGAAATTGGATTTTTTTTTTGAAATTGGATGTTTTTTATCTCAAACATCTCAATCGGGTGTTCTTTTATCTCAAACATGTCAATCGGATGTTTTTTATCTCAACGAAAGCCATTGTTTTTTTTTTCCCCTCATGCCTCCTAACATTGCTTCTTGTGAGAGGGTTGAAAAAACCCCTTGTCCTCTTGTTTATACATATTGTGGCAAAATGTAGGTATTTTCAGTTTCAATATTTTGTGAAAAACTTCAAAAAACCCTGTTCTTTATCACACACATAAGCTGGCCAAATACAGGATTTATAGTGACAATATTTTGTGAGAAGCTTCAGATAACCTTGTCATTTTTATACATATCTTAGTGATACAGAGGTACTTTTTGTTCCAATATTTTGTGAAAAGCTTCAAAAAAAAAAAAAAAACCCGTCTTATTTTCTACACATATGCTGGCTAAATATAGGTATCTTTTGTGACAATATTTTGTGAAAAGTTTCAAAAAACCCTGTCCTCTTTTTTCCACATATCTTGGCTGAACATAGGTATTTTTTAATACTATTTTGTGAAAAAGACTTCAAAACCTTGTCCTGTGGTTTACACGTCTCCTGGCTGAACCTAGTTATTTTTTGTGACAACTTTTGTGTGTGACACGCTTTCAAAAACCATATCCTCTTTTATACATGTATCCTGGTCTAACATACACATTTCTTTTGTGACAAGATTTTGTGAAAGGCTTCGAAAACCCAACCTCTTTCTTACACATATCCTGGGTGAACGTAGGTATTTTTTGTGACAATAGTTTGTGACAGGTTTCAAAACCTCTGGCCACAAAAAACAAAAAACAACAAACAAAAAACAAAACAAAAAAAAGACAAACAAAACCTCTGGCCACATTTTTACGTATATCCTCTTCTAAAAAATTGAGATTTTATTTATTTATTTATTTATTTATTTATTTATTTATTTATTTATTTAAATGTTCTTATGTTATTATGTTCTTTGTGAGAGGATAGAATGGGCCACGCTCGGGGAGAGAGCCGAGCATGCACACAAGCCTCCAGTGGCAGTAGATAAGCGAGGAAAGTCCTTTGCTCTCCTCCGGGTGCCAAGTATCCCCCCAACGACTGCAGGGTGAGTAGGTGTAAGAGTAGCTAAACGACAACCACAGCTGTGGGTTCAGAAACCATCTTTTTGTGTAGAAAGTAATATAGCTTATTGATGAAGACTTCTCCAACAATTAGATTGTGTATAATGGACGCAAGAGAACTCAGGACATAAATAAGGGTCTTCTTCACCATAAACTGGCACATCTTTTTGAAACAACCCAGGAATTTCCATTGGTTGTCCGGCCATGTCACGAACAATGCAGGAACATAACTTCTTATCTTACCCAGGATAAAGGTAGCTACAACTTCCACCATTAATTCTGTGAACCAAAGTTTGATATTGAGCATAACTGACCTGGTACAGAACATAGGCAGTGTCCCCTTGTCTGCGTCGGTCCCAAAGAAGATGTGAAGCCTAGAGAGCCAGCCTTTAATAGTCACTGCTATACAGTAGGAGCTGGGCACGTGATCTCTGTGTCTCATTTCTGGAGAAGTTGTGCCACTTTAGAATTATATCCTTTATGTTTATAAATCTTGTGAGCCCTCTGAAAATAGGTTGAAATAGGTCCCAAAATAGTACAAATCAATTTGTTGGTAAATTTATATGACTACTAATAATTTGCTTATGATTTGAGTCAATGACCCTGTGGCCTTTTTATAGGCTCCACAAATGTAAGGAAAATCCTCCATCAATAAAAATAACCCCATAAAGTTTGAAATTGGATTTTTTTTTTGAAATTGGATGTTTTTTACCTCAAACATCTCAATCGGATTTTTTTTAATCCGATGTTTTTTATCTCAAACATCTCAATCGGGTGTTTTTTTATCTCAAACATGTCAATCGGATGTTTTTTATCTCAACGAAAGCCATTGTTTTTTTTTTCCCCTCATGCCTCCTAACATTGCTTCTTGTGAGAGGGTTGAAAAAACCCCTTGTCCTCTTGTTTATACATATTGTGGCAAAATGTAGGTATTTTCAGTTTCAATATTTTGTGAAAAACTTCAAAAAACCCTGTTCTTTATCACACACATAAGCTGGCCAAATACAGGATTTATAGTGACAATATTTTGTGAGAAGCTTCAGATAACCTTGTCATTTTTATACATATCTTAGTGATACAGAGGTACTTTTTGTTCCAATATTTTGTGAAAAGCTTCAAAAAAAAAAAAAAAAAACCCCGTCTTCTTTTCTACACATATGCTGGCTAAATATAGGTATCTTTTGGGATCCCTAGGTGGCGCAGCGGTTTGGCGCCTGCCTTCGGCCTAGGGCGCTATCCTGGAGACCTGGGATCGAATCCCACATCGGGCTCCCAGTGCATGGAGCCTGCTTCTCCCTCTGCCTGTGTCTCTGCCTCTCTCTCTCTCTCTCTCTGTGACTATCATAAATAAATAAAAAAAATTAAAACAAAATAAAAAGTCACAAAATTAAAAAAAAATATATAGGTATCTTTTGTGACAATATTTTGTGAAAAGTTTCAAAAAACCCTGTCCTCTTTTTTCCACATATCTTGGCTGAACATAGGTATTTTTTAATACTATTTTGTGAAAAAGACTTCAAAACCTTGTCCTGTGGTTTACACGTCTCCTGGCTGAACCTAGTTATTTTTTGTGACAACTTTTGTGTGTGACACGCTTTCAAAAACCATATCCTCTTTTATAAATGTACCCTGGTCTAACATACACATTTCTTTTGTGACAAGATTTTGTGAAAGGCTTCGAAAACCCAACCTCTTTCTTACACATATCCTGGGTGAACGTAGGTATTTTTTCTGACAATAGTTTGTGACAGGTTTCAAAACCTCTGGCCACAAAAAACAAAAAACAACAAACAAAAAACAAAACAAAAAAAAAGACAAACAAAACCTCTGGCCACATTTTTACGTATATCCTCTTCTAAAAAATTGAGATTTTATTTATTTATTTATTTATTTATTTATTTATTTATTATTTATTTATTATTTATTTATTTAAATGTTCTTATATTATTATGTTCTTTGTGAGAGGATAGAATGGGCCAGGCTCGGGGAGAGAGCCGAGCATGCACACAAGCCTCCAGTGGCAGTAGATAAGCGAGGAAAGTCCTTTGCTCTCCTCCGGGTGCCAAGTATCCCCCCAACGACTGCAGGGTGAGTAGGTGTAAGAGTAGCTAAACGACAACCACAGCTGTGGGTTCAGAAACCATCTTTTTGTGTAGAAAGTAATATAGCTTATTGATGAAGACTTCTCCAACAATTAGATTGTGTATAATGGACGCAAGAGAACTCAGGACATAAATAAGGGTCTTCTTCACCATAAACTGGCACATCTTTTTGAAACAACCCAGGAATTTCCATTGGTTGTCCGGCCATGTCACGAACAATGCAGGAACATAACTTCTTATCTTACCCAGGATAAAGGTAGCTACAACTTCCACCATTAATTCTGTGAACCAAAGTTTGATATTGAGCATAACTGACCTGGTACAGAACATAGGCAGTGTCCCCTTGTCTGCGTCGGTCCCAAAGAAGATGTGAAGCCTAGAGAGCCAGCCTTTAATAGTCACTGCTATACAGTAGGAGCTGGGCACGTGATCTCTGTGTCTCATTTCTGGAGAAGTTGTGCCACTTTAGAATTATATCCTTTATGTTTATAAATCTTGTGAGCCCTCTGAAAATAGGTTGAAATAGGTCCCAAAATAGTACAAATCAATTTGTTGGTAAATTTATATGACTACTAATAATTTGCTTATGATTTGAGTCAATGACCCTGTGGCCTTTTTATAGGCTCCACAAATGTAAGGAAAATCCTCCATCAATAAAAATAACCCCATAAAGTTTGAAATTGGATTTTTTTTTTGAAATTGGATGTTTTTTATCTCAAACATCTCAATCGGATTTTTTTTAATCCGATGTTTTTTATCTCAAACATCTCAATCGGGTGTTTTTTTATCTCAAACATGTCAATCGGATGTTTTTTATCTCAATGAAAGCCATTGTTTTTTTTTTCCCCTCATGCCTCCTAACATTGCTTCTTGTGAGAGGGTTGAAAAAACCCCTTGTCCTCTTGTTTATACATATTGTGGCAAAATGTAGGTATTTTCAGTTTCAATATTTTGTGAAAAACTTCAAAAAACCCTGTTCTTTATCACACACATAAGCTGGCCAAATACAGGATTTATAGTGACAATATTTTGTGAGAAGCTTCAGATAACCTTGTCATTTTTATACATATCTTAGTGATACAGAGGTACTTTTTGTTCCAATATTTTGTGAAAAGCTTCAAAAAAAAAAAAAAAAAAAACCCCGTCTTCTTTTCTACACATATGCTGGCTAAATATAGGTATCTTTTGGGATCCCTAGGTGGCGCAGCGGTTTGGCGCCTGCCTTCGGCCTAGGGCGCTATCCTGGAGACCCGGGATCGAATCCCACATCGGGCTCCCAGTGCATGGAGCCTGCTTCTCCCTCTGCCTGTGTCTCTGCCTCTCTCTCTCTCTCTCTCTGTGACTATCATAAATAAATAAAAAAAATTAAAAAAAAATAAAAAGTCACAAAATTAAAAAAAAATATATAGGTATCTTTTGTGACAATATTTTGTGAAAAGTTTCAAAAAACCCTGTCCTCTTTTTTCCACATATCTTGGCTGAACATAGGTATTTTTTAATACTATTTTGTGAAAAAGACTTCAAAACCTTGTCCTGTGGTTTACACGTCTCCTGGCTGAACCTAGTTATTTTTTGTGACAACTTTTGTGTGTGACACGCTTTCAAAAACCATATCCTCTTTTATACATGTACCCTGGTCTAACATACACATTTCTTTTGTGACAAGATTTTGTGAAAGGCTTCGAAAACCCAACCTCTTTCTTACACATATCCTGGGTGAACGTAGGTATTTTTTCTGACAATAGTTTGTGACAGGTTTCAAAACCTCTGGCCACAAAAAACAAAAAACAACAAACAAAAAACAAAACAAAACAAAAGACAAACAAAACCTCTGGCCACATTTTTACGTATATCCTCTTCTAAAAAATTGAGATTTTATTTATTTATTTATTTATTATTTATTTATTTATTATTTATTTATTTATTTATTTAAATGTTCTTATATTATTATGTTCTTTGTGAGAGGATAGAATGGGCCAGGCTCGGGGAGAGAGCCGAGCATGCACACAAGCCTCCAGTGGCAGTAGATAAGCGAGGAAAGTCCTTTGCTCTCCTCCGGGTGCCAAGTATCCCCCCAACGACTGCAGGGTGAGTAGGTGTAAGAGTAGCTAAACGACAACCACAGCTGTGGGTTCAGAAACCATCTTTTTGTGTAGAAAGTAATATAGCTTATTGATGAAGACTTCTCCAACAATTAGATTGTGTATAATGGACGCAAGAGAACTCAGGACATAAATAAGGGTCTTCTTCACCATAAACTGGCACATCTTTTTGAAACAACCCAGGAATTTCCATTGGTTGTCCGGCCATGTCACGAACAATGCAGGAACATAACTTCTTATCTTACCCAGGATAAAGGTAGCTACAACTTCCACCATTAATTCTGTGAACCAAAGTTTGATATTGAGCATAACTGACCTGGTACAGAACATAGGCAGTGTCCCCTTGTCTGCGTCGGTCCCAAAGAAGATGTGAAGCCTAGAGAGCCAGCCTTTAATAGTCACTGCTATACAGTAGGAGCTGGGCACGTGATCTCTGTGTCTCATTTCTGGAGAAGTTGTGCCACTTTAGAATTATATCCTTTATGTTTATAAATCTTGTGAGCCCTCTGAAAATAGGTTGAAATAGGTCCCAAAATAGTACAAATCAATTTGTTGGTAAATTTATATGACTACTAATAATTTGCTTATGATTTGAGTCAATGACCCTGTGGCCTTTTTATAGGCTCCACAAATGTAAGGAAAATCCTCCATCAATAAAAATAACCCCATAAAGTTTGAAATTGGATTTTTTTTTTGAAATTGGATGTTTTTTATCTCAAACATCTCAATCGGATTTTTTTTAATCCGATGTTTTTTATCTCAAACATCTCAATCGGGTGTTTTTTTATCTCAAACATGTCAATCGGATGTTTTTTATCTCAACGAAAGCCATTGTTTTTTTTTTCCCCTCATGCCTCCTAACATTGCTTCTTGTGAGAGGGTTGAAAAAACCCCTTGTCCTCTTGTTTATACATATTGTGGCAAAATGTAGGTATTTTCAGTTTCAATATTTTGTGAAAAACTTCAAAAAACCCTGTTCTTTATCACACACATAAGCTGGCCAAATACAGGATTTATAGTGACAATATTTTGTGAGAAGCTTCAGATAACCTTGTCATTTTTATACATATCTTAGTGATACAGAGGTACTTTTTGTTCCAATATTTTGTGAAAAGCTTCAAAAAAAAAAAAAAAAACCCCGTCTTCTTTTCTACACATATGCTGGCTAAATATAGGTATCTTTTGGGATCCCTAGGTGGCGCAGCGGTTTGGCGCCTGCCTTCGGCCTAGGGCGCTATCCTGGAGACCTGGGATCGAATCCCACATCGGGCTCCCAGTGCATGGAGCCTGCTTCTCCCTCTGCCTGTGTCTCTGCCTCTCTCTCTCTCTCTCTCTGTGACTATCATAAATAAATAAAAAAAATTAAAACAAAATAAAAAGTCACAAAATTAAAAAAAAATATATAGGTATCTTTTGTGACAATATTTTGTGAAAAGTTTCAAAAAACCCTGTCCTCTTTTTTCCACATATCTTGGCTGAACATAGGTATTTTTTAATACTATTTTGTGAAAAAGACTTCAAAACCTTGTCCTGTGGTTTACACGTCTCCTGGCTGAACCTAGTTATTTTTTGTGACAACTTTTGTGTGTGACACGCTTTCAAAAACCATATCCTCTTTTATAAATGTACCCTGGTCTAACATACACATTTCTTTTGTGACAAGATTTTGTGAAAGGCTTCGAAAACCCAACCTCTTTCTTACACATATCCTGGGTGAACGTAGGTATTTTTTCTGACAATAGTTTGTGACAGGTTTCAAAACCTCTGGCCACAAAAAACAAAAAACAACAAACAAAAAACAAAACAAAAAAAAAGACAAACAAAACCTCTGGCCACATTTTTACGTATATCCTCTTCTAAAAAATTGAGATTTTATTTATTTATTTATTTATTTATTTATTTATTTATTTATTATTTATTTATTATTTATTTATTTATTTATTTAAATGTTCTTATATTATTATGTTCTTTGTGAGAGGATAGAATGGGCCAGGCTCGGGGAGAGAGCCGAGCATGCACACAAGCCTCCAGTGGCAGTAGATAAGCGAGGAAAGTCCTTTGCTCTCCTCCGGGTGCCAAGTATCCCCCCAACGACTGCAGGGTGAGTAGGTGTAAGAGTAGCTAAACGACAACCACAGCTGTGGGTTCAGAAACCATCTTTTTGTGTAGAAAGTAATATAGCTTATTGATGAAGACTTCTCCAACAATTAGATTGTGTATAATGGACGCAAGAGAACTCAGGACATAAATAAGGGTCTTCTTCACCATAAACTGGCACATCTTTTTGAAACAACCCAGGAATTTCCATTGGTTGTCCGGCCATGTCACGAACAATGCAGGAACATAACTTCTTATCTTACCCAGGATAAAGGTAGCTACAACTTCCACCATTAATTCTGTGAACCAAAGTTTGATATTGAGCATAACTGACCTGGTACAGAACATAGGCAGTGTCCCCTTGTCTGCGTCGGTCCCAAAGAAGATGTGAAGCCTAGAGAGCCAGCCTTTAATAGTCACTGCTATACAGTAGGAGCTGGGCACGTGATCTCTGTGTCTCATTTCTGGAGAAGTTGTGCCACTTTAGAATTATATCCTTTATGTTTATAAATCTTGTGAGCCCTCTGAAAATAGGTTGAAATAGGTCCCAAAATAGTACAAATCAATTTGTTGGTAAATTTATATGACTACTAATAATTTGCTTATGATTTGAGTCAATGACCCTGTGGCCTTTTTATAGGCTCCACAAATGTAAGGAAAATCCTCCATCAATAAAAATAACCCCATAAAGTTTGAAATTGGATTTTTTTTTTGAAATTGGATGTTTTTTATCTCAAACATCTCAATCGGGTGTTCTTTTATCTCAAACATGTCAATCGGATGTTTTTTATCTCAACGAAAGCCATTGTTTTTTTTTTCCCCTCATGCCTCCTAACATTGCTTCTTGTGAGAGGGTTGAAAAAACCCCTTGTCCTCTTGTTTATACATATTGTGGCAAAATGTAGGTATTTTCAGTTTCAATATTTTGTGAAAAACTTCAAAAAACCCTGTTCTTTATCACACACATAAGCTGGCCAAATACAGGATTTATAGTGACAATATTTTGTGAGAAGCTTCAGATAACCTTGTCATTTTTATACATATCTTAGTGATACAGAGGTACTTTTTGTTCCAATATTTTGTGAAAAGCTTCAAAAAAAAAAAAAAAAACCCGTCTTATTTTCTACACATATGCTGGCTAAATATAGGTATCTTTTGTGACAATATTTTGTGAAATGTTTCAAAAAACCCTGTCCTCTTTTTTCCACATATCTTGGCTGAACATAGGTATTTTTTAATACTATTTTGTGAAAAAGACTTCAAAACCTTGTCCTGTGGTTTACACGTCTCCTGGCTGAACCTAGTTATTTTTTGTGACAACTTTTGTGTGTGACACGCTTTCAAAAACCATATCCTCTTTTATACATGTATCCTGGTCTAACATACACATTTCTTTTGTGACAAGATTTTGTGAAAGGCTTCGAAAACCCAACCTCTTTCTTACACATATCCTGGGTGAACGTAGGTATTTTTTGTGACAATAGTTTGTGACAGGTTTCAAAACCTCTGGCCACAAAAAACAAAAAACAACAAACAAAAAACAAAACAAAAAAAAGACAAACAAAACCTCTGGCCACATTTTTACGTATATCCTCTTCTAAAAAATTGAGATTTTATTTATTTATTTATTTATTTATTTATTTATTTATTTATTTATTTAAATGTTCTTATGTTATTATGTTCTTTGTGAGAGGATAGAATGGGCCACGCTCGGGGAGAGAGCCGAGCATGCACACAAGCCTCCAGTGGCAGTAGATAAGCGAGGAAAGTCCTTTGCTCTCCTCCGGGTGCCAAGTATCCCCCCAACGACTGCAGGGTGAGTAGGTGTAAGAGTAGCTAAACGACAACCACAGCTGTGGGTTCAGAAACCATCTTTTTGTGTAGAAAGTAATATAGCTTATTGATGAAGACTTCTCCAACAATTAGATTGTGTATAATGGACGCAAGAGAACTCAGGACATAAATAAGGGTCTTCTTCACCATAAACTGGCACATCTTTTTGAAACAACCCAGGAATTTCCATTGGTTGTCCGGCCATGTCACGAACAATGCAGGAACATAACTTCTTATCTTACCCAGGATAAAGGTAGCTACAACTTCCACCATTAATTCTGTGAACCAGAGTTTGATATTGAGCATAACTGACCTGGTACAGAACATAGGCAGTGTCCCCTTGTCTGCGTCGGTCCCAAAGAAGATGTGAAGCCTAGAGAGCCAGCCTTTAATAGTCACTGCTATACAGTAGGAGCTGGGCACGTGATCTCTGTGTCTCATTTCTGGAGAAGTTGTGCCACTTTAGAATTATATCCTTTATGTTTATAAATCTTGTGAGCCTTCTGAAAATAGGTTGAAATAGGTCCCAAAATAGTACAAATCAATTTGTTGGTAAATTTATATGACTGCTAATAATTTGCTTATGATTTGAGTCAATGACCCTGTGGCCTTTTTATAGGCTCCACAAATGTAAGGAAAATCCTCCATCAATAAAAATAACCCCATAAAGTTTGAAATTGGATTTTTTTTTTGAAATTGGATGTTTTTTATCTCAAACATCTCAATCGGATTTTTTTTAATCCGATGTTTTTTATCTCAAACATCTCAATCGGGTGTTTTTTTATCTCAAACATGTCAATCGGATGTTTTTTATCTCAACGAAAGCCATTGTTTTTTTTTTCCCCTCATGCCTCCTAACATTGCTTCTTGTGAGAGGGTTGAAAAAACCCCTTCTCCTCTTGTTTATACATATTGTGGCAAAATGTAGGTATTTTCAGTTTCAATATTTTGTGAAAAACTTCAAAAAACCCTGTTCTTTATCACACACATAAGCTGGCCAAATACAGGATTTATAGTGACAATATTTTGTGAGAAGCTTCAGATAACCTTGTCATTTTTATACATATCTTAGTGATACAGAGGTACTTTTGTTCCAATATTTTGTGAAAAGCTTCAAAAAAAAAAAAAAAAACCCCGTCTTCTTTTCTACACATATGCTGGCTAAATATAGGTATCTTTTGGGATCCCTAGGTGGCGCAGCGGTTTGGCGCCTGCCTTCGGCCTAGGGCGCTATCCTGGAGACCCGGGATCGAATCCCACATCGGGCTCCCAGTGCATGGAGCCTGCTTCTCCCTCTGCCTGTGTCTCTGCCTCTCTCTCTCTCTCTCTCTGTGACTATCATAAATAAATAAAAAAAATTAAAAAAAAATAAAAAGTCACAAAATTAAAAAAAAATATATAGGTATCTTTTGTGACAATATTTTGTGAAAAGTTTCAAAAAACCCTGTCCTCTTTTTTCCACATATCTTGGCTGAACATAGGTATTTTTTAATACTATTTTGTGAAAAAGACTTCAAAACCTTGTCCTGTGTTTTACACGTCTCCTGGCTGAACCTAGTTATTTTTTGTGACAACTTTTGTGTGTGACACGCTTTCAAAAACCATATCCTCTTTTATACATGTACCCTGGTCTAACATACACATTTCTTTTGTGACAAGATTTTGTGAAAGGCTTCGAAAACCCAACCTCTTTCTTACACATATCCTGGGTGAACGTAGGTATTTTTTCTGACAATAGTTTGTGACAGGTTTCAAAACCTCTGGCCACAAAAAACAAAAAACAACAAACAAAAAACAAAACAAAAAAAAAGACAAACAAAACCTCTGGCCACATTTTTACGTATATCCTCTTCTAAAAAATTGAGATTTTATTTATTTATTTATTTATTTATTTATTTATTATTTATTTATTTATTATTTATTTATTTATTTATTTAAATGTTCTTATATTATTATGTTCTTTGTGAGAGGATAGAATGGGCCAGGCTCGGGGAGAGAGCCGAGCATGCACACAAGCCTCCAGTGGCAGTAGATAAGCGAGGAAAGTCCTTTGCTCTCCTCCGGGTGCCAAGTATCCCCCCAACGACTGCAGGGTGAGTAGGTGTAAGAGTAGCTAAACGACAACCACAGCTGTGGGTTCAGAAACCATCTTTTTGTGTAGAAAGTAATATAGCTTATTGATGAAGACTTCTCCAACAATTAGATTGTGTATAATGGACGCAAGAGAACTCAGGACATAAATAAGGGTCTTCTTCACCATAAACTGGCACATCTTTTTGAAACAACCCAGGAATTTCCATTGGTTGTCCGGCCATGTCACGAACAATGCAGGAACATAACTTCTTATCTTACCCAGGATAAAGGTAGCTACAACTTCCACCATTAATTCTGTGAACCAAAGTTTGATATTGAGCATAACTGACCTGGTACAGAACATAGGCAGTGTCCCCTTGTCTGCGTCGGTCCCAAAGAAGATGTGAAGCCTAGAGAGCCAGCCTTTAATAGTCACTGCTATACAGTAGGAGCTGGGCACGTGATCTCTGTGTCTCATTTCTGGAGAAGTTGTGCCACTTTAGAATTATATCCTTTATGTTTATAAATCTTGTGAGCCCTCTGAAAATAGGTTGAAATAGGTCCCAAAATAGTACAAATCAATTTGTTGGTAAATTTATATGACTACTAATAATTTGCTTATGATTTGAGTCAATGACCCTGTGGCCTTTTTATAGGCTCCACAAATGTAAGGAAAATCCTCCATCAATAAAAATAACCCCATAAAGTTTGAAATTGGATTTTTTTTTTGAAATTGGATGTTTTTTATCTCAAACATCTCAATCGGATTTTTTTTAATCCGATGTTTTTTATCTCAAACATCTCAATCGGGTGTTTTTTTATCTCAAACATGTCAATCGGATGTTTTTTATCTCAATGAAAGCCATTGTTTTTTTTTTCCCCTCATGCCTCCTAACATTGCTTCTTGTGAGAGGGTTGAAAAAACCCCTTGTCCTCTTGTTTATACATATTGTGGCAAAATGTAGGTATTTTCAGTTTCAATATTTTGTGAAAAACTTCAAAAAACCCTGTTCTTTATCACACACATAAGCTGGCCAAATACAGGATTTATAGTGACAATATTTTGTGAGAAGCTTCAGATAACCTTGTCATTTTTATACATATCTTAGTGATACAGAGGTACTTTTTGTTCCAATATTTTGTGAAAAGCTTCAAAAAAAAAAAAAAAAAAAACCCCGTCTTCTTTTCTACACATATGCTGGCTAAATATAGGTATCTTTTGGGATCCCTAGGTGGCGCAGCGGTTTGGCGCCTGCCTTCGGCCTAGGGCGCTATCCTGGAGACCCGGGATCGAATCCCACATCGGGCTCCCAGTGCATGGAGCCTGCTTCTCCCTCTGCCTGTGTCTCTGCCTCTCTCTCTCTCTCTCTCTGTGACTATCATAAATAAATAAAAAAAATTAAAAAAAAATAAAAAGTCACAAAATTAAAAAAAAATATATAGGTATCTTTTGTGACAATATTTTGTGAAAAGTTTCAAAAAACCCTGTCCTCTTTTTTCCACATATCTTGGCTGAACATAGGTATTTTTTAATACTATTTTGTGAAAAAGACTTCAAAACCTTGTCCTGTGGTTTACACGTCTCCTGGCTGAACCTAGTTATTTTTTGTGACAACTTTTGTGTGTGACACGCTTTCAAAAACCATATCCTCTTTTATACATGTACCCTGGTCTAACATACACATTTCTTTTGTGACAAGATTTTGTGAAAGGCTTCGAAAACCCAACCTCTTTCTTACACATATCCTGGGTGAACGTAGGTATTTTTTCTGACAATAGTTTGTGACAGGTTTCAAAACCTCTGGCCACAAAAAAACAAAAAACAACAAACAAAAAAGAAAACAAAAAAAAGACAAACAAAACCTCTGACCACATTTTTACGTATATCCTCTTCTAAAAAATTGAGATTTTATTTATTTATTTATTTATTTATTTATTTATTTATTTATTATTTATTTATTTAAATGTTCTTATGTTATTATGTTCTTTGTGAGAGGATAGAATGGGCCAGGCTCGGGGAGAGAGCCGAGCATGCACACAAGCCTCCAATGGCAGTAGATAAGCGAGGAAAGTCCTTTGCTCTCCTCCGGGTGCCAAGTATCCCCCCAACGACTGCAGGGTGAGTAGGTGTAAGAGTAGCTAAACGACAACCACAGCTGTGGGTTCAGAAACCATCTTTTTGTGTAGAAAGTAATATAGCTTATTGATGAAGACTTCTCCAACAATTAGATTGTGTATAATGGACGCAAGAGAACTCAGGACATAAATAAGGGTCTTCTTCACCATAAACTGGCACATCTTTTTGAAACAACCCAGGAATTTCCATTGGTTGTCCGGCCATGTCACGAACAATGCAGGAACATAACTTCTTATCTTACCCAGGATAAAGGTAGCTACAACTTCCACCATTAATTCTGTGAACCAAAGTTTGATATTGAGCATAACTGACCTGGTACAGAACATAGGCAGTGTCCCCTTGTCTGCTTCGGTCCCAAAGAAGATGTGAAGCCTAGAGAGCCAGCCTTTAATAGTCACTGCTATACAGTAGGAGCTGGGCACGTGATCTCTGTGTCTCATTTCTGGAGAAGTTGTGCCACTTTAGAATTATATCCTTTATGTTTATAAATCTTGTGAGCCCTCTGAAAATAGGTTGAAATAGGTCCCAAAATAGTACAAATCAATTTGTTGGTAAATTTATATGACTACTAATAATTTGCTTATGATTTGAGTCAATGACCCTGTGGCCTTTTTATAGGCTCCACAAATGTAAGGAAAATCCTCCATCAATAAAAATAACCCCATAAAGTTTGAAATTGGATTTTTTTTTTGAAATTGGATGTTTTTTACCTCAAACATCTCAATCGGATTTTTTTTAATCCGATGTTTTTTATCTCAAACATCTCAATCGGGTGTTTTTTTATCTCAAACATGTCAATCGGATGTTTTTTATCTCAACGAAAGCCATTGTTTTTTTTTTCCCCTCATGCCTCCTAACATTGCTTCTTGTGAGAGGGTTGAAAAAACCCCTTCTCCTCTTGTTTATACATATTGTGGCAAAATGTAGGTATTTTCAGTTTCAATATTTTGTGAAAAACTTCAAAAAACCCTGTTCTTTATCACACACATAAGCTGGCCAAATACAGGATTTATAGTGACAATATTTTGTGAGAAGCTTCAGATAACCTTGTCATTTTTATACATATCATAGTGATACAGAGGTACTTTTTGTTCCAATATTTTGTGAAAAGCTTCAAAAAAAAAAAAAAAAAAACCCGTCTTCTTTTCTACACATATGCTGGTTAAATATAGGTATCTTTCGGGATCCCTAGGTGGCGCAGCGGTTTGGCGCCTGCCTTCGGCCTAGGGCGCTATCCTGGAGACCCGGGATCGAATCCCACATCGGGCTCCCAGTGCATGGAGCCTGCTTCTCCCTCTGCCTGTGTCTCTGCCTCTCTCTCTCTCTCTCTCTCTGTGACTATCATAAATAAATTAAAAAAATTAAAAAAAAAATAAAAAGTCGCAAAATTAAAAAAAAATATATAGGTATCTTTTGTGACAATATTTTGTGAAAAGTTTCAAAAAACCCTGTCCTCTTTTTTCCACATATCTTGGCTGAACATAGGTATTTTTTAATACTATTTTGTGAAAAAGACTTCAAAACCTTGTCCTGTGTTTTACACGTCTCCTGGCTGAACCTAGTTATTTTTGTGACAACTTTTGTGTGTGACACGCTTTCAAAAACCATATCCTCTTTTATACATGTACCCTGGTCTAACATACACATTTCTTTTGTGACAAGATTTTGTGAAAGGCTTCGAAAACCCAACCTCTTTCTTACACATATCCTGGGTGAACGTAGGTATTTTTTGTGACAATAGTTTGTGACAGGTTTCAAAACCTCTGGCCATAAAAAAACAAAAAACAACAAACAAAAAACAAAACAAAAAAAAGACAAACAAAACCTCTGGCCACATTTTTACGTATATCCTCTTCTAAAAAATTGAGATTTTATTTATTTATTTATTTATTTATTTATTTATTTATTTATTTATTTATTATTTATTTATTTATGTATTTATTTATTTAAATGTTCTTATGTTATTATGTTCTTTGTGAGAGGATAGAATGGGCCACGCTCGGGGAGAGAGCCGAGCATGCACACAAGCCTCCAGTGGCAGTAGATAAGCGAGGAAAGTCCTTTGCTCTCCTCCGGGTGCCAAGTATCCCCCCAACGACTGCAGGGTGAGTAGGTGTAAGAGTAGCTAAACGACAACCACAGCTGTGGGTTCAGAAACCATCTTTTTGTGTAGAAAGTAATATAGCTTATTGATGAAGACTTCTCCAACAATTAGATTGTGTATAATGGACGCAAGAGAACTCAGGACATAAATAAGGGTCTTCTTCACCATAAACTGGCACATCTTTTTGAAACAACCCAGGAATTTCCATTGGTTGTCCGGCCATGTCACGAACAATGCAGGAACATAACTTCTTATCTTACCCAGGATAAAGGTAGCTACAACTTCCACCATTAATTCTGTGAACCAGAGTTTGATATTGAGCATAACTGACCTGGTACAGAACATAGGCAGTGTCCCCTTGTCTGCGTCGGTCCCAAAGAAGATGTGAAGCCTAGAGAGCCAGCCTTTAATAGTCACTGCTATACAGTAGGAGCTGGGCACGTGATCTCTGTGTCTCATTTCTGGAGAAGTTGTGCCACTTTAGAATTATATCCTTTATGTTTATAAATCTTGTGAGCCTTCTGAAAATAGGTTGAAATAGGTCCCAAAATAGTACAAATCAATTTGTTGGTAAATTTATATGACTGCTAATAATTTGCTTATGATTTGAGTCAATGACCCTGTGGCCTTTTTATAGGCTCCACAAATGTAAGGAAAATCCTCCATCAATAAAAATAACCCCATAAAGTTTGAAATTGGATTTTTTTTTTGAAATTGGATGTTTTTTATCTCAAACATCTCAATCGGATTTTTTTTAATCCGATGTTTTTTATCTCAAACATCTCAATCGGGTGTTTTTTTATCTCAAACATGTCAATCGGATGTTTTTTATCTCAACGAAAGCCATTGTTTTTTTTTTCCCCTCATGCCTCCTAACATTGCTTCTTGTGAGAGGGTTGAAAAAACCCCTTCTCCTCTTGTTTATACATATTGTGGCAAAATGTAGGTATTTTCAGTTTCAATATTTTGTGAAAAACTTCAAAAAACCCTGTTCTTTATCACACACATAAGCTGGCCAAATACAGGATTTATAGTGACAATATTTTGTGAGAAGCTTCAGATAACCTTGTCATTTTTATACATATCTTAGTGATACAGAGGTACTTTTGTTCCAATATTTTGTGAAAAGCTTCAAAAAAAAAAAAAAAAACCCCGTCTTCTTTTCTACACATATGCTGGCTAAATATAGGTATCTTTTGGGATCCCTAGGTGGCGCAGCGGTTTGGCGCCTGCCTTCGGCCTAGGGCGCTATCCTGGAGACCCGGGATCGAATCCCACATCGGGCTCCCAGTGCATGGAGCCTGCTTCTCCCTCTGCCTGTGTCTCTGCCTCTCTCTCTCTCTCTCTCTGTGACTATCATAAATAAATAAAAAAAATTAAAAAAAAATAAAAAGTCACAAAATTAAAAAAAAATATATAGGTATCTTTTGTGACAATATTTTGTGAAAAGTTTCAAAAAACCCTGTCCTCTTTTTTCCACATATCTTGGCTGAACATAGGTATTTTTTAATACTATTTTGTGAAAAAGACTTCAAAACCTTGTCCTGTGTTTTACACGTCTCCTGGCTGAACCTAGTTATTTTTTGTGACAACTTTTGTGTGTGACACGCTTTCAAAAACCATATCCTCTTTTATACATGTACCCTGGTCTAACATACACATTTCTTTTGTGACAAGATTTTGTGAAAGGCTTCGAAAACCCAACCTCTTTCTTACACATATCCTGGGTGAACGTAGGTATTTTTTCTGACAATAGTTTGTGACAGGTTTCAAAACCTCTGGCCACAAAAAACAAAAAACAACAAACAAAAAACAAAACAAAAAAAAAGACAAACAAAACCTCTGGCCACATTTTTACGTATATCCTCTTCTAAAAAATTGAGATTTTATTTATTTATTTATTTATTTATTTATTTATTATTTATTTATTTATTATTTATTTATTTATTTATTTAAATGTTCTTATATTATTATGTTCTTTGTGAGAGGATAGAATGGGCCAGGCTCGGGGAGAGAGCCGAGCATGCACACAAGCCTCCAGTGGCAGTAGATAAGCGAGGAAAGTCCTTTGCTCTCCTCCGGGTGCCAAGTATCCCCCCAACGACTGCAGGGTGAGTAGGTGTAAGAGTAGCTAAACGACAACCACAGCTGTGGGTTCAGAAACCATCTTTTTGTGTAGAAAGTAATATAGCTTATTGATGAAGACTTCTCCAACAATTAGATTGTGTATAATGGACGCAAGAGAACTCAGGACATAAATAAGGGTCTTCTTCACCATAAACTGGCACATCTTTTTGAAACAACCCAGGAATTTCCATTGGTTGTCCGGCCATGTCACGAACAATGCAGGAACATAACTTCTTATCTTACCCAGGATAAAGGTAGCTACAACTTCCACCATTAATTCTGTGAACCAAAGTTTGATATTGAGCATAACTGACCTGGTACAGAACATAGGCAGTGTCCCCTTGTCTGCGTCGGTCCCAAAGAAGATGTGAAGCCTAGAGAGCCAGCCTTTAATAGTCACTGCTATACAGTAGGAGCTGGGCACGTGATCTCTGTGTCTCATTTCTGGAGAAGTTGTGCCACTTTAGAATTATATCCTTTATGTTTATAAATCTTGTGAGCCCTCTGAAAATAGGTTGAAATAGGTCCCAAAATAGTACAAATCAATTTGTTGGTAAATTTATATGACTACTAATAATTTGCTTATGATTTGAGTCAATGACCCTGTGGCCTTTTTATAGGCTCCACAAATGTAAGGAAAATCCTCCATCAATAAAAATAACCCCATAAAGTTTGAAATTGGATTTTTTTTTTGAAATTGGATGTTTTTTACCTCAAACATCTCAATCGGATTTTTTTTAATCCGATGTTTTTTATCTCAAACATCTCAATCGGGTGTTTTTTTATCTCAAACATGTCAATCGGATGTTTTTTATCTCAACGAAAGCCATTGTTTTTTTTTTCCCCTCATGCCTCCTAACATTGCTTCTTGTGAGAGGGTTGAAAAAACCCCTTGTCCTCTTGTTTATACATATTGTGGCAAAATGTAGGTATTTTCAGTTTCAATATTTTGTGAAAAACTTCAAAAAACCCTGTTCTTTATCACACACATAAGCTGGCCAAATACAGGATTTATAGTGACAATATTTTGTGAGAAGCTTCAGATAACCTTGTCATTTTTATACATATCTTAGTGATACAGAGGTACTTTTTGTTCCAATATTTTGTGAAAAGCTTCAAAAAAAAAAAAAAAAAACCCCGTCTTCTTTTCTACACATATGCTGGCTAAATATAGGTATCTTTTGGGATCCCTAGGTGGCGCAGCGGTTTGGCGCCTGCCTTCGGCCTAGGGCGCTATCCTGGAGACCTGGGATCGAATCCCACATCGGGCTCCCAGTGCATGGAGCCTGCTTCTCCCTCTGCCTGTGTCTCTGCCTCTCTCTCTCTCTCTCTCTGTGACTATCATAAATAAATAAAAAAAATTAAAACAAAATAAAAAGTCACAAAATTAAAAAAAAATATATAGGTATCTTTTGTGACAATATTTTGTGAAAAGTTTCAAAAAACCCTGTCCTCTTTTTTCCACATATCTTGGCTGAACATAGGTATTTTTTAATACTATTTTGTGAAAAAGACTTCAAAACCTTGTCCTGTGGTTTACACGTCTCCTGGCTGAACCTAGTTATTTTTTGTGACAACTTTTGTGTGTGACACGCCTTCAAAAACCATATCCTCTTTTATAAATGTACCCTGGTCTAACATACACATTTCTTTTGTGACAAGATTTTGTGAAAGGCTTCGAAAACCCAACCTCTTTCTTACAAATATCCTGGGTGAACGTAGGTATTTTTTCTGACAATAGTTTGTGACAGGTTTCAAAACCTCTGGCCACAAAAAACAAAAAACAACAAACAAAAAACAAAACAAAACAAAAGACAAACAAAACCTCTGGCCACATTTTTACGTATATCCTCTTCTAAAAAATTGAGATTTTATTTATTTATTTATTTATTTATTTATTTATTTATTATTTATTTATTATTTACTTATTTATTTATTTAAATGTTCTTATATTATTATGTTCTTTGTGAGAGGATAGAATGGGCCAGGCTCGGGGAGAGAGCCGAGCATGCACACAAGCCTCCAGTGGCAGTAGATAAGCGAGGAAAGTCCTTTGCTCTCCTCCGGGTGCCAAGTATCCCCCCAACGACTGCAGGGTGAGTAGGTGTAAGAGTAGCTAAACGACAACCACAGCTGTGGGTTCAGAAACCATCTTTTTGTGTAGAAAGTAATATAGCTTATTGATGAAGACTTCTCCAACAATTAGATTGTGTATAATGGACGCAAGAGAACTCAGGACATAAATAAGGGTCTTCTTCACCATAAACTGGCACATCTTTTTGAAACAACCCAGGAATTTCCATTGGTTGTCCGGCCATGTCACGAACAATGCAGGAACATAACTTCTTATCTTACCCAGGATAAAGGTAGCTACAACTTCCACCATTAATTCTGTGAACCAAAGTTTGATATTGAGCATAACTGACCTGGTACAGAACATAGGCAGTGTCCCCTTGTCTGCGTCGGTCCCAAAGAAGATGTGAAGCCTAGAGAGCCAGCCTTTAATAGTCACTGCTATACAGTAGGAGCTGGGCACGTGATCTCTGTGTCTCATTTCTGGAGAAGTTGTGCCACTTTAGAATTATATCCTTTATGTTTATAAATCTTGTGAGCCCTCTGAAAATAGGTTGAAATAGGTCCCAAAATAGTACAAATCAATTTGTTGGTAAATTTATATGACTACTAATAATTTGCTTATGATTTGAGTCAATGACCCTGTGGCCTTTTTATAGGCTCCACAAATGAAAGGAAAATCCTCCATCAATAAAAATAACCCCATAAAGTTTGAAATTGGATTTTTTTTTTGAAATTGGATGTTTTTTATCTCAAACATCTCAATCGGGTGTTCTTTTATCTCAAACATGTCAATCGGATGTTTTTTATCTCAACGAAAGCCATTGTTTTTTTTTTCCCCTCATGCCTCCTAACATTGCTTCTTGTGAGAGGGTTGAAAAAACCCCTTGTCCTCTTGTTTATACATATTGTGGCAAAATGTAGGTATTTTCAGTTTCAATATTTTGTGAAAAACTTCAAAAAACCCTGTTCTTTATCACACACATAAGCTGGCCAAATACAGGATTTATAGTGACAATATTTTGTGAGAAGCTTCAGATAACCTTGTCATTTTTATACATATCTTAGTGATACAGAGGTACTTTTTGTTCCAATATTTTGTGAAAAGCTTCAAAAAAAAAAAAAAAACCCGTCTTATTTTCTACACATATGCTGGCTAAATATAGGTATCTTTTGTGACAATATTTTGTGAAAAGTTTCAAAAAACCCTGTCCTCTTTTTTCCACATATCTTGGCTGAACATAGGTATTTTTTAATACTATTTTGTGAAAAAGACTTCAAAACCTTGTCCTGTGGTTTACACGTCTCCTGGCTGAACCTAGTTATTTTTTGTGACAACTTTTGTGTGTGACACGCTTTCAAAAACCATATCCTCTTTTATACATGTATCCTGGTCTAACATACACATTTCTTTTGTGACAAGATTTTGTGAAAGGCTTCGAAAACCCAACCTCTTTCTTACACATATCCTGGGTGAACGTAGGTATTTTTTGTGACAATAGTTTGTGACAGGTTTCAAAACCTCTGGCCACAAAAAACAAAAAACAACAAACAAAAAACAAAACAAAAAAAAGACAAACAAAACCTCTGGCCACATTTTTACGTATATCCTCTTCTAAAAAATTGAGATTTTATTTATTTATTTATTTATTTATTTATTTATTTATTTATTTATTTAAATGTTCTTATGTTATTATGTTCTTTGTGAGAGGATAGAATGGGCCACGCTCGGGGAGAGAGCCGAGCATGCACACAAGCCTCCAGTGGCAGTAGATAAGCGAGGAAAGTCCTTTGCTCTCCTCCGGGTGCCAAGTATCCCCCCAACGACTGCAGGGTGAGTAGGTGTAAGAGTAGCTAAACGACAACCACAGCTGTGGGTTCAGAAACCATCTTTTTGTGTAGAAAGTAATATAGCTTATTGATGAAGACTTCTCCAACAATTAGATTGTGTATAATGGACGCAAGAGAACTCAGGACATAAATAAGGGTCTTCTTCACCATAAACTGGCACATCTTTTTGAAACAACCCAGGAATTTCCATTGGTTGTCCGGCCATGTCACGAACAATGCAGGAACATAACTTCTTATCTTACCCAGGATAAAGGTAGCTACAACTTCCACCATTAATTCTGTGAACCAAAGTTTGATATTGAGCATAACTGACCTGGTACAGAACATAGGCAGTGTCCCCTTGTCTGCGTCGGTCCCAAAGAAGATGTGAAGCCTAGAGAGCCAGCCTTTAATAGTCACTGCTATACAGTAGGAGCTGGGCACGTGATCTCTGTGTCTCATTTCTGGAGAAGTTGTGCCACTTTAGAATTATATCCTTTATGTTTATAAATCTTGTGAGCCCTCTGAAAATAGGTTGAAATAGGTCCCAAAATAGTACAAATCAATTTGTTGGTAAATTTATATGACTACTAATAATTTGCTTATGATTTGAGTCAATGACCCTGTGGCCTTTTTATAGGCTCCACAAATGTAAGGAAAATCCTCCATCAATAAAAATAACCCCATAAAGTTTGAAATTGGATTTTTTTTTTGAAATTGGATGTTTTTTACCTCAAACATCTCAATCGGATTTTTTTTAATCCGATGTTTTTTATCTCAAACATCTCAATCGGGTGTTTTTTTATCTCAAACATGTCAATCGGATGTTTTTTATCTCAACGAAAGCCATTGTTTTTTTTTTCCCCTCATGCCTCCTAACATTGCTTCTTGTGAGAGGGTTGAAAAAACCCCTTGTCCTCTTGTTTATACATATTGTGGCAAAATGTAGGTATTTTCAGTTTCAATATTTTGTGAAAAACTTCAAAAAACCCTGTTCTTTATCACACACATAAGCTGGCCAAATACAGGATTTATAGTGACAATATTTTGTGAGAAGCTTCAGATAACCTTGTCATTTTTATACATATCTTAGTGATACAGAGGTACTTTTTGTTCCAATATTTTGTGAAAAGCTTCAAAAAAAAAAAAAAAAAACCCCGTCTTCTTTTCTACACATATGCTGGCTAAATATAGGTATCTTTTGGGATCCCTAGGTGGCGCAGCGGTTTGGCGCCTGCCTTCGGCCTAGGGCGCTATCCTGGAGACCTGGGATCGAATCCCACATCGGGCTCCCAGTGCATGGAGCCTGCTTCTCCCTCTGCCTGTGTCTCTGCCTCTCTCTCTCTCTCTCTCTGTGACTATCATAAATAAATAAAAAAAATTAAAACAAAATAAAAAGTCACAAAATTAAAAAAAAATATATAGGTATCTTTTGTGACAATATTTTGTGAAAAGTTTCAAAAAACCCTGTCCTCTTTTTTCCACATATCTTGGCTGAACATAGGTATTTTTTAATACTATTTTGTGAAAAAGACTTCAAAACCTTGTCCTGTGGTTTACACGTCTCCTGGCTGAACCTAGTTATTTTTTGTGACAACTTTTGTGTGTGACACGCTTTCAAAAACCATATCCTCTTTTATAAATGTACCCTGGTCTAACATACACATTTCTTTTGTGACAAGATTTTGTGAAAGGCTTCGAAAACCCAACCTCTTTCTTACACATATCCTGGGTGAACGTAGGTATTTTTTCTGACAATAGTTTGTGACAGGTTTCAAAACCTCTGGCCACAAAAAACAAAAAACAACAAACAAAAAACAAAACAAAAAAAAAGACAAACAAAACCTCTGGCCACATTTTTACGTATATCCTCTTCTAAAAAATTGAGATTTTATTTATTTATTTATTTATTTATTTATTTATTTATTATTTATTTATTATTTATTTATTTAAATGTTCTTATATTATTATGTTCTTTGTGAGAGGATAGAATGGGCCAGGCTCGGGGAGAGAGCCGAGCATGCACACAAGCCTCCAGTGGCAGTAGATAAGCGAGGAAAGTCCTTTGCTCTCCTCCGGGTGCCAAGTATCCCCCCAACGACTGCAGGGTGAGTAGGTGTAAGAGTAGCTAAACGACAACCACAGCTGTGGGTTCAGAAACCATCTTTTTGTGTAGAAAGTAATATAGCTTATTGATGAAGACTTCTCCAACAATTAGATTGTGTATAATGGACGCAAGAGAACTCAGGACATAAATAAGGGTCTTCTTCACCATAAACTGGCACATCTTTTTGAAACAACCCAGGAATTTCCATTGGTTGTCCGGCCATGTCACGAACAATGCAGGAACATAACTTCTTATCTTACCCAGGATAAAGGTAGCTACAACTTCCACCATTAATTCTGTGAACCAAAGTTTGATATTGAGCATAACTGACCTGGTACAGAACATAGGCAGTGTCCCCTTGTCTGCGTCGGTCCCAAAGAAGATGTGAAGCCTAGAGAGCCAGCCTTTAATAGTCACTGCTATACAGTAGGAGCTGGGCACGTGATCTCTGTGTCTCATTTCTGGAGAAGTTGTGCCACTTTAGAATTATATCCTTTATGTTTATAAATCTTGTGAGCCCTCTGAAAATAGGTTGAAATAGGTCCCAAAATAGTACAAATCAATTTGTTGGTAAATTTATATGACTACTAATAATTTGCTTATGATTTGAGTCAATGACCCTGTGGCCTTTTTATAGGCTCCACAAATGTAAGGAAAATCCTCCATCAATAAAAATAACCCCATAAAGTTTGAAATTGGATTTTTTTTTTGAAATTGGATGTTTTTTATCTCAAACATCTCAATCGGATTTTTTTTAATCCGATGTTTTTTATCTCAAACATCTCAATCGGGTGTTTTTTTATCTCAAACATGTCAATCGGATGTTTTTTATCTCAATGAAAGCCATTGTTTTTTTTTTCCCCTCATGCCTCCTAACATTGCTTCTTGTGAGAGGGTTGAAAAAACCCCTTGTCCTCTTGTTTATACATATTGTGGCAAAATGTAGGTATTTTCAGTTTCAATATTTTGTGAAAAACTTCAAAAAACCCTGTTCTTTATCACACACATAAGCTGGCCAAATACAGGATTTATAGTGACAATATTTTGTGAGAAGCTTCAGATAACCTTGTCATTTTTATACATATCTTAGTGATACAGAGGTACTTTTTGTTCCAATATTTTGTGAAAAGCTTCAAAAAAAAAAAAAAAAAAAACCCCGTCTTCTTTTCTACACATATGCTGGCTAAATATAGGTATCTTTTGGGATCCCTAGGTGGCGCAGCGGTTTGGCGCCTGCCTTCGGCCTAGGGCGCTATCCTGGAGACCCGGGATCGAATCCCACATCGGGCTCCCAGTGCATGGAGCCTGCTTCTCCCTCTGCCTGTGTCTCTGCCTCTCTCTCTCTCTCTCTCTGTGACTATCATAAATAAATAAAAAAAATTAAAAAAAAATAAAAAGTCACAAAATTAAAAAAAAATATATAGGTATCTTTTGTGACAATATTTTGTGAAAAGTTTCAAAAAACCCTGTCCTCTTTTTTCCACATATCTTGGCTGAACATAGGTATTTTTTAATACTATTTTGTGAAAAAGACTTCAAAACCTTGTCCTGTGGTTTACACGTCTCCTGGCTGAACCTAGTTATTTTTTGTGACAACTTTTGTGTGTGACACGCTTTCAAAAACCATATCCTCTTTTATACATGTACCCTGGTCTAACATACACATTTCTTTTGTGACAAGATTTTGTGAAAGGCTTCGAAAACCCAACCTCTTTCTTACACATATCCTGGGTGAACGTAGGTATTTTTTCTGACAATAGTTTGTGACAGGTTTCAAAACCTCTGGCCACAAAAAACAAAAAACAACAAACAAAAAACAAAACAAAACAAAAGACAAACAAAACCTCTGGCCACATTTTTACGTATATCCTCTTCTAAAAAATTGAGATTTTATTTATTTATTTATTTATTATTTATTTATTTATTATTTATTTATTTATTTATTTAAATGTTCTTATATTATTATGTTCTTTGTGAGAGGATAGAATGGGCCAGGCTCGGGGAGAGAGCCGAGCATGCACACAAGCCTCCAGTGGCAGTAGATAAGCGAGGAAAGTCCTTTGCTCTCCTCCGGGTGCCAAGTATCCCCCCAACGACTGCAGGGTGAGTAGGTGTAAGAGTAGCTAAACGACAACCACAGCTGTGGGTTCAGAAACCATCTTTTTGTGTAGAAAGTAATATAGCTTATTGATGAAGACTTCTCCAACAATTAGATTGTGTATAATGGACGCAAGAGAACTCAGGACATAAATAAGGGTCTTCTTCACCATAAACTGGCACATCTTTTTGAAACAACCCAGGAATTTCCATTGGTTGTCCGGCCATGTCACGAACAATGCAGGAACATAACTTCTTATCTTACCCAGGATAAAGGTAGCTACAACTTCCACCATTAATTCTGTGAACCAAAGTTTGATATTGAGCATAACTGACCTGGTACAGAACATAGGCAGTGTCCCCTTGTCTGCGTCGGTCCCAAAGAAGATGTGAAGCCTAGAGAGCCAGCCTTTAATAGTCACTGCTATACAGTAGGAGCTGGGCACGTGATCTCTGTGTCTCATTTCTGGAGAAGTTGTGCCACTTTAGAATTATATCCTTTATGTTTATAAATCTTGTGAGCCCTCTGAAAATAGGTTGAAATAGGTCCCAAAATAGTACAAATCAATTTGTTGGTAAATTTATATGACTACTAATAATTTGCTTATGATTTGAGTCAATGACCCTGTGGCCTTTTTATAGGCTCCACAAATGTAAGGAAAATCCTCCATCAATAAAAATAACCCCATAAAGTTTGAAATTGGATTTTTTTTTTGAAATTGGATGTTTTTTATCTCAAACATCTCAATCGGATTTTTTTTAATCCGATGTTTTTTATCTCAAACATCTCAATCGGGTGTTTTTTTATCTCAAACATGTCAATCGGATGTTTTTTATCTCAACGAAAGCCATTGTTTTTTTTTTCCCCTCATGCCTCCTAACATTGCTTCTTGTGAGAGGGTTGAAAAAACCCCTTGTCCTCTTGTTTATACATATTGTGGCAAAATGTAGGTATTTTCAGTTTCAATATTTTGTGAAAAACTTCAAAAAACCCTGTTCTTTATCACACACATAAGCTGGCCAAATACAGGATTTATAGTGACAATATTTTGTGAGAAGCTTCAGATAACCTTGTCATTTTTATACATATCTTAGTGATACAGAGGTACTTTTTGTTCCAATATTTTGTGAAAAGCTTCAAAAAAAAAAAAAAAAACCCCGTCTTCTTTTCTACACATATGCTGGCTAAATATAGGTATCTTTTGGGATCCCTAGGTGGCGCAGCGGTTTGGCGCCTGCCTTCGGCCTAGGGCGCTATCCTGGAGACCTGGGATCGAATCCCACATCGGGCTCCCAGTGCATGGAGCCTGCTTCTCCCTCTGCCTGTGTCTCTGCCTCTCTCTCTCTCTCTCTCTGTGACTATCATAAATAAATAAAAAAAATTAAAACAAAATAAAAAGTCACAAAATTAAAAAAAAATATATAGGTATCTTTTGTGACAATATTTTGTGAAAAGTTTCAAAAAACCCTGTCCTCTTTTTTCCACATATCTTGGCTGAACATAGGTATTTTTTAATACTATTTTGTGAAAAAGACTTCAAAACCTTGTCCTGTGGTTTACACGTCTCCTGGCTGAACCTAGTTATTTTTTGTGACAACTTTTGTGTGTGACACGCTTTCAAAAACCATATCCTCTTTTATAAATGTACCCTGGTCTAACATACACATTTCTTTTGTGACAAGATTTTGTGAAAGGCTTCGAAAACCCAACCTCTTTCTTACACATATCCTGGGTGAACGTAGGTATTTTTTCTGACAATAGTTTGTGACAGGTTTCAAAACCTCTGGCCACAAAAAACAAAAAACAACAAACAAAAAACAAAACAAAAAAAAAGACAAACAAAACCTCTGGCCACATTTTTACGTATATCCTCTTCTAAAAAATTGAGATTTTATTTATTTATTTATTTATTTATTTATTTATTTATTTATTTATTATTTATTTATTATTTATTTATTTATTTATTTAAATGTTCTTATATTATTATGTTCTTTGTGAGAGGATAGAATGGGCCAGGCTCGGGGAGAGAGCCGAGCATGCACACAAGCCTCCAGTGGCAGTAGATAAGCGAGGAAAGTCCTTTGCTCTCCTCCGGGTGCCAAGTATCCCCCCAACGACTGCAGGGTGAGTAGGTGTAAGAGTAGCTAAACGACAACCACAGCTGTGGGTTCAGAAACCATCTTTTTGTGTAGAAAGTAATATAGCTTATTGATGAAGACTTCTCCAACAATTAGATTGTGTATAATGGACGCAAGAGAACTCAGGACATAAATAAGGGTCTTCTTCACCATAAACTGGCACATCTTTTTGAAACAACCCAGGAATTTCCATTGGTTGTCCGGCCATGTCACGAACAATGCAGGAACATAACTTCTTATCTTACCCAGGATAAAGGTAGCTACAACTTCCACCATTAATTCTGTGAACCAAAGTTTGATATTGAGCATAACTGACCTGGTACAGAACATAGGCAGTGTCCCCTTGTCTGCGTCGGTCCCAAAGAAGATGTGAAGCCTAGAGAGCCAGCCTTTAATAGTCACTGCTATACAGTAGGAGCTGGGCACGTGATCTCTGTGTCTCATTTCTGGAGAAGTTGTGCCACTTTAGAATTATATCCTTTATGTTTATAAATCTTGTGAGCCCTCTGAAAATAGGTTGAAATAGGTCCCAAAATAGTACAAATCAATTTGTTGGTAAATTTATATGACTACTAATAATTTGCTTATGATTTGAGTCAATGACCCTGTGGCCTTTTTATAGGCTCCACAAATGTAAGGAAAATCCTCCATCAATAAAAATAACCCCATAAAGTTTGAAATTGGATTTTTTTTTTGAAATTGGATGTTTTTTATCTCAAACATCTCAATCGGGTGTTCTTTTATCTCAAACATGTCAATCGGATGTTTTTTATCTCAACGAAAGCCATTGTTTTTTTTTTCCCCTCATGCCTCCTAACATTGCTTCTTGTGAGAGGGTTGAAAAAACCCCTTGTCCTCTTGTTTATACATATTGTGGCAAAATGTAGGTATTTTCAGTTTCAATATTTTGTGAAAAACTTCAAAAAACCCTGTTCTTTATCACACACATAAGCTGGCCAAATACAGGATTTATAGTGACAATATTTTGTGAGAAGCTTCAGATAACCTTGTCATTTTTATACATATCTTAGTGATACAGAGGTACTTTTTGTTCCAATATTTTGTGAAAAGCTTCAAAAAAAAAAAAAAAAACCCGTCTTATTTTCTACACATATGCTGGCTAAATATAGGTATCTTTTGTGACAATATTTTGTGAAATGTTTCAAAAAACCCTGTCCTCTTTTTTCCACATATCTTGGCTGAACATAGGTATTTTTTAATACTATTTTGTGAAAAAGACTTCAAAACCTTGTCCTGTGGTTTACACGTCTCCTGGCTGAACCTAGTTATTTTTTGTGACAACTTTTGTGTGTGACACGCTTTCAAAAACCATATCCTCTTTTATACATGTATCCTGGTCTAACATACACATTTCTTTTGTGACAAGATTTTGTGAAAGGCTTCGAAAACCCAACCTCTTTCTTACACATATCCTGGGTGAACGTAGGTATTTTTTGTGACAATAGTTTGTGACAGGTTTCAAAACCTCTGGCCACAAAAAACAAAAAACAACAAACAAAAAACAAAACAAAAAAAAGACAAACAAAACCTCTGGCCACATTTTTACGTATATCCTCTTCTAAAAAATTGAGATTTTATTTATTTATTTATTTATTTATTTATTTATTTATTTATTTATTTAAATGTTCTTATGTTATTATGTTCTTTGTGAGAGGATAGAATGGGCCACGCTCGGGGAGAGAGCCGAGCATGCACACAAGCCTCCAGTGGCAGTAGATAAGCGAGGAAAGTCCTTTGCTCTCCTCCGGGTGCCAAGTATCCCCCCAACGACTGCAGGGTGAGTAGGTGTAAGAGTAGCTAAACGACAACCACAGCTGTGGGTTCAGAAACCATCTTTTTGTGTAGAAAGTAATATAGCTTATTGATGAAGACTTCTCCAACAATTAGATTGTGTATAATGGACGCAAGAGAACTCAGGACATAAATAAGGGTCTTCTTCACCATAAACTGGCACATCTTTTTGAAACAACCCAGGAATTTCCATTGGTTGTCCGGCCATGTCACGAACAATGCAGGAACATAACTTCTTATCTTACCCAGGATAAAGGTAGCTACAACTTCCACCATTAATTCTGTGAACCAAAGTTTGATATTGAGCATAACTGACCTGGTACAGAACATAGGCAGTGTCCCCTTGTCTGCGTCGGTCCCAAAGAAGATGTGAAGCCTAGAGAGCCAGCCTTTAATAGTCACTGCTATACAGTAGGAGCTGGGCACGTGATCTCTGTGTCTCATTTCTGGAGAAGTTGTGCCACTTTAGAATTATATCCTTTATGTTTATAAATCTTGTGAGCCCTCTGAAAATAGGTTGAAATAGGTCCCAAAATAGTACAAATCAATTTGTTGGTAAATTTATATGACTACTAATAATTTGCTTATGATTTGAGTCAATGACCCTGTGGCCTTTTTATAGGCTCCACAAATGTAAGGAAAATCCTCCATCAATAAAAATAACCCCATAAAGTTTGAAATTGGATTTTTTTTTTGAAATTGGATGTTTTTTACCTCAAACATCTCAATCGGATTTTTTTTAATCCGATGTTTTTTATCTCAAACATCTCAATCGGGTGTTTTTTTATCTCAAACATGTCAATCGGATGTTTTTTATCTCAACGAAAGCCATTGTTTTTTTTTTCCCCTCATGCCTCCTAACATTGCTTCTTGTGAGAGGGTTGAAAAAACCCCTTGTCCTCTTGTTTATACATATTGTGGCAAAATGTAGGTATTTTCAGTTTCAATATTTTGTGAAAAACTTCAAAAAACCCTGTTCTTTATCACACACATAAGCTGGCCAAATACAGGATTTATAGTGACAATATTTTGTGAGAAGCTTCAGATAACCTTGTCATTTTTATACATATCTTAGTGATACAGAGGTACTTTTTGTTCCAATATTTTGTGAAAAGCTTCAAAAAAAAAAAAAAAAAACCCCGTCTTCTTTTCTACACATATGCTGGCTAAATATAGGTATCTTTTGGGATCCCTAGGTGGCGCAGCGGTTTGGGGCCTGCCTTCGGCCTAGGGCGCTATCTGGAGACCTGGGATCGAATCCCACATCGGGCTCCCAGTGCATGGAGCCTGCTTCTCCCTCTGCCTGTGTCTCTGCCTCTCTCTCTCTCTCTCTCTGTGACTATCATAAATAAATAAAAAAAATTAAAAAAAAATAAAAAGTCACAAAATTAAAAAAAATATATAGGTATCTTTTGTGACAATATTTTGTGAAAAGTTTCAAAAAACCCTGTCCTCTTTTTTCCACATATCTTGGCTGAACATAGGTATTTTTTAATACTATTTTGTGAAAAAGACTTCAAAACCTTGTCCTGTGGTTTACACGTCTCCTGGCTGAACCTAGTTATTTTTTGTGACAACTTTTGTGTGTGACACGCTTTCAAAAACCATATCCTCTTTTATACATGTACCCTGGTCTAACATACACATTTCTTTTGTGACAAGATTTTGTGAAAGGCTTCGAAAACCCAACCTCTTTCTTACACATATCCTGGGTGAACGTAGGTATTTTTTCTGACAATAGTTTGTGACAGGTTTCAAAACCTCTGGCCACAAAAAACAAAAAACAACAAACAAAAAACAAAACAAAAAAAAAGACAAACAAAACCTCTGGCCACATTTTTACGTATATCCTCTTCTAAAAAATTGAGATTTTATTTATTTATTTATTTATTTATTATTTATTTATTTATTATTTATTTATTTATTTATTTAAATGTTCTTATATTATTATGTTCTTTGTGAGAGGATAGAATGGGCCAGGCTCGGGGAGAGAGCCGAGCATGCACACAAGCCTCCAGTGGCAGTAGATAAGCGAGGAAAGTCCTTTGCTCTCCTCCGGGTGCCAAGTATCCCCCCAACGACTGCAGGGTGAGTAGGTGTAAGAGTAGCTAAACGACAACCACAGCTGTGGGTTCAGAAACCATCTTTTTGTGTAGAAAGTAATATAGCTTATTGATGAAGACTTCTCCAACAATTAGATTGTGTATAATGGACGCAAGAGAACTCAGGACATAAATAAGGGTCTTCTTCACCATAAACTGGCACATCTTTTTGAAACAACCCAGGAATTTCCATTGGTTGTCCGGCCATGTCACGAACAATGCAGGAACATAACTTCTTATCTTACCCAGGATAAAGGTAGCTACAACTTCCACCATTAATTCTGTGAACCAAAGTTTGATATTGAGCATAACTGACCTGGTACAGAACATAGGCAGTGTCCCCTTGTCTGCGTCGGTCCCAAAGAAGATGTGAAGCCTAGAGAGCCAGCCTTTAATAGTCACTGCTATACAGTAGGAGCTGGGCACGTGATCTCTGTGTCTCATTTCTGGAGAAGTTGTGCCACTTTAGAATTATATCCTTTATGTTTATAAATCTTGTGAGCCCTCTGAAAATAGGTTGAAATAGGTCCCAAAATAGTACAAATCAATTTGTTGGTAAATTTATATGACTACTAATAATTTGCTTATGATTTGAGTCAATGACCCTGTGGCCTTTTTATAGGCTCCACAAATGTAAGGAAAATCCTCCATCAATAAAAATAACCCCATAAAGTTTGAAATTGGATTTTTTTTTTGAAATTGGATGTTTTTTATCTCAAACATCTCAATTAGATATTTTTTATCTCAAACATGTCAATCGGATGTTTTTTATCTCAATGAAAGCCATTGTTTTTTTTTTCCCCTCATGCCTCCTAACATTGCTTCTTGTGAGAGGGTTGAAAAAACCCCTTGTCCTCTTGTTTATACATATTGTGGCAAAATGTAGGTATTTTCAGTTTCAATATTTTGTGAAAAACTTCAAAAAACCCTGTTCTTTATCACACACATAAGCTGGCCAAATACAGGATTTATAGTGACAATATTTTGTGAGAAGCTTCAGATAACCTTGTCATTTTTATACATATCATAGTGATACAGAGGTACTTTTTGTTCCAATATTTTGTGAAAAGCTTCAAAAAAAAAAAAAAAAAAAAACCCCGTCTTCTTTTCTACACATATGCTGGCTAAATATAGGTATCTTTTGGGATCCCTAGGTGGCGCAGCGGTTTGGCGCCTGCCTTCGGCCTAGGGCGCTATCCTGGAGACCCGGGATCGAATCCCACATCGGGCTCCCAGTGCATGGAGCCTGCTTCTCCCTCTGCCTGTGTCTCTGCCTCTCTCTCTCTCTCTCTCTCTCTCTGTGACTATCATAAATAAATAAAAAAAATAAAAAGTCACAAAATTAAAAAAAAATATATAGGTATTTTTTGTGACAATATTTTGTGAAAAGTTTCAAAAAACCCTGTCCTCTTTTTTCCACATATCTTGGCTGAACATAGGTATTTTTTAATACTATTTTGTGAAAAAGACTTCAAAACCTTGTCCTGTGTTTTACACGTCTCCTGGCTGAACCTAGTTATTTTTTGTGACAACTTTTGTGTGTGACACGCTTTCAAAAACCATATCCTCTTTTATACATGTATCCTGGTCTAACATACACATTTCTTTTGTGACAAGATTTTGTGAAAGGCTTCGAAAACCCAACCTCTTTCTTACACATATCCTGGGTGAACGTAGGTATTTTTTGTGACAATAGTTTGTGACAGGTTTCAAAACCTCTGGCCACAAAAAACAAAAAGCAACAAACAAAAAACAAAACAAAAAAAAGACAAACAAAACCTCTGGCCACATTTTTACGTATATCCTCTTCTAAAAAATTGAGATTTTATTTATTTATTTATATATTTATTATTTATTTATTATTTATTTATTTATTTATTTAAATGTTCTTATGTTATTATGTTCTTTGTGAGAGGATAGAATGGGCCACGCTCGGGGAGAGAGCCGAGCATGCACACAAGCCTCCAGTGGCAGTAGATAAGCGAGGAAAGTCCTTTGCTCTCCTCCGGGTGCCAAGTATCCCCCCAACGACTGCAGGGTGAGTAGGTGTAAGAGTAGCTAAACGACAACCACAGCTGTGGGTTCAGAAACCATCTTTTTGTGTAGAAAGTAATATAGCTTATTGATGAAGACTTCTCCAACAATTAGATTGTGTATAATGGACGCAAGAGAACTCAGGACATAAATAAGGGTCTTCTTCACCATAAACTGGCACATCTTTTTGAAACAACCCAGGAATTTCCATTGGTTGTCCGGCCATGTCACGAACAATGCAGGAACATAACTTCTTATCTTACCCAGGATAAAGGTAGCTACAACTTCCACCATTAATTCTGTGAACCAAAGTTTGATATTGAGCATAACTGACCTGGTACAGAACATAGGCAGTGTCCCCTTGTCTGCGTCGGTCCCAAAGAAGATGTGAAGCCTAGAGAGCCAGCCTTTAATAGTCACTGCTATACAGTAGGAGCTGGGCACGTGATCTCTGTGTCTCATTTCTGGAGAAGTTGTGCCACTTTAGAATTATATCCTTTATGTTTATAAATCTTGTGAGCCCTCTGAAAATAGGTTGAAATAGGTCCCAAAATAGTACAAATCAATTTGTTGGTAAATTTATATGACTACTAATAATTTGCTTATGATTTGAGTCAATGACCCTGTGGCCTTTTTATAGGCTCCACAAATGTAAGGAAAATCCTCCATCAATAAAAATAACCCCATAAAGTTTGAAATTGGATTTTTTTTTTGAAATTGGATGTTTTTTATCTCAAACATCTCAATCGGATTTTTTTTAATCCGATGTTTTTTATCTCAAACATCTCAATTAGATATTTTTTATCTCAAACATGTCAATCGGATGTTTTTTATCTCAATGAAAGCCATTGTTTTTTTTTTCCCCTCATGCCTCCTAACATTGCTTCTTGTGAGAGGGTTGAAAAAACCCCTTGTCCTCTTGTTTATACATATTGTGGCAAAATGTAGGTATTTTCAGTTTCAATATTTTGTGAAAAACTTCAAAAAACCCTGTTCTTTATCACACACATAAGCTGGCCAAATACAGGATTTATAGTGACAATATTTTGTGAGAAGCTTCAGATAACCTTGTCATTTTTATACATATCATAGTGATACAGAGGTACTTTTTGTTCCAATATTTTGTGAAAAGCTTCAAAAAAAAAAAAAAAAAAAAACCCCGTCTTCTTTTCTACACATATGCTGGCTAAATATAGGTATCTTTTGGGATCCCTAGGTGGCGCAGCGGTTTGGCGCCTGCCTTCGGCCTAGGGCGCTATCCTGGAGACCCGGGATCGAATCCCACATCGGGCTCCCAGTGCATGGAGCCTGCTTCTCCCTCTGCCTGTGTCTCTGCCTCTCTCTCTCTCTCTCTCTCTGTGACTATCATAAATAAATAAAAAAAATAAAAAGTCACAAAATTAAAAAAAAATATATAGGTATTTTTTGTGACAATATTTTGTGAAAAGTTTCAAAAAACCCTGTCCTCTTTTTTCCACATATCTTGGCTGAACATAGGTATTTTTTAATACTATTTTGTGAAAAAGACTTCAAAACCTTGTCCTGTGTTTTACACGTCTCCTGGCTGAACCTAGTTATTTTTTGTGACAACTTTTGTGTGTGACACGCTTTCAAAAACCATATCCTCTTTTATACTTGTATCCTGGTCTAACATACACATTTCTTTTGTGACAAGATTTTGTGAAAGGCTTCGAAAACCCAACCTCTTTCTTACACATATCCTGGGTGAACGTAGGTATTTTTTGTGACAATAGTTTGTGACAGGTTTCAAAACCTCTGGCCACAAAAAACAAAAAGCAACAAACAAAAAACAAAACAAAAAAAAGACAAACAAAACCTCTGGCCACATTTTTACGTATATCCTCTTCTAAAAAATTGAGATTTTATTTATTTATTTATATATTTATTTATTATTTATTTATTAATTATTTATTTATTTATTTAAATGTTCTTATGTTATTATGTTCTTTGTGAGAGGATAGAATGGGCCAGGCTCGGGGAGAGAGCCGAGCATGCACACAAGCCTCCAGTGGCAGTAGATAAGCGAGGAAAGTCCTTTGCTCTCCTCCGGGTGCCAAGTATCCCCCAACGACTGCAGGGTGAGTAGGTGTAAGAGTAGCTAAACGACAACCACAGCTGTGGGTTCAGAAACCATCTTTTTGTGTAGAAAGTAATATAGCTTATTGATGAAGACTTCTCCAACAATTAGATTGTGTATAATGGACGCAAGAGAACTCAGGACATAAATAAGGGTCTTCTTCACCATAAACTGGCACATCTTTTTGAAACAACCCAGGAATTTCCATTGGTTGTCCGGCCATGTCACGAACAATGCAGGAACATAACTTCTTATCTTACCCAGGATAAAGGTAGCTACAACTTCCACCATTAATTCTGTGAACCAAAGTTTGATATTGAGCATAACTGACCTGTTACAGAACATAGGCAGTGTCCCCTTGTCTGCTTCGGTCCCAAAGAAGATGTGAAGCCTAGAGAGCCAGCCTTTAATAGTCACTGCTATACAGTAGGAGCTGGGCACGTGATCTCTGTGTCTCATTTCTGGAGAAGTTGTGCCACTTTAGAATTATATCCTTTATGTTTATAAATCTTGTGAGCCCTCTGAAAATAGGTTGAAATAGGTCCCAAAATAGTACAAATCAATTTGTTGGTAAATTTATATGACTACTAATAATTTGCTTATGATTTGAGTCAATGACCCTGTGGCCTTTTTATAGGCTCCACAAATGTAAGGAAAATCCTCCATCAATAAAAATAACCCCATAAAGTTTGAAATTGGATTTTTTTTTTGAAATTGGATGTTTTTTATCTCAAACATCTCAATCGGATTTTTTTTAATCCGATGTTTTTTATCTCAAACATCTCAATTAGATATTTTTTATCTCAAACATCTCAATTGGATGTTTTTTCTCTCAAACATCTCAATCGGATGTTTTTTATCTCAACGAAAGCCATTGTTTTTTTTTTCCCCTCATGCCTCCTAACATTGCTTCTTGTGAGAGGGTTGAAAAAACCCCTTGTCCTCTTGTTTATACATATTGTGGCAAAATGTAGGTATTTTCAGTTTCAATATTTTGTGAAAAACTTCAAAAAACCCTGTTCTTTATCACACACATAAGCTGGCCAAATACAGGATTTATAGTGACAATATTTTGTGAGAAGCTTCAGATAACCTTGTCATTTTTATACATATCATAGTGATACAGAGGTACCTTTTGTTCCAATATTTTGTGAAAAGCTTCAAAAAAAAAAAACCCGTCTTCTTTTCTACACATATGCTGGCTAAATATAGGTATCTTTTGTGACAATATTTTGTGAAAAGTTTCAAAAAACCCTGTCCTCTTTTTTCCACACATCTTGGCTGAACATCGGTATTTTTTAATAATATTTTGTGAAAAAGACTTCAAAACCTTGTCCTCTGTTTTACACGTTTCCTGGCTGAACCTAGTTATTTTTTGTGGCAATTTTTGTGTGTGACAGGCTTTCAGAAACCATATCCTCTTTTATACATGTATCCTGGTCTAACATAGACATTTTTTTGTGACAAGATTTTGTGAAAGGCTTCGAAAACCCAGTCTTCTTTCTTACACATATCCTGTGCGAATGTATGTTTTTTTTGTAACAATACTTTGTGACAGGTTTCAAAACCGCTGGCCACATTTTTGCGTATATCCTCTTCTAAAAAATTGAGATTTTATTTATTTATTTATTTATTTATTTATTTATTTATGAGAGATGGAGAGAGAGGCAGAGGGAGAAGCAGTCTCCCTGTGGGGAGCCTAATGGGAGACTCTTTCCCAGAAGCTCGGGAACAGGGCCTGAGCTTCTGCTCAACCACTGAGCCACCCAGGTGCCCCGCATATATCCCTGTTGTTACTTGTCAGTCTCCTTCATTTTAACTGCTGGCTAGGATCCCACCATAGGAGTAAACTCGTTGCACTCCTGAAAGGCTGCGAGTTGAAACCACTGGTTTGGCTATCACAGCTAGATTTCTGCATCCTGGAACATGTTTTCTTCCACACAGGCTGAAGAGTTTCCCCAGGAGATGTATTCATGCCCAACGTAAGGCTAGTTGGGCAGCCCGGGTGGCTCAGCAGTTTAGTGCCGCCTTCAGCCCAGGGTGTGATTCTGGAGACCTGGGATCGAGTCCCACATGGGGTTCCCTGCATGAAGCTTCCTTCTCCCTCTGTCTCTGTCTCTGCCTCTTTTCCTCTCTCTCTCTCTCTCTCTCGAAAATAAAAAGAGAAAGAAATCTGGGAGACGTAGATTCAAGAGGAACCAAATGTGCTTTGGGGGCTGTGGGGGTGAGGGGCTCAATTGATGAAGGTAACACCATAGGCTTGTAGAAGTTCTTCTGAAAGAATTAGGATCGATGCAGCATAAATAACTGGCTTTGCCACATAGAGATGGTGTCACTGGGTGGAGTTCAGGGAAATAAGCTTCCTTGTGACAACTGTGGCAGAACGGAGCTGTGTGTCGGTTGGTACAGGCTGCAAGTTCATGTGACATCCAGACGTGGAGGCGGATCACACCAACTTGCACATTGGTCTCCGGCCTCCATTCAGTAACTTTTGATGGCTCTCATTTCACTATAGAATTTTTGCAGCCTTCAGGGGGAAGGCATGTAGTAGGTAAGTACCTCTCTTGAAAAAGCCACTTGGAATCCACTCTTTTTGTGAAGATTTAAGCCCATGTCTCTCAGTAATTTTAGGGCAAACTAAACAAGAAGGGTATAGAATATTGGAGCAGTGCAAGCAACTTGGCCTGTATATACATAAAATGCTGCAATACAGTTTTTCCAAGCAAACAAGGCAACTTTATGAATATTTGCCACATACTACACCAAAGAGCAACTTTCAGTAAATACTCATAGATGTAATGCTCTGTAAACACTGTGCTATGAAGTTAGAAGTCCGATTACAAGGATGTCTAGAACATCACCATCTGAATGGAAACCACCTTTTAAAAAACTTGTGCTTGAAGGAGAAATGATAACGGCCATTTCAAAATTTGTATAACTAAAAGTAAAAATACTTTCCGTAGGGACACCTGGGTGGCTCTGTGGGTTAGGCGACACTTGATCCCAGCTCAGATCTTGATCTCAGGCTCCTAAATTAAGCCCACCATTGGGCTCCACACTGGCCATGGAGCCTACTTAAAAACAAAACAAAACAGCTTTCTTTTTTTTTTTTTTCAAAACAGCTTTCTTTAGAACACATAGGATGCAACTGAGGCGGGCTTCTGGGCAAATTTAAAACACTAAATTGCTTAATAGGAAAGGATAAAAGGTTGGTTGTTTCTGAGCTAATTATCCGCTGGTTGAAGTAAGAAGGAACAAAGTCAAAGGAAAAAGAACGTAAGTGGTGAGCAAGAAACACAAAATTCTAGATATGGTTCTTCTGACCGCGTGATCAGGAAAAAAAAAAAAAAAAAAAAAGAACCAAGGGGCAAGAAGCAATGTTAGGAATCAAAAAGGGAAAAAAAGGACAATGGCCTTGAAAGAGATGATGAACATTTTGATTTCAAGCTTTGGTATTCATTTGTGGAGTGATTACCTACAAAAAAGGACCAAACTGGGTCAAAATGGAAGAAAAACATGAATAGCCGTATGAGACATCCAACAAACTGAGTTTTACTATTTTGGAACTATTTCAACTGGTAGGAGAGATTTTTAAACATTCATGACTCCATTCTAATCTGACGCATACTCTTCCAGAAAAGAGAAAGAGAAAACATGTCCCCAGCTCTTACTGTGGGGTACAGTAACTTTGACCCCCAAACCAGAAAAAATACAGCAAGGAAAATACCAGGCCCAAGTCAGCACATACAAACATCCTTCAGGGCTCGGAGACACAATGCAGAAATGAATGAAAAAGATAATGTGCATGGAAATGTAGGGTTTATTCTAGGAATATAGTAGTTTCAAAGTAGAAAATCAGTGTCATTCATGGCATTAATGGTTTAAAGGAGGAAAACCATGTGAGTTCTTTGAAGATGCATTAAAAAAAAACAAATGCCTCTACCTAAAATTCTGGTTCCATTGATGGTAAAACTCAGTAAACCTGAAATTAAAAGGAATTACCTTCATCTGATATAGAGTATCTCCAAAATGTTACAGCAAACGTGGTATTAAGATCAGGGGGCCAAGGCTTGGGGACTGCCATCTCCAGGAAGGGTGTTTAGGGGGACTTGCCATACAGCAAGACAGAAACAGAAAAGGAATGACTTGAGAAGGAAAAATGCAGAAACAGTGTCCTAATTCACAGGTGGTATCATTGCCTAGATCAAAAACTCAGAAGAATCTGACAAATTATCAGAATCAAAACTGTAATTTACCATGAATGCCTGATAGGAGCATCCATGTGTGAGGCTCAATGGCATGGCTTTATAAGAGCACCTGTGATTTCTTAAAAAAAAAGATTTTATTTGTTTATTTGAGAAAGAGAGTGAGCAAGAGAGAGTGAGAGAGCACAGCAGGGGGAGCAGCAGAGGGAGAAGGAGAAGCAGGCTCCCCACGGAGCAGGGAGCCCAATGGAGGCACAGAGGGGCTGAGGGGGGTCGTGTGATCATGACCAGAGCCTAAGGCAGATGCCCAACAGATTGAGCCACTCACATGCGCCCCGCACATGTGATTTTAAATAATATTTGTAATGGCAATCTGAGAAGAAACAGATTTATTCTTTATTTAGAACAGAAAACTTAGCTGAATGTGAAAGCTTGACTGTGAATTAGCAATAGGTAACAGATGACAAATAACAGGAAAGAAAGGAAGAGATACCAGAGAGTATCAGTAAAGGGAGGACTTAGTTGGGTGGAATAACTGTTCTCCCCAAATTATCTGGACAATTATGAATCTCCAATAGCATTGTAGTTGCTTGCTTTAAGTGGGCAAGCCAATTCTAAAATTAAATAGCATAACAGAGGACCTCAAAGAAGAGTAATGAGGTGGCAACTGCCCTGCTAGGTGTCAAGATGGACCACCAAGAGCCACACTGTTAAAAACTGGTGCTGTGTCTCCAATGGCGAAGGGAATACAAACTCAGGCACCCCTCCTACACGGACAGAGAAACTTCATAAGGGAGATTGTTTGACAGGTAAGGTGTGCAAAGGAGCATTTTTCTCTAAAATGATTCTGAAAAACCGGTCTCACACACACGGCCTTGGGAAAATATTCTAAAGTAGGGTGAAAATGCACTAATGCAAAGGTAGAAGAAATGATTTCCACTGTATATTCTAAAGTAGGGTGAAAATGCACTAATGCAAAGGTAGAAGAAATGATTTCCACTGTATAAAAATTAGTATCTACTTAAGAAAGGACACTCTAAGGAAAGAACAAAGACCAGCCAGACTGGAAGAAGGGTAGAACACATGGCTGGCAAAGAATGACATCCAGAATATATAAAGACCCTTACAATGCAACAAGGAAAAGGCAACGCAAGAGAAAAGCTGAAATTGTTACCCCCAGGAATGTGTGTGTGTGTGTGTGTGTGTGTTTGTGTGTCTGTGTGCGTGTGTTCTAGCAGACATGTACAGAGGAACGTTCGTAGAGGCAGTATTGATACAACAAAAGAAAACATTTTTTAAAAATCCCAAATGTTCACAAGTAGCCAATAGGAGGGAAAGAGAATGTGCTAATAAGTTCATTCAATGGGAACCATATAGCAATGAAAATGCCCAACTCACATCGAGGCACCTGCAAGAGTGAATCTGGGGAACATAGTTTTTTAAAAAAGATTTTATCTATTTATTTGACAGAGAGAGAGAGAGAGAGCAAGCAAGCACAAGCAGGGGGAGCAGGAGTTGGAGAAGCAGACTCCCTGCTCAGCAGGGAGCCCGATGCGGGACTTAATCCCAAGACCCCAGGATCTGGACTTGAGCCCAAGGCAGATGCTCAACCAATTGAGTCACCCAGATGCTATGGGGAACATAATTTTGACAGAACAGAGCAAGTAGCAGAAAATCCAATGTAATTTCATTTTTATGAAAGTCAAAAACACTCAAAATTAAATCTATGGTTTTTAAGAAGATAGGATGTGAAAAAAAATGAAGTGTAGGGGTGGGGCATATTTTGCAAAATGCAGCTGGGCGTGGAGTGGACTGGGGGTTGGACTGGCTGGGAACACAGGAGTGGTGGGGTGCTGGTTCTCTCCTTCCTTTAGCTGAGTGAAGACACAGAGTGAGGCTTTTTCTTTAAATTATTGCTCTCCACACCCAGCACAGCTGGTATAAGAAATTACTTTGAATATCTCCAATACTCAAGATGAAAACAAGAAAAAGTTTGTAGGTTTTTGCTGTTAAGAAGAAAAAGCTCCAGTATAGATTCCTACAAATACTGAGCAAACCTTGAGCCTACACTCATGATAATCAACCGAATTCTACTAAACAAGTGCTTTATTTTTTTAAAACATTTTATTTATTTATTCATGAGAGACACAGAGAGAGAAGAGGTAGAGACACAGGCAGAGGAAGAAGCAGGCTCCTCGCAGGGAGCCCAATGTGGGACTCGATCCCAGGACTCCAAGATCACGCCCTGAGCCAAAGGCAGACGCTCAACCACTGAGCCACCCAGGTGTCCCTAAACATGTGCTTTACAACCAAGAATCATAACATTTGAGAAGAATCCATAAGGAGATAGGAAAAGGGGGGAATGGAGGAGAAAGTAGGTGGCCAGTGCACACACGTCTGAGGAGACCCAGCTGAGGCAGGTCCGGGAGCAATCACCCGAGGTAGAAATGGAACCCGTGACTGCTGGAAACCTCGTGTAAAAGCGTAGATGGAAACTTCTCAACATCCTCCTGACACCCAGGGATTCAGGCAGATGGCTGATGAACTCCCATGGAAAGGGTGCAGTCAACTGAAAAAAGACTTCCCAGAAATTCACACACACACACACACACACACACACACACACACACACACACACACAAATGGAATGTGTCTGTTAAATAATTGGACTGTAACTGATGAAAAAAACAAATGATCTGGAAGATACAACCGAGGAAATCAACCATGAATCCGGGAACAAAGACGGGGTGTGTGAGAGAGAAGTGCTTGGGGAGATGCACCCATTTGTTTAGTGCCTGACGGGTGCCAGGTGGTACGCGCGGGACTGATACTGGCTACTTTAGTCTTTAGGCAGCCTAGGAGGATGTCAATGTGTCCCTTTCCCAGTTTCCTCTGCGTGTCAAAGGATTTTTATATTTTTTAGAGTTAGGGTTGACTTTTATCAAATAATTTTATTAAATCTATGGAGATAAGTAATTTTCTCCTTTATACTGTTGATGTGGATTGCTACATTCTGATATTGAAACACATCTGCATTCCTTTTTTTGCTTTGTAGAGAGAGAATGAGTGCAGCAGTGGAGGGGACAGAGGTAGAGAGAGAGAATATGAAGGAGGCTCCACGCCCAGTGTGGACCCAAAGTAGGGCTTGATCTGATGACCCTGAGATCATGACTTGAGCTGAAATCAAGAGTCAGATACTTAACCAACTGTGCCACCCAGCTGAGCACCCCCACTTTTTTAAAAAACACACTTGCATTCCTGATAGATATCCTATTGGTCATGGTAACTTTTTTGTCTCTATGTTTTTTTTATTATTAATTCTGCACTTGGTTTTCTAATGTTTCCTTTGATTTTGTACATGTATTTGTAAGTGAAATTGGCCTATAATTTCTTGCCTGGTTTTCTAGCTTCATAAACCGAATTAGGAAGTGATCTCCTTTTACTACTTTTTATTCCCTGTAGGGATTTGTTGAGGATTATTTTTACTTGAAGATTTATTAACTCACCCATAAAACCATTGGGTCCTGATATTGTTTTTTTTTTTTTTTGGTGGAGGCTAATTAGTGGCTCTCATTTTAATTTCTTTAATGGTTATTGCTCTACTCATATTATCCATTTTGTTCTGAGGTCAGTTTAGGTAATTTACATTTATCTAGAGAACTGTTCATCATCCATATTTGTAAATACATTGGCATAGGTTTTGTGGTCATCTCCTGATAACGTTTACAATCTCTTTTGTATCTCTGTGATAAGTCCTCAAAGATTTTTATCAATATACCAATAGATCCCTTTCTTTTTTAATTTTTATTTATTTTTAAAAAGATTTTTATTTATTTATTCATGAGAGACAGAGAGAGAGAGAGAGAGAGGCACAGGCACAGGGAGAGGCAGGCTCCATGCAGGGAGCCTGATGTGGGACTCAGTCCCGGGTCTCCAGGATCGTGCCCTGGGCTGAAGGCGGCGCTAAACCACACAGCCACCCAGGCTGCCCCCCTTTCTTTTTTTAAATATTTACTTATTTATTTGAGGAGGATAGGGGAGAGAGAGAGGAAGAGAGAATCTCCAGCAGACTCCATGCTGAGTGGGGAGCCCAACATGGGGCTCTATCTCACAACCTTGAGATTGTACCTTAGCCAAAGCCACGAGTTGGGCACTTTTTTTTTTTTTGAGTTGGGCACTTATCTGCACTATCCAGGTGCCTCTCAGTTGGTCCCTTTCTCTGTTTTTCTCTACTTCTCTCTCTGTATCTCTGAACACCATGATTTAGTGGTGAATGGTACATGGTAGAGGAAAACTCACAACGAAGATTCTCTCCTGGACAGACTTTAGTCAGGTTCTCTGAGTCTCTTCCTTGACTAGGCCTGACCATATGCTTTAGGTTCAGACTGAACGAGAAACCCGCTAAGTCAGTTGAGCCAGAATCCTCCACTCTTGCTATCTGACCAAATTCCTCATGTCCCAGCATCCCATAGATAGTCTGTGATCACTCTGGCCTATCTTCAGTAAAAGCCCTGTTGGGTCAGTTTAGCAAGAATTACTCTACCTTCCTGGTAACTTTCCATCCACTGACCATCACTTGGTGCTGCCCCTTGGCTCTAATTCCCCACTCTTCTTGTTTTTGAAGTGGAGTCCAATCTGTGTCCCACACTGCAAAACCACTGCAGTAGTCTGCCTCAACAAAGTGTGCCTCACTGTCCTAATGAGTGTTGGAATACTTTTTTTGGTAACACATGGAAACAAATAATGACAATATGATTGATGAGGGCTAGAAGAAAGTGCATGCCAGGAGCTCTGTGGTTTCTAGGTAATCCCTCAGGGGCATTTAAAGGTTTAAGAATTTGGAAAATATTGAGAATAGTGATAAGATGTTATTTAGAGTGGACCAAAAGACTGGGGAAATAACAGGTGGGGGAGACTGAGAGAAATTACCCCATCAGTATGGGCAAAGCAAGTGAGGACCCCACAGAACAAGTGTCAGAAGAGCTGAGATCTAATAAGCATTTCAACATTTTATGTCCAAAAGGTAGCTCTTTGGTAAATTTTCCCCCAAGTGTTTTCCCCTAAAATACTCAGTTTCCCAGGTCACAAACTGGAATCAATATTCCCTCTGTGTTGAACAAGCTCAAAGCTTCAGAAAGAGCAGTGAGGGCTTGCATTCTGAATGCACTTTTCTTCCTTTTCTTTTACTTTTTTAGTTTATTTTAGGGAGAGAGCTCACGAAAGTAAGTAGTGAGGAGGCAGTGTGAAGGGACAGAGGGAGAGGGAGAGAATCTAAAGCAGACTCCCTGCTGTATATGGAGCCTGACATGGGGCTGGATCCCACGACCCTGAGATCATGACCTGAGCTGAAATCAAAAGTCAAATGCTTAATGGTCAGGGCCACTCAGATGACCCAATGGATGGACTTTTCAAGTGTGTGTGGGGACATGGGGGGCTCGATGGATGCCTTTCCAGAACTCTGTGGCAGGTGAAGTTTGTCCTGGGAGTTCTGATTGCTGTATTATCAGGAAACCCGTCAGTGGGAGATACTTTCAACACAGCAGGGGCTGTTCCAAAACAGGAGTGATAATATTTTTTATCAAAAACGAGAGTTCTGGGTGAAGCAGTGCAGTGGATGTTCCTCATAGCTAACTGTGGTGGGGGAAATAGGATAATTCATTCACTGTTCCAGTGTTTCCATGAATTAGTTGACAGGACAATCCAAACCTTTAAACTTTGTTTCAGAAGCGACAAGTGAACATCATCAACAGAAAGAAGGCAGCCGATGGTCCGTTGTCAGCATGACTCTTTGGTCCAGATGATGCTTCCAGTCTCTCGGGGTATGACCCCTGCCAGTGGGGTCGCAGAAACCTAGACTGAATTCCACTAATCAGAAGGAACGTTGTACACTAGGACCCCCAGAGTCAGGTAGGTGCCCTGGAGGTGAGCTGTGTTCAAAATCTGAGCCCAACCATTTTTCTGGTTTGCTGGTCACCAGAGAAACCTGACCATGTTCCCTAGGCCCTGGCACTGCCCTGTCAGCTGTATCTTTCCATCTGTGCAGAATCCCATCATGAGCCCAAGGGTTCCGGAGGGTGTGGTTGGTCACAGGGCTTCAAGGATGAGCCACCACTCACTCTGTGAGCTGGCAGCTGTGTGCTGGGAGGCGGCACATGGACTCGGGTCACCCCCACAGATGTTACTGGTTCCTCTTCTCCTTCCTGATTGTGTGAAGACAGATGGTGTTTACAGGGAGAAGGAGGGATGAGTCTTCTGACTATAGGAGTGTTTGCTTCTGTCGCTACCCTGGTGGTGGTGGACCTTGATTTGTGTTTCTTTTGGTTTTGTTCTTTTAGTATCTTCAAGCTCCACGAGGAAAGGAAACAAAAGATCCTCAGGACAAAATGTAGGTTGGATTACTACTGTCTTTGTAGTTGGGCCCGTGAAGCACAGACATGCCAGTAATCTTGACAGCACACAGAATACAAGCAAGACCGAAGGATGTGGGTGGTGAATGTGCCCCAACCAGTGACTCTGTGACTGTAGCTGCAACATCCAGGCTGTTCTGGCCACCAGCAGGGCTGCGGTCACACAGCACCACAGGCTGCAGGACAGAAAGGTGTTGCTCCAGCTGGGGCCTCACTCCGGTCCATGCATCTTGTCAGCACAATTTGTGAATCCTAGAGTTTCATAGATCAGAAGCCAATGATATAGCCAATGATCACCCAAAATAATCTCTTTATTCATTCATTCATTCATTCATTCATTCAGGAGAGCGAGAGAGGGAAAGAGCATGGGCATGAGGATGCGGAGTAAGGGAGCAGAGGCAGAAGGAGAGAGAGAATCCCAAGCCGACTTTCCACTTGGGGCAGAGCCTGACACATGGCTCCATCCCTGGAGCCCTCAACCATGAGCTCAAAACCAAGAGCCACCCAAGTGCTCTGATAATCTCCCCATTTAAGGGCCACATTAACACCTTTAATTCCCCGGGATCCCTGGGTGGCGCAGCGGTTTGGCGCCTGCCTTTGGCCCGGGGCACGATCCTGGAGACCCGGGATCGAATCCCATGTCGGGCTCCCGGTGCATGGAGCCTGCTTCTCCCTCTGCCTGTGTCTCTGCCTCTCTCTCTCTCTCTGTGACTATCATAAATAAATAAAAATTTAAAAAAAAAAAAAAAAAAAAAAAAAAAAAAAAAAAACACCTTTAATTCCCCATTGCCATGTCCAGTCATGCATTCACAGGCTGGGGAGCAGGCATGGACATCTCTGGGTGCAACTCTTCTGCCTACCGCACTCAGTTTCCACTGTCTCCTCCCTGAGGCCCTCTCCAGCTGGTAAGCAGAGCGATACCACTAGAACAGCATCATATAAGATAGATCATGTCACTTCTGGAATATCAATCAATCCAAAAACAGTCTCTTTACAGACTTCCAGTGGCCCATCAAATAAGGCACAGAGTCCCTCTTGTGGCCCCCAGAGCCCTGCATGATGGGTCCCCAGGCTTCAGGCACACTGGCTGCTCCAGGATTGGGGGCAGGTGGGTGTGAATAGGGATGGTGGGTCTCCCCGGCCTTTCACTCATGGAGGGATATTTCATTTCTTTTTATTGTGTGGTGAGGTCGTGAAAGTCGTGAAGAGTTAAGCCTCTGGGTCATTTTCTCCCTGAAGAGCTCCTCCATGTAGCTCTTTAGACGTTGTGCTAGCCTTCCTGTGATCATCGGCTCAGCACGTTCCAGCAGCTTTATGGACTCGGCCTCTACCTTAGTGAAACAAGCCTGTGAGTGGTTGATCCAGCTGGACCAAAGAATAACAGAATCTGCGATTACACCCTTGTCTGAAGTCCCCACTGTGGGAGGATGGCGAATAGTAGCTATTACCGTATTGAACTATGATCCTTTTCTGCTAAATTTTGAGGGGGGCTCAAAAACCACAAGTAGTATTTTTGTCTCTAGGATTCAAGGTACCTCTACATAACTGATGCCATATTTTGGTTTCGTTTTTTAAATTGTGATATAATTGACACACAATGTTATTGTAGTTTCTGGTACAACAGAACTAGTATTGAACAGAAAGCCTAGTTAATACCTGTTACCACACATTACAAAATTTATTTTTCTTGTGATAAGAACTGTTAAGATCTACTCTCTTAGCAACTTTCAAATATGCTAAAAAGTGTTATTAACTGTAGTCCTCATGCTGTGCATTACATCCCCAAGACCTTTCTTATATTATAATCAGGTGTTTGTACCTTTTGAGGATCTGCACCATTACGTTTCCCATCCCACTCTGCTTCTGGCAACCACCTGTTTATTCTCTGTATCTGTGAACTTGTTTTTTCTTAATTTTTGTTTTTATGATCCACATATAAGTGACGTCATATGGTATTTGTCTTTCTCTAAATTATTTCATTTATCATATTGTTCTGAAGGTCTATATATGGTGTCACAACTGGCAAGATTTCCTCCTTTTAATTAATTAATTAATTAATTAATTTAGAGGGAGCACGTGTAAGCAGGGGTGCCACAGAGCCAGGATAGTTGGATGTGAACATATGAAGAAAGACTCAGAATCTCACTGAATTTTCATCCGAGACCTGGACTCAGACCCTGAGGCTGCGGCAGGAGGCGCGGGATTAGCAGCAGCGGCAGGCGGAGGAAGAACCCCGGCGGGCCCGAGAGGCCCAGGCCTGGGCGCAGCTCAAGGAGCAGGAAGTGTTGCAGCTGCAGGAGGAAGCAAAAAATTTCATTACCCGAGAGAACCTGGAGGCACGGGTGGAAGAAGCATTGGACTCGCTGCTGAAGAGCTACAATTGGGCTATCACCAGGGAAGGGCTGGTGGTCAGACCACAGCATAAGGGATCGTAAGGGTCCAGTAAGGACAGTGCCCACCCAGGGACCATGTGTGTATGGGGTAGGAGGGTTGAGCCGGATCTGGAATAGATATGTTGTTGCTGCTTGGGAAGAAGGAGGCTCAGCCTATTCCAGTGTCCTCCTCACATTCTGCCCTGCACCCACCACCTGGTTGGCAGTTCCCATACACACTGTCCTGTTCTACACCATGTACGACTCAGCAAAGCAGCAGACCTTAGAGGTTTCCAGCTCACAGTGGCGCAGAATGGACCACAGTCCCCTCGATCAACTAGGTCATTTACTAAGTGTCATCAAGGACATGGACAGAGGTTGGCAAATTACAGTCCTTTGGCCCAATCTGTCCTACTGCCTGTTTTTGTAAATAAATTTTATTGGAACACACACACAAAAAAATGGACTCAGACCCATTGCTTTGTCACTTCCAGCTTCATTAAGAGAGCTAGCAGATTGGCTATAGGAATGATTAACTTTGGGAAGCAGAGAAAAACACTTTAACTTCAAAGGGTAAAAGACTAGGCTATTGACTCAAGGAGGGGGAGTGGAGGAGCTGTATCTGGAGAACAATGTAGTCAAGAGTCAGTGTGCCAACTCAGGTCTTCACGTATCCCCAGGGTGCCCAGGACTAGAGAAGCTCCGCAGCTGGTTCCCCATGCAGGACGAAGGGCAGAGGGAGACAGGGAGAGAATCTCAAGCAGACTCCGAGCTCAGCTGAGCTGAGCACAGAGCCCAATGTGGGCTCAATTTCAAGATTCTGAGATCATGACCTGAGCTGAAATCACGAGTTAGACATTTAACCAACTGAGCCACCAGGTGCCCCCAAATATCCTTCCTTTAAATAACTGAATAATATTCTGGGGCACCTGGGTGGCTGAGTCAGTGAAGCATCTGCCTTTGGCTTGGGTCATGATTCTGGGGTCCTGGGATCCACCACTGTGTGGGCTCCCTGCTCAGAGGGGAGTCTCCTTCTCCCCCTCTCCCCACTCGAGCTTTCTCTCTGTCAAAAAAATAAAATCCTTTAATAATTATTTAAAATAGCTGAATAACATTCCATTTTACATACATACCACATTATCTTTATCGTTTCATCCATGAATGGACACTTGGAATTCTTTGCTTTAGTTTTACAGGTTCGGATAAAGAGGACTGATTTGCAAAGCTCCTATAAACCGCAATGTGGCAACGATCTGTCCTACTGGTGGAATCAGTAGAATTAAACTATTTCGGGAAATGTTTCTCAGATTCCCAGGGTTCTTGAAAATGACATAGGGCGAATTTTGGGAATAGAGATTTCTGGCGTGTATGTTCCTGTGGCCAAGTCTGCAATAAATACTTTCCTCTGAGTGGGAGGAGCTGCAGGGGTGTGGGCAGAAGGTGTGGGTGGGTCACTCTAGCACTGGGCAGGCAGGAAGATTAAGAAGAGGGATTCAATACAACAGGAACCCTCGCTTATTTGATATGGAGTCCTACCATGAATCCCTGAATGTAAAATAAGTATTCATTGAATGAGTCTCAAATTCCCTCAACCTCAGATATCGCATGTGTGCAGGGGCTTCACACACACACACACACACACACACACACACACACATACACCCCTCAGAACCTCCAGGATCCTGGACAGTTCCAGGCAGGCAGCTGCAGTGTAGGAATGGCCCATATGATGTCCCTGGGGCAGGTGTCTCTTAGGAGTGGGGACCTGCATGGAGTCTGGAGGGCACCGTGGAGCTGGGTGCTGACACGCAAGGGGGAAGCAGCATTGTGCCCAACAGAGCACATCTCTCTGCAGCAGCTGTGCACACAGGGTTCCCGGGGCCAGGCTGCCAGTGTCTTGGCCCCAATAGCAAACCTGTACTAAGGCTGTGGAATTTGTAGTCTGGGTCCCAAGTGGTTGGTTGGGATGGAAGTTGCTGGGGACATCCAAGGGAAATTTCTAATTCCCAACTCAAAAGCCTATGACTAGAAAATAAGAAAATACCCAGGCAATCACCATGACTTCCCAGGGCAACACTCTCCAGGTTTAAATTAGCAAGAAGGTCCATCATTTTCCTGGTTACTGTCCCACATGTGAATCTGCAGACACGCAGAGTAGCTAACAATTGTCCCTGCATCTCTCCTTTGTTCGGGAGCTGCCATTTCCTGGCAAATGACTGACAGCCTCCAGGTTGGTGGGGACAGAGGTGCGATGACTGCTGGGAGGACCAGGGAGGTTGGGACAGCTGGGCACACTGAGCTGCCCGGGTGTGATGGGGACAGGGAGCTGATGCAGGACTGGCTTGTGGAACAGGACTGAGGTGCCTCGGCTGGAAGCACCACGGTGGGAAGTGAGCAAATGTTTACAAGGAAAAGGCTGGATTCTCCAGAGGACAACCTCTCCATTAGTGAGTCAGCTGCAGCAGCACACGGGCTGGGTCCCACGTGTGTGTCCATCACCTAACCACTCCTACCTCCAGGAATTACAGTCTCCTTACCCACCTGCCCGAACTCACCTGTGCTCCTTCACTGTCCAAGTCTGAAGGGACTTTGGGGTTCTTTCCTGCACTGTAGTCAGAGGGTGGGGAGGCCGAGTTCCCCACACACAGCCCAGCAATGGTGTCCTGCAGAACCAGGCCAGGTGAGACCTCACTCTCCCGACGTCTGGGGGCCTGACCCAGAGGAGGTGGTGAAGCCTGGATACCACCTACTCCCTCAGGCCGGGAGAGTTCCTGTGCCCTGGAGAATGCCATACCTCTCCTGATTCTTCCAGGTAAGAAGGTTCTTGAAATACCCAGGAAACCCTTCTGGAATGTTCTACAGAAGCCCTGCCAAGGCCCATAGCACTGATCCTTTAGGGACACAGGCTCACAGTCATTCCCCCAGGGCCCGTACGTGGGGCTGGGGCATCTGAGAGTCCAGCCTACATTGCCCGCTGTCCCTGCACCATCCCCTCGCCAATGCCTTAGACCTGAGGTTGGTTCCAGGTCACCAGCCCATTCAGACACATCTTCTCATCGGAGGTTCTTCTCTGGGGACCCCTATTTCCATCCCAGGAACTTCACCCTGAGTGAATGTAAAGAGTATTTGAGGGTTGGTGGTTTTGGCAGTGAAAACACAATTGTCTCAGAAGATGGGAAAGGTGGACGAGAGTTCAGGGAGGGCCGTGGGTGCCGCCTCGTGGATTGCTCCTGCAGATGGAAGAACAGAGCGCCCTGGAGAGGAGACTGTGGGGCTCAGCCTGGACAAAAGGGACATTCAGGTTCCCAAGGAGGCATATTGAACAGAGATTCATTTATGGCCGCCCAGGGCTCACCACCTGGAAGACTGGTTTTGCAAAGCGGGTAACCACAAATCAGAAGGGCACCCACCGGGTTATACTGGCAAGTCGGCTGAGGGAGAACTATAGACATTGGGACGTAGAAACACGCATGAGCACAAATCTGTATGCGATGTCCTTAGACAGTGTCCGCTGATGTTCTCACCATTTGAGGGGCATCTTAGCAATGAATGTGCAGTCGTAGTACCATTTGGAAGAAATCTCAAGAAGGACATGAGGGGCACTTGCGCGCCTCGGTTGGCGGACTCTTCATTTCAGCTCTGGTCGTGATCTCAGGGGTGAGACCCAGCCCCTAGTGGGGGGCTTGCTTGCTTAAGATTCTCTCTCTCCCTCTGGCCTCCTCCTTTCCCCTCACTTCCCAGGCACAGGCGCTCTTTCTCTCTCTCTCAAGTACATTATATCCCAGGAGTGTCTCTGTATCTTCAGAATCATATACTTTGGCATCATTCCCTAAGTATGAGTCTAAACTCCACAAAATTGACTTTAGTCGAGGACTGGCCAGTGTTGGTCTGGTTCCCAGCACCTGTGGGCTGGCAGCTCCCTGCCCTTCAACCCTGGGTCCCCTCTGAACCACGGGAGCCTCTGATGCTCCACCATTTAGAGGAGTGCTTTATCAATGTCCTCACCAAGCACCCGCCCACCTCTCGACTCTGCGGGGCTGGTGGCACAGGCAACTGATTGGCAGGTGTGCCCCCCAGGCACCCCCAAGTGGCTGAATCCCAGCCATCACCAGAACCTCCAGCTCCTGGCCACAGGCAGCGTCCACAGATTGAGAAGTTCTGAAAGCACCAACCCGCACTCAGCTCTCACCGGCAGCAGGTTGGAGCTCCGGAGCACAGCCCGCACCGGTTCTGCCCCGACCCCATGACCACCCAACAAGATGCAGCTGGATGGGACATGCAAGTCCCAGCACATGGGGGTCACCTCGGCTTGGAGGCGCTTTCTCAGGAGGCTGCCCTGATCCTATAACTGAGCCCTTCTCTCCAACACAAAGACGGTTATGTGAGGCTCAGGGTTTGGTCAGTTGGAGGCCCCAAGAGGGCCCAGACGTCTGCGCCAGGGAGTTGGTGCTGAGGCAGAGGAGGGCCGAAGACAAGGTTTGTCAAGATACCATCTGGGAGAGCAGTGCGGGGAGCCAAGGTGCAGGCCGTCCGCCACTAAGCCCCTGATGAGAGATGGGAAGGTCCTCTCCTTGGGCCCAGTGTGTCCTCTGAACAGACACTGCAATGTCGGGGAGGATGAGACAGCAGCCAGGCCTGTGTCCAGGCGTCCCTGTCTGCACCCAGTAAGAGTAGGTCAATAAACACGGATGAAGGCGAAAAGGAAAACTTAGAAGCATGTCAGCCACGTGCAACACCTGGTGGTCAGAGCCCCTTTGCTGTAGACCCAGGGCCCTGGCATCAGCATGGGGGGGAGGCCACCGAGTGTGAAAGGTGGCCCTTTAGCCTGTGGGGCCTCTACCCCCTCCTAGATTCAGGAGGGAGGACAGGGGCCTCTTTCAGTTAGAGGCCGGACCCCATTCATTCCAGAACATTGACACCCCAGGAAGCCCAGCCTACATTGCCCATCTACATCTTGTGAATGACTTCTCTCCCCAGAGGGCCTGGGTGGGCAACCTGTGTCCCTCTTCTGCTCTCAGAGAACTGACCTGGCACAAATTCTGGATCACACCCCATGTGGACTTACCACCAGGGGAGGCCAGAGCCCTACCCTGACCTCAAAAGATGTCAGGTGGCAACTCCTCATCCTGAGGGCCTCTGGTCTGTGGGGACACCTTTTCATTCCTTGAAATCTCGAGGACAGAGAGCTTCTGTGGAGCACATCCCTGAGTGGATAATTCTCCTGACACAGGACCGGGAATCTTCTGGACAGTGCCAGTGCTCTCCCCGGGCTCACCCTGCCCTGGGATGGACTCAGGAAGTCTAGGACCCACAGGGACCAGGACCCAGGCTGACCAGTCCCTCACCCCTGCCCAGGGCTCAGGGCCACTCACATCCTTTGGAGCCTCCTTAAGATCCTGGTGCAGCCCCTGGCATCCATACAGGGGTGACATAGTGACATGCAGACAACACCCAGGAAACCAAACCCTGAAGCTGGCTTTGGCTAAGGAGGTGGAAGAGGAGCTAATTTCCATCCGTTTCTCCAACAGACCCCCTGGTCCTTCCCACATGCCTGTTCTGTCCTGCTTACTCCATCTAGGGCCCTAGGAGCACCCCAATCTGTCAGGAGTCCCTGTGCAGCCTACACTCTGCCTGGCAACAGACAATGGGAGACGCAGCGTGACCACAGGAGGGTTTCCCAGGCAGACAACAGAGGATGCACAGGATTCTGAATCACATGGACAGTCTCTGGGCCAAGTTCTGCTCACAGACACTGAGAGAGGGTCTCCTCCAAAACTCCCCTTGAGAACCAGGGTGCGTTGAACCACCTAACCGGCCGCCATCATCTACTGTTCCCAAGACATAGAGAAATCCACTTCTCATCGGGGATCTGAATCCAGAGATACCTGGTACTGGGTCTGTGTCCCTAAAGCAGAGGCCAGGTTGGAGACACTGAGTGATGGACAGTGGATCCTCATCAGTCATCACCCTGCCTGCCTATGTCTCACCCCCAGAGTCTTCTCTGTGACCTTGATGCCAGGAGGAAATCCATCCTCCCCAGAGCAGGTGAGATCACTGGGGAGACCCGGGCCCAGCTGGGCTTCTCTGTTATCAAGGGAAACGATCCCCTGGACCTGGGGACCCTGGGCTGTGTGTGTGGTGCCCACAGACTCAAGGCCAGGACACAGCACAGGCCACTGAGGGAAGGGACAAGGGTCACCCTCTCAGGGAGCCGGGTCCCCCTCAGCCCGGCTCTTCAAAGCCTGCCCCCCGGGGCCAGGAGGATCCGCGTCCCCTGGGAGCTGGTTAGATGCAGGCTCCGGGGTCCACACCACACCTGCCGAGTCAGATCTGCTTTTCCACAGGATCTGCGGACCCTCCCTCCGTGGGCGCAGAGCAGAGGCGGCCCCGGCGCCACGTCCCGGGGTCTCAGCCTGGCTGCGCATCTGCTAAAGCAGCCTGTCCAGGGGTCACCTGGGCCTCCGCAGTCTTGATGACGTTCCCCAGGTGATCCCCAGGCCCGGTGGGGGTGACGTCCCGGGACAGGCTCTGGAGGCGGCCGCGGGCTCCCGCTCTGCAGGGGGAAGCCCCAGGGCCAGGAGGGAGGGCTGTGGGGGCGCGGACCCTGCACCTCGCCCCCAGCTGCGGGGCGCGCCCCGGACCCGACGCCCCGGGCTCGTGCTCGGGCCAAGCAGGCCGTGTGCGCAGCTGCGGGGACCCCCACGGGGACAGAGGAAGGGAACCCCGGGACCTGCCGTCGGGGAGGGGGGGGCCGGCGAGCCCCCGCCCGGCCCGCGTGACCCGGCCCCGCCCCCAGAGGCGGCCCCGCGCGGAGGGGGAAGGACGCGGCGCTGTGGGGCGGACCGCGGGGCCCGAGCGTCTGCGCGGCGGCAGCTGCTCTCACCCCGGCCGGACGGAGCGGGCAGCGGGCACCATGGAGCCCCCCTCGGCCTCTCCCCGAGCAGGGCGCGGCCCCTGGCAGGAGCTCCTGCTGGCCGGTGAGGGGGCCGATCCCCTGGGAGGGGCGGGAGGACGGGGGAGCGGCGGCCTGGGGCCTGGGGCCTGGGGGGGCGGACGGGGCTCCGCGGGGGACGGGGCGGCGGGCGGGGCGGGGGAGCCGGCTCAGCGACGGGGCGGCCTCGGGATCTGCAAGTGGGGAGTGAGGGGCTGGGTCCCAAGGGCCTCCTCACCGGGGACTCAGTTTTGCAACCTGACGGGAACCACACCCAGGGACCCTAAACCCTGGCCTTGCCACCACCCTGGGGTCCTGACCGATAAGCGCCAGACTCAGAGGGCCCTGGGGACGCTCAGCCCTGGTATTTGCAGCCGGGCCACCCCGGGGGACAGCACAGAGCAGACCAGTCCCTGCTCCCTGAGCTCACTTCTCTGGGAGGAAGACAGACCCGCAGAGACATCTGGAATGTCATGTCAGGTAAGGATAAGCGGCAATGAAGGGAACAGAGCAGGGAAAGGTCAGGACATGAAGACAGAGGGTCCTTAGAGGAGCAGGTCACGGCAGGCCTCTCCCAGGGACCCCCTGAGTGTCACCAGGTATCTGAGGGCAGTGAGGGTGTGAGCCACACACATTTGAGGAAGAGCTTTGGAAACAGGAAATTAAGTTGAGGGGCCCAAAATAACGTGGTCATGCCACTGACCTTGACCAACAGGAGACACACAGACACCCAGATACACATGTCTGCTCACACCCCTCCCCTGAGGCTGGGGGATTAGGACCTGCTGTGTCTCCAGGGCCTCAGCTTTCTGTCCCAACATGTAAGTCCAAACAATAATCCATCCCCTCTCTTCCCTCCTAGTCTCACTCTTAACCTTCCAGAACTCGCCCACCACTGCCCAAGTCACTGTGGAATCTGTGCCTATTGATGCTGCCGAAGGGAAGGATGTGCTTCTGCGTGTCCACAATCTGCCCGGGAATCTTCTAGGCTATGACTGGTTCAGAGAGGAAATTCTATCGTATCATATGTAGGAAACACACAAGTGATTACCCTGGGGCCTGCACATGGGGCAGAGAGACAGCCTACCCCAATAGATCCCTGCTGTTCCAGAACATCACCCTGAACGACATGGGGTATTACACCCTACAAATCATTAAGAAAAAATTTCAAATTGAACAAGTACTTGGACAGCTCCGTGTATTTCGTATTTCCTCTCTCATGTCTGGTGTCAGGTGGGGGGATTTCCACTACACACACACAGGATTCGCAGGCCTGCACTGGGCCTCCATCCCTCTCTGCATTATGTCCCATGAGGGGTTCAGGCATTTCGTGGGGGACCCACACACAGTGGAGACATACTTCCTAGGATTGGAATTCCTTTCCTGGAATTCAGACTCTGTAATCATCTGACAAAGACCCTGCAGGACTCATTCAAGGCCAGGCCTGAGGGATCCTCCCCAGACCTCAGCCCAGAAAGCCTCTGCCCAGACCACTGTCTTGGACCCCTGATTCTGGTGACCCCGGGGAGTGTGTGCCAGGATGGAGTTGGGGCTCTTGGGCAGAGCCAACTGGGAACAAGGAATTCCTAACAACCTGAGCTGGTCACCAGCCACATGTGGGGGAGTGGCAGGGCCTGGGCCTTCACCTGAGGCTCAGAATGGACAGCACAGACATAACAGGTCCCCAGTCTGTTGGCCAACTGCTGTGGGGGACTTGGGGTCTCCAGAGGAAAGGCAGTTCCCCAGGGAGCAACAGAGCAGTGAGATGCTCCTGGCAGCACCTCCTCCACCCAGATTCAGGCCCAGAGAGCCCTCTCCTGTGGGGTGAGCAGGAACAGAGGCCATTTGATTGACCAGCTGCTATGGACAAAATTTAGATCAGGTATTTCAGGATGTTTAAAGGTTAATTCACAGGCCTGGCAAATAGACATCATCTACCATTATTCCTCTTGCATTCTGGGGAAACCAAGGCATAGGGATAAACAGTCACTGAATCAGGGTCACACAAACTGATGAGCAGCACATCAGTCACCCAAGTTCTTTCTGCAGACCCAGCCCCGTCGTCTCCTCCATCAGTGGGTCTGGGCAGTGAGACCAAATGGAGGCTCACTCCAGTTTACTCTAGACCAGAATGACCTGCCTCAGCAATCAGAGGGAGAATGCCCCTGCCCCCCCAACCCCAGGGGGCTCATCCTCGCCTGCCTGGGCTGGACTTGAAATCAGATTGTTTCCTGATGTGTTGCTGTGGCTCCCACTGGGGTGTAAGGGATGGGACTTGCCTTCCCCTCCTGACTCTGCATCTGAAACCAGCACAGGGTCCACACGTAACAGACTCAGTTGCTTTTGCTTAGGAGGGAAGGAGTGGATGGTGGGGGATTCTTTCCCGCTGGAGGGCAGGGAGCCTGTGTGGCCAGACCTCCTAGGATCCTGCACCCAAGACCCCTCTCTGAAGAGATGATGGATCATTCATCGCTCACCACCCCTGCTTCCTGCTCATCCTCTGGCTCTTTGCTTAGTGGTTGGACTTGGCTCTGCCATGTAAGGGGTCACTGCCTCTTGTCACTCGTTATCAAACAGCCAGGGGGTGCTACGTCTCCAGGCTGTGGGGGGCTGAGAAGTGAACTGACCTCTGGGCTTGTTCCTGGTGGACTTGGGTGTCATTTCTGCTCATAACCCCATCTCCAGGGCAGGCTGTCATGTCTCTGATGAGCCAGGAGAGGTCCAGGGCTGCCTGTGACTCTGTCTGGCGTCTTCTCCTCTGACTCTGTAATCCACATTTGAGAAAGCCTGAAGTTTCAGGCACACAGAGTTGGGGCTTCGCTCTCCCTGAGCGCTCAGATACTCATGTATTTTTTTTAAAGATTTTATTTATTTATTCATGGAGATGCAGAGAGAGAGAGAGGCAGAGACACAGGCAGAGGGAGAAGCAGGCTCCATGCAGAGAGCCCGATTTGGGACTCAATCCAGGGTCTCCAGGATCACGCCCTGGGCTGCAGGCGGCGCTAAACCGCTGCGCCACCAGGGCTGCCACTGTATTTTTTTTTTTTTTTTTTGCGGATACACAGATTTGCTTTATTCTTTTAAGGACTCTAGTTGGCTGAGTGCTGGGATATGTCACGTCTGATTCAAGATGCCTGTGGAAGGGGCACCTGGGTGCCTTAGTTGCTTAAGAGTCTGCTTTCGGCTCAAGTAATGATCCCAGGGTCCTGGATCGAGGGGTTGGTGGGGCTCTCTGCTCAGTGGCAAGTCTGCTTCTCCCTTTCTCTGTGCCTGATCCTCCCCCTTCTTGTGCGCTCTCTTTCTCTCTCAAATATATATATATATATATATATATATATATATATATATATATATATATATATATATATATATTTAAAAAGATGCCTGCTGAGGAATCACAGGTACCACACAGGGCAATGTTCTCTCTATTGTCTGCACAGCGGAGTTACACAAACCCAGCATCACAAGCAACAACTCCAGCCCCGTGGAGAATGCGGATTCTGTAGTGTTAATGTGTGAAGCTCAGACTCAGAGCACAAGCTGCCTGTGGTCAGTAAACAGTAAGAGCCTCCCGGACAGTCCCAGGCTGGAGCTGTCCCTGGACAACAGGACTCTCACTGTACATGGTGTCACAAGGAATGACCCTATGAGGGACCCTATGAGTGTGAAACTCGGAACCCAGTGAGTGCCGATTGTAGTGACCCATTCACCCTGAATGTGCTCTGTTGAGTAACTTCCATTCCTACCTGGCCCAGCTGCGAGCTCAAGTCCACACAGCCAGAGGCCAAGCCACATCCTTCCTTCTGGGGTCCACGTCCATGACCCTCAGCTGGACCCCCAGCCTGGCCATGGCTTCTTGTCCCCAGCAAACTTGGGCAGGCCCAGCATAACCAAGACTAGGAAGGGGTGGGCTGCTCCTTCCTGGGAGGGTCAACAGCCTGGGAGGGGAAACAGCTTCATGTCTCAGACCCAGGCTCAGTGAACACAGGGGGCTTCTGGTTGGGATGTTTGAAAACAAGGTTGGGACCCAGCTCAGAGGGACACTGTGGCCCTTATACAGATGGGAGCTTCCCTTTCCCTGGGATTACATCACCTGTGGCTTTATTCTGTTTGCTCCAGATGGCCCGGACACACCCACCATTTACCCCTCAGACTCCTATTACCATCTAGGGGGAAACCTCAGTATCTCCTGCGGCACAGCCACTAACCCACCTGCACAGTATTCTTAGTTTATCAGTGGGAGACCCCAGCTATCCACATAGGAGCTTATTATCCCCAACATCACTGTAAATCATAGTGGATCCTATACCTAACTTATCTATCAGAATGGCTCACCATTATCTATCTATCTTATCTATCAGAATGGCACTTGCCTCAATAAGACCACAGTCGAGATTGTCACCGTCTCTGATAAGTGCATCCCTGGAGCATCTGCACTGAGCACTGATGTGAAGTTCTGTCTGCTTTTCAGAAAAGGGCCTAGAATAAGTTCTTTCCCATTTTCTTGTCACAAGCATATCCCAAATCTGTCCCTGAATGATCCCCTTACATGTCTGCAGGTGCTTCCTCCCCTTACTCTTGGATTTTTCATGGCCCCTTGGGTCCAGCCTGTAATGTGGGGAGAGGGTCCTCAGCTCCAGAAAGACCTGCATAAAAGGGGGCTTTGCAAATGGGGCAGAAAGAAGGGTCCTCAGGGTCAGGTTGCCTTTTGTTATTGAATTACAGAAGTGCTTTATATATTCTGAATATTAACCTTTTACCTGATAGGAGTTGCAATTATTTCCTTCTAACCCACAGGTTGCCCTCACTTTTCTTTGCAAAGTGAACTTTAGTTGACACACTATGTGACATTAGTGACATCTGGGCTCTCTCTACAGTGGGCTATTATGGACATTGCTGCTTTAAACTTTGGGGTGAAAAAAACTTTGGGGTGCAGGTATCCCTTCAGATCACTACGTTTATATCCATTGGAAAAATACCTAGTAGTGCAATTGCTGGGCCATAAGGCAGCTCTATTTTTAACTTCTTGAGGAATCTCCACACTGTTGTCCAGAGCGGCTGTACCAGCCTGCATTCCCATCAAGTGTAAGAGGGTTCTGCTTTCTCTGCATCTTCACCAACATTTGTTGTTGCCTGACTGAATTTAACCATTCTCACTGGTGTGAGTTGGTATCTCATTGTAGTTTTGATTTGTATTTATTTCCCTGATGCCAAGTGATGTGGAGCATTTTTTCACGTTTTTGTTGGCTCTTGGTATATTTGCTTTGGAGCAATGTCTGTTCATGAATATCCAACAGAATAAAGACAGTCTCCTCAAAAATGGTGTTGGGAAAATTGGACACCCGCACATAGAAGAATGAAATTGGACCGTGATCTTACACCATATACAAGGATAAACTCAAAATGGATGAAGGAACTAAATGTGAGAGAGGAATCCTTCAAATCCCTAGAGAAGAACACAAACAGCAACCTCTTCGACCTCAGATGCAGCAACTTCTTGCTAGACACATCTCCAGAGGCAACAGAAACAAAAACAAAAAGCAAAAACAAAAAAGAATTGGGACTTCATCAAGATAAAAAGCTTTGCACAGCAAGGGAAACAGTTGATAACCCTCCCTGGCCCCCAGGAATCCCTACAGAATGGGAGAAGATATTTGCAAATATCTTATCAGATAAAGGGTTGGTATCCAAGATCTATAGGAACTCATCAAACTCAACACCCAGAAAACAAAGAATCTGGTCAAGAAATGGGCAGAACTCATGAACAGACATTTCTGTTAGTTTCATTTTGGGGTAGTTCATTCTTAGTATTAGCAACAGACTGATTTTATATGTCGATTATTTATTCTGCAAATTTGTTGAAATTATTTATTGGTTCAGCAGTCTTTGGGGGGATCCTTAGGACTTTGGACATATAATTTCATGTCATCTAAAACAGACATAATTATACTTATTCCTTTCCAATTTGATTGCGTTGTGGTTTTTTTTTTTTCTCCTCCTAATTATTTTAGCTTGGATTTCTGAACTTTTTTTTTTAAGATTTATTTATTTATTCATGGGAGACACACACACACACACACACACACACAGAGGCAGAGACACAGGAAGAGGGAGAAGCAGGCGCCATGCAGGGAGCCCGATGCGGGACTCGATCCTGGGACTCGATCCGGGACTCCAGGATTACGCCCTGGGCTAAGGGCAGGCGCTAAACCACTGAGCCACCCAGGGATCCCCTTCTTTTTTTTTTAAGATTTTATTTATTTATTCATAGACACAGAGAGAGAGAGAGGCAGAGACACAGGCAGAGGGAGAAGCAGGCTCCATGCAGGGAGCCCCATGTGGGACTCGAATCCAGGTCTCCAGGATCACACCCTGGGCTGCAGGCGGCGCCAAGCCGCTGCGCCACCGGGGCTGCCCCAGGGATCCCCTTCTGAACTGTTTTGAATCAGGTGGTGAAAGTGGCATGTTTATCTTCTATCTGATCTTAGAACAAATGCTTTCAGTGTTTCATCATGGAGTATGATGCTAGCTACGGGCATTTCATATAAGGCCTTCACTATGTTGGGGTAGTTTTCTTCTATTCCTAAGAGTGCCAGTACTGTGTATACAGTAACCACTTCTCTACAGGAGGTTTTTGCCATGAGAGTGAATCCACAGGTCTGGAGGTGAAAATCTTTTTCAGAGTGAGAAATCCTGTAGATTGAAAAGTCTTGGATTCCTAAGGTTATGAAGAATGGGCAGTCTGCTCTCATTCCCTAGTAAATTATAACAATGTGAATGATGGGGCAGCCTGGATGGCTCAGGGGTTTAGCGCCGCCTTCAGCCCAGGGTGTGATCCTGAAGACCAGGGATCGAGTCCCACATTGGGCTCCCTGCATGGAGTCTGCTTCTCCCTCTGTTTGTGTCTCTGCCTCTCTCATGAATAAATAAATAAAGTCTTTATTAAAAAAAAAAAGACAGTGTGAATGAATGCCTTCCCTATGTTACATAAAGCTATCTTGAACAGAGAGATGGAAGGGCTATGAGTCTTTCAATCACAAACTACATGGAAAGATATATAAGGAAAGAAGCCTCATCTTTTAAAGTCACAAAAATTCAAGAAAAAAATCATACAGAATTCCATGGGAAAAAATTCCACCTGATGATGAGGATTCTGGACATGTCAACTTAAAAGAGGTTCCTAGTGCTGATACTACAGAGATGTCCAGGCAGATCAGACACATGACTGAGGGCCAGAAGGGAATGTGAGGGCCAGAGGAGGAGGTAAAGCCCTCTCCTTACAGATCATCACCTGAACAAAGACCTTCATCGGATCTGAAGACAACGGGATCATCCCCTGGGTCACCATTATAGAGCTCACGGGGGCCTTAGAGTGGCCGAGATCTCAGAGGAAAGAGCACAGCCCTTGGCTCCAGGCCAACTCTCCTTCTGTTTCCCCCAGTGTATCTCCACAGAGCAAGTGGACCAGCCTTGTCTCCAGGCCAGAAATACCATAGTCATAGAACCTAATAACTCTGTGGTCCTGATCTCCACAAATGACACTGGGGTCTCTATCCAGTGTTCCTTCAATGGCCAGAGTCTAAAGCTCATAGAGAGGATGAAGCTGTCCCAGGACAAGGGCACCCTGGCCATATGCCCTGTCAGGAGGGAAGATGCTGGGAATTATAAGTGTGAAGTCTCCAAGGTGGTCACTTCCAGCAAAACTGACCCCCTCAGTGTGAGGAGGAGGTAGAGGCCTGCAAAACATCATGGATAAGATCGCCAAAATTAGACTTGCTTGTAGTATCTTGCTTCTGTTATGTACCAGCTCTTGAACCTTGGGCAAGACACTCAATCTCCTGAACCTCAGTGTTCTCATCTTAAAAAACTAGAAAGAACAGGTGGATCTTAGGGCTGCTGTGAGGGTTGTTAATATGAGCTCATGAGATGAAATCCTGAGACAGTATCATGCTTAGATTTGGGGCTCAATCAAATTTAGTAGCTATTGGTTTTTTGTTATTAACATTTTTGTTACTAGCTGTAATGTCATGTGGATTTGAGATTCAGTGTTGTCTTATCACGTTGCAGCTCTGTGACCTTCACTGATTTAGTCAAGCTCTTTCCACACTCAGATACTCATTTTGCACAGTGGGGATGACATCTGGCCCCCTCCAGGGCAGAGAAGCAACAGATGAGATAAATACAAAGTATTTCCCATGTGCTTTGCAGAGAACTGACCTCAAAAGCTATCATCTAATGTTCTTCTCTTTAATCAGTGTTGAGTGGACAGGTAAGAATCTCCCTGTAAGAGCATCAGTGATGATGAAAGGGAAGACACAGGGGAAGAGGCATAACGTGAGAGGAAGATACACAGGACAGCTGTGCTGGTGCGGGGAACTACATGAGGATTAGAGCAAGTCCAAGGTTTTACTTCGAGGAGCAGAAATGATGCAGCAGTCAGGGGGTCAGGACTCTGGTGACAACACATACACCACCCAGACCTCAGTGGCCTTTCCTTCCTCCCTAAGCATGCCCTTCCCTCTTGGCCCCTCCTGGTGTCCCCAGATTTGACTTCGGACACATTCCCCTGACTTTTTCTTCTTATTTTGGATGAAAGACCACAGGCCTCCCTATGGGGTCCATCATTAGCATTGTACTCGGCGTTCCGCTCGGACCAGCGCTCATGGCTGCCTTGGGGTGTCTCCTGCTCTGCAGAAGGACTGGAAGGTACAACGGCATTTCCCACATGCTGATCCTGTCCCACAGCCTACTCCCGGGCAAGACGGAGACCCCGTCCTGACCTAGGATTCTGGGCTGGCTCTTACAGACCTCCCAACTGCCCCCTGGATTTTCCCTCTCATTCCATCTGGCTCCTTCCTCATCAGCTACAGACCTGGGCACTTCCTTCACAGCCTCCTCTGTTATAAATGAGAGACAATTGGGGAACAGCCCCTCAGGGTTGTCCTGATCATTTGCCAAACCTATAAAAATGCTGACAGGAGTAAGGGCTCAGTAAACAGCACCTCCTATGGTTTTTGTTTAGTCCACACACCTTGTGCATGGGATTTGTGGGCTCCGGATGTGAGAGAGATCCTGGGGAAGGTCACACAACAGAGAGTGGAAGAGCCTGACTAGCCAGGTGGGATCATCCCTCAAAATGGCAGATGCAGGAACCAGAGCCTCTGTTGTGGAAGACAGGAAACCTGGGTTCAACCAAAGGATGTCCTGGCATGTCCTTTGTGCCTCTTCCAGGCAGAGGGAGATTGATGATGGCCAGTGTCACATTACAGCATCATCAGGCCTGAGGGGCCTTGGTTCTGACCCCAGCAGGAGCCCCACCTTCAAGGATCCAGTATCCCCAAGGCTCTCCACTAGTCCTGAACATACAGCTGCAGCTTTGCTCCTTCTACTCATCAAACCCTCATGTTTGATTCCTCTCCTGGGTCTTCCATCACTTTTCAGGACACTTTCTCCTAGACTCCCATCAGCCTCCAAGGCTTCCTCTGTGGGCCCAGGACAAATGTGCTCCACGGCCTTTCCTTATCCCCTCTCCTGGGCCCTTGCTCTCCTAAATAGCAGTGGTGGAGAGAAGAGATCTCTAACTCCTACCTGCATGAGGATCCTCCTTGTCCCCAGCTGTGACACCAAAGCTGTGACCTCACCCTGCTCCCATTACACGTGGTCTTTCCTAGGGTCACTGCCTGCCATGATCTCAAAGAGCTCCAGAGCCCAACATCCATCCCCAACCACTGAGTATCTCTTCAGCCCAGAAGAAACTGGGATCCCTACTCCTGCCCCACAATGTCCACTCCTGGATTCAACTCCTGGGGCTTCTGACCCTTTCTCTGGGGCTTCAGCACACAGGACCTCCACTGGCCATACTCCCTGACTTGTGGAATTTGGATCATAGGTTATAACCTGGCACTCATGAAGCCCTAAAATATCCTATGGGTCTTTCCCTGGAAGGTGCTCCTTCTGTGGTTCTCTGAGCGCTAAAGACGTGTCCCTGACTGGGAGTGTGGGCTCAAAGTTCCTCACAGCCCTGGATGCTAACTCCTGTCTCTCCCCCCAGGCCATGGTCCACCCAGCAGCTCTACATCCCCGGTAAGCTCGCTCCCTCCCCCAGCCTTTCCACTGGGGTCCAGGCTGTGCAGGCTCAAGGCAGGGCCACCAACCAATTCAGCAGCATCACAGACCCTGCTTCCCTAAGAGTAGCCAGGCAAGGCAAGCCATGTATTGGCCAGGAGTGGACCTACTCCTGGGGCAGGACCAGCCCTCACCATGTCCTGAGATTTCCCTATTCCCCTGAGCTGGCCAAAGGTAAACCCTGGAGTCCAGCCAGGCAGGGGCAGGGTGGGTACTGGGAGCAACAGGAAGGGTCCTGGCTAACAAGAATGGGGCAGGGAGTGCAGTGGGCCTGTTTGGGCATGGATCAACAGGCTTGGAGAAGGCTGCTCAAGAGGCAGATCTGCTCACTCCTGTAGAGAAAAGACCCTCCCTTCCTGCTACCAACACCCATTCTCTCCTGTTCAGGACTCCCTGCCCAGCTCCACAGCAGCAGTTCCTATCTGCCAAGTGAGTAGGGCAATGAATGTTCTGGGCTCTGAAGCCCAAGGGAGCCAAAGATTTGCCCCCTTCCTGCCCTGGCTGTGCTGTCAGGTTCAGGAAACAGCAGAGCAAAGAGGATCAGTGTCAGTGGGAGGAAGAAGGGGCCTGGGGCAGAAACCTGCCACATGGCCAGGCTCCCAGAGAGCAGCCAGGTAGGCCTAGAACCTGAATGTCAGGCAGATATGTTCACAGAAGGTTATAGGGGCTCAGAGGCCTCTTCTTGTTTTACAGGAATTATGACAGCTGGACACAAGCATTTACTGCAGACCAACTACACCACAGAAATTGCTGTTTAGTTTCCCCTGCGAACTGCTACTTCCAGGGGCCTTCCTGAGACCCCAGACCCTGTGTGGGGTTAGAAGGTCAGGAGCCGCAGCTTGAGCCACAGAACCAACTCTAAGCATTGAGAATATTCATAGACCTGGACCCACAAGTGGTCTTTTTTCAGTCCATTCTTTGTTCTCTCTTCTGGTTTCCAGTGATGTCAATGTGAGATCGTTCCCTTTTTCTGATTTTTTTTTTTTTGAGAGAGAGAGAAGGAGAGAGAGAGAAATGCTCCTGAGAATGGAAAGGGGCTGAGGGAGAAAATCCTTAAGCCGACTCCCAACTGAGCAGGGAGCCCAGCACAGGGCTTGATCTCAGGACCCTGACATCATGACTTGAGCCCAAATCAGATGCAATGCAATCCCCATCAATGTGCCTACAGCATTTTTCAATGAAAGAGAAAAAAGCAATTCTGAAATTTGTATGGAACCACAAAATGCACCAAATAGAAAGTCTGCTTGAGCAAGAAGAAGGAAGCTGGCAGCATCACTTTTCCTAATTTCAAACTACATTCCAAAACTGCCATCATCAAAATACTAAGGCATGGTGACAGCACTCCAACGAATGCATCTACCGTCACTTGTCTCTCAAGTGTGGATTTAAGAGAGGTGAGCAGCCAAACCCAAGTTCATAACCAGTTCTCTGTCAGGTACCAGTATTGACAGAGGGAAACAATAGTGGAACAGAAAAGAGCCCTGAACTAAATCCATGCATATAAGGTCAACGGATCTTCGACAAGGGTGTCAAAAATACACAGTGGGAAAGGATAGTCTCTACAACAGTTGATGTTGGGGAAAGTGGATAGCCACATGCAAAAGAATGAAATGGCACACTTACTTTACACATACAAAAATCAACTAAAATTCACCAACTTAAATCATAAAACTCCTAAGAGAAAACATAGGGGAAAAGCTTGATGACATTGGTCTTGGCAAAGACTTCATGGATATGACAGAAAAAGCACAGGTAACTGAAATGAAAGTCAACAAGTAGGACTATATCACACTAAGCACTTTCTGTACAGCAATGGAAATCAGGAACAAAATGAGAAGGCAACCTAGCAAATGGGAGAGAATATTTTAGAACATGTACATATAATGGGTTAATATCTCCCAGATAAAAGGAACTCCTACACCAGCATAGTAAAAAAGACAGGAACAAATGACCTGATGTTCAATGGGCTAGCATGTCTCCAAAGACAAAGGAAACCAAGCAAAAACGAAGTCTTGGGTCTTTGACAACATGGAAAGCCTCCACACAGCAAAGGAGATGGTCAACAAACTCAAAGGCAACCGATGGAATGGAAGAAGATATATGCAAATTTCTTATCAGATAGAGGGCTGCTATTGAAGATCTAACAGAAATCATCAAACTCAACACCAAAAATAAACAAAGAATCCAGTCAAGAAATGAGCAGAACACATGAACTGACATTTCTTCGAAGAAGACAAATGGCCAAGAGACACAAGGGAAACTGCTCCACATCACTTGGCATCAGGGAAATACAAATCAAAACCACAATGAGTTATCACCTTACACCAGTCAGAATGGCTAAAATGAACAACTCTGGAACAACAAATGGTGCAGAGGATGCAGAAAAAGGGGAACCCTCATACACTGTTGGAGGGATGCAGGCTGGTACAGCCACTCTGGAAAACTGTATGGAGTTTCCTCAAGATATTAAACATAGAACTACAATACGATCCAGCAATCCCACTTCTAGATAATTCTCAAAAGAACTGAAAGCAAGATCCCGAGGAGGTATGTGCACACCGGTGCTTATTACAGCACTATTCCCAACAGCCCAGCTATGGAAACACCTAAATGTCCATTGCAGATGAGTAGTTGAGGGAGATGTAGTATATACATATAATGGAACACTATTAAGTGGATAAATCTCATATGCACTGTTAATAAAGTTAAAGTAAGGTAATAGACAATGATAAATGTTTTCACAGTTGAAACCAAAGCAAACAGCACCCTGAGATGCCACTTCTCATACATCAGACTGGCAAAACAAATGTAAAAGACTGTCCATAATTAGTGTTGTTGAGGATGGAAGCACTCTCATACATTACTAGTGAGAAAGTAAAATTACAATACTTTGGGAAACAGTATCGCATGTTCTTCAACCAATTAAACTTGTGCCTCCTCAGCGATACCCTCACTGCCCTCCTGTAACTCTTCCCAAGAGATATGAGAGCACACTCCCATTTCAAAGCCTCCTGCACTAAAGTTTCTGGCAAGTCTACTTGTAATAGCCCAAAGATGGAAACAATATAAATGTCCATAAATGAGTGAACGAATTAAAAAAAAACCTTTCTGCACCCTTCCAATGTACTACACTAAGAGATTAAAAAGAATAAAACTGTGGATCCATGCAATAAATGTACCAATGGGTTAATTTTTTTAAACCACACTGAGTAAAGAATTCAACCCCGACCTTAAATTATATTGTATTATTCACCTATTCAAAATTCTAAAAACTGTAAACTAATGTCTAACAACAAGCAATGTAAGGTTTCATGTGAACAGGGGAAGGAGGGTTAAAAGGGGCCAAAGAAAAGAATAGAGAGGACATGAGGGGACTTTTGAGAGGAAGGGACATGTTCACTATCTTATGTAGGAATGAATTTTCTAGTGCATCCACATGGGAAAACTGAACATATTGTTTACTTTACGTATGTTGAGTTTCCTTTTTATTTCTTTATTGGGGAGAGATAGCAGGACCAAGGGGGAGGGATAAAAGAGGAAGCAAAATCCTAAATGAGCAGGGAACCCACTTGGGGCTCCATCCAGGACCAGGAGATCATCACCTGAGCCAAAGGCAGACACTGAACTCCCAGGCACCCCTGGTGAGTTTCTTATATGTCCACTATATCTCAATAAAGTTGTCAAAATTATATATACATATATGAAATATTACTTAAGTACAAATTTAAAAAATAGCCAACTTCAGGGCAGGTCTCTGTCTTCCCTCCTTCCCTCCTTGTCCACCAGGTGGCGGCAGAGCTGCTCTGTAGCCAAGAGCCTTGCTCAGGGCGCCACAGCCCAGCAGGCTCTGACCCACCTGTCTCACCGCTGTCACCCACTGTCACACTTCTCCTGGCTCCCAGGCTCTTCGTCCTGAAGGCCCCTGGTCTGTGGAGACCCCTGAAGATTTCTCAGCAGCCCGTGGAGTCCTGGGGAACTAGGGGACATTCCCGTGCAGGTGGGACAGGAGAACCCAGGATCTGCCTTTGTTTCCGGGGGGCTGAGGGTCTCCTCCCCTTTACAGAGGCAGCCCTGGGATCCCTCAGCTGAGTCTCTGGGTGGAGCCGCTCCAGCTCCTGTTTCCTGTGGGAGATCTAGAGCAGAGAACAGACAGAGACACAGATAACTTGGAGGCAATACCCCTACCCCTAGGCTGTGATGGAGAGACAGGGCATTGTGGTGTCCAGCCTTCCAGGCAGGTATGTTTTCCCCCAAGTCTCAAGAGATGACTACTAGGTCATTCCTTGGACTGTTGAGGACAGAGAGCTCCTACTGTGGAGCACATCCTTTTTGGTAGATAATCCTCCTGAAAGAGGCTCAGGAATCTTCTGGACAGTGCCTGTCCTCTCCCCAGGCTCACCCTGCCCTAGAATGGACTCAGGCAGTCTAGGACCCACAGGAACCAGGACCCAGGCTGACCAGTCCCTCACCTCTGCCCAGGGCTCAGGGCCACCCATATCCTTTGGAGCTGGTCAGCATCCTGGATGCAGCCCCCGGCAGCGCCTCCAGGAGGCGACATAGGGACATGCAGACAATACCCGGGAACCCAAAACCCTGAAGCTGGCTTTGGCTAATGAGGAGAAGGAGGAGCCTGAATTCTATCCCTTTCTCAAACAGACCCCCTGGTCCCTCCCACCGGCCTGTTCTGTCCTGCTGGCTCTGTCTAGGGTGCTCCTAGGGTGATACGTAAGGGGTCTCTGTGCTGTCCCCACTTTTTACCTGACATCAGCCAATGGGAGAGACAGTGTGACCACAGGAGGCTTCCTCAGGCAGAGGACACAGGCTGCCCAGGATACTCAAGACCACATGGACAGTCTCTGGACCATGTTTCAGCCAAAAGACCTTTAGAGGGTGAGTCTCCTCAAAACCTTCCCTTGGGGACCAGAGAGCCCCAGCCACCTGATCTCCCACCACTGCTTCTCTTCCCAGGATGTGCAAGAATTCCTCTTCACACCTTGTAAATGAGCTCCTCAGACACCTGGTCCTGAGTCTCTGCCCCTGGAAGCAGAGGTCAAGCTGTTGACACCCAGGGATGGGCACTGGACCCTCACCAGTCATCACCCACGCTGCCCCTTTCTCACCCCCAGAGTCCTCTCTGTGACCTTGCTGCCAGGAGGAAATCCATCCTTCCCAGAGCAGGTGAGAACACTGGGGAGATCCGTGCCCAGCTGAGCTTCTCTATTACAAAGGGAAACGATCCCCTGGATCTGGGGACTCTGGGCTGTGTGTGTGGTGTCCACAGACTCAGGCAGGACACAGCAGAGGGCACTTAGAGAGGGGAGAAGGGTCATCCTCTCAGGGAACCAGGACCCCTCAGCCCGGCTGCTGTGTCAGGAGGGATGATGCTGGGAGTTACCAATGTGAGGTCTCCAGCCTGGTCAGTTCCAGCAAAAGTGACACACTCTGTGTGACTGTGACCTGTGAGTGAACTTCAACCCCTCTTCCATCCATCCTGTATATTTTCCTGGCAGGGGGTATGAAATGGATGAAGTCCCAGAGGAGGTAGAGGCCTATAGGACATCGTGGATGAGGTCCCCAGAATTAAACTAATCTTTTAGCATCTTGGTTCTGATATGTACCAGCTGTTGGACCTTGGGCAAGACTCTCAACCTCCAGAGCCTCAGTGTTCTCATATATAAAACTGGAAAGAACAGCTGGATCTCTGGGCTGTTGTGAGTGTTGTTAATATGAGCTCATGAGATGAAATCCTGAGACAGCATCATACTCAGATTTGGGGCTCAATCAAATTTAGCAGCTATTGGTTTTTTTGTTGTTGGCATTTTTGTTACTAGCTGTAATACCACGTGGAATTGGGATTCAGTGTTTTCTTATCACGTTCCAGCTCTGTGACCTTCACTGATTTAGTGAAGCCCTTTAAACACTCAGATGCACATTTTGCACAGTGGGAATGACACTTGGCCCCCTTAAGGGCAGAGAAGCAGCAAATGTTATAAACATAAAGCATTTCTATCTCATGTGCTTTGCACAGAACTGACCTCAAAAGTCATTGGCTAAGGCTTTTCTCTTTAATCAGTGTTGAGAGGACAGATGAAGGTCTCCCTGTAAGAACATCAATGATGATGAAAGGCAAGAAAAAATGATGATGAAAGGGAAGACATAGGAGAAGAGGCATAATGTGAGAGGAAGATGAACAGGATGGCTTTGCTGGTGGGGGACAATGTGAGAATGAGAGCAATCCAAGGTTTCACTGTGATGAACAGGAATGATGCAGCAGTCAGGGTGTCAGGACTCTGTGGTGACAACACATACACCACCCAGAACTCAGTAGCCTTGTCTTCCTCCCTAAGCATGCCCTTCCTTCTTGGCCCCTCCTGGTGTCCCCAGATTTGACTTTGGACTCCTTCCCCTCCCTTTTTCTTCCTATTTCAGATGAAAGAAGCACCATGGGCCTCCCTGTGGGGTCCTTCATTGGCATTGCATTTGGGGTTCTGCTCAGATTAGTATTCATGGCCACCGTGGGGTGTCTCCTGCTCTGCAGAAGGACTGGAAGGTAAGAGGCATTTTCCACAGCTGATCCTGTCCCACAGCTGACCCCCAGGCAGGAGGGAGACCTCGTCCTAACCTAGGATTCTGGGCTGGCTCTTCCAGGCCTCCCAACTGCCCCCCTGATTTTCCCTCTCATTCCATCTGGCTCCTTCCTCACCAGCTGCAGACATGGGTGCTCCCTTTACAGCCTCATCAGTTATAAATTAGAGACAATTGGGAAACAGCCCCTTAGGGTTGTCCTGATCACTTGGCAAACCTATAAAAATGCTGACAGGAGTAAGGGCTCAGTAAATGGCACCTCCTGTGGTTTTTTAAGTCCACATGCCCTGTGTGGGGGATTTGTGGCCTCGAGATTTCAGAAAGTTCCTTGGGAAGGTCACACAGCAGAGAGTTGAAGAGCCTGACAGACCAGGTGGGGTCATTCCCCAAAATGGCAGATGGATGAACCACATCAGGAACCACAACCTCTATTGTGTGAGGCCAGAGAACCTAGGCTCATCCAGGGAGAGGTCCTGGGATGTCCTCTATGCCTCTTCCAGGCAGATGGAGATCAAGGATATCCATGTCACATTATAGGATCTCCTGGCCTGAGGGGGCGAGGGTCTGACACATCAGGCGCCCCACATTCAGGGATCCAGTATCCCCAGGGCTCCCAACATGTCCTGAACACACAGCTGCAGCCTTGCCCCTTCCACTCATCAAACCCTCATATTTGATTCCTTTCCTAGGTCCTCCATCAATTTTCAGGACAGTTTCTCTTAGATCCCATTGCCTGCGGGTCTTCCCCTCTAGGCCCAGGACAGGCATGGTCCATGGCCTTTCCTTATCCCCTCTCCTTGGCCTTTCCTCTCCTAAACAGTAGTGGTTGAGAGAGAAGTTCACTAATCCTGCCTGAATGAGGATCCTCTTTGTCCCCAGCTGTGACTCCAAACCTGTGACCTCACCCTGATCCCCTCACACTTAAGCTTGATCTTTCCTAGGGTCAGTGCCTGCCATGATCTCAAAGAGTTCTGGCGCCCAGCATCCACCCCTCATGAGTATCTCTTCAGCCCAGTAGGGACCGAGAGCCCCATAGACCTGCCCCATATTGTCCACTCCTGAAATCACCCTGTGAGGTTTCTGAGCCATTCCCTTTAGCACACGAGACCTCTCGTGGCTTTAGCACATGGGGCCTCCACTGGCCATACTCCCTGACCTCTGGAATTTGGATCATAGGTCATAACCTGGCCTCACGGTGCCCTAAAATGGCCTATGGGTCTCTCCCTGGGAGGTGCTCCTTCATCCCTGGTCCCTGAGAGCTCAGGACCTATCCCTGCCTGGGATGGTAGGCCCAAGCTTCCTCATAGCCCCGGGTGCTAACTCCTGTCTCTGCCCCCAAGCCATGGTCCAGCCAGCAGCTCCACATCCCCAGGAAGTTCGCCACTTCCCCTACTTTTTCCACTGGAACCCCTTCTGTGCAGGCTTACGGCAGAACCACCAACCAATTCAGCAGCATTCACAGGCCCTGCTTCCTTCAGAGTAGCCAGGCAAGGCAAGCCATGTACTGGCCAGGAGTGGACCCACTTCTGGGGCAGGACCAGTCCCCACCATGTCCTGAGTTTTCCCTGCTCCCCCGAGCTGGCCAAAAGTGAATCCTGGAGTCCAGCTAGGGGCAGGGTGGGCACTGGGAGCATCAGCCAGGGGTCCTGGGCTAATAGGAATGGGGCAGCAGTGCTGTGGGGAGTAGTCTGGGACAGGGGCATGGGTCAACAGGCTTGGAGAAGGCTGCTCAAGAGGCAGGTCTGCTCATTCCTGTAGAGAAATGACCTTCCTTCTCTGCTACCAATACCCATTCTCCCCTATTAGGACTCCCTGCCCAGCCCCACAGCAGCAGTTCCTATCTACCAGGTGAGTGTGGGCAATGAATGACCTGTCCCTTAAGCCTTAGGGGGACAAAGATCTGCCCCCGCCTGCCCCTGGCTGTGCTATTAGGTTCAGGAAACAACAGAGCAAAGGGGATCAGGGTTAGTGAGGGGGAAGAAGGGGCCTGGGGCAGAAACCTGCCACACAGCAAGGCTCCCTGAGAGTGGCCAGGTGGGCCTGGAGCCTGAAAGTCACACAGATATGTTCACAAAAGGTTACAGGGGCTCAGAGGCCTCTTCTTGTTTTACAGGAATTACGACAGCTGGACACAAGCATTTACCGCCAGATCAACCACAAAGCAGAAGTGGCTTCTTAGGGCAGCCCGGTGGCTCAGTGGTTTAGTGCTGCCTTCACCCCAGGGCTGGATCCTGGAGACCAGGGATCGAGTCCTGTGTCGGGCTCCCTGCGTGGAGCCTGCTTCTCCCTCTGCCTGTGTCTCTACCTCTCTCTCTCCCTCTCTGTGTGTCTGTCATGAATGAATAAATAAAATCTTAAAAAAAAAAAAGAGGTGGCTTCTTAGTTTCCCCTGGGAATTGTTCCTTCCAGGGGACTTCCTGAGAACTCAGACCCTAGGTGGGGTCAGGAGCCACAGTCTGAGCCAGAGAACCAGCTCTAAACCTTGAGGATATTCAGAGTCATGGAACCAGGGTTGCGTACCTCCTGTTCTCTGGAGATCCACAGGCTGGCCTGAACCCGGGACAAAGGCTGCCATCTCCCAGGAAGTACAGGTTCCCAGGGAAAGTGTCCTTACCCCTGAATCACCAGGAACATGTTGAGAGGACCTGAATAAAGAGGAGTCTTCCCCTCTTTTGCCCTTTTTTTTTTTTTGTGAATAGCAGTTTCTCTTAGCAGAAATTTTCCCAGGGGCACCTGGCTGGTCAGTCAGTAGAGCATGCTACTCTTTATCTTGAGGTCATGAGTTTGAGCCCTATGTGTGGCATAGCGTTTACTTTTAAAAAAGAATAAAGTAAAAAAAAAAAAAAAAAAAAAGAAGAGAAAACATATTCACCTGAAACTCTGGGTCTCTTCTCTCTTGGGTCACACAGGGAGATGTTTACCTCTAAGCTAACCAAGCCCCCATCTCTAGTCTCCCAGAATAGAAGAAGTGGTGAGGGGTGTGGACATGTTGGGACCATGCTCACCAGAACACCAGAGCTGTGGCCAAACCATGAGAGCACTCAGCAGTCCTCACACCGCATGGGGACCAAGGCTATAGACACTCCCAGAGCTTATAAATATGCAGCAGGTTTATAAGTGTGCACAGAACATGGGGCCTCTGCTGACCACAGGAAGAGGAGCTAGGGAGGAGCAGCCACAAGCCGGCAAGCATCCTGAGTGGGACCCTTTCACAGCCTTTTGGTGTCCTGAGCCCTTTGGCCCTCCTCACCCAGCCCTGGTGGCCTTCACCAATAAACTTTCCTGTCCCCAAATCCAGGACCCAGTGGTCTGGCACGGGTCCAAATGTTTCTCCTCTGTGTTAGAGGCCAGCCTTCAGGATATCCTTACCTCTGGGGTGACAGAGAGAGGCTGTCAGAGTAACCCCAGTGGGGAAGACCCAGAATTCATGCCTTGAGCATGGCCCTCACAGGCACTGCCTGTACCCTCTAGCCCAGTCCTTCCCATCAGTGTCCACTTTTCTCCCTGAACTGGATCTTCCTGAAACATACCTCCTGACAAAGAAGTGTCTAGGTCAGAGGCAGGGGGCTTACCCACCAAACTGTCACCCAAGCTCCCATGGCTATTGGACAAATGGTCTCTTCCACCTGGGCCATGGGCTTCCTCCTACCTGTGCATCACTTGCAGCCCCCTCCGCACACCTGGGCCAGCAGTTCTTCATTCTTCCCTGAGGCCCCAGCTTGGGCGCTCTTCCCATGGGGATTCATTTGCATCCCGGTGCCCACATTCACACAAATAAAAGTGGTCTGAGCACCAAGGCACCACTCCCATATTTCACAAGTGTGCCTGCCTTTGCCTGAATGTTCTTAGTCATGAGATGAGAGGTAAGAAAAACAACCTCCAAAGTATCATTATTCAGCTCTAAGATCTTCCTTTTCCCGATGCACCCTATGCTGGATTAGACAAGGTGACATCTCTTGCTAGTTTCCTCTTGCTGCTGTACCAAATTATTGCAAGCTCAGTGGTGTAAATCAGCACAAGTCAAGGTGCTGACCTGGCTACTTCTTCTGGAGGCTCAAGGAAAGTCTGTTTCCTTGCTTTTTCAAGCTGTTGGAGGCCACCTGCATCCCATGGCTGTGGCCCCTGCCTCCACCTTCAAAGCCAGCAGAGCAATGCCAGGTCTTTCTGTGTCCTGTTTCCATCCATCAGGTCTTCTTCTTGGCTCTGCCTCTCCTGCTTCCCTCTTTTCTTATAAGAAAGAACCATTGTGGTTATTTTGCCCCTCCCCCTGGAAAACCACCATAATGTCCCAGTCACATGATCCCTAGTTTGTAAGTCTCTTTATCATTGACATATTCACAGATTCTGAGGATGAGGATAGAAACATCTCTGAGAGGATCATTGTTCTGTATACCACACCCCTCAAGGTCAAATTCGACACTCCTTCGAAACAAACTGCTGATGGGCACCTGGACTTGGTCATCTGACTGTGGTCGCTTCCTGCAGTGATGGCCACCGCACCCTCACTGCCCTGAGTGTTGGAGACAGAGGCCAGTCCACACTCCCTGCAGCCCTCTCCACCTCTTCCTCATCAGTAATGTTCCTTGTTAAGAATGGAAGAGAGGGGTACAGCTAGAAGATGAAGGCTCCCAAACCCTGGGAAGGCCTGAGGGTCCTCAGCACCACGGACAGCGTCCCAGCCCTGCTCCCCCCACGACTTGAGCAGGGAGGAGCAATGAGGGACTGCTGGAGAGGCTGCCCATTTCTGTTCTACAGAAGAGAGTGCAGTGAGGCAGAAGTAGCATTCTCATGGGATAACCCGATTCTGCTCTCATCTCTCAATCCTAAACCCTTATCACATGTGTGGATGTTACTGTCTGGCACATCCATTCCAGCTCCCTGCATGGCTGATTGCTGCACCCAGAGGGTGTCCATAGGGAGGCTGGGAGTCTGCTCAAGCCTTTGAGGAATCTCCTGGCCCCTGAAGGTCAGGCAACTCACTCCCTTGCCTACAGTAAGGCAGGAATGTTTCCTGATTAACTTCTGACTCTTGGTACCTGACCTTGGAAACATACCCATCACCCGCCTCCAGCCCCCCTGAGTACAGCATCCTGTTTCCTGAGCTCCAGCTGAGCAACCCCCCTCCCCCAGGCAGCAGAGCTGAGCAGAACCCTGGGCTCTTCTCACAGCTCCTCCTGGCTGAGCCCTGTGCCTGGTGTCAGAGTCCTTTGCTCTCTGCCCGCCCTTCCCGGCAGAGCAAACGTTCCACCCAAGGGCTAGTGAAGCCTGAAGATCTCCCAGGGTAGAGGTCAACATCTGAGGGTTCCTGCATCTGCCCATGACCCTTCAAAGGGAGAGAAAAGACTAGGCCCCTCACAGCCACCCCATCTTCCTCTTTTGCATCCACATCCCACCCACAGAACCAACTCTGATGTTACGGACTCAGCCCTGCCCTTCTATGGGGCTCAGGTCAATTCTATCCACTCACAGTGTCTGACATAAGGGCCACCTGGGTGCTCTCCTCTTCATGATTTTTTTCTTTCTACTTTTAGTTGGGTTCACTTTGCTCTTATTTTCCTAGTTCTTGTGGTAGGACATGAGATTATTGATTTGAGATATTTCCTCTGTAAACATTTCAGAGTACAAATTCCAATCTCAACACACAGTACAACCTGCATCCCAGAAATGATGGAGATTTTTTAGTGTATTTAATTCTGTGTATTTTTAAAATTTCCTTTGAGTCTTCTCTTTTGACCCATAGTTTATTTACATATATGTAGCTTACTTTCAAAATATTTTGGAAATTTTTCTGTTGTCTTTCATTTATTGATTTCTAGTTTGATTACTATTTTTAGAGAACATACTCTGGTTCCATTTATTTTAAATTTAGTTAGGGGCAGGGCACCAGGGTGGCTAAGTCATTAAACATCTGCCTTAGTGGGTCCTGGGATTGAGCCTCCTCTGGGATTGAGCCCCCTCAAATCCTGAACCCCTGTTCAGTGGGGAGCCTGCTTCTCCCTCTCCCTCTGCTGCTCCCCCTGCTTGTGCTTTCTCACCTCTCTCTCTCAAATAAATAAAATCTTTTTAAAAAATTGATTAAGGGCACCTGGCTGACTAGGTCTGTGGAGCATATGACTCTTGATCTCAGGATCATGAGTTTGAGCCACCAGGTAGAAGTACAGTTTACTTCAAAACCAAGTAAATTTTGTTAGCTTTTAGATAGGACACCAAAGATAAGCAACAGAGAACGATGAATTGGATCTTTTCCTTTTAGCCATCTTTTAATAGCAGGTCAAGTAGCAACAAATTTTCATCTTCCTCCTTCATCAGAAATTTCCTTATTTCTCTTTTGCTTCTCAGGATCATTTTGTCAGAGACAGGATTTGTCCTCCACTAGAAAAACAGGCTACTTCTTTTTGGCCTCCATGCATCAGATACAAAACTTGTGTCTTAATATGCAATGAGTTGTTTCTCTGGCTGTTTTTAAAGATTTTTTTCTCATCTTTAGTTTTCAGAAGTTTGCCATGTGTTTTAGTGATGTGTATCATGTTTGGGGGTCAGCTTGTTGGACCATTGTTTCTTCAGACACTTTTTCAGTTCATACTTTTTTCCTTCTTCTGGTGTCCAGTGGCACCATTGTGAAATCCTTTCTGATTTAAGATTTATTTCTATATCAGAGAGAGAGAGAGAGAGAGAGAGAGAAATGCTCCTGAGTAGGGGGATGGGGCACAGGGAGAGAATCCTCAAGCAGATTTCCCACTGAGCAGGAAGTCCAATGCAGGGCTCAACCTCAGGACCCTGACCTCATGACCTGAGCCAAAAAAAAGAGACCACAAGCCAAGGAGAATCAGCACACTCCAGAGGCTGGAAAAGGCAGTGCCCCCACCCCTGGGCTGTGATGAGGAGAGAGGGCATTTGATGTCCAGACCCCCAGGCACGTGCGTCTCCTCCAAAGTCTTAAGAGATGCCTACTCCGTCATTCCTTGAACTGTTGAGGACAGAGAGCTCCTCTGAGGGAGCACATCCCTGGGTGGAATCAGGAATCTTCTGGACAGTGCCTGTCCTCTCCCCAGGCTCACCCTGCCCTGGGGTGGACTCAGGCAGTCTAGGACCCACAGGGACCAGGCCCGGGCTGACCAGTCCTCACCTCTGCCCAGGGCTCAGGGCCACCCACATCCTTTGGAGCCTGGTCAGCATCGCGGGTGCAGCCCCCGGCAGCGCCTCCAGGGGGCGACATAGGGACACGCAGACAACACCCAGGACACCAACCCTACTGCTGGCCTCAGCTAAAGAGAAGGAGCCTCAATTCCATCCCTTTCTCAAACAGCCCCTTTGGTCCCTCCGGGAGCCTGTTCTGTCCTGTCGCTCTGTCTAGGATGCTTCTAGGGTGACCCGTAAGGGGTCCCTGTGCCGCCCCACTTTTTACCTGGCACCAGCCAAGGTTGAGCCACAGTTCAGCCAAGAGACCCTGAGAGGGAGGGTCTCCTCAAAACCTTCCCTTGGGGACCAGATAGCCCCAGCCACCTGACCTCCCACCACCTCTTCACTTCCCAGGACACGCAGGAAGTCCTATTCACACCTGGGAAGTGAGCTCCTCAGACACCTGGTCCTCAGTCTCTGCCCTTGGAAGCAGAGGTCAAGCTGGTGATACCCAGGGATGGACACTCCCCTCACCAGTCATCACCCAGCCTGCCCCTGTCTCACCCCCAGAGTCCTCTCAGTGACCTTGCTGCCAGGAGGAAATCCATCCTCCCCAGAGCAGGTGAGATCACTGGGGAGACCCGGGCCCAGCTGGGCTTCTCTGTTACCAAGGGAAACGATCCCCTGGATCTGGGGACCCTGGGCTGTGTGTGTGGTGCCCACAGACTCAAGGCCAGGACACAGCACAGGCTACTGAGGGAAGGGACAAGGGTCACCGTCTCGGGAGCCGCGTCCCCCTCAGCCCGGCTCTTCAAAGCCTGCCCCCCGGGCCAGGAGGATCCGCGTCCCCTGGGAGCTGGTTAGATGCAGGCTCCGGGGTCCACACCACACCTGCCGAGTCAGATCTGCTTTTCCATAGGATCTGCGGACCCTCCCTCCGTGGGCGCAGAGCAGAGGCGGCCCCGGCGCCACGTCCCGGGGTCTCAGCCTGGCTGCGCATCTGCTAAAGCAGCCTGTCCAGGGGTCACCTGGGCCTCCGCAGTCTTGATGACGTTCCCCAGGTGATCCCCAGGCCCGGTGGGGGTGACGTCCCGGGACAGGCTCTGGAGGCGGCCGCGGGCTCCCGCTCTGCAGGGGGAAGCCCCAGGGCCAGGAGGGAGGGCTGTGGGGGCGCGGACCCTGCACCTCGCCCCCAGCTGCGGGGCGCGCCCCGGACCCGACGCCCCGGGCTCGTGCTCGGGCCAAGCAGGCCGTGTGCGCGCGCTCGCGTCTGCTGGGAAATCCCCGCTGAAGACCGGAGGCCTCAGCAGCTGCGGGGACCCCCACGGGGACAGAGGAAGGGAACCCCGGGACCTGCCGTCGGGGAGGGGGGCCGGCGAGCCCCCGCCCGGCCCGCGTGACCCGGCCCCGCCCCCAGAGGCGGCCCCGCGCGGAGGGGGAAGGACGCGGCGCTGTCGGGCGGACCGCGGGGCCCGAGCGTCTGCGCGGCGGCAGCTGCTCTCACCCCGGCCGGACGGAGCGGGCAGCGGGCACCATGGAGCCCCCCTCGGCCTCTCCCCGAGCAGGGCGCGGCCCCTGGCAGGAGCTCCTGCTGGCAGGTGAGGGGGCCGATCCCCTGGGAGGGGCGGGAGGACGGGGGAGCGGCGGCCTGGGGCCTGGGGCCTGGGCGGGGGGACGGGGCTCCGCGGGGGACGGGGCGGCGGGCGGGGCGGGGGAGCCGGCTCAGCGACGGGGCGGCCTCGGGATCTGCAAGTGGGGAGTGAGGGGCTGGGTCCCAAGGGCCTCCTCACCGGGGACTCACTTTTGCAACCTGACGGGAACCACACCCAGGGACCCTAAACCCTGGCCTTGCCACCACCCTGGGGTCCTGACCGATAAGCGCCAGACTCGGAGGGCCCTGGGGACGCTCAGCCCTGGTATTTGCAGCCGGGCCACCCCGGGGGACAGCACAGAGCAGACCAGTCCCTGCTCCCTGAGCTCACTTCTCTGGGAGGAAGACAGACCCGCAGAGACATCTAGAATGTCATGTCAGGTAATGACAACCCCAAGTAGGAAACAGAGCAGGGAAAAGTTAGAACGTGTGGACAGAGGGTCCTCAGAGGAGCCAGTCAGGGCAGGCCTCTACCAGGGACCCCCAGAGTGTGAGTGGGTATTTGGAGGCACTGACAGAGAGTCACAATTTAGGGAGAGCTTTGGAAACAGGAAATTAAGTTCAGAGGGCCTAAAATAACATGGTCATGCTGGTGACCATAAGCAGCAGGAGACACACACAGACACCCAGATACACATGCCCACTCACACACACACACTCCGAGGCTGGGGGATTAGGACCTGCTCCATGTCCAGGGCCCCAGCTCTCCATCCCAACACATAGGTCCAAACGCTGATCCATCCCCTCTCTTCCCAACTAGTCTCTTTTAACTTTCTGGAACCCGCCCACCACTGCCCAAGTCACTGTGGAATCCGTGCCTCCCAATGCTGCTGAAGGGAAGGACGTTCTTCTGTGGGTCCACAATCTGCCTGGGGATACAGGAGGCCTTACCTGGTTCAGAGGGGAAATTGTAGCACCTGCCCATCAAATTGTATTATATGTAGTAGACACACGAGTAATTACCCCGGGGCCTGCATACAGTGGCAGAGAGATAATATACCCCAGTGGATCCCTGCTGTTCCAGAACATCACCCTGAACGACACTGGATCCTACATCCTACAAATCATAAACAGAAAATTTGAAACTGCACTAGTACGTGGACAGCTCCGAGTATTCCGTGAGTAATTCCTCTCTCACCTCTGGTGTCGGGTGGGGGGAATTCTACTTCACACACACAGGATTCACAGGCCTGCACTGGGCCTCCATCCTTCTCTGCATTATGGCCCGTATAGGGATTCAAGCATTTCGTGGGGGACCCACACACTGGAGACGAACTTCCTGAGATACGAATTCCTTTCCTGGAATCCAGACTCTGTGATCATCTGACAAAAGACCCTGCAAGACTAGGTCAGGGCCAGGCCTGAGTGGCCCCTGGGATCCTTACCAGACTCCAGCCCAGAAAGCCCTGCCCAGACCACTGTCTTGGAGCAGCCCCTGATTTTGGTGACCTGAGGAGTCTGTACCAGGATGGGGTTGGGGCTCCTGAGCAGAGCTGACTGGGGGCAAGGAATTCCTAGCAGCCCGAGCTGGTCACCAGTCAGGGCTCAGTCTCAAGAGCCACATGAGGGGAGTGGCAGGGCCTGGGCCTTCACCTGAGGCTCAACATGGACAGCACACACCTAACAGGTCCCCAGTCCATTGGCCAACTGCTGTGGGGGACTTGGGGTCTCCAGAGGAAAGGCAGCTCCCCAGGGAACAACAGAGCAGTGAGATGATCCTGGCAGCTCCTCCTCCACCCAGATTCAGGCCCAGAGAGCCCTCTCCTGTGGGGTGAGCAGGAACAGAGGCCATTTGATTGACCAGCTGCTATGGACAAAATTTAGATGAGGTATTTCAGAATGTTTAAAGGTTAATTCTCAGGTCTGGCAAGTAGACATCATCTACCATTATTCCTATGCAATCAGGAGAGACTGAGGCGCAGAAAGAAACAGTCACTGAATCGGGGTCACGCAGACTGATGAGCAGCATATCAGTCACCCAAGTTCTCTCTGCAGACCCAGCCCCGTCGTCTCCTCCGTCAGTGGGAGGGATGCTGGTCTGGGCAGTGAGACCAAATGGAGGCTCACTCCAGTTTACACCAGAATGACCTGCCTCAGCAATCAGAGGGAGAATGCTCCTGCCCCCCACCCCAGGGGGCTCATCCTCACCTGCCTGGGCTGGACTTGAAATCAGATTATTTCCTGATGTGCTGCTGTGCCTCCCACTGGGGTGTAAGGGATGGGACTTGCCTTCCCCTCCCGACTCTGCACCTGAGACCAACACAGGGTCCACACGTAACAGACTCAGTTGCTTTTGCTTAGGAGGGAAGGAGCGGATGGTGGAGGATTCTCTCCCTGGAGGACAGGAAGCCCGTGGGGCCAGACCTCCTAGGATCCTGTACCCAGGACCCCTCTCTGAAGAGATGATGGATCATTCATCACTCACCACCCCTGCTTCCTGCTCATCCTCTGGCTCTTTGCTTAGTGGTTGGACTCGGCTCTGCCATGTAAGGGGTCACTGCCTCATGTCACTCGTTATCAAACAGCCAGGGGGTGCTACGTCTCCAGACTGCGGGGGTGCTGAGAAGTGAACTGACCTCTGGGCTTGTTCCTGGTGGACCTGGGTGTCATTTCTGCTCAGAACCCCATCTCCAGGGCAGGCTGTTATGTCTCTGATGAACCAGGAGAGGTCCAGGGCTGCCTGTGACTTTATCCTGTGTCTTCCTTGACTAAATGCTGCCCTATAACCCACATTTGAGAGGGCCTGTGCTTTCAGGCACACAGCAGGTGTTTACTTTTTCTGAGCGCTCAGATCCTCATGCGCTGAGATACACAGATGTCTTATTCTTTTAAGGACTAAGTTTGGCTGAGAGCTGAGAGAAGCCAACTCTGATTCAAGTTGCCTGTGGAAGGGGTGCCTGAGGCCTTCGTTGCTTAAGAGTGCTTTCAGGGCAGCCTGGGTGGCTCAGTGGTTTAGCGCCACCTTCAGCCCAGGGCATGATCCTGGAGACCCGGGATCAAGTCCCACGTCAGGCTCCCTGCATGGAGCCTGCTTCTCCCTCTGCCTGTGTCTGCCTCTCTCTGTGTGTGTGTCTCTCATGAATAAATAAAATCTTAAAAAAAAAAAAAGAGTCTGCTTTCAGCTCATGATGCCATGGTCCCGGGTTTGAGCCCTGGGTGGCACTCCTCACTAAGTGGGAAGCCTGCTTTTCCCTCTCCCCATGCTTGCTCTCTCTCTCTGTGTCTCTCTCTCAAATAAATACATAAAATCTTAAAAAAAAGAAAAACATTCCTGCAGAAGAATCACAGGTACCACACAGGGCAATGTTCTCTCTGTTGTCTGCACAGCGGAGTTACACAAACCCAGCATCACAAGCAACAACTCCAACCCCGTGGAGAATGTGGATTCTGTAGTGTTAATGTGTGAAGCTCAGACTCAGAGCACAAGCTGCCTGTGGTCAGTAAACAGTAAGAGCCTCCCGGACAGTCCCAGGCTGGAGCTGTCCCTGGACAACAGGACTCTCACTGTACATGGTGTCACAAGGAATGACACAGGACCCTATGAGTGTGAAACTCGGAACCCAGTGAGTGCTGATCGTAGTGACCCATTCACCCTGAATGTGCTCTGTTGAGTAACTTCCATTCCTACCTGGTCCAGGGTGCCAGCTCAAGTCCACACAGCCGGAGGCCAAGCCACGTCCATCCTTCTGGGGCCCACGTCCATGACCCTCAGCTGGACCTCCAGCCTGGCCACGGCTTCCTGTCTCCAACAAACTTGGGCAGGCCCAGCCTAACCAAGACTCAGAAGCAGTAGGCTGCTCCTCCCAGGGAGGGTCAACAGCCTGGGAGGGGAAACAGCTTCATGTCTCAGACCCAGGCTCAGTGAACACAGGGAGCTTCTGATTGGGACATTTGAAAACAAGGTTGGATCCAGCAGAGGGACACTATGGTCCTTATACAGACAGGGAGCTTCCCCTTCCCTGGGATTACATCACCTGTGGCTTTATTCTGTTTGCTCCAAATGGCCTGGACACACCCATCATTTCCCCCTCAGACTCCTCTTACCATCAAGGGGCAAACCTCAGTCTCTCCTGCCGCACAGCCTCTAACCCACCTGCACAGTATTCTTGGCTTATCAATGGGAGGCCCCAGCCATCCACACAGGAGCTCTTTATCCCCAACATCACTGCAAATGATAGCGGATCCTAAACCTGCCTTGTCTATAACAATGGCACCTGCCTCAATAAGACCACAGTCAAGGCTATCACAGTCTCTGGTAAGTGCATCCCTGGAGCATCTGCAGTGAGCACTGTGGTGAGGGTCTGTCTGCCTTTCAGAGAAGAGCCTAGAAGTTCTTTCCCATTTGCAACCAAAGCCCAAATCTGTCCTTGAACTCTTCTATTATATATCTGCAGGTGCTTCCTCCCCAAAGTCTCTGATGTCTCATGGCCCCTTGGGTCCAGCCTAGAATGTGGGGAGTGGAGTTCTCACCTCCAGGTAGCCCCATGCATAAAATGAGACTTGCAGTTGGGGGAAGAAAGCAGGGTCCTCAGATCAGGTTGCTTTTTGTTGTTGTTGAATTGCAGAAGCACTTTATATTTTCTGGGTATTAATCTCATTCCAGATATGATTTGCAAATATTTTCTAATCCTTGCATTGCCTCACTTTTACTTATTTATTATTTTTAGTGAACTTAATTGACAGACAATGTGACATTAGTTCATTAGTTTCAGGTGTACAACATAGTGATTGAACAACTCTATAGGTTCTGCTATATTCCACACAATGTAACTCCCATCTGTCACCGTGCAGCCCCATTAAAATACACGGATTGTATTTCCTATACTGTATATTTCATCCCTATATCCTGTTCATTCCATAACTAGTGCTATCACTCTGCTAATTGTGTTTTCATGCACAGAAGTTTTCCATGTTGATGCTATCCAATTCATCCGTTTTTTTGTTGTTGCTGTCTTTGCTTTGGGTGTCATATCTAACAAATCATTGGGAAATCCAGTTTCAATAAGTTTTGCTTTATGTTTTCTTCTAAGACTTTTATAGTTTGGACTCTAATGTTTAAATGTTTGATCATTTTAAGTTTATTTCTGTACATGGTGTAAGTCGGGTCCTACTTCATTCCTTTTCATGCATATCCAGTGTTCCTGACACCATTTGTTGAATAGATTTTTTTTCTCCATTGAATAGTCATGACAGTCTATTGAAAATCATTGGAGGGATGCCTGGGTGGCTCAGTAGTTGTCATCTGCCTTTGGCTCAGGTTGTGATCCTGGGGTCCTGGGATTGAGTCCCTGCAGGAAGCCTGCTTCTCTCTCTGCCTCTCTGTGTCTCTCATGAATAAATAAAATCTTAAAAAAAAAAAAAAGGAAGTAGGAGTCCTCCAACTTTGTTCTGGCCTGAGGGGGTAATGGTCTGGGCACACAGGAGCCCTACATTCAGCATCCCTAGGCCTCCCCACATGTTCTGCAATTGCAGCTGCAGCCTTGACCCTTTCACTCAGTCAAACCTTCACGCTTGATTACTTTCCTGAGTCCTCCAGACCTTTTCAGGACACTTTCTCCTAGGTATTGTCAGCCTGTGGGGCTTTGTCTCTGGGTCCAGGACAGACATGTTCCAAAGGCCTTTCCTTATCTCCTATTCTAGGCCCTTGCTCTCCTAACAGCAGAGGAGAGAGGCATTCTCTAACTGCTGCCTGAATGAGGATCCTCTTTATCCCCTGTTCCAGCACCAATGATGTGACCTCACCCTGCACCCCACATCAATAAGGATGATCTCTCATAGGGCCAGTATCTGGGATGATCTCAGGTACCTCTGGCGCCCAGCATCTACCCCCTGTGAGTATCTCTTCAGTCTGGGTGGGACTGGAAGCCCTAAAGTCCTCCCACGGTGTCCACTCTGCCAGTCACCCTCTCTGGAGCCTCTGACCCTTTCTCTGGGCTTCAGCACAGGAGACCTCCACTGGTCATATTCCCTGACCTGTGGAATCTAGATCATAGACCAGCACCTGGGCCTCACTGGGCCATAAAATAGCCAGTGGGTCTCTTCCTGGGAGGTGATCATTCTTCCCTGGTTCTCTGAGAGCTAAAGACGTGTCCCTGACTGGGAAGGTGGGGCCAAGATTCCTCACAGCCCTGGGTACTAACTTCTGTCTCTGCTCCCAGGCCATGGTCCAGCCAACAGTTCCACATCCCCAGTAATCCCCCCCTCTCCCACTGTTTCCACAAGAGTCCAAGCTGTGCAGGGCCACCATCCAATTCAGCAGCACAGCATGCTCCCTGCTTTCCCCAGACTAGCCAGGACAAGACAGTCCTCATTTTGGCCAGGAGTGGACCTGCTTCAGAGGCAGGACCACACCCCACCATGCACTGAGTATTCCCTGCTCCCCTGAGTTGGCCAAAGGTGAACCCTGGAGTCCACTCAGGGACAGAGCGGGCACTGGGAGCATCATCCAGGGGTCCTGGGGTAACAGGAATGAGGCAGGGAGTGCAGTGGAGAATGGTCTGGGACAGGGGCATGGGTCAATAGGCTTGGAGAAGGCTCTTCAAGAGGCAGATCTGCTCACTCCTGTAGAGAAATGACCCTCCTTCTCTGCTACCAACACCCATTCTCTTCTGTTTAGGACTCCCTGCCCAGCCCCATGATAGAGGTTCCTATCTAGCAGGTAAGTATGGGCAATGAATGTTCTGGTTCTGAAGCCATAGAGGGCAAAAGATCTGCCCCCAGCCTGCCCCTTGCTGTGCTCTCAGGTTAAGAAAGAGCAGAACAGGGATGCCTGGGTGGCTCAGCAGTTGAGTGTCTGCCTTTGGCTTAGGGCATGATCCCCGGGTACAGAGATCGAGTCCCACATCAGGCTCCCTGGGAGGAGCCTGATTCTCCCTCTGCCTGTGTCTCTGCCTCTCTGTGTGTTTCTCATGAATAAATAAATAAGTAAAAATCTTAGAAAGAAAGAAAGAGCAGAACAAAGGGGAACATAGGGTAGTAAGAGAGAGAAGGGTCCTGGGGCAGAAACCTGACACACATCCAGGATCCCATAGAACAGCCAGGTGGGCCTAGAACCTCCAGTCACTGAGATATGTTCTCAGAAGGTTACAGGAACTCAGAAGCCTCTTCCTGTTTTATAAGAATTACAACACCCGGACACAAACATTTGTTGCCAGATCAACCACAAAGCAGAAGTGGCTTCTTAGTTTCACCCTAGAACCCTCCTTTTCAGGACTCTCCTGAGACCCCAAACTCTAAGTGGAGTCAGGAGCCGCCGCCTGAGCCTCAGAATCAGCGCTAAGCCTTAAGGATACTCATGTTCATCATCATCCTTCACTACAAACTGCTGATGGGCACGTGGGCTTGGTCATCTGACTGTGGAGTCACTTCCTGCAGTGATGGCCACAGCATCCTCACTGCCCTGAGTGATGGAGACAGGGGCCAGTCCACACTCCCTGCAGCCCTCTCCACCTCTTCCTCGTCAGTAATGCTCCTTGTTAAGAATGGAAGAAAGGGGGAAAAATTAAAAATAAAAAAAAAAGAATGAAAGAAAGGGGATACAGCTAGAAGATCAAGGCGCCAAGCCCTGGGAAAACCTGGGGTTCCTCAGCACCACGGACAGCGTCCCAGCCCTGCTCCTCCCACGACTTGAGCAGGGAGGAGCAATGAGGGACTGCTGGAGAGGCTGCCCATTTCTGTTCTACAGAAGAGAGTGCAGTGAGGCAGAAGTAGCATTCTCATGGGACAACCCGATTCTGCTCTCATCTCTCAATCCTAAACCCTTATCACATGTGTGGATGTTACTTGCTGGCACATCCATTCCAGCTCCCTGCTTGGCTGATGGCTGCACCCAGGGGGTGTCCGTGGGGAGGCCAGGAGTCTGCTCAAGCCTTTGAGGAACCTCCTGGCCCCTGAGGGTCAGGCCACTCACTCCCTTGCCTACAGTAAGGCAGGAATGTTTCATGATGAACTACTGACCCTTGACGCCTGACCTTGGAAACACACCCATCACCCAGCCCCCCTGAGCACAGTATCCTGTTTCCCAAGCCCTAGCTGAGCTCCCCAGGCAGCAGGGCTGAGCAGAACCCTGGGCTCTTTTCACAGCTCCTCCTAGATGAGCCCTGTGTCCCGGTGTCAGAGTCCTTTGCCCTCTGCCCGCCCTTCCCGGCAGAGCAAATGTTCCACCCAAGGGCAAATGGAGCCTGAAGATCTCCCAGGGTAGACAGCAACATATGAGGCTTTCTGCATCTGCCTGTGACCCCTCAGAGGGAGAGAAAAGACTAGGCCCCTCACAGCCACCCCATCTTCCTCTTTCGCATCTACATCCCACCCACAGAACCAATTCTGGTTCTACAGACCCAGCCCTGTCCTTCTATAGGGCTCAGGTTCATTCTGTCCACTCAGTGTCTGACATGAGGGTCACCTGGGTGCTCTTCTCTTTATGATTTCTTTCTTTATGCTTTCAGTTGGGTTCACTTTGCTCTTATTTTCCTTGTTCTTGCAGTAGGACATGAGATTATTGATTTGAGATATTTCCTCTTTTGTAATGTAAGCATTTCAGGGTATAAATTCCCCTCTCAGCACAGCATAAGCTGCATCCCACAAATGGTGAAATTCTAGTTTTAGTATATTTAATTCTGTATATTTTAAAATTGTCCTCAGAGACTTCCTTTTTGACCCATCATTTATTTACATATATGTAGCTTACTTTCAAAATGTTTTAGAGATTTTTCTGTTGTCTTTCTTTTAGTTGATTACTGTTTTCAGAGAATATACTCTGGTTTCATTTATTTTAATTTTGGTTAGGGGCAGAGCACTGGGTGGCTAAGTCCATTAAGTGTCTGCCTTCGTGGGGTCATGATCCCAGGGTTAGGATCCAGCCCCCACTGGGATTGAGATCCCCTGGGATCAAGCCCCCCATCTGACCCCCTGCTCAGCAGGGAGCCTGCTTCTCTCTCTTCCTCTGCTACTCTCCCTGCTTCTGCTCTCTCACCCTCTCTCTCAAATAAATAAAATCTTTTAAAAATAAATTTGGTTGGGGCATCTGACTCCTTCTGTGTGTGTTGCATGTGACTCTTGATCTCAGGATCTTGAGTTTGAGCCCCACATTGAGGGTAGAGTTTATTTCAAAACCAAGTAAATTTCATTAGCTTTTAGGTAGGATGCCAAACATAAACAACAGAGAACAATGAACTGGACATCTTTTCCTTTGGCTATTTTTTAGTAGCAGGTCAGCTGGCAACAAATTTTCATATTCTTCCTTCATCAGAAAATTTCCTTATTTCTCCTTTATTCCTGAGGATCATTTTGCCAGTGACAGGATTTGTCCTCCACTCGAAAACAGGCCACTTCTTTCTGGCTTCCATGCAGTCAGATACAAAACCTACCGTCACTTGAATCAGTGTTCCTTAACATGCAATGGGTTGTTTCTCTGGCTGTTTTTCAAGATTTTCTTTTGTCTTTAGTTTTAAGAAGTTTGTTATGTGTCTTGCGATCCTTATGTTCGGGGTTCACTCAGTTTGTTGGATCATTATTTCTTCAGACACTTTTTTCAGTCCATTCTTTTTCTTTCTTCTAGTTTCTAGTGGTACCAATTTGAGATTCTTTCTTTTTTTTTCAGATTTATATATTTGAGAGAGAGATTACTTCTGGAAAGGGGGAGTGGCAGAGGGAGAGGGAAGGAGAGAATCCTCAAGCAGACTCCCTACTGAGCAGGGAGCACACCCAGGGCAGGGCTTGACCTCAGGACCCTGACATCATGACCCCAGCCCAAATCAAGAGACCACAAGTGAAGGAGAATCAGCAGACTCCAGAAACTGGAAAAGGCAAGAAAATAGATCCATCCCTAGAACCTCCAGAAAGAAATGTGGCCCACCAATATCTTTATTTTAGCCAGTATTGGACTTGTGACCTTCCAAAATGTAAGATAACAAATGTCTGTCGCTTTTGAGCTGTGGTGGTGGTGGTTGGTAGTGGTGGTTTGTTACAGCAGTAGTAGGAAGCTAATATAGACATCACAGTAGATTATATTATTTAATTAATTCAAATTGGTGAGCTTGAGTACTGTGGATATATAGGAGGAAATCCTGGTTCTGATGAGTTACAGGCGAAGTAGTTAGGATTAAGTATTAGGATGTATGTAACTTTCATATGATTCATCAAAAAATTACATATATATGTGTATATATATAATGAAAATGTATGCATCCACCAGCATATATTTACATCCGTACAGCTAGAATACAAGTGCCGCATTGGTAAATAAGCATGAAATGTATATGGGAGTTCCCTCTAATAGTCTTGCAACTTTTCTCTAGGTTTGATTTTTTGTAATTGGGGGGTAGGGCCTCATGTTTTAGAAGTACACACACACACACACACACACACACACACACACACACAAAAGAAGAAGTACACACAAAATATTTCCCAACAATATTCTATGATTTCTAATGTTGAATCCAGTGGGTGGAGGAGTAGAAGGGAGACAGATACAGCAAACTTTACCAGAAATTGATACTTTGGAGCTGGAGTTAGGTTCAGGATACCATTCTGTCTGGAATTATGAACTAGAGTCCATTTGTACATATTTGTATACAAACTCTCTTTGCATATCTTTGCAATTTTCCATATGAAAAGCTTTTAAGGCAAGAGAAACAAATTTCCAGCTGAGAAGTTTTATTAGTGAGTTCCACAGAACTTTCAAGACATGTCATCTCAAAATCATACAAATTCATCCATAGAACAGAGAGGGACTATCCCCCAACTCATTCCAAGGTTGGTTTACACTTTCAATTGAAATAAGACCAACAACAAAAGTACAAAAAAAGGAAACTATCAGGCCAGTCATCTTCATGAACAGAGGGGCAAAATTGCTGAACAAGGCATTCTCAAACCAAATCCAACAGAACATAGAATAAGACAGCAGACTAGGACTAAGTTCAGTTTGTCCCGGGAAAGCAAAGGTGATTGAACATCAGAAGTGTATAAATGGGGGCCACCTGATGGCTCAGTCAGATAAGCAGCTGGCTCTTGGTTTCGGTTCAAGTCATGAGCTCAGGTTCCTGGGTTGATCCCAGTGGGCTCTGTGCTCAGTGGGGTGTCTGCTTGAGGATTTCTCTTTCTCTCCCCCTCCCCTTTCCTTCTCCCTCAAATAAATAAATTAATCTTTTTTAAAAAGGAACTTCTAGGGATGCCTGGGTGGCTCAGCGGTTGAGTGTCTACCTTTGGCTCAGGGCATGATCCTAGGGTCCTGGGATCAAGTTCTGTATCCCACCCCCTGCATGGAGCCTGCTTCTCCCTCTGCCTGTCTCTGCCTCTCTGTGTGTGTGTATGTCTTTCATGAATAAATAAAATCTTTTTATTTATTTTTATTTTTTTAAAGATTTATTTATTTATTTATGATAGACACACACACACACACACACACACACACACACACACACACACAGAGAGAGGCAGAGACACAGGCAAAGAGAGAAGCAGGCTCCATGCCAGGAGCCCGACACGGGACTCGATACCAGGACTCCAGGATCGCGCCCTGGGCCAAAGGCAGGGGCCAAACCGCTGAGTCACCCAGGAATCCCCATAAAATCTTTTTAAAAAGGAATTTATAAATGGAAGAGGTCAGGAACTTCTAGGGTGTTAGCAGTGTTCTTTTTCTTGATCTAGCTACTAGATATACGGGTGTATTCAATTTTTGAGAATTCGGTAAGCAATACACTTAGGATTTGCATACTTCTCTATATGTAAGAATACATCAGTCTAAAAGTTTTTAAAACTACATCATGTGCCCCATTACCAGATCAAAGGGAAAACTCATGATCACCTCAATAGACACTGAAAAAAATCATTTAATAATATTTGCCATCAGTTCATATTTTTTAAATTATTACCTAGGAGCCAAAGAGAATTTAATCTGCTAAAGAACATCTACAAATATCTGCACTCACATATTTATTGCAGCATTACTCACAATAGTCAAGATATGGAAAGAACCTAAGTGTCTGTCAGTGGATAAATGGATAAAGAAGCTGTGATATATATATACAATGAAGTATTATTCAGCCATGGGAAAGAAGGAAATCCTGCCATTTGTGACAACATAGATGGACTTTGAGGGCATTGTGCTAAGTGAAATCAGTCAGAGAAAGATAAATACTGTATATCATTTATACGTAGGATCTAAAAAAGCAAAAGTCAAAAACAGTAGAATGCTGGTTACTAGGGACTGTGGAGAAAGGAACGGGGAGATGTTGGCCAAAGGATACACACTTCCAAGTACAGTAATCTCTCTCTCTCTCTCTCTCACACACACACACACACACACATACACGCACACACATACACCCACCATCCACGGTTTTGCTTACTGACGATTCAGCTACCCACAGTCCAGAAGATAATCCTCTTTCTGACATATCCTCAGAAGGTCAATAATAACCTAACAATACATCACAATGTCTACACCATTCACCTCACCTCATCTCATCATGTCGGCATTTTATCATCCCAAAATATGATAATGATGATGATAACATGTGGGCATTTTATCATCCCAAAATATGATGATGATAACATCATCACAAAAAGGGCAAGCGCAGTATAATAAGATATTTTTAGAGGGAGAGACCACATACACATAACTTTTATTATAGTATGTTGTTATAATTGTTCTATTTTATTGTTAGTTATTGTTAATCTTTTACGGTGCCTAATTTATAAATTTTGTTTTAGGTGTGTATGCTTAAGAAAAAACATAATATATATATAGAGCTCAATACTATTGTGGTTTCAGGCATCCATTAAGGGGTCTTGGAACATATCCTCCATGGATGAGAGGGGACTACTGTAGAAGATGAATAATTTCTGAGAATATTATGTACAGCACAGTGACTTTAGCCAATAATACTGTATTGTATATTTGAAAGTGCTAAGAGAGTATATCTTAAATGATCACACCACAAACAAGAAATGACAATTCTGGGCTTCCTGGGTGGCTCAGCAGTTTAGCACCGCCTTGAGCCCAGGGCCTGATCCTGGAGACCTGGGAACGAGTCCCACGTCGGGGTCCCTGCAGGGAGCCTGCTTCTCCCTCTGCCTGTCTCTCTGCCCCTCTCTCTGTGTCTCTCATGAATAAATAAATAAAATCTTTAAAAAAAATGACAATTCTATGATACAATGGAGGTGTTAGCTAATGCTGTGGTAATAGTCATTTTACAATACATATGTGTATCAAATCATCACATTGGGGATGTCTGGGTGGCTCAGCAATCAACATACTTTTAAAAATTTATTACATTTCTATAAATTAGAAACAAATAGAAAATGTACTTTTAAAAAGACATCATTTATAATAAACACTATAGATTATTTTGGAATAAATTAATAAAAGATGTGCAAGACCCCAATGCAAAAACTAAAAAACTTTACTGAAAAATATTAGAGAAGACTTAACAGAGAGGCATCACATGTTCATGGATAGAAAGGCTCAACTTCATCAATACATTAAACTCTCTCCTAAATCAGCTATTGTTCAATGAAATTCAAATGAAAATCCCAACAGGGTTTTTTTTTTAAAGGTTTTATTTATTTATTCATAGACACACACACACACACACACACACACACACACACACACAGAGGCAGACACAGGCAGAGGGAGAAGCAGGCTCCATGCGGAGAGCCGGATGTGGGACTTGATCCTAGGTCTCCAGGGTCTCCAGGGTCACACCCCGGGCTGCAGGCGGCGCCAAACCGCTGCGCCACCGGGGCTGCCCCCAACAGGGTTTTTATGGAACCTACAGCTGAACCTAACTAAACTTACATGGAAGTGCAAAAGCTCAAGAACAGCCAAGATTCTCCTGAAGATGAGCAAGGGGGGAAAGGAACGACTTGCCTTCTCAGGTATAAAGATTTAGTATAACGCTATAAAAATTGGGGTGCCCGGGTGACTCAGTAGGTTAAGAATCTGCATTCAGCTCAGATCATGATCCTAGGGGCCTGGGATTGAGCCCCATACCGGGTTCCTTGTTCAGCAGGGAGTCTGCTTCTCCTTCTCCCTCTGCCCCTCCCCCTGCTTGTGTTTTCTCTTTCAAATAAATAAATAAATAAATAAATAAATAAATAAATAAATAAAATCTTTTTAAAAAATAAGAATTAGGGATCCCTGGGTGGCGCAGCGGTTTAGCGCCTGCCTTTGGCCCAGGGCGCGATCCTGGAGACCCGGGATCGAATCCCACGTGGGGCTCCCAGGGCATGGAGCCTGCTTCTCCCTCTGCCTATGTCTCTGCCTCTCTCTCTCTGTGTGACTATCATAAATAAATAAAAAGAAAAAAAGAAAATTAAAAAAATAAATAAATAAAAATAAAAAATATATAAAAAATAAAAATTAGGGGGTCCTTGGGTGGCTCAGTGGTTTAACACCTGCCTTTGGCCTGGGGCGTGATCCTAAAGTCCTGGGATCAAGTCCCACATCGGGTTCCCTGCATGGAGCCTGCTTCTGCCTCTGCCTGTGTCTCTGCCTCTCATGAATAAATAAAATCTTTTTAAAAAATAAATAAAAATTAAAGTTATAAAAGTTAAGACGACGTCATGTTGGCACAGGAGTAGATAAATTGATTGACAGAGAAAATAAGGAGCCCAGAAACAGACTCATGCAAGTGTGGAACTTTGATATACAACCAAGATGCCATTGCAGAGAAATGGGGAAAGATGGAATTATATAATAAAGGAGATGGGGCAATTAGCTATCCATATTTTATTTTATTATTAAATATTTTATTTATTTATTCATGAGAGACACAGAGAAAGGCAGAGACACAGGCAGAGGGAGAAGCAGGCTCTATGCAGGGAGCCCAACACCGGACTCAATCCCCAAACTCTAGGTTCACACCCTGAGCCAACTGCTGAGCCACCCAGGCATCCCAGCTATCCATATTTTAAAGATGAAAATAGATTCCTACTTCAAAGAAGCACAAAAGTAAATTCAAAATGAATTAAGAATTTAAATGTGAATGGAATATTGTGTTTTTTCTTTTGTTGTGAGACGTACTTTGGGTTTGTTTAAGATTTTTAATTAATTTTTTAAAGTAATCTCTACACCCAATATGGGATGCAAACTTACAATCCTGAGATCAAGAATCACGTTCCACCATGTATGGAGCCAGGTGTCCCAAGACATACTTTGATTTGCTGTTTGATTTCTTATTTGGCCCATTGCTGGCACAGCAGTGTGTAGTTTAATATTTACATATTCAATATTTAATAATTCCATTGTAGATTTTCCAGCTTTGTTTTACTGTTGATTTATAATTTTGTACCATTGTGGTTGGAAAATATACATGGTATGATTGAATTTTTAAAAAATTTTTTGGTATGATTGAATTTATTTATTTATTTATTTATTTTTGGTATGATTGAATTTAAATGTGAAAAGCAAACAACTTTTTGGAGAAAATACAGCATCTTTAAGCAAGGCACAAGAAAAATCAACCATAAAACTGGAAGATTGAGAAATTTAACATTGAAATTCTGTTCTTGGGGATCCTTGGGTGGCTCAGCGGTTTAGCGCCTGCCGTCAGCCCAGGGCGTGATCCTGGAGTCCTGGGATCGAGTCCCACGTTGGGCTCCCTGCATGGAGCCTGCTACTCCCTCTGCCTGTGTCTCTGCCACTCTCTCTGTGTCTCTCATGAATAAATAAAATCTTTAAAAAAATAAATTTTGTTCTTCAAAAGATATAAGAAATGAAAACAAATCATCCAAGTGACAGAATGTTCGTATTTAATACATAAGCACACATAAGGAACTCCTACATATCAATAAGAAGAAAACAAATGACCTGATAGGAAAAGAGACCCAGGAAACCCATAAATAGGCATTTTACAATAGAAGCACAATAAATAGGCACATGGAAAGAAGCTCAGCCTATTTACTAATCAGGGAGATAAAGTTCAGACCACAATGAGAAGCCATTTTACACCCACCAGACTAGCAAAAATTAAAAAGTCAGAAAAGTTGGAGGGATCTGGATCGACAAGAATTCTTTACTCTCTCACTAGTAATTTTTAATTGCTACAACTTCTTTGGAAAACAATTTGGCGTTCTCCAAAGCTGAACAAACTTTACAGCCTAGCAATACCACTCCTGGGTGTGTGCCCAGGAAAAACTCTTCTTACACATAAGCACTAGGGGACATGTAAAAGAATATTCATAGCAGCAACAGCCGTATCAAAAAACTGGGTGGAGGGGCACCTGGGTGGCTCATTGGTTAAGCCTCTGCCTTCAGCTCAGGACATGAACCTGGGGTTCCTGGATCAAATCCCACATGGGGTCCCTGCAGGGAGCCTGCTTCTCCCTCTGCCTATGTCTCTGCCTCTCTCTGTGTGTCTCTCATGAATTAAAAAAAAAAAAAAAAAAAAAACCTTAATAAAAAAACCTAGGCGGAGGGAGAGAGGAAATCCAAGGATAATTGACAACAATTGTCTTGTGATATGATAACTCAAGAGGAGGTAATACAATAGTAAAAACAGAGGAACAGGGGCACATAGGTGTCTCAGTGGGTTAAGTGTGTGCTTTCAGTTCCAGTCATGATCCCGGGATCCTGGGATCGAGCCCTGCATCTGGCTCTCTGCTCAGCCAGGAGTCTGCTTCTCCCTCTCCCTTTGCCCCTACCTTCTGCTTGAGTACTGACTCTCTCAAATGAATGAATAGAATCTTAAAAAAAAAAAAAAGAACAAAAGTATATCCTGGAATTTGAATGAATATTAAAAATATAGGAGCATCTGGCTGGCTTAATCCATGGAGCTTGCAACTCTTGATCTCAGGGTTGTAAGTTTGAGCCTCACATTGGGTGTAGCGATTACTTAAAAATAAAATCTTTTTTAAAAATTAGAAATATGATGATGAGTTTTTAAAGAGCAAATTTCAGAAATGTATAAACATACCATTTTTGCATAGATCAAAGGAAGCACATTAAACATGTATTGTTTAAATATATTATACATATGCAATCAAAGTACACAAAAATCCAAGGCAAGTAAAATGTAGAGGGGTGGTTACATCATGGGAGGAGGCAAAGAGATGGGATGGGAAGAAATATATAGGTACGATACAAGTTACTCTTCCTATCCTGTTTCTTAGGTAGAATTGAAGTGGGAGAGCTTGGTTCTTGTCTCACACAGCCAAAGAATGAATTCCTCGGGCAAAGGAGAATGAGTAAAGCAACAGAAGTTTATTAAGCAAAGATACAGAGAAAGCTCTCAGAAATGAGAAGGGTCCCGACAAGGTTGCCACTGAGGGCTTTTAATTTGTTTTGTTTTGTTTTTTTTATGATAGTCACACAGAGAGAGAGAGAGAGGCAGAGACACAAGCAGGCTCCATGCACTGGGAGCCCGACATGGGATTCTCCAGGATCGCGCCCTGGGCCAAAGGCAGGCGCCAAACCGCTGCACCACCCAGGGATCCCCCACTGAGGGCTTTTATAGAAAACCTGACTAGGGAATTGGTGGACTTGAGATTTCTTGTGCCATCTTGAGTGAATGACATAGGACTGTTTGGGATCTCAGTGATTACTTGATAGCTGACAAAGGAAGATACTCCCTAACATTTTGGAGTCAAGGGGCCAGATTTACTTCCTTCTGTTTTTGTTGCATCTCAGTGTCCTTGGGATTTATGGGAGCCTGACCTTGGGGCCTCTTGGTGCCCTAGGTTTTATGGGAGCCCAGAGATTTGTGGGAGCCTGACTCTGGGCCTTTCCCTTATCTTTCCCTGCCTAGCCCCTAGCCCCTTTGTCCTTAACTCAGTGATATGTTTGTGGTATTCATTAAATTGTACTCCATAAGGACGCCTGGGTGGCTCAGTGTTTGAGCGTCTGCCTTTGGCTCAGGTTGTGATCCCAGAGTCCTAGGATCGAGTCCCATATTGGGCTCCCTGCGGGGAATCTGCTTCTCTCTCTGCCTCTCTGTGTCTCTCATGAAAAAATAAATACAATCTTTAAAAAAAAAAAAAATTGTAGTAAGAATAGATAAGGGAATGCACAGAAAATGCTTAATCTACCATAAAAGTACCTTAAGTTCCCATCTCCTCAAGTCCCCAATTCTCAGTGGGAAGAATTAAACTGAGATCACATATGGAAATGGTGGACTCTCTTCCCTATTCCCCACCCCCACCCCCACTCAAACCACACCTAACTTGTAGACTTGCATATGCATAGTGGGATTATCTGCTTCCCCCTATGGCCATATAGAGGAATTACATTGCCCTCCTTCTAGGAACTTGGAACCTGAGCTCTGGGTGAAAACCAGCCACCGCCAGCAGCACTCCTTCTTTCCCTTTTATTTGCCAACTTACACATAAAGACAACTATTGGGCAGAGGAGAGCAGCCCAGGTCTCCAAATTTCTCAATAAAATTCCCTCTGCAGGGATGGAGATCTGCAGGGAAGGCAAGAGGGAATCTACTCTGGGCAGGTAATTTAACCTCTTAGGGTCAGTTTCTTCTTTGCAAAATAGGAATATACCTATCTTACTGAGGTTTTCTGGGGATCAAATGAGATCCTGTATGTAAAACCCTAGCACAAATACCAGCACAGTATCTGACACTCTCAATAAGTGATCCTATTTAAAAACCACCCTGAAAGGTGGCTTAGTTAAGCGTCTGACTTCAGCTCAGGTCATGATCTTGGGATCCTGGGATGGAGCCCGTGCTGGGATCCCCACTCAGCAGGAAGTCTGTCTCTCTCCCTCTGCCCCTCCCCCCAGCTTGTGTACGCACTTGCTCTTTCTAATAAATCCTCTGGTGGTCTCTCAAATAAATAAAATCTTTAAATTTTTTTAAAAAATAAAAACCACCCTGATGAAACGTAGCTCTACTGCATAAAGTCTTTCATTTTAATGGGGAGGAAATTGAGGCCCAGAAAAGGGGAGAGATTTGGCCAGAATCTCTAGAGTCGGTGGCTGAACCTGGCTAGAGCTCAGGTCGCCAAAGGAAGGGAAAGGAGAAAAGAAATATTGGTGGGGGGAGGGGTGTCTGGCTGGCTCAGCTGGAGGAGCATGCCAACTCTTGATCTCAGGGTCGTGAGTTGGGAGTCCCAAATTAAGTGTAGAAGTTACTAAAAAATAATACTAATAATAAACTCCAAAGAATATTTGGGGTCCTCCTGGTTGCTGGGCATGACTGTCCCTTTGCCAGTGACCCTGGTCCCCACCCACCTCCTCCTCACTGCTCCATGCACCTTGCCTGCTGCTGCCCCTCCCCTCCACTTTTCTGGATACATTGGCTCCCTTCCCAACTTCCACACCTCCACCACCCTCATGGATCACAGGACAAAGCAAAAAGGCAACTCTGTGACTTTACTGGGTTACTGGAAAGGGTTTGTCCAGGCTGGCTAGACGGTTAGTCCCTGAAGGCAAGCAGAAAACTGGAGAGGATGCTCCAAGCAGGACTATGGCTGGAGCGCTCTGCACTAGCAACCTGGGCCTTCTCTAAGATGTTGAGGACCTCAGTTACTCTGATGTTTCCAATATGGTGAAAATCTGATAAAAGTTTGTGATGTCCACGAGCACAGCCCAAGAGGAGGAAGGTGGTATTGAGAAGCCCTGTAAGTACAGCAGACAAAGAGGAGAAAGGAACACTTTCCAGATGCAAGCACACTGCCCCTCCTTCCAGACACCCCTTACAAACCAGAACATCAGCTCTCACACCAAAAATTTGGGTTCCAGCCACCTGAGTCCTTCCTCCCTGGAATTCACCCACCTGCCCCTCCCCTCTCCCTCCCCCCACCCGCTTTGGCGCCAGTCCCCTCTCAGATTCCACTAGCCTGGGAAGGCACTAAAGCAAGCTTCTCTTCTCTCACCTGCCTGGAATTTTAAGGTGGAACTGTAACACTTAGAGGCGTCGTAGGGGCAAAAATCAGTGGTGACAAAATTTGGGAGGCAAGACTTAGAGTGTTCACCCACGCAGGTGGGGCAACTGTGGGAAGAAAATGCTGTCGACTTAGGAGTGCCGGCCTTGATTTTCACAAATGGATCCAAGTTGGTGAGGTTATTGCAGAGATATGTGCGGCAGACACGGCTATAGGAGGCAATGGACAATCCAGGTGGCGAAACAAGGTAGGACACTTGCGGGGGGTAAGATGAGGCTGGACTGCAGCCCTTAAAACCCACAACTCCCCTTCTGGTCCCTGAAGAGCAGATAGAGAGCTCTGATCAGATCCCTTGGCCACACCCAAAGGCCACCCTCCCTCCCTGCACCCTGCTCTTCCAGCTCACTCTGCCCCATCCCCAACTGTGCCAGGAGGTCCACTCGCTGCAGCTGCACAGATCCCAGGGTCTCCCCCTTGCTCCTCTCTCCTCTGTGTCCCTTTCTTTTCTTCTCTCCCAGATTGTCGCCCATCCATCTGTGATCTGCCTACTTCCTTTTTTTTTTTTTTTTAAGATTTTATTTGAGAGAGAGAGAGAGAGACATCATAAGTAAGCATTTGGGAGGGGCAGAGGGAGAAGCAGACTTCCCCCTGAGCAGGGAGCCCAATGAAGGACTCAATCCCAAGACCCTGGGGTCGTGACCTGAGCCAAAGGCAGATATTTAACTGACTGAGCCACTCAGGTGCCCTGCCCTCCTCCTTTCTGCCCTCCTATCCAGCCCACACCACATCCAGCCAGGTCCTGCCCCTCTCCTGCCAGTGTCTTGACATTACTCCCAAAGATATAATGGAGTAAATGTTTGGAACTCGAGTCCAGAGTCCTGGGTACTGGGAATGGAGTTGGGGATCAGAAGAACCATCCCCCCCAAAAGTATCAAAGCCACTTCCCTTCACCTGTCTCGATGAACACCAGCGTCTCCTCACAGCCCTCACTCAGCTTACACACCATGCTCCTCATCAGAAGCCATTTCCAGTCATGGAGAGAAACAGCTCTGAAGAGTGAGGACGTTGCTTCATAGCATAAAAGAGCCGCAGCCCCTAAAGAGAGAGTGCCCTTCCAGGCATGGGCCCCTCGCATCGCCTTCTAAGTGCCCCAAATTGCTAGTCAAGAACTCAACCTCCACAGATCCTGTCCCCTGAGGAACCCAGATATCCAGCCCTCCTTCCCCCAGATAGGTGAATCCAGCCCCCCACCCTCTAGAGGTCCCAAAGCATCCAGTCCTGCAGGACATACGGGGAAGAGTAGAGATGGCCCCTAGGAGGCAGAGCAGCTGCGCAGGGCTCAAGTGCTGGGGTCCCATGGTCCTGGGTCTGGGTCTGGGTCCTGAATGCTAGAGGTGAATCTGGAACCAATTTCAATCCAGGTATCAAGCTCAGTTCTTGTCAGTATCTGGATTTTCTGTTCACCTGCCTCTGGGTCTCTGTTTCTAGAGCAGAAAGTTGATTGTCAGTTTTTGTGACATGGGCTCCCTGAGACCTTCAGGGACTCAGGTCTTCCCATATCCATAGTTTGCCCTCCAACCTGCCCCAAACCCACCACATTAGCTTCTCAAGTCCTGACTCTCAACCTGCTTAGGTTTTCCCATTGGACATGGTGCTGAGCAGAGCTGACTTAGTCATTAAAGAATCACTGTTACACAGGCTATGCTCCAGCCAGAGACAGTAAGATCAGAACAACAAAGATGTGTGTGGAGGTTAACGGAAATACTACTAAATAACTCTTGGTTCAGAAAGGATCTTTAAAAGTATTCAGAAGTGAATAATAATGAACATAGTACACCTCTCTCACACACACCCACACAAGTGCATGTACAATCTGGTGAAAACTAATTAAGGTCTATAGTCTAGTTAGGAGTATCGTGCCAATGTCAAGTTCATGCTTGTATACTACAGTTACAGAAGAGATCCCTGTGGGGAAGTGGGAAGAAGTGTTAATGGATTTACAACTTTTGCAACTTCTTATGAGTCAATAACCACTTCAAAACCAAGGTTTTTTTTTTTTTTAAACTACACGTCAAAATATGGGACCCAACTAAAGCAGCAGTTACAAGTAAATTTATACTTTCAATACATTTGTCAGGAAATGGGAACATTAAAAAAAATGGTCATGAATTAACTTCAGAAGTTGTACAAGGCACAACAAAGCATTCCCTACCCCCTCAATAAAGGATAGAAATCAACATAATTTCAGAAATCAGGGAATTAAAATAACAAAATTACAGAAAACTTAACATTCTTTGACAAAATCAATGAGATAATTCTCCAGCAAATCCAATCAAGAGACAAACATGCAAATAAAATACCAAATTAAAATAGGAAGTAACAGACAATAGCAGTTAAAAAAAAAAAAAAAGTATCCCGACGCCTGGGTGGCTCAGTGGTTGAGCATCTGCCTTTGCCTCAGGGCGTGATCCTGGAGTTCCCGGATGGAGTCCCACACCGGGCTCCCTGCATGGAGCCTGCTTCTCCCTCTGCCTATGTCTCTGCCTCTCTCTGTGTGTGTTTCATGAATAAATAAAATCCTGAAAAACAAAAAAGAAGAGTATACACAATGCCTTAAAGCAATGAAAATGGCCAAGGATCTCTGGCAAACTGACAAGAAGGGTAATTCCAGTAGGACAATGGGCCAATCATATGAACAAGCAATTCTCAGAAGAACAAACCAGAAAGACTAAGAAACATGCAAAGAGACACTCAAGCATAAGGATAATCAGAAATGCAGCCTATCAAACTGCCCATATATCAGACTAGCAAAGGATTAGAAAGCTGGAAAAAGGTAAGCGTTGGCACCAATGTGGTGATACAGATACAGGGACCCTTGTATACTGCTGCTCATGAGGTTGCTGAGAGGTGGGAGAAAGGATCCCCTTCTGGACTCTGAGGAACAGTTGTGAGTTCTGAAAGGCCCAAAGGCCCAAAGCAGCATTGCGGGGAGGAGTCTAGCAATACTAAGTCAAATTAGGTTTACAAATACCCATTTCTAGTATATTGTAGGTGCACATAATAGAGATTTCCACCCTCTTCTACAAAAGAACATAGACCAGGATGCAGCATTACTATGGAGAAGGTGAGTCGAAGGCATAATTTCCTGAGACTTAGTGGACACACAACGTGCAGAGGATGCACACCACAGAATACTGTTCAGTAATTAAGAGAAACTGATTAGATGTACACATAACATGTATATGGATGGATCAAAAAAAGCATAGTGCTGATTATCTTAATAGTAAATATCACTTGCAAAAGTTAAAACCACATGCACAGGGCCGCATTGGTGGCTCAGTCGTCTGAGCGTCCAGCTCTTGATTTCGACTCACGTACTGATCTCAGGTCCCTGCCTTGAGCTCCGCCTTTAGGGTATGGAGTCTGGTTAAGACTCTCTCCCTCTCCCTTAGCCCTACCCTCCTGCCCGCTCTCTAAAATAAAAAAATAAGGGGGCAGCTCTGGTGGCGCAGCGGTTAAGCGCCGCCTGCGGCCCTGGGAGTCCCATGTCGGGCTCCCTGCATGGAGCCTGCTTCTCCCTTGGCCTGTGTCTCTGCCTCTCTCTCTCTCTGTCTCTCATGAATAAATAAATAAAATCTTAAAAAATAAAAATAATAAAATCTTTAAATATAATAATAAAACCACACACACAGGGGGGCCGAGCTGGCTCAGTAGGAACAGTGTACAACTCTTGATTTTGAGGTCATGAATTAAAGCCCCACGCTGAGTGTAGAGACTATTTAAATAAATGAATAAACATTTTTTTAAAAACCACACAGACATAAGACACTACGCATCTTGCAAGAACACACATGAACCAAAAGATAGGCATTAGCCACCTGAAGTGAGGGTCTACAGGAGAGTTAGGGAATGAAAGTGGGAAATGAGTATTACTGGAAATAATAAAACGGTGTAGGTGGTACAAAAATTCATAGGTTTTAAATTCAGCCAAGTTCAAAGGCTGAAAGGTTGAGCAAGGTTAGAATCTTTACCCCTCCATTTACCAGCTGTGCAATCTTGTGTGAGTTGTTGAACTCATTCATAAAATGGATTAATAATACATCTCATAAAGTCATTGTTGAAAATTAGTAAGGCCATTAATATAAAGTGCCAGGCAAGTGCTAAGCTCTCCATAAATGTTGGCTCCCCAGTCTCTCTCTGTCTCTCCACTATCTAAAGGATCAAGGTCAACCTCTTTAGTAGGCAGTCAAGACTCCCGCACCCCACATCCCCCATGGCTAGATTGGCCCCAAACAACCTGTCCAATTTTGTCTAGCACTGCTCCCCTGCACAGCAGTCCAGCTAGAGGTCACTTCTGCCACCCTTTACTGTTCGGAACACCTGGCACACAGGCTCCGTAACACAGAAGCCCGTGGCAAACAAAAGGGCTGAGAGTCGCAGAAAAGATGGGACACAGGACAGGGACAGGACAGGCTGACAAGGGATCACACAAAGGGATTGGGCCAATCAGAGAAGATGGCGTGCACCAGCCTGGAATGCAAAACGATAGGACCTCAAAGTCTGAGCACGAGAGGAGGTACAACCAGAAAAGAGTGGGATGAAATTCTCAGGGGAGAAGGATGAGGAAGTGGTCAGAGGGGATGCTACCCCTGCAAAAGAGAAACCATGCAGAGGAGGAGGAGCAAACGGATGGACTGGAACCTTGCCAGGAGTCAGAGGTCCGGCAGCAAGAGTCCAAAAGGAAGGGCAGGAAAATGAGGCCTAGGGCACAAAAACGCAGCTGGAGAGGGGTGTGGGGGAGGAGACGGGGCAGGAGGCACAGAGAAAAAGAGGACAACACAGAGAGGGTGGGAGGGAGAGGCACCGTGAGACTGGAGAAGACAGGTGACAATTACAGAGTGGAGCCCAGATGGGAGGGAAGGAGATGCACACAGGGAGTGGCGCAGCGGTTTGGGCCGAAGGGACAGAAATATTACAGCGGCTTCTCGGAAAGGAAGCAAAGAAAAGGGGGGGGTGGGGGTGGGGCGGGGGGACAGGGCCAGGCTATTCGGAAATTAGGGAATCCTGAACGTAAAGGAAGGGGTCCGGAAATCAGCAGGATGTACAGGCGGACAGCAACTCCGAGAGAACGGGAAAACCAAAGTTAGGAAAATCAGCACCTAAACGGACACGAAGAGAGACGGAAAAGGAGGCGCGCACCCTGAGGTGGGGTAAGCGAAGGAGACGGGGAAAATCACAGGAGGGGGAAAGGGTAAAAGGAGAAGGGTAGATCGGGAGATGGGGCACAAGGAAGAGAAACACGAGCGTCCACGCAGGCAAGAGGAACCGCCAGAGCGAAGTCGCCGCCAGGGACCGAGCGGCAAGACCTGGCTGTGCAGGCTAGCTAGAGGGCGAGACTGCGCGTGCGCACACCGGGCCAGGTCAACGACTGGGGCGGGACGCGGCAGCCGTTTCTAGTGGGCAGGGCCAGTCTTATCCTGGGAGCAGTACTCGACGCCCCATTGGCCACATCTTCCAAGAGGGCAACAACAATCTAGGAAGTCAAGCCACAGGGGGAGGGGTAAGGGGGGGGGACGAGACTCAACTCGACGCGCTATTGGCTGGCCGGACAGTCAGGCGCGAGGAGAGGCGGGCTGGGGGTAAGGGGAGGGCCGTCAGTGTAGGATCTTGAAGCGCATTGGTCGCTTGCCTCTGCGGCGTGAGGCGACGCTCGAAGCTCATTGGTCCGTGTGAGAAGGGGCGGGAAAACTGGCGCGAGCGCAGCCGTTCCTCACGCCACTTCCTCACGGCGTCCTTTCGCGTCCTCTTGACTGAGTCTGGCTTTGCTCGCTCGAGGCTGTGGTAACCGCGGGCCGGGGACGCGAACACGACCCCGCCCCTCCCTGTCCCTTCTCCCGCTCTCAGTGGCGTGGACCCCCTCCCCCGCCCCCCCCTCGCGCTCCTCGCGCCCCTCTCCTCCCCTCCCCCAGGCCGCGGGCCCCTGGGCGCCCTCCCCGTGCCCCGCCCCCGCCGTGGGACCCTGGAGCGAGGCGAGGCGAGGCCGCAGGCCCAGCTGCTGAAAGGGGGTGCACGCGAGTAACAGCCGCGCGAGGCGGCGGTGCGCCGTGGGGAGGTGGGCTGGGCGATGCATGATTCGTTGCTGGGAATGGGCAAAGGCCGCTCCCCCCTCGCCGAAGCGCAGGGCGCGGCGGCCACCGCGGGCGGGGTTTGCCTCGGGGTTTGGAGGGCATGTGGGTGCAAGAGGGGAATCCGTGCCATGAGGGGGCCTGCGGCCGTGGTCGGGGCCTGGCACCTGGAAGGGGCTCAGTAAACGTTTGTTGAGTGAATGAAAATAATTCTTGAGTGGGGCAAGCAATCCGTGAGAATAAAGTAATCGCGGGGCGGGGGTGGGGGGGAGGCAAGAGAGTGTTCTGGTTTAAAAGGGGGGCAAGGGGGATGTTGGTGTGCGGGAGGTACCTGACGCTAAAAATTGACCGGGGAGCAAACACGTAGTTGTAGGAATTGGATAAATGCAGGAGGGAAGGATGGTGGTTGCCGAAGACGGTGGCAGGAAGAAACAAACCATTGGAACAGGGACATTGGGGGAAAGGGAGTGTAGAGTCCCTGGGGAGGGGGGGCATGAGTGCACGGCTAGGAGCATGGGACTTGCTCTGTTCCTGCCCACTCATGTGCCCGGGAAAGCACAGGCCAGGAACAGAGAACAGTGTTTGGTTGAAAGAATACATAAGAAGGGAAGGAGGAGGCAGGTCGTGGGAAGAAGGCGAGCCTTCTGGGAAGGAGGCTCCCAAAGGGAGGCAGTGGGTGAAGGAGAGAGAGAGCCGTGCGGTGGGTAGCAGGGTGAAAGCTGAGTCCACAGATGGGTGCCGTGGAAACCCCTTCAGGTGTGGCCTCCTAAGGGCAGGAGGGCTGGTCAGGAGAATGCCCAGGTGGCCACCCTGACCTTCCACCCCTGCCTCTAGATCCATGGATGCCAACGAAATGCCCACTGCCCAGCACTGTGCCTCTGACTCTACCACAGGGGGTGAGACCAGAGCCCCCCCGGGCATGGAGCTTATCCCCAAGAGAGCTGTCAGCCGCTCTCCAACCTGTGCCCGCTGCCGAAACCACGGAGTCACTGCCCACCTCAAGGGCCACAAGCGCCTGTGCCTCTTTCAGGCTTGCGAGTGTCACAAATGTGTCCTCATCTTGTGAGTATGATCCAGGAAAGAGAGGAGGATGGGCCTCATCTGCACCGTGGCTGACTTTTGACCTGCAACCCCCATTTTAGGGAGCGCCGAAGGGTCATGGCTGCCCAGGTGGCCTTGCGTCGGCAACAGGAGGCACAGCTCAAGAGACATCTGGCTCAGGGCCTGATAAGGAGAAGGACAGCTCCTCCCAAAGCTCCTAGCCATGTTAAGAAGGGAGCCATTCGACCAGGGGTCCCCTGTGAGTGGCCAGGGATGTGGCAGGGTCTGGGGTGGAGAAAGCATAGTAGGAAAAAGAGCCTCAGACCTGCCATTGGAATTGGTGTGTGACCTCGGGCAAAGCATTTCTACTCTCTGGGTCTCTGTCTCTCCAACTTTAAAATGCAATCAGGTGTTGGGAAGATGTAGTGAGATCCATGGGTAGCAAAGGGCCACAGGGAGATAAGAACTCAGTTTGCAGTTGGAGTGGGAGAGTGGTCAGGAGAAAGGGTTCATTGAAGCTCTCCCTGTTCCCTCACAGCTGGAAAGGAGAACATAGCACCCCAGCCTCAAACACTCCATGGGACAGCCCCCCTGGCACTGACACCCCCTGGGAAGGTAAGGAGAACCTCAGTCCTGGGGAAGTGACTCCTGTGTAGCATCTGCCCAGATCCCTTCCTCTCTGTGCCTTCAACACGTGTGTTCTGGGTCTAGCCCTGACTTGCAGTATCATCCTGGGCAAATCACTTCTCTTCTATGAGCAAAAACCAAGAGGGTGGGATTTTATAGCCCTCCCAAGGCTAAAGTTTTGAGGTCCTGCCCCCACCCTAGAATATATTCATTCTTTCCCCAGCCTTGTACCTGACTCTGACTTGTGCTCTCTGCCCTTGCAGGATAACTCCCGGGGGCCTCTGCTACTCAGCGGTCCCCCAGAAGCCTTGCCTTTGTCTTGGACTCCAGCGCCTCCGGGCTCTTGGGCTCCTGGACACTGGCTGCCTCCAGGCCTTCCCATGCCACCTCCAGTGGTGTGCCGCTTGCTGTGCCAAGAACCTGCTATCCCTCTGCATCCCTTTCCTGGTGAGATGAATTCAACATTTGTTCAACTGATTATTTGAATGCCATTGTACCACTGTATCAGAAAAAGAAGAGGATACAGGATAGGAAGGAAGATGGAAGCCATGACCTTTTAACACCCGTACACTTCTGCATTCTCTTACCCTCATTAGGCTTTGACCCTGGCACTTCCCTCCTGCTGCCCACTCATGGGCCCCTCCCAACCTGCCCAGGATCTCACCCAATACTGACGGCTCCTATTTCTGGAGAATCCCAAGGGCCCTCTGCCCTGCCCCGCACGTGAGTAGGGAGGGAAGAATATATGTCTATAATGTGCCTAATCCTGTCCTGGACATCACAGTGGATGATACAGAACACCAGGTCCCAGGTGAACGGGTGAGGAGGAACTCTCCTAGCTCTGCCATTGCCTGACTGGGAACTTTTTTAGTATATGTGCTGCTGAAGCGAGCACAACTGGGAACCTTTGTACAAGTGTCTTTACTTCTTTGAACCTGGTTTTCTATCAGTCATTTGGAGACACAATTACCTTTTTTTGCTTTGTCTTGAGAATTAGTGATAATATATGGAATACACCTAGCAGAGGCCCTGGTCTTGGACAAATAGTGGCTATTAAATCCTCTTAAACAGATAAGATGGAATCAGATTGCCTGCTGAAAGGGTGGGGTAGGGTGTGATGTTGAAAGACTCAGGCCTATTGTAGAGGCCATTAGAGAAAGCTTCTTAAAGGTAGGCCACGGGCAGCCCGGGTGGCTCAGCAGTTTAGCGCCGGCCTTCAGCCCATGGTGTGATCCTGGAGACCCGGGATGGAGTTCCACATCAGGCTCCTTGCATGGAGCCTGCTTCTCTCTCTGCCTGTGTCTCTGCCTCTGTGTGTGTGTGTGTGTGTGTCGCTCATGAATAAATAAATAAAATCTTAAAAAAAAAATGCCAAACTGCTCCTCAAGTTCCATGAGGATTGGGGACCTAGGGGAGAGAAACTAGACTATAATAGGGCAGGAATAGCCATCCCAGCCCCTTTCACTGTTTGATAGGTTTTTAAAAAACTGACACCAGTGACTTCACAGTAGTTCTGGAGGAAATAAGCTGGCAGGATTTTCACTTTATAGTAAACAATGCCACCCAAGACAGAGGGAGGGACTTGCCCCATTCCACGAAGCCTAATGGCCCAGCAGGCCCTGAGATTCCCATGTGTACATGTCTGTCCATGTGTTTCGTCCCACTGGCATCTTCTCTCCTTGCTTCTAGATGTTCGACTCTGATACTCCAGCCCTGTAGCACTCCAGATCCTCTTCTGCTGCAGCCACAGGTCCTGGGAAAAAAGTGGGATCCAGGACCCTGGGAGGAAGTTGACCATGGGGAAGAGAAAATAGGGGATAGTAAAGTACCAGGGGCTGAGAGAATACTTGGAAGGTGGGCAGAAGTGGGGATGCCCAGTCTATTTCTTTCCTTTTGCAGGCCCCTGGAGCCTCTCGTCTGGCCTGGTCCTCTGCCCCCTCAGAACGGCAGCTGCAGCGGGAGGCAGCTGAGGCTCTTGTGGGTCTGAAAGACTCTTCCCAGGCTCCCCGCCTGACCTCTTCTGTTCCCCCCAATCCTGCGTGGATCTCCCTGCTCCACCCCTGTGGCCCACCAGGTAACCCGTTCCCTGAAAGGGACAAGATGGGATAAGGATAGTTGGGAATGGAGGTACCAGAGTAAGTAGGGACTAACCAAGGAGATCGGGATCAGATGGTTGAGCATCTTCAGTGGTGTGCCGCTTGCTATGCCAAGAACCTACTGTTCCAAGCTTCTCAATCTGTCTCCTGGAATTGCAGTTGAGAGTTGTTTGATAAATTAGTATTAGTAATTTTGTGCACAAAAGTAAATACCTGGTGCCCTGATGTCAAGGAAAAGGAGGCCCTGAGAGAGGCAGGAACTTGCCCAAGGGCATATGGCAACACAGTGGCAAAGCCTGATCTCCTCTGACCCTAGCCCAAGGCTACCTAAGGTCTGGAGAGGGGCTGAAGAAGGAACAAGGGTCTGGCCTGGAAGGACATCTGATAATTGCCTTCCAGGAGCTTCTATTCTACTTGGGAAAACAAGATGCCTTCACAAAGCTCAGTGACAAACCTGGAAAGAAGTAGAGGAATTTTGAGGGGGCAGAGAGGGAAGGCCAAGGATTCTTCTGTCCAAAATGGTGGATTGGACATGGTGTGTGGGTGAGGAAACCTACTTGGAAGAACTGCTGGAACAGAAGGAGATGAGACTGGAGGGACTTCTGATCTTAGAGGTCTGGCATTCCAGGCTTAGGAGTCTAGACCAGCAACTGCACATAAAAGGGAGCCAGGGGATGTTTTTGAGCTAAGCAGGAACATATCTAGAGACCCAGAGCTTTAGATAGCCAAGAATGGTGGCTGTTACGGAAGGACTGAAAGAGATAAGACTGGAGGTGGGAAAATCAGTGACGGATAAGTGTTTGCTTTAACCCAGGTGAACAAGGATGAGGCCTGGATTGGATGGGATAAAAAGCGATTTCTGGGAGAGGATATGAATGTGACTTGTCCTACCCCCTTCCTTCCTACCTATAGCTCCTGCTGGAGGAAGAGGATTCCAGCCAGTTAGCCCTTCTCTCCGACCCAGCCCAGCCCCCTCGGTGGCTTTGCATATTGGGCATCTGGGCTCTATCTCCCTCCTAAGCTAGAAGCTCAGAGATGGAGGCCTCACTGGGGCAAGAGGTAACAGCCTTTGGGTACTGCATATTTGGTATTTAACTTCTGGATTTATGCATGGAATTTAATTTAGTACAAGCTTCTGGCTTTTTTTTTTTTTTTTTTTAACCTTTTAGGTGCCTCAGTAGCTTTTGGTTCCTTTTGTAGTGTGGGCATTTCCTAGACTGAAAGTTGATTCTCTTATTCACTTGGGTCCTGGGACATTTTTAAATCCCCAACAAAATGAGAGTTGTGCAGTTTAAGCTAACCAGTGTCTAAATAATTTTTTGCATGAGTTCATGTTCCAGAATATTTATTTGACATGTGATTCTGTATAAGCCTGTGCACTCATGTCTGTCTCCATGCATGTAAAAACAGGAGAGTATTTTCATTTTGTGTCTACATTTGGGTGAGTAACCAAGAAATAAACCTTTGTTGTTGTAAGCCACTGAGATTTGGGGGTTATTTGTTGCCATAGCCTAATCTAGCCTATCCTGACTGACACAAAGGACTTGTTCAATTTATTTTTCTGTACCACAAGTAAATACAAACACAGATTTCTTATAGCCAGATAAGAAAGATTGGTAGAGGAGGATAGTGGGAGATTCACTAATTTGATAATGAAACCTCCACTCTGTGCCAGGCATAGACCATTTCCAACTGTATAGAGGACTACAAATTGAAATGTGAACAGGGCCAAGCACATCCTATAAATGAGTAAAGAAGGCTGGATGGGCCCTAGAAAACTGAGAATGCATGCCCTACCTAAGGGAGCAGCCTCTTTTGGGCCTAGTAGATTATTGCCGTTATTGTCACAACTTCTGATTCTTCCAAGAGAAGCTGGAAAACTGAATTTCTATGTAGAACATCTCAATTTTCAAATGATGACTCAGTTTTCTTCTTTAAATCCTATGTGAGCCAAACAAAACATATCTTCAGGCCAGCTTTGGCCAGTGGAGTGCCAATTTAATGCTAACCTAAAATAACATTGTTCAAATGGGGAAACTGAGGGCAATGAGAATAGGAAGAATCAAGTTAGCCTTTATCAAGGGCTTTTTCTTGAACTATGAACTAAGTTTTGAAGGGCCTATAAAAGGTAAGAGACAATTATTACCATTTATCGAGTACCCCACTATATATGAATCACATATATCCTCGCAGCAACTCTGTAAACCATGCGTGATTACTCCTGTTTTACAAATAGTAAGTTTGAAGAGAAAAACCGACTTGCCCAACTATTTTTTTTAAGATTTATTTTTTTAAAGATAATATTTATTTATTTATGATAATACACAGAGAGGAAAATGAGAGAGAGAGAGAGAGAGAGAGAGAGAAGCAGAGACACAGGCAGAGGGAGAAGGAGGCTCCATGTAGGGAGCCTGATGTGGGACTCGATCCTGGGTCTCCAAGATCACGCCCTGGGCTGAAGAAGGCGCTAAAGAAGGGGCTGCCTAGTGGCTCACTAGGGGATTTATTTATTTATTCGTGAGAGACAGAGAGAGAGAGAGAGAGAGGCAGAGACACAGGCAGAGGGAGAAGCAGGCTCCCCATGCGAAACCTGATGTGGGACTCGATCCTGAAACTCCAGGATCACACCCTGAGCCAAAGGCAGATGCTCAACCACTGAGCTACTCAGGTGCCCTTGCCCAACTATTTTAGGGGAAAATTTCTGGGCAAAAATAGGGGGAAGTATATCTCTCCTTGCCAAGCCCCAAATCAACTAGGTAATTTTTATAAACAGAGTGAAAGAGTCAGGACTCCAGGAGACAGGGATGAGCCCAGGGGTTTTTCAAAAAGTCTTTTATTTTTCTACTCAAAATATCCATAAGTGATCATGAGATCTTACCTGCATTCGTTTCTTAGTCCCCCGCTGTCAAGTTCTACTTGAACCGTTCCACACATATGAAGACCTCTTGAGCTATTCCAAAGATATGAAGATCCCCACCCCCATTCCCAGCCTTAGAAGGGACAGACAGCTCAAGGGACATGTCTGCTCACAGATTCTTTTTCCTGATGCTACCTACACCCCTCTTTAAAAAAAAAAAGGGGGATCCCTGGGTGGCGCAGTGGTTTGGCGCCTGCCTTTGGCCCAGGGCGCGATCCTGGAGACCCGGGATCGAGTCCCACGTCGGGCTGCCGGTGCATGGAGCCTGCTTCTCCCACTGCCTATGTCTCTGCCTCTCTCTCTCTCTGTGACTATCATAAATAAATAAAAATTAAAAAAAAATTTAAAATAAAAAAAAAGGTATTTGAGAGAGAGTACATGCGCTCACATGAGTGTGGGCGGGGGCAGAGGGAGAGGGAAAAGCAGGCTCCCCACAACACAGGGCTTGACCCTGGGACCTGAGCCAAAGGCAGATGTTCAACCAACTGAGCCACCCAGGTGCCCCTTTATGCCTCTCTCCCTCTTTTTAAAAAAGATTTATTTCTTCATGAGAGATACAGAGAGAGAGGCAGAGATACAGGCAGAGAAAGAAGCAGGCTCCACATGGGGAGCCCTATGGGGAGCCTGATGCGGTACTAGATCCCAGACCCTGGGATCATGCTCTGAGCCAAAGGCAGACGCTCAACTGCTGAGCCCCACCCAGACATCCCTACGCCCCTCTTTTTATTCAAGCTTTTTGCTGGTGATGAAATTTAGTCATAGCTTGTTCCTTCCTGTCTGGGGCCTTGAGAAGATAGGCTTCTTCTACTTCCTAGCATTACAGAGAGCAAATGTGCAACACTTCTCAGGACTCGGCACAAAATAATCAAAGGAGGAAAGTCTTCACGTTTTCTTTCCTCTTCTTATAACTTAGGTATATGATTGCCCCTTAATAGACCTGCCTAAGCCTTGGCATGCCATACTCTCTGTATGTCACTCTCAAGTGACAGATGACTAAGTCCACATGGTCACGGAGGAGGTTTGCAATACGAAACATGGCTGAGACCCTGCTACTCAGGGCTGACCAAAGGTCCCAGTACACCAAGGTCACACAGCTGGGAAGAGTAAAAGAGAAAGTATAATTTGGGATTAAAGGATTACATGAGAAGGTGGAGGAAGAGATGAGGACTAGGCCAAGGAGCTAGGGGCAGGCCCCACTTTGCAGGCCCTTCTCAGTTCTCAGCAGCCCCTTATAACTTCAGAAGCTCATTTCACATTCTGCCCTTTGGGAATTTATGCTTTCTTCACTTCAGCTCCCTTAACTCCAGGAAACCTGGTCCACTCCTGACCATACTTCTTGTCCAGTGTAGAACTAACATCATGCCACCCAACCCTAACCTGTTTCTACTCAGACTCTCATTGCCTGGCCCTTATAGGCCTCATTCTGTACCCCTGTCCCATTGTGTAGCTGTCTCCGTGGACCCCAACATATGTCTTCATAGACACAGTCCTATAACCCTTGTGAGATCCTGAGCTCTTCCCAAAAGCAAGTCTCTATTTAGGGGAATCTTCTTAGTATCTCCCAGAAGCTCCTCAAGCAGAGTGCCCTACATTCCTACTTTCACAAGCCTGATCACCCTGAGCAGCCCCTGGCTCTGTGCATCGGTTTCCTCCTCTGAGAATAAGCAGTCTCAGGGCGCAGGATCTACACTCAGTTCCTCTCTGGGAACTCAAGAAATAATTAAACACATTCTGTCTGATTCCTTTGGATTTATTTTTTTCCGACAAAGTTCACACACTCCAATGCTGCTTCTCCCCTTACCACAATATGAACAACTTCCTGTCCTCAAATCATTTTTTTTAAAACAGAGTTTGTTTTTTAGAGCAGTCTTGGGTTCGCAGCAAAATTGAGCGGAATGTAAGTGTTCCCATGGTCTCCTTGCCTCCAGGCAAACACAGTCTCCTCCGCTATCAACATCCCATACCAGAGTGGGACATTTGGTATAGTTGATGAGCTACACCGATGTGTCACTTCCACCCCAAATCCATAGTTTACATTAGGGTTTGCTCTTAGTATTGTACATTTTGTGGGTTTGTACAAATATATAATGACATGTACCTACCATTATAGTATCACACAGAATAGTTTTCACTGCCCTGATTTCTCTGTGCTCCACCTATTATTCATCCTTACCCCCACCAACCCCTGGCAACCAATGATCTTATTACTGTTTCCATAATTTTACTTTTCCCCCCAGAACATCATATAGTTGGAATCATACAGTATGCCTTTTCAGATTGCCTTCTTTCACTTACTACCATACACCTAAGTTTGCTCTGTTTTTTTCATGGCCCAATAGTTCTTTTTAGCACTGAATAGTATTCTATTGTCTGAATGTACCACAACTTCCTATCATTTTTAAATTCTGTCTATAGAGTTATTGGAAAACGTTGGAGAGTCATTACTTATGGATTCAAATCCCAGCCAGGCTTTACCCTTATCTGAGCTTGGTCAAGCGACTTGACTCTCTAAAACTCAGTTGCCTGGTTTGTAGCCACCTTAAGAGTTGTTAAGATTATGAACCTGTAAAAATGAACACCAAGGACATAGTACTGAGAAACCATGTTATTTAAAATCATAGACTGTCAGAACGTTTGCTCTTTGAAATCATAGTAATAATAAGAAGGGGACATCTTACTGTTGCCTGGAGAGTCACTTTAACACAGAGAATCAGTTATGATTTCCAACCCACGTGCAGAGCTTCAGAGGGCAGTTTCTGGAGATGACACTGCACATTTATCTTAATCTTATAATTTCCAAAAAAACCAGGACCTTGTGTCTGCTGCTCAGCCCAGGCATGATGTTGACTCCATTACATCAGATCTGCTTTGCCTTGAGTCCATCAAAGCTCTGCTTAATGCAAATTTTATCTAACCTTCATTCTTCCCCAAAACTTATATTAACCTTGTGTCTTCCTTTGTTTGGTGAGTGACACTACACAGTTCCTCTAGAGAGCTCTTTTCTCAAAAAAAGAAATATTTAGTAAATTGACTCAAGTGAACTAAGCTTAAATGATTCAGCACTGATATTAGAAACATATATCGAAAACGTATAAAAGTGGGATGCCTGAAGTGGCTTGGTGGTTGAGCGTCTGCCTTCGGGTCAGGGCGTGATCCTGGAGTCCCAGGATCCAGTCCCACATCGGGCTCCCTACATGGAGCCTGCTTCTGCCTCTGCCTGTGTCTCTGCCTCTGTGTGTGTGTGTGTGTGTGTGTGTGTGTGTGTGTGTCTCATGAATAAATAAGTAAAATCTTTTTAAAAAATTCATTATGAAAAAAATAAAAGTGAATATAAATTACCTAAGTATAGGATATTTATAGTTACACATGCATGCAACTTAGGTATTCAAAAACACATATATTGATTCAGGGGGAGGGGTGGAATCTGAGATACTAAAACTATTCTTAAGTTTTCAAGACAGTGTGAAATAGGTTTCAACCACATTCTGCATGAATGTGAGGTGCTCTAATCTAAATACATGATGCTAGAAACATGGTTTATGTTCTAGACTAAACATTTGTGTTACTTCCCAAAATCCCTATGTTGAAAACTAATTTCTACTTGTGATGGTATTTGGAAATGGTGCCTTTGGTAGGGATTAGTGCCCTAATAAAAAATTCCCCAAAGACCTCTCTCCCTCACCTTTCTGCAAGGTGAGGACATGGCAAAAAGATGGTTATGAGCCAGGAAGCACATCCTCACCAGACACCAGATCTGCTGGCACCTTGATTTTGGACTTTCCCAGCCTTCAGAACCATGAGAAACAAATTTGTTGTTCATAAGCCATTACCTGTGGAATCTTGTTATAGCAGCCTGAACAAACTAAGATAGTTGGTTTTAATTTTTTAACAGTTATTGGTATAACATATCGGCTTATTAATAGCTAAGGCATTTTGCATACACAGTATCTCTGGAAAAAATATTCGCTCTTATGTTTTAAACTCTGTCCTTTCAACATAATAGCCACATACATTTATTATTTTTTTAATATTTTACTTATTCATGAGACACACAGAGGGAGAGGGGCAGAGACACAGGCAGAGGGAGAAGCAGGCTCCATGCAGGGAGCCTGATGAGGGACCCGATCCCAAGACTCCAGGATCACGCCCTGGGCCGAAGGGAGGTGCTAAACGGCTGAGCCACCCAGGCGTCCCAGCCACATGCATTTAAATGTCTCCTTTTGCAGCGAGTTAACAATTTTATCAGACAAGAAGTGTGTCCTTTCTGTTCTCGGTTGCTGGACTTTACAAGGATTTAACTATCAGGCATGTAACACTACATAAGGTTTATCTGTGCCTCGCACAGGGTAGGAACAGACACAAAAATATGTTGATAGAATTAATTAGACACATCAAGTACAGGAGCAGTCACTTAAAGGGGGCAAATAAAACAGGATTTCGGTGCATCCATTTAAATAGTATTCTTTTCTTTAATGGGGAAAGACTGGAGTGTTGATAGGGCAGTGGACAGCTTGGACTCGCACAGGTCTGGGAGGTGGATAGATTTTAAGCGGGCAAAATAAGCCCAAAGCGCTGAGCGAACAAGATTCAGGCACTAGGAGGCAGAGCTGCACTAACTTCTCCGAAGGTCCCGCCTCCGCCTCTTTGTCCCTGCCCCGATCTCCTCCCCGCCAGCACTGCCTCATTCCCACTGCGGTCGCCTGGACGGTGATGAAGCAGTTTCCGCCCTAACAAGGGTGGTCCGCCTCCTCCTGCTCTCGCGAGAACTGGTGGCCGAACGCTTTTCTTCCTTGCTCCGCCGCTGGGTCCCCCATCACAGTTCCGCCCTTACTGCCCCCACTTCCGGCACGAAAAGCTGCTTCCTCCCGGGGCGGGGGGGGTCGCCCCCCTGGGGGCGCGGGCAGTGGTCCCGTCCCGCTTCTCTGCCCACCCAAGTGCCCCTCAGCTTCCGCCACCACCGTCTCCTCCGCCGCTGTTCCGCCCCGATCAACGCAAACGAAGCCACCTCGCCACCCCCAGCTCAGGACCGGAGCTCTGTTTCGCTCCGGGAGAGGAAAGGGTGGGGAGGAAGCACACCTCCACCCCCGCGTGCCCCTGGCTTTTCCTCTGCCAGCCCGCCCCCTCGCCACACACCCTCCCATCTCCACGGAGGCGAAGCCGCATTCGCCCTGAGAGAGGCGGAGCGGCTCTTCTGGTCCCGCTCTCGCGAGCTCTCGCACCTCTCGCGAGACTCGACGCCCGACTTGTGCGCCCGGGAAACCCCGTTGCTCCCTTTCCCCTGGCTGGCAGCGCGGAGGCCGCACGGTAAGGCGGGCGCTCCGGTTCGTGCTGGGCGCCGGGCGTCGGGGCCCGGCTCTCCAGCCGGGATCGCGTACCGGGAAGGGCTCCGAGGCGACCGCGTGGGGCCGCCCCGCCCCCTGGAGCCGCAGCCACGTGCGAGCGGCAGGCCCGGACATGCCTGGACCGCGCGGTCCGGGAACCGAGGCTGGACCGAGTGGGCGGCGGAGATGCGGGAGGCGCCCCCGAATCGGGCCAGGGTCGTCTCCGTCTCCATAGCGGCGCCAGACCTTGCTGGTGCGACCCGCAGAGACCGCGAGGCGCGGTGAAGTGGAGCGCCCGCAGGCGCCGGGGCCTTCAGGGCCCAGTTCCGAAGTGGGGCCTTGGGAAGTAATGGGAGTGCGGCGGTTTCGGTGTCGTGGGGGCCGCACCCCGTCCCCTGTCAGTCGTCTGCCCGGGTCCTGAGCTCACATGCTTGCTCTTTTTTTCTTCCAGATGCCTGGAGTTACTGTAAAAGACGTGAACCAGCAGGAGTTCGTCAGAGCTCTGGCAGCCTTCCTCAAAAAGTGAGTGTGGGGATCGGGGCTCGCGGCCTGTGGGGGCTGTGGTCTTTCCGGGCTCCTGGGCGGGCGTTTCTCTCCCCTGGTGGAGGGAGGCTTGTCTGCCTGAGGCCTGGGTCTGGCTTGTAATTGGGTTTCAGATGCTTTGTATTCTGGGACACGTGGGGCTCCCCTTAACCTACAGTTATGCTGAGCAGAGGGGATTTGGGGGACGGAGTTTGTGGAGACTCCTGAATCGTGCCTCTATCGCTGTTGATCCCAGGTCTGGGAAGCTGAAAGTCCCTGAATGGGTGGACACTGTCAAGCTGGCCAAGCATAAAGAGCTTGCTCCCTACGATGAGAACTGGTTCTACACGCGAGCTGGTGAGGAACTGGGGCCTCTGCCTGGGTAGTGGGGGCCTGGGTGACCCCTGGCACAAACCATACCTCCCCATTCTCTGTGAGCCCAGGATAGGCAAGAGAGGTGAAACTTTTTAAATCATGGTTGACCTACGGTGTGAGAGGAGAAACCTCAGACGGTCCCTGTGTGCTTGTGTGAGACACTTGATATCTTCACATTCTGAATTTGTTTTCTTCGTTTGTAAGAGGGTTAAGTGAGGACCTGTGGCTTCCTCTGAGCCTCCAGGGAAACCCAGGGTCAAGCCAGTGTTCATATTTTACTTAGAGGTGGTATGTTTTAGAGGGAGGTATTTATGTTCATGGGGTCTACACTCTCTGGGTTCAAATTCTTCTCTACTGCTTACCTGTGGCCTCCCCATCTGCCTGTGCCTCTTGTTCTCTTCTGTAAAATGAGGCTGATGGAGATGCCTGGGTGGCTTACTGGTTGAGCATCTGCCTTCTTCTCAGGGTGTGATCCTGGGGTCCTGGATCCTCCACGAGACTCCATATCACATCAGGCTCTCCTTGGAGCCTGCTTCTCCTACTGCCTGTGTCTCTGCCTTTGTCTCAGGAATGAATATGTAGAATCTTTAAAGAAAAAAAATAAAATGGGACTAATGAATGTACCATTGCAGGGTTGTAGTGGGAATCAAATGAGTTTATAACTGTTAAAATGCTCTGGAGTTTACCTGTGGCAGTAATCCTTCAAGAAAAGTCGTGTGTGTGTGTGTTTGTTTTTTTTTTTTTTTTAAGATTTATTTATTTATGATAGAGAGGCAGAGGGAAAAGCAGGCTCCACGCAGGGAGCCCGATGTGGGACTCGATCCCGGGTCTCCAGGATCACACCGTGGGCCAAAGGCAGGCACCAAACGGCTGAGCCACCCAGGTATCCCCTCTATTGTGTTTTTTAATGTTTAGATCATCAGACTCACTTTCTCATTGCCTTTTTAGTAAATTATTTCTAAGAGGTTGGGGTCTGGCCAGATGATTCCTTTCTCTAAATCTTGGTAAGTTCCAAGTGCCTGAAAGAAAGCCTTATGGTCTCCCTGTAACCATTGCCAGTCCCAACTATTGGTTTTCCAGTGATGACAACTTGGAAGGAATGACAAATGTAGTACCTGATAGCACAGTGCTCATTTTCACCTGTCGTTGACATTTTAAGTTTCTCCAAGCTGTCTCCTCATGAAGGCCTAACTTGGGGATGGGAGTGGTGCTGGTCAGTGCTCAATTGTTCTAGGTGGCAGCCTCTGCACAGGCCTTCACTGAGGGCCCTCAGCCTCTACAACCTTCGATCTTCCTCCGTGACCTAGGGGCCCTATCCTGGCCAAAGCTTGTCTCCTGATAGGAAGTAGGCGGGAAGCAAGGTTTGGGAATTGAGAAAACCTCCAGATGACCTTGAGAAGAGTTGACTTTGGTACAGATTGCCTTAGTGTTGTGGAATATGGACCGTTTCATAGATTGGTGGTGCACTCGTGGATTGAATATCTGTGAGGTCCACTCTTCATTCAGGCCTACACTGGGCACAGGGGCAGCAGCCTCAGATCTCTGAGGTTGAAAAGGTCAACTCAGGTGGGTAGGGTGGATGGCATTATGGTGGGAATCACTGCTGTGCTTTCAGGAGGAAAATGGGGTTGGTGAAGGAAAGCTGATGGGACTTGCCTGGGCACATGAATGAAGAGGTCTGGGTGAGACCACCACCCCATCCACCCATCTAGGGAAGAAAGCAAGCCTGCCCGATCCTGAGTTTTTTGGCAATGCCCCAAGAATCCATTGGTCATGGCAACTTTGGATCTAAGATGAGAATTTGAGGTAGCTTTTCCTGTACGGTTAGGTACACATGCATATTTTGCTTAATCTGCCTTATCAAAAACCTCCAAGGTAGAATTGGTGGTTTCTGTTTTATGGTTATTGTCAGGAACCTTAAATAACATGCCAGCTAGTGATGCCACAATCCACCCCATCCGTGCCATCACTTTGAGGAGGGGGTCTCCAGCTCTCTTCCCTTAGCTGCATTTCATACTTTATTTTTGGAGGTGGGGAGAGATTAATAGGAAATGAGATCAGGACTCTGGGCAATACACACAGATGAGTCTTGCTGTAGCTGTGGCCCCTTTCTGCCTACCCCATCCCTCCTCTTGACAACTAAGTGTGTGTGCTCTTCTGGTCTCCCTTACTCAAGGTTCCCAGATTCCTTTTATTTTGGCGGGGGTTAAGATTTATTTATTCATGGAAGAAGCAGAGACCTAGGCAAAGGGAGAAGGTAGCCTCCCTGTGGGGAGTCTGATGCAGGACTCGATCCCAGGACCCCAGGATCACTACCTGAGCCAAACCACTCAACCACTGAGCCACCTAGCACCCCCCTCCCGCCCCCATTTGTTTTTTACCTCTATTTTCCAGCTGCCTCAATAGTATATAGCCTGGTGATTCTAGACAGGTCTGTTGGGTACATTTTTGTTGGGATACCGCTACGCCTGTTTGTTTACATCCACACCAGAGGTAGAGTTGTAGTTGTCCCAGACCACATGGCCTACAAGGCCAAAAATGTTTACTCTGACCCTTTACAGGAAAAGTTTGCCAGCCTAGTTAGAGTTCTCCCATACTTCAGACAAGTCATAGGAGATACTCTGCTACCAAAGAGGAAACTAAGGTGCCTATGGGGTGAAGTGACCCTGGGAGGGCATGGCAAGCAGTCTGTGCTGTATTTGCTTTTTTTCTTTATTTGGATCATGAGGCCTTGGCCTCTAATCTCCTTGGAGATTTGGAGCCAGAGCACAGTAGGACAGTGGCCTGTTCTGGTAGGCTGAGCTCTGGCAGTGGGTGGGTGGTATGGGACTTGACTTCTGGAGGCATGTTGATAGAGCCATTGTGGAGTGAACACGTTTTGATCTCTGGTGGAGGCAATAAAAAGGCAGTTGGCAGAGCCTTCCTGAGGGCTCCTCTTGAAGAGGAACAGAGCTAGAGGAGTTTAAGAGGTCCCAAGTCAGTGGTGAAGGGTGAGGTAGGGCTAGAAAGAACCTGTCAGGAGCTGCTCTAAGAGGAGGAGGGGCGGTGTCCAGGAAAGACCACCTTTAGGGCTTTGTGAGGGGCCTTGGACAAACTCTTAATCTCTTGATTTTTAGAGGGGAGGTGAGAATCCATTGTCTCGTCTTGACAGTGAGTGACTGCTGAATTGGGACATTGGAGTGCATTTCATTGTAGGATGGAACCTGGTTGTCTCTGACCCCTGCTCAGGGCTGGGCAGTCACCCATGTTGTGTTACTGGCAGAATCAAGACCTTGCAGGAAGAAGATCGGGGTGACAATGTCAGGAAGTCATTTTTGTCTTTAAAAGCTTAGCAGAGGAGGGTTGGGGGCAAGATGTACATGAGAGGCTTCCTTTTCCCACTTTGTGACTCGGGAGATGAGAATGGGGTCACAGATCTGAATTTAAACAAGCTGTTGAGATGCTGGCTTGCAAAGACACTTGTGCAATTTCCTTGGTCCGCCAGGTGCTCCAGTGCATTCTGACCCTCTTCCCTCTGGTGGCCCCATGCGTGGGGCATGCTGCTGGTCCTTCACAGTTGGAGGCACCAAGTGACTCCTGGATACTTGGAATAGGATTTCCCCCAGAGGAGTGGAGCAGAAAGCCTTTAGAGGGACTTGAGGAGAAGCCATATGACAACATTTGACTCGCTGTGGCCCTCATAAACAGCATCTAGGATGGCCTGGATTTGTGATGTTACAACTCCACTTCAAAAGAGGTTGGGGGCTGGGTCTTCTTCAGGGGTGGAGGGGTGCGAAAAATTGGTCAATATTTCGTAGAATTTGTTTCTTTTGACTGTAACAGCTTTCAGTTTGTGGAGTTAGTACTCTTCTAATGGGTCAGGAGAATAATTATCAAGGTGAGGGGGGCACCTCGGCTTGTGATGTCTGACACCACACCAGATAGTTTGATGCAGCTTTAAAGAACTTTAAAGCAACCCGCCACCCCACCATTTCAAAGAAACTAATGGTTGGACTTTGCTGGAGCTTATTCTCTGCCACTCACTTCTCAGGATTTAAGGAAGTCTTCCCCTTTAGGTACCATGACCCAGACCACCTGAAACGGAAATGGACTCTCACAGCTGATGAGGAGTAGTGTTGGGATTCAGACCCTTTGGTATCAGACAGTTCGGGTTTAGGTACCCCTTTTTATACAGAGCCCAGATCGGGTTTGAGCAGAGTGTTAATCCTATCTTGGCCAGGCCTCTCCAGGGCAGCTGTGTGCTTAGGAATATGCATCTTACCCCCTTCCTGAGGCTGTCCTACTCTCACCCAGGCCAAGCTGTGGAAGGAAGGATGGTGGCTGTTGGGCATGTGAGCTGGTAAAGTTCGGAGTTCTTCAGAGATGTGTCCCTGGAAAGGGAGTTTTGGTCCTAGAGGTGGTGTTGGGAGGGTAAGGGGTAAAGTGGGGATGGGAAGAACCAAGGAGAATGGTTTTTAAGGTGAGCAGCAGCCAGAAGCAGTTGTTCTAATAGGTGGTGAAGGGTTCATCTGTGCTATGGCTCCCAGAAGCCCACAGCTGTAGCTGGAGATTATGTTACAGGGGTGCAGGGGCCTGGGGAGCAAGTGGTGTGGAAGAGCTACTCTGGGAGGGGCAAGCAGAGGGGTGGCATAGCCCTCTTCAACTGGTCAAGTCCCCCACCCCCAGGGGGTCGTGGACACGGCCCAGCACCCAGCTCTTCCGAGTAAGTAGTTACTGAGGAAGTGAGTCCTGATTGCCCCTTTGATCTGCGGGACTAAACCTGACTTGCTGGTCTCCGGGGGCCCTGGAATGACCTGGAGTCCTTGTATCTTGGGCCCCAATTCCTTCATGTGCAGTGGCCCCCTGAGGTAGAAAGCCAGAACAATCTGGAGGGGCAGTCCCTCAGGGCTATGTGACTCCAGACCAGTGAGTACTTTCTGGAGCCTGTTAACTTTTCTGTGAAGGAGACTAGCCTTAGGCACCTGTGCAGTGTTCACAGCCACGCTCCTCTGAGGGACTGTTACTCCTGGTTCTCAGATGAGGGTGAGGACTTGCCAAGGCCATGCCATCAGGCCAGGTGCTGAGGGTATCTTACTGCCTCATGGAAGAGAGTGAAAAGCAGATCGTCCAGTGCCTGGTGGAGAAGCGATTCTGTAGGACAGAACCGTGAGGGAGTGGGGACTTGCCCAAGCAAGGCTAGAGATAAGAACCTTGTGTCCACAGAGTGGGTGACACCCGTTCCAGGTTGCACGGGGCATCCACCCTGACCCTGAGTTCTCCAGAGCTGAGGGGCTTGGGGAGCTGCACTCCGGTAAGCAGCATGTCCCCTCCCCTACCTTCCTGGCCCTTGGGCCTGGGCACATGGAGATGGACAGTTGTGGCTTAGGCATTTTCTAGGCTTTACCTACAGGTTAGAGTCCTCCTTCATGGCAGCATAGCTGTGGTGGGGCAGCTTGGTGGTAGGGGCCTGGAACTGGGCCTTGGTGCATCTTCGCAGTTCCCCAGGCCGGCCATACGAAGGGAAATACTAGCTTCCACACGCGCACAGAATTGATAGGTGTGACCTCGAGCAAAGCCCTTCCCTCAGCCTGTCTCGGCTATGGAAAGGAAGGGTCCTCACAGCTTCCACGCACCCCACAGCTTCCACAGCACGGCACCTGTACCTCCGGGGCGGCGCTGGGGTCGGCTCCATGACTAAGATCTACGGGGGACGTCAGAGAAACGGGGTCATGCCCAGCCACTTCAGCAGAGGCTCCAAGAGCGTGGCCCGCAGGGTCCTCCAAGCCCTAGAGGGGCTGAAAATGGTGGAAAAGGACCAAGATGGGTAAGTGGGAATGGCGGGTGATGGAAGAGACCTGGGGCCAAATCACCTGTAAGGAAGTGATCTAGAGCCATCCTTCCCCCTGTGGAGAGGTGTCCGGTCTGTCCTGCATGGTCTGCAGCTGCCCCTCAGGCAGGCAGGGGATTCAGCAGAGAAGCCAACAGTCAGGGGCCTCACCCCGACCTCTCTGGCTGACTACCCCGAGCTCTAGGAAGGTAATTTAGCGACTGTCCGCTTTCATTAGCCTGCTCGTTAACTTTTCCCAATTGATTTTTCGGGGCTTTTGATCTAATGCTTGCACAAACGACACCCCAGCAGCTCTCAGGGGGGCTCCCACTGCTGCCCCCAGCTTGTTAGAATGCAACCAACTAGGGCCCTCGGTGGGACTTGGCTGGTGTCATGTGCTCCCATGGCCAGGTGCCTTCTTGGGAAACCTGGCTCACATCCAGGAGGGGCCTGGCAGTGACAGGGCTGAGAGCCGGCACTGATGGGGGGCACATGACCCTTCTCCCACAGGGGCCGCAAACTGACACCTCAGGGACAGCGGGATCTGGACAGAATCGCCGGACAGGTGAGGCCTGGGTGTGGGCCAGGACTGGTGCCTTAGTCACTGCCTGGGCATTTTCAGAGCCCAAGCTTTGTTAGAGTTTCCTCCCCTGGAAGGCATGGCCTGGGCTGGTGGGGGTCAGAGAGGGCTGTCTGGGGTGGGGAGTGGGGGGGCAGGAGAAAACATTTCTGACTTCCTGCCAGCTCTGGTTGAAAATGTGGGTGCCGGAGTGAGGGGACCCCAAGCCTGAGGTGCAGCCGGGTTGGTTTCTCATGCAGGGCATGTTTCTGCACACACAACTCCCTCTTCCCAGGTCAGCCTTCTTAGGATTCTGGCTGCAGTGTTTCCTCCTATTTTTCATGCTTACTGAGCACCAGATGGGACGGCTGTAGAGAGGGGGAGGCAAGCCAGCTCAGAACTCGGGTCTCCATCCACATGACTGACTGGCTGGACACCTTGGGGCAGAGTCCATTTGCCTGGAGCCACCCCCATCTGTAGAGCAGTCTGTCCTTGCCCGCATCAGAGGGTGGTAGTGAGGGCTCAGTTAGCTACAGCAGCAGGAGCCCCCAGGCTTTCTTCTTTATGTTAACTCAGACCCCCTAGGAGCTTTGGAGGGCGCTCAGTCACTTAGTCAAGTAGCAAGAGAGAATAGAAGGTGTCAGCCCCCTGGGAGTCCCAAGGGTGGCCTGGAAGGAACCAGTGAACTGTGCCAAGGCAGGGCCGGGCCTTACACAGACACCCCTGTGGTGACAGGGCAATGGGTGTTGGAATCCCCCTAATATGCTCAAGTCCCAGTTGACACTTCTGTAAAATGAGGGAGTACCTGAGGTGGCAGGGATCCAGGGATCCGATTGGCTGGACACCCGTCAGGCCACGAATCCAGTTGCCTGGTGTCCCTTGGATAGTGGGGAGGTGCTCGGAAGTACCGAACTCCAACCCCACAGCTGATCTTAATTACTCTCCCATCTTTTCCCGCAGGTGGCAGCTGCCAACAAGAAGCATTAGAACAAATGCTGGGTTAATAAATTGCCTCATTCGTAGTGCTGGTCCCAGTCTCTTGATTGGCTGGTCCTCTTCAGTTTGGAGGCCCAAGGAGGGAGCACTGCATCACTGCGTCGCACTTCCTTCCCTCGTGAAAGAGGGGCTAGGGGTCCCCTGGGTGGCAGCAGCACCAATAGCCACTAAAACCCAAGGCCCAGCCTTGCCAGTTCAAAGACTTCTCCCGCAACCGGGGTGGCTCCAGACCTGGAGGCTCTTGCCCCTCCTCCCACATCCTGCCTTTGCAGTTTTCAGATGAGAAACTGAAAGGAGTGGCTGTGAACCGTGGCCCCAACTGGGGCCTGGGCTGCAGAAGTGGCACTCTTCCCCCTGCTGGAACAAAGCAGGAGGGGCAGATGGCTTCTTCCCTGCCAGCCTTCACTCCTGGCATCTCCTTGAGTGCCTCCTGACCAAGATGACCTGTGTGCACCTTTCATTGGACAACACAAGTGGTCCTGCCCCAGAGCCAGGATGGGGTGGCATTTGCACCCACACCCACCACCACCCGGATGGAGGGGTGTGCGAGGTTCCTGCACTGAGGTTGAGCTGGGCACCACTGCTTCTACAGTCCTGCATGGTGATTGCCTCTTGGTGCCAATGGGGTGGAGTTCTACCTGTGATTGGACCTTTGGTGTAGGGGTGGGAGATCTGAAGGACACCAAGTGGGCATGTGCCAGACCCCAGAAAGCTGAACCTGTGCTGGTTTGGCCAAGGTCTCCAGATATCCCGTAGCCTAAGTGATTGGACCCATTTACTTCCGGTGTGAAGCCTCCCTGAGCTTTGAACTCCAATGACTCCAGTTAACTTCCAGCTCTGACCCTAATGCTCTGCAGTCTTGAGCAACTTAATCCCCTTCAGCTTTCCACTCCTTGTCTTTATCACTCCTGAGGGATCTTACAGAGGCCATATATAGATAGGGCCTGACCAGCTCCTTCGTGTTGAGGATGGAAAAATCAAGAGTCCCGTATTCGGTGGGGGGTGAAGCTATCATCCCTCCCAGCTCAGGAGTCCATGCTGGAAGAGGTGCACTGAACAGCCTAAGCCTACCAGGTGCAAGGCACTGAATAAACCTCACTTAATACACTAGGCAACCCTGTGAAGATGCCAAAAAGCACCTGTAGTTTGGTTATAGGGCAAGTCAGTCACAGATTGGGTGAATTGCCTAGACACTACAACTAGGGGATGGCAAAGCAGGTATTTGAGCTTGGGCACTGTCTCCAGCACTGGGCAGAGCCATTGGGGTTCTTCCCTCGATAGGAAGGGAAATGGGAAAAAAGCCCAGAAGGTTACGCTCCCAGGCATGGCCTCAGCTAGTCATTCCCTGTTTCCTTTGTCAACTGAGGATGAAGACATGTCATAGAGTGGACATGAGAACACAATGCAGCGAGTCCAAGTGCCTGCTTGGCACCAGATGGCAGCGGTGCTGGGTAAGTGGCAGGTGGACTCCCCCCCCCCCCCCCCAACAGGCCCACCAGGCCTGAGGACCTGCTATCCAGCAGCTGCGCCCCTGCAGCCACTGGGGGGCGGTCGAGGGCCTGGAAACCAGTTCAGATGAAGGAGGTGAATTCCTAGGGCTGCAGTTATGTGCTGAGTTTCTTCCTAGGTAGGGGGTCACAAGGAGAAGCTGAAGCACAGAGGGGCTGTTGGCCTGCCACAGAGCAAGGATTGCAACTGAGCACCTGGGTCCCCGGAGGGAAGGGAGCAGGGCCGCCAGGCCAGAGAAGGGTGACGATGTCCTAGGAGCTGCAACAAGCTCACTGTCCAGGACACCTGGGTGGCTCAGCAGTTTAGCACCTGACTTCGGCCCAGTATGTGATCCTGGAGTCCCGGGGTTGAGTCCCACATCAGGTTCCCTGCATGGAGCATGCTTCTCTGCCTGTCTCTGTCTTTCAATAAATAAAATCATTAAAAAAAAAAAAAAACTCACTGTCCTACTCTTGCAGCCTCACAAGCAGGACAAGGGGGTTCCAGGGGGATTGTGCCCAGATTACAGGAGAAGAAACCTAGGCCCAGACAACCAGTCAGTTGGCAGAGCTGAAATCCAAATATAGGAATCAAACTTGTGGCCCATGCTCCTCCACATGGGTGATGGTTGCACTTTTTAAAAAACTTATGGGGGATCCCTGGGTGGTGCAGCGGTTTAGCGCCTGCCTTTGGTCCAGGGAGTGATCCTGGAGACCCAGGATCGAATCCGTCAGGCTCCCGGTGCATGGAGCCTGCTTCTCCCTCTGCCTGTGTCTCTGCCTCTCTCTACCTCTGTGTGTGACTATCATAAATAAAAATTTTTAAAAAAATTAAAAACTTATGAAATGCTTCAAGTATGCAAAACTTCCTATTCCTATTCCTGTGAGAAGAACCCGTGGACACACTACCCAGCTTAAAGAAGTAAAACAAGACCTAAAACCAAGATGGGCAAAGCCCTCTATCCCTCCCAGTCCCAGCCCTCCCTTCCCCCCCAGAAGGAACCCCTCTCAGGAATTGGATGTCACTCCCCCGCACAGTTCACACCTCAAGTACAGGTGCACGTGTCCCTAACGGCACCCGATGTCGTTTCGCCTTTTGGAAACAAGTCAACTGTTGCATGCTACATGTTTTTTTGTCATTTTCATGCCGTTTCTGAGATGCAGCCATGTTGACAAGTAGAGCTCAGCTTCTTCCTCTGCGGAGTGCTACTCCACGGGCTGCCTACATCACAATGTGTGCATCCCATCTCCCATACATGGACTCTTTGTTTCCACATTTGCTACTAAAAATGTCCCTGCAGTAAAATTTTTTCCTAAGTGTCTCCTTATGCGTGAGCGTGATGGTCCCCCGACTGCTCACAAACATCTCAACAATCTCTTGTAATTCCCCACCCCCACTCCTCGGACTCAGTTTCCTTCCACATGACCTACAATGATGCTCCAAGGTATGTGGGCACACGTAAGTGACTTTGAATCTCTGCTCCACCACTCCCAGGCCGTATGACACCAGGCAAGCTACGGCATCTCTCTGGGCCCGTTTTCTCTGTACAATGGGGCGGGGCCTACCTTGCCCACTTGTGGGGAGGCTGACTTGCCTCAAGAACCCTCCGTGGCTCTAACTTCTCACTCAGGTGCTGGGAACATCATCTCATGTTACAACACCGGAGTTATTCTCATCCTCTTCTCTAAATGCTAAGGCTGGGGTGCCCAGCTGGCTCAGTCAGTAAGAGCTGGTGACTCTTGACCTTGGGGTTGTGAGTTTGAGCCCCCTGTTGAGTGTAGAGATTACTTAACAAAATTTTTTTAAGATTTTATTTATTCATGAGAGACACAGAGAGAGAGAGAGACATGCAGAGGGAGAAGCAGGCTCATGCAGGGAGCCCGACATGGGACTCAATCCGGAGACTCCAGGATCAGGCCGTGGGTCAAGGGCAGGCACCAAACCGCTGAGCCACCCAGGCGTCCCACTTTAAAATTAAAAAAAAAAAAAAAATTTAATGCCAAGGCTCAGAACAGGAAGCCACCCCTAGTCATAGAGCTGGTCGACCTGCCTCATTTTTTTCCTCATGAGCATTAGTAGTAACCACTTTTTACTGAGCAGCTACTATGGGCTGGGCCCTGTGTTCAGAGCTTTGCATGCACAACCCCTTTGAATCCTGGGTTCCAGCACCAAGAAGTGAGGACATGGAGGCTCAAGAGAGGAGATAAGCTTTGCCTACAGCCAGTGAAGAGCAGAGACCAGGCCCAGAAGCTCCGGGCCGGCAGATCACCAGTAGGCAAGAGACACCTCAGACTTTGGCTCCTTCAGGCTTCCTTCCCAGGGCTGGCCTGTGAGGAGCCAGGCCTCGACTGGTCTCTTTCCCCCACCCAGCAACCTCCCCTCAGGGGAATTGTGGCCACAGGTGCAGGGAGCGGTTTCTCTCCACTCCGGGCCTGAAGCACAGTGACAGGGGCTGCCCCCCCTCCTCCAGCCCACAGCTGAAGGGGCCCAGCCGTGGGGCCATTGGAGCCCATCTCCGGCAGGGCTGGGCAGGAAGTGGGGCGGGGTTTCGGGGCAGCCGAGGTGGAATCTGGTACCCCAGGACTGCTGCTCCCCAGACCAACCACCCCACTGGGAAAGATGCCTGGGGGTCCCGGACTCCTCCAAGCGCTGTGTGCCACCACCTTTCTCCTCTTCCTAATCTCTGCTGGTGGCCTGGGTACGTGGCTAACAGGCTGGTGCTGGGAGGTGGGGGCTGGTGGGGCGGGGAGGACTGAGGAGGCTGGAGAGAGGGCAGAGGCAGAGACGAAGGCACTGGGAGTGGAAGTGAAGAGCCAGCAGGTGTAGGGGGGTGCCGGGAAAGCCCCTAAAGAAACTGCATCCACCTGCTTGACCATCCTGAGCAGGCCGCAGGTCCGAGGGGAGGCTGCAGGGGATTCGGCAAAGTTGAAGGGGTGTCCACAGCCACATGGACGGAGAACAGGGCGACAGACGACTTCCCCACCCCCTCATCCCCACAGGTCAAAATAAGGAACTAAGGTTGCCCTTGACTGAGCTCCAGAGCTGGGGGCAGGAAGGGGACTTGGGGGTAGCTCTCAGCTTCAGAGAGAAGAAACAGCTTTCTCCTTCTTTGCCTTGAATCTCCGTCACCCCACTGTGTAGGGAACCCCTTCTCAGTGCTGGGGAAGGGGGCTCCTCATCAAGACACTGCCCTCCTGGGGCTTCCTCCCCACCTCCACCCCATACAATGCCAGCTGGTGGGGCTGTGACTGTCCGGGTTACACACTGGGAGTGGGGCCAGGGATTGGCTCCCACGCCCCTAAGGTTGCTGCTTCTTTCTCCACCTCTTCCTCCTCCTCTCTCCCTCACCTCCCACCTCCTCCCTCCAAAAGAAGCAGAGCCAGCCAGGTGGGTGGGCCTGCCTGGGGGACTGGGAGCTGGGGTTTCCCCAGCAGCCAACCACTTCGCTGAGGCCCTCCCCTAACCCCCCACCCCCACCCTCCGCACACCCAGTTGCCAACCTAACTCACTCCTGACCCCCAGGTCTACACACACAAGTTACAAAGAACAAGACGGGTTTGAGGTCACAGGGCAAGGTAGGCCCAAAGGCTCAGACTTTGAGATGCTAGCCTCTCTTGCTGCCCTGGTGATGCCAGGCAATCAACGCATCCTCCTTGGGCCTTAGCTGTCCCACCTACAAAATGGGATAATGAGAGAACCTACCTCGAAGGGGTTAGTGAAGATTACACCAGATAAAGTGCCAGGTGCCAGGAGAAGCTGGGGGCTGGGAAAGCGAGCCTGGAAGGCCTTCAGGAGGAGGAGGTGATGCCCAGACTGATCCTGGAGGTTGCTACCTGGTCCAGGGCACTCCTACTGCAAGGAAATCAAATATCCAAACGCCACTGAGTTCTCTGGGGGCAAAGGACAGAGCGCAGGCAGGGAGGGTGGCAAGAGATGGCGCTGGTGAGGTGTGGGGACCTGCAGGGGTGTGTCACCACCCCAAGGTGTCTTACACTCCTCCTCGGGAGTGTCTTCAACACCCTCCGCACATACACACACACAAGCGCCCAGGGGTGCTGCTGCTGCAGGCCAGAGCTGGGGCCCATCCACAGTCCCTGTCTCCTCCTCTCCACAGGCCCCGGGAGCCAGGCCCTGTGGGTGGACGGGGGCCCGCCATCGATGACGGTGAGCCTGGGGGAAACAGCCCGCCTCCAGTGCCTGCATAACCGCAGCAGGCTGTCCAGCAAGCTCAACATCACGTGGTGGCGCGTCCTCCAAGGCAACGCCACCTGGCCCGACATCTTCCTGAGCTACGGCAAAGGCCCCAATGGCGAGCTGACCATCGACACTGTGAACAAGAGCCACATGGGCATGTACCGATGCCAGGTGGAGGAGAAAGATCTCAACCAAAAAATCCTCAGCTCCCAGCAGTCCTGCGGCACCTACCTCCGCGTGCGCGGTGAGTGCCAGCCCCGGTGTGGCTCCCAGGCCACCCGGCCATGCTGCCCCATCTGCGCCACCAGGATGGGGCCGCGGACATCAGAGGGTGGGGACAGGGCTGGGAGGCCAGGAGGGTTGGGGCGGGGAGGCACCAGTGCTCTGAGCAGCACCCCCTCCTCCCAGAGCGGCTCCCCAGACCCTTCCTGGACATGGGAGAGGGTACCAAGAACAACATCATCACAGCCGAGGGCATCATCCTGCTGTTCTGTGCCGTGGTGCCTGGGACCCTGCTGCTGTTCAGGGTGAGCCCCCCGGTGGACCGGGACCCTCTGACGCTGAGGTCCCCTCCTAGCATGGGAGGGTGACAGCCCCATCCCAAGGCTGAGGGGCAAATGAATTAGCACCATGACAGGATTTTGAAGGGGGCAGGGGGGACTCAGCGGGTGGCTCAGCGGTTTAGCGTCTGCCTTTGGCTCAGGGCATGATCCCGGAGTCCTGGGATTGAGTCCCGTCAGGCTCCCTGCAAGGAGCCTGCTTCTCCCTCTGCCTGTGTCTCTGCCTCTCTCTCTCTCTCTCTCTCTGTCTTTCATGAATAAATAAATAAAATCTTTAAAAAATCAATAAATAAAGGGGGCAGGGCCCAGAGGGGCCTCCTCACCCCGTCTCCCCTCAGGGTTGTCCTCATACCCCCCAAGCCCCCCTCACCCAGCCATGGTGTCTCGCTCTACCCCCCCCCACCAACCAGAGGCACAGGAGCCCTCCAGAGGTAGCCAGGGAAGAGGGGCCTGGCTGTCCTCCTGGAGTCTCTGACCTGCACCAGCCCCGCCTTAGGCCACAGGACAGCCACTGCCATTTCTATGATAGTTGTGGCTCCTGCAAGAGCAGTGAGGCAGTAGAGACAGCCAGGGGGACACGGGCTTGGATCCAGAGACACCTGCCACTCACCTGCTATGTGGCTTTGGCCATACCTTACCTCCTCTGGTCAAGCACTTCTCAGCATCCAGGAGGTTCAGAAAACATCTTCTCCTCCCACCTCCCCTCACTGTGGCTCCCAATCCCTCCCTCCCAGAAACGATGGCAAAATATGAAGTTTGGGGTGGATGCCCAGGATGACTATGAAGATGAAAACCTTTATGAGGTGAGTGGGCGAGTGGGGACAGGTTAGGGGCGGGTGCGTTGGGGCTCTCATGGGGGTCCTTCCCGGGGTCACGTGGGGCCGTGGGTCTGGGCGTCAGGGTGCTGAGCCCCACCACCGTGTGTCCACACCCAGGGCCTGAATCTGGATGACTGCTCCATGTACGAGGACATCTCCCGGGGCCTCCAGGGCACCTACCAGGACGTGGGAAGCCTCCACATTGGAGACGGGGATGTCCAGCTGGAGAAGCCGTGACCCTGCAGGGTGACCCTGTGGGCTGCCCTCTCCTGCTGTGTCGCCAGCTCTGGTGTCCCCCCACCCCTTCCTGTTCTCTTTTCATAATCTTTCCTGGAAGTGTCCTGACTCAACTTCTCCCTTGAGGGTGTCTGCTCTTCTTCCCTTTAGACTGTCCTCATCCCCTCCCCATGCCCCAATTCAGCGCTCCTCCTGCTGCTTTTCCCCCAACCGCCCCCCCAACACCCAGCGGGTAATGAGCCCTTAATCGCTGCCTCTAGGGGAGCTGATTGTAGAGCCTCGTTAGTGTCACCTCCCCCTCCCTGCTCTGTCATGGCCACTTAGTGATAATAAATCCTTCCCAACTGCAGACCTTGGCAGGAGTCATGGATCTCATGGGGATGCTCCCCTCTGGTGGGACCCAGGAGTCCAGGCCCCCAGCCCCCTTCTCTCTCAGACCCAGGGTTCTGGGCCCGCAGCCCCTGCCCACTCCCCACAACGGAGGGCCAGGTAGCCAGTCTTAGCTGCTCTCTGAGAGAAATAGGAAGTATTTGGGGGAGGCTCTCACCCCAGGCTACGCCCCGGAGCAGGGAGGGGACACAGAAAGGAGCCAGGTGGCCACATTTATGTGCATTTCAGTCCCACGAAGAACACAGGGCCTGGTAACAGGTTCTGACTACAGCCAGGCACACCAATTCTCCGGGAATGGACTTGAAGCAGGGGTGTCTGGACAGTCTGTGGCTTTCACCTGCGGATGGTGGGGAGCCCCGGGGCGGGGGAGGGGACAGAGGCACAGGCGTGCAGGGTTCCTGGGACAGGCGAGAGAGGCTGAGACAAGAGAGACCGTGACGGACACACAGAGCCAAGTGAAGAGAGGGACAATGAGGGGACAGGGAATCAGGGCGAGACAGAGATACGGGGAAGAGAGAAAGCAGGAGACAGAGAAAGAAAACAGGGTCCATAGAAAAGTGGTCACGGAGAGGCTGACCCCTGGGACTCTAGAGAAAGCAATCGTTGGGGGAACGACCGAGGTGGCCCTGTGTTCCCCGGGGATGGGAAGACGGGAGAAGCAGCGGTGGGGAGGGCAGCGCGGAGAAGCAGGGGCCGGGGCGGGAGGCAAAGCGCGCGGCGGAGCAGAGAGGGCCCGAGGCGCCGGGCGGGAAGCGGACCAGGCTGCCGCGCCGGCCCCCGCCCCGCCGAGGCGACGCTGACAGCGCAGGGGCGAGAGCCCGAGCCCCAGCTCCGCGGACCGACCGACCGACCGACCGACCGACCGACGGACAAAGCCCGGGGCCGGGAGGGGCCGGGCGGGGCCGGGCGGGGCCGGGGCCGGGGCGGGGCCGGGGCCGGCGGGTCCCGGGGCCGAGCGGGGAGAGGAGGGGCCGCGCGGGCGGCGAGAGAAGGGGAAGGAAGCGGAGGTGCCGGGCGGGCGCGGGGCGCGGGCAGGAAGCGGGGAGGGGCGGCGGGGCGGGGGCCTCCGGAAAAACGCCCCGACTTCCTGCCCCGCCAGAGCCAGGAAGCGGGAGCCGGGACGCAGGGCCCGGGATCGCTGAGCCCGACCTCGGGCGCCCCGCCGGTCACCTCCCCGCGAGGACTCCAGGTACACGGTCTGGCCCCGCCCGGCCTCCCGCCCCTTGGCCGCCGGGGGAAGTGGGGAGGAGGAGGGAGGGCGCCGGGGCGCTGCCGGCAGCGCAGGGGCCTCCTAGCGCCGCTCACAGCCTGCGGCCGCCCCTCCCTGGGCCTCAGTTTCCCCATCTGTCAAAGGGGGGCAAAGGGAAGGGAACTAATACCTGCCGAGTGCCCACTAAGTGGGGATGAAGGGTGCGAGGCCGGAGTCGAGGCCTCCCAACTGTCCAGCAGAGGACGGATGATCACTCCCATTGTACGGGTGGGGAAACTGAGGCTCGGGGAGGGGAACCGGCTTGTCCCAGGCTACACACACACACACCGTGGGGCCGAGTGGTGTTGGGATTTGAACTTGCAGGTGCTTTTCAAGCACCGTCCTCCCACCCCACATGCTTCAGGGCCGCCGAGAAAAGAAAAACGTCAATAACCACGCCGTAGGCCGCTGGGAATGAAGCTGAAAGTTGCAGAGCGCGTTTGAAAGCATTTCTGGAAAGCTCTTTTTCTGGGCCATTAAATTATACCCTGAGAGATGGGCTGTAGGGAAGGGAGCTGGAGATCTTCCCCCATTGTACAGGTGGGAAGACTGAGGCTCGGAAAGAATTACTCTTTCCAGGTTACTTAGGCTCGCTGCAAGTCAGCGAGAAAGGTACGCCGGAACCCAGTTTTGCTTCTCAGCCCGAGCAGAAAGCGTGCTGCCGGGGCGGTGGGGGTGCCGGGGAAATTAGCGTACGCCTTGGGAATTCAGCTGGTGAGGAAGTTAGGGAGTTAGGAGTCAGGAAGGCAACCCACATGGAGGGGGGAACCCAGTCCGAAGACTGAGGGCCAGGGGCGACCAGGAGATCGCGGACTGAGCCTGGACCCGGGAGCTGGAACCACTCTCTAGTCCGGCTGGGGGGCGGGGGCAGGGGGCGGGGCGCGGTAGAGTGACAGAGGCAGTCGAGATACGGAAACGCCAGCCCTCCCAGGCAGGCCAGAGCGGCCCTATCTGGCCAGCGTGGCGCAGCGGAGAGCTAGAGCGGCCGGCGGGAGGAGTAGAGTCGCCGGGGCCGGAGCCTGGCAGGAGCTGGGCTAGAGCGGCCGGCGGGAGGAGTGGAGCTGGAGGCAAAGGTAGACGCTGGGGCAGCTAGAGCGGCTCGGCGGCGGGGGTGGGGGGACCCCGGAGCCGGCGCGCAGAGGCTTCGGTGGTGGAGGCTGCTGTGGAGTTTCCTACGACCGGGAGCAGGTGAGGGACGCGGCCCCCGGCGGGCGTCAGACCCTGACTCCGCAGGTCGGCCGCATCATCCCTGGCCGTGCGCACCGCCACGTCCCCTGTAGAATTTGGGGCCCGTGTAGACCCGCCACGTCCCACGTAGGATTTAGGGGCTGGTGTAGATGCGCCACATTCCATAGAAATTGCAAGGTCTGTAGACCCCCCAGCCTCCTGCTAGCCCCCCGTGGAAACTCGGCTTCTTATAGATGTGGGGTCTCCATCGGTCAGTAGCACTCCCTAGAATCCTGGGCCCTGGGACCATCACTTGCTCCTATAGAATTCTGGCCCCCTTTTAAGTCTCCAGAGCTCCTATAGACTGGCTGCTTTACATATGGAATCTTGATGCTGTGTGATCCTTAGCTCCGTGTGGACCCACCATGTGTCAGAATCTGGAGCCTTATACATCCCAAGGGCACCTCATGGGCTTACCTGGACTACTCTGTATTTTAAGTTCTTTAAGGCTTCCGGAGGTTCTTGGGAACCAGGGTCATCCACTCAAGTGTCATAGATCAGAAACCTTGCATAGAATCCAGGCGCCCACGTAGTCCCCAATTGGTGCCTGCTTTGCTCTAGGATCCTCACCTCTTAAGAACCTTCTAAACCTTCCCTAACCACCACCACCCCAGAGCCCCCTCTGCTGGACCCTAGGCCTTTTCAATTGCTCATAGATGCATCTGACAGCTTCAACCTATGATTACCCTTTGTGGCGCCCCCTCACCCTCTATCTCCTAAGCAGCCAACCCCTGCCCCCCTTCCTTGCCAGAATGCTCTCTGAGCCCTAAGCCTCTGTGGAGCAGCCTGAGCAGCAACCTGCACTCCTGCCCAAGTCACAGTGCCCACATACTCCTGATTTTCCCAACACTATAAAGAGACCAGATGTGTTTCAGCTTTGGTTCAGATTTTAGTTTCCTAAAGGTTGGGGCGGGGGGTTCCCCATGCTCTGAAGCAGCACATTCTGATCGTTGAAGTGCATAAACGCTGGAACCAGACTGCCAGGATTCAGAACCAGGTCTGAATCCTGGCTCTGTCCCTTGTGACCTGTGCCTCGATTTCCTCTTCCGTAAAATGAAGATAGTTATAAAACTGACCTCCAGGGGTCATTTAGAGGATTAAATGAGCTAATACCTGTAAAGCAGTAATGTTATGCCTGGTGTATGCTTAATGGCACTTAGGTTAAATGAGCTATTATTTTGTGGTTCCATGATGAGAAACGAAGGAGATAATCTGTGTCAAGTGCATGACGTGGGACCCGTGTGGCACTGAGCATTTGCGCACATAACGTGTGTCCTCTCCTTTGCCCTTTGTGGAATCTCCCTGCCTCTTTTGAACCTTCCTGCCCACCCAACCCCCACCCCCTATGGGTTGAGCATGGTCCTTCCATGTGTGTGGTCATGTTTTCCAGCCAAGAAGTTGCAGCTGGTAGCCTGGTAAAGGTTTTCCACCTCAAAAGGGATTACGAGAATACTAATTGCATGGGTGCTTGTGGTTGTGAGCTTTAAGTGAGTTCATATGTGAGAAGCACTGGGGGCAATGCCTAGCACAATGTGCTAGTTAAGTTTAGCTTTTATAATAAATAATCACTTTGCTATTTTTTTTTTGTGTTGGTTTGCAAGTTTATTCACGTGAAGATTTAACAGTGCTCAAATCTTAAATTACCCACACTCAAAGTTGGACAGATACACTGTATGGAAGAGAATAAAAATGTGGTGTGCTCTGGGGAACCCGTGGGATGACACTTGGACACTCCAGAAAGCATCATTGTTTCATGATCGTAATCAAAATTGTAGCCACCATTTATTGAGTGTTAGGGAGGAGGCCTCTGGAGGAGGCAGGAGGGTGAGTCTCCAGTGACCAGGGTTATAAATAGCTTTGGACTGTGGGGGAGCTCCCCTACCCCACTCGTCCACCCCACCCCAACTCCACAGCTCCTTCCCGCCTGACACCGGCTCGAGTGGCATTAGTCAGACTAATTAAGGATACAGAAGATGGTGGTGGGAAGATGCAGGGGGAAGCAGAGACTCTAAGGGAGACAAAATGGGAAAACCAGCAAGAGATGGGAGAGCGAGAGAGATGAGAGACAGCACGTGACACAGTGACTCACAAGGACTCAGAGAGGTGGCCGCAGAACCAGATGTGGGAAGAAGACAGGCAGAGACACCGGCTGAGGGGAAAGATACTTACAGAAGCAGGGTTAGGGCGAGGTGGCTAAGGGGGAGGGGAAGCAGAGATGGTGGGAAAGTGAGACTGGTCTGAAGGGAGGGAGAGGGGGGAGACGGAGAGAGAGGCAAAGACCTGAGGCATATTCAAGGGAGGGCCAGCCAGAGAGCTGGCGGGACAGATGGATACAGGGTGAGGGGGGCAGACACACCTGGGGCTGAGCTAGCTGAGGACTGTCCCTTGCTTTCTGGGATTGGAAGGTGGGGAAGATACCAGGTCCCCGAGGTAACTTAGGGTCTGGGGAAAGGAGGTTCAGATTTTTGTTTTCTTATGTGGAGAAGGTTGGGGGTTGGGGGATTTGCCATTAGATTTCCTGTCACAGGAAGTGGGGCTGGTGGGTTCAGAGGCAACATCCGGCCCCAGGCCTGTCAGGTTAAGGAGAGCCCCCCCACACCCCACTTATCTCCTTTCTACCTTTCCTTTAACCTTCCCATCTCTATTAGCCTCCAGGCCCTGCCTCCCTAGGATCAATCCTACAGTGCCCTCCTCCCTCAGACCCAGGAGTTCAGGCCCCAGCCCCTCCTCCCTCAGACCCAGGGATCCAGGCCCCCAGCCCCCTCCTCCCTCAGACCCAGGGGTCCAGGCCCCCCAGCCCCCTCCTCCCTTAGACCCAGGGATCCAGGCCCTCAGCCCCCTCCTCCCTCAGACCCAGGGGTTTAGGCCCCAGCCCCCTCCTTCTTCAGACCCCCAGTCCAGGACCCCTCCCTCCGCCTTCCTCAGAACCAGGGGTCCAGGCCCCCAGTCCTTCCTCTATTAGGGACCTCAAATTATAGGCTCTCCTGGCCAGAGCTCTCTTATGGACCCAGGCTCCTGGGCCTCCACCCCCCCCCCCCCCAGGGCTCCCTGTCCTTGGGCTCCCCCGCCCTGACTGGCCTCTGAAGGGCTCTTTGTCGCCACACAGAGGCCCCATTGAGCTGCAGAGGCTGGGATTGGCGGGGAGGCTGTTTACTCACCTTCACACCTGGGCCAGGAATCTGTGAGTAACCTCCCTGTGCCGCAGCCTCCTGCCCCCCCTAACCATCGCCCCTCCTCTTCCCCAGCCCTGTGGAGCCCATGGAAGCAGACAACGTTGCCCGAGGGCTGGTGAGTGGAGAGAGCCTGGGAGGGGGAGGGGACTGGGGGGCTGCGAGGTGGGTTTGCACCCCGAGCTGAAGCCATCTCACCTCTTCCACAGGCACCAGGACCACCGCGGCCTGGCCTGGTGCCAGTCAGCATCATTGGGGCTGAGGACGAGGATTTTGAGAATGAGCTGGAGACGGTGAGGGGGAGATGGGGTGGAAAAGCTTCTGTCCCAGTCTCCCTCGTCCCAGCCCTCAAGTCCCACCCTCAGTGTCCCCTCCCTCCTTAGGTCCATGTTGGATGCTGCCTCCTGCCTCCTCTTACTTCCCCATTCCTCTTTCTGTTATCTGGGTACCACCATCCTCATCCCCTACTACTTCATCCTCGATGCCCCATTATGACACAGACTCCCACCCTTGGGTACTCTAACCTCGGTTTTTATCACCACCCTCCTTAATTACAGCACAGATCCCTCCTCTGTCTCCTAATGCCTGTCCTCATCGCCCACCATTACCACATTAAATCTCATCCACCTTCCCTAACACCAGCCCTGGCCACCACCATGACCGCATAGACACCTCTGCCAGAAAGGGGAAGGGTCGACCCCCATGTCCGTCCTCTGCTCCCCACTCTCTCACCCCCATCTCCACCCTCAGAACACAGAGGAGCAAAACAGCCAGTTCCAGAGCCTGGAGCAGGTGAAGCGGCGGCCTGCCCACCTCATGGCCCTCTTGCAGCACGTCGCCCTGCAGTTTGAACCAGGACCTCTGGTGAGGGCAGGGCTGGGTGGGCAGAGGGAGGGGTTGGGTTGGGTCGGGTCAGGCCACAGTACTCAGCGACATAGACAATTGAAGACAAGGGAGGGTCCAGAATCAGATCCAGAACACACAGCGCAAGATCTAGAAATGGAGAGCCAGAATGCTAGCCATGTGGCCTCTGACAAGATTGCAGGTTCCCCGCGTAAATCTCAGTGAGCAGGGAGTGCAGACGGGAGAGTCCACACGGCAGGGTCAGGCAGAGAGCAACAGAGAATCCAGAAGCTGGCAGAGAACATGCCCCCCACCCCCCTTCCCTGCCTGTGACTGGGTCACCTGTCAATGACAGCGCCTTCTCCCACTGGTCCCGGAAGTGGAATCTCCTCTGTGGCCTCAGCAGCCGCCACCAGTCATTAATTCAGAGCCAGTGCATGGGAGGAAGCCACTAGCCTTCCCAGGTCTAGGTAGCACGGCAGGCCCTGGCCCAGAAACAAGAAACGCCTGCAAGCAGCCCACAAGGCAGAGCGAACATAACTCATGACCCACAGATAGCAGGCAGAAATTACCTGGGCCACGGCGGGTGCAGGACCGTGCTGTCCGGAAGCACCTGCAGAGTCTAGGGAGCCCAGCAGGTGACTTAGGAAGGAAGAGGCCGCTGCGCGGGCTGGAGTGGGGTGCTCAGTGGACAAGGAGCTCATCCAAAGAAGAACCCAAGAACACCCTACAACTGGTGCATAGCCCAGAGCACTGGCCTGGCACGTAGCCCAGGGATGGCGCTTCCTGCCGTGTCCTCTGCCAGATGTGGCAACAGGCCTGACAAGGGTCAGGGGCTTGGCCGAGGTGACCCCGATGGCCCCCAGCTTTGGAATCTCTCCTGTGGCCCCCTCACCTCGTCAGCTAGGAAACCGTTCGCCTCTCGTGGAGTTTTGTCGTGGAGTCTGGGGCTGTGCCGAGGTTTGTTCTAAGTGTTTACAGCAGAGAATTAGAGTCCTGCCCCCACCGGGCTGAGTCCTTAGCACACAGACCATGTCACTTACCTGTCGAAAGAGGCCAGGAGCCAAGGCAGGTTGGAGTTTGCAGTGCATTGCCGGCATCACCCAGCATGGGGCTGACACGGAGGCAAGCTCAGGGAATGAGTGGTGCATGAGCGAGCCCCACTCGTCCACCTGTTTATTTACCCAGCCCCCACTGCACCCAGGCCCTATCTGGGGCACAGATGAGTCGGAACCTCACATGTGTGTGCACACACACACACAAAAACCTTCACATTGCTCCCGGTATTTCTAGGCTGCCTAGATTCTCTTTTTTTATTTTTATTTTTTTGCTAAATTTTTGCTATTTTTTTGCTATTTTATTTTTTTGTAGAAGCTTCTTTGCCTTTTTTTTTTTTTGTATACTTTTTTATTGGAGTTCAATTTGCCAACGTATAGCATAACATCCAGTGTTCATCCCGTCAAGTTGCCCCCCTCAGTGCCCGTCACCCATTGCCCCAACCGCCCCCCCTTTCCACCACCCCTTGGCTGCCTAGATTCTAATCCCTACTTTGCCACTGACTAGCTGTGTGACCTTGGGCAAGCTTCTTGAGCTCAGTTTTCTCATCTGTAACATGGGATGATGATAGGGCCTATGATTGACCAGGTTAATGTGGGTAGAGCGTGTAGAACAGCATCTGGTGCAGGCCTAGCTTTTTTAACAGTAGCTGGCGGTGGCGGTGGTGGTGATGGTGGTGGTAGCCCTCTTAGTGTAGCAGGCGACAGCAGGAGACGGAACCACAGCCATTTCACAGGATAGAAAATGAGCAAATGCTCCCAGTGGTCCCAGGGAGGCCAGGAGAGGCAAGGGCCGGGGTGTGGGGTGGAGATTAGGGAACACTTCCCAGAGGATGTGAGCCTCAGGCTTTTCAAGGGAGAGCGTGGTGTAGGAAGGGGGTGGAGAGGACAGGTGACGCTGTGTCCCCTCAGCTCTGCTGCCTGCACGCGGACATGCTGAGTTCCCTGGGTCCCAAGGAGGCCAAGAAGGCCTTCCTCGACTTCTGCCATTGCTTCCTGGACAAGACGGCGGTGAGAGACACCTTCAAGGGGCCCCAGTCGCCCCACTCCTTGGTCCTGGGGAGACTCTGTGCCAACCTGGCCCTCCCTCCACTGCTCCCTCCCCTCAGACCATTCCCAGCTGTGGCCCCAAGAGCCCATCACTGCCCAGTCCTCCCCTTCACTCCATTCTCTGTCCCAAGCAGGTTTTGCGGGTGCTAGTCCCTCCCGCCGTCGCCTTTGAACTTGGTAAGGAGAGGGAAGGGGACTGTGGGTGAGGGAGATGGGTGAGGGAGAGGTCTCTGGCAGGGGTCAGCTGTCCCGAGGGCCCCAGGGCGGGAGGTCACACTCTTCTGCTCATGCGGTCTCCTGCTCATGCAGACAGCACAGATTCCTTCCCCCTGGCCATAGCGGCCCAAGGAAGTGTGGCTGTCGCAATCCAAGGGTAGGTGGAACTGGCCCCCAGCCCCCTGCCTGTGTCCCCGCAGACCGCACGCGGCCCGAGGTCATCTCTGAGGACTTGCAGCGGCAGTTTGTACAGGAGATAGTGCAGAGCCAGCAGGCAGCTGTTAGCCGGCTGCTGGAGGACTTCCGCTCCAAGCGGCTCATGGGCATGACACCCTGGGAGCAGGACCTGACCCAGCTGGAGGCCTGGGTTGGGCGGGACCGTGCCAGCTTTGAGGCCCGGGAGCGGCACCTGGCTGAACGGCTGCTGGCCCACCTGGAGGAGATGCAGTGAGTGGGGCCTGCCCCTCCCCAGCCCGTGTCCCTGCAGCGTCAGGGTTCATTCCTTAACATTTGTGCTCTGCCTCTGACTTCTGGGTTTCCCCAGCCCTGGCATTTTAATTTGCCTGGTTTTGTGTTGTCTGTTCTTGGTTTTGGGGAACCCTCCCAGTTTCCAGGTCTTTCCGCGGTCTTGGGTTTGGGCCTGGTGCTTGGGTCCTGTTGCTGCAGCTCCAAGCTGCCTCACAAGAGACACTCCTCCCTACTGTGATCCTCCTTCTTTGTAGCCTTGGTACTCTTCCTCTCTGCCTCTCCTTGCTCCTGTCCATGCTTCTAAGGGGACAGCAACCCGGACATTTGTGCTTAAAGGACAGGGACCCAGGCTTAGCAAGTTTGTCATAAACTTCTTTCTTATTTTTGCAGACACACCATCTCTAACGATGAGGAAAAGAGGTGATGATGGAAGCAGAGAGGACAGCAGGAGAGGCATTTAGTCCCCTGGGCCCTGGGGAGGAGGATTGGGGATCAGGGTCCTGGGCACGGAACAACATCCTGGTCCTGTCCTCTGGAGCCCTCTCCCCCTTCCTCAGACATTCAGCTGGAAGCGGTCGTGGGGTTGTGGGGGGAGCAAATGAGGAGGGGAAGGCTCAGGAACAGCAGTGTCCCTGCAGCCATAGGCGTGTGTGCGTCCACGCACGTGTTGGGGCCCTCACCGTCCCCTCCCCACAGTGCCGCTGTGGTCAACGCCATCAGCCTGTACATGCGCCACCTTGGGGTGCGGACCAAGAGCGGAGACAAGAAGTCAGGGATGAATTTCTTCCGCAAAAAGGTGCCTCCCTGATCCCCCAAATCTGGCCCCTTTCTCCCCGAGAGACCCTCAGGGAGTCCCGTGACTTGCCCCTGGGATCTGATTCTGCTTTGTTGGGTCTCAGAGATGCTTAGCTCCCTCTCTGCTCTCCCTACTTCCCTCAGGTGATGGGGAATCGGCGGTCAGATGAGCCAACCAAGACCAAAAAAGGCCTGAGCATCTTCCTAGACCCTGCTCGCTGGAACCGGGGAGAGCCTCAGGGTGAGGTGCCCCACCTCAGGACCCCCTGCCCCATGACTTCCCCACACAACCCCCGCCTCATGGTACCATCTCTTGTTTCAGCCTCGGATTTCCGACACCTCAAAGTCGAGACTGATGGTAATGGTCCTACCGGAAGCCCGGGGTGGCAGTGGGGGGCGGGGGGCTGGAGATTGGGGGGGCTAGGGGTGGGGAGGAGGGGACAGGGTGTGCTCCTGGGCCGAGGGGAGGATGGGGCTGGGCACAGGCTGCTGTGGATTAGAGTAGCTGGGCTCTCATTTCCCCCTGTTCCCTGGATGTCTCCCTAGCTGAGAAACCAGGCCTTACGGAAAGGAAGGGAGGCCTGGGGGTGCCCTCCCGGGACCGGAATGTTGGGGCTCCTGGGCAGGATGTCCCTGGAGTTTCTCTGCACCCTCTGCCCGGGGACAGTCCTGACCGGGAACCAGGTGAATTTCTTGCCCCCCACCCCTACCCCAGAGAGACTACCCCTCAGTTCTCCACTTGTCCCTCCCTGTTCCTGGTCACCAGTATTATTTTATTTTTTCAAAGATTTTATTTCTTTATCATGAGAGACACAGAGAGAGAGGTATAGATATAGGCAGAGGGAGAAGCAGGCTCCCTGTGGGGACCCTGATGGGGGATTCGATCCCAGGACCCCAGGATCATGCCCTGAGCTGAAGGCAGATGCTCAACCACTGAGCCACCCAGCTGTCCTGCGGTCACCAGTATTATTAATAACCACCCCCCTTCCCTCAGTTCATCCATTCCACGGCTTTCCTCTCAAGCTTGAGTCTCTATCCTGGTGATGCATAGTGTACCTCCTTGGACTACATTTCCCATCTGCCCCCACGGCATCATTTGCCAGAACCCTCTCTGAGTACATTGTCAGTCACCCCATGGATCTGAGACAGCAGCTTGGCCAACCCTGGCCTTGGTTCAAGTCCCAGCTCTGCGGCTTACTCGGGTTATATCTTGGAAGCCCTGCCTGAGCCTCAGTCTTCTCATTCCTAAATGGGGTCTACCCTCTTCCTGGAAGTCCTGGCTTAGGGTTGGGAGAAGGAAGGGACGCGGAGGCATCACCCAGAGCACCCAGTCTGCCCTGGTTCCGTGGCTTCTTCACCCCCCTGGCCCCAGCTGCCCACGGCCATGTGCTCTGAGGCCTTTCCATCAGTTCATCCCCCACCCAAGTGCCAGGCAGCTGCTGGTGTCAGCCAGGCACTGGATGGCTTTAGCCCCCGTCCCCCATTCCCTGGGAGGAAATGGAGGCCCCAGAGTGTGGGTCTTGCCCCTGGGCCCCGGCAGCCAGCCCTGCTCTCCCTCCCCTTCATCCCCACAGGTGTTGACACCCCGCCAGAGCTGGGGGACCCACCCCCCCAGGGCCCGGCCAGCCTGGAGCCCCCGGGGCCCTCGGAGAGCACTGAGGAGGGTCCTGACACAGAGAGGTGCCCAGGGCTGGGTGCGGGCGGTGGGGTGCGGGTACTGGGTACAGAAATGGGCTTATCAGGCTGGGGAGGCGCGTGCCAGGGGTCGCGCTGCCATTTGCTCCTGCTGTCCCTGAGCCATCTCCACTCTGCTCCGCTCCTCCCTCTGTCCATTTTCTGCCTCTTTCCATCCTCCACTTTTCCTTTTCTCATTTTCTCTTCCCTCTTCCTCCTCCTGCACTCTTGGCGCCCTTCTTCACCCCTCCAGGTTTCCATCCCCTCCCCTCCTCTTCTGAGCCACTGCCCTGCCCTGCCCTGCGCCTTGCTCCTGCCTCCTGGTGCCCTATCCTCCATCCCCCACCCTCTGTGCTCCAAGCCCGGGGGCCCTGTCCTCCTCACAGTTGGGGGGCAGGCTCTGCCCCCTGCCTGTCCTTGTGCCGCAGCTTTGGGGGCCCTTTGGGGGGGCGGGGGAGGTGAGTTGGGTTCCATTTGGGTCCTTCTCTGACCCTGTGCCCCTCTCTCCCCAGAAGGTGGAAGAGGTGGGTGCCTGGGCCCTGGGTGGGGGGAGGGCTAGCCCCTCCCCCCATTTCTCCCAGCCCCTCCCCTCTCCCCATGGGCCACCCCCTCCCCTTCACCCTGCAAGGGGTGGGTGGGGACATCACCCTCCCAGCAGAAGAGCTAAGTATTGAAATCTCCTTCCCTCCCTGCTCTGCGCCCCCCAACCCCGTTGCCTCAGGGAAGGGAGGGGTCAGTCCTGTGCTCCATACTGGGTTTCCCTCCCCACCCCCAACAAGACTCCCTGTCCCTCCTGACCACCCCCACTGCCCCAGCACCCCGAAATCCCATAGCTCCTTCTGACTCTCTCCTCTCTTCTGTTGCATGTTTGATCTCTGTCCTGGTCTCCCCTACCCTGGTCCCCCGTCTGTCCCCGTCCTGGTCTCTCCCTGTCTGTCCTTGACCTGGTATCTCCCCACCTGTGTCCCCGACCTGGTATCTCCCGGTCTCTGTCCCTCTCCTGGTCTCTCCTCAACTGTCCCTGTCTTGGTCTCTCCCCGTCTCTGTCCCTGTCTTCTGTCTTGGTCTCTGTCTTGGTCTCTCCCTGTCTCTGTCCTTGTCTTGGTCTCTGTCCCTGTCTCTGTCCTGGCCTCTGCCTGACTCTGTCCTTGGCCTCGGGGTCCAGGCTGTCGGGGCGTCTGGGGCGCTCGGAGAGCCTGCGGGTGAGTGACCGCCGCCGGCCTTCCCGGGGCAGCCTCGGGGCTAAGGGCCGGGGTGGGGGCCGCTCCCGGAGTGACGTGGACATGGACCCCAGCTCTGCCACGGCCGTGCTTGGCCCTGCCCGACGAGCCACGTAGGTCATTCCTCCCCCACCTACTGAGGCAGCCTGGAGAGTCAGGAGGATGGTGGGGGAGGGGTTGTTGCCAGATTACAGGGAACTGGGTATTGGATGCTAAGGTCACTGAGGCCACAGGAGAGGGATGGGACTCTTCTTTCTAGAGATTTGGGGACTGCTCTCCAGCATGGGCTACTTTGGAGGTGTGGAATGCCAAGGCCACGGGATTAGGGGGATGGGATTGACACTAGGAATGGAAGTCTCCTTCCTGGGATGCCCCAAGCTGGGGCCCTAACAAGGCCTCTGTCTCACAGCCCTGAGCCTGGAGATGAAGGGGACCCTGGGCGGTCAGGACTAGAGCTGGAACCAGAAGAGCCCCCTGGCTGGCGGGAGCTCATCCCCCCAGGCACCCTGCACAGCCTGCCTAAGAGCCAGGTGAAGCGGCAGGAGGTCATCAGCGGTGAGTACCACCCACTGCAGCCCACTGTGGCCGGGGACACCACCCAGTGCTGGCAGAGACAGGGAGCTGTCCATCCCCGGGCAGAACTTGAAGGCAGCCAGTTTCCACCGAGGGCCATTTGTTGTGTAAACTGTAGAACAGCAACTCACAGAACTGGAATGTGGCTGTCAGTGTCAAAGTGACATTCCCCGCGAATTTTTCATAGTGTAGGGCAATGCTGGTAAGAGCTGGAAAGGGTATATAAAGTGGTATTTCTAGCGTAAATCTTTGTTACCTTATTTGGGTAGTAATAGTCCCTGCCTCAAAAAACTGTCACAAAGCTGAGGTGATTCATGCAAGGCGTTTAGCACGCTCACTGTAGGGCCGGGTAAGAACATTCCAGTGAAACTGTTCTTACTATGATCTTAACCATTCAGGGGCAAAAAGAGTCCCACGGGAACAAGTTTCGGAAGATAATCAATATATTATCAGTGCTTGCCTCTGGGCGGGTAGATGATGGAAGTATTGTTTCTGCCTTGATTCTCGTCTGTGATTTCGAATTGTGTGTGTGGAGGCCGTTTGGCCAAAGTAGGACACTTTTTTTGGAAGCTGTGGTTTGGGAGTTTATTTACAAGTTGTTTAATAGTAAGAAGGGCACTCATTCGGAATTGTCAGGGCAGTGGGTGAATACTTTTTGTGTCGGATCCTTCTAAGGATACGAGCAAAACAAAACAGTGTTATCTGGTAGAATTTTCTGGAATGATGAAAACATGCAATATCTGCGCTGTCCAGCGTGGTTACCACCAGCCACGTAACGGCCATTGAGCACTTGAAATGTGACAATTACGACTGACAACTGAATTTTGTATTTCGTTTCGATTAAAATCTGAAGGCCTGTATGTGGTTAGGGGCTACCGTAGCAGACAGCACAGCCATTTCTCTGATCAGAAAAATATTTGTAACACAGAATTGTGCGTTTGTCTCCAAGCACTCCTGGGGCCCCTGAAACCCAGGCATGTTCCCTCTGGGTGTGTGGGGGGAAATCCCTGGATCCAAGGCTATCAACATGTGTGTAAAGGGTATCATTATTCCAGAAACCAAGGCCGGGAGACTTGCTAGACGCTAAACACACTTGCAGGCTTGCTGGTGGTGGTGCAGCCTACTCATCCCACTTTGCCTGGGACTCTCCCAGTTGAGCACTGAAAATCCCATGTTCCGAGAAAGACCTCGGTGCCAGGCACACAGGGACTGTTGGTCACCCCAGCCGACGGCTGCAGCCAAGGAAAACCGGCAGTAGGTTAAGGAATCCTTAGTGGCTATTTCAGGGCTGAACGATTCCATCCAGAGAGAGCCATCCCTGTACCCCATCCCCAGCCTGCCTCTGAGACTGCACCCTGTTTGCACCCTCCGCAACCATGCTTTCTGCTCGGTGGCCCCACAGAGCTACTGGTGACAGAGGCTGCCCATGTGCGCATGCTCCGGGTGCTGCATGACCTCTTCTACCAGCCCATGTTGGAAGGGAACTTCTTCTCCACGGAGGATCTACAGAACATCTTCCCCAGCCTGGATGAGCTCATCGAGGTGCATTGTGAGTGCAGGGCCATGGCCCACTGTGTACCCCACCACGGGCTCCCTCCTCCAGGCTTTTGGCGGCTCAACCTGGAGCCTAGCACCTTCTCCTTGAGTGCCTGCTATGGGCAGCTTCTTTTTTAGCCCTGGGGCAGCCCCAGCCCCCCCAGAGCTCACATTCCAGGGGGCACATCAACAAGCTCATGGCACCGGGGTGGGGGTCGCGGGGACAGCCCATTGGCCCCAAGGATCTGACAGGCACACTTGCAGCCCAGCCTCTGCCACCTGCTGGTTAGTTCTACAGACAACCTCTTGGGCCCTGATGGAACACCCCCTTCCCTCATGCTCTCCACAGCCCTGTTCCTCGATCGACTGATGAAGCGGAGGCAGGATAGTGGCTGCCTCATTGAGGAGATCGGAGATGTACTGCTGGCCCGGGTGAGGGCGCCCAGCCCCTGCCCCCCCTCAGGTCCCCTCCTCCCAGCCAGGGACCTGGAATCCAGGCCCCCGAAGGCCAGGTGTCAAGCCTCTCCCCGATCAAGACCCAGGGGTCTGGGCCCCTCACCCTGTCCTCCTGTCTAGGCTGCTATTCCCATGTGAGGCCATGCTCTTCCCAATCCCACCTGAGACACCCTCCCTGGCCTGAATCTCGCTGTAGTTTGATGGTGCCGAAGGCAAATGGTTCCAGAAAATCTCCTCCCGCTTCTGCAGCCGCCAGTCATTTGCCTTAGAGCAGCTCAAAGCCAAGCAGCGCAAGGATCCTCGGTTCTGTGCCTTTGTGCAGGTAAGGGGGTGGTCTGGGCCCCGGGGTCCCAGGGGAGGAAGGGGCTGGTGTCACAGTCCCAGAGGCGGGCCGGTATGGGCCACCTCAGCACCGCTCTGCCCCCAGGAGGCCGAGAGCCGCCCCCGGTGCCGCCGCCTGCAGCTGAAGGATATGATCCCCACGGAGATGCAGCGTCTGACCAAGTACCCCCTGCTCCTGCAGAGCATTGGGCAGAACACAGGTGCCAGCCCCCAGAGCTGCTGGGCCCCGGCCCTCCCATCTCTAACCGTGGCTGTGGGAGCAGGAGCTTCCTGGTTGGGGTTTCACCAGGGCTGGTTTCTCCCTTGCCACAGAAGAGTCAGCAGAACGGGAGAAAGTAGAACTGGCAGCTGAGTGCTGCCGGGAAATTCTGCACCATGTTAACCAAGCCGTGCGTGACATGGAGGACCTGCTGGTAAGTGCTGCCGAAATCCTGGGCCCAGGCTGGTGGGGCGTCCACATGCGGAGATTGGCGGGCCCTTGTCTTGTCTACCTTGGGGCCACTTCTCTGGAGGTCAGGCCCGGTCCTCGGCGTGTCCCCCTCAGGGTCACTGTGGGTTAAGCCCAGCCCTCGGCGTGTCCCCTGACTCTCCCTTCCCTGCCCCAGCGGCTCAAGGATTATCAGAAGCGCCTGGACTTGTCCCTCCTGCGGCAGAGCAGCGACCCCATGCTAAGCGAGTTCAAGGTGACTCCTGCCTGCCCTGACCTCCCCTCCTCTCCCTAGCCTCCGCCTGCCCTCAGCCAGCCCTGACCCTCCTGCCCAGGGAATCTCTGATAATGCACCCAGGGAGTGAGAGCCACCCCTTCGCCCTGAACCCCCTCATTCTCTGCGGCTTGCCCATCCTGACCCCCGCCTACAGTCCTGCCCCCACAGTCAGCCCCACCCGGCCCCACCCTTGCCTGTGCCAACCATGACTCCTTCCTGCCTCCAGAACCTGGACATCACCAAAAAGAAGCTGATCTACGAGGGTCCGCTGACGTGGCGGCTGACGAAGGACAAGGCTGTAGGTGAGCGCTGGGCAGTGAGTGGAGCCTGGGGGTGGGATGCTGGGGGTGGGGGTGGCTGCTGAGCACAGGCCTTGCTCCGCAGAGGTACACGTGCTGCTGCTGGATGACCTGCTGCTGCTGCTCCAGCGCCAGGACGATCGGCTGCTGCTCAAGTCCCACAGCCGGACGCTGACACCCACACCCGACGGCAAGACCATGCTGCGGCCGGTGCTGCGGCTCACCTCCGCCATAACCCGCGAGGTGGCTACCGGTAAGGCCCTGCCCAGTGGCCCCGGGGGCTTCCCCTGCCCATGGAATGGGAGGTGACCCTCCCAAAGGCACACTCTGGCACCGGGAGGCAGCTGCAGAGGCGGAGGAGTGGGAAAATGTGAAAGGGGCCCTGGAGCTGGGCACAGCCGGGGGGCCGGGAGGGTTGTGGATCTTAGGATAGGAGATGGGCAGCCCCCCAGGGGTTTGCCCAGAGGAGCAGCCAACCCTGACCTTAGGGGAGCAGGGGTGGAGGCTGGAGCCCAGTAAGGAGGGGCTTGCAGACATGCTGCCAGGAGGCCACACCAGTGGCTCTGGGGTTTTTTTTTAGGGAGAGCCAGACTGGGAACTTGCTGACTGATGGATTAGGGGGTGAGAGGGTGAGAGGGAAGCCTCTGGAGGATGCATGAGAGGGATGGGGTGAGCTGGGGGAGCCTAAGGCCACCACCATGGGGCTGCCTCAGCTCAGGGGAAGTGCACACCGGGGTGACCCTGGCTCTGAGCCCCCTCTCCCTCCCCCTGCAGATCACAAAGCCTTCTATGTCCTTTTTACCTGGGACCAGGAGGCCCAGATATATGAGCTGGTGGCCCAGACGGTGTCGGAACGGAAGAAGTGAGGGGGGTCTGGGTTCTAAACTCGGGTGGAAGAGGAAGCCCAGGCCCCTGGGGCTCTGGGGGCAGGCCAGGGGTGGGAGGCCCTGGCACAGGATCTGGAGACTCTGACTGCCTGCCCTGGGGGCTGACCTGTCTCCCCAGCTGGTGTTCCCTCATCACTGAAACTGCTGGATCCTTGAAGGTCCCTGCCCCCGCCTCTCGCCCCAAACCCCGGCCCAGCCCAAGCAGGTGAGGGAGGACATTGGAGGGCTGAGGGGCCAGGGGAGAGTGTGTGTTTCCAGAACCTGAGCTCTGGCCCTGTCTGTGTCTGTGTACGGGTGTGTGTGCAGGTGTGTGCCACTCCACCACAGCTCATCTGGCCCCTGTCCAGGCTCCCCGTGTCTCCCATCTCCCAGCTTCAACTTCTGTTTCTGTCTCTGGACAACCCCCCCACCCCATCTCCTTCTGCTGCTTCTTGGGGCTGGGGGGGGTCACCCAGTATTTCCTACCCACAGCACCCGAGAACCCCTGCTCAGCAGCTCAGAGAATGGCAACGGTGGTGGCCGAGAGATACCCCCAGCTGACGGTGAGCATTTGAGGGGGTGCAGAATGGGGGCAGGGTGTCCCGAGGAGGCCAGGCAGGAACTGAGCACTCTGTCCGCTCCCCTACCTGCCAGGCCAGACCGAGAGAATCCTCAGCACCCTCCTGCCCTACTGCAGGCCCCGCCCTGAGGGCCAGCTTGCTGCCAAGGCCCTTGAGAAAGGTAGGTTGGCACTGCCCACGAGGGGCTGCTACTCCCCTCCTGCCCCGGCCCTGCGCGTACCAGGTCTGCACCCGCCTGCACCCTCGTGGCCCTAACCCCTCTTCTCCTGTAGCCTTTGGCCCTCCCTTGATGCCCTCCATCCTCTGTGCCCCCTCACCTCTCCTCAGCACCCCCTTCCCATCCCCCATCCCCCTGCAGCACCCCCCTTCCAGCCCTGCTTCTCACTCTGTCCCCTTGTCCCTGCCAGTGCTGTCCCTGAAGCAGCTCCTGTTTCCCTCGGAGGAAGACAGTGGGGCAGGGCCTCCCCAGGAAGGGGATGGGGTCCCTGGGGGTGGCCCCCTGAGCCCGACACAGACCCACACCCAGGAAATTCGGGAAAAGCTGCTCAGCCTGGAGGAGACCATGAAACAGCTGGAGGTGGTGGCCTGGGAGAGAGGGGCAGGGCAGAGGGGAGGATGGGGCTGATTTGGAAGACGGACCCCTCTCATGGAGGACTCCCCCACCAGGAGGTGGAGGAGGAATTTTGTCACCTGCGACTCCTTCTGTCTCAGCTTGGGGAGAACAGCACCCCCCAGCCTGGGTGTACCTGAGGCTCCTTGGGCCAGGCAGGTAAGAACCAGAGGGCCCTAAGCTCTGCGCAGAGGGGAGGGACTGGAGTGGGCATCTCAGGGGCTCCCTCCCTCTTAGCCTCTCTGCATCTCAGGGTTCCACCTCCCAGTCTCTCTCCTCCTTTGGCTCTTCTGTGCCCTCTCTGCATGGTCCTCCCCCTCTCCTCCTCCTCCCTTCCCCTTTACCCTGTTTCTCTTCATCTCTCCCCATCTCCTTTCTCCTACATCCCCCAGGCCTTTTGCAAGACTGAGGGCCACCCGCCGCCACCGCACAGCACAGCTGCCGCAGCATCTCCAACCCCAAGGGTCCAAGGAGAGGGAACCGGGCTGCCAGGGGGGCCATGCCTGGGGGGGCCCAGCTGGGATCACTGCCTCCCCCAACTTCCCATTGGCCTTGGCCTTCTCTCTCTCCTGCCTTCTGCTTGGGGGACTCAGGGCTTCATTCCGGCAGGGGGGAACCACAGTGACCCTCTCCCATTCCCCAGGCCATCTCAGTATTGCCTGGAGGGGGCACCCTTCTATTCCCCACCCCCAAGTGCCTTTGCTCTGTTTTTATACCCTGAATTGGAGGTTTATTTTTTAATATATATTATCTAAGGAGAGGTTTGTGTTTGTGAGGATGGGGTAAGGGCCCTGGAGTGGCTTCTGGAATCCTCGGTGACTCTCTGGCATCACCTTTCTGGGTCTATCCCCCCGCCTTTCTCCAGTTCTCCCTTCCTTCCTTCCTGTGCTTTGACAGTGACACCCCAGGTGACCTCCCTCCCTCCCTCCCCTGCATCCCAAGCCCCCACTGTCACCTGTGACACCGGGCTCCCCCATGGCTCACACTCCTTTCCACTTTTTTATTTTTGTAGTAAACTCTCTGGAGGTGGCTGGTGGGGGTGGTGGAGAGCTGGTGGGGAGGGGGCCCTCCTGGGCGGGGGTTGGGGGCGGGGTTATTGCTCTGAGCTCCCTGTCCCCAGGGGGCCTGTGTGGGGAGGGTGTCAGGACTGGGGCCGGCACAAGGGGAGACACAGCCGCACAAACACGCAGGTCACAGCACGGGGGGCGGGCAGGAGAGGCTGGGCGCCATATTGCACTTTGGGAGTGGGGCCAGGCGGGGACCCCCCTCAAACTGGAGCCTGGGAAGGAGGCTGGAGGCCATCACGTTCCCTCCCCCTCTGGAGAGGGAGGCGAGCCCCCCCAACCTGGGGTTAGGGAAGGAGGTGGGCAGCCACGTGCCTGGTCCTGGGAGGGGCCGAGGGCTGGTCCTGGCCTCCGACGGTGAGGGCAGACCAGGCCAGAGGCCACGGCAGAGGCTGCGCGGGCGGCCGCCCCGGCGCCCCACACTGGTTCAGCTGCCGAGCCCCCCTTTGCTCGCCTTGGCCTTGGGGGGCACAGGGAGGCCGTCGTCGCCCTCGCTGTCAGAGCTGCAGCCGCTGACGTCAGTGATCTCCAGCTCCGAGTCGCTGTCATCCTTCCCGCCCAGCGCAGCCTCTGGTCCCCCAGCTCCGGGCAGTGCCAGGCGAGGGGCTGCTGCCAGGCCCGAGGGGCGCTCGGGGCCCAGGCCCTCCCCTGCTGCGGCCAGTAGGGGCGAGGCTGTAGGGCCTCCCCCGGCCCCCGCCCCTGCCGAGGGCAGGTGGCCCAGGGAACTGGCCAGAGGGTTGGGGTAGAAGTGGGGGGGGTACAGAGAGGGGGGCAGCTTGGGGAAGGGGCCGGTGAGGTACGGATTAAAATTCCAGGGGTACTCCGGGAAGGCGCGGCCGTAGGGACCCAGCAGGCCAGGGGGCTTGGAATAGCCAGTGGCACCTGGGGAGCATGGGGTGCGTCAGGCTGGGCACCGCACACCTCCACCCTGGGGCTGCCTCCCGTGGATTCGCACAGCCTGTACCTTGGCCCGGCACCTTCCACCCGGGTCTGCCCCTTACCTCTCCCACGCAGCATCCGCCCACCACCCACGCTATGTGGTTCCCCCCACTTCTGCCCTAGTGTCCCCAGTCCTCTGGCACCCTGAAAGCCCTCCTCCCTGCCTCTCCCTGAACCCTCCTGTGGCTTTTAAACACACACAGGCGTGTGCGCACGCGTGCGCGTGCACACACATACACACACGCACAGCCTTGCCCCGGGCCTCCTTCCTGCATCCTGCCTCTCCCCATCTTTTCCCATCCTCTTCCCTCCGACACAGCAGTGTGCCCGCCCCCCCCCCAACCAGCCCCAGCATCCCCACCTGCAGGTCCTTACCGGAGCCCAGGAATGGGAAAGGGCTGTCCAGACGCAGCTTGTCTGGCTCGGGGGTGAACAGGGGTGCCCGGGCCCCTGGCTCTCCCAGGCGAGGGGCAGAGAACAGGGTCTGCAGGGTCTGGAGAGGGAGGCAGCACCACTCAGACTGGCTACCCTGTCCCCAGGGGGTTGATGGCTGGGGAGGGGACCACCAAACACCCGGTTCTGGGACCCCAGAGTCCTAACTCACCTCGGGGGTAAGGGGAGGAGCATCTGGCCCAGGCGTGCCCGCAAAGGGACCAGGGGTCAGCAAGAGTGGGGAGCCCGTGGTGGCTGCTGCCACATCCAGCAGCGGGTAATTGACAAGTACGACTTTGCTGAAGTTGAACTTGTAGGTGAACCTCTTCCCTTTGGTCTTATGGAGAATCCGCTTGTTGTAGTAGTAGCTGTGGGGAGAGGGAGCAGGAGGGGATGCTGAGGAGGGGCACCGAGGGAGGGAGAGGGAGCCCCTGACTCCTGTTAGTGCACAGAATGCAACAGTTTGGGGAAACCGAGGCACACAGGAGTCCCTGAACCAAGGTCACAAGGCAAGGCAGGGGCAGGGCAGGGGCAGGGCAGGGGCAGGGCAGGGGCAGGGCAGGGGCGCAGCAGGGGCTGGGATCCTGACTTCTGGCCACCTCCTTGCTTCCCTTCCACTCAAGGAATCACACAGTAGCCGCCCCACGCAGATCCCTGCGCGTTGGGACCCAAGGGACTCTGCCCCAGCAGACTGAGGGCAAGCACCGCGGGGTGCGGGGTCCAGAGGGACGGTGAGGGGAGAAGGAGCAAGGTGGGGGCCGGCCTCTCCCTGCCCCTCCTCACCGCAGGGCCCTGCTCAGCTTGTCATAATTCATGTGGGGCTTGCACTTGCGGATGCCCCAGAGCCGAGCCACTTCGTCGGGGTCCTTGATGACGAATTCCCCGTAGTCCCCCTGCCAGGCGATGACACCCTGGTACTCCTCCTTCTGCAGCAGCTCCAGGATAAAGTGCCACAGCTGGATCTGCCTTGAGCCAGGGGACGACTCCGGCTTGTAGGCCCAATCCGGGAAGGCAAAGCCTGGGGACAGGGGAGTGGCCCCAAGTCAGGACCCCAAGTCAGGGGCACCAGGACCCACGTGGACTTGGGAACCAGGAGACATCCAGTCCTCCCCCTGAATCCTGGACTCTGATGAGCAGCTACCCAACCTCAAGCATCTTTAGAGACCCAATTCCTATTCTCTGTACCCTAGCTGGTGTCAGTCCCCAAACCGTCCAAATAGTGACAGAGAACTCAGTCGTCCAGGGACCCTGGGGTGGCACCTCCAGCCTCATCCTCTACCTTGGCACAGCTCTCCCGGGTTTGGCGTCCCGGGATAGAGCGTGGGAGGAACCAGTTTCCTGCAGCCTTGACTGTGGGGAGGAAATGGGAGGGGGCAGCTTATGGGGAAGGGCACCCCCTCTGCATCGATAGCCCTTCTGGGAGGCTGCTGGTCTCTCCTCTCTGGGACATCCCTGACACTTGCTGTCTCCCCTCTCTGGCCTTTGCCCCCTGCTCACTCTCTCCCCGAAGCCCTCCAGGGGCCCAGAAGCCCTCCATGGACCAGGCCAGGCCCATGCCCACATGTCTCTGCCCCTGTCCACATCCATACACCTTTCACGTCCCGTGTCCCCTCCCTACGTCTAAGCTACATCAGTCTGAGCACACTGTGCATAAGCAGATATCCCCAGCATACGTGTCACACAGATGTCCACTCACGTACAAGGGACGCCCAGCCACACCACAGACCACGGACGCACCAGAGTGCTGCACTCCTGCTGGAGCGTAACACCTCATGCACAATGTGCCTCCACGGCAGACACGCCAGATACCCGGCATCACACATCTGTCCCAAAACCCCGTCACACATCCCAGGCCCCTCAAAATTGGGACCCCCTAGCAATACAGCCATGACAGGAGACACACAGGACCGCAAAGGCCCAGATAACAAGGCGCGATGGAGCCGGTGAGTGTGGCATCAAGATGTGTGTCAGCCTGACAGGCACACACAGGGTAACACCATGCCTGTAAAACAGCCTCCCAATCCCACAACACACAGGCGCCCACGCTGCAGGACCCACAGCTCGTTCTGGATTTTGAGCCCTCAAAGGGTGTCCTGTGCCCCATTGGCCAAACACACCAGGAGAGCTGGATGGATGTGGGAGGGTCTCGCCCACCCCTAAATCTTACCTCCCATCTGGGAGGTCCCAGGTCCTGGGTCCCACTTCTGGGCTACATCCTCTGTCCCCTCTCCCTCAGACACCCCGGCCCTACGCATGAGAACAGCAGGCAGGGTGAGCCTGTAGGGAACCAAGGTTGGGGAGAAAGACAACACCGCGCTGGGAGACCAGCCACGTATCTACTTGCTGTGTGGTCCCAGGGCAGCTCCTTGCCCTCCCTGGATTCTTAGAATCTCAGGGGTGGGAGCTGAGAAGCAGCAGGGTCCCTTCTGGGGTGCCTGGAGTATCAAGGGGGGTGCTAACGCCTCCCTGCCAAAGGCTCCAAGGCCGGGCAGCTTCCTCCCTGAAAGGAGAACTTTTCTCTCCACCCCATTTTGGGTCTTTCATATTCCAGGTGACAGGACTCCATTAACTCGCGAGCTCTGGCCCATTCCACACCCAGACCACACCCTAGTGGGGAAGTTAGTGTATCACGGACACACTCAGACAACCCCAAACACAATAGCACACAACTGGCCATATACGTGCAGATACACAACCCAACCTGAAACCACCACCTGTCCTCAAATATATTGTACCTGCTAAGACACTAGAGAGGACACACATTATGAAAGCCTCCCACATTCAGTCACACTCGGTGACACACGGATGCAAGAAACCCCGACACAAACACATACACACACACCCAACACAGAGGCCTAAAGCACACCGAGACCTCCATTCTGGACCAGACACCGACCCAGAAGTAACAGTAGCGGGCTCCCCACCCCACTGAGGCAGGCGCAGACTTAGTGACCTGGCACATACCACCTCCTCCCAATCCTAGAATGTAAACAGGCTCAATATTCTAAAGAAACTCGACCCACGCAGCCCAGAGACACTCAGGTAGCTTCCTGCATCTGTGCAAGCAGGCACGCCAGCTCACACAAAGACAGATGCTGCACAGACATACACTCTCCCAGTGTGACCCCTTCTTCCAGAAACACAAGTGTGACACAGGGACGCATCGAGACCCCACACATAAGCAGACACAGAGTCCCAGTCTGCACGCACGCATCTGCATATGTAGACACGTGTGCACGCTCACCACACACACATACACACACACACACACACCATCCGTGGGGCATGTGACTTGGACTCATGCACATCCAACCAGTCTTACTGTCCACATCCCAGCTCTGAGTGTCCACTTCTGAGCAGGCCGTCCTCTCCCAGGGCTCCGGCTGGCTGGGCCGTGTCTCCACGTCCCCTGCCCAGGCAGTCCCTGTCCATTTGTCCACCTGCACCTGGCCTGGTGCCCACTCTGGTCCCGCCCCTGCTCCATCAGTTCCTATCCCTCTCCAGTCTCCTTGCCTCTTTTTTGCCCAAGGATTTGGGGGAGGAAGGGAGCAGATGAGACCCCACAACCTCAGACCCCTGGATCCAGTCCTTTTCAGACCCCAGTACCTCCACCCTCCAGAAGACCCTCCCATCCCAGCAGGCAGGTGGCAGGGACATCTGGCTGTAAAGTTTTTAGTCAAGTTTTCCAGTGGGGGTTTGCATTCAGGGGACTGAGAGAGACCGGGGCAGAAGAGGGAGGACAGGAAGAGGGGCAGAAAGGAGGAGCCGGCTGGCTGGGAAGGGGCGGGAGGTCCGGGCCAGTTACCAGGGGTCCAGAGAGCCGGCAGGGCGGGCGGGGCGAAGAGAAGGTCGGAGACGCAGCTACAGTCCATGGTGGAGCCAGCCCTGCGGAGAGGCCGGGACAGACGCGGGGACAGGCGGGGACAGGCAGGAGAGACAGACAGGGGTCAGTGGGGTGGGCGCTCCTCCCAGGCCCACCCGGCCCGCCACCCGCCTCCCTCTCCATCCACGTCTGGCCGACCCTTCCTCCCAGCCTCTCCCGCAGCCGCCGCCGCCTCCGCCTCCTCCTCCTCCTCCTCCTCCTCCTCCTCCCTCCGTGCCTCCATCACTACCCACGGGCCGGCCTCCCTCCCGCTGCTCCCACTCGCTCCCACTCGCTGGCTCACCACCCGCCCGCCCCGCACCCGCCCCGCCGCTGCCACCGCTGCCTCTCCGGCGCTCGCACCTGACCTCTCATCCGTCTCTGGGGCTCTGGGGCTCTGGGGCTCTGGGGCTCTGTCCCTCTCTCTGGCTGTCCCCGATTTGTCTCGCTCTGAACCTTGCCCGCCGCCCCCCCAGCCCCGGCCCACCCAGCGGACCCTGGGGCTGGCTTGTCCGGCTTCCAGGCAGCCCCCAGCTTTCAGCTGCTGCCCGCAGCGGGCCAGAAGCGGCCTACGGGGCCGCACCCTGCAGGAGGGCTCCCACAGATGCCCCCCAACCTGCTGCCCAGCCCTCAGACCCCTGCCACTTGCACCTGCCACCCCCCCTTCAGACACTTTCTCCTAGATCTGCCTCCCCCCCACCAAACAGCATCTCAGAAACCCCTTCCCCTTAGATCTGCCTCTCCCTGGGACAGCCCCCCCAGATGCCTTTCCCCCTAGATCTGCCTCCCCTAAACAACCCCCCAAACACCCCATTCCCCAAGATCTGTCTCCATCAAACAGCACCCCCAGACACCCCATCCCCCTAGATCTGCCTTTCCCTGAGACAGCCCCCCTAGATACCCTTCCCCTTAGGTCTGCCCCCCTCCATGGCCCTCTCAGACACCACTTCCTCTTAGGTCTTCCTTCCCCTCAGAGAGACTTCTCCCCAAACATCCCTTCCTTCCCCTACATCTGCCACCCCCCCAGACAGCCCCCCTCAGACACCCTTCTTCCTTGAATATGCCTCCCCTGGAGACAGCCTCCCTCAGACACTCCCTCCCTTAAGATCTACCTCCCCCAAACAGTACCCCTCAGACACCCCTTCCTTTCTCCCCCTCAGACACCCCTTTGCCCTTGGATCTGCTTCCCCTCTCAGACCCCTGCTCCTTCAAATACCCCTCTCCTCAGATGCCCCATCCCTATGCCTTTCACAACCTTTACCCTTCTGCCAGCCCCTCCCCGTCAAGCACCCCCCTATCTCAGACACCCCCACCCATACCCGTAGACATCTGCTCCTCGACACTCACCCCTCAGACACACCTTCCCCCTTAGATACTTCAGCCCGCCACCACTCCCACCCCTCGAGACCCACCTCCTAGAGGGAGCACTCTCCTCAGACCCCTGGCTCAGACGCCCCCCTCGCATACCCTACCCCCATCACGGGCTTTCGCACCCAGCATTCATCTCAGACACCGCTCTGCCCAAAGATCCCCAACAGCCGCTCTGTTCCCCATAAACCCCACCTCACCCCTCGGACGCCAGACAAGACTTGGCAGATGGCCCATTCCCTCCAGACCCGTCAGATCCCCACGGACACCCAGGCGCCCCCCCCCCACCCAGTGTCCATCGCATCTCTCCCACACGGTCCCCTCCGGCACTCAGGCCCCCTGCCACCTCCTCTGCCCCTTTGTGGGGCCCCCTGCCTGGCCCCTCTGCCCCAAGTCCCCTCTGCCTCCCGTCCAATCTCCCCAACTTTCTCTTGATCTCCTTTCCTGTCTCTCTTTCTCTCTCTCTGCATGCATCTTTTCTCCCTTCTCTGCCTCCCCACCCTTTTCCATCTTTCTGTCCCTCTTTCCTGGTCTCCCCCTAACCCAGCGCCTCCTTGCACCCTTCCCCACCCACTCTCTCCAACCCCCGTGCCCCCCACCTCCCTCTGGTCTCCCCGATCTCTGGCTTCCCCACGCCCCCTCTCCTCCCTGACCCCGGCCCTTCCCCCGGCTCTCCCCTCTCCCCTCTGCCCCCCGTGCCCCGCCAGGGCTCCGTGCCCCTAGCCCGTCCCGCCTCAGTCTCCCCCTCTCCCTCCCGGCTCCGCACCTCACCGGCCACCTCTCTCCCACCTCCCGCTCGCTCTGCCTCTCCGGGTCCCCCTCCCTCCTGCCTCCGCCCCCGCCCCCACCCCCATTGGCCCCTCTCATTTCCGTGTTGGTTTTGATTTCTCTTCCCGACGCTTTCAACTCCCCGCCGCCTCCTCCGGACACGTTATAACGAGGAGCCGTGGGATCGGCGCTCCGGGCCCTGCTCCCACGCTTCCCCCCGCATCTCTCACACAGTCTCTGCCGTCTCGCCATCTCTGCCTGCCCCTTCTCTGTTCCCGCCTCTGTCCGGCGGGGCCCACGGGGACTGGGTCCCTGCCCCGACTGTCGGGGTCCACAGCGCCACGTCTCTGGGTCCCCACATCTCCCTGTCTCCACATCACTCTTTTATGTCTCTGGGTCTCCATGTCTCTCCTCCCCACATCCTTGTCTCCGCACCCCTCAGTCTCTTGTCTCCATCTCTGTCTCCACATCTCTGTCTCTGCGTCTCTGTTTCCGTCCCAGTGTCCGTCTCTTGGGGCCCCTTTGATCTCACCCTGCCCCTGGCGCCCCCCTGGCCCCATTGATCGCTGATCGACCGATGGAAGGAGCGGGCCTGCGGGGGCCCGGGGCTGCAGGGCCAGGCAGGGGCCCAGTAGGACGCTGGACAGACGGACAGCGGGCCCCAGACCTGGGAGCGGTGGAGGGGGAGCTGCCGCAGCCCCCGCCCCGCCCCGCTGGTCCGCGCCGTGCGGATGGGGACTCCGGGCAAGCTTTAATTTTTAATTTTATTTTGCTTCCTCCACCCCCCCCCCCGCCGCCCCCCATCTCCACCGCCTGCAGCCATGGCACTGAATGTGTGTGTGCATGTGTGTGTGCGCATGCAGCAGTGTGCAGAGGGGCTGGGCAGGCAAGACGCTGGCTCTCTCCTCTCCTTGCCAAGCAGACACACAGCCTGGGCACGCACACACCACACCGTCACACAACATACCACGGAGACCTGGGTCGACAGAGCCACACACAGCATACGGTCACACGACACACCACACAGACCCAGGTCCATAGAGTCCACACACCACACTGTCACAACACATCAACACAGGTCAACAAAGCAATACACACCATGCTGTCATGCACAACACATCACACAGGCACAGGTCAAGTCCCACATACCACAGTGTCACATACATCACACAGTCAGCCGAGTGACACATACACCACGGTCATACACAACACATATCACACAACTGTGTGATGCACGCGTCAACAAAATCCTATGCAACAAGACTATAACCAACATACATCACACAGACCCATGCAGCGAGCAACCCAGGCACACATACCACCAAGTCTACACAACACATGGGCATGCAGGTCAAAATAGTCACACGCTCCATGACTGTCACACACACATCACAATGGTCACAGATACTCACAGAGAAACAGATATGCAGTTATATAGATATGCATCTAAGACTCACCAATTCAATCCCACACAGAAACAAAGACACACAATCACAAATCGCACACAGAAACACACTAACACAGATACATAATGACACACTGAGTCTCACCATCAAATGCAGACATACAGACACAAGCATGCACTGACTCAATGCCACCCAGAAACAGAAACGCTCCCAGGCACCCAGACACACACACCAGCACAGCCAAGCCAGTCACACACAAGTGACACCAAAGCAGTGTCACACAGACAAGCACCAGAGACCCCGGGGGCACATGTGCTCCAACACACATGGAGGCGGAGATGCACATGTGGCAACAATACAGACAGATCACCAGGAGACCACAAACACACACGCCCCCCACACACACACACACTCACACACGGACCAGTCCGCACAGGCTCACTCAGACCCAAAGGCCAACTGGGTGAGGGGCTATGGTGGGGTGAGGTGGGCACTCCAAGGAAAGCACCCCAAAGCCCCCACTGCCCCTGCCACCATCTGTCCAGCTGTCTGATTGTCCCCCTCCCCACTCGCCATCTGTGTGCTTCTCAAGCATGTGTTGCACGCGTGAAATGGGCAGGGTCCCGGGCCTACTTCTGCTGCTGGCTCTCCGAGGACAGGGCTCCGGCCTCCTTCAGGCCCTCTGGGAGGCAGGGTCTCTCTCACTGAGGTCTTTGTTGTTGAGGCTCTGTCTGCCTCTAGCTCCAAATACCTCCGTTTCTGAGTGTCTGTGTTTCTTGTCTGTCTTAGGGCATCTCTGTCTCTCTCGGTCTCTGGGTATCTCTGGCTCTCTGTGTCTCTCCTGGCCTCTGTCTCCTCACCCCCCATCACCCCGGCCCCCCTGGACTGGGGTTTAACCAGTTGCTTTCATTTCTCTAAGCTGCTCGGGCCGCCTCGGGAGCTGCCTCGGGCCTCACCCCCCCCACCAGCCCCTTCATCCCTCACCCAGTACCCCCTCCCCTTAACACAATCTGCACAAGTGGAATGAAAATTGATTTTTTTTTTAAATTTCATATCTTCTCCGGGGCTCTGTCTAAAGAGGAGAGAGACGCGGCCCAAGACCCTTCTCCTGCCACCACCCCCCGCACACAGGCACACACCAACAGGCACACACATCACGCCTGGACACACACACGCACTCTGACACTCCGTCTGCACCCACCCTGGGGACACACCCCTATGTCACACACCCACATAGGACACATCTGTGCACACAGCACACAACAGACCCCTGCACACGCTCTCTAGACACCCCCCAGTAGGCACAATTCACACACCCTGTCCCATCGGGGTGCATGGAGCCCGGCTGCCTGCTGGCACACACTATAGTGCGCATGCTCACACACACACCTGTCCATACAGATTATGGGCACGGCCATGTGTACACGGGCTCAAGGGTGGCCCCACTAGAGGTACCAAGAGACCCCAGTGGCTGTTCCGGGGAGGAACGGGTTCAAGGAGGTGACACGGGCTTTCCTGCCTGGACTTGCCCCTCCAAACCCCCAAGGTCACCTCTACTCCCACCCCTGCCCGCATCAACCAGATGCTTCGGCATGACCCTGGGTGGAAGTGTCTCTGTGCCAGGGGTGTATGAGTGCATGTGTATGTATGTATGTGTACACACACGTACACACACACACATCTTCTCTCGAGAGCACACGCTGTCATCCCAACAGGCTGGTTCATTTGAGAGCTAGCTTGTCCCCACACAGGCACCCATAACACACAGGCCCACAGAATACACACCACACACACAGCAGCACCGAACACATGTCTGTACTCACACATCACAGACACACAACCTCATGCGTCATTGGGCAACAGTTCACACAAGGAGGGCACACACGTACCACCCAACAGTCACCCATAAATACACAACCACAGGCACACAAAGCCTTCACCGTTTTAGGGCACACAGAGCACCTTCCATGTCTGATCCCAGACACAGACACAAGCCCACAGGCTCTGAGACACCACAGCAACCCCTTAACACAGAATGCACTGCCACACAGGCTCACACAGCCAGTTGTGATGCCCAGATTTGGGGGGATTTTTGTGACCATAGCCCACAGCTGCTCCCTCACTGTGTTTCTCACACCCGCACCCCCAGCCCAGCTCTTGGTGTCTAGCACCCACTTGCTCCTTCCACCATGCCCCCCTTGGCCTAAGCTTTGTCGTCTCCTTGCCTTCAGAGATGTGCGCTGTCCTGGTCACTCAGACACGCCAGCCGCCTTGGAGAGTCCAGACACAGCACAACTCCAGAGTTTTGGGCAGTCACACAGGACGATCACGGCTGAGCATCACGCTCCAGTCACGCACATGCTCACAGACACGGCTTGGATGGATTTCCCAGCCCCGTGGGCTCATGCTCCTGCAGGTCGTCACCTGTGCTCAGGAATGCACGCACCGCCACAGGTCACACCTACACATCCTGCCACACAAACCCATCACATGAAAAGACAGCCGAGCCCCCCACCCCACCCCACATAGTGTCACACACACACAGACACAGTTGCAGTAGCTTGCACATGTGTGCACACATGCACACACGCGGGCACACACCCTGGAACCTCTGCTGAGGCTGCGCTGTGCAAGAGAGACAGAAGGACAGACTGGCAGACAGACAAGGTACCAGCTTCCCTGCTTGGAGAAGGTGTGTCTGTGACCCCGGTTTGGGGTGCTGGGGAGGCTTCCAGCCAGGGCAGGGATGGAGACCTCACACCCACCCTCTCCCTGTCTCTCCCTCTGGCTGCTGTCTCTGTCTGTCATGTGTCTCTGGGTTGGTCTCTCCCTCCTGTGCTCTCTCTCGCTCTCGCTCTCTTTCTCTCTCTCTCCCCCCCTCTCCCTGAGTCCCAGTCTCTGCACGAACGTCCCTGGGGCTGTGGCCAGCACGCGGAACCGTGTCAGTTGGGGGGTGGGGGGGAGCATCCCCAGGGAGGTGGGAGCCGCAGTGCCACGCACCCCGCCTACCAAACAGCACTGGGGGAGGGGAGGGGAGGGGAGGGGAGAGGGAGGCGCCACCGAGGACGTGGACCCAGAGCTCAGGCTGCCTCCCTACCCCCTGCCTGCATCCCCTTGCCCATCTCCCCTCAGAGACCCCTCAGAGATGGAGGAAGTGCAGGGGGTGGGAGGGGAACAGGGAGACGAAGACACGGAGAGCCGCCGGGGTGGGGGGGGGGGCAGAGAGAGAAGCAGGAGGCAACACCTACCAGGACATAGATGGGGACAGAGACCAGAGGAGAGACACGGAGAAAAGATGGGAGATCAGAGAGTCCTGCCAAGACGGGAAAGAACTAGACCCTGAGGAAGGTGGGGGGAGGAGGAGCCGAGCTGGGGAGACCCGGAAAAGGGGAGCGAGTCAAAGCAGCTTGGACAAAGTGAATTAGGGAGCCGGAGGTCAGAAGACAGCTGCTCCAAGGAGAGACCCCAGTCTGGGAGGAAGGACAGGAGGGGCAGAGATGCAGAAAATTGAGGGATTAGGGCAGAGGCGAAGGAGTGGACCAGAGGGCAGGGGCTGTGGGGCCGGGGCAGGCGAGAGAGGGAAGCGCAGGTGTGGGTTCAGGGCCAACGGGATGCCCAGCTGCCGTCCTGGGGGTGGGGTCTGTGGTCGGGGGCTGATCCAGCTCCTGGCTGCCACCCCAACTCCAAAACCTACCCTACCCCTCCTCCTCACCTCCACCTGGCCACTTCCTACCTCCTGCCTCATCCTGAGCCCCAACCTCTTCCCAAGGGTCCTCAGTCCCAGCTCCCTTCCCTGTCTCATCCCTGCACCTGGACCCCACCCCACTGCTGGGTGGGACCTCTTGGCCCCAAAAGCCTTGTATCAGAGACTTCTGTGATTGGGGGTGGGGGGAGGGGCAGGAAGCTGAAGGGCTGCTGGCCAGCTTGTCCCAGGAACCCAACAGATCCTCTCTGGACCGCAATGGCCAAGAGGCAGGGGCATGTGTGTCCTGTTCTTGGGACCTGGCAGCAAGTATGTGCTCAGGAAATATTGTTTAAATGAAATTCAGATAAAAAGGAGCAAGGCAGAGAGATAGTGAGTCAGGGAACAGAGATGAAGGTGGAAGGGAAGGGCCTAGAGCTGGGGGAGGAAGGACCCAGGGATGGAGAAGGGAAGAAGCCAAGGGACACAGAGATGAGAAGACTGAGACACAGGAATACAGGGGGGCAGAGACAGATGGGGAAATGGGGACCAACCTGAGGGGGAAGGGAGTGACTGGTCAGAGAAAATGAGCAGATGAATGGGGTCAAGGACCCAGGAAGGCAAACAGGAGACACTGAAAGAGAAGAGAGGCATGGGGGGGTGGGGGTGGGGGGGGCACAGGGAAACAGGAGACACAGGGCAGGGCCTGAGAGCCTGGGGCCAGGCGTGGGGCCAGGCCACTGGAGCCGGGTGCCTCGGCTGCAGGGGATCGCACAAGGGCCAGAGAAGGGCCAGGGTCCGGCTGGGGTCCGGCGGGGCTGGGGGAGGCTCAGGGCTCCAGGGGCATCGCACGGTGCTAATTCAGCTCCATCGATCAGACGGGATGAGAGCAATAAATTATTGTGACAAGATGCAATCCTGGCCCGCGCACTGCCGCCGAGGCGGATCGATCCCGGTCCCCAGCCCCACACCGGGGCCCATGCCCAAGCCCTGGCCCGGACGCCTCTGCCATCTCTCTCTCCATTCCCTCACCACACACTCCCGCTGACAGCCAGGTGGGGCAGCAGCCCTGGGAAGAGACAACAGGAATAGGAAGAGAGCCAGGGCAGGAAGACCAGCCCCTGCCTGTCCCGAGGCCTCTTGCTTCCCTCACCACCCCATCCTCACCACTACCTGGGAGGAAGCAACTGCCAGGATGCCCATCTCACAGATGTGGAAACTGAGGCTCAGACAGGGAAAGTAACTTGGCCAAAGTGCCATAGGGGTAGGTGTGAGACCTGGACTCAGATGTGGGTCAGCATGACTTCAAGCCCCCCCAGAAAACTTGCCCTGTCAGAGGAGAGAACAAGGGACAGGGAAAGAGGAGGGAGGAGACCGAGAGAGCCTGAGAGGAGAGACAGAGACAGAACAGAGAGTCAGATGCTAGAAAGAAATAAAGACACAGAGACACTGAGAGGGACAGAGGTGGAGAAACAGCAGAGACAGGGAGGGAGGGAAAGAGAGACAGAGACAGAGACTCAGGTTCAAGACAGGCAGGGGGGAGGTGGGCAGCCAGGGGCAGAAATGGAATAGAGGAAGCAAACAGGCAGGGTGGGCAGAGAGAGATGGAGCCAGGAAGCACCACGATAGGGATGGCTAGTTCTGGAGAGCAAGGGGTGCCTGGGGGACAGGTGTGCGGTGGTAGTAGCTGGGCTGGCTCCAGGCCCCTGGGAGGGCAGGTGGGAGTGAGGACACGGATGGCCAGCTTGGTTAGGGGAGTTGGTGTCAGAGAGGCCAGGTGTACAGGCAGGGCGGTGGGGAGTGTCGAGGGCAGGAGTGGGGTGGGGGTTGGGGGGTGACCCTGAGGCTGGGGTGCAGGAGAGCTGGGGGGACTCAGAGAAAAGTGTTGCCAAAGCAACAAGGTAGACAGAGGTGTCCGTGGAGGAAGGAGGTCACCTGATAGGCAGGTGTGGGAGCTAAGGACACTTGGATGCCTGAGGACAGATGGCCTCCAAGATCTACCAGTTTCTGAGAACTCCAAGGAATTACTCCATTTCTCCGGGCTCAGTTTCTGTCTCTGCGCAGTGGGGATGAGAGTAAGGACCTGCCTCATAAGGGCCTGGTGGGGGTGAAGTGAGAACCGAGAACACAGCCTGCCACAGAGACAGGCTTAATAGGCAGTGCCCGGATGGGGCGCCTGGCTGCTCAGCCGGTAGAGAGGGTGACTCTTGATCTCGAGGTTGTGAGTTCGAGCCCATGTTGGGTGTAGAGATTACTTAAAAATAAAATCTAGATTAAAAAAAGTAACAATAGCTGGGAACATGTCATGAGTAGGCGGGTGCTACCAAGGAGCGATCCCGGACCAGCAGCCCCTAGAGCTCGTGAGAAGTTCAGTCTCAGGCTCCGCCCCAGACCTGCTGCCCCAGAATCCCTGGGGTGTTCCCATCCAGTGTGTGTCCAACATCCCCAGCTCAGTGTTCCGCGTTCCGGTAGGCCCTCCAGCTGTTTCTGATGCCCGCTGAAGTCTGAGAACCTCTGGCTTAAGGGAGTCTGTAAGATGCAGTGGCAGGTGTGGGGAAGGCTGGGAACAGGTGTTCTGTGTGTTTAACAAATGCTACAGGTGGTACTTATGCTCAGCAAGAAAGGCGTTCCCTTGGGGATCCCTGGGTGGCTCAGCGGTTTAGCGCCCGCCTTCGGCCCAGGATGTGATCCTGGAGACCCAGGATTGAGTCCGAGTCCCGCGTCGGGCTCCCTGCATGGAGCCTGCTTCTCTCTCTGCCTGTCTCTCTCTCTCTCTCTCTCTCTCTCTCTCTCATGAATAAATAAAATCTTTTAAAAAAAAAAGGTGTTCCCTGAGATAGATGGGTGGTGACATGCTCTATGAAAGGGGGACAGTATTTCCAGAGGGGAGCAGGCTGGAGACATGTGTGAGGGATCTGAAGGGTCGGTTCTAAAGGTGTGGGGGTGGACAGGTAGCGCAGGTGAGCACAGGGGAGACAAGGTGGCTGAGAGGTGTGGGGTACGGATACAACATCTGAGCAAGCTATGGAGGGGGGCGCCTGGAGGGCTCAGTTAGCAAAGCCTGTGACTCTTGGCCTCGGGGTCCTGAGTTCAAGCCTCACACTGGGAGTGGAGCTTACTTTAAAAAAATTCTTTTTTAAAGAAGAAGCTACAGGGGCAGTTGGGTGGCTCAGCCAGTTAAGCCTCTGCCCAGGATCTTGGGATCAAGCCCTGAATAGGGCTCTCTGCTCAGTGGGGAGCCTGCTTCTGCCTCTGCCCCTCCCTCTGCTCATGCACACACACACACACACACACACACACACACTCTCTCTCTCTCTCTCTCTCTCTCTCTCTCTCCCTGTCTAAGAAAGAAAAATGAAAAAGCTATGAAAGGACAAAAGTTACATGGATGCTGGTGGGTGGGGGGAGAGAAGGGGTCCCGATGTTGGTGCAGGTCTGTGGGGAAGGAGGGTGGCCAGGAGTCAGCGTTCCCCTTGGGGAATAGGCTGGGGACACCAGGTGTATGGCAGAGACCCACTTGAAGAGATGTAAAGCAGAGAGAGATTAAGGCAGGTGTGGAAGCCTCAGGACCTGTTTGCTAAAGAAATGAGTGGACGTGGTACTGGAGCAGGTGACGCCTGCGGCAGACAGGTGAGGAAGGGGAGAGGTGTAGAGATGTGTCACCTTGCATAGCAAGGGAGGAGGAAGGAAGAAACCTGGGGAATTAGTGATGTGGGTAAGGGAGAGAAGTAGATAGTGCCCAAGGGACAGGTGTGGGGAAACAGGGATGCACGTAAAGCAGGTACCTGTGGCCAAGGACAGGTGTGAAGTGTGTGAAGTACTGCTGTGTGTTGTGTGAGACAGACAGAGAGAAGCAGAGACAGAGATAGCGAGGAGAGACAGGTGGCTTTCAGAGGACAAGGGCTTGGAGGACCCTCATGGCAAGGAGGGACACAAGAGGAGGAGGAGGAGACCCATGATGCCCAGGGACCACTGCAAGTGTGAGCAATCAAGCCGTGTTGAGGTCAGGAGACAGGTGCGGTAGGTGCATGTGTCATCTGGGATGTTACCTGAGATGACAAGTGGGAAAGGCAGATGTGGGAAAGACAGGTGGGAGTAGATATCTGTGTAAGGATATACGTGGGCACGTGCATGGGAAGCTCCTCTGGAAGGACAGGCATGAGGGTGGATGAGGTGAGCACCGTATGGGGGAAGTACCGGACAGGAGAGGCGGGAGGGGGCCGGCTTCACCTGAGGACAGATTAAGAGAAGGCACGTGACAGGTGTTAGGGCTTCTGTGCAAAGAAAGGTGTGCACTGTATGTGAAGATACAATGAACAGGTACTGCTGGAGGGGAGACAGAGGTGAAGAAGTATGAATGTGTGAGAAATAAATGTGTTTAGAGCCTTAGGGGACAGGTGGGGTGATGCAGGTGCAGGTAGGAAAGGGACAATAGGGCAGGAAATGAGACAGATGCAAGGATTCAAGTGGGAAGGGCAGATTTCAGAGAACAGGTGTTACCTGGAGGTGCAGGTAAAAGGGGACATGTGTTACCTGAGAGATCGCGGGCATCTCTGGGGCAGGTTTCAAGGGACAAGTGTTACCTGGAAAAGCAGGTGAGAGGAAACACTCGGTACCTACAGGGACAGACGAAGAGGACAGGTTACCTGCAGGGGACAGGTACAAGGAGACTAATGTCGCCTGGAGGTCCGGATGCGGGGACCTGAAGGGGAAACACTAATGTGACAGGTGTGCTGATAGGCAGGTGTGAGTGAAAGGTATTACCTGAGGCCACAGGTGTGTGCAGCGTGGCTCTTCAGGGTGAGGTGCTGCCTCGGGTTCCTTCACTTCCCTCCCCTCCCCTCCCCTCCCCTCCCCTCCCCTCCCCGGGGGCCAGTTCTGGTGCTGGGACCGTCCCCGGGCTCCTGCCCAGGGCAGGGCACGCAGTTAGCTTGGCCGTCAGCTCTGGGCTCAGCGAGGCCGGCCAGGCCTGCCGGGCAGCCGGGCTCCTGAGGCTGCTTGGCGATGCGGAGCGCGTCTGGGCCTCGGCGGGCCGGCCGGGCAGGGGGAGCGGGCGGGGGGGCCGTTTAGCCGTGATAGATCCGCGCGCCGCTTGTCTCTTAATCTCCGGAGCGACCGATCGATTCGCTATTTCCCTTTGTTGCCAGAAAATTCGATCCTGGGCCTGGAATTAGGTCCCCGGCTTAATCTGAGCGGAAACCAGCGAGGGGGAGACAGAGACAGAGATGCTGGGAGACACAGAGACACCGAGACAGTAAGAGACAGAGAAAGGCAGAGACAGAGAGACAGAGAGAGATGCTGAGAAAGACGCGGAGAGAAGGAGGCACAGAGATTCGGAGACAGTCCAAGAGTTGGACCCGAAGAGGAAGAGGAAGAGCGAGATGCTGCGAGAGACAGAGTCGGAGAGAGACAGAGATTCTGGGAGTTAGACACAGCATCTCTGGACACAGAGATGCCCAGAGACAGAGACACAGTAAGGAGAGACCCAGCCAGGGAAGAGACAGCAGAGGTGGCCCCGCACGGCCCTGGGACGGTTGTGGAATGACAGAGAAGGTGTGCAGCAGACTGGGCCACCTGTCCCCAGAAGGACACAGCCCCTGGAAGGTCAGGGCTAGACCTGCGCTCCCAGCCCCGAAGTGTGTGCAGACCCATTTATTGGCCCAGTGTCCTTCCCACAGGCCCTGTGGACCCCCTTACCCCAATATCCAGACCCCAAATATGCAGACCCTCAGCCTTGAACTCCAGCTCCAAATCCAGACCTCCCAGCGCCCCCCAACCCATCCAAACCTCCATACTGACCACAGCTCCAAATGTTCACACCCCTAGTCTGACCCCAGCCCCAGTCGGCTCTCAACCCCAAATACGCAGTCTCTTGGCTCTGAACCCCTAGGTCCCAAATTTCAAGCCCTCAAGTCCCCTCCTCCCCCCCCCCCACCCCAGGATTCTAGCCCCAGAGGTCCAGACTCACCCTCAGGTGTGCCCGCCAGCCTCGGTTCCCAAACAGACCGGGTCCGCCCAGCCCCCGACCCCTGGCGCTCCCGGACAGTCCTCGGCCCGAGTCCGGAGTCCTGCCCCCCACCCCCCCGCCCCCCCCCGCCCCGAGCCCAGCGCCTCCGCGGGGGGGGTGACCCCGCCCGCCCTCCCCAGCCCCAGGCTCCGCGGCCCCGCTCCGGAGGTCCCTCGGGAGCACCGCGCGCCCCGCCCCCTCCCTGCACCGGCCCGCGCGCTCACTCACTTTCCGGGGTTGGCGCCTCCGCTCCGGTCCGGCGAGAAGTGTTTAAAGTTGGGATCCCGCGGCCATGGCCCCCGCGGCTTCCTGGGGGGCGGGCAGCGGGTGGGGGGGCAGGGCCGGGCGGGGGCGCGGCCGGGGCCCGGGGGACGAGCGCGGGCGAGAGTCTCGGAGAGCCCTGGAGACGGAGGGACGGCGGGGACGGGAGGGGGGCGCGCGGGACCGAGAGAGGCGCGCGGGGGCGCGGGCGGCCGGGCGCGGGGCGGGTGCGGGGCGGCGGGAGAGCGGGCGGCCGGGCGCGGGGCCTCCTGCGCTTCCTCCTCCTCCTCCTCCTCCTCCTCCTCCTCCTCCTCCCTCCTCCTCCTCCTCCTCCGCCGCCGCCGCCGCCGCCGCCGCCGCCTCCCTCCGCTCCTCCGCGGCGCGCGGCGCGCCTCCGCCCTCGCGGCCGCCCGGCCGGCTCGGCGCGCAGATATATGGAGGCGGCGGCGGCGGCGGGCGCTGCGGGGGAGGGGGCGGGCGCGCGATCGATGGAATATAATTTTCCTCAAACTCGGAAAATAAAGTTCAGAGCTGATCAAATTTGAAAACAGATGTCGAATCGCGACTCTAAATAAGGTTCGATCCCGGGACTGAGGGAGTGGGGTGGGGGCGGGGCGCGTGGAGCGAGGAGAGACCCCCCACCTCCTCGCGCCTCCCCGCCCCGCCCCGCCCCGCCCCTCCCCGGGAGGACGCGCGGACGGACCGACCTACCCGCTGGCGGTGGAGGGAGCAGCTGCGCGCCAGGACCCCTGCTGGACCCGCGAACCTGGACCCCGACACCGGCCCGTAGAGCAGACACACAGACACACGGACGTCGGGACGCCCGGATACAGTGACACAGAAAGTGCAAACACACACGCAGAGTACATAGCCCAGGGGGCCTGGGACACACAGCCACAGGCAGAGGCAGACACAGAGCAGCACAAACAGATGGACCCTGATCCACTGACCCCCAAACTGGACACACACACACACACAACCGTGGTGACCTACAGTTACACTCCACCTCCTAACACAAACCTTCAGTGACACACAAGCCCAGGGCATATGGACAGACACACTGACAATCACAGAACCCAGGGCAGGCACACGGACACTCCTCTTCACACGCGCAGGAGTGGCAGGAGCCCACCCACACCTGCGGCCACAGGGAGGGCCAGGTGGGCTCCGACTGAAATAAAAGAAGTGGCCACTGGCCTCAGGGCTCTGGGAGCAGCAGCCCCCAGCCCCAGGGTTCAGCCCCTTCCTAGCCCGACCCTCGCCCTCACTCTCCACTCTCTTCTTTCCCTTGTACCTTCCCCTCACCTCTTCCCCCTCCCTGCTTCTGTCCCCCACTTTTCTCTCCCATTCTCAGATCAGGCTCTGCCCCCCCAAGCACCAGTGCCACTTTCTGGGGGGGGGGGGAACAGCAGCCCCTGGAGCCACCTGCCTCCAGAGGGAAAGTGTCTGGGGTTGAAAAGACAGTCCCCAAAGGAGCTTGCCATGGCCAGGGCAGCTCTGCGAGATCGCACCAACCCCCCTGACCTCCAGCTGGGCCCCAGCTCCGCCAGCCACTGCCCACGACGCACTTGGGCAAGTTACTAAGCATCTAAGCATGAGTTGGTAAGCAGGAGCCTCAGTTTGCTCAGCTGCGAAACAGGGCAATAGTGACAGCTGCCTCCTAGGAAGTAACCCCCAGGACACTCGGAGAGCGCTCTGCATTGGGTCAAGCACCAAATAAAGCACTTGCCACGAGCAACACTACTTCGGAATAATCACATTAAAAACACTGGATTCTGCTCGAAAATGAGAATCCCCTCACTGGTTTCTACGTGGAACAGCACTCTTCCAGGGAGCCACCAGGAAGCTCCTGCACTGGGTGTCTCTACCCCTTCATTAGGCCACACTGAGACCCCCTCAGGACAGCCACCGTCCTCTGCGTGTCTAGAACAACCCTCGACCGTATATAGCATCCTTGAAGATAGCTCACCAGCTAGACTTGTACCTCTTGGGTGTCTATGACACCCACCCAGCACCTTCATGGTGTGCAGCTCTGGATGCCAAGTTGGAGGTTTTGGAACACCCGCTGGGAGGCAGGACTCCTCGTCAGCACGTGGTGCCATTCGGGAGAGAGACAACACCCTCCAGGTGTTTCAAGAAGGCTAGAACCCGGTCAGGACACCAGGAAGATCAGCTGGAATGTATTTAATGACCGTTAAGTGCACGAAAGTACACCTGGGAAGAGAGAAGGCGCACTGAGCAGAGGACTGGCTTGTATGCTACGCCCTCCAGTAAGAGTCCACCCTCTGGGAAGGCACCACTTATTACACTGCGTGCAACCCTCTTCTGGAAAATACAACATCCCTGGGATGCCAGTGACGCTCCTAAGGCAGCAAAGAGCATCATCTTTATCTCTAAGCCCTGCGTCTCGGAGAGAGGAGGGCACTCCAGGGTGTCAGACCTTAGGTAACACCTGTAAGGGGCTTACATTGCCCATCAGAGGTCACGGAGGACTCCCAAAGGGAAGTCTGATGGCCTTGGTGGCCAGGGCCGGATGGGCTGAGCAACCATGCCCACGGGCAGGTGAACACACCCCATCTGATGGCTCAGAATCCACGCCCGCCCAGGAGACACCTTCCTGATCCCTGTAACACCTTTTGGGCTGTGCATCTTTGGACCATCTGTTCCCTCTCTGAGCCCCAGGCGGTTGGGAGGCTCCGCGAGGAGGATGCCAGAGCGTGGCGGGTCCTATAAGCGCGTAGGAACTCCATAGCAGGGAGAGTTCTTCCGTGGAGCGTCCCGGGGAGGGGGCTGCCCACCAAGCCCGCGTCTTCACTCGTTAGCAGGATTGCCAACACCTACCCGACTGAAGGAAGCATCTCACAGGAGGGGGACCATTAAGCTGTAGTTAACAACCCAGGGAGGCTGCACTAGCAGCCACTGTAGTTAACACCCTACTGAGACAGAACATCCTTAGGGTGTTAAATGCCCCCTGGAAAAGAGAGAGAGAGAGAGAGAGAGAAAGGGCACCCTCACCAGCCTGTGACACCCAGTGGGCTGAATTTATTACCCATGGAGGAGAGAACACCTCTGGGGACAGTAACATCCATTAAGACTCTTTTTAAACCCCCCCCCAAGGAGTAAGGACCCCTCTGTTGGGGCGAAAGCCTCCCTTTAGATTGCTTATAACGCCCTTGTAAGAGGTGTCCAGGTGCAGCAAATACCACTAATGGTGACAGAGGGTGAAGCCCGGCTGGGTATAAGCGGGCCACCCCCCCCCCCCCATCAAGAAGCCACCCCCTAACCCTCGCCCTGCACGGCTCTCCTGGAGCTGCAGGAGCTCAGGAGTGGGGTGGACTGAACAGGGCCTGTCACCGTTATAAGAGCCATGACAATGAACTGGACTTTGCTTGGGGCCAGGCACTGGCCCAAACCCTTCATGGAGATGAACTCATTTAATTCTGTCAAGGACAACCCTATGAGGTAGGTGCTGCTTAGCATTATCTCCATGTCACCGACGAGGAAACTGAGGCACAGAAGTCACTTGCTCACTGTGGTGCAGCTAGTCAGTGTTGGAAGTGGAACCGGACCCTGGCCGGAGGGGGCGGGATCTGTTTTCCTAACTCCCTGGTGGGGCTGACCAGACCACCTGCTGTGTACACACGACTTACTAGACTCTGGTCTCCAGCTTTGGCCCACACAGCCCCACCCCGGCTCCCAGCACTTGCCCTGCACCGTCTGACATCCCCTGGCTGGAGGCTCCCTGAGGGCAGGGCCTGCACTGGAGTCTTCCCTCGTTCCCCAGTGAGGGCAGAGCCTGTCACTCAGGGGCCTGGGGAGATGGAGGGACAGAGGGAGGGGGAGGAAAGGCAGTGGAGAGGGGTGCGGGGAGGAGGGCCCCGGAGGATGCTGAAACTGGGCCAGGCCTTAGGGAAGGTGTTGGGGAGTGGGAGGGAATCCAGAGCCTAGGGGAGGCAGGTCTGCTGGGGGGGGCGGGGAGCAGCGGGATAGCATCTCCACCCCTCCCCCACTCCTCCCCACCCCACCCCCACCCCCTGGAAGGTGCTAGAGGGATGCAGGCAGGGGATGGAGCAGGACAGACAGACCGTCACACAAGGCCGACAGGAGAGCAGAGGAGGCGGCCAGCCAGGGCGGGCCTGGGGGGGGGGGTGGTCAGACAGACGGACAGAGCTGGGTGTTGAGAAGACTGATGGACAGATGGGGGAGGGGGTCCCAGGGGAAGGGCTGGCCGACTTAGGGCGAGGGAGGAGAGGACAGCGGGACACACAGACAGCAGGAGGGCGCGGCCACGGTGGGGGGGGGGGCGCGGACAGACGCAGGACGGCAGGGGAGCGGCCGGCGGCTGCGGGGCGGCAGGCGGGGCAGCCCGCGAGGCCAGGGCCAGGCCGAGGGCGCGCGGTGGCGGCCGGCGCGGGGAGGCGGAGGCCGGCGAGCGGCGGTGTTTGTGGAGCTGTCGGCTGCGGTGGAATTATGAAAAATAGCAGGCATCGGAGCCGGCCTTCAGCTTCGATTAGGGGAGATGGGACATGACAGGTGCGATCAATACGCAGCCGTTCTATAAAGTGTCAAGTAATGAATCAATTTCGACTAAATTTTCCATTTTTCAGAGGCCGTTCTCCGAGAGAAGAATATCCTCTTTTGTAAAGATATTATTATCGATTTCGGCGGCAATTTGACATCAGGGGTAGTTAATTCCACTCAGAATAAAATTGAAAACACTTGAGAGAGAAAAGAGAGAGGCGAAGAGTGAGACAGAGGGAGAGGGGGGAGGGCGGGAGGGGCCGGGAGGAGAGAGACGGATGGACAGAGAGACAGAGACAGAGACCTGGGGAGAGGACAGACCGCCGCCCGCCCGGGAGCGGGGCACAGACGCGGAGACCCACTGACGGGCTGTGCAGCCCAGAGTTGGGGGGCGGCAGAGACGGTCGGGAGAGCCTGGGGTGGGGGGAGCCCAAGACTACACGACAGAGAGACAGTGTCTCCCAGACAAGCCCAGATGCTAGGACTTGCCACAGAGGCGCAGAGACGTGGACAAAGACAAATTCAGAGCAAGGGAAAGATGGCAAAAAGAGGCAGGGGAAACAGGGGAGAGACCCAGAAAGTGAGAGGCGGAGAAGGGGAAGTTAGGGAGCTGGGGGGAGGGCCGCTGAGTGAGCGGGGCGACAGTGACAGGGGTCGGGACCAGATGAGCAGGGGTGGGCAGAGGCCTGTGAGAGGTCCGGGGGCTGAGGGCACATGCAGGGGTGGGGGCCTGCCCTGTGTGTGCAAGTCACTCTGAATGAGGTGTGTGTGTGTGTGTGTGTGTGTGTGTGTGTCAGTCACAGTCCCGAACCGCGGGGACTGGTTGAGGCAGAATGTGAGTGTGTGAGTGTGTGTCGTGTGTCCATGAGCTCCCTGGGGCGAGGGGTCTGATCCAGGCTCCTGGGGTCTGACTGGGGTTGTGGTTCGGGTGGGGGGGGGGTGTGCTCTTGCGTGCTAGGACTGAATCTGATTACCCGTGTGTTTCCTGGAATCCTGTGTGTGTCCCTGTGCCTGCACACGTTGTCAGACCCTGGCCTCGCAGCCCCGTGGGTCTCCGCAGCAGGCAGTGGTGACACTTCTGGTTACTGCCTGCCAGGCCCCCAGCTAAAATCTCCAGCACACCCTCCCACCCCCAAACCCCACCCCAGCTCACAGGCTGCCTGAAGAGAGGGAAGGGAGCTGGACGGTGGGACCCCTGCTATTGAGAGAGAAGATGGCTGGGGACCCCGACTTCTGAGTCTGAGGAGGAGGGGCTGGTTGGCGTGGGTGCTCCTGAAGGGGGAGGTCCGCACCCAGGCACTGGGCTGGGCTGGGAAGCCCCTCAGCCATCCTGCCAGCCTCCCCACCTGAAAAGCCTGTGCCTGCTGCCCCCTAGTGGACGTGGAGATTGGGCAGCCGGGGACAGGGAGCGGACAAGGTCAAGGGAAGGCAGAGGGACCGACCCACAGGGGAGCGAGACAGAGAGACAGGTGAACACAGACCGGGACAGAGATGAACAGGGGACAGAGACGTAGGCGGACAGAGGGGCAAGGGTCGGGCAGGCAGAGGACTGAGCTCTGGTTGAGAGAGGAGACTGGGCATTGGGGATGCGCAGGTTAGGGGTCGGGCGGAGTGGGGACAGACTGGTGTTAGACCGAGGGACGCTGTGCTGATGTAAAGGCTCGGGGACAGCCAGTTTGAGAGACAGACAGGGCCGTGTGGACAGAAGGACAGTGTGACGGGGGGGGGGGGGATGACCGATGGATCTAGAGAGGGGAGATGTAAGGAAGAGGGAGCCCTGGGGAGCAGGCAGTGAGAAGACAGGGAGACGAGAGATAAGGAGGTGCAGGCACAGAGCAAAGGGCAGAGATAGAGATGGGCAGACACTCATGGGGAGACAGAGGGACACTAGACGTGGATGGAGAAAGACAGGCTGACACAACCCGGAGAGAGAGCCTGGCAGGTGGACAGAGGGGTACAGAAGAGCCAGGGCCCCAAAAGCCAAGTGGACACCCTGAGATGGAGCAGAAAGCGGTACGTGGGGGTGAGGCTGAGCCCAGGATTCGGGGAGACTGTGGCCTGGGGGGGTTCCAGGCCGAGGGGCCTCCCAAGGCACAGCTTAGGAGTGAAGCTGGGGACCCGGCTCCCCTGGTCAGGGTCTTTGCCCGCCACCCCCTCCTAATCCCCCCCCACCCGGCGGGCTGCCCGGCGGAGGCGACAGATTGAGCGATGAGACGCATTACGCACTTAATCCGCCTGATTGAATGTTTTGCTTTCGCCCAAATTGAAACATTAAACAACACGGGACGAGAAGAGGCGGCCGCAAATCACTCATGAAAGATTCATCTTCTCCCCGGCAGCCGCCACCGCCCGCCTCCACCGCAGCCCGCCCCAGCCGGGAAGCCTGGGGTGGGGGCGGGGGCGGGGGTGGGGCAGTGCCCCCGCCCACCGCTGGGGCCCCAGCCCTCGTGGCCCAGCCAAGTTCTTCCCACTGTCCAGCCTCCATCCCACAGGTAGTCTGAGCCGTGGCCTCAGATCTCTGGACCAGCTCCAGCAGGCAGCATGACCTTGGCCCTGTCCCTGTCCCTCTCTGGTGGGGAGCCCTTTCAGTCCTCTCCGGGGTCCACCTCTCTAGCTCCCTTCGGGGACCAGCCCAGGACCCTGAGGCATGGAGGGGGCCGCTCAGTGTTGGTTTGGGGCAGGGGGAGTGAGGTCGGAGAGCCTCCTCTCTGTGCAGGTTCTAGAGCCAGAACTGGGGTGGCATCTGGGGTGGGTGAGTCAGAGGGAGGTGGCTACAAGTTGTGTCAGCATGAATGGGAACAGGAGGATGGGGAGTGTGTCTGTGTGTGTGTGTGTGTGTGTGTGTTTTCTGCCACTTGGAGCTGTGTGTCTCTCTACCTTGTATGAACGGCTGTGCTTTCTGTTCTGCTCTGTGTTGTTGTAACTTGCTTTGTGACTGTGCCTGTCTCTCCATCTGTGTCACACCTTTGTGATCCTGGGTGTGTGGCTGTAACTCCATGGGCCTATGGAGGTCTGTGTGCCCGTCTGTGTCTGAGTGTAACTTTCTCTGTGTGCACCATGCGTGTGGTATTTGTGTGTGAGTGTCTGTGTGACTTCAAGGGTGTGACTGTGTGTGACTTCCTCTGTGCTTATCTGTGGGTACCTGCGTGCTTGGGTCTGTCTGTCTGTCTGCTTGGATTTGTGTCTATGTGCTGCTTGCTCTGGGTCTGACTTGGGGCTCGTGTTTAACTGTTTCACATCCAGGTCTGTTTTGTGCATCCCTGTGTCTCTCTCTCTCTCTGTCTCTGGGTATTTCTCTCTCTGTCTCTGGCACCTGCTAGGGACAGAGACAAGTCACCAGAAGAAGTAGGGCTGGGGTGAGCAGCAGGGGAGAGAGGAGGCAAAAGAGACAGAGAGAAAGACAGGACAGTGGTGCCGCTTGAGAGCTGGGGAGCAGGGAGCAAGCGCGGGGGAGTTGAGGGGGAGCCGTAGTGGGCGCCACGGCCGGAGCGGGTGATCAATATTCGATTTAGGTTTTAATTCCGGGGCTTTCGGAGCCTGTCAGCCCTGATGTATGAGCTCACACCGGGGCCGCCCAGCCAGCCACCCCACGGATGCCCATGGCCTGGTGGCCTGTCCTGGCCCCAGCTCCCTTGCCCTGCTGGCAGCTGGCTATGGAAGAGGGGGAAGGGGGGATGGGCCCAGAGGCAGAGGGAGGGGCTGCGCTTGCGAGTGAGCAGGAGTTCACAGCTGAGTTCACACCTGGCCACTCACTCACCTAGCGTACCTGCTGACCTGCTCCTTCCTGCCTGTGTTGGAGGGAAACAGGAAGGAGACCCAGGCCCTGTCCCAAGGGACCTGCAGAGCTCCTCGCTGCTTCGGGGACTCCCTGTAGCGTCCCACAGCCTGCTTATGGGCATTAGTCACACACACGTCCAGGTACCACACAGCCCTGGGCTCCTGCATCCCCGTGCATGCACAAACATTACCATTCACATGTCCACACACACGTCTCTGGACTCAAACACACATGTGTACACACACACTCAGACATGCATATCCATACATGCATCCTCTGACATATGCATGTCCACACGCATAACCCCAAGGCACACACAGACACGAAGATAAAGGTTACACATTGATGGGAAGTCGGATCAACGTGGGGGACAGTCGCCTGGCAAGAGAGCAAGAGACAGGGACAGAGAGACACAAAAACTCAGAGACAGAGACTGACACAGGGACAGAGATGGAAGAGACACCCGCAGGTCGAGAGAGCAACAGAGCAAAACTCAGGGGGCAGAGGCAGAGCCGTTCGGGAGAAGCCAGGGGAGGCCCCAGGACAGGTGGTGAGGGCAGTGGGCGGCAGTCAGTGCCGGAGGGGGATGGGGAGCTCTCCCTGCCTCCCCAGATGCCCCCCCAAACCCTGTCTCTCTCTCAGGAAGATGGATCCACCGCCCTCCCCGATGACAATGCTGTCTGCGCAAACTTTAATTAACACTTTGAGTTAATTAGTTCGAGATCATTTAGGAGTAAAATGTTTTTATTAGGGAGGCTGCGAGCCTGTTGATGGATGGGGCGCGATTCGCTCTTCCGCCCGCGGGGACAGCCGGTAAACAGAAATCAATCAGGGGCCTCCCAACCCAGCCCCCCCCCCCAGTGCCAAGCTCCCAGCCTAGGGCCCCCGGAGTCCGGGCTCCCAGCCCCCTCTCCTCCCGGGGCGGGAGTCCTGGTCCCCAACCTTCCCCTCCCTCAGGATCCAGAAGTTCCTATAAGGAGCCCACTTGTCTCTGGGACCCAGGCTTCCGACCCCCCAGCTCCATCCTCCCCCTCGGACCCCCTGAAGGCCTAGAGCTGGGGGCCGAGCCACTGCTGGGGGCGCTGCCTGGGCTGCTGTGGTCGGACCCTCCTCGGCCCCCTGGTCGGCGCCCCCGGAACTTTCTCCGGGTGGCCTCCTGTCTCGCTGCCGGCCGGTCGGGGCCCTGCCCTGGCCCCGGGTGCGCTCCCGCAGCCCCTCCCGCCCCCCGACGGCTTCATCAGGTGTCTGGGCCGCGGGCGGGGGCCGGGCGGGGGCGGAGGGGGCGGAGGGGGCGGGGGGGGGCGGGGGCTCCGGGGCCGATAAATCTTCATCAGGCGGCGGCGGGGGGGCCATTAGGCGCTAATGGGAAGATGGAGGGGCCTGTCGGCCGCGCGGGCCGGGCCTCATTTGTCCTGCTTCCCGCTCCATTGGCCGCCGCCCCCGCCCCGCCCCTCCCCCGCCGCCGCCGCCGCGCGCCCCATTTCCGCTTCAAACCTTTGCAAGGGCTGGGGGCGCTGGGGGAGCCCCGAAGGGAGAGGGAGCCGTAGGGCGGGAGTCAGCCGCGGGGGGGGCGCAGGGCGCTGAGCGGCGGGGCTGGGTCGCGGGGCAGAGCCTAGACCGTGGGCGGCTCGGCCGAAAGCGGGCGGAGGGGGAGGAGCGCCGGCGGGTCCGAGGGGTCCGCGCGCGGGGAAGCCCTGAGAACTCCCCGGAGGAGGGGGGGACGGGGGGCGGGGCGGGGCGGGTCGCGCCCCGGCCTCGGGGCAGGGAGGCCCCCCCACGGCGGGGAGCGGGGAGGCGCGCGGGCGGCGTCCCCCGAGGCAGAGGCGCGGCCCCCGCCCGCCGGCGCCCCCGCCCGCTCCCGGCCTCGCCCCCCGCGCGTCCACTCTGATTTCTCGGCCCATTTTTCTTCCTCTCCTGTCACTCCGGCGCTCGCCCTCCCGCCGCCGGCTGCCCCGCCGCGCTCTGCTTCCCGCGGGAACCCCGGCCCTGCGCCGCAGCACCCCCGCTCCCGCCCCGCCGGCCCCCGGGGCGCCCGTCGGAACCACGTATTCCGGGCGGGTCGCCCCCAGATTGGCGACCCCCGAAAACGGGCTGCCCCCCTGAACACCCACAGGAGAGGCCCAGCCTCGGGGGTGGCCCTGGGGGGTGGGGACCCCAGAGCCAGTGACCGTGCCTCTAGCACTCCTGGGCCCCAATTTCAGATTCCCCAGGAGGCATCTGGGTACCCACAAATCAGGCACGGGAATCCCCACCTTCCTTCAGAAATCTCCACGCAGAGGGAAGACCCCCCCCCCCCAGATCAGACCTGGATCACACCAGGCCTCAGGAATAGTAACCCAGACACAGGAACGCCAAGACTGTACCCCCAATCCAGTCCCAAACACCCCAAAATAAGGATTCTGGATCCCAGTCCCATGCATCCCAAACCTCCAGCCCCAGAAAATGATAGGATAAAGGAGATAGGCCTTTAGCTCAGTCACCCCAAAATAAGCATCAGTAAGATACCCTTAAAATCGGCATATTCTCCCAGACTCAGGACTCCCAAATTAGGCATCAGGAGGCCCCAAAGTTGGCACGCCTAAACTAGGCCTTCCTCATTGAACCCTAAGCAAACATGAGGACCCCAAGATAAATCACCGTCTAGACACCCCACTCAGCAAGTGATAACCCCCATTCTCAAACTAGGAAAAAGGACTGAAACTCAGTAACCCCTAAACTGACCAACCCCAATCTTGATCCCCAGACTCCATCAATTCCAACTTGGGATCTGGGCTGCCAGCTTAAGACTCCCCCACACGAGGGACGCCTGGGTCGCTCAGTGGTTGAGCTTCTGCCTTTGGCTCCGGTCCTGATCCCAAGGTCCCGGGATCCAGTCCCGCATCAGACTCCCTGCGGGGCACCTGCTTCTCCCTCTGCCTGTGTCTCTGCTTCTCTCTCTGTGTGTTTCTCATGAATAAATAAATAAAATCTTTTTAAAAAAGACTCCCCACACTACACATCTGGCTCCCCAGACTCATTTCCACTACACCAGGATGAGGAACCCCCAGCAAATCACCTTGACGTTAGCCATCCAGGGCTCTACCATCATCCCAAATGTTGCATTAGACCCAGTCACTGGTGACCTTGACCTTGACCTAGGCATTTGAACAGCCAGCCATTTGAACAACTATCTGAGGTACCAGATGCTTCCCGGCTTGGCATCTAGAACCCCAGCATCAGGTGCCCCTGAGCTCCCCCGCTCAGGGCTCACCCCCATTCGTGAGAGTCAGGAGCTTTTCAGTAAGTTAACCCACCAACTAGGCAGCTAGCTTCCCAACCTCAGACCCTCCAAACATGGAACTCTGAGACACTGAAGCTTAGTGATCCCCAAACTACATCATCAGTTACCCCCAGACTAGCCATTAGAATCTCATAGGCTCTTACCCTTCCAAAGTAAGCAAATCAAGTCAAGAAGCCCCAGATCAGTTATCTGGAGCCGACTCTCAAAGTTGATCATCCTAAACCAAACTCTGGGAGCACCAGAATCAGTGGAACTCAAACTCAAAATTTAGGGTGTCTGCCTCAAACACCCCTGTAGTGGGTTGACGGTAGTCCCCCCCCAAAAGATATCTCCATGTTCCTTTTTTTATTTTTATTATTATTTTTTTTTAAAAAGATTTTTAAAATGAATTTATTCATGAAAGACACAGAGATTGAGGCAGAGATGAGGCAGAGGGAGAAGCAGGCTCCCTGCAAGGAGCCCCATGCGGGACTCCATCCTGGGCCCCGGGATCGCACTCTGAGCCGAAGGTAGACGCTCAACTGCTGAGCCACCCAGGTGTCCCGATATGTCCATGTTCTGACCCCAGAACCTGCTAATGTGACCTTATTCAGGAAAGGGTCTTTTATCAGATGTGATTAAGTGAAGGATCTTGAGATGAGATCATCTTGGATTACCTGGGTGGGCCCTAAATCCAGTGATGAATGTCCTTTTCTTTTTTTAAAGATTTTATTTTTTCAGATTTTATTTATTTATTTGAGAGAAAGCATGAGCAAGGAGAGGGGTGCAGAGGGAGAGGGAAGCAGACTCGCTGCCGAGCAGGGGAGCCCAAGTGGGGCTCGATCCCAGGACCCTGAGATCTTGACCCAAGCTGAAGTCAGACGCTTAACTAATGGAGCCATCCAGGCGCCCCTAAGATTTTTTATTTTTAAGCAGTCTCCACACCCAAGGTGGGGCTCGAACTCACAACCCCAAGATCAAGAGTCACACGTTCCACTGACTGAGCCAGCCAGGTGCCCCTGAATGTCCTTATTAAGAAACAGAAGACACGGAGAGATGAGAAGGCCACGTGGAACAGAGGCCAGAGCGCAGCAGTCACCAGTCCAGGAACGCCCCCAGCTGCCAGAGGCTGGACGAGGCCTCCCCTGGAGCCTTCGAGGGTGCGTGGCCCTGCCGACACCTTGATTCTGGACTTCTGGCCTCCGGAGCTCTGAGAGAATCTGCTTTAAGCCACAGGATACTAATATAGCCCCCACCCCACCCCAAACCAACTCTCTGTATCTCTAGACTCACTGGTCACCCCCAAATTAGGGGTGTGGACCTCATCGCCAAGTGCCCCAAACTAGCCTCTGTTCCCCAGATCAGGCTTCTGGCTCTCAGACCAGTTACTCACCACTGTGGTATCAGGGACCCACAGTCACCCCCAAATTTGTTAACTAGATCCCAACACTCCTTTGGCCACCATCACCATTAAGTGAACCTCGGGATCCCCCGTAGACAGTAACCTCCAACCTCCTCATCATCACAGCCTCGACAGACACCTAACACGGAGCTCCTCCCGAAGGGGCAGCTGGGATCCCAGAGTCAGCACCTCCAAAATGAAATAAGCATCAGGACCCTTCTAGTTGGTTAACCCCAAACTCATCATCTGGGCCTGAGGGTTAGTCCACCCCTGACCGAGGCATAAAGATCCCCACTTTAAGCCGCTTCTAATCCAGGCACTTAGGCTCCCCAAGTTCTGAGGCTCCATGTCGGTCACCCTTAACTAGGTACCTGGGTCGATCAGCCTCAGACCCCCTCATACTAGGCAACAGCACCCCAAACTCTATCATTCCTAAACCAGGTCCAAGGAATATTAGGGAATCTTCCTTAGTAACCTCCAAACTAGGCAACTAGTCCCCTCCCCCACCCCCGTCTCAACTGCCCCTCCAAAGCCAGGCTTCTGATACACAAGAATGACCACCCACCCCCCGGGAGGCATCAGAGGACATAGCCAATGGCAGGTGACCTAGGGAGTGGCCACTAAACTTGGCCTCCGGGTCCCAGCTCTCACATACAACATGGTCATCTCAGCCTCCACATTGGGGCAGCTATGGTAGGCACCCCTAAACCAGACATCTGAATGGCTTGTCTTCGCAACCCCCAAACCAGCCACTCTCTATTGGTCTCCAGACTCACTCACCCCAATCTTGATGGGCAAAGCCCCCTGAAGTCTCCACGTGAGCCCCCTCTATCACAGATCCAGAGCCTGGTTTGAGGCTCCCCAAATCGGGAACATGGGCTCACAAAAACCCAGAATTGGCAGGAGGGACTCTGGTCACCCCAAATTCAGTATTGGAAACCCAGCATCCCATGTCCCCAAAGGAGGAATCGGAGTCCCCTGTTTTCTTTACCTGTAACAATTAATGCCAAGAGACTTGGCATCCGGGTCTCAGCTCTCACGTACAACTTGGTCATCCCTTTGACCCTGGGGACCCTGTGGTATCCCATTAAGACAGCCAAGTCTCTCCCATCCCCCCAGCCAGAGACCCCTCTGGACAGCTCCTTGTGCCCCACCCTTAGAAACTCCTCAGCCTAGTGTTCGGGCCCCATCCTCAACTGTCCCCATGTTGGCGACTTCTACGCCGCTCATGCGCAGGTGCCCCCAGCCTTGAGAGCCACTGGCTCTTTGTGCCACAGACATTCCCAAACCCAACTGAGGACCCCTCCAGTGGATCCTGGGTCCTGTGGTCCTGGCTTCCTGGCTCCCCGCTTCCAAATTCCCAGCCTCCCACCTCCAGTAACCCCCAAACACACCTCCATGCTGGTGGCCACGCCCACTCTGAGGTCCACATTTATCCGGGGACCGCATGCCTGGGGTGCAGGAAAGCCCTGAGTCGGTCACCACGGGAGCACCCACGCAACAAGGGTTCTCAGACTCAGCTGCATTTGGAAGGTCCTGGGGCTCTGGGCTCTGCGCCCCAAGCCAGGAGACCAGAACAACAGTTCCTGCCACCACAAGCCAAGAAGGGCAACCCCGAGTCTGCGCACCTCCCCGCCCTGGGCTAGTCAGCTGCCTCCCGTGCGGCCACATGCCACACCGCTGGGTTCCTGGCCCAATGCTCCACGCCAGGTCCTGGATCCTAATCTCTGTCATATGAAACGGCTCCCACACCCCAGTTACACCGCCCCAAACAGCACCAGACCCTTGTTGTGAAAACAGTTCCATAACGTCAAGCATCATCTCAAATCGGGCCCTCGGACCCCCACTTCGTGCTTCCCCAGACTAGACAACTGGGCTCCTGGTCTGTCACCCCAAGGTAGATAGCACCCCCACAAGGCACCCCTCCTCTGTCCATGGGAGACAAGCTGACCCTGTCTGAATTCCTTAAACTATTCAGTGTGTCTTACCCATCCCATCATCCCCAGATAGACCATGGGAACTCCCAACTCTTCACCCCAAGATAGATGCATGGCTCAGTTTCTGAACCTAAACTGAACTGCTGTTCACACAAATTGGCCCCAGACCCAGGGACAGGCAGTCTCTGTCACCTGGAACCAAGAGACTGAATCCTCCATTGATGTCACCCCAAAGCAGGGCCCTTGTCACTTGATCCCATAACCCCAACCTAGATGGTAGACCCCAGTTCATCTGCCCCAACTGGAAAATTGCATCCCCATCACTGTCAATCCAAACTGGACAAAAGGACCCCAGTTGCTGTCACCCTAAACTAGGAAACAGGATCCACAGTTTGTCACCCTATCTGGACAACTAGACCTACAGTCTCTGTTACCTTGAATAGTGACAATGGGTAAATAAAGTCTGTCACTCTATCTTCACAAGTTAGCAAGCTGAGCACCAGTCCCCCACCCAGACAATACAACCAAACCTCCAGTCTGAACCGGTTTGTTACCCCAAAACATCCTGAGGACTTCAGCTTCTGTCTCTTAAAACTAGACAATCAGACCTCAATCTCTGCCATCCCAAACATACTCTGAGATCTCAGTCACTGTCCTAGCAACCAGATCACCATTCTCTGTCACCCCCAAAACACCCTGGGACCCCAGTCTCCTATAAAACTAGACAGCCAAACCCCTAGTCTCTTTGCCCCAAATGCTCCTTAGTACCTCCAGTTTGTCACTCAACTCTAGACAAGCAGACCCTGGTCTGTCATCCCAAATATCCTCAGGGACCCTAATCTCTGTCCCACAAAACTAGGTGGCCAGATTTCCAGAGTCTGTTAACCCAAATAGTCCCTGGGATTCTGGTTTCTTCCCCACGACAACCACGCCTTCCATCTCTGTCAAATATTCCTGGAACCTATTCTCTGCCCCACGGTACCAGGCAACTGACCCCCAGACCCTGCTACCCCGAACAAGGCAACAGCACCTCTGGGCTCTGTCCTTCTGCACTGAGCAACTATGGGCCTGAAGTATCACCTCAAACCAGAGACAGGGCCCCACAGCCCCCTATCTTTCCTCTTGTCAGTCGGCCTCATCTATTCCCCGAAACTGGACAAACAGACCCCTCATCCCACTCGTGCCAAACCGGATGAGCAAAGTCCCATTCTACATCACCCTAAACTAGACCCTAGAACCCTTTCATCCCTAATCTCCGATCCCTAGTCTCTGTCATCCCAAACTAGACACTAGTCTCTGCCACTTCAAGTCCGGTCCTGAATCCCAGAACCCCAGTCTCTGGCACCCCAATCTAGACAATGAACCCCCACTTCTTTCTTAAAAAGAATTATTTACTTATCTATTTATTTATTTATTATCTATAGCATGTGAGCAAGGGGGAGGGGCTGAGGGAGAGAGAGAGAGAGAGAGAATCTCAAGCAGACTCCTCGCTGAGCACAGAGCCGGATGAGGGCCTTGATCCCATGACCCTGAGATCATGGCCTGAGCTGAAATCAAGAGTCAGACAATTAACCGACTGAGCCACCCAGGTGCCCCTGAGTGCTCCCCACTTCTTATGTCTAAAACTAGACATCTGGATCTCCACTATCTGGCCTACCCAGTAGACAAAGAAACCCCAGAGTCCTCTGAAATCCCAATCATGACAACCATGTTCCTAATCTCTTCCTTCCAAGCCAAACAATAGACCCTAGTCAGTCTGTCACCCCAACTAGGCAGCCAGACCTATAGCGTCTGCTGCCTCAAACCAGTCAAATGGCCCCCCACTGTCTCTTACCCAAAACCAAAGCTCCAAACCCACTGTCATCACCCCAAAACAGATGAGCAGTCCTTTGGTCTCTATAACCCCAAACGGGACAATTGGTCTGTGCATCTGATACCCCCCAATGGGATGACCACAGTCTCAGACACCTCAGTGGAATCCACCAGATTCCCGATTTCTGTTGCTCCAAACTAGTCACCGAGCGCTCAACCTGGCATCCCAAACCTTAAAATGTTGGAGTCTCAGCCTAGCAACTAGATACCATCTGTCTCCCCAAACTAGACCTTAGAATCCCAGCTCCCATCACCCCAACCTTGACAAGGACCCCCATCTCTGACAGCTAGAACAATTCCAGTCCCGGTCACTCAACCAGACAAAAGAGTCCCTCATCGGTCACTTACAGTTTGAGAACTAGACCCATTGTGTTCCTAACCCCAAGCAGACATTCCCTAAACTAAAAAATGCAACTCCCCAGTCGTCACTTCACACTAGGCAGTGAGACCCCTCACTCTGTTGTCCCAAGTTACACAGCAGGACCCCCAGGCTCTGCTGCTCCAGACTAGATGGTGTGGCCTGTTGCTCTTGCTTCAAGGAGATGACAGACTCCAATCAGGTCACCTCCAAAGGGACACCCTACCTTGTCATCCCAAACCAGAGTCCTAGACTCCCAGGGTCATGCCCCCAAAGTTGCCACCTAGCTACCCGCACCCGTTTTCTATCACCCGAAGCTGGATAAATGACCACCAGTCTCTGTCACCTCAAAGCTGATAACAGATCCTCAATTTCTATTACCCCAAACTAGAAACCATCACCCCAATAAGACAACCAGATGCCCCAGCTGACACCTAAAATGAGGCATAGGCAACTCCCTGGCTTTGTCACTCTGTACTAGACAATCTTTTTTTTAAATTTTTATTTATTTATGATAGTCACACAGAGAGAGAGAGAGAGAGAGAGGCAGAGACACAGGCAGAGGGAGAAGCAGGCTCGACGCACCGGGAGCCCGACGTGGGACTCGATCCCGGGTCTCCAGGATTGCGCCCTGGGCCAAAGGCAGGCGCTAAACCGCTGCACCACCCAAGGATCCCCAATCTTTTTTTTTAAGATTTGTTTATTTGAGGGGCGCCTGGGTGGCTCAGTTGGTTGGGTGTCTGCCTTCAGCTCAGATTATAATCCCAGGGTCCCGGAATTGAGCCCAATGCGGGGCTCCCTGCTCAGCGGAGAGCCTGCTTCTCCCTCTTCCTCTGCTCCTCCCCCCACTCGTGCTTGCTTTCTCTCTCTCAAATAAATAAAATATTTTTTTAAAAAAAGATTTATTTATTTGGGGGGGGGACAGCTGAGCGAGTGTGAGTGGGGGGAGAGGCAGAGGGAGAGAGAATCATAAGCAGACCCCTCCCCACTGAGTGTGAGCCCAACAGGGGCCAATTTCATGACCCTGAGATCATGACATGAGCTAAAACAAAGGGTTGGATATTTAACTGAGCCACCCAGGCGCCCCTGCACCAAACAGCTAGGTCCCTTGTCCCTGTCACACCAAACCTGGACCCACAGGCTCTTTAATAATGAAGTTGACAACTGGACTCCCAATTTGTCACTCCCAACAAGCCAGCTGGACTCCCAGGATCTGTCACCAAAAGAGATGACCAGACCTTTGTCCCTTTTTTTTTCCTTTGTCCCCTTGATGACACACCAAGTCCTCATTTTTGTTGTCCCAATCCAAACCTCTCAACCTGAGGTCATTCAGGAGGGATGCACGGGGAGTGGGCCTCCAGTCCTCACCACCCTCATGGAAACTTCTGGTCTGAGGCATCTCAATAACCCAACATCAGAATTAGGGACCTGTAGCCAGTCACCCCGAGATTAGGCCTCTGGGGATCCCTGGGTGGCGCAGCGGTTTGGCGCCTGCCTTTGGCCCAGGGCGCGATCCTGGAGACCCAGGATCGAATCCCACATCGGGCTCCCGGTGCATGGAGCCTGCTTCTCCCTCTGCCTATGTCTCTGCCTCTCTCTCTCTCTGTGTGACTATCATAAATAAATAAAAATTAAAAAAAAAAAAAAAAGGCATCTGGACTGAGTCAACCTCCCATGTCACCCAACCCCAGGCTGCCGACCACTTGCCTCAGTGACCCCAGTCCTGGTCCTTGGGCCCCTGGTCTCCTCACCTCCAGACAAGGAGCCTGACCACCTTCCCTCCAGGCTCGGCAGTGTCAACGGGACGTAGGGACCACCCACCCTGTGTGCATGAAGACGGGCCCCCCGGAGCACCGGCATCTCCATCGGCGGACAGAACGCCGCCTACCACCCCACAGGTGGGCTTGGGAACCTGGCCTTGCTGCAGCTGGGGCTGGCCTGGGCCTGGGCCTGGGGCGGGCAGGTTTCAGTTCCCAAAGTCCATCTCTGGCGCCCTCCCTGGAGAAAGCACTTTCCCGCCCCCTGGTGGCAGCCACTGGAAGCGCGCCCCTGGTGATGAGACCCAACGTGGGCCGAGCGCCCCTGGCCCCCTGGTCTCCCCGTGGGGCTGGAAACCCACGCCCGGGGCTCCTCTCAGTTCCTACGCACATCCGTCCCTAAGCTCCTGGTTCCGAATTTGTCTTCCCTGTCCCTCCTCTCCACTCCATGTCCCTGCCTCCTCCTCCTTGGCCCAATTGTCCCTCTAGCCCATGCCCCTACACAAACCCGAAGGGATATTCCAAAAATTCACACCTGGCCCTGTTGCCACACAGTTCAAAATCCTCCCATAGTCCACATGACCTTAAGCTAAAATCCCAAGACCTTCTTAGTGGCTTGCAGGTCCTGTGTGATCTGGCTCTAACATCCTCCTCACCAGTCATCTACAGCTGTTTCCTTCACCCTTCACCCAGCCACAAGCGCTGTCTTGTCATTGAGCAGTTCCCACCCCAGGGCATTTGCACTTGCTGTTCCCACTGGCTGGAATACTCTCCCCCTAGACCTCCAAGGAGCAATCTCTGCCTCATGCCCAGCAAGGCCCTGCCTCACCACTCTAAGCGAGCCCTCTCCTTCCACGACTCTCCAGCCTTGCCCAGTCCATGTTATTGGCTTCACCAGCTTATCACTTCCTAAGTTTCGTGTTTGCTGGGGGTTTGGTTCATGTATCACGTGCCTCTCCCACTGAATGTGAGTCGGGAGAGGGCAGGGGCTCATCTGTTTGTGGTGCTACTATTTCTCCAGCGTGCCAGCCAGTGTGTGCAGTAGACTCAGGATACGAGCCACAGAGGTATTTTCTACTTAATCACATTTTAAAAAGTAAAGAAAAAAGTGAAAATAATAAATTTACTTACAGGGCGCCTGGGTGGCTCAGTCAGTTAAGCCTCCAACTCTTGATTTTGGCTCAGGTCCTGATCTCAGGGTCCTGGGACTGAGCCCCACGTCAGGCTCTGTGCTCAGTGGGGAGTCTGCTGGAGATCCTCTCCCCCTCTCCCTCTGCCTCCCCTGCTCTCTCTCACTCTCCTCTCTCTAAAATAAACAAGTAAATCTTTAAAAAAATAATAACAAGCTCACCTAGTATTTTCCAACATGTTACACTTCCAACATATAACCAGTATAGAAAATTATTAAAAGACATTTTAGGGACGCCTGGGTGGCTCAGCGATTGAGCGTCTGCCTTTGGCTCAGGGCCTGATCCTGGAGACCCGGGATCGAGTCCCGTATCGGGCTACCTGCGTGGAGCCTGCTTCTCCCTCTGCCTGTACCTGTGCCTCTCTCTCTGGGTCTCTCTCATGAATAAATAAATAAAATCTTAAAAAAAAAAAAAAGACATCTTACACCCTTTCCTGCTAAGCCCTTGAAGTCGGGTGTGGATGCTACACTCACAGCACACCTCAGTTCGGGCCACCATGTTTCAAGGGCTCAGTAGCCACATGTGGCCACCAACGATTCCTGAACAGCGCCGAGTCCTCAGCGGGCACTCAACAGGACACTTGAATGGTGAGTGAATGGGTTTTGGTGATGCCACAGGCGGTTGGGGAGGCCAGGGGCCTGCACTGCCAGGCCTTGGTGCTGTGGCTCTGCTTAGGCCACCCATCCCTCTGCCTGTGGCTGCCTCCGTGTCCCTCTGGGCTCACTGAAATGTCACCTCCTCAGACAGCACCTCCAGGCCTGCCGCATCTGAAGCAGCTTCTCAGGGCCTGGCGCCCTCCTTTGTTATCATTTCGGCCTAGTGTTTTCCCTCAGGCCTGTTCCTCACCGCACACTCTTCACGTTATTAATGACGAGTGGGTTGTGTCCCTCCCACCTCAGAGTAAAGCCAAAGTCTTCCACTTTGCAGGGCTCACCTGCTCCAGCCACCTGGGCCTCCCTGCTGCTCCCTCCCGCCTCCAGGGCGCTGCCTGCCACCCCGCCTCCGGCCCTTTCACTGGCTACTACATCTGCCCAGAATATTTTCCTCTTAGGGATCTACAGCTGCTCCTTCACTCGGCTGCAGGGCCTCAGGGAGGCCTTTAATCTGTAACTCAGCTCCAGAACTTTCTTTATGCAGGAGAGCTAACATGGTAGGTTGTCCTTAGAGAGGGCTGCTCGCATCGTTGGCCCTTGGCTGGTGTCTGGGAACTTGGGATCCAGAAGGCTTCTCCCTGGTCCCCGTAAGAATGACTCAGTGTGTCCACGCTGTTTGTGCAAGTGATACTCTATGCTGAACCCCTGCTTTCCTTCTGGGAGTCTGGAATTTCGGTCCATGCTAGACAGAGGGTGCTCGTGTGGCCACCACCACCACCCCCAGCAGAAAGCCTGGGCCCTGGGTCTCTAATGAGCCTCCCTGGCAGACATCCATACCTGCTGTCACACCCCGCTGCTGGAGGAAACGAGCACAGCAGCACAGCGAGTGGGAGTCCCCTGGGAGGAGTCTGCGAAGCTCGAGCGGGGCTTTCTCTTGACTCTGCCCCATGTGCCTTTTCCCTTCCCTGACTTTGCTTTGTAGCCTTTCATGATAATGAATTACAGCTGTGGGTCCGACCATGTACCGAACCCTCCTAGCAAATCACTGTATATGGGGGGCGGTCCGGGGTACCCCTGGCTCCCTCTCCCCCCATCCCCCAGCACTTACCATCATTTGCCATCCTATTATATATTCTTTAATTAATTAATTAATTAATTAATTTAAAGTAGGCTCCACACCAGTATGGAGCCCGGCACGAGGCTTAAGCTCATGACCCTGAGAGCAAGACTAGAGCTGAGACCAAGAGTCAGATGCTTAACCCCCTGAGCTGCCCAGGCGCCCCTCCCATGCTACTTTATTTTTTTTTAAGATTTTATTTATTGATTCATGAGAGACAGAGAGAGAGAGAGGCAGAGACACAGGCAGAGGGAGAAGCAGGCTCCATGCAGGGAGCCTGATGTGGGACTCGATCCCGGATCTCCAGGATCAGGCCCTGGGCTGAAGGCAGCGCTAAACCGCTGAGCCACCCTGGCTGCCCCCATCCTACTTCAGTGATTTATTTTGCTTATCGAACCCCCACCTACCCAGGGGACCCCTCTATCTTGGCCTCTGCAGTCGCCCCGGACCACCCGCACAGGCCCACAGAAGACCCCGGGAAAGCATCTGAATGACAACTGTAACAGCTTTATTTCCACAGCTGGAATCCCGCCCTGGGCTCGAGATGGGAAGGAGGCCTTTGGCCAGGGCCTCGGGGCCAAGCGGGGCAGGGGGGAACAGGGATGAGGCAGCCTATTCCAGAGGCCCGCAGGTCCTCACACAGGCTCCATCTGCAGCTCTTCCCCATCCACAGCTTCCATCTGGTGGAAGGCGGCATGGGAGCCAATGACCACGAGGGTGGCTCCTGTAAGAAAATGGGCAGTTCAGGGCCTTGCTCCCTCACCTGCTCCCCCACCACCCACCCCAGCTTCCCAGACCCTGTACTCACCCAGAACCCAGAAGACAGCAGACCCTGCACCAGCCAGCCAGAAGAAGGGAAAGGAGACGCCCCCGGCCAGAGCATACTGATGGGCTGGGCTCACCTCTCGGCCTGGGGGTGGGGGTGGGGCAGATGGCAATGGGGGCAGCTGTTCCAACACTCATGCCCTCCCCCTGAGTCACCCCTGATGCCCCGCCCAGTCTGGTGACACAAGCTCCAGGGCCCCAGGATCATCCCGACTCCTCATGCCAAGGCCCTCTAAGCCCTGACCTCAGCCACTTCTCTGATGTTCCCACCGCCCACCGCCCACCGGAACAGAGCACACCTTCCTTACCACAACAATCCCCACTCCCGCCCTAGCCCTGCTCACGGCCCTTCAGCCCAACTTCTGTTAGGAAGCTCCCAGCCTCCCACTCCCCCAGACTACGGCTCTCCTGCCCCAATCTGCACCCACATAGACCAGGAGTCTCAAAATGGTCGCCCAATGGCCAAGCCTGATCTGTGGATGTAGTTTTTGAATCTGCACAATGTTCCCCCCAAATTTTGATTTATAGTTGATGGGAAACTGAGTGCTTTCACATAATCATGCAGACTTCTGGCTTCTCGGGCCGATTGGAAGATCGTGTCTGCAGGCCCTGGCGGCAACAGGGGCCGAAGCCAAGTCATGGCTGTGCTCCAGCCGCTGCCTCCATGCCATTCAGGTGCCTGCCTGGGCCCTGTCATGGGCAGAATGTGCAAGCCCCTGGACTCTGACTTGGGTCTTCCTGTTTGATCCCAGCTCTTCCATACCGCCACTCTGAATCTAGAGCTCCCCTTGGGTGGAGACTCAGTCCTCTTTTTTCCCAGTGGTGCTAAGGGCCAGTCTGGGACCAGAGGAGCCGCAAACCTCAGCTTCTCTCTTGGAAGAGTCCCAAGATCTTTCCGGCCCCACCCCAGGAAGCGGGAAGGCCAGGGGCACAGATCTAGGCCAGTGTAAGGTCGCCACCTGGTGTCCAACGTGCGTACCTGCAGCTGATGCTTTCTGCAGGACGGTGACAGGATGGGGGCGGCAGGGAGTAGCTTTAAAGGACAGGAGCCAGGTGAAGAGTAGGTTCTGGGGTATCTCTAGCTTTGAGAAATACCAACTGGGGGGATCTGATACTTGGGTGTGCGTATTTGGTGTGTCTAGAGTTCAACGGCTCCAGTTAGAGGGACCTAGTGTAAATTTATGCTTGGGCAGACGGGTTTGGGGTTTTAGGCTTGTGTTCCAAGACCAGGATTTGAAGGATCAGAGAACCATCTGGACAGGGAATTTCTCACCAAACAGCACAAACTTGGACTGCAATGTGCGGAGATAGAGGATGTAACAGGCGCCAAAGAAGACAGCCAGAGCCACCAGCAGCATAGGGGACGTCACCCTGGAGAAGGGTAGGGAGGCATGGGTCAGGCGGCTGGGAATGAGCCAGCCAGGGGGACCCTGACCACCTACGTCCTTGAGGCCAGGCAAGGCCAGGTCACGTCTGGTCACGCTGGGTCCCGGCCAGATTGCCAGGGCCGTGGTGGTGGCCTGGCCCTCGGGTGGAAAGGTCTGGCGCAGAGGTCCCCGTGGGGGCGGGGCCGAGCGGCGGGGGCGCGGCCGGGTCGGTGGGGGCGGGGCGGGGCCGAGCGGCGGGGGCGCGGCCGGGTCGGTGGGCTGGAGCGTGCGGGGCGGGGAGGCACTCACACGCAGTACAGGATGAGGCCCAGGAACACGAACACATAGTTGCTCTGGTAGTACTCCACGTTGCGTACGAGGCGCTGGCACAGCTCGCCCAGGTTGCGGGGCCGCGAGAAGCGCCGCTGGTCCACGAAGGAGCTCCAGGGCCGGATGGTCGCGCGGCGCCGCTCCAGCCACTCACGGCCCGCGCCAGATGGGATCAGTTTCGGCAGCAGGGTCCTGGTGGGCGGCGCCGGGTCAGTGGGAGACCGGGGTGGAGCCCGGAGCCCCCAGTCCCCACCCCCGAGCAAAAAGGGTGCCGAGGGGGGCTGGACTCCGGCGCCCTAGGGTGGAAGGAGGTCCAAGACCCCTGGATCCCAGAGGAGGAGGGGGCGGAGGGCCCAGACTCCAGAGTCCTTGAACTGGAGACCAGGGGCCCAGACTCTAGTGTCCAGAGCCCGGATTCCTGGGACCCGAAGGAGAAGGGGGCGGGGGGCCGGGGCTCCCGGGTTTGGGTCGGGGAGGGGGTGCCTAGAGCCGGCTCGCTCACGTGGCGCTCAGCCCTTCCGGCTCAGCATCCTTCTGCTGGTCCTTCTCGGCCGCCATGTCTGCGTCGTGAGGGGTAGAACCGCTGTAACGAGCCCGGGGCTGCAGACCCCGGCGGCCCAGCCCGAGCCCGGCCCCACCCAGCAGAGCCGACGTGGCGCCGTTCCGGAGCCGCCGGGGGCGGTGGTTCTGCCGCCGAGCATTGTGGGAGTTGTAGTCCTCATGGTGTCCGGGAGGCTCTGGCTCGCGAAACACCTTGGGAGTTGCCGCCGCGTGAAGCCGCGCTGAGCGCCTCTAGGCATTGTGGGAATTGTAGTTTCAAAAGCGAGGCGTGTGGCGTCCGGGAAGGTGGGTGGCCGGGAAGGTGGGTGGTTAGGACTCGGTGTTATCACGGGAGATCTAAAGGCAGAAGCGGGCGTCATGTACTCACCGCCCCCCCCCCCCGGAAGTACAACGGGGCTCGTGAAAACTGTCGTTCTGACTCTAGAGTGCATGAAAAACACCTTAAGGGCCTGCTAAAAAACTCAAGTGTCCTGACTTTGAAGATCCGGGGTGGGACCCATTAATCTGCATTCCTAACAAGTTCCTAGGTAATGCGGATGCTTCTGGTCCATGGACCACATTTTGAATGGCTGTAGATAATTCCTGGGAATCTATTTGTTCTTGGAGGCAAAGGCAAATGGCGGAGGGAGTTTCTGAGGTGGAGAGCAAAGCTCCCCCCACAACCCTTGAGCTCCCAGGGATGCATGGGTTAGGACTAAGAACTTTGGGATACCCTCCTCCCCTCAGATAGCAAGACGAGACTTGGGAAAGGGTTGACTATTTATTGGGGAAGAGGGGCAGAGGGAGAGAGAGAGAATCTCTCTCTCTCTTTTTTTTTTTAAGATTTTATTTTATTTATTCATGAGAGACACAGGGAGAGAGAGAGAGGCAGAGACACAGGCAGAGGAGAAGCAGGCTCCATGCAGGGAGCCCGACGTGGGACTCGATCTTGGGTCTCCAGGATCACGCCCCGGGCTGCAAGCGGCGCCAAACCGCTGCGCCACCCGGGCTGCCCTTTATTTTTTTATTTATTTTTTATTTTTTTAAGATTTTATTTATTCGTGAGAGACACACAGAGAGAGAGGCAGAGACACAGGCAGAGGGAGAAGCAGGCTCCCTGCAAGGAGCCCGAAGTGGGACTCGATCCCGGATTCTGGGATCATGCCCTGGGCAAAAGGCAGACGCTCAACCGCTGAGCCACCCAGGCGTCCTGGAGAGAGAGAATCTCAAGCAGGCTCCATGCCTAGTGAAGAGCCCAATGTGGGGCTCCATCTCAGGACCTTCAGATCATGACAGCCAAAATCAAGAGTCAGACGCTTAACCAGCTGGGCCACCCAGGTACCCCCAGGATTGAGAAGTTTTAGAAGAGGGAGTTGTTATAATTGAAAGAGCTGGGATTTTGGAGTCAGAGATGAAAATATAGGCTGTGGGGCACTTGGGTGGCTCAGTGGTTGAGTGTCTGCCTTTGGCTTAGGTCATGATCCTAAGGATCCTGGTATCAAGTCCCACATCAGGCTCTCCACAGGGAGCTTGCCTCTCGCTCTGCCTCTGTCTCTCTGTGTGTCTCTCATGAATAAATAAATAAAATATTGAAAGAAAGGAAGAAAGAAAGAAAGAAAGAAAGAAAGAAAGAAAGAAAGAAAGAGAAAGAAAGAAGAAAAGAAAAGAAAAGAAAAGAAAGAAAGAAAGAAAGAGAGAAAGAAAGAAAGAAAGAAAGAAAGAAAGAAAGAAAGAAAGAAAGAAAGAAAGAAAAGAAAGAAAGAAAGAAAGAAAGAAAGAAGAAAGAAAATAAGTAAGTCTAGGCTGTGATGACCTTCCTGATGTCATAATCGAGACAGTGGAGATCCTGATAGTACCACACTCACTTCCGGGATTATAATGACTCAGTTAAATGGTCTGTGTACAGTGCTTGGAAGAGTCTTGATATTTTATACTCTTCAATAACATCGACTAAATGGTAGTCGATGTTATTGCCATTACATTATCATGAATGTTTTCATTATTTCTAGAGTTACACTTTCTGAAAATAAATTATTTGAAGTGATCTGCACACCCAATGTGGGGCTCAAACTCATGACTCCAAGATCATGCTGCCAGCTGAGCCAGTCAGGTGCCCCTTGCCTTCCTAAATTTAACAGTAACATTGGGAGTTGTTGGCCCCTTTCTGTCAAGGTGTGGCTGGTATCTGAGGCATGGGCCTTTCTTTTTCCTAGCTCCCACAGCCATGGTTCCCCCTCAGTCTTAGGCCCTGCCCCTGAATGAGTTGTGGGTAAATGGCCAGAGTGCTAAGGGGTGGGTACACCAGAAGAGCCTCAAAAAATGTGTGTGGAAGGTTCAGCAAGCCCGGCTCCCTTACATGGAATGAAATTTCAGGGCTGGTGGGACTGCAGAACACCCAGGTGGAATAGCCTGGTGACTCCTAACCCCAGCTGTCTCCTGAGACCCACATCCCTTTTGGTTTGGGCTTTGAGGCCTGCTGGAGGGCATTCCCATGAGGTGGGGGAGACACCCCCTGCCAAAGGGGCTGGTAGAGAGGCCCCCTGTGTGGGGAAGGTCCCAAGCTGAAGCTCAATGAGCCATATTTTAAAGATCAAGTCTGGCTAGTGACTGTTTATTTCCCTGTTGTCAGCCCCAGGCCTTTGTGGAATCTTGTTCAGGCTTTTTTTTTTTTTAATATTTTATTTTTTTATTCATGAGAGACACAGACAGAGAGAGAGGCAGAGACACAGGCAGAGGGAGAAGCAGGCTCCATGCAAGGAGCCAGATGTGGGACTCGATCCCGGGTCTCCAGGATCATGCCCTGGGCTGAAGGCAGTGCTAAACCGCTGAGCCACCAGGGCTGCCCAGAGTGGGACTGCGGAGGTTTCTTTATAGGAGGTGTCCAAGAGCATGGGCTGTGGACAGTGGTGTCCAGAGGATGTTGTGGGGGTGACGGCCCTCTGGGTGGGGTGTGGGAACTTTGAATCAGATTTCAGGCAATAGGGCCTTGGCACGGGGCAATGTGGGAGAGGACCCCCTTGACACAGAGATTGTGGGCAAGGTCAGAGGGTCCTTGAGGGAAGGGGATGGTGGGAGATGGTGGGGAGAGGGGGCCTAAGGTAGGTGGGCCCTGAATTAGGGGGACGGTGGGAGATAAGTGGGCTCCTGAAAAGACCATGGGAGATGAGCCCTGACCCCATGCTCCCTCCAGTCTGAGGCCTCCTTCCTGCCTCTTGGATTCCTGGAGGAAGTGGAGGTGGGAGTGTAGGAGGACCTTAGCACAATCAGAAATCTGGCTTATGTCCCTGCTGTGTGACTTCAAGGAAGTCCTTGCCCTCTCTGGGCCTCAGATTGCTCAGTTGTCTATGGGAGTACAGGTGCCCCTACTACCCAAAATGAAGCATTTCTATGAAACCTTTCGAAAGCCAAAATGATGTAAATCGAAGAGTATCCCTCACTTTCCAAAAGCTCATGTGATGCCACTTTTACAAAATACCTACATTAGTACCTGTCTTCCCTAAGTGAAAGAAATCTAAAGAGGATTTTCACTTTTACAAAAAATACTATTATGGGGGCACCTGGGTCCTTTAGTAGGTTGAGCATCTGCCTTCAGCTCAGGTCATGATTCCAGGGTCCTGGGGTCGAGCCCCATATCAGGTTCCCCGCTCAGCAGGTTGCCTGCTTCTTCCTTTCCCTCTGCTGCTCCCCCTGGTTCTGTGCACTCTCTCTCTCTCAAATAAATAAGTAAAAAATCTTAAAAAAAAAAAAAAAGACCATTATGCATGAATGTAGGTAAATGTAATTGTCTGGGGTGGTGGGCATGTGCACACACCCACGCTTACATCTCTGGGCTGTATTAGAAAGTCTGTGGGCAGCCTGGGTGGCTCCACTGTGGTGGCGGTTTAGCGCCGCCTTCAGCCCAGGGCGTGATCCTGGAGTCCTGGGATGGAGTCGCACGTTGGGCTCCTTTCATGGAGCCTGCTTCTCCCTCTGCTTGTGTCTCTATCTCTCTCATGAATAAATAAATAAAATCTTAAAAAAAAAAAAAAAAAGGAGTGTGCCTCAAGTGAAGGGGGACTGCGGCCCAATCAGAACGGCTGAAATTCAAACTATTAACAATACGATTAACACCGGGTGGGAATGCAGAATGACCTCAGAGCTTTGGAAAGAATGTGGCCATTTCTTTTAAAGCTAAACACAGTCTGTGCCGTGATTAGCAATGGGCCCAACAGAGATGGGAGCCCATGTGTCATCGGGAGACAGAAGGTTCCCACTTCAAGGAAGTGCCAAAGCTACTGGTACATGGGACAATGTAGGTGACTCTCATAGGTGTGGTGAGGATAAGAAGCCAGACACACGAGACAACATGCTTGTAAGATCTCATTTATACGAAGTCCAAGAACAGGTGCAACTATTGGATGACAGAAATCAGAGCAGCCTCTGATGGGGTGGGGGGGAGTGCTGACTGGAAAGGGGCATGAAGGAACTTTCTGAGTCAGTTGAAATGTTCCACACCTTGATCTGGGTGGTGGTGATGCAATGCAATTTTTTTTTTTTTTTTAAGTAGGCTCCACGCCCAGCAGGGGCTTGAACTCATGACCCCAAGATCAAGATCTGAGCTGAGATCAAGAGCTTGATGTTTAACTGCCTGAGCCACCCAGGTATCCCGCAATGTCAATTTTAAAAATCACTGAGCTATGCCCTTAAGATTTTTGCACGTCACTGAAAGTTTATCTCAATAAAAGAGCGAGAGAAAAGCACAGTACTTAGAGGTTGGACAGCTGAGGTTCAGATCTCAGATTTGTCCCCTCTCAGCTGTGTGGCCTTGAGCAGGTCACTCCCCCTCTCTGTGCCTCACAACCTGTGAGGACTGAATGAGCTGATACACCAGAGGGCAGAGCACAGAGTGGCCAATCAGTGAATCACCATCATCACCACCATTGTCACCATCATTGTTCCTCCCTTCCCCATCCTCCTCCAATGTGAGAGGATTCTGAGTCTGACTCTCTTCCTCTCTCCTGTTCTTCTTCTTCTTCTTCTTCTTCTTTTTTAAAGATTTTATTTATTTATTCACGAGAGACACACAGAGAGAGGCAAAGACACAGGCAGAGGAAGAAGCTGGCTCCCTACAGGGAGCCCCATGCGGGACTCCATCCTAGGACCCTGGGATCACGACCTGAGCAGAAGGCAGATGCTCAATGGCTGAGCCATGCAGGTGCCCCCTCTCCCCAGTTCTGATCCCATAATCCCACTGCCTGGTAAATTCAAGCTGAGCTCACTTAACCTTGGTCAGGTCTAAAATTCCAGGACTTGGTAACTTCGTGATTCCTGTGGCTTCTGGGGTTGCGTGGATCACCCGGCAGTGGGTGCCAGGCCCGGGGACAGCCCCCCACCCCCGGGGCCAGAAAGCAAGCACAACACACACGCTTCTCTCTCCCCACTGATATATTTGATAATTGTCCAGAACCAGAGATGGCATCAGCCAGGGGTGAGGGGGAGTAAAAAAGAGCCCAGGGAGGGGGTGGAGAGGGGGCAGGGAGGGAGGGGTGAAGAGAGGGAGAGGAACAGAGACACAGAAAAGAGAGGCGGAGAGGAGGGTCGGGATGGTGGGGAGAGAAGCCAGCCAGAGGGGGATGGTGGGGTGGAGAGAAGTTGAGGGGGTAGGGGCCAAGGTGGGGCCATGGGGAGAGAGGGCCCCTCCCCCAGAATACAAAATGGGGGAACTGGTGGGGGCTGTCCTGGGCTTGAGGGGGCAGGGAAGAGATGGGCGATGTGAGGGGGGGGTGAGGTCAGTAGTAGGTTTCCTTCTCCACCCAACCTGGAGACAAAGAAAGGAAGAAACAGGAAGAGACACGGGGAGGGGTACAGGAGGGAGACAGAGGCAGAGACAGACAGAAAGGGAACAACGGGAGAGAGAGCCGGGGAACAGAGGAGGAGGGACGTGGGGGAGACAGAGAGGTCAGCACGGTGCTCCGCCTGCCTGCCCTCCCCCCGCCCCCCCTCCCCCCAGCCCCCGCCCTGCACCCGGCAAACCCCCTCACCCCCGGGGTTCCTGCGCAGGATGAGTTTGCGGATCTCGTCATAGACGAAGATGAGGAAACTGTAGGGGAAGGCACAGAACCACCAGCTGGGCCTGGAGAGAGAGCAGGGGGGCGCGGGTGAGCAGGCGGCACTGCGGACCGGAGGCAGAGTCTGGGGAACAGGGGGGGGCCACCCGGGGCAATTCTCCCTTGCGCTCTGCGCCCACAGGAGAGGGCTGCCCCGGCCAGGGCTGCTGGGCTGGGGGCTCCCAAGCGCCACCCCTCTGCCCCGTGAGGACGTCCACGGGGGAAGGCTCAATGGCATCAGAACGGGGACTGTGGGGGGGCCCGGCTGGCTCAGTGGGTAAAAGTGGGGCTCTTGATCTCGGGGTTGTGAGCTGGAGCCCACTTTGAAGGCAGAGATACCTCAAGATAATACAATCTTTGAGGAAAAAAAGAACAGGGACCGTGAATGGGGGGGGCGGGGGGGGCGGCGGGGGGGAGTGGGGGACAGGGTCCAAAGAGACACCAGGAGAGGTGGGGCCTGCGAGGAGGATCCTGGAGCAGGGCGCGGGGGTGGGGGGGCACTCACTTGAGAGGGTACATGCGGAGGGCCACGTCCATGCCAGGGCAGTAGGACAGGAAGGCAGCCAGGGCCGTCTCCTCAAACAACCCGAAGATTAGGATCTTGTTCCTGGAGGCAGAGGCAAGAGCTGGACTCCGAGGACCTGAGCCTGACCCCGCCCCGCGGAGACGGACGGACAGACACAGATGGGGACCACAGAGAGACACAGCGACACACAGACGGGCCTGCAAAGGGACCCCAAGTGATCCCCTCCCCACACACGTAGAGACAGACATGACCCCTCGGTCGTGACCACCCAGGGGACGGAAACGGCGCCTGCGGGGAGGGACGGACAGACACTCGGACGGGATGGAACGGAGCCTCGCGGCGGCCCTCACTTCATGCCCTGCTGGAAGACCGAGTTCCTCCGGGTCTTGCAGATGATCAAGTCGGCCCACTGGACGACCACTATGCTCACGAAGAAGGCCGTGTGGCACGTGAACTCCACCACCTTCCTCTGCTCGTAGGTCTGCAGGGGCGATGACCAGCGTGCTGGGCCCCGACCCACTCTGCCGGGGCCCGGGGGGTGGGGGTGGGGGGTGGGGGGGGGGGCGGGGGCGCAGGGGGCGGGGCTGGGGATCCCGGCTGGGCTGGGGTGGGGTGGGGGAGGCTGGGCTGGGGTGGGGTGGGGGAGGCTGGGCCGTGGGCAGCGGCGCTGACTGCGAGGCCCCCCCAAGCTGCAGGCCCACCCACTCACCCACTGCTGCCCGTAACTGTCCTCCAGGTCATTGACGGTGCGGTCGTCCCAGTTCAGCCGGATGCCCACCAGGTTGCTGGGCAAGAAGCCATTTTCTGCCAGGATCACGAAGTAGGAAAAGAAGCCCCCGAGGGCCTGGATCATTCCTGGGGGCGGGGTGGGGAGATGAGGAGAGGCTCAGGTCGGGGCCAGCAGCCAGCCCAGAGCACCGGGGAGGCCCTGCGAGACTCCCCTTGGGAGGTGGGGGGCTCGCTCAGAACTCCGGCCCCACTGTCACCTGAGGCGGGGCTCCCGCGGACCCCCTGAGCGCGCCACCTGGTGGTGAGCACCTGACATGGGCCAGGACGGGAGCCTCAGGGAAGGGCCCACCTGGAGGCTCTCCCACCTGACCCAGGCCACCTGAACTTCAGGGAGTCCCTGGGAACCCCTGGGTTTCAATCGGACAGGCTCCCCGATGCAGGAATGATCTCCCCGGGCCTCTGACCACCACCATGAAGCCTCTGCTTTCTGGGACGCTCCCAGCAATGGGGAGGTCAGCACCTTCAAGGCTCTGTGCCTGGGACCTCCGGCAGCAGGTTGAGGAGGAGGTGCGGAGGGATAGGGCTCACTCCTGCCCTCAGAGTGCTCACAGGCTGATCCTGTCTTCCCCACTGTGGAGGCAGGTGGAGCCGTGGGCTCTGCAGTGGCCAGCTTGAGGCCAACCCCATCTGCTACTTGGTGTCCCATGTGCTCCCCCATGCACCCCCAGGCCTATACTCCACCTGTACGGGCCCTGCCATGCTGACCACCACCTATCTGCAAGTCACTCCTTCCAAACCTCCAGCACCAAGTCCTGCTTCTAGCCCCCTCATCCAACACAAGGTTTCAGAGTGCCAACTATGGGCCAGGCACTGGACATCCAGCTATAAACCAGGTAAGGGCCCCACATCCTCACCAATCTGCCCATAGGCCATGCTGATGAGCCTCTCATTGACCAGCTTGTCAGTGCGTGGGTTCCTGGGCTGTCTCTTCATGATGTCACTCTCTGCAGCCTCGTATGCCAAGGAGATGGCAGGAACCTGGGCAGGAGAGTCCACATGAGCTGGAAGTGGGGGACCCTCCCCTTCCTGGGGCCCAGAGGGTGGCTGGGACTCACCATGTCAGTGCCCAGGTCGATACAGAGGATGGTGATGGTGCCCAGAGGCAGTGGGATGTTGGCCATGATGAACAGCAAGAAGGGTGTGATCTCAGGGATGTTGCTGGTCAGGGTGTAGGCAATGGATTTCTTCAGGTTGTCGAAGATCAGGCGACCTGAGGCAGGAGCAGGCTCAGATCTGGGGCACCCTGGCCCTCTGCCCCTTCCCTGCCCAGTCCCCGAGTCCTTTCCAATTCACCCTCCCATCTGCCCACCTTCATACGCAAACATCCAACCATGGCACCCTGGTCAAACGTTCTGGAAATATAGCCACGTTGGAAGACTGGCAATTTGTATTAAACACCCCCCCTCCTCTATCGACCCAGTGATCCTACTCCTGGGTTTGAATGAGGATTTACATCCACCAAACAGCAAGTACGAGGAGGTTCACCATCGCCAAAACCCAGAACTGACCCCAGTGCCCATCAGCATGGGAGTGGATAAATTAACTACGGTCCCCCCACACAACAGAATACCACTCCGGAAGAAAAAAGAACGAATAAGCTATGACACACTCAACTCCATGGATGAATTTTACAGATGTTAGGTCAAGTGAAAAAGGCCAGACACAAAAGCATTCATATCATGTGACTCCAGTTAGATGAAGTTCAAAACTAATGTATGGTGCTAACAGTCAGGATAGTGTTTCCTTCTGGGAGGGGTGCTATGGGCTGGAGGGAACCTGACGAAACCCTAATGGGGCTGGAAATGTTCTTTATCTTGATCCGAGGTCTGGCGGTTGCAAGGGTGTGTACGTCTATAAAAATTCCTCAAGCCGCCCAGCTTCCTGCGTGCCTGTCACATCTCAGTACAAACTCCATCAGTCCAGTGTGTGTAACGTAAAAAGAGGCCCCGGATGAACTCAGCCAGCACCTCCTCCCACCCTCCCGGGTGCGCTGAGAGGTGTGAGAGAAGAGATGGGTCATTCACATGGCACAGAAAAGGCAGGGCTGCACAGTGGGTACGGATGGCCTGATCACCTTTGTGTACACGGAAGACCCACTATTTCCTATTCCTGTCGTGCCTGCTCTGCTCCCCACAACCTGCTGCTGTCTCTTCCCAAAGTATTGACGGAGGAAATGAAGCCTGAAATGTGCTTCGACAGGGACGCCTGAGTGACTCAGTGGTTGAGCGTCTGCCTTTGGCTCAGGTAGTGATCCCTGGGGTCCTGGGATCAAGTCCCGCATCGGGCTCCCCGCAGGGAGCCTGCTTCTCCCTCTATGTCCCTGCCACTCTCATGAATAAATGAATAAAATCTTAAAAAACAAAAAGAGAATACTTTATGAAATGTGCTTCCACATAATCCAGTGTGTGTGCTGAGACAAAAGAGGATTGGCCATGAGTGATAATGGAGTGGGGTGGGGGATGGGGACGTGGGGTTCACTATGCTCTTTGCTCTGCTCTGTGTTTTTTTGGTTGATTTTTTTCCACCCCTGAGAGGCCTTCCTTGCCCACCCTATCCAGGTAGGACCAGGGTTATCACCTACCATGGCATCCCACTTGTTCGCTTCTTAGCACCTACCACAATTTACAACTACGTTTATGTTAGGATTTGTTTGTTAACTTGTCTAAAGCTGCCTCTCCCAGCTCCTCGAGGGCAGGGACCTTGTCTGCTCTGCTCACAACTGTCTCTCCAGCACCAGGCAAGATGCTCAAGGCAGGAGCCCAATAAGCGTCTGGAAGGTGTGAACAGTGTATCCCGGTGAGTGTACACTGCATACGCAGAAATATCTTGGGAAGAAGAAAGGGTTAACCATGGTGTCTTCTGGGACACAGGAAACAAGGGGTAAGACCATTTAATTTGTCACTTTAGGGCTCAGCTTTACTGTTGGAATTCTCTTTTATCATGCATTATTTTTTACCCTGGGGACACTTCAAATGAGAGAGAGAGAGAGAAATTGGAAGAAAATGCACCACAGCATGAATAGTGATTATTTCTGGATGGTGAGGTCATGGGTGATTCCAATTTTCTTCTTAATGCTTGTCTACATTTCCTATAATTATCAGCAATTGCTTTGATGATCAGAATAAAATTAAATGTGAACAAGCCCCATCTGTGGCCACATCAAGGCCCGTCAGGAGGCGGTGCCCGTTGGCTCTGCAGCCTGGGCTCAGTGCCCCCCCTCCCCCCCGCCCCGCCGCAGATACCCGAAGCACGGGCTCCCTCATGGCTCTGCAAACTCTGTTCCTCTGCCTGCAGCTCCCTTGCTTGGCCCTTGGGATTCTGTATAGTAATTCCTATCCACTCTAGAAGCTTCCTTGCCCCCTGACTCCAGGCTGAGTGAAGGGTGTCCACAGGGCTCACAAAAGACCCTTGGCTTCTCCGAGGTTGCACTTAGAGGGTTTTATTTTTTTTTTAGAGGTATTTTAAAAGTGCTTCTACATCTGCCTCATCCACCAGAATGGGCCTGTGCTGGGTAATGCTGGGACCCAGCTCAGCCCTGCCTCCAGGGAGCCCCCAACCCCAGAGTGGGGAGGAAGACAGGTTCCGCCAGGGGCTCCATAGGATTCTGGTGTCTCCCTACTGTGCATTCTGCCCCACAGCCCTGGCCGGTCCCCTTGCCCTTCTTGGGCCTCATGCAGGAACCCCCGTCTCCAGAACCACCCCGGGCAACTCACCCTCCTCCACACCCGTGACAATGGAGGCAAAGTTGTCATCGAGCAGAATCATGTCCGCTGCCTGCTTAGACACATCAGAGCCGGCAATGCCCATGGCCACCCCGATATCGGCCTTCTTCAGGGCAGGGGAGTCGTTCACACCATCCCCAGTCACAGCCACGATTGCTCCCTGGAGGGAGAGAGGGTGAGGATGACGCCCAGGGGCTTGGCCCCAGCCCCTCCTCATCAGGGACCAGGAGTCCAGGCCCCAGCTGCCTCCTCCGAGGGACCTCAGCCCAAGCCCACCTGTCTCTGACAGCCTTCCACAATAATGAGCTTCTGCTGGGGGGACGTGCGGGCGAAGACGATCTCAGTGTGGTTCTGCAGGATTTCATCGATTTGCTCAGAGGTGAAGTCCTTGAGATCCGTGCCATGGATCACACAGGCCTTGGCATCCCTGGGAAGAGCAGAGAGCTGGTCAGGACTCGTGGGGATTAATGGACAGGCAGCCAGGCAGGCTGAACCCACAGATAGGAGAGGACTGGCTTCTAAAAGTGAGACTCACGAAGTGTAAGTGACTTGCCCAGGGTCACACAGCTCATGAGCAGGGAAGCTGAGATGCCCATCCTCCCATGTGTGGGGGGAGGGGGACCCAAGGCTGAGACCCCGAGGGAAGGGGGACAGGCCGCCACAGAGGGGGGGGCTCACCGGGGGTTGACCTGGCTGACGGGAATGTTGAGCCGGGCAGCAATGTCCTCCACAGTCTCGTTGCCCTCAGAGATGATGCCCACACCCTTGGCGATGGCCTTTGCCGTGATGGGATGATCTCCCGTGACCATGATGACCTGTGGGCATTGTTTGGGGATGGTCTAGCCTCACTGCAGACCCTGGGGGGCGCTGGCCCCACCTTCCTGGCTGCCCTAGGCCATACCTTGATGCCAGCGCTGCGGCACTTGCCCACTGCATCGGGGACAGCCGCCCGGGGTGGGTCGATCATGGACATGAGGCCAACAAAGCAGAGGTTGTCGGTGGTGAAGTTCACATCATCACAGTCAAAGGCAAAGCCCTTGGGGAACTGTTCTTCGGGAAGGTAGTAATGGCAGAAACCTGATGGCAGGACGGGGTGGGACATGAGGGCTCCAGCCTCGGCCCTCCATGCTTCCCACCATCGGGTCCCTGCAGTCAGGACAGTCCCAGTAGGCGGGATGCTCTGTCAACATTCATCCCCTAAAATGCCTTCCCCTCTCGTTCATACACACACTCGCTCATTCATTCATTCATTCATTCATTATGGTGCACTCTGGGATGCCCTATTCTGAGCCAGCCTCCGGGCAGCCTCACATCCTTCCATAACCTCAAGGGGCCCCCAGAGCTGACTCTGCCACCCACCCCAAGTCAGCCCCACCCACTGTGCGCACCAAGCACACGCTCGCCCAGGCCGCCAAGCTCCAGGTAGGCGTTCTGGAAGGCCTCCTTCATCTCCTCATCCAGCGGCTGCTCCTTGCCCTGCAGCAGGATGGTGGAGCAACGGTCCAGGATGCGCTCGGGGGCCCCCTTCATCACTAGCAGGTATCGGTTGTCATTGGGGTCTTCGGTCTCGTGGATGGAGAGCTGTGGAGAGGGCAGAGGGTGGAGGGCGGGCATGCCTGAGCTTCTAACAGACTAAGTTGGGGGAGGGGATGCCCCACTCCCACGCTTCCCCCTGCCCAGTGTCATAGGAGCCAGGACAGACCACAGCTGGGGTTCCCCCAGAATGCACTGCCCCTAACTCTCTACCCAGGAGATCTCCATCTGGTTCTTGAAGTCTCTCACAGACCTTGGCTCACTCCTGCCCATCTCTGCCTCTATCTCACAGATGTTTCTGCCTACGGGGCTCTCTTACAGAAACCCCAGCCGTCTTTAGATATGTGCGTTTCTCCCTGGCTCACCCTCATCTCTTATCCCACATCTGAGCTGTCACCAAATCTGCTCAGCTCACCTCTCAGATATTGACCTCAGATTCTGACCTCTTCTCACCTGTCCCCTGCCCTCCCCTCCCGGTTACCATTATCTCTCATATGGAATATCACACTGAGTCTCCGTGTCTGCCCTCCCCAGTCCATAATATTCCCTCCCTGCAGCAAGCAGGAGGATCCTTTAAAAAAAATGCAAGTCAGTGGAAAATGGTGAGGTCACTTGGGCAAATAGTCTGACAGTCCCCCAAAAGGCTAAAAGTAGAGTGACTATACGAGCCAGCCATTCCCAGGTACACTCAAGAGACATGCAAAGTATGTCCATACAGAAACGTGTGTGAATGTTCCCAGCAGCATGGCACACAGGAGTGCAAAGGGACGAACAACTCAAATGTTCATCCACAGATGGATGGATAAACAAAACGTGGACTCTCCCAGGTCCGATGACCAGTGGGAGAGGCAGGAAAGGGTAGCCTGAGAACCCCAGAGGGAGGTTCCCCAAGGCTGGGTGGACTAGGTAAGGGGAGCGGACTAAGTATGAGCCTCAGCCACTTGCCACCTCTGGCCAGGCTGCTTCCTTCTCTCCCGCCCTTCCCCTCAAAGCTGGGTCCCTAAGCCCTTTTGCTTTGTCACTGCCTAAGAGTGTGACAAAAAGCAAGTTATCTAACTTCTCTAAAGCTTGGCCTCCTGGTCTGTGACACTGTGAACAGGTGAGGGGTCACCAGCCCAGCCCCAACAAAGGCTTGTTCGGAGACCAAATGAGACAAAAGCAATTTGTCTTGGCAGCTAATTTCAGTCTCCCTGGCAGTGTTTCCAGAAGGCTAGGGTCACGGTTTGTTCACCCTGTGCTCCCAACACCCTCTGTAGTACCTGATACTTAGTAAGTGCTCAACAAATGTTTATTGAATGAATAAATAAAGTGTGAAGACTGTAAAAACAAAACAAAACAAAACAAACAAACAAACAAAAAAAACAACCATGGACTCTCCAGATGATGCAACGTTATTCAGGCATAAAGAGGTACGTAGCACTGACACATGCTACCACAGGAAGGAAGCCTGAGACCATCACACTACGTGAAAGATGACAGTCACCAAAGGCTATGGATTCTGTGATTCCATTTATATGAAATGTCCAGCATCAGCCAACGCATAGACACAGATGTAGGTTAATGGTTGCTCAGGGATCAGGATGCTGGGGGAGGTGGGGGCCAAGAGCTAAGGAGTGGGGCTTCTTTTTGATGAGACGGAATGTTCCATAATCGTGTAGATGAGGGACACCTGGGTGGCTCAGTAGTTGAGCATCTGCCTTTGGCTCAGGTCGTGATCTCCGAGTCCTAGGATTGAATCCTGCATCAGGTTCCCCTTGGAGAGCCTGCTTCACCCTCTGCCTCTCTCTGTGTGTCTCTCGTGAATAAATAAATAAAATCTTTTAAAAAATTGTGTGGCTGATTGCACATATCTGTGAACATACCAAAATGCCGAATTATGCACTTTATGTGGGTGAACTACGGTATCTGAATTATCTCAGGGAAACTCTTTTGAAAAACTTGAGTCAGGTCTCATCTCTCCTCTGCTCAGAGCCCTCCCGTGGCTCATGTCCATCTTAAAGATACACCTGAATCCTCTCCATGGCCCACAAGCCCAAAGGGACCTGGCCAGGCACCTACTGTCTTCACCTCCAGTACAGTCCCTGGCTCACTGCTTCACCATGCTGGCTGCCTGGCTGTTGTTCAGACACATCAGTACCCTCCTACCTCGGGGCCGTTGCACATGTTATGCTCACTGCCTGGAACACTCGTGCCCCAGACACTTGCAGGCAGCATATTCTGTATTTCCTCATGCCTTTGTCATTGTCTTCTTCTTATTTTTTTTTTTTTTAGGATTTTATTTATTTATGAGAGACACACACACAGAGAGAGGCAGAGACACAGGCAGAGGGAGAGAAGCAGGCTCCATGCAGGGAGCCTGATGTGGGACTCGATCCCAGGTCTCCAGGATCAGGCCCTGGACTGAAGGCGGCACTAAACCGCTGAGCCACCCGGCTGCCCTGTCATTGTCTGTCTTCTAGCATTAGAGTGTAAGTTCCATGAGAGGAGGGACTCCACTGTGGCACTCACTGCCACAGGTGCCCCAGTACCTAAAACATGTGCCTGACATGTGGTGGCTGCTTGAAAAAAATATTTGTTGTGGGGCATCTGGGTGGCTCAGTCCATTAAGTGTCCAACTCTTGATTTAGGCTCAGGTCATGATCTCAGGGTCATGAGATCGAGCCCCACGTTGGGCTCCATGCTGAGTGTGGAACCTGCTTGAGATTTTTGCTCACCCTCTCCCTCTGTGCTTACCCCTATTCCTGTGCAGGCTCTTTCTACCCCCCCAAAAAAACCCACTCTTGAATGAATGAGAGATCTCTGGCTGGTCCCCAGTCTCTGCCTCCCACTGTGACAGAGGCCTTGCTCTCACTCCTGGGTCTGCTTGCCCTTTACCTGACCGGGTGGATACCATCATTCCCATTTTACAGATGGAGAAACCAAGGCTCTGGAAGGTTAGCAACTTGCCCAAAGGAAGAGGGCACCAGGGCAGAGGTGACTGCTTACAGGCATTAGAGAGAAACTGAGGTCCAGGCTGGCTCTCCTAGACAGCCCAGAGTACCTGGTATTTGTTGGTGGAATTGAAGGGAATCTCGGCCACTTTCTTGTTACGTTCACGCATCAGCTTCACGGAGCCAGAGGACAGCTCGATGCACTTGAGCAGGGCAGACTCAGAGGCATCCCCGGCCACATCCCTCTAGGGAAAAAGAGGCCTGTCAGAGCAGAGCAGCAGGCTGTGGGCAGGGGCAGGGCCAAGGTGAAGGGGCGGCTGGACCCACCTTGAGCACCGGGATGTTGTCCTGACCTCCCTTGAAGACGGCACGGTTGCAGAGTCCGGCAATGTGGGACAGGGCCACCCAGGTGTGTGAGCTCTTGTCAAACGAGGTTCCTGAAAGGAGGTGTGTGTCCCATATTACTGTGCCTTGGGGCCAGACCACCCCCCCCAACACCCCAACTCCTGCCCGGGCCCCACCCTCACCTGACTGGTCCTCGGTAGTGTCAGCCTCATGGATCTGGTTATCAAACCACATGTGGGCGACTGTCATGCGGTTCTGGGTGAGGGTCCCTGTCTTGTCTGAGCAAATAGTGGAGGTGGAGCCCAGGGTCTCCACAGCCTCCAGGTTTTTCACCAGGCAGTTCTTCCGAGCCATGCGCTTGGCCGTCAGCGTCAGACACACCTAGGGGGTGTCCCAGGGCAAGTAGGTCATGGGCAGAGCGGGCGGCGGGGCTGGACCAGCCACAGGAGTGCCGAGGACCCAGCTGCCCAGTCCAGGGATAACCCCGGGTGGCCCATAAAAGACAAGGGTGCTGCCCCCACGCAACAAACAACAAAACAGACACACACATACACAGGAGAGTGTTGTTGCCTGGCAATTCCACCCCAAGGCACAGACCAATGAAAACGGGCTTGGATGTGCCCTCAAAGACAGGTACTGCTATATGCAAGGCAGCAACCTTTTACCATCATCCCCCCAAAAAACAACCCAAACGTCTGCTAACAGCACAAGGGATAAATAAATAGCAGGGGGAAAAAAGATGTAATAATATATGCCAAAGAAAAAGGACAAGCTCTTGCTGCCTACACCTGCACAGATGAAGTTCAAAAAGATAATGTCTGGCACATTCCATCTGTATGAAGTACAATGATGTAGAAGCCAGGGCAGGGGTTATCTTTGAGTTGGGGGCAAGCAGTTGCACAAGGTCTGGAGGGGGTTTCTGGGGAACTCAAGTCTGGTGCTGCGCACATGCACGTGCCCAGATTCACAGCCTGTGCGTGAATATGTGCAACTCCAGGTCTATATAAAGCCTCTGACCTGCCCTGGCTTTGAAAATGCTAATATGGAAAACGCTGCATGATGTATTAAGTAAAAGAATCAAGCAGCAGAAGAGAATTCCTGGGACTATGTACCCTGAAGACAGCATTTACCCACAGGCTGGAATCTGCCCATATCTGCCTGGGAGCAGTGTGGACGGTGTGCTTCTATGGTGGGGCTGACTGTAGGGCAGCAGAGCAGGGATGGGGGGGCACTTATTTTTTAACTATTTTAATGTATTCTTTAGACTTTTTGCCATGAGGGTGTACTTCTTCTTTAAAAAAAAAAAAAAAGATTTTATTTTTAAGTAATCTCTACACCCAACGAGGTGCTCGAACTCACAACCCCAAGATGAAGAGTCATACACTCTCCTGGCTGAGACAGCTGGGAGCCCTATGAGGGTGTACTTCTTAATTTTGTAAGTTAACTTAGAAAGTGGTAAGACTGAAGGGGCACCTGGATGGTTCAGTTGGTTGAGCCTCTGACTCTTGATTTTTGGCTCAGGTCATAATCTCAGGGTTGTGGGATCAAGCCCTGTGTCAGGCTTATGCTAGATGGGTAGTCTGCTTGAGATTCCCTCTCTCCCTCTCCCTCTCCCCCTGCCCCTTCCCCCACTCACACACTCTCTCTAAAAAAAAAAAAAAAAAAAAAAGGTGATAGGCTGTTAGCCCTTTATGCCTTGCAGTGTGCCTCAAGATTTTTGTTTTGTTAAGAAGGCCTTCCAGTCCCCAGGTCCAGTCATTTAAGATCCAGGAAGCTCAGCCCTCAGTGTACAAGTTGTCCTCATCAAGAACATTACACTTAGGCCCCCAGACCCCTCCCCCTCAGACTTGGGGATCTGGGCCTTACAGTGACAGTGGCCAGCAGGCCCTCTGGGACATTGGCCACGATGATGCCGATGAGGAAGATGACAGCCTCAAGCCAGGTGTATCCGAGAATGAGGGACAGGATGAAGAAGGAGACGCCCAGGAAGACAGCCACGCCGGTGATGAGCTGGATGAAGTGCTCTATCTCGATGGCAATGGGCGTCTTGCCCACCTCCAGGCCCGAAGCCAGGGTGGCAATGCGGCCCATGACAGTACGGTCACCTGTGGCCACCACCACACCTCGAGCCGTGCCTGTGGGGGCAGAGGGGATCGGGCTGAGGTGGGGATGGGGTCTCAGGGAGGTTCAGAGGGACCCCGAATCCCAGAGACACAGCCCTCTGTCTGGACCAGCCCTGCCCCAACCTGGGTGCCCCCATTGCGCCCTGCCGCACCTTCCACGCAGTTGGTAGAAAAGAAGGTGATGTTCCGAGTCTCCAAGGGGTTGTCGTGTGTGCAGTCAGGAGAGCGAGTCTGTGGCTCTGATTCACCAGTCAGGGAGGAGTTGTCCACCTGAGTGGGTAAAGGGAGAGAGAGAGAGGGCTCAGCCCTGGGATCAGGGAGCATTTGGCCAGAGGACACTGAGGCTAAAGCTGTCTCCCTGGAGGTCAGATCCAGAGGCCTGGACATCTGGGTGAGCGAGTGGTGTCTGGGCAGCTAGAGGTTAGGCTCTTGAAGTGGGAGGCAGAGGTTTCTTGCCAAGGTCTAAGGTATTGATGGGTCTAGGGGTTGGGGGCCTGGGCTCCTGGGTCTGAGGGAGGAAGCACTGGGGGCTTGGACCCGAATCACTCCAAGAAAGACAGAGCTGGGCCCCAGGTCCCAGTCTCACCTTGCAACCATGAGCTGAGATGATCCGCAGGTCGGCCGGGACTCGGTCTCCGCCCTTAATCTCTACCAGGTCCCCGACCACCACCTCCTCAGCGTTCACCTGCATCTTCTCACCCTCTCGGATCACCAGGGCTTGCTGGGGGTCGAACGGAGAAGAGTCAGCGCCCCTGCTGTCTGCCTGGGCTTATCCGGCAGACCTCACCCCCATCCTTCCACTCCCACCTGGCCCCTTTCTGGGCCTTCCTCACCTGGGGAACCATGTTCTTGAAGGACTCCATGATCTTGGAGCTCTTGGCCTCCTGGTAGTAGGAGAAGCAGCCGGTGATGATGACCACAGCTGCCAGCACAATGCCCAGGTAGAGCTGCAGGGAGACACAGGGTCACAGCTCACTCCTGCTCCCTACCAGGCTCGCCCTGAGATTTTTGCAATCTGGGAAGGGAACTCTGAGTCAATGGCAGGTAGCGGGGTCTGTATTTGTGTGTCTGATGCCAGGTTGTGTCTATCTGGTTGAGGGTCCATGTGTCCATCTGCCTATTCAGGTTTGGGTCCCTCTTTCTGCACATGGTTGTGTTTGAGTCTCTAGGTCAGTCCATCTCTCCATTTTGTGCATCCATCTGTCTGTCCTTCTGCCTGTATTCGAGGATCTTAGCATATGCTATTAACCCTCCATGTGTCTGTGTCTTTAGGTCAGCACGTCTGTCTGTCTGACTGTCGGCCTGTCTGGCTTAAAATTTAGGGGGCCGTTTGTGTTTGAATCTTTTTTTAAAAAATATTTTATTTATTTATTCATGAGAGACAACGAGAGAGGCAGAGACATAGGCAGAGGGCGAAGCAGGCTCCATGCTGGGGGTCTGATGCGGGACTTGATTCCCCAGATCGGGATCATGACTCCAGCCGAAGGCAGATGCTCAACCTCTGAGCCACTCAGGCGCCTCGTGTTTGCGTCTCTGTATGCGGTTCCCTGTCTCTCTCTGTTGGTCAGCTTAGGTCTGAGACTCCATGTCTGTCTATCTGCCGATTTACGTTTTAACTGCCTTTTCTTTTTTTTTAAGGTTTTATTGATCGATTGATTGATTGTAATCTTTCCACTCAATGTGGGGCTTGAACTCAGAACTCAAGAGTCGAATGTTCTTCCTACTGAGCCCGCTGGGTGCCCCAGGTTTTAATTTCTGAGAACACTGTCTGTGCTTGGTTCTCATGTCATTCTGTCTGTCACCAGGCTAGGCCTGCAACTCTGTGCGTGTTTGAGTTTCTGTGTCTACGTGTGTGTCTCCACTTGTGTGTCTGAATGAGGCACCTCTGTTTGAATCTGCGTACAGATGTGACAGTGCTGACTCTGAGTGTGTTTGCGTGCACTTGTGCATGGATCTCTATGTAGTCAGCATGTAGGTCTGCATTTACGGGCATGGGGTCCGTTGAGATTGTGTCCCCCTGTGTGTCCCTGCCATTGGATCCTGACGGATCAGCAGGTGGGTGTGCCCGCCTCTCTACATGAGTGTACTTATTTTTTGGGGCACCTTTTACACCACGGCCACCTGATGATGCCTGTCCCCAAGACCACCAAGATCACAGACCCTTGGGACACAGACTCAGCTCACACACCCCACATAGTGCACATGTTACTTGGCTTTTCTGAGCCTCGGTTTCCTTATACCTTCTCTGGTTCTCTCACTGAGTGGTTATGAAAGTCCCATGAGACAAAGCTGGAGTGGGCTCTGAGAAGTCTGAAGAGGCAGGAGAAGTGAGGCAGGATGTGTGCCCCTAAACGTTCAAGCCCTTGTTCAGGGTAGCGTGGAGGGTACTCACATTGTCACCCGAGGGATCATCCTCTGTGCCCGCCTGGATGCCATAGGCCAGGAAGCAGAGGATGGCTCCAATCCACAGCAGGATTGAGAAGCCCCCGAAGAGCTGGCGGCAGAACTTGACCCATTCTGGGGTAGTAGGCGGTGGTGTGAGCGCATTGGGCCCGTCCCGGGCCAGGATCTCTTGGGCTTTGCTGTGGGTCAGACCCTGGGGGACACAGGACTCACACAGAACCCTCCCTGAGCCTCCCTGGCACCCAAACTCTTCACGAGCACCCCAGGCCCCCAGGAGTCCTGTCCCCAGCCCCTCCTCCCTCAGACTCAAGAGTCCTGCCCCCAGCCCCCTCCTCCCTCAGACCCAGGGGGTCCAGGCCCTCAGCCCCTCCTCCCTCAGACCCTGGGGTCCAGGCCCCCAGTCCCTCCTCCCTCAGACCCAGGGGTCCAGGCGCCCAGCCCCTCCTCCCTCAGACCCAGGGGTCTAGGCGCCCAGCCCCTCCTCCCTCAGACCCAGGGGTCCAGGCACCCAGCCCCCTCCTCCCGGAAGCCCTCCTCCCTCAGACCCAGCCACACCTGTACACAGTCCGTGTTGTATTTCCGGCAGACCTCTTCCACTGACATCTTGTGCTCTGTCTGAGGAACAAGAGTTTGGAGGGAGGAAGTGAGAACCCAGGCCTTTCGGGGGCCGGGGCAGGACCTGAGAGCATTAGGCCCATCCTCAGCCAGGATCTCCGCTCTGGGAGCATGTGTGGGCACAAAGGGCGAGGCTTACCATAGCCACCTCCTTCTTGAGGTCATCCAGGTCCCTGCGCTCTTTGGTGCCCTTGCTCTTCTTGGGCGAGCCCTTGTCATCTTTCTTGTCCTGCGAGGTGGCGACACGATAGCTGTCAGAGCCACCAGACTGCGGGCGAGAAGGGGTTACAAGGGGACACCGGCCCTCTGGGCCCCCACCCCGGCCTGCTTTCTGTGCACATCTGCGCCCTGGGCAGGGGCTGGCTCTGGGAGTCTCTGTGTGTCTGTTGGGGCTCCCCGACACCTCCCTGTCTCTGCCCTGCATCTCTGGGTGGCTGTCTCTCAGGACCCTGGGTCTCATCTCTTCTCATTGTGTTCGTCATCTCTGGCTCTCTGTCCTCCAGGGTCTCTGTCTGGGTCTCTCTGTGCTTCTCTCTCTCTCTCTCTGATTCTGGGCCTATCTCTGTGTCTCTCTCTCCTTCAGTCCCTTTGTGTCATCTCTCTCTCTGCCTCTAAGTCTCCCAGCACGTGTCTCTATATAATTCTATCTGTCCCATACAATGTCTGTCTGCATCTCCAGAATGATCTCTCCCTGCGTCTGGCTGAGTTTCTCTCTGGGTTCCCATCTCCAGGTCGATGTGTTGCGGGATCTCAGACTGTCTCTGAGTGTCTGTATTTTCTGCCTCGGGGTCTTTCTCCATCCCTTCGAGCTGGGTCCCTGTCTGGAACACTTGGTGTGTCTCTCCCTCTCCGTCTCTCCCATTTCAACCGCCTTGTGTGTCCATCTCTCGTTGTCTCGCTCTGTGACCTTTCTGCCTGTCTGTCCCTCTCGAGTCTGTCTGGACATCTCTGTCCTTCCAGCTCTGAGTCTCCCGGCCTATGTGACTCTCCTCATCTTCTCTACCTGTCTCAGTCTCTGTCTCTCAAAGGACTCCGCTAATCTGGGGAGCCCCCCAAGGGGTTCCTGGCAGAACAGAGGAGAAAGAGTACTGCACATGTTGGTCACAGCTAGGACACAAGCCCAGGAGGCAGCCCTCGACGCACAGGGATGATGGCCTGGCTGCCTATTCAGCCCATCCTGAGGGCCTTGACTGACAATTTGGGGGCCCTGGCCTCTCTCTCGGGGGCTGGTGGCAGCTTCAGACAGCTCTGAACAGAGGACGGGCAAGGTCAGGTCTCTGGAGGACAGACTAAGAGCGGGCTGGGGTGTGGGGTACAGAAGGGCGAGAGGCAAGAGCCCCAGCATAGCTTGAACTGGATGCGGCGTGAGGGGGTGAGTGGGGTTGCAGTTGGGGGTTTGGGCAAAGGGGGAAGGCGGTGTCCCCCGAGGCTGGCAGGAGGGGTGGAGCCAGGCCAGGTGCTGGCAGAGGGCTGCTGACAGGTCCTCGGGCCCAGAGCCAAGCCGGGATCCCAGGCTCAGGCAGCTCAGTGCTAATCCTCTCGTGACCTTGCAGAGGGCTGAGCTGCCTGCTGTCTGCCCCCAGACCCAGGGGCTGAGCCTGGGGGTTACTGCAGCCCAGCGCCCCGGAGCCTCTGAGAGGGTTTCAGAGGGTGGGAGGGAGGCTTGGCCCCGGGCCAGCCCTGCAGCAGCACTGCGGCTCACTCAAAGGCACTCAAAGGCCCAGAGGCCTGGGGGACAGGGAGGACATGACTTCACTGCCTATGCCAGGAGGGGTCTTACCTGCCCACAGGGGTGGACCCAAGGATGGAGAGATGTGGAAATAGAAGGTCATGGGGTCAAGGTAGAGAAATGAGGGGGAAGGCGGGGGGGGGGGGGGCTGGCAAGAGCAGGGGAGAAAAACAGCAGCCCATCCTTGAAACTTTAGGGAAAGCTGGGAGCTGATGCTTGGGGTGAGGAAGGGCTGGGGGCCTGGACCCCTAGTCTGAGGGGGGAGGGATTGGGGGCCTTGGATTCCTGAGTCTGAAGCAGGGGGCTGAGGGCCTGGACTCCTGGGTCTGAAGGAGGAGAGGGCTGGAGGCCTGGACTCCTGGGTCTGAGGGAGGAGGGGCTGGGGATCTGGACCCCTGGGTCTGAGGGAGGAGGGGCTGGGGTTCTGGACTCCTGGATCTGAGGGAGGAGGGGCTGGGGGTCTGGACCCCTGGGTCTGAGGGAGGAGGGGCTGGGGATCTGGACCTCTGGGTCTGAGGGATGAGGGGCTGGGGTTCTGGACTCCTGGATCTGAGGGAGGAGGGGCTGGGGGTCTGGACCCCTGGGTCTGAGAGAGGAGGGGGATGAGGGCCTGAACCCTGGGTCTGAGGGAAGAGGGGCTGGGGTTCTGGACCCCTGGGTCTGGGAGGAGGGGCTGGGGTTCTGGACCCCTGGGTCTGGGAGGAGGGGCTGGGGTTCTGGACCCCTGGGTCTGAGGAAGGAGGGGCTGGGGACTCTAGACCCCTGGGTTTGAGGGAGGAGGGGACCGGGACACCCCAGTCCCTGGCAGACAAGCCTTGGCTCCTGCTTGCCCTTGCTTTGACCAGACTCCCTTGGGGGCGGGCTTCCATCTGTTGGAGGGGGAGCCGAGGCTTTCCCAGTCAAGGCAGGAGGCCCAGATGGGCGCACTGCGGGGTGGGAGGACCTCTGAGGGTGGGGGACACGCCTGTCTCACTGCAGCCAGTCTCTGCATCTCCTCACCATTTTCCGCTGTCCGCCTCCCCCGACACCCGCCAGCTCACGCAGCTTCTGCACCTTGGCCAGCCTCTCCCTCCCCCTCTTAGAGTGTCTGGGGCCTTCCTCTCTGAGCATCTCTCTCTCTCTCTCTCTCCACCTCCCCTTTTGCTCTCTGCCTCCTCCTCCCATCCTTCAAGCTGACTTTGGTCGTCTCTGGATAGCAAATGTCTGTCCTTGGGTCTCCTAATCTCAGACTCAGTTTCTCTCGTTGTCTCTGTATGTCTCTCCACGTCTTTGTCTCACATGGCCATGTCTCTGTGTGTCTCTCTGACCATGTCTCTCTTTGTGTCTACGTCTACGTCTCTTTCTCAGCATCTCTGTCTCTGCCTGTTTCTTTCACTCCTTCTATCGGGTTCTGTTTCTCTGCCACCCACGTCTAAAGCGTCCCGTCTTCTTTAATTAATGCCCCGCTTCCTTTCCTGGGGCGAACAGTCTCAGTCCTCTCCTCCAATCGGCCCACGCCTCCCTCCTTCCATTCCACTTACCTGGAAGCCATCACTGACTCTCACCTCCCCCCTTCTCTCTCCCAGTCCCTTCCCCACCCAGTTCTTCTCCCCATCCCCCTTCGCCCACCCCAAACCACAGATCTGCAGCCCCACCCCCCACCTCCAGCCCTGGGCCCATCAGCCTTCCTCCGCCATCTTTCTCCCCATCCCTCATATTCCCTCTCCATTAGCCTTTCCCATCCGGACCCTCTGTCTTCATCCCACCCAGCCCAGCCCACCCGCCTCCTTCTCCCACTCTCCCCCCATGGCCCCGCCCCAGACACGCAGGGAGGAATCCAGGGCTGCAGAGGGGATCAGGTGGTCAGCCAGGGAAGGAGGCGGCATCTGCTGGAGAGACTCACAGACAGACAAGGACACACGGACACAGAGGCAAGGGCATAGCCAGACATGCACGATCCACTCCCCCCGGCCTCCCCACCCCCCTCATGTGCAGACAGGCGCCCCCAGCCAGGCCCTCAGTCTCCCTGCCCCGGCTGTCCTGCTCCTCCCAGCGCCCCCGTATCAGCTTCCCCAGATTAGGGGCTGGACACACAGCACAGCCCCAGGCCACGCGCCGCACTGCGGAGCGCCCCCATCCAGGCCTGGAAGGAGAGGGAGAGGTCATCTGGTGTTCATCCCACCGCCTGGACCTGGCCCCACCCGGCCGGGGACGCAGACGGGTGTCAACACCCCCAGACACAAACCCCGGCTCTCAGACACACCCAGACACGAATGCAGACAGTCGGACACAACCTGGGCCACTCGGTGCTGGCAGGACCTGACGGAGCCAGGAGCTCCCACACGCACACGCGCACACGCACACACGGCCCGGGGCGTGCGACCGCACCAGGTCAGGCAGACGGGCCGAGGGCCGGCCGGCGCCCCGCGGGCCCCGCACACAAAGACGCGCCAGCACACGCCACAGCCCCGCGGCCCCAGGCGGCCCCGCGCACACGCTCCAAGCGGCAGGGCAGACGCACCGGCCGGGACCCGCAGACCCGGCCCGGGAGCGCGGGGTCCCGGAGCCCCCGCCCCCCGCCCCCGGGGCCCCCCAGCGTCGCCGACCCCCCCAGTGTCGCACACACGCACGGCCCGGCCGGCCCGAGCACCTACCCCCATCTCGGCGGCTCCGGGGGAGAGGGGCGGGCGGGCGGGGCGGGGGCCGGGGCCGAGGGCTCAGGGCGCAGGGCGCAGGGCGCAGGCTCAGGCGCGGGCTCGGCTGGGGCCTCTGCAGCGCCCGCGCCCCGGTCCGCGCTCCGTGCAGCCGGCAGCCCTCCCGCACAGAGTCTGCGGCGGCCGCCGCCTCCGCCTCCTCATATGCCCGCGCCCGCGGGGGGGCCGGCGCCGGCCAATCAGGAGCGCCGCCGCCCTGACGGATGGCCCGCGGCCCCGCCCCCGGCACTGCAGCTGTCCTCCCCGCCCCCAGCCTCCGCAAAGTGGCGGCTCGGCCGAGGAGGGGGAGCGCTGCAGCAGCGGGGGATCCCGGAGACCCCGCAGTGAGGAGCCCCGAGAGCCCCGCCATGGGGGTGGCGCTTCCGAGGAAGGGGCGCTCGGACGGAGAGCGCCCCGAAAATCCCCTTATGGTGGGGGTGTTGCCACAGGGAGAGGGGCTGCGCGGCGGGAGGTGGACACCGGGTGGGAGGCGAGCCCCCTCCGTAAACCGCCACAAGAGGGCGGGGGGGGGGGCCCAGAGCACCTCCTTCCGCAGTGAGGTGGAGGGGGTGGCTGGAGACCTTGTAGGGGTGCTGTTCAGGAGTTGGAGGGGCCCTCAGAGGCAAGGAAGACCCCCCAATAAGGAGGGGTGCTGCAGAGGGGAAAGGAGGCCCGCTCACTAGTGTGCCCCACCTCCCCCCCACACACACACACACATGGCAGAGTTATCCAGGGAGACACAACTGTACAGGTACACAGAGGATACATCCCAGCCAGAGGACCCCACCAAACCTCACACTCACACATAACCATCACCCACAGAGCCCAGATAGGGAGGACACACACATCTACCACCTCATCACACATCACCACAGTTTCACCGTCACATTCCAGAACACACCTGCTTGGACCCTCACACACATACCACACAACCCTATCACACAATCCCAGAGATTCACCAGCATGGAAATAAAATGCATCTCCCATCACACCACAACAGAATCACAATCACAGTCATAAGCTGCCGTGTGGATTGACACACACCCTCCGAACACTACATCACAGACATGCACATTGTACACTCCACCATACCCTGCCATGTCCCATTTCACATAGAGACCCACAACCAATTGACCCATAAACCCAAAGACCAACACATCCCCACACTCAGCAGCATCACACACGCACAGGCCACACACTGCCTCACACACCCCATGAGCCTTTGTGGATGTTGCTGCAGAGTCACACAAAGGCACACATATAACCACACACACACACTCCTCCCCAGGGAGCAGAAGACCACAAGGCGTAACTGCCAAAGCATGGCTAATTGTGAATGATAGACAAAAAGGTGCACACAGACTCACACACAGAACAATAATTCACAGAAACAGAGCACATGACGCCATCCCACACACTTCCCACACTACACACATCACGTATTGCAGTGCTATCACATACACCTCTGCTGCACCTGCAAACACGCCCCAATGCCCCCACCCAGATGCCACACACATCCCATCTCGGTGTGTGTATGAGTGCGCGCATGTGCGCACGCGTGTGCGCGCACACACGCGCTTAGCTAGCATACACACCCCAGGCCCACCACATACACACAATACCCGATCAGGCACCCATTGAGGCCTGAGGTATCAGTCTCTCACCCCCACACTTTGCTCTCTGAGGAACAGCTCAGACTTTCCTTGGCGATTGTGGAAGGGGGCAGAGAGCAAGGGAAAGCCCGTCCTTGTAGCTTTCTCAGGATGTGGGTATTCTCCCCACCTGTGGGAGTGGAGGCGTGGGGGACACAGGCAAGGGGCACAGAGTGAGCCTGGTGTGGATAGGGGCTGGGTAGTGAAGGTTAAGGGCCTGATCAGGGAAATATGTGAAAGGCTAAAAGCCAGAGTGAGACATACAAAAAGATAAGAGAGAAACAGAGATTCAAAGCGGAAGAGAGACAAACATGGACAAGGAGACAGGGCCTGAGAGTAAAGGGGGGCAGGAGCCAGCTTCCTTGTCTTTCCCCAGCACCCAGAGCCTCAGCCCAATCCTGTACTCTGACCCATCCCTATCCCTCCCAGCTGTCCCTTGTTGCCATGGTAATAGGGAGGCCGAATATGCAGCAAAGGAGGCTGGGCCTGCAGACCTGGCCTGTCTCCATGGAGACTGAGGAAGGGGGGGGGAGCCATATCTTCTAGCCCAGGTGGTTGGCCCCCAGGTCCCCTCTGCAATTCTGCCCCCTTCCTGGGTGTGTGTGTGGTGCGGGGAGGATCTGTCAACATATCATCTCTGTCCCCCTTGTCTGTTTCTGGCAGGGATGGGCCTGGACCACAGGCAAGGTGGTTCAGAGGACAGACATGCCTCAAGGTGTTTGGATCCCAGGAGATTCTAGGCTCTCTCTCTCACTCTCTCTGTTCTCCCATTAGGCTGGGGGAAGCCTCGGCCCCCCACACGATACCCCAGATACAGGCTCATGTCCCCCTTTATGCACTCCCTCCTCAGACACGAGCCTGGTGAGACTGATGACTGTGCACCGTGCTCCCAGCGCGAGGCTCTGCGGAAGTTGGGGGGTGGGGGGAGGAGAGAAGACTTAGGAAGGTCACAGGGATGGACAGGGACAAGGGAGCTCAGTGAGCGAGACATAAGGAGAGACTTAAGAGGAGAAATGGACACAGTTCAGAACCAAGTAGAGGCAGATACAGAGAGATGGGCAAAGACAGATGAGAAAACAGACGGAGGGAAACAGAGCAACAGAATTACTCAGTGAAGGTGACAGAGAACCACAGGGACATAGAGAGCCTGGCAGAGACACATTTGGCAAATGGGAGTCTCGGAGATCAAGACCGGGGGATACTTGGAGCAGAAAGGGGGAGGGGTGTGGAGACTGGGAAATGGGGAGAAGACCCCACGGATCAGCAGCATGGTATGGGGACAGAGAGCTGGAGAGACCGGAAATGCCTGCAATCATTGCAATCATATTCTAGTCACCTCAACAGACCCAGAGTCTGGCCCAAGGGCAGAGACATTGATTAAAGTCTGTACAATAGATGTGGGGACAAGAGACCCTGACTCGAGCCCACCCCCACACCTGTCCCCGAGGGGGACGCACACACACAGCAAGGGCCGGAGACACAGGAGGGGCTGGGTGGAGACTGGGGGTGCTGTGTGTCGGGCGGGGTCTCCAGGAAGGGGCCCGCCCACGCACCTCCAAGGCAGGCGGGCCCAGGCGCCAGTCCCCGCCTGGCCGGTGCTGAACGGACAGCTCCCGGGCTCGGGCAGCCTGCCGGGGAGAGCCCAGCCTCTGGCTTTCCTCACCGCTGCGGCCCCCTCCCCTCTCCATCTAGTTTTCCTTGGCTTCTCATCTCTAGCCTCCCTCTCTAGTCCCACCTCCATCTCTGCTTCTCTCAGCCCCAGTTCCCGGGGGGTGGGGGGAGTGGGTCTCATAACTTCCCTGCTTCATCTGTCTCCCCGTCTGCCTCGGTAGTACCCTGTCCCCATCTCCATTCTATCTCTCCTAATCACGGTGGGTCTCCCTCTGTTTCTCCCCCCTCTTGGCTCCCTCTCTCTCTCCCTCCCTCTCTGCCCCCTCCTTGTTTCTCTCTTTCTCTCCCCGCCACCACTGCCCTATCTCTCTTCCTCTCTTCCCACCTCTCCATCTCTCCCCCTTCTACTCGGCCTCGTTATGGCTCTTGCTGTGTGACCTTCACGCGTCCTTTCTCAGCTGCAGTTTCCAGTGGAAACCTCCAGCGGGGCGGGGGAAGGCGGGGACGGAAAGCAGACCCACCCCTCTCCCCGCTCCACCAGCCCTTCAGCCACCCCCTCTCCACTGGGATTTCTCACTTCCTCTCTTGGGGGCTGGGGAGGCACACTTTCCACAGAAACACAGGGTCACAGTCACAGACAGTTGAAGATGGCCTCCTGGGTGTACACACACACACACACACACACACACGCCCACGATGAAAAAGTCACCACATCACCCTAGCCCAAGCACACACTTGGCACTGTGTGGCCACTCCAGGCACCACCACACTAAGCAGTTCCCTCGCCCTCCCCGCCCCCAACCCCATCTGGTTTCTATCTTTCTGTGTCTCTGTTCCCTGGTGTCTCCGCCTCTCCAGATTCCTGCATTTTTCTCCATCTGTCTCAGGGTCTCAGTTGCAGCCTCCTTCTGTCCTGAGAGAAGGTCAGTGGAGAGGGGCCAGCTGCCAGGACCTGGGCTGACCTGCTGCCTGAGGGCAGGGCCCAAGGGTGGAGAGAGTCCAAGAGTGACCATCCAGTGTGTGGTTCTCAGCAGACTCCGTGGGGAGCCCAAGCCTTAATGCCCTCACATCCCCAGGAAATGAGACCCAGGTATCCCCAGTTTTGGGGTTTTGTTCTTTTTTTTATTCCAACAGGGACTGGGGTGTGGCAGCGGGAGGGATGGGGGCCCAACTGACCTCCTCCCTGGGGGGGGTCTCATAGAAATTCCGAGGTTTCTCCCCAAAAAAAAGAGAGAAAGAGAAGAGTTTAGGGGCGCCAGGGGACACCCATCCGCCCAGAGGCCCTCCCCTCCTCCAGAAGTGGGGAGGGCTGTGTCAAGTCTTGGGGAGCCTGAGCAGTTCCAGGATGGGGCTCTCCTCGCGGACTGCTTTCCGCTTCTGGAGGGGCCCCGCAGTCCCCGGCGCTGAAGTCCTCGGTTCCTGCGCTCCTGTCCGCAGTCGGGGGCGGAGGGCAGGGTCCGCGGCACCCTCTGGCGAGTCCACTAGGGGGCGCAGGCAGGCTCCGGAGCCGGGCCTCGGACTTCACCGTGAGCCGAAGGCAAAATCGCGGCGTCCCGCGCACCGGGGCGCAAAGTCCCGTCCCTTGCCCCACTGGGGAAGCGGTGGCGGGGGAGGGGGGGCGGCCCGGGCCTGGGGCGGGCCCCGTCCCTGCGATCAGTCCGGCCGCCAGCCCGGCTCCGCCCGCGGTCACTCGTGCTCCGCCAGCTCGCGGGGGCCGGCGGGGCCGGGCCGCGGCCGGGGCGGGCTGGTGGCTTCGGCGGGGGCGCCAAGGCCACGCGGGGGCGCGCCGGCCCCGGACGCCCGCAGCGCCTGGATGCGCCGACACTCCTGGCAGACGCGCACGTGGGTGCAGGGCGTGGGGGCGGCGGGCCGTGCCCCGCCGGGCGGCCCCGGGTCGTCCAGGAGGCGCTGGGGCCCTCCGTGCGCGCCGCCCGCCTCCCCGCCCGCGCCGGCCGAGTAGAGCTTGCCGTTGCTGAGGCGCATCTCGCGGACCGCGCGCAGCGACAGCAGGGCCCGGCTCGGGCCGCCCGGGCGCCGGCGCCGGCGGGACCGCGACGTCTTGCGGCAAGACACCGCGTGCCGCAGCTCCTGCAGCATCTCCTGGCACACCGACACCTGTGGGCGGCGCGGGGCGGGGCGCGGTGGTCACCGGCCGGGGCGCCGCCGCCCCTCGCCTGGCTTCTGCGTCTCCCCTCCTCCTCTCCTTTCCCCTCTCATCCCCTGTTCCCCGCCCCCGTCTCACCTCTCCATTCCTCGGTCTCTCCGCTTCTCTCTCCCCTTCCGTTCCCAGGGTTTCTCCCCAAGTAGCCCTCACCTTCTGTCTAGGCTCCTCTCTCTCCCTTTCTTATCACTCTTAAGTCTCTGACCACCTCCTGCTTCTTTTCCATCTTTTACCTCTCATTCATGCTACCATTCCTGCAATACATTTCCTGAGCGCCTGCTGTATGCAGAGAACCAAACAGACACAAGTCCCTGCCCTCATGGAGGTTGGGTTCCAGCGTGCAGAGACAAAAACAAAAACAAAAAACAAAACTGTAAATGTAGGTAGCCTGTTAGCTGGTGATGAGTGGTTTGGAGAAAAATAAAACCGGGAAAAGAGGTGCAGGGAGTGATGCTGCATCTGCAGAAGGGAGGTCAGGGAACACTCATTGCGAGGAGGATCTTCAGTAAGACTGGATGCTGAGGGGCACCTGGATGTCTCAGTGATTGAACACCTGCCTTTGGCTCAGGTCGTGATCCCGGGGGTCGTGGGATCAAGTCCTGCATTGGGCTCCCCGCAGGGAGCCTGGTTCTCCCTATGTCTCTAATGAATAAATAAAATCATAAAAAAAAAAAAAAAAAAAAAAAAAAGACCGGAGCCTGGGAGGAAAGCAGGCGGATGCTGTAGCAGGTCAAAGGTGTGGGGGGAGGGGGGACCTATAAGCAGGGCAGGGTGGCTGGAACCGAAGGGAGATGCAGGGGGGATGGGAGATGCAGGGGGGATGGAGAGAAGAGGAGGAATGCAGTCCCTAGGCTGTTGTAAGGGTTTGGTTCCCAGTCAGGTGGGAGGCACTGGAGAGTTTTAAGGAGAGGACTACTGTACTTTCACAGGCTCTCTGGTGCCGTGTTAAGAAGAGACTAGGGAGGCCAAGGGCAAGCTGAGTGGCAGTGGCTGGATCCTGGGTATTTTTCGAAGGTGGAGCCAACAGGACTGGCTGAGAGATCCGGGGGAGGACTGAGAGAGAGGGGAGAGTGAAGGGTAATCCCATCTTGGCCTGAGCAAACGAATGACTGTGCTGTCTGCTGCGTGGGCAGGAGCTCTGCACTGGCCACGTGATGTTCCGTGGGCTACCTGTCAGACATCCATGGGCAGATGTCGAGTACGGGGCTGAGTTTACAAACCCTAGGTCCAGGGAGAAGTCCCTGTGAGGGATGCACACTGGGGGGTTATGGCAGGCAACTCCAGGGTCCTGCCTTCCAGTGCCCCCCCTCCAGTGTAGTCCCCTCTGTCTTTGTATCTGGGCTGCTGTGTGACCAACAGAATATGGCTAGTCAGCTAACTAGTCAGCTGACATTTTGGCTTCTGCTGGGTTCACCCTTGCATCACTCGCTCCGGGAAAAGTCAGCTGCCACGGTGTGAGGACACCCAAGCAGCCCTCTGGAGAGGTCCCGAGGCCTCCTGTCAACTGCCATTGGAGTGTGTATTCATATGTTCTTTATTCTATCCTAGGATGTTCTGACATCTTAAAAACCTTGCTGGCCAGGTAGAGACTGGTCCTCCCAGAGCTAGACAACTCTTAGGGATAGCAGAGGGCTGGGAGCCCACCTTTCATGCAAATCAACCAATCCCAATACCTCTCCACCCCGCCACTTGATGTAACTCCCACACCCTAGCTGCTCTAAATCACCCAGGCCCAGATACACACAACTAGAGCCCACTGACATTACCCACACGAGCCAGTTCTAAGCTGCTCTCCCTGCCTGCCTTGCCTTCATGCAGAAACCCCAGTGAAGTCTGAGGCCTAGGCTTTTCCCCAGCTCCAGCTCCTGACAATCCTGATGCTTCCCCTGTGGCCCTGTGTGGTGTGGCATGACCCCTCCTGGGAAATGTAAGTAATAAAATATCTTCTCTCAGTGGCATTGGCCTCTCCGTGTCATCACTTAGTCACCTCTAGAAATCAAAATCCTACAAGTACATTTGGAGACAGCATGCCACCTTGGAAGTGGACCCTCTGACTCCAGGCAGTCTTTCAGCCAACAGCATGACCGGGACCTCACTAGAGACCCTGGCTGCCAGGGCCACCCAGCTAAGGTGCTCCCAGATTTATGACCCACGGGAACTGTAAGCTGACATAAGTGTGCTGCTTTAAGCTGCTAAATCTTAGGGTGTTATATAGTAATAAATAACTAATACAGGTTGTTAGCATAGCAGTGGTCTTACAAACCGTTTGGCTGGATGGGATCGCCAAAGGGGTGGAGAAAGCCAGAGGAGTCCAAGAAGGAGCCCTAGAGCCTCTTAACAAAGGACTGGCCACAGAAGAAGGAGCAAAGTGAGGCATGAGCATGGAACAGAGGGTTTTGAAGAAAGCAATCAGCTGTGCTGAAGCCTATCACTAGCTTACATGTGATGAGGCCTGACATTCCTGCAGTGGATTCTGGATGTGGGTCACGGGTGACGAGTGGCTTCAGTGCAGAGGTGAGGACAACAGCTGGATGGGAGTGTGCTCAAGAGTGAATGTAGGTGAGGACCTGAAGCAGCAGGGAGAAACACTTTCAAGTGTGTAAGGTTAGGGGAGAAGTGGAGTGGTGTCTGGGAGGGGAAGCGGGGTCAGGGAAATTTCTAGAAGATGGAGAAGATGACAGCAGGTTTGTATGCTGACGGCCTTGATCCAATAGAGGGGAGGAAACGGATGATTCGGGGATGGGGGGAAAACCATGGAAGGATGGAAAACCATGGAAGGATGTCCTTGGGGAGGGAAGAGAGGAGATGGGGGCACAGGGAAGGGCGCCTTAGCTGGGAGTATGCATGTTCCCTTGGAGTAACTGACTGGGTGGGTGGAGAAAGCAGGCAGGTGCCTAGATGTGGAGAGGTCTGTATGCTCTCCTCTGACTCCTATGCTTTCCTCAGAGACGTGGAAGCAAGGTCATGGGTCAAGGTGAGGAGGGGGATGGGCCCGGAGCTAGAGGAGAGAGGGGGGTGGGACGTGCAGGAGTGCAGGGGCACGTGTGGGTCCGGAGATGGAGGAGTGCCACTGGGCAGCAGCGAGGCCCCATGGAGCAGAGACCAGCCCCACTCATTGCCTGCTCACCACCTCTCATTCCTCTTGCTTCACCCCCTGCCTCCCCACATCCTTCTCCCCTCCTTTCCCCTTCATCCTCATCTCTGTCCATGCCTGCTTCCCTCCTCTGGCCTTCCTCACACTCGCTCTCCTCTCCCTTCTGTTTGCACCTGCCTCTTCTCGGACCCCCTCTACCCCAGGGGTCTCTCAGGTCCCCTCCCTGCCCCTCACTGCCTCTGCTATTCTTCTAGGAAGGCTGTGCAGGTCACAACCTCCATGCCCCTCCGCCCTGGCACCCCACTTCTCCCCCACACCCTTCGCCAACCTCCTCACCTCTTCGGATTCTGCCGACCTCCGCGTGGACCATATGAATTCCATGACCGCCACGAAGACAGCAATGATGAGGCCACAGATGAGCACAACAAAAATGCCACCAATGTTCTCCATGCCCAAACCTGGGGGTCGAGGGGGAAAGCCAGGGGGTTGGGGCTGTGTGGGCACAGGGACCTCAGGGGGCTTTGGGAATGGCAAGTTGTGTGGGGTAGCTGACCTTTAGCTCGATGGTCCTCCTCCTTGGGGCACCGGCCCCCCTCCCACCACTTGCGCTTCAGGATCTCCAGCCGGTTGTTCTCCTGAAGCTGCAGGATGGCCAAGGTGATCTCATCCCGGAATGGGGAGCCTGGACCAGACATACAAGGGAGTGGACTGGCCGCTGGGGCCCTGGAGCCCTGCCCACCCAAACCACAACTGCTCCCTCACCACGACACTTCCTTCTGCCTCCACCACATCCCCTGGGGCTTCTCTGTCCACCTTCAGGTCTGACCACTGCTTGCCACTCTCCTGTGACCAGCCTGAGCCAAGCCCCCACTATACCTCATGTCACATTTGTCACGGCCCCCTCCCTGCAGCTCTCCTCACCCCCCACCCAGGCTCTTCTTTATGGCAACCAGAGGGACAACTTCAGAAACACAGCCATAGATCTCGCCTCTCTCATGCTCACAATTCTCCAATGGTTTTCCAATGCAGAGAGAACCAAGGCCTTCCCTCAGACTAAAGGGCCTGCGTTCACTGACCCCGGCCACCTGGGGCTCTCAGCTCCAGCCACACCAGCCTCCTGGCTGTTCCTCCAGACACAATCCTACCATAGGACTTCTGCCTGGAAGGTTCCTTTCCCCACATCACTTGGGGCTCTACTCACATGGTACCTCAAAGGGTCTCCTCTGATCAGCCTCACTTAAAATGGCACCAAGCACCCCACTCCCTGTCAGTCTCTTCCCCTTAATTTACTTCAGAGCAGCTGTGACCCCCCGGTGTCACGATACAAAGCCACGTGTTTATTGTCTGCTTGCTGTCAGTGCCCCTAGTCAAGGGCAGGAGGCTGAAGGCTTGGCAGCTCCCTGCTGAGGCATTCTAGCATGCAGTGCAGTGCCTGGCACACAATAGGGCATCAGACAATCTGCCAAGTGAATGAATCTCCGGCCACATCTCTCCTCTGCGTGGCCTCAACCCCAGGCAACCTCTCCTCCCTACCCTTGGATCCTTGTCTTAAACCATCCTTAGGTCCCAAATACCCTACATGTGTCCTATCCTGGACTCATTTCTTCATTCACTAGGACACTTCTTAAGCATCTACCAGGGGCTAGGAACTAGGGACATGGGCGAGTAGAGTGTTTCATATTTATCAGGCACCTACTATGCGCCAGACCCTTGGTTTACAGATGTTAATTCAAGTCCCTCATGATCCTGGTATTACTAAGTGTTACTGCCCCCCTCCCCACCATTTTCTGGATGAGGCAGGTGACATTCTTGCCTAAGGTCAGGCACAGAGTCACAGAAGGAGCTGGAATTTGAATCCAGGTCAGTGTGACTCCAGAGCCTGGCCCCCAAAGCACCAGGCTACACGGCTTCCCCGGCACAGCACTGAGACAAAGCACAAAGCTGCTAATATTTAGGGTAATTTGTCACACAGCAATAGAAAACTAACACAGCAGTGAGAAGTAGTGAGATGGATTTCAAAACCAAGATGTCAAGATGTAGTGATAAAGTTGGTGGGTTTTCAGCTCTGGGTCCTGGAAAAGCAAGTCTAAGTCCCCCTGGCAGATCCACCCACCTATCCCTCATACCTCCCTTTTTCCCTCCCTCCCATCCATCATCCCTATTCTGAGCACCTGTGTTGAGCCCAGCTGTGGGTTCCATGCAGAGAACATGAAGTACATAAAACCAGGTCTTCACCCTCAAGAGGGTCCTTGGGCCAAAGGGGAAGGTGGCAAGTGTCATGGCTCATAAGTACTGGGTTGTACGCAGTCTCACTGGGTTCCCCCAATGGCCATGCAGGGTTGGAACTGACTGTTGCCAGGCCCGTTTTTGCAGGCCTAGTGTGTTGGTTCAGGATGGTGACACATGCCCAAGGCCTTGCAGCCAGGAGGCCGCACATGACAGGGGACGCCTGGCCCAGTCTCCAGCTCACATGGCCCGGTTTCAGATGCCCAGGGCTCCCTCGGCATTCCCCAGGCCCACCACTCCGTACCCAGTGGCATGCCGATGCCGTAGCCCTTGGTGTCGAGGAGGCCCCCGATCTGGGTGAGGTTGCAGTTGAGACGCCGGTGGTACTCGTTCATGGTGGACTCAAGCAGGAAAGCGTAGCGGGAGTTGAGAACGCGGGCGATGCCTTCTTCTGTGCTCTTGACAAACACGCTGGGCTGCTTTGACTGCATGTAGTTCCACATACGCTGGTATGTCTGGTACCGCGAATTCTGGGGATAGGGGGGTGGCAAAAGGGGAAGTCAGGCATGCGGCAAGCATCTTTCCCCTGAGCCCTGTCCCCTGCCCTATAGGAAGTTTCTCTCAACCAGAGAGCAAGCAAGGAGACCAGAGGAAGACTAAAGAGCCAAAGTCAGAAGAGAAGAACAAGACAGACCACTCGAGGCCAGGTCCAAGTCATCCACACTCCCACCAGCCCAGCGAGATCCCTGAGGACTGGAGGCTTTGGAAGAAGGGACCACTGTCTGTTCTCCAGCCTGTCTTCTCTCTTCCACCCCTGGGCCTGGCTTGGCCTGACACCCAACCCTGTCTTCCCATCATTCCCAGGCCTTATGTGCAGAAGCTCAACCCCAAATTTACCAGGACCCACCTGGGTTGGGGAGACCTGTGTCCGTGCCAAATAGGACAGTTTACTTCCTTCAGACCCTGCAGGAACCTTCTGGGGAATGCCCCACCCCGCCACTACTTGCGACATGTGCCCTCCTTTGCTCTGAGGTCCAGACACTGTTCTTCCTATGTACCCCACAGGCTAGTTCCCAGGGCTCAGCAATCTCCCAAACCTACTTCTCTGGGCTCCCATCTGTGAACTGGTCCTGTGACCCACCTAGGACATCTGGGAGTTCACCCCTCCTCTCCGTGCTTCGACCAGTGGCCCCTCCCAGCTCCAGCCTCCCTTAAATCATTAGTCTACTCCCCACCTGCCCTGGAGGGAACCTCCAGCTCTAAATGGATCACCCCTGTTTGGTTACCATTCCTATCTCCCCACTTACAGGTTCCAATCTCAGCCCTATCCTAGCATTCAGGACCTCTACAGTCACGCAAACCTCCTTGCCAGGCTTGTTTTCCTTGTGATTCCTTCCCACCACCCCATTATACACAGTGACAAGCTCCTTTCACCCTAAAGGGCCTTGCCCTCCTCTCGGCTGGCCCATTTTCCTAAGTCTAACACTTCTAGCAACTTCCCTAACCCCATTTGGCCCATCTAGCACTGATATAACATTAGATCCCACATCTCCTTTCTATTCCCTGGGTGAGAGTCTAGTTCCTCCAGCCAGACAGTAACACTCCCTGTGACACCATAAGAGTGTCTTCTGCTCCGCAGCCTCCCTGACTGTCATGACCCAGGAGGCCCTGTCCAGCCCCCACCCTGGGCATCTACACATGGTAGGGATACCAAGCCCAGGCAACTTCAAAGGCCCCACCTGAAAGAAGGTCATGGTGGAGCCAGCATGGATGGTGCCATACTCAATGTTGGTCTGGTCTGCCAGGTCGTCGGCTGACTCCACGGGCACCTCCATGCGCTGCACGGTGAGGAAGGCAGCCAGGTTGGCCGTGTAGGAGGAGATGATGATCAAGGTGAAGGCCCACCTGAGGGGTAGAAAGACTGAGCCACAGTCTGGAGCCATGCCTGCCACCTTCCCACTGTGGCCATGCACCCTGCTGGTGGCGCCCATCTCAACGACCTCAGCATTTGGAAGGCTCAGTGACTGCTGACTTGTGGGAAGGCTGGAAGCACAGATTTTGGAGCCAGACTCTCTGGGTTTAATACTGCTTCCAGAGACTTCCACTTCCAGATATAAGAGAATAATATATCCTGAACATACTGTCCCACTGTGAACAACTAGAAAACTGAACAGAATAGAGAAAACTATTTAAAGACACAGGACAATAGGCATCACAGGACTGTAATCCCTGAGGAAAAAAAAGCAATGAAGTGAGACTTATCATTGCCCAGGCTGCCTAGCTGAATTTAATTTATAGACTGCAATGCCAGGAAGGGAAGCCCAGTCTGGCAATCACACTGAGTTGCAGAGGTGGAGATCAGAGAGGCCAAGGTGGCTAGAATTTGTGGGACAGAGAAACCAAGAAGAGGGAGTGGCACAGAAAAAGAGGGTTCCAGAAATCTGCACAGAGCCCCCTCAAATCTTTGGCTGAATATTGATCCGTGCATGCATAGGGTCAAACTCCAAGAGGCCAGAGAAGAACTGCTTTCAAAGACAACAATTTTTAGGGTTCATACAGCGCTGGGAATCTTTTGAGCTCCTTCCAGTAGTGAGATCTCACTACTCTGAATACATGAGATATTCAGTAAAGACCCCCAAAGACAACCCATTACAAATAGAGTTAAGTCAGCCCTAGAATAAAGATTATGCCAGACCTGGCCCCAGTGAGCTGAAAAACAAGTCTGAAAAGGATCAAAATTACCCACAAGAATTTTAACTGCCTGTTAGAGAAAGTCTAAGACTCTTTAAAGTAACACATTCAACAATGTAAATGATGTAAAATTCAGTGTCTGCCATCCAGTAAAAAATTGCCAGATATACAAAGGTGCAAGAAACAGGGTACTGGGTGACACAGTTAACTGTCTAACTCTTGGTTTCAGCTCAGGTCTGATCTCAGGGTTGTGAGATTGAGCCCCGCATTAGGTTCTGTGCTCTGTGCAGAGTCTGCTTAAGATTCTCTTCCACCTCTGCCCTTCCCTCATGTGTGTGCCCACTGCTTGTGCATGCTCTCTCTCTCTCTCTCTCTCTCTAATCAATCAATCTTGGGGGGGAAAGGCAGCCAAAAGAGGGAAAACATGCATAACAAATCAAAATAAGAGTGACATCAGGGGTGCCTGGGTGGCTCAGTGGTTGAGCATCTGCCTTTGGCTCGGGACGTGATCCCGGGGTCCTGGGATCGAATCCCGTATCAGGCTCCCCACACGGAGCCTGCTTCTCCCCTTGCCTGTGTCTGCCTCTCTCTGTGTGTCTCTCATGAATAAATAAGTGAAATCCTTAAACAAACAAACAAAAAAAAGAGTGACAACAGACTTCTTGTCAGAAAGTGTAACAGGAGATAATGCAATAGGCTGCTGAAAAAGAAAAACAACCTGTCAATCTACTATTCTATATCCATCAAAAAGATCCTTCCAAGAAAACACACTAAAAATTTTCATACAAACAAAAGGTGAAAGAATTAATTGCTAACAGATCTACACTTCAAGAAATGTTATGGGGAGTGGTGCCTGGCTGGCTCAGTTGGAGGGGCGTGCAACTCTTGATCTTGGATTGTGGGTTCGAGCCTCATGTTGGGTGTAGAGATTACTTAAAAATAAAATATTTTTTTTAAAATAAAAGAAATGTTATAGGAAGTTCTTCAGGTAAAAGGAAAATAATACTAAATGGAAATTTGGATGTACACAAAGCACAGAAATAGTAGATGTGTGGGTATATATAAAAGACACATTCCTCATTTTAAAGATAGTTTTACTTTTTTAAAAAAAGATTTTATTTATTTTAAGATTTCTCTTTTTTTATTTTGAGAGAGAGAGAGAGAGAGAGGAAGCAAGCAAGAGAGAATGAGCAGAGTAAGGGGCAGAAGGAGAAGCAGACTCACCACTGAGCAGGGAGCCTAATGCAGGACTTAATCCCAGCACCCAACAGATCATGATCTGAGCTGAAGGCAGACACTTAACCAACTGAGCCATCCAGGCAACCCTAAAGATTTTATTTTTAAGTAATCTCTATACCCAATGTGGGGCTTAAACTCAACAAATCAAGAGTTGCATGCTCCACTGATTAAGCCAGTCAGGCACTCCAAAAAAATGTCTTTAAAGGACATTTATTGTTGGGGCACCTATGGCGCAGGTTGTGATCCCAGGGTCCTGGGATGGAGTCCTGTAACAGGCTTCCCACAGGGAGCCTGCTTCTCCCTATACTTATGTCTCTGCCTCTCTCTCTCTGTATCTGTCATGAATAAATAAATAAAATCTTTAAAGAAAAAGGACATTTATTGTTTAAGCAAACACACACACACATATAAACCTAATGTGTTGTGGGGTTCATAAGATAGAAGTAATACATATGATAAGAGTAGCTCGATGGATGGGAGGGTGGGACAGAAGTATATTGCTGTAAGTATTTTGTAATCAACTAAAGTTGCATATTGTAAACCCAGAGCAAGCAACTATTAAGAAAAATTTTAAAAGAAGTATGCTTAATGAAGCAGAATCATAAAAATCTCAATAAATCCAAAAGAAGGTAGAAGAGGGAAAAGGGAACCAAAAGAGATGGGACAGATTAAAAGCAAATAGTAAGTTGACAGATTTAAACCCAACCATAACAGTAATTGTGTTAAAGGTAAATGGTCTCAACCAGGGGTTGGCAAACGATGGCCCATGGGCCAAATCTGTCTTGCTATCTCTTTTTGCACAGCCCACAGGCTAAGAATGGTTTTCACATTTTTAAACGTTTAAAAAGAAATTCAAAGAAGAGCAATACTTCATGACAAATGACATATAAAATGCAAATTTTAGTGTCAGTGTCCACAAATAAAGTTTTATTGGAACATAGCCACACTCATTCATGTATGCATCATCTATGGCTGCTTTCACAATACAAGCAGAGCTGAGTAGTTGTGACAGTGACTGGATGGCCAGCAAAGCCTAACGTATTTACCATCTGGCCCAGTATGGAAAAAATTTGCCAGCCCATGCTCCAAGGCCTAAGTATGTGATGCCTATAAGAAACTTGCTTTAGATATAATGATCCAGGTAGGTCAGAAGCAAAGGAATAGAAAAAGATATGCTATACTAATATTAAGCATAAGAAAGCTGGGGTGGCTAGGGGCGCCTGGGGGGCTCAGTCCTCTGTGCAGGGTCTGCTTGAGATTCTCTTTCTGCCCCTTACCCGGCTAACACATACACTCTCTCAAATAAATCAATCTTAAAAAAAAAAATAAAGAAAGCTGGAGTGGCTATATTAATATCAAATAAGGTAACTGCAGAACAGGCACGTTACCAGGAATAGAGAGGCATTAGATAATGACAAAGGGATCAATTCATCAAGACAACATAACAATCCTAAACATTTATGCCTCTAATTACAGAGCTTCAAAATTCATGAAGCAAAAACCCTTAGAACTGAAAAGAGAAATAGATATGATTTTTCCACAATTACAGGTAGAGCTTTACCCTCCTCTCAATAATTGATAGAACAAGCAGACAGAAAATCAGTATCGATACAGAAGCCTTGAATAACACTATCAACCTACTGGCCCTAATTGCCATTTATGGCACACTGCACCCACCAACAGCAAGTTCTGTGCAAGTGCACGTAGGACACTTACCAGGATAGACCATCTGCTGAGCCATAAAACAAGTCTCAATAAATTTCGAAGGATGAAAATCCTTCAGAGAATGTTCTGACCACAATGGAACTAAACAAGAAATCAATAATAGAAAGATCTCTGGAAAATCCCCAAATCTTGGAGCTATCACTGCCTGGCTGTGTGACCTTGGACTCATCTGGGAAGTAAGTACAACCGCAGGCTGCCCCTCACGGGGCTGTTTTAAGAGTGAGCCACGTCTGGCACAGAATGAATGTGGTGCAAGCGTATGCCCTCACTGTCTTGGTGACTTGGGAGAAGAAGGTACCCATCGACCTCGCCACAGAGCCCAAGAGCAGCCACTGGTCTTACCCTGACCCTCTCTGTCCTCCTGCCTGGCAGGTGAAAGTGGCTCCCTGCAGAGGGTACAGATCTGTGGGGCAGGAAGACAGGGAGAAGCTGAGGGGCTTTCTGGACCACATCCTCCCCTAGCAGGGAATAAGGAAAACAGCAGCTAACCTTCCCTGAGCACACATGCACAGTTCTGTGTTAGGCATGGGGGTGGGGGTAGAGTGGAAGCCAGAGGGATGAATAATACAGCCTACTGCAAAAGAAAGTCAAAACCCGACACACAAAGACCTGGGGTCTGACACAACTCCCTGGAAACCAAGTCTCTTCAAATCAACCCCAAGGGCCAGTGTCATTTGCTCAAGACAGAATGATTCAGTGCCTAGGACACACCAGGCACCACCTCGACCCCAAGGATACAGCGTGACTGACTGGTGGTGGGGACTGCAGGGGAGGTAGGGTGGGAGAGGCCACTCACTGACACGGAACAGGGGAGCACAGATGGGGAGTCTGATGTGGGAGTAAAGATGTGTGCTGTGTTTGGGGGTGCTGTTGGCACACACGGAGGGGGTCTGGAGGGGAGAATTTGATGTCAGTTCCAAAACACAAAGGGAGCTGGAGCTGGCTGAGAAGGCCTCAGAGTGTACAGAGCAGGGGTTTCCCTGGTGGGGAGAGCCCCCTAGGGCACTTGGTTAGGTGTGGGGCACCCTGGTGGCTCCCGGTGTCGGTGGGTAGGGACAGGTATGCAGCAACGCAGCCCAGTCTAAACAAGAAAAATACAGTACATGATGATCTGAGCCTAACTCCATGGTAGATAAAAACCAAAAATGTTTTTTGCATGGTGATCACAGAAACTGAAGTTTCCAGAAGCGCATCTATTGTTCAGATTGAGGAACAACTGGATGTTGTGTTTGAAACTTTGCCAAAAACCCTTCATTGTTTGGAACTCAGGTCTCTGACAGCAGCCCTCCTCATGGTTTCTGAATCACTAAACCAAGACTGTTGGAGGAGTTGAGGTAGTAAATCATCATGCTCATGGTGATTTGTATTTGTACAAACATACTCATTTACCAACTATTTTAAGGTGTCAAGTCTCAGGGGTCGACACAATTCTATTAAATGGTCTCAATTCTCGTAATTCCCAATGTGCCCGTAATAAGTTGGTCTGAGCCTTGCATTCTGTCTTCTGGCAGGGCCCCACCCAAGCATTTATGCATTGCTATTATATTATTCTATCATAGATCACTTCCCTTCCTCCCCTTTGTATTGCAATCAGGGCGTATTACCAATTTGTTTTAAATCATGTGTAGGCAGGTGTGTAAGTAGATATATTACCCTTGAATTTCATCAGGGTGGGAAAGCAGATGTTACAAAACGTTCATGGTAAATCAAGGGCATTGGGTCTGGAGGTACTGACACATCACTCGTGTGGGGTGAGAAGCTGGGTGAGAGAGGGCAAGGTAGAGTGGGGCTGTGGTCGGGCATAACCTCAAAACCATGGATTGGAGGCAGGGCTGCCCTAAATGATGGTGAGCCCTTGGGTAGGGCCGTAGGAGGCTGTAGCCCCAACAAACACCAAAGATGAGGGGTCCAGGAGACCAGTTTGGGCCCCGCTGGCAGCCAAGTCCCAAGGCTACTGGCATCGGACTGCTGAGTCATCATGCTGGGGTCACATTTAGAGACTAAGAAACCTCTGTTGAGACATCCGCTGGCCGAGTGATCGAGTGAATGTATGAGAGGACAGAGGGTGAAGACAAGAGTGAGCTGGGGTCAAAGTCTCCGGTGGGGGGTCCAGGGGTGTGTGACTGGGGGCTTCCAGGGTGATGGTGATGGGTACAGGCAGAGAATGCCCAGCTGGAGAAGGGGTCCCTGACCGAGGAGCAGAAGGGATGGCCCACAGAGAGGAGGTCACCAGTCCACCACCTGACCTGAGGACCCAGCCAGATTTGTCACAGCACCTAGCCTGTCTGGAATGCTCCTCCCTCTCCTGGGCAGGGAGGCCTCTATTTTAGCCTTTAGGACTCAGCTAGATGTCACCTCTTCAAGGAGGCTTCCCTGAGCGCTCATATTCCCTACTGTTCTCTCTCCCCCTGCTCTGTTTGCTTCAGAAGCACAGTTTGCCTGTATCTAATATTTCATTATATTAACACCATCAGTAAGTGGCAACTGGTGTATGTGGTAGGCCGAAGGACCTCCGCCACCAGAGATGTCTACATCCTAAGCCCTGGAACTCACGAGTATGTCCCCTTATGGGGTAAAAGGGCCTTTGCAGATATGATTAAGTTAGGGGATTTGAGATGCAGAGATTATCCTGGATTATTTATTTGGGGGGCGGGCCAGCCAGGGTCCTTATAAGTGGAAAGAGGAGATCAGAGCCAGAGAGAGAGATAGGAGGATGCTATGCTGCTGGCTTTTAAGACAGAGAAAGCAGCCATAAGCTGAGGAATGCAGGTGGCTTCTAGGTGCCAGGAAGGTCAGGCAAACAGATTCTCCCCTGGAGCCTCCAGAAGGAGCCAGCCCTACCAACACCTGGACCTGAGCACAGTGAGATTTCGGATTTCTGACCTCCGGACCTGTAAGAAAATACATTTATGTGGTCTTAAGCCACTAAACCTGTATACTTGTTGCAGCAGCAATGGGAAACTAATACAGAGCACGTGACACTTGAAACGATGCCAGACCCGAAATGTTAAAAAACTGTCATCAAGACTCAAAAGATGCAAAGCCAGCGGACCAAGCGAGTTGCCAACGACTCACTATATGAGGGGGTTAGTCCCACTCACTTGGGAGAGGAAAACCTGCCACCCATTAAACGTTAGTCTTGAACAGGTTTTGGATCAGACGACATCTTTGGGATTTATTTATTCTTGGGATAAAAGATGACGTTCCTGTGTTTATTCGTTTAGCTATTTATTCTTGGCTCCTCTGCCTCTTGAGGCCGGATGCTTCACCTGAGGGCCTGACACAGGGAGGGGCTTGAGAAGCATCTGCTGAATGGCTGTTGATGCATAATGAATCCTAAATGACAGGGAGAAGATGAGGAAGACAGTCTTTAAGAAGGCCCTAGGGAGCAGGGCTGGGCTCAATCGGCTGGAGCTGGGGGCCCTGGGGAGGAAGCCAGCCTAGCTCGGCCCTGCCTCTGGAGGAGTGTGTGGTCTCAGTGCTCTAATGCATAAACCCAGGAGAAGGTTGGCTCGTCTAGTGCTATCATAGCTCCTGAATTTTCAAGAAGAGTGAGAAACCTGGATTTGTGAATGAATTTGCCCAATTTTTAAATGTTACTAATTCAAATGTTTAAAAAACGGTGGGCCAAACGGACATGAATTGACAGTGTCCACTGTCCAACATGTGGCTTCTTGGAGCTTGTCATGGGGATAAAGTAAGCTCTGTCCAGGTTACTAGGGTCCCTAAGGGAATTTGAGGGAGCAGGTATCCCTAGACAGTGAAGGCTGCCCAGGTCTCTGTGACCACAGGGTCTGTGCAGGCCAGCAACAGCCACGCTGATGCTGCTCCAATCATCATCCTCATGTCAGCAGAAGCACTTTTGTATATCAGCCCAACTGAATCCTTACAACCTGAGACATGGGCATTTTTATCTGCGTTTTTCAGATGAGGAGACTGAGGCATGGGGGCAGAATGTGGCATACCCAATGTCACACAGCTCGCAGCAGGCAGGGCTGGGGTTCAGCTCTCCCCACCCCGTTCCCTGTCACACAGCTGGCGGAGGGGGACCGGAATCCACCCAGGACACAGATGGGGCTCTCCCCACCCGGGTGGGACAGACAGAAGGCTGCTCACCAGACTCCACTGACACAACGTGTGGACAGCGCCCGGGGCATGATCTCTGAGCCCTGCTGCATGAAGCCCCCCACGGGGAACCAGAGGCTGTTGCCCAGCGTGTACTGGTTCTCCAGGATGTGGGGGCGCGCCCGCAGGCACGGGTGTGGGTTGTACCACTCGTAGGGGCTCAGCCTGTGGAGAGACATGGGAGTGAGGGGTGGTAGGAGCCAAGGGAGGGAGAAAGAGGAGAGAAATAGAGGAAAGAGGCAGAGACACCGTGATGAGAAGAGATGAGGGGCAGTTAGAAAAAAGAGGGAAAAGAGAGAGATGAACAGAATGAGACGCATACACAGAGAAGAGGTGGAAAGAAACACAGAGAGACACAGAGAAAGAGGGAGAGAGAGAGAGAGAGAGAGAGAATGGGAAGGGGAGATGCCCAGAGAGAGAACCCCAGAGCAATAGTCAGAGCTGCAGGGTAAGACAGGGCCTGCAGACAGGGAGAGAGGGCGAGAGGAGGGCACGGAAATCCAAAGCCTGGACAGACAGTGCGCGTTGGCCAGACGCCCTGGCCTGTGCCTTTTCCTCGCCTCCTCTTCCCAGGCAGCAGGCAGTGGACTCACCGGGCAGCCAGGAACAGGACGCAGCTGACGGCCAGGTAGGCGAGAAGCATGAAGAGCCACACAGCAGGCGAGAAGGGGTCCAGGAAGGAGAAGTAGCCAGGCTTGCGGCCCTGGGGGGAAGAGGGAGTGAGGCCCAGAGCCACCCCAAACTGAGTCACATTCCCAGCCCCTGCCCCGCTGGGTGCCCATGAGCACAAACAGCCCATCAAGGAAGGTCCAGCCCACAGCATCTGCTTCCCTGGGGGGACACAGTTGTCAGCCCCACAGCCAGCTTCTGCCCCACAGCCTCCACATCTCCAGAGGAGCCGTACCATGTGCACTCGGTAGAGGATGCTGATCCCCAGGGTCATGAAGGGTTTGGAGAAGTCGATGACCTTCTCCCGCTCGGCTGTGATGGTGAATGCAGCCACAGCCAGGTCCGCCTTCTGCTGGAGGGGAAGCAGGGCAGGGGCAGAGGGGTGGGCCAGGGAGACAGACGGGCAGTTAGGGAGAAATGCACAGAAAGAGCTACCGAGAGACCAGCAAAGAGAAAGGAGGGGGACGGAAGGGGCCAGGAGCCCGCGCTATCTCCAGCAGCACCTTGGGGCCAGAATCGGACCCCTGTCACCACATGTCTGCGGGAAGACGCTCCTGTGACCTCTTCCCTGCCCGGCTGCCCCTCCTCATCCTGTCAAGTTCATTGTTAAGGCCCTGCTTTATAAACTCCCCGGGGACCTGCATATCTCCCACCTCCTTCACTGCTCGGTCCTAGAGAGCACCTGCCACTGATGCTGAGATGCCAGGACGCTGACCCACTCAGGCCTTGGTTTCCTCTCTTGTCTTTACAGTTAACAACATGGAACATTTACTCTGCACTGACTTTGCACCAGGCTCCACCCTAGTTAACACTTTCTATAGATTGCCTTGAATCTTCCTTCCAACAGCTCCCGAAGGGCCACTATTAGCCCTGTTTTATAGATGGAGAAACTGAGTCTCAGAGAGGCCAAGGCACTAGTCAGTAAAGGCAGGAGCCAAGGGACCTTAAGGCAGAGATGGGACCTCTCCTGCCACTGGCAGGCACTGGTGACTTACGTGTGTACATAAAGGCACCCCTGCCCCGACATAGGACCGGCGCCCAGCATAACTGACATAATGACCTTGGGGGAAGCTACATGTCTTGAGTGGGGGAGGGGTACCCAGGGTCCAGGTCTGAGGTAGTGAGGGTGGGGAGTGGGTGCGGCAAGACAGAGAGAAGGGTTTGGGTTAGGGTCTGGCTGGCATACCCAGAATCCCTAATCCAAAAGGATCATTTTTGCTCTAGCCCAAGTGGACTTAGCCGGCCTTTAGCTGTGGGCCAGACATAAGCCTGGGAAACACCCAGCACTTTGCACACCCTTCCCGCCACACAGGCACACATACACACTGCACACGTGAGCACTGCCCACGGTCATGTGTATGCCACCGCTGACATGTGCACACCACACCACATCCACACACACGTGCTAAGACACAGGCTGACCCAGAGGCGGACCACGGATGCAGGCAGACAGACTCCTGCCCTACACACAGTGTAGGGAGGAGTGGAGACACAGGGTGGAGGGGCATTCCCTAGAGGCACACGCGGCTCTCACATGCGTACATACATGACGGAGCAGGCAGGGCAGGGCAGGGCGCTGGAAAGGGCCAGGTGCGGGAATGGGGAGCCCCGGCTCTGCCCTGAGTTCGCTGGGTGACCTCGGGCAGGGGCTTCCGCGTCTCTGGGCCTCAGTTTGCTCATCTGCAAAATGGGGGTGGGGGTTGGACGAGATGTCTCACACAGCTCTCTTGGTCCTGGGGTTGCCACCTGGCTCCCAGGATACCCCTGCCAGGCCTACTGACTATCCCTCAGGCCTCAACCGGATCCCCGAATTGACTCTAAATTCAAGCAGAGACTACCCATGGGGCTGAAATAAGAGAAGAGGTCCTGGATCACTGGCCCAGGAGGAGACACACACTCACACAGAAGCAGCTGAGACTGAGAGCACACGAGGTAATACAGGTGTGGACAGAACTGGGGCGCAGGTCAGAAGACAAGTGTGGGGCGAGGGAGATAGCACCAGCTCCAGGGTGACGTGAGAGCTGGGAGAGGGCACAGCCCCACAGCAGGATCCAGAGTTGGGAGGGTGCAGCAGGGGCCCAGAGCCTGGCTAAATTTGGGGCATACCCTTGGGAATTCTTGATGGTGACAGTAAGGAGCATCTTGCCACTCTCATGACTAATAGGTGAACTGCCAGGAGCAATGTCGCTATTACAGGAATCCTATTACTTTTATGCACCCACGGGATGTGTGCCCTGGGAAGGCCCTCCATGGGGGCCCGAGTCTCCACTTCGGAAAGCAGGAGTCAGTGGCACTGCAGACAGGGCTCAGGAAGGCGCTGCTGGACTCTAGTCCAGGGAGCCCACTTGCTCCCTCCTTTCTGCTCCATCCATGCTCGGCTCCCTAGCCTCCTCACCCACTCTGGACACCTTGCCTCGAGCCAATACCTAGGCCAAACCTGCTTCTTTCCCTTTCCCGAATTCTCCACATCTCTTCCAGTAGGAAGGGCAGCGGCTCTGCTGCCAAAACATAACTCTGGTCTGTCCACTTCCGTCCATCCCCTCTGAACAGGCCCTGACCATCAGAGTCTCTCTCCTGACAATCCTTTTTTAAAAAAATATTTTATTTATTTATTCATGAAAGACAGAGAGAGGCAGAGACATAGGGAGAGGGAGAAGCAGGCTCCCCGACGGAAGCCGGATGTCGGACTTGATCCCCAGACCCAGGATCATGCTCTGAGCTGAGGGCAGATGCTCAATCACTGAGCTACCCAGGCTTCCCTCTCTTCTGATAACCTTATCAGCTACCTCACCAGCCCCCTGGCCACCACTCAGAACCCCACAGTCCAGAGGGAAAGTCCCCTGTTAAAGAGCCCCGAGTGGCTCTGCACTGCACCTAAAACAAATCTTTTCCTGGCCAAGAGGCCCTAGATGATCTGAGACCCACCTGCCTGCTGACCTCACCTCATGCCCTCTCCCCTCACCCACTTGGCTGCAGCCACAATGACTGCCTTTTGCTCTTCAACACAGAAGGCTCATTCCCCACCTCAGGGCCTTTGCATGTGCTCCTCTGTAGCTCTTTCTCACCACTCGAAGTTTAGCTCACACTTCACTCCTTCAGGCCTCCCCACAGAGGCCTCTAGATGCCATTTACCCCTATGCCAGGGTCTTCTCTCTTGTATTACCCATTACCCTGCTTTATATTCTGCTTTTTAGCAGTCCTGGAGATGACCCTGCCTGTTTGCTTATTAATGGACCAGCTTTCCTACTAAATTATAAGTTCCCTGCCTATCTGGTTAGAGGTGTACCCCAGGATCTACAGAGGGGTTCCCAACAAATATTGCTGGATTTTGACCAAGCCTGGCCTCTCTGAATGGCACCCAGGGCTGTTACAGTTCCCTAAAATATTCCTGGGCCTCTCGCCCCCTCTCTCACACCAGCTGCTTTCTGGCCTCTGCATCACTGAACACACCATTCCTTTTGCCCGAGGCATCCCACTCTGCCCTGCAGAACTGGATCTCACCCACTTCTACAGGGTCCCTAGCTTCCCTCCTCTGCAGCACCTTCTATGGATCCCCCACATGCTCAACACCCTTTGATCTATCACAGCATTTAGCTCAGTTTGGAAAACATCCGTTCGCGTCTCTGCCTCTGCAACTAAACCTGCAAAAGCAGGCCCAGCTGGACACATCATGTATCCTCTGAAGAACCAGGAATGTCACCCCTCCCCCAGGGGCCTCCCAGAAAGTCCCAGACAGAGAAAGCTCTCCTTCCCTGTGCTTTATGGAACCTTACATGGCTGCAGAGGTTAACACTTATGCAGCATGTGACTCCTGGCCACCATTTTAGGGCTTTCCCTCCCAAGAGTAGCTTACATAGTCCCCAAAGCAACCCTGTCAGAGGGACCATCCTTCTCACCATTTTACATGTGAAGAAATGGAGGCCCCCGCTGATACCGGGATTCAGAACCAGTACCCCTCTAGGGGCTTCACCTGTCCACTCTCCCCACCTTCCATGGCCGGGGGCATCTGAGGTCAGGGCCCAGGTGTGTGACTCCTCTCTGGTCCTGGGGAGCTCGGGAGATGGGCACTTTGCAAATGACTAGAGTGAATTTGAACTTCTCGTCAACACACAGCAAACTCAGTCCTCACCCTCTATCCATGTCAACCTAGGCAGAAGCCTCCATCCTCTGCCCAGCATTGTCCCAGGCAGAAGCAGACAGGCATCCTTGACATCCCCCCACCCCTCACTGCTTCCATCTTCAAGCTCTCCTGATTCTGCTCCCCAGACACCTCTAGAATCCATCACTTCTTCCACCTTCACTGTTCTGCTCCAGCCCGGACCACCATGTCTCAGGACTGGAAAGCTCAGCCAGCTGCCTGAGGGACCCCCCAAACTACAGCCCAGTCACAGCAGCCCTGCTTAAACCTGGCAACAACTCCCACTCTCCTTAAACTGTCATCCCAACTCTTCTCACTCGGCCCACTGAGGCCCTGCCCCACTCAGCCCCCACCCCACTGCTACATACTGAGTGCGTATGTACAAATTCATATGTTGAAATCTTAACCTGTAACATGACAGTGTTAGGAGGTGGGCCTTTGGGAGGTGAGGAGGTCATGAGGCTGGAGCCTCATGAATAGAACTGGTGCCCTCATCCCATTCCATCCCTCCACCATATAGGCATAGCAAGATGGCCATCTGTGAGCCAGGAAGAGGCCCCTCATAGACACCAGATCTGCTGGCACCTTGATTTTGGACTTTCCCAGCCTCCAGAACTGTGAGAAATAAATTTCTGTTGCTCGTAAGCCACCCAGTCTGTGGTATTCTGTTACAGAAGGACAAACAGACTAAGACACCCACCATGTTGCCCTGTGTCTCCCCGTTGCAGCCACTCTGCCTATTCTCTCTGGCCATCCACTCATTTACCTACTTGACCAATATTTACAGAACACCCAACACTGACCAAACATGGTTCTACCTCTGGGAACCCAGCAGTGAATATAAACATATAATGGTGGATAGCGACAGGTGCTATGAAGAAAAACAAAGCAGGGCAACATGATGGAGACTGCTGGAAGACACTAGTTTGGACACCACCACCCCAACCCCCCACCCCCACCCCGCCCCACTGCAGGGAAGTCTTGAGTGAAGCAAAGTGTGGAGCAAGGCCCAAGAAGAACCAGGGAGAAAGTCCCAGGCTGTGAGACAAGCACATACAGCCCCTGTGATGGGAAGGGACTTATAGTGTCCCGGGTGGCTGGAACCCCCTGGGAGGGTAGAGCAAGGATTGGAGCCCTGCAGTGCCTGGCACACATGGGAAGGGGACTGGATTCTACTCCAAGGACAACAGAGGATGTCACATCGGAGGGTGTGTGCAGGGGGATGACGTGATCTGGCCACTGTGAGAACAGACCACGGGGGCAACAGTGGAAACAGAGTTCCCAGGGACAGAATGAAGTCCGTGGAAATACCTCTGGGGGTGGGGCTAGGTAGTGGTGGAGTCAGGTGGCAGATTTAGATTTAATTCTGAAGGCGGACAGATGAATCCTTAAACCCTGCAATCTCCTTCTACGATCTCCTTAGGGCCTTTGGAGCTCTGCTTCTCCCTCCTCCTCCTCACCCTTGATTTCCTGGCAGAGTCATCTAGTTCTTAGAGGTTTACCTCCACAAGGGGACGCTGACATTTAATCTCTGGAATGAAATCAGGAAAAATCTAAATGATGAGCCATCTGTAGAAATGACGGGACGGGGAGGCTGTCTGAATGCCGAAAAGCCAACCAGAGCACTTGTGAGCATGCATCCCACCCCAGCCCCAAGGTCGCCCCCTCTCCCTGCTCCACGCAAACCACGGTTCCGCCTCGCCGGCAGCTCAGGGTCAGACTCTGCCAACAGAGGGCGCAAGCGGGCTGCTGCAATGCTGGAGGAAGGCGAAGGGACCTGCTCCTCTGTGTGCCCCTGCCTCCCCCACCTGGTGGTGCAGGTGCTCCACCCCTGCAGCAGCTATTCGTCCTGAGGCTGCAGATGAATCCATGAATCCAGTTTGTGGCTTCCCTGCAGAACCGACCTCACTGAGCCCCTCTCCGGGAAACCAGTGCCAGCCAGTGAGCACCTTCCTCTAAGTTTCCAGTAATTTCAGCTCCTCTCTCTGTCCCTTCAGAACTAGGGATGCAGCCATTTCCCGCCTTGTGACCTCCACAATACCTGAGAGCAAAGGTGTGCAAACTGCGGCCATCAGGCCAAGTCCAATGCCTGATTTTGTGAATAAAGTTTTATTGGAACATACCCACTCCCATTTGTTTAGGTATCACCTGTGACTGCTTGTTGACTAGTGGTGACACTATGGCCTGAAAGCCAAACCTACTTATTATCTGGCCTTTACAGAAAAAGCTTGCTGATCCCTGTATTAAAGGTTCAACTTTAACCTTCTTAGTTACCTAGTTAACAACTTTATTCCTAGTAAATAATTCTCTTCATTCAAACATTTGGCCTGCCTTGTCTCCTGGCAGGACCCCGACTCAAGCAGAAATGACAACAGCCAGGTCCCCAGAGGACACAGGCCACATGGTCACTCACCATTCAGCCTCTAGGAGGACCCAGTAACGAGCATTTTCTCAAAAGGAGACTAGATAGCCACAGAAGAGAGCACAAACCACTCCAAAACCCCAGAGGTCTCCGCTGTGAGTCACCTCTGGGTGTCTGTGTCCCTATTTGCCACCAGCGCCCTGCATATCCCTGGACCTGCAGGGGCATCAGGCCCAAGTGGCAGATCAGCTTGCACACAGCTGGGACTTGCTGCAGAGCCTTCGTGTGCTCTAGGCCTCCCTCAAGATGAAAAGCCATGTTGGTTGTTTAGTAAACAGGTTGAAGCCGCACACAACTTACGCCCAGATCCCCAACCCCACCATACGTCACCAGTACCAAACAGTGGCCCCTTCTCAGAGGTCTGGGTTTCAGTTCTGTGGGACCTCTTATCCGAGTTTCTAGGTTTTCCCCTTTTCCAACTGCCTCTCTTGTCCTCTTAGGCCTCAGGGTGGCGGCCATTTCCTGCAGCCCTGAACCTGTAACCCCTCACTTTCCTTTCTATTCTTTCAGTTATCTGGCTCACCAGCTTGACACCTAGGTAACAATTCTTTGTATCACATCCTCTCTGTTCAAGTAGCTGATGTGATTCTGTTCAAGTACCTGGGGCTATTTTTTGTCTTCAGATTGGACCCTGACTGCCAGATGTCAGCAGCAGGTTTACTGCCAACCCCTTTAAATGTGACGTCCTGCTCCCGAGATCCGATCAGTGTAATGTTGCCAGGGTAAGTGGACCAGCATGACCCCGGGGCCACTGCCAGGATCAAATTCTCTGTGGCCTGTGCAATGGCAGAAGGCGAGGGAATGGGATGTCACCCTGAGACGAGACTGAGGCATTTGGTGGGCCTCAGGAAAAAGCATTTGCCAGATCAGGAACACACACCAGCTGCCAAGGGCCTTGTTGACTTGCTCCAATAAAGAGACTTCATTTGGGCCAGCGACTGCAGTTGGAGTCGCTGCCTGATTACATTTACAATAATCCACAGTTGTCCAAGATCCATCTGCCTTCTGCATAGGCCGAATCGCCCAGTTGACGGTAGATGAGATCACTACTTCTGCTTCTTTCAAGCCGTTAATGGTGGCACTAATCTCTGCAATTCCCCCAAAGGATGTAGAACTGCTTTTGGATTACTATCCTGGGAAAGGCAGGGAATTCTAGGGTCTTCCACTTGGCTCTTTTACCATAATGGCCCTGACTATATGGGTCAGCAAGCCAGTGTGGGATTCTGCTGGTTGTCACGTATGCCTCTTCCAATTATACAATGGGATGTAGGAAAACTCAGGGTGGGTCTGTGGACCTAGCAGGCCCGTTCTGAGTTGAGCTTGGGCTTAGACTCTATCACCCAACTACATAAGACTCACTGTGGTCCACCAGGCAAAACAGGAAAAATCAAAGTGACCTATCATCTATAAAAATGATGACAGTGGGTTGAGGGGTGGGATGTCTAAATCTCCAAAAGCCAACCAAAATCCTCTGTGTGAGAAAAAGCCTGTATAGAAACTGCTCTAGCGGGATCCCTGGGTGGCGCAGCGGTTTGGCGCCTGCCTTTGGCCCAGGGCGCGATCCTGGAGACCCGGGATCGAATCCCACGTCGGGCTCCCGGTGCATGGAGCCTGCTTCTCCCTCTGCCTGTGTCTCTGCCTCTCTCTCTCTCTGTGACTATCATAAATAAATAAAAATTAAAAAAAAAAAAAAAAAAAAGAAACTGCTCTAGCTTTTCTGAAAGCGGTTCAACAATATATAACAAAAGCCATACAAAGGGTCCTCTTTTATGCAGTCATTCTATTCAGAGAATCGGTCCTAATCAGCTGCAATGCAGTACAAAGATTTGTGCATAAAGATATTTGCTTCTGATTGTTTATATCTACACAAACAAATAAAAATACCTGGAAACAACTAAGTACAAAAACATGCTTCAATAAACTACAGTCTATCCACACGGGGATTAGTATGCAGCCAGGTAATGTTCTGTTTAGGTGGGAAAAATAAGGTATTATTTTTGGCCTTTGAGATCGGCAGAGTTTTTTTTTTTTTTTTTCCAAAAGATTGATTATACCGCTTGTTGGCAAGAGTGTGGGAAATGTGACATTCCCGTGCACTTTTGGGGGGAATATAAATTGGTGGAACCTTTCTGAACATCCATTTGGCAGTCTCTGCTTAAAACACATTCGTACTCTTTGACCCGGCGCTTCCGCAGTTTGGAGTTTCTCCTTTAGGAATACACCCACAAATCCACAGGCCCAGCTGATGGTGGCATCGTCTATACCAGCAAAAACTGGAAACCACCCAAATAGGGGCTGAGCTAAATAACTCACGCTCAGCTGCACAATGAAATCCATATTTCTCCTCTCGAATGTTAGTCACCCCAAGCGATCCACGCCCAGAGATAACCCTTATTTCCCCAGACCCAAACCAAACTGTTCCTCCCACATCCTCCCCAGGGTGGGAGCCAGCCTCATCACCCACTCAGCTGCTCAGGCCACACCCTGAAATCACCCTTGATTGCCCTCTCCCTCTCAACTGCACCCAACTCCAGTACGAGCCCTCATCTTCTGTCTTTTGAACCCTCTAACGGATTTTTAACCAGACCATCCTGTCTCTACTCTTGTCCTACTACAGTTATTGCTCAAGAGAGTAGCCAGAGCAATCATTTTAAAGTGATTTAAAAATTAGTCAAGGTCATATGTCCATATAGTGGAACATTATTCAGCCCTAAAAAAAGAATGCGGCGCTGATCCGCGCTATGACATAGATGGATCTTGAACATGTGATATTGGACCAAAGAAGCCACACACAGAAAGCCACATATTGGGTGATTCCACTTGTAGGAAGTATCTTGAATAAGTAAATCCACGGAGATGGAGAGACTGGTGGTTGCCAGGGGCTGGGGAAAAGGGGAATGGGACCTGACTACTTAATGGCTATGGGGATTTCTTTAGAAGGTCAAGAAAACATTTTAGTACTAGGTAGAGGTGATGGCTGCACAAACTACTTGCCGCTGAATTATACACTTCAAGATGGTTAATTTTATGTTATGTGAATTTGACCTCAATAAAAAGAGAAAAAACAAATTAGATCACAGCATATTCTCTGCCTACACTCTTCCACTGGCTTCACACACAGTGAAAATAACATCCCAGTTCCTTGTCCACAAGGCCTCCATGATCCAGGCTCTGCTCTAGGGCCTTGTACTCTCCCTCACCACCCCCTCCAAAACCCTGTGAAGGTAGTATCATCCCCATTTCAAGAGGAGACACTGAGTCCAGAGACATGATGTGCCTCTCAAGGATCTCATGGGAATGCAGACAACTGAAGCTGGCTCTTTCTAACTCCTAACTAGCTCATGGCTGTAGTAGCCGCAGCAGAGGCCACTCAGACCCCCTCCCTCAGGATCGGGCACTCACTAATCCAGCTGCCAAGCATGCTGGTGGGGATCACTCTCCGCTTGGTGGCTGGAAGAGCCTCCTTGAGGACAGCCCCCTCCCATGACAGGTTGGTGGGGCATTTACAGGCCTGCCCCCTCACCTCGGGAGCTTTGATGGCCAACTGAGGCCCAGTCTAAGTGCACTGCAACTCTACTCCCTCCTCTGCCCAGGCTTGCTCCTTCACTCCCTCACAGGGCTGATTTCCAAGTGGGCCTTCAGCCTGCTAAAGTCTACCTCAGGGTCTGCTTCCCTGGACCAACCTAAGATATCTGCTTTGCCCTTGAGAGAAGGGCCAGAGAGCACAGGCTTTCTCCTGGGGGTGGGAAGGTGTTCTGGCTACACCATGTGAATGACAGGCCAGACTTGTACCACAGGAGATCCTACTGGAGGACAAACCAGAATGGAGAGAGATGGGAGGCCAAGAAGTCAGTGAAGAGCCTGGTGAGAGCCTGACTTCGTGCCATGGCAGTAAGGACAGGGAGAAGCCAATTCCAGCAATGGCCACTGGGTGGAATAAAGGGACTAGAATTTAAGACTGGCCTAGGGACGGGTGGGGTGACTGGGGAGATTCCAGTGCCCTGGGCCGTCTTCCATCTGGAAGTCACTCGTCAGCACCAGGCCAGCCTGATGGGGGCCAGCCCTGGCTGTGACAGCCACCAGCCGTGTGGCCTGGACATGGTACCTTGGTGTCTCACTCTCCATTACAGAAAACAGGGCTAATACCAGGCCCTCCTCATGGGGTGGAATTCATACAGTTCAGAAAGCTTAGCCAAGGCCCTGGCACAGTGTGAGTGCATCATCAGGAACACTCTGGGCTTCCTGAGGACCTGCTGGGGGTCTGGGAAGGGCCTTGGGTCAGACACACCTGGCTGCGCCCCATGGTGAGGGGAGGCAAGTTCCTTCCCCTCTGAGCCCCGGAGCAGCAGTGGGAAGACTGCGATTTTTAGGACCTTTAAGTAACACTTCAAAAGCCTCTGGCATGTGGTGTGGTGTCAACAAAGGCAGCTGCTGCCGCTGCTGGGAGGCCATGGCAAGTACCCGCATGAAGCTCCGTGTACTCGGCCATCCCACGGGCAGCAGGAAGCTGAGCCTCTGCAGGGCCAAGCCCCGCCCATCCTTCGCGCTCCTAGCCTGCTCCTCCTCCAGTGTTCTCTCCCTAAATGTCATCGCCGCCACCCAGCTGCCCAAGCAACGAGCAACAGAGAAACTCAGTCCTTTCTCCCGTGTCCCCCCCCCCCCCCCGGGCAGTCACCAAGCCCTGGTGCTCACAAGCCTCCCCCTGTCTCCATCTCTGCTATCCCCATACCTCCCTGCAGGTCATCCTGCTGCCCACCCCCAATCCCAGTGATTCTGAGACCTTTGGGGGCATATGCTGTGAGCCCCCTGCTCATGGCCAAACTCTTCAACCTGTTCAGTAAGAGCAAGGCCAGGCCTGACTACTGTATCCCCAGGGTGTAGCACAGGGCCTGGTATACAGTAGGCCCTCAGTAAATGCTAGCTGGCTAGGGAACACACAAACACATGAATGTATGCATTGGCCACGTCGGTATTATTAATATATACCAGTATTATTAGTATTCTTATTAATATGTTAATATGAATATAAATAGAACACATGCTTATAATACACACTACCTTCCGGGCTCCATTCTGAGCCCCAGAAATAACTTGTTTCATGCTCAAGACAGTGGTGTGTACTAGCCACTCTTATTCCTCCAATTTACTGCTGAAGAAATGATGTTAACAGAGTGGTTGGTAACTCGCCCAAGGTCACACAGCTAGTATGCTGCAGAGCCAAGATTCAAATAGGACTCAAGATCACAATCACAGCAGCTCATCAGAAAAGCTCCCCCCAGCCTCTGTGCTATGCTTGCCCCAGACACCATGGTGCCCGATCCTAGCTCATGCTGTAGGATAGGCCTGAAGCTCAGGAGGTTAAGACTCTTCCCCCAGGTCATGTGGCCATAAATCAGACTATCCCGCTACTTCTTTGTTGAATAAACTGGTATTCTATTTATAGTGACTGGTTGGGGGCTACTCGCCCGCAGTCGGCTTACTTCCGGACCCTGATGAATGTTAAAAGTTCTGAACCTACATAACTGAAGACTAGGACGTGGAAATGGAAGTCACGGAGAAGCTGGCCAGTCGGGTGGGTGCTGGGCCGACAGTGCTCCATGCCCCCTCCCTTCTCAGACTCTGGCTCTGGGACCTTTAAATCCACCCAGGATAGATGCTTTCAAATAGGCTGGCAGCCGTGGGGCAGTGCCTCGGGCCTGCTCATGGGGTGAGGTGGGAGAGACTTAACCACCAGGACCCCAGGGACACCCCTACCCCTCCCTCCACCAGAGCTATTCTGCTTTGTCTGGGGTTCTGAGGGTACTTTCAATTGGGGGAAAAAAGGTTCTGCAGTCAAAACAGCCTTTGAAAATCGGTGCCCTAAGGAATAAATTGCCCTTGTCATGCAAAACGGCCTTCTCAAGTCTACCCTGGTGACATTCAGGGGCTTGGAGGCAGTGAATTCTGGGATGGAAGAGACAGGAGGGTAAGGATCCTAGATGCCCTCAGCCAAGTCCAATGTCAAAGCTTCCCTGACTGTTCGCAGCCACAGGTCCTTAATATGTACACCTGCCTGGGGTGTCTGGAGCCTGTTTGTCTAGCATAGGACAGTCCTGCCTCCAGGTACTTGCCCACATGGCTTTTTCCTGCCTGGAATGAAAAGAGGGAATACACATTGAGATCCCCTGCCTCTGACAAGTGACATGTCTGGTGCTGTCTCCGTTTCCTGAAACCCTCCTGACAGACCTGTGAGGCATCACCATCTCCATCCATAGGAGGAGAAAAAGAGAAGTTAAGGAAAGAGAAACAACTCACCTGAGGATTCAAACCCAGACTGGTCTGACTCCAAAATATTTTTTCCACATTATCCTCACCTCCCACCTCCCACACCCTGCCTCTCTCCCTTTTCCCTTCCATCCAAATCCCACCTACAATCAGGTCCCTTCCAGGGCACCCCACTCTCCCTCACCCTGATGTCCCTTGTAGAAATGCCATTTCCTCCACTCTGAACACATTCCCCTGCCCCCACACCCCCTTCAGCCCCCTGTTGAACCCTTCACACCCTTTGGGAGTCTGTTTGGACTTCACTTTTTCAAGGAAGACCTCCCTGGATGCCTGGCTGGATCAGGAGCCTCCCCTGGGTCCCTCCTCTGAGTTTCTCCCATCATAGCCCTGAGGGCTATCTTGTAGGTCATTTGCTTTCCTGAATCTCAAGGACAACCTAACCTTTTGAGAGCAGGGTCCAGATCCACTATATCCTATGCCCAGCATGGTGCAACATACGCATTAGGTGCTCAATAAACACCTTCTGAGTGTGGGGACTTGTGAGTTCAACGCATAGCTTCAATGTCTGCAATGTGCCAGGCCCCCCTGGCAGGGGCAGGACACAGCGTGCAAGCGAGCGCCATCCCTGGCCTCCCAACCTAGGCCTGCCTCCTGCGGGAAACCTCCCACCTCTACGGTCTTTATCCAGTTCTAACTCCATGGCTTTTTTGTTCACTCAAAAAATTCTGAGCACCAGCCAAGTCAAGGTGATGCTAGAGGAGCATGCAGCAAAGCAAGACAAAGGAGGTGATACATTGTCTCTCGTCCCCACCTGCCCCGCACCTGCCCATGACATTCACCAGGTACAAGAACACAGCGCACCTCTTGTTATATGCCAGAGTGCTTGGAGCAGCCACTGGCTGCTTGCTTGCCGGCCTCCCCATGCCCACCTGGGCCACAGCCCCCTCCCCAGACCTGGCCCAGCCGTACCCGGTTGATGAGCTCGCCGACCATGCCCGTCCAGGAGCCATTGGGCTCGGGTGCCCCGTAGAGCCCATCCTCCACCAGCCGCAGGCGGTAACGGAAGCGCAGGAGCTCAGCCAGCTCTCGCAGCATGTCCACACAGAAGCCCTCAAAACGCTCATTCCCAGAGAGGGCCTGGAAGTTTGGCCGGCGCATGACATACGGGTTCTCCTGGGAAGCAGCAGAAAAGCGAGGTCAGAGACTGAGCATCTAGGGGCTGTTTGGGGATCCCGGAGCCCGGGCTGGGCCGCCAGATCAGGAATCCGCCTCAGCGTGGGATGGAATCGCTGCATCCATTCCTTGGCTACAGATGCTCAGAGTGCGGAGTAGGCCTGGAACATCGGGGCAAAGTCTCCAGACGATGTCCCCGCCCCCCAGCAGATCACAGGGAGCTGTTTTAATCTCCACCAGCCAACCTGATCAATCGTCTCAAACCCAAATGCCTACCAGTGAGGCAGGTTACCTAATAGTTAATCACACTGGAAGGAGATTATGCCAAACTAAAATGGGGGCTTTCAAATTTCTGACAGGACCCACAGTAAAAGATACCTGTTACTTTCGGATGCAAATCACACACACACACACACACACACACACACACACGCTTAAATAGACTGTTCTTCAAAATGGTCCTTACAAAAAAATGGTTCTTACCCTTAGTGACTAAAGGCAGCAGACCCTCGTTATTTTCTCTCCTGCTCTACTTCACTTTTTTTTTTTTTTTAAGATTTGATTTTTAAGGGACACCTGGGTGGCTCAGTAGTTGAGCGTCTGCCTTTGGCTTAGGTCGTGAGCCCGGGGTCCTGGGACCGAGTTCCACATCAGGTTCCCCATAGGGAGCTTGCTTCTCCCTCTGCCTATGTCTCTGCCTCTCTCTGTGTCTCTCATGAGCAAATAAATAAAATCTTTTAAGACAAATTTATTTTCAAGTAATCTCTACACCCAACATAGGGCTCAAACTCACAACCCCAAGATCAAGAGTCACATGTTCTACTGACTCTGCCAGCTGGGACTGTGCCCTCTACTTTACGTCTGCACAAACCTGTAGCAACACACTGAACGGACTTGATGAGCTAGCAAGGGATCACAGGGTCTGCCCCGCCAGGATTTAGCGCCAGCAGACGCCACCATGAGGGAAGCAGGCCTGAGATGCCAGATGGCCCAACGTCAAGAATTCTGGACTCCTCGGCTGTTTTGTGAAATGTCCTGATTATAAAGGTTAACAACAATTCACATTCTAATACCAATTCTTGCGATGCTCTGCAGGCTAAATAAACACCTCAGACTCTGTACAGGTTTGCTACCTTGATACTTATTTCTGAGGGGTTTACTGGAACCCCCAATGCAGCAAAAATAAGTACAGAAGAAGAGAAAACGTGCCTAGGGCTAGTAAGATTAGGCGTATGAAAGTGATGTCAACAAAAGGGATGCAGTTATTATCTTAATAGGTGTTTGTATGGTGTCACTTCAGACTTAAGAACAAAGGAAGTTAGGAGTTAGGACATAGCAGGGAGGGCTTTGGCGAGAATATCTGCAATGGTGGCCTCGCACTGAGTACCTCCTGAGTGTAAGCACCCCCCATCCTGCGCTGAGTGTGCTGCATGTGCTCTCTCGAACAGGTTATTTTATTTTTTAAAAGATTTTATTTATTTATTTGACACAGAGAGACTACAAGTAGGGAGAGCAGCAGACAGAGGGAGAGGGAGAAGCAAGCTTCCTGCAGAGCAGGGAGCCCAATGTGGGGCTCAATCCCAGGACCCTGGGATCGTGACCTGAGCAGAAGGCAGATGCTTAACTGGCTGAGCCCCCCAGGTGCCCCCCAGAAGGATCACTTTAACTCCTGGCAGTGACCTTATGCCAGAGGCATTATCAAACTCAATTTACACATGTGGAAACTGAGGCTCACGGAGGTCAAGTAAGGTGATTTTTACCCAGTGACAGGTACTATGAGGCCAAGTCTTAGTATAGGCTCTGGATTCCCGGACCACACAAAGCCCCACAGCTGAGGGGTAGTGGGATGGAGGGAAGTCAGTGCTTCTCTCTCTTCACCAAGCCGCCTTTCCAAGCCCAAAACTGTGGAACGGGGAGTAGGAATGTGAGATAATGCTAATAATAGCATCAGTAGCTAGCATTTCTTGTAGGCTTGCTGTGTGACAGCTATTCTGTCAGCGTGGGAGGTCGGTATTATTACCCCTCTTTTAGAGATGAGGACACTGAGGTCCCAAGAAGTGAAGTAGTAAGTGGCTGAGATGGACAAGTTGGTATGACTCCAAAGCTCTGCTCTTGAGCCCTGTGCTAGACAGAATTCAAGTGGACAGAATCAGAGAGCAACACAGGAGAAGCCAGAGGAGGGACCCAGGACAAGTATCAAAGCAGGAGAATCAGAAGTCAACACTCCTAAAAAAAAAAAATAAAATAAAAAAATAAAAAAAAAGAAGTCAACACTCCTGTAGACAGGCACCAGCATTGGAGCTGGAAGGCTCTCCCCGAACTCTCTGGACATATGGAGTAGGGAACTGAAGCTCAGGGAGGTCAAGTGTTTTGTCTGAGGCCACACAGCTGAAGCAGGGGAGATGAGACAAAGCTGGGACTCAAGATGCAGTAACTGTGCACTGTGAAGCCCTTGGTCCTTCCACCAGGCTCATCTGTTCTCGGCTGAGGCACTTGGGTTATAGATTTGGGTTCAAGGCCTCAGGATTGGGGTCTGGGCTTACAGAATCAGAAATAAGCTGGGGGCCTATGAACAGAACTCAAGTCAGAAAACAATGATCTGGAGGGGGGCATCAGGGTGGCTCAGTCGGTTGAGTGTCTGCCTTTGGCTCAGGTCATGATCCCAGGGTCTTGGGATGGAGCCCCATGTCAGGCTCCCTGCTTGGCGGCGAGTCTACTTCTCCCTCTCCCTCTGCTGCTCCCCCTGCTTGTGCTTGTTCTCTCTCAAATAAATAAAATCTTTAAAAAAAAAAAAAAAAAAAAAAAAGGAAAGGAAAAGAAAACAATGATCTAGGACTCAACACAGGGCGCCAGACCAATAGAACCCAGGGTCTTAGGGAGCCTCTCATCCAGGGTTTTCAGATTGTTCAGAGAGTCTTCTGCGGAAGCACTGCAGACAGACAGTGGGCTGGTGCTAAGTCTGATTCTAAGAATCCATCCCACAAATGGCTGTGCATCTGTACACAAAATGTACGCCCGACAGAATCATGGCAGCACGGCTCCTAGTGGGAACAAAGACTGAAGCTGCCTAATTTGGGACAGGTTAAAAAGATTATTGATGTCATCAAAGACTCCTAGGCAACTACTAAAATAACAAGTTCTATCGGATATATTAGGAGGAAAAAAAAAAAAACCCAAGCTACAGAACAACGTGTACAATATGCTACTCTTTGTGAAGGAAAAAGTGAGGATGTGCTTGTATATGCACAGACATTTCTGGAAGGATGTGGCCTCTGAGGAAAAAAATGGGTGCCTGGAGTGTAGGGAGCCTGGCTTTTCTCTCCTCACTCCCATGTGCTTTCAATTCTATTTTACATAGCTTGGTATTAACTTCTGTGCCTCTCCCGATGTGATGAATTTTTTTAATTAAAATTTGTAAGATTAAATATTAAAATATTTTAAAATTTTGAAGTAGAATATTTAAACGTATACAGAAATGCCAATGGTCAGAAGAGCCATAGCAATCCTAAAGAAGAAACAGGAGGATTGACTCTAGAGGTATTAATACTTAAATTAAAGCTATGATATTTGAGGGGTGCCTGGGTGGCTCAGTGGTTGAGTGTTTGCCTTTGGCCCAGGGCATGATCCTGGGGTCCTGGGGTCGAATCCTGCATCAGGCTCCCACAGGGAGCCTCCTTCTCCCTCTATGTCTCTGCCTCTGTCTCTGTGTCTCTCATGAATAAGTAAAATCTTTTTAAGAAATCCACACAAAATGAATACATTCTGCCCCCCTACCTCACATGGTACATAAAAATCAATTTCATGTGGATTATAGATTTAACTGTAAAAGGTACAACAGTTAAGTTTTTCGAAAATGAATAGAAGACTATCTTTGTGACCTTGGAGTAGAAAGAATTCTTGAATTCTAAAAGCATTAATCAAAAAGGAAAAGAAAATCACAGATAGAATGGACTTTAGCAAAATTAGAAATCTTCTCTATCAAAAGACAGAGTGCAGAAGCAAGCCACAAAGCACAAGATATTTGCAATACATATATCTAGTAAGGATTTGTATCCAGAATATAAAAATAACTCACAAATTGATAAAAAGTTCATATATCCCAATATTTTTTTTAATTAAAAAGAAAGATAAAAAAGAAAGAAAGAAAGAAAGAAAGAAAGAAAGAAAGAAAGAAAGAAAGAAAGAAAGAAAGAAAGAAAGAAAGAAAGAAAGACTCCAACAGGGGACTTCCCAAAAGAAGAGTATCAAATGGCCAAGAAACCCAAAAAGGTTTCTTCAAGGGTTTCCTGTTAGGAAAATGCAAATGAGAACCACAATGTGGCTGGTAGGGCGGTCCTCAGGGTACCGGGAAGATGGAATGACACAAGCAGAGGGCTTGACCCAGCACTGAGATGTGGGCCATGATGGGTGCTAGTTCATCCAGGATGCAACATCAGGAGAGCATGCCTTTCATGCTGGGAAGCCAGGTGGCTTGCTTACCTCATGTGATCCTTCCACAGCCCTTCTAGGTGGGATTAATAGATCCATCTTACAGATAAAGGAATAGACCACCTGAAGTGGTCAGGAGGAGAGCCCAGAGTCACCAAAGAGAAGGATGGATGTCCCAGCATGACGAAGACAATCATGGGGACCCCTGAGTGTTCTGGCAAACCTCTGCAGGAGGGAACAGAAGGAAGGCCCCTCACAGCCTTGCCTCCATGGGCCTTCTTTTGCTCCTTAGCTTCCTTGTGGGGCCTCCGTCAATCTTGGTCCCAGCCACCCTTTCGGCTCCAGACCAGTGAGCTCCACCTCTGAGACAGCCTCACCGTACCCCCATCTCAGACCTTCCCCTGTTAACCTCACCCCCAGCCTCTGCCAGCCTCAACACCTGCAGCAGCTTCTCTTCCCGACCTCGAGCACCTCTCCTCCCTGGAGCTTTTCTGACATCTGGATCTGACTCTGCCCCTTTCTGCTCAACACTCTCCAAGGGTCCAAGGGCTCAGGGAAAGCATAACCGCATCCTCTAGAGACCCTTCCCCCTCCGCAGCTGCACAGCCTCTAGGCCACCTTGGTCACAGCACTTACCATCCTCCTGGCCCCTCCATGCTTGGTAGGGGCCAGGCACTATTCTAGGCCTCAGGGACAGAGTAGGGCAGAAGGCCAACCCTGACTGCCTCTTGTCCCAGGCACCCAGTTTGAGTCACACCAGAATCCCTAAATGCCTGACATAGGCCCTGCCCAGAAATACAAGTCAGAAAACACGAGTGAATGATGGGTACGTCCTGCTGTGCACACAAAGCCGCTGCCTCCACAACCAGTCTGGCACATATCTCCTAAGGCCCCTGCTCTTATAGCTCATGCTTCTTGGGATGTCTGGCCCTTCCTTCCCTATGCATCCAAGTCCTACATAGCTTCTAAAGCCCTGTCTAATGCCACCTTTTTTGTGAAGCCTTCCTCAAACCTTCTAAACCTGAGTTAGCCCCTCCTTTCTAAGGAGAGGCCCTCATTATCCTGGGTTGGAATGATTGTATCCAGCTCAGGACTCCTCCATCAGACTGGCATCCCCTTCCCCAGTGCCACTTAAGAGTAAGGAAACCACAAGACCACCTATGACTAATCACATGCTTCCAGCATTTGTGTGAGGCCTGGTGTACAGCAGCTTCAATAAAAATGTGTGGAATGAATGAATGAATGAGCCATAAATGTCAGGAAGAGAACAACACAGGCTCATGGGCTTTTGGGGGAAAGGAGAGACAGATGTGAGGAAGAAATGAAGCCTCCAGGGTGACGGCTCGTTTCTCCTGACATCCCCTCCCTGACCTCTGTCCCTGCTCCCTGCCCAGGATGCCATCTCTTTTGGCCCTGGGAAGCTTCTGGGTCTGACCACACTGCCACAGGCATGGAGGTGTGACTTCCCTCAGCTGGCCCAGCCTGGCCCTCAGGGCCTCTGGTTGAGGCTGTTACGGAGTGTCTGGTTCCCTGTCTGCAGGCCATCTGGCCCTCCCCAGCAGGCTCACTGGCCCTTCTCCAGAGGGACACGACGTCCACACTAGATCAGGAGTTCCCCAGGGACTGAGAGGATAGTTCTGCGCCGCACTGCTGAAGGGGGCATCCTGTGGCACCTGTGGCAATCCTCTCAACCTCAGCATCACAGCTGTGAGCTGCCCCCGCCTGCACACTTACTGAGGGGCTCCCACAGACACCGGCTGCCAGCACACCGGGGACCTGGCTGCTCCGAAGGCCATGGCTGCCTGGCACACGGGCCTCCAGGCCTAGCTGTGCATCACCCCCTGCTCACCAGGTCCTGTGTATCACCCCCTTCCTGACCTCCTGATGGCCCACCATGCCTGGCAGGAGGTGGCAGGGTGCCGGGGAGAGAGCACAGGCTCCGAGCATGTCACTCAGCTCCAGCCAGGAGTCGCCCTGTGACCTGTTTCCTTACCTTCAAAACAAGGGAAATCAGACAAGCCTCACAGAGTGGCTGATAGGTTTATAAAGCAGCGCCTGGCAAGGGCCCTGTATGGTGGCTGGTATAGAATGGGGTGCTCCGTAAATATTCACTGACCCACAAAGGCCCCTGGGTCTCTGATCTGCTCAACTCAGGAACAGCCCACACAGGGGCTACAGGATCATTTCCCTGGCTGATGTCAAGTATGAAAGGACCACAAATGCAGGGCACAGCGGCCATGGCTCAGGCTCTGGAGCCTCTGGGGCACGACTTCCACTCTGGCTCTACCATGTCCTTGGTGTGAGACCTGGGGCAAGATGCCTCACCTCTCAGAGGCCCATTTTCCACAGCTTTAAGATGTATATGGAGTTGTCACACGCCAACACACTCAACTAGCAAGTGTGGCAAAATGACTGCTCGGCCAACCATGATTTACAGGTGCCGACCCTGGACCAGACAGTGTGGGAGGTGCCCTGCCTGTGTGGCCCCATGGGATCCCTGTGACGTCAGTCATGTCTGTGTCTGCTATGTGACAGCAGGTTGGCAGAGCCTGTGCCCTCCCCTCTTCCAGTGGTGATTAGGCTGGTGACTCCTTGGCCACAGTCAGGAGTTGCCGGGCACATGGGTCACATTCCCTTCAGGTCTGTGAGCTGTGTGAGCAGAGGCATCCTCTCCTCACTAGGACCGGGCTGGGGCACTGCTCAGGAAAGGCCCCTCCACCTACTACCCAACCCCCTCCCCCAAGGGCCACTCACCAGAATGGTCGTGACCACCAGTGTCTTGTTGGCCAGGGTCTGCGACAGGTTGATGTCCAGGGTGGTGGCATTCATGGCCAGGGTCCGGTTAGAGTACCATACCCCGATCTGGGGCAAAGAAGGTGCCATCAGCACAGGCCCTGGCCTAAAGACGCCTCAGCCCTCTGGGCCTGCCCCCGCCCCATCACGACTCTGCAGTTTCCCTGGACCTGCTCACCTCACGGTGGCCCTGCCGAGACTTCTCTAGGATGCGCAGGGTGTAGTTGGTCCTCTGTCCTTTGCTGTTGAACTCGACCCTCCCAGTCAGCCCGTCATACTCTACCTAGCAGGGTGGGAGGCGGGCAGAGGGAGGGGTGGCAGGGGCCCAGAGATACAGGCAGGAGAGCCCCAGAGGGGAGGAGACAGAGAAGGAAAAGACAAACAAGAGAGGGAGAGGGACCAGGAAGAACCACAGTTAAAAGAGAAAGACGACGCCCCAGCAGAAGGGAGATGGAATAAAGAAGCAGGGAGAGGGCAGCACAGACAGGCAGAGAGAAAGCCAGGAGGGGAGAGACCATGGAAAGGAGGAGGGAGAGGCCCAGAGAAAGCAGGAGGCAGGTGGTGTTGGCAGCGGGGGAGAGGGCAGAGGGGCCACAGGGTGGACACGGTGAGTGTCCCAGCCTGAGACAGACGGCCCTGCCCCCTCGGCCCTCCCCGCCCCCAGCTCACCATGCGCAGGTAGTTCATGAGGCTGGTCCCGTGGGGCCAAATGTTGGCCGACGTACAGGCCAGCGGCTTCACGCCGATCTCTTGGCTGCGGTTCAGCTCCCGGACGGCGCTCACCACCACATGCACGGCGTCAAACATCAGGGCCGCCGACAGCTGCAGGGGGACGGGAGGGGGAGACAGAGGTGGGGCAGGACAGGGGAAGAGGCAGCTTAGCCAAGGGGACCCCAAGCCCCCATGATGCTACCCTAAAGCCCTCAGACAATCCCTGCCTCTCCAGGAACATGAAAACAAGCGGGTGGGCAGGAAGGACCGGTCTCTGGGTGCCTCTCTCAGGGAATCAGATGGCAGTGGGGAAAATGTACGTGCTGCCCATGCCTCTGTGGGAGTAGCTCCTCCTGAATCATGAGGCGCCTGTGTATTTGGGGAAGGGCACGTCAGAGAGGGTTTGCCTGGACGGCCAGCTGGGTCACCTCCAAGGGACATTCTCGTGGACCTGAGGGCGAGCCCCAGCATCTGTGTCTACGTGGCTGCTGTGGGCATGAGAAGAGGGCCACAGCCTGATCGTGTGTGGGGACACATGTACGTAGGCTGGACAAATGTGCCTATGTGTCTACACACAGGGTGGGTGTGGCATCTAGAAGGCAGGCGAGCATAATGGTTGTAAGCGTAGGCCTAGGCAGCAGGCAGCTCTGAGCCAGAGGTCTGGATCTCCTATTTCCTATAGAGGGCCAAGTCCCCACCCCTGTCTGAACCTCAGTTTCCTTCCCTGTAAAATGGGGACAATTGGACTCTCTGCCTCCATGTTCTAGTGTGGGGATCAAACAAGATAATCCACGTATGAGCTCAAAACTGCCCAGTACAAAAACAAAAACAAAAACAAAAAAACTGCCCAGTACACAGTGAAGGCTTGATACACATCAGGCATTGCTCTGTGGCTGGGGACATGTGTTTGTAAGAGTGGGTCTTCGCTGGGCTGAAGTGAGGGCCTGAATGAACATCTGTGCTGTGGAGAAAGGTGCAGGGGTGCACACAAATGCGCCTCTGCCTACGTTTGTCTGTAACGCCCGATTGCGTGGCTCCATGCATGCATGTGTTTCTCTGTAGGAAGAGTGCCTCGGTGTCTTGGCATATGACTATGAACAAATAGTCATAAGTCTGTGAACAAATACACATAAGTATGCATCTTTTGTATGTTTGCCTTTATTCAACATATATCATTGGACACCTACCCTGAGCCAGGCTGATTTTAGGCACTAGGGATACAATGGTGTACAAAACAGAAAGAAACCCCTGCTCTTGTGGAACTGACAGTCTAAACATCTGTACCTAACACCTAAGCAAAACATAGAGCAACTTACGTGGTGATTGAATATGCAGAGACAGGTGCTGTGGAGAAAAATTCAGTAGAGGAAGGGGCTAAATAGTAGGGAGTTTCTCATTTTTAAGATGGGGGACCAAGGAAGGTCTTATAACCAAGGGAACATTGGAACAATAATTTGGCAATGAGGCAGTGAGTCACTAGTTCTCTGGGGAAGTATGTGTGAAGGAGTGGGAGAAGTGAGGGCAAAGGCCCTGGGGTACATGTGTACTGGGGCCATAGAGGCAGATGGAGGAGGCCAGTGTGTCTGGGGTAGCAGGGGAGGTAGAGAGGAGGAAACAAGTCAGACTTATCTCAGGGCCACCCTGTGAGGCCTCAAAGCATATACTCGGGAAGCGTGTGGGGGCACCAGAGGGTTCTGAACACCATCTGACCCACGTTTGAAGGGGGCCCCAGAAGTGTCTGTGTGCCCAGGAGGAGGGCAAGTGCTCACCGCAGGACCCGGGTAGGTGCTGGCTTCACAGTTCTCCCTCCAGGACATGTTGAGGCTACGCACAAACTCGGGGTAGAAGGGATGTGAGGTGTTGAACATGGAGAAACCCAGAATGTTGGAGGTGTCCTCCACGATCCCATCCAGGTGCAGGATGGGGAAGTCCTGGGACCAAGAAGAAGAAGTGAGGCCTGGGTCCAGGCCCCATATGGGACAGACACCAAGTAGAGTAGGGGCTGGAGGGGCTGGGTGGGGTACGCACCATGGTGGTGAGGATGTACTTGTAAAACGCTGAGGTCATTCCCAGCTCTGAGGCCTGGAGAACACGGGGCAGCACAGAGGTGGCGGGAGAGATGGAGACCCACAGGCAGGGCCGAGGAGACGCCGAGAGAGGAAGAGAGATTTAGAGACAGGCCTAGTGAAGACACCCGTGGGAAACGCAGTAAGAGACACCCAGAGACAGGGAGAAGGAGACGCATGGGGGCAGAGGAAGACCTCAGTCCCCAAGATCATGTTGTGTGAACTGGTGCCCTAGCGGGGATGACGGTGTCGGTGGAGGAGAGAATGGCCCCCTCAGATGGCTGCACCCCTCTGTAGCGCACTTGCAAGGCTGCCTCCTGGAGACAGGCAGGCAGAGGGATGCTTAGAAACAGGGCAGGCCACTTAGAAACAGGGCAAACCTTGAACCCTAACCTTCTCCCCGCACTGCCCCTGAGCCAAGTTTGGGCGGCTACTGTGTGGGGCCTAGCCTGGTCACGGGCCAGATACAAAACAAAACAAAACAAAAAAACAAAAAACAACAACCCTGCAATATTTAAAAACACTTTGCAGCACTTCAACCGGAATCTCAAAATTCACATTTGGAGCACACCCTTCTCCACAGTCCTCGAGGAGAATAAAACTAGAAGCTCTCTCCCCACCAAGGGTACAGAAACCTGTCCCCACTATGTCATAGAACAGTAAACAGCACCAGCCTGCACTGACTGAGTGGCAGGAGCTGTCATTGTGAGGGTCACGGCCTACTCCCTGGCACAGAAGCGGACTTAAGAGGAAAGTCACCACTGGTCATTAGGCTCACAGGGCCCCAGGCCTGCCTCCCTCCCAAGCCCAAAACCTTTTCTCTAAGCTTTCCTTCCTCAAAGGCCCTATAGATTCATCCACACTTCTTCCTGTTTGCTATGATCAGCAGTGACATATGGTTTTAATTAAAAAAAAAAAAAAGCTGGAGAAAAATAAATAATACAGATTAGATTATGAGAATGAATTAAGAGCAGCGAAACAATGAATGATTAATGAATATGGATCACTGCTGGAGGGCACGTGGCAGGTCCATGGGGGAAGGTCCTGGCACTACCTCGCCTGGGTGCCCTTGAGCCAACCCATTTCTCCCTGGAACCCTGACTCCTTCAGCCACAAAATGATTATCACGCTTGTCCTGCAGGGTGGGTGGAAGCCAAATTCAAGTGCCTCCAGGCAGCAGGACAGGCACTCAGTGAAGATCACAGGGAGCTCCCACTGCACCTGTATCTCCTCTGGGCCAGGACCCATCCCAAGCGCTATGCCACCATTCACTCACTAAGCCTTGCAGGGACCCAGCACGCAGGAACATTCACAGAGAGGAGAGGGGACCGTCCGGGGCCTGACCAGGGGTGCAACCAGGAAGCGTCCGAGCTGAGACAAACTGCATGCTAATCATCTGTAGTAGGAAGAGGATCTCCACACCCCATGTGACCACTGAGACACCGCGGGCACTAGGTGACTTGCTCCTTCACCCCACATTTCTGCCCCGACCCTGTAGGGAAGCAGAGACCAGGGGACCCACCTTACGGAGGATGAGGTGAGAGATGGACGCGTTGGCGTCAATGATGATGGTGGACACCTTGTCGTCGCGGATCTCCTTGAGCAGTGGCGTGGGGTCTCGGCTGTCGTCCAGCATCCTCACTGACAATGTCTCCTTGGAGATAAGGAAGCCACGCACGAGCTCCTCCAACCGCAACAGGCCTGGGGGAGCAGGAGGGCCCAGGTCAGAGTCCACGGCAAGTGCCCAGCACAGGGGAGCCTGGGAGAAGATGAGGGCCACACTGCCCAGGGTTCAGGTGGCTCTCTTGGGGAATTGGGCCCCAGGACCCTGTGCTGAACCTCCACGCAACTGTCTCCTGCCACCTTTCGACCCACTGGGTCGTGTGACAGGGATTTCACAGTTCACTCGTGCAAGCCACACTCCACTCCTGTTGCCCAAGCCACCACCAGCGTGCTGGGGGCTCAGGCCGAAATCCTGACAGCAGCCTGGCGTCCTCGCTTTGTCTCTGACCTATACCCACTGCAACACGACCCTATCACCAAACTGACCTAAACCACTGCCTTCCCTCACCCGTTACGACCGACAGCCACACCTGTCCCCAAGTCTGTTAGCTTCACAGCAGCCACAAGCATGTCAAGCAGATGGTGCTTCCTCTGGCCCAAACCTCCTCTGGGCTTCTGGCTCATTCAGAGTAAAGGCCCAAGTACTCACGGTCTCCAGGTCCTGCACATCCCCTGGCTGTCCTCCTGACCTCACTGTATCGCACACACCAAGGCCCCACTCCTGTCCTGTGGCCTTTGTGCTAGCTGTTCCCTCTTCTCCCAGACCCCCGCACATTCCCTCCCTCACCACCTTCAGGTCTCTACCCAAATTTCACCTCCTTGAAGAAGTGGTCGCCATCTCATTTTGAGGTGCACCCCTTCCTCCAGCACCCCCAGTCCCTGCTACCCTCTTCTGTTTGCCCCATTAGAAAGCAGGCCTGATAAGGGTGGGGTGGGGGTCCTAGCCTGGCTCCCGCATGCCCATGGCTCTCTCCCCTATACGGAGAGCAATGTCTGGGCCATGGCAGGTGTTCAGTAAATATCTTTTAGAAGACAAATTTCTCCTGGATGTTACGGAGTGTGGTTCCCCCTCTCTCACCAGCTGCACACCCACAAACCCACCAACTTACTGGATATTTCTACTTGATGGTCTCAAAGACACCCTGACCAAACTGTTCCCCCCCATTCTTGGGCAGAACCAGGCACCATCTGTGTTGGCACCCTCTCCCTTCCCTGGCGACTCTCTGCAAACCCCTCCTGGCCACTCCAGCCCTCAGTCACCACCTAAGATTTAAGTAGCATCACTCCTCCCTGCCTGGTGCTGGTCTCCAGCCACACCCTATGGCACTCTTCAGTTGGTTCTCTGGGCTGCAGCCAGAGCACTTCCTGCGACGCACACCCGGCCACGTTCCCTGCCCCACCCTATGTGGGAAACTTCCAGGGCCACCACCACATTCAGGCTGACACAGGCCCCCTGCCTGATTGTACGTCCTGCATGTGCTGCTTCATTGCTTCCACACTCTGGCAGTGGGCTGGCTGGGGGCATCCTTGAGCCTCTCAAAGAGGCCTTGCTCCCCTGGGCCCTCAGCCTCTGCCCTGCCACACATCCACCTTTCCCTGACTCCAATTCATCCCCAACCTTCAGGTCCAGCTCAGAAGTCCCTTTCTTGGGGACACAGGCTCTGAGTTTTCTGGATCCAGGTGGGATTCCCTTCTATGTCCTCTGACAGTACCCCACATGCCCACTGACAGAGCATGGATCACTGCACATCACAACTGCTCTGCTACTGTGTCCCCCACAGGTCCTGGAGTGAAATCAGGGGCCACACCTAGTGTGAAACCACCAGGCCTAGCAGGCACCTTGCACACAGGTGCCAGTCACTACCTGTTGACCAAATGATCTCTTTAGGTAGGTGAGGAAGTCTGGGTTCCTAAAGGGAAAGGGGGTGAGGACTGGGGAAGCTTGTGCTGTGTGGGAGACTAGATCTCTTGGGCAGGGGAATTTAGGGGAATAGAAACAAAACATCCAGTTCTCCCTCACACTCGGCCTTGGCGCAGATGAGGCTGGCCGAGGGGTAGTTGAAGGACTTGAGGATTCGGGAGACCGCCAGGCTGACGTCCTCGTTACTGGGGTACAGGCTGACGGACGCGAAGCGCAGGTACTGCAGGCGGGGTGTCTCCTCGGGACCCACCTTGATGTGGGGGATCTGGACAGAGAAGGAGCCTTTGCTTCTACCCCATTGCCTCCTCCCCAGCCTCACCTCCCAGGGACCCACCCCCACCCCACCCCACACTCTACTCACCTCCTTCTCCCCACAGATATGGCTCACGGTGGAGGCAGACGCAGGGCTGGAGGAGGGCCCCAGGACAGACACGACCCCTTTAGGCAGGATCTGACACACTGCAAGGGGTGGGAAGAGACAGATGGCAGTCAGGGGGCCTCCTCTCCGTACCCACCTGGCCCAGGAGCGCACCTGATGCTTGGAGCTGCCAGATCTCCCCTGGCCACCCCAGAGCCAGAGGCCCAATCTCCAACCCCATCCACTGCATTGGACAAGACAGAGAGAGGTGGGGAGAAATGGGAAGAGGGATGTGTCAGACCAAGAGAGAAACAAAGGAAGGACAAAGAGGAAAGCCCACGGGTCTTCTGGAGCCAAAACTAGTGCCTAGGTGCTCAGCCTGCCTCACTCCTCCCTTCTAACCAGCTACAGCCTCGGGTACATCCCATGGCCCTTCCACCCCAGACCCACAGCCCAGGGCCCCTCTCCGCCCCACATCCCAAACAGCTCTTCTCTTACATTCATCTGCTCCTCTTTCTTCTTCTTTTTTTGTCTTAATATTTTATTTATTTATTCATGAGAGACACAGAGACACAGCCAGAGACATAGGCAGAGGGAGAAGCAGGCTCCCTGCAGTGAGCCCAATGTGGGACTTGATCCCAGAACCCTGGGATCACGACCTGAGCCAAAGGCAGATGCTCAACCACTGAGCCACCCAGGAGTCCCTCTTTTTTCTGATTTCTTTCCTCTTACACATGTGTACATCTCAACACTGGGAGGTAGAAACCCTTGTTTTTGCCTGCTCAATGCTTATTCTCATGGCAAAACCCTAACTTCTCCTCAGGGAACTATAAGTTTCCCAAGAGTGGCTGGCACTCAGGCCAGTATCACAGAACCACACTGCCCTGGCCACAGTGACTGGTGCATAGATGAGGACGGGCTCAAACCAGGCCATCAAGAGCCTTCCCCAGGTTTTTGCTCTAATTATTACTAGGTTTGCTATCCTGGTAAAATGTAAGCTTTGAGCTATTGGGGCCGGGATTTTAGGGAGAGTATTCCTGAAAATGAAGCCAACTTAGAGGAGGTCAGGGACCACAGATGAAGACAGAGATTCCTGAGACATCATTTGCCATGCCTGAAGTTAGTCAGCCCTAGGCCTTCTGCTGTCATGAGCTGCTAAGTTCTTTTTCCCTTAAGGACAGCCCAAGTGGGGCTCCTGCCACAGCCACCTAAATGCCTTACCTTCCTCTAAACTTGATTCTTCTGTGCCTTCCACATTGGGTAAAGGCTCCATTTGTACAGACCAAATGCTCAGAAACGATCCTTGCCTTCAATCCTTCTCTCAATAGGCAAATTAGTCACCAAGTCCTTTCTCTTTTCTGTCCTCAAATTTTCTCACATCTGTCCCCTTCTCTTTGACTCCCTCCTCCCCTGCCCTACATTAGGGCTCTCAACTCAGGCATGCAACAGCCTCCTCACTTATCATCCAAATCTAGCCTCCAAATTTACCCCCAGAAGCCCAGCTCCCTGGCCTAAACCCATCAATGGCTCCCCTCCGCCTCTTGGTGAGGCCCGCAGCTTTCAGCCCGCCACTGTAGGCCTCCTTGAACTGTTCCGCCCATCTGCCCAGCCTCATCTCTCATGGCTCCATTGCACTTCAGCCCAAAAATCTCTCACAATTCCTCCAAACATGTCCTGAGTCCAGGTAATCAGGACAGGTGCAACCCTAGACCCTGTCCCCTGGCTCCATATACCCACTTCCTCTGCTCCAGCTCCAGACTAAAGGCATATGCCTGGAACACCATCTGCCTTCTCATCCCCCATCCCAGCTTCTCCCAGTTTGTGCACCAATCAGAAAAGTATAAGCAACATTGTACCCCATTCTTCCTCTCCCTGACTTGAAACATACATAAATACAACAAAGGCTCTGATAAGGCCTGTAAGAAATCAACCAGTCAGAAAGAAAGAAAGAAAGAAAGAAAGAAAGAAAGAAAGAAAGAAATCAACCAGTCTAAAACACATTGAAGGCAGCATCTCCTGAAGGTGTACAAACCCAGAAAGTCTGTTCAAGAGACACGTATTAACATTCACTCAATCTCTCAGGATCCAACAAATACTTATGCACTCCTACTCCGTGGCTACTGATGTTCTACGGAGCATACTTTGAGCAATGCCACTCTTTCTATATCCTGCTCGCCTTTCAGAGCTCAGAACTTTAGTTTAGCCTGCTCCAAAGTGCCGTCACTGTCCTTGCCCCTGAAGCCCCCTGGTCTCACTGCCCAGGTCCCTCATTACTCAGCTCTGAGGGCTGTATCCCTGGCCAGCTATGAGCTTATCTTTCAAATGAGGCCCTCAGCTCCTATAGGGCGGGGCTGGGGCTGGTGCTCTCCCCACCTCCCCACGCTCAGCAGCACCATCTCTGGGAAGGAAAAGGTAGAGCAGACACAAAGGAAGGAGCAGGTGAAACTAGAAAGAAACAAAGCAAGCTGAGGGAGGCTGGAAGCTGAGGAACAGACTGAGGGCTACCAGCCTGCCCCGCCTCATCCCACACCCCCTGTGGCCCTGCTCACTGGTGTCCGTGGTCTCGTACTGGCTGTCCCGCTGAAGCTCGAAGATGTCTACTTCCACCCGGGCCTTGGCTGGGACTTCAATGATCCCGTTGATCTGCTCCCGGGCCAGAGCCAGGGCCAGACGTTCACCACGGCCACACACTGTCTGGTCATCCAGGATCGCAGCTGAGGGGACACAGGGATTGGGGACTTGGGTGCTAAGAAAGAAAAGGCTGGGGTCCTAGACTCCTGGGCTCTGAGGCGGGGGTGGGGATGCTGACAGGGGTCCAGGCTCCCGGACCTAAGCTTAGAGCTGGAAGTCCAGGAGGAAAAAGGAGCTGGAGGTGCTGTTCCTTGTTGCCGAGGGAAGCTGAGACCCAAAGCCCAGATTCCCGGGTCCTTGGGGACTGGCATGCTTGGGAGGGTCTCTGTGGAGGCAGGGCAGGGGCTGAGGGGCCTCACCCATGCGCAGTGACGAGAGCACCTGGCGGCTGGGGCTGGCGAAGGCAACAATCAGCAGCAGCAGCAGCTCAGCCGGCATCTTCCTCCCCTCCTCATGGGGACGCAGCTGCCGCGGCCCCCACTCGCCACCTGCAGGGAGCCCCCCCCGCCCACAAGGAGATTGCTGATGGGGGTGCCTCAGAACCCTTTGGAGGACTGCTAGACGAGGTAGTGACCATAGACCCCGGGACATTGTGGGTGAGGTCTGAAGGGCCCTGTCCTTGTCAGAAGCTGACAGTACCACGGGCATTGCTGCAAAGGAAGCTCGAGTTCTGAGAAGCACCACCAAGAAGGACCCCCCCAGCACTGAGTGGGGACAGGCACTGCAGGAGGACAGTCACAGCTACCAAAACAGAAGGGATCTCAGGTAAGAGCAAATTCCAGGGACCATCCCCACTCCAATAGGAAACCAGGAAGTGCCACCCCCCACCCAGTCCCGCCCCTGTCTCTGGGCAGGCCACCGTTCCTAGGCAACAGAAACTGGCTGGAGAGGATGCGGTGGTTGCTAGGCAACCCCATCCCAGGCCTCACTTGCCACTTTCCTGACGTCCCTGGTTCCCACAATCCCCCGGGGGAAAGAGGCCTGGACATCCGGGGTCTGGAGGAGAGAGTATCTGGGAGTTAAGGAAACTTGGAGAGAGAGGGAATGATGGAGAGAGTCAGAGACACACACAGAGACAGATGGATGGACTTGAGGCAGCCAAGGGGCTAAAAAAAAAAAAAGCAAAGAGAGAGAGAAGGGAGAAACAGAGACAGAAATAGAGAGGTTGAGGCAGAGAAAATACAAAGAAATTTGGAAAAGGAGAAAAAGAAAAACAGGCAGAAATACAAGGGAACAAGAAGATAAGAAGACAGGAAGCAGGGGGAATAGAGATGGAGAGGACAGAGGAGTTTCTGGGAGGTAAGGAAAAGGGAAGAGGCAGCAGGCAGGGAGCCATGGGAGTAGAGAAAGGGCAGGGTGGGGAGAAGAGTGTAGGGCAGGCGGCAGAGAGAGAAATTAAGGCACAAGAGACACAGAATGGAACAGGAAGACAGAAAGGAGAGAGGACACAATCCCACTTGAGATGCCACCAGAGACAGCTGGAAAGGAAGACTGAGTAAGGCAGGGAGTGAGCTATCTGCCAAAGAGGTGCCACACTGCAGCCCCCCACTCTGCTCTAGGAAGCCGAAAAGTAGGGGGGAAGACAATGCATCTCTGCTCTCCAGAACAGCTCCATCCCTAGGAAGTTAGAGTCCTCCAAGTACCCTAGCCTTCTGTGGGGCATCCCCCACACCTAGGGAAGGAATGAGTTTGGCTAGATGCACAGCTTCACCTGGCCAAGAGCCATGCCCCAATGGAGGGGACATTGGGTTTCCAGGGGAGAAAGTTGCTGTGAGGTGAGCCTGAGGGTCTCCCTGTACCCCACCTGATCCCCATAGAAAGGGAGCTTGAGCTAGTGAGAAAGCAGAATGAAACCTCCCAGGGGAGAGCAGAGGCACAATGCAAAGCTTTGGGCCATCCTTGTGGCCAGGAAAACCTAGACCAGGGCAGCAGGAGACCCTCTCAAAAACCTGCTCTGCCCCAACTCGCAACCTGAACTTGCAGCAGGTCCCTCTCTCAGGCCTCTATGAAAGGCACCGTTGGGGAGGGAGGGCAACATGGACTGGCTGGGGTTTACAGATGGTCATTTGGGTCTAAAGTGGAAAGCTTCAAGGGTAGAGGAGCAGGCAAGTTAGAGACCAGGAAGGAGAACCCTCCGGGGAGGGCTGTGGAGGGTGGGGCTCAGAGAGAGGCAGGAGTGAAGGGGAGGGTCATCCTGAGACACCAGGAGTTTCTGGGGACAAGTCGGGGAGCAGAGACTGGAGAATGAGGAAGCCCAAGGGAGAGACAGGGGCCAGAAGGGCAGGGTCCCACAGGTGGCAGACACAGGTGGGAGCAGAAAGTGCAGGACCAGGGTTGGGGACAGCAAACGAACAAAGACATACCGGAAGGCACAGACAGAAAGACAGCCCAAAAAGAAGTAACTGGGGCTAAATGAGAGAGAAGGACACACACACACACACACCCCTCGCCTAGAAGTGAGGCACCAAAAGAAACAGAGACAAGACAGGCAGCATGAGGTGGCAGAGGCAGATAATCAGGCGGGCCTGGGCCCCACAGGCCCAGACCCTTAGGCAAAGCCAAGTAAAGGTGGAAGCACAGCAGGCAACAGGGCAGAAGGAGCCTAGTGAGGGGGCCTGCCAGGGGAGGGAGACAGATAAGCGGGCAAGCAAGAGACATGGCCAAGGTAGGAAGGGGACATCCGTGAGACAAACGGGGTGCGGAAGAGGGCAAAAAAAAAAAAAAATGACCACAGGTGCAAGTACGAAAACTGCAAAACTCTGAGAAGAGGAAGGCTAGCTGGAAAGAGACAGAGACAATGAATGTCAGAGCCACACAGCAGATCTAGAGAAGACGAAGGGGCAGGTGGAACAGGCACAAACTAGGAGAGGGGGAGCAAGGGCCCAAGAGGGAAATGTGGCAGGGAAGAAGATGGAGCAACCTGGAAGGGCAGAGGCAGGGACGGGACAAGTGCTCAGGTAAAGGGGACAAGTCCACACAGAGGTGCCTCTGCCTCCCCCCAGGAGGGTCTTGAGGACGGTGGTCAATTCTGGAGCCCACAAGCCCCAAGGCATGGGACCGGATAAGGACCGACAGGCCAGCCCAGGACGCAGAAATGAGCAGAGGATGGGGCAGGAGGTGAGACCACCAAGGAAAAGGCAAAGTGGACCACGGAGTGGCTGCAAATAAGGAGAGAGGAGTGGATCTGGGGTAGGAAAGCGGAAAAGTGAGCAGGAAGACGGCCTCCAGGTGCAGGGGCAGAGGCAGAGCCAAGAGTGGACGGAGAGAAGTGGATAGAGAGCCAGACCTGGCGGTGTGGGCACCGCTGAAAGAGCCAGACAAGAGGCAGGGGAGGTTTGAGAGAGAGAGAGAGACATCAACAGAGACACACTAAGAAAGAGTTAGGCTAAAGGCAAACAAGAGAGAAGTTGGACAGAGCCAGAGAGAGGCCCAAGAGACACAGGGAATGGAGACTGTAAAACGGAAAGACATTTCCAGGAGACAGAGGGGATGGGATGGGGATGGGCTTGTGGCAGGTGGAAAGGATGAGCCTCCGAGGAAAGAAGAGAGGTGGAAAGAGAGAGAGAGAGAGAGAGAGAGAGAGAGATTGAGAGAGAGAGAGAGAGAGAGCAGAGCCAGTCACCGTGGGACCGCGGCTGGAGAAAGCAGGGGCGGAGACTGGCCGGGAGTCCCGGACGAGGAGTGAGCCCACAAGTAAGAGCCAGGCAGCCCCTCAGGACCCCCGGGGCTGGGGGCTGGGGGTGAGGAGGAGCTGTGCACCCAGAAGAAGGGTGAGGGGAACGGAGGTTGGGAGATGGGGGGCACGAGGCAGGCCCCTACTCGAGGAGGGGCAGGGGGACGCGGGAGCCCCACCAGGCCCCCGCGAGCCCAGCCTTCCAGGACCCAGGCTGGCCCCAGCCCAACCCCCGCCCCGCAGACACTCACGGATCCTGGTGGGACGGAGGGCTGGGCTCCCTCGAGGCCCGAGAAAGACAGCGGGAGATGCTCTGGCGCTGGGTGGTGGTGTGGCCGGGGCGGGGGGAGAGGGCAGTCCACGGGGCCCCCTCCCCCGCCGCCGACAGTGGCCCCCAACTAGTCCAAAACGGGGGCTCCCCAGGAGCAAGGAGGAAGGACAGGTGGAAGCGGAGAGGGCGGGCCGGGGCAGGGAGGAAGGGGAAAGGAGAAAATGGAGGAGAGAAGGGGAGAGAGGAGAGGGGGAAGGAGCAAATGGAGGGGAAGGAGGGAGGAAAGGAGGAGAGGAAGGTGAAAACGGAAGGGTGGGGGACACAGGCAAAGCCGGGGGAGGGGGAAGCCGGCCCAGGAAAGGGCCCCCGCCCCCTCCCCTAGCCGGGCCGGCCTGGGGGGGCCACAGGGGGCGAGGACTGGCTGGAGACCAGGAAGCCGGCCATCAGGAGGAATGGGGGAGGGGAGGGCTGGATTGGGGGGAGGGGGCCACCCCTTCCCCCCTCCCCCCTGGAGCCTTGGCCCTGCCCTGGATGAGGCAAGGGCCTGGAGTCCTCAAGCCCTCAGCCCCCACGGGAAAAGCATGCTAGGGGCGGGGAGAAGCCAAGGGGTGGAGGGGCTGGGGAGGATGGGGTGCTGGGAGACCCGGAGAGCCGAGACGGGGGCAGGCGAAGTGGAGAGATGGGGAGGAGGGAGAGGAGGAGGGAGGGAAGGATGGAGAGAGGAGCAGGTGGAAGAGGAAGGCGGAGGAGGGTGGGGTGTCCCGGGGGCGCCCGGTGCAGGGCCCCGGTGGGAGGGCCTGGCCACGGACTCCTGGTCCCCTGCGAGGCGCAGCCGCGGCTCTGGGTCCCCAGCTGGGCCTGCCTCCCTGCTGCTGGCCACCGCCGCCACCGCCACCGCCACCGCCGCCACCGCCACTGCCGCCAACACCACCACCACCACCACCACCACCTCCGCCGCCGCCGCCGCCGCCACCTCTCCTTCTCCCCTCCGAGGCCGCCGCCTGCCTGCCCGCCCGCCGCCCGCGCTGGGTCCTGGAGCGCGGGGGGGCGGGGGGGGGGGAGAGATGAGGGAGGGAGGGAGGGAGGGAGGCAGGGAGGAGGGCGGGCGGGAGGAAGGGAGGGCAGCAGGCGGAGAAAGAGGAGGGAGGGGAGTCAGGGGGAGGGGGAGCCCGTATTGGTCGGGGCTGGGGGGCCCGCGAGGAGAATGCTGATGAGGGGGGAAGGCGCTGCATTGGACAGAGGGCCCACCCCCGGGCCACCCCCTCCACCACCATGCCACCGCCCTGCCCAGGAGCCCACGGAGATGAGAGGCTGGGAGACCTGAGGAGAAGGCCATGGAGCTGGGGGGAGAGGGCTACAGAGATGAGGAAAAATGCAGAGGAATAGCAAGCTGGCCATCAAAACTCACAGAGGTGGGCCAAGGTCCACAAACCCCACAAGGACAAGGACAGGAAAAAGCCCAGAGAAAAGAGGGGAAAGCCCATGGAAACATGGGAGCAGACCAGAGACAGCAAAGGACCTCAGAGACCAGGGCAGCCGGTGGACACAGAGAAGCTCCCATGAAGATGGAAAGAGGCCCATGGGAACAGAAAGCACTCCAGGACCTGGGGAGTGGTCCATGGGGACAAGGACACGTATCACAGAGACAGGGAGGCAGGCCACGCAAAGTGGGAGAAAGTCACAGAAATGGGGTTGGGGGAAGACAGATATCAGGAACCCATGAAAACAAGGATGTGTGGACATAAGAGGGCTAAGGCAGGAGAAGCCAGCCCCTGGAGATAACCGAGAAGCCCCCAGAAGTAGAAATAGTCCCTGTGGAGGGGAAGGGATGGGTGGGGAGAATGGGAATTGTCTATAATGCATTGAGACATCCTTGGGCCCCACAGACATGAGTGGGTGGGGTGAAGAGGCCCTCCTTCTCGGGCCACCACCTGAGCAGAGAGGTAGTGGGAAAGGGCAGGGAGATGGAGAGCAGAGCCAGCACAAGTGGGAGACTCCCTCCTAGGGAGCCCACTGCAGCCTCTCAGAGGAACGAGCAGGACAGGGGGATGGAAGACAGAAGCAGTGACACAGATCTTGGAGTGGGGGTGGGTGGTGCACGGCTGGGTGGGGGGTGAAATTTGGGGGGAAGGAACATGACAGTTGGCGCTGAAGGCTGAGCCCGTGACTCACCACCACCCCCAATGCTCGTGATGGGGAGGAGACACTGACACACTCACGTGCAGCCCCCCGCACACGTGACCATATGCCTTTCACACACACACACACACACACACACACACACAGAGCACATGGCAACCCCTACACCAGCCTGGCATAGGAAGCCCTTGTCCCATATGGAGCATCCCTGACATAAGCCTGACACATACATTGGACCCTGAAGGACCACCAACTTTGCACACACCTCCTCCCCCTACATAGACAACACCTGTGGTCCCCCAACGCCCACCCTCAGCTCCAGGAAAGCTGAAAGCCTAGACTCTCACTGGCCTCTAGGCTTTTGCTTATGCAGGGACCCCAGCAAAGAACGCCTATCCTCTCTAAAATAAACCTACCCCGAAATCTAGTCCCATGCCACCCCTCTATAAAAACTGACCCAGGCCTCAGCTTTCTCCTGTGCCATCAGAAGAGAAGGAACCTAGCTAGAGGACCTGGGAAGTCCAAGCAAAAGGTCTGAGCAGAAAGGGACCTGACATGTTGAGCTGGACCCTTGCATTTTCAGGTGGAAAAGGAGGCTTCAGCGGAGTGAGAACCTACCCAAGTGCATGGAGCCTATCAAAGGCTGAGTCCAACTTCTGGGTTCTGGCTCCTGCCCAGGTGATTTCACCCTGATGGCAAACCCAGATCACCAGCTTCAGAGCTCACGCATTCCCATCAACTTCTTTTCTTTACTTCTTGCATTCATCCATTCAACACACCATGCAGGACAGGACATCCACCTGGCCAGGCAGGAGAGCCTGGGGGCCAAAGGCACAGACCAACACAGTCAACCCCTGGGTTGGAACCCTGGCTCCATCTCCTCCTAAAGATAGGCAAGCAGCTTAACTCCTCTGGGCCCCAGTCTCTTAGTAAAGTGAGAACAGTAATTCCTCCCTCCTAGGGTTGTTGAGATGATCAACCTGATAAAGCATAGAAAGCACTAAGCACAGTACTTGGCATATCATAACAGGCTGAGGATACAGGAGCTATTATTACTGAGCTCCTTGAGGTCCTAATAAAAATTCCTACATAGCATTTACTCTATGCCTCACCACCATGGCACAGGGGCTATTATCCTCATTTCACAGATGAGGAAACTGAGGCACAGGGGAGTGGACTTGTCCAACAAGACAGAAGTGGCAGGGTCAGTGGGGAGGCCGGTTGGCTCAGCGGTTTAGCGCCACCTTCAGCCCAGGGCCTGTTCCTGGAGACGCGGGATCGAGCCCCAGGTGGGGCTCCCTGCTGTGTCTCTACCTCTCTCTCTGGGTCTCTCATGAATAAATAAAAATCTTAAAAAAAAAAAAGAAAAAGAAGAAGAAGAAGAAGTGGCAGGGTCAGGATTCCAATCCAGATGGCCTGGTTTAATTACACTGGCTTGCTGTTAGGGACTTTAATGTAGTGGGAAGTTAGGGTATCCAGTTAGAAACCAATTGAAGGACACGGCTAAGGTGATGACCAAAGAGTCAGACCTAGTTTCTACTCTGTATTTGGGGCTCCTTGGTCACTTTGAGCCTCAGGAAGGTAAAAAAAACAAACTCCTCTGAGACCCAGTTTACTCATTTGAGAAATGGTGGTGTGTGGGGGGGTACTAGTTAGAACAGTGAATCTCTTGCACCCCCACTCCCCACCCCCAGTCCTTGGGTTTGGAGAGTAGCTCTGAAAACGTAGCAATGCTCTGCCAACGCCCTGGGGCCAGAAAGGAAGATGAGCAGCAACGGCCCCTGGACACACAGAAGCTCCACCTTCCCAGTTGCCCTGGGTCAGCCTAGAAGGAAGGCACCTTGAAAGGAAGGAAGCAGAGTCCATCTGCTACAGCGTCACTTTCTTTTTTAAAGAAAATTTTAAATTTTATTTAATCATGGGGGGGGGGGGGCGATGAGCACAGGCAGGGAGCCCGACGTTGAACTCGATCCCGAGTCTCCAGGATCACGCCCTGGGCCGAAGGCTGCGAAGGTGGAAGGTGGCGCTAAACCGCTGAGCCACCGGGGCCGCGCCACAGGGTCACTTTCTGCAGGTGCTCACCCTAGCTGCCCCTCAGGTCTTCTACGCACTCCCCCACCCCCACCCTCTCCGTTTCTTCCAGTGAAACTGTCCTTGGCTGAAAATGAATGGAATCCCATTTCCTCCCCTCTTCGGGTTTTCCTCGTTGCCTCGGATCCCCTCGCTCCTTGCTTCTCCTTTGACATTTCTCCTTCCCCCTCCCTCAAGAGTCCCTCGGTCGACCTCCCCTTCCTCTTTTCCATGAAAGGAGTCTGGAGCCTCAGTTTCCCTTTTTATTCCCTCCATGTGCTTGGTGCCGCAGTCTCCCTCCCCGCTGGGCTGACGGCGCCTCACTTTCTCCCTTCGCCCCGGGGGGGGGGGCTGCTGCGCCACAGTTGCCCCGCCCTCACCCCTCTGAGTGTCCTGTGCCTCAGTTTCTCCAACTTCCCCCTCCCCCCCCGTCCGACCCCGACGCGACTCCAGCCCGGCGTCCCCAAGATGGCGCCCGCAGCCTCGCTCCGCCGCCTGACGTCACCGCGCTGCCGTCCCTCCTTCAGGCGCCAGGCGGAGTCGACGGGGAGCTGGGGGAGGAGCATCCTCCAGGGGGCTTAAAGGGGCGGACACTATCAGCCCGGGGCCGGCCGGCGAGGGGACTTCGCTGGAGGATTGGTTGGGCACCGCGGGGATCCCGACGCTCCATCCTATTGGCCCAAGGCTCACAGACGTGAGCGTCGATTGGTCGAACGGCCGGAGCCAGACGGACGCTGATTGGGCGCGTTCGGCCGATCGCGGAGCGGCCGAGGGGGAAGGTAGGCGGGGCGTTGCTGAGGGCGATTGGGGGCGAGAGCGAGGCTGCGGAGCAGACGAGAGGCGACGGCGGGAGCTAGAGAGGGCGCAGCGCTAGGGTGGCCGCGCGAGGGGAGCGGCGGCCCGGGCCCGGGCCCGGGGGGTGCGAGACGGCGGAGGCGAGTGAGTGCCGCGGGGGCACCGCGGGCCGGCGCGGCCCGGCTCGGCTCCCCCCTTCCGCCGCTCCCGGCCTCCCCACGCCACCCCGCCTGCGCACTGAGGCCCGGAGGGGGCGCGCGCCCGGCGGGGAGGGCGGAGCGGCACCAACGGCCCCCGGGGCGCGCGGGCGGCGGGGCGGGGGCCGGGCCGGGGCGGCGGGTGGGGTAGGGGAGCTAGAGTCGTGTGCTGGGCTGAGTGAGGGGGGGCGGGGCTCGGGCCGGGGGCCGGGAGGGACAGGGACCTCGGTGGCGAGGGAGGCGTCAGAGCTGCCCCCCGGGAGAGGCTCCGAGGCCCGCGGGGCGAGGGGTGGGTGTCGAGCCAGGGCCTAGCGGTAGGGCCGTCCGGGACCGAAGCGGGGTGGACGGTTAGAGGGGGCTTGGGTGTCCCGGGAGGGGCTTAGGGCGTGAAAAAAGAGATAAGTTAACAGAAAGAAAACAGTTATGCCTGAAGGGTATTAGATCAGTGAGAGGGGCTTGGTGTGTGAAAATGAATATTTTAGCAAATAAATATCCCTGGGTGGGGAGGGGGGGTTGGGATTTGGAGCCGAGGGAGAGGTCCGAGTGTGAAGAACGGGGTTACGTTCATGTGAAGAGGAGTTGGGAGGTGGGTACTGTTGGAATGGGGTTGGGGTTGAGAGGAGCCCCTGTGCAAAGGGTTAAGTTATGTAAAAAGGGTGTCTGGGTGTCCCTAGGATAGGTTGGGTAGAGGTGATGTTTTTGAAAAGTACAGGGAATTAGGTCAAGGTGAAGAGTGGGAATTGGGTATCCCTGGAAAAGGTTAGGGTGGTGAGAGATCCGCGTGCCAAGTGGCAGAGGGGTCTTGGCACTGCCAGAATGAGAATGAGCTGTTAGGTTGACAAGAAGTTGGGGGTCTGGGTATCCCCAGGTGATAAGCTGGTGAGAGGAGTCTCGCTATCCTCTGTCTGGGCTGGGGGGTGAAGGGGTTCAGCATATCAAGAAGATAGGTATTCCTAAAGGGGATTCTGGCAGTGGGAGGGGTGTGTGTGTGTGAAAGTTTAAGCCTTTGTGAAGAGTAGTCTGGATCTCCCTCGATTGGGTTATGGTTACAGTACATGCTGTGATGTTTTTGCAAAGGAAAGAAACTAAGTTGTCATAAAGAGGGGGTCTGAGCATCCCTGGAATGGGTTAGAGTGGGTTGGGTCTCTGCAAAGAAGAGAGGTCTGTTTATGCTGATATGAAGAGGGGATCTGGGCATCGCTAGAATGGACTAGGGTGGGAAGGGGTCTTTTTGAGAAGAAGAAAAGATTAGGTTTATAACAGGGACTGGGGTCTGGATGTCCCTGGCAAGGGTTAGGGCCCCGTGGGTTTGTAAGGAAGGGTTTGCGTTGATAAGAAGACCGTATCTGGGCATCCCTGAAATGGGTTAGGGTGGGTCATGTTGTAAAGAAGAGGGCTCGAGGTTGATATGAAGAAGGGTGTGGGCATCCCTTGTAGTGGTTGGGGTAGCTGTATATGTGAAGAGGGGACCTGGGGACTCTAGGGGGTATTAGAATTGTAGGTGAGGTCTCAATGTAAAAAAGAAGTGATTGCCGTGAAGAGTATCTTGAGACATGACTTAGAGGGTCACGGGTAAAATATAGGTGTGAAGAAATAGGTTTTTGGGAAGTGGGGCTGGATGTTCTGGATACAGGGTTAGGGCTGTGGGAGAGGGCTTTGATTTGGAGAGAGGTTTGAGTACTTTGAAGAGGGGGATCATCTGGCTCACATGGGGAAGTGGTTAAGGAGGGAAAAGTGTAGGTGTGATGGATTAGGCCAATGTGAGACAAGATGGTTGAGGGAAAGGAGAGTTTGATGTGAGGGATCTGGGCACTGGAGGGAGAGACTGTGCGCTTATGTGAAGGAGAGCAGTTGTGCCATGTGCCGGGCCTTGGGGCAGTTTGAGTTCTCTGGTGTAAAAAGATGTTAGGAGCCAATGGGAGGGAACAGAGGAGGAGCAAGGCTGGGAGACGTGGCAGCAATTAGGGCCTGTGACGGCTTCCCCAGGCACCTGAGAGCAGGAGTGGGGTAGTAAGTTGGTAGTCAGTTGGGCAGCCCCAGTGGCGCAGTGGTTTAGCGCCACCTTCAGCCCAGGGCATGGTCCTGGAGACCTGGGATCTAGTCCCGCGTCAGGCTTCCTGCGTGGAGCCTGCTTCTCCCTCTACCGGTGTCTCTGCCTCTCTATCTCTCTCTGTCTCATGAATAAATAAAATCTTAAAAAAAAAAAAAAAAAAAGTTGGTAGTCAGTGGAAGGAGGCTCAAATGGAGAGGACACAGGTTCCTGGGGCATGTGTGTGGCTGTGGGCCAGCTGAGTGGCAGAGGAGATGAGGGGTTGGACAGGTTTACAAGAATCCGGTGGGTGGAGTTTGATGTGCATTGATTTCAGACGTGAGACTTGGGTAGATTCTAGGAAGGGACTGCTGAGAAGCTTCTGTGCTTGGTAGCGTGTTCCGGAGAGGAAGGATTGCTAGGGAGTAGGGCGGGAATGAGAGATGGAAGTGAGACTTTAGAAGGTAAAATGCATCTAAGGTTTTGGCTGGGGGAGGGGGGTGCTAAGGAGATAGAATTGTCCCTGGGAAGGACCGAGGAAACAGCAGTTTAGCTATTATTTGTCCCCATCTCTCTTCTTTTCACAGCCCAGGGCCTTGCTGCCGCCATGACCGAAGAATCCGAGGAGACAGTCCTGTACATCGAACACCGCTATGTCTGCTCTGAGTGCAACCAGCTGTATGGGTCCCTGGAGGAGGTGCTCATGCACCAGAACTCCCATGTGCCCCAGCAGCACTTTGAGCTGGTGGGCGTGGCTGACCCTGGAGTCACGGTGGCCACCGAGGCAGCCTCTGGCACAGGCCTCTATCAGACCCTAGTGCAGGAGAGCCAGTACCAGTGCCTGGAGTGTGGGCAGCTGCTCATGTCCCCCAGCCAGCTCCTGGAGCACCAGGAGCTGCACCTGAAGATGATGGCTCCCCAAGAGGCTGTGCCAGCGGAGCCGCCGCCCAAGGCACCTGCACTTAGCTCTAGCACCATCCACTACGAGTGTGTGGATTGCAAGGCGCTCTTCGCCAGCCAGGAGCTCTGGCTGAACCACCGGCAGACGCACCTCCGGGGCGCTTCTACCAAGCCTCCAGCCCCGGTTGTCCTGGGGTCCCCAGTTGTCCTGGGGCCCCCCGTAGGCCAGGCCCGTGTGGCTGTGGAGCACTCCTACCGCAAGGCAGAAGAGGGTGGTGAAGGGGCTGCTGTCCCTTCTGCCACCGCCACCACCACCACTACTACTGAGGTGGTGACTGAGGTGGAGCTGCTGCTCTACAAGTGCTCTGAGTGCTCCCAGCTCTTCCAGCTTCCAGCCGACTTCCTGGAGCACCAGGCCACCCACTTCCCTGGCCCTGGCCCTGAGTCTGAGGAGTCTGCCTTGCAGCAGGAGACCCTGACTCCGTCAGCCACAGAGGGTCTTGGGTCCCAGCCTGATCCCCTGCCGTCCTCTGACCATAGTTACGAGTTGCGCAACGGTGAAGCCATCGGGCGTGACCGCCGGGGACGCAAGGCCCGGAGGGACAACAGCGGAGAACCAGGCGGGACAGCCACCCAGGAGCTCTTCTGCTCTGCTTGTGACCAGCTCTTTCTTTCACCTCACCAGCTCCAGCAGCATCTGCGGAGTCACCGGGAGGGCATCTTTAAGTGTCCTCTATGCAGTCGTGTCTTCCCCAGCCCTGCCAGTCTGGACCAGCACCTCGGAGACCACAGCAGTGAGTCTCACTTTCTGTGCGTGGACTGTGGCCTGGCCTTTGGCACGGAGGCCCTCCTCCTGGCCCACCGGCGAGCCCACACTCCGAACCCCCTGCACTCGTGTCCTTGCGGGAAGACCTTCGTCAACCTCACCAAGTTCCTGTACCATCGGCGTACACACGGGGCAGGGGGCGTCCCCTTGCCCACAACACCAGTCCCCCCAGAGGAGCCTGTCATTGGTTTCCCTGAGCCCGCCCCAGCAGAGACTGGAGAGCCAGAGGCACCAGAGCCTCCTGTGACCGAAGAGGGCCCCGGAGGGCCGGCTGCTTCGGGCACCTACCGCTGCCTCCTGTGCAGCCGTGAATTTGGCAAGGCCTTGCAGCTGACCCGGCACCAGCGTTTTGTGCATCGGCTGGAACGGCGCCACAAGTGTGGTATCTGTGGCAAGATGTTTAAGAAGAAGTCTCACGTGCGGAATCACCTGCGTACACACACAGGTGAACGGCCCTTCCCCTGCCCAGACTGCTCCAAACCCTTCAACTCACCTGCTAACCTGGCACGCCACCGGCTCACGCACACGGGGGAAAGGCCCTACCGGTGTGGGGACTGTGGCAAGGCCTTCACGCAGAGCTCCACGTTGAGGCAGCATCGCCTGGTACATGCCCAGCACTTCCCCTACCGCTGCCAGGAGTGCGGTGTGCGTTTCCACCGCCCCTACCGCCTGCTCATGCACCGCTACCACCACACGGGCGAGTACCCCTACAAGTGTCGTGAGTGCCCCCGCTCCTTCTTGCTGCGCCGGCTGCTGGAGGTGCACCAGCTTGTGGTCCATGCCGGGCGCCAGCCGCACCGCTGCCTGTCCTGCGGGGCTGCCTTCCCTTCCTCCCTGCGGCTCCGTGAGCACCGCTGTGCCGCTGCAGCGGCGCAGGCCCCACGGCGCTTTGAGTGTGGCACCTGTGGCAAGAAAGTGGGCTCGGCTGCTCGGTTGCAGGCGCACGAGGCTGCCCATGCGGCTGCTGGGCCTGGAGAGGTCCTAGCTAAGGAGCCCCCAACCCCACGGGCCCCTCGGGCTGCTCGCACACCTGTTGCCTCCCCAACTGCCCTGGGGAGCACAGCCACGGCAGCTCCTGCAGCCCCTGCCCGACGCCGGGGCCTGGAGTGTAGTGAGTGTAAGAAGCTGTTCAGCACAGAGACGTCGTTGCAAGTGCACCGGCGCATCCATACAGGTGAGCGGCCATACCCGTGTCCGGACTGTGGCAAGGCCTTCCGTCAGAGCACCCATCTGAAGGACCACCGGCGCCTGCACACAGGCGAGCGACCCTTCGCCTGTGAAGTATGTGGCAAGGCCTTTGCCATCTCCATGCGCTTGGCAGAACATCGCCGCATTCATACGGGTGAGCGGCCCTACTCCTGCCCTGACTGTGGCAAGAGCTACCGCTCCTTCTCCAACCTATGGAAGCACCGCAAGACCCACCAGCAGCAGCACCAGGCGGCCGTGCGGCAGCAGCTGGCCGAGGCAGAAGCTGCTGTCGGCCTGGCTGTCATGGAGACTGCAGTGGAGGCACTGCCCCTGGTGGAGGCCATTGAGATCTATCCTCTGGCTGACGAGGGGGTCCAGATCAGTGGCTGACCCTGTCCCCATTCCCTCTTCAGCACTATTGTGCCCTGTTGCTGAAGAACCTCCTCCAGCATCCCTTTCAATCTCTGTAGATACTGTGCCCTTTCCTCCACCTCTCCTAACTGCCATGTAAGTTCTGTAACTGGATTTATTCTCCCGAGAGGGGGTTGATCTGGGGTCTTTAATATGCATAAAAGGCACCCCACCCCCTGACCTTCCACCTGTTCACACTGGTGGCCCCAAGTTGAAACAGTCAATAAAGACTGAATTGGACATGTGTTCTGTCTGGCCCAGCTGTGTGGGTGGAATTTGGGAGCTTTTCATGGTTTTTTCAGCATCCAGAACAGGGCCTGGCGAGTAGTAGGAGCTCAGTAGACATTTACTGAATTCAGGACTCAGAGTCTGAGCGCATGGCTCAGCAGGGACTTCACCCTGGTGCTCAGCAGGGACTTCATTGGGAAGCAATGTGGCTGTCTTGCCACCAGAGGTCCCCACAGCACCATGGAAAAACTTGAAGTTGTTTCAATTGGTGGCAGGAACATTTGGGAAAATCTGAAGGTTTTTTTTTTTTTTCTCACCACTTCTGCCCTCTACTCCTGTGCCAGTGTGAGCGGTCTCCCCCCAAGGCCATCTGAGTTTCTCACTATGGGTCCCTGAGGGCAAATGCAGGTCTGGGAAAGGCATGATCTCCAGGGCAGTTGAGGGTGGCTTCTGGGACCAGACCCAACTGTGGAGTTAGAGAAGATTCTGGAAGTTAGCCTCATAAGGGGAGCTACCTTGGCGCCCACCTAGAATTCTGGCTTAGCCAACAGATGTGGGGAGAGGGGTGGTTGGAGTGGCTCTCTGGCATTTGTCTAGTTTGTCTCAAGAACTTAAGTTTTTATAATAATCGTCACACTGACCTGTGAGGAGAAAATCTTGTAGGGAAGGAGTCTGAAGTTAGAAGCAGGGAGGTGATTTGCCCAAGGTCATTCAACGACATAGGATAGAGCTTGATTTTAAGCCTAGGTTCATCTGGTTTAATCGCCCATGTGTTTTCCTCTGCAGCTGCTGCCTTCCACATGCCTGGGGGAGGGCGGTTGAGAAGATGGTGATTGGTGACAACTCTCAGTTTCTGTGCTTGTCTTGTCCCTAAGAGCCGTAGCCCAGGAAATACAAGCCCCACAGAATTGCTCTGTGACAGTGGGATGATCACCGTTCCTCAATTGTGGTTACCTCATATTCCAGTCTTTCTGTTGGAGAAAATTCCTATTTGGAACCCTAAGGAGAGATGAAGGGAAGCTGTTTGTATTGAAACCAAGGAAAGGGAGGCCTGAGACCTGCCCACTCAGACTGTTACTCTCGGCCCCCTCACTGGTCTTCTAGCCTCTGGGCACCAAGCTTGGGGAAATACACTGGCCTCACCTATGTTCAGGTGAAAGATGAGAGCTCAAGAGGGGAGATTTATCAAGGCTAGGTAGATAGATGGTAGACCAGAGCTAGAAACCAATTCTAGCCCAGGATAGAAATTTTACTACTTAAGCCTTATTAAAGAAAAAAATCCCGTTTGATAACCTGACTGCCCCTAATGAAGAGCACTTACCTGTTAAGCAGTTGTTTTCAAGCAGAATGTATGGATGACAGGCACTGTCAGTGACCTCATATCCTGCAGAAAGGATTCAAGCTATCTTAGCCCAGCATGCCAGATCCCCTTTAATCCCCAGGTAGAGATTCCTTCTCATACTGCCTCCCAAGAAGAGCTACAACATCCTGAAAGTCATATCAAATAAGTGCTTAGAACAACTGGGGATTTATCCTTGCCAAACCAGGTAAAAATCAGGTTGAATCAAGGGACAGGGTGGAGTACCTGGGTGGCTCAGTGGTTGAGTGTCTGTCTGCCTTCAGCTCAAGTCGTGATCCTGAGGTCCTGGGATCAAGTCCTGTATCCTTCTCCCCGCAGAGAGCCTGCTTCTCCCTCTGCCTGTGTCTCTGCCTCTCTCTCTTTGTCTCTCCTGAATAAAATCTTTAAAAAGAAAAGGAACAGAAATGGGGGAGGGGTGGGTCCTGAGGGTGCTGGGTGACTCCCAAGATTCAGCAGGGAAGAATGGCTCTGTGACAGTGGGATGATCACCGTTCCTCAATTGTGCCTTTTCAGAGCCACTAATGAAAACTGTAGACTCCCACCCTGTGAAAAGTTGACGCATGCAAACACATTTATGAGCAAGACTCATTCTTCACCCGACTGAAACTTGATGGTCCTCAGTTGAACCACTGTCCTAAAAAAAGGCACTAAGCAAACCCTTGTTGGATGCTGGGGTTTGAGCTGAAAAGGCAAAGGTTCTTGAACTTTAATGTTTGGTAAGGAATTCCCCTAGAGGTTCAGATCCAGCAAACATGTCTGGATGAGACCCAGGAATCTGCATTTTACTTTTTTCATTTATTTTAAGAGAAAGAATCTCATTTAAAATTTTAAATCTGCATTTTATTTTATTTTTTTTAAGATTTTATTTATTCATGAGAGACCCAGAGAGAGAGAGAGAAGCAGAGATACAGGCAGAGGGAGAGGCAGGCTCCACACAGGGAGCCCAACGTGGGACTTGATCCCAGGTCTCCAGAATCAGGCCCTGGACTGAAGGTGGCGCTAAACCGCTGAACCACCAGGGCTGCCCTGCATTTTATTTTCTTTAAAGATTTTATTTATTCATGAGAGACACACACACACACAGAGAGAGAGAGAGAGGCAGAGACAGGCAGAGGGAGAAGCAGGCTCCATGCAGGGAGCCCAACGCGGGACTCAGTCCTGGGACTCCAGGATCACGCTCTGGGCCAAAGGCAGGCTCTAAACCGCTGAGCCACCAAGGGATCCCATAAAATCTGCATTTTATTTATTTATTTTTTAAATATATAATTTTTAAAATTTTTTAAAATTTATTTATGATAGTCAGAGAGAGAGAGAAAGGCAGAGACACAGGCAGAGGGAGGAGCAGGCTCCATGCACCAGGAGCCCGACGTGGGATTAGATCCCGGGTCTCCAGGATCGCGCCCTGGGCCAAAGGCAGGCGCCAAACCGCTGTGCCACCCAGGGATCCCCAAAATCTGCATTTTAAACACCAATTCTGGGCAGCCTGGGTGGCTCAGCGGTTTAGCGCCGCCTTCAGCTCAGGTCGTGGTCCTGGGATCGAGTCCCGCATCGGGCTCCCCGCACAGAGCCTGCTTCTCCCTCTGCCTGTGTTTCTGCTTCTCTCTCTCTCTGCCTCTCATGAATAAATAAAATCTTAAAAAAAAAAAGAAATTCTGGGGTGCCTGGCTGGCTCAGTCAGTAGAGCGTGTGGCTATTGATCTCGATGTTGTGAGTTCAAGCCCCACATTGGGTGTAGAGGTTACTTAAAAGTAAAATCTTTAAAAATGAATAAATAGGATACCTGGGTGACTCAGCCGATTAAGTATCCCACTTTTGGGGTCAGGTCATGATCTCAGGGTCATGAGATGGAGCCCACCATTGGGCTCCAGGCTGGGTATGGAACCTGCTTAAGATTCTCTCCCTCTCCTGCTTCTCCCTCCACCCCAAATAAACAAACACACCAGTTCTGATGCAAATAATCTGCTGACCCCTCTAAGAAGAGCCTTGCATTGCCTATTTTTAGTTGGATATGGAAGCTACATAAGCAGGAATGTCAAGGGAACACAAAAGTGGTCCTCTATTGCCCACTATGCTCTTGACAAGAGGAGGCCCAAATGTGACTCTCTTTTTTTTTTTTTAATAATTTTTTTAAAAGATTTATTTATTTATTCAGAGAGAGCGAAAGAGAGGCAGAGACAGAAGCAGGCTCCATGCAGGGAGCCCGACGTGGGACTCGATCCCGGGTCTCCAGGATCACACCCCGGGCTGCAGGCGGCGCTAAACCGCTGCGCCACAGAGGCTGCCCCCAAATGTGACTCTCTGAGGGAGGGCATGTGGAGCAGTTGGGCACATTCACGGGACTGTAAGTGGATACCTTGTTCAGTTCCAGAGTGTTCTCAGGTGTGCTGCCTGTGCAAGTCACAAGAAGACCTGGGTAACAAGGAACTCAGGTCTGAAGGATTCTGACTGGACCACCCTACCTGAGGGGGCTGGTCCAAATGACCTTCCTCTATACCAACATCCCACATCCCCACGCATACTGACCTGTCTTGAGAATTGGGGAGGTGCCTTTTTTCAACCTTGCCAAAACGATGCAGTGTGAATGCTTTTTTATCTAAGTGATCCAGCTCCTATTCTTTTCCTTTCTCCTATCTCCCCCATCCCTTCCTACTGAATTTTCAGAATTCCAGCATCTATGTGCCAAGCATTCATCAGAGGGATGGAACAGCAGCAAGGAGACTTGATGCCAGTGAGGAAACCAGTTGTTGACACCATTTCTGATCTCCAGTGGTGAGGGTTTGGGGATCAGCCCTGTGAGGCCACTGTTTGTGCCAAATGTGACATAGGCTGGACACACAAATTTGAGTGAATGAGAGTTAATATCACTCTGAAAAAGAGTGTACCTTATACTACCAGACAACTTCAAAGTCAACTATTTGTCAAGGGTCTGGTTATAGTTCCTCTGGGAATGGAAGTGGGGAAGGACTCACTGGCTTTCCGGTTTCCCCATAGCTCTCATTTATTGAAGACCATGTGCTAGGGGTGTCCTAAGCACTTACCCGTCATCTCCTTTAATCCTTGCGCCCCATAGGGTAGGTACTGTCTCTATGTTACAGGCAAGGACATTGGAGGTCAGATATCAAAAGTCCCATAGCTTTATTTATTTTTTTTTTAAATTTTTATTTATTTATGATAGTTACAGAGAGAGAGAGAGAGAGAGAGAGAGAGAGAGGCAGAGACACAGGCAGAGGGAGAAGCAGGCTCCATGCACCGGGAGCCCGATGTGGGATTCGATCCCGGGTCTCCAGGATCACGCCCTGGGCCAAAGGCAGGCGCCAAACCGCTGCGCCACCAGGGATCCCAAAAGTCCCATAGCTTTAAAATGGCAGAACTGAGACGTGAATTCAGAAATTTGAATTCATCCTAAATTCCGAGTCTCGGTTCTGATCGAGTCTCGGTTCTGATCGGTGAAAACATGGCTCAGGCAGGCCCCACTTCTGAACACTTACTGTTTGATGAGAAGCAGAGCCTCCCCTCCACAGCACACACGTACCCACCGCCCTTACCAGAACAGAGAGGAGACCACAGGAGAGCAGGGCAGCATTTCTCTCTGTACAGTTTTTACTTTTTTATTTTTTTGATGTTGTTCAGATGAATGACACACTCAAGTTACAAAAATGGGGCCTTAAAAGAAGCACATTGTACAATGAACAAGCAGATTGGAGTTAAGAACACTGAAACGCTAACCCGCTACCACGAGAAGAGACAGGGAGGGGGGTACAGGATGGGAAGGGAGGGGCTACCAACACAGGGGTTCAGACAGAACTGAAAGTGGGGCTCACTTGCTGAGAACGGACCAAAGGCAGGTCTCCTCCGGGCCCACTCAATTTCCGGAAGCCACTTCATGGTCTTCCTTGCCCGCTACTTGCCACCTCTTCCCCTCCCCATCCCAACCTAGTCATCTGAATGAGCAGGTGAGAGACACCCACTCCAGAAAGGGCCGAGCCACTCAGATCTTTACCAGATGGGTAGTCACCTTGCCTCAGTGCAGGCTTGGATTTGGGAGGTGCTGGTGGCAGCAGTGGGATAAGAAGCCAGAAAGGAGCTAGCAGAGAGGCCCCTGCTTTTCCCCCAAAGACTCCTTGCCCCTTCCCCACCCCACAGTGATCCAAAGGCCCTCTCTACCTGCGGAGAGAGGCCCTCAGTCACCCTGCAATTATGCAAATAAATTAATACTGAGCCCCTGGGCTTGGAGGACAGGCTGGGGGAGGGGCAGCAGGGATTGAGGAAAGGAAAGGGAGGCAGAAGGGGGAGGGGTCACAGACATAGTAAATAGTTGTCTCCGTCCCAGCAACACTTCTCTCTAGATTTTTTTCTCTCCTTTTTGTGTTTGTTTAACAAGGAGCTAACATTTCAAGGACAAATACTTAAAAATATACATAATTTTTTTCTTCTTTTTCGCCTTTGTCATCGTCATCTTGCTTTGGAGACTGCTGAGGTCAAAGTTCAAACCGCACGCAGGAACTGCGGCTTGGAGTTTTTGTGTATTTTTTTTTAATTTTTATTTTTTAATTTTTTTCACTTTTTTTTCCAACGTATAAAAAGGTAGCGGAGTTGTCTGTGGGTTTTTTTTTTTTTTTTAAATGGTTAAATCTTTGGTTTGTTTCTTTTTTCTCTTGGAGGCCTTTATCTCTCGCACTTGCCTTTCCCACTCGGAGGCCAGTGGGGGCCCGCGTGTCTCAGTCTTGCTCAGACGGTCTCACTCTCTCTCTCTCACTCAGTTCCCCCTACCCTGGGCTAAAGGGAGAGAGAGGCACCCTGGGATTTGGGTGGGCAAGGAAATTAGTTGGGTCAAGAGGTCATCACCCTTACCCTGTCCACCCAGGGTGTGGGGCTTGGAGACCCTCTCTTGGCCTTCCCCAGGGAGGAGATATGCAGGGGGGAACTAATACCCTTCCTCCCTCCTGTCCTGATCTTATTAGCCCTAACTCCTCCAGGGCTTGGGTTCCCCATCTCCACCCACCCCTACTGATACCCCCCAGCCCCTCCTTCCCACTTCCAGCCCCCACCCTCCCAGAAGAGAACAGAGAGGTGTTTTCCTTACTGGCATTTTTTTTTTTTTTTTTTTGGCACAAAAGGCCCACCATTAGGGCAGACCCATTCATTCTCTGTCCCTCCCTCAAGTAGGAGGTCAGGGTCAGGGAGAAGAGAAATTCAGAAGGCTCCCCCTTTCTCCAATGCACTCATCTTCCTCTCTTCCTAGACCAGGCCGCTGCCCCCCCCACCTCAGACATCTCACCTAGCCCAGAGCCTGGCTTGGGGTCTCCCTCCCCATCCCCCACATAAAGTCCCCTAGCCCCCCCCCAACTCTCTCTCTCACACACAGACACACGGACACAGGCTCTGTACAGACCACAAAATAAAAACGATGAGATAGTTTTGTTTCCCGGAGTCGAGACAGGGGGTACTGGAGTGGAAGGGGCAGAGCGGGGTGGGGGGCATGGATTCCCCCATCACCTCCCCAACCCTGGCTCCCTCCAGCCCCCCAGCCCCTTGCCCTGGCTGGCCCCCAGCCAACGATATTTGGTTTCCTTTTTTTTAACATTAAAGTTCTATGAGGTATTTGGTGCCTTATCTCGAGTCCTCGGGGGAGGGGGGCCCAGGGGAGAGACCTGGGGCACACTGCCCCTCCCTCCCTCCCACCCCCTTCCCAATATTTGGTTTCACAGCTGTAGTTAAAGCTTGGGATTTGGTTATTTTTCCCCTCCCAGGAAATTTTTTTTCTTGTTTTCTTTTCCCAGTTATGGGGGTCAGATGGGGAGGGTCCCCCTCACCCTCCAGGCTGCACGGGGGGGGGGGGGGGGGGGTCCCTCCACCAGTGTCAGGGCATCGGCCCCATCCCTGCCCCTGCTTCCTCTGCTCCTCTCTGCCCTGCTCCCCCAACACCAGGGGTGCGGGAGAGGTCCCCAGTGGCAGGACTTGATGGGGAGGAAGCAGGACGAAGTGGGTGGTGGTGAGTCCTGGATTTTCTTTCCTTTTTTCTTTTTTTTTTCCTTTTTTTTTTTTTTTTTTGGTTTTTTTTTTTTTTGTGTGTGTTTTTTTTTTTACTTTTTTTGTTTTTTTTTGTTTTGTTTTTTTGTAGTTTTTTTGTTGTGTTTTGTTTTTTGGTCTAGAATCATAGTTTTTAGTCATCTCCACCATGCCTTCCATGCTGCCTGTCTTCTCGGAGGGGTTTTGGTCGTAATTCCTTTCACTTTGCTCTGCTCAAAAGTCCTTCCTATCTGTTCAGGAGCCCTTGGCCCCTTCGCCACCCTTGGGCTGGGGCCCAGGCTCTCTTGCCAATCCCATCTCTTCGGAAATAAAAATGGACAAACTCAGAGGTAGGGTAAGGGCAGGGAGTAGGTTCAGCGGAGATGCTTACATTCTGGCGAGGATGGGTCGACGGCAGGCCAGGCCCCATTGGTGCCAGGATGGGAGAGGCAGCTACTCCACCACTGCCCAGACAAGGCACCCCGAGACCCCCAAAACAACCGAGTCTCTGCTGTCTCCATGGCCCAGCCCAACAGTTTCATTTCCCCGGGTGGGAGAAGGGAGACAAGAAAGAAAGAGAGAACGCTGAGACCTCGGGGCCCAGGGTGGGCAGCTGCCTCTCCTCGGAGTGTCCAGCCGATTCCCAGGCTCCCAGGGGGGGCTTCCAGGGGGGCTCCCGGCTGCTCCGCCCAGCAGGGGTCAGGCCTCTGATTTCAATGGCTCTCGTCCTTCACAGCAACACTTTGGTTTGAGGAGAGACACAGAAAGACTGGAGACTGAGAGAGGTGAGAGAAGAGCCAAGAAGAGGGAGAGGCAGAAGCAGAGAGAACAGACTGGAAAGAACAGAAAAAGAAATGAGAGGAATCAAACCACCCGAAAGTTTGTTCGTTTTCCTTCGTCCATTCTTTTTGCTTTCTTATTCCTTTTTTTCCTGTTTTGTTTTGTTTTTGTTTTAAAGCTTTTTCAGTGGATTGGGGGGCAGGGAGCAGGGGGCTCTTCACCCCTGTCCCTGACCCCCTCTCTCAGCCCTGCCCACCCGCTTCCATCCGCCCTGGCTGAGGGACAGGCCCTGCCCCAGCCTCCCCCTCCGGCTTTCCCGAAGACGACGTCCATGAGGTATTTGTGAAGAGAAAGAAGCGTCTGTCCTTCCATCCGCCTTGAGGACCAAGGGCCTGGACCACTGGCGCAGGGGCTTGGCTCCACCTCGCGGCTCCTTCTTATTCTTGAAGAGTCCTCGTCTTCTTTCCCTTAAATATATATATATCTATAAATTCTTTTTTCTAGTTTTAATTTATTGTTTGGTTTTTTGTTTTTGTTTTTTTGTGTTTTTTTTTGGTTCAAAACTTTGTTGGCCTCCACAATAGCAGGAAGGCAAAGTGGCTCCCAGCGGCGTCTCTCCTCTGTCTGTTGAGACGTGTCCAGGGCTGGGCAAACACGGGGTCCAGCCAAGACTCAAGGGAGGTCTCGTGGGAGTGGTGGCCACCACAGTGCCCTCTCGGATGGGGACCACAGGTCATGGCACTGTCGCCGCCACATGGACCCTGATGGGGATATCACCTCGAGGAACCCCACCACTGGGGTGCGTGCGTGTGTACATGTGTGTGGGGTGGGGAGGGGGAAGAGGCATCTGCCAGTATCAGGGGCACAGGGTGGGAAGAGTGAGGTGAGTTCTCTTTTTGGTTTCTGGTCAATGTCAAAGAACGTGAAAGATCCCACGGATAGGCACTGGAATATGAATTTTTTTTTCAGGGAAACTGACAGACGAGAATGGGAAAAAAGACAACTTGAATGCCCTCACCTCATCCCTCTTGCCCGAAGCTTCCACCTTCCCGTGGGCTGGGGAAGGGAGTGGATTCCAGAGCAGAAGAGGGTGACGGGTTGAGGGGGGAACGAACGTGTGAGAGCTAGAACTTTTCAAAACGGCCTAGCCCACCCTTCAGAGGGAAAAGGGGGAGGTACAAGGGGTGAAAAGTCATCCCAGGCCTGCCCCTGCACTCTCCCCTGGCTGGGGGAGGGAGGAGGTTAAAGCGAGACCCCCCTGCCCAAGTAGGGAGAGCTGGGGGCCAAGGGAGAGGGGGACACATGGTAGGGACACATTCTGTTGAGCGCAACGCTAAAAATTCTGTACATCCTTTGGATGAAGCTACTGAATATTTGGTGTAAGGTTGTTCACGCCCCTTCTCTTTCAACTTCTGGAAAAGAACATTTGGCGGGTGGTTCTGAGCCCACCCCGTTGGCCCCAGGCTGCTGTGCCCTGTCTTTGCTGGCCCAGGGCTAGGGGCTGGGGCTGGAGGCTGGCACATTCTCTTGCCTTCTCTGGCCCCCACTGGGGGAGACCAGGTTGGGGGTTGGCCCCCAGCTAGGGGCTCGGCGAGAGGTCCGCCCTGCCGAGGCTTCTCTGCCCCTGGCTGGGGTTCTTATTTGGTGTCATAGCGGTGAGGGTGAGCACACTGAGGTCTGGCTCGCAACTGGTTTTTGGTTTGGTTTTGTGGGGGATTTTTTTTGATTTTGGTTTTTGTTTTTCACCTCTGGTTCCTTTGGGGCAGCTGGTTTCTGTTGTGATTATTTTTGGTTTCTTTTTGTTGGTTGTTTTCTTTCATTTTCTTTCTTTCTCTCTTTTTTGTTTGTTTGGTTTTTTTTTTTTTTTTTTTTTTTGGTTAGTTGGGTTTGTTTTGTTTTTTTGGTCTTTCCTTCCTTGTCACTCCGGCTCCAAGGACCCTCTGCGCCACCACTGCTGGCCTCCTCGCCCTCTTCCCAGGCGGGGGACTGAGGTGGGGGTCAGAGGAGTAGGAGGGGAGGCAAGGCGGGCCCTCACTCAGGCTTAGACCCTGCCTCGGGCCCCCCGGAGCCTCCAGGGGTCTGTGCTGCCGCCTCACTGCAAGTGGAGGACGAGGACGAGGACGACGAGGAGGACGAGGAGAGGCCCGGAGACTTGCTGGAGATGGAGGCCGCCACGGCCGCAGCGGCTGCGGAGACCAGGCCCACGCCAGGTGGGGCACTGAGCAGGGGCAGCCCAGCGTGGTTCAAGAAGAGTGGCGAGGTCACCAGGCCAGGGCTCCCTGGGGCCGCGCCGGCCGCCCCCAGCACCAGGTTCCCGCTGCCGTCAAGGCTGGTAAGGGGCAGGGTTCCACCAGAGGCCAGGGCTGGTGGGGAGAGAGAGAGGCTGGGCTGGGGGCACCTTCCAGCATCCTGCCCGCAGTGCCCCCTGTCTTCCCATCTGTCCCACTGACCCCCATCAGCAGCCCTCACACCTTCCCCACAGGTGAGATGGGTATGAAGAGGCGAGCAATGCAGTGAGCGGGGGGCAGGATGGCATGGCTGGAGCAGCAATGAGGGGGGCTCGAGGCCCCAGGGGGCCAGGCTGGTGGCGATGGGAGTGACATGAGGCAGCACGCACCTTGGATAGTGGCCAAAGGGTTGTTGCTCATGAGGGCTGGACTCAGCCCGGAGCTCAACCCCACCATTGTGCTTCTGCAAGAGGCAAAGCAGAGGCGTTAGCAGGGGACCCGCTGGCAGCAGAACTGGGGCACAGCTCCCACCCAGGAAGCAGCAGCGACCTTGCTTCTCTCCCCACAGCCTCCCTAACTGCAGGTGTCCACTTACCCCGTGCTGGGGTTCAGGCCCGACAAGCCGATGGCCGAGTGGCTGCCTTGAGGGCTGGGATTTGTGCTGTTGGTGGTGGCCGGGGGTGGGGGAGTGACAGAGGGGATGGAATTGAGGGGGGGCGCGGCCCCGCCCCCGCCCCCACCCCCTCCGGCTGTCCGGCTGGGATGGAGTGTCCCCACAGCTGAGGATAAGGTAGTAACTGCCAGAGAGAGATAGAAAGAGACTTCAGCTTTCACTTGTCCTCCACCGAGGAACCCGGTGTCGGTGTGAACTGGGCTCACCTTCCCCCCCAGCTCGCGCCCTGCAGCATCTTCTCTGGAGGAACAGACTTAGGCCTCCCACCCACTCTTCCCACAGCCTCGGTGACAGAGATCACGATAATCGCAGTAAGAGCAGTTGCCACTCACTGAGCCATGCCCTGTGCCCGAGTGCCCGGGTGCCCTCACACACAGCACGAACCTTGCCCTGAACCCCTGCTCCGGGCGCCCAGAAGACTATGCCCCATGGCTCCCTCTAGGAGCCAGGCAGGGGGTTGCGGCTGTGCCCGCCGAGGTGACAGGGCTCAGAGCCCACACTTGGGCCAGACAGCCAGGGCAGCAATTTCCTGGCTGTTCAGTCCCATCTGTGCCCTTGGGCAAGTGCCTTCACCTCTCTGGTCTTCAGTTCCCTAATCTGGAAAAAAGGTATAATAATAGAACCTATTTCATAAAGTGGTTGTGAGGATAAAATGAGTCATCAATATTCTCATTTCAAATGAGTTTAGATAGTGCCAGGCACACCCTTATTACTTTATAAACTTCCACTTAATAACTCTTAATATGAGAAAAATCAATATGATGTTTGTTTTCTATTCTTTTTTGTTTGTTTGTTTATTTATTTAAGTTATCTCTATACCCTATGTAGGGCTCGAACTCACAACCCCAAGATCAGGAGCTGCATAGTCCACCAACTGAGCCAGCCAGACTCCAGTTTTCTATTATTCTTGTATATGGTGTTAAACATGCCTGTGCCAGGAAGGGAGTAAAGGGGGTTTGGTCTGGTGTACACAGACATACACACTCTTGTATGTATATATTCCTGTATATAGCTTTTCTGTGTATTACACGTTCACAAAGATTTTATAAAAACTGAGGCTCAGAGAGGTAAAGTCACTTCTAGAGTTCACAGTTTATAAAAGCCAGGAACAGAACCTGAGTACATCAATGTTTAGCAAGCCCATGTTTTTCTCATATGAAATCATAAAGCAGATGAGAGCCGAGCTGCTCTGGCAGGAAGGGATGAGGCTGCCCTTTCCCCTCTGTGACCCCTGCCTCCCTCATCCCCAGGCTCAGCCTTGAGGCCCACGGATGCCCTGAGCTACTAGAGAACCTCGGACCTGTACTGTGTCCTCCCAACACCCCCTCACAGGCTCCTGCCCTCCCTGACCTGTTGTGCTCAGACTGCTGGAAGCTTGGGACAATGGCAAGGTCCCGGCACCCCCTTGGGGTGTGACCTGGGGAAAGAGAAAAGAAGGCATGGTGAGGCCATTTCCCAGCACCCCCCATGACACTCCCTGTGGGTAAGAGCCCCAGTCATCTGCCCCAAGGCTGGGGGGAGAGGGGCTTTGGGCACAATGCAATGCTTGTATTATGCTATGGTTCTTTCCATCATATCTATCTTGACATTTACCCAAAGTGATTTCAAGCCACAGGTGGGAAGAAATAACTCCCAGTTGACAGTGTTCCCCTACCTTTCTTCTGACACCATCCATTGCAGGTCTAAAGTGTGCATAAGCGCGTGTGTGTGTGTGTGTGTGTGTGTGTGTGTGTTTGCACGGGGGTGGGGATGAGGGTGGGGAATGGGTGTTATGATGATAAGGGATATCTCTGCATCAGAGTGTTGGGAGGTCATATTGCTTGACTTTCTGGGACCACCCCCACCAGCCTCCTTGGCCTCCCTGCCTCCAGTCCCATCCTTCCATCAGCTCCAGAAGCCTCATTTAATGGAACCCTGTCCCTCCCCAGCTCAAAACTCCTCCTTAGCTCCTCACCGCCCATGGTTCACGTTCAAGCTCCTCAGCATGTTACTTGAGAATCTGGCCCCTGCCCACCCCCTATACATATGTATTCCTACTCCACCCACATTAAAATGCACTGGAGTTCCTCAGTTTGGTCTCAGCACACTCGGGCTTCTAGACCATTGCACACAGCAGTCCCTTTGTCCATGCTTCAAGTGGCTGGCTACCTCTCCCTCATCCTTTATGACTCAGTTCAGATGGTCTCTTCTTCCTCCATACCAGGGGTGGGGGTGGGGGGCTCCCCTCTCCAGTGTCACAGCCTTTTGCACGAGAGATTCAATAAAGGGGTGTCCCAGTGTGTCTGATCCCGTGTGGGCTTGTGTCCAGCTGTGAACCTGAATGTACAACCAGGGACGTAATGCTGTCCCTGCCTGCATCTGTGTGTGTGGCTGTGAACCTTGTGTGTGTCGGGGCGGGGACAGTACCTCCATCTCCTACCTGGGATCCATCCCTGTGTGGCCCTGCCCTGTGACAACTATTTTTGGCTCTGTTGGTGTGTCTCTGTGTGTGCTTGAATCCCCCACATAAGACTACAGTACCCTGGAAACTGTGTCCTTGTGTGACTGTGCTCCACCCATATGACAGCCTGATCCCAACGGTGAGTCTCCCTGCCTCTGTGCTAGGCACTGTGAACAACCCAGTAGGCTGTGCTTCTTCATAGACATGGCTGCCTAGGGGCATGGTGTTGCCATAGCTTTATGCCCCCCCCCCACCCCTCAGAGGGGTTCCTGGTACCAGATGGGGGCTGTAGCTCGCCGGTTTCCCCGGGCTGGGCAACATGGGGGCTGCGCTGCACGGGTTGATGCGTTTTTCCTTCTGGCGCCGGTTGCAGAACCAGACGCGGATCACTTCCTTCTCCATGTGCAGCTGCTCTGCGATCAGCAGGATCTCCTCTGAGGTAGGCTTCTGGTTCTGTGGGCAGAGGGGTGGTGAACCCCAGGTCCACACTAACACACCCCCCTCCCATCAGGGCTGCCCAGGAAGCCACGGCCTCACCGCTAGAAAACTCTTCTCTAAGGCGAAGCGGACGTTTGTCTCGATGCTGGTCCTCTTCTTGCGTCTCCGGCCGGGGAGTCCGTCGAAGCCCAGGCTGGGGCTGCTCAGCTGGTTGGGGCTGGGCAAGCTTGAGTCCACAGACATAGTCTCTGTGCCCAGGAGGAGACGGGGGCATGAGAGGGCGCCTCCCAGGCCCACCACCCACCTCCCGCCGTGGGAGCCCCAGGCCAGTCTCACCTGCGTCGTTGAGCCACTTCTCCAGGAGGGGCTTGAGTTTGCACATGTTCTTGAAGCTCAGGTTGAGGGCCTCGAAACGGGAGATGGTCGTCTGGCTAAAGTCGTTGCCGTAGAGCTTGCCCATGGCCAGGCCCACGTCACCCTGGTCCAGTGGGGTGGGAATGGGGTCAGCGGTCAGGCCCTGCCTTTTGGTGCCGGGCTCACCCAGGTGCACAGGCTAGCCACACCCCTGGCCCTGCCCAACCCCACCATCTGGCTAGGCCAGGTCACCCTCATGCCCAGGCCCGTGCTGCTGGGTGGCCCCAGACCTGTGTGAAGCCCAGCTTGATGCGGCGTTGCTTGAAGGTGCGGGCGAACTGCTCCAGCTCCTCCAGGTCACTGGGCTCCTCGGGGTGGGATGGTGGCTCCAAGCATTTGGGGGGCTGCGGGTGCGAGAGGTGCGGGTCGGGCAGCGTGGGGCGGGTCACGGCCTGGTAGGGTGGGCAGGGGGGGTGGGATGCAGGACCGAGCACCAGGATGGGGCTCAGCGATGGCTACGCACTCCTCCTTCCCCTTCCCTCCCAGCGGTCCCGCGTCTTCCTGCAGGCTCTTCTGTACCTGTCTCCAGGAGGCTGATGCGCACTCACTGACCCGAACTCTCTCTCTGCACATTCCCTCCCAGCCTGCAAACTCCCAGAAGGAGCAGCCAGCTCCATTCAACCAAGGACTTTTTTCCCTGGAGGTGGGGGCCATGGTTTTATCGTTCTCTCAGCCAGGGAATCAAAGACTGGCTCTGCTACCGAATTGCTGGGAAACTTAGACAAATTTCTTAATCTCCCTGGGCCTCCGTTTCCCCCTCCCTGCAGAATGGAAGCAGTCATGGCTGCTCTGCCCACCCCATGGCGTTGATGGGAGAATCTGTTGAAAGGTTGCAAATAAAGTGAAAATATTTTTTAAAGTAGATGGGGAGGGTGACTGGGGGATTTACAAAGAATGAACCACTCTCTCTAGAATGCTTCATTTCCCTAAAAATATCTGAAACAGGTGGTGAGTGCAGCCACGTTGGTCACACAAGTCCTTGATCCATTATCCAAATGCTAGGGCCAGATGTGTTTTGGAATTCAGAAATTTTGTAGATTTTAGAAAGCCTACATGGGGCATGTATAAATAACATGACTCCCCCCATCAGGGTCAAGACATTACCCCATAATTGAACATATTCACAGCTCTCAGAAAAGCACAAATATCACACAGAAGGGAGAAAGAAAAGTCATACTCCTTGCCTTAGGTCAAGACAAGTTTTGCAGCCAAATGACTTCTGGTTTCACATTACAAAAACAACTTGGTTTTCCAAGCATTTTGAATATCAGAATTCAGCTCAGACCCATATTAGTCTCTAAATTTTTTGGGTTTTCTGAAATAGTGCATCTATTTTTGAAAGGGCTGTTAAAAATAAGTGGGTAGGAGGGAATGTTGAAATCTGTAAAGAATCACGAAAGATTATTATTAAAATCTAGAACCCAGTCAGGAAACTGAAAGAAAGGCCAAGCCATAATTTATAGGTTTTTTGTGTGCTTATGCATGTGTGCATTTTTGGGGGGCAATGGGGGTCAGATCTAAATCTTTCTTCAGATTCTCAAAGGAGCCATGTGTCTGAAAGAGTTAAGAGCCACTGGCCTGCCTGACTCCCCTGGTTCTATAGAGAAAGAAGCTGAACCAGACAGGGAGAACAGCTTGTCCAAGGTCCTACAACAAATCTGTGGCAGAGCAGGGCTGGACCCCAGGTCTCCCCAACTCCTGTCCTGGCCTTTGTGGTCCTGAGGAAGGTCAAAGGGAGAGGAGACCCTTACCTTCCCACCCCCATTCACCCAGCCTGGCACACTCACTCTATGGACATTCTCACCTGTGTGGGCAGCCCGGCCCGGGGCTGGGAGGTCAGAAGAGCTCCCTGGGTTTGCTGAGGTAGCTGGAAGAGATTTGGCGTCGGTAGCAGGCCTGGGGAGACAAGAGGAATGCACCGGGTGAGGGGGGAGGAGAGTTTTGTGGAGGCATCATCAGGGAGGCCATGGGGGTGGGGCTTACCTGGCTGACTCTGCTGGGCCTGTGGCAGCAGGAACTGAGCAGGTGGCTGGAGGTGGTGACCCGGTACAAGCACCAGCTGCTGAAGCTGGAGGAGCTGCTGTATGTCCTGGCAGGGAGGAGGACGGACAGAAAGACAACCTGAGTCCTGGCCCAGCTCCTTCTGCATTGCTTGAGCCCTGAGGGGTTCCCCAGGGAGGGCAGTAAGGCATGGGGCGTGGTCTCTGAATTACGTCCAGAGCTAAGGGCGCCTAGGAGGCTTCTCCCAACCCTGGGGCTATCATAGCAACTATCTGGGCTGTCCCAGGAGAGCTCGCTCTTTATTTATCTTTCCTTTCTTGAAGAAATATTTGCCTTGTCTTAACATTCCCACAGAACAAATACTATCGTTTAAAAATGTAAATCAGACCAAGTCTTCCCTTCTTTTAAAACCCTCAAGGCAAATGATACCATGGCTGGAATTAGCTTTAAAATACTCTGGCACAGTAAATTTGTTCAACCACTTTGGAAAGCTCTTTGGCACTGTTATGGCTTGAATTGCATCCTCCTCTCAAAAGATATGTAGGAATCCTAACCCTTAGAACCCTAGAGTGTGGCCTTATTTGGATATAGGGTCTTTGCAGAAGATCAGGTTAAAATTAAGTCATTAGGATGGGTCCTAATCCAATAAGACCAGTGTCCATTTAGTAAGGGGGGATTTGGACACACAGACAAATGCGTACAGAAGGAAGGCACTACCTAAAGAGAAGATGGCCAACCCTGCCAACACATTGGCTTTGGACATGTAGCCTCCAGAACTGTGAAATAATAAATTTCTGTTAAGAGAGTCAGCTTGTGGGACGCCTGGGTGGCTCAGCAGTTGAGCGTCTGCCTTCAGCTCAGGTGTGATCCCGGAATTACGGATAGAGTCCCACATCAGGCTCCCTGCAGGGAGCCTGCTTCTCCCTCTGCCTGTGTCTCTTCCTCTCTCTGTCTGTCTCTCATGAATGAAAAAATAAAATAAATCTAAAAAAAAAAAAAAAAAAAGACAGCCAGTTTGTGGTTGGTTGTTACAGCAGCTCTAGAAAACATACACCTGCCTCATGACCCAGTGGTTCCACACCTGGGTATAAGCCACCATAAGTATGTGCATGTGTTCACCAAAAGACATGTACCAGAATGTTCACAGCAGAACCATTTGTAGTAAGCAAAACCTAAATAAAGCCCAAATACCCATCAAGAATTGAATGGGTAAGTGAATTGATTCACTAGAATGCTACAGCAATGAGAAGGGGCAGTCTACAATCAATCCATAATGACACAGAGCAAAATAAACTTCCCAAACATGATACATGGAAGAAGCTAGACACCATAGAGAACATCCTATATGGTTCAATTTGCATTTTGGGAGGTAGAGGCTAGAAGGCATCCCAGGGGCTTCTGGGGGGCTGGCCATATTTAGTTCTTTTTTTTTTTTTTTTTAATTCAGCATTCTTGCTTCTTTTTTATTTAATTTTTATTCATTTATGATAGTCACAGAGAGAGAGAGAGAGAGAGAGAGAGGCAGAGACACAGGCAGAGGGAGAAGCAGGCTCCATGCACCGGGAGCCTGATGTGGGATTCGATCCCGGGTCTCCAGGATCGCGCCCTGGGCCAAAGGCAGGCGCTAAACCGCTGCGCCACCCAGGGATCCCCTATATTTAGTTCTTGATCTGGGTACTAGTTACATGGGTATGCTCAGTTTGTGAATGTCATTGATCTGTATACTTATAATTTGTGCACTTTTCAGTATTTGTTATACTTCAATGAAAAGGTTTTTTTAAAAGATTTTATTTATTTATTCATAGAGACAGAGAGAGAGAGAGAGAGGCAGAGACACAGGCAGAGGGAGAAGCAGGCATCATACAGAGAGCCTGACGTGGGACTCCATCCAGGGTCTCCAGGATCACGCCCTGGGCTGCAGGCGGCGCTAAACCGCTGCGCCACTGGGGCTGCCCGAAAGATTTTTTTTTTTTTTTTTTAAGGGAAATGAGGCAGGGTAAGAAGGAGAAGAAAAAATAATCCAGCCTTTCCACCAAAAAAGTGAAACGTATACCCAGATGAAACAGGATTGACAAAAGGTTGATATCTATTGAGCTCTGTGAAGGCATGTGCAGTTCCTTATATCATACTCTCTACTTTTACGTTTGAACATTTCCGAAAGAAAAAGCAAAACCCCCTACACACGCGTGCACACACACAAACACACACCACAAATACTCTAATGGTTTCTCATAGCCACAATAATACAATCAAAACACCCTCACCTGCTCACTAAGGTCCTTTATACCAAAACCTTCCTGATCTCAACTCCTACCTCAGGCCTTTGCACATGCTATTCCCTCTACCAGGCAGTTCTAGTTCTTATTATCCTGCCTAGGCCCTTGTCACTCGGGTCTTCACGTAAAATCCCCTCTTCAGGGGTGTCTGGGTGGCTCAGTCAGTTAAGTATCTGATGCACTCAGGTCATGATCTCAGGGTGGTGATTTCAGAGTCATGAGATTGAGCCCCACGTCAGGCTCCATGTCCAGCTCCCTCTCCCTCTGCTCCTCCCTCTTGTGCTCACTCTCTCTAAAATAAATAAATAAATAAATAAATAAATCCTTAAAAAAAAAGATTCTCTCTCCCTCTGCCTCCCCACCCAGATACACATGCTCTCTCTCTTAAAAAAAAGAATCACTTCTTCAGAGATGCCCTCATTGACCATCTAAAGCAGCCACCACCACCCCTCCCTTTGTTATCTCCATTTCACCTCTTCTGTAAGACTTATCACCATCTCAAGGTAGGTATCTCTCTTTCTGTTTACTCTTTCATAGTGCATCTCTGTCACTGATATGTCAGCTCCACGACAGTGTGATCTTGATGGTTTTGGTCATTATTATAATCTCAGCATCTAGAATAGCATCTGGTACCCAGTAAGTGCTCCACATATATTTGTTGATTGAGCCAATACTGATGCTTCATGATTTACTTAGCAACTTTTATGTACAATTGAAAGTTATGTTACTTGGAGTAACATTCTTTTTCCTTCCAAGAAATTGAGGGCAATGATACATGCCCCTCAATTCCTCCCAATGCTATCTTTATTCCAAAGACCAATTTAATGTCCCAGGAAATGAACAAGCTGAGGAAAAACATAAGCAACCTGACACAAAGGGTTCATTTCTTTAACATATAAAGAGTGATTACAAATCAATAAGAAAAAAAACCTAACAATCCAATAGTAAGCTGGCCAGCATAGGTCTGGCAACTGCCCAGCAAAAGAAATACAAACAGCTCTGAATTAAAAAACATTCAGATTCATTCACAAAAAGATAAACACAGCTATAACTGCACTGAGATACTGTTTTTACCTAGCTGATCGGCAAAGATGACAGTAGTGCAGAACACCCTCTGTTGGGGCATATGGGGAAAACAGTCTTTTTTTTTTTAAGTTTTTTTTTTAAGATTTTATTTATTTATTCATAGAGACACAGAGAGAGAGAGAGAGAGAGAGAGAGAGAGAGAGAGGCAGAGACACAGGCAGAGGGAGAAGCAGGCTCCATGCTGGGAGCCCGACGTGGGACTCCATCCCAGGTCTCCAGGATCACGCCCTGGGCTGCAGGTGGCGCTAAACCGCTGCGCCACTGGGGCTGCCCTGGGGAAAACAGTCTTGCATGTCACTCACTGCTGAGAAGATAATTTGGCAATGTGTGTCAGAATTACAAAGGCATATACCCTTTGACTCAGCCATTTCACTTCTAGGAATTTATCTTAGAGATACATTCACACTTGTTGTGCAAAATGATCTTTCTGGAATGATATTCCTAGCAGTGTGGAGTGTTTTTAGCAAAAGTAGAAACAAGCTGGACGCACAGCAGTGGGGAATGGGTAAATGAATTAGGGTGGATCTTTATGATGGAATACTATACATTCACCAAAAAGAATGAGGACACTCTTTGTGTCCTGATATGGAACAATCTCTAAGATGTCCTGTTGAGTGGAGAGCTCAAGAGACAGAACAGTGGGTCTAATGTGCTGCTATTTGTGCTATTAAAAATATATATATATCTAGGGATGCCTGGGTGGCTCAGCAGTTGAGTGTCTGCCTTAAGCTCAGGATATGATCCTGGGGTTAGGGGATCGAGTCCTGCATTGGAATCCCTGCAGGAGTCTGCTTCTCCTTCTGCTTATGTCTCTGCCTCTCTCTGTGTGTCTCTCATCAATAAATAAATGAAATCTTTAAAAGATTAAAAATAAAAAAGTATGGGATCCCTGGGTGGCGCAGCAGTTTAGCGCCTGCCTTTGGCCCAGGGCATGATCCTGGAGACCCGGGATCGAATCCCACGTCGGGCTCCCAGTGCATGGAGCCTGCTTCTCCCTCTGCCTGTGTCTCTGCCTCTCTCTCTCTCTCTCTCTCTCTGTGTGTGTGTGTGTGTGACTACCATAAATAAATAAAAATTTAAAAAAATTAAAAAAATAAAAAAATAAAAAATAAAAATAAAATAAAAATAAAAAAGTATATCTAGGTATTTCCTGGGTTTGCATAGACTATACCTGGAAAGCTATACCAGAAACTAGCAACACTGTAAATCCTTCCATATCTCTTGAGTTTTGAACATTTACCTAGCCTAAATAAATAAAGATTCCCACCCCCACCTACCCAACTGAACAGTCACTTCTGCCCAACATCCCTGTTTTTCCAGCTATTTGTGTTTTGACTGCAAAGGCCTCTGCTTTCTCTCTGTGCCTCAGAAAGTGGACAGAGTACCCAGATGCTCCTGACCTCTCACTTCTTCACTCTAGCTGCTAACCATCTAAGAATGCAGCTTAAGGGATTTGAAGCCCCAACACTCTATCCTTCAAAACTGTGTCCATTCTGCCTTTTCTGAGACTCCTCCACCTGATAACTCACATAGAGGCGTCCCTTCCAGATGAGGCCTGGCCACAACATGAGCAAAGCTTAGAATTCAGCCCCCCACCCTTTATAACGGACTCTTCCAAGTCCCCATACCTAATTTTGATCCCATAATTTTTTCTTCTTTTTCTCTAAAAGGACCTGAAAATTGTATAAACATCAGGCCCCACAAAACTGAACCCATCCTGCTCTACACTGCATTTCTCGCAACGCAGTGCATTTGTTTATGTACAATTTTTCCTCTTGCTATACTGTAACTCTCGGGGGCAGAGGCCATGTCTTATTCTTGTATCCCTAACCCTCAACACAGTCTGGTCAGCCCCCATTAAATGCCCACTGACCTGAATCAAAGAATAAAGCCAGAAATAAAGTCTTATTACCAATGTTCTTCTGACTAGCTTGGTAATTAAAATATCTGTTAACCACTGTCTCTCCCTGGTGTGACTCTCAGTGAAAATCCCCCTTCCTCCCCAGAAGCCTAAAAGAGAGGTGTCTGCAGATTTCTGTCTGAATCAGCAGGGAGAGGAAAAGAGTGGGGGAAGTGCATCCCAGTTTGTAGGGGGGGTCTCATGGTGAGAAGTCCAAATGAAAAACCCAACCACACCCCCATTCACTGTCACTGAGACCAGAAACTTAGAGGTCAGTCCCAATACCCTCCATCCCATACAACACATCTGCAAGCCCTAACAAAAAAAGTTCTCAATGTTTCTGTGCTCTGAATTATTTAGTGTCTGACAAAACTTACTGCCCCCTTCTCAGAGTTTTAAAAAAATGAGTAAAATAGATACAATTTCCTATGAAATCAACTATATATGAAAAAAATCATCCAATATCTTGAATTGTGATAACAATCTATGGGTTTCTTTATTAGCACATTAAATAATAAGATCAAGCAATATGTCTGATGACTACTGTAATTTCAAAGCAATGATGAGTGAAAACAATATTTTGAGGTCTCTGTGTATAGAAATATCTGTGATTCCATTTGTGACAAAGTCCCACTGATGCTACTGTGGTCTGTTGCCTATATTCATAATAGAAAGACATGTAACATTTTCAGTTAGAGGATAGTAAAAATTGAGACATATTTTTGTTCACGGACTCTCCTGAATTCTATCACAGACCCCTCCAGGGGGTTCCTGTTCTGAAATGTTGATCTAACCATAAAGTCTCCACTAATTTCCATCACATTTGTAACACAATTCAACTCCTTGCCATGGCCCTGCATGACCTGGCCTTCCTCATCAACTCCCTAACTTGGAGCCAATCACACTGGTCTTCTTCCTGTTACTGAACCCAGAAAAGGTCCCCACTTCAGGGCCTTTGCACATGCTGTTGCCCTCCCTCTTCTTGATCTGCACATGACTGGCCCTGCCTCATCATTCAAGTCTGTATAAAACGCCCCCTTCTGAGAGAGGCCTCCCCTGGCTATCCGCTCTGATGAGGAGTCTTCCTCTTCTCAATCTCTATTACATTATACCCTTTTCTTTTCTTCATTGCAATTATCAGCTATGAGTAGGTGCCAGCTCTGTGAAGGCACAGACTTGTTTGCCTTATTCCTCACTGTATCCCCCATGCAAAAAGGTGCCGGGGCATGGTGGATGTTCACTAACTGTGTGCTGACTAACGAAATTACATAATGAGAGAAAGGAGATTCCGGGTGCTATGCTGGCTCAGGACTGGGGTTAACCAGTAGGAGGCCCCATTTCTCCATAGGCTACAGGAAACGAGCAATCTGAAGCCACTTGGGGGCGCATTAGGACCAAGTCAAGATGGTAGAGAAGTTAGAGGAAGTGGAGACACTGGGGAAGGGCCCCTGGCTAGGATATTTAGTGGATCATCTGCTCTGTCCCTAACCTGTGAGAAAAACTAGCCCAGAGGGCTTAGCACACCTCACTAAAGCTGAGAAGGGAAGAGACCATTTCTTGTTAGTTGCTGTATTCCAATCACCACCACCCCAGTGCAGGCACCCAGCAGGCGACTAGTGAATGAATTGAATGAATCAATGAATGAATTTCCGATGAATGAATGAGTAAAACCTAGGACTGATTGGTGGTGTTTCAGAGCGGAGGGGCTCCATTTTGCAGTAGCTGGGATCCTGGTCACAGTGAGGGCAGAAAGACTGACACTCAGTTCACATGACACTTGGGGGAGCCGGAGTATAATTGTCCACTCTCCCATCTGGGCTTGTTTCCACCTGGGGGTGGGGGTGGGGGGTGGAAAGAAAGCCTTTAAAAGGAACTAGAGGAGGCCTGTCCCCTGCTGTGGCCGCTTGGGACCAGGTGCAGCGCCTCACTCCAGTGCACAGGACAGATTCCCCACCACCACCACCCTGCAGGCCCCCACACATGCTCTGGCAGCCACCCAGACTGGGATGGTGTCTGCGTGACACTGGCCATCCCTGATATGGCAAACTACGACCGGTTCTGGACACCCCATTCCAAGACATGGACAATATAGAATTAAGTCCAGAGTGGGGAAGACAGGAAGGGGGTGTCTGGGGACCATGTAAACTACACTGTCATCGCTTATGTTCAGAATGAGGACGGGCTTCCCGACCCTCTGAGACATGTCAGGCTGCCTGTTGGTGGGGTCGGGGGGCTGCCTGGGAAGGCAGAGGGCACCTGTCCTGGGAGCCACCTGGGAAAAACTGCACCCCCACTTGCCCAGAACTGTGCGGAGGGAGCTCCCACACCAGGTGGGAGGGTGGTCGGAGGAGGGCCAGGGTCTCTGCCAGCTGGGAATCTTGGAGGTCTGAGCCTCGGGCCTGTTGCTTGCTTCTTGCTGTGTGACTCGGGCAAGCCAGCCCTCTTCTGGGCCTTGGCCTCCTTAATTGTATAGGGTGATAGTGCACAGTGTCCTAGAGACGGCCAGACACCTGGCTGTCCCTCACACAGTGTGTGTGGGGAGACATGGGCATCCCTTACCGTGAATGCCTCAATATCCTTGGGTGACCCCTCAATAATTCTTACCTCGTGGGGCTGTTATAGGAATTAAATACAACAACAACACACATAGCATGTTGAGCCTGGTCTCTGTTCACTCAAATCCTGCATAAATGTTAGTCATGACTACTGAGTCATAGCTCTCATAGGGTCTTGGTGTTCTCATCTACAAAATGGGGATAAGACTGACTCTACCGGATTGTTCTGAGGCCTGAGTAATATTAGTATCTGCAAGGAGTTTGGAAAATCACAACATATTCCCCCTGCACAAACATTTGCTACCCCTGTACTCATGTCACTCCCCTCCTGTGGCCCCACACAGCCATAAGTTCTCAAGGGCAGGGGCCCCTGTTCTCTGCCTGACAACTCACAACTGCCAGTCCCCACCCAGCCTCTCCACTGAGCTTCAGCCTCAAATGTCCGCCTGTGTATTTGATGTCTCCACTTGGATGGTGAATAGACTCTTTATCCCCTGCCATGTCTACAGAGAAATGCCTGGTTCCCTACTCCTGCCCTCCAAAACGCCCTGTGCCTCCCGTCTTCCCCAACTCAGGAAACCAGCTCACCACCATCCCGGTTGCTAAAGCCAAAATTCTAGGAGTCATCCTTGATCTATCCTATCCATATAAAATAGCACCCCAGGCCCCCACAATCACCCTCACCTCCCACCTGGATGTCTGCCAGGATTTCCCATTGGGCCTCTTGCTTACTCCAGTCCCCCACAGTCCATTCTCCACCTGGAAGCTGGAAGGATACCACTTCTCTGCTGAACAACCCCCCAACAGCTTCCCATCATAACTGGCATACATTCTAAACCCCTTGATCTGGCCTGGAAGGCCCTGCGCCACCTGGTCCTGTCTACCTCCCCCATCACCCCTTACTTATCTCCTGCTCACTTGCTGTGCTCCAGCCATACCACTTTTCTTTGTGCCCTGATGTCAAGCTGCCTTTCACCACAGGACCTTTGCACTTGCTGTTGCCATCTCCTAAAATCTTCCCCAGGCTTCTTCATCACTGACTTATTCAGGCCTCAGTTCTCAAAGGCCAGCTCCTCAGTGATACTTTTTCTGACCACCTTTTTCTATGACACCAGCCTGTTTCATTTTCTGCAGTGCACTCACTCTAAAACAGTCTTGTTTTGTTAGTTTGTTTACTTGTTTACTGTCTCCCCACTAGAACATGAGGTTCTCAAGGGCAGCCACCTATGCCTTGTTCACAGCTGTCCCCTCGGGGCCGTGAATGGGCACCTGGCATATACAAGGGGCTCAATGGATGAACGAATAAACGACTTTGTTACTCTAGTCACTTCATTAGAAACGAAGCCCTAAATTTTTTTGCGGGGAGGAGATGGTGTGGGCAGAGGCGGCCTGTCTCTACATGGGCTCCTGTATGTATCCCTCTCCCCCAAAGTTGGCCCTGCCACATGGAGCCCAGAAAGTCCCAGCAATTGGGGCAGAACACCACAAAACTGAGACCTGTCCAACAGGAAGAAAAAAATGCCAGGCTAGATGAGCAGCAGCAAATCCCAATCCCACCATTGTGGAGTGACTGGTACCCCTCAGCCCAGCTCCTAGACTCCAGGGCCTGTGGGTACACTGATGGACCTCCAGGTGTGGCTGACCTGGCCCCCCACTGCCCCTTCTTCAAGCAACAGGACCCACCTCTTTCTCTTGGGGACTTGCCCTCCCCGATTCTTAGGTAACATGGTCCAGGGTGGGCTGACACTACCTTCTCAGGGGTTGAGGACACCAACTCAACCCTGGCCAGTGGGAAGGTTTTATCTCCCTGGGCGCAGTGGCTGCCAAGTCTAAAAGGGCCCATTTTGCCTGCCTCAGAATGAAAATAAAAGACCCCTGGGGCTGGGACCCACGTTCCAGGCTGGGCCTCTTCAGGGATCTGAACCAAATATCCCCTTTTCTTCTTCAGCTACCTGACGTGGGGTTTGGTCCAGTTGCCACCCCTCCTAACCCACTGTCTTCCACTGCTGTCCCTCCCCGCCCCCCACTCCCCAAGCCCACCGTACTCTCACTTTATTTTCCATGCCTGGAACAGCTTTCTCCACTTCGTATGGTAAACTCCTACTTGTCCCAGCTCAGGTCAGATACCACCTCCTCCAGGAAGCCTTCTCTGATTCCCGCAGACACAAGTCATCTGTCTTTTCCCCCAATCCCACCACATCCAGTAGGCTTCTCTGGGGACCCTGTAGTCATTAGGTCCTGCCAGCCTAAAAGATCTTGTCAAGCTTTATTTGCCATGGTCATATTATGAAAATAGGGACTTTTTTTTTCTTTCCTCTCCAAATATAAAATGATGTTTTACTGGTTAATGTAAATTTTCAGTCAATGCCTACCCCTACCCCAGATATTCTGAATTACTCCCCCAGCGAGATGTCTTCCCTACCCTTGATTGAAAAACTGCAGCAAAACATCCCTCATTGATTCAGTAAACATCCATGTGGCCCCCGTGGTGGAAAGCATCGTGCCGAGCACTGGACACACAAATTATAGAAGTGTGTTATGATCACCCCCTTGTCTGTACTAGCTAGGAAAATGCAGGGAAGGCTCCTGCCAAACTGTTTAACTGACATAACTGTGGACGCTGGCATTAGAGGAACAGATGGAGATTTTCCCTTAGCACCTTATGTAATTTTAAAGTGATAAGGTTTGGGGTGTTTTTGACTCTCTTAGTATTTTTAAAGTAAGACATTTCTTAGTGGTTCATTGGTGAGTCTTCTTTCCCTAAAAGACTGGGAGCCCTTAGGGGGCAAGGAAGGGTGTGAGTCATTTTTAAGTCTTTAGCTTTCCGCCAGGGCCTGACACACACAGGAGGCCCGGAAATGTCTGTGAAATGACTACAGGGTAGAGCTGAGCGGGTATGGGAGGGAGAATCGGCGGTGGCACAGGACACAGGCTGAGAGGGGTCGTGCCCAAGGGTGAGACAGCTGTGGCTGCAGTAGGCAGCGAAAGCAGGAGGAATGTGGTACCCATTGCAGCTGGTCGGCACGGTGCCTGGAACGCTGGTGGTACGGGATAAACATTGGTCTATTGGTCTGTTAGGGAGATGAGGTCACAGGGTAACAGAACTCCCAGAAAACAAACGTGGCCCAGCTTCGCGATAGCAGAAAGCAGACCTGAGCAGATGGGAGCTGGGGCGGGAGGAGTGAGAGGAAGGGGTTTGGCAGGGCAGGTTGGAGGAGACCTTGAGAATCCGAGTTCCAGCAGGACAGCAGGTGGTAGAGGACCAGCCTGCTGCAGCCCTTGGCTTGCAAGGAACTTGAAAGAGGTGGTTCTAGCAGTGTATGAATGGAAGGAAGGCCTGATGCTCCCAAGGGATGATGGTCTGGTTGGTCTGAACTAGGCTGCTCTGTCCCTCCTCCCTCCCTGGAGTCTTTGTTCCTTCCACAGATACTTCCTTAGCCATATTCGGACACAGTGATGGCGATTAGGGCCAGAAGGAAAGGAAAGGGCTGGGGGCCTCCAGAGAAGGCAAGAGACAAGAACTCAAACCGGCTGTTGAGGGGGAAATCATGGAAGACTTCCTGGAGGTGCGGACTCCCAAGCCGAGGCTTAAAGGCTGAAGAGAAGCTGTCCAGGTAAAAGGGAGGGAGCTGACTTCCAGATAGACAGGAAAATAGGAACAGGTGCAGCAATCTTGAGACCTAGGGAGGAGCCCTGGGCATTGGGGTTGCTCTATTAAGAGCTGTATATACTGAGAGGTGACCCCTGCTATTGGGATCTCTGGTGGCCAGGGTGGGGAAAGGTGGGAAGATGGCTAAAGGTAGCAGCCCTGGATCATGTGGTTAGAGCCCAGACCTGGTTCCCAGACTGCTCTGCCACTTGTGCTCATGGGGTAATCTTACCTAGGATGAGGATTTGTAGATTCAAGGAGATCACCATTAGAACAGTGCCTGGTACAAAGGCAGCACCTGCCAGACTCTGGTTACAATTACCGTGGCGAGCCAAGCACCACAAGGCTAAGTTTGGAAGAGCCATCACACTGCCTTTGGCTCAGGTTGTGCTCTCGAGGTCCTGGGATCAAATCCTGCATCTGGCTCCCCACAGGGAGCCTGTTTCTCCCTCTGCCTGTGTCTCTGCCTCTCTCTGTGTGTCTCTCATGAATAAGTAAATAAAATCTTAAAAAAAAAAAAAAGATTTTGGAAGAGCCATTACAGAGCAGTAGGTACAGATTGCTCTGTGTGTCTCTGCAGAACCAGGCCCAGAGGCAGGAACCTCTAAGGAGGCAGACACCAGCTCAGGGTTAAGGACAGTCTCAGTCTCAGTGGAAGCGCTGGTCAGTAGTGGAATGGGCCCATCCGAAGCTGAACTCTGTCAAGGGACAACCTTGTGGGCACTGGGCATCTTCTCTGGGTAGACAGCATCTGACCCTGAGGTTCCATGGAAGGCAGCGGATAGAGAGAAAGAACAGCAATCTAAAGAGCAGTCATTGTGGGAAGCACAAGACTAAGGGAAGACTTTCACTGTCCTGGAACAAAGACTCCCACAGAGTCAAATGCTTAGGGAACTCCAGGAAGATAGCACAAATGGGTGACAGGGACAAGTGTGGACCGAGTGGAGACAGCAGACCCATCAGGAGGGGAGCTCCTACTCGGTTCTGCCAGCTATCCTTACAGGAAATTTGTTGGCCACTATCAGGGTTGAATTGGATCTCCCAAAAAGATCTGTTGGAAGTCCTAACCCCTGGTGACTGTAAATTCATGACCATATTTGGAAACATGGTCTTTGCAGATGTAGTCAAGTTAGATGAGGTCATTAGGATGGGCCCTATTCCAATGACTGGTGTCCTTATAAAAAGAAGAGGAAATATTATCATGGGGACAGACAGGCACAGAGAGAAGATGGCCACATGACCATGGAGGCAGATTGGAGTGATCCAGTTACAAGAATGCCAAGGATTTCTGGCACTTCCAGAAGCTAGAAGAAACAAGAGATTCTCCCTAGAGCCACCCATTTCGTGGGGCTCTTTCGTGGCAGCCCTGGGAAATGGATACAGCCACTAACTCATGATTCAGTGTATGCCAGAAGTTTCCAGAATGGCCAGAGTGGAGGCAGCGTTCCCTGACCCAGAGGCCACAGGCCCCTTTTCTGAAAGAGCATCTCTCACTAGGTACGCCAGGGCACATGTTATAGGTCACTAGCTCAGAGTCTCAGCCTTTTCTTTTGCACCCACATGGGCACTATTCCATGGAGGTGACTCCTCGTTTCCTCAGCTGTAAACTGAGGATAATGTGCCAACCTCCCAGGTGGCTGGGAACCCTCAGCGAGATACACAGAAAGCACCAGGCTCTCCACCACACAGAGGATGTCCTCAATCTGAGCCTCACTTTACCTCACTGAGACGGGTGACAGCATCCCCCAAGGCTTTCAAGGGTTGCTGGGAGCTGCCTGGCACATGAGCAGTGGTCAGAAACGTCCACTCGGACCAGTCAGCCCCCGCACACCGGGCTTCTGTGGGCCCTCCACTGGAGGGCGTGTGCCCCCCAGGGCTGCCCTTACCTGTGCTGTGAGCTGGATGGGCTGGGACAGGGTGAGCTGTGGGGTCCCAGGGGGTTGGCTGGCAGGTTGTGGTGGTGGCAGGTCGCCTCCCCCAGAGGAGGCTGGGGGCTGCGAGGTCGAGGAGGAGGCAGAGGAGGAAGAGGAGGAGGAAGAGGAGGAGGAGGTGGAGGAGGCGGCGGCGGCTGCGGCGGCACTGGATTGCTGCACGGCGGCGGCCAGGAGCTGGGCCTGCGCTTGCTGCAGGAGGAGCTGCTGCTGTGCTGGCATCAGCGCCGTGAGCTGTGGGGGGCGCAGGGTGGCAGGGCCAGAGGAGGGACAGAGGGAGGAGCAGAGAAGGCAGACAGGGGTTAGTGCCCGAGCCAAGCAGGTTAGATGGCAAGTCTTCCAGGAGGACCGAGTTGGGCAGGAGGCAGGTGTGAGAGAGTAGCTGAGGCCCTGGTGGGACACCCCCTGGTCCTGTAACAGATGGGAGGTGGCTGGTCTATGCCCACATCCCCATCCTTGCCCAAGTACTTACCCCGGCTAGCTGGCTGCCCGTCAACATGAGTTGGGCCTGGGGCAGATGCGGCTGAGCCGGCTGGGGGGGCGGGGGTGCTGCCGGGGCTGAGTCGCCACTGGGGTCTTCAGCCTTGATCTGGGGGGGAGAGAGGCAGGGTCCGGGACCCCAGAATGTTAAGTGGAGGCCAGAGAGAATGCCCACCTGTGAACCAAAGAGAGGGCATGTGTGTGGCAACAGCAGCCTTGGGCTGGAATAGGAGGAGCGCACTGGGGTACAGAGGCAAGACCCTGCACTGACTGGCCAGGATCTTAGGCCACTCCTCTGGCCTCAGGTTCCTCATCAATCAGTAGTAGAGCTAACACATCCCCTGCACCCAAACTCCTTACAGGAGAGGGGCACCTTTGAAGAGCAGTTTCCCCCTCTGGGAGGTGTGTCAGTTTCCCCATCTGTAAAATGGGAAATGTGCCAGTAGGGGGCTCATGACATCCAATAATAGAATTCTAGGTCCCCATTGGTCATCGGCTTTAGCCGGAGGTGCATCTCTCATTAATGGAGTAAGGCTTCATTGGAAGAAAGGGCCTTAGGTTATTAAAAAAAAATATATATATATATATATATATATATAAATATATATATATATTTTATATATACATGGATTTGGAATTCAAATGAGTATAGAAACAGACAGACAGTACAAACGGGTGAGATGGGCAGAAGAGGAAGGCTAAGCTTGCCCATCTCCTCCTCTGTTCCCACCAATCACCCATTACAAAATCTAAAGCAAGGGACACCTGGGTGGCTCAGTGGTTGAGCGTCTGCCTCTGGCTCAGGTTGTGATCCCAGGGTCCTGGGAGCCAGTCCTGCATCAGGCACCTTGCAGGGAGCCTGCTTCTCCCTCTGCCTATGTCTCTGCCTCTCTCTGTGTGTCTCTCATGAATGAATGAATAAATAAATAAATAAATAAATAAATAAATAAATAAATAAATAAACTCATTACAAAAATCTAAAGCAATAACAAAAAGCAATCTTAAAAAACAAAAACAAAAACATTGGCAGGACCAGTAAAGCACATATGTAGGCCAGATGTGGTCCAGATGCTGCCAGCCTTCAGTCTCTGCCCCAGAAGTGCGCTGAGCCCCTCCTCATCTCTCTGTGTAGGATGTAGAGGCATCTCACACCAAACACATAGGCCAGACCAGCACAGAGCAGTCCTGGCCTTCCTACTCGCCTAGACAGAAAGGCCAGACCACAGCGGGCTTGCCTGGGAGGTCAGGTGGTAAAGGAGATGTCAGGGTGGGAGGAGGAGGCATGGCTTGAAGAATCACACGCTCAGGGCCAGAGGGGACACTGCATTTTGCAGAGATCCCAGCAGCATTTTGCAAAAGGGGGTCCAGAGAGGGAAAGCAACTTGTGCAAGGTGACACAGCAGCTTGGCGGGGTGTGGCATTCTGAATTTCAGAGTGAGATGAACAGAGGCCTGGAAAAAGCCAGATAACAGAGGGTGAGGGGTATGCCCCCCGGGTATGGATACAGATGTCAGAAAGTCTAAGGGGTACAGGAATGCAGCAACCCCTGGTGGGGAATCAAGGGCCTCTGGAAGTTTGGTTGTGTTCTGTGTCATGATCTAGTGGTGCTGGCAACACGGGTATTCAGTTTGTGAAAATCCACAGAGCCATACACTGAGGATCTCTGTGTGTGTCATATTTTAATTAAAAGTTAAAGAAACTTCCCTTCTCACATCCAACAACACGGTGAGGATGTTAGTCCTCTTTCAGGTTTCTTTCATCCTTTCTGCTCTTGAGAAAGCCTCCCTTAGCTGCTAAGATGGCTCTAATGCCTCACCCCCAACACTGCTCATCTGACTTTTAAACAAATGAAGGAAAAGCCTCAGGCTTAGACTCGTCAGCAAGCAAGAGTCCCTGGGTACATTTTAAGAATCATTGTGTTGGGGTGCCTGGCTGGCTCAGTCAGTGCAGCACCGACGCTTGATCTCGGGGTTGTGAGATCGAGCCCCACGTTGAATGTGGAGATTACTTTAAAAAAAATCATTGTATTTATTTCCATGGCAAGAGATTCTGATTTTCCACTCGTGAAATTTCCATTTAAAAAACATTTATTTGAGCTGTTGAAAAAGCAAGCCAGTTCATGAGCTGAAAATTGTTGAAGCTGATTGATGCGTACCTGGGGGCTTATTTTCATGATACTCTTTTTTTCTCCTTTTGTATCTGCTTCACATTTTCCATAATAAAATGTTTTTTAAAATGAAGCCAATTAACACAAGTGCAATGTAAGTAGTTGTACGTGGTGGTGCGTGAATGTGTCTGAAATCATGATGGGAGCACGTAAATCATTGCAGTCGGGTAAAAGAAAGGCACCCAGTGAACAGGACGAGGTGTGGACAAAGGCCCGGAGTCAGAGGTCAACACCCTCTCTGCCTCGGGCTTTCCTGAGGAACGGGGGTCCAGGCCAGGGAAGGGTAGGGAGAACCCCTCCTTCTCAGGGCACCCCTCCACCCCCACCCTGGCTTCCTCACAGAGAAGCAGGGCTGCTGTGACATAGCTGAGGAGGGAGATGGTCAGGGCGATGGACACGTGCTCCTCTCCAAGGGCTAAGGCCAGAACTGCACCTGAGATTGGAGGGAAGGAGGCCAGAGCCAGAGCCCTTCTTTCTCCCCTGGGCCCGGCCTACTCACTCAGCACAAGACACCCACCCACGAAGCTGCACAGGGTACCTCAGAAGCCCCGGGACCTGATAGCCCCCCGTGTTAGAGAAGAGGAAGCTGAGAAGCCCAGTGGAGGTAGGGGTGGTTTTCCCAAGGTTACAGAATAGTTTCCTACCCCAACCCCAACCCTCACCCAGGACCCCTCCGCCCCTGCCCTGCCCTCCGCCCTCAGGCCTCTGGACCCACCAGGCTGGGGCCTGGAGGCCCAAACCCCAGACACCTCAGGAAGCCCAGCAGTGCCCAGAAGCGGGCAGGGCCCCTCTGGATTAGGAATTTGTTCTTTCTGGCCACTTCCAGCCTCCTCATCATCCTCAGCCATCCTTATTGGGTCTGTCCCCCCGCCCCTGTGCCCCCCTCATCGGCTGGCCCCTGGGTATGTGTGTTGGGGGGCTGGGGGTGGGGCAGGCCCCTGTCAGGGAAGTTGGGATGGGGGCGGGGCCCTCAGCTTCCTGTTGTTCATCGCCCTGGGGCTCTGGGGGGGATTTCCCTGGCCACCCCCACCCCCCCAGGGAAGGGGAAGGAGCCTGGGTGAGTCACAGGCCTGGGGCGGGAGCCGAGTGTGAGAAGGGGCGGGAGGAGCCTTGTCACCAAGGTATCAGGGCTCTGTGCACCCCCTTCAGGCCCAGGGCCCACAGGAGCATGCGGGACCCTCTCACAGATGCAAACCCATCACAGGACACCCTCCTCGTCCCCCTGCCCAGGCTGTTCTGATAAATGCTTACCTTGGTGCTGGGGCCAGTTGGGGACACGGAGAACGGGGAGGTCTTATTCTGGGGGTTCTGGGGAGAAAAAGGGTGGGGAATGGGAAGAGTGAGCTGAAGCAGCTTCTGGCACCCCACCCCTCCCCCATAGGGGCGCCCTCTGTCCCTTCTCCCCCTCCCCACCCCTCCTGCTCCACCACTCCCGCCTGACCTGATGGTTAGTGTCTGGTCCATTTCTTTCAGTGTCTGCAATGAGAGGGAAACAGTGAGTTGTCACCTGTGCCCCCCATATGCCCGCAGCTCCCCCATCACACAGGCCCTCTTCCCTCCCTGCTCCCCTACCCACCCACCTGTGTGCTCTGACGGGGAGTCCAGACCTTGCTTCTCGGCCTCCAGGGGCTTAGACATTCTTATTTCTGGGGACAGAAGAGGGATGTAAGTGGGGTGAGGGAAGCTGGTGGGGGGGGCTCTTGGACTCTCCTCCAGCACTACCCCGGCCTCTCTCCAAATCCCTCTGCACCCCCTGCCACCTCGTAAACGCCTCTTTCCAGGGGATACGTCCTTCTTACTGCGCCTCTGGCAAGACAAGAAGGGGCCTTCAGGCCTTGGGAGTCTTGCCTGGTCCCTTTTACCCCTGCAGAAGGTGGCACAGAGAGGGGGGTGTGGGAGGTAGCCAGTGGTCGTGAGAAGACATCAGTGCCCAGGAGGAGGTGGGTGATGTTCCACAGGAGCGAGTCAGCCTTGGGCCTCCTCCTGAGGCGCACCCGTCCTGCCTCACCAGGTTTCGGGTGAGACATGTTTTCCACTCTGAGTGGAGCCTGGGGGTGTGAAGGGCTGCAGCATCCCCAAAGGAGTGAGTCTTCTGATCTCTGCGTGGGATTCGGCACCCTCGGCCCTTCCCCCAGCCCGCAATGTTCCTGTCCACACCTGACTCCCACCCGGCCCCCCAGCCTCCCTTCTCATATCCAGCACACAGGCCCAGCCAGCAGCCCCACCCGGAACTGGGAACTCCGACCTCAACACCATCCGGCTCTGCCCCTGACCAGGCCCTCAGACTCACTCCTAGGCCTCACCTAGGACTTCCGCCTTGAATCCCAACTGCACGCCCAAATCCAACCTGCATGCCCCACCCTACAAACATGATCCCATTCCATAGTCTCGTAAACCCAGGAAATGAGGGGAGGTGGCAAACAGCAAGCTGGCACCAGGACACGAAGCAACGCTCTCTCCTCACAACACTCTGATGCTGATAATGGAAAGGTGAGTGTGCTTACCGGTGCTGAGCACAGCGTTAAGTATGATTCAGAGCTTAGTGCTAATATTACCCCCATTTTACAGAGGAGTAAACTGAGGACCCAAAAGCACAGAGAGACAGCAGAGGTGCCCTGATTAGACACCTGTCTTCATGACTCCAGGGTTCCCGCTTCTAATCAGGACTGCTACGGTCTAGTGGACCCCTGCTGTGACTTCCACCCACCTCATCTCCAGCTGTCACCCCTACTCAAGTTCACCCTGAGGCCAACTCGAGCCCAACCCCTTCTGGTCCTAGACCCCACACAAACCCTGGCTTCCACCCTACCCATTCTCAGTCCCCTGATCCACCTGAATCCCAGCTCCCATCCAGATGTTACAAGTCCTTCATCTGACCTTGACTCTCAGTTTGGCCTCCGACTTTACTCATAACCCTGACTCTGACCCGAAGGTCTCCCCCACAACTCACTCTACATCCCTGCTTAAATCGCAATGCCCTATCAAAGGGGCTGTCCAAATCAAGCGTGTTCTGTGCCCAAGATATTTAAAGAAGGTCAGCTAAAGAGAGCTAGGACGTCCTCAGCAACTGGGGGGGAAAATGTCCAGGAATTTTGCAATTGAGGGTTACTCGACATGAAACACCACTCGGGTTTAAAATTCCTGATTAAAAAGCCAGTTCACACACTGCTCATGGGAGTGTAAATCGATACAAGCACAATCCAGGAAAGCTGAAGAGGTACCCCCTCCCCAGGACCCAGCACATCCGCTCGGCTTGCTCCGCTCAAGTCGGCTCAAGCGTCCCCAGGAGACAGAGGAACGTCCCGCCCACCATGGAACCAAGTCCATGGACATATGTGCTCTTTCGAAATGGCCCCCAAGGCCGATCAGTGGATCGACACAATGTGGTACGTCCATACACTGAAACACCCCACAGCAAGAGAAGAAACAAACCCCTGCCTCACACCCACCACTAAATCTTGCAGGCACGACACCAAGGGAAAGACATCACACACAAGCGGACAGATGGTAGGATTCCAATTACAGGAAGCTCAGAAACAGGCAAGATGATATCTGATGATCAAGGTGAGATTATGGGTAACTTTCAGGGGTCGTTGATGGGGAAAGAGCGTGAGGAGGCCTGCAGGGGGAGGGAAATGTTCTGTATCATGATCTGCTTGGTGGCTATGTGGTTCCACACACAGGTAAAAATTCATCAAGCAGCACCCTTAAAATTTGAGCACTTTGCTGTTGGTATGCTATGTTTCCACATTTAAAAAAGAAGAAAAAATTAAAAGCTAAACAAGAAAAAAAGCCAGTACATAGTACTATTAAGCATAGACTGGTGAGAAGATAGCGTGGGGAACAGATGGTCAGGATGCTTTGGGAGCTCGTGTCCTGTTTCCAGGCACTTGGATGGCAGTGAGTGGCCAATGATCTTGAGAAACTCAGGGGGACAGACCAGGTGCTGGTGCCAGGTGACAGACCCCACTCCTGACTTTGGGACACCAAAGGCAGGGGTCCTGCTTAATCCTACCTCTAAATGGCCCAGAACTTGGCCCAGCTCCTGACAACCACTAATGCTGGCGTGGTCCTGCATTCCACCCCTGCTAGCATCCCTGAGACCCCTGCCCCAACCCTGTCCCCAGCCCCTACTTCCCACCTGTGTCCATCTGGCCCCAAGGAGATCCTTCCCACAACTTGGCCCTGAACCTTTCCACGGCTCCCCATCTCCCCCACGTAAAGCCCCGATAGCGTTTTTAAAGAGGTTTAAGTTAAATGAGACCATTAGGGTGGGCCTTAATCCAATATGACTGGTGTCCTAATAAGAGGAGGAAATTGGGACAGAGACACACAGAGAAAAGACCACGTGAAGACACAGGGAAGAAGTCGGCCATCCCAAGCTGAGCAGAGAAGCCTCTGCAGAAACCAACCCCACTGCCACCTTGATCTTGGACTTCTAGCTTGCAGATTTCAAGAAAATTAATTTCTGTTGTTTAAGCCACCCAGTGTACAGCACTTTGTTAGGGCTGCCCTGGGAAAATAATACAGCTTCCCACGACCGTGCCGAGCCCTGAGCCCACAGGGCCATGGCCTTCTGTGTCCCTGTCCTTTCCCACCAGACCGGGGGGCAGGCATGCTCTGACTCACTGCTGGGTCCCTGGCATCACCCAGCTCAGAATAGGTGGTAAATGTCGGCAGAATGTCCCTCCCCGCAGCTTTCTCTCTTTCCTTGCCCCTGCCTCCATCCTGCTGTCTCTCTGCCATTTAACACAGTTTCCTGAGTCCTTGGCGTGGGCTGGTCCCTCTGCCTGGAAGGCTGTCCCCCACGCTGTCCACCTGGCGACCTCCTGCTCATCCTTCAGGACCTAGCACAGGCTCTGTCCTCTCTGGCGGTGGCTCCCTCCACCCCAGTTCCCACTGGCCGAGCATCTCCCCTTGTGACTGTCCTAGATGGGGTCCTGCCCAGCCCAGGACATGTGGGTCGGGTGAACATGGGTACCCCGCGGACTTTGCCTCCACTCTTCTCCCACATGGCGACCTTTTCTTCTCCACTTGCAAACTCCTGCTCCTCTTTATGATCCCAGCTCACACATCACCTCCTCTGTGAGGTCCTCCCTGACTCCTCGGGTGGTCAGTGTCTCTCTCATCTGCGAACCCCCCTGCCCCTGCCCCTTAACACACCCTGTCTCCCTGGACAGTGGCCTCCCCCTGCCCCAGACTGTGAGCTCCTCAGAGCCCACACTGGTGTCATAACAGCACTGGCTGGGACTGTGCCTTTGGAATAAAGCAATGCACACAAGAGTTTCAGACGGATCAGGACCCAGTTTTGTCCCAGACAAGCTTCTCTCTCTGCTGCCACCGGCCACCATGACCTTGAGCCACAACTCCAGCCCAAAGCTTTAAGGTTCTCTGTAGGGATAGTGGCTGAGGAGGCAAAGGCGGCATGAGAGGAAATCTCCAAACTCTTTCCCTTGTTCTCCCTAATTCTTTCACCCATCCCGACTCACACACAGCCCAGGCACCCCTACAGCAGCATTTGGCTGGGCTGACGGCAAACTCGCCAGTGTTGCCCTTGGCCCAAGCTCATCCTGCTTTCTTTCCTCCTCCTCCATCAGAACCCAGCCTGAGAAAAGAATCAAATTATCCCCACCAAGGATGAACAGGGAACTCCATTTCCACCGCAGATCCAAAGCCAAACGATGCCCTAACACTTGAGGGTGTTGGCAATCCCCTTAGGAGGCTGGCCCAGGTGCCTGTCCTGCAGCTGTCAGCCTTGGCCCAGGACCCTCTCTCTCTTGACTCGAGAAAAATAAGGACACCTATTCCCACCCAGACACTCTGCTTTCACAGGGACAAGGTGAGACCGGGACATCTGGATTTTGCAAAGCCCCACCCCCACCCCCCACCAGGTGATCCTAATATGCTCTGGCTCCCTGGTGCCTTCTGAAGCCGTCTCAAAGCCTCCTTCACACAGAAAGGCTGCTTGGTTATATGACCTTAGTCACCCTCCTTCTCCCATCCCAGGCAGTGCATTAACTCGTTAGAGGACCAGGCAGGAGAAAGCAATGCAGAATTCTACTGGGCCCCTTGTATCCCACCACCCTGGAGTGAGACACACCCAGGGCTACCCACACCCTTGGGGTCACACTCGCTTGCCCCACTGCCTCAGGCCTGGGACTCTGGGTCCCCTCCGCCCTCCCCACCTCTCCCTTGCCCCTCCCTCCCCGGACTTTCACTTCTCCTCTGCATTTCCCCCAGCCGGTTTTAGCAGACTTGGGCCAGCTTCTCGTTAGCACTTACCGAAAATGGGGCTAAATATAGAGGGCCCAAGGGCTGCCCCTCACCCCTCCTGGCCCCTCTTAGCCTGTCCCCTGGGTCTCCTGCCTTCAGAGCTGACTTCAATCAAGGCTGTGGCCTGGGAGCCCCTGTGGGCAGGGTTCTCATTGCCGGGAACCTCTGTGGGCCCAGCTGGCCCGGTCCCTGCGTCCCTAGGAGCAGCACCTCACACCCCCACTACCCCACATCTGTCCCTGGGTGGCCTCAAGGGAGCGAACACTTCTGAGCTGTCAGGAGGGAGGGATGGAGATAGTAGGCAGCAGACACAACAAGAGAGGGTGGCCCCACAGCTGTGCTGACAACAGGCTGCTACTTCACACACACACCACAGCCTCAGCCAGGCAGGGCCCCAGACAAGGACAGAGACCATGCAAACACCACGGGGACAGGTGTGCACAGATCCCAGGCAGAGAAGACATACACCCAGACACAATGGCATGGGTAGATATGCAAAACACACACCCAGACATGTAATGCACACCTGTGCTTACACACACACACACACACATCCCGAATCATGGCCCAGAGTGACTCACAGACAGATATACATGTACACACATACACTCAGATCACTCAGACACATACACATGCACACACACCTGAGTCACTCACAGACAGAAATACAGATAGATACAGATGTACATACACATATACACTCAGGTCGCTCAGACACAACTGAAACATGCACACACATGCGCGCATACACACACCTAGAGTTACTCAGATGCACACAGATGTGAACACACACATCCAGAGTCACTCACAGACAGATACACAGATGGACACAGATATGCAGACACACACATACCTAGGCAACTCAGATATACACACACGTGTGCACACTCCCACACCCAGAATCAGCTCATCCTGGGAGATGGCCAGGGTGGACCCCTAAGCCTAATTCACAGGTGTGGAGCTGAGCCCAGGCAGGATGAGTGATCTGCCTGAGACCATGCAGTGTATTCATTCACATCCAGGCAGGGAACCCAGGTGGGCCTTGCAGGCACCGCAGTTATGTGCAAAATACCCAGTAAGGGGTCTAACTCAGCACCCAGCATGTACAAGGTTCCCATTCAACCCCAGGTAGGGACGAGTCCATGGTGGAGCATATGGCATGCATGTGCAGACACCCGGGATCTCTGTGTCTACACTGTATGTGCGCACACGCATATACAATTGCATGTACAGTCACCGCAACAAATAATCACGTGCCATCCCGCAAGTAGCCTTCCCTCCATCTCAATCCCCTCCTTTACCTCCTTTGCCTTGCTCATACCATTCATCCTTCACATCTCAGCCCAGATGTCCCCTCCTCCAGGAAGCCCTCTGTGACACCCTTCTGGCTCAACTGGGCAAATCTTCTGGGCTCCCATAGCTCCCCATGTCTCCAGCATCCAAGCCCTGACCCCTCTGCCTGTGCTTCCTCCACTGTCTGGCAACACGTCTGTCTCCCCCACTGGGAGCTCCAGGACAGCCCCAAAGCTGCCTTTTTCAGTTCTATTTCCAACACCTAGCAAGGAACTGCTCAATAAATATATGTTTTTGAAAGATCCCAGGGATGCCTGCGCACACAGATGCACATAGGATGGCACAGGTCCAACCAGGACTTGTCCCTGCAGACTCTCACGAGTGTGACATAGACCAACACTCACACCTATATGGCCACAAATGAAACAATCATGCAGTATTGATGCTTGCTGTCTTCCAGGCAGTGTTAAACATTTACACACATTACCTCATTTAACTGTCCCATCAGTACTGCTGGGAGATAACTATCATTATGCAGAAGTAGACACATTTTGCCAAATGAGCCAACAAATACAAATCATCTTGTGTGGTGCCTGGCACACAACAGTCACTCAGTCAACCATCATATAATAAATTTTCAGGCAGTGATACATGTCATAAAAGAAAGACAAAGCAGGGCAAGGTGATGACCAAGAATGGCGGGACTGGTTGCCAGTCCAGACAGGGAGGTCAGGGAAGGCCTCCCTGAGGAGGTGACATCTGAGACAAATGAAGTGAGGCTGTGAGCCAAGAGATCATTGCCAAGGCTAGCCCACAATGCCACACACAACAGCCCTTCACACACAGACACATGACAGTCACACTCAGAGGACTCAGAACTGCCACTCACATTCACACACACAGAAACTCACGTACACTGTAAAGTCCTGCAACTCAGGGTTCCCACCACCCTGTAGCCCCCACCCAAGAAGCCCACCCACTGGTCCTCCATATAAGAGCCTGCTACAGGCACTGGGCTCCATCCTCACCACCCCCACCCCCAGAGCCCTCAGAACACTGCAGCAGAGATGGGGGGGGGATCAAAAGCCCCCAGGTGTCTGGAGTGAAGAGAAGAGGGAAGAGGAGTTGAGGGTGGGGACCTAGGGTGGGAAAAGGGGAGTTGCTGAGGTTCAGAGCCAAAGTTAGAGGAGACAGCTAAGGAGGAAGGGCAGGGCAGGCAGCAGGCGCTGGCCCCAGGCCCCTTACCTGGAGCCCCCATGCTGGAGTGAACCATGCTGCCCGCCCCGTGGGGCCGGGGGAACAACTGTGTCATCTCCCCGCCCTCTCTGGGGGCCAAGCCCTCTCAGCCGGAAGTCACCCAGGGAGGAAACCACAGGGTCCGCCCCCTTCAGAAGGGAAAATACTCTGGCCCAAAGGCCCACCTCAGGAGGCGGTGGACCCCAAATCATGTGTATGTTGGGGAAGTGGGGGTAGTGAGGCACAGGGCAAATAGGCTGGAGGAGCTGACTCCTCCAGCTGAGTCTCCAGGAGGTGCCTGCCACAGCTGCCCCAGCCCTCCAGCTGCTTCCACCAAGGCAAACACATCTGGAACAGGGCATGTGGGTCTGGGAGAGAGGGTGGGCCCATTACAACAACGGCAATAATCCCAAACACTGGCTAGAAGCGTTTTTGGGGGGTGGAGGGGTTTTCCCAATGCCAAGCTTGACAGACACCATCTCTTGAGGCGATTGGTACTTGCCCCATTTTACAGACGAAAAGACTGAGGACCAGAGAGCCGAGGTAGCCTTCCCCAAGGCCCAGAGCCCAAAAGCAGGCCCAGAGCCCCAAAGCGTTGAAGCCAAGAAGCACAGCAGGAGACATTTGCGGTCCTGCAAGGCTGTGGGAAGGGAGGTACTCAGCCATGCACCTGTCAGCAGGTGAGGCTTCCGTCCACTGAGAGGAAGCCGAGCCCGTGGGCAGTGGCAGCGCGGGCGACGGGGCGGGGCCTTGGCCCGCAGTGGCAAGACGCCTGCCTGCCGGGGGTGGGGGGGTGGCAAATGCGGGTGCCTGAGGTGGTTCCGGCAAGGGGAGCCCGGGGACCCCGGACTGCCCGCTGGCCCTTCTCCGAACTGCGCTCCGGGCCCAGCGTTTCCCTCCGCGCCCGCCAGAGGGCGGCAGCGCCCAGCCAATAGGCCGGAGGGCGGGGCCGGCTGCGGAGGAGGAAGCCCCTCCCTCCGCTCCCCTCCCCGTCCCCCCCGCCCCGCCCCCGCGCGCACACCTGCGAGGGTCACACAAAGGCGCGGGACTCCCAGCGCACGGCGGCGCAGACAAAGGCGCGGCCAAGCCCGCTGCCCCCTTCCTTTGCCCGCGCCCGGTGCGAGGCTGCCAGGCCACCTGGCTCCTCCGAGCAGCCCGCTGCCGCCCTAGGCCCCGCAGGACTCAAGGCGCCCCACGCCGGCGGGACCGCTCAACCACAAGCGCGCACACGGATGCCTGGACTCACCCAGACAGACACATACACTCAAGTGTTTATACATATGGGCCCCAGCACTTCACACACACGTGTGCACACGCAGTCACATGGGAACCCTCTATGTGCCCAGGGTCCAAGACCAACCCTCCCTATCCACCATCCCTAACTCCTGTGTACAGAACCCCCTCCGCTCCCTCAGTGGGCACAAGGGCACATCTACACAGGTGTGTCCAGGCACGCCTCCTGGCCCTGTGGGCCATGCTCACACCCATGCACCTTCAGGCAGGATATAACACACAGGCAGACCTTCATGAGTGCCCTTCCTTCTGCACACAAGACCCTGTGAACCCAGACCCTCCCAGGCAGGCAGACCCACTCACTGGGGATGACCAGCAGTTTTTACATCTGTACACAGAGGGGACAGTTCCCAGCTATCTACACACCACAACATCCCATACCTCCAGAGACCACATAGCATTAACCCAGCTTCAACTCAGACCTCCTGCCTCCGGGTCCACCACCCCACCCCCCACCCCCATCTCTCTTTCAGATGCAGGGTGTCTGTACATGAGGGCCTTCGGACAGCAGTCTTGTGGCAGTGAGTACTGGAGCCTTGTCTTGAAGCTATAGGTTCTGTTTCGATTTAGGATATATGTTTTGAGGGGCTTGGAAATAAGGGTCGTAAGGACATTGGGGGGAGGGGCCAGAACCCTACCAAGCCACCCCCATGCTCCACTATGGACATAGTCAATGTCATCTATATCAGATATGCATTTTTGGACATGACTGGGTGTCAGCCCCTTATGGTGAGCATGAACAGAAGCACCACCCATTCCTGGCGCTGCCAGACTGTAGATCTGTAGCTGAGTGGGGGAGCCAGGCAAGGCCTCAGGTGCTCTCCCAAGGGATGAAAATACTCTATACCTCTTGGCCCCCAGGCTGAATCCCTGAGCTAGAGTCAGGGATTTGAAGGAGAATGGGTCTGAGACGTCTGCCTGCTGGGAGAAGACAGAGGAACAGAGTTCAGGACCACCAGGGGCCTAGCAGCCAGCAATGGGAGGCCCAGGCTGGGCAAATAGTGGCCTCTCAGTCAGGGAAGAGGCCTCAAGCCATGTTGAGCAAGGCAGGTAGGACATAGGAGCTGGGGAGCAGTGGGGGGCCTCTCGGGGTGCAGGGAGCCTGGGAGGGAGGCAGCGCAGGGGAGGCCAGGCTGGGCTCAGGGCTGAGCGGTAATTAAAGGAGACGTAGGGGGCTCCCCAGGGCCAGCGGGGCTGGTAACTGACACGCGGGCCCCATTGCTCTGCTCATATTTCTCACCGGATCGATACGTTTGACTCCCGACAAGACAATAATCGCTTGTACGCGGCCGGCGAGTCGATCAAATACATTATTAGAGCGAGGTCCCCCGGGGGCCCGGCGGGGAGCGGTGGGGGGGAGCAGCCAGCCCACCGGGGACAGCAGAGCGGGATTCTTCACCCCTCAGGGCCCCCAGCCATGGCCTCTTCCTCTCTGTTGCCCCTGGGGACCCTCTCTGTGGCTTGGTTCCCTGGCTTCTTTCGGGATTCCCGTTGTCTCTGGCGACCTCTCCACTCAGCCCCCCACATGTCCTTGCTCTGCGTGGGGACCCAAGGGGTCTTTCTCCACAAGTGCTGCTTCATCTGTAGGGCTGAACTTGTGGGAGCTCAGAGAGGCCCCTCAGACCCCCCAGCTTGGCAGTAGATAGGGACACAGGGCTGCAGGCCACACTGAGTCAACAGCTGGGCCAAGAGATGAACTGGTGATTCATTGATACCAGCACTTACTCAACACATCAGCCTTCAGCACAGAATAGGCCGGGCATCGTCTTGGTGGGTATGGCAGGGGGGTGCAGGGGTGGGGGGCAGTCAGGGAAAACCGGCTTAGGAACCCAAACTCATAGGAAAACAGGATGAGGAGTAGCAGACAGACACAGAGACAGAGAGATGTCTGGCTAGTCCTACTGCAAGGCTGTGTCATCTTCCAGTGGGCCCTGGATACTCTCAAACCAAACCTAGCCTTGGCCTGCCCAGGGCACTGCCTGCCCACCTCTTCCCCCACCTTCCTGGTTTCTGGGCTTAAGCCTTCACTTCCTGTTTACACACCTGCTTCAGCCTCCGCCCTGCCCTCAAAACTGCTTCTTCAGTGGCCCTAAGTCAAGGTCAAGCTGCAACCACCCCATGATCTGCCTAAGAACACCCAGCATCCAGGGACTTAAAAATATTTCTTCTTTACCATCATCATCATCACCACCAGCAGCAGCAGCAGCAATTGTCTACTCTGTGCTAGTTGAGCCAATACATTATTTCTAATTTTCATGACAATCTGAGAAAATAAGGTCTATTATCATCCCCATGTTACTGATGAATTGGAGCTCAGAGAGGTGAAGTCACTTGCCCCACGTCACACAGCATATGAATGGTGGAGTCAGGATTGAAACTCAGACCAGTCCTCTGCATAGCTTGTTCTCTCTCTACTGCACCGTGGGTCTCCTTTGAGCTTTGAAATGCTCCCTATCCTCCAGCAGACAGCAGGGAAGTCTGCTCAGGAACAGCAAATCTCACAGTCCACAGGCCCACTCCCGCAGCCCTGAGTCTGGATATTCAGCAATACAGTGGACTCTCTCTGCCTTATCAATTCTCGGCGGAAGGTAGGCCAACCCTTCCATTGCTTTTGATTCAGATGTTTCCTGTGTCCCCTGGTGCCACACCCTGGGCTGGGGTCTGAGGGCCTAGAGATGAGCTGGGCTGAACCCTGCCTGATGACCTGATGGAAGACAGAAGGTGGGCAGTGTGGTATGGAAGGCTTTGTGAGGAGGTGGCGTTTTCATGGCAGTCCGGAGCTATTCGTGAGGCAAAGGATGTGGGGAAGTGCACTGCAAACAACAGGAACAGAAGAGGTAGGAAGGGAGGCGTGTATGGCTTGGTACAGGGCAAACGAGGTGGATATAGGAGACTGAGGTGGAGAGGCAGAGCAGACCCCAGGGCCTTGCAGGCCAAGTAAGCATTTTGGATTTTACTGCAAGCACAGCAGGATGCCACTGGGAAGGTCTCAAGCGGAGAAGTGATGTGATTCTGTGAATGTTTTTGTAGACAATACGGGGTGCTGTGGGAGGCCAGTGAAGGGCCACAGTGTGAGGGAGGTCAGCTGTGAGAAATGCGTGGTTTCTACATGAGATGGAGGGGATGGTGGCTGGGACCAGGGTGGTGGCGGGGGTGGGGTGGGGAGGAACACGTGTCCCTAGGAGCAATTTTGACAGTAGACTCAACAGGATTGGTGATTTGCTGAAGGTGGGAGTTGGGGGAGGAGTCAAGAATGAAGCCCAGGAACACAGAAGTACCTCTGTTGCCATCGAAAGGTTGAAGAGAAGGGAGACCTCAAGCTAGGATGAGAAAGATCCAGGCAAGGTGCCATACAATGCCTCGAGGCTGGATTTGATGTTATAGGTGGGAGATTTTTGAGCAGGGACAGTGTGTGCAAGAGACATTCCATGGCATGAGGATAGGCTAGTGGGTGGAATCTGGAGTCAGGATGAGTAGAGAGGAGGCTGGGACAATAGGTGAGATGACAGGGAGATTGGGGCCATGTGGGTCCACCTTCATGGGAAATTCTTTTTTTTTTTTTCCTTCACGGGAAATTCTACAGGACTCTAGCGGGCCTGCAGGTGGATGACTGGTCACATGGCTGGGTAAACACTGAGACCATCATCAGTGGACAGTGGGAAGGAAAGCAGGCTGGGAGAAGACGCTCGGGTCAGTGCTGGGGGTGAGGTCAGGAAGAGGCCTCTCGGAAGCAGCAAGGTCTATGGACCAGGAAGCCAACAGATGCTTAATAAATTCACATGGACACAGCATGCCTCGATGTACCACCCTCAACTTCATGACACCAATTACCCAAAACCTGCCAGAATTATCAAGAGTTTACCTCAAGTCAGAAGAAATCGAGCACTGTGATATGACTTAAAGAAGACAAGTCATAAGACCAAGCAGATCCCCATTCTGAACTGGCCACGTGGTGACCAAGGGCAGCCCTTTGCATGCTCTGGGCCTCAGTTTCCCTGTCTCTAGGTGGGAAGTGGGCTGGAGGAGCTCACAAAGGCTTTTTTCAGCTCTAACAGTCTGTGCTTGAATGAAACAAGAATGGGCAAGATAGTCTGATGAATAAACGCTGTAAGACAAATACAAGGAGAGAAAGGGGATGTATTACAGGCTTAATCTAAGTAGGACTGGCTAAGGATACTAAGGGCTCCACTGACTCCTCACCTCTTATTAGGGACTTTTGTTATGACTATTTTATTTTATTATTTGTTAAGATTTTATTTATTTATCTGACACGGAGAGAGAGCAAAATCAGGGGGAGCAGCAGGCAAAGAGAGAGGGAGAAAGCACTCTCCACCAAGCAGAGAGCCCAACGCAGGGCTCGATCCCAGAACCCTGGGATCATGACCTGAGCTGAATGCAGACGCTTAACTGACTGAGCCATCCAGGCATGTTATCCCCATTTTAAAGAAATGAGGGAAAGTGAGGGCTGTGTTCACAGCTAAGCTGAGGTACACCCACAGCCTTTCTGACCCCAAAGTCTGTGCCCAAACTGCTGTGCTGGGCTCACTGCTCCTCTTGGCTAGTGTGTGTGTAGATCCTCTGAGAACAGGGTCCATGGCATCCATCAACACATACCCACCAGGGCCGCCAAGGAAGCTAAAGAAGCAGATGCCTGGCCCCTTCCCCTGACAAGGCACCGCCCCATGCTGTCCATACCAATCCAGCCCAGACTTCCCACTTTTCCAGCAAGCCTGCAGGCTCAAGACCACCGCTGTCCCACAAGCAGGGAGGGAGCTGTCCAAAGGCTGAAGCGCAGGGACCATCGTCCTTGGTCTGGAAGCTTTCTAGTACCTCCCTTCTGCCTCTGGGATAAGCCCAGTGCCTGCACCATCACGGCCTCCTAGGCCCAGCAGGACTTCACTTCATGTCTCCCCACAGAAAGCACCGCCCACCAGCCCCACTGGTGGAAGCTGAGTCTGTCGTCCCCACCTCGGGGCCTTTGACCCTGCTTACCCCTCTCTGAGAATGCTGTTCCCATCACTTCCCATTCCTCTTGTCCTTGAGAACCCAACTCAAAGGCTGCTTCCTCTGAAAGATCTTCCCTTAGTCTCTCTCCACTCTCACCGGTTTCATTTTCTTCGTAGTACTCTCTGGAACTCAGTTATCATCAGCTTGTTTTACTGTCTGGATCCCCCTCTGAAATGGAAGCTCTCTGAAAACTGGTGGGGTTGTGGGGTTTTTTTTGTTGTTGTTGTTGTTGTTGTTTGGTTGGTTTTTTTTTTTTTTGGTCTATTCCCAGGACCTAAAATAGTGCCTGGCACACAGCAGGTGTCCAACTATCTCTGTTGAATGAGTAAATCCCTTGGGGCTCCCAGAGCCCACAGAATGAAGTCCAAGGCTGGCTCTCCAAGCCCAAGTGGGTGAGGGCCTCTGCCAATCTGTGCAGCCACTTTGCCCTTAGAGCTCACCTTCTTCCTCTGGTCAGCACCTTGGATTCCCCTATGTGCCCAGCCTTCTTGCCTCCTTTGTCAGCCTCGGCTCAAATCCCCACCCCCACCCCCCAGAAGCCATCTCTGACTCCACCAGAGGCCCAATTAATAGTAATGACCTGGTCTTTCCACAGTCCAGGCAGCATTCTGGGCTTTAGCACCAGTGGTCCTGCATTGCAATTACTTCCCATTCAGGCTGCCCCACAGGGCAGGGCTTGAGGGCAAGGCAGGGTCCGATTCATTACTGTGGAGTCAGAGCCCAGCACTGGGCCTGCAGACAGCCGGGGCTTCAGGAATGTTTGTTGCATTAGGGCACCCACCCTGCAGACTGTTATTATCTGTACAGCCTATACAAGCACTGGTTTGGGAGTCAGATGTATGAAGATCTACAAACTAGTCCTTCCATTCACTTGCTATTTAACTCTGGGCAGTGAATTCACCGCTCTGAGCCTCAGGCTCCACCTCTGTGAAATGGGGGCAGTACCATGGGCTGACAGGAACGTCATTAATTGTAAATGTAATATTTGCCACCATGCACACAGAGTTCAGAAAGTTCACAAAGTGTTCATCACATCAAGGTTTAAAATACACATGATAAGATGAGCACTGGGTGTTATACTATATGTTGGCAAATTGGATTTAAATAAATTTTTTAAAAGATTTTATTTGTTTATTCATGAGAGACACACACAGAGAGAGAGAGAGAGAGAGAGAAAGAGGCAGAGACACAGGCAGGGGGAGAAGCAGGCTCCATGTAAGGAGCCTGATGTGGGACTCGATCCCGGGACTCCACGATCATGCCCTGGGCCAAAGGCAGGTGCTAAACTGCTGAGCCACCCACAGATCCCCTGATTGAAATGAAATTTAAAACACCTTGTTTTATTTTTTTAAAAACACCTTGTTTTTTTAAAAAAATTAGGGATGCCTGGGTGGCTCAGTGGTTGGGCACCTGCCTTCAGCTCAGGTCGTGATCCCAGGATCCGGGATTGAGTCCTACAGCAGGCTCCCTGCGAGGAGCCTGCTTCTCCCTCTGCCTATGTCTCTGCCTCTCTTTCCCAGTATGTGTCTCTCATGAATAAATAAATAAATCTTTTTTTAAAAAAAAAGCTTAGAAATAGAGGAAAATTAAAAACAACCCAGATGCCACCAGTAGGACATGGTTAAGTGATTTATAGTATATTCATCCTCAGTATGTGTCAGGAAAGACATGAAAGACAGATCTACAGATGTGAACATGGAAAGTTCTCCAAGCCACTGCTGAGTGAAATAGCAAGTTGCAGAAGGATTTATACAATTTAATATCATCTATGTAAAACATCTACAAACAACGCCATACATTTTCTGTGAGTGCGCAGGTGCCGATAAATGCAGAGGCAAAGGTCTGAAGATAACTGACTAATGACCCCTACCTTTGGTGAGGGGACCAGACTGGGGAAGCAGAGAGTTTTTAACCTTTTCTGTTATGGTTTTGGGTTTTTTTATTTTTTTAAAGATTTTTAAAATTTATTCATTAGAGAGAGAGAGAGAGAGAGAGAGAGAGAAACAGACATAGGCAGAGGGAGAAGCAGGCTTCAAGCAGGGAACCTGACATGGGACTCGATCCCGGGTCTCCAGGATTACACCCTGGGCTGAACGCAGCGCTAAACCGCTGAGCCACCTGGGCTGCCCGGTTTTGGTATTTATAATGAGATCGTATTCATTTTTTGAATTAAAATTAGACTCCACTAAATGAGACATAGGTGGCTAACTACAAAGGAAAAAGCAAAGAAATGATTATCCCCAAAGTGAGGACAGGGGTTACTTCCAGCAGGGGTGAGGTGACAGGTGTGTAGAAGGGACATGCAGGGGTGGGGGCTGCTGGATGCTTGTGGCCTTCTTCATCCTGACCTAAGTGGACAGCACAGATGTTCACTGTATAAAGATTGATTAAGCTGTACATTTATGACTTGTCCACATGACTGTGCTTCCTGCGGGCAGGGGCCAATTTGTACACGTCGCGGTATCGTCTGGGCCCCATCCACTCCTAATTCACTGCACAGAAGCAGACCTTCACAGAAGTCTTTGTTCAGTAGGGTGCGCCCCATAGCTGCGAGTGCTCCAAGGGACCAAGCCGCTGTCCAGGGTCCTAACGTCCCACGCCTGGGAGGCCTCGAGAGGCTGGCCAAATCAATATGCCAGCTTCAAGACTCCTTATCCTAACTAGCACCCCTCAACCCTGCCGTGTGACCGACCCCAGCTCGCCTCTAGCTCATCACCTCCCATTATGCGCCAGCCATCACTCACTTCCTCCTTGCTAGCTTTCTTTTCCTTCAACCCAAGCCCAAGCTCTGCTGTGCCTCAGGACCTATGCTCACACTCGCCTCCTGTCTGGTGCCACCTTGCCCCAGATGTTCTATGCTGCATTCCCTCACTCATCCCAGGATTCCACTTATATGTCTTCAACACAGAGAGGTCTTGGTCATCTTGCCTCACATTAGCCTTTCCGCTCCTCATTTCTATCCTCTTCCAGCACTTCTCACTACTTAACATTCAGGTTTTTGAGGGTTATGTGGTTGTTTATAATCTGCCCCCCCCAACTTGGGTTTTCTCAATGCCAGGAGGACAGGGAGCATAGTATGTCTCTCCTGTTCTGTTTTATCCTGCTTTTTAAAAGGGCTTCTGGTGCCCAAAATTGCATTCATCATAAGACTTGTTTACCACATACTCCCATTGTTGGCTGGGCAAACCCCTGGCCATTATTTATTTGCTTATTTTATTTATTTTAAATAATATGCTCATGTGAACCTGCCACTCAATGTTCAAGTTGGAACCATGGAAATAATCACTCTGACTCTTGTAGGACTTGTTTACGCTATGTCCCCAGCTCCTGTCATATAGGAGGCAATTAGTAGCTATTTACTTAAGAATAAGCTAAGGGAGGGGGGGCACCTTGATGGCTCAGTTGGTTAAGCATCTGCCTCCAGCTCAAGCCTTATGCTTAGGTCATGATCCCAGGGTCCTCCCTCTGCCCCTCATCCTGCTCATTCTCTCTCTCTCTCTCTGTCTCTTTCTCTCTCCCTCTCTCCTCTCTCTCTCTCTCTCTCTCTGTCTCTCAAATAAATAAATAAAATATTTAAACACACACAGAATAATAAGCTAAGGGACACTGACCTGCATACATGAAAAGGGAGCTAAATGGGAGTGCCTGCCTGGCCTCCCAGAAGGCGGATGGCGGTGGAGAAAGAATCAAAGGCCAGGCCCTCCACTAAGCTCCCTTGTCCTTCCTGGTGCTCCCAGCCTCTGCTCAGCCTGGCCCAAGGCCTCTTCTGTACAATTCCACTCTATACCTTCACAGAGGCCCCACTGTGCCAGCCAGACCCCGTGCCAGGACTGAGGACACCAAGCCCACCAGCCTGGGACTCACCCTTGAGGGATTCTCAAACCACTATGTCCCGGGCCCCCTGGCTGTCTACTGTTACCATGAGCTACAGTAAAAGCAGCCAGCCAGCTCCTGTTCTGTACTGGCATGTGCTCTGTGCAATCCTCGCATCATCTTCTGGCATCTTCCCAGTGAGCCAATAAAGCAGGTGCTATTCCTTTCACCCCCTTCCAGAGGAGCACCCTAAAGTAGGCCAGAGTGGGTAGAGACTTACCCAGACCAGGAAGGGGGCAGGGTGATTCCAGAGCACGGCTCTCCTTACCACCCGGCATGCTGCTGTGCCAGCTTCTCCCCTCAGAGGTCCACAGGATCCTGGGCCTCCTGCATTTCTGCAAAAGCAACTGAGCACGGTGGGAAAGGTGTCCATTCTAGAGTCACCTCACAGGTGGTAAGGTCCCAGTGGCAGGATTCAGTGAGGCCTGGGCAGGGGTGTCACTTGGACCAGGTACCCCATCCACAAAGGGCCTCACTGAACAAGACTTTTTACTTTATGGTTGGGCACCACTGCCAGACCACACCACCTGGGGGACACTCTGCATTTTGTTTTACTTAAATAGTTCAATACATGACCTGGCAAATACTAGTTATTTCGCATTTTGTTGTTGTTGTTGAGAGTACAAGTCTATAACTCCATTTTTTGTTCCTTTTTCCTTTATTCTTAGCATACTGGGAAGCTCAAAAAGTATAAGCAGGTCTTGGGGTTCTCTCAGCCTCTATGGAGCTTGCTGAGTCCTTGCTGTGTGACTGCAAGCAAGCCACCCAACCTCTCTGAGCCTCTCCACAAAGAAACAAGATGGCCTCTGAGGGTCTTTCTAAAACTTAATCAGGCTGTCACTCCTTTGCTTAAGACTTCAGGGGCTTCCCCGCATTGGGGGAAATAACCCAAACCCCTTAACCCAGGCCACGACATCCTGTGCAATCTGGCTCCTGCCTACATCTCTCATCTCTTCCCCTAACACTGTTCCAAGCCACATCCACAGAGGGCCCTGCCTGCAAGAGGTGTTCCACAAACATTTATTTGGAGGTGTTTAACTTGATGAAATCGGGTAGGCCCACATTTTATGAGACAGTCCCTGCCTCTGTGGAAGCAAACTCTGAGCTCTGGACACTTGAAGGAAAAGTGAAGGATTGGGACACCTGAGTGGCTCAGAGGTTGAGCATCTATCTGCCTTTGGCTCAGATCGTGGTTCCGGGGTCCGAAATTTTAAATAAAATCTAAAAAGAGTGTCTATTCTTTCTTTTGAAAACAAGTGAAGGATCAAGGAAGATGTGTAGAGTTGTTTTTTTTTTAAGATTTTATTCATTTATTCATGAGAGACACACAGAAAGAGAGAGGCAGAGACACAGAGAGAGAGAGAGGCAGAGACACAGGCAGAGGGAGAAGCAGGCTCCATGCAGGGAGCCCGATGTGGGATTCGATTCCGGGTCTCCAGGATCATGCCCTGGGCTGAAGGCGGTGCTAAACCACTGAGCCACCCAGGCTGCCCCAGATGTGTAGGTTTTTGGTGTGATAACCATTTACTGAGATGGGACAAGTTCCTAGAGGAGCTCAGGGACAAGGAATCCAGAGTTCTGCTTTAGACAGTAAAAGGAGGTACCCTGCACCCACTGGTTAGAAACACTTTCCATGCATTTTCTCATTGAATATTGTCATCGAGTGGTTCTATAAGAGGACCATTGTCAACATGCCCATTTTACGGATGAAGAAACTGATGTGCAACAAGGTGGAATCATTTGCCTGAGCTGACACAGATGGAACCAGGGTCGGCATCCAGGGTCCATGCCGCCATCCACCTGTTCTACCTCTCCCCAGACCTTTGTCCACTTCTTCCCTTTGGCTTGGGCCTGGGCTTGCTGTCTGAGACATCCACGTGCCTCCTGTCCCTGTCCCGGCTACAGCCTCCTGCCAACAGGAGTCATTTGCTAAGAGTGTTTACGTTGGTTGCCTCCCCGAGTCACAGCGACATTGGGGTGTACACTGTTCCCAGGGGCCCGGTATATTCCCCAAGTTCACACAGCAAGGCCAGCTGTGAGGAGCACAAACACCTTCGGACCGACTAGCCCCCTGCACCACCTCACTCGGAGCTCGCCTCCTCCCTGGAGTATCCTAAGGAAGGCCTCTCGGTCACCTTCATGCAGGACCTCTATCTGGCAGTGAACTTCTCCCTAGCGCCCAAAAGACCAGGCACTTTGAGGTTTGTGTAGAAAACACTAAAATAGATGCAACCCAAGATTCTGCCTCCCAGAGGCTGGCCCTGGCCTCCTTGAGAAAAAGCAGCATCCGTCCTGGTGAGAGGAAAGGCTCAGGTGCGTGCAGGCTCAGACCCTCACTCTGCCCGACCAGCCGTGTGAACTTGGATCGGCAGCTCCGCTATTGAAGCCTCAGTATGAGCACCATCTCTAAAGCCCCCTCTGATTCCTCTACACCCCCAGGCTGGGACCCCCCCCTTCCAGCTCTCACCCTGCAGGTCTCCATGCTGCCATGCCTAATCCCCATAGTCTCCTCTCACCCTGGCGCCTCAAGAGGGTCTTTCTAAAACTTAATCAGGCTGTCACTCCCTTGCTTAAGACTTCAGAGGCTTCCCCGCATTGGGGGGAAATAACCCAAACCTCTTAACCCAGGTCACGACATCCTGTGCAATCTGGCTCCTGCCTACATCTCTCATCTCTTCCCCTAACACTGATCCAAGCCACACTGCCTCCTCTCTGTTCCTTAAACCAAACTCTTTGTAACCCTAGACCCTTTGCATGTGCTAGTCCCTCTGCCTGGAAGGCTCTTTGTCTAGTTAGTTCCTATTCCTCTTTCAAGGTCCTGCTTAAATGTCTTGTCCGATCTCTGTTAGCTCCATATGACTGTCTCTTCTTCGGAGGAATTTATCACCATTTCTGATTTTGTATTTAATTGATATTTGCACTTAAATATCCACATCCACTCTGGTCTGTCAACTCCACAAAAGTAGACCACACCAGTTTTGTTCACTGCTTTATCTCCAGTGCCCGACACAGAGCCTGGCACACAGCAAGGGCTCAGCAGAGGTGGGGAATGTGTCAGTTAAATGGATCCTTTATGGGGACAAGCAGCTGAGGCTGGACTTGAGTCTTCTGTGCCTCAGTTTCCAGTTCTATAAAATCAAGATCATAATTCCTCCCATACAGAGTAGTGGTGAGGATCCAAACAGACAACAAATATTGATGGTGCTTTTGGGGGAAAATGTTCTTCAAATATAAAAGCTTGAAAGAGCTGGAACCTAGAAACTGGCAACATTCAGAGAAGAGCAAGAGAGAAGGGCATGGCCATTTGTCAAGTAACCTTATCTGCCAGACATTTTACATTTCCCCGTTCACCGACTTCTATGAGATGGTAGTTATGGCCCAGAGGAGGAAGCTGAGACTCAGAGAGAGGAAAACACCTGCCCATGGTGAGTCTGGAAGGGCCCGAATTTGAACCCAGCACATGGAGGCAGTCACACTTCCCGTGCATCTCCAGCAGAACTTGACCTCTTGCAGTGGGCTTTGAACAAACACTTAGAGGTTGGATTAGTGAAAAGGGCCAACCAGAGTGGCTTGGGTTGGAAGGGCTGTCTCGCCAGGTTCTGCCACTAGCTGGTGACCTTGGGCGAGCCACTCCCCTTCCCTAAGCCTCAGTACCCCACCCGCAAAGGGGTAATGATGACTGTGCCTGCCACCTATGGTGGTCAGGGATTCAGCCCAAGCCTGCAGGTCGAGTGCTTAGGAAAAAGTAAGCAGTTATGAGCAGCTGTAGAACCATTATTCTTGTACACGAGGGAGCAGCATGGGCAAAGGCTTGGGGGCAGCTTAGGGGGATGATGAGAGGGCAGTGGAAAGAGGGCCCATCAGAGAGGATCCTACACTCTGAAGAATAGACCCTGTGGGCAGGGGGCGGGGGTGGGGGGATCATCCTCAAGCAGCCAGGGGTGAGGTGGGATCCTCCATCTCCTGTCCTTCTTTCCACCCTCTGCTCTCAGACCCCTCACCTCCTTCCTGGGCCCCCACCACAATCCCATACATCTCAATCACCTGCCAACCTCGTCTCCCATCCCAGGGTCCAGCCCAGCCCCAGCTCAGGAACACAGCCAAACACAGCCCACAGGGATCTTTCTTTTGTGTCAGGAAGGCCTTCTACTAATTAGAAAATTATCACCTGAAGACCGGATAGAACATTTCCTAATGGTGAAAAGTAAGAATTGTTTTAGGCGATAGAACATTTCCTAATGGTGAAAAGTAAGAACTGTTTTAGGTGCAAGCCAGCACCTGACATGTGGGTAGGTACGTGTGTTTAGGCACCACATTTCTAACACAAACTGCCTCTTCCCACTTTCCAGAGGAATCACAGACACACAGCTCCTTACTCCCCTTCACAAGCCAGGGAGCTGCGAGACCTGAGGGGAGGAAATGAGAATGCTGTACCAACGTAGGGATTTGTTGACTGGCGGTCACTGAGTCCCTAGGTGAAGAATGACGGCCTGGAAGGGAGACTGGGGTTCATCCTGGACTGCTCCCTCTCCCAAGTGCCCCCCATCTGTCAACCCCCCATCGGTTCAACCCAGACATCTAGAAATCCCTCTGCTTCCTCCGGCTCTGTCCCCAGCCCTGCCCCCAGCCCCCTCCATCTAAGCCCCCCTCTTTCTCCTCCTGCCTGCCTGCCCCACCACTGCTCAGGCTCCTCCCCAGGCAGACACTGAGCTAGGGACAAGATACAGTCCGGTCCATGGAGCTGCCGATGGAAGCGGGACCTGGGGTCCTGAATCCATGCCTTACACAACTCCCTAAAAAGCCCGACTCTGGTCAGATCACACCCCCTGCCCTGACCTAGAGGATAAGTCTTGGCATCTTGGGCTTCCTCCAGCTTGCCCTTCCCAGCTGTAAGGAGAAGGTGAGAGGGCATGTCTGCAGTGTTGAGACTTCCTCCTGGGAGGACATGGGGATGGGGTGGTGACCATGCCCTGCAGCAGGACCCTGCCTGGCTGCCTCTCCAGGAGTCTGGGAGGACTCCAGATTCTCAAGGCTCTAGTCAGGCCTGTCCCCAGAGGATGGCAAAAACCGAGATGCAGGGCAGGCAAGTGACCGGAGCAAAGCCACTTGACACATCTGTGGGACCCAACCCCCATTCTCCGGCTCTGTCTCTGCGGGTGCAGACTCATTCTACCTCCAGACACTGATGACCCCAGGAGAAGAGAAGAGAGGTCCGAGATCTTTTCTCTGCACTTCCTGCTGACGTTGTAAGGGCCTGCGCCTCTGTTTATGTTCATGCAGCTGGAGAGAGCAAGCAGAGATAAACCAAGAAAGACAGGCAGTGGGACAAGGGATGTGGGGGCAGCCAGGGTAGGAGAGGCAGGTAGTGTGGCAGAGAAAAAGGGTGCCGGGAAAGAATGATCAGGGACTGTGCAAGTAGAACAGAGAAGAGTGTGGGGGCTCTGGCATCCCTGGACGGAGAGGCAGCAATAACGGAGAGAGGTACACAGAGACAGAGACAGAGACAGAGGGCTGCAAAGAAAGAGAGACAAAGAGGGAAAAAGAACAGAAAAGGGGGGGGAGCTAGAGCAAGCCAGGGTGGGGCTCCCAGGGCCCTCTGTAAACTGCTTCTCTGACACCCTGCCTGATGGCACCCCGCCTGATCTGGCTGGTGTGGGAGGGGTATCCAAGCCCACGCTATCTCTTCCCCTGTCCCCCCAGACAGGGCCCAAGTGCAGCTTGGAAGGGGGAGGTGCAGGCGCTGGAGGACCGCCACCGGCCAGCCCAAGAGCAGGGACCTGTCTCCCCCCACCTGTTCTTATCCTCTGTGCTACACTGCTGCAGGCGGGCGGCTCCAGCTCTCCTGACTTCTGTCCACACCTCCCTCAACCTGTGGCCATCATCTCTCTGCCTGCCCACCCTGACACTGTCTTGTCCATCTCCGTGCCGCCCCCCCAACACACAACTCATCCACAGCCCACCTTTCTGCTCCCCTGCAGGTTTGGGGTTAGGGCGGGTAGCCCAACAGCCTAGATGGGGAGGGGGCCTGGTGGATTATTGAGGATGTACTGGACTGCGGCTGACACGGATGAGGAGGAAGAGGAGGGGGTATTGGTGATGGACGATGCTGGTTCTGCGGTGGGGGGCAGCGGGGAGGGGATGGAGGAGGGCTGGGGGAGGGGTGGTGAGGAAGCGGGTTGAGGGGGGAGCAGGACCAGGCTCACATTTGGCATTCAGGGCAGCTGACAATAAAAATGCTTTATTGCCAAGAAACTGGATCGATCGGGGCTGGAGGGGGCCGGCAGGGGGGACGCGGAGGGCTCGGCGCAGAGGCCGGCGGCCGGGCCTCCGCAGCGACCAGGGCCCGAGCTGCCCTCCCCCCTGCGCCCCCCTCCCCGCCTCCTGCCCTTTCTCTCTCCTGCAGCCACCGCTTAGTTCTTATTATATTTTTTCTTATATATTTTTTCCCCCAGCTTCTCCTGCTCCTGTTATTTTTTTTCTTTTAATTTTTTTTTAAAACTCGCTGCACTCCCGATGCCGAAGGCCGCGTGGGGGCTGGGTGGGGGTGTCTGCCCAGGCCAGGCCCCTATCCACAGGGCATCCAGAGCTGCTGGCTCAGAGCTGAGCCCCACTTTGCCTCCACATCCCCCAGTTCAATCAGACTCTCCCCCACCACCAGAGCCTGCCCCCATGGGTGCCTATCTCCCCTGCCATTCATGCTAAGGGTCTCCGTCCTCCTATGAAACAACCCCCCCTCTCTGGTAGGCTCAGAGCCCTGGCCAGACCTCCCTCCCCTCCCCCCTACCTGGTCCCCTGCTCACTCCCAGAGCCATTTGGCTGATGGTCAGAACTGTCCGTCAAGGGGGCTCTGAGCCCCTGGGGACCCAGATGGGAGGAGGGAAGGGGAGAGGTCGGGGGTCAGGCCACGTCCCCTCAGCTCGGCTCTTTCCCCTCCCCCTTCCTAACAAAGGGAACAGCGGCCGACGCTGGGTGGGGGCGGCCTGGTACTCAGGGAAGCAGGGAGGAGAGGGATGGTGGGGATGGCCATGGGCAGGAGGTGGGGGTGGGGCTTGCCTGCCCCTCCTCTGCCCTCCCCCTCGGGTCAAGGCTAAGGTGATTCCTCAACCTCTCCGGGAGGCTGGGCTGGGCTGGGAGGGGAGGAGGATCTGGATAGACAAAGAACCCAGAGCCCCGGGGAGTTGGGGGCTGGGGGGACGCACCTGGGACCCAGGCAGCCCCGGCTGAGGGAGGGGCAGCAGGCACCCCTCTGGCCTTGGTCTCACCCTCCGCATGGCCCTGCCTCCCATCTGTACTAATCCTTGCAGATCCCACAGCCACACAGAACCTGAGCTTGGGCAGAGTTAGATTGGGATGGGGGAAACTGAGACCCAGAGAGGGGAGACTGAGACAGGGCTGGGATGGAGGGTGCAGGCTTGGGCCCAGGGTTATCAGCGCTGTCTGGAGTCTCTCCTTTTTCTTTGCTCCTACCTAGGGACACATCCCTCCCCTTCCCTGCCCAGCCCTGGAGAGGCATAGGTAGGGGACAGGTGGTAGAAAGTTCTACGGGGGAGGAAAAAGAGGGAGAGGCAAGAGGAGGCTAGGAAGAGGGAGAGGCTGTTTTCTTCTCTCATCTGAGAATGAGGGGGACCAGGAAAAAGAAATTGTAGGGATCCCTGGGTGGCGCAGCGGTTTGGCGCCTGCCTTTGGCCCAGGGCGCGATCCTGGAGACCCGGGATCGAATCCCACGTCGGGCTCCCGGTGCATGGAGCCTGCTTCTCCCTCTGCCTGTGTCTCTGCCTCTCTCTCTCTCTCTCTCTCTCTGTGACTATCATAAATAAAAAAAAAAAAAAAAAAAAAAGAAATTGTAAATGTGGTATGTCTCTAGCACTGGCCTGGCACAGTTTTGAGGTGGAAACTCAAGTCAGAAAGGGCAGGATACCAACATGGATGGGGTTCTCCTGAGTGCCTGGCTATCACTGGCTGGAGAAGAAGACATTCAGAGAGGTTCTTTCTCCTGCCCACCAACACACAGCAAAGGAAGATTCGTACTCCTGTCCATCTGACCCAACCCAACAGTGCCTCAAAGCCTCCCACCTAGCCAGCCCAACTGTGAAGGGCAGAGGGAAGCCAAGGCAGTGACCAGCTTCGAACGCCCCCACCTACCCCTCTACTCCCCCCAAGCCTCGTGCCCATAAGAGATGAAGAGCTGCCAGAGGCAGAAAGAAATGGGAAAATCTGTGCTTAAATTCTACCCAGGTGGCTCCCAGGGAGAGGGCCGCAGCTAAGAGGAGGTGGGGGAGGATATGGTGGGCCTCTTTTTTGGGGGGTGGGCTGGCTGGAACATGGCCCCACAGCCTGCCAGGGAGGCCCCAGATGGGCCAAGGACTATAGGGGTCCCGCTGCCCTCCCCCAAACCTCCCCTCCCTTCTCTCCCTCTCTTTCTCGGCTGGCTATCGACCGGGGCTGTGACATGGTAGATCAATACGGCAGGGATATAAAGCCGGCTGGCTGCCTGCCTGCCTCTGCCTCTCCCTCTCTCCCGCTTGCCTTGCTTCCCTTTCTCAGAGCCGCACCCAGGTCCCCCACCCCCCAGGTCCCCCTTACCCATGCCTCTCAGGGGCCAACACCCCCCACACACCGCCAGCCACCCCCCTACAGCAAGAGAGCTTAGGGAGGCTGAGAGCTTGGACAGCCAGGAGAGGGGGTGAGTATGGGAGTGGGCAGGGAAGCAGATGGGGATGATGGGGATGGGGGGGTCACACTGGCAGGTAAGGGGGCTGGGATAAATTGAGGGACAGCCCCCCTAGAAGAAAGAGGTATCCCCTCAGTTGGGAGCAGCTCGGGGAGATGGGGCCCTTTGAGGGTTTGAGAGGGATGGAGCTCTGGGAGATGGTCAGGGGGTACCTGGGGGTGCTGGGGAGACACTGTCCTGAGCCCATGGACTGGGGAAAGGCCTGAGGGCATTCTGGAGTAAGCTGAGGTGAATGGATGCCCAGATCAGCGGGGCAACCCCCAGGCAGTCTGCTGCCCAACCATAGCGCCCCTGGCTGCCCCATCCTTGGGTCTCTGTGGACAGAAGCTGCCTTGGCCTCGCCCCAGGGCCTGGCCTGCACGTGTATAGAGGGGTGGGGAGCGGTGTGGGGGATGTTGTGAGGCTTCGGACAGGAGGTTCCAGGGGAGCTCTATGGTGTCTGAGTTGCCATACATATAGGGTATGCGTGTGTCCCCTGTGTACTTGGGTGGCTGTGTGTCTTTGAGTGCTTAAGCTCTGCTGTGGAACTCCAGGACTGTGTGTCTCTGCGTGTCTCAGCTACTGAGTCATGTCTGTGTGACCACGAGTATGTGGGTGTGTCCCTGGGGACTCGGTGGCTCTGTGTGTATGTGTGTGTGTGTCCGTGTGTCTCCCCCACTCTGGGCATCCCCAAATGTCTGAATGTGTGTATACAGATCTGTCTGACCCTCGGGGGAGAGTGTAAGGTCTCTGTGACCTGCCCCCAGGTAACGTGGCAATTGTGCGTTCTTATGTTCCAGGAAGTGTGTGTGTGTGTGTGTGTGTGTGTGTGTGTGTGTGTGAGTCGCCGCCTGAGTGTCTGAGCAGGGATGTTTCTGGGAGAACTGGGGGACCGTGGAATGAGGCCCCATGTGTCCGTGTGTGGATTCTGTGTCTGTGTCTGTGGGTGGCCGTAGGTGTGGTTGCCTCGGCGTGTCATCGGAGCTTCTTTCTTTCTGAGTGTCAGAGAGCCAGTGTGCCTTCTGTGCGGCTACGTGATGCCACGTGTCCCTGTGTGCCGAGGGCCGAGTGTGTTTCCGAGAGTGGGCTAGAGGCTCTGGGTGTGTCCCATGTGTGTCATGGTGCCTCGGTGCTTATGACAGTGTTGGGGGGGGGGGGTCTCTGAGTGGGGGAGGGTGGCGAGGCAGCAGGGACTGCCACTGCGGTGCAGGCTGGCCTGTTCTATTGCTACAGCTACATCGCCTCCAAATCCATATGTGAGGGCCTGCTGCCTTCTCTTCCCTGCTGGAGGCCCCAGATCCCTGCCAGGATGGGCCCAGGGCCCCTGCCCCCTCCCTGTCTTGGGCACTGCACCTCTGCTCCTCAGCACCCCCTGCTTTGGTGGACGCCACCTCAACTCCACCAAGCGACCTCCGTCCCTCCCAACCCCCCCAGCGCCACCCGCTCCCCCCGCCCTCCCCCCACCACAAGTCCAGTCCAACCCAGACAAAAGCAATTACTCCTGAGGTAGGATGTGAGTGTGGGTGTTAGAAACAGAAAAAAGGGGGGGAAGGAGGGGGAGCGAGAGACACACACACAGAGGCAGGGATGGACAGCCAGAGACCCAGAGAGACAGGGACGGGAGAGACAGAGGATGAAAGAGACTGGATGAGACCCAGCCAGACACAGGAGGCAGCGGAGGAGAAAAGGAGCAGAGGAAGGGCAAACAGGAGGTGGAGAGACACACAGACACAGGGACCAGACAGACAGAGAGCGTGTGCGCGCGTGTGTACACAAGGCACAGAGACAGAGGCACGCAGATAAAGCGAGGATGGGGGGCAGAGCTGCAGAGGAGCAAGGGGTCAGGGCAGACAGGAGCGATGCACAGAGGGAAATGGAGAGATTGCCATGGAAGAGCAGGACAGACAGGGAGAGCGAGACAGAAGAGCAGAGACAGCTGGCGAGAGACCTGGAGAGCCGGGCAGCTAGAGGTGGAGGGAAGTTGGGAACACGGGAGACACTGAGGCTGCGAAGCTAGCGAGGAGCTAAGGGAGGCCTAGTGCAAAGTGGTCTCTCCTCCTGCGGGCTCAGGCGCTTACGTGTGTGCGTGTGCATACACACATACATTCATGGCTTTCTTCCCGTGTCCTCCGCCCCTCCCCCTGCCAGAATTCAGGGGTGCCCAAGCTCCAGGGGCCCTGGTCTGTCCTCCAGGCCCCTGTGAGCAAAGGCAGGGAGGGGACAGGACCAAGACAGACAGGTAGGGAGGAATGGGAGCAGACTGGGCTTCTGGCCCCACGACAGAGAGAAGCAGTACCTCCCTCCTCCCAGTCCCTGCCCTGTGTCTCTCTCTCCACACACACACAAGGGGCCTTGGCCAAGTGTAAGTTCTTTATACTCTGTCCCACCACGGTCTGGTGAGGGGTGGGGCCGCAGGCACCAGGCAGGGGTGCAACCCCCACTGCCCCCCTGTTGTGCCCTGGAGGCCGGTGGCCCTCACCTCTAGTGGCTCACTTTTGCGCCCTCATGCTCACACTTTCTGACTGGCTCTGAGCCTCTTGCTCTGCTCTCCCGGCTGACTTTTTGCTATCTCCCAGGTCTCTTTGTCTGTTCTTTTCACCTGCTCCCCCTCTCCAGGCATTTTTCTGTTGCAGGGTGCTCCCTGAATCTCCCCGAGTTTCCCCTAGTCTCTTTCTCCCTTCCTCAGATGACCCCTCTGGCCCTCCTGTCCACACATGCCCCCAGAGGAAGGCAGATGGCTGTACAGGAGAGCTTTCAGAAGCTGTCCTGGATGGTGAGGCCAAGTGAGAGGGGGGTACCTCTTTTCTTGTTTCTCCCTCAAGCATCGTTTTTCCTTCTCTCTTCTCCACCCCCCCCATCCCCACCAGGTCCACATCTCTGTGTGGCTCTCTCAAGACAGAAAGCTCGATATGGACCTGTACACACTCTACTCGCAAGACTGGAAAGAGATCCAGGCTCAGAACAAGGAGGGAGAGGGGTGGAATGGAGAAGCCAAGACCCAGAGGAAACCAAGCAAAGGAAAAAAGAAGGGAACAGGGTAGAGCCTCAGGATGAGGAAGTGGAAAGAAGGAAGCCAGAAACAAAGACAATGTGAGCTGGACAATGCAGGGGCTGGGGTGGGCTGGGCTGGGAGCGTTCATCATGACTTCCAAGAAACATTGCTAAAGCTGCACAGCGTCAGACTCTGTAGCCTGCCCTCTGCCTACCAGCCCTCTACATGGAGTTAGGGCCAAGTGCCCGTCCTTGGCCCCTAAGGCTCCAAGCCTGACGGGACAGCAGGCACTTTAGCCTTCACTTGCTCTGGGACTGAGATGCCCGGGACCAAGCAGTCCCTGAACCTGCAGAGGGATGACAGCCATTTGCACCTCCTCCACATCTATACGCCCTACCCTCTGGCTGACATGCTCCCAGTCCTGGGTGGGGCACAGCTATCTCCACCCATCCAGTGACAGCAAAGGCAGCCAAACAGATTGAGTGATCTCTTGACACCTCCCAGCATCCCACCACTACAGCAAACAGCACCCCCGCCCAATCATGATTCCATATCCAGCGAGGAGCACCACTGCAACGGTGCAGTTGGGTCAACAGCCTCACACAGCCTTGCCCTCTGGACCACCCCCCGTGGGGCCTGCCCACATCCAAGGAGCCACCTCCATACTGAAGCTCCTTCTGGCCCAACCCAGCCCCAAGGCCCCTCTGTAACACCACACACCCTATTCTATAGCCAAAGCCCCCAGCTGCAGCTGCGACAAAGGGGTAGCTAACTGCGCCCAGGGCATCCAAACAAATCCCTGACCCCACCTACTGACTTCGTGGTTCTGGTCTGCAGAACACCTGCAATGCCACTCAGGCTGCATTTTGGATCCTGGAGCATCCCACCGCCACACCCATACTCTCACCCTGGGGAGGAGGCATCTACCTTGCAGCTCCATTTCCCTGTCTCTTAAGCAGCCCTGGGTTCTCTTCAAGACCCCTCACCAGACCCAGCAATAGGAACCTGTCACCCACAGCTGAGCTCCCTGCGTCTGAGACAATCCAGACTCTCCCTCAGGGTGTGTGGGTGCCCTGGGCATGCCCTAGTACTGCTGTCTGAGCCACCTGTGGGACTCTGGGGCCTCATCCACACCAAAGGCCAAGTCATTTTGTGGAAGGATGGAAGGAGACAAGGTGAGGACACAACCTGCTCTCTGCCTAGCACTGGGAGGGCCTTGGATACCCAGTGGACAGTAGCTGGCCGTGGGGACTCTGAGGCCAGGCCGAATCCACAGTCCCCAATACTGACCCACCGACTGGAACAGTAGCTTACGCCTTGGTTTCTCCTAACCTCTCAGGAACCCCCTCACTGCCTCTTCCTCTCAAAGTCTGCCCGAGTCCCTCCTCCCTCCCGTCACTCACATCACTCACATCCCGCTTTCTCCTGACCTAGTCCCTTGCAGGCCTGTGGGTTCAGGGTAGTAGTGTTGATGCTTGTCTCCCCACCAGCCTGCAGCCCCTCAGAGGCTACACAGGTCTCCCCCAACCCCACTCTGAGGCACAAGGCCTGGCACACTAGAAACCCCCGAAAAAATGTTGGCTGAAGGAAATAAATGGATGGATATGGGTTTATGTGTATGTGTGCTCACTTATTTATTCTTTCAACAAATCCTAACTGAGCATTTACACTGTGCCAGGGGCTGGGTGTCGAGAGCTTGGGGGGTGGGATGTTATACACACAATATATCATCAGATATGGTAACAGTGCTCAGAAAGGAGGAACAGGGTAGGGGGGCAGCCTTTGGGAGGCTGTCAGGTAGCCTTAGATGGGGAGGGGAGGGAGCCGGATGGGAGGAGATCCTGGTACTGAGGAGGCCTCCAGCCACATCTGGGGAATCACTCAACTTCCAAGTGCAGCTAGAAAGGAAAGACCATGGGGATGGGGGCAATGTTTGTTGGAGCTCTTGTTTTGTAATGAAATTATGTACCTAAAAGAGTGTGGCCTCCTTCAAACATGTCTCCCTGGAGTGGAGGGGCATGAAACTTCCCCTGGACCGCTCAAGATATTTTGGTGACAGCCTTCAGGGCCAGTTCACAGACTACATAAGCCAAACATCTCCTGTTGTTACATGTGTTTCTTGTTTCTATCAAAAAACCAACAAGTAGCCCCAGTATTATCTAACCTTTTTTTGGTGCCAAACTTATCAGAGTTGGCACCAAATAAGACTTCAGGGGTTTCCCCAAAATCAAGTCCCTCCCCACCCCCACCCAACCAAGCCTAAGGATCCAAGGATCAGCCACCCTGAGGAAATTCCAGTCACCATGGTGGGTTCTGGTGAGGTCAGAGTGAGAGCTCGAAGTTCAGGCAGACCTGAACGCAAATTCCACCTCTACCGCTCCCTTGCTTTAGGCCTTTTGCCTCTCTGTGCTTCAGTTTCCTTCTTTGGCAACAGGGGACTACTAATTCACCTCACAGGCTTACACTGAGGTTTAATGCAAAATGCCCAGAGTGGGCCCTGGCACAGAGGTAGCCCCTAATAAGTATGGGTTTCCTCATTAGGCTGCAACAGCTCTTGGCACATGTGAACAAATCTTCCAGACATATGTCCCTGAAACCTTGGATACTGAACAAATATCTATTTAAACACAAAGAGCTAAAATCAGAGACTTGATTAGCAACCTCCATCAGCTTTGAAACATAATTCCGTTAACAGCCTCTTATTTTAGCCCGACTTCAGACATTCCTCAAAGCCAGCCTCTAGCCCCCAAACAAATTCTACAATCTGGAAGCTCCTTGACCCTCTTATTTTTATTTTTATTTTTTAAGTAGGTTCCATGACCAATGTGGGATTTGCACTCATGACCCTGAGATTAAAGGTCACATGTTCTACTGATTCAGCCCCTCCTTGACCCTCCTTTCAACATCAAGAGCATCAGGAGACGTGAGTATTCCTGGGAAAGCTACAATTCTGGCTCCTTGGAGAAAGCACACATCCTATACTCAGACTCCTACATTCCTTACTAGTTAGAATGGGGTTTATGGATGGGTTTCAGGGTCTGCAAAGATCCCAAGTTGGAGCACAACTGAGGAGATATAGGGATGTGTTTTCCCAGGAGAAAGTCTATACTAATTGCAGTACAACTAGAAATCTGTGAGGCAAAGATTACCCAAACCGTGTAGTTTGGATCACAAGGAGATTTTTGAAATTTCGTTAGTAGCCAACTTTAAAAATTGGGAGATTGGCTTCTTTCAGGAAATTGTAAAATCTGGCAAGTTAGTTTTGCCTCTCTGTGGGAGACAGTGAGTGGAGCTGAAAAGCAGGCTCCCACCCCAATGCATTTTGTAGTCCACTATGGTCCCTACCAGGTTGCAAACCCTGAGCTACGGCTTTCACCTGCTTCCTAAAGTGAGTCTGGGACCCTGGCTACAGCAAGGATGCACATGGAGGATACCTATGAGGGCAGCCAGAGGCTTCCCCAGGACACCTAATGCCCACCCCTGGATCCCATTCTAACTGGTAAGGAATGTAGGAGTCTGAGTCCAAGATGTGTGCTTTCTCCAGGGAACCAGAATTGTCCTGAATCAGAACAGTTCTAAGGCCTGTAGGTTAAGCTGGGAATAGGGGTGGCAGCAAAGAGTGGGGGAGTCCCACCCCCGAGCACCCCTCTCCAGATGCTCACTCCTCAGGGCCTCATTGAGCTGAGCAGAGAAAACACCAGAGGACACACCTGGAGCCCCTGTTTCCTTCTGAGCCAAGCAGCTGAAGAACTCCTACTTCTGCTTAGGAGTCTCAGTGGGCTCCAAGGAGGGGTCTCACCAATCCTCACTTGTTCAGGGGTATCTTTCAGCTGTATTTCGAGCTCCTGCCTCCTGAGGCACATGCTTCCAAGAAGAAACTTATTTCATCCTTACATCCTGTGTGGTGGATGCCATTATCACCCTCCTTTGATAGATGGGGAAACTGAGGATCACACAGCTGGTGCCATCCGGCTCTGGAGCTGGAATCTGAACTGCCTCACTAGCCTTCTGGCCTCAGGTCAGCACGTAAGGCAGATTCTGTTATTATTATTCTCTTTATAGATGAGGAAGCGGAGGCTCTGACTATCCCAAGTCACTCACAGCTAGGAAGGGAAAGACAAGGGGCTCAGACACAGGTGTGCCTGCCCCCAAGCTGTGATCTGAGCCTCCAAGTTATCCATCTCTCTCCTACTGAGTATGACACTCATCAACAGAAACCCTCATGTCACCCACACCCAGAACCAAATCAGTGTGGCCAGAAAGCCACGGGACACAAAGGACAAAAACGCAAAGCAGACTAACCTTGTGGAGGACAGAGCAGAACAAGGAAGGGCAGCTCTCCAGGGAAGAGGATGGGAAGGCAGGGGCTTCTGAGAGGGAACAGGACCCACCCGGAGCATAGCAGTAAGCAAAGCTCTGAGGCCGTGGCCCTTACCTCTTGGGCAAACGCAGCGAAGCTAATACATTCAGGCCACCAACCCGGTCCAGTCGAGAACCTGGAAAGAGAGGAGAGGAGAGTCAGCTGGGAGGGAATCTGTGAAGCGTCTCTGACTCGGGCAGGATGAGGCACTCCTCGAGTGGAGGAACTCTGCTCCTGTCACACAGTCAGGACTGGCAAATGTGGGCTCAGGACCTGTCAACCACTTGTTGCCCCCAGTGGTCATTTCTGGGCTCTGAGTCTCAGTGTCCCCATCTCATAAATGGGCATCCTACTGCCTGTCTTGTTGAACATCTGTTTTTCCCATCAGACTGGAAGCACTTTAAAGGGCAGGGACTATATAGACACAGTTCTATAGCTTTAGCCTTTGGCAGAGGGCCCTGCAAAATGCAGAGTGCTCAAGAAGTCAATGACAGGTGATGAGTGAACAGGTGGACGGATGGAGGGATTAATTGATTCACAAACTATGTATCTCAAAGGACAGCCAGGAGGATCTGATGAGAAAGACATCTGAGTTACTCATTATCAGGTGCCTATGTGTTGCGAGGAGATGAAAATGGAGTCCCAATGATACTTCTGACCTGTATATTTGTTCATTTACTTATTTGCTGGGTCAATCAGCAGATATGAAGCATGTCTAAGCTGGGCCCTGGACCAAGCGGGGGTACAGGGGTGGATTAGACAATGCCCCAGCCCTGTCTGCCAGAGGGTTCGCAGCCAAGTCAGGGGGTGGGTGGCTGGATAAAGACCCAATGCCAACATGCTGGGGTAAGCAGAGGGTGCTGCGGGGACCCCAGCAGAGGTCAGAGAAGACCTAACAAGGGTGTCACCCCTGAACCAAGCCCAGCAGACAAATTAAATGAACTTTAATCAGGCAGAGGGCCAGATGGGAGGAAAGAGCATGTCAGGCCTCTATCTGCCCAGGAGGCAATGGGGAAGTAGGAAAGACAAGACTGCAGAGAGAGCAGGGGCTGCACCCCACAGTGCCTGCCTGGGCCAAGCTGCTAGGGGAAGGGACACACTCCACTTAGTCTTTTTTTTTTTTTTTTAAGATTTTATTTATTTATTCATGATAGTCACACAGAGAGAGACAGAGAGGCAGAGACACAGGCAGAGGGAGAAGCAGGCTCCATGCAGGGAGCCCGCCGTGGGATTTGACCCCAGGTCTCTAGGATCGCACCCTGGGCCAAAGGCAGGCGCCAAACCGCTGCGCCACCCAGGGATCTCTACTTTGTCTTTAGAAAGGTCCTTCTGCGTACTATGTAGAAGAGGGAGAGGACAGAGAGGACATGGGGAGACCTGTCCCCAAAGAGTATTAGCTGAAGCCTCTCTGTGGCCCTACAGGGAAACAGAATGGCAGCTGGTATCAGCCCCACTTTACAGATGCGGCCGACGAGGCTGAGAGGAGATGTGACATCCCTGGGGTCCTAGTTAGAGTTAGGAGCTGGTTAGAGTTAGGGCCGCGTGCCGCCTCCTGAAACCTCATTTCCTGCCTTCTGGGTATATGGTCCTCCTGGAAAAAGAACCCACACAGAGGCTACCTTCGCCCCTGTTTGCTGTGGGCTTTCAGAGAAGGAGCAGGAAACGTCGGATAGGGAGAGATTTCTCGGAGGAGACAGGATATCAGATACCTTCCCACCAGGTGAGTACTGATGAGTTCACAGAAAGGGGCAACATCTGAAGAGGGAGAGCCCTATGAAGGGGGTTAACAAAGACAGGGGGCTCACAGCTGTCTCACAGTTTGGGACCTGTGGGTACAGTCCCCAGAAGGGAGACAACAGGGCGATGGACAGGATGACCATGCACTACTTTCCTATCTCGTGGCAAATATGCAGGCACAGATCGGGAGACTGAGGCCCAGGACCAGCAAAGGACGCAAAGAATTAGTGGAGACTGGACAGGAGTTGAGAATGAGAAAAGAGATAGAGAAAAAGACGGACGTACAGAGTGGGGACAAGATGATGGACAGATGGACAGACGGATGGAGAAATGGATAGGAAAGAGACGAGAAGAAATGCGGAGACACAGAGTAGAGGAGTGGAAGGAGCCACAGGCAGAGACCAGAGAAAAGCCCAAATGAGAAAAAAAAAAAAAAAAAGTGGGTAAAAAGAGCAAGGGGCCCATCCAATTCCACCCCCCCCCCCCTCCTCCTCTCTCTACCGGGGCCTCCATCTTCAGGGTAACAGGACCCCTGTTCCCTGGGGAGAGGGAGGAGCTGGGGTCTCTCCCCACTCACGAGCTGCTCCCCCCACCCCCCCACCCCCCCACCCCTGCCTGGAGCTAATCAGCGGCTGTCATCTCCACGGTGAGGTCTTGGTTAAGGAGATTTAGGGCCGGGATCAATAGGAAATTTAAAAATCGATGCAGCGCGCAGGGCAAAATCGATGGCGTTTAATCGCCTTGCCGATTCCCAGTCAAAACAATTAGCCGCGCTGAGTGTTGAACACGGTGGCGACACGGCATTAACCGTCAATATTGGTGTAAGTGATGGCGGGCGGGCGGGGGAATCCCTGAGCCTCTGAGGGCCCCGAGTCAGACGGTGCCCGAGGGCTGGGGTCTTCCCCGGGGCAGCGCCCCACGTTGGCAGTTCCCTCTGGCAGCAGCTCCCACGCCGGCTCTCCCTTCTACACGCTGCCACCCTCAGCTGCAATGCCCAATGCCCATGGGCAGTACTACCCCCGGCCCGGCCTCCTCATCTCATCTCCCAGCCCCCGTGCCCCCATATGTCCTCTGACAGACCCCTCTCCCCAGTAGATAACATCTTCCCTGTGCAGGAGACAGCCCTGTGGGAGCTGGGAGCTGCCTTCCCAGCGGTGCCTGGAGTGGAAGATGGCAGGAGCTATTTAGGAGGTGCCTTCTGCCCGTTTCACAGATGGGGCCTCTGAGGGACAGGGAGGGGAAGCAGCTGGCCATAGTGACCGGGCACAGGAAGTGGAGCGGCCAGGCCTTGAATCCCGAATTCTCTGACTCCAAAGGCTATATTCCTTGCAGCAGGCCACAGAGAAGGGGAGGGTTCTGCTATTCGCCCAGAGGAGAGAAAGCCCTCACCTCTCACCAAAGCTAGTATCAAAGTTTGTGTGTCTTGGTATCGGTCAGCTACCCGGCTGCCAGAGTGTGAGCTCGAGGACAGTAGGCTGGGGCCTGGCTCTTCTGGGGCTCCCTAGCATCAGCCAGTACAGGGTATGGCCCCCAGCTGGAGCTTGGGACAGGCCTGAGGATGACAGTGCCCCTTGGCCCCACACACAGACAGCCTACCTACACTCCCACCAAGGGACAGACGGGCAGAGCAACTGGCCCCCCTGCAAACAAGCAGCTGGATAAGTTCAGCAGAGTAGCTCTCAGTGAGAGCAGCTGGTGTTTCTTGAGTGCTAGCTACAGGCCAGGCTGCCGGGCATGCTGAGTTGCTCTGTGGACGTGATCTCACAGAATCCTCGTGACCCGTTTGGTGAGGATCATCCTAAGATAGACATGGAGAGACGGAGGTTCAGAGAGGTGAATTCCCTTGCCCAAGGTCACACAGCCAAGAAGGAGCCGCTCCATCTGACTGGACTCTGAGAGGCGTGTGGGAAACAAAGCAAACAAGATCTAGTGACAGCAAGCAAGAGAAAGTGATGTAAACAGAGGGTGTGGGAACGTAGCACTAAGACTGAGGACCTGGAGGGACCCCCAGGGGGCGAGGGAAGGGAGGCAGGGACAGAACTGGAAATGGCATTCTGGGCTCCGGACTTGGTAGGACTACGATGGGAGATGGTGAGGCCAAGGCTGGCTCTCACCTTCCCTGAACTTGCAAAAGGGCTCCCGGTCCTGGGGTGCTGCATACGGGAGGGCAGAGGCTTCTACCGCCACCTGCTCCCTGGCGCGGAAGAACAGGGCGGGGGGGTGTGAGCAGGGGAGGAGGCCCATGAGATGAGCCAGGGATTGATCTGACAAGGTCCTAATCAAATGGTCAATATCGCTGACCTGACCACTTAACCTATTGATAAGCTGGCAAGGATGGAGCAGGCAGCGAGTGGGCTCAGGGCGGGAGGCAACGAGGGGGCTGGGGGGGGGTGGCTGATGGGATAGTGCTCAGGTCCACAGCGTGCCTGGGTCTGGGAGCCCTGGAAGACGGTGGTCTCCTCCTCAAGCACCCCTCCCTCCCCTCTGACGGCTCACACATCTTTTGTCTGCGGGCCCCTCACCCCTGCCCTGAGGCTAGAAACCATTCCCAGCACCCAGGCCACCGCCAGATCCCCTTGGATGGTGTCTCAGCTTTTCATACATATGAGGGACTTCTCCAAGCCTCAATGTCCTCACCTGTTAAGTGGGGGTAATTATCACAGGGAATGCCAGGAAACAACCTAGATATCCTGTGACTGGGTACAGGAATAATAAATGCTAGTACAGCTGCCACAGAGCGGAGGATGGCAGGGCTGTAGAAAATATGCTCAAAATAAATTCATTGACAAGGGAGTGATGCTCATAACCCATTGTTAGGAAGAAAAAGGCAGGTTATAAACTGGTATATAGCTTATGATCTCATTTGTATGAAACACATACATATACACTCCCCCCACCCCACCCCCTGCTCCCCAGAGAAAAAGGTTTAGAGCAGAAGTCAGAATTCTGAGTTCGGTCCCATGCATCTGAGTTATAAAAAGTTCTTTGGGTAAACTCCTAGGGATACTCCTGTTTGAGAAAAAGCTATCCAGAAAGACAGGCATCGAGAAATTCATTTTTTTCTCATTTGACTCAGTGATCATGGTGGGTTCTTCCTTCAACTCTCTGAATATCTACATTTTCTCTTTTTTCTACAATGAGCATGTGTCACATCAGTTAATGTTGGTAATTGCAAACAGTGGGGCTAACAAGCCCTCCACTGGCAAGACTGTGAGGTGGCGCCCGGTGGGCTTACAGTGAGCCATGTTCCTCTGGCCCTCTTCCCTTTCCTGGCCAAGCTTTAGGTCCCCACTGTGTCCAAGCCCAGCAGAGTCCACCTCCACCCCCCCTCCCCAGAAGATGAATAAATCTAAAGCCTACTGAGCAGAGAAGTGCTTGCTCCTCTACTTTCTCTTCTATCAGAGAAGACGGGGTAGGCCCAAGTCAAAGTCTACACCTCTTTGGGAAATTGGCTGAGGGCTCATAGACAGGAGTGACAACTGGAGGGGAAGCTGTACCCCAGAGGGGGAGGGGGACGGAAAGAATTTTCCCAAAGTCACAGAGCTGGTTGTGACAGAGCTGGGACCAAAGCGGGGCTTCTGACTCCTGGGTCATGCCCTCCCACTGCTGGGAGAAGAACAATTGTAAGAGCAAGTATTCATGCAGACCAGAGGGCTCTCAAGAGAGCATGGACTTCTGTGGGGCAGAAAAGTGTGGTGGCCAAAAGACAGCTCTGCCACCACTTCGCTGTGTGACCCTGGGCAAGTCACTTCACCTCTCTGAGCCTCGGTTTGCTCCAACATACAAAAACGAGAATAATAACACCTGTCTTACGATGTTGGTGTGAGAAGTCAACAAGACCATGCTCATAACAAACTCAGCCAAGAACCTATACAGAAAAGGGCAAGAGAGTGATGGAAATGATATCGGGATCACCCAGCCACGACTGACATGAGAGTTGGGTGTGAAGCGGGTGGGAGGGGATGCGGGGGGAGGGGAAGGGAGAGAGTGTGCATCCTGGTACTCTCTCTTGGGGTTAGCAAATTCAATGAAGACACCTGCCTAAATATGTTCCTTTGTTCGTTCACTCATTCACGTAATAAGCATTTCCTGAGGCCAGTTCTAGGCCAGACCCTGTGCTGGGCCCTGCAATCCAGAGCCGAACAATGGAAGATCCCACTAGGTTAGTAAAGAGGAATTAGGGACGGCTGGGGCTGGTCTCTCATCTGAGAGTTGCTGCCTCAGTGGCCTCCGAACTCTCCCTCGGGGTGGGGGGAGGGGGGGGCTTCTGCTGCCAGGGGCCGAGTACAGGAGCCCAAGCCCCCACTGCCTGACCAGTGTGGCACTCCGGGCGTGTGTGTGTGCATGCACACTGGAATAGTAAGCTCTGTGAAGAAGGGTTATGTTCACCTTTGTGATTCACAGCACCGTGCACGGGGCCTGACACTCTGGGGACACTCCACGCTCAGGGTTTTTTTCCTCCGTTTTTTCTAATGAAAAAAAGTTCAAAGTACCTAGCACAATGCCTAACACCTGGCAGGTACTCGATAAATAGCAGCTATTATTAGTAACATCATCACACGCGCGCGCTCACTCTTCGTCCCCACAAAAACCTTATTTTGCCGAGGAGGAAAGTTGAGCCTTAAAAAGAGTGATGTGATTTGCCCTCAAGCCGGGATGGGCCTGGAAGCAGGGTGTGTGGACCTCACACTCTGGGGTCCCCTCTCCCGTGGCTTGGGGGTGGGGCTGCCAGGGTGTATGCTGGGGGAGAGGAAAAAGAAGGGAAGCAGTAGGGGTGGGGGGCGGTTGGTGAGCAGGTGAGATGATGGGGGACAGGGATGAATTGGCTGAGGCGTGCGGAACATGGTGAGAGATACAGACTACAGCATACGGGTCCAGGGTGCCGGGTCTGGAGTCTGGCTGCTTTGGGGTTCAGGCAGGGACCTGACTTGCCGATACCCAGGTACAACCCCCAGGGAAGGTGAGCTCCTTATACCTTTCTCTGGTCCAGCAGATGTCCACCCCTGCCATTCATTATACCTGGCAGACTGGGATGACGGGGGACCTGTTCCTTTCATCAGACTGAGCACTTACCGTGTGCTGGGCACCATTACAGGCATTGGGGATTCACCTTCAAACAAGACAGAGTCCCTGCCCTCACAGCATTGACCTTCCAGTGGAGGGGGAGATACAATAGACAAGAATACATATCTAAGAGCTAAGAAGGAAAATAAAGCAGATGAAGGCATGGATGACAAGAGAATGTTTCTTTAGAGTGAGAGGTCAAAAAAGGCCTGTGGGGGAAGGTAGGTTTTGAGTAGCAGCCCAAATAAAGTGTGGGGTAAGAGCTTTCCAGGCAAAGGAAACAGCAGGTGCAAAGGCCCTGAGGCAGGACCCATGCTGGCGTGTTTAAGGAACACCAAGAAGGCCAGAACAGCCTGAGCTTCCGGGAGCAGGAAGAAAGGAGTAGAAATTGAATAGGCAGGCAGGCGTCAGCTCATATGGAACTTCTAGGCTAAGGAAGATGTTCTAAGTGGGAAGGGGCCCCCCAGGGTGGGTTGGGGGATGACAGGCCTTCTTATTGTGGCAGGTGAGGGTTAGTCTCACCTTTAAAACTCAGGCTCCAGGGACACCTGGGTGGCTCAGCGGTTGAGTATCTGCCTTTGGCTCAGGTCCCGGGATCAAGTCCCACATTGGGCTTCCTGCATGGAACCTGCTTCTCCCTCTGCCTATGTCTCTGCCTCTGTGTGTGTGTCTCTCTCATGAATAAATAAATTAAAAATCTTAAAAAAAAAAAAAAAGACTCCATTCTCACCCTTTTCCCATATACTCTTTGGGAGCTTCTGACCCATTCACTTTCCAAGAATAAGCTCAAGAAACCTTCAATAAATGCAAGGAATCCCTGACAGGGCTTTGTCAGGGGACTGGGGACTTCCCTGGAGCAGGGCAGTGTCTGGCTTATCCGTGTACCCTGGCATGCAGCTCAGGCCTGGCTACAAGAGGCCTCAGAAAACAGTAGCCTACGGCACCTGGGTGGCTCTGTTAGTTAAGCGTCTGCCTTTAGCTCAGGTCATGATCCCAGGGTCCTGGGATTGAGCCCCCCCTGCATCGTGGGGATCCTTGCTCAGCGGAAAGTCTGCTTCTCTCTCTCCCTCTGCACCCTCACCCCCAGTTGTGTGTTCTCTCTCCCTATTTCAAATAAATAAATAAAATCTTAAAAAAAAAAAAAAAAGTAGCCTATGGGCAGTTACTAAGGAGGTCTGCAACCCTTGACCTCCAGCCCTCAGCAAATTTCCTTGTGGGAGAAGTTCAACTCTGCCCAGAGGCCAAGAGATGGGGGCTGGGAGCAGGGAAAGGTAGTCTGTGTCACTTCCCTGGCCAGGCCTCGTCCAGGGATCCCAGAGTGGTTAACCAGGGCAGGAGATCCCTCCCTCCATGTCTTGCCATCCTTCACCTGTCTGTCCTCCACACCAGGAGACCCTCCAAGGGATCCTCGACTTAGTTCCCGGCTCACATCCTGTCGAGAACTTGGAATAAATCCCAAGCCTTAGAGATCTTCCCAGTGATGTTCAAGCCTCGTCTCCCACCGCTCCCTGCACAGCCCTGCTAATCCAGAGACCTCCCACACTGGCCCACAGTTCTGCACCTGTGCACAGGGAGTGCCTCCATTTGGAAAGCCCTCTGCTTCCCCTTTTCCCTTACACCCTACCCACCCTTCCCCCAGGTCACCTCCTCCCTGAAGCCTCCTGACTCTCCTGCGTAGCTTGGCCACCTGTTCAGCATTGGCCCCTGCTCAGCATTGGCTCCCCCTGCATGTTTTATGTGCCTCTCTCAGAGCCCAGACATCAGGGCCCTAGCCAGTAGGGGAGACTCCATTTCCCACCACAGAAGTTTTCTAGAGGGGACAATGAGGCACAGCTGAGTTGGGGTGGGGGTGGGATCAGTGTCCTGCATTGTTTATGCCTGTGTGGTCTTGGTGAGTTTCGGGAGGGATGCATGTGCACATTGACAATCTGTGTGTTGTGTCTAACGCTCAGCTTAAATGTCACTTCCTCAGAGGTGTTCCATCTGACCCACCAATCTAAACCAGGCTCTCCCATGACCCCTCCCACAGCCTCTGGTTTCTTTCCTTCCCAGATGTTATCACCATTTATAACTAACTATACACTGAGGTCCGATCAGTGCCCATCCTGTTGGCTCAGAGCTTTTGGAGAGCAAGGCTCAGGTCTGTCTTGTAAATCATTGTTTCCCAGCTTCTAAGACAGGGCCTGGTTCACACAGGGCTCAGTTCCTGTGTGATAAGTGGATTCGTTCCATGAATATTTGCAGACTGAAGCATCTACCCATTTTCATTTCGCTCTAAGGGGATGAATCTAAAGTGGGGGATGTTTATTCCTATAACTCAGAACATGACCCTTCCACGCACTACGAGTGGCTTCCCCATGGGATCTCTGAATGTGGCCTATGTGCACTCATGGGCATGAGGGCTGGGATACCACCATGTTTTAGTATCCGTATTTGTACCTTTTCTGTTGGAAAAAAAATCTCTATGGGAAGGCACCCTGGTACTTTGGTATGTCATGCCCTGTGATGTCTCGGTACATACGTGCATACGTGGATGTCTGGGCTTTCATACCTGTGTGTATGTGCCTCCCCTTTTCCAATCTGGCAAGTCCATTTCAGCATCTCTGGAGATGTATGCACAAATGTCTATGTGAATCTGTAGGATTTAGTAACTATACATTTTCTAAGAGAATCTCTGGCCAAGGGTACGTGTCTCAGGATGCACAGGTATGTGTGCATGTGTCCAGCATGTGTCTGAGAATCTGTGTACGTGTCTATCTCAGGACCACTGCATATGTCTGCATGTATATCTACTTCAAAATTTGCGTGTGCATCCGTTCAAGACTTATGTGGCCTCCGTAGTTTGGAGACAGAGAGAGAGCGTGTGTGTGTGTGTGTGTTATGTGTGTGTGTCAGGGGTGACAGGGACATTTGTATACTTGTGTGTGTCTCTTCCCCTGGCTGCTGTTGCCTACCCAGTCTGGATGAGTACCTATTCCCTATCTCTCTCCCTCACACCCATCCATGCTCATGTGTGCCCTGCGGATGGGGAGGGGGCCGGGGTGTCGGCGAGCTCCTGTGTCACAAGGTTAATTTCTCCTCAGCCAGGCAGGCTGGGCCCTGAGGGGAGTGGTGGGGGAGGGGCTGGTCCCCACAGCCCCTCTGATAAATATGTATTTGGGGCTGTTGTGCTCAAAGGTCATGGGGGGAGAAGGAGGAGGAGGGGTGGTCTGCACTGTGCCGTGCTGCTAGGTCCCAGCCAGGCCCAGTGCAGGGTTGTGCGTGATCACCTCCAAAGGGATGATGAGATTCAGGGAGATGCCTCCCTCATCCTGGTCTGGCCTACCCCACCCAGAGCCATGCTCAGTGGGAGATGCTGTTGTGGACACACAGATATTCAAACTCTGGAGCAGGCAAGCACACAAGCCCACGCCCGCCCATACCCAGACAGAGGCTCAAACGGATGCACAAAGACAGCCTCGTGAGCCACCAGATGCACAGATAGCTAGGAGCCCAGAGCCAGACCCACATCCTTTCTTTCTCACCTAACCTTCACCCCCATGTCAAAAAAATACAAGCACACAAGAGTACAGAGCATCTTACAATAAGAAAGGTCCCTACGCACTCAACAAACACACGCACACTTGAACACAAAGGTGCACAGGGTCCAATGAAAAAGGTGCCCGGACACTTTGTGGGTATGCATGTATACACACAACCAAGAGCACACACAAAGGTGTGCACATAGGTGCATACCAAGAGTCCTGAAGACACAAAGTTCTACGGAGATAGGTGCACACTGACAGTCGCAGATAAATGTCTGTGCGCACACACACACATCCACATGCGCATGCGCACACACACACACACACACACACATACAAAGACCTCAAAACCCATACACCAGGCAGGATGCATGGCAAAGCCAGGCTGGGAAACCCACCCAGCTGCGGCACAGCCCGCTCTGGCCCTGTCCCCACTGAGGCGAGAATGGCCGCCTGGTCTCTGGTCTATGGCCCCCTAGCCAGCTCCAGCCAAATGCGCCATCATTCGTCCAGCCCCGATCACATCAATTGTCGAGCTTCCCTTCCTTGCTGACCGGCCATCTCGGCCATCAGCGGCCTCGGCCATTAGTCGGCTCCCGCCTCTGGCCTGAATTTGTTGAATCTCCCTTACCTGCCAGAACCGTCCAGACCAATGGAGCCCTTCCAGGGTGGTCTCCCTGACCCTCTCTCCTCAAGGGAGTCTGATGTCCCTGTTGTGTGACCCACAGCCCATGCCTCAGCACGACCCCCCCCACCTCGGCACACTGTTCATGCTGTCATTCTTCAATGACCGCTAGCCACGGTGGTTCTGGTGGATCAGGAGGCTGTGTGTTTGAGTGTGTGTGTGTGAGTCCGCTTGCAGGCATGTGTGTATGGGTGATGGGATGGCTACAGCTGTGCTTTAAGTCAAAAGGAGTGTGTGTGTGTGCATGCGTGAGTGTGTGTGTATGTGTGAGTAAGGGGTTAGGATATTAGCAGCTGTGCTTAGAGTCAAAGTGTCTGAGTGTGGTTGTGCATATGGGGAGTTAGGACATCAGGGGCTGTGCTTCACATGTGTGTACATGCGTGTGCACGTGTGTGGCTTTGATGCAGGGAGTGACTCAGTGGCTAGGGCTAGCCTCAGTTCCGGGGAGCTGAGAGGAGCTGTCTTGGGCATGGGGGAGCAGCACAGTACAGGGGTCTGCTTCTCACGCGCTTGTGAGCAAGTGGAGTACGTCTCTCCCAGACTCTGTTGCCTGTGTTTGTGAAAGTGACAGATGCTGCCTCCCTGGCCTCACTGCGGCGGATTAAGTCTGTGAATGCCACATGAGTCCGCACCCCAGTGGGGGAGGGTCCCCAGCCTGCTCTATCGCTCAAATGTGTGGCCACAGCCCTGGACAGTATATCCTGGGGGAAAGGGGCTAAAGTTGGTTTCTGCGAGGGAGATTGTGTCCGAATGGACGTGAAGGCCAAGGGCTCTGCATGTGTGTTCAGGCACCTGCACTCATGCTCACATGCTAGTCCGTGTTGTCCAAGGCACATCGTTCTGAGACACACTCGTGTACACACGATTGCACAAGAGCTAGCTCCTCGCAGCCAGCCAGATGGAGTCCAAACTCCTCAGAGCCTCCACGGAGGGGTCCTGCATCACCCTGCCAACCTCCAGCCTTCGGGCCACACCCCCAACCTGGGCTGCTCCCTCCCAGTTTTCCCCAGCCATCATTCTGCCCTCCCACCTCCCCACATTCTCAGTGCCCAGAGCAGCGTCAAAGACCCACCTCCCTGTTTAAACCCATGCCTCCCTCCTTGTCCAGATTCCCGACAACCTGGAAACTACCCTGGAGCTCACAGCCCAAGCACTAGAATCTGGTCTAAGGCTGGGATGGGGTCCACTCCAGAGTCTATGGTTGGTGTCCGATAATTGTTTGCAGGTAAGAAGTGATCATGCTACCATCACCTGAATATCTCAGGGGACTGTACTTCATCTGCTCAGAGACTCACACTACTCAATAAATACCTATCAAATGTGGGGACCTAATACGTGGGGCCACCACCTCCAGTCTCTTGCTGGCTGTGTCAGAGCTGGAAAAGCTGCCTTCCCCGAGCATCTAATGAAGGTGGAGCTGTGTATGAGTGAGGGAAGGTGTACCTGCCTTGCAAGGCCACTGTGTGCATGGGGGGCAGGTAGCTACACAGCCTGGGGCTCACAGGGGCTCTCTGCACACGTTGGAGGGGCATGAAAGCTCATCTGTACCCCTATCTTTGAACAAGCCCAGCCCCAAACTGTCACCAACAGAATGGGCTCTTGACCTCACTTACTTGTCAACTTTCCCATCAGGATACAAAGCGAGACCCAGGTCCTCAAAGCCCTCACTGAGCCATGAAGGCATCTATCCACCTTAAAAGGTCCTGGGAGACAGTCTGTAGATGGAGGTCTCAGGGGGCCAGGGAGCAAGCAGGCATGGGGCTGAGCCAGAGAAAGGACATGGTGCTGAGACAGCTATAGGGAGACCTCTAAGGACAGACCAAGCTTGGTACCAGGAATCCAAAGCCCTTGGCTCTAGCACTGCTTGGTAGCTTACAGCCTGGGAGGATGGTATGGACCTCAAACCCTCATCTGTGAAAGGGGCATCGCCAGGGCTCCAAAAGAGTTAGGTGGATGTAAGTGTCATCTCATCATCATCATCATCATCATCATCATCATCGTCGTCATCATCATTATTAGATCAGGAGGTGGTGGGCCTAAGGGGAAAACGATGAGTGATCTATATTTAGAAGAAAGAACAGATCCCCGTCTGAGGAGACCCCACACTCACTCTCTCCTCAAACAATTCTCCATACTGGGGTTTCTCAAGCATTTCAATCCCGAGAAAAAAACCTGGAGATTAACCAGCACATATCAGATGTGGAAACTGCTCCCTTGCCCCCATGAGGTCCAAGCAGCCCCTGGTGTGGCCATCTGTCCTCCCCCAGGGCCTACATTATACTCCCCACATTAGGGTTATGAGCCAGGGCTCTGACAAGCTCTACCTAGTGGGGTGCTGAGGTTGAGGCCCTAGCTTGGCTGTCACACTAGTGGGAGAAGGGGTTCTGGCCTGTGGCCCCTGCATATAAGGAGCTAGCGCGTAGGAGCCCAAATGGAGGTGGCCTCAGTGGCCACTGATGGATCCACTGGGAAAAAAATCTGTCCAGGACGCCGTCTGGGATATATAGGCTAACCTTTATGACACACACACCATGGGTGTGGGCATGCACAAACACCACACACACACACACACACACACACACACACACACACTGTGGCCAAGTTCTTTCCCTATGACAGCCCCTGTCGCAGACACCCTCCATTTTCCCTGCAAAGACTGACAGAGGGAAGTGAGGGCAACCAAGGCACCCAAGAACAGCACTGCGACCAACCAGAGGGTTGGCCAGTAGCTTAAGGGAAATGGGGACGGGGATGTGGACCTCTCAATGGGCACAAACGAGCCTCTGTCCAGCATTACCCAGAAATCAGGAAGTAGACACAGAACTGCGTTACCAGCAAGTAGAGATGCAGACTGCAGCCCTGATCTCCTTCTCTCCTGGCCTGCCTTCCACCCCTGACACGGGACGCTTTGTTACGAAGAGCCAGGGAAGGTTTCTGTGGGCTGACTTCGGGGCATCTTCTCTTGTTTTGTTTTCTTGAACTGAGCTTCACGACTGCTGTGCAAGCATGCTGTCAAGCCCACCCATATGCCTGTGACCTCTGTACGCATCTTTCATCACGGCACCCAGATCCTGCTTCATAAGCCCACCCTCCCCCTAACCTAAGACACACAGAGACACCTAACAAAAACAACAACAACAATAATAATAATAGCTCTGTGTAGCAATGGTACTTTCACATGTGACTTTATTTAACATAGAACCTCGAGTGCACACACCACGTTCAGACCTAGTACACACACGCAGAACCTCTACTCCAACCACGCTGCACGTACGCATTGACGCACCCACTGCCGATGCCAGACTTGGCACACAGACCTGCACACGCATGGATGGCTGCCATGCACTGAGCCAGCGAGTGCCTCCCAAGTGCACACTCAGTGAGGGGCCCATGAATGTCCAGACAAGGGAAGAACCAATATAAATGCCGGCGCCGACTCCCTCCTGCACACGTATGGCCCACAATGGGGACCCCCAGTACCCAGCCCCCTGCTGAACGCACAGGTTGTGATTCTACACCTTTGGCTCCTCATTCTGCCGAGGCTCCCAAGCCCTGCACACAGTCAGTCTACCCTGAACACCTCTTGCAACGTACACGGGCCTTGCACACAGGCACACTGCCGCCATGGTCTGACTCCGTACACACCAGCCCCCCACTGCGCAATGACGCTATATTCTTATGCCCTAGGGGAGGGGGGCATATTCACCAGACAAGATGGCAAGAGACTAAAACCTACTGAGTTAAGCAGCTCCTGGGGTCTTTCTCTAAACCCAGGTCCTGCTCCCCAACTCAGCAGGCCCCAGAAGCTAGAGAGAAATCGGGGAGTGGTCGGCAGGCCACAGGCTTTCTCTTAGGACCTTTTACCTGGGACTCAGAGGCTCTAAAGACCCTCTCAGATGCCCCCCTCCCGCTCAATTTTCTCCCTTTTCACTTCCCACTAGCCATCCGTGTCATTTCCTTCTCTGTCCACACCCTTCTCTCTCAGTGGGGCTGAGTCCACAGCCATGAGCCCTCACTTAAGGTATTCCCCTCCCCCTCCAATGGCCCCAGTAAGCATCCAGCGGGACTTCTCTAGGAAGCCGGAGGAAATAGGGGGTGGCGCTAGAACCCCAGGGCAGACCCAGGCCCCCAGCAGGGAAAAAAGACGGTAGAAATACTTGGGGGGGTATAGAATAAGGGTTAGATTGTGGTGGGAACTCAGGGATTCTTGTCTTCGTGCAGAGCCTCTCCCTGGCACCCTGCTCAAGGCCCATGCTACCAAAGTGATGAATAAATGAAACTGAGGGAGGGGATAGAAAGGACAGGGAAATAGGGAGAATGAGTGGCAGGGAGGAAGAATGAAAGAGAAGGAGAAAGGGGGGAGGGAAAAAAGAAAAAAGAAAGGAAGGGGTGGAAAGAAAGAAGATGGGGGGAAAAACTGAGTGGAGAGGAGAAAGCTTTTATTGAGAGGAGGAAGAGACAAACTGGAAAACAGGGAGAAAGAGAACCGGCAAAGGGATGGAGAAAAAGCAGGCTGAGATAGGACAGGAGAGGAAGAAAAGAGAAGGGAGCACAGACGCAGGAGGAGGCCACCAAAGGGGTTCCCCAAGTTACAGACTTTGCCCAGAGAGCCGAGGGGTGCACCCTAGCTCCCCAACATCACTCCTGGGCCCTGGAGCTCCACTCCCACCTCTCCTCCTACCAGAAATGCCACCGCCTCTCAGGTGCCCCATCCCAGCTGCTCCCTCTCCCATCTTCCACCCTGCCGGCAGTCCAGAGCACCCCGTTTCTTTCTCTTGCCCCTCGTTTCCACCCCCAGCCCGTTCTGGTCCCCCGTGCCCTCTTACCTCTCCCCCCCATGCACCCCGCTTGCTTCGGAGCTTCATACAGCACCAGCAACCAATATGCTCACCATCATCACACTAAACCGGCCCCCACACCCCCAGGAAAGGAGGGGAAAAAAAAAAAAAGCAGGCGGCACCACCACCAGTCCTGACCCCCTCTCGCCTCATTTTCTCCACAGCCGCCCCTTCCCCAAACGCAGAGTCAAAAATGGGGATCCCGCCCAGCCCGGGGAGCCTCTCCAAAGCGCCGAAGCCAGCCGGGAGCGGATGCCACCTCTCCTCTCTTCTCTGCACTCGCTCCTTTTTGTATACGACGGCCCCAGCTGCGATGGGTTTTATTTTCATCGTCTTTTTATTGGTATTATTGTTTTTCTCTTTTTCTTTATTTTTTTGCCCGGGGGGCGGCAGCGACGAAGCGCCCACCGCCTGGTCTCCGTCGCCAGCTCCCGGCCGTCGGCTCTTTCTCTCTCGGCGCTGCTCTCACCTCCCTCCTTTCTCTTCTGTCTCCGCTCGCTCCTCCGTCCTCTCGGCTCCGTCCTCTGTCACTGCGCCCTCTCCTCCCTACGGCCTCCCGCCCCACGCCTCTCCTTTCCCCATCCTTCTTGCCCCTTCTCCCCTTTTTCTCTCCTTCTTCACCTCCTCTCCGTCCCCATTTCTTCCCATCCCTCCCCCCCACCAACCACGCACATCTCCTTTTGGTTCCCTCGCCGCCACCGACAGCAAGCCACCCCCCTCGCCCCCAAATAATAAAAATATCCGGCCGGGGGCAAAGCCCCGACGCCGGCGCCGGGAGGGAGGCGAGAGGGCCGGGGCCGCAGCGGCGGGCAGCCCGAGCGCGGTGCGGAGCGAGCGGCGCCCGCCCGGCTCCCGCCCGGAGAGCTCTCTGCAATAGGCCGAGCCGGCTGCATTAAGCTTCTTGCAATCAATAAAGCGCGGGTCAGATTATGCAAAGCGCAGATATTAATATGCAAAGTTTTAAAGATTTTTAAATGGAAGGGCGAGCGCGGCGCGGGCGGGCGGGCAGGGGCTGCGAGGGGAGAGGGAGGAAGGGAGGGCGGGCGGGCGGGCGCGCAGGCGAGCTGGGGAGAGGAGGAGGCTGCCCGCCGCCCGCCCGCCCGCCCGCCCGGCTGCGCCGCGCCGCCTTGCCTTACCGCTGCTCCCATCGGTAGGCGCCGCTGTCTTCGCCATGCGCGTCAGCTGCACGGCTCCGAGGGGATGGCCGAGGAGGAGCCGCCGCCGCCAACGCTACCCCCGCTCCCGCTCCCGCTCCCGCGCCCGCTCGCTGCCTGCTGCTGGCGCTGCTCTGGCCGCTGCTCCTCGCCTGAGCTGCCGGCGCGAGCCCAGGCGCGCGCCATCCCCGGCTCCCACCTTGTCCCCATGGCAACCCCGGGCCCAAGGATGCTCAGAGAGAGAGCGCGAGCGAGAGAGCGAGGGGGGAGAGAGGGAGAGGGAGAGGGCGGGGAGCGCAGGGGACACGGAGGCAGGGAGAGGCCCGAGACCCACAGAGACACAGAGACACGCAGAGACGGAGCGACTCAGAGACATGCAGAGATAGGCTGAAACAGACAGAGACGCAGTGACAGAGAGAGGGGAGAGGGGCGGGGAGTAGAGGGGGACACCGAGACCAGGAGAAGCCCAGAGACGCACAGAGACACACAGAAATGCAAAGAGACACAGAGAGACAGAGGGGAGAGGGAGAGGGAGAGGGAGGGGAGCAGAGGGGGACTCAAAGGCAGGGAGTGACCCCGAGGCACAGAGACACCCATGGATAGAGAGACATCTAGAGACAGAGAGAAAATGGAGAGAGGAGAGGGCCAGGAGCTCAGAGGACACAGAGGCAGGGAAAGACTCAAAGAGACAAAGAGATGCCCAGAGACAGAGACACAGAGACACACAGACACACATAGACCAGGGACAGAGAGGGAGAGGTGAGGAGCAGAGACAGACTCAAAGGCAGGGGGAGGCCTCAAAGAGACACCAGAGACACAGAGACAGGGAGGAAAGAGGAGAGACAGTAGTACAGGAGACACAGGCAGGGAGAGACTAACAGAGGCAGAGAGATGTGAGAGACACACGGAAACATAAACACAGGCTTGGTGCAGGGGGTGAGAAAGAGGGGTGGGGAGTTGTAAACAGGGGCATGAAAGCAGAGGAGCACCAAGAATCCCAGAGACATGCAGAGACAAAGAGATAAAGAGAAGAGGTCCGTGCGAAGAGAAAAGAGATGAAGAACTAGAAAGACAACCACAGAGAGGCAGACACACAGACAGGAGACAGAGTTATATATCTATATCGATAGCTACAGATACATAAAGAGAGGGAGGGAGAGAGAGTCAAAGAGATAGACACAGAGATAAGAGACACAGACATGCAAGAATCAGAGATGGGAAAAAGAGCTACACTCAGAGTTGGAGATACAGAGACAGGAAGAGAGAGACAGAGACAGGCACAGGAGATAGACACGGAGATAAGAGAGACATGCAGAATCAGGGAGTACGAAGAAAGAGCCATGAGGGGGAAGGCAAAGCCAGAAAAGCACAGGCAGAGACCAAAAGATATGGAGACAGAGAAGAGGAGAAGGCACCCAGAGAGAGAGAGACAGAGAGGTGGAGGCAGACAAGGAGACAGATGTTTAGTGAGGTGTAGATAGAAATACAGAGAAGTAGGGATTCTGGAAGAGAACCCAAGAAACAGAAAGAAAAAAAGGAAATGTGCAAAGAGAGACACAGGACGAGACAACCAAAGAGACAAACAGAGACAGAAAGCCAAGACGGAAGATTTTGAGAGTCAAAGGGCTGAGCTGAGAAACCCAAAGAGACAGGGACAGAGACTGCAGGAAACAGGGAGATGGTGAGATGAAGAGGGACACTAGAAGAGTCTTCCTGGTGGACAGAGATCCACAGGGGAGATACGAGTCAGAGACAGCAGGGGACAAATGAAGAATCAGAAATTGAGACTAAGACTTGGAAGTAGGGGACGAGGGACAAAGAGAAAGAGCCTAGGGGAGGCCGGGGAGAGGGCAGAGACCAGGAGAGTGACAAGTGGGTCTAGGGGAGCACCAGCGGGGAGAGAGCAAGTAGGGAAAACTAGAACAGCAGGGGATGGGGAGGGAGGGAGGGAGGAGGGCAGTGTCCACTCTGTGAGCATCACCCCTGTGCCAGGCACATTAAGGCAGGGAGGGAGAGGAAGGAGAGGGGGACTGAGCAGGAAGGGACCCCAGCCAAGGGAAGGTGGGCTCTGGGTCTGGGGAGGGCACGTGGCTCTGGCCCCAAGTCAGAGGGGGGGGCGCTGCGCTGCAGGGGAGGGGGGGAGGATGGGGCTTTGAGTGGTACCCAGAGCTGACGGGTTTGTGGGAGGGAGGAGGAGGAGCATCGCGGAGTCTTGGCTCAGAGGCTGCAGCTGCCCGAGGACGCTTTGTTACCTACCCTGCTGCTGCCCCGCACGGACTGCGTGGGCACACGGGTGACATGTGTGTGAGAGAAACACGAGAATCACCAACTGCCCACGTGTACAGAGAAGGCTCCAGGGACCTACACTGAAAGCGCGGAACAGAAATAAATACAGGAAACACCTACCCCGCGGGCGTACAAAGTAAGTACACGGGACATGTGCAGCGCATAACAGACTTGGAACTACCTCCTCAGCCCTGTACTGGGCAGCCTCTTGGGACCCACACTGTGTGCACAACACAGGTAAATGCGAGAAATACCTATCCCGTGTGCATACAAAGTAGGTACAGAGACTAAGGCAGTACATGCATGAGCCGAGGAACCACTTAATACCCCTATACGGAGCAGGGCCCCAGAGTCCACACTGCTTGTGTACAACACAAAGCAATACAGGAAATGCCTGCCCCACCTGCACACAAACTAGGCACACAGGACCCATACATCATGAACATAAGGGACATGGAACCACATAACAAGCGGCTTCCCAGGATCCACACTGTGCGTACACAGCATAAATAAATGCAGGAAGTACCCTATGGCTTGTGTCTATAAAGTAGGCACACACCTAATATTAGGACCTAAGGGGTATGAATATGACAGACACCCATGAGCAGGTTCTGGAGACCCGCAAAGTGCATACTACACAAGTAAATATAACAAATACCCACCTTGTTTGGATGAAAAGGCTCAGGGGTTCCACTGATAAGGACAAACTCAAAAGGGGTGTGTATAATGACTATAGAGGAACAACCCACCTTGGAAGAACCAAGAAGGAACAGTGGGCCCTGCCATGAGCTCCCCGCTGTGTGTGCACGGACACCTTGATGCCTGTTAAAAGGGAAGCTCCAGGCAGGGACTAGGGCCAAGGGATATTCTGTTCTCTACCCCACCCCGAAACCCATAAAGGACCCACACGTGGTGGGAGCTTCTCCCCTCCAAGAATGAGCAAGTAGGCAATAACTACATGTATGGTGAGCACACACTACACACTCAAGTACCAGTGTGAATGATCCCAAAACGTTGATTGGATACATACATGCAAAATCCTTATCAGATGTTTAGTGGACAGTATGCTGAGCAGTGATGGCCCGCTGCTGATATATGAAAGGTGTCTTTTAATTATCCAGAATATCCCCATGAAGCAAAAGCTGATGTCACTCACATAGCACGGGCAGATCCAGGAGGAGTCTCAAGTTAAGCCAGGGGGCAGGTTGCCCTAACTGCTCTCAAGGGCTCCACACGCAGCCCTGAGTCAAGACCATGAGGCTTAAGGTAGCCACCAAGCACACACAAGGACACACAAGGCACATTGCACACAACACGGGGGAAATGCGCATGTTCCCCCTCCTTCTGAAGGAGCCCTAATTCCAGAAGTGCTGGATTCTTGGGAGGAGTGTGCGGGCGTATGAGTCTGAGTGAGGCTGTGTCTGGAGATGGGTGTATAGCTCTTCTTGTGCCAATGAACTTGTGGCCTTAGCTCTCACTCCCTACTCCTTCTGCCCCTTCACATTCCAGAGACTGTGTAAAAATAGCAGTACCTGGTGTACACTAAGTGCAACATGTTGTAAGCTATGGATACTCTTAATCATGCGTGTGCATCTGAATGCACATCTAGATGGAAGCACATGCTCACTAATGCAATGTGTCTGTCCGTGTATCTGTAGCCACCTATCCATGTGAGTGTGGGCGTGTGGACATCTTTGTGTCTGGGTCCCCAGTCTTGCGTCTCCCTTATAAACTGAGGACAAAGCGGGTAAGATAAAGGAAATGGAGGCACACAAAGGGGGAGGAGCACTCTGGGAGAAGGAGGAGGGTTGTGGATAGGAAGAGGGAAAGAGGAAAAGACCCAGCAATGGAATGGGGCCAAGGGAAGGAGGAAAGGAGCTTCAAGGATGGAAGCAGTGGGAGAGGGTAGATGAGGAAGGAGAAACAGTGGGCTGGGAGAAAGGAAGGAGGCCGGCAGGAGAAAGGGATGCAAGTGAGACCCACTGGAGAAAGAAGAATACGGAAGAAGGTGCCAAGAAAAGGAAGGGGCCTCAGGATGGAGGGAGGGAGACAAGGGAAGGAAATAAGAGAGAAAGAGAGGTTTTTCTGGTCTGCACAAAATTTAGAGATCTCCCCCAAGGGCCTCCTTGAGGGAAGGAGTCTGAGTAGGGGATGAAGGGGAATGGAAGGGAACAGAGGAGATAAAGGAGGAGAAAATATAATGAGGCTCCCCAGAATGGGACAGCCAGCTGCCACCAGCATCCTAAAAGGGGCTCAGGAGACAGGGACCTCAGTGGCCCAGAGAAAGAGGCACACAGAGCATGCCAGGCAGAGGCAGAGGAACATCTGAAAGGAGTGAGTCTCAGAAGAGGTGGGGGGATAGCTGAGCGACCTGCGGACTCAGGGAGGCCAGGGCTCAATGGTGGAGACTTCCAAAGGCCAGAAGAAAGCTGCGGTGGGCAAGAGAGAGGGACAGAAGACCAGGTAGGGGGACAAAGCCTAGCCGGGGCAGAAGAATGAGGACTTGTGGACTGGAAATGGCTGGAGCAGCTGGAGGGCAACCTGAAGGCCATGGGCACCTGGCAGATGAGCCCTGTCGTATGCACATCCAAGATCCAGAGGTTCTCCTAGGTGTGCTCTCTCAGAACATTCGATTCAGTTCCATTTAAGAAAACATCTACTGAGTGCTAGTATGTGCTAGTGCTATGTTGTGAGCTGAAGACACAGGGTGGCCGAGGTACAATGCTGCCCTCACAGAGACCTGGTCTGCGCAGAGACAGTAAACATGCAGTTAGTGAAAGAGGCGGTAACACAGATGGACCCCAGAACAAAGTGAGAGAAGCTGGACGCGGAAGACTACATACTGTAGGATCCCATTTACAGGAAATTCTACCCAGAGCAAAACTATAGCGGCCCAAAAGCAGATCAGTGGTTGGAAGTGCTGGGATTAGGAGGGGACTCGTGGGGTAATGGGCATGTTTTGCATCATACTGTGGTGGTGGTTACATGACAGTGGGGTTGGGGGGGTACTCATCATACACTAAGAACTGGTGAATACTGGATTTAAATTATACTGCAATAAAGCAGACCAAAAATAAGTAAATAAAGAAGCAATTATAAGCCAGAACATTGAGACTCAAGATAGGGAACACTCAGTATTCTGCAGGAGCCAAGAGAAGGTAAAGGGGGCAGTGAGAGAGGGCTTCCAGGAGGAGGTGATGTCTGAGATAAGATCTAAAGGATGGGGGTGAGTGGTGAGGCATTTCCATGGCCATGGCGGTAGGACTTTCATGTGGAAGCAGGTGAGAACTGTAAAAAGTTCGATATATTTTTTTAAGATTTTATTTTTAAGTTATCTCTATACCCGACATGGGCTCAAACTCACAACCCGGAGATGGAGAGTCATATGCTCCACCAGCTAAGCCAGCCAGGAGGCCTGAAAGTTCAGTATGTCTTGGGCATAGAATGCAAAGTGGAACTAATGAGAGTAGAAAAAATCAGAGTCCAAAATACAAAGCCCATGACTTCCGGGGGTACCATGTTGACTAAGGCCCCCCCCCCCCCCCTCGGCAGCCCCGCAGGCCCTCCAGAGGGAAATTGCAACACGGGATTGGGGATTGTGAATCTGCCCCTGTGTACCTCACAAAAAGGCCTTCCTTCCCCAGCCCTTCCAGAACTTCTTCTCTATTCCCTTCACATCAGAACGTCCCTCCCCCCTAGTAAACAGCCTCTGCAATGGGTCAGCTCCCTATTCCCTGCCACAGCCCACATCAAGCCCACCAGCTTGCCGGGCCCCAGCAAATCCCTTCAACCTGGATTCCGTGTGGCCACTGCCCCCTGGTGGCTACAGCCACGCATTACCGAGGATCAAGGGCCAGTCCCAAAGCCAGGCCTAGTCTCTTCCCCTCCAGGGCCCAGTCCAGGCCACTCCTATCACTGTCCCCTTCCCCAGACTGCCTCCTTCTTGCTAAATCCAACAGGTGCTTCTCAGTCATAGGACATGCCCTCTCTACAGCACTGGGCACAACTGTTTTTTTAAAAATCCTCTTTGCATCTAAGAAAACTCACTCTCAAAAAAAAAAAAAAAAAAAAAGAAAAAAGAAAACTCACTCTCTTGGTTCTCCTGCTCTGTCTCAGCTGCTCTCTCTGGGTGAATCTTCCCCTCCCACAATTGCCTTCTCTAAGCTGGTAAACCCAAATATTTCTCCATCTTATCCCTCTCTCCTAAACTTGGGACCCACATATCCAGCCACCTCCTGGAGGTCTCAAAGTCACCTCAAAATCAAAATGTTCAACCTGAACACACTGCCTTCCCCACCATGCCTCACCCCCACCCGATGTGAGTTTCTTCTCTCCCTACTGACCTCTCCATCTGATTCAGCAATCCAGTCAGAAAAATAGCCCCACACTGAGGGGGGCACTTGACAGGATGAGCACTGGGTGTTATGCTAAATGTTGGCTAATTGAACTCCAATTAAAAAATTAAAAGAAAAAAAAGAAAAATAGCCCCAGACTTGGCAGCCTCTTTGTCACGTTCACCTCCATGTCAGACTCAAAATCCCATCCAGTTCATTTACTTTCTTAATATATTTTTAAAGATTTTATTTATTTATTTGAGAGAGAGAGAGAGAGCAATAGAAAGCACAAGGAGGGGCAGAGGGAGAGGGAGAAGAGGCTCCCCACTGAGCAGACAGTCCGATGAGGGGCTCTATCCCAGGACCCCAGGATCATGACCTGAGCTGAAGGCAGAGGTGAGCCACCTAGGTGCCCCCTACCTTCTTAATATTAAGATGAACCACATAAAAATTGCCAACAGTCAACTGGCTTTTTCTTTACAAAACAGCAATTTCATAGATCTCAACCTATTTCTCAAATCTATCTCCTCTTCTCTTCCAGTGACACTTGCCTCAGGTCCTCATTCAGGCCTCCACACCTGATGCACCAGCTTCCTGCCTGGCCTCCCAGCCTCCAGTCCTGCCTTTTCTAGTCCATTCTCCACAACCAGCCACTGGGGCGATCTTTCTACAACATGGCTTTGATGAAATCACTCCCTGCTTCAAACTCTTTCAGGGCTCCCCGTCACCAACAGGATGAAAGCCAAAACCTTCCTTAGCCAGTTTTTCAGGCCCTTCCCAGTATCTGGCTCCCCTCCTGCTCCTCCAGTCAGCACCCACTATGCACTATATACTCCAAACCAGACCACCACCACTTCCTTGAATTGGCTTCCTCTGACCTCCTGCCCTTTGCACATGCAGTTCTCTATAACTGGAATGTCCTTCCCCCTCTTCTCCCTCTGGCTAACTTCAATTCGACTTCAAGAACCGTTTCATAGGGGGTGCCTGGGTGGCTCAGTCGGCAGAGCATGCACTCTCGATCTCTGAGTTCAAGCCTCATGTTGGATGTACAGATTACCTTTAAAAAATAAAGCATTTTTAAAAAAAGAACCATTTCATATATCCTAAGCTATCAAAAATCTCCAGTTTATACATTCATGCATTTAATACACACAGCTGGAGTAACCCATATAAGTACGACCTCCACGGAAGGTGCTAGTGATGCCAAGAGGGAGAGAATACGATTCCTGCCCTCAAGAGCTCATGGTCCAGTAGGAGAGACAAGCACATCAATAAATCAAAACAACATGGTGTGCTGGGACACAATACCAGCCTGGGTAAATTTTCTTGAGTTTTAAAGGGGAAGTCGTTCTCCTGAAGTGGGAGGGGCATTAAAATCAGAGAGGACAGTAGAAAGAAAGACATGCATGTGAAGAAGAGCAGGTTGTGGGCAGGCAGGCAGTGAGGTTGCTAACATACAAACTGTGTCAGAAAGATCCTCTGGAAAGGCTGGATGGGGCCCTATCATTAAGCATCTTTTGATCTCAGAGGCCATGGGGGCTTTAATCCAGGGCAGCTCTGTGTTTTTGAGAGGGTCAGAGTGAAGCAAGAAAAACCAGGAAGCTGTTGCAATAACCCAACCAAGAGGAGCTAAAGGCTGATATTGTGACATTATTAGCAACCCAAAGCAGGTGACTGGTTTGACAAACTTTGAGGTAAATCCAGTCAGCAAGGCTTTATGTCTGGATATGAGGGTGAGGGAGAGGGTGGTGTCAAGGGTGATGACCATGTTTCTCACCTGGATGACTGGGTGGACGGAGTGCCATTCATTGAGACAGGAGAAAATATGAGGGAGGCACAGAGCTTACTTGAAGAAGTTCTTTTTGGAACTTTTTTTTAAAGATTTTATTTATTTATTCATGAGAGAGACACAGAGAGAGGCAGAGACATAGGCAGAGGGAAAAGCAGGCTCCCTGTGGGGAGCTCAGTGTGAGACTTCATCCCAGGACCCCAGGATCACGCCCTGAGCCAAAGGCAGATGCTCCACCACTAAGCCACCCAGGCGTCTCCTTTTCGGAACCTCTTATGTCTGAGGTGTGCATGGGACACGCTCTGATCCAGCAGTCTATACTGGCTCTGCAGTGGATATTAGAATATAACATGGAGAGAGTCTGGGCTGAAAGTTTGCACATCATCAGCATACTGGTGAAAGCTAAAATCACGTGGGTAGATGATGTCTCTCAGGAAGAATGTGCAGAAGGAGAAGAGCTATGGGTCAAGAAAGGAGCCTGGGGAAGAGCCACATTTCAAAGATGTACAGAGGAAGAGGAGTCCCTATATGGACCAGAGAAGAAGCTGTCAGGGAGGAAGAAGAACGATGACTAAGCTAGGTCATGGAAGCTATGGTAGGCAGCCCTAAGAGGCACCCAGTGACCCCTGCTTCGGGGGTCTTGTGTGATCTCCTCCCCATAAGTGTGGGCTGGACCTAGACACTCACTTCTCATGAAGAGAATACAGCAGAAATGATGGCTTGTCACTTCCAAGATTAGATTATAAGAAGACTACAACTTCTGTACATGCTCGCACGTCTTTTTCCCCTTCTCTCTCTCTCCTTCCCATCCCTGATCCCTCTGTTGGATCACCCACCCTGGGGAAACTCTTGCCTGCTATATCCCCCACACACACAACCCGAGCCTTCAGACCCTTCAGACGAGATCACAAGCCCTCAGCTAAACCGCTCATGAATTCCTGACTCGAAGAAACTATGAAATAATAAATGTCTGCTGTTCTGAAATGCTAAGTTTTGCAAATCAATTTGTTATGCACAAGCCAGGAAGGAAAGATTGTCTTTTGTTTTTTCCTTTTTTTTAAAATATTTTATTTATTTATTTATGAGAGACACAGAGACACAGGCACAGGGAGAAACAGGCTCCCTGAGGGAAGCCCGATGTGGGACTCAATCCTGGGATCACGCCCTGAGCTGAAGGCAGACGCTCAACCACTGAGCCACTCAGGTGTCCCAGGAGGAAAGATTTTCAAGAGAGAGGTACTGGTCAATGGAGTCAAAAACTGCAGACAAAGACTGAAAAATGTCCTTGGATTTGGCAAGAGAAGGTCACCAACAAGCTTAGTGCAAATGGTTTCAGTGAGTTGAGGCTCAGATGGGAGATGAAGGCTGGGTCTGGTGAGCAGGAGTGCTCTGCACCGCAGACATCCATTGTTTCTGCCTGCCCAGCATCCATTTCCCCCTCGTCTATGATAGCTCCCTGATTTTTCTCTGAGTAACCACCCCTGGCCTACCAGATACAATTCCATGAGACTGTCCAACAGGGTGCCCAGCTGTCCACAGGCCAAGGGGAGGCCACATGGCTCAAGCCACACCAATCAGAGGCTCTCCCTGGAATTTGAATCGTGAGCTTATGTGACCTGCCGCTGGAACCTGGTTGGAGCTGATCCAGACGGCAGCCAGGGCCCAGAGGAGACTGTTATTCCTTCTTGCTGTCTCCATCCCTGCCATGCCCCTGGTTCAAATCCTTTTGGAAGCCGGGCTCTTCAGACCCTCCCTCCATCTGTGTGCCACCCTCATTTCCTTCTAATCAATTCTTTTCTTGCTTAAGTTTGCAAGTCAGTCTCTGTTGCTTGCAGTCAAAGAACCCTAACTCATACATGTTCTTGCCAGAATTTTGGATGAGGGGCACTTAGGTGGCTCAGTGGTTGAGCATCGACCTTTGACTCAGGACCCTGGGATCAAGTCCCACATCAGGCTCCCCTTAGGGAGCCTGCTTCTCCCTCTGTCTATGTCTCTGCCTCTGTGTGTGTGTGTCTCTCATGAATAAATAAAATCTTAAATAAAAAGAATTTTGGATGAGATGAGGAGGAAGAAAAAGGACAGGCAACAGAGATAAAAGGAAGTAGAGGCTTTTTGTTAGTTTTTAAGGCAGTAGAAACTTGGACATATTTACAGGCTAAGAGGGAAGAAAGAGAAGGAAGGACCATCGAAACAGAGAAAGGAAGGATGATGGAGTGATGCTCTAGGAGTCACGACGGGCTGGGTGATACATAGGTGGAAAGGCTGGCCTGGAACACAGCCTGGAGAAGTATAGTAAATCTGGGTGTGGATCCCTATAGGTTTGAATAGGAAGCTGAAGGAAATCATGATGGATTCACCTTAATTGTATTTATTGAGACTCAAAGGGTAGTGTCAGAGGATACTTGTGGGAAGGGGTAACAGAGAGAGGCTGCCAAAGAAGTGGGACTACTTTGCCACCATCCTTATCTGTTTTTTTTTTTAAGATGTTATTTATTTATTCATGAGAGACACAGAGAGAGAGAGAGGCAGGGACACAGGCAGAGAGAGAAGCAGGCTCCATGCAGGGAGCCCGATGTGGGACTCGATCCAGGGACTCCAGGATCATGCCCTAGGCCAAAGGCAGGCACTCAGCCACTGAGCCACCAGGGTATCCCAGCCACCTTCCTTCTCTGAGCCAGTCTCAACCACCTGAACTGAGGCTAGGGCTATGCTGCCAGATGAGGCAGATGGCCCCCTGTAAGGCAATCAACAGTGTGCTGGTCATTTTCCCTTTGTCCTTCCAGGTCCACCCCCACCCTTCTCTACCCATATGGATAGCATGCCCCAGGTTCCTGTGCCCTCTGACATCTACCTGGGATCTCCACAGAAGCACCAGCAGGATGTTAGAGTCGGAAAAGAAAGCACTGTTGTAGATATTTCTCCTCCTACTCCCAGCTCTGTGTCAGTACCGTGGTTCTGGCAGTGGCTGTACCTTTCACAACTTCAGCCCCTCTCGGGCATGTTCCACAGCTCTCACTGGGCTCCAGTAGTACCGTTTCCTCTCCTCACCCCTGCAGACCTAAGGGTGGTCACAGCTTCCTGCTGCTTTCACCTCCCTTGTTGGCTCCCTCAACCCTGCCCACACCTCTGCAAATAGTTCCTTCATTAAATTATCTTCAAAATCCCAGCTGTGATGCCCTGTTTCCTGCTGGGACCCTGACTATTAGAGAGCTAGTGAGAAAGATCAGATAGTCTCATATGAGGCTCTGGCTGGGCAGGGAAGGGAGAGAAGCCAGAAGGGGTCCGGCCAACTGGCCCCAAACAGAGGGATCAGGGGAGTGGAGCTCTCTGTGAGTTAATCTACAGGTGTGATGGCAGTGGGGGCCTGGGAGCCTGGAAGGCAGGTGCTGGGATCAGAGTGCAAGATACTGGATTTCAAGCTTGGAAAACAGTAATGGGTTGTGGTTAAAATCAAGGCTTTTTTTTGTTTTGTTTTAATTTTTTTTTTTTTAAATTTTTATTTATTTATGATAGTCACAGAGAGAGAGAGAGGCGCAGAGACACAGGCAGAGGGAGAAGCAGGCTCCATGCACCGGGAGCCCGACGTGGGATTCGATCTCGGGTCTCCAGGATCGCGCCCTGGGCCAAAGGCAGGCGCCAAACCGCTGCGCCACCCAGGGATCCCATTAATTTTTTTTTTTTAAGTAGTTTCCACACCCAGCGTGGGGCCTGAACTTACAACCCTGAGATCAAGAGTCACATGTTCTACCTACTGAGCCAGCCAGGCCCCCCTAAAACCTAGGCTTTTTAACTTGGGATCCAGAGAATCCTGTGTTAGCATCCTTGCCCTGCCACTTCACTATGCGTCAGCCAGGGAAGTGACTTCACCTTCCTTACTATGCATCCTCACCTTTAAAATGAGGCTCCTAATACCAACCTTGCTGGTTTTTGTGAGGGGTAAACACATGTAAACCATTTGGCACTATGCCTGCCATGTAGTATGAATGCTCAGCAAATGTTCACTATGTGTACTGCACTTCTGAGTAATGACTTAGTCCAAGGTGTGGTCACGGGAATGAATGGCTGGTTTGGGAGGAAGTTTCAGCAGAGATGAGGTGGAAAGAGGCCAAGAGGTAAGATAATTGGAAGGATGAGTTATCACAGGGAGGTTAAATATTCCAGGGGGATCGTGGCATGGGGTATACATGCAGTCTGTGAGGAGGTGCCAGAGTCTTCAGGAATGAGGGCAAGCAACCAGAGTCAACAGATGTCAATGAGGAAGTGGCACAGTGGTAGAACCTTTAGACATAAGCCTCAAGGAAGCCCGAGTTCCGTGAAGCCAGATTAGACTCAGTATGTGCCTCATCTGACCTCCCACAGTGACTTGTGTGTCCTCTTGAGACGCCCACAATGATCATGTCCCCCAGTAAGCCAGAGCTGTCAAGAGAGGGATTGGATCTGACCCATCCTGTAGTAGCTAGAACAGAAGTATACATTGTTAAACGATTGTTGAATGACAGGAGAGGGGTTCAGGAAAGAGCACAGTTCTGGATGACATTTAGCAAAGTGGCAGGGCCAGGACGCTAACGCAGGACTCTCTAGGTCGCAAATTAAAAAGCCCTGGTTTTAGGGGCACCTAGGTGACTCAGTGGTTGAGTGTCTGCCTTTGGCTCAGGTTGTGATCCCGGGGTCCTGGGATCAAGACCCGCATCAGGCTCCCTGCAAAAACCTGCTTCTCCCTCTACCTATGTCTCTGCCTCTCTCTTGCTGTCTGTCATGAATAAGTAAAATCTTAAAATAAAAAAAATAAAAAGCCCCGGTTTTAACCACAACCCATTACTGTTTTCTGTGCTCAAAATCCAGTATCTTGCACTCTGATCCCAGCACCTTCCAGGCCCCCAGGCCCCCAGGTCCCCACTGCCATCACACCTATAGATTAACTCACAGAGAGCTCCGCTCCCCTGATCCCTTTGGGGCCAGTTGGCCAGACCCCTCTTGGCTTCTCTCCCTTCCCTGCCCAGCCAGAGCCTCATATTGGACCATCTTATTTAAGTTTGACTTTGTCCCATTTATCTCTCTGCATTCTCTTTTAATAACCTAGTGCCTTAAAAACACTTCTTATTCAATTTAAACAAATGTTCCCTGAGGGGCGTCAGTTGAGCATCCAACTCCTGAGTTCAGCTCAGGTCATGATCTCAGGGTTGTGAGATGGAGCCCAGAATCGGGTTCTGCATACTCCCCTCTCCCTTTACCCCCACCCATTGCTTGCTCTTTAAAAGAAGAAGAAGAAGGAGAAAGAGAAGAAGAAGAAGGAGAAGAAGAAGAAGAAAGAAAGAAAAGAAAAAGAAAGAAAGACAAATGTTCCTGAGATCTCATACATACTGTTCCATCTATCTGGATTACCCTTGCCCATTCTATCCACTCAAAGACTTCTTACTCCTCATTCAGGAGTGAGCAGAAATTAGTCATTAGGGTGAAGAAAAATAAACAACGATACCACACGTTCATCAGACTGGCAAAACTAAAGTGTCTGACAATACCAAGTGTTGATGAGGATGTGTAAAGACAGGATGCAAAGACAACTCTCATTCAGTGCTGGTGGGAGAGTAATCTGGTACAAACACTTTAGAAAAATACTTTGGCAATATGGCAGGCTGCAAAATGGCCCCCAAAACATATCTTCGGCTCAATCCCAGGAATCCGTGAATGTTATCATGGATGGCAAAAAGACTGCAGATGTGGTTAAAGTGAGGATTTTGAGATGAGGAGATTATCCTGATTATTTGAGTGGTCCCTAAATGTCATAACATGTGTCCTTATTAAGAGGGAGGTCAACAGAGATGTGACACAGACAGAAGAGGAGGCAATGTGATCACAGAGGCAGAGATGGGAGGAATGTGGCCACAAGCCAAGGGATGCTGGCAGCCACCAGAAGTTGGAGGAGGCAAAAAACAAATTCTTCCCCAGAGCCTCTGGAGGGAGTGTGGTTCTGCTGACACCTTGATTCTGGCCCAGTGAAAATGATGTTACACTTCTGGCCTCCAGAACTACAGAGAATACATTTCTGTTGTGTTAAGCCATCAGATTTGTGGTTATTTATTACATCGGCCATTGGAAACTAATATTGGTGGTATCTATGAAACCTGAACATACCCACATCCAGCAGTTCTCCTTCCAGGTATATCCCAATAGAAATGTGAGCATTTGCTCACCAAAAACCATGCACGACAACGTTTGCAGCAGCGTTACTCATTATAGCCCCAAAGTGGAAATGACTTCTATGTCCATCAACCGTGCGATGCATGAAGTACTTTGTAGGATGGTCATAAAAATGAGTCAACTGCAAACAGACACATAGAGGAACCTCACAAACACAACACTGAGCAAAAGAAAGCAGACGCAACAGAAGACATATTGTACAATTCCATTTATATCAAGTGCAAGAGAGAAACTTAACTACATCGAGGGACATAAAACAAGCCAAAACGAAACAAAAGCAAAGAATTATTACTGTAAAAGGCGGGATAGTGTTCCTAGCTAGGGGGAGGAAGGGGCAGGTGTGGTCAGGAGGGAGTATATGACAGCCAGGTGGCAGGGGGTGGGGGATGTCTGGGATGCTGGCAATGTATTTCTTAATGTGGGAGGCACAGGTGTTTCACAAACACACTAACACCGCACTTGCACTGTATATCCTTTGTCCGTACTTTTCGGAATGTTGTATTTCACAGTTGAAAGGTATGGTGGTGGCGTTGATTCTAAACAGAATGAACAGGGGTCCGATCCTTGAGGCCTTTCTGGGGCGCTCCACTCAGCGTCCTCTGGGCTCCCGCAGCCTCTGCTAATGATTCAGGTCACCGACCCTCCGGGGCTGCGACCCGCGGTGGCCCTGCGTGGCTGGCCGGCCAGAACAGGAGCTGCGGGCCAGCGCCCGGCCAGAGCGCCGCCAGGGACTCCGGCGGAGGCCTGGGGACAGGTGCGCGGCCACGGGCCTGCCTCACTCTACCACTTCCTAGCGTTACTGTGACTGTGATCGTGGCCAGCCCGTGGGAGCTGATGGCTGCTGAGCAACCGACGGGGGGCGGACTCTGCACCGCCGCCACTTACCTCTGACTCTCCCTAAGGCCTTCAGGGGGGCTGCTCTCTCTGCTGGGAGGCTTCCTCTCGGTCACTCGGTTGAACTCCTACTCATCCTGCAAGAGCCAGATGCGGGCTCCTCTCCTCTGTGAAACCTGCCTTCCTCTGAGCTCCCACAGGCCCCTCCGTCGCCTGGCTGTAGCCTGTCCATGCCCTGCCCCACAGAATCTGTCCCAACTCCTGAAGCTCTTTGATCTCCCCGGCTTGTCCTCATGGCCTGGGTCTGACCCACTTCTGGGCCTCAGGGGTGCGTCGGTCACCGCCGGTGCCGGGCGCGGGCTCTGGCAGGTCCAGGCGAGCTCCACAGCGCGCGCGCCCACGGAGGCTCTGCAGGCGAGACGTCTCAAGGTTCCCGCCACCGCCGACTCCTGCATGCACTGCGCCTGCGCGGCCCCCGGCGGCCTCGCGGTTAGGCGTCCCTACGCCCGGCACGCGCGTGCCAGCGAGGGGGCGGGCCCCGGCTGAGGAGGGCGGGTGGGAGGAGCCTAGAGGACGGGGCGGGGCCTGGGCAGGGCGGGCCGGGGCCTGGGCGGGGTGCGGACGGGGCCCGAATCGCTCCCAGCGAGGAGGCGGAGCCATCACTCAAAAGGGGCGGAGAGACAGGCCTCAAAGACTATGAAGAGGCCAAATGCAGCTCAGCCCAGCGGCGGCAGTACCGGCAGCCGCTCCGACACCCAAGTACGACACCCAAGTACGGAAAGCCCCAAACCTTCCAGAGAAAACCTACTCCCGCCCAGACCCAGGAGAGTCCCCCAAGTGTTGGGAGGAAGGGGCGTGGAAACCTCCCACCTGCCTCCCCAATCTGCGTCCACTAGGGCAGAGAGCTCTGGAGCTCAGCGCTTCTCCAACCCCCAGGCAAGTCACCTCCCTTCTCTGAAGCCCATTTCCTGTCAAAAACGGGGGTAGAATCCCTACTTCACACAGGCTAAGCATCAAATAAATAGATCTTGAGTAGGTGCCCAGGAGACCTCAGCTCCCTCCCGGAGAGGGTGAAGGGCTAGTCTGAAGTCACAGAGCAAATAGACCAGGTCCTGACTCCAGGACAGAACTCAGCCCCCAGACTTGCCACTCTCCCTCTACACCAACACAGGCCAGGCGTCCAGGTTCCCAAGTGTGGGCAGGAGCGCCCACTTCCCCAGGAAAGGCCAACAGTCCCTGCCACCCCCTAACCTGGTTCTCTTCCCCACAGGAAGGAAAACCTTGGTTACTGTGTAAGAAACCTGAGCTCCTAGGCCCTTAAATGAGGGATTGGGAAAGCCAGGAGGCCACAACCTCCTGTAGCCGCAAGGGAGCAGAAAGCCGTACTGCGCCTCGGGAGGAAGAATGCAGGTTCAGATTTAAGAGGTGACCGTCCAGAAGGCACGAAGAGCCAGCTGAAAAGGGATTCCAGGTAGAGAACTGTTGCTCATGACCAGTTTGGTTTCCAAAGCTCTGGGCTAGAGAGCTGGCTCACCTCTGGGAATAAAATAAAATAGTAGTACTCTCAGGAATAAAACAAGAGCAAATGCGGTTGGGACGGGTTAGGACTCCAAGGCAGTATTCCCTTGGACAGATGAGGAAACTGAGGCCCAGAGAGGAGGGCAGCAGGCCTGTGGTGCCAGCGGCGGATGATGCTCCAGCACCCTACCCTTCCTCCAGCCTGATACCAGGCAAGGAACCCCAGGATCTCATCAGCTCCTTCCCCCAACCCACAAAGAATGAGTCCTAGGGAGCCTTGATGCCCACCCTAAGCCCCAATCCAGGGCAGTTTTATTGGTGCCATTTGTAAAAGGCCTTTCCCATCAGCCCCAAGCCTTTGCCTTCCCTTTCTGAGAAGGAAGCTGCTGATCCTGGCCCCATGGGTACAACACACTTGGTCTGATACTGCTGCGATGCATGTGTGACACTCCAGGTGCAGGTCCTTGTGCAAGTCTGCATCCAACCATGGGCAGCAGGAAAATGTGGAGAGCCAGGTCTGTGTATGGAAGCTGGGCAGAGCCCTGGCTGGCTGTAGAGATGTGTGGGCAAGGTGAGCAGGCCCCGTGTACACCCGAGCCCCAGTGCCCAGTGTAGCTGAGGTCCAGGATTGGGGGCAGTAAAATCAGAGATCCTGAGAGAGAAGCCCTTGGGCCAAAGACATGTGTGGCGGCCAGGGCAGGAGCCCAGGTGAGATTCCAGAGGGGGCAGTGCGCATGTTCGCGCACAGCCCAGGGGCAGGGACACTGTGTGCAGGGGGCTTTGGTGAATGTGTAGCTATGCCTCCCTCCCTTTCTGATCTGCATGCCTGAGTCCCTGGCCTCCTGAAGCTGGGGGTACACACCAGAGGGTAGGGTGGGGAGGAGGTTGGGAAGGAAACTCAGGTGGAAGTGGTTTAGGCCTCAGAGCCCACATCCTGTGGGAGAGTCTGTCAAGGAGCCAGGCCATCTGTCCCAGTCCTCGGAGCTGCTGGAGTGACAGTCCTCTAGGGGCAGAGATGGATGTCCTCTGGGGGAGGAAATGGCCCAGAGGCTAGGAGGTGGGTTTAGTCCTCCCCGTTCCAGGATCAGGAGGCCTCAGTCGGGCGCCGTCCCCCCTCCTCTTCCATCAGCAGCAGGCGGCGCCGGCCGGCCTCATAGTCGGCCTCGTCCACACTGACCAGCAGGCGGACAGCCTCCCGGCCCACGGCCTCACGAAGGGCCTCAGTCAGGAACACGCCCCGCAGGGCCTGCAGCAGGGCACCACTCAGGTAGTCGCCCCAGAAGGCGTCCAGATAGGAGAGCTCTGAGAACTTGATGTCGCAAACCACAGAGCCCAGGTCTCGTGAGCGCAGCACTGCGGTGGCCTGCCCAAACACGTCCAGCTGCCGTGCCAGCGCCTGGGGCCGCCGGGATGCCACGCCCTGCTCCAAGGCAGGCCCGTGCTCACAGTACTCTGCTCGCACCCTGAGCCGGATGTCTGCGGAGAAGGATGGACCGGTCAGGGAGGGGCCAACACTTCACACACTGTGCAATGGGACTGGGGGATACAATGGGACTGAGGACAGAAACCCTTTCTCTCACCTTTCCTCCCCCCACAGGCTCCTCCCACCGCCCCATGGGTTGCACTGCACCTACCCACATCCTTCCCCCTTCTGGCACCCACACCCAAGGATGGGTGACACCCTCCCATGGCTTCCCTCCTGTGGCCTGGCCTCCGTTACCTCCTTCCTGACCCCACAACCTCCTCTCCCCTCACGTGCCCCACTCTAGCCTTAACACTCTGCTGTACCTCCACTCACCAAGCAGGTTCTATCCATCCCTGCCCTCTCCTTTGACTAAGGATGCTCTGTGTGTCCCTGTAGCACTTGCTCCCTCACTTCCTTCAAATGCCACCTTCCCAATGAAGCCTCCCCAACCTCCCCATTGAAAACTTCACCACCAGCACCCTGGCCCCCCACATTCCCAGTCCCTCACACCCTGCTCCATTTCTTCCCAAGGCACTTACCACCTTCTAACCTCCTCTGTGCTCTCCCTTATACTGTCATGCTTATCACCTGTCTCCTCTGGGTGAGCCTCCTGAAGTTAGGGGCTGTCTGGTTTTGTTTTTGTTTTTAAAGATTTTATCATTCATTCATGAGAGACACAGAGAGGCAGAGACACAGGCAGAGGGAGAAGTAGGCTTCCTGCAAGGAGCCCAATGTGGGACTTGATCCCAGGACTCTGGGATCAGGACCTGAGCCAACGACAAGAGGTTCAACCACTGAGCCACCCAGGTGTCCCCAGGGACTGTCTGTTTTATTCACGTGTGTAGCCCTGTGGCACACAGTGGGTGTTCAATACATATTTGTGAAAGAACCAATGCATGGACCAACGGATTTGCTTTGAGGCAAACGGCCTCACGTCCTCCTGCCCTCAGAGAGACTCCTGTGGGGCCAGCCACATCCTCAGCACCCACCCACCAAGTGAGCACCACCCAGGAGTCTCAAGGCTGGACCTGGCTGGATCTGCTGGCAGCAGGTGCTCTTTACCCTCAGAGGCTGCTGAGATGGTGGGCTGTAAGCCCGGAGCTCCTGGGGGCCACCTGGCCACCAGGAGGGGAGAGTATGAAGCCTACCCAGGGTCAACAACAGAGAGGAAGGAAGAAATGGGGGTTTCTTATGCATCCCCCCGAACACCCAAATTTGCAACTACAATCAATGCCCTTTCTGCTAAGGCCAGTCTGAGGTGAGTTTCTGTTGCTTACAACCCTACCCACATCTGCCCAAATGAGAGGACAGCTCTGCAAAGGGCACAGGCTCCAAGACTTCTTCCTAGACTGCCCCTGTAAATGTGTCCTCAGGCGTATCACACCTCCCTGTGGGATTACTGAACTCCCACTTGTGACACAGGCTACTAAGAGAACCTCCTCTCCAAACAACACCGGCTGTGAGGATCAGCTATGAGCTGGAAATGACAACAGGCACTACCCACATATGAACTTGTTTAATCCATGAACACCCCGTAAGGCAGGCCCTATTATCACCCCAATTTACAGGTGAGCAAATGGAGGCAAAGAGAAGGGAAGTGATTTTTCCAAGGTCACAAGGCCAGGGAGAGGTAGTGCCCCACAGAGGTCATTGAACCTCCTGTGCCCCACAGGGCAGCTTCTGGTCAATGGAAACGATTCTAACCCAGGAGCCTTAAGGCACCAGCTGTGTGACCTGGCACAAGCCACCACCTCTCTGAGCCTAGGTTCTTGCCTGAACCAGGGAATTCCGACTCTGGAAGGCTGCTGAAAGGATTAAAGAGAGAGCAATGGATGGAAAAGAAGTGGCTAGCACTGCAAACAGTGCCCGACGAGTGCTCCAAGAATGGCAACCGCCAACAGTTCCGATGTGCCAATGCTTTACCCCTAGTATTCAGAAGGACCAGCCCTGTAGGGGCAGGGGCCACATGCAACCCATTTGACAGATGAGGAAACTGAAGCTCTGCAAGGGGAAGTACCATGTCCCCATCTCCCTTAGCCTTCCATACACAGTGTCAGCAGCAGAGCACAAGGTAGAAGGCAGGTCCCTGCTGCCCCAGATGACTTCTCAGTAGCACCCACTTCCTCCTCCCACCTAAATAAACCCTTTCTCTTTCTACCTCAAGGAGAACCTCATCCTCTCTGCCTGAAGCCCAGGGCAACCTACCTGGCCTTGGCCCCTCGGACTTCCCACAACACTCAGGCCCAGCTCCTTCCATCTTAAGAACCACACAAGAAAAAAAGAAAAAAAAAAAAAAAAAAAGAACCACACAAGACCTCCAAGCCCACAACCTAGACTCCCAGGGGCGTCTGACCATGCCCTCAATTGGTGTGGGCCAGGGAGCAGGGGATTGGGAGGGGCAGCACCTGTCCAAGGCCACACGAAGCAGCTCAGTGGCAGAGGCACAGAGCCAGGTGGCGGAGTCCGACAGACCTTGAGGCGAGTCCCGGCTCTGCCACTCTCTAGCTGTGGGGCCTTGGGCATGTGACCTCACCTCTCTGAGCCTCAGTTTCCCCATCTGAAAAACATAAACAGACAAACAAGAGGTCCCTGCTGCATGGTGCAATCGTGAGGATTCAATAAGGCAACTCACAAAGCACTTGCCCCAGGGCCTAGGACATAGAAGGCACCCAGAAACAGGAACTGTGATTTCGACACCCACCACTCTACCCCATGGCTCCTGCTCAGGCTTGGCTCTCTCTTGCTTGGGCCCCTTAGTTAACTCCTCCCTCAGTCCCCACTGCATTCTCCCATGCTCTGAGACTCCAGGTGCAAGGGCAGCACCCCCAGCACAAGCCTTACTCACTCACACAATGACCTGTCTACCTCCTCTGCCCACAACAGCCCCATTCACCCGCCAAGGCTCAGCTTGCGAGACCACATGTCCTGAGCCTGTGAAACCCTCCTAGATGGCCTTTCTCCTCAGCACAGATGGGTATTCAACCTGTGGCAGAAACTGTTCACCCACAGCCTACCCCCAGCATGGGAAGTGGAAGGACAACAGGACCAGGATGGACTAGTGTATGTCTCAACCATTCTTTCATTTGACAGATGTATTTACAAAGTGCCAGGAACGCTAGCATGGCATGCATGCCTGCCACCAGTGTGCCTAGGAGATACGAAACCCCAGTTAGGGAGCACCTCTCATGGGCCAGGCCCTACCCAACGGTTCTCCAGATCTTCAGCCCCAAATCCCCACCGTACTTTCCTATCTCCATTGACAAATGAGGAAATCCTTTACCACGCCACAGCCCAACCTCGGGCCTGGAACACAATAGCATGACGCACATAGAAAGAGCACAAGGAGACTCCAGGAAGGAAAAGAAGACCTGCATTACCTGAGCCTCCCTCTACTCCCCCTAGCCAGGAATCAGAGGCAACAGGTGCAATCTCTCCTTTAGTCCTCACCAAAATGACCAAAAAACAATAGATGATCTCCATATAACATTTACTGCAGACTAGCACACACACGGCATGTATTGACCCTCTGATTATCCTTGCAACCTTACAGGACAGTGCTGTTACCTCCTTTCAGCAAATGGGGAAACTGAGGCACCCAGGATGAGTCACCTGCCTGAGGCCACACAGACAGGAAATGGCAGAGCTGGAGTGCCTCGCTCCAGAGCCCAAGCTCTTAATTACCTCTGTTCTGTTTGCTGCCTCTCACACAACAATACACAGAAACCTGTAATTAAAAGACATCCCAAGGGCCACGAGAGAAAATTAGAGAGAACGAGGTGTAATTTAGATGGTAACAATCAGAGAACCTCTCTAGGAAATGACACTGGAAGTAAAATGCGACGAACAATCAGGTCGAGAGAGAAAGAGAAGGAAAAGCAGCCTTCCCAGAAGACAAACCGGCTCGCAGGAAAGTCCAGAAGCTGAATGTGAACTTGAGGCTTTCACAGGCTGGGGGCCGGTGTGGCTGGAGCACATGGAGAAGGGCGCCACGGGAATGAGCAGAGGTGCGGGTGGAATCATGCGGGGCAAGGTGTCACAGCCTCTGGGAGGGGACCACAGCCCTCCGCACCGCAGTGGCCACTTCCATAAAACCTCACCCCGGCACCTGCTCTCCTGGGGCTGGTTGGGGGATCACACCGCTGGATGCAAGTGAGGAACAGAGGCCAGTGCCTTGCACATAATGAGCCCTCTGAGGGCCACAGGAAGGATACAACCTCACCCCAAAGGACTCCGCCTGTACCCCAGAAGCAGCCTGGCAGTCTGGGACAGAGCCAGGGTGGCAGTCGGGGAAGGACAAAGGCGTTCAACCCAGGAAAGATGCAGCAGACACGGAGAGAAGTGAATGATCCAGGCCCAGGTGTGTCAGGAAGGAGCAGAGTGGGGAAGAGCATGGGCCAGGGGCTGGCTGAACTGTGTCCTCTGGCCAGAACACCAAGCATGGGCCAACGGTCCCTCTCCACTTGGGCAGCTGGATGGAGAGGCTCACTGGCCCCAAGGCAGAGGCCGTGGCTATACTCTCCTTAGTGAGGAGAGCTGCTCTTGCTCCCACACTCTGGTGGTCCCCAGCACTCTCTGGTCCTCCTGCCCCACACCTCAACCCCCTCTCTACTAGGGCAGAGGGAGATGCGGAGGGAAACTGGCAGGGATTCCCAGTGGGGGACCAGAGAAGGGACAGGCCAAGGGGGAGAATGGCAGGCAGGGTGCTCTGATGGAAAGACCCCTGCCCCTCCACGGCCATTCCAGATGCCCCTCTGGACAACAGAGGCACCCATCCCTTGCTTTAGTCTCTTCCCCAGGATGTGGCCAGCATCATCACATCAGATACGAGCTTCTGCTAAACTAACAGATGGAGGCAATGAGGAGCCACTGCCACCAATGTCAGAGAAAGATAAGAGCCACTACCTGCTTCCCAATGGAAGGCCACACCACCACCTTGGGAGTGAGCTTGAAAATAAAACCAAACATCACATCAGAATCTGATCAAGTCTCTCTAGACCAACTACAGATTTTCAGGAAACAGACTATAGGGGACTGCATCAATCACCTCAACTGTGGGATGCAACTAACAAAATCCAGTCTTGGGCAGCCCCAGTGGTGCAGCGGTTCAGCGCCGCCTGCAGCCCAGGGCGTGATCCTGGAGACCCTGGATCGAGTCCCACATCAGGCTCCCTGCATGGAGCCTGCTTCTCCCTCTGCCTGTGCCTCTGCCTCTCTCTCTCTCTCGCTCTCTGCATCTCTATGAATAAATAAATAAAATCTTAAAAAAAAAAAAAAAACTTAAAAACAAAACAAAACAAAATCTAGTCTTTAGGAATCACTACAGGACAACTACTTTCAACAAATACAAAGCTAAAGGGATGGGGAGGGAGAGAGAAGTGACATGACGAAGGAAATATCAGAGATCAGGAGAGACTTAGAGAGCCAGCAGACAGCTCCTGGTTGGCTCACACGGAGCATTTGCCTTTGGCTCAGGTCATGATCCCAGGGTCCTGGGATGGAGTCCCACATCGGGCCCCCTGCTCAGTGGGGAGTCTGCCTCTCCCTCTGCCCCTCCCCCTGTTCCTGCTCTCAAATAAATTAAATTTAAAAAGAACCAGCACTTCTGAGACAACCAGACGTTGGAGCACTGATTAGACATTTAAACAGTTAAGGAACTTAACTTTCGCATGGTGATTTTTCAAAAATTCTGATCCTTTAGAGGTACACAGTGAAAAATCCACAGATGAAATAAAAAGACACCTGAAAGTGACTCCAAAACCATGGATGGTGCAGCAGGATCACCCACGAGTTGATAATGGTGGAAGCACAGTGAAGACGGGGGAAAGGGGTCATCATGCTGGTGTGTCTGCCTCTGTCCCTTCACCACAGAAAACGGGAAAAAAGTCCATTCTGCCACTCAAATCCTCTGGCTGCTTTCCGTCATTTAAAGCAAAGAAAGCACTGGCCCATGCTGCTGGCCCTGAAGGATGAGCCCCACACCTCCCAGCAATCTCCCCTTTACTCCCTGGGCTCCAGTCTGGCCAGCTTCCTCACCATCCCTTCACCACCACTGGCTCACCCTTACTCAGATCTTGGCACCTGCTGTCCCCAGATCTAGAGCACTCTTCCCCAGCCATCCACACACTCTGTCTCTTCCAAGAGGGCTTCTGAGACCACCCTACTACCCACACATCTAAAGCTGAATTTTCCATCTCTCTCTACCCCCTTGCCCTGCCTTCTCATCTAAGCTGCCATCTGAAGTTTCTGTGTCTTGGTTTTCTCCTCCCATCAAAACACACGCTCCATATGCACAAGCGCCTCCCATCTCTGCTGTGCCTAGTGCGTAATAAGTTCTCTAAGAATACACATGGAATAGGAGAATGAACCAACCCTGCCACTCTGCACAAGGAGTGCTATCTCCCCTACCTCAGGGCTGTCTTGAAAATTCAGGGCCAGGCGAGTAGTATGCCCAGCACAGTGCCCGATGGATGGCCTTGAAAGGGATGTGGAAACTCAGAGGATCTGTGTCCAAACCCGGGGTACTCCAGACACTCTTCTTCCCCTTCGGAAACCCAGAGTTTGGTCTGGTTCTACCCCTCTGGGGAGGGCACCTGACTAGAGGCAATCCCCACAGCGGTCGGTCACACACCAGGGGCAAAAATGGCAGATCACGCAGGTCTGAACGAGCCTCCTTCCACCCCTGGTACTGGGCCTCGTTAAAGGTGAGCCATCCCAGCTTTCAGAGGGAAGGAACCACCAGTGCCCTTACTGGGAAGGGCCTCCCTCCAGCCCCACCCTGCCTAGTGAGTCAGCAGTTAGACCTGCTTACAGTCCTCCCAGCAAGACCCAGCCACACCCTGGGTAACAACCTCCCTGCCTCAGCCCTGCCCTCCGGGAAGAGACCTGAGGCCTCTGCAGGCAACAAGACCCCTTCCCAGCCCCAGCTCAGCAGGCTCCCTAGGGAGGCAGTGACTCCCTCTGCTACAGCCAGCCAGCCCAGTGGCTCTGCTCATTGCTGCTGGCCCACCGGGCAGCCACTCCCTCTAGCTGAGGGTTGTTGGAGGACACTGGCTGGCTCTATTGGTCTGTTCCTCCTGGCAGCACTCAGCACAGGTTATCTGCAGCCTCATCCGTGGAGTGGATGTGACACTCAAGAGAGGGAACCAAAGAGGTGTGGGCTGAGTGAAAGAGAGCACGTTTACACCCCTTAGAACCAGCTGGAATTTCTCGAAGGCAAGGTCTAAGCATGAATCTCCACAGCAGAGCCCACCACCCACCTGACCTAACACACCTGCAGGCCCAGGCAGCCCTTCTCCCCAAGAGAACGTCCCTGGGCCATACCTCCCTCGTCTCCTGCATGGGCTGCCCAGCTGCTTCACTCCATTATCTGCTCCCTTTTCGTTTAATTTATGTAATACCTACCTGGCACGGCACATACTCTTTATATGCCTGACACGCTTCTAAACACTTTATAAATCAAAACTCGTGGGCAGCCTGGGTGGCTCGGTGGCTTAGCACTGCCTTCAGCCCAGGGCGTGATCCTGGAGACCCGGAATCGAGTCCCACATCAGGCTCCCTGCATGGAGCCTGCTTCTCCCTCTGCCTATGTCTCTGCTTCTCTCTCTCTCTCTCTCTGTGTGTCTCATGAATAAATAAATAAAATCTTTAAAAAAAATAAAAAATAGGGCAGCCCCGGTGGCGCAGCGGTTTAGCGCCCCCTGAAGCCCAGAGCATGATCCTGGAGACCCTGGATCGAGTCCCATGTCGGGCTCTCTGCGTGGAGCCTGCTTCTCCCTCTGCCTGTGTCTCTGCCTCTCTCTCTCTCTGCATCTCTATGAATAAATAAAATCTTAAAAAAATAAAAATAAATAAAAATTAAAAAATTAAAATAAAAAATAAAATAAATATATCAAAATTCGTTTATTAACTAATTTTCCAGATGGAGTCAGAGTTCCATCAAAAGCAGGTATCAGGGATCCCTGGGTGGCGCAGAGGTTTGGCGCCTGCCTTTGGCCCAGGGCGTGATCCCAGAGACCCGGGATTGAATCCCACATTGGGCTCCCGGTGCATGGAGCCTGCTTCTCCCTCTGCCTGTGTCTCTGCCTCTCTCTCTCTCTGTAACTATCAATAAATAATAAAAATTAAAATTAAAAAAAAAAAAAGCAGGTATCCGATCACCTAGCTCCCCTACTGAAAACCCTAAGTAACACCTGCTGTATGGAATAAAATCCCAACTCCCATCTACTCCCAGGTCTGCCAGGCCCAGTGGCTTGGCTCCTGCCAAGCTCCTCCACCCACTCCCCACCCTCTGTTCATGGCACTATCTAAAGTGAGCTTTAGTTTCACTGATCTGTCACCCTACTAGAAGGTCGCCTCCCCAAGGGCAGGGACCTCACTGCTATTCCTGTCCCAAGCACACTGCACATAACAAGACAACCCACAAACTGGAACATAGCGCATAGCGCGGGCCTCAAGCCAGGCACCGTTGTGGACATATTACCAGGTTAAATCATTTTCTCTCTCAACAACCCTACTCGGAAAGCACCGTATCAGCCTTGTTTTACACAAAGGATTCGGCCACCTGCCCAAGGTCAAACGGACTATTTAAAGGCCAAGGCTAAAAGATGAATCTGGCAGCCTGCCCCAGGATCATTTTCTACCCATATGCTATTCCACCCCTACAGAGGAAATGACTGTAGGGTAAGTGAACCCGGAAAAATTTTTTCTGAAAAAAACAAATGAAACTGAGAGCAAGGGGTCGTCAGTAAAAGCTTCCTGAAGGAGGTAGTACATGTGATCCTTCAACTACGGACAGGACAGACAGGACGTAGAAAGCAAGGGGCTGATGATGAACAGAAGCCACTGCCTACCCACTAGGTGTGCCACTCTCCGGATCAGTGTCTGTCTCTGCCATGCTCTGGCTCAGCACCCGGCCACTGGCACTATACATGCATTCACCAAGGCCCACAGACACCTACCACAGGTCACTTTGCCTTCTGAGGCAGGTCTGGCTGGCTCTTGCTGCTGCTGCTGAGGGGTGGTCGGGGCCCCTCTCCGCCGCCGTCTGGCACCACCACTGGGCCGGCCCCGACTCCGCCGCTGCCGCTTGGTCGGTGGGGAGCCTGAGGAGAGAAAGATGGGGCACACTGAGGGCCAGGATAACAGGTAGAGCAGATAGGCAGGTGCCTGCTGAAGAGATCAAGGCTTGTCTCCATGCCAAGAGATCCTGGATGAGCCCCTCCACTTCCTGGGCCTCAGTTGGCCTCGGCCATAAAATGAACAGGGAGTATATCCAACCTAGCATCATCTAGAAGAGCACACCCTACTACCGGGCAGCCCCACTCCCATGTGTGACCCTGAAGAAGCCCCTGCACCACAAGGCCAGGAAGCAAGCATGACAACAAACCACTGGGGCATCTTCCTAACTGTCTAAATGTGAACACAATGTAAATATCCGGCAAGAAGTACATAGGGTAACTCCTAGGGCAGATTGGTTAGTGAAATAAAAGCAGAGTCAAACAACTGTCTACAATTTGCTACATCTGTGTGAAAAAAGAGAGAGAGAAAATAAGCATATATACACATTTGTTATTTTTGCAAGACAAAACACTGTAAAGATAAATTGGAAATGAATGGAATTAGTTACCTATTCACTAGGAGTGGGGGGCAACAGTGGAAACAATCCTTCTGAGAACATCTTTCTCACCCATGTTAGTTCTGACCTTTGAGTCGTGAAACTTATTTTACATACTCAAAATATTAAAGAGACCCCAAAAACCCCCAACCATAAAATTAAACAGAAATAAATGAACCTAGTTGTATATATAATTGGTAATTCGAACAGAAGAATTATTTCAAGTAACTTAGAAGAACACTCTGACTATAAACTCTCAGTGGGATATACTCCTAGGGCAGGAAGAACCAGGAATAAATGGTATGCTTCATTCAGGAGATACAGTCAGCAGCGGTGCTGGTACTGATGTACTTTCGAAGCTATGCCTGTCGTAAAACAAAGTAAACAAACCTATTATCACAAAGTTATTAATACCTAAAATTTTTAGAGTACCAAAAAAAGTCTTTGTAGTATTAACTTTGAAAACACTAAAATAGGGCAGCCCCAGTGGCGCAGCGGTTTAGTGCTGCCTACAGCCCGGGGTATGATCCTGGAGACCTGGGATCGAGTCCCACGTCGGGCTTCCTGCGTGGAGCCTGCTTCTCCCTCTGCCTGTGTCTCTGCTTCTCTCTCTCTCTCTGAATAAATAAAGCTTTAAAAAAAAAAAAAAAGAAAACACTACGATAATTTATTTTTGGAGACAGAAAGAGAAAGCGAACACACGTGTATGAGAGCAGGAGAGACAGGCAAAGAGAGAACCCCCAAGCAGGCTCCATGCCCAGCACAGACCCTGACATGGGGCTTGATCCCATAACTCTGAGATTGTGACCTGAGCCAGAATCAAAAGTTGGCCACATTACTGAGCCACCTCGGCGCCCCAAAATAACGAATACAAATTTCTTAAATGCAATTTCTAGTTCTGTTCACTAAAAAGAGTCTGGAACAGCACACACACTCAGCACCCAGGTCTGGGTCTCTAAATGCCAGTGCCTCTAAAAGAAACAGGCTTCTGGAAATAGCAGATTCCAGGACTGGGGAAGGAAAAGTACAAGTTGAGTCCAGGACATCTCACTGTGCCACAGAGGAGGAAACCCAAAGAATGATGGAGCCACATCAAAAAGACAGTAGGAGCTACTCAATTTGAACCTCAGGAAGAATGACTAATAGATTCTAACACAGTAAATAAATAACAATACAAGAATACATAGTGCTGCTCCCTCTCCCCCCAAGAAAAGAGAGAGAAATAAAAGAAAGTCCTGAAAGAACGCCAGCTAACAGACACTGAAAAATAAGAAAAGAATAAATCACCGTTTTGGGAACACCAGTGTAATCACTGGTTCGGGGCGGAGATCGCCAACACATGCTAAAGCCACTGGGGATGGCATTGGGGAACAGAATGTGCCAAAGCGTCACCCCACAGATTGTCTAGCCATTAAAGGAGAAAATGTCGGTTTACCAAGGACAAATATGGCAGACACCACCTTACCCGAGTGATCAGACTTGCCTACTCACAAGAAAACCAGATCTTAAGCAGCCTGAAGTGTTCCAATGTGAAACACATGGCATCAACCAAGGAGCATTCCTGCCAAAACATGTAACCTGAATCTAATCAAGCCTCCTGACCCACTTTTTATTGCACCTTACTTTACTAAACTCTCAACCCTGGAAATTACTCTAACCTCTTCTGGCCACATGTTTACATGATTTTTAAGTTGTTTTTTTTTTTTTTTTAAGTTTCAAGTTATAAACTATACACAGCGCCAGGTGGCTACTGCCATACCTGTCTCCTAGTATATGTGTGTGTGTGTTGGGGGGGGGGTTCCCACTTCACAGCAGATGCAGGGCACCAGAGGGACCAGCTTCAGTGACACCATGAGGAAATTATCAGACACTTCCAAAAACAATCAGGACATTCTGCAAAACAACTGGCCTGACAGGGTTAGGAACTCAACATCAAAGGAAAAAAAGAAACAAATATGGGATGGGAAAGGAGTTTACGTTCTAGAGTTAAGAGATTAAGGAATATAATAAATGAATGCAAAGAACCTCAACTATCAGTGGATCTTAAGAGTGGAGACAATCTTGGGGAGGTGTGAAAATGAGGATGAAAGAGAATTATTTATTTACTTCCGATAATGGTCTGGAGATAGTCTAGGAGAATCTCCTCATCCTCAGGAAATGCCTCCTGATTTAGGAGTAAAATATCCTGATGGCTACAACTTACTTTCAAAAGAGTTCACCCAAGAACCCCACTGTTACATATATACACACAAAGCCAAAATGTCAAAATGCTAAAATTACTGAATTGAGGCGGAAGATATGAGTACACTCACTGCACTCATCTTTCAACTTCTCTGTATGCTTCAAATTGTGTTTGAATAATTTAGGAATAGAGGAAGAGGAGACTGCCCACATGAACTGGCAGGGAAACTCAAAGAAACCCATTAAAGGTACTTGGCATAAAAAAAAAAAAAAAAAGGTACTTGACATAAATAAATCTCAGAAACACGTCCAGCAAAGTCAGCCATATGAACACCCACCATGTGATGTCATTCAGATGCACCATAAAACCACAACAAACAATTCCATACGTTGCTTCTGGACACATGCTTTTGTAGAATAAACACCACGCACAAAGCAATGTGGAGACGTAATGACCCCCTCGGGCCCCTTCCTTGATGGGTCAGGATGGAGCGGGTTCACCAGGATTCAGGAGGAAGAAAGGGACGCTGCCATCACACCCAGCTCTCAAGGCTCACCTGTCTCCCACTGACCCTGCTGAACCTCTGAGGTACCACTGGACTGGCGACGGCGACGACGGCTACCTTCAGTCCTTTTAGAAGAAGAGCCAGAGGAGGTGCCATAGTTGTAGCGTTCTGGAGACACTTCAGAGAGAGAAAAACGGAAAGAAATATTCACAGCCTCCAACCCCTCCCCGACCCAGGCTCCCATTCCCACCTGGAGATGGACTCCTGCCCCACTAGGTGCCTGAGTTCCCCAGAAGTCAGAGCCCAGACAGCCGCTCCCTCTCAAATGCTTCCTGCCCAGTGGTTGCTACATGCCTACAATGAGAGATGAGACCCGTGACCTTCTGGGGCTATCCAACCCATGTTTATAGCAGCTTCCAATTGTCAGGGCTGGATTCTGTAAGTCGAGTCATGGCCAGGATCCCTGCAATGTGGCCCCCCACCACCAATTGCCCCCAATGCTCCCTGAAGCCCCAAGAAGTAAGCAGGCTCCCCAAATTCCCTCTTCCGTAGCCCGACCTCCGCATATATTTTTCTAAATGCACTGTTGGCTCTCCTCTAGTGATGCCCTTCTCCTGGTTATCCAATTCCCGTGGACTTTCTATGGGCAGGGGAAGTTTGCAATCCCCCTCCGCAACTAGCCACTGCACCTGATAACCCAGCCAAGGGCTCAACAGTTCAGGGCCTATGCACACACAGGACTTCTATCCCTTAAACCCTTGGGTTCCTCACCTTCTCAGAACTGCTCCTCCAGGAGTACTTCCCTCACAGGATTAAGAGCATCAACTCAGAGCCAAGCCAGCCAGGTTTAAATCCTGACTCCCACACTTTCTACCTGTGTCATCTTCAAGCCCCTGTATAAAGTGGTTTCTTACCTCCCCCTCTGCTCTTCGTTTGTCAGTCCCCTTTGCTCCTGCCACACTGGTCTCTGATGATACCAAACTCAGTACTGACTCAGGGCTTGAAAGCCTGTCTTTCACTCTGCCTGGCATTTTCTCCTCTGAGATCTACGCACACCAGGAGTAGAGCCTCCATTCCATCACTTTCTCAGAAAGGTTTGGACTGGTTATCCAATCTGAGGGGAGCTCCCTTCACTAGAAGGCACTCTCTACTCTCTGCATTCCCATAACTCTACTTTAGTCTTTCCATAACCCTATCTAAAAATAAACCATCTGCCTTGATGGCTGCTTCCCTCCACTAACCATAAGCTTCATGGAATAAACACTTTGTCAGTCCCAACACCCTGTACCTCCTGTACTCAGCACATAGGATTCAGTTCTTACATGGGTACAAGCTGCTTAACTTCTCTTAACCCGGTTCTTTTCCCTGTAAGGTGCAGACACTAACAGGGCTCCCCACCCCCACAGGATTACTGGGAGGATATAAGGCGACAGTTCACATGAAGGGCTTACCGCTGTTCCCAGCATGAAACAAGCCCTCCATAAAGTGGCCACAAACGTCACAGATGTGGCCAAATTCCACAAGCTCGTGTCTCCCAAAGCCATGTCTCCTCCCTGTCCTGTTCCTCATTGATACTCTCGAAGAAGGGGAGGAGCGAGTGGGGAAGCAGGCTGATATGGTGCTGTCCCTATCAGGCCACCATGGAGGCCCAGCCAGGGCAAGGCCCCAGGCCTACCGGAAGTCTGTCGCCCTCCCATTCAACCATACCTGGCCGGCGCCTCTTGCGCGCCAGGTGCGGCAGCAGGTCGTGGCGCGCCAGGACGCGCAGGAGTTGCCCCAGCAGGCGAAGGTTGCTCTCGTCGCACTGTCCGCGGCGCTCCAGCTCCAGCAGCAGCTCCAGGCCGCTTCGGGCGCGGGCCAGACCGCCGGCCGCGCCGGGGGCCTCGTCGAGCAGGAAGGCCAGAAGCTCCAGCTCGCACTCGGTCAGCTGCCCGCCCACCACCTCGAACATACGGTGAAGCGACAGCATCCCGTAGTAGTCCAGGCATTCATCCTCCTCCCAGCTCGGGGCCGGGGTCAACCCGGACAGCGCCATATCAGGGGGAGGGTGGGTGGCACCAGGGCCTAGAACCCACACAGCGCGGAGGGGACAGTGGTCAGCGACGCGAGGACCCGGGCCCTACTCCCGCCAGCGCGTCTCCCCAGCCCCGTGCTGCCGGGCAGGGCCACCTTCGCACCCCAGCCTTCCCGGCCGTCCGCCTCCCCCCAGAAAAGAATGGTATCGCCCGAGGTCCCCTAGTAACAGGTCGAGACGCTAGACCCCGCTCGTCCTCCCACCAGTAGGGCCCGCCCGGCCCGCACACCCCTCCCCAGGTGGTATGTCCCGAACCAGCCTCCGGATCCGACCGAGTGATCCGGTCCGAACAAGTGTGGGGGCCCATCCCGGGGCACCCTGCCAACCGCCCTTTGACTCTGGGCAGCATTGTCCGGACGTGCCCCTTGGCTCCGTCCTGTGGTATTGTCCGATCAGCGCCGCGGCTCCACCCAAATGGTACCGTCCGAAAGTGACCCTCTGCCCCCCACAATGGAGCCGACCAAAGCAGCCCTTCACCCCACACAGGTGGTGCTGCCCGAACCCGACCCCCTCGCTCTGTTAGGGCGGTACCGCTCTCTCCCCAACACCCAGGTGGCTCCGTCTACCCGCCACCAGTCGCCCTCAGGCCTCTCTGGATCCTCACCAGATTCCGGCGTCTGACGACTCCTGGGCGACGGCCGCAGCCACTTGTTTTGGATCTTTCTGGCACCTTCTCTATTATTACGCCTGCGTCACCTCGCCCCTCCTCCTTCCCCCAACTCGCGCAGGTGCGACCGCCACGCCCCTTGGGCGCATGCGCAGAGTGAAGCTTCCAAGCCCCACCCCCTCCGGGTCCGCCCCCAACCGTAGCGTCGGGGCCCCGCCAGTGCTGCGCCTGCGCAAGACGAGAGCGATTCCGCGTCTGAGTTGGAACTGGTACTTGGTTGCAGGGTTGCTTCTCTCCGCCGGTGACTTAAGGTTGGGTCCCTGTTGCCCCACGTCAAGCCCTGTTGGAACTACCCAACTCAGGGACTACAGCCCCATCCTAAGCACGACCTAGACGCCCACATAACCGCTCCTTCCAGCTGCCTGTATGCAAGGAACCCCAATCGCCACCTTCCGGGCTTCTCATAGCCCCCAGGCCCCTTATGATCCGGACTTGAATGCTCCTCCATCAGACTGGCCCTTACCCCTAATGGCAACCAGGAACCTACGTCACAGCTGTGCCCATCTCATGACCCCAACTGGAATCTCTCTTCGAAGCCCCCATCACTAAGTTCCTACACCTCCCCCCCCCCCCCCATCGAGGCTAGGAAGCTTTCCCATCTCACGTTAGAGACCAATACCTCCTTCCTGATTGCAATAGGCCCCCCCATCCCGACTGCTCAGTTCCTGATGGCATCCAACACGGTCCCTTACTACAGTCAGACACCCTTTCCCTGTCTCAAACGCCCCCTCAACGACTCTTTCCAATCTCTGCCCTCAAAGATCAAGGGGCCTCCCAATGCCCCCTCTCTAACCTGCACTCTGGCGAGGGTAGATCCCTATTAAGACAACTGGAGTCTAGGCTGCAAGTCTGAGCATCTCCCCTGAGGCGGGGCCTTAGGCGTGGTGGCCACGGCCCACCCCCCCACACACACTTAGGTGACTCAAGGTCGAGACTCGCACTGTGCCTTGAAACAAGTCCTCTCCTCTGAGTGGTTCCCACCCCTGAAATTATCTCCCTTTGGAAAGCAGGGGACTTGGGTCCTGCTTGGCACTGGCTCAGCACTGTCGGCTTGGGCTGCAGCAGGGCCCTCAGAAGAGTCCTTTTCTCTAATGGCAACTGTCACCTATTTAAAACCTAGTCCTGGGCCGGACACACAGTAGGCGTCCGATAAGTGAATATCCTTAAGTCAACTGAAGAGGGGGTGGGAAAGGAAAGCAATTTTGCAAACTGGTAAGGACTATGTCCGTGTTAGATGGGCTCTAATGAGCATCTACGGTGTATCAGGCCCTGTGCTGAGCGCTTTTACGTGTTTGATTTCAATCAACAACCTTTAATTTAAGGTGGATGTGATTCAGGTCCGTTTTACGCAAATGTAGAAGTGAGGCCCTGAGAGAAGTACCCCAGGTGTGTCTGGCTCCAAAGCTATGCTCTCAGCATAGCATCTGCTCGGCCTCTTCCTCTATGAAATAACACTTCTGTCCAGGTCTCCCGCCACCCGATTCACTCCATAGGCCCTGGCTCTCCAACGATGCCCACTTCTCACCGCTTAACTTTCTGATTTTTGGCAGAGCAGCCCAGGAGAACTGCGCAGGCGCTCACCTGCCCCCTCCCCAAGCTCCGCCCACGGGGCTCAGTTGTGTGCGTGGAGCAACTCGCGGCGCCCCGCCTGAGCGTCAACACGCAGGCGCGAGGGCGCGTGCCCTCCGCTGCCGGCTCTGATTGGCTGCCGAGGGTAAGGGCACCGCCCAATGGGAGGTGTGGATAGTGAGGGGTCCCGCACGCCAGGAGCAGAGAGGGTCTGTGTCAAGAGCGGCGGGGGCTGCAGGAGGCGAGAGAGACGGGTGAGGGCGCCGCGGGGCGGGCGGGGAAGAGAGCGCTGGGCGTACGGAGAGGGCGGAGGGAGAACGAAGGGGACACCGGGGGACGGAGAGCCGTGGGGCCTGCGTTAGGGCGGGAGCGGCGCGGAGTGGAAGGAGAGCGCTCCTTCCTCTGTGTCCTAGAGCATTGATTCCGCTCGTGCGGCGTGCAGGACCCTTCCTTGAGCCCGCCGCCCCCGCCCCTGCCCCTTGCAGGGCGCTCTCGTGCCGCGGACTTGATTAAGTCTGATCGGTGAAAGGGGACGTATAGCGGAAAAGTTCGAACTTCCAGGCCCCTGGTGGGTTCTTTCCCGGAAGGACTTACTGACCCACCGTGTGAAAAGCCCCTATGCCCTCCGCACCAGTAGCACACAATCCCAAAATTGGGAAAGGAGGAAGGCAGACGAAAAGTCCCAAATTTTAGATTGCTCAGGCCACTTCTGAAGGGACATTGACAGGGTGCCTACTTTGTGTAAGCCTTCCACCAGGCTTTGGGCCTTACCCCATGGGAGTTCTGATGGAGTGTGGCTGTAAACAAGGAAAAAGCTGAACTCTGGGGCTCCAGGTCGACTCATTCCTTTATCGAATGGCTGTTGTGTGCAGGGCCGTAGTAACTGAGGTATTAGTGAGGGAGTTGGAATAAGTAGTTAAGAGTAACTCCTGGGCTTTTAGTGAATCATTTATTCAGGGACCATTTATTGGGCATCGAGTGAAAACAGGGTCACATGCTGGGCTGTGTTATTGTGGGAATTCACGGTCCAATGGGAAAGTTGGCCTGTTGTGAGAAGTGGAAGGGGCACAGGGAAAGTTAAACACTCATGGCCTCGCTTCCTGGAGGGAGCATTATTCATTCACAGAATATCTACTGAGTACCTGTTGCGGGCTAATCATTATTCTTGGTGCTGGAAATACATCAATGAGGAAGAGACCCAACTTTCCTGCTCTCTGGTAGCTTAATATGAGCAACTTTGCCTGCCTGGCCGTAATCTGAGCTCCACCTGCCCTTTGGAACTAACAGATGAGTTAAAGAAGAGATAGAGACAGTGGAGGTTGGATTCAGAAAATTAGCTGTGAGGGGTCAGTCATTTGCTAAAGGGTCTCTGAGCCCCTGCTGTGTGAAGAAGCCTCGGTTGGGTTGAGCCCACACATAAAGAAGGGGAGGTGGGGGCACGAACAGGGAAGTTAAAAATCCCTCTCCCAGGTCCATGGTTCTGTTGGTGACATCAACCCCTACAATAAATTAGACCTGCCTTGCCTGCATGGTCAGTCTGGAGAGGAGCACAGACTTGCATCCTGGGCTCATGATATCTGCTACGATAGAGGTGGCACAGGTTGCCATAGGAACCCCAAGGAAGAAGGAGTGGACATCACCCTGAGGATGCAGAGATGTTGTCAAAAAAGGCCTCACAAAGGAAGTGCTAGGTAGGGGTTTGCTAGACCAGGAAAGGAGAGAATCTTCTTGGCAGAGGGAATAGCCACAGCAAAGATTTCGGGTTCAGGAGTAATACTCTGGTGAACTACAAGTCATGGTTGTATTTGACGTTTCTCAGGTACCAGGGCCTTCATGGTCAGTAGTACTTTTACCTCATTTCACAGGTGGCAGAACAGTGTCAGAGAGAGGAAGTAAGTGGTGGAGCTCAGGTTCAAGCCAAGGGCATTCTGGTCCAAAGCCTGTGCTCTTGAGTGCTTGGCCGCATCTGTGTGTGTACATACGCTAGGAGGAGAGGTGGTGCCCAGTGAGGGAACTGCACAGGCAAAGGTTGAGGGGCATAAAGAGACAGGTATTCCTTTTTTTTTTTTTTTTTTTTTTTAAGATTTTATTTGTTTATTGGAGAGTGAGAGTGAAAAAGGAAGCAGAGTGGGGAGGGCAGAGAGGGGGAGAAGCAGACTCACTGCTGAGCAGGGAGCCTGATGTGGGGCTTTATCCCAGGATCCCAGGATCATGACTGGAGCCAAAGGCAGACGCTTAACCAACTGAGGCACCCAGGCACCCCGAGACATGTGTCCTTAGAAAGGGGCAGCTGGCCCTCTGGGTAAGGAGGGAGGGTAGCATCAGAGGGGGCTGCCCCTGTCTTACAGATGCCCGGCAGCATGGTGCACGTGTCAGCCTCAGAATCCCACGTTCATTGAAGACTGAGGCACCAAAACTGGATCCAGGCTTGCTGATTGTAGAGGCTGGTGAGTAAGGGGATGGGCAGAGAAGCTCCTAAGCCACCTCCCCCTCCTGGGGCCCTGACGTTTCATCAGCTCCCCCTTCTTTTTCCAGGCACTGCCTTTCCCACCATGGCAGAGGTAGCGGCTGAGGTGGCTGAGCTTCCAACACAGATGTCACCAGGGGCAGTAGAGATGGCAATACCAATGTTAGGGGAGATGACAGAGATGTCAACAGAGGTGACAGAGATGACCCCTGGGGAGGCTCTGGCCTCATCCCTTTTCTTTCAGCATCACCAGTTCATGTGCTCTGAGTGTGGCAGCCTTTACAATACACTGGAGGAAGTCCTGTCACACCAGGAGCAGCATGTGCCCAATGTCACCGAGGACGAGGCTCTGGCCACCCAGGATCCAGGCTTGGAGCCAGAACTCCTGGCAGGGTCTGACGATGGGCCCTTCCAGTGTGGGGAGTGCAGCCAGCTCATCCTGTCCCCCAGTGAGCTCCTGGCCCACCAGGACGCCCACCTCCGGGAGTCTGCAAGCCAGATCCAGTACCAGTGTGGGGACTGCCAGGAGCTCTTCCCCTCGCCTGAGCTATGGGTGGCTCATCGCAAGGCCCAGCACCTTTCTGCTGCAGCAGCTGAGCCACCCGGGCCACCCCCGCTGCCCCCACCAACGCCACCACCTCCACCTCCTGCTCCCCCTGAAGTGAAGATGGAGCCCTATGAGTGTCCTGAGTGCTCGACTCTCTGTGCCACTCCTGAGGAGTTCTTGGAGCATCAGGGCACCCACTTTGACTCCCTAGAGAAAGAGGAGCAGAATGGTCTGGAGGAGGAGGAGGAAGAGGAAGAGGAGGAAGACGATGAGGAAGAGACAGAGGAGGAAGAGGAGGCGGTGGCGGAGGTTGGCGATGATGCCACAGGAGGCGACAGGGCCACAGCTGGTCCGGCCCAGGGCTGTGGGGATTGTCCCCAGCACCGGACTTCAGCAGAGGCCCGCCGGCGGCACCGACGGGCATCCCGGGGCCCCACATCGACAGCCCACCCCTTCCACTGCAACCAGTGCCAGCGCAGCTTTAGCTCGGCAAACCGGCTGCTGGCACACGGGCGGGCCCATGTCGGCGGCACACACGAATGTACCACGTGCTCCAAGGTGTTCAAGAAGGCGGCCTCCCTGGAGCAGCACCTGCGGCTGCACCGCGGGGAAGCCCGCTACCTGTGTGTGGACTGTGGCCGCGGCTTCGGCACGGAGCTCACATTGGTGGCTCACCGGCGGGCACACACTGCCAACCCCTTGCACCGCTGCCGTTGTGGCAAGACATTCAGCAACATGACCAAGTTTCTCTACCACCGACGCACACATGCGGGCAAGAGCGGGGCGCCCCCTGTGGCGGCCTCCTCTTCCTCCTCCTCAGCTTCCCCGGCACCCACCATGCCCGCACCTCCCCCGCCACCCCCTGCACCCCCCGCCCAGCTGCCCTGCCCACAGTGCCCCAAGTCATTTGCCTCGGCTTCCCGGCTCTCCCGGCACCGGCGCGCGGTCCACGGACCCCCCGAGCGGCGGCACCGCTGCGGCGTCTGCGGCAAGGGCTTCAAGAAGCTGGTCCATGTGCGCAACCACCTGCGGACGCACACGGGCGAGAGGCCCTTCCAGTGCCACTCGTGTGGCAAGACCTTTGCTTCCCTGGCCAACCTCAGCCGCCACCAGCTGACACATACGGGTGTACGGCCCTACCAGTGCTTGGACTGCGGCAAGCGCTTCACACAGAGCTCCAACCTGCAGCAGCATCGGAGGCTGCACCTGCGGCCCGTGGCCTTTGCACGCGCCCCCCGCCTCCCCATCACTGGCCTGTACAACAAGAGCCCCTACTACTGCGGGACATGCGGCCGCTGGTTCCATGCCCTGGCCGGCCTGCGACTGCACCAGCGGGTCCATGCCCGAGCCAGGGCCGTGACCCTGCCGCCGCCCCGATCGCCACCCCCAGCCCCGCCCCCACCCCCTGAGCCTCAGCAGACCATCATGTGCACCGAGCTTGGGGAGACCATCGCCATCATCGAGACGTCCCAGCCACTGGCACTTGAGGACACGCTGCAGCTGTGCCAGGCTGCGCTGGGGGCCAGTGAGGCGAGCGGGCTGTTGCAGTTGGACACGGCCTTCGTGTGACGTGGCCAAAGAGTGGCAATAAGAGAGTTTGGTTGCAGCAGCAATTGTGGGCGCCTCTGGGGAGAAAGGGGACCACCCCCCGGGTGCCAGCATCCACCCTGGCCTCTTACCCGCTGACTCCTCACAACAGTCCTCCCCAGGTCTCCCTCGCCACTTTTCTCTGCCTGACGGGATACCGAAACTCTGAGGTCTGATGCGATCTGTTCCAGGTCATCCCCACTGCGTTATAAAAGAGGGTCTGCCAAGGTTCTTTGTTCTGTATCCATCACCCTGGTGCCCAGCAATGTCAGGTGACCTTTCCTGAGCCCTGAGCATGTGCCAGGTCTGTGCGGGGCACTGTCTCATACCTCCTCGGGTTCTCACTTGTCCCTTAAGCCCTCACCTTCCCCGGACTTTGGGCACCCAGGACTTGGCTCTGCCTTGACCTCTGTGGACTTCCCTAAGCTCACTTTTGACAATGTGGAGGGAAATCTGTAGGTACCTAGGGACTCTGCAGCAGGCCAGGTGGTGCCGGAGCCCCAGGAATGACTCAGAGCCAGGCTGTACCCCAGGAGGTGCACAGTGGGGTAGGAGGAACACACAAGTACAGATCGCCTTGCTCTCTGAGTGCGTCTCATTGATTTGTTCAGCCTGGGAGTCCTGCGGCCTCCTTCCCTCACACATGCTGGGTGACGCTGGGGGCCAGGAAGGAGGCAGCTCTGCCCTGGCCCTGGGCAGCAGGCAGATACCAGCCCCAGGATCCTCAGGGCTGCGATGGGGATGTACAGGGACAGTGGGATCCCAGAGCAGGGAGCAAACCCCCACCACCAGTACCACTCTAGGAGGGGTAGTCCTTGAGGAACAATTAGGAATCTGCTAACAGGAAGAGGACATAGCAGGCAGACAGCACTGCAAAGAGGGTGAGTTCTTGGTATACTTGGAAAGGGTCCAGTTATTCACAGCTACAATAACAGCAAACGCGACTGCCTAGCCGTGGCAGGCACCGTGGCTAGCACCGTGCACAGATTATGATGCAGCAGGCCTGCGAGGTGATCTCAGTATTAGCCCCATTGTGTGGATGAGAAGACAGGGACAGAGACTCGCCCAAGGTCTCACATTAGGCAGCAGTGTCGCTGAGATTTGAATCCAGGGCGGGGGTGGGGTTGGTGCCTTCAGTCCGTGTCTGCCACAGTACTGCCGAGTGAGTGACTGGAGACTGAGACGGGCACGGCAGCACTCAGAGGAGGCTCTGTTCCAACTGGAGGGAAAGTGAAAAAGTGAGCTGGTGTCACACAGCAGCTGAGGTTTGATCGTACTTCGAAAGATCAAAGGTCTGAGGAACAGGAAGGACTTCCCAACTTTTTCAAAGGTTACCTGGGTTGGCAGTCCTTCCTCTGTAAACAGAAGTAGAGGGTTTATGGCAGGTCCCTGGAACAAGTTCCCGCCAGGCCTCTGCAGACGGAGGTGTTCAGGCAGGGGAGGCCATGGCTGAAAGGCATCTGTGAGGGAGGCAGGTCTGGACCTGGGAAGGCCAGACTGAGAAGTGGGGGCAGGGTGGGGTAGTAGGGGGGCAAGGAGGGTCAGAAGTGGGGCTTAGGGCTCCCTGGCATCAGGGTGGGGCAAGGGGGCAGGCTGAAGATGGTCTAGGAGGGAAAGAATGGGACTGGGCCAGGGTAGAGGCCACAGGAGTGGGAAGAAGGGGAGGGACAACCTCCGTGACCTCACTGGCTGAACGGATGTGAGCCACAGGAAGGTAGGCGTGCCTGGGGTGCCCCTTGCCCAGACCAGCCTTTCTCTCTTCTCTGGTCTCCTTGCTTTAAGTATTCATCTTACAAACAAGGTGCTATCCAGAGAGCACTGAGCAGGGAAGGCCAGGGATTGTTCTGGGCAGTATACAGATGCCCCCTGGAGCTGGCCTGAGCAGACTGGAGAGTTCAGATGCCATAGGAACAGTCCCTGAACTCTCAGAACACGTTCAAAATTCCCCTTTTGGGGGCACCTGGCTTGCTCAGTAGAGCATGTAACATTTGATTTCCAGGTTGAGTTCAAGCTCTGCCTTGCGCGCGCGCGCGCACACACACACACACACACACACACACTGGATATAGAGGTTACTTAACAAACTCCTTCCCTTTTTCTTCACAATTGAAGTCCGGTGGAGGATGTATCAGTTGCTCCTCAGGCCTTCCACTTCTGGGGCCTCCCCCCTCTCATAGCATCAGCCCTGCATGGAGGAGATGCCCTATTCCTGTGCCCATGGGCCCCCCCATCTGGCCCCCCAGCATGTTTTCAAAGCAAAGGAAGAAGCCAAGGTCTCTGCACCCATCTTCCCAGTATCCCTAGATGTGGGCCAGGTATGTGCCATTTAAAACAGAAATGAGAGCTTGGAGATGTGTTACAGTTTAAGAACAGCTCCCCTGCCCAAGAAGAGTCCACATCCAGGCTGATGTGGCCTCAGTGACCGTTTGTCACCTGGCGTCCTTGTGAAGCCCCAGGTAGCTCGGGCCGTGGGACACAGAGCCCTCATGTTCAAGTCTTGACTCTGCCATTTCCACTCAGTGGCTTTGACCCCTGATCCCCTGTTCTCTCAACTGTCACCTGGGGATACCAGTGCCTGCCTCCCTCTGAAGGCAGCCCCCCAACACACACTAGGCCTCTGCTGTGGAGGAGCCAGACTGTTCATCCCACGTGCAGAGCTGAGGCCCGGGAAAGCTGGGCACGTGCGTCAGGGCCAGGACTCAGGCAGCCCAGCCTGGGTTCACCCTGCCCCATTGCTGAGATGTCCTGTCCCAGCACGGCCCCTCAGGCACCTCCCTCACCTCTGTGGGAACAAGGCAGCCAGACAGGAAGCAGGTTTTCATGCCAATAATTTATTGAACGGAGGTCTGTACACAGGCAAACCTTACTGTGGAAACCAAGACATCAGGAGCTCCCCCACCCCCACGCCCTCAGCCCTCCAGGGTGGGGAGAGGAGGGAGGAGACCTCAGGGGCAGAGGACAGGAGGGGGAACACAGCTGTGGAAGGGGGATGGGCCAGGTTGGACGGTGTGAATCGACGTTTTCTTTAAGAAAAAAATTATAACAATCTATTTACACCCGGGGGGGGGCGGGGGGAAGGGAAGGGAAGAGGAATAGACAGGCCGGTCTGGTTCTATTTACAAGGGACACAGGAGGGGAGGAGGGGTTGGAGGAGTGTAGGCCTGGGAGGAAGGGAGGGGGCCAAGGGGGTAGGAGGTCCTCATGCCTCCAACCCCCCGTCCTTCCTACTCTTCCCTCCCCACAACCAGTTAAAATCCTCTTAAAAAGCCCACCACTGGGTGAGGCTGGTGAGGGAGGGACTGGAGGTAGGGACAGGGACTCATTTACCTCTGCCCTCTAGTCTAGGGGCCCAGCCAGGTCAGGAACTTGATGGGCTATGGTCCCCCTTCCCAGCCCCACCAGGGGCTCCCAGATGGAAGGGTGATGGGAGGGGCCCTCAGGAAGAGTTAGTGAGGGGAGCCGTGGCATCGGTCGTCTGCCAGTCTGGGCCGGTCTGAGCCTCACTTAAAGCTGAGGAGGAAGAAAAAGCAGAGTTACCCTGGGCCTCTCTGACCCCGGTCCAGGAGCAGGACCTCGGTGGGGGATACTGGTAGACACAGACAGCTGCCACTCTTAGGTCCAAGGCTACGTCCGCCAACGCCAAAGGGCCAGGTTGGTCATGGAGTGACTCACCAGGGAGCCAGGCCCCACATAAAAGCGGGCAGCTAGAACTCAGCCCCCACCCACAGCACTGCCCTGAGGAAAGGCAGGCCCACTGTTGCCCAGATTTTCTTCCCCAGGAGACACAGGAAATCGGGATCTGTACAGGCAATGGCCTGTTTTTAAACGTGGGCAACAAATTTAACTGTTTATTTGTGTAAGCCAAACCTATCTCTTTGGTTTTCCAGTTAGCACTTAAACACAAATATAGGCAATCAGACTCTATAAAGGTGGCCGTTCGTGTGTCGTATACTGTCAATCCTCAACGAGTTCCACGCACATGCAGGGATCCCAGGGGCTGTGGGGACAGGCCTGCCTCCCAGGCCGAGAAAGGCTTTCATCCACAGCAGGTGGCCCCCGACTTACCTTGTGAGGATGGAGTGAGGGAGGCAGTGCCCGCTGGGGACCTCAAGTGAGGAGGGATGAGAATGGCGTTGAGAGATGGCTGGATGGAGAGTTCTAAAGACAGGAATGGACAGGCCCAGTCAGGAGGCGGGTGCTGGCAGCTGGGGTTGGGCTTAGGAAGGGGCACCAGGTAGGGACCCAGCTCTTGGCAAGGCCAGGAGACTCTTGTAATCACTGAACACTTTAAATGACAAACCAGAAAGGGCCTAGCACAGGTGATTGCAGAGCACGGGTGAAGCAGTTCCGTGTCTCCTGTATCAGGGCCATCTCCCAAGCACCCCACTCCTAGCTCTAGCACCAAGCGCTCCTCCACAACGCTGTTGGCTCCCTGTACCCCACGCTGTGCCCTCACCTCCAGGACTGAAGTTGAAGAGGGGGGGAAGCGGGCGGTTGTTGGGGAGCTGGGTTCCGTGACATCGCAGTTCATCAAAGAAGCTGTGGGCGCAGGCTTCCAGAGGGGAGAGCCTCGAGGACGGTGTGTACTCCAGCAGGCTAGAGCAGAGTGCAATGGCCTCTGGCGGCGTTCGAGATTTGAACACCTTGAGGGGAAGGGGACAAGTCAGGAGGGCGAGCAGCCCAGGCACCGGGTACTCCTGCACCGCGCTGCTCCAGGGCCTGACTCCTGCACTCCCACTTTCCAAATGAGGTATAACCACTAAGAAGTCACTTTTTTGGCGGTGAACAGCTCACCCAGGTCCCATCACTGGACAGGTCCTGCAGTGAGCCTGTTTCCCCAGCAGAACAATGGCACTCTCGAACTTACCATGGACCCTCAACATCTAGAGAATGGAAGATGCCATAAACTTTGAAATCTGAACAGACCCACTCCCAAACCCTGACTCTATAGCCAGGTCCCCAGACCAGCTGGCCTCCAGAGGGGACGTCGACCTTGCTGCCTGAGCCCCCAGCCCTGCCCCACCTTTGTCCAGGGGTGAGCTTTAATCTGGGGAAACTTGAACTCCGTGTAGTTAGGGTTCATCTCTCGGATCTGTTCCCGGGTTGGTGTACCCAGCACCTGGAGAGAAAGGGAGGTCTGAGCCACAGCTCCTAGCCCTCGACCCTGTCCCCGCCCACCCGGCCACAGTGCCCTCACCTTGATGATCTCCACCAGCTGATCTACCCCGCTGTCCCCAGGGAAGATGGGCTGGCCCAGGAGGAGCTCGGCCAGGACGCAGCCAGCTGACCACACATCTAAAGGGGGTGGGGGAGGGTCAGGGCTGCCCCATCCATCCCCTCACAAACACTTCTCTTCCCCACAGTCATCCTGAGGGTGCCAGGAGAAAGCCCCATTTTCTCAGCCCCAGCTCAAAGTCCTACACGGTTTAGGGACACGGGAGCCCACTATTGAACCTCCAGGTCAGCCTGACCACACTGCGCTCCGCCATCCAAGCGTTTGCCACCGTCATTGCCTCTCCCCCCTCAGCGATCCCAGGAAGCCCCTGCTCTGCCTCTAGACTCGGGACAGCCCAACATACCTAGGACAGGCTTCTGTGTTCTCTGGGCCCCAAGAAGGTCAAGCCTTAAGTCCTAGGCCTAGCCTCTATCCTGCCCGCAGGAACAGCTATAGGCCAGTAGTCTTGCCCCCTCCCTGGTCTGTACCTTGACCCCCACCCCCCCAGCACACATTCACACCTAAGGACCACGAAGTTTCTTCACGCTGCCTGGGAATGCTCTCCCAACCCTTTCACGGCCTCTCCTCCCGCCTGGAGGTTGCACTGTCATCCCCACCAATGGGACAGGCCCCAGAGACCCAGGGAAAAAGTCACACCCTCTTGCTGGTCAGCCTTGCCTCCAAGGTTGCTGGCAGCTTCTCACCACCACCACCACCACCACCACCACCATCGCCCCGACCGCCACCCCCACCCAGATTTACCCCCTCCCCCCGGGCCCCCGAAGAGAAGGCTGACTGGGAGTTTCCAGAGCCCACGTGGACTCTGAAGTCAGGTCAGCTTTGAAAGCCCAGTCCTGCCCAGCCCCAGCGGTGCGAATGCAGGCAGGCGGCCTCTCGGCTCTCAGCCTCAGACTGCTCATCTGTGAAACGAGCAGACGCCAGCATCGCCCTCCAAAGTTTGTGAGGACTGGATAAAAGAACACAGGTTAAGCTTGTATCACCGAGCGTGGCAGACAGCACCCTTAACGCAAAAACTGCCATGCCTGCCGCTCCCCACCCACCGCCCTCCCATAAGTCTGACCAATGGACGAGGTGTAATCAGTGGCTCCGAAGATCAGCTCCGGGGCCCTGTAGTAGCGAGAACAGATGTAGGAGACGTTGGGCTCCCCCCGGACCAACTGCTTTGCACTGTGGGAAGAGGTGGGCAGGGGTCAACAGAAGGCAAGGGATGGGGTCCCCCACACTCCTCACCCCTTCAGCCACCCAGCACAGCCCAGGCCAGGCCCACCTGCCAAAATCGCAGAGCTTGAGGACAGCTGTGTCAGGGTCCACCAGCAGGTTCTGGGGCTTGATGTCACGGTGACACACCCCCTGGGAGTGGATGTAGGCCAAGCTCCGGAAGAGCTGGTACATGTACACCTGGGATGGGCAGGGGACAGCACGACTGCAGGTTCTGCCCACAGAACCTGCCAGAGATCCCCCCTCATGGCTGAAGAGCCCTTCCAAGCTCCTTGCTCCAGCTCAAAAACCCTTCTGCTGCCCCTGGGTCCTCCAAGTTTGGGATGCACCGGGATCACCTGGAGGGCTTGTTCCAACAGGGACCCCGGGGCCCCGTCCCAGAGTTTCTGACTCAGTAAGCTCAGGATGTGGCATCTGCAACGGGCCCTTCAGGGCTGGTGCCGCCCCCCACTTTGAGACTACTGCTCTAGTCACACACCTCAGCAGGAGCCTGACAGCAACACGCAGACATCAGGAAGGCCTTGTGGGAGCCAGTCGCTCAGCTCCGAAACCACTGGCTATAGGAAGGGCTCTGCTTCCTTCGTCTGCCAGTCAAAACCACCCACAGACTAGCCTCTCTCCAGCTGGATTTTCCTGCCACTCTCCCTCCCACCGATTAGAACATAAGTGCCAGGAGAGCAGGGATCTCGATGTGTTTATCACCGCTGCATCTCCTAGGGCCTAGCCCAGTGCCCAGTGTGCAGTAACCACTCAGGCCAGTTTCCTGGGCCCTCGTCCTCCTGTTTCCACTGCCCTTGGCTAGAGATGCCGCTTCCTCACCCTGCAGCTGATGATCTTTCAGAAGCCTTCCTTGATCCTTCTTACCCCCAAAGCAGGCAAGCCTGGGGGCCTGTTTCCAGAATTCCCTATGCTCCTTCTAGTACGGCAGTTGCTAGTCGTTTTATAGTTCTTTGTGACAACAGCTGTCTGCTCGGCTAAACTGAGAGCTCTTCCACAGCAAAGCCTGGGTCTCAGTCAGCTGGGCCTCTGGAATCACTCGATGCTGGGTTCAGCACACAGCAGCCACAGCAGAGATTCATCAAACCAGAGGACTCCCCTCCCGGGAGGCAGGATCCCCCAACACCAACCATTGGTAGAGCTCTGAGGCTGCCCTGGGCCCAGGGTTCTTAGAGCTGGCAGGAGGAAGCTGCTCAACCTTCAGCCGACCTGAAGCCACCCACCCCTCCCGATGCACAAGGCTGCTGCAGCCTCTGCTCTCTGTATCAGCCCTCCACTCCTTGATTCTTTCATCCATTCATTCGAACGTCTCCTGAAGGACAGTAATAGCCGGGGCATAGCACCAGGCCATGGGGAATGAGCTTGCACAGATGCCAAAGATGCGTCCTTTCTGGGTTCTGTGGACACCAACATTCCTCCAACCCTGCCTCCTTCCCACTTGCCTCTGCCAAGGCTCCGAAGGCCAGGACTCTGACCTCAGTGTTTCCTCCCTTGGTATTCTCAGGCCCCACCCCAATTCTGGGCCAACTCCACCGCTACTGGAGCCCTGGGCTCCCAGTGTGGACCCAAGCAGGTACCCTGCAGTCTCCCCAGGCCCCACTTAGCCTGCCTCCCTGATTTGGTCAGGCCTCAGGGTGGCCTGCCCTCCACTGAGCAAGTTCCATCTGCGGCGGATATGGAGACAAGAGCAGGGAACACAAGGCCTCTGGGGAGCAAAATAAATCTAAAGAATGAGGGACACCTGGGTGACTCAGTGGTTGAGCATCTGCCTTTGGTGTTATTCCGGGGTCCTGGGATTGAGTCCCGCATCAGGCTCTCCGCAGGAAGCCTCCTCCTCCCCCTGCCTGTGTCTCTGCCTCTCTGTGTTTCTTGTGAATAAATAAATAAAATCTTAAAAAAAATTTTTTTTTGGAGGATAAGGGAACCCACAGAAGGCAGGAGAATCCAGGGACCCTGGCTTTGTAGGCCTGGGCCCCAACAGCCTGCCAGACTGCCCACCTTGACATAGATGATAGGGATGGTCAACTTGGCCTTGGTGAAATGGCGGGCCACCCGGTACACTGTCTCGGGCACGTATTCCAGCACCAGATTTAGATAAAGCTCATCTTTCTGCAGAGAGCAAAAGAGAGGTGTGAGGCGCTGCTGTGAGGAACAGGCGGGGAAGGGGGGGGCGGGGGAGGGAAGGCTCATAGAGGGGGTAACGGGGGAAGGACTGGCAATCACGAGAAAGACAGGCAGGAACATGGCGGGGAGTCAAGGTGGAGGACTCCCCCGCACACCCAAGGTCTCACCTTCTCCCCACTGGAGTAGAAGAAGTATCTCAGCCTTACAATATTGCAGTGGTCCAGCTTACGCATAATCTGCAGCTCTCGGTTCTTGGGAGCAAAGGGAAAGTGCCTCAGATGACAGCCTGACTCCCCTCACCTCCCCCGCGCCCACCCCACAGCCTCGCTCCCCCACCCCTGCGAGTAGAGCCAGGCAACCACTCCTTACATCCCAGCTGCACAGCCCCTCTGGGGCAGTCCCTAATTCCTCACCCTAGGAGCTAAACCCAACCTACAAATGAGCTTTCTTCAGCCCACTGCTCAAAAATGTCCAATTTGTTGCTGACCTTTGAAAACCAAACATCTTCACGTACAAATTCAGTTTTCCAGCTGTCTTAAAAAAAATCGCACAAGGCCCAAGTGACAAGAGACAAGTAGTGGCCACCAAACTTACCCTGGTCCCCACTCCTCTCTACTGCTTCTGCTAGAGGCATCTGGGCCCTGGAACCCTGGGCCTGGATCCTAAGGCCCAGGTTCCAGACTTCCACCTTCCCAAAGGGGATCCAGCCTCAGCCTCTCCTCCAAGACACAGTCTTAATCTCTTCCCTATTCTCTGTCCCCCTGAGAACTCCTGCCCTCAGATCCCTCTCACCTCTGGTACTCAACACTAATCAAATTCTGACCCACACCCTGGAGCTCCTCCTGCGAGGGCAAGGAGGGGTTCTCCCTGCCAAGGTCCAGGCCGAGACCTGGTTCCCTCCCAGCCTAGGGTCAGTTCATTCATATCCAGACTAGCCTAAGCTCTAAAATGCCAGTCCTCGCAACACCGATCAGCCCTCAACTTCCACCTCCCCCATGTCCTCCTTGTTCCCTGGGCCTCCACTAGGTTACAGGGCACAGCTGTGTGAAGGAGGAATGGGGGACAGATCTCCCCACCACGGCATGTGGTTTGGTGAGTGTGGGGCAGGCTGCATTTCACCCTGCACTTGGCCAAGCACCTGGGTCAGGGCATGACCTTCACAAACACGCTCATCACCTCCACCAGCTTCCTGCCCGCTCTGTGCAGAAGGGTAGCTTTGTGCGTGAAGTGGAAGGCTTCGGAATCAGGCAAGCCAGAGTCTAGTCTTGCCCTCAAGTCAACTCTCTTCTACGAGTCTCAGTCTTAAGACACCGATACCTACCCTCAAACGATCTTTACGGGAGTTAGATAAGAACTTGCCCTTGTTACAAAGCACTTCACGCCAATCCAAAAGCCAGTAAACACCATCCTGGGCTCTCTGGGAACCCGCATGCCTATCTTCCACACAATTCACTCCCTTCTCTTTCCCTACTCTGGCCCATGTTCAGGTCCCCTGTGGAAAGCCAATTCCAGCCCTCTCGCCTATCACACCTGGTTACACCTCCTTGTCCCCACTTGCTACCTTGAACCTTTTGTCCTGGAGAACCTTCTTGATGGCCACCAGTTCCCTGGTCTCAGCCAGCCGTGCCTGGTACACGACCCCAAATGAGCCATTGCCAATCACTTTGATGTCTGTGTAAGCCACCTCCTGGGAGCGCTCCGGGCCTTGGCCTAGAGTGGCTACCACTGTGGTCACCTTCCCGCTGTCACCTGGGGAACAAAGGGGACACACAATTCACTGACCATCCCCCTTGCCACCACCCAATCATAGGGCTGTGGGAAGGAGGGGAATCACTACAAGGTGCTTACTGGGGGCCTCCTCATCCCCTCATCTTGGAGCAAAGATGGGTGTCAGATGCCTCCAGGTGTACTTTCTCCTTTTCCCTCCAGGGAATGCTAAATCCTGCCTCTTCTTCTGTGGGAGGACACTGACATCTAAACCTCTTGCTGTTCAAGCGTTGATAAGCTGTAATTTCTATGCCTGATAAGCAGCAAATCACTGGTCCCTCTTGGTTGGAGGGCAGCCTCACACTTGCAGATGTTGACTCCATCGACTCAGAGCTTACTGCCTGCTGGGGCCCCCTCCTGCCTGGGGAAAGCCTGACCCAATCTCTTCCATTTAATACAGCAGCAACCCTAAGGTACTTTGACTTTCAGCAAGCACTAGTTTTTGTCACAGCTTGGGGAACAGTGACCTCTAAGTCCTCATTGGTAGAGCTGGTAACTGCCACTGGTTTTCGGTGGCAGAAAGGACTCCTTCAGACTTAAGTGCCAGTGCCAGGACTCTCACTTTTTGGGGAGAGCTAGCCCGTCCCAAATACTTTGGGGTTAGAAAAAGTGCTGACATGACCTCCTCATCTGTGTGACCCAGAGCCCTAGACCCTTTCATGTATTTGGAGGGGTCCCCAGTGGGCAAGTACTAAGTTCTGAGAATGGCGAATCTGACCTCCGTTAACCAGGGGCTAGCCAAGCCTCGGTCCTCCAAAGGAAAGCTGTAATCCCTAGCTCCATTCTCCAAACAGCAGCAAACTTTTGTGGCGTTCTTAGAGAAAAGTGGCCCCTTTACTTTGGGGAACCATCAGACCCCAAAGAAAAGGAGTCACTGATGAATCAAACCCATTTTGAGGGGGCAGTGACACCTTTTGGAAAGAGATGATCCTACACAGCTGTTCTTCCACAGCCAGTGACACCACACCTCAGAACATGGGTTTAACCTCAGATCCATATCCTATGGGGAACTATGACCCTCCCCTGACCCTGTTTCATTTTTGTGGAAGAAGACCCACCACTATAAGTTTTTCATTTTCCTTGGTGTTTTGGGTTTGTTGTTGTTGTTTTTGTTTTTTTTTTATTATTAAGCAAATTCTACCCTCAATGTAGAGCTCGAACTCACAACCCTGAGATCCAGAGTTGCATGCTCTACCGACTGAACCAGCCAGGCGCCCCAAGCCAAGCTTTCAAAAGAACACTGACTATAGACTTGGTCTGCAGAATACAATGATTCCTAGTTTGTCCTTATTTCTAAGAAGCAACAATCATTAATTTCTACCACCGGGGATACAGTTTTACCTGTTACAGATGGGGTGATGGTAACTGATCTTGCGTTTTAAAAGGAAAGACTGCCTGGGTACCAGGTTTGGGAAGCCCTGGCCCAATCCTTCCCGGCCAGAGTGACCCCTAAACCATTTCCATGTGATATTCACTCCAAATCCCCATCCTCTAGAGGGGAGCAAATTCAGACCCCCCTCTTCTGAGGTGATGGTAATCTCATTCTTTTTGGGAACAATAACTCTCTAGCCCCATTTGCAAGTGATGACTCCTGATCCTGTTGTCTAATGGATGGCAACATCAGATTCCTGTTTTTGAGGCTTAAGGATCCAAGCCCTAGGCATCGGAAGAACAGGAACCTGTGACCCCTGTTTTGTGGAGAATTACTAAATCTAATCCTAAACTCCAATTGATGCTGACCCCTCAAATCCCTTTCTCTGGGAGGGGGAGACCTCAGATCCCATCTTTGGGAAGCACACTGAGCTGGAGCTCCTATCTGGGCATACAGAAGAACCTGATCGACGTCTGAAGGGCTTCAGGAACCCAGATCTCCACCCCCCACGGACGCTGCTAATACTCACGGCCCAGCTTCACTCCCGGCGGCGGGAAGCTAGTGCCCGCACCCGGGCCGCCGCTGCCTCCTCCGCCGCTGCCGGTGGGGCCGCCCCCGGAGCTCGAGGCCCCCACGCCCCCACCCATGGCTCCGACTGACGCCTTCCCACCGCCGCTGCCGCCCGGGCCGGAGGCCGAGCCCCCGGGGCCGCCGCCGCCGCCGCCGCCTCCGCCGCCTGGCTCCGCGAACGAGCTGGTCCGCGCCCGGCCCGAGCCCCCAGGGCCGCCCCCTGAAGGCGCGCCGCCGCTCATGGCGCCGAGCGCAGGCCCAGGCCGCGGGGCTCGGGCTGCCCGGGCTGCCCCCGCCGCCGCCGCTGCCGCCGCCTCCCCCGGGCTCTGGCCTCTTCCAGGCCGCGCCGCTCGGGCTCCGGCTCCGGCCCAGCGCCCGCCGCGGGGCACGCCGGGAGATGCAGTCCGCCTGCCCTACGCGCCGCCGTCGCCGCCCTCGGTCGGCACAGAGAACCGCGGGGCACGCCGGGAAATGGAGTCTGCAAAGGCTTCAGAGCTGACCGCGGGGGATGACGGGTCGCGCTGCTCGTCAGGAAATAGAGTCCTAGGCAATAAGTCGGCCGACTGTGTAGACGGCGGACCCTCAAGTACTTTGAGAAGTGGAGTCAGAGTCACACACTCGCTCCACTGCAGCAACTGCGAGCGCTAGATGTGCTTCAGAAATGCAGTTGAAGCCACTCTTTTCGGAGAGCTTTGTAGGCCTGATGCACGCCGGGAAACGGAGTCCAGACGCTCATTTAGTCTATTGGTTGTGTATGCCGGTCAGCGCCAGGTGCACTGTGGGAAATTGAGTCGGCGCCGGTGCATCCGCAGATATCAGGCCGTGAAGCAAGCCGGGAAATGGAGTCGTCGCCACGCCCTCACCGCATTGCAGGTGTACCGCGACTGCCAAAGTACGCCGGGAAATGGAGTCCCATGTGCTCCCCAAGCCCCAAGTGGACACTGCTATTACGGAGATAGGCTAGGAAATAGAATAGGTAGGTACGGCGTTCCTCTGCCCTCTTATGGTGGGCCGCAGTTCCTGCCGGGAAATGTAGTCGACACCAACGCTTCGGAGTAGTTGCCACAGTGAGCCTTTGTGTCTTCTGGGAAATGGAGTTCAAGGCAGACTCATTTGACTGAGGGGGAGGGATCTACCAGGAGCCCGAAGAATGCTGGGTAATAGTCCAGACCGGATCCTAACCCTTTGAGACGAGACTGCAGAGGCTCGCTGGGAAGTGTAGTCCAATCGGTACATTTGGGAAAGCGTGAGCCAAATGTGGAAGACGTCAATCCCCTGGGAAGATTGCAGTGTTCAACGCCTCCTTACCCTCCTCAGACCCCAAGAAAAAGCTGAAGTTGGTCAGGGGCTGCGGTAAAATGGAGCCCAAACATTCCAAATTCCAAGTTTCCACAAATCAGGAAGGAAAAACCCTCCCTCAAACAATTTGGGGAACAAAGTTCCCGGTGGTCTCTCAGAACAATAGTCTTCTAGCTTTTTCTACCGACGCGGGTTCACCAAGAGGCTGAGACGAGCATTAAAGCAGGTGAAAAAATTTCCGTTTTGCATCTCCTTTCAGCCTTTTGCGTACTCCCGCCTTCTAAGTTTACAGGATCCAGGAGGGCCCAAAACAAGGAAGCCGGCTAAGAGTAGCCTCGGGTTTTGTGCACGGACTAGGTCGCCCTATTTATCGATTAATAACCGGAAAGACTAATTTCAAAGGACCCTGGGAAATGAAGTTCGTGCGAGGGAGCGTGTGTGTGTGTGTGTGTGTGTGTGTGTGTGCGCGCGCGCCGGAAATATTTGGAACTAGAATGAAATCATCCTCGGCCCCTCCTATCCCCTAGAATAATGGGAAATGGAGTCTCTAGACGTTCACTTTAATCTGAGTCTATGTTCATACTGTCTTGCCCTTTCTGAAGCCTGAAGTCTCGTTCACTAGGTCTGACTGCAATTCGCAGCGGACCCACAAAGCCTTAGGGCCCCGGCAGTCTCGCGAAAGCCTTCTGGGACTACATTAACCAGAAGCCAAAGCGCGGACATACTTCCGCTACCTTTTCAATGAACGCGGCTGCATTAAGGAACAGTCCAGAGCGGGGGCTTCTGGGAGTGGTAGTTTTTCGGTCAAGTGGTGGTTGCTGCCCTCTGACGGCAGCTCAGAGATGAAAAGCAAAAATCTGAGTCAGTCCCAAGCCTGGGTAAATCAAATCCTACACTGGACCACCAAGGCCCAAAAGGGCAGCGGAGAAGTGCGGGATGGCAGCGGTTACTTAACGGCCGGAGCTCATGGGACACGCGCAGTGGACGGCGCGTGGACAACCGCCACGAGGGGATTGGGGTCCGTGGGAGTTTGAGGGCGACCATCTGAGGGAACCTTACCAGATTGTTTGCAGGGGTGAGAACGTTTGTTGAGGGGTACTAGGGCAGACTCTTAAGTGTCTATGAGGGGCCCGTGGGTGTCTTGAGGTGCTCAGGGGAGTCCATGGAGAGGTGAAGGGGCCTTACTGGGAACCAGTGGAGAAGTCACAGGGGATTTGGAATGTCTTCAGGATCTGTAGGATACCAAGAAACCACCGCTGACTGAGGGGATCTCTCAGGGACCCCAAAGGGCAAGCACCAGGAAGGAGCTTCAGGGGCCTGGGAGGGGGCGAGGGGGTGTGATGGTGCTGGGGGTTACAGGCAAGAAGAGAGTCTCTGAAAGGATGAATTGATGAAGTATTGTGAGACCTATAAAGGGCTTTCTATTTGGAATCAGAGATCCTGGGATATAGAAGGGAGCAAGGGTGTGGTCTTGCAGAAACTGAATACATTTAGGTGGGTCATTAAAGATTAGAGGAGCCGCTGGTGTTTTCAAGACCAGATGCCACCTGTGACATTCCTCAGGGTCAGAATTGGAGGCGACAGGTCTGGCTTTGCCGTGGTCTGACCTGAAGAGCAGTTCTGGAGCTGAACGCTCTTTAATCCATATTAGACCTGGTTAGAGATGCTCTGAAGGCACTGGAATCGGGCTGAGATTACGAGTCTGGGTCCACCCCCCTCCTCCCAGTGATAACATCCCCCTTTCTTCATCACACCACCACCACCACCACCAACTCAGTTGCATCTATGTTGCCAGGAGACATGCCTCATCCCAACTTCCAGAAATAGCCCAGTGGCCCCCACCCCAGGGAGTGACTTACATCACCCAGGAGAGGGAGCAGTTGCCCGCAGGCTGCCAAGGGAGCCTCGGTTTCCTGCCAGTACCCCAGCCCTGGATCCTCTCTTCACTGCCAATCGACATCATCTGGGACCACCCACCCTGGGCTGGCAGGAAATGAGGGTGAAGCCTGAGCAGATAGGAACTGCCAGCTCCTTCCCCCTCAGTGGCGCAGGGTGGAGTTTCTCCGTGAAGCCAGTCCAGCAGGCCTGAGTCCTCAATTCCCACTCCATTTCTTAGCTGTGTAGCCTTAAGGAAACTCCTTCCTCTCTCTGGGCCTCCTGTGCCTCACCTGCACTGAAGGGGTTGGACTGCCCCTAAGGACCTTTTCGGCCAGAATTCCTCCTTTTTCATCCCCGGAGCAAGTTCTCCAACCTGAGCTTCTAGCTTTATAAGCTCACCTTTCAGATCCTATGATCTTGAGACCTTTGTCTAGATCCAACCATCCTGGCCTTAGGAGAAAAAGGAGTCGTCAAAAGAACATGGGCTCCAGAAACAGACCTCATTTTAAGTCCTGGCTGGCCTTAGGGCCTTAGGCAAGTCATTTAACTGAGCCTTGCCCTTACCTCACTGGATGTGGGAGATAAAGCACTGCAGCTAACTAGGTATCAGCAAGTCGATCAGTACCAACTATGATTAAGCCTGTCCCTTCTCTTGGGACACCTAGGTGGCTTAGTGGTTGAGCATCTGCCTTCGGTCAGGGCATAATCCCAGGGTCCCAGGATCAAGTGCTTTGTCAGGCTCCCCGCAAGAAACCTGCTACTCCCTCTGCCTATGCCTCATGAATAAATAAAATCTTTAAAAAAAATTTTTTAAAGCCTGTCTCTTCTCCACTTGCTGGCAGAACATGTTTCCTTGGTTTGACAGACCACTAAGGAAGCGTGCAAGGTCTACATTTCAAGAGACACTGCAGGCCTGCTGCCAAAGTCTCACTCCCAGCCATGGGGACAGGGACAGGAGTATACAGAACTAGAAAGGAAAGGCAGTTCAGGTGATCAGAAGAGCAAAGGGCGATAGTGTTGTGGAATCTCAAGTGCTTCCAAGGACCAGGGGATCCCCCACAGAATAGGGGAGCTGTCTGAGGGCCAAAGGGTGCCTGAGATCTTTATCATCAGGCCCTGGGATTATGTGGCTCTGGGGTCAGATATTCCCCAGGCTTGGATTTGACCCATTAAGATGAGGTTAGACCTTCTGGCCATAGATCTCCTGGAGGGACAGTCTAGGCCCCTGTCTTTCAGAACCAAACAGAGGCTGTGACCTTGTGGTGGTTGTGCCTAGCACCCAGGACAGATCACCACATCCAAAGGTCCAAAGTTTTATTGTTTTGAATACATTCTCCAGCAGCCCCCCAACTTCCCTCCCCCCCCACCCTCCATCCCCAATACAGAATAAGGCTTGACCAAAGACCCCCACCCCAGGGGCCCCAGCTAGGAGGCAGAGGGGGCTTCCAGTTTGGTTTCAGGGCACCCCCTTCTCACCCCCCCACCCGCCTGCCTATGGGCTTAGTCCTAGGAGCAGCTGGGGGTGAAGGGGTTGGACCAGTGCTGGGGTAGGGAGTGGGAGAGGGATAGCAGGCACTTGTAGAGATTTGTGGCCTCTGGGCGGCACCCCTCCCCCTCCTCTGCCCCCCACCCCCCACCATGGAATTTTTGGTTCATCAGAAAATGTCCCTCCCTCTCCTGCTGCAACCCTGTGGGGTATGAGAAACCCAGGCACTCAGGGCCCCTGGAGGGGCAGGGAAGGCAGGACGGGGCTGAGGATGGCCGGGAACGGAGAGGGACTGGGACAGGGACAGGAGGCAGAGAACAGGGAGGGAGACAAGGCTTTTACTTCCTAAGCGATTGTAATAAAAAACGTTCCTGGGCATGGAGGCCAGAGCCTCAGTTCAAATATAAATTCCCCAGAATGGAGGTGGCCCCCTCAACTCCCCCCCCCTCCCTACCCTCCCCACCACCACTTTGCCTGGAGCTTAGAAACCCACAGATAGGGGAAAGCCCCCAGCCCTGGGCACCCACCCACCCTCACCATTAAAAAAAAAAAAATTAAAAGTTTTTTATACAAAACGTGGGGCAGGAAAGGGGAGGAGGCCGGGAAGACACCAGAGAGCTGTCCTCACCTCCAGGGCTGGGGGTGGGGGGGTGGTTAAGGCAGCAAAAGAAGCATGGGAGGTGGGGGGGGGACCAGGGGGACCCCCTGCCCACAGCTCTCAGGAATCTCGATGCTCCAGGGAGAGCTGGGCTGTAGCGTGCTGGAGGTCAGAGCTCACTCGCCTCGGGGTGAGGGGTCCCCCGGCCTCCCCGGGCCCCTCCCCGCGCACCTTCTTGTCCTCACCCTCATCCTCTGGGCCCCCAGCGGGGCCCCCACCCCCCTCCAGGCGACAGTCTTCACTCCAGCGCCGCTTGAAGCGCAGCTTGAGAGGCATGCACTGCGCCGCCCCGGGAGCCTCGCCGGGCTCGGGCTTGGGGGGCGCGGGGGGGGCACGGGGGGTCTTGAACACCTCCCCATCTTCCTCATCCTCATCGCTGATGTCCGTCACCTCCACTTCCTCCGACTCGCCTTCCGAGATAGGCTCCACCTTGATCTGTGGCGGTGGCGGTGGCGGGGCCAGGGCCCCCGCACCCTCGGCCAGCCCGCCCGCGCTGCCACCACCGCCAATGCTGATGCCACTGCTCTTGTCAGCACCCGCCGGGGCCTTCTCCCCAGCTGCCCGCTGCCGGCGTCCCAGCGGGGGCGGCTGGAGCTTAAACTTGAATGGGGAGGAAGAGGAGGAAGAGGAGGACGAGGCCGAGGAGGGGACCGGTGGGGTCTCCGGTGCCATGGGCGGCAGCGGGCACTTGTCAGGGCGCTGTGGCTGGGGCACCACCAGCCCAGGGTAGTGCAGGAAGGCGCGGGGACTGAGGTGGTAGTTGTAGACGCTTTGGGTGTGGGCCTGCAGGTACCGTTTCATGTCCTCCGGGCTGAAGGAGAAGTGGGAGCCTCCCCCTGAGCCGCTGGGGCCACCGCCACCACTGGGGTACATGGGGCTCAGCGTCGGGGAGGGAGTGTAGGCCAGGTGAGTGGGTGTCATGGGCAGAGCCGGGGAGAGCTGAGGGGGGAGCAGGGAGCCAGGCCCAGCCAGAGGCGACACAGGGAAGGGGCTGAGGGGCTCAGGGCCACCCCGGGGCCGGGGGTAGACACGGAAGACGCCGGGGTCATGGGGCAGGCGTGCCAGCGGGGGCCCGCGGAAGGCACCCAGCTCCGGAGGCCCTGGCGGTCGGGCCCGGGGGTCCTCTCCCAGTGGCTCTTCCAGCTCCGACGTGCCATCGCTGCAGTCACTGACTGAGCCTCGGCCCAGGCGTCGGGCCACCACAGCCGAGAAGAGGGAAGAAGAGGATGAAGAGCAGGCCGGTGGGGAGCGGGGGTCCTCGGTGGGGGACAGCACCTCGGAGGGCGTTGAGGGAGGGAAGCGGAAGTGGCTGCCACCCGATGGCACTGGAGGGGCACTCTGGGGCACTGCGCCCCCTGCAGGAGAGGGGAGACGTGGCGTCAAGGTCCGCGGTCCAGCCTGGACACAGGCCCATCCTCTCCTCCCTCTGAGGCCAAACCCCCAGCCCAACTACTCACCAGCCAACCCCACATCGATGAAAGGGTAATTAACCAGCACCAGTTTGTTGAAGTTGAACTTGTAGGTGAACCGTTTCCCCTTGGTCTTGTGCAGAATGCGTTTGTTGTAATAATAGCTGTGGGCGTAGAAACACATTGGACCGTCAGTCACGCAGGGACCCCAGTCTAGACCCTTACTCGACGCAAGTTGGGTGTCGCTCACCAAGGAGGACCAAGAAACCTGGGTCACACGCGAGAAGCCAAGGACCCAGGAGAAACAGCTCTCCCCTCAGGTCTGGGGCCAAGACTAGAGGCCACACCCAGACTGTAGTCTCTCCTCAGGACACTTCTATGTGACAGAAGCGCTCCAAGGAGGATTAGGACTTGCCCGTGGTCGCACCGCTCCGAGCTGGCAAAGGATCAAACCCGAAGCCTATTCCCGTGGGTTATACGCTCCCCAGCCAGTGGGGGCTCCCCAGCCAGTGGGGGCTCCCCAGCCAGTGGGGGCCATCCACTCTGCCCAGGGGCTTCTGCCCCTCCTCACCGCAGGGCCCGGCTCAGCTTGTCATAATTCATCTGGGGCTTGCACTTGCGGACACCCCAGAGCCGAGCCACTTCGTCAGGGTCCTTGATGACGAATTCCCCGTAGTCCCCCTGCCAGGCGATGACACCCTGGTACTCCTCTTTCCGCAGCAGCTCCAGGATAAAGTGCCACAGCTGGATCTGCCTCGAGCCAGGGGACGACTCCGGCTTGTAGGCCCAATCCGGGAAGGCAAACCCTGGGGACAGACAGGAGGCAGGGGAGTGGCCCCGGGTCAGGATGCCAAGTCCAAGGCTTCAGGTCCCCTCCCAGGGTCCACCCTCCTAACCCCGCCCTCCACGTGGGGAAATCCGTCTCCCCTCTGCCAAGTCAGGACCTGAGTTAGGGAGAGACAGTGTGTGTCTGTGTGTGAGGGGGCTAGACGGGAGCTGGGGGGGGAGGGAAGCTGGAGCCTGCTCCAGCGACACGGGAGAAACAGGAAACCGTCGGCGGCGGGTCCCGGGGCCAGTGCCAGGGGGCCAGGCACCAAGCCAGGCCGGCGGGCAGGGCTGCCAGTGGGGGAGGGGCAGGAAGGGGCACACGTGGCCAGCCGGGTTGGGGCGATCCCCCCCGACCCCCCCAATTCCCATTCAGGGCCAGTTATACCCCTCCCCCAACTCACCCCACAGCTCCAGTCCCCTTCTGGGAACATAACACTGTCTCCCCTCCCAAAACCTACCAGAGCCCGACTCCCACCCCAGGACCCGATGATTTTTTTTTTTTTTCTTAAAAGGACCAGGAGGGGTGGGGTGGTTGGTTGACGATGAGGTCAGCGCTTGCACACACAGAGGCTTCTGTCTTCCCTGGAGAGTGAAACCCAGACTGTCTGAGAGAGCCCCCCCCCAACAAGCCCTAGACCCTCTGTGCTGACTGCCCTCCCCGGACCCAGGCGCATGGACACAACCTGGCTGGAACGCCCCAGCCCAGGCCTGGAGACTGAGCAGGCAATGCTGCAGCCTGTTCCCCCTTCCGCCTTCTCATCCTCAAGCTTCTTCCCTGCCCACCTGCCTACCCGCCCCCAGCATTAACCTTGGGTAGAGGTTGGTGGTGGGCTGGCTGGTCCCTGGAGGGGGTGGGCAGCCTGGGGGGGGGGACGGTGGGGGGGCTGCGGTTGTCATTTCCCAAACCCCCGGGTAATCAGGGGCCATCAATAATTCAGCACTAGGCAGCCGGTAATGGAGGGGTGGGAGGAGGGAAGGGGAGGAAGAGAAGGAGGGGGAGGCAGGGCAGGGGCCCTGATGCCACCAGAGGGAGAAGGCCAAGGTGGACAGCAAAGGATGGGCGGGGTCCCAAGTCCCAGTCAGGCTGCTGGAGTGAGCCTCTGGCCTGCCTCAAGCCCCAACTGAAGCAGGTACCAACCAGGCCTGGGGCAATGCTGAGCCTCCCTCAAAAACTCCACCGCAGCCTGGACTCCCAACAGAGGATACTTCCCCTTGGGGACACAGGGATTCAGCAGTTCCTACTCCCACAGGCACTACCCCTTCTAAATCCAAAGCTGACTCTATCCCCTACAGTGAACCAGCTTCCTGAGCCCCAGCCTTGGGTAGGATGGAATGGCCTGCATTCCCCACCAGTCACAGCCCCATTCAGAAATCCCAGCCTCAAACCAGCGCCTCGGGGCTCCAAGGATACGACCTCCAGCTGGTTACAGTCCCAGAGTCCTACACCAGCAGCCCCTGCTCCATTCAGAAGTGACAGCCCCTGACAATGCCTTCCATAGATCCCAGCATCCATAGCCCCATCCCTCTCTCGGGAATCCAGGTGTTCATCCCCATTATCCTCACCCCACTGGAGATTCCAGGTCCCAGGGTCATCCTCAGGGCCCGAAGGCCCTTAGGAGCCAAAGTTACCAAATGACTAGCTCCATGTACCCTCTGAGTCCTACAAAAAAAGCTCCTACCTCCCCCCAACTCAGGGCACCAAGCTCTGTGCTTCTCCCACCTAAGCTCCAATCTGGCTCACAGACCCAGGAGTGTGTGTGGTGTTGGCGGTGGGGGTTGTGAAGCCCCTGAGACATCAGTCTGGAGTTGGGGGAGTATACTGACTTCCATCCTCCCCCCCAAAATTAAAGCCACCCTTCCCAGCCCACCCGCCCCAGCCTCCTTGTCCCGGTAACCAGGCAACGTGTGTGCAGCGACAGTCCTGGGAGCGGGGGAGCAGGAGGCTAAAAATAAACTTTGCAGAAGAGAAGGAGTGAGAGAGACTACATGCAACACAAAGGGAACTCGGAAGGGAGGTGGGGGGCTCTGGGAAGGCCTCAAGCTGCCTTCTGGGGGCCGTCCCAGGCTGCCTCGTTAACCCCCCCTCCCTGAGCAAGCCTCCCTCAGGGGCTAGGACCCAGGATCCCACTCCAGTTAGAGACCCTCCCCACTCCCAGGTCCACCCCTACCCGGCTTTCCTCATCGGACATGGCATACATGAGGGCCTGTTCCTGGCTTTGGGGGGAGAAGAAGAGCGGGGGTGACGTCAGGGTGTCTCAATGGGGCTCTGTTCCCCAGGCCTTGGAGCCAGGAGCCAGGCACGGGCAAGGGGAGCATGTGTGAGTGTGTGTTGTGTATGGGTCCACGTGCTTCAACAGGGAACCACCGGGCCTGCGCCAAGAAAGCTTAGGGGAGCAGGACCCCTGGAGCATGGGGGTGGCAGTGAAACAGACAGCAAGCAGTTGACACTGAGAGAGGTGCTCAGGACATTCTGAGACAGGATGGAGAGGTGGCAGCAGACAAGACAGGAAGGGTTGGGATGGCAGGGTCCCAGAAGGCACACCTGGGTCCCACAGAGGCGGGGTAGGGATTCTCCCAGACGGACTGGAAACCAGGGGTGGGGAACAGAACTCCTGGGCACCCCCCAAATTCACATGACTGGCCAAACTTTTTTTAAAGGGACCATGGGGGTCGGAAGGGAGGGGTGGTGGTAGAGGAAGAACACGCCGACCTCCTGGGGGGCCCTACCACCTCCCCCACTACAGGCAGCCCTCGGTGGCGCCAGAGCCGGGAAGAAAACAGGAAGTGGGAAACAGCCGCGGCAGAGACTAGAGGGGCCGGGATGGAGGATCGGATGAGGGGCGTGCAGACGGACAGACGCGCCGATGGACCGATCGGGAAGCCATTCCAGGCCCCCGCCCCTTCCCCCAACCGGAGAATCCACACGCGCGGCTCGGCCCCAAGACAGGGGTAGGGGAGCGGCCCAGCCGGTCCCACCAGGAGAAGGCCCGCAGCAGGGAGGGAAGACGAGGCGGGGTTGTCTGGGCGCCTAGGCCCCCTCCTCGGGCGAGGGGAGGCTCCTGCTGCCCCCAAGGCCCAGCGGCCCCGCAGCCTGTGGGAGCCAGAGAGTATGTGGGACGCACGTGACTGACCCTACAGCACTCTGCACCCCTGCCCCACCCCCCTGCCCCCCTCCTCGGCCCCAATCCCCAGGCGCCGGAGCCCGGCTCGGAGCCCTTTAAGAGCCGCCCCCACCCGCCGAGCGGGGGGGCGGGGTGGGTGGGCCGGTCGGGGCACACACCCGCACACAGGAGCCCGAGCCGCGGCCGCCGCCGGGGGAAGGAAACAAGTTTGAACAGCGGCGCCCGGCCCCCTTCCCCCTCCCCCGTCCCCGCCCCGGGCCGGATTCCGACGGGGTAGACGGGCAGGGGGCGGCTGGGACCCCTCCCCCCAGCGCGCTCGGGCGCAAAGTCCAGCCCGCGCGAGCCCGGGGGCGGCGGGGGAGGGGAGGGGGGAAAGTCCGAGTGGGAGGGGGGTTAATCCCGCTGCCCCCCGCCCGCCGACGGACGGGGGGGAGGGGAACCTTGGCCCCTTAAGGAGGAGCAAGTTGGCGGGGAAGAGGGGGGCGGAGGGAAAAGACGGCCGGTTGAAAGAGAAGCGCTGGATGAGGGAGGGGGGGCGAAGGGGGAGCCTCCGCGTCCCCCCCACCTTCCCCACCCTTCTCAACCCCGAGGCCCCGGCGGCGCGGGAGGAGGCTACCCAGGTCTCTCCGGAGCCACCTTAAAGCCGCGCGTTCTAAGGTCGGAAACAAAAAGTTCCTTTTTCGAACGTTCGGGCTGCGCTTTGGAACTTTGCGACTCGGCGCGGGCGGGGGAGCGAGGAGCCGGCGGAGACGGGCGGGGGAGGGGCGGCGCAGCCCGGACCCCGAGTCTCGGGCTCCCCAATCACGCCTTCCTCCTAGAAGCCATCCCGTATCCCCCTCTAAGCCGGTGCGGGGCAAGCGCCGCGGTGAAGGTCATGGGCCGGACCACGCAGCGCGGAACCGGGAATAGCGGGCCCCGTGGACAGCCCCCCCACACACGCCCCGCACACGTCCCGGCCCCCAGAGTGCAACGTGACAGAGCGGCGGGGAGGGACCCCGCCACCCCCGTGATCCCAGGAGTGGGGGAGAACCCAGCTTTCGGGGTCCAGCAGGGAGAGGACCAGGACTCGCGGCACCCACACCACTCCGCCCAGACCCAGAAATTGGGGGTCCCATGCAGCACCCCTCGCTTGCGCCACGAGAAGCAACAGGTCTCGAGTGCTCGGGGGTCCCCCGGAACTGGGGATCCCTCGGGCTACCCCGAAACCCTTCAGCCCCCCCAAAGTTTCTACGCCTGGTTTCCCGGGGCAACAAGTCTCCCCCACACGTGCTGCCCCCGCCCCCACCTGTGTCCGCCGGGGTCTTCATGCTGGGGGGCCCGGGGCGAGGCGCCCCGACTCCGGGCCGCAGCTCCCGGCGCCCGCGCTGCCCCGTCCCGTCCCGCGCCCGTCGGGCCGCCCTCGGCGCTTCACCCGGCCTCGCCTCTCAGAGCCTCTCCCCTCCCCGCCGCCGCCTCCCGGGTTAATATCGCACTCCGGGGCCGGGACGCCCACGCCCCCCGGCCGGCGACGTCACCGCCGCGTCGCCATGGAGACACTGCGCCCGCCCCCTCCCCGCGCACTCACACACACACTCGCCGGCGCGCAGCCACTGAGGACCGGCCGGCTCTGGGCTTAAAGGGGCCGCGCGGCGGGGGAGGAAGGAAGGAGGGGGCGGGGGTGGGATGGGGTCCTGGGGGTCATGACCCTTTTCTGAGGCTCCAAGTCTGCAGATAACTTGAGTCCTCGGCACTCGCGACCTGCCGCCCCTCCTCCTCTCCTCCCCACTGCAAAATCCAGAGTTTCTTTTGGGAGCTTGTAAGAGGGGAGGGGGGAAACTGGAGGTGGGGGGTCAGAAACTTTTGAAAGGCCTGGACCTTTCGGGAGGGGTCAGGATCTTCACTGCAGGGGGGCAGGGTCAAGACCTTGGGGGATGATCAAGACCACATTTCCCACCCTGGCCTTACCCTACCCGCCCACCCACCCCCCCCAGCCCTAAGCCTGCATGGGGGCAGCTGTCCGGGGGTGGGGTGGAATGGGTGGGAAGCATTTCCCAGCATCGGAAACGGGGAGGCGGCTGTGCCCTCTGCTCCTCCGGGGATGGGATGGGGTCTTGGCCTTCCAGATAGCCCCAATCCCAGCTGGTGAGGAAGTGACCAGAGAGAAGGCATTCGGGAGCATCCCCCCACACACACTCCATCCTCGGGCAGCAGCTGTCCTAAGGACACGGCTGGCGTCGGAGGTACCCCCACCTCCATCGCCGGCGCTGGGGGTTCCGGAGGTGGAGCCAGGATGCGAGGGGGCGATCAAAGTCTGAACAAATGTGCTCCCAAGGGGCACTGGGGGGTCGCCAGGAGAGAGGAAGGTAGGCTTAAGGATGAGGGCCAGTGCGTAGGGCAGTGTTAAGTCTGTTCTCCGCAGCGGGGAGGGATGGATGGAGCCTGAGGCTTCAGGAAACAGGAAATCAGTGCTGATCAGATGGCTAGCTGGAGCTGGCAGCAGGGTAGAGGGCAAATAGAAGCGATATCCACGACTGAGCCTGGAGACAGAGTTTCAAAGAAGACTCTGAGGTACCAAAGGAGAGGCATATTGGAGGGGGTGGGGGAGTGATGCTCAGAGAAACTGAAATTGAGAAGATGGGCCGGGAAAGACAAGCCACTGGGAGGGAAGGCCAGCAGGGTCAGACTCTTTACTTCTTGGAGCTTCCTGATGCATTAGAGCAGTCCCTCACCATTGCCTCAGAAGTCTCTAGCCTCTTCCTCCATGGAGGCCAAGGCCTCGAGGGAAGCATCACCTCCCTGGGGAATTATGTAACCTTGCCTACGGACAGTGCAGCTCCCCCACGGATATTGTAACCCTCTGGGAGCAGTGTGGTCCAGCAATAATAATCGCCATCATTGTTATTATAACAGCTCCCGAATTCCTAGCGCTCATGATGTGCCAGGCATTGGGCCAAGCATTGTCTGGGGCATCTTGTCATTTGATGCTCACAAAATCCCAAAGAGGGAAGTTACTATTGTTACCCCCATTTACAGATTAAGAAGGTGAGGCTCAGAGGGGAAATCAGCCTGCCAAAGTCCTACAGCCAGGAAGTGTTGGGAGTCAGGATTCAAAGGAAACCTATCCAATTTGGAACCACTACCCTTCACCACTATTCGTTAACGCCTTCACTGTCCGCCCCCCTCTGAAAAAGACAATGCTGAGTTTCAAAGATTATAGGTCTGTAATGGCTTCAGTGATCCCACACTCCCACTGACAAGAGAGAGACTTAGGTTGCACCCCTAACTTTGCTACTTCCTGTCTGTGACATAGAGCAAGGGAGTTTGCCTCTTTGAGCCTCAACTTCCTCATCTGTAAAATGGGGATTTTATTAGACCCAACATGACCAGCTTGTTTTAAGAAATCGGGGATGTGAAGTAAGTATGCAGTAAATACTGGTAATAATTAGTAGGAGAACGAATGAACTATATACCCCATGAATAATGTAAGGACCCCTCACTGTATAGACTCCGAACAGTAGGCAACAAATACAGGGTACCGACAGTGTAAAATGGCCTCTTAATGGCATAAGTCCCACCCTGACCCAGTTGGATAACTCAATCCTACTGTTTCAATGAAGTACAATCATGGATGGGTGGGCGTGCCTCGTGGCAGAGTCTGAGACATCACTGAGAATGAGAGTCCCTGGTGAAAATGTCCCTTGGGTAGTGTGACCTCTGGTGGTTTGTGAAAACCTATCCACAGATAGTGTAACCCCTCAGGGGTTGAGTGACTCTACCACAGAATCATCGTAGGCCCTTTTGGATAGTTCACTTGCCTCGTGAACCCCATCCTTGGGGAAGCTGGACCCCACTATTACCATATGAAACATTCACATATTCTGAACTTGTGATAGAAACTATTCATCACTACCAGTCATTCCTTAAAGACGTGCCATCCAACCAAGACCGTATCAATTCCTTTTCTTCTTTTTTAAAGATTTTATTCATTTATTTATGAGAGACACAGAGAGAGAGGCAAGGACACAGAGAGAGGGAGAAGCAGGCTCCATGCAAGGACCCCAATGTGGGACTCGATCCTGGGACTCCAGGATCACGCCCTGGGCCTAATGCAGTCGCCAAACTGCTGAGCTACCCAGGGATCCCTGACCGTATCAATTCCAATGAACAAGGAGGACAGTCCTCTCTCTGCTCCCGTTCACTGTGAAAAACCTACACAGATCCCCCCTCCCTGGGGCTTGTGAAAAGTGCAGCCTCTCACAGACCTAAGACACGCCTACAGTGAGCAGTGTCATGCTCCAGGGAGAAAAGAACTCTGTCCAGACAGTGAAAGCACCCTCACTCCCATGGACCTAGCACTTCTTGTTCCAGTTTACCATCCTGACACAGATAACATTTATCCTGTTGCTATCAGACTAAGGCATGGACAGAACCTGTCCTCAAAGAAATCCCAACACTCCACAGACCTCACTCCTAGAAAGGAAACTGTATGGATGATAAAAAATCAGAGTTGCAACCTACCCATCATCACCTAGAATGAGCAACAATGAGCCATTACTAGGTACATTGTAGCTCCCTTAGAAATAATATGAATCACCCTATAAGGAGAATGTAGCCACCTAAACAGTGTGACCACCCCCAAACAAAAAAAAAATGTAGTCCCATTAAAGAGTATAACCCTTCTTCAGCTCCCTGACTTGAAATGCTGAAGGGCTCCTGCACTCAGACCTGGGTCCTCCTCTCCCCCTGGGTGATCTCCACCAGCACCTTGTTTTTCATATGCCATCTCTATGCTGATTACACCCAAATTTCTCTCTCCAGCATAGGACTCACCCCTGGCCTCCAATCTCACACATCAAGCTGCCTCACCAGTGTCTCCATTTGGATATCTCAAGCTTGTCAAGTCTTTCTCAGCTCCCACAAACTGTCCCCAAACCAGTCTTCCCCATTGTGGGCACCTGCAACACCATTTTGTAAGTTGCCCAGGCCGAATTCCTTGGAGTCATCCTTAACTTCTTTCCCTCACCTGTCATCTGGTCTGAAGGGAACTCCCATATGCTCTACTTTCAGCTGCTTCAGAATCAATCTCCTCCCCACCACCACCTTGCACCTCTGGTCTGGGGACTCTTCACCCTCTCCTAGCTGCCACCAGCCCCTACAATTTGTGCCTCACTCACAGCCAGAGGGGTTCTAGTAAGTCAGATGACATTCCAGTGCTGCCCCAAATCCTCTGTTCTCTGGGAGTAAAAGCCAACTCCCTGCAGTGGCCAGCAAGGCCCTTCCTCCCTGACTTCACCTTCTACCTCTCCCTCCATTTCTGTGCCAGCTGCACTCCAGCCTGTGATTCCTTGAACAGGCCAGGCTTATGCCTGCCTCAGGGATTTTGCCTGTGCTGTTCCATCTGCCTGGAAGGCTTTCCCTCCAGAAGTCTACATAGATCTGCCCTTCATCCCCTTCAGATTTTTATTCAGAAACCCACCTTCCAAAAAAAAAAAAAAAATAAAAAGAAAAGAAAAAGAAACCCACCTTCTCGGGCGGCCCCGGTGGCACAGCGGTTTAGCGCCGCCTGCAGCCCAGGGCGTGATCCTGGAGACCCTGGATCGAGTCCCACGTCGGGCTCCCTGCATGGAGCCTACTTCTCCCTCTGTCTGTGTCTCTATGAATAAATAAATAAAATCTTAAAAAAAAAAAAAAAAGAAACCCACCTTCCCAATAAGACCCTTCCTGACTACTCTATTTTATTTATTTTATTTTTTAAGATTTTATTTATTTATTCATGGAAGACACAGAAAGAGAGAGAGGCAGAGACACAGGCAGAGGGAGAAGCAGGCTCCATGCAGAGAACCTGACATGATCCCGGGTCTCCAGGATCACCACCCGGGCTGAAGGCGGCGCTAAACCGCTGAGCCACCGGGGCTGCCCACTGACCACTCTATTTTAAAATGGAGCCCCCTTGAGATGCCTGGGTGGCTCAGTGGATGAATGTCTGCCTTTGGCTCACATCATGATCCCAAGGTCGTAGGATTGAGTCTCACATCAGGCTCTCCACGGGGAGCCTGCTTCTCCCTCTCCCTATGTTTCTGCCTCTCTTTCTGTGTTTCCCATGAATAAATAAATAATTAATCTTTAAAAAAAATAAATAAACTGGAGCCCCCTTCCAAGACCCCTATGTCCCTTCCTTCTATGCACTGTTTTTCTCCATAGCACTCATTCTCACATGATATGTATTTCTGGGACGCCTGGGTGGCTCAGCGGTTAAGCGTCTGCCTTTGGCTCAGGGCGTGATCCTGGAGTCCCAGGATCTAGTCCCACATCAGGCTCCCTGCATGGGGCCTGCTTCTCCTTCTGCCCGTGTCTCTGCCTCTCTCTCTCTCTCTGTGTCTCACATGAATAAATACATAAAATCTTTTTTAAAAAGATATATATTTCTGTAATATATTAGCTTGTCATCTGAATCCCTCCTCTACAATGTCAGCTCTGCTTTATCACCGTGCCTATACCACAGTGGGTCATAGAACAGTCTCGTAATATGTATCTGCTGAAATGAACTGAGTCCAGGTACAGTTGGTATAACCCCACAATCAGAACCCATCATACAGACAGAACGAAGTCCATAACGATACAAACTCCAATCTGCACTGTGGCTCTCATATGGACAGTGGAAACCCCAAATAGTGCAAAGCTGAAGAACAGTACAAACCCCGGTTTAGGCAGCACGACCCTCATAAACCTCATAGAGACAGGGTAACCCTCATAAATAATGTGAGTCTCACTCAAATAGCACGGCCTTCATAAACTTTGTGAGCCTCATATAAAAGGGCAATCCACATAAATGGTGTAAACCACATATTGGCAGTGTAACTCTCATAAACAGTGTGAGCCCCATATACATGGTGAGACAGCAAATAAACAGTGTGGGTCCCCCTACATATAGCATATACTCTCATTAGTGCGCTCTACCACAGAGGCAGCACGGCTGGCTTAACACTTTGAATTCCTCTATCAACAGGGTCAATTCCTACAACCTGGGTAAACCCATATGCACTCTGGAGACAAGCATATAAATAGGGTCATTTCTGTAACTGGTGTAACTTTTCATGTGAACAGTGTAGCCCCATAGTCATTTAGCCTCATGCAGTGTAACCCATGGACACCGTGCCCTCACATGGACGGTGCCGCCAGCCTCAGTGGGCCACTCAGTGAACAGTGCAGATTTAACAATGATTGCAATAGGGTGCCTGCATGGCTCAGTCCTTTAGGCATCTGACTTCAGCTGAGGTCATGATCTCAGGATCCGCACTGGAGTGTTACATGGGGGAGGGGGGAAATCCGTGCTCAGCAGGGAGTCTGCTTCTCCCTCTATCTCTGCCCCACTCCATGCTTGTGCAAGCACTCAGGCACTCTCTCAAATAAATAAAATCTTAAAAAAAATCCAATGGTTGCAATAAACCTCAATGTCACTATGTCAGTTTTATTAAGTCATTGACAATGTAACCTTTTTCCATAAAAAGGGAGAAAATTCCACCTTCCTTTTAAGCCCCTGGACCTTGTAACCTTCATAAAATTATATTATGCACCCCCTCTCCAAAGTCCTAATTCTCCTATTAAAAATTACCCAACTTCCCTTCAACACACATATGTATTAAGACAGAATGGCATCCCTGAAGGGTGGTGTAACCTGTCACAGACAATGAGGCTCCAAATAAAGACCAAGAAATGGTGAATTCATGAATGGCAGGGATTTCCCAGGGCCCAACACAGGATGGGGCACATAAAAAAAGTGCTTCTCCTATTTACTGAGCGTTTACTATATGCAAGGCCCTGGATTCAACATCTGATTTCATTGCTACCTCAACTTTATCACGTAGCTACTCCCATGATCCCCATTTTTCAGATGAAGAGAGTGAGACTTAGAGAGGTTCCAGGCTCCAAGGCAACACAGCTAAATAAGGTGACAGCTAAGACATCAAGTACTGGACCAAATGCTTCCTGGTAGACCAACAAATGCCCCAAAGATCTGTTGAACCCTGAAATCTTGCCGAAAAACACTGCCCCCACCATGACCAGCACCACCATACACAAACCGTGGACAAGGTGACCAGTGAGACTGAGGTGGCACAAACTCTTGAGGCAGTGATAACCTCCCGAGTACTGCCAATCACAATAATAGCTAAGATTTTTGAGGATTTACTCTGCTGGAGACACTGTTCTAAATGCTTTGCACATAAATTCATTACAACCTAATGCCAAGGTGGTTTTTTTTTTCTTTTCTTAATTACCTCTGTACAGATGTAGAAATGGAAGCACAGAGGGATTAAATGACTTGCCCTAAGTTACACAGCTGGGGAAAAAGCCCAGCTGGGTTTGACCCCAGCAGCCTGGCTAAGCCTCTATTATTCTGCTTCCTGCAACATCACCCCTTCCCTCCACTTCGCAGGACAGTGTAATTCCATTGAACTGTACAACTAAGTTAACTACATTTTATGTAATTCTCTCAGGGGCAGGGTACAGCTGACTGTGCATACCTTTCCTTGATGACAGCGAAAATAGGTCTTAGCATGAATTCCCATGCACAGGTCTCCTTCATGTATGGTATAACTCCAATAAGCAGTGAGGATTCTTCTGTAGACATTGTTTGTGTGTGTGTGTTGTTGTTGTTTTTTGGTAGATTTTATTATGAGAGAGAGGAGCACAGGGGGAGGGGACAAGCAGGTTCCACACTGAGCATGGAGCCCGATGTGGGGCTCAGTACCGTGACCCTGAGAGCATGACCTGAACTGAAACCAAGAGTCTGGACACTTTACTGATGGAGCCACCCAGGTGTCCCCCCCGCCGCCCCCCTGCCCGCCCCCCGCCTGGTGGACATTGTAAAACTGACCACAGCTGAGCAGATCCTGAGCCAACAGCACAGGCTCTTTCACTACAGCAGAATGCTCCCTGGGCAAGGTGAGTTCCTTCATAGACAGGACACACCTCCCCACCGGCTGGCTGATTCTCCCTCACACCTAATGTGAACTGACCATGGACCATGAAATACCATCCCAATCAATGGAAGTCTCCCTCTAATGCAATATAATCTGCTATGGGCAATGTGAACTCCCACCCAGTATGTGCCTCCCCGTGGACAGTATAATGTCTCCTATCCATGACAAAGTTAACAAGGACAGTGCACACCTCCATGTATGGGGAGCCTTCTGCAGCGGCTGTGAACCCTTTTCATGACAGTGTAAACCACTCTCCAAGGGTCTACCTGAGTAGGCAATGGGAACTCTTCTGATACTATAAGCTTCCCTCAGACCCAGCATCTACTTAACATACAGTCTAAACTCAAAACCTGCTCGATACTTAAGTGCACACTCTTCTGGAACGTGATCAAAATAGCACAAAATAGCATAAAATAGCATGGTTATGAAATGGCATATGTAAGTCATAATACAATAGCGTAAGTAATAGTGTAAGATTCCTTCTCAGTGTGAACTTGTAGACAGTGAAATTTCTCCCTCTCTCAAAGCGAAATCTTCTGTGGATGGTGGATAACATGAATCTCTTCAAACTCAGTGAACCCCAATGGACAACTGATATTTCTTCCTAGCCCCGGGATGAACTGGCCCCACAGTGGGAATGTTGCACAGCATGCACCTGCGATAGGTTGGGTGCGTTTTCTTCACAACTGGGATGAATCCTGTGTGCATCCTCGGAACCCATCACAGGCAGCGGAAGGCTCCCCTAAGGCCAGTGTTCACTGTTCCCCATTACCCTCTATCTAGGGCAAATCCAACGGATTTGGAGAATGGATGCACTGCAGACGGCTTCACACCTGGCATAAACTCCGTGTCCGGGCTGCAGGAATCTACTACTGACAAGGCATATCTCTCCCCTCCCTACCCTGTGTGAACTCCACCCCCCCCACCCGAGACCTTAAAAAAAAAATCTCGCTCCCGCCAAGCGCGAACACCCACAAAGTAGCTCTCCACAGAATGTAGTGAGAAGGGAATGTGGTGTGAAGCCCCATGGAGCGCCGCATATCCCCATCCCATGCCCCGACAAGCCGAGGGGAGCTGTCAGAAAACTGCACCGCCCTAAATGTCAAAGTCTTGGAAGGGGGGACTTTTCCCCAGGGTCCCCGAGCCCCAGGCCGCGCGCGTTCACTCCACTGCAGCGCGCGCCACCCTACACGCGCACGTTCTCTCCCCTCCCGGTGGCAACAGGGCTTTCCGCGGGGCCGCGCCGGACTTTCTGAAGCTGTTGATTGGTCATAGTCCCGGCCACCCTACAGCCAATCAAGCGGGGGAAAGGTGACATCACTCGTTCTCCTCCCCTCCCCCCCACCCCAAACTTCCCTACTCCCGGCTACCGACAGCAACAACCACGTGGGGGAGGGGTAACAGAGTAGAACCCGGTGAGGTCATTGCGCCGCCCCGGCCGCTGCTGATTGGCTGCGGGGCTTGCGGGTGGCGGTTGGCTGCTCCTCGCACCTCCCCCTCGTGCCGCTACAGCCGCTACTGAGAGGAGCCACTGGCGACGCCAGAGCCGGGAATCCGGGTGAGTTGGGGCCCTGGGTCTAAGATGCTCCCGGTGTGCAGGGAGACTTACAGGAACTGCCCTGTCCGACTTTTTCTCCTCGCCCGGGTTCTTTGGTGCTACAGCACTCTGTCACATGGGAGTTGTAGTCTGTTATGTACTGTCGACTATGGGCCGGAGACGTCAGAAGACTACCATTCCCAGCAGGAATTGCGACTAGCCGGTCAACAAACGCTCAGGCCACGCCTTCTCAGTCCGCTTATTGGACAGCCTATTCCTTAGCCCTTCCTTCTTGCACTTCATTGGCTACTGTCCCTCACAGAGGCTGGGTTCCGGCCTAGAGTGCAGGGCGACTGGGTACTGTATTCGTCATTCTGCACTAGGACGGCCTGCAATTGGTCAAGGCTGATGCCCATCACTTGTTGTGGGGCAGGGCCCTAGGCAGATCAGGCGGTCGTAGGCTCAGGTTGGTGTCGGTCCCAGAGGGAGGCCGGTCTTGGACTTTGGCCCCTCCCCCTTGCGCTGCCGGGTGGGCGGGATTGGTCGTGGCGAATGTCGCTCGTCGTGGAGAGGCGGAGCCGACCAGGCTGCGAACATCTATTGGTCTAGGACGGCGCCGGTCAGCGGGGTTGTGGCCGGTGATTGGCTGGCTGCTCCAGCTGTTGCAGGTCCATTCACCATTTTGTGTGTTGGAGTAAAAAAAAAAAGGGAGAATCGAGAGGGAGAGCCGGAGGGGGGGCGGGGAGGGACCGGACCGGACCGAGCCGGGGCCACGGCCCCCCGCCCCGAAACCCCGCCGAGCCCGAGGTGAGGGGCGGGGCCAGGGCTGACACGGGCAGGGGGGATTTGGGGTGCTGGGGGCCGAGAGGGGACAGGTGGCAGGGACGGGGAGGGGGTACAGGGGGAAAAAAGGTGGGTTGGATGGTGGGAAGGGGGGATAGAGTGGATGAAGTGGTGGGGAGGAAGAGAGACAGAAAAGGGGTGACGGAGAGGGGATGGTGGGCAGAGAATGGGTAACAGGAATGGAGGGGTGACAGGACTAGATCAGGGTGACAGGGAGAGGGAGGGGACAGAGTTGGAGGGGTGACAAGGAGAGGTGATGGAGAGAAAAGGTGACAGGTCCGGAGATGGCTGACAGGAGAGTGACTGGGAGGAAGAGGTGGCAGAGATAGATGAGGGTGACAAGGATGGGGTGATTGAGGAGGGGGCCTAGGGCCTGTGAGGAGAGAGGTAGAGGTGGTGACAGGATGGGAGAGAGAGTGGCAGAGAAGCTGGTGCCAGCAGGGCTGATGGGACCAGAGGGCATGAGACCCTGAAGAACCAGGGCCTGGGCCGGCCTGGGCTTCCAGGAGTTACTGCTTAGATTCTGAAGGAGGTGAGGGCCCACAGGGCCTTGGGTGGGAGTTCTCCAAAGTGGGGTGAACAGGGAGAGAGTAGGCCCCAGGGGAAAGAAAAAGGCTTGGCTTTTGGGGTGAAGAGGCAGGATCAGGTGGCAGGGTCCAGGGGTGCCAGGCGGTATGGTTGTAGGCCCTGGGTGGGGTATGCAAAGGTTTGTGTTTGGGCAGGACTGGGGCCGGATCTCAGTCCCCAGGATGGTGGCCCAGCGGGTCAGTGGGGAGAAGGTGGTGGCAGCTTCCCAACTCCTGGGCACTTGGATGCCTGCCCCAGTGTGAGAAGCCCCGGACCCTACAGGCTCTGCCTGTGGGGACCCCAGGATTGGTCCAGAGAAGGAGCAGCCTGAGATTGCAGGGTCCACTGGAGGAGCAGGCCCCAAGTAGGAGAACACGAGATCAGGGGTTCCTGGGGGAGGTTGCACACTGAGTTGGGGGTGTCTCAGATTGCGTTTGGGTTATGGTCCCAGGCACCCCCACCCTCCCAGAGGCCCCCTTTTGGCCTCTCAGGTTCTCTTAGTCACTTTAGAGTAAAGTTTTTTCCCTTTTCTTTTCTCAGGGCAGCTTGAAAGGGGGCGGGCAGTAATGACTGTTCAGGAAGTGGGTGAGGTTGGCCTGCTGGGCTTGCCCTGCTTTCTTTGACCTTCTCCCACTTACCCCCACCTGGAGCCGGAGGGCATATTTGGGGGCCCCAGGGGGCCTGGCCAGCTCAGCCACCCTGCCAGAGGCAGCCCAGTCAGGGCGGGGATGTGTGCAGGCCAGAAGGGGGGCTGGGCTTGCTGGTATCACGCTGGGTGCTGTGGGGGAGGGGCAGGCTCCCATCCAGTGGGACAGCGAAACCCTGGGGTGTAGCTCTGTGTCCCACTGTGTGATGACGTGTGTGTGCCTCTGTGTGTGTTTTTGTGCGCGTGCGTGTGCTCATGCACGGCCCCGTGGCAGTACTGGGTATAAGCTCTTGCCCCAGACGTGCCCCTGCCTGCTCCCTGCCAGGATCTGGGGAGATGGCTATACCTCGCAGGCCTGGGGTGCAGAGAAGAGTGGGCAGCCGTCCCTTAGGACTTCCAGCTGCCCACTCCTTCCCACAATGTCTGGCCATGCCAGGTGGCCCAGAGGGGTTGGGGGTGGGGGTGGAGAGAGGCTCACATCACAGCCCAGTCACCTCCTTTTCTGTGACTGTGTTCCTGTGCATGTGTGTGTATGAGTGTGTGTGCTCTCTGGACAGTGACAGTGCAAGGAAGCGTGCCCTCTGGATCATGTGACAGGCGGCACACTGAAATGGTTAGGAGCACAGACTCTGGAGCAGCCAGATTGCCTGGGTTCAGACCCTAGCTCTGCCATTTCCTAGCTGGATGAATTTGAGCAAGTTGCTTGATGTCTCTGTACCTCAGTTTCCTCAACTAGGGCTGTTGGTCGCACCTGCCTCTCAGGGCTGTTGTCAGGATCAAATGGGTTAATAAAATCAAGTTCGGCCCAGGGCTTGGCACAAAGTCAGTGCTCCATAGGCATGAACGGTTACTGCATTTTGTGTCCCCCTGGGCAGTTGCACACACTTGCTGTGGCCTCTCTAGAGGGAGCAGATATATGTAAGTGTCCCCGAGGAGCCAGACTGTATAACTCAGGGTACACGGTGCCAGTCTGTGTCTGGGGCCCCTGGCCCACATGAGTGGAGGACAGCCAGGAAAGAGGCTTTGGGCATCATGGAGTTGAGGCAGTGGCCTCAGCAAGTGAGAAGTCTTGGGGCACACTGGCTCTGGGGGGCCCTTGAGTTGCTCCCGATGATCCCTGTCTGCCTCCCACCTGCAGGTGGACAAAAGATGAAGCCAATGAAGAAGGCATGTGTCGGCCTCCCGGGTTCTGGCAGTGGCGGCAAGTCCCCACCAGCCACCCGGGCCAAGGCCCTGAGACGGCGAGGGGCTGGGGAGGGCGACAAGCCAGAGGAGGAAGACGACGAGGCACAGCAGCAGCAGCAGCAGCCACCTCCGGGGCCAGAAGAGGCTGAGGAGGGTGAAGAGGAGGAGTCCGAGCGGGGCCCTGGGGCGGAAGGGCTGCCCCCCGAGCTGCACCCTGATGACCCGGCGGCCCCAGGCCCAGCCGAGGACCCCAAGGTAGAGGGGGAGGCAAGCCGCTGGGAGCCCTCCCTCAGCCGTAAGACGGCCACATTCAAGTCTCGAGCGCCCAAGAAGAAATATGTGGAGGAGCACGGAGCTGGCAGTGGGAGCAGTGGGGCGGCCGGGGCCCCCGAAGAAAGAGCACGGACCCCGGAGGAGGCTGGCACCCTGGGTGTACCTCCACGGCCACCCACCTCCACCCGTTCCTCTTCCACTGACACAGCCAGCGAGCACTCGGCTGACCTGGAAGATGAGCCAGCCGAAGCTTGCGGGCCAGGCCCCTGGCCCCCAAGTGGCGCCAGTGGTGGATATGACCTGCGACAGCTGAGGTCCCAACGGGTGCTGGCTCGGCGCGGAGATGGCCTCTTCCTACCGGCCGTGGTGCGCCAGGTGCGCAGAAGCCAGGACCTGGGGGTACAGTTCTCCGGGGACCGGGCCCTGACTTTCTACGAGGGGGCACCCGGCGGCGGCGGCGGTGTAGATGTGGTTTTGGATGCCACGCCGCCGCCGGGTGCCCTGGTGGTGGGCACCGCTGTCTGTACCTGTGTGGAGCCTGGTGTGGCTGCCTACCGTGAGGGTGTGGTGGTGGAGGTGGCCACCAAGCCGGCTGCCTACAAGGTCCGCCTCAGCCCTGGCCCCAACACCCAGCCAGGCCCCCCAGCCGCCCTGCCACAGCCCCCACAGCTGCCGCACCGTGAGCCCGAGGAGGCCGTGTGGGTGGCCCGCTCCAGCTTGCGCCTGCTGCGGCCCCCCTGGGAACCCGAGGTTCCACCGAGGAAGCCCCCTGCGGGCCCTGAGGAGGAGCAGGCTGAGCCAGCGGGTACCCTACCCCCCTGCCCTGCTGCTCTGGACCCCAAGCAGCCTGAGGATGCCGAGGTGTCTAAGATCAGCTTCGGTGGCAACCTGGGGACTTGCGAGGAGGGCGAGGAGAAGCACCCGCCGGCCCTGGGCACCCCGGCCCTGCTCCCACTGCCCCCGCCCCAGCTCCTGTCACCGCCACCGAAGTCCCCGGCTTTCGCAGGCCCAGGCCGCCCTGGCGAGCAGCCCTCACCCTGCCAAGAGGGGAGCCAGGGCGGCAGCCGGAGCAGCAGCGTGGCCTCTCTGGAGAAGGGGGCTGCGCCCGCCGCCCGGGCCCGCACCCCGCTGACAGCCGCCCAGCAGAAGTATAAGAAGGGTGACGTGGTCTGCACACCCAACGGAATCCGCAAGAAGTTCAATGGCAAGCAGTGGCGACGGCTGTGCTCCCGAGACGGCTGCATGAAGGAGTCGCAGCGGCGGGGCTACTGCTCACGCCACCTGTCCATGCGAACCAAGGAGATGGAGGGCCTGGCAGACAGTGGCCCTGGTGGCGCCGGGCGGCCGGCGGGCGTGGCGGCGCGCGAGGGCAGCACCGAGTTTGACTGGGGCGACGAAACATCGCGTGACAGTGAGGCCAGCAGTGTGGCGGCCCGTGGGGACTCACGCCCACGCCTGGTGGCTCCCGCTGACCTGTCACGCTTTGAGTTCGATGAGTGTGAGGCGGCCGTGATGTTGGTGTCGTTGGGCAGCTCTCGCTCGGGCACGCCCTCCTTCTCCCCCGTGTCTACGCAGTCGCCCTTCTCACCTGCCCCATCGCCCTCCCCGTCGCCGCTCTTTGGCTTCCGCCCTGCCAATTTCAGCCCCATCAATGCCTCACCAGTCATCCAACGCACTGCTGTTCGCAGCCGCCACCTGAGCGCCAGCACCCCAAAGGGAGGCGTGCTGACGCCACCAGACCTGGGCCCCCACCCACCGCCACCCGCCCCCAGAGAGCGCCATTCTTCTGGCATCCTACCTACCTTCCAGACCAACCTGACCTTCACCGTGCCCATCAGCCCTGGGCGGAGGAAGACAGAGCTGCTGCCCCACCCAGGGGCTCTGGGGGCCCCGGGCACAGGGGGCGGAGGAGCCACCCCGGACTTCCCCAAGAGCGACAGCCTAGACTCTGGCGTGGACTCGGTGTCCCACACGCCGACGCCCTCCACGCCGGCTGGCTTCCGGGCGGTGTCACCTGCTGTGCCCTTCTCTCGCTCCCGCCAGCCCTCGCCGTTGCTGCTGTTGCCCCCACCTGCTGGCCTGACCTCGGACCCTGGGCCCTCTGTGCGCAGGGTTCCTGCTGTGCAGCGGGACTCGCCGGTTATTGTTCGCAACCCCGATGTGCCGCTGCCCTCCAAATTCCCTGGGGAGGTGAGCACTGCCAGCGAGGCGCGGGCAGCGGGACCTGGGCGGGGCTGCAGAGAGACCCCAGTGCCCCCCGGGGTGGCCAGTGGGAAGCCTGGCCTGCCCCCACCTCTGCCAGCCCCCGTGCCCATCACCGTGCCTCCAGCCGCGCCGACTGCCGTGGCCCAGCCGATGCCTACCTTTGGCCTGGCTTCTTCACCCTTCCAGCCGGTGGCCTTCCACCCCTCACCTGCTGCCCTATTGCCCGTCCTGGTGCCCAGCAGCTACACCAGCCATCCTGCCCCTAAAAAGGAAGTCATCATGGGCCGACCTGGGACAGGTAAGAGATGTGGGTGGATGGGTCGGGTGAGGGCTCGTTTTAGACGGGGCCACTTGCAAACTGGCTCCCGAGAGAGGTGAGCTCCCCACCTTGGGAGGGGCTCAGGGGGAGATTAGCGTAGATGTTTCAGCAGGAAGTCACATTGTCAGGCAAGGGACTGGACTTGGAAGGCTCAGTGCCGTGCTTTCAGAGGGCTCCTGTTGGAAATGCACTCTCAAGGGCTCTACCAGTTAGCAAACTTTTCCTGAGCTTTGGGAGCCAGGCCCCCACAATTCTGATGGAGTAACAGAGTTGACAATCGTGATGACAGCTGCCATGTCTGGAGGACTGGCGGGGGCATCACCGTGATAATAGGCATTGCGTGTGAGTTATCTCACCGAACCCTCAGACACACCCCTACGGTACCAGGGTCTGTTTTCAGCCCTTTGGAAATATTCACTCATTTCGTCTTCACAAACCTAACAAGCGGGTGCTAGGATTATGCTCATTTAGAGGAAACGGAGGCCAGGTTAGTAACTTGCCCTGGATCCCATGGTTAGTAAATCCTGGAGCCAGCCTTCAAAGCCAGGCTGGCTGGCTCGTCCCCCTGGGCCATAGTGCTGGGTTACAGATGGGAAGATGGAGGCTCCAGCAGGGCCTTCTGCCTCGGGGTGGCAGGATCAGGACTGGAGCCCTCACCTCACGCCTGTGCCGGGTAAATATCACAGGTGCGGTCGGTGCCATGTAGGGGAACTGGGGGTGTGCTGGGCAGGCCTCCAGGTGTGAAATCCAGTCTGGCTGCCCTCAGGAAAGGGCGTGTAAGCCAAGAGTTGAAGGATGAGTTGTAACCAGCAACCGCGGGGTGGAAGAGCCTCCTAGGAGGCTGGCAGGAAAGCTTCTAGGCCAGAAGGAGCACAGCTGAGGAAAGCTGGTATGGCCAGAGGGCTGAGGTCAGAGGCGGGGAGAGCCAGAGGCCAGGCCAGGCCTTGTCAGAGCAACTGTCAGGGAGGGTGACCAGTCACCAACCCTTCCTTAACATCTCATTTATTAATCCACTTTTGACTGAGTATCCCGGCCCTATGCCTCTGGGCCTGGCCATGTGCTAGTTGGTCTGAGGACACAGCTCTGTCCCCAGACAGTGAGCATCCAGAGTGATCTGAGCTGGGATGGGGGAAGCCAGGAGGCTGTGGGAAGTCAGGGAGGGCTTCTTGGAGAAGAGGCCAGGGTCTCTAGAGTGAGATATGCAGGGTGTGCAGATGTGAGCCTGGCAAGGCCGGCAGGAAGACCATTAGGCAGAGGGAAGGGTTTGGGGAAAGGCATTGAGGCCAAAGTAAGTATTTGAAAGGAGTGGAACCTGCAAAGTCAAAGGCTCTAGACGATGAGGGTGAGTGTGGGGATATGGGGCTATATTAATGAGTGAGAGTCAGACCATCGAGGGCCCTCAGGAGACTTGGGAACTTTACCTTGGAGGGCACCGGGGAGCCATGGAAGGTTTAGAACTGATCCAACCATGGTTGTACTGTGGAGGGCTATTTCCGGAGCCTGAGACCAGAGGCAAGGAGACCAGGGAGGAAGGAGGCCATGGTGGGGACCTGGGTGGAAGCAGGGACTAGGGCTAGAGGCTGATGCAGGAAGGAACCCAGGCCCTGACCTCACGGAGCTCCAGGTCTAGACCCAGGACACAGGGACACGGGGCTGTGCTTGTCCCTCAGACTCATAGACTGAGGTTGTGAGTTGTTTTTTGCTCTGCCTCCAGCAGTTCTAACATTTGTTAGGGTAGTTGATACAAGTGAAATTCCACAGAAATGGGCACAGCAGGGATTTCTGTCCTTAGCCAGATAAAGAAAATGAAGCAGAAGGACTCTTAACCATCTCCCCCTGCCACATGCCTACAGCCCCCCACATTGTTTTCAGAGCATTGTGTCACGTGACCCTGACTGCTGGCACTTGGGGAGGGATGGCACTGATGCAGGTGACCCGAGGCCTACCAGGGCAGCCCCAACAGGGGTACCTGCCACCATTTTCCAGATGAGGAAAAGTGACGGAGGAGTCCTGATTGAGATCGTCCCGCCAGGGAGGGTCAGGACCGGGCCTTGAATCAGGTCTCCCAATCTCCAGATCTGCCAGAAGCTACAGCCGTCAGAATTTCTTGAGCACCACCAATGCGTGCGTGTGGTACACAGCTCTGTAAGTGCCGCCTGAGCATTTACTCACCAAATCCTCACAACACTCCAGGAGGCCAGCGCCATTAGTATTTCAAGTGTTCAGAGGAGGAAACCACACCCCAAGAGGTTAAGTGACTTGCCCAAAGCCACCCACTTAGGAAGAGGGAGAGCCAGGATTTGAACCCAGGCTGTCTAGCTCCAGAGCCCAGGCTTTTAAGTACTCTCAACAATAATGGTAACGATAATAGTAACCAGTCTTTTATTAAGCATTTACCGTGTGCTCAGCCCCAGGTGTGGGGCCATCTCGTCGGATCCACCTGATGCTATGCAGTAGGGATTACCAGCCCGGTTTGGGGGGTGGGAGGGTGGGGACTGAGGTTCAGAGAAGGGAGGCTGCAGGCTGTCTAGTCGTCAGAACTTGTCCAGTGCCTGTCCTGGCGGTTCTGAGCAGCGCCTCCCTAACAACACCCATGCTGAGGTATCCAGGCTGCCCTCAGGTTCTCAGCCAGCAGGTCCTTTTGTTCTTGTCCCAGAGGCCTCTCCAAGCCCTTGGGAGGCAGGCACCTTGGGGCGTTCTCCGTCTTGAGGCCCAGATAGGGAAGACCATGCCCAGTGGCATAGTGAGGCCGTGGTCCGGTCCCTTTCTGACCGCTCATGCCAAGGCCTGACCCTCACTCAGGGCAGCAGGTGTGAGGGGGCGGCTTGCCTGCTCCTGCCCCCCGCCAGGCATTTGCTTCCGCTGGGGGACGTGCCGGGGCAGGCGGCCGGCATTCTCCACATTCTGTGCATGGCCGGGCCAGCCAGCTGCCATTGCCACCTCCCTCTGACTCTTCCCGCCTGCTCCCCAGGAGAGGAAGCCGCCCCAGGGCCTGCAGCCCCAGCCCAGGAGGCCAGATGTCTCAGCCCCATTCCTGGCACAGCCTCCTTTCTAGCTCCCAGCTTCCGCCTGGCTTCCCCGTACTGACAGGCAGTGCCCCCCTCTCCTGGGCCTCTGCCTGCCTGCCTTTGAGCCACTGTGTGTCTATCTGTTGCTCCCTTGGGTCCCTACATCTGTCTGTCTAGGTCTCTATTTCTGGGTCTGTCTGAGTCTCTCTCTCTGGACTTCTGGCTCTCTCTCTGTCTGGCTCCCTATATCTTTCTTGGTTTGTTCCTCCCTAGACATCAGTCCTTGTCTAGGCTTTCATCCCACTTTTTTTCTGTTTTGGTCCCCTATCCTGGGATCCTGTGTCCCTGGGCCTCCCCTGGCCCTCCTCCCCCTCCTTCAACAGACTTGCTGTCCCTGTCCTAGCCCCTCACATCCACTCTCTGCACGTCCAGGTGCTCCATCCCTTTGAGTCAGTGGACAATTGCTAAGCACTAGGGTCCCTTACTCCCTTCTTGGGGAGTGTTGGGAGGTTGTACAGGCCTGAGAGTCCCTTCCTGTTCCTTGACAAATTAACTGCCCACCACTGTCCCTGAAACATGCTGAGAGGTGCCAGGAGCCATCTCCATCCAAGCACCTGTTCCCAAGTCAGGCAGGAAGGCGGGGGCTGCCTGGGCCAAGCTAGCAGATCCGGCTGTAGGGGAACAACAGGAAAGCAGCTCCCGTGCCCACCCACCTGCTAGGGGGCATGACCTGGATCACCCCTACCACCTCCTCAGTGCCTTGCAGGAGACACATTTAGTGCCAGCTCCATTTAACAGAATCCCACATGTAGTCTGCCCCAGTGAGTAAGACTTCAGAGACCAGGCTGTACCCACCAACTGTGCTTGGCCAGATGGGGAAAATAAGGCCCAAAGAGGGGCCTAGGTTCTCCGGACTCCCCAAATCCAGATTCTGCCCACCAGAATTTTCATTTTGTCTCCAACAGTGAGCCCCTTCTCTCCCACCAGAAGTCCCTAGTCATCTGTACCAAGCTCAGGCTGAGCAGCCCTGGGGGAAATGGGTGGGGAATGCAGACATGGATGCAGGCACCAGCGAGGATGAGCGGAAGGAGGTAGTCTGGGCAAGCCAGAGGGCAGAGACAACTCTGTGGCTCGGTGCAGGGTGATGAGGGAGGTACAGGTATGCCTCACAGTGGAAGTGACATTTGAGCTGAAGCGTGAGGAACGAGTTGATTTCAGGACAGTGAAAGAAAGGGGTGTTCCTGGCCGAGGTAGCAGTAGGATCAAAGGCCAGGAGGGGTGAAAGTGCATGACCTCTCTTGCTCGTTGAAGCTGGAGCTGACACTAGAGCCCAGGATTGGCAGAAGGGTGCCAAGGAGTCCAGGTCTCGCCAGGCCAGCTTGTATGCTGGTCGCTGAAGAGCCAAAAGTTTAGAGCAGGAGAGGGAATAGGTTAGGCTTGGGTGTCAGAGACCCCTGGAAACTGTCCTGGAGAGGAAGGAGGCCTCGGCTGGGAAGAAGAGGATGACTTGCCCAGGAGAGAAGAGAAGGGGCGTTTTTTGAGGTAGTCTTAGAGACTTCGTGGAAGAGACCCCAGCGCCGGGAGCTGCGAGGGGTCAGGCTGCCTCCTGGCGGCGGCGGGCGGCGGGCCGCAAGCGGCGGGGGGAACGGCGCGCGCATGCGCCGGGCGGGGTGGGGGGGCGGCCCGGAGCCCCCGGCGCCCGGGCATTAATGGCTCCATTAGTGGCCGGGAGGGAGGCGCATTAGCGGCGGCGACGGCGTCTGGCTCCCATTACCACCGGCGGCAGCGGCTGCACCGCAGGCGGCTGGACCCTAGCCCGCCGCGCCGCCTCCTCCGCCCGCACCCCGTCCCCTGTTCCCGCTCCCCACGGAGGCCTGGGCCAGGGAACCCCCCGTCTCCCTATTTCCGCAGAAAAGCTGATTGTGAGGCCAGGCAGACCTGGGTTCAAATCCCGAGCGTGCCACCTCCTGTCTTGCAAGGCCCTATCCCCCTCTGAACCTTTTTCTTGCGAAGCAGCCGGGGAAACAGGGTGCACCGGGGGCATTGCAGGTCCGGACCGACACCCTGAGAGGACCGCGCCCAGCCCCCGTCCGCACGGAGGGGCGCGGGTTCCCGCGCCCTAGGGGTAGGCCCGGAGCGGCGGGCCTCTGTCTTTCCCATTGGCCGCCTACGCGCCTGCCGACGCTGATTGGCCGAGAACACCTCCCCCCAACAAAGCTGCTGCGCCTTTAACCCTTAAGCGGCCGCGCCCTCGGGCTGGGTGGGGGGGCCCCCCCGCAGACAGCCCGGGTGCCAGCTGGCCCGTGCCCCGCCGCGGCCCGCGTGGGTGTCAGGCCGGCCGGGCGCCCGCCCGCCCTCCCAGCACAAAGCGGCTTTGTGGGGCCCGCCGGGGGCTGGCTGGGGGCCAGGCGGCGAGTGGAAAATCTCGTGAGCTCGGGGAGGGGAGGAGAACGCAGGGCGGCGCCCCCTCCTCCGCCCGGGCTGGGGCGCCTCCCTCAGTCCGCGCCGACCAGCCCTCTGAAATCCCGGTGCCTGTACAGTCCCCCACCCGCCGCCCCTTTCCACCCCCGAACCCACATGCCCCCCTCCGTCCTATCCCGTCCGTCTCCCAATCCCTGGGGACCCTCCCCCACACCTCGCCTGCCTCTTTCCCTCCTAGTCCCCCTGCCTACCCCAGCCCCACTCACACTGACTCACCCCGGCGCTATTTTTAGGCCCCCATCCTTCCCGAGCCGCACCAGCCCAATCCTGGGCTCGTTCCCCAGGCAACCCTGGCCGTCGCCGACGCCGCCCGGGGTGGGTGGGTGGGTGGGTGTGTATGTGGAGAGCGGGTGAGGGGAGCTGGGGACACCGGGGTGGTGAGCCGAGGCGGGGACCCAGGCCTGTAGAGCAGGGTGGGGAGCCGCGGGCCACAGGGGTGCGGTGCCTCATGGGCTCAATAAATGGGCCCGTGAGTTCAGAGTGTGTGTGCCTGTTCCTCAGTCTGTCAGCATCCCTGGCTGTACGCCCCAGGCCTCTGGACAGGCCTCAGCCTGTGCCACCCTGGGTGGCAGTTGGTGTCTCCGTCTGGGCTCCCTGTCCCCGGGCTGGGGGTGGGGTAGTGCTGCGGGGGCTGTTTGGCGCCAAACCTTTTGTGGAATTGGTGATGGGGTGGTGCAGAGGGTTGGGTTGCACCATAGTTATGCCGAGGACCTGCACTGAGTGAAGGATGGCGTTGCACCCTCTCTCAGATGAGGGGCTGGGGCCCTGGTTTGGGAAACCCCCTCAGCCTTTTCCAATTAGGGAGGCCCCAGTTAGGGTTGAGAATGGCTGGAGAGATGGAGCTGTCTGGGGTTAGGACCTGCTCCCTCTTCACTTCCAATCACCCCCACCCAGGGTTCCTCCACTCTGAACAATGGAAGCTAAGTATAGGGCTGGCCCAGTGCCCAGGGCAGGGGGGCCCTTCCCGCCCGGATTCCGGCCCCTCCCTGCCAGGCTGGGCCCCCACTTGGCTGTACCCTACCCTGTAAGGGGCCTCTTCCCATCCCTCCTATGTGGGCACTGTGTCTTCTACCAGATGTGCAACCCTCCCAGATGTGTGGGGCCCTCTTTTCCCTGCTGTGCCAGGCCTAGCTCTTTCTCTCACCCTGCAGAAGTAGGGGAGCTGGGGGCAATGTTTCTCTGAGCTCGGTCCTCGCCTGCACTGCAGTAGGGAAGGGGTTAACTTGCCAGTAGGTGACTCACCGGTGGGGAGAGGAGGGGGCAGCGGTGGGGAGATAGCGGGCCACATTGATTTCAGCCTTGATTTCTGCCTCACATTGCAGTCCCTGGGGCAGTGAGGTAATGGAGGGTCTGAGTCTGGGGCTGCGTAGGGAGGAGGGGGCAGTCACCTAATAGTCCCTCCAGTGGCCCCCTCCAGGCTCACAGCCAAGTGTCTGGTCCTGCAGTCTCTGGAGGTCAGAGGGCTATGGACCTTCCCTTCCCCTCTGGGCTCAGATTACCAGTTTTTGCCCCCTTTCCATGCCTTCAGCTCTGTCAGTGGATGGAATAGGCTGGGAATGGGATTTGTTTGTGCCTGTTGCTGACTCCACCTGTGTAGGAGCCCACTCTTTATCCATCTGAGCTTGTGCAACCTTTACCTGCCCAGGTGTGACCCCAGGGCCATGCCGCTACTGAATGTGACCCCAGGGCCCATCTCGGGTATCCCAGGCCTCTGCCTTTCTCCCTAATGGGCCCCAGACCTTTGCAAGTGTCTGTGTGTGTGCTCTCTGACCTTTCTGCAGTTCTCTGTATCATTGTTTGACCATAGTCCGGGACTTCTGGGAGTGTCTGCCTGGGTCCACCCCAAGGTTAAATTTTCAGTAGTGGAAAGAGCAGCTGAGTTGGAACACTGGGCTGTTAGGTTCTGGAGACATGATCTTGCACAATTTACTGCTTCTCTGAGCCTCATTTTCTCATCTGAACAATGGGTGTAATAAAGTATACCTCCCTAGTGGCTGTGAGGATTCAATGAGCAGTATAATACATACAAACTCTTAGCATGCCGCCCCCTCCCCCATGTTAGTTTCCTTTCTTTCTCCTGGGCCTTTTCTGGAAGGGGTTGCTCCTAGCCTAGAGTGGTAGACCCAGCCCACAATGGTGCTCTGTGCCCCCCCCACCCCCCTTACACTGTGAGGTAGAGGGTCCCAGGTGGCTGCTAAGTGTCAGGCGGGGTAGCTGAATGATGATGAATGGCCTTGGCACTCTGTATACCTGGGGGGCCAGGATACTGAAGTAGTGCTCACTGGGGTAAGTTTATATAGTGTGCCGGGGTCAGTATGACGGCATCTGTAAGAGTTTGCCTGTGTCCGAGATGAGAGGTGCCAGGAAGGCCACATGAGAGTGTGTGAAGATGGAAGATTGTGTGTGTGGCTGGGTGGGAGGGATGTGGGGGGTGTGTGTGTATGATGGATAAGCAGTGGTTGTGATGAGATGTGTGAGATAATGCTGCCTGTTTGATATGTTGTTTGTATGATGATTCATGTGGGCTGGCAATGAGAATATGCGTTGGTGAAGCATGTATGACAAGGCGTGTATGAAATGGGTGATGTGGAGGAAGGGTGAGAACGTGTGTATGATGATGGGTGGGGAGTGATGGACCAGGAGTGTGGGAGGTAGTACATACATGTGAGCAGGTGTTCAAGGTGTGTGACTTCGTGTTTGACTTGACCGTGGGGTGTGTATGAGATAATGGGTGTGGCAGGAAAAGTCTACGAGAGGGGTGTGTGTGTGTGTGTCTGTATGTATGTGGGGGGGGTCAGAGTCGGCTGGTGTGAGTTGGGGAGGGCTCAGGGTGGCTCGCGTAGCCCTAGCGCGCAATTCGTCTGCCCTGCGGAGCCGTGCGCGCCCAGGCGGGCGTGAGGGAGGCGGGCCAAGCCGCGCGGGAGCGTGTTCCTCGCGTGGACTGGACACACGTAGCACCACACACAACCCCGGGGCCTCCGCAGCGCGGTGCCGCGAACCGCCCCCCTGGCTCGCTGCCTTTACTGCAGTGCGCCCTCCCTGCCACCCTCCTCCCGCGGTCCCGCCCCGGGCCGGCTTGGGGCCAACCGGAGCCCGCCCCGCCCTTCCCGCATTTGCATATGACTGACGTTCCCCCGGGGCGGCCAATGGGGGCGGGCGCGGCGGGGCCTGACCCGCGCGCGGCGGCGGCAGCCAATGGGCTCACGCGCGGGGGGCCGGGCTTGCGCGGAAGGCCGCGGGGGAAGCGGGGAAGGGGCGGGGGGAGGTGCGGCGGGGGGAGGGGAGCGCGTAGTAGTGGCGGGGCGGGGAGGCGGCGGTGGCTCTGCGCGGGGCTCGCTCGGAGCGCACGGACGCACGCACGCTGGTCCGTCTGCCCGCCCGGAGCCGAAGGTCGACCCGGCGCTGAGCCGCGGGCCCGGAGCCCGGAAAGGCGGGGCGGCGGCACCGGCAGTCGGGGCGCGCGGGGCCAGAGCCGTTACCCGCCGGAGCTGCGAGGGAGGGAGGGAGCGAGCCAGCGAGAGGAGAAGGGAGGGGGCCGCCCCCGCGCACGCGCGCCGCGCCCCGCCCCGCCTGCCCCGCCCGCCGGGCACCGCGCGGGAGGAGGGAGAGGGAGGGGGCGGCGCCGATGGCCCCTGTGCCGCGCGCCCCGTGACGGCCCCCGCTCGCGCCGGGGGGCGGGGCGGGGCCGGCGCGCTCTGACCTCCCCCGCCCCCCGGGCGGCGGGAGGCAGGCGGCGCTGTGCGCAGGCGCGCCCGGCGGAGACCCCCGCGTGGGGCGGCCGGAGGGGGGCGGCGGGGGGGGGCATGCGGCGACGGCCTCCAGCTCCCCCCGGGCCCGAGCGGCGACGGCCGAGGAGCCGGCGGCGGGCGGAGTGGCGGCGGCCGCTGAGGAGGCGAGAGCCCCGGCCGGGCCCCCCCGCGCCGGACCATGTACTCAGCCCACAGGCCCCTGGTGCCCGCGTCCGGCGGGGCCTCCCGTGGCCTCGGCATGTTCGGTCAGTAGCGCCTGGGCCCTGGGACTGCAGGGGTCAAGGTGTCGGGGTGCTGAGTGCGGCGTAATGGTGATAGGGGTATAGTACGAGAGTGATAGAGGCGGAGTACAGGGGTGACGGAAAGTTAGAGAGCTCGGCTGGGCCAAGCGGTTAGTGACGGCAGGTGGGAGTGTAGCGGAAGTGATGGGAATGAGGAGAGGGGCGTAGCTGGGGACAGCTGTGGTGTTTGGGTGATGGGGTGGCGTGGTCCGTTGTCATTCGAGGTGAGGGGTGCAGAGTAACTGGCTGGGGAGCGTGCATTAGAATAGGGGCAGCGTGAGACCTGCTGGCCTTAGGTGGAAGAGAGGGGGAAGGGATTGTGATCTAGTAGTGGGGCTAAGAACAGGGCTTGAGAAGTGAGTGAGGCTCTGCTTGCTTAGAACAGAGTGATGGGCTGGAGTGTTTGTGGTGTGCTTTGCAGAGACAGAGGGAGGGACCCAAGAACCTGGACGGTAGTGCACTGAGGAGGACTAGAGGAGGGGCAGGACCAAAGGACTCTTCACCCATTGTCTGCTGGTCCCCTTCTTCCCCACCCAGCAGATGAGGAGACCTGATGAGAAAGATCTTGGTGAAGAGAGGGACAGGTTCAGGTCCTTGGGGTTGGAGGGCTGAGTAGGCTTTTGTGGTCCCCAGTGCCCCCAGGGATCGGGGACAGGGTCCTCACAGGGTCTTGAGACCCCCCCCCCCCTCCGGTGCTGGCTTCCTTCTCTCCCTTTGGTTGATTTGATGGCTACTTTTTCTTTTGTCAGCCCCTTGAAGACTCAGGTTTCGAGGCCAGTGTCACTTATAGAGCTCTCTTAGTCCAGGCTTTTGAAGGCATAGAGGGGTCACCCCAGGTCAGATTGATCTGGATCAGGGGGAGGCCTGGAATGATGGAGACCAAGGCTAGGGCGTTTCCCTTCTCTCTTCATCATCTTCCCTCGCAGGGGCCTCCTCTGCTGGTTCCACTTCCCCCAGGGAGCCAGCAGTGAGAGGGCAGCCCACTCCTAGCCTAAGCCTGCCCCGGGAGCCCCACCAGGGATGGGTCCCAGACCAGGGCTTAACCCTGCTACCACCCAGCTCCTGGGACAGAAGGTTGGACCCCTGGGACTACCGCCCTGGGAGGGAAGTGCCTTCCTGTGCATGTGTTCAAGAAAACACCTGGCACTTTTGTATTCCTTGGGCGCAGACTTGTTACAGTTTTCTTGTCTGTCGTATTGTCTGTGCTTTTTCTTCCAAGGAGTTTACTGCACCCTCCTCTCTTTTTGGGCAAGGGGGCTGGATGCTGCACTCAGGTTAAGCTCAGGGTTGAGAGGGAAAGGGGCTGGGAGACCTCTTAATGGGCAGTAGATTCTCCTAGTGGGTGGGGGAGATGCTGGAGCCACCTGTGCCCAACCCAGGAAAGGCGGGTCTAGCTCCTTGGGGTTTGTGGTATGGCGAGGGAGGCAAGGAGAAAGACTTAAGGCCCCACCCCTTATGGGTAACAGAGAAGAGAGGGGCAAACCAAGCCATGGTCTCCTCAAGGGAGAGAAAGGGAGTGCAAGGCAAAGATGTAGGATCATGTGAGATAGCAACACGGGTGCTGGGAACGTGGCATGACTGGGGAGGGTTCCTAGCCCTGATGAGGTCTTGGGGCCCTGGGAGTATGAGATGGCAGTCGAACATGGCCTGGTTTGTGACAGGAGCCAGTCATTCCTCTGGCCTGGTCCCTGGTGGCAGGGCTGGTGGAGGTGGGGGAGGGAATGGGGCGTGAGGCCTATTTCCCTTCCCAGCTTCTGTTTTCTTTTTTATAAACCTCGAAATCTTTCAGGGAGGAGTTTTTCCTGAGTGATGTCGTGTGCATGAGCCTCTGAGGCTCTGGGATAGTGGAAGGGGATGTAAAAGAAGAGTAGAGCCACCTCATCCAGGGTGGAAAAGAGCTTGAGTTGGGGGTCAAGGGCAAGGTCTTCTGCACAGCTTAGCTGGCTTCTTCCCACAGTGTGGACGAATGTGGAACCTCGCTCTGTTGCTGTGTTCCCCTGGCACTCCTTAGTCCCCTTTCTGGCCCCCAGCCAGCCCGACCCCTCTGTGCAGCCAAGTGAGGCCCAGCAACCTGCCAGCCACCCAGTGGCCTCCAACCAGAGCAAAGGTGAGGAGCGGGGGGCCACAGAAGGTGTGGGGATAGGGTCCAGATGGTCCAAGAGCCCTCTGACCTGCCTCTCTGCCCCCAGAACCTGCTGAGTCGGCAGCTGTTGCTCATGAGCAGCCCCCAGGTGGGACAGGGAATGCTGATCCTGGGCGGCCCCCTGGAGCCACATGCCCTGAGAGTCCAGGGCCTGGACCCCCCCACACTTTGGGGGTGGTGGAACCTGGAAAGGGTCCCCCTCCCGCCACTGAGGAGGATGCCCCTGGCCCTCCAGGAGAGCCCCGGCTGGACAGTGAGACAGAGAGTGACCACGATGATGCGTGAGTGCTACGAGGCTTGGGCCTGGGGGGTGGGGTGGCCCTAGATATGGCCCTCACTGTCCCTGCCACTCCTGCCACAGCTTCCTCTCCATCATGTCTCCTGAGATCCAGTTGCCCCTGCCACCCGGGAAACGCCGGACCCAGTCTCTCAGTGCCCTGCCAAAGGAACGAGACTCCTCTTCAGAGAAGGATGGACGCAGCCCCAACAAGGTGCCTCATCTCTACCTGTCCCTAGCTTGCTCTACGGCTGCCGGAGCCTGTCTCCTGGTTTTAACCATCCCACTTGGGCCTGTGTCTGCTGCAGCGGGAGAAGGACCATATCCGGCGGCCCATGAATGCCTTCATGATCTTCAGCAAGCGGCACCGAGCCCTGGTCCACCAGCGTCACCCCAACCAGGACAACCGGACCGTCAGCAAGATCCTGGGCGAGTGGTGGTACGCCCTGGGGCCCAAGGAAAAGCAGAAGTACCATGACCTGGCCTTCCAGGTAATGCCTCTTCCTCTTGGCTCTTCCCCAGCTTCCTCTGGTGGGACGAGGGAATGAAGGGTCCCTCCTCTCTCCCTGGCCAGGTGAAGGAGGCCCACTTTAAAGCTCACCCAGACTGGAAGTGGTGCAACAAGGACAGGAAGAAATCCAGCTCAGAGGCCAAGCCCACGAGCCTGGGGCTGGCAGGAGGGCACAAGGAGACTAGGGAGCGGAGCATGTCAGAGACGGGAACTGCCGCCGCCCCTGGAGGTTGGTCAGCGCCTCTGTTTTCTCTCCCTGCTGCACCAACCTCCCTGAGAAGTGCCAGCTACCTCTCCCTCATTGCCTTCGCCCTCACCCCAGAAGCCTTTCTCTGTCCGATCATTTTATTTGGTGACCCTTACCCCTAAAGGAACTGGCCCTTGTCTCGTATGAAGGAGCCAGGGAGGCCCAGACAGACAAAGTTTCCAAGCAGTGATCTCATTATCGGTTGTCGTTTACTGAGCGTTTACTACATGCCAGGTAACAAAAGGAGAATAATCTCTACTTCTGGAAGCTGTAACCCGCTTTCCAGATAAGAAAACCGAGACTTACAGAGGCGGAATCACTTGTGGGAAGTTCTGGGAGACCAGTGAATGGTAGAGCCGGCGTGTAAACCCCAGCTTGGCTGGTTCCCAGAACCACAGTTGGAAGCCCCTCGTGGCTGCTGCTAGTGGCATAGTGTCTAGCGTGTGCAGTGCCGTCCTGAGGCACTTTTGGGGAGTGCTCCTATGGTGGGGCCTGCAACTCTGAGGGTGGGGTCACTTTCTCTCTGAGACGTGGGGATGGTTAGGTAGCTGGCCAGCACCCCACCCCCTGTTTTCAGCTTTTCGTACTCAAAGAAGGCCCGCCTCCCAGGGAGCAATTTGTTAGGAAATGCTGGGCTGGTGACTGGTATATTTTCTGCCAGGTGCCCTAGGGTTTTTAAACTTCTCTTGTCCAGTATTTAGAGCTGTTTGTGGATGTCTTGGCCAGTCTGGGTGCCGGCACAAGGTGTCTTGACGCTGTGACGCTTCTCTCCTACCGCTCTGCAGTGTCCTCGGAGCTCCTGTCTGTTGCAGCCCAGACACTCTTGAGTTCGGATACCAAGGCTCCGGGGAGCGGCTCCTGTGGGGCAGAGCGTCTGCATACAGTGGGCGGACCTGGCTCAGCCCGGCCTCGGGCCTTCTCCCACAGCGGGGTCCACAGCCTGGATGGTGGCGAAGTAGATAGCCAGGCACTACAGGAGCTGACTCAGGTCTGGGGGGTAGGGGACATGGGCAAGGAGGGCTGCCCTGAGGTGATGGCCCCCACCGAACTCTGGTACATGCCCTGCAGATGGTGTCTGGCCCTGCGTCCTATTCCGGTCCAAAGCCTTCCACCCAATATGGGGCTCCAGGCCCCTTCTCAGCCTCCGGTGAGGGAGGTGCCCTGGCGGCCAGTGGGCGACCCCCGCTGCTGCCCACCCGGGCCTCCCGTTCCCAGCGTGCAGCCAGTGAGGACATGACCAGTGACGAGGAACGCATGGTCATCTGTGAGGAGGAGGGAGACGATGATGTCATTGGTAAGTTGCGAGGCCCAGAATCCTGCTCAGAGAGCAGTAGGCTAGGGTTTGGGGGGTGGGCAAAGATCTGATCTAGGCCTCAGGCTCTTCCTCTTTCTTCTCTTGCATGTCTGTTTATGATTGCAGGCATATTCAGTCCAGGCCAAACTGAGTAGACCCAGCCCTGCCCTTGGGAAGCTCCCGGCCAGGCAGGAAACCAGGAGGACAGGGGCATGGATGGCCAGGCCATCGGGCACAGTGTTAGGTGGTGTTATCTGCATGCTCTTAGGCCCCCCGTCGGGCAGGGGGGTAAATCCTAGACTGAGGAACAGTGTTCTTGGACGCCAGTTCCTTCTGGCTTAGCGGGGAGCTGAGGCCTGAGCCTGGGCTCCGTGCTGTTCCTCCTGGGCAGTCCGGCCCCCAGCCCTTTTGCCAATAATTTTCCGTCCCTCAGCTGACGACGGCTTTGGCACCACTGACATTGACCTCAAGTGCAAGGAGCGGGTGACTGACAGTGAGAGCGGAGACAGCTCTGGGGAGGACCCAGAGGGCAGCAAGGTGAGGGCTGGGGAATTGGTGCTCTCTGGTAACAGTCCGAGGCAGGGGAGATAACCTGCTCTTGGGTGCGTCACCACAGAGGGAGATTGAGGCCCAGAAAGGGCAAGCTACTCATCCCGTGGCAAAATGGTCACACCTTGGATGAATTGAGGCCTTCAGCTGGCCTCCCTCCTGGGCAGGACAGGGTTGGGCAAGTTGGGGGTATCCAGGCTCCCTGATGTGGTTGTGTCTCCTTCTTCCACCTAGGGCTTCGGCCGGAAGGTGTTCTCGCCTGTGATTCGTTCCTCCTTTACCCACTGCCGCCCACCGCTGGACCCTGAGCCCCCAGGGCCCCCGGACCCACCTCCAGCCTTTGGCAAAGGCTACGGGCCCACCCCGTCCTCTTCCTCCTCGTCCTCACCTGCCTCCTCCTCAGCCTCAGCAGCCACCTCCTTCCCATTGGGCTCAGGGACCTTCAAGGCCCAGGAGTCAGGCCAGGGCAGCACAGCAGGCCCACTACGGCCCCCACCCCCTGGGGCTGGGGGCCCAGTGACACCTTCCAAGGCCACCCGGTTCCTTCCAACGGATCCTGCGGCTTTCCGACGCAAGAGACCTGAAAGCGTGGGAAGCCTGGAGCCGCCAGGCCCCTCGGTCATTGCAGCCCCTCCTGGTGGGGGAGGAAGTGTCCTACAGACGCTGGTCCTGCCCTCAAACAAGGAGGACCGGGAAGGCAGCGGAAGCCGCATGCCTTCGGCCCCGGCTCCCTCACTGTCCTATGGGGCCCCAGCAGCCCCCCTGTCCCGCCCAGCTGCTACCATGGTCACCAACGTGGTACGGCCTGTCAGTAGCACTCCTGTGCCCATTGCCTCTAAGCCCTTCCCTACCTCTGGCCGGGCTGAGGCATCTCCAAATGACACAGCAGGTGCCAGGACTGAGCCGGTCGCAGGGTCCCGGGCTCCTGGGAGCTCCCCACTGGGTGTAAGCTTAGTATATTCGGACAAGAAGTCAGCAGCAGCCACCTCGCCAGCCCCGCATCTGGTGGCTGGGCCCCTACTGGGCACCGTGGGGAAGGCCCCTGCCACGGTCACCAACCTGCTGGTGGGCACGCCCGGTTATGGGGCCCCAGCACCCCCTGCTGTTCAGTTCATAGCCCAGGGGGCCCCTGGCAGTGGGGCCACTACAGGCTCAGGAGCAGGTGCAGGGAGTGGCCCCAATGGGCCTGTGCCCCTGGGCATCCTGCAGCCAGGTGCCTTGGGCAAAGCTGGGGGAATCACCCAGGTGCAGTACATCCTGCCCACGCTGCCCCAGCAGCTTCAGGTGGCACCCGCCCCGGCACCAGCCCCTGGGACCAAGACAGCAGCTCCCGGCGGCCCCGCACCCACCACCAGCATCCGGTTCACTCTCCCACCGGGCACCTCCACCAATGGCAAAGTTCTGGCGGCCACCGCACCCACTCCTGGCATCCCCATCCTGCAGTCTGTACCCTCCGCTCCGCCCCCAAAAGGTGAGGCCTGGGCTGAGCCGTGAAGGAGAGGGGTCCCAGAGCCCCTGTGGCTCCCTCCTAATTTCTCCTCTCCTCTTGCAGCCCAGTCCGTTTCTCCTGTGCAGGCCCCGCCCCCGGGTGGCTCAGCCCAGCTGCTACCCGGGAAGGTGCTGGTGCCCCTGGCAGCCCCTAGCATGTCAGTGCGGGGTGGAGGGGCTGGCCAGCCGCTGCCCCTGGTGAGCCCACCTTTTTCAGTACCTGTGCAGAATGGTGCCCAGCCACCCAGCAAGGTAAAGGCATCTGGGCTCCACCTGTTCCTTGTCTGTTCTCTCCTGGGTGTTGGTTTCTGTGCCATGGTTTCTGTGTCTGCCTTTTTTTTTTTTTTTTTTTTTTTGGTCTCGTGCTTTTTTTCAGTTCTGTCTGTCTCTCTGGAATCCTGTTTGTGGGATCGTGTCTTTCTGCTTGCTTCAACGTCTGTGTGCATCTCGGTTCTGTGCTAAGTGCCTGCGACTTGTTCCTTTGTTTTTCACACGCCTTGCTTTTTTGTCTTTGTCCCTTTCTGTCTCAATTCCAAATTTTGTGTTCCCTGTCTTTGCTAAGACCCACCTTCCTTGGTCCTCCCTCGCCCCATTCTGAGTCCCCAGCTCACCCCAGCCTGTGGGTGCCCTTGCCCACAGATCATCCAGCTGACTCCGGTGCCTGTGAGCACACCCAGCGGCCTGGTGCCGCCCCTCAGCCCAGCCACACTCTCTGGACCCACCTCGCAGCCTCAGAAGGTCCTGCTGCCCTCTTCCACCAGGTAATGGCAGCTGAACCTCACCTGGAGGCCAGCCCAGAGAAGGGCTTGGCGGGGTGGTGGGGGGGCCGCAGCTCACCTCACTCCTCCCCCTTCCTCTCCCTGCGGCAGAATCACCTACGTGCAGTCGGCGGGTGGGCACGCGTTGCCCCTGGGCACCAGCCCTACGTCCAGCCAGGCTGGAACAGTCACCTCGTATGGGCCCACGAGCTCGGTAGCCCTAGGCTTCACCTCGCTGGGGCCCAGCGGACCTGCCTTTGTGCAGCCCCTGCTTTCAGGTGAGGGGCAGCCTGGCAGGCAGAGCTGGGGACCCAGGGTGGTGCTGAGGTGGCCCAGGCCCTTAACTGGGGCCCCTGCCTCTCTTTCTCTGTCTCTGTCCCTGCAGGCCAAGCCCCGCTGCTGGCTCCTGGCCAGGTGGGCGTGTCGCCCGTGCCCAGCCCCCAGCTGCCGCCCACCTGCACAGCCCCCGGAGGTCCCGTCATCACAGCGTTTTACCCTGGCAGCCCTGCACCCACCTCCTCAGCACCCCTGGCCCAGCCATCCCAGGCTCCCCCGGGCCTGGTCTACACTGTGGCCACTAGCACCACCCCACCTGCTGCCAACATCCTGCCCAAGGGCCCACCGGCCCCTGCCACTGCCACCCCGGCCCCTACCAGCCCTTTCCCTAATGCCACAGGTGGGTGTTGGGCCAACCCAGGGTGGGGTGAGTTGGGGGACCCAGGAGATGGGCTCCAGACAGGCCTGGCTCAGCAAATGCTCTTCTCCCCACCAGCAGGCTCCATGACCTACAGCTTAGTGGCCCCCAAGGCCCAGCGGCCCACCCCTAAGGCCCCCCAGAAAGTGAAGGCAGCCATCGCCAGCATTCCCGTGGGTTCCTTTGAGGCAGGTGCCCCTGGGCGGTCAGGCCCTGCAGCCCGGCAGCCCTTGGAGCCTGGCCCAGCCCGTGAGCCCCCTACCCCTGAGTCTGAGCTTGAGGGGCAACCTGCAACACCAGCCCCTCCACCGCCCCCAGAGACCTGGGCTCCCACAGCCCGGAGTAGCCCCCCACCGCCCCTGCCTGCTGAGGAGCGGACTAGCAGCAAGGGCCCTGAGACCATGGTGAGTGCACAGTGGGCCTGGAGGCTCTGTCTTAGTCCACTGCCTGCTTTTCTGTTCCATCCCTCTTTCCTGCATGCTTGTCTGATCTGTGTCCTTGTTGGTGGGGCAGGGGGCTTCTGTCTCTTTTGCTTGTTTGTGTGACTGGGTCTTCTCCAAGGCTCTGTATCTGGGGCAGTCAGCATCCATCTATTTGTCGTTCTGGGTTCGGCCCCGGTGAGTCTGAACCCAGTGTTCTCTGTCTCCCTGCCATCCCTACCCCAGGCCAGCAAATTCCCCGGCTCATCTTCAGACTGGCGAGTCCCTGGGCTGGGTCTGGAGAGCCGTGGGGAGCCTCCCACCCCTCCCAGCCCAGCACCAGCTCCGGCCCCAGCCCCTGGCGGTGGCGGCAGCAGCAGTAGCGAGGGCAGCAGTGGGAGGGCAGCCGGGGACACCCCCGAGCGCAAGGAGGCCGCTGGTACCGGCAAGAAGGTGAAGGTGCGGCCCCCGCCCCTGAAGAAGACCTTTGACTCTGTGGACAAGTGAGCATGGGCTGGGGTCCGTGGCAGTGTGTGCGGGGCTGGCAGGAGAGGGGGTAGCTGCAGCCTAGGACAGGAGAGGTGACCCTGCCGGCTCTCCAGCAGGGTCCTGTCGGAGGTGGACTTCGAGGAGCGCTTTGCTGAGCTGCCTGAGTTCCGGCCTGAGGAGGTGCTGCCTTCGCCAACCCTGCAGTCTCTGGCCACCTCGCCCCGGGCCATCCTGGGCTCCTACCGCAAGAAGAGGAAGAACTCCACTGGTAGGCGAGGTGGGGGCTCCCGGGGTAGGTACAGGACAGACTGGGGCTGCCTCCGCTGAGCCTGCTTTTGTTGGACCAGACCTGGACTCAGCCCCTGAGGACCCCACCTCGCCCAAGCGCAAGATGAGGAGACGCTCCAGTTGCAGCTCCGAGCCCAACACCCCTAAGAGTGCCAAGTGTGAGGGGGACATCTTCACCTTTGACCGTACAGGTACTGACCCCGAGGCAGGCAGAGCTATAGGAGACCCAGGGCCTGCAAGAAAGGTGGGGTCTTGGGAATGGGGTTACAGATGAGAAGTGAGACAGGTGTCGCTGAGCAGAAGGATGGCAGGTCAAGAATGGGAGGGTGGGTTCTGGAGCCTGACAGGGTCCAGAGGCGGGTGCCCCCTCTGAACTCTGCTGTGGAATAGAACTCGGTGAGGGCTGCTGGGTGGACACATCAGATGGGGGTCAGGGGCGGAGGGAAGGCTGCTGCGGTCCCCTCGACCCTGCTCCTTTCACCACTCCCAGGTACGGAAGCCGAGGATGTGCTTGGGGAGCTGGAATATGAGAAGGTGCCATACTCTTCACTGCGGCGCACCCTGGACCAGCGCCGGGCCCTGGTCATGCAGCTCTTCCAGGACCATGGCTTCTTCCCATCAGGTGAGTCTAGCTTAGCGCTGTGGGGGACACTTGGAAGAGGACCTGCCTGCTCCTCTCACCCTGGCCTTCCCCCACCACCACTGTCCTTCTGTCCCCAGCCCAGGCCACGGCAGCCTTCCAGGCCCGCTACGCAGACATCTTCCCCTCAAAGGTCTGCCTGCAGTTGAAGATCCGGGAGGTGCGCCAGAAGATCATGCAGGCCGCCACGCCCACGGAGCAGCCCCCTGGAGCTGACGCCCCCCTCCCCGGACCGCCCCCTGCTGGCACTGCTGCTGCCCCTGTCCCCACTCCCAGCCCTGCTGGGGGCCCCGACCCCACCTCACCTGGCTCGGACTCTGGCACAGCTCCGGCTGCCCCGCCACTGCCTCCACCTCCAGAACCGGGTCCCGGACAGCCTGGCTGGGAGGGCCCCCCTCAGCCATCCCCCCCACCCCCCGGCCCCTCCACAGCTGCCACAGGCAGGTGAGGGGTCCGAGAAGATCCCGGGACCTACAGTACCCCCCTCAGGACATGGACAGTATGTAGGTGGCAGGAATGGGGGGGCAGGATGGTTACCTCCTCCCCAATAAAGCCATTTCGTCCTTTCTAATGTGGGGCGGAATGAGGTCTGCTCCTCTGGTCTATCCCCTCCCCCCACAGCTTTCTCCCTGTGATGGGGGGCAGCTGAGGGGAAGCAGGGGCACAGTCTGCCTCCACCGAGCCCCTGTATATAACCTGGAGTGTGTTACCTTCAGACCTTTTCACTTGTACTTTATGCAAAATGGCTCATGTGAGGGCTACAAGCTGGAGGGTAGTGTGGGCCTTGGGCCACAGGGAGGTGCCTGTGGAGTAGGGGGAGTTCATGCACCCCTTTTTTCCCCAGAGGGGCTGGACTCAGGTTAGTTTGGGGTGGGGGCTCCTGCACTTTGCCACAGGCATGGGGAGGGTTCTCTCCCCACCCCCTCTGCCCTCCCAACTTGGGTTGTACTTTCTAAGAAGGTGATTCCCCCTACCCTTGTCCCCGTCCCCAGAACAAAACATGTTGATCATGTGCAATATTTCTTACTGTGCCGAGAAGCCGAAATGACCGAAATTAAAGCTGTTTAACACACCTGTGTGGTTGTCCATTCTAAAGGGAGAAGGATTGGGGGTTGTACCGGGCCTGTCCCCAGATGGGGCAAGGAACTCTACTATACACTCACCACTGCCCCCCAATGAGGTTGGGGGAGTGAGTCCAGGACCTTACCCTCCCAACATCAGAGGGACCCTGTGGGCTGATGGCCCAGCCTCACCCAGGACAGCAGCCTCTCCAGCCCCGGTGCTTGGGAGTCACTGTGCCTGTGTGTCTCTCTCACAGCCATCCAGTATGAGGGGGTTGGGGAAGGCCTGGGATGAGGTGCTACAGGAAGGGCAGTCCACCCTCGAAGTGACCCAGGAGGTCTGAACCTTGTTGGAGTGGGGTGGTACAGTGCAGTTCTCTCAGTGGCTCCTGCTGCCCCCACATGGCGTGAGGCAGCACTGCAGCCAGGCCCAAAGGAGCCTCTTCTGGGTTCCACCCCTCACCGCCAGCCTGTGGACAGTGCCCCTCTGGGGAGACACATAGCCATGCCAGGTGTGAAGGGAGGACTGCTTGGGATGGAGAGTGTCAGGAAGTGGCATCTAAGCTAAGACCAGAGCACCAGAAGTCCCAGCCAGGGGAAGATCTTCGGCAAGGAGGAGAGGGTAGCTTTGGATGGGCTTTGCCAGGCTGCTATGTTTCCAGAATTGTTGCTTAACCTTAATCCTATAGGTAGTGTTGGCAAACTGGTTTCACCTACTGTGTTTCTGAGCAGTAGTGCCTGTGTGGAGCTGATAGTAGAAACCTGCCAGACTCTCCAAGAACCAGAACACTTTGATGGATCGGCTGATGCCTGCTTCGGGCAAAAGCAGAACACCCTCCAGAGCTCCAGGGTTGCAGAAGTCGAAGTTGAGGTTGAGATGCCCAGAGGGCTTGGCCATAAAGCAAGAAACGGGAGACTGAGGAATGAGAATTTAATGTCGGGGGAGGAGGATGCTTAGGGTGTAGCTTCTGGCAGGGGGATGCCCTGGCCCTGGTCTTGGGCCAGCAGACGCAGAAGCAGGGAGTGCAGGGCCCGACAGACAGGTGTGTAGCCCAGGCGGCTCAGATGCAGGTAATCGTACATGTCATGGTGGCTTATGGTGCCGTCTGAGTGCACAAAGCCAGGGTCGGCATCCAGGAAGTGCGCCCGTGGGTGGCCAGCCAGTGCCGCTCGGACCAGCTCGTTCACCCGCCGGTTTTTCTCACGAAGTGGGTTAGGGTGCTGGCCCCTTGGAAGCAGGCCCTGGGGAGGGGCACCAACAGTTGTGAGGAGACACCCTACCAGCATCTGGGTATCCTGTGCTCTGGGCCAAACCCTTCACCCGCCCCACAGAGTTCCGGCCTGTGGAATACGCTCAGAATGGGAAAGCAGGGCGTTGGCAGGATAATTCCTGATACCGAGTCTGAGACCCCCAACTCAGCAAGAACCTTCCGGGTGCCAGCCCCTTTCCAAGTATCAATCATAAAAATGTTGACAGCATGGATGGCAAAGGGTCAGTCCCTCTTTCCGAGTAGCAAACATTCCAGCTGGAAGGGTGGAGCCTGGATTCACCCTAGGAATGTGACTACTTTTGGCTAACCATTTTGGGTTTTGCAACACCCCCAGAATCATCAGCAGTTCCTTAGGAAAAAGGGGCTTACTGGTCCCTGAACACGGCCTTAAATGCAGCTGCTGGGTGTGTAGCAAGCTTCAATGTGAGCTTTTGCCTGAAAGCCACTGTTCTGCCGCCTTGCTGCCCAGAACTGTGCCAGCTGCAGCTGCACCCAAGGGGGTCCCAGACCACTGCCATTCTTTCTTCCCTGACCTCCCCTGCTCTCACCAGCACCACAACCCGGGCCTGGGGCTGTCGTTGGTTCACCAGTTGCACAATGGCCTTGATGCCACCAGTCACTTGCTCTGCTGTGTGCCCGTGGTTGTTGGTACCCACCCAGACCACCACAATCTGTGGAAAGAGAGGCATGAAGCAGTGGTAAGGGCAGAGGCTTAGGGTGCTTTAGCTGCCCACTCAGGCTCTGCTCACCTTGGGCCGGATGTGTTCCAGCTCACCATTCTCCAGCCGCCAAAGCACATGTTGCGTGCTGTCACTGCCAATGCCAAAGTTAAGCGCGTGCAGAGGAGAAAAAAGCTCCCGCCAGATCTGTAGATGAGACGTGGTGTGAGCACCGGGGTGTTGACAGCAGGGACCACCGCCCTCTGTACAAGTGTTAACCAAACGTCATCGTGGAAGAGCCCTGCCTTACAGAAGCAGTGTGGTCAAAACCTCACTTTATGCAAACCTGTTATACTCTCTGTTTCACGGAGCCCCACAGAAGCAAGACTCACTTTATGAAAAGCCATTTGCTTGAGTCATGCATTGAACCAAAAACATTACAGTTCATGAAAGCTATTACAGTTTGACCTCACTTAGTGGAAGGATAACATAATTGAGCCCCCTCTGTGGAGTGCTATTACAGCTTTCACTTCGTGGAAAGACCACAGCTTTATGGACATCCATTTGGGCTGTGCACTCCCTTAAGCAAACAATAGAGTCTCAGTTTAGGCAACCTTCTTGCAAGAAAGCCTCAATCTGACAAAGACCGGTCACACAGTTCCTTCTCAGGAGAATGTTGCACCTTACACCAAGATTTGGGGTTGTGGGTGCTGCCTGCGGCTACTCGGGTACCTCATACTGGATCTGGCCTGGGCTCTGATCCGGGTGTGAGAGGGCACAGGCCTGGGTGGGGCAGGGGGACGGGGACCTGCACGGGCCTCACCTCGCACTGGTGCATTAGCTGGACCAAGGAGTCCCCGATGAAGACGACTTCGGGTTCCTTATCTTTGCTGTCGGCCACGAACCGATGGTGCTTCGGGGACGTACAAGGGGGAGTCAGTGGCACACGCGCTCCTGGGCCCGCCCCGCTCTGCTTCCTTAGGCAGCACCACCCCAACTGCCCTGTTTCCTAATCACGTAGAGAGACAGCGCCAAACAGCTGCTCTCCCGAGGCCCCTCCCGGACTCCAGAGTATCGCGGGCCGGGTCGCTCACCAGGGACATCCAGCGTCCGTCGCCCTGCACGTCCTGCACCGGCGTCGGCTTGCTGGCTGGGTTCTCCTCTCCGCTCATCTTGGCGCCGCTGCTCCTGCAAGGATGGGCGAGCGAGGTCGACCCGGGAGAGTTGGCCCAGGGGGTGGCTCCGCCACGCCCACCCCTCCCTTCCAGGCAACAATGGACGGTCCCGCCGCCCGCACTCCCGCGAGGCCGCTGGCCGATCCCGGGCGCCGCCTCCCTCTGCAGGAGCGGAAACCCGCACTTAGAAGGGGAGGTGGAATTGGGAACCCGTGCCTCCCCCGCGCCGGCCGCGCAGTGGGCTCGTCCAGCGCTTCCCGCCCGGGCCGCTCGCTCTCCGGCGCCGGCCGCTAGCGCACCGGGGCGCCCGGGGACGGCCAGGCGAGACCATCAGCACCCGTGGGGGAGGGAGAAGCCACCACACCCGCGGCAGGGGGAGGGGTGAACTACCTGAAAGGCCCAGCGTGTGTTGGGGGTGGTGGTGAATCTAGAGTCTTTTCTTGGGAGGAGAAACCATTTGCTATAGGGTGAGAAATGTGCGGAAGGGATCACCAGCTGTGTGTGTGTGTGTGTGTGTGTGTGTGTGTGTGTGTGTATCAGAGTGAAAGAGAGAGAGAGAGATCACCAGCTGTGTGTGTGTGTGTGTGAGACATCACCAGCGCTGTGTGTCTCATTCACGTGGGGGGGGGGAGGGGAGTGAGTGGACGAGTCCATTCTTGGATCCTTTGAGGGGGTGGCTCCTACGCACCTGGCTAGGAGGGGACGCTCCTATTTTCTACTGATGTGGGGAGAAAGAAGGAAGATGGCAACATGTGAAAAATAGAGCCTCAGTTGTAAGGCTAAGGCAGCACTAGCACTTTAGTGAGCCTGTCTGCTCGTGCGTCCTCCCAATACCCCCTCCCGCCCCGCTGAAAACCACCAGGTTTTGTGGCATAAGATCTAAACTATCTTTGCGTTACATACATCATACATCACTGGCCCTGCAAAGAGGGCAGCAGAAAGTGCAGAAAGAGAAAGGAAATTAGAGATGCTGCAAGGCCCAGGTCCAGCCTGGCGGCCCTCCCGCCCAGCTCATCTTGCAGATCTGTGGCCTCCGTTCCTCTCCCTAAACCCTCAAGTGTTTCTGGGTACTGAAACCTACAACCATAGCCAAGGCCACCTAAGGTCGCCCCCCACTGCCCCATATTAATCTCAAAGCTCAAGTCTTCCCAGCTCTCCAGTTCTCAGGGACCAGGTGGGGGTCCCCTACCTACCCACCCCCAAACTTCCTGGCTATATTCCTGTAGCTCTACTCCCAGATGGGACCTTCCATCTATTCAATCTATTCATTCTTTCTAGGTAGGTTGATACTGAGATAGTCTTATTTATCATGTTAATGTTTTGCCTCCATCCACTAGTTTGGAACAGGCCCTTATAGTACCAAGTATTATGGCTGCTCATAAGAACTTGAATATTAAAATGAATGGGTCAGATCCTGGCCTTGTCCCAGCCTGTTGGGGAAGACAGATCAGACACAGAGTTGGGAGAAGATCAAGGTTGTGATTAAGAGAAGTAGAGGAGGAGGAGGAAGAGGAGGACTCTGAGGGTGAGGGGTTTCCTAGCAGTATTGAGTTAGGCTTTGAAAAATCAGGAAGACTGAGTGAGCAATATTACACAGGTAATATAGTTTATCAGGGCATGGGGAGTACTCCGGCCACAGCTAGGCACTCAGCAGGGAGCCTGCTCAAGGATTTGCTCTCCATTCTGTCTGCCCTTCCCCTTGCTCAGGCATGATCTCTCTCAATTTTTTTTTTTTTTTTTTTTTGGTCTGAGGGGACAATTGTAAATAGAAAAGTTGGAAAGGTAGAAAAGAACTGGAAGCAAAGCTTGTCAGGAAATGGCTTCGAGGCACTCATTTCATTCAAATCAAGTGCTGTTTCAAGTTAGATATATTGGCTCATTTAGATATATTGGCTCATTTTCATACAGCAACCACATGAAGGGTGTACTATTACCAACTCCATTTTACAAATAAAGAAACTGAGGGTCTGAGCAGCTATACACATCTCCAAGTTCACACAGTTCAAAGATGCCACTTTGGGCATTTGAACCTAGGTAGTTTAACTCCAGATCCTTGTGTTTGTTTTTTTTTTTTTTTTTTAAGATTTTATTTATTTATTCATGAGAGACAGAAAGAGAGAGAGAGAGGCAGAGACACAGGCAGAGGGAGAGGCAGGCTCCGTGCAGGGAGCCCGCCGTGGGATTTGATCCCAGGTCTCAGATCAGGCCCTGGGCTGAAGGCGGCGCTAAACCGCGGAGCCCCCCGCCCCCCCCCACCCCGGGCTGCCCCAGATCCCAGTTCTGAATGATGACTCTACAATGATTGTCTGGGGATGAACTCCGTGACTGCCTGGGGACCGCCTGCCAAAGGAGACTGGCCCTTTACCGCCCCCCCCCCCCAGTGCCTCGCCTCTTCGCACTTTCCAGAAAGTCCGCCAATAGACATCTGAGCCAATCAGCAATCAGGAAGGGGGCGGGCCCCAGCGGGCCTCGCAGCCAATTGGTGGATCGGAGGTGTCCAAAGACAAATGAGAGAGGTTTCTGAAAGTAAGGCTGGAATGGGCGGGACTGTAACCGGCACTCTGCGCCTCGCCTCGTGCTTCACGGGAGCGGGAAGCCGAAGGGCGTGGGTGGGGCACACGCATGCGCACAGCGCGCATGAGGCTCAGCGTGAGGCCTGGAAGAGACCCCCAGTGCGTTGTGAGCTGGGCTTACCGCGGAGAAGCAGCCACTGCACCCCACAGCCACGGGGGGTGGGCGGGGGCGGGGTTCGTTGGTCCAGGAGAAGGTGAGGTGCTCGACGCCCTGCCCCCACCAACTGTACCCCCCTTCCTAACCTCAACTGCCCACCCCCTCCTTGTCTCCTACCCTGGGCCACCTCACTCCCGTGAGTAGGCCCCAGTTCCTGGTAGCTGCTCCGTCGCCCCTTCTGCTTTCCCAAGGCCTTCTCTGTCTCCAGCTTTTTTTCTGCCTTTCCTTCTCTGCCACGCCTCCCTGCGTTCTCCAGTACCTCCTCTACCCCTGGATTTCTCCTCTGTTCACAGTCCCTTTCTGGTTCACCAGCTCCCTGTGGTCTCATGATGCCGTCCTGTCCCCCATCTTCTAGCTATTTCCTTATCTCCCTGTACCCTGTAACCCTTTCTCTATTCCCTGGCAAATCTCATTTACCATGACTCCTTTGACTCCATCTGACCCCTATGACTCCTTTACTGACCAAGCCTTTGCCAAAGATTCCCTCCCTACTACCTTACTCTCATCTTGTCTCTGTAAATACTCTCATCTTTCCACCTCACCCCAAACCCTCTCCTCTTCTCACCTTTCACTCTTAGTCCCTGACTTACTTGCATACTGATGGCCATTCTAGCTTTTTCTTCCAGGACACTATGGACCCCCGGGGGCCAGCCCCCCAGCCTTTCCAGCGGCCTGAGAAACCTGGTCGAGTCCGCCGTCGGAAGACCAGGCGGGAGCGTAATGAGGCCCTGATGGGCAGCCGCCGGCCACTGACCTGTCAGCATCCTTCTGTGACCAGTCAGGATCCTCTTGTGGCCCCTACTGCTCCCAAGCTTGTGGTCATAACCCAGGGCCGGCTGAGCCGGGAGCACCGGGGTCTTTTCAACCATGAGGTGAAATCTCTGGACGTGGCTCGGCTGCTTAGAGGTGGGCCCCTGGAACCAGGCACCCCGTCACCCCCTGCCAAACCCTCCCCAAGCCCAAGTCCGGTGCAAGAACCAGCTCTACAGTCAAGAGGCAAGGAGAACCAGGTCCCTAGAGGCTCAGGCCCAGGTCTGCCCAGTTCCAGTCCCGCAGAGCTCCCTGGCTTGGGGCAGCTGTTGGAGGAGCTGCAGTGCCAGCTGATTCTGCCACAGGCCTTCCCCAGGAGGAACCTAGTGCAAGAAGCCAGGGATGCCATTGTGAGCACCTTACAGGCCTGCCATGGCTGTGTGCCTGACCTCACCCTGGTGCTCCGTGGCTGCCAGCCACCCTTACCAGGTGAGCCTACCTGTACTCCCTGTACTCCCCTTCCCCTTGTCTGCTCTAGCTTCCTGTATGCTCCTTCCCTTTGTCTGCTCTAGCTTAGCTGTCCCCGATGCTTTTTTCCTTTGTTCCAGGGACCAAGCCTGGGGGCCCTGAAAGCCAAAGAATGACACCTTCCTGGATCAACAGCCCCAACCAGTGCCCAGGGGAGGGGAGGCAGAGGAGGCAACAGAGGACAAAGGAGCTCACCTTTGCCATGCCTCACAGCTCCAGCACTCCTATGGTGCATAGGGTGAGCTTGGCACCATCAAAAGGTCCCTGGCCACCCCCCTTGCCCTTGTTGCCTTCACCATCTGGGGCAGCCTGGGGCCCCCCAACAGCCTTTGATCTGCTGAAAAGCATCTGGCTGGTAGCCACACCGCCCCCTCCGCGGCCCTGGGGGGTTGGGCCACAACAGCCCCTGCCTCAGCCACCATCACCCTTGTTGCCCGGAACCTCTGCCCTGGACTGGAGCCCCAGCCCCCCTGCCCCACTGCCCAGCCTCTCCTGGGTAGTGGCCCAGAGCAGCCCAGAGGCCTGGTCTTTTCCACCCATGAGACTGTACTGAGGGGGCTGGACAGGAGACAGGAAACCGGCACTCCTAATCACCTCAATAAAGTACCTTCTACATGGTTCTCTTGATTTTTAGTGAGTGGCTGACCCAGGACAGCAGCTTTGCTTTGCTGAGTTCTGTGTTCAAGATGGAGGGGAAGCTACCATCACTTGTCACCTTCTTGGGGTTTGAGGGGCCAGCAGCCTGGAGAAACCTGGGGCTTCGGTCAGTTTAAGATCTTCACCCACTGGAGCCAACTATGTGCTGGGCTCAGCTCTGGTGATGCTGGGGCCCCAGAGTGAGCGCTACTGTGGCTCTGTCCCCAGGAGACTTCTAGCCTGGTGGTGGGCGGTCTGGCCCCAATGGTTGCATTTGAGAGACAGAGAGGTGGAGGGGCTGAGGGAGTGATGACACTGCCCTAGTGATAAGGGAGTCCTTCAGAAAGAAACAGATCTAGACTTTACATGTTTTAAGATTACTAAGAACTTACTAGTAAAGGGGGGAAAAACATTTCAGGCAATACCAAATTGCTGTTCTATGGCATAGCATGTGCAAGGCCTGGAGGAGGACATATAGAAGACTATTTTCATTCAGTCCATATCCGGAGGCTATCCTGGGACCTAGAGTGAGTCATGTCCAGTCCCTGCCCTTGTTGGGCTCCTGGTCTGGTGGGCTTGGAACTGTGTTCGAAGGATCATGACAGGAATGGCAGATGAGGCCCGAACCTGCCCCACAGGCTTTTTACTTTGGCCCAAGATACATTTAAAATTTTTGAATTCATTACCCACCATTACAAATCAGTATGCTTTAAAACAAAAGCAAAACAAAAAAAGCTCAACACATTTCTGGCTTGTCTGAAAAAAAGAAAGAAAGAAATTTGGCAGTAGACCTACTATCCCTTCTGGCAACAACTGGCTCAAGCCAAGTAGCCGAGGCCGCCTTTTCATGGGGCTCACACTCTCTTACACTGAAGTGTTTCATGCACTTATGTTTCCTGTTGGCCCCTGGCTTAGAAAGTTTTTTAAAATGATATTTTGAGGAGCAGCACTTTTTTTTTTTTTTTTTTTCAGAGAAGGGGGAGGAATGAAGCTAGAAATGTTTGTTGGAATCTGATCAGGAAAACGAAGCTGAGGGACTTGGATGCTACTCTGTTAAGCCTTTCCAGGGATCCTCATTGCCCACTGGGAAACCATAAGGTTGGAACCAGCCGGCAGGGGACTGAAGTGGGAGATCACACGACTTGGCGGAGGTCTAATGAGAAAGTGGCAAAGCTGGGTTTTGAACCCAGGCGGCTGGTTTCACTCTGCTCTGGGCTTCTCACAACACCACCTCTTCTGCCTCACAGCAGCCAGATTTCACACCCTGGTGAGCGGCGACTGGACAGGGCCAGGCAACAGAGTGTAGTGGTTGTGGCCCAGAACAAGTGGTGTGCCCTCTCCCTCTTCTGTGTCCCTGTGGGCACTTCACAGAGCCCATGGGATCGCGGGTGGACACAGCTGGGGATGGTTGTCATGGGGGCGGGGATGAGCAATCAAAGAGCAGTTTGGGGACTAAATCTGGGGGAAGTCAGGACAGAGCTGGGGTCTGTGGGTTGGGGGTCACCCCGAGATGGCAGTCTGGAGGAGGAGGCATGGCTGGGGGAACGGGAGTTCAGCGTAGGACACGGGGAGCCAGAGGTATCAGGGACACCCCCAGAGGGGAGAACTGAGGCTGGGGCGGGGTGGAGAGGCTAGGAAAGGGGCGTCCTCTGTCACACCGCTTGGGAAGGCGCCAGGCCGGGCCATCCCCGAGGAGGGGGGCGGGGAACGCAGCGCCCGGCGGCCCCTTTAATCGGGGGCGCGCGCTGGCCGGCCCGCGCGCTCTCGCCGCCGTCGCCGGGCCGGAGCCGGAGCCGAGCTGGGGCCGGGGCCGGGGCCGGGGCCGGGGCCCGGAGCGGGCGGAATGGAGCCCCCGCGCGCGCCCGCTCTGCGCCGCCTGCTGCCGCCGCTGCTGCTCCTGCTGCTGCCGCTGCCCCCCCGCGCCCGGGCCAAGTACGTGCGGGGCAACCTCAGCTCCAAAGAGGTGAGCGCGCTGGGCCCTCCCCTGCCGCCCGCCGGGCCCCCGGGGACGCGAGGGAAGGGAGGGGGGCCGCCCCGCCCCCTGGCACCCTTCCCGGGCGGCCCCCGGGAGCCGCGGGAGCCGCGGGGGGGGAACGGGGCTGAGGGTTACGGGGTGGGGGGGCTGGGTCAGTGTTGAGGCCGAGAGGGGCTGTGGGGTCGGGAAGAGACTTGGGGATGGCAGGAGGGACATTGAGGTCAGAGCTGGGCGGGGAGGAGGGACGGGTTGGGAGAGTCGGAGTTTGGAGTGGGGGTTGGGGGGACGCCGAGGTGGTGCTGAAGGGACAGCACTTTTCACTCCGCGGAGAGCCTGGAGTTCACACTCCTGCTCAGGCCCGGGCGAGAGCCGTTTGGAATATTCCCCAGCACGAGATGGTCTCTGGGACCACCGTGGGGGCGTGTGTGTGGATAACCCCCCGGGGCGGGGGGGGAGGGATGGCAGTCAGGTGGAGTCTAGGACTGAACGTGGCCAGGGTGGGGATCTGGCCTCCAGGGTCTTTCTCAAGGCACTTGGAAAACGGGAGAAGTGTTTGAGGGGAGAAGAAACTGAAGAAACTTGGGTGGGGGGGCATCTGAGGCAAGAATCCAGGACCCAAGGTGAAGGGATCACAGAAGGATCTGGGAGGTAACTTGGTCCCCTGTGTTTCTTGGGAACCAAGTAGCGAAGGGTAGGGAAGGAAAGTTGAAGGCCTATGGAGTCCAGGGAGTTCTCAAAGGACTCGGACTGGGCCCCTTTTCCAGGACTGGGTGTTCCTGACGAGGTTTTGCTTTCTTTCGGATTACGGCCGACTGGACTTCCGTTTCCGATACCCTGAGGTGAGCCTTCCCCAGCCAGTCTCCATGCTGAGGCTGGGTACTCCCTTGGCCTCCTGAGGCAAGGGCCAGCCCAGCTCCCCGCACTTCCCCAAACTTCAAAAGCTCTGGGTTTACAGGCCAAGTGCTGTCAGAACATCCTCCTCTATTTCGACGACCCATCCCAGTGGCCGGCTGTGTACAAGGCAGGGGACAAGGTAAAGGCTGTGAGGAGGTTACATGGGAGGGAGGAGAAGGTCGAGGCTGGCCAGAGGGTGACCAAGTCCCTGCCTTCTCCAGGACTGCCTGGCCAAGGAGTCAGTGATCAGGCCCGAGAACAACCAAGTCATCAACCTTACCACCCAGTACGCCTGGTCAGGCTGTCAGGTATGGGCCCAGTCTGGGAGTGGGCAGGTGCTGAAGGCCGACAGCCTCAGGGCTGTGCAGACAGGCATCAGCCTTCTTCTTGCTCCTTTTCAGGTAGTGTCAGAGGAGGGAACTCGTTACCTGAGCTGCTCCAGTGGCCGGAGCTTCCGCTCAGTGCGAGAGAGGTGGTGGTACATCGCACTCAGCAAGTGTGGGGTAAGGGGCTGGGCCGGCCACCTGGGCCTTCTCTTCCATGCCGTCCTGCTGACCCCCTGCCTGCCCAGCACCCCCCCCCACCCACTCCCTGACTTAGGCCAACACACTCTCCACAGGGAGATGGGCTACAGCTGGAGTACGAGATGGTCCTCACCAATGGCAAGTCCTTCTGGACTCGGCATTTCTCGGCTGATGAGTTTGGTGAGCATAGGGGGACCCAGAAGCCAGGATCTTTGAGGGACGTCAGAGTGGAATGCCTGCTGAGGGATGGCTATCCTGACCTACCATTTCCTCCTTCTTCCAAATCGGCAGGGATCCTGGAGACGGATGTGACTTTCCTTCTCATCTTCATCCTCATCTTCTTCCTCTCCTGTTACTTTGGATGTGAGTCCAGCACATGGTGGTAGTGGTGGGGTTAGGAGTTATGGGGGGCAGGACTGGGGTAGATGAGCTACTTTCCTTCCTGTCTGTGAACCACCTGACCCTCCCTCTCTTCTAGATTTGCTGAAAGGTCGACAGTTACTCCACACAACTTATAAAATGTTCATGGCTGCAGCAGGAGTGGAGGGTGAGGTTTAGAGTATCACAACTTTGAGTTCTGCCAGAGGAGGGAGCTAGGGTCCAGATACCTGGGTCTGAGGGAGGAGGGGCTGGGGGCAGAACTCCTGGGTCTGAGGGAGAAGGGGCTGGGGGCAGAACTCCTGGGTCTGAGGGAGGAGGGAGCTGGGGGCCTCATTCCTGGGTCTGAGGGAGGAGGGGCTGGGGGCAGGACTCCTGGGTCTGAGGGAGAAGGGGCTGGGGGCAGGACTCCTGGGTCTGAGGGAGGAGGGACTGGGGGAAGGACTCCTGGGTCTGAGGGAGGAGGGGCTGGGGACTTGGACATCTGGGTCTGAGGGAGGAGGGGCCTGTGGGCCTGGAATCTGGGTCCTGCAGAGGTGGGGCTGGGGCTTGAACTCAGGAGTCTCCCAGGACATCAGTGGGAGTAAATAGTCTTGAATCCTGATGGGGATGAAGGAGGGGTTCTGGCCATCTGGATCACAGTGCTAGGGAACAGTGATGCCCCAAAGCCGGTTTCTGTCTTTCCTCCCTCTGCCCATTCTCCCCTCAGTCCTGAGCCTCCTGTTTTTCTGCATCTACTGGGGCCAGTATGCCACTGATGGCATTGGCAACGAGAGTCTGAAGATCTTGGGTGAGAATGAAGTGGGCCGGGGAAGGGTGCCCGGGCTCTCTCTGAGCCCCGTGTCTGAGACGCCCTCTCCTCCCTTCTCCCAGCCAAGCTGCTCTTCTCCTCCAGCTTCCTCATCTTCCTGCTGATGCTCATCCTTCTGGGGAAGGGATTCACGGTGACACGGTGCCCAGGCTGGGGCAGGAGGGCATGCGAGGGGGAGGTGTGGTGGGGCTAGGGAACAGGGCACTTGGGTGGACCTGGGGGGTGGCTGCCCGCTTCTCCCTGACAGCCCCCACCCCTGCTGTCTCCCCTCATGGCTGGCCGCCAGGGGCCGCATCAGCCACTCCGGCTCTGTGAAGTTGTCGGTCTACATGACCCTGTACACCCTTACCCACGTGGTGCTGCTCATCTATGAGGCCAAGGTGAGTGCCACCCGCCCCCACCCCACCCAAAGCTTTTGGCCACCTCCTCCACCTGTCTGCCAGCCCTTCCCCACATCGCACCCTTGCTGGCTCGCTCTCTCCCACTCTGCGATTTCTGCCTGCCCATCTGTCTCTCGAGTGCCTGCCTCCCCTCTTCCCCATCTCTGAGGAGCCTTCTTCCTCCTCCCTCTGTCTCTCGCTGTCTGTCACATTTATGCTCGATGTCATGCCTGAGAGTTCAGGAGTCCCACAGACCTGGATGCCACTCTAGCTCTCTCACCTCCCAGCTAGCTGACCTCTGGTAATGCCCGCCCCCTCTAAGCCTGTTTCCTCTTCTGTAAAATTAGTAGGGTCTTACCTGTCCCAGAGGGCTCCTCTGAGGCTTTATGTCACCTCGGCTTTGACCAAAAGGTGTCCGTCTTAGCCTCAGTGTCCCCATCTGTGAAGTGGGGTGATAATAAGACCTAACTTCATCAAGTGGATGCAAATGGAAAAGCTTATGTGTCGTAGGTGTCTAGCCCCATGCTGGGCCCCTGGTAGGAAATGTGCTGCCCTTCTCTACGTGCTTCTATTTCCATTTTGTGCTCTCCTGCTGCTTCTGTCCTGACCAAGTACCTCTGCCCCCTGGGTGCCCAGGGGTGGGGTCTGGGGCCCCTGTATGGAAGGCAGGGGGTCAGGGCGATGATGAACCCTCTCCCTTGGGTCCAGTTCTTTGACCCGGGCCAGGTACTGTACACGTATGAGTCGCCGGCGGGCTATGGGCTCATTGGGCTGCAGGTGGCGGCTTACGTGTGGTTCTGCTACGCCGTGCTCATCTCCTTGCGCCACTTCCCGGAGAAGCAGCCTTTTTACGTGCCCTTCTTTGCTGCCTACACCCTCTGGTGAGACGTGCTGGGGCCCCAACCTGTCCCTGTCTCCTGGGGCCTCCCAGAAATGGCTCTCCGTTTCTCAGACCCTCCTCAGTGAGGCTGACGGGCTTTTGAGTCAGGCAGCTGTGCCAGGGTCTGCCACTTACTCACTTTGTGGCCTGGAAAAAATTACTTTCCCAAGTTTAAAAAAAAAAAAAAAAGTGCCTCAGGTTGCTTACCTGTAAAGAAAGGATTATCTTGAGCATGCGTTGGTAATATTGGGTCTGGCACATAATAAGTGTTCAATGAAAGCTAGTTGTAACCTTTTTTTTAATCATTCAATGTAACATAGCAGGACAGTAGACAGATTCTCAGCCCGACTGCCTGGGTTTGGATCCCAGTTCCAAACCTTGTAAGCTGTGTGACCTCACACAAATCAATTAACTTCTGTCTGCCTCAGTTTCCTTACCTGTTTAGTGGGGATAGAAACTGTACTTGCCTCATAGAGTCATTGTGAGAGTTAATGAGTTTATATACGGGAGATGCAGTAAGTCCTTATGTTCATTCATTCACCAGACACCTTCTGATTTTCTATCAGGTGCTAGGATTTGGGGTGGGGTGGAGCTGAGTTAAATTCAACCTAGTCTCTCCTTCCAGAATTTCCCAGGCTAGTGGGATTCCTCGCCCCTTTTAACGTCTGGCTTCTGAAGGTCACACTTGACTTCTTTCTGGTTTGGGACCCACTGGGGCCCTGTGCGTGTGCATGGCAGGGGAGCTGGGGCCATGGGGTGGGTAGGAGGGCAGGGCAGTGTTTCTACTGACCCAGTACCTTCCCTTCAGGTTCTTTGCGGTTCCTGTCATGGCCCTGATCGCCAACTTTGGGATCCCTAAGTGGGCCCGGGAGAAGATTGTCAATGGCATCCAGCTGGGGATCCATTTGTATGCTCATGGCGTATTCCTGGTGAGGAAGGGCATCCAGGTGGGAGTGGGAGCCTGATGGGCGGGGGACACGTGAGGGTCCCCACCCCTGATCTTTCTGAATCTTCTGTTCTGAGCTCTCCATCCATTTCCTTCACTTCATTCCTTTAGTCATCCAACAGACATTTACTGAGAGCCTGCAGGCTACTCTATATACCCCCCAGAGTCCACCCTCTTTTATTCCTCTCTCCTACCTTGTCCTGCCCTCTTCCTCCAACCCTACTGCCCCATTTTTTTTTCTTAAATAAATTCTGTGTTCAATGTGAGGCTCGAACTCAACGACTCTGAGATCAGGAAGCCGCATGCTGTACCAACTGAACCAGTCGGGTGTCCAATAACTCAACCCTCTTTCTTTGCCCCCTTCCATTCCCATTCGGAACCTGTGTCCCCAGACTCACATTTCCCTTCTGTATCCCACCCCACTACCTTTCCCAAACTCCTTGGTCACTACTAAGGCCTTCCCCAACACATTCTCCCATCTGCCATCACAGGCCATTGTCCAGGAAGAAGCAGGTGGGGTGGGCCAGGCAGGGACCCCAGGAGGCCTAGATCTGAATGATATCAAGAGAGTATCAGCACCAAACCTCTTTGCCCTGGTTTATATCCTATATGGCCTTCTGGGTGACAGTTCATTCATCTATATGTTTGTATGCCTTGTTTAATTGTCAGAGCAGCCCCAGGACAGGATGGATAATGGTTATTGAACCCACGCTACAGAAAGGGTTAGAAGCTAAGGCCCAGATAGGGGAGGTGACCTGCCAGGGCTCCATAGCATTTGGTATTAGGTCAGAGACTTGAGCCCAGTCCTTCCCCAGCATACCATCAGAGGGAGCTGGACAGAGATATAGGTCCTTACCCCAGAGGTCCACAACATGGACCTGGGGAGGGAATGTACTCAGTCACAGATGGTCCAGTCCCCCATCTTCCACCCCAGAGCCTGACTTAGGTACAGACTGACCTTCCCAGGACAGCACTTCTAAAAGCTCTGCGGGAAGTCTGAAAGGAACAGAGAGAGGAGAAATGCTAGGAACCATCATGTGCCAAGCTCTGTGCCAGGGGTTTGCATTTCTACCCTCTCCTCATCTTTCTAAGTAGGCACTGCAATCTCTTTTCCCCAGTGAGGCTCAGGGAGTTTTATCAACATGCCCCAGATCCCATACTCAGTGAGCTGTGGGGCGAGAGGTAGGGTGCTAGCCCGAACACGGAAATGCAGTGCCCTTTTAGCTAGACTTCACCTTCAGCTGCTTTCTTTCCTAAAAAACGCTGTTAGTTCAGCACTGCTCCACCTCCGGCATTCCACAGTTCCTTGTTTCCTACTGAGCACAACCTTGGAGGGGTGGGGGTGGGGGGGTTGTGCTAGGTTCCCATGGGCTGCACACCCAGTCCCTGCCCCCATGACCTACTAGACTAACTGGGGACACATCTCTACATTTGACCAATACCTATCGAGCACCTATGAGCCCAGGTACTGTTCTAGCTGTTGGGGATTCAGTAGGGAACTGAACAAATTCCTGCCCTCATGGAGTTAACATTCTATAGAGTCTATCTGGTGTTGTCCAACTGATCTTTCTGTGTTTATGAAAATATTCTAAACTCTGTGCTGCCCAGTACAAGAGCTACTATTCACGTGTGGCAACTGAGCACTTGAATGTGGCCAGTGTAATTAGAAGCAAAACTTTTCGTTTACTTTTGATTAATATAAATGTAAACAGCTCCATATGGCTAGTGGCTATCATACTGGACAGTGAAAGGCTCTGACCCTTAACCAGCCAGCGATAAGTCAGTGATCAGGGCTGATGGAGGAAACATCGCAGGGTGGTTGAGGGAGGAAAAAAGGTCGGAGCTAGGGCACGGTGAGAGCTCAGAGTAGGTGTCTAATCCAGGCTGAAGGGCCGCAGGCAAGCGTGGGGGATGTCAAGTGAAGGGGAATCCTTAGGACCCCGTGTTTATGGAGACGGCCTGAGGCCTGGACAGTACTTCTCCAACCAGCACCTGGCTCTCGCCCCAGATCATGACGCGCCCGTCGGCGGCCAACAAGAACTTCCCGTACCACGTGCGCACGTCGCAGATCGCCTCAGCCGGGGCCCCGGGCCCCGGAGGGAGCCAATCCACGGACAAGGCCTTCCCGCAGCACGTCTATGGGAACGTGACGTTCATCAGCGACTCGGTGCCCAACTTCACGGAGCTCTTCTCCATCCCCCCGCCCGCCTCCTCCGTAAGCCCCGCGCCCCCGGCGCACGAGGAGCTGCTGGCGCCGCCCCTGGAGTACCTGACCCCGCTCCCGGCCCCGCCGCCGCCCCCCTCTCCCAAGCGCCTGAGCCCACCCCCTGCCTTTCGCACGCCGCGAGCCCCCACACCGCGCCGCGACCGCCCCCCGGCGCCCGCGCCCACCCTGCCCGACTGGGTCCTGGCGCTGCTGCGCACGCCCCCGCAGACGCCACGCGCGGTGCCCCCGCCCCCCGCCTTCCGCGGCTCCCCGCCCGCCCCCCGGCCGCCGCCGGAGTTCGCCCCGCGCGCTCCCACGCCGCCCCTTGAGTACCTGGCCCCGTTGCCCAGACGCCCGGCCACCCGCCCCTTCCCCGACTGACACCTGCGCCCGCACCTCGGGAGGGGGGCTCCTTTGCGGGGTGGGGGACGGGCCTTCGGGGCCGCATCTGCCCCCCGTGGGTCCCGGACGGCCTCTGACCCTGACCCCCCTCCCAGGCCGGGAAGCAGGTGGAGGAGACGGCGGTGGCGGCGGCGGTGGCCCCGAGGGGCCGCGTGGTGACCATGGCCGAGCCGGGCGCGGCCTCCCCGCCCCTTCCCGCTCGGTTCCCCAAGGCGGCCGACCCGAGCTGGGATGGCCCGACGCCGCCCTACCAGCCGCTCGTGCCCCAGACGGCGGCGCCGCACACCGGCTTCACCGAATACTTCAGCATGCACACGGCCGGGGGCACCGCACCCCCGGTCTGAGCACCCTAGCCCACCCCGCCCCATGGGCCGCGCGCCGGGCCCCGGCCGGGCTCCGGATCCCCGCTCTATCCCGGCCCCAGGGCTCTGCCATCCCAGGCCTTCCCGACCCTCCCCACCCCGCGCGCCCAGGTAGGGGTGCGTACTGGCCCGCCCCCCTCTCCCGTTCCCCCGACTTCTGTGCCAAACGGTCCCGCGGGAGCCGCTCTCCCCGTCCCCTCCCTCAGCCCCTGCCCCGAGCGGCGCCGGATTCTGGGCTCCCGCTGTTCCGAGACCTACGGCCCCCTGGCCCCCTCCGAGACCTCTGATCCCGCCGGACCCCGGAACACCAGTGACGATCGCCGGGACCCTGCCCGTGACTCTCCAGGACTCCGCGACCCCGAGCCATTGCTCCTGGGACGGAAATTGTGAATCTGGTCTCGACTCAAACCTTCCCTTGGATCTCTGTGACCTCGGACCCGAGCTCTGCCCACCCCATCTCCATCCGGGGGCCCCCCCTCAGGTCCCCGGCAGAAAGACTTTCTCCCTTCTTGCCAAAATAAAGCGGATTCGTTGAGTTTTTATCTATAAAATGGCCTCTTTACATCTTGCCAGTGCTCAGAGGCGGGGCGGAGCGTGAACCAGCCCAGGCTCTGGGCCTCGGTGTGTCCGTCTGTGAAATGGCATTTTGGGAGGGGCCTGCATAGCCCTGGCCTTCACGCTGGCCCAGACGCTGGCAGCACTGAACCAGCGATTCATCTAACAGAACCCTCCTCACTACACCGCTTTTAATTTCGCCGTCTCTTCTCCAGTCAGAGCTAGAGGCGCCCTCCAGTGGCACAAACTTTGCTCAACCACCTGTACCCCGAGCCCGGCTTACGACTTTCGCACTGCGCATGTGTACTTCTCTCTTCGCAGACGGAGGCGGTCCCTGCTGCGCACGCGTCTGGGAGCAAATGGGCGGGGAAGCTTCCGGAAGTCTCCTTCTGTGGAGGGGTGGGGTTGGATGCTCCGCAGTCCTCCCAGGGCCGCTCTGACCTGCGGCTCTGCAGCTTCTCGCCTCCTCTCCATCTTTCCTCCCACAGCGGCCGCTCGGCCCCCGCCCCCTCGTCCTCCCAGCGGGTCTTCCCAGGCCGCTCTGGCCCGAGCGTCCCCTCGTCTCTCTGATCTGGCCCATCCGGCTCCGGAGGGAGGCGCGGGTGGGTGAGCAAGCGAGTGCGTCTATGGGGTCCAGGCCCGAGCCCCTGCAGACGGGCTCCGCCCCCGACACCCGCTCGCGCCCCGCCCCCGGCTGGAGGGGTCTCTCTCGGACCTTCCAGGCCTGGCCCGGCACGACCCGCACCCTCTATGGAGGCCCCCGCCGGGCTGTAGAGCCCTTCGCCCCCTGGGGACCCACCCGTATATAAGGTCCGTTTCCGCCTGCAGCGGCCCGAGTCCGTAACTGCTGGACACCGTTTATGGGGTCAGCTAGCCTATGGGGGCCCGTAACTATGAGGGACTCCCACGGTCCCTAGGGGTCGGCCCCGTCCATAACGACCCCATCTACAGGTCCCTGCATGGGTCTATAGGGCCTACTCCTCGACTTCCCGAGCCCGTCTGCTGCGGCGGTCCCCGTCGCGGGGTCTGCAGTTCCTCGACCTCCCGGGTCTACAAGGCCATGTCCCGTCTATAGAGGTCACATTTGCGGGGCCTCACGCCGCGTGGAGGTTCCTCTCCCGGTCTTTCAGGCCTGTCCCGTCTGTAAGGGTCTGCGGGAGGCGGCGATGGCCCTGGGCTCGGCTCTGGCCGTGGCGCTGGCTCTGCCGTTGGCCCTGCTGGGGCCGCTGTTCCCTGGGGCCCGGGCAGGGGACTGCAAGGGGCAGCGGCAAGTGCTGCGGGAGGCTCCAGGCTTCGTGACGGATGGTGCGGGCAACTACAGCGTCAATGGCAATTGCGAGTGGCTCATCGAGGGTGAGTGGGGCCGTGTGGGTCACACACCCACCCATTCGCTAATTCATTCATTTGTGCACTCATTAATCCCATTCACCGCATTCCCACACCCGCTTCTGGTCTAGGCCCTTTGCTCTGAAAAGCAGCCAACCTGGGCCCTGCCCTGGGAAGGCCTTGAAGACTGGTGGGGGAGTTGCACCCAGACCCAGATGGACAGTTACAAGCCAAGAGCATCAATGAGAGATATTCTGAATAACTGTTACCAGCTCAGGCTCTGAGCCCAGCCACCTGCTTCAAATTTGGGTTCCACTTCTCACTAGCTTTGTGAATTTGGGCAGGCACTTCCCCTCCTCCCAAGTGGGGTTCACGCTAGTACTGCCCACATAGGGTTGTTGGAATTAAATGAGAACACTATTGAACAGGCCTGGCACATAGTAAGTACACAATAAATGGTATTAGAATTATACTGTCGTTATTTATTTATTTACTTATTTTTAAAGATTTTATTTATGAGAGACACAGAGAGAGGCAGAGACATAGGCAGAGGGAGAAGCAGGTTCCTCACAGCCTGATGCGGGACTCAGTTCCTGGACCCCAGGATCACACTCTGAGCTGAAGGCAGTTGCTCAACCGCCGAGCCACCCAGGTGTCCCTATACTGTTGTTATTTTTAAAGTACTTTGATAAAGACATTGTTTTTTTTTTTTTTTTCAGTCATTCATGTGCCAGACATGTTTGCCACTGGGACATAACAGAGACCAGGACAACCCTAGCAATCTGTGATGATTTGGGGCTTAGAATCCAGTGGGAAAGACAAACACATGAATAGACAATGACAATCCAGAGGGGTTGGGACTGTGATGGAAGAACCACAGGAGCCTGTGGGAGCCCAGAGGTAATGCCTGGCCTGGAGGCTGGGAGAAGAGAGAGGGCTTCTTGGGGGAAGAGGTGTCTGAGCTGAGATCTAAAGGACCAATAGTAATCAGCCAAGAGGAAGAGCATTCCAGAGGGAACAGCCTGTGCAAAGGCCCCATCCCTATCCTTATGGGTTCCTAGTCCAGTATGGGGAGCAAACCCACCCCCAGGGAGTGAGAAGCTCGGAAGACCTCTGACTTAGCCTGGCTTGTAGCTAAGATCAGAGGCTTGTGTAGGAGGGAATAGGAGGGAACAGAAGGGCACCCCAGGCCAGGAGAATAGCCCATGCAAAGGCCTGGAAGCAGGAGGGATGATGCTTTGGAGAAACTAGAAATCCAGTGTGCTAGGACACAGAATACAAGACAGTGAGCCAGAGGGTGGAGGACCTTGTGATTTTGAGCTATATACCCTGAGGGCAGTAGGGTGGTGGTAGTGGAGTGCAAAGGCAGGGGATGGAGAAGTCCAGGAAGGCTTCTGGGCAGTGGATATAGGAGCTAGTGTCCAAGGAGAAATAAGAGTCCTCCAGAAGAAGTTCTGGGCAAAGGCCAGAGGTGTGATGGTGCAGATCATGCATAGCCTCCCTTTACAGGCTGCAGACCTTGGTCTTTATCCAGGGAGTTGTGGGAGGGTTTTGAACAGGGAAGGACGTGATCTGATTTATGCTTTAGGTCTCTGTGGCTGTTGCGTGGGGTATGGATGAAGCATGTTTCTTGGGGACCAGTGTGTCTGTCCCCAGCTTGGGAGCCATCCCTGTCTGGGGGTGTGGGTGAGCACAGAATGGGAAGTGTATGTATGTGTTTGATGGACACATCATTCTCTGGCCTTATAGAGCCCCAGCCTGGTTGGGGATGGTAAGGCTGGACGCAGACACTCATCCCACAGTATGTCCAGGGCTGAGACAGAAGGAGGTAGGGGGGTTGGGTAGATGGGCTTAGGGGGTTGAGAGTATTCTCCTGGGGCGGGTCACAGAGGAGGAGCCTCTGAAGTAGAGTTCTGAAGCATTCATAGGAGTTTATTGTATGAAAAAAAGGAACAGCTTCTGTGAAGACAAAAGAGAGGCAGGTGTGTCTCTGGAGCCATGTCTGGGTTTTCCTGGTCTGATTGGACTGTTGGCTGAGAGGTGGGGAGGGTGCCACAAGCAGGGGAAGAAAGTCATGCTGAGCAGCTTGGCGTTTTCTCTTGCGATAGGTGGGGACCCACAGAAGAATTTTGAGCCATCAGCCCGGTAGGGGGTGAACTGGAGAGTTGGTGTGCTGGTCTCGCAGGAGAGGATGGGTGTTGAACTGGGCAGAAATGGAGGAGGTGGAGAGAGCGCTGAGAGATGCTGGGGAAATTTCACCAGTGAGACTTGGGGACCAGCTGCCTGGACATTGGGGTAGGAGGGAGTCCAGGCGGCTTCCAGATCCTCTTGATCTCCCGTGCTTCCCCACTGCCTATCACCTTTGAGAACCAACATGTTCCCCCATCTTTTAAAAATAAGCAGCTGACCCACTTCCTTTTGTACCACATTCATGCTTTATTGTAGCTAGTCCTCAGAACATCCTCATGAATAAGAGGCGTTCTGCTTTTGAAAAGCAGGGAGTTGGGGCACCTGGGTCGCTCAGTGGTTGAGCGTCTGCCTTCAGCTCAGGTCACGGTCCTGGGGTCCTGGGATCAAGTCCCACATTGGGCTCCCTGCAGGGAGCCTGCTTCTCCCTCTGTCTGTATCTCTGCCTCTTTCTCTTATCTCTCATGAATAAGCAAGCTCAGGTCGTGATCCTGGTGTCCTAGGATCGAGTTCAGCATTGAGCTCCCTGTAGGGAGCCTGCTTCTCCCTCTGCCTATGTCTCTGCGTCTCCCTCTGTGTCTCTCATGAATAAATAAAGTCTTAAAAAAAAAGAAAAGCAAGAGGTTGGGGTGCCTGGGTGGCATAGTCAGTTAAGTGTTTTTTTTTTTTAGAGATTTTATTTGACAGAAAGAGACAGAGAGAGAGAGAGAGAGCACAAGCAGGGGGAGAGGGACAGGGTGAAGCAGGTTCCCCACTGAGTGAGGAGCCCGATGTCAGTCTTGATCTCAGGACCCTGGCATCATGACCTGAGCTGAAGGCAGATGCTTAAATGAGCTACCCAGGTGCTCTTAAGTGTCCAACTCTTGGTTTTGGCTCAGGTCCTGATCTCAGGGTCATGAGATTGAGCCCTGTGTCAGGCATTGAGCTCCATGCTCAGCATGGAGTCTTCTTGGGTTTCTCTCTCCTCCCTCTGCCCCTCCACCTCCCATCCCTGTGGGCGCTCTCTCTCTCTCTCTCTCTCTCTCTCTCTCTCTCAAATAAATACTTATCCAAAAATAAAATAGGGGCACCTGGGTGGCTCAGTGGTTGAGCATCTGCCTTAGGCTCAGGTTGTGATCCCGGTGTCCTGGGATTGAGTCCCACATTGGGCTCCCCATGGGGAGCCTGCTTCTCCCTCTGCCTATATCTCTGCCTCTTTCTCTGTGTCCCTCGTGAATACGTGAATAGATAAAATCTTCAAAAAAAAAAAAAAAAAAAGAAAAAAAAAAAGAAAAGAAAAAAGAAAACCAGGGCGTTTTGGGGTTGGAGCTCTGTCCAGGAAGACATGAGGGGTGGGGCCATGTTAGGTGGAAGTAGGAGATTTTGAACTTAGGAACTTGGGGAAAGCAGATGGAGAGCTGGCCTCTGGCATGTCCTTGACAAAGATGTACTTGTTGTGATCCTGGGAACTGAGCTTGTTGTGATTTTAGTTGAGGTTGGCAAGATTCTGGGAGGTCTGGTTGCCTGGTCTGGCTAAATGGTTCTTCTTCATTCTCCAGACCATGGTTTGGGGTCTATGTGATGTTCTCAGTGGGGGGGGGGGGGGGGGCTCTGATCAGAACCTGAGGGAGAGCTGTCAACTTCAGTATTCTTTCTTTTGTGCATTTCTTCATTCCTTCATCCAGCATTTCCTGAGCCCTTGCTCAGTGCTGGGCCCTGTGTTGGTTAATGTCAGGGAGGGACCCTAAGATGAGTTAGGCTTTGGCCTGGCCCTCTGGGCCTCCTTGGATGTAGAGGAGACAGACCCAGACATAGACGGTTCTGGCTCAGAGGAATGAAGGTTACAATGGAAAGTGAGAACCCCCAAGATAGGCACCTAACATAGCCAGGTGGCATCAGGGAAGACTTCCTGGAGGAGGTGGGGAAGTTTGCTGGTGTGAAGGGAGTATGTGCTCCAGACAGAGGGAGAGGCTTAGTGCAAACGCCCAGCTCCTGATGGAGTTGCAAGCAGTGGGGAGACGTGAGAGAAGATGAGACTTTTTTTTTTTTTTAAGATTTTACTTATTTATTCATGAGAAACACACACACACACAGAGGCAGAGACATAGGCAGAGGGAGAAGCAGGCTTCATGCAAGGAGCCCGATGTGGGACATGATCCTGGGACTCCAGGATCACGTCCTGGGTTGAAGGCTGGCGCTAAACCACTGAGCCACCCAGGGATCCCCAAGATGAGACTTTATTTTATTTTAAAGGTTTTATTTATTTATTTATGAGACACACACACACACACACACACACACACACACAGAGGCAGAGACACAGGCAGAGGGAGAAGCAGGCTCCATGCAGGGAGCCTGATGTGGGACTCGATCCCAGGTCTCCAGGACCACACCCCAGGCTGAAGGCGGCACTAAACCGCTGAGCCACGGGGCTGCCCAAGATGAGACTTTAAACACGGGGTTAGGGAGCTGGACTTTCCCCTCGGGATGGCGGGGAACCATGGAGGGCTTCTTTTTTTTTTTTTTTTTTTCTTAAGAGAGAGAATGCTAGCAAGCATAGGGGGAAGGGGCAGAGGGAGAGCTTTATTTATTTTTTTGGTGCTGAAAGTAGGAATGAACCAGGGATAGAGGGAATCTTTAAGCAGGTTCCACACTCAACTGAGATCATGACCTGAGCCGAAATCAAGAGTCAGACACTTGGGGCACCTGGGTGGCTCAGCTGTTTGAGCATCTGCTTTCAGCTCAGGTCATGATCTTGGGGTCCTGGGATCCAGCCCCACTTCAGGCTTCCTACTCTACGGGGGGCCTGTTTCTCCCTCTGCCTGCTGCTCCCCCTACTTGTGCGTGCCCCCTCTCTCTGTCAAATAAATAAATAAAATCTTAAAAAAAAAGAGAAACTGAACCAACTGAGCCACCCAGGTGCCCCAACCATGGAGGGCTTTTGAACAGGGTGGGGCCATGCCAAATGCCAAGTTGGAACAATCTCAGGGACCCTGGTCAGGGCAAGACAGGAGGCCAGGGAGAGGCTGAATCAATGGTCCTGGTAGGAGAGGACGAGGCCTGGGCAGGCATGTTAGAGTCACCATCTTTTTTTTTTTTTTAAAGATTTTATTTATTTATTCATGAGAGACACACACAGAGAGAGGCAGAGATACAGGCAGAGGAAGAAGCAGGCTCCATGCAGGGAGCCCGATGTAGGACTCGATACTGGGACTCCAGGACCACACCCTGGGCCGAAGGCAGGTGCCAAACCGCTGAGCCACCCAGGGATCCCCTAGAGTCACCATCTTGAATCTTCCCACCAGCCTTGGTGGGTGGGGAGAATATCTTCATTTTACATCAAGGAAACTGAGGCTCAGAGAGCCTGTGGAACCAGCCCAAGATCACACAGCTAGTGAGTAGTGCATGAGCATCTCTGTTATACAGATGGGTGTGCTGGAGGCATGGGGGACGGGGCTGGCCCAGGGTCCCCCAGCAGGTCAGGAGCAGAGCTGAAACCCAGGTCTAGTCTTCTGAGCCCCTAGTGTGGGATGTGGAATGAGAGTTAGGAAGGGCCAGGGGATCCCTGGGTGGTGCAGCGGTTTAGCGCCTGCCTTTGGCTCAGGGTGCAATCCTGGAGACCCGGGATCGAGTCCCACGTCGGGCTCCCAGTGCATGGAGCCTGCTTCTCCCTCTGCCTGTGTCTCTGCCTCTCTCTCTCTCTCTGTGTCTCTGTGACTATCGTACATAAATTTTAAAAAAATAAAAAAAAAATAAAAAAAAGGAAGGGCCAGGCCTTTTCGGTGGTCCTAGCTCCATGTCAGCTGGGACTTAAGTTGTTGGAACACTCACCTGGGTCACATGCCCAAGAAAGCTCCCTCACAGGGCTGGCAGTTGCAGCTGGTGGCCGCTCAGCAGGGACTGTCAGCTGGGGCGCTTACACATGGCCCCTCCATGTGGCTTTGGCTTTTCATAGCTTGACAGCTGTGCTCTGAGAAGGAGCATTCTGTGATGTTCAGGTAGAAGGCGCAAGGCTTCTCTGATGTAGCTGTGCGAGTGCCAGAGTGTCCATCCTGCTCTTTTGTCTTGCTAAGCTCGTCTTTCTGAGGGTCTTCTGGGATACAAATGGCAAAGAATCAGCCCTCCCCTCTCGATGGGAGGAGCGGCCAAGAAGTTTGAATCGACCTCGTTATAACCCTACTTTACAGATGAACAGACCGATCCAGAGAGGTTAGGTGACTTGCCCAAGCCCACAGCTAGTAGCTGGTAAGTGGCAGAGCCAAGATGTGAGCGCAGGCGGTTTGACTCAAGCCGGTGCCTTTAGCTACTAGGACAAACTGAGATGAGACCTGGATGAGGGCCCAGAGGACCTCTGGCACTCCGAGGTTTGGCCCATCCAGGGGGAAGAAACTGGCCTCTTCCTGTGGAACTCTGATCAGCCTGGAACAGGGGACCCTCCCACCTGGGAATGTGCTTCTCTGCTCAGGTCTGAACCCTGCCCCCCAGGCATAGTGTCTGAAGCTCAGGGATAAACAAGAAGAGCTCCATGTGACCACTGGAGTGGGATTCTCTCTGGGGCACTTCAGTTTTCCCATCTGAGTGGTGGGAGGTGGGGTGCCTGGTCTCAGGAGTCCTTTCCAGGACTGACACTGGGATTCCTTCTCTGGCTCCTGTCCTTCTTGCTGTCACAGCTCTGATCTCCCGGGGCCATGAGACCAGGAGCCCCTCGAAGGCAGGGCTCAGGTCTGACTCATCTTTGGGCCTCCAACATCACCAGGCAGGGCTTGGTACTTTTGGGTAGGGGCACATGGAGGCACGGGGAGGGGGTGCACATCTGAGCCTGGCCCCTGTGCTCTCACCACCCAGCCCCAAGCCCCCAGCACCGGATCCTGCTGGACTTCCTTTTCCTGGACACGGAATGCACTTACGACTACCTGTTCGTGTACGATGGTGACTCTCCCCGAGGGCCCCTGCTTGCCAGTCTGAGTGGGAGCACTCGGCCTCCACCCATCGAGGCCTCCTCAGGCAAGGTTGGTGGGGCCAGACTGTGGTGGGGATGTGGGGGCGCTGGACTGTGGGGTTCTGGCTGGAGGTCTAGGGGGAGTTTGGAGGAGAGAGGGGGTTTAATACACAGAAGGAAGCAAAAGAGGGGCAAAGAGGCAGCAGGAGAGACTTGACGTCAGACCGAAGGATACAAGGGCAGAGAAGGGTGGAGAGACAAAGGAAGGAGGTGGGGCTTCCCAGGGTGGGGTGGGCACAGGAGCAGCCACCATCCCAGTCCAGGCCCCAGAGCCGAGTCCATCCTGTGCCCGCAGATGCTGCTGCATCTCTTCAGCGATGCCAACTACAACCTGCTGGGCTTCAACGCCTCCTTCCGCTTCACCCTATGCCCCGGGGGCTGCAGCGGCCATGGGCAGTGCCAGGCCCCCGGCGTGTGCACCTGTGAGCCTGGCTGGGGGGGCCCTGACTGCAGCCTGCAGGAGTGCCCAGCCTACTGCGGCAGCCATGGCACCTGTGCCTCGGTGAGCCTGTCCCCAGCTGTGTCTCCCTGGGCCCCTGAGTGGTGGCCGTATCACCCACTCCATCTCCGGCCTCAACCCCTGCCTGAAACTCCCCTGCCACCGTGCCCTTTCCTGTGACAGCCACCCCATCACTTCTTGGGATCCTGCCATCACCCACAGATCCCACCATCACCCACAGATCCCGCCTCCACCTGTCACTCCAGCCATATCCCACCTTCACCTGGAGCCCCTTCTCTGCCTGAGCCCACTTCTGTCCTGCCTGTAACCTACCTCTCACCTGTGAACACCTGCCTTCCCCTTGTTGGGCCCAATTCCATCCTCCCACCCAGCCACTTTGTCAGCCCTGACGTCTGACCACTGACCTCGGACCTCAGCCGTGCACATCCAGCTTTGGGGCTGTGGCACGTCTTGAGCTGTCCTGCCTTCACTTCCCCATATTGAGGTCTTCCAGCCCAGGCTGACCTTGCCCTCACCACTGTCCTCCTCCAACCTTTCCTGCTGTCTCTCCTTGTTGTCCTCTCCATGGCCTTCTGTCTTTCCCATTCCCTTTTTTTGTGTGTGAGTCTGTCTGCTTTTTTCTACCTTTCTGCCCCCATCTGGTTGTTTCTGTGTCCCTTTCTTCCTCCGTCTGTTGGCCTGTCTCCTTCCTGGCTCTTATTTCATCTCTCCTTTTCCATCCCATCTTTTTCCTTCTCCCTTTCTGTCCCATGTGTCTCACTCTGGCTTTGTCTCTCCTCCCCCTGGCTCTCTCTTTTTCTCTCTCTATCCTTGCCTTTGTGCACCTGTGTCCCTTCAGCCCCTGGGACCATGCCGTTGTGAGCCTGGCTTCCTGGGACGTGCCTGTGACCTGCACCTGTGGGAGAACCAGGGCGCTGGCTGGTGGCACAATGTGAGTGCCGGGGACCCTGCCTTCTCGGCCCGAATCGGGGCGGCTGGTGCTTTCCTGTCCCCGCCGGGGCTGCTGGCCGTGTTTGGAGGTGAGCAGATGGGATGCATGTCTGGGGTCTGGCGGCCTGGCAGCCTGTGGCCAGGGCTTGAGCCTGTCTGCCTCTCCACAGGCCAGGACCTCAACAGCGCCCTGGGGGATCTGGTCCTGTACAACTTCTCTGCCAACACCTGGGAGCGCTGGGACCTGAGTCCTGCCCCGGTATGGATCCCCCTTTGCCTCCCACCCCACCCCCACCCTGCTTGGAGGCGCCTGTGCACTCTGGGAGACCCAGCCGGGGTCCCCTGGAGTGGCCCCTCACCCCATACGCTCCCACCCTTGCAGCTTGATATGGGCCCACCTCCTCCCGAGGCTGCTTTTCTATCTCTTATTTTCTTTTTTGTTCCTGTATCTCCCTTTTTGCATCTTATCCTTCTGTACATCTCCATCTCTTTCTCTTGGTTTTTCTCTCTCCATTTTTGTCTCATGTGTTGATCTTCTGCTCTCTTGTGTCTGTGTCTCCCCTCTGGGCTGTCTGTTTGTCTCTCTACATTTCTCTGCCATCTCTCCTATTCCTGTCCCCCTGCCTCCTCTGCCTCTTTTTTTTTTTTTTTTTTAAGATTTTATTTATTTCTTCATGAGAGAGGCAGAGACATAGGCAGAGGGAGAAGCAGGCTCCCTTTGGGGCGCCCAATGCAGGACTTGATCCCAGGACTCTGGAATCATGCCGGGAGCCAAAGGCAGATGCTCAACCACTGAGCCACCCAGGCGACCCCCCACCTCTACTTTTTTTTTTTCAATTTGTTTTTATTCACTCATGTCTGCCTTCCTAAGTCTGTCTTCTTTTCTCTCTTTGTGTATCCTAGGCTATTTTTCTCTATGTCTCTGTCTTTCCCTCCATGTCTCTGTCTCTGCATCTCTCTGCCTGGCTTTCCCTGTCACTCTTCCTTTGTGTCACCATCCTGTCTCCTGGTCTCTTCCCCACAGGCTGCCCGTCACTCCCATGTAGCTGTGGCCTGGGCCGGCTCCCTGGTGCTCATGGGTGGTGAGCTGGCCAATGGTTCCCTCACTAGCGATGTGTGGGCTTTCAGTCCGCTGGACGGGGGCCACTGGGAGCTCCTCGCACCACCTGTCTCGAGTTCCTCGGGCCCGCCAGGCCTAGCAGGTCACGCGGCCGCCCTAGTGGACGACATCTGGCTCTATGTGTCTGGTGGCCGCACCCAGCACGACCTCTTCTCCTCTGGCCTCTTCCGTTTCCGTCTCGACAGCACCAGCGGGGGCTACTGGGAGCAGGTGGTTCCAGCAGGCGGGCGGCCCCCTGCTGCCACCGGCCACTCCATGGTGTTTCATGCCCCCTCTCGCACCTTGCTTGTTCACGGTGGACACCGGCCCTCCACCGCCCGGTGAGTGACCTGCCTGGCAGTGCCAAACCTGGCTCGGGACCCTGGGTCTTCAGTCTTTAGTGATCTTTGCCCACTGATGGACTAGGGCAGTCATCTGGTCCCTCCTTCCTTAGGTCATTCACTTATTCATTCATTCTCTTATTTTCTCCACTGCTCACCAACTCTCTAACCCTCCGTCCACTCTCTTGGCCACTTAACTTCCCATGCACTCCCACCTGTCCATCCACTCAGCTATGCCCTGCTTGGTGGCCAACCCTGGGTACATTATGCACGGAACCCAGTGATGAGCCAGACCTGGGTCTTGCCCACCAGAAGCTTCTTGTTCTGTGGGGACATAAACCCCATCATGCCAGTCTCCCCCTGCTCTTGAGAGCCCAGAGGAGGGAGAGGAGCCCTTCCTGCCCTGAGCCCCTCCTCTGTCCCTCCCAATAGGTTCTCTGTGCGGGTGAACTCCACCGAGCTCTTCCATGTGGATCGGCGCGTGTGGACCACCCTGAAGGGCAGGGATGGGCTTCAGGGCCCACGGGAGAGAGCCTTCCACACAGCCAGTGTCCTGGGGAACTACATGGTGGTCTATGGTGAGGAGGCTCCCTGGTCCCACCTGCCTGCCTACCTGCCAGCCAGGGCCCCAAGCCCACACCGAGCTGGGGCTCCCTGCATGGGTGTCCCCACTGCCACCAGGCTTGCCAGCTGTGCCCCTTTCGTCCTTTCCCAGGAGGCAACGTGCACACCCATTACCAGGAGGAAAAGTGCTATGAGGACGGCCTCTTCTTCTACCACCTTGGCTGCCATCAGTGGGTATCAGGTGCCGAGCTCGCACCCCCAGGAACCCCAGAGGGTGAGTGGCCTGTCTGTTTTCCTGAGGGGTCCTGAGATTCTGAGAGTCACACATCACCTGACAGAGAATCTGGGCTTTGGGCAGGAGCCACCTGGGTCCTTGTAGGGTGAGCCAGGTGTCCCGTTGGAGGAGGCCTCCAGAGGCAAGCCTTGGGAGGAGGCAGGGCAGGGGCACTGTTGCCATGGAGACGGGAGGAGTTAGAGCCATCTAGGCTCTAGTCCAGATTTTGCCAGTTTCCAGCTGCCCAGGGAACCGTCTCCATGTAGCCTTTTCAAAGTCCTATGATGGGCAAGTGGCAGAACCAGGATGGCTGGCCCTGAGCAACCGTCTACACAAAAATATCATTTCGTCTCTTTGTGCCTCAGTCTCCCCGTCTGTAAAGTGGGGATGACAGTAACACACCACTGGGCTGTCACAAGAGGTGCGAAGAATGAAGACCGCCTAGCAAAGGGCTCAGTATGTTGACTTTCTGAAACTGTCAGGATCCTGACCCAGGGCCTGAGGGCTTGCCTGGAAGGGGGTGTGGAGAAACCCTTCAGACTCACTCAATCAGACTGCTTGGAGAATCAGAAGGAAGCCATGGGCCCTCTCCTCAGAAAGGCACCTATACACACAAACTGGGCATATCATTTCATGGGGCTGTGGACTTCCAAGAGGCCCATCTCTTCTCCCCATGGCACTTAACAGAAGAGCGAGGAAGAGAAAACAAGCATGAGGAAGGGACATTGACATTTAAGGGGTAGGCTGGCCAAAGGGTTCCCCATGGAAGCCTATTTGACCGTCAGGAATAAAGCCTTGGCCTGGCCTTCGAGGCCTATAATCCAGGGCCCTTCTGCTTGTCCTATTTTTTTAATTTTATTTTATATATATATATATATTTCTTTTTTTTTTTTACGATAGTCACACACAGAGAGAGAGAGAGGCAGAGACACAGGCAGAGGAGAAGCAGGCTCCATGCACCGGGAGCCTGATGTGGGACTCGATCCCGGGTCTCCAGGATCGCGCCCTGGGCCAAAGGCAGGCGCTAAACCCCTGAGCCACCCAGGGATCCCATCTGCTTGTCCTTTAAAGATTTTATTTATTTATTCATGAGAGACACAAAGAGAGAGGCAGAGACATAGGCAGAGGGAGAAGCAGGTTCCCTGCGGGGAGCCCGATGCAGGACTCGATCCCAGAACCCCGGGATCACGCCTTGAGCCAAAGGCAGATGCCCAACCACTGAGCCACCCAGGTGCTCCCCGGGTTCTCCTTTAGGCCAGAGTGTGAGGTTTCTGGAGGCCTTTTCCTCCATGGTTTGTGAGTCCCCAGGCTAAGTCCCATGTGCTTGCAGAGCATACGAATCGGTAAGTGGGTGAGGGATCACCAGTCACTGATCACTTACCCATCAGTCAGAACTCTTGGTTCTGAGTAACAGAATCCAACCCAGCCAGCTTGAGCAGAACCAAGTTCTCAGCTCAGTTGAGTGACAGCTGGCTTCAGGCTGGCCTGGGTCTGAGTGCTCACCTGATAGCATCAGCTAATTCTCTTTAAAGTGGGTGAGGGATTTTCCAGAGTAAAATCAGAGGCTATCACCAGGAGGGAGGCTGGTGCCAGACAGACAAAACCACGTGAGAGTCAGGGCAGCCTGCCTCATGGTTCCCTGAGGGCAGGAAGATGGTCCTGTTTGTTGAGGAGGAAACCAAGATTCAGAGAAACTGAGTCCCTTGCCCAAGGCCACACAGCTAGTCAGACCCATGATTTGAACCCAAGGAAGTATGGATGCCTGGGTGGCTCAGTGGTTGAGCGTCTGCCTTTGGCTCAGGTTGTGATCCCAGGGTCCTGGGATCAAGTCCTGCATTAGGCTCCTCACAGGGAGCCTGCTTCTCCCTTTGCCTGTGTCTCTGCCTCTCTGTGTGTCTGTGTCTCTGTGTCTCTCATGAATAAATAAATAAAATCTTTAAAAAAATCTTTTTTAAACGACTTTATTTATTTATGGGAGACACAGAGAGAGGCAGAAAGAGACACAGGCAGAGGGAGAAGTAGACTCCACTCAGGGAGCCTGACGTGGGACTCGATCCTGGTCTCTAGGATCAGGTCCTGGGCTGAAGGCAGCGCTAAACCGCTGAGCCATCCGGGCTGCCCAGAAAATTTTTTTTTAAATTTTATTTATTTGTTCATGAGAGACATAGAGAGAGAGGCAGAGACATAGGCAGAGGGAGGAGCGGGCTCCATGCAGGGAGCCCAATGCGGGACTCGATCCTGGGTCTCCAGGATCACAGCCTGGGCCAAAGACGCTCAACCGCTGAGCCATCCAGGTGTCCCAGAAAAAAATTTTTTAATTAAAAAAGTGAAATAAATAAAATGAATCCAAGTAAGTGGTAGACCGGGGAATTGAAGCCAAGTTTTTCTGACCCCAAAGATCATGCTCTGTCCTAAAGGTGGTTTGGGCTGTGGCTGTGGGAACTCTGGCAGGGCCAGGGCCAGGCGAGCTAGGATGGTTTCCTTGGACACATTGAGGTAAAGCAGGAGGTGAGAGGCTGGGCTGAGGCATAGGAGAGTCCGTAGTCCTCCAGGCAAGGGAGCCGAAAGTGTTGGAGGGGAGATTGGTTGGAATCTCATGTCCTTGGTTGGGGGGGGTTCTGTATTCTCCTAGGCCGAGCAGCACCTCCCAGTGGTCGATACTCACATGTGGCAGCTGTGCTAGGTGGCAGCGTCCTGCTGGTGGCCGGGGGGTACAGTGGCCGGCCCCGTGGGGACTTGATGGCCTACAAGGTGCCTCCCTTTGTGTTCCAGGCGCCTGCCCCGGACGTGAGCACAGGGGTGATAGGGAGAGGGTGGCTGGGGAGGAGATAGCATGGTCCCCAGGGAGGAGGGAGAAAGGTGGGGTGGGTCCCAAGTCCCTAGGAGAGGAAGGTTGGTTCCCAGGCCCAAGCCGGGGGAGGAGTGGAGGTCCCTGGGGCTGAGGGCAGAGTGTATAGAGTGGGGTCCAAGGTGCCGAGCAGGTGAGGTTCCTGGGGTAATCAGAGTGCAGGGGCATGAGGGAACAGGCTCCAGGTCTGAGGAGACCCCTCTTCCCCCCCATCTCTCTGCAGTACCACTTAGACTACTGCTCCATGTACACGGACCACAGTGTCTGCTCCCGAGATCCCGAATGCAGTTGGTGTCAGGGAGCCTGCCAAGCTGCACCACCTCCTGGGACTCCCTCTGGGGAGGTGAGTGACTGTCACAGTGCTCAGTCTCCTAGCATAGAGACCCGATGACCCTCAGTGTCTCCCTCTGTCGAAACCTAGTAGAGGAGGACTTTCTTCCACTTGGGAGATTTGGTGTCACACCTAAGATTGGCATTCCTGACTGCTGTCCCCTGAGCCTCTGACCCATCCTGATCCTTTTGAACTTACGACCCTGTCCCCTGAACCCCTAGCTCCTGCCCTCTTGATCTTCCTCATTCTAACTGGCTTTCAATTCCCTTCTGCAATTTCCTGATGCTTTCTACCCCAAGACTCCTGAATCTACAGTACTTCTCGGGTCCCATACTACCCTGTGGACAGTAACCCCTGTCCCCTCCCCTCCCCGCAGTGTCCAGCTGCCAGCTGCCTGGGCCTGGGCCGCCTTCTGGGTGACTGCCAGGCCTGCCTGGCCTTCAGCACCCCCACAGCTCCTCCCCGGGGGCCTGGGGCCCTGGGCTGGTGTGTGCATAATGAGAGCTGCCTCCCTCGGCCTGGTGAGTGTGCAGGGGCAGTGTGGGAGGGGGCGGTGCAGCACCCCATACTGACCTCCATTCCCCCACCCTCCTATCCTCACAGAGCAGGCCCGCTGCCGAGGGGAGCAGATCTCAGGCACTGTGGGCTGGTGGGGGCCTGCCCCCGTATTCGTCACATCCCTGGAGGCTTGTGTCACCCAGAGCTTCCTGCCTGGCCTGCACCTGCTCACGTTCCAGCAGCCGCCCAATGCCTCGCAGCCTGACAAGGTTGGGGGCCAGGGGGTGGGGCCCGGTGTGGAGTGTTGAAGGGTCTGGTCCTAGAGTTTTCATTTTTCAAATGGATCTGTACCAACTCTTATGTTTGCCCAATAAGTCTTTACTTTCAAGGGTCTAATTTTTTTTTTTTAAGATTTTATTTATTTATTTATTTATTTATTTATTTATTTATTTATTTATGAGCGACACACAGAGAGAGGCAGAGAGATAAACAGAGGGAGACGCAGGCTCCTTGCAGGGAGTCTGATGCAGGACTCAGTCCCTGGACCAGGATCACACCCTGAGCTGAAGGCAGACGCTCAACCGCTGAGCCACCCAGGCGTCCCAAGGGTCTGATTTTTTGCACTGACCTCAAAAGATTTTTTAAAATTGTGCTGAAACACATATTACATAAAATTTACCATTAGTGATACTAAGTGCATTCGTGATGTTGCACCACTGTCACCCCCTAGTTCCAGAACATTTTTGTTACCCCACAAAGAAAAGTCCAGATCTATTAAGTAATCCCTCTCCATTACCCCACCCCTGCCCCAGCCCCTGGCAACCACTAACTGTTTAGTGGTTAGTGGTTGGCAATCCACTAACTCTGGATTTGCCAACTCTGGATATGTCATATAAATGGAATCATGTATGTTGTCTTTGGCACATGGCTTCTTTCACTTAGAGTAATGTTTTCAAGGTCTAGCCACATTGTAGCTTGCCTTAGAACTTCATTCCTTTTTATGGCTGAGTAATATTCTCTTGTATGGCCGTTCCAAATCCATTCATCAGCTGGTGAACATTCAGGGTATCCAGTGCTGCTATGAATGTTCATGTGTAAGCCACTGTATTTTCTTTCTTTCTTTCTTTCTAATACGTTTTTTCTTTTTAACAATACTTTCCTTTTTTTTTTTAATTGAGAGAGACGTACAATATTACGTTTCAAGCGTAGAAGGTGATTTGAAATTTGTATATATTGCAACAAACACCTATTTTTTTGGGGGGGGTTACATATCTAGGAGCAGAATTGTTAGGTCATGTGGTGATTCAATATTTAGCTTATTGAGGAATCACCAAACTTTTCCATAGTGGCTTCTTGTTAAATTTTTTTTTTTTTTTTTTTTTTTTAAGAGAGAACGGGAGAGGTGGAGAGGGAGAGAGAGAATATTAAGCAGACTCCATGGTCAGCGTGGAGTCCCACATGGGGCTCAATCTTAGACCCTGAGATAATGACCTGAGCTGACCTGCTTAACTGACTGAGCCACCCAGGTGCCCCTCCTTATTGATTTTTAAAAGAGGTAATATAGTTGTATGGTTCAAAAGCTATAATGTAAAAAGTTGTGGAGTGAAAAATCTCTCCCATCTATTCCACTCCCTACCTTCAGTGTGGGAAGCTGTCCCCAGCATCTCCTCAACTCAACCCACCCTGACTTTCCCTAGAAGATCTATTTGGATTTCTTTTATACCCTTGCAGGGTCTACCTATTCAAATATGTGTAAATGCGACATTTAATTATTTTTCTTTCTTGCACAAAAAGTAATATTCTAGCCACAGTATATTGCCACTTCCTTTTCTCTTTCTCTCTCTATTTTTTAAAGATTTTATTTATTTAGGGCAGCCCCGGTGGCGCAGCGGTTTGGCGCCGCCTGCAGCCTGGGGTGTGATCCTGGGGACCTGGGATCGAGTCCCACATCGGGCTCCCTGCATGGAGCCTGCTTCTCCCTCTGTCTGTGTCTCTGCCTCTCTCTGTCTATGAATAAATAAATAAAACTTAAAAATAAATTAAAAATAAAATTTATAAAAAAAAAAGATTTTATTTATTTATTTGCAAGATAGCATAAGTAGGGGGAGGGACAAGGAGAGGGAGATGGAGAAGCAGATTCTTTGCTGAGCAGGGAGCCTGATGTAGGGCTCTGTCCCAGGATCTTGGGATCATGACCCGAGCTGAAGGCAGATGCCCAACCAACTGAGACACCCAGGCACCGTTCCTTTCATTTCTTTTTTTTTTTTTTTTTTTTTTTTTTTTTTTATTTATTATTATTTTTTTATTTTTTATTTTTTTTCGTTCCTTTCATTTCTTAATGTATCCTGGCAAGCAGGCAGCCCGGGTGACGCAGCGGTTTAGCCCCGCCTTCGGCCCAGGGCATGATCCTGGAGACCCAGGATCGAGTCCCATATCAGGCTCCCTGTGTGGAGCCCGCTTCTCCCTCTGCCTGTGTCTCTGCCTCTCTCTCAATCTCTTTGTCTTTGAATAAATAAATAAAATCTTTAAAAAAAATGTATGCTAGCAAGCTTTTTAGAACTTAGGAAACACCCTCTTTTTTCTTTTCTTTTATAGCTTTGTAATATTTCATTTAGATTCTAGGCCTGAAGTGCTATACTTTAAATAAATAGTCTCCCATTGACAATTACTGGGGTTATTCCATTCTTTTGCAATTACAAAATGTGTGCTAATCATGTAGTGTATCTGTCATTTTGAATGTTGGATCTGGACTCCTTTTTTTTTTTTTTTTTTTTTAACTCATGTACTTGTTTATTATATAACAGAGAACATGTTAGTTACATAGGGTGAGGTCCAGAAGGGCCATGAGCAAAGGAGCTCTGTCCCCATAGAGCTGGGGTGTGACCATCTGCTGGCGCACAGATGTGTCCACTAACTTGGAAGTTCTCCAAACCCTGTAGTTAAGAGACTTTTTAAAAAGCATGGACTCTCAAGGGGTTTAGTGGAAAGGTGGAATGTCGGAGAAGAAGCTTGAGAGGTCTGGGGTCCCGGAGTTTCATGAGAGAGGTGATGAGTGGGGGTCAGGACCCTGCTGTCTATTGTCGAAGTTGGAGTCCTAACTCAGAGGGCCCCTGGCCTCTGTCTTTTGTTTGATGAAAGAGGGAAGGAGGTTGGGGTGCCTGATCTTTTCGGGCTTTGATGTTCACCTGAGGGGTGTGGACACCATGGGGCCATGCGGAGAGGCACTCATGCATCCCCTCCCTCCCGGTTGGTCCAGGTCCTGATTGTCCGCAGTACGACCATCACTCTGACGCCCAGCCCAGAGACCGACGTGTCCCTGGTCTACCGTGGCTTCATCCACCCACTGCTGCCGGGAGGGCCTGGGGGGCCGGGAGCTGAGGATGTAGCTGTGTGGGCCCGGGCCCAGCGTCTACATGTCCTGGCCCGGATGGCCCGGGGCCCTGATACGGAAAACATGGTGAGGGTGCCTGAACACACAGGGACTTTGGTGTGTGGTGCAGGGGAGGACCTGGGAGAAATCAGAGACGTGGGATATATCCTCAGTGGAGGGAGGACCCTGGGGTTTTCAGTTATGAAAGGAATTGTGTGATGGGGAATTTTGAAGAAGATGGAGAAAGCCTAAGTTACTGAGTCAGACTTCCCCCAAGGAGGAGGTGGGTGGAAGTGTTGGGGGGGTTGAGGGTTCTCGGAGGTTTTTGGGGTCCAAGGAACTCTGAGGCCCTCTTCCTCTTCCCAGGATGGAGGTGAGTGTTAGGTGGGGGTGAGGCTCTTCGGGGTTTCAGGGATTGGAGCAGCCGGAACGTTCTGAGGCCCCTGTCTGTCCCTCACCCCTATGCAGGAGGAGGTGGGGCGCTGGGTGGCTCAGCAGGAGAAGGAGACGAGGCGGCTACAGCGCCCGGGGTCTGCTCGCCTCTTCCCTCTGCCTGGCCGGGGCCACAAGTACGCGGTGGAGATCCGGGGCCAGCTCAATGGCTCGGCAGGCCCTGGGCATAGCGAACTTACCCTGCTGTGGGACCGGACTGGCGTGCCAGGTGGCAGCGTGAGTACCCAGGCCCCAGCCTCAGATCCCCTGAACTACCTGAACCCCAGACCGCAAAGTCTGACTCTCTTGACCTGACCTCCCACTCTCTGACTTGAACTTTGAGTCTCCTTGAGCCCTCCAGACCCCAACCTCTGACCCCCAGACTCTGACCTGATCTCACTTCTGACCTCGACCCACATCTGACTCCTCCTGCCCTTACCCCACTGGCCCTGACTGCTGCCTCTGTACTTGGATCTCTAATCTCTAGATTCTCTCAAACCCTGATCCCCCTTTGTCTGCTCATCCCAAATCCTGAATTTCTACATGATTGAGTTCTCAACTTTGTCTCCAAACACTTAAGTCTTTAGCTCTAAAGCCCAACCCCTACCCCTAACCTCAACTCCTGCCCTGGGACTGGGGAGTGTGGCCCCCAGCCCCTCATGTGAGCCCTTCCCCCAGGAGATCTCCTTCTTCTTCCTGGAGCCATACCGCTCTTCAGCCTGTTCCTCCTACTCCTCCTGCCTGGGCTGCTTGGCGGACCAGGGCTGCGGCTGGTGCCTGACCAGCGCCACCTGCCACCTGCGCCAGAGCGGGGCCCACTGCGGGGATGACGGGGCCGGTGGGTCCCTGCTGGTGCTGGTGCCTGCCCTCTGCCCTCTCTGTGAGGAACATCGTGACTGTCACGCCTGCACTCAGGTGCCTGCCAAGCCACGGAGGGGAGGTCTCAAGATCAAGGCAGCTGAATCAGGCAACTGGGGAGGGGGAGGGCCCCCTGGAGTTGGCATGGGCATCTGAGAGGTCTCCTGGGTGCAGTGGGGAGAGAGAGATGGGGCCGTTGTCCTTGCTCTGGAGGTGAGAGAGGCTAGAGAGTAGGCTCCCGGCAGTCAAGACCGTCCCTGTTGTAAGGGCCAGAAAATGCAACTTAGCACCTCTTTACTGGAGGGACATTTATAGGCTGGGGCACCAGAGCCCAGGAGTAGGTCTTTAGGCCTTTGTTACATACCATGTAGTCAGACACCCACCTCTCCATTCCCTGGAGAATTATTCCTTGGGAGTGGCAAGGGAGCCACAAGGGCTCCAGATATTCACCCCCTTGCTCAGCCCCGAGTCCCAAGTGGAAGAGAGTACCTTTCTGTCCCCACCCCACTTTCACCCCCAGTTCAACTGAAGTCTTAGAAGCACATTTCATTGGCTCTGTATGGGTCTTGTGCTGACTCTCAGACCCATCTGTGAGGCTAGAAGAGGAGGGAATGTGGTCCCTGGCCCACGTCTGGATCTTAAGGATGGATTGGCCCCAACTAGACCACACATACGTGTTCTTTTGCCCCCAAAGGGGTGTGGGTCCTAGGAAGGTGGGTCCTGTGAATGCCCTCCAGGAAGGGGAAAGCCTGGAGAGGCAGGCAGCTGGGGAGGGGAGGGGAGTTGGAGGGGGGGTTCTGTGGGTTTGAGCTGGTGATGGGACTGTTGCTGGGAGCCCAAGGTAAATGACTTAACTGGGCTTTTACATTTTTAATTCCCCAGGATCCCTTCTGCGAGTGGCATCAGAGCACCAACCGCAAAGGGGATGCTGCATGCAGCCGGCGGGGCCGGAGTCGGGGTGCCCTGAAGAGCCCCGAGGAATGTCCCCCGCTCTGTAGCCAGTGAGCCGCCTGGGCCCAGAGAGAGGGTAGGTAGGGGGTTTGTGGGGGCCGGTACACGGTTTGACCCTGCCCCTGCTCCCCGTCCCCAGGCGCCTGACCTGTGATGACTGCCTGGCCAACTCCAGCCAGTGTGCCTGGTGTCAGTCCACCCACACCTGCTTCCTGTTTGCCGCCTACCTGGCCCGGTACCCGCACGGGGGCTGCCGAGGCTGGGACGACAGGTGCAGTCTGGGCAGGGTGGCAGGGCTCACAGAGAAGAGGGGGGTGTGGGAGGGGGGAGAGGGCTTAGACACGCCTACCCACACCTGTTGCCCTACAGCGTGCACTCCGAACCTCGATGCCGGAGCTGTGACCGCTTCCTGACCTGCCACGAGTGTCTGCAGAGCCATGAGTGCGGCTGGTGTGGCAATGAGGACAACCCGACGCTGGGACGGTGAGGCTGGGTGGCTGGAGGGTGGAGGGTGGAGGGCGGGCAGGGTGTGCGGCTCTCCTCCTGCCCTGATTCTAATGACCATGGTCTCTTTGTTTCTCCTCCCCTTCTCCATCCCTACTCTTTCCCTGTCTCTGTGACTGGTTTCTTCTGGTCTTCCCATCTTGTCCTTCTGTTTCTGTCTTTCCTTCTCTCTTCCTTTCTTTGTTTTCCTGTCTCTTTCTCTTGTTTGCCTGTTAAAATCTTGCCTGACTTCTCTGGGCATCTGTCTCTTTCATTTCTCCTCGTGTCTTTCTCTCCATATTCATATTTCCATTTCTTTCCTTCCCATTGGCCCTTCTCTCCCTGGCTGTGTCTCTCGTTCCTTTATCATCTCCCCCTTCCAAACTTCCCATCTCCTGTGCCTCCCAGGTGCCTCCAGGGGGACTTCTCAGGGCCGCTGGGGGGAGGCAACTGCTCCCTATGGGTGGGAGAGGGCCTGGGGCTGTCGGTGGCCCTTCCTGCCCGCTGGGCATACGCCCGCTGCCCGGATGTGGATGAGTGTCGCCTGGGTCTGGCACGGTGCCACCTGCGGGCCACCTGCCTGAACACACCCCTCAGCTATGAGTGTCACTGCCAGCGGGGCTACCAGGGCGATGGCATCACGTACTGCAACCGCACGTGAGTGGGTATGGGTTTCCATGGAGATGTCGCCCCAGAGCTGGGCCTATGGAGATGGAGGGAGGGGTGCCTCCCAGGGAACCAGCATCTCTGGTGAGCCTGGGGTTTTTACTTTGCAGGGTAGGTCCTCATAGAGTGACAGGGTCCCCCGGTGTAACACTAGTTACTGTGGGGACAGATCACCCACAGACTGCGGGCCATAGTCTTCAGCGTTGCCATGGAGATGGAGGAGGACCAAGTTGAAAGGGGTTTTCACAGAGCAGATCACCAGTGGTGATATGTGGTTACTATAGAGACAGGAGTTACCACGTGTGGTGGGGTTACCTTGGAGACAGGGCCGCCCACAGAGTCCTTGGGTGGGGCGGAGGAGCAGGCAATACCCAGTGATGGCGTTGCTGGGGAGAGGATGGGGTGGAAGGGGACAAGAGGGAGGTGTGCCTTGGGGGCTCCGGCCCGCCCAGCCCTTCCCCACCCCCGCCACACCCTCAGGTGCCTGGAAGACTGTGGCCATGGTGTGTGCAGCGGTCCCCCCGACTTCACTTGTGTGTGTGACCTGGGCTGGACGTCCGACCTGCCCCCACCCACACCCGCCCCGGGACCCCCTGCACCCCGCTGCTCCCGGGATTGCGGCTGCAACTTCCACAGCCACTGTCGCAAGCGGGGACCTGGCTTCTGTGATGAGTGCCAGGGTGAGCGGCCTCATCCTCAACTCCTGGGGCTGGCCTCAGGGACCTTCCCCGGCCTCCGGTTTCCTTTCTCTGCCTGGGCTTCTGGGTCCCCTCACCCAGCTCTGGGTCCCCCTACCCCATTGCCTGCTCCTGACCCCAAACGGTTTCAGTGCCAGCCATCTCTTTGGTGGGGCCTCAGGCTCCCCTCTTGGGGCTTGCAATTCCTCCCCAATCTGGCCCCAGTTATCTTCCTCTGGAGCAGCCATGGGGGGTCAGGGATCAGCTGAGTGTTCTGGGCTCCTGCCCTGCCCTGACTCTACGTCCTGCCTGTGGGGCCTCCACAGACTGGACGTGGGGGGAGCACTGCGAACGGTGCCGGCCTGGCAGCTTTGGCAACGCCACAGGTTCGGGTGGCTGCCGGCCCTGCCAGTGCAACGGGCACGGGGACCCGCGCCGTGGCCACTGTGACAACCTCAGCGGGCTCTGCTTCTGCCAGGACCATACTGAAGGTGCCCACTGCCAGTTCTGCTCCCCCGGCTACTATGGGGACCCCCGGTGAGCCAGGGGTCAGCCAGGTGGGCCCGGGTGGGGTTAGGGACATGATGGGATGGGGTGGGAATGGTCTGACGTTCTTGCTCTCTCTCCTCCATCTCCCCAGGGCTGGTGGCTCCTGTTTCCGGGAGTGTGGAGGTCGTGCCCTCCTCACCAACGTGTCCTCAGTGGCCCTGGGTTCACGCCGGGTTGGGGGGCTGCTGCCTCCAGGTGGCGGGGCAGCGAGAGCCGGGCCAGGCCTGTCCTATTGTGTGTGGGTTGTCTCGGCCACCGAGGTGCTACAGCCCTGTGCCCCTGGGACCCTCTGTCCCCCACTCACCCTCACCTTCTCCCCTGACAGCAGCACCCCCTGCACGGTGAGTCCCGAGGGCTCCAGAGTTCAGGCCCATGTCTCCCCCACCCAGTCTGAATCGGCAGGCAGATCCTAATCCCACATCCCTGTTTCTTTATTCTCCAAATCCAAAGCTCTCTTCCTCAGACCGCAGACCTCCGGTTCCCCAGACCACCTCCCATCTCCGGAGTCCCCACTCCCCAGTCTGGGCATGGTTAATATTTGTTCTTTGTGTGCCAGCTCCCACCAGTAGGTAGTGGCCACCAGGAGCTATGTATTGAGAAAGAGGCTCCATGTGAGAGTGCCTGATTGATTAACCATGTCTGCTGTGAACACAGGAGGGGGATGGTGGCCTCCACGCCACTGTTTGACAGTCTGCCCAGAAGTGTCAAGCGGCCTGCTTCCCGGTCTCAGATTGCCTCTCCTCTTGAGCTCCTCCTCCTCCCAGACCCCAGGTGTCCCTCTTTCTCACCCTTCCTGTCCCCTGATCCTTCACTCTGCATCCTCCACCTTTAGCTGAGCTACGTCCTGGCCTTTGATGGATTCCCGCGTTTCCTGGACACTGGTGTCGTCCAGTCAGACCGGAGCCTCATTGCTGCCTTCTGTGGCCAGCGGCGGGACAGGCCCCTCACAGTGCAGGCCCTGTCTGGTATGGGGACTGGGGAAAGTGGGAGCCTGTCCTAGGCTGTGTAATCCTTGCCCTCTTGTATGCTGTCCCCCGAGGTGGGCTTGAGACCCAGCCCGACTCTGCCCCTGACTTGCCACATCTAGGCCTCCATTTCTCTAGTAGAGAGGATTGCCCTGGCTGGGGACAAGTCTTTGGGGGACACAGAATGTGGCTGGTGTGAAGGCCCCTTGCCTATCTCCTCAGCCTGGTGGTTCTCAGCCAGGGGTGATTTTGCCCCTTGAGCCCTTTGGCTACATCTTAGAGACACTCTGATCATCATGAGTGGGGAGGCCAGGGATGCCACTCTACATTCCACAGCATACAGGACACCCCACAAACAAGAATCACCAGGCCCGTTACATCAGCAATGCTGGGAGTTTGGGAAACCAGCTCAGGCTGATGGAGTTGTGCTAAAAATAATTTGTTACCTGGGGCACTTTGGGCCCGAGCCTGGAAACACTTCTCTTCACATCATAGATCAGAGAGATCTCCGAGGCTGGGAGAGAGAGGGCGGAGTGGTCGTGGGCCTGCTGGGGATCGCTTGAAACCCCAAACCCCCTCTGCAAGGAGCAACTTGACCCGAGGGGCCGTCGATTTTATTTCATTCAGCAAATGTGTACCAAGCTGCACCTGAGCTGGATGCTGAGGATACAGGAATGAATGAGGGACACAGGCCTTCGTGGACTGACAGTGGGAGGGGCTGCAGGGGGTGACAAACAGCGCTTAACCAGTTAGAGTGAGGAGAGTGGCACCTTTGCTAAGGGAGGAGAGGATGTGGGAAGGAGCAGGCACCTGGCCTGTCTGGGGAGTTGGGGAGGGCTTCTTTGCGGAGGCGATATTTCACTTGAAGCACAGGAAGGGGCGAGGGAGGAGGGCGACCTCTCCAGGCCAGAGGAGCAGGTGCCCAGGCCCTAAGAGGCCAGAAGGGGGCCTGCGGTGCTGGAGTGCTTAGGTCTGGGGCACAGGGCGGCCTTAAGGTCAGAGAGCCTACAGCTGCCCACCTGCTTTGGACATAATTTTATTGAGGCACTATTTGCATAGCATATAACTAATTCCTGCTCCCTTCCCCCACCACTAATCTATTTTGTAAGGAGACTGGGTTTTATGTCAGAGCTGCAGGGAGCTGTGGAGGGTTTGGAGCTTGCCAGTGATGGGATTGGAATGGGAATTTGATGGGTTGGATGAGGGAGAGGGTGTGCAGGGTGCAGGATGACAGCTAAGTGTGGCAGTGATTATAAATGATGAGGAGGGCCTTGCTGTCCTGGCCAGTGACACTGAGAACCTGGGGTAGAGCAATGCCCTGGAACCTGGCCCTGCCACAAACCTTTGGCCTCTCCCCCAACAGGACTGCTCGTGCTCCACTGGGAGGCCAATGGCTCCTCATCGTGGGGGTTCAACGCTTCAGTGGGCTCCGCCCGCTGCGGGTCGGGGGGCCCCGGGAGCTGCCCTGTCCCCCAGGAGTGCATCCCCCAAGATGGAGCCACAGGTGCTGGACTCTGCCGATGTCCCCAGGGCTGGGCTGGCCCCCACTGCCGCATGGCTCTGTGTCCTGAGAACTGCAACGCCCACAGTGGGGCGGGGACTTGTAACCAGGTATGTGGAGGACAGGCAAGCCGAGTGGGACCCAGGTAGAGATCTGGGCTCCCTCTTGAGCCTCCTTCCACTGTTCCCCAGAGCCTAGGTGTGTGCATCTGTGCCGAGGGCTTCGGGGGCCCTGACTGTGCCACGAAGCTGGATGGCGGGCAGCTGGTCTGGGAGACCCTCATGGACAGCCGCCTCTCAGCTGTGAGTTGTGGATGCCACTCTCCAAGGAGGGGCCACACAGCCTGCCTCTGGATCATTCTCCCCGCACCATTTCTGGGACCACCCCTCCGACCCTACACCCAGCCTGACACTTTATAATGACTTTCACCTGACCCCTCACGTCCCCACCTCCACCCCCAGGACACTGCCAGCCGATTCCTACACCGCCTCGGGCACACCATGGTGGAGGGACCTGATGCCACCTTGTGGATGTTTGGGGGCCTAGGCCTCCCCCAGGGACTACTAGGAAACCTGTACAGGTGAGGACTGCCTCCAGGAGGTGGGATGCGTGAATGAGAGAAGGTCACCTCAGGACATGCTGAGATGTGTGTCATAAGAGTCCCTTAGGGGTGAAAACAAAACCAAACCTGATGTAAAAAAAGACCTCTGCAGGTGAAGGACACCCTAAAAGATGCTGGGACACTTGTCACAGGAGGCTCACCTCGGGGTCTGGGATACTTATTTGGGTGGTGCTACTTGGGGGAGGCGGGGATGGTAAGATGGTTGTCATAGGAGGGTCACCCTAGGGATTTTGGGATATCTGTGTGTGTGAGGGATCATCCCAGGTGATGCTAGGATACTTATTGCAGGGTCATCCCAGGTGATGCTGGGATAACTATATCAAGACTTTTCTTTTGCTCCATGGTGCCAGGTATTCAGTGAGTGAGCGACGCTGGACACAGATGCTGGCGGGAGCTGAGGATGGGGGCCCGGGCCCCTCACCCCGCTCCTTCCACGCAGCTGCCTACGTGTCCTCTGGCCGTGGTGCCATGTACCTTCTGGGGGGACTCACAGCTGGGGGTGTTGCTCGCGACTTCTGGATCCTCAACCTCACCACCCTGCAGTGGCGGCAGGAGAAGGTGAGCCCCCTCTTCTCCCAGCCCCCATGATCCATCTCTAGCAGGGAGGGCCAGAGTGGCTCCTGCCCATCCTACCCCCGAGAGGATGCAGCTTCTCCCCAGGGCTCCAGCACGGGTCCGAGAGTTGAATCTCACTGGCCATCCTGTGTCACGTCATATTCCCAAGCCAGCCTGTGGCCAAGTGGGTGGGATACTCTTGTCCGCCGGGCCGGGCTGTGGCCCACTGTGGGGCGGGTACGATCAGCCCCATGCAGCCAGAGTGAGAAGAGGGCTTCCCAGAGGAACAGCAGGCTGCCCCGACCTGCATCAGTGACAGTGAGCGAGTGGAAATGGCAGGGGGCCCCACCGCACGCCTGCAGGGACCATGGCCGGTTGGAAGCTTAGGGTCTGGCCAGCTTTGGGGAGCTTACTACCTCCTTACAGGCTCGAGGGGAGTGTTGAGTTCTGAGGCTTGCTTCTGCCCATAAAATCACCCCTCACCAGCTCCCTGGTGACTTCTGCCCTCTGTCCCCCAGGTTCCTCAGACTGTGGAGCTTCCAGCGGTTGCTGGTCACACCCTTACATCCCGCCGAGGCCTGTCTCTGCTCCTGGTGGGCGGTTACTCCCCTGAAAGTGGCTTCAACCAGCAGCTCTTCGAGTACCAGCTGGTGACTGGCACCTGGGTGTCCGGAGCCCAGAGTGGGACACCTCCCACGGGTAGGGCTGGGCACAGGGCAGGCACCTGGCCAGCTGGGGCTCTGTGTAGGCTCTCTGTCCACTGCCATACCCTGTCGTCACTGTCCCTGAGGCCCCTGTCTTCCCCCCATGCCCACGCAGATCCTCAGAGCAGCTCTTGAAAAGGTCAGCCTTTCTCTCTCTAGCTCAGGATAGGCTGCCCATCTCCAGCCCAGTGTCAGGGGGTCACCGTGTTCCTCTCCCGGGTGGGTCCTAGATCCCTGTCCCTCAGGTATTTTCCTTCTCCATTCTTTGCTCATTGTCCCTCCCCCGACCCAGGACACTCAGGTCACCCTGTCTCCCTCTCTTCCCTTGCCCAGAGTCTCTGGTGGTTGTCCTTTCGAGCCGTAGCAGGAAGGAGGAGTTGAGGAGAGCTCCTAGGTAGTGTGGCCCCAGGAAGGGGAGACCAGGAAGGTGGGAGATCGTTCCTAATCAGCCCCCGTCTCTGCTCACTCCTTCCCCCCCCAGGTCTCTACGGTCATTCTGCAGTGTACCACGAGGCCACGGACTCCCTCTACGTGTTTGGGGGTTTCCGCTTCCATGTGGAGTTGGCAGCCCCGTCCCCTGAGCTCTACTCCTTGCACTGTCCTGACCGCACCTGGAGCCTGCTGGCCCCTTCCCAGGGGGCAAAGGTCAGGAAGAGAGGTGTACACAGACAGACACGGGGGGCAGGAAGGAGGGGGGCCCCCCTTTTCCCAGCACCCCAGGGACTAGCTCAACCCTGGATTCCTACTCCCCTTCTTCCCAGTCCCCTCGACTGAACTGTGGCACCCCTCACGTCTCCCCTTCTTGCACTACGCACTTGGAGGGAAGAATCCTAGAGCAGGAGGTCAGAGGCCTGGTTTGGCCCCAGCTCTGCCCCACTCTGGGGGTGGCCCTGACAGGTTCCTCCACTCCCCAGCCTCCCCTTCTGGGCTGGGACTGAGCCTCCTTGTGCCTCCTGCCTTCAAGGCCAAAGGAGGTAGATAGCGGGTGGGAGTCTGGACTCTGGACGTGCTGGGTAGAGACCATTGATTTTCCATCTGCAAACATCTTTCCAAGCCCTTTTGGGGACTGGACTATAAGGGAGGCCCGAGCTTCACCCCCAGGGTGCCCCCAGTCCAGCTGGCAAGGTCACATGAGAATTGCAGGATTCAGCGCAAGCAGCCTGGGCCAGCTTCCTGGGGAACAGCACAGGGCATGGGGGTTCTGGGAGTCCAGGGAAGGGAGATGGCCCTGGGGACTGCTCTGAAGAATGAAGGAGGTTTCCCGGAGGAAGGAGCTGAGATTTGAGGGAGGTTAGGGTTGGGTGGGCTGGTGGTGGCTGAGGTGTGGGAGGGGTCAGGGTGGCAGGTGGGCTGAGGGGTGAGCAGAGGAGTGTGGACTCTGACCGGCCATCCTGCGGTGTCTCCCCAACAGCCCCGGCCCCGGCTTTTCCACGCCTCAGCCCTGCTAGGGGACACCATGGTGGTCCTTGGGGGGCGCTCGGACCCTGATGAGTTCAGCAGCGATGTTCTACTCTACCAAGTCAACTGCAATGCCTGGCTCCTGCCCGACCTCACCCGTAAGTCCAGTGCTCCCCTTGGGAGCCCCTGTCCTGGGACACTCACTCATCACCCACGGCAAAGCTGCTTTCCCCTCTGTTACCTAAACACCTGCAGAGATGCCTGCCTTCTTTTTCTTTTCTTAGAAAGTGTATCTTTTGTTTTGATTATAAAAGTAATAATATTCATTGCATGTAATTGGTGAAATAAGAAAGAAAAATATCCCCCATGATCCCGCTCTCTAGAGACAGCACTGTTAACGTGGGGCTGTTTCTTTTCCAGTCTGCTGTTCAGAGGCTGGAAAGGGGCCTGTACAGTGTCTTTTCGCTTACTGGTGCAGGTGACTGCCTGTGCTCTGGGCCTGCCTCCTTTTCTTTTTGCTTCTCTCTCTGACCCTCTGTCTCTAATTCCCTTTTGCCCAGAATCTATCTTGCTCACTACTCTGTGACTTTCTCTCTCTCCCCCTGCGCCCCGCCTTTTTTTCCTGGAGGATTTAAAAAACTAGGCGAAATTCACATTAGAAAATGAACCCTTAAAAAAAATGAACCCTTGTGAAATGAACGATGCAGTGGCACCTCCTGCTTTCATGATGTTGTGCAGCAACCAACCTATGTCTTGTTCTAGAAGCTTGTGTCTCCATCCTTATCCCATTTTTTCTGCTTCCTTTTTCTGTTTGTGTCTCCCCTCTTTGGTCTTGCTTTCCATGTCCAATTTTCTTGCCCTTTCTGGCCTTCTGTCTCTGTTCTGTCTGTTCTGTGTCTACTGTCCTTCGCATGTCACTCCGCCTGACATCCCTCTCTGACTGGCATCTTTGTGGGGACGCTCTTCCCTGAGTCTCTGAATGCTCTGTCTTTCCCCAGGCCCAGCCTCTGTGGGGCCCCCGATGGAGGAGTCTGTGGCCCATGCAGTGGCAGCGGTAGGGGGCCGCCTGTACCTCTCAGGGGGCTTTGGGGGAGTGGCCCTGGGCCGCCTGCTGGCCCTGACCCTACCCCCTGACCCCTGCCGCCTGCTGCCCTCACCCGAAGCCTGTAACCAGTCTGGGGCCTGTACTTGGTGCCATGGGGCCTGCTTGTCCGGGGACCAGGCTCATAGGTAACCATCATGACTGATCAGCACATGGGTGGGCAGTCTGGTGCCCTCTGATGGGGGTTCTGTGCTAGGCCAGGCTTGCGAGGAAGCCTCAGGAGGGTACCATCAGGAGGATACCAGCTCCCATGGGAAAATGGTCAGCTGCCTCACAGGCAGGGTCAGGCTGGGGGACCCCTGAGTAGCCCTGCCTGTGGGCTGGGTTATCATCCAAGAATGTTTCCTGGAGGAGCTGGCTCTGAACAGACTCCTGAATGACCACAAGAGTTTAGACCAGCAAAGGTTCAGAAGTGGGGCTGTGCCTGGTGTATTTTAGAAGACCATCTGTACTAGGGGGAAATGAGACTAGAGTTGTGGGTGGGGATAGCTCAGAAAGGGCTTCCAGTGCCTGGCTGTGGCGCTGGGCTTCTGTTGTTTGGGAAGCCAGATATCTCAGGAAGATGAAAGGGCTGTCTTAGGTTCAGCACAAACTCTTTGGGCTACAGAATTATCCTGAACCAGTATGAGGCTACGAATGGGCTTGGCTAATCCCATTAAATGTGTCACTGTGTTTGCTCCTGAATTATTAAAGGGTTTGATTTATGGGGTTCTCCCCCGCACTTCACTAGGAGTGTTATGTAACAGTGTGTACACCCACTGCTTTTCTAAAATCTGGAAAGTTCTGAAACGTGTGCCTTCAAAGATTTTGGGTAAGGGATTATGAACCTCCAGTGTGGGTGATGGGGAGCCAAGGAAGATTTGAGCGGGGGCGATCAGGGCCAGGCCTGGGCAGAAAGCCCTGGGGCTGTTGGGAAGGAGCCAGTAGTGAGGGGAGACTGTGGGTAGAGACCTGGGAGGAGGCTGAGGAGGAGGAGGCTGCAGTAAGAGGAAGAGGCCTGAACTGGGCAAGAGGCTGCAGGGGTGGAGAGTGGGGGATAGTGTCCAGTGTCTTGTGGGAGTGGCAGGGAAGACATGAAATCATTGCTGAGTGGGGTGGGGGAGAAGCAGCCTCGGGAGGCCTGGGCTGAGACCAGCCTGGGATGCACATGGGGGCCCTGCAGGACGATGCCCAGGAGGCACCAGGAAGGGGCGAGGCCAGGTGGTGGTAGTATGGGGTCTGGCTGGGTGTGCTGACCCAGGCCTCTTGCCTTCTCAGGCTGGGCTGCGGGGGCCCCCCCTGCTCCCCAATGCCTCGATCCCCCGAGGAATGTCGACGTCTCCGGACCTGCAGTGAGTGCCTGGCCCGCCATCCCCGGACCCTGCAGCCTGGAGATGGAGAGGTGAATGGGGTGGGTGTCTCAGGCACTTCAGCTGGGATTGGGTGGGAAGAGCCGAGTCAGGAGGGGTTCCAGGGACTCCGAGGAGCCTGCTGAGTCCCTGTTCCCCCACCAGGCATCGGCCCCCCGCTGTAAATGGTGTACCAACTGCCCGGAGGGTGCCTGCATCGGGCGGAATGGGTCTTGCACCTCGGAGAACGACTGTCGGATCAACCAGCGAGAGGTCTTCTGGGCCGGGAACTGCTCGGAGGCTGTGTGCGGGGCTGCCGACTGTGAGCAGTGCACCAGAGAGGGCAAGTGCATGTGGACGAGGCAGTTCAAGAGAACAGGTAAGGCTGGCTCAGTCCACAGGCCCCCCTCCTGGGGAGGTGCAGGGGGCCTGGACTCCTGGGCCCAAGGGATGGAGGAGGAGGGGAGGGGCCAACGGCCTGGACCAGGCTCTGATTCCTGTGTCCTTGACTCCAGGGGAGACCCGCCGCATTCTCTCAGTGCAGCCCACTTACGACTGGACGTGCTTCAGCCACTCTCTGCTGAACGTGTCCCCGATGCCAGTGGAATCATCGCCCCCACTCCCTTGCCCCACTCCCTGTCACCTCCTGCCCAACTGTACTTCCTGCCTGGACTCCAAGGGTGCGGACGGGGGCTGGCAGCACTGTGTCTGGAGCAGCAGCCTCCAGCAGGTACCGCTCAGGCTGGATGTCCAGGGGGCCCTCCCTACCCTGACCCTGCTCACCTGTCCTGCCTCCTGCTCCATTTCCCTGGCTCTGGTCCCACCGTGGTGCTACCTCTGTCCTCCTGCTTCCTCTCCTCTCCCACTGGCACCTCTTTCCTGGCTTCGTGAGTCTCCCTGTCACATCTGCTGTGGACTCCACAGCCGGGTTCACACTCCCCCAGTCCTTCCTGTGACTGCTAATGCCATCTTGGCTTTCTCTCCCAAACCTCTGCGCTTTCCTTCATCTCTTTCTCTGCTTTTGGAACTCCTGGTTGTAGGAAACAGAAACCTCCTCAAGCTGTTTTTATTGTAAGGAATCGGGGTAGGAAGTATTGCTGCTCCATCCTTCTCGGGCCTCGTGGTTTCTAATCTCAGCTGCTCTCTGCACAGCCCCATCTGTGCTGGGCTTGATCATCCGGGCACTGGGCTTCATACGGCAGCCCTTGGCCTTTGGTCTATGTGACTTTCTAATTCCAGAGAAGACAGTCATCTCTGTGTTCCTCGGTTAGCTCACGTTCTGTTTTGTTTTGTTTTGTTTTGTTTTTTGTTAGCTCACGTTCTTAAGGGGAGACTTCAGCTCAGCTCACAAGTTAGATATCCAGCCTTGACCCAGTGAGTTGTGGCCAGGGACGGGTAGGAGTACACGGTTCTAACACAGCGGTTCAGACCCACTCCTTATTTATGGCTGTGGGTTGGAGAGATGATTCCTTGTGGGCCTGTTCCGGGCAAGCCCTTTGAAGCTCAAGCTTCCTTACAGAATCCGTTCCAAAGATGCCTCTGCCTAGGATGATTTGGCCGTCCCAGTGGCAGACACAAGCCCTTGGACCCTCAACCCCACCCCAGGGGGAGACAAGAAAGATTCACCTCCTGCCATCACATCTAGAAGCAGTGTCGTTGGGCCAGAGGTCTGGATCTCTGATTCCCAGTGATGTCCACATCTCATTCATCTTTCTTGGGGAACACCCATTCCACATGTGGCCATTCACCATCTCACAACATGTGAGCCTACGTGAATCTTTGGTAAAATAGGACCAGTAACAAAAGACCCACTGGGGTGTCATCCAGCACCAACAACCTGTTCTCCAATTCTCTGGACACCAACTGGGTATCTAACAACTCAGTTTATTCCTGACACTGCCCACCAGAGTTTGAGCCAGATCCTGCAAGGTTAAAGCCCCATAAGCCTGCCCCCATTTCTGAGGCCAGTCATGACTGGAGACCACTTCTGACCAACCAGCTATAAACCAGGCGTCCTACCCCCTCCCCTGCGGTTTTGATAATTTGCTAGAATGGCTCACAGAACTCAGAGAAACAACTACTTATGAATACCAGTTTCCCATAAAGGCTGTAACTTAGGCAGAGCCAAGTGAAAGAGACGAATAGGACAAGGTACGGGGTGGATGCACAGAGCTTCCGCACCCCCTTGGGGCACACCATGCTTGTGGGGAGCTTTCTGAACCTCTATGTTCTTGAGTTTTTATGGACCCCAACTCCACCCCCATCCCAGTCAGGGTGACTCTAAGCGCCAACCCATTAACCCCTTGGTCTTTGTGGTCACACCCTCCCTAAATCACCTCTTTAACATAATCTCAGGTATGAAATCAGCTTCTTGTGAATAGCAGAAGAGATACCAGCACTCAGGAAAAAAACAGGACTCCTGTAGTCCCACCGGCAGGTTGTATAAATTAAATGGGAGAGTGTATTTGGAGCCTGGGGCCCTGCTTGCGACTCAGTAAAAACCCAGTCGCACCCCAAGTTCTGCCCAGCGGGAGGATTCCCAACCTCCACTCTCTGTGACACACCCAGAGGGTCACCGCCGCAGGGTGGGCAGTGTTCCCAGTAAGGGTTCTCGGTGTGACCCTGCAGGGTGGGTCTCTAATGCACAGAGGCCTCATGGCCTTATGGTGATACGAGTTCTCCCCACATACTATTGAGATTCCCATCATCCGCGTCTGTGGGGACTCCAGGGACTGGGAGGCAACACCAGAGAGCCTGTCGGCAGGCACCCGCTTCTCCCCTAGCCCCTCCATGCTGCTCAGCGAGGCCAGAGGGAGCTGTGGAGCATGAGCCTCCAGCACAAAATCAGTGCCACATGCAGATGTGAGAGCACTTCTGCCAGAACGTCGGATTTCTGTGCAATCTCCTAGCTTTGAAGTGTTGGCTCAGGCTCTTAGCAGATGTGCAGACCAGACCTGTTATGATTTGGCTCAAGGGCAGCTGTTAACCACCAGGCATTGTTTGTTTGTTTGTTTGTTTTTATTTATTAGAGAGAGAGAGAGAGAGAGAGAGAGCACAGGCTTGGAGGAGAGGGAGAAGCAGACTCCCCCAAGTCCGGAGGCTTGATCTCAGGACTCCGGGATCATGACATGAGCTGAAGGCAGATGCTTAACCGACTGAGCCACCCAGGCGCACACACCACCACCTCCCCATGCCCCCCACTCCCCCAACCCCCCGCCACCTGAGCATTGTTCTTTTGAATGACTTTGGCCTCAGAGCCTGGGATGGGGCGACAGTGCTCTCTTGCCTGGCTTCTCTTCACCAGGTTCTTTATTGAGCACCTTCCCTATGCCAGGCACTTTGTTAGGTTGTGGGCATCTGTCAGCACAAGCTAGAGTCCTGCATTCGGAACTTATATCCCTATGTCTCTTCAGTGAACACCAGAGATGCAGTTCATGGTGTTGGGCAGCATGGCGTATGGCCACTAGGGAGGTCACAGCAAAAGACGCTGTGCACACCGGGGACTTGGTTTCCCCCTCCCACCCTCCAGATTGCCCCACCATCTGCCAAGGGGTGCACTAAATTTAGATCTGGAACCTGGCTCCGGCAGTTCGGCAAGGCTCAGCTCACTGCTGGCCGGAACCGTCAGTGGGCTCAGAGCTCCGGCCACAGCGGTGAGGGTGTCTATTTCAGGATCGTGTGGTTGCTGAGTGCTGTCAGACAGCCCAGGCTAATCTCTGTCGTCTTTATACTTAAGGCCCAGACAGTAAATAAAATACTCTGACACCCTGAGGTAAGTTCCCAGGAGTCTGAGCCTCATTGCCCACCTTATCTGGGTCCCAGGACATGAGAAGTGATGGTGTGTGAGCTACTGGGCACCCCTGACCACAGATTCCACTTCCCAGCCTCTGTGGGAGGGCCCTGTTGTCCCAGCAGCCAGCTCTACATTTTTCCTAAGTGATAGTGGCTTGCAGCCCCGCTCCTGTTCCTAGTTTCTATGTCCATCTGGAATTGTTGCCTTCCTTTGGTTGTGAGAAACAGCTGTGCACACTAAGTCGGTGGGGAAGGGGGAGACCTAACACCACCAGTCTCACTAATGCAGTGGTACCTCTTGCAGGCCAGGGTGGAAAGTGCAGCCAGGCCAGGCCTTTCCATGGGATTGGAGACAGAGCCTGGAAAGCTGCCCACCCCCTGCCCCCAGCTCCACCACCAGCAGTTTTGGGTGTGTGGTCCTCATCAATGCTTCCTCCTGCATCTACTCTTTTCCTGCGCCTCTCTTCTCTTCATTTGCTGTGATTTGCTCATGCAAACAGCCCCACCAGGCCTCATCTCCAGAATCTTCCAGTTTCAAGGATGCCCCAAGTCTGACTGCCATTGTGGACTCCCAGTTACAAATACTTGACAAGGAGAATGTGATGCGCCCATGCTGGTGTCCACTTTGGTCCAGCGGCTGTGGCCAGGGAGGGGCAAGAGCCCCGAGGAAGGGTGCAGTCTGGGAAGACAGGATATGTTTGATCCTCTGCCTCTTTCTTGCTGACCACCTCATTTCTCATTTCTCCTCCCCTGTACAGTGTCTGAGCCCCTCCTACCTGCCCCTGCGATGTATGGCTGGAGGCTGTGGACGCCTGCTCCGAGGACCTGAGAGCTGCTCCCTGGGCTGTGCTCAGGCAACCCAGTGTGCCCTGTGCCTGCGGCGTCCCCACTGTGGCTGGTGTGCCTGGGGAGGCCAGGATGGGGGTGGCCACTGCCTGGAGGGTGGACTCAGCGGTCCCCGTGATGGTGAGATGGGCTAGGGGTGAGGTGAGAGGGCCTGACCCTGGGCTGGGGTCTGGCACAGAAAACCTGCCAGGGGAAAGGCTCAGGGGGAGGTGGAGTGAGGGCCCGGGTGGCTGGGTGGGTGCTGCAGAGGCACCCAGGTGAAGCTCAGTGTCCCTGTGCCAGGGCTGACGTGTGGGCGCCCTGAGGCCTCCTGGGCCTTCCTGTCCTGCCCTCCTGAGGATGAGTGTGCAAACGGGCACCACGACTGCAACGAGACGCAGAACTGCCACGACCGGCCGCATGGTTACGAGTGCAGCTGCAAGGCGGGCTACACTATGGACAAGTGAGTGGGTGGGGGTGGTGGGCCCAGGCAAGTGAGGTGGGAGAGCCTATGGGAGTAGGAAAGGGTGAGGCCTGGACCAGTGTATGTATGAGGCATGGGATTCATCCAGGAAGGGGTGAAGGTGGAGGGGCATGGTTGATGAGCTCATCAGGGCATGATGGAAAGAGGGAGGGTGGGAGGCTAACCCCTGAAGGGTGAAGGTGGAGGGGCACGGTTGATGAGCTCATCAGGGCATGATGGAAAGAGGGAGGGTGGGAGGCTAACCCCTGAAGGAGGTGGAGGGTAGACCCTGGAAGGGGAGTGTGGAACCAAGGATGAGCCACCAGTTGTGGGCAGTATAGTGGGGGCGGCAGGCTGACTGGAGCCCTGAGGTCGCCTCCCCTGCCCTGACCCTCCACCCCTGCAGTGTGACCGGGCTGTGCCGCCCTGTGTGCGCCCAGGGCTGTGTGAATGGCTCATGTGTGGAGCCTGACCACTGCCGCTGCCACTTCGGCTTCGTTGGCCGCAACTGCTCCACAGAGTGTCGCTGCAACCGCCATAGCGAGTGCGCGGGTGTGGGGGCCCGTGACCACTGCCTCCTCTGCCGCAACCACACCAAGGTGGGCTACCTAAGGGCCCCAGACGCTCCTCTGGGACAGATCCTGCCTTGCCTTCAGCCCATGCTCAGGTGTCTTGAGACTCACTCCAAGTCCTGATAAGCCAGGTTCAGGGAGGAGGTGGCGTAGCCCTAACCCAGGGGGATGCAGGGAGATTTGGGGGCTGCTGTCTGCATTTGTGTCAGAGAGGGGCCACCCCGGAATAGTGGACAGAGGGAGTGCTTGCTAGCCTAGGGAGGCTGGTCCCAGGGAGGAGGACTTAGGATGGTGTAGGGACGGCCTTTCTGAGCTCACACTTTGGGCTGGATGGGCATGAACGCAATCCCCCACCACCACCACACCCCGCCAGTCACTGGAGGTGTGCAAGCGAAGGCAGAAGGCTAAGTTGCACAAAGGCTGGGATGGCCCAAACCAGGTGCCCAAGCCCCTGCTGCCCTCCCGTGGTGCTCTCAGAGTGCTCCTTTCCCACTCCCAACTCGTACCCACCCCATGATTCTCCACCTTCTCTGACCACCCCATCCCTGGTTTCTAGGGCAGCCACTGTGAGCAGTGCCTCCCCTTGTTCGTGGGTTCGGCTGTGGGGGGCGGGACCTGCCGGCCCTGCCACGCCTTCTGTCGTGGCAACAGCCACGTCTGCGTCTCCAGGAAAGAGCTCGAAATGGCCAGGAAGGAGCCAGAGAAGTATCCGCTGGATCCAGAGGAGGTAAAAGGGCTGCAGTCCAGGACTCCTGGGTCTGAGGGGCTGTGACTCAGGGAAGAGAGGGGTGTCCACACCTTTTTGTGATCACCCCATCTTTCCTTGGCCAGATTGAAAACTGGGTGACAGAGGGGCCTAGTGAGGATGAGGCTGTGTGTGTGAACTGCCAGAACAACAGCTATGGGGACAAATGCGAGAGCTGCCTGCACGGCTACTTCCTCCTGGATGGGAAGTGCACCAAGTGAGAAGGGGGGCCTGGGACCCTTGCCCTGCCCACTCCCCACCCCCCCAACTCTCTGCCCTCAGTCGGGAGCCGACGACAACCCCAGGGAGGCCCCCAGCTCAGGCAAAGTTGGGGGCAATGAGCCAGGCTGCGGTGGGAGGCCCCCTGCCCCAGAGGCCGGCGCTGACAACAGGCTACAGAGCGTCCCCCGTGGAGACTGGTGGGCAGAGAGAAAGCTGCCGGGGGTCGAGGCCTTGGGACAGCCTCCCATCCCAGCCCTTCTGATCGGTCGCTAGACTCTGGAGTCATTCCAACCTGGCTTCAAATCCAGACCTTGCTACTTACTGGGTCCATGGCCTTGGGCAAATGGCTTGCCCACGCTGTGAGCCTCAGTTTCCCCTTCTGGCCTATTGGTCGGATTGGAGCTCACATATGCAGCCTAGACCCCTAGGCTCCCCTAGGTCAGGGGAGCTCTGTGACCCCCGTCTTCTTCCCTTTCCTCAGATGCCAGTGTAATGGCCATGCAGACACATGTAACGAACAGGACGGGACGGGCTGCCCATGTCAGAACAATACGGAGACGGGCACGTGCCAGGGCAGCTCCCCCAGCGACCGTCGAGATTGCTACAAGTACCAGGTACGGTGGAGAGGCGAGTTCCAGGCCAGGGGACCCACACCCTGAGAGGTCCACTCGTGCATTCAGCACTTGTTTACTGGGCACCTACTATGTGCCAGGTAACGTGAGAGTATGGGAGTCACTGGGACGCAGGAGGGAACCGAATGGGCAAAGTGTTCTGCCCTCAGGAAACGTACATTCCTGTGGAGGAGTCAGCAACAAACAAATGAATAAGTTAGATGCACAGTATGCTGGTGATGAGCCGTTAGGAGAAAGGAAGGCCGGTGCTGCGGAGTGGGAATGGTAGGCATGATGACCAACGAGGCCTTAGTGAGAAGGTGACACTTGAGAAAAGACCTGATGTAGAGAGTGAGCCAGGCAGGAGGATCAGCCAGTGCAAAGGCCCTGAGGTGGGACATACTTTATGCAGTCTAGAAATGGCAAGGCTGGCAGGTGAGGTTGGCCCACCCTGTGCTGTGCCTGGGGCTTCGGCAGTCCCGTGAACGAGCCCTGTTTACTGTTTGGGTATAGAGGAAGATCTCCAGTTCAGTGAGGTTAAGTCCCTAGTCCGAGGCCACACAGGTAGCGGGGAGGTAGAGGCAGGCTCAACTGAGCTCTTTATCACTGTGCCTGAGTTCCAGAGGCCTCCGCATCAGGGTGCTGTGGCCACTGGGGATGACAGCGGGGATAGCAGTGCTGGAGTGTCGGGTCCTGATGGCTTCCACACGGTGTCAGGGAGGTCTGAGGGTCGGAGTGGGGGTGGTCACGGTCACAAGGAAGCTTCTAGGGATTCGGAGCCTGGGGCAGTAGCTACCCACTGATTGGTACAGAATGTCACTACTGCATGTGCTGGCCCCTGAGCTCTGCCCTGATCGCCACCCCTTTCCTGCAGTGCGCCAAGTGCCGGGAGTCGTTCCACGGGAGCCCGCTGGGTGGCCAGCAATGCTACCGTCTCATCTCTGTGGAGCAGGAGTGCTGTCTCGACCCCACGTCCCAGACCAACTGCTTCCATGAACCCAAGCGCCGAGCCCTGGGCCCTGGCCGCACCGTCCTCTTTGGCGTGCAGCCCAAGTTCACCAATGTGGACATCCGCCTGACGCTGGATGTGACCTTCGGTGCTGTGGACCTCTATGTCTCCACCTCCTACGACACCTTTGTGGTCCGTGTGGCCCCTGACACAGGCGTCCACACCGTGCATATCCAGCCACCTCCGCCCCCACCACCTCCCCCACCCCCTGCTGATGGCGGACCCCGGGTGGCCGGGGATCCAGGGGGACCCGGGGCCGGGAATGGGCCAGGCACCCCGGCCGAGCCACGGGTGCGGGAAGTGTGGCCACGGGGCCTGATCACCTACGTGACCGTGACTGAGCCGTCGGCGGTGCTTGTGGTCCGTGGTGTGCGGGACCGGCTGGTCATCACCTACCCGCATGAGCATCACGCTCTCAAGTCCAGCCGCTTTTACCTGCTCCTGCTGGGCGTGGGGGACCCAAGTGGGCCTGGCGCCAATGGCTCGGCTGACTCGCAGGGCCTGCTCTTCTTCCGGCAGGACCAGGCCCACATCGACCTGTTTGTCTTCTTCTCCGTCTTCTTCTCCTGCTTCTTTCTCTTCCTCTCACTCTGTGTGCTCCTGTGGAAGGCCAAACAGGCCCTGGACCAGCGGCAGGAACAGCGCCGGCATCTGCAAGAGATGACCAAGATGGCCAGCCGCCCTTTTGCTAAGGTCACCGTCTGCTTCCCGCCCGACCCTGCTGCCCCAGCGCCTGCCTGGAAGCCGGCTGGGCTCCCACCGCCCACCTTCCGCCGTTCAGAACCCTTCTTGGCACCCCTACTGCTGACAGGGGCCGGTGGGCCCTGGGGACCCGTGGGAGGAGGCTGCTGCCCGCCAGCCATCCCTGCCACGACTGCCGGCCTGCGAGCCGGGCCTATCACCCTCGAGCCCACCGAAGATGGCATGGCTGGTGTGGCCACTCTGCTGCTCCAGCTGCCTGGAGGACCCCAAGCACCCAACGGTGCCTGCCTGGGCTCAGCCCTCGTCACACTGAGACACAGGCTGCATGAATACTGTGGGGGCGGCGGGGGTGCCGGGGGCAGTGGGCACGGGGCTGGCGCAGGCCGAAAGGGGCTGTTGAGCCAGGACAATCTCACCAGCATGTCCCTCTGACCCGCGGTGGGGTCCTCAGCCGCGGCAGCTGAGTGACTGGATGATGTCGCCCTGGACTTGGGGCTCCTCCTCCCGGGGAGCCCCGGGACCCTGTGTCCTCTGAGACCTCTGGCTCCCTTTCCCTGGGGCTCCCCAGACAGGGCATTCAACGTTCTACATTCAACGATTATTTATTGACTACTTCCTATATGCCAGGCAGTGTTGAAGGCCCTGGGCCAAGCAGAAACTGAGACCAGTTCCCTGATCTTGTGGGACTTAGGGTCTAGTGGAGGGAGACGCTTGGTGCGTGCCAGCACTTGCACACATGCACACAGATGAGTAGGATCATGTCTGTGCAGAAGGGCCATGGGTGATCACAGGATGTGGTCGTGAGGGATGGCGGGGTAGAGTCAGCTGGGCACTTGGAGAAGCTAGGTCTGATGACGGAGAGAACTGGCCACGGGGAGAACTCTGAGGAGTGGGGCCTAGGCAGCAGGAGCTGCAAGGACAAAGCCCAGGGGTGGGAACCAGTGTGCTTTATTGGAGGGATCGTAGAGATGGTCAGTGTGACCTAGATGGAGTGTGGAAAGGAGGTGAGGTTGGGGACAGGCAGGGGTGGGCATTAGCCAGGGCCCTGTGGGCCCCAGATGGGGTTTGGAACTTTATTCTCAGGGCAATGGGAAGCCGTGGGACAGGTTTAGGAGGGGGAGTGACAGGATCCGATGTATCTATTCAAGAGGCCACTCAGCTGTGGTGTGGAGAATGGGCCAGAGGTGACAAGAGATGACAATGGGCTGGACTAGGTTGGTGGCGGGGAGGGGGGTGGGTCAGGGACAAGTGCAGGATGTGTGTAGGAGGAGTAAAGGATGATGTGGATGTTGGGGTGAGGGAGGGGGGATTCCAGGACCATCTCAAGTCTGTGGCCCGAGCTAGGGGCAGACTAGAGCGTGTGGGGAGGATCAGAGGTCCGGTCTTAGACTCTAGGATGCTCGTTAGGCATCACTTCTATCGGGTCCAGCCAGGAAGACAGACTGAGTGCAGGGGATTGGCTGGACTGGTGAGGGCTCAGCTGTCAGAGGTGGGATGGTGAGGCAGCCCAGGGACCAGCTGTCACCTCTAGGCTGGAGGGACAAAGCTCAGATGATGTTGTTGACCCTAGCACCAGGGTCACCTGGCTCAGCAGGAGTCCCAGGAGACAAAGCTTGAGATGCTGCCCCAGGGAGTAGGGGGTTGTGTGTGTGGTGGGCAAGGTACCAAGGCAGGAGATGGAGACGGTGGGATCTTCAGTGCGCAGCTCTCTCCCCAGATCGTGCTGCTTTGAAGAATTGTGGGCTCTCTTGGCGCTGCTCCCGCCCACCTGGCCACCACCTTGGACTTCCGAGCTCATGTCTGCTTGAGGACCACCCCCCTCCTACCCATCTTGAACTTGGAACTTCTTTTGCAAGACTCCATCCCTGAGCTGTGTTTTTGGACCTTGAGGAGCTGTGCGCTGCCTCTTCTCTGCTGGGGGCTTCTGTCCAAGAGACCTGTCCATGTGTGTATGTGCCCAAGGTCAGAGGCTGAAAGGGGGGAGCAGGTGAAGCAGCAAATAAAGAGTGTGGGGAAGGCCGGTGTCTGAGCGCCGTCTGCATGCAGGAGATGGGGTGTCTTGTTTATCTGAACAGCACCGAATGTGGAGAAGTCCAGTCAGGGTGCTTACCTTGGTGACCCTTCTGAGCCACATGGCTGGGCCTGGCTCCACCCTGCCTCCCCAAGGCAGGGGTGTTGGGGTGGGGCCACTACGGAAGCTCTCGATCATTATTGGAAAGGACGGACCTGGGGGACAGGAGGGTGTCGATCCCTATCGCAGGGAGACCCATTTGTTTCAGGAGACCGGCTGCCTTGGTCTCAGGCTTGGTTTTGTTCTGGCCTCTGACAGAAGCGTTGAGGCAGTGGAGAGACCAAGCCACCCCAACGTGATGAGTTTTCTCAAATCCGAAAAGGCTCTCATGGCCCAAACGGGGAGCATCACGGGAGCCTTCATCTGCCAGGCCCCCAGGGCAAGCAGGCGGTGGCAGTGTGCCCTCAGTGGGAGTCTGGCTGAGAGTTCACGACACATGTTCCCCTTTGGGCCAGCCTGTGGCACACACTGGCGGCTTCATCTGATGTTTAGCCCAAGACCTGGCAGTGAGGTGCGCCTAGGGGGTGTTTGGGTCTCCAGTATGGCCCCTGAAAATCATAGTGGTTTCAGATATATGGGCAACTTTTTTTTTTTCTCTTAAAGTTTTTATTTATTCATCAGAGACACAGAGAGAGACAGAGACACAGACAGAGGGAATAGCAGGCGCCCTGTAGGGAGCCCGATGTGGGACTCAATCCCAGGACTCCGGGATCATGACCTCAGCCGAAGGCAGATGCTCAACCACTGAGTCCCCAGGTGCCCTGCAGGTTCCTACTTAGCCTACCTAGCTGAGTGCTGACCCAGCACAGAGCGGGCGGTAGGGGCAGGTGTTCAAAAAGGCCAATTTCTAAAAAAACAAACAAACAAAAAAAAACAATTTCTGCTGGGGATAAGGCACAATTTCCCAACCAGAAAGCTCACCAGAAGTGAGCCATACTGCCGCAGGGAGTCCACAGCCAGTGGAGAGCTCATCTGTGACCAGGAAGGAGCTAAGGTGGCTCTCCAAGACTCGTCTGTGTTATGATCAGACCTTTGGGAAGGCCTCTCCCTGGCCACCACCCCATGACTCTGCCCTCCCGAGCAGGGTGTTTGCTCTGTGGCTGCACCCTTTGTCTGGGATGCAGAGCCACCTTCCCAGCTCCCATCTGTAGGTGCGGATGCCCCTGCATGAGTGCCCCATAGCACATGGTCCTCCTCCCTCCACGTCAGCCCGCGGCTGGCACCTCCCCCTGTTGTCCATGTACCTGAAAGCATGAGGCTCAGGGACCATGAGAGAAACACTGAGCATTGGGTGCTGAAGTTCTGGACCCTGTTCTGTGTATGGCCATCAATGCCTTGGGGACTTCAGAAAAGTGGGGGGTGGAATTTCACCAAGGGCCTACAGCATTACAGGCAGGGTGCTGGGTGCGAGTCTTTTTTTGTTGTTTAAAGATTTTATTTATTCATTCATGAGAGAGAGAGAGAGACAGGCAGAGGGAGAAGCAGGCTCAATGCAGGGAGCCCAACGTGGGACTCGATCCTGGGTCTCCAGGATCACACCCTGGGCTGAAGGCAGTGCTAAACCGCTGAGCCACCTGGGCTGCCCTGGTATGAGTCTTTTACTCTTCCCAACATCAGTGCTGGGAGGTATAGGTTTGTTCCCCCATTGTGTGGATTTGGAAACTGAGTCCCTTGGCTAAGCACTCAGGGCAGATTGACAGATGAGCCCAGATTCTGGTGCAAGCCTATCTGACTGCCCGTTTGTCCCCCACTCCCAATGACCTCTAAAATCGTGTCCCTTTTCTGTGCTGATGTCTCCCACCTGTCATCACTCATCTCTACCTGCAGTGGGCTCCACACTGTTCTAGGTGCTGGGGACACTGCAGTGATCAAGATCCCTGCCCTCATGGAGCTGACAAGCCAGCAGGAAGCCAGATGATAAATAAATAAATGATGTGGTATGTCGATATGTGACCAGAAAAGTAAGGTGATGAAGGAAGGAAAAGGGGTTGGTACTTGCTATGTAATATAAGATGGAAGGGAAGGCCTCTCAAGATGATGTATGAGCAGAAGTGAAGGAATGAACCATAGGGACAACTTAGGGAAGAGAATTCAAGGTTGACAGAAAAGCTAGTGCAAAGGCCCTGAGGGGAAAGCACGACTAGCATTTTAGAGAAACAACCAAGGGACTCCTATGCTTGGAGTTGAGGGAATAAGGAGGAGATAAGGTGACAGGGGAAGCAGGTCCTTGGGCCACAGTGCAGACTCTGGCTTAAACTCTGTGCAGGAGGAGACATTAGAGGGTTGCGAGCACAGGAGGGATGTGACCTAACTTAGGTATTCATGGGGCTTCTCTGTGGGAGGAAACTAAAGATGTGAATATAGGGCAGGGAGCCCAGTGAAGAGCCACTGCATTAGTTTAGGCTGAAGAGGAGGGTGACTGGAACTAGGTGGGGGCAGCAGAGTAGGAAGAAGTAAGGTTCTGGATATATTCTGAAAGTAGAACCAACAGAATTAGTTGACAGATTGGGACCTGGGGTAACAAAGTGAGCAGCTGGAAAGATGGGGTTTGCTATGTCCTGAGAGGGAAATGGGAGAAGCAGGTTATGGGTGGGGAATCAGGTTAGGTTTTATTTTTATTTTCTCTTTTTGCAAAGGGGGTGCACTTGCAGGGTAGGGAAGGTAGGGGGAGAGACAATCTCAACCAGGCTCCATGCCCAGTGCAAAGCCTTTGGTGGGGACTCAGCCTCACAACCCTGAGATCACGACTTGAGCCAGAATCAAGAATCAGATGCTTAACCAACTGACCCATCAGGTGACTTTGGAGTTAGGTTTTTTATTTTTATTTTTTTTAAATATTTTACTTATTTATTTATGAGAGACAGAGAGAGAGAGAAAGGCAGGGACATAGGCAGAGGGAGAAGCAGGCTCCCTGCGGGACTCAATCTCAGGACCCCGGGATCACCACCTGAGCCAAAGGCAGACGCTCAACCACTGAGCCACCCAGGTGCCCCTAGGTTTTAAATTTGAGATGGCAGCGATCCCTGGGTGGCTCGGTGGTTTAGTGCTTGCCTTCAGCCCAGGGCATGATCCTGGAGACCGAGATCGAGTCCCACATCAGGCTCCCTGCATGGAGCCTGCTTCTCTCTCTGCCTATGTCTCTGCCTCTCTGTCTCTGTGTCTCTCATGAATAAATAAAATCTTTAAAAATAAATAAGTAAATTTGAGATGCCCATTAAATATTCCGAGTGAAGATACCACTTGATGGTTGGATACACAGAAAGAAAGAGAGAATACCAGCAAATAATACAAATAACAGAATAGTATAATATTATTACACATAATAATATTAACAAGCTTATTTTTTAAAAGATTTATTTATTTATGATAGAGAGAGAGAGAGAGAGAGAGGCAGAGACACAGGAGGAGGGAGAAGCAGGCTCCATGCCGGGAGCCTGACATGGGACTCAATCTCGGGACTCCAAGATCGCGCCCTGGGCCAAAGGCAGGCGCCAAACCGCTGAGCCACCCAGGGATCCTCTATTAACAAGCTTATTAAGCTCACTCTTTGGTCTTTCCATCTGTTCTATCTCTTGTTCACACAGTAGCCATATGACATATTAGGGATTATCCTCAGAGGAGGAAACAGACTCAGAGAGGCTAACTAACTCACTAAGATAACACGTGTAGTCAGTGGCAAGATTCAAGATCAGATCTTAGGTCTGCCCAATTTTGAGACCAGATTTTCTAATCTGCTAGTTGCTTTTGCAATAAAGAAAACTGGGTGATCCTTAAGGATTAGTTTCAGCTCCAGAGAGCCTTAAACCTGGCAGTTCTTTGCTTTAGAGACAAAGGACCCTCCCTCCCCAAACCTGTTACCATTGTGTGTAGGTCAAGAGTCAGTAAGTATTGACTTAGTGGAGATAGGGGGTGGGGGAGGGGCTCTCTTAAACTTTTTTCTTGGAGTGTCTAAACTCTACCAAGACAGCTTTTTCTGGTTTTGCCTATTTTCAGGGTCCACGCAGACCGTCGGTTGGGCAGCTTAAGAGGTTAGTGGTTTCACTTTGTGAATGAGGACTTAATGAGGTTGAGAGAGGTAAGAGACTTGCCAATGTCTTACACAGCAGGTTGGGGTCAAGGATCTGACTCTGGAACTCCTTCCACACCTAGGCATCTTCCCTGTGTCCCCACACCCCTCACCAAGCCTCCTCCTCCACCCAGATTCCTTCCCTGGGACAATAAGAATGTAGGCGGAGTTGGTTTTCAGGTTTTTATTGTGGGTGTATTTCTGGTAGCGGGATAGGGCGTGGGGGCAGGCCCTCCCAGGAGGGGGCAGAGGAGGCCGGGGGAGCCTCCTCACTCTCGGATCTTCAATTCCCGCGCCATCTGACAGAGGGCGCAGGGCAAACAAAAGGTGAGGGCCGCCCAGTCGTGCCCCACGGAGCCCTAGAGGGTGGGAGAGAGAGGTCAGGAGCCCGGCCTGGGCCCGGGAGGCCCGTCTCCCCCGCCCGGCCCCGGCCCGGCCCCGCCGCGCACCTGGATGTGATAGCGCTCCCGCATGCCGGTGCGCAGGGAGTGCAGGCCTCCGGGCAGGTAGGGCGCGCAGCAGCACTCCCCGAAGTCGTCGGAGATGCGGCAGGCCAGGCACAGGGGCGCGAAGGTGCCGCACAGACCTGGGGCGGGCGCAGGGCGGTCAGAGGCGGACCCCAGGGGCGCACCCAGGGCGCCGGGCGGCTCCCCCTCGGGGAGAGGCCAAGGCAGGCAGCGCAGCGCCCAGTCCAGAGTCCGGGGGGAATTAAGGGTCCCAGCGCGGGTGGTTTAGAGGCTGGGGGGTAGGGTTGGGAGGGGGAGCTGGGGCCACAACGAGGAAGATAGAGGGTGCACGGGGGAGGTTGAGGGTCTGAGGGGGGAGCTGGAAGGGAGTGAGGTCAGGATTCTAGGGCGCTTTGGAGGTGGGAGGAAGGGGCGGGGGGGGGGGGTTAGACTGTGGAAATTCAGGGTAATCCAAGGAAGAGAGGGGAGTGAGGTCAGTGAGCCCCCCCCCCCCCAGCCTGGGAGCGGCAGGTACTCACAGACGGGCATGTCATTGCAGCAGTCGGTGAGGCCCGTGTGCCAGTCACTGAGCTGGGTCTGGTAGCAGCTGCTGGCGCACTGGGGCTGACTGGTCACTGGGTAGGACATGGCTGCAAAGGTGGTGGGCCAGGGTCAGGGGACAGCCTGACAGCCTCTCGGGGACCCTACCTCCCTGCTGCCCCTTCCCCTGCCGGGCAGGTCTGGGCAGGGCCACCAGGCCGCCCACTGAGGGGACACCACTGCACCCCCCTTCCTTTCTGCCATGTTTGGGTGCTGACACCCCAGTGTGTCCCCATCGCCACTGCCTCCTACACATCTGGTTGAGCTGTGAGTGGGGAACTCCTGCACGTCTGGGGAAGGGTGGTCCGGGCAGGACCTAGACGTGCTGCTGCCTCCTCCACGTCTGGGCCTGGGGTGCTGGGTTCCCGCATTTCCAGGGACCTCTGGGGTGCAATCAGGTGCCATCTGTCTTCAAAGCCAGGGCGCCCAGGGGAGGGAAGCAGCGAGGTTCCAGGGACTGGAAGGGTTGCTGGTCCATCCAGAGATCCCACCTTTGCCTTTCACGTTGTCGTGCATCTCAAACTGCATCTTGCTGGCCCTGAGGATGTGGCGTTGGGGACGGCAGAGGTGGCGGCGGTGACAGTGGCGGGTCTGTCCAAGGGATGCTGGATACTGGGGAGGGGTGGGCAAGGAGCAGGGGCACTGGGGGCTGGGTTCTCAGGGGGAAGGGCACTGGGGAGAAAGAGGCCAAGTCAGCCTGCCAGCTCGGAGAAACATGGAGTAGGGGTGTATGGAGTGGGGGCGAGAAACTCGCCCATCTCTGTACAGCTGCCCGACAGACCCCAGAGGACCTTCCTTATACCAGAGGTAGAGCTGGAGGCAGAGACCAAGAGACAGAGACAGGCAGAGTTAGAGACACGGGGAGAAAGACACCTGAACCAGGTGCCCATAGAAGATGCCATCAGTAACACACCTGCCCGGTGCTTTGCCTTCTCTGCAAGCCCATTTCCCAGATGGAACACTGAGCCTCAGAGAGGTGAAGAGAAATGCCCCACATCCCAAGCCAAGGGAGTTAATAGAGGCAGTACGGGGCCCCAGGACTTCCAAATTCAACCCCACACCACTCAGGTTGAGAAGGTGGACACGGAGGGCATTGAGAAAGACAGAGATGTTCACAGAGACAGATGCAAGGAGACAGAGATGTCAGTGGAGCGAGGTGGGGGTGCACAGAGCAGAGGGCTGTGGGCAGATGCTCCTACCTGCAGGACGGCGATGGCGATGATACAGGCAGGTGTGGGTGAGCCAGGCACTGAGTTCTGTCTCTGGCCAGGAGCTGCTTATATTGGGGCGGCCACTCAGCCCTGGGCGGGGCTCTGACGGAGGTACCCAGGGAGCCCAGCCGGTCTGGCTGACCCTCTTCCCTTCCCCGCCCCCCCCCCCGCCCCCCCGCAGGAATTCCTCTCTCCTGGCTCCATCCTCCATCCCCCCTTTACACTCCAGCTCTTGTGGGACCAAGGAAGTCAGGGAGGGGGCCAGGGATGTTGATGGGAGTAGCGGGTTGGGGGGGGGCAGGGGATGCGGTGCAGGGAGTGCTGTTGGGTGAGACAGAGAAGACAAAGATCTGGGGAAAAACAGCACAGGGGAGCTAGGTTCAGAGGGGAGACACAAAGGAGGGAAGTGAAGGAAGGGATGGGGGTGCCCTTGCGAGGGCCTCTCCTGTTCCCCCTCAGTGAGGTTCCCACTTCCCTCCCATTTGGGGCCACCAGGCACGTGGGGGGGCAGTGTGTTTTGGGGGTGACTCATGCTGAAACCAAAGTAAATATATGCAACTCACTCTACCTTCAAACTGGGAAGGGAGGAGGCTGGGAATTGAGATGCTGTAGTTCTGGAGGAGGTGGATGTGGCCCAGGACTAAGGACTCGGGGTGGTGGTGGGCAGTGGTTTGTGATTAACAGAGCAGATGGGGGGTGGCAGCTGGACTCCTGGATCCCAGGGAGGAGAGACTGGGGCTTCATGTGGGCCTCTAATAGAGGAGGGAGAAGGGCTCAGGTTCTCCGTCTGAGGTGGGAGGGCCGGGGGTGTGGACTCTTGGGCTAGGTGAGGCTGTGCCCCTGAGTGTGCAAGGGTCCTGGAATTTTTGGCTGCTGGGCTCTTGAGGTGTGAAAGAGCAAGGGGCCTGGAAGCCTGAGTCACCAAAGTCTGCCCCCAACAGGCCTGGCAGGGTTGGAAGTGACTCAGTGAGGGAAGCAGCATTAGAGCCGGGTGGGGTTTCCAACACGGGTGTCACCCCAAAAATGTAGGAGGCACTAGAAAATTGAGGTGTCACCTGCAGAGAAGGTGGTGCTGTCACCCCACTGGGAATGGGTATGGGGCGATGGCAGGTGGATTACCCTGTCTGCCTGGGATCCCAGCTTTTCCCTCGCCTCCTTCCTGATCCAACACACCAGGACCAAGCCTTGGTCTCCCAGCACCACCCGGATGGCTTGTTGTCCTCGTCCCCGGACTGATGGGTGGCACTCAGCATTTTGCTGGTGTGTGTCCATCACTTGGTCCAGGAGCCTGAGTGTTCAGAGGAACATCTCTCCGCTTCTGGTGTCGTGTCCCTGTGCTCCCATCTCTGGAATCTTTGCCTCGCCAGCTCTGGATCTCTTTCCTTATCTCTGCCAATCTGTTTTCAGGTTGCTCTGGTTCTCTGGCTCCCCCTCTTTGAGTCTCTGCCCCCCCAAGCTGTGTGTCTCTTGCCCTCATCCTGGGGTCTCTGCCTCCCATCCCCACATCCCCATCTCCAGGCCTTCCTGCGGAGGCAGCCAGAGGGCCCCATCCCCCAGCTGTCCAGACCATGGGCTGCAGGTGATTCAGGGTGAGTTATCTCTGAGGACCCCACGGCTCCCAGGATGGATGACAACCCGAGTTGTCCTCAGGTTTCCTCTCTCCACTCTGACACAGCCTGGGGGCTGCAATTAGACAGCAACTCATGTAGATGAGGAAATCGGGTGGGGAAGCTGTGAGGTGGCCTGCTTAGGGGTGAGGAGGAGGGCAGCAGGAAGAGCAGGGGCCTGGGGCCTGACCGGTGGCCACAGCAGTCTCCAGGCAGCAACATCCATCTCCTCAATAGGGTTGCTGGATAAAATATAGGATGCCCAGTTAAATGTGAATTTCAAGTAAACAATAAATTTTTTTAGCATAAGTATATTCCATGCAATATTTGGGATATACTTATACTAAAAAAGGTATGTGGTGTTCATCTGAAACTCACATTTAACTGGCTGTCCTGTATTTTATCTGCTAAACCTGGAACTCTGCCTTTAAAGACAAAGGAGAGGAATCCAAGTCCCTGCCCCCCACCTTTTTTTTTTTTCCAGAACCAAGGATCCCAGGCCCCCAGCTCCTTGTCCTCAGGAGCTGAGAGTCCAGGTCCTCACCGCCCCCCCCATCCTCCTCTCTCCTAGAATCCATGACTGGGCACTCAGCTCCTATTCCCTCAGAACCCAGGAGTTCAGGCTCCCATCCCCTTTCTCTCCAGAATCTAAGCGTCCAGGCCAAGTCTGGGTCCAGTTGCCCAATGTGGGTTTCATAAGGCGGGTGGTGCCATCCATGACCCTGGTGGAACCAGTCAAGCAGAGCGGACAAGTGAGGTTGCCCCCTCTTCCCATCCCAAGCCTGCTGCTTCCTCAAGGGCCAGCCCAGTGAGGCTGGGAGCAGAATAGGAGCTCAGTGTTCTGGGTGGGACACTGTGTCTGGGTTTGGGTGTGTTGTGTCTCTGCATGTGGTGTGTGCGTGTGGTGTGTGCCTCTCTCTGGGTGTTGTGTGTCTTTGTAGGGGTTGTCACGATGTCTCTTGTGTTCTGGGGGATGACACATGATGACACATGAGGGGGTCTTTTCTATTTGTGTGTCTGTATCGCCTTTCTGTGATTCTCCCTACTGTGCATGTAAATTTTTTTTTTTTAACCTACTCTGCATCTGGTTCAGGTGTGGCCAGTTGTCATGGTTCTATAATTCTGATTGGATTAGGTCAGGAGTGTTTTATTTTTTTTTAAGATTTTATTTATTTATTCATGAGAATACATAGAGAGGAGAGAGAGAGAGACACGCAGAGACACAGGCAGAGGGAGAAGCAGGCTCCATGCAGGGAGCCCGACGTGGGACTCGATCCTGGGTCTCCAGGATCACGCCCCGGGTAGAAGGTGGCACTAAACCGCTGAGCCACCCGGGCTGCCCAGGAGTGTTTTATTGAATAGCGTAGCCTTGTGTGATGGATTCTAGAGCCAGAAAGCCTGAATACAAATTCCTTTTTTTTTTTTTTTTTTAGATTTTATTTATTTTTATTTGAGAGCAAGAGTGGAACACACAGAAGGAAAGGAAGAAACAGACTGTTTCCTGAGTAGGGAGCCTGACACGGGGCTCAATCTCAGGACCTGAGATCGTGACCTGAGCTGAAGGCAGATGCTTAACTGACTGAGCCACCCAAGCGCCCCCGAATTCAAATTCTGCAGCCCCTTCCTGGCTGTGATAACTTTGGCAAATCATGAAGCTTGCCTGGACCTCAGTTTGTCCATCTGCAAAATGAGTTGTTGCAAATAACAACAACATGGTGGTTGAGAGGATCAGATGAGTTAATTCATGTAAAGTGCTTAGAATTGTGCCTGGCACATAGCAAACATTTTATGTTTATGCCAATAGTGTTGGCAAGGTGCTGTTCTAGTTGCCGGAGATACAGTCGTGAATGAAACCAAATCTTCTCGTTTCTGCTCGCAGTCCTGGTAGGGATGAATGAGTGGCCTGCTGGTGGCTGGGTGTGTAATTGCATACCTGGGGTGTCTGTTTTGCATATGAAATAGGATATTTCTGTGTGTGCTGTCGGTGACGCTGATTGTGTGATTGTGTGCTTGTGTTTATATTTGTGTTTGTAGGTGACTTCGAGTGGTGCATGTGATTCTCTGTGTGGGTGCAAATGAGGATCGCACTAAGCAGGTATTGAGGGCATGTGTTTGGTGTGATCTTTCATTTCTGACTCTGAGGTGCCAGGGGTGTGTCTGTATTTGGGGTCTTGAGAACCCCTCTCAGCTACTCCTTATATGTCCCACAGGTGACCCTGGGAAGGTGACTCCTTCCAAAATGAGCCTCAGTTTCATCTTTTTCTTCTTCTCCCCCCCCTTCTCCTCCCCCTTCTTCTTCAAGATTTATTTATTTACTTTGGGGGGAGAGGGGCAGAAGGAGATGGAGAAAATCTCAAGGAGACTCTCCGCTGAGTGCTGAGCCCATCACAGGGCTGGATCCCAGGACTCCAAGATTATGACCTGAGCTGAAATCAAGAGTCGGATGCTCAACCGACTGAGCCAGCCAGGTGCCCCAAATCCTCAGTATCTTCCTATTGGGGGTGGAGGAACAGTGGCCTCGAAAGAAACATCTGTGTGAAAGGGAAGGTGGGAGGAGATGGGTGAGGCCAAGGAGAGGCTGAGAAACATGATGGGGACATGGAGAGATGGTCAGGATGGAGACAGAGGAGGAACTGCACAGAGAGTTTGTCTATCCACTCACTAAGCATTTGCTGAGCTCCTGCGATGGGCCAGGACCTCTGGTGGGCATTGCTTCAAGGTTTGGGGGAAAAAAGAGAGACCCAGAGAGAGGAAGACCTACCAGGAAAGCAGGCCCAGGGGGGCCTGTTCATCTCCACTGTGGGGCTTAGTGCCAGTTCTGAGTGATGGAGACGCAGCGGTAGAGAGGGACAGAGAGGACCCTGCCCCTCCCCAGTCCTTCCTGAGGCCTTATCTGTCCAGATGAAAGAACAGAGGCCATGGGGGGAAGGTCCCTCTGGGCTGGGGGCACCCCCATGAATCACTTTCTTATCATCTCCTAATAGGATAATGACACACCTGCCCCCTCCTAATCACTATTTTTGGCCCCAACTAGGTCCAACGCCCACAGTGAGAAGGGTTGGATGAGTCTGGTCTTTTAGGATCCGGAGAGGAGATACCTGAAAGTCTGAGTCCTGGGTCCTTCCAATGCCAGGACACAAGAATCCTAGGCCTCCCCACCCCACCCAGGAGTCCCCCTTTGCAGCCCCTCTCCTTTTGCCTCTGTCTTTTCTAATCTCTCTGGGCCTGTCTTTATCTCCATCTGTGTTTTGTGTCTCTCCTGTCTCTTTACATCTGCATCTGATCCTTCTTCACTGGGCGTCAGTTTTCTTACTTGTAAAATGGATATTAAAATAATAATAATCTGATCTCTTAGAACTGTAATGAGGAAGACACGCGATAATTATGTAAAATGCTTTTGCGTAGAACCGGGGCGGGAGTACACGCCATACAAGAGAGCTCTATTTTAATTATTGTTTTCAATATTTTAATCTCTCTTGGTATCAATGTTTTTCTCTTTGTCTCCGTGAGAGTTTCAAGTCTCCTCCCGCTCTGGGTGCCCTTGGCAGACGTCACCCTGGCTTCCCTTTTAGGGGAGGTGGAAAGGGCACATGGAGGCCAGACCTTCCCCTTCAGCCGCTGCCTCTTCATCTCTGTTTCTAAGCCCCACCTCGGGACCCAGAACCCTTGCTCGGGGACAAGGCCTGGCTCCAATCCCATAAAATCTTAAACCTCAAATCTGTCATCCTTGGCCAGGGCAGTGCCTCTTGGGTGTCCCCGTCCCTACGTCCCTACACGCGGACCTTTCAGGGTTTCCAGTTCCCACCTCCCTCAAGATCCAACCATTCAGATGCTCCTGGGACCCTGAAGTCTAGGTTCCTCCGTCCCTCCTCCCTCGGGACCAAGGAGTCTGGACTTCTCAGGTCCCCATCTTCCCTCAACACCCAGGGACGAGGCCAGCGGCCGCTCCCGGACCCCGCGCAGCCCACCACGCCCTCCGCCCGCAGCGCTCGGCGTATTTCCAGAGGCGGGCGTGACACGGTCCTCCGGCGGCTAGCTGGGATAAGCCACCCATGACGTCAATCACTATCGTCCAGCCAATAGACGCTGCGCCTCCTACCGCCCTGACCAATAGGAGCAGGTTCCCCGGTAGGCGGAGCCCACGGCCTATGTCGGGCATCGATTGGCTCTGGAAGACGCCAGTCTCCGCCAGCCAGCCAATAGGCGGGGACCTGCGGGGTGGGACTCCGGCGGCGCACCGCAGAGGCTGGAGCTGCTCGTGAGCGAAACGGGTTCCGCGGGACCGGTGGGTAAGGCCTTTCCAGCACGCCCCGTACTGGGATTCTGGAGACAGTTCGGAGGGAAAACGGCGAGGCTTGGTGGGGCTGGAGGCGGACGGGGCCGCTGAGCCCGGGCGACCGCGCGTTTGCTTTGATGGAGAAACGGAGTCCCAGACACCCACCTCTCCGTGCCTTGCCTCTCGCCCCGAGCCTCATTCTCTCTGCCCCTTCCCGGCCTGCACACCCGTCCGTTCAGTCTCGCTTGGCCTCATTGTCTCTCCCACTCACTGGCTTTCCCACTTCCTTCTCTTGCCACTCGCTCGCTCGTCGCACACCCAGCCACTTATTACTTAAACGTTTCTCGAGGCTTCCAGTGTGCCAGGCCTTGTGCCGGGCGATGGTGGTGACCAAGATGAGTCAGATCGAGGCCCTGCCCTCGAGGATCCCGGGTCAGACGGGAGGACAGACACGCTGATGGGCAGGGGTGTGTCCCAGCCAATCGCTGTCCTTGGCTTTGCTGGGACAGGGAAGGGCTTCCAGAGGAGGGGACATTGGGACCGGATCCTGGAGGGGCAGGAGGTGCCAAGCAAAGGAGATGAGCACGTGGGAGGGTGTTTCGGCACAAGCAAAGTATTACTGTGTGTAGGTGCCCAAGAAGGAGGCCCGTCACGTCCATGTTGTGATGGGGTAACTGTAAGGTTGGAAGAGGATGAAGAAGTGCACAAGGGCAGCCTTGGCATCTTGGGCTTTGTCCTGGGGTAGGGTGGTAGTGGGAAGCCAGGTCAGAGCTGGAGCCAGAACTGGAGAAGTGAGACTGGATGCCAGTGGCCCAGAAGGTGGCTTGGGCAGGGATACAGGCAGGAGAAGATGAAGCCTGGATTAGGACAGAGACTGAGGGAATAAGGCAGAGGGTTCAGGAGGCCGAAACAACAGGATATGGGGCTTGATGGGCTTTGGGACGAGGGGCTGTCCAGGACAAGACCCAGAGTTCTGGCCTGGGGTACAGGGGTAGAAGAGCCGTCCCTGAGATGGGGACAGGAAATAAGAGGCAGGTTCGTGGGTGGATACTGTTTTGGGAGAGATGAACAAGGGGTCCTATGAGCTCTCAGGGGCAACAGGACCTTCAGGGACAGTTCTGGGCCATGGTTCCGTCCCCTATCACAGCCCTGGCTCTGAAGTCACTTGCTGGGTGAAAGAGGGCCTCTGAGATGAGGGTCCCTCTGTTCCTAGCCCCTCAGGAGACTTTTCTTGTGCTTCTGCATCTTCAGCCTCTCCCTCTTCCCCCCTCCTTTCCTGGCAGCATTAAAACATATTCTATCATCTCTAAACACACACACACACACACACACACACACACACACAACTACATCAAGCTCCCTTTGCATTATTTCTCATCCCTTTTACAGCTGAACACTTGTGCTACCCACTGGCTAAATATCTTACCTTCCGCTCCCTCCTCAGCCCTCCATGCCTGGCTGCCCACATGCCATGGCCCTGCAATGGCTCTGGACAAGGTCACCAAGGTCCCACCTGCTCCCTGGTGAGGATAACATTTCCATCCTCATCTGACCCAGACCCGCCCTCCCACCTGAAATCCCTTCTACTTACATCTTTCTTGTTTCATGGTTAGCTTCCTCTCTCTCCGGCTACTCCTTAGAACCTTCCAGGACTGAGTCCCCTTTTGCTGCTCATCCTTTTACTGGGGGCTGTCATCCTCACGGCTCTGTCTTGGCCCTTGGCTCATCCCACCTGTCTACTCTTTCTGGAAAGGTTCTAGTCCCTCAGCCAGAAGTGAGCACCCAGCCTGCTCTCCTGCCCCCTGCTGCCTCCCAGATGTCCCCCTGGATTGTCTCGCAGAGACCTTTTGATCTCTCCATGTGCAAAACAGCTCTCAGAACCCCAACACCCACCTTGTACACACCAGAGCCTCTTCCCAGTAAAGACAGCTCACTGTCTACACGCTTCCGTGGCTAGGCCCGAGTGCCCCCTTCACCCCCTTGCTCTCCTGTAACATCTGCTCTGCCCTCAAGGAGTCCTCTTCAACCTCAGTTATGGCTCCTACTCCTATTCCCTATTCCCCAGCTCAGGCCTGTCTTCCCTGTCCCCAGCCTCCTTGGCTTCCTCTACCTCTAGTCTTGCCCTTTCTGGTCTATTCCCCAGTGTCCCAGCAGGCCATTTCAGGACCTTTACTGATCCTGGCCCTCTCCTGTTCAAAGCTCCTCTGTGGCTCCCACTGTTCTCATTATAGCCCAGATTGTACTCCAGGCCCTTCAGGATCTGCTCTTGCTGACTGCTCCAGGCCTCTCAGGCCACTTCCCACTTTACACCAGACCTCTTGGCCAGGTGGAGGCTTTAACTGCCCACTGGTTCTCACAACTTTGCATGTTTCTTCTGCCTGGCAAACTTCTGCTTATCCTTAAGGTCAAGCTCAGATCACCTCCGCTTTGAAGCCCTCCTTGATTACCACAGATGGAGCCTGGGGGGACTGTGACTGGCTGTGTCTCAGCCGCTCTGCCCACGCTCCCTGAGTCCCTTGAGGGCAGGCCCTGGATAAAAAATCATCTCTGCTCCAAACCCAGGTCTACAAAAGGGCAAGAGCTGCAGAGTCTCGGTTGAGGGACTGAGTGACTGTCACAGCTGGGCAGAGCTTGGGCTTCCAGTATTTGGGGTGACCAGCTTTGCTTCTGGTTTCCTGTTATATTTGCTCCAGTTCTCTAGGGAGTTTGGTTTTTTGGGGGTGGGTGGGTGCTGGGGCTGGGTCTGTAAAGGGAAATAGCTGAGAACCCAGGGCCCTCTGGCAGTCACCTGGATTGTCTGAAAGGGAGGTGGTCTGTGTTAGGAGGGGAGTCCAATCCCTCTGTATCCAAGAATCTGGGGCCGCAGTCCCCTCCCTCCTCAAGACCCAGAAGTTGGGCTCCCAGCTTTCTACGGGCCGGCCGGGTTTCTCGGATCCCAGCAGCAGAGTCTGATGCTGCCCCCTGGTGGACGACGTGGACGACACCCGTCCCTATTTGCAAGAGGCCAAACTAATTAAATACTTTTATTTACAAAGGAACAAAACAACTGACTTGCCGGGTAGGGCCAGGCCCCCGACCCCGCGGCGGTCACAGCAGCAGCAGTAGAAGGCAATGGTGGAGTGTAGCTCCAGCTGTCTCGGAGACTGGTCGGTGTGCGCCCCCTCCCCCAGGCCGGGGTCTGGGCTCTCGGGGGCCGCCCCGCCCCCCGCCCACCCCGCGACCATCCCCGCCCCCCACCTTAAGGCACAGTCTGCCCCTCCCGCCCCGCCCGAGGGAGGGGCCGCACGGGCCGGGAGCCTCGCGGGGGTCCCCGCCGCCCACCCCGGGGCGCATTCATCACGGAGGCCGGCTCGGAGGGAACAAGAGGCCTTTAGTGCCGCCCCCCGCAGCCCCATCCCCCGCGCGGCGCGGCTCGGGCTTGGGGCTCAGAGGGGCGGTGAGGAGGGCGCGGCGGGCTGGGTGAGGACGAGACGGATGCGCTCCACGCACAGCGCGGCGGCGTGTCGCGTCTCCCGGCACAGCGCGGCCAGGCTCAGGAAGCCGTGCGGCAGGTCCTCCACCACGCGCAGCGTCACCGGCTTGCCCAGGCCGCGCAGCCGCCGCGCGAACATGACCGAGTCGTCCAGCATGGGGTCCAGCGCGCACGCCTGCGGGATGGCGGAGAATGAGCCTCAGCCTAGCCTCTCCCCCGCCCCAAACCCACCATCCCGCCCCTTTCCCCTTCCCCGATGCGCCCCCCCTGTGCCCCCAGCCCTCCCCTTGTGGGCCGTTCCTCCCGGTGGCACCTGCGTGCCCCCGCTCCCCGCCCCACCCAAGCGCTCACCACAATGTGCACGGGCGGCAGGCTCTGTAGCATGCTGTCAGACGCCAGCAGCGGCGACATGAAGGGGTTCTTGACGATGGGCGAGGAGCAGACGGGCATCCAAGTGCAGCCCTGGCTGGAGCGCCTGGGGTGGAAACCCTCAGGGAAGGCGGCTCGCGCGCCACAGCCTCTGTCCTTGGCGCTCAACTCCTGCGTCTTGGCGGCTTCTTCGGGGGCCTCCTCTGGGCCAACTAAGAAGTTGACGTTGGAGGGTGTGGAGGAGCCCAGTGTCTCCACAGACAGCGACAGCTCAGGGGTCTCTGATGTGTCAGAGCTGCCCTTTAGGCTCAGGTCATGGAGTGTCAGGCTCTTGAGGGAGTCTGTGCCCAGCAGGCCCTCAGGCTGGGCCAGGGCTGCCTCAGACACGCTGCGACGCATCGGCTCTGCAAGAGGAGCAGGGTCAGGTGGCCAGGCTGGGCCATAGATCAGCCTGGCTCTGTGGGCTGGTGTGAGGGTGGTTGGCAAGAAAGGTCACGGGAAGGGCAGTGGCCTCTGCAGGAGGAGCTGTGTCCTAGGGCTCCGGAGCCAGAGTGTTCCCCCAGAATCCATCCTTGGGGAGGGGAGGGGAGCCCCAAGTGCCCCAGGCTACAACTCCAAGGGGGAGGTGGGAGGAGTCACCTGGCGGTGGAGGTGGAAGGGTGTGTGTGGTCACTGGGAGGGTTAAATGTAAGTCAGTTTACCTCTGGGAGCCTTAGTTTCCTCCTCTGTACAAAGAGGGGATAAAAATAGTCCTTACCTCATAGGAAATGTAGGACTGGGTGGGATGCAGTACTGCTGCCCCCTGGGAAGTCACATGCTATCATGTTTTATGGTGCCTAGTAACATTACATTCTGGCTGCCTCCTGACCCCAGCAATGACGGCTAGCCAACCTGTTAGGGCCACTCAATACAGAGGGTGTGAACAGATCCAAGTGGAGGGGTGAGCAAGCCCACACAGCTTGAACAAGGCCAGGTTCGTGGGAAGCTAAAGACAGTCTAGGGAGCCTGTTCAGTCCTCAGGGATCCCACACCTGCAGCCACATAGATCTCCCCACAGTTCCTTTGTGTTCTTGGGTTTTATCCCTTCCCTTTGAGTGATCTGGCATATTGTTATCACTCCAATGATGCTAAAGATGTGCCTTGTCCCACATGGAACGCTCATTTTGGTCTCAGCTCCATTAATTTTATCAGATCCATGATGCTTACCACTAGGGCCAGGACCCTGCCTTTTTCACTTTTTTTTTTTTTTAACTTATCTTTATAAATTCATGAAGGTAAGATGCAAGACAATATGAGAACAACTGTATAAGTGCTCTGTGACCCAGAGGGTCACTGGAAGAGAACTACTGACTGGAGTCACGGGGCACAGCCTGTCAGGGTGCTGGCATCTGCTTAGGAGCACCTACTCTGTGTCAGGTTTGTGCTGGGTGCTTGGCACAAATAGTTGCATGAAATCATTACAACAACCTCATGAGGTAGGTAGGTACTCTTACTGTACTCATTTCATGGAGGAGCAAAGAAGGCTCACAGATATGTACCTGGCCCCTGTCACCTGGCAACCAGGGAACTTCTACTACAGTAAGTTGCTAGACTGGCCCATGTGCCTCTAGGAGCTACACTTGTCACCTCTAACCTGTACAAGGAAAGCTCCAGTGTTCAGTGGCCCATGTTTCAAATCCCTTTTGATTGTTTTTGTATTTATTTGCATCCATTTGAATACCCTAAAATTAAAAAAGTTAAAGTAAAACATATTCAGTTGGAATAATTTTCTGAATAGGAATGGTATTACTTTTGAACATGCACTATTATTCAGAAAATACTGTTGCTTTGCTGGAGATAGAAAATGAGTTGGCTGTACTTTAAAATCATTAAGATGTTTTTAAAAAATGGTGGGGAAAAATAATAGATCCCTGGCTGTTAGTGGTTTTTGGCTGCATGAGGATCCTGCCACCCGCCCCAGGCTGGGAACCTCTTCCACTCACCAAGGTCTATCCAATCTGCTGATCTCTGTAAGTCCAGGTTCCTAGGCCAGCCCCAGAGTAGGGTGTTCCCCCCACGTTAAAAGTCTGGAAAGAGGGCAGCCCCGGTGGCGCAGTGGTTTATCGCCGCCTGCAGCCCAGGGTATGATCCTGGAGACCCGGGATCGAGTCCCACATCCAGCTCCCTGGAGCCTGATTCTTCCTCTGCCTGTCTTTCTCTCTCTCTCTCCCTCATAAAAAAAAAAAAGTCTGGAAAGAATCTGGGAGGGCTGGATTTGAGTGGCATTCTTGGGATTGAAAATCGGCACATGTCATAGGCCTTCTGAGTTATTTCTACACTCTTTTTGTGGGATGGGCTGTTTGGAAGGTTAACTCGTATAGTTCTGGGAGTTCTGAGATGAGCTGGTGGATTGGAAGTCCTGGAAATTCTAGGATGAGGGGCATTGTGGAAAATCAAGGCTGTGCCGAAGTTGCTGGGGATAAATAAGGGGTTAGAGCCAGGTGATCTCTGCTCCCATGAGCACCCCAGGGCACAGTCCCTTTCTTCACCCAGGACTTCAGGTGCGCCAGGCCCTCCCTGCTGTCTACCTGGAATGGTGTGTGAGGGGAGGGGCTTCACTCACCTGCCGTGGGCACTGAATTCGTATGGGACTTGTGCCCACTCAGGTCCAAGAATGAGTGGAGCCATGAGGAGGCACCCAGGCGGAGGTCTCGGAAGAGCAGGGCCGTGTCCCGCCGCACCAGCCCCATCATGCCCAGTGCCTTCTGGTCTGAGTCAGAGCGGTCCTCTGTCTCTCCACCTGTGGAATATATGTGGAGGGCTGAGGCCCAGCTCAACACCCGAAACTTCAGGCATCTGTGCCCCTGGGGACCCAAGAAGATCTGATGGCTTCAGCAGGGACAAGGAGTCTCAGATTTCCTTTCCTGAGTCCCAGGGGCCTGGGCTCTAGCCCCGTCCCTGCAGGACTCAAGCACCCAAGCCTCCCCCGGGCCCCCAGCTCTGTGTGTGCTGGCCTTACCAGCATAGGCGCTGACACATTTGGTGAGCACGCTGAGGGGCAGCAGTGGGTCCATGAGGCTCAGAAGGCGGGAGGGTGAGGCGGTAGATTGTAGCATCGTAGCCGGGTAAGCTGCCATGATGCCATCTGGCACCCTCACCCCATAGGCTGCTGCCCGAAGGGACACGGTGAAGCAGAGGTTCCCACCTGCGCTGTCTCCTGCGAGGCATATCCGTTCCCCTGTCGAGCCTGGGTTGGAGGGGGCCTGATCAGCCTCGCAGGGAGGAACTCAAGCTCTGAGCCAGGAGCACTGGACTCTCAGAGGTGGGGTATGGGGGCCCCCCGAGCCCAAGGTCTAGCCAACTGCAATTTTAGAGATGGCAAACTGAGGGAGGGGCTTGGGGGACAATGGTAAAGGGGATCAAGCCTACTGAGGATGTGGAGATTAGGAAGCTCTGGGAAGGTTGGAGGTCAGAAGCTTAGGGGGACAGGTGGTGGGAGAGGGGAAACCAGGGCCCATTTCAGGGGCAGCTGAGGCCTGGGGATGGAAGGGCAGGGTTCAGCTGACCATGCGAAAAAGCCACATCCCTGTGCCCCAGGGATGTGGCCTGTGCCTTGCTCTGTGCCGCCTTGCCACTTTGCCCTTTGCCTCTGAAGAGGTCAGAAGCAGGGGGTCAGGGGCACCTGGGTGGCTCAGTCAGTTAATCGTCTGGCTTTGGGTCAGGTCATGATCCCGGGGTCCTGGGATCCAGCCCCATGTCAGGCTCCCTGCTCAGCGTGGAATCTGCTTGTCCCTCTCCTCCCCGCTTGTGCTTTCTGCGGCTATCTCTGTCTCTCTCTTTCAAATAAATAAAATCTAGATTAAAAAAAAAGGAGAAGCAGGAGGTCAGAGGAGCTGAAAGAATGAGCTGGGGCGTGCGTGGGCCAGGAGGCTGGCGGTGCCGGACAAGAGGGTGGAAAAAGGAGGAGAAACAAAAGGTCAGAGGTGCTGAAGAGATGGGGGGATGGGGCATCAGGACTAGAGTTGGGGAGCAGGAAGCAAAAGAAGGAAGTGGTTGGGACAGAAGATCTGGGGAGCAGTGGAGCAAGAGGGGGTGAACAGATGGCAGCGCTGGGTGGTAGGAGATGGGAGGGCAGGCCCTAGGGGCGTAAGGCCAAGGCCTGAGGGAATACATGGCTCACCCCCCTTGAAGTCCCGGGGTGGGGGCTGAAGTGGGCTGGGGCAGGAGCAGGGAGTGGGTGACAGTGAGGGGCGGGGGCTCACCGAGGAGGGCACAGTGCTTGACAGCCCAGCAGTAAGCGTAGAAGCACTCCTCCAGTGCGCGGGGGAAGGGGGCCTCAGGGGCCAGGGAGTAGTCGATGGAGACGATGGGGACACCCAGCTCCTGGGCCCAGCTCTTGAGGTAGGGCTCATGGGATTTGGAGGTCTGGGCCACAAAGCCACCACCATGGATGTGCACCACCAGGGACTGTGAGCGGGGTGCCTGCTGTGGGCGTGGCCGCAGCTCCAGGCTCCGGGGCCCCTCGGACTTCACCAGGCTGCTGAGCTCCTCACTGTCCTGGGGGGTGAGGGAGGAGGGTATGGGTGAGGCCAGGGCAGCCTGCCGGGCTCACCCCACCAAGGGGATGTGCTCAGAGAGACAGGATTGGGGGGCAGGTGTAAGTGGTGGGAGGTGGGAGGGCACTTGTGGGAGGGCTGTCTCCTACCTGTCCTTCACGCAGGTCATAGGAGATGAGCCTGACAAGGACCGGCCCCGGGCCACTGTGGGCCAGTGGAGGTGAGATGGTGACTGTGAGCTTGGGGTCCGCAGTCAATGGCATTTCAAAGGCCTCTGGTGGCAGACTGAGCAGGCGGCTTACTCTCACGGTGGCTGATGCCATGTTTGCTAGAGACTGGTGGGAGGGAACAGAGGGGTGCTGGGAGGAGCTGCTTGCAGGGGTTGCCCTCAAGCCTTCTCTCCTTCCCCGCCCTCCTCCCCACCCTCATCCCTTCTTTGCCATCACAGGCTGTCCCTGGGCCTGGAGCCCTGCAGATGCCTGATATGGGCTGGGCTGGGTCTCTGGGTCTTCTGTGTGCCCATCTTGTAACAGGTAGGGCCTTCGTCAGGCCCCATGCTTACCGACAGCACCTCAATCTCGGTGATATTCCAGAAGGCTTTCCAGAAGTGCACATCTAGGTTCTGTATGATCCGCTCAAACTCAGCCCCACGCAGCTCTGGGTCAATGGCAAACCGGCCGCTGGTGAAGAGGGAGCTGGCGGTCACACCTAGGGGTTGGGAGGGATGTCAGGGAGCCCAGCGGGGTGGAGGGGGTGGGAATCAGAGGAGGAGGAGGGACAGGAAAGGAGGTGAGGCCACAGGCAGGACCTGGCCAGGACTCACCAAGGCCTGTTTCATTGCGCTTATAGTGCTCCCCGAAGGACACCAGCCCGATGGAGATGGTCTGCAGGAATGGCCGGATGGCCGGTGTGAACTGTGGAGAGATGCTGCTAGGTCACCCACTGCCCAGGAGGGACTGGAGGCAGGCAGGAATGAGGGGCAGAGACGTGCTTTGGGGGGAGACATGGTCATTCACAAACACTTAGTGAGCTCCTGCTATGTGCCAGGCATTGCTCTAGGCACCTTCGGGGAGCTGATGTCAAAGGGGAGACCAACAATAGGCAAATAAAGGCATATATTATATGATGCTTCATGACCAATGCTTTGGAAAAACAGTAAGTGGAAGGGACATAGACTGGCAACTCGGGTCAGGCTGCTTAGATGGTTATCTGGGGAGCACTGGAGGAGGGGTCCAGATGAAGGGAGGGAAGGCTGCTCCCTGCAGAGGACATGGCAAGTGCAAAGGCTCTGAGGCAGCCTGTGCTTGGCGGGGGGGAAAAACGTGTGGCTGGAGCACTGAGCCAGGGGAAGGGGTAGCGGCCAAGGTCAGAGAAGCAGAGGGAGCTCTCACAAGCCCTGAGGCATTTGGATATATTATTCCAGATGTGGGTGGAGCCATAGAAGGCTGGGAGGAAGGTGCAGGGATTTCCTGAAAGTCAGTGAGGACAGAGATGAGGCCAGGCAGACGGACGGGGACCAGTTCCTGGGCAGCAGGAAGACAGACAGGAGATGGTTAAGATGGACAGGGCCAGAGATCTTGAGGCAGAAAGACAGTTAAAGGGGAGACTGTGTCTGAGAGAGGAGCTCAGCAGGCTAAGAAAAGACAATAGGGAGACCAGATCAGAGGGGGAAAAAAAACACAGGAAGCTGGGCAAGGGCCAGCTTTGTTCAGTCCACAACAGGCCTATATATCCTACTGTGTGCTCAGTAGGAGGCTTGAATGGGGTGGGGGGTGCGGAGTAGGGGGCTGAGCTGGAGCCACATACCAGAGGCTTCTGCCTATGGGAGCTGACATTTTGGGGGCGGGGGCTGTCTGGCAGCATAGCAGCTGGGCCCTCAGAGAATAGCTGTCAAGCATGACCTTGCCCCTGGCCAGGGGCCCAGTGGGCCAGAGAGCACAGCGGTGCCTGGCCATTTTGACTGGAATGCTGGCTTCTCTGGCCCCAGGATCTCTCTCCCGTGACTCTAAGGTCATGGCCCGGACACAGGGAGGAGCCAGCTGGCCCAGCTGGGCTGATCAATATTTGTGGGGTCAGCTTAGGTGAAGGGAAGTTCCCAGGCTGGGTTGGTGAGGACAGGTTGCTCTGTAGGGAAGTGTGGAAAGGTGAGGTGGGATGAAGGCTGAGAAACTGCCAAGCTCACCTGGAGTGGGGATGGGGAGGCCCAGAGAGGATCTGAAGGGTTGCAGTGTCATGCAGGTCCAGATACTCCTGCGGGGGTTCCCTGATGTGGCTGGGGCCTGGGTGACCCAGCACTGACCTCACACAGGAACAAGTTCGGCCTCTGCTCTGAGTCCAAGGACCCCCCTCCCCCCAGTTCTGAGATCCTTAACTACTTTGAGTCCAAAGGCTCCGAGGCTGCTTTCCTCTCAGTGCTAAGGTGAGCAGTTACCCCCTGGGGGTGGTTAGGATGGGCAGAGGGTGGAAGACCTGCACCCGGCAGCCAGGGCCCTGAGTCTGGGAGGAGAGGGGCCACCGCTAGGTCTTCCTTGCTCTCACCAACTCAGAAGTGCTCCTTGGCCTTTTCTGTGGCCTGAAAACCCTGATTCTACAGCTCTTTAGGTGAGCCAGAAGAAAGCCCAGGCCGACTGGGGTCTAGCTGAGCAGCTGTGGCCTGAGCCCCTTGAGCCTCTGTAAAGTGGCGGTGGCACCCTCCCTCCTGCCCACGCCTTCAGTGCGGATGACTAGATGGGGTGTGCTCTTATAAATGGGTCTTTGAGAAAATACTCACTCCCCTCCTAAGGGGTCTCAAATGATTTCAGGGGCCAGAGAGGTCATGGCAAAGGGTAAACGACTCTCCCCTGAGTGTAGGATGGAAGGGAGCAGTGGGGATCCTGGCGGAAAGAGCTACCAAGTTACAGATTTCTTATTACAAAGTAGAATCGACCCAGGGGCCACAAGTTTGAGACCCCCGGTGCAGCCGTCTGAGCCCTAGACCGCTTCCCCTTTCTTGAATCTACTCTTTCTGGAGTTTGGTGATACTGATCACTGTGGTTATTCGGTGATGCTGTCGGGACAGGTCAGGGTCCACCACGTGCCTTCACTGTTGGCCCGGAGGAGGGGGGCGGGGGGCTCACCTGGAAGCCCAGACAGCGACCATAGAAGCAGCCTTTGTGCAGAGTGACATACTCGCGCAGGAATTCAGCAATGAGCCCCTCGTCGCCCTCGAAGAAGAGCCCCCCAGGCCGGTTGGTGGCAAGCAGGCGCTGGGCGTAGTAGGCTAGGGCACGGAGCTGGGTGAGGGCGACCAGGTAGGCCTCGAGTTCCGCCAGGTTGTGGCTGGTGCGGAAGAAGATGCTCCGGCGGTTGGAGGCCACGTAGCGGGATTTGTGTAGCAGGTGTGCCAGGCAGCAGCGGGCTGTGTGCACCAGGCTGCGGTACCCATTGGCCGGCGTCTCTGCGTCCAGGTCGAAGAGGTGCGCCACGCTCAGCAGGCGGCCCAGGGCTGGCTCCAGTCCCAGCGCCTGCTCCCGAATACCCGCAAAGACGCCGGACAGTCGTCGTGCAGTCTCCCCAGGGCCCTGGCTCGAGAAGAAGGCCATGTTGTCTTCTGCCAGAGTCACCAGCGACTGTGTCATCGTGCGCAGGTCCATGTTTTGTGTGAGCCGCGAGGCTGCGGGCAAGTGGGGAGCCCCTATTAGGTTAGGCAGGAGTGGACCAAGGGTGCCCCTGAAAAGGATCTTCATTTTTCAGACCCAAGAGTCCAGGCCCCAGACCCCTCTTCTCTTTGCCGGCTCCTGTGTGGGACGCTTACTGGTTTCCTAACTCCATGCTTCATCTACAACCCAGAAGTCTATCCAACTCTCTGCTTCCTTCCAGAATTACCCAATAATTCAGGTATCCATCTCCACTTATTCTCCTGGGGCCCAGGACTCAGATTCTGAGAGGTGTGGAACCCTACCCGATGCCCTCTCTCAGGACCCAGTTCAGGCCCCCATCCTATCTCCTTCTCAGGCCTCAGGCGTCATCCACAGGCTCTTCGCCTCCACCAGTATTTGGGAGAGCTCAGCCCATAGCCCATCCATTCCCATCAACCTGGTGGTGTCCTAGGACCCCGGTCTCAAGCCCAACTCTCTCCCTGATCCCAGTTTGTAATTCTAGCCTTACTTAAAACCGAGGAGTCACTCCTGCCCCCTCCTGGTCCCTCATATCTGACTGTGGAACCACCCCCCTAAGTTCTGGCTGCTTCCCTGCTCCTCTGTGGGATCCCCAAAACTTGGTTCCACCATTCCTCAGCTGGATCCCCTGGCCTTCAGGCCTCTCCACTTGGTTTGGATTGCACGGGCCAGCTGTCCTCATCCCTGCCATTAGCCTTGAGCTCACTCTGTGCCAGACCTGCGCTAAGAACTTTCTGTGTGTTTGCTCATTTAGTGCTTGCTAACCCTGAGAACCAGACTGCTTCTGTTCACATTTCAATTATTACCGGTAGCATCCCCATTTTACAGGAGAAACTGAGACTCAGGACTGTTCAGTAAGGAGCTAAAGCTTGCATTGAAAGTGGAAGTGCAGAGTTCAAACCCAGATCTCTGGGTCCAGAGCCATTACTTACGCTGGTCTCCCTCGCTCCGAGGGCTCTGGAGGCTGCACCTTTAGCTATGGCCCTCAAAGGCTTGCCCTGGACTAGGCCTGACTTCCCGCACTTCAGGGTCCCTGGTGAGCGTCCCTCCAGGATCCCTGTACTGTCACCCAGGTCCTGGACAAGCCACTCTTGCACCCCTTTGGTGGAGATGGCGCTCTGTGCTCTGGAGACTCTTTCCTCCTGAAGCCCACTCAGGACCTTGCCTGGCTTCTGCCTTGTTCCCCAGAAGGTGTCTTCTCCCCCTCCCTTCCAGGCCCTGGGTTTTATAGCGTGGCCATTCCTGTCTCTCAGCAGACAGTGCACTCACCCCTCCCAGACCTCTTCTGAGCTCCCCTAGGCTGAGCTGCAGGCTGTGCAGTGTGGCTAGTGCCAGTAGAGTCCTGGGGCGATAAACCAGGGGGAGGGACAGAGCCTGCCCAGGGTGTGGCCACCCGGTTCCACCTCCCAGCCAGAAAGGACACGGAAACCATGTGCTATAAACAGAGCTGCGAGCCCAACTCCCAGCCCCCTCTGCCGGTTCCCGCTCCAATGACAGTCCTTGTCCCAGGCTCCTCTGCCTTAGAACCCAGGAGTCTGGGCCCCAGCCCCTTCCTCCCTTGGGTCTAGGAGTCCAGACATTCAACTCCCTCCTCAACAATCAGAAACTGAGGCATCTGGCATCTAGCTTGCCAACCCTCTTCTCCCTTAGCAGCCAGGAACCTTACCCTCAGTTCTGAACACACTGTCCCTGCTCACCCAGTCCTGCTGCAACTCCCTCTCCCTAGGCCCAGTGATCTCAGCTCCTGGGCCCCCAGGCTGGCCCTGGCACAGCCGGCCCCAGCTGCTGGGGGGAGAGAGAGGGTAGTCAGCCCTGCCTGTCCCTCCCGAGAGGACAAAAGCCGATTAAGGGTGGTGCCAAGCTCAGCTGGGGGTTCTGAGCCACAGGTCCTACTGTGTGGTGTTCCCATACTGGGCACCTGCCACTTACCCTTCACAGGCCATCCTGCTGTGACTGTCATCCTTGCCTCACATATGGGAAACTGAAGCTCTAAGAAATACTTTACCTATGTTATTCCACGTGTTTCCTACCTGGCCAGCTCCTTCTCACCCTTCAGGGCTCAGCCTGTCACCTCCTCAAAGAGGCCTTCCTTAACTACTCCTCCCCACCTAAGATACATACGCCTACAATTACTTTCTGCCATCATACTTGTGTCTCTTCCTAGAATTTTACACACTTGTAATTATATGCATTTGTTTACATGTTTGTTTGTCCCCCCTCCCCGTTCCCTGGGACAGAACCAGACTTCATGGAGCTGTGAAGCTTATATGTGTAGAGGTAGAGCTCTTTAGGAAAAAAGATATAAGATTACAAATACAAACTTAGGGTCAAGGCTTTGGAAGGGGTCTGCATGAATGAGAGGCCCTGAGACCTCAGTGTCATTGGCTTGGCTATGGGTGAATCCTGTCTCTCCTCTTTTTTTTTTTTTAATTTATTATTTAGGGACACCTGAGCATCTGCCTTTGGCTCAGGGCATGATCCTGGAGTCCTGGGATCAAGTCCCACATCAGGCTCCCTGCATGGAGCCTGCTTCTCCCTCTGCCTGTGTCTCTGCCTCTCTCTGTCTCTGTCTCTCATGAATACATACATAAATAAAATCTTTAAAAAATTATTTATTTATTTATTTTAGAGAGAGAGAGAGAGATTGAATAAGCAGGAGGGGAAGGAGAGGGTGAAAGCATCTCCAGTAGACTCTGTGCTGAGCAGGGAGCCCAATGTGGGGCTCAAACTCAAGACCCTGATCAGGATCAGGACCTGAGTGGAAACCAAGAGTCGGACATTTAACCGACTGAGCCACCCAGGCGTCCCTGTTTCTCGTCTTTGATTATCATGCCCCCTAGGGCAGGGGGTGGCCCCAGTGCTCATCATGGGGTCTGGCACATAGTAGTGCTCAGCAAATATTTGACGATGGAAAGGAAGAGTAAAGAGTCAGAGTGGGGGCAGAAGCAGGTGAATGGGAGCCTGGGAGAGGACCACCCCTCCCCAGGGCAGGCAACCTGATGAACAGACAGAGGCCTGTGGAGACGGTGCTAAGCTTGGTGGCCGGGGGAGCCTGGATGGGCCTGGGTGAGCAGCAGTGAGGAAGAGGCTGAATCCGAGGCCTTCAGGATTCCAGGCCCTGCCTTTTGCCCTGTTATAGGCAGGTCCCTGGGGGGTGTTGGGTGGAGACCAGAAGGGATGTCGAAGTTGCCAGAAACTTGCCAAGAATCTCAGGCAGAGGGCACTGGGACAGAGGCAGGCGCCTAAGACCCGTGGGCAACAAGTGGAGTAGAGGTGGGGCCAAGGGGTCCTGTTGCCTGGCGCCAGCCCTTTGCCCTAAAGAGCCACAGGACAGCTGGATCCAGCCTGGATTCTGGCCCCTGAGGACTGAGCAGAGGTGAGAAGGGTGGTAGGGAAGGAAACTCGGGGAGGATGGGGGAGGAAGGGTCAGGTCTGAGGCCTGGGAACCTGCCAGGAGGCTGCTGGGTTGGGGACAGTGAGTGTAGCCGGAGCCCTGAGTGTGTCTGCCTAAAAAAAAGCAAACACTGCTCTAACGACCCTGTGGGCCAAGGCCAGGCACTGTTCTGTACGGGCTTCACGGGAAGTAACTCATTTCATCGTGGGGACCGTCATCATCATCATCATCACCCTTTTGGCAGAAGAGAAAAGTGAGAGGCAGAGGAGGATGGGACTGCCCACAGTCACAGGGCCGGCAGGGATGGCTCAGCTGGTCCCTGCAGCGTTTCTGCAGAGAGAGAGAGAGAGAGTGTGTGTGTGTGTGTCTGTGTGTCTGTCTGTCTCTTCGCCATCATGTCTAAGCTGGCAGCTCTCTGGGTGGTCAGGTGTGAGTGTCTTTGAGGCTCACACAGATATACATATGTGGGTGCATGTCATGCCTTGTGTTTGCCGGCCGGGATGTTTGTGGGTGGGTGTGTTGACATTTTTTCCCAGTCTGTGCTTTTGTCTGTTTCTCGGTCTGCTTGAAGGCATGTTTGTACGTATGTGTCATGGCCTGTGCTTCTTGGCCTGAGTGTATCTGTGTGTTTTCCTTGCCCTGTGAGATTGCACGGGCATGTGTTTGTATGTGTATGGACGTATATACTCCCGTTTGTGTGCACTGTGGTCGTGTGTGTGTGTGTGTGTGTGTGGCCACTTCCCACTCCCATTCAATGCATCATAAAGTTCTTCCCCTCTGCCCCCACAGAAACCTCTGGAATCTGGCTTTTCTCCCACCTCCACTGACCCCGCATCTAGATAACTGTAACAAGTCCTTCCGTGTTTCTGATTTGGCCCCCTTCAATTTCTTTTCCGCATAGCAGCTAAAGGATTTTTCTAGAACTTTCAATCCGGTCACACACTCCTAACCCTGCAACACCCCCACCCTTGCTCTCAGGATAAAGCCCCAAATCCTGGACATGGCCTCCTAAACCAGGTGCTATCTGGGCTCCCTGCCACCCAGCCCCCCTCGCCCTCCCCTCCCTTGCTGAGCTCCCTCTGTGCTGTAATGAGCCACTTCCTTGGGCCTCAAGGTCTCTGCCCACACTGTCCCCTTCGCCTCCCTGCCCCCTTGCCCAGTAGTCAACACTTGCTCATCCTTGGGCCCAATGTCACCTTCCTGGGAAGCCTCCCTCTTACATTTTCTCAGGACTTTCCCTCTTGTATTTGCCAGTTTATAATTATATCTGATTTGTGGGATTATTTGATTGATGTCTGTGTCCCCAGGTCAAATGTGAGTCTGTCCTCACCACAGAGAGTCCAGGCCTGACTCAAGTAAATGTTCAGTGAATGTCTGCTGAATGAATCTGTGTAACTGGAGCTTTCTGGGTTCATAATTAAGGTTGGGGCACAGAGCAGTTTTGAGTTCACACACCCTGCCCTCAGGAGGCTGGGTTGGCCATCTCTCTGCCCTCACTGGCCAGGTAAGGAAGCTCAGGTGATCGTGCTCCCTCAGAGCCTCAGCATTATCATCTCGGAAATGGGGTGATCATAATGACACTAGAGTCATCGGTTACTGGCAAGATCAAATTGATGACTAGGGACAGCTCCAGCCAGCCTGGATGCCCTCAGGGGAGGGGCAAGGTCTGATTCACCCTGCTGAGGTGTGGCACCCTTCCTGAGCCTCAGGAAATGACAGGTGAATCTCAGAGCTTAGTGGAATGAGCCTTTGTGAGTAGGTGGGCCCATGGGTTTGTGGGTAGGACTGGCTCAGCCCCGTGCAAGGCACCCCACCCAAGAGGATTCTGATTCCTCATGACAACCCTAAGGGCAGCACGATTATTATTATCCCAGTGTTACAGTTCACACATTCCTTCACTTACTAATTCAATAAATATTTGAGTGCCTCTGTGCCTGGTATATCAGGCTATGAAAATGTGGGATAAACAAGGCAGATGCAGTCCCTGTTTTAGGGAACTCACTCTCTAATGGGGAGTAACAGTAATAATAACCTCTACCCCTCATGCAGGCGGGCTGTGTGCCAGTGCCAAATATGCTACACTCATTCAAACCTTACAACAGCACCACAAGTCAGGGATTCTTATCATTGTGCCCCTTTTACAGCTCAGAAAGTTCAGACAGGGAAAGAAGAAACCTGTTGCCCAATGTGCCAGTTTATGACCCAGGAACTAGGCCCCCAATGGCCACATTCTTAACTTTGGTCTGTACTGCCTCTGGGCATGCTGTCCTGCTTCTGAGGCTGTGTCTGGCAGTATGACAGTGAATGCCCTCAGGTCCCAGTCTGAGCTCCGAGCCTGTCTGCGCCTGCGTGTGTGCACATGCACACATGCTTGTGTGTAGCCAACTCTAGTTCTATCTTTGGCTGATGATGTTGCCTAAAGCAGAGAGAACAATAGGCCTGGTGTCTCTAGGGCCTGGGGGGCTACCTCGGTTTCTTTCCTTCCCCTGAACTTCCCATAGGTCCTCCCTTGGCTTCACAAATACCCATAACCTAAGGAGAACTTAATGTGTGCCCCTGCCTGAGGCTTGCAGCATCTGTTGGTCTGTCTTTCTCCAGCTTGCTGAGATCTGTAAATAATGTGACACCTTAGGACCCCAGTTGACAGCCCTCTCTTCTTTGCCCTAGGGAAGGTGTGGTAGTCTGAAGCCTACCCAGGGCCTCCTCGTCCTAAAAAGAATGGGGGTCAGGAAGTTAGGCTCCAGTGGTGCTGGGCTAAGCAGGTGGCTGACAAGGAATGGATGCATGGATCGAATGAAGGATGGGATGGTGGACTGTTTTGAGCCATACTGGGGCATTTCCCACTATGAGGCACCCTTCCTCCTACCTTTCTCTGACAGTGAATGCCCTCTAAACTTCCTCCTTGAGCAACAGTTTCTAAACCTCTCCATTATCCTCTCATGAGCACCAGGGACCTGAAAACTGGTAGGAAACAACTGAGGCCAGGAATTGACCCCAGGGTCACACATTGAGCACGAAGCCTGCCCGGGAACCCTAGTCTAGGAGACTTGCATTCAGGCCACTCTTCCCAAGTCGGCACCAGGGCGAACGGTGGTCTCTATGCTGAGGGGAATGTTCCACTCTCACATCACCCATTCTCACAATGGGTCAGCCCCGCACCCCCTCGCAGGGCGGCAATGGGCCAGCCCACGGGCTCCCCCACTTCTCGTGGCAGTGGGTCAGTCCACTCGTCCCCAGTTCTCCGCAGGATGTCCAAGGTTCCTTCCGTTCTGCTGCCGGCCCCCGCGCGCTCACCTTTGGTTTTGCTTTTTCGCCACCGCCGGCGGCTACGGCTCTTGGAGTCCTCTTTGGCCCTCTTCGAGGCCAGGGCCCCGTCGGCCCTGGCTGCCCCGGTTCCCCAGACAGACTCCATCAATTCTCCGCCGTCCCCACGCGGGGGCCGATTCCAGTCGCCAGGCCCCGCCCGGATGGCCAATCCTCGCCGCACACTGCCATCGGGCCCCCTGCCAGCCAATCCTGGGCTTGCTCCTCTCTGGGTCCCGCCCCTTGAGCAACCCGGGACGCTCTCCACTGCCGGGTCCCGCCCCCTAGCCCGGGGCCTCAAGCCTGGCCCCGCCTCCTCACGCGCTTTAAAGGGCCCGTGACTAACGAAAATGCAGCCCTGGAGGCGGCGAAAAGTGTCCTTCGGACAGGACTCATGGGGAGTCCCGCGGGGGTCACGCCAGAAGGGAAGCCTCGATCTTCTCACGTGCTGGCTCTCAGCCTCGCTTTCCCACTCACCTTCCCAAGTAGGGATCCCCTAGAACGCGACCCGGCCCGCCTGCTGGAGGGGAAAGCGGGGCGCCTCTGAGCCTCCGCCTGGGGCTGGGGGGGCGAGGCGGGCCAGGTCCTCCGGCAATTCAAAGCCGGGAAGGGGCGACAGCGCTGGAGGCGGGGCTCCGCCGGCGAGCCGTTGGAGAAGGAAGCCCCGTCTTCTTCCCCCGACCTCTGCGTCCTATTGCTCTCTTTCTCGGGGGTTCCTTGCTCTGCCTGGCCGGTCTCTGAGAGAATGGAAGGGCGGGGGAAGGAGAAGGCCCGGCGCCTGCGCACTGGCCAGAAGCCAAGGCTCCGCCAGCCGAGAGCTACCGTGGAGTGCCGGCGGGTGCCTGGGAAAAGGCGGGAAACGGGAGAGGCTCGAGGCTCGCGCATGCGCACGCAGTCAACCGCCGACGGAGCGTGGGAGGAGAGGCGGCCGGGCCGCCGCGGCGGTGTGGGGAGGGCGTCCCTTAAGACTGGGTTCAGGAGCCTGGAGAAACAGCTCTTCGTCTTCCTTGGCAGAGATAGCCGACCTCGGGCCCTCCCTTTCCATCCTGCCCTCCCGCCTTCCCTCCTGAAGCGCATGAGGAGCCCTGACCCTGAGACCTCGTTAGTCTCGTCGGCCCTGAGAGATGGCCCAGCCCTTCGGAGAGGGACTGGCCTCCGGGCCAAGGCCGCCGTTGCCGGCCCTTCGGACTCCACGGCTGTGCGGGAGCCCTCTGCTTCTGGATTGGGGCTGCCTTGCCTCCTCTCAGCCTCTTCGGCGGCAGCCCCGCATTCCGTGCCCGCTTCGCCTGAGCGCCGTGGAGCTGGAGCCTGCCCCCGCCTCCCCCCATCCCCCCAGGGACACCATTGCCTGCGTCAGAGGAGACGGCATCCCTGGCGGCCAGCGGGGTCCAGGGGCCGGCCGCTCCGATGCTGCTCCCCGCAGCTCTCCCTTGGCCCAGCCTCCGCCCTGCCCAGGACGTTGGCAGACCCCGCAGCCCCTCTCCTACGCCGCCCTTCCTGAGAAGACAACCCCCAGGCCATCGGTGCTGGCTGGACCGGGGCTCCTCTGAGGGGCGGCCTGGCAGAGAAGCGTGTCCCTGCCCACCCCGGGGGACCAGGAGAGCTCAAGGGTCACTGGCTGAGACCTGGATTTTCCACCTAGTGGGGATGGAAACGCCGAGAGGGTAAGGGTGTATGTGCAGCACCAGGTGGCCGGTGCCTAAGGCAAAGGGTGCCGCAGGGCTGTGAGTTTGGGGACTGATGGGTGAATACTGGCGTCGGGTGGGGGGACAGCTTCTCCATTTCCTGGCCCCTTCCCTAACCCAGAGCCCTGTCCCGTTTCTGTCTGATTTCCCCCAAATTCCCAGTGGAGAGGCAGCCCGGTGCAGGGGAAGAAGTGCCAGTCCCTATATCTGCCCCACCTCCTGCAAGGGCCTTGATGTGTCCATGCCTCAGCTTTCAGATGAGGCATCTATCAAATGAAGCTGTTGATCTTTGTCTGGAAGAACCATTGAGGGATCCCCTGAGCCAGCCTGACGCACTGGTGGTCCTTACCTCCTCCCAACTGAATAAATGACTGTCCCTGGAAGGCTCCTGTTCCTCTGGCCTCAGACTCACCGGTGTCCCTGTAGTGTCTTTGACTCTGGCTGCCAGTTTTCTTCCCGTGTGCCGTTGTCCCACCGTGTCCCAATGCCACTTCATGTTTCCCCTTGGAGGCCAGCTTCATTCCCTGGGCCACTGTTCCACTCCTCTTGGCTGGTGAATTGCTCTTTAATGGAGACCTCAGATCTGATTCTGAGTCAGAATCTGTGACCCACTCAAACAATGTCCTCCACTCTGAAGCTGGGCCCTGTGTGGATAGCTGGTGCAGTTTTGATAGAAATCCCCACTCGATCGGAGATCTTTGCTGGGATTTGGCTCCTTGAGCTGGATCTGTTTGCTGGGCTTTAGGGTCTGAATGTCCCATTCTCTCTTGGGATATAGATTCAATCTGAGCAGGTGATCTAATCTTGGGTCTAGGCTGGATTGGAGGTGTTGTTCCATCTTTTTGCTTAGCTGGAGGTTTCTGCTCTGGGCCAGGTCCTGGCTGGGCAACCTTTGCCTCTCTCAGTTCTGGTTCCCATTGAGTTTCAGGCTCTTTTCCTGACCCAGGTGCCTGCTGTGAGGCAACTTCCTGTTGAGAAAAGGGCACCTGGTGGATGGGAGGTGATTGCTGTGGTGCAGGCTCCTGTGGGGCAAGAAGTTCCTTCTGCAAAGCTGAATTTTGGTGGGTGCTAGGTTCCTGCTGGGATTCAGCGTCATGTTGGGCAAGAGGCTCCTGCTGAGTGAGGGGTCTTTGCTGCAGAGTGGGTTCCTGTTGAGTATTGGGTCCCTGATGAGTCTTAGATACTGCCTGGGCTGTGGCTGTCACTTTTGGCTCAGGCTCTGGCTGAGTGATAGGTGTCTGGTGTGGCTTAGGTTCCCAGTCAGGCCTAGACAGAGACTTAGAGTCTGGCTCCACTGTTGTTACTTCCCTCTCAGGAGGTGTTGCTCTTCCAGGTTTCATCTTTCTATGCCCCCAAGGCCTCCTTTGTCACAGATCCCTCATTGATTCCTCCTGATGATACCTCCCTTTGGATTCCACTACTTCATCTTGGCATCCCTGGTCTTTTTTTTTTTAGGCAGTTGGCAAGTGGCACTGCTGACCTCCACTCCTATGCCAAGTGATGCACTTCTGTGCCCTCTGCCATGGAAGGAGGGATTAGGAACGGGGAGGCTGTGTGCCCAGTACTCTCCTACAAGAGGGGAGGGGCTTACCCTCTTGTGTCATAAATAGGACCCCACCCCACTTGCCACTCAGTGTTTTTTTCTCTTAAGGTAAGCATCCCAGTTTAGTTCTTTGTTTCATTTGGGATGACAGAAGCCAGGTTCTAGATGAGTGTTCCTTTTTTCCCCTCTCCTCTTCTGATGTTTCAAGAAAAGGTCAGAGGGGAGGCAGTCTTTATACTGTTGTAATAATCTTTTCCTCTTTATTCATTCTTTCAAATGGATGCCAGTTTAATTTCCTTATATTATTGCTTTGATAATTTCATTCCCATGTTAAAAAAGAAATGACTTCCTACATTTTTACGGCTTGAAGCCGTTTTATTTATTTATTTATTGAAGCCGTTTTCAATGGCATTTGAGATCTTCCACACTATCTCCCTAGTCTTGAACTATGGTCGTGGATATATATTTTCTGTACTAGATTGGAAACTCATGGAGTACAATGACCATTAATGATGATGATGATATGAAGAATCATAAATACTAAAGGCGTTTTATGTGCTGGGAAACTGTGCCAGGGTTTTCTTTTTCTTAATTTTTAAAAATTAATCAACATTATCTTTAGTAAGATCATGTCAGGTTCATTGCTATACTTGCTTTCTTTTTTTTTTTTTAATTTTTATTTATTTATGATAGTCACAGAGAGAGAGAGAGAGAGAGAGAGAAAGGCAGAGACATAAGCGGGCTCCATGCACCGGAAGCCCGACGTGGGATTCGATCCCCGGTCTCCAGGATTGCGCCCTGGGCCAAAGGCAGGCACTAAACCGTTGTGCCACCCAGGGATCCCTATACTTGGTTTCTTTGCCCCCACTAGCTCTTACCTCAAAAAGGTTTGTTGAATGAGTAAAATAATAAAAAAATTGAGCAGTGGAGTGGAAGAGTGAGGGTGGTGGTAGGGAGAAGTGTGTGTAGAATCTGGGTAGAGTTTGCGGTAAACAGGGTAAAATGGGGATTAATGAGTTGCCAGACCCCATTTGAAAGAAATGATTTAGACTTATTACATTTAAAAATATTTATTGACTTCTGTTTGCTACTTGCATGGTTATATTTAAGGTCATTTGGGACCAGCTAAGAAACCAGGATTTCCAGATTTCTTTTGGGTAATTAGACTTAAGCCCTGGGAAAGGATTGATGGGGGGGAGGGGTGGTGGCGCACTTGAAAAGAGAATCGGGCACTAGAGGGAGCAATAATCTTGGGCAAAATGCTTTGTGAGAACAATTGGAGTGGGGACAGGGAGGGGGAGCTGGAAGTGGGAGAAGAGCATCCTCTAGGTGCGCTCACTACGTTCTTGATGAGAATGTTGCATTGAGAGAGCAGGTCCTCAGAGCTCCTATAAAGGCAGAGCAAAGCTCTTTAATTGACATTGCTTGAGAAATTCCTGGCAGGCTCTGGAGTGCTTGTTTGGCTTCCTGTGGTGCCTTTGGTTCCCTAGGGTGACAATAAAGACTAATGTTAAAAACATTTTAAAAATTTAATTTTTATGAATGCTTTCAAAATGATAGAGGAGTGAGACCTGTCCAATGGAAAACAGTAAAATTAAAAAAAAATAAAATTAAAATCCTTCAATTTTCATTCCTCAGAACTAACTACTGTTAATAGTTTGTAGCCTTCCATATCCTTTTGTATGTAAACATAGTAGTTTACTTGAAGAAACAAAAAAATGAGATTATGCTATACATATTGCTTTGCTCTGCACCTTTAACAAATCATCCATTATTGCTAGATACTACATTTACATCAATGGAAGTCCATAAAAACTTGTATGTGCATTTCAATAAATAGTTCTAAAGCAGCTGTCCAAAAAACTAATACCCAGGCCTAAGAAAAAATAGAAAAGGAATATTGCCAGCTACTCCTCTCCTTTTCTGATCTCTATACTTCCCTTCCCCCCTCTCAGAGGTAATCCTGACTTTTATAGTAAACATTGACTTTTTTTTTTTTTTTATAAATTTTTATTTATTTATGATAGTCACCAGAGAGAGAGATCGAGGCAGAGACACAGGCAGAGGGAGAAGCAGGCTCCATGCACCGGGAGCCCGACGTGGGATTCGATCCTGGGTCTCCAGGATCACGCCCTGGGCCAAAGGCAGGCGCCAAACCGCTGCGCCACCCAGGGATCCCTGACTTTTTTCTTTATTAGTTTACTACTTAATTATGTATTCCTAAGTAATTTAGTTTAGTTTTGCCTATTTTTGAAATTTATGTATATGAAATCATACTATAGCTATTTCTTTGTATCTTTTTAAAAAATTCATTGTTATATATGTCAGATTCATTTACATTGTTATACATTCATTTTCACTGATACATAATATTTGAAGATACCACCATTTATTTACTCATTGGTCAATGATCAGCTTGGGGTAGTTATGAGGAATGCTGCTATGAAATTTTTGTATGTGTGTTCTGGTGTATATAGGAATACATTCCTTTTGAGGATATACCAAGGAGTAGAATTTCTTTTCTTTTTTTTTTAGGAGTAGAATTTCTTGGTCAAAGAACTTAAACTTTAGTAGATAGCTGCTAAAATCACTTTTCAAAGTGATTTACTAATTAATTACTCCCAGTAGCAGGATGAGAGTTTCTCTGTCCTACTCTGCCAAAGTTTGTATTGTAAGACTTTAAAATTTTTGCCAATCTAATGATGTATAGGGCTATCTGTTTTGTTTTATTTTATTTTATTTTTTAAAGGTTTTATTTTATTTTTTATTTATTCATGAGAGAGACAGAGAGAGGCAGAGACATAGGCAGAGGGAGAAGCAGGCCCCATGCAGGGAGCCCGATGTCGGACTCGATACAGGCCTTTCAGGATCACGTCCTGAGCTGAAGGCAGACACCCAACCGCTAACCCACCCAGGCATCCCTCCATTTGGTTTTGATTCACATTTTTCCAATTACTAGTAAGGGTGGGTGCCATTTCATATGTTTATTAGCCTTTCAGATTTCCCTATCTCTGAAATGCCAATTCAACTTTTGCCTATTTGTCTGTTGTGTTACCTGACTTCCTCTCATTGGTCTGTCAGAATTCTTTGTATATTGGGAATACTAATCCTTTGTCCGTTTCATATGCTGCAGATATAATCTACTTTTAGATTGTTATTTCAGTGCTCGCTTCGGCAGCACATATACTAGATTGTTATTTCATTCTTTTGATGACCAAAATTTCTTAATTTCAGTGAAATCAGATTTATTAATCTTTTATCTTATGGCTTATCTTTTTTTTTAAATAATAAATTTATTTTTTATTGGTGTTCAATTTGCCAACATACAGAATAACACCCAGTGCTCATCCCATCAAGTGCCCCCCTTATCTTTTTTTTTTTTAAGATTTAAAAAATTTTTTTCATTTATTCGTGATAGGCAGAGAGAGAGACAGACAGACAGAGACACAGGCAGAGGGAGGAGCAGGCTCCATGCAGGGAGCCCGATGCAGGACTTGATCCCGCGACTCCAGGATCATGCCCTGGGCCAAAGGCAGGCACCAAATCGCTGAGCCACTCAGAGATCCCATGGCTTATCTTTTTTAAATCTCATTTAAGAAATCCTTTCCTACCTCAGGATCGTGATTATATTCTCTCATGTTCCCTTATAAATTTGTTTCTCAAATTTAGCTCTTCAATGGACTTGAAATTTATTTTCATGAAGAGTGTAAAGTAAGGTCTTGGCATCTCTTTCTTTTTTTCTTTCTTTTTTTATTTTAAGATTTTATTTAGGGATCCCTGGGTGGCACAGCGGTTTAGTGCCTGCCTTTGGCCCAGGGCGTGATACTGGAGACCCCGGATCGAATCCCACGTCGGGCTCCCAGTGCATAGAGCCTGCTTCTCCCTCTGCCTATGTCTCTGCCTCTCTCTCTCTCTCTCTCTCTGTGTGTGTGACTATCATAAATAAATAAAAATTAAAAAAAAAGATTTTATTTATTAGAGAGAGAGAGAGAGAGAGAGAGAGAAGCAGACTCCCTGTTGAGCAAGAAGCCCAAAGTGGGGCTTGATCTAGGACCTGGAGATCATGACCTGAGCCGAAAGGCAGATGCTTAACTAACTGAGCCACCCAGGCAACCCTCTCTTTCTTTATAAAATATTTATTTATTTTAGAGAGAGAGAGAGAGAGAGCATGAGAAGGAGAGACAGGAGAGAGAGAGAGAGAGAGAGAGAGAGAGAGAATATCTCAAACAGACTCTGTGCTGAGCATGGAGCCTGATGCAGGACTCCATCTTATCCCCAGATCACGACCCTAGCCAAAAGTAAGAGTTGGACGCTTAACTGATCATGCCACCCGGGTGCCTCTCTTTTTTATTTTATCTATTGTGGATATCTTTCTAATCAACACATAATGATTTACCTCATCATTTTTGACAACTACAGAATTACCCAATTTGTTTTTGATGCATAGTTTCTATTTTAATCTATTTGTTAATACAAATACTGCTATAATATTCTTTTATGTATATCTTTGAGTATCCATGCTAATATCCTATGCTGGAGATTGCTTGAAGTGAGATTACTGGAATAAAAGGTACACACACTTAAATTTTTGATAGGAGGGACTCCTGGCTGGCTCAGTTGGTAGAGCATGCAACTCTTGATCTTGGGGTTGTGAGTTTGAGCCCCACACTGGGGGTACAGGTTACTTAAAAAATAAAATATTTATTTTATTTTTTAAAAAAGATTTATTTATTTGAGACAGAAGATATAACTCGAGTAGGGGGAAGGGGCAGAGTGGAGAGAGAGAGAGAGAGATAATCCTCAAGCAGACCCCTCTGAGCATGGAGCCTGACATAGGGCTCAATCCTAGGACCTTGAGATCATGACCTGAGGCAAAATCAAGAGCCAGATGCTTAACCAACTGACCCATACAGGAGCCCCCCAAAATAAAATTTTTAAAAATAGATACATTTTTGATAGGTACTTCCTATTTTACTTCTACCAGCAGTGATGAGGATCCTCATTTATCTCAGTCTTCATAATATCGATTTCTTTTTTTTTAAATTTTTATTTACTTATGATAGTCACAGAGAGAGAGAGAGAGAGGCAGAGACATAGGCAGAGGGAGAAGCAGGCTCCATGCACCGGGAGTCTGACGTGGGATTCGATCCCGGGTCTCCAGGATCGCTCCCTGAGCCAAAGGCAGGCACTAAACCGCTGCACCATCCAGGGATCCCTCAGTCTTCATAATATCAATCATTTTTAATTTGACAATTTATTTTTTATATGGCATTTAAAAACTGCTGAAGGGAGGAACCAAATTCTATTTGACATTGATACTGGTATCATCTTAAGAGATTAATGACCAGGCGCCCAATAGCTCCATCTCCCTCCACTTTGATAAGCAATGGGCTTCTAAAATCTAAGAATTTGGTTGAACCTTTCTAGTATTAGGAAAATTGTATCCTGTTTTCCTTCCTCTTTCTATTTCTTTAAGTTGACATTGAGTAGAAAGGGCTGAGAGATGGGCTTATCTTGGTCTTCATTTTGTTCTCTTGTCTATTCTCAAACCCTGGTCTATCCCTCACTGATTCAATAGAGCGACTCTGGTTTAAGGAAGGTCATTCTTTTGACACTTACTGGTTTTCTTCACATTGGCCTTGAAATGATCACAGGGACACTGCTTCTTTGGCATCCCAGGCACTGTTATAAGTTTTCTTTTATGAGCTCTCAGGAACCAGTCTGAAATAACAGGGTTGGTACTTAGAGGGGAAGGTTAATAAGAGAGTAGGGAGTAGGACAGGGCTTTACTTGCTATCCTCCTTGCCTTCCAGTTTTTTTTTTCAGATTGCCTTGGAAGTTAGGAAAGGAGTCAGCAGAGAACAGAGGGGATACCCAGTTACATGAGCACCAGGATTTCTGAGTTGTTTTGCCTGACCTGTATTGCCAGGAATTTGGTAGCAGGTTTGGAGGGGGCATCAGGATATCATTTAAGGAGACCAAAAAATGAAGAAAAGATCTAGGCATCTGCCTTTGGCTGCCGTAACTTAGCCAACCATTTTGCCTCCCAGATTTCAGTCTTATTTATGAGTAAAAGAAGGTCAAAACCAAGATCCAGGAAGTTTTTGGGAGTCAGCCCTGGGTTCTTGGGGAAAAGAGTGAAGGGGAAGGGGCAGCTAGAGATTCAGCCAACTCCCCTTGGACCTGGGAGGGGTCAACTGCGGAGGTTCAGGAAGAAGACGAGCGTTGGTACTGCGTGGTGGGCCGGTGGAGAGGGCAGTGGGTGAAGTCAGCTCAGAAAACATCTGAACAGGTCTGTGGGGTGGAGATGAAGGGAACTCAGGGGTGAGAGCGGGATCCTGACGTGGAGTGCTATTGTTGATACTGACCTTTGCACTCACATTCTTGGCCATCTTCCTGGAGCCTCCTACTAGGAGCCTGGCGATTATCCCGATGGCCTCTGGCGACCCCTGGTGGAAGGCAACAGGTCATGGCCAGGCACTGGAAAGGGAAGGGGCCAACAGAAATGATCCCCCAGCATTGTGCTACCTACATCAGAGCAATTTTTCCTTCCTTTTTTTATTCAGGGATCTAGGGTACTTCAAGAGAAGAGTATTTTTTTAAAAGATTTATTTATTCATGAGAGACACACACAGAAACGCAGAGACATAGGCAGAGGGAGAAGCAGGCTTCCTGTGGGGAGCCCTGTGCAGGATTCCATCCCAGAACTGTGGGATCATGACCTGAGCCAAAGGCAGACGCTCAACCACTGAGCCACCCAGGTGCCCCAAGAGAGGACTATTTTATTTTTTACTTAATTTTATTTTTGAAAAAGATTTTATTTATTTATGAGAGAGACACACACACAGAGGCAGAGACACAGGCAGAGAGAGAGAAGCAGGCTCCTTGCAGTGAATCTGATGTGGGACTCAATCTCCAGAACCCAGAATCATGCCCTGAGCCAAAGGCAGATGCTCAACCACTGAGCCACCGAGGTGTCACAGGACTATTTTATTTTATTTATTTTATTTATTTATTTTTAAAATAAATTTTTTATTGGTGTTCAATTTGCCAACATATACAATAACACCCAGTGCTCATCCCGTCAAGTGCCCACCTCAGTGCCCGTCACTCAGTCACCCCCACCCCCCGCCCACCTCCCCTTCCACCACCCCTAGTTCATTTCCCAGAGTTAGGAGTTTTTCATGTTCTGTCTCCCTTTCTGATATTTCCCACTTATTTTTTCTCCTTTCCCCTTTATTCCCTTTCACTATTTTTTTTTAATTTTTCTTTAAACTTTTATTTATTTATGATAGGCACACAGTGAGAGAGAGAGAGGCAGAGACACAGGCAGAGGGAGAAGCAGGCTCCATGCACCGGGAGCCCGACGTGGGATTCGATCCCGGGTATCCAGGACCGCCCCCTGGGCCAAAGGCAGGCGCCAAACCGCTGCGCCACCCAGGGATCCCCCCTTTCACTATTTTTTATATTCCCCAAATGAATGAGACCATATAATGTTTGTCCTTCTCCGATTGACTTATTTCACTCAGCATAATACCCTCCAGTTCCATACACGTCGAAGCAAATGGTGGGTATTTGTCATTTCCAACGGCTGAGTAATATTCCATTGTATACATAAACCACATCTTCTTTATCCATTCATCTTTCGATGGACACCGAGGCTCCTTCCACAGTTTGGCTATTGTGGACATTGCTGCTATAAACATCCGGGTGCAGGTGTCCCGGTGTTTCATTGCATCTGTATCTTTGGGGTAAATCCCCAGCAGTGCAATTGGTGGGTCGTAGGGCAGATCTATTTTTAACTCTTTTTTTTTTTTAATGATTTTATTTATTCATAGAGACACACAGAGAGAGAGAGAGAGAGAGAGGCAGAGGCACAGGCAGAGGGAGAAGCAGGCTCCATGCAGGGAGCCTAATGTGGGACTCCGTTCAGGGTCCCCAGGATCAAACCCCGGGCTGCAGGCGGCGCTAAACCGCTGCGCCACCGCTGCCCTATTTTTAACTCTTTGAGGAACCTCCACACAGTTTTCCGGAGTGGCTGCACCAGTTCACATTCCCACCAACAGTGCAGGAGGGTTTCCCTTTCTCCACACCTCTCCAACATTTCACAGGACTATTTTAAATGGATAAGGAATTGAGGTTTAAAATCTGGCTTAGAGGAATCCCTGGGTGGCTCAGCAGTTCAGTGCCTGCCTTTGGCCCAGGGTGTGATCCCGGATTCCCCGGATAGAGTCCCGCGTCAGGGTCCCAGCATGGAGCCTGCTTCTCCCTCTGCCTGTGTCTCTGCTTCTCTCTCTCTCTATCATGAATAAATAAAATCTTAAAAAAAAAAATCTGGCTTAGAGAAAAGCTTAGCTGGAGGTAGGTGGGAAAAGAATGACTTCTGGATGGAAGAAGGGACAAGAGGTGGGTGTTAATCAAGACCTGATGGGGCGCCTGGATGGCTCAGTTGGTTAAGCATCCGACCCTTGGTTCAGGTCAGGTCATGATCTCAGGGTCATGATTTCAGGGTTGTGGGATCAAGCCCTGCATTGAGCTCTGTGTTGGGCTCCATGCTACGCATGTAGTTAGCTTGGGTTTCTCTCCCCCTCTTCCCCTGTGCATGTGTTCTCTCTCTCTCTCAAGTAAATAAATAAACCTTTAGTGGGGGGAAAAGACACCTGACAATACCCCCTAGCCCCAGCACACATTAAAATTCTCATGACTTAAGAAATGGGAACAAGGAGCAGATTATTCCATACACTAGTCAGGATCTTCACCTGACCTTCAAGTTTCCTGTATTTGAATCCATAATCCCAGTTCAGCTATAAGAGGATGGTCTCTACTTTTTTGGCTTTGGAACAAAGCCAATCTTCTTTTGGCTTCTAGTCAAGTCTGTTTTATCTCTTGGTGCTGTCTTATTCCTGTTTTGTGATCCTTTTTTTTTTTTTTTTTTTAATTTTTTTAAATTTTATTTATTTATGATAGTCACATAGAGAGAGAGAGAGAGGCAGAGACATAGGCAGAGGGAGAAGCAGGCTCCATGCACCGGGAGCCTGACGTGGGATTCGATCCCGGGTCTCCAGGATCGCGCCCTGGGCCAAAGGCAGGCGCCAAACCGCTGCGCCACCCAGGGATCCCTGTTTTGTGATCCTAAAATATTTCTATGACAATCAAGAATGATGGTTGTTAGACTTGAGATTCTGGAGCTAAAACTGGGCCTAGATGATGCTTTGTCTGTATAGCAGTTTCTGATAGTTCCCATAAGAATTAATTATGCCTTCACATGGTTCCTCATTGTATTTGAATGCAGCTCTCAATGCAGTTATACATATAGTTTGTTGCTTAAAAAAGCTCCAACCCCCAGTACTTCAAAATGACTGTATTTGAAGATAGAGTCTTTAAAGAGATGACTGAGTTAAAATGTGGTTATATGGTGGGTTCAAATTCAGTCCAACTGGAGTCCTTCTAAGAAGAAGAGATTTGGGCAAAGAGATACCAGAGATATGAGAAAATAAATTTTTGTTGTTTAAGTCCCTCATTCTGTGCTATTTTGTTGGGACTGTCCTAGGAAACTAAAAATCTTTCTCCCATCGATGGCTCAGTAGTCATTCAGCTGCATACAGCTGACACATGGTAGATGCTTTGTAAATGTTTGTTCAATAAGCAAATGAACAACTTGTCTAGAAAGGGCCCTTAGAGGTCCTCTGGTTCAATCCAAGGGCTCTTTCCCAGACTTGTGCCCTTTCTGCCACATAGATGGAAGGTGTTGCATCATTTCCCCAAGTTCTAGTTTCCAAATTGTTCTCATGTGCTGTTTTGAGTACTATTAAAATAATTTAAACAGGCACACATAGCTCCTGCCATCTAAACTTTTCTAATATTTTACTCTCACCTGACCTCTGCTTGTAGTTCCAGAGGAAAGCCACAGAATGTTAGAGCCAGAAGGACTCTTGGAGGTTACTTAGTTGAATCTCTTTATTGAGAAGTTTTAAAATTCTAAATGTAATATAGCTATAGTAGAGAAAATTTGGAAAGTACAGATAAAGAAATATTTGCTCTTACCATCTGGTGGTATTTTGGGTGTGTTTCTTGCGTATGATTTTCTTTATACATTGATAACCATACTATGTGAATAAGTTTCTTTTTGTTCACTTTATAAGCATGTTGCTATGTCATCTTCATAATGGACATTTCTATTAACTTTTCTTTCTTTTTGGAGAAAGAGAGAGCGCATATGGGGAGGGGCAGAGGGAGAGAGAGAATCTCAAGAGAGAGAGAATCTCAAGCAGGCTCCACACCCAGGCAGAGCTGGATCTCATGACCCTGAGATCATGACCTGAACCAAAATCAAGAGTTGGACACTCAGTTGGACACATGACTGAGCCACCTGGTGCTCCCTCCTTTTGTAAAAAAAAGTTTATTTATTTGAGAGAGAGAGAGCATGAGAGGTGGAGGGGGGCAGAGGGAGAAAGAGAAACAGATTCCCTTCTGGGTAGGGAACCCACACAGAGCTCTATCCCAGGACCCTGAGATCATGGCCTGAACTGAAAGTAGATACTTAACCAACCGAACCACCCAGGTACCCCCATAAGAGACATTTTTAAAGATTGCATAATATTCCCAACAAGTATATGTGCTCCAGATTATTTTATTATTTATTTTTAAAATATTTTATTTATTTATTTATTTATTTATTTATTTATTTATTTATTTATTTATTTAAGACACAGACAGAGAGAGGCAGAGACACAGGCAGAGAGAGAAGCAGGCTCCATGCAGGGAGCCTGAGGTGGGACTTGATCCCGGACTCCAGGATCACGCCCTGGGCCGAAGGCAGGTGCTAAACCGCTGAGCCACCCAGGGATCCTGAGTGCTCCAGATAATTTAACTATTCGCCCATGCTGAATTTTTAGATTGTTTTATTTTTGAATATTGATACATTTCTTTAAGTTTGTAACTGTTTTCCAAATGTTAAATTATTGGGCAAGATTTCTTCCCAAAGTGGAATTACTGGGTCAAAAATTAAGAACAGGGGATCCCTGGGTGGCTCAGCGGTTTAGCGCCTGCCTTTGGTCCAGGGTGCGATCCTGGAGTCCCGGGATCGAGTCCCATGTCGGGATCCCAGCATGGAGCCTGCTTCTCCCTCCTCCTGTCTCTGCCTCTCTCTCTCTCTCTGTCTATCATAAATAAATAAATCTTAAAAAAAATAAAACAAAAGTTAAGAACAGTTTTATATTTTTTGATATTATAACTAAATTGCTTTTAAAAGGGTTGTACTAAATAACTTAATCACTACCCCCCCCCTTTTTTTCAGATGAGGAAACTGAGGCCCAGAGAGAGCAAATGAAATACCCAAGTTCACCAAGGTAATGGTGACACATCTGAAGCTAAAACGCAGGTCAAAGTTTCTTAATCTGTTGTTCTTTTTGTAGCCTCTAATTCCATAGTATAATCTAGAATAAGTTGCACATGTCTATAGTATTATGTTTCCCAAACCTCAGATATTTCTGGATGACCTTTATGATTCTTGCTGTAGCTTGTACCACCTCTACTATTATTTACTTCTTACTTTTTCTTTATAAGATTTATTTATTTAGTTGAGAGAGAGTGAGAGAGCACAGCAGGGTGAGCTGCAGGCAGAGGGAGAGGGAGAACTTGATTCCAGGACCTTGGGATCATGACCTGAGCCAAAGGCAGACACTTAACCGTCTGAGCCACCCAGGCACTCTGCTTACTTTTTCTTTATTTTTCTTTATTTTTTTTTATGTTTTTATTTATTTATGATAGTCACAGAGAGAGAGAGAGAGAGAGGCAGAGACACAGGCAGAGGGAGAAGCAGGCTCCATGCACCGGGAGCCCGATGTGGGACTCGATCCTGGGTCTCCAGGATTATGCCCTGGGCCAAAGGCAGGCGCCAAACCGCTGCGCCACCCAGGGATCCCCATTTTTCTTTAAACAAATTTAGTTTACAAAACAGCGTCATCCTCTGCAATATTATCTGTGAGATTAGGGGTTTGGTACATCTTAGATTTTTTTCTAACATTCATTAACATAAACATATAATTTATAAAACAAAAGTTCAGGATACCTGGATAGCTCAGTGGCTCAGCATCTATCTTCAGCTTAGTGTGTGATCCTGGGGTCCCAGGATTGAGTCCCACATCGGGCTCCCTACAGGGAGTCTGCTTCTCCTTCTGCCTATGTCTCTGCTTCTTTCTCTGTGTCTCTCATGAATAAATACGTTAAAAAAATAAAGTTAAAGCTCATTTATGTCCTACTGAAAATCAATTTTGGAAAATATTGATATAGTGGGATAAGCATGAATTTTACATCCAGGCAGACCTGGATCAACTACTTGCTCAACTACTTGCTCAACTACTTGCTCTATCACTTAATGATGTAGTCTTGGCTTTGATCTTTGATTCTCTGGTTTATAAAACGAATATCCACATTGCAGAATTAGGAATAAATGAGCTACTGGGGATGCCCAATAGCCAGTGTCCAAGTAGGTGTTCAGTTACCTGGTGGTTATTACTGTGGTTATTATTGCAGACTTCTGTTACTTGGTCCCAAAGAGGGTATCTGGAGTGTTAGGTTTGTTGCTTTCTGCTGACCTGTATGTGTAAAGAAGTTACTCCCTCTTGTTAGGACTTGTGGTAGATCGGTCATTATTTTCACTTCCCTGTTCCATTACGTATTAACTTTATGATTTTGGGCAAGTTGCTAACCTCTGCGTCTCATTTACCTAATTTGTAAAATGAGCCTAATAAGAGTCCACTAATGTGTGTGCATGTGTCTATTTCCTTGCTTTGTCCACTAGAGGGCCCAGAAGCACTAGCCACTGGTAGCCATGGGCAATACCTTGCAATACCTTACTGCCCAGGGTTTGTGAATACCATTCTCCAGGAAAAGGAACCAGAGCTCCTTGGAGAAATGGCTGATTCCAGGGCAAGCCAGGGAAGTACAGATGAGCCTGGAGCATCTTATGGTATCAGAAAGTCTGGAATTGCTAAAGAATGATATGTTAAAAAGACATAAAAGTCTACTTGCAGGAGCTCTCAATGTTCCATTTTGAGACAATATGAACAACATAATAATGATAGTGATGGATTATAATCCATAAATGTCCATGAGTTTTTATGTGTATAAATAAATAAGTCAATAAATAAATGGGAGAGAAGGAGAAGCTTTTTCTTTTTTTTTTTTAGATTTATTTATTTATGATAGACATAGAGAGAGAGAGAGAGAGAGAGAGGCAGAGACACAGGAGGAGGGAGAAGCAGGCTCCATGCCTGGAGCCCGACGCGGGACTTGATCCCGGGACCCCAGGATCACACCCCGGGCCAAAGGCAGGCGCTAAACCGCCAAGCCACCCAGGGATCCCCTGAAGCTTTTTCTTATAGTAGAATCCCAATTAATAAATGTAGAAGGAGGAACTCCTGGGTGGCTCAGTGGTTGAGTGCTTGCCTTCAGCCCAGGATATGATCCTGGAGTCCCAGGATTGAGTCCCACATCAGGCTCCCTGCATGGAGCCTGCTTCTCCCTCTGCCTGTGTCTCTGCCTCTCTGTCTGTGTCTCTCATGAATAAATAAATCTTAAAAAAAAATAAATGTAGAAGGAATGATGGAAATAGAAAATTACCATTTGGCTAATACCACAGTAACACTTGTTGAAGATGGGAATCGTCAATGGATTTTAAAAATTAGTTGGCAAAAGTATGAAGAGAAGAAACAGGCTTTTTGCATAGCCTTAAATTATCTCTCCACAAGATACTTATTTATTACAATGGGAAAAAGAGTAACTTTACAGTAGAGAAACCTGGCAGACACCACCTTAACCAAGTGTTCAAAATTAACATCCTCAGTAGTTGGGAATGATCAGTATCATGGGCTGTCTGATGTGATGCATGGAGTAGGCACACATTACTTCTGTGGTATTCTTGCCCAAAATGCATAATCTGAATTTAATCATGAAGAAACAGCAGACAAACCCAAACTGAGGCGCTTTCTACAAAATAACTGACTAGTATCTTCAAAACTGTCAAAATTGGGGCACCTGCGTGGCTCAGTGCTTGAGTGTCTGCCTTTGGCTCAGTTCATGATCCCGGCATCCTGGGATCGAATCCTGAATCAGGCTCCCCATAGGGAGCCTGCTTCTCCCTCTGCCTGTCTCTGCCTTTCTCTGTGTCTCTCATGAATTAAAAAAAAAAAAAAAAAAAAAAAAAAACCTGTCAAAATCATGAAAGACAAAGAAGACTGAGAAACTACTCTAGCTTGGGGCAAACCAGGGAGATATGACAACTTTATTCAGTTTAGCATACTGGATTAGATGCTAGACCAGAAAAGGGACATTATGAGAGTGATCAGCAAAACTGTGAATATTAGTACATTCATAATTAATATTATGTCAATGCTAATTTCCTGGTTTTGATAATCATAGTTATGTAAGATGTTATTTGAAAAAAACTGGATGAAAGATATATTGGAACTATGATTATTTTTACAGCATTTTTTAAGTCTGAAAAATAAAAAGTGAATTAAAAAATACATTATATTTCTGGGAGGACACAATGAGGTAATATGTTTGAAGTGCTTAGAACATTGCCTGCCACATAGGATTGCTTAACACATTTCAGCTATTATTGTAGATAATTTTGTAGTTAATAATGATATTATAAGTAATTAATCTATTATTATAAGTGATTTGTTTCCTGGCATTCTCATATATTCTTATCTATTCTCCTCCCTCTCTGTGAAAAACACACTGTGCATGTATGTTGTTATTCTAAGAGATAAAGTAAGATCAGATTTTATTTTGAGAATTTGGGGGATGGGAAAGTGAGGGGAATTGTTCCTCCAGTCAGACTTGGGCACTCCAAAACTGTGCTTGGCTGGGTGACCTGGATTGAGCTGGATATGGCTGTAATAGTGCCAACTGGCAGCACAGTGAGCCTTCCCTAATTCATTGGCATTGTGCTTGAGAAGCTACTTGAGAAATTTTACTCAGTCCATTTATTGAATCCTTGTTATGTACACATTATAGGTCATTTGACATTCACAACAATTATATGTTTTAAGTGGTATTTTACTCATTTTAAGATGATAAAACGGGCTCCAAAAAGTGAAGTAGTTTGTTCAAAGATGCAGAGTAAGTGGTGGAGTGAGGATTTGGATCTAGGTTCCCTGGACTTCAAGGCTGAGTCTACAGGTCTAAGTAAGTCTAAACCTATAGCCAGGTGTGAGAACTATTGATATAGAGCAGGGGTTCTCAGCTGGGGAGTGGTTTCCCCCTCCAGGGGACATTTGGCAACGTCTGGAGTTAACTTTTGTCTATCTTAACTGGAGGAAGAAGTGGAGAGCCTTCTATTGGCATCTAGTTGGTACTGGCCACACGGATGCTGCTGAATATCTTACAATGCACAGAATAGCACCCTACAGCAAAGAATTGCCCTGATCCAAATTTCAATAGAACTGCTATTAAACCAAGGTGTAGAGTCTTTCAAGGGCAACATTTTGAACTTAGAAACCTGAGCATTTATTCTTCACTTAGCAAATATTTACTGAATACTATGCTCGATAGTGTGAGAGATATGGAAACAATATAGCAGATTGTGCCACCAAGGAGGTTATAGTCTAGAAGGGCAGGGGATAGAGATAGGAAAGGCACACCAATCCCTTCAATATAAGATAGAAAATGACAAGTGCAAAGAGAGAGTCAAGTTAGGGCTAAGTATGTTCACAGGACAGAGGCCTCATACCTGGTAGTGAGAAGAATCGGGGAGGCTCTGAGGAGGAGGTGGTTTCTGAGCTGAGTGTATGAGTGAGGTTAAGCTAGTGTGAAAGCACGAGACCCATTCAGGGAACAGCCAACAATCTAATTTAGGGGGAGCATAGAGCATTTGTTAGTGAGTGGAGGGGTGGATTGGAAAGGCAGGTTGTGGTTAGAGGTTTGAATCGAGGCTAAGGACTCTGGCCTTGGTGTCTGTCATAATGATGGAAAAGCCTTCCCCTCAAGACTGGCAGCCTAAGCCCTAGTGCTATGAGGCCCAGCACCTTCCAGAGACCTCTCTCTACTAGGGAAGGGAAGTTCGAATTTGGGGTAAAGTGAACTTCCGATTTTAAGGATCAAGTTGATTTTAAATATGTAACAAAGTTATTTTACTTCAAAGTAACCCTTGGGGGAGGCCCCGATGGCTTAGCAGTTTAGCGCTGCCTTCAGCCCAGGGTGTGATCCTGGAGGCCCGGGACTGAGTCCCATGTCAGGCTCCCTGCATGGAGTCTGCTTCTCCCTCTGCCTCTCTCTCTCTCTCTCTTTCTCTCTGTTTCTAATAAATAAATAAAATAAACAAACAAAAACAAAACAACAACAACAAAAAAACCCCCAAAGTAACCCTTGGGGAGTTGGTTCTCTCAAGCAGAAACATATATGGGATGAGCTCTCTTCTGTGTGGTTGTTCTGCTAACGGTGAGGCCACCTGAGATGTAGTGAGAGCTGGAGCTGATTTGGAGTCTCTAACCTAAGGCCTGCTTCCCAGAAGGTCAGCTGAGTATGGCTAAAGCTTCCAACATGGATACTATCTGGTGATATGATTTTTCTAGTTTATTACTTTATTATTTATTTATTTTTTTTTTTTTTTAAGATTTTATTTATTCACAAGAGACACAGAGAGAGAGGAAGAGACATAGGCAGAGGGAGAAGCTCCATGCAGGGAGCCCGACGTGGGACTTGATCCTGGATCCCAGGATCATGCCCTGAGCGAAAGGCAGACGCTCAACCTCTGAGCCGCTCAGGAGTCCCTAGTTTATTATTTTACCATTAAAAATTATTGGTGTCGGGATGCCAGGGTGGCTCAGTGGTTGAGCGTCTCTGTTTTCCTCAGGGTGTGATCCCAGAGTCCCGGGATTGAGTCCTACATCAGGCTCCCTGCATGGAGCCTGCTTCTCCCTCTGCCTGTGTCTCTGCCTCTTTCTCTGTGTGTCTCTCATGAATAAATAAACAAAATCTTTAAAAAAATTATTGGTGGCATTCTGGTACACTATAAAGAAAATATAAGCAAGGAGTTCTCGTCCTCCATGAATATACACTGTCACCAAGACTGGTTCTTCTGGAAAAGGATTTAGGGGCTGAAGGTAAGAGAGCAGATTTTTATTGAGCCAGTATATGTATATGTTTTGCTAGCTACAGTTTCAAACATTTTGATACCCACCATCTCATTTTGTTCTCACAACACTCTTTTTTAAAAAAATTTATTTATATATTCATGAGAGACACACACAGAGAGAGGTAGAGACACAGGCAGAGGGAGAAGCAGGCTCCATGCAGGGAGCCTGATGTGGGACTCAATCCCAGGTCTCCAGGATCACACCTGGGCCGAAGGCAGTGCCAAACCGCTGAGCCACCTGGGCTGCCCTCACAACACTCTTTGGATATAAGTATAGTCTTTTCCTTTTTGTGGGTGAGGAAGCGGGCATTGGCAGAAGCTAACTTGCCCCAAATCCCTGTAGGTGGAAGGGGCTATATTTCAATGCATGATTTTTTTTTTTTTTTGCCACTTTTTCTTTTCTGTTTTTCCACTTTTTCTCCCCCCTGTTTCCCTTTTTTTTAAAAAAATTTTTTTTATTATTTATTTATGATAGTCATACAGAGAGAGAGAGAGAGGCAGAGACACAGGCGGAGGGAGAAGCAGGCTCCATGCACCGGGAGCCGGACGTGGGATTCGATCCCGGGTGTCCAGGATCGCGCCCTGGGCCAAAGGCAGGCGCCAAACCGCTGCGCCACCCAGGGATCCCCCCCTGTTTCCCTTTATAAAAAATTAATCTCATTACCTGGATTTGGGCTGCTAGAGACCACAGGCATCAGCATTAGTGGCAGCAACAGAAGGAGAGAAGAGATTAGAATTTTCATTGCAACTGTTGGTGCTGCTGTGAGTTGGTTGAAGAGAGTGCAGAAGGTTCCTAGTTGGAGGCTCCGGATGTCTTCCTGTCTTCCTTGGGATGGTGGTCTGGGCTTTAATCCCTGGCCAGTGTTCCCATTAGAGGGTGAGAACAGCTAAGTGATGCTGACCTTGTTAGGTAACAGGTTTACAGGAATCTAGGAGGAAAAACTGGCCAAACAAAAGAAGTGAAGCATTCTTAAGAACACAGGAAGGTGACTGACAACTTGGCAGCAGTACTGGTTCCCTCCTTCCCTCCCAGGGTGCTATGATTTCTTTCCCAAATCATTTTAATCTTTGAATTTCCTTATACCTTTGGTGATACTTTCTAGCTTAATATTGGGCAGGAAAGGGAGTACTAAGGGTCCATCCTCTGGGCCTATGGCCTTGGCACAATATTTGCATCCAGAGTGTTGCTTGTGAAGTTGCCCTGTCCTCACTCCATTTACAATTTCCTCCCGGTTCTATGGCCACATGGGTAAGGTGGGAAGCAAGAGAGTCCTGAAGAGGAGAGGCTATTTCTCTCTTGCTCAGAACATTGGCTCTGAAACTGGGACCCCTTGTTTGTCAGGAAGGTGGCTGGGGCTTAGTTGCTCCAGCCGAAAGGAGCGGGAACTGGGCTGGTGCAAGACCCTAGGGCTTCAGGTCCAAGAGGGTTTGAGAAACAGGAACCACAGGAGGGCAGGAGCCCTTAAAGGGTGTTTGTTGGCTCTGGACCTTGTTTGGAAACAGCCCAAGGCAAAGGAAGAAGGTAATACTATTTAGAGTAACCATGAAGGGTTACAGAACATTAGTACTTACTAAACTTGACTCATTTCAGAGACTTTGGGAAATGTGCTCAAAGGAAGAGGAGATACTGGGCTTGAATGCTGAGTGATATTTGCAGGGGTGGGGGGTGCTGAAGGGAAGGTTAACAAGGAAGTCCTCCCAGGTAGTCTCCAGACAGGAGTGAGAACAGTGGCTTGGTTGTTTAAGAGGAGGGAAGAGGCAAGTCATGAGTCAAACCCTATTTATTCTTACCCTGTCAATTTTCAAATTATTGCCGCTTATGGACATGTTGGAGTGTTGATTATAGATTTTGCTACTATAGAATTTATAAAGCACCTGCATGGGGCAGGTACAATGGGGATTGTCCTCCAGTTGAAAGCTTGGTCTGATAAAGCTAGGTCTGATATAAACCATTGATGTGGTTTCTCTGGAAAATTCTAACAATGGTCTCTGTTCTCTGGAGGCTCAAATCTAAAGCAAGATGACATATATTCATAAAACCTAGAAATGGAAGTGGAACCAAATACCAGAAGTGGCAGGAGTGCATGGTAGGCTCAGAGTCACTCAGGGAACTCTGGGTTAGGTGGAGCTTGGGTGGTGTCTTGCTGGTAGAGTAGGATTTGCGTTGGTAGAAGGTGGAAAGGAGGGAAGCACAGAGAAGGAGCATGGAGCTAACTGGCTGGGGATCTTTGAGGGCAAGGGGGGGGTGTTACTGTTCATTTTTGTGTTCTTGAACTTATGCAGGGCCTGGCACTTTGGGAGTACTCTATCAATATTTGTTGAATTAAGTGATATTCTTGTAACACTTTAACTAGGCCTGGTATGTTAGGAAGCATGTGAAAAGTGCAGTCCATTATCAGAAAGAAAATTTCACTGATGAATGGTCACCCACCACAGGGAACCTGGGGGGAGTGCTTTCCTTTCCCCATTGAATTGTCAGCCAGCCCACTCCCAGGCTGCTGTAGGGTCCGTGAGTTCCTCCTAGCCCTTTCTCTGGGTCCCCTCAGTGCTGGCTCCCAGTCAGTTCCCTCTGTCTGGTTTTCTCCTCCAAGGACTTGAGGTGGGGTGTTGGGTCCTGGGTACCACAGGAGGGGGCTTTGTGTCCCTTTGGATCCATTGATCTAAAACACCCCCAGGACAGACTTTTTTCTTGTTAATATTGACAACTACTTAGAGCCCATCTGAAGAACATTATTTGTTTCAACACAGTCTCTGCTTTACAAAGCTCCCTCTTCAGGAAGGAGGTAAGGGGAAAGTGGGGAGAAAATACCATTCTGCCCCTATTTGGTTTCCTCACTCCACAGAGTACTTAGTAGACATTCAAAAACGTTTGTTGACTGATTCCATGATTCATGCTGCCCTAATAATTATTTATTCATACACCTATTCAGTAGACATTTGAGCACTGAATATGTGCCCAGGGTTTGCTAGGTAGTGGCTACCGAGAAGAAGAAGGTTTGAAATTGTCTTTGAGGGACTCTTACTAGACATGGAGACCGCCTGAGGGCTGCCCCAACTGCTCCGTTTCACAGAGCGGAAATTAAAACACAGGGAAGTTATATGATTTGTGCAACAGCATACAGTTCTGTTAGCCACAAAGCCACAGGACTAACATTCAAGTTTCCTGACCTGCTAGAATTTCTGTGGTGTGCAGCTGCCCATTGTCATACCTGTAGGTGTGGTGAGCTCTTGTAGGTGAGAGTGGACATTCAGAATGAGCCCACAAATGCCTTGGATTAACCAGAAGGAAATGTCTGACCCAACCATGACCATCTGGGACATTTGCATTATTACTATTTTATTTTTTTTCACATTGAACTTGAAATGAGGAAAACTGAGCCCAGAAACCAAGAGTGGAAGATTTTCACAGGGGATTGGCCCTTAAAAATCTGTGTCTACCTCTATTGAGGTATTTCCCACTGTACTGTGATGTTCTGACTTTGAACTGGGTTCCCTGCATAGCCCAGAGCTCAGTGAAGGCAGAGACCATCTGGTTCATCTTTGTGTCTCTGGCACATAGTACATAGCAGGCTCTAATAAATATTTCTTAAAAATAAAACTGAATATGGGGGGGTCTGGGTGGCTCAGTTGGTTGAGCATCCAACTCGATTTTGACTCAGGTTCTGATCTCAGGGTCTTGAGATCTAGCCCTGCGTCAGGCTCTATGCTCAGTGGGGAGTCTACTTGAGATTCTCTCCCTCTGTCCCTACCCCCACTCTCTCTCTTTCTCTCAAAATAAAGAAATCTTTTTTGGGGGTGGGGGTTGGGGACAGCAAAACAAGGTTTATTGAGCGATAGCAAAGTGATAGTACAAAGCTCCCAAAGAAGAAGGGGACCCGAAAAGGTTGTCACGGGAGTTTCTAAGTCTAGGTTTTTTTTTTTTAATTTTTATTTATTTATGATAGTCACAGAGAGAGAGAGAGAGAGGCAGAGACACAGGCAGAGAGAGAAGCAGGCTCCATGAACCGGGAGCCCAACGTGGGATTCGATCCTGGTCTCCAGGATCTGCCCTGGGCCAAAGGCAGGCGCCAAACCGCTGCGCCACGCAGGGATCCCCAAGTCTAGGGGTTTTTATGGGCTTGTTGACAGGCTGTTTTAATCTAATTAACCCTCCCTGTGTCTGTCATCCAATCAGGTTTTTGTCATCTACCTATCACATGGGGAAGGGTGGAGGGCTTCCTCCAGGGTGGTATAAAATTCTTTTAAGGGTGGTTTCCTCTTAAGGCAAGGACCCCTTGTCCCTGCCTGCCTTTCTAGCTGTTCATCATTCTCCACTCTGAAGAGGTAACCCTAACTGCTGTTAGGGAAAAAGGGCAATGACCGGTCTTAGCTACTTCCTGTTGGTCAGGGGCATTGGATGGGGTGGCAGTCAGTTCCTCTCATTCTGATCTATCAACGGGTCCCCTGTCGATATCTGGTTTGACTTCCATATGAAGCTCCATATGAATCATCATTTGGAGTTTGATGACCTTTATTCTGGAAGATATAAAGCAAGTTGGGGGCATTTAGGAGGCAAAGCCCAAAGCACCAATGCAAGACTGAGTACAGCCAAGGGTCCCGTGAGAGATGGAGGATGTTTTACTGTACTCCACTGTATGTACTGTGAGGGTGAAAGGAATGCAATAAGGAATATGGTTTTGATGGGATATAGGAAGAGTAACATTATCTGTGCCTTGTCACTTCAAGACTAGTTTGAGGTCCTCTCTGTGTTCACAGAGGGGTTTTGGTTCCTTGTTGTTAGGCCCCATTGGGGAGCAGGGTTTGACTCTGGAATGGTGGATCCAGGCTTCAAATTCAGGCACTTTGACTGCTATTAAAGTAGGTAAAACATTGTATGCAGGCCTTCCCTGACTGGCTCTAACAAGCTTCTGGTCCCCAGGGTAAAATGGGACAGGTTGGTTATTTTGGGGCTGGGAGTTGGGAAGCTCCTTGCAAAAGGGATGAAATGATTTATCAAATCAAAGACTCTTGTCTATCAGCAGGTCATTTACAAGGAAGAGTCTCCCATATAAGATCTCGAAGGGGCTCAACTCCTTTTTCATGGGGGTATTCCTAATTCGGAGTAAGGCAACAGGGAGTAGAGACATCCAATTTTGACTTGTTTCTTGTGCTACTTCATTTTTCCAAGGATTGAAGTCTTCAGGCACAGTGTAAGTAATAGATAATGCCCCAAACCTTAGATACTCCTTCTGTTATCACTCTGAAGGAGGTGGGGAGTCCAAACTGAAGGATTTACTAGTGCATTTATCATTTCTGAGGCTCTTTAGGTTATACAGGGGAAGGCCTCAACCCAGTATATGAAGGTATCTGCCCAAACAAGAAGGTACCTGTACCTATGCATTTTAGGCATGTGTGAAGTCCATTTGCCAGTCTCTCCCAGGGTAACTTCCTACTCGCTGTATACCTCTGGGGATTTGCAGATGGGAGAATGGGTTATTATTCATGTTTTTCCTGTCCTAGAGTTAGTTTTCATAGCTTTGGAAATCAAGAGAGCAGGAATGCCACCGCTGCCCCTAAAGTATATCGGTCAGCCACAAGCCACCAGATCTAGCTCTTTGCTTAAATATTCCATTGGCTGTTAGGCTGACCTTGAGCCTGTGTTAGAACACCCAGGGCCATTCCTTTTCTGTCACATACAAGTTGTAAGCCCTCCTGGTAGGAAGACTTAAAGCTGGAGCACTGAGTCAGGCTCTCTCGAGATTTTTTAAAAAGCTTTTTCTGACTCTGGATCTCACATTAATAGGTGGGTACCGGCTGTCTGGATGTCTTTCATCAACCTGTAGAGGGGGCATGCTATTCTCTATATCCTGGTATTTATGAGCAACAGTATCCTGTTATGCCCAAAAAACCTTTCCAACAAGGGAAAGTTCTGGGTTCCTTAAGGTGTATGGGAACAAGCACTGCTGTTAAGCCCTGACACACTTTAGCCCAAGTTGCCCAGACCTGATTAATATCAGCCTCCACAAAGGGGAGGCAACTGCTAGTCTACCCAGGGGCTATCAAGAGAGGTGTGGGGTTCTCAGGCATTAAGAAAGAGTGAGAGAAAATTAGATCTTCCCAGTTGTATCCCAGAAGGTGAGAAAAAAATATGACCATGGGTAGCCCAGTGATGCCCTTAACAACAACACTGCAGTTGGACAGTTGGCCTGGGGTGGAAAGTAGAACAGAAAATGTGGCTCCAGTATCAAGAAGGAAATTGACTGGCTTTCCTTCTATTTCCAGAATTACTTGAGGCTCTGGGTTCTTTGAGTGAGCTGTTTCAGAGGAACCACCACATAGCCAGGCACTATCAGTCCTGATCAGGGGCACTGGCCACTTGAGCCCTTGCAGACTGAGGTCCCCAAGGACATTCGAATTTCCAGTGTCCCTCTCCACAAGTGGGACAAGGGTTATAGGGCCTTGATGTTTGCCTTTGAAGGCGTTCTCACTTCCAGTGTCCTGGGAAGCTACAAGGATGGCATTTGGTGCCAGAACCTTGGGAGGCCAAGTTGGCAATGTCATGCAAGGTCACAACCAAAGCCTCAGAATGCATCTTCAGCTTCTGTTCCTTATTCTCCTCTTGGTCCCGATTGTAAAAGACCTGCTGGCAGTTTGTAAGAGGGTCCCTTTGAGGCCAACAGCCAACTTTTGCAATTTTTTCCCAAATATCTGGGGCTGATTGGGTCTTTCAGAATGATACCAGCCTCAGGAGAACCAAGGGAGATAGCTGTGTATTCAATGAGAGCCTCTCTCAATCTAAGAAAACTGTTGTGTTTTCTTATTTATTTATTTATATATTTTCTTTTTTTATTTTTTACTTTTGCTCTTGGGTTTTTCTCCTGAGTTTGGGTTACCAATAGACCCAGATATCCTTTACCAGAGACTTTGAAAGCTCTCTTAACAATTACCCATGAAAACTTTGAGACAGATGTAACTGACATTTTAATGTGAGCTTATTTGACCTTCAGCCAACTTAGATAGAATAAGTTTCATTCCCGGTTCTAAACCTTATCAGCTGGACAGATGAACAGACGCTATTTTTTTTCCCCCCTACTGAAGTGGGAATATGCAGTCCATATTGGGCTGGAGAAGGCAGGGAAATTTCCCTGAAACAAAAGGAGTTTTGGTAGCTGCTTTGGAATATTCTTTAAAGTCTCTGTCCCAAGGTAGACTAACCACAGTTGGCTCCAATTATAGCCATTAACCCAGGAAATGAATGAGGGGGAAGCTCCCATGTACTGCTCAATTCCTCTATGATGCAGGCTTGGAAGTGATGGCAATACCAGTTTCCAAGGGGATTGTTAGAATCCCAGCTGAGATCCTGAGAGGATCCCAAATGGGGTCTTGAGGAGGTAGAGCCTGGGCTCCAGTTGGAAACTAGAGCTACCCTTGGGCTCACTCATCCCTTGATCTCCATATCTTTCAGCAGTGACCAGAACCCCATGCATTTTTGTCTCGGAGGGGGTCTGTTTTAACAGAAACATTACATCTTTCCAGGTTTGGAAAATTTTCTGAGGTTCCCCCTTTGTCTCAGGTCTTGTAGCAGCATTTCCCCTTGGTCCCCCCTCCAAGCATTACCTGTAAAGCCCTCAAGTGCAGGCAGGTAAGGGTTAGGGTGGACAGGTAAGAGGACCTGATCTTTTTTTTTTTTTTTTTTTAGCTTTCTTTAAGATTTTAATTTCATTGGGATGCCTGGGTGGCTCAGCAGTTGGGCGTCTGCCTTCGGTTCAGGACGTGATCCTGGAGTCCCGGGATCGAGTTCCATATCAGGCTTCCTGCATGGAGCCTGCTTCCCTCTCTGCCTGTGTCTCTGCCTCTCTCTCTCTCTCTCTCTCTCTCTCTGTGTCTCTCATGAATAAATCAATAAAATCTTTAAAAAAAGATTTTTATTTTTTAATTATTTTTAAAATTCTATTTTATTTAAATTCAATTTGCCAACATATAACACCCAGTGCTCATCTCATCATATGTCCTCCTTAATGCTTGTCACTCAGTTACCCCATCCCCCCACCACCTCTCCTTCTGTAACCCTTTGTTCACTTCTCAGAGTTAGGAGTCTCTCATGGTTTGTCTTCCTCTCTAATTTTTCCTCATTCAGTTGCCCCCCTTCCATTATGGTCCTTTTCATGATTTATTATATTCCACACATGAGTGAAATCATATGATAATTGTCTTTCTCTGATTGACTTATTTCACTCAACATAATATCCTCCAGTTCCATCCATGTTGATGTAAATGGTAGGTATTCGTCCTTTCTGGTGGCTGAGTAATATTCCATTGTGTATATACACCACATCTTTATCCATTCATCTGTCGAAGGACATTGTGGCTCCTTCCACAGTTTGGCTATTGTGAGCTTTGCTGCTATGAACATTGGGGTGCAAGTGTCCCTTTGTTTCAATACATCTGTATCTTTGGGTGTAAATACCCAGTAGTGCAATTTCTGGGTCATAGGGTAGCTCTATTTTTAACTTCTTGAGGAACGTCCACTTTGTTTTCCGGAGTAGCTGCACTAGCTTGCATTCCCACCAGCAGTGTGAGAGGGTTCCCCTTTCTCTCCATATCCTCGCCAACATTGTTGTTTCCTGTCTTGTAATTTTAGCCATTCTCAGGTGTAAAGTGGCATCTCATTGTGGTTTTGATTTGTATTTCCCTGATGACAAATGATATGGAGAAGGGGACCTGATCTTAAATCTGGATAAATTAATCTGGATCTACTTTTGATGTGAGTGTGGTGTTCCTTTGTTCCTCCCCATCCCCCACTGTACTGCCACCCCAGGGTTGGGGGGCGGTGGCCAGAATAGAGTAGCCAGGAGCCTGAGATCAATCCTACATTGCTGATATCAGAACAAAAGAAAATGAGCCACCTTTTTCCCAGTTAAAACTAGGAAGGCAAAGTCCCTCAGGTGGCCATGTCTCATTCTCCAACTTATATTGTGATCATGCCCCAGAACAAAAGAAAATGAATTGCAGCTTTGCCTGGTTAAAACCAAGAAGACTGGGCAGCCCGGGTGGCTCAGCGGTTTAGCACCGCCTTCAGCCCAGGGTGTGATCCTGGAGTCCCACATCGGGCTCCCTGCATGGAGCCTGCTTCTCCTGCCTGGTTCTCTGCCTCTCTCTCTCTCTGTGTTTCTCATGAATAAGTAATAAAATCTTGAAACAAACAAAAAAAAACCCAGAAAGCATCTAAGTAAACAATATTGAGCTATTTATAGGTCTGATACTCCTCTGATAGCCTATAATGCCAGGAAGGGACTCTAAAGGAGTAAGGGTCTTGGTCAGGGAATTACCCATCTGCAAGAAGAGAGATAAAGGTATTCCTTACCTCAATTTCTAATAGTTGATCAGGGAGATGTGGGGGGAGAGGCAAAGGCATCCCTCATCTTAGTTCCTCCTCATCTTGTCCTGATAATCTGGCTCTAACTTCTCACGAGACTGACAGCCAGAGCCCCTGCCCTTTCTGTGAGGTGCTAGAAGTAGTCGTGCTTACCCAGGCTTGGCCCTGCCTCCAGAGAGCAACTCTGGTTTCCCCACCCTTAAGACTCCTTTAGAAGTCAATGGATATACTAGATTTCTTTTAGTAGACTTGTTCTGTCTGGCATAGCCACATGGAGGGACAAGGTGGGGCACCCAAGGAGGGGAAATCCACCTGGGATAACCCCTGATGGAACTGAAGATCAGGAGATCCCTTAGATACACCTTAGTTCTTTTGTTCTGCATGGCCATTCCTTCACATAAGTGGGGTAGCCAGTTGGAGGGGGAGTCCTGGTAATACCTGGAATAGGAGCCAGAAATAGGAGACCATTCCTCACAGTAATGGAACTGTGAGTGTGACCTCGTGGAGGCCACCCAAACCACTCTCAAGAGAATGTTTGGAGGACTGTTCTGGGCTTTCCCACTCATTTTCCTAGAGGAGGAATCAGCCGAGAAAAGAGTAGTAGAGGAGTTTCTCTTCAGATGCCTGGACAGGCAAGTAAGGTACCAGATCCCTGTGACAGCCTTCAAGTGTCCACCAAAGAGTAGCTTTGGTCAGGCCCTTCATTTCCTGCTTGGTTTTCCCTAGGTCCCTCACATCCAGTCATCTGCCCCGAAATGAGTTCTGAGTCCTCACCAAACTGACATTCTCAACTTCTGTTGGGGCATCAGTCAGAAAGGGGCTCAGAGAACCTGTCACCCGAGACTTGAAAATGGCAGCTGTGCTAATCGCTCTTACATGGCTGGCGGGTGCCCATTGTTTCAACAACAACAACAACAACAAAAAAAAAATAGGGAGAGAGAGTGCGTGTGTGAGAGACCCTTGCTGCCCACTACTCACATTTAGTTGTTTTTAACAATGGGGGAGATCCCAGATGAGCCCTCATAAATGTTGCAGGATTTTTTTCTGCATCAGTGCCTACAGTTCTTGGTCACGCTGCTTCAAAGAGTGAAGAGGTAGACCAGACAAGAGTGGTGGGCAGCAAAGTAAGGTTTATTGAATGATAGCAAAGTGATAGTACAAAGCTTCCTAAAAGGGAGGGGACCGGAGAGAGTTGCCCTCAAAATGAATCTTTTTTTTTATTTAAAGATTTTATTTATTCATGAGAGATACAGAGGTAGAGAAGCAGGCTCCACGCAGGGAGCCCGACATGGGACTTGATCCCGGGACTCCAGGATCACGCCCCGGGCTGAAGGCAGGTGCCAAACCGCTGAGCCACACAGGGAATCCCCAAAATAAATCTTTTTTTTTTTTTTAAACCTGAATAAAAGGTATATGCCAACAGAGGTGTGGGGTGACTGAGCCGCTGCACAAGTAGGAAAAACCAGTGTCATCAAATCAGCTGATGTGGCTTTCTAATACAGGTCTAGTGCCCAGAATGGGGAAGCAGGTAGTTCTGTGGCTCTGCTGCTTTGTATTCCTAGAATACAAAGTTTCCATTTTGCCAGACACACTTCCCTGGCCCACAGGAAAGGGAAGGGTTAGGAGAGTGTAGGGACTTCAGGATTGTCATTTGGGGGAGGTCTGTTTTGTGAAAAGGTGCTAGATATATTTCAGGGCTGATAGAGAGTAGGCCTCTGACTGGTGAGTATGCAGCAGACACATCTAGCTGAGGATGAGAAAGAGCTGTCACAGTCAAGTAAATTTCCTTGGAAAATTACAAGTTTACTGAGGGAGTTCACGCAGGGACTGGAAATCTGAAAATGTATCACAATGATTTTGTTGTTGCTTATGAAGGTTATAAGGGCAGAGCTTGGCTTGGAACTCAGGTTCCCGACTAATATCACATTTTATTAGGGAGGTTAAGTGCATTTACGGATTATGGCCACAAGATGGCAGCACTGCCCCACTGGTGTTTCCTAAGAATGCTACCCAGGCCTGAGCAAGTCTGTGGTGTTGGGCCAGCGGTGTTGGGATGAGGGAAAAATGAATAAATCAGACACAAGTGAAGTGAATAGGTAATTTTTTCCCCCTGTCAAGTGACAGAATTGAGGTGAGTCTGAAACCATTGCATTTTAGAACTGGAACATACTTTTTTAAAAAATAAAGATTTTATTTGAGAGGGTGAGCATGCTTGTGAGAGAGAGAGAAGAGAGAGAGAGAGAGAGAGAGAGAATGAGCTTGAGAGCACACAGGAGTGGAGGAAGGGCAGAGCGAGAGGGAGCACGGGGCTCCAGGCAGGGCTGGATCCCAAGACCCTGAAATCATGACCTGAGCCAAAGTCAGATGTTTAACCTACTGAACCACTCAGGCCCCTGGAACACACCTTAGAGTAGTGTCTCAAATTTTAATGTGTTTACAGATCACCTTGTTTAAGTACAGGTCAGATTCCTCTGGTTGGGCCTGGGATGCTACATTTCTTTTTTTTTTTTTAATTTTTATTTATTTATGATAGTCACAGAGAGAGAGAGAGAGAGAGGCAGAGACATAGGCAGAGGGAGAAGCAGGCTCCATGCACCGGGAGCCCGACGTGGGATTTGATCCTGGGTCTCCAGGATTGTGCCCTGGGCCAAAGGCAGGCGCCAAACTGCTGCGCCACCCAGGGATCCCGGATGCTGCATTTCTAATAAGCTTCTGAATGATGCTGTTGCTGCTGGTTGGTGGGCCACACTTTGAGTAGCAAAGCTTTAGTAGTTATTTAGGGATTAAGTCTCACTTCACCTAACTTATGGATAAGGAGAAACTGAAGTCCAGAGAGAGTATGTGAGTTGCCTAACAAAGTCATGACTTTAGCACAAAACTTTGTGCATTTAAACCCAAGATGATTCGTAGTCTATTTCTCATGAACTGTATCGTGTGGCCCCTCTTTGCTGTTGTTAGTGGCATCTCTTTGGTATAGGAATGCAGAATCTCGATTTTCGCCACTATCCCCTTTGGTCTTTGCTCAGGGCGTTGCTTTGGTTACTGTGTTACTCAAAATCTTCAGTGGCTCTTGTGTAACTACAAGATCAAGTTCCAATATCTCTGTCTAGTTTTCATCGCTGTACAACGTATAGTCCCACTTTGGCAAGCTTACATAACTTCCCTGTTTCTTTTTCTTTTTTAATTTTATTTTAATTAATTAATTAATTAATTAATTAATGATAGTCACAGAGAGAGAGAGGGAGGCAGAGACATAGGCAGAGGGAGAAGCAGGCTCCATGCACCGGGAGCCCGATGTGGGATTCGATCCCAGGTCTCCAGGATCACACTCTGGGCCAAAGGCAGGCGCCAAACCGCTGCGCCACCCAGGGATCCCCCCCTGTTTCTTAAACTTATTTTCCACCAGATTTGCTCTTCCTTGCTCTTCCTGTTCCCTAAACCACGTTCAGTCTTTTCTCAGTGGAGGTCCTCTCGGCATGGGCTTTGGAGTGAGACACACCTACTTTCTAATAATCTTAGATCCAACACCAACTTTGTCAAGTTACTTTCTCTTCCTGAGCATCAGCATCCTCTGAAATAACCCCATGAGGTGGTTGGGAGGGATAAATAAAATAACATGCAAACCCCTTCTCATTCCTGAAATCCCCCTCAAAATTAGCTTCTACAGTGGTGCCTGACACCTGGTTCCCCGTGCTGGTGTTTCTCATCGTCTCTGTGTCCCTAAGGCTTAACGATTCAAAGGCCTAACCTGAATCCTACCTCTTGTGAAACCTTTCCCAGCCATTCCTGATCTAGGTGACCCTGCCCTTTTGTAAATTATTTCACCTAAGTATTAGCATTTAACTATGTGCCAGGCTCTCAGTGAGACCCAGTAGAGAGGCTTGCCTCTATTACTTGGATTTGTAATAGTTGAGGGAAATTTAGTTACATTTTTTTTTTCAGTGCTCTGTGAGTGTCATAGCTACCATCTCTTTTGTCACTTACTGCCTAGCAGCAGCTCCTCTGCACCAGCAGCACCAGATCCTGGTGATTTGTGAATACTTTAGGGATAGTTCTCATCAGGGTCCTTCCTGCCTCTGGATTTGGGTTAAATTGGTGTTCCTTTTTGCATGTTATCAGATGCAAGGGAAGGGTTGATGAAATCTCTTTATGGAAACCTCAAGATAATAACGCTAAGGAAGTTGAGCATGGTATCATTGCTTCAATAACCTGGTGACAGGAGATGTGTACACTTTCCTATTTCATGAAATTTACAACAGGGTCCTTATTTACTTCAGAAGAGACAAAGGCCAAGTGGAGAGAGCAAGGTTAAGGCAGGTTGTGTAGCTCTGACTTAGATTCTGTGAATAGTTCATTCAGTTGTACCTGGTAGTGCTCTTCTTGCATATGTTCATATATTTATATCACATGATTTATAACTCTCCCTCAGTGGCAGCTCACATCAGGCTCATGACAGTAAAATTATATGGTGTGTGCCTTCTTTGCAGCAAAGGTTTCCTTGAAGTCTGGAGAGAAAACAGACCAGCAGGGCTGGACCCTTTACTTAGCATCCTGCCTTCTTTTTTTTTTATTGGACAGCAGTCTACTCAGTTGTCACTTTCTCAATCAGGGGATTTTTGGTCTTTCCTTTCCCCTACCATGGGTCCATGCCAAAGTCCAAAAATATTTATATTGTGCCTGGAACTGGCTGTTATTTTATTATTTTAGAAAGAGGCCTGAGGAATGGCTTCCTTATCGATTTCCAGGACTCTAATCTTCACTGTCTAAGCTGGTGGTTTCCAGCCCTGGATGCTGAAGAATCACTTGCAGTGCATTTATTTATTTTTTTTAAAGATTTTTATTTATTTATTCATGAGAGACACAGAGAGAGAAAGCCAGAGACATAGGCAGGGAGCCCGATGTGGGACTCAATCCCAGGACTCCAGGATCACGCCCTGGGCCAAAGACAGGCACTTAACCGCTTAGCTACCCATGCGTCCCTCCTGGAGTGCATTTAAAACCTACCAGTGTCCATGTCTTTTGCCCATTTCATGATTGGATTGTTTGTTTCTTTGGTGTTGAGTTTAATAAGTTCTTTATAGATCTTGGAAACTAGCCCTTTATCTGATATGTCATTTGCAAATATCTTCTCCCATTCTGTAGGTTGTCTTTGAGTTTTGTTGACTGTATCCTTTGCTGTGCAAAAGCTTCTTATCTTGATGAAGTCCCAGTAGTTCATTTTTGCTTTTGTTTCTTTTGCCTTCGTGGATGTATCTTGCAAGAAGTTACTATGGCCGAGTTCAAAAAGGGTGTTGCCTGTGTTCTTCTCTAGGATTTTGATGGAATCTTGTCTCACATTTAGATCTTTCATCCATTTTGAGTTTATCTTTGTGTATGGTGCAAGAGAGTGGTCTAGTTTCATTCTTCTGCATGTGGATGTCCAATTTTCCCAGCACCATTTATTGAAGAGACTGTCTTTCTTCCAATGGATAGTCTTTCCTCCTTTATCGAATATTAGTTCACCATAAAGTTCAGGGTCCACTTCTGGATTCTCTATTCTGTTCCATTGATCTATGTGTCTGTTTTTGTGCCAGTACCACAGTGTCTTGATGACCACAGCTTTGTAGTACAACCTGAAATCTGGCATTGTGATGCCCCCAGATATGGTTTTCTTTTTTAAAATTCCCCTGGCTATTCGGGGTCTTTTCTGATTCCACACAAATCTTAAAATAATTTGTTCTAACTCTCTGAAGAAAGTCCATGGTATTTTGATAGGGATTGCATTAAACGTGTATATTGCCCTGGGTAACACAGAAATCTCACAGAGGAAGACATAGACATGGCCAACATGCATATGAGAAAATGCTCTGCATCACTTGCCATCAGGGAAATACAAATCAAAACCACAATGAGATACCACCTCACACCAGTGAGAATGGGGAAAATTAACAAGGCAGGAAACAACAAATGTTGGAGAGGATGCGGAGAAAAGGGAACCCTCATACACTGTTGGTGGGAATGTGAACTGGTGCAGCCACTCTGGAAAACTGTGTGGAGGTTCCTCAAATAGTTAAAAATATACCTGCCCTACGACCCAGCAATTGCACTGTTGGGGATTTACCCCAAAGATACAAATGCAATGAAACGCTGGGACACCTGCACCCCGATGTTTATAGCAGCAATGGCCACGATAGCCAAACTGTGGAAGGAGCCTCGGTGTCCAACGAAAGATGAATGGATAAAGAAGATGTGGTTTATGTATACAATGGAATATTACTCAGCTATTAGAAATGACAAATACCCACCATTTGCTTCAACGTGGATGGAACTGGAGGGTATTATGCTGAGTGAAGTAAGTCAGTCGGAGAAGGACAAACATTATATGTTCTCATTCATTTGGGGAATATAAATAATAGTGAAAGGGAATATAAGGGAAGGGAGAAGAAATGTGTGGGAAATATCAGAAAGGGAGACAGAACGTAAAGACTGCTAACTCTGGGAAACGAACTAGGGGTGGTAGAAGGGGAGGAGGGCGGGGGGTGGGAGTGAATGCATGACGGGCACTGGGGGTTATTCTGTATGTTAGTAAATTGAACACCAATAAAAAATAAATTAAAAAAAATAAAGTACCCACAAAAAAAAAAAAATAAAAAATAAAACCTACCAGTGTCTGTGCCTTATCCCCAGAGAGACTGATTTGATTGGTCTATGGTGTGGGCCAGGTATTTGTGATTTTTATTTTTATTTTTTATTTATTTATTTTATTATTATTTTTTTTAATTTTTATTTATTTATGATAGTCACAGAGAGAGAGAGAGAGAGAGAGAGAGAGAGAGAGGCAGAGACACAGGCAGAGGGAGAAGCAGGCTCCATGCACCGGGAGCCCGATGTGGGATTCGATCCTGGGTCTCCAGGACCGCGCCTTGGGCCAAAGGCAAGCGCCAAACCGCTGCGCCACCCAGGGATCCCTATTTGTGATTTTTAAAAGCTTCCAAGTAAAATAGTTATTTTACAGAGAAACCTTATCCAAGTGGTCAAAGTTAACATCACCAGTAATGGGAGATATCAGTGTCACAGGCCTGATATGATGGACTGAGAAGGCACAGCATCATGTCTGTGGTATTCTTGCCAAAGATGCATAGCTTAAGTTTAATCATGAGAATATATTAGATAAGTTCAAACTGAGGGTCATTTCACAGAATAATTGGCCAATGCTCTTAAAAATGTTAAGTTAACGAAAGTAAAAGAAATTCTCAGGAATTGGCCCAGATTAAAGAAGACTAAGAATATAAAGGCATCAGATACAATTTTTCATCCTAGATGGGTTACTAGTCCAGAAAAAGGACCTTAGTGGAAAGGTTGATAGAATTTGAACAAGAACTGTAGATTAGTTCATTGTATTATATAAATGATAATATATTGATTTTGGTAATTGTGCTTATCTACAACATTAATATTTGGGGAAGTTGAGTGAAGGGTATATGGCAACTTGGACTATTTTTGGAATAGTTTTGAAGGTCTGAAAAGCAAAGAAAAAAGGCTTACAGGGAATTAATGAATTGCCAGAGTTGAGAATCTCTTCCCTGAGTCATCTTGCCTAATATTATCAGAGTTATTTTCCTGACAATGTTGTTCTGTCATGTTTCTGACTTTCTTAAAGCTTCCCAGTTACGTTACTCCTATTATCTGTAGGATAAGCTCAGATTCCTCAGGCTGCCATTCAGAGCTCCCGTAGCATGGCCCCGATCTGCTGCCTTGCTCAACTTACAGTTTTCGTTTTCTTCCTTTCTTTCTTTCTTTCTTTCTTTCTTTCTTTCTTTCTTTCTTTCTTTCTTTCTTTCTTTTCTTTCTTTCTTTCTTTCTTTCTTTCTTCTTTCTTCTTTTTTTTCTTTTTTTTAAAAGATTTATTTATCCATTTGAGAGAGAGAGAGAGAAAGAGCGCATAGTAGGGAGTGGCAGAGGGAGAGAGAAACACAAACAAACACTGCACTGAGTGCGGAACCTGACTCAGGGGTCTATCTCATGATTCTGAGATCATGAAGAGCTGAAACCAAGAATCAGACATTTAACTGACTGTGCTACGGAGGCGCCCCAACAGTTTACTTTCTTGTGTCAGAATTTATTTTAATTCTTTCCCTTATTCCTATAATGCCCCTGCCTTCCTGCCTAGCCTCCTGAATTACTGTTCACTCTAAAGCCCATCTCAGACCTTGTCTCTTCACTGAAGCCCTTTGTGAGTACCTCTGTTAGAAGCAGTCATCTTTCCTTTCCTTGAATTCTGGCAGGTAGGATGCTGTGGAGTGAAAACATGAGCTTTAGATTCAGAAATATGTGAATCTTAGTCCTGGTTCCATTTTTTTAACAAGTTCTTGCAGGAGACAAGTTAATAGACTTCTTGGAGTTTTGGTTTCTCATTTGCAAAATAGGGATAATAGCACTTGCTTCAAAGGGCATTAGGTGAGGTGTAAACATAAAGCTCCCCAGGACCTAGGAGGTTCCTTCCATTCTTCCTCTGTAGCCTCAGAGGGATTGTGGGAACAAAGGCACTCATCAAGATTACCTGCTGGTCCCTTAATAAAATATAATTGCTTCTGGTCATCACTAAAATGATAGACACTCCTGAGATGAATTGAGTGGCTGGGGCTTTAAGAAATTCAACTGAGATTACTTTTTCCTGGAACCCAACTCAGTGAATAAGTGACCTATGGGTAGAAGAATGTAACTCAAAAGAGGGAGAAGGGAGGGACAATGGGTTTCTAAATGGAGAGCGCTGTGATGCCTCCCACACCCTCCCCTTTGCTCTCAGACAGTATTGAGGAAGTACAACTCCCTACTAATGTCCTTAAGCCATGAGTCCTGCCAAGCAGCCCTTACTAATCCATTCCGTGCTATGTACAGAGGTGAGTCAGGTCTCCTGTGCGGTGAATGCTTTCCTCCCTTTTCTGTTCTCTCTACCCGCACAGCTCTCAGTGCCCAAGTTTGGCCCCAGGCCCAAGTCTCTAGTATTGGTCTAAGAAGACAAGCCCAGGAGGGGCAAGCTGAGAAGGAAGTCAGATTCAACAGGCATGGAAAGAGACAGGTGGGGCTGCCATTGTACAAAGGCCACAAACCTGGGTGTGTTTTATGACTGTTTCTGCATTTGCAATCTCCGCCCCTTTATGACCATTCCCAGCCTCCTGCTTCTCATTACATCTTTCACTAGTATACCTCTTTTGTGGCCAGAGAATGGCTGTGCAAATAGTTGACAGTTCAGTAAGAATGACTTCATGGAGACTAGGAACTTGATCTTCCCAAAGGAGATTTTTCCTAAAAGAGATTGAGGTTCATAAAGGCAAGCTTTTATGAGGGATGTGCAATTGTGAGTGTGGTGTGAGGAAACAAGTGCATGTGTGAAAGGCAAGACGGAAAACGAAATGCTGACTGTTGAATCCTGCAAATGTGGTTGGGGAGCAAAAATCATTTTGAAAGACAGATTTCATTTAGGAGATCTCCAAAATCTTAGGATGTTCTCCTCCCAGATTAAATTATTAATATTTGGGTGGGAGATGAAGTTAGATTATGAGTTGTGGGATATTGGGTAAATTACTTAACTTTTCTGTCTCAGTTTTTTTAATCTGTTAACACAAGGATGATAATATTCATGGGATTTTTTTTTTTTTTTTTTTTTTTTGTGGAGGCTGTAGCTACATAACAGCCTTTAGGATGGTGCCTGGCACATAGCGAGCGCTGAGTGGATGTGAGTTCTAACAGTAATGGCAATAGGCAGAGATGCTGGTCACCTGAGTGGGGATGTACGTTTAAGCCAGGGTCCTGGCAGACCAGCTGGACATGAAAATGATAGGGAGAAGTTAATTTCTAGGAGTGGAAGGATTAGGTCACAGTAACTCATGAACAACATTCTGGAAAATGTCATAATCCAATGGCAGGATTCCCAGAGAGTGTGTGGCTTCTGTCACAGTTATTGTTCCTGGGGGCGGGGCCTGGAAATGTGTCCCAGAGTTCAGTGGTCTTGCTGGAAGCTGAGCCTAGAAGTGGGCTTTAGGGGACATCTTTGCAAACAGCATTCATCCTGCTAAAGGAGTTCCTTGGGATGTCTGGGCACTGCTCCTCTCTCTGCACTGTTGTTATTTAGAAGGAGTAGAGAGAGGACTACAGAAGGATGAAATAAAGAAATGAATGTATAGATTCACAGCGCAGAATTGGGACTGGCGCCTGTAAGTTATGAGGAAGTCTATATAAGTTTTAAGTGAACATAAAAGGACTTTTAAAAACCCAGACCTAGAACATAAAGACTCCTAACTCTGGGAAATGAACTAGGGGTGGTGGAAGAGGAGGAGGGCGGGGGATGGGGGTGAATGGGTGACTTGCACTGAGGGGGGCACTTGACAGGATGAGCACTGGGTGTTATTCGTATGTTGGCAAATTGAACACCAATAAAAAATAAATTTATTATTAAAAAAATAAATAAAAAACCCAGACCTCTTCATATAAATACAGTGGTGGCCTTGAATAGATATCAGATACCAGAAACACTGAAGCAGAGTCACAAGAGGTGGGTAGTAGGGCATTCTTTGCTAAATGATGAGAAAGGAGACAAAGGGGGAAATGAGGGTGGGAGGGGGAGAGAAAAGGGGGAAAGAAATGGGGGCAGTGAGGGAAAGGGTGGAAGGGATGGTTAGCAAGGGTACATTGCACTCCAGGCACTGTGTGTGATGCTTCAGACAGCCTACCTTATCCTTTCACTGTCTTTTCCTGATGCAGTGAGCATTAACCTTGTGCTATAGATGAGAGAAAAAGAGGCGCAGGGAGGTGAAGTGATTGATCCAGGATCATCCAGCCAGTTAACATGAGAGAGATATGGTGTTTCACCTCAAAGCTTGTGCTCTTGCCTGTGTGTCAGAAGAAAAGAGAAGGAAGGCTAATGAAATTTCTGTTGTAGAGTTCAGAAAAGGTACCTGTGGTACCTAGAGTGATGGCTTCCCCCAAGTGTCTACATCCTAACCCCTGTGGATGTTACTTAATTTGGCAAAAGAAACTTCGCAGATGTGATGAAGTTAAGGATCTTGAGATGGTAAGAGCATCTAGGATTATACAAGAGGGCCCAGTGCAGTCACAGTGCCCTTGTAAGTGAGAGAGGGAAGCAGGAGAGCCAGGATTGGAGAATAGCAGTGAGGTTGAGCAAGGCCATCCACTGGCCATTGCTGGCTTTGAAGGCAGAGGGGCTGGGAGCCAAGGAATGTGGGAAATGGGGACACATTCCCCTAGAAATGGGGACAGGTGGAGAAGCAGATCTGCCTCCTGAACCTCCAGAAGGAATATCAGCCTGTCAACACCTGGATTTAATGCCAGTGAGACCCATTTTGGGCTTCTGACCTCCAGAAGTGTAAGAACTGGAAAAAGAAAGTATTTGATCTTTGCATTCTGGATGGTTACAATCTGCCACCTGGAAAAAGACTGGAAAGAATATGGCCAAATATTAAACAATGATTAGGTCTAGATTACAGGTGGAAAATTGAGTAGATGATAGGTATTTTCTTTTTCATACTTTACCTTAATTTTCAAAAATAAAAACATTAAGTATCATTACTCCAGAATGTCATAAATAGCCCCTCCTGAGTTTGTCTTCTTAGACTAATACTAGAGACCTGGGATTGGGGCCAAACCAGAGGATCCAGCACTGAGCTGTGCAGGTGGAAAGAGCAGAAAAGGGAGAAAAGCGTTCATTGAATAGGAAACTGACTCATGGGACACCTGGGTGGCTCAGCGGTTGAGCATCTCTCTTCAGCCCAGGGCGTGATCCTGGAGTCCTGGGGTCGAGTCCTGAGTCAGGGTCCCTGCATGGAACCTGTTTCTCCCTCTGCCTGTGTCTCTGCCTCTCTTTCTCTCTGTGTCTCTCATGAATAAATAAATAAAAGGAGTGAAAAAAAATATAAAGGGGAAAGAAGAGAAAATGAGTGAAAATATCAGTGAGGGTGACAAAACATGAGAGACACCTAACTCTGGGAAATGAACAAAAGGTTGTGGAAAGGGAGGTCGGTGGGGGGTTGGGGTGACTGGGTGATGGGCACTGAGGGGGGTACTTGGTGGGATAAGCACTGGGTGTTATGCTATATGTTGGCAAATTGAACTCTAATAAAAATATTTAAAAAATAAATAAAATCTTAAAAAAAAATAAAGGAAACCGACTCACCTCTGTACATAGATAGCACTTGGGCACGGAATGGATTAGTGAGGGCTGCTTGGTTTATAGGGTGTGTTCTGATTGCCTGCTCTTCTCTATTAACTTTCTCCAAAGCCCTTCCTTCCTTCTCACCTCTCCTCTCATCTACTCACAGCCCCCATTTTCCAGAAGACTAAATAGGCAGTTATATGTGACACCCCTGTCCCCCGGTAAAGAATATCCATATGGCCAAAACCCTAAGAAATTAATGTTCTGTGGGAGCAGGGAGAGGGAAGCTCTCATCTGCCTGCGGGAGCCCCTTCAAGATTGCTGAGTGAGCATGCCCTTTGAGTTTGCTGAGGGCAAGAGCAGGAGAAGGAAGGGTGTTAGAGGCAGAGGAACAGCTGTTGCAAGGGCAGGAAGGGAGAAACAGTAGATTCCCTCCTCCTCCCCCTTCGCGGCCTAGGAACAGTAGACTTTGTTCTTAAATCTAAATGGCCCATAACCCCAGTGGATCAAACCCAAAGGAATGAGATTCTAGGCACCAAGGAATAAGATCAGAGACCTGTTATAGGGCAAACCAAGACACTCTCACAACTGAATTGTATCAAGTAGCTTTGGACTTGGTGTCCAGGGAGAATGTGCTCGTGAAATATTTGTTGTTTAGGGGAGCGTGAGTGGCTCAGTGGGTTGAATGACTGATGCTTGATTTTGGCTCAGATAGTGATCTCGGGGTTGTGGGATTGAGCCCCAACTTGGGCTCCACGCTTAGTGCGGAGTTGCATGTCCCTTTCCCTCTGTTCCGCTCCCAGCTTGTTTTCTCTCAAATAAAAAGATAGATAAAAAGAAAGAAAGAAAGAAAGAAAGAAAGAAAGAAAGAAAGAAAGAAAGAAAGAAAAGAAGAGAAAGAAATATTTGTTGTTTAAGGCTCTGGCTTTTCTACTCTTTCCCTCCTGTTTCTTGCAGTACTGGGGTGGGCAGGATCCCCCTGTCCTGTATATATGTCCCTGGTATTTTGCAGGAAGAGTTTGTTGCCTTTGTTGATCTGTAGCGAGCTCTGAGTTGTTTTTGTGTGTGTGTGTGGTGGGGGGGGGGGTTTCACCAGCAATTAAGGAAATGGTAGAGTGGCTCCTTTCTCCACTAACAGTCTCATTATGGAGTCATCGAAATTTCATCTTGATTCTTCTACTCTCCAGGGAGCCACACCTTTTCCTGGTCCTCCTAGATCCTGGGGGACTCGGAGGGCATGCAGAACTCTCTGTGAGGGAAAACAAATAAACACACAACAGAAAACAAAACCCAGGAATGAGTAAGAACTGTTGCAGTTGCCTCTGTTTTCTTAAGGTATGTTATGTGTTCCTTTCTCCCTTGCCCCTCTCCACCCTGATGTTTGAGGGCCAAGTCCCCATCTCTAGGCACAAAACTGGTTTCCTTGCTCCTATTATGGTTTGATTCCACCCACCAAGACAATGGGCCTTTTTTTCCACCTAGAGTCAAAGGCCCTTGTGTTTGGCCTTAGGAGTTCCACTCTGAACTGGTGCCAAAGCTCGAGACTTCCTGTTCTGTTCCTCCCAGGTCATCTGAGAATCTGCAGGCTTATGGGGTGTGCTGGGGAGTCCTGAGTTATGTCCAGGAAAAAAGGAAGGTTATGGGAATCCCACATGGTTGTTCTTGGGAGAGTCTTCTAGGCCTCTTGGTAGAAGAAGCAGAATTGTGGGCCAGGGGACCTCGGCCCTGGTGCTGGTGACTAAAACTCTGTCCTTGAATTAGGAGATTTGTTTCTCTAGCCCTTAGTTTTGGCATGTGCACAATGAGGGGCTTTGGCTACAAGAGCACAGGCCCTGCGGCTTGAACATCCTGGCTATGCTTTTCCCTTATCTTCCGCATTAAAGTCCATATCATCCCTTCAGGGCCCAATGATCCACCATTATATAAAATAATTTTGGCTGATGTCTGTGTGAGAGATGACATGTTCCCTAGGTGGCTGGTCTCTTAGGTTAGAGTGGAGTACTGGATATTTTTGGCCTGGTCTTATTTTGGGGCTCTCTTTGGTAGCAAGAAGAACAGGGCTCTCCCAAATTGTGAAAGTCTTGACAACCAGCCTAAGGAGTTTGAAGTCCTGTGAGTGGGGAACTAACTACCAGAGGCTTTCAGTGGGAAGTGACCTGGTCAGATTGTGTTTCAGGACATACGCTCTGGCATCTGGTTTGTTGCAGCTGCGGGGAGTCTGCCTGGGAGTCAGATCTGAGCTGGGAGAGCAGTGGCAGGAGAGCCATTTGAAGAACTGGCAGGCCTTGGTGAGTGACCAGTGTGGGTGGTGGTGGGTTGGGGGCTGACGATGACTTGGAGCTGTGTGTGGTTTGGGCTCCTGGGTGGGTCAGGTGCCATTTGCCCTGAGGTAAGGATGAGGGATAGGTTGGCCTGGGACTGAGATGCTAAACGCAGCTTTGGGTATGTTTGTATGAGATGCCTGTGGACTGTCCTGGTGGAAATACTGTATGGACAGTGGGGAGAAGCTCTATGAGGAGGCCAGGCTGGGGTGAAGAAGTGGTGGAGGAAGCGATGGAGAAGAGGGAGTGTGCCCAGAACCTGTCTCAGCTTGGCCTGGTCCCCTCAGCACAAGGCCATGGGTGTGCAGGCCTGAGCTCTACTCTCTGTCCACCTTTTCTGTTGATCAAAGTGATTTTTCAGGGTTTCGGCCAGATGGATATTCTTTGCCTAGGGATCACTTATTAACTGTCTATAAATCATTTGGAAAATGGGGGCTGTGGGTCGATGAGGGAAGAGAGGGGAAGGAGGGAAGACAAGCAAGGGCTTTGGAGAAAGTTAATAGAAAAGAGTAGGCAATCAGAACACACTGACAAAACACTTGACATTCATCATAAAATAAAGCACAATGTAAATTTAAACTTTCGTTGAGAGCCTGGCATCCAGGGGCAGAAGAAGGGTGGTGAGATTAGCAGGGCACAGGGCAGAGGTAATTTAGGATTAAGCTAGCAAAGCAACTTGCTCTAGAAATCCTTAGCTTAAAAGTTACTTGACCTGTCAGTTTCTTGGGAGTGATGAGTTTTATATGTACATATTACAATATAAAACATGATGTACTTACTAATTATAGTACAACTGACAACTAGTAGAACAGCTAGTACCCAGCAAATACTGTGCACTTACTACCTGCCAGGCAGTGTGCTAAACATGGTAAATAACTAGATCACCTCATGAGCTCCCCATAAACACATGTGGTGGGTACTTTTATGAACCCCATTTTATAGATGCGGGGGCTCAACTGCAGTCATCTGCTCAGCTCTCTGCAGCTCTTGCACAGGAGCCAGAGTCTGAAGCCAGGTCTGGGGACTTCACAACCTGTGCTCTTAGCTACTCAGAGTCAGGTGGGGCAGTGAGAAGGTAGGACTTTCTGAGATGGTCCTTGATTATTTGTATCAGAATTATCTGGGATGTTTGTTAAAAATTGAGATCCACAGGTCTCACCCTGCAGCAACCAAAAGCAGAATTTCTCTAACATGGATAGTTGAGACTACTGAGAGGGGGCTGGATGTCTGGGTTCCGGAAGGCAGTGGAATCTTGGCTTCTTTAGTCACCCACAGTTTGGGTCTGGTCCCTCTGTGAATCAACAATGCAGTCTACGCTTGTTTTCTTCCTCTGGGCTGTTGGAGGGATACATTCCTTCCCGAGAATGTATGAAATCATGCTGACATTTATGATAGGGAGGCATTTGGAGGCAGCGTCCTTTATTCACATTTTCCTTTCACCCTTCATTTGCCTCTTTCCACTCAAGGTGGGTTTCACTTCTCTCCCTGTCCCCTGGTGTAGCTTACCATCTGGGTGATACAGAGACTAGGGGAGGGCAGAGGAACAAGGGAGGGGTTCAGGCTCTGTGGGGGCCATGCTGAGAGGGGCAATGGCATTGCAGGTGGAGCTTTCCATGCAGTTTAGCTGCTTCACCCTGTGAGAGTGGGGACAGTGGAGCCACAGCCTGGGATGTGGGGTAGAGACCCTGTCACCCATGGCAGTGGGCTTTTCTGAAATGGAGGGTTAATCTCCCTAAGGGCTCCAAGCCAGGCAATGCAGATAAATGGGAGGAAATAACAGTCTTCATTTCACCCCTTGCTGAATTTGGAGGGCCGATCCAGTTACACCCCTACCTTGAGTGAGGACAAGGGAGTTTTATACAGTTCACTTTGAGGGATATTCCCACAGCAGCCTCCTCCTCCAGGAGTTGTAGAGGTAGGGGGAGAGCCCGGGGCTGGGAGTGAGGAGAGCTGGTTCTTAGTAGTGTGTGAACTGAGTGTTACCTGAGAAAGTCACTAGCCTACCCTGGACTTGGGTTTTCTTATCTGAAGTTGAATTTCCTTGAGATAATGTTTTCTGTTCCTTCTTGCCCTCAAGCTCTGATTCTATGATTAGTAGCAGAAAGGCAGAACCTTGAATGCTGTTTCTGTCACGTGTGCCTCCCTTTCCCCAAATGAGCAAGTTGGCAATTCTATTGGTGTCTCTTCTTGCACTGCTCTGTGTTTATTTCAGTGGCCTGAAGACGTCCACCGTGGGTGTGGTGGGGAGAGTCTTTGGAGCCAGGTGCCCCCATTGGCCCTGGGGAAGGAGGGCCTAGTTGCAGTTCTCTGCCATTGCACAGAATACTCATGTTTTGGTTTGATATTATTTCTTTTCCTGTTCTTCCACCTCCTTCACAGCCTTACCTTGAGCATCACATTCAGTTTCCGGAGTGGGTTATGTTTGGATGACTTTCCGGGCTCTTTCCTGCCTGTGGTTCCCTGAAACAAATAGCAGGAAATTCTTTTCATAGCCATCAGGGCTTCCATTTCGTGTTTTCCTCTTTCTCCACAGAAGCGAACAGAACATACAAGGCACAGAGACACGAGTGCATGCTCTAGCTCCCAGCATTCATCTGTGTTGAAGTGTGATGGGGTTATGTTCTTAATATTGTCTGGGGGCTCGCTGCACACTTATTTGAGTCATGTGGCATCCTGATGGCTTGTGTGTCACTGTCATTTAGTTTAGTGCAGGTGCTGAGAATGTGCATGCCTGTTACAAGTGCCTGAGTGTGCTTGTGGTTCAGAGTGTGGGGTCTAGGTTGGTTGATGCTGAGAGGAAGTGATTCAGGAGCTGGTTTGTTCTGTTTCTGCTCTTTTTTGCAAAATACTACTAACATGCTGTCAGATAGTTAATTAAAAAGGTGTTAGAAATTTCTTTAATCTGGTCTGAAATTCACATTGTTTTATTCTCGGGTATGTAATGTGTGAGGGTGTGGAGAGGTGGAGAATGAAACACCGGGCCTTCCTGAGCAGTTGAGGCTGGTTCTCAGAAATTAGATGTTGATTATTTAACTCTCTCTGTCCTTGGATTTGTGAGCAGGATCCAGAGGACTGAAGAGCTTTGGTGACAGAGGTATTATGTTGTTTTGGGATGATTAGAGACAAGTTGACAAGCAGGAAACAGGTCAAGTTTGTGGCTTGTTTCTAATTCCAACCTTTAAGAATAATTTAATTTCACTAATACTGTCACCTACTCCAACTGTCAGGTGCTGAATTTTCAAAGATAAATGAAATTTGCTCCCTGTCCTTTTTTTTTTTTTTTTAAAAGATTTTATTTATTCATGAGAAACACACAGAGAGAGAGGCAGACACACAGGCAGAGGGAGAAGCAGGCTCCATGCAGGGAGCCTGATGTGGGACTTGATCCCAGGTCTCCAGGATCACGTCCTGGGTCAAAGGCTGGCACTAAACCACTGAGCCACCCAGGGATCCCCTGTCCTGAATTGTTAATAGTTGACCTTTCCTTGGATAGGACTTTCTGGGCCCAATTCCCTCAGTACCTGATTCTTGCACCAGAAAGCCTTTGGGAGCTCTCAGGACCAGACAGGAGAGGTCAATGCTAGAATGGCGGATGCAGGAGAAAGGGGCAGGAGTCCAGCTTCCTGTGCCGTCTATCTTTTTCAGGAGCACAGTGACTGTGGGAGATAGGAAACTAGGCTCCTTCAGAAACGTTGCAATAGGTAAGATGGTGGGAATGGCAGCTCCAGTTGTCCCTCACCTTGTCTCTCAGCTCCTCACGACTCAAGAACATGCCCTCAAGCAATCCCAGAGATGGACAGTGAGTGCCTGTTCTGTGAGGCCTTGGAAGCAAGATTGGTTAGCTACTCTTAAGAACATCAGCAGTGAGCAGCGAACATCAGCAGTGAGCGGCGCCTGGGTGGCTCAGTCGATTAAGCTTCCCACTCTTGGTTTCAGCTCAGGTTGTGATCTCAGGGTTGAGATAGAACCCTGTGTCAGCTCTGCATTCAGCATAGAGACTGCTTAAAATTTTCCCTCTCTCCTTCTCCCTCTGCCCCTCCCACTCTTTCTCTCTCTCAAATAAATAAATCTTAAAAAAAGAAAAAAGAACATCAGTAGTGAGAAGGGAGGGCAATTTGAGGCCTTGCAGAATTATCTTTAGGGAATTACAGTTACTTCACTCCATTCAGACCTAGAGATTGACAGTAGCTAATGCACTAAAAATGCTCAGACTGACTGGTGCCAAAACTTCTTCTGACTGGGGTAGTACTTCCCCTCCCTATGGAAAACATTTCGCTAAGACTCCGTGATGTCCTTTTGTGACTTCTTTTCCTTTTCAGTATTGCCTTTTTTTTTTTTTTTTTTTTTTTTTGCATTTATTCTATGCAGAATTTACTCCCGGGCCATAAGTTTTTGTTTCTTCAGTTTCTTCTGGGATATCTTTTTCTTCTGTGCAACCTCTTCTTCTGGTTTAGGAACAATCTGCTCTTTTTCAGTAAGAATCATCTCAATGTGGCAGAGAGAGCTCATGTATGGATTAATCTGGCCATGAGCCCTGTAGATTCTATATCACATCTTGGGGGCTTTATTCACCTGGATGTGCTCAATGACCAGAGAATCTACATCTAAACCCTTAAGTTCAGCATTACTTTCCGCATTTTTAAGCATGTGCAGTAAAAATTCAGCACTCTTCTTGGGCCACCGACCCTGTGTCCAGCCCCACTGTTTGGCCTGTGCACACCTACCAACTCCACCATTGTAGCGACGGAATGGCACATACTGCTTCTGCAAAGTGACATCTTTCAGATACTTGGTGGCTTTTTGAATATGCATACCCTTGATGGCTTGGGTAGTTTCACGTGTGTTCTTAAAGTGAACACGAAGATTTGAACCTCTCGACTTGCATGATTTTGTAGGGTTTTCTGGGTCCAGCGAGTAGCCAACCATCTCCGGAGGTCACCTTAGGCTGCTCGGGGGAAGAGGAAGACCAGTATTGCCTTTGAAACTCATTTCAGCTTGAGGTCACTGGTGTAAAATTACTTGGGGTAGGGTGAGTGAAAATTTTTACTCTACATTCTTGTGATCAGCTCTGGGCCTGCACATTTTTACTTCTCCAGGTTGACGCCGGGAGCTTCATTCCAGCGGGGGTCCTTTTGTAGCTCTTACGCCAGCCCAGTTGTTCCCTATGCAAGACTTCAAGTGCTGGGATTTCTTAGATGTCCATGTGCCTTTAGAGTCAGGTAGACCAGACCTGGATTTAAGTTCACACTTTGTTCTTTATTAACTGTGTGACCTTGGCACGTAGCTTAAGCTCTCTCTCTCTCTCTCTCTCTTTTTTTTTTTTTAATTTATGATAGTCACACAGAAAGAGAGAGAGAGGCAGAGACATAGGCAGAGGGAGAAGCAGGCTCCATGCACCGGGAGCCCGACGTGGAATTCGACCCCGGGTCTCCAGGATCGCACCCTGGGCCAAAGGCAGGCGCTAAACCGCTGCGCCACCCAGGGATCCCCTTTATTTTTATTTATTTGTTTTTTTATTTTTAAGCTCTCTTAATACCCAGTTGCTACACTCCTTTCAAATGGAGATGATACCTACGTAATACTTACTATAAGAGAAATATGCATTGAGTGCCTATTTATTAATTCAATTAATCCTCATACATTTCTAGGAATTAAGTGCTAATGTAATTGCTATTTTTCAGATGAAGAAATGAAGGCACAGAGAAGTTAAGTAGCAGGACCAAGTTAATGCAATGTGTAAGTGGTGGAGCTGAGATTCTGAACTTGGGCAGTTTGACCCCAGAGTTTGTGTCCCTAACTACTGTACTAGACCTTTTATTCCTAGTATGTTAACAAGAATTCATAGAGACCAACATTTAAAGCACTGGGTATAGTGCTTGGCGCATACTAGGTGCTCCGTAAATGGTACCTCTTTCTACCAGAGTGGAGGAGCCTGCTAACACATGGGCAGCTGGAAGATGTGGCCCTGAGTCCGGGTCAAAAGGGAGGCACAGGAGTCCTCCTGCTGACATGGAGTTTACACAGTGTCAGGGCTCCTACCAATCTGTCTCTTTTAGATAGGGCTTATTGGCAAAAGTCTTGTCCTTGTAATCCTAAAGTTGCCCAACAGGCCCCGAAAGGAAAACACAGAAGCTGAAACTGGGTGGCCATAGGGAGGGGCTCCCTCCCTGCAAGCCAATGCTCGAGAATCACTTCTCTGATTCTGCTTCAGAGGAGTTTGACCTCTCACTTCCTGACATCTAATGCGTTTAATGTGTGTAAACTGGACCTGCCAGTTTACACACAGAGCCACCCAGGTTTTCCAAATAAGCCACCTGTGGAACAGAGTGAGGCTACTGCCTAAATTGGCACAGGGGAAGGGGTTGTGCCTGGAAGCCAGAGAGACCCATATGTGGGCTTCAGAGGAGGGCGGTATCAAGCTGGCTCTGCTACCTGGTGTTGTGTACCTTGGCTCTCCACCTGGCCCTGGGAACGGCTTGGTCAGCAATGAACGGTTCCGGCACACCTACTCCACTTGAGGTGCCAGCGGGGTTTAGAGGCCACAAGGCTTTGGATTTCCTTCATGGCTTTGCCACTTTTTAACTGGGTGGCCTTGGCCTTTTATTCATGTTCTCTGACTCTCAATTTTCTCATTTGTGAGAAAATTGTGAGGATCAAGGGAAATAACATACATAAAGCACCAGAACAACAATTCACATACTGTAGGTGCTCAGTAACTGCTCTCAGTCATGGTTGGGTGAAGTTGAGGGGTGGGGGAATATAACATACGGTTTTTTGCCTTTAAGGAAGTTATAGTCTGGGCGGGGTCAGCGGTAATGAGACAAGTAAACATAAATCACAATGTCATAGGGGCAGCATATAATGTAACACAGGGCCCCAAGTATAACAGACATGAGAATTTTTGGGGTTCAGATGTAGGAGAGCTTCCCTGGACTAGGCTGCTCAGAGAAGGCTTCCTAAACAAGTGAACTGTATACATGTGCAAAGTTTGGGAGGATGACAGAGTGGCATTCGAAGAAAGTATCTGAGAGGAGACCAAGCAGCGTAAGTTTAGAGGAAGGAGAGGAAACCAGTTGGATACCCCTAAAGGATAGAACCATCCATCCTTGACAAAGTTCAGGCAAAGGCAGATATTCCAGATAGGATTTTTTAAAAGATTTATTTATTTATTTATTTGAGAGAGAGAGAGAAACTGAGTGTGTGCACATGATGAGCAAGTGGGGGGTTGGAGCAGAGGGAGAGAAGCAGACTCCACACAGAGTGCAGAGCCCAATGCAGGGCTTGATCCCCCCACCCTGAGATTATGACCTGAGCCCAAACCAAAAGAGTTAGATGCTCAACCGACTGAGCCACCCAGGCCCCCCCTACCCCAAACAGGTTCTTTAAAAAAGACAGAGAAAGGTGAGTTTCAGGCAAAATTTTAGAAGAAATTCCAGGGTTTCAAAATTAGAGTGGTCTGTAGGTAGGACAAAAGAGTTGGCTGCCAGTAAGCTCAGTCCAGATTAAAGCTCAAGAGACATACTTAGAGGGCAGAAAGAGAAGTAAACCACTCCCCCACCCCCACCCCATCTGGACCTGCCAGTTTATACACAGAGCCACCCAGGTTTTCCTAAAAGGGAGTGAAAACAAAGTCAGGTCAAATCCTTGGCGCAGGGGCCTGAGGAACTGGATCTGTTAATCTAGGAAGTTCAGACTTTGGCATGTGGTATCCAGTGAGAATTCCCTGGTTAGGCTCTGGCTATCCTTGGCTGGAAATGTTTTTCTTTGGAAAAAAAATTTTTTTTTTTTTTTGTATTTTTTCTTTTCTTGTTTCTGTTCATAGTTCCTACTGAAAAATTAGTCTTGGCTGAATTAAGTAGAAAAGGTTTGTTCTTACCTAGCCAGAATAACTAGGGTGATTGTAAGAACAGCTCTGGAAAACAATGTGGTTGTGGCCATGGCCTTCCCGTTGCCCTTTTGATAACTTTAATAGCATGATTGTATTGTCATTATGACCTATTTTTTATCTGACTGAGTATATATTTAACTTCCCTCAGTCCTCTGAAAGCAACTTAAGGTTGGAAGCTGTGTCTTTACTTCTCTTTTTTTCTTTCTCTTTTCCTTCTTTCCTTCTTTCCTTCCTTCCTTCCTTCCTTCCTTCCTTCCTTCCTTCCTTCCTTCCTTCCTTCCTTCCTTCCTTCCTTCCTTCCTTTTTCTTTCTTTCTCTCTTTCTCTCTTTCTTTCTTTCTTTCTTTCTTTCTTTCTTTCTTTCTTTCTTTCTTTCTTTCTTTCTTTCTTTTCAATTTGCCAACATATAGCATATCACCCAGTGCTCATCCCTCCAAGTGCCCCCCTCAGTGCCTGTCACCCAGTCACCCCAAAGCCTGCCCACCTCCCTTTCTACTACCCCCTTGTTCATTTCCCAGAGTTAGGAGTCTCTCATGTTCTGTCATCCTCACTGATATTTCCCACTCATTTTCCCTCCTTTCCCCTTTATTCCCTTTCACTATTATTTATATTCCCCAAATGAATGAGAACATACACTGTTTGTCCTTCTCCGATTGATGTACTTCACTCAGCATAATACCCTCCAGTTCCATCCACATTGAAGCAAATGGTGGGTATTTGTCGTTTCTAATGGCTGAGTAATATTCCATTGTATACATAAACCACATCTTCTTTATCCATCTTTTGATGGACACTGAGGCTCCTTCCACAGTTTGGCTATTGTGGACATTGCTGCTATGAACATTGGGGCACAGGTGTTCCGGCATTTCACTGCATCAGTATCTTTGGGGTAAATCCCCAGCAGTGCAATTGCTGGGTCATAGGGCAGTTCTATTTTTAGCTCTTTGAGGAACCTCCACACAGTTTTCCAGAGTGGCTGTTCACATTCCCACCAACACTGCAAGAGGGCCTTTCTCCATATCCTGGCCAACATTTGTTTCCTGTCTTGTTAATTTTCCCCATTCTCACTGGTGTGAGGTGGTATCTCATTGTGGTTTTGATTTGTGTTTCCCTGATGGCACATGATGTGGAGCATTTTCTCATGTGCTTGTTGGCCATGTCTATGTCTTCTTCTGTGGAATTTCTGTTCATGTCTTTTGCCCATTTAATGATTGGATTGTTTGTTTCTTTGCTGTTGAATTTAATAAGTTCTTTATAGATCTTGGATACTAGCCCTTTATCTGATACGTCATTTGCAGGTATCTTCTCCCATTCTGTAGGTTGTCTTTTAGTTTTGTTGACTGTTTCTTTTGCTGTGCAGAAGATTTTATCTTGATGAAGTCCCAATAATTCATTTTTGCTTTTGTTTCCCTTGCCTTCATAGATGTATCTTGCAAGAAGTTGCTGTGGCAAGTTCAAAAAGGGTGTCGCCTGTGTTCTCCTCTAGGATTTTGATGGATTCTTGTTTTACATTTAGATCTTTCATCCATTTTGAGTTTATCTTTGTGTATGGTGTAAGAGAATGGTCTAGTTTCATTCTTCTGCATGTGGCTGTCCAATTTTCCCAGCACCATTTATTGAAGAGACTGTCCTTTTTCCAGTGGATAGTCTTTCCTGCTTTGTCGAATATTAATTGACCATAGAGTTGAGGGTCATTTCTGGATTCTCTGTTCTGTTCCATTGATCTATGTGTCTGTTTTTGTGCCAGGCCACACTGTCTTGATGATCACAGCTTTGTAGTACAACCTGAAATCTGGCATTGTGATGCCCCTGGCTCTGGTTTTCTTTTTTAATATTCCCCTGACTATTCAGGGTCTTTTCTGATTCTACACAAATCTTAAGATGATTTGTTCCAACTCTCTGAAGAAAGTCCATGGTATTTTGATACGGATTGCATTAAATGTGTAAATTGCCCTGGGTAGCACAGACAATTTCACAATATTAATTCTTCCAACTCATGAGCATGGAATAAGCATAAGATACCTAGGAATAAACCTAACCAAAGAGGTAAAGGATCTATACCCTAAAAACTATAGAACACTTCTGCTTCTGACTTTTAAAGTAACTGCCAAGAACTACTGACATTATAGGTACCTAATAAATATTCATTAAATCTGAGGCTTTTCCATGTGCCTCATACACAGATTCTCATAAATGCTTGATATTTTTCATTCATTCATTCAATCAATCTCTTAATAAGTATTTAGTTTCCTGAATGCCTACTAAATAGTAAGCATTATATTGGGCATATACTGGAAATAAAAACTAAAGGTTTTAGTGGTCCTTAAGGAGCTCATGGTCTCATAAGAGAATCAGATAAACAGGCAGTTAACAGAGTAGAATGACAAGTGTTGTGACTGAGGGACAGGAAGCAACTCGAGACTGGCACCTAAGCATATTTTTATTAATTTTTATATTACTAAGACTTACCACAGTGCATGATATATTGTGGGTGATGGTAGACATTTGTTCCGTGATTTTGAAATTCATTTTTTGGTACTTTAAATATGTTTCATGAAATATATTGTAAATGTTGATTAGGTGCTTATTCCTCCTCAAAAGCCTTTTATTTATATTTATTTATTTTGCCTTTTATATCATATTTTAATGTACATGTACTAAAGGTTTTTGGTATTTTAATGTTCACGTTTAAAGATTTTTAGAGGACTAGAAATGGCAAGACAGAACTCAACCATATGGGTTGCATATGGGTTGTATGACAGACTATACCAGGTTATTGACAAGAACTGCAATATGCAGAATAGGGCCAGTCTCCTCTTATGACACAGAGAGCAGCATACAAGATAAATATGGAACACAAAAGCATAATTGTTGCAAGCAATCTTGTTGTTTCAAACATTTTCTTGAGTTGCTTCCTGGGTCCCATTAAAAAGCATGCCCTGGCTAATGCAGCAGTATTTCCAAGGGTATAAAATGCTGCAGAAAGCTTTAGGCCACCAGGAAGCCACAGAAATCCAGTTCTTTTTTTTTTTTTTTAAGATTTTATTTGTTCATTTGAGAGAGAAGGAGAACACCAGCTGGGCAGAGGGAGAGGGAGAAGCAGGCTCCCCACTGAGCGGGGAGCCCAAAGTGGGGCTCAATCCCAGGATCCCAGGATCATGACCTGAGCCAAAGGCAGACACCCAACCAACTGAGCCACCCAGGTGCCCCTCACAGAAATCCAGTTCTAAGGATAGAGAAGAAAATGCCAGACACGAAGCAGAAGACAAATTACTTCTACCTGGTATTGACACTAAGGAATGAGGCATCCAGGACCTGTGAGGTCAGTTGTCCTGGGCCCTCAGGACAGCTTCTCCATGGCCCTACTCCCCTTCCACACTGGCAGCACCCTGCTTGCTGACCCCCTCAAAAGCCTTTTAAATTTGTAGTGTAGTGGGTAACTAGGCATACCGAGGCCTGGAGGAGAGGAACTCTAAGAGATGGGAGAAGTTAGCAGCATGGGAAGTAAGTTACTTCTCACAACTATTTAAAAGCTGAACTGAAACAATTCAGAATGGTTCTAGGTTCTAGGCCAAAAGCTGTAGGTTCTTAGAAAGTCCTATTGGGTGATTGGGAACCTCTAGGTTTCCTTTACCACCTACCATTATACAAATTGCTTTTGTTTTTCCTTATATATTTTATTATTTTTTTAAGATTTTACTTATTCATTTGAGAGAGAGAGAGAGAGAGAGAACAAACACCAGCGGGGCAGAGGGAGAAGCAGGCTCTCCAATGAGCAGCAAGCCCAGTGTGGGGCTCAATCCCAGGACCCCAGAATAATGACCTGAGCTGAAGGCAGAGGCTTAACCAACTGAGCCACTCAAGCGCCCTCTCCTCACATATTTTAAACTACAGTTAGACTAGATGACTCACCATGTTTTCCTGATTCTTTGTCTTTCGGTTTCTTTTCTTCATTAGGAATGCCTCCTCCTTTATGCCATTACCATCATCCTTCAGTTCCCTGCTGAAATGCTACCCTCTTTCGCTGAAACCCTGTGGAAGAAATAGTCTTGCTACCCTGAACATCTCAGCTTTTAGACCCCCTCATAGTACTTAATGCTATTACTAGAATTATATATGAGTTATCATTCTTATTCCCCCTAGGAGGAAAGGATCTAATTTTATGTATTTCATAGCACAGGACCTTGTAAATGTTGAATGAACCATGTGACAGAACTATATTACTGGTGTAATGTGGTGGTTAATTTTACATGTCAACTTGACTGGGCCGTGGGGTGCTCAGATATTGGTTAAACATTATTCTGAAGGTTTTTGTATGAGATTAACATTTAAATTGGTAAACTGAGTAAAGCAAATTGCCCTCCCCAATGTGGGTAGACCTCATCCAATTAGTTGATGGCTCGAATAGAACAAAAAGGTTGACCTTCCTCTGAGTACGAAAGAATTCCTCCTGGCTGTCTGGGACATCAGCTTTTTTCTGCCTTCAGACTTGAACTGAAACATTGGCTCTTCCTGGTTTGGAGCCTGCCGGCTTTTGGACTAGAACTACACCTTTGGCTCCCTTGGTCTCTAGCTTCCTGACTTACCCGGAAGATCTTGGGACTTGTCAGCCTCTTTAATCAAGTGAGCCAATTCTTTATAAATCTCTTTTTTTGTATCTGTCTGTCTATCTAATCTCTGTATCTCAATATATATCCATCCTATTGGTTCTGTTTTTCTGGAGAACCTTGACTAATATACTTAGGTCCTGAATTTTAGAAATATTCAGAGAAAGGAAAATAGTTTGATCTACCTTTCCTGGAATTGAATTAACATGGGGCACACTTTTAAAATGATACTTACCTTTGATACCCTTTCATCTCCCAAATGCTTCTCATGTAAAGCTTCTCTCTTTTCTGAGATTTCAGGCACATAGGACTTGGATGCTTCCATCAGCCCTCCGCTATAGTACCTGACTGAGGTCCACCCTGCTCCTCATGGAAGGCCCCAATTTTCCTTGCTTTTGAGTCCTCTTCCCAACCCTGCTCCATCAGAGCCCCATGGTAGGTCTGAGGTAGGTGGTTGAGGGGAAAGCAGCATGACCATTCAAGTGATACATGTGTAGCTAAAAGCCCTCTAATCTCATAATCATTTGCTAAATCAACTGGGTGAGATATCAAGTAATTTAATAAAGTGGGGTGAAATTTTTAGGCAGTGTGGAGATGATACTTTTGAGTAACTGCCCCGGGGGGCAGGCAGGACAGCCTTCCTGACCGTCAGTCCTAGGGTCAGGACCTCTTTTGCACTTGCTGCTTAGGCAGATTCTTCCCTTTTCCATTTCTGAAACCACAGCTTCTCTAAGAACAATAACAAGTGAGCACTCCCACAGAGAGAAACTGGGGTGGAGACTCTGCTGCTGGCACAAAAAGAGAGGGAGAGGAAAGGGCAACTGTTTGCATCTCCACTGGATCTTTATAAGTTAGCAAATACTTAGGGTTTTGAAAGGCCCATTTTAGAGAGGCAGAGACATGGGGAGAGGGAGAAGCAGGCTCCCTCTGGGGAGCCTGATGTGAGACTCAATCCCACGACCCCAGGATCACACCCTGAGCCAAAGGCAGACACTCAACCACTGAGCCACCCAGGTGCCCTGATTTTAGCCACAATTAAATCATGTTTCCCTCTTTGTATTTACAATAGGAATGTTTTGTTTCTTTTTTATTACACCTTCTTTGGCTCTTCTCTTTACATGGCCATCATCTCTGCTACCATATACACTCCTGTCTTCCCTGCTCTTTCCTTTCTCCTCAACCTCCTGGTAGTATCAAATTGTTCCTTGGTCCTATTTAAGTTAAGACAAGAAAATTATGAGACTCACATGAGTTTGGATAACATATCCAATAAATACTGGCACTTTAAAAGTAGTTGTCCTGGAAAGAAAAAAAAGTAGTTGTCCTGGGTGGCTATACATTTATTCTAACTTTGAGTTGTTACTCAAAACAGTTTGGTATTTATCATGTAGAGTTTCAAAACTAGTCTGAGCCCTACATAAGACCAGTTTCACTTCCTTAGTAATCACACCTAGTATTACAGGGGGCCTCCCACTCTGCTTTAATTTATTTGTCTTCCTATTCCCAGTTCCCCTTTTCCTCCCTTGCTCTAGTCTCCAGATAAGAGGAGTTCTGGGGTCAGATAGGGCAAGGCTCATTGACACAGAGAGGCTTTAAAGAGAGAGTGGCACACTGCGCAAGACTTTGACCTTTAAACAAAGCATGCTTAAGCTGCTCTTTTTTTTTTTAAAGATTTATTTATTTATTAGAAAGAGTGAGTGAGCAGGGGGGAGGGGCAGAGGGAGAGGGAGAGAGAATCTCCAGCAGACTCCCTGCTGAGCATGGAGACTAATGCAGGGCTCAGTCTCACCACTCTGAGATCATGACCTGAGCTGAAACCAAGAGTCAGAGGCTTAACTGATTGAGCCATCAAGGAGTCCCTAAGCTGCTTCATTTTTTTTTCAAGGTTTTATTTATTTATTTATTTATTTATTTATTCATTCATTCATTCATTCATTCATGAGAGACACAGAGAGAGACACACACAGAGAGAGAGAGAGAGAGACAGAGAGACAGAGACCTAGGCAGAGGGAGAAGTAGGCTCCATGCAGAAAGTCCAACATGGGACTCGATCCCAGAACTCCGGGATCACGCCCAGAACCGAAAGCAGACACTCAACTGCTAAGCCACCTAGGTGTCCCTTTTTTTAAAGGTTTTATTTATTTATTCATGAGAGACACAGAGAGAGAGGCAGAGACATAAGCAGAGGGAGAAGCAGGCTCCCTTTGGGGAGCCCAAAGTGGGACTCCATCCCAGAACCCTGGGATCACAACCTGAGCCAAGGCAGACGCTCAGCCACTGCGACACCCAGGTACTTCTAAGCTGCTCTTTTTATTTATTTATTTATGTATGTATGTATGTATGTATGTATGTATTTATTTATTTATTTATTATTTATTTATTTTTAAAAGCTTTTCTTTTTTGTTTTTTTAAAAAGATTTTATTTATTTATTCATGAGAGACACAGAGAGAGAGAGAGGCAGAGACACAGGCAGAGGGAGAAATAGGCTCCATTCAGGGAGCCCAATGTGGGCCTTGATCCCAGGTCTCCAGGATCACATCCTGGGCTGCAGGCGGCGCTAAACGGCTGTGCCACCAGGGCTCCCCTATTATTAGTTTTAAAGATTTTATTTATTTATTCATGAGAGACACACAGAGAGAGTGACAGAGACATAGGCAGAGGGAGAAGCAGGCTCCCCGCAAGTAGCCCAGTGCGGGACTCAATCCCAGATCCCGGCAATCCCGGGATCATGCCCTGAGCCGAAGGCAGATGCTCAATCAATAAGCTACCCAGGCACCCCTAAGCTGCCCTTTTTTTTGTTGTTGTTATTTTGGATATATATATATTTTTTGTATATAAAAGCTGCTCTTTTTTTTTGTAAACTTAAATTTTTTTTAATTTTATTTTTTTATTTAAAAAATTCTTTTATTGGAGTTCAATTTGCCAACATATAGCATAACACCCAGTGCTCATCCCATCAAGTGCCCCCCTCAGTGCCCATCACCCAGTTACCCCAACCCCCCGCCCACCTCCTTTTCTACTACCCTTTGATGGTTTCCCAGAGTTAGGAGTCTCTCATGTTCTGTCATCCTCACTGATATTTCCCAGTATTTTCTCTCCTTTCCCCTTTATTCCCTTTCACTATTTTTTATATTCCCCAAATGAATGAGACCATATGTTTGTCCTTCTCCGATTGACTTACTTCACTCAGCATAATACCCTCCAGTTCCATCCACGTTGAAGCCAATGATGGGTATTTGTCGTTTCTAATGGCTGAGTAATACTCCATTGTATACATAGACCACAGCTTCTTTATCCATTCATCTTTTGATGGACACCGAGGCCTCTTCCACAGTTTGGCTATTGTGGACATTGCGGTTATAAACATTGGGGCGCAGGTGTTCTGGCATTTCACTGCATCTGTATCTTTGGGGTAAATCCCCAGCAGCGCAATTGCTGGGTCATAGAGCAGTTCTATTTTTAACTCTTTGAGGAACCTCCACACAGTTTTCCAGAGTGGCTGTACCAGTTCACATTCCCACCAACAGTGCAAGAGGGCTCCCCTTTCTCCACATCCTCTCCAACATTTGTTGTTTCCTATCTTGTTAATTTTTATCATTCTTACTGGTGTGAGGTGGTATCTCATTGTGGTTTTGATTTGTATTTCCCTGAGGGCAAGTGATGTGGAGCATTTTCTCATGTCTAAGCTGCTCTTTTTTTTTTTTTAAGATTTTATTTATTTGTTCATGAGGGGGAGAGAGAGAGAGAGAGAGAGAGAGAGAGAGGCAGAGACACAGGCAGACGGAGAAGGAAGCTCCATGCAAGGAGCCTGACATGGAATTTGATCCTGGGTCTCCAGGATCAGGCCCTGGGCTGAAGGCAGCGCTAAACCGCTGAGCCACCCGGGCTGCCCTAAGCTGCTCTTTTTATTTTATTTTATTTTTATTTTTATTTTTTTATTTTTAAATTTAATTAAAAATTTTTTTAAAATAAATTTTTATTTATTTATGATAGTCACACATTTTTAATTTATTTATGATAGTCACACAGAGAGAGAGAGAGAGAGAGAGAGGCAGAGACACAGGCAGAGGGAGAAGCAGGCTCCATGCACCGGGAGCCCGATGTGGGATTCCATCCTGGGTCTCCAGGATCGCGCCCTGGGCCAAAGGCAGGCGCCAAACTGCTGCGTCACCCAGGGATCCCTAATTTAAAATTTTTTCAAGTGCTCTTTTTAATGGGACTTTCTCCAGTGTCCCATTTTCTGCTTTGTGATCCCCTCCTCAGCCTTTTTTTACAGGAAATAAACCCCCCAAAATAAAAAAACCCACTAAATACTGGGGCTGGAAATCTGGCCTTGAATTGTTATGCCAGTGGAAGCCCGGGGAGAATGAGTAAGGAGAGGTACTTCAGAGGGCTCCGTTTCCTTCTGGTCCTGGTAGTTAATGTTCTACCAGCATTTCCCACTGTTGGGGAGACACTGCCCAGGGCAGAGTGCACTTTGTACAGAGCTGTGATTTGAGGGAAGCCTGCATCTGACCCTCTTCCTGCTTCATCTGTAGAGTCTGTAGCTATCAATAGTCTTGTATCTTTTTAGTTCTTAAGCTCTGGATATTCATATTCTCTTTCTCTTTGAGTCTCTGCTATAGGGAAAAATGAAGATGTTTATTGGCAGTGGGGAACGCTGAAATTTGCAAAACAAAAATGAACATATAGCTGAACTTCCTGCCCTTCACGTTTCCCTTTACTCCCCAGCAGTTTCTGACCCTCTCAAAACCCCAGTGAGATGTTAGCTGATTGAACAAATGTATCTACAGGATTTTCTTAATGATGGAGCTATATTTGAAGGCTTTAATGTTACCGTCTTACCTGCTTTTCTCTTTTCTAGAAGATTCTACTTCTCACAAATAGGTATGAGACCAATGATCAAGAAATTCAGCCTCCCTTCATCCTAATGAATTGCAGAATAAATGATGCACAGGCTATTTAGATAATACAGCTGTGGGGAGAGAAAAAAAGGAGGCATTGGAACATCTGCCAGGGAAGATACCAGAGAGCACCATTAGTGAATGAACATCTCTGGAGGAGAGTAAGGGAGGAGGTGGAAACAAAGAAAGGAGCTAAAGGAAGCCAAAGAATTGTAGGAATTAAGGGTATAATCCAGAGCAATAAAGGGGGCTAGGTGAAGGCTTTGGGTGGTCCCTTCCTTAGTGCCTGAAAGAAGAGTTGCTTGATTAGTGGCTATTGTGGATATGGCCTTAGGGTAGGTTGTGGGGATATAGAGATAAATAAGATATAGATAGTCCCTACTTTACAAGTATACAGTTTAACAAAAAGAGGATAAATAATAAGTACAAATTAGATGAGATTTAGGGGTGCCTGGGTGGCTCAGTCAGTTAAATGACCAACTCTTGATTTCAGCCCGAGTCATGATCTTGGGGTCCTGGGATGGAGCCTTGGGTTGGGCTCTGCACTCAGCAGGAATTCTCTATCTCCCTCTGCCCCTCCCCCAGGTCTCCCTCTCTCTCTCTTAACCAACTAACTAAATAAATAAATCTTAAAAAAACCCCAACAATCCAAATTAGATGAGAGTTTCAAAATGTTTGGTATTGTGGGCTGAGCTACTGCTACCATTACCAGCAGTTAACACATTCTTTAAATTGAAGTCTAGTTGGAGTGCCTGGGTGGCTCAGTCGGTTAAGCATCTGCCTTCAGCTGAGGTCATGATCCTAGGGTCCTGGGATTGAGCCCTGTGTTAGATTCCCTGCTCAGTGGGGAGCCTGCTTCTCCCTCTCCCTCTGACTCTCCCCTCTGCTTGTGCTCACATATTCTCTCTCAAATAAATAAATAAAATCTTTAAATTGAAGTATAGTTGATATACAATATTATATTAGTTTCAGGTGTACAATGTGGTGATTCAACAATTATATACATAATGAAATGCATACTACAAGTGTAGTTACCATCTGTCACCATTCAAAGTTATTACAGTATTATTGACTGTATTCCCTATGCTGTGCTTTTCATGCCCATGACTTTATTTTATAACTGGGAGTTTATACTTACTTTTTTTTTTTTAGAGAGCACGTGCATGTGGGAGTCGGGTGGGGTGTGGTAGTGGGAAGTGGGAAAAGGGTTAGAGGGAGAGGAGAGAGAGAATCTTAAGCAGGCTCACCATGGAGCCCGATATGGGGCTCACCTCAGGATTGGGAGATCATGACCAGGAGATTATGACCTGAGCTGAAACCAGGAGCCAGCTGCTTAACCAACTGAGCCACAAGGGGTCCTGGGAAGTTTGTACTTGTTAATCCCTTCACCTCTTTCACCCATCCCCCCTCACACACCTCCCCTATGGCAACTATCAACTTGTTCTCTGTATTTATGAGTTTATTTCTGTTTTGTTTGTTTAGATTCCACATATAGGTGAAATCATATGGTATTTGTTTTCTTTCTTTTTCACTTAGCATAATACCATCTAAGTCCATCCATGCTGGTATGATTACATTCTTTTTTATGGCTGAGTAATATCCCAGTGTGTGTGTGTGTGTGTGTGTGTGTGTGTGTGTGTGTGTATACCATATTTTTTAAATCTATTCATTTATCAGTTGACACTTAGGTTGCTTTCACATCTTGTCTATTGTAAATAATGCTGCAATAAATGTAGGGGTGCATTTATCTTTTTGAATTAGTGTTTTGTTTTCCGCAGGTAAATACCTAGAAGTGGAACTGCTGGATCATATGGTATTTCTGTTTTTAATTTTTTGAGCAACGTCCATACTGTTTTCCATAGTGGCTGAACCAATTTACATTCCCATCAACAGTGCACAAGGGTTCCCTTTTTTCCATATCCTTGCCAGTACTTGTTATTTCTTGTCATTTTGATACTAGCCATTCTGACTGGTATGAGGTGATATCTCATTGTGGTTTTGATTTGCATTTTTCTGATGATTAGTGATGCTGAACATCTTTTCCTGTAACTCTTGGCCATCTGTATATGTTGTCTTTGGGAAGTACTTATTCAGAACCTCTGCCCATTTTTTTTAAAGTTTATTTTTAATTTTCTTTTCTTTTCTTATTTTATTTTAAAGATTTTTATTTATTTATTCATGAGAGACACACAGAGAGAGAGGCAGAGATACAGGCAGAGGGAGAAGCAGGCTCCATGCAGGGAACCCGATATGGGACTCGATCCCGGGTCTCCAGGATCACACCCTGGGCTGCAGGTGGTGCTAAACCGCTGTGACACCAGGGCTGCCTTAATTTTCTTTTAATAAGTAAATTCTACACCCAGTGTGGGCTTGAACTCAGGACCCTGAGATCAAGAGTCGCATGCTCCATTGACTGAGCTGGCCAGGCTCTGCCCATTTTTTAATTGGGTTTTTTTTTGGTATTGAGTTTATGAATTCTTTATATATTTTGGATATTAACCCTCTTATCAGATATGTCATTTGCAAATATCTTCTCCCATTCAGTACAGTGCTTTTTCATTTTGTTGATGGTTTTCCTTTGCTGTGCAAAATAGTTTATTTTTTGTTTTGTTCCCCTTGCCTAAGGAGACAGATCCAGAAGAATATTGCTAAAGGCTGATATCCAACAGATTAGTATCTATATATTTTTTTAGGAGTTTTATGGTTTTAGGTCTTAAGCTTAGGACTTTTTTTTGTTTTTAAAAAATTATTTATTTATTCATGAGAGACACAGAGAGAGAGGGAGAGAGAGAGAGGCAGAGGGAGAAGTGGACTCCTCGCAGGGAGCCTGAAGTGGGACTCGATTCCAGACCCCGGGATCACACCCTGAGTTGAAGACAGATGCTCAACCCCTGAGCCACCCAGGTGTCTCAAGTTTAGGTCTTTAATCTCTTTTGAATTTATTTTTGTGTAATAAAGTGGTCCAGTTTTATTCTTTTGCATGTAGCTGTCCAGTTTTTTCCAGCACCATTTATTGAAGACATTGTCCTTTTCCCCATTGCATATTTTTGCCTCTTTTGTATGTAATTGACCATATAAGCTTGGGTTTATTTCTTGGTTTTCTGTTATGTCCCATTGATCTATGTGTCTGTTTTTGTGCAAGTACCGTGTTTTTTGATTACTCTGGCTTTGTAGTATTGTTTGAACTCTGGGATTATGATACTTCCAGCTTTGTTTTTTCTTGAGATTGCTTTGGCTATGTGGGGTATTTTGTGGTTCTGTACACATTTATTCTAGCATGGTGAAAAATACTATTGGTATTTTGATAGGGATTGCATTGAACCTGTAGATTGCTTTGAGTAGTATGGACATTTTAACAATATTAATTCTTCCAATTCATGAGCATGGTATATATATCTTTCCACCTATTCCATTTATCTTCAGTGTCTTTCATCAATGTCTACAGTTTTCAGAATATAGGTCTTTCACCTCCTTGGTTAAATTCATTCCTAGGTATTTTATTCCTTTTGATGCAATTGTAAATGGGATTATTATTTTCTTAATTTCTCTTGCTGGTATTATTATTCATTAGAAATGCACAGATTTCTTTCCTTCTTTTTTTTTGCAACATATTTTTATATATTAATTTTATATCCTGTAGCTAACATTTATTGTTTGTCTACTGTCTTCTAAGCATTTTACCCATGTATTAACTCATTGACTTTTTTTTTTTTTAAGATTTTTATTTATTCATGAGAGACACACAGATTGAGAGAGAGGCAGAGACACAGGCAGAGGGAGAAGCAGGCTCCACGCAGGGAGCCCCATGTGGGACTCGATCTGGGGTCCCCAGGATCACACCCCGGGCTCCAGGCGGTGCTAAACTGCTGCACCACCGGAGCTGCCCACTCATTGACTTCTGACAATAGTCCTGTGAAGTAACTTGCCTCAAGTCTCGGAGTAGTTACCTTAATAGCAGGACCTCCAAAGCAGGTAGTCCGGCTCCAGAATATGTGCTCCTAAATAACGTGATCTCTGGTAAGTCATCCAAAGCATATGCAGGAACTCTGCTGCTTCACATCTGCGTGCTTTTGTACCATTTGTTTGCCCTTTTGCCTATAATACGTTTTTGACTCTGGTCAAGGGGAAGACTCCCCCCTTTTTTTTTAAATAATAAGTTTATTTTTTATTGGTGTTCAATTTGCCAACAGAAAGAATAACACCCAGTGCTCATCCCGTCAAGTGCCCCCCTCAGTGCCCGCCACCCAGTCACCCCCACACCCTGCCATCCTCCCATTCCACCACCCCTAGTTCGTTTCCCAGAGTTAGGAGTCTTCCATGTTCTGTCTCCCTTTCTGATATTTCCTACCCATTTCTTCTCCCTTCCCCTCTATTCCCTTTCACTATTATTTATATTCCCCAAATGAATGAGACCATATAATGTTTGTCCTTCTCCAATTGACTTATTTCACTCAGCATAATACCCTCCAGTTCCATCCACAGGAAGACTCTCCTTTAACATCTTCTCTGACTTCTCTTGCTTATCCTAGGGGCAGTCACTGTCCTTGGAGCTTGACTAGCACTTTATCAAATTTTGTAAACTACATAGTAGTGTATTTGTCGGAAGATCTGATTCCTTGTGTGTTCTAAGCTTCTGGAGAGCAGGGGCTTTTTTTTTTTTTCTGGAAAATCTCAAACAGTTATAAAAGTTAAGCTAATAATAAAATGATTCTACATGTGCTCATCACGCAGCTTCAGCAATTATTTTGTGGCCGGTATTGTTTCATATATTCTCCTTCTCAAACCTGGATTATTTTTTAAAAATTTTATTTATTTATTTATTTGAGAGAGAGAGAGAGAGAGAGAGAACTGTGGGAGAATGAGAGAAGAAGCAGACTCCCTGCTGAGCAGAGAGCCCAACGTGGGGCTTGATCCTAGGACCCCAAGACTGTGACCCAAGCCAAAGGCAGACACTTCACTGGTTAAGCCACTCAGGCACTTCAAACCTGGATTATTTTGAAGTAAATTTCAGAATCAGATAATTTCTTTTTTTTTTTTTTTTAAGATTTTATTTATTTATTCATGAGCAACACAGAAAGAGAGGCAGAGACATAAGCAGAGGGAGAAGCAGGTTTCGTGAGGGAAGCCTGATGTGGAACTTGATCCCAGGACCCTGGGATCATGCCCTGAGCCGAAGGCAGACGCTCAACCACTGAGCCAACCAGACACCCAAGACATTAAATAATTTAAGATTTCAATTGTATTACTTAAATACAAGGTATCTTTACAAAAAACATAACAATACCATCATCGCACTAAAAATATTTCTCAATATTATAAAACATTAACTGCTTTTTTTTTTTTGACATTAACTGCTTTAATGTCTTCAGTTATCTCATGATTTCCCCCTCCCTTCCCTTCTCTTTCTTTCCCACCTTTTTGTTCCTTTATTTCTTTCTTTGCTTACCTCCCCCCCCTTTTTTTCAAAAAGCAGAGTTGTTTGAATAAAAATTCAAGGGCTTTATTTATTTATTTTAAAGAATTTTTATTTATTTATTTGACAGAGAGAGAGTGAGCACAAGCAGTGGGAGCTGCAGAGGGAGAGGGAGAAGCAGGCTCCCTGCTGAGCAGTGGGCCTGATGCAGCTGCATCCCAGGACTCCAGGATCATGAACTGAGTGAAGACAGAGGCTTAACCGATTGAGCCACCCCGGCACTCTTTAACAGCTTTATTTTTTTAATCTTCATGTTCTCATCAGCACCTGGCTTAGTGCTTGACTTATAGAAATCCTCAGTAAATGTTTAGTAAATGACTCATTAGAAATCTCTAAAATGGCCTAGTTGAATGAGTGTAGCCTTACTGTCATATTTGTTTGGTTTCTTGGGATGGCTTTTGGTTTGTGGTACTTTAGTTAGGGATTAACTTAGGTGCTGGCTACTGTCAGTGCTTGTGAACATTACTAAAGTTTTGATGACAGTGAGTGTGTTTGTGACTCAGATATTTATGTGCTAGAAGGAAATAGGCCAGGTTTTCTTGTCTCTGTTTTTTGTCCTTAGTCTCTTGTTATTTCATTTTGAGTTTGGACTGACTACATTTGGCTTTTTTGTTCTTTCTTTAAAACAAGGACCCTGGAGGAGCTCCTTGAGAGCATGAACAGAGTTCACATTGTTGGTGGTAGATTTTGTACCTGATAGATTGAATCGGATGCTCCTTCACTTTATTTTTAAGAATTGAGATAAAATTGAAATACACTGAAATGCATATAGATCTGGGGTGCCTGGGTGACTTAGTTGGCTAGCTGTCTGTTGTCTTCTGCTCAGGTTGTGATCCTGGGGTCCTGGGATCCAGCTCTGAACCAAGCTCCATGCTCTGCAGGGAGTCTACTTTTCCCTCTGCTCCCCTCCCCCACTTGTGTTTGTGCTCTTTCTCTCTCAAATAAATAAAACATTTTTTTTAAAGGGAATGCATACAGATCTTAAGTGTACCATTTGATTTTTAGTAAATGTATACATCCATATAATCACCACCTGAATTGAGATGTCGAAAATGGCCCACAAAGCTCCCTTGTACACCTTTGCAGTCCATTCCACCCCCTATGGTGAATCCTAACATCATTAATTATTATTATTATTGTTGTTGTTGTTGTTGTTTTTAAAGATTTTATTTATATCTTCATGAGAGACACAGAGAGAGAGAGGCAGAGACACAGGCAGAGGGAGAAGCAGGCTCCATGCAGGGAGCCCGACGTGGGACTCGATCCCAGGTCTCCAGGATCACGCCCTGGGCTGAAAGCAGCACTAAACCGCTGAACCACTCGGGCTGCCCAACATCATTAATTATTATTGCCGATTCTTGAGCTTCATTTAAATGGCATCATATGGTATGTGCTCCTTCGGGTCTAGCTTCTTCATAGCATAATGTCCAAAACATTATCTCCAAAAGATTCATGTATCTCATTTTAGCAGTAGTTTGTGCCCATTTTATTCCTGATTAGTATTCCCTTGTATGGATATACCATAGTCTGTTTGCCCATTCATATACTGATGGATATTTGTGGTTTTTGGCAATTGTGAATAATGCTGTTGGAAACACTCATGTATAACTCTTTGTGTGGATATCTATTTTCATTTCTCTTAGGTAGATACCCAGAAGTGGGATTGCTGGACTATATAAGTATATTTAACTTTATAAGAAAATGCCAGACTCTTTTCCAGAGTGATTGTGTCATTTTATATTTCCACCAACAATATGAAGACTATTAGCTGTTTCCCATCCTCACATTAGGTGGTATCAGCAGTCTCTCAAAGTTTAGCTACTTGCCAATCATTTTATTCTGAATACTTCTCTGTGCCTTGCAGAATAGAATATTCATTTTATGCTCATCACATGGAGTATTCTCCCAACTCCTCAGTTTTTCAGCTTACTTATGTTTTATGTTTTAGGTCAGTATTTCCCAACACGGAATATATGTGAGAATCACCTGGGAGTCTTTCCAAATAGCCCAGGTCTCATTGCAGACACATTGTACCAGCTGCATTCTCAGGGATTGTTCATGGGCTCAATATGTATGTTGGAAAAGTTCCCTAGGTAATTCCAATTTATATTCCTAGCTAAAAACCACTGCTTCGAGGCTCAAGGCCTACTTGTGATAACAGAGCTTCTTCATCCTGCTTATACATTAACAGGATCTGGGGGAGCTTTCAACACTCACCAGAGCCAGGGTTCCAGCCCAAACCAATGAAGTTCTCTAGGGGTGGGGCCCAAGTGTCAATTTTTTAAAAATTTCCCCATCATTCTAATGTGCAGCCACATTTCCCATTGGATTTCTTAGTCTTTTCTTGTGGCATTTATTCCTTTCGATCTTTAAATTATGATAGTTCTTCATGTCTTATCTCTTAGGCATTATGTTCCTAGCCTTTCTCATTTCTGTGTCTTTCATGGAGTCTGACATTCACCCTTGTAGCACAGTAGGTGCTCAACAAGCATTTCACGAACATATGAATTGGTCATCAGAAAAAGATCGCAGTCACAGGTAGGTTGTATCCTGAGTCTCAGGGTCCCCGTCCTCCCTGGCGTTGGAGTTGTGATGTCCAGTGTGGGGTAACTCCTGTGAGATTACAGAGTGAACCTTGCCCTGTTTGGTATTTGTGTTCAGGCATATCACTGGGACTAAGGATTATATGTGTATATGGGGTAGAGGAGCAGGGTCGGGTAAGGAGACAGATTTAATTAGAATGGAGGAGTTATATTAGAGTTGTGATAAAGAAAGTAAGAAGTATTAGTAAAGAGGGGGAAATTTAAGCTTACCTAATGGCCAGAGTAGGCCAGTACAGATTCTTGAGCAGAGAGTGAACCAATTTTTTGGAGGGTAGTGAGGCAAGAGTAAGCAAGGAAGATTGCAGTAGAGAGACCAGAGACAAGGAGTCAGGTTGTACTTCCAAAATAGTTGTTGAGGGCCTGGGTTATTTAGCGTCATGGGAATGAACAGAACAATGTATGAGAGGTATTAAAGAACCATCAGGTTTTGTGATGTGTCAAATCCCAGAAACCAAAGAGCAACATGGATGAAACAGTGGTATTGTGGAAAGAGATGAATGAACTGCTGGGTGAGCCTGTGGGGTCAGGGTGGGAGGCAATATAAATGAGGAGGAATTTCAGAAGGTGTTTGGATGTGAGCTCAGGAGTTCTGGGAAGTAGTAAGGCTAGAGATACAGATGTAGGAGCCATCTGCAGAGAGGTCATTGAAGCTGTGGAAGACAGTGGTGCAGGAAGTATTCAGTCCAGGTGTCACTACTAAATCTGATGTGGGGTGCAATGCATAGGTCAATGGGTGGAAGGAAGAGAATGTCCAAGAAGGAAAAGTTGTCCATGGTTTTAGATGTTGTAAAAGTGAACAACGTGAGGATGGTGAAAATATCTTTGAATTGGGCCGAGGATGGATACTGACTTCATGCTGCATCTGGCAGTCTCAAGCACAGAGGCAGCGCTGCAGAGAGGCCAGGAGAAACCAGGTGATGAGGATGGGGGCACTCAGCACACATGTTTCTATGGCTTGGAAGTGAAGGAAATGAGAGAATAGGCTAATACTTAGTAGGATTAATAAATGAAGGTATTCAGTTTAGAAGAGATCTAACCCCCACGAGGGCAGGAAAAAAAAAAAACTGGGGACAAGGAAGAGATAGAAGGTGCTAGAGAGGGGAGTGGTCTGTGTTACTGGACCTGTGGAGGCTTTGTGAGCCAGAGCTGTGCTGCTGCGTCTGATTCACGGGAGCCACCTGTGCAGGAAGTGTCCTTTGTCTATAATAAACAAGCCCAGAGATCTTTTACTCATGAAATCCTCTTCTGTCCCAGAAGAAAATAGTCATTTTCTTCCAAGTAGGTTGAAACTATGGCCTGTTGTTTCTAGATAGACTCACTTTGTTAATAGGCATGCAAATGACTTTAACTTTCTTTCTTTCTTTCTTCTTTTCTTTCTTTCTTTCTTTTTCTTTCTTCCTTTCTTTCTTTCTTTTTTTCTTTCTTTCTTTCTCTTTCTTTCTTTCTTTCTTTCTTTCTTTCTTTCTCTTTCTTTCTTTTTCTCTTTCTTCCTTCCTTCCTTCCTTCCTTCCTTCCTTCTTTCCTTCCTTCCTTCCTTCCTTCCTTCCTTCCTTCCTTCCTTCCTTCCTTTTCTTTCTTTCTTTCTTCTTTCTTTCTTTCTTTCTTTCTTTCTTTCTTTCTTTCTTTCTTCTTTCTTTCTTTCTTTCTTTCTTTCTTTCTTTTTCCTCTTTCTTTCTTTCTTTCTTTCTTTCTTTCTTTCTTTCTTTCTTTCTGATTTCATTTATTTATTCATGAGAGATGCACAGAGAGAGGCAGAGACACAGGCAGAGGGAGAAGCCAGCTCCATGCAGGAAGCCTGATGTAGAACCTTATCCTGGGTCTCCAGGATCATGCCCTGGGCTGAAGGCGGCCCTAAACTGCTGAGCCATCTGGCCTGCCCTTCAACTAACTTTCTGATCACTGGGTTAAATATCTGTAGACTTAGGCTTACTGTGACTTCCAGTTCAGCCAGTTCTCTTTCTTCTGCCTGTAAAGAAGATATTGTCTGAAGTAGTACCAACCGGGGGCACCTGGGTGGCTCAGTGGTTGAGCATCTGTCTTTGGCTCATGTCATGATCCTAGGGTCCTGGGATGGAGTCCCACATCAGGCTCCCCAGGGGGAGTCTGCTTCTCCCTCTGCTAATGTCTCTGCCTCTCTCTCTCTGTGTCTCTCATGAATAAATAAATAAAATATTTAAATAAAGTAAAATAAAATAAAGTAACACCAACCACGAGGCAGTATATTCATGTCCACTTTAGAATTTTTATTATAAATATAGAGCAAATTTTACAAATAATTCAGAAATGGCCCAAGCTAGGCAAAATTAAATAACACAGAATAGCATGGATGAGAGGAAGTATATATTACTGTGTCAGGGTTAGAAAACCCTGGAAAGAGGTACCTGAGTACAGAAAATCCCCAACTCACCCTCTTTGAGGGGCTCTTAGACACAGCATGACATCAAATAATATAGAATAAAACTCTTCTCAGCAGCCCCAAAGAGTTTCTGTCTATGTAGAACGAGGCTAGGTGGGAAGTACATTGCCTCTCCTCCTCCTCTCCTACTCTTCCTTTCTATTCTGCACACTGGGGCTCATAGACCCCCATGGGAGAAAACATTTCAGAGGTGGTTCAAGAAGCCTCCAGCCCAGTTATTACCCTCCCCTGTTCCCTCACGGCTGTGGTTCCCTGAGAGCACCAGCACCAGGGTAGCTTTCTGGAGTGTAAGCAGTGTTAACAGGGGTGTGAGTGTGTTCCCCTCAGGGCACCCCCATTTCTCAAGGACCAATCACACCTTAGCAGAGGCCAGGTCTCCTGAGAAAGTGAGTGGGGCAGACACCATGCACAGTAGAGACATGGAAAGGGATGGTGGTTGAAGACTGGCCTGAGATGCTGGGAAACTGATTTGGACCCATTTCTAGCTACAAAAGAGGACAACTGCTGTTGCTGCTTCTTCATTTGGAACTCCTGGCCTAGAGGGCTAGAGGGATTTCTGGGGCTTCTTTTACCTAAGGCAGTCAGACTGGCTTACATAGCTACATAAAAAGAGCCCCTTTCACATAAACAAGCAGCTGCAGAACTAAAATGGCAGACTATCTCAGGGGGAAAAAAGCCAATGCATCAAGTTGTGCATTCTTAAAAATTATTTAAATAATCTCTGAAGGGACTGACTTCTTTCCCAAATTCTCTGCTGATTGTCTCTACTAAGAGCTGACTGCTTCCTGAAGCAGTAAGCCATCCTTCTGTGGGCATTTTCTTGAATAAAATCCCATAAAGTTATGAAACATACGGGCATTTTTTTGCACTTTATATTAGGAATCACCTGTGGGCCTCCACGAATAATTTTCTGAATTGCTTCTAGTGGGTTCTCTGAAAACAGGCTTGCCAAATGGCTTAGGTGGCTTTCTAGTTAAGCAGCAAAGTTTAGGCCCTGGTAGACAACTCTGACAGTGGACAAAGGTGTAGAATTTCCCAGTTCAGCATCCTCATTCAGCATATTTGTTTTCCTGTGCATGGTGGGATTCACACTGGACTTTGGAGAGATAGAAGCTTTTACTTTTACTTCTTTCTCTTCTTTTCTGGCACATGCATTTCAGTCGTGGATCAGGAACTGACTCTGAAGGTTATGGCAAATTCAAGTTAGACTCCAATAGGATAGGATGGGGGCAGGAAGGAATGACTGTGCTCTGAGTAGGTAAGGTTAAAACAAGAAAAGGAGGAGGGGTAGAGGTTGTGGCACATCTCAAGGTCTGCTTTGCCAAATTTCAATGACAAGGAAGGTTGGGTTCCCTAGGAATCCCAGATGTATCTTTCTATCTATTGACACTGAAGGGAAGGGCTGTGACTAGACATCCTGGAGGTATCTCCTTAGGAAGGGAAGTGGGGAAATAGGCTTCTTCCCCTTTTCTCTGAGGGTAAAGGGATCTCCTAGTGATAGGAACGAGAAGCTTGGAAAGAGTAGCACAGCCAGCAGGACAGGTTGCATTACTTCTTTTGTACTTCGGAATACACCGTTTCTGTGGCTGCTGGGGATGAGGAGGCTGAAGTTGATTTCTTTGGTTCCTGGACATTGAAGTTCAGGGAAGAATATGCAACTTCTTCAATCTGAAAGGTATGAGCTGTGTGGTTAGTTAAATCAGAGTCATAGGACAGACCCTCACCTGTGTGCTCTGATTCAGCACCATATCCTATCACCACTTGGAAACTTTTAGCTTTGGAGAAAGGCTTTTATTAGCCATGATTACTCTGTTTGCTAACATCCTGTTGAATGATCATTACAAGAGATAGGTTATAGTATTTATTCATACTGGAGTACAATGATACAGCAATGAGAATGGAGAATCTACAAATGCATAAAAGGACATGGATGAACCTCACAAAACAATTTTGAATGAAAGAAGCTAGATATACACAAGGATGTACTGTGTATTTCATTATGTAAGAACGTAAACAGACAAGTAACCTAGTGCAATGGAAGTCAGGATAGTGGTTACTCTTTGGAAGGAGGTAACTGGAGGGTTTTTTTGGGGGGTGGGGATGACATGTTTTCTTGACCTGGATGCCTTTTGTCTGTTCAACTCATGAAAATTTATACATTGTTAAAATATATTTATGTTTTAAGTACTTTTTCGTATATATGTATATTCTACTGAAAGGCTGAGAAAAATTTGGTAAAATTATCATAAAGTAAAGGAATCAAGACCTCAGAACTATTAGAAGGACATCATCATTTGTTGGTAAGAGCAGGGTCAGTAAAGGTGGAGAAAGGAGAATGATCTGGTGCCTTATGCTGGGCATTGTGCTGGGTGCTTTCCATTTGTTGTCTCATTTAATTCCTTCAACTTCTCTTACTTGGCAGCATGTCCATTTTACAAAGATGACAAAGCCATGGCTCAAAGAGCTTAAATTACTTGTCGAACATCACAGAGCTATTGAGAGTCACAGCCAGGATTTAAACCCAGGATGGTGTTAATTCCAAAGTCTACATTCTTGCAATGAGGTAGACTGAGGCAGTCATTAACCAGTACTCCTTTGTTGCTGCACTGAGAAATTTTGACCCAAACTTGATCCCATGTTTGTATTTTCAAGAATAACCCATTCTACACAGAAATATTTCCATGAGAAAATGAGCCATTGAAACTGGCTATGCTTACCTTGTTAGACAAATTGTCAGACTGGTCCTGACCTGGTGAAACAAAAGAAGAGTTACCAATCCATGAAAAGGCAAAGCTCTATGGCCTTAAAATAGGGACTAGGGGGTAAGAGTGGGGGTGGGGAGGTGGGTCCTAAGCTGTTGTGATTTCTAGCTGAAGGAGGTGGCAGTTAGTGGGAGGATGGATAAAGAAGTGGCCTGTGAATGCTTGAGGAATTCACTTTCCACAGAGTCTATGGTCCAAACCCTGGGCATTGGTACCAGAGGAGGCCTCAGTCCACTTCTGACAATTTCGTCTAGTCCACAAGGCTTTGATTTTTGCCCAGATATATTTCTCAGCAACAGGCTTCAGTGGCAAGGATGGACATTTAGGCCCACAGTACCCAGAGCACCACAAGACAGGGAAAGTCTCACCAAAGGAGAATGCCCACATCCATCACAGAGGCAGGAGGGAGGAAGTATAGGTGAGGAAATGGCTCCTGGAAACAGGTCCATCTTGCTCAGGCCTGCCTGGCCCAGGTGGAATGAATGTCTCTCTGAGGGGCATCTTTTGTGGCTAGAAAGGCATGAGGACCCTATGGCAACCTAAGGTTGGAAAATGGAGATCCCCCTCCAAAAATTCAGAAGGTAGGAAGTAGCTTGGGAATCCAGGATTCCCTGCTAGGGCAGGACACATGGTGGAACACACCAAGTCTCACTGGGATAGTGGCTTTACTTACTGTGATTGGAGGCTGAGGGTTTGTGCTCTGTGACATCACGCAGGTCACTTGCCCTAAATAAATATCAGACACTGTGACTGCTATTCCCAAGCACAGGATCTTTTGTTCCTTGAATTAGGAAGGACATTGTCAGCAGGCAATTCCTTGGGGCTCCTCAGTGTTCACTTATACGTTGTTGGTACTGCCTTTCCTCTTAGGGCCTCCTTCTTCAGTCTACTCATGATCTCCTCTAGGCTTTACTCCTTTCCTGTTTGCTGGGTGTTCACATTTGGGTCCAATGTTTATCAGTTACATCTGAGCCTACTTGTACCCTGACACCTTTCCCCTTTTATAGGCAGATGCTGGTTTTTGTCTCACTTTACTTATTTGCCCAAGAGGCTTTGGTTGTTTTTGCCTTTTCTTAGGTTCTCTTCCTGTCTTATCCCTCCCTCCTACTCCTGTCAAAAGAGCAAGCGACTCACTTTCTCCTGCTCTTTCTCTCATTTCCTCATTTGTTTCCTTCTGGGAACTTGGATTCACTGACTTGAGACAGAAACGTAATGAGATCTGTCCCTCTAAACCAGATGGAGACGGGAATAACCATGTCTGAGAGAGTGAGGTCCAGACAGCATGAAGAAGAGATCCACAGGAATTAGTGCTGAGAAGCAGGAGTTTAGAAAGAAAGAGGAGCAGATCCAGGTGCAAAGACTGGGGCAAAGTCTCCTTCCCTCTCCCAAGCATGGCAGTTAGTCTTGGAAAAAGTGGAACTGGAGGAAAGTTGATCATACCCGCCAGTTTTTCTGAAATACAGTAAGTACACCAGGGCTGCTATCACAGCAACCCCAGCCACAACTCCAATCACGATGCCGGCAATAGCCCCAGGTGGAAGGCCAGAACTTTGTTCTGTGGAATCATCTGTCATGGAAAGCAGAGAGAAAAATGAATGAAGGTGACATTATTTTATGGTGGGAGTCTCCTGGAGGACATCTCTGAACATGTAATAGTCTCTACTTGTTCCTTCAAGGAATACATTTTCTATGGGAAATTTGCTGTGAAGTGATTAGTTGACTTCAACCTTCAGTTTTTCTCTCTCAGTTTTTAGGCTGTTGATCAGATTTGCCTCAATACCATGTTGGTCTTTCTGCACTCAGATATTTTTGAAGGCTTTGGATATGTGAGAAGGGCTGATTGCCATTTTTCTATAACTTCCCACCTTTTCATGGTTACATGTTTTTCTGTGTGCCAGGCACAGCAGCCATGAATATGTGCCTCTCAAGTCTTCTGTGGTGAGGATTTAAGTGATGGAAGGCCCCTGGATACTGCATTCTGAATTCACCATCTCCTTTGTACAGAGACCACACTGCCCACAGACTCCCAGCAAGGATATGAAATAACCCTAACTCTGAGAAACTGTTTCCTCTCATGGGTGTCCTCCGAGGACCCCTTGCAAACACCCTCATAGAACTGCACTTCCATCTAAAACTTCTTTCTGGGATCCCTGGGTGGCGCAGCGGTTTGGCGCCTGCCTTTGGCCCAGGGCGTGATCCTGGAGACCCGGGATCGAATCCCACGTCGGGCTCCCGGTGCATGGAGCCTGCTTCTCCCTCTGCCTGTGTCTCTGCGCCTCTCTCTCTCTCTCTGTGTAACTATCATAAATAAATAAAAATTAAAAAAAATAAAATAAAACTTCTTTCTGTCACATCTATACCATGGTCTGAGGAACCGCCCAGGCTCCTCCCACTCCTGTCCTACTTTCCCTCACAGGCACTTTTCCCAATAAATAAATAAAGATTTTTCTCAATAAATATAAATAAATAAGTAATTCCACTTTGATTGCATCTCAGGGGATAAAAACTAACATACTAGGCTTGAAGCTTTGCATTCTATTCCCTTTTTTCCTTTCTCGTGTTCAGTCAATAACTATGTCCCAGTGGCTTTTTGTGTAATGCCTTCCACACCTGTATATAATACTGTTTCCATCTGTTTCTTTTTTATTTCTGTTGCTTTCACCAGCTAACTGAAGCCTGATGTATTAATGTTAGCTACTGTTATGGGGTATTTAATATGTACTAAGCTCTGGGGTAAATACTTCACATATATCTCATTCGATTCATATAATAACCCTTTCAGATAGACGTTATTTCCATTTTACAGATGAAAACAATTAGAGTAGTGAACAATTTACCCAAAGTCATATGGCCAGTAAAAGGTGGATCTGAGATTTGACTCTAGTACTACCCAACTTCATAGAAGCTAATGATAATAATAGTAATAATAGCAGCTAACACTTATGGAACATTTCATTTCCTCTGTGTGTAGCATTTTGCTGAGTTTAATTGATTATTACATTAAATCTTTAAAATGGTATCATGAAGCAGGTACTCTTATTACAATTTTCAGTTGAGGAATTTGAGGCTCAGAGAAGTTAAGAATCTTGTGCAAGAAATCTGTAATTGTAGGGCGCTTGGGTGGCTCAGTTGGTTAAGTATCTACCTTCAGCTCAGGTCATGATCCCAGGGTGCTGGGATCGAGTCCCACATCTGGCTCCTTGCTCCTGAAGGAGTCTGTTTCCCTCTGCCTCTCCTCACACTGCTCATGCTCTCTCACTCATTCTCTCTCTCAAATAAATAAATAAATAAAATCTTTTAAAAAAATCTGTGAGAAGATCTCAGATCAATAACCTAACTTTGTAATGAACTAGAAAAAGAAAAGCAAACTAAACCCAAACCTAACAGAAGGAAGAGAATAATACAGTGAGGATAAATAAAATAGTGAGTAGAAAAACAATAGAGAAAATCTTATGAAACCAAAAATTGACTCTTAAAAAAAGATGAATAAAATTGACAAATCTTTAACTTAAAAGATTAAAATTACTAAAATCAGAATTGAAAGTGGGAGAAATCACTATCAATTTTACAGAAATAATAAATATTAAAAAATAATAAATACTATAAAAGTACTATGAATAATTGTAGGCCAACAAATTGTATAACTAGAATGAAATGGATAACAAATTCCTAGAAACATAAAACCAACCAAGATGGAATCATGAAGAAATAGAAAACATTAAGAAACCTGTAACTAGTAAGGAGATTGAATCAATAAAAACATTCAACAGAAGTCAACATCCTTTCCTGATAAAACCCCTCAAAGTAAGAATAGAAGGAAACTGCCTCAATATAACGGCCATAGATGAAAAACCTACAGCCAACATCTTAATGTTAAAAGACCCAGTTTTTCCTCTAAGATCAGGAACAAGATAGAGATGTCTGTTTTTACCACTTTTATCCAGAATAGCATTGGAAGCCCTAGCCAGAGCAATAATTAGGCAAGAAAAAGAAATGAAAGGCATCCAGATTAGAAAGAAGGAAAATGATCTTTGTTCACAGATGACATAAACTTACACATAGAAAACACTAAAGATTCCACCCCCTCAAAAAATCCCTATAATAACTAATACATTCAGCAAAGTAGCAAGATACTAACTCGACATGCAAAATCAGTTAGAATTCTATACACTAACAATGAATAGTCCAAAAACGAAATTAAGAAAATTCTATTTACCACAGCATTGAAAAGAATAATATACTTAGGAACTAATTTAACTGAGGAGGTAAAAGACTTAGACGCTGAAAACTACAAAGGAATTGCTGAAAGAAATTAAAGACATAAATAAATGGAAAGACATTCCATGTTCATGGGTTGGAAGACTTAATATTGTTAAGATGATGGTATCACCCAAAGTGATCTGCAGATGCAGTGCAATCTTGGTCAAAATCCCAATGACATTTTTTGGGGGCAGAAATAGAGTAATCTATCCTCAAATTCATATGGAATGTCAAGGGATCCCAAATATCCAAAGCAATCTTAAGAAACAACAAAGGTGGAGGACTCTTATTTCCTGATTTCAAAATTTACTACAAAGCTACTGTAATCAAAACAGTGTGGTACTAGCATAAGACAAACAAATAGACCAATGAAATAGAATAGAGATCCCAGAAATAACCTTTACATACATGGTCATACCATTTTTGACAGGGGTGCCAAGACCATTCATAATGGAGAAAAGTCAGTCTTTTTAGCAAATGGATGTTGGGAAAACTGGATGTCCATGTAAAGGAACTGAATCCTTATTTAACACCATAGATAAAAATTTAACTCAATGTGGATCAGAGACCTACATGTAAGAGAACTATAAGAACTCATAGAAGAAAACACAGGATGAAGCTTCATGACTTTGGGTTTCGCGACGACTTCTTGGATATGAATCTAAAAGCAGAGGCAACAAAAGATAAATTGGGCTTCAGTTAAAATGAAAAGCTTTTGTATATCAAAGAGTACTATCAACAAAGTGAAAAGACAACCCACAGAGAGGGGGAAATATTTACAAATCATATATCCCATAAGGGTTAATATCCATAATAGAGAACTAAAACTCAACAACAAAAAACCTAATCAAAAATAGGCAGAGGACTTGAACAGACATTTTTCCAAAGAAGACATTCAGATGGCCAACAGGCACATGAAAAGATGCTCAACATCACTCACCATCAGGGAAATGCAAATAAAAACCCAATGAGATATCACCTCATGCCCCTTAGGATGGCTCTTATTAAAACAAAACAAAACAAAACAAAACAGAAAACAAGTGTTAGTAAGGATGTGGAGAAGCTGGAAGTTCCTTGCATTTGCTGGTGGGAGTACAAAATGGTGCAATTGCTGTAGAAATGGTACAGCGGAACATCAAAAAATTGAACAAAGAATTACCATTTGATGCAACATCTCCACTTCTGGGTCTCTGCCCCCAAAGGACTGAAAGTAGGTGTTTCAATAGATATTTGTACACCCATGTTTCTAGCATCATTATTTACAACAGCCAAAAGGTGGAAAAACCCAAAAGTCCATAGACAGATAAATGATAAGCAAAATGTGATACATACACACGAGGGAATAATCAGCCTTAAAAGAAGTGAGATTCTGACGCATACTACAACATGGATGAACCCTGAAGATCTTATGCTAAGTGAACAAATCCAGACACACACACAAAACAAATATTATTAGGATTCCACTTATACAAGGTACTTAGAATAGTCACAGTCATATGAGACAGCAAGTAGGTTGCTGGTTACTGGGCTTAGGGGCAGGAGTGTTTAATGGATGGTGGTGATGGTTGTGCAAAAATGCTAATATACTAATACCATTGAACTGTATACCTAAAATGGTTAAAATGATAAAACTTATATACATTTTACCACACAAAAAATGGTATCTGAGGAAAAAAGGAATCTTGTGGAAGGTCATACAGTAAATGCCAGACCTAATTAAGAAACTAAGTGTATTTGATTCAGAGACTTAGGTCTTCACCACACTCCCATTCTGTTTACTGAAATGGTCACTTGATTCTATTCTGCTCTTCTGCCCTCTGGGACTTCTATCCATTTTGCACACCACTGGTAATCTTCCCAGGAAGATGTAACATGGGGCAAGGTGTCATTTACCTTCCACATCCAGCCTTACAGGGTCACTTTTGTTGGAACTGACTGGGTTGGAGACCTCACACTGGTATTTCCCGGCATCCTCCTTCCTGACAGGGTCTATGGTGAGGGTGCTGTTGTCCTGGGACAGCTTCATTCTATCCGTGAGCGTTAGAATCTGGCCATTGAAGAACCACTGGATAGAGACCCCGGTGTTATTTGAGGAGCAGGTCAGGACCACAGAGTCATCTTTTGTGACTGTGGTGTTGCTGGCAGTGAGAAGGGGTTGGGACACTGGCTCTGTGGAGAAACAGAGGAGGTGACAGAATGAGAGTGGGGCCTGGGGCCACACTCCCTCTTTTGAGATCTGGGCCTCTCGGAGGGCCCCACGGAGCTCTGTCAAGGTGTCCCTGAGGATGGCCCGGCTGTCTGCAGAAGGATGAATGTCTTTGTTCAGGTGACAATCTAGAAGGGGAGGGCTGTCCCTCCCCTCCATCATGCATCTTCTCTACCTGGACATCTCTGTAGTATCGGCACCAGGAACCTCTTCTAAATCTACAGCATCCCCATCATCAGAGGGAATTTTATACCCAGTGGTTTTTGTGGGACCCTTTCCTGGAGCTTTCTGAAAAGATCAGGCCCCTTCTCTAGTATAATAGCTTTACATAGAAAGGGAAAGCATTTCTCTTTTGTGAAATAATTTATTAGAAAATGAGAATGGCCAAGCCAGTCTTTGTGGCTTTAGACGAGAAGTCCCAATCTAAAGGGTTTCTCAATCTGAGTAAGACTTTTACTTCCTGCCTGTGGATTGACTATTACAAGGAGGAAATCTTTAGAGTAGTGGTCACAGTTTTCACAGAAGGCTGGTATTCTTAGTTGTGGGTATAAATATGTACTTTGGCATTGCTCCTTCTGTGCCATGAAGGGACGTCATGGGGGCATCTACCTATTTTGCAGTTGGGCACCATTATGCAGTGTTTTCCTCAGTGGTGGATTACATGTGCTGGGGTCACACAGTGTTAGAGAACTGGGAGACTGCAGAGCCAGGACACAATCAGGGGGTTTGAGTTAGGGCTCATTCTTTCCCATTTCCCAGTGGCTTCACCACAAGGAGGCTCTGGTACAACTGGTGGGATAGTTTGGCCAGATTGAAGACAGGCTTCTCCTGGACCTTCTCCATATGTTTCTGTCCTACCACAGATGACAGCAGAACAGTCAGTCATAGGGCGAGCCAGGAACAAAAGGACCTTCTTTCTCCCTTTGTGAGTCCCTCCACCACATGGGGCTTCCTGGGGCTAACAGACCCTCTCCCCACATTCCAGGCTGGACCCACAGGGCCATGAATCAGAGAGCAAGGGGAGGAGGTGCAGACATGTAATGGAAGAGTTGAGAGACAGTTCTGGGATATGCTTGTGGCAAGAAACTGGGAAAGAACTTCTAGATTCTATTCTGAAAGGCAGACAGACCTTCACCACAGTGCTCAGTGCAGATGCTCCAGGGATGCACTTACCAGAGACTGTGATAGTCTTGACTGTGGTCTTATTGAGGCGGGTGGCATTGTTATAGACGGAGCAGGTATAGGATCCACTATTTTTCGCAGTGATGTTGGGGATAAAGAGCTCCTGTGTGGATGGCTGGGGCCTCCCATTGATAAGCCAAGAATACTGTGCAGGTGGGTTAGAAGCTGTGCGGCAGGAGAGACTGAGGTTTGCCCCTAGACGGTAATAGGAGTCTGGGGGGGAAATGGTGGGTGTGTCCGGGCCATCTGGAGCAAACAGAATAAAGCCACAGGTGATGTAATCCCAGGGAAGCGGAAGCTCCTGCCTGTATAAGGGCCACAGTGTCCCTCTGGGTCCCAACCTTGTTTTAAAAAGTCCCAACCAGGGTGCCTGGGTGGCTCAGTCAGTTAAGCATCTGCCTTTGGCTCAGGTCATGATCCCAGGGTTTTGAGATCAAGCCCCGTGTGGTGCTCCCTGCTCAACAGGGAGTCTGCTTCTCCTTCTACCCTTCCCCACTGCTCAATTAGTCTCTCTCTCTCAAATAAATAAAATTAAATTAAAAAAACAGAATGATAAAATGTCCCAACCAGAAGCCCCCTGTGTTCACTGAGCCTGGATCTGAGACATGAAGCTGTTTCCCCTCCCAGGCTGCTGACCCTCTCAGGAAGGAGCAGCTCATCCCCTCCTACTCTTGTTTAGGCTGAGCCTGCCCAAATTCGCAGGACAAGAAGCCATGGCCAGGCTGGGTGTCCAGCTGAGGGTCATGGACATGGACCCCAGAAGGAGGGATGTGGCTTGGCCTTTGGCTGTGTGGACTTGAGCTGGCAGCCCGGGCCAGGTAGGAACGGAAATTACTCACAGAGAACATTCAGGGTGAATGGGTCACTACGATCAGCACTCACTGGGTTCCGAGTTTCACACTCATAGGGTCCTGTGTCATTCCTTGTGACACCATGTACAGTGAGAGTCCTGTTGTCCAGGGACAGCTCCAGCCTGGGACTGTCCGGGAGGCTCTTACTGTTTACTGACCACAGGCAGCTTGTGCTCTGAGTCTGAGATTCACACGTTAACACTACAGAATCCACATTCTCCACGGGGTTGGAGTTGTTGCTTGTGATGCTGGGTTTGTGTAACTCCGCTGTGCAGACAACAGAGAGAACATTGCCCTGTGTGGTATCTGTGATTCCTCGGCAGACATCTTTAATCAGAGTTGGCATCTCTCACCTCTCAGCCAACCTGAATCCTTCAAAGAATAAGGCAGGTATATATCTCAAGACAAATGTGAGAGGATCTGAGCGCTCAGAGAACACAGGCCCCCACTCTGTATCCGAGAGCAAGCATGGGCTTTCTAGGGTCAAATAGGCATCAGGGTTTGGTTGTAGAAGACACAGAACAGATCTCTCCTGGTTCTTCCCTGACCAACTGACCATCAGACCAACTTGAAAGTGCAGGTGCTGAGGCCTTTTTTCCGGTACGGACCTACACCAGTCTACCTACAGCACTCAGGCTTCAGGCCTCGAAGTAGGGCATCTGCCAGGTGTTCCATGGTGAGTGAAAAGAGACAATGACTCCACACAGGGTGGAGCAGAGTCAAGGGTAGAAATGATCCAGAAATGAGTGAGGGGGATGGGCAGGGCAGGGCTGGCTTTGGCAGAGAACTATGTGCTCTGCCCTCAGTCTTTAAAGTTTCTTTTCCCACTGCAGAGGCCAGTGAGGACCATGCTAGTCTCTCCGGAAATACAAATGGATGTTTTCAAATGCAGAAGGGGTGACTGGTAGTGGGGTGTCTGGGTGGCTCATTAGGTTAAGTGTCGGCCTTTGGCTCAGGTCATGATCCCAGGGTCCTGGGAAGGAGTCCTACATTAGGCTCCCTGCTCAGTGGGCAGTCTGCTTCCCCTACTACTCCTCTCCCTTGCTCCTGTTCTGTTTGTCTCCTGCTCTCTAAATAAATAAGTAAATAAATAAATAAATAAATAAAATCTTTTTTTAAAAAGGAAAGGGTGACTTGTGGGAGGAGGCTGGGTCAGGTTGGGTGTATCTGCCCTTGTGGGTCATTTGTAAACACAGTTGTAAGATAGAAATTTAAGAAATTAAATTGTGTACATTTGTGAAAATCAGCATTAATACCCGAGAAACCTAAGACCAGTTTCTGGAGGAGTATCTCTCTAGAGAGCACTATACGCTGTAGACCAAGTTCTGCAGTCCAACCAGGATCACATTATGATCGAAGGAAGGTGTTATAGTGGGTTTGAAATTAGTGGCTCCCTGGTTAGAGAAAAACATAGGAGTTCTGTTAAGAAAGAGAATTAATTGGGGGTAAAGTCTGAGGTGCCTCAGTTATTATATAAAGGGAGGAATGATACCAAATTAGTAGAAATGCATTATGTTAGCAAATTTAGGAAAGAAAGTCCCTGCCAACAATTTCTACAGACAGGACAACTGGGACATGCAACTGAGTGCTTGCATGTAGCTTTCTTTTGACCTCAGGAAACACAAGTTTGATCAAATGTATCCAAATTGGGCAGCATCTGTTTGAAAAGACAGTGACTGATGGATCTCACCGAGTGAGAGGATCCCACCCTATGGTAAAGGTGGCCTCAGAAGCACCTGTGTGTGTGTGTGTGTGTGTGTGTAATATAGGCAGTGAAGCAGCCAGAAGGTATAGGGTGTGGCCAGTCCCATGGTGGGAAGGCAGGGGAACCACTGGTAAGGAAGAATTTTACCTGGATGATGTTGTGAGTCAGGAGTAAAAGGCAGGAAATGACCCATGAGCTTTTGGGGATTGAGGATCTGCAGAGGTCTGCGTTAGACTCCCTGGATGAGTCACGTAGAGAGTAGATCAAGGGATCACATGTCCCTGTCAGGTGTGTTCCACTTGTTAGCATCACGGAGGGAAAGAGCCCTGGATGAGGGCACAGTGAAAGCTCATTCTCCTGGTGACCTGGGCAAGCTGGCTCCTCACGGAACCTAGCAGACACTGCTGCTCTGATTTCTGTGTCCTCCAGGCAATAGCCTGGGAGGGTGGGCCTGGTCACAGGGCTTAGCAGAAGAATCCAGGGAAGGCTTAAGGGTTGAGGGAGCTACACAGAGCAGGACTAGTCCCAGCTGAAGAGGAGGAGGAGGAGAGGGAGGAAGATGAAGGACATGGAAGGAACAGGGAGCCAGAAATGTCCCAGGCTGTGAGCAGGGGGGGTTACAAGTGACTTCAAAGACTCCAGGCAGGAGAGCTAACAGCTGACCCAGGGGCAGGGCCAGGGCACCCCTGCAAATCCTCCCATGGCTGAGCAACACCACAGGCATCAGGAGACTCTTCTCTGGGAGTGGCCTCAGGGGCTGCTGGTCAGAGGGACAGAACATGGCTCTCAGCCCCTGGATGGACAGGGAACAGGTGTGGCCAGGACCTCCTAGGACTCTGCATCCAGGGTCCAGACTCTGAAGAGATTGGGAATCATTCATTCATTCCTTTCCTCCTTCATGAAAGAGCAATTGAGATGTTGGGCCCTGTGCGGGTTCAGGGTACATGGTCAGGAGGAGAGGGCGGAGTCCTTTCCCTTACACGCCCGTGGGATCACACCAACACATCGGGAAACAGTGAGTCCAGGTCCAGTGCAGGAGCTGTGGATCGGCCACTGAGGGGAGGCCTGGGCATTCCCCGCACTGACTCTGATCGTTGATGAAGGTAATTTAGTTCTTGAGTAAAACCATGAATTCTCCATTTGCTCTCCCTTCCCAGACCAGAAAACCTGCCTTGAGCTGTGGATCCCTAAGAAGAAAGATCTGATCCACCAGCTGGTCTCAGGGTCCAAGATGCCTAATAAGGCCCCCTGGGTGGAGGAGGAGGAGATGGGGCCGTGGCTGCAGACAGACCCTGTGGGATTTTGATCTGTCTGCTGCTCTGGTCTGTGTGACTCTGATTCAGTGTCTGCATCGCCCTCTGCCTCCATTTCCCCTCAATCAAAATCAAGTAATGGCTTTTGATTAGCTGTGTTCTCTGTCATTAACCTGAAATCTTTCACAATTACCTGACCTAAGGCTGGCTATAGAGGAGCTGCCCAAATAAACATCTGTTATTTGCCTCCATGAGACACAGCTCCCTGGGCTGGATCCTAAGTGCAGGAGTTACTACCAGGAGCATCTTCTCTCCTCTTCCTCTCTGGGGGTGCTGACCTTCTTCTAGGGTCTCCTGTCCTCCAGGGCGCTCAGACAGTGTCTCAGGAACCTTGCCTATCACTGCTTTCTGCCCCACTTCTCAGGTGAGGGACCAGGCTCTGCCCCTCCCCAGATGCTGAGCCCTGGCGGGTGACCCGCTCAGGAACCTCAGGACTCAGGCACCAGGAGATCATTGCTCCCAGTCAGCCCTGCCAGGAAGCCAAAACCCAAGCCTAGCACAGACTCCCCTAGCTTGGTCACAGGAGTCAGAAGTCCTAAAACGGGTCTAGACAGGAGCTTTCTGGCCTGAGCTTCTCTTGAGGATCCCAGGAGACCCCTTAGGCCTGGTGCTAACTGAGCCCCACTCGGTCTTTCTCAGAGTCATGATCACAGGGAGGAGCTCCAGGGGCTGGATGAATCTGTCTCCCTTTGCTGAGTTACACCTGTCAGGCTTGTTCTCTTTGCAGGGAATGTCTGCTGGGTTGGAATCCAGGAGTCAAATTCTGATCTTTGGAAATGTGTCTCCACTGTGTGTCCTGCACTAAATACTTGAACCACTCACTACACGGACATAAAGCAGAGAGGGATGAAGGCCCAGTGCAGGCCTGTGAATCCTGTGTGTGTGAAGTAGAATTCCCCCCAGCCGACACCAGAGGTGAGAGAGGAATTACTCACGGAATACTTGGAGCTGTCCACGTACTAGTGCAGTTTCAAATTTTTGGTTTATGATTTGTAGGATGTAGGATCCAGTGTCGTTCAGGGTGATGTTCTGGAATAGCAGGGATCCGTTGGGGTATATTGTCTCTCTGCCGCTGTATGCAGGCCCCGGGGTAGTGATTTTGGTGTCTATTACATATAATAGAATTTTATGGGTCGGCAATACAGTTTCCCCTTTGAACCAGGTAAGGCTTGCTGTATCCCCAGGCAGATTGAGGACCCGCAGAAGAGCATCCTTCCCTTCAGCAGCATTGGGAGGCACGGACTCCACAGTGACTTGGGCAGTGGTGGGCGGGTTCCAGAAGGCTAAGAGTGAGACTAGGAGGAAAGAGACGGATCAGTGTTTGGACCTGTGTTTTGGGATAGAGAGCTGGGGCCCTGGACATGGAGCAGATTCTAATCCCCCAGCTTCTTGGTGTGGGTGTGTAAACATGCACACATACCTGGGTGACTGTTTATGTCTCCTGCTGGTCAAAGTCAGTGGAATGATTATGCTAATTCCTGGCCTCTGAAGGTAATTTCCTCTGTTTTGAATGCTCTCCCTCAGATGTCTGTGGCTCGGACTGCCCTCAGATACCTGCTCACACTCAGGGGTTCTTGGGAGAAGCCTGTCCTGACCACCTCCTTGACGACCTTCTGTCTTAATGTCCTGACCTTTCCCTGCTCTGTTCCCTTCAGGGGGCTTGTCCTTACCTGACATGACTTTCTAGATGTCTCTGCGGGTCTGTCTTCCTCCCAGAGAAGTGAGCTCAGGGAGCAGGGACTGGTCTGCTCTGTGCTGTCCCCCGGGGTGGCCCGGCTGCAAATACCAGGGCTGAGCGTCCCCAGGGCCCTCTGAGTCTGGCGCTTATCGGTCAGGACCCCAGGGTGGTGGCAAGGCCAGGGTTTAGGATCCCTGGGTGTGGTTCCCGTCAGGTTGCAAAACTGAGTCCCCGGTGAGGAGGCCCTTGGGACCCAGCCCCTCACTCCCCACTTGCAGATCCCGAGGCCGCCCCGTCGCTGAGCCGGCTCCCCCGCCCCGCCCGCCGCCCCGTCCCCCGCGGAGCCCCGTCCGCCCCCCCAGGCCCCAGGCCCCAGGCCGCCGCTCCCCCGGTCCTCCCGCCCCTCCCAGGGGATCGGCCCCCTCACCGGCCAGCAGGAGCTCCTGCCAGGGGCCGCGCCCTGCTCGGGGAGAGGCCGAGGGGGGCTCCATGGTGCCCGCTGCCCGCTCCGTCCGGCCGGGGTGAGAGCAGCTGCCGCCGCGCAGACGCTCGGGCCCCGCGGTCCGCCCGACAGCGCCGCGTCCTTCCCCCTCCGCGCGGGGCCGCCTCTGGGGGCGGGGCCGGGTCACGCGGGCCGGGCGGGGGCTCGCCGGCCCCCCTCCCCGACGGCAGGTCCCGGGGTTCCCTTCCTCTGTCCCCGTGGGGGTCCCCGCAGCTGCTGAGGCCTCCGGTCTTCAGCGGGGATTTCCCGGCAGACGCGAGCGCGCGCACACGGCCTGCTTGGCCCGAGCACGAGCCCGGGGCGTCGGGTCCGGGGCGCGCCCCGCAGCTGGGGGCGAGGTGCAGGGTCCGCGCCCCCACAGCCCTCCCTCCTGGCCCTGGGGCTTCCCCCTGCAGAGCGGGAGCCCGCGGCCGCCTCCAGAGCCTGTCCCGGGACGTCACCCCCACCGGGCCTGGGGATCACCTGGGGAACGTCATCAAGACTGCGGAGGCCCAGGTGACCCCTGGACAGGCTGCTTTAGCAGATGCGCAGCCAGGCTGAGACCCCGGGACGTGGCGCCGGGGCCGCCTCTGCTCTGCGCCCACGGAGGGAGGGTCCGCAGATCCTGCGGAAAAGCAGATCTGACTCGGCAGGTGTGGTGTGGACCCCGGAGCCTGCATCTAACCAGCTCCCAGGGGACGCGGATCCTCCTGGCCCGGGGGGCAGGCTTTGAAGAGCCGGGCTGAGGGGGACTCGGCTCCCTGAGAGGGTGACCCTTGTCCCTTCCCTCAGTGGCCTGTGCTGTGTCCTGGCCTTGAGTCTGTGGGCACCACACACACAGCCCAGGGTCCCCAGGTCCAGGGGATCGTTTCCCTTGGTAACAGAGAAGCCCAGCTGGGCCCGGGTCTCCCCAGTGATCTCACCTGCTCTGGGGAGGATGGATTTCCTCCTGGCAGCAAGGTCACAGAGAGGACTCTGGGGGTGAGAAAGGGGTATGCTGGGTGATGACTGGTGAGGGACAGTGTCCATCCCTGGGTGTCAGCAGCCTGGCTCCTGGTTCCAAGGACAGAGACCCTGGACCAGGTGTCTGAGTAGCTCAGTTCCCAGGTGTGAAGAAGACTTCCTGCACGTCCTGGGAAGAGATAATGATTGGGTCACTTGAGGGTCCCTGTATCCCAAGGGAAGGTTTTGGGGAGACCCTCCCTCTCAGGATTTGGCTGAACTGTGGCCCAGAGATTGTCCACTCGCTCCTGGGTGTCCTGGGTAGCTCAGGAGCACATGTCATCTGCCTGGGGAACCCTCCTGTGTTCACCCTGGTTCTCTCGTGGGTGTAGTCAGGCAAGCAATAGGGAGGTACATAGGGACTGCTGACAAATTGGGTGCTCTTAGGGCCCTAGACAGAGCAGGCACGTGGGAGGGACCTGAGGGTCTGTTGGAGAAAGGGATGGAAATCAGGCTCCTCTTCCACCTCCTTAGCCAAGTCAGCTTTAGGGTTTGGTTTCCTGGATGTTGTCTGCATGTTCCTATGTCATCCCCTGGAGGCACTGCCGGGGACTGCATCTGGGATGCTGACCAGGCTCCAAAGGATGTGAGTGGCCCTGAGCCCTGGGCAGAGGTGAGGACTGGTTAGCCTGGGTCCTGGTCCCTGTGGGTCCTAGACTGCCTGAGTCCATCCCAGGGCAGGGTGAGCCTGGGGTGAGGACAGGCACTGTCCAGAAGAGTCCTGATCATGTGTCAGGAGAATTATCCACTCAAGGATGTGCTTCACAGGAGGATCTATCAATCCTGAAGATTTCAATGAAAGAGCTAGCAGGCGTCTCTTGAGACTTTGGAGAAACCATAGCTGCCTGGGAGGCTGGACACTACAATGCCCTGTCTCCCCATCACAGCTCAGGTGATGGAGGGACTGCCTCCAAGTTGTCTGTGTTCCTGTCTGTCCTCCTGTCTAGGCCTCCCCCACAGAAATCGGGAACTGGAACAGAGACTCAGCTGAGGGATCCCAGGGCTGCCTCTGGAGAGGGGAGGAGACCCTCAGCCCCTGAAAACAAAGGCAGAATCCGGATTCTCCTGTGTCACCTGCGTGGGAACATCCCCTGCTCCCCAGGACTCCTTGGCCTCTGAGAAATCTTTAGGGAGACATAGCAGGTGTCCCCACAGACCAGAGGCCCTCAGGATGAGGAGTTGCCACCTGACCTCCCCTGGTGGTAAGCCCACCTGGGGTGTGATCTAGAATTTGTGCCAGGTCAGATCTCTGAGAGAAGAGAATGGACACACAGGCTGCCCACCCAGGCCCTCTGGGGAGAGGACTCATTCACAAGATGGAGATGGGAGGGAATGTCAATGTTCTGGAATGAATAGATGTCTGGCCTGTAACTACAGGAGGCCCCTGTCCTCTCTCCTGAATCTAGGAGGGGTAGAGGCCCCACAGCCTCGAACACACTATCTTGGGCACCTGCTCGCCTCCCCTCATCTTGATTCCCTGTGTCTATAGGGAACAGACTCTGAGCCCAGTTATTGCCTGGGGGAGCGTGCTTCCATTGTGTGGTTTCCCTCTTGCATTTAGAGAGTATTTACGGGGTAACTGTGACATGTCTGGCCTTGGGCTGAGTCCAGGGAACTGCACAGACAACAGGACAGAATTGGGCCCTGGACTCCTGGGGTTTATCCTGTAACAGGACCACAGGCACTTAGGAGTCAATTATAGTTGAGAGAAGGGCCAGGAAGAGAAAGAGTCTGGTGAGTCTGGAGCATGGAAGGGGTCTCAGCTGATGGAGGGTCAAATGGAGAATCCTGGGAAAGTGATCTTTTGGCCGAAGCAGGAAGCATGAGTGGACTTTCACCCCTGGAAGGACAGAGTTTGTGGAGGGATGAGCTGCCCATAGAGGAACCAGTCTCAGCGGCAGAGGCCTGGCTGGCCAGAGGGGCTGACTAGTGCTTTGGGGGGAGCCTGGGGGCCAGGAGGATGGTGACTGCATTAGGCTGAGGAGAGTCAGCCTGCTGGGCTGTGGGCACCCTGAAGAAGTCTCCGGCCTGCGGGGGGAGCTCTTCCCCCATCTGGTGGACATGGGGGGAAGTGTGGAAGGCAGAGTCCTGTGCCAAGCCATTCTGAATGTCTTTCAAGGTCCATCTGTAGGCATTTCACATGCATCACATATCATGTTCATGCTCCATCATATTCCAGCTCTGTGAGTCCCAGTGTCTGTTACTATAAGTACATTGTCCCTGCCTCTTCCCTCAATAAAATGTCATGAAACTCAGATTTCTAGGAATGTGTATCAATGTGTGTTGTCTCTAGGAAGTTACACTGCGTGTGCCCTTCGGCAGCAGTGGTGTGTGGCTGGAATGCTAGGTGGTGGGTCTGTGGGGAGAAGAAGGAGGAGCAGGCTGCTGAGTGTGTCAGGAGGAGAAGGTCTGTGTCAAGAGGGCAGAGGGAGGAGGATGGACAAGTCAACTTTCTTCTAACTCCCAGGACCCGGCGTCAGCACAGAGTCCTTGACCCTGGGAACACATAGCACCACACACCTCTCTGTTTCCCTGGGTGAGATGGAAGCTGCTTCCCTCCTGTTCTTCAGGACCTGGGCCTCCTGGGCCTCCTGGGCCTCACAATGCTGAGATGGCTTCACATTCACAGTCTCACCAGCACCTAGGAGGACCCCACATTGAGGCCCATGTTCCCCACCCCCCCATCCCTGGCGTTTCTGTCCTATGCTGCTTGAGCCTCTGTGGCTAGCCTTGGCCAGGGGCCCCACCTGCTTCTGTTCCAGGCAGCTGCTCCTGTGGTGCTGGCCCCTCACGATCTCTGGGCCCACTAGCTGTCATTTGTGAGGGAAGAGGGGTGAAGCTGAGATCAGGTTCTCCCAGGTGCTGGACACCCTGGGGAGATGTGTCAGTGGAACCATTACTGTAGCTCCCGGTAGAAGTATTCCTCCCTTTGGAACTAACACTTCTGGGTCAGCAGCACATAATGTCACAGGGACAGGAAACAGTTTGCTAGTGGACCCCGAGAGGTATAGTGAGCGGTGTCACTCCCATTTCTTTCTTTCTTTCTTTCTTTCTTTCTTTCTTTCTTTCTTTCTTTCTTTCTTTCTTTCTTTCTTCTTTCTTTCTTTCTTTCTTTCTTTCTTTCTTTTTCTTTTTTTATATTTATTTATTCATGATAGATGTAGACAGAGAGAGAGGCAGAGACACAGGCAGAGGGAGAAGCAGGCTCCATGCCGGGAGCCCAACGTGGGACTCAATCCCGGGACTCCAGGATCGTGCCCTGGGCCAAAGGCAGGTGCTAAACCGCTGAGCCACCCAGGGATCCCCTCTTTCTTTTTTTTTTTAATATTTTATTTATTTATTCATTCATTCATTCATTCATTCATTCATTCATTCATGAAAGACACAGAGAGAGGCAGAGACACAGGCAGAGGGAGAAGCAGGCTCCATGCAGGGAGCCCGATGTGGGACTTGATCCCAGGTCTCCAGGATCACGCCCTGGGCTGAGGGCAGGCGCTGAACTGCTGGGCCACCCGGGAACCCCCCTGTCACTCCCATTTCTACCCCTTAGTTTGTAGACACGAGAACCCTGGCTGGGGAGAAACAGCACAGACTGCATACAGATTCAGAGCAGGTACAGCCTCCTGGAGTTCCTGTCTCCAGCCCTTGCTGGTGCTGTAACTGAGTGCCCAAAAGAGCAATTCCACTTTTCTATCAGGACAGCTGCTTCAGAATTGTACAATGAGTGAGCACGCACATTGTTGCATTTTATTTGCTCTGAAGTGAGTCCCTTGATCAGAAGCAGTGCTGTGTGGAATATGTGACAGTCGATAAGGCATTCTGTGAATCCATGGATGGTAGTTTTGTCAAGAGCTTTGAGTGTAGGGAAGGCAAATCTGTATCCAGATTGAGTGGCTATCCAATAAGAACAAAACAGTGCTCCCTCCCTGGTAGAAGTGGTCCAGTGTAATCAGCCTGCCAGCAGGGAGCTGTCTGGAGTCCACTGTGTGGTTTCCCTCATGCACTGAAGGAGTATTTCCTGGGTATCTGTGATGTGTCAGGCCCCAGGGAATGGTGCCATATCAGGGGTGCAGCATTAGTCTCTGAGCTGGTGGATCATGCACTGAGCAGTGACCTTAGCTAGGTTGGCCTTGGTGAGTGGATGTTCATATGGCTGAGCCCATGCATATCTCTACCCCTGCCATGGCCACTTTGCTCATGAGCCCACCAGGCAATCACAGCTTGGCTAGTGAAAGAGGCTGGCTGACTGACAGCCACAGAACAGGTCACCTATCCACATAAGTATTAAAATCCTCCTGTACTGAAGTGCATGGCGAGCATTCAGGAAACTCTATCCACATACCTTTTCCCCAGACTTCCTTGTCACCGATTTTCCAACCACGATACTTCCAAATCCCTGGCCATCTAGCCAAATCATTGGTCACAGCCCATGAATCGGAATATAATCCTACATCAGGCCATTTCTCCTTCCAAGCAAAATGAGCAGCCAGGTACATTTCCCAAAGCTCTGCCCACTGAGAGAATTTCCCTTCACCTCTGTCCATTAGGATTGTTCCAGCTGCAGTGCTACAGCTGTCTACTTTGGAGCAGTTTCTGCCATTCATGCAGAACCATCTGTAAGCCCCAGCCAAGTGTTCTCTTCCTCCATCAGTCGATCATAGACAACTTGCCATGAGGCCACAGGTGTGGCTGGGAGGGAGAAGGCAGTGTCGCAGAAGTGGGAGCATGGACATTTGGGCCCCTTCTTTATGTACCGCTTGTGCCTTCAGTGCCCGGTGAGGCTTGATCATATAACTTACCACTTCCATTTGATGATGGAGGGTTGCTGTGTATGCCTGGTTTTGGGACCTGGTGTGTTAGTACCTGGTCCATGATGGAATCATTGTCAGTGTGCAGAGCCTGTGTCCAGTAACTTCCAAAAGGTCTGGCTGTATTTCTCTTTCCCCAGTGCATAGGCAGGTTGGGTCATGTGGTAACTGGGTGGCCCGTGGTTAAGCATTTAGTCTCTACTAAGGTCTGGTGGCAGCCAAAAGCTGTCAAAAAGAGAGCGTTAACAAGAGGATAGCAAGATTTTGCTTCAAAATCCTAAGGCCCTGCACTGTGATTCACTTATGTGGGTCTCCCAGAGGCTCCAGACACCAACCCTCTCCACTACTGCCACCTCAAGCATCACTGGAACTGCTGGGCTATATGGCCCCAATGGCAGAGCAGTTTGCCAAGAGTGGGACCTTCTGTGCAGAGCCTTCTCTTATTCTGGCTGCCCCTCAAACCTAGGAGCTCCGTGGGTCACTTGGTAAATAAGCCAGAGTAGTACACCTAAATGGGGGACATGTTGCCTCGAAATCCAAAGAGGTTCCCTCGGTGTTGAGTATGACTATTCCAATTATGCTGAACATGGGAATAACCACAGGACTGGGACACACACACACACCCCTCCACCCATCTGGGCCCACTGTGAGATGGACTTGAGCTCAGACTCCATTGACTGCCTGGGCTCCATCAGCCCCTCCTCTAATTGGTGGGCCAATGTGACATTTTGGTCCTCAGTTTAGAGCCTGTGCCTAGTGCTGCCCCAAAGTCACCCCTAAGAGGTGACTATTTTCTTTTTCCCAAGAACATCATCCTGGTAAAAGGCCACAGGTCTCTCTGAGGAATGCTGGGAGAAAGGTTGATAGTATAAATTTTTGGCAGCCTACTGGAGTCCTTCCTGAAGGGGACCTGGTCCTTCCTTTATTCAAGCGCTTCTGGCTTAAACTGGCTGAAGTCTGGGAATTGACTAAGGGGCCATATAACACTCGGTGTCTAGGATTCAAGAGAGACTTTTGTTCACTTGACCTAGAATTCTTCTGCTTATACAGAACAAGGAAGCATTTAGTAGGCTTCTCATCTATCTCATTTCTAGGAATACCATGATCAAGTAGCCAATGTCATTGTCATTGGTCTCTGTGAATCAGACTACTCTGATTGCTGCTTTGAGTCTGCTGTCCTTCATGGTCACCATGGCCCAACTCGCTTTCAGTGATTAAGTACAGCCTCTTGTCCCTGCTGCCTCAGGATCCAATTACCCCCACTTTTACATTTCCCAGTTCAGTGGCAGCAGCTCGCACTGTAATTTCTGACCTAGAGAGAAGAGCAGTCACAGAGCTCTTCACATGTGCTGGGGCTCCCTTATAAACTGATACCTCACTGTCATGAAAGAGAAAGGTGTGTCCTCTGGACTCTCCCAGGGTGGATGAGCAGGTCTTAAATGATAAGTCCATACCACATTCCAATCTCCCTTAGCCTTTGGATCCCTTCTTCTGTCTCTGAGTCTCAAGGATATTCTCTGATGCAGAGACCTCATGGGTCTGTCAAGATAAACAGATGTAGGTGCAAAACTTAGCAGTGACCTGGTGAACTACGTGGGGGAGGATTTGGAGGTATTTTTCTCAGAGAGGTGTCCCAGTCCATGGAACCCCAAGGGAGGGAGAGAATATTCTACATGAAATCTCAGATCCTCCTGGGGTGGCTGAAGGGAGTAAGCCAGCTAAGTAAATGCCCATGGACATGTGCCATGGACATGTGCCCTCTGGCCAGGCCTGACAGTCTGGAGGCTCTTCTTTCTTAGGATGTTTGTGTTGCTTGGGAATGTCCTGTGCCTTGGCGGGAGTGTGAGGTACTTTGTGCTGAGGGTTTCGATTTGAAAAGAACTCAGGCCCAGGTGACAGAGAAGCCAATGCAAGGAGGGAGGGGATGGAGGACGTGGGTATCCTTGGAGCCCTCATTCCCAGATGCTCCCTGGGCTCACACAGCAGAGTTAGGGGAAATTCTGGGTATCTGGGGTTGCCTTGGTCAAAGGCCTATTGCAAAGTCATCCTGTTTAGCTAAGGGTAAGAGAATGTCATGGAGTGGGAGATGAGGGCTGAGAATGGGAAGGGAGACTTATTTGCAGATGAATGGATGCCCTCTGAGTGTCCCTAAGCAGTGGAGGAGTCTGATTTGAAGGGCTCCATCACCCCACTGGTTTCTGGAAGCAGAAGATATCCAAGGGTTCCAGCTCAGAGTCAGCTCACCCTGGGCCCCAGCCATGATTCCTGTGATGACCATAGCAGGGAGAAAGGTGCTGAGGCTCCTGGGGTGGGTCCTGGAAGAACAGGGAGAATGAAATCTACAGTGTTCAGTGTTTGCACTAACAGGAAACTCACCCCTACTTTATTGGGACAGGATTCATTTTTTAATCCAGCATAGCTCTCCCCGGTGGTGTAACTGGGATATGATGTCACTTCTGCGGGGCACAGGATCTTCTTTAGCAAAAACATGTCTATCATTTTATCTAGGGATGGTGGTCATTCTCCTCTGAAACCTTGACTCCATTCATGCTCAGTGTACTTGAGGACATTAGTGGATCAAGTGAGTTCATCAGTTCGTGTGTGTGTGTGTGTGTGTGTGTGTGTGTGTGTGTGAGAGAGAGAGAGACAGACAGACAGACAGATAGACCACCTTCATGTGTCCTACTGTTGCCCTGTGATGGACATTAGGGGATTTTTACCCTCTGTCAGGCTTAGTACCAGGCATATGACCAGAGTTCAGATCAGTGCCCTGGATGTTGACCCCTGGACAGAGATAGGGTCTAACCTCTCACGTGCAGGGACAGTGAATGCAGGATTCCAGCCACCCTTGGTCTATCCTGCAGTGCAGTAGAACTCTGATAAGACTGGATAGGCCACAGTCTCCTGGCCCCACACTTTAAAGTGGTGAATTTTAGGTTCTGTGAATTTTATCTCAAAATGAACAAACAAAAAACTTAGGAAAGAAACCTACATATTACCTTGTATAAACCTGGTAGCAGTACACCACTGGGAGTGCATGTGAATGTCCATTTCTTCATATACTCTGCATGCCCGCAGTGGTTACATGAGAGTAGAAGCAGGCAGTCCCCCATTTATCTATCTTTCTTTCCCTTGCTCATTCTCTGAACACTGATAGCCATTTTTCTGTGATGGGGCCTTTGAGAAATACAACTAGGCTCATCCTGTCTCTGTCTTGGGAACTCAGGGATCCGTTGGACACGTGATGGGAGCATAGGTAGATGACCCTAAATGTGTTATCACAGCACAAAGAAGCAAGAGTCAGAGGTGGGAATTCAGAGGGGAGTTTACTGTGTCCACCTGTGGAGATTGGGATGATCTTGCAGCCAGATGGCCAACAAGGTTGGCTATATAGAAGGAGCAGATTCATGAAGAAAGGTGGAGAGTGCACCTCAGGCAGGGACTGTGGTGGGAAGACACACAGGAGCAAGTCCTGGTGGGCCAAGAATTATGAGGGGCCCTACTGTCCACAGTATGTGTGGAGATGGAATGACAAGGAGCAGGTCACAGGGCAAGATGAGACAAAATGTAGGCTTTTCTGGAGAGTTGGTGTGTTTTCTGTGTCTTTCCACCAGAGCCTGAGCTAAAGAGGGTAGGAGGGCTCAGGATGCTGGGAGAGGGGGCTGAGAGAAGAGATACCCACAGTGTGTCTGCTTCCTGGCTCATATCAGCTGGCCCCATTTTCTGTTTTCTTGTGTCTCTACCAGCACTTGTAAAGGGAAAAAGGCTGTCCATGGTCCCTTGTTCCCTGGGGCACTGTGAAGACAGCCAAGCACTCTTCTGACTGGATAGGGGCTCTTGTGAATCTCATTTTTTCCTCTTGATATTGTCTTCACCACATCCCACACCACAACTCTTCTCTCCCAGGAGATAGGGATGGGGGGCGGGGTGGGGTCATTTAGACATAATATTTTCTCTGCGTGACCAAAGAAAGAACAGAGTTTCACGTGAATTTCTGCTAAGAGAAAATCCCCATGGGTAGGGAAACACCCCCCCCACACACACACACACAAATTAAGGGAAGAGCCGTCTTTATCCAGATCCTTTCCAGGTGACCCACAGTGGGTCAGAGACTTGTTAAAGATTTAGAAGTTTTTTTCTCACCGAGGGATAGCACTTCTCACACATTGGAAATGTGTGTTGAGGACAATCTGTTAGTTCCATCAGTGACTTGATAGGCCTTCTAGAAATCAGAGAGTGGGGAAAAGGGGTAATAAGTGTGGAAAGAGGTTCAGGACTGTCCCACATAACAAGGACTTTCCCAACCAAATGCTAATATCTCCTCAGAAGAACTTAATCAATTGACTTTCTTTTTCTTTTCTTTTTCTTTTTTGCATTAAGATGTGTTTTTTATTTTAATTTTTAAAATTTTCATTCCAGTTAGTTAACATACAGTATACTGTTAGTTTCAGGGATACAATATGGTGACTCAGCAACTCCATACATCACCTGGTGCTCATCATGACAAGTGTGCTCCTTCATCCCCATCACTTGTTTCCCCCACCCCTCCTCCCCTCTGGTAACCAGCAGTGTGTCCTCTAGCTAAGAGTCTGTTTCTTGGTTTATCTCTCCCTGTCTCTCTTTTCCTTTGGTCATTTGTTTTGTTTCTTAAATTCCACATATGAGTGAAATAATATGCTATTTGTCTTTCCCTGTCTGACTTATTTCGCTTAGCATAATACTCTCTAACTCCATCCATATCATTGAAAATGGCAAGATTTCATTCTTTTTTTATGGCTGAGTAATATTATATATATTATATATTATAATTAGTATGTAATATAATTAATAAGTATTGTAATAATTATATATAATTAATATATACACATATATGTATATAATACAGCATTGTAAACAATGCTGCTATAAACATGGAGGTGCATGTATCCCTTTGAATTAGTGTTTTCATTCTCTTTTGGGCAAACACCCAGAAGTGGAATTACTGGACCATATGGTGTTTCTATTTTTAATTTTTTAGGAAATTCCTTACTGTCTTCCACAGTGGCTGTACCAGTTTGCATTCCCACCAGTAGTGCAAGAGGGTTCCTTTTTTTCCACATCTTCGCCAACACTTGTTTCTTGCATTTTTAATTTTAGCTATTCTGACAGGTGTGAGGTGATGTCTCACTGTGATTTTCAATGTATTTTCCTGATGATGAGTGATGTTGAACATCAGTGATGTTGAGCATATTTTCATGTGTCCATTGGCCATCTGCACAGACACCTTCTTTTTTTTAAGGTTTTATTTATTTATTCGTGAAAGACACAGAGAGACAGAGTTATAGGCAGAGGGAGAAGCAGGCTCCTTGCAGGGAGCCGGATGCGGGACTCAATTCCTGGACCTGGGATCACGCCCTCAGCCAAAGGCCAACGCTCAACCACTGAGCCACCCAGGCATACCTGTATGGATAGCTTCTCTGGAGAAAGGCATTCATGGGTTTTTTCTCTTCTTCTAGCAGGAACAATCCACTAGAGGGCACTCACACTCTTTCTCGAACTTCTGTTGACCTTTTCTGCCTGAGACAAATTAAAGTTTTTTACTGGAAGCCAAAACTCCCAGCCCTCCAAACACTCCTTAGATTTGCCCAGGGTGAAGCTCCTTGGACAGACATCTGGGTGCCCAGGGAGGAATCTGACATTGGAGGATTGTAGGGGGAATGGACTCATGACCCAGGAGTAGCCCCAGGGCCCACACAGTGTAGGATGGTTCCACACATAGTATAGGCAGCTTAGGCTGGACATGCAGGAACAAGATGCCCCCACTCTACCTGCTGGCACTCTGGGAATGACTGTAAGTCCATGACTCTGAAGGACTGGATCACTCTTCTTAACTGTTCCTGCCCTCCGTGCGGTGGAGCTATACACCCTTGCCCTTTGTGACCTTGCAGTTCTTCCCACTGGAAGAGGAGCATGTCCCCCCACCCCATTCCCTCATTTATCTGGAACTTATCTGTATACTTGCTGAGGCTAATGGACTGCAGGAGGAGGGATCTGGGCCAGTGGATCTCCTCCACACCATAGGAGGCCCAGCATGTCACCTCACTGTCTCCACCTCAGCTACAGGAAGAGTGTCTGGAAAGGTGGCTCCCTTTCCTCTGGTGCATTCAAGAAACCTGCTACACATCATAGGCCATCCACAGTCTGAGGTCAGAGCCATGGGTCTGGTTCTTTGGTCCAGTGGAGCTGCCCTCCCTCAGGCCCTTGTGTCTTCAGGATGCTCTGACCCCAGCAGGGCTTCTGCTCACCAACCCTGCCTGTGGCTCTGCCCCTGGGTTGTGGCCCAGAGAGAGCCTCTGTAGCAGGGCTGTGGCCCAGGGGCTTGGAGTTCAGGTGGTGAACACAGCCAGCCTTGCCCCACTCCTGACAGAATTGAGATTTCTAGTGATCCTCCAGTAACTTGGTGCTTGCTGCAGGTGTAGCAGCCTTCATCAGGCCAAGGAGCTCCCATCCTGGAATAGTTTGCCCCTGGTCTCTGCATTGCCCCAATCTGAGTGAGTGTGGAAGCTTGTCAAAGGCCACTTTGCTTCTCTTCTCACTATTAGCAATGATTTTTCTAGTTAATGTGTTAATGTGGTAAAAGGCAATGGTTGATTTTGAATGCTAAATCAACCTTGCATTTGGGGAACAAAATTCAGCTTGAGAACTCCTGATCCACTTTGGTAGCATTTCATTTGGAGATTTTTCATCTCTGGTCATGAGAAAAGTCTACACCTTTACTTCCTCATTCTTTCCTGGTCTGGTTTTGACATGGTTATACTGCCACATAAAATGAATTTGTGAGTATTCCCTCTTTGTTCTGTTCTCTGGAAGAATTATTTAAGTTTGGAATGGGGTAGTCTTTGATTGTTTCGTGGATATTGCTTTTTGTGTGTGTGACCTGAAGAGACTTTATACTTCTTTTTTTGTTAAGTAACATGAACATTGCGATCAATTTCTGCATAGGTGTATGCCTATGAAACCATTGCCCACATCAATGTGGAGAACATTCCCCACACCAGGAACCACTCTCATGCCCCTCTCCGGCATTAGGACCCCCACCATCACCACCATTCTGACTTCTACTACCACAGACTGGTTTCTCCTCTTTGGGAACTTTACATGAGTAGAATCCATTTGTTTCCTTCTGCTTTTGGCTATTCTCCTTCAAGTCTGTGTTGTGGGATTTATCAACATTGTTGTGTAGTTGGAATTCACTCCTGTTTCACATCTCTGAATATTCTTTTGTTTGAATACACCACAATATTTGCCTATTGTATTTTTGGACATTTGGATTGTGCTGTCTCTTGACTCTTCTGAATAATACTGATATGAATATTGTGACACATGTGTGTTGTGGTGTCTCTAGCCCATTTCCTTGGGGGTAGAACCATTGTGTTCACTGGAACATCTTTTAAAATATGTAGAAGTTTTAGATTCTCCTGCCAGATAGTTGAACAAATCTTTAGCCCCACCAACAGTGTTTACATGTTCAGATGTTCCAACTCTTGGTTGGACATCAGTCCTTTTAATTTCAGCTGTTCTTGTGTGGCTGACATGATAGTTCATAATGGTTTTACTGTGTGTTTCCCAAAAATGCAACTTTCATATGCTTGTTGGCTGTTTTCACGTGTTCTGCTGTTCAGTGCCAACTTAAAAAATTGGATTGTCAGTCTTTTTCTTATTGCTTTTGGAGGATGTTGCATGGTACTTTGGACATGGTTTCTTCATCATATAGATACACACACACACACTCATATAACTTGTGTATGTATGAAAGAGAGAGAGGGAGAGAGAATTGGGCGTCTTTTGAAGACCAGAAATTCTACTTTTAATAAATTTTAGTTTCTAAAAGATTGTTTGGTATGAATTAGGGTTCCTGTATTTTCCTCCAGAGATATTCGTATTCATTCTAAGCCATCTGTGTTTTCTGAGTGTGCATGCATGTGGCACACATATATGTGTGTGTGCATACAAACAAGTCTGTATGCAAGTGTGTAAAAACATTTTAACTATTAACTAAACTTCCTTTACTCATTATAGTAAAAGTCAGATTTCCTATTTATTCCTAAGTTAATGTTTCTTTTTTTTTAAAAAAAGATTTTTATCTATTTATTCATGAGAGACACAGAGAGAGAGACATAGGTAGAGGGAGAGGCAGGCTCCCTGAGGGAAGCCTGATGAGGGACTCGATCCCAGGACCCTGAATCATGACCTGAGCCAAAGGCAGGTGCTCAACCACTAAGCCACCCAGGTGCCCCAGTTTGTGTTATTTCTAATTTTCTAAGAACATTGTCAATTTTGTCTAAATTATGAGTTTACTGTCATGAAGATTTTGTAGGACTCTTTAATCTCTACTGGAGCTAGTTGTGTCCATTATTTCCCATGGCTAGCATAGCTTATTTGTGCTTCCTCTATCATTTGCTGATGAGTTTTTCAGAGGTGTTAAAAATTTATAAGCCTTCTCAAGAAAGGAATGTTGGGATTTGGGAATGTGTGGATCTTCTTGATTCTGTATTTGTCTTCTAGTTTATTATTTTTTACTTTTAAGTTTATGTTCACTTTCCTCCTTGCCTTTGTTTTTATTCAACTTCTTTAGCTGGATGATTAACTCATTTTTAACCAGCATCTATGGTAATAAATTCCCTTGAGAGCATCACTTTTGATGTATCTTGTAAGTTTTGCTAGAGGTATACTTTTAACCAAGTACCAAATATTTAAAACATCCAGGCAGAGCCATGTGGTCCAGTCTCCCATGCATGGAGGAACAACTCCCCTGGGCCCAGCCTCTGTCCAGGGTGCGCTGCCCCTGCAGGGCCTGGGCCACCAGGGTCTCCTGGGTTTCCAGGGAACTAGGATGCGACCCTTAGCAGATAGATGTGTAGCAGTAGCGAGGGCAACCCAGGGTCAGTATGTCCTGTAAAACAAGAAGGAGGCAGAGGCCCAGCCCTCCTCTTCCAGTCCCAGAGATAAGAAATGCTTTCTGATGTGTCTCTCAGACACATGTCCAAGGGCTTTGGCTCTTCCAAACTTTGGTCACAAAAGGGTCCAGCCATGCCAGGGATGGAGAGGGATGTAGAGAGTGACTTGAGCAGGGCAGGCTGGAAAAAGGCACTTCTTCTTGGACAGTGTCCTCAGAACATGCCTTTGGGAGGGAGACCCTGCAGGGCCCAGATGGACCCCATGTAGCCCTGTTCCCCCAACCTCCTTCTCCCCTTTCTTTGATCCTATGTATTCCTTGGACCCAGGTCTTGTTCCCAGGCTTCTCTGGGGACCCTGAGGTAGCAATGGTGTGGAGAGAGGGGATGGGGCTTATTCCACTTATAATAGCATCAAAAAGAAAAAACATGGGCAGCCCGGGTGGCTCAGCGGTTTAGCGCTGCCTTCAGCCCAGGGCCTGATCCTGGAGACCCGGGATGGAGTCCCACATTGGGCTCCGTGCATGGAGCCTGTTTTGCCCTCTGCCTGTGTGTCTGCCTCTCTCTCTCTCTCTGTCTCTCATGAATAAACAAAAAATCTTAAAAAAAAGAAAGAAAAAACACTTTGATATGAACATGATTAAGAAGGCGAAAGATGTATACACTGAAAGCTACCAGATGTTTGGAAAGAAATTAAAGAAGACACAAAAAAATAGAAAGAAATCCATGTGCATGGATTGAAAGGCTTAATCTTAAGATGTCAATATTATCCAAAACTACATACATATTTGATACAATCCTTATGAAAAATGCCAGTGACCTTTTTGCGTAGATAGGAAAATCCATCCTAAAAACATATGGAATCTCAAATAGTTCAGGCAATCCTTAAAAAAGAGTAAAATTGGGGGATCCCTGGGTGGCTCAGCGGTTTAGCGCCTGCCTTTGGCCCAGGGCGCGATCCTGGAGTCCCGGGATTGAGTCCCGCCTTGGGCTCCTGGCGTGGAGCCTGCTTCTCCCTCCTCCTGTGTCTCTGCCTCTCTCTCTCTCTCTCTATGTCTAAAATAAATAAATAAATAAATAAATAAATAAATAAATAAATAAATAAATATTTAAAAAAGAGTAAGATTGGAGATCTCATGCATCTTGATTTCAAAAATTACTACAGAGGTAAAGGAGTCAAAATAGTATGGTTCTGGGACACCTGGGTGGCTCAGTGGTTCAGCATCTGCCTTCAGCTCAGGGCTTGATCCCAAGGTCAAGGGGTAAAGGCCCAACAACTTTGAAGGGATGGCCTCAGGCATTTGGTGGCCTCCCCCCATGCTGATGCCATGGCCCTGGGTCTACAGGTAATGGACTGTGACTGCCAGGTATAACACGTGGGTGACCTGATTCTATGGTGTGGTTTTCCTTATCAATTTCATATGTGTTTATGAGCTACTCTTATTGAGTGCACGCAGTAGGCCTGGATATCAGACAGGGCTGCCGTCTCATCCTCCTAGATATTGTGGCTGGTGCAGTGTCAGTTCAGAGGACACACTGGGCACAAGGAGAGAGGACCATCCCCTCTCTCATCGGGGCTTAGGGCAGATGGCCTGCATCCTGGCTTCGCACGCTGCTCTCCCACATTATATCTTGACAAAATTCGTCTTTTGTCCTCCCCTTGCCTCAGGACAGCCTCCCTGGCACAGACATCTGGGCACTCTTGGCGCCTCCAGCTGACCAAACTCTGAGCCTCACATAACCGTCTTTGTGTTGGAGAAAAGGGCCCAGTTATAGGATCAGGGAAGCCTCCTGAGAAAGCGCCTCCAAGCTGAGGTGACCCCCATGTGCTGGGACTTGCATGTCCCATCCAGCTGCATCTTGTTGGGTGGTCATGGGGTCGGGGCAGAACCGGTGCAGGCTGTGCTCCGGAGCTCCAACCTGCTGCCAGTGAGAGCTGAGTGCGGGTCAGTGCTTTCAGAACTTCTCAATCTTTGTGGACACTGCCTGTGGCCAGGAGCTGGAGGTTCTGGTGATGGTTGAGATTTAGCCACTCAACGGCACTGGGAGGAGGGCACACATGCAATCAGCTGCCAGTGCACATCCAGGAGAGCCCATGTCACCAGCCCCGCAGAGTCCAGAGGTGGGCGGGTGCTTGGTGAGGACATTGATAAAGCACTCCTCTAAATGGTGGAGCATCAGAGGCTCCCGTGGTTCAGAGGGGACCCAGGGTTGAAGGGCAGGGTGCTGCCAGCCCACAGGTGCTGGGAACCAGACCAATACTGGCCAGTCCTCAACTAAAGTCCATTTTGTGGAGTTTAGACTCATACTTAGGGAATGATGCCAAAGTATATGATTCTGAAGATACAGAGACACTCCTGGGATATAATGTATGAGAGAGAGAGAGAGAGAGAGAGCCTGGGAAGTGAGGGGAAAGGAGGGGCAGAGTGGGAGAGAGAATCTTAAGCAAGCAAGCCCCCCACTGGGGGCTGGGTCTCACCCCTGAGATCACGACCAGAGCCAAAATGAAAAGTCTTGCCAACCAAGGCGCGTAGGCTTATGTCCCTGTTGAGATTTCTTCCAAATGAAGAGTCTCTACGACTGCACATTCATTGCTATGATGCCCCTCAAATGGTGAGAACATCAGCGAACACTGTCTAAGGACATCGCATACAGATTTGTGCTCAGGCGTGTTTCTACGTCCCAATGTCTATAGTTCTCCCTCAGCCGACTTGCCAGTATAACCCGGTGGGTGCCCTTCTGATTTGTGGTTACCCGCTTTGCAAAACCAGTCTTCCAGGTGGTGAGCCCTGGGCGGCCATAAATGAATCTCTGTTCAATATGCCTCCTTGGGAACCTGAATGTCCCTTTTGTCCGGGCTGAGCCCCACAGTCTCCTCTCCAGGGCGCTCTGCTCTTCCATCTGCAGGAGCAATCCACGAGGGGGCACCCATGGCCTTCCCTGAACTCTCGTCCACCTTTCCCATCTCCTGAGACAATTCTAAGTGTTTTCATTGCCACAACTACCAACCCTCAAATTCTCTTTACATTCACCCAGGGTGAAGTTCCTGGGACGGAAATAGGGGTCCCCAGAGAAGAATCTCCGGTGGGAGGATGTGTCAGTATGGGCTGGTGACCTGGAACCAACCTTAGGTCCAGGGCATTGGGGAGGGGATGGTGCAGGGACAGCGGGCAATGTAGGCTGGACTCTCAGATGCTCCAGCCCCACGTACGGGCTCTGGGGGAATGACTGTGAGCCTGTGTCCCTAAAGGATCTGTGCCTATGGGTCTTGGCAGGGCTTCTGTGGAACATTCCAGAAGGGCTTCCTGGGTATTTCAAGAACCTTCTTACCTGGAAGAATCAGGAGACGTATGGCATTCACCAGGGCACAGGATTTCTCTGGGCCTGAGAGAGTAGGTGGTATCCAGGCTTCACCACCTCCTCTGGGTCAGGCCCCCAGATGTTGGGAGAGTGAGGTCTCACCTGGCCTGGTTCTGCAGGACACCATTGCTGGGCTGTGTGTGGGGAACTCGGCCTCCCCACCCTCTGACTACAGTGCAGGAAAGAACCCCAAAGTCCCTTCAGACTTGGACAGTGAAGGAGCACAGGTGAGTTCGGGCAGGTGGGTAAGGAGACTGTAATTCCTGGAGGTAGGAGTGGTTAGGTGATGGACACACACGTGGGACCCAGCCCGTGTGCTGCTGCAGCTGACTCACTAATGGAGAGGTTGTCCTCTGGAGAATCCAGCCTTTTCCTTGTAAACATTTGCTCACTTCCCACCGTGGTGCTTCCAGCTGAGGCACCTCAGTCCTGTTCCACAAGCCAGTCCTGCATCAGCTCCTTGTCCCCATCACACCCGGGCAGCTCAGTGTGCCCAGCTGTCCCGACCTCCCCAGTCAGTCATCGCACCTCTGTCCTCACCAGCCTGGAGGCTGTCAATCGTTCACTAGGAAATGGCAGCTCCCGACCAAAGGAGAGATGCAGGGACAATACTCTGCGTATCTGCAAATCCACATGTGGGACAGTAACCAGGAAAATGATGGAACTTCTTGCTAATTTAAACCTGGAGAGTGCTGCCTTGGGAAGTCCATGGTGATTGCCTGGGTATTTTCTTATTTTCTAGTCATAGGCTTTTGAGCTGGGAATTAGGGGATATTACTGGCAACCTCTGTTCCACCATTTGGGGCCCGGACTACAAATTCCAGGGCCTAGTACAGGTTTGGTATTGGGGCTGAGACACTGGCAGCCTGGCCCCGGGGACCCTGTGTGCACAGCTGCTGCAGAGAGATGTGCTCTGTTGGGCACAATGCTGCTTCCCACCTGCATATCAGCACCCAGCTCCATGGTGCCCTCCAGCCTCCATGCAGGTCCCCGCTCCTCAGAGACACCTGCCCCAGGTACATTGTGTCATTCCCACACTGCAGCTGCCTGCCTGGAGCTGTCCAAGATCCTGAAGTTTCCCTGAGGGGTGTGTGTGCGTGTATGTGTGCATATGCAGGTCTGTGTGTGTGTGTGTGTGTGTGTGTGATAAACCTCTCCACACACATGAAATCTGACGTTGAGGGAATTTGAGATTCATTCAGTGAATACTTATTTTACATTAAAGGATTCATGGTAGGACTCCATATCAAATAAGCGAGGGTTCCTGTTGTATTGAATCCCTCTTCTTAATCTTCCTGCCTGCTCAGTGCTAGAGTGACCCACCCACACATTCTGCCCACACCCCTGCAGCTCCTCCCACTCAAAGGAAAGTGTTTATTACAGACTCGGCCATAGGAACATACACGCCAGGAATCTCTATTCCCAAAATTCACCCTATGTCATTTTCAAGAACACTGAGAATCTGAGAAATGTTTCCCAAAATAGTATAATTCTACTGATTCCACCAGTAGGACAGATCATTGCCACGTTGCAGTTTACAGGAGATTTAAGAATCAGTCCTCTTTATTCTAACCTGTTAAACTAAAGCAAAGAATCCCAAGTGTCCATTCTGGATGAATGGATAAAGAAAATGTGGTATGTATGTAAAATGGAACATTATTCAACTGTTTAAATTTTTTAAAAAAATATTTATTTGAGAGAGAAAAAGCATGATTTGGGGGAGGGGCAGAAAGAGGAGACCCCAGCTTAGCAGGGAGCCCACACAGTGGTGAATCACAGGACCCCAGGATCATGGCCTGAGCCAAAGACAGACGCTTAACTGACTCAGCCACTCAGGTGCCGCAGAACGTTATTCAGCTATTAAAAAGAAGGAAATTTGGGGGCACCTGGTGGCTCAGTTGGTTAAGTGCCCAACTCTTGATTTCAGTTCAGGTCATGATCTCGGAGTCTTGAAACCAAGCCCCACATCAGACTCCGTGCTCAGCTCAGCTCGGCGTCTGCTTGAGATTCTCTCTCTTCTCCCTCTGCCTCTCCCCCTGCATGGGGAACCAGCTGCGGAACTTCTCTAGTCCTGGGCACACTGGGGTTATGTGAGGTCCTGAGTCTCACAGGGTGCAGAGCCTTACACGGGGCTCCATCCTAAGACCCCTCAACCATGACCTGAGCCAAAATTAAGAGTTAGACTCTCAACCTACTGAGCCACCCGGGTGCCCTGATAATCTCCCCCACTAAAGGTCAGCATATTAACACCCTTAATTCCCCATTGCCCTGTCCAGGCTGGGGAGCGGGCTTGGACATCTCTGGGTGTAACTCTTCTCGCATACTGACTCTTTACCACATTGTTCTCCAGATACAACTCCTTGCCCCCCTCCTTGAGTTAGTAGCCTAGTCTTTTACCCTTTGAAGTAAACATGTTTTTCTCTGCTTCCCAAAGTTAATCATTGCTATAGCCAACCTGCTAGCTCTCTTAATAAAAGCTGGAGGGGACAAAGCCACAGGTCCAAGTCCAAATCAGAGTCTCTATCTCCTTGTTCCCTGGTGAAAATTCAGTGAGACTTCACGTCTTTCCTCATATGGTCGCATCTGACTATCCTGGCTCCATGGAACCCCTGCTCACATCTAAATAAATAATCTTTTTTTTTTAAAGGAGGAAATCTTGCCATTTGTGACATCATGGATAGACCTTCAGAACAATAAGCTAAATGAAATAATTTAGAAAAAGACAAATACCATATGACCTCACTTATATGTGGATCACAAAAATAAATATTAAAAAAACAAGTTCAGGGCAGCCCCAGTGGCCCAGCAGTATAGCGCTGCCTTCAGCCCAGGGCATGATCCTGGAGACCCAGGTTCAAGTCCTGCATCGGACTCCCTGCATGGAGCCTGCTTCTCCCTCTGCCTGTGTCTCTGCCCCTCTCTCTGTGTCTCTCATGAATAAATAAAATATTAAAAAAAAAAACCAAGTTCACAGATACAGAGAATAGAGTGGTGGTTGCCAGAAACAGAGCAGGATGGGAAGCATAATGGGTAAAAGTGTTCAAAAGGTACAAACATCTGGTTATAATAGAAATAAGCCCTGGGAATGTAATGCATAGCATGAGGACTATAGTTAGTAACACTTTTTAGCATATTTGAAAGTTGCTAAGTGAGTAGATATTAACAGTTCTTATCATAAGAAAATAATTGTTTGTCTCTTTTTTCCTCAGTTTCCCTCTTTGCTATCAACTTGTCTTCTATGTCACTCACTCGTTCTTCCACCTCGTTAACCCTCGTCGTTAGGACTTCTAGTTTGGATTGCATCTCATTCAATTGATTTTTAATTTCTGCCTGATTAGCTCTAAATTCTGCAGTCATGAAGTCTCTTGAGTCCTTTATACTTTTTTCTAGAGCCACCAGTAGCTGTATAATAGTGCTTCTGAATTGGCTTTCTGACATTGAATTGTAATCCAGATTTTGTAACTCTGTGGGAGAGAGGACTGTTTCTGATTCTTTCTTTTGAGGTGAGGTTTTCCTTCTAGTCATTTTGCTCAGTGCAGAGTGGCCAAAAGCAAGTTGTATTGGGAAAAAGAGAAAAAGAGAGGAGAGAAAGAAGGAAAGAAAAGAGAAAGAGAAAAAAAAGGGAAGAGAAAAAAAACGAAAGAAAAAAAAAAGAAGAAAAAGAGAAAGAAAAAGAAAGGAGAAAAAAAAGGGGGGGTGGGGGAGGAAACAAATCAAAAAGCAAAACAAAACAAAAAACAAAAAAACAACAACAACAAAAAAAAGAACCACAGGGGAGTATCTTCTGATTCTGTGTTCTTTAAGTCCCTTGGCTTCTCCTGGAAGTTGTCCGTCTAGCTGGTGCTCTGGGGGAGGGGCCTGTTGTGCTGATTTTCAGGTGTTAGCAGTTGGGGGAGCTGCTGTGCCCCTGCCTGGTGCAGGGCTCAGTGGGGGTTGTTTGCCCCGTGAGGCCGCAGGAGGAACAGCCCCAGTGGCGGGGCAGCTCTGGAAACCTGGATTCAGCTCCGGCAGGAACTCCGTCTGCAGGGCCTGGAGGCTCCAGGCGGGGCCGCTGATCTGCTCAGCTCGGGGCAGGAGCGTCCTCGCTGTCCTGGGCCCTCCCGGTCTCTGCCTGTCCCGGGGGAGGCGGGATCCTGGGCTGTGTCCCGGCGCCCTGTGCTCCGGAGCCTGCGCTGGTGGATTCGCGCTCCCGCCCCGCAGCCCCCTCCGCGGAGCCGCCGCCCGAGCCCCCCGAGCTGCTCCGGGTCCCGCCGTGCGCGCTGCAGCCCTTAGGGAGCTCGGCGCACTCTCCTGGGCGCGGAGTTGCTGTTACTGTCCCGGGGAGCCCGAGGGCATCCCCTCCCTCCTGGGTCCTGCTCCAACTCCCTGCGAGCCCCTTTCCGCCCGGGAAGGTCGGTGCAGCTCCTGCTCCTCCGGGACGGGGCTCTCCTGTCCTGGGGACACTCACCCCGGCCTCAGCCCGGCTCCTCGCGGGGCCCCTCCCCCTTGGAGGCCTTTGTTTCTTTTTCCCCGTCTTCCTACCTTGATAGATGCGCGAACTCTTCTCACTGTTGCATTCCAGCTGGTCTCTCTTTAAATCTCAGGCCGAATTCATAGATTTTCAGGATAATTTGAAGGTTTTCTAGGTAGTTTGGTGGAGGCAGGTGATTTGGAGACCCTACTCCTCCGCCATCTTGCTCCTCCCCCTTATCATAAGAAAATAGATTTTGTAACATGTGTGGTAATAAATAGACTTCCTGTGGTGGTCACTTCACAAAACATAGTGTTGAATAGTTGTGTTGTACCAGAGACTACAATAACATTGTGTGTCAATTATAATTTAAAAAACAAAACCAAAATATATCATCAGTTATGTAGAGGTAACTGGAATCCTAGAGACAAAAAAATTACTTGTGGCTCTGAGCTCCCCTCAAAATATAGCAGAAAAGGATCATGGTTCAAGCTACTATTTCCCATCCTCCCATAGTGGGGACTTCAGACAAGGGTGTCATCACATATTCTGTTATTTTTGGTCCAGCTGGATCAACCACTCACAGGCTTGTTTCACTAAGGTAGAGGCTGAGTCCATAAAGCTGCTGGAACGTGCTGGGTAGAGGATCATAGCAAGGCTAGCATGACATCTAAAGAGCTACATGGAGGAGGTCTTCAGGGAGACAATGACACAAAGGCTTGAGTCTTCATGACCTCACCACACAATGAAAAGAAATAGGATCTCCCCTAGGAATGAAAGGCTGGGGAGACCCCCCTCCCACTCATACCCACCTGCCCTCAAACCTGGAGCAGCCAATGTGCCTGAAGCCTGGGGACCCATCATGCAGGGCTTTGGGGGCCACATGGGGGACTCTGTGCCTTATTAGACAGGCCATCAGAAATCTCTAAAGAGATTGTTTATTTGTTGTTTGATTTTCTAGAAGTGACATGATCTATCTTACATGATGCTGTTCTAGTGGTATCGCTCTGCTTACCAGGTGGAGAGGGCCCCAGAGAGGAGACAGTGGAAACTGAGTGCGGTAGGCAGAAGAGTTACACCCAGAGATATCCAAGCCCACTCCCCAGCCTGGACATGGCAACAGGGAATTAAGGGTGTTAATAGGCTGACCTTTAGTTGGGGAGATTATCAGGGCGCCTGGGTGGCTCAGTAGGTTGAGAGTCTAACTCTTGATTTTGGCTCATGTCATGGTTGAGGGGTCTTAGGATGGAGCCCCATGTAAGGCTCTGCACCCTGTGGGAAGTCACCTTGGGAATCTGTCTCTCCCTCTGCCTCTGCTCCCCACCTCTTCTTGCCCATGTGCATGGGCTCTCCCTCTCTAATTCTCAGAAAGAAAGAAAGAAAGAAAGAAAGAAAGAAAGAAAGAAAGAAAGAAAGAAAGAAAGAGAAATTCATTATCTTGGGTGATCATGGCTGTAGTCTGATCTACAAACTCCAGGATTCACAAATGGTGCTGTTTTAAACCACTAAGGTTGTGCTACTTTGTTACAGCAACAGTAGGAGCCAAATCCCTGCAAGATGATTAGACCCCCCGGGTCCACATAGGAAATGGCGATTTGGACTGTGATATTAGCAGAGAAGAAAGTGGTGGAGAAATATGAAAGATGTTGGGGCAGGTGGGCGATCCGCAGAGGTTCGGGTGACAGATTCTACATGGGGTAGGGGGGACCAAATATTCAGTCGTGACTCTCATGATTCTTGCTGCAGCAGCCACATGGCAGGAAGACCTTGGATAGAAGGAGCTGTGTACAGGCTGAGGCTGAGTGAAGATCAGAGGTGAATGTTTGAATAGTGTGTGAGCTAAGGTGGCTAGGAGGGGATGCAGGGAGTGGTTCATCTCAGCTTATGTGAGAGGCCAGAGAGGAGATGTGGATGCAGTTCATGTAGTGGGACACCATCCCTATGAGGACCCTGGAGGTCCTCAGCCTTGCTGGGGTGGATTTGGGTGGGCAGTGGGGCAGCTGACGGAAAGAGACAGCTGTCAGGGCTGTGCCACGGCCTAAGAAACATGGTAAGGTTTCTCTGGTGACCAGCAAACCACAGAAATGGCTGGGCTCAGATTTCGAACACAGCCCACCTCCAGGGCACCTACCTGACTCTGTGGGTCCTCTTGTATAACGTTCCTTCAGATGAATGGAATTTAGTCTAGATTTCTGAGACTCCATGGGCAGGGGTCATACCCAGTGAGTCTGGAAGTATCATCTGGACCAAAGAGTCATGCTGCCAACGGACCATCAGCTGCCTTCTTTCTGACAATGACACTTAGGTTGTTGCTTCTGAAACAAAGTTTAAAGGTTGGATTTTCCTGTCAACTAATTCATGGAAACACTAGAAGAGTGTATGAATTACCCTATTTCCCCCAGCATGGGTGCCTACCGGGAACATTCACTGCACTGTTTCACTCAGATGTCTCATTTTGATCAAAATCATTGTCACTCCTGTTTTGAACAGCCCCTATTATCCTTGAAAGTAACCCCACTGACGAGTTTCCTAATAATCCAGTAATCAGAACTCCCAGGACAAACTTCACAGGCCATGGAGTTCTGGAAAATCATCCATCGAGCCCCTGTATCCCCCCACACACTTAGAAAGTACATTCAGTGGTGCACCTGGGTGGCCCAATCCACTGAGTAACTGACTCTTGATTTCAATTCAGGTCATGATCTCAGGGTCATGGGATTGAGCCCCATGTCAGGCTCCATATACAGCAGGGAGGCTGCTTTAGATTCTCTCCTTCTCACTCTGCCCCTTCACACACATACCGACTCACTTGCATGAGTTCTCTCTCTAAAATAAAATAAGAAAAAGAAAAAGAAGAAAAGTGCATCCAGAATGCAAGCCTTCACTGCTCTTTCTGAAGCTTTGGGCTTGTTCAACCCAGAGGGAATAGAGGTCCTAGTTTGTGATATGGGAAACTGTGTATTTTAGGGGAAAACACTTGGAGAAAAATTAACCCAAGAGCTGCCTCTTGTACATAAAATGTTGACATGTCTATTAGATAGCTCAGCTCTTCTGAGACTTGTTCTTTGGGGTCCTCACTTGCTTTGCCCCACTGATGGGCTAATTTCTCTCAGTTTCCCCCACCTGTTATTTCCCCAGTCTTTGGTCCACTCTAAATACCATCTTCTCACTTGTCTCAATATTTTCCAAATCCTTGAACCTTTACAAGCCCAAGTGATCCTCTAGAAACCACAGAGCCCCTGTTATACACTTTCTTCTAGCCCTCATCCACCATATTGTCATTACTTGTTTCTATGTGTTACCAAAAAAAGTATTCTGACATTCGTTACAGACGGTGAGGCACACTTTGTTGAGGCAGACTACTGCAGTGGTTTTGCAGTGTGGGACACAGATTGGACTCCACTTCAAATCAACAAGAAGAGTGGGGAATTAGAGCCAAAGGGCAGCATGGAGTGATGGTCAGTAGATGGAAAGTTACCAGGAAGGGAGAGTAATTCTTGCTAAACTGACCTAACAGGGCTTTTACTGAAGACAGGCCAGAATGATCACAGACTACCTAGGAAATGTTGGGATGTGAGGAATTTGGTCAGATATTGATAGTGGGAGACCTGGCTCCAGTGACTTAGCAGGTTTCTCGTTCAATCTGGACCTAAAGCACATGGTCAGGCCTAGTCAAGGAAGAGGCTTGAGAACTTGACTAAAGTCTGTCCAAGAGAGAATCTTTTTTTTTTTTTTTTTTTTTTTTTGTTCTTAAAATCATCTAAAACATTTTTTTTTATTGGTGTTCAATTTACTAACATACAGAATAACACCCAGTGCCCGTCACCCATTCACTCCCACCCCCCGCCCTCCTCCCCTTCTACCACCCCTAGTTCGTTTCCCAGAGTTAGCAGTCTTTATGTTCTGTCTCCCTTTCTGATATTTCCCACACATTTCTTCTCCCTTCCCTTATTTTCCCTTTCACTATTATTTATATTCCCCAAATGAATGAGAACATATAATGTTTGTCCTTCTCCGACTGACTTACTTCACTCAGCATAATACCCTCCAGTTCCATCCACGTTGAAGCAAATGGTGGGTATTTGTCATTTCTAATAGCTGAGTAATATTCCATTGTATACATAAACCACATCTTCTTTATCCATTCATCTTTCGATGGACACCGAGGCTCCTTCCACAGTTTGGCTATCGTGGCCATTGCTGCTAGAAACATCGGGGTGCAGGTGTCCCAGCGTTTCATTGCATTTGTATCTTTGGGGTAAATCCCCAACAGTGCAATTGCTGGGTCGTAGGGCAGGTATATTTTTAACTGTTTGAGGAACCTCCACACAGTTTTCCAGAGTGGCTGCACCAGTTCACATTCCCACCAACAGTGTAAGAGGGTTCCCTTTTCTCCACATCCTCTCCAACATTTGTTGTTTCCTGCCTTGTTAATTTTTCCCATTCTCACTGGTGTGAGGTGGTATCTCATTGTAGTTTTGATTTGTATTTCCCTGATGGCAAGTGATGCAGAGCATTTTCTCATGTGCACGTTGGCCATGTCTATGTCTTCTTCTGTGAGATTTCTGTTCATGTCTTTTGCCCATTTCATGATTGGATTGTTTGTTTCTTTGGTGTTGAGTTTAATAAGTTCTTTATAGATCTTGGAAACTAGCCCTTTATCTGATATGTCATTTGCAAATATCTTCTCCCATTCTGTAGGTTGTCTTTGAGTTTTGTTGACTGTATCCTTTGCTGTGCAAAAGCTTCTTATCTTGATGAAGTCCCAATAGTTCATTTTTGCTTTTGTTTCTTTTGCCTTCGTGGATGTATCTTGCAAGAAGTTACTATGGCCGAGTTCAAAAAGGGTGTTGCCTGTGTTCTTCTCTAGGATTTTGATGGAATCTTGTCTCACATTTAGATCTTTCATCCATTTTGAGTTTATCTTTGTGTATGGTGCAAGAGAGTGGTCTAGTTTCATTCTTCTGCATGTGGATGTCCAATTTTCCCAGCACCATTTATTGAAGAGACTGTCTTTCTTCCAATGGATAGTCTTTCCTCCTTTATCGAATATTAGTTGCCCATAAAGTTCAGGGTCCACTTCTGGATTCTCTATTCTGTTCCACTGATCTATGTGTCTGTTTTTGTGCCAGTACCACACTGTCTTGATGACCACAGCTTTGTAGTACAACCTGAAATCTGGCATTGTGATGCCCCCAGATATGGTTTTCTTTTTTAAAATTCCCCTGGCTATTCGGGGTCTTTTCTGATTCCACACAAATCTTAAAATAATTTGTTCTAACTCTCTGAAGAAAGTCCATGGTATTTTGATAGGGATTGCATTAAACGTGTATATTGCCCTGGGTAACATTGACATTTTCACAATATTAATTCTGCCAATCCATGAGCATGGAATATTTTTCCATCTCTTTGTGTCTTCCTCAATTTCTTTCAGAAGTGTTCTATAGTTTTGAGGGTATAGATCCTTTACATCTTTGGTGAGGTTTATTCCTAGGTATCTTATGCTTTTGGGTGCAATTGTAAATGGGATTGACTCCTTAATTTCTCTTTCTTCAGTCTCATTGTTAGTGTATAGAAATGCCACTGACTTCTGGGCATTGATTTTGTATCCTGCCACGCTACCGAATTGCTGTATGAGTTCTAGCAATCTTGGGGTGGAGACTTTTGGGTTTTCTATGTAGAGTATCATGTCATCGGCGAAGAGGGAGAGTTTGACTTCTTCTTTGCCAATTTGAATGCCTTTAATGTCTTTTTGTTGTCTGATTGCTGAGGCTAGGACTTCCAGTACTATGTTGAATAGCAGTGGTGAGAGTGGACATCCCTGTCTTGTTCCTGATCTTAGGGGAAAGGCTCCCAGTGCTTCCCCATTGAGAATGATATTTGCTGTGGGCTTTTCATAGATGGCTTTTAAGATGTCGAGGAATGTTCCCTCTATCCCTACACTCTGAAGAGTTTTGATCAGGAATGGATGCTGTATTTTGTCAAATGCTTTTTCTGCATCCAATGAGAGGATCATATGGTTCTTGGTTTTTCTCTTGCTGATATGATGAATCACATTGATTGTTTTACGGGTGTTGAACCAGCCTTGTGTCCCAGGGATAAATCCTACTTGGTCATGGTGAATAATTTTCTTAATGTACTGTTGGATCCTATTGGCCAGTATCTTGTTGAGAATTTTTGCATCCATGTTCATCAGGGATATTGGTCTGTAATTCTCCTTTTTGGCGGGGTCTTTGTCTGGCTTTGGAATTAAGGTGATGCTGGCTTCATAGAACGAATTTGGAAGTACTCCATCTCTTTCTATCTTTCCAAACAGCTTTAGGAGAATAGGTATGATTTCTTCTTTAAACGTTTGATAAAATTCTCCTGGGAAGCCATCTGGCCCTGGACTCTTGTGTCTTGGGAGGTTTTTGATGACTGCTTCAATTTCCTCCCTGGTTATTGGCCTGTTCAGGTTTTCTATTTCTTCCTGTTCCAGTTTTGGTAGTTTGTGGCTTTCCAGGAATGCGTCCATTTCTTCTAGATTGCCTAATTTATTGGCGTATAGCTGTTCATAATAGGTTTTTAAAATCGTTTGTATTTCCTTGGTGTTGGTAGTGATCTCTCCTTTCTCATTCATGATTTTATTAATTTGAGTCTTCTCTCTCTTCTTTTTAATAAGGCTGGCTAATGGTTTATCTATCTTATTAATTCTTTCAAAGAACCAACTCCTGGTTCTGTTGATCTGTTCCACAGTTCTTCTGGTCTCGATTTCGTTGAGTTCTGCTCGAATCTTTATTAGCTCCCTTCTTCTCTTGGGTGTAGGATCTATTTGCTGTTTTTTCTCTAGCTCCTTTATGTGTAAGGTTAGCTTTTGTATTTGAGTTCTTTCCTGTTTTTGAATGGATGCTTGTATTGCGATATATTTCCCCCTTAGGACTGCTTTTGCTGCATCCCAAAGATTTTGAACGGTTGTATCTTCATTCTCATTAGTTTCCATGAATCTTTTTAATTCTTCCTTAATATCCTGGTTGACCCTTTTATCTTTTAGCAGGATGGTCCTTAACCTCCATGTGTTTGAGGTCCTTCCAAACTTCTTGTTGTGATTTAGTTCTAATTTCAAGGCATTATGGTCCGAGAATATGCAGGGGACAATCCCAATCTTTTGGTATCGGTTCAGACCCGATTTGTGACCCAATATGTGGTCTATTCTGGAGAAAGTTCCATGTGCGCTTGAGAAGAATGTGTATTCAGTTGAGTTTGGATGTAAAGTTCTGTAGATATCTGTGAAATCCATCTGGTCCAGTGTATCATTTAAAGCTCTCGTTTCTTTGGAGATGTTTTGCTTAGAAGACCTATCGAGTATAGAAAGAGCTAGATTGAAGTCACCAAGTATAAGTGTATTATTATCTAAGTATTTCTTCACTTTGGTTAATAATTGATTTATATATTTGGCAGCTCCCACATTTGGAGCATATATATTGAGGATTGTTAAGTCCTCTTGTTGAATAGATCCTTTAAGTATGATATAGTGTCCCTCTTCATCTCTCACTACAGTCTTTGGGGTAAATTTTAGTTTATCTGATATAAGGATGGCTACCCCTGCTTTCTTTTGAGGACCATTCGAATGGTAAATGGTTCTCCAACCTTTTATTTTCAGGCTGTAGGTGTCCTTCTGTCTAAAATGAGTCTCTTGTAGACAGCAAATAGATGGGTCCTGCTTTCTTATCCAGTCTGAAACCCTGCGCCTTTTGATGGGGTCATTAAGCCCGTTCACATTCAGAGTTACTATTGAGAGATATGAGTTTAGTGTCATCATGATATCTATTCAGTCTTTGTTTTTGTGGACTGTTCCACTGAACTTCTTCTTAAAGGGGAATTTTAAGAGGCCCCCTTAAAATTTCTTGCAGAGCTGGTTTGGAGGTCACATATTCTTTTAGTTGCTGCCTGTCTTGGAAGCTCTTTATCTCTCCTTCAATTTTGAATGAGAGCCTTGCTGGATAAAGTATTCTTGGTTGCATGTTCTTTTCATTTAGGACCCTGAATATATCCTGCCAGCCCTTTCTGGCCTGCCAGGTCTCTGTGGAGAGGTCTGCTGTTACCCTAATACTCCTCCCCATAAAAGTCAGGGATTTCTTGTCTCTTGCTGCTTTAAGGATCTTCTCCTTATCTTTGGAATTTGCAAGCTTCACAATTAAATGTCGAGGTGTTGAACGGTTTTTATTGATTTTAGGGGGGGATCTCTCTATTTCCTGGATCTGAATGCCTGTTTCCCTTCCCAGATTAGGAAAGTTTTCAGCTAGAATTTGTTCAAATACATATTCTGGCCCTCTGTCCCTTTCGGTGCCCTCGGGAACCCCAATTAAACGTAGGTTTTTCTTCCTCAGGCTGTCGTTTATTTCCCTTAATCTATCTTCATGGTCTTTTAATTGTTTGTCTCTTTTTTCCTCAGTTTCCCTCTTTGCTGTCAACTTGTCTTCTAGGTCACTCACTCGTTCTTCCACCTCGTTAATCCTCGTCGTTAGGACTTCTAGTTTGGATTGCATCTCATTCAATTGGTTTTTAATTTCTGCCTGATTAGCTCTAAATTCTGCAGTCATGAAGTCTCTTGAGTCCTTTATGCTTTTTTCTAGAGCCACCAGTAGCTGTATAATAGTGCTTCTGAATTGGCTTTCTGACATTGAATTGTAATCCAGATTTTGTAACTCTGTGGGAGAGAGGACTGTTTCTGATTCTTTCTTTTGAGGTGAGGTTTTCCTTCTAGTCATTTTGCTCAGTGCAGAGTGGCCAAAAGCAAGTTGTATTGGGAAAAAGAGAAAAAGAGAGGAGAGAAAGAAGGAAAGAAAAGAGAAAGAGAAAAAAAAAAGGGAAGAAAAAGAAAAAAAAACGAAAAAAAAAAAAAGAAGAAAAAGAGAAAGAAAAAGAAAGGAGAAAAAAGGGGGTGGGGGAAGGAAACAAATCAAAAAGCAAAACAAAACAAAAACAAAAACAAACAAAAAAAGAACCACCGGGGAGTATCTTTTGATTCTGTGTTCTTTAAGTCCCTTGGCTTCTCCTGGAAGTTGTCAGTCTAGCTGGTGTTCTGGGGGAGGGGCCTGTTGTGCTGATTTTCAGGTGTTAGCAGTTGGGGGAGCTGCTGTGCCCCTGCCTGGTGCAGGGCTCAGTGGGGGTTGTTTACCCCGTGAGGCCGCAGGAGGAACAGCCCCAGTGGCGGGGCAGCTCTGGAAACCTGGATTCAGCTCCGGCAGGAACTCCGTCTGCAGGGCCTGGAGGCTCCGGGGCGGGGCCGCTGATCTGCTCAGCTGGGGCAGGAGCGTCCTCGCTGTCCTGGGCCCTCCCGGCCTCTGCCTGTCCCGGGGGAGGCCGGATCCTGGGCTGTGTCCCGGCGCCCTGTGCTCCGGCGCCTGTTCTGTTGGATTCGCGCTCCCGGGCCGCAGCCCCCTCCGCGGAGCCGCCGCCCGAGCCCCTCCGAGCTGCTCCTGGAACCGCGCAGCCCCCTCCGCACGGAGCCTCTTCCTCTGCCCGAGCCCCTCCGAGCTGCTCCCGGGGCCCCGCAGCCCCCTCCGCGGAGCCGCCCCCGAGCCCCTCCAGCTGCTCCGGGTCCCGCCGGGTCCCGCCGTGCGCGCTGCAGCCCTTAGGGAGCTCAGCGCACTCTCCTGGGCGCGCAGGTGTCTGTTACTGTCCCCGGGAGCCCGAGGGCATCCCCGCCCTCCTGGGTCCTGCTCCAACTCCCCGCGAGCCCCTTTCCCCCGGGAAGGTCGGTGCAGCTCCTGCTCCTCCGGGACGGGGCTCTCCTGTCCTGGGGACACTCGCCCCGGCCTCAGCCCGGCTCCTCGCGGGGCCCCTCCCCCTTGGAGGCCTTTGTTCCTTTATTTCTTTTTCCCCGTCTTCCTACCTTGATAGATGCGCGAACTCTTCTCACTGTAGCATTCCAGCTGGTCTCTCTTTAAATCTCAGGCCGAATTCATAGATTTTCAGGATAATTTGAAGGTTTTCTAGGTAGTTTGGTGGAGACAGGTGATTTGGAGACCCTACTCCTCCGCCATCTTGCTCCTCCCCCTCCAAGAGAGAATCTTTGTTGTGAGTTTCCTTCTACCCTGTACCATTCACCACTAAACCAGAAACAGAGAGTGAGGGAGAGAAAAACAAAGAAAGGGATCAATGTAGAGGCACCTGGATGGTGCAGTTGGTTAAGTGGCCAACTCTTGGCTTTGGTTAAGGTTACAATCTCACAGTTGTGGGATAGAGCCCCATGTTGGGCTTCCCACTCAGCAAGGAGTCTGCTGGAGATTCTCTCTTCCTCTCTCTCTCTGCCCCTCCCTCCTCAAGAAAATAAATAAATTAAAACAAAAAAGCAATAAAGGGATCCATTGATATATTGATAAAAAATTTTAAGGACTTATCATGGAGATACGAAAGAGATTGTAAACATTGTCAGAGATGACCACAAAATCTATGTCAATATATTTTCAAATATGGATGAATGAACAGTTCTCTAGATAAATGTAAATCACCTAAGCTGACCTCAGAACAAAATGGATAATATGAGTAGAGCAATAGCCACTAAAGAAATGAAAATGAGAGCCACTAATTACCCTCCACCAAAAAAATAGTACCAGGCCCCAAGGTCTTTATGAGCGAGTTAATAAATCTTCAAATAAGATAATCCTCAACAAACCCCTCCAGGGAATAAAGCAGTAAAAGGAGATCACTTCCTAACTCAGTTTATGAGGCTGGAAAACCAGGCAAGAAATTACAGGCCAATTTCACTCACAAATACATATATAATCAAAGGAAACATTAGAAAACAGAATGTAGAATTAATAATAACAAAAAAAGCATAGAGATAAAAAAGTTATCATGATCAAGTAGGCTTCTATCAGGAAAGCAAGCGTGTTTTTAAAATAATGGGAGTGGGGGAGGTGATGGTCAGTTGGGTGGCTCAGTTGTTTAAGTATCTGACTCTTGATTTCAGCTCAGGTCATGATCTCAGGGTCATCAGATCGAGCCCCATGTTGGGTCCACACTGGGTGTGGAGCCTCCTTCATATTCTGTCTCTCTACCTCTGCCCCACCCTGCCCTACTGCACTTACTCTTTCTCTAAAAAGAAGAAAAAAAAGGAATGCAGATGTGTTTCAATATCAGAATGTAACTCTCCACATCAACAGAATAAAGGAAGGGATCCCTGGGTGGTGCAGTGGTTTGGCGCCTGCCTTTGGCCCAGGGCGCGATCCTGGAGACCCAGGATCGAATCCCACGTCGGGCTCCTGGTGCATGGAGCCTGCTTCTCCCTCTGCCTGTGTCTCTGCTGCTCTCTCTCTCTCTCTCCCTCTCTGTGTGTGACTATCATAAATAAAAACAAAAAACAAAAAACAAACAGAATAAAGGAAAAAAATACGTATCTCAATAGAGTTAGTAAAACTATTTGATCAGAGTCAACCCTAATTAAAAAAAAAATCCTTTTGCAAAAGGAAACTGGGAAAGGGATACATTCACATCCTCCTAGGTTGCCTGAAGACTAAAGTAGCCCATATCAGTCCTGCACATACACCTGGCACTCGTCGGGCACTAAACAAATGGGTGCATCTCCCCAAGCACTTCTCTCTCACACACCCCATCTTTGTTCCCAGATTCATGGTTGATTTCCTCAGTTGTATCTTCCAGATCATTTGGTTTTTTCATCAGTTACAGTCCAGTTATTTAGCAGTCACGCTCCACCTTTTTTTTTTTTTTTTTTTTAATTTCTGGGAAGTCTTTCTTCATCCCTTTCCACGGGAGTTCATCAGCCATCTGCCTGAATCCCTGGGTGTCAGAAGAATGTTGAGAAGCTTCCATCTGCACTTTTACACGGGGTTTCCAGCAGTCACAGGTTCTATTTCTACCTCGGGCGATGGCTCTCGGACCTGCCTCCGCTGGCTCTCCTCAGATGTGTGTGCACTGGCCACCTGTTTTACCCTTCATTCCTCCCTTTTCCTATGTCCTTATGGATTCTTCTCAAATGTGTTATGTTTCTAGGTTGTAAGTCACATATTTAGTAAGACTTGGTTGATTATTATAGGCGTAGGCTCAAGGTTTGCTCAGTATTTGTATGAGTCTATACTGGGGCCTTTTCTTCTTCAGCTGACAGCAAAGACCTTCAAACTTTTTCTCGTCTTCATTCTGAATATTGGAGATATTCAAAGTAATTTCTTATACCAGCTGTGCTGGGTGTGGAGAGCAATAATTTATTTAAAAAAATTTTTTTTTATTTATGATAGTCACAGAGAGAGAGAGAGAGGCAGAGACACAGGCAGAGGGAGAAGCAGGCTCCATGTACCGGGAGCCCGACGTGGGATTCGATCCCGGGTCTCCAGGATCGCGCCCTGGGCCAAAGGCAGGCGCCAAACCGCTGTGCCACCCAGGGATCCCTGAGAGCAATAATTTAAAGAAAAAGCCTCACTCTGTGTCTTCACTCAGCTTAAGGAAGGAGAGAACCAGCACCCCACCACTCCTGTGTTCCCAGCCAGTCCAACCCCCAGTCCACTCCACGCCCAGCTGCATTTTGCAAAATATGCCCCATCCCTACAGTTCATCCTTTTTTTTTTTTTTAATTTCTATTTATTTATGATAGTCACACAGAGAGAGAGAGAGAGAGGCAGAGACACAGGCAGAAGGAGAAGCAGGCTCCATGCACCGGGAGCCCGACGTGGGATTCGATCCCGGGTCTCCAGGATCGCGCCCTGGGCCAAAGGCAGGCGCCAAACCGCTGCGCCACCCAGGGATCCCCAGTTCATCCTTTTTTAATCACACACTTTCTTCTTAAAAACCATATATTTCATTTCGAGTATTTTTGACTTTCATAAAAATGAAATTACACTGGATTTTCTGCTACTTGCTCTGTTCAGTCAAAATTACACTCCCCAGATTTACTCTTGCCGGTTCCTTGCTGCGGGTTGGACATTTTCATTGCTATATGGTCTCCCACTGAATGAACTTAGCGCTTCTCTTACTTTCCTATTGGCTTCTGATGAAAATTTGGGATTCTTTTTGTTTTTGTTCTCTTGCGGTACTAGCGGTGCCTCTATGAATGTTCCTCTGTACATATCTGCTCACACACACACACACACACACACATTCCTGGCGGTGACCCCTTCAGCTTTTCTCTTGGATTGCCTTTTCCTTGTTGCATTGTAAGAGTCTTTACATATTCTGGATGCCTTCTTTGCCAACCCTGTGATCTACACTTCTCCCAGTCTGTGGCTTGTCTTTATTCTTTCCTTAGAGTGTACTTTCCTAAGGAGATACTAATTTTAATATAGTGGAATTTATCTCTTCTCCCTTTTCATTAGTGCTTTTTTGCTCTACTTTAGAATATTTTCCCAAGGCTGTGTGTATACACGACCAGTTTTTCACAATCATTTGTGAGAAAAGTGCCTCCTTTGCCCACCTTACCTGTCCAGCCACCTCCCTTATGAAGTTTCTCTATGCGTGTAGGAGGGGTTCCTGAGTTTGTATTCCCTTTCCTAGAGGAGACACAGCACCAGTTTGAAACAGTGTGGCTTATGATCCATCTTGAAATCTAGCAGGGCAGTTGCCACATAGTTCGTTACTCTTCTTTGAGGCCCTTTATTATGCTATTTAATTTTAGAATTGGCTTGCCTATTTAAAAGAAAGCAACTACAATGCTATTGGAGATTCATAATTGTCCAGAAAATTTGGGGAGAACAGCTATTCCACCCAACTAAGTCCTAAGTCCTTTACTGATACTCCCTGGTATCTTTTCCTTTCCTTTCTGTTATTTATCATCTTTTACCTTATTGCTAACTCACACCCAAACTTTCATGTTCAGCCAAGTTTTCTGTTCTAAATAAAGAAGGCCTTTCTTCGTTTCTTTTCAGGTTGCCATTAAAAATATTATTTAAAATCACATGTGCAGGCAGGGTGCATGTGACTGGTTCAGTCAGTTGGGCATCTGCTTTTGGCTTGGGTCATGATCCCACAGGCCTGGGATCGAGCTCCCCTCAGCCCCATGCACCCACCTGGGTCCCTGCTTCTTGGGGAGGCTGCTTCTCCTTCTTCCTCTGCTGCTCCCCCTGCTTTTCTCTCATTCTGTGTTGCTCACTCTCTTTCTTAAGTAAACAAATAAAATATTTTTAAAGAAATCACAGGTGCTCTTATAAAGCCATGACATTGAGCCTCAGATATGGATGCTCCTATCTGGCATTCTTGGTTAAACTACAGTTTTGATTCTGATAAAATTGTCAGATTCTTTTGAATTTTCGATCTAGGCAATGATACTGCCTGTGAATTAGGACATTGTTTCTGCATTTTTTCCTTGTCAGACCTTTCCTTTTCTGTTTCTGCCTTGCTGTATCAGAAGACCCCCTACATACTCTTCCAGGAGATGGTAGCCCCTGAGCCTTGCCCCCTGATTTTAATACCACATTTGCTGTGACATTTTGGAGATATTCTTTATCAGATGAAGGTAGTTCCTTTTAATTTCTGGTTTACTGAGTTTTACCACCAATGGAGCCTGAATTTTAGGTAGCGGGTTTTTTTTAAAATGCATCTTTCAAAAAACCCACACGACTTTCCTCCTTTAAACCATTAATGCTGTGAATTACACTGATTTTCTACTGTTTAACTATATTCCTAGAATAAACCCTACATATTATGCATATGATCTTTTAAATTCATTGCTGCATTGTGTTTCCGAGTCCTGGAGGATGTTTGTATGTGCTGACTTGGGCCTGGTATTTTCCTTGCTGTATTTTTTGTGGTTTGGGGGTCAAGGTTACTGTGGCACCACAATAAGAGCTGAGGACATGTTCTCTCTTTTCTGGAGGAGTACGTGTCATATTATAATGGAGTTTATGAACGTTTAAAAATCTCTCCTATCAGTTTAAATAGGTTCCAAAACAGTAAAACTCAGTTTGTTGGATGGTTCATATGGCTACTCAAGCTTTTCTTCCATTTGACCCTGTCTGGTCCTTTTTTGTAGGTAATCACTCCACAAATGAATACCAAAGCTTGAAATCAGAATGTTCATCATCTCTTTCCAGGGCATCATCCTTTTGTTTTTCTTTTTGATTCCTAACATTGCTTTTTGCACCTTGGTTCATTTTTTTTTTCTGATCACGTGGTTAGAAAATTTTGAAAGAACCATCTCTAGAATTTTATGTTTCTCGCTCACCTCTTATGTTCTTTCTCCTTTGAGTTTGTTCCTTCTCTTACTTCAACCAGTGGGTAATTAGCTCAGAAACATCCAACCTTTCATTTTTTTCCTATTAAGCAACTTAGTGTTTTAAATTTGCCCACAAGCCTGCCTCAGTTGCATCCTGTGTGTTCTAAAGAAGGTTGTTTTGTTTTGTTTTGAAGTAGGTTCCATGGCCAGTGTGGAGCCCAAGGGAGGCTTAACTCAGGAGCCTTAGATCGAGACCTGAGCTGGGATCAAGTGTCACTTAACCCACTGAGCCACCCAGGTGTCCCTATGAAAAGTATTTTTACTTTTAGTTCTAGAGATTTTGAAATGGCCATTACCATTTCTCCTTCAAGCACAAGTTCTTTAAGAGGTGGTTTCTATGCAGATGGTGATGTTCTGGTCCCCGTTGTAATCGGTCTTCTGACTTCATAGCACAGTGTTCACAGAGCATTCCATCTATGAGAATTTATTGAAATTTGCTCTTTGGTGGAGTATGTGGCAAATATTCATAAAGTTGCCTTGTGTGCTTTAAAAACTGTATTGCAGTATTTTATGTATATACAGGCTAAGCTGCTTTCACTGCTTCAATATTCTATAGCCTTCTTGTTTAGCTTGCCCTCTAATTACTGAGAGACATAGGCTCAAATCTTCTACCAAAAGAGTGGATTCCAAGTGGCTTTTTCAAGAGAGGTACTTAACCTAGTCCATGTTTGTCCCCTGAAGCCCACAAAACTTCTATAGTGAAAGGAGAGCCACCAAGAGTTACTGAATTTGGGGATCCCTGGGTGGCTCAGCGGTTTGGCACCTGCCATCGGCCTGGGGCATGATGTTGGAGTCCCAGGATCAAGTCCCACGTCGGGCTCCCAGAATGGAGCCTGCTTCTCCCTCTGCCTGTGTCTCTGCCTCTCTTTCTCTCTCTGTGTGTGTCTATAATGAGTGGATAAATCAAATCTTTTTTTAAAAAGTTACTGAATTTTGTTTCCAACAGCAACAAATGGTTTTCCTCACACTTTGTATTCTGTGAACTTATTCTCCTAAGGCAAGGTGAAGAGTGTGTAGTATCTAAGGTCTTACTACATGACCAAGTGTGGTAGGATCTGGGAAACTAAAATTCTTCTATTTTCATGATAGACGTGTGAATTAGTAGAACCCTTCAGAGGAAGCTTCTGGAAATATTTATTCTCATGAAGGATGCCCTTGCTCCAGAGCCAGCAACTGGCCTTACTTTGGGGCATTAATACAGCCCAGAGGGAAACTCGTCAGCCTGTATGGAAGAACACATATTCCAGGATGCAGAAATCTTGCTATGATAGCAAAACCAATGGTTTCAACTTACTGCCTTTCAGTAGGGCAATGAGTTTATTCCTATGGTGGGATCCTAGCCAGCAGTTAAAATGAAGGAGACTGACATGTAACAACAGGGATATATGTGGGGCATCTGGGTGGCTCAGTGGTTGAGCAGACAGTCAGGTCCTTATCCCGAGGTCCTGGGATCCAGTCCTCCATTGGGTTCCCTGCAGGGAGACTGCTTCTTTCTCTGCCTATCTCTCTGTTTCTCATAAATAAATAAATAAATAAATAAATAAATAAATAAATAAATAAATAAATAAATTCCTAATGAAAAAGAGGGGATATGTGTAAAAATGAGGCCAGAGTTTTTGAAACCAGTCACAAAATATTGTCACAAAAATACCTATGTTTGGCTAGGATATATGTAAAAAAGAAGATAGGGTTTATTGAAGCCTTTCACAAAATCTTGTCACAAAAAATATGTATATTGGGTCAGGATATATGTAAAAAAGAGGACATGATTTCTTTGTATTTTTGTTTGTTTGTTTCTGAACTTTAATACCGTTAGTCTTATGTTCTGTTTTGGGGATATTATACATGGAAAAGTCTATTTTAGGTGACATTAAACATTTCAGTATCTGTGCCACAAGAATCAGGATTTTGCAGTGGGAAGTGGCTAGTACTCAGGTTGGGAACATGGCATTGGAGTTCCAATTTGTCCATGAAGAAATTTACCTCAAAGTGCTGCCCTATTTTCATTAGGTTTCCTGGATGAGTCAAATGCTGAGAAAATGTAACTTTATGTTAACAAAGGACATGATTTTTTGAAGCCTGTCACAAAAAAATTATCACAAAAATACCTATGTTCAGCCGGGATATGCATAAAACAGAGGGCAAGGTTTTTGAAGTCTTTCACAAAATATTGTCAAAAAAAATCTAGGTTCAGTCAAGATGTGTAAAAAAAGAGGACAGGGTTTTTGGAAGCTTTTCACAAAATATTGTCACTATAGATAGACACCTGTATTTGGCAAGCTTATGTGTAATAAAAATGACAGGGTTTTTTTTTGAAGTTTTTCACAAAATATTGAAACCGAAAATACCTATATTTAGCCAGGATAGGTATAAACAAGAGGACAAGGGTTTTTTTCAAGCCTCTCACAAGAAGCAATGTTAGGAGGCATAAGGGAAAAAAAGGACAATGGCTTTGATAGAGATCATGAACATTCTGATTTCAAACTTTGGTATTCATTTGTGGAGTGATTATCTACAAAAAAGGCCGAGACTGAGTCAAATCGGAAGAAATCATGAGTAGTCATATGAACTTACCAACAAACTGATTTGTACTGTTTTGGAATCTATTTCAACTGGTAGAAGAGATTTATAAACATAAATGATGTAATTCTAATCTGGCACATACTCCTCCATGAAAGAGAGAGAGAGAGAACACGTCCCCAGCTCCTACTGTATAGCAGTGACTATTAAAGGCTGGCTCTCTAGGCTTCATATCTTCTTTGGGACCGAAGCAGACAAGGGGACACTGCCTATGTTCTGTAACAGGTCAGTTACGGTCAATATCAAACTTTGGTTTACAGAATTAATGGTGGAAGTTGTAGCTACCTTTGTCCTGGGTAAGATAAGAATTTATGTTCCTGCATTGTCCTTGACTATACTGGAGAACCAATGGAAGTTCCTGGGTTGTTTAAAAGAGATATGCCAGTTTATGGTGAAGAAGACCATTATTTATGTCCTGAGTTCTCTTGCGTCCATTATACACAATCTAATTGTTGGAGAAATCTTCATCAATAAGCTATATTACTTTCTACACAAAAAGATGGTTTCTGAACCCACAGCTGTGGTTGTCGTTTAGCTACTCTTACACCTACTCACCCTGCATTCGTTGGGGGGATACTTGGCACCCGGAGGAGAGCAAAGGACTTTACTCGCTTATCTACTGCCACTGGAGGCTTGTGTGCACGCTCGGCTCTCTCCCCGAGCCTGGCCCATTCTATCCTCTCACAAAGAACCCTGGCTCACAACTGTGAGTGGAAACATTGATATTGAATCACTAATGTTCAGCAGTCCTGACATGGAGGCCGGAGACCAATGTAGAAGTTGATCTTATCCGCTACCACGTCTGGATGTCGCATGAACTTGCAGCCTGTACCAACCGAAACACAGCTCCGTTCTGCCACAGTTGTCAAGAAGGAAGCTTTTTTCGCCGAACTGCACCCAGCAACTACCATCTCTATATAGCAAAGCAGGTTATTTATGCTGCATTGATCCTAATTTCCTCAGAACATCTCCAAGCCTATGTTGTTACCTTCATCAACTGTTGCCCCTCCGCCCCACACCCCTCAGAGCACATTTGATTCTTTTTGAATCTGTGTCTCCCAGATTTCAATACAGTTTGGTTTTGCTTGCAGCCTCGGTTCTTTCTTATTTCACACAACTAAGCAAATAAAGTTAGTATCAAGCAATGGAGTCTCTGCAGTCCTACTGTCCCATTCTAGGCTGCCTTTTTTCTAGCCCTTTGTGGCTTAGAGTCTGTGGCCAGGATCTGAGGAAGAGGAGGGAAAAACCAGTGTGATGAGAAAGAGCGCTCCATGGTGTGATGTGGGTTGGGGAGGGATGGGTGCACAGCCTGGGTGAGATTTGCTGAGTGGAGGATGGGGCTGGTGGTGGTTTCCGAAGCTACTATTCTGGGACACAGCATCCCAGGAGGTCTGGAGATGTGTCCTCTCCCCAGGAGAACGTCAAAGTGAGAGACATCGAACCATGAACTGGGTGAAGGCATCCTTACTACTTTCAGGGCATATATCCCAAATTTTGCCAGAGTAGGGCCACCTGGGTTGAGGACTGAGCTGGTAGAAAGGTCAGCGCTCCCAAAGCTCATGTTTCAGAGGACCCACATTGGGGTAGGGTGGTGGTTAAACTCAGAAGACTCAGGAGAATGCCCCCCTTGGGTCAGGAGAGACCCTGTGGAGGGGAAAGGATGTAAGTGGAACCACCTTCCCTGGGATCTCTGAGGTCCTGGGGCTGCCCTGGAAGTGTGGGCTTGCCTCACTGGGCTCCCTCCCCAGCATGGAGTCAGCTTCTACCTCTCCTTTTGCCCCTTACCCCTCTCATGCCCTCTTTCTCCTGAATAAATAAATAAAATCCTTTAAAATATTTTATTAATTTATTCGTGAGAGGCACACACAGAGAGGCAGGGACATATGGAGAGGGAGAGCATATGTAGAATCTGATGTGGGATTCTATGCCAGGACCCCAGGATCACGACCTGAGCCAAAGGCAGACGTTCAAACACTAGCCACCCAAGTGCCCCTAAATAAATAAAATCTTTAAAAATCAATAAAATAAACAATGGGCAAAAATCTTGAAGAGACATTTCTCCAAAGATATACAGTGGCCACCAAGCTTCTGAAGAAATGTTCAACATCACTAAGCATTACAGAAAGCAAATCAAACAACAAAGACATATCATGTCACACCCATTAGGATGGGCACCATCAACAACAACCAAAAGGACTCCAAACCCAAATATCATAAATTAACATGTGTTGGTAAAGATCTGGAGAAATTGGAACCCTGGCACAAAGTTGGTGAAAAAGTAAAATGGAATATCTGCTGTGGAACATGGTGCCAGGTTTACTCCAAATTAAGAAATAGACTTACCATGTCATAGAGCCATCTCCCTACTAATTTTACATCCATAAGAACAGAAAGCCAACAGTATGAAGGGATCCCTACTCATCCCCATTCATCGCAATGTTGTTCACAAGAGTCAAGATGTAGAAGCAGCCCACGTGTCCACGCACAGAGGGATGAAGAATGAACATGGGGCATCCAGATCCAGTGGAACATGGTTCAATCTTAGAGAAGAAGGTAGTTCTTCTGACCCTCTGCCACGTGAAATGAGCAGGTCACAGAAAGACAAATACCCTATGATTCCACTTTTACGTGGTACATAAAGTAGTCAAATTTATAGAAACAGAAGAACTGTGGGGCTGGTGGGGGTGGAGAGGAGCAAACACAGGCTGTGGATACAGACTTCCAGTCACAAAATGAACAGGTGCTAGAGATGTGTTGTACGCTACTGGGAATATTGATACCCCTGCTCAACTATATCCTGGTTCCTGGTAGGAAACGTAATGTTATGTGTTTTTCATTATAATTTTTAACAGATTTAAGGGAGAAATTGGGGTGAAGGACCCTGGGGTCCTTAAACCTTCCTGCCTTCCAAGAGGAAGCTCTGGGTGTGACCAATACAAAGTATTGGTGGGTGATGTTCCAGTTCCCAATCACCTCTTTTCAACCTTGCATGGCAACCTGTGGGGTCCCTGAGCCCCTCAGTCCATAATAGGAAAGAGGCTCAAAGCTCCAGGGATTACCAGGAATTGAGGGGCCAAGGTGGGAGAGGAAGGGTTGGGCAGGGATGGAAACATGGGTAGAGGAGGCTACTGTGTGGGAGGGGGGCAGATCAAGGCCAAAGAGTCAAAGTTTGACATAAAAGGAAAGAAGAAAGAAAGAAAGAAAGAAAGAAAGAAAGAAAGAAAGAAAGAAAGAAAGAGAAAAGAAAAGAAAAGAAAAGAAAAGAAAAGAAAAGAAAAGAAAAGAAAGAAAACAAAGAAAAGAAAGAAAGAAAGATAGAAAGAAAAGAAAGAAAGAAAAGGGAAGATAAGAAAAGGGAGCACCTAAGTTGCTCAATACCTAGAGGAGGAAACTCTTGTCTCAGGATGATGGCCTCAGGCCCCACATAGAGTTTACTTTAAAAATAAAAATAGATGTTTCTGGCGACTCAGTTGTTGAGGCGCCCAAGTCTTGAGCTCAGATCAGATCTTGATCTCAGGGGTTTTGTGTTCAAGCCCCCTGTTGGCCACTATGCTTGCATGGTGCCAATTAAATATACTTTTAAAAAATTAAAAGTAAAATAAAAACAAATATAGATTAAAAAAAGAAGAATGAGGGCAGGATATGATAGGGAGGGAGATACTTTAGATGAGCAGGTTGGGAAGCTCCTGAGTCCAGTGTTCTGTATGGCCATTGAAGCTCCCTTGTGTTGAAGAAAACCTTTGCCTTTTCTGAAGATATAAAATGGAAATAGTGCCCTACAGGTGAAGCATCTAGTTGGAAGTGCAGAGGAGAGAGGAGGAGAGTCATTCATGGCATTAACAGATGGTTAGGACAAGGAGAGCACACGTGCAAAGGGCACAAAACATGTCTCCTGGTGATGTTCCTCCTACTTTCAGGCTCCAGGACAGGCCTCAAGGGAACTCCTCAGAGGGGGTAGAGCTTCAGAGTCCTGGGAAAGGTACCAGAGCAATGGCTCCTTGGAATAGCATCCATCCTTACCCAAGAGAGCCAGATGGTGCTCTGGGGCCTGTCCTCGTTCTGGACTCCAGGGTACCATTGGGGTTCACATGAAGAGACAGGATTTCTTCCCAAATTTTTGACCCTCAGGCAGTCCTGGGCCAGTAGCCACACTGGGCTTGTTGAGTGGAGCTTCCCTTTATCTAGGAGTCTGTGCAGCTTGGGTGCCTAAAGCCCAGGCATCCCCAGCTGCTGGTGTCCTGAGACAATTTTCTTGAAAGCGCTGCCCTCCCAGGTACATGTGGGCAGGGATGAAGGTACGTGATGAATCTGAAGTCCAGGAGGAAGGACCCTGGCTCAAGAGAGAACATATAGGGGAATGGGTGTGAGAGGAACAGGCATCATTCAAGATGACGCCGGAATCTCATGTAAAGAGCTACAGGGAACGCAGTCTTTAGGGAGACAATGATCCTGAGGTTGCAGTCTACATGACCTCACCACACAAGAAAAAGAAATGGGATACAGTCCAAAGAATGAAAGAACCTGGAGACCCACTTTCCGTACTCACACCCATCTGCCCTCAAACTGAGCAGCCAGTACGCCTAAAGCCTGGAAACCCATCATGCAGAGGTTTGAGGGACTCTGTGCCTTATTCTATGTATCATCAGAAGGCTCTCAAGAGACTGTGTATCTGCTGATGGATTGATTTGTTTTCCAGAAGTGACATTATCTATTTTACATGATGTTATTCTAGTGATACCACTCTGATTGCTGGATGGAAAAGGCTCTAAGAGAGGACACTGGAATCTGAGGGCAGTAGGGAGTGTCCTCCAGAGAGTTCCACATCTTGCTCTCTAGAGCCTGTGAATATGTGACTGGACATGGCAATGGGAATTTAGTTTGTTAATTGGCCTTTCTTTTTTCTTTTTTTCTTTAAGATTCTATTTATTTATTCATGAGAGACACACAGAGCCAGCGACACAGGCAGAGGAAGAAGCAGCGTTCTTACAGGCTGCCCAATGCAGGACTTGATCCCAGGATCATGACCTAAGCCGAATGTAGATGTTCAACCACTGAGCCACCCAGGCATCCCTTGGGTGGACTTTAAAGAGTGAGATTGGGGGATCCCTGGGTGGCTCAGCGGTTGAGCATCTGCCTTCGGCCCAGGGCGTGATTCTGGAGTCCTGGGATCGAGTCCCACGTCGGCCTCTGGCATGGAGCCTGCTTCTCCCTCCTCCTGTGTCTCTGCCTCTCTCTCTCTCTCTCTCTCTCTCTCTCTCTTAAATAAATAAATCTTTAAAAAAAACTAAAGAGTGTGATTACCTTGGGGGATACTTACGGCTATATCTGTGTCAGGCTTCTGATCTAGCAAACTCTAGAATTCAGCGATTGTGTTTTTTTAAGCCACTAAGGTTGTGCTAATTTGTTACAGCAACAGTAAGAACCGAACCCCTGCCAGACTGAGTAGAACGAACTAGATCCACATAGGAAGTTGCGATTTGGACTGTGTCTCAGTGGAGAAGAAGGTTTTGGAGAAATATGAGAGATGTTGGGGCAGGTGGGAGACCTGCAGAGGCCCTAGTGACAGATCGCACATCAGCAGGGGGATAAAAGGTTCAGTAGTGACTCTCATGATACCCGCTGCTGCAGCTACGTGACAAGAAAGACCTTTAATAGAAGGAGGTATGGGGGCAGCCCAGGTGGCTCACCAGTTTAGCGCCGCCTTCAGCCCAGGGCGTGAACCTGGAGACCCGGGATTGAGTCCCACGTCAGGCTTCCTGCATGGAGCCTGCTTCTCCCTCTGCCTGTGTCTCTGCCCCCCGCCCCCCGTTTCTCTAATAAATAAATAAAATCTTAGAAAAAAAAGGAGGTATGTGCAGGCTGAGCCTGAGTGAAGACCAGTGGTGTATTATGAATTTTGTGTGAGTTAAGGTGGCTGAGAGGGGACGCGGGGACTGGTTCAGCTTGGTCTCAGCTTATGTGAGAGGCCAGTGGGGCAAGGAAAAGAAATGAAAGGCATCCCATTTAGAAAGAAGGAAAATAATCTTTGTTCGCAGATGACTTGAACTTACACATAGGAAACACTAAAGATTCCACGCAAAAAAAAAAAAAAAAACTGTTATAACTAATTTAGCAAAGTTGCAAGATAATAGATTGATACGCAAAAATCAGTTTTATTTCTACACACTAACAATGAATAGTCCTAAAAGGAAATTAAAAAACCCTATTTACCACAGCATCGAAAAGAATAAATTACTTAGGGACTAGTTTAACCAAAGAGGTGAACGTTTTAGACACTGAAAACTACAAAGCATTGCTGAAAGAAATTAAAGACATAAATAAATGGAAAGATATTCCATGCTCATGGGTTGGAAGGCTTAATATTGTTAAGATGACGATACTACCCAAAGTGATCTGCATATTCAGTGCAATCCTGATCAAAATCTCAATGATATTTTTCTTTGCTGAAATAGAGAAATCTATCCTAAAATTCATATGGAATTTCAAGGGACCCCAAAATATCCAAAAAATTCTTAAGAACAAAAGGTGGAAGACTCACATTTCCTGATTTCAAAATACTACAAAGCTACTGCAATCAAAATAGTGTGGTACTAGCATAAAGAGAAACAAATGGACCAAGAAAATAGAATAGAGGTCCTAGAAATAAACCCTTACATACATGGTCATACCATTTTTGACAGGGGTGCCAAGACCATTCATAATGGAGAAAAGTCAGTCTTTTCAGCAAATGGATGTTAGGAAAACTGGATGTCTAGGAAATGAATTGAACCCTTAACACTACAGATAAAAAAATTAACGTGGATCAGAGACCTACATGTAAGAGTTAGGACTATAAAAACTCTTAGAGAAAACACAGGGTGAAGCTTCATGACTTTGGATTTGGCAACAATTTTTTGGAGATGAAACTAAGAGCATAGGGGATAAAAGATAAATTGGACTTCAATTAAAATGAAAACCTTTTGTAGATCAAAGGACACTATCAACCAAGAAAAAGACTACCCACAAAGTGGAGGGAAATATTTACAAATCATGTATCCAGAAAGGGTTTAATATCTATAATAGAGAACTATAACTCAACAACACAAACCTAATCAAAAATAGGCAGAGGACTTGAACAGACACGTCTCCAAAGAAGGCACCCAGATGGCCAACAGGCACATGAAAAGATGCTCAGCATCACTCACCATCCCCTAATGAAGATAAAAACTACAATGAGATATCACCTGATCCCTGTTAGGATGGCTATTATTAAAATAAAACAAAACAAAATGGAAAACAAGTGTTGGTGAGGATGTGGAGAAGCTGGAAGTTCCTTGCATTTGCTGGTGGGAGTGCAAAATGGTGCAACTGCTGGGAAATGGTATGGCAGTTCATCAAAAAATTATCATTTGATGCAGCATCTCCACTTCTGGGTCTCTGCCTCAAAGAACTGAAAGCAGGGATTTCAATAGATATCTGTACACCCATGTTTCTAGCAGCATTATTTACGACAGCCAAAAGGTAGAAAAAACCGAAAAGTTCATAGACAGATAGATGATACAAAATGTGACACATACACATGAGGGAATATTATTCAGCTTTAAAAAAGGAATGGAATTCTGATGTGCACTACAATGTGGATGAACCCCAAAGACGTTACGCTAAGTGAAAAAATCCAGACACACACACACACAAAATATTATATGATTCCACCTATACAAGGTATCTAGAATGGTCACAGTCATAAGAACAGCTGGTAGACTGGTGGTTACTGGGCTTAGGGGCAGGAGTGTTTAATGGATGGTGGTGATGGTTGCACAAAAAGAAGAGTGTAGTAATGCCACTGAACTGTACTATTTTTTTAAGATTATTTACTTATTTATGAGAGAGAGAGAGAGAGGCAGAGACACAGGTAGAGGGAGAAGCAGGCTCCATGCAGGGAGCCTGACAAGGGACTCGATGCCGGGTCTCCAGGGTCAGGCCCCGGGCTGAAGGAGGAGCTAAATCGCTGAGCCACCCTGGTTGCCCCTGAACTGTACTATTAAAATAGTCAGGGATGCCTGGATGGCTCATCGGTTGAAAGTCTGCCTTTGACTCAGGGCATGATCCAAGGGGCCAGGACTGAGTCCCATTGGGCTCCTGCAGAGAGCCTGCTTCTCCTTCAGCCATTGTCTCTCCCTCTCTCTTTCATGAATAAATAAATAAAATCTTCAAAAATTTATTAAAATGTTTAAAGTGATAAAACTAGTCTAAAAAAAAAACCCCTAGTGTATATTTTGCCAACAACAAAAAATTGGTAACCGCGGAAGAAAGGAGTCTTGTGTGTCACACAGTAAATGCCAGAATTAGGATCAGAAACTAAAGGTATCTGATTCAGAGACTTAGCTCTTCATCACAATCCTGTTCTGTTTATGGAAATGGTCTCTTTTTTTTTAATTTTTATTTATTTATGATAGTCACACACACAGAGAGAGAGAAAGGCAGAGACATAGGCCAAGGGAGAAGCAGGCTCCATGCACCGGGAGCCCGACATGGGATTCCATCCCGGGTCTCCAGGATCGTGCCCTGGGCCAAAGGCAGGCGCTAAACCGCTGGGCCACCCAGGGATCCCTGGAAATGGTCTCTTAATTCTATTTTTCTCTCCTGCGCTCTGGGACTTCTATCATTTTGCACATCACTAGTAGAGTTATCTTCCCCAGAAGATGTAACATGGGGCAAGGTGTCGTTTACCTTCCACATCCAGCCTGACAGGGTCACTTGGTGTCAAGAGGGTTTGTGTCAAGGCTCACTCTTTCCCATTTCCCGGTAGCCTTACCTCAGGGAGGCTCTGGTACAACTGGTGGCATAGTTTGGACACAATGAAGACAGGCTTCTCTGGTACCTTCTCTGTATGCCCTGTCCCACCACAGATGATTCAGAGCAGAGTCAGTAATAGGCGACCAGGAGCAAAAGGACCTCGTTCTCCCTCTGTGAGCCCCTCCACCACATGGGGTTTCCTGGGGCTGACAGGCCCTCTTCCCACATTCCAGGCTGGACCCACGGGGCCATGAATCAGAGAGCAAGAGGAGGAGGTGCCTGCAGACATGTAATGGGAGAGTTGAGGGACAGATTTGGGATTTGCTCGTGACAAGCAAATAGGAAATAAATTTCTAGGCTCTTTTCTGAAAGGCAGGGAGAACTTCACCAAAGATGCCGAACCCTGGCAAATACCAGGGCTGAGCGTCCCCAGGGCCCTCCGAGTCTGGCGCTTATCGGTCAGGACCTCAGGGTGGTGGCAAGGCCAGGGTTTAGGGTCCCTGGGTGTGGTTCCCGTCAGGTTGCAAAACTGAGTCCCCGGTGAGGAGGCCCTTGGGACCCAGCCCCTCACTCCCCACTTGCAGATCCCGAGGCCGCCCCGTCGCTGAGCCGGCTCCCCCGCCCCGCCCGCCGCCCCGTCCCCCGCGGAGCCCCGTCCCCCCGCCCAGGCCCCAGGCCCCAGGCCGCCGCTCCCCCGTCCTCCCGCCCCTCCCAGGGCATCGGCCCCCTCACCGGCCAGCAGGAGCTCCTGCCAGGGGCCGCGCCCTGCTCGGGGAGAGGCCGAGGGGGGCTCCATGGTGCCCGCTGCCCGCTCCGTCCGGCCGGGGTGAGAGCAGCTGCCGCCGCGCAGACGCTCGGGCCCCGCGGTCCGCCCCACAGCGCCGCGTCCTTCCCCCTCCGCGCGGGGCCGCCTCTGGGGGCGGGGCCGGGTCACGTGGGCCGGGCGGGGGCTCGCCGGCCCCCCCCCCCGACGGCAGGTCCCGGGGTTCCCTTCCTCTGACCCCGTGGGGGTCCCCGCAGCTGCTGAGGCCTCCGGTCTTCAGCGGGGATTTCCCGGCAGACGCGAGCGCGCGCACACGGCCTGCTTGGCCCGAGCACGAGCCCGGGGCGTCGGGTCCGGGGCGCGCCCCGCAGCTGGGGACGAGGTGCAGGGTCCGCGCCCCCACAGCCCTCCCTCCTGGCCCTGGGGCTTCCCCCTGCAGAGCGGGAGCCCGGGGCCGCCTCCAGAGCCTGTCCCGGGACGTCACCCCCACCGGGCCTGGGGATCACCTGGGGAACGTCATCAAGACTGCGGAGGCCCAGGTGACCCCTGGACAGGCTGCTTTAGCAGATGCGCAGCCAGGCTGAGGCCCCGGGACGTGGCGCCGGGGCCGCCTCTGCTCTGCGCCCACGGAGGGAGGGTCCGCAGATCCTGTGGAAAAGCAGATCTGACTCGGCAGGTGTGGTGTGGACCCCGGAGCCTGCATCTAACCAGCTCCCAGGGGACGCGGATCCTCCTGGCCCCGGAGGGCAGGCTTTGAAGAGCCGGGCTGAGGGGGACCCGGCTCCCTGAGAGGGTGACCCTTGTCCCTTCCCTCAGTGGCCTCTGCTGTGTCCTGGCCTTGAGTCTGTGGGCACCACACACACAGCCCAGGGTCCCCAGATCCAGGGGATCGTTTCCCTTGGTAACAGAGAAGCCCAGCTGGGCAGGGTCTCCCCAGTGATCTCACCTGCTCTGGGGAGGATGGATTTCCTCCTGGCAGCAAGGTCACCGAGAGGACTCTGGGGGTGAGAAAGGGGCAGGCTGGGTGATGCCTGGTGAGGGTCCAGTGTCCATCCCTGGGTGTCACCTGCCTGGCATATGCTTCCAGGGACAGAGCCTCAGGACCAGGTGTCTCATTTCAGTCCCGAGATAGGAAGGGGGTTTCCCTCGTGTCCAGGGAAGAGAAGATGGTGGTGGCAGATTAGGTGGCTTGAGGTTCTCTGGTCCACAGAGAAGGATTTGAGGAGCCCCTCCCTCTCAGACTCAGTTGGCTGGACTGTGGCCCAGAGACTGTTCATGTGCTCCTGAGTGTGCCGGCAGCCTGTGTCCTCTGCCTGGGGAACACTCCTGTGGTCACACCAGCTCCCCCTGGCTGATGGAGTAAAGTGGGGGCTGTACAGGGACCCCTGATGGATCGGGATACTCCAAAGTATTTGTCAGGACACAACAGGCACGTGGGAAGGACCAGAGGGTCTGTTGCAGAAAGGATTGAAATCAGGCTCCTGCTCCAAGTCTTTAGCCAAAGCCAGCTTAGGGGTTTCTTTTCCTGGGTGTTGCCTGGATGTCCCCCTGTCTCCTCCTGGAGGCACTGCCGGGGGCTGCACCCGGGATGCACCGGGCTCCAAAGGATGTGGGTGGCCCTGAGCCCTGGGCAGAGGTGAGGGCTGGTCAGCCCGGGGCCTGGTCCCTGTGGGTCCTAGACTGCCTGAGTCCATCCCAGGGCAGGGTGATCCTGGGAGAGGACAGGCACTGTCCAGAAGATTCCTGAGCCTGTGTCAGGAGAATTGTCCACCCAGGGATGTGTTCCCTCAGAGGAGCTCCCTGTCCTCCAGATTTCAAGGAATGATCTAGTAGTGGTCTCTTCAGACTTTGGAGGAAACGCACGTGCCTGGGGGTCTGGACACCAAATGCCCTCTCTCCCCATCACAGCCCAGGATTGGGGGCACTGCCTCCAAGTCATCTGTGTCCCTGTCTGTCCTCTGCTCTAGGCATCCCCAGAGGAACCAGGAGCTGGAGCGGCTCCACCCAGACTCAGCTGAGGGATCCCAGGGCTGCCTCTGGAAAGGGGAGGAGACCCTCAGCTCCTTGGAAACAAAGGCGGATCTTGGGTTCTCCTGTCCCACCTGCAAGGAAATGTCCCCTGGTTCCCCAGGCCTCCATGGGCTGCTGAGAAATCTTCAGGGAGACACAGCAGGGGTCTCCACAGACCAGGGGCCCTCAGGATGAGGAGCCTGGGAGCCAAGCAAGGAGGACTGCACGTGTGTGAGACTGAGGTGGGTCAGGGCCTGCTGGGCTGTGGGGCCCTGAGCAAGGCTGTTGGCTACTGAGCAGCTCTGCCGCCCTCTGCTGGACGAGGAGGGAAGGCGGGAAGACAGTCCTGCCCTGCAGTTGGCAATTTTTAGAAATTTGTACTTTAAGTAATATTTCATTTATGTATATGTAATTTTAACAACGTTATTGAGATATAGTGGACATATAGGAAACTCACCAGGGATGCCTGGGAGTTCAAGTCTGCCTTTGGCTGAGGTGATGATCTCCTGGTTCTGGATGGAGCGCCACGTGGAACTCCCTGCTCAGTTAAGATTCCGTTTCTTCTTTTGCCCCTCCCCCTTGCTCCTGCTCTCTCACCCAGTAAAGAAATAGGTTATACTCAACCTATGTAAAGTACACAGTTTATTAAGTTTTCCCGTGTACGTGCACCACAGACATCACTCCTATGGGAAGATAGTGAATATGTCCCTTCCACTCAAAAATCTCATGTCCTCTCTATTCTCTTCCTTTGGCCCCTCTTAACCCTCCTTCCACTGGTTCACATGAAACCTTACATTTGATTTTTGTTAGACATTAGTTTCAATTTTTAATTTTAAATTGAATTATATAATACAATTTGGCTCCTGAGTAGTTCTTTACTTTTGTGGTTTAAAAAAATTCACCCATTGGTACATTTGTTTTGTGGATTCACAGTTTTTTTCTCTTTACACCCTTAGTTGTATTACACTGGAAAGATGCAGAAAGGTCTTTTTCAAAAATTCATTCACTCACTTATGGACATTTATGTTGTTTGCACCTCTGGACTATTACAAGTAGACCTGCCAGGAACTTTTGCGCAGCAGTCTTTGAGATGGGTGTGTGGTCTCATTTCTCTTGGGGAGAGTTGCACCCAGGAGGGCAGTGAGGGGATCTTGAGGAGGCACATGTTTACTTTGTTGAAGAACATGCTAGATTGTTTCCCAAAGTATTGTAATTTTACTTTCTCACTAGCAATGTATGAGAGTGCCCGCTGCCCTCTTGCTCAACAACACTAATCATGGACAGTCTTTTAAATTTTTTGCCAGTCTGATGTATGAGAAGTGGCATCTCAGGGTGCTGTTTGCTTTGGTTTCAACTGTGAAAACATTTATCATTGTCTTTTATCTTCCTTTTACTTTATTAACAGGTCATATGAGATCTAGCCACTTAATAGTGTTACATTTTACCTATATACTACATCCCCCTCAACCATTCATCTACGTAGGACATTTAAGTTGTTTCCATATCTGGGCTGTTGGGAATAGTACTGTAATGAGCACTGGTGTGCTCCTATCTCCTCAAGATATTGCTTTTGATTCTTTTGAAGAATTATCTAGAAGTGGGATTGCTGGATCGTATTGTAGTTTTATCTTCAATATCTTGAGGAACCTCCATACTATTTTCCAGAGTGGCTGTAGCAGCCTGCATCCCCACAAACAGTGTATGAGGGTTCCCCTTTTTCTGCATCCTCACCAACATTTACAGTTTCCAGACTTGTTAATTTTAGCCATTCTGACTGGTGTAGGGTGATAACTCATGTGGTTTTGATTTGTATTTCCCTGATTCCAAGTAATATGGAGCAGTTTTTCTTGTGTCTCTTGGCCATTTGTAGGTCTTCTTTGGAGAAATGTCTGTTCATGTGTTCTGCCAATTTCCTGACTGGATTTTTTGTTCTCTGAGTGTTGAGTTTCATAATTTCTGTTAGATTTTGGATACCAGGCACATACTGAGAATAAATTTGCAGATATCTCTTCCATTCCGTAAGTTTCCTTTGAGTTTTGTTGTCTGTTTCCTTTCTTGTACAGAAGCTTTCTATCTTGATGCAGTCCCAAGAGTTCATTTTTGCTTTTCTTTCCCTTGTCTTTGGAGACATGCTAGCCTGTTTAAAATCAGATCATTTGTTTGTTTCGTTTTTACTATGCTGTTGTAGGAGTTCCTTATATATGTTATATATAAACCCCTTATCTGTACATGTTCTGAAAATGTTTTCGCCCATTTGCTCGGTGGCCTTTTCATTTTGTTCATGATTTCCATTGCTGTACAGAAACTGCTTAGTCTGATATAGGTCTACTTATTGATTTTCATTTCTTCTGCCTGTGCTTTTTGTGTCATATACATGAAGTCATTACCAAGAAGAATGTCATCAATCTTTTCCCCTATGTTTTCTCTTAGGAGTTTTACTATTTGGGGTCTTTAAAAAATTATTTGTTTATTCATTAAAGACAGAGAGAGAGAAAGAGAGAAAGAGAGAGAGAGAGAGAGAGAGAGGCAGAGACACAGGCAGAGGGAGAACCAGGCTCCACACAGGGAGTCCGATGTGGGACTCGATCCCAGGACTCCAGGATCACGCCCTGGACTAAAGGCAGGCACTACACTGCTGAGCCACCCAGGGATTCCCCACTGTTTAGGGTCTTATATTTAAGTCATTGTTCCAATTTGAGTTGATTTGTGTATGTGTAAAGTAAGTGTGCCATTTCATTCTTTCGCATGTGGCTATCCACATTCCCCAGCATCATTTGTTGAAGAGACTCTACTTTCCCACTGTGTATTCTTGACACCCTTATTGAAGATCCTTTGATCATACACGCATGGATGTAGTTCAAGGCTCTTTGCTTTGTTCCACTATTGTTTCCCTCTGTCAATACTGGTACCTAGCAGACAACTGGTTCTGAACTGGGTTCAGCTGCTCACACCTCAAGAATCCACACTTGAGAGACAAGTGATGGTAGATGCACTCCTTGGAGTGCTGTCACTATGCCTTACTTCTATGATGATAGCAGTTTTGCAATGTAGTTTGACATTAAGGAGAGTGATGCCTCCAGCTTCATTCTTCTTGCTCAAGTGGACTTTGGCTATTTGGTGTATTTTGCAGTTCCATTGATAATTGAGAATTGCTTTTTTTTCTCTTTGAGAAATTCTGTTGGCGAGTTGATGGGGATTACATTGCATCTGTAGGTCATGTTGAAGACTATAGATATTTTAACACAAATCTTCCAACCCATGGACACGTGATATCTTTTCATTTATTTGACTGTGTTCAATTTTTTCATCAATGTCTCATAGATTTCAGTGTGTTTATCTTTCATCTCCTTGGTTACATTTAGTCGAAATTATCTGATTGTTTCTTTTTCTTCTTTCTCCTTTTCACAGAAAACTTTGAATTCTTTTACTTAGCTGTAAACAAGTTAGTTGCAACAAAATTTCTTTTCTCCGAGGATAGCTCCCAACATGTTCTTCAACACAGGAAAACATTTACTGTTCAATTTCATTGAGAGTCTTCCACAGAAAGCATACTGATAGACTGAGACTATCACAGTGTCTGTTCCACTCTATTATTTTCAAGTATACTTGCAATTTCAAAGGTGTACCAATTCAGAGGTGTAAGAAACTTCATTGGCTTAGATGCAGAGCTTAGGAGGGTGAAGGCTGTGAATGGCTCTTTTCTTTAGTGCATGCCTGATTTTCCATTCTTCATACATAAACAGAGAGTGCCTGCTATTCCATGGACCAAAAAAGAGCAAATCTTCCAAGGAATGGAACTTACCCTGGCATTCTCTGAGGTATGAAACCAATCCAAAGCCAAATGCCAAGATACCAGCCAGTGTATTTTTGGGCAATGATCTAAACAACAGACTCTGCTTTCTTGATGATGGCAAATGGGGCCTTTGTCTTGCTTTCCATGAGTAGACACTGAAGCCACGTTGTCTATGTCTTTGCTTCTCTTGTAGTTGAGTGTACTCTGCTTATTCTTTGACCCAAAATTGTGGGGTTTGAGGATTGCCTCCCAGGCAGTGTCTCTGGTGCCCACAGAGCAGAGCTCACCTGCCTCTGCCACTACAGATGGACTATTGCCTGCCTGCAGGTGCCTGCCTCTACCCTTCATGGCACCAGCAGAACAAAGTATGTCATAGTTTCTGATACCTTTGTAAATGGGATGATTTTATTTATTTTCCAGATAGTTTGCCATATGTTCCTTGCAATGTATATTGTAAATGCACTGATATCTGTAAATTGATTTTGCATCCTGAAGCTTCTGTATTTGTTTATTTTTCTGACAGTTGTTCATGTAACCTTTAGTGTTTCTATACAAAGATCATGTCATCTACAAATAAAGACAATTTTACTTCTTCTTTTCCATCATGAATGCTTTTTTATTTCTTTCACTTGTTTATTTGCTCTGGAAAATACTCTCAGAATTATGTCAAATAGATGTGGTGATAATGAGCACCCTTGTATTGTTTCTGATTCCATAGGGAAGCTTTCCTGAAATTAAAAAATCAATGAAATGAGATGCAATCCAAACTGGAGGTACTGACGATGAGGGTTAATGAGGTGGAAGAAAGAGTGACAGACATAGAAGATAAGTTGAGGACAAGGAAGGAAGCTGGGGAGAAAAAGAGGAAAACAATTAAAAGGCCATGATGAAAGGTTAAGGGAAATAAATAATAGCCTCAGAAGGAAAAATCTACGTATAATTGTGATTCCAGAGAGCGCCAAGAGGGACAGATGGCCAGAAAGCATATTTGAACAAATCATGGGGAGGAGGGGCAAGATGGCGGAGGAGTAGGGTCTCCAAATCACCTGTCTCCACCAAATTACCTAGAAAGCCTTCCAATCATCCTGAAAATCTATGAATTCGGCCTGAGAATTAAAGAGAGAACACCTGGAATGCAACAGTGAGAAGAGTTCGCGCTTCTTTTTTTTTTTAATTTATTTTTTATTGGTGTTCAATTTACTAACATACAGAATAACCCCCAGTGCCCGTCACCCATTCACTCCCACCCCCCGCCTCCTCCCCTTCCACCACCCCTAATTCGTTTCCCAGAGTTAGCAGTCTTTACGTTCTGTCTCCCTTTCTGATATTTCCCACACATTTCTTCTCTCTTCCCTTATATTCCCTTTCACTATTATTTATATTCCCCTTCTATCAAGGTAGGAAGACGGGGGGGAAAAAGAAATAAAGAAACAAAGGCCTCCAAGGGGGAGGGGCCCCGCGAGGAGCCGGGCTGAGGCCGGGGCGAGTGTCCCCAGGACAGGAGAGCCCCGTCCCGGAGAAGCGGAGAAGCAGGAGCTGCACCAACCTTCCCGGGCGGAAAGGGGCACCCAGGGAGTTGGAGCAGGACCCAGGAGGGCGGGGATGCCCTCGGGCTCCCTGGGACAGTAACAGACACCTGTGCGCCCAGGAGAGTGCGCCGAGCTCCCTAAGGGCTGCAGCGAGCACGCGGGACCCGGAGCAGCTCGGAGGGGCTCGGGCGGTGGCTCCGTGGAGGCAGCTGCCCGGCTCCGGGAGCAGCTCCGAGGGGCTCGGGCAGAGGAGGAGGCTCCGTGTGGAGGGGGCTGCACGGTTCCAGGAGCAGCTCCGGGTGCTCGGGCGGCGGCTCCACGGAGGAGGCTGCGCGGCCCGGGAGCGCGAATCCACCAGCGCAGGCCCGGGAGCACAGGGCGCCGGGACACAGCGCAGGATCCCGCCTCCCCCGGGACAGGCAGAGGCCGGGAGGGCCCAGGACAGCAAGGACGCTCCTGTACCCGAGCTGAGCAGATCAGCGGCCCCGCCCCGGAGCCTCCAGGCCCTGCAGACAGAGAAGACAGCTCCGTAGTTACCGCGGGAGCTGAAGCCAGGTTTCCAGAGCTGGCCCCGCCACTGCGGTTGTTCTTCCTGGGGCTTCCCTGGGTAAACAACCCCCACGGAGCCCTGCACCATGCAGGGGGCAGAGCAGCTCCCCCAAGTGCTAACACCTGAAAATCAGCACAACAGGCCCCTCCCCCAGAAGAACAGCTAGACGGACAAGTTCCAGGGGAAGTCAAGGGACTTAAAGTATACAGAATCAGAAGATACTCTCCCGTAGTTCTTTTTGTTTGTTTGTTTGTTTGTTTGTTGTTGTTTTGTTTTGTTTTGCTTTTTGATTTGTTTCCTTCCCCCGTCCCTTTTTTTCTTTCTTTCTTTTTCTTTCTCTTTTTCTTCTTCTTTTTCTTTTTTTCTACCTTTTTTTTTCTCTTTCTCTTTTCTTTCCTTCTTTCTCTCCTTTTTCTCCTTTTCCCAATACAACTTGCTTTTGGCCACTCTGCACTGAGCAAAATGACTAGAAGGAAAACCTCACCTCAAAAGAAAGAATCAGAAACAGTCCTCTCTCCCACAGAGTTACAAAATCTGGATTACAATTCAATGTCAGAAAGCCAATTCAGAAGCACTATTATACAGCTACTGGTGGCTCTAGAAAAAAGCATAAAGGACTCAAGAGACTTCGTGACTGCAGAATTTAGAGCTAATCAGGCAGAAATTAAAAATCAATTGAATGAGATGCAATCCAAACTAGAAGTCCTAACGACGAGGGTTAATGAGGTGGAAAAACGAGTGAGTGACATAGAAGACAAGTTGATGGCAAAGAGGGAAACTGAGGAAAAAAGAGACAAACAATTAAAAGACCATGAAGATAGATTAAGGGAAATAAACGACAGCCTGAGGAAGAAAAACCTACGTTTAATTGGTGTTCCCGAGGGCGCCAAAAGGGCCAGAGGGCCAGAATACGAACATTTTTTAAAATTTATTTATGATAGTCACACAGAGAGAGAGAGAGAGAGAGAGAGAGGCAGAGACATAGGCAGAGGGAGAAGCAGGCTCCATGCACTGGGAGCCCAATGTATGTATTTGAACAAATTCTAGCTGAAAACTTTCCTAATCTGGGAATTGAAACAGGCATTCAGATCCAGGAAATAGAGAGATCCCCCCTAAAATCAATAAAAACCGTTCAACACCTCGACATTTAATAGTGAAGCTTGCAAATTCCAAAGATAAGGAGAAGATCCTTAAAGCAGCAAGAGACAAGAAATCCCTGACTTTTATGAGGAGGAGTATTAGGGTAACAGCAGACCTCTCCACAGAGACCTGGCAGGCCAGAAAGGGCTGGCAGGATATATTCAGGGTCCTAAATGAGAAGAACATGCAACCAAGAATACTTTATCCAGCAAGGCTCTCATTCAAAATGGAAGGAGAGATAAAGAGCTTCCAAGACAGGCAGCAACTGAAAGAATATGTGACCTCCAAACCAGCTCTGCAAGAAATTTTAAGGGGGACTCTTAAAATTCCCCTTTAAGAAGAAGTCCAGTGGAACAATCCACAAAAACAAGGACTGAATAGATATCATGATGACACTAAACTCATATCTTTCAATAGTAACTCTGAACGTGAACGGGCTCAATGACCCCATCAAAAGGCGCAGGGTTTCAGACTGGATAAGAAAGCAGGACCCATCTATTTGCTGTCTACAAGAGACTCATTTTAGACAGAAGGACACCTACAGTCTGAAAGTAAAAGATTGGAGAACCATTTACCATTGAAATGGTCCTCAAAAGAAAGCAGGGGTAGCCATCCTTATATCAAATAAACTAAAATTTACCCCGAAGACTGTAGTGAGAGATGAAGAGGGACACTATATCATACTTAAAGGATCTATCCAACAAGAGGACTTAACAATCCTCAATATATATGCCCCGAATGTGGGAGCTGCCAAATATATAAATCAATTAATAACCAAAGTGAAGAAATACTTAGATAATAATACACTTATACTTGGTGACTTCAATCTAGCTCTTTCTATACTTGATAGGTCTTCTAAACACAACATCTCCAAAGAAATGAGAGCTTTAAATGATACACTGGACCAGACGGATTCCACAGATATCTACAGAACTTTACATCCAAACTCTACTGAATACACATTCTTCTCAAGTGCCCATGGAACTTTCTCCAGAATAGACCACATACTGGGTCACAAATCGTGTCTGAACCAATACCAAAAGATTGGGATTGTCCCCTGCATATTCTCAGATCATAATGCCTTGAAATTAGAACTAAGTCAAAACAAGAAGTTTGGAAGGACCTCAAACACGTGGAGCTTAAGGACCATCCTGCTAAAAGATGAAAGGGTCAACCAGGAAATTAAGGAAAAATTAAAAAGATTCATGGAAACTAATGAGAATGAAGATACAACCGTTCAAAATCTTTGGGATGCAGCAAAAGCAGTCCTAAAGGGGAAATACATCACAATACAAGCATCCATTCAAAAACTGGAAAGAACTCAAATACAGAAGCTAACCTTACACATAAAGGAGCTAGAAAAAAAACAGCAAATAGATCCTACACCCAGGAGAAGAAGAGAGTTAATAAAGATTCGAGCAGAACTCAACAAAATCGAGACCAGAAGAACTGTGGAACAGATCAACAGAACCAGGAGTTGGTTCTTTGAAAGAATTAATAAGATAGATAAACCATTAGCCAGCCTTATTAAAAAGAAGAGAGAGAAGACTCAAATTAATAAAATCATGAATTTTATTCATGATAAGAATAGAAAGGAGAGATCACTACCAACACCAAGGAAATACAAACGATTTTAAAAACATTATGAACAGCTATACGCCAATAAATTAGGCAATCTAGAAGAAATGGACGCATTCCTGGAAAGCCACAAACTACCAAAACTGGAACAGGAAGAAATAGAAAACCTTAACAGGCCAATAACCAGGGAGGAAATTGAAGCAGTCATCAAAAACCTCCCAAGACACAAGAGTCCAGGGCCAGATGGCTTCCCAGGGGAATTTTATCAAACGTTTAAAGAAGAAACCATACCTATTCTCCTAAAGCTGTTTGGAAAGATAGAAAGAGATGGAGTACTTCCAAATTCGTTCTATGAGGCCAGCATCACCTTAATTCCAAAACCAGACAAAGACCCCACCAAAAAGGAGAATTACAGACCAATATCCCTGATGAACATGGATGCAAAAATTCTCAACAAGATACTAGCCAATAGGATCCAACAATACATTAAGAAAATTATTCACCATGACCAAGTAGGATTTATCCCTGGGACACAAGGCTGGTTCAACACCCGTAAAACAATCAATGTGATTCATCATATCAGCAAGAGAAAAACCAAGAACCATATGATCCTCTCATTAGATGCAGAGAAAGCATTTGACAAAATACAGCATCCATTCCTGATCAAAACTCTTCAGAGTGTAGGGATAGAGGGAACATTCCTCGACATCTTAAAAGCCATCTATGAAAAGCCCACAGCAAATATCATTCTCAATGGGGAAGCACTAGGAGCCTTTCCCCTAAAATTAGGAACAAGACAGGGATGTCCACTCTCACCACTGCTATTCAACATAGTACTGGAAGTCCTAGCCTCAGCAATCAGACAACAAAAAGACATTGAACAAATCATGGCTGAGAACTTCCCTAACTTGGGGAGGGAAACAGGCATTCAGATCTAGGAGATAGAGAGGCTCCCCCCCAAATCAATAAAAACCATTCAACACCTCGATATTTAATAGTGAAACTTGCAAATTCCAAAGATAAACAGAAAATCCTTAAAACAGCAAGAGACAAGAGATGCCTAACTTATATGGGGAGAAATATTAGATTAACAGCAGACCTCTCCACAGAGACCTGGCAGGCCAGAAAGGGCTGGCAGGATATCTTCAGGGTCCATGAGAAGAACATGCAGCCAAGAATACTCTATCCAGCAAGGCTCTCATTCAGAATAGAAGGAGCGATAAAGAGCTTCCAGGAAAGGGAGAAACTGAAAGAATATGTGACCACCAAACCAGCTCTGCAAGAAATATTAAGGAGGCCCCTGTAAAAGAAAGAAGAAGCCCAAGGAAATAATCCACAAAAATAGGGACTGAATAGGTATTACGATGACACTAAATTCATATCTTTCAATAGTTACTCTGAACATGAATGGGCTATATGATCCCATCAAAGGATGCAGGTATTACGATGACACTAAATTCATATCTTTCAATAGTTACTCTGAACATGAATGGGCTAAATGATCCCATCAAAGGATGCAGGGTTTCGAACTGGATAAAAAGCAAGACCCATCTCTTTGCTGTCTACAAGAGACTCATTTGAGACATAAGGACACCTCCAGCCTGAAATGAAAGGTTGGACAACCATTTAGCATTCAAATGGTCCTCAAAAGAAACCTGGGGTAGCGGTCCTTATATCACACAAATTAAAGTTTATCCCAAAGACTGTAGTAAGAGTTCGAGAGGAACATTATATCATAATTAAAGGGTCTATCCAACAAGAAGACCTAACAATCATGAATATTTTTTTTAATTTATTTTTTATTGGTGTTCAATTTACCAACATACAGAATAACCCCCAGTATCCATCACCCATTCACTCCCAACCCCCGCCCTCCTCCCCTTCTACCACCCCTAGTTCGTTTCCCAGAGTTAGGAGTCTTTACGTTCTGTCTCCCTTTCTGATATTTCCCACACATTTCTTCTCCCTTCCCTTATATTCCCTTTCACTATTATTTATATTCCCGAAATGAATGAGAACATACAATGTTTGTCCTTCTCCGACTGACTTACTTCACTCAGCATAATACCCTCCAGTTCCATCCACGTTGAAGCAAATGGTGGGTATTTGTCATTTCTAATAGCTGAGTAATATTCCAGTGTATACATAAACCACATCTTCTTTATCCATTCATCTTTCGATGGACACCGAGGCTCCTTCCACAGTTTGGCTATTGTGGCCATTGCTGCTATAAACATCGGGGTGCAGGTGTCCCTGCGTTTCATTGCATCTGTATCTTTGGGGTAAATCCCCAACAATGCAATTGCTGGGTCATAGGGCAAGTATATTTTTAACTCTTTGAGGAACCTCCACACAGTTTTCCAGAGTGGCTGCACCAGTTCACATTCCCACCAACAGTGCAAGAGGGTTCCCTTTTCTCCACATCCTCTCCAACATTTGTTGTTTCCTGCCTTGTTAATTTTCCCCATTCTCACTGGTGTGAGGTGGTATCTCATTGTGGTTTTGATTTGTATTTCCCTGATGGCAAGTGGTGCAGAGCATTTTCTCATGTGCATGTTGGCCGTGTCTATGTCTTCCTCTGTGAGATTTCTCTTCATGTCTTTTGCCCATTTCATGATTGGATTGTTTGTTTCTTTGGTGTTGAGTTTAATAAGTTCTTTATAGATCTTGGAAACTAGCCCTTTATCTGATATGCCATTTGCAAATATCTTCTCCCATTCTGTAGGTTGTCTCTTAGTTTTGTTGACTGTATCCTTTGCTGTGCAAAAGCTTATCTTGATGAAGTCCCAATAGTTCATTTTTGCTTTTGTTTCTTTTGCCTTCGTGGATGTGTCTTGCAAGAAGTTACTGTGGCCGAGTTCAAAAAGGGTGTTGCCTGTGTTCTTCTCTAGGATTTTGATGGAATCTTGTCTCACATTTAGATCTTTCATCCATTTTGAGTTTATCTTTGTGTATGGTGAAAGAGAGTGGCCTAGTTTCATTCTTCTGCATGTGGCTGTCCAATTTTCCCAGCACCATTTATTGAAGAGACTGTCTTTCCTCCAATGGATAGTCTTTCCTCCTTTATCGAATATTAGTTGCCCATAAAGTTCAGGGTCCACTTCTGGATTCTCTATTCTGTTCCATTGATCTATGTGTCTGTTTTTGTGCCAGTACCACACTGTCTTGATGATCACAGCTTTGTAGTACATCCTGAAATCTGGCATTGTGATGCCCCCAGATATGGTTTTTTTTTTTTTAAATTCCCCTGGCTATTTGGGGTCTTTTCTGATTCCACACAAATCTTAAAATAATTTGTTCTAACTCTCTGAAGAAAGTCCATGGTATTTTGATAGGATTGCATTAAATGTGTACATTGCCCTGGGTAACATTGACATTTTCACAATATTAATTCTGCCAATCCATGAGCATGGAATATTTTTCCATCTCTTTGTGTCTTCCTCAATTTCTTTCAGAAGTGCTCTATAGTTTTTAGGGTATAGATCCTTTACATCTTTGGTTAGGTTTATTCCTAGGTATCTTATGCTTTTGGGTGCAATTGTAAACGGGATTGACTCCTTAATTTCTCTTTCTTCAGTCTCATTGTTAGTGTATAGAAATGCCACTGATTTCTGGGCATTGATTTTGTATCCTGCCACGCTACCAAATTGCTGTGTAAGTTCCAGCAATCTTGGGGTGGAGACTTTTGGGTTTTCTATGTAGAGTATCATGTCATCAGCAAAGAGGGAGAGTATGACTTCTTCTTTGCCAATTTGAATGCCTTTAATGTCTTTTTGTTGTCTGATTGCTGAGGCTAGGACTTCCAGTACTATGTTGAATAGCAGTAGTGAGAGTGGACATCCCTGTCTTGTTCCTGATCTTAGGGGAAAGACTCCCAGGGTTTCCCCATTGAGAATGATATTTGCTGTGGGCTTTTTGTAGATGGCTTTTAAGATGTTGAGGAATGTTCCCTCTATCCCTACACTCTGAAGAATTTTGATCAGAAATGGATGCTGTATTTTGTCAAATGCTTTCTCTGCATCTAATGAGAGGATCATATGGTTCTTGGTTTTTCTCTTGCTGATATGATGAATCACATTGATTGTTTTACGGGTGTTGAACCAGCTTTGTGTCCCGGGGATAAATCCTACTTGGTCATGGTGAATAATTTTCTTAATGTATTGTTGGATCCTATTGGCCAGTATCTTGTTGAGAATTTTTGCATCCATGTTCATCAGGGATATTGGTCTGTAATTCTCCTTTTTGGTGGGGTCTTTGTCTGGTTTTGGAATTAAGGTGATGCTGGCCTCATAGAACGAATTTGGAAGTACTCCATCTCTTTCTATCTTTCCAAACAGCTTTAGGAGAATAGGTATGGTTTCTTCTTTAAACGTTTGATAAAATTCCCCTGGGAAGCCATCTGGCCCTGGACTCTTGTGTCTTGGGAGGTTTTTGATGACTGCTTCAATTTCCTCCCTGGTTATTGGCCTGTTAAGGTTTTCTATTTCTTCCTGTTCCAGTTTTGGTAGTTTGTGGCTTTCCAGGAATGCGTCCATTTCTTCTAGATTGCCTAATTTATTGGCGTATAGCTGTTCATAATGTTTTTAAAATCGTTTGTATTTCCTTGGTGTTGGTAGTGATCTCTCCTTTCTATTCTTATCATGAATAAAATTCATGATTTTATTAATTTGAGTCTTCTCTCTCTTCTTTTTAATAAGGCTGGCTAATGGTTTATCTATCTTATTAATTCTTTCAAAGAACCAACTCCTGGTTCTGTTGATCTGTTCCACAGTTCTTCTGGTCTCGATTTTGTTGAGTTCTGCTCGAATCTTTATTAACTCTCTTCTTCTCCTGGGTGTAGGATCTATTTGCTGTTTTTTTTCTAGCTCCTTTATGTGTAAGGTTAGCTTCTGTATTTGAGTTCTTTCCAGTTTTTGAATGGATGCTTGTATTGTGATGTATTTCCCCTTTAGGACTGCTTTTGCTGCATCCCAAAGATTTTGAACGGTTGTATCTTCATTCTCATTAGTTTCCATGAATCTTTTTAATTTTTCCTTAATTTCCTGGTTGACCCTTTCATCTTTTAGCAGGATGGTCCTTAAGCTCCACGTGTTTGAGGTCCTTCCAAACTTCTTGTTTTGACTTAGTTCTAATTTCAAGGCATTATGATCTGAGAATATGCAGGGGACAATCCCAATCTTTTGGTATTGGTTCAGACACGATTTGTGACCCAGTATGTGGTCTATTCTGGAGAAAGTTCCATGGGCACTTGAGAAGAATGTGTATTCAGTAGAGTTTGGATGTAAAGTTCTGTAGATATCTGTGGAATCCGTCTGGTCCAGTGTATCATTTAAAGCTCTCATTTCTTTGGAGATGTTGTGTTTAGAAGACCTATCAAGTATAGAAAGAGCTAGATTGAAGTCACCAAGTATAAGTGTATTATTATCTAAGTATTTCTTCACTTTGGTTATTAATTGATTTATATATTTGGCAGCTCCCACATTCGGGGCATATATATTGAGGATTGTTAAGTCCTCTTGTTGGATAGATCCTTTAAGTATGATATAGTGTCCCTCTTCATCTCTCACTACAGTCTTCGGGGTAAATTTTAGTTTATTTGATATAAGGATGGCTACCCCTGCTTTCTTTTGAGGACCATTTCAATGGTAAATGGTTCTCCAATCTTTTACTTTCAGACTGTAGGTGTCCTTCTGTCTAAAATGAGTCTCTTGTAGACAGCAAATAGATGGGTCCTGCTTTCTTATCCAGTCTGAAACCCTGCGCCTTTTGATGGGGTCATTGAGCCCGTTCACGTTCAGAGTTACTATTGAAAGATATGAGTTTAGTGTCATCATGATATCTATTCAGTCCTTGTTTTTGTGGATTGTTCCACTGGACTTCTTCTTAAAGGGGAATTTTAAGAGTCCCCCTTAAAATTTCTTGCAGAGCTGGTTTGGAGGTCACATATTCTTTCAGTTGCTGCCTGTCTTGGAAGCTCTTTATCTCTCCTTCCATTTTGAATGAGAGCCTTGCTGGATAAAGTATTCTTGGTTGCATGTTCTTCTCATTTAGGACCCTGAATATATCCTGCCAGCCCTTTCTGGCCTGCCAGGTCTCTGTGGAGAGGTCTGCTGTTACCCTAATACTCCTCCTCATAAAAGTCAGGGATTTCTTGTCTCTTGCTGCTTTAAGGATCTTCTCCTTATCTTTGGAATTTGCAAGCTTCACTATTAAATGTCGAGGTGTTGAACGGTTTTTATTGATTTTAGGGGGGATCTCTCTATTTCCTGGATCTGAATGCCTGTTTCAATTCCCAGATTAGGAAAGTTTTCAGCTAGAATTTGTTCAAATACATACATTGGGCTCCCAGTGCATGGAGCCTGCTTCTCCCTCTGCCTATGTCTCTGCCTCTCTCTCTCTCTCTCTCTCTGTGTGACTATCATAAATAAATTTTAAAAAATGTTCGTATTCTGGCCCTCTGGCCCTTTTGGCGCCCTCGGGAACACCAATTAAACGTAGGTTTTTCTTCCTCAGGCTGTCGTTTATTTCCCTTAATCTATCTTCATGGTCTTTTAATTGTTTGTCTCTTTTTTCCTCAGTTTCCCTCTTTGCCATCAACTTGTCTTCTATGTCACTCACTCGTTTTTCCACCTCATTAACCCTCGTCGTTAGGACTTCTAGTTTGGATTGCATCTCATTCAATTGATTTTTAATTTCTGCCTGATTAGCTCTAAATTCTGCAGTCACGAAGTCTCTTGAGTCCTTTATGCTTTTTTCTAGAGCCACCAGTAGCTGTATAATAGTGCTTCTGAATTGGCTTTCTGACATTGAATTGTAATCCAGATTTTGTAACTCTGTGGGAGAGAGGACTGTTTCTGATTCTTTCTTTTGAGGTGAGGTTTTCCTTCTAGTCATTTTGCTCAGTGCAGAGTGGCCAAAAGCAAGTTGTATTGGGAAAAGGAGAAAAAGGAGAGAAAGAAGGAAAGAAAAGAGAAAGAGAAAAAAAAAGGTAGAAAAAAAGAAAAAGAAGAAGAAAAAGAGAAAGAAAAAGAAAGAAAGAAAAAAAGGGACGGGGGAAGGAAACAAATCAAAAAGCAAAACAAAACAAAACAACAACAAACAAACAAACAAACAAACAAAAAGAACTACGGGAGAGTATCTTCTGATTCTGTATACTTTAAGTCCCTTGACTTCCCCTGGAACTTGTCCGTCTAGCTGTTCTTCTGGGGGAGGGGCCTGTTGTGCTGATTTTCAGGTGTTAGCACTTGGGGGAGCTGCTCTGCCCCCTGCATGGTGCAGGGCTCCGTGGGGGTTGTTTACCCAGGGAAGCCCCAGGAAGAACAACCGCAGTGGCGGGGCCAGCTCTGGAAACCTGGCTTCAGCTCCCGCGGTAACTACGGAGCTGTCTTCTCTGTCTGCAGGGCCTGGAGGCTCCGGGGCGGGGCCGCTGATCTGCTCAGCTCGGGTACAGGAGCGTCCTTGCTGTCCTGGGCCCTCCCGGCCTCTGCCTGTCCCGGGGGAGGCGGGATCCTGCGCTGTGTCCCGGCGCCCTGTGCTCCGGGGCCTGCGCTGTTGGATTCGCCCTCCCGCACCGCAGCCCTCTCCGCGGAGCCGCCGCCGAGCCCCTCCAAGCTGCTCCCGGAGCCGCGCAGCCCTCTCCGCACGGAGCCTCCTCCTCTGCCCGAGCCCCTCGGAGCTGCTCCCGGAGCCGGGCAGCTGCCTCCACGGAGCCACCGCCCGAGCCCCTCCGAGCTGCTCCGGGTCCCGCGTGCGCGCTGCAGCCCTTAGGGAGCTCGGCGCACTCTCCTGGGCGCACAGGTGTCTGTTACTGTCCCAGGGAGCCCGAGGGCATCCCCGCCCTCCTGGGTCCTGCTCCAACTCCCTGGGTGCCCCTTTTCGCCCGCAAGATTGGTGCTGCTCTTGCTTCTCCCTGACGCGGCTCTCCTGTCCTGGGGACACTCGCCCCGGCCTCAGCCCGGCTCCTCGCGGGGCCCCTCCCCCTTGGAGGCGTTTTGTTTCTTTATTTCTCTTTTCCCGTCTTCCTACCTTGATAGAAGCGCGAACTCTTCTCACTGTAGCATTCCAGGTGTTCTCTCTTTAATTCTCAGGCCGAATTCATAGATTTTCAGGATAATTTTTTTTTAAATATTTTTTTCTTTATTTATTTATGATAGTCACACAGAGAGAGAGAGAGAGAGAGAGGCAGAGACACAGGCAGAGGGAGAAGCAGGCTCCATGCACCTGGAGCCCGACGTGGGATTCGATCCTGGGTCTCCAGGATCGCGCCCTGGGCCAAAGGCAGGCGCCAAACCGCTGCGCCACCCAGGGATCCCGATTTTCAGGATAATTTGAAGGTTTTCTAGGTAATTTGGTGGGGACAGGTGATTTGGGGACCCTACTCTTCCGCCATCTTGCCCTTCCTCTCTATTCTTTTTTAAAGTAAATTCCTATGGGATCCCTAGGACACTGACCCAGCCAGGTGTCCCTGGGTAAATTTCTGCTAATTGCCATTCACACACACACACACACACACACACACACAAAGGGTAAAAGAAGGGAAGATTCCTCTTTATTCAGATCTTCTTGACATGTCTCCGGTGAGTCAGGGGTAAGGAAACTTTCCCTGGGAACCTATACTTCCTGGGAGATGCAGGCCTTTGTTTCAGGCAAGCCTGTGGATCTCCAGAGAACATGTGGTATCCAACCCTGGGTCCATGTCCCTGATTGTCCTCAAGGCTTAGAACTGGTTCTCTGGCTCAGGCTGCAGCTTCTGACCCCACCTAGGGTCTGGTTGATAGGAAGGAGAAGTGTCATGAGGAAATTAGGAAGCCACTTCTGCTTTGTGGTTGATCTGGCAGTAAATGTTTTTCTCAGGGTGTTGTAATTCCTGTAAAACAAGAAGAGGCCTCTGAGCTCCTGTAACCTTCTGTGAACATATCTGTGTGACTTTCAGGTTCTAGTCCCACCTGGCCACTCTCTGGGGCCTTGGCCATGAGGCATGTTTCTGCCTCAGGCCCCTTCTTCCCCCTACTACCCCCTGTTCCCCTTGCTCTTCTATTTTCTGAAACTGAGAGCACAGCCTAGGGCAGGCTTGGGCAAACCCACGGCCCCTTTGGGCTTCAGGGACCAGAACATTCAATTGCCCACACTCACCTGGTACATAGGAACTGCTGCTGTGGAGCTGGGCAGGGAGTCCTAACAGGAGAGAATGGGTGTTGGTAGCAGAGAGGAAGGGTCATTTCTCTACAGGAGTGACCAGTTCCGCCTCTTGAACAGCATTCTACAAATCTTTTGACCCATAACCCTCTCCCAGACCACTCCCCACTGTACTCCCTGCACCATTCCTGTTAGCCCAGGACCCCTGGGGCCCACCCAGCCCATGGCTGGAATCCAGGGTTCAACTTTGGCTATCTCAGGGGAATAAGAAATCTCAGGCCGGGGGAGGGGGGATGCTGGATCCTGCCTCAGAAGAGGTACATTCCTGGCCAGAATGGGACTTGCCTTGTCCGGGCTAGTCTGGGGGAGGCAGTGCATGCAAATGAAGCTAAATTGTTTGCTGGTCCTACCTTAAGCTGAGACAACCTGGATCCCAGTGAAAAGAGTAGGAGAAGGAGTGAACTTACCGGGTATGTGCACCTGATGGCTGCACCATGGCCTGGGGGCAGAGATAGAGGTCAGCACCCAGAGTTGTAAAGAAGCTTGGGCCTACCATCCCAGGCAGGGACAGGTCCTGAGCTCTCAGGGTCCAGGGAAGAAGAAGCACCTCCCAGGGAGAGACCCATGGGCCATTTAGAGCACAGTGAGTGCCAGGTTATGACCCATGATCCAAACTCCAGAAGTCAGGGAATATGGACAGTAGAGTTCGCCTGTGGTGAAGCCCCAGAGAAAGGGTCAGAAACCCCATGGGGTGACTCTAGGAGTGGACACTGTGGGGCGGGACTATAGAGCTCCTAGACATGCCTGGGCTGAAAAGATACTCACCGGGGGTGGATGCTGGGCTCCGGAGTTCTTTGAGATCACAGCAGGGACTGACCCTAAGAAAGATCAGGCTTAAGTGTGAGGGTTGCAGGGCGAGGTCGCAGTTTTGTTGTTATAGTTGGGGATAAGGAGGAGAGTCAATCAGGCAGGAGTTACAGAAACCCTCTCTCCACCACTGTTGTTTAGCAGGGCAAGGGCCCAGGAGAGGGGATAAGGAAAGGCGTTGGAGCAAGTCTGTTCTGGCCCAGATACGAAGCCTTAGAGGTTGATGGTATCTAGGAGAACGTGTTCTGAAAAGCGATGAACCACCCAGGAAAGATATAAAACATGAGGATTTGAATGTGTAGAAGGGGCAAGGCTGCAGTGTCATGTTCAGGACATGTTGGGAACCCTGGGGATGCTGGATCCCTGAATGTGGGGCCCCTGCTGTGTAATTCCCTCGCCCCCTAAGGCCAGGAGATGCTGTATGTGACAATGACCCATCCTCTATCTCCATCTTCCTGGAAGAGGCATAAAGTACATCCCAGGACCTTCCCTAGGTGATCCCAGGTTCTCTGGTCTCACACAAGTGAGCGTGGTGCTGTCATGGTTCCTGCAACTGTAATTTGGGGTGACCATCCTACATGCCCTGTCAGGTTCTTCCACTCTGCTGTGTGAGCTTCCCCAGGACCTCCCTTACATCCTGAGGCTGCAAATCCCCCCCACAGGACTCGTGGACTTAAATAAACCAAGAGAAATGCCCTTTATTGAGCCCTTACTCCTGTCAGCACTGCTGTAGATTTGCCAAGTGAACCAGGACCACCCTGAGGAGCTGTTCCCCAATTGTGTCTAATTTACAACCAACGAGGCTGTGAAGGAAGCATCCAGGACTGCAGCTGGTGAGGAAGGAGCCAGATGGAATGAGAGGGACAATCCAGGGGGCAGTTGGGAGCCCTGGAGGAGCCACCGGAATCCTAGGTCAGGACTGGCTCTCCCTCCTGCCTGGAAGTCAGCTGTGGGACAGGATCAGCTGTGAGAAATGCCATCATACCTTCCACTCCTTGTGTGGAGCAGGAGACACCCCAGGGCAGCCATGAGTGCTAGTCCGAGCAGAACCCCGAGTGCAATGCCAATGATGGACCCCAAACGGAGGCCTGTGCTGTTTCTTTTGTCTGAAATATGTAAAAAGGGAAGGGAAGGTGTATGAGTAAAATCTGGGGATACCACGAGGGGCAAAGAAGGAAGGGCCTGCTTATGGAGGAAGTGAAGGCCACTGAGGTCTGGGTGGTTGTCACCACAGAGTCCTCACTCCCAGACTGCTGCATCACATCTCTTCTTCAGATGAAACCATGAAATTTCTCTAATTCTCATGTTGTCCCCCACCAGTACCACCATTCTGTTCATCTTCCTATCACAAAATGCTTCTCCCCTGTGTCTTCCCTTTCATTCTCATTGATGCTCCTACAGGGAGACCCTTATCTGTCCACTCAACGCTGATTAAAGGGAATAACATTAGCTGATGACTTCTGAGGGCAGTTCTGTGTAAAGCACTTTGGATATACTTTATATTTAATCTCATCTGCTTCTCTGCTCTTGAGGGTGTAATCCCCACTGTGCAAAATGAGCGTCTAAGTGTGGAAAGGGCTTAACTAAATCAGTGAAGGTCACAGACCTGTAATGTGAGAAGACAACAGTGAATCCCAATTCCACGTGATATTACAGCTAGTAACAAAAAGGTTAATGACAAAAAACATAATAGCTGCTAAATTTGATTGAGTCCCAAATTTGTGTATGAAGCTGTCTCAGGAATTCATCTCATGAGCTCATATTAACAACCCTCACAACAGCCTTAAGATCCAGCTGTTGTTTCCACTTTTATATATGAGAACACTCAGGCTCAGGAGCTTGAGTGTCTTTCCCAAGGTCCGACAGCTGGTACATATCAGAACCAAAAGGCTACAAGATTATTCTTAGTCTGGTTATCTTATCCACAAAGTCCTACAGGCCTACACTTCCTGCAGGTCTTTATCCATCCCATGCCAGGAAAATATACAGGAAGGAAAGTGGAGGAGTTGAAGGTCACTCATAGCTCACAGTCACTCTGAGGGGATCACTTTAGCTGGAACTAACCAGGTTGGAGACCTCACACTGGTAATTCCCAGCAGCCTCCCTCCTGACAGGCCTTATGGGCAGGGTACTGTTGACCCGAGACAGCTCTATCCACTCTATGAGCTTTAGATTCTGCCCATTGAAGAACCACTGGATGGAACCCCAGTGTTATTTGTGGAGCAGATCAGGACCACAGAGTCTTTCTGTTCTATGGCATTGGCATTATGTTCTATGTCTATGGCATTTCTGGCCTAGAGAGAGGGCTGGTTCACTGGCTCTGTGGAGAAACAGAGGTAATGGAAGGAGCATGAGCCTGGAGCTTGGGCCTATGCTCTTTCCTCTGAGATCTTGGCCAACCTAAGGCCACAGTGAGCTATGTAATGGTGACTCGGGGAATGGCTCTGCTATCTGCAGAAGGATGAGTGTCTTTGTTCAACTGTTGAATGTAAGGAGAGGGCTATGCCTCCCCCTCTGGCCCTCACATGCCTCATTCACGTGTCTGCTCCGACTGGACAGCTCTGTAGTATCAGCAGCAGGAACATCTCCTATATCCATGTGTCCATAATCCTCATAATTGGGTGGCATTTTCCCCCCCATGGATTCGTTTCTTCAATTTTTGTGACTTTAAAAGTCAAGCCTCTTTCCTTACATACCTTTCATGGGGGAGGAAGACTCACAACCCTTCCCTCTCTGTGTCCAAGGCAGCTTTATGGAAAATAGGGAAGGCAATTTACTAAGGAATGAGACAGGCTTCATAGCCTAGGATTCAAAAAGTTTTCAATCTACAGGATTTCTTACTCTGAAGCTTTTCACTTCCAGATCTGTGGATTGACTCTCATGGCGAAAACCTCCTGTAGAGAAGTGGTTTACTGTATACAGAATACTAGCACCATTAGGAATACAAGAAACTACCACATCATAATAAAGATATATATGTAGGGATCCCTGGGTGGCGCAGTGGTTTAGCGCCTGCCTTTTGCCCAGGGCACGATCCTGGAGACCCGGGATCGAGTCCCATGTCGAGCTCCCGGTGCATGGAGCCTGCTTCTCCCTCTGCCTGTGTCTCTGCCTCTCTCTCTCTCTCTCTCTCTCTCTCTCTCACTGTGTACCTATCATGAATAAATAAAATAAAATAAAATAAATTAAAAAAATATATATGAAATGCCCGTAGCTAGCATCATACTCTATGATGAAACACTGAAAATATTTCTTCTAGATTACATAGAAGATACATATACCATTTAAACAAGGTGTAATCAACAGAGTTCAGAAATCCAAGTCAAAATAATTAGAAGGAAAAAACAGAATGCAGCCAATTGGAAAGAAATAAGTACAATTATGTCTGTTTGCAGATGATATGAGATTATATGTCCAAAGACATAAAGATCCCCCTGAAAACTGTCAAACTCATAAATAATTTCAATAAATTTGCAGGATACAAAATCAACATACAAAATCTCTCTGTTGTTAGCATTAACAACAAACTATCCCCAAAAGAAATTAAAAGAAATGTCTGTTCATGTGTTCTTTACATTTCTTAACTGGATTCTTTGGTTTTTGGTTGTTGAGTTTGAAAAGTTCTTTATATATCTTGGATACTAGCCCTTTATCTGAAGTGCTATTTGCCAATACCTTCTCCCATTCTGTAGGGACTTTGTTGGGTTTTGTCAACTGTTTGCTGTGCAAAGCTTTGTATCTCAATGAAGTCCCAATAGTTCCTTTTTGTTTTTGTTTCCATTACCTCTAGAGATGCGTCTAGCAGAAAGTTCTGTGGCCAAGGTCAAAGAGGTTGCTGCCTGTGTTCTCCTCTAGGAATTGATGGATTCCTGTCTCATGATTAGGTCTTTGATCCATTTTAAGTTTATCTTGGTATATGGTATAAGATAATGGTCCGGTTTCAATTTTTCTATATATGACTTTCAAATTTTCCAAACACCATTCCTTGAGGAGACTGTCTTTTTTCCATTGGATATTCACAAACAGACATTTCTCCAAAGAATCCATACAAATAGCCAACAGAGACATGAAAAAAAATGCTCCACATCACTTGGTATCATGGAAATACAAGTAAAACCACAATGAGATATCACCTCACGGCCATCAGAATGGTCACATTAACAAGTCAGGAAACAGCAAATGTTGGTGAGGGTGCAGAGAAAGGGGAGGACTCGTACACTGTTTGTGGGGATGCAGGCTGGTACAGCCACTCTGGAAAGTAGCATGGAGATTCCTCAAGAAGTTAAATATAGAGATACCTCATGACCCACCAATGCACTACTAGTTATTTCCCCGAAGGACACTAATGTTGTGATCTGAAGGGACCTGCACTCCAATGTTTACAGCAATAATATACAGAGTAGCCCAACTGTGGAAAGAGCCCAGATATCCATTGGTAGATGAATGCATAAAGAAGGTATTGGAAAATAGCATACATATATATATATATATTCATATATATGAATAAAAAGTTATATATATGTATATATGCAGGATGAAATATTACCGAGCCATCAGAGGGATGAAATTTTAACATTTATATCAATGGAGATGGAACTGGGGAGTATTATACTGAGCAAAATGAATCAATCAAATACAGACAATTATCATAGTTTTACTTATGAAGAAATCCAGACACACACACACACACACACACACACACACACAAAACAAATATTGTTATGGTTCCACTTATACAAGGTACTTAGAATAATCACAGTCATAAGCGAGAGCAGGCAGGGTGGTGGTTACTACACTTAGGGGCAGGAGTGTTTAATGGATGGTGGTGATGGTTGCACAAAAATACAAATATTATATTATATATTTATATTATATATTATATTATATATTATATATTATTATATTCTCCCTGGGAAGATAACTCTACCAATGATGAGCAAATGATAGAAGGCCCAGAGGGCAGGAGAGCAGAATAGAAACAGAGACCATTTCAGTAAACAGAATGGGAGTGTGGTGAAGACCTAAGTCTCTGAATCAAATACACTTAGTTTCTAATCCTAGGTCTGGCTTTTACTGTGTGACCTTACACAAGATTCCTTTCTTCCTCAATAACCATTTTTTTGTGTGGTAAAATATACGTAAGTTTTATCCTTTTAACCATTTTAGGTATACAGTTCAGTAGTATTACTATAACACAGGACAAGGTGTCATTTACCTTCCACATCCAGCCTGACAGGGTCACTTTTGCGGAACCTGACCGGATTGAAGACCTTACACTCGTATTTCCTGGCATCCTCCTTCCTGACAGGGTCTATGGTGAGGGTGCTGTTGTCCTGGGACAGCTTCTTCCTATCCGTGAGCATTAGAATCTGGCCATTGAAGAGCCACTGGATAGAGACCCCAGTGTTACTTGAGGAGCAGGTCAGGACCACAGAGTCATCTTCTGTGACTGTGGTGTTGCTGGCAGTGAGAAGGGGTTGGGACATTGACTCTGTGGAGAAACAGAGGAGGTGACAGCATGAGAGTGGGCCTGTGGTCTGGCGACCCAGCAAGCTCTGTCAAGGTGCCCCTGAGGATGGCCCTGCCTCCTGCACAAGGTTGAGTGTCTGTTCAGGTGGCAGTCTGTCAGGACAGGGCTGTCCCTCTAACAAGGGCCCTCTGTCATGTGTCTGCTCTTCCTGGATATCTCTGTACCGTCAGCACCAGGAACCTTCTAAATCTCCATGTGCAGCATCCTCAACATCAGGGGGAATTTTATAGCCACTGGCTTCCTGGGAACATTTCCTGAGCTTTCTGAAAAGATCAGGCCCTCTCTCTAGTATGGTAGCTTTACATAGAAAGGGAAGGCATTTATTTCTCTTTTGTGAAACAATTAATTAGAAAATGAGAACAGCCCGGCCAGTCTTTCTGAGCTTAGGTTTGGAGAAGCTCCAATCTAAAGGGTTTCTCAATCTGAATAAGACTTTTACTTTCTGCCTGTGGATTGACTATTACAGGGAGAACCTCTTTAGAGTAGTGGTCACAGTTTTCACAGAAGGCTGGTACTCTTAGCTGTGGGTATAAATATGTACTTTGGCACTGCTCCTTCTGTGCCATGAAGGGATGTCATGGGGGCATCTACCTATATTGCAGTGGGCACCATTATGCAGTGTTCTCTCAGTGGGGGATCAAATGTGCTGGGATCATACAGTGTTAGAGAACTGGGAGACTGCAGAGTCAGGACACAGTAGAGGGGCTGCATCAGGGCTCTCTCTTTCCCGTTTCCCAGTGGCCTCACTGCATGGAGGCTCTGGTACAACTGGAGACACAGTTTGGCCAGATTACAGACAGGGTTGAATGGGAGGGTGGCATCCAGGTTATTTAGTGGTTAAGTGTCTGCCTTTGACTCAGGTCATGATCCCAGGGTCTGAGGAAGTCTGGGGAACCACTGGGAAGAAAGAGTTTCACCAGGAGGAGGATATGAGTCAGGAGTAAAAGACACGAAATGAGCCCATCATCCTTTGGGGACTGCAAACCTGCCCCTACTGCCTTTGACTCCCTGGATGAGTCACGTCGAGAGTAGATCAAGGGACCACATGACCCTGTCATGTGTGTTCCACTTGTTAGTGTCATGGAGGGAAAGAGCCCTGGATGAGGGCACAGTGAAAGCTCATTCTCCTGGTGACCTGGGCAAGCTGGCTCCTCACGGAACCTAGCAGACACTGCTGCTCTGATTTCTGTGTCCTCCAGGCAATAGCCTGGGAGGGTGGGCCTGGTCACAGGGCTTAGCAGAAGAATCCACGGAAGGCTTAAGGGTTGAGGGAGCTGCACAGAGCAGGACTAGTCCCAGCTGAAGAGGAGGAGGAGGAGGAGGAAGATGAAGGACATGGAAGGAGCAGGGAGCCAGAAATGTCCCAGGCTGTGAGCAGGGCGGGTGACAAGTGACTTCAAAGCCTCCAGGCAGAAAGAGACCACAACTGACCCGGGGCAGGGCCAAGGCAGCCCTGCAAAGCCTCCCATGGTGGAGCAACAACACAGGCATCAGGAGACTCTTCTCTGGGAGTGGCCTGAGGGGCTGGTGTCAGAGGGACAGAACATGGCTCTCAGCCCCTGAATGGACAGGGAACAGGTATGGCCAGGACCTCCTATGACTCTGCCCAGGGTCCAGATTTGAAGAGATTGGGAATCATTCATTCATTCCTTTTCTCCTTCATGAAAGAGCAATTGAGATGTTGGGCCCTGTGCGAGCTCAGGGTACATGGTCAGGAGAGGGCGGAGTCCTTTCCCTTACACGCCCCTGGGATCACACCAACACATCGGGAAACAGTGAGTCCTGGTCCAGTGCAGGAGCTATGGATTGGCCACTGAGGGGAGGCTTGGGCATTCCGTGCACTGACTCTGATCGTTGATGAAGGTAATTTAGTTCTTGAGTAAAACCATGAATTCTCCATTTGCTCTCCCTTCCCAGACCAGAAAACCTGCCTTGAGCTGTGGATCCCTAAGAAGAAAGATCTGATACACCAGCTGGTCTCAGGGTCCCTAGATGCCTAATAAGGTCCCTTGGTGGAGGAGGAGGAGATGGGGCCGCAGCTGCAGACAGACCCTGTGGGATTGTGATCTGCCTGCTGCTCTGGTGTGTGTGACTCTGATTCAATGTCTGCATCGCCCTCTGCCTCCATTTCCCCTCAATCAAAATCAAGTAAAGGAGAAAAAATGTGTGGGAAATATCAGAGAGGGAGACAGAACATGAGAGACTCCTAACTCTGGGAAACGAACCAGTGGTGGTGGAAAGGGAGGTGGGCAGGGGGTGGGGGTGACTGGGTGACAGGCACTGAGGAGGGCACTTGATGGGATGAGCGGAGGGTGTTATGCTATATGTCAGCAAATTGAACTCCAATAAAAAAAGTAAATGGCCTTCGATTAGCTGTGTTCTCTGTAATTAACCTGAAATCTTTCACAATTACATGACCTAAGGCTGGCTATAGAGGATCTGCCCAAATAAACATCTGTTATTTGCCTCTGTGAGTGACGGTTCCGTGGGCCTGATCCCAAGTGCAGCAGTTACTGCCAGAATCATCTTCTCTCCTCTTCCTCCCTGAGGGTGCTGTCCTTCCTCTGGGGTCTCCTGTCCTCCAGGGTGTTCAGACCGTGTCTCAGGGACCTTGCCTATCTCTTCTCCAAAGAAGCCATACAAATAGCCAACAGAGACATGAAAAAAAAATGTTACACATCACTTGGCCTCATGGAAATACAAATAAAACCACAATGACATATCACCTCACGGCAGTCAGAATGGTTAAATGAACAAGTCAGGAAACAGCAAATGTTGGTGAGGGTGGAGAGAAAGGGGAAGACTCTTTTGTGGGGATGCAGGCTGCTACAGCCACTCTGGAAAATAGTATGGAGATTGCTAAAGAAATTAAGGATAGAACTACCTGATGATTCACCAATGCACTACTAGGTATTTCCCTGAAGGACACTAATGCTGTGATCTGAAGGGTCACCTGCATTCCAATGTTTATAGCAACAATATACAGAGTAGCCCAACTGTGGAAAGAGACCAGATGTCCATTGGCAGATGAATGCATAAAGAAGGTATTGGCAAATAGTGTGTATATATATATATATATATATATATAGTTATATATAGTTATATATATGTATATATGCACGATGAAATATTACCTAGCCATGAAAGGGATGAAATTTTAACATTTATATCAATGGAGATGGAACTGGAGAGTATTATGCTGAGCAAAATGAATCAATCAAAGACAGACAATTATCATATGGTTTTACTTATATGTGGAACATGACAAACAAGACAGAGGATCATAGAGGAAGGGAGGGAAAAATAAAATAAGATAAAATGAGACAGAGACAAACCATAAGAGACTGCACTATAGGAAACAAACAGGGTTGTAGGGGAAATAGGTGGGGGATAGGGTAGCAGGGTGATAGGTATTAAGGAGGGCACGTAATGTAAAACACTGGGTATTATATTCAACTGACAGATTACTGAACTCTACATCTGAAACTAACGGCACATTATACAGTAATTAATTAAATTTAAATAAAATAAGTTTAAAAAGCAAATTAAGAAAAACAATTCCATTTACAATAATGTCAAAAAAGATAAAATACTTAGGAATTAAGTTGAGACGCCTGGATGGCTCAGCTGTTGAGCATCTCCCTTCAGCTCAGGGCATGATCTAGGGATCTAGGGATGGAGTCCCACGTTGGGCTCCTTGTGGGAGCCTGCACCTCCCTCTGCCTGTGTCTCTGCTCCTCTCTCTCACTCTCTCTCTCTCTCTCTCTCTCTGTGTGTGTGTGTGTCTCATGAATAAATAAATATCTTTCTTAAAAAGCAATTGAGTTAATGAGTCAATAGACTATATGTGGAAATCTATAAAACATTGCTGACAAAAATTACAAAGCACACAAATCAATGGAATGGAATCCCATGTTCATGGATGATGAAACTTAATATTGTTAAGACGACAATCCTACCAAAGAAGATCTATAGATTCAATGTAATCCCTATCAAAATTTTTAAAGATTTTATTTTTTAAAAGATTTTATTTATTTGAGAGAGAGAGAACAAGAGAAGGAAGAGGGGCAAAGGGAGATGTACAAGCAAACTCGCCACTTAGTAGGGAGCCCAACTTGGGGCTCAAAGACAGGACCAATGTATTATGACCTGAGTCAAAGACAGATGCTTAGCCGACTCTGCCACCCAGGATCCCTGTATATTTTATATTTATTTTTCAGTAATCTCTCCACCCAACAGGGAGCTCAAACCTACAACCCCTAGGTTTGCGATCCCCCCCTAGATCAAGAGTCCCATACTCCACCAACTGAGCCAGCCAGAAGCATCCCTATCAAATTCTTAAGGAAATATTTTACAGAAATAGGAATATCCAAAATTTCACGTGGAATCTCAGGGACCTCTAACACCCAAAATTATTTTGAAAAAGAATGAAGTTAGAGGACTCCTACTTCCTGGCTGCAAAGTTACAGTAACCAATATAATGGGGATGTGGTATGAAGACAGACATAGAGACCAAAGGAACAGAATTGGCCCCCCAGATAGAAACCTGGACACTTGTGGCCCAATGATTTTCAATAAGGATATCATGACCATTCAATGGAGAAAAAACTGTATTCAACAAATGGTGTTGGGACCACTGGATATCCATGGATGTTGACATATTCCAGTGTACAGAAATCTTGCTATGATAGCAAAACAAGGGTTTCAACCTGATGCCTTTGAGGAGGGCAACAAGTTTATTCCTACAGTGGGATGCTAGCCAGCAGACAATATGAAGGAGACTCACATATGACAATAAGGATACATGTGAGGCACCTAGGTGGCTCAATGGTTGAGTGTCTGCCTTTGTCTCAGGTCCTGATCCTGGGGTCCTGGGATCTTTTTTTTTTTTTTTGAAGATTTTATTTATTTGTGAGAGACACACACAGGGAAAGACATAGGCAGAGAGAGAAGCAGGCTCCATGTGGGGAGCCCAATATGGGACTCGATCCCAGGAACCCAGGATTTTGAGCTGAGCCAAAGCAGATGCTCAATCACTAAGCCACCCAGGCATCCCTAAAGAAATAAAATCCTAAAAAACAATCAATAAAATAAACAACAGGAAAAAATCTTGAAAAGATATTTCTCCAAAAATGTACAGTGGCCCATAAGCTTCTGAGGAAATGCTCAACAGCACAAATCATTACAGAAAGCAAATCACAGATTTCCTTAAGGGAGAAATTTGGGCGGAGGACTCTGGGGTCCTTGAAACCTTCATCCCTTCCAAGAGGAAGCTCTGGCTGTGACCAATACAAAGTAATGTTGGTGGGTGAGGTTCATTTCATTCCCAAACAGCCTGTTTCACCCTCCTATGGCAGGTCATGAGGTCCCTGAGTTCCTAAGGAGACCCTAATGGAGAAGAGCCTTGAAGCTCCAGGGATTATCAGGACTTGAGGTGCCAAGGTGGGAGAGAAAGGATTGGGCAGGGATGGAAAGATGAGTTAGGAGGCAACTGTGTTTGAGGGGGCAGATCAAGGATTCAAAACAGCCAAAAGTCTAAGATGTGACATGAAAAAAAGAATGAAAAAGAAAAAAGGAAATGAAGAAAGTAAAAGGAGAAAAGGGAGCGCCCGGGTAGCTCAATACCTAGAGCATGAAACTCTTGTCTCAGGATGGTGGGCTCAGACTCCACATAGAGTTTACTTTAAAAAAAATAAAAATTGAGGTTCCTGGATAGCTCAGTTGTTGAAGCATCCAAGTCTTGATCTCAGATTAGGTCTTGATCTCAGGCTTGTCTATTCAAGCCCCGTGTTGGATGTTATGCTTGCATAGAGCCGATTTAAAATACCTTTTTAAATAAAAAATAAAATAGAATACAGATACAAATTAAAGAAAAAAAAGAATGAGGACAGGGGATGATAGGGAGGGAGACACCTTAGATGAGCAGGTTGGGAAATTTCTGAGTCTGGTGTTCTGTGTGGTCTTTGAAGCTCCTTTATGTTTAAGAAAACCTTTGCCTTTTCTGATGTTAAATGGATTAGTGACTAGAGGTATAGCGTCTAGTTGGCATTGCAGAGGAGAGAGGAGGAGAGTCACTCATGGCATTAACAGACGGCTGGGACAAGGAGAGCACATGTGCAAAGGTGACATTTCTCCCACTCTCAGGCACCAGGACAGGCATCAGGGGAACCTCTCAGAGTGGGTAGAGGCTCAGAGTCCTGGAAAGGTACCAGAGAATTGCTTCTTGGAATATCAACCATGATAGATGGCTGATCCAGATGGTGCTTTGGAGCCAGCACTCATTCTGGACTCCAGAGTACCCTTGGGGTTCACATAAAGACAGTATTTCTTCCCACAGTCATGACCCTCATGCAGTCCTGGGCAACAGTAGCCATGCTGGACTTGTTGAGTGGAGCTTCCCTTTGTCTAGGAGTGTGTGCAGCTTGGGTGTACGAAGCCCCGGCATCCCCAGCTACTGGTAGCCTGAGACACCTTCCTTGCAGGGGCTGCCCTCCCAAATACATGTGCACAGGGATGAAAGCACGTGATGCAGAGGAAGACATAGACATGGCCAACACGGACATGAGAAAATGCTCTGCATCACTTGCCATCAGGGAAATACAAATCAAAACCACAATGAGATACCACCTCACACCAGTGAGAATGGGGGAAATTAACAAGGCAGGAAACCACAAATGTTGGAGAGGATGCGGAGAAAAGGGAACCCTTTTGCACTGTTGGTGGGAATGGGAACTGGTGCAGCCACTCTGGAAAACTGTGTGGAGGTTCCTCAAAGAGTTAAAAATAGACCTGCCCTACGACCAGCAATTGCACTGTTGGGGACTTACCCCAAAGATGCAGATGCAATGAAACACCGGGACACCTGCACCCTGATGTTTCTAGCGGCAATGTCCACAATAGCCAAACTGTGGAAGGAGCCTCGGTGTCCATCGAAAGATGAATGGATAAAGAAGATGTGGTTTATGTATACAATGGAATATTACTCAGCCGTTGGAAACGATGAATACCCACCATTTGCTTCAACGTGGATGGAACTGGAGGGTATTATGCTGAGTGAAATAAGTCAATCGGAGAAGGACAAACATTATATGGTCTCATTCATTTGGGGAATATAAATAATAGTGAAAGGGAATAGAAGGGAAGGGAGAGGAAATGGGTAGGAAATATCAGAAAGGGAGACAGAACATGAAGACTCCTAACTCTGGGAAACGAACTAGGGGTGGTGGAAGGGGAGGAGGGCAGGGGGTGGGGGTGAATGGGTGATGGGCACTGAGGGGGGCACTTGACGGGATGAGCACTGGGTGTTATTCTGTATGTTGGCAAATTGCACACCAATAAAAAATAAATTTATTATTAAAAACAAAGAAAGCAGGTGATGAATCTGAAGTCCCAGAGGAAGGGCCCTGGCTCAAGAGACACCATGGAGGGTAAAGGTGTAGGAGGAAAAGGCATCATTCAAAATGACAATGGCAGTTTTCAGGGAGACAATGATCCTGAGATTGCAGTCTTCATGACCTCACCACACAAGAAAAATAAATGGGATATACTCCAAAGAATGAAGAAACCTGGAGACCCACCTTCCGTACTCACATCCACCTGTCCTCAAACCTGAGCAGCCAAGGCACCTGAAGTCTGGGGACCCATCATGCAGGGGTTTGGGTGCCACAGGAGGGGTACTGTTTCTTATTCGATGTGCCATCAGAAGACTCTTATGAGATTGTGTATTTGTTGATGGATTGATTTGTATTCCAAAAGTGACATGATCTATTTTACATGATGATATTCTAGTGATATCACTCCTCTTGCTGGATGGAAAAGGCCCCGAGAGTGAAGACAGTGGAACCTGAGGGCAGCAGGCAAAGAGTGACCCCAGAGATTTCATACCCTGCTCTCCAGAGACTGTGAATATGTGACTGTACATGGCAACAGGGAATTAAGGTTGTAAATTGGCCAGCCTGTAGGAGGGAACTTATCTTGGGGGATACTTATGGATATGTATGTGTCAGGCTTCTGATCTACCAAACTCTAGGATTCAGCAACTGTGTTGCTTTAAGCCCCTAAGGTGGTGCTACTTTGTTACAGCAACAGTAGGAACTGAACCCATAAAAGACCAATTAGACCCAACCAGGTCCACATAGAAAACGGCGATTTGGACTGTGATCTTAGTGATGAAGAAAGTTTTGGAGAAAAAAAAAAGGAGAAAATTTTGGAGAAATATGAAAGATGTTGGGGCAGGTGGGAGACACGCAGAGTCTCTGGTGACAGATTCCACATGGGGCAGGTGGGACCAAGATTCAGTAGTGACTCTCATGATTCTCGTTGCAGCCACGTAACAGGAAAGACCTTTCTTTTTTATTTTTATTTTTTAAGATTTTATTTATTTATTCATGAGAGACCCAGAGAGAGACAGAGAGACAGAGAGAGAGAGAGAGAGAGAGAGAGGCAGAGATACAGGCAGAGGGAGAAGCAAGCCCCATGCAGGGAAACTGATGTGGGACTTGATCCCGGGACTCCAGAATTTCGCCTTGGGCCGAAGGCAGGTGCTAAACCGCTGAGCTACCCAGATATCCCCAGGAAAGACCTTTAATAGAAGGAGCTGTGTGCAGGCTGAGGCTGAGTGAAAACGAGAGGTGAACATTTGAATTGTATGTGAATTAAGGCGGATGAGAGGGGATGCGGGGACTGGTTCAGCTTGGTCTCAGCTTATGTGAGAGAGGTGGAGGGGCAAGAAAAAGAAATGAAAGACATCAAAATTAGAAGAAAAAAAATTAGAGAGAAGAAAATGATCTTTGTCCACAAATGACATGAACTCACACACAGGAAACACTAAAGGGTCCACATAAAATATGTCTTAACTAATAAATGCAGCACAGTTGTAAGATATGAAATTGATATGCAAAAATCAGTTGTATTTCTACACACTAACAATGAATAGTCTGAGGAGTAAATTACGAAAATTCTATTTACCACAGCATCAAGAAGAATAAAATACACACACTTAGCAACTAATTTAACCAAGGAGGTGAAAGACTTACACACTGAAAACTACAAAGCATTGCTGAAAGAATTTAAAGACCTAAATAAATGGAAAAACATTCCATGTTCATGGGCTGGAATACTTAATATTGTAAGGATGACTGTACTACACAAAGTGATCTGCAGATTCAATACAATCTTGATCAAAACCCAAGACTCTTTTTTTTTTTTTTGCAGAAATAGAGTAATCTATCCTAAAATTCATATGGAATTTCAAGGGACCTCAAAATATCCAAAACAATCTTAAGAAAGAACAAAGGTGAAGGACTCATCTTTCCTGATTTCAAAACTTACCGCTAAGCTACAGTAACCAAAACAGTGTAGTACTCGCATGAAGACAAACAAATAGACGAATATCATAGAGATTCCAGAAATAACCCTTACATACACGGTCAAACCATTTATGACAGGGGTGCCAAGACCATTCACATTGGGGAAAAGTCAGTCTTTCCAGCAAATGGGTGTTGGGAAATCAATATGTGCATGCAAAGGAACTGAACCCTTACTTAACACCAAAGACAAAAAATTAACTAAAAGTAGATCACAGACTTACATGTAAGAGTTAGAATAATACAAACTCTTAGAAAAAATACAGTGCGAAGCTTCATGACTTTGAATTTGGCAATATTTTCGTGGATATGAAAGTAAAAGCACAGGTAACAAAAGATAAATTGGGTTTCAATTTAAATTAAAAACTTTTGTACATCAAAGGACACTATGAACAACAAAAAAAGACAACCCACAGAGTGGAATGAAATATTTCAATTCATATATCCCACAGGGGTTTAGTATCCATAATAGAGAACTACATCTCAACAACAAAAAATCTAATCAGAAATAGGCAGAGGACTTGAACAGACACATCTCCAAAAAAGACATCCAGATAGCCAAGAGCCACATGAAAAGATGCTCTACGTCATTCATCATCAGGGAAATGAAGATGAAAACCTTCATAAGATATCAACTCGTGTCCATTAGCATGACTATTATTAAAATAAAAAATTCAAAACAGAAAACAAGTGTTGGTGAGGATGTGGAGCTGGAAGTTCCCTGCCTCTCCTGTTCGGAATGTAAAACGGTGCAATCAATGTGGAAATGGTTTAGCAGTTCATCAAAAAATGAACAAAGAATTATCATTTGATTCAGCATCTCCACTTCTGAGTCTCTAATCTAAAGTACTGAAAGCTGGGGTTTCAATAGATATTTGTACACCCATGTTTCTAGCAGCATTATTCACAAGAGCCAAATGGTAGAAAAAACCCAAAAGTTCATAAACAGACAAATGATACACAAAGTGTGATACACATACATGAGGGAATATTATTCAGTCTTAAAATGGAACAGAATTCTGATGGGCACCACACCATGGATGAACCCTGAAGACCTTATGCTAAGTGAAGAAATCCAGACACCGACACACACAAAACAAATATTCTTATGGTTCCACTTATTCAAGGTACTTAGAATAATCACAGTCATAAGAGACAGCGGGCAGGGTGGTGGTTACTGGGTTTAGGGGCAGGAGTGTTTAATGGATGGTGGTGATGGTTGCACAAAAATACAAATATACTACAGAACTGTATACCTAAAATGGTTAAAATGATAAAACTTATGTATATTTTACCACACAAAAAATGGTAGTTGAGGAAGAAAGGAATCTTGTGTAAGGTCACACAATAAAAGCCAGACCTAGGATCAGAAACTAAGTGTATATGATTCAGAGACTCAGGTCTTCACCACACTCCCATTTTGTTTACTGAAATGGTCTCTGGTTCTATTCTGCTCTCCTGCCCTCTGGGCCTTCTATCATTTGCACATCACTGGTAGAGTTATCTTCCCAGGGAGATGTAACACAGGACAAGGTGTCATTTACCTTCCACATCCAGCCTGACAGGGTCACTTTTGTGGAAACTGACCGGATTGGAGACCTCACACTCGTATTTCCCGGCATCCTCCTTCCTGACAGGGTCTATGGTGAGGGTGCTGTTGTCCTGGGACAGCTTCTTCCTATCCGTGAGCATTAGAATCTGGCCATTGAAGAGCCACTGGATAGAGATCCCGGTGTTACTTGAGGAGCAGGTCAGGACCACAGAGTCATCTTCTGTGACTGTGGTGTTGCTGGCAGTGAGAAGGGGTTGGGACACTGGCTCTCTGGAGAAACAGAGGAGGTGACAGCATGAGAGTGGGCCTGGGGCCCAGGGACCCAGGGAGCTCTGTCAAGGTGCCCCTGAGGATGGCCCTGCCTCCTGCACAAGGTTGAGTGTCTGTTCAGGTGGCAGTCTGTCAGGACAGGGCTGTCCCTCTAACACTGGTCCTCTGTCACTTGTCTGCTCTTCCTGGATATCTCTGTAGCGTCAGCACCAGGAACCTTCTAAATCTCCATGTGCAGCATCCTCAACATCAGGGGGAATTTTATAGCCACTGGCTTCCTGGGAACATTTCCTGAGCTTTCTGAAAAGATCAGGCCCTCTCTCTAGTATGGTAGCTTTACATAGAAAGGGAAGGCATTTATTTCTCTTTTGTGAAACAATTAATTAGAAAATGAGAACAGCCCAGCCAGTCTTTCTGAGCTTAGGTTTGGAGAAGCTCCAATCTAAAGGGTTTCTCAGTCTGAATAAGACTTTTACTTTCTGCCTGTGGATTGACTATTACAGGGAGAACCTCTTTAGAGTAGTGGTCACAGTTTTCACAGAAGGCTGGTACTCTTAGCTGTGGGCATAAATATGTACTTTGGCACTGCTCCTTCTGTGCCATGAAGGGACGTCATGGGGGCATCTACCTATATTGCAGTGGGCACCATTATGCAGTGTTCTCTCAGTGGGGGATCAAATGTGCTGGGGTCACACAGTGTGAGAGAACTGGGAGACTGCAGAGTCAGGACACAGTAGAGGGGCTGCGTCAGGGCTCTCTCTTTCCCATTTCCCTGTGGCCTCACTGCATGGAGGCTCTGGTACAACTGGAGACACAGTTTGGCCAGATTACAGACAGGGGTGACTAAAGGGGGGGGCATCCAGGTTATTTAGTGGTTAAGTGTCTGCCTTTGGCTCAGGTCATGGTCCCAGGGTCCTGAGATGGAGTCCTGCATTAAGCTCCCTGCTCATGTTCTCTCTCTCTCTCTCCCCCCTAAAAAATAAATAAATAAATAAATAAATAAATAAATAAATAAATAAATAAATAAACAAACAAATAAATAAATAAATAAAATGTTTTTAGAGCAGGTGGTGACTGGAAGAGGCTCTGCTCTGAATTCTGTGTCCTCCAGGCAATAGCCTGGGAAGGTGGGCCTGGTCACTCAGGTTACCGGAAGAATCCAGAGAAGGCTGAAGGGTAGAGGGACCTGTGCAGAGCATGACTAGTCCCAGCTGAAGAGGAGGAGGAGGAAGGTGAAGGACATGGAAGGAGCAGGGAGCCAGAAATGTCCCAGGCTGTGAGCAGGGGGGGTTACAAGTGACTTCAAAGACTCCAGGCAGGAAGAACCCACAGCTGACCCAGGGGCAGGGGCCAGGGCAGCCCTGCAAATCCTCCCATGGTGTAGCAACACCACAGGCATCAGGAGACTCTTCTCTGGGAGTGGCCTCAGGGGCTGGTGGTCAAAGGGACAGAACATGGCTCTCAGTCCCTGAATGGACAGGCAACAGGTGTGGTCAGGACCTCCTAGGACTCTGAATCCAGGGTCCAGATCTGAAGAGATTGAGAATCATTCATTCATTCCTTTCCTCCTTCATGAAAGAGCAATTGAGATGTTGGGCCCTGTGCGGGTTCAGGGTACATGGTCAGGAGGAGAGGGCGGAGTCCTTTCCCTTACACGCCCGTGGGATCACACCAACACATCAGGAAACAGTGAGTCCAGGTCCAGTGCAGGAGCTGTGGATCGGCCACTGAGGGGAGGCCTGGGCATTCCCCGCACTGACTCTGATCGTTGATGAAGGTAATTTAGTTCTTGAGTAAAACCATGAATTCTCCATTTGCTCTCCCTTCCCAGACCAGAAAACCTGCCTTGAGCTGTGGATCCCTAAGAAGAAAGGTCTGATCCACCAGCTGGTCTCAGGGTCCAAGATGCCTAATAAGGCCCCCTGGGTGGAGGAGGAGGAGATGGGGCCGAGGCTGCAGACAGTCCCTGTGGGATTGTGATCTGCCTGCTGCTCTGGTGTGTGTGACTCTGATCCAATGTCTGCAACACTTTTTGCCTCAGTTTTCCCCAAATCAAAATTAAGTAAATGGCTTTCGATTTCGTGTGTTCTCTGTAATTAACCTAAATCTTTCACAATTACCTGACCTAAGGCTGGCTATAGAGGAGCTGCCCAATAAACATCTGTTATTTGCCTCTGTCAGAGACAGTTCCCTGGGCCAGATCCCAAGTGCAGGAGTTACTGCCAGGAGCATCTTCTCTCCTCTTCCTTCCTGGGGGTGCTGACCTTCCTCTGGGGTCTCCTGTCCTTCATGGTGTTCACCACTGTCTCAGGAACCTTGCCTATCTCTGCTCTCCACCCCACCTCTCAGGTGAGGGACCAGGCTCTGCCCCTCCCCAGATTTTGAGCCCTAGCGGGTGACTCGCTCAGGAACCTCAGGACTCAGGCACCAGGAGATCATTGCTCCCAGTCAGCCCTGCCAGGAAGTCAAAACCCAAACCTAGCACAGACTCCCCTAGCTTGGTCACAGGAGTCAGAAGCCATGAAACAAAGTCTAGGGAGCGGCTTTCTGGCCTGAGCTTCTATGTGAGGATCCCAGGGGACCCCTCAGGCCTGGTGCTAACTGAGCCCCACTCGGTCTTTCTCAGAGTCATGATCACAGACAGGGAGGAGCTCCAGGGGCTGGACTGAATCTGTCTCCCTTTGCTGAGTTACATCTGTCAGGCTTGTTCTCTTTGCAGGGAATGTCTGCTGGGTTGGAATCCAGGAGTCAAATTCTGATCTTTGGAAATGTGTCTCCACTGTGTGTCCCGCACTAAATGCTTGAACCACTACACGGACATAAAGCAGAGAGGGATGGAGGCCCAGTGCAGGCCTGTGAATCCTGTGTGTGTGAAGTAGAATTCCCCCCACCCGACACCAGAGGTGAGAGAGGAATTACTCACGGAATACTCGGAGCTGTCCACGTACTAGTGCAGTTTCATATTTTTGGTTTATGATTTGTAGGATGTAGGATCCAGTGTCGTTCAGGGTGATGTTCTGGAACAGCAGGGATCCGTTGGGGTATATTGTCTCTCTGCCGCTGTATGCAGGCCCCGGGGTAGTGACTTTGGTGTCTATTATATATAATAGAATTTTATGGGCAGGAAATACAGTTTCCCCTCTGAACCAGGTAAGGCCTCCTGTATCCCCAGGCAGATTGAGGACCCGCAGAAGAGCTTCCTTCCCTTCAGCAGCATTGGGAGGCACGGACTCCACAGTGACTTGGGCAGTGGTGGGCGGGTTCCAGAAGGCTAAGAGTGAGACTAGGAGGGAAGAGAGGGGACGGATCAGTGTTTGGACCTATGTGTTGGGATAGAGAGCTGGGGCCCTGGACATGGAGTAAGTCCTCAACCCCCAGCTTCTTGGTGTGGGTGTATGAACATGCACACATACCTGGATTTCTGTGTATGTCTCCTGCTGGTTAAAGTCAGTGGAATGATTATGCTAATTCCTGGCCTCTGAAGGTAATTTCCTCTGTTTTGAATGCTCTCCCTCAGATGTCTGTGGCTCGGACTGCCCTCAGATACCTGCTCACACTCAGGGGTTCTTGGGAGAAGCCTGTCCTGACCACCTCCTTGACGACCTTCTGTCTTAATGTCCTGACCTTTCCCTGCTCTGTTCCCTTCAGGGGGCTTGTCCTTACCTGACATGACATTCTAGATGTCTCTGCGGGTCTGTCTTCCTCCCAGAGAAGTGAGCTCAGGGAGCAGGGACTGGTCTGCTCTGTGCTGTCCCCCGGGGTGGCCCGGCTGCAAATACCAGGGCTGAGCGTCCCCAGGGCCCTCTGAGTCTGGCGCTTATCGGTCAGGACCCCAGGGTGGTGGCAAGGCCAGGGTTTAGGGTCCCTGGGTGTGGTTCCCGTCAGGTTGCAAAACTGAGTCCCCGGTGAGGAGGCCCTTGGGACCCAGCCCCTCACTCCCCACTTGCAGATCCCGAGGCCGCCCCGTCGCTGAGCCGGCTCCCCCGCCCCGCCCGCCGCCCCGTCCCCCGCGGAGCCCCGTTCCCCGCCCCAGGCCCCAGGCCCCAGGCCGCCGCTCCCCCGTCCTCCCGCCCCTCCCAGGGCATCGGCCCCCTCACCGGCCAACAGGAGCTCCTGCCAGGGGCCGCGCCCTGCTCGGGGAGAGGCCGAGGGGGGCTCCATGGTGCCCGCTGCCCGCTCCGTCCGGCCGGGGTGAGAGCAGCTGCCGCCGCGCAGACGCTCGGGCCCCGCGGTCCGCCCCACAGCGCCGCGTCCTTCCCCCTCCGCGCGGGGCCGCCTCTGGGGGCGGGGCCGGGTCACGCGGGCCGGGCGGGGGCTCGCCGCCCCCCCCCCCGACGGCAGGTCCCGGGGTTCCCTTCCTCTGTCCCCGTGGGGGTCCCCGCAGCTGCTGAGGCCTCCGGTCTTCAGCGGGGATTTCCCGGCAGACGCGAGCGCGCGCACACGGCCTGCTTGGCCCGAGCACGAGCCCGGGGCGTCGGGTCCGGGGCGCGCCCCGCAGCTGGGGGCGAGGTGCAGGGTCCGCGCCCCCACAGCCCTCCCTCCTGGCCCTGGGGCTTCCCCCTGCAGAGCGGGAGCCCGCGGCCGCCTCCAGAGCCTGTCCCGGGACGTCACCCCCACCGGGCCTGGGGATCACCTGGGGAACGTCATCAAGACTGCGGAGGCCCAGGTGACCCCTGGACAGGCTGCTTTAGCAGATGCGCAGCCAGGCTGAGACCCCGGGACGTGGCGCCGGGGCCGCCTCTGCTCTGCGACCACGGAGGGAGGGTCCGCAGATCCTGCGGAAAAGCAGATCTGACTCGGCAGGTGTGGTGTGGACCCCGGAGCCTGCATCTAACCAGCTCCCAGGGGACGCGGATCCTCCTGGCCCGGGGGGCAGGCTTTGAAGAGCCGGGCTGAGGGGGACCCGGCTCCCTGAGAGGGTGACCCTTGTCCCTTCCCTCAGTGGCCTGTGCTGTGTCCTGGCCTTGAGTCTGTGGGCACCACACACACAGCCCAGGGTCCCCAGGTCCAGGGGATCGTTTCCCTTGGTAACAGAGAAGCCCAGCTGGGCAGGGTCTCCCCAGTGATCTCACCTGCTCTGGGGAGGATGGATTTCCTCCTGGCAGCAAGGTCACCGAGAGGACTCTGGGGGTGAGAAAGGGGCAGGCTTGGTGATGACTGGTGAGGATCCAGTGTCCATCCCTGGGTGTCACCTGCCTGGCATATGCTTCCAGGGTCAGAGCCCCAAAACCAGGTGTCTCATGAGTTCAGTCACGAGATAGGAAGGGGGTTTCCCTCGTGTCCAGGGAAGAGAAGATGGTGGTGGCAGATTAGGTGGCTTGAGGTTCTCTGGTCCACAGAGAAGGATTTGAGGAGCCCCTCCCTCTCAGAGTCAGTTGGCTGGACTGTGGCCCAGAGACTGTTCATGTGCTCCTGAGTGTGCCGGCAGCCTGTGTCCTCTGCCTGGGGAACACTCCTGTGGTCACACCAGCTCCCCCTGGCTGATGGAGTAAAGTGGGGGCTGTACAGGGACCCCTGATGGATCGGGATACTCCAAAGTATTTGTCAGGACACAACAGGCACGTGGGAAGGACCAGAGGGTCTGTTGCAGAAAGGATTGAAATCAGGCTCCTGCTCCAAGTCTTTAGCCAAAGCCAGCTTAGGGGTTTCTTTTCCTGGGTGTTGCCTGGATGTCCCCCTGTCTCCTCCTGGAGGCACTGCCGGGGGCTGCACCCGGGATGCACCGGGCTCCAAAGGATGTGGGTGGCCCTGAGCCCTGGGCAGAGGTGAGGGCTGGTCAGCCCGGGGCCTGGTCCCTGTGGGTCCTAGACTGCCTGAGTCCATCCCAGGGCAGGGTGAGCCTGGGAGAGGACAGGCACTGTCCAGAAGATTCCTGAGCCTGTGTCAGGAGGATTATCCACCCAAGTTTGTGTTCCCTCAGAGGAGCTCTCTGTCCTCCAGATTTCAAGGCATGATCCTGTATGGACTTTTCAGAGTTTGGAAGAAACACACAATGGGGGTCTGGACACCACAACGCCCTCTCTCCTCATCACAGCCCAGGGGTGGGGGCACTGCCTTCAAGTCATCTGTGTCCCTGTCTGTCTTCTCTGCTCTGGGTGTCCCCACAGGAACCAGGAGCTGGAGCGGCTCCACCCAGACTCAGCTGAGGGATCCCAGGGCTGCCTCTGGAAAGGGGAGGAGACCCTCAGCCCCTTGGATACAAAGGCGGATCTTGGGTTCTCCTGTCCCTTCTGCAAGAAAATGTCCCCTGGTTCCCCAGGCCTCCATGGGTTGCTGAGAAATCTTCAGGGAGACACAGCAGGGGTCTCCACAGACCAGGGGCCCTCAGGATGAGGAGCCTGGGAGTCAGGAGGACTGTGCATGTGTGAGACTGAGGTGGGTCAGGGCCTGCTGGGCTGTGGGGCCCTGAGCAAGGCTGTTGGCAACAGAGCGGCTCTGCCGCCCTCTGCTGGACAAGGAGGGAAGGAGGGAAGACAGGGTCCAACCCTGCAGTTGGCTATTTTTAGAAATTTGTACTTTAAGTAATATTTCATATATGTATTTGTAATTTTAACAACGTTATTGAGATATAGTGGACATATAGGAAACTCACCAGGGATGCCTGGGAGTTCAAGTCTGCCTTTGGCTGAGGTGATGATCTCCTGGTTCTGGATGGAGCGCCACGTGGGACTCCCTGCTCAGTTAGGATTCTACCTCCTCTTTTACCCCTCCCTCTTGCTCCCGCTCTCTCTCCCGGTAAAGAAATAGGTTAAACTCAACCTATGTAAAGTACACAGTTTATTACGTTTTCCCATGTGCGTGCACCACAGACATCATTCCTACGTGAAAGTAGTGAATATGTCCCTTCCACTCAAAAATCTCCTCATGTCCTCTCTATTCTCTTCTTTTATTCCCTCTTAACCCTCCTTACCCATGTTCACATGAACCTTACATTTTATTGTTGTTATACATTTGTTTCAATTTTTAATTAAAAAAATTGAATTATATAATACGATTTGGCTCCTGAGTAAGTTCTTTACTTGGTGTGGTTTAAAAAAATTCACCCAGGGCAGCCTGGGCGGCTCCGTGATTTGGTGCCTGCCTTGGGCCCAGGGCATGATCCTGGAGGCCTGGGATCGAGTCCCGCATCGGGCTCCCCACATGGAGCCTGCTCCTCCCTGCCTGTGTCTCTGCCTCTTTCTCTCTGTCTCTGTCTCTCAATAATAAATAAATAAAATCTTTTTAAAAAATTCACCCATTGGTACATTTGTTTTGTGGATTCACCATTTTTTCTCTTTACACCCTTAGTTGTATTACACTGGAAACATGCAGAAAGGTCTTTTTCAAAAATTCATTCACTCACTTAGGGACATTTCTGTTGTTTCCACCTCTGGACTATTACAAGTAGACCTGCCAGGAACTTTTGCGCAGCAGTCTTTGAGATGGGTGTGTGGTCTCATTTCTCTTGGGGAGAGTTGCACCCAGGAGGGCAGTGAGGGGATCTTGAGGAGGCACATGTTTACTTTGTTGAAGAACATGCTAGATTGTTTCCCAAAGTATTGTAATTTTACTTTCTCACTAGCAATGTATGAGAGTGCCCGCTGCCCTGTTGCTCAACAACACTAATCATGGACAGTCTTTTAAATTTTTTGCCAGTCTGATGTATGAGAAGTGGCATCTCAGGGTGCTGTTTGCTTTGGTTTCAACTGTGAAAACATTTATCATTGTCTTTTATCTTCCTTTCACTTTATTAACAGGTCATATGAGATCTAGCCACTTAATAGTGTTACATTTTACCTATATACTACATCCCCCTCAACCATTCATCTGCGTAGGACATTTAAGTTGTTTCCATATCTGGGCTGTTGGGAATAGTACTGTAATGAGCACTGGTGTGCTCCTATCTCCTCAAGATATTGCTTTTGATTCTTTTGAAGAATTATCTAGAAGTGGGATTGCTGGATCGTATTGTAGTTTTATCTTCAATATCTTGAGGAACCTCCATACTATTTTCCAGAGTGGCTGTAGCAGCCTGCATCCCCACAAACAGTGTATGAGGGTTCCCCTTTTTCTGCATCCTCACCAACATTTACGGTTTCCTGACTTGTTAATTTTAGCCATTCTGACTGGTGTAGGGTGATAACTCATGTGGTTTTGATTTGTATTTCCCTGATGCCAAGTGATATGGAGCAGTTTTTCTTGTGTCTCTTGGCCATTTGTAGGTCTTCTTTGGAGAAATGTCTGTTCATGTGTTCTGCCAATTTCCTGACTGGATTTTTTGTTCTCTGAGTGTTGAGTTTCATAATTTCTGTTAGATTTTGGATACCAGGCACATACTGAGAATAAATTTGCAGATATCTCTTCCATTCCGTAAGTTTCCTTTGAGTTTTGTTGTCTGTTTCCTTTCTTGTACAGAAGCTTTCTATCTTGATGCAGTCCCAAGAGTTCATTTTTGCTTTTCTTTCCCTTGTCTTTGGAGACATGCTAGCCCATTTAAAATCAGATCATTTGTTTGTTTCGTTTTTACTATGCTGTTGTAGGAGTTCCTTATATATGTTATACATAAACCCCTTATCTGTACATGTTCTGAAAATGTTTTCGCCCATTTGCTCGGTTGCCTTTTCATTTTGTTCATGATTTCCATTGCTGTACAGAAACTGCTTAGTCTGATATAGGTCTACTTATTGATTTTCATTTCTTCTGCCTGTGCTTTTTGTGTCATATACATGAAGTCATTACCAAGAAGAATGTCATCAATCTTTTCCCCTATGTTTTCTCTTAGGAGTTTTACTGTTTGGGGTCTTTAAAAAATTATTTGTTTATTCATTAAAGACAGAGAGAGAGAGAGAGAGAGAGAGAGAGAGGGGAGAGAGAGGCAGAGAAACAGGCAGAGGGAGAACCAGGCTCCACACAAGGAGCCTGATGTGGGACTCGATCCCGGGACTCCAGGATCACGCCCTGGACTAAAGGCAGGCACTACACTGCTGAGCCACCCAGGGATTCTCCACTGTTTAGGGTCTTATATTTAAGTCATTGATCCAGTTTGAGTTGATTTGTGTATGTGTAAAGTAAGTGTGCCATTTCATTCTTTTGCATGTGGCTATCCACATTCCCCAGCATCATTTGTTGAAGAGACTCTATTTCCCACTGTGTTTTCTTGACACACTTGTTGAAGATCCTTTGATCATACACGCATGGATGTCGTTCAAGGCTCTTTGCTTTGTTCCACTATTGTTTCCCTCTGTCAATACTGGTACCTGGCAGACAACTGGTTCTGAACTGGGTTCAGCTGCTCACACCTCAAGAATCCACACTTGAGAGACAAGTGATGGTAGATGCACTCCTTGGAGTGCTGTCACCATGCCTTACTTCTATGATGATAGCAGTTTTGCAAGTAGTTTGACATTAAGGAGAGTGATGCCTCCAGCTTCATTCTTCTTCTTTTTTTATTTTTTTAAATTTATTTTTTATTGGTGTTCAATTTACTAACATACAGAATAACACCCAGTGCCCGTCACCCATTCACTCCCACCCCCCACCCTCCTCCCCTTCTACCACCCCTAGTTCGTTTCCCAGAGTTAGCAGTCTTTACGTTCTGTCTCCCTTTCTGATATTTCCCACACATTTCTTCTCCCTTCCCTTATATTCCCTTTCACTATTATTTATATTCCCCAAATGAATGAGAACATATAATGTTTGTCCTTCTCCGACTGACTTATTTCACTCAGCATAATACCCTCCAGTTCCATCCACGTTGAAGCAAATGGTGGGTATTCATCGTTTCCAACGGCTGAGTAATATTCCATTGTATACATAAACCACATCTTCTTTATCCATTCATCTTTCGTTGGACACCGAGGCTCCTTCCACAGTTTGGCTATCGTGGCCATTGCTGCTATAAACATCGGGGTGCAGGTGTCCCGGCGTTTCATTGCATTTGTATCTTTGGGGTAAATCCCCAACAGTGCAATTGCTGGGTTGTAGGGCAGGTATATTTTTAACTGTTTGAGGAACCTCCACACAGTTTTCCAGAGTGGCTGCACCAGTTCACATTCCCACCAACAGTGTAAGAGGGTTCCCTTTTCTCCGCATCCTCTCCAACATTTGTTGTTTCCTGCCTTGTTAATTTTCCCCATTCTCACTGGTGTGAGGTGGTATCTCATTGTAGTTTTGATTTGTATTTCCCTGATGGCAAGTGATGCAGAACATTTTCTCATATGCATGTTGGCCATGTCTATGTCTTCCTCTGTGAGATTTCTGTTCATGTCTTTTGCCCATTTCATGATTGGATTGTTTGTTTCTTTGGTGTTGAGTTTAATAAGTTCTTTATAGATCTTGGAAACTAGCCCTTTATCTGATATGTCATTTGCAAATATCTTCTCCCATTCTGTAGGTTGTCTTTGAGTTTTGTTGATTGTATCCTTTGCTGTGCAAAAGCTTCTTATCTTGATGAAGTCCCAATAGTTCATTTTTGCTTTTGTTTCTTTTGCCTTCGTGGATGTATCTTGCAAGAAGTTACTATGGCCGAGTTCAAAAAGGGTGTTGCCTGTGTTCTTCTCTAGGATTTTGATGGAATCTTGTCTCACATTTAGATCTTTCATCCATTTTGAGTTTATCTTTGTGTATGGTGCAAGAGAGTGGTCTAGTTTCATTCTTCTGCATGTGGATGTCCAATTTTCCCAGCACCATTTATTGAAGAGACTTTCTTCCAATGGATAGTCTTTCCTCCTTTATCGAATATTAGTTGCCCATAAAGTTCAGGGTCCACTTCTGGATTCTCTATTCTGTTCCACTGATCTATGTGTCTGTTTTTGTGCCAGTACCACACTGTCTTGATGATCACAGCTTTGTAGTACAACCTGAAATCTGGCATTGTGATGCCCCCAGATATGGTTTTCTTTTTTAAAATTCCCCTGGCTATTCGGGGTCTTTTCTGATTCCACACAAATCTTAAAATAATTTGTTCTAACTCTCTGAAGAAAGTCCATGGTATTTTGATAGGGATTGCATTAAACGTGTATATTGCCCTGGGTAACATTGACATTTTCACAATATTAATTCTGCCAATCCATGAGCATGGAATATTTTTCCATCTCTTTGTGTCTTCCTCAATTTCTTTCAGAAGTGTTCTATAGTTTTGAGGGTATAGATCCTTTACCTCTTTGGTTAGGTTTATTCCTAGGTATCTTATGCTTTTGGGTGCAATTGTAAATGGGATTGACTCCTTAATTTCTCTTTCTTCAGTCTCATTGTTAGTGTATAGAAATGCCACTGACTTCTGGGCATTGATTTTGTATCCTGCCACGCTACCAAATTGCTGTGTGAGTTCTAGCAAAGTTGGGGTGGAGACTTTTGGGTTTTCTATGTAGAGTATCATGTCATCAGCAAAGAGGGAGAGTTTGACTTCTTCTTTGCCAATTTGAATGCCTTTAATGTCTTTTTGTTGTCTGATTGCTGAGGCTAGGACTTCCAGTACTATGTTGAACAGCAGTGGTGAGAGTGGACATCCCTGTCTTGTTCCTGATCTTAGGGGAAAGGCTCCCAGGGTTTCCCCATTGAGAATGATATTTGCTGTGGGCTTTTCATAGATGGCTTTTAAGATGTCGAGGAATGTTCCCTCTATCCCTACACTCTGAAGAGTTTTGATCAGGAATGGATGCTGTATTTTGTCAAATGCTTTCTCTGCATCCAATGAGAGGATCATATGGTTCTTGGTTTTTCTCTTGCTGATATGATGAATCACATTGATTGTTTTACGGGTGTTGAACCAGCCTTGTGTCCCAGGGATAAATCCTACTTGGTCATGGTGAATAATTTTCTTAATGTACTGTTGGATCCTATTGGCCAGTATCTTGTTGAGAATTTTTGCATCCATGTTCATCAGGGATATTGGTCTGTAATTCTCCTTTTTGGTGGGGTCTTTGTCTGGTTTTGGAATTAAGGTGATGCTGGCTTCATAGAACGAATTTGGAAGTACTCTATCTCTTTCTATCTTTCCAAACAGCTTTAGGAGAATAGGTATGATTTCTTCTTTAAACGTTTGATAAAATTCCCCTGGGAAGCCATCTGGCCCTGGACTCTTGTGTCTTGGGAGGTTTTTGATGACTGCTTCAATTTCCTCCCTGGTTATTGGCCTGTTCAGGTTTTCTATTTCTTCCTGTTCCAGTTTTGGTAGTTTGTGGCTTTCCAGGAATGCGTCCATTTCTTCTAGATTGCCTAATTTATTGGCGTATAGCTGTTCATAATATGTTTTTAAAATCGTTTGTATTTCCTTGGTGTTGGTAGTGATCTCTCCTTTCTCATTCATGATTTTATTAATTTGAGTCTTCTCTCTCTTCTTTTTAATAAGGCTGGCTAATGGTTTATCTATCTTATTAATTCTTTCAAAGAACCAACTCCTGGTTCTGTTGATCTGTTCCACAGTTCTTCTGGTCTCGATTTCGTTGAGTTCTGCTCGAATCTTTATTAACTCCCTTCTTCTCTTGGGTGTAGGATCTATTTGCTGTTTTTTCTCTAGCTCCTTTATGTGTAAGGTTAGCTTTTGTATTTGAGTTCTTTCCAGTTTTTGAATGGATGCTTGTATTGCGATGTATTTCCCCCTTAGGACTGCTTTTGCTGCATCCCAAAGATTTTGAACGGTTGTATCTTCATTCTCATTAGTTTCCATGAATCTTTTTAATTCTTCCTTAATTTCCTCGTTGACCCTTTTATCTTTTAGCAGGATGGTCCTTAACCTCCACGTGTTTGAGGTCCTTCCAAACTTCTTGTTGTGATTTAGTTCTAATTTCAAGGCATTATGGTCCGAGAATATGCAGGGGACAATCCCAATCTTTTGGTATCAGTTCAGACCCGATTTGTGTCCCAATATGTGGTCTATTCTGGAGAAAGTTCCATGTGCGCTTGAGAAGAATGTGTATTCAGTTGAGTTTGGATGTAAAGTTCTGTAGATATCTGTGAAATCTATCTGGTCCAGTGTATCATTTAAAGCTCTCGTTTCTTTGGAGATGTTGTGCTTAGAAGACCTATCGAGTATAGAAAGAGCTAGATTGAAGTCACCAAGTATAAGTGTATTATTATCTAAGTATTTCTTCACTTTGGTTAATAATTGATTTATATATTTGGCAGCTCCCACATTCGGAGCATATATATTGAGGATTGTTAAGTCCTCTTGTTGAATAGATCCTTTAAGTATGATATAGTGTCCCTCTTCATCTCTCACTACAGTCTTTGGGGTAAATTTTAGTTTATCTGATATAAGGATGGCTACCCCTGCTTTCTCTTGAGGACCATTCGAATGGTAAATGGTTCTCCAACCTTTTATTTTCAGGCTGTAGGTGTCCTTCTGTCTAAAATGAGTCTCTTGTAGACAGCAAATAGATGGTTCCTGCTTTTTTATCCAGTCTGAAACCCTGCGCCTTTTGATGGGGTCATTAAGCCAATTCACATTCAGAGTTACTATTGAGAGATATGAGTTTAGTGTCATCATGATATCTATTCAGTCTTTGTTTTTGTGGACTGTTCCACTGAACTTCTTCTTAAAGGGGAATTTTAAGAGTCCCCCTTAAAATTTCTTGCAGAGCTGGTTTGGAGGTCACATATTCTTTTAGTTGCTGCCTGTCTTGGAAGCTCTTTATCTCTCCTTCCATTTTGAATGAGAGCCTTGCTGGATAAAGTATTCTTGGTTGCATGTTCTTCTCATTTAGGACCCTGAATATATCCTGCCAGCCCTTTCTGGCCTGCCAGGTCTCTGTGGAGAGGTCTGCTGTTACCCTAATACTCCTCCCCATAAAAGTCAGGGATTTCTTGTCTCTTGCTGCTTTAAGGATCTTCTCCTTATCTTTGGAATTTGCAAGCTTCACAATTAAATGTCGAGGTGTTGAACGGTTTTTATTGATTTTAGGGGGGGATCTCTCTATTTCCTGGATCTGAATGCCTGTTTCCCTTCTCAGATTAGGAAAGTTTTCAGCTAGAATTTGTTCAAATACATATTCTGGCCCTCTGTCCCTTTTGGCGCCCTCGGGAACCCCAATTAAACGTAGGTTTTTCTTCCTCAGGCTGTCGTTTATTTCCCTCAATCTATCTTCATGGTCTTTTAATTGTTTGTCTCTTTTTTCCTCAGTTTCCCTCTTTGCTATCAACTTGTCTTCTATGTCACTCACTCGTTCTTCCACCTCGTTAACCCTCGTCGTTAGGACTTCTAGTTTGGATTGCATCTCATTCAATTGATTTTTAATTTCTGCCTGATTAGCTCTAAATTCTGCAGTCATGAAGTCTCTTGAGTCCTTTATACTTTTTTCTAGAGCCACCAGTAGCTGTATAATAGTGCTTCTGAATTGGCTTTCTGACATTGAATTGTAATCCAGATTTTGTAACTCTGTGGGAGAGAGGACTGTTTCTGATTCTTTCTTTTGAGGTGAGGTTTTCCTTCTAGTCATTTTGCTCAGTGCAGAGTGGCCAAAAGCAAGTTGTATTGGGAAAAAGAGAAAAAGAGAGGAGAGAAAGAAGGAAAGAAAAGAGAAAGAGAAAAAAAAGGGAAGAGAAAAAAAAACGAAAGAAAAAAAAAGAAGAAAAAGAGAAAGAAAAAGAAAGGAGAAAAAAAGGGGGGGGTGGGGGAAGGAAACAAATCAAAAAGCAAAACAAAACAAAACAAAAAAAAACAAAAAACAAACAAACAAAAAAAAAAACAAAAAAAAAGAAAAAAAAAGAACCACAGGGGAGTATCTTCTGATTCTGTGTTCTTTAAGTCCCTTGGCTTCTCCTGGAAGTTGTCAGTCTAGCTGGTGTTCTGGGGGAGGGGCCTGTTGTGCTGATTTTCAGGTGTCAGCAGTTGGGGGAGCTGCTGTGCCCCTGCCTGGCGCAGGGCTCAGTGGGGGTTGTTTACCCCGTGAGGCCACAGGAGGAACAGCCCCAGTGGCGGGGCAGCTCTGGAAACCTGGATTCAGCTCCGGCAGGAACTCCGTCTGCAGGGCCTGGAGGCTCCAGGCGGGGCCGCTGATCTGCTCAGCTCGGGGCAGGAGCGTCCTTGCTGTCCTGGGCCCTCCCGGCCTCTGCCTGTCCCGGAGGAGGCCGGATCCTGGGCTGTGTCCCAGCGCCCTGTGCTCCGGAGCCTGCGCTGGTGGATTCGCGCTCCCGGGCTGCGCAACCCTCTCCGCGGAGCTGCCGCCCGAGCCCCTCCGAGCTGCTCCTGGAACCGCGCAGGCCCCTCTGCACGGAGCCTCTTCCTCTGCCCGAGCCCGGCCGAGCTGCTCCCCGGGCCGCGCAGCCCCCTCCGCGCAGCCCCCTCCGCGGAGCCGCCGCCCGAGCCCTCCGAGCTGCTCCGGGTCCCGCCGTGCGCCCTCCAGCTTCATTCTTCTTGCTCAAGTGGACTTTGGCTATTTGGTGTATTTTGCAGTTCCATTGATATTTGAGAATTGCTTTTTTTCTCTTTGAGAAATTCTGTTGGCGAGTTGATGGGGATTACATTGCATCTGTAGGTCATGTTGAAGACTATAGATATTTTAACACAAATTTTCCAACCCATGGACAGGTGATAGCTTTTCAATTATTTGACTGTGTTTCAATTTTTTCATCAATGTCTCATAGATTTCAGTGTGTTTATCTTTCCTCTACTTGGTTACATTTAGTCGAAATTATCTGATTGTTTCTTTTTCTTCTTCCTCTTTTTCACAGAAAACTTTGAATTATTTTACTTAGCTGTAAAGAAGTTAGTTGCAACAAAATTTCTTTTCTGTGAGGATAGCTCCCAACATGTTCTTCAACACAGGAAAAATTTACTGTTCAATTTCTTTGAGAGTCTTCCACAGAAAGCATACGGATAGACTGAGACTATCACAGTGTCTGTTCCACTCTATTATTTTCAAGTATACCTGCAATTTCAAAGGTGTACCAATTCAGAGGTGTAAGAAACTTCATTGGCTTAGATACAGAGCTTAGGAGGGTGAAGGCTGTGAATGGCTCTTTTCTTTAGTGCATGCCTGAATTTCCATTCTTCATACATAAACAGAGAGTGCCTGCTATTCCATGGACCAAAAAAGAGCAAATCTTCCAAGGAATGGAACTTACCCTGGCATTCTCTGAGGTATGAAGCCAATCCAAAGCCAAATGCCAAGATACCAGCCAGTATATATTTGGGCAATGATCTAAACAACAGACTCTGCTTTCTTGATGATGGCAAATGGGGCCTTTGTCTTGCTTTCCATGAGTAGACACTGAAGCCACGTTGTCTATGTCTTTGCTTCTCTTGTAGTTGAGTGTACTCTGCTTATTCTTTGACCCAAAATTGTGGGGTTTGAGGATTGCCTCCCAGGCTGTGTCTCTGGTGCCCACAGAGCAGAGCTCACCTGCCTCTGCCACTACAGATGGACTATTGCCTGCCTGCAGGTGCCTGCCTCTATCCTTCATGGCACCAGCAGAACAAAGTATGTCATAGTTTCTGATACCTTTGTAAACGGGATGATTTTATTTATTTTCCAGATAGTTTGCCATATGTTCCTTGCAATGTATATTGTAAATGCACTGATATCTGTAAATTGATTTTGCATCCTGAAGCTTCTGTATTTGTTTATTTTTCTGACAGTTGTTCATGTAACCTCTAGTGTTTCTATACAAAGATCATATCATCTACAAATAAAGACAATTTTACTTCTTCTTTTCCATCATGAATGCTTTTTTATTTCTTTCGCTTGTTTATTTGCTCTGGAAAATACTCTCAGAATTATGTCAAATAGATGTGGTGATAATGAGCACCCTTGTATTGTTTCTGATTCCATAGGGAAGCTTTCCTGAAATTAAAAAGTCAATGAAATGAGATGCCATCCAAACTGGAGGTACTGACGATGAGGGTTAATGAGGTGGAGGCATAAGAGTGACAGACATAGAAGATAAGTTGAGGACAAGGAAGGAAGCTGGGGAAAAAAAGAGGAAAACAATTCAAAGGCCATGATGAAAGGTTAAGGGAAATAAATAATAGCCTCAGAAGGAAAAATCTACGTATAATTGTGATTCCAGAGAGCGCCAAGAGGCACAGATGGCCAGAAAGCATATTTGAACAAATCATGGCTGAGAACTTCCCTAACTTGGGGAGGGAAACAGGCATTCAGATCTAGGAGATAGAGAGGCTCCCCCCAAATCAATAAAAAACATTCAACACCTCGATATTTAATAGTGAAACTTGCAAATTCCAAAGATAAACAGAAAATCCTTAAAACAGCAAGAGACAAGAGATGCCTAACTTATATGGGGAGAAATATTAGATTAACAGCAGACCTCTCCACAGAGACCTGGCAGGCCAGAAAGGGCTGGCAGAATATCTTCAGGGTCCATGAGAAGAACATGCAGCCAAGAATACTCTATCCAGCAAGGCTCTCATTCAGAATAGAAGGAGCGATAAAGAGCTTCCAGGAAAGGGAGAAACTGAAAGAATATGTGACCACCAAACCAGCTCTGCAAGAAATATTAAGGAGGCCCCTGTAAAAGAAAGAAGAAGCCCAAGGAAATAATCCACAAAAACAGGGACTGAATAGGTATTACGATGACACTAAATTCATATCTTTCAATAGTTACTCTGAACATGAATGGGCTAAATGATCCCATCAAAGGATGCAGGGTTTCGAACTGGATAAAAAGCAAGACCCATCTCTTTGCTGTCTACAAGAGACTCATTTGAGACATAAGGACACCTCCAGCCTGAAATGAAAGGTTGGACAACCATTTAGCATTCATATGGTCCTCAAAAGAAACCTGGGGTAGCGGTCCTTATATCACACAAATTAAAGTTTATCCCAAAGACTGTAGTAAGAGTTCGAGAGGAACATTATATCATAATTGAAGGGTCTATCCAACAAGAAGACCTCACAATCATGAATATTTTTTTAATTTATCTTTTATTGGTGTTCAATTTACCAACATACAGAATAACCCCCAGTATCCATCACCCATTCACTCCCAACCCCCGCCCTCCTCCCCTTCTACCACCCCTAGTTCGTTTCCCAGAGTTAGGAGTCTTTACGTTCTGTCTCCCTTTCTGATATTTCCCACACATTTCTTCTCCCTTCCCTTATATCCCCTTTCACTATTATTTATATTCCCCAAATGAATGAGAACATACAATGTTTGTCCTTCTCCGACTGACTTACTTCTCTCAGCATAATATCCTCCAGTTCCATCCACGTTGAAGCAGATGGTAGGTATTTGTCATTTCTAATAGCTGAGTAATATTCCATTGTATACATAAAACACATCTTCTTTATCCATTCATCTTTCGATGGACACCGAGGCTCCTTCCACAGTTTGCCTATCGTGGCCATTGTTGCTATAAACATCGGGGTGCAGGTGTCCCTGCGTTTCATTGCATCTGTATCTTTGGGGTAAATCCCCAACAGTGCAATTGCTGGGTCATAGGGCAAGTGTATTTTTACTGTTTGAGGAACCTCCACACAGTTTTCCAGTGGCTGCACCAGTTCCCATTCCCACCAACAGTGCAAGAGGGTTCCCTTTTCTCCACATCCTCTCCAACATTTGTGGTTTCCTGCCTTGTTAATTTTCCCCATTCTCACTGGTGTGAGGTGGTATCTCATTGTGGTTTTGATTTGTATTTCCCTGATGGCAAGTGGTGCAGAGCATTTTCTCATGTGCATGTTGGCCGTGTCTATGTCTTCCTCTGTGAGATTTCTCTTCATGTCTTTTGCCCATTTCATGATTGGATTGTTTGTTTCTTTGGTGTCGAGTTTAATAAGTTCTTTATAGATCTTGGAAACTAGCCCTTTATCTGATATGCCATTTGCAAATATCTTCTCCCATTCTGTAGGTTGTCTCTTAGTTTTGTTGACTGTATCCTTTGCTGTGCAAAAGCTTCTTATCTTGATGAAGTCCCAATAGTTCATTTTTGCTTTTGTTTCTTTTGCCTTTGTGGATGTATCTTGCAAGAAGTTACTGTGGCCGAGTTCAAAAAGGGTGTTGCCTGTGTTCTTCTCTAGGATTTTGATGGAATCTTGTCTCACATTTAGATCTTTCATCCATTTTGAGTTTATCTTTGTGTATGGTGAAAGAGAGTGGCCTAGTTTCATTCTTCTGCATGTGGATGTCCAATTTTCCCAGCACCATTTATTGAAGAGACTGTCTTTCTTCCAATGGATAGTCTTTCCTCCTTTATCTAATATTAGTTCACCATAAAGTTCAGGGTCCACTTCTGGGTTCTCTATTCTATTCCATTGATCTATGTGTCTGTTTTTGTGCCAGTACCACACTGTCTTGATGATCACAGCTTTGTAGTACATCCTGAAATCTGGCATTGTGATGCCCCCAGATATGGTTTTTTTTTTAAATTCCCCTGGCTATTCGGGGTCTTTTCTGATTCCACACAAATCTTAAAATAATTTGTTCTAACTCTCTGAAGAAAGTCCATGGTATTTTGATAGGGATAGCATTAAATGTGTACATTGCCCTGGGTAACATTGACATTTTCACAATATTAATTCTGCCAATCCATGAGCATGGAATATTTTTCCATCTCTTTGTGTCTTCCTCAATTTCTTTCAGAAGTGTTCTATAGTTTTGAGGGTATAGATCCTTTACCTCTTTGGTTAGGTTTATTCCTAGGTATCTTATGCTTTTGGGTGCAATTGTAAATGGGATTGACTCCTTAATTTCTCTTTCTTCAGTCTCATTGTTAGTGTATAGAAATGCCACTGATTTCTGGGCATTGATTTTGTATCCTGCCACGCTACCAAATTGCTGTGTGAGTTCTAGCAAAGTTGGGGTGGAGACTTTTGGGTTTTCTATGTAGAGTATCATGTCATCAGCAAAGAGGGAGAGTTTGACTTCTTCTTTGCCAATTTGAATGCCTTTAATGTCTTTTTGTTGTCTGATTGCTGAGGCTAGGACTTCCAGTACTATGTTGAATAGCAGTGGTGAGAGTGGACATCCCTGTCTTGTTCCTGTTCTTAGGGGAAAGGCTCCCAGGGTTTCCCCATTGAGAATGATATTTGCTGTGGCTTTTCGTAGATGGCTTTTAAGATGTTGAGGAATGTTCCCTCTATCCCTACACTTGAAGAATTTTGATCAGGAATGGATGCTGTATTTTGTCAAATGCTTTCTCTGCATCTAATGAGAGGATCATATCATTCTTGGTTTTTCTCTTGCTGATATGATGAATCACATTGATTGTTTTACGGGTGTTGAACCAGCTTTGTGTCCCGGGGATAAATCCTACTTGGTCATGGTGAATAATTTTCTTAATGTATTGTTGGATCCTATTGGCCAGTATCTTGTTGAGAATTTTTGCATCCATGTTCATCAGGGATATTGGTCTGTAATTCTCCTTTTTGGTTGGGTCTTTGTCTGGTTTTGGAATTAAGGTGATGCTGGCCTCATAGAACGATTTTGGAAGTACTCCATCTCTTTCTATCTTTCCAAACAGCTTTAGGAGAATAGGTATGGTTTCTTCTTTAAACGTTTGATAGAATTCCCCTGGGAAGCCATCTGGCCCTGGACTCTTGTGTCTTGGGAGGTTTTTGATGACTGCTTCGATTTCCTCCCTGGTTATTGGCCTGTTCAGGATTTCTATTTCTTCCTGTTCCAGTTTTCGTAGTTTGTGGCTTTCCAGGAATGCGTCCATTTCTTCTAGATTGCCTAATTTATTGGCGTATAGCTGTTCATAATATGTTTTTAAAATCGTTTGTATTTCCTTGGTGTTGGTAGTGATCTCTCCTTTCTCATTCATGATTTTATTAATTTGAGTCTTCTCTCTCTTCTTTTTAATAAGGCTGGCTAATGGTTTATCTATCTTATTAATTCTTTCAAAGAACCAACTCCTGGTTTTGTTGATCTTTTCCACAGTTCTTCTGGTCTCGATTTTGTTGAGTTCTGCTCGAATCTTTACTAACTCTCTTCTTCTCCTGGGTGTAGGATCTATTTGCTGTTTTTTCTCTAGCTCCTTTATGTGTAAGGTTAGCTTCTGTATTTGAGTTCTTTCCAGTTTTTGAATGGATGCTTGTATTGCGATGTATTTCCCCCTTAGGACTGCTTTTGCTGCATCCCAAAGATTTTAAACGGTTGTATCTTCATTCTCATTAGTTTCCATGAATCTTTTTAATTCTTCCTTAATTTCCTGGTTGACCCTTTCATCTTTTAGCAGGATGGTCCTTAAGCTCCACGTGTTTGAGGTCCTTCCAAACTTCTTGTTGTGATTTAGTTCTAATTTCAAGGCATTATGGTCTGAGAATATGCAGGGGACGATCCCAATCTTTTGGTATTGGTTCAGACCCGATTTGTGACCCAGTATGTGGTCTATTCTGGAGAAAGTTCCATGGGCACTTGAGAAGAATGTGTATTCAGTAGAGTTTGGATGTAAAGTTCTGTAGATATCTGTGAAATCCATCTGGTCCAGTGTATCATTTAAAGCTCTCATTTCTTCGAGATGTTGTGTTTAGAAGACCTATCAAGTATAGAAAGAGCTTGAATAAAGTCACCAAGTATAAGTGTATTATATTATCTAAGTATTTCTTCACTTTGGTTATTAATTGATTTATATATTTGGCAGCTCCCACATTCGGGGCATATATATTGAGGATTGTTAAGTCCTCTTGTTGGATAGATCCTTTAAGTATGATATAGTGTCCCTCTTCATCTCTCACTACAGTCTTCAGGGTAAATTTTAGTTTATCTGATATAAGGATGGCTACCCCTGCTTTCTTTTGAGGACCATTTGAATGGTAAATGGTTCTCCAACCTTTTATTTTCAGGCTGTAGGTGTCCTTCTGTCTAAAACGAGTCTCTTGTAGACAGCAAATAGATGGGTCCTACTTTTTTTATCCAGTCTGAAACCCTGTGCCTTTTGATGCGGTCATTAAGCCCGTTCACGTTCAGAGTTACTATTGAGAGATATGAGTTTAGTGTCATCATGATATCTATTCAGTCCTTGTTTTTGAGGATTGTTCCACTGGACTTCTTCTTAAAGGGGAATTTTAAGAGTCCCCCTTAAAATTTCTTGCAGAGCTGGTTTGGAGGTCACATATTCTTTCAGTTGCTGCCTGTCTTGAAGCTCTTATCTCTCCTTCCATTTTGAATGAGAGCCTTCCTGGATAAAGTATTCTTGGTTGCATGTTCTTCTCATTTAGGACCCTGAATATATCCTGCCAGCCCTTTCTGGCCTGCCAGGTCTCTGTGGAGAGGTCTGCTGTTACCCTAATACTCCTCCCCATAAAAGTCAGGGATTTCTTGTCTCTTGCTGCTTTAAGGATCTTCTCTTTATCTTTGGAATTTGCAAGCTTCACTATTAAATGTCGAGGTGTTGAACGATTTTTATTGATTTTAGGGGGGTGGGGGATCTCTCTATTTCCTGGATCTGAATGCCTGTTTCCCTTCCCAGATTAGGAAAGTTTTCAGCTAGAATTTGTTCAAATACATACATTGGGCTCCCAGTGCATGGAGCCTGCTTCTCCCTCTGCCTATGTCTCTGCCTCTCTCTCTCTCTCTTTCTCTTTGTGTGACTATCATAAATAAATTTAAAAAAATGTTCATATTCTGGCCCTCTGGCCCTTTCGGCGCCCTCGGGAACACCAATTAAACGTAGGTTTTTCTTCCTCAGGCTGTCGTTTATTTCCCTTAATCTATCTTCATGGTCTTTTAATTGTTTGTCTCTTTTTTCCTCAGTTTCCCTCTTTGCTATCAACTTGTCTTCTATGTCACTCACTCGTTCTTCCACCTCATTAACCCTCGTCGTTAGGACTTCTAGTTTGGATTGCATCTCATTCAATTGATTTTTAATTTCTGCCTGATTAGCTCTAAATTCTGCAGTCATGAAGTCTCTTGAGTCCTTCATGCTTTTTTCTAGAGCCACCAGTAGCTGTATAATAGTGTTTCTGAATTGTCTTTCTGACATTGAATTGTAATCCAGATTTTGTAATTCTGTGGGAGAGAGGACTGTTTCTGATTCTTTCTTTTGAGGTGAGGTTTTCCTTCTAGTCATTTTGCTCAGTGCAGAGTGGCCAAAAGCAAGTTGTATTGGGAAAAGGAGAAAAAGAGATGAGAGAAAGAAGGAAAGAAAAGAGAAAGAGGAAAAAAAAAAGGTAGAAAAAAAGAAAAAAAGAAGAAAAAGAGAAAGAAAAAAAAAGAAAGGAAAAAAAGGGATGGGGGAAGGAAACAAATCAAAAAGCAAAACAAAACAACAAACAAACAAACAAAAGAACCACGGGGGATTATCTTCTGCTTCTGTATACTTTAAGTCCCTTGACTTCCCCTGGACCCTGTCCGTCTATCTGGTCTTCTGGGGAGGGGCCTGTTGTGCTGATTTTCAAGTGTTAGCACTTGGGGGAGCTGCTCTGCCCCCTGCCTGGTGCAGGGCTCAGTGGGGGTTGTTTACCCCGTGATGCCCCAGGAGGAACAACCGCAGTGGCAGGGCCAGCTCTGGAGCCCTGGCTTCAGCTCTCGCAGTAACTACGGAGCTGTCCTCTCCGTCTGCAGGGCCTGGAGGCTCCGGGGCGGGGCCGCTGATCTGCTCAGCTCGGGGCAGGAGCGTCCTTGCTGTCCTGGGCCCTCCCGGCCTCTGCCTGTCCCAGGGGAGGCCAGATCTTGGGCTGTGTCCCGGCGCCCTGTGCTCCGGGGCCTGCGCTGTTGGATTCGCGCTCCCGCCCGGCAGCCCCCTCCGCGGAGCCGCCGGCGAGCCCCTCCGTGCTGCTCCTGGAACCGCGCAGCCCCCTCCGCATGGATCCCCTTCCTCTGCCCGAGCCCCTCCGAGCTACTCCCGGAGCCGTGCACCCCCCTCCACATGGAGCCTCCTCCTCTGCCCGAGCCCCTCGGAGCTGCTCCCGGAGCCGGGCAGCTGCCTCCACGGAGCCACCGCCCGAGCCCCTCCGAGCTGCTCCGGGTCCCGCCGTGTGCGCTGCAGCCCTTAGGGAGCTCGGCGCACTCTCCTGGGCGCACAGGTGTCTGTTACTGTCCCAGGGAGCCCGAGGGCATCCCCGACCTCCTGGGTCCTGCTCCAACTCCCTGGGAGACCCTTTCCGCCCGGGAAGGTTGGTGCAGCTCCTGCTTCTCCCGGACCGGGGCTCTCCTGTCCTGGGGACACTCGCCCCGGCCTCAGCCCGGCTCCTCGCGGGGCCCCTCCTCCTTGGAGGCCTTTTGTTTCTTTATTTCTCTTTTCCCGTCTTCCTACCTTGATAGAAGCGCGAACTCTTCTCACTGTAGCATTCCAGGCGTTCTCTCTTTAATTCTCAGGCCGAATTCATAGATTTTCAGGATAATTTGAAGGTTTTCTAGGTAATTTGGTGGGGACAGGTGATTTGGGGACCCTACTCTTCTGCCATCTTGCCCTTCCTCTCTATTCTTTTTTAAAGTAAATTCCTATGGGATCCCTAGGACACTGACCCAGCCAGGTGTCCCTGGGTAAATTTCTGCTAATTGCCATTCACACACACACACACACACACACACACACACACAAAGGGTAAAAGAAGGGAAGATTCCTCTTTATTCAGATCTTCTTGACATGTCTCCGGTGAGTCAGGGGTAAGGAAACTTTCCATGGGAACCTATACTTCCTGGGAGATGCAGGCCTTTGTTTCAGGCAAGCCTGTGGATCTCCAGAGAACATGTGGTATCCAACCCTGGGTCCATGTCCCTGATTGTCCTCAAGGCTTAGAACTGGTTCTCTGGCTCAGGCTGCAGCTTCTGACCCCACCTAGGGTCTGGGTGATAGGAAGGAGAAGTGCCATGAGGTAATTAGGAAGCCACTTCTGCTTTGTGGTTGATCTGGCAGTAAATGTTTTTCTCAGGGTGTTGTAATTCCTGTAAAACAAGAAGAGGCCTCTGAGCCCCTGTAACCTTCTGTGAACTTATCTGTGTGACTTTCAGGTTCTAGTCCCACCTGGCCGCTCTCTGGGACCTTGGCCATGAGGCATGTTTCTGCCTCAAGCCCCTTCTTCCCCCTACTACCCCCTGTTCCCCTTGCTCTTCTATTTTCTGAAACTGAGAGCACAGCCTAGGGCAGGCTTGGGCAAACCCACGGCCCCTTTGGGCTTCAGGGACCAGAACATTCAATTGCCCACACTCACCTGGTAGATAGGAACTGCTGCTGTGGAGCTGGGCAGGGAGTCCTAACAGGAGAGAATGGGTGTTGGTAGCAGAGAGGAAGGGTCATTTCTCTACAGGAGTGACCAGTTCCGCCTCTTGAACAGCATTCTACAAATCTTTTGACCCATAACCCTCTCCCAGACCACTCCCCACTGTACTCCCTGCACCATTCCTGTTAGCCCAGGAACCCTGGGGCCCATCCAGCCCATGGCTGGATTCCAGGGTTCAACTTTGGCTATCTCAGGGGAATAAGAAATCTCAGGCCGGGGGGGGGGGGAGGGGTGCTGGATCCTGCCTCAGACGAGGTATATTCCTGGCCAGAATGGGACTTGCCTTGTCCGGGCTAGTCTAGGGGAGGCAGTGCATGCAAATGAAGCTAAATTGTTTGCTGGTCCTACCTTAAGCTGAGACAACCTGGATCCCAGTGAAAAGAGTAGGAGAAGGAGTGAACTTACCGGGTATGTGCACCTGCTGGCTGCACCATGGCCTGGGGGCAGAGACAGAGGTCAGCACCCAGAGTTGTAAAGAAGCTTGGGCCTACCATCCCAGGCAGGGACAAGTCCTGAGCTCTCAGGGTCCAGGGAAGAAGAAGCACCTCCCAGGGAGAGACCCATGGGCCATTTAGAGCACAGTGAGTGCCAGGTTATGACCCATGATCCAAACTCCAGAAGTCAGGGAATATGCACAGTGGAGTTCGCCTGTGGTGAAGCCCCAGAGAAAGGGTCAGAAACCCCATGGGGTGACTCTAGGAGTGGACACTGTGGGGCAGGACTACAGAGCTCCTAGACATGCCTGGGCTGAAGAGATACTTACCGGGGGTGGATGCTGGGCTCCGGAGTTCTTTGAGATCACAGCAGGGACTGACCCTAAGAAAGATCAGGCTTAAGTGTGAGGGTTGCAGGGCGAGGTCGCAGTTTTGTTGTTATAGTTGGGGATAAGGAGGAGAGTCAATCAGGCAGGAGTTACAGAAACCCTCTCTCCACCACTGTTGTTTAGCAGGGCAAGGGTCCAGGAGAGGGGATAAGGAAAGGCGTTGGAGCAAGTCTGTCCTGGGCCCAGATACGATGCCTTAGAGGTTGATGGTGTCTAGGAGAACCTGTTCTGAAAAGTGATGGACCACCCAGGAAAGATATAGAACATGAGGATTTGAATTTGTAGAAGGGGCAAGGCTGCAGTGTCATGTTCAGGACATGTTGGGAACCCTGGGGATGCTGGATCCCTGAATGTGGGGCCCCTGCTGTGTAATTCCTTTGCCCCCTAAGGCCAGGAGATGCTGTATGTGACAATGACCCATCCTCTATCTCCATCTTCCTGGAAGAGGCATAAAGTACATCCCAGGACCTTCCCTAGGTGATCCCAGGTTCTCTGGTCTCACACAAGTGAGCGTGGTGCTGTCATGGTTCCTGCATCTGCAATTTGGGGTGACCATCCCACGTGCCCTGTCAGGTTCTTCCACTCTGCTGTGTGAGCTTCCCCAGGACCTCCCTTACATCCTGAGGCTGCAAATCCCCCCCACAGGACTCGTGGACTTAAATAAACCATGAGAAATGCCCTTTATTGAGCCCTTACTCCTGTCAGCACTGCTGTAGATTTGCCAAGTGAACCAGGACCACCCTGAGGAGCTGTTCCCCAATTGTGTCTAATTTACAACCAACGAGGCTGTGAAGGAAGCATCCAGGACTGCAGCTGGCGAGGAAGGAGCCAGATGGAATGAGAGGGACAATCCAGGGGGCAGTTGGGAGCCCTGGAAGAGCCACCGGAATCCTAGGTCAGGACTGGCTCTCCCTCCTGCCTGGAAGTCAGCTGTGGGACGTGATCAGCTGTGAGAAATGCCATCATACCTTCTACTCCTTGTGTGGAGCAGGAGACACCCCAGGGCAGCCATGAGTGCTAGTCCGAGCAGAACCCCGAGTGCAATGCCAATGATGGACCCCAAACGGAGGCCTGTGCTGTTTCTTTTGTCTGAAATATGTAAAAAGGGAAGGGAAGGTGTATGAAGTCAAATCTGGGGATACCACGAGGGGCCAAGAAGGAAGGGCCTGCTTATGGAGGAAGTCAAGGCCACTAAGGTCTGGGTGGTTGTCACCACAGAGTCCTCACCCCCAGACTGCTGCATCACATCTCTTCCTCAGATGAAACCATGAAATTTCTCTAATTTTCATGTTGTCCCCCACCAGTACCACCATTCTGTTCATCTTCCTATCACAAAATGCTTCTCCCCTGTGTCTTCCCTTTCATTCTCATTGATACTCTTAAAGGGAGACCCTTATCTGTCCACTCAACGCTGATTAAAGGGAATAACATTACCTGATGACTTCTGAGGGCAGTTCTGTGTAAAGCACTTTGGATATACTTTATATTTAATCTCATCTGCTTCTCTGCTCTTGAGGGTGTAATCCCCACTGTGCAAAATGAGCGTCTAAGTGTGGAAAGGGCTTAACTAAATCAGTGAAGGTCACAGACCTGTAATGTGAGAAGACAACAGTGAATCCCAATTCCACGTGATATTACAGCTAGTCACAAAAAGGTTAATGACAAAAAACATAATAGCTGCTAAATTTGATTGAGTCCCAAATTTGTGTATGAAGCTGTCTCAGGATTTCATCTCATGAGCTCATATTAACAACCTTCACAACAGCCTTAAGATCCAGCTGTTGTTTCCACTTTTATAGGTGAGAACACTCAGGCTCAGGAGCTTGAGTGTCTTTCCCAAGGTCCAACAGCTGGTACATATCAGAACCAAAAGGCTACAAGATTATTCTTAGTCTGGTTATCTTATCCACAAAGTCCTACAGGCCTACATTTCCTGCAGGTCTTTATCCATCCCATGCCAGGAAAATATACAGGAAGGAAAGTGAAGGAGTTGAAGGTCACTCAAAGCTCACAATCACTCTGAGGGGATCACTTCAGCTGGAACTAACCAGGTTGGAGACCTCACACTGGTAATTCCCAGCAGCCTCCCTCCTGACAGGGCTTATGGGCAGGGTACTGTTGACCCGAGACAGCTCTATCCACACTATGAGCTTTAGATTCTGCCCATTGAAGAACCACTGGATGGAACCCCAGTGTTATTTGTGGAGCAGATCAGGACCACAGAGTCTTTCTGTTCTATGGCATTGGTATTATGTTCTATGTCTATGGCATTTCTGGCCTAGAGAGAGGGCTGGTTCACTGGATCTGTGGAGAAACAGAGGTAATGGAAGGAGCATGAGCCTGGAGCTTAGGCCTATGCTGTTTCCTCTGAGATCTTGGCCAACCTGAGGCCACAGTGAGCTATGTAATGGTGACTCGGGGAATGGCTCTGCTATCTGCAGAAGGATGAGTGTCTTTGTTCAAGTGTTGAATGTAAGGAGAGGGCTATGCCTCCCCCTCTGGCCCTCACATTGCCTCATTCACGTGTCTGCTCCGACTGGACAGCTCTGTAGTATCAGCAGCAGGAACATCTCCTATATCCATGTGTCCATAATCCTCATAATCGGGTGGCATTTTTCCCCCATGGATTCGTTTCTTCAATTTTTGTGACTTTAAAAGGTCAAGCCTCTTTCCTTACATCCTTTCATGGGGGAAGAAGACTCAAAACCCTTCCCTCTCTGTGTCCAAGGCAGCTTTATGGAAAATAGGGAAGGCAATTTACTAAGGAATGAGACAGGCTTCATAGCCTAGGATTCAAAAAGTTTTCAATCTACAGGATTTCTCACTCTGAAGCTTTTCACCTCCAGATCTGTGGGTTGACTCTCATGGCGAAAACCTCCTGTAGAGAAGTGGTTTACTGTATACAGAATACTGGCACCATTAGGAATACAAGAAACTACCACATCATAATAAAGATATATATGTAGGGATCTCTGGGTGGCACAGTGGTTTAGCGCCTGCCTTTTGCCCAGGGCACGATCCTGGAGACCCGGGATCGAGTCCCACGTCGAGCTCCCGGTGCATGGAGCCTGCTTCTCCCTCTGCCTGTGTCTCTGACTCTCTCTCTCTCTCTCACTGCGTACCTATCATGAATAAATAAAATAAAATAAAATAAAATAAAATAAAATAAAATAAAATAAAATAAAAAAATATATATGAAATGCCCGTAGCTAGCATCATACTCTATGATGAAACACTGAAAATGTTTCTTCTAGTTTACATAGAATGTACATATACCATTTGAACAAGATGTAATCAACAGAGTTCAGAAATCCAAGTCAAAATAATTAGAAGGAAAAAACAGAATGCAACCAATTGGAAAGAAATAAGTACAATTATGTCTGTTTGCAGATGATATGAGATTATATGTCCAAAGACATAAAGATCCCCCTGAAAACTGTCAAACTCATAAATAATTTCAATAAATTTGCAGGATACAAAATCAACATACAAAATCTCTCTGTTGTTAGCATTAACAACAAACTACCCCCAAAAGAAATTAAAAGAAATGTCTCTTCATGTGTTCTTCACATTTCTTACCTGGATTCTTTGGTTTTTGGTTGTTGAGTTTGAAAAGTTCTTTATATATCTTGGATACTAGCCCTTTATCTGAAGTGCTATTTGCCAATACCTTCTCCCATTCTGTAAGGACTTTGTTGGGTTTTGTCAACTGTTTGCTGTGCAAAGCTTTGTATCTCAATGAAGTGGGCTCAGACTCCACATAGAGTTTACTTTTAAAAAAAAGTAAAAATTGAGGTTCCTGGATAGCTCAGTTGTTGAAGCATCCAAGTCTTGATCTCAGATTAGGTCTTGATCTCAGGCTTGTCTATTCAAGCCCCGTGTTGGATGTTATGCTTGCATAGAGCCGATTTAAAATACCTTTTTATTTTTTTTATTTTTTTTTAAATACCTTTTTAAATAAAAAATAAAATAGAATACAGATACAAATTAAAGAAAAAAAAGAATGAGGACAGGGGATGATAGGGAGGGAGACACCTTAGATGAGCAGGTTGGGAAGTTTCTGAGTTTGGTGTTCTGTGTGGTCTTTGAAGCTCCTTTATGTTTAAGAAAACCTTTGCCTTTTCTGATGTTAAATGGATTAGTGCCTAGTGGTATAGCGTCTAGTTGGCATTGCAGAGGAGAGAGGAGGAGAGTCACTCATGGCATTAACAGACGGTTGGGACAAGGAGAGCACATGTGCAAAGGTGACATTTCTCCCACTCTCAGGCACCAGAACAGGCATCAAGGGAACCCCTCGGAGTGGGTAGAGGCTCAGAGTCCTGGAAAGGTACCAGAGAATTGCTTCTTGGAATATCAACCATGATAAATGGCTGAGCCAGATGGTGCTTTTGGAGCCAGCACTCATTCTGGACTCCAGAGTACCCTTGGGGTTCACATAAAGACAGTATTTCTTCCCACAGTCATGACCCTCATGCAGTCCTGGACAACAGTAGCCATGCAGGACTTGTTGAGTGGAGCTTCCCTTTGTCTAGGAGTGTGTGCAGCTTGGGTGTACGAAGCCCAGGCATCCCCAGCTACTGGTAGCCTGAGACACCTTCCTTGCAGGGGCTGCCCTCCCAAATACATGTGCACAGGGATGAAAGCACGTGATGCAGAGGAAGACATAGACATGGCCAACACGGACATGAGAAAATGCTCTGCATCACTTGCCATCAGGGAAATACAAATCAAAACCACAATGAGATACCACCTCACACCAGTGAGAATGGGGGAAATTAACAAGGCAGGAAACCACAAATGTTGGAGAGGATGCGGAGAAAAGGGAACCCTCTTGCACTGTTGGTGGGAATGGGAACTGGTGCAGCCACTCTGGAAAACTGTGTGGAGGTTCCTCAAAGAGTTAAAAATAGACCTGCCCTACGACCAGCAATTGCACTGTTGGGGACTTACCCCAAAGATGCAGATGCAATGAAACACCGGGACACCTGCACCCTGATGTTTCTAGCGGCAATGTCCACAATAGCCAAACTGTGGAAGGAGCCTCGGTGTCCATCGAAAGATGAATGGATAAAGAAGATGTGGTTTATGTATACAATGGAATATTACTCAGCCGTTGGAAACGACAAATACCCACCATTTGCTTCAACGTGGATGGAACTGGAGGGTATTATGCTGAGTGAAATAAGTCAATCGGAGAAGGACAAACATTATATGGTCTCATTCATTTGGGGAATATAAATAATAGTGAAAGGGAATAGAAGGGAAGGGAGAGGAAATGGGTAGGAAATATCAGAAAGGGAGACAGAACATGAAGACTCCTAACTCTGGGAAACGAACTAGGGGTGGTGGAAGGGGAGGAGGGCAGGGGGTGGGGGTGAATGGGTGATGGGCACTGAGGGGGGCACTTGACGGGATGAGCACTGGGTGTTATTCTGTATGTTGGCAAATTGCACACCAATAAAAAATAAATTTATTATTAAAAATAAAGAAAGCAGGTGATGAATCTGAAGTCCCAGAGGAAGGGCCCTGGCTCAAGAGACACCATGGAGGGTAAAGGTGTAGGAGGAAAAGGCATCATTCAAAATGACAATGGCAGTTTTCAGGGTGACAATGATCCTGAGATTGCAGTCTTCATGACCTCACCACACAAGAAAAATAAATGGGATATACTCCAAAGAATGAAGAAACCTGGAGACCCACCTTCCGTACTCACATCCACCTGTCCTCAAACCTGAGCAGCCAAGGCACCTGAAGTCTGGGGACCCATCATGCAGGGGTTTGGGTGCCACAGGAGGGGTACTGTTTCTTATTCGATGTGCCATCAGAAGACTCTTATGAGATTGTGTATTTGTTGATGGATTGATTTGTATTCCAAAAGTGACATGATCTATTTTACATGATGATATTCTAGTGATATCACTCCTCTTGCTGGATGGAAAAGGCCCCGAGAGTGAAGACAGTGGAACCTGAGGGCAGCAGGCAAAGAGTGACCCCAGAGATTTCATACCCTGCTCTCCAGAGACTGTGAATATGTGACTGTACATGGCAACAGGGAATTCAGGTTGTAAATTGGCCAGCCTGTAGGAGGGAACTTATCTTGGGGGATACTTATGGATATGTATGTGTCAGGCTTCTGATCTACCAAACTCTAGGATTCAGCAACTGTGTTGCTTTAAGCCCCTAAGGTGGTGCTACTTTGTTACAGCAACAGTAGGAACTGAACCCATAAAAGACCAATTAGACCCAACCAGGTCCACATAGAAAATGGCGATTTGGACTGTGATCTTAGTGATGAAGAAAGTTTTGGAGAAAAAAAAAAGGAGAAAGTTTTGGAGAAATATGAAACATGTTGGGGCAGGTGGGAGACACGCAGAGTCTCTGGTGACAGATTCCACATGGGGCAGGTGGGACCAAGATTCAGTAGTGACTCTCATGATTCTCGTTGCAGCAGCCACGTAACAGGAAAGACCTTTCTTTTTTATTTTTATTTTTTAAGATTTTATTTATTTATTCATGAGAGACCCAGAGAGAGACAGAGAGACAGAGAGAGAGAGAGAGAGAGAGAGAGAGGCAGAGATACAGGCAGAGGGAGAAGCAAGCCCCATGCAGGGAAACTGATGTGGGACTTGATCCCGGGACTCCAGAATTTCGCCCTGGGCCGAAGGCAGGTGCTAAACCGCTGAGCTACCCAGATATCCCCAGGAAAGACCTTTAATAGAAGGAGCTGTGTGCAGGCTGAGGCTGAGTGAAAATGAGAGGTGAACATTTGAATTATGTGTGAATTAAGGCGGATGAGAGGGGATGCGGGGACTGGTTCAGCTTGGTCTCAGCTTATGTGAGAGGTGGAGGGACAAGTAAAAGAAATGAAAGACATCAAAATTAGAGAGAAGAAAAAAAAATTAGAGAGAAGAAAATGATCTTTGTCCACAAATGACATGAACTCACACACAGGAAACACTAAAGGGTCCACATAAAATATGTCTTAACTAATAAATGCAGCAAAGTTGTAAGATATGAAATTGATATGCAAAAATCAGTTGTATTTCTACACACTAACAATGAATAGTCTGAGGAGTAAATTACGAAAATTCTATTTACCACAGCATCAAGAAGAATAAAATACTTAGCAACTAATTTAACCAAGGAGGTGAAAGACTTACACACTGAAAACTACAAAGCATTGCTGAAAGAATTTAAAGACCTAAATAAATGGAAAGACATTCCATGTTCATGGGCTGGAATACTTAATATTGTAAGGATGACTGTACTACACAAAGTGATCTGCAGATTCAATACAATCTTGATCAAAACCCAAGACTCTTTTTTTTTTTTTTTGCAGAAATAGAGTTCTATCCTAAAATTCATATGGAATTTCAAGGGACCTCAAAATATCCAAAACAATCTTAAGAAAGAACAAAGGTGAAGGACTCATCTTTCCTGATTTCAAAACTTACCGCTAAACTACAGTAACCAAAACAGTGTAGTACTCGCATGAAGACAAACAAATAGACGAATATCATAGAGATTCCAGAAATAACCCTTACATACACGGTCAAACCATTTATGACAGGGGTGCCAAGACCATTCACATTGGAGAAAAGTCAGTCTTTCCAGCAAATGGGTGTTGGGAAATCAATATGTGCATGCAAAGGAACTGAACCCTTACTTAACACCAAAGACAAAAAAATTAACTAAATGTAGATCACAGACTTACATGTAAGAGTTAGAATAATACAAACTCTTAGAAAAAATACAGTGCGAAGCTTCATGACTTTGAATTTGGCAATATTTTCGTGGATATGAAAGTAAAAGCACAGGTAACAAAAGATAAATTGGGTTTCAATTTAAATTAAAAGCTTTTGTACATCAAAGGACACTATCAACAACAAAAAAAGACAACCCACAGAGTGGAATGAAATATTTCAATTCATATATCCCACAGGGGTTTAGTATCCATAATAGAGAACTACATCTCAACAACAAAAAATCTAATCAGAAATAGGCAGAGGACTTGAACAGACACATCTCCAAAAAAGACATCCAGATAGCCAAGAGCCACATGAAAAGATGCTCTACGTCATTCATCATCAGGGAAATGAAGATAAAAACCTTCATAAGATATCAACTCGTGTCCATTAGCATGACTATTATTAAAATAAAAAATTCAAAACAGAAAACAAGTGTTGGTGAGGATGTGGAGCTGGAAGTTCCCTGCCTCTCCTGTTCGGAATGTAAAACGGTGCAATCAATGTGGAAATGGTTTAGCAGTTCATCAAAAAATGAACAAAGAATTATCATTTGATTCAGCATCTCCACTTCTGAGTCTCTAATCTAAAGTACTGAAAGCAGGGGTTTCAATAGATATTTGTACACCCATGTTTCTAGAGCATTATTCACAAGAGCCAAATGGTAGAAAAAACCCAAAAGTTCATAAACAGACAAATGATACACAAAGTGTGATACACATACATGAGGGAATATTATTCAGTCTTAAAATGGAACAGAATTCTGATGGGCACCACACCATGGATGAACCCTGAAGACCTTATGCTAAGTGAAGAAATCCAGACACCAACACACACAAAAAAATATTCTTATGGTTCCACTTATTCAAGGTACTTAGAATAATCACAGTCATAAGAGACAGCGGGCAGGGTGGTGGTTACTGGGTTTAGGGGCAGGAGTGTTTAATGGATGGTGGTGATGGTTGCACAAAAATACAAATATACTACAGAACTGTATACCTAAAATGGTTAAAATGATAAAACTTATGTATATTTTACCACACAAAAAATGGTAGTTGAGGAAGAAAGGAATCTTGTGTAAGGTCACACAGTAAAAGCCAGACCTAGGATCAGAAACTAAGTGTATTTGATTCACAGACTTAGGTCTTCACCACACTCCCATTTTGTTTACTGAAATGGTCTCTGGTTCTATTCTGCTCTCCTGCCCTCTGGGCCTTCTATCATTTGCACATCACTGGTAGAGTTATCTTCTCAGGGAGATGTAACACAGGACAAGGTGTCATTTACCTTCCACATCCAGCCTGACAGGGTCACTTTTGCGGAAACTGACCGGATTGGAGACCTCACACTCGTATTTCCCAGCATCCTCCTTCCTGACAGGGTCTATGGTGAGGGTGCTGTTGTCCTGGGACAGCTTCTTCCTATCCGTGAGCATTAGAATCTGGCCATTGAAGAGCCACTGGATAGAGACCCCAGTGTTACTTGAGGAGCAGGTCAGGACCACAGAGTCATCTTCTGTGACTGTGGTGTTGCTGGCAGTGAGAAGGGGTTGGGACATTGACTCTGTGGAGAAACAGAGGAGGTGACAGCATGAGAGTGGGCCTGGGGCCCAGGGACCCAGGGAGCTCTGTCAAGGTGCCCCTGAGGATGGCCCTGCCTCCTGCACAAGGTTGAGTGTCTGTTCAGGTGGCAGTCTGTCAGGACAGGGCTGTCCCTCTAACAAGGGCCCTCTGTCACGTGTCTGCTCTTCCTGGATATCTCTGTAGCGTCAGCACCAGGAACCTTCTAAATCTCCATGTGCAGCATCCTCAACATCAGGGGGAATTTTATAGCCACTGGCTTCCTGGGAACATTTCCTGAGCTTTCTGAAAAGATCAGGCCCTCTCTCTAGTATGGTAGCTTTACATAGAAAGGGAAGGCATTTATTTCTCTTTTGTGAAACAATTAATTAGAAAATGAGAACAGCCCAGCCAGTCTTTCTGAGCTTAGGTTTGGAGAAGCTCCAATCTAAAGGGTTTCTCAGTCTGAATAAGACTTTTACTTTCTGCCTGTGGATTGACTATTACAGGGAGAACCTCTTTAGAGTAGTGGTCACAGTTTTCACAGAAGGCTGGTACTCTTAGCTGTGGGCATAAATATGTACTTTGGCATTGCTCCTTCTGTGCCATGAAGGGACGTCATGGGGGCATCTACCTATATTGCAGTGGGCACCATTATGCAGTGTTCTCTCAGTGGGGGATCAAATGTGCTGGGGTCACACAGTGTGAGAGAACTGGGAGACTGCAGAGTCAGGACACAGTAGAGGGGCTGCGTCAGGGCTCTCTCTTTCCCATTTCCCTGTGACCTCACTCCATGGAGGCTCTGGTACAACTGAGACACAGTTTGGCCAGATTACAGACAGGGGTGACTAAAGGGGGGGGCATCTAGGTTATTTAGTGGTTAAGTGTCTGCCTTTGACTCAGGTCATGGTCCCAGGGTCCTGAGATGAAGTCCTGCATTAAGCTCCCTGCTCATGTTCTCTCTCTCTCTCCCCCTAAAAATAAACAAACAAACAAACAAACAAACAAACAAACAAATAAATAAATAAATAAAATGTTTTCAGAGCAGGTGGTGACTGGAAGAGGCTCTGCTCTGAATTCTGTGTCCTCCAGGCAATAGCCTGGGAAGGTGGGCCTGGTCACTCAGGTTACCGGAAGAATCCAGAGAAGGCTGAAGGGTACAGGGACCTGTGCAGAGCATGACTAGTCCCAGCTGAAGAGGAGGAGGAGGAAGATGAAGGACATGGAAGGAACAGGGAGCCAGAAATGTCCCAGGCTGTGAGCAGGGGGGGTTACAAGTGACTTCAAAGACTCCAGGCAGGAAGAACCCACAGCTGACCCAGGGGCAGGGGCCAGGGCAGCCCTGCAAATCCTCCCATGGTGTAGCAACACCACAGGCATCAGGAGACTCTTCTCTGGGAGTGGCCTCAGGGGCTGGTGGTCAAAGGGACAGAACATGGCTCTCAGTCCCTGAATGGACAGGCAACAGGTATGGTCAGGACCTCCTAGGACTCTGCATCAGGGTCCAGATCTGAAGAGATTGGGAATCATTCATTCATTCCTTTCCTCCTTCATGAAAGAGCAATTGAGATGTTGGGCCCTGTGCGGGTTCAGGGTACATGGTCAGGAGGAGAGGGCGGAGTCCTTTCCCTTACACGCCCGTGGGATCACACCAACACATCAGGAAACAGTGAGTCCAGGTCCAGTGCAGGAGCTGTGGATCGGCCACTGAGGGGAGGCCTGGGCATTCCCCGCACTGACTCTGATCGTTGATGAAGGTAATTTAGTTCTTGAGTAAAACCATGAATTCTCCATTTGCTCTCCCTTCCCAGACCAGAAAACCTGCCTTGAGCTGTGGATCCCTAAGAAGAAAGGTCTGATCCACCAGCTGGTCTCAGGGTCCAAGATGCCTAATAAGGCCCCCTGGGTGGAGGAGGAGGAGATGGGGCCGTGGCTGCAGACAGACCCTGTGGGATTGTGATCTGCCTGCTGCTCTGGTCTGTGTGACTCTGATCCAACGTCTCCAACACTCTTTGCCTCAGTTTTCCCCAAATCAAAATTAAGTAAATGGCTTTCGATTTCGTGTGTTCTCTGTAATTAACCTAAATCTTTCACAATTACCTGACCTAAGGCTGGCTATAGAGGAGCTGCCCAATAAACATCTGTTATTTGCCTCTGTCAGAGACAGTTCCCTGGGCCAGATCCCAAGTGCAGGAGTTACTGCCAGGAACATCTTCTCTCCTCTTCCTTCCTGGGGGTGCTGACCTTCCTCTGGGGTCTCCTGTCCTCCAGGGTGTTCACCACTGTCTCAGGAACCTTGCCTATCTCTGCTCTCCACCCCACCTCTCAGGTGAGGGACCAGGCTCTGCCCCTCCCCAGATTCTGAGCCCTAGCGGGTGACCCGCTCAGGAACCTCAGGACTCAGGCACCAGGAGATCATTGCTCCCAGTCAGCCCTGCCAGGAAGTCAAAACCCAAACCTAGCACAGACTCCCCTAGCTTGGTCACAGGAGTCAGAAGCCATGAAACAAACTCTAGGGAGTGGCTTTCTGGCCTGAGCTTCTATGTGAGGATCCCAGGGGACCCATCATGCCTGGCGCTAACTGGGCCCTGCAGGGTCTTTCTCAGAGTCATGATCACAGACAGGGAGGAGCTCCAGGGGCTGGACTGAATCTGTCTCCCTTTGCTGAGTTACACCTGTCAGGCTTGTTCTCTTTCCAGGGAATGTCTGCTGGAATCCTGGAAGTGAATTCTGATCTTTGGAAATGTGTCTCCTCTGTGTTCCTGCAGTAAATGCTTGAACCACTACAGGGACATAAAGCAGAGAGGGATGGAGGCCCAGTGCAGGCCTGTGAATCCTGTGTGTGTGAAGTAGAATTCCCCCCACCCGACACCAGAGGTGAGAGAGGCAGTACTCACGGAATACTCGGAGCTGTCCCCGTATTAGTGCAGTTTCAAATTTTTGGTTTATGATTTGTAGGATGTGGGATCCGGCATCATTCAGGGTGATGTTCTGGAACAGCAGGGATCCGTTGGGGTATATTGTCTCTCTGCCGCTGTATGCAGGCCCCGGGGTAGTGATTTTGGTGTCTATTACATATAATAGAATTTTATGGGTCGGCAATGCAGTTTCCCCTCTGAACCAGGTAAGGCTTGCTGTATCCCCAGGCAGATTGAGGACCCGCAGAAGAGCATCCTTCCCTTCAGCAGCATTGGGAGGCACAGACTCCACAGTGACTTGGGCAGTGGTGGGCGGGTTCCAGAAGGCTAAGAGTGAGACTACGAGGAAAGAGACGGATCAGTGTTTGGACCTGTGTTTTGGGATAGAGAGCTGGGGCCCTGGACATGGAGCAGATTCTAATCCCCCAGCTTCTTGGTGTGGGTGTGTAAACATGCATACATACCTGGGTGACTGTTTATGTCTCCTGCTGGTCAAAGTCAGTGGAATGATTATGCTAATTCCTGGCCTCTGAAGGTAATTTCCTCTGTTTTGAACCCTCTCCCTCAGATGTCTGTGGCTCGGACTGCCCTCAGATACCTGCTCACACTCAGGGGTTCTTGGGAGAAGCCTGTCCTGACCACCTCCTTGACGACCTTCTGTCTTAATGTCCTGACCTTTCCCTGCTCTGTTCCCTTCAGGGGGCTTGTCCTTACCTGACATGACTTTCTAGATGTCTCTGCGGGTCTGTCTTCCTCCCAGAGAAGTGAGCTCAGGGAGCAGGGACTGGTCTGCTCTGTGCTGTCCCCCGGGGTGGCCCGGCTGCAAATACCAGGGCTGAGCGTCCCCAGGGCCCTCCGAGTCTGGCGCTTATCGGTCAGGACCCCAGGGTGGTGGCAAGGCCAGGGTTTAGGGTCCCTGGGTGTGGTTCCCGTCAGGTTGCAAAACTGAGTCCCCGGTGAGGAGGCCCTTGGGACCCAGCCCCTCACTCCCCACTTGCAGATCCCGAGGCCGCCCCGTCGCTGAGCCGGCTCCCCCGCCCCGCCCGCCGCCCCGTCCCCCGCGGAGCCCCGTCCGCCCCCCCAGGCCCCAGGCCCCAGGCCGCCGCTCCCCCGGTCCTCCCGCCCCTCCCAGGGGATCGGCCCCCTCACCGGCCAGCAGGAGCTCCTGCCAGGGGCCGCGCCCTGCTCGGGGAGAGGCCGAGGGGGGCTCCATGGTGCCCGCTGCCCGCTCCGTCCGGCCGGGGTGAGAGCAGCTGCCGCCGCGCAGACGCTCGGGCCCCGCGGTCCGCCCCACAGCGCCGCGTCCTTCCCCCTCCGCGCGGGGCCGCCTCTGGGGGCGGGGCCGGGTCACGCGGGCCGGGCGGGGGCTCGCCGCCCCCCCCCCGACGGCAGGTCCCGGGGTTCCCTTCCTCTGTCCCCGTGGGGGTCCCCGCAGCTGCTGAGGCCTCCGGTCTTCAGCGGGGATTTCCCGGCAGACGCGAGCGCGCGCACACGGCCTGCTTGGCCCGAGCACGAGCCCGGGGCGTCGGGTCCGGGGCGCGCCCCGCAGCTGGGGGCGAGGTGCAGGGTCCGCGCCCCCACAGCCCTCCCTCCTGGCCCTGGGGCTTCCCCCTGCAGAGCGGGAGCCCGCGGCCGCCTCCAGAGCCTGTCCCGGGACGTCACCCCCACCGGGCCTGGGGATCACCTGGGGAACGTCATCAAGACTGCGGAGACCCAGGTGACCCCTGGACAGGCTGCTTTAGCAGATGCGCAGCCAGGCTGAGACCCCGGGACGTGGCGCCGGGGCCGCCTCTGCTCTGCGCCCACGGAGGGAGGGTCCGCAGATCCTGTGGAAAAGCAGATCTGACTCGGCAGGTGTGGTGTGGACCCCGGAGCCTGCATCTAACCAGCTCCCAGGGGACGCGGATCCTCCTGGCCCGGGGGGCAGGCTTTGAAGAGCCGGGCTGAGGGGGACCCGGCTCCCTGAGAGGGTGACCCTTGTCCCTTCCCTCAGTGGCCTGTGCTGTGTCCTGGCCTTGAGTCTGTGGGCACCACACACACAGCCCAGGGTCCCCAGGTCCAGGGGATCGTTTCCCTTGGTAACAGAGAAGCCCAGCTGGGCCCGGGTCTCCCCAGTGATCTCACCTGCTCTGGGGAGGATGGATTTCCTCCTGGCAGCAAGGTCACCGAGAGGACTCTGGGGGTGAGAAAGGGGCAGGCTTGGTGATGACTGGTGAGGATCCAGTGTCCATCCCTGGGTGTCACCTGCCTGGCATATGCTTCCAGGGACAGAGCCTCAGGACCAGGTGTCTCATTTCAGTCACGAGATAGGAAGGGGGTTTCCCTCGTGTCCAGGGAAGAGAAGATGGTGGTGGCAGATTAGGTGGCTTGAGGTTCTCTGGTCCGCAGAGAAGGATTTGAGGAGCCCCTCCCTCTCAGACTCAGTTGGCTGGACTGTGGCCCAGAGACTGTTCATGTGCTCCTGAGTGTGCCGGCAGCCTGTGTCCTCTGCCTGGGGAACACTCCTGTGGTCACACCAGCTCCCCCTGGCTGATGGAGTAAAGTGGGGGCTGTACAGGGACCCCTGATGGATCGGGATACTCCAAAGTATTTGTCAGGACACAACAGGCACGTGGGAAGGACCAGAGGGTCTGTTGCAGAAAGGATTGAAATCAGGCTCCTGCTCCAAGTCTTTAGCCAAAGCCAGCTTAGGGGTTTCTTTTCCTGGGTGTTGCCTGGATGTCCCCCTGTCTCCTCCTGGAGGCACTGCCGGGGGCTGCACCCGGGATGCACCGGGCTCCAAAGGATGTGGGTGGCCCTGAGCCCTGGGCAGAGGTGAGGGCTGGTCAGCCCGGGGCCTGGTCCCTGTGGGTCCTAGACTGCCTGAGTCCATCCCAGGGCAGGGTGAGCCTGGGAGAGGACAGGCACTGTCCAGAAGATTCCTGAGCCTGTGTCAGGAGAATTATCCACCCAGGGATGTGTTCCCTCAGAGGAGCTCTCTGTCCTCCAGATTTCAAGGCATGATCCTGTATGGACTTTTCAGAGTTTGGAAGAAACACACAATGGGGGTCTGGACACCACAACGCCCTCTCTCCTCATCACAGCCCAGGGGTGGGGGCACTGCCTTCAAGTCATCTGTGTCCCTGTCTGTCTTCTCTGCTCTGGGTGTCCCCACAGGAACCAGGAGCTGGAGCGGCTCCACCCAGACTCAGCTGAGGGATCCCAGGGCTGCCTCTGGAAAGGGGAGGAGACCCTCAGCCCCTTGGATACAAAGGCGGATCTTGGGTTCTCCTGTCCCACCTGCAAGGAAATGTCCCCTGGTTCCCCAGGCCTCCATGGGCTGCTGAGAAATCTTCAGGGAGACACAGCAGGGGTCTCCACAGACCAGGGGCCCTCAGGATGAGGAGCCTGGGAGTCAGGAGCAGGAGGACTGTGCGTGTGTGAGACTGAGGTGGGTCAGGGCCTGCTGGGCTGTGGGGCCCTGAGCAAGGCTGTTGGCAACAGAGCGGCTCTGCCGCCCTCTGCTGGACAAGGAGGGAAGGAGGGAAGACAGGGTCCAACCCTGCAGTTGGCTATTTTTAGAAATTTGTACTTTAAGTAATATTTCATATATGTATTTGTAATTTTAACAACGTTATTGAGATATAGTGGACATATAGGAAACTCACCAGGGATGCCTGGGAGTTCAAGTCTGCCTTTGGCTGAGGTGATGATCTCCTGGTTCTGGATGGAGCGCCACGTGGGACTCCCTGCTCAGTTAGGATTCTACCTCCTCTTTTACCCCTCCCTCTTGCTCCCGCTCTCTCTCCCGGTAAAGAAATAGGTTAAACTCAACCTATGTAAAGTACACAGTTTATTACGTTTTCCCATGTGCGTGCACCACAGACATCATTCCTACGTGAAAGTAGTGAATATGTCCCTTCCACTCAAAAATCTCCTCATGTCCTCTGTATTCTCTTCCTTTAGTCCCTCTTAACCCTCCTTACCCATGTTCACATGAACCTTACATTTTATTGTTGTTATACATTTGTTTCAATTTTTAATTTAAAAAAATTGAATTATATAATACGATTTAGCTCCTGAGTAAGTTCTTTACTTGGTGTAGTTTAAAAAAATTCACCCAGGGCAGCCTGGGCGGCTCGGTGTTTGGTGCCTGCCTTGGGCCCAGGGCATGATCCTGGAGGCCTGGGATCGAGTCCCGCATCGGGCTCCCCGCATGGAGCCTGCTCCTCCCTGCCTGTGTCTCTGCCTCTTTCTCTCTGTCTCTGTCTCTCAATAATAAATAAATAAAATCTTTTTAAAAAATTCACCCATTGGTACATTTGCTTTGTGGATTCACCATTTTTTCTCTTTACACCCTTAGTTGTATTACACTGGAAACATGCAGAAAGGTCTTTTTCAAAAATTCATTCACTCACTTAGGGACATTTCTGTTGTTTCCACCTCTGGACTATTACAAGTAGACCTGCCAGGAACTTTTGCGCAGCAGTCTTTGAGATGGGTGTGTGGTCTCATTTCTCTTGGGGAGAGTTGCACCCAGGAGGGCAGTGAGGGGATCGCTGAGGAGGCACATGTTTACTTTGTTGAGGAACATGCTAGATTGTTTCCTAAAGTATTGTAATTTAATTTCTCACTAGCAATGTATGAGAGTGCCCGCTGCCCTCATGCTCAACAACACTAATCATGGACAGTCTTTTAAATTATTTTCCAGTCTGATGTATGAGAAGTGGCATCTCAGGGTGCTGTTTGCTTTGGTTTCAACTGTGAAAACATTTATCATTGTCTTTTATCTTCCTTTCACTTTATTAACAGGTCATATGAGATCTAGCCACTTAATAGTGTTACATTTTACCTATATACTACATCCCCCTCAACCATTCATCTGCGTAGGACATTTAAGTTGTTTCCATATCTGGGCTGTTGGGAATAGTACTGTAATGAGCACTGGTGTGCTCCTATCTCCTCAAGATATTGCTTTTGATTCTTTTGAAGAATTATCTAGAAGTGGGATTGCTGGATCGTATTGTAGTTTTATCTTCAATATCTTGAGGAACCTCCATACTATTTTCCAGAGTGGCTGTAGCAGCCTGCATCCCCACAAACAGTGTATGAGGGTTCCCCTTTTTCTGCATCCTCACCAACATTTACGGTTTCCTGACTTGTTAATTTTAGCCATTCTGACTGGTGTAGGGTGATAACTCATGTGGTTTTGATTTGTATTTCCCTGATGCCAAGTGATATGGAGCAGTTTTTCTTGTGTCTCTTGGCCATTTGTAGGTCTTCTTTGGAGAAATGTCTGTTCAAGTGTTCTGCCAATTTCCTGACTGGATTTTTTGTTCTCTGAGTGTTGAGTTTCATAATTTCTGTTAGATTTTGGATACCAGGCACATACTGAGAATAAATTTGCAGATATCTCTTCCATTCCGTAAGTTTCCTTTGAGTTTTGTTGTCTGTTTCCTTTCTTGTACAGAAGCTTTCTATCTTGATGCAGTCCCAAGAGTTCATTTTTGCTTTTCTTTCCCTTGTCTTTGGAGACATGCTAGCCCATTTAAAATCAGATCATTTGTTTGTTTCGTTTTTACTATGCTGTTGTAGGAGTTCCTTATATATGTTATATATAAACCCCTTATCTGTACATGTTCTGAAAATGTTTTCGCCCATTTGCTCGGTTGCCTTTTCATTTTGTTCATGATTTCCATTGCTGTACAGAAACTGCTTAGTCTGATATAGGTCTACTTATTGATTTTCATTTCTGTTGCCTGTGTTTTTTGTGTCATATACATGAAGTCATTACCAAGAAGAATGTCATCAATCTTTTCGCCTATGTTTTCTCTTAGGAGTTTTACTGTTTGGGGTCTTTAAAAAATTATTTGTTTATTCATTAAAGACAGAGAGAGAGAGAGAGAGAGAGAGAGAGAGGAGAGAGAGGCAGAGACACAGGCAGAGAGAGAACCAGGCTCCACACAGGGAGCCCGATGTGGGACTCGATCCTGGGACTCCAGGATCACGCCCTGGACTAAAGGCAGGCACTACACTGCTGAGCCACCCAGGGATTCTCCACTGTTTAGGGTCTTATATTTAAGTCATTGATCCAGTTTGAGTTGATTTGTATATGTGTAAAGTAAGTGTGCCATTTCATTCTTTCGCATGTGGCTATCCACATTCCCCAGTATCATTTGTTGAAGAGACTCTATTTCCCACTGTGTTTTCTTGACACCCTTGTTGAAGATCCTTTGATCATACATGCATGGATGTCGTTCAAGGCTCTTTGCTTTGTTCCACTACTGTTTCCCTCTGTCAATACTGGTACCTGGCAGACAACTGGTTCTGAACTGGGTTCAGCTGCTCACACCTCAAGAATCCACACTTGAGAGACAAGTGATGGTAGATGCACTCCTTGGAGTGCTGTCACCATGCCTTACTTCTATGATGATAGCAGTTTTGCAAGTAGTTTGACATTAAGGAGAGTGATGCCTCCAGCTTCATTCTTCTTGCTCAAGTGGACTTTGGCTATTTGGTGTATTTTGCAGTTCCATTGATATTTGAGAATTGCTTTTTTTCTCTTTGAGAAATTCTGTTGGCGAGTTGATGGGGATTACATTGCATCTGTAGGTCATGTTGAAGACTATAGATATTTTAACACAAATTTTCCAACCCATGGACAGGTGATAGCTTTTCAATTATTTGACTGTGTTTCAATTTTTTCATCAATGTCTCATAGATTTCAGTGTGTTTATCTTTCCCCTCCTTGGTTACATCTAGTCGAAATTATCTGATTGTTTCTTTTTCTTCTTCCTCTTTTTCACAGGAAACTTTGAATTATTTTACTTAGCTGTAAAGAAGTTAGTTGCAACAAAATTTCTTTTCTGTGAGGATAGCTCCCAACATGTTCTTCAACACAGGAAAACATTTACTGTTCAATTTCATTGAGAGTCTTCCACAGAAAGCATACTGATAGACTGAGACTATCACAGTGTCTGTTCCACTCTATTATTTTCAAGTATACTTGCAATTTCAAAGGTGTACCAATTCAGAGGTGTAAGAAACTTCATTGGCTTAGATACAGAGCTTAGGAGGGTGAAGGCTGTGAATGGCTCTTTTCATTTAGTGCATGCCTGATTTTCCATTCTTCATACATAAACAGAGAGTGCCTGCTTTTCATGGACCAAAAAAGAGCAAATCTTCCAAGGAATGGAACTTACCCTGGCATTCTCTGAGGTATGAAGCCAATCCAAAGCCAAATGCCAAGATACCAGCCAGTGTATTTTTGGGCAATGATCTAAACAACAGACTCTGCTTTCTTGATGATGGCAAATGGGGCCTTTGTCTTGCTTTCCATGAGTAGACACTGAAGCCACGTTGTCTATGTCTTTGCTTCTCTTGTAGTTGAGTGTACTCTGCTTATTCTTTGACCCAAAATTGTGGGGTTTGCGGATTGCCTCCCAGGCAGTGTCTCTGGTGCCCACAGAGCAGAGCTCACCTGCCTCTGCCACTACAGATGGACTATTGCCTGCCTGCAGGTGCCTGCCTCTACCCTTCATGGGACCAGCAGAACAAAGTATGTCATAGTTCCTGATGCCTTTGTAAATGGATGATTTTATTTATTTTCCAGATAGTTTCCCGTATGTTCCTTGCAATGTATATTGTAAATGCACTGACATCTGTATATTGATTTTGCATCCTGAAACTTCTATATTTGTTTATTTTTCTGACAGTTGTTCATGTAACCTTTAGTGTTTCTATACAAAATACCATGTCATCCACAAATAAAGACAATTTTACTTCTTTTCCATCATGAATGCTTTTTTATCTTTCTCTTGTTTATTTGCTCTGGAAAATACTCTCAGAACTATGTCAAATAGATGTGGTGATAATGAGCACCCTTGTATTGTTTCTGGTTCCATAAGGGAAGCTTTCCTGAAATTAAAAAAGAAATGAAATGAGATGCCATCCAAACTGGAGGTACTGACGATGAGGGTTAATGAGGTAGAAGAAAGAGTGAGAGACATAGAAGATAAGTTGAGAACAAGGAAGGAAGCTGGGGAAAAAAAGAGAAAAACTATTAAAAGGCCATGATGAAGGGTAAAGGGAAATAAATAATAGCCTCAGAAGGAAAAAACTATGTATAACTAGGATTCCAGAGAGTGCCGAGAGGGACAGATGGCCAGAAAGCATATTTGAACAAATCATGGCTGAGAACTTCCCTAACTTGGGGAGGGAAACAGGCATTCAGATCTAGGAGAGAGGAGGCTTCCCCACCCACCAAATCAATAAAAACCATTCAACACCTCGACATTTAATAGTGAAACTTGCAAATTCCAAAGATAAAGAGAAAATCCTTAAAGCAGCGAGAGACAATAGACTCCTAACTTACTGGGGAGAAATATTAGATTAACAGCAGACCTCTCCACAGAGACCTGGCAGGCCAGAAAGGGCTGGCAGGATATCTTCAGGGTCCTAAATGAGAAGAACATGCAGCCAAGAGTACTCTATCCAGCAAGGCTCTCATTCAGAATAGAAGGAGTGATAAAGAGCTTCCAGGATAGGGAGAAACTGAAAGAATATGTGACCACCAAACCAGCTCTGCAAGAAATATTAAGGGGGACCCTGTAAAAGAAAGAGGAAGCCCAAAGAAATAATCCGCAAAAACAGGGACTGAATAGGTATTACGATGACACTAAATTCATATCTTTCAATAATTACTCTGAGCATGAATGGGCTAAATGATCCTATCAAAAGATGCAGGGTTTCGAACTGGATAAAAAGCAAGACCCATCTCTTTGCTGTCTACAAGAGACTCATTTGAGACCTAAGGACACCTCCAGCCTGAAATGAAAGGTTGGAGAACCATTTGGCATTCAAATGGTCCTCAAAAGAAAGCTGGGGTAGCCATCCTTATATCAGATAAATTAAAATTTATCCCAAAGACTGTAGTAAGAGATCGAGAGGGACATTATATCATAATTAAAGGGTCTATCCAACAAGAAGACCTAACAATCATGAATATTTATGCCCCCAATGTGGGAGCTGCCAAGTATATCAATCAATTAATAACCAAAGTAAAGACATACTTAGATAATAATACACTAATAGCAGCAGACTTCATCACAGCACTTTCTGCAAATGACGCATATTCTAAGCACAACATCACCAAAGAAACAAGAGCTTTGAATGATACACTGGACCAGATGGATATCACAGATATATACAGAACTTTCCATCTGAATGCAATTGAATACACGTTCTTCTCAAGTGTACATGGAACTTTCTCCACAATAGGCCACATACTGTGTCAAAAATCAGGTCTCAACTGATACCAAAAGATTGGGATTGTCCTCTGCATATTTTCAGACCACATGCTTTGAAACTAGAACTCAATCACAAGAAGAAATATGGAAGACACTCAAACACGTGGAGGTTAAAGAGCATCCTAGTAAAAGATGAATGGGTCAACCAGGATATTAGAGTAGAATTAAAAAGATTCATGAAAACTAATGAAAATGAAGATACAACCATTCAAAAATCTTTGGGATACAGCAATAGCAGTCCTGAGAGGGGAAATACATCCCAATACAAGCATCCCTCAAAAAATTGGAAAAAACTGAAATACACAAGCTAATCTCACACCTAAAGGAACTGGAGAAAAAACAGCAAATAAAACCTACACCAAGCAGAAGAAGAGAGATAATAAAGATTCAAGCAGAACTCAATGAAATAGAGACCAGAAGAACTATAGAACAGATCAACAAAACCAGGAGTTGGTTCTTTGACAGAAGGGAAGCTTTCAACCTTTCACCATTGTATATGATGTTTGCTGTGAGATAGTCAAATATAGCTTTTATTATGCTGAGGAGTGGCATCCTCTATATTATTCTATGCTTGTAATTTCTGCATATCTGCATCTTTGACAAAAAATGCCCACTGATCAGAAAGGATTACACTCTTGCACTATTGGTGGGAATGTAAGGCTGGCAGTCACTCTGGAAAACACTACAAAGATTCCTCAAATGTTAAGAATAGAACTTCCCTGTGATCCAGCAATTGCACTGCTAGGTATTTACCCAAGGGATACAAAAATACTAATTCGAAGGGATACACTCTGATGTTTCTAGCAGCATTATTTACATTAGCCAAATTATGGAAACAGCCCAAACATCCAGCAGTTGTTGAATGGATAAAGATGATGTGGTGTGTATAATATAATATACCATTATATGTATATTATGACTCAGCCATAGAAAAGAATGAAATCTTTCATTTCCATCAATGTAGATGGAGTTAGATTGCATTATGCTAAGTGAAAAGGTCAGTGAGAGACAGAGAAATACCGTATTTCACTCCTGTGGAATTTATGAAACAAAAAAAAATTAGAGCATAGGAAAAAGGGAGAGAGAATTAGGAAAACCAAGAAACAAACTCTTCACTACAGAGAATGAATTTATGGTTGTCAGAAAGAAGGTAGGTGGGGGGATGAGTGAAATAGAAGATGGGGATTAAGCAGGGCACTTGCTGTGATGAGCACCGGGTATTGTAAGGAAGTGTTGAATCACTGGATTGTCATCTACGAAAAGCCCACAGCAAATATCATTCTCAATGGGGAAGCACTGGGAGCCTTTCCCTTAAGATCAGGAATAAGACAGGGATGTCCACTCTCACCACTGCTATTCTACATAGTACTAGAAGTCCTAGCCTCAGCAATCAGACAACAAGAAGAAATAAAAGGCATTCAAATAGGCAAAGAAGAAGTCAAACTCTCCCTCTTTGCCAATGACATGATACTCTACATAGAAAACCCAAAAGCCTCCACCCCAAGATTGCTAGAACTCATACAGCCATTTGGCAGTGTGGCAGGATACAAAATCAATGCCCAGAAGTCAGTGGCATTTCTATACACTAACAATGAGACTGAAGAATGAGAAATTAAGGAATCAATCCCATTTACAATTGCACCCAAAAGCATAAGATGCCTAGGAATAAACCTAACCAAAGAGGCAAAGGATCTATACCCTAAAACTATAGAACACTTCTGAAAGAAATTGAGGAAGACACAAAGAGATGGAAAAATATTCCATGCTCCTGGATTGGAAGAATTAATATTGTGAAAATGTCAATGTTACCCAGGGCAATGTACACGTTTAATGCAATCCCTATCAAAAAGCCATGGACTTTCTTCAGAGAGTTGGAACAAATTATTTTAAGATTTGTGTGGAATCAGAAAAGATCCCGAATAGCCAGGGGAATTTCAAAAAAGAAAACCATATCTGGGGGCATCATAATGCCAGATTTCAGGTTGTACTACAAAGCTGTGATCATCAAGACAGTGTGGTACTGGCACAAAAACAGACACATAGATCAATGGAACAGAATAGCGAATCCAGAAGTGGACCCTCAACTTTATGGTCAACTAATATTTGATAAAGGAGGAAAGACTATCCACTGGAAAAAAGACAGTCTCTTCAATAAATGGTGCTGGGAAAATTGGACAGCCACATGCAGAAGAATGAAACTAGACCATTCTCTTGCACCATACACAAAGATAAACTCAAAATGGATGAAAGATTTTATGTGAGACAACATTCCATCAAAATCCTAGAGGATGGGGATCCCTGGATGGCACAGCGGTTTGGCGCCTGCCTTTGGCCCAGGGCGCCATCCTGGAGACCCGGGATCGAGTCCCACGTCGGGCTCCCGGTGCATGGAGCCTGCTTCTCCCTCTGCCTGTGTCTCTGCCTCTCTTTCTCTCTCTCTCTCTGTGACTATCATAAATAAATAAAAATTTAAAAAAATCCTAGAGGAGAACACAGGCAACACCCTTTTTGAACTGGGCCACAGTAACTTTTTGCAAGATTCATCCATGAAGGCAAGAGAAACAAAAGCAAAAATGAACTATTGGGACTTTATTCTTTTTATTTTTAATTTATGATAGTCACAGACACACACAGAGAGAGGCAGGTGAGTGTGGGCAATTGAATGTTCTACCAGGTGAGTGTGGGCAATTGAATGTTCTGGTCCCTGAAGCCCAAAGGGGCCGTGGGTTTGCCCAAGCCTGCCCTAGGCTGTGCTCTCAGTTTCAGAAAATAGAAGAGCAAGGGGAACAGGGGGTAGTAGGGGGAAGAAGGGGCTTGAGGCAGAAACATGCCTCATGGCCAAGGTCCCAGAGAGCGGCCAGGTGGGACTAGAACCTGAAAGCCACACAGATAAGTTCACAGAAGGTTACAGGGGCTCAGAGGCCTCTTCTTGTTTTACAGGAATTACAACACCCTGAGAAAAACATTTACTGCCAGATCAACCACAAAGCAGAAGTGGCTTCCTAATTACCTCATGGCACTTCTCCTTCCTATCACAGCTCCTGCTGTGGAGCTGGGCAGGGAGTCCTAACAGGAGAGAATGGGTGTTGGTAGCAGAGAGGAAGGGTCATTTCTCTACAGGAGTGACCAGTTCCGCCTCTTGAACAGCATTCTACAAATCTTTTGACCCATAACCCTCTCCCAGACCACTCCCCACTGTACTCCCTGCACCATTCCTGTTAGCCCAGGACCCCTGGGGCCCACCCAGCCCATGGCTGGAATCCAGGGTTCAACTTTGGCTATCTCAGGGGAATAAGAAATCTCAGGCCGGGGGTGGAGGGGTGCTGGATCCTGCCTCAGAAGAGGTACATTCCTGGCCAGAATGGGACTTGCCTTGTCCGGGCTAGTCTAGGGGAGGCAGTGCATGCAAATGAAGCTAAATTGTTTGCTGGTCCTACCTTAAGCTGAGACAACCTGGATCCCAGTGAAAAGAGTAGGAGAAGGAGTGAACTTACCGGGTATGTGCACCTGCTGGCTGGACCATGGCCTGGGAGCAGAGACAGAGGTCAGCACCCAGAGTTGTGAGGAAGCTTGGGCCTACCATCCCAGGTAGGGACAGGTCCTGAACTCTCAGGGACCAGGGAAGAAGCAGCACCTCCCAGGGAGAGACCCATCGGCCTTTTAGGGCACTGAGAGTGCCAGGTTATGACCCATGATCCAAACTCTAGAGGTCAGGGATATGGACAGTGGAGTCCTCCTGTGCTGAAGCCCCAGAGAAAGGTCAGAAACCCCATGGGTGACTCCAGGATTGGACACTATGGGGCGGGACTATGGAGCTCCTAGTCACACCAGGGCTGAAGAGATACTCACCGGGGGTGGAAGCTGGGATCCGGAGATCTTTGAGATCACGACAGGCACTGACCCTAAGAAAGATCGGCTTAAGTGTGAGGGTTGCAGGGCGAGGTCACAGTTTTGTTGTTATAGTTGGGGATAAGGAGGAGAGTCAATCAGGCATGAGTTACAGAAACCCTCTCTCCACCACTGTTGTTTAGCAGGGCAAGGGCCCAGGAGAGGGGATAAGGAAAGGCATTGGAGCAAGTCTGTCCTGGACCCAGATAGGAAGCCTTAGAGGTTGATGGTATCTAGGAGAATGTGTCCTGAAAAACGATGAACCACCCAGGAAAGATATAAAACATGAGGATTTGAATGTGTAGAGGGGGCAAGGCTGCAGCATCATGTTCAGGACATGTTGGGAACCCTGGGGATGCTGGATCCCTGAATGTGGGGCCCCTGCTGTGTATTTCCCTCGCCCCCTAAGGCCAGGAGATGCTGTATGTGACAATGACCCATCCTCTATCTCCATCTTCCTGGAAGAGGCATAAAGTACATCCCAGGACCTTCCCTAGGTGATCCCAGGTTCTCTGGTCTCACACAAGTGAGCGTGATGTTGTCATGGTTCCTGCATCTGCAATTTGGGGTGACCATCCCACGTGCCCTGTCAGGTTCTTCCACTCTGCTGTGTGAGCTTCCCCAGGACCTCCCTTACATCCTGAGGCTGCAAATCCCCCTCACAGGACTCGTGGACTTAAATAAACCATGAGAAATGCCCTTTATTGAGCCCTTACTCCTGTCAGCACTGCTGTAGATTTGCCAAGTGAACCAGGACCACCCTGAGGAGCTGTTCCCCAATTTTGTCTAATTTACAACCAACTAGGCTGTGAAGGAAGCATCCAGGACTGCAGCTGGCAAGGAAGGAGCCAGATGGAATGAGATGGACAATCCAGGGGGCAGTTGGGAACCCTGGAAGAGCCACCAGAATCCTAGGTCAGGACTGGCTCTCCCTCCTGCCTGGAAGTCAGCTGTGGGACAGGATCAGCTGTGAGAAATGCCATCATACCGTCCACCCCTTGTGCGGAGCAGGAGACACCCCAGGGCAGCCACGAGTGCTAGTTCGAGCAGAACCCCAAGTGCAATGCCAATGATGGACCCCAAAGGGAAGCCTGTGCTGTTTCTTTTGTCTGAAATATGTAAAAAGGGAAGGGAAGGTGTATGAAGTCAAATCTGGGGATACCACGAGGGGCCAAGAAGGAAGGGCCTGCTTATGGAGGAAGTCAAGGCCACTGAGGTCTGGGTGGTTGTCACCACAGAGTTCTCACCCTCAGACTGCTGCATCACATCTCTTCCTGATGAAACCATGAAATTTCTCTAATTCTCATGTTGTCCCCCATCAGTACCACCATTCTGTTCATCTTCCTATCACAAAATGCTTCTCCCCTGTGTCTTCCCTTTCATTCTCATTGATACTCTTAAAGGGAGACCCTTATCTGTCCACTCAATGCTGATTAAAGGGAATAACATTACCTGATGACTTCTGAGGGCAGTTCTGTGTAAAGCACTTTGGATATACTTTATTTTTTTTTTAATTTTTATTTATTTATGATAGTCACAGAGAGAGAGAGAGAGAGAGGAGAGAGAGGCAGAGACACAGGCAGAGGGAGAAGCAGGCTCCATGCACCGGGAGCCTGACGTGGGATCCGATCCCGGGTCTCCAGGATCGCGCCCTGGGCCAAAGGCAGGCGCCAAACCGCTGCGCCACCCAGGGATCCCGGATATACTTTATATTTAATCTCATCTGCTTCTCTGCTCTTGAGGGTGTAATCCCTACTGTGCAAAATGAGCGTCTAAGTGTGGAAAGGGCTTAACTAAATCAGTGAAGGTCACAGACCTGTAATGTGAGAAGACAACAGTGAATCCCAATTCCACGTGATATTACAGCTAATAACAAAAAGGTTAATGACAACATAATAGTTGCTAAATTTGATTGAGTCCCAAATTTGTGTATGAAGCTGTCTCAGGATTTCATCTCATGAGCTCATATTAACAACCCTCACAACAGCCTTAAGATCCAGCTGTTGTTTCCACTTTTATAGATGAGAACACTCAGGCTCAGGAGCTTGAGTGTCTTTCCCAAGGTCCAACAGCTGGTACATATCAGAACCAAAAGGCTACAAGATTATTCTTAGTCTGGTTATCTTATCCACAAAGTCCTACAGGCCTACATTTCCTGCAGGTCTTTATCCGTCCCATGCCAGGAAAATATACAGGAAGGAAAGTGGAGGAGTTGAAGGTCACTCAAAGCTCACAGTCACACTGAGGGGATCACTTTAGCTGGAACTAACCACGTTGGAGACCTCACACTGGTAATTCCCAGCAGCCTCCCTCCTGACAGGCCTTATGGCCAGGATGCCTTTGAACCGGGACAGCTCCATCCACTCTATGAGCTTTAGATTCTGCCCATTGAAGAACCACTGGATGGAACCCCAGTGTTATTTGTGGAGCAGATCAGGACCACAGAGTCTTTCTGTTCTATGGCATTGGCATTATGTTCTATGTCTATGGCATTTCTGGCCTGGAGAGAGGGCTGGTTCACTGGATCTGTGGAGAAACAGAGGTATGGAAGGAGCATGAGCCTGGAGCTTAGGCCTATGCTCTTTCCTCTGAGATCTTGGCCAACCTAAGACCCCAGTGAGCTATGTAATGGTGACTCGGGGAATGGCCTTGTTACCTGCAGAAGGATGAGTGTCTTTGTTCAAGTGTTGAATGTAAGGAGAGGGCTATGCCTCCCCCTCTGGCCCTCACATTGCCTCATTCACGTGTCTGCTCCGACTGGACAGCTCTGTAGTATCAGCAGCAGGAACATCTCCTATATCCATGTGTCCATAATCCTCATCATCAGGTGGAATTTTTCCCCCATGGATTCGTTTCTTCAATTTTTGTGACTTTATTTATTTTTTATTTATTTATGATAGTCACACACACACAGAGAGAGGCAGAGACATAGGCAGAGGGAGAAGCAGGCTCCATGCACTGGGAGCCCGACGTGGGATTCGATCCCGGGTCTCCAGGATCGCGCCCTGGGCCAAAGGCAGGTGCTAAACCACTGCGCAACCCAGGGATCCCAATTTTTGTGACTTTAAAAGCTCAGGCCTCTTTCCTTACATCCTTTCATGGGGGAGGAAGCCTCACAACCATTCCCTCTCTGTGTCCAAGGCAGCTTTATGGAAAATAGGGAAGGTAATTTACTAAGGAATGAGACAGGCTTCATAGCCTAGGATTCAAAAAGTTTTCAATCTACAGGATTTCTCACTCTGAAGCTTTTCACCTCCAGATCTGTGGATTGACTCTCATGGCGAAAACCTCCTGTAGAGAAGTGGTTTACTATATACAGAATACTGGCACCATTAGGAATACAAGAAACTACCACATCATAATAAAGATATATATTAAATGCCTATAGCTAGCATCATACTCTATGATGAAACACTGAAAGTGTTTCTTCCAGATTACATAGAAGATAAATATGTCATTTAAACAAGCTGTAATCAACAGAGTTCACAAATCCAAGTCAAAATAATTAGAAGGAAATAAACAGAATACAACCAAATTGGAAAGAAATAAGTACAATTATGTCTGTTTGCAGATGGCATGACATTACATGTCTAAAGCAAGGATCACCCTGAAAACTGTCAAAATCATAAATAATTTCAATAACTTTGCAGGATACAAAATCAACATACAAAATCTCTCTGTTGTTAGCATTAACAACAAACTACCCCCAAAAGAAATTAACAGAAATGTCTGTTCATGTGTTCTTCACATTTCTTAACTGGATTCTTTGGTTTTTGGTTGTTGAGTTTGAAAAGTTCTTTATATATCTTGGATATAGCCCTTTTTCTGATGTGCTAATTGCCAATACCTTCTCCCATTCTGTAGGGACTTTGTTGGGTTTTGTCAACTGTTTCCTTTGGTGTGCAAAGCTTTGTATCTCAATGAAGTCCCAATAGTTCCTTTTTGTTTTTGTTTCCATTACCTCTGGAGATCCGTCGAGCAGAAAGTTGTGTTGCCGAGGTCGACGAGGTTACTGCCTGTATTCTCATCTAGGAATTTGATGGATTCCTGTCTCATGATTAGGTCTTTCATCCATTTTGAGTTTATCTTGGTATATGGTATAAGATAATGGTCCAGTTTCATTTTTTTCTACAAATGACTTTCAAATTTTCCAAACACCATTCCTTGAGGAGACTGTCTTTTTTCCAAAGAATATTCACAAACAGACATTTCTCCAAAGAAGCCATACAAATAGCCAACAGAGACATGAAAAAAAAAATGGTCCAACACTTGGTATCATGGAAATACAAGTAAAACCACAATGAGATATCACCTCACGGCCATCAGAATGGTCACATTAACAAGTCAGGAAACAGCAAATGTTGGTGAGGGTGCAGAGAAAGGGGAAGACTCGTACACTGTTTGTGGGGATGCAGGCTGGTACAGCCACTCTGGAAAATAGTATGGAGATTCCTCAAGAAGTTAAATATAGAGATACCTCATGACCCACCAATGCACTACTAGGTATGTCCCCGAAGGACACTAATGTGATCTGAAGGGACCTGCATTCCAATGTTTACAGCAATAATATACAGAGTAGCCCAACTGTGGAAAGAGCCCAGATATCCATTGGTAGATGAATGCATAAAGAAGGTATTGGCAAATAGCATATATATATATGAATATATATATGAATATATATATTCATATATAGATGAATAAAAAGTTATATATATGTATATATGCAGGATGAAATATTACCTAGCCATCAAAGGGATGAAATTTTAACATTTATATCAATGGAGATGGAACTGGGGAGTATTATGCTGAGCAAAATGAGTCAATCAAAGACAGACAATTATCATATAGTTTTACTTATGAAGAAATTCAGACACACACACACACAAAACAAATATTGTTAAGGTTCCACTTACACAAGGTACTTAGAATAATCACAGTAATAAGCGAGAGCAGGCAGGGTGGTGGTTACTAGGCTTAGGGGCAGGAGTGTTTAATGGATGGTGGTAATGGTTGCACAAAAATACAAATATACTAATATTACTGAATTGTATACCTAAAATGCTTAAAATGATAAAACTTATGTATATTTTATCACATCAAAAAATGGTAATCGAGGAAGAAAGGAATTTTGTGTAAGGTCACACAGTAAAAGCCAGACCTAGGATCAGAAACTAAGTGTATTTGATTCACAGACTTAGGTCTTCACCACACTCCCATTTTGTTTACTGAAATGGTCCCTGATTCTATTCTGTTCTCCTGCCCTCTGGGCCTTCTATCATTTGCACATCACTGGTAGAGTTATCTTCTCAGGGAGATGTAACACAGGACAAGGTGTCATTTACCTTCCACATCCAGCCTGACAGGGTCACTTTTGCAGAAACTGACCGGATTGGAGACCTCACACTCGTATTTCCCGGCATCCCCCTTCCTGACAGGGTCTATGGTGAGGGTGCTGTTGTCCTGGGACAGCTTCTTCCTATCCGTGAGTATTAGAATCTGGCCATTGAAGAGCCACTGGATAGAGACCCCGGTGTTACTTGAGGAGCAGGTCAGGACCACAGAGTCATCTTCTGTGACTGTGGTGTTGCTGGCAGTGAGAAGGGGTTGGGACACTGGCTCTGTGGAGAAACAGAGGAGGTGACAGCATGAGAGTGGGCCTGGGGTCTGGTGACCCAGCGAGCTCTGTCAAGGTGCCCCTGAGGATGGCCCTGCTTCCTGCACAAGGTTGAGTGTCTGTGTTCAGGTGGCAGTCTGTCAGGACTGGGCTGTCCCTCTAACACTGGCCCTCTGTCACGTGTCTGCTCTTCCTGGATATCTCTGTACCGTCAGCACCAGGAACCTTCTAAATCTCCATGTGCAGCATCCTCAACATCAGGGGGAATTTTATAGCCACTGGCTTCTTGGGAACATTTCCTGAGCTTTCTGAAAAGATCAGGCCCTCTCTCTAGTATGGTGTTTTACATAGAAAGGGAAGGCATTTATTTCTCTTTTGTAAAATAATTTATTAGAAAATGAGAACAGCCCAGCCAGTCTTTCTGAGCTTAGGTTTGGAGAAGCTCCAATCTAAAGGGTTTCTCAATCTGAATAAGACTTTTACTTCCTGCCTGTGGATTGACTATTACAGGGAGAACCTCTTTAGAGTAGTGGTCACAGTTTTCACAGAAGGCTGGTACTCTTAGCTGTGGGCATAAATATGTACTTTGGCATTGCTCCTTCTGTGCCATGAAGGGACGTCATGGGGGCATCTACCTATATTGCAGTGGGCACCATTATGCAGTGTTCTCTCAGTGTTGGATCAAATGTGCTGGGGTCATACAGTGTTAGAGAACTGGGAGACTGCAGAGTCAGGACACAGTAGAGGGGCTGCATCAGGACTCTTTCTTTCCCATTCCCCAGTGGTCTCACTGCAGAGATGCTCTGGTACAACTGGAGACACAGTTTGGCCAGATTACAGACAGGGGTGACTGGAAGGGTGGAAACCAGGTTATTTAGTAGTTAAGTGTCTGCCTTTGACTCAGGTCATGATCCCAGGGTCTGAGGAAGTCTGGGGAACCACTGGGAAGAAAGAGTTTCACCAGGAGGAGGATATGAGTCAGGAGTAAAAGGCACGAAATGAGCCCATGAGCCTATGGGGACTGCAAACCTGCTCCTACTGCCTTTGACTCCCTGGATGAGTCACGTAGAGAGTAGATCAAGGGATCATATGTCCCTGTCAGGTGTGTTCCACTTGTTACAGTAACAGAGGGAAAAAGCCCTGGATGATGGCACAGTGAAAGATCATTCTCCTGGTGACCTGGTCAAGCTGGCTCCTCACGGAACCTGGCAGACGCTGCTGCTCTGATTTCTGTGTCCTCCAGGCAATAGCCTGGGAGGGTGGGCCTGGCCACAGGGTTTATCAGAAGAATCCAGGAAAGGCTTAAGGGTAGAGGGAGCTGCACAGAGCAGGACTAGTCCCAGCCGAAGAGGAGGAGGAGGAGGAAGATGAAGGAGATGGAAGGAGCAGGAAGCCAGAAATGTCCCAGGCTGTGAGCAGGGGGGGTTACAAGTGACTTCAAAGACTCCAGGAAGAACCCACAGCTGACCAAGGGGCAGGGCCAAGGCAGCCCTGCAAATCCTCCCATGGCCAAGCAACACCACAGGCGTCAGGAGACTCGTCTCGGGGAGTGGCCTAAGGGGCTGGTGGTCAAAGGGACAGAACATGGCTCTCAGTCCCTGAATGGACAGGGAGCAGGTATGGCCAGGATCTCCTAGGACTCTGCATCCAGGGACCAGATATGAAGAGACTGAATCATTCATTCATTCCTTTCCTCCTTCATGAAAGAGCAATTGAGATGTTGGGTCTTGTGCGGGTTCAGGGTACATGGTCAGGAGGAGAGGGCGGAGTCCTTTCTCTTACACGCCCCTGGGATCACACCAACACATCGGGAAACAGTGTGTCCAGGTCCAGTGCAGGAGCTGTGGATCGGCCACTGGGGAGGCCTGGGCATTCCCCGCACTGACTCTGATCGTTGATGAAGGTGATTTAGTTCCTGAGTAAAACCATGAATTCTCCATTTGCTCTCCCTTCCCAGACCAGAAAATCTGCCTTGAGCTGTGGATCCCTAAGAAGAAAGGTCTGATCCACCAGCTGCTCTCAGGGTCCAAAGATGCCTAATAAGGCCCCCTGAGTGGAGGAGGAGATGTGGCCGTGGCTGCAGACAGACCCTGTGGGATTGTGATCTGCCTGCTGCTCTGGTCTGTGTGACTCTGATTCAGTGTCTGCATCGCCCTCTGCCTCCATTTCCCCTCAATCAAAATCAAGTAATGGCTTTTGATTAGCTGTGTTCTGTGTCATTAACCTGAAATCTTTCACAATTACCTGACCTAAGGCTGGCTATAGAGGAGCTGCCCAAATAAACATCTGTTATTTGCTTCCATGAGACACAGCTCCCTGGGCTGTATCCTAAGTGCAGGAGTTACTACCAGGAGTGCTGACCTTCCTCTAGGGTCTCCTGTCCTCCAGGGCGCTCAGTGTCTCAGGAACCTTGCCTATCACTGCTTTCTGCCCCACTTCTCAGGTGAGGGACCAGGCTCTGCCCCTCCCCATATGCTGAGCCCTGGCGGGTGACCCGCTCAGGAACCTCAGGACTCAGGCACCAGGAGATCATTGCTCCCAGTCAGCCCTGCCAGGAAGTCAAAACCCAAACCTAGCACAGACTCCCCTAGCTTGGTCACAGGAGTCAGAAGTCCTAAAATGGGTGTAGACAGGAGCTTTCTGGCCTGAGCTCTCTTGAGGATCCCAGGGGACCCATCAGGCCTGGCGTTAACTGAGCCCCACTGGGTCTTTCTCAGAGTTATGATCACAGACAGGGAGGAGCTCCAGGGGCTGGACTGAATCTGTCTCCCTTTGCTGAGTTACACCTGTCAGGCTTGTTCTCTTTGCAGGGAATGTCTGCTGGGTTGGAATCCAGGAGTCAAATTCTGATCTTTGGAAATGTGTCTCCACTGTGTCCTGCACTAAATGCTTGAACCACTACAGGGACATAAAGCAGAGAGGGATGGAGGCCCAGTGCAGGCCTGTGAATCCTGTGTGTGTGAAGTAGAATTCCCCCCACCCGACACCAGAGGTGAGAGAGGAATTACTCACGGAATACTCGGAGCTGTCCAGGTACTAGTGCAGTTTCAAATTTTCTGTTTATGATTTGTAGGATGTAGGATCCAGTGTCGTTCAGGGTGATGTTCTGGAACAGCAGGGATCCATTGGGGTATATTGTCTCTCTGCGGCTGTATGCAGGCCCCGGGGTAGTGACTTTGGTGTCTATTACATATAATAGGATTTTATGGGTCGGCAATATAGTTTCCCCTCTGAACCAGGCAAGGCCTGCTGTATCCCCAGGCAGATTGAGGACCCGCAGAAGAGCATCCTTCCCTTCAGCAGCATTGGGAGGCACGGACTCCACAGTGACTTGGGCAGTGGTGGGCGGATTCCAGGAGATTAAGAGTGAGACTAGGAGGGAAGAGAGGGGACGGATCAGTGTTTGGACCTATATGTTGGAATGGAAATCTGGGACCCTGGAGGTAGAGCAGGTCCTAATCCCCCAGGCTTAGGGTTAGTGCGAGCATGCACAGTATCTGGGTGTCTGTGTGTGTCTCTTGCTGGTCAAGGTCAGCTACATGGCTGTGCTAAAACTGGGCCTCTGAACTCATTTCCTCCTTTTGAACACTCTCCCTCAGATGTCTGTGGCTCTCTCTTGATTGCCCTCAGATACCTGCTCACACTCAGGGGCTCTTGGGAGAAGCCTGTCCTGACCACCTCCTCTGAAGATCTTCTGTCTTAATGTCCTGACCTTTCCCTGCTCTGTTCCCTTCAGGGGGCTTGTCCTTACCTGACATGACATTCTAGATGTCTCTGTGGGTCTGTCTTCCTCCCAGAGAAGTGAGCTCAGGGAGCAGGGACTGGTCTGCTCTGTGCTGTCCCCCGGGGTGGCCCGGCTGCAAATACCAGGGCTGAGCGTCCCCAGGGCCCTCCGAGTCTGGCGCTTATCGGTCAGGACCCCAGGGTGGTGGCAAGGCCAGGGTTTAGGGTCCCTGGGTGTGGTTCCCGTCAGGTTGCAAAACTGAGTCCCCGGTGAGGAGGCCCTTGGGACCCAGCCCCTCACTCCCCACTTGCAGATCCCGAGGCCGCCCCGTCGCTGAGCCGGCTCCCCCGCCCCGCCCGCCGCCCCGTCCCCCGCGGAGCCCCGTCCGCCCCCCCAGGCCCCAGGCCCCAGGCCGCCGCTCCCCCGTCCTCCCGCCCCTCCCAGGGGATCGGCCCCCTCACCGGCCAGCAGGAGCTCCTGCCAGGGGCCGCGCCCTGCTCGGGGAGAGGCCGAGGGGGGCTCCATGGTGCCCGCTGCCCGCTCCGTCCGGCCGGGGTGAGAGCAGCTGCCGCCGCGCAGACGCTCGGGCCCCGCGGTCCGCCCCACAGCGCCGCGTCCTTCCCCCTCCGCGCGGGGCCGCCTCTGGGGGCGGGGCCGGGTCACGCGGGCCGAGCGGGGGCTCGCCGGCCCCCCCCCCCGACGGCAGGTCCCGGGGTTCCCTTCCTCTGTCCCCGTGGGGGTCCCCGCAGCTGCTGAGGCCTCCCGTCTTCAGCGGGGATTTCCCGGCAGACGCGAGCGCGCGCACACGGCCTGCTTGGCCCGAGCACGAGCCCGGGGCGTCGGGTCCGGGGCGCGCCCCGCAGCTGGGGGCGAGGTGCAGGGTCCGCGCCCCCACAGCCCTCCCTCCTGGCCCTGGGGCTTCCCCCTGCAGAGCGGGAGCCCGCGGCCGCCTCCAGAGCCTGTCCCGGGACGTCACCCCCACCGGGCCTGGGGATCACCTGGGGAACGTCATCAAGACTGCGGAGGCCCAGGTGACCCCTGGACAGGCTGCTTTAGCAGATGCGCAGCCAGGCGGAGACCCCGGGACGTGGCGCCGGGGCCGCCTCTGCTCTGCGCCCACGGAGGGAGGGTCCGCAGATCCTGTGGAAAAGCACATCTGACTCGGCAGGTGTGGTGTGGACCCCGGAGCCTGCATCTAACCAGCTCCCAGGGGACGCGGATCCTCCTGGCCCCGGGGGGCAGGCTTTGAAGAGCCGGGCTGAGGGGGACCCGGCTCCCTGAGAGGGTGACCCTTGTCCCTTCCCTCAGTGGCCTGTGCTGTGTCCTGGCCTTGAGTCTGTGGGCACCACACACACAGCCCAGGGTCCCCAGATCCAGGGGATCGTTTCCCTTTGTTACAGGGAAGTCCTGCTGGGCCTGGGTCTCCCCAGTGATCTCACCTGCACTGGGGAGTTTGGATTTCCTCCTTGCAGCAAGGTCACAGAGAGGGCTCTGGGGGTGAGAAAGGGGCAGACTGGTTGATGACTAGTGAGGGACCTAGTGGGCAATCCTTTGTGTACCTGCTGCCTGGCCTCTCAAGAGCTCAGTTCCCAGATGGGAAGTGTTTTTTTCTGTGTCATGGGAAGAGAAGATGGTGGTGGCATATTGGGTGCCTAGGACTCCCTGGCTCAGGGAAGGATTTGAGTAGACCCTCCCTCTCAGTGTCTGTTGGCTGATCTGTGGCCCAGAGAATGTCATTTGCTCCCAGTCATCCTGGGCAGCCTGTGTCCTCTGCCTCATAGACTTTCCTATGGTTACTCTGCCTCCCCTGTGGGTGGTGCCAGGCAGGCAATAGGAAGTTACATAGGGACCCCTGGCAGATTGGGGTGCTCCTAGGGCCCTCCTGGCAGCAGGCAGGACAGTACTGGCACGTGGGAGGGACCAGAGGTTCTGTTGGAGAAAGGGATGGAAATTAGGCTCCCCCTCCACCTCATCCATAAGCTGCTTCTGGGTTTGCGCTCCTGTGTGTTGTCTGCATGTCCCTATGTCACCTCCTGGAGCTGATGCTGAGGCAGGCTCCAAAAGGATTTGAATGAACTCAGACCTGTTGAAAGGGCTAGCCTATTTAAAATCAAGTCATTTGTTTTCTTTTTTCTTTTTTCTTTTTTAATTTTTGATAGTCACACAGAGAGAGAGAGAGAGAGAGAGAGGCAGAGACACAGGCAGAGGGAGAAGCAGGCTCCATGCACTGGGAGCCTGACGTGGGATCCGATCCTGGGTCTCCAGGATCGCGCCCCTGGCCAAAGGCAGGCGCCAAACCGCTGCGCCACCCAGGGATCCCTGTTTTCTTTTTTAGTATGCTGTTGTTGAGTTCCTTATATATGTTAGATATTAATCCCTTAACTCTACATAGTCTGAAAATATTTTCTCACTTGGTAGGTTGGCTTTCCATTTTGTTCATGGTTTCTTTTGCTGTACAGAAACTTCTTAGTATGATATAGTTCTGCTAGTTGACTATCATTTCTGTTGCCTGTGCTTTTTGTGTCATGTTCATAAAGTCATTGCCAAGATCAATGTCATCAACATTTTCCCCTATGTTTTTTTTCTTAGGAGTTTTATTGCTGGGGTCTTATCTTTAAGTTATTGATCCATTTTGAGTTGATTTGTGTATGTGTAAAGTAAGTGTGCCATTTCATTCTTTTGCATGTGGCTATCCACTTTCCCCAACATCATTTGTTGAAGAGACTATCCTTTCCCACTGTGTATTCTTGACACCCTTGTCGAAGATCCGTTGACCTTATATGCATGGATTTGGTTCAGGGCTCTTTGTTTGTTCCACTATTGTTTCCCTCTGTCAATACAGGTACCTGCTAGAGAACTGGTTCTGAACTTGGGTTTGGCTCCTCACATCTCAAAAACCCACACTTGAGAGACAAATGACGGCAGATGCACTCGTTGGAGTGCTGTCATCATGCCTTACTGTTTTGATGACTGCTATTTTGGAATGTAGTTTCAAATTAGGAAGAGTGATGCCTCCAGCTTCGTTCTTCTTGATCAAGTGGACTTTGCTATTTGGCGTATTTTGTGGTTCCATGCAAATTTGAAAATTGCTTTCTTTCTCTTTCTCTGAAAAATACTGTTGGCATGTTGATGGGGATTGCATTGCATCTATAGGTCATGTTGACTAGTAACGATATTTTAACACAATTCTTCCAATCCATGGACAGGGGATATCTTTTCATTCATTTGTGTGTGTTTCAATATTTTTCATAAATGTCTCACAGTTTTCAGTGTATTTATCTTTCCCCTTCTTGGTTACATTTAGTCCAAATTATTTGATTCTTTTTTTCTCCGTTTTTTTCCTCAGAAGACCTTGAATTCTTTTACTTATCTGTAAACAAGTTAGTGGCAACAAAATTTCTTTAAAAAAGAAATTTTAAAATTTATTTTTTAAAGATTTATTTATTTATTTATTTATTTATTTATTTATTTATTTATTATAGACAGAGAGAGAGAGAGAGAGGCAGAGACACAGGAGGAGGGAGAAGCAGGCTCCATGCCGGGAGCCCGACGTGGGACTCGATCCCTGGACTCCAGGATCGCGCCCTGGGCCAAAGGCAGGCGCTAAACTGCTGAGCTACCCAGGGATCCCCATATATTATTTTCAATACACTGCAGTTTGAAAGGTGTACCAACTCAGAGGCATAAGAAACTTCAAAAGCCATAGATACAGAGCTTAGGAAGGTGAAGGCTGTGAATGACCCTTATCATTTAATGCATGCTGGATTTTCCATTCTTCACACATAAGCAGGCTGGTCATGTTATTACATGGGCCAAAAAAGAGCTAATCTTCCAAGAAATGGAACTTACTCTGGCATTCTCCTAGGTTTGCAGCCTTTCCAAAGTCAAATGCCAAGATACCAGCAAGTGTATCTTTGGGCAATGATCTAAACAACAGGCTCTGCTTTCTTGTGGTGGCAAATGGGGCCTTTGTCTTGCTTTCCATGAGTAGACGCTGAAGCCATGGTGTCTTTGTCTTTGCTTCTCTTCTAGTTGAGTGTACTCTGCTTATTCCTTGACCCAAAATCTGTGGGGACTTGGGGGTTGCCTCCCAGGCAGCATCTCTGGTCCCCACAGAGCAGTGCTCACCTGCCTCTGCCACTACAAACAGGACAGGTGCCTGCCTCCAGGTGCCTGGCTCCACCCCTCATGGCCCCTCCAGAACAAAGTATGTCATTGTTTCTGATGGTGTTGTAAATGGGATGATTAATTCAATTTCCAGGTAGTTTGCTGTATGTTCCTTGTAATGTATAGAAATGCACTGATTTCCAGGGGAACTTAGGTCACTCAGTGGGTTGAGCATCTGACTTCATCTTGGGTCATGATTCCAGAATCTCGCAATTGAGCCCCAAGTCAGGCTCCCTGTTGGGCAGGGAGAGTGCTTCTCCCTCTCCCTCTACCACTCCCGCTGCTTGTTCTCTCTATGTCAAATAAATTTTAAAAATAAATTAAATCTATAAATACATACATAAATGATTCTTTATAGAAATACACTGATATCTATATATTGATTTTGCATCCTGCAGCTTCCATATTTGTTTATTAGTTCTGTCAGTCATTGATGGAACTTTTAGCATTTTTTATAAATGAGATCATATCATCTACAAACAAGGACAATTCTTTCCTGGCAAGAATGCCTTTTCTTTCTTTTTTCTTGCTAATTGCTCCAACTAGGACTCTCAGTACTATGCAAGCACACGTGGTGAGAATGAGCACCCTTGTCTTGTTTCTTATTCTAGTAGGGAAGCTTTCTACCTTTCATCATTGTGTATGATGTTTGCTGTGAGATTGTCATATACAGCTTTTATTATGTTGAGGAGCAACATGCCATATATTTTTCATACTTGTCATTTCTGCATATCTGTGTCTTTGCACAAAAAAATGTCCACTGATCAGAAAAGATTACACTCTTGCACTATTGGTGGGAATGTAAAGTAGGCAGTCACTCTGGAAAACAGTATAAGGGTTCCTCAAAATATTAAAAACGGAACTACCCTGTGATCCAGCAATTGCACTACTAGTTATTACCCAAGGGATACAAAAATACTAATACAAAGGGATACATACACTCTGATGTTTATAGCAGCATTATTTACAGTAGCCAAACTGTGGAAACAGCACAAACGCCCAGCAGTTGATGAATGGATAGAGATGATGTGGTATATAGACACAATGGAATATGACTCAGTCACAAAAAGGAATGAAATCTTGTCAAATGCAACAATGTGGATGGAGCTCGAGTGTATTATGCTATGTGAGATAAGGTGCTCAGAGAAAGAGAAATACCATATGATTTCATTCCTGAGGAATTTAAGAAACAAAACAAATTAGAATAGGGGAAAGAGAGAGAGACAAATCAAGAAACAGGCTCTTTACTATAGAGAACAAACTGATGGTTGTCAGAAGGGAGGTGGGTTGGGGGATGAATGAAATAAGAGATGAGGATTAAGGAGGGCACTTTTTTTGTGAGGAGCACCAGGTGTTGTATGGAAGTTTTGAATCACTGTATTGTACACCTGCACTAATATTACACTGTATGTTAACTAAATGGAATTTAATTAAATTCTAAATATTTATTTTCATTTGATAGAGAGTGAGTGAGAGAGAGAGAATGGGCAGAGGGAGAGGATCTCCAGCAGACTCCACACTGAACAGTGAGCTCTGTGATTCCACGACACCCCGAACATGACCCAACTGAAACCAACAGTTGGATGCTCAACTGACTGAGCCACCCAGGTCTACAAATAACTGGAATTTAATAAAAACTTTTTAAAAATGCCAACTGATCAATTTTTATGTCACTGGCATAAGTTAGACAACTATGCCTCTTTATTTTTTTTCAAAGATTCCATTTATTTATTTATTCATGAGACACACACACAGAGGCAGGCAGAGACATAGGCAGAGGGAGAAGCAGGCTTCATGCAGGGAGCCCAATGTGGGACCTGATCCCGGGACTGTGGGATCACACCCTGAGCCGAAGGCAGATGCTCAACCGCTGAGCCACCCAGGCCTCCCAACTATGCCTCTTTATATGATACAATATAAAACCTAGCAAGCATTGTCCAAGATATCTTGAATCTACTTAAGCTTTGAGATTCATTTTCCAATTTATAGGAAGTACAGGTTATAGAGAAGCAAGTAAAATGACACCATAAGGAAACAAAGTCAGAATGTGGACATTCTATAAGACAAAATGTCTGGGCTGGTCTTTTCCAAGAGTCTATGCCATAAAAAATTTGGAGGAATAGAGGACTGTTACAGAGTGAAGTGTTTTGCTTACTGAATTTTCAAAAATTGAACACGCCCATGAATCTAGCAGCTATTTTAGGAAACAAAATATAGCTAGCACTCTATAAGTTCCTGCCTCTTCCATCTATAAATAACTTTTTAATATTTAATTATTTATTTGAGAGAAGCGGGAGGGGCAGAAGGATAGGGAGAGAAATCCTTAAGTGGACTCCTGGCCGAGAACAGAGCCAGACATGGGGATCAATCCCAGTGCCCTGACTTCATAACCTGAGCCTAAATCAATAGCCGGCTGCTTAACCAACTAAACCACCCAGGTGCCCCCCAATTATACACTTTTCATGATCAGTCACCTTTGCTTTCCCGGGATAAATTGCACTTAGTCCTGGTCTACTGTCTTATTCTATGTACTACTGGACTTGGTTTGAGAATACTTTCTTTAGCATTTTTGCCTCTCTGTTCATAAGGATGACTGGCCTGATACTTTCCTCTTTTTGTACCTTTGTTGTCGGTCCTATTTCAGTTTAAAGGTTATAGTAACCTCAGAATGAGTTGGGGGATATTCCCTCTCTGTTCTGTTGATGAATTTGTCTGATTTTGAGACTGTATGTCTTGAAAGTTCTGTGGAACTCACTGATAAAACTTCTGAACTGGAAATTTCTCTTTCCTTAAAATCTTTTCATATAAAAAAATCTCAAAGATATGCAAAGAGAATTTGTATACAAACATATACAAATGGACTCTAGTTCATTATAATACAGAGAATGGTATGGTGAACCACCATGTACCCATCCCCAGCTCCAAAGTATCAACTCCTGATGAATTTTGCTGTATCGAGGTACCTGGTTGGCTCAGTGGTTGAGCATCTGCCTTTGGCTTAGGTCATGATCCCGGGATTCTTGGATTGAGTCCCACATCAGGTTCCCTGTAGGGAGCCTGCTTCTCCCTTCCTGCCTATGTCTCTGCCTCTCTCTGTGTGTCTCTCATGAATAAATAAATGAAATATTGGAGGGGAATCATGCTTTATCTATCTCCGTTCTACTCCTCTACCCACTGGATTAAATATTAGAAATCATAGAGATTGTTTGGAAACATTTTGCGTGTGCTTCTAAAACATAAGGCCCCACCCCCAATTGCAAAAAGCAAACTTAAAAAAGGTTGCAAGACTATTAGAGGAAACTCCATATACCTTTCATGCTTATTTACCAATGCCACATTTGCATAGATGTAAATATGCATGGGCATCCATACAAACCTTCTTCAGTTTACATGTATATGATTTTTTGATGAATTACATGAATGTTATAGGTATTCTAAAACTTCATCCTAACTACCTCAGCCCAAATCTCATCAGAAACAGGATTTTCTCCTATATATCCACAGTAAGATACTTAAGCTCCAACAATCTGATATTAATACAATAATATAATCTACTATGATGTCTACACTAGCTTCCTATTACTGCTGTAACAAATAACCACCAACACAACAGCTCAAAAGCAACAGACATTTCTTATCTTACATTTTGGGAGGTCAGAAGTCCAATATGGGTTTTATTGGGCTAAAATAAAGATATTGGCAGGGCCACATTCCTTTCTGAAGATTCTAGAGGTGGATCTATTTTCTTGCCTTTTCCAGTTTCTAGAGCCTGCTGATACTCCTTGACCTGTGGTCTCTTGATGTGGGCTCATGTCATGATGTCAGGGTCTTTAGGTCAAGCCTTGCACTGGGCTCCCTGCTCAGTGAGGAGTCTGGTTGAGGATTCTCTCCCTCCCTCTACCTTTGCCCCTCCCCTTTCTCAGGAGCAATCTTTCTCTCTCTCTCTCTCTCTAATAAAGAAATCTTAAAAAAGGAAAGGATCTTACATTGGCACCACTGGATACCAGGAGAAGGAAAAAAGTATGGATTGAAAAAGTGTCTGAAGAAATAATGGTCCAACAAGCTGAGTGAACCCCAACATGATAAGCATCACTAAGACACATGGCAAATTTCTGAAAACTAAAGAATAGAGAAAAAATATCTTAAAAAGAGCCAGTGAAACAACTCATTGCATATTAAGGAACACTAATTCAAGCGACAGATTTTGTATCTGATGGCTTGGAGGCCACAATGAAGTGGTCTGGTTTTCAAGTGGAGGACAAATCCTGTGTCTGGCAAAATGATCCTCAGGAATAAGAGAAAGAAGGAAATTTTCTAATGAAGGAAGATTATGAAAATTTGTTGCCAGCTGATCTGCTATTAAAAGATGGATAAAGGAAAAGATGACCAATCCATCCTCTTCTGTTGCTTATGTTTTGTGTCCTATCTAAAACTAACCAAATTTACTTTGTTTTGAAGTATACTATACCCCCACTGGGGGCTCGAACTTACAATTCAGATATCAAGAGTCACATGCTCCACCAACCAAGGCAGCCAGGCGCCGCTAACAAAATTTATTTTTTAAGATTTCATTTATCTATGTGTGAGAGAGAGGAGAGAGAGCACGCAGGGGGAGAAGCAGAGGGAGAGAGAGAAGCAGGCGTCCACTGACCAGGGGACCAATGTGGAGCTGGATCCTGGGGGTGGGGGGCTCGATCTAAAGAGGGTGTTCGAATACAGGAGCCTGAAATCATGACCCAAGACAAATGAAGCCCCTTAACTGAGCCACGCAGGTGCCCTTACGTAACCAATATTAAAATAATTGAATTCAGAGAATGTTCTCTGAAAATAGTAATCAAACTAGAAATCAATAATAGACGACAGAAAAATTTCCAAAAACTATGGAAAGTAAACTACATATTTGTAAATAAAATATGGGTCAAAGCAAGATTCAAAAGACATTTTAAAATACACAGAATTAAATTAAATACAAAAAAAAAGAACCTCCACCATTTGTGGAATGCAACTTATGCTGTGCTGAGAGGGGAATTTGCCCTGAAATGCTTACATTTCATGAAAAGAAATGACTCAAATCAATAATCTAAGTTCCTACCACAAGAACTAGGAAATAAGAGCAAAGAGAACCCAACTAAAAGCAGAAAGAAAGAAATCATAAAGAGAAGAGCACCCAGGTGACCCTTATGTCAGGCACTGTGAGTGGACAAAATGGACCTGAGCCCCATAGAAGGGCAGGGCTGGGTCTGTAGCACCAGAGTTGGTTCTGTGGGTGGGATGTGGATGCGAAGGAGGAGATGGGGGAGGCTGTGAGGGGCCTAGTCTTTTCTCTCCCTCTGCAGGGTCACAGGCAGATGCAGGAACCCTCAGATGTTGGCTTCTACCCTGGGAGATCTTCAGGCTCCACCTGCCCTTGGGTGGAATGTTTGCTCTGCTGGGAAGGGCAGGCAGAGGGCAAAGGACTCTGACACCAGGCACAGGGCTCAGCCAGGAGCTGGGGGAAGATCCCAGGGTTCTGCTCAGCCCTGCTGCCTGGAAGGCTCAGCTGGGGCTCAGGAAACAGGATACTGTGCTCAGGGGGGCTGGGTGATGGGTAATGGGTGTGTTTCCAAGATAAGGCACCAAGAGTCAGAAGTTCATCATGAAACATTCTTGCCTTACTATAGACAAGGGAGAGGCCTGAATCTCAGGGGCCAGGAGGTTCCTCAAGAAGCTGGAGCAGACAGTCTCCGTGAGGACACCCTCTGGGTGCTGCAATCAGCACTGCAGGGAGCTGGAATGGATGTGCCAGCAAGTAACATCCACACATATGCAAAGGTTTGAGGATTGACAGATGAAAGCAGAATCGGGTTGTCCCATGAGAATGCTACTTCTGCCTCACTGCACTCTCTTCTGCAGAACAGAAATGGGCAGCCTCTCCAGCAGTCCCTCATTGCTCCTCCCTGCTCAAGTCCTGGGAGGAGCAGGGCTGAGACGCTGTCCGTGGTTCAGAGGACTCTCAGGCCTTCCTAGGGCTTGGGAGCCTTGATCTAGCTGTATCCCCTTTCTTCCATTCTTAACATGGAGCATTACTGATGAGGAGGTGGAGAGGGCTGCAGGGAGTGTGGACTGGCCTCTGTCTCCATCGCTCAGGGCAGTTAGAGTCCTGTGGACATCATGGCAGGAAGTGACTCCACAATCAGATGACCAAGTCCAGGCTGCTCACCAGCAGTTTGTAGTGAAGAAGGGTGATGAACTTACCCTTGATCCATGACCCTGAATATCCTCAACGTTTAGCATTGATTCTGTGCTCAGGCCTTGGCTCCTGACCCCACCAATGGCCTGGGGTTACAGGAGAGCCCGGGGAAGGAGGGTTCCAAGGTGAGACTAAGAAGCTACTTCTGCTTTGTGGTTAATCTGGCAGTAAATGCTTGTGTCAGGGTGTTGTAATTCCTGTAAAACAGGAAGAGGCCTCTGATCCCCTGTAAACTTCTGAGAACATTTAGGCTCTAGGCCTACCAGGGCTGCTCTCTGGGATTCGGCTGTGTAGCAGGTTTCTGTCCCAGACCTTTTCTCCCTCCTACTACCCCCTGTTCCTCTTTGTTCTGCTGTTTCCTAAACCTGAGAACACAGCCAGGGGCAAGCTGGTGGCAGATCTTCTGCCCCTTTGAGTTTCAGGGACCAGAACATTCATTGCCCACACTTACCTGGTATATAGGAACCTCTTTTGTGGGGCTGGGCAAGGAGGCCTAAACAGGAAATAATGGGTGTTGGTATATAGAAAGGGAGGGTCATTTCTCTACAAGAGTGACCAGTTCTGCCTCTTGAGCAGCCTTCTCTAAGCCTTCTCCAAATCCCGTCCCACACCATTCCCCACTGCACTCTCTGCCCCATCCAGGACCCCTGGATGCTGCTCCCAATGCCCACTCTGTCCCTGGATGGACTACAGGGTTCACTTTTGTCCAGCTAAAGGAAGCAGGGAATACTCAGGATATCGTGGGGTGTGGTCCTGCCCCTGATTGTGTCCATTCCCAGCCCGAATGAGGCTTGTCTTGTCCTGGCTAGTCTGGGGCTAGCAGGGCCTGTTTTGTGCTGCTGAATTGGTTGGTGACCCTGCCTTGTGCCTGCAAAGCCTAAACCCAATGGAAAGAGTGGGGGAGGAGGCAGGCTTACCGGGGATGTGGAGCTGCTGACTGGGGCATGGCCTATGAGCAGAGAAAGGAGTTAGCACCCAGCGTTGTGAGGAAGCTTGGGCCCACCACCCCAGTCAGGGACATGTCTTTAGCTCTCAGAGAACCAAGGAAGAATGTGCACTCCCAGAGAGAGACCCATGGGCCATTTTAGGGTCCAGTGAGTGCCAGGTGCTGATCTATGATCTATATTTCCAGAGAATATACCCAGTGGAGGTCTCCAGTGCTGAAGCCCAGAGAAAGGGTGAGAGGCTCCGGGGGTGGGGGTGACTGGCAAGAGTGGACACTGTGGAAGAATTCAGGGCTCCCAGTCCCACCCATAATGAAGAGATACTCACAAGGGGTAGATGCTGGGTGCCAGAGCTGTCTGAGATCATGCCAGGCACTGGCCCTAGGAGAGATCATCCTTACTGATGTGGGTGTAGATTGAGGTCACATCATTGGTGCCAGAGCAGGGGGCAAAGAGGATCTTCATTCAGGTAAGAGTTAGAAAACTCCTCCCTCCACCACTGCTTTTTAGGAGAGCAAGGGCCCAGGAGAAGGGATAAGGAAAGGCCTTTAGAACATGTCTGTCCTAGGCCCAGAGAGGAAGCCCCACAGGCTGATGGTATCTAAAAGAAAGTGTCTTGAAATGGGATAGAGGACTTAGGAAAGGAATCAAACTTTATGGTTTGACTGAGTGGAAAGGTCAAGGCTGCAGCTGCAATTGCGGACATGTGGGGAGGCCTGGGGATGCTGGATCCCTGTTCATGCATGGTCATACCATAACCCCATCAGGCAAGGAGATGCTGTAATGGGACAATGGCCTGTATGCCATTTCCATTGGCCTGGAAGAGGCATAAAGGGCATCCAGGAACCTCTCCCTGGATGAGCTTAGGTTCTCTGGTCTCACACTACAGAGACAATGGTTCTCACATCTGCCATTTGTGAGGATGACTCCATCTGGCTTCTTAAGCTCTTCCACTCTCTGCTGTGTGACCTTTGCCAAGACCTCCCTCTGATCCTGAGGCTGCAAATCCCCCTCATAGGGTATGTGGACTAAACCATGGGAGGTGCTGTTTACAGAGTATGTAGTCCTGGATGTACTTCTGTACTGTTGCCAAGTGAATCAGGACAACTATGAGGGGCTGTTCACCAACTGTCCCTAATTTATAACTGAGGAGGCTATGAAGGAAGCACCCAGGTTAGCAGCTGATCAGGAAGGAGGAAGACAGAATGAGAGGGAAAATCCTGGGGCATTTAGGTAGCCTGGAAGAGTCAGTGAGAATCCTAGGTCAGGGGGCATCTCCTTCCTGCCCAAGTGTCAGGTGTGGGACAAGATCAGCTTGTGGAAAATGCCATCATACCTTCCAGTCCTTGTGCAGAGCAGGAAATACGCCAGGGTAGCCATGAGTGCTACTCCAATCAGGACCCCGAGTGCAATGCCAATGATAGACCCCACAGGGAGACCTGTGGTGCTTCTTTTATCTGAAATAAGAAGAAAAAAATGAGGGGGACAAGTCTCAGGTCAAATCTGGGGAAACCAGGAGGGGCCTCGGGGGAAGGGCCTGCTTAGGGAGGAAGGCAAGGCCACCAAGGTCTGAGTGCCGTGTGTGTTGTTACCACAGTGACCCAACTCCCTTGGCCACTGCATCATTTCTGTTCCTCACAGTGAAACACTGGACATGCTCTAATCTTCAAGTTCTCCCACCACCTCCAGAGCCAGTATTGGCATCCAATTCAATTTCCTCTCACATTATGCCTCTTCCCCTGGGTCTTCCTTTTCATCATCATTGATGGTCTTAGAGAGTGGCCCTTACCTGTCCACTCAACACTGATTAAAGAGAATACCATTAGCTGACTGATTTTGAGGTCAGCTCTATGAAAGACTTGAGATAAATATTATCTCATCTGAGCCTCCTGTGAGGGCCTGGGTATCATCCCCACAGTGCAAAATGAGCATATGCATTGTATAAAGGGTTTAGCTAAATCAATGAAGGTCACAAAGCTGGAATTGATAACATAACACTTAATCTCAAGTCCACATGATATTACAGCTAGTAAAAAAAAACTTAATAAAGGAAAAATACCTGCTAAATTTCATTGACTCCTAAATCTGTATATGATGCTTTCTCAGGATTTCATCTCATAAACTCATATTAACAAACCTTACAAAAAAAAAAAAAACCTTACAGAAGCCCCAATCCAGCTGTTATTTCTCATTTTATAGAAGAGAAAACAGAGGTTCAGGAGATTGAGCATTTTTCCTGAGGTCCACAGCTGATATTTATAAGAACCAAGATGCTAACAAGAGTAGTTTAATTCTGGGGATCTTAAGGACATTTCCCTAGAGGCTCTGGAGGAGGCTCCCATCTTCTCTGAGGCTGCATCCATTTTACACCCCCTACCAGCAAAATACACAGTGTGGAAGCGGGAGTGGACAAGTGTTGCTCACAGATCACATACAGCTAGATGGGGTCACTTTTGCTGGAACTGACCACCTTGGAGACCTCACACTGGCAATTCCCAACATTCTCCTTGCTGACAGGGCATACGTTCAGGATGAGAGCTTCCTTCTCTCCATGAACTTTAGATTCTGGCCATTCAAGAACCACTGGATAGAGACCTCAGCATTATTTGTGAAGCAAGTCAGGACCACAGAGTCCTTATCTTCTGTGACTGTGGTGTTGCTGAACTGAAGAGAGGGCTGGGCCACTGGCTCTGTGGAGAAATACAGGAGGTGATGAAATGATAATGGGCCTGAAGCCATGCTCCTTTCTCTGAGATCACAGCCACTCTGAGGGCCCCAGCAAGCTCTGTAAAGGTGCCCCAGAATATGGCCCTGCTGTCTGCAGAAGGATGTCTTTGTTCAGGTGATGATCTGCGGGAGGGCTGTACCTCCCCCACTGATCCTCACATTCTGTTGTGGCCCTCAGTCATGTGTCTGCTCTTCTTGGACATCTCTGTAATATCAGCACCAGGACCTCTTCCCCCACATGGCCAAAAACCACATTGACAGGTAGAATTTTTTCCCATGGAAAACTTATTTTTGAACTTTTGTGACTTTAAAAGATCAGGCCTCTTTCCTTATATACCTTCCCGTGTATTTGGGGGAAGGAAGACTCACAGCCCTTCCCTCTCTGTGTCCAAGGCAGGTTTGTGTAAAATAGGGAAGGCATTCACACTGTTATAATTTACTAGGGAGTGAGAGCAGCCTGCCCATTCAGCATAACCTTGGGAATCAAAGGGTTTTCAATCTACAGGATTTCTCATTCTGAAGAAGACTTTCACTTCCAGATCTGCGGATTGATTCTCATGGTGAAAACCTTCTGTAGAGAAGTGGTTTCTGTATACAGAATACTTGCACCCTTAGGAATAGAAGGAAACTACTGCAACATAATTAAGGCCTTATATGAAATGCCCTTAGCTAGCCTCATACTCCATGATGAAACACTGAAAGCATTTCTTCTAAGATCAGATAGAAGATAAACATGCCATTGACACCACCAGTATTCAATACAGTACCGGAGTCCAGGCCTAGGACTAGGAGGAAAAAACCCAAAATGCAGTCAAATCGGAAAAGAATAAGTTAAATTATGTCTGTTTGCAGATGACATGAAATTATATGTACAAAACCCTAGAGATAAAAAAAACCCTAGAGATGACACACAAAAACTGTTGAACTAATAAATAATTGCAAAATACAAAATAAACATACAAAAATAACTATGGTTAACACTAACAGTGATGTACTCAAGAAAGAAATTAGGAAAAACATTCTATTTGTAAGAACAGTGAAAAATAGGGGATTACTGGGTGGCTCAGCGGTTTAGTGCCTGCCTTTGGCCCATGACATGATCCTGGAGTCCTGTGATCAAGTCCCACATCGGACTCCCTGCATGGAGCCTGCTTCTCCCTCTGCCTGTGTCTCTGCCCCTCTCTCTTTCTCTGTGTGTGTGTGTTTCATGAATAAATATTTAAAAATTTAAAAAATAAATAAAATAAAATACTTAGGAAAGAAGAAAAATACTCAGGAATTAACTTAATTTATGAGTCAATAGACCGTCTATGGAATTCTATAAATCATTGCTGAAAAATATTACAGAGGACACCAATAAATGGAAAGATATCCCATGTTCATGGATGATAAGTTCATATTGTTAAGATGGCAATGTTAACTAAAGAGATCCATAGAGTCAATGTCATTCCTATAAAAATCTTTTTTTTTAAGATTTCTTTTTTTTTAATTTTTATTTATTTATGATAGGCACACAGTGAGAGAGAGAGAGAGAGGCAGAGACACAGGCAGAGGGAGAAGCAGGCTCCATGCACCGGGAGCCCGATGTGGGATTTGATCCCGGATCTCCAGGATCGCGCCCTGGGCCAAAGGCAGGCGCTAAACCGCTGCGCCACCCAGGGATCCCTAAGATTTCATTTTAAGTAATCTCTCCACCCAACATGAGGGTCAAACCTACAATCCCTAGATAAAAGAGTCTCATACTCTACCATGTGAGCCAGCCAGATGCCTCCCTATCAAATTGTTAAGAAAATATTTTGCAGAAATAGGAAATCCAAAAATTCACATGGAATCTCAGGGACCTCAAATACCAAAATTATTTTGAAAAAGAACAAAGTTGGAGGACTCCTACTTCCTGACTGCAGAGTTACAGTACCAATAACATTATATTGGTATTTTTAAAGATTTTATTTATTTATTCATGAGAGACACAGAGAGAGAGAGGCAAAGACATAGGCAGAGGGAGAAGCAGGCTCCCTTGTGGGCAGCCCAATGCTGGACTCAATCCCAGAACTCTGGGATCATGCTCTGGGCCAAAGGCAGATGTTCAACCACTGAGCCACCCAGGCGTCCCTATATTGGTATGGTATTAAGGGAGACATAGAGACCAATGGAATAGAACAGACACCCTTGAAACACACCCTGACATATGTGGTCCAGTGATTTTCAATAAGGTTGTCACGACTATTCAATGGAGAAAAAAAATCTGTTAACAAATGGTGTTGGGAACACTGGATATTCATGCCAATTAATGAAGTTGGACATGACCTTATACCATGTGCAGACATTCACTTAAAATGATCAAACATCTAAACATAAGAGTCAAAACTATAAACGTCTTAGGAGATAACATAAAGTAAAAAGTTATTGGGACTGGATTTCCTAATGATTTCTTAGATATGATACCCAAAGCAAAGACAACAAAAGAAAAAAACAAATGAATTGGATTGGATCAACATGGAAAACTTCTGTGCATCCAAATACAATTAGCAGAGTGGTAGCCTAGTTATGGAATATACAGGATATAGGGAGGAAATGTACAACATAGGAAATACAGTCAAAATATTTTAATGGGGCTGCATAGTGATGGATGGGAGTTACTCTGTGTGGAGTATAGCAGAACCTATAGAGTTGTTCAATCACTATGTTGTACACCTGAAACTAACGTCACATTGTGTGTCAACTAAAGTTAACTTTAAAAAAAGAGAGGGCAATGCAAGGATTGGAAGGAAATACTTGCAAATCATATCTGGTATGAGATTAATATCCGGAATATATAAAGCACTTCTGCAATTCAACAACAAAAAGCACCTTGACCCTGAGGATCCTTCTTTCTTCCCCATTTGCAAAGCCCTCATTTATGCATGGGGCTTTCTGGAGCTGAGACACCGCTCTCCCCATATTCCAGGCTGGATCCAAGGTGCTATGAGAAATCTGAAAATAAGGGAAGAAAGCATTGCAGACAGGTAATGGGAGAGCTCCAGGACAGAATTGGGATTTGCTCATGATAAGAAGATGGGAAGGAACTTCTAGGCTCTTTTCTGAAAGGCAGGCAGATCTTGACCACAGTAACTCAATGCAGATGTTCCAGGGATGCACTTACCAGAGACTGTGATAGTCTTGACTGTGGTCTTATTGAGGCAGGTGCCAGAGATATAGACGAGGCAGGTATAGGATCCACCATCATTCACAGTGATGTTGGGTATAAAGAGCTCCTGTGTGGATGGCTGGGGTCTCTCATTGATAAGCCAAGAATACTGTGCAGGTGGGTTAGAGGCTGCATGGCAGGAGACACTGAGGTTTCCCCCTAGATGGTAATAGGAGTCTGAGGGGGGAAATGGTGGGTGTGTCCGGGCCATCTGGAGCAAACAGAATAAAGCCACATGTGTTGTAGTAAGAGGGAAGGGGAAGTTCCCAGTCTGCATAAGGGCCACAGCTCTGAGCTGGATGCAACCTTGTTTTCAAACGTCCCAACCAGAAGCCCCCTGTGTTTACTAAGCCTCAGTCTGAGACATGAAGCTGTTTCCCCTCCCAGGCTGTTGACCCTCCCAGGGAGGAGCAGCCAACCCCCTCCTAGTCTTGGTTAGGCTGGGCCTGCCCAAGTTTGCTGGGGACAGGAAGCCATGGCCAGGCTGGGTGTCCAGCTGAAGGTCATGGATGTGGACTCTAGAAGGGTGAATGTGGCCTGGCCTCTAGCTGTGTGGACTTGGGCTGGCAGCCGGGCCAGGTAGGAACAGAAGTTACTCACAGAGAACATTCAGGGTGAATGGGTCACTACGATCGGCACTCACTGGGTTCCGAGTTTCACACTCATAGGGTCCTGTGTCATTCCTCGTGACACCATGTACAGTGAGAGTCCTGTTGTCCAGGGACAGCTCCAGCCTGGGACTATCCAGGTGGCTCTTACTGCTACTGACCACAGGCAGCTTGTGCTCTGAGTCTGAGGTTCAAATGTTAATACTACAGAATCCACATTCTCCACAGGGTTTGAATTGTTGCTTGTGATATGGGGTTTTTGTAACTCTGCTGTGCAGACAGGAGAGAGAACATTGCCCTGTGTGGTACCTGTGATTCCTCTATCGGCATCTTTTTTTTAAAAATATTTTTACTTATTTATTTGAGAAAGAGAGAGCAGGGGGAGGACTAGAGAGGTAGAGGGAGAAAAAGACTTCCCATTGAGCAAGGAGACCCACTTAGGGTCTACCCCAGCATCTTGGCATCATTGGCTGATCCAAAGACAGGTGTTAACCAACTGAGCCACCAGGTGCCCCTTTCCACAGGTATTGTGAGTCAGAGTTGGCATCTCTCACCTCTCAGCCAACCTGAGTCCTTAAAAGAATATGCAAACTGTGTATGTCAAGACCAACCGATGAAGATGTGAGCGCTCAGAAATAGTAAAGCCCCTGCTCTATGTTCTGAAAGCACAGGCTCTCTTGTGTGGATTAGACAGCAGCATTTGGTCAGGAAAGATCTGGGACAGAGTCACAGACAGCACTGGACTTCCCTTGGTTCATCATAGACCTGAAGGCCCACCCTGGAGATAGGGTTCTGGGGAGAACTGACTCCCGGAGAAACCAGGAATAAGCACAGAGGTCAGTTAGGCACTCAAGCCCCATGGGGGTACAGCTCTGCCCAGCTGTTTGATAACGAGTGACATGATGCAGTGTGACCCCTTACATGGCAGAGCCGAGTCCAAACACCAAGCAAAGAGTCAGAGGATGAGTAGGAAGCAGGGGTGGTGATCTATGAATGATCCATCATCTCTTTAGAGAGGCGTCCTGGGTGCAGGATCCTAGGAGGTCTGTCCATGCAGGTTCCCCGCCCTCCAGCAGCAGAGATACCTGCACCATCCACTTCATCCTCCTAAACAAAAGCAACTGAGTTTGTTACCCGTGAACCCTGTGCTGGTTTCAGGTGCAAAGTTGGGAGGGGAAGGCAAGTCCCATCCCTTACACCCCAGTGGGAGCCACAGCAACACATCAGGAAACAATCTGATTTCAAGTCCAGCCCAGGGAGGTGAGGATGAACCCCCTGAGGGGAGGCAGGAGCATTCTCCCTCTGATTGCTGAGGCAGGTCATTCTGGTGTAGAGTAAACCCAGAGTGAGCCTCCTTTTGCTCTCACTGTCCAGACCAGCATTCGTCCCACTGAGGGAGGAGAGGATGGGGCTGGATCTGCAGGCAGAACTTGGATAACAAATGTGCTGCTCATCAGTCTGTGACCCTGATTCAGTGACTGTATGTCCCTGTGCCTTGGTTTCCTGGAATGCAGTAGGAATAATGGTAGATGATGTCTACATGCCAGGCCTGTGAATTAACCATTAAACATCCTTAAATACCTGACCCAAATATCGTCCATAGCAGCTGGTCAATCAAATGGCCTCTGTTCCTGCTCACCCCACAGGAGAGGGCTCCCTGGGCCTGATTCTGGGTGGAGGAGGAGCTGCCAGGAGCGTCTCTGCTCTGTTCCTCCCTGGTGGTGCTGACCTTCCTCTGGAGTCCCCCAAGCCCCCCACAGCAGCTGGCTAATGGACTGGGGACCTGTTATGTCGATGCTGTCCATGCTGAGCCTCAGGTAAAGGACCAGGCTCTGCCCCTCGCCCAATGTGGCTCTTGAGCCTGAGCACTGACTGGTGACCAGCTCAGGCTGCCGGGAAATCCTTGCTTCCAGTCAGCTTGGCCCAGGAGCACTTATCCCAACCTGGCACAGACTCCCCAGGGTCACAAGAATCAGGAGCCCCCAGACAGTGGTTTGGGCAGGGGCTTTCTGGGCTGAGGTCTGGGGAGGATTCCAGGGACTCCTCAGGCCTGGCAGGAATGAGTCTAGGAAGTTCTTTGTGATGATCAGAGTCTGGATTCCAGGAAAGGAATTCCCATCTCAGGAAGTTTGTCTCCACTGTGTGTGGGTCCCCCACTAAATGTTCAAACCACTAAAGGGACATAATGCAGAGAGGGATGGAGGCCCAGTGCAGGCCTGTGAATCCTGTGTGTGTGAAGTAGACACCAGAGGTGAGAGAGGAATTACTCACGGAATACTCGGAGCTGTCCAGGTACTTGTTCAACTTGAACATCATTTGTAATGATTTGTAGGGTGTAGTACCCCGTGTCCTTCAGGGTGATGTTCTGAAACAGCAAGGATCCATTGGGGTATGCTGTCTCTCTGCCGCTGTGTGCATGCCCAGGGGTAATCACTTGTGTGTTTACCACATATGACACAATACGATTATTGGTCTCTACACTTTTCCCTCTGAACCAGGCATATCCTAGAAGATCCCCAGGCAGATTGAGGACTCGCAGAAGAACGTCCTTCCCTTCAGCAGCATTGGGAGGCACGGACTCCACAGTGACTTGGGCAGTGGTGGGCGGGTTCCAGAAGGTTAAGAGTGAGACTAGGAGGGAAGAGAGGGGACGGATCAGTGTTTGGACCTATGTGTTGGGAAGGAAAGCTGGAGCCCTGTTGACAGAGTGGGTCCTAAACCCCCAGCCTCGGAGTGTGTGTGTAAGAGTGCATGCGAATCTGGGTGTCTGTGTGTGTGTGTGTGTGTGTGTGTGTGTGTGTATTCTGCTGGTCATGGTCACTGGAATGACCACTTTACTTATACACCCAAGAGCTTATTTCCTCTGTTTCAAATGCTCTTCCTCACATGACACCATCACTGCCCTCAGATACCTGCTCATACTCAAGTGGTCCTTGGGAGAGGCCTGCCTTAACCTACTCCTCTGAGGACCCTCTGTCTTCATGTCCTGACCTTTCCCTGCTCTGTTCCCTTCATTGCCGCTTATCCTTACCTGACATGACTTTCTAGATGTCTCTGCGGGTCTGTCTTCCTCCCAGAGAAGTGAGCTCAGGGAGCAGGGACTGGTCTGCTCTGTGCTGTCCCCCGGGGTGGCCCGGCTGCAAATACCAGGGCTGAGCGTCCCCAGGGCCCTCCGAGTCTGGCGCTTATCGGTCAGGACCCCAGGGTGGTGGCAAGGCCAGGGTTTAGGGTCCCTGGGTGTGGTTCCCGTCAGGTTGCAAAACTGAGTCCCCGGTGAGGAGGCCCTTGGGACCCAGCCCCTCACTCCCCACTTGCAGATCCCGAGGCCGCCCCGTCGCTGAGCCGGCTCCCCCGCCCCGCCCGCCGCCCCGTCCCCCGCGGAGCCCCGGCCCCCCGCCCCAGGCCCCAGGCCCCAGGCCGCCGCTCCCCCGTCCTCCCGCCCCTCCCAGGGGATCGGCCCCCTCACCGGCCAGCAGGAGCTCCTGCCAGGGGCCGCGCCCTGCTCGGGGAGAGGCCGAGGGGGGCTCCATGGTGCCCGCTGCCCGCTCCGTCCGGCCGGGGTGAGAGCAGCTGCCGCCGCGCAGACGCTCGGGCCCCGCGGTCCGCCCCACAGCGCCGCGTCCTTCCCCCTCCGCGCGGGGCCGCCTCTGGGGGCGGGGCCGGGTCACGCGGGCCGGGCGGGGGCTCGCCGCCCCGCCCCCGACGGCAGGTCCCGGGGTTCCCTTCCTCTGTCCCCGTGGGGGTCCCCGCAGCTGCTGAGGCCTCCGGTCTTCAGCGGGGATTTCCCGGCAGACGCGAGCGCGCGCACACGGCCTGCTTGGCCCGAGCACGAGCCCGGGGCGTCGGGTCCGGGGCGCGCCCCGCAGCTGGGGGCGAGGTGCAGGGTCCGCGCCCCGACAGCCCTCCCTCCTGGCCCTGGGGCTTCCCCCTGCAGAGCGGGAGCCCGCGGCCGCCTCCAGAGCCTGTCCCGGGACGTCACCCCCACCGGGCCTGGGGATCACCTGGGGAACGTCATCAAGACTGCGGAGGCCCAGGTGACCCCTGGACAGGCTGCTTTAGCAGATGCGCAGCCAGGCTGAGACCCCGGGACGTGGCGCCGGGGCCGCCTCTGCTCTGCGCCCACGGAGGGAGGGTCCGCAGATCCTGTGGAAAAGCACATCTGACTCGGCAGGTGTGGTGTGGACCCCGGAGCCTGCATCTAACCAGCTCCCAGGGGACGCGGATCCTCCTGGCCCCGAGGGGCGGGCTTTGAAGAGCCGGGCTGAGGGGGACCCGGCTCCCTGAGAGGGTGACCCTTGTCCCTTCTCTCAGTGGCCTCTGCTGTGTCCTGGCCTTGAGTCTGTGGGCACCACACACACAGCCCAGGGTCCCCAGGTCCAGGGGATCGTTTCCCTTGGTAACAGAGAAGCCCAGCTGGGCAGGGTCTCCCCAGTGATCTCACCTGCTCTGGGGAGGATGGATTTCCTCCTGGCAGCAAGGTCACCGAGAAGACTCTGGGGGTGAGAAAGGGGCAGGCAGGGTGATGCCTGGTGAGGATCCAGTGTCCATCCCTGGGTGTCAGCAGCCTGGCCTCTGCTTCTAAGAATACAGACCCAGAACCCAGGTATCTCAGGAGATCAGTTCCCAGGTGTGAAGAGGACTTCCTGCATGTCCTGGGAAGAAAAGATGGTGGTGGGAGGTCAGGTGGTTGGGGTTTCCTGGTTCTCAAGGGAAGGTTCTGAGGAGACCCTCCCTCTCAGTGTCTGTTGGCTGAACTGTGGCCCAGAGACTGCCCATGTGCTCCTGAGTGTCCTGGGCAGCCTGTGTCCTCTGCTTGGGGAAGCCTCTTGTAGTCACCCTGCTGCCTCCATGGCTGGTGCCAGGTAAAGAGTAGGGGCTGCACAGGGACTTCTGACAGATTGGGCTGCTCCTAGGGCATAGATGAATAAGCAGGACAGAACAGGCATGTGGGAGGGACCAGGAGGTCTGTTGGAGAAAGGGATGGAAACCAGGCTCCTCTTCCACCTCCTAAGTCAAAGCCAGCCTCAGGGTTTGGGTTCCTGGGTACTGTCTGCATGTCCCTATGTCACCCCTGGAGGCCCTGCCGGGGGCTCCACCCCGAATGCTGACCAGGCTCCTAAGGATGTGGGTGGCCCTGAGCCCTGGGCAGAAGTGAGGGACAGGTCAGCCCGGGTCCTGGTCCCTATGGGTACTAGACTGCCTGGGTCCATCCCAGGGCGGGGTGAGCTGGGGGAGAGGACAGGGCACTGTCCAGAAGATTCCTGATCCTGTGTCAGGAGAATTGTACACCCAGGGATGTGCTCCACAGGGCAAGTTCTCTGTCCTGGAGAGTTCAAGGAATGACCTAGTAAGTCTCTGGAGAATTGGGGGAAAAGGCAAGAGTCTGGGGGGCTGGACAAGACAATCCCCTGTCTCCGCATCACAGCCCAGGGAGTGGGGGGACTGCCTCCAAGTCATCTGTGTCCCTGTCTGTCCTCTGCTCTAGGCGTCCCCACAGGAACCAGGAGCTGGAGCGGCTCCACCCAGAGACAGCTGAGGGATCCCAGCGCTGCCTCTGGATAGGGGAGGAGACCCTCAGTCCCTGGAAACAAAGGCGGATCCTGGGTTTTCCTGTGCCATCTGCCTGGAAACGTCCCCTGGTTCCCCAGGCCTCCGTGGGCTGCTGAGAAATCTTCAGGGAGACGCAGCAGGGGTCTCCACAGCTCACCAGCCCTCAGGATGAGGAGTCGCCACAGGGCATCTTTTGAAGTCAGTGTAGGGCTCTGACCTCCCCCGGTGGTAACTCCGCCTGGGGTGTGATCCAGAATTTGTGCCAGGTCAGATCTCTGAGAGAAAAGGAAGGACACAGGCTGTCATCCCAGGCCTCTGGGGAGAGAAGTCATTCACAAGATGGAGATGGTAAAGGGCGTCAATGTTCTGAATTTCCGGGTGTCCAGCCTCTAACTGTTGGAGGCTCCTGTCCTCTCTCCTGAATCTAGAGGGGTAGAGGCCCCACAGCCTTAAAGGGATGGCCTTGAGCACTTGCTGGCCTCCTCCCATGCTGATGCCATGGCCCTGTGTCTACAGGGAAGGGGCTCTGACTAGGTATCACCTGAGGGGGAGAAATGCTTTCATTGTGTGATTTCCCTCATGCATGTATTTATGGGGCATCTGTGACGTGTCAGGCCCTGGGCTGGGTCCTGGGAACTACACAGAAAACAGGACAGAAATGGGACCTGAGGGGTTTACCCTGTTTCAGAGCCACAGGCACTCAGGATCTCGGCACCAAGGAGTCAATTATAATCGAGAGAAGGGCCAGGAAGGGAACGTGTCTGGTGGGTTTGGAGTATGGAAAGGGGTCTCAGCTGTTGGGGGGGGGTCACATGAAGCAGTCCTGGGAGAGGGATCTTTTACCGAAGCAGGAAGCGTGAGTGGACCTTCACCCCTGGAAGGACAGAGTTTTTGGAGGGACAAACTGCCCACAGAGGAACCAGTCTCAGCAAACAGACACCTGGCCAGCCAGCCAGAGGGGGTGAGAGAGTGCAGTGGGGGGAGCCCGGGAGCCAGGAGGATGGTGACTGGGTGAGGTTGGGAAGGGTCAGAGCCTGCTGGGCCATGGGCTCTTTGAGGAAGGCTCCAAGCTGTGGAGCAGCTCTGCTGCTCCCTGGTGGACAAGAAGGGAAATATATGGCAGAAAAGTCCTGCTACCCAGTTCGGTATTTTTAAAATTTTGTACATTAATATTTCCCATATGCATCAAAAATTGTTAATGACTTTGTCCAGTTAGAGTTGACATATAAGAAACTCAACATATTGATGGTATACAATGTAATAAGTTTTGCCGTGCCCCTGTACCAGAGAATTCATTCCTACCTGAAGATAGTGAATGCGTCCCTTTCTCTCAAAAATCTCATGTCCTCTTTATTCTTTTCATTCTGCCCCATTTGACCCTCCTTCCCTATTTTCCCATAAAACCTTATATTTTATTTTGTCATTACAGATTGGTTTGCATTTTTTAGAAATTTGAAAAGTTGAATAATACAATAAAATGTGGGACGGGACAATACAATGTCAGACTTCTTTAATCAGTGTCATTTATTGCTACATGTTCTTGGATATATTCAGTTTTTTTCTTTTTTAAGCTTTGTTACATTACATTGAACCATGCAGAAAATTTTTTAAGGTTTTTTACTATTTATGTATTTGAGAGAGAGAGAGAGCAGAGTGAGAGAGAGCAAGAGAGTGGGAGAGAGAGAGAGAAAACACAAGTGTGTGGGGGTAGGCAGAGGGAGAAGAAGACTCCCCACTGAGCAAGGAGCCTGGAACGAGGCTCAATCCCAGGACCCCAGGATCATGACTTGAGTCAAAGGCAGACACTTAAGCAACTGAGCCACTCAGGAAATCCAGGCTTTGTGGTTTTTTAAATTCATTCACTCGTTTATGCAGTTATGTTGTTTCCAACTCTGAGCTATTACAAGTAGACTTACCAGGAATTTTTGTGCAGGAGTCTTTCAAATGAGTGCATCTTTTCATTTATCTTGTGTAGAGTTTCACCCAGGAGGGCAGTGAGGGGATCACTGTGGAGGCACACGATTAATATTTGAAGAACGTGCTACACTGTTTTCCCAAGTATTATTATTTTACTTTCTCACTAGCAATGTATGAGAGTGCCCGTTGCCCTTCATCCTCAAGAACACTTAGCATGGACAGTCTTTTAACTTTTTTAGCCAGTCTGATGTCTGAGAAGTGACATCTGAGTGTGGTATTTGCTTTTGTTTCAACTGGGAAAATATTTTTCATTTTCTTTTATCTTTCTTTTACTTTATTATCAGTTCATGGGAGATCTATCCTCTTTTTTTTATTTTATTTTTATTTTTTTGAGATCTATCCTCTTAATAGCTTCCATTATACATATATTACATCATCCTCAACCATTCATCTGTCGATGGACGTTTAGGTTGTTTCCCTATCTGGACTATTGAGAATAGTGCTGCAATGAGCACAGGTGTGCTGATATCTCCTCCAGATCTTGATATCAATTCTTTTGAAGAAATACTCAGAAGTGGGATTGCTCGATCATATCGTAGTTTTATGTTTAATTTATTGAGGAACCTCCACACTGTTTTCCAGAGTGGCCACAACAGCTTGCCTTCCCACCAACAGTATGCAAGGGTTCCAGTTTCTCAATTTCTTAACATCCTCACTAACACTTTTCTTTCTTTCTTAAATTATAGCCATTCCAACAGATGTGTGGTAATATCTCACTGTGGTTTTGATTTGCATTTACCCTTTTTCATGTACCTGTTGGCCACTGGAAAATGTCTGCTCAGGTCTTTAGCCCTCCCATTTATATTTTATAAGTTTCTTTTTAAAAGTTTTTAAAAAAGATTTTATTTATTTTTCATGAGAGACACAGAGAGAGAGAGAGAGGCAGAGACACAGGCAGAGAGAGAAGCAGGCTCCATGCAGAGAGCACGATGTGGGATTTGATCCTGGGTCTCCAGGATCATGCCCTGGGCTGAAGGGAGGCATCCCACCATTGAGCCAACCAGGCCGCCCATCTTTTTAAAATTTTAAATTGATTAATTAATATATAATGAATTGTTGCTTCAGAGGTAGAGATCTGTGATTCATCAGTCTTTTTAAATTTTTATTTATTTATTTTAAAATATTGTATTTATTTATTCATGAGATACACAGAGAGAGGCAGAGACAGGGGCAGAGGGAGAAGCAGGGTCTCTACAGGGAGCCCGATGTGGGACTCGAACCCGGGATTCCAGGATCATGCCCTGGACCGAAGGGAGGCGTCCCACTGCTGAGCCACCCAGGCATCCCATTTTTAAAATTTAAATTGAATTAGCCAACATATATTAATTACATCATTAGTTTTAGATGTACTGTTTTTAAATAATAAAAAAAAAAACATGGACACCTGTGTGACTCAGAGGATGAGCATCTGCCTTTGGCTCAGGTCTTGATCCCAGGGTCCTGGGATGGAGTCACACATCAGGCTCCCTGAGGGAGCCTGCTTCTCCCTCTGACTGTCTCTGCCTCTCTCTGTGTCTCCATGAATGAATGAATGAATATTAAAAAAAGAGATTTTATATATTTGCCGGGAGAGAGAGAACAAGCATAAGCAGGGGAGAGGGAGAGGGAGAAGCAGGTTCCCTGTTGAGAAGGGAGCCTGATGCAGGGCTGGATTCCAGGACCCTGGGATCATGCCCTAATACAAAGGCAGACGCATAACTGACTGAGCCACCCAGGCACCCCTGTAGTGTTCATTAATTTGTCAGTTGCATATAACATCCAATAATCATCACATCACGTGACCTACCTAATCCTCATCATCCATTTACCCCATCCCACCCACACACCTCCAGCCCAGCAACTTTCAGCTTGTTTTCTATAGTTAAGAATCTCTCATGGGTTTCTCCTTCTCTGATGACTTCCCATCCAGTTTTCTAAAAACTCCCTTCTGTTATGATCCTCTGCACAGTTTTTTATATTCCACATATGAGTGAAAGCATACGATAATGGTTCTTCTCTGGTTGAATCATTTCGCTCAGCATCATACCCTCCCTTTCCATCCACATCAATATAAATGCTAAGTATTCATCCTTCTGATGGCTGAGTAGTATTCCATTGTATATATATATAGCACATCTTCTTTATCCATCCATCTGTCCATGGATATCTTGGTTCTTTCCACAGTTGGGATATTGTACACATTGATGTTAGAACATTGGAGTGCAAGTCCCCCTTCAAATCACTACATTTGTATCTTTGGGGTAAATACCTAGTAGTGCCATTGTCAGGTCACAGGGTAGCTCTATTTTTACCTTCTTGAGAAGCCTCCATGTTGTTTTCCAGAGTGGCTGTACCAGCCTGCATTCCCACCAGCAGTGGAAGAGGGTTCCCCTTTCTCTGCATCCTCATCAACATTTACTGTTTCCTGTCTTGTTAATTTTAGCCATTGTGACTGGTGTATGGTGATAACTCATTGTGGTTTTGATTTGTATTTCCCTGATGCCAAGTGATGTGGAGCAGTTTTTCTTGTGTCTCTTGGCCATTTGGATGTCTTCTTTAGAGAAAGTTCTGTATAGATGTTGGAAACTAGCCCTTTATCTGATATGTCATTTGTAAATATCTTCTCCAATTCCATAGGTTGCCTTTGAGATTTGTTGACTTTCCTTTGCTGTGTAGAAGCTTTCTATCTTGTTGAAGCCCCAAGAGTTTTTTTTTTTTTTTTTTTTACTTTTGTTTCCCCTGCCTTTGGAGACATGCTAGCCCATTTAAAATCAGATAATTTGTTTCATTTTTACTATGCTATTGTAGGTGTTCCTCATATATGTTAGATATTAACCCCTTATCTGTACATGGTCTGAAAATATTCTCTTCCATTTGGTAAGTGACCTTTTTATTTTGTTCATGGTTCCCATTGTTGTGCAGAAGCTTCTTAGTGTAATATATTCCATTTGTAGATCTTCATTTCTGCTGCCCAAGGTTTTTTTTTTTTTTTTGTCATATTCAAGAAGTCATCACCAAGACCAATGTTATCAAGCTTTTCTCCTGTTTTCTTTTTTTTTTTTTTTTTTTCTCCTGTTTTCTTGTAGGAGTTTGTGATCTTACATTCAAGTCGTTGATCCACTCTGAGCTGATTTGTCTATGTGTAAAGTAAGTGGGCAATTTCATTCTTTTGCGTGTAGCTATCCACTTTCTCCAATATCATTTGTTGAAGAGACTATATTTTCCCACTATATATTCTTGACACCTTTGTTCAAGATGCATAGACCTTATATGCATGGATTTAGTTCAGGGCTCTCTTTTCTGTTGCATTGTTCTGTCTCACTGTCAATACTGTTACCTGACAGAGAGCTGGTTCTTTTTTTTTTTTTTAATTTTTTATTTATTTATGATAGTCACAGAGAGAGAGAGGCAGAGACTTTAGGCAGAGGGAGAAGCAGGCTCCATGCACCGGGAGCCCGATGTGGGATTCGATCCTGGGTCTCCAGGATCACGCCCTGGGCCAAAGGCAGGCGCCAAACCGCTGCGCCACCCAGGGATCCCTAGAGAGCTGGTTCTGAACACAGTTTTGGCTGCTCACACCCCACAAATCCACACTTGCGAGTTAAGTAATGGGAGGTGAGGAAGTGTTTTTTTTTTTTTTTTTTTTTTGGAAATGTTTCTATATTCAGGAAGCCACAATGCTGGGAAAATGGTGGACTGCTGTTTCAAACACTGTGTTCCCCATCCATGGGGACTGGGAGTGGAGGGTGATTACAAGTGGAAGGCATGAGAGGGAGCCTGCATGCAGGAGAAGCAGGTGGGTGGAACTGGTTTCTGTGGACATGACCCTGAATAGACTTGCTGGCACGCAGGGAGGCTGTTGTCCAATGGAGGCAGGACTCATCACCTGGGAAAGTTTGGTCCTTCACTCCTCAAGGCCAGTGGTCTGCAAATCCCAAAGAAATTAGGTTAGTTCTGCTACAGATCATGGGACTTGGGTCAGCAAGCAATGGGGCACATGCTTGGAGCAAGTGAACACTTAAACCTGGTTGGATTGCTGTCATGATGCCACACTGCTTTGATGAGTGTAGTTTTGGAATGTAGTTTGAAATCAGCAAGAGTGATGCCTCCAGCTTTGTTTTTGATCAAGATGGCTTTCGCTATTTGGTGTATTTTGTGGTTCCATACAAATTTGAGAATTTTTTTTTTATCTTTCTCTGAAAAATGCTGTTGGCATGTTGATGGGGATTGCATTGTATCTTTAGATCATGTTGAGTAGTATGGATATTTTAACCCAACTAATTCTTCCAATCCATGGAAAGGTGATATCTTTTCATTCCTTTCTGTGTATACCAATTTTTTTCATCAGTGTCTCATAGTTTTCTGTGTTTCTCTTTCTCATCCATGATTACATTTAGTCCAAACTATTTGTTTCTTTTCCTTCTTCCTTTTTTTTCACAGAAGACTTTGAATTCTTTTACTTAGCTGTAAACAAGTTCGTTGCAACAAAATTTCTTTTGGTGTGAAGAGCTCCTAACATGTTTTTCTACAGCAGGAAAATATTACTGTTCAATGTCATTGAGAATCTTCCACAGAAATCATGCCAATGGAGTGAGATTATCACAATGTATAGTATATTATTCCACTCTAAGTATATTATTTTCTGGTACACTTGCAATTTTAAAAGTGTACCAACTCACTTGGGTAGTGTAGGAAGTAGGAAACTTCAAAAGCCATAGATACAGAGCTTAGGAAGGTAAAGGCTGTGAGTGTCCCTTTTCATTTAATGTATGCTTGATTTTCCATTCTTCACAGATAAACAGGCAGTTCCTGCTATTCCCTGTGCCAATAAAGAACAGATCTTCCAAGGAATGGAATTTACTCTGACATTCTCATAGGTATGATGAAGTTTTTCCAAAGCTAAGTGCCAAGATATCAGCAAGTGTAACTTTGGGCAATGATCCAAACAACAAGCTCTGCTTTCTTGGTGGTGGCAAATGGAGAACTTTGTCTTGTTTTCTGTGAGTAGACACTGAAGCCACGATGTCTTTGTCTTTGCCTCTCTTCTAGTTGAGTGTGCTCTGCTTATTCCTTAACCCAGAATCTGTGGGGTTTGGGGGTTGGCTCCTAGGCTGTATCTCTAGTCACCACAGAGCAGAGCTCACCTGCCTCTGCCACTATAGACAGGACTATTGCCTGCCTCCAGGTGCCTGCCTCCACCCCTCATGGCACCTCCAGAGCAAAGTATGTCATTGTTTCTGATGCCATTATAAATGGGATGATTTTATTTATATTCCAGATACTTTGCCATATGTTATTCGTTAGTGTATAGAAATGCACTGACTTGGGGAGCCTGGGTCACTCAGTTGATTGAGCGTCTTACTTTGCTGTGGTCATGATCCCAGGAGCCCAGAATCAAGCTCCGCCAGGGGCTCCCTGCTGGACGGGGAGTCTGCTACTCCCTCTCCCTCTATCACTCCCCCTGCTTGTTCTCTCTCTGTCAAATAAAGAAAAAATAAAATAAATAATAAATACATAAATAAATAAATCTTTATAGAAATACACTGATATCTGTATATTGATTTTGCATCCTGCAGCTTCCTGATCTGTTTATTAGTTCTGACAGTTTTTCATGGAGCCTTTAGAGTTTTCTGTACATAAGATCATGTCATCTACAAACAGACAGTTTTACTTCTTCTTTTCTGGCATGAACATCTTTTATTTCTTTTCTTGCCTAATTGCTCTGGTTAAGACTCTCAGTACTATGCCAAATAAATGTGGTGAGAATGAGCACCCTTGTCTGTTTCTTGTTCCAGTAGGGAAGCTTTCAACCTTTCATCATTGTGTATGAAGTTCACTGGGAATTGCCATATACAGCTTTTATTATGTTGAGGAGTGGCATACTCTATATTTTTCTATACTTGTTATTTCTGCATACCTGTGTCTTTGCACAAAAAAAAAAAATTCCACTAGTCAGAAAGGGTTACACTCCTGCACTGTTGCTGGGAATGTAAATTGGGAAGCCATTCTGGAAGTCAGTATAAACATCCCTCAAAATGTTAAAAAATAGAACTACCCTGTGATCCAGGAACTGAACTACTAGGTATTTACCCAGAGGATATAAAATACTAATTCAAATTGATACACACATGCTGATGTTGCTAGCAGCATTATTTACAATAGTCAAACTATAGATACAGCCCAAATGTTCGTCAGTTGATGAATGCATAAAGGTGATATGGTACACACACACACACACACACACACACACACACATTAGAATAAGACTGAGCCACAAAAAGTAATGAAGCCTTGTAATTTGCAACAATGTGGATGGAGATAGAAAGTATTATATAAGTGAAATAAGTCAGTCGGAGATAGAGAAATACCATATTATTTCACTCCTGTGGAATTTAAGAAACAAAGCAAATTAGAATAGGGAAAAAGAGAGACACAGAGAGAGGCAAATGAGGAAACAAAGTCTTCACTATAAATAATAAACTGTTGGTTGCCAGAAGGGAGATATGTGGGGGAATGAGTGAAATAGGAGATGGGGTTAAGGAGGGCATTTGTTCTGATGAGCACTGGGTATTGTAAGAAAGTGTTGAATCACTGTATTGTAGAGATGAAACTAATATTACACTATATGTTAACTAACTGCAATATATTTTATTTTATTCTTTAAATTTTAAAGATTTTTTTTTGAAGTGGGGCAGGGCAGAGAGAGTGGGAGAGGATCTCTAGCTGACTCCCCACTGAGCACTGGGGCCTGATGCAGACCTTGATCCCATGACCCCAGATCATGAACTAATCTGAAACCAAAGGTCAGATGCTCAATTGACGGAGCCACTCAGGAGCCCCAACTAACTAGAATTTAAATAGAACCTTTAGAAAATGCCCACTCGTCCATTTTTTAAAAGATTTTATTTATTTATTCATGAGAGATACAGAGGGAGAGAGAGGCAGAGACACAGGCAGAGGAGAGAAGCAGGCTCCATGCAGCGAGCCTGATGTGGGACTCGATCCCGGGTCTCCAGGATCACACGCTGGGCCGAAGGTGGCACTAAACCACTGAGCCACCCGGGCTGTCCCCAATTTTTGTCACTAAAATAGTGACACTGGCATAAGTCTAGACAACTAGTTAAGAAAGGCCTCTTAATATGATGCAATATAAAACCCAAGAAGCATTCTTGATGAAAAAAATGTAACCTGAATCTATTTAAGCTTTGATATTCATTTTCCAATAAAAGGGAAGTATAGGGTTTAGAGAAGCAAGTGAAATGACACCATAAGGAAACAAAGTCAGAATATGGACATCCTACATGACAGCATGTCTGGTGGTCTTTCAAAGAGTTTATATCATAAAAAGTTGAGGAGGTAGAGGACCATTACATAGTGAAATGTTTTGCTTACTGAGTTTTCAAAAACGCCCATGAATCTGGCAGCTAGATCAGGAAACAGAACATTGTTAGCACCCAAGAAGTTCCAGCTCTCTTCCAGTTCTAAATGCCTTCTTTAAAAAGATATATTTATTTATTTGTGAGAGCAGGGATGGGCAGGAGCACAGGGAGAGAAATCCACAAGGAGGAAACCTGAGTGGCTCAGTGGTTGAGCAACTGCTTTTGGCTCACCTCATGATCCTGTGGTCCTAGGGTTGAGTCCTCCATCAGGCTCCCCACAGAGAGCCTGCTTCTCTCACTGCCTGTCTCTTTCTGTCTTTTTGTGTCTCTCATGAATAAATAAATAAATCTTAAAAGAAAGAGAGAGAGAGAGAGAGGAGAGAGAGAGAGAGAGAGAGAAAGGAAACAAGGAGACTCCTGACTGAACTCTGAGCCTCATAAGGGGATCTAACCCAGGGCCCTGACTTCATGACCTGAGCCAAAATCAAGAGCCAGCCACTTCTCCCACTGAGCCACCCAGGTGCCCCCCATTTATATGCTTCTAATGTTCAATCACCTTTGCTTTCCTGGGACAAACTGAACTTAGTCCTGGTCTACTGTCTTATTCTATGTACTATTGAATTTGGTTTGAGAATACCTTGTCTAGCATTTTTGCCTCTCTGTACATCAGGATGACTGGCCTGATACTTTCCTCTTTTTGTACATTGGTTGTTGGTCCTCTTTCCATTTAAAGGTTATAGTAACCTCAGAATGAGTTGGGGGATATTCTTTCTTTTCTATGGATGAACTTGTCTGATTTTTTTTTAAGATTTTATTTATTTATTTATTCATGAAAGACTGAGAGACAGAGAGAGAGAGAGAGAGCGCCAGAGACAAAGGCAGAGGGAGAAGCAGGCTCCATGCACCGGGAGCCCGACGTGGGACCCGATCCCGGGTCTCCAGGATCGCGCCCTGGGCCAAAGGCAGGCGCCAAACCGCTGCGCCACCCAGGGATCCCAACTTGTCTGATTTTGAGACGATTTGTCTTGAAAGTTCTATGAAACTGATTAAACTTATGAAGTGGAAAATTTATTCTCTTTCCTTAAAATCTTTTCATATGGAGAATCTCAGATATACAAAGAGAGTTTGTATACAAACGTGTACAAATGGACTCTAGTTCATTATATCAGAGAGAATAGTATCCTGATAGTATCCTGAACCCCCATGTACCCATCTCCAGCTCCAAAGTATCAAATCCTGTGAACCTTGCTGTACCTATCTCCCTTATACTCCTCCACCCACTGGATTCAATATTAGAAATCATACAATATTGTTTGGAAACACTTTGTATGTACTTCTAAAATATTAGGCCCCACCAATTACAAAACATCAAACTTAGAGAAAGTTGCAAGATTATTATTAGAGGGAACTCTCATATATCTTTCATGCTTATTTACCAATGCCACATGTGTATTCTATGTGTATACATGTAAATATACTCATTAGCATGCATACAAACCTTCATTTTACATATATGTATATATATATGATTTTTTGATGAATCAAATGAAAGTTATAGGTATCTTAATACTTCATTCTAACTTCAGCCGATATCTCATCAGAACCAGGATTTTCTCCTATATATCCAATGAATGATACTCAAGTTCCCCCAATTTGATATTAATACAACAATATAATCTACTATGATGTCTACATTAGCTTCCAGTTACTGCTGTAACAAATAACCACCAACACGACAGCTCAAAAGCAACAGACATTTCTTATCTTATGTTTTGGGAGGTCAGAAGTCCAATATGGGTTTTACTGAGCTAAAATAAATATATTTGCAAGTCCACATTCCTTTCTAGAGGTTCTAGAGGTAGATCCATTTTCTTGCCTTTTCCAGTTTCTGGAGTCTGCTAATACTCCTTGACTTGTGGTCTCTTGATTTGGGCTCAGGTCATGATGTCAGGGTCCTGAGGTCAAGCCCTGCACTGGGCTCCCTGCTCAGTGGGGAATCTGCTTGAGGATTCTTTCCCTCTGCCCTCCCCATTCTCAGGAGCATCTCTCTATCTCTCTCTCCCAAATAAATAAATAAACCTTAAAAAAAAGATTTATTGGAATCCCTGGGTGGCTCAGTGGTTTAGCGCCTGACTTCAGTCCAAGGCGTGGTCCTGGGGTCCCCGGGTTGAGTCCCAATTGGGCTCCCTGCATGGAGCCTGCTTATCCCTCTGCCTGCGTTTCTGCCTGTGTCTCTGTCTCTCTGTCTCTCATGAATAAATTTTTAAAAACTCTTAAAAATAAAAAAAAGATTTATTTACTTATTCATGAGAGACACAGAGGGAGAGGCAGAGACATAGGCAGAAGGAGAAGCAGGCGCCCTGCAGGGACCCCAATGCGGCACTTGATCCTGGACCTCAGGATCACGCCCTGAGTGAAAGACAGATGCTCAACTGCTGAGCCACCCAAGCATCCCATAAATAAATAAATCTTAAAAAAGAAAGGATCTCACACTGGTGCTACTGCATACCTGAAGAAGGAAAAAAGTATGGGCTGAAAAAGTTCTGAAGAAATAATAGTCCAAATTTAGCTTGAGTGAAGCCCGAACATGATAAGCATCACTAAGACACATGACAAATTTCTGAAAACTAAAAACAAGAGAAAAGACTGTCTTGAAAAACAGCCAGAATAACAACCCATTGCATATTAAGGAACACTGATTCAAGTGACGGTAGGTTTTATATCTGATGGCATGGAGGCCAGAAGGAAGTGGCCTGTTTTTTAAGTGGAGGACAAATCCTGTCTCTGGCAAATGATCCTCAGGAGTAAAGGGGAAATAAGGAAATTTTCAGATGGAGGAAGATTATGAAAATTTGTTGCCAGCTGACCTGCTAAAAAGAATGGCCAAAAGAAAAGATATCCAATTCATCCTTCTCCATTGCTTATGTTTGGTGTCCAATCTAAAGCTAACCCTGTTTACATTGTTTTGAAATAACCACTTCTTTCACCCCTTTGGGGGCTCAAACTAACGATACTGACATCAAGAGACACAAGCTCCACTGACCAAGGCAGCCAGGTGCCCCAAACCAAATTTAAGACTATTCATTTTTTAGAGAGAGAGAGTGAGAGAGCACAGGAAAGAGTAGCAGAGGGAGTAGCAGGCTCCCACTGAGCAGGAAGGCCTATGTGGGGCATGATCCCAAGACCCTGGGAATACGACCCAAGCTGAAGGCATACCTTTAACTGACTGAGCCACCCAGGTGCCCATCAAATATATTCAAAGATTTTATTTATTTGTTATGGAGAGAGAGAGAGGGAAGGAGCACAAGCAGAGGGAGGGGCAGAGTGAGAAGTAAGCCCTTCACTGAGGAGGGGGCCCATGTGAAACTTGATGGGGGGAGGCTTTACCCCAACCTGGGATCATGACCTGAGACGAAGGCAGACCTTAACTGACCGAGCCACCCATGAGTTCTGCCCCTAAGCAAAATTAAAATAATTGAAATCAGAGAATGTTCTCTAAAAATAGTAATCATGGCTCCTGGGTGGCTCAGCGGTTGAGCATCCGCCTTTGGCGCAGGTTGTGATCCTGGGGCCCTGGGATGGAGTCCCACATTGGGCTCCCCACAGGGAGCCTGTTTTTCCCTCTGCCTGTTTCTCTGCCTCTGTGTGTCTCTCATGAATAAATAAATAAAATCTTTAAAAAAATAAAAATAGTAATCAAACTAGAAATCAATAACAGAAAAATCTCCGAAACATTTGGAAAGTAAGATACATATATGTAAATAAACTATGGATCAAAAAGCTAGTCTCAAAAGAAATTTTAAAAATACACAGAATTAAATTAAATACACAAAAAGAATCTTCACTATTTGTGGGATGCAGCTTATCCTGTGCTGAGTGGGGAATTTGTGTTTTTTTAAAAAACATTTTATTTATTTATTCATGAGAGACACAGAGAGAGAGAGAGAGAGAGGCAGAGACACAGGCAGAGGGAGATGCAGGCTCCATGCAGGAAGCCGTATGCGGGACCCGATCCCGGGACTCCAGGATCACGCCTCAGGCCAAAAGCAGGCACCAAACCTCTGAGCCACCCTGAGTAGGGAATTTGTACCCAGAAATGCTTACAAGTGAGGAAATACTCAAATTGGTCATCTAAGTTTACCACAAGAACTAGGAAAATAAGAGAAAAGGGAACCAAACTAAAAGCAGAAAGAAAGAAAGAAAGAAAGAAAGAAAGAAAGAAAGAAAGAAAGAAATCATAAAGAGAAGAGCACCCAGGTGGCCCTTATGTTGGACACTGTCAGTGGACAGAATGGACCTGAGCCCCATAGAAGGGCAGGGCTGGGTCCGTAACATCAGAGTTGGTTCTGTAGATAGAATGTGGATGTGAAGTAGGAGATGGGGGAGGCTCTGAGGGGCCTAGTCTTTTCTCTCCCTCTGAGGGGTCACAGGCAGATGCAGGAACCCTCAAATGTTGGCTTCTACCCTGGGAGATCTTCAGGCTCCACTTGCCCTTGGGTGGAACGTTTACTCTGCCCAGAAGGGCAGGCAGAGGGCAAAGGACTCTGACACCAGGCACAGGGATCAGTCAGGAGGAGCTGGGGGAAGAGCCCAGGGTTCTGCTCAGCCCTGCTGCCTGGGGCTCAGGAAACAGGATGTTGTGCTCAGGGGGGCTGGGTGATGGGTAATGGGTGTGTTTCCAAGGTCAGGCATGAAGGGTCAGAAGTTCATCATGAAACATTTCTGCCTTCAGTAGGCAAGGGAGTGGCTTGAATCTCAGGGGGCAGGTTGTCTCCCAAGAGGCTGGAGCAGACTCCCATCTGCCCTGAGGCCACACTCTGGAGGCAGCCATCAGCCATGCAGGGAGCTGGAATGGTTGTGCCAGAGAGGAACATCCACACATGTGTAAAGTGTTTAGGATTGAGAGATGAGAGCAGAAATCGGGTTGTCCCATGAGAATGCTACTTCTGCCTCACTGCACTCTCTTCTGTAGAACAGAAATGGGCAGCCTCTCCAGCAGTCCCTCATTGCCTCCTCCCTGCTCAAGTCCTGGGGGGAGCAGGGCTGAGACGCTGTCCGTGGTGCTGAGGACCCTCAGGCCTTCCCAGGGCTTGGGAGCCTTGATCTTCTAGGTGTGTCTGCTTTCTCCCATTCTTTTTTTTTTTTTTTTTTCTCCATTGTTAACAAGGAGCATGTGGAGATGGACTGGCCTCTGTCTCCACCACCTAGGGCAGTGAGGGTGCTGTGCATATCACTGGAGGAAGTGACTCCACAGTCAAATGACTAGGTCCAGGCTGCTCACCAGCAGTTTGTAGAGAAGGTTGATGAACTTGACCAGAATTGATCCATGTCCCTGAATATCCTCAAGATTTATTGCTGGTTCTCTGGCTCAGATAGCGGCTCCCGACACCACTTAGGTCTGGAGTCTCAGGAGGGTCCATGCAAGGAGCAGTACCATGGGGAAACTAAGAAGCTACTTCTGCTTTGGGTTTAATCTGCCAGTAAATGTTTGTGTCAGGGTGTTGTAATTCCTGTAAAACAAGAAGAAGCCTCTGAACCCCTGTAACCCTCTTAGAACATATCTGGGAGACTTTCAGGTTCCAGGCATAATAGGGCTGCTCTCTGGGAGCCTGGCTGTGTGGCAGGTTCCTGCCACAGGCCCCTTCTTTCCCCTACCATCCCCCTACTCTGCTGTTTCCTGAACCTGAATGCACAGCCAGGGGTAGGTTAGAGGCAGATCTTCAGCCCCCTTGGGATTTAGGGACCAGAACATCCATTGCCCTACTCACCTGGTAGATAGAAACTGCTGCCATGGGGCTGGACAGTGAGTCCTAAACAGAAGAGAATGGGTGTTGATAACAGAGAAGAAGTGACCAGATCTGCCTCTTGAGCAGCCTTCTCCAAGCCTGCTAACCCAAACCCCTGTCCCAGCTCATTCCCCACTGCATTCTCTGCCCCAATCCTGTTAGCTCTTGACCCCTGGCTGATGGTCTCAGTGCCCATCTTCCCCTGGATGACCTCCAGGGTTCACACTAGGCCAGGGAGCAGGGAAAACTCAGTACATGGTGGGGGCTGGTCCTGCCCCAGGAGAGGGTCGATCCATTCTTGGCCGGAATGAGGCTTGCCTTGTCCTGGCTACTGGGGGACACAGGCCTTGTGTTGTCCTGTGGAATTGATTGGTGGCCCTGCATTGAGCCTGCACAGCCTGGTCCCCAGTGGAAAGAGTGGGGGAGGAGTGAGCTTACCGGGGATGTGTTGCTGCTGGCTGGACCATGGCCTGAGAGCAGAGACAGGAATTAGCACCCAGGGCTGTGAGGAAGCTTGAGCTCACCCTCCCAGTCAGGGACATGTCTTTAGCTCTCAGAGAACCACAAAAGGATAACCTCCCAGGGAGACTGATGGTCCATTTTAGAGCCCAGTGATGGCCAGGTGCTGACTAATGATCAGATTTCCAGAGGTCAGGAATTATAGGTAGTGGAGGTACTCTGGCTGAAGCCCCAGAGAAAGAGTCAGAAGCCAAGGGGGTGACTCCAGGAGTGGACATTGTGGGGCAGATCTAAGGAGCTCCCAGTACCACCAGGGCTGAACAATACTCACGGGCAGTGGATGCTGGATGCCAGAGCTCTCTGACATCATGCCAGGCACTGGCCCTAGAAGAGATCATGCTTATGGGTGAGGGGTGCAAGGTGAAGTCACAGCATTTGGTGTCAGAGCAGGGGAAAAGGAAAATCCTCATTCAGGCAGGAGTTTGAGAATTCCTCTCTCCACCACTGCTGATTAAGAAAGCAAGGGCCCAGGAGAGGGGAAAGGAAAGGCCTTGGGAGCACATCTGTCCCAGGCCCAGAGGGGAAGACCTGCAGACAATGAAATCTAGGAGAAATTGTCCTGAAAAGGGATGGAGGACCCAGGAGAGGAATCAAACATGAGGGTTTGACTGAGCGGAAGGGGAAAGGCTGCAGGTGTATGTTCAGGACATGTGGGGAGCCCTGGGGATGCTGGATCCCTGAATGCGGGGCCCCTGATGTGGTCAGACCCTCACTCTCTCAGGCCAGAAGATGCTGTAATGTGACAACAGCCTTTATTCCATCTCTATCTGCCTGGAAGAGGCATAAAGCATGTCACAGGATCTCTCCCTGGATGAGCCCAGGTTCTCTGATCTCACACAACAGAGGCTCTGATTCCTGTATCTGCCATTTTGGGGGATGACCCTGCCTGGCCTGGCAGGTTATTCCAGTCTCCCTTGGGTGGCATTGGCCAGGACCACCCTCATATCCTGAGGTCACAAATCCACCTCACATGGTATATAGTCTTAAATAAACTATGGGGAGGTGCTGTTATTGATCACTTACAGCATTGCTGTAGATTTGATAAGTGAACCAGGACAACCCTGAGGAGCTGTTTCCTAGTTGCCCCTAATTTATAACCAGGGAGGCTGTGAATGAAGCACCCAGGTCAGCAGGTGGTCGGGAGGGAGCCTGATGCAATGAGAGGGAAAACCCAGGGGGCAGATGGGAGGCCTGGAAGAGCCAGCCCAGAATCATGGGTCAGGACAGGGTCTTCCTGTCTGGGGGTGAGCTGTGGGACAGGATAAGTTTGTGGGAAATGCCATTTTACCTTCCAGTCTTTGTGCAGAGCAAGAGACACCCCAGGGAAGCCGTGAGTGCTATTCCAAGCAGAACCCCAAGTGCAGTGCCAATGATGGACCTCACAGGGAGGCCTATGGTGCTTCTTTCATCTGAAATAAGAAGAAAAAGGGAGGGGAACGAGTCCCAAGTCGAATCTGGGGACACCAAGAGGGACGGTGGGGGAAGGGCCTGCTTAGGGAGTAAGGCAAGGCCACTGAGGTCTGGGTGGTGTGTGTGTGTGGTCACCACATAGTCCTCACCCCCGACTGCTACATCATTTCTGTTCCTCACAGTGAAACCTTGGACTTTCTCTAATCTTTACATTGTCCCCCCACCTCTGGGACTGTTCATCCTCTCATATTATACCTCTTCCTGTCTTCCTTTTTTATCATTGTTGGTCTTAAAAGAAGGCCCTTACCTGTCCATTCAGTACTGATTAAAGAGAATAACATTCTGACTGCTTTTGAGGTCAGCTCTATGCAAGGCACAAGAGAAATATTATCTCATCTGCTTCTTCTCCTGCCATGAGGGGCTTGGTATCATCCCCACTGTGCAAAATGAGTATCTGAGCGTTTAAAGGGCTTATCCAAATCAGTAAAAGTCACAGAGCTGGAACTTGATAATACAGCACTTAATCTCAAGTCCACATGACATTACAGCTAGTAACAAAAACTTAATAAAGGAAAAATACCTCTAAATTTCATTGAGTCCTAAATCTGTGTATGATACTATCTCAGGATTTCATCTCATAAGCTCAATGAAATTTAGCAGGTTGAGCGTCTTGCCTGATGTCCAACAGCTGATACATATCAGAACCAAAATGCTGACAAGATTAATTTAATTCTGGAGATCTTATTCACATTGTCCTACACACTATGAAGGAGGCTCTCGCCTTCTCTGAGGATGCATCCATTTGATATCCCCTCCCAGCAAAATATACTGAAGGAAGGGTGAGTGGTCAAGGGTCACTCACAGATCACATCCAGCTTGATGGGGTCACTTTTACTGGAACTGACGGGGTTGGCGACCTCACACTGGTAATTCCCAGAATCCTCCCTCTTGACAGGGTGTATGGTCAGGTTGCTGTTGCCCTGGGACAGGTTCCTTCTCTCCATGAGCTTTAGATTCTGGCCATTCAAAAACCACTGGATAGAGACCCCCGCATTACTTGTGGAGCAAGTCAGGACCACAGAGTCCTTATTTTCTGTGACTGTGAAGTTGGTGACCCAGAGAGAGGGCTTTGGCACTGGCTCTGCAGAGAAACACAGGAGGTGATGGAATGAGAATTGGCCTGAGGCCACACATCTTCCTCTGAGATCTCATACATCTGAGAGCCCCAGCAGGCTCTGTAAATGTACTCAAGAATATGACTCTCCTGTCTGCAGAAGGATAAGTGTCTTTTTTCAGGTGATGCTCTATAAGGAGAGGCCTACACCCTCCACCATCCCTCACATTCTGGTCCTCAGTCATGTGTCTGCTCTGCCTGGATGTCTCTGTAATATCAGCACCAGGAATCTCTTCCCTTCACATGGCCAGCAACCACATCATCAGGGGGAAAGATTCCTACTTCCTGACTTCAAAGTTACAGTAACCACCTTAACAGGAGTGTGATATAAAGACAGACATAGAGAGAAATGGAATAGAATAGGCACCCCAGAAACAAACTCTGTCATATGTGGTCCAATGATTTCAATAAGGTTGTCATGACCATTCAATGAAGAAAAAATGTAATCCACAAATGGTGTGGGAACACTGGATATCCATGAAAATGAATGTAGTTGGATCCGACCTTATACCATGTACAAAAATTAACTTCAAGTGATCAGACAATGAGAAGGAGGCAAGATGGCAGAAGAGTAGGGGTCCTTGTTTCATCTGGTCCCCTAGACTTAGATAACTTTCAAACTTTCCTGAACACCTATGAATTCAACCTGAGGTATAAAGAGAGAACAGCTGGAATGCTACAGAGAGAAAAGTGATCACTTCTTACAAGGTAGGAAGGCAGAGAAGAGGAATGGAGGGGATATATCAGAAGATAATCAGCGGGGGAGGGAGCCTTGGAAAGTCACTGCAGGAAAACAGTGCAGTGCAGAATTGGAAACTTTAGAAATCTGCTCCTGAGAGAGTCTTCCCTGACTGGAAAGGGCTCAGTGGGGGAAATATAGCAGAATCGCAGGAGGGGCAGTGAAGTCTCAATATTCCTAGAGACACAGTAAAAATAGGGGCACCCAGGAGAAAGCTTAACTGGTACCATAAAGTGCAAACTGCAGTCAGATTGCAGTACAGGACTGGAACGCAGCAATCCTCCTGGGGCATCTGGGAGAGGCAGGCTGGGAAGGTTGCCTGGCAGTGAACAGAAACAGGCTATCCTCCATCCCTTCCAGGGGCAAAAATCCAGCAGCACAGCACTTTCTGTCCCAGGGCCAGGAAACATACAGAAGCTAGCTATCCTCCATTCCCTCTGGGAAAGGAGGAATGAGGAGTGCACAAGACAGGGAAAGCTCTCCTGCTGCTAGGCCCCTACAAATTTCTACAAATCAGTGCCCCCATGCATACTCCCGGGAGGACCTAAACCAGTATGCACTGAGAGACTGCAGCTTGGTACACCTGGGGAGCTTTTGCCTCCAGGGCTGGAGATCTGGCCACTGCCCTTTCTTTTCTTTCACCTGGGAGAGGCGGGGCCTGGGAAACAAAGGCCTCACAGGACAATCAGCTTCATGCCAGGCCAAAGGCAGGGCATCTCTGTCCCTGACACCTGAGAATCAGTGCAGCAGGCCCTTCCCCCAGAACAGCTGGAAGAACAGGGGAATAGCAAATTTACTGACCAAGCAGCACTGGAAAGCTCCAGAACTGAGGGAAAATAATTTCTAGAACTTGAGGTTTTTCCCTTATAAGTTGTTTACCTTTCAGGTTAAAAATATCCAATATTTTTTTTCCTGCTATAACTCCAATATCTTATCAACTCTTCACTTTTAAGTTTTTTCCTTTTTGACTTTCATTATTTTTACAATTACATGCTATAGATATATTCTTAATTTTTGGATTCCTTTCAACATATTAAATTTAATTTTTGTAGATATATAAGTTATGGGTTGGTTTTTTTTTTTTTTAGCCTTGTTTTGTTTTATAATTTTGGAATTTAGTACCTTCTAACATACAAACCAAAACACACTCAGAACCAAGTGGAACACCATGTTGGTTCATTCTGTGAGATTATATTCTCTCTTCCTTCCCATTCTGCCCCCCACCCCTTTTATCTTGTTTTTGTTTCTGTGGTAGCTGTTGTGTCTCTATATAAGTTTTGCTGGTTTATATAAATTTGGAAATTATTACCTCTTTTTTAAAAGATTTTATTTATTTATTCATTAAAGACAGACAGAGAGAGAGAAAGAGACAGACAGAGACAGAGACACAGGCAGAGGGAGAGGGAGAGGCAGGCCCCACGCAGGGATCCCAATGTGGGACTCGATTCCAGGACTCCAGGACCACACTCTGGGCTGATGGCAGGTGCTAAACTGCTGAATCACCTGGGTATTCTCCAAGCACCTTCTAACATACAGAACAAAGTACACTCTGAAGCAAGAGGATTACCCTCTTGGTCCACTCTGAGACTATATTCTCTCTCCCCAACCACTTCCTCCCCACCCTTATTTTTTAATTTTTTACTATTTTAAAATTTTTTCACTTTCATGGGGTTTCTTTTCTTTTCCTTTCTTTTTCTTTTCTCTTCTGCTCCCTGACCTCTTTGGAATTGTCTAGGGTGTGTTTCATTTAGGTTATGGTTATTTTTGACGCTGCTCCCTCATACAGCCATTCTGCACTGGACAAAATTACTAGAAGGAAAAATTGACCACAAAAGAAAGAACCAGAAGTAATACTCTCTGCCACAGATCTAATGGATATGGATTTAAGTAGCATGTCAGAGATACAATTCAGGGATACAATTATAAAGTTATTGGTAGCTCTTGAAAAAAGCAATAAAGGACTCTAGAGATTTTCTTACTGCAGAATTTCGATCTAATCAGGCCAAAATTAAAAATACTTTAACTGAGATGCAATCTAAGGTGGATGCTCTAACTGCTGGGGTTAATGAGGTGAGAGTGACATAGAAGACAAGTTGATAGAAGGAAGGAAGTTGAGGGAAAAAGAGAAAAACAATCAAAAACCTACAGGAGAGGCTTCAGGAAATAAGTGATAGTTTGAGAAGGAATAATATTCACCTCATTGGGATTGCAGAAGATGTGGAGGGAGAGGACCACAAAGTATATATGAACAAATTATAGCTGAGAACTTCCCTCATCAGGGAAAGGAAGCAGGCATTCATATCCATGAGATAGAGAGGAGCCCCCCCAAAATCAATAAAAACTGATCAACACCCCGACATATAATAGTGAAGCTTGCAAATTTCAGAGATAAAGAAAAAATCCTAAAATCAGCTCAAGACAAGAGATTCTAATTTATATGGGGAGAAATATCATATTAGCAGCAGACCTATCCATGGAGACCTGGCAGGCCAGAAATGGGCTGGCATGATATATTCGGGGTACTAAATGAGAAAAACATGCAGCCAAGTATACTTTATCCAAGAAAAAAAAATACTTTACCCAGCAAGGCTCAATAGAATAGAAGGAGAGACAAAGAGTTTTCAGGATAGACAAAAACTGAAAGAATATGTGACCACCAAACAAGCTCTCCAAGAAATATTAAGGGGGACCCTATAAGTGAAGGAAAAAGCACCCCAAAAAACCAATCTTCAGAAACAGGGACTGTATAGGTAATACTATGGTACTAAATTCATCTCTTTCAATAGTTACTCTGAAAGTGAATGGGCTAAATGATCCAATCAAAAGACTCAGGGGAACAGACTGGATTAAAAAGCAACCCATCTATATGCTATCTACAACAGACTCATTTTAGGCTTAAGAACACCTCCAGATTGAAAATGAGGTGGTGGAGAATGATTTACCATTCAAATGGTCCTCAAAAGAAAACTGAGGTAGCAATCTTCATATCAGATAAATAGATTTTAAACCAAAGACTGTAATAAGAGATGAAGAGAGACATTATATCATACATAAAAGGTCTATCCAACCAGAAGACCTAACAAGTATGAATATTTATGCCCTTAATGTGGGAGCAGCCAAGTATATCTACCAATTAATAACCAAAGTAAAGAGATATATAGATAATAATATATTAATAGCAGGAGACTTCAACACGGCATTCTCAGCAAAGGACAGATTTTCTAAGCAGAACATCACCAAAGAGGGGATCCCTGGGTGGTGCAGCGGTTTGGCACCTGCCTTTGGCCCAGGGCACGATCCTGAAGACCCGGGATCAAATCCCACATCGGGCTCCCGGTGCATGGAGCCTGCTTCTCCCTCTGCCTGTGTCTCTGCCTCTCTCTCTCTCTCTCTCTCTCTCTCTCTGTGACTATCATAAATAAAAATTTATTTTAAAAAATTAATAAGATAGACAAACCCCTAGGAAGCCTTATTAAAAAGAAAAAAGACTCAAATTAGTAAAATCACGAATGAAAGAGGAGCAATCACAACCAATACCAAGGAAATACAAATGATTTTTAAAATGTATTATGAGTAACTATAGGCCAACAAATTAGGCAATCTGGAAGAAATGGATGCATTCCTGGAAACCGACAAATTACCAAAACTGAAACAGAAAGAAATAAAAAACTTGAACAGGCCAATTACCAGTGAGGAAATGGAAGCAGTCATCAAAAACCTCCCAAGACACAAAACTCCAAGGCCAGATGGCTTCCCAGGGGAATTCTACCAAATATTTACTTTTTTTGTATTTTTTTATTGGAGTTCAATTTGCCAACATATAGCATAACACCCAGTGTCCAATCCGTCAAGTGCCCCGCTCAGTGCCTGTCACCCAGTCACCCCATCTCCCTGCTCACCTCCCCTTCCACTACCCCTTGTTCGTTTCCCAGAGTTAGGATTCTCTCATGTTCTGTCTCCCTCTCTGATATTTTCACTCATTTTCTCTCCTTTCCCCTGTAATCCCTTTCACTCTTTCTTATATTTCCCATATAAATGAAACCATATAACGTTTGCCCTTCTCCGATTGACTTACTTACTTACTCAGTATAATAACCCTCCAGTTCCATCCACGTCGGAGCAAATGGTGGATATTCGTCGTTTCTAATGGCTGATTAATATTCCATCATCACATCTTCTTTATCCATTCATCTTTCAATGGACACTGAGGCTTCTTCCACAGTTTGGCTATTGTGGACATTGCTGCTATAAACATCGGGGTGCAGGTGTCCTGGCATTTCACTGCATCTGTATCTTTGGGGTAAATCCCCAGCAGTGCAATTGCTGAGTTGTAGGGCAGTTTTATTTTTAACTCTTTGAGGAACCTCCACACAGTTTTCGAGATTGGCTGTACCAGTTCACGTTCCCACCAACAGTGCAAGAGAGTTCCCCTTTCTCCACATCCTCTCCAACATTTGTTCTTTCCCATCTTGTTAATTTTCCCCATTCTCACTAGTGTGAGGTGGTATCTCATTGTGGTTTTCATTTGTATTTCTCTGATGGCAAGTGATGCGGAGCATTTTCTCATGTGTTTGTTGGCCATGTGTATGTCTTCTTTTCTACCAAACATTTAAAGAAGAAATAATACCTATTCTACTAAAGCTATTTCAAAGGATAGAAATGGAGGGAATACTTCCAAACTCATTCTATGAAGCCAGCATTACCTTGATCCTAAAACCAGACAATGACCCCACCAAAAAGGAGAATTATAGACTACTTTCCCTAATGAACATGGATGTAAAAATTCTCACCAAGACACTAGCCAATAGGATCCAACAGTACCTTAAGACGATTATTCACCACAACCAACTGGTATTTATTCCTGGGATGCAAAGGTAGTTCAACATTCATAAAGCAATCAATGTGATAGATTACATCAATAAAAGATAAGACAAGAAACATATGATCCTCTCAATAGATGCAGAGAAAGCATTTGACAAAATACAGCATCCATTCCTGATCAAAGCTCTTCAAATCATAGGGATAGAGGGAACATTTCTCAATATCATAAAAGCCATTTATGAAAAGTCCACAGCAAATATCATTCTCATGGGGAAAAACTGAGAGCCTTTCCACAAGATCAGGAACATGACAGGGATATCCATTATCACCACTAGAAGTACTAGAAGTACTAGAAGTATTGGAAGTCCTAGCCTCAGCAATCAGGCAACAAAAAGAAATAAAAGGCATTCAAATTGGCAAAGAAGAAGTCAAACTCTCCCTTTTCACAGATGACATGATACTGTATATAGAAAACCCAAAAGATTCCATCCACCCGAAGACTGCTAGAATTCATACAGCCATTCAGTAATCTGACAGGATACAAAATTAGTGCACAAAAATCAGTTGCATTTGTATACACTAACAATGAGACTGAAGAAAGAGAAATTAAGGAATCAATCCCATTTATAATTGCACCCAAAGCCATAGGATACCTAGGAATAAACTTAACCAAAGAGGTAAAGCATCTACACTCTAAAACCTACAGAACACTTATGAAAGAAATAGAGGAAGACATAAAAAGATGGGAAAACATTTCATCTTCATGGATTGGAAGAATAAATATTGTGAAAATGTCAATGCTACCCAGAGCAATTTACATATTTAATGCAATCCCTATCAAAATACCATGGACTTTCTTCACAGAATTGGAACAAACAATCTTAAAATTTGTATGGGACCAGAAAAGACCCCAAATAGCCAGATGAATGTTGAAAAAACAAAACAAAACTGGGGGTATCACAATGCCTGACCTCAAGCTCTATTACAAACCTGTGATCACCAAAACAGTATAGTACTGGCATAAAAACAGACACATAGATCAATGGAACAGAATAGAGAACCCAGAAATGGTTCCTCAACTCTATGGTCAACTCATCTTTGACAAAGCAGGAAAGAATATTCACTGGAAAAAGGACAATCACTTCAATAAATGGTGTTGGAAAAAATGGACAGCCACATGCAGAAGAATAAAACTAGACCACTCTCTTACACCAGACACAAAGATAAACTCAAAATGGATGAAAGATCTAAATGTGAGACAAGAATCCATCAAAATCCTAGAGGAGAACCCAGGCAACAACCTTTTTGAATTTGGCCACAGAAACTTCCTGCAAGACATATCTACGAAGGTAAGGGAAACAAGAGCAAAAATGAACCATTGGGACTTCATCAAGATAAAAAGCTTCTGCACAGCAAAGGAAACAGTCAACAAAACTAAAAGACAACCTACAGAATGGGAGAAGATATTTGTAAATAACGTATCAGATAAAGGGCTAGTATCCAAGATCTATAAAGAACTTATCAAACTCAACATCCAAGAAACAAACAATCCAATCACGAAATGGACAGAAGACATGAACACCCATTTCTCCAAAGAAGACCTACACATGGCCAATAAGCACATGAAAAAATGCTTCACATCACGTGCCATCAGGGAAATACAAATCAAAACCACAATGAGATACCACCTCACACCAGTGAGAATGGGGAAAATTAACAAGGCAGGAAACAACAAATATTGGTGAGGATATGGAAAAGGGAACCCTCTTGCACTGTTGGTGGGAATGTGAACTGGTGTAGCCACTCTGGAAAACTGTGTGGAGGTTCCTCAAGAAGTTACAAATAGAGCTTCCTTAGGACCCAGCAATTGCACTACTGAGTATTTATCCCAAAGATACAGATGCAGTGAAAAGCCGAGACACCTGCACCCCAATGTTTATAGCACCAATGTCCACAATAGCCACACTGTGGAAGAAGCCACAATATCCTTCAACAGATGAATGGATAAAGAAGATGTGGTGTATGTATACAATGGAATATTACTCAGCCATCGAAAAGGACTAGTACCTACCATTTGTTTCAATGTGGATGGAACTGGAGGGTATTATGCTGAGTGAAATAAGTCAATGGAGAAAGACAATTATCCTATGGCTTCAATCATATGTGTGGTATAAGAAATAGTGAAAGAGACTATAAGGGAAAGGAGGAAAACTAAGTGGGAAAAAATTAGAGAGGAAGACAGACCACGACAGACTCCTAACTCTGGGGAAACAAACAAAGGTTTGCAGAAGGGGAAGAGGGTCGGGATATGGGGTAATCGGGTGATGGCCACTAAGGAGGACACTTGATGGGATGAGCACTGTTGGCAAATTTAATTTAAATAAAATATTTTTTAAAAGAAATAAAAAAAGATCAGACAGCTAAACATAAGAGTCTAAACTGTAAAAGTCTTAGAAGAAAACACAAAGCAAAAACTTATTGAGACTGGATTTCCCAATGATTTCTTAGATATGACACCCAAAGCAAAGACAACAAAAGAAAGAACAGATGAATGGGATTGCATCAACATGGAAAACTTCTGTGCATCCAAACACAATTGTCAGAGTGGTATCACTAGTTATGGAATGAACAGGATATGAAATACAGTCAATATATTCTAATGGGGCTGCCTGGTGATGGGTGGGAGTTACATTGTGTGGCACAGTATAATGTATAGAGTTGTTTGATCACTATGTTGCACACCCAAAACTAATGTCACATTGTGTTCATGTCATATAGTGTCACATTAAAGTTCACTAAAAAATAAAAAAGTGACAGCAATGAATGGATTGGAAGGAAACATTTGCAACTCATATCTGGTAAGAGGTTAACATCCAGAATATATAAAGCACTTCTGCAATTCAACAACAAAAAAACAACTTGAACTTGAGGATCCTTCTTTCTTCCCTATTTGCAAAGTCCTCTTTGTGTATAGGGCTCTCTGGAGCTGAGAACCCTTCTCTCCATGTTCCAGGCGGAACTCAAGGTCTGCAATGAAAATTTTGAGAGTAAGGGGAGGAAATGCCTGCAGACATGTCATGGGAGAGTTGAGGGACAGACCTAGGGATTGACCATATCAAGCAAATAGGAAATAACTTTTATAGGCTCTTTTTTGAAAAGCAGACAGACCTTCACCACACTGCTCAGTACAGATGCTCCAGGGATGCACTTACCAGAGACAGTGATGGTCTTGACTGTGGTCTTATTGAGGCAGGTGCCAGAGTTATAGACGAGGCAGGTATAGGATCCGCTATCGTTGGCAGTGATGTTGGGGATAAAGAGTTCCTGTGTGAATGGCGGGAGTCTCCCATTGATAAGCCAAGAATACTGTGCAGGTGGGTTAGAGGCTGTGTGGCAGGAGAGACTGAGGTTTGCCCCTAGACGGTAGTAGGAGTCTGAGGGGGAAATGGTGGGTGTGTCCGGGCCATCTGGAGCAAACAGAATAAAGCCACACAGGATAGAATCCCAGGGAAGGGGAACCTCCTAGTCTGCGTAAGAGCCACAGTGTCCCTCTAAGCTGGGTCCCAACCTTGTTTTTAAATGTCCCAACCGGGATCCCTGGGTGGCGCAGCGGTTTGGTGCCTGCCTTTGGCCCAGGGCGCGATCCTGGAGACCCGGGATCGAATCCCACGTCGGGCTCCCGGTGCATGGAGCCTGCTTCTCCCTCTGCCTATGTCTCTGCCTCTCTCTCTTTCTCTCTGGGTGACTATTATAAATAAATAAAAATTTAAAAAATAAAATAAAATAAATAAATGTCCCAACCAGGGGATCCCTGGCCACCCAGCGGTTTAGCGCCTGCCTTTGGCCCAGGATGTGATCCTGGAGTCCTAGGATTGAGTCCTACCTCAGGCTCCCTGCATGAGCCTGCTTCTCCCTCTGCCCGTGTCTCTGCCTCTCTCTCTCTCTCTCTCTCATGAATGAATAAATAAAAAAATAAATAAAATCTTTAAAATAAAACAAAATGATAAAACGTCCCAACAAGAAGCCCTCTGTGTTCACTGAGCCTGGGTCTGAGACATGAAGCTGTTTCCCCTCCCAGGCTGCTGACCCTCTCAGGAAGGAGCAGCCCATCCCCTTCTAGTCTTGTTTAGGCTGAGCCTGTCCAAATTTGCAGGACAAGAAGCCATGGCAGGCTGGGTGTCCAGCTGAGGATCATGGACATGGACCCCAAAAGGAGGGATGTGGCTTGGCCTCTGGCTGTGTGGACTTGAGCTGACAGCCTGGACCAGGTAGGAACAGAAATTACTCACAGAGCACATTCAGGGTGAATGGGTCACTACGATCAGCACTCACTGGGTTCCGAGTTTCACACTCATAGGGTCCTGTGTCATTCCTTGTGACACCATGTACAGTGAGAGTCCTGTTGTCCAGGGACAGCTCCAGCCTGGGACTGTCCGGGAGGCTCTTAGTGTTTACTGACCACAGGCAGCTTGTGCTCTGAGTCTGAGCTTCACACATTAACACTACAGAATCCGCATTCTCCACGGGGCTGGAGTTGTTGCTTGTGATGCTGGGTTTGTGTAACTCCGCTGTGTGCAGACAATAGAGAGAACATTGCCCTGTGTGGTACCTGTGATTCCTCAGCAGACATTTTTTTTAAAGATTCTATTTATTACAGAGACAGAGCACATAAGCAAGGGGAGGAACAGGCAGAGGAAGAAGGAGATGCAGATTCCCCACTGAGCAGGGATCTCCACCCAGGCTTCGAACCCAGCTCCCTGGGATCATGACTTGAACTGAAAGCAGATGCTTAACCAACTGAGGCCCCAGGCACCAGGCACCAGGTATCATGAGTCAGAGTTGGCATCTCCAGCTCTCAGCCAAACTGAGTCTTTAAAAGAATAAGGCAGGTGTGTATCTCAAGACAAATGCATGCAGATCTGAGCTCTGAGAGAAGGTAAGGCCCCTGCTCTGTGTGCCTGAAAGCACAGGCCCTCTCAAATGTGGATTACAGTATTTGGTCAGTATTTGAGACAAATGCAGAGAGCCCCGGACCTCTCCTGGTTCATCACAGACCTGACAGCCTGCCCTAGAGAATGGGTTCTGAGCAATAGTTACTGTTGAAAAAACCAGGAACAAGCCCAGAGGTCAGTTCACTTCTCAGCCCCCCCCCCCGCGGCATGTAGATGTAGCACCCCCTGGCTGTTTGATAACGAGTGACATGAGGCAGCGACCCCTTACATGGCAGAGCCGAGTCTGACCACCAAAGAGCCAGAGAATGATCAGGAAGCAGGGGTGGTGAGCGATGAATGATCCATCATCTCTTCAGAGAGGGGTCCTGGGTGCAGGATCCTAGGAGGTCTGGCCACACAGGCTCTCTGCCCTCCAGCGGGAGAGAATCCCCCACCATCCACTCCTTCCCTCCTAAGCAAAAGCAACTGAGTCTGCTACGCGTGGACCATGTGCTGGTTTCAGGAGCAGAGTCGGGAGGGGAAGGCAAGTCCCATCCCTTACCCCCCAGTGGGACCAACAGCAACACATCAGGAAACAGGCAGGTAAGGATGAGCCCCCTGGGGTGGCGGGCAGGAGCATTCTCCCTCTGATTGCTGAGGCAGGTCATTCTGAGTAAACTGGAGTGAGCCTCCATTTGGTCTCACTACCCAGACCAGCATCCCTCCCACTGACGGAGGAGACAATGGGGCTGGGTCTGCAGAGAGAACTTGGGTGACTGATGTGCTGCTCATCAGTTTGTGTGACTCCTATTCAGTGACTGTTTCTCCCTGTGCCTTGGTTTCCTCAGATGCAAGAGGAATAACGGTAGATGATGTCTACTTGCCAGGCCTGTGAATTAAGTTTTAACATCCTGAAATATCTGATTTAAATTTTGTCCATAGCAGCTGGTCAATCAAATGGCCTCTGTTCCTATTCACCCCACAGGAGAGGGCTCCCTGGGCCTGAATCTGGGTGGAGGAGGAGCTGCCAGGAGCATCTTACTGCTCTGTTGCTCCCTGAGGAGCTGCCTTTCCTCTGGAGGCCCCCAGTCCCCCACAGCAGTTGGCCAATGGACTGGGGACCTGTTATGTCTGTGCTGTCCGTTCTGAGCCTCAGGTGAAGGCCCAGGTACTGCCACTCCCCTCATGTGGCTCCTGACACTGAGCACTTGGCTGGTGACCAGCTTCAGCTTTTGGGAATTCCTTGCTCCCAGTCAGCTCTGCACAGGAGCCCTAACCCCATCCTGGCACAGACTCCCGGAGTCACCAGAATCAGGGGCCCCAAGACAGTGGTCTGGGCAGAGGCTTTCTGGGCTGAAGTCTGGGGAGGATCCCTCAGGCATGGCCTTGAATGAGTCCTGCAGGGTCTTGGTCAGATGATCACAAGAGTCTGGATTCCAGGAGAGGAATTCGTATCTCAGGAAATGTGTCTCCAGTGTGTGTGGGTCCCCACCTAAATGCTTGAACCCCTCATGGGACATAATGCAGAGAGGGATGGAGGCCCAGTGCAAGCCTGTGAATCCTGTGTGTGTGAAGTAGAATGCCCCCCACCCAACACCAGAGGTGAGAGAGAAATTACTCACGGAATACTCGGAGCTGTCCAGTTACTAGTGCAGTTTCAAATTTTCTGTTTATGATTTGTAGGATGTAAGATCCAGTGTCGCTCAGGGTGATGTTCTGGAACAGCAGGGATCCATTGGGGTATATTATCTCTCTGCCACTGTGTGCAGGCCCCGGGGTAATTACTCGTGTGTCTACTACATATAATACAATTTGATGGACAGGTGCTACAATTTCCCCTCTGAACCAGGTAAGGCCTGCTGTATCCCCAGGCAGATTGAGGACCCGCAGAAGAGCGTCCTTCCCTTCGGCAGCATTGGGAGGCACGGATTCCACAGTGACTTGGGCAGTGGTGAGCGGGTTCCAGGAGATTAAGAGTGAGACTAGGAGGGAAAAGAGGGGACAGATCAGTGTTTGGACCTATGTGTTGGGATGGAGAGCTGGGGCCCTGGATATGGAGCAGGTCCTAATCCCCCAGCCTCCAGGTGTGTGTGTGAGTGTGCACCCGTATCTGGGTGTCTCTGTGTGTCTCATGCTGGTCAAGTCAGTGGCATGATGACATTACTTTTGGGCCTTTGAACTTAATTTCCTCTGTTTTCTATGTTCTTCCTCAGATGTCTGTGGCTCAGTCCCTCACTGCCCTCAGATACCTGCTCACACTCAGGGGGTCCCTGGGAGAGGCCTGCCCTGACGCCTCCTCTGAGGACCTTCTGTCCTCACACTCTGACCTTTCCCTCTTCTGTTCCCTTCAGGGCCTTTTCAGTACCTGACATGACATTCACCATGACCAAGTGGGATTTATCCCGGAGATGCAAGGCTGGTTCACACTCATAAAGCAATCAATGTGATTGATTGTATCAGCAAGAGAAAAAACAAGAACCATATGATCCTCTCATTAGATGAAGAGAAAGCATTTAACAAATTACAGCATTCATTCCTGATCAAAACTCTTGAGAGTGTAGGCATAGAGGGAACATTCCTCAGCATCTTAAAAGCCATCTACAAAAAGCCCACAGCAGATACCATTCTCGATGGGGAAACACTGGGAACCTTTCCCCTAAGATCAGGAACAAGACAGGGATGTCCACTCTCACCCCTGCTATTCAACATAGTACTAGAAGTCCTAGCCTCAGCAATCAGGCAACAAAAAGACATTAAAGGCATTCAAATTGGCAAAGAAGAAGTCAAACTCTCCCTCTTTGCCAATGACATGATACTCTACATAGAAAACCCAAAAGACTCCACCCCAAGATTGCTAGAACTCATACAGCCATTTGGTAGCATGGCAGGATACAAAATCAATGCCCAGAAGTCAGTGGCATTTCTATACAATAACAATAAGACTGAAGAAAGAGAAATTAAGGAGTCAATCCCATTTACAATTGCACCCAAAAGCATAAGATACCTAGGAATCAACCTAACCAAAGAGGTAAAGGATCTATACCCTAAAAACTTCAGAACACTTCTGAAAGAAATTGAGGAAGACACAAAGAGATGAAAAAACATTTCATGCTCATGGATTGGAAGAATTAATATTGTGAAAATGTCAATGTTACCCAGGGCAATGTACACATTTAATGCAATCCCTATCAAAATACCATGGACTTTCTTCAGAGAGTTAGAACAAATTATTTTAAGATTTGTGTGGAATCAGAAAAGACCCCGAATAGCCAGGGGAATTTTAAAAAAGAAAACCATATCTGGGGGCATCACAATGCCGGATTTCAGGATGTACTACAAAGCTGTGGTCATCAAGACAGTGTGGTACTGGCACAAAAAAAGACACATAGATCAGTGGAACAGAATAGAGAACCCAGAAGTGGACCCTGAACTTTATGGTCAACTGACATTCTGGACGTCTTTGTGTGTCTCTCTTCTTCCCAGAGAAGTGAGCTCAGGGAGCAGGGACTGGTCTGCTCTGTGCTGTCCCCCGGGGTGGCCCGGCTGCAAATACCAGGGCTGAGCGTCCCCAGGGCCCTCCGAGTCTGGCGCTTATCGGTCAGGACCCCAGGGTGGTGGCAAGGCCAGGGTTTAGGGTCCCTGGGTGTGGTTCCCGTCAGGTTGCAAAACTGAGTCCCCGGTGAGGAGGCCCTTGGGACCCAGCCCCTCACTCCCCACTTGCAGATCCCGAGGCCGCCCCGTCGCTGAGCCGGCTCCCCCGCCCCGCCCGCCGCCCCGTCCCCCGCGGAGCCCCGTCCGCCCCCCCAGGCCCCAGGCCCCAGGCCGCCGCTCCCCCGTCCTCCCGCCCCTCCCAGGGGATCGGCCCCCTCACCGGCCAGCAGGAGCTCCTGCCAGGGGCCGCGCCCTGCTCGGGGAGAGGCCGAGGGGGGCTCCATGGTGCCCGCTGCCCGCTCCGTCCGGCCGGGGTGAGAGCAGCTGCCGCCGCGCAGACGCTCGGGCCCCGCGGTCCGCCCGACAGCGCCGCGTCCTTCCCCCTCGGCCGGGAGCGCGTGGGCGGGGGGATCACGTGGACCGGGGCGGGGTCTCCGCCGGTCCCCTCCTCTCCCCCCCCTCAGGACTCCAGGTCCCCTCTTCCCCTCTGACTTCTGACTCTTTTTTTTAATGTATATTTTTTATTGAAGTTCGATTTGCCAACATATAGTATAACACCCAGTGCTCATCCCGTCAAGTGCCCCCCTCAGTGCCGGTCACCCAGTCACCCCATCCCCCCCACCCACCTTCCCTTTCCACTACCCCGTGTTCCTTTCCCAGAGTTAGGAGTCTCTCATGTTCTGTCGCCCTAATTTTCCCCCCTCATTTTCTCTCTTTTCCCCTATAATCCCTTTCACTATTTTTTATATTCCCTGTATGAGTGAAATCACATAATGATTGTCCGATTGACTTACTTCACTCAGCATAATACCGCCCAGTTCCCCAAATAGCCAAGGGAATATTGAAAAAGAAAACCAGAGCCGGGGGCATTACAATGCCAGATTTCAGGTTGTACTACAAAGTTGGAATTATGAAGACAGTGTGGTACTGGCACAAAAACACACATAGACGGATGGAACAGAATAGAGAACCCAGAAATAGTTCCTCAACACTATGGTCAACTAATATTCGACAAAGCAGGAAAGACTATCCACTGGAAAAAGGACAGTCTCTTCAATAAATGGTGCTTTATTGGACATCCACATGCAGAAGAATGAAACTAGACCACTCTCTTTCACCATACACAAAGATAAACTCAAAATGGATGAAAGATCTAAATGTGGGACAAGATTCCATCAAAATCCTAGAGGAGAACACAGGCAACACCCTTTTTGAACTTGGCCACAGCAACTTCTTGCAAGATACATCCATGAAGGCAAGGAAAACAAAAGCAAAAATGAACTATTGAAACTTAATCAAGATAAAAAGCTTCTGCACAGCAAAGGAAACAGTCAACAAAACTAAAAAACAACCAACGGAATGGAAGAAGATGTTTGCAAATGACATATCAGATAAAGGGCTAGTATCCAAGATCTACAAAGAACTTATTAAACTCAACAGCAAAGAAACAAACAATCCATTCATGAAATGGGCAAAAGACATGAACAGAAATTCCACAGAGGAAGACATAGACATGGCCAACAAGCACATGAGAAAATGCTCCGCATCACGTGCCATCAGGGAAATACAAATCAAAACCACGAGATACCACCTCACACCAGTGAGAATGGGGAAAATTAACAAGGCAGGAAACAACAAATGGTGGAGAGGATGTGGAGAAAGGGGAACCCTCTTGCACTGTTGCTGGGAATATGAACTGGTGCAGCCACTCTGGAAAACTGTGTGGAGGTTCCTCAAAGAGTTAAAAATAGATCTGCCTTATGACCCAGCAGTTGCACTGGGGATTTACCCCAAAGATACAGATGCAGTGAAAGGCCAGGACACCTGCACCCCGATGTTTATAGCAGCAATGTCCACAATAGCCAAACTGTGAAGGAGCCTCGGTATCCATTGAAAGATGAGTGGATAAAGAAGATGTGGTTTATGTATACAATGGAATATTACTCAGCCATTAGAAACGACAAATACCCACCATTTGCTTCAATGTGGATGGAACTGGAGGGTATTATGCTGAGTGAAGTAAGTTAATCGGAGAAGGACAATCATTATATGGTTTCACTCATTTGGGGAATATAAAAAATAGTGAAAGGGATTAGAGGGGAAAGGAGAGAAAATGAGTGGGAAATATCAGAAAGGAAGACAGAACATGAGAGACTCCTAACTCTGTGAAACGATCAAGGGGTGGTGGAAAAGGATGTGGGCAGGGGGTTGGGGCGACTGGGTGACGGGCACTGAGGGGGGCACTTGACAGGATGAGCACTGGGTGTTATACTATATGTTGGCATATCAAACTCCAATAAAAAATATATAGAAAAAAGTGAAATGGTTAAAAAAAGAATCACAAAAAAAGCGGAAAATGGTTCAACAAAAGAAAAAAATGTGGTAAAATGTTAAACTTTGGAACTAAGGAGAGGATACAGATATTTTTTGTATTATTTTCCCAACTTTTCTAGATGTTCAAAAATCACACTAGAAAGTTGAAAACATAGGGAGATGTGTAAGAAAGTGCCATCAGAGGTCATGGGAGGTGGCATCTGAACATACAAAGACTAGAGGAAACATCATCACAGGAAGAGAGAACAGTAAGTGCAGAGGCCCTGGGGTAGGAATTAGTCAAGTATGTTTAAGAAGCATAACGAAACCTAGCTTAATGGATGTCTTTCAACAAGGAGGAGAATGGTAGGAAATGCAGTTGAGTGGGTTGGTAGAGTCTGCAGCATGTAGCACCTATAAGGACTTTAGCCTTTATTCTCCAACTTACTCACTGGAGGGATTCAAGCCTGAGAATGACATGGCCTGTGTTTTAAAAGGTTTTGTTTGGATTCTGTGTGTAGTAGAGATACACTGTAGAGAGGCAGAGGGGACCAGTAAGGAGATTGTTGCAATTTAATCCAGGTGAGAGACACAGGTGTGTTGGACCAGAGTGGCACTGGTGGCAGTGGTGACAAGTGGTCTGACTCTGGGTATACATTGAAGATGGAGTCAAATAGGATTTTTCTGGCAAATAGTATGTGAAATGCAGAGGAACAGAGGAGTAGGGATGACTCCAAAGCTGTTGGACCAAGTAGCTGGAAGAAGTAAGCAGTCATTTGTCCTGAAATGAAGACGGAAAGAGGAACAGGCTTGGGGTGGAGGTGGGAAGAGGTGAGGAAGGATATTAGGAGCTTAACTTTGGGTATGCTAAATCTGAGCTTATTGGACATCCAAATAGTGATGATAAATTGATATTTGGATATATGTGGCTTGAGAGGTCTTGGCTGGAGATAGAAATGTAGTAATCATCAGCATGTAGGTAGTATTGTATTTAAAGCCTTAAGATGGGATTTTAGCATGAAGTGTGAGTGAGGGTGGGAAGTAAAGAAGAGAGGGCTGAGAACCAAGCTTCAAAGGACTCCCAGGTCTAGAGGGTGGGAAGATGACAAACATGACAAAACAGTGGAGACTTCCAGAGAGCAACTGGAGAAGCAGGAGGAAAGCCATGTGTGCTGATAGGTAAACATGTACCAGTCTAATTCAAGTAAGATGAATGCTGAGAATTAGACATTAGATTAGCGACATGGAGGCTACCTTTCAAGGAATTTTGCCAAAAAGGGATGGAAGGTTTAGGAAGGAGTGGAATCAAGATTGGATATATATATATTATTTTAATACGGTGAGAGAATTGGTAGCATGTTTGCATTCTGATGAGAATGAGTTGATATAAGGGAAAACTGGGCTCACCTGACAACCTCCCAATCTGAGTGGCAAAAATCCAAGAAGGAGAAAGACATCTAATGACCTACCCATGTGGGCAGCCCCTCCCCACGTTCCCCTCCCCACCTTTGGGTACAAGAGATACAGCCTCTTCCTCATCTCTTCCAGAAGCCATGGCATTATAGACTTTGATCATGTCTATGCTCCTGACTAATGCACATCAGATTGAATGGAGTCTGTCCCAAATAGAGTCATACTGAGAATGAGCCAAAAACACTGTATCACCCTTGGTCAGAAAGTACTACAGGGACAGACTCGATGACAACTGTGATTCCTGAGTAGTCACCTCACTTGGTATAACTGGCCTCCAGACTGGTGTTAGGAAGGGAAGCTGGAACCTCTGAATGTGAGGTGGAAGCCTTCAGGATGGATGGGAGCCTGTGTCCAATCCTGCTGCCTCCATCCTGGCGATGTTGAGTCTCCTTCAGGTGAAGCTGGCATCCTTTGTCATAGAGCTAAACACACACCTGGCTCAGGAGTTGGAGGAGCTGAAGGAAGGTGCAGGACAAGATGAGCCAGCAGAAGAGCAACATCTGGGGGTTAGCCACAGAAGTGCCTGCCTGGATCAGATTTTTTTTTTTAATATTTTATTTATTTATTTATTTATTTATTTATTTATTTATTTATTTATGGGGGGGTCAGAGAGAGAGAGAGAGAGAGAGAAATAAGAGTTTTATTATTGAATAAGCATTAAACCAGAATGTGATATGCACCACATTTGACCCTCTAAGAAATTGCACAGAGAAAGCTCAACCCCTTACATAGCCAGGCGGATGCTACTCATTACATACATGTTGTAGTCTGAACACTAATCAAGTAAGAGCACTTGACAGTACCATTTGTCGCACATAGTTCATCCTAAATTAGCCTGGTGATTGGGGGTGACCATCTGTGCTAGTTAATTGGTTTTATCAAGGAAAAGTAAACTCATATCTTTTTTAAGACTTTACTTATTTATTTAAGAGAGAGAGAGAGCATGAGCAGGGGGAGGGGCAGAGGGAGAAGCAGACTCCCTGCTCAGCAGAGGGCTCGATCCCAGGACCCAGGAATCATGACCTGAGCCCAAGGCAGATGCTTAACTGAATGAGCCACCCAGGCATCCCTAAACTTCTCATATCTTTATGACTGAAGGTAGTTCTACAAAGCTAGTATGAGGTGCCATCACCTAAGTTAGGCTCCTACCCTTTCCCAGAAACTGGGAAGGGACACCTGGATGGCTCAGCAGGTGGGCATCTGCTTTTCACTCAGGTCATGATCCTGGAGTCCCAAGATTGAGCCCCAATCTGCTTCTCCCTCTGCCCCTCTGCCTGCTCATGCTCTCTCTCTCTCTCTCTCTCTCATTTTCTGTCTTTCTCTATCTAAAATAAATAAATAAAATCTTTGAAGGAAAAAAAGAAACTAAGAAATAATCTGGGGGCACTATCTTTCTTGCTGATTCTGTTTCAAAGAGATGGATTCCCATGTCCTTGAGAAAGACATCCCCGAGTTATAAAGGGGGCAATAGGCCTATTTAGATGTTTTCAAGATTTACATACATCTTAAAGGGACAGATAAAGCATTTACTTACAATTACATATTTCCTAAAGAAAATATTTCTGAAAAAAAAAGGGGGATCTCTTTCCCTTTTTGCACCAAGGAAAACTAATTTTCCTTTCTTTCTCAATTTGTATTTACCCTTTCGGGGGTGATTGCAGGAAAGAAGTGTCTGTCATGCCAAATGCTACAAAACTAGCCCGAGGAATGCCTGGCAGCATGTTGGTGACCTTGGTAAAGGCAACTTAACGAAAGGGGAAGATGGAGAGATGATCAGGTGAGTGGAAGGTGAACAAGTAGAAGAAAATAATGGTATCCAGACACTGGAAGACACTTGTCTGAGAATAGAAGGGGCAGTACAAGGAGTGCAAGACCAACAAAGTGATTTTTTTTCAATGAGTGGCTTCAGAGAATGTGTACGATGCGGAAACAGCTGATGCAGATGGGGAAGTGGGAGGCTGCCTCAGCCACCATTACCCTGAGAAGTACCATCTTTGGGGAATTTCTTGGGGCAATGGCCCTTTTAGGTTCTTTAAGGTTCAAGTCTGCAGTATAAATAACAGTGAAGGTTTAGGCTCAGGGTCAAGGCTCAGCCTTGTCAGGGTCGGGTATTGGTTATAAGAAGATATTCATGGTCAGAACATGGGCTTGGATGGGGTGAGAGTTAAGGAACTTGTGATTCTGGGATCAGATTAGAGGTCAGTGTCCAGAGGACAGAGGCTGATCTTCAGATACTATAAAACCTGAACTTCATTCTGTCTCTTTCTATTTCTCCTTCTCCATTCCATAACTAAGTTTCTTTTGCTCCTATATTTAATGTTTCTTTCTCCCTCTTCCTCTCTTTCTGCCTCTCTCTTTTCCTTAAAGATGAGGGAGACAAGAAAGGGGTTAAGGAAAATTGTCTCTCTCACCATTACTTTTGCAACTCATGCCTGCAGAACTTAAACAGCTTTAAAAGTTGGTTCTTTGTTGGTTGAAATTGACTTTAGACCCAACATGAATAATTTAGAAATCAAATGAGCATAATCTGGCTCAAGTCTCTGCAAATAAATGAAATCTAAATTCTAATTCCTTTTTCTTCTGGAGTAACTCCAGTAACTCCCTGGAATAGTTCTTTTTTTTTTTCCAGTGGATCAGTCACTTGTATTTGATTTTTTAAATCTTGTGACTGGTTTCAAATACAATTGGGCAAAAACCTTACTCCTGTAAGGGGAAATCAGACCTGACTAATCCTCATGCTGGCACTAAAAGAAGAATTACATGTTTGTAAGTGCAGATACAGTTAAATACCATAATAGTAGGGACAATAAAGGATCAGCCACAGAGGAAATAGCTATAACTTACAAAAAGGACAAACCATTAAAAACACAAAAGAATTATGCTAGAAATTAACCTAGCCTTCTCCCACTAAAGTCTTCCAGTTGGAAATATCAAAATATTCTTCTAAAATAACTTCTAGGTGATTATATTTAGAAATTAATGACAGTAAGAGCATCTGTCTCAAACCCAGCACACTTTTTACAGAGCATGGAGAAGGAGAAATAGAAAGAGACAGAATGAAGTTCAGGTTTTATAGTATCTGAAGATCAGCCTCTGTCCTCTGGACACTGACCTCTAATCTGATCCCAGAATCACAAGTTCCTTAACTCTCACCCCATCCAAGCCCATGTTCTGACCATGAATATCTTCTTATAACCAATACCCGACCCTGACAAGGCTGAGCCTTGACCCTGAGCCTAAATCTTCACTGTTATTTATACTGCAGACTTGAACCTTAAAGAACCTAAAAGGGCCATTGCCCCAAGAAATTCCCCAAAGATGGTACTTCTCAGGGTAATGGTGGCTGAGGCAGCCTCCCACTTCCCCATCTGCATCAGCTGTTTCCGCATCGTACACATTCTCTGAAGCCACTCATTGAAAAAAAATCACTTTGTTGGTCTTGCACTCCTTGTACTGCCCCTTCTATTCTCAGACAAGTGTCTTCCAGTGTCTGGATACCATTATTTTCTTCTACTTGTTCACCTTCCACTCACCTGATCATCTCAGTGCAGAACTATGGGTTTTAGAGAAAACCCATGTCTCCCTCTGTAAATACTTATTTGGAAAGGGCCACTTGGCTTGTCACTGGGCCCAAGGTGGAATTTGGATGCCAGGTGCACTGGACTAAATATGTGTGTCCCATCCCACAATTCATATGTTGAAACCCTAATCCTAGTATGAAGGTGTTTGACCTTGAAACCTTTGAGAGATAATTAGATCATAAGGGTGGAGTTCTTGTGAATGGGATTAGCACCCATAGTGGTCCGGGTTCTCCAGAAAAACAGGACCAATAGGATGTATATAGATATATAGAACGGAATTTATTATGAAGAATTGGTTTATGCAGTTATGGGGGCTAAGAACCCTATGATCTGATGTCTGCAAGCTGGAGGCCCAGGGAAGTAGGTGGTGTCATTCTTTTATTTTATCTATTTTTTTGTTTGTTTGTTTAGAGAGTGGGGGGAGGGGCAGAGGGAGCAGGAGACAGATTTTAAGCAGGCTCCATGCTCAGTGCGCAGCCCATCTCCGTCTCACAACCCTGAAATCATGATCTCAAATGAAATCAAGAGTCGGATGCCTGACTGAACCACCCAAGAGTCCCAAGGTGATGTCCTTCTGATGCAAACCTCGGGCCTAAGAACCAAGGAGCCAGTGGTGTAAATCCCAGTCCAAATCTAAAGGCCAGAGAATTAAAGGGCTGATGTTGGAGGGCAGAAGAAGACACAAGTTACAGCTGAAGTATAGAGCATATCCCTCCTTCCTCCACCTTTTTATTCTATTTGGGACCTCAGCTGATTGGAAGAGGCCCACTTGCATTGGTGTGGGCCATCTTTGCTCAGTTCACCAATTCAAATGCTATTCTCTTCTGGAAACAGCCTCACAATAAACCCATAAATAATGTTTTACTAACTATGTGGGCATCCCTGAGCCCAGTCAAGTTGAAGATTAAATCAACCACCACAGGGGCACCTGGGTGTCTCAGTGGTTGAGTATCTGCCTTTGGCTCAGGTCATGATACCGGGGTCCTGGGATCAAGTCCTGCATCGAGCTCCCCACTGGGAGACTGCTTCTCCCTCTGCCTATGTCTCTGCCTCTCTGTATCTCACGAATGAATAAATAAAATCTTTAAAAATCAAACAGGGGCACCTGGATGGTTCAGTGGTTGAGCATCTGCCTTCAGCTCAGGGCGTAGTCCTGGAGTCCTGGGATCGAGTACCACATGGGGCTCCCTACATGGGGCCTGCTTCTCCCTCTGCCCGGGTCTCTGCATCTCTCTCTCTCTCTCTCTCTCAATCTCTCTCTGTCTCTCATAAATAAATAAATAAATCTTTTTAAAAAAATAAAAATAGAACTCAATCAATCAATCAACCATCATAGCACTCTTTTGGAACCGGTTAGCTTTCCTTTGGCCGCGTGAAGCTACAATGAGAAATATCCCATCTGTAGCCCACAAGAGGGCATCCTGATCTTGAACTCCCAGCCTCCAAAACTGTGAGAAATAAACTTCAGTTGCTGATAAGCCATGGTATTTTGTTGTAGAAGGTCAAACTGACAAAGTCACTGAGCCACGAACACCAAGGGCACTGTGACTTGAAATACATATCACATACTGGGTGCAAACTACCAAACCATGATGCTGGTTGTGCACAGCAACATCCATCATCCATGGAAAATATGTGTATGGGATCAGACTCAAGTGGGAATGGAAGGTACAGGCATACACCTCAGATGGTTCAGATACCCATGGCACCTGTTCCTGATGCTTTCCCCTCCACCTACACCTATGGGCTCATGGATATTCCCTGTGATCTGTTTATAGAGAAGGGAAACAACAGACCAGGTTTATGAACAGATCTGTATGATGGGATGGTGCCAGGCAATGTATAGATACTGGGTTAGCACTGCATCCATGTGGCCCTGAAGGAGCGATGTAGGGAATTTCTTCAGGTGGTGAAACTTCAGGGGTCCACCTTGTGGGAGAGATGGATGTCCTTAGGTCCACTTATGCATGGATCCATATGAGCAACCTGATCAAGGACTTGGAAAGAATAAAAGTATAAAGAAAAAAAAGAAAAAGAGTAAAAGTATAAAATGAAGACAGGGAGGATATGTAGATGGTCCTCTGGAGGTAGACACAGAGTGTGAAGGTGTTCATGACCCACGCTGATGCCCACCAGAACACATGCAGTGAGGAATAGCCACGTGATGTGGGCAGGAGTGGAAGCTCCACATGGTTTACAACAAATGGGCTAACTCTGCAAGGCTGACCAGGCTGTTGACTATACTCAGTGCCCAAACCAACAGAGGCAGAGGCCAGTCTAAGCCCATTATGGTGTTGTACTACAGCAGGACTACACAAGGCGTGCCCCATCATGAAGAGGACTGAGCTTTATCCTCACAGGAATATACACATGCCTGAATCCACATGCGTGGGTTCCCATTCACCTTCCTTAGACACCCAAGGCTTCTGTCAACAGTGCCATTTAGGAACTTAGAAAATGTCTTTTGGGGATCCCTGGGTGGCGCAGCGGTTTGGCGCCTGCCTTTGGCCCAGGGCGCGATCCTGGAGACCCGGGATCGAATCCCACGTCGGGCTCCCGGTGCATGGAGCCTGCTTCTCCCTCTGCCTGTGTCTCTGCCTCTCTCTCTCTCTCTCTCTGTGACTATCATGAATAAATAAATAAAATCTTTAAAAAAAAATGTCTTTTGTATTGTTACGGTGTCCCATGAGGAAGTGGGGTAATTAACTCGCAGCCATGGAGCTCACCAATCTTCCCAGGTGTCCCATTACACGGAGACAGTTAGCTTATCAGGGTGATAGAATGGCCCCTGATGGCACTGGATGAGAGATGGTACCCTGGTATCCATCAGGAATGTAGGTCTTAAATCGGTGGTCAGTCTACTGTGCCACATCCCCTATAGCCAGAATGCAAGAATCCATGAAACTCCAGGAGAATAAGGGAGAGCCCCTCCCACTACTGTACCCAACAAACCACTTCTGGTCTCTTTGACCTTGAGATTAGGTGGGTGAAGAACCCATCATAATTCTAGTCAACTGGAAGCCACTTCAGCCCAGTCATTTTGTGCTTCCCCACGTGGCTATAACAGAAAGCAAAAAGTAGGAGCATCCTGCTAATCACCAGATGGAGCGTGACCGCCAGGGGGAGATTGGGTCACCGGGTCAGGGAGGACTATGTTTGGAAGCCAGGTGAGGTGTAAGGGGTACGTCTTCATATTTCCATGGCCAATGGCCCTGCTCCATGCAAAACTACAGACACTCAATAAAGATCATCAAACACCCACACCTCATAAGAATGAAGATTTGTGTCACATGACAATTGTTTAGACTAGGTGTTGGCAGGTAGTAAGATGATATGGAATGGGTGGGGTAAGGCGCCAGTTCTGGTTACCACTGGCTACACATCCAGGACCTTTGCAGCCTTGTTTTTACATTATTTTCTTCCCCATCTTCCTCTCACCATGGCATATGAAGAAGTGGTCATCACTGTGGGCATCCAACTCATTATCATTAGCATGCCATGTTGTTGCTGTGATTAAGTAATGGATGGGAATTGTGTATCTTCTATACCGAGGACTCTGGTTTTCATCTGGACAAGGGAAGGGGGTGGATGTGAGGAGGAAGAGGGTGGACTGGGCGGGACACCTGGTGTCCTCCCCTTGCTCTGTGCTGTGGGTGGCAGATCTTTGGGGCTGCATCGGTGGGGCAACTGCCTGCCCTCCAGCTATGTTCCAAGAGGAGCCCCAACTAGTAGACGAGAGGGAGGACTCTGAGTAACACTGGGGTGATAATTCCCTAGCAACCTCCCTACGGTGTAGGCTGGGTGGCCTTTTCAGCCTGAAATCAGAGCACCTACCAGGCAGCCCTCTGAAAACCTCCCCCACGTACCCTTCCCCCTACAGATTCCAATAATAGTAAAGACTTTTCCTCACCTTTCTTGGGCCCAGAATGGTTACAAAGACCAAGAAAATCAGCCTCGAGAAACTGTGCAAAACCTCTTCTTTCTCTATTCCTCACAAACCCTATGTCAAGTTTCTCGGGTAGGATGAGTCCCCCTTGGGTAGGAGTCCCTACTAAGAGAGAGGTCTCATCGGTGGTGTGATGGTGTGACACCACCTCCCAGATCATGGTGATGTCCACGTACCTTTAGCCCGAGCATCCTGGAGGCTCTGCTATCCTCCAAGGTGGAATGGGGACATGCACCTGAACAGTGAAGGAAGGTCCTGAGATGGCGAATCTCTCACTGGGCTCCTCTTATCCCCATGCCAGATCTCTGCATGTCCTGCCCTCCCCTCTCAGAGAAATCTCAGCATTCAGGGAAAGCACGATGTCTTTTTTTTTTTTTTTAAGATTTCATTTATTTATTCATGAAAAACACAGAGAGAGAGGCAGAGACATAGGCAGAGGGGGAAGCAGGCTCCCTGTAGGGAGCCCGACACAGGACTCAGTCCCAGCACCCCAGGATCACAACCTGAGCCAAAGGCAGACGCTCAACCACTGAGCCACCCAGGAGCCCCAAGGACGATATCTTTATCATCAGACAGCTGTGACCACTGCTTAACTATCCCCTCACCCAGAGGGCAAGTTCAGCTGCCCCCAGATGCTTCCACTTGTTGTTATCAGGCCATGAAGTATCTGGATGTACCAGGGGATGGCGATTCATGGAGAGGACAAGGAAACAAATTCAGTGTCCAAGGCGGTTTGTTCATGAAATCAGAGGGAAGGTTAGTTTAGGGGTCAGCAAGGAGCTAAGAGCCATAGGGAAATGGGGTCAGCAGAGAGGCATCCCACACCAGGGGCTAGGGATAGCTCAAACCCCATCATTTGTGTAGGGACCTCCCCAGTCTGGAGAACTGGGTCCGGCTCTTCTTAGAGTCCTCCATCACAGAGAAGACCCCAATTGTCCTGGCATGATTCAACAAGGAGCTGGAACCTTGGGTCATGCAGCCCTGAATGTCCAATGCAGAATATATCCCACCTAGAGAGTCAAAGAGGTTTCAAAGGACAGCACGCTTAAAGTCCGAAGACCCAGGAATCCAGTATCCCCCCAGGGACCTTCAGATCTAGAGACCCTGCTTAATCCCCTCCTCCCTCAGACCCAGAAATCGAGTTCCCAGCTACCACCCCCCCCCTCCTTCAAACCCTTGAGTCAGGGCCTCAAGAACCCTCCCACCTCAGATCCAGTGAATCCAGGCCCCCAACCCTGCATTCTTGGGACCCGGCCATCAGCACTCACCTTCCCGGAGAGTAATGTAACCACTATAACAGTGAGTGGTGCCACTGGGGCATGTAACTTTTTCTGGGTTTTCTGGGCAAGATCCAAAGATCTGCAGACAGACGGGACACTGCAAATCTCCCGGGGCAGGGGCAGCTGAAAAGTAGAGAGAAGGTGAGGGTTGATAGCTCTGCTCCTTGCTGTAACCACCCCCCTCTATCCCTGGGGTCCCTGTGTCTCCCCACGACTCAGTGTTCCTGGTCCCACCCAACCCACTGGGATTCCATACCTGAACGAGGGAGAGAGTTCAACAAGACACTGGTACTGCTGGCCCTGTTGCATCTGTTGGAGGAGCAGAAATGGGCATAGGAGGCCACCAGTACTCCAGGGGGAGCCGAGTGTATGGTGATAGTTGGGGCATCCTGTGTCCTGCCCTTGCTGCAACCTTTGCTTCCTACTATGATTGATTTGTGTCCTGAGGTGCGAGAGAGCAAAAGCTGGGCTGGGGCAGGGGGATCTTATGATTGAGGCAGAGCCAGGGACTCCCCAACCCTCAGCAGGCAGGTGGAGGGTGAGCGCAGGTGCCTGATTTCTAGGGCACACTGAGTGTAGGGGGATGGCTGGGGACCAGACCCAGCTCTGCCATCCATCGGTTCTCCCTCAAACGTCACTTGCTCCAGCAGCTTCCCCGGACACCTGCTTTCAAGCCTGGCAACCTTTATCTAGTTCTCCCTACCTCTTTCCCCTCGGAGTGGCTCTTTTCTTCACATCTGCACCTTACTCTGTTTTGTCTGTATTTTTTGCTGCCTCCCCACTGGCGTGTACAGCTGGAGGAAGGCAGACGCAAGGCGTCCATGGTGCCTATGACAGTGCTTGACACACAGCAGATGCTCAGTTAAATCTCAGATGAAATTAGTGAGGTTACTCTGTGCTAGGTGTTTTCAGCTCTCTGCGCACAGACTATGACAAGCACCTGGCAAGGTAGGTACTATTACTGCTGTCATTTCACCCCATTTCCAGAAGGGGGAACCAAGCCCCAGAAAGAGGAAGACCTGAGCTTAGAATGTGAGGCATGAGGGGAATGTGGCAGGAAATTCAGGGGACAGGACCCAGGATGGGGACACTCGGGACCCCAAGCAGCCCACGTACCTACGTCGATGAGCAGAAGTGTTTCCTGACACACCTCCCCAATGTTACAAAGCTCGTAGTTATTTGGGGTCCACTTGATGGGTGTCTGAGACAGATGTTGATGGCTGTGCAACATGATCCCCCGTTGACAGGTCAGAAAAGCTAGGGAGGAGTTGGTATGTATGGGTCCATGTAAGCCAGGGAATCAGCCATGTCTCTCCCTCTGGATCCCATACTTGAGAAGGTGGCCATGTTCTTGGGTCATTCTCCAGGTGACCTGGCCACAGAGTCCCCCAATCTCAGATTTAGAAGGGACCTTGGAAGTTGGGGTCTCCTCCCCATTCTTTATCCTGTTTTTGCCTGAACACCTTGGAGAGCCTTTCTCGATGATCCTTAAGGAAGAGCCCTCCTCCCTTTAGGTGTGACAGGTACAATGGCTCTTCTTTCGCCTGAGTCAAACTCTACTTCCCTTACCCATCTGGATGAGGAGGGTAGCCAGCCACCATATATTTCCATATTTTCTTTTTTTCTAAGATTTGTTTATTTGAGAGGGAGAGAAAGACGGGAGCGGCTGAAGGAGAGGGAGAGAGAAACACAAGCATACCCCGCTGCTAAGCATGGGGCCCGACGTGGGGCTCAATCCACAACCCTGAGATCATGACCCAAGCTAAAACCAAGAGTCGGATGCTCAACCCACTGTACCACTCAGGCGCCCCCCCACCCCATATATTTCTTTTCACTGGAAACCCTATGTTCCAGGCCAAAATACTCAAATGCCTAGTGTGCACTGAGCATCTACTATGTGCCTGGCTATACTGGTTGCTTTCCACGGACTAGCTCATGTAAGCCTCCTAGGGAGCTCCCTTCACCGGGATTACCTCATTTCCTCACAGCAACCTCCAGTGTAGGTGGCATAATCATCATCACCCCACCATCAAGTTGGGAAATAGAGGCAGAGACTGGTTTAGGAGCTTGCCCTGTGTCCCACCATAAGTAATTGGCAGGGCTGAGCTCAGAACACAGGTGTTCTGTCTCCTTGAGGTGGGTGCTGACCACCCTCGGCTACCTGGGGCCAAGGTATTGAGCCCTTGGGAGTCAATTTGAAAACCATGAGCCTAGATCTTCTCTTCAGCCTTCACGTGGCCAGCAGGGATGGTTTCCTAGACGCAGAAGCACCCAGGCTGGTGAGGAGGCATCCACAAGCACGCAACCTCCACCAGCCCCAAGAGGGAGGCCTCCTCATCTCCCCACTACACAGATGACACAACCACGCTCTGCTGTCTGCTCCAAGGCTCATCCCACTCCACGCCTCCTCCCCCTCCCCCACCTTGCCCCCACTTCCCTATCTTGGTCAATGGCATCTCCTCTCTTGCAGCTGCTCTGGTAAAATATTGCCATCATTTTTTGGCAACTGCCTTCCTCTTAGGTTGCACCCATCAGGAAGTCCTGTGGCTTCAGCCCCAAAATACCACCAGGATCTGCCAGCTTCTCACCATCTCTACTGTTTCCCCCAGGGCCAAGACCACTGGCCCTCACCTGCTTCCCCCTGATTTCCCAGCCCCACCCCCAGCAGCCAGGGGGATCCTCATTAGGGGTAAGTTGATTCATGTAGCTTCTCAGCATAAAATTCCTAGAATTTAAACTGACTGTAAAGGCCCTGGAATCTGGCTTAAATAAACATTCAGATTGCTAGTGGGTCCTCCAGCCCCAGGCTGTACTTTTTGTGCCCCTGACACTCACCATTAGGCCTGCAGTCCTCACTCACTTTGATGGACCCAATTTCCTGAGTCCCATTAAGCAGGTCGCAGCCTGGTTGGGACATGCATCCTTGGACTCTCAGAATTTGGAAGATATTCCCTGTGGACGGGGGCAGGGAGGGAGTAAGGGAGACGTTGCTGGCACCACCTCACCCTCGGGAGAGGCACAGCTCTGGGAAGCCAGGCCCATCTTCCTCAGGTCCCAGCTTCTGTCCTTCACCAGAGAACCAGATCTTGGTCTTCAGACCCCCCCTCCACTTCCACCATTTCAGCACCCCATGGGGGACCTGCTGTCCTGGCTCACCTCCTCTGATCCAGACTGCCCCACGGTAGCAGTGTGTGCTCCCAGCTGGGCAGGCCAGCTCTGTTGCAGATTCACAGTCTTCTGTAGACAAGCAGACTGGACATCGCAGGGAGCCCGGGCCTGGGGAAGTGAGAGAAGGCTCTGGATTCAGATGGAAGCCAGCTTTCCCTTACCCCCATCCCTGTTTTGATGGTCCCAAGAAGCAACCTCCCCAGTCTCCCACAAATGCGCTCTCCTGGGCTCCTCTCTTGCAGGCACACCAGGGAATCGGGGACAGGTGGCAAGGGAGAGAGCAACGGGGGATGGGAGGGACAGGAGAACTTTGGACGGGCACCTAGGCTGGGGCACCGGCGGGGCGAGGTTGGGGAGGGGTGCCCTGGGAGGAACCAGTGAGTTCACCTGCAGGTTCCCTGAAACACCAGACCCTGGTGTTCACAAATCTTTCCAAAGAGTAAAGGAAACACAACACGTTGCCCCAAACCTGATTTGTGATACCAGCAAGGATAGGAGAATAGTCCATGTACTGTAATAATGTTGTGTGGTAACAGACGGGAGCTATATTTGTGGTGAGCGCAGCATAACATACACAGCTGTCCAATCACTGTGTTGTATGCCTGAAACTAATGTCCCATTGTGTGTCAACCAGACTCAAATAAAACTAAAGAAAAAGAAGTTACAGGTTAATTTCACTTTGGAAGAGGAATTGCCAAAACCCTAAACAAAACATGAGCGAATCAAATTCTAAATAGAAAAAGGAGGAGGTGGAGGAGGAGAAGAAGAAGAAAAGAGCACGCACCAGGTTAGGGCCATGCTACAGTCTAAGCTAGGTGTAGGAAATGAGTGTGGTTTGCTGCTCAGTGACCAATAGAAGAAGGGGTGCTGAGGGAGGGAGTCCCAGGGAGAGTGGACAGGGAGGGAGGAGGGAAGAGGGATCTAAATGGATGCTGCCTCTGTGCTCACTTCCACTCCTCAGCCCTGCTGCACCCCTGCCCCTGACAGCTCCTTCTCTTCCCTTCTGCCTCCACCTCCCAACCTCCCCTTATACCTGTTGTGGAGGGCAGGGACCAGAGTGGGAGGGTGGTGGACAGGCTGTTGCAGTTGTCTTTCTCCCGGCACACGTGGGTGTAGGAGAGGATGGAGAGGCCAGGGCCTGACCTGTGCTCCCTGATGAGGACATCCTGATCCGCCGCCGCGGTGCAGCCCTTGCTGATCACCACATTCACTTGGGGTCCTGCACCAAGAGAGAGAGGCAGACCCTAGACTCCTGAGTCTAAGGGAGGAGGGGCTGAGGGCCTGGACTCCTGCATCTGAGGGAGGAGGGGCTGGGGGCCTGGACCCCTGGGTCTGAGGGAGGAGGGGGCTGGGGATCAGGACTCCGGGGTCCTAGAGGGAAAGTCTGCATGGTGGTCTAGGGTGAGAGGCTGGAGAGGTGACTGGGTGCCCCAAGGGCTGTTCCTGCTGAGGAGAGGACAGCTCCTTGGCTGGGGACAGGGGGGCTTCTGAGTCCCTACAACAGAGTACAGTAGGACTGGACAGGGAGGGATGTCTCTCCTGGAAAAGGGTGGAAGTCGAGCATGGGGCCCACAGGGCCCTTCTTACCATTCTCAATGAGGATCAGTGTGTCTTGGCAACCCCAGCCATCTTCACATGACTCCTGGCCAGCTGTCCACTCAAGGGGCAGTTCCAACACATCTCTCAAAGAATTATGTGTCCCCGACTGACAGGTCAGGGCCTGCACTCCTGAGATGGGAAGAGAAATCCATCTGAGCCCATCCTCTAGGAAAACACCCTCCCAGGTTGGGGTCCTCACTCACGGGGCAGCATGAGGGTCACGCCCAGGAAAGCCAGCTGCAGGGCAGGGCTCATGATGAGGGCAGCTGGAACTCTTGCTCCTGGGCTTTCTCCTGGGTACCCGGACCTTTTATATCTTGCCAGGAAAAGGAAGGAGGGAGAGCCTTGATAGAGGAAGTCTGGGCCCAGCCTGAGTCTCAATGGATAAGAAATCGGGTCCTCCTTCCTTCCCTGGACCCAGGAGTCCAGGCCCCCTGACCCCCCCCCCCAGCAGTTAGAAACATCGCAGACCCCAGGCCCCATTGGTCCAGCTCTCGAGCCCCCTTTCCTCCTGAGCCCCACTAGGCAGGTGCCCACCCCCATGCTGTTTCAGGGTAGTATGGCAAGGCAGTTGCCTCACACCAGTCTGGTACCTTCTGGCCCCAGGTGGGGATGTGGCCCAACTACCTGTGATGACATTGTGTGGTGGCCCCTGTGGGCACTGACAACTCCCTGCTCTAACCTCTGCCTGCCATGGATTCTTGCTCCTCATTTATCTCTTTCCTTCTTGCATTGCTTGCCATTTTATTCCCTCTCCCCACCCTGATGTTCCCTCCTGCTTTCTCTTCCTCTGTTCTCCCCACTCCAAGCCCAATCCAGGCCCCAGACTTTTTTTTTTAAGATTTTATTTATTTATTTGAGAGAAAGCATGAGCAAGAGAGAGAAAGCACAGGAGCAGAGGCAGAGGGAGAAGCAGGCTCCTCTGCTGAGCAGGGAGCTAGACACAGATCTAGATCCCAGGACCCTGAGATCATGACCTGAATTGAAGGCAGATGCTTAACCAGCTGAGCCACCCAGGTGCCCCACCACCACCAGGCCACCAGGGAACTGAAGTTCCAGGCTGGGGAGAGAGGTGACTGTGGAAAATGAATCTCTGTCAAAGACAGGATATTCCTGGGCAGCCCCATTGGTACAGAGGTTTAGCACTGCCCGCAGCCCGGGGTGTGGTCCTGGAAACCCAGGATCGGGAGTCCCACGTCGGGCTCCCTGCATGAAGCCTGCTTCTCCCTCTGCCTGTGTCTCTGCCTCTGTGTGTGTGTGTGTGTGTGTGTGTGTGTGTGTGTGTGTGTGTGTGTCTCATGAATAAATAATTTAAAAAAAAGACAGGATGAAGAGCAGGTGATGTGAAAGTAAGTGACTGAACTGGATCAGGGAAGGCCTCCCAGAGGAGGTGACCTGTGAGGTCACAGGTGACCTGTGAGCTAAGACTGAATGAAAAGAAAGTGCTAGTTATGGAAGCTATGCGGGCAGGCATTCCAAGCAGAGCGAAGAGCAGGTGCAAAAGCCCTGAGGTGGGACCACTCCTGGTTTATGTAAGGATTAGAAAGCAGGTGACTCGGCTGCAGAGAAGGAAGGGGGAAGTGATGGGTGTTGAGAGTGGAGAGGCTGGCAGGGGCCTGACAGCGCAGGCCTGAGTCAGGATATTCAGGCAACTCTCCTGTGAGTCCCACATATTTCAAGGGGCAAATGCAAGGCTGGGCATGGAGCTATTTAGTAAAAAGCTTACAGTTGTAGGTATGTGAAACTCTGTTTGCTACCAGGCTGGTCCATCGCTCTGTGATTATGTAGCCTTGGGTCATTCACTTCGCCTCTCCCAATAGCCTCATCCTCCTCTGTAAAGTATGAGTGATGATGATCAATACATCGTGGGCTGCTCATGGGCCTTGAAGCTGGGAGGTGGGGGTCCATTTCAGAAGGACTGTGCAATACAACCACAGGTATAGACAGTGACTGTTCTCCTAGACCAGAAAGACAGGGAGCCATTGATGCAGGGAAGTTGGGCACTGGTCAAAGGCTCAAATACTCAGGACTTGCAGGGGTTCTTTGGATAATGGCTCTGGACGTTAATCTCTGCAGTAAAGGTCCCACAGAGAAGCACTCCCACCCTGTCCTAAAATATAGTTCAGAGGGACCTGGATCATCTGAGTTTCTTTTTTTTTTTTTTCATCTGAGTTTCTACAGCACATTGCACTGTGCTAAATCATTGATGGATGGATGTTATCCATCATAACATAATGGATGGATATTATCCATTCTGAGAAATGGATGAAAAAGAGGTAGCAAGCTTCCTTGATGATTCGGGAATAAGACATGTGTATGCCAAAGTGTGGGAAACAAGCACCCCCCTCATGTTGGTATAAATCATAGGGGCCTAGCTCTAAGGCATGTCCCAAAACAGTGGCCCCCCTCTGTATCTGCAGAGGAGACATTCTTTTTTTTTTTTTTAAAAGATTTGTTTATTTATTCATGAGATACACAGAAAGACAGGGAAAGGCATTGGCAGAGGGAGAAGGACTTGATCCCAGGACCCCAGGATCACGACCTGAGCCAAAGGCAGATGCTCAACCACCGAGCCACCCAGGTGCCCCTGGAGGAGACATTCTAAAGCCCCCAGTGGATGCCTGAAACTGTGGTAGTACCAAGCTCTATATGTACTATGCTTCTTTCTTATCCATACATATGTATGATAAAGCTTAATTTCCAAATTAGGGGCAGTAGGAGGTTAATAACAATGACTAATAACAAAATAGAACAATTATGACAATATACCACAATAAAAGTTAGGTGAATGTGGTCTCTCTCCCTCAAAACATCTTATTGTACGGGACTCACTCTTCTTTGTGTGATGATTTGAGATGATAAAATGCCCACAAGATGAGGTGAAAAGAGGGGAAGGACACAGGCCTGGTGACACACCGTTCAGCCAGTCCTGACCTTTCCCCACATGTTAGAAGAGGAATCATCCAGGGCGCCTGGGTAGCTCAGTCAGTTAACCGTCTGCCTTTGGCTGAGGTCATGATTTCAGGGTCCTGGGATGGAGCTCCACGTTGGGCTTCCTACTCTGCAGGGAGTCTGCTTCTCCCTCTCCCACTCCTCCTCCTGCTCATGGTCTCTCTCTCTCTCTCTCTCCTCAAATAAAGTAATAAAATCAAAAGAAAGAAGAAAGAAAGAAAGAAAGAAAGAAAGAAAGAAAGAAAGAAAGAAAGAAAGAAAGAAAGAAGAAAGAAAGAAAGAAAGAGAAAGAAAGAAAGAAAGAAAGAAAGAAAGAAAGAACCTTCTAAAAAAAGAGAGGGGGATCATCTGGTTCCAGACCACAGCTTACTGCAGGGAACTGAAACTGGGTGGGGGGACTGCTGTATCCCTTCTGAGACAATTTGCTACACCTTGTGTGGTTGTCTTTAGACAAAGGGTCACTTAAGATTTGTTGGGGGTGGGGGGATGAGTGCATTTTAACCTGTGACTCCTAGTCATCTCTGAGAGATCCCACAAGACTACCAGGTTTGAGTAGATCCTAGAGTAGGAAAGGAGTCGAACGAAAGCCACGTAACCCAATGGACCCAATGTCCATTGAAAGTTTCTGTGACCTAAAGAAATCATAGGATAATCATAATGAGAAACTCATTATGATTTGGAGCAAAGGTTTTGGAGCAAAGGTATGTCTCTGTCTGCAGATAACTACCCTCCATTTAGAAGGCAGCTCCTGGCTTATTACTGCATCCCAGGGGAGTCTGAATATTGGACTACAGGCCACCAAGGGCATTGTGACCTGAACTGCAAATCACATAGTGCGTGCTATCTGAGCTACCAAACCATGACACTGGGCATGCACAGCAGCATCCATCATCCATGGGAAAGGTGTGTATGGTGTGTACAGGATCAGGCTCTCACAGGTCCAGAGGGCACCAGTGAATGCCCCAGTAGGTGGCTCAGATGCTCATGATGTCTACTTCTGCTGCCTCTTTCTCTGCTTGCACCTATGGGTTCGTGGGGACACCCTGTAATCTGTTTACAGAGAAGAGATAGAGGGGCACCTGGGTGGGTCTGTCAGTTAAGTGTCTGCCTTCGGCTCAGGTCATAATCTCAGGGTCCTGGGATCCAGCCCCAAGTCGGGCTCCCTGCTCAGTGGGGGTATCTGCTTCTCTTTCTCCCTCTGCTACTTCCCTTGCTTGTGCTCTCTCGCTCTATCTCAAATAAATAAATAAAATCTTTTTTTAAAAATGAAAGAACCAATCCTGCCAACACCTTGATTTTGGGCTTCCAGCCTCCAGAAATGTAATGATAATACCCTTCTATTGTGTAAGCTTCCCAGGCTGTGGTACTTAGTTATGGCACCCCAGAAAACAAATCCACAGGCCAAGAGCCAATTCCGGGTGATCTGCACTACAGGAGCTAGAAGCCAGCTCTGGTGTCAGGCCTGGAGGCAGGGCAAGTGTGAGACAGAGATGGGAAGGGATGAGGGAGGGTCCCAGAGCCTAAGGGACAGAGTCCTTGGGACCAGAGCTACCTCTTCATATTTATATTAACTGTTATTAATGTTTTATTAATAATATATTAATAATTATTAATATTAATATTGTACTTAATATTAACTGTCCCCAATTGAAAGTTTTAATAAATTTTTACATAAAATTAAGAGCTTTTACTAACACCATTCTGACTGAGCACTTTCTCTATTAAAAGTAAATATTCATTTATAGCTTAACTTCTAGGAATAGTACCTATTCTCAAAGTACACAAAGGGTACTTCATGTTTGGATGCTGAGAGTTGAGGTAGTGACTTGGATTTCTGGGTCCAGGTGACAAGTAGGCTGGGACCTCAGTCCTTGAGTCTGAGGGAGGAGGGGCCTGGGAGCCTAGACCCCTGGATCAGAGGGAGGAGGGGGCTGGGGACCTGGACTCCTGGGCCTGAGGGAGGAAGGGGCTGGGGGCCTGGACTCCTGGGTCTGAGGGAAGAAGGGGCTGGGAATACAGACCCACAGATTCCTGAGAGATGAGGGTCAGGCATCATGGACCCAGTATTTAAAGTGAATTTCTTACTACTTTTTCTCTTACTTTACTCCTGGAAGCAATACTGAAACCATGGTGAGCACTAAAACCTGCCTATCCTGTAAGCCTGTTCCTTGTTAAAGGGCATTAATTAAGACAGTCCCTTGGTTATTCAAAGAACTGCCAGAACTTCCAGAATATGCCAGCCAGACAGTGGGGACAGAATCAGCCATGCATGCTACCATCAGAGTCCTCCAGCGAAGTCTGTGGGCCCTGCCAAGGTCTGGCTGCTGGGGCAAGGCTGGGATTGGCCATGGCCCTTTTGTAAGGGGCTTCATCCTTTCCTGCCTCCTAATGATCCCAAAGCATCCTGTTCTGCAGTCCCAGTATCTAAAGGCATCTGACACCTAATTATTTCTCATCCCTTCCAGGAAACACACCCTTATTCTTAATGTGGGAAATGTTAAAACATGAAAATAATTAGAGGCTACAATATAACCTAATTGTAGCTCTTTTGTCCTGGATTAATTCATCTTTGAGAACATTTGGGCAGATTATAAAAGGCCATAATATTCTTCCTGATCTAGCTAAATTGCTTCTCTTAATATTTGTATTAACTGTCCCTAGTTTGTTTGTTTAAGTTCTGATTATGGTATTTTCTCTATTAAAAATAAATATTTGGTGCGCCTGGGTGGCTCAGTTGATGAAGCATCTGCCTTCAGCTCAGGTCATGATCTCAGGGTCCTGGGATCTAGCCCCACCCTGGGCTCCCTGCTCAGCGGAGAGCCTGCTTCTCCCTCTCCCTGCCACTCTGCCTACTTGTGCTCTCTCAAATAAATAAATAAAAATCTTTTTAAAAAATTCATTTACACCACAGCACTCACAGAAACAGCACCGTCTGAGAGTACACAAAGTGCCCCTGTGCTTCATGTTACATATAGATAGATCTATCTGAAAAGCTGACATATATATATGAAATGGAATTTCCAGCCATGGACAAGAAATCGGAGTAAAATCCGTGGCGGTGGCCTGGCCACGCGGGTGGGCGACAACTCCCAGTCACTGTGCACGCACACATTCAAGGGCGCTGGAAATATGTCTGAAGGCAGCAGTTCTCTATTCAACCTTCCAGAAGACCATGGAGGGGGCTGGGCAGGCACCACCGCAAGTGAAGGTGGGGAGGCCAAGCTGCCCCCAGTGGCTACTGCCACCGGGACGGTGCTGAGGCGGGGCCCAGGCTGGAAACACGGGAGGCCATTTGGGAAGAGAGGGTAGTTCACTGGGGGTTGGCCAAGGATGTGACCTCCTAGAGCGCTGGAGAGGCCAACTCCGTGGCCCAACGAGAAAAAATGGTCACGGAGGCAGTTTGGGACGCACCGCACCGGCGCCGCCAACTCACCAGCGACCTTCCCCCACCCCCTGCTCCCTCGCCACCCTGCGCATGCGTACCTCCCAAGATGTCCAGGAACGGGCTTCTCCAGGGCCAATGGGGTGTGGCGTTCCTTCAGGTTCATCCAATGAGCTCATCAGATGCTTTCACATCAACCAATGGGGCTTCGAGTGACCTGTTGGGCAAGGTTGGCCCCGCCTTCCGTGTCTTTGAGAGACGAAGCCGCCTCGGAGCGGAACCAGAGGCGCGTTCGAAGTCGTTCCTTCAGCACCGCGAGATTCTTGTCAGGTTATCTGAACGCCAGGTGGAATTTGTGTCCCTGAAAGAGAAAAGGGAGGACTGGGGACCCAGATTCCTGGATCCTGAGGAAAGAAGAGGGGGCAGGACTCCTGGGTCTGAGAGGGGAGGGGGCCGGGAGGAGGGGCGTGTAGAATCCGGGTCCTGAGGGAAATGGCGGCTGGAACCCAAAGCCCTGGATCTCTAGGTAGAACAGGGCTGGGATCTCAGAATCCCGAGTTCTGGGGAGCTGAGAATCCCGGGGCTTGGAAGAACGTGGGCTTGAACCCGGCCGCCTGAGTCCGAGGCCGGAGGGGTGACTGGGCTGCACCCCGGATCCCGAGGTTGAACTCCTTTGTCTCCGGGGAATAGGGGTTTGGGTCGGAGGGTTGCTGTAGAAACTGAGGCACAGTAAACCGTGCCAATGTGCTCAAGGGCGCAGGCTTGTCAGGGCCCCCTCGGCCGACTGCGGAGGCCACGGCCTTGACCTTCCACAGCACAGGCTGCGCCCGCAGTGTCAGTACTCGCCAGAAGGTCCATGCCGCTTCATTGTGTGAGGCCGAACAGACCCCCTCTTCTCTCTCAAACCCCAGATCCTTAGCTGCTCTTCTGAGCCGAGCTGCTCTGAAAGACGCCATGGGAACCGGTCATGTGCAGAGTTTGCTCTTCCTCCTCCTCCTCCTCCTCGGGGCCCCCTCCTTGGCCTGTAAGGATGCGGGGCTCGGGGATGGAGGGAAGGAGATGGTTCACAGAGGATGCACCCCTGGGGAAGAAGGACTGGGGGCAGGGGGTGGCTCCCCCAGAGGGGGGCAAGTGCCTACCTTGGTCTCATTTCCTCCCCAGCCGAACCTGATTTCTACTGTCACAAGGGCATATCGATGAGCATAGTAAAGGACCCAAAGAGAATGTTTAATTGGACCACCGACAAAGTTGAGACTTGTGACAGTGGGTCATTCTGCCAGGAATCCCTTCTGATGATTAAATCAGGTAAAGCCAGAAAGGGCAGTTGGGTTGGGTGGGAGGGAGAGTGAGTATGTCCTCCCCAGGGCTGTTCCTCCTCCCACCCCCACACCCCCAAAACTGTAGGCCCACCATCCACTTTCTCTCCTTCCTGTCTCCAAACAGGGGCCAAGACAGCCATTTTGGCCACTAAGGGCTGCATCTCGGAGGGGACACAGGCGATAACATACATCCAGCACTCCCCACCGCCAGGCATCATCACAGTCTCCTACAGCAGCTACTGTGAGGAGTCCTTATGCAATAGCAAGGAGAACTTACTGCAACTGTGGAGGGAGGAAGAGCCCCAAGGTAGGTTGGGAGGTGACACATGGGGACTGAGAAAAATGAGGTGAACCCCTGAAAAGATCGTGGGGCTTCCTGCTCTGTGTTCTTACTTGGTTCAGGCCCAATGGGGCCATATGTAGAAAAGCCTCAGAGCTTTTGCCTGACTTTTTTCCAAATTGTTATCTTGGGGTCTAAACTTTGCTCAGAGCACTAGGACGTCAATGAAGCCTGGGGTGTAAGTTGGGCTTTGGGTTTATTAAGCAATAAAGTGTCATTGGAGGTTTCCAAGCCGGATGGTTTGGCATAGTCCGTCTGGCAGCTCCTGCTTCCCTGATTTGGCCAGGCCCTATAGCAATCTGGCCTTGCCTACCTTTTCAGTTCACTTCCTTCTCTTCCTTCCCTATTTATTGGGTTCTAGCTGGGGCCAGTATTTGAAATAGTTAACAACAGATATGGTACTGGCTGGTCAGAATGTGTGCTGGCCATAAAGAAAACAGTCCAGCCCCGTGTGTGCCTATCAACTGAATACCAACACCGCAGTGTCTCACAGTCCCTGAAACCTGCCACGCTGCTCTCACCTCCAGGCCTTTGTCCTTGCTGTTTCCTGTGCCACCCCACCCAACTTCCATTTTCACTCACCTAACCTCTCTTCACCCTCCACCTCAACTCAGGTGTCCACGCTGTGAAGATAATTGGCAAATTCTTCCAGATAGATACTCCCTCCTCCATTCCTTTACCATTACCTTGGACACAGTGCCTCCTGAGATGTACTATAATGACTACATGTCCATCTCCTTCTAGACAGTGATCTCGATGACAGGAACTGGGTCCTTTTAATCTGTCTCCACATCTAAGCACACAGTTTGGAAGTCATGTTGGAGGGTTCTGATAGCAAAGAGAGGCATGGGGGGGTGGCAGTGATAGGCCTTGGTGATGGTAGTATTAGCAGCAATGACTTAGGGAAGAGAAAGAAGCAAGAAGAGACAACTCCAGACGTAGAACATACCCCAATTTTTCCTCTCTTCCTCCCTCCAGCTGCCAGCACATCAGCACACCTCTACTGCCCAACCTGTGTGGCTCTGGGGGCCTGTTCAAATGCTCCTTCTCTTCCCTGTCCCAATGATACAGTTCAGTGCTATCAAGGAAGACTTCAGATCACTGGAGGTAAGCTGGACATCTGGTGGTTTCAGAGGCTGGAAAATCAGGCATCTGAGTGATCCCAAGAAGTTCTGACACTCAGGGTTCTAGCAATGAGGCAGGACTTCTGCCTCTCTGATTTCCTAAAACAGCTGTGTATCTCCCCATCCATTCTTGTTCCACAGGAGGCATCAACTCACTTTTGGAGGTCAAAGGCTGCACTTCTATAACTGGTTGCAGGCTGATGTCCGGGATCTTTACAGTAGGGCCCATATGGGTGGAGGAAGTCTGTCCATACCGGTCTGTACTTCAACCCCGAAAGATTGAAAACCGGGCTGCCTGGCTTCCTGTTTACATTTGGAGATTAGAGCTAGCGCTGCTGCTATTACTACAGTGACTTGTCCATTGTTCCTGGAACGTGAAGGCGCTTCTGGTCCTGGACCACAGGATGCCTCTTCCAACTGGGAGCCTTTCTGACTGCTGGTCATAAACAAGTTGAGGAGCAAAGTGGAGAGCTGAAGAACAGAGAATTCTTGTGGATGTATTCTTAAATTTTTATTAAAGTTTCTACTGTGTTTGGTGTATAACCCAAGACTAGAAGTGGAGTTTTAGTCCTGAAGAGGCCCTTAAAATCCACCGTCTCCAACCCATACATGTTACAGAAAGGGAAGCAGAGGCCTGGAAAACTTGAGTGAGGGTCTCACACTGACATAGCTATGCGCAGAGCAAGACCAGAACTTTGAATCTTTGACCTAGAGTCTGGTTTCCCTTTCACTCTAACTGATCACCTTCTCTTGCTGACTGGGCAGGAGATCAGCATAAACCTCGTCCAGAGCACTCTGAGCCCAACCTTCAGGCCACAGTTGGCTGCTTTGGTTCTAACATTTCCCCGGGATGTATTGAGGAATTTGAAAAATCAGGCTCCACATTGTTCTGTTATAACAAACTGCATCTCCTATGTCCTGTCTCTTGCCCCTTGACATCATCCCTTCCCTTCTCTGCTGCCTACTTCATACATCTTCAGTGGACACAGGAACGTAGGAGACAGCTGGAGCACAGCAGGGTATGAGGAGTGGGACCTGGGACTCTCAAGGAGAAGATTTGGTTTTGGCTTCTCATGATTATTTATTTATTACTAAAGAACACATAAAGCCCATCTTACTGTAAGACTCCAATGATAGAGGAGCCACACAGGGAAAAGTAAAAGGTGGGGAGAGGATAAGAGGGAACAGACATTTATTTAAATAGTTTTATTGAGGCGTAATTGACGTAGTCAACTGTACCAGGGGTGGAAGGAGACTTAAGGCAAACTATTGACCCCTCCCATAAAGGACAGGGGAGTCCAGCCACAATATAGTCCAGCCAAGTTTGTTTTAGAAAGTCCTCCAGTTCTAAACCAACTCTTTGGGTTAAAGCCTCACACCAGCTAATACTTTATCTTTGTCCCTAGGCACCCAGTTCCCCATCATGTCAGTTTGCAAGAGGAAGCACAAACAAATCAAATTTGAATTTAATGAAGGGGCATATAAGTTTCTGAAATAATAAGCATTCAGAACCATGGCTGGTAAATGCCACCTACAGCAAACAAAACCAAGAACAAAAACAAAACCAAGTAAGATGTTTCCCTCAGGACCATGGCTTTCTGAGGGCACTGAGGACAGTCACAGGAGAATTCCCTGAGTGAATGGAAGAATGACACAATTTTCTAAAATCTGGCCTGTGGATTACTTTGGTACTTTAAAAATTATGTGTATCCTATGCCAAAGAACTTCCAGCAACACAGGCAAATTTCTCAGGCAGCCAACTCAAGTGTGCAAACCTTCTAATAATATATTTACATAAATATACATAATATAAAAGTATTTTAATACTTTTGTTCATAACAACCCCTCATCTGACCCAGTGGTAGGTAGAAACTTAACCAGTGTGAATAAACTCAGCCACTCCGGGGCCTTCTTTTCCACTTTCCTCACCCAGGGCTTGGCTGCAGGACTGGTGGGAAGGAAGTAAGTGTCTAGGTACTTAGAACTGATGCCTGGTACTTGGCTTCCATTCCTGCTGGCGTCCACTGGGAACCTCCCACCCTGTCTGGTCACTGATGGTCATCTAACGTGGACCCTCTTAGCTCTGCCATCCTCTCTCAGCTACTTCAGGGCCTCTTCCAACAGCTTTCAAGTCCACTGCAGTGCTTCAGGGCTCTGGGGGTGTAGAGGCATCCCAGATAGCTGATGAAATTCCAAGAACTGGAGAAAAGATCATTGCACAGAGAACTGCTTCCTCCCTAGGTACTAGGAAAGAGATGGGGCCTAGCCCCTGGGATTTATCATCCACCTTACATGGACCCCTATTACACATTCTTCTCAAATCTATTATTTTTTGCAACAACCATGCCATAAGGCTTTCATTCTTGGACCGAAACTTGAAAATTCCAGGTCTACCAAATCAAAAGTTGGGCTTTCAGAATTATTGTCTGCCTCAGTTTACATAAGCCTACTTTGAAACTTCAAGGCCGAACATTAAGATATTTCTGGTTCTTTGCATGTCTATGGTAATGTCCCTACTAACTGAGGGACAAGGAGCAAGGGAAGTGGTAGGGCAGCCTGGGTGGCTCAGTGGTTTAGCGCCACCTTCAGCCAGGGCCTGATCCTGGAGACCCAGGATCGAGTCCCACGTCGGGCTCCCTGCATGGAGCCTGCTTCTCCCTCTGCCTGTGTCTCTGCCTCTGTCTCTCTGTGTGTGTGTGTGTGTGTGTGTGTGTGTGTGTGTGTGTGTGTCTCATTAATAAATAAATAAAATCTTTTAAAAAAAGAATTGGAGAGAAAGGAGACAACAGTAACAATGAAATATAACCCTGCTATACACCTATTCATTCACTGGTCTGGATTTAGCCTCTGTCCTCACACATAATGCTCTCTTCAGGGCTCTGGCTCATGTACTTCTCCCCTTGAAATTCCATCTCCCCTTCCAACCTGCCAGCCAGGAAAGTCTCGCTAGACATCTCCCTATCAATTCTAGCAGATGTGACTTCTCTGACATCCACTATTCTCCCTCCACAGAGCCCCAGCACACTGACTCACCTTACTTCATTACTTTTCTGCTTCCCACACAAAGTATCTTCTCTCTTGAGAAGGTAACAGCACTTCAGGCACAGGCCTTGTTTCCAACAGCTTAGCAACAGTACCCATAAGATGTGGCCAGCAAACTGATGCTATGGTTTCTTCCAGAACTGCCTGCTGAAGTGAACCAAATTTCCATTAAACACATACACACTCCTCTCCAAAAACTAAACTGACCACCACAAACTGTAGCCAATTACCTCAAGCTTGATGCTAATATGGAGGGGAAAAAAGCAGTGGGTCCTATAGGATAGAGAAGAAGAGAGGCAGAAGCTTAGGAAGGATGGACACTGAAAAAAAAGTAAGAATTTGAAGATTCCTCTCCCTATTTCCTTAATGGTGTTATAGTGGCCAGGTGAACACATCCAGGTTTGGGGCAGTGATGTCAGAGTGGGAGGTCAGTTTTGATCAGAAGCTAGGAAACTAGTTGTTTAGGTTGTTTTATTATTATTTAATGTTAATTAAAGTAATAATTTATTGGGCACTAAATCTGTTTCTTCCTCTATAGGCAGAACTTTAGGGATACAATTTGTATAGTACCACTATATATTTCTGGTGAAGGGTTGGAAGCAACTTAGATATCCATGACTAAGAGAATGGATAAGCAAAATGGCATACATATTCTTTGGATGTGCAACCTTATTAAACTACAGCACTATGTTTAAAGAAAAAAAAAAAAGTAAGAAGGGCAGCCCGGGGTGGTTCAGCGGTTTAGTGCTGCCTTCAGCCCAGGGCCTGATCCTAGAGACCCAGGATCAAGTCCCACGTCGGGCTCCTTGCATGGAGCCCGCTTCTCCCTCTGCCTGTGTCTCTGCCTCTGTCTCTCTCTCTCTGTCTCATGAATAAATAAATAAAAACTTTAAAAAAAAAGGTAAGAAAATTCTTTTGCAACAAAATTACTTGTATAAGTTAATACCACAAACAAAATACAAAAGTTCATTCACCCAAAACTCCCTCATTCTATTCCTTTGTGACCCCATCATCCCCTCATTCCAGTCCTGGACAACCAGGACTGGATCTGTTCTCCATCACTATACATTTGCCTTTTTGAAAATGGCATAGAAATGGAACCACATAGTATGAAACCTTTGAGACCAGCTACTTTCACTCACTATTCATGCCTCTGAGATTCATCCATTTTTTTTAAAGACTTTATTAGTCTTTATTCATGAGAGACACAGAGAGAGGCAGAGACACAGGCAGAGAGGGAGAAGCAGGCTCCATGCAGGGAGCCTGAGGCGGGACTCAATCCCGGGTCCCTAGGATCACACCCTGAGCCAAAGACAGGCGCTAAACTGCTGAGCCACCCAGGCTACCGGATTCATCCATATTGTGTGTGTAATTGAGAGTTTTTCCTTTTTAGTGACAAATATCACCCCATTGTATGTATGGACATACTCCAGTTTATCCATTAATCCACTGAAGATGTTTGGGTTGTTTTTAGTTTGGGGCAGCAATGAATTAAACTGCTATAAACATTTGTGTATAGATTTTTTGATAAACATAGAATTTTATCTCCATGATAAATACTTAGAAGTGGGATTGCTGGGTCATAAGACAAGAGTTTGTTTAACTTTACAAGAAATGGAGAAACTGTTTTCCAGAGTGCTTGTATATATTTTTTATTATCATCAGCAATGTATGAGAATCCTAGTTTCATAGTTTCCAGAATATAGATATTGTATATATGTTATTAGATTCATATTCATTTTATTTTTTGGAACTATTATAAATAGTACTCCTACAATTTCAGTTTTCAATTTTTCATTGGTAGTATACAGAATAAATGCAATTGATTTTTGCATGTTGATCTATATCCTACAACCTTGCTAAATTCATTTATTAGTTCTAGCAGCTTTATTTTTTTTTTTTGTAGATTCCATGGAATTTTTTCAGATTCCATGGAACTTTGCTAGACAATCATGTCATTTGCAAATAGGGACAGTTTTATTTTTTTTCCTTTCCAATATGTAGGCCTTTTATTTCTTTTCCTTTCCTGATTGCACTGGTTAGAATTTCTAGTATGATGAATAAAAGTAGCGAGAGAAACATTTTGCTTTGTTCCCAATTTTGGAAGTTTCTTTAAGAATTGAACATACACTTATCATAAGATTCAGCCTTTTCTTTCCAAAGTACTACCACTTCTCCCCTCAAAGAAAACCCCAAAAGTGTATGTCTATACAAAGATTTTTTTAAGACTTTATTTATTTATTCATGAGAGACACAGAGAGAGAGGCAGAGACACAGGCAGAGGGAGAAGCAGGCCCCTTGCAGGGAGCCTGATGTGGGACACAATTCCAGAACTCCAGGATCCACACCCTGAGCCGAAGGCAGACGCTCCACCACTGAGCCACCCAGGCATCCCCTATACAAAGATTTTTTTTTTTAAAGGGTATCAAGTTGATCATGAATTGGGAGATGATATTTTTATTTATTTATTATTTATTTATTTATTTATTTATTTATTTATTTATTTATTTATTATAGTCACAGAGAGAAAAAGAGGCAGAGACACAGGCAGAGGGAGAAGCAGGCTCCATGCACCGGGAGCCCGATGTGGGATTCGATCCCAGGTCTCCAGGATCACGCCCTGGGCCAAAGGCAGGCACCAAACCGCTGTGCCACCCAGGGATCCCACAAAGATTTTTATACAAATGTTAATAACAGCCTTATTTTTAAGAGCCCCAAACTGACAACTCAAATGCCCATCAACAGTGAAAAAATAATTATAATATATCTTTATAATGGAATACTACTCAGTGAAGAAAAAGGAAAAGACCATTGATACATACGCAACGTCGATGAATCTCAAAATGATTATCCAGAATGAAAGAAGATAGGGAAGAAAGGGAGTATGTACTGTATGGTTCACATACAACTTTAGAGGATGAAAACTAAAGCTACAGTGACACAGCAGATCTGTGGTTATCTGGAATGGAACTGGGGAGGAATGGACAATAAAAGAGTATAAAAAACTTTTGGAGTGGTAGATATGTTTGTAGTCTTGACTTTGGTGATAGCAAAGCTTCTCAGGTATATATATATATATATATATATATATATGTGTGTGTATATATATACATATATTGATTTGTATATATATATCATATATATATGAAGGGACTTTTTATATTTAATTGTATATATATATATTAAATTGTATATATATCATATATTTGTGATTTTTGACATATATATATATATATATGTCAAAAATCACCAAGTTGCAGCCTTTAAATATATGCAGTGTGCTATATTTCAATCATACTTCAATAAAGCTGTAAAAAAAAGGACAAACAGTAATACTGTAATAGTTCAACTGTTTTTCAGTCCTACTCTAGGACTTGACAAGTTAGAGTAGACAAGGGTGCCTAGGTGGCTCAGTCAGTTAAGTGTTGCCTTCAGCTCAGGTCATAATTCCAGAGTCCTGGGAGGGAGCCCCACATTGGGCTCCCTGCTTGGCAGGGAGTCTGCTTCTTCCTCTGCCCCTCACCCCACTTGTGCTCTCTCTCGCTCACTTGCTCTCTCTCTCTCTCAAATAAATAAAATGTTTTTTAAAAAATTTAGAGTAGACAAGTTAAGAGTAGCGATGGAAGAGAGAATTATTATACCAAGAAAATTAACTCTGTGTTTGGTGGTCTTCCAGGTTCCAATCCATCTTGTTTGTTCCTACTGTCACCAGTAAATCAACTTGCTTCTTCTTGACACAGTAACATTTCCAGTCTGTGACAGATATTTTTCTCCACTTCTCTGCTCTCAGAGCCAGCATCTGCCTCAGGAAGCTACCAGTTTTGCTTATCACTTATGAAGGGTTCCCTTCTGTGGTAATCAGCAGGGCTTTCTTGTATCCATTTCTCCTTAACTTTCCATTGAATATGTGGAACACTTTGTAATATCTAGACATTTATTGATGTTATCCCAGAATTGAAGGTCTTCTATGTTCTCCCATATCCTAAACCAAAACCATAATCTCAGTATGTGTTTTTGGGCTAAGAAAGCAGAGTCTCTGGTCCTAATCAAATATCACTACCCTCCAACCCTCATTCAACCTCCATGCTTCAGAATCAGACCATCACATGCTGCTTTTCCTTGTTGTCAGCATCAACCAATCCCCTTCCAAAGTCCCTTCATCAGGGTGCCTGAATTAAGCATCTACCTTTGGCTCAGGTCATTATCCTGGGGTCCTGGGATCAAGCCCCGTATCGGGTTCCCCACTCAGTGGAAAGGCTGCTTCTCCCTCTGCCACCCACTTGTGCTTGCTCTCTCTCTCTCAAATAAATAAATAAAATCCTTTTTTAAAAGTCCCTTCATCAAAAAAATAAATAAATAAGAATAAAAAATAAAAAGTCCCTTCATCAATTTATAATTTCACACTTGTCCACTGCTTTCCTCTCCACTCTTTCTGTTACTATCCAGTACCTGGGTCACCATCCCTTAAAATGGCTTTTTCTTTCTGTCCTCCTCCTCATTGTCACAATGCCATTGTAAATATTGCACCAACCTTGAAATCACAATTAAATCCTTCTCACATTGGGGCACCTGGCTGGCTCAGTGGCTGAATGTCTGCCTTTGGCTCAGGACATGATCCAGGGTCTTGGGATCAAGTCCTGCATCAGGCTCCCTGCACCTGCTTCTCCCTCTGCCTATGTCTCTGCCTCTCTCTCTCATGAAATAAAATCTTTAAAAAATAAATGCCTCTCATATTTAATAGCTATAACATAAAGGAAGAGGGTAAATGAACCTATATGGTGATAAAATTTCTACATTCCATTTAAAGAGGCAAAATTTTTATTCTAAAGAGATTGTGAAAGGTTAAATATGGATATTATACTCCCTTAAGCAACCATTAGGAAAATCACAGAAGACCAATTATTAAAGATCAACTATTATAAGAGACCAGCAAGTTAATGTAAGAGACCAATTAATAAAAGATCAGTAATCAGAATAGATTAAAAACATGAACCAAGTATATACTGTCTACAAGAAACTCACAGAAAATACAATGATACAGGTAGGATAGAAGCAAAGGGATACACTTCCACTTCTACCTCAAATGGAGTAACAGACACTGGATTTATCCTCCTATATAAAATAACAAAAAAAAAATCAGAGAAAATACATGAAATAATCATCTTCAAGTAATCTTCAAGGACAGTGATCCTTGAGAGGTGGGAAAGGAAACAAGGCCAACCCCATTGATTACACCAACTTTCTATCTTGAGAGAGTTTTCAGGCCATGATAGAGAGAACTCGATGCCTAGCATACTGTCTGAGCTGAGGATAATCCAGACCTCAGAATCTGAGAAAATCAAGGCAGCTAGAGATGGTTGAACAGAATATCATAGAGGACAGAAGAGCAGAGAGAGAGAATTGCAGAGGGCCCTCCTTGATCATGCAGCTAAGTGCTGATCATCACATGTGTGTGAGGAACCTACCAGGACTAGGGTAAAAACAACCTGAAGGGGTTAGACATAAGTCCTGGCACTCACATAGGGCATGGAATAATGACTGTTCCCATCAGCCAGAACTGAAATATTCATAACTCATAGGCCACTGGACTCAGGAAGGTCTTGACTCAGGAGTGGAAATAATCAGCCCCAGGCAAGCACTGTTCCAGACTTGCCTAACAAGTCATAAAAGCAAGACCCAAAAGCATTGCACTGTTTCAGAGTAGCTAAACTGAATTCTAGAACAAGACTCAAGAAGACTTCTAGATAGACAAAAATATTCAGCACCAAACAAGGTAAAACTCACAATGTCCATGCTACTATTCGTTATAAGAAAGCTGGAATGGTGGGCAGCCCTGGTGGCTCAACAGTTTAGCACCTGCCTTTGGCCCAGGGCGTGGTCCTGGAGTCCCGGGATCGAGTCCCACGTCGGGCTCCCGGCATGGAGCCTGCTTCTCCCTCCTCCTGTGTCTCTGCCTCTCTCTCTCTCTCTCTCTCTCTATCATAAATAAATAAATAAATAAATAAATAAATAAATAAATAAATAAATCTATCTTTAATTGTTCCAACACTAATTGTTGAAAAGATCACCTTTTCTCTAAACTTATTTGCATCTTTGTCAAAAAGCAGTTATCCAAATACATGTCTTTTAAAAATCAATGTAAATACATTAATTTAAAATTTATTTATTGCTGGGTGCATCAGTGGCTGAGTTTGTTAAGCATCTGACTTTGGCTCAGGTCATCATCTCAGGATCCTGGGATCAAGCCTCACATTGGGCTCCCCACTTGTTGGGGAGTCTGCCCTCAAGCAGACTCCCCAACTGCTTGTGCTCTCTCTCTCTCGTCTCAGATAAATAAATAAATCTTTTAAAAAACATTTAAAATAAAATAAAAATTTATTGCTAAAAACTGCTAATCATCATCTGAGCTTTCAGCAAGTTGCAATTACTGATCACAGAACCGCATGACAAATATAATAATAATGAAAAAGTCTGAAATACTGTGAGAATTACCAAAATGTGACAAAGAGACAGGAAGTAAGCAAATGCTGTTGGAAGTATGACACTGATAAACCTGCTTGATGCAAGGTTGTCACAAACCTTCAATCTGTTAAAAAAAAATGCTGCATTTATGAAGTGCAGTAAACCAAAGCACAATAAAGCAAAGTATGCCATAATTTATGTTTTCTTGCCATATTGAACCTTTTATTAATAATAACATCATCCTTTGTCTCTTGTAAACTTCTGATTTAATGTCTACTTTGTCTGATGTTAATATAGCCATCCTCACTCTCTCTTGGTTATTATTTGTATGGAGTACCCCTTTTTATGCTTTCATTTCTAACCTGCTGTGACTTTGGATCTCAAGTAAATCTCTTATAGATAGCATATAATTGGATCAAATGTTTTTACCCATTCTACCAATCTCTATCTTTTGCTTGGAGAGTTTAAGCATTTACATTTAAAGTAATTACTGATAAAAAAAAAAATAAATAAAGTAATTACTGATAAGGAGGGACATATTTCTGTCACTGTGCTATTTTCTACATACATTATACTTTTTTACTCTCATTTCCTGAATTACCATCCTTTCTTTTGCATTCAGCTGATATTTTTGTAGTGAAATGTTTGAATTTCTTTCTCATTTCCTTCTGTAGATATTCTATAGCTATTTTCTTTATGGTTACCATGGGGAATACATTTAACATACTATTAACACTCTGATTTAAATTTATACCAGCTTAATTTCAATAACATACAAAAGCTTGGTTCCTTTACAGCTCCATCCCCACCCTTTTAGGTTGTTGATATCACAAAATTACATCATTATTCATTGTGTGCCCCCCAAAATAAACTAATAATTTCTTAAATAAATTAATCTCTTAAATTAGGTAGAATCAAGATTTGGAATTACAAACCAAAGTTACAGTAATACTAACTTTTACATTAATAACTGTTTTTAATGTATTATTAATCTCTTAAATCATGTAGAAAGTAAAATGTGCAGTTATAAACTACTGTTACAATAACAATAGCTTTCATAATTGCTCATATATAATGGGGAACCTGGGTGGCTCAGTCAGTTAAGTGACTGACTCTTGATTTTGGCTCAGGTCATGATCTCATGGTCATGAGACTGAGCCCCGCATCAGGCTTCCTGACCAGCACTGAGTCTGTTTGTCCCTCTCCCCGACCTCTGCCACTACCCCTGCTCATGTATGCTCTCTATCTTTTTTTAAAGATAAGTAAATAAAATCTTAAAAAAAGACAATAATTGCTCATGTGTTTACCTTTATTGAGATCTTTATTTCTTCATATGATTTTGAGTTACTGTCTAGCGTCCTTTCATTTCACCTTGTAAAACTCCCTCAAGCATTTCTTGTATAGCAAGTCTGGTGGTGACAAACCCCCTCAGCTTTTGTTTATCTGGGAATGTCTTAATTTCTCCCTCATTTCTGAAGAATAGATTTTCTGGATATAGGATTCTTGGTAGACAGTTTCTTTATTTTAACACCTTGAATATATTGGCCCTCTGTCTTCTGGTCTCCAAAGTTTCTGATGAGAATATGCTGGTAATCTAATTGAGGATCCTTTGTATGTGATGATTTGCTTCTCTTGCTGCTGTCAGATTTTCTCTTTGTCTTTAGTTTCAGAAAGTTTGGTTTTAATGTGTCTTAGTGTGGCTCTCCTTCAGTCCACTTAGAGTTTGTTGAGCTTCTTGGATATTTATATGCATGTCTTCCATCAAATTTGGGAAGTTTTCAGCCACAACTTGGAAAAAAACAAATGTCCATCAATATTTCTCCAAATATTCTCACTGCTCCTTTTTCTGTCTCTCCTTCTTTTGGGATTCCCATAACATGAGTATAAATTCACTTGATGGTATCCCACAGGTCTCTTAGGTTCTGTTTGCTTTTCTTCAACCTTTATTTTCCCTGTCTCAGACTTGAAATTTTCCATTGTCCTACACTCAAGTTCACTGATTCTTTCTCCTGCCTGCTCAAATCTGTCTTTAAATCCCTCTACTGAATTTTTCATTTCAGTTATTGTACTTTTCAGCTACAGAATTTCTTTTTGGCTTCTTTTCAGGGTTTTCTATCTCTTTGTCGATATTTCCATTTTGCCCACACACTGTGTTCTTGACTTCCTTCACATCTTCCTTTAATTCCTTGAGCATCTTTAAGATAGTTATTTTAAAGTCTTTGTTTAACATATCTGCATTAGGTCTTTTTTTGAAGACAGTTTCTGTTGATTTATTTTTCTTCTTTTTTTAAAGATTTTATTTATTTATTCATGAAAGACACAGAGAGAGAGGGAGAGAGGCAGAGACACAGGCAGAGGGAGAAGCAGGCTCCATGCAGGGAGCCCAACATGGGCCTCAATCTCGGGTCTCCAGGATCACACCCTGGGCTGAAGGTGGTGCTAAACCACTGAGCTACTCAGGCTGCCCAAGATTTTATTAATTTATTCATGAGACACACACACACACACACACACACACACACACACACACACACAGAGGCAGAGACATAGGCAGAGGGATAAGCAGGCTCCATGCAGGGAGCCCAATGTGGGCCTTGATCCCCGGTCTCCAGGATCACGCCCTGGGCTGAAGGCAGCACTAAACCGCTGAGCCACCCAGGCTGCCGTTATTTTTTTCTTCTTTGAGTGCTACATTTTCCTGTTTCTTGGTACATTTTGTGATTTTTTTTTTGTTCGATACTGGACATTTGAATCTAATAAATGGTAACTCTGGACATCAGATTCTCCCCTTTCCTAAAGTTCATTGTTATTATTGTGGGTTTTTTAAGATTTATTTATTTATTCATGAGAGACACAGAGTGAGAGAGGCAGAGACATAGGCAGAGAGAGAAGCAGGCTCCCCAGGGAGCCCAATGTGAGACTCAATCTCAGATCCCAGGATCACACCCTGAGCCAAAGGTAGATGCTCAACCACTAAGCCACCCAATCATCCCTGTTATTATTGTTTTTATTTTTTATACATTTTATTGTTGTAGACCGTCTCTGTGCTGAGGATCAGCCTGAGGTATATACTTAAGGTCATCTTCTTTGTCTTTTGGTAGGCTCCACACCCAGTGTGGAGTCCCACATGGGGCTTGAACTCACAGTCCTGAGATCAAGACCTGAGCTGAGATCAAGAGTTGGACACTTAACTGACTGAGTCACCCAGGAGCCCAAATTTTAGGTCTTCTTAGAGATCTTTTCTTTCCTTGGGCATGCACAGCCCACTTTCTAATATTCTTCATATATGTAGTTTTTTTAATATCCTAGTCTTTAAAATCTACCTCCCAAAGAGGAAAAAGTAAAAGTGAAGGGAGGAGAAAAGGTGCCAGCCCTTCACATCTCCTGGAAGTCACTTCAGCTGGAGAGAAAGGGTCTTGCAACAAAAGGGGGAGGTGCAATAACTATGACTGATCACCTCTTTGCACCTCTGTGATCAGACGCAGCAATCAGAACACAGATCCCCAGTAGTTGGAGAACAGAGTCCTTATTGCCCACACTAGCTCCCACAGCTGCATGCAAGTTGCTCCAGGGACACATGTATGATATCCTGTCATGTGGCTGGGGGGGGTAGTGGATTGGTAGCTGCTACTATGCTAAAAAACAAAATTTACTACAATTTACCATCCAAGCCTTCCTCTGGAAATTGAAAGCCTTCAACAGACTCCAGAGTTCCACAATAGTTGTATCAGACAGATTATGCCGATGCAACAGTAGTCTAGACGGAGAGACAGATTCCTGATGCTTCCTATTCTTTCATCTTCCCACTGTTTATCATTTTTTAAAGCTTAGATCAACAGTTCTAACTACCAAGTGAAAGGGAATTCATGGGGCAAAGGAACATGTTAAATGACACCACATGTATACAATCAGCACAACACAAACTGTGGGAACTCTGTAAGACAATGACCTGGCTTTGTCAAAAATTATGTTTAGAGAAAAAAAGAGAGAGAGAGAAAGAGAGAGAGAGAGAGAAGCTATAACTTAAAAGAGACTTAAACACATAAAACCAAGTGCAATGTGTGGACCTCACTTGGAGCTTGACTTGAAAACCAGGAAAAATATTTTTATGAGACAGGAAAGGAACTCTATTAATTGACTGGCTATTGGGACATCTGGGTGGCTCAGCCATTAAGCATCTGCCTTTGGCTCAGGGTGTGATCTTGGAGTCCTGGAATCGAGTCCCACATCAGGCTGCCTGCATGGAGCCTGCTTCTCCCTCTGCCTATGTCTCTGCCCCCCCATTTTAATGAATAAATAAAATCTCTTTAAAAATTGGCTATTTAACTGTTAAGTATTTGAAATTCTATTTAACATAGGAACTGAAACCATGTGTTTCAACATGACAATGGTTTGTTGCAAGAAAATCTTGCCTAGAAACAAAAATCTGTAAAAGCTCACGTACCAGGCAACATGTTGCTTATCGAGTCTGTTTCAAGACCCTCATTTTGTTGTGTTCACCAGTCCTAAACTATGTGTCACAATCCTTGCCTAATCCTGGCTGATTTCTTGGTATGAAGAGCCTGCTTCAAATAGCCTTGCTTAATTTTCCCTTTTGTGGCACCACTGAGATTCTGGTGGTCTTTGTGAGAGAGTCAACTGTTAACAGGTATAATAATTTTTATGTCATGTTTATTAAGGAAAGAGGAGATTTATCTCCTAGAAGAAATATACTGAAGGATTTACATATTTTTAAGATTTTATTTATTTATTTATGAAAGAGAGCATGAGCAGGGAGGAGAGGAAGAGAGAGAGGGAGTAACAGATTCCTCACTGAGCAGGGAGCCCCACATGGGTCCACCCTGAGATCATGACTTGAGCCAAAGGCAAGTCATGAGCTACCCAGGTGCCCTCTGAGGATTTACATATTAATGCAAGTAAGACTGCGATTTGCTTCAATATAGTATGGGACAGAGAATGCCTGGGTGGCTCAGTGGTTGAGCGTCTGCCTTTGGCTCAGGTCATTTTCCCAGGTCCTGGGATCGAGTCCTGTGTCAGGCTCCCTGCAGGGAGCCTGCTTCTCTGTCTGCCTCTGTCTCTGTCTCACTCCGTGTCTCTCATGAATAAATAAAATCTTAAAAAAAAAACATAAAAATATTGCTGCATACAGCAACATAGTGGATTCTCACAACATAATGCTGAGTGAAAGAAGCCAGAGATAGAAGAGTACATAATTGTATGATTCCTTTGATATAAGTATGAGGAAGAGGCAAACCTAACTCGTGGTAAGAGAAATCAGGAAGTGGTTAGCTCTGGATGGTGTTACTAGAAGGGGCCCTAGGGAATCTTTTAGAACATTGGAATATTCTATATCTTGACCTAGGTGATTGTTACATATACATACATATATATATATATATATATATATATATATATAGGTTCATATATATGTGTGTGTAAGTTCACATATATATGTGTATATATATATGTGTATATAAATATATATAAATTCATTGAGCTGTACACTTAAGTTTTGTGCTCTAAGTTATATCCCAACAAGAAAGTTAAAATTTTTTAAATCCTTAAATAAAGTAGAATAAATGACTAATGTGTCAGTACTTCCAAGACCTGAAACACAGAATGCAGGGTGGGCCCAGGAGTGTACATGTGGAGAATGGGGCCAGGTTCTCAGTTTCCCTCTCGCCACTAGGTGGCTCTCTCCTCTCTCTCTCAAGTTTTCTCAGTCCTCTGGGAAAAACTCAGGAAATGGGCCAGGAAGAGGAGGATTGTGTGCTCTGGGATGGGACAGCCTAAGACCCTGAGTCAAAAACGCTATGTAATGAGCCGGCCTCACATAGAAGAGTGTGGCCTTTTTAAGGCAAAGACTTGAATCCCAGTTCTGCCATTTCCTCACGGTGTGACCTTGGGAATATTCCTGAACTTCTCTTTGCCTCAGTTTCCACATCTGTACAGTGGAAATAATAGTATATCCTTTGTGGTGGGGTTGGTGGTAATGATGCTGTTGCTGTGAGCATGAAAGGAGCTCACCCTCAGGAAACTCTCAGAACATCTGGGCACAGAAGAAGAACTCAATGTCATTATCTAAGTTACTAATAAAAGAGGAGATGTCAGTAACCAAAAGGGGAACACCTGGCATCTCACTTCTTCTGGATGCCAAGTAGGTTTTGGAAGCTGACTGAGCTGGGCATGAAAAGAGCCTGCTCTGGCTTCTATGTTCTTTTCTAGAACGTGATGACCTATTCACAGCGACCACAGCTAGTGCTGGCCCAGATCTTGGCCCAGAGGGTTTCGCCAGTCTTTCTGTGGCTTTCAGAGCTCTGTACCTCAATGAGGGAGACAGAATAATGGTACCCCCCAACTTCAAAGATTTCTACAGCCTCGTCCCCCAGACCTGTGAATATTACCTTCCACAGCAAAAGTGACCTTGCATGTATCGTTAAGTACCTTGAGATGGGGGCAGTTATCCTGGATTGCCAGGACAGATCCAAGGGAATCACCTGGATCCTTACAGGAGGGAGGCAGGAGGATCAGAGTCACAGAAGCAGAAATGAGAACCGAAGCAAAAGTCAGAGTAATGACCAAGGAGCCAAGGAATGCAGGCAGCCCCTGGATGCTGGAAACTCAAGGGGCAGATTCTTCCCTAGAGCCATCTGTAAGAACTGTAGGGGCCCACTGCAGGCCACCCCAAGTGCATCACTCTGGCATAAAGGCCTTTTTTTTTTTTTTGGCATGAAGGCATTTTGAGTTAAAAAGCAATCAAGGGGGTGGTCACCTGGGTGGCTCAGTGGTTGAGCATCTGCTTTTGGCTCAGGTCATGAGCATGGTCCTGGGATTGAGGCCTGAGGAGCCTGCTTCTCCCTCTGCCTATGTCTCTACCTCTCTCTGTGTGTCTCTCATGAATAAATAAATAAAATATTTATTAAAAAAAAAAAAAAAGAAAGCAACTGAGAAGCACCTGGGTGCCTCAGTTAGTTGAGCACCCAACTCTTGATTTCAGCTCAGGTCATGGTCTCAGGGTTGTGGGATGGAGCCCTGCGGGAGGCTCTCCAAGGACCAGAGAGGGCAAGGAGGCTCCCTGCTCTGAGGGGAGCCTGCTTCTCCCTCTGCCTCTGCCTGCCGCTCCACCTGCTTTTGCTCGCTTTCTCTCTCTCATTCTCTGTCAACTAAATAAATCTTTAAAAAGAGCACAGAGACTGCTTGAGAATCTCTTTCCCTCTTCTTCTGCCCCTCCCCCTGCTCGCACACATGCATGCACATTCTCAAATAAATAAATAAAATCTAAAAAAAAAAAAGGAATCAAAACGCAGCAGATTCAGGGAAAGCTCTGGAACCACCTCCCCAACTCAATGGACTTAAAAATAATTTAGGGGATCCCTGGGTGGCGCAGCGGTTTAGCACCTGCCTTTGGCCCAGGGCGCGATCCTGGAGACCCGGGATCGAATCCCATGTCGGGCTCCCGGTGCATGGAGCCTGCTTCTCCCTCTGCCTATGTCTCTGCCTCTCTCTCTCTCTCTCTGTGTGACTATCATAAAATAATAATAATAATAATAATTTAGATAGGAGACCTGGCCCAGGAAGAGAGCTATCACCATAGATAACTAACTACAGTATGATATGAACTATGTACGGTGCACAAGGAGGAACCTAGCAAGGCCACTTGGATCAAAGTGGGCACTCTTTGTCCCCTTGTTTCTGAGGGGTCCGGCAAACATTTGTTTTTCATCTTTGTGTAAACTGTATTCCTTTCCCCTGAATCCCAGCTGCCTACCTGCTTCTCCTTTGTCCAGAAGGACACACAGACCTCATTTTGCCCAAGTGTCTGGAATTTCTATGTCAGTGTGGATTCCCCGTATGTACACCTGTTAAATTCGAGTTCCTCCGGTGAACCTGTCTCATATCAATTTGATTCTTAGCTCAGCTAGAAGGACCTTGAAAGGGGGGAAATGTTTTTAAGATTCTATTTATTTATTCATGAGAGACACAGAGAGAGAGGCAGAGACATAGGCAGAGGGAGAAGCAGGCTCCCTGCAGGGAGCACAATGCAGGACTCGATCCCAAGATCCTGGGATCACGACCTGAGCCCAAGGCAGACGCTCAACCACTGAGCCACCCAAGCGTCCTGGGACAGGAATTCTTGTTCCCCAACAAAACATGGCCTTTGATGTTACCCTATAAGACCTATTTCACATTACTGACCTCCAGGGACTGTAAGGTTAGAAGCGTGTGTTGGTTTAAGCCGCTAAATGTGTGCTCACTTGTTACAGGAGGAGCTGGGATCTAATACATGCAATTCCACACAATGTCTGGGCAATGTGGTGGGGTCTGCAGCTGGGATATGATTTTGGAGCAGCGTTGTTGGGGCCTAGAGCCAACAGCCAAGAAAGAATTCTTGAGATGTCTTTGGTGCCAAAAGATGTTTTTTTTCAGCCCAGGGACAGGACCTGTGGGCTAAAAGAGCTGCTGTGTCAGGACTGTGAGGAGCAACTGATTATACACTCCGGAGTTGGGGGAGGTAAAGACAAAGGGACAGTCCAGAAGGACTTTCATAGGCTAAAGAAGAATCACAGAATCTCAGAAGCCTGCCTATTGTCAAACTAAGGTTGTTTTTCCCTCTGGCAAAACATTAACGTGAAGTCAGTTTGAGAGATTCCACCCCCGCTCCCCAGGGAGGAACATTATACTCCACTTGTCTCAAGTATTTGTCAACGGGCTGCAGGTTATCAGGACATTTAATTTTTTTTAAAGATTTTATTTATTTATTTATTCATGAGAGACACAGAGAGACAGAGAGGCAGAGATACAGTCAGAGGGAGAAGCAGGCCCCATGCAGGGAGGCCGATGCAGGACTCGATCCCAAGACCCTGGGATCACTACCTGAGCCAAAACAGACGCTCAACTGCTGAGCCACCCGAGTCCTTAGGACATTTAATTTTATCTGCATTTCCTTCTGCTTTTGTTTCTCACATCAGTTGTACATCCTAACTTCCATCATTGTTTAAACAGGACATGCAGGCGCCTGGGTGGCTCAGTTGGTTAAGCATCTGCCTTTGGCTCAGGTCATGATCTCAGGTCCTGGGATCGAGCCCCACTTCGGGCTCCCTGCTAAGTGAGGAGCTTGCTTCTCCCTCTCCCTCTGCCCCTACCCCCCACCCCTGCTTGTGCTTGTCCTTATTTGGACAGACAATCTCCTGGTTCAACATTCGCTAAGTACACACAACCACTTTAGCTGAACGTGTGCATTCCCTCAGACCCTGCACTGCCAGTTCTGGCTGCGTACACGGTGTGTCCACCGAAGGACCTCTATCTACAAGAATGTTCCCAGCAACACCACTTGTCATTGCCCAAAACTGGAGGTGACCCAAATGCCTGTCAGCAGCAGAACAGATAAATAAATACACTCATCACTTCCTACACAGCTCCCTGGGGCTCTGAATCTGCCCTTCTCTGTGCTCACAGCAGGGAGGAGGCCTGGAAGACTCTGACCGCCCCCCCCCCACCCACCCAGTAAGTGCGGTCTGTATTCAGGATGCCTGCGAGCACAGGGGGGTTGAAGCACTTTCCATGAGTCAACCGATCTCATCCTCACAGCAACACTAAAAGGCCAGTGCTTTTATTATCTGTTTTACAGATGGAGATACTGAGGCACAGGACATCTATATAAGATGCCAAGGCATGTTTCCTCTTGCAGAATGAGCATTTGAACTCAAGCAGTCTGCCTCTACTATGGGAGTAGGAGACGTGGACAGTCACACGTGGATGTAGCGAGGGAACGGCAAGCTTGTCCCCTCACAGCTGGGAAATATGAAACAAGAGGCCAGCTTTCCTCAAGACCCTGTCTGGAAGCGCTTCCTAACCCCTGGGCTGGCCTTCCCCGGAGATTGGCACCACAGGCTGAGGTGCCAGAGTGTGGGGCTGATCATGTCCTTTCCAGCTCCAAGCTGGGTGCCAGGACATTTGTTTCTGGTCTGATGAACAGAGCTGGGGAAGCCCTTAGGGACACAGTGAAGGGTGCGGCGGAGGAGGTGGGGGGCAGTTAGGATACTCAATATTCTTCAATATTGCAAAAGCCCAACACTTGAATCAGGCTCCAGGCCAGAATATCATCCCTGAGTGGCCAGAACGTGCTGGTTGTTCCCCTCTGTTCACAGACCAAGGACCAGAGAACTTGAGTACAGATTGGTCAAACACAGGGAAATTAAGGAACACTCCAAATGCATCATGAGGAATGATATACCTTCCAAAGGGGGAAGACTGGGTTTGGGTTTACCAGATCAGCTATAAAAGCTTCATGGTTATCACAGGCCTGGGCCTCTCAAAGGCTGGGAACCCTGAGGTTGGGGAGGCCACTCCAGGAGTCCAGGAACCAGGAACCACCCACACATGCAAAGCTGCTGTAACAGTGTCAGCTCCATTTTGCATACTACAGAGACAGGCTGGCCACAGACCCCTGTGCCAGGACAGCTGCCTCCAATCTGCTGGTGACAGCCCAGCCAGCCTCACTGCCCGGGGAAGTCCAAGAACTGTCTGGGTCCAATTATTTTTCCAAGCAGCAAAAGTTCTGGGAAACTGGCTGGTGCAAACCACTAAATTTCTCTCACTTGTAAACTGGAGACAGTCATCATTCTGGCTGTGACAATTAAGTGGTCTCCTCTTGTCACATGCAAGAATCAGGAAGGGATACAGGTCTGCGAGGCCTAAAGTTTACATAAGAACTAGCAGAGGGACGTCTGAGTGGCTCAGCGGTTGAGCATCGGCCTTTGGCTCAGGGCGTGATCCTGGAATCCCAGTATCAAGTCCCACATCAGGCTCCCTGCGTGAAGCCTACTTCTCCCTCAGTCTGTGTCTCTGCCTCTCTGTGTGTGTGTGTCTCTCATGAATAAATAAATAAAATCTTAAAAAAAAAAAAAGAACTAGGAGGAAAGATGTTGAAATTAACTCAAAAGATCTTGGGGTGGGGAGCTGCCTGGCTCAGTCATGGAGCATGCAACACTTGATCTCGGGGTTGTGGGTTTGAGCCCCATGTTAGGTATAGAGATGACTCAAAAAAAAAAAAAAAGAAAAAAAAAGGGGATCCCTGGGTGACTCAGCGGTTTAGCACCTGCCTTCGGCCCAGGGTGTGACCCTGGAGTCCTGGGATTGAGTCCCACGTTGGGTTCCCTGCATGGAGCCTGCTTCTCCCTCTGCCTGTGTCTCTGCCTCTATCTGTGTGTGTGTGTGTGTGTGTGTGTGTCTCTCATGAATAAACAAATAAAATCTTAAAAAAAAAAGATCTTGGGATGCATAAAACCCTTGACTGCACCTTTATTTACAAACCAATTCTTCACTGAGCTAAAGGCAAAAATTTAGAAAAACCTAGATTAATGATATTTGATAGATCCAAGTGAACTAATCTAGATTTAAAAACCCCAGTGCAAAAAAAAAATAAAATAAAATAAAAAAATAAAAAATAAAAACCCCACTGCAGGAGTCAGAAGAGCATGTGACTCTTGATCTCAGGGTTGTGAGTTTGAGCCCCGCGTTGGGTGCAGAGATGACTTAAAAAAACACAATCTTAAAAAAAATTTTTTTAATTAAAAAAAAAAACAGGCAATGCAGTGACTAATTACAATTAAATAATGTCAAGGCATTGGCTCATCAACCAGAAAACCTGGATGCTATCAAAGCTTCCTTCCAGCCTCCTGTAGACAACCACACCCAAATGAGATATGCCAACACAACAGCTTCTCTGCTGAGCCTCCTTCTCCTGCTGTTCCCTTTCACCACACAAATCCCATCCACTGTGACCCTGACAGTTCCCTTCAGAGAAGCCCAGCATGCATGGGAGCTCCCCAGGGTCCTCTCTCAAAGGGTCTCCCACCTCTCCTGCCCAGGAGCAGAACCCAAGAACTCGGAGCTGATGGGAACCATACAGATTGCACTGCTGGCCCCAGTCTTCACCCTGTAAGGCCGCAGTCACATGACTGGCATGGCCGTGAGACTTGCTTCCACCAACAGAATGAGGTGGAAGTAACAGTGCCAGTTTCAAGCCTGGGTCTCCTTTGAGGGGCCTCGCATGTTTCTACTTGTACCGCTGCACCTCCAGAGGATGAGCCCGGGCTAGCCTATTGGAAGATGACAGACACTTGGAGCAAAACCAAGCCTCCCAGCCACCCCAGGAGAGACCAAGCTCTCAGTAAACAACTGACCCCAGACAGACGAGCAAACACAGTCAAGCCCAGGAGACCCAACCAGCCAGCCCTGCTGAAACTACCCGCCTGGGAAGTCATGAGCTTAAATAAAAGCTACAGAGCATGGGGATGGCTTGTTACACAGCATTATTGTAGCAGAAGAGCCTGCTGAGGGAAACCTGCAGACCCCTGGTCTGGCCAAAATCTTGAAGCCAGGCCGCTTGGATGTGGGTCCCATTTCCACCATTTGCCAGCTGAGTTGACTTTAAGATTCATCTGCAGGGTTGCCTGGGTGGCTCAGTTGGTTAAGTGTCTGCCTTTGGCTCAGGTCATGATCCTGGGGTCCTGGAATCGAGCCCTGCATCAGGCTTTCTGCTCAGTGAGGAGTCTACTTCTCCCTCTCCCTCTGCCTGCCGCTCCACCTGCTTATGCTCACTCTCTCATTCTCTGTCAAATAAATAAGTAAAATCTTAAAAAAAAAAAAAAGATTCATCTGTAAAATGGGATGGTAGTGACTCTAACCCAACAGGACTACTTTATCACTCAGGAGCTGAATGTTTACGGTGTTCCTACTGCTCCTGTGAGAAGCAGGACACAATGCCCTCACAGAACTCAGGCTCAAGTGGTGCAAAGCAAATGCTTAAAAACCAAGCTGATTGGGGATCCCTGGGTGGCTCAGCGGTTTGGTGCCTGCCTTGGGCCCAGGGCGCAATCCTGGGGTCCCGGGATCGAGTCCCGTGTCGGGCTCCCGGCATGGAGCCTGCTTCTCCCTCTGCCTGTGTCTTTTCCTCTCTCTCTCTCTCTCTCTCTCTCTCTGTCTATCATAAATAAATAAATAAATAAATAAATAAATAAATAAATAAATAAATCTTTAAAAACCAAGGAGATCTCTGACAGAATGTCGGGTGGAGAGAATAGCTGTGAAGACCAGTAAGGCAGTGTGAAGGGATGGAGGACTGGGAGTGCAGAGAGGAGAGGCTGCTTTTGATAAGGTGGTCAGGGAAGTCCACTCAGAGGAGGTGACATGCCAGCAGACACAGAAAGAAGAGAGAGAGAGAGTTATAAAGGCTGGAGGGGGAGAGCCCTCCAGCACAGGGCACAGCCAGTGCAAAGGCCAGGAGGCAGGCTTGCCATCAGTGTGCATGAAGAATGGAAGAAGGCTTGAGTGAAGCAGGCAGGAAGCAGGGTGGCAGCATAGTGGTGTCCAAGCAGCAGGCAGCAATGGGATCATGAGGAACAAGGAGAGTGCACATTATCATTGTGATAATTAAATGAGTTAATATGTGGAACGCGCTCAGGACAGTGCCTGGGTCATGGTGAGCGTCCAGGAGGTGTCAGCTTTCACTTTACTGTTGGCACTTTTACCCACAAAATGCAGTGTTTCCCCATTCCAGGGCCCCAAGAGAAAAATCCCCAGGGGATGATTGCCCCTTCCTGGAACTAAGAAGAAAGAGGTGGGGGTGGGGGTGGGGGGGGTATCTTGACAAGGGAAACTCGCTTTTGACTCTAAGTTGGTATTTGAATTTCTACAGCAAGACTGGGTCCATGTATTACTTATGAGATTAAAAAAATAATGCCAAGAGTGCCTGGGTGGCTCAGTCAGTTAAGCGTCTGCCTTCAGTTCAGGCCATGATCTCAAGGTCCTGGAATCGAGTCCCCGGTAGGGAGCCTGCTTCTCCTTCTGCCTATGTCTCTGCCTCTCTCTCACTGCATCTCTTGTGAATAAATAAATAAAAATCTTTTAAGATTAAAAAAATAAAAAGAAAATCTGCTGGTTCCTAAGAGCCAAACTGGGTTACAGAACAAAATTCCAAGGCCAGGGACACCTGGGTGGCTCAGCGGTTTAGCGCCTGCCTTCGGCCCAGGGCGTGACCCTGGAGACCAGGATCAAGTCCCACATCAGGCTCCCTGTATGGAGCCTGCTTCTCCCTCTGCCTATGTCTCTGTCTCTCTCGTGAATAAATAAATACGATCTTTAAAACAAGACAAAACATGGGACACCTGGGTGGCTCAGCAGTTGAGCATCTGCCTTCGACCCAGGGCATGATCCTGGAGTCCCAGGATCGAGTCCCACACTGGGATCCCTGCATGGAGCCTGCTTCTCCCTCTGCCTGTGGCTCTGACTCTCTCTCTTTCTGTGTCTCTCATGAATAAATAAATAAAATCTTTAAAAAAAAATTCCAAGGCCAAGGTTTTTTCCCAAATGGGCCACGACCTATTTCCCCCCACAGCCTCATCTGCTGACTCCCTCCCACGCAAAGCGGCACCGTCTTCCCAAAACAAGGCGGGTTCTCTCGCGCCTTTGCTACTTATGGTTGAAGACTCTGCTCCAACGTCACCTCTTCCCGTAAGACCTGCTGGCACCTCCGCAGAGTCCACCGGAGAACGTCTCTGCAGAGCAGAATCTTGTTAAATGTGGTCCCTGCGCCAGCCAGAGACGCAAGCCAGGAGCGGACAGTGCTCCTCGCAGCCGCCAGAGGGCGCTCTAAAAACGCCAACCAACCCGCTTGGTTTCCACCCAAACACCGCCCCCTCAACCACCACCACCAGTGCCTCCCAGGTGTTCTTAGAGTTATCAGGGAAGATGCTTACTGGGTTCAAATCCTAGGCGGGCCACCGATCCTGAAACTGAGCCAGTGGCATCACCTGTCCAGGCCCCTGTCCCTATACAGTGCCATCAGGGGGATGAAACAGATGGCTTCCTATAAAGCACCTGCAACAGTGTCAAAGAGGAGGTTCTCAGTATCTCAGTACATGCTGGCTACTGCATCACTAAAGCTGTTGTTTCCCGACAGGAAACAGCAAACTCAAATTGAGTGATTGGGGAGAGCTTAATAAAGAGACGATTATCACAAGGGCAGAGGCAGGTGAGTAGGGAAAGCTCGAGGTGGCACAGCACCCCCAGACCAGAAAGGAGGAGTGATGGATATAGAGAGGGATGGAAGGGTGGGTGGATGTGTTACAGTGAGCAGAGTAAAATGTTAACCGTGGAATCTAAGTGATGTGGCCACAACTTCTCTGTATGCTTCAAATTTTTCATTAAAATTCTTTGGGATGGATGCCTGGGTGGCTCAGTGGTTGAGTGTCTGCATTTGGCTCAGGTCATGATACCGGAGTCCTGGAATCGAGTCTTGCATCAGGCTCCTGGCAGGGAGCCTGCTTCTCCCTCTGCCTCTCTGTCTGTCATGAATAAATAAATAAAATCTTTTAAAAATAAATAAATAAAATACTATTTTTTAAAAAATGTTTAAGAGGGGCACCTGAGTGGCTCAGAGTCTGCTTCTCTTTCTCCCCCTGCTCATGTGCTCTCTCTCAAATAAATAAATAAAATATTTGTATTTTTTAAATATTATTTATTCATGAGAGGCACAGAAAGAGAGGTAAAGACATAGGCAGAGGGAGAAGCAGGCTCCGTGCAGAAAGCTTGATGTGGGACTCAGTTCCAGGACCCTAGGATCATGACCTGAGCCAAAGGCAGATGCTCAACCACTGAACCACCCAAGTGCCCCTAAATAAAATCTTTTTCAAAAAATAAATAAATAGGGTAGCCCCAGTGGCCCAGCAGTTTAGCACCGCCTTCAGCCCAGAGTGTGTGATCCTGGAGATATGGGATCCATCGAGTCCCAGGTCGGGCTCCCTACATGGAGCCTGCTTCTCCCTCTCCCTCCCCTCTCCCTGTCCCTCTGCCTCTTTCTCTCTCTCTCTCTCTCTCTCTCTCTCTGGGTCATGAATAAACAAATAAAACCGAAAGAAAGAGGAAGGAAAGAAAGGAAAGAAAGGAAAGAAAGAAAGAAAGAAAGAAAGAAAGAAAGAAAAAGAAAGAAAGAAAGAAAAAGAAAGAAAGAAAGAAAAGAAAGAAAGAAAGAAAGAAAGAAAGCTTGGATAGGGGGCACCGGGGTGACCGAGTCAGTTCAGCTTCTGACTTTTGAGCTCAGCTCAGGTCTTGATCTTGGGGTTGTGAGTTCCAGCCCCCCATTGGGCTCCATGCTAAGCGTGAAGCCCACTTAAAAAAGAATGCTGGGAAGGGTGTTGAGTCAGCAAAGAAATTTGGATGGAATTGGTTAGAGCAGCCAAGAAAAGTAATTTCTCTAGGACTTTCCACAGAAACCACAGCCCCTTTCCCTGCAGCCTTCAGGAATGAATTTTGCCAGCTGTCAAGCCTCAGCTCCTGAGGAAGCCTAGTGGCAGAAAAGTGAAAAGAAGAAAGAAGCAAAGACAGTGCTCCTGCTTTTCAGGAATCCTGTCATCACATCCTGAGAACTGCCTAACATCTGAGCTCATTTATTAGTTGATCAACAAACGTTTATTGAAACCTTCCTCTCTGTGCCTGACCCTGAGCTGGGCAGTGCCAAAAACACAGCCTGGCCCCGCCCTCAGGGAACTCAGAGTCCAGGGGCAGAGCCAGATTCGTTCTTCTGATAGAGACCATCTAGAGTGATCAGAACATTTATGAGGGAAGCTCAGGGGTCATGGGAGCCCCTGGAGGTCAGAGAGGGCTTCCTGCTAGAGAGGACATCTGAGCTAAGTCTTGAGGGACTAGGTGTCAGCCAGGTAGAGAGAGGGGAGGACAAGGGAAAAGCATCCTGGGCAGAAGGAGTGGCACAAGGAAAGGCAGGAGGTGGAGCAGAAGAGCATGATGCTCACAGTGAATGCAAGTTCGGTTTAACCGGAGTACAAATGTAAAGAAGGGGAGAGGCTGAAGTAAGCAGGAAGCCATCAGCATGATGCAAAAGGGCAGGTGTGGCCTCCTACACCACCGTAAAGCATGTAGACCCCATTCTGACAGTGCTCAGGAGTCATGGCAGTATTATGGACAGTGGGAGTGGACTCCATAATACATGGAGTATTATGGACAAGTTCACACTTGAACAGAAGTGTGAACAAGTGAAGGGTGGAGGGAACATTAGTCAGGAACTAGCTAAGTTATGCTGCAGTAACAAACAAGCCCCCGGGATTCAGTGGCTCAAAACAGACAAGGTTTATTCCTTGCTTATGTGACATGTGTCATGGATCTCTAAGGACCCTGTTCCATATCATCTTCACTCAATAGCCCTGGCTGACCAAAGCTCTGCTATTTGAAAGGTTGGTGGGGACAGCGACAAAGCAGAGAATGTGGAGATCCACATACACCCGCTCAAATGCTTCCACCCAGAAGTACCTCTCACCGCTTCTTTGGCCACCCCAAGTCACTAACCACACATTACTTGAGGCATGGGAAAGGGTGATCCTCCCACATGCCCAGAAATAGAGAAAGACTGGCCACTGATGACCAGGAGCAATGGCCACCATAGGACATGGGCATGGAAGCATCAAGAACAGGGAACAGGTAAGAAATGAAGCAGCCTGGACTCAGATGGCAGAAATGAAGGATGTGAAGATCTGAGGGACATTCAGGAATCACATAGAATTCTGTATCTGCTGGCAATCTGTCCCAAATTCTTATTCTAGAAAACCAGCCAACACACAAAAATAATCAGACTAACAATCAGGAGAATGGGGAGATGTTGGTCAAAGGCTACAAACTTCCAGTCTAAAATAAATAAGTTCTGGAATCCAATGTGCAATACGGTGACTATAGTGAAAAATGTCATATTGTGGGGCACCTGGGTGGCTTAGTCGGTTAAGTGTCTGCTTTTGGCTCAGGTCATGATCTCAGGGTCCTGGGATCCAGCCCCATGTTGGGCTCCTTGCTCAGTGGGGAGTCTGCTTCTCCTTCTCCCTCTGCCCCTCCTCCCCCAGCCCATGCTTTCTCTCTCTTTCTCAAATATTTTTTTTAAATGTCGTATTGAATACTTGAAAGCTGCCAAGAGAGAAAATCCCTTTTTCCTTTTTTAAAGTTTTATTTATTTAATTAATCTCTACATGCAACGTGGATCTTAAATTCACAGCCTCAACATCAAGAGTCATACGCTCTTCTGAATGAACCAGCCAGGTGCCTCTCTTTTCTTTTTTTTTAATTGAAGTATAATTGGCATAAAGTGTTGTATTAGTTTCAGGTGTACAATATAGTGATTCAACACTTCTATACACACTTAGTGCTCATGTGGACAAGTGCTCTCCTTCATCCTCATCTCCTATTTCACCCATCCCCCCACCAACCTCCCCTCTGGAAACCACCAGTTTGTTCTCTGTATTTAGGAGCCTGTTTTTGTTTGCCAAAGAGAATAAATCTTCCATTATAAAGATTTTATAAATCTAAAGATTTATTTATTTATGTTACAGAGAGAGTGAGAGAGAGAATGGATGAACACAAGGGAAGGGGCAGAGGGGGAGGAAGAGACTCAGACTCCCCACTGGGCATGGGGCTCTATACCAGGCTTGATCCAATGACCCTGAGATCATGACCTGACCTGAAATTAAAAAGTCAGACACTTAACCAACTGAGCCACCGTGTGCCTCACAAAGAGCGTAAATCTTAAGTATTCCCACTACACATATTAAAAATGGTTAACTATGTGAGGATGTGTTAATTAGCTGGAATGTGGTACATTTCACATAACATACGTGTCAAATCATCATTTTGTGCACCCTAAATACATACAAGGTTTAGTCATCAATTATACCTAAATAAACCTGGGAAAACCAATCAGGTGGCTGTTAGAACAAAAATGGGCTCTTTAGTGCTGCTTAGAATAGGAGCAAAAATTCATTAGTGCGCCCAGCACGTGTCTACATAAGCATCCATGGAGAAAAATATAACGCAAACCGTGTGTATCCTTCTAAATTTTCTACTAACCACATTAGAAAAAGCAAAGAAACAGATCAGATTAATCACATTTCAGGGTACCTGGGTGGCTCAGTGGTTGAGCATCTGCCTTCACCTCAGGTCGTGATCCTGGGGTCCTGGGATCGAGTCCCACATGGGGCTCCCCATGGGGAGCCTGCTTCTCCCTATGCCTACGTCTCTGCCTTTCTGTGTCTCTCATGAATAAATAAATAAAATCTTTAAAAAAAGATTAATCACATTTCAATCCAATATGTCCAAAATATTATCATTGTAGAATGGGACCCATATAAACATTATTAATGAAGTATTTTACATTCCTTTATTTTTTCTGCCAAGTCTTCAAGTGCAGCATGTCATTTATGTTCACAGTGCATCTCCATCCAGACCAGCCACATTTCAAGGGCTCAGTAGCCACATGTGGCTTCTTTATTGCACAGTGAAGATCTAGACATACTAGCTAATTACTACATCTTCACAACAGTCCTATAAAGCAGGTACTGCTTCTGTTTTATAGATGAAACTGAGGCACAGAAAATGAAGAGACTTGCCCCAAGTCACAAACTGGGGGAGGAACTGGGCTGTGGACCCAGAAAATGCAGCTCCTTGCATGTGGAATCAAGATGGGCTGCTGCACAGGTCAATATGAGGCTGGGTGAGAGAGTGCCCATGGGGGCTTCTCCCACGCTCACCAGAGGTCTCCGCAGAGGATAAGGATGATTCTGGAGAATGCTGAAGAACCTTGCGCCAGACCCAAGCAGGAGGGTGTGGGTGGGAATCCAGAGGCATGGGAAAGGATTGGATCATCTGCCTCTCACTTGCCACAGACTGCCAAGGCCGGAAAATCCCCCGGAGCATCTGGCTGCAGGCTGTGGACTGTAATGCTACTGGCTCCAGTGGGATGGAGCAGAAAGCTGGAGCTGAGTCCCTGTGAAGGCCCAGACCCAGGAGGGTTGGGGTGGCCAGGCCTTCTTCAATGGTCCATCTGGTACCTAGCTCTGCACTGAGAATCCCAATCTCTCATGCAATCACCCTTCCTTTCCGAATGGGAAAACTGAGGCTCAGAGAAGTCCCATGACTTGTCCAAGATCACATGGGAAGAACAGAAAGGATGTATCAGGAAGGACAAAAAAACACACTTCCCAACCCTCATCCCATGGCCATCCAATTCCCCTTCCAGAGGCAAGGGTACCAACTGCTTGCAGGTATTTCCTGAAATATTTTAGGCTATACGAGCATTCATAGCCAAATCGTTTTTTCAAAAGATTTTATTTATTTATTTATTTGAGGGGACGGCAGTAGGGAGAGAGAACGTGAAGCAGATTCCTCGCTGAGTGTGGAGCCCAAGACGGGACTGGATCCCATGACCTCAAGATCATGACCTGAGCTGAAACTAAGAGTCAGATGCTCAAATGACTGAGCCACACAGATATCCCCTGATCATTTTTTTTTTTTACACAGAAGTGGCACACTATTCTGCATCTTCCTTTTATTTTCCACTTAACAATATCATCTTCAGGGACGCCTAGGTAGCTCGGTGGTTATAGTGTCTGCCTTCGGCTCAGGGCATGATCCTGGAGTCCCAGGATTGAGTCCCACATCAGGCTCCCTGCATGGAGCCTGCTTCTCCCTCTGCCTGTGTCTCTGCCTCTCTCTCTCTCTCTCTCTCTCTGTCTCTCATGAATAAATAAATAAAATATTTTTTAAAAAACAATATCATCTTAATGATCTCTCCAGATTAATACATATGGATGTGCCTTGTTTTTTTTTTTAAGAATGCCCATAGACCTCAAACTATCTGAATGTAGCATAATTAACTTAACCAGTCCCCTCATAAGGAACGTTTAGGTTATTCCCCATTTTCTTCCATTAGAAACACTACTGAAATTAGTATCACTTGGGGAAACCTCCTGCCAGCCCTAGGAGGCCATGCCCATAAGATAAGTCCCCTGGAGGATAAGTCAAAGTGATGAGCATTTTTTTTAAAGATTTTATTTATTTATTCATGACAGACACACACACAGAGAGAGAGAGAGGCAGAGACACAGGCAGAGTGAGAAGCAGGCTCCATGCAGGGAGCCCGACATGGGCCTCGATCCTGGGTCTCCAGGATCACACCCCGGGCTGAAGGTGGCACTAAACTGCTGGGCCACCAGGGCTGCCTGTGATGTGCATTTATTATTTTGAAAAACATGTCCACACTGCACTCCAGATTCCCACCTCCACCACTGGTTGACTACCCATCTCTAAAAAGGGCTTTTCGCTCTCTCTGTGTTGTTTAAATGTTTTACAGTGAGAAGGTATTCACGTACTACTTATGTAATTAAAATTAAATAAGCCCTTCATTAAAAACTCAAACCTGGAAAGGAGAGAAACCAGAAGGGCCAGTTCAGACTGAGCCTCCCACCCTGTCCCCTGTCACATCTACCTTGTCCCCAACAAGTCCTACCTGATAGTGAAATCCATTTCTCAAGCACAAACACGGACCTCAGTGACCTTGGGAAAAATGCAGGGATGAGATGATGTAATTTTCCCTCTGTGGTTTTTTTCATCTGAATTAGATTCTTCTGCTCTTCCCATAGTTCTTTCTTCTCCTCCCTCTTCTCTCCTCAACTTCTGTTTCGGAGAGCACTGTACTGAAAATGTCTCTCAGGTCTGTCCAGTTCAATGAGAGAACACTTAAGTTATGCAAAATCTGGCATTTTCACAAGAAAGGAAGAAAGGAAGAGCAGTGCTAGGAGTTTAGAAGTAGAAACTGGAAAAGCAAAATAATAATCTATTCTATTTTAAATACATTAATGTCTCCCTTTCCTTTCCCTTCCCTTCCTGAACACAAGCAAGTAGATGGTGTCTGGAAGAGGGGATAGATCAGGGAGGGGGGTAGGGGGAGGTACACAGGGCTCAGAATCGGGTGTCAGAGCCAAGTAGGGTCAGGGTGGCATCCGTACCAGGGGCAGGGGGTCTGGGCAGGTGGCAACCCCAAGAGACTGGTTGACATTTGAGGGGATTGAGCAAAGAAGTAAACAAATAAAGATTTCTCACTGATGGAGAAATGAGCTATAATTATGCAAACAGTGAAAACTAGAATGGACTATGCAGAGTTGGGTTGGAATTGAAGATACCAGGGGAAATTCATGATTTTCAATATGTAAAAAGAGATCCAGAAATGAATGTAGATGTAAGTCCATGTGCATATATATGTAGGTGTATATGTGCATATTCCCAATCTCCATCCAGCAAGAGCCAGTCCGTGACCACATGGAGCAGCCAAATCTTGATTTCTAAATTTCATTCCCCTGAAATGTGGCAGGGTTTCTTCTTGGGGTGAAGGCTACTTTCAGGACTGGATTGAGGAAAGTACAAGATGAGTCTGGCACATCTCACTGTGCCAGGAAGCAAAAAAATGCCCAGAAAATGAGGGGGTCAGGTCAAAAGGATATGGGAGTCAGCTTAAAGGGGCTCTCTCAGGTCAAACTGAGGACAATTTGAACATCATAGTAAACAATGGTTACAATAGATTATCAGGACGTCTGATCCTGATAAGGCTCAGCGGTCGAGCGCCTGCCTTTGGCTTAGGTCGTGATCCCAGGATCCAGGATTGAGTCCCACATAGGACTCCCTGAGGGAGCCTACTTCTTCCTCTGCCTGTGTCTCTGCCTCTCTCATGAGTAAATAAAATCTTTTTAAACATTTTTAAAAGTTTAGATGAGGAATAGGGTATTTATCTCCAAAACATCTCCTCAGAAAACACATGATTAACAAAGGGGGAGAAAAAGAGTAATTTTACAGTAGAAAAGTCTGGAAGACACCCCCTTACTGAAGTATCACAGCAAATATCCTGAGGGGGAGGACCTGAAATTACTTCTGTGACACTCCAGCCAAAGACGCTTAGCCAGACTCTGATTATAAGAAGATACAGGATGAATGCACATTTATGGATATCTACCCCCAAACCGGCCTGTCATGTTTGCACGTTCAAGGAAAGAATGAAGAATGTTTCCAGACTAAAGGAAGACACGGAGACATGCAAGGTTATGCAATGCCAGAGTCCAGATTGGAGCCTTTGCTACGGAAGCCATGGCTGGGACAGCCAGTGAAACTGAATGGAGTCTGAGAATTGGGTGGCAGTGATTTATTGATGCTAATATTATTCATTCGTGAGGCTGTAACCTGGTTATACAGGAGAAGGTCCTTGTTTGTAGGAAACACACAGTGAACATCCATAGGTGATGGGGGATAATACTAGCAACTCACTCTTGGATGATTTAGGAAAAGCAATTTCTTTGTACCAAGTTGTACCTGTAACTTCTCTGTAATCTTGAGATCTTGCCAATTAAATAATATTAAAACAGTGCTTTTAAAACTTGTTTGAGTACACTGGGGGTGAGGAATACATCTGGCATCAACGTCGACGTGAAACATATTTGCAAAATTGCAATAAAAATGTCACCAAACGAAACATAACCTTGCTTCAAAAGAGAATATCAAATACGGTTTTATAAATTGTTAGTATAACCCAGGAGAATAACTTCCAAGAGAAACAGTAAAAAAACAAACCCCAGAACACTGCTGGAGATTAAATTGCCTTCATGACCTAGAATTTTTGTCCAGTCTTTTTGCAAGTGCGTCATAATGACAAACATATATATAGGTTGTAGCACGCCCTGGGTGCTGCTCTAAGGATTCTGCAGATACTGCTTAATCCTTGCAGCAATCTTATGAGGAAGGTAATCTTAGTTCCCAATTTAAAGTTGATGAATCTGAGGCTGGAGAAAGGTAAACTAATTTGCCCAAGGTCACACAGCTAGGAAAAGGTGGAGCTGGCTTAGAATTTTAGCCAGATCTCACAACACCCTGTAGAATGGACATCATCATCCCCCATTCGACAGACTGGGCAACCAAGTTTCAGAGAAACTAAATCGCTAATTCACAGTCATGCTGATTTTGAAAAGCCCAGACTTGTCCCCAAGTACAGACTGGCACAGCCAGGGAGACCTAATGTCAACAGTAAACCCTGAATCAGGAATCTTGGGCTGTCAATCTAGAGTTTTGCCAACCAATATGGTAGCCACTAGCCATATGTGGCTGTTTCATTCAAATTAATTAAAATTAAAACTGTGGTGTCTCACATTTGCCACTTTTATGTTTAAGAATTTTTTAAAAGATTTTAGGTATTTATTCATGAGAGACACAGAGAGGCAGAGACATAGGCAGAGGGAGAAGCAGGCACCCCATGGGGAAGCTGATGCGGGACTTGATCCCAAGACCCTGGGATCACGACCTTAGCCAAAGACAGATGCCCAACCACTGAGCGACCCAGGTGCTCCAACGTTATTATTATTTTAAAAGTAATCTCTACACCCAACATGCAGCTCAGATTCACAAGCCCGAGATCAAGAGTCACACACTCTAACCAACTGAGCCAGCCAGGCACCCCTCACCACTTTTCAGCATGTGCTTATGGCTACCACGCTGCACAGCTTAGACTACAGGACATCTCCATCATCATCAGAAGTCCTATTAGACAGGGTGGAAACTAGAGACTGCTTTGCAAGGGCTCAACAATTATTATTTTCAAAGGGGGGACTAGAATATTCCAGATAGTTTTTAATTAAATGACAAATGTAAGAGCACCCCCTAAACAGACTGTTGGTAACAACCGCATTTCGTTTTTCACTAAAGAGGCAATGCCACATTTTTCACATAAAGGTCTAAGTCAGGAAAAGGAGCCTGTTGGCCCACAAACCCCAAGTGGGTTTCAATCCATGGTCATAACATGGTCATGATACAGTCATGGCTGTGACACCTGATGGTACCTCTAAAGTCTCACCTTGTAGACTTCTAATCCACTGAGTCAAAACCCCAGATCTTACTTTGAAGTATTTGGCATTCTGCATCACGGAAGGTACATATGGCCTCGAATAAAGAAAAGTGGAGAAAACAGAAAACAAAGGGTCTGCCAATAATAGCAGCTACCAATCACTCTTCCCAGCAAGGGCTGTTTACAGACCTAGTCTTCATCATTCTCACACTACCCCTGGGAAGCACACAGGATTACACCCATTTTTACAAACCAGACACGGTGGCTCACAAAGTGAAGTCACTGCCCAGATTCACACGGGTCATAAATAAAGGAATATGAACTTGAATCAGTCCCATCTCAAACTTCACATCCGGCTTCTTCCTGTGAATGGATTTACCTAATCTAAAGCAAGCCCAGGAGAGACACTGGTTCCAGCATAAAAGCACTGGAAAGCTCATGCAGACAATTGTCAAAGCAAATAGGATTACAGTACACTAACAACTAATTCACGCTAATGATAGGTCAGAGGCAGGGTGGAGAGGAAGCCAGGCACAGGAGGGCAGGTGAAAGGTTTAAAAGTCAATCGGAGAAGGACAAACATTATATGGTCTCATTCAATTGGGGAATATAAAAAATAGTGAAAGGGAATAAAGGGGAAAGGAGATAAAATGAGTGGGAAATATCAGAGAGGGAGACAGAACATGAGAGACTCCTAACTCTGGGAAACGAACTAGGGGTGGTGGAAGGGGAGGTGGGCGGGGGGTGGGGGTGACTGGGTGACAGGCACTGAGGGGGGCGCTTGACAGGATGAGCACTGGGTGTTATTCTATATGTTGGCAAATTGAACACCAATAAAAAATAAATTTATAATAAAAAAAAGAAGAAAAAAAAAAAGATTTCCGAGTGAGGGGAGGAAATGCCCAGCTGGCTAAACTTCAGTCTGTCGCTGTACTCTCTAACCAGGCCCCAATGCTCTCTGCCATCACCACCGCCATGTGGGTTGAAATCATAGATCTTTTCTATCTCACCCACTAGAGTCCAGTGCAGTAATAACAGAAATTTTGAGACCTGTACCCTCCATCCAGCGGCCACATGTGGCTAATTTGAGCACTTGAAAGAGGACCGAGTAACTGAATTTTAAATTTTATTTTGTGTTAATGAATTTAGACTCAAATGTATACCCCACACATGGCTAGTGTCTGCCATATTGAACAGTACCTCATAAGAGCAGGGCATCCCCAGATGTATCCCCCAATGTGCAATGGGTGAACTAGTTGTTCTACAGGCACTCTCTGGGGTCAGACTCCCGGGTCCAAATCCCGGCTCTGGGAAACCTTAAGGAAGTGACATAATCTTGAAGGTACCTCAGTGTTTGCATCTGTAAAATGCAGCATCCTTAAGTGGCCCTGAAAAAGTGTTGGAAGTTATTGAATCTAAGTGCAGAGCAAATAAATGTGCATTGCATGATCTTTCCAACTTGTCTGGGTGAGATTTTTTTTCCTAAGATTTTATTTATTTATTCATGAGAGACACAGAGAGAGGCAGAGACATAGGTAGAGGGAGAAGTAGGTTCCCTGTGGGAAGCCCGATGCGGAACTCGATCCCAGGACCCTGGGATCACAACCTGAACTGAAGGCAGCTACTCAACCGCTGAGCCATCCACATGCTCCGATTTTATTTTTAAATAAAAGTTGGAAAACCCAATGCTCGTTCTATTCTGCTCTGGGCATTCAGTGGTGCTAGTAAAGTGCTTACCTCAGTGCCTGGCACCTAGAAACAATGGAAGCCTTAAGAAGTTGAGCAAGCATTTACCTGGCAAACGCCTCCTCTCTGTCATGTGCCAGAGACATAGACAAATAACACGTACTGAGCACCTTCTAGATGCCAGGTACTGTCATAACCCTTTATATGTATTAACTTAACTTTAATCCCTACAGCCCTCTGAGGCAGGGAGGTTATTATCATTTACTTTAGGACAGTAATATTGTTGCCTCTTAATTTTTTTATTTTTTAAATAAAAATAATGGGCAGCCCAGGTGGCTCAGCGGTTAGCACCACCTTCGGCCCAGGGCATGATTCTGGAGACCTGGGATCAAGTCCCACGTCGGGCTCCCTGCATGGAGCTTGCTTCTCCCTCTGCCTGTGTCTCTGCCTCTCTCTTTCTCTCTCTTTCTCTGTGTCTCTCATGAATAAATAAATAAAATCTTAAAAATAAATAAATAATTTTTATTTTTAATTTCAGACTTAGAGAAAAACTATAAAAATGACACAAAGAATTCCTATATACCAGGGCATCTCGGTGGGTTAAGCACCTGCCTTTCTTTGGCTCAAATCATGATCTCAGGGTCCTGGGATCTAGCCCCGCAATGGGCTCCCTGCTCAGTGGGGAGTCTGCTTCTCCCTCTCTCTCTGCCCCTTCTCCTGCTCTTGCTCTCACTCTCAAATAAATAAGTAAAATATTAAAAAAAAAAAAGAATCCCTACAGCACCCATCAACCACATTCCCCCAAGTTAACATTTTACCATGTTTATCACTTTCTCTACTTCTGTGTAAATATTTTTTTCCTGAAGAGTCTGAGAGTAAACAGCAGACATGTTGCCCTTTTACCTCTAAATAGACACCAATGTGTATTTCCTAAAAACAAGGACTTTCTCTTACATAAGCATGTCATATTTATCTATAACAGGCAATTAACATTGGATATTAAAAAAAACATTGGATATAAATGATCTAATTTGTGGGGTTTCTTGAGTTTTTTTTTAAGATTTTATTTATTCATGAGAGACACACACAGAGAGAGGCAGAGACACAGGCAGAGGGAGAAGCAGGCTCCATGCTGGGAGCCCCATGTGGGACTCTATCCCAGGACCCCAGGATCATGACCTGAGTTGAAGGCAGATGCTCAACCACTGAGCCACCCAGGAGCCTCAAGATTTTTATTTATTTTATTTTATTTTATTTTATTTTATTTTATTTTATTTTATTTATTTATTTTTTGCTTAAATAATGTCTCTTGCAGCAAAAGAAAATTCTGGGCTCATGCACTGCATTCTGTGGTCTGTCTCTTTATTCCTCTTTCTTCTGGCATCCTTTGTTTCATGACATAGATATTTTTGAGGAGCAGAGGTCAGTTGCTTTGTAGAATGTCTCTCACTTTGAGCTTGTCTGATGTCTCCGCACGGTTAGATTCAGGACGTTTTGCCCAATACCATTGAAGTGACGCTGTGTCCTTTCTTGGGGCATCATATCAGGAGGCCCAAAATGTGTCTGTCCCATTACTAGTGATGTTAACTTTGATCACTCAGTTAAATGGTGCTTCCAGGTGTTTTCTTTCTTTTTTTATCTTTTTAGACGATTTGATTTATAAGTAATGTCTATGCCCAACATGAGGCTTGAACTCAGGACTCTTAGATCAAGGGTCATATGCCCCTTGGACTAAGCCAGCCAGGCGCCCTGGGGGCAGGGGGCAGAGGGGGGTTCTTTTTATTTTTATTTATTTTTTATTATTATTATTTTTATTTTACAAGTTGTAATTAGTTTATTGTTAGATTCAATATATTTTTTTATTTTAATAAATTTATTTTTTATTGGTGTTCAATTTGTCAACATACAGAATAACACCCAGTGCTCATCCCGTCAAGTGCCCACCTCATGCCCGCCACCCAGTCACCCCCACCCTCCACCCACCTCCCCTTCCACCACCCTTAGTTCGTTTCCCAGAGTTAGGAGTCTTTCATGTTCTGTCTCCCTTTCTGATATTTCCCACTTATTTTTTCTCCTTTTTCCTTTATTCCCTTTCACTATTTTTTATATTCCCCAAATGAATGAGACCATATAATGTTTGTCTTTCTCCGACTGACTTATTTCACTCAGCATAATACCCTCCAGTTCCATCCAAGAGGGAGATTCTTTTTAATGTCAATATTCCTTCCTGTGAAATTAAGTATCTCAGGGGGAGATCATTTGTCACCATATAAATATCCTGTTACTCCTCAAACTTAAGCCCACTAATTTCAGCATCTATAGTGTGGCTCTAGATGGAGATTCCCACAACCTTTTCCTTGGGTTCAATTAATTTGCTGGAGCAGCTCACAGGACTCAGAGAAACACTTTACTTACTACAACACCAGTTTATTATAAAGATATAACTTGAACAGACAGATGGAAGAGATGCATAGGGGGAGCACAGGGGGATGGGGGAGCCTCCATGCTCTCTGAGTCCACCACTACCCCCCATATCTCCAGGAAATCACTGACCTGGAAGCTCTCCAAACTCCATCCTTTCGGGTTTTTATGCAGGACTTTCACTGCAAGATTGATTAAATCATTGGCCACTGGGGACTGATTACATTCCCCACCCCATCTCCCCTCCCAGGAGGTCAGACTGGTAGGAATCAGAGTTCCAACCCTCTAATCACCTGACTGGTTCCCCAGGCAACCAGCCCCCCAATCCTTTAGTGCTTTCCAAAAGTCGCCTCATTAACATGAACTCAGGTGAGCCAGGAAAGGGGTTTGTTATGAAGACGCTTTTATTGCTGTCATCATTCAGGAAATTCTGTAGGTTTTAGGAACTCTGTGCAGAAACCAGGTCAAAGACCAAACATATATTTCTTATTATAAATCAAATATCACAGCATCTATTATCAGCTCTTGCCTGAATCAATTATTCTTTTTTTTTAAAGAACAGTTGTTGTTTTTTTAAGATTATTTATTTATTTATCCATGAAAGACACAGAGAGATTGAGAGAGAGAGAGAGAGAGAGAGAGAGAGAGGCAGAGATACAGGCAGAGACAGAAGCAGGCTCCATGCAGGGAGCCCGACGGGGGACTTGCCCCGAGCCAAAGGCAGATGCTCAACCGCTGAGCCACCCAGGGATCCCCTATTCTTTTTTTTTTTTTTCAAGATTTTATTTATTTGACAGAGCCCGAGAGCTTGTGCACACACACACACACACACACACACACACACACACACACACTAGCAGGAGAAGCAGCAGAGGGTGAGGGAGAAGCAGGCTCTCCCCTGAATAGGGAGTCCAATGCAGGGATCATGACCTAAGCCAAAGGCAGACGCTCAAACTCCTGAGCCACCCAGACATCCCTGAATCAACTATTCTTTAAGATTTATTTATTCATGAGAGAGAGAGAGAGAGGGGGGTTGCAGAGAGAGAGGCAGAGACATAGGGAGAAGCAGGCTCCTCTTAGGAGCCCAGATGCAGGACTCGATCCCGGATTCCGGGATCACAACCTGAGATGAAGGCAGCCGCCCAACCGTTGAGCCACCCATATTTATTCATGAAAGACAGAGAGAGAGAGAGATAGCTGGACACACAGGCAGAAGGAGAAGCAGGATCCATGCAGGGAGCCCAACGCCAGACTCGATCCCGAGTCTCTAGGACGTCGCCCTGTCCGAAGGCGGCACTAAACCGCTGAGCCATCGGGGCTGCCCTGAATCAATTATTATTATTATTTTTTTTATGATAGTCACAGAGAGAGAGAGAGAGAGGCAGAGACTCAGGCAGAGGGAGAAGCAGGCTCCATACACCGGGAGCCCGACATGGGACTCGATCCCGGGTCTCCAGGATCGCGCCCTGGGCCAAAGGCAGGCGCTAAACCGCTGCGCCATCCAGGGATCCCTGAATCAATTATTCTTAATGAAGATTCCCAAATGGTAATGTTCTGATTCCATCATTCCTCTACATTCGTTAGTTGACTTGTGACTCTAAGAAAGAGCTTTCTCTTCTCTCATTTATTGACTTACACCCTTCTTTAAAAGATTCTTATTTATTTTGAGAGAAAGAGAGAGAGAAGGCATACAAGAGTGAGTGCTGAGGGTGGGTGGGTGGTGAGGAGCAGAGGGAAAAAAGAGGAAGCACACTCCTTGCCGAGCAGAGCGTGAAGTGGGGCTCGATCTCACGACCCTGAGATCATTATCTGGGCCAAAATCAAGAATTCAGCGCTTAACTGACTGAGCCATCCAGTCCATCCAGCCATCCCTGACTTACTCACACCCTTAATATCGCTATATAGTCATGGATTCCTCTTTCTTCAATGGGTTTTAACCTTTCACTATCATTATTTAATTTGGTGCTCAATTTGCCCCAGATTCAGTCGTAGAGAGTTTCTTTCAGATGTGTCCTTTTAACACACACCCATCGTTCTTTGACTATGTTCTTACTTCGTAGGTCGCCTCTGTTTTAAAGATGAAGACACTGAGGCACAGGGGAATTGAATAACTTGCCACCTTTACGTATTGTAGCCACAGGACCAAGATCTGAATGCAAGCACTGGCGGTCCCAGAATACAAGCTCGTAGAAACTCAACCATGGAGTGTCTTAACCCAAACCAAAACCATGACTTCTTGTTCACAGCCATATCCCCTCCACTCAGCATGATGCTTGACCCACAGTACCTGTTAAATAAAGATGTATGAAGGGTCGCCTGAGTGGCTCAATTGGTTTAAGTATCTGGCTCTTGACTTCAGCTCAGGTCACGATCTCGGGGCCCTGGGATCGATCCCTGCATTGTCAGGCTCCCCACTCAGTGAGGAGTCCGCTGGTCTTGCTCTCTGCCCCTCCCCCGTCTGCCTGCCTGTACACTCTCTCTGTCTCTCTCATGTAAATAAATCTTTTTGAAAGAAAAGATTTCTTATGAAATCTGGGGTACCTGGCTGGCTTAGTTGGAGGAGCGTGTGACTCTTGATCTCAAGGTCATGAGTTCAAGCCCCACATTGGGGGTAGAGTCTACTTAATTTTAAAAAACGTATGAAATGGTGGATCCCTGGGTGGCTCAGTGGTTTAGCGCCTGCCTTTGGCCCGGGGCGTGATCCTGGAGTTCCAGGATCGAGTCCCAGGATCGAGTCCCAGGATCGAGTCCCGCATCAGGCTCCTGTCGTGGAGCCTGCTTTTCCCTCTGCCTGTGTCTCTGCCTCTCTCTCCTCTCTATGTCTATCATGAATAAATAAATAAAATCTTTAAAAAAACGTATGAAACGAATAAAGGAATGAATGAATAATCCATCTGTCATATCCCTCAGATCCTAATTTCCCTTCTTTCCTTCCTTAAATCCACTCTTAACCATGATAGTCTCACTTGTGCATATACTCTCAAGTCTCTGGCTTTGTCCTCTTGATAATGCAATCTGGCAATATCCCACTTTCTACCGCTCAGTTTCCATACTCACGTAAGTGACCAAAGCTGGAGAAAAATCACACAACTCTGCTGGAAAGTCTTACTTTAAATTCATGATTCATAACTTCCACTGGGCTCTTAATTCTGCCTAGAAATCAGCCTACATGGTCACGTCCATTCCCTTGCCTGCGCTCCAATTTCATACTTTCTCAGCTTCCCACAAAGCAACTCCCATTACCCTCCATGGACATCAAACAATGGAGGAACTACTCAACGTGATCGGTCTTCAGGGATATGCTTGCAAAAAACACAATGAGATACTAGAACACACCTACACAAAGGATAACATTTAAAAGACCTACTGATGACACCTTATATTGATGAGAAAGTGGAGCTACAAGAATCCTTACTCACTAGCAGGACTGTAAAACAGTACAACTGATTTTGAAGAGGTCTGGTAGTTTCTTAATAAGCCAAACACATGCCAGTCCTCTGACACAGCAGTTCTACTGCCAAGAATTTACATATGAGCAATGTAAATTTATGTCCATAAAGGTAAGTGTACAAGAATATTCATAGCAGCTTTATTCATAATAGCCCCAAATTGGAAACAGTATGAGTGTTCGTCAATAAAAGAATAAATAGGGGCACATGGGTGGCTCAGTGGTTGAGCATCTGCCTTTGGTTCAAGTCGTGATCCCGGGATCCTGGGATCGAATCCTACACTAGGCTCCCCAGAGAGAGCCTGCTACTCGCTCTGCCTATGTCTCTGCCTCTCTCTGTGTGTTTCTCATGAATAAATAAATAAAATCTTTATTAAAAAAATAAATCATGATATGCCACTTTATGTGGAGTGAAAGAAGCCTTACACAAATGAGTATATACTGTATACTTCTATTTATGCAAAGTTCTAAGGCTTTAGATACCGAGCACTTGAAATGTAGCTAGTGCAAACTGAAATGTAATAAAAGCATAAAATACACAAAGCATTCCAGAGACTGAGTACAAAAAACCCATAAAATATCTCATTGATAATGGTTTTATATGGATTATGTATTCAAATGATGTCTGCACATATAAGGTTAGAATATATGATTAAAATTAACCACATCTTTTTACTTTTTTAATGTGGATACTAGAAAATTTTGAATTATGTATGTAATTTAAATGTGTCTTGTGATATATTTCTGTTGGGCAAAGCAGATCTAAAATTTTTAAGTAAGTGCTCACTTTGGCAGCACATACACTAAAATTGGAATGATACAGAGAAGATTAGGATGGCCCCTATGCAAGGATCACATGCAAATTTGTGAAGTTCCATATAATTTTTAAATTTTTTGTTTACTTATTTGAGAAAGAGCACAAGCAGGCAGGGAGAGGGAGAAGCAGGCTCCCTGCTGAGCAAGGAGCCTGCTGGCTGGATCCCAGGACCCTTGAGATCATGACTTGAGCAGAAGGCAGCCGCTTAACCAACTGAGCCACCCAGGTGCTATAGGGTCCTGGGACTGAGCCATGTGGGGCTCTTTGCTCAATAGGAGGCCCACTTCTCCCTCTCCCTCTGTTCTCTCTCTCCCTCTCTCATTCTCTCAAATAAATAAATAAAATCTCTTAAAAAATACATATGTGATAAATAAATGAATGAATGAAATTTATAAATAAGACCAGGAGCACCTGACTAGCTCAGTTGGTAGAGCATGCAACTCTTGATCTGGGTGTCATGAATTCAAGCCCCATGCAGGGCATGGAGTCTACTTAATCAAAAGAAAATTTTACTTCATAAATAAGACAAAAGCAAAACGACATATATTTCTAAAACATCTTACTGGAGCACTGTCTAACTTCTAGAACCACTCAAGGATTCTCTGGTTCTCAGGGGGAATGTAGCTTTGTATGCCCTACTATATATCACTGACTAGGGCCCACACTTTATAAGGTTTAGACTCAGCTTTGCAAATTATTTTCATAAATGATAAGAAGATTGATAGACTGAAAACTTGTTCTCTGGTAAAATGCAAATGACTTCAGATGTAAGTGATATCTGCCTGGTAAACAACGGAACCCCAACAAAATTGCACCTGCCAACGTTAAACAGGCAAGAAGGACTTTATTCAGGGGGTATTGCGGGAGGGTAAAGAGGCCAGCACTCAGTCTGAACTCAAATCTGCTAAAACAAAGAGCAGTTGGGTTTTTAAGAGGTGGGGTGAGGGGGACATCTTAGGTCATCTGTGTTTGCTAGTTGGCTTTCCCCAAAGGAAAAGAAATCTGTGCGACAGGAGGTAGTTTTACAACTTGGAAGAAGGTGCCCACAGAAGTGAGGCTTTCACCACCTCCTCTAGGAAGACTGTAAGACAGACAGGGGTGCTACCTCCTTTGAAGTTTACATTTCAAAGAGATGGTTCCCAGGGCCTAGAGAAAGACGTGTTTCTGGGCTATAAAACTGGCAGGAGGCTTTTAAAGACATTTACATAGATCTCAAAGGCATAGAGAAAGAATTTATAATGACAAGTTTTCTAAAGTGAGTGCTCTAAGAAAAGCGAGGTCTGGGGCTTCTGTGGTTAGGCCATCTGGATTCTGGAAGGGCTGGGGTGAGAGGGAGGTCAGGAGTTTAAAAGTGGAGAGAAGCCTATCAAAAGTTTAGTCGAGCTGAAGGAAAAGTTACAGCCCTCTTGGTCCAGCCCTGTAAAGCCAGTCTGCTTGGGTTGAAATCTGGGTTCCAGTGCTTATTAGCTGGGTGACCTGGGGCAAGTTTCTCAACCTCTCTGGGTCTGGTTTCTTCATCTTGTAAAATGCAGATGATGAATACTTACCTCATAGGATGGTTATATAAATCAGGTATGTCAATCCAAGTATAGCACTTAAAACAGTACCTGATATGTGGATTAATTGCTGTAGGTAAATTATTTTACTGTTCTGAGCCTCAGTTTCCCCAAACTTTCCATCTGAGAATGTATGCAGAAAACTAAATGAGACTCCAGATGCAAACACCCTCAGTACAGGCCTGGCATGTGGTAAGACTTTTAAAATGATTAACATTCCGTAACTACAGTTACTATTAACTGTTGCTTACTTTCTTATTAATTTCCTATTTTGTTCCTATAATCATTATTTACTATTGTGTCACCATACTCTTCCTCATTAATATGGATACTGGAAATATTACTATTATGATCTTGTTATTGACCGCATCTGGTCCCCCCTCCATCAAGCCATCCCAAGCCTGCCAAGACCTCAGTCCCAAGCCAGGCTTTTCCATCCTGGTGCCTCTACACCTTGGAGGAAATGGAAATGGAACTTAGGCCCCAAGTCCCCAACATGAAGCAGAGGTCAACAGCACCACTGAGATCTCCCGATGAGTAGGATGCAGAGGCTAGGCCCACAGAACAATTTTTAAGAAGCCAAACAGATGACAAGGTCGGGGGGTGGGGGGCCAAGGATGGTGTATGATCCATTAAACAAAGCTCCTCTAGAGCACCTGGGTGGCTCAGTGGTTGAGCATCTGCCTTTGGCTCAGGTCTTGATTCCAGGGTCCTGGGATTGAGTCCCACATCCGGCTTCCTGCAGGGAGTCTGCTTCTCCCTCTGCCTATGTCTCTGCCTCTCTCTCTCTGTCTCTCATGAATAAATAAATAAAATCCTAAAAAACAAAACAAGAAAACAAAGCTCCCCTCTGCTCCCAAACATTACTAAAAGCCCCATTCACCCTTCTCACTTCTTAGTGGTTTCATGGGGTAACCCTTCACCAGTGGGATCGCCCACAAACTGGCTAAACCCCAACTTCCCCCTGGGCTGTGGTTCTAGATCTCAGATTCTCTGTTAAAGATCTTGGCAGTCCCATCTTAGTTCAGCTAAGTGGTCACCCTCAGAGGTTAGGGTAAGAAATGAGTCCTTCAAAACACTGTACAAAGGAATTGAACTTTTATTGAGACCTTTATGTGCCAGAAGCTGACTACACAGGGGCATAAGGCACGGTCCCTGCCCTTGAGGAGCTCACAGTCTAGTAAGGAACTCAGATGCCAAAACAATTGCCACAGAGATGGTGGGGGTGGGGGGGGTGGGGCAGGGGCAGCAGCCAGCATAGGAGGGCACCACTATCCGCCTTGGCCCGATATTCCAGGTTGGCTCTGCCCCCTATATACCAGGTTGGCTCCACCCTCTATATTCCAGGTTGGCTCCACCCCCCTATATTCCAGGTTGCTCCAACCCCTACATTCCAGGTTGGTTCTGCCCCCATATTCAAGGTTGGCTATAAAAAAGCGAAGAGGAAGTTTATCATTGTTTCCCCCATCTTCCCTGGGACAGCCCTGGCTTTTCTCTGTCCTAGGCACCATGAGGAGGGGAGGGAGAGACAAAGATGAGGGAGATACATTTGCTGCCTTCAGAAAGCTATTAACACCCTGGCAGGATATATACAAACAATGGTAACTTTATTTCCCAAAGCCGCAAACCAGTGCAGCAGAAGCCGGGGATAGTGGGGACAATGGGAAGAACAGAGGCTGGGCCAGCCCAGTCCAGTCCAGTCAGGGAAAGGAAAGTAATGGGAAGAGAGAGGTACCCAGGGCCAGGGAACAGGGCAAGACGGAAGTTTCTAGATGGAAAAACTCATAATAAGGTGCGAGCAGCCACAGCCAACAGAAAGGCTGTCAACCCAGTGAAGGGAGTTGCAGAGGCTTTACCATGGGCCACATCTTTGGTAGGGATCCCTGCCATATTTCTACGGTCCTGGTGGCCAGTGGCACCTCCAGCAAAGCTAGATTCCTCTTTCCCGGAGGTCTCAGGATGTACTTCCTGGGGAGAAGTCTGGCTTGTTGGGGCTGAGGTGGCTTTGGTGGTAGAGACACGCGTGGTTGGGGCTGGGGTGGAAGTGGTGACAGAGGTGGTTGGGGCCAGAGTGGTGGGCTTAGGGGCGGGCAGCAGGACAAGGGGTGGGATTCGCGGGGAGAAAAAGGTCTTGTTGTGGAGGTCCGAGTTACAGCGGGACCCCTGGCAGCAGGAGCCACTGAGTGTGAACCCTGGGCCTGTCACCACATCCCGGGTGCAGAACTCGTCCTGGACACAGCCCCGCACGGGCAAGGATACAGTCACATTCGCTGCAGGAGGGAGACACAGTAGGTCGGTGGTTGGAGGCTTGCCGAGCCAGAATGAAACAGGGGCGAGACAAGGGCAAGAACCCCCAAAATGAGGGACAGGAGGGCTCTGCCTCCGTTCACCCAAAAGTCTCAATTCAGGCCCCACTTTAAGAAACGCTGTCCCACTGTCTCTGACACATAGTGAGCCGCATTTCCCACTCTTGAGAGGAAAGGTGTGTGGGATGAACTACAAGTCCCACAATGCCTTGCAAGGGAAGTGTGGACAGGGAGACACCTCTCACAGGACCAAAGAGCCAACAAACTTTCCCTACATCCCACTCATTTTTTCCATCTCTCTCTCTCTCTCTTCCACCCCCTCCCCTGCCAAAATTTAGTCTTGAGAGTTCAGAACTACATCTCCCATAATACACCTGAAGAGGAGTTTGAAGAACATCCCCCAGTTCAACATCCCCCCTGAGGCAGAGGCCAGGCCCATGCACTACCTCTCTCCTAAGTGGTTAGGTGGGGGGCCCTAACTCCTTGAGTTTTAAGGAATCGAAGTAGACCCCTGCCATCTAGAAGCTTGGAGGCTTACATTTCCTATGGCATATTGTCCCATTCTGCACCTACCAGGCCTCTATGGAAATGCATTTCCCCCCCAAAAAGAACTCTAGGACAAAAGCAACCTTAGCCCCATGCTATTTGGGGATAGGGCTGCATTATTCAGGATGCTCTAGGATAAGACAAGAACTTAGGCCTACAGTTTCCAGAAGGTGTTGGGGGGCGGGGGGGAGTCTTTGTGTAAAGGGCTACCCACCGCCCATGAGGCCTCAGAGAGGCTACCACAACTCCTGTCGGCCCGGCCCCGTGCTCTCGACTCGCTCACCTGCAGTCAGGGTGACGTTACCGTCGAAGCAGCCCTTGTAGACGTGGTCGCTGGCGTTGTAGCAGCTCACGACGGGCGGCGCCGTGCCGTGGCACGCCTCGCGGCTCAGCCCCACGCAGCTGTAGCACTCGGCACCGTTGGGCTGGTACGCACTCTCATTGCCTGCGAGGGGAGCAGGTAGGAGGGAAACGGTCCAGAAGGTTCAGGAAGCACAGGTCAGCCCAAAGTCCCTGGACGGACTCTCGGCTCAGCCCCTAGCCCCGCCCCCACGCAGGCCCCGCCCACCTCCCGTAGCTCCGCCCCTGGCGTCCCGCCCCACGAGGTCGGCCTCGACGAAGCCCCGCCTGCCGCCGCGTGGCCCCGCCCCCAGCCCGGGCCTCGTTCTCCCGCCTCCGGCTTGGGATCACCCCAGTGGCTCGGCCGCGGTGTGGCTCCGCCCCCCGAGCCTAGGGCCCCGCCCCCACCCACCTGCGGGGTTGAGCGCTCGCGACGTGAGGTTGAGTTTGGAGTTGCAGCGGTCCTGGGAGCATTGCTGCAGCTGGATGAAGGCCAGAATTCCGTGAAGGTCCAGGCCGCGGTCATTCTTGCCCGGGAGACCCGAGCCGCAGCCCCGCACTGCCACCGAGAACTGCCCGTGGACTGCGGGAGGGGGAGGAGCGGGGTGAGCGGCGGCGGGACCTCGAGTGGACCCCCCCCACCAGAAGAGAGCGGGTCGCAGGCGAAAGAGCCACAGACAGAGGGGCAGAACCGCGAAGCGCTGAGTCCGAGGGGATCCGAGGGGACAGGCTGACAGACTCTGGACAAAAAAGAGGCGGGGAGGGCCAAGAGTGGAGTAGGACGGGGCCGGGCGACAGAGGGGCGCAACCGCCGGAAGCATCCTAAGGAGGACCTGGGAGACTGACAGGGCACAGGGGCAGAGAGGTGGGGCCTCCCCGGAGCCTAGCCTCAGCCAGGGGCAAGATTCCCCCGGGCGTGGGCCGGTGGGGTGGAGCCTCCGTCTAGGGAACCTAGGAGACCCCTAGAGCGGTCAGCATCACCGCGAGCCTACCTGGATAGAGGATTCTGGAAGGGACAGGGTGGGTAGCGAGGTCTCAGGGGTGGGGCGGAAATGGATAGATTGTGCCCTTGAAGGGGACCAGGTCCCAAATCCGGGCTCTCCCAGTTGGCCCAACTCCGGTAGCACTTCTCAGCTCCACCCCTCTAAGCCCTAACGGCGTGATGCTGTTGAAGGGCCCCAGTCAGGCTGAAAAGGAAGCGTGGAGGGCGTTGAATGGGTGGGGGACAAATTCGGAAGAAGGGGCGGGACAAAAGGAGGCGGAGCTTGGCTGGAGAAGCATGAAGGGGCACGAATGGACCAGAGGGCCCCACTCACTGGTCTCCACCGCCCCCACGGACTCTGTGCAGACGTCCACGCCCGGCGCGCACTTCACGATCTTGGTCTTTTGCGGAGAGCATCCGTCATCTGCTCTCTGCACGCAGCTGTAGCATTCCAGGGCCTGCGTTCCTGGGGATGCAGGGCCGAGTAGAAATGAGGTATTGCTCCTGGAACCTCCTTCCGGAAAGGAGGAACAGTCCTTCTCGTGCCCTCTCTCCCCGGGATGGGACGACACGATTGCCCACCGCTTTCCAGGACAGAAGTAAGGAAAACCTCCCCACAAATCTGGTGCCCCTCTGCTTCAAGCCCCCTATGCCTGCAGTGGGAGCATCCTTCCCACAGCCCCTTATATCCAAGACGAGGGATCCCTGCTATGGATGGGAGAGACACTCTCCCACAGTTCACTCTTCTGATGGGACAACTCCTCCACAGTCCGGTCAGCTCAGGGAGAGATCCGTCCTCACTGCCCCTTCTGACCAGGGCGGGGGATCCTTGCCACAGCCCCCATCCGTTCAGGATGGAAAAACTTTTCCCACGGTCCCCCAGGGCAGGAATCCTCCGGACAGTCTCTCTGCCCAGGGTGGGGGATCCCTCCCACAGCCTCCTTGAGCAGAGCCGATGATCCTTCCCAGGTCTCCACAGCTCTTCCTGTAGGAGACAGCTCCTTCTAGAACCCTTACTCTACCCCCTCTATCCTCTCCTGGCAGCAGACCCACCTCCAAGAAGGAGCGGCGGCAGCAGCAGCAGCAGCAGCTGCCAGCCTGGAGTCCAGATCACTGCCTGGGCACCTGCTTTTCTGGCAGGGGCCATGGCTCGGTCCTGCTCCCTCGGTGTCCCCCCTGGGTGTGCCGCTTCCCAACCTGGGCCCTCTTACCTGAGCCCAGGATGAGTAAGCTCCCCCCAGGCAACCCTGGCCTTGCCCAACCAGGCCAAATCAGCGTCCGCCGTGGGGCGGAGCACCCGCCCCTGCGTGCGTCACCCCACAGCTGCCGAGGAGGGAAAGGGTGGGAGTCAAGGTTCTCTGACAATTCCCAGGAGAAAGTCTGTGTGTTTGGGGCCGGGGGGTGTAGAGGGGAAAGTACTGAGGCTCAGAATGGGTAAGGGGTCAGCTGGACACCCAGCCCCCCGGAAATATTTAATGAGTACGTACGGTGTGCAAGCTTTGGTTTGCGCCACTGTTGGAGGTGAAGATAGAACCAGTGCCTGTCCTCACAGAGCACACTGTCTGATGGGGGAGACAGATACTAATTAAGTAGTCACACAAACTGTTATGTACAACTAGAATAATGACAGAAGAAGTGTAGGAAGCTCCAAGGAGTTATGGAGTCTGGGGGTGGGGGGCTGGTTGGCCAGTGAAGCTTGCTCCAAGGTGTCTGCCCTTCAAGATGTGGTCTCAAAGACTTGGGGGCAGAGCAGATTACAAAGCAAAGGAAGCAGCTTGTGCAAAGACTAGAGCATGGACCACTCAGGGAGTAGAGCAGTGGGCTTGGAGCTCAGAGGACAAAGGAGGAAGGTGGATGTTAGAGGTGGAGGAGCCAGGCAGGGACATTAGAGGCCCTGTGAAGAAATTTCAATTAATTCTGAGAAAGGTGAATAAACTTTTAGAGGGTGTAAATCAGTGGGGGTGGGAGGGCACACAGTCAGACTTACTTTTTTTTTTCTTTTTAAAGATTTTATTTATTTATTCATGAGAGACACAGAAAGGGGGAGAGAGAGAGAGAGAGAGAGAGAGAGAGGCAAAGACACAGGCAGAGGAAGAAGCAGGATCCATGCAGGGAGCCCGACGTGGGACTCGATCCCGGGTCTCCAGGATCACACCCTGGGCTGAAGACAGGCGCCAAACTGCTGAGCCACCCAGGGATTCCCCCCAGACTTACTTTTTTAAAAATATTTTCTAATTTTCTTTAGCATTTTAAAAAAAAATTTAGCATTTTTTTAAAGGTTTTATTTATTCATTCATGAGAGACACAGAGAGTGGGAGAGGCAGAGACACAGGCAGAGGGAGAAGCAGGCTCCACGCAGGGAGGCTGATGTGGGACTCGATCCTGGATCTCCAGGATCAGGCCCTGGGCCCAAGACAGATGCTAAACCACTGAACCACCCAGGGATCCCCAGATGTGCTTTTTTTTTTTTTTTTTTAAGTGTTTCTTTCTCCCTCTCTTTTTGAAGGATTTTATTTATTTATTTATTTATTTATTTATTTATTTATTTGGCAGAGAGAGAGTGCACAGGCAGAGGGTGAGGGAGAAGCAGACTCCCTGTGGAGTAGGAAGCCTGATGCGGGGCTTCATCCCAGGACCCTGAGATCATGACCTGAGCTAAAGGCAGATGCTTAACTGACTGAACTACCCAGGCACTCCCAGACTTGCTTTTTAATGTTATCAAAATCTGGGAACAAATGTAAATATCCATCAAAAGGGAATGGAGAAAAAATGAGTGGGTCCCGAACCCCATGGATTATATTACACAGCCGTAAAAACAAGCCAACTACTGGTGTCTGCAGCCACATGGATGAATCTCGAAAACTTTATGGAGAGCTCAAGAAGCCTTACACACATAAAGCATACCATAGAATTCCATGTACATGAACTTCTAGAACAGAACAGGGATTCATTTTCCCAATGGAGCACTGGTGCTGAGCCTCTGCTATCTTCATCTAGGTGGTAGTTACACATGTGTACAAATCTGTAAAGAATTACCCAGCTATAACTTATATACTCCACTGAGTGTACATTATACTTTTTAAAAAGGAAGAAAAAAGATAAAGGATATCACTGTGGCCTCTGTGTAAAAAAAGGAGAAGGGGCGCCTCGGTGGCTCAGTGGTTGCGTGTCTGCCTTCCGCTCAGGTCACGATCCTGGGGTCCTGGGATCCTGCATCGGACTCCCCACAGGGAGCCTGCTTCTGCCTCTGCCTGTCTCTGCCTCTCTGTGTCTGTCATGAATAAATAAATAAAATCTTAAAAAAAAAAAGAAGAAGATGATGATGATGATGATTCTGGAGGGAGAGAGAAAACCAGGAGACCAGTGAGGGAGCTGGGCTGTCTTCCAGGTAAGGAAGAAAAGCAGCCCCTGACATCAGGGAGTTGGCCAGGCACCCACAGTGAGGCCATGGTGTTCTGTTACACACCAACACCAACACAGAACACCCACACTGGACAGGAGCACACCGTGACCTGGTGGAGGGAGACACGACCAGGACTGCATTACTGTGTGTAGGTTCAGAAACAAGAACATTGTGCAAGCTGCAAAATGACTAATCATCCCATGTCCAGGCTCATATAAGTGTCTCCTTATGTTATGTTATAGTATTTATATAGATTATGTTTATTACATAATATTTATATCATTATACTATATTATATCATTATATAAGTCACATCTCTAACCTTTCTTTGTTTCTCCCCACTCATAGATAAGATTTATCTATACCAGGGAAAAATAGCGGCTGTGTTCATTAAGATATCAGCTATTCCCCAGACCCCGCTGGGCACCCCTATTCCCAATAATGACTAGCACCTCACTCATACAGGTGACGTCACTTGGCTTCCTGCTGAGGCTCGCAGGGAGAAAGTGAATGACTACTTGTGAAGTCATCCAGCACTGACCCCTGCCTCCCTGCCTTTCAGCCTTGCAGCCTTGAAATCCCAGCCCCACTTATGCCCACTTATGGCTTGCTGTGTGACCCTGGGGAAGTGTCTTCACCTCTCTGAGCCTCTGAGATATCTGTTTTGTAAGGAGTGTCTTTTTTTTTTTTTTTTTAAGGAGTGTCTTTCATAGTGGAGCGAGGCAGTGGGTAAAGTATAAACACTAGACAGAATGAAATTTTAATCTTGCCTGTGCCATCCTCTTGCTGTGTGACCTCAAGCAACTGGGACTCCCTCTCTGACCTTCAGCTGCCTTTTTTGCCAAATGGATCTGAAAACCCCTATCTCCTGAGGGATGGAGCGAGTCAGGTTAATAATACCATAACTATTGTGTGTTCAGGAGTAGGAGGCCCTGCAGTCCCCAGCTGCGTGGGAGAGTTTCAGGGAGGAACCCCAACTAGCCAGACCAGAAGAACTAGCATTTTGGGAGGGAGTGGTACCCAGGGTGGGGAGTCTCCTCTTGCTCAGGCCTGCCTGGATCCTCGATGCTGACCCCCACCTGGCCCAGGCCCAGAGAGCAGAGGGAGGGTTGAATGCAGCGCCTTTACTTACACCTGCTCTGATTCTTCCCTGCTCCTATTCACAGAGATCACTGCAAAATGATTTAGTATTTGGTTCCCCAGATAGGTGAACAGAGAGGCCAGTGTGGAGGCAGTCTCCAGCTCTGGAGGTCATGGCAGGGCCTTATACAACCTTGGGTTGTCTGTCCACCACGGTTTCCTGTCCCCCGGGCCAAGGCAGGCCCTGAGCCCAGTGACATTCCCAGCCTATCTCAGACCCATTCCCTCTGGGACGTACAATCTGGGATGTATCAGGGAAGGGGTGGAGTTAGGGGCAGGGCTGGCTACATAATTTGTGGGGCTTGGTGCAAAACGTAAATATGAGGACCTGGTTCAAAAAGCATGAAAGAGGGATCCCTGGGTGGCGCAGCGGTTTGGCGCCTGCCTTTGGCCCAGGGCGCGATCCTGGAGACCCGGGATCGAATCCCACGTCGGGCTCCTGGTGCATGGAGCCTGCTTCTCCCTCTGCCTATGTCTCTGCCTCTCTCTCTCTGTGTGACTATCATAAATAAAAAAAAAAAAGCATGAAAGAGTGCCATTAAAGATATTAAAATAGAAGTGCATTTTCCCTTTCTTCTGCCATCTTTCTCCGCCCATCCTGGCATTTAATATCATATTCCCAAAGGCAAACATCTTGATGCTTGAGAGCACAGACCTTCAGAGGTATCTACAGACCCTGTCCCACACCCAGAGCAACTGGGTTGCTAGACTCCCTTTCCAGTGGGCAGCTGTCCACTGCCATGCCCCAACCCAAGATGCCATGTGGGACAGGTGCATGACCCTGTTCTTTCTGGGTGTCCCTTGGCCCTGCTGAAGCTGGAGGGTGACAGTGGTCACAGGGCAGGGGCCGGGAGGGAAAGGCAGATAAAGCCTGTCTCCAGGACGGGGAAGGTGGCAGGAGGTGAATACTTGTGTGAGCTCCAATCCCCTCCAGTGCATGCCTGACATCCCTTTAGACTTCTTACAAAATACACATTCAAAAAAGAAAATTAAGAATTTCCAGGTGGCAGCTACGGAGCATCAAATCGGAAAGGGCTTCTTGGCACAAGGACCTGTCAACTACACTGATCACCTGTCTGAGAAGTTGCCCCACCCCACTCCACCCCCTGCTGCTGTCAGCACTCAGTTTGCAGAGGGCTTGGGGTGAACTGATCCAAGAATCCAGATGTCTGGCACCTGGAGGTGGAGGCCAAGGGACACAGGGGTCCCCCGAGGGCCCGGGGTTGGAGGCGTTTGTATCACCAGGACTCAGGAGCACATCTGGATCCTTAAGAAATCTTGCAACAGGGACGCCTGGGTGGCTCAGCGGTTGAGCGTCTGCCTTTGGCCCAGGGCGTGATCTCGGAGTCCTGGGATCGAGTCCCACATCGGGCTCCCTGCATGGAGCCTGCTTCTCCCTCTGCCCGTGTCTCTGCCTCTCTCTCTCTCTGTCTCTCATGAATAAATAAATAAAATATTAAAAAAAAAAAAAAGAAATCTTGCAACAGGACACCCAGGCCCTGAGGAAATGGGAACCAGACTGAGGGCCTAGTTCCAGAGAGGTTTTTCCAGTGGGCAAAGACCTGTCTCTACACAGTGAGGGCCTAAAGTGGTCAGGACTGCACTGAGCAATCCCAGGGGGCTGTGGAAGCCCAGAATAGGCAAGTCCAGCCCAGGGATCAAGGAGAGCTTCCTGAAGGAGGGGACACCTTGAATAACACCTAAAGAATGAAGAGCCCTTTGCTTATTCTCTGCTGTCCTCGATCCTCAGCAGCTCTTTCTCATCAGTTAATTGAGCCAGCAGATGTTCCTTCAACACCTAATTTGCATTTGGGCCTTCTGCTGTGTGCCATGGACTCAGTAGTGACCCAAAGAGCCCTGATCCCTGCCTCCTGGGGCTCCCAACCAGCACAAGAGACATGCTCATCGACTGATGACCCAAAGTCCCCAAGGCTGTGATGGGGGGGGGGGGGGAAGCACTGGCACAGTGTCAGGGCTGGCTGGCCCAGGAAGCCCAGAGGAAGCACCTAGCTCAGCCAGGAGAATCAGGGAAGGCTCCCTGGAGAAGGAAACATCTGAGCTATGATGAGTAGTAGGGTGGAGTGAGGAAAGGTGCCTCAGCATAAGGAACAGTATGTACAAAGACCAAAAGATGAAAGGGAAGCATTTTTTCCACTTCTATGGAATGAAATGTGCCCTATGGTGCTGAGGACAGGGCAGTAACCAGGACGCCACTGGCTATGACCTCATGGGATTCCGGGTCGATACGGGACACAGATCCATCACCAGTGATGACCTAGAGTGTTCAGGGATGAGACAGGGGAGCTCAAAATGGGGTATTTGACCCATCTAGGGGGCCCCAAGAATGGCTTCCTGAAAGAAGGGACACCCCAAAGAAAACCTGAGTTGCTAGCTGGTTAAGGGCAGGGCTGAGGGAATAATTATGTGACAAGGTCCGGAGGACAGGAGCCTAGAAGTTCTTTGAAGTTGCCAATAGGCCAGTCAAGTCAGAAAGGGTGGAAGCAGGGGACCCCACAAACTAATAACACAAAATTGCCAAAGGTTAAGGACTCACGCCTCCCCACCTCCCTCTCCCAGCCTTGACCCTAATGTTGAAGGCCACCATTCCTATAGAGTGGAGAACCGGCTGTGGGACGCTTGGCTCCCAGAGGTACCTATAACTCAGATGTCCCGCCTAGGGGCCAAGGGGCCCTGGACGCCTGAGCTGGAAATACACTGCGGCAACCACTGTTTCCCTCCGTGTTTAATTCGGTATCACAGGAGCACCAATAAATAGTTCCTTCCCGCCCCTGCAATCCTCCTCCTTCCCGGGGCAGGGCCCCAAGGGCTGGCTTCCCGTAGCGGGAAGGCACCTGCAGCCCAAGACACTGCGGCTCAGGCCCGCCGAGCCGCAGCACCTGCGGGATTCCCCGAGTTCCAAAGGGGCGGGCCCAGGCCTCCCGACCGCGGGCGGGGCGCGGGGGCGGGGCCTCGCGGGACGTCCCCGAGGGTGGGGCCTCAAGGGGCGTGGTTCTCATCGGCCGCGGTCACCACGACGTCCATCCAGATGCGCATGGCCTCGGGGCTGGGCGCCACCATGTAGAACAGGCGCTCGTAGGTTTTCACGCAGAACGTCAGGCGAGGGTTGGGGCTCTGCGGCAAGCAGCAGAGTGAAGATGGTTAAGGGAACCCCAGCCTCGCTCCTTCCGTGCTGTGTGGCATTGGACAAGTCACTTAGACTCTCTGAATCAGTTTCCCCATCTGTCTTCCTAAATGATGCTACCTACCTCACTGGGTTATGAAGATTAAGCTAATTAATATTTCTGGAGCTTAGGATTTGGGGAGCAGGAGGGATTTAGAAGGAAGACTCGTGTCCCCTTTCTAGCCTACCTTCTGTATTAGAAATATACGCATTCACATCCCCCCTCAAAATCTAGGTTTTTCTAGCTTGTAACTGGAAAAAGCTAATATCTACACCCCATTTATTAAGTAACTAGTTGCCAATCCTGAACTGAGTAAATACTTCACACCTATCCACTACCTGCTGTTAACCTTCTCAAGTCTGAAGAAATGGATTACGCCGTGTCCATTTTGCAGGTGAGAAAATGAAGGCTGGCTAAGGGAAGTCACTTTCCAGACGTCTCACAGCTGGGATTCCAGCCTAAGCTCTAAAAGGCCATAGTCGGTTGCTTCCCAGAGTTTTCTAAATACCACACCAGTCGCCAACATTTAGATTTCTGGCACTGCACTTCTACAAATTTCGAATATCTGAGTCCCCTAGGGCAAGAGAATATGAAATGACAAGGTGCGGTCCATTCCCATTTGGCAACTATAGGCAGAGGCTGAGAAACCATCGCCTCCCCTAGATGCTAAGAGGCTGTCTTCGTCCTCATCCATTTATTCCCAGTTTGGCATCAGAGCTTTTCAAATTTTTGCTTTAGATCTTTGGCTCCAAGAAAAGTAATAGTGGCTGGGAGCCAGAGACTGAGCTCTTAATTTTTGGTTGCTGCAGGGAAATGACCTGGTGCGCTCCTGTGTTGGATAGAGGACCCTGATGGTGTGGTGTACCCAGGGGCAAGCTAAAGCCTGCCAGCAGGGGCTCTGACCAGGAGGGCAAAGGGCACCACATGGGGGCTTCACCTTGAAGGCACAGCGTAAGTGGTCGTAATAGACTTCCTCAATGGCCTGGAAATAGATGACTCCTTTGAGCTTGGTCTCTTCCTTGTCTGATGGAGGGAGGAGGTGAGGGAGAGAAAAGCCAGTGAGAGGTGTGTGTGTATGCTTTGGAGCAGGGGTAACTAGAGCCAATTCCTGAAACTTACATTGGGGTGACAGAATGGTGGCAGAGTTTGAGGTCCCTAAGATACCCTGGTTGGGAGGTGAGTGAATGTTGAGATCAGAAGGGAGACTGGATAAGATTGGAAATGGGGTCTGGGGGGCTGCAATCCTAGGTCTCTGAGTGCCTTGGTCCTGGAGAAGAAGAGAGACTCTGGAGAGCCTCAGAATCACTGACTCGCCTGGAAAGGAATGGTGAGGAGGGGCCTGGACTCCTTCCTGGGTGTTGAGGGTGGGGGGAGGGCCTGACAATGTGGGTTTGGATTCCTCCCTGTGTCCTAGGAAAATAGGGTCTGGGGAGACAGAATTGTATAGAACTGTACCCACATTACTGAGGAGGGCTGGGCGGGGGGGTTGGATTCTGGGTGGCTAACAGGGCTGGGGATCCAGACTCCTGGCGGCTAAGAGAGAAGGGGGCAGGAGGCCAGGGCTCTTGGGTGTCTGTTGCGGAAGGCCTCAGGAATGGCCACTTCCAGGGTCTCTGGGCCCCAAGGTCCCAGGGGGCTGGCCTGGGCTTACCAGCATAGTAGGCCAGACGCCGGGCCTGGCGGTCGAAGCAGAACCACCGCTTCTTCCAGGTCTTAATGCGGCCGCCCATCTTCACCAGGGATCCACGGCAGCAGCCTCCCGACACCCTCACATGCGGGCAGCTTTCGGGACTGTGGCCCCAACGTTCTAGGTGCTGGCGGAGATCCAAGACTGGAGGGCCTGGGGGGCGGGGTGGGGGCGAGGGCGGGGCCTGGGGAGGGAAGAGAAGGGGGCGCAGCTGACATCAGAGGGTCAGGGAGGGGGTGTCCTGCAGCCAGCGGTCCTGGCCATCCTGCTCACCCGATCAGCTCACCTGCAAGGCCCTTTAAGCAGCTCTTTTCTTTCTTTCTTTCTTTCTTTCTTTCTTTCTTTCTTTCTTTCTTTCTTTCTTTCTTTCTTTCTTTCTTTCTCTTTCTTTCTTTCTTCCTTTTTTCAAAGTTTTATTTATTCATTAGAGACACAGAGACAGGGGCAGAGACATAGGCAGAGAGAGAAGCAGGCTCTCCCGGGGGGAGCCCAATGCAGGACTCGATCCCAGGACCCTGGGATCACACCCTGAGCAGAAGGCAGATGCTCACTCAACCGCTGAGCCACCCAGGAGTCCCTAACCAACCGTTTCAACAATGCTCATCATGAGAAGGATTCTGGCAGCTGCACTCAGTAACTAGGACACCCTTCCCCGGGGGGGGGCTTCCTTGCAGCAACAACTTGACTTCCCATGACTGCCCTTGGGACAGGGCTACTAGGAGCCCCAAGCAAACTGAGATGCAAAAAGGTAAAATGATCCAACCGAGGTCACACAGAGCTTCTAGGTGGTAGAGCTGAAACACAAACCCAGGTCTCACCCCCAGAGCTCACTCTAAAACACAAGAGGTATTCCACAGAAGCAAGGGAGCTCAGTGGGACCCTCATATACTGCGAAATACGGACCAAATAAGTGATCCATACATGAGAGCAGTTTCCACTACTGTTGTTATTGTGATGCAATCAGCGATTACTACCTGTGCTAAGAACTTTATGGGTATAATCCCTCTGCCACCTTCAGACTTTCTTGGGAGGTAAGGGAATTTTATTTGGGGGGGGGGTAGGGAGGTAAGTACACCATTACCTCATTTTTACAGATGTGTGGAAACCAAGACTCAGAGAGGTTAAGTCACTAGGCCCAAGTCACACAGCTGGAGCTGATGGAACCAGGACTCGCCAGGCAGAGTGGCTATCTCAGGCGGCCAGGAAGGGGAGAATCAGGGCAATGAAAGTGTCTAGTGTGTACGAGGCCCAGCCTGATCACACTTGTTCTTCCCAAAGGATCTCTGCAAAGAATGGTAATGATCCCCACAGTCACACTGAGGTTCAGGGCAGTGTGCCTCAGACTTGAGCAGGCAGGCTGACCCCCTACAGATTTTGTTAGAATACAGCCTTGTGTTCGGTTAGGGGTGGGAGTGAGGTTCTGTGCATGCAACAAGCTCCCCAGGTGCCAATGCTGCTGGTCCAAGGACCACACCTTGGGTATTGAGGGCTGAGAAAATGAGCTGAGAAGACAGGTGACAGCAGAGCAAGAAGGGATGAGAAATAGAGATGAGACTCCCTGGATAGAGGAAGGCAGACAGAGGGGAGATACAGAGATGGGAGCGGGATGCACAGGAGGGGAAGGAGCAGGTGGCAGTTAAAAATGCAGCTACTGGGGCCTGGAACCTTCTATGGGTCTGGCTGCCAATCCAGTTACACTAACGTTCACCAATGTGTACGAAAGGTCATACTCGTGTTGAGCACTGTGCCAAGCGATCACACTGATCGCTTTGTTTCCTCTCAAAAAAGAAACAAAACCAAAAAAACCCTTCTATTGTCCCCATTTGCCAGATGAGGCAACTGAGGCTTCTAGAGAGGACGTTACTCATGAAGGTCACCAGCAAGGATGTGGCTGACGGGGACCCCAATCCAGGAGAGCTGTTGGGCTGGGGACTTTTTTTTTTTTTTTTAACATTTTATTTCTTTATTCATGAGAGACAGAGAGAGAGAGAGAGGCAGAGACACAGGCAGAGGGAGAAGCAGGCTCCACGCAGGGAGCCCGAGGTGGGACTCGATCCCAGGTCTCCAGGATCAGGCCCTGGGCTGAAGGCAGTGCTAAACCACTGCGCCACCGGGGCTGCCCCTGGGCTCGGGACTCTCAACTCCACCGCTGTCCACTGTGTCACCCCCACAGTGCACCCATGCCTGCCCCTCTTGGGGCCTCAGTTTCCCATGCTGAAATTCAAGGGCTATCACCAGTGCCTTCCCCTTAGAGCCGATTCCAGGACGAGCGCGAGGTCAGGCTCTCCAATCCCGTGACTATGTTTCGAGGTGAGATGCGAGAGACACACTTGCGCATGCACACAAGACAGCCAGAGGGGAACCAGGGTGAGGGTGAGGTAAGACAATGCACAAAGCAGGGGGCTGTTTAATAAATGATGATGCTCCAAAGCAGGAATGCTTCATTTTTAATGAGCTACAGTTTATCCCTGACAGCCCAGAAGGCTCCACTGCCACGCCTGCTTTATTTGACTCTCTCTGGCTCTTATCAGCACCTGACATGCTACTTATTTCACTTATTGAAGCTGCTTTTTCTTTCTAAATGCTAGTTTCCTCCAGGGCAGGGATTGTCATTTGGGTCACTGCTGTGACCCCCAGCCTACCACGCAGTAGGCACTCAATAAATATAAAGGAAGTTTATTTTTAAAAAAATAAGGAAAGGACAAATGGTTAAGAAAACAAAAAGCAGATGGGGAATAATGTGCTCACTTATGGGAAAAATAAATTCACAAAATATGGTTTGATCAGTGTATGCAGAAAAGTAAAAAAGATTTGAGGGCCACGGCGGGGGGTGGGGGGTGGGGATGGGGGGCTCAGTGGTTGAGCACCACCTTCAGCCCAGGGCGGCATGGGATCGGTTCAGCATGGGGCTCCCTGCATGGAGCCTGCTTCTCCCTCGGCCTGTGTCTCTGCCTCTTTCTCTCTGTCTCTCATGAATAAATAAATAAAATCTTAAAAAAAAAAATATTCAAAGGGGGCACCTCAGTGGCTCAGTCGGTTAAGTGTCTGCCTTCTGCGGGGTCATGATCTGGGGGTCCTAGTATTGGGCCCTGGTTCAGCTCCCTGCTCAGTGGGGAGCCTGCTTCTCCCTCTCCCTCTGTGGCTCATCCCCCTCAGCTCTCTTCTCATGCTCTGTCTCAAATAAATAGATAACATCTTGAAAAAAAAAAAAAAAAAAGATTTGAAGGCTTCTCAACAAGAGGAAATACTTGCGCCTCCAGAGATACCATGGAGAGACCCTCACTTCCCCAAATTCAATAACATTTATTATGATAAAAATGTATTCCTGCTATTAGCATGGGTAAAAATACAATTTTAGTAAGGAGCTGTCAGCTAAATCCAGAATGTGTAAAATTCTGCAGGATGAATGACTCAATTTTTTTCCACAAAGAAACAGCATTTTTTTTTTTTTTTAAAAGTAAAGAGGGAGGATTCTTAATCTCAGACACTTTGGAGACATTTTAAGTGCATTGTATCTACTTTGTTTGGATCCAGATTCAAATAACCAACCATAAGAAGACATTTCTGAGGCAAGTCAGGAGATGTGAATATGGATCACATATGATGATGTTAGAGAATTATTAATCATCCCATAAAGTATGACAGTGGCATTTTTGTTATGTTAAAAAGAAAACTCTTTTTAACTGTTTGTTTTAAATTTGGAGATACACAGTGGGGTATGGACAAAATGATACAATATCTGGAATTTGCTTTAAAATATTCCATTGCAGGGTGGAGAGTAGGTGAGGGATCAATAAAACAAAGCTGGCAAATAAAACAAGATTCAAGACTGATAACCACCAGGGAGCTTAGCTGACTCAGTTGATAGAGTGTATGACTCCTGATCTTGGGGTCATGAGTTCAAGCCCACATATGGTGTGTATAGAGATTACTAAAAATAAATAAAAATCTTTAAAGAAAGAAAAAAAGACTGATAATCACTGGAGCTTCCTGGTGAGTACACAGGAACTTATTAATCTATTCTACATATGACTATTTGGATAAGACAGATTTTTTAAAGAATGAAACAAATTTTTAAATGTTCTAAGTGTTTTTGAAAAGCCCCAGCATATAGTTGCCCTCATTCTACAGTAAGTACTGACATTGTCACCCACTTATAGAAGAGGAAACTGAGGCACAGAAGTAAAGCATGTAACCCGAGGACATGCCATGGACATAGATAACCATGATAGGAACAGAAACCAGGCCTTCTTAGTTCCCCTCCCCTTGCCAAGCCCCGGACACTTTTCTTTTGGAAGAGAGGAGAAGCTGAGAGAAGAAAAAGCCGAGGCCAGGGCAGAAACAGAGCAGGGAGGAGGGGCTGAGGGCAGGGGGCTACTGACCATGAGGGCAGGTACAGCAGGGCCTGAGGAACCTTCTTTGCTTCTTCTCAGTCCTTCCTGTGGGTTGAGGATGAAGGAGTCAATGAGGATGCTAACCAATAAGAAGCAAGGGAAAAAAGTACTGGACTCCTGGGTCTGAGGGACGAGGGACTGGAGACCTAGACTCCCTCCTGGGTCTGAGGGAGGAGGGGGCTAGAGGCCTAGACTCCTGTGTCTGAGGGAGGAGGGTACTGGGGACCTAGACTCCTGGGTCTGAGGGAGGAGGGGGCTAGAGGCCTAGACTCCTGGGTCTGAGGGAGGAGGGTACTGGGGACCTAGACTCCTGGGTCTGAGGGAGAAGGGGGCTGGAATAGGATCTCCTGACGCTAAAGAGGAGGGGTGAGGTCTCACCCGGGCCTTGAGCAGTCGCTCCCTCTCTGCCACAGCCTGCTGTAGGAGCTGCTCCATGCGGGCGATGTCTGGGTGGAGGGACCCACAGCTGGGAGGACAGAACAGAGACGGAGCAAGTTACAGTGCCCTAGCCTCTTCCCATCTCCCCACCTTCTCCCTGATGTCTCACCTGTTCCCAGGGCCACAGTTCAGCAGCTGATAGAGCGGGTGTCTCCCAGAGTCTCCTGATGCTGGTGGGAGGGCCGAGGCCCCCAGGGGTCCTGGGAGAGAAGGGCGGGGGGTAGGGGGCCAGGATTCTCCCTGTTTGAGCCCTTCCACCTCTACTCCCAGACATCCAGGCTCCTCCATCCTTGCTGCAGGAAGGGAGGAGGTACGTGGGAATGGGGGGGACCCTCACCAGTACAATGGAGGGACAGAGGTCGGGGGGATCCCCTCTGGCTGGCTCTCTCTCCCCTCTTCCGGGGCAGGCTTCCAGTCCTCTGGAGGCCAATGGAGCCCTGGAAACACACAAGACCCATGCATACAGGAAAAGAGGCTCAGTCTCAACTGTAGGTCGGAGGACTGCCAAGGAAAAGCAGTAGCTCCTTGGCTCAGATCAGAAAGCTACTGTGAACACGATGCTGGGTGAAAGCAGCTAGTCACACAGGACCACACGGCGCAACGTGCAGAAGGGGCAGATCTAGAGACAGGAAGTAGATTAGTGGTTGCCAGGCCTTGTGGGGTGGAGGGGAATTGAGGGGTGAGAGCTAGAGGATTCAGGGTTTCTTCTGGGCATGATGAACATACTCTAAAATGGAGTGTGGGGATGGCTGCACATTCTGTGAATATACAAAGAAAACCACTGAATTGTACACTTTAAATGGGTGAATTGTAGCATATGTAAATTATATCCCATAAGACTGTAAAAAAAAAAAAAAAAAAAAAAAAGCCCATCACGTTGGTGTGGATGTGGGAAACCCATAAGCTCTCTCACAATGCTGGGGGTGGGGGTTGGGTTCTATTGGAATAACCTTTATAGAGGCCAATTTGGGTCTTCTTATTTTTATTTATTTTAGATTTTTTTAATTTTTAAATTTTTTATTTTTTTAATTTGAGATAGTGAGCAAGCGAGAGAGTGCAAGAGCACAAGCCAGGGGAGAGGCAAAGACAGAGAAAGTAGCAGGCTCCCCGCTGAGCAGAGAGCCTGACAGGATCCTGAGATCATGACCTGAGCCAAAGGCAGACACTTAACTGACTGAGCCAGCCAGGTGCCCTGGCTCTTTTTATTTTTAAAATGGAAATTGCCTAAACATTTGGGTCTCAATTCCACTTCTAGGCCTCTATACTATGGACACACTCCTAACATGTGCAAAATGACTTGAGTTTCAGATTGTTCCCTGCAAATGCCTAGGAGCTACCCCATCAGAAGGAGATGAAGTAAATAAACCAGCCACCATCCACACCCCAGAAAATGCTCCCACATATAAAAGGAGGAGGATGCTCTTTTCTTTCTATCCAGAGAGGAAATAATCTCTAAGACAAAAGCAAATGCAGAACCGTGCAAAGAATGTACTACTATGCATAAAAAGATGGCAAAAAGGGCAGCCCCGGTGGCTCAGAGGTTTAGCGCCGCCTTCAGTCCCGGGCGTGATCCTGGAGACCCAGGATCGAGTCCCACTTCGGGCTCCCTGCATAGAGCCTGCTTCTCCCTCTGCCTGTGTCTCTGCCTCTCTTTGTGTCTCTCATGAATAAATAAATACAATCTTTAAAAAAAAAAAAAAAGGATGGCAAAAGTACATTTATGACAGGCTATAGAAATACAGAATATCTCCAGGAAGACTCAAGAAACTGGCAACCTGGGGCTGTCCCCAGGAGGTGAATGCAATGGATGGAGACAATGGTGGGAGAGCCATCTCTCTAAATATCCTGCCATACCCTCCAAACTTTGAATGAGGGGAATGTTGGCTTTCTAAAAAAATAAACATGACAGCCAAATGTAGCCTGTGCTCTCAGACCAGAAAAAAAAAAACTGGGGTTTTGTTTCGTTTTGTTTTTGCTAGTAAAACAATAGGGGGACAGCTGACAAAATATAAATAAGATCTGGTTATTTCAATAATATTATCTCAACATTAGTTTCCTGAATTTGATCACTGCAGTGTGGTTATGTAAGAGTGGCCTTGACCTTAGGTAATAAATGTAGAAGTATTTTAGGGTAAGGGGAAATCATGCTGCAGAAAAGAATAATAAAGTGTCCGTGCACATGCACACAATGTGTGTGTGGAAGAGAGAGAGAGAGAGAGAGAAAGAGAGAACAGTGAGAAAGAAAAACAAAGCAAATGTCCAATGTGGTAAAATGTTCATTACAGAACCTGAAGGCCCAGTATATAGGTATTCTTTCTACTGTTTCTGTAATTTTTCTTGTCTTACATTATTTCAAAATAAAAAGTTACCAAAAAATGAAAATAAACTTAATTGAGAGTAATGAAGAAATAAAACGCAAAGCATTTTAAAAAGAAAAAACAACTCTGAGTGGATAATAAAGAATACAAATGGGGCTCTTGGCTGGCTCAGTAGGAAGAGCGTAGGACTCCTGATATTTGGATTGTGAGTTCAAGTCCCACACTGGGTATAGAGATTACTTAAAAATAAAATTAGGGCAGCCCCAGTGGCGCAGCGGTTTAGTGCTGCCTTCAGCCCAGGGTGTGATCCTGGAGACCTGGGATCAAGTCCCACGTAAGGCTCCCTGCGTGGAGCCTGCTTCTCCCTCTGCCCGTCTCTCTCTCTCTGTGTCTCTCTCTGTGTCTCTCTCTCTCCCCCTGTGTGTCTCTAATAAATAAATAAAATCTTTTTTAAAAAATTAAATTATTTTTAAAAAGAATAACAAAAATAATACATTGCATAAAGTGAGTACCAATAAGGATACTCACTGCCATTCGTCACAAGGCTTCAAATATATTTGATTTGTGAGATAATAATAGCAAAGGAAAAATCAAATTGGTTACCTTGGGAAGGATGCAACAGAACCAAGTCTTTATTTTGAAGACTGGTGAGTAAAGTGAAATCAGCAAGCATGAGCATCTTTCCTGCATTTTCTACAAAAACCATGCCCCCGGGTAACCAAATAGTAAAGAAAGGCGGGATCCCTGGGTGGCTCAGCGGTTGAGCGCCTGCCTTCAGCCCAGGGCATGATCCTGGAGTCCTGGGATCGAGTCCCACATTGGGCTCTCCGCAGGGAGCCTGCTTCTCCCTCTGCCTGTGTCTCTGCCTCTCTCTGTGTCTCTCATTAAAAAAAAAAAAAAAGTAAAGGAAGACAAGCCTCTACAGAAGTATTTTAATGAATAAATGAGGAGGAATATCAGGTTGGAAGTGGAGTACTTTAGATCCCTCGGATAAGGAGATAAGGCGCCGATGCCAGAGAAAGAGAAACAGGCAAATGGCCCCCAGCAAGACTTGCACAATGCTGACCTTGCACCTGCTCGGGCACCCTGCAGCCAACTTTACATGATGCAATCAGCAGACCCTGCCTGGGAAACTCTACAAAACAGCCATCTGGTGTCTTCACCAAATAAATTACAAGAGGGACAGAAAAAGAAACGGAGGGGAATGCTATAAAGACTTAAAATATATAGCCACTAAAAAAAAAAAAGAAAGAAAGAAAAAGAAAAGAAGAGTAAACTATAGTATTTAGGGACAGACACTTAACTGGTTGAACTTCATATTTTTTTCTTAAAGATTTTGCTTATTTATTTGAGAGAGAGCATGAGCAGGGGTTGAAGGACAGAGGGAGAGGGGGACGCAGACTCCCTGATGAGCAGGGCGCCAGCCTGATGCAGGGCTTGATCGCTGGACCCTGAGAGATCATGACCCAAACAGACGGCAGACACTTAACTGACTGAGCCACCCATGCGCCCCTGAACTTTAAAGAAATATAAGATACTACTATAAACGTCAGACCAGCAGCCATTCTCCAGGAGGCATGTGGTGTGTTTCCGGAGTGGCTGCCAGTTTTGCCTCCTGATACAGCTGGCAGTTCCAGGGTGTTCCCATATAATAATTAAGCTGGGTGTGTGTTCCATGTGATTTTCTATACTCATGTTATCTTTAATAAAAAAAAAAAAAGTTTGACAAAATAGCAACAGCAAGTATTTATCAAGTGCTCATTCCATGCCTAACGGCATACCTGGCACCTTGTAGAGCCACCGAAGTTTCTAAAAAGCCCAGGGAGCTGGGAAAGTTTTGCTCCCCTTCGCAGGGAGGACCCTGAGTCCTGAGCCCCTGTGCCTCTTCACTCTTTCCTCGCTTCAATCACTATTCCCAGCACTTCCTCACTGAGACCTGAGATATCTGGCACTGAGGCAACAAGGGGGGGGTGAGGGGGACCCAAGCTTTGTCTGCATGGCACTTATGTTGTAGGAACTGAATAAACTATCATACAAATAACTGTATCATTAGAAATTGCTGTGAGCAGAGAGAATAAAGTGTCATAATAGAGGATCAGCTTCTAACTGGGAGACCAGGGATAGCCTTCTGGACACTTGACCCTAAGGCCCAAAGAATGAGAGTTGGTGGGGAAGACTGAGGAGAACAGTGTTCCAGGTAGAAGGAGCAGCAAATGCAAAGGCCCTGGGGCAGGAGCAAATAGGGAATGTTGGCAGGTCAGGGCTCCTGCAGCTACAGCAGAGTGTATGTGGGGGACAGTGGTGAGAGGCGGCAGAGGCCAGATCATGCAAGGGACCCACAGGCTCAGGTGGGGAGGCTCAGGAGGCTGCTGACAGCTCTAGGTGGGGGAGGACTGAAGGAGGGGTCGAGATCACTGGCTGTTGTGTGGGGAAGAGATTGTTGAGAGACAAAAAGTAAGATGAAGACATAGTGAAGAGGCTGGTTTAGGGTCACAAAATCAGAGATGAGGGTGAGAGTGGGTGGAAGAAGGGTGCTAATAATTACGATAATACTAATAATTGTAATGATCGTCAGAGTGACAGCAGCACTAAACACCAACTACGTGCCAGACACCATGCTAAGCACTTTAGCCATCAACCAGTGGGTGCTGTTGTTGTTCACATTTGTCAGCTAAGTAAACTGAGGCAAAAAGATGTGTCTTGGGGGAACCTGGGTGGCTCAGCGGTGGAGCGTCTACCTTCAGCTCAGATCGTGATCCTGGGTCCCAGGATCGAGTCCCTCATTGGGCTCCCTGCATGGAGCCTGCTTCTGCTTCTCCCTCTGCCTGTGTCTCTGTCTCTCTCTCTGCATCTCTAGTGAATAAATAAGTAAAATCTTAAAAAGCAGCAGAACAGGTGTTTGAACCCAAGCAGCGTCAGTACCCTGGCACAACACGTGATCCTGGAAAGAAGGGTAAAATCTGAGACTTACGGGACTTGGAGGGACCAAGAGGAAGGAGTGAGGAGTCCTTTGTTAATTCACACACTCATTCATCCACTTGTGTATGTTTACCTGGCCAGGTAAGTAAATACTCCCTGGGCTCTTTGTGTGCCCTGCGGTCCCCAGCCGTGTCCCCTGAGCCAACGCTAGCCACGATGCCCTCCTGCATTCCGAGGGACTCCAGAGACACCCTTGCCTCCTGGAAGGCACTGGTTGTGGGAAGCAGGCAGACTGGGCTCAAACCCAGCTCGGCCACTTCCGGGGGCTGTGACTTTGGCAAGTCCTGTCTTCTGAGGTTTGAGTCCCCCTCTGTAAAGTGGGCAATGTCCCACCACCCTGCTGTAGTTGATGCAAAGATTAAATGAGGGACCTCATGCAAAGCACACAGGAGAGTGCCTGGGACGGCCTCCCCAGGTGGCACCCAGGTGCAAGGTGGGCATGGGATCCACACCCATGGGCACACGGTCTGTGGCAGCCAATAACCCAGGTCACAACTCCATAGGAATGGACCTGGCTTCCCAGCAAGTATTTATACATAGGCAATTTACTTTTAAGGGTCATATTTACCATAAGTCATGTTGCCCAGGAACGCAGCTGATGCTTCACCTTTATCAGGCTGCCAGGGGAACCAGCTGGAAAGTTAATTTCCCCAGGCAGAAAATCTGCAAGCCCTTTACCCAGATAATAATGGAGACCTACTTTGGGGGGTTGTTCTGAGCAAAGAATGAAATATTTTCACATTTTGTAGATTGATAGATCTCACAATACACATATTAAGTTGAACCACACCCGGCTGCCAAAAATGACCCCTTCCCATGTCCAAATAATATCAATTCTATGCTCTGCCTCTGTTTCTTTACCTATAAGATGCAGGCAAGAAGCTAGCTGATGGTACCGTTGCAAAGACAAATGGGTGAATACGTGAGAGGCACTTAAAACAGTGCCTGGCACACGCTCAAGACTCAACAAATGTCAGCTGTCATCGTTATTCCTGTTTATAGTGTTATCTTGAGAGTCATTAAAAATGACGAGGCAGCTCTAAATATATCAGTAGAAGACGGTCTCCATGATCGAGTGTTAGGTTAGAAAAATCAAAGCCAACAAGTAGCTTATACAGGCATTTTTGAAGAAAAGTTTGCATAAGAGCTACCAATTTGGGGGCCCCTAGGTGGCTCAGTTGGTTAGCATTTGCCTTTGCCTTAGGTCATGATCTCAGGGACCTGGGATCAAGCCCCACATCAGACTCTCTGCTCAGTGGGGAGCCTGCTTCTCCCTCTCCTCCCAGCTCGTGTTCTATCTCTGTCGCTCTCTCTCTCTCTCTCTCTCAAATAAATAAAATCTTAAAAAAAAAAAGCTACCAACTACCAATTTCTAAGTGCTTAGTTGTGCGTCCACACAACTAAAACAAAACTCTTCACCTAGCATTCAGCCTCTGCCTCCTGCACAGCACTCTGATGCTCTCTACTCGGTTTCATTTTAAAGAGTAACAATGAATGTCGTATGCCGTTAATAAATGGGGAGCCCCGGTTTTAAGGAGATCTAGAAGGAGGGGTACCCAAGAAAGCATTGCTGGGGATGGGGCTGTGGGCCAGTGGGGTGGAAAGAGGGTGCCTTCTTATCAACACGCCCTATTTGGCTGCTTTTGAAATTTACTCCTGGATGTACCCAGTCCCATTCTGTCAGGGAAGTGGTGGGGTGTCAGGAAGAAGAAAGAGAATCAGTAAGTAAAGCTTGAGCCTAACAAAAAATCAAAATACCCCTCGTTCATCCTTTCCTCTCCCCCAGTCTCCCATGGTGGAGAAAGCCACAGGGAAAGTTCTGGAGATGCAGTGACAGAGAGAAAGTCACATGGGGGACCAGAGGCAGTGGGGGAAGGTACCTGCAGGGAGCTGTGAACAGAGAAGAGGCAGGAGGAAGTGGTGGAGGCAGTGTGGGCGGTGGGGTCCTGGTACACCAGCAACTGGCGGTCTGTCTTCTGGGTGAACAGGAGCTTTGGGAGAGGGGTTGAAGGTTAATGGGAGCTGGAATGATCCCAGAGGACCCACCAGTTCCCAGAAGATCTGGCCCTTATCTCCAGTGTCAACCTATTCCTCAGATGGAAAAACAAAGGCTCAAGGTCACAAGAGAGCTGGCCTGGGATCTTAGGAAGCAAGGACCGTGGGAGAGACTACAGGTTCCCTGAGGAGGAGGGACTGGGGGCCTGAATTCCTGGGACCCAAAGATAAAAGGGTTTAAGGGTAGGGAATTGTGAACCCCAAGGGAGAAGGGGTCTGGGGGCCAGGACTCCTGAGGGAGGAGGAAGAGTTTGGGGGATGGTCTCCTGGGTCTGAGGAGGAGGGGCTGAGAGGCATAGGAAATCCCCATACCTTAGTGAGGGCCTGGCTGGACTCAGAGAAGTTCCTGCCCGGGGTTCTCTGAAGGCAATTAAGCTCGAGCAGTCGGTTCCGCTCCTAATAGAGGAGCAAGTTATCACTGGCTGGCACCTTGCAGCATCGGAATGGGCCATCCCAGCCGCCTTCTCTGATGCCAGGAGACATCCTGGGGTGCTGAGTGGTGATGAGAGGCCCCAGAGGGACAGTTGGACAGGTCTCCTTGGAGCACGTACCTGTGTCAGGGCCTGAAGGGCCTCCTCCTTCTTCTGGCTCAGCCCCCTGCTCTCAGCTGCCATCTGCTCCCCCAGAGACTTGAGCTGCTCCTCTAAGACCTGGATCCGGCGCTGCAGGGCACAGCCCGGGGCCCTGGTTACTCAGCGGCCCCCGGGTTTCCAGTTGGCTCCCCTAGAGCCAAGTCCTCCTCGAGAGCCTGGGGTATGCTGGACCCCATAACAGAGACCCGGGGACCTGGGTGCCCAGGCAGGAGTGGGAGTTGGGGGCTCAGAGTTATGTTCCCCTGGCACCTTTCTTCCCTTTTGGGGGTCCAGGAGAAACCTGGGGTGAGTTGGAGGGGATGGAGGATCTGATGCTCAGACAGAGATGGAGAGAGGCAGAGACGACCCAGAGAGAGTTGTGGAGGACAGAGAGTCCAATCAGAATAGAGACAAAAACAAAGGACCAAGACCGCCCCCCAGAAGAAGAGGTAAGAGAGGAGACAAGGCACAGACAAGACAGACAGAGGGAGAAGAGAGAGTGACAAAAAAAAAAAAGAGAGTGACAAAGAGAAAGTCCAGAAACGGGGGTGGGGAAAGAGGAGCCACTCGTCACAATCGAGGGGTTCAGATCCCAGCTCTATCCTCTACAAACTGAGTGGCCCTGGGAAAGGTTACTTGAGCATCTTGACCTTCAGTTTCTTTATTCATAAAGTCTGGGGGGGGGGGAGAGTCAGATTGGCCCCCTCTGATTCTCGTAAGGACTCGATGAGTAAAGACTCATGAAACATTTAGGACCATGCCCAGCACATTGTAAACGCTCCATAAATGTCCATGACTGTCATAAACTCTTCTGAAGACTGTGACGCAGGTGGGAAATGAGGGCAGGGCAAGGGCCAGACCTGGAATGGAGGAGTCAGAGGGCAGAGGCGAGGGAGGAAGGGCTGGCCCAGCCTGACTCACCCTGTGCTGTGCCACACTGGCCTGGAGCTCCCGGACCTTGGGGTCTCCTGCCCGGGCCCCAGGGCTGTCCTGGTCCTCCTCCTCCCGCCGGCTCTCCTGCTCCAACTGCTGGAACTCCAGGTCCTCATATGCACGCTGGGCCGCATCCAGCTGTTCCCTCATCTGTGGGTGGGATTGCAGGACCTGGAGAGGTCTGGACCGCCCCCCGGGACCCAGGGCAGGTAGGTGGGCCAGGACCAGGAGTCCTGGTGAAGGAGGTAAGAGGGGCCTGGTTACCAGGCCTGGTTACCAGGTCCCTGAGAGGATGCGGAGAACCCTCACCTCCTGCACTCCCTGCAGAAGCCGCTCACGCTGGTCCTCGGGCTGTGAGTCAAGCTGCCCCTGGGCCTCCTGGAGTCTCTGCCGAAGACCCTCCACACGATCCCGCTCCTGGATCAGCTGCCTCTGCTCCTGAAAGGACACCCAGGTTCCCAGCCTCAGTCTGGACACAGGAAGAGAACAGAGGCCGGCATGGGCCAGGCTACCCGGATCGCGAGACCCAGCCTGGGTAAGCGCTCCAAGAGTACAGGGACTCCCCGTCTGTCTGTCTGTCTGGTTCACTCTTTTTTTCTTTTTAAGATTTTATTTTTATTTTTTTAAGATTTTACTTATTTGAGAGAGGGAGGGAGTGAGAGAGTACAAGTGCAGGGGGAAGAGGGACAGGGATATCCCACCGAGCAGGGATCCCAATGCAGGGCTCAATCCCAGGACCCTGGGATCATGACCTGAGCCAAAGGCAGACACTCAACCACTGAGCCTTCCAGGCGCCCCCATCTAGTTCACTCTTGTACAGGCTGGGACAATCAGGACAGTGAAACACTGACTGGGGCACCTGGGTGACTCAGTGGTTGAGCATCTGCCGTTGGCTCAGGTCATGACCCTGGGATCCTGGGATCGAATCCTGCACTTGGCTCCCCAGAGAGAGCCTGCTTTTCCCTCTGCCTATGTCTCTGCCTCTCTCTGTGTGTCTCAAATAAATAAATACATACACACATACATACATAAAAATCTTAAAGAAAAGAAAAGAAAACACAGAGACTACGGAAACCAAAAGTGAGGAGCAATGTGTACCGGGATGATCCAAGGCTTCCTGGAGGTGAGGATTTTAAGAGAAGCCTCAAAAATCAGGGAACAATTAGACCTGGGGAGAGAGAAGGAGCTGGAAGGGCACTTGAGGCTGAGGGCACAGTGCAGCACAGATGCATAGTAGTTGAAAAGCATAGGAAGTTTCAGGGGTAAAGCCTGGTCAGAGAGGAAGATGTGGTGGGGCGGTAGCCACGAGGAGCACAGAGGGAGGAGGTGACAGTGGAAAGGCAGGGACGGTGAGCTCCTGTCTGGTTTGGCCAACCAGGCTGAGGAGCCCTTATCCTGGGGCAACAGGACTAGAGAGAGAGTCAGGGAGCTGAAAGAACCGGGCATGTTATCTGACAGCAGGTTTGGGGCTGGAGAGAGGGAGGTGTCCAGAGCTGTGCGCCTGTTTTTAAAAACACTATCACTGTATCATTATCACACCTTATGAATGAATTGATTCTCAAAGAATTTACAGACAATACCAGGTCTCAGATTGGCTTTTAAAACTGGGGTTGGGGGGCAGGGGGCGCCTGGGTGTCTCCGTTGGCTGAGTGTCTGCCCTCAGCTCAGGTCAGGATCTCGGGGTCCTGGGATAGAGCCCAGCGTGGGGCTCCCTGCTCAATGGGGAGCCTGCTTCTCCCTCTCCCACTCATGGCTCTGTCAAATAAATAGATAAATAAATAAAATCTTAAAACAAAACAAAACTGGGGATGGGGAAGCAAATGGAGGGACATGAAACAAGAATGGAAGATCAATTACCGCTGAAGCTGGCGAGCATACCACATGGCCACCCACCTGACTACTCTGTGGGTTTGACATTTTTCACAATATGACATTCAAAGAGCACAGAGAGGGGGCAAAGGAAGAGACCCCAATGTGTCAGGCCTCAGAATCATGGTCCGGGAGGGAGGAGGAAAACAAGGAGCATCTACCCACCCCCCACCCCCAGCCCCAGTATCCCTTTGGGGAATGGGGCTCAAGTCCCAAGGGCACCACCAGGAATATCCGTCGGACAAGGAAGGACACTGATGGTGAAGATCCAGCAGGACACACTGACCTGTTCCCGCTGCTCGTGGCTGCCCTGCTCCGTGTCCACCTGCTGTCCCAGCAGCTCCCGGAGCCGCTCCTCCTCGCGCCGGGCAGCCACCCGCTCCCCAGCCAGCTCGCCCCGCAGCAGGGCCACTTCCACCTCCATCTGTGGGGAGGATGTAGGCGCTGAGGCCCAGAGGCCTGGGTCCAAGGAAGGAGGAGGCTGGGGACTCAGACTCCTGGGTCCACGTGGGGTGTGCCTGGGGGTCTGAGCTCCCGGATTCCGAGGGAGGATAGGGCTGGAGGCCTAAGGGTCGGATTCCGCGGGAGGCAGGGCGGGGTCGGGAGCTCGGCCTTGAGGGCTCCCCTTGAGCCGGGGCCAGACTGCCCACGAGGTCCGCAGGCTCACCTCGATCCTCAGCTCCTTCCTCTGGCGCTGCAGCTCCTTCACTCGCTGCTCCATCAGGGCCACGCGGGTCAGCGCCTCGAGCTGCTGCTCTCGAAGCCGCCGTGCGGCCCCCCGCACCCCCTCCCCGGGCGGGGAGGATGCGGGGGGCGTGGCCGGGGTCCGTGCCGGGGGCGGAGCCTCCCCCTGAGGGTGGAGGGGGCGTGGTCAAGAGGAGAGGCCGGGGCTCTGCCGTCGCGAGGCAGGTCGGTTCCCCCAGCACTCCGGGGCTGGGGGTCTGGTCAGCCCCAGTCGGCCGCCACGCCCGTTTACTCGAGTGGGGGAGGGTGCAGGCGCGGGAGCCCCCCACCCGGCCGAGAGGAGACCCAGGGGCCTGCAGTTCGGGACGGGGTACGCAGCCGACTCCAGGAAGATCCCGTTTTCGCTACCCAGGTCCCATTCTCTTGACATCGCGTCCCGGTGGACCTGGGTCTCTCTCCCTGTCTCCCCAGGTCGCTCTGAGTCTTCCCCCCGTTTCTCTGGGTTTTGTCTCTCCGACTCCGTATCTGTCTCCGAGTCTCTAGGTCTCTCCCTTTCAGAGTATTTCCCTTCGAGCATCTCTGTCCTTTGTTTCTGGGTCCCTGTCTGGGTCCCTATCCCCATCTCTCTGTGTCTCTGTCTCTCTGTCTCTCTTGGGTCCTTGTCTCTCGGTCTCCCTGTGTCCAGGTGTCTCTCCCGGCTCTCTATACCTGTCCCTCTGTGTCTGTCACGGCTGGCCCCTGCCTTTCCCTCTGGGCCCGTGACCCCTCCTTCGCCCTCCAGCTCCCTCACCGCGTCGCGGCTGCTCTCCGTGCTGCTGCCTTCTCCCACTTCTTCCTCTTCCTCAGCCTGCTGCTCAGCTCCTCGGCCGCTCGGAAGCTCCTTCACTGGCTGGGGCTCCTCCGGGGCCGCGGGCGCCTCCGGCTCGTGGGGGTCCTCGGGGTGCACGTGAGGCTGTGCAGCCCCTTGGGGCCGGGCCTCCGCGTCGCCCTCCGAGACCGGAGGCGGCTGGCCCCGCTCCTCCGGGCTGCTCGGCGTCCCCATGGCCGCTGGGCGCTCCGGCGGAGTGGGCGGGCCCCCGAGTTTCCGGGGGCGTGGCCTGGCAGCGTGGGGGTGCGGCCCACGAGGCCCGAGCAACTCCCGATCCGCCAGCGCTGGGAAAGAGCTCCAGGAGGCGGGGCCTAAGAGATCAAAGGCTGCAACTGAGCGCCCCGGGGGCGTGGCCTGGAGTTTCTAGGGGCGGGGTTCGGTGGTTCCCAGGGCGCCACACCCCCGAAGGCCGGATCGGAATTTGAGTCGGGGTCTTAGCACGCCCCCTACTGGCCTTTCCCCTCCCACCCAGGTGTCCAGCCCTGTACCCTCCCAGCAACCCCCAGCGAATCCCTTGGAGCACTCCAGAGCGATCGCATCTCCTCCCTCCCGGACTCCGGCGTCCGGGATCCCGCACCCTCCTTTCCCGAGCCTGGTAGACTTGGCCCCGACTCCACTGCGGGGGGATCAGCGCCCACGCCGTCGCACTCAGAGATCCAGGAGTCTGGGCTCCTACTTTCTCTCCCCGAACTAACCAAGAGTCTGCGTCCTCTGCTCCTCCCGGGGGCTAGATTCCCAAACTCCAGCCTCCCTTCTCCCCGAGGGAGCCCAGAAGGCCGTCTCCAGCCCCCTCCTTCCCCGCAGCCCCGGCCCCCTCACCTGCTCAGGATTCGGCGTGTTTCCCTCTGCGCTCGGGGCGCAGACAGCAGCCTGTTCTGTCTACGGGACAGGTGGCTGGGGAAGAGGCAGGAGAGAGAAGCTGCTCTGTCCCCCTCCCCAGCAGCCCGGAAGTGGAGGGGGGGACAACAGGTCCAACTGCTCCCGAGGGAGGAGGGAGCGACCAGTTTGCCCCGCCCGCGGCCGCGGCATCCGGCCATCCCGGCCCCACCAGCCCCACCAGCCCCACCCTCGGAAAACCCAGCATCGCGACCCCCCACTCTCCCTCCAGCACCCCCCCCCCCGCCCCGTTCATGCCCCCTGGAGGGCTAGGTGTCTTGGTCACCTATGTATAAGCGCCTCCCTAATGCCCAGACCCCGGGAATCATGAAAGGAAGGGGGAATGGAGATAGGGACCTCTCCCCTCTAATGAGCCCTTTAGAAGGGCTCTGACCGGTTTGGGGAGCTGGGCAAGGGGAGGGGGTGCCCTGAACTGAGTCAGAGACCCGCCCAGAGACAGGGGAAGTGTGACCCCCGCCCCACCCTGCTATGGGGTGGAGGGCAGAAGTTAAAGGTCTCAACCAGACCCTTTCCTCTCTGGGCAAAAACAGGAAAATAACTGGCATGTGAGAAGGGGTCACTGGATATCAGGAGCTGTGCTCAACACTGTATACACGTTAATTTTATCCTTACAGTAGCCTAATGAGAAAGGTACTATCAGCTTTATTTTACAGTTGGGGAAACTGAGGCTTAGGGGGATAAATGTGCCTGGAAGCCTGAACATGTTATTCATCTTAAGGCTAGATTTGTTCTCTAGAAAGTCCATGTTCTTGACAACTGGGCATACTGTCACTCTGATGCAGCCGGGAAGTGCCTGGAAGATCACTGCAAATGATAGTAACAGTAATAGTCACCACTGATATGACACCTGTCACGCAGGCAGTGTGCCAGGCACCTCATACATGTGGACTCATTGGATCATCACAACACCCTGTTATTAATATTATTGCCATTGCACAGGTGAGGGAACTGAGACTTGGAGCACCTTATCCTGGGTCATACGGGTGCAAGTGGCACAAACTCAAGATGGTGTTTTGTTTTTTAAGATTTTATTTATTTATTCATTAGAGACGCAGAGACAGAGGCAGAGGGAGAAGCAGGCTCCCTGTGGGAAGCTCAGTGCAGGATTCAATCCCAGGACCCCAGGGTCACACCCCCAGCCAAAGGCAGACACTCAACCACTAAGCCACCCAGGCACCCCTCAAGATGGTATTTTAATCCAAGGATGTGAGAACCTCTGCCCCAGATATGTTTGTTTCTGGTCTTGTGAGTTGGAACCTTTCCTCCTTCCCAGCACCCTGAATCTTCACCCTGCTTTCCTCCCTGGCCTCTTCAGACCATACACCTCAGACCAGAAAACCAACTGCTCCCTCCACCCCCACACAGATGGAAGTAAGATTAAGAGCAAAAAATAATTTTTATTTATTTATTTATGAAGCTCAGGAGCTGGTGAGGGAGGGGAAGAAGAGAGGCTTGGCGATGGCACCTCTCTCTGTACCCCACCTAGTGCATTCTTAATGGAAACAGGCACCTGACAAAGCCAGGTCAGGAAGGGGGAGTCTGGATCCCACAGAGCATGTTAGCTGGAACAGCAAAGTCTGAAAGGAAAAAAAAAAAGTTGAAACTAAAGGGTCCCCAGCACACCCCCTGATGTCCCACTGAAGACCCACAAATCTTAGGAGCCTTTCTTCTTTGGGAAACTAGAGTTCTGGCCCTAAGCCCCCTCCTCCCTCAGACCCAGGAGTTCCGGGCCCCCAACTGCTTACCTATCTGCTGAGGCTTTGGCAAGTTCAGGTTGTCCATGACCTTGACAAACTCCTCACAGCTGAGGGTGAGCCGCGGGTTCAAAGTCCGCTCCTCCTCTACAGTGGACACTGTGAGCCCTAGTGGCCAAGGGAGGGGAGGGACGTCAACCCGGCAAGTGCCTGGGGCCTCCTAGGACTACATTTCCCAGAAGGCTTAGGGTGCATCTCGGGGCTGGGACTCACAGGCTCTTCCCAGAATGTCGTGGAGATCGCTGGCTCGCCTCCATTGGCACTCTGGGAAATGTAGTTTCCCACATTCCTAAGCTCTGTAAGGAAGTCCCTGGAATACACATACCCTTGGGAATTCTAGTCTTGTTTCTCCATCCACACTCAGCATACCTAAACACTTGATCTTTTCGGCCAGTGAAATTTCTGGGAATTGTAGCCCCCATGCCCACAAAGACTACAGCAGTTTGGTACTCCCTCCCCTTCAAATGTGAAGTTATGTACGTCCCACACCTCCTCAAGGAAGCCCTCACCGCGGTAATCATGAGCAGGGTAGATCAGACAGTCTCCTGGAAGCGTGAAGATCTTTTCATGGACCGAGTGGTACAAAGTCTTAGCACAGCCTGGGGAGGGAAAACTCAGTGGTGAGTAATCAACAAGACAGAAGCTTTCTAGACCCTTCCCTCAAGAAAAGGGTGGGAGGATGAAATCACAGTAGCTAGAGTCTCTCCCTCATCTTCAGCCAGTACCCCTTTGTCTAGGCACAGAAAGAGAGGGAAGGGGCGTTCTGAGCTGATGGAATAGCATATGTAAAGAATTGGGGAATGGTAAGAAATTCACTATAGCAGTAAATAAGGCTGGGATGAGATCCTGAAGTACCAAGGAGTTGTGCCCTCAGCCTGGGGATGCCAAGAAAGGGTTCTGGGCAGGGAGGCTGGACTAGAAGGTAAGAAACTGAAGACCTGAGGCCACAGAGGGAAATCTTTTTTAAAAAAAAATATCCATAGGGGTACCCAGCTGGCTCAGTTGGTGGCACACACACCTCTGATCTCAGGGTCATAAGTTAGAGTCCCACAATGGGTGTAGAGGTTACTTTAAAAAATATATAATCTGGGATCCCTGGGTGGCGCAGCGGTTTAGCGCCTGCCTTTGGCCCAGGGCGCGATCCTGGAGACCCCGGGATCGAATCCCACGTCGTGCTCCCGGTGCATGGAGCCTGCTTCTCCCTCTGCCTGTGTCTCTGCCTCTCTCTCTCTCTCTCTCTCTCTCTCTCTCTGTGACTATCATAAATAAATAAAAATTTAAAAAATATATATATATAATCTTGGGGGACACCTGAGTGGCTCAGGGGTTGAGCATCTGCTTTCAGCTCCGGCGCGATCTCGGGACCTGGGATCGAGTTCCACATCGGGCTCCCCACAGGGAGCCTGGTTCTCCCTCTGCTTATGTCTCTGCCTCTCTCTGTCTCTCATGAATAAATAAAATCTCTTAAAAAAATAAAAATGAAAAATATAGTCTTTAAAAAATAATAGGGATCCCTGGGTGGCGCAGCGGTTTAGCACCTGCCTTTGGCCCAGGGCGCGATCCTGGAGACCCGGGATCGAATCCCACGTCAGGCTCCCGGTGCATGGAGCCTGCTTCTCCTTCTGCCTATGTCTCTGCCTCTCTCTCTCTGTGTGACTATCATAAATAAATGAAAAAAAAATTAAAAAATAATAGCTTTTAAAAAATAAAAATAAAAACCTATACTAAAATTAGAATGACACAGAGATTAGCATGGCCCCTGCACAAGGATGACATGCAAATTCATGAAGAATTCCACATGAAAATAAATAAATTTTTAATAAAATTTAAAAAATATATGCCTACAAATTCACTGACATTTTTCTGTTGAAAATGTGACACCTCTCCTCCTGACAGTGGTCTGGACTAAGTGGCTTGCAACTAATAAATAGGATATTGCAGAAATGACAGAGTTTTGGGGCACCTGGATGGCTCAGTGGTTGAGTGTCTGCCTTTGGCTCAGGTCATGATCCTGGGGTTCTGGGATCGAGTTCCACATTGGGCTCCCTGCAGGGAATCTGCTTCTCCCTCTGCCTGTGTCTCTGCCTTTCTCTCTGTGTCTCTCATGAATAAATAATTATTTTTTAAAAAAGGAATGACAGCGTTTGGTTTCTAGACTAGGTCATTAAAAAAAAATTAGTCTTGTCTGTGTTGTTCTGAACATTCCCTCTGGGAGAACCCAGCTGCCATGTCATGAAGACAAAATAGCCTCATGGGGAGTCCATGTGGTGAGGAACTGAAGCCTCTTACCAACAATCAGAGCCAGCTTGCCAGCTATGTGAGTGAGGGGCCTTGGAAGCAGACTCTCAGACCCCAGTCAAACCTTCAGATGACCACAGCCCAGGCTTTCATGTGACTACACCCCCATGAGAGACACTAAGCCAGAACCTCCCAGCTAGGCTGCTCCCAGAGTCCTGACTGTCAGAAACTATGTGAGATAATGTTAATCATTGTCTTAAGTCATTAAGTTCTGGGGTGATTTGTTTCAGAGCCATAGATAACTAATCCACCCTTGCATCTAACTGTCCCCCAACAAGGTAAACTGCTGAATCTGTCTGGCAATAGCTAACCCTTGAATCTAATTCTCCTTCACTCCAGCAGCTGAACTTCTTCCATCTAATCCTAACTCCCTAAAAATCTAATGTCCATTCATTCATTCTTGCAACAGATACTTAAAACCCTGGCACACACATAACTGTACTAAGATCTCAGGTTAGGGGAATGGGCCTGTGACCTTGCTGGAAGTCCGTCCGCCCACACCCTCGGATGAGCAGGGCATCTCCAGTGAAGGCCATGCTGTGATCATTCAGAACAAAGGTGACACAGCCTGGGGTGTGGCCGGGGCTGGCCCGGGTCTCCAAGGCCTGGTGGGGAAGGAGAATACAGACAGTTACCAATAAGCCAGGGGCTCTGGCCTCACAGTGAAACTGTCCCCAGAAGTCCCCATCCTACCCCAGGATCACATCTAGCTAACATAGTTTTTTTGTTGTTATTGTTAAAAAATTAAGTTCGATTCCCAGACTCAAACCACACACCAGGATAAACTCCCAGTAAATTAAACATTTAAAGCAAGAAAATAAAACCATAAAACTGTGACAACAACAAAAATACAAATGAATATATGATCTCTGGTTAGGGAAGAACATTCAAATGTGATCCCGAAAGTTGCAAATCATTACAAAAAAGATCAGTGGTTTGACTTTAAATAAATCTGAAGTTTCTGAACGCAACAACACCGGAAACAAAATTGAAAGGGAACCAACAAGCCAGCAAAATATATTTATAACATATACACCACATGGTGGTCACTATACTTCATATACAAACAGATCTTCAAATCAATAAGAAAAAGATAAGATAAAACCTTTATATAAGATAAAAACATATAAGAATATAATCTTATACATGTATAAGGAAATATATGTATATAATCTTTATATATATATATATATATATATATATATATATATATATATAATCTTGAAGTAGGAAAGGTTTTTATAAGCATGATATTAAATTCAGAAGACATAAGGATAAGCAGTGGCAGAGATGACCACATAGTTTAACTTTATTATAGAAAAGAACAAAACAAGAGTTAAAAGAAAAAAAAAAAAAAAACTCAGGGGCACCTGGGAAGCTCATTCAGCTCAGGTCCTAGATGTCCAGGGATTAAGCCTCTATCTGGGCTCCTTGCTCAGGGAGGAGTCGCTTCTCTCTCTCCCTATGCCCCTCTCCCCTGCTTGTGCTCTCTCATGCACTCTCTCTCAAATAAATAAATAAAATCTTAAAAAAAGGACAAAAAACTCAGAGACAGTATTAGCACGTATAAGAAAGTATTATAAAGTATGAAAAACCATCATATATAAACAGCTCCTAAGCATCAATAAGAACTCCCAAAAGAAAAATGCACGAAAGAAAAAAACCAGGAAGAGGAAGTAAATAGTCAAAAAAACATCTGAAACGTCTGCTCTCCTTTTTAGGGATAAAAAGAGAGAGATTTAAATTTAAAACCCTTATTTTTCACCTATCTGATTGGCAGCTGTCAGAGTTGCTCAGTGTGTTTGCTGCAAGCCCTTACATTTCCTGGGATGTGGGTAAGATTCACTGTACCCATTGTAGGGGGCAAGTTTGCAGGGTTTACCAAGAACCCAAATGCAGACTCTTTCTGACCCCTCAAAACTTCTGCTAACATTCTGTAGTTAAGAACTTCTGACACATGGGCAAAAATGCCTATCCAGGAAATCCTCATTATCTAAATCCCTACACTCAGTTTAGGCAAGCAATTGTCAGGAAAAAAAAAAAAATTGTTATCCTCAGCTCTAACAACCACTTATAAGATTAGTTCCCACTCACACAGCACTCCTCCCACTAATTAGCATCCTGGTCCAGGTCAGTCATCTGCTGATTATAGAAGGACACTAGGTGCAGATCCTGTGTCCACACCCAGCATCCATTCTGCTCTTCCTCACTCATGGGTCTCCAGTTTGGTTCAGGACATCAGTGTGCACCTCCCCTTCCCACTTTATCTGGTTCTAGACAAAGGTGTGATGGCCGCAGCTACAGCAACCACCTTGCAACCATGAAAAAGAATCCCCCAAATGAAAATGCTGCCAAATCAAAGAGAAGGACTGCCTTCCTCCAGAGTCCCTGTTACAAGAAAAAATTGAACTTCCAATTATTTAAGCCACTATATGGATTTTTTTAGTTGCTTTCAGTCAGACACCTTTAACTCATACACAATAGGATATATGTGCAATGCAAAACAAATGCAAAGCAAAATCACAGATCTTGCAAAATCTGGGAAAAATCACAACCCTACCTACCCAAATCAACATAACCTTTTGGTGGTAGAGGGATGATCTTTCATTATTTTGTCTGTTTTCATATTCTCTGAATTTTTTTAAGCAAAAAAGCATAGGTGTCTTTTGAACTAAACATTGTGGATGGATATTCAAGAGTCAAATTCAAAATAGTTAATCACAGTTGTAGTGATGGATATTGACCAATCAGAAAAACATCAGCTATAAACAACCAGTACAGTTAGACAGTATATATATGGCATATATGGTACAGTTAAAGTATACATATGGTATATGTAATTGTGTATGTGTATAAATTAGACAAAAATTTAAAGATTATTTGTTTGTTTGTTTGTTTGTTTGTTTGAGATAATGTGAGAGAAAGGAGAGGGGAGAAGCAGACTCCCCAGTAAGCAGGGAACCTGACACGGGACTCCATCCCAGGGCCCTCGGATCATGACTTGAGCTGAAGGCAGATGCTTTACTGACTGAGCCACCCAGGCACCCTATATTGGACCAAATTTTAATATCAATTGAACAATATCCTGCTTGCCACATGGATCAAGATTCCCTAGGCCCTTGGTGACTGAGTCTGTGTGGCAAGTGGCTTTGCTGAGGATCTGTTTATCTGACCTTTCCCTTCTCTGGAATATCTAGACTCTATCCCCTGCTATGTACCTCCCACAGTCCTGCCCATATTGGGCCTCATCTTCTCCGGCTAGGACCAACCACCAGCCTCCCCCCCTGGCCTTCCAGCCTCCATCCATCTCCCACATGGCCCTGAGGCGGGTTTCTACTGCCCAGATTCAAACTTGCTCCTCTCTGCTCAAGACCCATCCTTGGCTCCTGCTGTCCCCAGGGCAGAGTTCTGGCTCTCAACTTGACTTCTGAAATGCTGCTGTTCTGGTATCTTCCCAGCCCAATGTCTAATAACATCTTCTTTCCTTTCCTCAACACACCAAGCTACTCTGAAACTCAGGGTCACTACCAGAAAGCATCAGGTTTTTCCATACCTTTTGGCCCAAGCAATTCTCTCTGCTAGGTACAACCCTACCCTCTCCCATCAGTCAGGCCTACTCCTTCCCAAGAGCCCTGACATTGACTGACCCTTTCTCCTGTGCCAGGCTCTCTTCTAAGTCTCGACATGACTGAACTCATCCAGTCCTCGCACATCATTATGGGGTAGGTACCATTCCACAGATGAAGAAACTGAAGCACAGCATGAGAATAAGAGTGAGCAAACTATATGTGAAAATATGGATGGATGTCACAGATAAAACAAAAGTAGAATAAAGCATGCTAGACACAGAAGAGCAGAGAAGTGTGGGATGGAACAGAATGGAGTGGTGTGGAGAGAAATGCAATGAAGTGGGAAATCTCAGGGTGCCTAGTACCCAGTAAGGGGAAGTGGTATTTCATGAAGTGGAGCTTTCAGTTATGAATCCAGGTGTAAGATATCTATCTCTTGGTGAGAGTGCATGGACTAGTAATTAAGAACAGCCTCAGGGGAGTGCCTGGGGCGGGGGAGCTCAGGGGTTGACTCGCCGCCTTTGGCTCAGGTCGAGGCTGCGGTCTTGGGATCAAGTCCCATGTCAGACTCCCTACAGGGAGCCTGCTTCTCCCTCGGCCTATGTCTCTCACGAATAAATAAATAAAGTCAAAAAAAAAAAAAAAAAAACAGCCTCTGGAGCCAGGTGACATGGGTTCTAAATTTGGCTCTGCTATTTATTACTAGTTGTGTGGCTCTGGACAAGTCACTTCACCTCTCTGTCTCTGAGCTTCTCTGCTCCCTTGTAAAATGAGGATAATAACTGTCCCCACCTCGTAGGACTATTATAAACATTAAGTTGCTTTGTATATGTAAAGCTTAAAAAATGCCTGGCACACAATAATCACTATATAATCAAAGTAACATAATAATGATGTTTTGAAGTTTATAAAAAAAAAAAAAACACTGATCTAGTGGAACCACAAGGCTTCCTGGGTTAAAATCCACACTCAGAGGGGCACTTGGGTGGCATAGTCAGTAGGTATTCAACTCTTGGTTTTGGCTCAGGTCATGATCTCATGGGTCATGGGATGGAGCCCGTTGTAGGGCTCCACTCAGAGTCTGCTTAGAACTTTCTCTCCTTCTCCCTCTGCCCCACCCCCCAATTCTTTCTCTCTCTCTCTCTCTCTCTCAAATAAACAAATACATCTTTTAAAAAAATTCCAACTGGGCCACTCTTTCAGTGTCATTTCCGGACAAGTCACTTTTCCTCTCTATACCTCCTTCTTTTTTTTTTATTTTTATTTTTATTTTTTTTAATTTTTATTTATTTATGATAGTCACAGAGAGAGAGAGAGAGAGAGAGGCAGAGACACAGGCAGAGGGAGAAGCAGGCTCCATGCACCGAGAGCCCGATGTGGGATTCGATCCCGGGTCTCCAGGATCCCGCCCTGGGCCAAAGGCAGGCGCTAACTCGCTGCGCCACCCAGGGATCCCTCTATACCTCCTTCTTTGTAAAATGGGAAAAATATTTATTTTTTTTGGAAAAATATTTCTGATTCCACTATGTGGTTATGAAAGTTTAATGAGATCTGTTTGTCAGAGAAGACACAGTGGAGGCCCCAGGGGCAGACTCAGCCAGAGAAATGTTTTGTTTGGCCCACCCGGGATTTATGAGAAAGCTGAATTTATAGTCTACCATTAAAAAGTGGAAGATTTCTAAAAAATGTGTATTTGAAGCTTCTATTAAAAAAGAAAAAAAGGCTTGAAAAGGGGAGAGTCCAAGATGGTGGAGGAGTAGGAGACCTCAGTTTCGTCTGGTCCCAGAAGCTCAGCTAGATAGCTATGAAATCATCCTGAGCACCTGCGAACTCAGGAGATCTAAGAAAAGAATAGCTGTGACGCTGCAAATAGAAAAGCGAGCACTTTCTGTAAGGTAGGAGGTGTGGAGAAGTGAATCCAAGGTGATACATGAGGAGATAAATCATGGGGAGGAGAAGCCTCCATCAGCTGGCTGCCAGAAAGGGATAGAGCAGCAGAGTGCAAAATCAGAACGTTTAGAAGTCTGCTCAGGTGAGGGACCTGCCTGCCTGAAAGGGGTTTAGGCCACGAAGCAGGGGTGAATCCTAGGTGAGCCAGTGTGGTCTCAGGATCCTCGGGTCACAGGAAGACCAGGGGAGTCGGAGGGCAGCAGAGTTCCTAGGCATCAGAGCAGGGAAACCAGCTGCAATCAGTGAGCCCAGGAGAGGGCATTCAGCTCCCAGTGGCCATAAACCCCAAACCGGGGCTGAGGCAGTGTGATCATTCTCTGAGCAGTGGCCAGAACCAGTGAGACCCCTCCTTCCTCCACAGGGAGAAGCATGAGAGCTGAGGAGTCTGCAAGGTTTGAGGACTCCAAACGTGGGTCCCAGACCTGAGATAGAAAGGCTTGGACACAGGCTGAGTGAGCTCGGAGTGCAGTGGGAACCAGGGAGACAGGAGCGATGGACTGCTTCTCCCTGGGGGTGCAATGAGGAGTAGGGCCCCACACTTTGGGCTCCCAGGCTGGAGACTGGGAGGCTGCTATTGTCACTCTCATCCTCTAAAGTGGAGGTGAAAGTCTTCAGGGAACAAAAGTCATATAGAGCAATCCAGCCTGGCCCCCTGGCAAGGGCTGTCCCCCCTCAGGTGGGGGACACTTGAGAATCAACACAGCAGGCCCCTCCTCCAGAAGATCGGCAGGCACATCCAGCCAAGACCAAGTCTCTGATCACTGACAACTGCAAAACTCCAGTGCTAGGCAATATAGTATATAGAATTCAGTTTTTTCTTCCACGATTCTTTAGCCCTTCCTTTTTAAGTTTTTTCTCTTTCCTTTTTCAACCAATTTCTTATTTTAGCAACTTTTTAAAAACTTTTCTAATTTCCATGTTTATAGTTACATTCTATCGTCTCTTTGTATTTAGTTTTATTTTTGTATATGTATAAGTTTTTCTTTCTTTGCAATTTTGGGGTGCAGTTTCTTCTAACAGACCAAAATACACCTGGAATCTAGTGTGTGTCTCTGTTCTCTTCATTTGTCTGATCATATTTGCTTTTCTTTTTTTTCTTTTTTTTTGTTTTATTAAAGGCTTTTTAAATTTTCACCTTTACATTCTATCCTTTCAATGTATTTAATTTTATCTTTGTACATGTATGTTTTCCTTTCCTTAGAACTTTGAGATGTAGTTTCTTCTAACAAGCTGACCAAAACACACTCAGGATATAGTGTATTGCTATGTTCTGTTCACCTGTCTATTTATATTCCTTTTTTTTTTTGTCTTTTAGTTTTCATTTTTACAGTTAAACTCTATCCTTTCATTGTATTTAATTCTTTGTACATACATAAGTTTTTTTTCTTTCTTTTTCTTTCTAAGATATTATTTATTTATTCATAAGAGACACAGAAAGAGAGAGGCAGAGACACAGGCAGAGGGAGAAGCAAGCTCCATGCAGGGAGCCTGATGGTGGGACTCGATCCCAGGACTCCAGGATCACACCCTGAGCCAAAGGCAGACGCTCAACCACTGCCACCCAGGCATCCGAAGTTTTTCTTTTGTTATAATTTTGGAATCTAGTTTTCTAACAAATGGACACAGGATCCGGTATATTGCTCTATTCTATTTATCTGTCTGGTTATATTCTCTTTTAAAAAAAAAATTTTCCAGTTTTGGGAAAATCTCTTCTGATTTGTTTAGTGTGTATTTCTCTGGGGTTGTTGTTGCCATTTTAGTATTTTGTTTTCTCATTCAGCCCTTCTTCTCTGGACAGAATGACAAGATGGAAAAACCTCAAAAAAGAGAAGAAGAGGCAGTACTGACTGCTAGAGACCTAATAATCAGTATGGACATAATTAAGATACCAGAACAATAGTTCAGAATAATGATTATAAAGATACTATCTGGGCTTGAAACATACATAGAAGACACTAGAGAATCCCTTTCTAGAGAAATAAAAGAACTAAAATCTAATCAAGTCAAAATCTAAAAGGCTATTAATGAGATGCAATCAAAAACAGAGGCTCTAACTGCTCGGATAAATGAGGCAGAACAGAGAATTAGTGATATAGAAGACAAAATGATGGAGAATAAAGAAGCTGAGAAAAAGAGAGATAAACACTACTTAATCAAAAGGGGAGAATTTGAGAGATAAGTGATACTGTAAAGCAAAACAATATTAGAATAATTGGGATTCCAGAAGAAGAGGAAAGAGAGAGAGAGGCAGCAAGTACACCGGAGCAAATTATAGTGGAGAACTTCCCCAATCTGTGGAAGGAAACAGGCATCCAAGTCTAGGAGGCACAGAGAATCAGTAAAATCTCGCTCAAAATCAATAAAAATAGGTCAACACCCTAATATAGAATAATGAAACTAGCAAATCTCAGAGACGAGAAAATCCTGAAAGCAGCTCAGGACAAGGGGTAACCTCTTGGTAACCTACAAGAGTGGAAACATTAGGCTGGCACTGACCTATCCCCAGAGACCTGGCAGGCCAGAAATATTCAGGGTGCTAAGTGAGAAAAATATGCAGCCAAGAATACTTTATCCAGCAAGGATACATTAGGCTGGCACAAACCTATCCACAGAGACCTGGCAGGCCAGAAATATTCAGGTGCTAAGTGAGAAAAATATGCAGCCAAGAATACTTTATCCAGTAAGGATGGCATTCAAAATAGAAGGAGAGAGAATAAAGCTTCCAGGACAAACAGAAACTGAAAGCAGACCTACAAGAAATATTAAAAAGGGGTCCTCAAAGCAAAGAGAGAGCCCAAAAGTAGCATAGACCAGAAAGCAACAGAGACAATGTACAGTAATGGTGACTTTACAGGTAATAAAATGGCACTAAATTCATATCTATTAATAGTTACTCAGAATGCAAATGGGCCAATTGCCTCAATCAGAAGACACAAGGTATCAGATTGGATAAAAAAGCAAGATCCAACCATATGCCATCTGGAGGAGACTCAGTTTAGACCCAAAGACACCTCCAGATTTAAAGTGAGGGGGTGAGAAACCACTTATCATGTTAATTGACATCAAAAGAAAGCTAGGTTGGCAATCCTTGTATCAGACAAATTGGATTTTAAAACCAAAGACTATAATAAGAGATGAGGAAGGACAGAATATCATAATTAAGGGGTCTATCCAACAAGAAGATCTAACAATTTTAAATATCTATGCCCCTAATATGGGAGCAGCCATTTATATAAGCCAGTTAATAACCAAATTAAAGAAATACATTGATAATAATACAATAATAGTAGGGGACTTTAACACCCACTCACTGCAATGGACAGATAATTTAAGGTGAAGATCAACAAGGAAACAAGGGCTTTGAATGACACACTGGACCAGATGGACTTCACCAATATATTCAGAACATTCCATCTAAAGCAACAGAATACATATTCTTCTCGAATGCACATGGAGCCTTCTCTAGAATAGATCGCATACTGGGTCACAAATAGGTCTCAACTGGTACCAAAAGACTGAAATTATTCCCTGCATATTTTTGGACTACAATGCTTTGAAACTGGAACTCAGTCACAAGAGGAAATCTGGAAAGAACTCAAATACATGGAGGCTAAAGAGCATTCTACTAAAGAATGAATTGGTCAACCAGAAAACTAAGGAAGAATTTAAAAATTCATGGAAACTTGCTTCTCCCTCTGCCTGTGTCTCTGTCTCTCTCTCTCTCATTCTCTCTCTCTGTGTGTGTCTCTAATGAATAAATAAATAAAATATTTTTTAAAAATTCATGGATACAAAGGAAAATGAAAACACAACTGTTTAAAACCTTTGGGATGCAGCAAAGATGGTCCTAAGAGGGAAGTACATTTCAATACAAGCCTTTCTCAAGAAACAAGAAGGATCACAAAAACACAACCTGACCTTACTCCTAAAGGAGTTGGAGAAAGAATAGCAAACAAAGCCTAAACCCAGCAGGAGAAGAGAAACAATAATGATCAGAGCCGAAATCAATGAAAAAGAAACCAACAGAGCAATAGAACAGATCAATGAAACTAAGAGCTGGCTCTTCAAAAAAATTAATAAGATTGATAAACCCATGGCCAGACTTATTAAAAAGAAAAGAGAAAGGACTCAAATATATAAAATCATGAATGAAAGAGGAAAGGTCACGATCAACACTGAAGAAATACAAACAATTGTAAGGACATATTATAAGCAACTATATGCCAACAAATTAGGCAATCTGGAAGAAATGGATGCATTCCTAGAGATGTATAAACTACCAAAACGGAAACAGGAAGAAATAGAAAACCTAAACAGACCAGACCCATAACCAGCAAGGAAACTGAAGCAGTAATAAAAAATCCCCCAACAAAAAGAGTCCAGGGCTGGATGGCTTCCCAGGGGAGTTCCGCCAGATATTTAAAGAAGAATTCCTCTGAAGTTGTTTCAAAAAATAGAAATGGAAGGAAAGGGATCCCTGGGTGGCGCAGCGGTTTGGCGCCTGCCTTTGGCCCAGGGCGCGATCCTGGAGACCGGGGATCGAATCCCACGTCAGGCTCCCGGTGCGTGGAGCCTGCTTCTCCCTCTGCCTGTGTCTCTGCCTCTCTCTCTCTCTCTCTCTCTCTCTCTCTCTCTGTGGGACTATTATAAATAAATAAAAATTAAAAAAAAAAAAAAAGAAAAGAAATGGAAGGAAAACTTCCAAACTCGTTCTATGAGGCCAGCATTACCTGGATCCCACAACCAGGCAAAGATCCCATCAAATGAGATAATCACAGACCAATATCCCTGATGAACATGTATGCCACAATTCTCACCAAGATACTAGCCAATAGGACCCAACAGTGCATTAAAAGGATTATTCACCACGACCAAGTGGGATTTATTCCTGGGCTGCAAGCGTGGTTCAGCATTCACAAATCAATCAGTGGGATACATACATTAATAAAAGAAAGGATAAGAACCATACAATCCTCTCAAAGATGCAGAAAAAGTATTTGACAAAGTACAGCATCCTTTCTTGATTAAAACTCTTCACAGTGTAGGGATAGAGAGAACATACCTAATATCATAAAAACCATCTATAAAAAGCCCACAGCAAATATTATTCTCAATGGGGAAAAACTGAGAGTTTTCCCCCTAAGGTCCGGTCCATGACAGGGATGCCCGCTCCCATCACTGTTGTTCAGCACAGTACAAGAATTCCTAGCCTCAGCAATCAGACAACAAAAAGAAATAAAAGGCATCCAAATTGGCAAAGAAGAAGTCAAACTGTCACTCTTTGCAGATGACATGATACTGTATATAGAAAACCCAATAGACTCCACCCCCAAATTGCTAGAACTCATACAGGTATTCAGCCAAGTGACAGGATATAAAGTCAATGCACAGAAATCAGTTGCATCTCTATACACTATAAATGATACTGAAGAAAGAGAAAGTAAGGAGTCAATCCCATTTGCAATTGCACCCCAAACCATAAGATACTTTGGAATAAATCTAACCAAAGAGGCAAAGGATCTGTACTCAGAAAACTATGGAACACTCATGAAAGAAATTGAGGAAGACACAAAGAAATGGAAAACATTCCATTCTCATGGACTAGAAGAACAGATATTGTTAAAATGTCTATGCTACCTAGACCAATCTATACATTCAGTGCAATCTCTATCAAAATACCATCAACTTATTTCACAGAGTTGGGGCAAATAATTCTAAAATTGGTATGGAACCAAAAAGGACCTCAAATAGCCAAAAGAATGTTGAAAAAGAAAATCAAACCTGGAGGCATCACAATTTCAGACTTCAAGCTGTACTACACAGCTGTGATCATCAAGACAGTATGGTACTGACACAAAAATAGACACAGAAATCAGTGGAACAGAATAGACTACACAGAAATGGACCCTCAAATCTATGGTCAACTAACCTTCAACAAAGCAAGAAAGAATATCCAATGGAAAAAAGTCAGTCTCTTCAACAAGCGGTGTTGGGAAAATTGGACAGCCACATGCAGAAGAACGAAACTGGACCTTTTCCTCACACGATACACAAAAACTAGACTCAAAATGAATGAAAGACCTAAGTGTGAGACAGGAATCCATCAAAATTCTAGAGGAGAACATAGGTTGCAACCTTTGTGACCTTGGCCGCAGCAACTTCTTACTAGACACGTCTCCAAAGGCAAAGATGAACTATTGGGACTTCATCAAGATAGGAAGCTTTTGTACAGCAAACAGTCAACAAAACCAAAAGACAACCAACAGAATGGGAGAAGATATTTGTAAATGACCTATCAGATAAAGGGCTAGTATCCAAGATCTATAAAGAACTTATTAAACTCAACACCCAAAGAACAGATAATCCAATCAAGAAATGGGCAGAAGACATGAACGAAGATTTCTCCAAAGACATACAAATGGCCAACAGACACATGAAAAAATGCTCCACATCACTTGACATCAGGGAAATACAAATTAAAACTATAATGAGTTACTACCCAACACCAGTGAGAATGGCTAAAATGAACAAGTTTAACAAGTCAGGGAATAACAGATGTTGGTGAGGATGCAGAGAAAGAGGAACCCTCTTGCACTTCTGGTGGGAATGAAACTGGTACAACCACTCTGGAAAAGTGTGGAGGTTCCTCAAGAAGTTACAAATAGAGCTTCCCTATGACCCAGCAACTGCACTACTGGGTATTTACCCCAAAGATACAGATGTAGTGAAATGATGGGACACCTGCACCCCAATGTTCATAGCAGCAGTGTCCACATGGGCCAAACTATGGAAAGAGCCCAGATATCCATCGATAGATGAATGGATAAAGAAGATATGGTGTATACACACACACACACACACACACACACACACTAGAATACTACTCAGTCATCATACAAATGAAATCTTGCCATTTGCAACAACGTGGATGCAACTAGAGGTTAATATGCTAAGTGAAATAAGTCAATCGGGGAAAGACAATTACCATATGATCTCACTCATGTGGAATTTAAGAAACAAAACAGAGGATCATAGGGGAAGAGAGGGAAAAATAAAACAAGATGAAATCAGAGGAAACAAACCATCAGAGACTCTTAATCATAGGAAACCAACAGGGTTGCTGGAAGGGAGGTGGATAGGGAAATGGAGTAACTGGGTGATGGACATTAAGTAGGGAGCATGATGTAATGAGCACTGGGTTATATAAGACTGATGAATCACTGACCTCTACCTCTAAAACCAGTAATACAATGTGTTAATTAACTGAATTTAAATTTAAAAATAAGTTATTTCAGGCAAATTGAACACCAATAAAAAATAAATTTATTATTAAAAAAATAAAATAAAAATAAAAAAATAAGTTATTTCAGTAAAAAAAAAAACCAATAGCACATTTATTCACTATACATCACTGTGAATAACATTCTTGTGAAAAATATTTTTTTCCAAAACTGCAACAAAAAGTAGTAAAAAAGAGTAGCACTTTTAATGTTTTTGCAAATCTCTATAATATCTGTTTAATAAAAGATATTTGGGTTCTCAAAAAATAAAAGGCTTCGCAGGGGACAGACTACATTCCTTTTTTTTTTTAAAGCTTATTTATTTAAGTAATCTCTACACCCAACATGAGGCTCAAGCCATGACCCCCAAGATCAAGAGTCCCACACTCCTCCAACTGAGCCAGCCAGGCACCCCGACAGACTACATTCCTTAAAAAAAAAAAAAAGAAAAGGATTTTATTTATTTATTCATGAGAGACACAGAGAGAGACAGAGAAATAGGCAGAGGGAGAAGCTGGTTCCCTGTGGGGACCCCAATGCAGAACTCGATCCCAGGACTCCAGGATCACGCCCTGGGCCGAAGGCAGGCGCTAAATCGCTGAGCCACCCAGGAATCCCCCAGACTACATTCCTAAACATGACTAATCAACTTGAATTGTGCAATGGGAAAAAAAAAATAATTGTATAGTGGGTGTCCCCTATAAACAGAACATGCACCCTAACATTTGCCACAGGCCCCACCACTCCCTGCTGCCTGCAGTGATATTTGATATTTACAATTTACTTCTTGTTGATAGCAAAGAGAAGAATACATTGAATGACACCATGAGGAAACAACCAGACACACCCAGAAGTGGAACATTCTACAAGACAACAGGGTGGAAACTTCAAAAGTCAATGTCAGGGCACAGAAAGGGTATGAAACCATTCTTGGGCAGCCCCGGTGGCGCAGCGGTTTGGCGCCGCCTGCGGCCCGGGGTGCGATCCTGGAGACCCGGGATCGAGTCCCACGTTGGGCTCCCTGCATGGAGCCTGCTTCTCCCTCTGCCTGTGTCTCTGCCTCTCTCTGAATAAATAAATAAATAAATCTTAAAAAAAAAAAAAGAAAAGAAACCATTCTTGATTTAGAGACTAAATAGAACAGCTGAATGGCATGCATGAACCTCGAGTGAGTTCTGGCTCTTAACCGCCATAAAAATGATTCCTGGGCACCTGGCACTATTTGAACTCAGACTGGATTTAAGAATTATTTCAGAAGTATCATGTATCTTCTGTGATGGAGATTTTGTAAAAGAATTGTTCTCAAAGTGCAGTTGAAGGAACCCTGAGGGCCTCCAAGGTGAAATCTATTTTCATGATAGTAGGAAGAGCCCTTCCCCCCTTCTTACTCTCATTCTTCAGTCAGGTCAGAGTTCAGGGGTGTTTTCCCGAAAGCCCCGTGACTGGTGATGATGTCATTGCTCTGACAGCTGATAGAGTACTTGGATATTCTTGTGTTTTAAAAAAGAAAGTCTCAGGATCCCTGGGTGGCTCAGCGGTTGGACGTCTGCCTTCGGCTCAGGGTGTGATCCTGGGGTCCCGGGATCGAGTCCCACGTCGGGCTCCCTGCATGGAGCCTGCTTCTCCCTCTGCCTGTGTCTCTGCCCCTCTCTCTCTCTATGTCTCTCATGAATAAATAAATAAAATCTAACACACACACCCAATAAAAACCAATGTCACCAACTGGTGAACTTTAGGCGAAGGGTACTAACTGTACTATTATTTCAATTCACTATAGGTATTAGAATATTAATAAAAGCTTATGGGGAAGCACCTAACATCTGGACCTCGGGCAGCCTCCATCATTCCTGAAACTAGTTGGATCATCTCAGCAGCAGAATATTCTACAGGGATTTTGTGCAGCCTGCCTAGCCCCACATTCTTCCAACAAATTCCTTTTCCCCTTCGTGGTGCTTCACATATGTGACACTGCTCAACAGCTCTCCCCTCACCTGTTTCCAGGTGCAGCGACGCCGTCTTCAATACCTCACAGCCACACCTGCACCCAAAGGGATCCGCGCAAGCTCCCCCGCCCTGCAGTTCCCACGGCCCACACTGCCCCCTGGTGGCAAGCAGGCTGGGGCCTTCTTTTCCATTTGGTCAAGTTCAAAAGCACCTAATCTTGGTATAAAACCCTGGGCCACTGTTTCTGTGCAATTTATACTCAAAAATCCCAAATGTCTTTTTTCCACTGAGGCTAAATACTCTGAACCTCCGTTGTCAGCCAAATCTTCCTTTCTTTTGGTGAAAGAAAACATTAGTTGTCCTAACGTTTACGGGACAGTATACTGATGTCTATGATTCAAAGGGGCATCAAAAAAATAAGATAGGTAACAGATGGATATGATGTTTGCTGTCAATTTTTTTCAACTTTTTGGGACTCCTGGGTGGTTCAGTGGTTGAGCATCTGCCTTTGGCTCAGGTAGTGATCCTGGGGTCCTGGGATCGAGTCCCACATCAGGGTCCCCACAGGGACCCTCCTTCTCCCTCTGCCTATGTCTCTGCCTCTCTCTGTGTGTCTCTCATGAATAAATAAATTAAATATTTAAAAAAATCTTTTTCAACTTTTCTGTATGCTTGAGATTTTTGATAAAATGTTGCAAGGGGGAAGATTTATTCCACATTTCAAATAATTAGTTCCAGGGGCACCTGGGTGGCTCAGTTGGTTAAGCAGCAGACTCTTTTTTTTAAGATTTTATTTCTTTATTTGACAGAGAGAGAGGGTAAGCACAAGTAGGGGGAGTGGCAGGCAGAGAGAGAGGGAGAAGCTGGCTCCCTGCAGAGCAGATCACAACCAGAGCCCAAGGCAGACAGTAGACGCTCAACCGACTGAGCCATGCAGGCGCCCCAAGCAGCTGACTCTTGATTTCCACTCAGGTCATGATATCAGGGTCCTGGGATCCAGCCCCACCCGCACCCCATCAGACTCCCTGCTCAGGGAGTCTGCTTGTCTCCCTCTCTCTCTGCCCCTCCCCCTATGCTCTCTCTTTCAAATAACCTTTTGGAAAAAATAATGAGTTCTAAATGGAAGGAAGCACTGAAATTCCCACCTAGACCACATGAGAATCATCTATGAGCTTTTATTTTATTTTTTGAAGATTTTCACTTTTAAGTAATCTCTACACCCAATGTGGGGCTTGAACTTACAACCTTGAGATCAAGAGCCACATGCTCCACTGACTGAGCCAGCCAGGGTCCCACCTGTGGGATTTTAAAATAGATTGATTCCCTGTGTATGCCCCAAACAATTAAATCAGAATCTCTAAAGTGGGATCTGGGGTTTCAGTATCTGGCAGCACTTTAAATTAACATATTCAACAGGCAAGACTAACTTTCCGAATCTGCCATCCCTCATGGGAACTAAAACGTTCAAATCTCATTGCTCATTAAAACAGAAAATTCATTCTACAATGAAACCATCCAAATTTGGCCCACTGTGAATGTAAAACACAACCAGCTAAAAAAAACTGGCAATTTCTACTAAAGTTAAGCAGAGGTCAGTCCTATGACTCAGAAAGTCCATTCCTTGGAATTGAGAGTAATGTCCACGAGGAGACTTGCATAAGAACCTTCATACCAGCATTGCTCACAATAGCCCAAAACTGGAATCAACCATCAAAAGGCAAATGGATAAATTTTCATAAATTCACATAAACAAATGCTCTTACAGCAGCATTATTCATGAATAGCCCCAAGCTGGAATCAACTATCACAAGGAGAATGGACAAAGTGTCATAAATTCACACAATAAAATGCTCTGCATCAGGGGTTGGCAAACTAAGGCTGGTACATCAAATTTGGTCTGTCGTCTGCTTTTGTATGGCCTGAGGGCTAAGAATGATTTTTACACTTTTTCAAAAATGGTTGAAAAAAAAAATCAAATGAGAATGGTATTTGGTAACACATGAGAATTACTGAAATTAAAATTTCAGAGGCCAGAACTAAAGTTTTATTGGAGCACAGCCATGCTTATTCATTTATGCATTGTCTATAACTGCTTTCACACCAACAGAGTTGAGTAGTTGCAACAGAGACCATATGGCCTGCAAAAGTGAAAATATTTACTGTCTGGTCCTTTACAGAATCCCTGCTATATAGCAACAGAAGGAAAGAACTACAACTATATACAACATTATGTGGAGAGAAAGAAGCCAGAACACAAAAGAGCACATGTTGTATGAGTCCTGTTTATAAGGTCCGGAACACATAGAACTAATCTATGATTAAATAAGTCAGAAGAGGGGCGCCTGGCTGGCTCAGTCGGTAGAGCATGTGACTCTTGATGCCAGGGTTGTGGGTTCAAGCCCCACAGTGGGCATGGAACCTACTTTAAAAAAAAAAAAGTTGCTAAGATTGCAAATATTAAAAGTTCTTATCATAAGGGGAAAAAAAGAAAACTTAAAAAATAAATGTCAGAAGACAGTTTCTTGATGGAGCTGTCAATGGTCAGGAAGAGGGACAAGGAAGCCCTTTTCGGGTGATGAGTATGCTCTGTATCTGGATCTCAGAGGCAAATACTCAAGTGTAAACATAGGTAAAAATTTACCTAGCTGCTCATGTACAATATGTGCACTTTCTATTACATAAAATGCATGTTAAAATGGAAATTTTTTAACTGGGGGGGAAGAAATGTGACCATTTCTAAAGGCTTATAAGGAACTCAGATGAGGGCAGCCCGGGTGGCACAGTGGTTTAGCGCCGCCTTCAGCCCAGGGTGTGATCCTGGGGATCCAGTCCCACGTGGGGCTCCCTGCATGGGGCCTGCTTCTCCCTCTGCCTGTGTCTCTGCCTTTGTGTGTGTGTATGTGTCTCTCATGAATAAATAAATAAAATCTTTAAAAAAAAAAGAACTCAAAAAAAAAAAAAAAAGAACTCAGATGAAAACCACACGAATACCGAATAATCATAAAGACAGATGCTAACACGTGTTGGCAAGGATGTGGAGAAACTGGGACTTTTTTTTTTTAAGATTTATTTACTTTAAGGGGGGAGGGGCAGAGGGAGAGAGAAAATCCTGAAGCCAATTCCCTGCTGAACACAATTCCTGGTTGAACGTAGGGCCTGATGCAGGGCTAGATCCCAGGACTCTGAGACCACAACTCAAGCCTAAATCAAGAGTTCACCACTTAACCTACTGAGCCACTCAGGTGCCTAGAAACTAGGACTTTCATATGCTGCCCTTGGAAACATAAAATGGTACAACCACTTTTGATAACAGTCGGTCAATTCCTCCAACTGTTTTTTTTTTTTTTAAGATTTTATTTATTTACTTGAAAGAGAGCTGAGCAAGGGGAAGGGCGGAGTGAGAAGCAGACTTCCTGCTGAGGAAGGAGCCCCACACAGGGCTTGGCCACAGGGCTCTGGGATCATGACCTGGGCCAAAGGCAGATGCTTAACCAACTGAGCCATCCAGAAGCCTCCTTCCAACTGTTTTTTAAGTAGGCTCCACATCCACCATGAACCCCAACATGGGGCTTGAACTCATGACCCTGAGATCAAGACTTGAGCTGAAATCAAGAGTCTGACACTTAACCAACTGAGCCACCCAGGCACCTCAGTTCCTCTAACTGATAGACATAGAATTATTATTGATCTAGCAACCCACCCACCCCCACACACATATATAAGAGAAATGCAAACAGACACACAAAAATTTGTACATGAATATTTATAGCAGCATTATTCATAATAGCCAAAAAATGGAAGCAATGGAAATGTCTATCAACCGATAGATGAATGCATGAATGAATAAGGTATATTCACACAATAGAATATTACTCAGCCATAGGAAGGCATGAAGCACTGACACACACTACAACATGGAGGAATTTTGAACTCTTATGATCAGGGACAAGCCAGTCACAAAACACCACATAATATATGATTCCATTTTTATTAAATGCCCAGAATAAACCCGTAGAGACAGAAAGTAGATTTGCTGTGGCCTAAGGCTGTTGGAGGGAGAGCGGAGGGGGCTAGGATGTCAGCTAGGAGCGTGGGGTTTCTTTTGGAAGCAACGAAAATATTCCAAAAATGATTGTGGGGTTGGATGGATGGGCTCAACTCTGAATATAATAAGTCACCGAATGGTACACTCCAAATGGATGAACCGGATGGCTTGTAAATGATATCATTTAAGTTGTTTGGAAAAAAAAAACAGACACTGAAGCTAAATCTACTACAACTAAACCCTTCGACATTCATTCCTTCAAAACATCACTTATTTGATCTAAACAAAGGACTTATCTTGACAGGAAACCCCAATCATTCTTCACTCTTCTAGGCCTTCTCAACTCAAGAAATGCTTGCTAGCACTTCACAATTACCCACGGTGTACAGAAGGGTACAATGCACTTTTTTACCGGCTTCCAGGAAAGAGCTTGAAATGAAGAGGCTGCAACCATTGTGGTTCAAACCCTCTGATCCCACATACAGCTCTCATCTCTAAAAGCTCTGACTCAGATAAACTGTCCCCAAATCCCCTAACCTAGAGGTCAAGTCTTACCCTATGTCACTTGCCCATTCTGTTCCCAAGTCAGCCAGACTCTGTAGCTTTAGCAAGTCCGATCAGAAAAAAAAAGCCTGGCTACCTGTTTCTCCTCCCTCTGAGGACAACTCCACCCCAGTGCCCTCTCCACCCCAATCTACTGCTCTGGGTTGAAATCCTGGCTAGAAACCTGCTGACCTTGCCTGTGACAAAGACAGGAGAGGAGATAGGAACCTTCAGAACCTTCCTGTGTGAGGCAACAGCTAGGGCTGAGGGTGAGGCAAGCGGGCACTAAAGGGAGAACATTTAAGGAGGCGCTGGCCCCAAGGTGCTGACCCTGCCCTTGCATGACCCTGAGAGTGAGCGCCTCCTTAAACGTTGTGCCCTAGGCGCCTGGCTCACCTCACCCTAGTCCTGGCCCTGGGCAACGAGATGCTCCTTCCTCGAACTGTGGCTCTAGAAGACAAAGCTGGGTCACTCCCTCAGCCCTGGCCTCAGAATTCTAGCCCTCAATCAACTTTTATGGAGATCCCAGGCCAAAGGAGCTGCCCCAAGGCTGTAGGAAACTACAAATGCTGTTGACTTAAGGGGCTTGGCCAGAGACACACCTGCCCAGAACCTCTTGCTCCAGTGCCCTACCTGGGTTTATGGTGCCCTCCTCCCAGACACAAACTCAGGGATCAGGAACCCAGGCCAGAGTTCCCTCCTACCCCAGGGCTTAGGGCCCCCCCACCCCCTGCCCCCAAGCCCCTCACTTCCCTTGAGTCCAAGAAGTCCAGGCCACCACCCTCTGGGGGGACCCCATCCAACTCACGAAGCGCCCGAAGTGGATGGAGTCTCCATCCTCGATGTGCAAGTCAGCCTGGGCCCCACTAAGGCGGGAGATGACAGACTGGCAGCCGGGAAGTAGGGACCGGAGCAGCCCTGAGCCCGTAATGTGGTCCGCATGGCAGTGGGTATTCACTGGGAGAGAGAGGAGGGCCAGGTCCAGGAGGGCCCCGGGCGGACGGAGGCTTCCCAGCCCCCTCCTCCCTCAGACCCAGGGGTTTGGCCTCCACACTGACCAGCATACAGCAGCCGCAGCCCCAGTTCCTTGACCAGCTGCGCATCCCGAGGCGCTGTCTCCAGAACCGGGTCGATCAGGATGGCCTCACGGGACTCTCTGTCACCCAAGAGGTACGTGTAGGTGCAGCTCTTGGGCTCAAACATCTGGGGAGGAGGCAGGTGGGACAGGTGAGAGGGCAGAACCAGATTTCAGCTCACGGGGGACCCAAGAGCCCAAGCCACGTAAAGATCCAGAAGCAGAAAACCCAGCCCCTTCTTTGCCCACCTGTGTCAGGAGTCTGCGGCCCCTGCACCTTACTCCCTCTGAAACAGTCCCCACTTTCACATACACCCCCCCAAATCAGGATCTCCAGCAACCTCTTCCGTAAGGGGAAGTCCTGCCCCAGGCCCAGGGGATCCCAGATCTCTCCCCTTTCAAGGACCCGGGAGTCCCGCCCCAGTCGCTGCCCGACGCCCGGCGCCCAGCGGTCCCGCGGTGGGCGCACCTGCCGTAGGAGGATGGGGACTCCAGAGCCGCTGCGCTGGCTGAGCTGCCGCCCGGCGACCCTCAGAGTAGCCCCCGCCATCGCGCCCGCGGCCGGGTGGGGACTGAGCGGAGTTCCGAGCGCCTCCCGAAGCCGGGTGCCCCCGGGCTGACCCGGGCGGGGCGGGGGCGGGGCTGCTGGCGGGGCGGGGCGGGGCCAGCCTTAAAGGGGCCGCGCGCGCTGGGGGCTCCAGGCGATCTTGCGGAGAGAACAGAGACCCAGACGACTGCGCGACCCGGGAACCGGCGGACAGGGAGACACTCACAAGGCTCAGAAGGCCACGGAGAGACGCTGGCAGAAGCACAGACAGGGAGAAAAATGAAAACCCAGCAAGAGGCTCCAATGCACCGATAGCCGGCCTTCTAGTGTATTCCTAGTGGTTTTTATCAGGAGAGAGACCCAGAAAGGCACTCAGAGACAAGGGAGGTGCTCAGAGACTTGAGAGAAAATTGGACCCCGAAATACCAAGAAGAGACACCTGGAAAGACTTTCCGAGATTCACAGAGAGATAAAGAGTTGAAATGAGCTGTCCATCAAAGAAATATGGTCAGAAAGATACACTTGGAAATCCTAGACAAGTATGAAAGGTGGGAAGAGATGGTGGGACATTAGAGCCAGGAGGAATGAGCAGAAAGAGGGAGAGAATCTCTCAGATAAGAGAGAAATAGGCAGAAAGGAAATTCAAAGTCGAGGAGAAAATTTTGCTCATTTATTCCTCATGTGAGGGCTCCTGTGTGCCCAGGCCAAGCTGGGTGAGGCTGGGGACCCAGAGGTGAGTCCTGTCTGGTTCGTTGAGGAGAATAGTGCAGACACTGGGGCTGAAATAAAGGGAGGTTCAAGGATTGCCAGGAGCTCAGGGGAAGAGGAAACAGGAAAACAGGGATCTTCATGCATTCTTTACTGTGAAGGTCCCCCAAACGAGACCTCCTCACCCCTGAGGCCCATTCTTCTTGTTTTGGCAGGACTGCTAGACCTGCTAGACAGTTTACCAGTCCCTTGAAAGCAGGCACACCTTCTGAGTCAGCTGTGAGATGTCCTAAGAGGTAGAAACCTGAGCACCACCATTCCCAGCTCTTGGGCTCAAAACTTACCCTCTTCTGGGCTTTAGCTTACTTCTCTGTAAGATGAACTTGAAAATAGCTCCTCCCTCATTGTGAAGATCTAATAAGTTCAGACACGTAAAGAGTCTGAGAGAGCACATGAGCAAGAGAGCACAGAGCAAGCTCTCCACAGGAGCTGGTGTCCTCACCAGCCTCGACTCCTTCCTCCTCTCACTTCTTCACTAGGCCCTATTTAAGTGAACCCCTCCAATCAGGGCACTTCTCCACCATCAGGCTCTCAGCCTCAGTCAAGGGGCAGCAAAGCATGAATGCAAATTGCATGACTGCAGGAGTTCAAACCCTGACCCTGCTACCTCCAAGCTGTGTGATCTTGAATAAGTGACCTTCCGCCTTATGCCTCATTTTCCTCTTCTGTACAGCGGGGATAATGGTAGTGCCTCCTCTTAAAAAGTTGCTATCAGGGATCCCTGGGTGGCGCAGCGGTTTGGCGCCTGCCTTTGGCCCAGGGTGCGATCCTGGATACCCTGGATCGAATCCCATGTCGGGCTCCTGGTGCATGGAGCCTGCTTCTCCCTCTGCCTATGTCTCTGCCTCTCTCTCTCTCTCTCTCTCTCTCTCTCTGTGACTCTCATAAATAAATAAAAATTTTTAAAAAAAGTTGCTATCAGGATGAAATGAAAGAATGTCTACAAAGCCCTTAAGCCAGTTTCAGGTATATAAAAAGTGCTAAATAAGTGCTGGTAATTAATACGGTAATTAATATATACCAGCCATCTACTTCACTGGGCTTCTGGCTTCTATCCTGCCTCCCTAAGATCTATTTTATGCAGCAACCAGAGTGAACCTTTTAAAATGTCAATGACAGAGACTGAAGAATCGCAGAAAATAAACACAGCATGTGGCTCTCCTTTAGATCATGATGCAGACATACTGAGTGTAATAACAAGATACTTATGGGATATGATGTCTGGCACATAGCTTTGAAATCACCCAGGAGGCATGGGTGAAGAAATGAAACATCGACCATGAGTAGAAAATTGTTAATGCTGGTGCCACTTGTTTTATTCATGCGGAGAACAATTCTGTTTCCTCTAACTTGTATGTTTGAAAGAAAACATTGTCCTGGAAAGGGAAAACGATATATGTGGGATCATGGGAGAAATGTAATAACGTGAAAAAACTACTCTATAAAGTTTGAAAGTTTGGTGATGATGTTTTGGTTGTGTTTACAAGACAAAAAATAGAGTCCTTAGTTTTTAGAGACAGACTAAGTGTTTCTGGATGAAATGTGTGGGATTTGCTTCAAGGGCCTTAAGGGACAAGGGGATGGTGGAACAAGATTGGTCATGATGAACCTCGGTTATGGGCTTGTGGGGGTTGATTATGCTCTTTCCCTTCCTCTTCTTTTGGCTATGTTTGAAATTTTCCAAAACTTAAAAAAAAATTTCTTTTTAAGTATATGAGGGGCACCTGTTGGCTCAGTGGTTAAGCCTCTGCCTTTGGCTCAGGTCGTGATCCCGGGGTCCTGGGATTGAGTCTTGCATCAAGCTACCCACAGGGAGTCTGCTTTTCCCTCTATGTCCATGCCTCTCTTTGTGTCTCTCATGAATAAATAAATAAAATCTTTTTTAAAAAGTATATAAACACCTAAACTAGGGACTGGTGGCTCAGTGGTTGAGCCTCTGCCTTTGGCTCAGGGCATGATCCCGGAGTTCCAGGATCAAGTCCCACATCGGGATCCCTGCATGGAGCCTGCTTCTCCTTCCTCTGCCTATGTCTCTGCCTCTTTCTCTGTGTGTCTCTCATGAAGAAATAAATAAAATCTTTAAAAAAACCTATATTAGTTCATCACTGCTCATATTTATTTTATTTTTAATTTACTTGACAAAGAGAACACAAGCCGGGGGAGTGGCAGAGGGAGAGGGAAAAGCAGAAGCCCCATTGAGTAGGGAGCCCAATATGGGGCTCAATCCCAGGACCCTGGGATCATGACCTGAGCTGAAAGCAGATGCTTAACCCACTGAGCCACCCAGGCACCAGGTCACTTCCCCTATTCAAAACCCTCCTCTGGTTTTCCACTCAGCTAGGCCTCTAACTCATTGGCCTCAAGTTCTACATCATTCTATCTTCCCATCACAGAGAGCTTCTGGCTGTTGAATCTTTCCAGCATGTATTTGATACAGAGTTATTGGACATCTGCCATGTGCTAAGCTGTGTTCTGGACAGAGTGATATACAACATAGGCTGTTCACCTTAACAGAGCGTACATTGTAGAAGATAGGTACACAGTGTTACATGCATACAAGGGAGATATGACAACAGAGGAATGGAGGGAATGGGGCTCCATGAGCCAGGGTGAATCAGGGAGGCCATCTGCAGTGTTACTATTTGAAAGGAGATCACACAGGGGAGTCAGACAAGCAATTTGATGGAGGAATGGCCTTGGGGAGACAGAGGGAAATCCCTGAAGTAGTAGGATGGACCATGGGATGTAGCAGCACTGGAAGGAAGGTTAGTTTGGAGGATCGAGGTAGGAAAGAGCCCCTGCACACAGCAAGCTCCTTCCCACCTTAAGCTCTCTCTGCACTTGCTGTTCTGGGACAACCTTGATCCCATCATGGCCTAGTTAAATGCACAATAAAAACAAGAATATTGGGAATCTGTACTGAGCACTGTAGGCATTATTCTAAACTTTAGATTATTGAATTTTATCCGAACAACCCAGGAAGGTGAAGGGACTTGACCAAGATTACACAGCTAGAAAGTGGCCGAGCCAACCAGGCAGTCTGGCTCCAGAGCTCCCATAACCCCACCATCTAACTCCCAAGGCTCCCAGGACTCGCCAGACTTTGTGGGTTATCAGACTGAAGACCCACCCATGCAGGGCATTTTTATGGGCACTTCACGGGCACTCCCGTGCTGGGCGGAAGAGTACGCGTCACAGCCCGGGGGCAGGGTGCCAAGCGTGCCACCCTGGACCAGGTACCAGGAGCTCCGGCCCTCCCAGGAACCCCAGCAGGCAGCCTTCGGGAACCGCCGCCCCCCTCGCGTCTCCACCCGGGAGCCGCAGCATCGGGGTGGGAGGCGCTAGGATCCTCGAATCAGCCAATGGCGAAGGGTGCCGGGGCGCTATGCAAATAGCATGTTTTTTATTGGGCGTCAGCTCGCTCTCAGCCTGGCGTTCCGCCCGCCTTCTCCCCAAGACCTGGCCTGACTTCTCTGCAAACGCTCTGAGGGGTGACGGGCAGCAAGCTCTTGAAACTCGCTCCGGAGAGGGAACTCAAGCTGCCAAAGGAATTCTCGAAAGGGAGCAGGGGCACAGACAAGGACGGGGCGCATGCTGGGCGCTGTCTCCGTGATCTCTAAGTTTCCCCGAGTTAGGTCCTGTACGTGCTTGACTCCAGTCAGCCACCGTAGGCCCCGCCAGCCGCAGTGTACTTTCCAACGGCCCTTCTGGTAGCTCCGCGCTTGCTCACCAACTCGCCTGCCTGGCGCACCCCCACCCCTCCATCCCTTCTCCCCCGCAGCAGCCTCTGCTGGCCGCGACTGCGCATGCGCGCTGACGCCCCCGCCGACTCCCGCGTGGGAGGAGGGGCTGGAAATGAGGCTTGGCCGAGCGGCTCGCGCGCGCTCCCTCCCCTCCCGTCGCTGGGCACGCGCCGGGCGGTGCAGCTTTGCCGCGTCGGAGGGCAGCGCAGCAGCAGCTGCAGCGGCCGCTGCGGGAGGGGCCCGGAGCCCCGCCCCCGGGGAGGGGCCTTCCGCAGGTGAGGCGGGCACGGGTCCGAGGCCTCGTCGCCTCGGGTCTTCGGGAAGTGGATTGGGGGGGGCTGGACGCCAGGGTCTCCCGGAAAAGAATCGATTGGCGTCCTGATGCATAGGTTCCGGAGGGGTTGCATTGGTGCCTGAGCCTTGGTAGGGTGCATTGGTACCCGAATGCCATGATTCGGAGGCGTGCATTGAGGCCCGGACGCTTGGGACCCCGAGGGAGAAATCCATTGGGGGGGGGTCTCTGGATCGCAAGACACGCCACGTTCTTTCTGCATCTCCCTTTAGGTCTTCCCTCTACCCTCCACGCTGGGGATGAAATTTAGCAACAAGAAGGAAGCACTTCACGCGGCGTCAATGGACTGAGACTAAACCAAGACTCGGGTAAAGCTACCTCTCCGAGGTGAAGTCCCGCCCACTGAGCTCAGGCTCCTCCCCTGGGACTGAGTTGCAAAAGGCCCACCCACTCCGCTCGAAGGCCCCTCCCCTGGGTCGGAGTCGCTTTGAGTCCTGTGTGTATAGCCCCGCCCTTGCCCGTCTTCCCTTCCGCGGCTGGGAGGGTCCGGTGGGGGAGGTCCCGCCCACTCCAGGGAGAGGCCACGCGAGCTCGGGGCTCAGGGCGGCCCCAGAGTTGAAGTGGTAGAGGCCCCGCCCACTCCGCTCGAGGGCGCCCACCCCGCGTTTAAGGAGCGTAGGGTCAGTTTGCATAAACCCCGCCCGCTGTGCTCTTAGGCTCCGCCCTTCGCCTTTGGCTTCCAGACTTAAAAAGACCTTGCTCCCTAACTGGCCCGATTTTCGGCCCTACAGCCCTATCCCCATCAGCCTTGTACTCACCGGCATCGCCCACCTCCCTCTGGGTTCCTGGGCCAGCAAGCAAGATGCTGGAACGAGATGCAGAGTCCGCGGCTGGGGACACCGATCCTAGTCCCACTGGCAAGGAACCAGTAACCAAGGGAGGAGGTGAGAGCGGTCCCGCCTGTGGGTAGGGGGGGCATTCTACAGGAAATGGGGCTAAAGAAATCACATTTTGAGGCAATCTCAGGGATACTCCACCAACACATAGAGAATCCTACTATTGGCTTTGGGGAACTTCAGTGATTTTAGGGCTCAGAAATTTAAGGGTCAGGGCGTTTGATATGCAGAATTTCAGAGTGGTCACTTGGGAATATACTAGAAATGGACACCATAGTAGCTTTGGGGTTCCAGCCAGGTAACCCTTTGGAACCCTTTAGGATGATGCATGGCAGAAGGTGGGGAATAGAGACCTGTCATTTGAGGAATCCCATGATTCTTGAGGTGTCCAGATCCAGTCCCCGAGGAGTTTGGGGTGGAGGAAGGGAAGCCTGGCCTAGATTCAGGGTGTTGGCTGATGCCTGGAGTCCACCAGCCCTCCTGTCTTGTAGCTCCGCTCCAGGGCTCGCCGCAGAAGCCCAGCCAGTCGGTTCCGGGGCCTGCCACGACCGCGGCGGCGCCTTCCCGACCCCGACGGCGGCCCCCGCCCCAGCGCCCACACCGCTGCCCCGACTGTGACAAGGCCTTCTCGTACCCGTCCAAGCTGGCCACGCACCGGCTGGCCCACGGCGGCGCCCGCCCCCACCCGTGCCCCGACTGCCCCAAGGCCTTCTCCTACCCCTCCAAGCTGGCAGCCCACCGCCTCACGCACAGTGGTGCCCGCCCACACCCCTGCCCACACTGCCCAAAGGCCTTTGGCCACCGCTCCAAGCTGGCAGCCCACCTCTGGACCCACGCACCTGCCCGCCCCTACCCATGCCCCGACTGCCCCAAGTCTTTCTGCTACCCCTCCAAGCTTGCAGCCCACCGCCACACGCACCATGCCACCGAAGCCCGCCCCTATCCTTGCCCTCACTGCCCCAAGGCTTTTTCATTCCCCTCCAAACTGGCCGCCCACCGCCTCTGTCATGATCCCCCGACAGCACCAGGCAGCCAGGCCACAGCCCGGCATCGCTGCTCCAGCTGCGACCAGGCTTTTGGCCAAAGACGACTCCTGCTCCTTCACCAGCGCAGCCACCACCAGGCTGAAAGCCAGGGGGAGCGAGAGTGAGTCCTCCCCTTGGCTCATGGCCCCCTCTGCTGCCAGCTTGGGTCAATAAAAAAAGGTGGCATTTTTAAGCTGGCTGTATGGACTTGCCTCTTCCAGATAGCTGGCAGGGAGACTGGCTCTATCTACACTGGGCTCCAACTTACAAGGCTGAGGAACTCTGCTCACCTGTTTGAGGGGGAGGGTAAGGTGTCACCTATAGAGAGCGCTGGGGCTCAAACCATGGGCTTTGAGCCGCGGCTTGAAAGCAAACTTACTTTTCCCCTCCTACTTATAAGGCAAGAGTCAAAAGTCTGCTAGTATCGTTGGTTGCTGAGGAATGTGGGGAAACAGGGTCTCTCCTATTGTAAGCTAAATTGGTGCCTCCATTTTGGCCACTTGTCCATAAAAAATTTAAAATGCTCACATCCTTGTTTAAACTATTCCACACCTAATAACTTATCCTATAGATAAGCTCAAGCACTGAGAAAGGCATAAGGATGTTGAGAAACAACCCAAGTGACCGTCAATAGGGGATCAGCTAATGAATTATAACATAGCCACAGAATGGACTATACTGCTATAGGGGAAAAAAAGCTGTATTTGTACAGATGTGGAATGTTTCCCTAAATATACTGAATGATAAAAGAACAAAGGGCATACTGCCAATATTTTTGTGTTTTTTACAAAGATTTTATTTGAGAGAGTTAATACATAGAGAAAGGGGGAGAAGCAGGCTCCCCAGTGAGCAGGGAGCCCGATGTGGGACTCGATCCCAGGACCCTGGGATCATGATCTCAGCTGAAGGCAGACACCTGACTGAGCCACCCAGGTGCCCCACATACTGCCAATAGCATAAACATTTTTTTTAAAGCTCAAGCTTTGGAGCCAGCCCTGACCCACTACTTAGGAGCGGGGGGACCCTGAACAAGTTTTGTCACTTCTCTGGACTCAGATGCCTTATCTAAAACATGGGAATGCTAGAAGGCCGTTGTAAGGGCACAAGCATCATCTCTGGCTGGTTACTCCTGAACTAACATTGGACTGCTCTTTATTCTTCAGACGTGTGTTAAGCACTTACAGTGTGCTGGGCCCTGCCCTCGGTGGTAGGCACACAGCGAACAAAACAGGCCTGGTCCAGCGAGGGAAGTGGGTGCTAATCAAGTAGTGGCAGAAAGAAAAAATGTAAAGAAGCCAAGTCAATCTTGAAGTTCAAAGTAGAAGAGGGAGCCTTGCCCTCCACCCCTACCCCCAGGTACCAAGAATTCTGTCAAAGTCATAGTAATGACATCTCTGGTGTTGGCTTGGAAACAGGCAAGTGGAAGAGAAAAAGAGCTCAGAAACAGACCTGTGCTTACAGGAGGTCCCGACAGGAGGTCCTGATGAGACCAGGGGTTGACACACTTTTTCTGGAAAGGTCCTGATAGTATATACATATTTAGGTCTTGTAGGCCGTAGTGTCTGCCACAACTACCCAACTCAGCTCCTGGAGTACAAAAGCAGCCACACACATTATGATACATAAATGAATGAGTACGGCTCTGGTCCAGTAAAATGACAAAAATGGCAGGTGATCTTGATTCTGCCTTTGGCAAGTAGTTTGCAAATCTCTGCTGTAGGGCAATGGGGAAAGGACAGGCTCATCTGTGAATGAACTGAGAGATCTGGAAAAAACATTAAGTGGGGCCCTTTGGAGGCAGAATAATGGTCCCCCCCCCAAAGAGGTCCAAGTCCTAATCCCCAGAGATGGAGTATGTTAGTTTACATATGGCAGAAGGGACTTTGCAGATTCTTGATTAAGGATCTTATCTTGAGCTGGGAGATTATCTTGATTATCCCAGGGGGCCGATAAAATCACAAGGATTCTCATATTGGAGACAGGAAGCAGAAGAGTCAGAGGAGATGTGACAATGGAAGCAGACACTGGAGGGATCAGGGCCATGATTCAAGGGATGCAGGCAGCCTTTAGTGACTGGAATACGTAAGAAAATGGATCCCCCTGGAAGGGACACAGCCTTGCAGACACCATGATTTTAGCCCACTGAGACTGATGTTGGACTACTGATGCACAGAACTATAAGCAAATAAATTTGTATTGTTTAAGGTCACTAAGCTTGGGATAGTCTGTTACAGTAGCAATAGGAAAACATATAGATCCTGATCTCCTACCACACACAAAAATAAGCTTCTGGTGATTTAAGATCTAAATTTGAAAAACAAAATAAATGAAAATAATAAAGGAGAATACCTTGGTAACCTCAGAGGCACAGAAAGAATCCTCAAGACACAAGAAATATACATCATAGGGGAAAAGACTGGTACATTTGACCATAAACAAATCAAGTTACAACTATCACAAGAGCTATAATAAGAGTATATACTCGGCACACGTTATATAGAGGGTTAGAAAAAAACTTTTTGAGAAGGTAGAGTTTTAGTTGAGATCAGTAATGTGTGGATGGGATGAAAATGGTTTGTGGAAGTAGCCAGCATCAGAGGTGGAACCGAGCAGGCAAATGCAAATTAGCAGGCCACTAGACCAGCTGGTAGCTAGACTCAGTCCACTGGGCAAGGCCTTGGGGAACGGGTGGGCGAGAGTGAGGACTGAAGTCCCTCCATACCTGGAAATGCAGCTTCTATCAAGGTTTATATACAGAGCTGTCCTGGAAGATTTCCTCTGCAGCAACTACACTACCATCGATGCATTTTGAGACATGTCGATCTGGTCCAGTCGTCGTACAGATAGGGAAATAGGCCAGGAAAGACGGGATTTGCCTGCACCCAAACCTCAGGCCAGTGCTGAGTCAGGGTGGATCCTGAGTCTCTGACACCCAACCTCCTGCTGTGCCTTGTCCGGGTCAAGCCAGCTCCTGCATGAAGGCCTTTGCACTTGCTTTTTCTTGGCCTGGAATGGCTTCCCCAGACTCTCCCTTACTTCTCCCAAGTCCTTGCAGAGGAGTCAGTCCTCTGAGATACGTTCCCTGCTGACCCCATCTGAACCATGCCACCCTATCCCATGCTCTGTAAACACTGCCCCTGCGTTACCTGCTCTCACGTGTTTATCAATGCTCAATGCTGCAGGACACACTCGATTTCCCCCCCTTGGGCAGAATGTCTGCCTCATGAGAGTAGGGTGTGTGTTTTCCACACTGCAGTTACACTGTCTCACACATGGTGGGCGCCATAGGCAGAATAACGGCCTCCCAAAGACGTCCACATGCTGATCCCTGGAACCCGTGTACATGCTACGTGGCAAAGAATTATGGTCAAAGGAATCAAAGTTACTAATCTGACTTTAAAACGGGGAGATTGGGCAGCCCAGGTGGCTCGGAGGCTTAGTACCACCTTCAGTCCAGGGCGTGATCCTGGAGACCCTGGATCGAGTCCCGCGTTGGGCTCCCTGCATGGAGCCTGCTTGTCCCTCTGACTGTGTCTCTGCCTCTCTCTCTCTCTCTCCTCTCTGTGTATTCTCATGAATAAATAAAATCTTTAAAAAAATAAATTTTTTTAAAAAACAGGGAGATTATCCTAGATTATCCAGGTGGGCTCAATGTAAACACAAGTATCTTTACAAGTGGAAGGAGAGGACAAGAGAGTCTGTCCGAGTGCTTTGGTATGAGAAAGACTCCACTGGCCACTGCTGGCTTTGAATACAGAAGTATATTCAGAGAATACAGAAGACAGGGGGATTCCTGGGTGGCTCAGCAGTTTGGCGCCTGCCTTCAGCCCAGGGCATAATCCTGGAGACCCAGGATCGAGTCCCATGTCCGGCTCCCTGCATAGAGCCTGCTTCTCCCTCTGCCTGTGTCCCTGCCTCTCTCCCTCTCTCTCTCATGAATAAATGAATAAAGTATTTAAAAAAAAAAAGAGGGGCAGCCCAGGTGGCTCAGCGGTTTAGCACCGCCTTCAGCCCAGGGCGTGATCCTGGAGACCCGGGATCGAGTCCCACATCAGGTTCCCTGCATGGAGTCTGCTTCTCCCTCTGCCTGTGTCTCTGCCTCTCTCTCCTCTCTGTGTATTTAAATAAACAATTAAAAAATCTTTAAAAAAAAAAAAAAAAGAATACAGAAGACAAGGGGAAAAGACAAGAAAGCAGATTTCCCCCAGAGCCTCCAAAGGAACACAGCCCTGCCTACACCCTGAATTTTAGCCCCGTAGACCCATTTTGGATGTGAGACATCCAGACCTGGAAAGTTGTAAGTTTCCGTGGGCTTAAGACACTAAGTTTATGGTCATTTGTTATTGAGGTCTGACTGTTCCAACCCCTTCCTGACCTTCCCAGCTCCAGGATAACATCCACGCTTCTCAACCTGGTGTTCACAGCCCTTCGGGACAGCCCTGTCCTTTTGCTTCTATAGTGAAGCAAATGTACTCTATCTGTGCTCTCTATTACAGCAGCCACAGAACACCTGCAGGGTAGCCAGTGTCATCAACAGAGTAAAATTTCCCCTTCATTTCATTGCAGTTCATTTATAGTTACCCAGGTCCACAGGCTACCATGTTAGCAAAGCTGCAAAGACTATGTCCATCCTTCCAGACAGATCTGCCCCTAAAGCCTCTTAAGCAACTGACCCCAGGGAGCCAGGCCTTTGCCCATGCCCCGGCCCCTGCCTAGAACTCCATCCTACCTTCCGTCCACTTCTCTAACACTTGCCCAGTTCCCAACTTAAATGTGGTGGAGGCTTGAGGGGGCTCAAATGCCCCTTCCCCCTGTTCTACCATGCTGGGGACAGTTCCACAACCACTTCTGAAAGCCCTGAAAAAAAGGGAGATATCCCTGGCCCCGGGGGAGCTGGGAAGCACACCTCACAAGCATCTAGGCCTCCAGCCCAGGACTCAGAAAGGGACAAACAAGACCTAGGAATGGGCTCAATGGGTTAGAATCCCAATTCCCGGCCACCTGCCACTACAGGGGTAAGTTGCCAGGGAGAAGTGACAAAGAGCTCCTTCCCTATCTAACCCCTGAAAGAGAGCCCCTCATTCTTTCTAGGACCCCAGGGCAGGGGTCTTAAGGCAGCCAAGACACCTGACCCTCAGAAGGGAAGCAAAAACCAAACTTATGACAACAATCTGGGGCCCTCTAGGAGGTTCAGGAGATTTCTGAGTAAGAGGGGCAGCTACTCCAAACCAGATCACCTTTATTGAGCTCATCTTGTGTGTGCGCGCGCGCTCAAGCATGTGCAAGTGCATGCAAGCACATACTCTAGGCCTGGGGCACCACCCCATAAAGCTGGTGGGGAAGTAACTTCTGCTTCTCGTTGCAACTGTAGATCCATCGGGGCCGGACAAACACCAAGGAGGGGTTGTCCATCAGGGCCTGCAGGGTGGGGAGGGGTGAATACAGGAACATGTGAGTGAGGTGATGGTGGAGGTGACACAAGGGCGGGCTGGGTGTCCCTTTCCCCACCCCTCTGGAGCTCACCTCCTCAAAACTGGGGTCCCACTCTTGTGCAGTGATCACAAACTGGACCCGGTCACTCATATAGTCCTCAAGTTCCCTGGCAGGAGGCAGAGAGTCAGTGTCTCTTCTCCTGACATCCGACTCCTCAACCATTCTCCAAGGCTGTCTTCCCTTCATCCTCACCTCCATTCCCTACGGGCTACCCTGTGGGCCCCCACTCTCCCCGAGCCAGCCTTGCCACAGCCACAATACCAAGGGCTCCCACTACTGCTAATCCTTTCAGAAGGTGAGCGGGAAGAGGGGGCCTCATTGTAGAGAAGAGGAAGAGAGGGAAAGTTATACATCCCGGGGGGCCCAGCAGAGCAAGCAGAGCCTGTGCCCATCCAGCAGGCTGTACCCCTTCTCCATCTTCCCAATCGCCTTCCTTCCCACAACTTAGCATAATCCCTCTCTGCCCTCGCCCCCACCCCTGGAGACTGACCCATTGAAGGCTGTGACATATCGCCTGAGCTTCCGCCGCTCGTCCCCAGGGAATTCTCCGTACAAGAAGAAGTGTTTGCCCTGGAAGAAGTCTGCAGGAAAGATGGTGGAGGTGCCAAGTGTGAGGCGCCTGGAGTTTCAAAGCACCAGCCAGGAGCCACAGAGCACTTGAAGGCAAGACCCGAAGGAGGCCAGTATAGTGGCTGGGAGGCCTGTTCATTCATGCCCTGGCAGAGACATTTGTCATAAACGGTGATTCTCAGCCAGGCCCATAGAACTTTTCTGGGAACTGGAGTTTTGTTTTGTTTTGCTTTGCTTTCATGGTGAGAGACAAAATGACTATTACTGCTATGTGTTTCTTCCATGAGGTACATCACAGATGGGCTGGTGGCACCTAGCTCATGTGGCCCAGTTCACAGCCTTAGAGCCTGTCACTTGCTCACCCTGGCTGTCACAGTCCTCTACCAGCCAGTGCCTTCCCCGGCTCTGACCTTCAGGACACCTCTGTTCTTTGTTCCATCTTAACATAGTTCTCCAAATCATCAATCTGCGGATGATACTTTTGGGGCTTTGGAGGATCAAAGTACTTTCCTGCCCATCAGACCCACAGGGAACCGTATAGAAATAGCCTCTTCCAGTTGCCACTGACCCTCACCTCTGTGCAGACCCTGGCTGCCTAGCTCCTCCCTCCATTCTCTGTTGGCCAAGGTTCTCACCCCTGCCTGTCCCATGCCCCCTGCACTCATGTTAGGAGGACAAATAGCAATGCCATCACCACTGAGGCCCCAAGAGACCCATGCCCATGTCACCTGTGTGCCTGGGTGACCTCCCATGCTGACAGACCTGAACCCGAGAGGCAGGTGAAGGAGGCACCATTGGCACTTGAGTAGAAAGCCAGAGGGGGTCATGCCCAGCCCTGCGCTGTGATGGAGGCGGTCACAGCAGGAAGTCAGGAGGGGGAACAGAGAGGGAAGTCATAAGAGGGTGTCTGCTTCCTAAGACAACAAAAAGGTAGCAGAGGCAGGGATTATGGGGGAAGGAGGTGGGGAGACAAATCACAAGTCATGGGAAGCAGCCTCAATCCAAGGGTTGGGTGGTGGGAGTCACAGCTGAGAACTGAGAAAGGCAGATCCCATGTAAGGAGGCAGGGAGGGATTTCCTACCTGGGAGCTCGGGAACTGGCAGGTCAGGAGACTCTGGGGGACCCTCGTTGTCTGTGTTCTCGTCTGTGGATCCTGCATACGGGTCCTCACCATTTTCCCCCTGGTCAGGGGGCTGTTTCTGTTCCCTCTGCTCAGCCACCCTGGGAGAGACAACAGGGCGTGGGGGAAGAGCATGCAGACCAGATCCCCCTCCACCCAAGTCTGGGACTACCTCGACACCCCCAGCCCCACCTTACCTTCTCAGCTCATCTTCAGTATCCCCAGAATCTTCTGCCCCATTGCCCTGTTCTTCTGCAAGTGGAAGCTTGGTCAATGAAGGGCACGTGTTTGGTAACCTTCCTTCTTGGTCTCTCGCCCAAGCACAGATGCAGGCATGCCAGGCCTCAACCTCAACTGCCCTCCAGATCCAGTTATCTGGGACTTCAGCCTCCCCTCCCCTAGGTCCACTGTCTGGGATCCAGCCCTACCTCCCTTAGATACAGGAGTCTGGGTTTCCAGCCATCTTCTCCCTCAGATGCAGGAGTCCAGGCCCCAGCCCCTTCTCCTCCCTTCGGATCTGAAGGATCTCATCCCTCTCTTCTCCAAGAACCCAGCAGTCCAGGTCCCCAGCCCCCTCTTCTCTCAGGCTTAAGACCTAAAACCCCTTCCCTCCCTCAGACCCAAGAGTCCAGGCCCCCAACCCCTCCTCCCTTAGGTTCTGACCTGACTGCTCCCCCTCACTGTCCGTATCTTCCTGGGGCCCTGGTGAGGCTGGTTTGGTCTCTTCTGGGGTTTTGGGTCTCTGGGGTGAGCTGGGTCCTGCTGCCTGAGGCAGCTTAGTTTTGGTCTGGGGGCGCTGAGAAGGGAAGGCAGCATGGGTATGAGTATGTGTTCTTGCTGAAGACAAGGATGGAGAGTCTGGGGTTCCACAACAGACCCATGTCTTCCTCCCACTGCACCTTCCCCACCATGGCAGGGGGCATAGGACCTTTTGGGGAAGCTTGGGGGCCTCATCCCCGCTGCTGCCGCTGTGAGAGCCCCCCTCATCCTCACTGCTGGAGCTTGGTCCTGCCATGAGGTACCTAGGAGGAGGAATCAGGCCTCAGACAAACGGCATATCGTGTCCTCCATAGGATATGGGGTGGGCGTGGGGGCCAGTGCTCAGGAAGCCACAGCAAATGGCATTTACTAATCATTCAGGATGCCCTGGCTTCCAGGTTTGGAAGGGCCCCACTGAACCCATCAGTCACCATAGCCACCCACAGCAGAGACATGGGCCTCACTGGCTTGCTTCCCCGCCCTCTTGGGAAAGAAATGCCCCATTTCAGAAAGGAAAAAAACAAAAACAACCCAGAAATAATTTTCCCCTTTGAGAATCAAAAGCAGTTTCTCATTAGGAGAATACCTATCAGTCAAGGGAAAATCCTCAAAAGCAAATATGTTTTTAAAGACCTTGACACTATATTCATGGCATGGGACCTTAAGTGGCTGACACTCCAGGAGAAGGGGTCCCTAGCTCTATCACAACAAGAACAGCTGATGCTTACATGGGATTTCCCACATGCTAGGCACATGCGCCTTTTGCAGCAATTTCTCCAGCCTGCCATGCTTCTCAGTCTCCCCAAGCAGACTTCACAGAGCCCTGAGACCCTGGGAAAGTCCTCCCTCCTCCTCAGCAGCCGTGCAGCCCCTGCCCTGCCTCTCAGAAGCCTGCTGACGCTGGAGGAGCCCGCCTGTGTTCCCCACTGGCAGGCCCTGGTCTAACCACTCTCCAGATCCCCGGCGCTGCCCAGTGTGGGGACAAGGGGCAGGGTCAGCAGGTGCACACACATATCCGTATGAAGTGCATGAATGTGGTGAGGCCTCACCTCCGGGAGGGCAGTCGTCGCCGCATTCGGTGACAGTCCAGCACCCACTCTTTCCGCACAATGCGGCCTCCAAGGCCTAGGACCTGGCTGTACTTGGGGGTGTTGGCAAAGGCACAGCTGGTGGGGCAGCAGAAGGGAGGGTGTGGTCAGTCAGGTGTGGTCTGCGGTGGTGGGTGGGGGAGGGGCGCAAGGGACAAGAGATGAGGATGGGGGAAGAGAGAAGAATGAGAGAGAGAGAGAAAGAGATGGATATGAGAGAAACAGAAAAAGATGTTAGGAGACCAAGGGAAAGATGTAGGAATCAGAATAAGAAGCAGATGATAGGACCAAATTGATAGAGACAGGGCAGCCACGGTGGCTCAGCGGTTTAGCGCCGACTTTGGCCCAGGGCGTGATCCTGGAGACCCGGGATAGAGTCCCACATCAGGCTCCCTGCATGGAGCCTGCTTCTCCCTCTGCCTGTGTCTCTGCCTCTCTCTCTCTCCCCCTCTCTGTGTTTCTCATGAATAAATAAAATCTTAAGAAAAAAAAAAAAAAAGAGACAGACGGTAGACAGGCAGACAGGGAGAGAGAGAGCAAGATGGAGGAGCCAGAGGGAGACAGAGAAGCACCAGGGGGCACAATGGGGAGGAGGGCACAAGCCTACATGAGATGGGTGCTGTCTGGAGTCCAGTCTGGCCGATACTTGGCCCCCAGCTCTAGGGCCTTGTCCCGGAGCTCTGAGCGGAAGGGGTTCTGGAAGCCACTCAGCACCACCACCACACCCTGAAGGATCTTCCCCAGCTCCTGCGGGCCAGCTCGTGGTCCCCTGGGCTCGGCGCCTTCTCGGGTCTTCCCTGGCACTGTGCCTCGTGCTGGGGCAGGGACTGGGGTGGCTGGGGTGCGGGTGGGAGCTGGCGCTGGGGAAGCCAAAGAGTGGATTCACTTAGTGCTAGTGGGACTAAACCCCAGCTCCTCCTCCCTCAGACCCAGGAGTCCAGGCCCCCAGCTGGGCCTCCTCCCCAGGACATAAGAGCACAGACCCCTACAAGAACAAGGAAGCCAGTGCTCACGTTTGGGTCTCTTGATGGCAGGTGGTGAGGGCTGGGCTGATGGTTTGCTGGGCGTCTTCCTTTCTTCTTGGTTCAAATCTAACTTTCTCTTCCTTTTGGGGGACTCTTGAGGCTGAGGGGTTAGGATGAGTTGAGGCCTCTCAACTCTCTCCTCCCTTTCCACCCAACCAGGTGACAATCTCACCTTGGAAGTGCTGCCTACTACCCTGGAGGCTGCAGAGGGTGAAGAGGTGGCACTAGAGGCCTGCAGTGTAGCAGCTGCATAGCTAGGTCCTGCTGGGTCAGTGGCTGCAGCTACAGAGGGAGAAAGCGGATCTGGGTGATCTAGGCCCTGAGACCCTTCGCTCCTACCCATGGGAGACAGTGTTGTTCCCAAAGCCCAGTAGTGAGTGATCCAGGGGTCCAGACCCCCAGCCGCCTCCTCCCTCCCACCCGGGAGTCCCTAGGCTCTTCCTTCCTCAGACCCACGTTGTGGTTCCAACCCTAGACTGACGACCCAAGCTTCCACACTCACCTGGGGAGGTCTTATTGATCCGGCTGAAGAAGAGGGCCCCAGGTCTCAGGGAGTTGGCACCCTCATCCTCCTCCTTCACACGGAACTGGCCAAGCTTGGTCACCTTCTAAGGTCTCACAAGGTCAGCACAGTGAGTGGCTGTTGGCAGGTGGGGGTGAAGTAGTAGGAAGAAGACTCTGGGGGTGGGTGGGTAGAGCTTACCTGGGGTGAGGCCTCTACCTCCTCTTTGTCTAGGGCGCTGTGAAACCGTATAAAACTCAGGCCATAGGGGGAATCCTGGGAAAGAGAGGTGGGGGTCATAAAGCCTGGCTAAGGACAGAGGCCTGGCTCCAAGCCCCTTTCACTTGGGAAGACCCCTTTCTGGCTCTTTCCCTCTAATGGACACACATGTCTAGGGAGGTGCCCGGAGAACACTGATGACAACAATAACATCTAGCCGCTAGCAAGCCCTAACTCTGGGCTGGACTCGGCTGTAAGCCCTTTATGTGCACTAGCTCTGTTAGCCTCATGGCAAATGGCCAAGGCTGCTGGGTGTCCAAAAGAATCCTCTCCTGCATGCCCGAATTCCTGACTACAGAATGGGAGGGAGCACTGTATGCCACTTCTGGAACAGAAATGCTCCAGACTCTTTTCCACTCTTTGGGCTGGACGCAGAGCCATGATCTTGAGGAGCCTGGGTCCCTGGATGACCAGCCAAATACTCCCCAAGACAGGTCTGCTGGTAAGAAGTCTACCTCCACTGTGTGGGAGTATCATGACATACTTGAGTCTTGTCATTACCACAGCTTAGCATTCCTACCTAGCAACCGTGTAAGGATCGGGAAACTGAGGCCAGAAAGGTTAAGGCACTTGCCCAAAGTCACACAGCTAAGAAGTGGGGGACCCAGCGTCTGATTCCAGATCCCATGGTGGTAACTGTTAGACTATTCCTCTGCCAGGTCAGCTGCCCCCTTCTCCCATTCCCCTCTGAGATCCTGCAGTTCACCTTTCCCAGACATCCTCTAGAAAATGAAGTGTCACCTACAGGAAGGATTGCAATCCTACTTCAGAGACCTCTGGAAGCCAGCCTCCTCATAAGCCCCCTGGGGACCAGCTGCCCCGTCCTCCCAGCCCTCTGGGACTCAACACTGGCCCCTCACCTCTCTCCATGCCAACTGAGGACTCTACACCCCCAGCTCCCGCCCCAGATACCTTGCTATAGGGCTGGCTGCAAACGATTTTGACACGGTCCCAGCGCTTCTCAGCTGCTGCCCGGACCAACTTATCTGGCCCGAAAATGCGAACACGGTTGGGGTTGGAGCCACTGCGGCTCTCAGAAGGGGACATAAAAGATGAAGTGACCAGCAGCACCTGGGAAAAGGAACACAGAAGAAGAAGCAGGGCTGGCTGATTGAAATGATACTTGCTAGGTGCCGGGAAAAAAGCAGGGGCCCTATTAGGGTCTAGGGAGTCACCGGATCCAGACTGCACCTCCACCTGCCCCAACGCCTTTTTCTTTCTTTCTTTCTTTTTTTTCTTTTAAAGATTTCATTTATTTATTCATGAGAGACACACACGCACACAGAGAGAGAGAGAGGCAGAGACACAGGCAGAGGGGGAAGCAGGCTCCATGCAGGGAGCTTGACGTGGGACTCGATCCTGGGTCTCCAGGATCACGCCCTGGGCTGAAGACGACACTAAACCGCTGAGCCACCCAGGCTGCCCTGCCCCAACACCTTTTTCTTCCCCTGCTTCTGCACCTCCAGTCAGCTTCTCCCTGACACAGGCCCCAGAAAGATCCTGCAACTTCCGGGTCTAAACAAACAGTCTCTGAATTCTTTCAAAGGGTCTTCTATATCTGGCCATAGAGCCAGCTACACAACCTAAAGAACTCTCCGAGCAGAGAATTGTCACGACGACTGGCATAATACTCAAATACCTTTTGCAAATGCACGGTTGAGCGCATGGAAAGTAGAGGAATTATCAGAGGCCAGAAAGGAGAGAGCAGAATCCAGAGGTCCAGGAGAGCTGCACCTGTTATAAGTGATTCTCTTGGGGCTCAGCGCTGAGACACTGGTTGGGGACATGTCAGCTTCTCCAGCTGCTCCTTTTCAGGCCCTGCCAGTAGGAGGAGCTACAGAGAGGCTGAGAGGCAAAAGGAAGGACTGTTGCCCCACCATCTCCTTGCAGCTCTGGGAGCATCACTCCTGGTGTGTTTGGGCTCCTGCAGAGCCCCACCCCAGGACAGCAGAGGAATCTGGTTTCAGTGTCTTAATATCTGCAGAGCTGGTTTCACCTGGCCCCTCTCAGGGATTCCAGCGCCAGCTTCTCCAGGTTTGAGCTTCAGCTCTGCAGAACCCCGCTTCCAAGCTTCTAAACAACATTTCAATAATTCCATGTCCTTTTGTTCCCCCAGCCCCTGGGGTGGCACCTGTTCCCTGCATTACTTCTTCACCACACCTTAGTCTTCTTGCCTCTTGGGTAATATTAGTTGCTAATTCTTTTTTTTTTTTAAGATTTTATTTATTTGAGAAAGAGTAAACAAAAGAGCAGGAGAGGGATGAGGGGGCAGCCCGGGTGGCTCAGTGGTTTAGCGCCGCCTTCAGCCCAGAGCTGGATCCTGGAGACCCAGGATCAAGTCCCACGTCGGGCTCCTTGCGTGGAGCCTGCTTCTCCCTCTGCCTGTGTCTCTGCCTCTTTCTCTCCCTCTCTGTGTGTCTGTCATGAACAAATAAATAAAATCTTAAAAAAAAAAAAAAAAGGGAGAGGGATGAGGGTCACAAGGAGAAGCAGACTCCCTGCTCAGCAGTGAGCCTGATGTGGGGCTCCATCCTGAGATTCTGAGATCATGACTTGTGCCGAAGGCAGATGCTTCACTGACCAAGCCACTGAGGTGCCCAGAGATATGATAAAACTTTAACTAAAAAGGCACTTACTCAGTTTCCATCGTTATAAATAGAATTTTAATCCAAATCTGTTTGCCAAGAAGAACAGAGAACTTTTTTTAATAGTCTCAAAGACTGCTGACTTTGTTAAAACAGCTAACAAGCAGGGTTTAGACTAGGTGACTCTAGTGCTTAGGGAGCCTCTGTAAATAAACCCAAATCTACACCAGAGTCAGAAAATGAAATGCAAACACAATGAATCATAAACAGCCAACTAAATTTCTCAAGTCTGAGAAAATGAAATTCAAGAACAACTTAACAGCAAAATAACTAGACTTCCCAAATGAGGCAACTGTTTAAACTCCAGCCAATTAAATCATGTCTTTGGCTTCCTTTGGCATCTTCTCTATAAAAAGCTCTGTCCTAGTCTGCCCACAGAGCACCCCTAATCATTTTCAGTGTGGGCCCCCAATATGAATTGTTTGTTCAAATTAACTCTTCAAAATTTCATGTGCTTCAATTTACGTTTTTGCACTTTATATAACCTTTAGAATGTTTGCCAAAGGAAAACTTCATCTGTGAAAATGTGTCTCACAGATCAGAAAAAGCAACTGATAAAGTTCCAAACACATTCACGAAAAAAAGCTCTCCATCAAGTAATCTAGAGAAGAATATCCTCAACCTGACAACACACATCTATAAACAAATCTCCAGCTGACACTGTATTTCATGGTGAAGACTCAATGCTTTGCCAGTAAGATCAGGAACAAGACAAGGATGTCTGCTCTCATCACCTCTGTTTGACACAACACTAGAGATACTAGTCAGTGTGATAAAACCAGAAAAAGAAAAAAAAAAGCATAAAGATTATAAAGAAAAAGAAAACTGTCTTTATTCACATACAATGTAACTGCCCAAGGGGGAATCCCTGGGTGGCTCAGCGGTTTGGCGCCTGCCTTTGGCCCAGGGCGCGATCCTGGAGTCCCGGGATTGAGTCCCGCGTTGGGCTCCCGGCATGGAGCCTGCATCTCTCTCTGCCTGTGTCTCTACCTCTCTCTCTCTATCATGAATAAATAAATAAAGTCTTAAAAAAATATATTCCAAAGGATCTACACAAATCCCATGGCATTTTCCTACAAGAATAACTAAATTTAGCAAGGTCACAAGATACAAGGCAATATACGATTATCACTTGTATTTTTTTTCATGCTATCAACAACTGGGAAATAAAATTTAAAAATTAAAACAAAACAAAACAAAACAAAAAAAAACATCATTCAAGGGCACCTGGGTGCCCGTGCAGTTAGTTAAGCATTTAACTCTTGGTTTTAGTTCAGCTCAAGATCTCAGGGTCCTGAGATCAAGCCCTGTGTCAGGCTCTGCTCGGTGTGGATCTACTTGAGATTCTCTCTCCCTCTTCCTCTGCCCTCCCCTTAAATAAATAAATCTTTAAAAAATATATATATCATTCAAATAGCATCAATAATTTAGGCAAGAATTGGGGCACCTGGGTGGCTCAGTAGTAGAGCATCTGCCTTTGGCTCAGGTCATGATCCTGAGGTCTTGGGATCAAGGCCTACAATGGGCTCCCCATGGGGAACCTGCTTCACCCTCTGCCTAGGTCTCTGCATCTCATGAATAAATAAATAAAATATTTTATTTAAAATTTAGGCAAGAATCAATAACAGATGTTAAAACAAGTTTGTGGATAGATGAGTTATTTATATAGTCTCTAAGTATTTCCCCACAATACTTATTCATTACACGGGGCAAAACAATAATTTTATATTGAACGAATCTGGCCTGCACTGCCTTTACAAAATGAACCAAGTTAACATCATCAGTCATAGAGTCAGTAGCATGTGTTCCATGATCCAATGTACTGAGAAAAATACAACATCGCTTGTGTGGTGTTCTGGCCAAAGGTGTATGGCCTAAATTTAATTATCAGGAAACATGAGACATTTTGTACAATAAGTGATATTTTACAGAGTCACTGACCTCTACTCTTCTAAAATGTCAATGGCATAAAATACCAAGAAAGTCACAAGAATTGTTCCCAGAAAAAGGAAACCAAGCAGACACAACAAATCAACACAATACATTGATTCTGAATTTTCTTTTGCTATTAAGAACATCATTGAAATAATGAAGAAAATCTGAATAATGTCTGAGATCAGATGACACAGTACTACATCAAGGTTAATTTCCTAATTTTGATTAATTGTACTGAGGTTAAGTAAGAGAGTATCTCTCTTTCTAGGAAATATCCACTGTATTTATCAGGAATAGATAACACAAAATCACATATGCAATTTACTTTCAGTTCAGTAAAAAAAAAAAAAAAGTACACCTGTGTTAACATTTGGGGGATGTAAAAACAAACATTTGGGGGATGTACATGAAGATTATAAGGGAATCCTCTGTACTACTTTTGCAACTTTTCCTAAGTCTGGAATAAATGAAGTTATTCATAAGCTGGTTTTAAAATTTACATGGAAATAAATGCTAAGAATCTAGAATAGATTCTCTTGAAGACCAAAGCTGGAAGTCCACCACAATCTGATTTCAATATTTACTATTTTTTTAAAGATATTATTTATTTATTCATGAGAAATACAGAGAGAGAGAGAGGGAGAGGCAGAGACATAGGCAGAGGGAGAAGCAGGCTCCATGGAGGAAGCCTGATGTGGGACTCGATTTCGGGACCTCAGGATCGTGCCCTGAGCCAAAGACGCTCAACCGCTGAGCCACCCAGGTATCCCAATATTTACTATTTTTTTTAATTTTTTATTTATTTATGATAGACACACAGTGAGAGAGAGAGAGGCAGAGACACAGGCAGAGGGAGAAGCAGGCTCCATGCACCGGGAGCCCGACGTGGGATTCGATCCCCGGTCTCCAGGATCGCGCCCTGGGCCAAAGGCAGGCGCCAAACTGCTGCGCCACCCAGGGATCCCAATATTTACTATTTTTAAAAAATATTTTATTTGTCAGAGACAGAAAGAGAGGGAGCATTCACAATCAGGGGGAGTGGCAAGCAGAGAGAGAAGCAGGCTCCCCACTGACCAAAGAGCCCAATGTGGGACTCAATCCTAGGACCCTGGGATCATGAGATGGAGCCACCCAGGCATCCCTCAATATTTCCTATTAAGACAATATGGTATTGGCACAAAGATAAACATACCTGTTGATGAAACAGAATAGAAAGCAAAGAAATAAACCTACACATATATGCTCAATTAATTTGCAATAAAAGAATCAAAACAATTCAGTTGGAAAAAAGAAAAAAAAATTTTTTTAAAGATTTTATTTTTAGGTAATCTCTACACCCAGTGTAAGGCCAAACTCATAACCCTGAGATCAAGAATTGCATGCTCCACCAACAGAGCCAGCCAGGCACCCCCGGGAAATCTTTTTTTAGAGAATTTTCAACAACAACAGCAACAACAAGAACAAAAAAAAAAAAAAAAAAATGACCTTTTCCTCTACTTCACTCAATATACAAAAATTCATTTGAGATGAATCAGATATAAATGTAAAATCTAAAATTATAAAGCTTCTAGAAGAAAACACAGAAGATGGAGGTAGGCAGAATCATGGTGCCCCAAAAAGGTCCATGTGCACCTGTGGACTTTGTAGATGTGATTAGGTATTTTGAGATGAGGATATAACACTGAGTTATCCAGGTGGGCCCAGTGTCATCACAAGGGTCTTTAATAGAAAGAGCGAGGCAGGAGAGAAGAGAAGCGAGGATGGAAGCAGATGTTAGAGTACTGTGATCACTGCCTTCGAAGATGGAAGGGGCCACAGGCCAAGAAATGCAGGCAGCCTCTAGAAGTTGCAGTAGGTAGGGAAATGGATCCTCCCCTTGGGCCTCTAGAAGGAACCTAGCCCTGCTAATACTAAGATTTTAGCCCACTGACACTGATTTTGGACTTCTGACCTCTAGAATTGTAATAAATCAATACAGGGATTATACTATTACTTTGAGACAGGCAAATATACCTCATAGGATGCAAAAGGCACTCAAAAAAAAAAAAAAGAAAAGAAAAGAATGAGAGAGAGGGTGGGGAGGAAGGGAAGGAGAAAGAAAGGAAGAAGCTTAAAACCATGACTGATTGGACTTCATCAATTCATCATGAGGCACTGTTAAGACAATGGAAAGGTAAGTACATTGACCGTGAAGAGCACTGAGTGATGTATGGAAGTGCTGAATCATTACATTGCACACCTGTAACTAGTATAACACTGTATGGTAATTATACTTTAATTTAAAAAAAATTTTTTTTAAAGATAGCCAAAAGGCAAGTCATAGACTAGGGGAAAAATCTGCAACACATGAATCTGGAAAAAAAAAAAACAAAAAAACCCATGATTAACATCCATGACAAAAAGACAAACAATCCAATAAAAAACAAGCAAAATACCTGAAGAGACACTTCATAAAAAAAGATAAAATGAATGGCTAATAAGTATGTGAAAGGTTACACAATGTCATTACTTGTCAGGAAACACAACTTAGTCATAATACCACCACATCTGAATGGCTGAAATTTAACAAATTAAAATGACTGGTAACATCAGGTATAGGTAAGGATACGAAGCAACTAGAACTCTCAGCTTCTGCTGACAGGAACGTAAAATGGCACCGCTTTGGAAAATTTCCAGTGTCTAATGAGATTAAAACGTACATCTACCCTACATGTACTCTTAGGTATTTACCCAAAAGAGATCTCTGTGCAGAGGTCTGTACAAAAATGTTCACAGTAGCTTTATTTGTAATTGTCAAAAAGTGGCAACAGCCTAGATGCCCATCTAGGAGATGAGATGGAGGATGGATAAACAAATTGTGGTCTCTGCCTAAGGTGAATGATACTTGGCTGATATCACACACACACACAAAAAAAAAAACCCACCCAGGACAGTGAATGAGAAAAGCCAGACACAAAAAAGAGTACCTACTGTAAAATTCTACTTATATGAAATTCTAAGATAGGCAAAGCTAGTCTGTAGTGACAGAGAGACTAGAGGCTGCCAGAGCCGGCAAGGGTCGGAGGATGGGGGTGCGAGGGACTTCCTGAGGATGCTGGTAATACTCCATGTCTTGACCTGGGGGGCGGTTACACAGGTGCCTACGGTAGTTAAAAGCCCTTGAGCTGTACATTAGTATCTGTGCATTTTATCGTATGCAAAATATACTTCAATTAAAAACAACTTCTCACAGCAAGGAAAAAAACTCATCTTGTAGAAAACTGGTTTACTATTTAAAATTGTAAACTTGTTTTTTCAAGTAGGTTTACTTCTACCCCAAAACATTTTGTGGATTAGCCAGCTGGCTAACTATGATCTCTCCCAGTTCTAATGAATTCAACTAGTAAGAAAAGGATTGTGCCAACTTTTAAAATATTTGTAACAGAGTGGGGCACCTAGGGCTTGGGTGGCTCAGTCAGTTAAGTGGCTGACTCTTGATTTTGGTTCAGGTCATAGTTTCAGGGTCCTGGGATCGAGCCCAAGTCAGGCTCCACACTTAGCAGGGAATCTGCTGAAGATACTCCCTTTCCCTCTGTTCCCTACCCTTCATGCTCACACTGTTTCTCTCTCCCTTTCTCAAATAAATAAATCTTCAAAAATAAAATAAAATAAAATAGGGGTGCCTGGGGGGCTCAATCAGTTAAGTGTCTACCTTCAGCTCAAGTCATGATCCCAGGGACCCGGGATCAAACCTGAGTCAGGCTCCCTGCTCAGTGGGAAGCCTGCTTCTCCCTCCCTCTCTGCCCTTCCCCCTGCTCTCTCTCTCTCTCAAATAAATAAAACCTTTACAAAAATAAATAAAATGTCTGTAATGGAGCAAAAGGCAATCCTTCTCTTATAAGCATCTGTCACATATGAAGTGACTAGCAGAGGCATCCCAAACAATGCAGAATCTCAATTTGCCAGGACATCTGTGAGAACCCCTGGGACCAGAGACAAGCAGTTTTGCTCTCAAGCAGTGATGGCCTCTTAGACCAAACAAGTGCATCTGGTTATTCATGCCCCTGCCCCTGGCCCCCATGCAAATGTGGGTCTCTGCCCTGGTATGCAGTTTATCACCTGTGTCTGTACCTCTAGAGGGCACAGGGTTGTGTGACTTGCCTCCACCCCAGCCGAGACCCCAGGGAGGAAGCAGTGATGGGGGCACCTGGGGTAGGGATCAGTATGGGGCCCATCACAAAGCCCTGCTTACCTCATAGTCTTGCTCCCCTGCCCCTCCGGCCGAGCTGCCCACCAGCACCTCCACGAAGGCCGAGCCGTCATTGCCGATGTCCACACTGTGGATCTGTTCTTCCTTCTCCAACTGTGGGAGGAGGAAAGCCCACTGTAAGTGCCTGCTCTGTCCCTGGCCTCACTGTGGGACCTCGGGAGAGTGATGACCCCCATCTGGGGTGCCATATCTCCTTGCAATGTCAACTCTGACAGTGGGAGCCAGGGTGAGGGGTGCCACTGTATCTCCTGCATGTAGCACAGGGCATGGCCCAGAATGGAGCTCAGAAATCTTCACCGAATGTATGCCTAAGCTCCCACACTAGCTTATGGAGCCCCAACTCCTTCAGACTCTGCCAGATTGGCACGGTACCTGCCACCATGGAGTGCACCCTGATAGTACCTGCCAGGGTTCTAACTTCATTCAAATAATCATGTGCACAAATGGCACATCTGTCGCCTCTACCCTCTAATCACACAGGACTCTGAGGAAGCTCCCTCAGGATAGGGGCCTGGTGTGGGTTTGCTCATCACTGATTTCTGGGTTTGAATCCCAGCTGCAAAATGCAGTAACTAAATGGCCTTATCAGCCAATCTCTTGGAGCCTCGGTATCCTTATCTGTAAAATGGGGATAATCACCAAGTCCAGGAATATACACATGAATACTATGGCCACACTGTACAGCATGTAGTAGGGCACTGTGCCCCTGTCAGCCAGGAGGCATTGTCAGTCAATGCTCCATAATTACTTTTTGAAGGAAGAAGAGAGCTATCTCTCTGGAGGAAGGCTCCCTGCAAAGGTCCTGCCATTCCCGTCTTGACAGTTGAAGGCACAGAAAGCCTTTAACTGGGGGCAGAAGGCAGTTAGGAACGCTTCTTCATTAAGAATGTTAGTTAACTAATGGCAGTTAGTCCGAGTCTCTTCTCTTTGGTTCCTAGAAGGATAAGTTATTACAACACTCAAAGGTACCTAGTCCACTACTCCCCAGATCATCTGAAGCTCCAGTCTGCCTATCACCCTCCAACGGCAAGAGGTCGCCCAGATTTTGCCTACACACCGCCACAAACAGGGACATCCTTACATGGGAGTTAGGAGCCTGGACTTGGGGTGAGGTTCAAGTCCAGCCTTGCCATTTCCAAGCTGTGCAAGCCTGGGTGGCATGCAACTTCTGAGCGATGGTTCCCTTTTGCGTGGAATGGGTGGGCTGTCTTAATAACCCTCCTCCTGAGAGGCGCTGAGATGACTCAGAATAAAATCACCACAATAACACTTGCAGCAAACATCTAAGTGCTCACGTTGCACCAGACATGTAACACTTGCATCTCCTCTCCTCACAACGGCTCTGCCATGCAGGGGCTATTATTATCTCCACTTAACACATGAGCAAACGGAGGCAGGAAGCGGTTATGTAACTCCCCCAAGGTCGCACAGCTGGTGAGTGGCAGAGTCGGGCCCAGAGCCCAGGCAGGTTGGCTGGAGTCCACGCGTGCTCCTCCACCACATCACACGTACACTAGAGAAATAGGCGGTGCTGAGGGAAGGGGCTTCCCACAGCTCAGGCAAGTTGGCCTCCTGGTGCTTCCCCTGCCTCCACGGCTGAGCCCTGGGGTGGTGTGCGGTGCTGCCCAGGTACACAAGAAATCCTAGCATGACTTCTCAGCCTCCTGCCACACTTGATGGCTCTCCTCCAGCCACTTCAGCCTTCCTTCTGTCCCAGGAACAGGCCAGCTCCTGCCCACCACAGCACCTTTGCACCTGCCATTCCCCTTGCCTAGACCACTCTTATTTTTCTTCAGTATCACCACTTAATGTTATGTAACTACACTTTTTTTTTTTTGTAACTACACTTTTAATTTGCATTTGCCTAGCATCTGTTTCCTCCACCAGACTTTTAAGCTCCATGAGGGCAGAGACAATATCTAAGTCATTTTCCACTGTGTCCCAAACACCAAGCATGGTGTCTGATCCTTCCTAGCTCTGCATACTTAGTCTGTGATGCCGGAGCAAAGAGTTTCATTTCACTCCTGCCTGTTTCCTAATCCATAAAATGGGCACAGTAACAGCTTCTAACTCACTGAGTCGTTGTGAAGATTCAAATAAGGGATACATATGAAGCCCCTTGGATAGTGCCTGCCCCAGAGCAAACACTCCATAAATGTCAGCTGATACTATTCCCACAGAAGGCCTTCAATGCATTCCTGATGAACAGATGGATGGACAGACAGATGGATGGGAAGTGCTTAGTAACCATTTGCTGAAGGAACAAATGTCTCCTAAGTTGTAACTCAAGCTCTGCCCTTCCTGATCAAGTGCCTTTGGTGAGCCACTTGCCTCAGTGTCCCCATATGTCACAAAGGAATCATCAAGGCAAACACTTTCAGATTCTCACTATGTGTCAGGGGCTTGGTATATCTGTTTCCTACTGCTGCTGTAACAGATTACCAGAAACTTCTGCCTCAAAACAATGCCTCTTATAGATAATGGAGGTCAAAAGCCTGAAATCTGGTCTCACAAGGCTTCAATCCAGGGGTTAGCGGGGCTGCATTCCTTCTGGAGGTCCTAGGGGACAATCTGTTTCCTTGCCTCATTTCCAGCTTCTAGAAGCCACATGCATTTCTCAGCCTGTGGCCCCTTCCTCTGCCTCCAAACCCAGTGAGGGTATCACTCTGGCCTCTGTTTCCATCTTCACATCTACTTCTCTGGTTCTCCTGCCCCCCCCCCCTTTCACTTATAAGGACCTTGAGATGACACTGGGCTCCCTCTTGTCCCCCAAATAACCCACAATCTCACCCCTTCGAGAGCCTTAACTTCATCACATCCATAAAGTCCCCTATGCCACTTTACAGTGACATATTCCCAGGTTCTAGGGGTCAGGATGTGGATATCTTTTAGAGGCCATTATTCTGTCTATCACAGTTGGCTAAGCTCTTCATGGGCCGGACATCACTGAATCCTCACCTCACAACCACCTTAGAAGGAAGAGTCTGTCAGTCTCCGGTGTTACAGATGGGGAAACAGGCTCAGACAGGTTAAAGAAATAGTTCATGACACATGCGGCTAATGCCTGGGAGAAAAACCCGACCCAGTTGCCCGCCTATAGCCCAGCACTCCTTTTCAACTCCCTTATTCCAACCCTTGAGGTAAAACTCAACAATCTCTACCTCTCCCACAAGCACAAGGCTCAGCATGTATCCTAAGTGAATGATCTTTTTTTTTTTTTTGCATATATTAACTACTTCTATTTCAAACATGCACATGTATTCCCTTATATTTCTTCTTTTTGATAAAGAATTTCCGACCAAAGTGTTCATACATGGAAATGGCCCAAACGTCCATCAATTTATGAATGGACCCACATTGTATGGCATCCCCACAGGATGGAACAGAAAGTGCCAACACACACAACACGTAGGAACATCGAAAGTATGCTCGGTGAGAGAAACCAGACACAAAGGCCACAGTATATGATCCTGTTTGTGTGAAAGGCCCAGAAGAGACCAATCTACAGGGACAAAAAGTGGATCAGTGGCTGCTAGGGAAGCTTGGGGAGCAGGAGAGAGGGGAATAGGGAGTGACTGTCGAATGGTGATGGGGTTTCTTTTAGGCAATGAAAATGTGCTTGATTAATGGCAGTGACTGCAGAACACCATCAATATGCCAAACCCCACTGGACTGTACACTTTAAGTGGCTGAAATGGTGAATTTCAAGTTCTGTGAGTTTTCTCTCAAAAAAAAAAAAAAAAAATTAGGGGGGGTCCCAACTGGCCTCAGTCAGTGAAGCGTCCAAGTCTTGAGCTTAGGTCTTGAGCTCAAGCTCAGGTCTTGAGCTCAGGGTCGTGAGTTCAAGCCCTCCAATGGGCTCCAGGCTGGACATAGAGCCTACTTTTAAAAAAAAAGAGTGAGTGTTCAGTTTCAGCAGACAGGAGGCAGGCTTGAGCACGAGATGCTGGTCATCTGTGGCCAGGTTCACGTGCACCTTTCTCAGGAAGACCTAACTCATGAAAGAAAAACAGATGGGGCTGGTAAGGCCCACAAAGTTCCTGAGAGACCTTCTGTGTTAAAAAAAAAAAAAAAAAATTTGTTCCACGTCCAGGAAATGCAGGGTTATGCACCATTCAAAGGAATAAGGTCAAACTCTACCCAGTGCCAGTAGATCTCCACCATCTAGCTTAATTTAAAGAAAACAAGCAGAATAGTGCATATGCTGTGTACTTGGTAAAAGAGGTGGACAAACATGGTTATGTGTGTTCAGTGACCCCGGAGGGCCACGTGAGAAACTGCTAACAGTAGCTGCCTATGGAAGCAAGTGGGAAAGGCAGGCATAAATCCTTTAGTGCCTTTTAAACTTTGCACCATATACATGCAATACTCATTCAAAGAACTAATAAAACTGCAATGGTGTTCTTTAGCCGGGGAGTACTCTACAGAAATGAGAACGAACCATCTCCAGCTACACCCACCAACATGGAGCAAAGTAGCCAGACACGGATGTCTATATCGGATGCTTCTGTCTAAGTAAAATTCAAAACCAGGCAAAACGAAATCTGTGCTACTGAAAATCAGAGCGGTGGTTACCTGGTGGGGGGGGCAGTGGCAGGAAGGAGTGCATGGGGTCTGGGGGGCCGCTGTACACCTGCTACACATCAAATAAGGGAAAGACAATTTAAAATGTCATGAGGGCAAACTGAGTGGTTACAGAACTGCTGAGAAACCACCACAAAACGTGCACCACCTTGCTGTTAAGCTTAAGCATTTCTTCTAAAGGGCACACGTCACTCGGCCACCAGAGCTACCTGGATCGTGTCCCAGACACACCCTCCAGCCCGGGAGTGGTTAGCCAAGGGGCTGGAACTCTTCCTGGCACAGCTGATGGGTTATCCATGGAGCCTCCATCAGCTACTGCCAGCAAAAAAAGGTGTGTGTGGCTGTCACGAGAGCAGAGGGATGAACCCTGTGTGGCAATCCAGATGTTGCATAATATACTTGGGAGGAAAACAATGAAGGGTAGGAGAACACCCCCCCAGATTAATCCACATGCACTGGGATCTGGAAATGTCTGCCTTTCTGCTCACTTGACAAGAATCAGAATTAGCATTTGGTGGATCTGGACCAGGAACTGGACCCTGCACACTAGCAATAGCCAAATGCAATCAGACTGCCCCCAGTGTCTCTCACATGGGAGAAATTAACAGCCACCATGAGGTCGCCTTGCCTCTGTGCTTGCTCCCTGCACTTTATTTGCCATAAGGAAAGCAGGATTTTGTGAGAAGCTAAGCCTACACCTGTTCCTCCTTTGCTTGGAGCCCTTCAGGGGCTCCCAGCTCATCCAGAGTAAAAGCGCAAGTCGTCAGAGTGGCTTTCAGGCCTTCAGTGTTTTGGGGGCCTTCCACGCCCCCGTTCCATTAGCTCATCTCCTACCTCTCCCCACCCTGGATAACTCCACTGGACCCAAACCAGCCTCCCTGCTGTTCCTCCAGCATGCAGGCGCCTCACAGTCTGTTTCCTCCCCAGATATTTACAAAGCTCCCTGTGCTCAACATCACCCGCTCAGGGAGGCCTTCCTGGATCAATATTAAAGGCAAATCCTTAGGGCGCCTGGGTGACTCAGTCAGTTGAGCATCTGCCTTTGGCTCAGGTCGTGATCCCGGGGTCCTGCGATCAAGCCTTGTGTCGGGCTCCCTGCTCAGTGGGGAGTCTGCTTCTCCCTCTCTCTGCCTTTCTCCTCCATTAGTGGTCTTAGTCTCTCTCTCTCTCAAATGAATGAATAAAATCTTTAAAAAAAAAAAAAAAAAAAAAAAAAAGCAAAACTTCTTGCTACTGCCTCCTCCCCCAGCCGCAGTATTCCCCTTTCCTCTTAATGGTTTAATTTTCCTCCACAGCACTCACCATCTATCTGGTGCTTTACTTACTGGTTTGTCAGTCTTTCCCTCCTAACATGAAAGCTCCACAGGACTGACGTATTTTTGTCTTGTGCTGTCCACAGGACCTGAAACAGCGCCTGGCCTAGAGAAGGTGCTTCCTAAATAATTACTCAGTGAATGAAGGAACCTAAGAATCCATTCACTCCAGACTCTGTCGGTCCTGCCCTTGTGCTGACAACTTCCACTTGTCTGTCTCCATCCAGGTCAGGTTCTGATTCCTAACTGCCACGTGGACCTCAGATGTCCCAAAGTCACAGCACACCTGGACACCCCAACTGAAGGTGTCAGCTTCTCAAGCTGCCCCTTCTCTGGGTTTCCCATTTCAGTGACAGCTGCAATATCTCCCTCAGTCTCCCCAGCCAAGAGAATCCTGTGCTCGCTCTGGCCCCTCTGGTTCCCTCAACCCCGTGTCATGTCTCTCCTGCCTCGGGTCTCTCTGCTCTCACTGCCACTGGGGTAGAGAATGGAATGTGATCCTCCTGGGGTCACCTGATCCCTAAGAGAGCCCAGCAGAATCATCACCTGGTAATAAACACATGAATCCCTCCCTTTACACAAACATCTACGTGTTGACAGAGCACTTCTGCAGACATTATGTCACCACATTTTCACAATAACCCTTGGCTTAGATCTCATTATTCCCAATGGACAGGTGAAAAAACAGGTTTAAAGAAATGAAAAAATGTGCCTGAGGTCACAGAATGAGTAAGACAGAGAGATGGGGACTTGAATTCAGGTCCCAAGACTAAATCATGAACAACCTGTACCTCCTTCAGTGTGTGTGTGTGTGTGTGTGTGTGTATTTTTTTTTGTACCACCCTCAGTTTAAAACACTGGCTCTTGGACAAGTGGCATAACCTCTCTGGGACTCCGTTTCCTCATCTCTAAAATGGAGGTACTATTAGACTTAGGTCATGGGTTTTTATAGATTCAATGAGTTGATCCACGTGAGGTGTTCCAAACTGTAACTGGCAGTTGTAACGTTAAATCAATGTCAGCTCTCGTTATTATTACTATGTTAGGGACTGAGGAGATGTTCAAATTTCTAAAATCAGAAAGTTTTATAGGTCTGTGTATTTTTCCTGGGGAGAGAATCCTCAGCTTCCAATTCTAAAAGGGCTCTGTGACTCCAAATTTTTTCAGAACCACTGGGCAAGAGAGAGATTGAGAATGTGTTCGACACAATCATGTGAGCCTTGCCCTGCAACATCCCTCCCCAAACACCCCTCCGTTCAGAAGTAAGGAATAGAACCAAGATCAAGAAAGCCAGTGTGTGAACACAAAGCAGTGTGACAAAGTGGTTCACAGCACCAATGTGGGTCTGAGTCCTGCAAGCCATTGACTGACGGTGACAGGGGCCCCTCTGTCACACCACACTTGTGAAGAGAGATCATGAAGATGAAACACCCAGGCCAGTACCCAGCACAGAGCAGATGCTTCAAACGCTTAGCTTAGCTCTCTCCTCCCACCCGTTTCTTATCCCTGACAGCAACAGCCCGTCGAATTCCATACCATATGGGGTCAAACCACCTTCTCCTCCCAGCCTCCCTCCACCTTCACAGTGCTGGGATAAGACTGGGTGAGAGCACTCAGAAGAACCCGGCAAGCATTCCTGAACGGACGGAGACTGGCCACTTCACCCCTGCACTCCACTCTGCTTCAGTCTTCCCATCTTTAAAATGGGATTGATTGGTTTCCATGATCTTCCAAGAGACCCCTTCCAGCCCTGTGCCCACTGACTTCAAAAGCAACCTACCCAGGGGCCATACGTTGATTCCTTTTTTTTTTTTTCATACATTGATTCCTAAAGTCATCCTGGCCTAGTCCTTGGGCCACCCTTGTCCTCTGCTAAGGGGCATAGCCATCACACGGCCCATTCTCCAGGGAAGAAAGCTGAAGCCCAGAAGGGAAAAGTGTCCTAACCCACTGGCAGCTGGCTCAAGAGCAATGTGACTGGACCCTGAGTCTCCAGACTCCCCTTAGGAAGCAGACGGGGGGAGGGCAGGATCACCTGGAGCACCACAGAGATGGTCTTCTCGCCTGCCTTGGCTGCTCGCCATTTTCTGTAAGTGTCCGCCTTGAGAAGGTTTTCGGCACAGTGGGTCTGGAGATAAGAGTGGAAAAGGGAAAGTAAGGGTACAGGGAAGCGAGCTCGGTCCTCGGCTCTCAGGTTATTCCTTTGAGTCCTCCGGAGCCGTCCGCGCTCCCCCAGATTTAAAATTCCCCGTTAGTCCCACCACACCCTGCCTCGAGTCCTCTGGAACACCCGGGATGCTCCCCAGTTCCTCCTTTCCTGTCCAGAAGCTCCCCTATCTCTCCCAGAATTCCCCGATAGCCTCCTGGAACCCCCCCCCCCACGACCCGCCATGGACTTCCGTGAAGTTCCCTTTCACACTCCCAAAGTTCCTGTAGCGCCCCCGCACGGATTCCCTTACGTCTTCCAGCCTCCCCCCCACGCCAGTTCCTCACCGAGTCCTGGCTACTGCAGGACACCACATGGCGGAGACGGATCTCCGGCATGTCAACGTCTCGGGCTTCGCCTGGCGCCAGAGATAAAAGAAGGTCCGAGCTTGGGGGGCGTCGAGGGGGGAGCGCTCCCCGCGCGGGCTGGAGTGCGCAAGCGCACAGGGCTCGGGCCTTTCAAACCGCGGCGCGCCGGCGCTCGCGTCGCCGCCGCGCAAGCCCAGTTCGCGCTTCTCCGGAGCGAGGCGCTTGGTATCCTAGCAACGGGCTTTCCCCTAGGCCCCGCCTCTCCTAGGCCCTCACCGCGCTCTAGCCCCGCCTCCCGGTGACGTTCACTCTCTGCTTTCTCGGCGCCTGGCAACAGGAGCGGGCTCCGGGATTGGCTCCTAAAAGAAATTCGCCCTTCTCATTGGACGACGCAGTCACCGCCCAAATTGAAGCCTTTAGAACACTAGAAGACCCAAACCTGAGTGATTTTTTTTTGCAGGGACCCTGGAGCGTACCGCTACGGGATCCTCTACACGGGATTTCTGAAGTTACGCTCCTCCCCGCTACTCCGCCACCACACACACACACGAACAAAATCTCCGTTCTCTTATGCCTGAGGCCAGGAGAGAGTGGATCAAAGATCTAAAGAAGGCACAAAGCATGCATCCAAACGAGATATACACACCCAAACTAGAATGCTTCCACCCATGCCTCAGTTTCCCAATATGTGACCTGTGGGCATATGTGTCCTACCATGCCTGCCCCTGCCTGTTGACAAGCATCCCTCTGTTCCGTCCCCGTGAGACCCAGAGGTGCAACCCCAGGCAGGGTCGGAGCTGGGGACAGCCCAAATACCGAACAGGGAATATGAGCCAAGCGCATGAAGACAGAAGAGACACAGGGTGCCTAGTACCCCGCAGAACGAGTCTGGACATGCTGGGCACTCCCAGGTGGGGCCCCACCCATGCTGGGCAACTACTGGAAAAAGAGAGAGGGGATCTCAGTCCTACCAGCCACCCTATACCTACAGGGAATCAAGTGACCCAACTCTGACCTTGGGCTTCAGGCCAGCAAAAAGGGGAGAGGAAGGTGGTGGGAATGTGAGAAAACAGGAAAGTGACCTTCTGGGTCTTGATGAAAGAAAGTGCTGAAAGTCAAGAGTCCTGGGGTCCCTGTGGAGCAGGTGCTGAGCATGAGATGCCCATGTCCCTTTTGGATTCTGGTTCCATATCCCCAATGTAGAGCCACAAAGACCTGCCCTGAGATCTTACTTCAGCTATTTCTCACCCCAGGGTGAAGGCGGATCCAGAGGATCCGCCCTTCCTCAGCTTCCTATAAGGGCTGGGGACCTGGGACTTCAGGTTCACTCACCATGAGGACTCCCATGAGACCGGAGACCTTCCTGCTGGCCTTCATGTTGCTCTGCACCCTCCTGGATCTGGGTAAGTGAGAAGGGGTCTGGACCATGAGGACCACGAGAGAGCACTCCACAAGGTCCTTGAGGGGGAAAGAGGTGGTGTCCTGGGAATTCCGATTCATGGTGAAGGCAGAGACTAAAGGAAGAGAAAGCCTGGGCCCCCCAGGAAGAAAAGCTCAAACGCTCATGTGATTGGATCCCTGAGAAAAGAGGGAGCTTGGTGGGCTCTAAATCCTCTCTCTCCCCAGGCAAGGTCTCAAAGTAAGACATGAATTCTAGGAAATTGGATGAGAGCATGACTATAAAGGGAAATTTTAAAAAGGAAGAAGAAAGAAAAAAAAAAAGTGAAGGGGGGTGGCATGGGGGAGAAGAGATCTCCTTTCTCCCTGGACTCTGTTCAGACCCCCCAGCTCCCCTTCCCTTAGATGCTGGAGTTCAGACAAGCTCCACCTTCCCCAGGACCTAGGTGTCCGGGAGCCCCCAGTTGCCTCCTCTCTTAGGACTGAGGAGTCCATGCCCTCTGCCCTCCTGGTCTTGACTCTCCCTTCTTGATCTGGGGTGAAGACCCCAGCCTCAGGTTCCCCTGCCTGAGCTCCTACCATCTCTAAGAGCTATGCCTGGACTCGTGTCCCAGAAACAGTTGGACCTGAAGCTTCACAGAAGCCCATGGAAACCTTCACCAGGATCCCTCCCTGTCCCCAAGCTTTCTCAGAGAACCCTAGCATCCCAAGTCCTCAGCCTTATAATTAGGTAAACAGGCTCCCTGGTGGAGTCGCTTCCCACCCCTGGAAGTAGCTTTGCTGGCTTCACCACCGCGTCCCAGCCAGAGCACTGGACAGTCCCTGGACAGCAGTCCGTGCTCCACCCATGGACAATTAGGGAGACACTTGTCCCTACTCCCTCAGGACTCCAAATCTGGCCTCCTTTGCCCTATCTCCCTCTGGAGTCTGAAGTCGCCCTCCTGGTCCACTGACCACACCCTTCATGACAACAGCCTGGCTCTCTACCCTGCAGGGTGCCCGCTGAGCTGCGAAGTGTGCAGGGGCTCCGGGCCCACGTGCAGCGGAAAAATGAAGGCTTGCGAGGCCGGCAAGGACGCATGCGTGGTCATCGTAGGGGAAGCCAGCACAAGTACGAGGAGGGCCTGGCATCCTAACCTGGGGAGGGGGTTGTGCCTTCAAGGGTAGAAGATCCCGAGGGAAGGAAGGATCCTCGTGGTGAGAGGTCAGGGAAGAGAGAAAAACTATCCTGACGGGGTGGGTGGAAGGAAGGGAATTCAGTGGGATGATAGAAACCATTGTTGCCAGGGATTTCTGAACAGGAGACTCTCCCAAATATTAGACGGGAGGGCTGGGGAGGGCAGACACAGACTTTCTTAGGCAGGAGGGGGCAGGGAAAGGACAGGGGGGAACAGAATGGGTGGGAGGGGTAGAATCTAATAGGCTGAAAGTAATGGGGGGTGGGGAGGAAGGGAGAGGCTGGTGTGGGTTGGGAAGACTGTGATCAGGTGACCCTTTGGGGGAAGAGGGAGGAATCTTCCAAAATAGGAGGAAGAGATAGCCCTAGGGGTGTGGTGCAGGCTGGAAGGAACCTTTTTTTTTTTTTTAATTCAATTAGCCAATTAGTACATCATTAGTTTCAGAGGTAGAGTTCAGTAATTCATCAGTTGCCCAAGGATGCCTGGGTGGCTTAGTGGTTTAGCTCCTGCCTTCCGCCCAGGGTGTGATCCTGGAGACCCCGGGTTGAGTCCCACATCGGGCTCCCTGCATGGAGCCTGCTTCTCCCTCTGCCTTTGTCTCTGCCTCTCTCTCTTTTTGTCTCTCTCCCTCTCTCTCATAAATAAATAAAAATCTTAAAAAAAATACCCAGTGCCCATCACATCACATGCCCTCTTTAATGCCCATCACCCAGTTACCCCATCCCCCCACTCACCTCTGTTCTGAAAGGCACCATTCCTGACTGGAGGTGGAGATGTGACACTGAGGTGGAGGGAGAGACATAAAAGGGACTATGCTAGACAGGAAAGATTAACCCCGAAGTATGGAGCAAACCGTCACAAAGACAAGTAGAGATGGAGATGGGGAGGCAGGTGGGTGATGGGAGAGCAGGGTGTGATTTCAGTGGAAGGGAGGGACCTGACCTGAGAAAAGATGGGGGTTGAGGGGGAGTAATGGACAGACCACAGGGGCAGGGCTTTTCATTCAGAGCTGAAAGAGACTATTCATTAGGCACCGGAGGAAGGTGGACAGGTGTGAATGTGGTGGCAGGAGCTGAGGGCCACCTGGAGTGTAGGAAGAAACCACGTCCCGACCAGAGAGGGTGTGTAAGGAGGGTGGGATAGAGGATTGCATGCTGCGCTACCCACTGAACAGGCATTGGCAGGTGGGCAAGAGGACCAGTAGGGTTTGAAAAGACTACCCCAGGCTTTTAGGAGAGAGATATGAATCCTGGGAATGGAGGAGAGGAGGGGGTGGGGAAGAGCACTGTTTGGGGAGTTAAGAGGGAAAACCCTTGGATTGGGTTGGAAGAGACCACCCTAGGGGATCATGGGGTGTGGGAAGTTCAGGGTTGGGAGAGACCCAACCCCTACCCAAGGCCTGGGTCCATCCTGGAGTGGGATCAGCAGGCACTGCCGGAGCCCTCCCTTCTTGTCCCCCATCCTTCAGAGGGCCGCCACTCACTGAACACCTACAAGGCCTGCATGAAGTTCAGCGACTGCTACACGGGATTCGTGTCCACCACGATGGGCCCCAAGGACTACATGGTGTCCAACACGCGCTGCTGCCAGAGTGATGGCTGCAACCATGGCTCGGTGCCCCGTGAGTGCCACCTCAGCCCTTCATCAGGAGTCGCTTCCAGCCTGCTGTATGTGCTCTGGCCCTCCTCTGACCTGCACTGAAACACTCGGCAACTTGCTTGCTTCGTGCGAGCCTCAGTTTCCTTACCTGAAAATGCAGTGTCCATTAGCAAACCATGTCCCCCACTCCCGCACCCTGGTTGTTGTGAGGTTCGGGAAGGGTTTCGTTGTCCCTTTGCGCCTTACTCTCCACCCTCACCTGCAGCTCCCCAGAACAATCGTACTGAGAACGGCCTTCAGTGTCCAGCCTGCATCGCACCCTTTCAAGAGACATGCCCTGGGACCCAGGCAGCCCGCTGTGTTGGCCAGGAAACCCACTGTGTCTACTTTGCTGGCAACGTGCAGGCTGGTGAGGGGAGCCTGGATCTCTAGAGCGGGGGACAGGAGCCTCAGAACTGGAGGGCCATTCTTCCGAGTTCTAGGGGAGACGGTGGCTCCTGGGAACTGGATACGACAAGAGGAATGGGGCAGGGTGGGGGCGGTAGGACAGGTGGTGAGGAAGGAGGGGTTGGGGGCTGATACCATTCTGAAACCCCTTTCCCAGGTCTCATCAGCCCCAAATTTGCCACTCGGGGCTGTGCTACCGAGAGTGCCTGCTACGCCAAGGCGGGGGCTCAGGTGCCTTCAGCCTCTTATCTCTACTTCCTCCGCCGAGCAGACTGCCTTCCAGCCCCCCAGGCCCCTGGCAGAGCGGAGTGAAGAACTGAAGAATATATGGCTTGAGGTCTCCATTTGTCCTCACCCTACACCTCCCCCTGTGCCTATACATTAAACAGGTTAACAAAGTAAGCCTGAGTTCCTGTGATACAATGCATTTCAGGAAGGCAAGGTGCAGAAAGCGGGGGTCTTAACCCTTGGGAACCCCCTCTTTGCAAGGAAGAGAGAGAAGACCTTACCATTTATTAAAGGATTACTCCCCACTGGGCTGCTATGCAGAGTGTGTTTTTTTTTTTTTAAGATTTTATTTATTTATTCATGAGAGACACAGTGAGAGAGGCAGAGACATATAGGGAGAGGCAAGCTCCTCACAGGGAGCCTGATCCCCAGATATGGGATCACACCCTGAGCTGAAGGCAGATGCTCAATCTCAGAGCCACCCAGGCATCCCTGTGCAGAGTGTTCTCCATGCTGTACCTCATTTCAGAATCTCAACAACTTGGGGATCCCTGGGTGGCTCAGCAGTTTAGCGCCGCCTTCAGCCCAGGGTGTGATCCTAGAGATCCGGGATCGAGTCCCACGTCGGACTCCCTGCATGGAGCCTGCTTCTCCCTCTGCCTGTGTCTCTGTCTCTCATGAATGAATGAATAAATAAAATCTTAAAAAAAAAAAAACCTCAGAATCTCAACAACTCTGTGAAGTTGATCTTATTAGCCCCATTTTACAGATGAACAAACTGAGGCACAGATTGTGGTTCCCCTTGCCTTGGGTCAAACCACTAGGGAAAGGCAGATCCTGGAGTCCACAATCACTTCTCCTGATTAACCTCTCCCTCTTTTTGTCTGTTTTCAATTCTGCAAAATTTGAATATTAATAGTTATAACCTCATTGGGTTATTGTGCCAAATGAAAGAAAATAAAAAAGGATTAGTGCAGTGCCTAGTACCTGTAAGACAATGTGGGTCTTAGGGATAATATGTCTGTAAATAGTAATCATTATAATGGCTGCTACTTAACAAGTGGCCATTACTTGGAAGGTGCTAAACATTGTCATCAAATATATTACGCTACAGTAACAAGCAAATCCCTAATCTCAGTGATTTAAAGCAACAAAGCTTTAAAAAATTTATTTATTTGAGAGAAAGAGAGTAAGCATGTGAGAGAAAGAGAGAACGAGAGAGAGAGAGAGAGGGCATAAGCGAGGTGAGGGGCAGAGGGAGCAGACTCTCTGCTGAGCAGGGAGCCCAAAATGGGGCTTGATCCCAGGACCCTGGAATCACAACCTGAGTCAAAGGCAGACACTTAACCGACTGAGCCACCCAGGTGCCCCTAAAGCAACAAAATTGTATTAGTTTTTTAAAAAAATTGTATTAGTTGACTAACGCTATAGTAATGCTGTGTAACAAACCATCCCCAGACCGAGCCCTAACAGGCATTCTTCTCTCTGAGGGTTTGGGGGTGGCTGGGGTAGTTCTCCTTCTGGCTCTGCATTAGCTGGTTTGGCTCCAGTTTGGGAGGAGGATACAAGTTCTGGGATCAGTGGCTCCCTGGCTAGTGTTCTGATGGCAGATCACAGGAGCACAAAGCCCAAGTGCATTAGGAGCCCCTCTGAGGTCAGGTGTGCTAACATTCCATTGAGTAAAGTAAACCCTGTGGTCAAAACCAACATTAACTGAGCAAGGAAGTGTATTCCCCTTCCAGTGGGAGGAGGAAGAGCAGTATTTGCTGAACCAGTCTCCATTCACGAATAGTTGATTCTTCCTTCACCCTACATGTCTAGCACTGTCTGCTCATCAGGATCCTAGGGTAGCCACCAACTCGAACATTGCTGTGTACGGGAAAGTGCAGGAAAGTCTCGTGTGGGTGATTAAATGCTGTGACCCAGAAGGGACCTGACATAACCCATGGGATGGAGCGAGTTGCATGGTCTGCCAAACCCCACGGAGGCTAAGAAGTGCAATCCTGGTCTGCAACATGGACGTATTTCTTAAACATCATGAATGGGTGCCACGGCCTCTTAGCACATACTTCTCATTTTCTCCTCGCAGCAGCTCCCCGTGATAGGCACTGTTATTCTCAGCCCTGTCTTCAGAAGAATCTGAGGCTCAGAGGAGGGATGTTACAGTGGAGTTCACGTGACTACAAAGTGGCAGGGCTTCAGTTTTTTTTTGTTTTGTTTGTTGTTTTTTTTAGTTTTTTTTAAAAGATTTTATTTATTTACTCATGAGAGACCCAAAGAGAGAGAGACAGACAGACAGAGAGACAGAGAGACAGAGACACAGGCAGAGGGAGAAGCAGGCTCCATGCAAGGAGCCTGACGTGGGACTCGATCTCGGGACTCCAGGATCACGCCCTGGGCCGAAGGCAGGCGCTAAACTGCTGAGCCACCCAGGGATCCCCAAAGGGCTTCAGATTTTAATCACTGGGTCATGACGAGGGGCAGAAAGGACCCCAGCACAGAGAGGGGGAGTAAGACTGTATCTGTTATCTTTGGCTGTTGCCTTTCTGCAGCTACCTCTTCTGTGACTACCTTTCTTCTGAAAGGTAGTCAGTTAGAACAATCACCTTTTATTTAACTCGTGATTTAGTCTGCTGTTTGGTCTGGGATCAGCCGACTGGCTCTTCTGTTGGGTTTGGCTTCTATCAGCCAGGCAGCTCGGTTTCCGACGGTTGGCTGGCTATAGCTTGGGGTGTTAAGACTGACTGGGCCACATGCCTCTACTCACCCAGCAGGTTGGCCTGGACTTCTTGGTGTGAACGTAGTGACAGGGGTGCAGTGAGAAGAAGCCCTAATATGTGAACTTTTTCCAAGCATCTACTTCTCTATTAAAGATTTATTTATGAGAGAGAGAGAGAGAGAGAGGCAGAGACACAGGCAGAGAGAGAAGCAGGCTCCTCACAGGGAGCTCAATGTGGGACTTGATTCCTGGACCTGGGATCACACCGAGCTGAAGGTAGATGCTCAACCGCTAAGCCACCCAGGCATCCCTCAAGCATCTACTTCTATCGTGTTTGCTGTTCCAGGCAAATCATGTGGCCAGGTCTAGAGTCAGAAGGGCCTCTCCAAGAACACAGCTACAGAGAGACATTAATGGGCCAGGCTGCTTCCAGAGCTGGGATGCTTTACTGTTGTAAGCTCTCTAAGGTCTAAATGTCTTGTTTCCACCTGCACCACCCTCCCCTCCCCCAACACACATACTCGCAGAGTCTCTGGATTCCAGCTCAAGGGGTTCTTTCCTTCACCACCCATCTTTCCTCTCCTAGGACCCAGGAGTCCCCACCCTTGGTCTCCTCCTCCTTCAGAGCCAGTACAATCTCCAGCCCTTTCCTTCCCCAGACCTAAGCAAAATCCCAAGCATCTTCCCCTTCAAACCCCAAAAGAAAAGACACATAGTGGTATTTCTACTCATTTTTATTGACCTCTTCAAAAAGCACCACAGGCCTACCACACCCTGGATTAGCCCTCCCTGGTTCCCCACCCCAATGGATACAAGTCTCTTCACCATTATCCAGAAATGTATGAAACTCAGCTAAGGTGATGAGATTGTCTCTTCTACTTCTGCTTCTGGTAATGGATGGCAATGCCAAGATGTAGCATACATTTCCTGGAATTCTTGCCTTCCAGGGTCTTCCAGCCTGGAAGTATGATGTTGAAACACCCCGAGGGCAGCAGCAATCCGTTCTCAAGGGAGTCTTAATCTTTCTGCTTGGATGCTACCAGAGACAGAAGCCTCACTAGCAACGTTTAGGACTCCCTTCAAAAGTCATAATTTAAAAACAACCCTTCCCCCAAATTAGTCATGACACCCAAGAGTGTCCATATACACATATAAACTCACATACACATATAAACACAACCAGCACTCCCCAAAAGAGACATAGGCAAACAAAATTGGGTCTTGCTTTCTCAGATATGATCTCTGGCATGATCCCCTTTGGCATAAGGGCAGAAGGAATTTGAGGGAGGGAAGCACAGGGCAGAGATGTTAGGCCAGACCAAATCAGAGATGGTGTGAAAGTGGCAGAAAAAGACAAGGGCACTCTGTGAGCAAAGGCATGGGCATGAGACAGAGGTGCCCAGACTAGAGTTGTCTGGGTACTGCCTAGGGCCAAGGGCAAAGGCAACAAGACTTATGTTCGAGCTCCTCATATGCGAGGCTTCTCTGGAGGGCTGCAGCATGCTGACATGTGCGTGTGTATGAGAGAGAGAGAGAGAGAGAGAGAGAGGCAGGGGGAAGAATGCATGTACATACACTATTCCTACAATTACCCTGTGAGGTAGATACCATTTGCTGAGTGACTTCCCCAAGGTTGCCCCAATGTCAGGAGGACTGTCTGACCCTAGAGCTATCTCTGTAGAATTTCCTGTGATGATGGGAGTATTCTAGGTCTGTGCTGTCTAGTACTGTGGCCACACATCACATGTGGCTACTGAGCACTTAAAACATGGTTTGGGTGACTGAGAAAATGGTGTTTATTCATTTTTACTTAAAAACTGATATGCACCTCAGTTATTGGGAAACTGTTCAATATAACCGGGACAACTTGGGTGTATGAATCTCTTTCTCTATTAATGAACTTTAGGAAAGCTAAACAGGAGTACTTCTGATGAGAATTTATCATCTGAATGAGACATGTGCTAAGTGCAAAATACACACCCGATTTCAAAGACAGCATGAAGGAATGGAAAATATCTCATTCTTTTCTATATTGATTACATGTTGAAATAATGTTTTGGGTGTACTGGGTTGAGTAAAACATAACTAGTTTTCACTGTTTTCTTTTACATTTTTACTGTGGCTGCTAGGACATTTCAAATTACAGATGTGGCTCACAACCCGTTTCTGTTGGACAGCACGGCTGTGTACCTCTCCCACTTTCCCATGGCTGGCATTCCAGATTGAGAGGTAGACAGTGTTGTACTGGATATTACAGAGATGGGCAAATACCTTTCCCCGAAGCCTCAAAGGCCTTTGAAGACCATGTCTGAAGCCATTCAGTATAAAGCCAAATGCTTTTTTCCACCCTCAGCCGTCTCAACTATGATGGGATAAATTGTGCCAATGGTAGGGGTTCGAGATGGACATGGGAATACCATCTGGCAAAGGACCTGTCTCTCAGATCGGTCACCCTTGTCTCCTGCTGTCAAAGAAAATAGGATCTTGCAAGTATATACGGTTCTCGTCCGGCCCTTTCATTTCTCAGATGGAACATAAGGCACTGGTCCAAGTCACCCAGAGTGACAGTGGCAAAGCCGTGCTTGCTTCCCAGATCCCCTGACCTCAGACAGGAGCTTTCTCTCCCATCAGATGCTTGTTTCTCCCCACCTTGCTCATTTTCCCTGTCTTGTGGCAAGAGGCCGACAATCTAAATTCCAGTCTGCCACTGACTAATGAATGAAAAGAAATAATTACTAAGCACCTACTGTGGGTCAAGCACTCTTCTAGGTGTTGGGGGTAGAGCAGAGAACAAAACAGGTAAAAGGACAATAGCTATTAAATAGGTAAATAAATAAATAAGGTAATTGCCTACAGTAAAAATTGCTGCAAGGGAAATAACTGGCTGAGAAGAGTAATGGGGGCGTGTGAGCTGATTCAGTTACACTGGACAGGGATGGCTTCTCTGAGGGGACGTTTGAGTGGAGATCTGCTTGATAAGAAGGAACCAGTTATGGGAAGATCCGGGGGTAGAGCATTCTAGGCAGAAAGAACAACAAATGCAAAGATCCTGGGGTAGGATCCAAGGTGGCCCACCCAGGCATCGGAAGATCAGGCCGGTTAGGGGATGAGGTTGGGGCCAGACCACATAGGACCCTGCTGTGTGTTGTTGGGCCTAGAGCCTGCCCTCCCTGGGCTTTGCCCTCCCCATCTCTCATAAAAGAGATGCTACTTAATGGCCTTTTGGGTCCCCCTTTCCTGCTTTTTGATACAAGAACTCTGTAACCTGTGGCATCTTTTCTACCTATAGTTGGCAGCCTAGAACATTCCAGGCACTGTGGTTTCTGCCTTTGCTTCACTTACGGCACACTCCCACCGTCTGGAACACTACCTCGCTGTTCTGTGGGTCTCTTGCTCTCCGCAGCCCTGTGTGTACACCAGAGGGCAGAGCCTCTTGGGGACACCTGAGGTAGCCAACACAGAAATATCTGTCAGTGCAGCATTATAGCTGCTTTTCCAAAAAAGGCAGGAGTATAAAATATCAAGGCCAGAAAGGGTTCGGCTTAATGATAGAAGAAATCAAGACCAAAAAGAGATAGAAACCACTAAGGGAAAGAGGGACAAAGGAACAGACACACCAAAGATCCCTTGAATCACTCAGCACTTATAAAAGGGGGGTGGGTAGTCATGTCCCTTTCCAAACTCGCACTGAGAGAGGTGATTGCCAGGGTCCAAATCCATAAGGAATTTGTGGGAGATACCTCTGAGGTATGGGTTCCTGTCCTTCACACCAGAAGGCCTCATTCCTGGTCTCTGGCTACCCCCAGGGCCCACCATGCCCAGACCTCTTGCCTACTTCCCTCGTTTTTCTGGGACCATCCTCCCCACAACAGCTGGGAAAAGAATCTGGCTCACCAGGCCCTCCCCCCCCCCGCCCCCCAGCAGCAAATAACAGACATCTCTCTATTCCTGATCAAAGGTTCTGCAGCTCTTTTGCACAGTCCCCTGTTCCCTCCTGTAGATGGAGACTTCCCACCACCCAGCAACTGGAATCTTAAAGTCCACCCCAATGAATTCAAAGCCCTCATTCCCTTCAAGCACCCAGCATTCTGAGTGGTGGCCCCCAGCTCCGCTACCTCAGAGGCCCAGACATCCCATGCATCTGGACCCCCCCAATCCCTATCCCTCTAACCAGGACGTGGAGTCCTCAGCCCCTGGGGGAGCCAAGCAGGAGGGGCACTGGGCACCCCGGCAGCCCCCCAGACCCGCGTCCCACCCCTCACTGCGCGGGCACATGGGGTGCCAGCACCGCCTCGGCATCGGCCTGCATCTCGCTGAGGGCCTGCAGCAGGACGCCGTGCGCCGCGCGGTAACCCAGGCCGCCGGTGGCCGCCGCGCCGCCCGCGGGCCAGAGGAAGGAAAGGGCCCCCAGCGCCGCGCCCCCCGCAGTGCCCTCGCCCGCCCACGCGCCCAGCCTGGCCTCCACCTCGGCGCGCGTCACCGGGCCCGGGAAGTGCGTCCGCTCCGCCAGCTCCCCCGGGGTCAGGCCGAGCGCGCGCTCGCGTCGAGCCAGCGCGGCGGGTTCGAGCCCCAGCGCCCGCCGCCACTCGGCCAGCTGACCCCGCAGAAGCGCCACGTCGCACGCCCAGCCTAGGCCGGGTACGGGCGCCGCCGCCGCCGCCAGGCTGGCCAGCAGAGCCGGCCGCCACGCCCCGGCCCGCAGCGCCGCCGCCTTCATGCGCGCCCCGTGGGGAGACGCGGGGGGCAGCGCCAGCAGCAGCGCCCCCGCCTGGGCCGGGGGCAGCGCGCGCCGCAGCCACTCGCAGAGCCCCGGGAGGCCGCCAGGCCGCAGCGGGAACACGGGTGGCGGCGCCTCCTCCAGCACCTCCCACGTCTCATCCTCGGGGCTCAGCGCGGCCGCACGCTCCGCGTCCCCACTGCCTGATTTCTTCCCGCCACCGCCAACAGGCGGCACACTCTCGCTGCCCGCTTTCTCCGAGCCTTCCCCGCTGCCTGCTTTCTCGGAATCTTCCTCGCTACCTTTCTGCAATCCCGGGCCACGTTTCTCCCTTCCCTCACTGCGTGCATTCTTCACCCCCTCTCCGCCTGTGTTCTCTAAGCTCTCGCAGCTGGGCTTCTCTTTCTCCGCCTCGTCCTCTTCCTCCAGGTACTCTGGATCTTCGCCCTCACCGTCTGTTCGCACGCCGACCAGCGGCGCATCTGGCAGCACGAAGGGCCGAACCTGAGCCCAGTCCTTCTCAGTGGGGGCCCCCGGGGTGACTAGGATGAGGGCGTCGTAGTGGGTCGGATGGGGGGTGGCGGCAGCAGTGCCCGCGGAGCCCAGAGGTACGTGCCAGAGCACCACATTGGGACGCTCTGGGGCCGGGTGGGGCGTGGGCCCCGCGGGCATGAAAACAGGCTCGGCATCTGGGTCACCGGGATCCAGCCCAAGGAGCACGTTCAGCACAAGGCTCACATCGGCGTTGCCGGCCACGGCCAGGTCCAGCCGCGCGCTGCCCAGTCGCTCCAGGCCAGCGCGAACCCACGACAGCGCCGCCTCCAGGCCACCGGTCTCAAAAGCCTCCCGCACGGCCTCCAGCTCTGCCGCACCCAGTACCTCGAAGCCATCCTGTGCCGGGGGCAGGAGCCTAAGGGGACAGGGAAAGGGAGGGTCAAGAGCAGAAGAGGGTTTAAACGCGGGAGAGCTGCATTATGGGGATGGGACCAGACTAGGATGATATGGGTGGAGTTTTTGAATAACCTCTGAAAGAAGACAGAGGAGCCAGACTCATCATAAAATATATAGGAATTAGGGCTTAAAGCAGGGGGAAGGGGACGCCTGGGTGGCTCAGTGGTTGAGCGTCTGCCTTCAGCTCAGGGCGTGATCCCAGGATGGAGTCCAACATCGGGCTCCCTGCATGGAGCCTGCTTCTCCCTCGGCTTGTGTCTCTGCCTCTCTGTGTATCTCTCATGAATAAATAAATAAAATCTTTTTAAAAAACAAAAAAATAAAATGGGGGGAGGGGGGCAGGTTGGTTGAGGTCAGGTTTCTGACAAAACCTAAAAAGGGAAACCTGCTAAATCTTCTCTGAGATTCAGTCTTTGGGGGAGGGGGCACTTTCCCAAGGGCCTTGCAGGGTTAAGAAAGGCCAAGCAAAACTCCTGGAAGATGGGGCTCCCGCAAAGACTGACTTGCAACTGTATTGTGGGCTAAAGGAAAGGCAAGCACCTTTGGACCGGAGCAAGGTCACCCAGGGCGCTCTTTGCAGAGACTAGGTTTACTGAGGCGAAGAAGGGCCAGTGAGGGGAAAAGCCTCGCTTATTAGTGCTTACCAAGGAGTGGCTAAGGAAAAAAGATGTGCACTGACCCAGTGGGCCTCATTTGGACTTCTATAAAACAGGTGGCCAGGGATGGGGGGGGGGGAGGATTTAGGAGGTAGCCAGCGAGTGGGCATAGAAATGAGATGGGATTGGGATTAAAGAAAGGTAGAGGGGGAGGAAATCCAGAAAGGGCAAGGCTCACTGAGGGTGTGGCTTTACAAGGACTAGTGTAGCTTGAGAACAAAGCTGAAGGTGGAGCAAAGCTGAAGGTGGAGAGGACGAGGAGGGCTCGAAAGTGTGAATCCCTGGGTAACATCTTGGCGGGGATCGCAGGCTTGTGTGCTGAGTAAGCCTTCCTCCAAACTTTTGCCATGGGGGAAGTATTTGGGCATTAGGTCCTCGCCTCTCCTAAAATGCTCAGTGAAGCAGGGCTTGGGACCTGAGAATGCTTGCGGGGGGCAGAACCTGGGAGGACGGGTCAGAACCTCGAGCTGACCTTTTGGTGGGGCGGAGCCCAGAAGACAAGAAAGGCTTCAGCATTGAGTGCTGGCTTGGAGTGGAGCCTCGCTGACCTCAAAACCTGCGCTGAGGGGCAGGACCAGGGCCAGAGAGCAGGGCCCCCAGCAGCTATCCTGTTAAGGCCTGCCCCAAACTCACTGGGGGTGGGGTCTCGCGATCTCAAAGAACATTTTCTGGGTGTGAAATGTAAAGCACTAGGCCTCAAGTCCTCGCTCACCTCTGCAGCACCTCCGCCTGGCTCCGCAGCGCCACCCGCAGGCGCTCCAATTCCTTGCAGCCGTCTCGGCGGCCGCAGTCCGCGGGCAGCACGAAGAGAGCAGCGGCCCCCAACCCCGCGCCGTTCAGCAGGGCCGCGGTCTGATCCCGGGCCTGGGCTTCATCTTGTGACTCCCCAGGGCGGAGATTCCGCACAGCCAGCAGCGGGGTCCCTCGGGCCAGTGCGGCCCGCGCTGCCTCTCCCAGCGCTGGGGCCAGGGGCTCCCCGTTCCCCTCGGGGCCGGGCAGCACCAATACCAGCACGTTGGCCTCCGCCGCCCAGGGCCCTGGCGCTGCGGGCGGACAGCTCAGCTCGCCCAGGAAGAGGCCAGGGCCCAATGCTCGCAGGCTGGGGATCCCGGAGTCCGGCCGGCCCTCGGGAATCTCTATGGTCTCCACATTCCCGTCGCACAGCGCTGCGATCAGCGCGGACTTGCCACAGCCCGGAGGCCCCAGGAACAAGGCGGTCACGTCACCCCGTGGCGGTGGCATACCTGGAAGGCAAGGGGGTGGTGCAGACCCGGGTCAGGGAGCACTCCACCTTTTTCTTTCCTGGTCTGCTCACTCTGTCCCCCCTCCATTCTTGCGTGTCATTCCCAGGGAAACATCCGGCACCCACGCCCTGTCTATTCCCCAAGGACCCGGGTGGCTTGTCCGCCCTCTTTCTGGATACATTTAAAAATATATATTTTATTGATTTTAGAGAGAGAGAGAGAGAGCACAGCCGGGGGGGAGGGGCGGAGGGAGAAGCCCACTCCTCGCTGAGCGGGAGCCTGATGCGGGGCTCCACCCCAGGACCCCGGGGATCATCACCTGAGAGAAGACAGACGCTCAACCGGCTGAGCCGCCCAGGCGCCCCACTCTCTCGGTTTCAAAATCTTAGACATCCGGACCTCCAGGCCCCTCCTCCCTCAGGGACATGGATGTTTTTATTCCCGCACTCCTCCCTTCCAAACCACTAACCGAGCAAAGCGCTGGCAGTCACCGGAGAGCGCGATCCGCGGCGGCGGGTCAGCCGCTGAGAAGCCCCGCCCTTGGGGTCGGGCGGACGGAGGCCGAAGAGGTTAGGGCGCCCCGATTTGGGGCGGGGGGCGGAGGGGGGGCCGTCCAGACCCGTTCCGAGGGCTCTAACCTGACGTCACTCTTTTAAGGAGGGGGTGTGTCTTGGAAGCGTGACCTCGGGGCTACAGCCCTTGGCGGCGGCTGCGCGGAGCAATCGAAGCGCGCCGGCTCCCCCCTGCTGCTGCCGCAGGGCCCCGAACAATGAGGGAGTCAGAGCGCCTGCGCGCCAGCAGCGCCCGGCCACATTTGCGCAAGAAGCGGAGGTCGGTCCGGCACGGGCGGCCGCAACGTCATCATAACGCATCCCGCTGCGGGGAAGGACCCCTCCCGTTTCTCTGAGGACCCGGCTGGCGCGACTGCGTCACTGCCGGATAGTAGCCGGGCTTTCGGCGTCGAGAGGCTCCTCCGGCGAAAGGGCGTGGGAGCCCCTGGGACCTTGAGCCTCGGGGGCCCTACCCCGCTTCCCTCCGGGTGGCGGCGCTGTGACGAGCGGCCGACTGGCGCCACGAGAGCTGCCCGCTGCTGTCCGGAGAAAAGCCGAGGCCTGGGGCTACCCGGCCTCGGGAGGAGGGAACCGAGGCTGAAGGCGCGCGTGGGAGGCGGGGGCCCGGGGTGGAACGAGGGTCACAGGATGTCAGAGAAAGATGCCTCCCGGGAGGAGGCGGGTTAGACCCGGGGCGCCACTACCTGCCTCAAGACACGTGGGAGAGCTGGTGTCAAGAGATCAAGGGTTCCATGCCCGCACTTCAGGGAGTTAGATGTGGGAGGCCAGAGGTCTCACGCAGGTCAGACGGCTCCACGGGGTATCACAGGCCTGGGGAGTCGGATCTTTTGAGAGGGTCGAAGCTTCCCTGAGGAGAGCTCCACCAGGTTAGAGTTCAAGAGGATGGCCTCTTACGGGGTGGGGTGGGGTGGGGGTGGGCGGGAAGCAAGGGGAGCCTGCCGGAGGTCATAGGATTGCGGGCCCCTTCATGCAATGGATACATGAGCGACTTCACTTGATTTACTGTCCTGTCATGCGCGCTGCTCTCTTGACCAGAGGGATCCCAGGCGTTATGGAGGACCCGCATCTCGAAGGGGCCACGGAGCAGCAGGATCCGTCCCAGGAGAGGAGTCCCCGCAGCCCAGGAGGCGACATCTGTGAGTGCTGCTGGCCAGACGGGTGGGGTGCTGGAGCCGATGCTAGCTAGCTAAAAGGATTTCAGTGTCCCAGGCATGTAACAAGCACTCGCCTGCTGCAAAGGGGCTGTAATAAATGGTTTATAAGCTGCCCTACCAGGAACTGCCATTCTCTACCCTTACCTTTATTGTGCTCAGATGTACCCATCCCGCTCTGGCCACGTAAGTTCGAATGGGCTGCAGTTTGGACGGACAGAGTGGCACCCAGAGAGGCTTGGGTGGGAGAAAATGTTGGACACTGAGAGAGGAGACCCGAGGTTCCAGTGCCAACTCTGCCCCAGACTTTGGGTGTGTGACTTGGGCTCGGGTTTCCCTGTCAAAAGAGGTTGCCACTACTCAGGTGACACGGCTGTAAAGGGGATTAGTGGCAGAGATGGGGAAGGTTTGATATCGGGGAGTCTGCTGTTAGCAGAGGTAGCCAGTTTGACATAGGATAGCAACAGCTTCTACTGAATGCTTACTAGGTGTTGGGCGCTTTCTAAGAGTTTAACCTTCATTATCTCAGTCCTCCTGACAGACCCAATGGAATTGGCATTGCTTTCAGATAAGGGAACTGAGGCAAAGAGGTTATCTGGGACAATGAGCTCCAGTGTCAAGGTCCTCCGGCCAAAGACCACCAGGAACACACCTGCATTTGAACAAGTTGGGTTTATCACTCATTGCACTGAGGAAGCACACACACCCTGAAGCACTGTGGGGCATCTCAGTGTTAGAAAGGACTTATCTTAGGTGATTTGGGAGAAGGTTCAAGGAAGGGTTTTGTTCCAATTAAATGCTGCCAGTAAGTAGGGGCAAAAGATAGGTTGGCTGTGTAAATAAATCTTATCCAGGAGGGGGGGTACAAAGGCTCAAGCTGTGATTGATAAAGCAGCAGCAGCCCCTCCTGTGAGCCAGGATAGGGGGATGTTTGGTCATTTTTGTGGCTTGGACAATGTTCATGTTTTGTCTGTGTTCAGACGTTACTCTGGCATGGTCTTGATGTGATTCATCTCAGTCACAGCGTGGCTTTGTCTGACAAGGTTCTGTGAAACTGCTTCTGTTCAACAGGAGAACACCAAGGCCTAGCTGTGAGTGCCAGGCCAGCCCCTGTCAAGCTGCTTTTCTCTTTCTCAATACGAGTAACCGCAAACCACTGTGTAGCACTGTTCTAAGCACTTTATATGAAGTAATAACCCATTTACTCCCTCCAACAACCCCATGAGGTAGTTGTAACTGTACTGATCAGTCAACCATACTGATATGGTTATGACCCCATTTTCCAGATGAGGAAACCGTTGTACTTGCCTAGGAAGTGGCAGATCTGGGATTCAGTGCCAAGTAGTCTGGCTCCAGAGGCTGTGCTCTAATCACATGGCTCTGCTGGGAGAGCACACTCCCTGGGTTCCATTCCTGACTCCACCATTTCATTTCCTAGCAAGTTGCCTAACCTTTCAGAGCCTCAGTCTGCTCATCCATAAAACGTCCTGTAATAGTTTGCCTGTGCCACTGTCCAGCCCTGACGTACAGCTGGCATATAGTAAGCACTGAATGTAAATTGTTGGCAAGACCCTGGGGCTTGGGAGAGGTCCTGGTGACTCTTGCTGGCTTCCCCCCGACCTCTCCCCACGTCCCTCAGGCCACCTGGGGGCCCCGCAGTGCACCCGCTGCCTCATCACCTTCGCCGATTCCAAGTTCCAGGAGCGTCACATGAAGCGGGAGCACCCAGCTGATTTCGTGGCCCAGAAGCTGCAGGGGGCCCTCTTCATCTGCTTCACCTGCGCCCGCTCCTTCCCCTCCTCCAAGGCCCTGCTCGCCCATCAGCGCAGCCACGGTCCAGCAGCCAGGCCCTCCACGCCAGTTGCACCCACCGCTGCCCACCCTACATTCCCCTGCCCTGACTGTGGCAAGACCTTTGGGCAGGCTGCTTCTCTGAGGCGGCACCGCCAGGCGCATGAGACCCGTGTCCCTCCAGGCCCCTTTGCCTGCACTGAGTGTGGTCAGGACTTTGCCCAGGAAGCTGGGCTGCATCAACACTACATCCGGCATGCCCGGGGGGAACTCTGAGTGAGGGTTACACCCTCCCTAGGGCAATGGGTGTGTGTGTGGGGGGGATGGGTTCTGTGGCTACTAGAACCCACCTCTGATAAGGGATGGGCGCCTTGGAAGGATGTGCTTCCCTCCCTGGACAGGCAAAGGACTCCTGATAAATAGGACCCAGAAGATGCTCATCTCCAGATTCAGTCTTTGGAGGACACAAAGGCCTTCAGGGATATAGCGAAATTAGTGAAATCTTTTAAGAGAAATGAACAAGCAAAAGGGAAAATTGTTATTTGTATCTCCCTTGTTTCCAATTAAATAGTTTGAAATCACAACTAGCTGCAGATTGTGTAATCACCTTTAATTCTTCCCAGATGGATGCCATGAGCTGTAGGAGCAAATTCCCCCTGGTTTTGTGCCTGAAGGGGGACAGGGAGGGTGAGGTGTGGCGGGGCTGTAATGTCCCTGGAAGGGTCTCAGATGTGGGGAAACTTGGGCCTTTGGGGTGCGGTAGCAAAGTTGGGGGCTGTCTGAGTCATGTGGGGGTTGCAATTCAAGTCCCTGTCTTCTCCCATTCCCTGTCACAGTCTTTCCCACTCACTGAGGGGCCTTGGTATTTGGATTTGGGCTCCTTCCCCAGTAATCTATTGCCCGCTTAATTTCATGTACCATTCTAGTCATGGAATATTTTCTAGATGTTTAGGTGAGATGACATGAATAAAATAGCAAATAGTATCTAAAAACAGAAAAGATCTGTATTAAAATGTCTAAATCAGAAACTCTGGCTTTTGAGCAGGAATTGCCAGAAAATATAAGAAGGGCATAGTGAGGGGGCTCAGTTGGTTAAATGTGGGACTCTTGATTCTGGTTCAGGTCATGACCTCAGGGTCATGAGATCCAGCCTGGTTTCGGGCTCTGCTGAGCAGGGAGCCTGCTTGATTCTCAATACCCACACCCCCGCCCCCTTTCATCCCCCACACGCATGTGCACACGCACGCTTTCGCAAAATAAATAAAAAGAAGGGCACTGGGAGGGGGGAGCTCAGGTCAGAGCTGGCCTGGCCCTGTGGGGAATCTGGTTTGAAATCAAACAGGGATACCTTCTGTTTCCTGTTGTATTTGGCCAACACTGGGAGAGTTCCCATTAAGATCCTATTTTCAGCTCTTGAAACCCCTAACCCTGGGCTGGGTCCCACCAGGCCAGTACTGAGTGTGGTCAGGACTCTGGATTACCTGCCCTGCCCCCCTTAGAGACCCCGGTTGATGCCCTGCATACAATAATTACAGACACTATCTGAACTGAGGGATGTTTTTAAAGCCCATAGCTGAGGTAAATTTGGTAGAGGATAGCTGTTTCCCAATTTTTACCTAGGTACATGGTAGCTACTAGCACTCCATTTCCCAGGGTTCCTTGCAGCTAGGTGTGGCACGGTGACGGAGTTCTGGCTAAATCCTGGGTAGAGTTCTCAAGCTTCAGAAAGGGACACGCCTTTTCCTCCACCTTCCTGCCTGGAGTGTGGACATGGTATCCAGCCATCTTGGACCATGAGAGCAATATATGGGATGCCAGAGCCGCAAGACAGCAGAAGCCTGGGTCCCTTGTTGACTACATGGAGCAGAGTCGTCATACCAGCCCTAGAATATCCACTTCCATACGATCATATAAGAGAGAAATAAACCTCAATCTTGTTTAAATCACCATTATTTTGGGTCTCTGTCACATGCAGCATAATTTACAGCCTGTCGGTAGCACAGAACGGCAGATTTGAGTAGTTAGTTGCAATGGAGACCGTATGGCCCATAAAGCCTAAAATAGTAAAGGGCCATCTGGTCCTCTATAGTAAGTTTGCTGACCTCTTGCCTGATGGACATACAACCTACTCTGAGCCCGGAAGCCGGGATTCCCACCCTGGGAAATACTACCTCTAGTAGGGGGCTGTGTGTGTGTCCTGTAGGATCTGGACAGGGCCAGCCAGCCTGGAGCTCTGCTGGGGTGACTTTTGGGGAAATTGGTGGTTTGGAGTCAGTCGGCCATTACTCTATCCTAAAATACCGACTTCACCAAAGCCAAACATTTCCTCTGCACCTGGTGATAGCTCAGAAGTCTCCAACCCAGATGTTTCACACCACCCCCACAGCGGTTCCCTCAAACCCAAACCTGAGGCACTAATCACACATGCTCCCCTGAGACAGACAGCAGCCTGCCTGTGTTCTTCCTCTTCTCTCCACTCTCCAGATGTCATAGATTCCCAAGACTTTAAATAGCATCCTGGTGACTTCCAAATCTTTATGTTCAGCTCAAACCCCAGACTTCTCCCCAGGAGAAGAAAGTCACTTGGATGATGAATAAAAGTCCCCAAAACATAAAAAGGGTCAGTGTGACTCCTACAGCCCCCACCTACACCACTACCATCAGATCGGTCAACTGTGTACTCAACTTCTAAATTCTGGAGTCTGACAGGCCCTCCCCACAGGGATCTCCTAAGTGTTCCCCCCACCCCCCACCCCAGACCTGCGACCACAGCTGCCCTCTCCGGTCCACTACAGACCACATCCAGTGTACGTTAAATCAGCACACACAACTCCTCATTTAAAATCCTCCAATGGCATCCTGTAGAAAACATCCAAAGACCTTACCCAGGCCCAGAAAACCCAACAATGATGGAGCCCCACCCCACTAAGCAATCTCAACTACCTCCCTACTTTATCTTCACTATACTCTAGTCACACATGCCAGGCTGGCTTCTACCTCAGGGCCTTTGCACTTGCTCTTCCCCCTGCCTCGAGTGCTCTTACCCAGAACTTGCTACTTAGGAATCAATACATGCTACATCCTCGGAGAGGTTCTCCTTGACCTGCTTGGCTAAAGTAGCACCACCAACCCTTACCCTGACTTTGTTTCTTCCTAGCACTCTTCAATACTTGAGATTATCCCGCTTTTGTCATTATCTCTGTCCTTGCTCTGGAATCCAAACTCTTGGGGGCAAGTGTTTTGTCTTCCTCACTTCCTCAGTACCTAAGATAGTGTTGATCTCAGAGGCTCAAAAAATGCTTGACTATGCCTACTGTCTACCTAGAGGCTCTCGACCTGCAGCCCTCCCTGTGATGCTGTGATGCTGGGCTTTCTGCAATTAGGTTTCCCAGACTCCCTCCAGAACTGGCTTCCTCAAGTTCTGCCTACGAGATGTATGAGCATAAAGAAGATAGGAAGAAGGGGAAGGCAGTCACCTTGCTTTGGGATCCTGCTGGAAGCCCTCCAGCAGCAGCTCAGACTCCAGTGCCTTTCCATATCAGCACCAGTACTGTGCTAAACCTCTTGAGGTTTAAACCTCTGCACATGGCCTGTCCTCCAAAATCCTGCTGGACCTGTACCCTAGTCCTAGAGGTGGGAGCTTTCTGTAGGCACAAATTGCTCAGTTGCCTCATTTTTCCACATTTGTGCTCTCAGACTTCTAACAGCTGCATAATGACTGCCCTGTGTTAAATCCTCTCTTGGAATTCCTAGCTTGGTGTTCATATCCTGTCTGGGCCCTGAGCAACTGAATGACCCCAGGCAGCAGATTAGGTCTCTTGATTCCCAGTCTGACATATCCTTAGGAATTTTTGCTGATAACTGGATGACTCTCTACATCCATGCTTAGAAAGCCCTGTCTTAGGGCAGAAAAGTGCTTAAGTGTGCTGCTCCAGGAAATAAAATCCATCCGTGGTATTTTAATGAGCTGTGATTTTCTGCTTTGACGATTCTGAGATTCATTGATGTTAAGCTATAGTGGTTATGAAAGTCTCAACTTGAAGAGTGGATAAATGTCAGGTTCTCAGATTCTGAGCTTCTAGGATGAAAAGTGTGGGTTTTGACAGATGCTTTGGTATAAGATTCTGTAACAGGCATCAAAACGAAAGTGTTCTTTATGGCCACGCAGGTACCATCATCAGTGAAGCAAGCAGGATATGAGGGTCCAGATGCCAGATAGAGAGGAATGAGCACAGGGGAGGAATGCCCCATTAGCGGGAGGTAACCCTTAGCCAGCTCTAGCAAGCTCCTGCCCCATGAGATTGTGGGTTCAGCACTCTAGACCTCATAGTCTTCAAGAGAAACCCTGAACCTTCATTTTGATGTGAAAGCTGCCTGTTGTTTTTTTTTTTTTTTTTTTTTTTTTTTTTTTTTTATGATAGTCACAGAGAGAGAGAGAGAGAGGCAGAGACACAGGCAGAGGGAGAAGCAGGCTCCATGCACCGGGAGCCCGACGTGGGATTCGATCCCGGGTCTCCAGGATCGCGCCCTGGGCCAAAGGCAGGCGCCAAACCGCTGCGCCACCCAGGGATCCCAAAGCTGCCTGTTTTTAAATGTTGATAACCAACATGATTTAAAAAACCTCAGTAACTCCGAGGAGACCAACACACTCCACACTGTAACTCTGTGTGGAGACCACCACACTCCTGCCAGTCAGACGGTGGCTATGGACAGCCAGGCTGCCATTTCTGGTATGTGGCTTAATGGTTAAGAATGTATGCCCTGCATCCACCCGTCTGTAGTCAAACCCAGGCTCCGCTTCTTAAAAGCTGTAGCTATTAAGTCAACCTCCCTATGCCCTGGCTGAATAGCCGTAAAATGGTTGTGATAATAGCCCCTATACCTCTGAGGGTTATGACAATGACTCAGACGTGGAGACACAACCCAAATTGGTAGAACAGCCTACCAGGCCTGGTCCTCTGCCCCTCCTTGACTTTACCTTCCTACCAGTCTTCCCCTGCCTTCCTTAGCAACAGCTTCATGCTCTAAGTGTTCTTCCATAAATACCTCAGGTTGGGCTTCACCTCAGGGCCTTTGCACTCATGGTCCCTGCAGACAGTGCAGGTGCCCTACTCCTCCCTACTCCTGGTCTTGGCTCTGAAGTCACCTTCTCACTGAAGCCTCCATGACCACCCTACTTGAAACCGCCTCACATACAGGTACAAGCCTCCCCACCCTGTTTTCCTCCACAGCCACTTACTACCTTCTAAAGTCTGTATGTTTTATACATTTCACTTAAAAAGTATCTGTCTTGGGGATCCCTGGGTGGCGCAGCGGTTTGGCGCCTGCCTTTGGCCCGGGGCGCGATCCTGGAGACCCGGGATCGAATCCCATGTCGGGCTCCCGGTGCATGGAGCCTGCTTCTCCCTCTGCCTGTGTCTCTGCCTCTCTCTCTCTCTGTGACTATCATAAATAAATTAAAAAAAAAATTAAAAAAAAAAAAAAAAAAAAGTATCTGTCTTGGGATGCCTGGGTGGCTCAGCGGTTGAGCGTCTGCCTTCAGCTCAAGTCCTGATCCCCAGTCTGGGGATCAAGTCCCACACTGGGCTCCCTGCGAGGAACCCGCTTCTCCCTCTGCCTATGTCTTAGCTTCTCTCTGTGTCTCTCATGAATAAATAAAATCTTAAAAAAAGAAAAAAAGTATCGGTCTTCCCCATTATAATAGGGGTTTCCACAAAGGCAGGGATTCTTATTCTTGTTCTTCATGCTCTCTGCTCTACTCCCAGCTCCCAGGATACTGCCAGTATCTCGCAGGTGCTCAACACATCACTGTTGAATGAATGAATAAATAAATAACAGCCCCTACCTCATAAGGATCCGATGCGGTTGTCCATATAAAGCACTTTAGCCCAGGGCCTGGTCCACCGTGAGCGCTGATTTAATGATGGCCATTACGGTAATTCAGGTTCTATTCTTGAAGATTCTTAGTTGCCAAGCTTCTATGAGTTAACACACGTAAAGTGCCTTAGAACAGGGCTTGGCACACAGTAAATGCTCAGTAAATGGTAGCTATCATTATAATTAGGCTTCTATTTTCAAAGGAGCTCTGGTGCCAAACTTCTATGAATTAGTACTTCCCAACTCAGAGCAAGAGCCAAGTTTCAACAAAGCTATAATGAGCCGGCCCTCTGCTCCTTTCTGCCCTCATCCCTCCAGCTCTGCCCTCTCTGACACTGGGCGGGCTCCTGCCTCCTCCTGCCTGGACTGCATTTCCCGCCCAAGCGCACAGTTCCTGCTCCCTGGGGGAGGGCTACACTGTTTAAAATGGCAACCCCCTTCCAGAACTGTTCTCCCTCCTTGGCTTTATTCTTCTCCACAGCACCTACCACCATCCAGCATACACTACATCTTGTTTACCATCTGTCCCTGTCAGTGGGCCTACCCACCCCCGAGTAAGCTCCATGAGGACAAGGGCTTTATTCACTGGTATATTCACAGTGTGCAGTATTCGTCAGGGACTCAGAAGATATTCCCTAAATGAATTAATGGATCACAGTCCCTACCTCACAGAGTTATTCTAAGGATCTGATGATCTCATGCAAATAAAATGCAGCACTCTGTAAGTGCTGGGGAAATGGCAGCTGTAATTATAATTAAGGTTCTATTTTTGTAAGTTCCTAGATACACAACTTCTATGAGTCAATATATATAAAGCTCTTGGACCGGCACTTGGCACCCAGGAAGCACAGCTCTGATTATAATTAAAGTCCTCTCTGCAAAGGTTCTCAGGCAGCAGAGAGAACATTAGCTGTCCCCTACCACTCCACGAATCATTCTCTGCTTTCTGGACATTGGCTACACCACCTTTCCCAGATTCCCTTGCCCTGAGCTGTGGCCATGTGATTAATTTCTCAGCAAAGGGAAGTAAATGGGAGCAGTATGTGCCACTTTGGGGCTGGAGATCACATGTACCTCTCCACGCTCACCGTCCTCTTCCACCATGGCAGGACCCAGGCCATGGCCACTCAGCCAGGACCATGTGGATGACAGTAGGCTAAGGGATGGCCTGCGTCCTCAAATCACTGTGTGGAGAAGGGTTGCCTACCAACCTGAAACATTATTACGTGAGTGTGAAACTTCGTTGTGTTGAGTTGAGCCCGCACATCATGGGGTCTCTGAGTAAATATATGGAAACCACACAAGCATTCAGTAAATGTTAAAAGTCTTGGTGACAGTGCTCTTACAGTTCCCCCAGGGAGGAGACCCAGGGGATGGGGGAAATAAGTCCCCAGGCCCATGCCTCACACACTCAAGTGTATACACACATGCACACATGCATACACACACACCAAACACGCTGGACCGACACACACAGAATTTGGCTTTTATTCTGGGCTTCACACATCTACTGCTAAGACGACACACATCGGCGGTACCCCCATCCCCCATGACCATTATGACTACCCCAGTTTCCTCAGCCCCCTCCTCCCACCCCACCCCTTCTGCCAAGCTCCCTGGGTGGGATCTCTGCCTAAACCTCACCCCGGGCATGCAGCATGAAGTGCCCATGCAGCTCCCCGAGGTTGTCGAAGGAATCCTCACACTCTGTACAGTGGTAAGTGCCCTCCTCCTCTTCCTCCTCCTCCTCCTCCTCCCTCCCAGCTGGTCGGCCCTCCCCAACCCGAGGTGGCTCCTCCTCTTCCTCCCCGAGGACCCTGCCTTCAGGGGCTGGAGCTTCCTGGGGGGCTGTAGCAGGGCAGCAGAGCCGGCAAGGTGGGGTGCCTGGTGGGGCCTCCCCAAGGGGTGAGCGGCCACAGAGCTGGCAGGGCTGGGCTGGGGGGCCTGGGGGTTGGGCTGCACGGGGGGCCCGACGAGATGGGCCCCCCCGGCCCCCCCCCAGGCGCTGCTTCACCTTGTAGCCAGGGTCATATTCAGGATCATCAGTAGCCTCCTCCTCCTCCTCCTCCTCATCTTCTTCCTCTTCGGAGTCTGGCTCTGAGAGAGTGTACTCAGAGTCAGAGGAATGCTCAGGGCCTGCAGAGGGATGAAGGGGAAAAGACAGAGGCATCTGAGGACAGAGAGCTCTGCCCTTCGCTAAGCCTTATTCAGACTTGCCAAGCATGGAGGGGGCAGCCTGGACACAACCCTGCTCTTCACCCACAGTGAACCCCAGTCGCATGGAGAACACCGCCTGGCACACAGTAGGTACTCAGTGTCTAAGCAAATGAATGTCTTGCAAGAACTGCCTCTCTCAGAGGTTTAATAAGGACAAAGTAGCAGTAACGAACACAGTAACAGTGTTTCTTGCTATTTTAAGAACTCTGTTCTTGAGGCTCCTGGCTGGCTCAGGAGGTTAAGTGTTGGGCTCCTGATTTTGGCTCAGGTCATGATCTCTGGGTGGTAGGATGGAACCCCAAGTTGGGGGGTGCTGTGCTCAATGGGGAGTCTGCTTGAGATTCTCTCTCCTTCCCCCTCTACCTCTGCTCCCTACCCCCATGCCTACATACATGTGCTCTAAAATTAAATTAAATTAAATTAAAAAAAAGAAAGAAACTTGTTCTTATATAGTAATCTATCTAAGCCTTATAACAACCCTTGGAAGGAAGTACTGTTATTAACGCTAAGTGACAAATGGGAAACCGAGGTACAGAGCAGTTAGGTGACTCACTTGCCTCTAGTCACACAGCTCTAACAGGGAAAGCTAAACAGGGACGATGGACTACACTGGTTCATTTTAGGGAGACAAACCCGTCTTCAAGCAACTTAAAACACATACATATATGTACTTTGATATGTGTGGTATACACATTTATACATAGTTAAGTGAGTTAAAATGTTCATTCGTAAAGATTTATTTCCTTTTAGAGAGAGAGAGAGAAAGCGTGTGATCTGACACCCTGAGATCCTGACCCGAGCAGAAACCAAAAGTTGGACGCTCAAGTGACAGCACTACACAGGCACCCCTAAAATATTTGTTAGTCCAGATATATTACCGTGATTTTGTAGGCATGTAGGACATGTCTAGGACAAGTTCAGATTTAAAAAAAGGAAAACAATTTGTAGTCAATGTACAGGAAAGGGTGCCATCAGCAGTCATAATAGGGGGTGCACATGAGAGTGCTGGTCAGGGAGGAGGGGGGCCCCACTGCAGTGGCAGCAGTGTGGGAAATACATCAGGCGCCTGTCAAAAGCATCCCCGAGCCTGTGTCCATCCTGCAATTTCCTCCTTCAATTTCCTCCAGCAGCCCAGAGGGGTCCTCTTACAATTGAGTGAATCACACTGGGCTCCTCCTGCCACCTCAACCCCTCCCTCCAGCATGTGCTGCCCCAGAGCCTTTGCTACCCTTTTTACAGATGGACCAGGTGTTGCTCCTTCCACCGCCAGGTCTCTGTTCCAGTGTCACCTTCTCAGTGATGCCCTCACCACTCTATCTGATTGGCAATCCTTGCCCAGCACTCCCTATGCCCCTAACTCTCCTCAACTTACTATATGCAACATTGACTTGGATGCTTACCGTCTGTCCCCCAGAGCAGGGACTTTGTCTGGTTCATGGATGCATCTCTAACATCTAGAACGCCTTCTTTGTGCCGGCATTCAATTTAGCAAACCTCTTCTGAGGCTTTCACACATACTGTTCCCTCTGCTGGGAATGTCTCACCCTGGTTTTCCCCATCATTCTTTAGGACCCAGTAGGAAGCTTCCCTCCTCCCTGAGGCTGTCCCAGATCTCATTCTAGCAGCCACTCACTGTCTTTTGCCCTCTGGCTGTCCTCACCCCAGCCCTGAGGGCTGAGCCGGTACACAGCCTCTCCCACCAGACAGGGTGGGGTGGGGGTGGGCAGGCGTGCTCTGACTCACTGCCGGGTCCCTGGCATCACCCAGCTCAGAATAGGTGGTAAATGTTGGCAGAATGTCCCTCCCCGCAGCTTTCTCTCTTTCCTTGCCCCTGCCTCCATCCTGCTGTCTCTCTGCCATTTAACACAGTTTCCGGAGTCCTTGGCATGGGCTGGTCCCTCTGCCTGAAAGGCTGTCTCCCACGCTGTCCACCTGGCGACCTCCTGCTCATCCTTCAGGACCCAGCACAGGCTCTGTCCTCTCTGGCGGTGGCTCCCTCCACCCCGGTTCCCACTGGTCCAGTGTCTCCCCTTGTGACTGTCCTAGATGGGGTCCCCAACGCTGCCCAGCCCAGGACATGTGGGTTCGGTGAACATGGGTACCCTGAGGACTTTCCCTCTGCTCTTCTCTCACCTGGTGACCTTTTCTTCTTCTTCTTCTTCTTCTTTTTAAGATATTATTTATTTACTCATGAGACACACACAGAGAGGCAGAGACACAGGCAGAGGGAGAAGCAGGCCTCCATGCAGGGAGCCTGACGTGGGACTCGATCCCGAGTCTCCAGGATCACACCCTGGGCCGAAGGTGGTGCTAAACTGCTCCAGCAGTTCTCCTTTTCTTCTCCATTTGTAAACTCCTGTTCCTCTTTTCAATCCCAGATCACACATCACCTTCTCTGTGAGGTCCTCCCTGACTCCTCAGGTGGTGTCTCTCTCTTATCTGGGAACCTCTGCCCCTGCCCCACCCCCCAGCCTGAACCCCAACACATCCTGACCACCTGGGAAGTGCCCTGGAGATGGGAGATTCCTAGAAGGCAGGGCCTGAGTCTGACCCATCTCCATGTCCTCAGCAATGCAGAGTCCCCAGTTGGCCTCAGAAACACTTGCTGAATGGCTGCCAAACACAGAGGAAACCCCTCTAGTCTTGGGCTGAGGCCCTACCCCTCTTTCTCCTCCCACCTGACTTCACACCACCTGCCCTCCAGGGCCTTCAATGCCCACTATGACTTCATGCGGTTGGCTTGGGAAAGGCAATCAGGTCGTTGTCCATGGCTACCAGGCCTTTCGTGTCCACTGTGATTTGAAGGGCCTGTGGTCCACAGGCCCTTTTGCACCTACCATGCCTTCTCCACCTACGAGATCCTCAAAGCCCGGCATGTCTCCAGAATCCACTGGACCCTCGATGTCCACAGGGCCTCCCAAGCCTCCTGCCTCCTTGAAGACCACCAAGTTGGCAGTGCCCAACAGCTCCTCGGTGCCTACCAAGCCGCCCACAGCCCCCAACTCGGTCACAAGCCCAAGCAGTTCCAAGTCTACCAAGTGGGCAAGTACAAGGACAGCCACTTCTAAGCAGCCCAGCAGCAAGTCCCGAGTCCACAGCAGGGTAAGAACACCCAGCAAGGCCAGCACTGACACCAGGGCCAGCAAAGTCAGCAAGGCCAGTGGTGTACGACGCCACCAGTGGAGGGGCACACACAGCCGGGGCAGGACTCCTGGCAGAAGGGGCAGCCGCAGCTCCAAGAGGTCACCCAGCAGGGCCAGTGCCATGACCAGGGTGAGAGCTCATGGTACACCCGGTGGGCCCAACCGGGCAAGAACTCCTACCTCCCAGAAAAAGCAGAATAGGGGCAAGAGTTACAGCAGGCCTAGAAACAACAACCGGGAAAGAAGTAAGAGCCAGCCCAGAAATACGAACAGAGAGAAGAGTGATAGCTCACCAGGGGCCTCAGGCTTGGGGAAGAGTTCCGGGCTGGCTATAACCCTAAGCAGGGCAAAGAGCTACAGCCCCAGTAGAACTTTCTTTGAGGAGAAAAGTCACAGCCAGTCTCTGTCATCATCGAGGAGGGTGAGAAGTTATAGTCAGATGGTCACCCCTACCATGGAATGGAGTAACAGCCCAATAGAAGTATCTAGCAAGGTCAAGAGTTACAACCAGGATAGTGTACCCAGCAGGACCCAGAGTCATAGCCAGTCTAGCACCCCCAGCAGGACCCGAAGTCACAGCCGGTCTAGAACGCCCAGAAGAGCAAGAAGTCGCAGTCTGAAGAGAACCCACAGCAGGGAGAGAAGTCACAGCTGGAAGAGGAATCATAGTAGGGCAAGAAGTCGTACCCGGAAAGGAACTCCTAGTCAGATGAGAAGACACAGCCGATCTAGAACCCACAGCAAGGGAAAAAATGATAACCAATCTAGAACCCCCAGACAGGAAAGAAGTCACAGCAAGGAGAGAGATCACAGACGATCTAGTACACCCAGCAAGGAGAGGGGTCATAGACCATCTAGAACCCCCAGCAAGGAGAGAGGTCACAGCCGATCTAGAACCCCTAGCAAGGAGAGAAGTTATAGCCTTTCTGAAACCTCCAGCGAAGAAAGAGATTACAGCCGATCTAGAACTTCCAGCAAGGAAAGCTATCACAGCCAATCTGGAACCCACAGAAAAGAGAGAGATCATAGTCCCTTCAGAAAAAAGAGAGCTCACAACCAATCCAGAACCTTCAGAAAAGAAACAGATCACAGCCGATCCAGAACCCCCCAAGAGGAGAGAGACCACAGGCGATCTCGAACCCCCAGCAAGGACAGAGACCACAGCCAATCTCGAACCCCCAGCAAGGACAGAGACCACAGCCAATCCCGAAACCCCAGCAAGGAGAAAGGCCACAGCCGATCTAGAACATACAGCAAGGAGAGACGCCACAGCCGATCTCGATCCCCTGATAAGGAGAACAATCCTAGCCAATCTACAATGCCCAGAAGTCTCAGCCAGAAGGATTCCACTAGCAGAGAACACAGTCCCAGTCAGAATGGAACACCTAGGGAGACAAGGGACCACTCCCCATCTAGATTGCTCAGTGGAGCCCCAATTCCAAGCCAGGATGATAATCAAGGTAATGCCACCATCTCTAAGGCTGCCTCACCTGGAGAGAGGTCCTCATCATCTTCTTCCAAGCTGGCATAGCCCCCAGTCTCAGTGGGCTCACGGGTCTCTGTCATGGCCAGGGGAGGGGACAGGAGACAGGAGCAGTGGAGCAGCTAGGCAGAGTCCCTCCCCGGCCAGCTCTTCACAGCCACACCTTGGTCACAAGTTCTCCAGTGCAGGACGTCGGCAAGTAGAGCGGGATGCTGAGCAGGGGAAGGAAAGGCCTGTGGTGACTCAATAAATTTTTACATTAGCATCTGCCTCCCCAGGCCCAGCTGTGTGCTCAGTGCTGGGGGAAAGGAAAAGACAGACCCTGCTTCTATAGATCTTAATTCCCCCATCTGGGCAACAAAGCTGTCAGTGGAGCGGGGAAGGTAATATTCCAAAAATTTAGCAGCAGGTACCAGTGTGGGTACCAGTCAGAACCGAAGGGAACATGGTCCTATGCCAGGAATTAAAACACTTTAGAAAAAAAAAAAAAAAAACACTTTAGTTGCCGGTTTGTGAGAAAGTCTAGAGCTGGGGGAGGGTCCAAAGTGGCAGATGGAAGGTAGGGAATTACTTGAGGTAGTGGTGACACACCAATCCGTCTAAAATTACTTCAATATTTAAACAAGTGTATGACAGCACTGGTTGGTGTCAGCCCTAGTTCTACACCTTGGCAAGATAGAGTCTAGGTCTGAACCCTAATCTGCCAGTCTAGCTGTGTAGCTTCAAGCAAAGGACTTAACTTCTCTAGCCTGTATCCTTCTCAGTACAAAAAGGCTTCCAGAGCTTAACTCAAGTAGTCCTTATAACTATGTTGAGAGATTATCATCTCCTTTGTACACGAGGAAATTGAGACACAGAGGTGATTAGCAAGTAGTTCAAGTCATACCAACTAGGATTTGATGTTATCCTACCTCTCATAAAACGATCCCCTGACTGAAAAAACTTTTTGAAGATTCATTAGGCTCATTCAGTATAAACTGCTGGTATGTGGCAGGTACTCCAGTAACAGTGGCTGCTAATACTTCCACCTGTAACCATTCCTATAAACCCCCAGCCATTACAGACTTCTCATCTCTCCCTGGGGACACCAGGACTTTTCATATCTGTGGGTCTTAGCAAATCCTGCTATTGCTGTCTAGAATGTCCTTCTTTCCCCTAGTCTGCCTGGTGAACTCCTATGCACTCTCCAAAGCCCACCTCAAAGCCCAAATACCATCTCTACCCCTTCCCAGAAGGGGTTCCTTTCTCTCCTATCCTTCTTCACCAATACATCCATGTGCTGCGCACACACACACACGCACACATACACACATACACACACACACACACACAGTTCTTTTGTCTCCCATTGCACTCACTGGCAGTAGAAAGCCAGGAAGAGTAAGTTAGTGAAAGGGCTGGCAGCCTCAGCTACACTTTTTTTTTTTTTTATTTTAGCTACACCTTTTTATACCAAGACCTGTGCTGGGTACTGGGTATACAATGGTGGAAAATACACAATCTCTTCAAAGCCTGGAAGTCAAGTTTAATGCTGGGGGCTAAAGATAGAGAAAAAGAGAAAAAAAAAAAAGTGAAGCCTGGAGGAGACTGGGGCATGGGAGGGCTGGTAGCAAGCAGGGGAGTTTTCTAAGGACACCTGGATCTGGGCTTTAAGGATGGGAGATTCATAATCTGCAGAGGAGAATTGTCATGATATCATACTACTTGTTGGGTCCCATCTAATTTGGGAATTCTACTTTATGCCAGGATAAATTTGCCAAATTCAGTAAATAAAAACAGACCATGCCTGGTTAAATTCGAATTTCAGATAAGCAGGAAATTACTTAATATACATAGGTCCCATGTAATATTTGGGATACACGTTTCTAAAAGGTTATTTATCTGAAATTCACATTTAACTGGACGTTCTATGTTACCTGGCAACCACACGCTACAATCAGGGTTTCCCAAGAGATTACCAGGAGACATTGCTTACCAGTCCAGCCTACCTTCCCCCCAAACCCACATTACACAAGGGCCTTCCAGAGTTTTCCAGATGTCAAGTGGAGACATTCTTTGGTGCGCTGGTCCCATTCCTACAACTACGGTGGCCATACTGGCTTCCAGAATTCTAAAGGGGCACAAATGAGGCTCCCTCACCATCACAAGGAAAAAAACCCGCCAAGGCCCTACTACATCCTGAACCTACAGCACCGAACTCCCAAGATGCCCTGCGTGAACATACTAGGCACGCGCTCCCACAAGGCTGGGGCAAGGGGGCAGAGCAAACCCTCACACAGGACGATAAGGACCAGTCCCCACAATGCCCTGCGGCAACTCTTCCCAGGATGCCTCGGGCCTATAGCGACCACCTTCCGAGGCGTTCGGCGTCGAAGCACGCCAGGCTTCCGCGATGCTCAGCGGAAGGTGTGTGACAAAAGGGACTCGTTCCCCACAAGGAGCTATAATCCTTCCCAGAATGCACTAGGCCCATAACGACCAGCAGACCGGCTCCCACAATGCCTTAGGGCGGAGCGTCCCGTTCCCCCAGGATGCCCCAGGACGGCACGGAGCCGCGCTGGGGGGAGAAAAGGGAGCCCGGGTCTCGCCCTCCGGCCGTCGCGGGCCAAGACGGCTGCCTGCTCGCCCCGGTGACGGGAGCCGTCATTCCCATCATGCAGCGGTGCCGTAGTGCCCGCTTCCCAGCATGCCCCGCGCACCCCTATCCCGGACACTCACCGGCGCTAGCGGCCCCCGCTCTGGCTCGGCGGCGGCGGCTGCACGCCTGGGCTCTGCGCCTGCGCTGCAAGTCGGGGAGGAGGGAGTGCAAAGCGGCGAGAGGAGCCTAGGGCGCTTGCGCGGCGAGATGGACCATTCCCATCGCTCGGTGGGAAGAGGGGCTCCGTGAGTCGGGCCATCGACGAGGCCCGCGCAGGGGGTTCCGGGCTTTGCCCCTCGCTGTCCGGGTTTACTTGGTACAGTCCGCAGCTAGACGGAACCAGAAACTGCAAGGCTTGCGCGTGCGTGAGCGAGCGGCAACGCGCCTTCTAGAAAACGGAATGAGCTGGGGGCTGGGGGCCGCCGGCTAGGCCGGGATCCTGGACCTGAGGCTTGCTTATTTGCATAATCTTAGTGAGGGACAATAGGAGCCCTACGGCGGTGAAGGGGCAATTTGCATATTCCCCGGAGAGGCCGTACTCCAGAACGCTGTGATTAGCATATGGGGTGGGGGGGCGGCTGGGGGCGCTCCTGAACAAAGCGCATGCGCTCACGGATTGCGGACTAGCGCGGAGTGGGTGGCCTTGTTTTAGTTGGCATCAGTTTGCATCCGGAGAGGGGGCACAAGGGCCAAGACACTTACCAAACCCTCACAAGCCCTCCTCTACCCCCAGCATAAATATTTACTGCTCTCTCCTGTGCCAAGCCCTGTGCAGGTGAGCACTGTGGTTTCCGCAGTATGGAGACAAACCTGGCCCCTCATGGCACCCCAATCAAAGGAAGGGGAGCCATACAAAGTCAGAACCACAACCCAGTGTTCAGACTTGGGATGAGTGGAGTATAGGAAACTGTGGGAGCCAGAGGAGGTGCGTACCCCAGCTTGGAAAGGCTTCCAAGAGGTGGTAATCTTTAAGCCAAGGATGAATAGAAGCCAACCAGGATAGGAGTTTTTCTGGCAGAGGGAACAGCAAGGGTAGAAGCCTCCAGGCAAAAAGTAGTGCATGGTTTGATTGAGAAAGCGATAGTATGTCTGAAACAGAATTGAGAGGGTTCCCCGGGGTGCCTGTGTTGAGTCCCACATTGGGCCCCCTGCATGGAGCCTGCTTCTCCCTCTATGTCTCTGCCTCTTTCTCTGTGTCTCATGAATAAATTTTTAAAAATATTTAAAAAGAGAGGGGAAGGGGCTCCTATAGGTGAGGAGCCAGACTACGCTGATGCTGACGATATAGAAAACTTTTGCAGGGTTCTGGGCTTCCTGGAAATTGACTCAGATTCCAGCACAGAACTCTCCAATGAGCTCTCATTACACTTAGAAAAAAACTCAAACTCTATCATGGCTGTGAAGCTATACACATGATCTCCCCCTTCTTGTCTCTGATTTCACTCATCTCTCTTTATCCACTCTAGTCTAGCTCCACTTCCCCTCAAACTCTGCAATCTCTTTACCACGTCAGGCCTTTGCCCTTGCTGTTCCCTTTGCCTGAAAATGCTTTTCCCGCTGATCTTTGAATAGCTGATCTTATGCTCATCATTCATATCTTGGCACAGGTGTCAATCAGCCAGGTTCTCCTTGATCTTTCAAAGATGGTACCTCCAGATTTGCTGTAGAGAAGTGAGTGTGGTTGTGGATAAAGCAGGACTGGCCACAAATTGATGGTTGTGGAAGCTGGGGTGAAGGGTGCATGGGACTTCATTGTCCTGTTCTGTTTACTTCTGTGTTCAAAGTTTTCCATGATAAGTTAATAATACTCCATATCCCCTTACTCTGCATTTTATCTTAAGGGCACCTATGGCAATCTGAAATTTTTTTTTTTTTTTTTTTTTGCTTCCTTGCTGCAGTCGTTTTCCTCATGGAAGCTCTGCGTGAGGGTAAGAATGGAGTCACCCTCCTTTTTCTTTGGGTCCTCAGTGCCTAGAACAGGATCAAGTTTCAGGTTAGTGCTAAGGCATCTAGAACACCTAATATTTGCCTGTTTTATTCACTATGGCATCTCCAGATCTTGGAGCAGCACCTGGCACAAAGAGGTCAATATACGTTTTAGTCTAAAATTAGAATCACTCACCTAAAATTTAGTTGACTGAATGAGGAGCAGGAAATGCCAGGCTAAGGTGGTTTGACTTGACCTAGAGGTGATGGGGAGCTAGGGAAAGGTTTTGAGCAGAGCAGGGGCAGGTGTTATAAGGGTGCGATGTGAGTTAATTGCAAGATCCTTTGGAGATTGATGTCAGGGATAGGGGTAAACCAGGGGAAGGATTCGGGCCATTGGCTGGGGACGGGGTAGCTCAGTGGGTACTGAAGAGACAAGACTCAGTGACTTTTGGCACCTGAAGTGGCCAGGAAAAAAAGCATATTTCTTAGAAGGGTGGAGGTGCCCTTGAAAAGGGAAGGGCCCTCTCCTGGCTTGTACCATCCACAAGCAGCCATCTTACTCCTCTCCCTCCTCCCTCCTTTGGTTCAGTTCCCCTCCCAACATGGTGCAGCTCTGGGCAGAGGGACAGACACACAGCCACCCCAGACACTTGTTCTCTCCTCAGTTTAATGGTGGTTAGTGGGATTGCCAAACCCCCTCCCCGTTCCCCTCCCTGTACAAAATGTGTTTGTTTAGTTTTGTTTTTTTTTACAAGAAAAAGGGGGCAAAAGCCAGGAAAGAGGGGAGGGGGGTGCAATCTGATATTTTCATACAGATTTTTAATTTTTTTTTAATATATTATATATAAAAACCATAGAGACCAACGCACCCCCCCAAACTCCTTTCCCTCTCCCTGGAGGGCCTGGAGGAGAGATGGGGAAGGCCCCCCAGGAGTGGGTGGACAGGGAGACAAATATGGATAGGACAGATATGAGGGGGGGGAGAGGTGGAGGGATGGGGAGCCCAGGAACCTGGGGATTGGAGAAAATAGTTGGGGCTGTCTCCCTCACCACCCCCATCAAAGTTATGACACAAAGACACAGAATCCCTGTTTCCATGCCCTCCCCCCACCCTTACCCCCACCGTGCAAACATGGCTTTGCAAAGAGGTGCCCAGAGCTCTGTGGAACTCCTACAATGGCTGGCATGGGGTCTAGGACCCCCAAAGAAATCTGTGTTCCCCTTCCCTGCCCACCCCACCCTTCCCAGAATCTGACCCCCTCCCCACAAGACCTGGTTCTGCAGCCTAGGGGCCCTGGCCTTCCCCCAGTTATCTTCCCCCAACCCAATCCCTACCGCCCTCCCTGGACTTGGGGGGTTTGGACCTTCAGCCCCTGCCCCCTGGGGGGCCCAGACCTCTGGGCCCTTGCTTCTGGCCCTTGCAGAGACCCGGGATCCGACACCCCCATCCCTGCCCAAATGTCTGAGGTGTTAGTGGTGGGGGGAGAAGCCCACCATCCCAGACTCTGGTAAATGTCTTTGCAGCTGGCAGTGGGGTAGACCCCAGCCCAGGACCAGGCCCAGGCCTGGGTGGAGGTGGGGTCAGATGAAGAATTCTTCTTTCCTCTTGTGTCCGTCGCTGCCATTAAGAAAGGCTTCTCTTGCTTCTCCCTGCTCATCCAGGCCACTGGCCTCGTGGGTCAGATAGGAGCCTGAGGGGTTACAGACCCCCAGGCAGAGGCGACATGTATGTGGATGCAGGAGTTGGACAGAGATATACGGGAAGAGGGAGACAGACAAGACATACCAGGGGAAGGAAGATGGAGAAACAGAACATACAGGGAGAGGGAATCAAGGCCAGGGCATAGCGAAACAGGGGCAGAGAAAGAGGTAAAAGCAGAATTAGGAAGACTCCACAAGTTCATTGAAAGACCACCCTTATCCGTTCTCTCAGTGGTGTCCCCTTGCTCTGCTCCCAACAAATCCAACAATTAGGAAGATAAATTGTTTTATTCAAACCTAGGGTGAATTAATTCACCTTCAACGATTCATCCCTTTTAGAGTCGCGGCCAAGGTCCGCCCGTTTGGAATCTTGGCCTCTGGTCCCCCCAGGTCTCGAATCCCGGATGTTAGTCTCCCTACCCCCAACCCCTAATCTCCTGGCTGCACGCCTGCCGTATTTCCAACCCAGGCTCTGGGCCCCGCCCCCGTCCGAACCCCCAAACCACACCCCTCGCTGGATTCAGACCCCACCCCCACTCACCCTTCTGCCGTACGGAGCACCAGACCATGCCCACCAGCACACATATGATCAGAAACACCAGTAGCGCCAGGATGCCGCCCACAATGGCGTAGGGCACCGACGTCTGAGCCTCTACCACCGCACCCGGGTCTGCAGAGGGACAGGGCGCAGGACCAGGTCATCAGAGGACGGTCCCAGCCCGGCCCCACCGCTGCTGATCTCATAAACCAATGCACACAACCAGCCGCGCCTGTACGCGTCACGGCCCTCAAATCACTGCCACTTCTGGCCCCTTGTCCTGGCTCCAGACTTTCCTGATGCTCCACTCCCACGAAGAATGCGTGCATGTTGGTTGGTACGCTGCCCGACCCAGGCCCTGAGTCATTTCGCCGATACTATCCCGCTTCTGCCCACCCACCCCCATCCCCAAAGAACAGATACAGCACATCCGTTTTCCCTCCACTCCTTTGACCCACAGAACCTCAGGTCCAAGTCCCTTCCCATCTTGTCTAAAATGCTCCGGGCATCTAAAATGCAGAGCACGCCTGAGTGGCTCAGCGGTTGAGCGTCTTTCCTTTGGCTCAGGTCGCGATCCGGGGGTCCTGATCTAGTCCCGCTTGGGGCTCCTCGCAGGGAGCCTGCCTCTCCCTCTGCGAGGGCCCAACAACTTCTAAAATTCCTGCCCTGCTGTCACAAAGGCTAAACACGTAACACTTATTTTGTGCTAGGGGCCACTCCCACCGCTCTGTATATTTAGCTCGAATGATCTTCACAGCCCTATGAGGTAGGTGCTATTTATTTCCACTTAACCGGCGAGGAAACTAACATGCAAAGTTACCCATATGGGACGCTGCAGAGCCCAGCCTGAACCCAGATGGTCAATCTGGCCGCAGAACTCCAGGAATTCTGTTGGCTGTTGACCCCAAGGAATCACCCTTTGCCCAGGCCCCTCAAACACCCCCGGCGGGCCTGGAACCGTCCAATCCAGCTCGCCCACTCCCAAGGCCCCGCCCCGCCCAGGACTCCCGGAGACCTCGACGAGGCCCCGCCCCCACCTTGAGCCCCGCCCCCAGGCCTGCCGCGGCCCGCCCTCACCGTAGACCACGAGTACATAGAGCGCCCTCGCGTGGCCGTGCTTGTTCGACGCCTCGCAAGTGTAGGTGCCGTTATCCGCTGATACCAAGCCTGGCAGCGTAAGCGTCTCCCCGACCGCCTCGGCCCGCTCTGGCAAAGACTCGTTCCCGCGGTTCCAGCGGATCTGGTTTGGCCTGGGCGTGAGTAAAGCATAGTGAAAGTTGGGGACACGAGTGCCAACATCCAGTTCTGACTTCCTCGGTAATCATCTTCCTAAGTAGCATCTTACTGGCCCCATCCTTCCAATAAAACCTACAGCCCCGGACCCAGCCTCCACCGCACACCAGTCTCAAGAATCCTAGCCTCCCGCCCCGCACAATCCCGGAGTCCAGACTCCTTCCTCTAGATCCACAAGTCCAAGCCCCCAGACTCCTCCTCCCTCGGGACGCACAAGTCAGGGGCCCAGGCCCCTCTGTTCACAGTGTCCCTCTTTCCCGAGACACAGGTGTCCGAGTCCCCAGTCGTCTTCTTGTCGGGACCAGGAGCTCACCTGGGGTTCCCCGTTACAGCACACGTTAGCACCAGCGTGTCTCCCTCCCTCACCACAGCTTGGGAGGCATGGATCCGGGCCGTGGGAGAGTCTGTGGGCGGCAGTGAGATGGGAGAGTGGTGGTGCGGCCCACACGCGGGGCTGGCCACCCTCCCGGGGGGCAAGCAGCTGGCCTTGGGACCCTCGGGTCCCCGGGGTCCCGGCCCGCCGGGCACTTACACTGCACGTCCAGCACGTACTGCGTCTGCTTGCTGTGTCCGGAGGGCAGCGCCTGGTTCTGCGCCTCGCAGATGACGATACCGCCGTCGTCCTTGCGGTCCACGCGAAACCGCACGGTGCTCGCCACGCTCCACACCTTACCATTCTCCTGGCCGCTGCTCACCCCTGCCAGGCCCGGCGGGGACGCCGTCACGCCAGGGTTCCAGCGGCTCCGCGCACCGAGGGGAGCGAGCGCACCCACCCCGCTCCCCGGGCCCAAACCAACGCAGGCCCCTCCCCCGGCTCCGCCCCTTGTCCGCCGGCCTCGCCGCGGGGCCTCCGAGCCGCGCTCCCGGCCGCAGGTGCCTCCTCCCAAAGCGCCTCCCTTCCTTTCTTTCCTTCCTTTCTTTTTTTTTTTTTTTAAAGATTTTATTTATTTATTCATGAGAGACACAGAGAAAGAGGCAGAGACACAGGCAGAGGGAGAAGCAGGCTCCCTGCCTGGCTCCCTCCCAGGACCCCGGGACCACGACCTGAGCCAAAGGCAGACGCTCAACCACTGCGCCACCCGGCGCCCCAGCTCCTCCCTTTTCCACTCCCACGCCCTCTCCTCTAGCAATTCATTCCAAATTGAGGGGCCAGTGTCCGCCTGCGCCCTCTTCCCCAGGCCGCGCCTCCTGTCATCCCACCCCTCCCTCCGCCCCCTCCTCCCCCCAGGTAGTACCTTTGAGCTCCTTGCGGTCGCGGTACCAGCGCAGGACCGCGGCAGGGCGGGACCGCGGAACTAGGCAGCTGAGCTCCACCTCGCCTCCCTCCACCGCCTGCTCCCGGACCTCCACCACGGGGTTCTCTGGGGCCACTGCGTAGGGGGAGAGAGGTAGGGGGGGCGCTCAGCGGAGACACTGAGGTGGACCCAACGTAACAGGGGGCACGAGGGTCCGGGGGTGGGCGCAGAGATCAAACACGGGCTGGGCGGTCTGGAAGGCCGGGCGTGTCTACTGGGGCCGGGTGTCCAGGGGGATAAAAACAACCAGGCTAAAACCAAACCTCAGGTCTCAGGAGAAGGGCTAGGCAGAGCAGAAAGGAGGAGGGGATGAGTGTGAGGAGAGGGAGGCGTTACCCAATACAGTGAGCGTGGCAATCTGGTGGTGGGTATCCTCCGTGTAGAGCTGGCAAAAGTAGCCTCCCTCGTCCTCCAGGCGGGCATCTGAGAGCCGGATCCGCACGCGGCGGGGGGAGAACTCCTCAAGCTGGAAACGCTCGTCCTTCAGGGCTAGACAGGACGTGCAGGAAGGGATGAAGCCGGGGAAATCCTGGCCCCAGGGGTCCGGGCCTTCCGCCTGGAGCTTAGAGACCTGCGCTCTGCATCTGTTCTCCAGCCAGCGGTACCTGTGCATCCAAGGGGCCCACCTAGGAACTCCCTTGGGGACCCAGAATGATTCAGGCCCTCCTGCCCACACACAGGGCCAGGGGTCCGGACCCCTAGCTCCCATGCTCGGTCAGGACGGGAGAGTCCACACTCTCCATCCGTCCTCCTTCAGGACCCACCCCTCCTCCTCCCCCAAGACGTGGGATTCCCTACCCCAGCACTCACCGCGGGTCCCGTTGAAGAAGAGGGTCTGCCGGGCGGGGTTCTGAATGACAACTATGGAACCATCATACTGGTGCAGACGGCAGGTTATCTCAGCCACCCCTCCCTCGGCCACGGTCACGTTCTCTGTCTGTACTTCCTGTCCAGCCCCTGGACCAGTAAACAGAAAGACTCGTTCGGGGCTGCAATTCAGTCTTTTCTCTCTCCATTCCTCTCCCATCCAAATTTCCAATCTCTCTTTCCCCTCTCATTCATTTCGTTGCATCCAACATTTCCTGAGGGCTGGACTCTGGGAGATGGAGAAAACCTGCTCCAGAGGAGCTGCAGTCAGGACCTAGTGGTATGTGCTCTAGTAGGGGCAGCACAGGGCACGCTGGGAGCCCAGAGGAAGGGGAGAGACTAAGGCCGCCTAGGGAGATAGATGGGTGATCAGAGAAGGCTATGGAAGAAAGCTCCCTTGGATCCAGATCTTGAGTGAGCAGTTCACCAGGCGTGGGAAACTGCTATGTGTTCACCAAATCCCATCGTTCACACCTGGGCACACCTTGTTTACCTGCCAAGACGGCCACAATATTCTTCCCATCCTTGTACGTTCCCTTTGTAAGTTGACTCTGGTCCTCCTCTCATTAAGGAGGCACTCCGACCCTGTGAATCTGGGCAGACCCTGTGACATGCCTTGGCCAACAGAATTTCCTAAAAGTGATATTGTATGAGTTCTGGAGCCCAGCCCTTGAGTTTCCATTCACACCCTCTTGCTGCCCTGAGACTATCAGGTGAAGATACCCAGACTAGCTTCCTTGAAGGTAAGGGACCACATGGAGAGAGAAGCCCAGCCAGTAGCCAGCACCAACTGCCAGTCACGTGAGTGAGGCCATCCTGGCCCATCTAGCCTCAGGCGACTGCAGCCACATGAGTGACTCCAGCTGAGACCAAGAGAAGACCTGCCCAACCAATCCAGTCCAAATCTCTGACTTCCAGAGTCATAAGCAGATAATGCAACTGTCGTTTAAAGCTAACACATTTTGGGGACACCTGGGTGGCTCAGCAGTTGAGCGTCTGCCTTTGGCTCAGGTCGTGATCTTGGGGTCCTGGGATAAAGTCCTGCATTGGGCTCTCCGCAGGGAGCCTGCTTCTCCTTCTGCCTGTGTCTCTGCCTCTCTCTGTGTCTCTCATGAATAAAAAATTAAAATCTTGAAAAAAAAACCTACCACATTTTGGAAGGTCTGTCACACCACTAAAGTTAACTGGTACAACACAGGATTGGGCTACATTTCCTAGGATCCCTCGTACTTTAGTTGGGGCCATGTGACTAATCTCTGCCCCATGGGATGTAGGTGGAACAGAGACCCACCCCTTCCAGCCTGGCTCACATCACTCACCATCCTTCTTGCTGGACGAACGGAGAGGACCCCCGAGGAGTCTAAAGGACAGGATCACAAGCTAGAAGGAGCCCGGGGCCCTGACTGACTGCCCCCTGCCGCCTGTGACCTACCTGCCCAGGACTGTAACATGAATGAGAAATTCACCTTTTTGTTAAGCCGTTGCGATTTTCAGGGCTCATGTTATTGCAGTTAACCTACCCTGATTAATCCATCAGAGGAGCAAGGTAGGGGATTAGTAAGGGTGTACTTTTAGCAGAGGCAGTAGCCTAGAGTAAAGCTCAAAGCTGGGGTTAATCAGCATCAGGATCACCAGCATCATTTATCACGGTCATCTTCAAAATAAAGTAACCACATAGTGGTAGCTCTAGCTAGTGTTTATTAGGGACTCGCTGTGCCAAGCTCTGTGCTGAGGGTATCAGCCATACAATTCCCACTTCATCACCGCAATACCTGAATTAAGTTAGGCACTGTTATGAATCCCTGGGTTTTTTTTTTTTAATTCCCATTTTAGAGATAAGAACATTGGTCCAGAGAGAGAAAATGACTCGCTCAAGGCAGTCGTCAGAGAGGCAGTGATAGGGCCAGGATCTGCATCCAGAGCTCCCTAGTTCCGCATTTTGCACCCATATTTTCCACCCTGGCTGTCTGGGTGGGGTTGTGGGATGTGCTTGGGATTTGTGACAGGCCACAAATGCCAAGCTAGGAGATGAGCTTTTATCCTGAAGGCTGGTGGAGGGAGGTTATAAAGCAGGAAAAGTGCCATGATCAGATCTGGTTATTTACCTTTCAATGTGAGATAACTAGAGCTTCGTGTCTCTTACATTCTGTCCCATTGATTTGAGTGTTTCCTGAGCAGTAGGTAGGTGTTTAGGGGCTGGGTGCCCAGAGATGAGTCAGATGAGGTCCCTGCCCTGGAAGGCCTTCCAGATTTATGGGGAGGTACACACAAATCACTGTAATAGCCCATCAGAAGCGTTATGTTCCCTGTAAGAGGACTAGGTAACCTGATTTGGATGCTGAGGGGTAGAAAAGATTAATTCTGGAGGATGGAGGCAGAGACAGCTAGCTTTCTACCCAGCATTCATAATTCCCTTTTTTCCCTTCCATAAAAGAACCTTGATTGTATTCATGGCTGCCCTATGTCCAGCAGAAAAAGATATTTCCCAGACTCCCTTGCAGCTAAGGGAGGTCACGTGACAAAGTTTTGTCCAGTTTGATATAAGGATAAGTACTTTCTCTGGTAATTCATGTGGTAATTTTGGGAGGACTTCCCGAAGAAAGTGGACAAATCCTTTTTCTTCCAGGTCACCTTTATGTTGCCTGGAACTAAGATGTGATGCCTGGAGTTCTGGCAACCATTTTGGCAAGAGGACAAAGGCAGTAGGGATGGTAGAACTAAGAGCTGGAAGATGCCTGAGTCTTATCAGGTGATGATGTGAAGCTGCCTCAAAACCCCTGGATGCCTACTTCTGGACTTCTCTTAGGTTTCAATATAATGCTTTGTAGGGGGGTTATATTTAATATTTAAGACACTATTAGGGGTTAATTTAGCACCTCCTGGAATATGAAGCTTAGCATGTCTAGTCCTGGCACCAAAGATTTTCCTTCCTGTGTTTTTTTTTCAATCTCAGTAAATATCACAACCATCCACCCAGTTGCTCAGGCCAAAAACCTTTCCCTCACTCTGACACCCATCCCATCAGCAAGGTCTACCCATTCACCTCTAAAGCAAATCCCAGATCATTTCATTTTTGTTTACCTCCTCTGCCACCACCCTAGTCCGATGACACCGTCTCTTACCTTAACCTTCTAGAGCTACTCATGGGGGCTCCCTGCTTCCATGCCTGCCTCCCCTCAGGCCATTCTGCACACAGCAGCCAGATGGGTTTTTCAAGAAGGTGAATCAGATCAAGTTGCTAAAAATGCTCTGAAGGCTGCCCATGATGCTTCAAATAAAATCTCAACTCCTTCCCTGGGTGCTATGTGGCCTGGCCCTGCCCTGACCGCAGTTCCAGCCACCACCACCCACCTTCCCACCCCACCCCCCTACTCTCTGCGCTCTAGGCTCACTGGCCTTGACATTCCTCAGACTCCCTGAGCCTGATCCCACCTCAGGGCCCTTGCACTACCCTCTGCCTTGCATGTTCTTCGCCCTTGATCTTCCCACGACTGCCTCCTGCTCTCTCCTTCCGGTCTCTGCTGACATCCACACCTCCTTGATGAGACCTCTACTCACACCCCATCTCTCCTCCTCCAGAACACCTTCTATGTCATCACCATGGGTTTTATTTTATTTTATTTTATTTTAATTCTTTTTTTTTAATTTTTTAAAATTTATTTATGATAGTCATACAGAGAGAGGCAGAGACATAGGCAGAGGGAGAAGCAGGCTCCATGCACCGGGAGCCTGACGTGGGATTCAATCCCAGGTCTCCAGGATCGCGCCCTGGGCCAAAGGCAGGCACCAAACCGCTGCGCCACCCAGGGATCCCGGTTTTATTTTCTTCTACAGGAATGTCACTGAAGTTATTTTGTTAATTTGCTTATTTATTGTGCTTTCCCCCCCATCAGTAAAATCTACACCCCACGAAGGCAGGGATGGCGCCCCTTGATTTGACCACAGTCGCCTTGGTGCCTAGAGGTGGCCTGAGACTTGGTCAGTGTCTGGGAGATGGACGAATGAAGGGTGTGTGTCAGGCAGCATTTCATTTCTGCCTCACAACAACTTTACAACATCGTTATTCTCCCTGTGAATACCTGGGTTGATCTCAGCTGGCCCACAGGCCATCTCTGTGACCTTGGGCAAGTGGCAAGACTTTTCTGAGCCTCAGATGCTCTGGTGTAAAATGGGGATGCCAGTGCCTGTCTTATAGGGATTAGACCAGTGCCTGGAGCTCAGGGAGCCTTTCCTGCAAAGCTGCTGTTATTATAACTCCAGAAACATGCCCATACACATGAAAACTGGCCTGCCTGCACACTCTGATGCTTAAAAAAAAAATCCATGGATCTTGGACCCCAGGGCTAACCCACTGCAAGCCCCCCATTTTACAGATGTGGAGAATGAGGCTCAGGGGTCCCAGGCAGGCCACTGGCAGAAACTCAACACCTCCCAGGAGCCATCAGGACCTCAGCATCTGCCCCCCCACCCCCCGCAATTATTCCTCTGCTCTCTGCTTGAGGGTGCACATGGGGTGAGGGTGGGGGGCTTTTGTCTTGTTCCCTCCCCCTCTCGAGGAGTCAGTAACCAACAGTGTCTGTGCCTAGAATATTAATGTTCCAGGAGCTTTTGTTTCGGGGTTGGGGGGTTGGGGGGTGGTGAAGGCGGGACTTTCTGGTCTAGAGAGGGCTAAGCTTTGGGGACTGGGGCACTGGCCCTTTAAACTGTGTTGACAGCCTAGAGTCGTCATGGGGATGGTGCCTGGAAAAACGGACTGGGGAGAGCTTAGGAAAAAGTGGCTGAGCAGGTGATGTGTAGAGACCCAGAATCCAGCCCTCTCCTCCCTTAGACCCAGGAATCCAGCTCCCAACTGCCTCTTCTCCCTGGGATCCAGGGGCCCAGGCTCCCAGCCCCCTCCTCCAATCAGAATCCAGAAGTCTGGGTTCTTAGCCTCCTCCTCCTTCAACCCCAGAAGTCCTGAGCCCCAGCCTTCTCCCCTTCAAACCCAGGAGTCTGGGCTTCCAGCCCCCTCCTCCGTCAGGACCCAGGAGCCAGGGGTCCAGAGTATACAGCTGGTGGATGTTTCCACGGAGACTAAAGGGGGTGGGGGGAGCACTTCCTGGGTCCTGAGTCAGCGAATACCCAAGGGAGTCTCAAGGTCATGGTTCCGGGAAGGTCACAGCCACCCCCTCTGTATCCGCTCCCCAGGGGGGCTCATGGTTTCATGCCTCCTTCCCCCACTTCCTCCCCTAGGGAGGTGGTACATCCCTGCGTCCTGAATGAACCCCCCCTCAGCCCCCCATCAATGGCGGAGTCCGAACATCCTAGCACAAAGCATCAATTCTTCCCCAGCTCAGCCTTGTGAAGGCGCCTGTATTCGCAGGACCTAGGCATCAGGGTCCCAGCCCCTCCTCCATCGGAAACCTGAAGTGGGACCCCCAGCCCCTTCCTCTCTCAGGACTCAGTAGTCTGTACCTCCATTCCTAGGAGTACAGGCCCTCAGCCCTCTTCTCCCCTCAGACCCAGGAGTCCAAGCCCCCAGCCCCCTCCTCCCCCTGACACATGTGTCTGCCTGGGACCCTTGGCTGTCTCCCTCAGACCCAGGAGTCTAAAACCCCAGCCCCCTCCTCCCTCAGACCCAGGGGTCCAGGCCCCCAGCTCCTCTTCCCTCAGACCCAGGGGTCCAGGCCCCCAGTTCCCTCCTCCCTCAGGCCCAGGAATCCAGGCCCCCAGGCTCTCCTCACTCAGACCCCGGGGTCCAGTCCCCAGCTCCCTACTCCCTCAGGCCCAGGAATCCAGGCCCCCAGGGTCTCCTCCCTCAGACCTAGGGGTCCAGGCCCCCAGCCCCTTCCTCCCTCAGACCCAGGAGTCCTGGCCCCCAGCCCCTCCCCTCCTGGAAACTTGACTCCGGTCCACAGACTCAACCCTTAGAACCACAGTCCTGTCTTTCTGCAGCCCCTGAACCCCCTCCTATCTAGGGACCAAGCATCAGGTGGGGGCGTAGGGGTGAGTCAGCAACCTCACGCACAAAGTACCCCCTGTGGCCCCCACGTTCCTGGGATGTTCGGAACTCCCTAGATTCCAGGCCTCAGGCCCAGCCGGGGGTGGGAGGTTCCCCCTGGGTGTGGGGTCACAGGGGAATTCCTGCTCCCGGAAGGGTGCGAGCCTGCACTGAGCCCTCACTGTCCTATCCTCCACCCCCAGTGCCCTCTATTCACCCCCTCCCAGGAGCACCCAGGCTCTGTCACTGCCCTCTTGCCTCACTGAGTGCCTGCAGAGGAGCCTTGGTGCCTGGTTCCCAGAGGACCTATGGGCCTGGTATGGGCCTGGGGTCTGCACTGGCAGAAACCAGTGGGTGCTTGGGTCTTGATGCCATAGGCCATTGGGTGCTGGCAAGTCTGACTGTCTCCAAGCACCCCCCTCAACTCCCCCACCCAGAGAGAGAAAGCTGCCTTTGTGTTTCCCAAGTCGGGGACAGGCCAGGCTCGCACGACATTAACCCACCCCAGGCCCAAGCCTTGCTGTGTCTAAGGTCTTGGAATCCATTGCAGAACCTGACCTCTGAACGAGTCCTCTGGGGACTCGATGGGTGGGTGGGGGTCAGTGACAGAAACCTCCCAAGACCTGTACCCCGGGGTGACTCATATTGGGGGAAGGTCCCCCTGCCCTCAGAGTGGCCTATTGGAACTTTAGCAGAGAAAAGTGAATCACTTGGGAGGAAAACATTTGGCACTAACAAGCCCCCTCCTTCTACAAAGCCCCCTAACTCTTCACAGTCTCTCTGTCTTGTCTTTGTATCTGGATATCTGTTTCCTCAGCCCCTTTCTGCTCGATCCAATCCCTGGTCTGTGGATCTCTGGTTCTGCCTGCATGCATCTGGGCAAGCAGGGTGTATTTCCCTCTTTCTCACTTCCTCTCGCCTGCCTACCCTGGGCCCTTCTTTCCTTTGGCATAAATCTCATCATCCTTCTCCAGTATTCTTGGCAGATGTGTAAGCCAGGAAAGAGAGAATTCGTTTTTGAAAGGGCACAAATGGACCCCATCTTCCATCTCCATTCCTGCTGGCTGGCCAAGGAGAGAGAGGAAGAGGGTGGACTTAAGAGGAAGATGATGTGGGGACCACAGGCAACCCCTAAAAGCTGGTGGCCAAGGTCATTCAGATATATCCAATGGGAAGGAAAGCAGACAGGGCCCTCTGACACCATGTACTCCAGCTCCCTAGCCCATGCTGTACAGAAGGGGAAAATGAAGATCAGGGAGTGACAAGAGCTGACACAAAATTACCCCAGAGTAGCCGGTGCCTCAGCTCCCAGTCCAGAGTGCTCCCCATGACACCCAGCTCTCTCCCAACTTATAAAGCTCTACACTGTTTAATTTAGAGAAAGTTTACAAAAGGGATTAGGGTGCTAGGAAGCAGTGACTTTACAACGAAAGGAGAAACCAGCCTATCAAGCCACCTCCCAGGAATGCTGGAGAAAAGAGTCTCCAGTCATCTCAGGCCACCTTTTCTGATTCTGAGAATCCATCCAATGATTCTAAGCTGTCAAGATTCTGGATGTCAGAGGTGTCGGGATTCAGGATCTTAAAGATGTCAAGAGGTTAGAATCCTAACGCTATCAAGGTTCTCCAATTTTAAAGGTGTCAAGATTCTAAAGACTTTGGGATTCTAGAATCCTGAAGATGTCAGTGTTTAAAGATACCCTCAGGTTCTTTATTTACTGGACTCGCAGGTTCTAGGATTCTATGAACCTGGTTTTGGGGCCTACAAAAGAAAGAAAAATAAAATTGGATAGCAATGTAGCTAAGGTACCAAAGCACTCATCTGGGAAATTGTGGCATATCTGCTACAAAGAATGGAAGAAATGATGAAAGTTCTGAGCAATGTCAGAAGACTGTAGGAAAAAGCAAGGTGCAGCGTGAGAGGTCAGCTTTGCCCCTAGCCTTGTCCTGATGAGAGGGAGACTCTGCCTCAAACCCTGCAGGGATGGGGTGGGGGGGTGAATTGTAACCGCACTCAACTTGCCAGAAACCCCTTGGGATATCTGAGCTAGAGTTACCTTTCAGGTCACTGAGTTCAACATCCTCACTTTACAGAAAGGGGAACTGAGGCCCAGAGAGAGGAGGGTGCTTGACATTCGCTGCTGGGGCAAATGGCAGGAGGTGGGATTTAAACCCAGGCTCCCAGCCCTGTGCCATCTGGCTACACGCCTCTCCCAAATCGTTCCATGGCTTCCTGCCCTTCCACTGCTGCCCTGCCACTTCCCAGTCATCCGCTCCTCCTAAGAGTGGCCTTCCTCACCGGGGAGGGGGTGACCGCTGGTAGGTTTGAGGCACATGCAGTGTGAGAGTGTGAGTGTGTGGGTGACGTTTCCTGACCTTGTCCCCAGCCTCAGGGTCACCCTATCTTGGAGGTCTCCGGCTTTTCATAGTGTGGGATGAGAACATGTGGATGGCTCCTTGGATGTCCTGGATGGGGGGCTTCTCTGCAAGTTACGGCCTGGCTGTGTGAATGAGTGGGGAGGGGCAGCATTTGCGAGGCATTTGCTGAATCCACGTGTGTGCCCACATGCCAAGGTTCCTCACACACTTCCCCGCACACATACACACACACACATACATACACACACATTTCCCTCCAAGGCCCTTCAGGGTGCCCTGTCTGACTCAATTCCTCTCCAGGGGCACAGAGGGATAAAGGGATGGAGGAATGAAGGATGGAGATGGAAGAGGTTGTAAGGGTAGAGAGGGGAGGCAGGGAGGCCGTGGACAGGGACACCCTGGGACAGAGAGAGGGGGGATGGAATGGGGGGCATGAGGGAGAGAGGTGACAGAGGGGGCTAGAGAAATAGGCAAGAAAAACAGGGGATAGAGACGAGGGGATGGGACAGATGGGGGACAGAGAAACAAGGGTGACAATGAGACAGGGACAGAGAGGGAGGGCAGAAATATAGAGGGACAGAGAAGGGGGAATAGAGAGGATGATGGGGGGACAGAGTGACCCAGTAAAAAGGGACCGAGACCAAGGGACCGAGGTGGGGGACAAAGGAAGGATGGAGAGGTGGGGGACAGGGAGGCAAGGGGGACAGGACTTCCAGACTGAGGGACAGAGGACAAGGGTAGGGAGACAAGGAGAGAGACTGAGAGACCCGGAGACAGGCGGACAGAGGGACGTAGGGACCGGACAGAAGGACAGCGGGACCGGCCCGGAGCAGGCGGGCTTGTGTGTGGGGGGGTGGTCTCGGTCCCTTTGTCCCCGCCAGGATCCGGGCCTGCGGGGTGGGGGGGCTGCGGCACAGCGGCCGGGGCCCGCGCCCCCTCCCCCGCTCGCGGCTCCCGGCTCCCGGCCCGCGCTGCGCTTTGTCCCGGGGAGGGGGCCCGGCCCGGCCCCGCGCGCATTGTTCGGCCTCTGCGGCCCCGCGGCAGCCGGGCTGTCACCGCAGCGCGCCCCCCGCCCCGGCCCGGCCGGCCGACCCCGGCCCCCGACCCTACCTGGCCCCGCCGCGGCCGCCCACAGCAGCAGCAGCGGCCACTGGAAGCGCCGGGCCCGGCCCATGGTGCCGCCGCCGCCACCGCCGCCGCCGCCGCCGCCGCCGCCGCTCGCTCCCGGCCCGGCACCTGCACCGCCCGCGCCGCCCGCCCCGCCCCCGAGCCCCGCCCCCTGCCCGCCCGGGGGCGGGGCGCCGGGGCCGGGGCGGGGCCGGGGCGGGGCCCGGGCCGGGACAGCAGAGGCGGGAGACCCGGGGGCCACGAGACCGGGGGCGGGGGCGGGGGCGGGGGAGGGGGGGCGTCCTGGTGGAGGGGCGACCCCCAAGAGCTGGGGGGATGCGGGGGGGGCGCGTGCAGGGGGCGCGGGAGAGCGGGAGGGTGCTGGGTGAGGGCAGAGGTTGCGGGTGTTGGGCGAAGAGGTGAGTGTGAGGGTGTTGGTGGAAGGGTGTGCGAAGGTGCAGGTGTCGTGGGGGGGTAGGGGTGGGCGGAAGGTAACTGTGAGGGTGTGTGTGTGCGCAGGGTAGTGTTGTGTGAGGGTGTGAGCATTGAGGGAGGAGGAGTGTTTTGTGGGCAAGGTGAGTGTGAGAGGTGTTCCGTGGACAGGTGAGTGGAGGTGCAGGTGTCACATGACAGGCTGTGAACTGAACCCTCTCGAGCTCCGGGAAGGCTGCAGCGGAGGGGTGTCTGGGCAGGTCCAGGATCTCCCAGGGAGGGGCGGGGCTGGGCGGGGCTGGGGTCCCACCCTTCCACACCCGGGAACCAGTGTTTCCACATTATGCATCAGTCTCCCGAAAGGGGCCCCTGCAAGTGAACCAACTGGAAGGAAGCCTGAGTCCGGAGACCTAGAGAGGGAGAGGCTCCTGCGGACGCCTCCCAGGCCCGAGCGACCAGCTTCCCCGCTCAGCTTCCCTGCTCTTCCAGCCCCAATCTCTTGGTGTCCGCCACTCTCGGTGTGCCCTTCCCACTTCTCTCCCATCATTGTTGCTGACTCACCCCTCCAGACGTGGTTCCTTCTCCCTCCCGGGGAGTGGGTCTCCCTGAGCCCACTTCCGTGGGGCCTTGTAGATAGACCTGGTCCAAGTTTATCACTCTTAGGACCCCGGAAGAGTGAGAAACCACAGAAGGAAGAAAATCTCAACCTCTCCCATGCCCTTTTGACAATCATGTAAACTGAGATATGCCAACTATGAAAATTCTTGCTCTTTATCTCTGTCACTACCAAAATATTTGACACCCAGGCCCACCAGGGGACTTCAGCTCTAGATACCCTTTCTGTCCTCAGTGTCCAGCTCCTAGTGTCCTATCTGTCTTTGAGACCCAAACTCCTAACAACCCCAAGTCCTCAGGACCTCTAGGATCCTCACCATCCTGGGGACCAAATCTCCCATCAACCTCTGTGTCCCCAGGACCACAGATCCAAGCAACTGCTTTCCTTTTCCATTCTTAGTTTACTTTTCTGTAAACTAGGGAAAGAGGCCTCACATTCTCTGTCTTAGGATAGGTGGAAGAGAGGGATCTGGGTTAGGGGGTAGGTAGCTAATAGTTGTCTTTCCCCCAAGAATCTGTAGGTCCCCTTGCCCATAGCTTTAACCAATGTCTCCTACTCCAGCTGAAGAGCACCCCAGGAGATACTGGTTGGACTCTCATCTGTATTCTTTGGGACCCACCATTTCTCCCTTCTGCGGACACCAGGAGAGTGGTGGTCCTGTCCCCATCCTATGCCAGGGTACTTTATCCACTAGAGTTTTCATGCAAGTGACAGCAAATCCAAGCGACATGGCTTAAGAGAAAGGGAATTTGGTCACATATTTAAAAAGTGTCAGCATGGACTGTCTCTCTGTCCTAAGGGTAAATGGCTGCCCTCCAAAATGGCTGGCGAGTATGCCTATGGACACACCTTTTCCTTCTCATCTGGAGAGGGGTAGAGAGAGAAAAAGGCAAGACACGTGGCTAGAGCCAGAATGAAAGAGACAGAGGGCAGAAGAGAAAAAGGGGAGGAGAAGATTTAAGAAACTCCTTCAGCAGGATGGGGAAATATCTTCCCCCAGAAGCTCCTAGAAAATCTTTCATTGGATTTCACTGGCCCAGATGATGCCACCTGCCATCACTGAACCAATATCAATGGCCAGGTGATGAGATTATGCTAATGAAATTAGACATGAACTACAGTCTCCCCCCCACCCTCAGTTCAGAGGTGAAATCAGCTTTTTTAAACAGAAATTACATTGGGGAACCCACTGCTATGCCTGCTGGGGCGGGGGGCTGGGATGGGCACACCATGAGTCGACCCTTCTTGAAGTTTTGAAGTATTGTGATAGTGCAGACATTGTTAGTTGTTCACTCAATGTCATCCTGTGAGATAATAGAAATATATATTTGGTCTATGCCCTGGTTCCTGACACGGAGCTCCTGAAATCCTTATAATTTCTTGGATAATCAGAATGTCTTGTTTTAATTTAGTGACTCTGGGTGGGCTTCCAGATGGCTCCTGGATGAGAGCTGGTCACTGGAAAAAACAAGCCATGAGTAGAAGCTTGGAATTTTCAGCCCTGCCCCCCATTCTCTTGAATGAAGGGAGAAGGATGGAAATGGAGTTAGAGAATGATCATGCCTATGGGATGAAGCCTCTGTAAAGTGGCAAATGTATGAGCTTTGGGGGGCTTCTAGGTTGGTGAGCACATGAAGTTGCTGGGGAAGTGGTGCACCTGGGGAAGCTCTGCACCCCTTCCTGTACACCCTGCCTTCTGCCTCACTTCCGTCTGGATGTTCACCTGTGTCCTTTGACATTTCTTTTATAATGAACTGGTAACTAAATAAACTACTTCCCTGAGTTCTGTGAGCCACTCTGGCAACTTAATCCAATCCAAAGAGGGGGTCCTGGGAACCTCTAATTTTTTAACTGGTAGATCAGAAGCACAGGTGAAAATCTGTGCTTGTGGGGCTGAGCCCTTAACATATGGGATCTGACACCATCTCCAGGTAGATCGTGTCAGAGATGAGTTAAATTGTAGGGCACCCAGCCCATGTCACAGAAAATTGCTTGGTGGCCAGAACTGTTGGGAGTGTGGCATGAGGGTAAAGGAGATGCATAGGAGACAGACACAGTAGGAAGGACTGGGTTTTTCCATCTATAGAAGGACGACTGGGTGGATTTTTTTCCCCTAATACACATTCCCTCTCTCATTTTTTTTTTTTTTTAGATTTGTTTATTTTAGAGAGAGCGCAACCAGGAGGGGCAGAGGGACAGGGAGAGAATCTGAAGCAGACTCCACACTGAGTGCTAGCCCAATGCAGGGCTCGATCTCACAACCCTGAGCCAAAACGAAGTCAGACGTTGGGACGCCTGGGTGGCTCAGTGGTTGAACATCTGCCTTTGACTCACGACACCATCTGGAGTTTCGGGATTGAGTCCACATCGGACTCCTGCATGGAGCCTGCTTCTCCTCCCTCTGCCTGTGTCTCTGCCTCTCTCTGTGTCTCTCATGAATAAATAAATAAGATCTTAAAAAAAAAGTAAGACGTTTACCCAACTGCACCACCAAGGCACCTCCCCCCACCACCCCACCTTTTTCCTTTTTAAGAGAATCTTGATTTTGTTCAGGTATCTACCTTTCTTTAGTAGCCAGATGATGTGAGGGAAGCCTCAGGAGTGGGGCCTGAATATATGTGCTCAATATTATGGTTCTATGCCCCCTTCCAGTGATTGTTGTAGGCATAGGTGTATGAAACACGTCAGGCAAATAAAATGTGAGAGCAAGTCAGCTTGGAATTGTTGGCTTAATCTTTCTTTGTTTTAAAAAAAGAGGCCCAAGAAGAGATGGCCTTTTGTTATTGCCTCTGAATGTGGGTGTGATGTCTGGAATTGCAGCGGCCATCTTGGGGCCATGAGGTGGACAAGCCTGAATGGATCTTTTAGTACTTAGCGGAAGACATTGAATTAGTCAACTCAGGAACTGCCCTGACTCATGATCTCTTATCATGTAGGATAATCAATTTCTCCTTTGTTTCAACCATTTTGAGTCGGGTGTCCTGTTACATACATCCTTGGCCTCTGTATTGCCTCTGATTCATATAGAATATGTGGAGGCAGCCCTGCTTGCAGATTAAAGCATCCAAGTGATGTTAACTTTTTTAGTTGGTCCCCCATCCTGTGGTAAGATCTCTCGCACAGAGGCTGCTTTCCCAGCTCCGGCTGAGTGGGCTGTATACCATGAAAACTGCAAGAGCAGTGGATGCTTGCTCACAACCTGAACAACTGTACCAGCTTCCTGACTTAGATGTGAACCTCCCTGGCTGTAGCAGAGAGGGTCAGAGGCAGAGGACTGACCCAAACTAGACCCCATCAGAGTCTGTCTGCTAGCTAAAATTTTAGAGCTGGGACACTAGGGGTTCTTAGTACTTGACATTTCAAGGGCATATTTGGCTACTCTGGGTGAAGCAGAAGGGGGTCTGTGGAGAGACAGAAAAAATGAAGTAGAAGCCCACAAGGGAAGCTACACATTTAGAGAGACAGAGACAGAGAGAGATTCTGAAAAAGGGAGACAACCTTGATTTCACACAGCTTTTCAATTCTGTTTCTTGTCCCTGGTGAGGCCCAGAGAACTAGCTCTTGCTTGGATTCTAAACTTCCAATAACGTTGTCGTTTTGCTTAAGTCAGCTTAAACGGATTTTATTTCTTGCAACCGAAATCCCTGAACAAAATCTTGGGAACCGTTAATGATGAGGTCCTGATCACAAGCTCTGGAGTAGAACATTGTGAGAAAAGTATCCTGAGCCTCGATATCTGCTGTGAGACATCGAGGGGCATGTATTTCAAACCTCTGATCCTTACCGGAGGGCATGCTGGGAGGTGTAATCCCAGTGCCCAATCTCTGCCACAGGGTCTCATGGGAGATGCAGTCCATTCTTGGTGGAAGGCATCATGGGAAATGTATTCCTAGCCTCCAGTCTCTGCTGGAGGGCATCGTGGTGGATGTATGTAATCCTAGCCTCCAACCCCTGTGGGAGGGAATCATAGAAAAGGTGAAACTACCCTCAATTTTAATTGTAGAGCTGCTCAGAAAATGTTATCTTGGCCTCATCTCTGCTGTAGGGCATCATGAGAAATACAGCCCTTGCCTGGTTTTTGTCGTAAGATACCATAGAAGATGTGCTCCTTCCTTCCCTGCCTTCCTCCCTCTCTCCCTCCTTCCCTCCCTCCCTCCCTTCCTTCTTTCTTTCTTAATTACCTGCCATGTTCCAGGCATTATTCATTTAGGTACTGCGAATACAGTAGTAGTAAGCAAATAAAGGTCTTGCCCTTTATGGAGATTATAGTGGGGAGAGTTAGCTAAATACCAAACGAATGGCTACTCCCGTTAACCATTGCTGCATAACAAAATGTCCCCAAACTCAGTGGTGTGAAACCGTAACCTTTTTTAGGACTCTGTGGGTCAGGGATTTGAGCAAGACACAGCAGGATCAGTGCATATCTGCTCTACAATGAACTGGGGCCCAAATGGGCTGGCTGGAACAGCTGGAGGTGAGTGGGATGGTTTACTTGGGGCCATGTATCTGAAACCTTAGTTCTGGCTGCTGGCCCGTGTTGTGGATTGAACTGTGTCCCCTCACCTTGCCCAATACATTGAAATTCTAACCCTTAAGACCTATGAATGTGACCTTATTGGAAATTAAGTCTTTGCAGGTGGGATTAAGATGAGGTCACATTGGATGGGGGCTGGGGCTTTCAATCCAACGATTGGTATCCTTATTAGGAGAGAGAGAGATTTGGAGCCACACAGCCACATTCACTGAGAAGAAGGCCATGTGATGAGAGAAGCAGAGATTGGAGTAGCATGACTGCAAGCCCAGGAACACCAAGAATTGTCAGCAGCCCCCAGAAGCTAGGACGAGGCCAGGAAAGATTCTTCCCTAGCGAATTTAGAAAGAGCATGGCACTGCCAACACCTTGATTTCAGACTTCTAGCATCCAGAACTCTGAGAGAATACATTTCTGTTGCCAGAAGCCACCTAGTTTGAAATTTTGTAGTTATTGCAGCAGTCCCAGGGAACAAAGACAGCTGGGCTTCCTGATTCTCCTGCACATTACACCTGCTGAGGTTGGGATGTCTGGGGTCTCTCCTTGGCCCACTGGTCTGGTGTCTCAGCTGAGATGGCTGGAACATCTGGGGCTCTCTCCACATATGGCATCCATGCATCAGTAGCGTGGGTGTCCCCAGAGCATGGCAGTCTCAGTGCAGGAGGAGTTTTACATGGCAGCTGGTTTCCCCAGAGCCGGTTTCCCAAAGCCTGGACCTAGAACATGGCACAGCATGATTTCCACCACATTCTAATGGTCAAAGCAGTCACAGAGCCACTCGTGTTCAAGAGGTGGAGATACTGGGCTCACCTCTTTAAGCCACCCCAATGACCATGGATGATATGTGATTTGAGGAGGTCCTAAAAAGAAACCCCTGTCCCTTACCTGCCCCGATATACCACGGAAGATGCCTTATCCTTTTCTTCATTAGCCATAGGGTCCTGGGAAATGTAATATTGTCTCTATGGGCTTATCTCAGCAAATCAGAGGAAACATGAAGTCCTCAATACTGTGCCCCAAGAGTGCCATTGAAATGATAGTTCCGGTTTTTTCTTAGTCTGATGGCATCCTAGGAAAAATAGCCTAGCCTTTATCTCTTGCCACCAGGGCACAAGGGAAAATGTAGTCCTGTCCTTCCTTCTTCCTTACTGCAGGGCTTCCAGGGAATTCTGGCCATCAGATTATCCCTCTCATTTATCTCCTGTCTCAGAGACCCCCCAGGAAATGCAGATGCCTCTCCTTAGAACAACAAAGTAGTCTTGACCTTTGGAGCTGGGGAGAAGAGACTGGAAAGTTAGTGCTTGGGTAAGTGAACTGGAGCCCAGAAATAGGAGGGCAATGTGGAGGTGGCTTAGGTGGAGGCGCACCTAGAACTGCTCCCAAGGCTGGGGGCCAAGTGCTTGGGTTCTACAATGTGACCCCTAATTCCAGGAACTGGATGAAAGGTGCCTCCCCATTCATCATTGCAAAGATTGATGCTAGGGAGGAGGGAAGATCGGGCCTTGTTCATTGGTATAAAAATCTTTATTTAAGTATAAAATATTAAATAAAACAAATATTAATTAATAATAACATCAACGGTGCAACACTGCTAACATAATAAACCTCTCTTGCTGGCCTGCGGTCTTTCTTCAGCTTTTCTTTCCTGGTTCTGCAACTCTGTGAGACAGGTGTCCTAATGGCTGGGAAAACAGACCCAGAGAGGGTGGCACACTGGCCTGAGGTCACACAGCAAGTCTGCAGGGCTGGGAGCTGAGGGCAGCTGACATCCCTGGATCCAGCCAGGGTAGGGGGAGTGGGGGATCAGGTCCAGAGGAGAGTGCCTCCCCATAGTCTGGCAGTTAGTAGCAAGGTGACGGTGAGGCTGAGGTGGGCAGGACCAGGCCGGGGGGCACTGCCTATGCGAGGCTGGTGATCCAGGATTGGGTGGTTACAGCTGTTCCCAGTACAGCATGAGACATTGAGATGGGTCATGCTGAAGGCTTCAGCCACGTGGAGACTCTGGCACCATGAGGGGGTCGCACAGCCTCGAACTGTGTAGCTCGGGTTGCCCAGCCCTGAGGAGAGAGAAGACTGCATGAGACTCCCAGCTCCTGGGGCTGGGCCTGCAGTGCTCACTGGGTGACATGCCACCTTGTGGTGGATGCCACCCGAAGAAAGCGGCAGTTTCAAGTGTGGTCCCTCAGACCCTTTCGGGGGAACCAAGAAGTCAAAACTACTCTCATAATAATGCTAAAGCATCATTTGACTTTTCCACTCTTGTAAGTGCACAGTGGGTTTTCCAGAAACCCTGGGACATGTGACTGAATGCAGAGCCCCATATGAGGATTCAGCTGTCTTCTATTGAGCCGGACATTAAAGAGATTTGCAAAATAGTAGAACAATGCTGGTCTTCTTGTTAAATGTTTCCATTTTGGAGACTTTTTTTTTTTTCTAGTAAAAAATATGTTCACATGGAATGAGGTTTTATTTTATATTTATATTTTATTATATTTATGTTTTCTATAACCCACTGGAAAACCCACATGGAGTGGGGTTTTATTTTATATTTTATATTTAAAATAAATTAATAGGGATGCCTGGGTGGGTCAGTAGGTTAAGCGTCCAACTCTTGGTTTTAGCTCAGGTCATGAGATCAAGCTCCGTGTCCGGCTCCACACTGGGTATGAAGCCTGCTTAAAATTCTCTCTTCCTCTCCTTCTGCCCTCTCTCCCTCCCCTACTCACAGGCTCTCTCTCTCTCTCTCAAAATAAAAAATAAAAAATTAATAATTAATAAATACATCTCTTAAGATACCTCAGTTTTAACTCCTGATGCAGTAAATATCTATAGATATAACTGACATAAGTAATAATTTTTGAAAGCACAAAAGAGTTTTGAGATGAAAAGGTGTGACAATCACTGGAGTGGGGAGACATGCCTGGGATGGCCCAGGATGGAAGCCCGGATGTCCATGAAGTCCCATTGCTTGTGGAAAGTCCCATGCCCAGAGAAGTCCACATTTCTGTTGCTGAAACACCTGCTTCTTCTTCTTCTTCTTTTTTTTTTTTTTAATTTTGTTTACTCGTGAGAGAGGCAGACACATAGGCAGAGGGAGAAGCAGGCTCCCTGTGGGGAGCCCGATGTGGGACTCATCCCAGGACTCTGGGATCACGACCTGAGCCAAAGGCAGATGCTCAACCACTGAGCCACCCAGGTGCCCCAAACACCCACTTCTTAATGAAGTCCTAATTCCTGATGACACTTTGCACCCCCGCGAAGGAAGGCCTCTCTTTCCCACAGGAAGACCCACCTCAGCAAAGTCAACCTCTAGCCGACAACCCCTGCCCACAAGTGTCCTCTCCCAGCCTCCTAGAAGGGCTCACCATTAGTGCCCGTGGCGTCCAGACATTGGTTCATGGGGCCTCGGCAGGCAATCAAGGAAGTCTCTTCGGAGGAACAACCATGGGTGCTGTTCCCCTCACAGCCAAAACACTGGAGGCCGTTCAGAGGCAGGTTTTGAAGCTCCAGGACTTGGAAGAAGACAAGCGACACAGAAACCAAGGAAATTAGTCTGGGGGTGTGGGCAGGGGAGGGGTGGAGGGGGGTCCTTCCTTGTATTACCCTCCCCTAGAACTGTCAACTCGCAGCTTGAGATGTCATGGAGCCACCTTGTGGTCAGGCCTTGGAATGGCACTGTCTTCTGGGGGGTTCTTTCTAGAACCTGTGAGAGAAATCCCACCTGCCGGCTCCTCCTCAGGCCCTATCTGACCAGGCGAGCAGCTGTGGAAGATGAAACAGTCCCTGCCCTACAGCACTGACCACTTAGAGCGACATTGTCCAATATGGTGGCCACTGGCCATGTGCGCTTGTTTACATTTACCATGAAATGAATTCATATTAACTAAAACTCAAAATTCAGTTCCCATTGCAAGTGCTCAATAGCCATACGAGTTGGTGGCTACCATATTGGACAGTACAGATGTAGAACATTTCTGTCACCGTGGAAAGTTCTGTTGGACGGTACTGGTTTATAGAGGCAGAATATCACGAAGGAGCGAGATTATAGTGGAGGGGAGGGACAGGGAGTGTTTCCCTGAGGACGAAATTTAAATCCAAGACCTAACAAATGAGAAGGAGCCAGCCAGGTAAACTCATGGGGGAGTCGTGTTCCTGGTGGAGGGTACCTCATGGGCAAAGGCCACGAGGCAGGATGGAGTTTGGCAGTTGCAGAAACTCAATGTAGATCATCAGGCAGACGGGTGCCGGATTACACAGAGCACAGGAGGGTCTTTGGATTTTATTTTGAGAGCAAGAAGTGGCTGCAGTGCTCGAGGATGGAGAGTGACATGCTCTGGCTGACGTTTTTTTAAAAGATTTTTATTTATTTACTTATGAGAGACAGACAGAGAGAGAGAGAGAGAGAGAGAGAGAATGGCAGAGACACAGGCAGAGGGAGAAGCAGGCTCCATGCAGGGAGCCCCACGTGGGACTCGATCCCCGGTCTCCAGGATCAGGCCCTGAGCTGAAGGTGGCGCTAAACTGCTCAGCCACCTGGGCTGCCCTCTGGTTGACATTTTTAAGAAATCACTCTTGCAGGGCACGCCTGGGTGGCTCAGCGGTTGAGTGTCTGCCTTTGGCTCAGGTCGAGATCCCGGGGTCCTGGGATTGAGACCTGCAACAGGCTCCTCGTCAGGAGCCTGCTTCTCCCTCTGCCTGTGTCTCTGCCTTTCTCTCTGAGTCTGAATAAATATATAAAATATTTTTTAAAAATCACTCTTGCTGCTCTGTTGAGCATTGGATTGTAGGAGGCAAGAGTGGAAGCAGAGGGACCAGCAAGAAGGTTATTGCAACAATCTAGGCAAGAGCTCCTGGTGGCATGGACCAGAGCACTGAGCAGTGGAAAAATTCAAGGAAGTATAAAGTTCTTGGCAAAAGTTTGGTGGCCTCATTGAATTCCCACACAAGCCTTCTTTGAGGAGGGGCTTTCAGAAGAGAGAGAGACCTAGAGAGGAAGGGGTGGCCTGTGAGTGAGTGAGAGAGTGGCAGTAGCCCAGGTACACCTCTGTCCCGACCCCAGACCTCACTCCATGTGGTCCCCCGTCCCTCACCTGGGCCCGCATTGCATTTGGTGGTGTTGCAGCACTGCAGGAAGTGGAAGGTGTGGTTGTTGTGGAAGCCGGTGGGGCCTGGGCAGCCCGGGAGGTTGCCACAGCCGCGGGTGTGGTGCTCATCCCTTGGACTGTCTGTCGGGGGCAGAGGAGAGAGGTCAGATTGTTCAGGGGCTGAGACTGGCTTTGTCCACCACTGCACCAGTCATCTGTCCATTTCCTGCCTCACTGTTCACTATAGGAGCCTCGTTTTATTTGGGGCAGCCATATATCGAGCCAAAGAACACATTTTCCAGCCTCCACAGGTATAATCATGTAGCTAAGTCCTGGCCAATATGATATAAATAGAAGACTTCATGAGACTTCCAGAAAGGAGAACCCTCACAAAAGGAGGGGTGCCTACTTCTTGTCCCTCTTCCTCTTTCCCCTTCCTGGAACTTGGACATGAGGCCTGGAGCTCTGGTGCATCTTGGATAATGAGGCAATCTTGAGAATGGAAGCCAATATACAAGCAACATGAAGGTATCTGGGTTCCTGGTGACAGTAGAACTGTCCTGTGGCTCAGGACTTTCTGTCATGGGACTTTTTTGTGTGTGAGAGAACTGACTTTCTACCTTGCTTAAATACTTGTTATTCTGGGGTCATTGTTAAGGGTGGCTTTGGGGTGGAACAAAGCAGGGAGGAGGAGCTGCTGGCAGGAAGAGCTCACCTTCCAGGCCCCTGTGGGTCACCACTTCCACACACTGTTCTGTAGGGCTGCGGCATTGCAGGCTCTGGTCCAAGCCCCTCTCACAGCTCAGATCTGAGGAGCCGCAGGAAACACATTCGAGGTAACGGCTTCGGGTTCGGGGAAAGGTGGAAACCCGACCTGTTTGGGGAGAGGCGGGATGGTAAGACTCCATGAGAGAGTTCAGAAAATCTAGCTCCCTTGAAGCTCACCTTAGCATCAATTCCTCCTAATCTCACCTTTCAGTCAATCATCAAAGCCTTGCCCATCCCACCTCCTGTATCTTTCTAGCATTCATCCCCTCCATCCCCAAGACCAGGTCAGAACGCCTTCAATACCAGCTTCCTCCCTGGCCTCCTGCTTTCCATCCTTGCCCCCGACCCCACCCACTGCATCCCCACATGGCCCTAGAAGGATGTTTCTAATACTCAAATCTGATCCTGCCTCTGCTCTGTTCAAAACCCCTCCATGGCTCCCCAGTGCCCTCGAATAAAATCCAAGCTACTCAGTGTGGCATTCAAGGCCAATCGACATCTGGGTCCGGGCTACCTCTCCTGCCCATCTCCCTCCACTAACCCTTCAGACTACTCCTCATGACTTCCCACATTCTCTGAATGTACATGCTGACTGGCATCCAGCCTTTGCCAGGAACACGCTTCCTTGGCCCCTTACTTTCCCTGTCTCCTCCTACTCATTCTTCAGGCATCATCTCAAATTTCACCTCCTCTGAGAAGCGCTCCCTGACCTCTGAGGCTGGATCAGATGCCCCTCTGGGCTCTCCAATCCCAGCCATGCCCACTTTGGGTCATCCCTGTCTGACTGGACTCTGAGCCCTGGGGGTAGGACCAGGGCTGTCCTGATCATTACTGTGTCCCAACACCACCCAGCACAGGGCCAGGGCCAGTGCCAGGGCCAGAAAAGACATTCAGTAAATATTTGTTAAATGAATGAATGAATAATTGCTTAAAACCCTGCTATTGTTCCCTGTGGTCGTCAATCTCCAAGAAGGCGACCACTGGTAGGCATGCTTCCTGGTAGGCATGCGCAAAGAATAGGGCTGACCTGTGTCATTAATGGGATATTGCGGAAATGACCACGTATGACTCCTGTGCTAGATCATAAAAGGCGTCAAACTTCTTCCTGGCTCTCTCTTGGATTACTTGGTCTGGAGGGAATCCAGCTGTCATGTGGTTAGGACACTTAAACACCCCATGGTGAAGTCTACGTGGCAAGGAACTGAGGCCTTTGTCCAAGCCACAGAGCAGACCATCCATGTGAGTAAAGCTCCCTCGGGAGCCTTCCAATGACTGTAGCTCAGCTGTCCTCTTGACTGCAGCCTCATGAAAGATCTAGAACCACCTACTTAAGCCAATTCCAGATTCTTGAGCTTTCAGAAACTTTGTGAAATAATACATGCTCATTTTTGTTTTAAGTTTTGGGACAATCTATAATGTGGTGATAGATAATTAATACACTATTTGATTATGTCAGGGATCCAAGCCTCACTTGATTGGTTTGTGATAACTCTACCTCTCACACCTGCTGGTCCAGGCCAAGTGGATGAATTATTTTTCCCTGGAAACACTATAGTCATTCCTCTGGCCAGGCCTTGGCTCACACCATTCCAAAGCCTGGCATGCCCTCCTTCCTGACCCCATATATCCAGCTGAGTTGGGGCCAAGTCTTACATAAGGGAGAGGGCAGTCTCAGCTACTGTCTCAACTGGCAGGCCAGCTGCTGGAATTAGGTGAATCATTCAACATCCAAAGCCAAATCTTCCCCAACCCTAAAGAAAATAAGTAAAATGCCAAAACCCATGTCTTCTCACATGAGTTTCCGTGAAAATGAAAACACAAATTGCCATCACTACCATCATACCACCCTTGGGTTGCTTTGTGAACTCTTCTTATGTCACTCTTCTAAATGTGGCTGATCCTCATTATTTTGTCTTAGGCCCTTTTCATTTCTCGTGATGCACACTTTCTCCCATGGGGATGTTATCCATTGACCTGGCTTCATTTCCACATGTCTGCTGGGAACTCACTACAGGCAGGACTTCTCTCTGAGCTCCACACCTGTACACTCATTTGCCTCTTGGTGGCCCTCTGGCCACCTCTCAAACACCTGGAGTCTCTACATGCCCCCAAGGAAGCTTTCCATTTTCTCCATCTTCTCCAAACTTGTCCTTGTCTCCTGAATTCCATATCTCTGAAGTGGTCCCATTCAGTCTCCCAAAGCAGAAACCTGGCAGGTTCCTTGATCCTCCACATCTAGGCATCAATCTGAAGACTTCTACTGACCTGTCTTCTAGTTCTTTAATCCTTTTGCCTCATTGCTTCTGGTCTTCATTAAGTACATCTATTGAGTTCTTAATATCAGTCCGTATTCTGTGTTTCCTGTTTGACTCTTTTAAAAAATGGGACCCACATTTCTGCTAAAACTTGTCCTTTCCTCTATTTTTTTGGACTATATTGATCATGGCTATTTTAAATTTTCCTGTTTAATAACTCCACTATCTGAATCATTATGAGTCTGTTTCTACTATTGGATTTTTCTCTAGGTTTCCAGTTTATTGGTCCTTTTAATTTTATTTGGGATGCTTTGTAAATTTTTATTAGATTCCAGGCATCCAAATGAAAACTTGTAAAGGCTCTAAATAATGTTATTTTCTTCCCAAGAAGGTCAGGTTTTCTTCTCGCTGAAGATCAGGTGTAGGCGTTTTTAGGGCTGGTCTCTTTTAGTTTTGCCCTTATGCCTAGGGTATGGTCTCAGAGGAAAGCTTGGGATGGTTACCAAGGCCTCTCTCTCCAACTTGGCAACTTTGGTTTCCCCAGCATCATATGCCTGCTGGAATCCTCGTTCAATTCTGTCGCTTCCCAGATACTATTTTCTGCTGAGTTTCTTGGAGTCTCACCCTCTGCATATATGGCTTGCCAGGAAATCTGCAGATTTGGGGACTCCCTTTTCTGTGGTTCCATTCGTTCCAGGATTCTACCTTTCATTTTCATTTTCCAGACACTCTGGCAACCCTAGACTCTAACCCCTGTCTTCTCAGTCTAGCAATGATCTCTTTTATTTGGGTTTTATTTCCCCTTCACAGTAGTGAATTGGGAAGTGCACTCAAGGATTAAGCCAGCTTTCCACAGAACTCAGTTTCCGTGCTTCTTTTATTTCAAAGATTGTAGCACTGCAAGTTCCTCTCTTCATCAGCTGCTCTCCACTGACCTCAAGTAATTGTTTATCATGTGTCTAGCTTTTCTTTCATTGGCAGATTAGTTTGATACATGTGACTCCATCATGACCAGAATTGCAAACCCACCCCCATGTCTAATCCACCAAGTCCTGCTCATCTACCTGCTAAATAGCTCTTGAAATCCACTCACTTCTCTCCATGTGCAGGGTTGACATTCTAATGCATTCACGCTCTTCTTCATCTGGACAGCCTTACCCACCTCCAAGTTGGACTGCCCTCATCTACTTTTCCTCCATCATTGCTTTCCTCTGAGGTCAGAATAATTTGTTCAAGAATACAAATCTGATCATGATACTCTCTGCTTAAAACTCTTTTATGGCCGAGGCACCTGGATGACTCAGTCGGTTGAGTGTTAGACTCTTGGTTTCCACTAAAGTCATGATCTCATTATTGTGGGATCAAGCCCCTTCACCCCTGCCCTGCACTCAATGGGGAGTCTGCTTCAGATTCTCTTTTTCCTTCTTCCTCTGCCCCTCCCCCTGATCATGCTCTCTCTCGCTCTCTCTCTCAAATAAATAAAAGAATCTTAAAATAAAAAAAAACCCCACAAAACCCTTGGAGCACCTGGGTGGTTCAATTGGTTAAGCGTCCAACCTCATGATTTCAGCTTAGGTCATGATATCATGGGTCATGATATTGAGCTCTGAGTTGGCCTCTTCATTTAGCCATCTGGATGTCTGCTTGAGATTCTCGCCTTCTGCCCCTCCCCGCCACTCTCATACTTACGGGCTCTCTTGCTCTCTCTTTCTAAAATAAATAAATAAATCTAAAAAGCAAACAACCAAAAAATCCTTTTATGACCTCCTACTGTTGCCTGTATGGTCTATATTCCACACCACAGCCTAGAAGGCCCTGTGTAATATGACCCTGCCAATTTCACCAGCTCCTCTTTCCTTGTTTTATCCCTTTCTCCAGCCACATCACTTTCATCTACCTCTGGGCTCTTGTGTCTGTTGATTTTCCTAAAAAACTCTTTCCATTGTCTTTTTAACAGTCTTACTCCTACTCATCCCTCAAGATGCAGCATAGTCATTGCTTCCTGTAGGAAAACTTCCTTGACCCAAGTACAGTTTCTCCCCTAGGGTCCCACAGCCCCTACTCTTCATCCATCTCAGCCCTGATCACTCTGGCCTCTGTCTCCTTTATCTCAGCCATGAAAATTCTGGACTGTACTTCCCAACTACAGCTCTGACCCCTCTAAGACCAGAGAGCTCATGGTTCTGATCCCTCTGCCTGTGCTTCCCATCCTGGTTCTGACTAATCTGAGAAGTCAATGTCTGGTGATGGGTCTGTCACTCCTATTCCCACCCTACTGGACTGTAAGCCCATGGTAAGGCCCAAAGCTAACTTGGTCACTTCTGTATCCCAGTTTCACATAAATACAGGATGCTGTTTAACCAACTATTCTGGTCACCACAAACAGGGTAAAATGGCCTTAGAAATGGTGGGGGGTAGCTGTGGGGCACCTGGATCGCTCAGTGGTGGAGTGTCTGCCTTTGGCTCAGGTCATGATCCCAGGGTCCTGGGATCAAGTTCTGCATCAGGCTCCCCGTGGGAAGTCTGCTTCTCCCTCTGCCTATGTCTCTACCTCTCTCTGTGTGTCTCTCATGAATAATTAAATAAAATCTTTAAAAAGAGAAAAGAAATGGGGGGCTGATATTGTTTTACCATTTACTACATTACCAAACTGACAGTTGCTTTCTCAAGCTTGCTGTTGGACCCCTGACCACTCCCAACTCTCTCTTTAGAACCCCATGCCTCCAAGATCCATCAGCTACAGCGAGGGCTGTGGGATTCTTCTGATTGGTCAATATCTTCTGCATTGACTGATATTGTTAAATATTTTTAATATTATCTATGATTAGGAGAATCACTTAGACTTGATTATCAGTACTTCCCTTACGCACATCTAACAAAAAGATGAAGCTGTGCCCTCTCTCTTGTCATTTCCTTGATAATAAACATCTGATTCAGTCTCTGCCAGAGAAAGTTTGAGGTCAGGATGGATGAACAAGAAATAGTGCAAACGTAGGTGCTCTGCTTACTGACGTCATTGTGACTGGTCTGGTCTTAACCAATTTCCTTCCTTACCAGGCTCAGAAAGAGGAATCCAAATGCACGACCAAGCAACATGCATCCATGCTTCCCACCCTCTCCTGTGGAAACTGGAGAATTTGAGCTTTTCTAAGTCTTTTTGTTAAACTGACATTTGAGAGTTGGGACTGGTGGGGAGATAGTCAGGAGGATGATGAGTACGGGGTTGGGGATGGTGAGGGCTGCCCAACTCACCAGAGGTGGGTTTGTTGCACAAGTTGGTCCCACATACGGCTTCCGTAAGAGTGATGATCTTCATGCCTGTCCGATAGCTCATGGTCCTGTTGCTCTTCTCTGGGTGGGTACAGCCTCTCTCCACCACCTCCAGCTCATCACCATCTGTGAGGAATGTGTCTTTGTTATCCCAAAGGCTCCCCCAAGCCCAACCAGCCTCTGACACTCCTGACCATAAGGTCACCCACTTCTGGGGCTGATCCTTGCCAGGCCTCTGCTCTTGGGTCCAACTGTCTCCCCTCCTCATCCTCCCATCACAGGGGGCCTACCATCTCTTAGTGGCCACACTATCACTGAGGCTGACTGGATCCATCTACCCCTCTCCCCCAGCTTAAATTTGAAAGATACAGTTAAAGTCTTCTGTTCATCTCCCTAAATCCCATTCCCCTTATGCCCTGTCCAGAAGCAAGCACTGGTGTAGGTAATTCCCACACTAGATATGCATAACAATGTATACTATTATTTATAATATACTATTAATTATTTATTGTATATTGTTATATACTATTTATATGAAAAGGTACCATACCCTGCAACATGTTTTTTTTTTTCTCTCAACCTGATGTTTTTGAGATGTATCCACTTTTTTTTTTTTAATTTTTTAATTTATTTATGATAGTCACAGAGAGAGAGAGAGAGAGAGGCAGAGACATAGTCAGAGGGAGAAGTAGGCTCCATGCACCGGGAGCCCGATGTGGGATTCGATCCCGGGTCTCCAGGATCGCGCCCTGGGCCAAAGGCAGGCGCCAAACCGCTGCGCCACCCAGGGATCCCGATGTATCCACTTTAATATCTACAGCTCAAGTTCCTTCATTTAAACTGCTGTGGAGCATTCCACTGTGTGATTATACCATAATGTTTCTCCTCTGCTGATGACTAATCCATACCACAAACATGATTGCTAAGAACATTTTTATACATGTGTCCCTGGGCATGTATGTCTGAGGTTCTTCGAGGTTTCTATACTCCTAGGAAATTAAACTGCTGTCTCTAGGGTATGCTAATCTTCATCTGCACTAGATATTGCCAAATTGCTCTGTGCAGTGGATGCACCAATTTGTCCCCATTAGCAGGGTCTGCAGCTCCACAACCTCATCCATCCCAGCACTGTCAGATTTTTAAATGCTTGTCAAACTGGTAGGTATGAAATTGGATCTCCTTGTCTTTTTTGTCTGCATTTCTCTGATTACTGGTGAAATAAGGTTTCTTGGTCACTTGAGTTCCCTGTTGCTCTGTAGAGGGGGAGCCCACCTTCCCATATGCGCATGATCGTGGTCCTGCAGAGGTCCTGGCCAGGGGTACACTCTTCCACCTGGCACTTCCCAGTACTCCCACACAGCATGCACTGCAGGCTCCAGGAGACTGGGTGGGGAAGAGGAAAGAGAGGAGAGATTGTTACAGTTCTGTGCCGCGATCTCCCCCTGCCCCCTTCATGCCCCAACACTAGGACCAAGTCTCCAGGCCTTGGGTGCTCAGGTTCGCGCTCCACATTCTTCCCGACCCCCAATTCCAACCCTGGGTTCAGGTCAGCAGTACTTCCGGTCTATCTCTAGCCCAACGTTTTATCTACACCCCCTACCATAAAGCTCTATCCCCTCTCATAATCCTTCCCTAAAGTTCTGTCCTGGCTCATTTTCCCTTGAATTCTGTATCAGCGCGCGGCCTACCCTGAATCCAGTCCCACCCTCTTTGTGGATTGGGACGTTATAGCCCAGCTCCAGTTTAGATCCTTTCCCCCACCCCACTGGCCTACGGTCTATTCTGCTTCGCAAAGTCTCCTAAGGGTGTTCTGCTCTCACTCAACTGCAACTGATCTTTACAGGCTATTCCAGTTCCCAGTGCCTCTCACTGACTGTCACCCCATTAATGCCCTTTCCACAGCCTCTCCCCATCGTTCTCTCCCCGCTCATCAGTCCAGGCCAAAGTTCTAACTCCGCCCATCAGCCCTGGGGAGCATCTTTTTTTTTGTTTGTTTGCTTTTTAAAGATTTTATTTATTTATTCATGAGAGACACAGAGAGCCAGAGACATAGGCAGAGGGAGAAGCAGGTTTCCTGGAGGGAGCCCCATACAGTACTCCATCCCAGGTTCCCGAGGATCACGACCTGAGCCAAAGGCCGGCGCTCAACCACTGACCACCCAGGTGCTGCACTAGAGAGGTTCTAGCCCCAACTGTAGCCTCCTCAAAGTTCTCTACCCCCCAGCTCCTCCCCCAGATTCTCCCCCGACCCATTAGCACTTCCTGAGGTTGTCTCCCAGCCTCCACAGCTCCTCCCCCGAGGGCCTCTCCCCGCCCCCACCCCCTCCCCCGAGGTTATCTCCCCGCCCACTAGCTCTTCCCGAGGTCCTCGCCCCGCCTCCAGCCCCGCCCCAGGTCCTCTCCCCGCCCACTAGCTCTTCCCGAGGTCCTCTCCCCGCCCCAGCCCCTCCCCCGAGGTCCTCTCCCCGCCCCAGCCCCGCCCCCGATGTCCTCGCCCCGCCCCCGGCCCCTCCCCAGGTCCTCTCCCCGCCCACTAGCTCTTCCCAAGGTTCTCTCCCCGCCCCCAGCCCCGCCCCCGAGGTCCTCTGCCCGCCCCCAGCCCCTTCCCAGGTCCTCTCCCCGCCCACTAGCTCTTCCCGAGGTTCCAGCCCCGCCCCCAGCCCCTCCCCTGAGGTCCTCTCCCCGCCCCCGGCCCCTCCCCAGGTCCTCTCCCCGCCCACTAGCTCTTCCCGAGGTTCTCTCCCCTCCCCCAGCCCCGCCCCCGAGGTCCTCTCCCCGCCCCCAGCCCCGCCCCAGGTCCTCTCCCCGCCCACTAGCTCTTCCCGAGGTTCTCTCCCCGCCCCCAGCCCCGCCCCCGAGGTCCTCTGCCCGCCCCCAGCCCCGCCCCAGGTCCTCTCCCCGCCCACTAGCTCTTCCCGAGGTTCCAGCCCCGCCCCCAGCCCCTCCCCCGAGGTCCTCGCCCCGCCCCCGGCCCCTCCCCAGGTCCCCTCCCCGCCCACTAGCTGCTCCCGAGGTTCTCTCCCCTCCCCCAGCCCCGCCCCCGAGGTCCTCTCCCCGCCCCCAGCCCCGCCCCAGGTCCTCTCCCCGCCCACTAGCTCTTCCCGAGGTTCTCTCCCCGCCCCCAGCCCCGCCCCCGAGGTCCTCTCCCCGCCCCCAGCCCCGCCCCAGGTCCTCTCCCCGCCCACTAGCTGCTCCCGAGGTTCCAGCCCTGCCCCCAGCCCCGCCCCCGAGGTCCTCTGCCCGCCCCCAGCCCCGCCCCAGGTCCTCTCCCCGCCCACTAGCTCTTCCCGAGGTTCCAGCCCTGCCCCCAGCCCCGCCCCCGAGGTCCTCTGCCCGCCCCCAGCCCCGCCCCAGGTCCTCTCCCCGCCCACTAGCTGCTCCCGAGGTTCCAGCCCCGCCCAGCAGCACCCCCCGTAGTTATTTCTCGGCCCCCTAGCGCCGCCCCGGCGCCTTTGCCCGCACGCCAGGCCTCCCCTGCTGCGATCCGTTTCCCACTCCACACTCGCAGTCTTCCAGAGTCATTACTCATTCTTGGCCGCGAAAGGTCCGGGGAGCTTTCCGGGTTATTCACTGTTGAGCCGCTCCGCAACCCCCGGCTCTCTCTCGCCCGGCCCTGACTCAGTTCCTTCTCAGTTTCTTCTCGCTTTTCAACCCTGTCCCGTACATTTTCCGAGAAAGGAGTTGGGAGGGTAGCTAGGGGAGAGCGAAAGGGAAGGGTCCTCCGGGACGAGCCCTGGATCCCCGGCCCCCGTCTCTGCGACTTCCGGCTCGGTCCTCGGGGTCTCTCAGGGGGCTGGGTCGGTGCGGCGACCGGGTGGTGCGGGGAGGGCTCCGGCAGAGCGGGGAGAGCCGTGGACGCCCCTGCGGGGCCAGGCTCGCACTCACTCAGGCTGGAGGTAGGTTACCCCTCTACAGGGTTGAAATAGCTTGGGCCGTCCAGTTTGAAAATGCACGGAAGGAGCATGGAATAAAGAGCGCGCTCACTCCACCGTGGCTGCTATTAACCGCCCTTGCTCCGCTCCTATTTTCTGAGCACCTACTGTTTGCCAGGTATACTGCTGTGTGCGGCTGCAGATGGCAGGAGGATTATTATGCGAGTGGGACGGCTGGGGACTGAGCCCTCTTCCAACTCATCAAACTCTGGGCACCCCCCCTCCCGCTCGTCCCCCCTCTACTGCGTCCCAGTTCCCAGCGCAGGCGTTTGGGCACCCAGGCCCTACCTGGAACGCAGGTCTGAAGCAACAGCCCCAGCAGCGGCAGCAGCAGCGGATGGCCCATGTCTGGAAGCAGCTCCTGTCTGTGGCTCCCTGCACCGCTCCGTCTGGCCCAGGGAAGGAGACAGTTTTGTGGCCCCGGGGCTCCTCCCAGAGATTTTACGAAAGAGCGAGTCAGCCCCAGATGCGTGGGTGCTTCCCCCTCCTCCCCCACTCACCCCTCCTCTTCAAACACTTCCTTTGCCAGGGCGCGGCCGGCCAGGAGTAGGGGGCTGGCTCTGCTGTGACTCATGTGGCCATGGTCACAGCTGTCTCCCGGCTGCCAAGGTGCAAATTCCGCTTCTCCTTCCTCCTGCTACGGGACCTCAGCACGGGATTGAAACTTGTCCTGGTGGAATCAGAGAGCGACACAAACCATAAGAGACTCAACTCTAGGAAACAAACAGGGTCGTTGGAGGGGAGGTGGGTGCAGGAATATTAGAGTACTGGGTGTTATATACAACTGATGGATCACTGAACTCTACCTCTGAAGCTAATAATACACTATATGTTCATTGAATCTAAATAAAATAAAATAAAATAAAATAAAATAAAATAAAATAAAATAATAAAATAAAATAAAATAAAATAAAAAACTTGTCCTGATGAGACATTTGTGGCTGATCATTAGTTATTGTTAGGATTTTTGTTAGTTTTGTCAGAAAGGATAATGGTGTTGTGGTTACATGGGGGAAATGTCTTTATCATTAGAGATGCACACTGTAATATTTGGGGGTGAAATAATGTCTCTAATTTGACTTAAAACACTTCAGTCAAGAAGTAGATATTGCTGGTATGAAAATGGTTTTGTGGGAAATTGTTTTCAGTCTTTACAGACATTCACTGAAATATCTGGAGGTGAATGTCACTGATGTCTGCAGTTACTTTAAAATGCTTCAGAAAAAAAGGAAGGCAAAATACATGTATCAGTTCTATCAGAGTAATTTACATGCCATTGTCTTTTCTTCTGTGTGTTTGTAAAGGTCCTCATTAAGTTTTTTAAAAAGTGAAATAAAGGATGCCTGGGTGGCTCAGTCAGTGGTTGAGCATCTGCCTTCAGCTCAGGTCATGATCCCAGGGTCCCGGGATCAAGTCCCACATCAGGCTCCCTGCAGGGAGCCTGCTTCTCCCTCTGCCTGTGTCTCTGCCTCTCTCTCTGTGTCTCTCATGAATAAATAAATATATATATTTTAAAGTGAAATAAAACATAGGGTCGCCTGGGTGGCTCAGTTGGTTAAGCAGCTGCCTTGATTTCCCCTCAGGTCATGGTCTCAGGGTGGTGAGATGGAGCTCTGCATCCTGTTCTGCATGAAGCATGGAGCCTGCTTAAGATTCTCTCTCCCTCTCCTCCCTCTGCCTCCTCACCCCTGGCTCCTACTCACATGCATTCTCTCTCATCTTCCTAAAAAAAAAAAAAAAAAAAAAAGTAAAATAAAATGTAAAAGATAATATCTTCCAGTCTCTTCATCTCTTCGTGCTTCTGACCAATTAGAGCAAATTAATGCAGGTGAAAATGCCTGAAACAGTTGCTGGCCTACTAGGAGGGCTCAACAAATTCCTTCAGCCTTTACCAAGAACCTACTTTGTACCAGGCACTGGTTCAAGGAGGAGCTGGGGACACAGCAGGAAACAAAGCAAAGTCCCTGCCCTTGACGATGAAGAGTAAACATGTGTTATTTAATCTCTGGTTCAGGCAGTGATAAGTAACTTCACAGAGAATGACAAACCAGGATGTCGGAAGTAGAAAGGTATAAGTGAGTGAAGGTTGGTTTTCGGTGAGGTGATGCTACAGGGGTTCCCTGATCAGGTGGCATTTGAGCAGAGGCTAAGTGTGGTGAGGGCAGAAGTTGGGCAGATGGTCCAAGTAGAGCTGCAGGGAGAGGCAACAGCCAGTGCAAAGGTCCTGAGGTGGCAGCGTACTGATGAGATCTAGGAACAGCAGAGCTGCCAGTGTGGCTGGAACAAAATAGGGAAGGGAGAGGGTAGTAGGCAAAGAGTGAGTAGTAGCTACCTCTACACTCTAATAAGGAGTGTAGTATTGTTATTCTTATCAATTAATTGAAGCTTTAAGGTAATAATTTTTTTAAAGATGTTATTTATTTATTCATGAGAGAGAGAGAGAGAGAGAGAGGCAGAGACACAGGCAGAGGGAGAAGCAGGCTCCATGCAGGGAGCCCGAGGTGGGACTTGATCCCGTGTCTCTAGGATTAGGCCCTGGGCTGAGGCAGTGCTAAACCGCTGAGCTACCCGGGCTGCCCTAAGGTAATAGTTTTAAGGTAAAGCAAGAACAATCCCAAAGAAATCCTCTCTTCTAACAGGCAGTAGAGCCTAGTGTTTGAGATGTGGAGGCTGCCACCAGACTGGGAGGGTTCAAATTCCAGCAGCTCACTACTGTGTGGGCTTGGGCAGGTTACTTAACCTCCCTGTGCATTCAGCCCCTTAACAAGTGCGTGTCTCCCAGGGCTGGTGTGCTAGGGACATAAAACAATGCACCCAGGGTGCTTGCCACCCTGCCTGGCATGTGGTACGTGCTCAGTAAAAAAACTCTAACTGCCATTGATTATGGTTGGGCCTGGCTCTCCAGAGCTTCTGGGGACGGGGGTGAGGGGTGGAGAGGTGGCAGTGGGGAGGGAGGTGGGGAGGTGTTATGAGTTTGAGGCAGGGGTTGTCATGCTGCCAGCTAAGGGACTGGACTGCTCCCTAGCTTGGTCACCCTGGGCCAACAGATGCCTTTCCTTGCCAGCCTCGATTGTTCCCTCATGTGGAAAGTGGGGCCCCTCTTGGGGTTGACGCAAAGACTGAGGGGGGAATAGAAAGTTGGGGTGTTGGGCCAGGCGGGCTTATGATCCAGCTTCCTGGCACGATGACCTCACTGCCCCCCCACTCTAGCTTTAAAAAGATTTTATTTACTTATTGGAGAGAGAAGGAGGAGGGGGAAGGGCCAAGGGAGAGAGAAGCAGACTCCCCAATGGGCAGGTAGCTCGATGTGGGGCTCGATGTGGAGCTCTATCCCAGGACCCCGGGATCATGACCTGAGCAGAAGCTTGATGGATAGCCACCCAGGCACCTCTCTCACTGCCCCTTCTATTCGCTCTATTCGCTTCTATTCAGCCACCCATCTCCATCTCAGACTGTGCTAGTCTCTCAAAATCTGTCTGTTGTTCCCCTCCTGTGTCTCTCCATCTCTGTCTTTTTCTGCTTTGTTCTTTGTCTTGGTCTCTGTCTCTGTTTATCTCTCTCAATCCTTGTCTCTCTCTCTCTCTCTCTCTCTCTCTCTGACTTTCTCGCTCTATGTCTTCCTGCCTGCGTCTCTGTGTCTTTTTCTGTCTCTGTCTCTATCTCTGCTTCTCTCTTTTCTGGGTCTCTGTTTTTAGAGTCTCTCCAGGGCTGTCTCTCTGTTTCTGTCTCTGTCTCTGTGTGACTCGTTCCCTCTGTCTCTCCCTTAAGTGACACACACCTGTGAGGTCCAGTGACGTGTCACGGGAGGGAGCAGGCGGGAGGCTAGGCCCGTGCACAATCCCAGAAAAGCGGCAGGAATGTCAACTCTTTCCTCCTCATGACTCACCTGGGCCTCGCCCAGCTCCTACCTGCCTGCTGGGTCCTGAGGGAGGCCCACAGGTTTCGGGGGCTTCCCCGGGGCTGAGGAGGGGAGAATCTCCCGCAGAGTCAGAGACAGAGAGAGATCTAGAGAGACAAAGGGCAAGAGACGTGAGATAGAGGGAGATGGTGAGAGAGGAGGATGGAGACCCCAGGGCAGTGAATGAGGGAGAGAGATCTCTCTCTCCACCTGAAAGAAGGACAGAGATGGTGAGACAGGGAGAGTTGGAGAGAATGACATCTGATTATTCTCAAAGAGAACACGTAGAGACACAGAGAAACTGCGTCCATCTGGGACCTCTTCAGCCTCTTTTTTCTTTTTTTAAGATTTTATTTATTTATTCATGAGAGACACAGAGAAAGGCAGAGACATAGGCAGAGGGAGAAGCGGGCTCCCTTCAGGGACCCTGATGTGGGACTCGATCCCAAGACCCCGGCATCATGACCTGAGCCGAAAGCAGATGCTCAACCACTGAGCCACCCAGGCACCTGAACTGAAGGCGTGAACACCGAACCCCAAAGAGCCCCAGATCACAAGCCCTGGACCCTGTTAAGTGGTACTGTCTGTAGAAAAATGAGTCTTTGCAGATGTGATTATGTCAAGGATCTCAAGATGGGGACATTATCCTGATGATCCACGTGGGCTCTCCATATAATCATAAGTGTCCTTACCGAGGGAGGCGGGTGGACATTTGACTATAGACCAAGGGAAGAGACCAGAGTCAGAGAGGAAAGACGCTTTGAAGGTGGAGGAAGGGACCAGGAACAGAGGGAGGCCAGAGCACCCCTCTAGCTCCTGGAAAAGGGCAAGGTGACCCTGCCCCCTAGAGTCTTCAGAAGAAGCACTACCTTGCTCACACCTTGATTTTGGTCCCTTAAAACCCATTTTTTGATTTCTGGCCTCCAGTGCTGTCAGAGAAAACGTGTCTATTATTTTAAGCTACTAAACTGATGCTAATTTGTTAGGGCGACCACAGGAATCAGATGCCAGAGGCTAAGTCACTTGCCTATGATGGCCTGCAGGCAGAGTCGGGATTTGGACCCAAACAGGCTGGCTCTCGGCCAACAAGCACATAACTATATCACCCTGAGTGTTCCCGCTCTGGGGAGAGAAGAACCGGGAGCTAGAAGCCCCCAGGCTCTTTCCATCCTGTCCTCCAACTGGTCCCCTTGGCCATGGCTCCCTCTGGCTTCATGAGGTTGAGCTGACCTGCAGAGAGGAGGGGATCTGGAGGAGAAAAAATTTGTGCAAAGAAGAAAGGTTTCCTCATCTCTAGCCACCAAAGTTGTACAACCAAGTTGCAGTAGCAGAAATAACTCATTACAATTCAAGAGATAATGATGCTAATAGGCAAAAAGCTCTGGTTAAGGGTGGAAGGTACCTTCCTCCACCTCCCCCATCTCCTCCCCACCTCGACAAAAAAGAAAGAAGAAAGAGACATGTTGAAATCCTAAGTCTTAGTACTGAGAATGTGACCTTACTTGGAAATAGGGCTGTTGCTGATGGTGTTAGGATGATGTCACAGTGGGGTAGGGCGGGCCCTATGAACATGTCTGGCATCTTCATAAGAAGATGGCCATGCTCCCAGCTCAGCGGGCAGTCTGCTTCTTCCTGTCCCTTAGTCTCTCCCTCTGCTTGTGCTCTGTCCCCATCTCTCTCTCTCTCTCCCTCTCTCAAATGAATAAATAAAATCTTAAAAAAAAAAAAAAAGAAGAAGAAGATGGCCATATGCAGACAGGGAGACAGGGAGAGGGCCATGGGATGGTGAGAGCAGAGACTGGAGTCAGGGAGCAACAAGCCAAGGAATGCCGGAGGTCACCAGCAAGCCACTAGAAGCCGGCAAGAGGCAGGAGGGACTCCCCCACGGGTTTCCGAGATGGCAGTTCTGCCCGCATCTTGGGTTTGGATTTCCAGCTCCAGATGTGAGACGACACGTTTCTGTTGTTCTAAGCCTCCGGGGTCTGTGGCACTCTGTTGCGGCAGCCACGGGAAACTAACACGGCTCCTATGAATCAACAGAAACGTTAGCACAGGAAAGAAGAGGAAGCATGAATGACTCTTATAAAAGTGGCACTACAGTGGTATTTACATCACTTAGCTTTGGCTGGGTTACAGCACCCCAAAATGGAGCGGCTTAAAACAACACACGTTGCGAGGGGTCGCAGGGCCCAGCTGGTGGAGGCTGGCTTGGCTGGGCCCGGCTGGTCTCGGATGGCCTCGCTTGGGGGTCCTCACTGGGCTGGCCGGGAGGGCCCGGCTGGTCTCGGATGGCCTTGCTTGGGGGTCCTCACTGGGCTGGTCGGAAGGCCCGGAGCCCCCCTCCGAGGGGCCGTCCCCACCCTGCAGGAGGCAAGCTCATTCACACAGGGGCCGAGGGCTCCCAGCAGCGAAGCAGAGACTTGAAATCTTGCAAACCCTCCTGACCCAAGACGCCAAACTCATGCAACATCGCTTCTGCCTCCTTCTATAGTCAAAGCGAGTTCCAAGACTGGTGCAGAGTTGAGGTGAGGGAAACGGACTCTGTCACCCGATGGCAGGAGCTACTACATAGAGGTAGGTCATGGCTGTTTGCATCGTCCCACGCCCCTTTCACCTACAGACTGGCAAAAATAAAACAGCTGGATGATACACAGAGCTGGTGAATCTGTACGGAAGCAGACACTCCCTTACACAGCTGGTGTGAGTGTAAGTTGGTACAGTCCCAGGAAGGGTGATTCTGCAATTGCTCTCAAAATGACAAATGTAGAAAAGCCTTTTGACATAGTAAAACCACTTACCACTCAGGGGAACTTGGCACATGTGTGAAATGATACTGGCACGAAGCTCTTTGTTGCAACATAGTTTGTAATACGCAACAAATGGGAAAATACAGAAATGCACAAAGGTACATATTTATGCATTCGGGGGAAAAATGAAACTGTGTAACTCGAGTTACTTTATTTTCAAGTGGAGAATTTTAGGGGCAGAACAATGCTTTACTGTACGCTGCGGTTTGTGCCTTGAAGCGGGGCGCGGAGGCCTCTATGCCTGTGTGTGTGTCCCATAACTCCTCCCATGTCCCCTCACTTCCGAGTTTCAAATTAAGGGCAAGAACATGTCCTTTGCCTGCCTCTCTACCCTTCATACACTTTATCTCGTGTTTGTGCGGCTCCCAGCCTGACTTATCGGCTGACCTTTGAGGAGATAGGCTTCGAGTCACAAAGCGCCAAGAGCTGCTGCTCCCTCCTCTCTGATTCCGCACTCCAGACTCCAGGACTGATCCCTCTTCTTCCCACTTCTCCTAGACCAAAGGGCTCCCGGTCCCCCCAGGGAAGGCGGTGGGCCTCCTCCCTAAACTTCTCCCTGCCGCAGCATCCCGGCAGGAAAAGCTACCCCAGGCCCCCACCTCCCATAGGTGCAAGCTCCTTGATGTACCTGCCGATTGAGGGCCACCCCGCCTACCCCCCGCCCCTAGAGTCTGGGAAGCCCAACAGCCCTGCGATTGACCTTGAACAGGTCCTTTCTCTTGTTTGGGATCTTTCCGCTGAGCCAAGGGGAGAAGCCAGCCCCAGCCTTGTGGGGCGCGCTGCTGAATGATGGTGACAATACCTACAGCAGCACCTACATCCTTGGGCGCTCTACATACACTGACTCGTGGAGTCCTCATGGCGGGCCTTTGGCACAGGCCCTCCTATTTTCTTTGTTTGACAAATGAGGACACTGAGGCTTTGGTGGGTGACATGACTTGCCCAAGGCCACCGAGCTTGAAGGGGAAGAACTGGAACTTGAACCCCAGCCATCTGGCTCCGAAGTGCTCATCCTCTTCTGGATGGGTGTGTGGTCTCCTTAGAGCCTGAGCATCACTGGCACAGATCCTCCCAACACTCACGTAGCCACCACGTGCCCAGCATTAGCGGTAGACCCTGGAATATGCCAGCATAGTGGACAGACGCACTGAGGACCAAGACATGGAAGGGATATCCCCAGAGTTATACCTCAAGGGAGAGGCAGGTGGGGAGTCAAAGCAGTGAAGAGGCGACTCTGACGGAGACTAAGCATTGGGGCTGGGAGCCCCTCGGGGGTGCTTGAGATCGACCTCACTCCCATTGAACAGATGTGCGAATCAAAGCTGCCCAGTCAGCGGCAGGGGCAGGAGAGAAATGCAGGCCTCCTCTGGCGAGGGCAGGTCATATTCTAGGTAAGGGTAGGGGACTGCTTTCCCTCTTTCTTTTAGGTGAAGCCCAGCAGTCAAGTCTGAGAGGTCTGGGTTCAAATCCTGATTTTGCCGATGTCCTTACTTCACAGCTCTGGACTAGGGCCTTCGTGACTCTGAGACTTAGTTTCCTTCTCTATAAAATGGGGGACTAAATGTGGGTGGGGACTCCTGGGTGGCTCAGAGGTCAACATCTGCCTTTGGCTCAGAGCATGATCCTCAGTCTGGGGGTCGAGTCCCGCATCAAGCTCCCCACGGGGAGCCTGCTTCTCCCTCTGTCTATGTCTCTGCCTCTGTGTGTGTGTGTGTGTGTGTGTGTGTGTGTGTCTTTCATGAATAAATAAATAAAATCTTTTTTAAAAATGGGGGAAATAAGGACTCATTTCAACTGTACCAGCTGTTAAAATATTGAAATACTTCCAGGTCTGGTCAGTAAAAAATCTGCTATCCCAAGACCCCAAGTGCCCCCCCGTGACATATCTGGGTCCTCCTGGGCACCCTAGTGTTCCAGCAACTAAATGTTTAATGCTGGGTCGATGGAGGCCACTGGGTCACTGCTCCAGCAGTTGTGCAGGGTTGTCCCTGCCACATATAGTGGCCTGTACTGATGAACAGAGAATATTTGGAACGCCGTATCCCTCCTGGGAAGAAGGGTAATGCCTTGTAAGACTATTGTAAGGATCCAGTGGGCTAACATCTCCCTGGAATGACCAGGAGCTTGTTAATAATAGCAATAATAATGCCAGCACACCTATCTGCCTTTCTTTGGCTTCATGAGTAACTCAGGCTTCTCCCATGTGCCTCTCAGAACTCAGTTTCCCCATCTCCGTGCTCCCTAAGCCCCTGTCCCCTGCCAAGTGTTCCAGTGACCAGGATGGCAGGTGGGGCCACCCTCTCCCTAGTCTGTTTGCTCTCCTTCTTCCAGGGCTGCTAGCCAAGGCCCTTGAATAAAAGGCCAGGTCACCTGTGTCCTGCTTCCTCCCCTCCGGCCTGGATCATGCTCCAGCTCCTCACTGCTCTGGCGCTCTTGGGAGCGCTGGCCACCCCAGCAGGTAGGCGCATCATGTGCGGTCCCCAAGAGCAAAAACCAAAAAGGAGGGTGAGAACAAGAGTGAGTGAGCGAGCGAGTGAGACAGTCCATGTTCACAGATGTGACTCCAGCTTCAGAGTCTGAGGCCCAGCCCCTTCTACCTCGACTTTTTGTCTAGCAGAGGCAGCCAAACTGCTGGAGAGCATAGTTCTGAGGCCAGGCCACCAGGGTTCAAATCTTGCCTCCACCACCTCTTTGCTGTGTGATCTTAAGCAAGCCACTGACCCTCTCTGTGCCTCAAAAGGGGAAAAAAAGCTGGTGGGGGCATTCATGGAATGAATATGTTCAAAGAGCTTTTTTTTTTTTAATTTTTATTTATTTATGATAGTCACAGAGAGAGAGAGAGAGAGAGGCAGAGACATAGGCAGAGGGAGAAGCAGGCTCCATGCACCGGGAGCCCGACGTGGGATTCGATCCCGGACCTCCAGGATCACACCCTGCGCCAAAGGCAGGCGCCAAACCGCTGCGCCACCCAGGGATCCCTCAAAGAGCTTTTTAAGAGCTTAAAACAGTCTCAGGCCATAAGTAGCCCTGTCCGAAGGGATCCACACTGAGAGCCAAGAGCAGTTACGATTCCTTACTTTGCCTGTCTCCCCTTTGCTTCTAATTCTGCCCTCATTGGCTCAGGTTGGGGATCGAGTGGCCTGGCCCTTAGCCAGGGTCTCACTGCATGATCTGGAGTGGGACTCTAAGCCCCATCTGCTTTCACTTGCCTCGTGTATTCATCCACGAGCAGCAGGTGTGAGACGAGGTTCGCTGTTTTCCGACCGTGCTCCCTCCAGCCTCACGGTTTCTCGGGAGAGCCCCAGGTGCCTCTCTGCAGGTCGACAAGAAGGCTTCCCAGACGGACGCGGGTCTCCCTAGCCTAGCCCAGGAAGGGGCATTTCACTTGCAAGGGAGATGTTTGGAGAAGGAGTTTCCTGGCGAGAACCAGGTCGATTAGCTGGAGATGGCCAGCAGCTCTAGCTTGGTGATGCTGCTCCCTGCCTCTGAACCTTTGCCGTTTTGCCCACCCAGAGCGCCGGCCACACAGCTCCGGGAAAACATCCCATGATCTCCCAACAGCCCTCCCACCCCAGCCTGTACTCCTATTCTGGAATCCTGTGTGTGTGCGCACCCGTGTTTTTCTCCTCAATTGCAGGGTCTGATCATTCCTCTCTCCCCACAGGGACCTCCAAGACGTGTCCAGCCTGCTCTTTGCTGGGAGATTGTACCGAGAGAACCTGTCCTCCCACCAAGGAAGCCTGCTTGTTTAGCCAGATGCAGCTGGGTGGGGGGACCAGAGGGGGCCTGGGTGGAGGACCCATAAAGTGGGTGGGGAAGGGTTTTGTGTGTCGGGGGTGAAGGCATGAAAAAACCACCCCAGGACTGGACTCATAACTCAGCATAGGGCCGCTGGGGTGGTGGGGGGTTAGGGGACAGGCTTCAATGCCAGCTGGGGGATTGCTACAGACAGGGCCACGGTTGGGGCTGGGGTGTGGGGGAGTCTCTGATCTCTCCTCCACAACCTCTGTCCCCAGAAAATGGGAATCTCATCAAGAACGGGTCATGTGTCGCCCCTGGGGAATGCCGAGAAGGTGTCTACTCCCTGACCTATGGCCCCGACTTGAGTCTCTGGGTCAGCATGGCCTGTTGTGAGGACAACTGCAGCAAGGCCACCCGACAAGGTTTGTTGGCAGGACTTGGGGGTCACAGCCCCAGGTAGGGTGTTGGGGGAACTTGACCTCAATTTCCAGCTCTGCCTGGCTGACCAGAGAAAGGAGAACCTCAGTATTCTCATCTGGAAAATGGGTGTGAACTAAATTTTGCAGGGGGTGCCTTCGAGCACAAGGCTGGCATGTAGCAGGCACTGCAGAAATAGTTGCACTCACTGAGTTATTGAGGGGCTGGAGAGGAGCCTCAAACTTTTATTTCTCCTTAGGAGAAGAGCTCCCTTGAGGGCTACTTGAGCAGAGCAGTGTGGGGCGCTTGGGTGGCTCAGTTGGTTAAGCATCTGCTTTCGGTTCAGGTCATGATCCTGGGGTCCTGGATGAAGCCCCACTTCGTGGTCTCTGCTCAGCAGGGAGCCTGCTTCTCCCTCTGCCTCTGCCTGCCACTCTCCCTGCTTGTGTTCTCTCTGTCAAATAAATAAATAAAATCTTAGAGAAAGAAAAAGAAACATAGGCATGGCGATAGGCCCAGTTTAGAGTGAGGCCAGCAAGTACCCCAGGGTGCAAAATTTAAGGAGGCATTCACTTTCAGGCGCTGACTCTGCGCTTGCATGACCTTGAGAGGGAGTGCCTCCTTGCTGGCTTTACTCCATCCAGACCTGGCTCGGAGCTGCGATAAAGATCACTTTTTGTTGCTTGTTTATTTTTCCAAAGAAGGAATTCGTATTTGGCAGGTAACAGCAATGGGGGGAGACCTGGGACAGCTCCACACTCAGGGATACTAGCCATCTTTTCCTTTTTTTTTTTTTTTTTTTTTAGATTTTTTATTTATTCATGAGAGACACAGGCAGAGGGAGAAGCAGGCTCCAAGCAGGGAGCCTGACGTGGGACTCGATCCCGGGACTTCAGGATCATGCCCTGGGCCGAAGGCAGGCACTAAACCACTGAGGCACCCAGGGATCCCCCAGCCATCCTTTTCAAACAACCAGGATTACCTTCCTTCTAAAAATTGTGCTGCTCCCCAAATAAAACAGCCAGTTCCAAGCTAAACGGTCCGCGTGCCATTCAGTAGATAAAATGCCAGTTATGATTCTAACTGCGTTAGACAAAATTCCTATGTGTAGAGAAAGATCAAAAAGACTATCTTGGAATACTCTTGAGTAAGGTCTTTTGGTGGACAATCTATAGCAGTGCTGCCCAGGAGAAATGCAATGTGAGCCATTGACGTAATGAGAGCTTTTCTAGTAGCCACGTTAAAAAGTGCAAAGAAACAGGTGCAATTAATTTTAGTAATGTATTTTATTTGAGGTAACATATCTAAAATATTCTTCTGACATATATGTAATCAATATAAAATTATTAATGAGATATTTTATTGTTTCAAACTAAGCCTCTGAAACCTAGGATGTGTTTTATACTCACAGCACCCCCAAGGCGATCTACCACATTTCTTTTTTTATTTTCGTCATTGATTTTTAAAGTTGATGTAGAGTCGACACACAATGTTACGCTAGTTTCAGGCGTCCGACAAAGTGATCGGACAACTGTATGTGTCACATATGTTATGTTCACCGCAAGTGTAGCTGTACAAAGCCATTACAACTTCATTGACTATATCCCTTATGCTGTACCTTTCATTCTTGTGACTTATTCATTCTATAACTAGAATCCTATACCTCCCACTCCCCTTCACTGATAGTTTTTTAAAGATTTTATTTATTTGAAAGAGAGAGAGAGAGAGAGAGTAAGTGAGGGAGACAGAGCAGGAGCGGGGAGGAGAGGGATAAGCAGGCTCCTTGGGGCTCCATTCCAGGATCCTGGGATCACAACCCAAGCCGAAGGCAGATGCTTAACCAACTGAGCCACCCAGGTACCCCCTCCCCTTCACAAATGTTGTCCCCCCAATCCACCTCCTCTTTGTTAACCATATGTACACGCCTCATCTTCTTTATCCATTCATCTATGGGTGGATGCTTGGGTTGTCTGCATATTTTGACTGTTGTAAATAATGCTACGATAAACATAGTGCATGTATCTTTTTGACCTAGTGTTTTTGCTTTCTTTGAGTAAATACCCAGTAGTGGAATTACTGGATCCATATGGTATTTCTATTTTTAATTTTTTTGAGGAACTTACATACTTACAACAGTGCAGGAGGGAAATCTGCCACATTTCAAGAGCTCAACAGCCACAGGTGCACAGTGGCCACGTATTAGCACAGTTCTGTGGTCATGTTTTCTTTAGTGGACTTTTTTTTAAAAAAAGATTTTATTTATTTAAGAGGAGAGAGAGAGAGGGAGGGAGGGAGACAGAGATGAGAGAGAGGACCTGGGAGGCGTGCAAGCAGGGACAGGGGCAGAGGGAGAGTGCTGAGTGCAGAGCCTGATGCAGGGCTTGATCCTGCCACCCTGAGGTCATGGCCTGAGGTGAAATCAAGAGTGGGACACTTTGAGCCACCCCAGTGGCCCTCTTCAGTCAACTTTTCTGTTTGCCAATATTGCAATTTAAACCCACATTAAAATGATTGGTGGTTTAGTTCTGACTCAGGAAAAATATGCTTAAGCAGTTTTCTCTTAAATGTTTCAGATCTCTAAGCAAGTTCTGGGATTGATCAGGTCGTGGAAAGCCCAAAAGCCACAGCCCTGCTCTTTGGCAGAACACCACAGTATCTTAAAACCTAAAATAACAGGGGGCACCTGGGTGGCTCAGTGGTTGAGCATCTGCCTTCAGCTCAGGTCATGATCCTGGAGTCCTGGGATCAAGCCTCACATCCAGATCCCTGCTCAGTTGGGAGTTTGCTTCTCTCTCTCCCTCTGCCTGCTGCTCCCCCTGCTTGTGCTCTCTCTCTCTCTGTCAAATAAATAAAAATGAAATCTTAAAAAAGAAAAAAAAAAAACCCTGAAATAACAGGATCACTTTTTAATCACTTTTGGAATTCAGTGTGTTCAAGAGAGGGCTTGGGTTTGGATGGTCAGTGGTGTCTCCAGAACAGGGCCTGGTACACAGTGGGTGCTCAAGAAATGTTTGTGGGATCAATAAAAGAATCCACAGGACCCAGCCTGAAGGTCTGTTTAGGACAAGTGTGGGGCAGCCTCACCTTCGGCTCTGGTTGCTGCTCCTCAGAATGTGTCTTCAGGGGTTGGAAGGAGGTGGCTGAGACCAGGCTGATCCCACTTCACAGGAAAATGCTCTGGGTTGTGGTGGGGGTTGGTCGGGGAAGGAGGGCTGCAGGGAGGGGTGGGTGTTTCTTAGCCTTCATCCCACCCTGACCACATCCACTCCCACCAGAGGCACCACCCAAAGCCCAGCTCAACGGAGTGAAATGTCACTACTGTTTTGGGGATAAGTCAGCCTTGTGTGACTCCCGTTCGGTCATGAACTGCACTGGTGATCAGACCGTGTGTCTCACCCTCAACGGGACATGGAATGGAGGTAAGAGTTTCTGGCCCTCAGGAGCAATTTGGGTGATGGGCCTCCCTCTCACCTGCGCAAACGAGTGCCGAGGTTCATTAGTAGGTGGTGCTCTGGTGCTCTTGCTATTTAGTGAATCACTCACAAAGGCAGTGGCTTAAAATAATGGCCATCATTTTATTAACTCTTTCTCTAGGTTGGGAATTGTGAAAGAGCTCAACTGGATGGTTCTGAGTCTTATGGGATTCCCAGGCAGAGGGTGGCCGGAGCTGGAAATGCAGGTCCCAGAGCAACTCACATGTGTAGACTCTGGGCCTCTCCGATGTGATTTTTCCCCATTGGTTAGACTGGGCTTCTTCACAGCATGGCTGCCTCAGGGCCCTTTATATGCTGGCTGAAGATCTCAGTAGTGAATAGTACAGCAAACAAGGCATCAATGGAGGCCACTTAGGTATCTCTCTCTCTCTTTGCAAGTAATCCTAGGGCTTTTTTAAAAAAGATTTTATTTATTTATGAGAGACCCAGAGAGAGACAGAGAGAGGCAGAGACACAGGCAGAGGGAGAAGCAGGCTCCATGCAGGGAGCCCGACATGAGACCCGATCCTGGGTCTCCAGGATCATGCTCTGGGCCGAAGGTGGCACTAAACCACTGAGCCACCTGCGCTGCTCTCCTAGGGCTTTTCTATGTGATTTCTCCACACTGGGTAGATTGGACTTCCCCCACATCATGGCTGTCACCATCCTTACATGGTGACTGAAGACTTTCAGAGAGAGTATTCCAGGAAACAAAGCGGCAGCTGCATGGTCTTTGATGATCTAGCCTTGGAAGTCACATGTCATTTTACCATATTTTATTGGTTGAAACAGTCACAAAAGTCCATCTGGTTTCAAGAAGACAAAGCATAGACTTTTGATGTTTCAAAGAATTTGTAGATGTATTTTAAAATCACCATGACGTGTTTGCAAATGGTTGAGCCTTTTAGAGTGAAAGTCTTAGAATAGAACTACACTGACCTGAGGATAGACTATTAGGCCAACAAAGTGACAGGAAGAAGTGATCTGGCTTGCTCCTGGCAGACTGGATCCTCTGAAGGGTCTTTTTGCTATAAGCAGTAGCATACAGGGGGGGTGTGAGGTCAGGGGGTGGGGGGCACAGGAGGTGGGAGTAGTCTGCTCTGGGAGGGAGGACTATTTTATCACAGCCATTGTGTAGAAATGCTGGAATATGGTGATAAAAAGAAGCAGATTGATGTTTAGTCATTATTATTAATTTTTTAAATTTATTTTTAAGGTTTTATTTATTCATTTGTGAAAGACACAGAGAGAGGCAGAGACATAGGCAGAGGGAGAAGTAGGTTTCCTGCTGGGAGCCTGATGCGGGGACTCAATTCCAGGACCCCAGGATCATGACCTGAGCTAAAGGCAAATATTCAACCACTGAGCCACTCAGGTGTCCCTATTGTTATTTTTTTAAAGTGAGCTCTACACCCAACGTGGGGCTTGAACTGAGGATCCCAAGATCAAGAGTCCTATGCTCTATGAACTGAGCTAGCCAGGCACCCCTAGTCCATCTTATTATTGTTTTTAAATGCTCTACAGAGAGCACACTCCCTTATAGACTGCTCCCATTACCATCCCCATTGGTATGCCACTGTTTACAGATGAACTGGATATTGTACAAAATATTTTCCATGCTTTTGGGCGCTTATAGGAAGTTAGGGAAATTTCCAGGGGCCCCCAAACAAAGTAAAAATGTGAGCAACATGGTTGAGGAGCTGACTCTGAGGGTCCCACATAAGCCAGGGACCTTAGAAGGGGACTGAAATGATCCCTGGTTGGTACTACCTCTTAGACCTCAGTATAAACAAAGGCAAATCCTCTCTAATGGGAAGCTCCCAAGAGGGCCCCAGATTAACATCAACCAGATATGAGCCCACAGTCAGAGCTCGTGAAATGCACAAGGGAACAAGTCACCATGAGTGAGAGCAGAAGCAAGAAATAAGAGATGTAGATTCAGGAGGAGTTCAGCTATTGTAATTATCAGCTGTAGAACATAGCTGTCTGTGACACATTTGAAGGGATAAAATTAGAATCGCAAAAATGAGCAGGCATCAAGAGGTTGTAAGGAAAGGCCGGGCAGATTTGAAAATGAATCCTATAGAACTATCAAGAGAGATGGGAACTTTGAGACAGAGAAAGTCATCAAGGTGGGAAGGTTCTGACTTTGAGTTTCCTCCTGCAACTTCCTCTTGTTTCTGCAGGAGGTCCCCAAATCTTGAAGGGCTGTGCTACCCCAAATGTCTGCCACCTGCAAGTGAACACCATCCTGGGACCAGAAGCATCTGGATTTCATCTCATCGGCAAGCCTGAATGCGACTACATGGTTACTACCCCCCAGCCAAGTGCGTTGAACTCTGACTTCCTGGGATTCTATCTTTTTCTGCCCTTCCCAGATCCCACATGCCCTTCCCAATCCTATGTGTTTCCAGGGTATCCCCTCCCCCTACCATATGCTCTCAGGGAGTGCAATTACCCACAGAAGAGCACACACATACACACACACACACCATGTAACACACTTAGAAGCAGAAAATCCTGCTGGCACACACCCACACATCCACAAACATCTACATCTATATCCCAGCACCCAAAACTTGCCGACAGAGGAGCACACATTTCTAAACACGAGCATCCTGTCATGTAAGTGAGACTAGAGATACAAACTCTGTTTAAACAAGAAATCTAATGGTCTTTTTTTCTTTCTTTCCTTCACTTCCTTGCTTGTGAAAGAAGACAGATTTGCCAACAGCCTTCTTTTGGCTTAACAAAGAACACAGACAGTAAGTTTTATCTTCCAGAAAAGAGAGTTGCTAATTGAGATAGTATTTACTGGGGCAGCAGCTTTTTAAGTGAGACAACTGAACAGAATCACAGATGTTTCAGAGGTTAGAAAGGCAATTTCCTTTTTTTTTAAGATTTTATTTATTTATTTATTCATGAGAGAGAGAGAGAGGCAGAGAGAGAGAGAGAGAGAGAGAGAGGCAGAGACACAGGCAGAGAGAGAAGCAGGCTCCATGCAGGGAGCCTGATGCGGGACTCGATCCCGGGTCTCCAGGATCACACCCTGGGCTGCAGGCGGTGCTAAACTGCTGAGCCACTCGGGCTGCCGGAGAGGCAATTTCCAAAGCCTCTTTTGTTAGAAACCACCCAGCAAAGACAGTTCTGAGATGCAAAGGACAATCTGTTTGCTCAATCTGCAGGCAAAGAAGGAGCATTCTCACCTTTGGCTTCCTCAGATTACCAGCCATTGGAGTTTTACTTTTAAAAACTAAACAGTGGATTAAATTTTTAAAAAAGATTTTATTTATTCATGAGAGACACAGAGAGAGACAGAGACATAGGCAGATGGAGAGAGGCAGGCTCCCTGCAGGGAGCCTGATGTGGAACTCAATCCCAGATCCCTGGGATCACGACCTGAGCCAAAGGCAGACGCTTGACCACTGAGCTACCCAGGTGCCCCAAACAGTGGATTAAATTAATGACCACAATGAAGAAAACAAAAAAGGGTGCACAAAGGACCTCAAAATTTACAATATGAAAGGAGAAAGGGCAAAACAGGGTAACTAACAACTGGAAGACAAGACGTGGAATTTTTGCATATATGGTCCCTATGGGCACGTAACACAACCGTGCAGGGACTTATCAGTTATCAGGTGCATGCGCATGGACGGATATAAGCACACAAACATACGAAAGTAAGAAATACAGATGTGCTGAAACACTTTACTAACATCCACAGACATTCATGTCTGTTCTCCAACATATATATGCAAGCACCCTCAACTTTGCTGGGAACACAGACAGACCCAGACCCAGAAACACGCTCAGACCCACAGAACCAGCCTTATATGTATCCACATAGACAGGTGCTCTGCTCACACAGAGATGCACCTAGACAGCTTCTCACAGGGGGGCCCATGGAGCCACACGCAAACATCCCCACCCTTCTGCAGACAGTTCCAGAGGACGCAGAGTTCAACATAGGCACTCACAACCACGTGTGCACACAGGGAAACAGGACTGCGTGCTTGTGTATGCAAACTGCATCATTGCAGAAGTGCGCATATGCAGCATATTTACACTGATGTACTCAGAAACGTGTACACACACACACACACACACACACACACAGACGCTGTTCCCCAGCCAATTTACCTTCCTCTCTCTCTCCAGGTTCCTCTGCAACCACAACTCTGACCAAGGATAAACTCACCACCTGTTTCACCTGCTCAGGCCTCAATGATTGTGACACGGTCCTCTGCGCAGCGGATAGGAACTACTGCCTTCAGACACTGGGCATCTTGGGTGAGTGTCCCTGGAGACTGGATTAGGTGGTGGAGGTGAAAAGGGGCCTGAAGCACACCACCCCTTGCCCCGCCCCCCACCACGTTTGCTGCCCTGCCCCCCATGTTTGCTGCCCAGCCCCTTTGTTTGCTGCCTGGCCTCCAGCACCAGCGGAGGCAGGCTTTTCCTGGTGTTGGAGGGCAGAGGCTGGTGGCAGTGGAGCGTGTACATTTAAAATCTGATGCCACCTTGCTACAGTTATTTATTACTGAATAAGTCAGCTCAAGACATAGTGGCTTAACCAGTCACAAGAGAGCAAATACTGCATGACTTCTTTTTTTTTTTTTTTTTGCATGACTTCTTTTATGTGAGATACCTAGAGTAGTCACCTTGGTGGTAGTTTTAGTTTTGCAAAATGAGAAGGTTCTAGAGATCTGTTGCATGACAATGTAAATATAGTTAACACCACAGAAGATATACTTAAAAATGCCTAAGAGGGTACATTTTATATTATATAGGGTGGTTTTGTTTTGGGGTTTTTTGGCCACCATTTAAAAATAAAACTGTGTGGCTTAAAACAATGATTTACTATTTCTCACTATTCTGTGGGTTGATGAAGCTCAGCTTAGGCAGATCTTCTCCTCTAAGAGGTGATGTTCCTCCATGTGGCTGCATTTATCTGAGAACCTGGCTGGGGCTGGAATGTTCGATACAGCCTCTTGCCTTCTGAGATCTCTGTCCATGTGGTCTGTCACCAGTCAGTAGCCTCGCTGAGCTTCCTTACAGTATGGTGCTGGCTTCCGAGAAGGAAGAGGTGGAGACCATGGGCTTCTTAAGAGAGAGAAGCCCAGCCCCAGCCCAGTGTCACTCTTGCCACAGTCTATTGATTAGAGCAAGTCACAAGGCCAGCTCAGATTTAAGGGATGAGGACATGGATTCTATCTCTTGATATGGGAGTGCTGAGGTAAGATACAGAAAAGCCTGGGGGGTGGGAGATAGAGTCACAGCCATCTTGATCTAGGACAACATTCTGGGCAAGGAGGCCTCTGTGGGTCTGCCCCATAAAGGGAAAAACTAGACTTTTCTGTACATGGGAAAAGGAAGTGAGCTGGAAACCAGCTCTTCTCTGCCTTCCAGCAACGTAAGTAAAGATGCCAACAATGACACCCAGAAGGGGCTTCTAGTCAGGGGGTGGTTCACGATCGCCTTTCCTCACAAACCTACCCTCCGCATCTCTCCAGCCTTAGAGGAAGGTAACTCTGTTGTCTGGAGACGTGGTTCCTGTGTGGCCTCCAAGGACTGTGGATTTGGCACCTCCATCTCTGCCTTCACCTACAGCAGTGACTTTAGTTTCTGGATCAATTCCACCTGTTGCCAAGGCAACTGCCAAGAACTCACTCCTCTCGGTATGCTGCCACCAGAAAGCAGTCGCGGGTGGCCAAGGAAGTGGTGGGGTGACTGTGGAGGAGACTTTGTCCGGATTTGAGGAAGGCAGGCAGGTAGAAACATCACTCAGGAGCATCCCTATTCCCCAGCCAGGCTGCCCAAAGGCAGCCTGACCCCAGCTAAGTGGGAAATTCCAGTAAGGTCATCTCACTGTTGGGGAGCTCGTGAGCACAGAGAGCCCTGGAGGTCCTGAGAGCCCTCCTGGCTGACTGTAACCCTTCCCTTTACAGCAATTCTGCCAACTTCACACACCCTGAACGAGTTCCTGTGTCCTGTATGTCCCAGCAGCCAGCCAGGGTCCTGCAATTCCTCCTTCTATATGCAGTGTCGCAGTGGGGAAACTGAGTGTGTCCAGCTGGACCTGGTGCTTGTAGAAGGTAATCTATGTGTCCGTGTGTGTGTGTGTGTGTGTGTGTGCACATGTGCACCCAAGAGTGAGCCTGAGCACGTTGGTTTTTGAATCAGGCATGCCTGAGTTGGGAGTCTCAAAGTCCGTAAGACTTCTGGATGAGTACTGTCCAAAAGGAATATAATGCAAGCCACACATAGAATTTCAAGTGTCTGAGTAGCCACATTAAAAAGTAACAGATGAAATTAATTTAGTATTTTATTTGACCCAATATATCCAACAGTTGTAATTTCAATGCATAATCAATATAAGAAATCACGAGATACCTTACATTCATTTTTTTTCCTACTAAGCCTTTGGAATGTGGTATGGATGCTTTTTAAGATTTTATTTATTTATTCATGAGAGACACAGAGAGAGAGGCAGAGACATAAGCAGAGGGAGAAGCAGGCTCCATGCAGGGAGCCTAATGTGGGACTCGATCCCAGGATCCTGGGATCACACCTTGACGAAGTCAGACACTCAACCACTGAGCTACCCAGGCGTCCCTCTGATGTGGATTTTATACTCACAGCACATTTCACTTCAGACCAGCCGCATCTCTAGTGCTCAATAGCCATGTGTGGCCAGTGGCTACTGTACTGAAAATTCTAGAACATATTAAATGCTGTGTATGGCATTTCAGTGAATCTGAGACCATCATGGCTCTATGAGGAAATGAACCAAGAAAATACAGACTGTGCTGTGAGGTTTCCTTTTTTTTTTTTTTTTTTTAATGGAGAAGTTCAAAGATAAATAAAAGAGTGAATAGTTTAATAAATCTCATGTGCCCTTCACCCAACCCCAATAATTATCCACTCATGGCCAACTGTGTTTCATCTCTACCCTCGCCCCACATTATTTTGAATGCAACCTCAGATATCACATCCTTTGAACTGTAAATATTTCCATACACTTATTTAAAAGATGAGAACTTGGGATGCCTGTGTGGCTCGGCAGTTGAGCATCTACCTTTGGCTCAGGGTGTGATCCTGGGGTCCAGGATCGGGTCCCGCATCAGGCTCCCCTCGAGGACCCTGTTTCTGTCTCTGCCTGTGTCTCTGCCTCTCTCTCTGTATCTTTCAAGAATAAATAAATAAAATCTTTTTAAAAATTAAAAGATGAGGACTTAAAAACAAGCTGCAATCGTGGTGGGGTGTTCTTTGTTGGTAAAATAAGACTAGATCACTTTCATATCCCCCGCCAAATTCTCAATAAACTGATTTCGTTTGTATACTTATATTCATATAAAATGCATCACACTGTACCATAGTCCTTCTGAAATGGCTCTGAGGAAGCCTAGGTAGGAAGAAGGTAAGGAACCTGTGCACTAAATCTGTTGGAAGGGTGTGGGAAATAGAACGGCCTCCGGGCATCACAGTTATTAATGTATTCAGTACTATTAATAATTGAATACAAGTAAAAAGAAAGCCTGCAACATACATGTAAGGTATAAAGAGTAGCAATGAAAGGCACAGCGGTGACCAGGCCCCAGCTGGAGGATCCCAGCTTTTCTGGTGAGTTTTCCCAAAGGACCTGGGTCAGAGGACCTCCCGGGTGGCACACAGTGACAGGTGTGCACGATGGCACCAGGGACACCTGCTGGCATGGCCTCACGTGCGTCCTCCCTCACGTCTCCACAGGTGGCCAGAACATGAGTGTGCGCGGCTGCGGCTCCCCGGACCTGTGCAGTGCCCAGGCTGCCACCGAGGGGCTTCTGGCGCTGCCTGGCCACCGGCTGGCCCGCAGGCCCCAGTGCAGCACCAGCCAGCGCGCCGTCATGAGCTCCAAGTGCCACTCGGGTGCGCCACCTGGCCTCCACCTTGCCCTGTCCATGCTGCTGGTGGCCCTGAGCACTGCGGCCCTCTGCTGAGCAGGCTGGCCTCCACTGCCCTCGCCCTGCAGCCACTCAACCCCGCTTGTGGCCCACGTTGAGAGATGGCACTTTGACTCCCCTTTTCTTCTGGCATTTCTAAGCCTAGAAGCTTCTGGTGAGAGAAGTCAGAAACCAGGGGTGAGCCTCCTCCCTCTGACTAAGAGCTTCCCCAGGGCTAGTCCCCTTTCTTAACACCAGGGTATGAAGCCTATGCCTCCTCCCTCAGACTAAGCTGTACTTCCTCAGGCCTCAGATTAGAGCTGCTTCTGTGGTCACACATTCTTATCAGGGGCCCCAAAGATGAAGCCTCCTTCCTCAGGCGAGGCTGTTCGCAACACCAGGCGCCTCCCTCAAACTAGGGCTGTGTCTGTTTTCCTGAACACTGGGAAGCAGCTCCTCCCCTCTTTAGGGTCTAGCAAAGTCTTGGGCAGCCAAGATGGGTTTGAGGACCAAATACACTCTTTTCCTAGGCTTTTAGAGCACCCCTTCCACCACTAGCACCACCACCACCAGCACACTGGCTCTCTTCTATCTGGGCTCAGTCTCCCCATTGTAACCAAACCCGAATGAATCTCATCCCACAACGCCAAGTGGTTTGGGTTTCCTTCTTCTCACATCGCAACCTCCAATAGGGCCCTGATGTGGTCTGCTCTCTTCTCCCGGGGATTCTGGGACCAGAGGGGACCTGCAGATGACAGCATCTGGGAGCCAGGGCAGGCAGAGAAACGAACGCTCAGTCTGGAGTGAGTGTCATTTTAGAGCAAGCATCGGACCCAAAGGATTGAGCAGAGAAGTAAAGATGGGGAGCTGGACAGGAGGCAGGATGCCAGGAACCATCTGCTTTCAGCTAAAAGTAATACAAAGTCCAACAAAAAGAGCAGAAAGTATTCACTGGGTACTGATTGGACAAAGATTTATTGGTTACATGCTAGGCATGGAGCACAGTTCTAGACACTGAGGACACACAGTAAAGAAAATTTTCTGCTTTGTTTCAGTGGGGGCCACAGATAATAAACACAGAGCAGAGAAGAGGAATGGGGAGGCCTGTAGGAGGGGTGCGCTTTTATATGTGAGGCGTCAGGAAGCTGACATCTGAGTGAAGACCAGGAGGGGAGTGAGGCAGAGGGCCATGCAGCTGTGTGGGGTGCAGAGGGCAGCATTCCAGGCAGAGGGAGCTGTAAAGGCAGAGGCCCTGAGGGAGGAGCAGTAGGAATAGCTAATACACATCTGAACAGGAAGAAAGGAGGGAGGGGTCCCCAGGGGTCCTTAATTCAGCAGTTCAACGGAGTCACTGAGAACCTACCTTGTTCTCTTGCCACCCTGCCATCCTCAGCATGTTGGTATTTGCATGATGGTGGCTGGAGCTCCAGCGTCATGCCCTCCTGCAACCACACCCAAAGCTGGCGGAGGTGGCCCCCCATCTTTGTCTTCCCAGAAACCCTATCCCCTGGCAGACTTTCCTCACGTCCCCTCCAGTTGGCCAAAATGGAGCCAGCCAATCCCTGTCAAGGTGATGGTAATCCTGATTGACTTCAGCTGATCAAGCTTTAGTCCCTGGGGTTGAGAGAGGCCCCAGCCTCTCATAAGGTACATGGCTGCCCCACATTCTGCACCCCCCCCCCAAAAAAATATATATATTTAAGATCTGAGGCTGGGAGTTTGAAAACTACATTTCCCTGGACTCCTTTCCCACCTGACTTCTGCAAAGAGGAAGCACTCCAGATCAGAGGGTAAAATGTGCCTCCTCCACCTCTGCTTCTGGCAGCATCCATGGGACCGGCTGTGGTGCTTCCAGTTTGGCCCCAGCCCCAGCCGCACCACCTGGGTGGCTCAGTCAGGCAAGAGGCCAACTCTTGATTTCAGCTCAGGTCATGATCTTGGGGTGGTGAGATTTTAATGTATATGGAATATATATTTAATATATATGGAACTTTAAATATATATGTTTAAGATCTATTTATTTATTTTAGAGGGAGAGAAAGCCCACAAGCAGGGGGAAGGGCAGAGGAGAGGCAGAGAATCCCCAGCAGACTCCCCGTTGAGTGTGGAGCCAGAACTCGGGGCTCGATCTCACCACCCCAAGACCACGACCTGAGCTGAAATCAAGAGTTGGCCTCTTGACTGACTGAGCCACCCAGGTGGTGCGGCTGGGGCTGGGGCCAAACAGGAAGCACCACAGCCGGTCCCATGGATGCTGCCAGAAGCAGAGGTGGAGGAGGCACATTTTACCCTCTGACCTGGAGTGCTTCCTCTTTGCAGAAGTCAGGTGGGAAAGGAGTCCAGGGAAATGTAGTTTTCAAACTCCCAGCCTCAGCATTTCAGGGCAGAGAGGGGTGGATACGGAACTGAGGGACGACAGGCAATGACATTGGGCAGGACCCCTCCTCTCTCTCATGCCGGGTTTTCTCATCTGCAAACTGGGAGCTGTAATTGTTCCTGAAAAATTGAACGTAGACATACAGTGCTTAGCAGGTGATAAGCATTCAGAGAGTGGCAATTGTTAGGATGCTTCTGGTCTTAGCTCGGGCTGCCATAGCACACACCACGGACTCGGTGACTTACACCACAGACATTTTCTCATAATTCTGGAGGTTGGAAGTGCAGTGCGGTTGGGTTCTGGTGAGGACCCTCCTCCTGGTTTCCAGATGGATCCTTTCTTTCTTTCTTTCTTTCTTTCTTTCTTTCTTTCTTTCTTTCTTTCTTTCTTTCTTTCTTTCTTTTTTAAGATTTTATTTATTTATTCATGAGACACACAGAGAGAGGCAGAGACAGAGGCAGAGGGAGGAGCAGACTCCCTGTGGGGAGACCGATGTGGTACTCGATCCCGGGACCCCAGGATCATGACCTGAGCTGAAAGCAGACGCTCAACCACTGAGCCACCCAGGTGACCCCTGGATGGATGCTTTCTTGCTGTGTCCTCATGTGGCAGAAACGGGGAGCTCCTTCTGGTCCCTCCTCCTTTGGTCTAAGGATGCTAATCCCATCATGAGGCCCCACACTCATGCCCTCTTCTAAATTATTTCTCGGAGGCTCCACTTCCAAATGCCATCACATGGAAGGGCCACGGCTTCAACATATGAATTTTGGGGAGACACAAACATTAGTTCATAACCCTGCTGAGAGGAAAAAGGGAAGGAAGTGGTACTTACTACTAGTGGTAAGCACCATGTTGGGGTTTCAGATTATTCATCTTACTTCATGCCCTGTGACGTAGGCCTTGTAGACTGTCATTTTGCAGATAAGGGACCTCTGAGTCCCCACCTCGGAGTCACCCATCAAGTAGCGGGACTCATCTGTGGCTCATGATTTCTGTAGACCGAAGAGTCACCGGGCCCAGTCCTTTTAGGGACTGTCCACAGACTCTATCAGCCTCACCCACAGGGGACATGCGTGTGAGTGGTTGTTGTAAGCCACCAATACGTTGCGCTATTTGTTCCCGTGGCATCACCTGGCCCATGCTGCCTAGCACAGAGATCACAGAGGAAAGGGAAGGCAGATGTGCGGGGCGGGGTGTGGGGGTAGAGCCACATATCTCAAACCGCTGCTCTAGACAGAGTCTGGTTCAGATCTCTGGACTCAGACCTGGGTTTGTAGTGTGGCTTCACAAGTGATCTGTTGTGTGGCCTTGGAAAAGCCTCGTAACATCTGTGAGAGCCCTGCATTCCCACTTGGAAGATGGAGGCAGTAAGAGTTTGACCTCCCATTACTGTAAGGTGTGTCAAGCATAAGGCTTGGCACGTCCTCAACTTTCAGCAGACGGAAGCAGTCACCTCCTAGGGTGTTACTCATCACGGCAGCTGTACTATTATTTGTCCATGTGTGTGAAAGAGACAACTGAGGCTCATGGGAGAAAGTGCTAGTAAGTAGCAGCCGTGGGATTAGCCTGATTCTAGAAGATAAACTTTTCCTCCTGTTAAACACGGAGGAAAAGCTGCAACACACACAAGAGCAGAGCAAACAGTATAATGATCCTTTAGCTCTCTATGCCCCTTCTACCGCTCCTGCCCCCACATCATAAATTCCCCATATTCTGCAACTTATATCCTTTCCCTTCCTCTTCCCCCGTCCTCCCTCCTCTCCTCCATATCTTCCTTCCTCTTTTCTTCCCCCTGTCTGTTTTCTCTTCCTTCTCCCCTCCACCCTCCCTCCCTTCCTTTCCCACTCCTACCCCCTCCTCCCTTCCTTCCGCTTTGGGCTGAGAAGTTTTAAAACAAATCCCAGACATCACATTTTACCCAGAAATACCTCACTGTGCATCAGAGCCTGCACACATGACCCTGCATTACGTGTCCTTCCTGGGAGGGAGGACAGTCTAAAATAAAGCAGCTGAGAGCTTCCCTGACCTGCCCCCATCCCTGTCCATTAGCAGAAGGCCCTGGAATGTCCTGGCCTTCAGGGGAGAGCTCCCCTCACCCCCAGGGCTGTGGTGTTCTTCTCAAGTCTTCATAGAAAAATCTTATCAGGGGCCCCTGGCTGGCTCAGTGGCTGAGCGTCTGCTTTTGGCTCAGGTCGTGATCCCAGGGTCCTGTGATCAAGTCCCACTTTGGCCTCCCTGCTCAGTGGGGAGTCTGCTTCTCCCTCTACCGCTCCGCCCCTGCTTGCAAGCTCTCTCTCTCATGCTCTCTCTCAAATAAATAAATAAAGTCTTTAAAAAAGAAAACTGCCTACTTTGATATGCAGATGGGAGTCACATCAGAGAGGGATGGTGGTTAAGAGTGTGGACTCTGGGGGTGCCTGGGTGACTCAGTCGGTTAAGCATACGACTTGATTTCTGCTCACATCATGATCTCCAAGTCATGAGATTGAGCCCCCAATGCTCAGCGTGGAGCCTGCTTGAGATTCCCTCTCCCTCTCCCTCTGCCCCTCCCCCTTGCTCGTATGCTCCCCTCCCTCCCTCTCTCTCTAAAATAAAAGAAGAGTGTGGTCTCTGGTACCAGTCTCTGTGGGATCAAATGCCAGCTTTGCCAGTTACTAGTTTTGTGACCTTGGGTGAGGACCATAAGTGCACAGAAATCAGAGTTCAATACAAGTAAAAATAGCCTTTATCTACTATCATTGGGGAAGGGGAGCGCCCTTGGGGCTACACAGCCCAGATGGGTGTGTGACTTCAGAAGCCCCTCTCTGCTCCCCAGGAAGCCCTCCTGTCTGGAGGATGTCTGCTGTAAGGTGGGGTGCAGAGGAGCCTGGGGTGGTGAGGAAGGAAGGAGATGTTTCTGTGAGATTGGAGGCCCAGGGGATGGGGTCAGGACGTGATCCACCTCAGCTGAGCTGGGAGCCCACAGAGGTGCTCAGGAAATGCTTGCAGGCAGCATCAGCCATCTGATGACTGTGACCCTGGAGTCTAGAGAGGGTGGGTCGGGGTGAGTGGGAGGAGGTTAGCCCTGGCAGAGTTCAATTTTGTTTTTTGAGAGTTCAATTTTATTGTACATTCCTGCTTTTCTGTAAGGGCACCAATGTGAGTACATTACTCAAGATTTTAAAATTTATTACAAATTACTTAGGACATACAAAAACAAAGAGTAAGCAGTGTCTCTCACCGCTCAGCTGACAGGAAACATCAAAACAGCTGTAATCCCCAGTGGCCCCTTCACTGACCAAATGCCTTTCCTCTCCTGAGATAAGTGCTACCCTGAACAACACCCTACTTGTACTTTTGCTACAAATGTACCTGCTTTGAATTTTTCCCCCTTTGCTTTTCCCTCCTCTCCCTCTTTTCTCCCTGTAGACTCTGCCCAGAGGCACCCCCCACCCCCCGCCCCAGGATTTCATACTAACAGCCTCCCGTAGGTCTTCCTGTTATTCCCTGAAGTCAAATAATTCCATTTAGACGTTTGATGCATAAATACATATAGGGACACACTTATGCGTGCATTGATATCAGTATCTGTGTAGATACGTACACATATACACATGCATGTTGGTATAAGGGTTTTTTAGTCTTTAATAGGACATTAGCCACAGCTCTCTGCATCTTGCTTTTCGACCTCAACAGCACCTCATGGAAATTCTCTAAGTCTTTTGATCCAGGGGAAGAGAGGCAAAAATAAAACAAGATGGAATCAGAGAGGGAGACAAAGCAGAAGAGACTCTCAACTCTAGGAAACAAACTGAGGGTCGCTGGAGGGGAGAGAATGCGAGGAGGGGGTAACGTGATGTGATGAGCACTGGGTGTTCTATAAGACTGACTAACCACCGACCTCTACCTCTGAAACTAATAATACAGTCTGTTAATTAATTGAATTTAAATAAAAAAAGACTGGGATCCCTGGGTGGCTCAGCAGTTTAACACCGCCTTCAGCCCAGGGCCTGATCCTGGAGTCCCCAGGATCGAGTCCCACGTCGGGCTCCCTGCATGGAGCCTGCTTCTCCCTCTGCCTGTGTCTCTGCCACTCTCTGTCTCTCATGAATAAATAAATAAAATCTTTAAAAATAACTAAATAAATAAGATTAAGAAATAGGAAGAAGAGGAGGTAGAGTGCTTGGAGCTTCGTGAGGGAAGCAGGGCCTGGCACACAGTAGGTGCCCCCAGGAAGTGTGTTTGGTGAATGAACTTTCTCCAAAGAGCCTTCGCTGACTCCACCCGAACCCCCGCTGGGTCAGGCACCCACTTGGCTCTCACACTTGTCTGGAGACTCCATCCCTACTTTACCCCTGTGGGTCGTCACGGTCAGAGGAGGATTCTGTGTCCCTCACCGGACTCTGAGACCTATGGGGTCAGGGCTGGAGCTGCCTGAGGTCACGGCTGGGCTCCAAACATCAACCAACGGGTCCTTGGCACACAGCACGCACATGCCGCAGGAAGGGCCCCCACCCCACTGTCTCTATTGCTGTTCCCAGCCTGGCAGACACACAGTGGACGCTCAGGAATCACCTTCACCGATTCTAAGGTGCACTCCCTCCGCCCGCCCCCACATTTTAGCAATTCTGAAATCGGGAAAGTCACAGCTGATGGCACCTTACAATCACTGTCAGCCAGGCAGCCATTGTGACGTAGCTGTCACTGCCTTGATGTGATAATGGAGCTGCTTTTAACAGCTTCATCAGTGCTCCTGGTGGCGCAGAGGACGAGGACGTGGAGTGTCGGAAAGCATCCTGTGCTCAGAGGAGGAAGTGATTCCACACAGTCAGACTCCGTGGTTAGGAACATCCTCGCCAATTTATTTCCCTTGTATTTTCCCAGTTAGATACACATGCAAGTGATAAATGATATAAAAGAAAAATCTGTATTTTCTAAGTTTACAAAGAGTAAGTGTAAAATAAAAATTTTAGGTGATAAGGGAATGTTGTATCATACGTGTACTGGCAGCAATTTTTGCCCTTGTTAGTGGGACAGAAAATGATGCATTTGACATCCAGTGGCACCATAGATCTGATTATACAGGGAATCTGTGGAAAGAATGAATGAATAAATGTGTTTATCTCATTTGTCTCTGTCTGCCTCCCTATTCCAGTCTCAGCTCCTGGGGTTTGTGTCTGTCTGGGGATGACAGGTGGGGAGAACAGAATTCTAGTCCCAGTTAAATGAGCTACTTCATCTGATGGAATTCACACCGTGCCTGGTACATTGTAAACATCCAGTAAGTGAGCACTCTGCCCTGTGTGTGGTTGTGTCAGCAGCCCCCAGCAGCCTTTGAGGTCTAGAAGGGCAGGGATGAGTGTGATTCACACCTCTGGACCATTACAGGGACTGGCCTAGGGTCAGGTCTAAGCAAATGTTTGGGGAATGACCAAATAACTGTATAAATTACTGGGTGAGTGAGAGCTCTCCGTCAACTCAGTCTTTGCACAGGGTGGTCCCATGGCCTGGGATACAACTCCCCAACACGCCACCAGGCTCACAGATCGCAGCTCAGGTGCCCTCTCTTCCAGGAAGCCCTCCCTGACCCCCCAGGCTGGGTCAGTTGCCCCTTGTGTTCCCACAGCCCTCTGGGGTCCCCTATTCCAGTCCTGGGTCATCACTGTCTGTGGATGGATGTGACTCCCACACAGGACTGGGAGCCCAGGAGGGACAGAGCTCAGGGCTGTCTTGGTCATTGCTGTGTTTCCAGCACCCAGCCCAGGATGGAGCCTGGAGAGGTGCGGAATGTGTGATGAATGACCAGGAAAGAGGAGGCCTGGCAGACAGGCCAGGGAGCAGCCTCTCCTGGGCTGGTAGCTCTCAGGAGCTGGCAGTGTGCCCTCCTGCGTCGGATGCATCTCTGCAGGTGCCCAGCGGCTGTCTCCTGTCTCGGCCCTCAGTCACCCCGGGGGGGCTGTGACCATGTCCCCTCCCTCTAACCTAGAGACCCTGAGGGCAGAGCCTGGGGCTGCCGCACTTCTGGAGCATCGGCTCATAGCTGGCTGGGCACTGGGGATCAGGAGAGGGGGGCTGAATGCATGAGGGCTGGGACTGGTGAGGGGGCCCCAGGGGCCATGACCCGCGTATGTTGCCTGCGTGTGATGGAGTCTCTCGTGGCTGGTCTGCGGGTCTGTGTGTGTCTGGCTGTGTGTGGGCTGCATATCTGCCTGACTTGGGCTTTTCTGTAAATAACCGGAGGGTCTGTGCCTCTACCTTCCCTCTTGGGCCAGGTGTGCACGTCTGTGACTTTAGGGGAGGAGTCCGGGTCTACGTGTTCAGTGTCTGGGAAGGTCTGCAAATGTTTTTAAATCTGTTGACCTTCAGTTCCATGCCTTGGTCCCACATCTCTCAGGCTCTGTACATTTTCATCCTCTCTGTGACCTGTGTCTCTGACCGGTCCCTTCCTGCTTCTGTCAGAGGTGGTTTCTTTTTCTTTTTTAAAGATTTTATTTATTTTTGAGAGACACAGAGATAGGCAGAGACACAGGCAGAGGGAGAAGCAGACTTCCTGTGGGGACTTGATCTCAGGACCCCAGGATCATGAGCCAAAGGCAGATGCTCAACCACTGAGCCACCCAGGCATCCTTCTGAGGTGGTTTCTTGTCCACCCTGTCTTCCGGCGGGACTCTTCCTCTGCTGTCTTCTTGGAGTATTTCTTTCCCCACCCCACCTCAGGCTCTCTTCTCATTCAGATTGCCTCCCAATTTGTCCCAGTGCTGGCACCTGCAGTGGTCGTAAGGCGGCAGAGGCGGGAGAGGGACAGAGGGGACCAAGCTGTCACCCTAGAGTGGGCAGGAGAGGACGTGAAAGCTCTGGGGAGGGAGAGGCCAGAACCTGGGAGCCTAGATACCAGATACTGAATTGGGGTGTGGTGCTGGCACTGGGCTGTGCTGCATGGGTGCCAGTCCTGGCCAAGGCATGGTGGCAGTGACTGTGGGGGTGGTTTCACACCTGGCCTCTCCCCAGCTGGTAGCGCTGGGAAGCCAAACTGGCACCCTCAGAGCACGCATGGGATACCTCGGGGTGGTAGGTGAGTAGATGGTGCCCTAAAGGGAACATGAATGAGTTGTTTGGGAAATAGTCCCCTAGAAGGAGGAGAATTAGAGGGTGGGTGGTGAGCAGCGTCAGGCCCTTGGATGCCAGCTGAGGAGCTGGGACTTTGTCCTGCAGGTGATGGAGACCACAGATAGGTTGTGAACTTCTTGGTGTTACAAAGATCTCTCTGAGTCCCTTGTGGGGGACGGAGGGACCAGTGTGACCAAGCAAGGGTGGGGGGGGGGCAGCAGCAGCTGGGGGATGGGGTCCCTGCCCTGCCATGGGACCCCGCCCCCTGACATCACTGTCACATTATTGCATTAGGGTTGGCTGACCAATAAGCTGCTGCTTGCTATTATAATGGGTCCTAGCAACGGGTCTGACCTTGGGCTAAGGGAGGAGACCCCACCAGCGGGGAAAGTGTGAGGGGAGAGGGAGAGCCTGCAGGGCAGGTAAGTCCCCTGAGGGCAGAGCTGTCTGGATGGGCTTGTGGGTGAAGGGAGGTAGGGACTTCCAGGGCCAATCCTAGCTCCCTCAGCCCTAATCCCACCCCAGGGCCCACTGACCTGTCTGGCCCTGGCTGCTGGGACCTGCTCTATCTAGCACCTGTTCTCCGATCCTTGGGCCATATCCTTACATGGCTTAGAGGGACAGGGTGTAGGGAGAGTGGGCATAGCATGGGAGAAATGCCTCCACCTAGGTTGGGGGAACAGACCTGGTGGGAATAATGTAATGAGGACACATTTCTGTGGGGGGTGAACGAGGACAGCCCAGACAAGGAGGGAGAAGACAAGCAGGGAGGCAAATATATGTAGCTAAAGAGAGGGCAGCTCTTCAGAGGGATGAGGGAGCCCGGGGACCTGAGTTTGAGTCCTGGCTGGGCCTCTGTGCAGGGATATCACTTGTGTAGTCTGAGTCTCAGTCCCTCCTGTCTGATGGGGACAGTGATCCCTAGCATGAGCGGAGTTTAGCAACTAGGGCAGATCTGGGTGTTTAATGAGGACTCCCAGTGTCTGGGCATCCCCTCATGCCAGGCTTCTTCCACCAGCTGAGCCCCAGAATACTGGCCTAGGGTATAGATAGGTGGGCTCACAATCATCACAGGTCTTGCTTGCCTGTGGCGCACTCAGAGACTGCAGGGGATTGCTTGAAGTCACACAGCTAGGAATATTAACAGGGATAAGATAACACAGACCACCTGCCGTGGGCCAGGCACTATTCCAAATGCTTTATCTGTATCAACTCACTTAGTTCTCAACAACTGGAGGTGGTTTGCTATTATCATAGCTACTGGCCTCATCTTACAGATGAGAGGAACAAGGCAGAGAATTTCAAGTCACTTGCCCCAGGTCACTCAGTGTGTATGTAGGGGAGCCGGATTTAACTCTAGGATTGGCTCCAGGGTGTGGGTCCTTTTCATCACCCCTTCCCGCTGCTCCCAACAGCAGCAGCAGGATACAGCGTACTCTGCCTGGGTCCTGGTGCGGGGCTTAAGCCCTTTGCTTTGCAGGGCTGGGTACAAAATTTGTGGAACCTGGTACAAAATGAAAACACAGGGCCCCTGGTTCAAATATCATTAAGAATTTCAGTCAGTGTCAGGAGAGCATTAAGCCAAGAGCTGAGCCTTTTGAGCCTGGGGCCCTGTCACAAGCTGCCATCAAACTGTTGCCCTGAGGACTCCTGAGCACCTCAGGAGGCAGGCCAGTCACCATGCGCTTTACGCAGAGGAACAGGCTCAGAGAGGTACTTCATTCTGCCCCCAGGTCACACAGCAAGTCAGTGGCAAGGATGGGATGGGAGCCTGGGCGTGTGGGACTCTAGAGCCCCCTTCCTTGTGTCAAGATGTACCCAGGTTGTTTTAAGAAGGACTGGGCTGTGAGGTGCCGGACAGACTTCCCTTATATCCTTGGTGTCTCTCTCTCTTCCTACCCTGTGCCAAGGCCCAGAAGAAGTGAACGGCTCCCTTGTGCCCCCGCAGACGCTGAGGACCACGCGTCCTGTGACTCTCCCCCAAACCCTGCGCCCTCTGAACCGTTGGTCACCATGGCTACTTCGAAGTTGCGAGCAGTGCCCGGGGAGGAGGAGACCACCATCCTCATGGCCAAGGAAGAGCTGGAGGCCCTGCGCAGCGCCTTTGAGTCGGGCGACATCCCCCAGGCGGCCTCCCGCCTCCGGGAGCTGCTGGCCTCCTCCCAGAGCATCCGCCTGGAGGTGGGCGTCACAGGCGAGTCGGGCGCTGGCAAGTCCTCCCTCATCAACGCCCTCCGGGGTGTGGGGGCCGAGGACCCCGGCGCGGCCCTCACCGGCGTCGTGGAGACCACAATGCAGCCCTCGCCCTACCCGCACCCACAGTTTCCAGACGTGACCCTGTGGGACCTGCCGGGGGCTGGCTCTCCGGGCTGCCCAGCTGACAAGTACCTGAAGCAGGTGGACTTCGGCCGCTATGACTTCTTCCTGCTGGTCTCTCCCCGCCGCTGCGGGGCTGTGGAGACCCGCCTGGCCTCGGAGATCCTGCGCCAGGGCAAGAAGTTCTACTTTGTGCGCACCAAGGTGGACGAGGACCTGGCAGCCACCCGTACCCAGCGGCCCTCGGGCTTCAGTGAGGCGGCCGTCCTGCAGGAGATCCGTGACCACTGCGCCGAGCGGCTGCGGGTGGCCGGCATGACCGACCCGCGCATCTTCCTCGTGTCCAACCTGTCGCCGGCCCGCTACGACTTTCCGCTGCTCATGTCCACCTGGGAGCACGACCTGCCTGCCCACCGGCGCCACGCTGGCCTGCTTTCGCTGCCCGATATCTCGCTGGAGGCCCTGCAGAAGAAGAAGGACATGCTCCAGGAGCAAGTGCTCAAGACAGCCCTGGTGTCAGGCGTCATCCAGGCCCTGCCCGTGCCAGGGCTGGCGGCCGCCTACGACGACGCTCTGCTCATCCGCTCGCTGCGTGGCTACCACCGCAGCTTCGGCCTGGATGACGACTCGCTGGCCAAGCTGGCTGAGCAGGTGGGCAAGCAGGCAGGTGACCTGCGCTCCGTCATCCGATCCCCGCTGGCCAACGAGGTCTCGCCGGAAACCGTCCTGCGGCTCTACTCACAGTCATCTGACGGTGCCATGCGGGTGGCCCGTGCCTTTGAGAAGGGGATCCCTGTGTTTGGCACGCTGGTGGCCGGGGGCATCAGCTTTGGCACCGTCTATACCATGCTCCAGGGCTGCCTCAATGAAATGGCCGAAGACGCCCAGCGGGTCCGCATCAAGGCCCTGGAGGAGGACGAGCCCCAGTCTGAGGTCAGCCTGGAGGCAGCCGGTGACAATGGTGTGGAAAAGCGGGGATCTGGGGAGGGAGGCTGTGAGGAAGCACCGCTCTCGGCTCGCCGGAAGCTTGGCCTCCTCCTCAAGTATATTCTCGACAGCTGGAAGAAGCGTGACTTGTCAGAAGAGAAGTGACCGTGCAGCCCCACCCCCTGCCTCACCCACAAACCGAGCCTTAGCAAAACCAACTAAACCAAGCCAGTGTATTGAAAATGTGTGCTGCATGCTGAGGGCACCAGAGCTTGCTGTCTTGGTGGGGTTTTGGGGGGGCGTGTGGTGGGGAGGTGTGGAGGGGCTGAAGACGGGACACACTGAACCCCGATGGGACTTGATCTGGGCGGGGAGAGCTTCGAGGTATGGATGGTGCACCAAGGGCCCCTTGGTGGGAATCTCTCTCCCTGGTCCCCTGGTAGTCAAGGGAGATTTGGGGGGCATTAGGATAGCCAGGCCCGGATCCAAGATAGGATCCCACTGTCAACCCGTGCGGGTAACTTGGTGCAGTTCAGGGCTGGGTATGCCGCCATCTGTCTGTTTCTGAGAAGCCCAGGGTCTCAAAGACTTCCTCTAGAAAGGGAGGGGCAGCCAATCAGTGCCCAGGACTGGCACAATGGTGCCTAGCAACCTGGTTAAACAGGGTGGGGGGCCAGCCCCCCTGCCACAGTGAGTGTTGGTCATCCCGGACCAGCCCCGCTGCTGCAGGGAGTGATGGTCAGTGTGGGTGGCAGAGGGGGGAGGCCCCATGGCCTTGGGCTGGTCTCTGTATGGAGAATGGGGTGGCAAGAGGGCTGGTGGGCTCTTTCTCTCTGCATCAAAGGAGAGAGGGTCAGGGGGTGAATCCTGCCACCTCGAACAAGTTGTTTTGGAGAGCTTGCAGGTGTGTGTGTGGGAAGGTGTGTGGTAATGAGATTTCTGGTGTGCCTGTGATTGGGAGGAGTGTTGGTAAGTGTCCTGGATTTTGATGCTGTGGGTCAGAGGTTGTAAGCAGTCTGCTGACTGGGGTTACCTGCTGTCTCTGCATGGCCTGTGGGTGCAGGAATGGTGGGGTTGTGCTAAAGGCATGGGGCTGAGAGATGGTGATGGCAGGGGGATTCCTGAAAGTTCCATGTGGCTGTAGGTATTGATGGGCGTGAACAACACGGGGTGAGGGGATCTGCATCTGCCCAGGCGTCCCTGCAAAACTGAATCCTGGGGTACTCCCTATTGCTCTGTCCTTGGCTCTTCGGTGGGAATGCACAAGTGAACCTGACATCCTCATACCCACCAAAGCCTGACCTCACATGCCAAGTCAAGGGTCACATACGTCTAAAAGTTGAAAAAAGTACCTGAGTAGGGGCTTTGGACAGGACAGGCTGCCCCTAGGGCTTCTGTGGGCTTGGATAAGGTCAGGGAAGGGTCAGATTTAGGTGCGGAGAAAGGCGAGTTCACAGGAAGGCTCTGGAGGCTGTGTACAAGGCTGGTGGTAAAGCAGGGACTCCAGTGCAGGGGAGGTGGCCTCACCCCTAGTTGCTCACACATACTGCCTACAGAGATTCCCAGATCTGGTGATGGTTCTAGCCTCATTTGAAGGCCTCAAATTACCTTGAACCTGTGAACCAGTTCCAGACTAAGAAGGGCCGCTTTCACCTGGCCATTTACAGGGGCTGCCAGTTCTCTTTGCTGAAGAGCTCTGTGCTTTGCAAAGGGATTCTTCTCTTCCTGGAAGGCCTTCCCATTGGATCTGCCGGGACTGCTTTTGGATCTTTTTGCACCAAAGAGCTGGTGGGGAATAAGGGTAGGGAAATCCCAGACCCCCAGATATGAGGACAGATGGTCCACTCCAAATCTTTTCTCAAAAAACAGCTCACATCCCTACCCCTGTGAACCCTCAGACATTGTCTTAAACACAGGACTCGTGGGCCCCGAGGGGCTGGGATGGGAAGGTCAGGCATGAATAGCAATACTCTCCCTACACTGCGCCTAAGGTTAAGATCCACTGATTGCCCTGTCCTGTCCTTTCTGCCTCCATCTGTCCCTTCCTCATCCCCCATCTTCACCCACTCGGCCCCTCTTCTAGGGCAGGCCTCACCCTCTCCAGCAGCTCCTGCCCCTGCTCCTTGCCTCATCTCCCAGGCTCTGGTGTTATTCCCCAAAGTCCACTCAGGGCTCAATGCCCACTGTGCACCTCTCCCTTCCCTGTTGAAAACCCTTCCATGGCAACCCACACAGAAAGATCAAGCTCAGTCTGATGCTCCAAGACCACTTCAAGCTGGCCTTTGAACCTTGTCAACAATAAGACCCTGAGTCTTCTGAAAACAGAGCTGGAGTAACTTGGGGAGTCATCTCTCCATTTCACAGGTGAGGAAGCAGAAGGGGGAACTAAAGGCTGCAGAGGGGACATGACCCACGCAATGTCACCCATGTCCCTGGTATGGCTGGGACTAGTTGGAGTCGTGCTGGTACCCTAGTCCATCACACCAAGGAGGACTCAGAGGCTCAGAGCAGGGCGGGGCTCATGGAAGTATGCACTGTGGGTCCTGAGCAGATGTGGGTCCCTGAAACCAGCAGTCGTGGGGGGCAGTGTCTTCACAGATGCACCAGGCCTATTCCATCGAGTCTCTTGCTGGTGTTGGAACTGTAGCACCCAGAGAGGTCCTGGCACACAGCGGGTGATCAATGGTACAAAGATGGTATGGGGAGGTTGTCTGGCAAAAGGATCAGAGGGAGCTGGCCCATGTCCTGGCTCTGGTGCAGACTAGAAGACATTTAGTGAGGCTTACTCCCTGAGCCTTGGTTTCCTATTCTGTACAATGGGGACTTAATGAAATTATGCATGAGGTTAGAACAGTGGCTGGCCCTGAGTAAACAAGTATAAACTGCCTTCAGCGATGATGATGGTTCTAGCTCTTAATTACTGCCCTACATTGTTGATCACAGTGCCTGGTGCATGGGAAATGCCACAAAAAGTTATTTAGGAATTTTAATTCTAGGGGCCCCTGGCTGGCTTGGTTCATGGAGCCTGCGACTCTTGATCTCAGAGTTGTGAGTTCCAGCCCTATGTTGGATGTAGAGAGTACTTAAAAAAACTAAAAATTTTTTAAAAATCTTAAAAAAATTTGAACTCTAGGATCACAAGACCCAATTTCTATTCCCAATATTCCAGGCACTAGCTGGAGGCCTTCGGCAAATGATTTTTCCTCCTAGCGCCAAACGCAGATAGTAAGGGAATCTCCTCTTCCGGCTGTTATGAGGATTTTATGAGCTACTCCAGGAGGAGAACCTGGCAGTGATGAATAAATGTGAACTGAACTAAAGTATTTAGCACCAGGCCTGGCATATGGTTGCACTCTCAGTACGATTGCTGGTGATGCCTCAAATACCTGAGACATGATGAGGGATGTAGAGAGAGGGAAAATACTCTTACCTGTCCTGTTGAAGGTCATCCATCCTGAAGACAGAAGCCTGTACCTCAGGTAGCCCATGGCGAGCAGAGTTTTCCAGTCAAACTTCACCTGGTCCAAGATACTGGAGCTATGGAGGGACACCAGTGCTCTGAAGGGAGCCTTTGAGGTGGGGGACCTGCCAACAGTAGCCACCAAGCTGCAGGCCACACTTCACTTGCCGGAGAACGCCAGGCTGGACACTGGCATTACTGGGGGCACAGGCTCAGGCAAGTCGACCTTTGTCAATGCCATCAGGGGGCTGGGAGACGAGGACCCCAGATCAGCTTACACGGGCGTGGTGGAAATGTCGGTGGACCCCACACCATATGCACACCCTAAGTACCCCAACGTTGTCATCTGGGACCTGCTGGGCATTGACACGCCCACCTTCCAAGCCAAAAAATACCTCCAGCAGGTGCTGCTGGACCGTTATGACTTCCTCCTCCTCATCACCTTGGAGAGCTTCACTGCCCACCATACCCAGCTAGCCTGTGAGATCCTGCAGCAGGGCAAGCGCTTCTACTTCATCCGCTCCAAGGTGGACGTGGACATGCGGCCTCATGCAGCCGGCGCCCCAGCACCTTTTCAGAGGAAAGAGCACTCAGCCAGACCCGGGAGGACTGTTGGCAACGGCTGGAAGGTGAGCTTAGGCTCTGGCGGTGGAAGCGGGTGGGAGCATTGGGGGTGGTGGATTCTGGAGGGATGGCCCGCCCCTTCCCCTTCCTCTTCCAGCTGAGGCCCACAGTGGGGAAGGGGTCGTCCAAGGTCACACTGCGTGACTGAACTCAGCCCCGCAGTGAAATAATGCTCACAGCTGCCATTCATTTCCTGAGACTTGGCACTGCTCGGTCACAGGTGACAGAGACCCATTACCTGCATAAGGAAATGGGACATGTGCTGGCTTGTGTATTTGCCAAGTTAGAGCAGTGCAAATGCCACATGCCTACGGGATGCTGGCAGCTGTGGCTGAGGGCAGCTAACATTTATTAAGGGATTACCAGAGGCACCATTTTCACACACTCGCTTCACTACCACAGTATCCCTAGGAGGTAGGTACAATGATCCCCTTATTTGATTTGGTAACTTGCCCAAGTCCACACAGGTGGTAGGTAGCAAGGCTGGGATCTGAACTCAGGCGCCCAGTTCCAGGGCCAACACTCTAGAGCAATGTCGTGCTGTGCCGTCCTGGCAAATGCTCATGCCTCAGCAGCTGTCAGAACACGGTGGCCTGCTTCGGTGCCAAAACCCAGTGGTGCTCTTGTCTCCTGCAGTGGGGGGCGTGAAGGCCCCGTCTTCCGGCTTTCCATGTTTGAGCTGGGCAAGTACGATTTCGACCTGCTGGAGGAGTTGATGGTGAAGGAACTCCATAAACAGCCATAAGCGGCATGCGTTTCTGCTGGGCATGCGTTTCTGCTGGCCATGCCCAACATCTCGAAGCCCATCCTAGAGCAGAAGGCAGCCTCGCTACAGCAGCACCTCTGGCTGGTGACCACTGTGGCCTGCGGTGTCAACCCAAGCCCTGTGCCGGTTGTGCAGGATGTGGTGTGTGACCTGTGCATGCTCATCAACTCCCTGGAAGGCTACTGCCACAGCTTCGGCTTAGACAAGGACTCCCTCATAATGCTGGCGGAGCAGACAGGCCAGCCCTGGCACAAGATCCTGGAGGCAGTACAGGGCCTGAAGACCAAAATCACTGAGGCGCTAGTGGTCGAACTACTGGGCCAGGCCTCCAGGGATGCCTCTGCATTCACATAGGAGCTCCTCAACGTGCCTGTCCTAGGCACCTTGGTCACCTGTGGCATCTCCTTTGCTACCATCTACCAGATGCTCCGCACGTCTCTGGATAAGGTGATCAAGGATGCCCAGAAAGTGCTGACTTAGGCCTTCCTCGACAAGCCCAACCACAAGATCCCAGATAAATCCAATCAACAATCCCAGCCCTGACCCTAGGCCAGCTGGAAGTGGTAGTGAAGGGCTGGGAGGCTATAGGTTCTATCTGTCCCCAGGCTGTGTGGTGTTGGGGGATGGAAAGAAATGCAAGCTCTAACTCTCCTGGACTGAGCCCCGTGTGCTGTCTCTGTGCTTTTGGGTCCTGGATCTATGCCCTTGCTGGCCACTGCCCCACCTTTCCTGCTCTGAACCCTCACATCAACCAGCAGTTCCCCAGGGATGGGGAGGGATGGGATGGGGCATGGGGCAGGTGAATTTCAACAAGGTAAGGAGAGGAACTCAGTTGTCTAGCTAGAGAAGGCACTCTATTTTTTAAAAGATTTATTTACTCATGAGAGAGAGGCAGAGACACAGGCAGAAGGAGAAGCAGGCTCCCTGAGGGGAGCCTAATATGGGACCTGATCCCAGGACTCTAGGATCACGACCCGAGCTGAAGGCAGACACTCAACCACTGAGCCACCCAGGTGCCCCTAGAAAGGGCACTTTAGAAGGTGTGCAGGGGGCAAAAGGTGCAGAAGCATTTCCCTAAGAAGGCACTGAATGTCACAGCTCTGAAGGGCCTTGAGGATCATTAGGGGAGGTTCTTGCCTGAGGTCTTCTCAGCCAGCAAATGGTAGGGCCAGAGCCTGCCCTGGGTCTCCTGCCTCCCAAACCTCACCCCTTTGCTTTTTTAGAGATCCGTGCAGATCCAACTCCTGGGCTGAGTGTTTTCTTCATCACACCCAGGATTCCCATGACAAGGATGCGAGAGGGCTGTAGCATATTCCCCAGGGCAGGAGGAAGGCAGGGAGACCAAGGGGGAACGAGGTGGTAGGCGGACAGACTCGGCTGGTGACAGGAACCAACTGCGTTAGCAAAGGGTGGAGTGGCAGGATTGGAAAGTCAGGACTAGCTGGGGATGATGGGTGGGGTGGCCAGATTCATTTGGAGACACACTTTGGGAAACATTAAGCTAAGATGTAGCGTATTTAAACTGAGATGAAGGTAGGTCCCATACTGAAGTGTATGGTGTATTTGAGAGTAGGTTCTGGATTTAAGGGTAGAGACTACTTTTAAGCAAGAACTGATGAGGTCTATGGGGGGAAGGAAGCCAACATATTTAACCAACAGTAGGCACTGTACGTAAGGGTAACATATGAATACCTGCATAAGGGCAGAAGCTGTTTCAATCAGGGGAAGGACTATATTGAACTAGGGTACGCTCTTTTTAACCATGTATTGAATTAGGCGTTGTATTTAGCTAGGCATTTCACCGAAGGCAGAAACTGTCTTCAGCTGAAAGCAGAGGACACGAGGGTAGTAACTGCATTTAGCCAAAGGAAGGGACTGTGTTTTCCTATCAGTAGCACAGAGATGGGAGGCTTAATGTCACCCCAGAAACAGAATACTCCCTTCTAGGGGCTTCCTCCTTAGCAGAGACTGTCTTCATCTGCTCCTGACAGCTCTATGACCTACAGTGGCTGTGTCCCAAATGTGCCCTGCTCCCTAGGATAACATGCTGGGGAGAGCAGAAGAAAAGCACCAGAACAGGCTTGCATGACTGTTTTTATTCAAACCACCAGATCTGCCCCAACAAAGAGCTCCCCAGACCCTGCCGCACCTTACAGGATCAGGCTTAGAGTCAGGGAGGAGGGACCTGTTGCTCCTGTCCCTGCAGAGGGAGGTCGAGATGGAACCTGGGATTCCTGGTGACCATCGAGACGACTCCCACTGCCTGTCCCTGTGGGGAACTGAGGATGGGCCACCCTACCCCAGGGGTGGGGGTGGGATTTCAAAGTTGCCCCCGGAACAATACTCCATTGAGGGTGAGGGGCCTGGCCCTGGACACCTCATGTCTCTGGGCGAGAACGTCGCGGTCCCTCATCCATCAGGCCTGCTGCCACGCTCCACCCCAGCACGGGAGTAGGACACATGATGCTCCCTAACCATTCATGGGGACCCAGAAGGGGGTTCTCTGCATGACGTTCCTTCCCTCGGCCTCAGGCCAGCAGGCGGCTGTACTCTGCCAGGGCAGAGGACTTTTTCACGCCATCCCAGATCCGGGCAGCATAGTGGAACCTGTGGGAGGAGGTCCACAGTCAGTTGCCTGGCTGTGGCCCACCAGCCTCATGCTGACCCTGGCCAGGAGGGAAAACAGGTCCTGTGTACGAGCCATATGACCTGAGACAAGAGCTTCCTCGGTCAAGAAGCAGGGAAGATGGCCATGCTGACGGGAGAGGCCTAGGTTCTCAGACCTCACCCAGGGTGAGCAAAGCTGAGGGTGCCTGGTCTGGGACAAAGGCCTCAAAGCCCCAACTCTGAGACCAAACTTCTTTCCACACTCGGTGTTGGCCTTTGTGGATTGGGGTTCTCCCTCTCTCTCCCTGCAGGGTCTTGTAATGACCCTTGCCTGCCTTGGCCTCTGCTGTAGACAGTGAAAGGAAGAGAGCTCCCAGCCCTTTCTGCCACAGCTGACTGCAGGCCCAGGGGAGCCACGCTAAAGGCTGCACCAGGTGAAGCTATTTCCCTCTCAAATTTGTGTCTTCTAGAAATTAGATGGTACAGACCTGGATCTGGCAGATGTGTTGTGGGCTCCGGACACAGAGAGTCATGTGATGTTGGGGCTGGGGAGGTTCAGGGCTCTGTGACAGCAGGGCGGAGAAAGCCAGTGGCCAGCGAAGGAGGGAAGGTGGAGGGGGACAGTGAAGCTGTGCCATCCAGAGAGAGCTGGAGAATGCAGCTGCCGTGGGGGCATTCCAGGGCCTCAAGGCTTACACTCAGGGCCTCAGAATAAACCCTCCTCGAGCTTGACTGGGCTCACTGGTCCTACTACTCACCATCAAATGACACCTAGCCACAGGTGTGTGATGGTGCTACATGACATTTCCTTTCTCTTAGTCTAGATTTCCCCACTAGTAAAACCGGTAACAGGACTTAAACCCCACTGGCTACTGGGGAGGACTCAAGATCACATGAAACAGCACAATGCCTGGCATGGAAGCAATTACCACCGTTTCAGAAAAGGAAATAGAGATGTGGCGAGACCACTGAGAACTTCCTCTTGTCTGCACCAGGGTGGGGCCCTCACACTGACCCCTCTGCCAAGAGCTCTTACCAGTTCTTCTCCGTGAGGATCGTGTGTGACAGCTGTGGCCGGGCCATTGACATCACTTGACTCCGGAGCTTGCTCACCAAGGACTGGAAACTGGGGTGGCCGCGGTACCCAGGGAGCAGGGAGAAGAGAGGGCTGGAACCGGGTCCTGGACAGTTAAGGTTGGGGGATAAGGAGGTCAGCCTGGCAGGGAGGGCCTTTCCCTTCTCCTAGCCATCTAGAATCCTGGGCTGAAATACCAGGAGTACCTCTACATTCAGACCCAGCCCAGCTCTTCCCGTACTTCCACAACTTGAAAACATGCTCCTAAGAAAGGGTCCAAGCACCTTAGGGACCAGTGTGGGTCTCTATCGTCCCAGACCAGACTCCCCTGAGGAAGAACCATACCTGCTCTTGGTGGGTTTTCACTCTCTGCCTCGCTGTCCATGAAGGGCACAAGGAACAAGTTGACCTCAGAGTCCAGGAAGTCCGGTGGGAGCCCGGGGAAGACATTACACTGTAACATGGACAGAGTACCTGGAGGAGAGAACCCATCAGCCTGCGGGTCCTATGCTGAGGGGCAGGGGAGGCACAGGTCTGATGATTGTCTAACTTGGGTCAGGAGGCCAGTGTAGACATCAGGGCCAGGGGACCAGATCAGGAATCGAGAGACTGTTGGCCAGTTTGGGGGGTGGTTCAGGGACCCTCACCCTTGTAACGCAAGTGGGAGTGAGCCATGAGCTGGTCAATCATCAGGTGCATCTGTCGCAGCTTTCGAGGACAGAAGTCCTCTCGGCGAGCTTTGTTCTGCAGGAAGACTGAGGGGTGGAGAGATGTGGTCCCGTGAGGCCGCTGGGATTTGGCTATGTGGACTTCCCTTCTCATGCCAAAGATCGGCCATCACCCCTGGGTTCAGAGCACTTGTAAATATTTACATGACATGTCACTTTGCTTTAGCACCAGGCCCTGCACGGGGTGATGCTGGGGACCTAGATAGGAGTCACAACTGGCTTCCACCCCCCCAGAGTCCCCAGTCTGGATGGAAAAGACAGAAGAGGATGATAGCCACAGGATCAGGAGTATGACAGGAAGGCCCCCAAGGGCCTGGGAGACAGGAAATAGAAGAGACCCCACCTAGGGTAGCATTAAGTGAACTAGACAGATCTTTGTTGAAAACAGGACATAGGTAGAGCATAGCTGAGCAAGGACAGAACTGGCAAAGGATTGGCATGTGTGCAGCTGAAAGAGGGAAAGAGCAGGGCACCTGGGGCCACTTGGGTTAAATCCACACTCACTCTGGAAATCTGTGGAGACACCAGGGCTAGAAAATTGGGCACATGTGGGTCCTGTCTGCAAAAAAGTGCTCATTCTGATCAAGGAGCCAGACCCAGACCCTTGTACATGCCCTTGGTGGCCATGTGGGAACCTCTGAGGAAGGAGCAGCTATTTGCTCTTTCTTCCTCCCAGCTCTCCACCTCCCCTGTGCCCCTGGTTTTCACCCCTCATTCTTCCCCTGCCCACCCCTCCAGCCCCCAGAAAGTCTCTCACCCAGGTGGGGGTAGTACTCCGTGCCTTCATCGGAGCCTGAGGAGCTGCTGGACTCATGGCTGGGGGACGGGGTGGAGGGCTTCACCATCTCTGCTGTCTGGAGGAACCTGGGGTTTGGGGCCAAGGGTTGGTGCTCTGGCACTGGCTCCCCCTACCTCACAGCCTAGGGTCAGGGCTCCTTTTGTGGGTCTGATGAAAGCGACAACCACACTCAGATAAATGCTGCATCTATATCTATTTCTCACATAATTTTAGGGAATTCAGAGACAACTCTCTCAGACACCAATCTGTGGACCCATGCCAACTGTACGTGCCTTTTAATGAGTTTATGCTATTAAAAAAAACACTTCATTGTTTAAAAGCATTTGTAAGATCACACTAAAACTGAGTGGAAAGTACAGGGATTTCCAGATGCCCTGCCCACCCCCCCACACATAGCGTCCCCTACCATCAACATTCCAACCAACCTATGACACATCGTTATCACCTAAAGTCTGTGGTTTACTTAAGGTTCCCTCTTGATGTTGTGTATTCTATGAGTTTTGGCAAAAGCATTATGTATCCACCACGGGGTTTTACAATGAATAGTTTCACTACCCTAAAAATCCTCTGTGCTCTATCCACTCACTCCTCTCTCCCCTCCTAATCCCTAATCTTTTTACTGTCTCCACAGTTTTGCCTTTTCCAGAATGTCATATAGTCGGAATGGTACAGTAGCCCTTTCAGACTGGCTTCTTTTAGTTAGTAATATGCACTTAAGAATATGTACTTCCTCCATGCCTTTTCATGGTTTGATATAATATTCCAGTGTCTAAATGTACCAGTTTATGTATTTACCTACTAAAAGATATCTTGATTGCTTCCTAGTTTTGTAAATTATGAATAATGCTGTTTTATTTGTTAGAGAGAAAGAAGACAGAGACAGAATGTGTATGTGAGCTTGCAGAAGGGGGTGGGGGGTCCACACTCAGCACAGAGCCTGATGCAGGGCTCGATCTTACAACCCAGAGATCACAACCTGAGCCGAAATCAAGAGTCAGAAGATGCTTTATAAACATCCATGTGCAGGTTTCTGTGTGGACCTAAATTTCAATTTATGCTATTTTATGCTATTTTAAAATAAGTTTTCCAAATATGTAAATAGAATAAATCTGCTATCTGAAATAGGGGATAATGGGACCCAATTAAGCATTATAGATATTCTCCTCATACAGACACAAACTGTATGTCATCCACAGTTTCAAGGAGTTCACCTGCTATGAAGCCCATGGCTAGGCTGTGCCATGTGCTGGCCCGCGTCCATGCCCCAATCAGAATGTAAACTCCACAGGGCAGTCTGTTTTTTTCACACTTGTGTTCCAGTACCCAGAACACTAAATGGCATTTGTAAATGTTCAATATATTTGTCATGTGAATGAATTCAAATACACAATAGTGGAGGTGGTGGTGCGGTGGCTGTCTCAGAAATAAGACCCTTAGATCTGGTCATGACAGCTGGCTCTCCCAGAAGCTCATTTTTACTGTTGGCCAGACCCACAGTTCACCACCACCCCCAGGATTCCTAAAATAAACATTAAGCTTCCATTTATCAATTGCTTACTAGGTATCAGGTACTGTACTGAATGCTTTGAATTCTTTAACTCATTTAATCTGCATAAAATGATCTATGAGGAGCTAAGGAAAAAGAAGACACTCACCTAATAAGAGCTAGGGTTCAAACCCAGGGCTGCCTCACTTTGGAGATACCTGCTTCCCTTGGCTCAGCTCTCCCCTCCCCATGAGCTCCTGTCCCTTCCTTTTGTCTGAGTTCTGTGCCCAAGGCGGCTGGCCTCCACATTGACCCCCTGAGGGCAAGAGGAACCCTTGTGCCTCATGTTCTGAGCCAGTTCTTTCCAGGGCGCATTTCTAGAACCTCCAGCTGCTTCGGGCAGGACTCCTTCCCTCTGCCTACCTGCCAGGGTACCAACAGAATGGTACACATGCCTGGAGGAGATGGATAAGATGGACAAGCCAGTTTCCGATTATGCTACTCACTCAACAAATGTGTATTATCTACCTTGTGCCAGGCACTCTGTGAGGCACTCAGGACTCTGTCCTCCTGGGGCTTACATTCTACTGGGGGAGACAGACGGTAGAGATCTGTGATGTCTTGTCAGGGAGTGATAAATGCAATGAAGGAAAACACAGCAGATAAGAGGCAGGGAAGAAAGGGGGGCGGTACATTGTAAGATAAGGAACAGCCTGAGGTGGTCCAAAAGACATGAGGGAGGGTGTTTGAGGTCTGCAGGAAGACCTCTCTTTCCAGCTGAGGGAGGGACAGAGTGCAGAGATCATAAGCTGCATGAGAAATAGCCATGAGGTCACCAGGCCTTTAATGGAAGGAGTGAGGGAAAGTGGTAGAAGAGAAGGTCAGTGAGGTGACTGGGACTGTCCCGTGTAGGGGATCTTGTATGTAGGAAGACTGAATTTTATTCTGAGTGATGCATAAAGTCAGTGGAGAGCTAGAAGTGTGTGTATACTGGGTGGTAGTGATCCACTCCAACTCACATTTTAAAGAGGTCCCTGTGGCTGCTATGTGGAACGTAGAGACGTGGGCAAGTGGCTGGGTCTCTGGTCCCCATCTCTTGCCTGGCTCCCCCTCCCCACTTGCTCCTCACCTGTATAAACTGAGGTCTGTGAACCAGTCCTGGACAACGATCACCACATGGCAGACCGTGAAGAGGAAAGCAGCAATCTGGAGTGACTGCAAATGGGCAGGAAGGGACAAGAGAGTTGAAGGTCCCTTTTGCCCAGACTGGGGTCCCTGTTCCCAGGACTTAGCTGAGGGGGCAGCAGGACAAGGGCCTCAGAGCCTCTAAGCACCTTCTGTGTGCCCAGACTATCCTAGCACTTCCTTTATGGCCATCCCTGAGTTAGGCAAAGTAGGAATGATTACCCCCACCTTACACAGGCAGATAATGAGGCTGGAGGGGGAGGGGGAAGAAAATGCCTTTTCCAAGGAACACAGCCAGACAGGACTCTCAATACTGTTCTTTCCTACAGTTCTTGGGGCACCCAAGGCTCTTCATGAAGCAGAAACTAGGTCAACTCACCAGCTCTCTGTCACAAATCTTGAGGGGAAGGGTAAGACCTCTCCCCAAGGACTGGTTTGGCCCCCTCACCTGCATCTCAACATAGGTGTGGGGCAGGTTGTACTCTGGAGGCAGCTTGCGGTCATTATTGATAAGGTGGTCCAAGATGGAGGGGCTCAGGATGGGCTGCAAGGAAGAGAAGGTGTCAGGAAAGGGACTGGTGGCCAGGACCCTAAAGGTCACAACCACCTAAGTTGCACACATTGAAGGCAAATACCTCACCTCTCTCGGGACTAAATAAGGTCAGAAACATGGGTGGTTTCTCATAAGTGAGTGCTAGTCAGTGAGAGGAAGTGAGAGAACAATGTTTCAAAGCAGGTACACTTCTGCCAGTTCTTTTACAAAATCACCACTCTCAAGTGCCTCATGCTCAAAGGGAACTCTTCTAGTGCTAATAAATGTAATATTGACTTGAAGGAGTCATGTCCCTTCAAGAGCCTTTTCTTCTCTTAGTTGTTTCAAATGCTTTCAAAACTTTGCTATGATAATTACTTTGGTCAAAAAACAATGAATAGTGTGAAAACTGGTGAAGATTTAAAAATTGCATCAGTGGGTGTAAAAAAAAAAAATCAGTGGTGAGTTCATCACCTTTTCTCAAAGGAACATTCCATTTAAAGACCATAAGAGTTAAATCGGCTTGGCAGTCTTATTGACTTCTTGGTGCAGTGAGTGGAATTCTTTAAGTAAGAGGCTTTTCCAACTGCTGGCCTTCTAAAACTCCCAGCACTCCATGCTCTATTCTGTCCTGTTTTAGCTCCCATTCTGCTCCATGTGGGTCTTGGAACCAGATCACAGCAATTTAGTTTGTTTTTAGGTCCCGGTGGCCCCTGCATAGGCCTGGCTCACAGATCTCACACCACATTTGTAGGTTTTCCACTCTCTGTGCTATCAATGCCTACGGTGACTAGAACTTTGTTCCATCAACATTCAGTGGGTACCAACTATGGGCCAGGCCCTGATCAACAGTGTTCCTCCTGGAAGAGCTCCAGGTAGATCAGGTGTGGGAGCAGTACACAAAAAGCAGACTGTGATAAATCAGTGCTGTGATGGAAGGTGCACATGGCACTGGTGGGTACTCTGAGGGGAAGACTTCTGGGAGAAGGCAATACCCCAGCGGAGTCTTCTGGGCATTAGCCAGGCAACAAGGCAAGGGGACAGTGTTCTTGTGGTCACGGTACTGCCAGCTAAGAGTACGAAGTATGTACTTCTTGTCAGGTACTGTCATTAGGACTTTACTTGTGAAGCCCTGAATGAAGCCTCACAAAACCCTGCAGGTAGGCAATAATATTTTTCCCACTAAAGAAAAATGAGAAATAGGCGGTTTCAGATAAAGGGAACAGGATGAGGACAGCCCAGAGGGAAGAGAGATCATGGTGAGGCCTTATGGTGTGTGTGGTGGAGCTAGAGCTACATCAGAAAGGGGAGACTAGAGTCTGAAGGAGGCAAGCCCTATAAGCCTTGAATGCCACACTAAGGAATAGGGACTCTGCCTGAGGGCAAGGGAGAACACGAGGAAAACTGCCAAATACAGGACGGGTCAGTTCTAATGATAGTGATGGGCCCAAACATTAAATACGTGCCAGGTCTTATGCTAAGCACTTGGTCTGGACTGTTGTACTGAATCCTTGCAATGATCCTGTGAAACTGAGTACAATTACTGTCCCCAATTATAGACAAACTGAGGTCTGGGAGGGTAAAAAAAATTTGCTTCAAGTCACCCAACTGTTAAGAATTAAAGGCAGAATCTGGACATACACAGACCGACTCCAGGGCCCACACATTTGACCACTCTGCTAGAAGATTCTTTAGGCTACTATGTACAGAATGGATGGGAGGGGAGGGTGGCAAAATTTGATAAGAGACTAAAGGCCAAGAAAAGACACAACTTGGCTAAAACCACATGGAATCCAAGCAGGATTCTGGCTTATAAATACCCAGGGGTGGAGCTGAGTGTGGCATGCAGTAGGGTGAGGCACGTGGAGGTTGGCACCTGTGTGTCCAGGAAAACAATCCGCTCTTGGGTAATAAAGAAGTCAATGCCACTGGTCTGGTTGCCCCCTCGTTCCTTCATTTCAGCACTCTGGGCTCGGAAAACATATGCCCTGTGGAGAGGAACAGGTGGAGTACGTTACGAGGTCTGGCTCTCAGCCTCCGACACCTCCGGAGTATGACCCTGTGAAAGGAGCATGTGGGACATGGTTCCTTCCTGCCCACAAAGCCTTCCATCTGTGGCCCCTGCTGTCTGGGGGCTTACATTTTATTCCATATAACTTTACCCCCACTCATAAGTAGGTTTGTTAACTCACTTAATGAAGTCAGCAACCTGAGGTATTTAAGAGTAGGGGTTTTGCTAGACTGCTGGGATTCAAATATCAGCTCTGCCTCTTCCTGGCTATGTGGATTTGGGCAAGTCCTTAATCTTTCTCTTCTGTTGCCTTATCTGTAAATGGGGATAACAACAGTCTCAAAACTTTTAGGGTTACTATGAGGCTACTATATGTAATGCCCTTAGGAACTTGCCTGATATGCAGTGATGTGTAACTGTCAGCTATTAATTACCAAGTGCACTTGTCACAGGCCAGGCGTTGGAGATACAGCACTGAGCTCTCCCCGCCCCCAGAGTGAGAGGCTGTTTGGTTGTAGAACTCAGTTCCTAGTTCTTTTCCTATGAGAAGAGTCTCTCTCAATTCTATCTGTGCTGGATGGGGAGACGAGAGCAAAGCAGGCAGAGCTGAGCCTTGCCTTAACCACTGAGCTCAACTTGGTCACATTCTGTGGCTTGGACAAAGAGATTATTTCCTCTTTCTAACTGCAAAATCAGGGTAAGAGTACCTACTTCTCAAAAGGTAACCCCCACCTCCCTGAAATGCTTAGCATGCTGTCTGACACAGAGCAAATATCCTCCTGCTTAACACTGTACAGAAGACCTCCTATGTACCAGATACCAGGATGTGGCAGTAAGGACAGTCTTGCTTCCATGGAGAGAAGGTCTACCTTCTGGTCTACCTTACAAATTAACAGCTATCAGTTAACTTCAAGTGGCAGGAAGAGGAGATGTGTAGCACTCTGAGTGGGGATAATTCAGATAGTAGAGCCAGGAAGGCATGCCATAAAAGAGGCAAATGACCACACTGAGGGAGAGAGAAGAGAGTTAATTAAGCAAATTTAATTAAGTTACAGAGGGAAGTGCAGGGGGGATGCAGGATGGGAGACTATCCCAGGCAGAAGGCAGGTGGTGTGTATGAGGCAACAAAGACCAGTGTGGTAAAAGCAGAGAACAAGGGACCCTGGGACCAAGAAGTAGGTACATAGGCCTTTGTGGGGCATGGCAAAGAGCTGGGGCTTTGGCCCATGAGCCTGGAGAAGCCCTGAAGACAATTAAGTAGAGAAGTGACAGGACTGGATGTGGGCTTTGAAAAGCTCCCCCTTGTGCTATGCAGTGAGGGCTGTAGGGTGGAAAGAGTGGATGACGACTTATAGGCCCAACACCCCGGGCCTCCCTTATCCTCTCTGACCTGATCACCTAGGACTTCCCGTCTTGCTCCCTCTGCTCCAGCTCAACAGCCTGCACGTCATTTTGCACATACACCAGGCAAGCTCTTGCTGCAGAGGCCAGCTTTTGCCATTCCCTGATTAGAACGCTCTCCCTCCGCCAAGTCTGCTTTTTCTCAGTGTCCCCCTTAGAGAGGCCTTCCCTGACTATTCGATTTAGAACTGTCATCTAGCGCCCATACCGCTTCCCTATAATCCCTTCCTGTGTGGTTATTATCTTCTAACATGTCGAGTAACTTATTTTGTTTGCTACTGCTCCTATTAAAATTAAGCCTCATGACGACAAACGTTCTTGCTAGTTTTGTTTGGCTGTATATCCCCAGCGCCCAGAACAGTGCCTGACACATCGTAAGCACTCAATAAATACTAGTTGAACTAAAGCAGGGAAACCAATAAGCAGGTTCTTGGCATCCTCCAGGGAAGATGTCAGAGGCTTAGACCAGGAGATAGGAATGAAGGGGAGAAGCAGATGAATTCTTAACCTAATCAAGAGACTTGATGGCTAGATTTGGCATCAAAGTCCACCATGCCACAGGATGACGCAGCTCAAAAAGACTAGGTAGGCCAGCAGGAGTCTCTCTAGCTCAGGAATCTGAACTTGGAGCTGAGGGGAAACTTTGCTATTTGGGGGATGCTGAGATGGAGAGTGCCATCTGAGAGAGCTGTTAACTGTTCCCAAGCACAGCCAAGGTGAACTTATGACTGAATAGAGAAAAGAAGAGATGGAGGTGACCTGGGAGGAAGGGAAACCCCCACAGCTCTGGCTCTAGTGGATGTATATTGTCACAATGGTGGTTCTTAACCTGTTCTGGGTCTCCATCAAGCCCCTCTAAGATCTGGTAGAAGCTATACATCCTTTCTCTAGAAGAAAAGCGTGACTGCAGGTATGTGTAAAATTCTGCATATACTGTTAGGAGGTTTGTGGATATGCCCTGGTGCCCATCCACAGAATGCAAGGTTGTAGCATGGTAGTATTTATTATTTTATAAAAAAGATAAACCCCTATATATTTTAAACAATCCCAAGTGGCTACTACCCTTTCTCATTCCTCACTCTGAATCTTCCTTAATCAGACTGTACATGTTCCATCCTCCCTAGCCCCTTTCTTTTTTCTCCTACTCTCAGTTCTGGTTCCTAGTTCTTAAGCTCCTTCTTCCTCCAAATCCTCTCCTGTGATTTCATACTTTACTCTTCACAATCCTCCCCATCCTTCCTCAAGAATGCAGGACAGAACAGCTTCTGTTCTGCTCTAGAACCCATGGCCTACATCCAGGTCTCTTTCCCTGTTCTAGTTACCAGGCCTTATCAACCAATATCCTGCAAGCATTTGCTCTGTGTCAGGTTCTTGTTAACTATTGCCTTCCTGATATTATCCTTCAAAAACCCACTTCACAGATGACAAAGTGAGATATTGACAAGTAAAATGACCTGCCCAAAGTCAACTAGCTAGTGAGTGGCAGGGCTCAGAGTGAAGTCAGCTTAAATCAAAGCTGGGCTCTGTACCATTCCTGGGGCAATGCAGGGAGTGAGGAAAAGGACTGGTTACCTTGGAGCTACACAAAGATTTAGTTCAGTCCCTAATCATCCTCATCTGACAAAGACACTGAGGCTAAGGGAGGTGAAAGTCCTTTGGTAACACCATTTATAATCGCCAGGCCCACCCTCCTCCTGGCTTCCACACCCCTTACCTCTGGTCCTCCTCAGGAGTGTTGGCCGACAACAATGACATGACCATGGACTTGCCTGTCCCCTGGAGGCCAAGGACACCGACCACCAACACATCAGTCTGATCCAACAGGTACTGGGGGAAGATGAAGGCGTGTGACTCTCGTAAATCTGTCAGTGGCTGGAGCAGGAGTGGGGGTGAGGTAGGGGAGGGGGCAGGGGTGGATACTTCTGTGGCTGGCCTGCCTGCCTTGTCAGATATGAAGAAAAACTTGGATGGCTTCAATACCCCAAGTTGAGCAAAGGGCCTGTGTATGAATGTGGTGGCACAAAGAATGATGTTGTGAGAATTCCAAGGTAGAGAAGAGCCTGGCAAGATCAAGAAGCTACTAGGAAATCAGTGCAGCTGGAACACGGTAGGAAAAAGGGAAACCTGACTTTGGTGAGGGGAAGGGCAAAGGCACAGAAATGAAGGGCAGGTGGAGGAAGACAGGACCATTGGAACAGACTCTTGGAGGGCTTTTGGCTTGGGGCAGGTTTGGAAAACAAATGAAAGCGTGAAAAAGGGAAAAGAGTGCAGGAAGGGGAGGTCAGTTCATCCTGGCTCTTGTCTGTGGTATTTAAGAGTCTTGGAAAATCCGGAGACCTTCACCTCTGGCCCACCAGTTCTGATGCCTTCCACCACCAGGGGGTGTGAGAGACACTCCTCAAGAAAAACAAAGAAGTCCTCAACTGGCTCCTTAGAGCCACCTGGAGCTTTTATTAAAAGGAAAAAAAAGCAGCAGCAGCAGCAGCAGCAGCAGCTATTCTTGGGCCTAACCCTAGACACATTAGAGCAGAATACCTAGGGCTAGCCCTGTCCTATAAGAGCAGACACCGACCACATGCGGCCATTTAAGCTTAATTAAACAAAGCTAAAAATTCAGTTCCTTAATTATACTAGTGGATAAGTGCCCAACAGCCATGTAGAAGGAGTGTGTCTATCATACTAGATAGTGCAAATATATTCTCAACACTGCAGAATTCTATTTCAAGTGAAGGGTAGGCCTGCTAAACACCAGCTTTTGTTTTGTTTTAAAGCTCCCCAGTCGGTATCAGTGAGACAGTAGACGTACAAAGGCAGCAGGCCAGGTAATAAAAGATGGGCTTAGCATGTTGTCTTAGTCCAAGCTGCTGGGAGAAGGAAAAGAGACACACGTAGGAGAATCTGGGCAGGGATGTGGTGTGACGGGGCTGGGCGGAGACTGGAGCTAGGTAGGACGGTCCAGGAACGTGAGGCCTGAGCTAGAGAGCAGGGGCCACCGGGGGAGTGCCATTTAAACCAGTTATCACTGGTACAGCATGGCTTCCAACCAATTAGGAAAGGAACAGGAGCAGGGTCCAGGAGGCTGCCCTGCTGTGGGACGGTACCGAGATCCCAGGGCATCTGGGAGGTAGTGGGAGTCCTTTCTTGCCAACCAGTATCAAACTATCTCAGTATTTTAACTACCAGCACAGCTGATCTAGTGGAAGCCACTGCAATTCAGTCCTGGGCAGGTGAGAACTTTGATTCCTTCTCTATCATCGCCTCAAAGCTGTCTAGTCTGGTACTATCTGGCAAGAGGCAAGAGTGGAGGTCGGGAGGTGGGGTGGAGGTGGCGAGATGTGGGACATGGAGACACAACCTCTCATCTCAGTACCTCAATGGCGCTGTCACACCAGTTCATCTGGTCGTCTACCAATTTGATGCTGTGCTTCATGCGTTCTGGGGGCAGTAGTTTGGCCTGGCCCACGACAGCTGGAGACAGGATAAAGAAGGATACAGGATGTGGTAAGGGTCTGTGTGAAGGCATTCCAGCTCCCAACCAGATCCTGCCCGGCCCCAACTCACGGTCCATGGCTGCTGGTGCAGCAGTGCCCATGCCTCGGTTCTGGATCTGATACACAGGCTGTGTGGGTCTCTGCCCCTCCTTTTCTCCCTTGGGTGGTGCTGGGGCTGCAGGGGGTGCAGGGGCAGTGCCCTCGGGGGTTGAGGCATTTGTCACAGTTGCAGGCCCTTTCCCCTCTTCCCGTGGTTTCATGAGGACGATAGGCTTCTCAAGAGGGGCTGGAGCAGGCGGGGCGGCAGGGGCTGTTGGAGGTGGTGGCTGCTTTGACTATGGGACAGAGAAGCTTCCAGTCAATGGGAGAGATCACTGACCTAAATGCTCCCGGCCTCCCCCCTTCAGAAGATTCTTCCCTGCTCACCCGCTCTGCTGGAGGTTTTGAGAGGATGATGGGGGTTTTCTGCATGACCGACGAGCTCGTCTCTTCACTGCCATCCTGTGGTGAGGGAGAGCAGTGACTCAGGAACAGCTCCCCTGGCTCTCCTGGACACTCCCGAAGGCCTTCATGTGCCAGGTACAATTCTAAATACCTTCATGTATTAACTTCTTCAGTTCCACCACCAACCCCGAGATATACATACTGTTATCTCCATTTTACAAATGAAGAGGCTGAGGTCCAGAGAGGTTGAAATGGCTTGCCCGAGGTTATGCAGTCAATAAGCAACAGAGCCAGGATTTGAGCCTTGGCAGCCTAGTTCCAGGACACATTTGGCTGCCTCTGCCAGATAACAAGACCAGGCAGGAGGAGCCAGGGCTCTGGAGCTAGATCTGGGTTCAAACTTGGCCCTGCCTTTTGTTGGCTGTGTGAACTTGAATAAGGAACCACCCTCACTTCGGCTAATTTCCTCACTTGGCCAACAAGGATAGAAGTGCTTCATGGGACTGCCGCAAGGCTGAAAGCAGATGAACTTGTAAACGGTCCACGGTCCATGAGGCAGAGGGGAGACAGGGGCTTGCTATCTCACAGATTCTACCCCGATTTTCCCTCAGCTCCACTCTTGTGCTTGCCAAGCCAGTGGTCTAATTCCCACACCTCACCCTCCTCAGGCTTCTTTTGACTCACCCCCAGGGTCAGCTTAATAAGAAAGGGGAGAGATTTGAGTTTGAGCCTTGTTCTTTCCTGGTTCCCTGAGGAACCTCATGAGAGCCATGAACCTTCACTGGGACTGTTTCTTCCCCATATACTGGAGAGACTGGCCTATGGTGAAGAACAAACAAGAGGGCATGAGAAGTACTCTGCAGGCAACAGTTGAGACAGAACTACAGGAGAGACTGTGGGCTTTCCAAAGGCCAGGGAGGAGGGAGGACAGCCGGGGCCGAGGCTGGGAGGGTAGACAGAAGATGGTGGACAGGAGATGGTATTCAGGAGGCACAATGTATAGCACCGGTGCCTGACAGGCGTGGGGTGGGGGTGTCCAGGATGATATCCGATGGGCCGTCATGGGTATTGGGAGGAAGTTGCTGAGGGCAGCAGGGGACATAGAGGGTGTGAGGAGGCCACTGACCAGTCAGGAGGCTGCCAGGGCTCAATGGCAAAATCAGAGACAGAGACAAGAGACTCTGGAGTTGCTCAACCAGGGACTTAAGCTGACAGTATAGGAAGATGGGAATGTTCCTCAGGCCTGAGTGTGGAAGGAAGAGAGACCCTCTGTTCTCACCTGTGCTACAACCCAAGGGAAGGAACAAGCAAGAGCTGAGCTCACTGTGAACAAATTATTCTTCATGTTTGCACTTTCATGGTTCAGAAACTGGTCCCAATTATTACCGGTCTTCCACCCCAACAAACCTCTCAGAGGTGGGCAGGGCCCTGGATGAAGAACCTGGGGGGGGGCAGGGACAGGTTCTGGCAGAAGTCCCCTAGGCACAGGACAGGAACAAGACAGGATCTGTGCCCTCGTCAAGACTCCGGACTCACCACCCAGGACACTACAGCACACAGAACAGGCTGGACTTGGGCTTAGCTGGATCTGGGTTTGAGTTCTGGCCCCAAAGCTTTCTGACTGTGACTTTGGGGCAGTCCCTTCTCTGAGATTCATTTTCTTTCATTAGTGGAAATCCTATCTATCCTAGGTTCTACTTCATGGGGTAGCTCAAAGGGTTCAGGAAGACCCAAATGATGTTAAAGCACTTTGCACAGTGCCAGCATACCACATGCTGCTCAACAGACAGTAACAGCTGCTGTCGTTATGGGGCCCGAGTGGCTCAGTTGGTTGGGCATCTGACTCTAGATCTCGGCTCAGGTCATGATCTCGGGGTCAGGGGTTCTAGCCCTGTGTCAGGCTCTGAGCTCAGTGCAGAATCTGCTTGTTTCTCTCCCTCCCCTGGCTTGCATGCTGTGCATGCACGTGTTCCCTAACAAATCAATCTTAAAGAAAAAGAAACAGCTGCTATCATATGACTCTTTAAAACATGAGCTTATGGCACCTTTCAGCTCAAACTCTCCAATGCCAATTTCATTCAGTGAAATCCCAAGTCCCTTCCCAGGCCTCTCAGGTCCAACGTGATCTGGCCTGAGTTACCTCTCTGACATTATCTTCTATCACCTTCCTTTCTTGTTCAGCCTCTGCAGCCACATTGGCTTCCTGGCTACTCCCTGAATATACCAGACATAGAGCTCAGTGCCTTCACATCTGCTTCATATCTGTCCAAGAACGCTCTTCACTCAGATTTTGTCGTGGTGTATTTCCTCACCTCTTCAGGGAGGCCTTCTCTGTCCACTTCATCTAAGACAGCTCCCTTTGTCACTCTCTGCCCTTATTCCATGAGGCCAGTTTTGTTCACAGACAGATGCCCAGCATTTAGATTAGTGCCTGGCACATGGCAGGTGCTTAAAAAACATTTGTGGAACAAGTGGATACAGGGATGCTGCCCTTGCCCACTCACTCACCCGTCTCTCTCTCTCCCATGGGGCAATGTAGTCCCTCTCCCGACCACCAGGGCCAGAAAGGTTCTGGGGGCCGCCAGGGCCAGGCTCCTTCCACCGCCGACGCCTCTCTATCCCATAGAGCCCAGGCTGACTATGGCCAGACTCAGACATGATTGCCTACAGAGAGAAAGAGGTTGATTTCAGGGTGAAGAGATGCTCTTAAATCTATCTGGCTTACCCTGGAGTAAGAAGGCACTTATTTTCCAGAGAGTTCTGTGGCTGTGGTAGTGATTGCCAGCTGGCTCAAGATCTATTCTACCTTCACTTCTTCCAAAAAAATTAAAACCCTCAGTTCTAAGCAGGGCACGTGGCTGCCCAGAACACACTTCTCAGCATAATTTGCAGGTAGATGGCCATGTGATTAAGTTCTTTCTGGCCAATGGTAGGACACCAGAAGTGTGTTTTGGCAGCTTTCAGAAACTTCCCTTCAGACACTAGAACATGCCTTTTGCCCTCCTCCTGGCTGGAAGGAATGTGGTGTGCAGGCTGGAGCTCAAGCAGCCACCCTGGACTGGAAGGAAGGAAAGAAGGCGTGGGAGAAAATGATTCAGGGGTCCCCTATTAACCTTATGTTGTCTACTTTTGGATGTATTGAGAAACAAATACATTTTTATCTTACTTGTAGCTAAAACTATTCCCAACTATTAATTACTTTGCCCCCAAAATAAGTATAACTCAGAGGGAGGGGGAGGGTCACATAAAAATGGGACATCTTCTTTCCCAAACTGCAGCAAACCATTTCCTTACAAATCAGTAACATGGTCCTCATTCCAACAACTATTGTTTTGATAACCGAACACTGGCATATGCGGGGCATTTAAGGGCCTATTTTCATCTGGTGTCTCACCCGGTGTCAGTCTGTTTACCTTCCATTTCTGATGGTCTGCCATCCCTCACACTCCAACGTCTCACCAGTGGTTAACCTAAGATGTTATAAAATGTACTGCTACCTATATAATCCACTCCCTATCATTTAACTATCTTTATTGGTCCCTCTAGGGAGTTTCCCCAGCTGTTTACACTTCTAGGGAAGTGTCAGAGTACTTAACAGTCTGTTTGCTATGAGGCCATTTACTATATAGCTCACAGGTCAAGTTAAACTGTAGTCTATGGACCAAATCAGGGCTGCCTTCTGTTTTTGTAAATAAAGTTTTATTGGAACACAACCACATCCATCAATTTACACATTGTCTACAGCTGCCTTCTTGATACAATGGCGGAGTAGTTGAGACAGGCAGTGTGGCCTGCAGAATCTCAAACGATTTGCCTCTTTTTACAGAAAGTCTGCTGACCCTTGGTTAGCTCTTAAGTGCCTGTGAAATTATCCTATGAATCCCCCCCTACCCCATCCAAACAAACAGTGACTAATAGGTCCCTGTGCGAGACCCTTTCTCCAGACTGCAGTTAGGTGTTTACAGGATGTGGGAGTAATTTTGCTAGCCAGGCAGGGGCCTGTCTAGCTCCTCACTGCTCCAAGTGACCTCTCCTCCAGCCACAAACCGAGCTGAAGACTGCCTTCAGAGACAGGAGGGTAAGGCCTGTTTACACATGCTTCTGGAAAATGATCCACTCAGCACTTCAATGACTGTTTATAGTCTCTGAGGGAGATTCCCCCAGAAATTGGGACTCCTCCATTTGCACTTAAGTGTGGGTTTATACATTATTCTGGAGATGGCCCCACCCCCTATTCCAATCCTCGTGTCTCTTTTCTCTCCTCCACCAGGACTCCATCCAGCCTAGGGCTCAAATGTCTGTTTACACACCAAGAGGACCCCCTTCCCACACAGAAAATGTCCCTCTGCAGGTTATTCTGGGCACTTCCACAGTATTTGCCTCTACTTGATAGCTCCATGGGGGAGGGGGAGCTCCTCAGAATCTGAGTCCACCTACATGCAATCTGGGGACCTCCAATGTTTCCAGGCTCCTTTGCCGATTCTCTCAAGACGTTCTGAAGCCAGTCTGTGTTTATTTACAGGACTCTGGTCGGCGACCTCCTCGACGTCAGGAATCTACCTAGGCATTCTGTGGGGGAAGTTTCCTCAGCCCTTGGCGCATCTCTTCCCGTGACCCTTGCAGGCGACGCTCCCAGAACCCAAGTGTCTATTTGCACACTAATTCCTAACTCCGTATTTATGCCCACCCCCCACCCCCAGAACCTAACGGTGGATTCACACGATTTTTCTAAGGACTGACACTTAAACACGTGTATTTACAAGTTTTGTCCATGGGGCGCCCCCCCTACAACTTAGGAGTCTATGGACTGTATTCAGAGGGCATCGCCCAAATTAGGCACCTGCTTAAGAGGCTTCCTGTGGGGAACCCTACAACTTAAGTTTCCTTTTTACACACTATATGGAAAACCTTCCGCGTGTATAGCGTCTGTTTGTAGACCCTCTGCGAGCGTGTTCCCCAAACTTAAAGTTTCCCTTTAAACGCTATCGCTGGGATCTTTGCAATACTTCACGGCCAGTTTACAGGCCCTACTGGGCCCTCCCAGAACCGAAGTCCCTATTTACACATTATTCACCGGCCCCAACCCCCCACGCCCGCCAACCCGGTAATTTAAGGTTCGCTCTTGGCTCCCTACTCAGTAACACACCCGCCGGGGGTCAGAGCCACCGTTTAACGGTCGAAAGGGGGGCGGGGCCCCCAACGCGCCCCCGCGCCCCGCCCCCTGCCGGCGCACGAGCCTCGCGCGGGCTCGCGGGCCCCTTACCTAAGGCGGCTGCTGATTGGCTCTTGGGGCGCAGCGCTACGCGCGCTTTCCGTGACGGGGATGGTCGGGGGAGGTTCCACCACGAGCCACGGGCCTGTAAATGGCGTCTGGGGGACAAAGGGCGTGGGAAGAATACCGAAAAAGCAGGAATTGGCCACTCTGGAACCGGCCTAGGCACCCCGGAAGCTGCACCCAAGAAACGCAGGGCTGAAAGAGGAAGAGGAGGTAGCGCGGGACTGAGCTGAGAGCTGGACCGCCGGGTGCTGGCCTTGCGCATGCGCCGAGGGCTGGGCGCGCGAGAACTGAGCGTCCGCGCCGGGCTGAGCATGCGTGGATGGCGGTGGTTGGCCTCAGCACGCTGGCGGACGACGGAGGGGAGGAGGGAGAACGCTGCGGCTCCGACTTAGTGCGCGTGCGCATCTGGGGCGGGGGCTGTGTGGCAGTCTAACGCAGAGGGAGAGAGGGCAGTTCCGGAGATGGCAGGTTCGAGTCCCGCCCCGTCAGTGGAGTTGGCTGGCTTCGGTGGGGCGGGGGCGGCTGGGAGGGATTTCAGGGTCCTGGGCGGAGTAAGTGCCGAGAACACAGGAATGAAACAGACCCGGCGTGGACGCTGAAAGACATCCCGTTCTGTGGAGGGAGACAGATCAAATCACTTAGGGAAAGGGTCCGGGTCCAGTTGGACCTTGAAGGGCGGCCAAGGGCACTCCAACAGGGAAAGGTCTAGATTGGCTTGGATCCAGTTTCCCAGGGTTGGGAGGTGAGGGCGCACAGAAGGGCAGTTCAGATCCTGAAGGGCTTCCAAGGGGGCAAATTCTATCCCGAAGGCATGGGAGACACGGACTGGGAGGACTAGGACACGTAGTAAGTCCCTCGGCGGCTGCAGGGGCAGAGAAACCTAGGACGAAGGGTCGAAAAGTCAAGCCCTGTGCGCGCCAGAGGGGAATAGCGGGCGGAGAGCGCGGCCCGCGGAGGGCGCATGCGCAGCGCCTGAGCCGAGGCCGGCGGTTACACCTTAGTTGCAGGAGAGTGATTCGTTCATATCTGCGAATGGGGGAATTGACCATTTTTCATTTGAAGTCTTATTTAGTGTTTTAAAATTTCTGTTTGAACAGGGAATACATGTACATTCTGACAAAATTCAAGCAGCCAGTGGGGTACACAATAAAAGTAAGTCTCCTACTCTGGTTCCTATATTGTTTCTTTTTTAAGATTTTATTTTTTATTTTTTTTAAAAGGTTTTATTCATTCATTCATTAGTGGCAGAGAGAGAGAGAGAGAGGCAGAGACACAGGCAGAGGGAGAAGCAGGCTCCATGCAGGGAGCCCGACGTGGGACTCGATCCCATGCCCTGGGCTGAAGGCAGGCGCTAAACCGCGGAGCCACCCAGGGATCCCAGCCATATTGTTTCTAAAGCACTGGCTCCCAGTTTCCTTCTGGAACTCCTGTTAAGCAAAGCATTGGCGGTTAAGAGCTTGATCCTGGGTTCACATAAATGGCAGCCGACCTTAGCCAAGTGCCCTCACCAACCGCCCCCCCCCCCCCGCCCCTGTTTTTAAAATGGAGATGGCAGCACCTTGTGATGTTACTGGCAGGGTTAAATGGGTGAAAGTGTCCAGAACAGTGTCTGGTGCATAGTAACACTATGTGTTGTCGTGTTTTGTGGCTTACGATGGTAGTGATAGCAATTGATTCTGAGCTCCCCTCTCCCCTCTAAGCCTCATCCCTGTTGCCATTTTCTCAGTACCTGTGCCAGGTGGAAGTGTTTCTCCAGGCTACCACAGGCTGGGCGAAATCACTAGTCACACAGACCTAAGTTGAGAGTCCATTTTACAGATGACCAAAGAATGGGTATTTCCCAGAGACATACATGACAGTCAGGCCGTCTGTATTATGTCAGTGTTCCTCTTTAGCATCTTCATCTCAGGTCATATCAGATTTTTTTTTTTAAGATTTTTAAATTTATTCATTTGAGATGGATATGAGAGACACACAAGCAGCGGGGGAGACAGAAGCAGGCTCCCTGCTGAGCAGGAAGTGGCCATGAGGCTGGACATGGGGCCAATTCCAGGACCCTGGAATCATGACCTAAGCCAAAGGCAGATGCTTAACTGACTGAGCCACCCAGGTGTCCTGATATCAGTTTTTCTTAATTAGATTAAATTTCCCAATCCCGGATTACCCTCCATGCCAGTTTCACAAATCTGAGCAACCCTCAGGTGGAAATGACTTAAAAGGGAAAAGAAAGGGCCTAACATTGACATTGGGCTCATTGTGTACCAGGCTGTGTTTTATATACAGCAATAAACCTTTCCCCTCCCCATTTAACAGATGCAGAAAGTGAGCCTGAAGGAGAAGTCCTTACTGAAGTCCCGTAGCCGGGAAGCAGCAGGGCCTGGATTCAAATGCAAGCCTGTCTCACCACAGAGCAAGCCCACATATTTTCCCCTGGCAGTGGGCAGCCTGCCTCGTGGTGAGTCAGTGGTGCAGACAAGCACCCAGAGACCTGCCTTTTCTTATATCGGTGAAATAGTTGTGTGGATGTACCATGCTTTAACCATGTCCTTATTGATAAACTTTTAGTCTGTTTCTGAACTTTAGCTCTCACAAACATTTGCTGCAGTTAATAGCCTTGTATATCTGATTGCATGTATATGGCAGTATTATCAGTGATATCTTGTTTGAAGTAGAATTGGTGGGTCCAGGGTACAAGCCAGGGAGTGTTGAGAGCCATTGCTAAATCCATTTCTTCATTCACGTCTCTATTAATTTTATTCATTCATATATTGAATGAATTATGGAAGTTTAGTCAGCTGCCAAGCATGGCCTGTAAGCTAGAGATCCTACAGTGAATAGGAAAGAGCACCTGCCCTCCACCAGCAGATATTCTAGTAGAGAAGTTGATGTCAGGTAAAAGATGCTTGGAAGGAAAAGTCAGGATAAGGAAATTTTGAGTAACAGAGGTCAGAGTGACAGGTGGTCAGACATTTGAACAGAGGCCTGAAAAAAGGTAAGGGAATGAGCCACATGAAGATGCTGAAAAACAGTCCGTGGAAAGACCTCTGGAAGAAGTGGGAGAGGGGATGGGTATTCAGAGATTGATTGTCAAGGTGACCAGAGTGACTAGAGCAGAGCAAAGGGAAGAGAAGAAGGATTGTTTAGGAATGGAGCTACGGAGAGGGGCCAGGTTCCATAGGGTCTTATAGGCCATGGTAAGGGCTTTGGAAGTCACTTCCCAAGTGTAGCAGAAAGCCATTGAAGGGCCATGAGCAAGGACCAGCATGTTGGAATGTATTTTTTATCAAAATATCTCTAGTGAACACCCCAAATTAATGACCGTGGTTGCTTGTGGGGATGAAGGTCATAGACCTATGGATCAGAGTTGTGAGGATGACTGTTTAAGACTTCTGCAGTTTTGAGCCATCTGACTGTTTATGCACAAAAAAGTTAAAGCGGTGCTAGTTGTAGCAAGGAGAAAGACCTGCAGCTGGGCAGGCGTGGACACGGGCGATGAGGAAGTCCATGTCCCTGCCTGGACAGGAGATGATGGTGACTCAGGAAGAGGGTTGTGTGAGAGGAAGCATGAATCAGGGATGACTTAAAAGTTATCCAAAAGGTTTGAGGTTTGACCAACTGAATAAAGAGTAATGCTTTTTGGCGAAAATGCATGAGAGTCCTCTTGATGGGAAATTGACAAGCTTTGAACTAACTCTGAGATACTCAACTGGACATCAAGTAAGGAGTGGCAGTTAGAGGAGAAGCCAGGGTTTGTAGATAATACAATTTTTATTGACTTTTCTTTATGAAATTTCATGAATTTTTTTTCATTATGAAATGTTAAAAGCATAAACAAAGGTATTATGCTATAAAGAATTCTCACAGGGCAGCCTGGGTGGCTCAGTGGTTTAGCGCCGCTTTCAGCCCAGGGTGTGGTCCTGGAGACCTGGGATCGAGTCCCACGTCGGGCTCCCTGCATGGAATGGAGCCTGCTTCTCCCTCTGCCTGTGTCTGTGCCTCTCTCTCTCTCTCTCTCTCTTTTTCTGTCTCTCATGAATAAATAAATCTTCCAAAAAAAATTCACATACCCATCACTCAGTATTGATAGTCAAATATATTTTAATTCTCTTGTTCTATTCTCCTAACACATAACCACACTTTTTACTTGGAGTTTCTTTACTTTTTTAATATATATATATTTTTAATTTTTATTTATTTATGATAGTCACACAGAGAGAGAGAGAGAGGCAGAGACACAGGCAGAGGGAGAAGCAGGCTCCAGGCACCGGGAGCCTGACGTGGGACTCGATCCCAGGTCCCCAGGATCGCGCCCTGGGCCAAAGGCAGGCGCCAAACTGCTGTGCCACCCGGGGATCCTTCTTTACTTTTTTAAATGCAAATCTCAGATGTCCTGTCATCTTATTAGCAACTGTACAAGTATGCTCCATTTGGAGCTGTTAGTGTATAGATGATAGGAACATGAGCAGAACATGAGCAGGGTGACCTGGAGCCAAGAGAACAAAAGGTTCCAAAGAGACAGTGATGAGCTGGGGACCAGAGGTCCAGGGCACTTGTTAGAGGTGGGTGTGGGGTCTACATGGCTGCTTTATCCCCCAGTCTGTTAGGGAAATGGCTGACTATCGTATCCGTAAGGAAAAGTATAAGTATTTGTCTTCAACTCTTTTGGCGAGTTGGAACTTAAACATGGTAAAAGCACATAAAGGACACAGACATGAAGGGTACGGGTCGGTGAATTTTTAAAATAAATCTATATGCTGCTGTAACCATTAACCAGATCAGGATTGAGGTCATTTCCAGAACGCCGGAAATTTGTTTGGTGCAGTTCTCCTGTCCGTTCCCCCACCCCACATTGATCTGATTCTGCTCATAGATGGGTTGTGGGCTGCTCTTGAACTTCAGATAAATGAAATCTCACAGCAGGTCTCCTGTGTGTCTGGTTTCTTTTGCTCTGTGAAAATCTTCCATGTTGTACGAAAGGGGATTGGTTCTGTAAGAACTGTTAAGGCTTTACAATAGTTAAAATCAGAATTTGAATTCCAGATATTTTGCAATTTGGTTAGTACATGGTGAACTTTAAACGTAATGCAGGATCTAAGGTGCTTAAAGGCCTAGTGGGGTGTGTTTAAGGTGGGAGAAGTTACATCATGTTCATATGCTGATGGGAGTGGTAGAGTCTCCATGGACATAGAGACTTTGGAACCGGGTCCTCAGAGTGGTAAGGGGGTTTGTGGTGCTGACAGATGACAGGTGGAGAGAGGAATTGGACTTGAATCCAAGAGGGGCCCATTCATCCCAGTAAGAGAAAGGAAAGCTGTACCATCTGACCTTCCCTCCAAATTGTGAAAACCACTCTTTTCTGTGTTTCTTGGGTGTCGGCAGCTATTCCACACAGTGTAAAAGTTCCAAATAGGTCTTTGGACTACAGACTGGTGTTGATGTAAAATGGTAGGGCCACCTTTATGAACCATAATGAAAAACTGGGTAAATGCGATATTTGCTCTAAGTGGATGGGACAGTGGTGGGCAGGTACAACAAGCAATGTTGGGTAAGAGGAGTCCCCCGCAGGAGCAGCTGTGATACTATGATTTATAATAATATATTTGAATATATTTGGTATTTGTCCCATTGCTGGCTCATAGCACCTAAAACCTTTGGAATTTTCTGTGGTGAGATCCCTAATCCCTAGCCGTGTCTTTTGTTATGTTAATGGGGCGGCTTTTGGAAAGTACCTAGGTAACCTAGAGCTGAGGGCTTATTGCCAGAGACCCAACCTTGTGATTAGAGGTTAGAATATCCGGTCTGACCCTTGGCCTTTGGGGAAGGGAAAGGGAGGTTGGAGGTTGAATCAATTGACAGTGGCCAGTGATTTAATTAACGATAACCAAGTAATGAAGCCTCGGTCAAAACCCAAAAGGATGAAAAAACCCCGAAAGGACAGGGTTTTGAGAACTTCCAGGTTGGTGGGCACGTGGAAATGTGGGGGAGAGTGTTGCCCCTGGAGAGGGCATGGTAGCTTCTACCCTTCCCCATTCCTTGCCTGTATGTTTCTTCCATCTGGTTGTTCCAGAGTTTTATCCTAGTTTATAATAATTACTGATTTATAGTATACCAGAAATCTAGTAAGTAAAATGTTTCTCTGAGTTCTCTGAGCTACTTTAGCAAATTAATCCAGTTTAAGGGGGCATTTGTTGGAACCTGCAATCTGTAGCTGGTTGGTCAGAAGCACAGGTGTCAACCTTGACCTTGCAACTGGCGTCTGAAGGTTAGGGGGCGGGCGGGGGAGGAGTGCTATCTTGTAGGATTGAGCTCTTAACCTGTGGAATCTGACTCTGTCTCCAGATAGTGCAGAATTGTAGGACACCCAGCTGGTGTCTGAGAATTGCTTGGTGTGGGGGGAAAAACCCTCATACTGGAATTGGGTGCAGAATCATTAGCAGCTGGGATAGGGTCAAGGGAGTCTGGAAGAGGAGTGGGGCCAGAGCCTGAAGAGGCCTCCCCGCTGCCAAGGTGAGATCTGTGGGTATATTAATACAATGGAATACTATTCTGCAGTGAAAAAGAGTGAGTGGCCTAGGTGGATCTTGTGGCTACTGTGCAGAGCCCAAGAAGCCAGTACACACTAGCATGTAGAGCAGGGTTCAGAGTTGGGCAGAAGAAGTCAGGATGGTGGATAATGGGGATGGAAGAGGGTAGGGAGGGACAGGAGAGCTTTTAAGGGGGCTGGAAACTTCTAGCTTGATCTGAGTGGTGGCTGCTCAGGTGAATAAATTCGTAAAAGTTCATTGAGACTGCATTTAAAATGTTTGTGCTTTATGTAAAATGGATCTTAATAAAAGAAAAAAAAAATGACTGAGCTAAGGAGCTAGACTTTGATGGAAGGGCAGGTTGGAGCCACAGAAGGGTTTTGAGCCAGGGGTAGACCCAGTCCTATCTGAGTGTTGGGAGAGTCCTCAGGGTCTGGGGAGGCAAGTGCATGGAAGAAGAATCCGCCTCAGCCTCAGCTCCTGACTGGCTCTTTAACCCTGGTAAGCCCCCACCCACCCCTCTCTGGGCCCTCTTTTCCCTATCCAGTCCTCTCATGAAAGTGGAGGCAAAACTAGTAGGGGAGGGAAGAAGCCCAGAGCACCCTGAGACTGAGCCCTCTGATTCATGCCTACAGCCCTAGCCCCTGGTGCAAGGCCTCTAGGAAGTGCTGACTTTGTGAGGAGAAGTGCGAAACTGCTGAAAGGGGGGCCTCAGGACCCATGCCCCACTTTGGGGAGTGGGTGCAGGTAGATGGGGACAGATCTGAGATACTTCAGAGCAGATCTCTCATGTGTTCTCTTAGTTTTTTAGTGAGGAGCCGCTTCTCACCATTTCCTACCTTGTATCAGCAGAAACCACTGTGGTAGAAGGTGAGAAGTTTGGGCCACACCAGGTATTCATTGTTTTCATTCAGTCACCTTCACTGAGATCCTGCATATGCTAGCCCTTGACATTGAAGACACAGTAGAGAACAAAAATGAAAATACGGTGCAAACATCTCAGCTTCTGAATGGGCCTGTGGGCTAAGTGCTGGGGCTCTGGAGCTAGGCTGCCTGGGGTCAGATCCCAGCTGCCCATCTCTACTGTGGCTATGGGCAGGTTTCTAAATCTCTCTCTGCCTTGGTTACCTCGTATGTAAAATGGGACCACAATGCCCACTTTACCTCCCTTTTAGAGATTTTGTGAGGTCATTTATATAAAGGATTTAGCATGGTGCTGGGCTCAAAAACGATTGTGATAGAGATTCCCCGGGGGCTGTGAGAATTTCAGAAAGGGCTTCCTAGGGAAGGGGACATCCAGGCTGCAGTGGGGTGTGACTAGGAGGAAGGAGTATGGTAGGGGGTCTGGCAGCATTGCACGAGGGCTTCCTGCAGTGGGAGAGTGCTGGAAATGTCTTCAGAGACCCCCTCCAGTTCCCATTTCCTTTCTTGCCAGAGGGGAGTTCCCATTTCCTTTCTTGCCAGAGGGGCTGGCGTCCAGAGGAAGGGCTGTCCATGGCAGTGGGTGGTGCAGCCCCAGTTTAGCTCTCAGGGCGAAGGAATGAGGCTGGCTGTGGATTTGGAGGGAAATCCAAAGATAGCTCAGCAGAAAAGGATGACTCGCAGTCCAGGCTTCCCCGCAAGTCTAAGGAAGCAAGGATGAATCAGCCTCTCAAAGTAGAATGAAGCCATGGTGGGAAGTGAAACTTCTGTTGGAGGTCCAAGGCCACTCTGCCTCTGACTCACCTCAGACAGGGCTTAGCTGCTGGGTATGAACTGGGGCCCTGCAGCCAGATTCTCACCTCTAGACCTGGCTCCTCTTGAAACCTCAGTTTTTGTTTCTTTACAATGGGGTGCAGCAGGGTGGGATGTGGTCATGGTGATTTACAAAAGGAGGCACACAGTAGGATGTCCAGAAGTGCTAGCCCCTTCCATTTTCCCCTCTGAGTCTTAGCAGATGATGGAACGAGTTATGTGGTATGGTTTGGGGTTCCTGTTAGTCTCCTGATGGGTGAGTAGTCATCTAGGTTCTGGTGAGATGAGTGGGAGGGGGGGAGGGCAGCAGAAGGAAGAGCAGCCATCCATTGTGTCTGAACATCAATAGGAATAATAAAAATGATTATCTCTCGTGTACTTGGTTCTTACTAAGTGACCAACTCTCTGTGTCACTCCCTGTTTCCATCTTCACAGCAGTTCTCTGGGAAGGTGGACCCATCTTAGAGGGGAGGTAAAATATTCAGAGAGGTGAAGTCACTTGCCCAAAGTCACACAGCCGATGGATAGCAGAGCTGGGCTTTGGACCCTGAACCAAATCCTGGATTTGACGCCTTTGCTCTTGGCCACAGATCTGTGGGAGTGTGGGCTGTTGAGGACATCATTGCCTACAGAGCTGGGAGGGCACTTGGAGGTGTCTTTTATAGATTGGGAAATGGATAGGACAAGAGCTTTCTGCTGGATGACCTGCCTATTGGGAGTATACATATGTTTGGAAAGAGACAGCAACTTCTGGCTTAGTTGAACATTTATTACAAAGAGCAGAGACTGGTGAACTGTGCCCCCCCACCCCACCCGCCTTCTCCCCACCAGATTCTCTGCAGCTCTGGAAACTGTGTTCTCCTTGCTCTCCCACCAGGGGGCGCTGCCTCCTGCCACCTCTCAGCTTCAGGCCTGGTTCCTTCCACTCCGCTATCCAGTGGTAACTGAAGAACCCCAGGATCCTGGACTCTGGGCCCCCAGTCCCCACCTTCTCTGGGACCCAGGAGTCTCAGCGCCCCAGGCACCTCCACTTCTAACTGAAAGCCAGAGGTCATCCGTAGCAGCACAATGAGGATGGTTTTGTCCAGGGGATGTGGGGTAGTAGTGACCATTTTCCCATTTGGGGCAGGGGTTGGGGCTGTGTGTGTGTGGCCACAGCCTTTCTCCTTGAGCCAGTGTCTCCTCCAGCCATCAGTGAGTGAGCCCACCCTAAGGTGGGGCCTCTTTGGTCCTTGCACCTGAGGTGCTTATTCATAGGGCTGGGTCAGGAGTAGCAGGGACAATGTCCTTGACCTCAATCCTAGGGAAAGTAGCTTGGTTCTTCCTCCATGGATCCTGAGGAGACAAACAGAGATGGATAGATAAGCAGGCCATAAGCCAGAGAGAGAGCAAGAGCAGGGACACTGAAGTAGAGATAGACACCAGTGGACAGAGGAGGAAGGAAGAAATGGGTGTACCTGCCACCAAGAGACTGGGCATTTGGACAGAGGGCACGAACACACCCAGGGACAGGCAGACCAACCATATGAAGAAAGAGGGAAAGGGTATTGACAGCAAAGGGGGGAAGGAATGTTTCCTTCCTTTACTGCCAGTCCAGCCCCAAACTTCAAGTCCTTTCCTCCAGATGGGCAGAGCAGAAGAGCAGTCAGTAGCACTGTCTCCAAGGCCATCCCCTACCCCTTTAACCACATGGGGTGTTATCCACAGGTACCCTTTCACCAGGATCATTGTCTGCCCGAGTCCCAGCCTCCTCACCAGCTACGTGGCCTCCTGGCTTGGTTCTGGAACCTGCCTTGAACCCAGGGCAGTGCTAAGCAGCTCGGTCAGGGTGTCCAGCTTCCCTGCCAGTGCATCCATCCGCTTCTCCAGGGCCTGATGTGAGCTGCTCAGTCCCAGCTGCAAGTCACACAGGATCATGTGCATCTGGGCAGAGAGGGGGTCAGAGATATCAGGCTGAGGTAGATTTCTTCCTTAACCCAGCTCTTGGCTCGGTGTTTTTCACACATGGTTTACATCTTCTTAAAAGCATAGGGAGTGAGGATTCCATTCCCGTTTTTACAGCTTTGGAAACAGGCCTGGAGCAGTTAAATACATGCCCAAGGCAACACCCAGAGTCAGACCCAGTACATAGAAGATAGGTGCTTACTGAGTATTTGTGGAATTGATGAATGACTTCAAAACCCACATAGCCCTTTCATTACCCTCTCAAACTAGGATTCACAGCTTTATCCTTGAGGGTGTGTGACCTTTCTATGAGAATTCTTGAATTCTCAGTTTGGGGCTGGATAATCTTAAGAAATTACGACCTGCCAGTTCTGGCAGATCCAGGCCACCACTCCTTGCTGAGACCTGCCATGAAGTTTAGGGACCTGCATCTGTGACTGTACTTGGCCATGGCATTGGTGCCAAGGGCCACTATTTGAATTGTCTCGGGCTAATGAGAAAAAGCAAAGCCACTTGATAATAAGCAAAAGGCGCTGTGAGCCAAACAAAGGGATGTGATGTCACCATCCCCAAGCACTGGCCGAATCAAGTGGTCCCAGCAGAAGAAGGGCAAGCTGAGTCAGCCTTGGCCAAGCCAGCTTGCCCAGTGCGGAAGCCCCCGTGGCCTGGGGCCCCTCTTTGCAATAGTAACAGAGCCTGGCTTTTACCAAAACCATGTGCCCCGTCTGTGTCAGTGTTGTTAATTTGCATTTTATTGGTTTTACCGTTTGTGTTTGAACTGGTTTGTATATTTGCTTTGGTTTTATTATTGTCTCAGAGTCATAGTTGGAAGGAATTTTATATCCGTCCACATGTAACTCAACAATAAAAATAATGTAAAACCAAACACTGGAGTTCTTTGTGCAATTTCTTTTCTTTTCTTTTCTTTTTTTTAAGTTTAAAAGGGATGGGTCTCCTCCGTGAGTTTAAGAAACTCTTACATCATTCATTCAACCACAAACCTCTATCAAGTGCATGTGTGTGCACCAGACACATGTTCCCTGTGTTGGAGCCAGCTGTCCCCAGCAGCTGTGCCAACCTCCAGACCCTTCCCACAGGCCCCCAGTACCTTGGAAATGTCCACCATGGAGTTCACTTGTTCTCGGAGCTTTCTGTGTTTCAGCCGTACCTGGCGGAACCTGTGGGAAGAAGATGGAGGTCAGAAGTGACCCCAGCTCGGGGGTGGGATAAGGGGAGGAGAGCCTCACACAGACGCAGTACAGTGAGGAAGCATTGCCAGTGCTGAAGCACCCATGAGCCCATCTCCTAGGTAGAGACCCAGGTATCCTGACCCCCAGACACTGAGACGTGCAAGACAAATCATCATAGACAGTTACTGTGAAGTCTAGGTGGACAGCTGTTCAGTAAGCCACAAACACACAGGTGTCTCGACCTGGGCACACATTCATCTTTGCACACCATGCAGAAAGGAGATGTGCACACAGAGAGAGGTCCTCACCTGTTAATGGCAGCCAGCAGCCTGCGCTGGTGCTTGCGGGCAGCTCCACGGTCCTTCCTGCGTGTGTGTTTGTAGAACATCCAGGCCTCTTGCAGCACTCGGGCAGCTGACTCCTTCATCTGGGGGTGGGCACAGTGTCAGCAGAGGCAGACACCTGGGGCTCTGGGAGGAGGGGACGGTGTCTGAGGGAGGAGAGGGAGGGCTGGAGCAGGAGGGGATGGGGTGGGAACTCCTGAATCTGAGGGAGGCATGTGCTGTGGGTGCTATATACCCATCCTCACCTCTTTGGCATACTGGATGTCCATCATGAAGTTGTGCACATGCTTCTCTGCCTTATTAAACTCCAGCTTCCGGGCCACCACGGCCACCAGCAGGGCTGTGCAGCAGACCCCCTGTGGGCACAGCAGACAGGAGGCCTCTGGGGCTCCCGTGCCACCAGACTCCCTCCTTGAACCCTCACAACAGCCACAGAAGGCAGGCATGACCACCGCTGGTTGACAGACAAGCAGGCCCAGAGAGGAGAAGCAGGGTCCCACAGCCCTGAGGGTTAGAGCTGAGATCAGAGGTCATGTGTCTGAGTCCCACTGTGTTTGTAGTGTTTATACCTCCAGATGCCCTCTTTCGTTAAAGTTATGATTGGAGAAGGGGAGAAGGACTGATTCTGGGTGAGAAGTAGGCCTTGGGCTCCTGCGGGAGCCCTTCCTCCCCACTACTCAGGCCCAGTTGGCCATCAGGTCACCAAAGGTGTCCCTCCCCCTCCTCCAGCCCCCTTGGCTTCTGCCCAGTTTTGTCCCCACCACTTCCCTTCTGGACCATCTTCAGCCTTTCCCTCTCCTGACCTGGATCCCAGGGAGATCTAACAATTATGACCTTGCCCCCTTACCCTAATATAGGCTCCCATTGCCCCCAAACTTCTTACCCTCTCTTTCAGAGCCTTCCAAGGTCTAGGCCTCACCTCCAGACAACTCAGTCTGGCTTCATTCTGCCTCAGCTGCCCAAGCATCTTGGTCTAAACACTCCTCCCTTCTCCCAAAGCCTCTGATCCATCAGCTGCTTGGTGGCACCTGCTGCTCTTCCTTGAGTTACAATTTATTTTCTTCTGAAGCCTTCCCCTTCCCCAAGCTTAGCTCATGAAAACTCTGAACAATTTGCTAGTTACAAACACTGGCTCCAGGATTCCTTGTGTTCCAAGCCCTGCTCTGAGCACGTTCCTTAATTTCTCAGTCTCACCTTCTTCCCTGTAAAATGGGCACACCCTCACAGTATTACTCTGTGGATTCCTTATGCTAACACCTGGAAAGTGTTCAGAGCAGAGGCTGGCACAGAGTGTGTACTTGATAAAGTTAGTTATGATTATTCCATTGTGCCGGGGAACCTCTTGGCCAGGAGCTGGGCTGTGAGCTCTAGCACAAATTGCCTGATCTCTCTAAGTCTGTTTCTCTTTGTGTCAAATGAGGGAGGAGGTCCTGGGCAGCCCTGAGGGTCCCTGATCCTTTGGTGTTTCCCTGGCCAAATCTCTGCCCTCTTTCCTGGTCCCAAAGACTCCTGTGGGGGAGGGGATTGAACTTCCCTGTCAACCCATCCAGCACCAGTGGAAATGCAGCATGTCCCAGAAAGGGTTGGGGGTTGGGGACCTGAATCCCTGAGGGTGGGAAGAGCCAGGTCTCATGGGGAAGTGAAGGCCAAGGCCTTGGGTGCTGGGTCCTGGATGGGGATAGGGGCTATGTAGGGGGAACTGGATGTCTAGGTCTATGAAGGGAAGGTGGTAGATGTCTGGATTCAGGAGGAGGCCGACTCTGGGGAGTCTCTGCCTCTTCCTTGAGGACATGAGCTAGGGTGGGGGCAGCTGGATGCTTGGGACCAGTTACAAATAACAGCCTTCCCACCTCCACCCCATGACCCATTTACCGAGCATTTCCTATGTGCTGGGCACTACCTGAAACCCTTTATGTGGTTTGATTAATTTCAGGAACCCCATGAGGACTATACTAGTTATCAATATCCCCATTTTATAGATGAGGAAACTGGGAGATTATAGGCTTGATCTCAGCTTGGCAGTGGCAGTGGCAGGAGCAGGATTTGAAGCCAGGCAGCGTGACACCCCAGGCATGCTTTTCTTTCTTTCTTTCTTTTTTTTTTTTTTTTTTTTTTTTCCAGGCATGCTTTTCATGAATCTGTAGCCTTAATGGAGACTGGAGACTAGGTTCCTGGGTCCGAGAGGAGCCTAGAGCTGAGAAACCAGGGGCCTGTGTCCTAGATGATTGAGAGGGTAGACAGGTGAGGAGCCTTCATAAGGCTCAGGGATGGATTCCTGGATTCTAGAAGGAAATGGAGCTGGGAAGTCATTCCTGAGGACAGTGGGGTCCAGGGTCTTAGGTTCCAAAGAGAGCAAGGACTTAGGGGATGGATTCCTGGATTTTGAAAGTAAATGGGGCTGTGGGCATCCAGACACCCACATCTCTCGGGGGTGTCCTTGAGTGCTTTGGTTGGCTGCATGATTTCCTTGGGCCCAGGGGATGAGCAGTTGGGGACAGGGGTAGGGTCTCTGAGAGGGCTGTACTCACCATTACTCCAGTGCAAAGGCAGACAATCTTGCCCCACATGGTGCCTGGCACCACATCTCCATAGCCAATGGTCAGGAATGTGATGGGGATCAGCCACAGTGTGTCTGAAAGGTGTCCAGTGGCATTAACTGCCTGCCTATGGGGAAGGATGGGTTAGTTCTGATACTCTACCCCAGGGGTTCCCATGATGTTTGATACTCTACAGTCCCCTGAAGCACTCAGAGAAAAAGTTAAGTTCTGGGCTTAAGGAGAGCCTGCCTGACTTCCTCTCTGCTGTGTGAGCTGGGCAAGTTATGCTCAGCCACTCTAGGCTGTGGGTTTTGAACCTAGATCCAGCCAATTGCAAAACCTGTTGGTTTTAGCTAGGCTACCAGGACTGCTGCTTTCAGATTGCATGGTTGAGGGGTTGAGGGGGTCAGAAACCCAGCCCAAGGTCCCCTTGTCACACCCTGGCAGGGATCTGCATCCGTCCAGAGGAAGGGGCACCTTTTTCTTTTCTTAAAGATTTTATTTTTTAAAAAGTAATCTCGGGGATCCCTGGGTGGCTCAGCGGTTTAGCACCTGCCTTCGGCCAAGGGCGTGATCCTGGAGTCCTGGGATCGAGTCCCACATTGGGCTCCCTGCATGGAGCCTGCTTCTCCCTCTGCCTGTGTTTCTGCCTCTCTCTCTCTCTCTCTCTCTCGTGAATAAAAAAAAAAAAAAAAAAAAAAAAAAAACCTCTAAAAAGTAATCTCTACATCCAACATGGGGCACAAACTCACAATCCCAAGATCAAACTCACAATCCCGAGATCAAGTCACACGTTCCACTGACTGAGCCAGCCAGGCGCCCCAGGGGCACTTTTCTCTAATGTTCATAAAGATGCTGTAGGGCCTATACAGGAGGCCCCTGTCAAGACTAAAAAGGCAAGATCCTGCCCTCCCTTCCCCTCACTTCATAAAAAGGGATATTTAGTTCCAGCCATGGAAAGGATTGAAAATCCTGATTTGTCTAAACTTGAGCCCATAGATCCCTTGCATCAGGGTCAGCAGGGAAAGCTTCATTCATGAGGCTCCAGACATATCAGACCCACTACACTAGTGTCTGGAGGTGGGGACTGAATTTGCACTGTTAAGCCCTACTCCCCTCATCCCAAAGTATATTCAAGTTTGAGGACTTCTGCTTTGCAATTTAGAAATTTGACCCACCCCCACCCTCCCATGTTTCAGATGAGAAACATGTGGGAGGAAAACTGAGATCTTGCAAGATGAATGAGTTTTAAATTGTGCAAGATTAGAATTGCCCGGGAGACCTCAAAGTTGGTACAATTTGATACCCATTTTACAATTAGGGTCAGAGAGGATCTAAAGACAGCTCTTATCATTCCCCGCTTCCCCTCTAGAATCCTTTGCCAGATAGATGTACTAAACCAGAGGTTCCCAAACTTGAGCAGGGGTCAGAATCACCTGTTAAAACAGATTGCTTGCCCCCACCTGCCAGAGTTTTGGATTTGGTAGGTGTGGGTAGGGCCTAAGAATTTGGATTTGCAGCAAGTTCCCAGGTGATGCCGCTGGTCCTGGAACCACACTTTAAGAACCACCGGCTAGGGGAATCCCTGGGTGGCTCAGCGGTTTAGCTCCTGCCTTCGGCCCAGGGCGTGATCCTGGAGTCCCGGGATTGAGTCCTACGTCAGGCTCCCTGCATGGAGCCTGCTTCCTCCCTCTGCCCGTGTCTCTGCCTCTCTCTTTCTCTCTCTCTCTCCCCCCTCTGTCTTTCATGAATAAATAAATAAAATATTTAAAAAAAAGAACCACCGGCTAAGATCCCCCCCTCACTTTATCTGCAAGAGAGAGCGCATGAGGGCCCGAAAGGATACAGGCCCAGCATCTAGTCTGTCCAGCAGGCAGCCTGGAATCCTGTATCAATTCAATTCCTTCAGGAATTCCCTTCCAGAGCAGCCCTAAATCACCACCGTCCCAGGATCATGGGCAGCACCTACAATGCATCTGTGCTGATTCAGAACAGGTGTCTCTGACCTCCAAGGAGGCAGCTGCAATCTTTGGGCAGCCCCCAGTACCTGGGTTTAGAGACTGACTAGGTGCTTGGAGACTTGAGGCAGGACAGGTGACGAAGCGGGAAAGGAAGGGCTTGCTAGGGTGTGTGTGTGTCTGGGGAGACTGAGGCTGCCGGGTGGGGGAAGGGCAGGAGCTGGCCCATTGGTTCTTCCCGCGCCCCCGTGGGTGAGTGTGGGCAGACAGCTTCCTCCTCCGCTTTGCCCCAGAGGGGCCCGAGCTGTACCACCGCGCGGGGCAGCCGTGGCCGTTAGCGGCTCCTCCAGATGCTCTGGGTACCCGCACCCCTCACCCCCGGCACCCTCACCTCTCGGCCACCGACAGCACCCAGGCGGTGGTGAGCCAGAGGCCAAGCGTGAGGCAGAGCAGCAGGCGACCCGGGTGCGTGTTCATGTACAGCTTGGCCACGAACCAGTGGCGGAAGCGGACCTGGTTGAGCGCGCCGATGCTGCGGTAGGACGCGTTGAGCAAGACGCCGCTGCGCAGGAGGACGGCGCGGGGCACCAGGTAGAGGCGCAGCAGCATGGCCAGCGACAGCAGCGCCTCCCCCTCATCCAGGAAGCCCGGCCAGGACTGCGTCGCCGTGGGCCGGGACCCCAAACCCTGTGCGCACGGCGGACCCCGCACCGGCGCTGGGTGCAGCCCGCACACCGCCAGCTCCAGCACGATCTGCGCCGCCTGCCGCCCGGTCAGCGCCACGCGCCAGTCCCGGAGCCCGTTGTCGGTCATGAACAACTGCGGGGAGGGGACAGACGGGGAGGGGGTCACATGAAGGTCAGGCGGCCGCCTGCCTGCCGGTGCCAGGAGATAAGGGGGGCGCGCCCCGCGGGGCCAGGGCGGGTGGGGTTGGAGAAGGTGGAGGAGGAGCAGCGGCAGGACCTGGGGAGGACGTCTCTTCACTTTCTTCTTCACCACCACCCACCCCCTCAGCTTCAGCCCACTTCCAGAACTTCCTGTGTACCCCACGTGGCTGTATAGACTGAAGATACAGGGGAACAAAACAGAAATCCCTGCTTCCCTGCAGCTGACATTCCACATGCCCAGAGCCCTCTCCTCCTCCTGTTTCTGGGGACAGGGGTAGTAACTAACTGTAAACCTCATTCCGTTAGCAATGACAACTAACATTTACAGGGCACTTTGAACGTGCCAGGAACTGCTCTATCTCCTTCACATGTATGACTCAGGGAATCGTCACAACACGGTGAAATCGAGAGCATTTTTACCCCCATTTTGCAGATGCAGAGACTGAGGCCCGGGTCCCCTGGGTGTAGCAGCACAGCTGAGCTACAAAACCAGGCCACTGACTTGTTCGAATGACTGTTATTAATGATAACGTGTACTTTTTACTCAGCAGGCCCCACAAGGGGGAATTACTACTCATGACGGGTAAACCCCATTTTATATACAAAGGTTTGGGGGGAGGGGGTAGAGAGGAAAGGGGTGAACGCAACAGGATTTGGGGATGTGAGGGATGGGATGAGGGGAGGAGGGTGGAGAGCTGAGTGTCTGGGTGAGACATGAAATAGAAGGGGGCAATGGGTGGAAAGACCCCACCCCCACCCCAGAGTCTAGGAGGTAATTGGCACAGAGGTGGGGAGCTCAGGAGTCGATAAGGACCCGCAGGTGCATAACCTAGACTTCAGGTTGCTTGGGACTGGAATAGATGGGGCTGCAGGGATGGAGGACAGAAATCTAGGGGGCTGGGCCTGGAGTGAGGCTGCCTGGGGGTGGGAGCTCTCAGCATCACAGGAGTGCAAGGGGAGACGGGGCTGCAGGTGGATCTCCAGGAGGCTCAGTCTGTCTATCTGTGGTTATTCTCAACTTGGTCGGTGAGGGTGTGGACAAATCTCAGGGTGGAGAAACCTCATTACTCAGACCAGGAGGAGGAGAAGGTGGAAAGTGTGAGCTGACAGGGTGTGGTGGGGGCTGGGGGGGGGGAGTAGCAGGAAGGGGCCCAGGGGTGAGGTCTGCCCTACCTGGACCTCTTTGGCGTGAAATGCCACGATAAGACAAAGGAGCAAGAAGGTGGAAATGCTGATCATGCATTTAACCAGGAACAGGTAGAGCGCCCACTGTTGGGAGGGATAGAAAAAGGGGTAAGATCCTAGGTCCCCAACCAGTCCCCTCTACCTTCCTCCCATAATGCCATCCCTTCTCAATTCCTAATTTCCTGGCCTCCTCCGCCCATCCCCCAGCCTGTCCCCCTGGCAGACCTGGTTCTACCTGATGTCTCAGTTTTGGGGAACTCTCAAAACCATCATCTTGTCCCCAAGGAGACCATCATCTGCCCTCATCCTTCCCAGCCTTCTTCCCTTGCCCATCCTTCCCTGGCTCAGATGCCAGTGTCTACGTTCCTCTTCGGCCATTCTCCTAGGACCCACGTGTGAGGGGAGACCTTGCAACTCTAAAGTCTCCTAGGTCTCTTTTTAATTCCCCCATCCCCTCAGTTCCTCAGTTAGGGGGTCGGGGAGTGGGGAGGTTTGGAAACAGACATCTGGCCTCTAGAAAGTTCCTCCCTTCCCTTACCACACGTGGTCATGCCCTAAAAAGCAACCTGCCCTAGAAGTTCTCCCAAGGAGCCTGGAAATTATCACCCATCCAGTATCCAAGCAGTGAATGACACCCTCCCACCCCCCAAACCCTCCCTACCTAGGGAACTGGGTCCCTGAGACCCCAGCCCCAGCTCTGAGGGAGGCCCGGGAGTCCTGGCCCCTGTGTCTCCTTCCCCCTGCCCTCTCTCCTGGCTCTAAGCCCAGGGCAGATCTGGCCGGAAGCACATGGCCTCCAGAAACCACGGAGAGATTTTTTTTCCCCTTTCTTTGTGTGGCAATACCTTGGAGAGATCTAGAATTCTGGAAGGAGGGATTTAGGGGGGACCGGGACTGCTGGAATCCCGTAGGAGGAGTGGGGAGGGGTCCCTGCCTGAGGAGTGTAGTCAGGGAGAGGGGGCCACCTGAGCTCCCGGGCGGAGCTTAGCACCTGTTTCTCCTCAGATGACTGCCAGCTCCCCTTGCTGGGCCAGGGCCCCACCTCTGTGCAGGGGAAGAGGGCCAGCTTCCTGCCCCAGGGGGCCTGCCCCCCCACCCCTCCCTGAACAATGGTACTGTTGTTCCCAGCCCTCCCCTACCCCTTCAGCCTTCTAAGGCTCCCCAGTTCCCTGACTCTTTTTTTTCCCTTGTCCCCAGTCCCACTCCACTAGACACACCCCCTGCCCACACTGCACCCACTTCTCTGATGGGGCCCTCTACTTTGCTAGTTCCTCTTCCCCCAAATCCCTGACTAAGTCTCTGAAATTTCTCTGCCTCTGGGTATGTTTCTGTTTCGATCTCTATTTTCGTTTGAGGGTCTCTGTTTCTGTCAGACTTTCCATCTCTCTGTGCCTACCTCAACTGGGGGAAGCTCTGTCTTTCTCTGTGGCTGTACTTCTGTCTCCTACTATATTGTTGTCTCTTGTCTCACACCACCATTATCTCTCTGTGTCTCGGTCTCTCCATCCAGCCTCTCTCTGCCCCTCCCCCTCCTGATATCTCCATCGTGTTCCCCTGCACTGGCCCAGTTGGGCACCTGCCTCTCCTCCAGCCCCTCCCCCCCAGCAGGTGTCTGGGTCCCTGAAAAATGAGCTCCTAAGAATAGCAATGGAGGTGGGGAGGAGGCATGGGTGTTGTCAAGGCACAAGTAGAAAGGGGGCTGAGGAGGACCCTTAGGGCCATGTATCTCAACCCTCACCCCCAGTTTACAGTTGGGGAAACTGAGGTTCCGAAAGCTGCAGCAGTTTCCCCAGAGTTCAACTGCTGGAGGCAGCAGCCCGGCAAATGGCAGAGGGAAGGAAGAACGGAGAGGTGAGGAGAGAGGGAGGGAAGGACGGGGTAGGAAAGACCCCCTCGTCCCTTCCCATCTGCCCAGAGCTCATGTCCTCACCTCCCCTGCAGGGCGGGGTGCTGAAGCGTGGGAGCGGCGGGTAGTCCCTGGCCATGCTTCCTGTTGGCATGGGCTTCGGTGGCCCCACCCCCTCTGTGCCCGCTGCCCTGGCCTCGGCTGCCCAGCCAGAGGAAGCTGGCCTGCCCTGAAACCTCCATGTGGCTCCTGGTCACTTCCAACTGCCCTCCTCCTCTGCCCCCAAATCCAAATGTGAGCCTCCCTCCTCCAAGAATGCCCCCAACCCAATCCTCAGGCCAGTAACCCCCAGCTAGCCCAATTCCACATCCTTTACTCCAGACAGTTCTCCAACCCCTCCTTTCCGATTAAGCAATTCCGTTCCGTCCTTAAGCCACTGATTCTGACCCCTGTCCTCTATCTGCCCCATCATGGTCCAGACCAGGGCTGGAATGTGCCGAGAGCCTGCTCAGACCTGTTCTGGCCCCACCTGTCCCTTTCCTCCTTGCTCACACTACCCTGGGTCAGGTGCCCCTTCCCCCAGAGACGCTCTAAGACTCGTTCTTCAGACCCAGGAGCCCGGGCTCCCGGCCCCCTCCTCTGGGACCTAGGAGGCCAGACCATTGTGAACCCACTTCTCCCAGACTAAATAGCATGCAGACCCTGGGGAGGTGGGGAATGAGGAACATGGGAGGGGTGGGGGTTGTTTCCATTTCCATTCCACCCCCACCCCAGCCAGTTTCTTCTGGTCCCTGCTCTTGGCCACCCAGGCCCTGGGTAAACCTGAGTTTAGATAAGGACCAAGGAGCCGCCGCCTACTTGGAAGAAATTAGCCTTTCTCCCCACCCTCCTGTCACTGAACCTGAGGCTCCCTCTCCCCTCATCTGTTCTTGGGAGACTGGATGGTCTGATAAGCCCAACCCCTGGCCTCCAGGGCTCCTGGACCTGCAGCTGCCCAATTGCAAACCTTCAAACCCTGTCCTTTCCTTTTGCATAGAGCCCTGAGCATTTTACCTCCTTTGGGCCCCAGGAGTCCAGACCCTCCACCCTCTCCTCCTTCAGACCAGGGAGTCTAGGCTCTCTGCCTCTTCCTCAGACCCAGGAGCACAGAGCCCTAGCTCTTCCTCCCTCAGATTTAGGTTTGCAGACCCCCAGGTCGTCCTCCCTCAGATTTAGGTTTTCAGACGCCCAGGTCCACCCCCCTTAGACTTAGGAGTCCAGACCCCGCAGCCCCCTCCTCCCTCAGACCCAGGAGTCTCAGCCCCCACCTTCCCATGGCCCAAGATAAGAGCTCCACTCACCGGGCACCCTCCGAACCATAGCATCTCCGCGTGTAGTACCATGAGTCCGATGCCAATTCCCGCCAGTGCTAATGCCCAGCCAGCCAGCCACTTCTCCTGCTCCAGCAGCCGCTTTCGCCGCTGTAGGGCCCCCAGGCCTGGCACCAGCTCCCCGCCCATGGCCCCTGCGGTCTTGGGGCTCAGCCAGCTTCCTGCCCAGGGTCCCCCACCTCGCAGCACACAAAGGGCAGCCACTGTGGCTTGCAGGTCCTCGGCCCGCTCTGCTCCTTGCTCTGGGGCTCTTGCTTTGAGGCACAGAAGAAGTCTGTGCCCTCTGGGGGTGGTGACGGCTGGGCAGGGCGGGGAGGGGCTGGCGTGGCCCTTGGGCAGAGGGGAGGCTCCCTAACCTCCCTTCTCAGTCTAAGGAGGGACCGGGGTGTGTCTTGGGGCAGAGCAAGGAAGAGGCGTGCATCCACGTGGATAAAGACACATACTGGCACACAATAGACTGTGTCACACACAACGGTGCACCGTGTAATACACTCCTAAACTCAGCCACACTCAGACACCGCAAGACACCGGTTGATACACCCTCACACACGGCACGGCCGGAGATGGAGCCTAACACACATGGGCACACAACACAACCTACAGTGAGTGACTCACAACTCCCGATGAGCTCGGAAACCCACAGCCACACCCAGACACCACACATATGGTGTGACACACGCCGGCACTCAGCAAGGAAGGCAGTGCTCCTGTGGTGCACATGACCACCCAAACATTGTCCACACACTGGCAAAAACACCGCAGTCAAAACTGGCACAGTGTTCTCTTACACAAACAGCCACTGCCAGACTCCACATTTGAGGCACATCTATAGCTACATTAGCACAACACATACTAATCATTAGACAGACACACAATATGTTGGTGATACCCGAATGCCACACTTCATATACCTGTGTAAACCATGCACTAATAGTGTCCTAAATATTATACACCCATGGAGTGACACCTGACATGTGCAGACCAAAGCTTTGTGTCCACACCATAACAGACCTCAAGCGCCCAGCACACAGAGAAATGCACACTGATACACATCGTGGCACATGGCAACTCAAATATATATGCTCATAGAATGATTCACAGCACATACAGACCCGCCACGACACACAATATACCCCAGCGCACAATGCCATTCAAATGTACAGTTAGGACAGTGGGAATGGATGCATGAAGAGACCCACACAGAAACCCAAACAGCGCATACCCAAAGTAAGATATTCTGATATATTTTGGCGCATCACAGAGGACACAACCCAGAATGGTACCCAGGGGAAGGAGGAGCAGGGCACAGACCACATGGATCCCGAATCCCAAATGCAACAGGCACCAAGTAAAACATGCAACGTCTCCTCTGACAAGCCACATCTGAATTATGCCCACATGCGGCCTGACGCGCGATATAGTCAACATGCATGGCCACACAAACACAACATAGGCAGAGCCATACACAAATACAGAATGACACAACCTTTTTTGGACACCACGTATCACATAAAACACAGAGGGACCCACTGGCACAGCCAACACCTACCCCTGCAATGACACCACACATAACGCCAGGGCATACCCTCCGGTGCAGTATAAGACACAGCCACACAAACACAACACGCTCTGAGGATGGCCACCCAGGTTGTGTTCTTAGCAGGGAAAGGAGAGGCCCGTGAAATGGACATACCCCTGGGCATGACACACAAGGTCATATCTCTGAATGATAGCTCGCCTTTACACAGATAACACACATAAAGAGACACAACACACAGTGACATACAGAAGAACAAATGCAATGCAGAGTGATGCACTGTGACTCCTAGAGTGACACAGTGTGGAATGTCCCTGCGTGCAGCAGCATGGAAGTACTACATGAGATCTGTGTGCTGCCCATCAGGACACAGATCCAAACCCTCCTCAGGCAACACATCGGGAGACGCTGGCCTGGGAACACAGAACACCTTGCACACACCGACCTCTGAGACACTGCTGGTGGCAGCAAGGTCACCACTCTAGCGACAACTCACAGACCTAACTCCACTCTCTCCCACTCCATATGTCATGCAGGAACATGGACCCGCCAGCCGCAGGGAAACGAGACACTCACGCACAGACACGTCTGGCAACACACCAACACAACCCACACAGACACACCCAGAGACACCAAACCGCACACACAGACACGCCCAGTGACAAAAACACAACCCCTGCCGGTGCCCCGCCCGCTCCATGGCACAAATGTGATTCCCACTGTGGGTGAGACACGGCGGGAGAGTGATGGAGACACACCCGGGCACACCCAGATACCACACGTGTGCCCGCTGGGAGAAAACGCTGCCCCGGGCAGTCTTGAGGCTACAGCCGGAGCACCCCTGCTACCTGCCACCCCTGTGGCCTGGCACGGGTCTCTGCACCTCTCCTCCCCCCTCTCCGGTTCTCGGGCCTTACCTCGGACTCCTCCCTTGTCTCTCCTGCTCTGGAAGCTTCTGGGTCTGTGTTAACTTTAGCTCTGGCTCTGCCTTTCCCTGTCTCTCCTGTTTCTCTACCTCTATCTCTTCCAGCTCTGTCTCTCAGTATCTCTGACTCTCTCCATCCTTGTGTCTGTTTCCATTCCTGTCTCTGGCTCTGTGTCTCTCAGACTCTTTGTGTCTCTGTGTCTCTCTTAGCATCATCTCTGTGTCTCCATCTTTGTGTCCCCCTGTTCCTTTAGTTCATTCTCTCCCTGTCACTGTCTCTGTCTCTGTCTCTGTCTCTATGCTCTCTCTCTCTCTCTCTCTCTCTCTCTCTCTCTCTCTCTCTCTCGGCGGAATGCTCTGTGTCCCTGCCTTTTGCTGACCTTAGGTTTCTGTCTTTGTCTGCGACTCAGTTCCTCTGCCTCCGGACTTCCTTTAGGCCTCTCTCTGTCTGGCTGTCTCTGGTTCTGCCTCTCTCTCTGGACCCCTCCATGCTTGTCTCTGCCTCAGTTGCTCTCTCCTGGGGGCAGCCTTGTCCTTTCTAGTTCTCCCACCAGCCTCACTCAGGGGCAAGAGGCCAGACAACAGAGGCTGCAGCGGCCTGAGTCGGAGGCCACGGAACGGAGACCTCCAGCCCTTGCACAGCCCTGCCTCAGTGCGGGGCCCTGGTGAAAACTGATGGGGTGGGGGTGGGAGGACAACCAGAGAGCCCCCGAGTGGTGCAGCTGGAGGGGGAGAGAGGCAGAGACAGGGAGAGAATGTGAGAAAAACAAAGAGGTGGAGAGAAGAGACGTGGAGGTGAAGGGAAAGCAGAAGCTGGGATCGAGACATGGAAGTCAGAGCAGACAGGAGTTTTGTCTCCAAAGAGACCACAATAACTAAGAGAGAAAAACGGAGCAAAGGCTGGCCACGGGAGAGGCCAGGGTGGGCAGCAATGGGGTCACAGTGGGAAAGGCACTTGCCTCCAAACGGAAGTTCTGGGATGTGGGGGTCAGTCGGTAGGACACACCGCTCCAGAGCCAGCTCCCTCCAGCCCAGGGAGGGGCTGAGCCAGGGGGTGGGGGTGACTCAGGGCCCCAGAGCTTCCTGTGACTCAGCCCTTGGTCCCAACCCTGAATCGGGAGTGGAGAGGGAGAGGGGTCTCTGTGAAAGAGAGGGAGGAGGAACACCAGGGGACCTCTCTGCATAGGTTGCTCCTCTCAGAGGAGGGGGTGGGTTGCCGCATGAGACTTTGAGGGGAGGAGGGGGGATGTGGACTGCTAGGTCTGAGGGTGGAGGGGGCTGGGAGCCTGGACCCCTGGGTCTGAGGGAGGAGGGGCTGGAAACCTGGACCCCTGGGTCTGAAGGAGGAGGGGTTGGGGGCCTGGACTCCTGGGTCTGAGGGAGGAGGAGCCTGGGGGGCTGGATCCCTGGGTTTGAGGGAGGAGGGGCCTGGAGGTCTGAGGGAGGGGGTACTGGGGGTGTGAGGGAGGATTGGCTGGAGGCTTGGACTCCTGGGTCTGAGGGAGGAGGGGCTGGGGGCCTGGAACCCCCGGGTCTGAGGGAGGGGCCTGGACGTCTGAGGGAGGGGGTACTGGGGGTGTGAGGGAGGATTGGCTGGAGGCCTGGACTCCTGGGTCTGAGGGAGGAGGAGCCTGGGGGCCTGGACTCCTGGGTCTGAGGGAGGAGGAGCCTGGGGGCCTGGACTCCTGGGTCTGAGGGAGGAGGGGCTGGGGGCCTGGAACCCCCGGGTCTGAGGGAGGAGGGGCCTGGAGGTCTGAGGGAAGGGGTACTGGGGGTGTGAGGGAGGATTGGCTGGAGGCCTGGACTCCTGGGTCTGAGGGGGGAGGGGCTGGGGGCAGGACTCCTGGGTCTGAGGGAGGAGGGACTGGGGGCCTGGACTCCTGGGTCTGAGGGAGGAGGGGCTGGGGGTCGAGGGAGGAGGGGGCTGGATCTCATGCTCCTGGTCCAGGAAGGCTAGAAGAACGGATTCCAAAGTCCCTGGGACTTTTCCTTGGCCTCATCCCAGCTGCCCCACCTTCATCCCAGCCCCATCTCCGGGCCTGGAAAGGTCCCAGGTGCCTTGGGGCCCAGCCGGAAGGGGCTAAGGACAAAGGGTTGTTTAACTGGGCAGGGTGGTGGAGGAGAGTGAAGAGGGTGTCTCAGGCGGAAAGGTCACTCGTCGCCCCGGGCTTGTGCAGGGAAAGGCGGGGCGAGCCAGGAGGAAGACATCCTTCACGAAAGTCAGAGGCTTGTGGAGGCAAATCCACCACGGCTGGGCTTTTTGATTTAAGCATTTGGAGGCTTCAGGGCTCGGGATACTGCCACCTCGTGGTGGCCTTGGGAGCCGCAGGCACCTGCTGGTCTAGTGTCCTGTGAGCATATATTGAGCACCTACTGAGTGCCACGTTCTGCTTCTTGTTGAGAGTGTAGTAAAAACTAAACAAAATCCCTGCCCTCAGAAAGCTTTCAGGCTAAAGGAAGTTTGGTGGTTCCCTCGATCTGCCTCTCATTCTAAGTCTTTGATTCTTTCTGTATCTTATCGGCTTTGTTTCTCCGTTTCTATCTCCAGGTGTTTTTTTTTTTTTTAAGATTTTATTTATTAATGAGAGAGAGAGAGAGAGAGGCAGAGACACAGGTAAAGGGAGAAGCAGGTTCCATGCTGGGAGCCTGACGTGGGACTCGATCCCGGGACTCCAGGATCAGGCCCTGGGCCAAAGGCAGCGCTAAACCACTGAGCCACCCGGGCCGCCAATATCTCCAGGTTTTTGTCTCCAAGTGCATACCTTTTTCTTTCTCTCTGTTTTTTTTTTACTTCGTCCATTATATATCTTTGTTCTCCACCAATTAAAAATGATGTACATTATGTTACATCATATATACATTAAATTATGTTTATAATTTAATATATATACTATTTAGTATAAAACTGAATAATTATATCTCACAGTCTGGGAGTCGTGGCCACTGACTATTTTTGTGTAGACTACAGCCTGAGTCAGGGATGGACCTGTGTTCACGTGTAGCTCTGTGATCCTTAGCTGTGTGTCCTGTAAAAAGGGGATGATACCTATGTCACAGGAATGCTTGAGAATTAGATGAATATCCACAGTCCTCAACACAAGACCAGATATGTGTTTGGTTGTTGTTTTGTTTTTAGAGGGTAGAGTGGCAGAGGGGGAGAGAGAGAATCATATGCAGGCTCCATGCCCAGTGCAGAGGGGACTTGACCTCACAACCCTGAGATCATGACCTCAGCTGGGTCATGATCAAGAGTTGAGTGCTTAACTGACTGAGCCACCCAGGCACCTGGGTGTACGTTAAGCACTTGGGGTAGATTGTCTCTAAAGCTTGCTGCCAATATTTCCTCCTGTCTGTGCTGGCATGTGACTTCAATCTGGCTGGCTTGTGACTTGCTTGTTGGAGAAATGATACTTGGCCTGCTTGAGGTCCAGTTGTTCAGAGAACTAGAAGCCTCTTCTTTGGTTCTCTTACAACTCTAAGACTACCACGCTGTGACGAAGCCCATGGAGAGGCCATGCAGAGGAGAATCAAGCCACCCTGGCCAAAAGCCCAGTCTAGCCCCAACTGAATAAAGCAGCATGAGTAACCTCTAGAGAGGCAAGCAGAAGTGCCCAGTCAACCCTCAGGATCACTAGAAATAATATACTTTTTATTTTGTTTTGGCTGCCTGTGTGGCTCAGGTGGTTAACATCTTTTTTAAAAGACACTAGATTTTGTAGTGATTTGTTACACAATAATAATAAATATCATACTATTTTGTTCTCTTTCATGTTTGAAGTTTTCCATAATAAAAAGATATATGTATACATATGAATATGTATATAGTTGACCCTTGAGGAATGGGGGCATTAGAGGTACGGTCCCCACACAAAGTTGAAAAATCCACACATAACTTTTGACTTCTCCCAAACTTAACTACTAATAGCCTACTGTTGACTGGAAGCCTTACTGACAGCATAAACAGTTGATCAACACATATTTTGTATGTTATACATATTATATACTGTATTCTTAGCTAGAGAAAAGAAAATGTTAAGAAAACCATCAGGAAGAGAAAATACATTTATAGTACTGTATTTATCAAAAAAATCTGTGTATGGGATCCCTGGGTGGCGCAGCGGTTTGGCGCCTGCCTTTGGCCCAGGGCGCGATCCTGGAGACCCGGGATCGAATCCCGCGTCAGGCTCCCGGTGCATGGAGCCTGCTTCTCCCTCTGCCTGTGTCTCTGCCTCTCTCTCTCTCTCTCTCTGTGACTATCATAAATAAATAAAAAAATTAAAAAAAATCTGTGTATAAGTGAATCTGTACTGGTCAAACCCACATTGTTCAAAGATCAATATATATATATATTATATCACATATATCAATATATATATTCCGCATATATAATGGAATAGATAATAGAAATTGTACTTTATAAATTGCAGATGGTATCATTTTGCTTCTCTTTTCGCCTCTGGGTTTTTCTGGACGCTTCCAATCTCTGTGTTTCATACCTTTCCTCTCTCTTTCTCTCTGCATGTCTAGTCCTATCTTACCAAAACTATTCCTGCCACTTTCCCCCTCCATCTGCTTTGTTCTATCACATTGGCCTTCCTGTTGATCCACAAACCTGCCAAGCTCTTTCCTGCCTCAGAGTCTTGGCGCTGGCTTGTCCCTCTGCCCGAGTGCTTTGCTCTCCGATCTCCTCATGAATCATCCTCTTACGTCATCCAGTCCTTTGCTCAGATATAGTCCTCTTTCTTGACCATCTCTTTAAAAATGATCCCCTCCTCTATAAAGAATAATGTATCCTATTTAATTGTTTTGTCTTCATGGCACTTGGGATTATCTAAATAATCCTATTTTCTTATTTGTTTAATTGCTTAGGACAGGGATTTTGTCATCCCCAGTGTTCAGAACAGTGCCTGGCAATAGGAGATCCCCAATGGATATTTGTGAAAGGAATGTTCTTATTCAATGGTACTGATTGGCTGTCCTTTGACTCTACCCTCTTCCTATTCCACACTGTCCTGGAGGTGGGGAGGATGCCATTTCTTCATTTCCCTGTCCTGTGTCCCTCCACCCCAATTCGTTAAGTTGCGGTCTGTGGCTCTGAGACCCAAAGCTACAGATCTGTCCTTGGTGCTGAATAGGGCTCCCACTTCCATTGAGCTGGAGAGGTCAGATGAATCTTGGGAAAGGAGTGATGCGTATATGATCCGTCCAGGCATTGGGACATCTGGATCACTGAGAAAAGGCATACATCTGAGTTCCTAAGGGAAGGAATGCCCAGGTCACTGTGCATTCAGTAGGTATTTGTCTTAACTATTTACATGCTTATCTATTCACATATACATACATTCATACATATAAACTTTTATTTTGGAAAACTTCAAACATACAGAAGTGAAAAGAAGAGTATAATAAACCACCATGTACCCACTTAACAACTACCAACTCATGGCTAATTGCATTTAACCTCCACCCACTTCCTCACTTCCTCTATTATTTTAATGCAAATCCCAGACATGATATCATTTAATTATATGTCGTATTTTGAATTTTGTTTCTTTTCATTAAGTTACAGCTTACACACTGTAAGGTTTGAAAATCTTAAGCGCGCAGATTGATGCAGCTCTCTCTGTGTATGGGCATGTGTGACCAGCACCTGATCAAGCCATAGGGCATCTCTCTTGTCACAACAGGGTTTCTTGTTCTTGCTCCCAACTGACACACCAGGGATGGTCACTATTCTGACTTCTATCACCAAAGATTAAAAGGCCACCATATGGGAGTCCAAAGACCTGGGCTCTGGCCTTAACTTTGCTGTTGGCATTATTTTTTTTTGTATGAAATGTACATACGTGCAGAAAGTACATAACATTCAGAGGTATATTTTGGACAAATAGTCATATTGTGAACCCCCGTGAAATCACCCTGGGCACCCAGAGAGAATATTGTTATATTGTTCCTCCCTAGAACCTTTCTTGGCATTCCTTTGTGACAACAGTCCTTTCCCAATTTCCAGAGGAAACCACTACCTCCACTTATGGGAAGTTTACTCCTCCTAACCCACAGCCCTCACACACTCAGTTTTCTTTTTCCCTCCTTCTCTCTCCAACCCTTCAACACTCAGTGGACTCTGGCCCTGAATGAGAGACCAGTCTCCTCTCTCTTTTCCCTGCCTCCAGTCTTAGTCCCCCTAGTCTGTCCCCTGCATGGTCACAGGGAGAGCTTCCCATCACTGGGCTTCCACCATGCTGTTCCCCTGCTCTAAGTCCTTCCATAGATCCCCATTGGCTGTAGGGACAAGTTCAGGGAACTTTGTCTTCACCTGACACTTTAAGCCCTTGGGGACCCTGCCACTCTCTTCATCCTCATCGTCCTTCCTCACACTGTATATACAAACCAAGCCTTTGTGAGAACTGTCCTTCCTACCTGGAATGCCTTTCCTCTGGCTGCTTTGCCAATTCCTATTAGTTATTTAGATATCTTTTCAGAGATTAGTTCCTGTCAATAGCCTTCCCTGGTCTTCCCCCTTTGGAGCTCCCTTAGCGCCCTCATACCTCATACTTTATGACTTGTGAGACTCAGGGTTTTTCACTGTCTCCTTCCAGACCAGGACAGCAAGGTTGGATCTGACTCATTACTGGGTCCCTGGCATCATCGAGGTCAGAATAGATGATAAATGTTTTCTGACTGTCCCTCCCTGCAGCTCTCTCTGTATCTTACTTGCGCCTGCCTTTGTTCTGCTGTCTTCTTGCAATTTAGCAAACATTTCCTGAGGCCTTGGCATGGGCTTGTCCCTCTGCCTAAATGTTGTTCCACACTCTGTCCACACGATAACCTTCTACTCATCCTTCAGGACCCAACACAGGTTTTGTCCTCTATGTAGCCATCCTGATGCTCCATTGCCTCAACCCTCAATCAGAGGTATCTTCTTTACCTATTAGCTTCTAATCCAACCACTCCCTATTTACCCACCCACCTCCGATCTATTGGAGGTCTATGGCCATCTGGATGCTAGCCTGTGTCCACCATAAGACCAAGAAGTCCTCCAGGGTAGGATTCACCAGGATCTCCCAGCACAGAAGAATGAATTATAAATATTTGTGGACTCTCTCCTGAGATTACTTCTATTTTTGTGTTCTCTCTCTTTGAATTGGCTAGTCCCTCTGCCTGGAATGCTATTCCCTTCGCTGTCCATATGGCATGCTTTAAGACCTGTCCCCAGGTTCTCCTCCCTCTGGCAGCAGCTTCAACATATTCCTCTCCAACTCTGTGTCCTTTTATACATGCATGTCCCTCCACCATAGGCTTGTGGCTGTCTGAGTGTAGATCTGCCTCCCTCACATCAGACTAGGAGCTCCTCCAGGCCTGGGAGTCACCTCCAGGGCCCCAGTGCCTAGTGCATGGCTGGGAACAGAGGATCACATTGAATGATGGATACCTATGTGTATAAATCTAGGTTTGGTAAATTAATTCTGTTCTCTTACCACCTTTCAGCTTCATCTCCAAGATCCACATCTGAAGCGGTAGATGGACAACTAGAGGATTAAGGGCTCTCCTTTCTTCTCCTACTTACATAAATTCCCTCCCCAGGACTGCACAATGTTTTCTTCTCCACTGGGTCTTCCACACAGTGTTGCTTCTGACCAGGGATCTCTTTATACAGTGAATGAAGTGTGGCAATGGACTCATGCCCATGCATTTCACTGGTCCTGTCTAATATATCTTCACCTAAAAGAATCTCACCTGATAAAACAATGGGATGGCTAAGTTATTGTTGCCTGATGGGAGTCAATACCTTGAAAGGATGGGGCTGTGTCTTATAGGGTACAGCATAAGCTTTGGAGTGATGACCATTTTACAGCCTGAGAACATGAGTCTGGGTATCCAGGGGTGGCAGGGGATCCTCTCACTGTTACTCCCACCACTCACTTGCAGAATTTTTGCTTCCTGTTCCCCATAACCTTGAGCTTTGATTGTTTGGAGTCTTATTTCCCAAGGAAAGAATGCTTCCACTAGAGGACACACCAGTGGTTCCACTGAACTGAAGGTGGACTACCCACTCTTGCCACAGGGATCTTTTTTAAAGATTTTATTTTATTTATTTAGGAGAGAGAGAGAGAATGAGCAGAGAGAGGGGCAGAAGGAGAAGGAGAAGCAGGCTCCCCTCTGAGCAGGGAGCCAGATGTGGGGCTTGATCCCAGGACCCTGAGAGCATGACCTGAGCCAAAAACAGATGCCTAACTGACTGAGCCACCCAGGCACCCCAGTCATAAGGATCTTTTTAAAATGTAAAGCATGTACACAAGGGGACATGCTATATGACTCCATTTATGTGATGTTCAATATTAGGCAAAATTGATGTATGATAAGATCCAGAGTAGTGGCTACCTCCAGGGTAGGAAGTGCCTGTAAAGGGGTATGTGGCAGGCTTTGTGGACAGGACCAGAAATATTCTGTATCTTGATCTAGTGGAGGTTCCTCAGGTGTATACATATGGAAAAATGGCACATTGTGCATTTTACTATATGTTATATATTATATGTAATTATATACACATATCATTATATGGATATATTACAATATATAACATTATGTACATACTACATAAGAAATAATAATATACTATACATATAAAATATGACATATTTCATATGAAACATGGTAGCTCCCTGCTATAAATTCTCCAATGAATTCTGTACCGGTGTGGGATCAACCAGAAAAACAGAACTAGCTGGAGATATATATTAAGCTAAGAGATTTATGGCAAGGCTTATGTGATTGTGTGGCCTGGCCAGGTGAGTTCAAAATCCATAGGGCAGGCTGTCAGAAGAGGCAGGCTGGAACTCTTGGGCATGGGCTGAAGATGCTGTCCATAGGCAGATTTCTTTTTCAGGCAGGCCTCAGCTCTGCTTTTAAGGCACTTTCAGCTGGCTGACCCAGGCCCACCTAGATGATTTTGGATAATCTCCCTGATTCACAGTCAACTGACCATGAACTACAATCACATCTACAAAATACCTTTGCATTTATGCTGAGATTAGTGTTTGAGTGACTAACTGAGACTGTATGTAGCCTAGCAAGTGGACCCATCAGATTGGCCATCTCAGCTTCAAACCATATTTGCAATAAAAATCCAAAGTCTGCTTCCACACTAGAAAGATCAGTTCTTTGAAGGTAGGGACTTTTGCCTGTTTCCGTTCACTGATGAATGCCTGGAAACTAGGACGGTGTCTGGCATATGTAGGTGCTCAGTAAATGTGATGAATGCATGGATATTGACTTTCAGCTTTACTTCTATGTCAGAATGTGTAGACATCTAGAAAACTTCTCCCCTTGACCTCACAGGAGGGTAGGAGCATCTCTGAGATGACTTGTCTTCATAAGGCTTCCCATTAAGGAAGTCAGAAGATGCAGGGATCAATCGTTGCTCTGCCACTTACTCTGAAAATCACTGCCTCTCACTGTGTCTTGGGCAACTTGTTTGCCTAATGGCAATGCAACTCCCTTTCTTGTATGCCTTTCTGACTCATTGGGAGGATTAAGTGGGGAACAGGATGTGAAAGGACATTGTAGAGCATGTGCATAAGAGGACATGCTGTGGGATTCCATGTGTGTGAAGTCCATGATTTTATGTACGTATCCGCCTGCCCTGTGTTCCTTCCTACCTCCAGACTTGTGTCCAGGCTGTCTCTTCCACCTAGAAAGTCCTTCCTCCTGTTGCTCTTTGTCAAGACCTCTTTATCCTAGGGGCACCTGAGTGGCTCAGTGGTTGAGTGTCTGCCTTTGAGTCTCACATAGGATTCCCTCCCTCTGCCTATGTCTCTGCCTATCTCTCTGTGTCTCTCATGAATAAATAAAATCTAAAAAAAAGGAGCTCTTTATCCTTTAGGAGTTTGCTTATGATTCACTTCTTCCAGGATATCTTCCCCAGTCTCCACAGGTTGGAGCCTCGCCTCCAGGTTCAGCCTTGCCTCGAGTGCTTTTCTGTCAAATTAATCAAGACTTGTGTGTTTGGAAGGTAGAATTGCCCAATAAATGATGGGGTTGAGAGGCACACTCCTGGCTCTTAATTCACCAGATACATGAGCTTGAGCAAGTGGCTTCACCTCTCATTTGCTCATGGGCATCATAATAGTCCACTCACGCTGGACAGGCTATTGTGTCCCAACCAGTCCCTGTTCATCTCATTAAATTCTGACCATAACCACCTCGAAGTAGGGCTTGTCATTATTGTAGGTTTTATTTTCACCTCTGCCTTATAGGCGAAGAAGCATGTGTAGAGAGATTGAGTTACTAGCCACAGGCTAGATGGTAGAGCTGGGATTCGAACCCATGCAGGCTGGCTCCAGAGTTTTGGTTCCTAGGTTCTAGGATATGCTGCCTCTTGAACTTCTCATGTTGATATGAATAAAGACATTATCAGAGTTCCCCGCTGGCTCCAGAAGCACAGCACAGGAAACCGGGTTGTGGGGTGCCAGGGCCTCACTGGTGCTCAGTAACAGCTATTGTCAGAATTGCTCTTCATGTGGGCAAAGATGTGGCTGTTTCTCCCCACCCTGGGATGACGGGGACCTTTCCTAATTTGTCCCAGGTCTGCTGATCAGGTATGGACAGGATGGGGGTGGGGAAGTGGGGGGTGGGTAGCAGAGAGAGACAGGAGTGCAACTCCTGTTTGACAACATTTCCCAGTGAGCCACATTACAGAGGCTGAAGTTGCGAGAAGCAGGGGCATGCCTACCCCCAGCATCCTGCTCATAAAGAGGCTGGAGGGGCTGTTTAAGGGAGAGGCACAAGGGGTCCTCCCAGAGTGCCAACCAGCAGGGGGACCATGAGGAGCAGGGCCATGATGTGGGGCGCCTGGGAAGGGGTGGTGGCTGAGGCAGAGGTGAAGGGCTGGGTCACCGAGTCCTTGTTGCAGAGGTGCCCCTCACAGCAGGAGCCCTGGAGGTCGATGTTTGTCCAGGGGCTGGAGGTGCCCTTGATGGTACAAGAGGGCCGGTGGCAGGTTCTGATGTACACAGGGACTGAGAAATTGCCTGGAGAGGAGAGGGCAGCGAGGAGAGGGTTAGAATGGAGAGGGGCAGCTGCACTTGAACCTCCACCTCAGAGCCACGCCTCCCCCTTCAGACCAGTGGCCATGTCTCCTTGTCAGGCCAGTCTAGTGAGGCTACCCTCAGGCCTGCCCTGACTTCACATCCTTTGCCCAGGCTCTGCCCTGCTCCCAGCCCCTCACCGACGGTCATTTGGCCATTGCCCTGAAAGCAGACGCTTTGGTCCTGGTGACAGCGGACTTGTCGGGACTTCTCTGGGGTGCAGTCCTCCGGGTGGATCCCCAAGCAGGCGTAGCATTCCGTGCCGCTGAGATTTGGAGGGTTGGGCGCTGGCATGAGAGCGTAGACGCACACTCAGGTAATGATTGCGAGGTACGGTCGTGTGGGTTGCGCACTGCATCGGGGCGCCCGCCTCGCCTCACAGACTGGAAAGCCTGAATCCCAGCCCGCGGGAGGAGGCGCCCAGTGGAGGCCACGCCCCTTCCCCCGCCGGGGTCGGGGCCCCTCCCAGCCCACCCCGTGCCCACCCCCGCCCTCCGGCTCACCCGGGCTCAGATTGGGGATGGAGTCGTGGGTCATGAGCTTGGCGTTGCACAAGTCAGTCGTGCAGCCGCGCACCACCGAGTAGTCGGGCGGCAGCGCGCGGTCGTCGAACAGCGTCTGGCCCGTAGGGGGGCCGGTCCAGCAGCCCTTCTGCACCAGGGTCACTGAGGCGCGGTACCCTGGGGGCGGAAGGGGACGGGGGCCTGGGGCGCTGCTTGGTCCCAGCCTTCCTCCTCCGGGTCTCTAACCTCCTCGTCCTCTATCTCACTCTTCTCTCGGGCACTCACCTCGCCTCTCCCTGCTGCCCTTCCCTCTCCTCCCTCTCTCCCTGCAAACTCCCTTCCCCTACGCCCCCTTCCCCTCCCCTGCCCCCCTCCTCCGGGCTCCCACAGTCTCCTTCTGCCCCACCGCGCCCCCTCTCTCACCCCAGTCTTTCTCTCTCCCCTCTTTCCTCCTCCCTCCGTCCACCTCCGCCCCTTGCCACTTCCTGTCCCTCACCAGTGTCCAGGGACAGGACAGCCTCAGAGCATCCGTGCCGACAGGAGACATTGTGGAATTTCATGCTGCTGAGGTCAAAGGGCCCGAAGTAGATGTGTTGAAAGCTGTAGCATTGCTGGGCCTGGGACGCTGAGGAGAGAAGCGGGGTGGATGGGGTGAGAGGAGCTTGCGGGGAGGAGTACGGACGTGAGCCTGGTCCAGGAACTCCCCCACCCCCATCCTCAGCCCCCTAGCAAACGACAGCCTCGGAGCCAGGGGCTCTGCTCTGAGGGGAGCCAGGCCTTGGTGCCTAGAGAGAACTAGGGTCTGCTGCGGTGCTTGGTCACCACGGCCTCTACCTTCTGGCAGAAAATGACCTCTGTGCATCTGCCAGTCCGGTTTCCCCCCCCAAGCTGTTCTGGATCTCCACCCTCTTCCAGGAAGCCCTCTAAGATTTAAATAAAGGAGGAAGTGATTCACTCCTGCTCTGCCAGCCTCTCTGCCAAATTCAACTCAGGATGTCCAGTAGCACTAAAAGGCTGTGGGTAGAAAACAGACTCCAGCATAGGCAATGGGCTGTGCAATCTTATACTGCAAATATATGCATATAGGCAGCCCCAGTGAGACAGACACACACAAAACACTTAAAACAGTGACATAAACACAAAGTAACTAAGTTGACATGGGCTTATGCAAATCTCACAAACACATAGAGTATCCTGAGCTTCAACAGCAGAGTTCTACAATCACACATAAAAGCAGTGCCACCCAGGCCCTCCAGTGGAAACTCTCCCAACCTAGACATATGCAAGATCATACTAGCAGACAGAAAAATGTGTGGAACAAAACAGAAACAAAAACAACATGCAGAGAGACCCAGGGACATAGGAAGTCATACCCAGAGAGAGACAAATATAGTCTTAAGAATCATAGACATGCAAATAATATGAGAGACCACAACTATGCAAAGTTAGAGATACAGAAAAGAGATCTACAAAAACATAAAAAAGATTTTATTTATTTATTTGAGAGAGAGAGAGAGAACGTGAGCACAGGAGCAGGAGGAGAAACAGAGGGAGAGGGAGATGCAGGCTCCCCATGGAGAACAGAGCCCAGTGCTTGATCCCAGGACCCGGGGATCATGACCTGAACCAAAGGGAGATGCTTAGCCAACTGAGCCACCTAGGCGCCCCCCAGAACATACGATTTTAAACCATAGACAGATAAAGACACAGAGAGACATGGGGCACAGACACACAGAGAGACAGACACACATCAAAATACCCGAACACATGAACACAGAGATAAATACAGGCCTGCCATTCACAGGGATGTACAAACACAAAGAGACATGGATATACAGAATTATACACACATCTCTTTTACAAAGAAAGTGAAACTCAGAGAAAAACAGACCCATAAAGCATTTGTTCAAACTCTTGTTCACATATGAAATCTGGTACGGAGAAACAGGCACATGCACACAGACCCAGCAGGCACACCCATGAAGACACGCACGTAACTCAAAGTGTCTTCCGTGGAAAAGCAGACAGATACACAATGGGCGGGGTGCAGGCTTAGCCTCCTCTCCGGCTCTGCTCCCAACTATGTCCTTGTCCTTATCCAAACTAGGGGAAGGGGTTGCCTGAGGATGAGGCCAAAGTTCTCAGCTAGTTCTGGAAAGAGCCCCCAGGGTTCCCCAGAAGTACCTCTGAAGGGGAAGTGGGCAAGGAGGATGAGAGGCCGCAGGGACGGGGAGAGAGATGGCAGAGAAGATAGATGACTGATGGGAGAACAGAGAAGACGCATGAGAAGGACACAGTCTCCAGGCTGCTCCTCCACCAAGACCCAGGATCCAGCCCCCAGCCCCTTCCTCCCTCAGACCCAGGAGTCCAGACCCCCAGCGCCTCCTCCCTCAGACCCAGGAGTCCAGGCCCCCAGCCCCCTCCTCCCTCAAACCCAGGAGTCCAGGCCCCCAGCCCCCTCCTCCCTCAGACCCAGGAGTCCAGGCCCCCAGCCCCCTCCTCCCTCAGACCCAGGAGTCCAGGCCCCCAGCCCCCTCCTCCCTCAGACCCAGGAGTCCAGGCCCCCAGCCCCCTCCTTCCTCAGACCCAGGAGTCCAGGCCCCCACTGTTCTTAACACCTATCTCAAAAGTCTGGGTACCTGTTAGGTGGAACACAGCCCCAAAGAGACAGAGCAGGATGGTTCTGGGGGCTCCCATTGTCAGCTGTGGAGCTGAGCTGAGACACCCAGGACAGTTCCTCCTGCTCTGATTTCTGTCTGGCTGGTTCTCCCTGCTGAGCCCCAGGCATCCCGGCTCTCCAGCCTGCCCGGGATTCCTCCACCCCCGCCCTTCCTGGTCTCCTCCTAGGTAATCATGATGGGGCCATGATGAGTCCTTGGTGCTGAGGAGGGAGAGGGATTGGGGTCTGGATTTCCCAGTCTGAGGGAAGAGGGAGCTAGAGTCCTATAACCTGTAATTTGGGGAATTTGTTATTTGCAGTATCTCTTTCAACCCTGTTCCCCACATTGTGTTCCAGTCTGAGGTTGGTACATATGGTCTCTTGATTTCTCTTCTCTTTCTATCCTGGAACACACATTATGCATAAACTCACACACACACACCCTCCAATGCTGGGCCCATATCTCCAGACCCAGACCAACACCATCACCTCCTCCTAGAAGCCTCTTATGACCCAGGTCTCCTCCACTCATCCACCCACTCTCAGCCTCAGGCATCTCCCTGTCTCCCAGCCATGGTCACCCTATCTGTCTCCCCTGTCAGGCTGAGAACTCCTCAGAGGCCTCGGGGATGTTTGCAATGTTGTATGAGTGAATGAACCAATGAATATACAAACAGAGAAGCAGAGAGAGACAGACAGATAGGGAGGCAGTGACACACAGGATGCAGAGACAGTCATACCCAGTGTGAACAGATGTAACTGTAGACACCCAGACAAACCCAGACCTGAAGAGAGACACCCTGATGAACAGGACATAATAAATATTTATTTATACATGTTTATTAGATTACTAAATTAATGAATAGGAAAATATTGGAGGAGATAGAGACACAGGCAGAAAACCAGAGGGACACACTGTTCCCCGAGGACACGGACAGACCCGTGGGCGGGGGGACATACAGACGGATGCCCCCGCAGGCAGCTGGAGCTGGGGTTGAGACCCCCAGTCAGCACCTCCTGACCTGTCTCACTTCTGCCTCTTGGTGGAGCTGCCTGCTGGGACCACACCCTTCACTGTGCCATACAGGGTGGGCACCAAGCATGTGCAGAGACCTAGATTCATAGACCCACAGACAATGGGACAGGGCTGACATAATGGCAGTGACCATTAATGGTCCCGGAGCTTCACTAAATTTTCCTTCCTGGCTACAGGTCCTTGACCTCCCTCTCCTTAGGGCATTTATTTTAGAAAACTTGGTGTTGTGAATTCTTTCTCTGTCTCTTTGAAATGTGGGTAAAGCTTCTTCCAGTCTCTTAGCAGCTTTACAACCTGGAAGGCCATTCTCAGGGACCTGGGAGCCCTCCCTTTGAAAAATCATCCTCGAGGGAGATAGCACCCTGTCTCCCAGGCTCTGTGGGAGGGTAGGAGCTGAAATTGAGTAGAAGATAGTTTGCAAACACAGATGGCCTGATCTCAGAGAAAAACACCTGGAAACTCAGAATTAATAGTGTGCTGGACAGATCCCATGGACCGCTCCCCCCCCCCCCCCCCCCCCACTGTTGAGTAGCACTGTTCCACTAGCCCATCCAGGGCTTAAAATCCTTACCATGTTTTGTTTTGGTGGAGTCAAGCTCAGTCTCTCTCCTCTATTGGGTATAGTTTGTTTGTTTTTTAAGTAGGTTCCACACCCAGCATAGAGCCCAACATGAGACTTGAACTCATGACCTGAGCCAAGATCAAGAGTCAGACACTTAACCAACTGAGCCACCCAGGTGCCTCTGCCATCCTCTTGATCCTCTTGAACGAAGTCTCCTGTGCCTGTTTAACTTTGTTTGGTGCAATTTTTCTGTGACATCAGACACCCAGGCATGGTAGACATTCACCAGATTCTGGACTCTCATAGGCATGGTCATCTTCTTGCCAAATCACGGCCCCTCCCATCAAGCATCACTTCCTCAAACCTGTTCTGCATCCAAATTAATCTTCCCACAGCTCCTGTTCCTGCCCTAGGCTCTCTGCTGGGTGCTAGCCACACAGGGGCAGGGTGGAGCTAAAGGCCCCTGGAGAGCAGAGACTGGCCAAGGAAGGAGGCTGGCTTTTCTGAAGCCCCTGTGGATGGTAGAGGCTTTGGAGGTGTTCACAGTAGTTCACAGTTTCAGAGATTGAGGCTTGAAGAATCATCAGACCAGCTAGTTTATTGTGTGAATGTGTGTGTGTGTGTATGTGTGTGTGTATGACAGCGTGTAAGTGACTGTGTGAGTGTGTGGCTGTGTGTATGTGATTTTGATTCTGGGTCTCTGTTAGGTACTTTTGGAGGCTGTGAGATATTAGGTGGGAAGCTCTCCATTGCAGAAGGTAATCAAGCCGAGACCTGGTCTAGGGATTTGGACAAGGCTCTTATACCCACATGGGGCTGGACAACATGAACTCTGAGCTCCCTGTGAACCCAGGGATTTTTTTTTTCAGTAATAAACTTTAGTAACCAAATAATTATTTAAAAGATTGGGTGGAAACTGAGGATGTTTGCTGGTAGACATTAAGGTGCTGTTTTTTAAAAAACTTTTTACCATTAGAGATTTTCAAACCTACACGAACCTGCAAAGAACAGCATGCTCACCACTAAGACTCAAAAATTGTTAACATATCACTTGTGTTATATTTTCTTTCTTTGGTGCTTATAGGGCATTGAATTGGATTCCTGCAGTATTTTACCTTAAATATTAATTTCACTTAAAACACCATTTAAGAGTAAATGATTTTCAAAGTGTGCCTTTGGCTTATGTTCTAAGTTACAAATCTTTATGAATGTCATGAGCAGTTTCTAAAAGGGGGTCATTTGCTACCTCAAATTGAATTCCTGATGCTATGATGCCACCAAATCAGTTTTCTCTTTGCATACTGAACAGTTTCAAATTTATTTTCAATAAATGTATTTTCATAACTACCGTACGATCTACCCACGGACTACCCTACGATCCAGCAACTGCACTACTAGGTATTTACTCAAAGAATACAAAAATACAGATTTGAAGGGGTACATGCATCCTGATATTTATAGCAACATTATCAACAATAGCCAAATCATAGGAAGAGCCCAAGTGTCCAACGACAGATCAATGGGTAAAGAAGAAGTGGTTTATATACACAATGGAATATTATTCAGCCATCAAAAAGAATGAAATCTTGCCGTTTGCAATGACATAGATGGAGCTAGGATATGTTATGCTGAATGAAGTAAGTCAGTCAGAGAAAGACAAATACCATATGATCCTACTCATGTGGAATTTAAGAAAGAAAACAGATGAACATAGGGAGGGGGGGAAAGAAAAAGAAGAGAGGCAAGCAAACCATAAGAGATTCTCAACAATAGAGAACAAACTGAGGGTTGGTGGAGGGGAGGTGAGTGGGGATGGGCTAGATGGGTGATGGGTATTAAAGAGGACACTTGTGATGAGCAATGGTGTTGTACATAAGTGATGAATCACTGAATTCAGAAACCAATATTGCACTGTATGTTAATGAACAAAATTTAAATAAAAATGTATTTTCAGGGGACACTTTGGTGGCTCAGTGGCTGAGCGACTGCCTTTGGCTCAGGGTGTGATCCTGGGGTCCTGAAATCGAGTCCCACATTAGGCTCCCCAGGAGGAGCCTGCTTCTCCCTCTGCCTATCTCTCTGTCTCTCGTGAATAAATAAAATCTTTAAAAAAATGTATTTTCGGTATATTTGACATTTACTAGAAGTTGAAAGGTAATTGTAGAGTGCTTGAATGATATTTAAAAATTCAGCAGTATACGGGTGTCTGCCTGGCTCAGTTGACAGAGCATGCAACTCTTGATCTCAGGGTTGTAAGCTCAAGCCCTATGTTGGGTGTAGAGATTACTTTAAAAATATAATCTTTAAAAAAATTAGTAGTATAGCAGAAATTTTTGCTGCATTATTCATTGACCAGTTGGATTTGTTCCTCCAAGGAGAGAGAAGGGAAGACGAATCAGGAGGTGGTAACTTAGAGTCTCTGCTCCAGCCCCAGCTGCCTACTAGATCATCTGTCTGGATGTCCTCAACTACCTGATGTTTGAGTGTCTGCAGGTTCTGTTTGAATGCCTTAAAGATGTTTTCAAGATCTCCTATTGTATTCCATAAGCTTCCACGAACCTTTCAATTTTCGTGCACATACAAATACTTGACCTCTCAAATGATTTTCCCTTCAGATTTGGTTTGTGCAGCAGTTTAGTAAATGTATCATTGTCTGTCTCCCCAAAGTGAACAAAATTCTCTAACGTGTTTACACATAGGAATAGGTACTGTCCTGAAATCTGCCTATCTAGCAATAATTTTTAACTGATTCGTTAACTACAAGCAGGCTTTGTAGCCAAAATAATGGAGAAATACCCTAGTGTTCTTACTTCATTCAAAATGATTCCATGAATGAAACATGCTATGATTGTAAGATTATTTAAATGCCATCCCCTAGATAATATGTAACACTACATGGGGCCAATCTTTTTTTTAAAAAGATGTATTTATTTATTTATTTATTTGAGAATCAAAGAGAGAGAGAGATAGGACGTGTGCATGTGAGCAGGGCCGGGGGTGGGGGTGCAGTGGGAAAGAATCTCAAGCAGACTTTCCGCTGAGCACAGAACCCAACACGGGGCTGAAAGTGGGGCTCAATCTCATGACTCTGAGATCATGACCTGAGCTGAAATCAAGAGTCAGAAGCCCAACTGACTGAGCCACCCAGGCACCCTTAAGACCAGTCTTTATTTCTGCATAAATATTTTCTCATAAGTTATCAGAATTGTGGAGTTTTGCTCTGGAGCCCTAGTCATTGCCTTGTCAAAAATGGAATTATGTACATTGTGTGCCAATATTTTCTTTTGTTATTTCACACAGATGCTGCCTGCAGCATTGATATATATATATTTTTTGTACCCGATCTTATTTTTTATAGTTCAGCAGTGTCAAGTATAGTATTCACACAGTTGTGCAACCCAGCTCGTGGACTTTTTCATTGTGCAGTCTGAAACTCTAGGCTCTGTTTTTGGGACTACCTTCATCCTGATATGAGTATGTCCCCATTCTTACCTAAATTGGGGGAAGGGGTTGCCTAAGGATTGCCAAATTAAATGTTGGATACAGTATTGTTAATTGTAAGTATCCACCACCCTCTCTACACATTATCTTTTTTTTAGCTTTTTTAAAAAAGAGGGATCCCTGGGTGGCGCAGCGGTTTGGCGCCGGCCTTTGGCCCAGGGCGCGATCCTGGAGACCCGGGATCGAATCCCACGTCGGGCTCCCGGTGCATGGAGCCTGCTTCTCCCTCTGCCTGTGTCTCTGCCTCTCTCTCTCTGTGTGACTATCATAAGTAAATAAAAAAAATAATAAATTAAAAAAAATTTAAAAGATTTATTTATTTATTTATGAGAGAGAGAGAGAGAGGCAGAGACACAGGCAGAGGGAGAAGCAGGCTCCATACAGGGAGCCCGACGTGGGATTCGATCCCGGGACTCCAGGATCGCGTCCTGCGCCAAAGGCAGGCGCCAAACCGCTGAGCCACCCAGGGATCCCCCCATCCTTTTTTTAAACAATAGGCTCCATGCCTAGTGTGGAGCCCAATGGGTGGGTTTCAGCTTACAAAAGATCAATACCTCAGCCAAAATCAACAGTTTTTTTTTGAGTACAAATGATTTTTGCACATTTTACTCTGTCAATATGCTGACAGTATACAAATCAAAAGTAATAAACAATTTGAAATTATCTCTTACATTTACTTAGCATATAGCAGGTATTGGATGAGATGCTGCAAGCATGTTATATTACTTCTTTTTTTAATTTATTTTTTATTGGTGTTCAATTTGCCAACATATAGAATAACACTCAGTGCTCATCCCATCAAGTGCCCCCTCAGTGCCTGTCACCCAATCACGCCCCCCCCCCCCCCCCCCGCCTCCCCTTACACCACCCCTAGTTCGTTTCCCAGAGTTAGGAGTCTCTCATGTTCTGTCTCCCTTTATGGTATTTCCCACTCATTTTCTCCCCTTTCCCCTTTATTCCCTTTCACTATTTTTTATATTCCCCAAATGAATGAGACCATATAATGTTTGTCCTTTTTTAAAGATTTTATTTATTTATTCATGAGACATGCACACACAGAGAGAGGCAACGACATAGGCAGAGGGAGAAACAGGCTCCATGCAGGGAGCCCGATATGGGACTCGATCCCGAGTCCCCAGGATCACACCCTGAGTCAAAGGCAGATGCTCAACCGCTGAGCCTTCCAGGCGTCCCAGAAATCAAGAGTTGGTGCTCAACTGACTGAGCCACCTAGGTGCCCTTACACATTCTCTTTTTCAAGTGTATTTTTTTCCATCTCCAGAGAAACAAAGATTAATTATAGGATACTTTGAGATGAAATAAAGTTACCCGAATCTGATAATTTATTCCCTAGTTGGAAGAATTTGTGTGAAATGATGTTTCTGTCTACCACGACGTCTTTCAAAAGTTAACATTTCTTGGGCAGCCCTGGTGGCTCAGCGGTTTAGCGCTGCCTTCAGTCCAGGGAGTGATCCTGGAGAATTGAGATGGAGTCCCAAGTCAGGCTCCTTTGCATGGAGCCTGCTTCTCCCTCTGCCTGTGTCTCTGCCTCTCACTCTCTCTGTGTCTCTCATGAATAAATAAATGAAATCTAAAAAAAAAAAAAAAAAAGTTAAAATTTCTTGGGGTGCCTGAGTGGCTCAGTCGGTTAAGCGTTAGGTCTTGATCTCAGGTTCCTGAGTTTGAGCCCATTGTTGGAGTCTATGTGGAATGTGGAGCCTGTTTTAAAAAAGAAGTTAAAATTTCATATTTAAAGTGAATAATTCTTGGGCAACCCTCTTGGGCCGCCTCCCTTTTGGGGGGCTTTGTACTATGACTCAATAAACTACTATCACTCAATAGACTTTGCTGCCCACTAGAAAAAAGTGAACAATTTTTAAGATTTTAAGTGCTTAATATTCAAATGCTGACATTTTGAGAACCTAAATTTAGGAGTCTGATATACGAATTAGATCATTGGATTGGCAAAAAGTGTATTAATGAAAGGATTCTTCACTTACCCTTTTCCACTCATTTCTTAAAATTTTTCCTTCACAGTTTACATAGAGTAGAGAGTAAATTCATGTCAATCATTAATGGTTTTGGATTCAGCTATATTCTGCTGAAATAACCACTGTGGAAATTTTTTTCTCCTGCTACCTTATTTTTTGAAAAAAATTATTCAATTATTTAATTAGTTCTATTAGCTATTAAAGCTAAGAGATTTCTATTTTCTTTTCTCTCTCTTTCTTTAAAGATTTTATTTATTCATGAGAAATACAGAGAGAGGCAGAGACATAGGCAGAGGGAGAAGCAGTCTCCACGCAGGAAGCCCGATGTGAGACTTGATCCCGGGACTGCAGGATCACGCTCTGAGCCAAAGGTAGACGTTCAACCATTGAACCACCCAGGCATCCCGAGCTTTCTATGTTCTAATCCTGAATATGTTTCCTTCTTGATAGATGTCAAAGAAGGTTAACATTTTACTCTAGAATCTTAACATCTTAAAATAATATGTAGATGACAAGTCATTAAAATTTAATAATAGTTAATTTCTATGCTGATGAAATTGTTAAAGCAATAATAAACAACTGCTATAATAATATAATCAACAGACTGTTGAGTAATACTCTTCAATTTCCACCCACGTACATTCTTTGTGGATTACTAAGGGTAATTGAGCATTAATTATTATATAGTGATTCATGCCAAGTGAAAGGATTTGTGGACTTAAATTTGGAACTCAATAATTCTATTCTGGTACAGTCAATAATTAGAAAATATGAACTGTAATATGAAATATTAAATGCATCCAAAGCACAGACACCAAGAAGGTTTTTTTTTTTCTCATTAAACTTTTGTTTTAATGAGTCTCAAAATTTTGTGGCAGATTTTTGATCCAGTTGTCTACATTGAAAAGTACTCTTAGGGATCCTTGGGTGGCTCAGTCAGTTGATTGACAGATTCTCGGTTTCAGCTCAGGTGGTGATCTCAGGGTCATGAGATTGAGTTCTGGGTTGGGCTCCGTTCTCAGCGGGGAAATTCTCCTTCTCCCTCTGCCCCTCCCACTCATGGTCTCTCTAAAATAAATAAATAAAATCTTTTTAAAAAAATAAAAATTCCTTTATAAACAATACTGATTTTTAAAAACTAATAACCTAAGAGGCACCTGGATGGCTTAAGTTGGTTAAACCTCTGACTCTTGATTTCCACTCAGATGGTGATCTCAGGTTTGTGGGATCCAGCCCTTCAATGGGCCCCACACTCAGCGAGTGTCTACTTCTTTCTTTCTTTCTCCCTCTCCCTCCACTCCTCTCCACTTTTTAAAATAAATAAAGAAATAAATCTTAAAAAAACTAATAATTTAAAACTGTCATACGCACACACAAAAACCAAATGGCCCACAAAAAATTCTCCTTTCCTTCTGAAGGTCTCAAGATGCAATGTTATCATTAACTAGTCTTTTACCATTAAACTTAAATGGTCACTTGACACAAATAGTTCTGAGATCATTCTTCCACCACTGATTAGGACGGGGGTGGCAAGAATTGGGGATAATATTCATTTAGACTTCTGAGCTTTCTGGGCAGACTTGATGACCTTACCAGCTCCAGCTGTCTTCCTGTCCACTGCTTTGATGACACCCACAGCAACCTTCTGTCTCATGTCATAAACAGCAAATCAGCCCAGAGGAGGATCATCATAGAAGCTCTTAACATGCATAGGCTTGTGAGGAACCATATGAACTATGACAGCATCACTAGATTTCAAGAACTTGGGACAATTTTCTAGCCTTTTTTTCCCCCAGAATAACGATCAATCTTCTTCAACTCAGCAAACTTGCAATCAATGTGACTGTGTGACAATCCAGCACAAGTGCATATCCAGCACAGTTCAGGATAATCACCTGCTGCTTCCATTGGTGGGTCATTTTTTTTTTTTTGGTGGGTCATTTTTGCTGTCACCAGCCACATTGCCACAACCAACATTTTTGACAGATATGTTGCTGGCATTTTAGCCCATGTTGTTCCCAGGAAGAGCCTCACTCAAAGCTTCATGGTGCATTTTAACACATTTGACCTCATTTGTAACATTGACTGGAGCAAAGGTGACCACCATGCTGGATTTAAGAACACCAGTCTCCACTCAGCCCATAGGGAACAGTACCAAAACACCAATTTTGTAGACATCCTGGAGGGGTAGACACAAGGACTTGTCAGTTGGACGAGTTGATGGCAGAATGCAATCCAGAGCTTCAAGCAGTGTGATTCCCCTAGCATTCCCATCTTTACAGGTGACTTTCCATCCTTCAAACCAAGGCGTGTTTGCACTTGGCTCTAGCATGTTGTCACCATTCCAACCAGAAATTGGCACATACGCTACTGTGTTGGGATTGCATCCAATTTTCTTAATATAGGTACTGACTTCCTTAACAATTTCCTCAGATCTATTCTGGCTGTTGGGTGGCTCAGTGGAATCCATTTTGTTAACACCAACAATTAGTTGTGTCACACCCAGCATGTAAGCCAGAAGGGCATGCTCATCGGTCTGTCTGTTGTTGGAGATACCTGCTTCAAATTCATCAACAACAGTAGCAACAATCAGGACAGCACCATCAGCCTGAGATGTATCTATAATCATGTGGTTTTTTTAAAGAGATTTATTTATTTATTTATGAGAGATACAGAGAGAGAGGCAGAGACACAGGCAGAGGGAGAAGCAGGCTCCACACAGGGAGCCCGATGCAGGACTCAATCCTGGGACTCCAGGACCACGCCCTGGGCCAAAGGCAGGCGCCAAACAGCTGGCCACCGAGGGATCCCCTGTAATCATGGTTTTGATAAAGTCTCTGTGTCCTGAGGAATCAATGATGACCACATATTACTTTGCTGGTCTCGAATTTCCACAGGGAGATATCAATGGTTCGAGTTCATGTTCAGCTTTCAGTTTATCCAAGATCCAGGTATACTTGAAGGAGCCCTTTCTCATCCCAGCATCTTCCTTTTCAAAATTTTCAATAGTTTTTCTTTTTTATCAATCCTACCACAATTGTAGATAAGATGACCAATAGCGATAGACTTTCCCAAATCTAAGTGTCCAGTGACAACGATGTTGACATAAGTCATTTCCTTTTCCATTTTGGTTTAGGTTTAGTGGTGTTTTTCATGACACCTGTGTTCTGGGGGCAAACCTATTGTGGAAGAAAGGTGATATTTTTTAAAAGATGTTCTGCACATCAGGTGAAAAGCAAATCCTAGTGCAAAAGCACAGGCTATTTTAGACAATATGAGATCAATGAGGTCTTCCCATTTTCTTTCTTTCTCTTTTGTATTTTTTAAAAAATGTTTTTATTAATTTTTAAATTATTTTTATTGAGGTTTAATTGATATGTATAATATTAATTGCAGTTGTAAATGTAATGACTCGGTATTTGTGTATATTGCTGATGATCACCACAATGATCACCATGATAAGTCCAGTTTATCTGTGTCCCTATAAAAGGTCCTTACATTTTCAAACTGATTTGGAAGAGGAATAGTAGCAATCAACCTTGTTGGATCAAGACACTTTGCTGCCATCTGCTGGTTTATAAATGCTGGCAAATTATTTATAATTTGCTTTGCAGTCAGCAAAAGAGTAAGATAATACACAAATATTTACAATTTTTTTCAAAGTAATAAAGATGTTTGTGATATGAATGGCACCTCCTTAGGTATAGTGCTCTTGTGCATTGTCCAACATGAACAACTGTACATGGTGACTGTGGAAAGCCACACACAGATGGGGCAGTTGTGGGAGGAGGATTGGTTCATAACAAAGTGGAAGACAGAAAGCTTCTAGGAAGTGATCCACAGCCAGGAGGAGCAGGACTTGGGAATTAAATAAAAGAAAATTTTATGGCCATCAAAGGGATGTTTGAGGTCAGGGGTAGGCAATCAAAGTGGAAGGAGTTGTTGGAAGGTGATCAGGTGTGAGAAAGGGACTAGGCTCTACCCTGCATTTACTGTGTGTTCTCAAGAGAAACCTTCTTCTTCCCTGAGTTCTTTTGCTCCCTTCAGATGTGAGGAAGGGCAGGAATTTCTGTACTCTGGGAGCCCTGCCCTCTTTGACCTTCCAGGTTCCTGAGAACTAACGAGACTGAGGTTTCCAGGAATGGGTCAGAATGAGGGGTGGGATCATAGTCTCTAATTGTAGGAGGTGATATGGTTGAACTTCAGGGAGGACTTGGCTATATTTTGGCCACACCAGTGTATACACCCACCCGCAACCTGCACTGGTGTGGGGAGGGACCAGAGGATCTCAGGTGAGTGCTAGGAAGAACACTCAGAAGAGTCTCCCTGGACCCCTGAGTTCCTCCATTTCTATCCACAACTATCTATCTATCTATCTATCTATCATCTATCTATCATCTATTTATGAGAGAGAGGAAGAGAGAGAGAGAGAGTACACAGTGGGGGAGTGAGAGGGAGAAGCAGACTCCCCGCTGAGCAGAGAGCCAATCGAAGGGCTCTATTCCAATACCCTAAGATCATGACCTGAGCCGAAGGCAGATGCCCAACCGAATGAGCCCCCCAGACGCCCCTATCCACAATCTTCTGAATGTGCCAATATCCCTCTGTATTCCAAACTTCTCTACCTTTTCCAAGGATCTCCTTCTCTGCCCTTCCACCTCTCACCCATCATAGATTACCTCACTCCCCCTCCTCCTCCTCCTCCTCAGGCACAACCTTCTTCCTCCTACTTCTCTTTCACTTCTAGAACTATTTCCCCAGCTTTGCTTTTCACTCCCACCCACCTCCTTTCATCTCTTTCTCTTTGCTTCCTTCCAGCTTCCAACTCTCTCCAAGCTGACCTTCCCTTGCCTCTCATTTCCTGGCCTTTCTTTCCTGAGTCCATTCTACTGCCCGTTGCCTGAGGTTGCCAGATAAAATATAGGATGTGAATTTAAATGTGTATTTCTGGTAAGCAGTGGATAATTTTTAGTAGAAGTAGGTCCCAAATATTTTATGGTGCATACTTACCTAATTATCTAAAATTCAAATTTTATTAGGTATCCTTTTTTTTTAAGATTTTATTTTTTTAAAGTAATCCCTACACCCAACGTGGGGCTCAAACTTACAACCCCAAGATTATAAATCACATGCTCTACTGACTGAGCCAGCCAAGTGGCCCAGTGTCCTGTATTTTTATGTGCTCTATCTGGCAAATCTACTCTTGTCTCTCCCTGACTTCTCTGGCCATGTTCACTGCATCCACGGTGGTCTCCCTGGAGACCTTGTAGCTCTCAGGCAGGCAGTCCATTGCTCCCCCACCGCCTCCAACTCCAACCAGCTTAGCTCCTCACCAGCCACTCTGGGCCTCCTCAAAACTTGTCAACAAAACCGAGACAGTGCAGGGGACCTACAGGACATTGCATAACTCTGTAGCCATTATTGGTTCTGTTTGGTTGCTACCAGGGCATATTCATTGTTATATGGTTGATTCCATCAATGTATTTGTTTATCCTTAGGTCTTTACAATGGTAACTAAATTAGTGTAGCTCTAGAATAAATCTTGAAATAAAGAGGTATAAGTCTTCCTCCTTTTTCTTAAAGATCGTCAGGGCTACTCTAAGCCTTTCTATATAAATTTTAGAATTATCTTCTCAATTTATATTTTAAAAAGCTGGCTGGCATTTTTATTAGAATTGTGTTGAATCTATAGATTCATTTAGGGGAGCACTGACAGGCCAACAATACAGAGTCTTCCTATCCATGAATATGATATATCTGTCCATTTATTTATGTCTTCAATTTTTCAAAGCCAGTATTTTATAGTATTTACTGTAGGCCTTGCCTATCTTCCATTAGTTTTAATTTTTTTTTTGGGGGGGGGAGCAGCGCCGCCAGCAGCCCTACCCCTCCTAATGTTTTTAAAATTCAATTATAATTGACATACACTATGATACTAGTTTCAGGTGTGCAAGATAGTGTTCAATGTTTTTATGCATTATGAAATGATCACCGCAATTGGTCTGTTACCCTCTGTCACCAAAGTTATTACAATATTATTGACTATATTTTCTGTGCTGTACATTACATTCCTCTGACTTATTTTATAACTGTAAGTTTGTACCTCTTAATCTCTTTCATCTACTTCAATCCCCTCTTTTCCCTGCCCCGTCCTTTGCCAACTACTAGCTTGCTCTCTGTATTTGAGTCTTTCTGTTTTGTTTGTTTGTTTTATTTTTAGATTCCACATTTAAGTGAAATAAGATAATATTTGTCTTTCTCTGTCTGACTTATTTGACATAGCATACTACCGTGTAGGTCCATTATGTAGTCACAAAGGCAAGATTTCATTTTTAAGGGTTGAGTAATATTCCATTGTATATATATATATATATATATAGAAGTTATATATATAAATTCTTTATCCACTTATCCATCCTAGTCACAAAGGCAAGATTTCATTTTTTTCGTTTTTAAGGGTTGAGTAATATTCCATAATATTTAGAAGTTATATATATAACTTCTTTATCCATTTATCCATCAATGGACACTTAGATGCTTCCATATCTTGGCTATTGTAAATAATGCAGCAATTAACTTAGGGGTACATGTATCTTTCCAACTTAGTGTTTTGTTTTCTTTGGATAAGTACCCAGAAGTGGAATTGCTAGATTGTGTGGTAATTCTTTTTTTTTTTTTTTTTTTTTTGTGATTGCGTGGTAATTAGATTTAAAAGAATTTTTTTTGAGGAAACTTCATACTGTTTTTCATAGTGGCTGCACAAATTTACATTAATTTACTATTATGACCCATTGTGCATGAAGGTTCCCTTTTTTCCACATCCTTGCCAACACTTGCTATTTCTTGTCTTTTTGATACTAGCCATTCTGACAGATGTGAGGTCATATCTTACCACGGTTTTCATTTGCATTCCCCTGATCATGAGTGAGATTGAGCATCTTTTGATATGTCCAGATACTTTCTCTGGAACGATGTCTATTCAGGCCCTCTGCCCAGGTCGTTTGTTTTAGACATTGAGTTGTATGAGTTCTTTATATATTTTGAGTATCAACTTCTTGGATATATCATTTGCAAGTATCTTTCCCATTTAATAGGTTGCTTTTTCTTTTCTTTTTTTTCTAAAGATTTATTTATTTATTCATGAGAGACACAGAGAGAGGCAGAGACACAGACAGAGGGAGAAGCAGGCTCTTCTTGGGGAGCCTGGTGCAGGACTGGACCCCAGAAACCGGGGATCACGCCCTGAGCAGAAGGCAGACACTCAACCACTGAGCCACCCAGGCGTCCCTCTTTTCTTTTTTCTTATCCATTACCTTCCAACCTTCCACCTCCACCTCCACCTCCTCCTGTTCCTTCATCTCAGTCTTCTGTCTTTTCCTCCTGTAATACGGGCTTTGTCTGTTGTTGCCTTTCAGCTCTCTGAAAGAAGTGAAGGAGCAGGCAGTGGGTTGGGCATCGGTTCTGGTGCTTGTGCTTGGGGAGGAGTGGATTTCGGATTTCTGGCATCCACCTGGCCTTCTCTCCCCCTCTTCATGATTTTGACTATTGGGAAGTGGGGGGTCTGGTCAGGTGTGTAAAATTTTTGTCTATCCTCATCTCTCTGGACCAGTAGGTTGCTTTTTCATTTTGTTGATGGTTTCCTTCACTGTGCAAAAGCTTTTTAGTTTGCTGTAGTCCCATTTGTTTATTTTTGCTTTTGTTGCCCTTATATGGGGAAACACCAAAAAAAATATTGCTTAGTGGCACCTGTGTGGCTCAGTGGTTGAGCATCTGCCTTTGGCTCAGGTCATGATCTTGGGGTCTTGGGATCAAGTCCTGCATTGGGCTCCCCACAGGGAGTCTGCTTCTCCTTCTGCCTATGTCTCTGCCTCTCTCTGTGTCTCTCATGAATAAATAAATTCAATATTTTAAAAAATATTGCTTAGACTGATGTCAAAGAGCTTACTGGGTGTGTTTTTTTTCTAGAAGTTTTATGGTTTCAGGTCTTACATTTAAGTCTTTAATCAGTTTTGAGTTTATTTTGGTATATGGTGTAAGAAGGTGGTTTAGTTTCATTCTTTTGGATGTAGTAGTCCAACGCCATTTGTTGAAGAGACCATTCCCCTACACCCCCTGCATTGTATGTCCTTGCCTCATTTGTCATAAATTAATTGATCATGTAAGTGTGGACTTATTTCTGGGCTCTATTCTGATCCATTGATCTCTGTTCCTGTTTTCGTGCCAGTACCAGAATGCTTTAATTACTATAACTTTGTAGTATAGCTTGAAATCAGGGAGTGGGATATCTCCATCTTTGTTTTTTCTCAAGATTTCTTTGGCTATTGAGGGTCTTTTGTGGTTCCATACAAATTTTAGGATTATTTGTTCTAGTTCTGTGAAAAATGCCATTGGTATTTTGATAGGAATTGCATTGAATCTATGGTTGCTTTGAATAGTATGGACATTTTAACAACACTAATTCTTCTAATCAATGAACATGGTATATCTTTTCATTTATTTATGTTGTTTTCAATTTCTTTCATCAATGTCTTATAGTTTTCAGAGTACAGGTCTTCTAACTCCTCGGTTAAATTTATTCCTAGGCATTTATTTTTTTTTTGATACAACTGTAAATGGGATTGTTTTCTTAATTTCTCTTTTTTTTATTATTTTTTTTTATTTTTTTTATTTTTTTTTAATTTCTCTTTTTGATAGTTCATTATTAGTATATAGAAATGCAGCATTTTTCTATATATGAATTTTGTATCTCACAACTTCACTAAATTCATTTATTAGTTCTAATAGGGTTTTCTTTTATAGCATCTTTTGGGTTTTATATATATAGTATCATGTCATCTGCAAATAGTGGCAGTTTTACTTCTTTCTTCTAATTTGGATGACTTTTATGTCTTTTTCTTGCCAAATTGCTGTGGCTAGGACAATTCCAATACTATGTTGAATAAAAGCGGTGAGAGTGGGCATCCTTGTCTTGTTTCTGATCTTAGAGGAAAAGCTTTCAGCTCTTCACTATTGAGTATAATGTTAGTTGTGAGTTTGTCGTATATGGTCTTTATTTTGTTGAGGTACATTCATTCTATATCCACTTTTTTAAATAGAATTTCTGTTATAATGGATGTTGAATTTTGTCACATGCTTTTTCTGTATCTATTGAAATGTTCATATGATTTTTATCTTTCATGTTGTTAACGTTGTGTATCAGATCAATTGATTTGTGGATGTTAAACTATTCTTGCATTCCTGGAATCAAACCTGCTTGGCCATGGTATATGATCCTTTTAATGTATTATTGAATTCAGGTTGCTGATATTTTGTTGAAAATTTTTGCACCTATGTTCATCAGAGATATTGGTCTTTTGGTTTTTTGTAGTGTCTTTGTTTTTGGTATCAGGGTAACATTCACTTAGCAAAATGAGTTTGGATGTGTTTCATCTTCTTCAATTTTGGGGAATAATTTGAGAAGGATAGATATTTTTTTAAAGATTTCATTTATGTATTCATGAGAGACAGATACAGAGAGAGAGAGACATGAATAAATGTCTCTCGTTTGTTTATTCATGAGAGACAGAGAGAGAGGGAAAAGCAGGCTCCATGCAGGGAGCCCCATGTGGTACTCAATATCAGGACTCCACGATCACACCCTAGGCTGAAGGCAGGCACTAAACCGCTGAACCACCCAGGTTTCTCCAAGATATGAGTATTTTAACAAGAAAAAATATTTTTTTAAAATTACAGCAGACATATAGAAGGCTATTAGACCCCAACAGCATGACCAAACCCTTCTTTGGCAGCATTTATGTAGTTCTGATACAGGTCTAAAATATGTTAATAAAGAATTACTAAATATTATCCTTTTTGCTTAACAAAGTTCTTTTTTTTTTTTTTAATTTTTATTTATTTACGATAGTCACAGAGAGAGAGAGAGAGGCAGAGACATAGGCAGAGGGAGAAGCAGGCTCCATGCACCGGGAGCCTGATGTGGGACTCGATCCTGGGTCTCCAGGATCACGCCCTGGGCCAAAGGCAGGCGCCAAACTGCTGCGCCACCCAGGGATCCCGCTTAACAAAGTTCTAAAAGAAAGTCAAGAAGTGAATATTTTGAATTAACATAATATAAGCAATGCTTCATAGGTTAGATTTGAAACAAAGGATTATATGGAATGGTAGAGAATCATGATATCATGAAAATAAAGGCTATTTTCCCAAGTTTTATTGTGAAAAAATTTAAAGGTGCAAAGCTTTTGAAATATTAGTTCAATGATTGTCTATATATCTACCATCTAGATAAAAATTATTAGCATTTGTCGTATTTGTTTATCTATGTTTCTACATCATTTAGCTTTTGATGCATAACAAACTGCAAATAAAACTTAGTGGCTTAAAACAACAAGCATTTTATGTTTTTTTTATTTTAATTTTTTTCCCTAGGCAAAGAACTTTATTAACCTTGTTTCAAACTTTATTCCCAGGCTTCTTCAGCTTAATTAGCTGCAAAGAATGAATTGTGTATAAGCAAAAACTGAAAAGAGCTGCAGTGTCCAAGGGGCTTGGGCTTAAAAATATTAGAGATCTAGATTTTAACAGATCCATGAACAAAATTTTAAAAAGCAGTCATAATATAAAATAGCAGCTCCCAGTAACTTCTTCAAGTTTTATCTTCTTCAGAAGTTGACTCAATTCAGTTTGCCTCATTCTTGGAAGCTTCATCAAAATTCTCCACAAGATATGGAAGTGGAAGGTATTACGCTGAGTGAAATAAGTCAATCAGAGAGGGACAAACATTATATGGTCTCATTCATTTGGGGAATATAACAAATAGTGAAAGGGAATAAAGGGGAAAGGAGAGAAAATGAGTGAAAATATCAGGTTGGATGACAGAACATGAGAGATTCCTAACTCTGGGAAGCGAACAAGGGGTAGTGGAAAGGGAGGTGGGCGGGGGGTTGGGGTGACTGGGTGATGGGCACTGAGGGGGGCACTTGACAGGATGAGCACTGGGTGATATGATATATGTTGGCAAATTGAACTCCAATTAAAAATTTAAAAAAAAGGAAAAAAATTCTCCACAAGATCTGGAACTTCATCATCATCCTCCTCTCCGGTAGCAAGTGGTGCTTCTCCATCCACAGATTGTTTGGGCAGAGCTTCAGCCAATCTTCTTAAACTAGTCAGACTGTCTGCACCAAGCTGGTTTAAGATACTGAATAGCATTTCTGTCAGCTGCTTTGTCTCAGCATGGCCTGTAATGGTGAAAGTGTTCACTGCCAGCGATGCCTGAACTTTAGGGTTGTTAAAGTGGATCACTGTTCCTTGGCTTGTGAACACATTCACTTCTTCAATACCAGAGATATTGTTTACCTCTAACTTCTTTAAGGAGAACTGAAGTTTTTTATCATCTGCTGTAGCTGTTCTATGAACCACCTTCTTTTGGCGAGCAGTTCCTTTTCCACCAATGCGCACTTGTGCTTGCAGTTTGGCGAGTTTCTCCTGGTTCGTGATAGTTTCTTTCATCTTGTTGGAGTGGAAATGGGACCATGCTGGGGAATAGGGTTGGTGCTCAGGGGGTCTCTGGCGGACCAGCTGAGATTAGGTGCACACACGCGGGGATGCAAGATGGCAGCTCCATTTTATGTTTTAGTATGCGTTGACTTGATCCATCTCTCCTACGATCTATCATGTGTCTATGGTCAGCTGGTGGATCCAATGGTGGCTGGATGATCTAAGATGACCTCAGTTACAAGACTAGTACTTGGCTGGCTGTCATCCAGGCCTAGTTCTCCTCTGAATGGTCTTTCAACCTTCAGCAGGCTAGACAGGACTTCTTTCATATGGGAGTGGCAAGGTTCCAAAGGGTAGCAAGAAAGGGCAACTTCCAATAAACAAGTGCTTTTCATGCCTCTGCTCAAGTTATGTTTGCTAACTTGTCCCATTGGCCAGAACGAGTCACAAGGCTAGCAGACAGTCTTTGTGGAAGGGCAGTAACAAAAGTGAATAATTTGTGGTTGTTTTTGCTATCTATCATCTATCTATCTATCATCTATCTATCTATCTATCTATCTATCTATCTATCTATCTATCATCATCTCTAATGAACCATTAAAAGCAAATGGTAGATATCATTTGCTTCACTCCTAAATAAAAATCCTGGAGTTGGTAAGGGGTCTTTTCTCAATGTGACTCTCCTCTTCCCTCTCTGTGGGCTATTTTTGAAAAGCTAAATGATTTCAATGCACACACATACCACTCTGCCCAGCATAGGACATCCTTGGCCTGTCATGTGCAGTCATGCAAATGCAACATCACCTTTCACACAGTGAGACACACTCTTGAGTCCATCACACACAATGTTCACACACAACCTCTACTACCATATTTGTGCCTCACCATAACAGAGACACACTCCAGTCTTGTCTCACACCTGTTGCTCCATCACGTGTGACTAGGGAGACACTCTGACCCTATTTTGCCCTTGTCCCCCTCAAGTCTGCCACACCATCACCTTCTTCAGCTGCTCGTGTTCACTTCCAGCACCTCCTTCCTCCTACTCCCACTGTGGGCCAAGGCCAGTATTCCTACAGCCCTCTGTGCCTGAGTCAATTTCTTCTCAATCTGAGTTGATTTCTGCTCACATGCGAACCCAAGAACCAAGAGAATGCTCTAGGGGACTTCAGAGACCCAAGGTGCGGTGGCTTATGGGAAATGTAGCTCAGTGCCAGAAAAGCAGGATACTAGAAAACCTAAGGGTCATTGAATGGCCTGGCTTGGGGAGTTCCTGGTAGTTGTAGTTGGTGTCCCAATGCACAGGTGTCGGCTTGTGCCAGCCTTGCACTGTGGAGTACTTCAGCGTCAGGTCACTGAGTACACATCCAGGACGAGTGTCAGTAAGGCAGTGGTGGCCGCTGAGGTGCCCCAGCCCTTGGAGTAGCACTGGGAACACCAGAGGCAGTGTGTGGGGGGGTGGGTTGGGGGGAGTGCCTAGGCGCTTGGGTGCCTGATATAATGGAGTGGTGGCAGATGGATGCACGGGTGTGCAGAAGCCAGTTCCTACTGGCAGATTCTCAGAGAATTTGAGACTTGTGTTAAACACAACCATTATTTTTTAATTATGTAAATGTAAATAAATATATTAAAAACTAAGGTAACAGAGTCAAACGAATCACTTTCTTATTAATTATCTGTGCTCTTGAGATTATGTCTATAGTGTCTGTATGACAGAAATACCATATGATTGTGTACTACTGCACATCCCTTTCTAGCTCCACTTTTAGTGATACCACTTTGGTAGCTAGAAATTGGCCATGATGGGACTGTTCACACTGTGGGAATTGACAATCATTACAAATTATTGTTTTTGTATGCTTGATTTATTGTTTTTGTTGATTGTTGGGGATGGGGGGAGTTCTCAAAGTCGGTCCTCTTGCTTCTAAATGTCCCACTGGCGCCCTCTTCTGGTAAAGTGTACTATTATGCTTACTTTGAAGGAGAAATACTGTAATCTTTTCATTTTGTTTTGTTTTAACATCTTCTTTCTTTTTTAAAATTCAAATTCAATTAGCCAACATATATTACATCATTAGTATCAGATGTAGTGTTCAATAGTTTATCAGTTGCATATAACACCCAGTGCTCATCACATCATGTTCCCTCCTTAAGGCCCACCACCCAATTACCCATCCACCCTACTCCCCTTCAGCAATCCTGTTTCCTATAGTTAAGAGTCTCTCATGGTTTTTCTCCCTCCCTGATGACTTCCCATTCAGGTTTCCCTCCCTTCTCCTATGATCCTTTGCACTGTTTCTTATATTGCATATAAGAGGGAAACCATATTATCTTTCTCTGATTGATTTTATTGCTCAGCATAATCCCTCCACTTCCATTCACATTGATGTCAACGGTAAGTGTTCATTCTTTCTGATGGCTGAGTAATATTCCATTATATCTATCTCTATCTCTATCTATCTATCTATCTGGATATTTATCTCACATCTTCTTTATCAATTCTTCTGTTGATAGACGTCTTGGCTCTTTCCACAGTTGGGCTATTGTGGACATTGCTTCTGTGAACATTGGGGTGTAGGTGCCTACTTGGATCACTACATTTGTATCTTTGGGGTAAATATTTAATAGTGCAATTTCTGGGTCATGGGGTAGCTCTATTTTTAACTTCTTGAGGAACCTCAATACTGTTTTCCAGAGTGGCTGTACCAGCTTGTACTCCCAACAACAGTGTACGAGAGTTCCTCTTTCTCTGCATCCTCACCAACATTGTTGTTTCCTGACATTAATTTTAGCCATTCTGATCGGTGTGAGATGGTATCTCTTGGGGTTTTGATTTGTATTTACCTGATGCCAAGTGATGTGGAACATTTTTTTTAAAGATTTTATTTATTTATTTATTTATTTATTTATTTATTTATTTATTTATTTATTCATGAGAGACACACACACACACAGAGGCAGAGACACAGACAGAGGGAGAAGCAGGTTCCACGCAGGGAGCCTGACGCGGGACTCAATCCAGGTCTCCAGGATCAGGCCCTGGGCCGAAGGCGGCGCTAAACCGCTGAGCCACCCGGGGTTGCCCGATGTGGAACATTTTTAAATGTGTCTGTTGGCCATTTGTATGTCTTCTTTGGAGGGATATCTATCCATGTCTTCTGCCCATTTCTTGACTGGATTCTTTGTTTTTTTGTTGAGTTTGATAAGTTCTTTGTAGATTTTATTTGTTTATTTATTTATTATTTATTTATTTATTTATTTACTTTTACTTATTTATTCATGAGAGACACACACAGAGAGAGAGGCAGAGACACAGTCAGAGGGAGAAGCAAGCTCCATGCAGGGAGCCCAATGTGGGACTCGATCCCGGGTCTCTAGGATCAGGCCCTGGGCTGAAGGCAGCGCTAAAACACTGAGCCACGTGGGCTGCCCAGTTCTTTGTAGATTTTGGATACTAGCCCTTTATCTGATATGTCATTTGCAAATATCTTCTCCCTGTAGGTTGCCTTTTAGTTTTGTTGTCTGTTTTTGCTGTGCAGAAGCCTTTTATCTTGATGAAGTCCCAATAGTTCATTTTTGCTTTTACTTCACTTTCCTTTGGAGACATGACGGGCAAGAAGTTGCTGTGGCTGAGGTAGAAGAGGTTGTTGCCTGTGTTCTCCCCTAGGATTTTGATAGATTCTTGTCTCACATTTAGTCTTTCATTCATTTTGAATTTATTTTTGTGTATGGTGTAAGAAAATGTCCAGTTTCATTCTTTTAAATGTGGATGTCCAATTTTCCCAGCACTATTTATTGAATAGACTGTCATTTTTCCATTGGATATTCTTTCCTGCTTGGTCAAAGATTAGTTGACCATAGAGTTGAGGTTCCCTTCTGGATTCTGTTCCTTTGATCTACATGTCTGTTTTTGTACCAGTACCATACTGTCTTGATGATTACAGCTTTGTAACAGAGCTTGACGTCTGGCATTGTGATGCCACCAGCTTTGGTTTTCTTCTTGGCTATTTAGAGTCTTTGCTAGTTCCATACAAATTTTAGGATTATTTGTTTCAGCTCTGTGAAAAATGTTGATGGCATTTTGATAGGGATTCCATTGAATGTGTAGATTGCTCTGGGTAGCATAGGTATTTTCACAATATTTATTCTTCCAATCCATGAGCTTGGAATGTTTTTCCATTTGTTTGTGTCTTCCTCAATTTCTTTCATAAGTGTTCTGTGGTTTTTAGAGTACAGATCCTTTACCTCTTTGATTAGATTTATTCCTAGGTATCGTATGGTTTTTGGTGCAATTGTAAATGAGGTTGATTCCTTAATTTCTGTTTCTTCTGTCTCATTGTTAATCTATAGATATGCAACTGATTTCTGTGCATTGATTTTATATCCTGCCATGTTGGTGAATCCCTGAATGAGTTCTAGCAATTTTGGGGTGGAGTCTTTTGAGTTTTCCACATATAGTATCATGTCATCGGCAAAGAGGGAGAGTTTGACTTCTTTGTCAATTTGAATGTCTTTTATTTCTTTTTGTTGTCTGATTGCTGAGGCTAGGATTTCTAGTACTGTTGTGAACAACAGTGGTGAGAGTGGGCATCCCTGTGGTGTTCCTGACCTTAGGGGAAAAGCTCTCAGTTTTTCTCCATTGAGAATGATATTCACTGTGGGCTTCTAATACATGGCTTTTATGATATTGAGGTATGTTCCCTCCATCCCTACACTGTGGAGAATTTTAATCAAGAAAGTCTTTGTATTTTGTCAAATGCTTTTTCTGCATCAGTTAAGAGCATCATATGGTTCTTGTCCTTTCTTTTATTAATGTAACATATAATATTGATTGATTTGCAAATGTTGGACCATTCTTGCAGCTCAGGAATAAATCCCACTTGGTTATGGTGAATAATCCCTTTAATGTACTGTTGGATTCTATTGGCTAGTATCTTGGTGAGAATTTTGGCATCCATGTTCATCAGGGTTATCAGTCTGTAATTCTCTTGTTTAATGAGGGCTTTGTCTGATTTGGGGATCAAGGTAATGCTGGTCTCACAGAACGAGTTTGGAAGTTTTCCTTCCATTTCTGTATTTTGAAACAGCTTCAGAAGATATGCTCAGTTTGGCAGCACATATACTGAAACAGAAGGATAGATATTAGTTCTTTAAGTGTTTGGTAGAACTCCCCTGGAAAACCATCTGGCCCTAGACTCTTGTTTGTTGGGAGATTTTTGATAACCGTTTCAATTTCCTTGCTGGTTTTTGGTCTGTTCAAGTTTTCTATTTCTTCCTGTTTCAGTTTTGGTAGTTTATAAGTTTACAGGAATGCGTCCAATTCTTCCAGATTGCTTAATTTGTTGGCATTTAGTTGCTCATAATGTGTTCTTAAAATTGTTTGTATTTCCTTGGTGTTGGTCGTGATCTCTCCTCTTTCATTCATGATTTTTTAAATTTGGTCCTTTTTCTTTTCTTTTTTTTTTTTTTAAGATCTATTTATTTATTCATTAGAGACACAGAAGAAAGAGAGGCAGAGACACAGGCAGAGGGAGAAGCAGGCTCCTCACAGGAAGCCTGATGTGGGATTCAATCCTGGATCCCGTGATCATGACCCAAGCCAAAGGCAGGCACCCAACCGCTGAGCCACCCAGGCGTCCCTCTCCTTTCTTTTTGATAAGTCTGGCTAGGGGTTTATCTATCTTATTAATTCTTTCAAAGATCCAGCTTCTAGTTACATTGATCTGTTCTACTGCTTTTCTGGTTTCTATTTCATGGATTTCTGCTCTAATCTTCATTACTTCTCTTCTCCTGCTTGGTTTAGGCTTCATTTGTTGTTCTTTCTCCAGCTCCTTTAGGTGTAATGTCACCTTGTGTATTTGAGATTTTCCTAATTTTTTTGAGAGAGATTTGTATTGTTATGTACTTCCCTCTTAGGACCACCTTTGCTGTGTCCCAAAGGTTTTGAACCATTGTGTTTTCATTTTTATTTGTTTCCATGAATTTTTTAAATTCTTTAATTTCATGGTTGACCCATTCATTATTTACTAGGATGCTCTTTAGCCTCCAAGTGTTTGAGTTCCTTCCAAATTTTCTCTTGTGATTCAGTTCAAGTTTCAAAGCATGTGGTCTGAAAATATACAGGTATTAATCCCAATCTTTTGGTATTGGTTGAGACCTGATTTGTGACCCAGTATGTAATCTATTCTGGAGAATGTCCCATGTGCCACAGACAGGTTTTTTGTTTTTGTTTTTGGCTTGAACGTTACATAATTCATGTGAATCACATGTCAATGGATCTGGCATGTGGTAAGCACTCATGTAATTTTCTTAGACCAGTAATGTCACCACACACCCTCACCAGACCCCTGGAGTTGCTGGATCAAAACTACAATACTGCTTGTCATAACTTATCATCAAGGAAATGCAAATCAAAACCACAATGAGCTATATCACCTCATACCTATCAAAATGGCTTAAATTAGCAACACAGGAAACTGGTGTTGGTGAGGATGTGGAGAAAGGGGAACCCTCTTGCACTGCTGGTGGGAATGCAAACTGGTGCAGCCACTGTGGAACACAGTATGGAGGTTCCTCAAAAAGTTAAAAATAGATCTACTTTATGATCAAGCAATCACACTACTGAGTTTTAACCCAAAGAATTCAATACCATTAATTCAAAGGGATACATGCACGCCAATGTTTATAGCAGCATTATTTACAATATCCAAGTATGGAAGCAGCCCAAGTGTCCCATCAGTTGCTGAATGAGATGTGGTATATATATGTATATATATATATAATGGGATATTATTCAGCCATAAAAAATAATGAAATCTTGCCATTTGCAATGACATGGATCAGGCTAGAGAGTATAAGACTAAGTGAAATAAGTCAGAGAAAGACAAATACCAAATGATTTCAGTCATGTGGAATTTAAGAAACAAAACAAGCCAAGGGAAAAACATAAGAGGGAGACAAACCAAGAAATAGTCTCTTAACTATAGAGTACAAACTGTTGGTTACCCGAGGGGAAGTGGGGATGGGTTAAATAAGTGATGGTGTTAACAAGTGCACTTGTGATGAGCACGGGGTGTTGTATGGAAGCGTTGAATTGCTATATTGTGCACCTGAAACTAATAAAACACTGTATGTTCACTGGGATTAAATAAAAAAACTTTAAAAATATACGGTGATTCTTTCATCAAAGAAGGAGATGGCTGTTGGGTGGGACACCACCAGTGACAGCCACACTAGGAAAATCTCCATCATATACAGGGAACAGAGAAAGACATCTCAGACATGGAGGAACTTAGCAATTATGCCAACCACCTAAACTATCTGAGGGAACTCTTAGGAGAGGGGATCCAGCCAAATGATATTTAAATCATAATTAAGCTTTCAGGGGAGGGGAGAGGAGGTGAACAATGGCCAGTGATACTCCTGCACTTCTGACCTTTCAATGCCTTTCAAAACCTCTAAGCACTCTCTGCTCTCGAGGCCTTTGCAATGCCATTCCTGTCCATCCAGACTTTCCAGGAATCCTTTTCTCCCTGTCTTTGTCTGGGGCACTCATTCTCATCTTTTAAACTGTAGCTTAATTACTAATTTCTCTTACTGGCCTTCTTTACATCCATATATAAGTCATGATCACCCACCAGTGGTTCTCAAAAAACACTCTTCTTTTTGTTCTTGTCATTCCTTATAACATGGATAACTTTACCTTTTTATATTCTAATTATTCTATGTATCCTCTGGTCAAATAAAATGTTCATTAGAATAAGAATTTTGACTCTTTGATTATCCATCTATAGCAGGCATCAAAAAACTATGGTCCCAGGCCAAATCTGGCCCATCACCTGTTTTGTACAGCTAATGAGCTTTAGAATAGTGGTTATTACATTTTTAAATTATTGAAAAAAGAAAGATGAACAATATTTATGGACAGTTGAAAGTGATAAGATTCAAATTTTATGTCCATAAATAAAGTTTTATTGGAATACTGCTACACCGGATTGTTGACATCTTGTCTATGGCTGCTGTCCCACTGCAATGGCAGAGTTGAATAGTTGTGACAGAGACCCTGCCTAAAATTCTTACTGTCTGGCCTTTTACTGGAGAAGTGTGCCAACCCCTGCTCTATACTAAGTAGTGAGAAAAATGCATGGCAGATAGTGGAATCTATTGGTCCAAATTCAGTGTATCACTTAGACATCAGGCATTTAACTCAAGAGCTGGACTTTTACAAGCCATCATTTTTTTTCAGCAGTGCGAAAATAAGAAGTCCCCATAGGGCTAATGGGCAAAAGGAATCCCTGGCTGATGAAAAGTCAAGTTTTCCTCTGATGGTGAGGCAATGAACCTAGACTAGCACAACTGGAGAGATGTGGTGCGTGAATTGTGGAGTCAGATGAGGAGACACTGGTAGATGAAAATATCAGCATGGGGGGATGCTCAGCAGTTAAGCATCTGCCTTTGGCTCAGGGTATGATCCTGGGGTCCTAGGATAGAGTCCTGCATTAGGCTCCCTGTGGGGAGCCTGCTTCTCCCTCTGCCTGTATCTCTGCCTCTCCCTCTGTGTCTCTCATGAATAAATAAAATCTTTTATAAAAAAAAGAAAATGTCAGCTTGGAGACATGGGAGTTTGTCATTAATCCTGTACCTCACAGGCTCTGCATTCAAGCAATGCAAGTCCTCTCTACCCCATCCTCAAGATACGTTTGTTTCCTTATATCACATGAAAGTTTCTCTACAAGGTACATTGGTCCCTCTGGATTTTTCTCACCCAAGTATTGCTCATGTTATTTATTTATCTTTTTACCTGTGCCAACAGTTCTTCAGGGATATTATTGGTTCCCCTTGCAGACACTGTCATTGCTACCAGTGACATTATAATTGCTGCACTGATGGGAAATGAGATCATGGTGTCCCTAACCTATAACTCGAGGTCAGGTGCTTTCTCACACTCTCAGGCACATACCTTGGCAGTGACAGGCTCACCATCCAGGTATCGGATATCTGCTTGGTGAGGTTTTTTTTCTTTTTTTCCCCTTTTAGAAAATGTCAGAAAAAGTGACTTTCAGTGTTAGAGCTTTACCTTGGACTCCTAATATGCTTCCTACCTGGGAAGGCTGGAGTGCTATATTAAATCTGAATACTATAGAGGAACGTATAGATGTTCAGGAGGGTACTAAAATGTCTTATGTTTGTACTGTATTTAGAGTTATCATCTTTCCCTTCCCTTCCTTTTTGTTCTTGGCTTCCTGAGACTTCCTGTCCATCCTTTCTTCCTATCAGACTTGCCAGAATGATTCTCCTTTCCCTTCCAATCTTTTAAATGCTTTCTTTAAAAATGGGGACCACAGAACCTTCATTGTAGGAGTGTTATGAGGAATAAATAAAATAACATACATGCCTGGCTTTAAGCACAGACATAGAAACTGTGGTCAGGGCAGCCCGGGTGGCTCAGCGGTTTAGCGCCGCCTTCAGCCCAGGGCCTGATCCTGGAGACCCGGATCGAGTCCCACGTCGGGCTCCCTGCATGGAGCCTGCTTCTCCCTCTGCCTGTGTCTCTGCCATTCTCAATCTCTCTGTTTTCTCATGAATTTTATTTAAAATCGTAAAAAAGAATCTTTAAAAGAAACTGTGGTCAATTCTTCAGAATATTCACAGAGAGCCATCGCTTTGGGTGGTATGAGGAAAATTCATAGGCCATATTCTTCTCAGATTCTTCTTAGACCCCAGGAAAGGAATGTTAGTTGTTATGTCTAAGTCTTTTAAGGAGAGAGATATTTGTAAATATATTTTCCAGAATCAATAATGGACATACAGCCACCCATTGACTACATTGTCAGTGCTGAGACAGAGTCATAAATAGGCCATGACATTAAGACAGGATATCCTGAGTTTGGGCTCTAATTCAGGATAATTCCCTCCCACATGCTCAGGTCTGACCTTACCCTGTCCTTGGTGTGACAGAGGAAATGAAACAAGAAAACATGCCATACAAGGGGCAGGGCACTGCAAAGGGCCCAGCAAAAAGCCCACTGAATAAAGAGCTATTTTCAACATTAGTTGTTGGTATCTGCAGGAACCATGTGAAGGTTGCCACCTTGCTTCTCCCCACCTGGCTAAAGGCCAATGCCTAAAGAAGGGAGAAATCCTTCCTTACCTTGGGGCTTCCTTTTCTGCCTATCTGACCTCCTGCTGTTTCCTCTCTAATGACCAACTCACTTCTCCTTTCTTGCCCTTATATATGGTGCTTTTTTTTTTTTTTTTTTTTGACAAAGGAAGCCTGGACCCTAAATACTTGGATGTCCGTGTTCCTATTCCATATTAGTTCTCATTATCTCATGCCTAGTCTTCTTTATCCACACTAGGTTTGTTTCCAATAACTTTGCTCATTCATCATAACACACTGGAATCTGGGGACATATCATAGAGTCTGCTTTGGTGTTCATGACTCTGCACCCCTCAAAGGCAGATTGAAGCAGGGGAACCCCTTGAACATGGCTGGTGTACCCATACCCTAGGTTCTGTGAGTGTTGGCTGCTAAAGCCTCATATCTGCATCCCTCTCAGAATTACCCTTAGATGTAATGCAACTCCCCTACAATGTTACCTGAATGTCCAGTGGCCAATGATGACTGAACTAGAGTCTGTAAGCCCAGCTGTTGCCTCAATGAGACACTAACTGTGCTGCAGAGTATACACCAGGGTCCCCTGTGTGACTGGGACAAGACCACACCCTTGCTTAGCCTCCTTCCCTCCTCTTTCCTGAGAGTTCTCTCTCACTAGAATACTTTGGAAGCTTCTCCATCTCAGGCTCTGCTCCAAGGAACTGGGCCTAAAACACCAATAGTTTTATTTTATAGTGGACATGAGGCTCAGCAGAAAAGGCGTAAGACCTCAAATCTGAGCTGTTAAGATCTGATGTTCCTGTCATCAAAGATACCTCTGAGATAGAGTGTGGGGTCCCTTCAACACCATGTACTCGGAGCTGGAAACGGGAGGTGGAGGCTTTCCCAGTGTGCCATTATTCCTGAACATTGGAAATTCATTTATTACTACTGAGAATAATACCAGATTTGCCTGCCTGCCTGCCTCCTTCTCTCACCCTCCCTTTCTTCCCTATTGGTTTTTCTTTTTCTTTTTTCTCTTCTTTTCCTTTCCCTTCTCTTCCCTTCCCTTCCTTATGCTTCTCCTGTTATGAGAATGGATTTTTAAGGTGATGTTGCTAATCTGTGATTCCCCTCTCCCTTAAAATAAATACTTCAGCTCCCTCCTCAGAATCATGTAGTGTACACACCCACAAAGAAAGGTGAGTGTCTCCTGACTTCTGAGATTCTGGGGTGAGAATTTGTAGACAAGATACTGCTTACTTCCTCCTCTTCTGAGAAGACTTCATGGTTAGATATAACATAGGAGCTGAGAGTAGGAGATTTGGAAATACCATGCTTGGATTCCAAGGCTCCTATATTACTGTGGAGTGATTTTAGATGATTTTTATTAAATTTTTCTTATTTGAAAATGGGCAAGGATAGTAACATCTCTATTTTTTAAAAAGAAGGTAATAACTTAAAGTATGTAAAGTGATATACTTAGAACAGTGCTTTTCTCCCTGGGTTCTATATATATGGCACAAATGGAAGAGCCAGTGATGCCTCTCCCAGCCCTCGACTCCCAGAGTTTATGCTTAGCATGAAAAAAATAATCTATTGTCCAAGCCAGGACCATTTAGCATAAAAGAGGATTTAATCAAATTCTGCAGGGCACATTTTTGCCTTTCTCATTCAATATTTCCGTGTTTTGTTCAGTGAGAATGCTGTCTCCCAACATCAACACATTTATTCCTTTGTTTGGTGCAGTGAAACATTTATTTTTTATTTTGTTTATTTAATTAATTTTTTAGTGCAGTAAAACCTTTTTTATGTATATTTTTCTATTGGAGTTCGATGTGCCAACATATGGTATAACACCCAGTGCTCATCCTGTCAAGCGCCCCTCTCAGTGCCTGTCACCCATTCAAACAATTTTTTAAAAGATTTTATTTATTTATTTGAGAGAGAGTGCGTGTGTGTGTGTGGGGGGGGGAGGGGGGGAGCAGCGGGAGAGGGACAAGCAGAAACACTATGGATCACCCTATTTGCTAACACTCTGTGACTGAACTCCAAGTTGGGCTGCCCAGTGGCTTGAGAGTCCAATATTCAACAGTTTTGAATGGAAAGTAATTTGAGCTAATTTGAGCTTTATTCAGGAATCCAGCCACCTGGGGAGAAGGTGGGCACTTGTCCCAAAGCCAACTCCAGTGTTTCTGCTGGCCCAGTGGTTTTTAAAGGAGTTTAGGGCAATTAATTAGTAAAGGGAGTGCAGTGGTCTGGAACTCTTTCTTTCTTTCTTTCTTTCTTTCTTTCTTTCTTTCTTTCTTCTTTCTTTCTTTCTTTCTTTCTTTCTTTCTTTCTTTCTTTCTTTTTCTTTCTTTCTTTCTTTCCTTTCTTTCTTTCTTCTCTTTCTTTCTTTCTTCTTTCTTTTTCTTTCTTTCTTTCTTCTTTCTCTTTCTTTCTTTCTTTCTTTCTTTCTTTCTATTTTTTTTAAGATTTTATTTTTGAGTAATCTCTACACCCAATGTGGGGTTCAAACTCACAACCCTGAGATTGAGAGTCACACGCTCCGCCAACTGAGCCAGCCAGGCACCCATGTGACATTTCTTGATTACGTGCAGACTCTGTAGTGCCAGCTACAAATATTACCTCAGTGCTCAGGGGTTGTATGAAGAAGTCCAGTTCCTGTTTTGTGATGTGCAGGTGTACTCTGTTCTTTCTGCAAAGGAGGGCAAGATCCACAGATATACAAAGGGAGGTCAGTAAAATCATTTGTGTGACCTAAACAAAGAAAAAATTTTTACTAAAAATAAACTGCTAGGCTAATCAGAAAGCTGCGGTGGCTTCAAAAAGACTTGACGGCCTCTGTGGCCCTGGAAGGTTTTGGTCCTTCTCTCCTCAAAGTCAGTGATATGTCTGCTATGGTCAGCAAATAAAGAGTGTGTTAACTTGAAGCTAGTTAACCCTTAAGACCAGCTGGAGTGCTGTTACTTCTTAGAAAACTTCCCTCGCCAAGGACTCTACTTTAAACTCTAAAGAAGGAGCAGAACTTGGTGAGGGAGATTTCTTCCATAAACTGCCATCCTGAGGTTTGATGGAAAAAGAGAGAAGGTGTAAGCATCTGGGGAGAGCTGGTAATCCTATATATGTTGTCATAATTATCCCAATTCAGCAAGGCTTTTAATCTTCCTGGACAACCTGGTCCAATGTCATGCCACCTGGGATATAGTTGTCTAGTGCTATGGCTATGGACCAATACATATCCTTTAACTACAATGTAGAGGAGCAGTAAGTACAGAATATCAAAGCCCTCCAAAATTATTTTCTTTCTTCTTCTTCAAACATTCCTCAAAGTTGTGCACATAATATCTTTTTAGGATATTTAAAGCCAACCTATATCTACTGTAATATTCTTTTACAATTATAAAATTGCTAGTTTTTCCCCTTTTGTCTTGACAATATTTACCAATGTTAGACTCATTTATATATCTATTATATTTTTTGTCAATTATAGAGCTATTTTTATTTCTATTTCATTAATTTGCTATATTGTCTTCAATGATATCTTCCTTCTCCTGTCTTCAATAAAATTTTGCTAAATTCATAGGTTAATTTAAAATTTTTTTCAGTTTAAAATTATTCCATAAAATCTGTTAAGTCAGGCAGACTGTGGTGTTATTTTAATCCTCTATATTTTATTAATTTTTGTGAACTGAGTGGCATTCTCAGATAGAAATCTGTTAAACTCCATCTTATGTCCTTATATTTCCTAAAGCTTTTTATGCATAAAGAGGCAGCTATCCATTCAAAATCCTACAGGGTCTAGCCATTAACATGAATAGAGATAGCTGGTTTCATGAAGGCTATTACAAATTATAGGGTGCCTGCCCCAGTCAATGGAGTTGACATTACCTAGCTTCAACAACCATTCAACATGGAAGAACACTGGACAGGAACATAGCATTTTCTTATTTTGAAAGACAAACAAAAGCTTCCAGATTGTTTAAAATTGACATGTAACCTAAAATATTTAAATTACAGAGTGGGAAAAGGAAGTGAAATATCGGGGCTATTTTCTGGCATTGTGTAGCCTATGTTTAGAAAAATTCATTCATAAATATGCATCCTAAATAAGTATATCCTAAATAAAATGCTAGAAAATCATATATAGGAGGAAGAGAACTAATTTACTCTTTCAGAGTAGTTTGAATCAATATTTGGATATCCAATAACATAAAATAGGATTTTGCAAATATGAATAAAGGTGAAATTTTTTAATATTGAATTTGCTGCACCTTAGTGATATACATATTCTTTCTCTCTAGATCATCTGGCTTTGAATAAAACAAACTCATTCTGAGCATTGACACTATGGCTTCTTGTGAGTTGGTAATGGGGATTCTCTTCCTTTTCCAGACTGCAGTTGGGCTCCTAGGGAATTTCTTACTCCTTTATTTTTATATATTGACTTTGTTCACTAAACATACTCAGAGACCTACAGGTCTAATTCTTAACCAGTTGGCCTTAGCCAACTTTCTAGTTCTTTCTTCTAGGGGAATCTTTGAGGCACTGGCAGCTTTTTGTTTGGACTATTTCCTGGGAGAAGCTCTGTGTAAGATTACCTTTTATACTCATAGGGTGGCCGGAGGGGTTTCTCTCTGCACCACCCACCTTTTGAGCGGCATCCAGGCTATCACTATAAGTCCTAATAATTCCAAATGGGCAGAACTCAAACTGAAAGCTTCTATATTTGTTCAAACCTCCTGTTGTTTCTGTTGGATTCTTCATCTCCTGGTAAATATTGTTGTGCCAGTGAAAGTGACTCACCCAGAGAATACTATAAACATCACACACAGAAAATTTGGACTGTGTTCTGTAGAAGGGTCTGATTCATCCATAGCCTCACTCTATGCATTCATCTCTACCTTCCTTGATATTTTGTGTTTGGGATCAATGGGTTGGGCCAGTGGCTCCATAGTGCTCTTCCTGCAAAGACATAAGTAGAGAGTCCAATACCTTCACCACACCAGTCTCCCTTCCAGAGCTTCCCAGAGACCACTGCCACTCACACTGTCCTGCTTCTGGTGAGCTTATTTGTCTCCTTTTATTTTCTATCCTCCGTCATATTACTGTATATGATTTACGTTGTCAAACCAAGCCAGCAACTGGCGAACATCAGTACATTCTTGGCTGCTTGTTTTCCAGCTTTCAGCCCCTATCTCCTCATCAGTCGTGACATTCAAATCTTAAGAACCTACTTTGTCAGCTGTAAAATAAAAATCTCCAGGAATGCTCATTGGTTGAGCATCTGCCTTCAGTTCAGGGCATGATCCCAGGGTCCTGGGATCGAGTCTCACATCAGCCTCCCCACAGGGAGCCTATTTCTCCCTCTGCCTGTGTCTCTGCCTCTTTCTATGTGTCTATCAAGAATAAATAAACAAAATGTTAAAAAAAAAAAACCACTCCAAATAGTCCCTTTACAAACAGCCACCACTCATTCAATAATTGTTTGAGTGCAAAATAGTCGACATCTGTAGGTCTAACTGTAGACTCACTTAAAAATTCATCCTGGTTATTTTTCAATGTGAGATTTCAGTCCTGTGATTTAATTTTCTAAATGCATTAACATTCTCATTGAATATTGCCTTCCAGTGCAACAAAATACATTTTATTTTCTGCAGAAACTGCATAATCCAAGAAAAAGGGGCTCACTTATGTTAACACTCGGTGTTACCATAATGAGATGCCAGAGCCTATATAATAATTCTAATGAAAGGCCCACTTGATACTCTTCATGCCCTACCAGGCATGATTTGAATGCACTTTTAAAGGTCTCATCCTTTGGGTTGCCTGTGTGGCTCAGTCAATTAAGCGTCTGACTCTTGACTTCAGCTTAGGTCATGATCTCAGGGTTGTGAGACTGATCCCTGTGTTAAGCCTGGCACTGGGCTCTGTGCCTGAGTGTGGAGCTTGCTTGGGATTTTCTTTTCATTGTTTAAATCTTATTTATTTATTTATTTATTTATTTATTTATTTATTTGACAGAGAGCTAAAGAGAGAGCACACACAAGCAGAGGGAGTGGGAGAGGGAGAAGCAGGCTCCCTGCTGAGTAGGGAGCCTGTTGCAGGGCTCGATCCCATGACCCTGGGATCATGACCTGAACTGAAAGCAGCCCCTTAACCAACTGAGCCACCTAGGCGCCCCTGCTTAGAATTTTCTCTCTTCCTCTCTCTCTGTCCCTCACCCCGCTCTCTCTCTAAAAAGGCCTCATCCTTTAATATGGATCAGCCAAAGACCAGCAGGCACTTGAACAAACATTCTATCTGGAAAGAAAAACACAAAGACAAACAGGTGGCGGGGGAGGGGTAGTAACATGGGGGACAAAAGCATATTAAGGAAATAGTTCTACAATTTGTGTAATATTGTTGATGAGATATAAAACTATTGCATGCATAAGGCAAGGGTAGAATGCTATTAAAATGAATGATAGAAGATTAAAAAGACCTTTTGGGAATTAGGACCATGACGGAAGAGATAAAGTACTCAGCAGAGTGGTTGGAAGGTAATATGTCGCCACCTCTAGGAAATTGGAAGAAGGGAAAAGAACTTAGAAACAAAAAAATAGCGAAACATTCCTGGAGGTGAATATCTGAATAATAGATAACCCTAGGAGAAAGAAATATAAACACAGAGAGGAGAATAAAATATCAAAGAAATTATACAAGATGGTTTGTTACATCTATTTACAGACTAAAAGGCCCATTTGTTTAATGGGAAACGAATTTAAATATGCCAATATCCAAATTTTAAAATATCAGAGAGAATAATACTCTTTAGCTCCATCCATGTCATTGCAAACGGCAACTTCTCTTTGTTTTATGGCTGAGGAATATTCCTTTATATATATTTCACTCATATGTGGAATATAAGAAACAAAACAAATGAACATGGTAGGGGGAAAGAAAGAAAGACAAAGCAAGAAACAGACTCTTAACTATAGAGAATTGATGGTTTGTTTGGAGGAGAGATGGGCAGGGAGATGGGTTAAATAGATGATGGATATTAAGGAAGGCACTTGTGATGGCCGCTGGGTGTTATATGTAAGTGATAAATCACTGAATTCTACACCTGAAACTAATATTATAATGTATGTCAACTAACTGGAATTTATTTATTTTTTAAAAGACTATTTATTCGTAGACACACACACACACACACACACACACACACACACAGAGGGAGAGACACAGGCAGAGGGAGAAGCAGACTCCATGCAGGGAGCCCGATATGGGACTTGATCCCGGGTCTCCAGGATCATGCCTTGGGCCAAAGGCAGGTGCCGAACCACTGAGCCATCCCGGCTGCCCACTAACTGAAATTTAAATAAAAACTTGGAAAGACAAAAAAATATTGGAGAGAAATAACAGATTCCTAAGGATTCTGCAAAGCAAGCAGCAGGTCATATCCAAAGGGAGAAAAATCAAAATGGCTCAGATTTCTAAAGAGCAACATTGAAAACTGGAAGGCAACGAGCAATGCTACCAAACTTCTGAAATAATGATTTCTAAACTAAAATTGGGTGTCTGTCACACTAAACTCTATTTAGAATAGAAAGATTTTCAGGAAGCCAAGTTCTCAAAAGGTTCTATTAATGGTTTTCCAGGAATTACTGAAGGCCAAAATATCTAAAGTAAGCGAAAAAGAAGACAATATGAACCCCTGGAAACTGGAGATTCAACCCACCAGAAACGCTAATGAGATCTGTTCAATGGTAGAGGAAGAAAACCTAGGTTGACAGTTATACAGCCAGCCTAGAGATTACGCAGTTGAACTGGTGGCAGAGGAATGTATTGGAGAAGAAAATTAGGGATGCCTGGGTGGCTCAGTGGTTGAGCATCTTCCTTTGGCTCAGGTGGTGATCCCAGGGTCCTGGGATTGAGTCCCGCATCAGGCTCCCCACAGGGAGTCTGCTTCTCCCTTTGCCTATGTCTCTGCCTCTCTCTGTATCTCTCATGAATAAATAAATAAAATCTTTTTTTAAAAAGCAGAAAGTTAAATTGATAGAATTCTTGACATGTTCTGTTGAAAATTTGGGAATGAATAAATAATTTGTACATGGAGAAGCCAAGCATATTAAAATACATTAATTCTAATTTGGGAAAATTAAAATTGGTATGAGAATAGCAATGTAACATGAAACCTCATATAACTCAGCAGTTAACAGTCATAATAGATAAACGCTGATCATTTATTTGACCAAAATACATGTATTTAAGCTAGTGTGGAGGGTTTATTTGCTATTCTGTCAAATGCATCTCTAAATGATACACTGGCAAATATAATTGAAATATATAGTCTATCCCTGACCCCCAGGTGCAGTCTTGTGAGCTGGATCTGGGAGTTCCCTGTCTCCACCTCCGCTTCCAGCAGAAAGTCATTATGTGACTAACACATTTTCATCAGATTTCCTCTGATTTACCCTGAAGTATATGTGAAAATGATGTGCTCTTCCAAGAAATGTGGAATTAGGTTCCAGCCTCCAGCTATTACCTTAATCTTTGAAAATGACATGAAGGGGAAGGTCACCAATGCACCCTGCCAGTCTGAAACTTTTCAAAGTTTTCAGATTGCAGCAGAGCTGCTGAACAATTAAGGAATAATCCACAACACAAAATTTACCTAGAACAGGTATCACTGAGACAGCTAGAGAAGTTATTCATTTTTTTTTATAAGGTTATTTGTTGGAGTAAAATTTGGCAAAAACAGCACAACAAATTCAACTGGAAACAATCATTGATCTGAAGGAAGACCTGAACAAACTAGATGACAAAGAACTTGCTGAAAGAAAGAGCATCATGGATGAACGTTTTGAGAAAAATCAGAAGAAGGATGATCCAAATTTGTTTATGACACTGAAGTTGAGTTCCCACAGGATGAACAACTGCAGTCTTATGGCTGGGACACAGAGTCACCTAAGTTCTTTTTTTTTTTTTATAAATTTTTATTTATTTATGATAGTCACACAGAGAGAGAGAGAGAGAGAGAGAGAGAGGCAGAGACACAGGCGGAGGGAGAAGCAGGCTCCATGCACCGGGAGCCCAACGTGGGATTCCATCCCGGGTCTCCAGGATCGCGCCCTGGGCCAAAGGCAGGTGCCAAACCGCTGTGCCACTCAGGGATCCCCGAGTCACCTAAGTTCTGATATAAAAAACTAAAAACATTAATTGGGCTAGGAGAAAAATCTATGTTTATACAAATAAACATATATAAACATGTATAAAATATATAAACATGGTTCTAGAAAAATGTAACTGTACGTGGTGGGTCATGTTTGGATCAACCATGTTACTTTTCAAAACCAGCATATGTGGAGTATCTACTATGTAGATGCATGAGGAATTCAGGGAAAATAGAATATTGGAATCTGCCTTTAAGGAACTTATAATATAACCGGAAGATAAGTCAAAAACTTGTGAATAGCTAATTAACAGTATTAGGCAGAAAAAAAGATTACAGCCAAATGCTTGATAAAAGTTAAAGAGGGTCAAAGGCTAGATTACCCTAGGGTAGACTAGTCAGGGAAGACTGTCCTTTAGTGGTGAGATGGGACTTTGCCTGGATCTAGAAATGGTAGTGTTTGGGTAGCAGTTTATATAGAATTCCAGATGACGGAACCTGGGATAAAAAAAGGGGGAAGAGAGTAGTGGTAAAGAGATAGGGATTAGAACATTGTGTATGAGGAACAGTAAGCAATTTATAGCTGGATAAGATTGGAGGGCATATATGGTTACCAGATTACCTTGTATGCATTATGTCTTTTTCCCCCCTTCACAATTTTCTTGGCTATCTTATTCTTTCAGGCAAGGTTCAGAATCAAATCATCAGACACTCCTTTCAAAAAAATCTGGAATTTTGAAAAATATTTACATCTTTTACAAATAAAAAATAAAATAAAATAAAAAATAAAAAAACCAAATACGTAGGGGATTATTAGCATCTTTTCAATATGGAATTTTCCCATCTAGTAATATTGTTACATATGATATCCATTTATTGAAGGTTTATATTCCAAAATGATCATAACAATGTTAATTAGCATTTGTTATGTACTATGGACCTGGCACATAAATCCTTGACATTTATTGTCTCATAATCCTCAAACTTATGACATAGGTAGTATTATCATTTTGGTTATATGAACAAAACAGAAACACTCTTAAGCATTTAATATGCATTACGTCTTTATATGTATTTAGCTCTGTTTGTTATGTATATTATTTTGGTCTGTTTGTTATGTATTTAACCCTGGAGTAGAAGAGTAGCCCTGTAGAATGCCCTGCAGCTGCAGGTGGATATCATTTGATGAACAACAGGGGAATTCTGCCCCTCCAGGATCAGGAAAATATATATACTAAAGACATTCTGAAACCCTGAAGTTCTTCCCATAAATAAATAGGTTTGTTTGCAAAATAGGAAATCTACCCATAATATATAACAACAGGCATTGCCAGGTTAGGCCTATTCATGAGTTTGGATCTACAAAGAGATCTTTTTTTTTTAATAACAAATTTATTTTTTATTGGTGTGCAATTTGCCAACATACAGAATAACACCCAGTGCTCATCCTGTCAAGTGCCCCCCTCAGTGCCCGTCACCCATTCACCCCCACCCCCCACCCTCCTCCCCTTCCACCACCCCTAGTTCATTTCCCAGAGTTAGGAGTCTTTATGTTCTGTCTCCCTTTCTGATATTTTTTTTAATTTATTTTTTATTGGTGTTCAATTTACTAACATACAGAATAACCCCCAGTGCCCGTCACCCATTCACTCCCACCCCCCGCCCTCCTCCCCTTCCACCACCCCTAGTTCATTTCCCAGAGTTAGGAGTCTTTACGTTCTGTCTCCCTTTCTGATATTTCCCACACATTTCTTCTCCCTTCCCTTCTATTCCCTTTCACTATTATTTATATTCCCCAAATGAATGAGAACATATAATGTTTGTCCTCCTTGGATGGACTTATTTCACTCAGCATAATACCCTCCAGTTCCATCCACATTGAAGCAAATGGTGGGTATTTGTCATTTCTAATGGCTGAGGAATATTCCATTGTATACATAAACCACATCTTCTTTATCCATTCATCTTACAAAGAGATCGTTGTTGAATCAAGTTATATGTGTACAAATACATCTTTCATCTTATTATACTCTTTAATTGGAAGAAATTCTGTTTTCTTCAAGAAAAATTAGTATTAATTAAATAAAGCTATAAACATTAAAAAAAGGAAATATACTAGGCAATATGAAGAATGGTAAAAGATGGGATCAGAGAAGTGGACAGGGCAGATCACGAAGGAGATTATTGCTATGCAGACCATCTTTAAGAGTTTTTAATTTGGCTCTCATTCTTTTTTTAAAATTGTTATTTATTTATGATAGGCACACAGTGAGAGAGAGAGAGAGAGAGAGAGAGAGAGAGGCAGAGACATAGGCAGAGGGAGAAGCAGGCTCCATGCACAGGGAGCCCAACGTGGGATTTGATCCCGGTCTCCAGGATTGCACCCTGGGCCAAAGGCAGGCACTAAACCGCTGCGCCACCCAGGGATCCCCTGGCTCTCATTCTGTGAAAGCATTTTTTGAATGATTACTTCATTCTGTTAACTGGTATACAGCTGACCTATGGTAACTGAGTTTTTACTTTGTAATGATTATCCGATCCTCACTTCCTTCAAACTCATCCAGCTCTGATTTCCCATCCTAGATGCCTATTCTTGTCATCTACAACACTTTCTGGAAGCAAATGCAAAGTTCACATACTGGAATCTGTATTTACTCTACCAATTTAAAGCATAAAGAAATTTAAGAAAATAGAGGCTTACAAAATCATTGAATGTACTAGAGGAAAGAGTTCTAGACAGAACTTTCAGGAATGACTCCAAGTAAAAGATGACCAAACTGGAGATACTATTTCTGTAATAGATTTCTGTCACAGACAGGAGGATGGGATGTCATGAGGGTACCAGTGGACAGTCATGTTCAAGACCGGACACTATAGCTAAATCTAGGCACCATAATCTTTTGTCACTGACACTCATTTGACTTTTAACATTTAGTAGCTAAAAATTGGAAATATAACCATCTGTAAATCAGATAATTATTTTCACAACTTTGACAGAGCAATCAGCAGGAAAATAACATGTCTACCTTCTATCTTCCAAACATCAGCAAAATTTTAAAAGAACTTTAATTTAGATTTAAAGAGGGATGCCTGGGTGGCTCAGCGGTTGGGCATCTGCCTTCAGCTCCCGGTGCCATCCCACTCTGGGGTGGAGTCTCCAATCGGCTCCCTCTGGGGAGCCTGCTTCTCCCTCTGTCTGTGTCTCTGCCTCTCTCTGCGTGTCTTTTGTGAATGGATGAATAAAATCTTATTAAAAATGTTTTTAAAAATCAGATTTAAAGGAAGTTTTTAAGAGAATTTTAAAAATCTATTTCACTTCTACAAGCTTAGCTAGAAAAGGAACTGGTAAATTTATCTTTTTTAAGCATCCTCCATTTCAGAAAGGAAAAAAAAAGAGAGAGTGGATTGATCCTGAAAGTCAATTTACTGTATCCATTAAAATAATCAAGAAAAGCCTATTCTAGGAACCAAAGTATGAATGTTACAAAGTCTGGTAATATAATTCACCATATAAATCCTGAAAGTAAAAATTCAGGTATATATCTCCATAGAGTATTAAAATTTTTAAAAAATATTTTATTTATTTATTCATGAGAGACAGAGAGAAAGAGAGAGAGGCAGAGACACAGGCAGAAAAAGAAGCAGGCTCCATGCAGGGAGCTCAGTATGGGACTCGATCCCAGGACTCCAGGATCATGCCCTGAGCACAAGGCAGATGCTCAACCGCTGAGCCACTCAGGTGTCCCATCTTTAAAAAAATCTCAGTATAGTTGACATAGTATTCTATTAATTTCATGTGTACAAATCAATTATGGTGATTCAACAATTCTATACAACCCAGGGCTCATCATGGTAAGTGTACTCTTAATCCTTTCACTTACTTCACCCATCTCCCCACTCATCTCCCCTCTGGTAACCATCAGTTTGTTTTCTGTTTTTTGGTTTGTCTTTTTGTTTTTTTTTTTGGTTTGTTTTCTTTTGTTTCTTAAATTCCACACATGAGTAAAATCATATGGTATTTGTCTTTCTCTGACTGGCTTATTTTACTTAGGCTTATACCCTTTAGATCCATCTGTCATTGCAAATGGCAAGATTTCATTCTTTTTTATGGCTGAGAAATATTCCATTTTATATATAGATGCAATCTCTTCTTTATTCACTCATCTGTTGATGAATGCTTGGGCTGCTTCTATAATTTGGCTATTGTAAATAATGCTCTAATAAATATAGTGGTGCATATATCTTTTTTTGTTTGTTTTTTGGTTTAGTCCATCAGTTTACCAATGACTTTATTTATTTTTAAAGTTTTATTTATTTATTTATTTATTTATTTATTTATTTATTTATTATTGGAGTTCAATTTGCCAACATATAGCATAACACCCAGTTCTCATCCCGCCAAGTGTCCCCCTCAGTGCCCATCACCCAGTCACCCCAACCCCCAGACCACCTCCCTTTCCACTACCCCTTCTTCGTTTCCCAGAGTTAGGTGTCTGTCATGTTTTGTCACCCTCACTGATATTTTCACTCATTTTCTCTCCTTTCCCCTTTATTCCCTTTCACCAATTTTTATAATCCCTAAATGAATGAGACCATATAATGTTTGTTCTTCTCTGATTGACTTACTTCACTGAACATAATACCCTCCAGTTCCATCCATGTCTAAACAAATGGTGGGTATTTGTGTTTCTAATGGCTGAGTAATATTCCATTGTATACATAGACCACATCTTCTTTATCCATTCATCTTTCAATGGACAACGAGGCTCCTTCCACAGTTTGGCTATTGTGGACATTGCTGCTATAAGCATTGGGGTGCAGGTGTTCTGCACCTCATCTTTGTGTCTTCACTGCATCTATATCTTTGGGGTAAATCCCCAGCAGTGCAATTGCTGGGTTGTAGGGCAGATCTATTTTTAACTCTTTGAGGAACCACACAGTTTTCCAGAGTGGCTGCACCAGTTCACATTCCCACCAACAGTGCAAGAGGGTTCCCCTTTCTCCAAATCCTCTCCAACATTTGTTGTTTCCTGCCTTGTTAATTTTCCCCATTCTCACTGGTGTGAGGTGGTATCTCATTGTGATTTTGATTAGTATTTCCCTGATAGCATGTGATGCGGAGCATTTTCTCATGTGCCTGTTGGCCATGTCTATGTCTTCCTCCGTGAAATTTCTGTTCATGTCTTTTTCCCATTTCATGATTGGATTGTTTGTTTCTTTTCTGTTGAGGTTAATACGTTCTTTATAGATCTTGGATACTAGCCCTTTATCTGATAGGTCATTTGCAGATATCTTCTCCCATTCTGTAGGTTGTCTTTTAGTTTTGTTGGCTGTTTCTTTTGCTGTGCAGAAGCTTTTTATCTTGATGAAGTCCCAATAATTCATTTTTGCTTTTGTTTCTCTTGCCTTCATGGATGTATCTTGCAAGAAGTTGCTGTTGCCAAGTTCAAAAAGGGTGTTGCCTGTGTTCTCCACTAGGATTTTGATGGAATCTTGTCTCACATTTAGATCTTTCACCCATTTTGAGTTTATCTTTGTGTATGGTGCAAGAGAATGGTCTAGTTTCATTCTTCTGCATGTGGATGTCCAATTTTCCCAGCACCATTTATTGAAGAGACTGTCTTTTTTTCCAATGGATAGTCTTTACTGCTTTGTCGAATATTAGTTGACCATAAAGTTGAGGGTCCACTTCTGGATTCTCTATTCTGTTCCATTGATTTATGTGTCTGTTTTTGTGCCAATACCACACTGTCTTGATGATCACAGCTTTGTAGTACAACCTAAAATCTGGCATTGTGATGCCCCCGGCTCTGGTTTTCCTTTTTAATATTCCCCTGACTATTTGGGGTCTTTTCTGATTCCACACAAATCTTAAGATGATTTGTTCCAACTCTCTGAAGAAAGTCCATGGTTTTTTGATTGCCTTAAATGTGTAAATTGCCCTGGGTAACATTGACATTTTCACAATATTAATTCTGCCAATCCATGAGCATGGAATATTTTTCCATCTCTTTGTGTCTTCCTCAAATTCTTTCAGAAGTGTTTTGTAGTTTTTAGGGTATAGATCCTTTACCTCTTTGGTTAGGTTTATTTTCCTAGGTATCTTATGCTTTTGGGTGCAATTCTAAATGGGATTGACTCCTTAATTTCTTTCTTTAGTCTCATTGTTAGTGTATAGAAATGCCACTGATTTCTGGGCATTGATTTTGTATCCTGCCACACTGCCAAATGGCTATATGAGTTCTAGCAATCTTGGGGTGGACTCTTTTGGGTTTTCTTTCTTTCTTTCTTTCTTTTTTATCTACGATAGTCACACACAAAGAGAGAGAGAGGAAGAGACACAGGCAGAGGGAGAAGCAGGCTCCATGCACCGGGAGCCCGATGTGGGATTTGATCCCGGGTCTCCAGGATCGCGCCCTGGGCCAAAGGCAGGCGCCAAACCGCTGCGCCACTCAGGGATCCCTCTTTTGGGTTTTCTATGTACAGTATCATGTCCTCTGCAAAGAGGGAGAGTTTGACTTCTTCTTTGCCAATTTGAATGCCTTTAATGTCTTTTTGTTGTCTGATTGCTGAGGCTAGGACTTCCAGTACTATGTTGAATAGCAGTGGTGAGTGTGGACATCCCTGTCTTGTTCCTGATCTTAGGGGAAAGGCTCCCAGTGCTTCCCCATTGAGAATGATATTTGCTGTGGGTTTTTAGTAGATGGCTTTTAATATGTTGAGGAATGTTCCCTCTATCCCTACACTCTGAAGAGTTTTGATCAGGAATGGATGCTGTATTTTGTCAAATGCTTTCTCTGCATCTATTAAGAGGCTCATATGGTTCTTGTTTTTTCTCTTGTTGGTATGATTTATCACATTGATTGCTTTACCAGTGTTGAACCAGCCTTGCATCCTGGGGATAAATCCCACTTGGTCATGGTGAATAATCTTCTTAATGTACTGTTGGATCCTATTGGCTAGTATCTTGTTGAGAATTTTTGCATCTGTGTTCATCAGGGATATTGGTCTATAATTCTCTTTTTTGGAGGGGTCTTTGTCTGGTTTTGGAATTAAGGTGATGCTGGCCTCATAAAACGAGTTTGGAAGTACTCCATCCCTTTCTATCTTTCGGAACAGCTTTAGTAGAATAGGTATTGTTTCTTCTTTAAACGTTTGATAGAATTCCCCTGGGAAGCCATCTGGGCCTGGACTTTTGTGTCTTGGGAGGTTTTTGATGACTGTTTCCATTTTTTTCCCTGGTTCTTGGCCTGTTCAGGTTTTCTATTTCTTCCAGTTCCAGTTTTGGTAGTTTGTGGTTTTCTAGAAATGCGTCCATTTCTTCTAGATTGTCTAATTTATTGGCATATAGCTGCTCATAATAAGTTTTTAAAATCATTTGTATTTCCTTGGTATTGGTGGTGATCTCTCCTTTTTCATTCATGATTTTATTTTATTTTTTTACTTACAAATTTATTTTTTATTGGTGTTCAATTTGCCAACATATAGAATAACACCCAGTGCTCATCCCGTCAAGTGCCTACCTCGGTGCCCATCACCCCCACCCCCCGCCCACCTCCCCTTCCACCACCCCTAGTTCATTTCCCAGAGTTAGGATTCTTTCATGTTCTGTCTCCCTTTCTGATATTTCCCACTCATTTTTTCTCCTTTCCCCTTTATTCCCTTTCACTATTTTTTATATTCTCATTCATCTATTAATTTGAGTCTTTTCTCTCTTCTTTTTAATAAGGCTGGCTAATGGTTTATCTATCTTATTAATTCTTTCAAAGAACCAACTCCTGGTTTTGTTGATCTGTTCCACAGTTCTTCTGGTCTCTATTTCATCGAGTTCTGCTTGAATTTTTATTAACTCTCTTCTTCTGCTGGGTGAACTTTTTTTTTTAAATTTTTATTTATTTATGATAGTCACAGAGAGAGAGAGAGAGAGAGAGGCAGAGACACAGGCAGAGGGAGAAGCAGGCTCCATGCACTGGGAGCCCGATGTGGGATTCGATTCCGGGTCTCCAGGATCGCGCCCTGGGCCAAAGGCAGGCGCTAAACCGCTGCGCCACCCAGGGTTCCCGCTGTGTGAACGTTTTATTTGCTGTTCCTTCTCTAGTTCCTTTAGGTGCAAGGTTAGCTTTTGTATTTGAGTTCTTTCCAGTTTTTTGATGGATGCTTGTATTGTGATGTATTTCCCCCCCAGGATTGCTTTTGGTGTATCCCAAAGATTTCGAAAGGTTGTACCTTCATTCTCATTAGTTTCCGTGAATCTTTTTAATTCTTTTCTAGTTTTCTGGTTGACCCTTTCATCTTGTAGCAGGATGGTCTTTAACCTCCACGTGTTTGAAATCCTTCCAAATTTCTTCTTGTTATTTAGTTCTAGTTTCAAAGCATTATGGTCTGAAAATATGCAGGGGACGATCCCAATCTTTTGGTATCGGTTAAGACCTCATTTGTGACCCAGTATGTGGTCTATTCTGGAGAAAGTTCCATGTGCACTTGAGAAGAACGTGTATTCAATTGCATTTGGATGTAAAGTTCTGTAAATATCTGTGAAATCCATCTGGTCCAGCGTATCATTTAAAACTCTTGTTTCTTTGGAGATGTTGTGCTTAGAATATCTATCAATTTCAGAAAGCGCTGTGTCGAAGTCTCCCAGTATTACTGTATTATTATCTAACTATGTCTTAACCTTGTTTATTAATTGATTGATATACTTGGCAGCTCCCACATTAGGGGCATAAATATTCATGATTGTTAGATCTTCTTGTTGGATAGATCCTTTAAGTATGATATAGTGTCCCTCTTCATCTCTTACTACAGCCTTTGGGATAAACTTTATCTGATATGAGGATGGGTACACCTGTTTTCTTTTGAGGATCATTTGAATGGTAAATGGTTCATCAACCTTTTATTTTCAGGTCGTAGGTGTCCTTAGGTCTAAAATGAGTCTTTTGTAGACAGCAAATAGATGGGTCTTGCTTTTTTATACAGTCTGAAACCCTGCGCCTTTTGATGTGATCATTTAGCCCATTCACGTTCAGAGTTACTATTGAAAGATATGAATTTAGTGTCATCATGATACCTATTCAGTCCCTGTTTTTGTGGATTGTTTCCTTGGACTTCCTCTTTCTTTTACAGAGTCCTCCTTAATGTATCTTGCAGAGCTGGTTTGGTAGTCATATATTCTTTCAGTTTCTGCCTGTCTTGGAAGCTCTTTATCTCTCCTTCTATTCTGAATGAGAGCCTTGCTGGATAAAGTATTCTTGACTGCAGGTTCTTCTCATTTATGTCCTAAATGAGAAGAATATGAATGGGTCATATATGAATATATGATATTCATATATTCATATATGAATATGACCCTGAATATATCCTTTCTGGACTGCCAGGTCTCTGTGGAGAGGTCTGCTGTTAACCTAATACTTCTCCCTATAAAGATTAGGGATTTCTTTTTTTTAATTTTTATTTATTTATGATAGTCACACACAGAGAGAGAGAGAGAGAGAGGCAGAGACATAGGCAGAGGGAGAAGCAGGCTCCATGCACTGGGAGCCCAACATGGGACTCGATCCCGGATCCCCAGGATCGCGCCCTGGGCCAAAGGAAGGCGCCAAACTGCTGCACCACCCAGGGATCCCCAGATTAGGGATTTCTTGTCTTTTGCTGCTTTAAGGATCTTCTCTTTATCTTTGGAATTTCCAAGTTTCACTATGAAATATCGGGATGTTGAATGGTTTTTATTGATTTTAGGGGGGATCTATCTCCTGGATCTGAATGCCTGTTTCCCTCCCCAAGTTAGGGAAGTTCTCAGCTATGATTTGTTCAAATACACTCTCTGGTCCTCTGTCCCTTTCAGCGCCCTATGGAACCTCAATTAAACGTAGATTTTTCCTTCTGGCTGTCATTTATTTCCCTTAACCTTTACTCATGATCTTTTTGTTTTTCTCATTTTTCCTCAGCTTCCTTCCTCGCCATCAACTTGTCTTCTATGTAACTCACTCGTTCTTCTACCTCATTAACCCTCATCGTTAGGACCTCCAGTTTGGATTGCATCTCATTTGATTGATTTTTAGTTTCAGCCTGATTAGATCTAAATTCTGCAGTCATGAAGTCTCTTGAATCCTTTATGCTTTTTCCCAGAGCCACCAGTAGCTTTATAATTGTGCTTCTGAATTGGCTTTCTGACATCAAATTGTAATCCAAATTATGTAATTCTGTGGCAGAGTACAGAATTTCTGATTCTTTCTTTTGTGGTGAGTTCTTCCTTCTAGTCATTTTGTTCAGTGCAGAGTGGATAAAAACAAGTTGTACTGGAAAAATGAAGGAAAAAGGGAAGAAATAAAGGAGGAGAACAAACAAAAACAAAAAAACAAGGAGGGGTATCCCCTGATTCTATATACTGTAAGTCCTTCGACTTCCCCTGGAGCTTTCCAGTGCTGCGTGGTCAAGAACTTGCTCTTCCCCTGTCCTTCCAGCTGGTCTTCTGGGGGAGGGGCCTGGTGTGCTGATTCTCAGGTGTGTGCACCTGGGGGAGCTGTCCCACCCCCTGCCAGGTGCATGGTTCAGTGGGAGCTGTTTATCCTGTGTGACCTCTGCTCCCTGGCAGCCCCGCTCCATCCCAGGCACAGGGTGACACCAGGAGGAAAAACAACAGTGGCCGCAGCCAGCTCTCCAGCCCTGGAGTCAGCTCCAGCAGTAACTACCGCAGTCTCCCAGTCTGCAGAGGCCTGGATGCTCAGGTGGGCAGGGGATGCTGATCTGCAGAGCTCGGGGCGCCCAGCGGCAGGAGCATCCTCGCTGTCCTATGTCCTCCCGGCCTCTGCCTGTCCCAGGGGAGTGCCGGATCTTGGGCTGTGTCCCCTGGCGCCTTGGGCTCCAGGGCCTGCGCTGCTGGAATTGCACTCCCGGGGAGCCCCAGCCCTTTACTGAGCTCTCCTGCAGCATGTGGCATGCTCTCCTCCGGGGTGCACTGCCTCTGTTAGTGACCCCGGGGACCTGGGGGCTCCACTGCCCCTCCTGGGATCCTACCCGAGTTCCCTGCAAGCACCTTTCCATTCAGGAAGATTGGTAAAGTTCCTGCTTCTCCGGGACTGGGGTTTCCTGTCCTGGATGCTCTTGCCACCTGGCCTTAGCCCAGCTCCTCGTGGGGACCCCTCCCCCTTGGATGCTTGTTTGTTTATTTATTTCCGTCTTTCTACCTTGATAGAAGCACGAACTCTTCTCACTGTAGCATTCCAGCTGTTCTCTCTTTAAATCTCAGGCCGAATTCATAGGTTTTCAGGATAATTTGAGAGTTATCTAGGTAAGTTGGTGGGGACACATGACTTGGGGACCCTGCTCCTCCATCATTTTGCCCTGCCCTTTGCATATATCTTTTTGAATTAGTGTTTTCATATTCTTTGGGTAAACACCCAGTAGTGGAATTACTGGATCATATGGCAATTCTATTTTTAATTTTTTGAGGAAACTCCTTACTGCTTTCCACAATGGTTGCATCAGTGTGCATTCTCACCAACAGTGTATAAGCGTCCCTTTTCCTCCACATCCTCATCAACATGTGTTGTTTCTTGTATTTTTTATTTTAGCCATCTGACAGGTGTGAAGTGATATCTCATTGTGGTTTTGATTTGCATGGCTCTGATGATGAGTGATGCTGAGCATCTTTTCATGTGTTTGTCGTCCATCTGTATTTCTTCTTTGGAGAAATGTCTGTTCATGTCTTCTGCCCATTTTTAATTGGTTATTTGTTTTTTTGATGTTGAGGTGTATAAATTCCTTATGTACTTTGAATACTAACCCTTTATTGGGTATGTCATTTGCAAACATCTTCTCCCATTCAGTAGATTGTCTCTTAGTTGTTTTTGATGATTTCTTCTGCTGTGCAGAAACTTTTAATTTTGATATAGTCTACTTTTGCTTTTGTGTCCCTTGCTTCAGGAGACATATCTAGAAAAATGTTGCTATGACTGATGTCAGATTATGCTCTCTTCTGGGATTTTAATGGTTTCAGATCTCACAATTATGTATTTAATCCCTTTTGAGGTTTTTTTTTTTGTGTGTGTGTGGGGGGGGGTGTAAAAAAGTGGTCTAGTTTCATTGTTTTGCATGTAGCTGTCTGGTTTTCCCAAGGCTGGTTTTTTTAAAAAAGATTTTATTTATTCATGAGAGACAGAGAGAGAAAGAGAGGCAGAGACACAGGGAGAGAGAGAAACAGGCTCCATACAGGGAGCTCAATGTGGAACTGAATCCCGGGATTCCAGGATCATGCCCTGGGCCAAAGGGAAGCCCTCAACCACTGAGCCACCCAGACATCCCCCAAGGCCATTTGTTGAAGAGACTTTTCCCTATTGCATATTCTCGCCTCCTTTGTCAGAGATTAATTGACCATATAATCATGGGTGTATTATGAGGCTCTCTGGTCTCTTCCTTTAATTTATGTGTCTCTTTTTGTGCCAGTACCACAGTGTTTTTTTTTATTTTTAAAATTTAAATTTAATTTGCCAATGTATAGTATAACACCCAGTGCTTATAGTGTTTTGATTACTACAGCTTTGTAGTATATCTTGATATCTGGGATTTTGATACTTCTTGTTTTGTTCTTTCTCAAGATTGCTTTGGCTAATCAAGATCTTTTGTGGTCCCATATAAATTTAAGGATTATTTGTTCTAGTTCTATGAAAAATGATGTTGGTATTTTGATGGGGAATGCATTAAATCTGTAGACTGCTTTGGGTAGTACGAACATTTTAACAATATTTATTCTTCCAATCCATAAGCATGGAAAATCTTTCCATTTGCTTGTGTCATCTTCATTTTCTTTCATCAATGTTTTACAGCTTTCAGAGTACAGGTCTTTCACCTCTTTTTTTTTTAATTTTTATTTATTTATGATAGTCACAGAGAGAGAGAGAGAGAGAGGCAGAGACACAGGCAGAGGGAGAAGCAGGCTCCATGCACCGGGAGCCCTGACGTGGGATTCGATCCCGGGTCTCCAGGATCGTGCCCTGGGCCAAAGGCAGGCGCTAAACCACTGGGCCACCCAGGGATCCCTCTTTCACTTCTTTGGTTAAGTTTATTCCTAGGTATTTTATTATTTTTGGTACAATTGAAAATGGGATTGTTTTCTTAATTTCTCTTCCCACTAGCAGTGTATTAGTATTATTTAAATTAGAATATAATAATAATAGATTTATTAGAATTATTATTATTAGGGTATAGAAATGCAACAGATTTCTATATATTGATTTTGTATTCTGTGATCTTACTGAATTCATTTATCAGTTCTAATGGAGTTTTTTTGGGCAGTCCATAGGTTTTCTTTAGATTTTTCTATTTATAGTATCATGACATCTGTAAATAGTGAAAGTTTTACTTCTTCCTTACTGATTTGGATGCCCTTTATTTCCTTCTTGTCTAATTGCTGTGGCTAGAACTTCCAGTACAATGCTGAATGAAAGTAGTGAGAGTGGACATCTTTGTCCTGTTCCTGATATTAAGGGAAAAGCTGGCAGTGTTTCGCCATTGAGTATGATGTTACCTGTGGGCTTTGCATATATGGCCTTTATTATGTTGAGGTATGTTACCTCTAAATCCACTTTGTTGAGGGTTTTATCACGAATGGATGCTGTTCTTTGTCAAATGCTTTTCCTGCACCTATTGAAATGATCACATGGATCCTTTCTCTTATTGATGTGTTGTATCATGTTGATTGATTTGTGAATACTGAACCACCCTTGCATCCCAGGAATAAATTCACATGATCGTGGTGAATGATTTTTTTTTAGTTGCTTGATTTGAGTTGCTAATATTTTGTTGAGGATTTTTGCGTCTATGTTCATTAGAGATATTGATCTGTAGTTTTTAATTTTTTTTTATTTTTATTTTTATTTTTTTTTAGTTTTTTTTTTTAGTTTTTTATTTTTATTTATTTTTTTGATCTGTACTTTTTTAAAAAAGATTTTATTTTTAAATAATTTCTAAAAAAAAAAATAATAATTTCTATACCGAAAATGGGTCTCAAACTTATATCCTTGACATCAAAGGTCACACGTTCTATTGACTGAGCCAGCCAGATGCCCCTATAGTTCTCTCTTTCTGTGTCTCTCTCTCTCTCTTTGTAGTATTTTTTCAAATCTAGTTTTGGTATCAGGTGAATGCTAGTCTCATAGAATTAATTTAGAAGTCTTCTCTCCTATTTTTTGAAATAGTTTGAGAAGAATAGTTATTAACTCTACCTAAATGTTTGGTAGAATTCAACTGCAAAGTCATCTGGTCCTGGACTTTTGTTTGTTGGAGTTTTTTGATTACTGATTCATTTCCATTGTTGGTAATCAGTCTGTTAAAATTTCCTATTTCTTCCTGATTCAGTTTTGGGAGATAAAATATTTCTAGGAATTTATCCATTTCTTCTAGGCTACACAATTTGTTGGCATATAATTTTTCATAATTTTCTCTTATAATTGTACCTGTGATGTCAGTTATTATTTCTCCTCTTTCGTTTCTAATTTTGTTTATTTGGATCCTTTCTCTCTCCCCTCACCCCTTTGATGAGTCTGGTTGAAGGTTTATCGATTTTGTTGATCTTTCCAAAGAACCACATATGTTCTACTGCTTTTTCAGTTTCTATTTTGGGTCATGACCTGAGCCGATTATAGATGCTCATCTGCTGAGCCACCCAGGTGTCCCAATTTACAAAGTAATTATCGATATATATGTACTTACTGCCATCTTGTTACTTGTTTTATGGTTGTTTTTGTAGTTCCCTGTTCCTTTCTTTGCTTGCTATCTTCCCTCATAGTTTTCTGGATTTCTTTAGTGATATACCTGGATTCCTTTCTATTTATTTTTTGCCTATTTATCACCAGTTTTTGATTTGTGGTTACCATTAGGTTTATATATAACACCTTATTTTATCTTATTTTTTAAATATTATTTATTTATTTATTCATAGAGACACAGAGAGAGATAGAGAGGCAGAGACACAGGCAGAGGGAGAAACAGGCTCCATGCAGAGAGCCCGATGTGGGACTCGATCCAGGGTCTCCAGGATCACGCCCTAGGCTGCAGGCGGCGCTAAACCGCTGCGCCACCCGGGCTGCCCTATATATAACATCTTATGCATAAAACAGTCTATATTAAGTTGATGGTTGCTTAAGTTTGAACCCACTCCTTACTTCATACCCTCCCCCATTTTAGGTATATGGTGTCGTACCTTATATCCTTTTATTTTGTGAATCCCTTCACTGATATAGATAAACTTAATTTTACTGCTTTTGTGCTTTCTACTTTTCTTACTCCTGCTTATTGTCTTTTCTTTCCACTCAAAAAGTCTCCTTTAGCATTTCTTGTAGGGCTGGTTTAGTTGTCATGAATTCCTTTAACATTTTACTTTTTCTTTCTGAACGATAGCCTTGCTGGATAGAATATTTTTGGTTGAAGGTTTATTTTCTTTCAGTACTTTGAATACGTTACACCACTCTCTTCTAGCCTGCAAAGTTTCTGCTGAAAACCAGCTGACCACCTTCTGGGGTTTCCCTTATATGTAACTATTTTCTTTTCTCTTGCTGCTTTAAAAATTCTCTATTACTACTTTAAAAAAAAGATTTTATTTATTATCATGAAAGGCACACAGAGAGAGTTAGAGACACAGGCAGAGAGAGAAGCAGGCTCCCTGCAGGGAGCCCAATGTGGGACTTGATCCCAGGACCCTGGGATCACGCCCTGAGCTGAAGGCAGATGCTCAACCACTGAACCACCCAGGCATCCCAGCTTTTTTTTTTTTTAAACAAGGTTTTATTTTCTCCTTTGAGATTATAATGAACAAGGTCATACCACAAGTCAGAAGTAGGGCACAGAATGCTCACAAGGCTGGTTTGGTTATCTGAGATCATTAAAGATGAATGACTCCTAACAACATATACAAAAAATAAGAAATATAAATATAAAATACAAATTTCCCTTTAAAAATACTTTTAAGAAAAAAAGCAGGGCCTTGGAAGCTTTGTTTCTTTTCTCCTCCTGTGTTGCAGATTCCTGCTATGGCTTTGGTGGGTGGTGGAGCAAAGGTGTCATCTGTAGCTGGCGCTGCCCATGTGGGGTATGGGCAGATGGAACTCCCCACTTGAAGGAGACTATGTTTAGATTCTGAGATGGGAAGTGCGAGGTAAATAGTTCATGGTAGCCTTTGTTGTTGTTAGATTTAAGTTTTCCTTTTTTGCTGTCCAGTCATCCTCATAGGTCTTCTGTTTCTTGGTGTCCACATTGCCATCCTCATCATCTTCAGCTGCCTGTGTGTTCAAAGCTGCCTAAGCCTCCCCATCTTCCTCTCCATTCTCTTCCTCACCATCACCTTCCTCTTCCTCCTCTTTTTCCCCTCCCATTTTACCTCTTCTTCATCTACCTTGTCGGCCTCCTGCTCTCCATTTTTCTCATGAGCTTTCCTATTAGCAGATGTGTCTCATCCATTCTCTGCCTCCTCCACAACTCCCTTCTCCTGTAAGTCCTTGGTGGTGATCTCAGAGCTGGTGTCCATGGGTCTCTAACATGACCTGGCACACCAGTGATCATCAGATGCAGTGGATTAAAAAGAAAGCAAGAGTTGGAGGACTCTGGTGGTAAGTCTATCATAGTCTGTGGTGGTGGAGGAAGTCCACGGTGGAGGTGGTTAGGGCTGAACACAGAAACAATGCCAAGATCGCTTTTCAGAGCAGCCAGTGGGGTTATGAAATAACCTTGAATCCCTTTGCAAACATCTCTTTCCATCTTTCCTCCTCTCTGAATTTACCACATTCCTGAATTTTATTGGTCGTATCCTTGTTTTCCATTATCTTCCACTTAAGCACAAAATATCACTTATTTTCCTTCTTTTTAAATTTTTGTGAAAGGAACACAGTCTATGTAAATTTCTATGGCTCGCTGCTCATCATATATTAGGCTCAGTAATTTTCACTCCTGTGTTCTATTCTAATGTTAAGGTACTTCACACCTAATTATCCATCCTACTTTTGATAGATATGTTTCATTTCCAGATTTGTTACTGCAATGATATTAGTGAAACTAATGTAACAGTGTTTGATAACATGGAAAACATTTCAAGGATTTTTAGCTGTGATGAAACCAGTTAGGAGGAAGCAAAAGAGAGACTTCTGGAGGAGAAACAACAAAAAGGTCAGAAAAAAAAACCATTTTTCCCCCCAGGAACATTTAGGAGTTTCCTCTGAAATTGTAATAGAAAAGGAATTTTATCTTCTTCCCTAATACTACATCCATTATCTCTTCATCTGTTTTTATCTACCAATTCAGATCTGGAGAAATAGTGTCAGAAATGTCAGAAGAAATACAAATATTTAAGTTCAAATTGGCCACAGAGGAATCAGGCACTGTTCAGGAAATGGTAGTCTGTTTTTTTTTTTTTTTTGTATACTCAGAATATAACAAAATATAAAAAAATTATCACTTTTTGAATAAGACAACTAGTGCTCTGATGGACTAATTATACAGTCTCAAACAGGTTCTCTGCTTGTATGACCTATGAACTAGGACCTCTAAATCCCTAATTCTGGGCTCTGCTCTAATCTACATGCTTCCACCAGTTAGAAATTATTTCCTTAGTCTAGGGTTTTCAAAATTCTCTAAGTTAAGTACTCTTGATATTACAGAAGATTGGAAACCTACAGCAGCCACTCCATGACTGGATGTTACTTGGATTTCTTCTTTCTTCTAAAATATTGATTTGCTTTCTTTCCCATAAAACAGCATTGACTCGTTATAAAATCACGAGGCAGATAAATTGCAAAAATTTTTCTGCATCTTAAATTTGATGCTCCAAGAAGATGTAATAACACTACTCTATTTTATAGATAATGAAACTATGTAAATAATGAAACTCCCTATCCGAACACAGTCACAATTATTCAGGCACATATAGTGCTTGGCAGCCAGATAATCAAACTAACACATACTAAGCCAGATAACACTGCACTGTTTTGTTTTTAGTCCAGGTGGCCGGTGATCCAGTTTTATAATCACCATAGTATGCACACAAAAGAAAAGTATATCAAAAAAATCTCACAAATATTAAGCCATCCTTGGTGACTAATATTGACACAGAATGTCACATATCTCATCTTCCAGTCCAAAGAGGCCTTTGCATACGATCACAGTATCAGTTCACGACCACGTATTGTTGCTTTTCAACAGTGGCATATCATCTCTAACACAAACCGCCTTACGCCTAAGGGAACAAAGATTCACAGTAGCACGAACTGTCCCATGGATATAAACAATTTAAGGTCCCAGTCACCGAATGGGACCCACGAACTCACCCGGAGGAAGACGCACCCATCTATTCAACTGGCAGACCCTGCCAGTCTCTCGTAAACTAGGGAAGCTCAGAGTTATTCCCGTGGACCTTACTTGAGATGTTCCCGTGCACCGAAGCCTAAATCCCCGGTCACACTCCTGTCACCTTTCCCATCTTCACCTTCTCTGGAGTCCAGAATGTGTTCCTCAGCCTTCCTCGAGAACCATTCATCAAAGACCACAACCATTTGTCAAAGATATAAAAGACAACTGAGCCGCGGCGCTCGCTGAGCCGGGACCAGCTCCCTGCAGCAGAGGCTAGAACTCCGGGTTGATTTTGGCAAAAGCGCCTTTGCTACACGTAGCGGAGTCGCACGCCTACTGAGGGTCCAGGATCCCAGCTGCTCGGGGTTTGCCCGCCGTGGACTACATTTCCCAGAAGTCTCCGGGCACAGGTCTTTCTTCCGGGCGGGGCGAGTTTGCCCGCGGAGAGCTCTTTGGAGGGCCAGGTTCCCAGCCTCCGAAGACTTTCCGGCTTTTATTTCCCATAAGTCTGTGGGGCCATTTCCGGCGTCCTGAAGGTGCTTGGGCTCTGCGCGGTGAGTTTCTCGCTTCGGAAGAAGTAATCAGCGCCGGGTTAGAACCCGCAGCGAGCGTAGGGGTGACCCCCCCCCCCCCCGGAGGCGCCCGAGGTGAGGAGGCCCGGGTCGCGGACAGGGCGTGTCGCGTTCGGAGCCTCCAGCCTGTGTGTGCGCGAGCGGCTGAGAAGGATGGTGCGTGACAGATGGCGTGGCAGGGCCGGCGTGTGCCTCCGTGATGGTGTGTGCGACTGGGAATGTGTGACGGGGTGACGGGGTGCTTTGGCTGTGTGCTGGTACCCTCTAGACTTTCTTCGGGCCTGCCAAAGTTTAATGACCGCAGGAGAAGGAGTCCTACACTAAGCGCTAGAGTGAGCGTTTGACACCAGAAGGCATAGGTCCCGTCTTGGGATGAGCAGTGCACATCTGGAAGTGTCCTCGTGACATGCTGCGAGGAAGACGTGATGGGGAGGTCCCAGAGGTAAGATTCCCACAAGGGCGCGTCCAGGAGCTCCTTGGGAGCCAGCTACGTGTTTCATAAGCACTGCAACCAGACCTCTGTCCCCAACAATTGCTGTCAACGCAAAGATAGATTCCAGCCTTCCTTTCAATTCCATTTGGTTTTGTGTGGTTGAAGGCAGACATGGCTCTAGACGGCGTTGTGGTTTTCTTTTTTTTTTTTTTTTTAATTTTTTTTAATTTTTAAATTTTTTTAGTTAGGTCTGTGCTCCAAGAAATGCTGGTGTCTCATGATTCTTCTTTCCCCCCTGCCGCTGCCGGGTTTCTAAGAAGGACCCTGAGGAGAAAGGAAGAATTGTTGTATTATTTTGAAATCAAAGTTAAGGTGAGTTTGTGTTTCTTCTTTATTCACACACTTATATTTGTTTTTAGATCATGAGAATATTTGCTTTCCCTGGCCTGCAGTGTCACTGGTAGTGTCCATCCTGGGTTTTCCTTGTGGTCAGTGACCCCCCACACACACACCCCCAGGCGCTGCTGCGTCCCTTTTCTTAGTGACACCTTATTGTCCTTATTCTCAATAGCTACCTGTTCAAAGGGCAAATCATTTAAATCCTTTGGTGCATTCCTCCTTTCTAAGTATGCTGATGGTGTAGAAATAACACCTCCTAGAGATTAGTGTTAGAGTTTTATTTTAGACTATGATTACTTGAGGAGATTGGTATTTAGATAAGGCTTTTAGGGATTGGGCTTTGAGCATAAGGGTTTGCAGTTTGCACCAACAAGGACAGAGAGTTTCAGATAATCTTTAGGTAGAAATCTGAAACGGACGCCTGGGTGGCTCAGTGGTTAAGCATCTACCTTTGGGATCAAGTCCCTCATCAGGCTCCCTGCAGGGAGCCTCCTGCTCCCTCTGCCTATGTCTTTGCCTCTCTCTGTGTGTCTCTCATGAATAAATAAATAAATAAAATCTTAAAAAATATATATAATCTGAAACATTGCTAAACATGAGTTATTTCAGGTCCAATTTTGTGAGTGTTATAGAAGTGGTACTGTGTTATGGTTAAGGGTAAGGCTCTGGATCAGAGCATCTATATTCAAATCATGGCTCTGTTACTAGTGGTGTGAGCTTAGGTGACTCAGGTTCTCTGTGTCACATCTACAAAATTAAGACAAAATAATGCCTACCTAATGGGGGTTATAGAGATTGTAAAATGAGTCAGAGTATTTAAAGCTCCTTAGAATAGAGTCTGCCCCATGATACAGGCTTAGTGAATATTAAGATTTGCTGTTATGTGGTGATTCTTGATTTTCACATCAGCTTTTTATGATTGAAATTTGAAGAGAAATACAAAGATGATTGTGATGGGTGCTTGCAGGTTTAAAAGTGACCAGATGCTCTAGTGGTCTAGTATAGGGAATCTTAACATGAGGTCTTGTTCCATTTATGAGCTGCCAGGTGATTGCAGACTCCTTGAAATTGAGGCATAATTTATGTAAATATTTGTAAATTTATTTATTTGTTTATTTTAGGATTTTATTTATTTATTCATGAGAGACATAAAGAGGGAGAGGCAGAGATACAGGCAGAGGGAGAAGCAGGCTCCATGCAAGGAGCCCGACGTGGGACTCGATCCTTGGTCTCCAGGATCACACCCTGGGCTGAAGGTGGTGCTAAACCACTGAGCCACCCTGGCTGTCCCTGTAAATTTATTTTTTTAAGTGGGCAAAATGTCTATAATTTCATGAGATTGTCAAGTGTACATGACCCAGAAAACATCTAACTCCATTGGTTTGGAATTAAGATTTAATAGCTGGAAAAAAAAAAAAAAAAGATTTGATAGCTGGGATGGAGCTTTTACAAAATTAGGGTCCAGTGATAGAGAAACAGTTAATTGCAGTATATCCTGTAATGGAATAATGTGTACCTAATAAAAATTGAGTTTATAATGAATCAAAAGAAGGAAAAATGAAAATAGTAAAATATTAAGTAATAGTTGTAGTTATGAACAAAAGTCTTCAAGAATATTATGGGTTATATAAAGAATCCCATTTAGTAGGAGAAGGTTTTGAAAGACATATTTCAAGGATTATATCCAAAAATTTTTTTTAATGGACTATTCAGTGAAGAAGTGGAGAGGTGTAGCTACACTTGTTGAGCATCCTTTCTGTACCAGATATTTTTCTGTTTATGTACATATATTTCCTTTCTCAGACTTTGAAGGTAACTTACATAATTGATGTCCATTACCGAGGAATCTTGATAGTGAAAGTGTCTCAGTGTAGTGTTGAGCCATTAGCTATAGGATGTTCAACAGCTGGTAGCTGTACTTTGTTTCTGACCCACTGATTTTCAGTGTTGGATCTGTTTTTTCAGTTTTCTTCATGATTGAAATATGCTCCTTCCCTATTATTCAATTCTTTACATTTGGAAATATCTTTATATTTCTTATTGAATTAATATTCAATTAATTGTGTGTGGCAGAAAGTTTAACAATCCAGAAAACATATAGAGAAGGAAGTTAAAATTACATTCTCTAGAGTTGGGATCCCTGGGTGGCGCAGCGGTTTGGCAGTGTGGCAGAAAGTTTAACAATCCAGAAAACATATAGAGAAGGAAGTTAAAATTACATTCTCTAGAGTTGGGATCCCTGGGTGGCGCAGCGGTTTGGCACCTGCCTTTGGCCCAGGGCGCGATCCTGGAGACCTGGGATCGAATCCCACGTCGGGCTCCTGGTGCATGGAGCCTGCTTCTCCCTCTGCCTATGTCTCTGCCTCTCTCTCTCTCTCTCTCTCTCTCTCTCTCTGTGACTATCATAAATAAAAATTAAAAAAAAAAATACATTCTCTAGAGTTAATCATTCTTAATATTTTGGTGTGTTTCTGTTTAAATTTTTTTCCCTGTGAGCCTATGTGTCTGGTTTTGTTTCTGCAGAATAAGATAACAGTAATTGGTGATACAATTGAGTTAAAGACTCTCTAGCTCTTATTTTGAAGGAGAAGTCCAATCCAGATGTGGGGTTTATTTTAATCTTGAATATATAGAAAGAAGAGAGAAGTGTCAGTGATTTCTTTTTTAAAAATCTGAAGTATTCACAACTTTTAAGAATATAGAAACACCATTTTAAGAATTATAAGAGCCACAAAGACATTCAGAATTAGATTATTTTAAAGGTTACTTCCATAGAAAATAGTGATAATTTCCAATGTGTATATTCTGTCTTGTGAAAATCTATTTACAAATAAAATTTCCAAGGACAGATACTAATATCAGAAGGTAGAATAAGAAGGTTATAGTTATCAATATTCAGATAAACCACCAATTTGCATAGAACAAGATCAAGCCTCTGGTTAATGTTCTGTTCTTGACACCTAATTGGGTTGTATTTTCTAAGCCATCTTTATGATGCTGAGTCCTATCTGCAGCTACTGGGAGGAGAGGATAACTCCTGTATATCTTTCTGAGAACCTCTTTAAAAAAATTTTTTTAAAGTAATCTCTACATCCAGTGTAGGGCTCAAACACTCACAATCCTGAAATCAAAAGTCACATGCCTCTCCAACTGAGCCAGCCTGGCACCTCTATTGTATACCAATATTTTATGTGGATTTTCTTACATAATCTTCAGTGCAGCCATCTGTCGTAGTTGATGTTCCTATTCTTCTTTTGTGGGCAGGGACATAGAAGTGATGAGAAATTGGTCACCATCATGCCTGGATTCACGTCCTGAAAGTCCAACACAAGAGCTTTATCTTAATTTCAGATACACTTCCCACATTGTGTATCCTTTACAAATCTGCCCACCTCACTAAGAAATTGATTATGTGTGTTTTTCTTCATCAATTAATATGGTCTGATACCATCAGACTAATGAGAACATAGCAGGTTACAATCGAGCAAACCATTTACTTACTGTTATGTAGTTGCTAATTCTTTGTTGTCATAAATGATTTTTGGTTGATTATTTTTTAAAGATTTATTTATTTATTTGAGAGAGAGAGAGAGAACACATGAGAAGGAGGGGCAGGGGGAGAGGGAGAGAGAACTCAAGCAGACTCTTGATATACTCTTGCTGAGTATAGAGCCTGAGACAAGGCTCGACCCCAGGACCATGAGATCACAACCTGAGCTGAAAGAAAGAGTCATATAATTTAACCAACTGCACCACTCAGGTGCACCCATGCATAAATATTTGCATGTATATGTTTATACTTCTCTAGCTGTTTTTTTTTTTTTTTTTTTTTTTTTTTTTATGATAGTCACAGAGAAAGGGAGAGAGGCAGAGACATAGGCAGAGGGAGAGACAGGCTCCATGCACCGGGAGCCTGATGTGGGATTCGATCCCGGGTCTCCAGGATCGCGCCCTGGGCCAAAGGCAGGCGCCAAACCGCTGCGCCACCCAGGGATCCCTTCTCTAGCTGTTTTAAGGATACATTTCCATCAGGGAATTTTGGGTAAAAATTTACCCCAAATTTAAGAGCCTGACATAGTACTTGGAAGGTAATAAAATAATTGAGAAACATGGTTGTTACCTTTAAGACAAGGAAGACCAAATAATATACATAGGAGTAACAAAGGCTAACAGCAACAGAGTCCAATAAGCAATCAGGCTGCCTGTCTTAGGAACTTGTTGGAAGGGAATTATGGCAGAACTATTGGGTCATGACCAGCTTTGTGGAGGCATATGGAATTTGTTCTGAGTTTTATACTGTACGATTTTTATCCTACTAATGCTAGTTGCTAGGTGAGACTAACAGGATCAGGTGATTCAGCAGTTATCAGGGGAGTATCCTGTCTAAAAAGACATATCAGATACAAAATAAGCCCATATGTTAGAAGGTGTAAAGAGAAGCAAGGTTGCAATCTCATCCATATATCCATGACATTTCTTGGGGGAATTTCAGCCATTTCTTTTTTCCTAGGCAGGACATAACTATTTAGAAATTATATAGTAGTATAATGAATGGCCATGATTACAAAAACTGTGCAGAGTACTTAAACAAAAAGAGTATTATGACCACAATAAAAAGAAAAACTTTATTGTCTATGGATGTATAACTTTCTAAGCCATTTTTTCCACTATTGATATCTGATTATTGGTCTTTTCTATATTGATAAACACATATAATTTATAAATATAATCATACTGTACATTCTGTAGCTATTTTTTTATTGATGATATATCTTGATTATTTTCCCCAACTTAGCATGGTTTTATAGCATTCCACTGCATGGATGTTCTGAGTGCATTAAGAGATCAGCTTTTTGGGCTTAGGCAATTGTACATCCTGTCCACTCCTATGTCTTGACTATCTTCAGCCCTGAGCCCATGAAGGATGTTCTGGCTTGGATCATGTGGCTGTTTCTTAGTCCTGAGAGATGGGAATGGTGGGAGGAAGATCCAGTCTGGGCAGGACTTAGTAGTCTAACCTCTGGCCCATATCAGCATTCCCCAGAAGCAGGCACTGCCAGAACCCTTCCTACTGAAGAACATTTGGGTTTTAGGTGAGAGTTTAGATACCACAAATGCTTGTGGGGGTGTGGAGTAGAAGCAGAAATGGAAGAGATGGAAGCTTATATTAGCTTAAGTCAGGATGGGATGGATCATTTAAGCACACCCGGTCTAAAGCTTTTTTTTTTTCCCTCCCCAGCTCTGGCTTTTCTGGATTCTCTGCTTCACCAATAGAGGAACCCCATGGATTATTAACTAGTTCTTGCAATTCTAGAACCATGACTGATGTAAGTTGGTATTTCTCTGTCCTTGAAATATTGTGGTTTTTAAACTTTCTTTTTTTTTTTTTTTTTTAAATTTTTATTTATTTATGATAGTCACAGAGAGAGAGAGAGAGAGAGGCAGAGACTCAGGCAGAGGGAGAAGCAGGCTCCATGCACTGGGAGCCCGACGTGGGATTCGATCCCGGGTCTCCAGGATCGCGCCCTGGGCCAAAGGCAGGCGCCAAACCGCTGCGCCACCCAGGGATCCCAATATTGTGGTTTTTAGGTCATATGAATCTTTAATTGTCCTAAAGCTTTCTACAGAACAGAACCCCAATCCTGACCCTACTTCTCAGTTCCTATTCCAATAAAGGATAATGCCAAATAGCCCAATCGGTGTCATCATATTTATGGTACACATTATCTAACATCTGTGTGCCAGTCTTCTATCAAAAGCAGTGAAGGGATAGAAGTCTTTTGAGGGAAATACTTTAGCTTCCGTCAAAGAATAACTCAAAGAAATACAGTTAACAATGAACACATTTTCACTTGTGTACAAGGAAAACCAATAGCAGATTGATGTCATCTATCAGCACAAACAGAATTTCTGTAAGGGAAGGAGAAAAGAGAGAATGGGAAGACTAGACATTTTGAAAACAACAGTTACTCCTTTTTCAGGTTAAGGTGCTGATTGCTAGGCATCTAAGAAGGAAGCCAGTCAGGATACAATGCCCTTAGACAGTCGGGTGGTCACCCAAGAGAACATTTTCAGTTGCTTCTCTGAAAGCAGAGAAAGAGCTCTCTTCTTTCCCTTCTTTGAAAGAGCTTTGGTATTTACCTAGTGATGAGGGTCTCATTTGACCACACAGGCAAACTTGGCACTTCACAGATCTGAGTTTCCCAGAGAGATGATGAAATTTGGGGTTTCTTGGTCTTGGCCTCAGTTTCAGTAAGGCTTTGCAAGGCTCTTTCCAGGGAAAGTGGTTCCCTAATTGATGAACACTGGCATCAGAGTCCATTTGGTTATTGACCAGGATGCGCAGATCTTGCGTGGCATCTGTGTCATATATGATGTGCCCTTTTGGTGTCCTCCAACTTGGGAATGAGGATGGTGTTGGGTGAGTGGTGGTTGATGGTAATCAAGAAGGTGATCCAGATTTCTAAATACTAGATGATGAGAGATTCCTAGAATTAAGATCTTTAGAAGTTTTGTTCAGCCTAAATGTATAAATATAGTAGAGATATTAATCTCACATCTATATGATGAACTGAACTGCAGCTAATAAAGACATCTTATGTATTCATCAATATAAGAAAAAAGGCTTATGATATAATCTAACAGTGATTTACTTGAGGCTTAACAATTATCCTTAATTTAATGGAAATTTTCTAAAATATTGATTTCATAGTACATTTAGAAAAAAGAGTTTTCTTATTTGTTTTCTGTATTCCTTAAAGGGAAAAACTAAAGAGCAGTTCATGTTAATAAAGAATTTGTGAAGCAGGCACATAGTGGGTTGTGTGTATGTATACATATTCACCTCACCCCTCTTCAACACACGCTATTTTTATTAAATGGAAGAGAAACCAGGATTATTTTATATATTATCAGACAGGTCTAGTTATTTCACAATATCCAAGAAGTTTTTCTGCTGTAACAGGATTTTTCTAGAATATGCAGATACTTTGCTTTGGTCATATTAATTTCTTTACTTTTCCCTACCTCTATATATCATAGGCTTCCAACCTGCTTGATTGTTATATTTTCCTCTTCTTGCAGTTTATCCTTCACAATCCTTTTTGTCCCCTCTTGGAAATATTTTCTTAAATTCTTAAATCTCTTCAATTTCACAAGTAATATATGGGTTTTTGGTTTTAGGGCTTGGTGACTTTCAGGGATGTGGCCATCGACTTCTCTCAGGAGGAGTGGGAGTGCCTGGACCCTGCTCAGAGGGACTTGTACGTGGATGTGATGTTGGAGAACTATAGTAACTTGGTCTCATTGGGTAAGGTCACCTGCCTGAAATACTGTAGAATCTTTTTCTCTGCACCATCGGCTTTTGCTATGGGAATTATAAGGCTGTCTTAAAGAAACCAAGTGAATATCTTCTCCCAAAGGGATGTTTTGATATTTGTTGGGTTAGAAATGGGTTCATTGAGTTCCTTCCTCTTCTCATACCTTCACACTTTCCTTTGGTTTTTCCTGCAGTGGCCTCTCTTCTTTGTTACCAAGGAGCTGGATTTGCATGATGGGGTATTAATTCATAACCATTGTCAAAGAAACCAGGAGTCATACTGTATTTAACTTTAGCATGTCTATAGATGATCTGTGTCCTTGCTACTCAAGGTGTGATTATTTTGTTTGAGGAACCATAGGAAGACCAGAGCAGAGTGAGCGAAGGAGAGGATACCAAGGAGTTAGTGAAGGAGATCAAGGCCCAGATGATAGGCAGTTTTGTTGGTTTGAGGAAGGAATGTGGATTGTGTTCTCAGTGATTAGAAGCTTTGGTTTATGTGGGGTTTTAGCTTTTTTTTTTTTTTTTTTAATATTTTATTTATTCCTGAGAGACACAGAGAGAGGAGCAAAGACATAGACAGAGGGAGAAAGTAGGCTCCTCACAGGGAGCCTGATGTGGGACTCAATCCCCAGACCCAGGATCATGCCCTGAGCCAAAGGCAGATGCTCAACTGCTGAGCCACTCAGGCGTCCCAGCTTTTTTTATTGGTATGTATTATATACCTAACATCAGCTTCTTCTGGGGCTTGTTAGGTCTTACCTAGACCTGCTGAACAGAATCTGAATTTATACAGGATCCCCAGGTGATTTTTTTTTTTTTTTTGGAGTTCAATTTGCCAACATATAGCATAACACCCAGTGCTCATCCCGCCAAGTGCCCCCATCAGTGCCCATCACCCAGTCATCCAAACCCCCCGACCACCTCCCCCTCCACCACCCCTTGTTCGTTTCCCAGAGTTAGGTGTCTCTCATATTTAGTCACCCTCATTGATATTTTCACTCATTTTCTCTCCTTTCCCTTTATTCCCTTTCATTAATTTCTATGTTCCCCAAATAAATGAGACCATATAATGCTTGTCCTTCTCCGATTGACCTATCTCACTCAGCATAATATCCTCCAGTTCCATCCACATCAAAGCAAATGGTGGGTACAGGTGATTTTATACACATTGAAGAAGCACTGCTCATTGTTATTTTTTTGACCCACATGCAAGGAGTATAGTTAGAAACAGGGTCCTGATGTACTCGGACTTTCAAAAGAGCCTTCTACTTTATAGAGAGGAGGATTGGCTAAGCAGATTTATTTCGTAATAAGTGAACACATTCCTTTCAACACAGTTGTGGTTGAAAGTTGCAATCTGTGAACTTTGCATTTTACGGTTAAATTCGACACTGAATTAAATCCTAAAAATATCTCATGAAACTTCTTTTCCTGTTAGCAAAATAACAGTAGTAACTATAATAATAATCATACTTTACACTGTGCTTACTATAAACCAGGCTCTGTTCTAAGCAGAACAAATACTTTAGCATTTTAACTTTCACAACATCCCCATGAGGCAGGTAATGTTTTTATTCCCTTTCTATAGATGAGAATACAGAAACACCTACAGTGTGGGTCACGCAGCTAGTGGGAGGAAGTAGCAGCAATTGAGTCTGTAAGGAAGTCTGGCTCATGAGTCTGTGTTCTGAACCACCTGCTTTCTGTTTGCTCCAGAGAGATGGAGCCTGAATGAATCTGAAACAAGATCATTTTCCTACTGATGTGATCTCATGTTTTTCATTTCTGTCATCCTTCTCTTCTGTGAAGTCTTTATCAATATGATTTTTAGTTTTTACTGCAAATTTAACATGTTTTGATCTCATCATTAAAAAAAGGTCTATACCATTTAGCATTTCTTTTCTTGTAAGCAGACACTCCCATTTCTCATTGGATGTGACATTATGGGAGCAAGGACAAGAGTCCTGGATGGTTGTGAGGGGAGGGCCAAGAAGTTGGAACCCAGGAAGTCAAAGGCAGGAAGGAACTATCATTGCAGGGAACCAACCTCATGGGTCACACAGGAGGAAGAGAATAGCTGGGATAGTGTTTGGAAAGCTCCCTACAAAGGACCAAGGCCTGTGGAGGAAAGAAATTGAGATCCCACTTTGGGCTACCAAACGAACTTCCATTTGATCTCATTTCTTACTCTTTGTTTTTCTTCTCATATTTCCCTCCCATTTCAGCAAGGAAGGCATTCTCTTTTTGTTTCTGGTGCAACCATTCTACTTATATGTTTGATCAGCTGCTTTCTAGCCCTTTTGCATTTCTGCATGTGTATGAATGAATGCATTCACTCGTAAGTTCTGCAAATATTTTGACTGCTTTCTCCTAGCTAGGCATTGAACTGGGCACTACCAATACAGTCATGAATAAGATTGATAACTTGCCCATTCTCAAATAGAGTTTTATGTAGTCAGGGAGAAACCAAATATAAGTAAATAAATAGGTAAATAATGTTATGTAATGAAACATGGTGGTCAGGGAGGTAAAGATCACAAGAGAATAGAAAATGATAGAAATTGACAGGGCTAATTTCGATAAGATAGTCAGGGAAAGCTTTCTTGAAAACATGAAGGAAGACTGGGATCAAATTATATGACTATCTGGGGGAGGAATATATCAGTCACAGTGAACAGTAAATGCAAAGGCTCTGTGTTTGCAAAGAAACTGTCGGAGGAATTTTAAGGCCAGGGCAAAGTTAGTAAAGGAGAGTAAAGAAATTAGGTTGGTGAGATAGGCGAGGGCCTGATAATACAGTTTTGTTGTTTTTGTTTTAGGGGTTTGATTATGTAGCCTTTCATTCTGAAACAGTCCATACATCCTTCCTTAATCTGCATTCCTGCTGGTTTTTGAAGACTATAGGCCAGTTATTTTGTAGAGTGTCCTTCAGTTTGTGTTTGTACTTTTCTTTATGATTAGATTTAGATTTATGCATCTGTGGCAGCAGGATCACAAAATGGATGCTGTGTTCTTACATTCTGTCAGGTAATACAAATGGTTTGTCATTACTGATAATACTTAGAGCACTTGATTAGGTTAGTGTCTGCTGGCTTCCTCCCTGTAAAATTAATAATTTTTCCTTTAATGTGTATTTTGTGAAGAAGACTTGGAGACTTTTAAATATGGTCATCTTCAAATTTTCAATGTATTCATATATTGGATCTTTAGTTGGTGGGTTGTAATCTGTTCTTTTTGTTATTCATTTTGAAGTTAAAAATATTTGAACTTGTCCCAGATTTGATCTGTGAGAACCCTCTAATGAGGCTTCTATGTCCTTTGGCATGTCTCTATCACTGATGGAGCATCTCCTTATTTTCTGACACAAAAACATGTTGTGGGGGCAGCCCAGGTGACTCAGCAGTTTAGCCCGCCTTCTGCCCAGGGCGTGATTCTGGAGACCCAGGATAGAGTCCCACGTTGGGCTCTCTGCATGGAGCCTGCTTCTCCCTCTGCCTGTGTCTCTGCATCTTTCTCTCTCTCTCTCTCTCTCTCTCTCTCTCTCTCTGTGTCTCTCACAAATGAATAAAATCTTAAAAAAAAAAAAAAAAAAACATGTTGTGTCAGGCTCATCTTCTGCTTCCCTGCTACAGTCGTAATGTCAACCATTTCTTCAAGGTGCTCTGGTTCCTTCTTGTGGAGAATGGTAGAAGCCAAAATCTGTGTATTAGAGTTACTCATTGCTTCTGGGAGATGGCTGGCCGCTCCCAAGTCTCTGAGTGGTCAGAGATAGGGAATATACTTATATACATATATTTGTACACACACATTTACATCTGTATTTTAAAAACCATGAGATGACACCCACCTCCCCTCCAGCAACCCTTTTATTTCCTTTAAGCATCTCTTATGGGTGCCTCCCTCTGTTTTTATTTTTCCTTCCCTTCCCCTATGTTTATTTTTTTGTATCTTAAATTCCACACATGAGTGAAATCATATGATATTTGTTCTTCTCTATTTCACTTAGCATAATACTCTCTAGTTCCATCCATGTCATTGCAAGCATGGCAAGATTTCATTCATTTTTTTTTTTTTAAGATTTTATTTATTTATTCATGAGAGACACACAGAGAGAGAGAGAGGCAGAGACATAGGCTGAGGGAAAAGCAGGCTCCCTGCAAGGAGCCCGATGCATGACTTGATCCCAGATCCCGGGATCACACCTTGGGCCACAGGCAACCACTCAACTGCTGAGCTACCCAGGCATCCCAAGATTTCATTCTTTTTGATGGCTGAGTAATGTTCCATTTCTTACACATACATACACACACACACACACACACACATTCTTTATTCATTCATATGTCAATGGATATCTAGGCTCTTTACATATTTTGGCTGTTGTGGACATTGCTGCTATAAACATTGGGGTCCATGTGCCCCTTCAAATCGCTATGTTTGTTTTCTTTGGATAAATACCTAGTAGTGCAATTGCTGGGTCATATGGTAGTGCTATTTTTAACTTTTTGGGGAACTTCCAAAATCTTTGTTGTTTTGGAAAATATAATTTTCACAAGTTTATTATTTGCATTAACAGGCAATGGTTTATTATTTTCAAGTGAATTAATATCTTTAATTTCTCAGTTTTATTTATTTTTTATTTTTTTAAAATTTATTTATGATAGTCACACAGAGAGAGAGAGAGAGAGAGAGAGGCAGAGACATAGGCAGAGGGAGAAGCAGGCTCCATGCACCGGGAGCCTGACATGGGATTCGATCCCGGGTCTCCAGGATTGTGCCCTGGGCCAAAGGCAGGCGCTAAACTGCTGCACCACCCAGGGATCCCAATTTCTCAGTTTTAATTTCTAATATGGTAAATATCAAAAAGTATAAATCACACAAACAAAAGCTCTTTGAGTCCTCAACAATTTTTTTAACATTTAAAAAGAAGTTAAACCTATATTCATTTACTAACATTGTTAAGCCTTACTTACCAAGTAATTGTAATACAAATTCTTGCATGGCAATTCAGATTGGTTGAACTAAATTCAACGTTACTGAACTATTTGTTGATGTTAAACTGTACAAAAGTGCATTTCTTTTAGTTTGTATTTGACCATCTTAGAGTAGTTGTAACATTGGGTTGGTCAGTTTAAATATCTTGGCTTCCTTTTGAGTGCATACATAATCCTTATACCCAAATGTTGATGTATATAAAACAATAAGATACTGTTAAGTTAAACAGCACTTACTGCGGTTTGTCTGGGACCAACTGGTCATGACTAAAATTACTCCCCACAAACACATCCACAGTACTTCCCTACTCTTTAGTAAATCAACTAAAATATTATAAAATCACATTAGACAAGTACACTTATACATGAACAAGCAAAGAATTCACCAATAATTTTTAAGAATATAAGGGATTCTGAGGCAAGTAATTTTGAAAACTACTGTCCCAGATGATGAGTCTTTCAATATATGGTCTTTGTGAGGCCTCAGATGGATGCCTCTTTCCACTTGGGCTGTGTTAGCACTCCAACCGCCTTGTGGAGAGGCACCATATGGATACATAAATTAATATTATGTTACAGATCCGAGGGGGGTAATCCCTGCATAGACTTCTGGGATTGTGTTGAATGCTCCTTTATTATTAAACCTTGAATTGCAAATTCCAGCTGCCTTAGCATCCCTAAACTCAGATCCCAGTGTCTTTTGACCAGTGAGACCATTATACTCTATTTAGAGAGCATTTTACTGTACCTTATTTTGAAGGATACAGCCAGCCATAAAGGGTCAATATGAAGGTTTTATAATCTTCTCTAAAAGCTTCTCAGCCCTGTGTCTAGTATCCTATTTTATAGCTTTTGGTTGTTTGCAATATGAGAGTTAAGTCTAATACCAGATTTTTTTTTATAACTGGGACTGGAAATCTCTCCCCTTCATTTTGAAGAATATTTTTTGCTTTATATAAAACTCTAGGTTGAAAGCTTTCTTCTTTCAGCCATTAAAGGTTCCATTCCAGGGGTGCCTGGGTGGCTCAGTTGGTTAAGCATCTGCCTTGGCTTGGGTCATGATCTCAGAGTCCTGGGATCGAACTTCACATCAGGCTCCCTGCTCAGTAGAAGCCTGCTTCTCCCTCTCTTGCTCCTGTTGCCTGTGTGCTCTCTGTGTCAAAAAAATAAATAAATCTTAAAAAAAAAAAGGATATTGTCTTGTAGCTTCTATTGTTACAGATGTGAAGTCAGTCATAATTCATAGTTGTTACTCTAACTGTAATGCTCCTGCTTGCATCTTTTTACAATTGTACTTTATCTTCAGTTTTCAACTGTTTGCTTCTGTTCTCAGTTGTTGCTTTTCTTTGTATTTATCCTGCTCAAAGTAGGTTGATTTCATTCATACATTTTATACATTTTGAGAACATTTCAACAATCTTTTCAAGTACTTACTTGGTTTTGTCCTCTTTCTGGAATGCTGTTCCCTGATGGATTGTTTGATATTGTTGCACAGATCTGACACTGTTCTCTTTTTGCCCCCTTCTTTTTTCTCTCTGTGCTTCAGTTTTATAGTTTTACAGTTTTAGAGTTTCCATTTCTTTGCTGAAATTTCCCATCTGTTCACTGTCCATCTTTTCTTCCAGAATCTATAAAATTTAATTGAATGGTCTTGCCTGCTGATTCTAATATTTGTGTCATCTATTCCTTGTCTCTTTTCTGGTTTTTTTTTTTGGGGGGGGGGATGTTATTATATGTTGTACTTTGCCCTTTCCTCAACTACCTCATAATTTTTTATTGTGTGCTACACATTTTGAAGAATACTAAAGAATGGATGGTTCCCTGCCCCTAGAAGTATATGCTCCTTTCTGAGTTATTTAGGGTGAGGAGCTGATAACTCAGATCCCACAGAGCATGGAGCTGAGCTGGACTGGTCATAGCTTTCATTAGTTTCACTTTATTTCTGGTTTCAAATTAGATTTAAAAATCTTTCTTTGCCATAAACTTCCCACGTGATCATTGACGCATCTCTCTCTTTGATTGTATCAGGATTTGAGCTAAGCAGAGATTGTGTTACAGTTTTAGTTAGTTTTGTTTCATATGTTTCATTTCCAGTAGAGCCTTGGAACTTAGTAACTGCTTGGTTTGCAGAATTTTGTCTGCTTTCTAGCCCAACACCAATTTCTCAGAAAAATTTCTGTGAAGGAGCATTATGTAGCTTAATGTTTTGTTTTTTAAGTATAGTTGACTTATAATAATAGTTTTAGGTGTGCCTGGTTTTGTTTTTGAGTTTGGGGATATTCTAGATTCTAGTTTATCATGCCAGCCTACACAGTCATTAAAAGTTTAGCTGAACTACACCTGGACACATAAGGGCTTGATTGAAGAAGGGCACATTTGGTTTAGGAGGTCATTCACATGGGAAGATGAGGAACTTGTTAAAATGATCTTTGTGGAATCTCCAGAAAACTATCAGATCAGAATATTAAGATCATAAAAGCTGAAAAGTCAAAGCTGAGGTTGTTGTTCAACAGGGTAGAGATGTGATATACTTAGCAGTGAGTTCACTAAGTCTCCCAGCCCACTTATGGGTATTATTTCCCATTTGTTTTGTATTTCTACTATTAAGGGTCCCCCCCACCCCCGCTCCCACCCCGCCACCCAGTAAAGGAAATAAAATATGTGGTTTTCTTGTTTTGTTTTGTTTTGTTTTTCCAGATTTGGAGTCAACATATGAGACCAAAAATACAAATTCAGAAAAAGACATTTTTGAAATAAATTTTTCCCAATGGGAGGTGAAGGAAAGAAGTAAAACTCTTGGCCTTGAGGCATCCATTTTCAAAAATAACTCTAAGTGCAAAAGCAGATTTGAGGGACTACAGGAACATCAAGAGGGATACTTTGGTCAAATGATAATTAGCTATGGAAAAATGCCCACTTACAGAAAAATTAAATCTTTTAGTGCACATCAAAGAATTCATAATAGAGAGAAACGTTATGTTTGTAAGGAATGTGGGAAGGCTTGTAGTCATGGCTCAAAACTTGTTCAACATGAGAGAACTCATACGGCTGAAAAACATTTTGAATGTAAAGAATGTGGGAAAGACTTTTTTAGTGCCTATCAACTCACTGTGCATCAGAGATTTCATACTGGTGAGAAACCCTATGAATGTAAGGAATGTGGGAAGACCTTTAGTTGGGGATCTAGTCTTGTTAAACATGAAAGAATCCATACTGGCGAGAAACCCTATGAATGTAAAGAATGTGGGAAGGCCTTCAGTCGTGGCTATCACCTCACTCAACATCAGAAAATTCATATTGGTGTGAAATCATACAAATGTAAGGAATGTGGGAAGGCCTTTTTTTGGGGTTCAAGCCTTGCTAAACATGAGATAATTCATACAGGTGAGAAGCCTTATAAATGTAAAGAATGTGGGAAGGCCTTCAGTCGTGGCTATCAACTCACTCAGCATCAGAAGATCCATACTGGTAAGAAGCCTTATGAATGTAAAGTATGTGGAAAGGCTTTTTGTTGGGGCTATCAACTTACTCGACATCAGATATTTCATACTGGCAAGAAACCTTATGAATGTAAGGAATGTGGAAAGACCTTTAATTGTGGCTCAAGTCTTGTTCAACATGAGAGAATCCATACTGGTGAGAAACCTTACGAATGTAAAGAATGTGGGAAGGCCTTCAGTCGTGGCTATCACCTCACTCAACATCAGAAAATCCATACTGGTGAGAAACCTTTTGAATGTAAAGAATGTGGGAAGGCCTTTAGTTGGGGTTCAAGCCTTGTTAAACATGAGAGAGTCCATAGTGGTGAGAAATCTTATGAATGTAAAGAATGTGGGAAGGCCTTTGGTAGTGGCTATCAACTTACTCGACATCAGATATTTCATACTGGAGAGAAACCCTATGAATGTAAGGAATGTGGGAAGACCTTTAATTGTGGCTCAAGTCTTGTTCAACATGAGAGAATCCATACTGGTGAGAAACCCTACGAATGTAAAGAATGTGGGAAGGCCTTCAGTCGTGGCTATCACCTCTCTCAACATCAGAAAATCCATACTGGTGAGAAACCTTTTAAATGTAAAGAATGTGGGAAGGCCTTTAGTTGGGGTTCAAGCCTTGTTAAACATGAGAGAATCCATACTGATGGGAAATCTTATGAACGTAAAGAATGTGGGAAGGCCTTTGGTAGTGGCTATCAACTTAGTGTTCATCAGAGATTTCACACTGGTAAAAACCCTTATTGTACGGAATTTGGGAAGACCTTTGTTAATGGCTCAGACCTTGTTCAACATAAGAGAACTCATAGTAATGATAAACCTTATGAATATAAAGGTTGCGAGGAAGCCTTTATATGGACAACTTACTCAAATGAGACAGTTGATACTGGTGATACTTTATGATTGAAGAGATATAAAAGAACATTTTTTTTACATGTACGGACAACTTGTCATGAGGTGAATCTTAATCTTGAGAAAGCTATGAATGTAGGGAATGTGCAAAAAGCCTTACCTGTGTGTGGACAATTTACTTGATATTAGAAAATTCATACTAGTGAGAAACACTTTGAATATAAGGAATATGAAAAAGCCTTTATAATTTTATATAATCTTATTGAATATTGGTTTATACTGACGTGAAACCATTTAAATATAAGTAATGTGTGAAGATCTTTATTCATGGCGCAGAAGTCTGGTAAACATTGGGGAATTTATACTTGCTAGAAACACTTTAAGGAATATAGGAAGAACCTAAACCCAATTCAGTTTTCGCTGTGCACATTAGAGAACTCATACTGCTGTGAAACTGAATGTAAGGAATGTGGGAAGGCTCACAGATGTGATAAATATCTTAGGGTACATCATAGAATGCATCCAAATGAGTAGCCCTTTAAACTGGGATATAGGGCGCCTGGGTGGCTCACTGTTTGAGTGTCTTCCTTTGGCTCAGGTCGTGATCCCAGGGTCCTGGGATTGAGTCCTGCATCAGGCTCCCTGCAGGGAGCCTGCTTCTTCCTCTGCCTATGTCTCTGCCTCTCTCTCTGCCTCTGATGAATGAATACATAAAATCTTTAAAAAAAACCCTGAGATGTAGGAAGGCCTTTATATAAATACTACTAAAACTATTGTTTAGGGACTAGTGCCAGTCCACAAAATTGTTAACAGTCCATCATGAGATGGATGTGAAAAATAAGAGTATATGTTGGAAACTTACAGCAATTTCATATTGCCATAACATTATTACTGTATTTTGTAAAAGTACCAATTCACTCATGAATGATTTGAAGTTAAAAAGTTTACCCTTTCCCAGAAATAATTTGAGAGACAACAATCACGATTTTAAAAACATGGGACAAGTCACAATATAATTTATTTAGAATAAGAAATACTTCATTTGTTACTTTTCTGATTAGAATAGCAGAATATTCACACTATAGGAAGATTTGACTAACACGAGTTACAACTTTGTTATGTCTGTAAAAGTATAATTTATAACAAATGTGTTCATTTTTGGAGGTATAGAAGCCTTCCAACACTATTCAATTTTTGTTAAACTTAAGCAAATTTATTCTAGAGAATAACCTTATCAAGGTATCAAATACAGGGAATCTCTCTTATATGGCACAAACCGTACTTACCATCCTCACCATTTCCACCTCTTTACTACTCATGGGATGTTGGGGAAAATGCTTATCTCCTCTGGGCATCTTCTTTAAAATGTTGGTGATGGTAACTGTTGCAGAGATTGCATGGATTTAGTATGCATCAGATCCTTGGAAGAGTATCTCAAATGTAGCCTATAGTCAATACATGTTTGCTGCTGTTCTTATTATTCTCAGCCTTAGTATTACTACTAGTAAATTCTTATGAAGAGAATGCTCTTTGGTGTAATGAATTGGGAAAAGCTTCCATAACCACTCATCCATTTCTCATTGGTGTAATGAATTTAGGAAAGCTTCTATAACCATTCATCCATTTGAATTTAGGTAGTTCATTATGGGTAAAATATAGAAAACAAAAAAACTTGAGAGGATTTTTTTGAGAGGATTTTAATTCAAAGTTTATACTTTAAGCTGCATAAAAAAAAATGAAGGCTGAAAAGAAATGTGGATTTAGTAAGTGGTAAGATGTTGGGAATACACCTATTGAAAAACTAGGTAAAGGTGTGAAGCAATTTGCCTGTAATGAATTCAAGCAGAGAAGTAGCTAGTGATTAAAATTCTCTGCTCACATTTTGAGATAAATTACAAATTGAAAAGAAACAAAAAGTTGTCCAGTTGGAATTCTTTCCCCAAATTTTATTATGACAAATTTCAGACTCAGAAATTTAAAGAACAGTGTAATAAACATTCATATACTCTATTAACATTTGGTCATACTTGCTTTCTCTCTGAAACTGTATGTATGATGTGTATGTACACCCACATACTTTCATCTTATGATGTAGAAGTGATACTTCATTCTTGAATATATTAGCATGCATCTTTTAAGAATTAGAACAGCCTTAAGTACCATGATCTCACAAGAAAATTATCTGTAATTCTGTAATATTCTTTCACATTCACTTCCTATGTCCCAGTACTCCCAAGGTATCCTATGCTATTTATTTTCTAGCCAGCATTTTTCTATATTCATGCATTGCATTGGTTATCATGTCTCTAGATTTTAATCTTGAAAAGACTTAACTCTTAAGGAAAGCTGTTTTATAGAATGCCATGCATTCTAGATTTGTTTCTTCTCTCAAGGTGAGATTTAATTTGTATGTCTATCCTTTGTATCTATCATAAAGGCAAGTTAGAGTCAGAAGCTTAAACATTTTTGGCCAGAATACACTATAGTTGGTGATACACATTTCATATTGCAACACACCAAGAACACATAATACCCAGTTTTCTTGCTATTGCTAAATTTGGTCATTTGATTAAGACAGTGACTGCTAGAGCTCTCCATTAGCTAGTTAAGGTTGATGAACCTTTCAACTATTTTTGAGAATGTAGTCATATCATATGTATAAGTTCTGAATTAAAGAGAAAACTGAAATGATTATAGATTGTTCAAAAAAAGAATGATAATTAAATTGTGTATCAGAGGTTGTAGAATGTGCCTGAAGCTCTATTGAGTGGAAAATACCTTTTAATGTGTTTGGAGGAAACCAAGATACATCTGGTCAGATGGAGGACCAGAACTATGCCTTGTTCCCCCAGTATCCTACATGGTCCCTGTCATACCAAAGTAAGAAGCTAGAAAAATGACAAACCCTAAATCAATACACAGAAGCAACTTATACAACTAAAATTGTCCCAGAACTTCTGAAATTATGTCTTGAAAGTTACCAGTACTGAATAGTGCTTGAGAAACAGTGGGATTTTCTGGTTAAAGAAGCTTATGAAGCAGAACCTACAAAATCCCCTCTCAAGGAAAATCAAAAGCACCTTGTCAACTTATCAGAAAAATAAAGAATGTTCTAGCGAATAAAATTGTTTAACTTTGTGGTACCAGTGTATCTCAAACTTTATCACGGAAATACTGATTTCCATTACCTATTTCCATCTTAGGGATATGAAACTGCATTGGGAAATGCTGCCATAACTAGGAGACCATAAAGTTGGACATTTCAATCACTAAGTCTGCTTGTTAGTTATGATGGAATGGCACTTAGCATCATGCTCTCAAATGATTACCTTCTAATGTTTTGTTTTATTCATGAGTAAATCTTTGTTGTATCTAAGTTGAAAGGGCTCCTGAGTTATAAAATGTCATTTTATGATCTCTTCCTGCAATTGTATAGTATTTAATTTGTTAATATGATAATTTATGTTGACAGGTTGTTGGATTTTTTCTTCCATTTCTGGATATATACCCAGGTTAATTATTGGTATATGTATGTATTCTGATGCACTGCTAGATTTCATTTGCTACTATTTAGAATTTTTACATCTCATGAATGAAATTATATAAAAGTTTTATTTTTGAGGTATTTTTGTGTTTTTGTATTGAACCTTTAAAACTATATGTCTATATTGGCCTGTTTTGAATTGGAGATCTTTCGTCACTTTTCTAGTTGCATCTGTTGATTTTCTTGTCTTTAAAATTCTACTTTGGATACAACTAATTCAGAGTGCCTAGCATAATTATTTTAAGGAGCCTTTGCAGCCCAGCCCTGTAGTACCAGCCAAGATACACATAAAAGGGAATATTCTGACATAGCCCCTCATTGAAAATCCTTCATTATGTGTTCTTGGGAATACTATGTTGGGAAATCAGAGCTCCTTATGAGACTGCTATGACCATACTCGTGCAGGTCTTTCTCCAAATACTGGAAGTGGAGTTGCTTGGATTTGGTCATGGGTGGTATACCTGTGTTCAACTTTAGTAAGTTTAATTTTTCTAATGGGATCCCTGGGTGGCGCAGCGGTTTAGCGCCTGCCTTTGGCCCAGGGCACGATCCTGGAGACCCGGGATCGAATCCCACGTCGGGCTCCTGGTGCATGGAGCCTGCTTCTCCCTCTGCCTGTGTCTCTGCCTCTCTCTCTCTCTCTCTGTGTGACTATCATAAATAAATAAAAATTTTAAAAAAAAGTTTAATTTTTCTAAATAGGTTTCCAAAAATACCTGGCACTCCCACCAACAGTGTATGAATGTTCTGCTTTTCTATATCCTTGACAATATTTAGCATCATCAGCTTTAAAAAAATATTTGCCACTCTGGTAGGTACCTTGTTTTACATTTCCATTTTTCTGATTATTTATTAGCTATTTAGATATTTTTGCAATATCTATTTCTTCCTCCTGATACTGGATGTATTGGGTATCTCTGGTTTCACAAAGCATCTGTAAAACTTGTAAGCATTTAACACCTACACAGTGACTCTGTGTGTGTGTGTGTGTGTGTGTGTGTGTGTATTCATCTCCCACCAGACATGAGCTGGTTGATGGCTGTGATGAAATCAGTTTTATCTCTGCATCTGTAGCTCCCAGTAGGAACCATGACCCTTAGTTATTTGATGTAGTTAGGATATACTCAGCAAAAACTGAAATAGCAAACTAGCCAAAGCAATAAGGAAGTATATTGAGTCATATAACGGGAGAAAGGAGGTTCCAGAGATTTTTGATTCATCAGAAAAATTAAATATTTAGAGACTCAAATTCTCTTCTGTTTTTTTTTTTTTTTTTTTTTTTTGGTATGTATTCCTCAGTGTTGGCTGGGGTACGAAGATGGCTGACAGATTTCAAGACATCATATACAGGTGTGACAATATTCAGGGAAAGAGTAGGCGAGATCATTTTCTGCGACTCTTGGGAGCAAGGAACATGTCCCATTAGTTAACAGTATGTCTGCTCTTAACTCTAATTGTTAACTTGGGTCATAGGTAATTTCTGAAATAATAACTGATATACTTTAAATTAATCAGAGACTCCTGAAGGTATTATTTAAATAAATGTAGCGGGTGCATAAATTTTATTTCCTTTTTATGTGTGAATGAAGACAGAACCAGTGATCCTTTAAGAAAACAAAAACTTTTACAACAAAAACTTTTACACATATACATTTCACAAAACAGATGACAATTTAAATTAAATGTATATATTAAGACCATTATGCTTAATTACAGACTAATCAGAGGTTAGTGTTTACTTCAAAAAGAAAAAAATTCTGAAGTATTAAATTCAGTATTATTAGTAAGAACATTTACTAGGAATTTTTTATTATCTTTTTTTTTTTTTTTTTTTTTTTGTAGCTATGATAGGGAAAATATTAAGAGTTTGGCCTTGTAAAATTTTTTGTTCTCCCAGAATCAGAGAAACCTATTCTTTTAATTCCTGGAATTCTGTTAGCTTCAAGGATGAGAAGGCCAAAATTAACAATGTGGAAATGAAACAAAGGCATGATTAGAACTGGGGGGAATGTATTTACTAAGCTCATTTTTATAGCACACAAGCATAGTGCAAAACTCAAATGAATGTTAATATCTCCCCTTTTCTCAAGCTATTCAATGACTCCTTAGGGACAGCTATGTTTTTCATCATCTTCTGTGTTCTTAGGCAGATAGTCTATGTGAATTAGCAGAATTTATTGTCTCAGAGTTGAGATTCAAAACTTGAAAATATTCCATCAATGCCTCATAATTCAGTGACATCCATATACAATTATTATGGGTTTTACCAATAAAAATTTTGATTCAGTTTACTTTTATGCTATTCCAGAGTGTTTACTATGGAGAAGAGGGTCTGCATTATCATTGGCCATAGTATTTTAATATGATCCATCCTAAACTGGTTGCCTTCTATGCCTGGTGCTCAAGAGATGTGGTCTCCTCTATCACCACCTCTATGGGGATTATTTTTTTCCGTTTCTCTCCTATATTGAATTTTTAATTTTCTGTTCATTTAGTTGGTGGAAAACTTCTAATTGTTTTCTTAGAAGGGGTGATTTTGAAATAATTCATGTGGTTGAAAAAATTACCCTTCTGTTTCTAGTGTCTCCTTATCTGGACCATATTGTGTTAAATTTATGCCTAAGTATAAGTGATTGATTTTTTTTTTAATTTTTAAAGATGTTATTTGCTTTAGAGAGACAGCAAGAGCAGGGAGGAGGGGCAGAGGGAGAAGAAGAAGGAGAGAAAGAGTCTTAAGCAGACTCCATGCTCAGTATGGAGCCTGAAGCCCAATGCTGGGCTTCATCTTAAGACCCTGAGATCATGACTGCACCAAAACCAAGAGTCAGATGCTTAACTGACTGCACCACCCAGGCACCCCAAAGTGATTGCTTTTAAAAGATCAGCCCTTGAGGTAAATGCTTAGGGAGGAAGACGGAGAGAAAAAATCTTAAGCAGGCTTCATTCCTGTCATGGAGCCTGACATGGGTCTGATCTCACACCTGAGATCATGACCTGAACCAAAATCAAAGAGTAAGATGCTTAACTGACTGAGCCACCTAGGTGCCCCCATAATTAACCAATTTAAAACTAGCAATAAAACCCTGCATGTGTGGTAATAATGTTGCCATTATAACAATGAGGAAAAATAGAGCTTATGAACATTAAGCAACTTGCCCAAGGCACACCAATTTCCAAGTGGGATGATATGGATTTGAACTGTATTTATTGTTCTTCAGGGCCTTTATGGCTGAATCAGTCTTTATTATAGAAATATTAAAGAAGGAATGATCTTAAGGATGAAGAAACTTGAATTTCATATTTTTATCAACTAGTTAGAATTAGCCAGTGTCTAATATCAATGTGCCTTTAAAGATACTGTGTTAAGGGGCAGCCTGGGTGACTCAGTGGGTTAGCGCTGCCTTTGGGCCAGGGCCTGATTCTGGAGACCTGGTATCAAGTCCCACGTCGGGCTCCCTGCATGGGGCCTGCTTCTCCCTCTGCCTGAATCTCTGCCTCTCTCTCTCTCTCTCTGTCTCTCATGAATAAATAAAATCTTTTAAAAATAAAAATACTGTATTAAAAATATAAACATTTATCTACACATTTATATTTTATGGCACCTCTGTATCTTTACAAAGTTGGGGAGACCTGTTTTTGTATGTAACACATTTCTTGTTTCTTGAGATCTTGTATCAGTCATTATACCTCTACATATATATTATTAACACCTGTCCTGATTTCCAGTTGTTGGAATAGAATATTCTATTTGCATATTCATAAATGTTGATTATTCTCAAACCTTGCTAATATAAATAATCGTATGGAAAGTATAGTTTTTCACTTTAGTTTAACCATTACTATGAAGTACGTTCTTTTAAGTTGGTTGCATTTGGGACACTTGGGTGGCTCAGTAGTTGAGCATCTGCCCTTGGCTCAGGGTGTGATACTGGGGTCTTGGGATTGAGTCCTGCATCAGGTTCCTCACAGGGAGTCTGCTTCTTCCTATGCCTATATCTCTGCCTCTCTCTGTGTGTCTCATGAATAAATAAATAAAATCTTTTAAAAAAATTGCTTGCATTCAAGACATGCTTATTTTTAAAAAGAGCATAAAATACCCTTTAAGAAAGCTGTATATGAATTATCTTACACCAAATTATTTTGGAATTAGTGCATAAAATTTTGGTACAATGGATATTATTTTTGTAAAGATTTGCTAGTTTTTAGGCCAATATGGAATATTTAATAACACTATTATATGTCATATAAATTTAGGTATATTTTCATGTACACATTTATTTTTTAATTAAATCTATTTATATTCTTAGCTCAATCTTTTTCACATCAGTGTGTTCATCTGTGTATTGGTATATAAAAACTGCTTATTAGGGTGCCTGGTTGGCTCAGTCAGTAAAGCACATGACTCTTGGTCTCAGGGTTGTGAGTTTGAGCCCCATGTTGGGTGTAGAGATTACTTAAAAATTAAATCTTTAAAAAACTGCTTATTAATTCAGTCCAAATATATTTTGTTTCTTATATGTGGAAAAAAGATTTTCTCCTTAATTTGCTTTTAACTTTGTTCAAGGGGGTGTTGAAAGAGGAGTGTTATTTTCACAGACAAATCTGTTAACTATTTATTTCATGATTTCACTGGGATGTCATGCACTCAACATTAAGAATAATAATAGCCTTAATTTCTATTTAAAAATACCTTGGTAGTCTATGTTTTCTTCATTATGTTTCTTATTGTGATAAAATATGTAACATAATGTTTACCATTTTGACAGTTTTTAAGTGCATAATTCAGTAGCACTGGTACATTTACACTGTGCAAGCACTATCACTCTTCATCTCCAGAACTTTTCACCATCCCAAACCAAAAGTGTGTACTTATTAAATATATAACTCCCCATTGCCACAGCCTCTCCTCCCTCAAACTCCTGGTAACTGCTATTCTACTTTCTGTCTCTATGGATTTGATTATTCTAGGTACCTCATATAAGTGGAATCATGCAATATTGTCATTTTATGTCTGGATTATTTCACTTAGTGTAATGTTTTCAAGGTTCATCCATGTTGTAGCATTTATCAAAATTTTCCTTAAGGCTGAATAATATTCTACTATATGAAGTAGATATATATAGTGTATATCTATATGATAGATAACACATTTTGTTTAACCATCTATTGTGGCTATTTTTTTTCTACCTTTGGCTTTTGTGGTATAATGTGAACACTGGAGTACAAATACCTGTTGAAATCCCTGCTTTCAGTTTTTTGGGTATATACGTAGAATTGTTGGATTAAATGGTAATTCTATATTTTAAATGTTGAGGAATCACTATACTGTTTTCCACAGCAACTGTGCCATTTTACATTTCTACTAGTTGCACAAAGATTGCAGTTTCTCTGCATCTTCAACCAACATTTGTTCTTTCTTTCTTTTTGTAAAATAGCCATCCTACTATGTTTGAAGTGGTATCTATTTGTGGTTTTGATTTGCCTAATTTCCCTAATAATATTGATCATCTTTTCATGTGCTTATTGTCCATTTGCATATATTCAGAGAAATTTTCAACTCATTTGTTCATATTTTAAAAAAAGATTTATTTATTTGAGAGAGAGAGAGAGAGAGGGAGAGAGAGCAGGGAGGGGAAGAGGGAGAAGAGAGAGTCTCAAGCAGACTCTGTGCTGAGCACAGAGCCTGACATGGGGTCCAATCTCACAACCCTGAGATCACTACCTGAGCTAAAACCACGAGTCAGATGTTCAACCAACTGTACCATCCAAGTGCTCATATTTGCTCATTTTTTCATTGGGTTGTTTCTTGTTTTGTTGCTGAGTTGTAGGAATTTTTTTATATATTCTGGATATTAATCTCTTGTCACATAGATAATTTGAAATATTTCCTCCATTTCTCAGGGCCACATTTTCACTTTGTTTATAGTGGCTGCTGATGTACAAAGTTTTTTTAATTTTGGTAAAGTCCAACTCATCTATTCTTTGTTTCCTGTGCTTTAGTGTTATACATGAGAAATCGCTATGAAATTGAGTTTCATGTTTTCTCCCATATTTTTTCTTCTAAGAGTTCTATAAGCTCTTCCCTTTAGGTCTTTGATCCATTTTGAGTTAATTTTTGTTTATTATCTGATTTAAGGACTTCATTCTTTTGCATGTGGATATTCAGTTTTGTCAGCACCATTTGTTGAAGAAATTATTCTTTCCCCATCAAATGGTCTTGGCCTCCTTGTCAAAATCAATTGACAATATACTGTATGAGTTTAATTATGGTCTCTCAATTTTATTCTATTGATTTGTGTATCTATCCCTTATGTCAGTAACAGTTTTGATTATGATAGTTTTGTAATAAGTTGTGAAATCAGGATATTTGAATTCTCTAACTTGGTCAAGTTTTTAAAATAACCCATATGCACTACAGCATGTATTCAGTGTATGTTAAGTGCATGGCTTTTATAATATGCTCATAAGATCAGTGTATTCATCATGCAGTTTTTATCTACTTGAAGTATCATTTACTGAGAGATGTGTTAAAATCTCCTATTATGTGTATTTGAATTTGTCTGTTGCTCCTTGTAGCTTCTTGCATCAATTTCATCTCCCAGTCAGTTCATTTTGTAACATTTTAGGTAGCCTCAGCATTATTGATTTTCAGTTTCTGTTTTCACTTTTGCACCGATGCAGATTTATTTAATATTTGTAGATACTCAGCTATATAAGTATTTGATAGAATATCATTCAACATTTGAGATAGTTTTCCTCTTTTACTAAGCATTTCTAGTAATTTGTAGGATTTTTCACTATCTGCTCCAAACAGAAGTCTTATTATGTTATGAATTCTTGCCAGATTCTGTTTGTTTTCAGTGTCTACCTACCTCAGTCCCCTTTACTATTATTTCATAGCTCTTACTTGTATTGCATTATAAGTATCCTATTAACTGGTCTACCTTTCTAACTCAACAGGCAGATCTTTGAAGGGACATATATTTCAAATTCATCTCTATGTCCTCAGTAGAAGGGCTATCTGTAGGTTAAAATAAGGTTCTTGGTCTATCATTCTGATGGGAAATAAAATCATAAAGTGTCAGAGGTCATGACTGGAACTTATACAAATTTAGTAAATAGTAGGCTGGTGGAAGAAAGACTTGAAATAATTTGTTTCTGGGCTACAAAAGAGAAAGGTCAATCACATGTCTACAGGGATAATTTGGATCTGAGAATCCATAGGAGTACTTACTTATTCCAGGTCTCAGGGCAAAAACTTTGATTCTTGGGGCACCTGGGTGGCTCAGTGTTTGAGTGTCTACCTTCAGCTCAGCTCGAGATCCCGTGGTCCTGGGATTGGGTCCTGCATCGGGCTCCCTGCAGGGAACCTGCTTCTCCCTCTGCCTATGTATGTCTCTGCCTCTCTCTCTGTGTTTCATGAATAAATAAAATGTTAAAAAAAAAACAGCACTTTCATTCTTATAGTGCCAAGGACATAAATTGTGTATTTGGATCTTTCTGTCAGGAATTAAGCTCAGGACAGATTAAGGATAGATATCCTAGGGATCCCTGGGTGGTGCAGCGGTTTGGTGCCTGCCTTTGGCCCAGGGCGCTGATCCTGGAGACCCGGGATCGAATCCCACGTCAGGCTCCCGGTGCATGGAGCCTGCTTCTCCCTCTGCCTGTGTCTCTGCCTCTCTCTCTCTCTCTGTGTATGACTATCATAAAAAAATAAAAATAAAATTAAAAAAGGATAGGTATCCTGGCCTAGACCTTAATTCCCAGACTCATCTCTGTAGGTCTAGTTTCAATTCTACCCTTTTTTTAAAAAAAGATTTTATTTATTTATTCATGAGAGACACAGAGAGAGGCAGAGTCATAGGCAGAGGGAGAAGCAGGTTCCCTGCAGGGAGCCTGATGTGGGACTCAATCCCTGAATCCCAGTATCATGCCCTGAGCCAAAGGCAGATGCTCAACCACTGAGCCACCCTGAGCCAAGGGCCTACGCTCAACCACTGAGCCACCCAGGTGTCCCTCAATTCTACCCTTTGTGAGCAAAATTGTAATCCCCCCTCTGCAAACTTTGAATGGATCAATATATGGCATTTAATAGGCTGGAGTTCTGTCTCCACTCTTGAGAGAACCTAGGGTTCCCACTGTTTGAGGTAGCACTTTAGATTTATTAAATCCGAGTTTAAGAATGGAATTATTGTAAATTGGCTATTTAGGAAACGCAAAACATGACTGTTCATTCATGGATTGTAGCCCCTCTTTCTCTACCTGACTCAAAGCAGTTTTCTATGTCAGTTTCCCAAGGTTAGGCATGGGGGAACCATCAGTTTAAAAGCCAAGTATAGCAGGCTTTGATAATTCCACTATCATAAGCTAATGCTCACTGCTTGTGTTTCCCAAGTTTAGAAGCATTTATTTTACTTAAGCTCCTGTCTTACAATATTCTGTAAATTAACTTGGCTCCTCTTCCCCAAGGGATGGTCTCAAATAATAGCCTCTCATGCCTTTTCTTCCAAAGTTCATGTAGTCTTTCAAAATGTCATTTGGCACTATTTGAATTCTGCTAGAAAAGCAAAAAACATACCCTAGAGGGGAAATATATCTCCACCTTGCACTCTGAATTTTTGATGAGGTGATGAATACTTACATGGGAATGTTCATGTAAAATCTCTGTTTTTGATTGAGATGAGATAGGAACATGTGATAACTGTTCTTAGTTTACAATAATCTGAGTGAATCAGTAAAGTTTATGTTGGCTGTAAGACCCAGAATGACTGGTTCAACCAGGAAAATTTTTTCTGTTGCATGAAATTCTGGAAGTGGCAGTCTAAGCCTGGTGTTGTGGCTCTGCTCCAAAGTCCTCCAGGTCATCTTATTCAAATCCAGGCAGCAGAATGGAGGCATGGAAGAGGAAACAAAGGGTGATAACAAGGTGTGTTTAAGGTAGGTTCCCTCAGGGCAGCCCCGGTGGCAGCAGCGGTTTAGTGCTGCCTGCAGCCTGGGGTGTGATCCTGGAGACCCTGGATCGAGTCCCACGTCAGGCTCTCTGCACGGAGCCTGCTTCTCCCTCTGCCTGTGTCTTTCCCTCTCATTCTCTCTCTGTGTCTCTATGAATAAATAAAATCTTTTTTTAAAAAAAAAAGGTAGGTTCCCTCAAACTGCCTCATAATTTCAGTTATCTCCAGTTGGCCATAATAGAAGATCCATGGACAAATAAGGTGGGAGAATCCTCATCCTTAGTGGTATACACAAGCAAATAAAGAAGTGATTATTCTTTTATAATGGGAGAAAAGGAGATCAATGGCGTGGGGGTAATTATCAGACTTGGCCCTAATTCAAATACCAACTATGGAATCGGACTTCCTGGACACTGGTATTGAACAAAAGATGTAGTAGGCTAGAATTAAATAATTGAAATGAGGGTTTACTGGTACACTTGCAGTATTTGAGAATCTTTCTGGAATTTGTGGTCTCTCACATCCCATCAAGTCCTGCTGATTCTACTTAATATATGAAAAATATTTGGCTTTTTTCTACCATAATAGCTGTAGTGAATCTTACTTATGTCCAATCTGCATTATTGTAATACCTAGTAATATTGGACAGATACTTTGTTGTCATTTTTTTATGCTCATCTCATTCCCACACATCTAATATATTTTATATGGCCATCAAATTGAACTTTCTAAGACACAAAGCTAGTGCGACTGAGAAATTGATTTAAATTTCATCTCATTCTAATTAGTTAAATATAAAAACAAAAGCAGTGTAAAATATTTTACCATTACTGGCAACTTTATTGTTTTGGTAAGACTACATTTCACTTCAACCATTGCATTGCATAGATGTAATATAGTGTTCATTTCACGTGTATATGTTGTTTCTAGTGTTACACATAAACACATCACTCATCTCGCTGATGTCAAGCAATTGATGTGTTTATTTGGATATTTTATGAAGACAACATGATTTACAGTGATATGAAGGAAATAATTGGTAATTAGATATAAGTACTTATTTAGTTATAATTAAATTATTATTGTAGGTTAGATAAGTATGTACAGATTTTAAAACTTAAAATGAAAGCTTACTAATGATGCATAGTCAAGTAGAGACCTGTACTATGGCCAGAAGAGTAAAAAATAAGAGACTGGAAGAAGTACTATAAATTTCACAACAAATGCCAATTGCAATTTGCTATGAACAAAGCAAACAAAACCTGTTGGATAATGTAAAAAAAAATTAAGTAAATAAAGTAGAGAATATTGTGAGACATTTGCAGCAAATACATACATTTGATGAAAGTTTTTCTTTTGATAACCAAAAATGAATGGATAAAATTAGTTGCCTGAAATCAGAATTAAATGGAAAACCAAAATTTTAAACAACTTTGAAACATAATCTGAACTTATAACTGTATATCTATAAAATGGCTCTGTGTCTTACATACACAATCAAATTTTATGTGGAAGTACAGGAAGACAAATTATTGTAGTTATGGAAGTTTTGTTAGGATATTATGAAAAAGACTAAAAATATACACATTTTTAAAGATTTTATTTATTTATTCATGAGAGACACAAAGAGAGGCAGAGACATAGGCAGAGGGAGTAGCAGGCTTTTGGGACTTGATTCCAGGACCCTGGAAATATTATTATTGAGCCAAAGGCATATGCTCAACCATTGAGCCACCCAAGTGACCCTAAAAATATTTTATAAAAAGTAAAAAGAACTTGAAGCCACCAGTCAGCTACCCATAAAAGATCTAACAATATCAAAAATTCAAAATTAATAAAGCTACATGTATTCTCCTCTAGCTTTAGATGAGTTGTACGATATGAAATATTGCCTAGTTAATACTCTGGGTAAATTTTGCCTCAGAAGACTTCCAAATCAAATAGAAATGTTGTCAATTTGGAGCCTACAAAATCAGATTCATAGCATAGATATTTATTTTTTAAAAAAGATTTTATTTATTCATGAAAGACACACAGAGAGAGGCAGAGACCCAGGCAGAGGGAGGAGCAGGCTCCCTGCAAAGGAGCCCTATGTGGGACTCAATCCCAGATCCTGGGATCATGCCCTGAGCCGAAGGTAGATGCTCAACTGCTGAGCCACCCAGGTGTCCCCATAGCATAGATAATTTAAAAATATTTTATATATGTAAAAAAAGAATTTCCACTAGATATGAAAAAAATAATTTCTCATATAGTTAACCGGTTATATGAGGTTAAAAATGTGAATTCCTTGGAATTTTAGAGAGCTTGATGTCTCCCTAATTGATTGTTCCACAGTATGAGAAGTATGATGATTTAATATATGCATGTAAATATTATGAATCATTGTCACTTTATAGAACTGTTGAAACAGAAAACAATGAATTTGTTTATCTTATGTTCTTTGCCAGTGCTCATTGGTTGAATGGTTGAAGTTTTACAAAGATTTACTTTATTTTGAACTCCAAGGTTTTCCTTAAAAAAATACTTGGTAAATATTTCATAATCGGGATCCCCCAAAATGACAGTGTGATTTTCTCACCGGTATCACACTGCATATGAACACACAAATCTGAAACTCCAAGGAAAGGAAACCTGTTTTTGTGACCTAGCTAAAAAGGTAGGAATATTTCTTGAAATTGATACTTTTCACAAGTGAATATTAATTTTACTTATTTTTTTTTATCGTGAATCAATATATGAATGATTTTCACTGGCCTCAAAAGCATTGCCAAAATATACAATGAAGAAACAGGAAATCTTAGTAAAGAAACAAACTATAAAAAAAGCACCAAATGAAGATAATAGAACTGAAAAGTACAATATCAAACATTTGATAGATAAGCTTAACAGCATAATTGAGCTGACAAGAAAAAAAATAAATTTGAAGATAGAGCAATAGATATTATCCATATAAAAAGAGTAAAAATGTTGAAGATAACAGCCAGTGACCTGTGGGATAATATCAAAAGATTTAACATGAGTACTTGGAATCCCAGAAGAAGCAAGAGCAGAAAATTAATCTGGATGTGGACAAAAGTTTCTGAAATTTGGGGAAAAGCATGTGTGTACATATTTCAGAGACTCAGAGAACTCCAAAAAAAGTAACATAAACCATACTTAGACCAGCATACTCAAATAGATGAAAACCAAAGATAATGAAAAATCTTGAAAGCATGCAGAGAGAAATGATACATACAGGGGAAAAATAAGTCAAATGACTTCTCATCACAACCTACAGAGGACAGAAGTCAGTGATACAATATCTTTTTTTAAAAAACTACACAACAAACTCCATAATTCTATGGCAAGAAAGATAATCCTTCAAGAACAAAGGCATTCAGTAAAGGTAACTGAAAATTCACTACTAGTAGATATGCACTCCAAGAAATGCTAAATTAAGTTCTTCAAGCTGAAGGAAGATGATACCAGATGGAAATTTAGACCATTGGGAATTGGAAGTGGGAAATCATGAAGAGCATGGGAAAGGGTAAATATAAAATGAGAGTTTTGGCAGGGTTTTTAAAAAATTTCTTTAGAATAATAGCCTGTTTAAATTTCTCAGTTGGAGTGCCATTGTGACTTTACAGGAATTACTAATTGCAAAGAAAAAATGTACCAATACAATGGAGAGAACTTGTGGTCAATATATGAGTGAAGAGATCAAACAATGTTTCACTTGTATCACTTGTATTTGATATTTTATATCAAATACACTTATCTATGAAGCAGTCTTGTAAAAAATGTTTAATCTGAAACCTAATCAAACCTCTGGACATAAGCTTCAGTTCACAATAAATACAAGGGATAGAGGAACAAGTTAAGCTCACTTTGAGAAAAAGCAGGACAAATATGGAATTATATAGGTTACTTCTTTTGAGTCTTCAAAAAATGTAAGGAGGTGGAGAGTAAATTATTGATCAATTCTTACTGGACCCAATAAGCCATAGTCATATAAAGTATATGAGCTTGGTTTGGTTTTTGGCATTTTAAAAAGCCAGCACTTCTAGAATACATTGTTTAACCAATCAGAGAAATTTGTAAATGGGCTGAATATTATAGAACAATATAAGGTTATTATTAGTGCTTTTTAGGTAACAATGGTTTAATCATCATCTAGAATATTATCCTTAATTTTTATTTTATTTTTTTATCCTTAATTTTTAAAAAAGATTTTATTTATTTATTCATGAGAGATACAGAAAGAAAGGCAGAGATATAGGCAGGGGGAGAAGCAGGCTCCCTGCAGGGAGCCTGTTGCAGGACCTGATCCCAGGACCCTGGGATCACAACCTGACCCAAAGGCAGATGCGAAACCACTGAGCCACCCAGGTGCCCTATCCTTAATTCTAAGAGTTGTATGTTGACTTTTTAGAGGTGAAGTCATATCTAAAATGTTCACTGAAAAAAAAACAGCAAAATGATATATGTAAATATACTCGATATGTAATAAGGGACACCTGGGTGGCTCATCGGTTGGGTGCCTGCCTTCGGCTAAGGTCATGATCCCGGGATCCAGGATTGAGTCCCGCATCAGACTCCCTGCAAGGTGTCTGGTTCTCCCTCTGCCTGTATCTCTGCCTCTCTCTCTCTGTGTCATGAATAAATAAATAAATCTTTGAAAAAAACAATATGTAATGAGAATGATATATGGTATATGTGCATCTGTATATATACATGTTCATATTTATGCGAGAGAGATATATACATTGAATTTAGGTGGAGGCAAACAAATTTCACTGTGACACTATTGTACCTTTTATATAAATTTAAAAACTTGAAGAAAAACTTTTCCAAGTCAACCTAGGTCTTTGGCTACCAAATTGTTCTTTTTTTAATTTCTTTCAATTGTAGGGCATGTGGATTGTGTGTTATCTGTATTGTAGAACTTATTGTAAGAAAGTTTCTTCAAACTACTCTCCAATTTTTCAACAGCTGAACTCTCAATATTCAATAAAGGCACAGGGTTTCTTATTATTAGTCTTCAGGATGTTGAGCTTTGAATAAAAATGTCTTAATATATTCTATGGAATTTTGTCCAGAATGAATTATCTGAAGAAAATATGGATGAACCTTGATACATTAAAAAAAATGCTTATAGTGTCTTCTTTCCACATGAATTTATGTATAGTATTAATAGTGATTATCAGGGATCCCTGGGTGGCTCAGCAATTTAGCGCCTGCCTTCGGCCCAGGGCGTGATCCTGGAGACCCAGGATCGAGTCCCATGTCGGGCTCCCTGCATGGAGCCTGCTTCTCCCTCTGCCTGTGTCTCTGCCTCTGTGTGTGTGTGTCTCATGAATAAATAAATAAATAAATAAATAAATAAATAAATAAATAAATAGAATCTTTTAAAAAATAGTGATTATCATTAAAAACCACAATACTTACTAAGCAAATATTATGTGCAAAATGCATTTAAATTTTATCTTAAATAATTTTATCTTTACCATAACATCATTAGGTGGTAGAACAATGATAATGGTAAAAGATGTGCCAAAGCTAAGTGCTTTTTGATTATTACATCAAGAGTTTCTCACTATTATGAAATCTTTGATGTTGAGTAAGTTGATAGCAACGAGTAAAGGCCTTTCCACATTCCTTACATTTGTGTGGTTTCACACCAGTATGAATTCTCTGATGTTGAGTAAGTCGATCACTGCGATTAAAGGCTTTGCCACATTCTTTACATTCATAGGGTTTTTCACCAGTATGAATTCTCTTATGTTGAGAAAGACCTGAGATAGAACGAAAGGCCTTCTTACATTCTTTACATATATATGGTTTTAAACCTGTATGAATTGTCTGATGATAAACCAGTTGAGAATTAAGTCTAAAGGTTTTCCCACATTCCTTACATTCAAAAGGTTTGTCCCCTGCATGAATTGACTGATGTGTTTTAAGGTCTCCAACACGACTGAAGGCTTTCCCACATTGTTTACATTCATATGGTTTCAGATCAGTATGAATTATCTGATGTTGAATAAGGTATGAATGAAGCTTAAATGTCTTCCCACATTCTTTGCATTCATGTGGCTTCTCACCAGTATGAATTCTTTGATGTTGTGTAAGTTGAGAGCCTCTGCAGAAGGCCTTCCCGCATTCCTTACAATCATAGAGTTTCTCACTACTATGAATTCTCTTATGTTTAAGAAGGCTTGAGCCCCTACTAAAGGCCTTTCCACATTCCTTACATTCATGAGGTTTCTCGCCAGTATGACTTCTCTGATGTTCAATAAGTAGATAGCTGCGAACGAAGGCCTTTCCACATTGTTTACATCTATATGGTTTCTCACCAGAATGAATTTTCTTATGTTGATAAAGACTTGAACGATGACCAAAAGCCTTCCCACATTCCTTGCATATATAGGGTTTCACACCATGATGAATTTTCTGATGTAGGCACATATGTCGATACAATCTAAAAGTTTCCCCACATTCCTTACATTTATAGGGTTTCAAACCAATATGAATTTTCTGATGTTCAGTAAGGTGAGAATAACGTCTAAAAGACTTCCCACATTGCCTACATTCATAGGGTTTTACACCAGTATGAATGATCTGATGTTGAATAAGCTGTGAATAAAACCTAAAGGCCTTCTCACATCCATTACATTCATAGGGTTTCAAATCAGTGTGAATTTTTTTATGTCTAATAAAATGCTGGAGAACTATAAAGGCCTTTCCACATTCCTTACATTCATAGGGTCTCACACCATTATGGTCTCTCACATGTTCAGTAAGGCATGAATATTTTCTAAAGCCCTTCCTACATTCCTTACATTCATAGGATTTCTCACTAGTGTGAACTCTCTGATGTAGAGGAAGAGATATATGTTTTATAAGTGTCATTTGACTATAACATCCTATGTTAGGCCCCTGTTCTCTCCCAAATTCAATTCTGCACTGTGGGTCATTTCTGAAAATAAACCTCATGAGGTTGAAGGTTTTACTCCTTTTCATTGTCTCCCGATGGTATGAATTTACTTCATAACTGCTTTTTCCTGAAGATAACTTGTTGGTTTCAGTTGTAAAATCAATGTCTGAAAGAAAACAAGAAAATAAACAAATGCTATTTTCCTGTACAGGGGATGAGTGGGGGGCCTTCTAGAGTAAAAATAGTGATAAATTGAAAAGTATGTGCACAACAAGTAAAAAGGTCATACAATCCTGAAAAGCTGTCATGAAAAATTTAAAAGGCAAGAAGGCCTCAGAAAATTATGAAAGTTCATATTGAGAACTATAAAGTGTGAGTAGGCAAAGAGAAAAAGTCAGTAGTTCTCACATTAGTTGGATCAAAATTATAGAGGGAGCTTCTTATATACACTACCTTTTAGATATCCACTTGAGACTGAGTGAATCAGAATTTAGAAGAGTAGGTTCTAGTCATCTACATTTCTAACATTATCAGATGGCTCTATGTAATTTTTTCAATGTTTTTTTTTAAATCTTAGAATAAAACCCTAAGTACATAACCATGAATAAAAAGGATCTATGTTATTTACACAAATTTATCTCAAGCCCTTGGCATCTTTTTTCCCTATATATTATCCCAGAGCATTTCTTCAGCTACTAAAACATGCCATAACCTTTCCCATTTCCTGGGGCTTCATACAGGTGCTCCACCTTTCAGAAATCCTCTTATCTAGATCCTTTAAATTACTATCTTCAGGTGTTGTAGATTAGAAATCACTTATTCAGAAAGGCTGCCTCTGCTAACTCTAAGTATATTAATATCCTTTATTCTGTGTTCCAACAGCTAATTTTTGCCTTCAAAATCCTTTTCTCTATTACATATTTATTTTCTCATTTGTTTTACCACTTACTTTCTTATTCTAAAACTCAAAACTTCTTCCAACTTCTACTACAAAACAAGTTCTTACCACAAGGTAAATACTAATTGTAGGATAAAATACCGAATTTTAGAAATTAATTTGGATGAAAGTAAAGGTAAATAAGAATGAAAATTAAGTTTAAATCATTAAGCTGAGTAAAATATACATTTAGAAAATAAAATAAATAAAATAAAATAAAACATACATTTAGTTTCTGAAAATTATGCAACAGTTATCAACCATGTCTCCTTGACTAATCTTTCATACCTATTACAGTAAAATATGCTTTCCTCTATCATTTACCTTACAGGTGAGAAATATGCTCACCCAAACTAGCTCAGTCAAAAATATAAATGGGAACATTTGATATGTGATCATTCTCCAATTGCTTACCATCTTAAATTGATAACACATCTTTATCACTATTGTTCCATCTTTCCTGTGCCTAGTCATGATTGTTTTTCTGCTTTATCTCAAGATAACCAGATGGTGTATTACCTTCATTAGTAGAATTTTAATATTATTCATTCATCCTACAGATGCCTACTGTTTTGTTTCTCTAATGACTTTCCCAAATTCTCCCTTCCGTTTCTTTATAGCCAAAGCCAATCCCTCTTGAATTTTACAGAAATGTATTTCAGGAGGGAGAGAGAACATGAGAGACTCCTAACTCTGGGAAATGAACAAGGGGTGGTGGAAAGGGAGGTGGGCGGGAGATGAGGGTGACTGGGTGACGGGCACTGAGGGGGGCACTTGATGGGATGAGCACTGGGTGTTATGCTATATGTTAGCAAATTGAACTCCAATAAAAAATAATTAACTAACTAACTAAATAAAATAAATGTATTTCAGGGATTGCAATAGTTAATGTTATTTTAAAAGGCTTATGAAAGTCTAAGAAATTAAACTTGAGGATGTTGAGTAAAAATAAAGTAACTAAATGCAATGGGAATAGACTTTGGGAAACCAAATGCCTGGGACTCTGCATTTATGTTGAATGTTGGCTAAAAATTGGCCTGTAGAGCAGCCTGAAGAACTCTATAATGTGCTAAATGGGTCAACTATGAGTTGAAGGCAAGTGGGATTCTTCTATGAAGTACAATATGTTCAAAAATTTGAAGTAAAGCAATATCTCTGAACCAATGAGAAACGAGTAGCAATCTCAAAAAGCCAAAACACTTTCTATTGATAAATAAAAATCAACAACTACTGTTTGAGAATTATAAATACAAACTGAAGCCACAGTACTTCTTGAAAACAATAATAAAATTATGATAGATCAGAATCTATGGCCTTTAACTGTAGTGCTACAAACTCATAGACTAAAAAAGGCTTACATCTAATGAAAAATTAAATAATTAAAATAAATGAATTAAATATTAAATCCAAATTAAGAAGAGAAAAAAATTAGAAAAAGAATGATAAAGTCTACTGAAAGAAAACAGAAAAGGGAAATCAATATAATAAAAACAAATTTTAAATAAAATTGAACAATTAACACCTAGACTACCTATTCAAGAAACAAAAGATAGGAAAATCTAAACACAATGCCAGTAGGGAAACAGTCATCAATTAGGAAATAGAGAATGTTTAAGAAACCTGTACAAGGCAACAATGCAAATAAATTTAAGATGTACATGAAATGATTTTTTTTGAAAACATAATTTATAAAAACTGACCTCAATTAAATTTACTGACTAGCTTCTAACAAAATATGAAAAGGAAAAAAATAACAACTTTTCAGTGAAGAAAAGTGACAGAAACCACTTTATACAAGTTTTTAAGGTTAGCACCCCACTGATAAATCATGTTGATCTCACATGCCCCTAACATGTAATAAGAAGGGTACTTCTCTGGTATTCTTCCCCCAAATACATAGTCTCAGTTTAATAATAAGAAAACACCAAACACACCAAAATTTGGAGGCACTCTACTAAATACCTGACCAAACAGTATCTTCAAAAGTATCAAGGTCAAGAAAGAGAAGGAAAAACTGAGAAACTGTCACATTTAGAAGAAAGTGAGGACACAGGATGACTAAAAATAATGTAATTTCCTGGACTGGATCCTAAAACAGAAAAAAGACATTAGTGCATAAACTGGTGAAATCTAAATAAAATATTTAAGGTATTGTAAAATGTTACTTTGATAGTTTTCACAAATGTACCATGGTTATGTAAGATGTTATCATTATGGGAATGATATATTGGAACTCTTTGTACCAGATTTGTAACTCTTCTGTGAATCTAAAATTATTTCAAAATAAAAGTAAGACAATCCCAGAAACAGATTCCAGAAGAGATGAAAAATCTAAACAAATCAATTTCCACAGAATAATTTAAAAATTGTATATTTATCCCAACAAAGAGATGATTACAATTAGTTTCTCTGTTGTCCAAGTTTCAGTCTCTGTAAACTATTTCCAACTGATGTTAATGAGGGTGCCTTGGAGAAACACCTAATTCCTAGTCCAGGGCAGGGAAGATACAAGGTGAATCTAAGATTTATTGTACTAAAGTGCAAAGAAGCTTTCAAAGATAGAATTAATAACTTGTGCTTTTAGTTATACATCATTAAAAGGGATCAAATTTGCCCTCCTACCTTAAAAACTAGAAAACCAAACAAAATGTATGAAACAGCATCTTTCAAATATTGGAAAATAGATAGTACAGGGTAGAAATCTCCTGAGGGAAGGGAAAACAAATGAAGTGTGCCCCACAAGTACCATTGCTGACCATCTAAAGAGAATTTCTAGAACAGAGCACAGGGAGGGGAAACTAAAATAGTGCAAGTGTATCCCTGAGTTGAAAATACAGAGTAGGGAATTAAGGGAAAGAATGAGATGCAGACTGCTGGGGATTTACCCCAAAGATACAGATGCAATGAAACGCCAGGACACCTGCACCTCGATGTTTATAGCAGCAATGTCCACAATGGCCCAACTATGGAAGGAGCCTCGGTGTCCATTGAAAGATGAATGGATAAAGAAGATGTGGTTTATGTATACAATGGAATATTACTCAGCCATTAGAATGACAAATACCCACCATTTGCTTCAATGTGGATGGAACTGGAGGGTATTATGCTGAGTGAAATAAGTCAATCAGAGAAGGACAAACATTATATGGTCTCATTCATTTGGGGAATATAAAAAATAGTGAAAGGGAATAAAGGGAGAAAAATGAGTGGGAAATATCAGAAAGGGAGACAGAACATGAAATACTCCTCTAACTCTGGGAAATGAACTAGGGGTGGTGGAAGGGGAGGTGGGCGGGGGGTGGGGGTGATTGGGTGACGGGCAATGAGGTGGGCACTTGACGGGATGAGCACTGGGTGTTATTCTATATGTTAGCAAATTGAACACCAATAAAAAATAAATTTATAAAAAAAAGAATGAGATGCAGAATTTGCAAAGTAGGGTACTGGAGGGGAGGGAGCTGCACAGAGAGATCTCTAGAGAAGTGTGGCTGTATGTGAATCTGGACATCTGTGTGAAGAATGAGAACAAAGAATGTGCTACTGGGTATGAGTAGACAAAACAACCCCTGGAAGTCACAAAGGGCAGGGGATAAATTCTTGTTTCCACCAACCAGAGTGGAAAGACTCCATAATACATGAAGCATCAGTGTCCCCAGAAGGATATTGCCCCAGTAGTGTGGCCAAATTAGCCCTAGATTAAAACCTGTTCTGTTCTAACAAAGCTAAGCCAACCATGAAAGGATCAACAGATTTCAAATTATATAACTACATCCCAAAATGAAGCCTCAAAATATGTAAAAGAATATTAGAATATTAGAAATCCAGCATCCCAACACAGTAAACTTCACAATGTCTGGCATCCAATAAAAAATTAGCAGGCATGTAAAATAGCAGGAAAATATGACTCTTACGAGGAGAAAATTAATCAAAATAAGCACACCAAGGAATGATACAGATAATATAATCAGTAGATAAGGATACTGAAAGAGCTATTATATATTATAAATGTACTTCATATCTTTAAAATGATAGTTACTTTTCTATTCATCTCTTAATTTTCTATATTCTTTGTTAGACTCTATACAAAAAGAGGTCATGGGGAAAATTTTCCCAAATTCTTACATGTTCAAACTGTTGCACATAGTTATACTTTTTTTTAAAAAAATTTTTTATTTATTTACAATAGTCACACACACACACACAGAGAGAGAGAGAGAGAGAGAGAGAGGCAGAGACATAGGCAGAGGGAGAAGCAGGCTCCATGCACCGGGAGCCCGACATGGGATTCGATTCCGGGTCTCCAGGATCGCGCCCTGAGCCAAAGGCAGGCGCCAAACCGCTGCGCCACCCAGGGATCCCACATAGTTATACTTTAATTACAAACCATATGGGCCTGAATCTTCTAGTTTATGGGAAGACACCTAATGATGGATTCAGTTCCTTTAGGGCTTATGAGAATTTTCATGATTTTTTTTCTTGAGTGGAATTTTTTGTTGATTAAAAATTTCTAATTTATTTCATTTGATTTCTCAACGTTTTTGGCAAAATGTTTTTCAAAATATATTTACAAGACTTCATGGTTTGTAATTTGATGCCTTTTTTCCTTTCATAGATATTTTTCTTGATTCATGTTGATAGAGTTGCACTATTTTTATTAATTCTTTGAGATAACCAAGTTTATAGTTGTGACTTATGCTTTTATATATTTGGTTTTTATTTCATTAATTTCTGTTTTTTCCTTTATTATTTCCTTTCTTCTACTTTATTTAAGCCTGCTGTGCTCTTCTTTTTCTGGTATATCAAATGGATGATCAGCTTATTAATTTTCAATACTTCTTCTAGAATCAAGAGACTCATTGGGAGAGGAAGCTTGAAATCAAAACGGGTAAACAACAAGAGCCATGAATTGGCCCTGAGGATCTAGCACTTTGCCCCTGCCAGAAGCTTACTGATTTTGAGTACAGCTAGCAGCAAAGGCAAAGTAATTAAAAAAAAAAAAAAAAGGTAGCCGAGAATTACCAAAACTGAAAACCAGCACTGACCCAGCTCAATCCCTGATTGTATTATAGTGACCAGTCTGCCACCCTATTGATTTATAGAGGAAAATGTAAATACTCTGGTGGAAGTATCATCTGGATACCATTCAGTTCTTTTTTAAAATAGATATTTTATTATTTTATTTATTAGAGAGAGAGAAAGCATGCAGGGGGAGGAACAGGGAGAGATGGACAAGGAGACTTTGTTCCAAGCACAGAGCCCAATGCAGGGCTCAATCCCATAACCCTGAAATTACGACCTGAGCAGAAACCAAGAATCAGATGCCCAACCAACTGGGCGACGCAGGTGCCCCCCATTCAATTCTTTTGTACATGTGTCCAGCATACAATAACAATTAGCCATTATCTTGAATAAGAATTACCATATAATGAATAACAAGAGAGAAGAATACACTACACGCATACGCACAGATGAAAAAACAGTAATGAAAAGAAAGTAAATAATGAATTTCAACAGATGGTTTGATGTTATAGGACAAATTGAATTTCTAGAACTGAAAAAGATAATATATGATATGAAAAACCCATCTTTAAGAGCAGACTTATTGTAGCAGAATACAGGATAAGTGAGCTGAAATACAGATCAACAGAAAGTAATGGAGATAAAAGGAGATATATACATGATAGAACTGTGAGATACACTCAAAAGATCTAACATTGGTATAACTGGAGTCCCAGAAGAGAGGAAAGAATGGTCAAATATTTTCCAAAAACTGAACAAAGACTTTCATTTCTCAGTAGAATCTATAAAATCACTGCAAGCCAACATTTCCATGCCCTAAGTATAAAAATAACACCAAAAAGATAATGTACTTGATTCATTCTACACTGTAAAACTTACCAAGGTTCTTTTGTAGCAAGGAGAAAACCAGAACACTATGTTACCTATTTTCCATGTAGGTGGATCAGCAGTTAAAACGGAATATTTGTAGATATTCTGACCATACACATAATATGAAATTTGTTTCCTTTGCCATTGGTTATGCAGAAAAAGTCCTGGGATTCAAACCTTTATTTATTTAGAAAAAGAAGGAATTGCAGGATGGGACAGAGGGAGGTAGGAAAGTAAATGAAAGAAAGATTCAGGTGCCGAATAGAAATGCTGTTTCTATCTCACAACGGTTAAAGTAGACCTTTGGAAATATGGAGATTATGAATTTGGAGACACTTATCTGGTTTCTGGACATATAGCATAAAATATACAGTGGATAAAGCCTCTATTTCAGATAGCAGATTCTACATCACTTCAGGCAGATGTCCTTACCCAGTGAGACCAAGTTAGTATAATTCTCCAACATCACATCTCTGTACAAATCCCTCTGATCGGAATTTAGGCATTCCCACTCCTCCTGAGAAAAGTCTATGGCAACATCACTGAATGTCAATGGCACCTGAAACAACAAACCCATGTATTATTCATAACAGTAAAGAAAAAAATGTTCAAGATGAAATGATTGAATTGCAGTAAGGGGGCAATATAGAAAAACAAATAGACTGAAGTTACGAGATCATGACATGATTAGACAAGAATAAATATATTAACTTCCGAAGTAGCATGCCAACAGTCTAGAATTCTGTTGGAGTGCACACAATTTCTTTAAAAATAAAGGACAACGTAAATACCTAAATTATGAAAATGAATAAAGTAAACAGACTTTCACAGTTAAATGAAACAGTATATATAAGCACATTACCTACTATGTACCTAAATCACATACTATTAGTAAATGCAAGTTCTTCTATCTTTTCTCTTCAAGGAACAGGTAAGAAGAATTGTTCATTTTCCCTCAAAATGAGTTATAAAATCTCTTCCAGCTAAGATGAGTAACATGGATTAGACTTACCTTCCCATGTGAAATAACCAAAAACATGAACTAATTGTATTAAACAGTGGTTTTCGAGACAAAATATTGGGCAGTGATCCCTGAGAGACAAGTAACACATGAAGTGAGCCTTATGATTGCCATGGCTTACTGCTAGGAGACAGTATTACTACACAATTACTAGAATGGCTAAAATTTAAATAGACCAACCATTTTAAGTGTTGCTGGAGTTGTGAAAAAAAATGGAGCTCACACACTGATGGTGGGAATGTAAAGTGATAAATCACTTTGAAAAATAGTTTATTGATTTTGTAAAAAGTTAAACATATTCCACTCCTAGTGTTTACTCAAAAGAAATGAAAGCATATGTCCACACAAAGATTTGTGCATGAAGGTCCATAGCAGCTTTACTTGCAATAGCCAAAAAGTGAAAAGAACTCAAATATCCATCAACAGAAGAATGGATAGACAAATTTTTATATATGCTGAGAACAGAATACTAATCAGCAATTAAATAGAATGCACTACTAATAAATGCAACAATATGGATGAATCTCAAAATAAATATGCTTAATGAAATAAGATTAAAAAGGGCATATGATGTATGATTCTATTTATACAAAATATTAGAAAATGTAAACCAACTTATAGTGGCAGAAAGCAGAACAGCAGATGCCTGCGCATGAAGGGCAATGTTGGGGGCAGGTAGGAATGGGCAATTATAAAGGGGCATGAGAAAAATTTTGGAATGATGGATATGCTCATTATCTTGGCCATAGTAATAGTTTCACAGGTATATACACAAGTCAAATTTATCAAATTCTATACTTTAAATATGAGTAATTCATTGTCAGTTGTATTTCAATAAACCTGCTTTACAAAGACAAAATATTTAATTTTATGTTAATTATACTTCAAAAAGCTGATAAACTTTCTATCTTAGGAAATAGAGTTTGTGTAAAATTAAGTAATTTTATCAAGATATATGTCAGATTATGCATCATAAGCATTTCCTTTATTCTCACAAATTAATGTTTTCATTTAGTCCCTAAGACATCAGATTTAATCTATTTTAAAGTACTAAAGTAGTATTAATATTATTAAAGTAATATTAAATGTTAAAGTATTATACTATTATGATATTTAGGTTGAACACAAATCTTAACCTCTTCCTCACTGTTCAGTATCATCTACCACTTATAGTTCTAGATGATCTTCCTTTCTACAATCTGTTACAGAACTCCTGTTCCTAGTTAGAATATAGGATATAGGATTATCAGAACAACTGATTTACTCAAGACCAGCAATTTCTCTTTCAATACAAAATAGACCTTACTACCTTATTAAATTCTCAGTGATTCCCTTAGCCAGAGCTCTGATGTCTGTCTGTCTCTCTCAGCATGCACCAATACCATCTCTAGCCAAACCTAAAAGCTTTTTAAAGCTGAGATCTCATCTCACACGTGAGCCTGAGACCATAACCCAATTCTCCTTTGTCTTCCTGGAAAACTAAGGAGAAAGTTTTCCCTCTTGTGGCCAAATAGGTCAATTTCCTTTTCTTTCTTTCTTTCTTTCTTTCTTTCTTTCTTTCTTTCTTTCTTTCTTTCTTTCTTTCTTTCTTTCTCTTTCTTTCTTTCTTTCTTTCTTTCTTTCTTTCTTTCTCTTTCTTTCTTTCTTTCTTTCTTGCTTTCTTGCTTTCTTGCTTTCTTGCTTTCTTTTTTTTTCCTTTTTTTCCTTTTTTTTTTTTTTTGGTGGGAGGAAGCAAAGGGAGAGAGAGACTCTTAAGCAGACTCCATGTCCAGCATGGAGCCCAACATGGGGCTCAATCTCACAACCCTGAGATCATGACCTAAGCTGAAGTCAAGAGTTGGACACAACCAACTGAGCCACCCAGGTGCTCTAGGACACTTATTTCTATATCATAAACTACAAACCTGACAAGTTTAGCTCAAATATTTCCTTCAAGGTACTTCACTCTTGAACTGCGCCAGCACTGCTTTTTGACAGAAGGCTGAACACATAAAAGATGAATGGATTTTTTTAATGAATAATTTCAAGTAAGTTATAAAGAAAGGGAGCAAATGAGGATGCCATCCTTTTCTGTAAGGGTAGAAACCATGAATCAGAGATACAGCTTTCATAGTTAGGAGGCATGGGGATAAAGAATGAAAGTTTACATGACTTAAAAATCATAGTATTTCAGGAGGGAGACACACAACCACTTACCCAGGTCATGGTTTTCAAACTGCTGATCTTCCTCAGGTTCTCTCTATTAGAGAATCCAATTTCAAAGATGCCAGAGCTGGGAGAGGAAAAAGAGGCCTTGAGGTCTGGTGTATCTCAGAATACCAAAAATTATTTAAGGTAATATAGCTTTTCTTCTTTCTTATTTATTCCTGCTTCCCACTGTCCTTGCTCACTCTCCACCCTCCCAAACACATGAACACGTGTCAGGGGATATAGAAATCCAGACAAACCCAGGCCCTTCCCTGTACCTACAGATATAAGCCATGCAAGAGTGTATAAGAGCACAGGCACTCTTGCACCAGAGCTAGATTCAGACACCCACACTGCCTTAATTCTCATAATTATCAAGCCAACTAAAACCCAGCCTGGGTTGTTCAGTAATATTGAACAGATCCTCATCTAGGCCTATCTTTCAGGGTAAAGACCAAGCCACACAACACAAACTACAACAATCTTCATGTGTCTGGGTGGACCTGGACATGAAATCTTTTGCACCAGATAAAAGACAGAAGCAGTAGAAACCAACCTAAAACCTTGACCACTGTATAACTATCTGCCCATGTGAAGCCTTATCCCTAAGCTAGAGCTATGACTTTCAAGATTCTCTGGGCTAACCAACCTGGATTTCCCTATTAGGATCTACTTTTCTGCCATGAGTCTTGCCTGTGCCCCCAGAAACCAACACCCCCAGTACCTACTAGAGAAGAGTGAATTCATGCTTACTGAAGCCATATAGCAATACATAGGTTTTGGCAGCCCTCTATGTTTTGATAGTCTATACACATTAACATTTAATTCTGCAGTGCAGTTATTACCTCAGTTCAACAGATGAAAACATAAAAGTTCAAAGAATCTTGAAGACATTTTAAAATAATTTTTTTAAAAAGAATTTTAAAGACATTTCTCCATATCACAAATAATAAGTAGAAGTGATGTGTTTTGAATCACATTTCTATACTTAAAAGGCCAACTTATTTTTCCAACTATTGCCTTTGAATCCAGATTTTTTGTTTCCTTATGTGAAACCTAAGAATAGGCAATTAAGACATCACCTATCAAAAGATTTACTAAAGAGATGTTTTCAAGCAATAAGGTACTATCATTTATAGGTATTCATTTTTTCAGACTTTAAGGGTTGATGATGCACCACATATAATATGGTTGAAGGAAAAAGAGCATTGCTGTGATGTCCTGTAGACTTGTGAGAACCTAGTGCGTTTGAGACAGAACAGAATTCTGCATAAGAATTTAACCATGAAAGGTCATTTCTGAGTCTCTCTCCAAAGGAGATAACTGTAAAATGTGCCAGTTAAATTTTTTTTTAAACTGGAGAGAAATTTAAAGGTACGAAATCTAAAGGTACATAAATGGGTGGCTAATTAAATAACTATAGTGCATTCATACAGTGGAAAATGAAGTAGACTTTGAAAATGATTGTGCATTCCATTGGTTCTCAATGGGGAAACGTTCAGCAATGTCTGAAGACATATTTGGTTGTCAAAATGTGGGAAGGGGTACCATTGTTTCTTTTTTTAAAAGATTTTATTTATTTATTTGAGAGAGAATGAGAGAGAGAGGAGGCAGAGGGAGAGGGAGAAGCAGACTCCCCGCTGAGTAGGGAGTCTGATGTAGGGCTCAATCCCAGGACTCCTGGATCATGACCTGAGCTGAAGGCAGATGCTTAATCAACTGAGCCACCCATGTGCCCCCAGTGCCATTGTATGTATTAGATAGAGAACCAGGGATCCTGCTAAGCATCCTATAATGCACAGGAAAGCCCCTCACAACCAAGAATTATCTAGCTAAAATTATCAACAGAACTGAGGATGAAAAAGCCTGAAGTAAACTCATTAAAGCAAGACAACATAATCCAGAATCTGTATATTATCCACAGTGCCACCATACAATAACAATTATTAAACATGCAAAGAAACAGGAAAAAGTTTACTAATAACCAAGAGAAAAAATCTCTCTCTGTAGAAACAGACCCAGAGATAACCTACATAGTGGAGCTAGTAGACAAGGATTTGAAAACATTATGATTAAGATGCCAAAAAAAAAATAGAGGAAAACATGGGTAAAGTTGGATTGAAAATGGGCTCAGGGCAGCCCCCGTGGCACTGCGGTTTGGCGCCGCCTGCAGCCCGGGGTGTGATCCTGGAGACCCGAGATCGAGTCCCACGTCGGGCTCCCTGCATGGAGCCTGCTTCTCCCTCTGCCTGTGTCTCTGCCTCTCTCTGTCTCTCTCTGTGTTGCACATGAAAAAATAAATAAAATCTTTTAAAAAAAAAGAAAAAAAAAGAAAATGGGCTCAGTTGGTAAAGTATGCAACTACTGATCTCATAGTTGTGACTTAAAGCCCCAGGTTGGGTGTAGAGCTTACTTAAAAAGGGACGCAGGGCCACCTGGTTGGTTCAGTCAGAATGCAAAAGGAAGTATATCAATAGAGATTTAGAATCCTAAAGATTCACATGAACATTTTGTAATTATAAAAATATAGTAGTGAAAATTAAGAATGCATTTGGTAGTCAGTATAAAGTCGAATGAACAATAATCTTATGCAGAGAGAAAAAAGAACAGAACATTAAAGAAATACAGGAAAGTCAAAACATGAAATTGAACACCTAAAAAAATAGGACAGAAAATTTATTTGAAGAAATAATGTACAAAAACATCACAAATCTCCATGAAATGTTTTGATGCATAAATTAAAAAAGTCATCAAAGCAAACCAGATAAAGTAAGGAAATCCATACCTAGGCACAGCATGGTCAAACTGTTGAAAAACAGAGTTTAAAAACATATCCTAATAGCATGTAGTTTTAAAAAAGATGACAGTTAAAAGAAAACAACAAGAAAGAGTTCATTTCTCAACGAAACTATAGTGGCCTGATGAATGGAATTTTATCTTTAAAGTGTTGAAAGAAAAAAAATGACAACTGTGAAGTTTATACCCAGAGAAAATATCTTTCAGAAATGAAGGAAAGATCCTTTTCTAACAAAAGCTTAGAGAATTTCTTATTAACAAGAAATACTAAAGGACAACAGTCAGGCTAAGGCAAATAATCCCAGGTGGAAGCATGGATGTGCAAAAAGCTATGGCATATTAAATATATGACTAATATAACTAAACAGATGGATTGTTTAAAGCAACAAAAATAATATTGCTTGTGGGGCTTGTAATACAGGAAGAAGAAATGACAATACTACCATAAATGGAGTTAGACTATTAAAATGTTTTTATATTATTTGATATGTAGTAAAAGCCCTAATTTAAGGGAGATTGTCTTAAAGATGCATTCTATAATAGCTCAATTAACTATTAAAAGAATTATACAAAGATGTACAACCAGAAAATCCTAATAGAGATAAAATGAAATAATAAAAATACATGATTAATACAAAAGAACACAGGTAAAGAGGAATAAAGAAATAAAAATGGAACAAGACAAAAAATATATTGCAAGATGACAGACTTAAGCCAAATTGTATCAGTAATTCTAGTAAAATGTAAATGTACCAAATATCGCAATTAAAATATAAGATCTTCATATTAGATTAAAGAGAAAAACAGGATCAATTATGCTGCCTATAAGAAATACACTTTAAATGTAAAGACACAAATATATTAGACAATAATTAGAAAAACACTAGTATTGGTATATCAATAACAGATACAATAAATATGTCATACAATTTAAGAAGAATATGGTAGTCCTACATTTCTTATAACATAGCTTTAAAATATAGAAAGCAAAGGTCAACAGAACTAAAGGATAGACAAAGTTATAATTGAAGTTTGAGAGTTTAATACTCTCTATTGGTAACCAATAACAGGAAGAGAAAAAAAATCCAGAGGGCCATAGAAGTTTGAACAGAATTAATCAAATTGACCTAATTGAACATGCTTCTAAATTAAAGACTACACATTCTTTTCAAATGCTCAGAATATATTTATCAGAATGTTCTGAGCGATAAAACAAGCATCTATAAATTTCAAATGATTAATATCAAAAAAGAATGTATATATTTCTAAGCCTTTGGAATTAGAACTTAAAAACAGGTATTTCTCAGATGTTTCCAAATATAAAAAGTTCATCTTTAAATACGTATAGGTCAAAAACAAAATCATAAACTGGAAACCAGAAAATATTTTGAGCTGAAGGTATAACATAAAAAAACTTGTGAGATGTGCTCCAACCAATGCTTACAAAGACATTTTTTAGCTTTAAATATGTTGTTTTGTTTTTTATAAATGCCACTCATTGTTTAATCTCCATCATAGTTGTTAGGTGTACTACAGATATATTGACACAGCAAGTATATTGGTAGTGAAATGATGGAAATCCTTTGTCAAATTACATCAATGCTAAATAAATCTGGAATTTTTCTCCCAGTGGAGAGCATGAGCATTTGTAATAACTGTTCTCTTAGTTTTTTCTTTCTATTCTTTGATCTCCTTCATCCAAACATAAATGTATGTATTATTTAAGTAGAAAGGTTAAAAATAAATGATTTACCTTTGGAAGCTAGAAAAAGAAAAGCAAATTTAGCCTATAGAAAGTAGAGCATACTAAAAGAAACCAGTGACAAAACCTCACATATACAACAAAGAAAAATCAATAAAGCCAAAAACTACCTCACTGAAGAGATAAAGTTGATAAGCCTCTTACAAGTCAAGAAAATAAGTGTCAATATCAGGAATATGGAAGGAGATATCACTACATATATTACAGACATTAAACTGGTAACAATTTCATGAACAACTCTATTGTTGAAAATATATATGAAATTTTAAAATGCCTTGAAAATATAATTTAACTGAACTAATATAAGAAATGAAAAATCTGAATATTGTTATACTTATTAAAGAAATAAAATCTTTACTAAGGACCTTCTCATAAAAATGTCAGCCTGAGAGGCTTCAGTGGCAAATTCTCCCAAACATATAAGGAATTTAAAATACCAGTCAAACACAGTATCTTCTAGAAAACAGGAAAAAATGGACCATATCATGAGGCATAACTATGGTATCAAAACCTGACAGGGACATTAATTACAAGAAAGGAAAATTACAGTACATCTCTCATGAACATTGATGTAAGCATATCAAACCAAATATTAGCAAGGATATTAAACCAAATAAGGAATCACAGGGTGGCTCAGTGGTTTAGTGCCTGTCTTTGGCCTAGGGCATGATCCTGGGGTCCCGGGATCAGATCCTGCATTGGGCTCCTTGCATGGAGCCTGCTTCTCTCTCTCTCTGTGTCTCTCATGAATGATTAAATAAAATCTGTTAAAAAAAAAACAAATATTACCAGTGATATAGAGGGCAAGAGAGATTTAGTCTAGGAATATAAAAGTAATTTAATTAAAAAAATCAATCAACATAACCTTCCAACTTTAAATAATAAAGGAGAAAGCCATGTACATGTCATTATGTGCAGAAACTTTGATAATATTCAACCACTGCTCATAATAAAAATTCTTGGCAAACTAGGAAAAGAAGGGTACTTCTTTTATTTGATAAAGGGGATCTATAGAATTAAACTACAACTATCATGATATGAGAGGTGGAATATGGATCACTGTCCTGAGTTCAGGAACAAGGCAAACTGGTCCATTATTACTAGTTGTACTAAATTTTGTACTGTAAGACCTATCCAATACCATATGGAGGGGAAAAAGTAAAATGAAAGGTATGAAGATTGGAAAAAAAGTAAAATCATTTTTATTTGCAGATAATATGATTTTATACATAAAAATTTCAGTTCTACAAACTATTAGATTAAATGAATTTATTAGCAAGATTGTTGAATAAAAGGCCAAAGTATAAAACAATTAATTGTATTAAAACAGTTATTGGAAAAGTAAAATTTAAAATCCCAACAGTTGGGATCCCTGGGTGGCGCAGCGGTTTGGCGCCTGCCTTTGGCCCAGGGCGCGATCCTGGAGACCCGGGATCGAATCCCACATCAGGCTCCCGGTGCATGGAGCCTGCTTCTCCCTCTGCCTATGTCTCTGCCTCTCTCTCTCTCTCTCTCTCTCTCTCTCTCTCTCTGTGACTATCATAAATAAATAAAAATAAAAAAAATAAAATCCCAACAGTTTATAAAAAACCTATAAAGTACAATACTTTGGAATAAATCTAACAAAAGAAGTAACAAGACTTTTAAACTGAAAACAACAAAACATTAAGGGACTGAAGAAGAATTAAATAAATGTAAACATAATCTGTGTTCATGAATTAGAAGACTCAATTTTAAATATCAATTCTAAGTATCTATTGATTTGATGCATCTCCAACAATGTCAGGAGGGTTTGGTTTTAGAAAATTATGAAATTGTTCTACAATTATGAAAATGCAAAGAACCTAGAACAGTCAGGGCAATTCTGAAGAACAGAGTTGTCAAAATCACATTAGATATCAAGACATGATATAAAGCTACTGTAATTAAAACAGTGATACTGACACAGGATTGAAAAATAGACCAATAGAATAGAGAGTGCAGAAAGAGACTTGCACGTATACAGTCACACTTTTCACAAATAAAGTCTGACTGCAATTTAGAGCAAAAAGGATAGTCTTTTTCAACAAAAGGTGCCCGAGCAATTGGGGGTCTGTGTGCAAAACGTAATTTTGACATTGATCCCACTAAATACAGATATAAATCCAAGATGGATCATATGCCTGAATTTGAAAACTGACACAATAAATTTTCTGGAAGAAGAAACTGGAAAACATCACGATAATGGATATGAAAAAATTTCCTTTTTTGGTTTAATTTTTATTTTCACTTATTTTAGACTTAGAGAAAAGTTGCAAGATGAGTACAGAGTTCTTTTTACCCCTCACCCAATGTTAACATCTTACATAGGACAATTATCAAAACCAGGAAATTAACATTAGTACAATACTACGGATGGCATATCTTTTTTTTTTTTTTTGATGGCATATCTTATTCAAATATCACCAGTTTATCACACTAACGTCCTTTTCTTTTCCAGGATCCTATAAATGATCATACATTGCATTTAGCTGTTATTTCTCCTTAGTCTCTTCCAATCTCCACAGTCTTCTTATGGTAAGTAATAGTTTTCAACTGCTGTTATAAAAAACTACCACAAATTTAACTTAAAAACAACACATATTTATCATCTCACAATTTCTTTGAACCCAGAGTCTGCACACAGTTTAGTTGGATGCTCTCATTAGGCTGATCTCATAAACTGTAAACAAGGTATTGGCTGGGATGTGTTTTCATTTAGAGGTTCAACTGGGGAAGAATCTACTTCAGAGTTCATTCAGATTGTTGGCAGAATTCATTTCCTTGCAGCTATGGGGCTGAGGGCCCCTTTTGCTGGCTGTCCACTGGTGGACAACCTCAGGTTCTAGAGGCCACCTGCAGTTTCTGGCAACAATGGGCTTCTCCAGCATTGCCACTTACTTCATTGAGCCCACGAAGAGAGTCTCTAGCTCTAGTCCACTATAATGGAGTCTTATATGACATAACATAACCACAACAGTGACTTGCCATTTCTTTTCTTTTCTCTTACCATAAAAGCTAACCTTATCACAGGAGTGACATCCCCCTTACCTTTGCTATTTTCTATTGGTTAAAGCAAGTAACAGGTTCTGCTTGTACTCCAGGCATGAGGATTATGCAATGGCACAGACACGGAGTGGGAAGCACTCAGGTGGTCACTCTAAAGTCTGTCCACCACACCTAATCTTCATGACCTTTTCATTTTGGAGGAGTACCAATCATGTTTTTTTGTCAAATATCCTCCCACTTGGTTTTTCTAATATTTTGTAATTGGAATGAGTTTGTGCATTTTTTGGCAGTATCACAGCAGTCTCGTGTCCTTCTCTTCACATAAGAAAGGGTTCATGACACTAATGCCTTATTACTGGTGATGTTAACCTTGATGGCTTTATTCAACTGCTTCTGCTGGGTTTCTCTACTGTAAAGTTATGACCTTTCCCTTTGTTGTTAAAAAGCATCTTGGGTAGTGGGGAATATTTTAGACACTCTGCAAATCCTTTTTCTCCTCAAATTTTCACCCACTAATTTTAGCATCTATCAATTGATTGCGTCTGAAACAATTATTACCATGGTGTTTGCCTAAATGGTCATTTCCTATGTTCCTCTTTCCTTCTACACTTAACCAGAATTCTATCATAAAGAAGAGCTGTCCCTTGTTCCCCAGGAAAAGATGTTTTAAACAGAACATATATGCAATAACCATACAAAAAAATATTGGTAAATAGCTCTGTTAAAATCAGGGACTTCTGTTCATTTTATCATTAAGAAAGTAAGAAAGCTAATGAAATATTTTTTTCTTTCTCTGTTTCTCTCTTTCCATACACACACACACATACACACACAGAGAGGCATATGCATATGTTTATATATACTCGCAAAGGACTTGTATTCAAAATATACACAAAATTCCTACAAATCAATAGGAAAATGACTAAGAAAGACTAAAAATGGACAAAAGACTTGAAGAGACCTTCATAAGAGTATATCAAAATGGGCAGTATCATACAAAAAGATGCTTATATCATTACTTATCAGACAAATGCAAATTAAAATCACAATGAGATACTACTACACACACATCAGAATGACTAAAATTAAAATTATTAACAATAGCAAGTGATGGCCAGCTTGAGAAGTAACTGTATCCTGCAGTGGAGTGCAAATTAAGTCAACCACTTCCACCCCTAAGTAGATATCCAGGAAAAACAAAAACATATGCCCACAAAAGAACTTGTACAAGAGTGTTCATAGATGGTTTATTCATAATAGTCAAATATGAGAAACAACCCATCATCATGAGAATGAATAAAGTGTGGTGTGGTCACACAAGGGAGTTCTCATAATGTGATCATATTCTGGCAGGGCTGCTAGAGACAGAATGATGTCTCCTCCTATGAACTCCCAAAGCAGGTCACCTGGATTTCGCTAGTGGCATCTCACATCTTCTTTTTTTATTTTTTTAAAGAATTTCTTTATTTATTTATGAGAGACACACAGAGAGAGAGGCAGAGGAAGAAGCAGGCCCCCTGTGGGGAGCCTGATGCAGGACTCAATCTAGGACCCCAGAATCACCACCTGAGCCAAAGGCAGACCCTCAAGCTGAGCCACCCAGGTTCCCCTTACATCTTCTATCTTACTTATTACTATTCTGATTTCATTTCCTTACTGGATAACAAGTCATTTGAGGAGAGCAACTATATCTTTCTGTCATTGTATTAGACTGAGTACAAGTATATTGACATATTGTAAATGTCTGGTATTTTACTTGAATTTCAAAACTAGAAATTTATCCTTAGGGACTGATTGTAAAAGGACATAAATATCCATGCATAATGATGTTCATTATAGACTAATTCTAGTTGGTAGTCAAAAATTAGAAACATAATAGCTAACAGTAGACAACAGGTTAAATGAATTATGGAGAGAAGGACTTGGGGGCCCTGAGAAGGGTGATCCATCTGCATGGCCTCACACAGAATTCACGGATTTGCCACTATTAGGCAGGACATTTCAGCAGAAGGAAAAGAAAGGGGCTCATATCTTTAAAATTCAAGTGTATTTAATGAATAATGAGGAAACACAAACTCACCTGAACTTTAATTTTTAGATGTCTAACAAAAATTCTTTTCTCTCAGTATCCCCCTCCCCCCTATTTTTAGAGACAGGTAGCACTGGGAAAAGACAAGGAAATTATGAAACATCAGGGTTTTCTTGGATAGCACAGCAACTTGGAAAACCCTGCATGACTACACACTCTCACCTAGTCCCAAACACACACAGCCAGAATAGTAGAAACGATACTGGAATAGTGTTGACCTTGCAGTATAAGAGAGGCCAGGATCACTGACGTCTAGGGAGAAATCGGTGTCTAATTCACAGCAGGTTGCTGGGGCCAGAGTTCTGGAAATGCTGTGGTTATGAAACATGCAGCTGACGTTTAGCAGTTTCCAAGGAGGAACCTTCCAGGAGGGGCTCCTACTCTTGGGACCTCACCAGGTCTTCCCAGAAGCCTGCCGTGGGGCCAATTCCAGCTTCAAAATATCTCATCTCAAGATCAAGTCTGTGTCATCTTGCTGTGATTCTCCATTCTTCCATTCTAAGGCTCAGAATCTGGCTTCCCTCTTTTATCTGCGGCCGGCCCCAAGTGGCTGTGCGGAGACAGGGCAGAGGATCCGCGGAGCCTGGAGCCACGAGTTCCAGTGACAACCCACACGGCCACGACCGTCGGTCACCCATCAGCCACGAAGTTAAATAAACACAATCAAGTATCTGTCACTGACACACAAGCGCGGACGCCGTCACTGAGACACACTGTCACAGTGTCACACACACATAAACACACACACACCCAGGCACACACGTCTCTTGTAAGCACACAAATCCCTGCTGCTCACGCAGACACAGGCCTGAGACTCCGGGGCTCCACACGCCCTGTCAGTTCCGACTGTCCTCGCCTGGAGAGCCTCTCACCCCCTCCAAGGGTTCCCATCCGGCTCTGGTCAGAAACTGTGGCTGCCTCCGCTGAATTTTAACCTTCGGATAGGTCCTACTCACCACGTAGGGACCACAGCTGCTCCGACACCGGAAGAGGAGCCACCGGTCGAGGGGGATGCGAGCCCGGTGGCTTCTGGGAAATGCAGTCCCGCCGGCCGGGAGCGGGAGGTGCAGGCGCCTGTGCTCGGAGTGCGCAGGCTCAGGCGTTTGCCGGCTGCTGGCGGGTAGGACGAGCCGACCTGTGGAGGATCGATCTTGATCTCCAGTGGTCCTGCGTGGGTGGAGGAGACGAGTGGAACTGGAGTCCAGGCTGTAGAAAACCGAGCAGGGGCAGCGGACTCCAGAAGCCTCGACCCTGCTTGCGGGGAAGTGGAGGTAGCGGGCTACTGGGGATGGTGGTACGGTAGGTGCGAGCTCTGTGAAGAGACCGGGAGTAGGACCTTTCCAAAGGTAAAATTCAGCGGAGGCAGCTGTCGTGATCCCAGGGTCCTCGGATGAAACCAGCCATCCCACCCCCTCTTCAGCGAGGAGACCATTTCTCCTTCTCCCTCGGCCCCTCCTCTCGCTCATACTCGCTCTCTTCTCTCCCTCTCAAATAAATAAATAAAACCTTAAAATAATAATAATGAAACAAACGCATACTTAACCTTGCTGTGCTCCCGGCTCTACTCCGGGCGCTGCTGCTACCCTGGGGTCCTACTTGAGCCGAAGGCAGTTGCTTCACCAAACGAGCCACGCCGTTGCCCCTATACGTTTGTTTGTTTGTATGTATGTTTTTATGTATTTATTTATTATTTATTGAAGTTCAATTTGCCAACATATAGCATAACATCCACAATGATTTGGCAGGTGTTTGGGTTTTCGTTCTCTGTGACACTGTAGAACCCGTTGTGTGTGTGTGTGTGTGTGTGTGTGTGTGTGTGCGTGGTTGTGTTTCTGGTTGTGGTTTGTTTCAGAATTTGTTCTTTGAATGTGAAAGTGGCTTGTATTTCAGATTTTGAGGTTATATAAAATCTATTAAGCCCTCTTCCTCCTCACACCTACATCCCCATCACTCCTCATGCCCAGTAAGTTGTCTTTCCATTAACACTGAGTCTGAGTGACTTTTATCCAAGACACATCCTAGCAGGGCTGACTCATTCATGAGTCACAGTAGCAAAATGCTTAGGGCCCACAATACTTTTGGAGGCACACAAAAAGTCATGTATGTATGTATGTTTATATGTATTTATTGTTATTTTTTATTTTATTATTTATTTTATTTTATTTTATTTTTTAAGTCTTTTCAAAGTCAGAATTAAAAACGAACTTTCAGGTCGAAGCAAATGTTTGTTAAAGAAACAATATATTAATTTTTATATATTATATTTATATATTATTTTATATATTTTATATATTATATTTATATATTTTATATATAATAATTATACTACTATTAGTAGTAGTATACCTGAACAGTCATAAAATATATTGTTTTCTCTTTTTTTATGGAGGAAGGACCCATGAAAGTCATAATGCAGCTCAGCATCTTAGCCAAATCAAATCAGATTTCTATCCATCCAAATACCTCTTCCAACTCCACACTGGGACTTGGGAATACAGCACCGTACCCTCCAACTTTAGGTGCAACTGCCTGTGAACTCTGAGCTCTCATGAGAGCCCCTCCATGGGTCCAGTATGGAGTGCAGCATTTCCTTCCCCAGCTGTGAGCACCTTGAAAATGAAATTTTTTTTATTTCATTTTTATCTATTCATAGACACAGAGAGAGAGAGAGGCAGAGACACAGGCAGAGGGAGAAGCAGGCTCCATGCAGGGAGCCTGTTGTGGGGACTCCATCCGGAGTCTCCAGGATCACACCCCAGGCTGCAGGCGGCGCCAAACCGCTGCGCCACCGGGGCTGCCCTGAAGATGAAATGTGAATGTGTGTTTCAGGCTCCTAAGAAAATTTTCCTTCCCAGACTTCAGAATAAACAGCAAGTGTGAGTGCCATGATGTGATAAATATGAGAGGTTATATACAACTGATAAATTATTGAACACTACATCTGAAACTAACAATGTAATATGTTGGCTAACTGAATTTAAATTTAAATTTAAAAAGTTTTACTGAGGGGGGCACTTGACAGGATGAGCACTGGGTGTTATGTTATATGTTGGCAAATTGAACTCCAATAAAAAATATACTAAATAAATAAATAAATAAAGTGAAAAATTTGAGTGCCTTTGTGACTATACATGGAATTATATAATATGCATTTTTGGAGGTCTTTGTGACTTTAGTTATGAGACTGTGTCTATCTGTAAGATTTAAAATTTATGTGGTATTTTGAAAGATACACTTTTCTTATATGTGCATTCTGTACATACTGTGAATGTGAATCCATCTGTAAACAGGCTTGTGTGAGAAGCTGCGTGACCTTAAGCTGGATATGTGTGATTTCAATTATATAAATATAAAACCCTGTGATATTAAGACTATATTCATTTGTAAGTGACCATAAACCTACTTAATCTTTTCAACAATGAAATAAAGAAAGGAATATGACATCTTTTTGGAGCAAGAACTTTAAGATTTGAGTAAAAGAGGATTTGTCATTTATATGTCAAATCATTTGGATATTTTATGTTTACATATTTTTTTAAGGGGAAGAATACAAATCAGCATATCTTTCATGAAAGAAGGAATTCATAGTCCCATGTTCTGTATGCAAAAGGTTGCAGCTTTTGTGTCTACCTTCTGTCCCGAAGTAAGCTCCATTCTCCTAAGCTGTGAAGGAATTTTTATAGATAAGTTTGAAAAGCCCCGGACTAAAGACATAATTTACACATAGAGAAGCAATTTGGCTTAGGGCAGATAATTAGGAGTAGGACTAGGGAGTCATGACTGGAATTCTGTGTCAAGCATTGTTATTTCTATTTGCTGAAGAGTAAACTGGTTCAGAGAAGACAACTGTTTAAGATCATTCAGTTGGTCCATCAGAGAACTACTTGCCATATTTCAAATTATAGGTAATCAAAACATTGTTACTAGTAATCTAGTGAAAGCTATATAAATAGAACACATTACATAAGGGGAAAATGTACAAATGATTGCTGACTTGTCATTAAAAAATGGAAAGACTGAAGACAATGGAGCAATATAATTAAAGGGCCAAAAGAAAAGAAATGAGAAAGAATAACCCCAAATTATTCATCCAGTAAAAATATCCATCAGTAATGAAAAGCAAAATGAAGATATTTTTAGATTAAAAAAAAAAGAGAGAATTTATGATCAGAAGACCTTAACTACAGGGAATGCTAAAGGAATTTCTGCAGGCTGAAGGGAAAGATATCAAAGGAAAACAGATTGTTAGGAAGAAAAGAAGTGTACACAAAATAGTAAATATATGGGGTACCTTATTCTTTCTCAGTGTCTTTAAAACTAACATTTTGTTGTGTGATTTAAGGCATATATAAATGTAACATATAATAAGTTCGATATAAAGCATAAAAGTAAATGGAACATTATAGATACAGCTGAGATGGACTGAGCCCACTACAGCCTATCTCCCCAATGGATTAAAACTAAAAACTCTGTACAAAATACAAAGAGCAACTACCTGAGGACTTTGAAAAGCAAATAATATCAGGCAGATTAAGGAGAGAAATAAAAACTTGAAGATCAATTCATATGGCATGGTGAATTTCCTTTAATTATTCATTTTCCCCCTTCTTTTGTCTCCTGGCTTTGAACTGATGGTTGACCAAACTGGGAAATAGCCTGGGAACAGAGAGGCAAAAATACTGAGAGAAATTTATCTTCTGACCAGAGCATTAGAAAAGAGGGCACTTGTGATTCTGAGAGGATTGGAGGGGAGCCCCCTTTTATTGTTTCCCCTCCCTCCCATTTCTTGGTGCCTTCCCTTGGTGCAGCACCAGAGGTGGAACTGCACTGATGTCAGTGCATATGAAATCCCAAGTTAAAACCCATTTCTCTAAATGCAGGAACTGAGAAAACAGCTTTTGTTATGTAGAGTGTGGGGAGGAATGGTCATTATATATCTAACTTTCTTTCATCAGTGTAACCCAAGGGTGGCCTGGTTAGTACAGAAGTATGTGATAGAGTGGGAGGCTAAAACTATGAGAGAATCTCATCTTTTGGGTCAAAAAAACTTGGAAAGAGGGCCCTTAGGGTCTAAAGTGGGAGAGAAGATTCAGAAGGGGTCATCACTAAAGAAGGAGATACACTGGTTCTATGAATGAACTGATAGAATTTTCAGGCTTACCCCTAAGCTGCACATTCACAACATACATATCCAAAGAAATATAGAAAAGACATTGTTCAGCATTCAACTAATTTCTGGGGTGCCTGGGTGGTTTAGTCAGTCAATCTGATTTCTACTCCGCTCATGCTCTCAGGGTCCTGGGTTCAACCCAGTGTCAGGCTCAGCACTCAGCAGAGAATCTGCTTATCCCGCTTCCCCTCCTTCTGCAGCTCCCTCTGCTCATCTTCTTTCTGTCTCTCTCTCAAATAAATAAATAAAATCTTAAAAACCTCAACTAATTTCTGAATGGCTCAATGAATGATAGACCCAAACAATATATCCAAGGATTTAGAAATAACACATACAGAAAATAAAGTACAATTTGTGATTTGAATCTAACCCAGTAGATTGCCTGCTAAAACAAACAAACAAAAAAATCAACATACTCCAGAGATTGTAATAGGAACCACGGTTTCATACTGTTATATTAAAAATGTCCAGTATACAATCCAGAATTACTTGATACACAGAACCCAGAAATATCTGATCACCTTCAAGAGAAAAGATGCCAACCCCTAAATACTTCAGATATTTGAAATCCAAGGCAAAGATTATTTTGTTACAATAAAGCAGATATTATAACCATTCTCCATGAAGTATAGGTAAACACTCTTGAAATGAATGGAAATATAAAAGGTCTCGAGAGAAGTAGAAACTATAAAAACAACCAAATTTTATTTTATTTTATTTTATTTTTTAAAGATTTTATTTATTTATTCATGAGAGACAGAGAGAGAGAGGCAGAGACAGGCAGAGGGAGAAGCAGGCTCCATGCAGGGAGCCCGACATGGGACTTGATCCCGGAACTCCAGGACCACAACCTGGGCCAAAGGCAGGTACCAAACCGTTGAGCCACCCAGGGATCCCCAAATTGAAATTTTAGAACTTCAAAACTGCAATAACTTAAATTTAAAGATTCAACCAAGGGGCATAAAAGCAGAGTACAGAAGAAAAAGGCAGCTCAATAAACTTTAAAAGTGATCAGTAGGAAGTATCCAGTCTGAAGTAGGGAAAGAAAAATTAGAAAAGACTCCACTAGTACCTGGGTGGCTCATTTGGTTAAGTGTCTGCCTTCAGCTCAGGTCATGATCCCAGGATCCTGGGATTGAGCCCTGGATCAGGCTTCCTGCTCAGCAGGGAGTCTGCTTCTCCCTTTCCCACTGCCCCTCCCTCCAGCTTATACTCTCTCTTTCTTAAATAAACAAAATATTTTAAGAAAATAGAAAAACTCCACTGAGCCTCAGCAATCTTTGGGCCACTATCAAAAAGCCTAGTATTTGTGTCATGTCATTGGAATTCCAGAAGGAGAGAGAAAGAGGAATAAGAAATTTTGGAGAGGTGGAGTGGGGCAAGATGGCGGAAGAGTAGGGTCCCCAAATCACCTGTCTCCACCAAATTACCTAGAAAACCTTCACATTATCCTGAAAATCTATTAATTCGGCCTGAGATTTAAAGAGAGAACACCTGGAATGCTACAGTGAGAAGAGTTCGCACTTCTATCAAGGTAGGAAGACGGGGGGAAAAATAAATAAACAAAAGGCCTCCAAGGGGGAGGGGCCCCGCGAGGAGCCGGGCTGAGGCCGGGGCGAGTGTCCCCAGATCAGGAGAGCCCCGTCAGGGAGAAGCAGGAGCTGCACCAACCTTCCCGGGCGGAAAGGGGCTCGCAGGGAGTTGGAGCAGGACCCAGGAGGGCGGGGATGCCCGCGGGCTCCCGGGGACACTAACAGACACCTGCGCCCCGGGAGAGTGCGCCGAGCTCCCTAAGGGCTGCAGCGCACACGGCGAGACCCGGAGCAGCTCAGAGGGGCTCGGGGGCGGCTCCGCGGAGGGAACTGCGCGGCCCCGGGAGCAGCCTCGGAGGGGCTCGGGCAGAGGAGAAGGCTCCGTGCGGAGGGGGCTGCGCGGTTCCAGGAGCATCTCGGGGTGTTCGGGCGGCGGCTCCGCGGAAGGGGCTGCGCGGCCCGGGAGCACGAATCCAACAGCGCAGGCCCCGGAGCACTGGGCGCCGGGACACAGCCCAGGATCCGGCCTCCCCCGGGACAGGCAGAGGCCGGGAGGGCCCAGGACAGCAAGGACGCTCCTGACCCGAGCTGAGCAGATCAGCGGCCCCGCCCCGGAGCCTCCAGGCCCTGCAGACGGAGAGCTCCGTAGTTCCTGTGGGAGCTGAATCCAGGTTTCCAGAGCTGGCCCCGCCACTGGGGTTGTTCCTCCTGCGGCCTCACGGGGTAAACAACCCCCACTGAGCCCTGCACCAGGCAGGGGCACAGCAGCTCCCCCAACTGCTAACACCTGAAAATCAGCACAGCAGGCCCCTCCCCCAGAACACCAGCTAGACGGACAACTTCCAGGAGAAGCCAAGGGACTTAAAGTACACAGAATCAGAAGATACTCCCCCGTGGTTCTTTTGTTTTGTTTTGTTTTGTTTTGCTTTTTGATTTGTTTCCTTCCCCCACCACCTTTTTTTTCTCCTTTCTTTTTCTTTCTCTTTTTCTTCTTTTTATTTTTCGTTTTTTTCTTCCTTTTTTTTTCTCTTTCTCTTTTCTTTCCTTCTTTCTCTCCTCTCTTTTTCTCCTTTTCCCAATACAACTTGCTTTTGGCCACTCTGCACTGAGCAAAATGACTAGAAGGAAAACCTCACCTCAAAAGAAAGAATCAGAAACAGTCCTCTCTCCCACAGAGTTACAAAATCTGGATTACAATTCAATGTCAGAAAGCCAATTCAGAAGCACTATTATACAGCTACTGGTGGCTCTAGAAAAAAGCATGAAGGACTCAAGAGACTTCATGACTGTAGAATTTAGATCTAATCAGGCAGAAATTAAAAATCAATTGAATGAGATGCAATCCAAACTAGAAGTCCTAACGACGAGGGTTAACGAGGTGGAAGAACGAGTGAGTGACATAGAAGACAAGTTGATAGCAAAGAGGGAAACTGAGGAAAAAAGAGACAAACAATTAAAAGACCATGAAGATAGATTAAGGGAAATAAACGACAGCCTGAGGAAGAAAAACCTACGTTTAATTGGTGTTCCCGAGGGCGCCGAAAGGGACAGAGGGCCAGAATATGTATTTGAACAAATTCTAGCTGAAAACTTTACTAATCTGGGAAGGGAAACAGGCATTCAGATCCAGGAAATAGAGAGATCCCCCCTAAAATCAATAAAAACCATTCAACACCTCGACATTTAATAGTGAAGCTTGCAAATTCCAAAGATAAAGAGAAGATCCTTAAAGCAGCAAGAGACAAGAAATCCCTGACTTTTATGGGGAGGAGTATTAGGGTAACAGCAGACCTCTCCACAGAGACCTGGCAGGCCAGAAAGGGCTGGCAGGATATATTCAGGGTCCTAAATGAGAAGAACATGCAACCAAGAATACTTTATCCAGCAAGGCTCTCATTCAAAATGGAAGGAGAGATAAAGAGCTTCCAAGACAGGCAGCAACTAAAAGAATATGTGACCTCCAAACCAGCTCTGCAAGAAATTTTAAGGGGGACTCTTAAAATTCCCCTTTAAGAAGAAGTTCAGTGGAACATTCCACAAAAACAAGGACTGAATAGATATCATGATGACACTAAACTCATATCTCTCAATAGTAACTCTGAACGTGAATGGGCTTAATGACCCCATCAAAAGGCGCAGGGTTTCAGACTGGATAAAAAAGCAGGACCCATCTTTTTGCTGTCTACAAGAGACTCATTTTAGACAGAAGGACACCTACAGCCTGAAAATAAAAGGTTGGAGAACCATTTACCATTCGAATGGTCCTCAAAAGAAAGCAGGGGTAGCCATCCTTATATCAGATAAACTAAAATTTACCCCAAAGACTGTAGTGAGAGATGAAGAGGGACACTATATCATACTTAAAGGATCTATTCAACAAGAGGATTTAACAATCCTCAATATATATGCCCCGAATGTGGGAGCTGCCAAATATATAAATCAATTATTAACCAAAGTGAAGAAATACTTAGATAATAATACACTTATACTTGGTGACTTCAATCTAGCTCTTTCTATACTCGATAGGTCTTCTAAGCACAACATCTCCAAAGAAACGAGAGCTTTAAATGATACACTGAACCAGATGGATTTCACAGATATCTACAGAACTTTCCATCCAAACGCAACTGAATACACATTCTTCTCAAGTGCCCATGGAACTTTCTCCAGAATAGACCACATATTGTGTCACAAATCGGGTCTGAACCGATACCAAAAGATTGGGATCATCCCCTGCATATTCTCAGACCATAATGCCTTGAAATTAGAACTAAATCACAACAAGAAGTTTGGAAGGACCTCAAACACGTGGAGGTTAAGGACCATCCTGCTAAAAGATGAAAGGGTCAACCAGGAAATTAAGTAAGAATTAAAAAGATTCAGGGAAACTAATGAGAATGAAGATACAACCGTTCAAAATCTTTGGGATGCAGCAAAAGCAGTCCTAAGGGGGAAATACATCGCAATACAAGCATCCATTCAAAAACTGGAAAGAACTCAAATACAAAAGCTAACCTTACACATAAAGGAGCTAGAGAAAAAACAGCAAATAGATCCTACACCCAAGAGAAGAAGGGAGTTAATAAAGATTCGAGCAGAACTCAATGAAATCGAGACCAGAAGAACTGTGGAACAGTTCAACAGAACCAGGAGTTGGTTCTTTGAAAGAATTAATAAGATAGATAAACCATTAGCCAGCCTTATTAAAAAGAAGAGAGAGAAGACTCAAATTAATAAAATCATGAATGAGAAAGGAGAGATCACTACCAACACCAAGGAAATACAAACGATTTTAAAAACATATTATGAACAGCTATACGCCAATAAATTAGGCAATCTAGAAGAAATGGACGCATTCCTGGAAAGCCACAAACTACCAAAACTGGAGCAGGAAGAAATAGAAAACCTTAACAGACCAATAACCAGGGAGGAAATTGAAGCAGTCATCAAAAACCTCCCAAGACACAAGAGTCCAGGGCCAGATGGCTTCCCAGGGGAATTTTATCAAACGTTTAAAGAAGAAACCATACCTATTCTCCTAAAGCTGTTTGGAAAGATAGAAAGAGATGGAGTACTTCCAAATTCCTTCTATGAGGCCAGCATCACCTTAATTCCAAAACCAGACAAAGACCCCACCAAAAAGGAGAATTACAGACCAATATCCCTGATGAACATGGATGCAAAAATTCTCAACAAGATACTGGCCAATAGGATCCAACAGTACATTAAGAAAATTATTCACCATGACCAAGTAGGATTTATCCCTGGGACACAAGGCTGGTTCAGCACCCGTAAAACAATCAATGTGATTCATCATATCAGCAAGAGAAAAACCAAGAACCATATGATCCTCTCATTGGATGCAGAGAAAGCATTTGACAAAATACAGCATCCATTTCTGATCAAAACTCTTCAGAGTGTAGGGATAGAGGGAACATTCCTCGACATCTTAAAAGCCATCTATGAAAAGCCCACAGCAAATATCATTCTCAATGGGGAAGCACTGGGAGCCTTTCCCCTAAGATCAGGAACAAGACAGGGATGTCCACACTCACCACTGCTATTCAACATAGTACTGGAAGTCCTAGCCTCAGCAATCAGACAACAAAAAGACATTAAAGGCATTCAAATTGGCAAAGAAGAAGTCAAACTCTCCCTCTTCACCGATGACATGATACTCTACATAGAAAACCCAAAAGTCTCCACCCCAAGATTGTTAGAACTCATACAGCAATTCGGTAGCGTGGCAGGATACAAAATCAATGCCCAGAAATCAGTGGCATTTCTATACACTAACAATGAGACTGAAGAAAGAGAAATTAAGGAGTCAATCCCATTTACAATTGCACCCAAAAGCATAAGATACCTAGGAATAAACCTAACCAAAGATGTAAAGGATCTATACCCTCAAAACTATAGAACACTTCTGAAAGAAATTGAGGAAGACACAAAGAGATGGAAAAATATTCCATGCTCATGGATTGGCAGAATTAATATTGTGAAAATGTCAATGTTACCCAGGGCAATATACACGTTTAATGCAATCCCTATCAAAATACCATGGACTTTCTTCAGAGAGTTAGAACAAATTATTTTAAGATTTGTGTGGAATCAGAAAAGACCCCGAATAGCCAGGGGAATTTTAAAAAAGAAAACCATATCTGGGGACATCACAATGCCAGATTTCAGGTTGTACTACAAAGCTGTGGTCATCAAGACAGTGTGGTACTGGCACAAAAACAGACATATAGATCAGTGGAACAGAATAGAGAACCCAGAAGTGGACCCTGAACTTTATGGTCAACTAATACTCAATAAAGGAGGAAAGACTATCCATTGGAAGAAAGACAGTCTCTTCAATAAATGGTGCTGGGAAAATTGGACAGCCACATGCAGAAGAATGAAACTAGACCACTCTCTTTCACCATACACAAAGATAAACTCAAAATGGATGAAAGATCTAAATGTGAGACAAGATTCCATCAAAATCCTAGAGAAGAACACAGGCAACACCCTTTTTGAACTCGGCCACAGTAACTTCTTGCAAGATACATCCACGAAGGCAAAAGAAACAAAAGCAAAAATGAACTATTGGGACTTCATCAAGATAAGAAGCTTTTGCACAGCAAAGGATACAGTCAACAAAACTCAAAGACAACCTACAGAATGGGAGAAGATATTTGCAAATGACATATCAGATAAAGGGCTAGTTTCCAAGATCTATAAAGAACTTATTAAACTCAACACCAAAGAAACAAACAATCCAATCATGAAATGGGCAAAAGACATGAAGAGAAATCTCACAGAGGAAGACATAGACATGGCCAACATGCATATGAGAAAATGCTCTGCATCACTTGCCATCAGGGAAATACAAATCAAAACCACAATGAGATACCACCAATGAGAATGGGGCAAATTAACAAGGCAGGAAACAACAAATGTTGGAGGGGATGCGGAGAAAAGGGAACCCTCTTACACTGTTGGTGGGAATGTGAACTGGTGCAGCCACTCTGGAAAACTGTGTGGAGGTTCCTCAAAGAGTTAAAAATAGACCTGCCCTACGACCCAGCAATTGCACTGTCGGGGATTTACCCCAAAGATACAGATGCAGTGAAACGCCGGGACACCTGCACCCCGAAGTTTATAGCAGCAATGGCCACGATAGCCAAACTGTGGAAGGAGCCTCAGTGTCCAACGAAAGATGAATGGATAAAGAAGATGTGGTTTATGTATACAATGGAATATTACTCAGCTATTAGAAATGACAAATACCCACCATTTGCTTCAACGTGGATGGAACTGGAGGGTATTATGCTGAGTGAAGTAAGTCAGTCGGAGAAGGACAAACATTATATGTTCTCATTCATTTGGGGAATATAAATAATAGTGAAAGGGAATATGAGGGAAGGGAGAAGAAATGTGTGGGAAATATCAGAAAGGGAGACAGAACGTAAAGACTGCTAACTCTGGGAAACGAACTAGGGGTGATAGAAGGGGAGGAGGGCGGGGGGTGGGAGTGAATGGGTGACGGGCACTGGGGGTTATTCTGTATGTTAGTAAATTGAACACCAATAAAAAATAAATTAAAAAAACTGCAAAAAAAAAGAAATTTTGGAGAAATAATAGTTGAAAACTCCAATTTGGTAAAAGACATGCATTTTTCAGATTAAAAAACCTCAATAAAACCCAAACATGTTGGAATGCCTGGGTGGCTCAATGGTTGAGCATCTGCCTTTGTTTGGTTCAGATCATGATCCTGGGGTCCTGGGATTGAGTCCCATATCAGGCTCCCCTTAGGAAGCCTGCTTCTCCCTCTGCCTGGTTCTCTGCCTCTCTCTGTGTGTCTCTCATGAATAAATAAATAAAAACTTTATTATTTTTTATTTTTTTAAAGATTTTATTTATTTATTCATCAGAGACACAGAGAGAGAAACAGAGACACAGGGAGAGAGAGAAGCAGGCTCCATGCAAGAAGCCTGATATGGGACTTCATCCCAGAACTCTGGGATCACGCCCTGAGCCAAAGGCAGATGCTCAACTGCTGAGCCACCCAGGCGTCCCTAAATAAAATCTTAAAAAAAAAAACAAAAACGTGTTAAAAATCAAAGAAAATTACCAGACTTAACATAGTTAAACTATAAAAGACCAAGTAAAAATTTTAAATGCTTAAAAGTGTGTAGAAAAAAAAATACGCTTTAAAAAGCTTTGGACAACAATGTTTCACATCACTGCATATTTCTGATTAGAAACCATGTATGTGAGAGGACAATGGAACAACATCTTAAATGTGCAGAAAGAGATGAATTGTCAATCCAGGAAAACAACTAAAAAATGAAGACAAAAATAGACATTTTCAGATGAAAACTAAGAGAATTTATCACAGCAGACTTACTCTAAAAGAAAGGTTGAGAAATGATCACAGATGAAAAATCTCAGGAAGAAAAGCAGAGCAATAGAAATGGTAAATATTTAACTATATATAATACAGTATTTCCCTTTTTATTCCCCTTTTAAGTTCTTTAACATATGCATGATGGTTGAATAAAAGATCATAATGTTGTCTGGTATGATTTTTCAGTGTATGTAGATATAATACATATGACCATTATAACATAAAGGGGGATGACGAAAGGACCTAGATAGTTGTAAGGCTTCTGTGTTTTTATTGTTTGTTTTTGTTTTTGTCTTAGTGCCAGGAATTTAAGCAGAGACCCAAGGTAAAATCAATTGATCTACACAGTAGTAAATGTAAAGCAATGATCTTGGCTTGAGCTATCTGGTTCAGTGATCTGGCAAAATGTCACACACAAGCTTGGTTGTTGCAAACAATGGTTTTCTCACTGTCACTTGTAGCATTGTAGAATCATACTAGAGGGAATGGAAAAAGTGAGCACCACTTCTTACCATGTTCTCCCTCACCCTCCTGGTCTCCCTTGGCCTCTGTGTTGGATCCTGCAGAGATCACTCACCAATCAGGCCAGGAAAGACCCAGCAGGGAGGGGCCAATCTGTCCTCCAACTATGGCCACACTTGCCTCCACAGCAGTATCTGTGGCTATAGCGTGGGCCCCTGTGCAGGAATCTGGCTCTGGCAATGGCAGCTGGAGAGGGTAATAGGACCTGTGGCTGAATGAAGGCAGTTGAGTGAATGAATGAATGGGTGAGCAGCAGGGGTCACTTGCAAAGAGACCAAGAATGATAAGTTAAACACTCATTCAGGCAGATGCTTTTGACATCTAACTCCCAAACCTGTCTGCTGCATGAGGGAGCCATCTCTCTTGGATGAGAAGTCAGTGGGGTGGGAGGCTATATTCTCACTAAGTCTTTGCAGGAGCCAGGGCTTCTAGGCACAAGGCTCCTGATTCTTCCTTCTCTCAACTACCCCCTCTACTCTCATTCTCACTTCTTGTGCTCCTCCTGCGCCTCCTCCTCTCCTCCCCCTCTTCTTCTCCTCCACCCCCTTCTTTGCTGCCTTGCTGTATTTTGATGTGTGTCTTGCCCTCTTGACTGTGTCATTCTCATAGTCTTAGCTGCCAGAGTCAGATGACTTCCTTTTTCTGTGCTTCTTTTTCTTCTTTCTTTTTCTAGAGTCCCTCATGGGGTCAAGCTTCTCAAGCTCTGCTGACTTTGCTTCTTCCTCTCTTCCTCATTAAATATCAGAGAATACCTGGTCCCTCCTGGCTGCATAAAATAATCCTTTGCAAAGTAGCTTTTACAGCCACACTTCTTGCAGGTAGTGTTCAGGAGAGCCTTGAGGGTGATCTGCCCAGTGTAATCCTGGAAGGACTGCCCCCACCTCTCTTCTTGTTTAGTGATAACATTGTTGGGGCTCAGGTTTTTTCTAGTCCCTTGATTGAGGATATCCTCTCATTTTTCATCCCTTGATAAATAAGCTTCACCCACACTTTGTCTCCAACATCTGCTATCTCAGAGGGCTTTTCCGTGTGACAAGATGACATGTGAGCTTGATGGTCCAGAGTTTGCTTCTGACTGTGGGATTTTGATAAAGGCTCCATAGTCTGTCACCATAGCAACCTGTCCTTGGAAAATAGTGTAGAGAGCAGGCAAGTTCTCAATGGTCTTGGGTCTTCCTGAATTTATCCTTAATGTTCTATGGCTTCTATTTCTCTTCTGCTAAAGGTAATTCAACCTTACCTTTAAGGTTCTGGGTCAACTCCGGGTCTCCCAAGACTTCTGTGTTTTTTGTCAATTCATAAAATATTAACTTGAAAAGTTATATACATGTATTTATCTGTACATATATACACATACATACATACGTATATAAAGTTTCCCAGAGCAACACTAAAACAAATAGAAAATAAAAAACCAAACCAAAATAGTAAAGCTAAAAAGACATATAAATAAAAATGAAACACTCAATGGGGATCCCTGGGTGGCTCAGCGGTTTAGCGCCTGCCTTTGGCCCAGGGCGCGATCCTGGAGTCCCGGGATCGAGTCCCACGCCGGGCTCCCGGCTTGGAGCCTGCTTCTCCCTCTCCCTCTGCCTGTGTCTCTGCCTCTCTCTCTCTATGTCTATCATAAATAAATAAAATATTTTTAAAAAATGAAATACTCAAAAATATAGAAACAACCCAAAAGAAGACAGAAAATGTGAAACATAGGAACAGAAAAAGGCAAACAAAATAATAAAATGGTAACCTAAATCAAACCATATCAATAATTAAATGTAAACTCTAAACACACTGAATAAAGACAATGTTTATCATACTGTTTACAAAAACGTGACCCAACTATATACTATCTTCAGGAAAATCACTTTAAATATAATGATATAGAGAGATTGAAAATAAAATGATAAAAAACATGCATATAAAGACATGAATCAGAAGATAGCTGAAGCAAGTGTTGCCATGAATGTGGAAAAGTGGAACTCAGGCAGCCCGGGTGGCTCAGTGGCATAGCGTCGCCTTCGGTCCCGGGTGTGGTCCTGGAGACCCAGGATCAAGTCCCACTCAGGCTCCCTGCATGGAATGGAGCCTGCTTCTCCCTCTGCCTGTGTCTGTGCCTCTCTCTCTCTCTCTCTCTCTCTGTGTGTCTCATGAATAAATAAATATTTTTTTTAAGTGGAACTCTTAAAAAAATAAAAAAATAAAAATAAAAATAAAAAAGTGGAACTCTTGTGCATGTAGAAATGGAAAATGGTACTGGTTCTGTGGAAAATGGGATGGCAATTCCTCAAAAATTAAACATAAATTTACAATTTGATTAATCAATTCCATTTCTGGGTATATAAACAAAAGAACTGAAAGCAGGGACTCAAACAGATATTTGTACACCAATGTTCATAGCAACATTATTCACAGCAGCCTATAAAGGTGGAAATAACCCCAAATGTCCATCAACGGATGAATGGATAAACAAATTGTGGTAAATACATACAATAGAATATTATTCAGCCTTTAAAAGGAATGAAATTCTGACACATGCTAAAATATGGATGAATCTTGAAGTCCTTATGCTAAATGAAGTAGGCCAGACACAAAAGGACAGATGTTGTACGATTCCACTTATATGAGGTACTTAGAATAGTCCAATCAGTAGAGAATGTATAACAGTGTTTACCATGAGCTAGGGGGAGGGAGGATGGAAAGTTACTGTTGTTGTTGTTATTAATATTTTATTTATTCATGAGAGACGCAGAGAGAGAGGCAGAGACACAAGCAGAGGGAGAAGCAGGCTTCCTGCAGGGAGCCAATGTGGGACTGGATCCCAGGACCCCAGGATCACAACCTGAGCCAAAGGTAGATAGATGCTCAACCACTGAGCCACCTAGGTGCCCCGGAAAATTGTTTAATGAGTATAGGTTTTTTATGAGATGATAAAAAAAGTTGAAGATCTATAGTAGTGCTGGTTGCACAACAGTGTGAATACACTTAAAACTATTGAATGGATGGATAGTAGGAACACTTGGGTGGCTCAGTTGGTTAAATGTCTGACTCTTAATTTCAGCCACGTTGGGCTCTGCACTGACTGTGGAGCCTGCTTAATATTCTCCTTCTCCCTCTCCCTCTTACCCATCCTGATCTTTTTCAAAAATAAAAAAAAAAGTAAATAGTAAATTTTATGCTATATATATTTTACCACAATAAAAATATAAATGATGTGATTACATTAATATCAGACAATCTAGACTATAGAATGAGGAAAATTAGTAGGGATAAAGTTGGATATTATACAATTATAGAGAATCAATCCACTAAGAAGACCTTATAATCCCAAATATGTTTTATTTAACAAAATAGCTACAAGATATATGAAGCAAAACTGATCAAAATTGAAAGGAGAAATAGATAAGTACATAATTAGAAATTGAAAGTAAAAGTAACACTAGCATTTTAAAAAATGAAATATTCCTAAAAGGGAGTCTCTTCAACAAATGGTGATGGGAAAATTGGACGGTCACATGTAGAAGAATGAAACTGGACCATTTTCTTACACTATACACAAAAAGAAACTAAAAATGGATGAAAGACCTAAATGCTATATAGGAATCTATCAAAATCCTAGAGGATTTTGACCTCTATGACCATGGCTGTAGCAACTTCTTGCTAGATATGACCCCAGAGGCAAGGGAAACAAATAAAAAATGAACTATTGAGACTTCATCAGAATAAAAAGCTTTTGCACAGCAAAGGAAACAATCAACAAAACTAAAAGGCAACCTACAGAATAGGAGAAGACATTTGCAAATGGCATATCTAATAAAGGGCTAGTATCCAAAATCTATAAAGAACTTATCAAACTCAACACCCAAAAAACAAATAATCCAGTCAAGAAATGGGCAGAAGACATGAACAGACATTTCTCCAAAGAAGACACACAAATGGCTAACAGACACATGAAAAAATGCTCAACATCACTCATCATCAGGGAAATACAAATCAAAACTACAATGAGAAGCCACCTCACACATGACAGAATTGCTAAAATTAACAACACAGGAAACAACAGCTGTTGAAGAGGATGCAGAGAAAGGGGAACTCTCCTACACTGTTGGTGGGAATGCCAACTGCTGCAGCCACTATATAAAACAGTATGGAGGTTCCTCAGAGTTAAAAACAGAACTACCCTATGACCCAGCAATTACGCTACTAGGTATTTATCCAAAGGATACAAAAATTGTGAATTGAAAGGGTACATGCACCCCAATATTTATAGCAGCAATGTCCACAATAGCCGAAATATAGAAAAACCCCAGATGTCCATTAACAGATGAATGGATAAAGAAGATGTGGTATACATGTATAATGGAATATTAGCCATAAAAAGAATGAAATCTTGCCATTTGCCATAATGTCGATGGATCTAGAAGGTATTGTGCTAAGCAAGATAAATCAGTCAGAGAAAGACTGATTCCACTCATAAGTAGAATTTAAAAAACAAAACAGATGAACAAAAGGGAATGGAAGGAAAAAATAATACAAAAAAAGAGAGGGAGGGGCAGCCCCGGTGGCGCAGCGGTTTAGCGCCGCCTGCAGATCAGGGCATGATCCTGGAGACCCTGGATCGAGTCCCACGTCAGGCTCTCTGCATGGAGCCTGCTTCTACCTCTGCCTGTGTCTCTGACTCTCATTCTCTCTCTGTGTCTCTATGAATAAATAAATAAATAAATCTTTAAAAAAAAAAGAGAGGGAGACAAACCATAAAAGACTCTTAACATAGGAAACAAATTGAAGATTGTGGGAGGGGAGGTGGATGGTGGGATGGAGTAGGTGGATGATGGGCATTAAGGAGAGTACTTGATGTAATGAGCACTGGGTATTATATGGAACTGAAGAATCATTAAATTCTACCCCTGACACTAATACTCTGTATGTTACATAAGTTGAATTTAAATAAAAATTTTAAATTAAATATTCATATGTAATTATGTAGCTACTCTGCCCATAAGGGAGGGAGCATAACTCCTCATTTTCTCATTTTGGGGTACACAGTGACTTCCCTTCCAAAGAGTGCAATATGGAATGGGAGAAAGAAGAGAAACTTTATAATGGAGAAACCTGACAAACCCTACCTCATCTGGATGATCAAGGTCAGCATCAATAGTCACAAATCATATTGATGGTGCATCTTTACTATGATGTGATAATGAGGCATTTTCTTCTGTGATAGGCTGAAATTAAAAAAAAAAACCTGCCAACCAAGACAAGGATATCCTTCAGAAATGAAAGAGAAATGACTTTCCCTCACAAGTGAAAACTGAAGAACTTTATCACCAGTAGACCTGCCTTACAAAATGCTAAAAAGAGTTCTTCAAGCTGAAATAAAATGATGCTAACTAGTAACGTACGAAAACATATGACAATATACAACATACTGGTAAAGGTAAATGTACAGTCAAATTAAGAATACTCTAATACTTTAGCATGGTGGTGTGTTAACCACTTAACTATTGTATAAAGATTAAAAAACAACATAAAAATAAGTGTAGCTACTATAATTTGTTAATACAAGAAGAGCTAAATTGTGACATTAAAACACAAAAGTAGGGATCCCTGGGTGGCACAGCTGTTTGGTGCCTGCCTTTGGCCCAGGGCGCAATCCTGGAGACCCGGGATCGAATCCCACATTGGGCTCCCGGTGCAGGGAGCCTGCTTCTCCCTCTGCCTATGTCTCTGCCTCTCTCTCTCTCTCTCTCTCTCTCTGTGTGACTATCATAAATAAAATAAAAATAAAACAAAATAAAACAAAAAAGTGTGGGGTGGTGGTTTTGAGTTTTTGGATGTGATCAAAGCTAAGTTGTTATCAGCCTAAAATAGACTGTTCTAAGATGTTTTATGTAAGCCTGCTAATAACCACAAAGCGAAAGTCTATAGTTGGTTCTCAAAAGATAAATAGAAAGGAATCAGAACGTACCACTGTAGAAAATCACCACTTCTCTAAAGAATGTAGCAAGAAAGGAATGGCACACTACAAAATAGCCAGAAAAAAATAAAATGGCATAGTAAGTCCTTATTCTATCAATAATTATCTGAATTATATAATCAGAAAGCTTAGAGAGGCCAAATGGATTTTTTAAATGACCAAGCAATATGCTGTGTAGGAGACTCACTTTAGCTTTAAGAACACACGTAGGATCAAAATGAATGGCTGGAAAAAGATATTCCATTCAAGTGGAAACCAAAAGAGCAGGGATAGCTATACTTATATCAGACAAAATAGACTATAAGCCAAAATGGGAACAAGAGATAAATAATGTCTTTATATAATGAAAAAGGGGCCAATTCATCAAGAAGATATCAGAATTATAAATATATACAGACCAAACATTGGAGCACTATACTATACTATAACTATACTAGGCAAATACAGATCTAGAGAGAGAAATAGGTAACAATGCAATAATAGTAGGGGATGTCAATACCCCACTTTCAACAATAGATAGATTATCCTGACAGAATATCAACAAAGAAATGTTGGACTTGAGTCATATTTTAGACCAAAATAACAACATATAGAACATTCAATTTAACCGTAGTAGAATACACATTCTTCTCAGGCACACACAGAACATTCTTTAATAGGTCAAATGATAGATCACAAAATAAGTCTTTGCAAGTTCAGTAAGAGTGAAATCATATCAAGTGTCTCTTCTGACCACAATAGTATGAAACTAGAGATCAGTAACAGGTGGAAATCTGGGAGATCTTTTTTTTATTATTTTATTTATTTATTCATGAGAGACACAGAGAGAGAGAGGAAGAGAGAGAGAGAGGCAGAGACACAGACAGAGGAGAAGCAGGCTCCATGCAGGAAGCCTGATGTGGGACTTGATCCTGGGACTCCAGGATCACGCCCTGGGCCAAAGGCAGGCGCCAAACTGCTGAGCCACCCAGGGATCCCTGGAAAGCTGGAAGATCTAAAAATATGTAGAAATTAAACAGCATTCTCTTGAACAACCAATGGGTCATAGAAGAAATAAATCAAAAGGGAAATCAAAATACATATTGAAATAAGTGAAAGTAGAAACACAACATACCAAACCTATGGGATGCTACTAAAGCAGTTCAAAGAGGGAAACTTATAGAAACAAACCTCTAGATTAGGAAAATATAAAAGATCTCACACAACCTAACTTCACACCTGTAGGAACTAGAAAAAGAACAAACTAAGCCCAAAGTTAGAAAAACAGAGGAGAAAACAGACTAGAGCATAAATAAGTGAAATAGAGACCAAAACAAGAGAAAATATCAAACTAAGGGCTATTTTTTTTAAAAGATAAGATTGACAAATCTCTAGGTACATTAAAAAAGTACTGATACAAAGTCTCAAAGGAAAGAGGACATATTATAACTGATACCACAGGAATTCATAGAATCATAAGAGTATGACCAATTATATGCAAACAAATTAGATAACCCAAGAAGAAAAGGAAAAATTTCTAGAAACATACAACCTACCAAGACCAAATAAGAAAGAAATAGAAAATCTGGGCAAACCAATATTGAATAAGGAAAAAACAAAACAAAACAACAACAACACCTCCTCCCCAGATCCAACACAGCTCAGGACTAAATGGTTTCACTAGTAAAGTCTACCAAACTTTTAATGAAAAATTAACACCAATCCTTCTTAAAGCCAGATAGGGACACTACAATCTCAGAAAACTGCAGACAAATGCTATTGTAGACAAATGCTATTAATGATTATGGATGTAAAAATTCTCAACAAAATATCAGCAGACCAAATTCAACAGCACTTTATAAAAATCATACACCATCACTAAGTGGAATTTATCCCCAAGATTCATGGATAGCTCAACACATGCCAATCAATAAATGTGATATACCACATTAGCAGAATCAAAGATAAAAATCACATGATAATCTGAACAGAGGATCAAAAAGCATTAGAAAAAATACAACACCCTTTCATGATAAAAGCTCTCAACAAATCACATCTAGATGAAATGTACTTCGACAGAAAAGAGGCCATATACATCAAATCCTCATACTCAATGGTGAAAGGTTGTAAGCCCTTCTTCTAAGATCAGGAATAAAATAGTGTACCCTTCTCTCATCGTTCCTATTTAACACAATGCAGGAAGTCCTAGCAGAACATCAGGCAAGATAAAGAAATAAAAGACACCAACTCGGGATCCCTGGGTGGCGCAGCGGTTTGGTGCCTGCCTTTGGCCCAGGGCGCGATCCTGGAGACCCAGGATCGAATCCCACGTCGGGCTCCTGGTGCGTGGAGCCTGCTTCTCCCTCTGCCTGTGTCTCTGCCTCTCTTAATCTCTCTGTGACTATCATTAAAAAAAAATAAAATAAAATAAATAAATAAATAAATAAAAGACACCAACTCAGAGAGGAAGAAGTAAAATGATCTTTTTTGCAGATGATATGATCTTATATATACAGAAAATCTGAAGACCCCTCCCAATCAGTGAATTCAGTAAAGCAGCATGGTAAAGAATCAACATATAGGTATCAGTTGGGTTTCTATACACTAATACTTGGGATATCTAAAAAAGAAAGAGAGAAAACTATTCCATTAACAACAGTATCAAAAATAAAAATACTTAGGAATAAATTTAAACAAGGAAGTAAAATACTTGTATACTAAAAATGATAACACTTTGATGAAAGAAATTGAAGACAGAAATAAATGGAAAGAGATCTTAAAAAAAATGGAAAGAGATCTTGTATACATGAAGTAGAATTAATATTGTTAAAATGTTCCTACAACCCAGTCAAAATTCTAGTGGCGTATTTCACAGAAATAGAAATAAATTATCCTAAAATTTTTTAAGATTTTTTATTTTATTTATTCATAGAGACACACAGAGAGAGAGAGAGGCAGAAACACAGGCAGAGGGAGAAGCAAGCTCCAGGCAGGGAGCCCGACGTGGGATTCCATCCAGGGCCTCCAGGATCACGCCCTGGGCTGCAGGCGGCACTAAACCGCTGCGCCACCGGGGCTGCCCATAATCCTAAAATTTTAAATTGAAAGCATAAAAGATGCCTAATAGCCAGAGAAATTAGGATAAAGAAGAATAAATCTGGAGGTATCACACTTCCTAATTTCAAACTGTCCTACAAAGCTATAGTAATTAAGACAGCATGGTCCTGACATAAAAGTAGATACAATGGAACAAAATTGAGAGCTCAGAAATAAACCCCTGCATAAATAGTCAACAAATATTTAACAAAGGATCAAAGAGCACTCAATAGAGAGAGGATAGTCAAAAAATGGTGTTGGGAAAACTGGATAACCACATGCAGAAAAATGAAATTGGACCTCTGTTATACACTACTCACAAAAATTAACTCAAAATGGAATAAAACCTTGAACATAAAACCTGATACCATAAAACTCCCAGAGAAAAACATTGGGAAGAAACTCCTTGACATTGGAATAGGCAATGATTTTTTGGATATGACACCAAGAGCACAGGCAACAAAAGCAAAAATCAACAAGTGGGGTTATGTCTATCTAAAAAGCCTCTACACATCAGCAAAAGACAAGTACCATATGATTTCACTAATATGTGGAATTTAAGAAGCAAAACAAATGAACATGATGGGGCAAAAGGCAAGCCAAGAAATAGAATCTTAACTATAGAGAACAAATTGTAGGTTACTGGAGGAGAATGGGCATGGGGGATGGGTTAAATAGGTGATGGGTATTAAGGAGGGCACTTGTGATGAGCACAAAGTGTTGTATGTAAGTGATGAATCACTGAATTCTACACTTGAAACTAACATTATACAGTATGTTACCTGGAAGTTAAATAAAAGCTTGAGAAGAAATTTAAAACTAGAAAGCCTCTGCACAGCAAAAGAAATAATTTTAGAGATTGTTTTTATTTATTTGAGATAGAAAGAGATAGTGAGAGATAACAAGCCAGGAGGAGGGGGAGAAGCAGGCTCCCCACTGAACAGGGAGCCCAACGCAGGGGTTGATCCCAGGATCACGGGATCATGACCTGAGCTGAAGGCAGATGCTTAACCGGGTGAGCCATCCAGGCGCCCCAAGAAATAATTTTTTTAAAGATGAAAAGGAAATTTATGGAATGGGAGAAAATATTTGGAAATCCTACATCAGATAAGGAGTTAATATATATATATATATATATATATATATATATATATATATATATATATATAAAAATATAAAAACTCATACAACTCAATAACAACAAAAACCAAATAATACAATTTTTAAAAATGGGCAGAGGAACGAACATACATTTTTCCGAAGAAGTGATCTAAATGGCCAACGTACATAAAAAGGTTCTCAACATTGCTAATTATCAGGCAAATACAAATCAAAACCACAGTGAGATATCACCTCACACCTGTTAGAATGGCTACCACAAAGAAGACAGACGATAATGAGTGTTGGTGAAGATCTGGAGGTAAGAGAACCCTTGAACACTGCTGGTGAGAATTTAAACTGGTTCAGCCACTGTGGAAATCAGTATAGAGGTCTCTAAAAAAATAAAAAATAGAATTACCATATGATAAAGCAGTTCTACTATATCTGGAGATAGAATCAAAGGAAATGAAAATGGGAGTTTGAAGAAATACATGCACTTACTCCCATGTTTACTGCAGCATTATTTAAAATAGCCAAAATAGGGAAACAACCTAAATGTCAATGAATGGATAAATGAAGAATTTGTAGTATACATACAGTGGAAATTATTCAACCATAAGAGCGAAGGAAATGCTGCTGTTTGAGACAACATGGATGGCAGCCTTGAAGGCATTATGCTAAGTGAGATAGGTCAAAGAAAGACAAATACTGTATGCTATCTCATGTGGAATCTAAAAAGGGCGAACTTGTAAAAGCAGAGACTAGAATGATGGTTACCACAGCATGGGGAGGAGCAATTGGGGATATGCTGTTTAAGGGTACAAATTTGGAAATAGAATAAATCCTATGGAGCTAATGCATAGCATATTGTAATCAACAATACTGTATTATAAACTTAAAAATTGCTATGAGACTAGATCTTGTTTTCACCACAACAAAGAAATGATTAAGGGAGGTGGTACTAGTGTTACCTGAAGCTAAGGCACTAATCATATTGCAATATGTAAATGTATCAAATCAACATATCAAACTTATGCAATGTATAAGTCAATTATATTTCAATTAAAAAGAGCAAAAATATGATTCCTTAATTTGAACTCAAAGAGATTTTTAAATTTTTATTTATTTATTTTTGTGTATATTTTTTATTGGAGTTCTATTTGCCAACATATAAAACCCAGTGCTCATCCCATCAAGTGCCTTTCTCAGTGCCCGTCACCCAGTCACCCCATCCACCCCACCTCCCCTTCCACCACCCCTTGTTCGTTTCCCAGAGTTAGGAGTCTCTCATGTTCTGTCACCCTCTCTGATATTTCCCACTCATTTTCTTTCCTTTCCCCTTTAATCCCTTTCACTATTTTTTATATTCCTCGAATGAATGAAGCCATATAATGTTCATTGTCCTTCTCCGATTGACTGACTTCATTCGGCATAATACCCTCCAGTTCTATCCACGAAGAAGCAAATGGTGGGTATTCATCCTTTCTAATGGCTGAGTAATATTCCCAAAGAAGATTTTTTTTTTTAATTTATGATAGTCACAGAGAGAGAGAGAGAGAGAGAGAGAGAGGCAGAGACACAGGCAGAGGGAGAAGCAGGCTCCATGCACCGGGAGCCCGATGTGGGATTCGATCCCGGGTCTCCAGGATCGCGCCCTGGGCCAAAGGCAGGCGCCAAACCGCTGTGCCACCCAGGGATCCCCCCCAAAGAAGATTTTTTAAAAAGATTTTATTATTTGAGCCAAGGTGGGAGGGCAGGGGGGCTGGACCGAGAAAGAGAGAGAAGCCAACTCCCTTCTGAGCAGGGAGCCTAAGGCAGGGCTTAATCTCAGGACCCTGAGAGACTTGAGCCAAAGGCAAACACTTAACTAAGCCACTTGGGTGCCCCTCAAAGATTTTTTTAAAAATATTGTATAGGGTGGACCCTATTCTATATTTTCTCCAATCCCATGTCAATGCAAGAAAAAAATTCCTACAGCCAAGGAAAAGCAGAGAATTTTGCTCCTTCTGTTTTATATCCTGCTGGATGGTTGCATATCCTTTTTTTTTAAACTATATTGCTTTAATTTTTTTAGAGTAAGTGCATGAGCAAGGGAAGGAGAAGAATTAAAGGAAGAGAGAGGATCTCAAGCTGACTCCATGGTGAGCACACAGCCTGGTCCCAAGACTCCAAGACAATAACCTGAATCCTAACCAAGAATGAGATGCTCGACTGACTGAGCTACCCAGGCGTCCCTTGTTATATCTCCTTTTTAATGGGTTCTTGGTCATAGGTGAAGTCAGGTCCATGTAATAAAGTAGGCTTGTTCAGTGCAGCTCAGTCTGCCCCTTTTATGATCTCTCTCTCTTTTTTTTTTTTTACCTAACACATAGCAGCCTTTGTAATTATTTTCCTTTTTTTTTTCTGTTTCCAACTATGTTGCATGTGAAAGGCAGCCGTGAGAAAGAAAAAAAAAAAAAGAAAAGAAAAATACAAGTCCAGTTCCACAGCATCCAAGAGCTTATTTAGACTCCACCTGCTAATTCAAAAGACAAATTGCAGGTAGGCGGGAAGCTCACGCATACAGAGGATTCTGGGATGTGTAGTCCAGTCGCTTTCAGGCATTGGGGCACTTCCGCTACCGGAGAGCTCAAATCTATTTGCTGTGCTGAAGAAATAGAATATAATACAGTGCTCTGCGTGTTCGGAGGCATTTCGGCCACCGGACGACAAGAATGCAAACCCCTCTCCTTTCGTGGACTCCAGGAAATTGGATTCAGGCCGTCGCGGGGTGCGGGACAGCGACTCGGGGGCCTCTGGGGAATGCTGGGAAATGTAGTCCAGGAGCCCCGCGTAGTCGGAGTTATTTCCGCTGCGGAAGGTTAAGATCGCGGCCTTCGGGCTCTTTCTGGGAGGTGAGTGATTCCCGGGACCCCACGACCTCTTTTAAGTTTTTGGTCTGGTCGTGGGATCCGGCGCGCCGGGCCCTGGGTGACAGGGAGGGAAAGTCTCGGCCAGTGGCAGCGAGATTAAGGGACGGGGCGGCAGCTTGCCTTCCCCTCGCCCGAGTCCTACGGAGCGGTTCGGGGTCTCGGGCTGGGAGGCGGACCCGGCTCCGCGGAGGTCGAGGGTCTCGGGGCTCTTGCTGCCCAGCTCGCCGTCCCCTCACCTTCCACACGCTCCGTCACTTCTGCAACTTAATCTTTCTGTGCTTCAGTTTCCTTTTCTGGAAACGGGGATATTACCTACCGCATACATTTGCCTTGGGAATTAACGGTATAGGACAAGTGAAATGTTGAGAACAGTTCAGACGTGTGTCATCATCAGAAAAGTTACCTCTTTGCAGCCTCTTCCAAGTACCGCTGGCTATTCTCAGTGCACGAAAGGGGCTGTGCCTGGACTACTTCTGATTCGTTTTTTAGAGAAAGAGAGCATCAGCCATAGATACCTTTTGTGGTTTTTCTAGGGCCACAGACAGGATTGTAGTATCTCAGACTCCTTTCTTCCTCCTGTCCTGATTCCTTTTTTTTTTTTTTTTAAGATTTTATTTATTTATTCATAAGAGACACACAGAGAGAGGCAGAGACACAGGCAGAGGGAGAAGCAGGCTCCCCATAGGGAGCCCGATGTGGGACTAATCCCAGGACCCTGGGATCAGGACCTGAGCTGAAAGAAGATGCTCAACCACTGAGCCGCCTGGGTGCCCCCTGTCCTGACTTCTGAAAGAGGGCTCCTGGCAGCAGAGCCCCACTGTGACTGTACTTAGGCTTTTGTCTTCCTTTTCTGCGGTGGTAGAGGTATTTCATTCATTAGCAAATGTTAAATAATTGGGGAAATATGTAGAATAGGTACAGGGCATGAGTGATAGTCGTAATGTTTACAACCTTGAGTGCTAAGTATCGTCCTGAGGGTTTTATAACAATGAACATTTCTAGTCTTCACAGAGCCCTGTGAGGTGAATACTGTTACCGCCTCTGTTTTACAGGTGGAGGCAAAGGAGCAAAAATTACATGTTCTATGTTACAGTGCTAGTGGAGGAAGTGGATTTGAGTCCAGGGTGTGTGTTCTTTATGTGTGTGCATATCCTTGGTCCCAAAGTTTAAAGTCCCCAAATTGGAATTAGGAAACATAATAGAAAAATAAACGGTATAAATATTTAACCATAGGAAACTGGCTGCAGAGGAGTGATTTGGGATCAAATTATGGAGGCAGGTTGGAATTTTTATTGTAGAGTAGTTTGTTTTTTAAAGATTTTATTAATTTATTCATGAGAGACACACAGAGAGAGGCAGAGACATATACAGAGGGAGAAGCAGACTCCCCATGGAGAGCTTGATGCGGTGCTCCATCCCAGGACCCTGGGATCACAATCTGAGCCAAAGGCAGATGCTCAACCACTGAACCACCCAGGTGCCCCTATTGTAGAATATTTTGAAAGCAGGATTCATGAGTCTGGAGTTCTTTATACAATTTTGGAAGCATTCTCTTTTTATTTTATTCCAGATAATATAATTCTATTCCCATTATGGAAGATATACACACTCATTGTAAAGAATTCAGAAAATATAGAAATACATTTAAAAAAGCATTCAGAATAACTGCTAATACTAGAATATAGATGGTTTAAATGTGTATTTATTTATTTTATGACATTCTTCTCTCAATATTCATAGTTCCTCCCTAAATTCTTTGCTGTAGAATTTTCCATACGTATCCAAAATAAAATGTAATGAACTCCTTTGTAACAATCACCCTGATTTAATCATTGCTAATTTTGTTGCTTCTCTACTCTCCATATATCTATTTCTCCTATTTTAAAAGCTTTTATTTATTTATTATTATTTATTTTAGAGGGAGTGAGAACCAGCAGGGGGAGGAGTAGAGGGAGAGAGAGATTCTCTAGCAGATGCTGGGCTAGGTGCAGATCTGATATGGGACTCGATCCCAGGACCCTGAGATTGTGACCTGAGCAGAAACCAAGAGTTGAACACTTAAACGGACTGAGCCATCCAGGTGCCCCTATCCTTGAGTATTTTTATTTTATTTTAATTTATTTGAGAGAGCATGTGAGAGCACATGAGAGAGCAGGAATAAGTGGGAGGGAGGAGCAGAGGGAGAGGGAGAAGGAAGGACAGGCAGCCCATGTGGAGCTCTATCCCAGGATCACGACTTGAGCTGATGGCAGACACTTAGCTAACTTAGCCATGCAGGTGCCCTTCTCCTTGACTATTTTAAAGCAAACCCAAGATGTTGAGTTGGTGGGACTGAAAAACTATCACAAATTATTTATATGTGAAAACCAGTGGAAAGGAGATTGTGTTAATATGTCAGGACTAGTGTAACAAAATACCCTAGCCCTTGGGTGTCTAGATTTCCTCTCACTAGACATCAATCAGATTGGCTTAGGGCCCACCCTAAAGAACTTATTTTAAGTTAATCACCTCTTTAAATGCCCTATGTCCAAATATAATCACATTCGAGGAACTGGGGTTTAGAACTTCAACATAAAAGTTTTAGGGGGGGTCATAATTCAGTCCATCAAAGAGATGTTGGCAGCAACTCTAAGGTTTTCACTCTTGGGAACTAGAAGAATGTTACTCATAGGAGAAAGTTAGAAAGAGTTGCAATTAGGCAAGATGATGGATTGTCTTTCCTTCTTCGGAGTTGCTCTTGCCACTGGCATGTAACTGATTTCTTTTGTCTCTCCTGTTGGCTGCAGGGACCACTGTTTCCTGGACCTCATCATATTCTTTTTAGAGTGCCTAGCAGCAACCGAGGGGTTGGCCAAGAAGAGTTATTCAGTCAGTAAGTGGGATTCATGTAGCTCTCCAAAAGGGAGTCACAGCCTGGGATGAGGGAGCAAAATAGAAAGATAATTCTAATAGAAGATAACATCTACATTCATTGTCTTTTATCTCACATGTGGTGGGCTGCAGATTATACCAACGTTTTCAGAGTATTTAGACGATGTACAATTACGCATAATATGTCATGATCTAAAACAAATCTCCACAAAAACAAGTTGATGCTGATGTTTCATTTTTTTGCTTATTGCATGGAGGTCATAATAGGAATGATGAGAAGAGCTAACTTGTTGGGCACCTCTAACAACCTGGAGAAGTTCCAATGCTTTACATGTACTCATATATTTATTTTTCATAACAATGCTATTATTGTTCGCCTTTTAAAAAGGAAGAGATAGGGGTGCCTGGGTGGCTCTGTGGTTGAGCATCTGCCTTTGGCTTAGGTCTGATCCCAGGGTCCTAGGATCCAATCCCTGCATCAGGCTCCCCACAGGGAGCCTGCTTCTCCCTCTCTGCCTGTGTCTCTGCCTCTCTCTGTGTGTCTCTCATGAATAAATAAATAAAATCTTAAAAAAAATAAAATAAAATAAAAATAAGGAAGAGACAGGGGCACCTGGGTGGCTCTGTGGTTGAGCATCTGCCTTTGGCTCAGGTCTGATCCTAGGGTCCTAGGATCCAGTCCCCGTATCAGGCTCCCTACAGGAGCCTGCTTCTTCCTCTGCCCATGTCTCTGCCTCTCTCTCTTCTTTTCTTTAAAAGAAAAAAAAAGAAAGACCGGCAGAGACAAATGACTGTTGGCACAGTCAGCGGGGTGCAGAACAGGATCGAACTTGAGCAGCTACATTTGAAACCTGGCTCTAGCACTCTTCCACTGGATGACCTTGGGCAAATTATTTAACTTGTCTGTTCTTCAGTTTTCCTACCTGTCCAGGTAGGGCTCTCAGTACCTACCTCCTAAAATTTTTGTGAAGATTAAAAGATATGCTATGGGGCAGCCCAGGTGGCTCAGTGGTTTAACGCTGCCTTTGGCCCAGGGAGTGATCCTGGAGACCCAGGATCGAGCCCCACATCGGGGTCCCTGTGTGGACCCTGCTTCTTCCTCTGCCTGTGTCTCTGCCTTTCTCTCTGCCTCTGTCTCTCATGAATAAATACATTATATATATATATATATATATATATATATATATATATATATATCATTTTTTTAAGAGATATGCTATGTAAAGTGCTTGAAGTAGGGCTGCCTGGGTGACTCAGTCTGTTAAGCCTTTGCCTTCAGCTCACGTCATAATCCTGGGGTCCTGGGATCGGGCCCTGAGTTGGGCTCCCTACTCAGTGGGGAGCCTGCTTCTCCCTCTGCCCCTCGCCCCTCTCATGTTCTCTCTCTCACTCTGTCTCAAATAAATAAATAAAATCTTTTTTAAAAAGAGAGTGCTTGAAATAGTGCCTGGCACGTTGTTAATCATCTGTGTATTATAGACTAAAGTTGTCCTTTTCCTGTTATGGGTAGCTATGAGATAGGAAAAACATAGCAAGTTATTAAAACAGCAGAAGATTTTAAGGTATTCTTTTTTGTTTCACCTGCCTGCTGTTTTCACTGCTTCAATTCTATCATTCAGTTGAAAAATTAATAGTTTCAGTAATAGCCGTTGGTTAAATGTAGAACTAAGGCTGATTTGCTGTCCTTTGAACCCAGAGAGTCTCTGAGGTGTGGTTGTATGGTCTCTATTGCTTTAAAAAGGTTCAAGTCATCACTATCCAATATGGTAGCCATCAGGCACATGTGACAAATGAGTACTTGAAATATGGCTAGTGCTAATTGAGATGTACTGTGAGTGTAAGACACACAATGGATTTCAAAGACTAGTATGACAAAAAGGAATGTAACATCTCTCAGTAATTTTTATGTTGATTGCAGGTTGAATTGGTATTATTTTGGATATATGGGGTTAAATAAGAAATATATATATTTTAAATATTTTATTTATTTATTCATGAATGACACAGAGAGGCAGAGACATAGCCAGAGGAAGAAGCAAGCTCCCCATGGGGAGCCTGATGCAGGGATTTGATCCTAGGACCCCTGAGCCAAAGGCAGACTCTCAACTGCTGAGCCACCCAGGTGCCTGAAAACCTCAAGTTTTTAGTCTGTCTGAAAATATCTGGAGGGTAGGTTAATTCATCAAGACACTGACACTGCTTGGGTGTCTCCTGAGCAGTTTCTGTTACACAACATACTGTTTCAGGTGCTTGAGATATAAAGCTGAGTAGGTATTAATTACAAGATCGATTTACCAGTTATCCCCCAGAGGTGATGAAGAGCTCTCCCTGCAGAATACTCTTACTGAGCAGAAATCATAGGACAAATAAGAGTCAGAACAAAATGAATCATAAATCCCAAAGGGTGTTTTTTCCAAGATTGGGAAGCTTTCCATTGCCCTTTTCAGTACGAGGGTTCTTTTATCTAAAGATGGAGAGATAACTAATAGTAATGAACTAATAAGTAATAAATTAACCAACAATTAACCAACAATAATCCCTTAGCCTGAGTATTATTGTATTGTATTGTTTCTTTTTTTTTTTTAATTTTTTTTAATTTTATTTATGATAGTCACAGTGAGAGAGAGAGAGATAGATACAGGCAGAGACACAGGCAGAGGGAGAAGCAGGCTCCATGCGCCGGGAGCCCGACGTGGGATTCGATCCCGGGTCTCTAGGATCGCGCCCTGGGCCAAAGGCAGGCGCTAAACCGCTGCGCCACCCAGGGATCCCTATTGTATTGTTTCTACCCTCCTGAGAATCAGAATCCTAGTATGAGAGCAACAAGGAGAACATGTATTCAGGCCACCAGTGTGGTTGGGCAGGTCGCTCACTGCCCAGGGCTTTCAGCTGGAGGGAGTGTGGTCTCTGGAATCTTGCCCACACTCAGCTTGTCAAGCAATATGCAGCTGCAGCCACCCCAAGTAAAGGGTTCCTTGGCTATTCCTTGTAAAGCAGCCATACAGGTAACTTGTATTGAATATTTAAGCTGCTGGACGCTGTCCTACATGTTTGACATACAGTCACTTAGACCTACTACCCTTCCCCTGAGGTTGGTAATATTATTGTTGTCATTATAATTATTATCTCCCAATTTATAGATTGGAATTAGAGACACAAAGTATTAGCAAGTTGGGAATGCCAGGATTCACAACCTGGTGGTCTGATTCCAGAGCCTACACCCTTCACAATTCTATTCTTTTCTCCCTGAAGCAGATCCTTTGGCTTTAGAGTCCTCTCCCTGGTTCTGTGTCTATCATCCCTGGTCCTCAGCTCTTGTTTCTCCTTCTCTGAGACCTCAGAGTCCCATCTGCATATTTGTGTCTTTAGAAGCAGCAGAGAGACAAGATCTAGAATACCGATTTCAATGTGAGAGCTGGATTCCAATTCCACCCATGTGTTGTGACCTCCCCAAGTCCCAGCTTCCTCATCTCTTAAATAGGAACAACAGTCCTCATCATCATTGATTGAGAACTTCCTAAAAATGCCAGGTATAGTGCCGGGGCATTGCATGGATTAGCTCATTTATTCCCCCACAGTAATCCTATGACTGAAATTCTGTCATTATCTCCTTGTTATAGCTGAGAACAGAGGTGTAGGTGATTGGATCAGAGTCACACAACTAGTACCACTGTAGCTTCTTCACAAGTAAGTGGGCAGGACCTTCTGGAAACAGTGTGTGTCCTGTGCTTTGTGAGGCCCCTGACACATACTTGGTGCTCACTGAATGCCAACTGTGTTGCTGTTTTTGTTGTTTTTAATCACTTCCTATGATTACTGTAGCTCGTTAGTCTGAATGACAAACTGATTACCCAACTTATGGGTAAATAAATCTGGCCGCGTCACAGGTTTTTTATTAATTTTTCTTCATCTTCATGATAGTCTTTTCAATGCCCTGCTGTTAACAGAGTAGTTTGGGCAAGATTATATGTCTTTTAAAAAACAGTTGCCTGTGAAAAACAACAACAATGACAAAACCCACAGTTGTCCGTATAGTTAAATTGACAGAGAGAGCAAGTAGAATAGTGACTATTGGGGGCTGAGGAGAAGGGTTATGGGGAGCTGTGGTTTTATGGGTATAGTTTTAGTTGGGGATGGCGAAAAAGTTCTGGAGATGGATGGTAGTGATGATTGCACAGCAGTAGGAATGCACTTAAGTGTAATGAACTGTACACTTACAAATGGTTAAAAGGGTAAATTTTATGTTTATTTTACACAGGAAAACAAGTCATCCTTGTAACCTTAAATATTACTGCAAAGACATCATGTTAAGTATGACAGACCAGAGAGAATAACATATTTCAGAAGTTAAAGGTGATTTTCATATGATGGAGTGATGGTCTCTAAAGCCTTCATAGATAAAAACCATTTATGAAAAAAAAAACATTTATGAGGACAGGTTTTATGTTAGTGAATATTATGTGCTTTTCTATAGCTACTAAGAAATAAGATACCCTGAAAGTGTTCTCTGTGCTCTCTGCCTTCTGATTTCATTCTGAAAACCATCCTATGAAGTAGACATTGCTAATCCCTCCATTTCTACAGATGAAAGAATTGAGGCATGGAGATTTTTAAAGATTTTATTTTAAGAGACGCAGAGAGAGAGGCAGAGACATAGGTAGAGGGAGAAGCAGGCTCCCTGCAAGGAGCTCAGTGTGGGACTCAATCCTGGACCCTGGATTCACGCCCTGAGCCAAAAGCAGACACTCAACTGCTGGGCCACCTAGGTGTCCCTGAGACACAGATGTATCAACAATTTGTCAGAAGATTTCACAGCAAATAAGTAGCAGTACCATAGACCTAAAACATTTGGCCCTAGAGATTACTCTTTCAACCCGGGTACTTTACTCTGTATGTTCACCCTCCCTAGAATCAGATTCCTACCCTAAAAGCAACGAGGAGAACTTGAGTTAGAGCCACCATATGTAGTTGGGCAGGTTGTTCACTGTGTAGAGGCTCTCCGCTGAAGGGGTCAGTGGTCTCAGGAATCCCCCCCCATGCTCTGCTCATCAAGCCCATGAAAAGGGCACCATTGATATTTTATGTAAAGCATGAAATACGGGTAATGAGTATACGTTAGCCATAATGGGTTAACAACAGTCTTGGCTCTACTCTGATCGCTTTCTTTTCTCCTTCCCCTTTCGTACCTTCTCAGGACTCAGCCCTTCCCTGGAAGGAGAAGAACAGAATGACCAAGTTCAAGGTGAGTTGGGCTTCCTTTCTAGATTTTAAACCATTGTTTCATTTCTCAGTGACTAGATGCATTCTTGAAAATGATTAAACAGAATAGTAAGCATTTCAAAAACTCTTCTGTTACCAGAGGATCACGACTTTTTATTTTAGTGTAGTTTAATTATTGTTATTTAATTTTATCACCTTTTATAGTTTCATAAATAAAACAGAGGAGAAAAGTGAATAGCAGTTACGAAAAACCTCCTCCCACTTTACTACTGTTTTCCTTATTATAAAAAGTTTTCATTTTCCCACATTCTTTCCCTCATATGCATTCATAACTGTATATTTGTAATAGTTCTATAGTTAAAATTTTCAGGGGATCCCTGGGTGGCTCAGCGGTTTAGCTTCTGCCTTTGGCCCAGGGCGTGATACTGGAGACCTGGGATCGAGTCCCACGTTGGGCTCCCTGCATGGAGCCTGCTTCTCCCTCTGCCTGTGTCTCTGCCTCTCTCTCCCTCTCTCTGTGTATCTCATGAATAAATAAATAAAGAACATTAAAAAAATAAAATATAGTTAAAATTTTCAAATTATGCCTTTCCTAATTAATTGATATTCTATTCCCTACATATTTAATGGCTACATCATATTCCCTTGAATTGATGTACTCTATGGATGTGTCTTAACTTTTGCCCCATTCGTAGACATTTAGGTAATTTAGAATTTTTACTGTGTTGAACATTGTTGTAACGAGCACCAGGTGTTGCAAGGAAATGGTGAATCACTATATAGTACACTTGAAATTAATATTACACTGTATTTTAACTAACTGGAGTTTAAATAAAAGCTTAAAAAATAATAAAACCCAGGATGCCTGGGCGGCTCAGTGGTTGAGGGTCTCCCTTTGGCTCAGGTCATGATCCTGGGGTCCTGGGATCAAGTGCTACATCGGGCTCCCACAGGGAGCCTGCTTCTCCCTCTGCTTGTGTCTTGCCTCTCTCTCTGTCTCTCTCATGAATAAATATTATCTTAAAAAACAAATAATAAAACCATCACTCATCACATCATGTGCCCTCCTTAATGGCTAGTAAGCACTGGGTATTATACACAACTGATAAATTATTTAACACTGCATCTGAACCTAATGTTGTACTACTGTATGTTGACTAATTGCATTTAAATTAAAAAATAGTGAAGAAAAAAATAAAACCAGGAAAGTGAAATAGTAACAAATTCTGTTTTTGACATAATTTTTAAAATATATTTTACTAACAGTTTTCCTAACAACCATTTTCCTTAAAAAGGAATTTGGAGGAGTTTGCTCTTCTTTGTTCTTAATGTTTTAGGAATCGAAATCAAAAAAGTACACTTGATATGCAGTATCTTGGGGATTTTGTACATAGAACACTCTGATATGGCATAATGCCGTCAGGTATAATCGATGTATCACAGAGAGAGAATATTCGTTCATATTTTCCCATAAGAAAACTAGATTCTTTTTTAAAAATATTTATTTATTTTAGAGAGAAAGAGCAGGAGGGGCAGAGGAAGAGGGAGAAAGAGAATCTCAAGCAGATGCTACAGTGAGTGAGGAGCCAGACACAGGGCTCAATCTCACGACCCTGAGATCATGATCTGAGCCACAGCCAAGAGCCAGATGCTTAATTGACTGAGCCACCCAGGCACCCCCAAAGCTAGATTCTTTCTAACCTATGTCTCAGTCCTATCATGTGTGTGGTATTTACGGATATTTATTTATTTATTTATTTAAAGATTTTATTTATTTATTTATTTATTTTTTAATTTTTATTTATTTATGATAGTCACAGAGAGAGAGAGAGAGGCAGAGACACAGGCAGAGGGAGAAGCAGGCTCCATGCACCGGGAGCCCGATGTGGGATTCGATCCCGGGTCTCCAGGATCGCGCCCTGGGCCAAAGGCAGGCGCCAAACCGCTGCGCCACCCAGGGATCCCAGATTTTATTTATTTATTGGAGGGAGCAAGAGGGAGAGAGCAAGAGAGTGAACATGAGAGGCAGAGGGAGAGGGAGAAGCAGACTCCCCACTGAGCAGGGAGCCCGATGTGGGACTGGATCCCAAGACACTGAAATCATGACCTGAGTAAAAGGCAGACACTTAACTGGCTGAACCACCCAGGCGCCCCTGATTTATATTTTTAATTTACATATTGATTTATTTTTATCAAAGTAATAATGTTCTTAATTTTAAAAGCCTAGTAGTTCAGGAAGACATACCGATGCTTTTCTTACTGCCTTTGGTTTCCGATCAACCTTAAGAGGCAGTCCTTGGTCATCCCTGCATGTTAACTACAAAGAAACAGGATTAAAGCATGTTAGAAAACTCCAAAGGTTAAACTGATCCAAAAAAGTCTCCTAGGAGTTTTAGTTAGATAAAGAGGGAGGTGAGGGAAAATAATTTTTCTCAGGGACTTAGCCCTTTCTGTGTGCTTGGCTGCTATAGTACGTGGAAGACACCGCAGACTATACTTCCTCTTGTTGGTCACCCTTCGGTAACACCTTCTTTATGATCTCTGTTGCTCATTTAGGGCACCTGGCTGTGCAGGGCTCCAGTGAGGAACACACAATTTCCATATGAAAAATTATGACTGTATTGTACACCAGCAATTATTTTTTTAAAGATTTTATTTGTTTATTCATGAGAGACACAGACAGAGGGAAGAGAGATAGGTAGAGGGAGAAGCAGGCTCCCTCTAGGGAGCTCAATGTGGGACTTGATCCCAGGACTCTGGGATCACGCCCTGAGTCGAAGACAGATATTCAACCACTGAGCCACACAGGTCCCCCGTACATCAGCAATTCTTAAGCATGGGCAAATTTTGTCCCTGGGTAATGTCTGGAAACATTTCTGGTGTCACAACTTGAGGGAGGCTTCAGCATCTAGCACATAGAAGCCACGGATACTGCTAAACATCCTACAGTGCATGGGACAGCCCTCACCCCACCCCACCCCCACACACAACAGTTACCTCCATGTGAGTAGTGTCAAGGTTGAGAAACCATGATGTACACAAAGCTATATAAGAACAATAGCAAAATGTAGGTGATAACACTTATATAATATTTTTAAAAACAGCTCAAAGTCTCTAACAGAATTTTTAAAGTCATAAAATAAACCCCCAAATAGAATATAAGCAAAGAATATTGACTGGCAACATATAAAAGAAATAAAGATGGCCAGTGGATATATGGTATATGAAAATATGATAGCTTGTTAATTATCAAGTAAGTACAAAATGAAAAATAAGTTGCTTTTTCAGATTACCTAGGACTTAAAACCACTGGTTATATTCAGTGTTGTGTATGGTGTAGAGAATCAGGGCTGCTACTTCTATTCTCTTGGGGGAGGGATAAAATATAGAAAAAGTTGAAAAGGAAGCCTGCCATTCTACATAGTAATTTTGAAGTGGCATATTTGATATTGCCATTTTTCCTTCTTGGAAGTTATTCTAAGAAAATAATTAAGACAGGAAGCTAATATTTATTTAAAAGTTGTTCTTTTTGGTATTTATTTTGGAAAGAAAAAATCTAATGTGATATGGTATGTATTATTTGAAATGTTTATTTTTATTGTAGTAAAATTGACTTTTGTCTCTTAGACTCAGGAACTACTTCCTATACATCCTTTCCAGTTTTCTCGGTGCTCTTTCTCCCAGTGGCCACCAGGTACAAGACTGAGGTTGCGTGTTCTTGGTGTTACAGGAGACGGTGACATTCAAGGACGTGGCCGTGATCTTCACGGAGGAGGAGCTGGGGCTGCTGGACCCTGCCCAGAGGAAGCTGTATGGAGATGTGATGCTTGAGAACTTCAGGAACCTGCTCTCTGTGGGTGAGGACAGGCGCTCTGTGAACTTTACCCTGTGGTGTTTATTGTATCTTTGGATGTGTGGGGCTTTGGAGCTCTTGAATTGGATGGCATTTTTTCTGGTCTTTCTCTCTTCGTTAGTGTGTTTTGTAAATGAGCCATAAATTGACACTATGACCGCCTCTGTATGCATTTTTGGCCTTTCTCTCTCTCTCTTTTTTTTTTTAAAGATTTTATTTATTTATTTGAGACAGAGGGGGAGAGAGAGAAGCACAAATGGGGAGGAGCAGAGGCAGAAGGAGAGAAGTAGGCATACTCCTCACTGAGCACAGAGCCTGATGCATCCCAAGACCCTGAGATTATGACCTAAACTGAGGACAGATGCCTAACCAACTGAGCCAGGTGCCCTTTTTGGCCTTTCTTAAGTTGTGGTCATCTCTGATTAGTGGGTAATGACACACATTTAGAGCATTACACCAACATTTTATTTTTTATTTTTTATTTTTGAGAGAGAATGAGAACTCACAAGTGGGGAAAGGAGCAGAGGGAGAGGCAGAGAGAGAATCCCAAGCAGACTCCATGCTCAGCACACAGGGCTCAATCTCATGACCCTGAGATCATAACCTGAGCTGAAATCAAGAGTTGGGTGCTTAAATGATTGAGCCACCCAGGTGCTCCTTGTACCAGCTTTGTGTAATGAAATAAAATAGAGTAGAAAATAACAGAGCCCTTGGCAATAACTGCACATTGTGGCAGAAACTACAGCCTGTTGCTAAAAATCATGTGGGAAATGGTAGAAAGAGTCTGAAAGAAACAGACCTTTTTTTTTTTCAATGATTTTTTTCTTTCCAATGATTTACACTTATGTCTCCATATCCTGGATTTTTTTTTAATTTAATTTTATTTTTTTTCATATCCTGGATTTTTGCATAAAACGTAGTCCTCTGATGGGCTATTTGGAAGTCACTAGTTTTGATGTCCTAAAGATGCAGTGGTGAGAGCCACATTTTTAGGTTAGTTATTCTAGTAATTTTTAGTAATTTTAAATGTGTGTCCTTGCCTTTTGACAGGGCATCAGCCCTTCACGCCAGATGTAATACTCCAGTTAGAGAGGGGAGAAAAGCTTCGGATGGTGAAGATGGCAGCCTGGGGTCCCAGCGCCTCAGGTGAGAGCCATGCGGCTGCATCGGCCATGCTTCTGGTTCCTCCATCACTCTGCCTCACCACTCAGTGTCTCACCTGTGAATCCTGCAGCACTTTTCCACCCTCTTCCTCTCTGCATTTGCTACTTTTACAGTTGTTCTCCATTCAAAGTGATTCTTTTTTATGTGTGTTAGATCTTGTCCTCTGTTTCCATCTCCGGTAGCTTCTTATCTGACTGAGAGTAAAAGCCACATACTTCAAGTGGCTCCTGATGTCCCACCTGCCTGCTCCTTGCTATTTCTCCACCCTTCTGCACATGTGACTTGTCACTTGCCCCCATGTCAGTCTGTCCCATCCAGTTTTGCCACTCTGCTTGCCACCCATGGCCCTGCTTCATCACCCTCTACTTGTTCTTCCTTCTGTCATGAGTGCTCTTTCTCTCTGTCATCCTCTCGGCCCCTCCTTTACTTCATGTAGGTTTTTTCTCAAATCATAACATCATAAGAAAGACCTCCTATGACCACTGTGTTCATGACCCCTTTTCTTCTTCCCCCGTTCTCCTTTCCTTACCGTGCCCAATTTGGTGTTTAGGCATTCATCACTACTTAACCATGTTAACATATATTTTTGTTTATCTCACTATATTCCCACTAGAATATAATTATCAGGAGGGAAGAAATTCTGTTTTCATTTTCTTTTTTTTTTTAAAGATTTTTATTTATTCATGAGAGACACACAGAGACAGGCAGAGACTTAGGCAGAGGGAGAAGCAGACTCCCTGCAGCAAGCCCACTGTGGAGCTTGATCCTGGGACCCTGGTATCACAACCTGACCCAAAGACAGACGCTCAACTATTGAGCCACTCAGTTGCCCCAAAATTCTGTTTTCTTTATTGCTTTATCTTCAGTGTATAGAACAGACTTGGTAGAGGACAGACATGCTGTAAATACTTGTTGGCTGACTGAATGAGATAATCATGGTCTACATGGACTTTTTTCCATTAGTTATGGACATATTTAATGAGTGATAAACAGAAATGTGATGAAGGCATAGTCCAGAACAGCACCCCCTCCTCATGATTCTCTAATCTAATTCTAATTTATTAGGTGCTTTTGGATAAATGTAGGTATGTATCCAGAAAAAAAAACACATCTAGGGCACATCTGGTTCCACCTGGGTGGAACTTTATTGCTGTGAGGTTTTAGAATAATTTATTGTACTATAAACCTTTTCTGCCATTGCCATCCTGAAGAATATTTCCCAGTAAGAGGTGAAAGACCACTCCCTGCTTATACTCTGAATTTTAAGCACCTAGGTGATACGATGTGTTCTCCCAAAAACATGTCTCTTTCCAGCCAACCTAGTTCTTCAAGGCTTCTAACATGGAATAAACTTCCAATGAAATAGTTTCAAACAAAGGTTTTCAGCATTGCCTGGGGACACCTTCTGATCATCTGTCTATAAGGGTCTTACTAGACATTTTGAGCATTGGGTCAGATGTGCATCCAATAGGCAGAATTGTGGAAACTATTTATCAGACACCTGCTTAGCAAAGAAGACAAGGCTTTTAGTAGGTGCAGCTTCTTCTTGGTAAAGACTCCCTAGGAAGTATTTTTCTTGATCTGCACCCACCTGCTCCTCACATGTAAAATTTAGTATGATTCTAAATGTATCTCATTAACATGTAGTGAATGGGAGCTGGGTGGAATGCCTCTTGGTTTTTGATGATGGAGTAAAATGGAGTCTTCTCCTGATTCAAGATAAGCCTTAGGGTATGGGCCTAAGTATCTAGCCTTGACATCTCTAAACAAAGTGTTTACATGCCTCATCTCTAAATTCTCTTAATCATTTTAGGAGACAAGAATCTAAATGACACGGAGACTCTTCAGGAAATTGGATTAAAGTACCTGCCACATGAAGAGCTGTTTTGCTCCCAAATCTGGCAACAGGTTACAAAGGAGTTAACCCTGTGCCAAGATCCCATGGTAAATATTCAAGGAAATGGCTGTCAGTTGGAGAAACAAGGTGATGCCCTCTATAAAGATGAGGAGTTGGGTAAAGGCTTTAATCAGAATTTACATCTTCAAGTTCACAAAGATCACAAGGGAGGAAAACCTTACCAGGGGGAGGAGTGTGAAAAAGGTTTCATTCATCACTCTCGTCTTCAAACTAACCAGACAGCCCATGTAGGAGAGAAGCCCTATAAATGTGAAAAATGTGAAAACACCTTCCGTCGGCTTTCAAGCCTCCAAGCCCATCAGAAGGTCCATACCAGAGATAAATCATATAAGTATGATGTATCGTGTAAGGGTTTCAGACAGAGGTTGTATCTTCACCATCATCAGAGAGTCCCCACTGGAGAGAATCCACAGAAATATGAGGAATTTGGTAGGAATGTCAGGAAAAGCTCACATTGTCAAGCTTCTCCAGTAGTCCACACATTAGAGAAACCTTATAAATGTGAGGAGTGTGGGCTGAGCTTCAGTCAGAGTTCATATCTTCAAGTCCACCAGAGAGTCCACATGGGAAAGAAACCTTATAGATGTGAAGAGTGTGGGAAGGGCTTCAGTTGGCGTTCACGACTGCAGGCTCATCAGCGAATCCACACTGGAGAGAAACCATACAAATGTGAGGCATGTGGCAAGGGCTTTAGTTATAGCTCACACCTTAACATTCATTGTAGAATCCACACAGGAGAGAAACCCTATAAATGTGAAGAGTGTGGAAAAGGCTTCAGTGTAGGTTCACACCTTCAGGCACATCAGGTAAGCCACACTGGAGAGAAACCTTACAAATGTGAGGAGTGTGGGAAGGGCTTCTGTCGGGCCTCAAATCTTCTGGACCATCAGAGAGGCCACACTGGAGAGAAACCGTATCAGTGTGATGCATGTGGAAAGGGCTTTAGTCGTAGCTCAGATTTTAACATTCATTTTAGAGTCCACACAGGAGAGAAACCCTATAAATGTGAGGAATGTGGGAAAGGCTTCAGTCAAGCCTCAAATCTTTTGGCCCATCAAAGAGGCCACACCGGAGAAAAACCATACAAATGTGGTACATGTGGGAAGGGCTTCAGCCGGAGTTCAGATCTCAACGTTCATTGTAGAATCCACACCGGAGAGAAACCCTATAAATGCGAGAAGTGTGGTAAGGCCTTCAGTCAGTTCTCGAGTCTTCAGGTGCATCAGAGAGTCCACACAGGAGAGAAACCATATCAGTGTGCAGAGTGTGGGAAGGGCTTCAGTGTGGGTTCACAGCTTCAAGCCCATCAGAGGTGCCACACTGGGGAAAAACCATACCAATGTGAGGAGTGTGGGAAAGGATTCTGTCGGGCTTCAAATTTTCTGGCTCATCGTGGAGTCCACACAGGAGAGAAGCCATACCGGTGTGATGTGTGTGGTAAGCGTTTCAGACAGAGATCCTATCTTCAGGCCCACCAGAGGGTCCACACTGGAGAGAAACCGTACAAATGTGAGGAGTGTGGGAAGGTCTTCAGCTGGAGCTCCTACCTTCAAGCCCATCAGAGAGTTCACACTGGAGAAAAACCATACAAATGTGAGGAGTGTGGGAAGGGCTTCAGTTGGAGCTCAAGTCTTATAATTCACCAGCGAGTACATGCCGATGATGAGGGTGATAAGGACTTTCTCTCCCCGGAGAAATCACATAGGAAAGAAGCGCCATAAAATTATATGTTCTAATACCTCAAATGGGTGCTGAAACAGTCCAATGATCAGACCTGTCCTAGAAGACATAGCATTGGCTTATAAAAGAGTCAGTATTTAGCCAGGGCTTGACATGTCAACAGTGGTTGAGTGGCCACACAGCAGGGAAGCCTCATGAGAGTGGCGACATAAGGACTTCATTCAGAACCTTGACATTTAGCAGATACTACACAAGAGGAGAGGCTTAGGAAGGACCAATCTGATCTGAAATTCACTGAAGGGTTGAGCTGGAAGTGCCAGGATTTCTTCCGTTAGAATACAAGCTCCAAGAGAATAGAGATTTGTTGACTGCCATATCTATTCAGTCTTAGTGCCTAACACATGATAGGTATTTAATAATGTTAAATGAATGAAAGGGAGAACGGTCATGTTTGAAATTTTTATTCAGTTCTCTAAGAACTATGAAATGTACTTAAAAGATGAATTCTGCAAGGCTTGGAGGACATTTAAGTTAGACACATAGACTCATTTTCCCAACCCTGCAGGTCCTGTGAACAAATGTTTATCAACCTGCTAGTAGGTCCAAAAATCACTTCAGGGGGTTGCGACCAGCACTTTTGTATGCTAATACTTTATTGAGGTATAATTTGCAGACAGTAACACATGTAAATCTCAAGCTTATAGCCTCATGAATTTTGACAAATGTATACACTTATGTCATCATCACCAAGATCGATATATACAATATTTCTATTAAACCAGAATGTCTCCTTGTGTACATTTCTAGTTATTCCCACCTCCAGCAGCAACAAGTATGATTGCTATACCTCATATTAGACTGTCTGTTTTCTTGAGCTTCATGTGGGTTCAGTATGCGTTCTTTTATGTCTGGATTCTTTTGATCAAAATATATGATCATTTTAGTAGGTTGAGGGAAAGTAAAACACAAAATTCAGTATCCATTCATGCTAAAAATTCCTCAGTGAGATACAAGGCATCTATGAAAAGTCTACAATCTACCATTCTTTGCAAAAATTATTATTAAGGAATAGTTTGTATACACTAAAATCAACTCTGTTGTATCATTCTGTGTTTTGGCAAATGCTTATTATTGTATTATCACCACCATAATCAAGACGTTTTACACTTCCAGGATCCCTTGCCTTGAAATTCCTTCCTAGTCTCATAGTCAACCCCTCTCCTTGTCACCTTTCCTTGATTTTGGCAACCATCCTCCTGTTTTCTGTCTGCATAGTTGTCCAGAATGTCCTAAAATGGAATCATATAGTGTATAATCTTTGGAGTCTTGCTTCTTTCACTTTATGCTTCTGAGATTCATCAGTCTTGATGTGTAGATCATAGTAATTTTATTGCTGATTGGTATTCAAGTGTATGGACATACTAAGTTTGGTTTATTTATTTATGAATTCAAGGATATTTGAGTTTCCAGTTGTTAGTGATCATGAAGAAAACAGTGTTAAATATTTACATACAGGTCTGTGTGCCAACACAAGTTTTCTTTGTCTTGGTAAATACTGAAGAGTAGGATTGTATAGTATGTTTAACTGTATGGAAAGGTAACAACCCTAAAAGGTTATACCAGTTTGCATTCCCACCAACCCAGTGCATATCAGGGTTTTGTTTTGTTTTTACCATTTTAGTAGGTATATAGTGGCACCTCACTTTGGTTTTAATTTGCATGTCCCTAAAGACTGTTGAGTATCTTTTATATCTGAATGTGTCTCATGTGTATATCTGTTTTCTTTGGGGAACTGTTTTCTTGTTCTTGTTTTTTGGGAGTTTATATGTTCTGGACATATGTCCTTTGTCAGTTACATGTTTTGCAAATGTTTTATCTCTGTGTATTTTGTATTTTTAATCCCATTCTCAGTATTTTTCATAGAGCAGAAATTTTGTTTTTGACAAAGTTCAGTTTTCATTTTCCATGGATTGTGCTTTTGGTTTCAGATCTAAGAACTCTACCTAATCCGAGGTCACAAAGATTTTTCTCCTCCTTTTTTATCTAAAAGCTTTATGGTTTCAGGCTTTACATTTAGATCTATGATCCATGTGAGTTTGTCTTCTAAAGTGTAAGGTCAAAGGCCATTTCTTTTGGCCTGTAAGCATCCAATGAATTATCCTTTTCACATCAAATTTCTGTTGGCCCTTGTGGAAAATCTATTGATCATATATGTGTGGGTCTTTCTCTGGCCTCTGCTTAGTTCCATTAATCTGTGTGTCTATCATTTTACCAATATGTAGCCTTGTATAATAAGTTTTGAGATGAGATGGTATGAGTTTTCCAATTCCACTCTTTTCAAAATATCTTGGCTACTTTAATTTGTTTACTTTTTTCATAATTTTTAGAATAAGCTTTGTGATTTTTAAAAATAAACTAATTGCTGGAAATTTTATTGGGTTTGCATTGAAAAAAATATATAGATGACTTTAGGGAGACTTAGCTTATTAACAATATTGAATATTCTAAGTCACAGACACATAGTATCTGTCTATTTGTGTAGGACCCTTCTAATTTCTTTTATCAGCAATTTGTAGTTTTCAGCACATAGATCCTGCACATATTTTATTAGCTTTATACCTAAGTACTCTGCGTTTTTTGGTATTAAATTAAATACTCTTTTTCAAATTTCAACTTCCAATTGTTTATTGCTAGTATATAAAAATGCAGTTGATTGTTTTATGTATCCTATAATCTTGCCAAACTTGCATATTAGTTAAAGTAGCTGTTCTATGTAGATTCTTTGGGATTTTCTGTGTAGATAATCATGTCATTGCAGAAAGTTTTATTTTTCTATGACAGTTGATGTACATATTACAACAACTTCACTGTGATGTAAGGAAGCAGCCCCACCAATGTTAGATTTGGGTGACAAAACTCACGATGGTAGTCCCTTGGGATGATCAGAGGTGGAGGGGGTAGCTGTCCAGGAGAAGGTCCAGAACAGAAAGAATGGTCAGTGTTCAGATGTTTTATACAGTGGAAGTCCTCCCTGAACAAAGTTTAAAAAATGGTGGGAGGTTGTACTTTGGAAATGATAGGTGAACCTTATCAGAATTGTGAAGAGGCAGTGGACATGGATAGGAGATGAAGCTTTTAAGTTGCTGACATTAAATCAGATGTCCAGGTTTCTTTCTTTCTTCTTCACAATCCACTCCTGACATTTGGTCTAGCAGGGCAACCTTCCAGGTATTCCTGTAAATAAACTGGTACTCGAGAGGGCACATTTGCAAAGATGACCCAAAATAATTAGGTTTACAGTTATTATTATAGCTTTATGAAAGATAATGTGGGGCCAGATAATAAAAATCCAGGTAGAATAAGGATCCAAGAGAAGAAATCAATGGGGATTCAAGAAATCTCATGAAGTATTTTAGTAACTTGGCAAAATCATTGACTATTTTGGTTTTTTGTTTTATCTATTGAACTATGTTACAGACTTTTCCTATATTATTGACCTATATACAGCCAGAGGTTCCCTACAAGGATCTACTTTGAGATGCCAATGGAATATGTTGTAAACTCCTACAGCAGCTACAGAACTTTCTCTCATATTAAAGGTTTCTAAATCTTAGGTTTTTTGATATATGTGGTCTGCCAGGAGTTGTGACATTGTTTGGCTGGCTTTTAGGTACTAAGGCTGTGCTACAGAACTGAAAAGACCTAGACTTGTACCTATTATACCAAAAATTATGAGTGAGGCCTAATTTATAAGAGATTTGGGCATGCCTGGGTGGCTCAGTTGGTTGAGTATCTGCCTTCGGTTCAGGTCATGATCCCAGGACCCTGGGAATCCCTGGGATTAAGTCCCACGTTGGGCTCCCTACTCAGTGGAGAGCCTGCTTCTCCCTCTCTCTCTGCAGCTACCCTTGCTTGTCTGTCTGTCTCTTGTCTGTCAAATAAAAAAATAAAATATTTTTAGAAATTTATAATAGATTTAAAGGATAGCCTATGTGTACCCTGTTGTGAGTGTATCAGTGTATACATATGGGGGTCATATACTTTCAGTGGCTATATATAACAGCAATTATTTGTAGAGGCTAGGTAGGGCATGAGATTTGTGAAAGGAAAGATAATGAGGAAGACCCTGGTGAGGTTTAGGAAGTGCTGGGGAAAGTAAAGGAACTGGAGGGTGACCAGAGAGGATAGTGAGTGGTTAATATGGATAGCAAAGCCCACCAAGGGGGTGGGAATTAGTTGTATAAGTGGTTACCCAAGCTGGCATGCCTGGTCCGTCATTGGAGTTTTATCTTTTGGGTAGCATGTTAACTGTTTTATAGATAATCTCCAGCAAGTGGAGGAAAGTAGGAAGTGGTCTGGTGATGTGGGAATAGTGGAGAGTGTAGCATGGATTGTTGAATGAAATGATTGGTGCTGTTGTGATTATGAGGGTCATAGTGGAGAGTGGTGTATGGGCAGTTACCATTTCAAGGTCCCAACTGTTAAGCATGGAAGGAGGTGGGGTTTTAGATTTGTGTAGGGCTACTTTCACCCAAAGGTGAAATTAAATGGTGAGGCACCAGTGTATATAAATTGGCTAATTTGCAGAGTACTAGCTTGCAACACTTTGATGCATTGGAGCAGGTAATAGGCAATGGTAGGTCCTCATGTGCCTCATTAGGACCTGGGTTATGTTTAGGTAAGTAAGGGCCTGGCAATAAGCTTTAGTTTCTTACATTGTGCTTACATTCTGTAAGGGAGGAGAATATAGAGGTTGCAGAGATATACATAAGCAGAGAAAGTGGGAGCTTCAGTTAAGTTGTCTATGATAATATTGTCATTGGCTAGATTGGGAACAGAGTGTAAGAAAGGCTGCATAGATTGAAACTTTGGAGATAAGGCAGAAGGTGAGTGATTTAAAAAAGGGACCATTGGGAAGTTAGAGTGGCCACAAAAGGGTGTACAAGTTGGTTGGGAAAACTATATTGGAACAGAGGGGGTGTCAGAATTTTTATTTGATGGGTTATGGAATGAAATTGTGATAGAATATTTTGAGTCAGCATCAAGGTTGGGACTGTTGGTTATGTTGAAATTATCATTTGGGATGCTTTGGTCTCTTGGGTTGAGATCTTCATCCCTGAGTTGATGGTTGTACTGTCGTCTGTGATTGACTTGTGGATAATACCTGTAAGGACCATTGTGTAGTAGTAGATAATGGGAACTCCTAATATGAGCCCTGGGCTAATTCCCAAGACCTTAAGGCAAAGTTCTAATTTGAGAAACTACTGCAAGAGTGATCAAAGACCAAGGAATGCTCTGGGACACATTGGATATGTCAGGTGACCACATATGCATCATATGTAGAATATAAGTAGCCTAAGAGCACTACCTATGCAGATACACATTTTGTCTTCTGTCACTTTTGCCTCCATTTGTTATCAAGTAAAGCTGTGAAGTAATTGAATGCCCCAAACAGATGGAGATGCCAAAGGAGTTAGGCACTGAACTGGAGTAAGTAAGGAAGCCCAAGGAGCTTGGCATTGAGCTGAAATGGGAGAATCCCAGGCCCAGATGATGAGCCAAATGAGATAAGTTCCGGCCAAGTAGAGCCATAATATCCCACAATGACATATTTTTGTCTCGGATGTATGGGCCTCAGCATCCTGGGGGTGCCTGTTTATTATGATAGGAGTCATGGGTATTGTCATCCCAGATCCTATAGTGGTTCCTCCATTAAGTATTTCCATAATGGGCTGACGCCAGAGCTGGTGTCCTATTTAAGATTGTTGGTGCTGGGCACTCAATAGGCTGAGTGTCCGACTCTTGATTTTGACTCAGGTCATGGTCTTGGGGTCATGAGATCAAGCCCCGTGTTGGGCTCCATTCTCAGTGTGGGTTTCTCTCTCTCCCTCTGTCCTTACCCCTCCCCTGCTCACATGCATATGTGTGTTCATGTGCATTTTCTCTCTCAAAAAAAAAAAAATGCTGGTGCTGGAAACTAATTTAAGATCTTGTTTGAAAAGCTACACAATTACTTAGGTATGGAACTAGGTACCAAGACACGTTTCCTGTAAAGAAAGACCTTGCATTAGCCAACTTTTATACTACTGGGGAAGGGTAGCAAGTTTGGCAGAGACCTTTCTTGTGGTCTATAGAATAATCTTTTCAGGTGTCATGGGCCCTCAATTCTCAGGGGATCCCATTCTATTATCTGCCCTAAAACTGGATGCCAATCCAGCACATGTTGTACCAGAATTGAAAAGAGGCAGGACAATGGGGGGGGGGTGTCAGTAAATGAAAAAGGGAGTTTTATCTGGGTATTGTAGAGATTGGAAAGAAGAGGGACAGTCCCCTGATGGCAATTTTGACAGAGTCTTGGGACCTAAAGATTGAAAATTCAGGACAACTAAAGTAATGTGCAAAAGAGAGAGCCATTTGGAAGCCATTATCCATTTTGTGATTTTAATAGGATATCCTTCAGTAGACCATCATTTCGCTATCTTTAGATGATAGGACAAATGAATGTTGCAAATGATGCTTTCTTGTAAGGTCTGTGCCTGAACTGAGCATTAAAGTGTGTATCCTGATCAGAGTCAATGATATCTGGGGGCCCAGAAGAAATTAATCAGGTTAAAATGAGGCCTATTATGGATGATGTTGGCAGAAGCACACCAGGAAGAATAATTCAGAAAATCAGTTTACTTAATCTTACATGATATTATGAAGGATATGCGTCAAGAACAGCCAAATGGAAAACATGCATAAAGAAAAGTATGAGTGAAGGGCTTGAAGCCTCCATGCCCTCTCCAAGTGCACCACCCTCCTAGCACTTAGATGTGTTTCCTAAATCAGAAGCTCTCCAAACCCCATCGTTTGGGGAGTTCTATGGAAGCTTCCTTATGTGGGCATGATTGATTAAATCATTGATCATTAGTGATTGCACTCAATCTCCATCCCCTTTCCCCTCCTCAGATGTTGGGGATATTGGACTTGGACTAAAAGTCCCAACCCTTGAATCATACCTTGGTCTTTCTCGTGCCCCCATCCTGAAGCTATTAAGGAGCACATCAAGAATTGCCTCATTAGGACAAAAGAGGCACCTATTACACTGGATATTCCAAGGGATTTAGGAACTCTATGCCAGGAAATGGGGATGAAGACCAAATATGTATTTCTTATTATATAACAATATCACAGGGCTTAAATTAATATAAACATCCATTGGTTAAAGCATCTAACCTAATACTGAGTTTGGCAATTTCATAGGGACCACAAGTTTATTAGTGCCTATGATAAGAGAGGTTTTGAATTCCATGGACTTGATATCCAGTGACATTCCTAGTAGTGAGTGATTTTCCCTTTTTAAACTCTGAAGGTCACCAGGGACCAGTGTGATAAAATAAAATTTACAATATATAACTTATAATAAAATTGGATATTTTGTGGGGACCAAAATACTACCCAACAATGAAATATATCAGCATGTATTTCCAGGAGGTGATCAGAGCGCAGAAGACTCTAGTCCCTAACCAGGGTGAGAGGCAAGGAATTGCCATTGATGGAGGTTGGTAAAGGGATTTGTTGTGGTTCTAAGGCTCATTGAGGCTATGGGAGGAGACCTCATGCATGTCGATGAGTGGCATGGTGGCTGGGACATCTGTAAGGATATTAGGAACAGTGGAAGAAGTGAGGTTTATACTTAATAATTGAATGGCCTGTCGGGAATAAGCCTTGCATTTTTAAGTTGGACTTTTCTGTGATTTGGATGATTGAGGAGTCTCTGAATCTCCAATAAATAACAACAAAAATAAATAATTCCCCCTCCCATTTTTTAATTAGTCCTGATGAGGAAGCTTGTTTGGTGGACTCTGTTTTATTTTTGTAACCATCACAATAATGTAAAGGTTTATATAAACCACTCTAGGATTAATATAGTACATGGTGGCATCCAACAGATGCATTTGTTGCTATAGTTCTTTTTTTTTTAAAGAGTTTATTTATTTATTCATGAGAGACACAGAGAGAGAGAGAGAGGCACAGACACAGGCAGAGGGAGAAGCAGGCTCCATACAGGGAGACTGATGTGGTACTCGATCCCAGGTCTCCAGGATCACACCCTGGGCGGAAGGCAGCACTAAACCACTGAGCCACCCAGGCTGCCCTATTAGTTCTAATTAATTAAGGGCTTCCCTAGTATTGGTATGGCCTATTAATGAATAATGAGGCTGGTTAATTGGTAGGAGCTTCCTCATCCTTTCCATATCTTTGGGGCCTGTAGTGCTGTTCCTTCTTCCATTCGTGATGTGGGTAATATTGTATCTCTTCTTTTTCTTGGTTATTGTCATTTGAGATTTATCAATTTTATTGGTCTTAACTAGCTCTTAGTTTTGTTGATTTTCTCTGCTCTTTTTTCAATTTTATTGATTTTTTAAATTTTTGCTATGTTCTGCTTGCCTTTTTTTTACTTCACTCTTCTACTTTCTTAAGGTAGAAGTTTAGTTCAATGATTGGAAACCTTTTCTGATATAATCTTTTAATTGTATTTATTTTTCTCTTTAGCTATATGGTACAAACTTTATATTGTGCTTTCACTTCCATTCAATACAAATATGTTTTAATTTCTCTTGTGATTTCTTCTTTGACTCATGGATTGTTTAGAATTGTGTTTTTAAATTTCCATATATTTGGGCATTATCCAGATATGTGATCCTGATTTCTATTTTAACTTAATTGTGATCAGAGCAAATATTTTATATGATTTCTGTTTTTTTTTCAATTTGTTGAGGTTTGTTTTATCACCCAGAATATGGTTTCTTTTGGTAAACATTCCATGTGCACTTGAAAACAACGTGTATTCTGCTGTTGGGTAAAGTAGTCTATAAATGTCAGATTAATTAGATCAAGTTTATTGATAATGTTCAAGTCTCCTATAACTTCACTAATTTTCTGTTCTATCAGTTGCTGAGAGAGGAGTATTTAAGCTACATGTCATTGTGAATTTGTCTATTTCTGTATTCAATTCTGTTAGTTTTTGCTTTGGGTGCTTTGGAACTCTTAAATCTATAAACTAAGATAGTTAAGGTTCTTTTTTTAAAGATTTTATTTATTGGAGGTATCCCTAGGTGGCTCAGTGGTTTAGCGCCTGCCTTCATGCCCAGGGTGTGATCCTGGAGTCCCAGGATCAAGTCCCACATCGGGCTCCCTGTGTGGAGCCTGCTTCTCCCTCTGCCTGTGTCTCTGCCTCTCTCTCTCTCTCTCTCTCTCTCTCTCTGTCTCTCATAAATAAATAAATAAATTCTTTTTTTTAAAAAAGAAGTATATTGTCAAATTCTCCTAGTGGTGTATCAATTCCTTAACTCTAATATAAAGTTTAAAAGAAAAAGGCAGGGATCCCTGGGTGGCGCAGCGGTTTGGCGCCTGCCTTTGGCCCAGGGCGCGATCCTGGAGACCCGGGATCGAATCCCACGTCGGGCTCCCGGTGCATGGAGCCTGCTTCTCCCTCTGCCTGTGTCTCTGCCTCTCTCTCTCTCTGTGACTATCATAAATAAATAAAAATTAAAAAAAAAAAGAAAAAGGCATTAAAAATAATTATAGGTTCCTCAAAAAGGACCTTTTTTTTTTTTTTTAAAGAGTTTATTTATTGGAGAGAGAGCGGCGGGGGGGCAGGTAGGGGAAGAGGGAGAGGGAGAAGCAAACTCCCTGCTGAGTGGGGAGTTTGGCTGAAGGCTGGATACCAGGACCCCAAGATCATGACCTGAGCCAAAGGCAGACACTGAACTGGCTGAGCCACCCAGCCACCCAGAGTAGTTCTATTTTTAACTTTTTGAGGAACCTATAATTATTTTTAATGCGTTTTTCTTTTAAACTTTATATTAGAGTTAAGGAATTGATACACCACTAGGAGAATTTGACAATATACTTCTCTTTCTTTACCTGTGAGGGTCATACTTAACATGTTCGTTTTACTAATTAGCATCTTTTCTTTTCAGCTTGAAGAATGCCCTTTAGCATTTTTTGTAAGGCAGGTCTAGGGCTGGTGAACTCCCTCAGCTTTTGTTTGTCTCGGAAAGTCTTTATTTCTGAAGGACAGCTTTGCTGGGTAATATTGGTTGCCAGTTTGTTTGTTTTTTGCTTTCAGCACTTTGAATGTATCATCTCTCTCCTAGCCTGCAAGGTTTCTGATGATATATTCTATGGTGGTAAGTTTCTTTTCCTGTGCTGCTTTCAAAATTCTGTTTAATTTTTTAACAGATGTATTATAATGTGTGTCAGTGAAGTCCTCTTTCCGTGGACAGTATTTCAGGATCTATGAGATTCATGTACCTAGGTGTGCACATCTCTCCCCAGATTTGGAGGTTTTTTTTAGCCATTATATATATTTTTTAATAAGCTTTCTTCTCCTTTCTTTCTTCTTCTAGGACTACTATAATATGTATGTTGTTTTCTTATAGCTCTTAATTCACAGGGGCTTTCTTCACTCTTTTTCATTTTCTTCTCCTTTGATTGAAAATTTCTAATAACCCATCTTTGAATTAGTACATTTTTTATTCTGTATGATCAAGTATAATATTCATGCTCTCTGTTGCACTTTTCATTTCATTCATTGTATTTTGGGGCTCCAGAATTTCAGTTTGGTTCTTTTCTTCTAACTTCTACCTCTCTGTTGACCTTCCTGTTTTGTTGATATATTATTTTCCTAATTTTGTTGGGTTGTCTATCAGTGTTCTCCTCACTAAGCTTCCTTAAAAGTTATTTTGAATTCCTTATCAGGCAGTTTTTCACTCTCCATTTCTTTGAGGTCACTTATTGGAAAAATATTGTGTTCCTTTGGTGGTGTCATGTTTCCTTGATTTTTCATATTCCTTGAAGTCTTGTGTTGCTGTCTTCTTATTTGAAGAAGCACTCTCCTTCTCTAGTCTCTACCAACTGGCTTCAGGAGAGAAATACTATCACTAGTCAGCTGTCTAGAGATTCTGAGGCTTTCTCAGAACTTTTCTATGGAGGTATCCACACCACACTTTACCTTTCCTCTTGATTGGGGACATCTATAAGATTGTATGCCTTTTCTCTATACCACAAAGCTAGACTTGGTGTTGAGAACCTCCCTTTTCCCCCCTTATGTTGTTTCTCTGAAGTGCTTATGTTTGCATTCCTTTTCCAAATCCTGCAGAATTGAGCAGTCTTTCTATGTGTTTGCTAGAGGTCTGCAAAGGCTCATGCTTATCATCTGCTGGGGTGGGTTTAGGGAGCCAGTCACAAGGTAGAAGAAATTAGGCACATGAAGTGTTGGGGGTGCCAATAGGCAGTTTGAGGAGACTGCAGGAGAGGCATCCCCAGCAGCTTGTGGGCAGGCTTCCTGACAGTCTGTGAAGCATTTAGTAGAATCTGTGTACCTTTGATGAGTTCCAAGCTGTGGTTGTTGTGCTCCCACCCTCTCCCAACCCTTCAGCCATGTAGGTCACCTCAGTATTCTGGGTAGAACAGGAAAGAAGTGGGCCTGTTGAGCAGCATTCCACACAGCTGGGGAAGCCAAGAATACTCACTCACATGATCTTATTTTCCCACATGGAAGAAATTGCAGGCCAGTGGAAACTCTTGTCAGTGAGCTCTGCTGGCTTGGAGGAGAGATGACACAGGTAAAGTGAAATTGTTCTTATCCTCTTCAGTCCATCTATTCTCAAATGTGTTGCTCCTACACTGCTGAAACTTTTCTGTTGGAATACAGAATGTCTACAAATGCCCTCTTGTCCATGAGTGATTGCTCCCAGCCTCTGAATTTTGCAGTCATCCTTGCCACTAGAAGCAGCCATTCCACTACTGCCTAAGGAAATTGACCCTTTTATGCCTGAATAACATGCAGTAGTTTCCACTGAGATAGATACCTTGAAAGACACTACTGATTCTTCTCAGGACCAAATCTTGCCATATTTCTTTGCTTCCACATCTGTACTTAGATTCAAGTCACGCCAGGTACCAGAGACTTAGGTACACATTGGACATTGAAGTGGTACTCCACACATCAAAAGAATTTCATGATTTTTCAATTGATATATACAAATCTGAGAACATGTTTGGGAATGGATCTTAGGAGCATGGGATCATGGTACAAGAAGTATAAAATTGGATGAGATGTATATATTGAAATAAATTTACTGAACAGAGATTCTGGATTCAAAATTTTAGCTCCATAAGTTATAAAGGGGTATTTTTTGTTGGTGGTGGTTGGTAGGTTGTGAAATGGAAGGAAATGTAGTTACACTAAGTTGAATTGAAATTCCAGAATTTATTTGGTACAGTGTGGAGGAAAATGTTCAAAGTCTTAGGGAGATTTGAATGTTGGAGCAGATTTATCATGTCAGACATGCTCATTCACCTTGGAGGAATAAAGGAATCATAATTCACCATGAGAAATAATTTGTGAGAGGAATCTCAGTATCTTTGAAGAGCTCAAGGTTTGTTCTACTCTGTAGATGAGGTATTACAATGGGAACACCATTGAACTGGGATCCTTAAGTGAAATTAAATGATGGGATCCTAGTGTGGTATCAGCCAAGTGGTGGCATTTAATCCCCAGACAAGTTGGGCAAGGATACTCTATAAAGGACAGCAGAGCCAACATAGGTACAAAATAGCCTGATATATGACATTGGCTATTGACTTTAATGTCCCTAAAACAAATAGATGTTTAGAGTACTAAATTCTTATTTGATATGTATAAATAGGATAGTTTCAGGTCATGTGAACAGAAGTCCAACTGCATCCACCAGAAACAGATTGACTACCTCTTAAACGCACCCAGACATGAGCCAATTTTTACACCCATAATTTATTGAATTAAGGAAAGGCTGCATCTTCCTGAGTAAGTACCCTGCTACCCTGCCACATACTGCAGTTTTAATCTTTTCCTAGGCTTCCCCAAAGGGACCGTTTACCTGAGATTGCTGGATCCTGTCTCTGAACTGGCACATTGATTGATGCTGATTGGCCCTGATGAGCAGGAAGTCACTGTTATCATAGGCATATTGGTAAGACTGCATGCCAGAGGGTGGGAAATAAATTCCCTAAAAATCTAGGTGCCTTCCACTTCAGTAAAACTTCTAGGGGGTCATTGGTGTTGGCATGTCAAAATACCACATCTAAAGTAAAGGACAGGTTGCATCTGGCCCCTCCTACAACCAAAAGAGAGTCATCATGCCTAGTATGCTCCTCGGATTTTTGAACAAGTGTATTCCTCATTTGGGAAGGGGGTGACCCTGCTCCTTTTTTTGTGTAACCTGAAAACTTTCTGACTGGAGCCCAGAGAAGTAGGCTCTCAACAAGTCTAGGCTGCCATATATAAGCTGCTCTGCCATTTGGGCCATATGATCCAGCAGATTCAAAGGTTCTTGAAATGTCAGTGACAGAATGGTGTTTGGAATGTTTGGCCAGCTCCTATAGATGATTCATAGCACAGACTCTTAGAATTTTGGCACAAACCCCTGCATCCTCTCCAGACACCTACCTTCTCTTTAAGAAACAGCTTTGGTTTTACTATTGCACTTTAGCAGTGGCTGAAGAGTTAGCCATAGGCTACCAAATTACCATATACTCTGACCTTGTCTTCATGGACTAGTTGTCATCTTACCAATGTGGGCTTAGATTTGGGTATTTACAGAAGCACTCCATTATCAAATGAAAGATATATATGAGAAGTAAATGGAAGTATATATGAGGCATTGAAAGCATCAGTACATGGCCCAAATGCCCATGGTCTATACTTGTGCTACATTACTTTCTCCCAGTATGTCCCTGTGGTTTTACAGAAAATTCCTTATGACTAGTTTCCTTAGTGAGGTAGGGAAAACTCACTCTTGACCAATCTTCTGATAGTTCTGTGTGATATACAGCACTGACCTGAAATTGTTCAACTGAAACATAACACTTTCTAGGACATCCTGGAGGACAGTTGTGAAGAGAAATTCCCCCAGTGGGTAGAACTTTGAGCAGTACACCTTGGTTGCTCATTTGGCCTGAAGGAAAACACGGCTAGACTTAAGGGTCTATATAGTTTCATGGGTTTTGGCCAAGGGTTTGGCCCGATTTTCAGGCTCTTCAAAGATACATGATTGGAAAATTGGTCGCAAAGCTTGCTAAGGGAGAGGTATTTTGGATAGACTACTTAGTGGGGAGAGAATGTGAAGATAAGTGTGCTCCATGTAAATGACTACCTTAGGGTACTTTCAGTAGTGGAAGGTTTTAATAAAGTAGTTTGACCTAGTGTGTTGATAACTTTTAGCTTTTGTCAAAGCCATTTCTGTCATTGCCTAGTGGACTCTTGAGCCAAGTGGCCACAATGGCAGGAATGGAGGTTATCCACAGTTTAAACAATTTAAACTTCTATGTACCAAGGCAATCCTGGCTATAGTCATTGCTGAGTGCCCAGGAACCAACACTGGTTCCTTTATATAGCCCCTTTCTCCAGGATATTTTTGCAACTACCTGTGGGAGTTTGATTCCATTAGATCATTTCCATCATGGAAGGGGCAGTACCTTGTTTTTAATTGAATAGACACTCTGGACATGGATTTGCCATCCATGCCTGCAGTGCTTTGCCCAAGCTACCAATTGTGTACTCTGATAGTTCTTTTCCACCATTTTAGTATTCCATACAGCATTGACTCTGTTTTTTAAAAATTTATTTTAATTTCAATTCCAGTATAATTAACAGTGTTATATTGGTTTCAGATGTACAATATAGTGATGCAGTAATTCCATATATTACTCAATGCTCATCAAGATAAGTGTACTCTTAATCTCCTTTACCTATTTCAACCATCCCTCCCCACCTCCTCTTTGGTAACAGTTTGTTCTCTATAGTTAAGAGTGTTTTTTGGCTTGTCTCTTTTATCCTCCTTTGTTCATTTGTTTTGTTTCTTAAATTCCACATATGAGTAAAACCATATAGTATTTGTCTTTCTGACTGGCTTATTTTGCTTAGCATTATACTCTCTAGATCCATCCATATTGTTGCAAATGGCAAGATTTCATTTTTAATGGCTGAATAATATTCCACTCTGGATATATATATATATATATATATATCCATCCATTCATCTATTGATGGATACTTGGGCTGCTTCCATAATTTAGCTGTTGTAAATAATGCTGCAGTAAACATGGAGCTGCATATATCTCCCTGAATTAGGGTTTTCATATTCTTTGGATAAATACCCTAATCTAGTGCAACTACTAGATTATATGGTAGTTCTATTTTTAATTTTTTAAGGAACCTGCACATAGCATTGCTTCTGATAAAGGAATTCACTTCATAGCAAATGAAGTGGGGCAATGAGCCTGTCCTCATGGAATGCATTGTTTCTGTTATGTTCCCCATCACCATGAAATAGGTGAATTGATAGAAAGTGGACTAGCCTTTTGAAAACTAACTTACATTACCAGGTAGGTGGCAGTATCTTGTTGGGCTAAGACAATGTCCTCATATATGCTGTATATGATTTAAATAAGTGCCCAGAATATGGTGCTCTTTCACCCATAACCAAGTTTCACAAGATCAGGAATCCAGGGGTAGAAATTTGAGTGATTTCACTCACTATTACTTCAAGTGATCCAATAGCAAATATTTTGCTTCCTGTCTTCATGAACAGTCTCCATAGAAATCTTAGTTCCAAGGGGTTGAATGAGTCCATCAGAAGACACAATAATAATTCCATTGAACTTGAACTTGGTACTTCCAGTTGGGCATTTGTTGTCTCTTACTTCTGAATGAATAGTCAAAGAAGGGAGTTCTTTTATTGGCTGGGGTAATTGATCCTGACAACAATGAGAGAATTGAGTTGCTGCAACACAGTGGAGGTAATCAAGACTATGTCTGGAATGCAAAAGATCACTGTGTATCTTAAAAGCGCATCTTATGATTTAAAAATCAATGGAGAACATACAACGGCACAATTCAGGCAGGACTGTTAATGTCTCAAAACTTCGAAGAACAAAAATTTGCTTCATCCTGCTAGGAAAAGAACCACAATGAACTGAGGTGTTCGCTGAGAGTAAGGGGGATATGGAATGAGTAATGAAAGATGATAGTTGTAGATAATAACACTATTACATCAGTTCCAACAATGATGGCTCTAATAGTTATAGATATTCATTATTCTGTTATAAATATTCTCACATACATGTTAACCAAATATTTATTTTTTATCCGCAATTTTATTGAGAAATGATTGACATACATCACTGTATAAGTTTAAGGTATACAGTGTGATGGTTTGATTTACATATACTGTGAAATGATTACCACAATAGGATTAGCTAACATCCATCTTCTCATATAAAGAAAAAGGAAAAAAGCATTTTCTCCTTGTGATGAATACTCTTAGGATTTACCATCATAAGAAGTTTCCTATATATCATATGATATTGTTGGTTATAGTCATTTTGTACATTACATCCCTAGTACTTATTTATCTTATAATTGGAAATTTATACCTTTGACTACTTTCCCTCAATTCCCCCTCCCCCCACCCCTTCCTTTGGTAACAACAAATATGTTCCCTTTTTCTATTAATTTGTTTTTTGTTTTAGGTTCCACATATAAGTGAAATCATGCAGTAATTGTATTTCTCTGCCTTATTTCACTTAACAGAATGTCTTCAAAGTCTTTCCATTTTGTTGCAAATGGTAGAATTTCATCATTTCTTTATTTAGTATATGTGCTGCCAAAGCGAACTCATCATTGCTTTTTATGGCTCAGTAATATATACCAAAACTTCTTTATCCATTCACTCATTGATTAAAACTTAAGTTGTTTCCTTGTGTTGGCTATTGTGAATAATGCTGTTTCCAACATGGGGGTTCAAATATCTTTGCAAATTAGTGTTTTCATTTCCTTTGGATATATCCCCAGAAGTGTAATTGCTGAATTATATAGTACTTATATTTTTAATTTTTTTTGAGAATCCTCCATACTGTTTTCCACAGTGGCTGTATTAATTTACAGTCTAACGAACAGGGCAGAAGTGTTTCCTTTTTCTTATCCATGCCAGCATGTGTTACCTTTCTGATGATGGCTATTCTAACAGGCATGATATGATATTTCATTGTGATTTAATTTGGGTGTAACTAATGACTAGTGAAATTGAGCATTTTTTCATGTACGTGTTGGTCTTTTGTGTATCTTCTTTGGAGAAGTGTCTGTTTAGGTCCTATGCTCATTTTTAACTAGGTTATTTGGGAGGGGGTTGCTTGTTTGTTTTGTTATTGAGTTGTATGAGTTATTATATATTTTGGATATTATCTTCTTATCAGATATATGGCTTGCAGATTTTTCCCCATTGCATAGGTTGTCATTTCACTTTGTTCATGGTTTCTTTTGCTGTGCAGAAGCTTCTTTGTCTGATAAGTCTCACTTGTTTATTTTTTTATTTTGTTTGTGCTTTAGGTGTCATATCCAAAAAATTGTAGCCAATATCCATGTTAAGGAGATTTATTCCTATTTCCTTTTAGGAGTTTCTAACGTTTAAGTATTTAACTCATTTTGAGTTAATTTTTGTGAGTGGTATAAGTTATGGGTCCAGTTTTATTCCTTTACATGTGAATATCTAATTATCTCAGCACCATTTATTGAAAAGATGGTCTTTTCTCCACTGAGTGTTCTTGACTCCCTTGTCAAATATTAGTTTACCATATATGCTCAGGTTTATTTCAGGGCTATCAGTTCTGTACCATTGATCTATTTGTTTTTTTATGCCAGCACCATACTGTTTTGATGACTATAACTTCATAGTATAGCTTGAAATCAGGAAGTGTGATGCTTCCTGATTTGTTCTTTCTCAGGCTATAGGGGTCTCTTTTGGTGCCATATAAATTTTAAGAGTTTTTTCTACTTAGGTAAAAAAAATAATAATTGCCATTATAATCTTGACGGGATTGCATTGAATTTATAGATGGCTTTTGGTAGTATTAATATTTTAACAGTATCAATTCTTCCAATCCATGAACATGAATACTTTTCCACTTGTTTGTATCCTATCAGATGAGGGCCCATGATAATGACCTATTTAATCTTAATTGCCTTCTTAAAGACCCTATCTTCAAATACAGTCACATTGGTGTTTGGGGCATCAACATATGTATGGCAGGGGGCACAATTCAGTCCATAATTGTGAGTGAGAAATAGTTTCAAACAGGCCAATCTCTTTTTTTTTCTTTAAAAAGAGATATAATTCACAGACTTTAATATTCACACTTGTAAGGTGTAGGATTGCCTGATTTTTGGTATATTCACAAAGATATAAACTATCATCACTATCTCATTCCAGAGGTTTTTCATCAGCTCACCAACCCCTGCCCCCTTGCCACCACCTACCCGTTAGCAGCCATTCTCCACTCCCAATGGACAAGTCCCTGATAACAACAAATCAGATTTCTTTGATCAATGCAGATTTATGTATTCTGTGCATTTCATATAAACAGGATCATAAAACACATTCTTTATTGTGTCTAGCTTCTTTCACTAAGCATGATTTCAAGGCTAATCCTTGAATGAATCATACTCCATCTTTTAAGTGCAGAATCTTATTTATTTACTAGGTAAATTTTCTTTACCTAGTTATTAGTAATTGGACATTTGGATTGTTTCTACAATTTAGCTATTATAAATAATGCTGCTATGAACATTTTTGTACAAGTGTGGACATATGTTTTAATTTATCTTGGGTATAAACCTAGGAGTGGAATTTCTCTGTCATCAGCCTGATCTTCTTAAAGGCCAGTTTTGGTGATGTCAGGCTAGGGCTGACATCATAGATAAAGATACTCAAGGCTGTGCAACTTATAAGACTATGTGTGCTTAAAGAGGTACATGCACCTTGATGTTTATAGCAGCATTATCAACAATAGCAAAATTATGGAAAGACCCCAAATGTCCATTGACTGATGAATGGATAAAGATGTGGTATATATAAACAATGGAATATTGCTCAGCCATCAAAAAGAATCTCACTCATTTGCAAGGACATGGATGGAGCTAGAGTGTATTCTGCTAAGTGAAATGGTCAGAGAAAGACAAATACCATATGGTTTCACTCATATGTGGAATTTGAGAAACAAAACATTAACATATGGGAGGGGAGAAAAAAGAGAAAGGGAAACAAACCATAAGAGACTCCTAAGGATAGAAAACAAACAGAAGAGTGAAGGAGGGAGGTGGGGTGGGAGATGGGTTAGATGGGTGATGGGTATTGAGGGCACTTGTGATGAGCACTGGGTGTTGCATGTAAGCGATGAATTACTGACTTCTCCTGAAACCAGTATTACACTGTATGTTAACTAGAATTTAAATAAAAATAAAAGACTATGTATGTTTAAAGAGGTGAGATTGTCAGAATAAAAGAGACTCTATAGCTCTTAGATCCAAGTAGTTGCGATCCAGTCCTGTGCCTCAGGAGGACCCATGCTATGCAACGCCAGTATTTTCTATGTTGCCCTCTGCTGCCTGATTCTGGTCATTACTGATAGTGAACGTCCTGTTGGGGTGCGTAGAACCCAGATTTGGACCTGTGTGTGTCCAATCTTTTTCCTCCTCCTGAGGTTGTCTCTGGCCTTTATCCCATGTGAGTGGTCTACCAAATACCCCAGGAAACTCCAAGACTTATGCCCATGAGGTTCTGTTGAGGTGCCTTGGCTATTCCTGTTATTTTAATTTTTAAAAAATTTTATTTTTTATTTTTTTATTTTTTATTTTTTTTTTAAATTTTATTTATGTAGTTGATAGAGTGCCCGCTCGAGAGAGAGTGAGCACAAGCAGGGAGAGTGGCAGGTAGAGGAGAGGGAGAAGCAGGATCCTTGAGAAGCAGGGAGCCTCATGCTGGACTTGATCCCAGGACCCTGAAGGCAGACACCTGACTGAGCAACCCAGGCGCCTTTGGCTATTCCCATTAAAGGCGCTTCTTGGTGGTATAACAATTTTTTAGGCCATCACAATAGTGTACAGAGAATGGAGGTGACTCACGGATTTGGGGTGTTCAGACTAAGGTGGAAGAGGTGTAATAACGAATCAGCCAAATTACCGTATCTCTCTTGGGCCCACGAATTTTGTAATATAGTTTTAAAGTAGTGTTTTGGGTTTTGTGTGTGTGCGTGTGTATGTGTGTTTTAATCAACAGTTCTGCTGTGTAGATTTCCAAATGTACAGCTTCTTACACCCTCACCTAGTGCCTTCTTCTGAGGCTCTGAAGTTCCTTACCGCAGTTTAAACTTTCCAACGATATATTAGCTAGGTTTGCTGTTACAGTACAGAAGAATTAATAGCAGCATAACATAACATAAAATATTTCCTGCGGCCGGATCCCAGAGGGGCTAACCCTAGCCGCAGCGTAGGAACGCACGTTAGCGCCCAAGCACCTGACAACACGAACTCCGCCCCCACGACCACGGTGGGAACTATAGAGCCGCGTCTCCCAGGAGTCGCAAGCACTTCCGGCCCAGGAGGGTGGGAATGGGGCTTTTTGGGAAGTGTAGTCCGCCAACCAGTGCCGTAGAGACTCGGACGCTTCCGCAAGGCAGCGGGGAAGGGGGGATTCTGGGTAGTCGAGCCCCCGCGCAGCCAGGGGCGGGGCGGCCCCAGGCACTTCCGCTCAGGGGGCCGGCTTGCGAGGGTTCTCCAGTCGCTCTGGTGAGTGGGTTCTGGTGTCGGGACCCTCCTGGTTCTCCTCTGGGCGCCGGTGCCACTGCCCATTGATTTGGGGGAAGTTGCTGCGTGAGAGAGAGGTGGCTCGAGGGTCCAGGGACCCTCTTGGCGTTTGGGGCGGCGGAGCAGCGCTTGGCCTGCTGGAGGGTCTCCCGGGCCCTCCGCCTGCGGCGCTGCCTCCCCGGGCCGCCCACACTCCCTCGCTCTGTGCTTTCGCGCGGGGGAACTTTGGGCCACCTACTTACCTTTCTCTGTCTCCACTGTTTCCTTTTTTTTGGGGGGGGGGGTGTTTGTTTTTGGTAAAATGGTGATGGGATTCTTACCTTTCTATAAATACAGTGGTTCGAGAATCAAACGAGGTGGTGTAAATAACAGTCTAAGGACAGTTCCTGCCCCGTGGTGAATGGTGGTGGTCTCTTGGTATTTATCTTTAGAATTGTTAAATGCTTAGTAACCCGAAAGCCATGAATATCGGACGGGGTGAGAGCGCCAGCCCTTCTCTTTGATCCCTGTAGGAAGATTGATAGTCCCCAACCCCTTCTGAGGAGTTACTCCTGTGAAAATTAATAAAAGGAAACCTCCTTTGGAATGGAGTCAGAAGTGGCAGGGGAGAGCGCTCGTACCCTGCTTACCACTCTTGTCAGTTGCAGACTCACTTGGAGGAGACCACCTGATCCCATATTAACCATTAGTATCCCAGAGGGAAGAAGACGGGCTTTCCTGCCCCTGCCTCAGCCCAGCCAGTTGAAAGGCCACTATACTTCCAAGCTCCGGGTTAGTCCCGTAGACTTCGTTTATGACAGCATTCCCAAATTTTGTAAAATTTTCTCTGTAAAAGAGGTCCTCTCCTTTGTTCTGTGGACTTGCCTGTGGTTTTCCCGTATCTTACTTGTCCTGGACTGCATTTCTCTGCTATTCCAGTAAAATAACTGGCAGTTCTTTATTTTTTTTAAGACTTTATTTATTCATGAGCGACAGAAAGAGAGAGAGGCGGAGACACAGCCAGAGGGAGAAGCAGACTCCCTGCAGGGCCCCCGATGTGGGGCTCCAGGATCACTCTCTGGGCCCAAGGCAGGCGCCAAACTGCTGAGCCACCCAGGGATCCCCGGGTTCTTTTCCGGCTGGAAAGAAGGAGCGGCGTGACGGAGGACAGAGTATCTCCCAATTTCTCAGGGTGGTATTTCAGAGCCTCCTTTCTTTCCTTGGCCTTTGTCTCAAAAAAGACTGCATTTCTTGTCATACCATTGTCTCTAATGAGTTATGTCTGAAAATTGCTGATATTCTTGAAATTTTTTACAATGAGGTGAAAACACCAAGGCCTATCTGCTGCCAGCTGTCAACTATCCTTGCCTTTTTATCCTTCATGCATCTTTTTTTCCCAAAGATTTTGAGATTATGCCGTAGACAATACCTCTTTGTCCCTAAATGTTTGTATTATTAACAAAAATTCAGCTGAGTAAATTTGAAGACTTAGCTGACCTTGTTAAATGATTCATAAACTGGGCAGCATTCCATAAAACAAGTAGAAGGAAGCTTTCAAGAGTTGTACAAAATGGAAGGTTTTTGTAGGAAGGAGGGTGGGCCAAGGAAATTATTAGCAAGAGGAGAGAAACGATGGTTTCAGGCGAGGTCAGTTTCCTATGAGGGAAGAGCAGGGGATCTTATGCAGATTACCTCATCTTGAAGGGATGGAGAGAGGGCTTCTGTGACAGATTAACTTCATTGGTGCTTATCAGAAAATTCCTGAGTGACTGGTTAAGACTGTTTCTGGGGAGGTTGAAACTGCAATTATAGAAGACATTACAGGCAACTGGATGGCTCAGTGGTTGAGTGTGTCTGCCTTTGGCCCAGGTGGTGAGGGTCCTGGGGTTGAGTACTGCATCAGGCTTGCAGGGAGCCTGCTTCTCCCTCTGCCGGTGTCTCTGCCTCTCTCCATGTGTCTCATGAATAAATAAATAAAATCTTAAAAAAAAAAATTAGACATTAAGTCCCAGTTTGGTGACTTGGCCTAAGTGACACCATTTTAGGCCTGTATTTTTCTCTTAAATGGTGTTTATTTTCTAGGAACAAGGATATTCTCTTATACAATGACAGTATCTTGATCAAAATCAGAAAATTACATTGTTGATGTGCTATCTGACCCACAGTCCATATTTAAATTTGTTCTGTTTTTCATTTAAAATTCTTATAAGTGTTTTCCCCTAATTAAAGTGAATTTCATGTACTGCCTTTTGCTGGCATGTTTCCCTTGTCTCCTTTAATGCGGAATGTTCCTCATCCTTCATCATTTTGTTCATGATGTTTTTTGTTCATGATGTGTAGGCAGATTTATATCAGAAATGTCCAGCTTTTGAGGTTTACGTGATATAGTTCATGGTTTGATTCAGATTACGCGTTGTTGGCAGTGATTCCACAGAAATGGTGAGGTGGCCTTTTCAGTCACCATAAAGGAAGCTGAAGGATGCATTTTGGTTTTATATTTGTGATGTCAGTTTTGTTCACTTGGTGAAGGAGATGTGTTTGCCATTTTACCACTGGAGTTACTAGGTTTCTTTTTGTAATTAAAGTTTCCGTGACTATCATAAATAAATAAAAATTTACAAAAAAAATTACAAAAAAAATAAATAAATAAAGTTTCTGGGATCCCTGGGTGGCTGGAGTGGTTTAGCGCCTGCCTTTGGCCCAGGGTGTGATCCTGGAGTCCCGAGATTGAGTCCCACGTCGGGCTCCCAGCATGGAGCCTGCTTCTCCCTCTGCCTGTGTCTCTGCCTCTCTCTCTCTCTCTCTCTCTCTATACCATGAATAAATAAATAAAATTTTAAAAAAAATTTCCTGTGGAAAGATATGTTTTATTAGCAGGCTTTCTGCTATAAAGGTCAGCATCCCTTTTCCTCCCACTTCTTTTTTCATTCAGTCAAATATAAATTCTATATGGACTCTGAGTCCAGTTTGGTTAATTTAAATGAGATGTTACTTATCAGATGCAACTTGTTGATCTCTGTTTTACACATAAGAATTTTCCTTTAGCATGTGAACAATTCAGTGATTTTTGTAACATCAAGTGGTGCAACTATCACCATAATTCAGTTTAAAACATTTTTATTCCTATGCTAAGACCACTTGTTACCATTTATCATTAATCCCTGTTCTCAACAACCCTGGACAACCACTAACTTCTTTTCTGCCTTTATATTGTGAACACTTTATTTAAATTAAATTTAAATTAATTTAAAACCCTTTATTTAAATTATAAACCCTTTATTAAACCCTTTATTTAATTAAACCCTAAATTTAAATTTATGTAAACCCTTTATTATAAAAAAAATAAATGGGATTATATAGAATATGGTCTTCTTCTTGTGACAGGCTTCTTTCACTTGTAATATTTTAAAAGTTCATCTTTCTTGTATGCATCATCATTTTATTCCTTTTTATTACTAATATTTTATTGTGGACATACCACTGTTTGTCCATCACCTATAGGCAGACGTTTTAGTTGCTTCCAGTTTGGGGTTCTTATAAATAATAGTTTTATAAATACATAAGTACAAGTTTTTGTTTGGAGATATATTTTCATATCTCCTGGGTAGATATTGAGGAGTACAATTGCTTGGCTGACTGGTAGCTTTTGGTTTAACTTTTTGATAAACTGCCAAAAGCATTTTCCAGATTGGCTACATCATACTGTTCCCCTCCCCCCCAGCCTTGTGTGTGTGTGTGTGTGTGTTTTAAGATTTTATTTATTTATTCATGAGAGACACACACAGAGAGAGAGGCAGAGACACAGGCAGAGGGAGAAGCAGGCTCCATGCAGGGAGCACGACATGGGACTCGATCCCGGGTCTCCAGGATCACACCCTGGGCTGAAGGCAGCACTAAACTGTTGGGTCACCCGGGCTGCCCAAGTCTTGTGTTTTTAAATAGATACTAGAAACCCGTGTTGTTGTTGATTTAGAAAACAGTTGTCTACAACAATTTAAAATTTATTGCTAAGGTAACACAATGTTAGGGAAAATAATGAGGCAAAGTTAACTGATTTTTCAGAGGTTATGAGTGACCTTCATGCAACGGAATAGTCAGTGTCAGAAGTTCAGGTATCCTACAATGTTTTTGGTAGAAATCACATGTATAAGAGCAATTTCATACTGAGTGTTATTTTTTTTAACTATAGCTACAAAAATAAGAAACCCTGAATGTATTCAAAATGTTGTCCAGTTCTGAACAGTTCTATGAGTTGGAAATACTGTCTCGGTTGTACAGAAGATAAAACTGAGGAAAAGGGATGTTACTAATTTGATGATACAGTAATTGAGAAGCTGAAGTAGGACTTGAACCCAAATATTGTTGCCCCAGAGATGATTCTTGCTTGATGCATTATGTTGTCTCATTTTCCATCATATCAGAATCTGCTATCTTGGGAGCCACAAGATAGCACAAGGCAACATACAACAATCTGTATGTGTGTTGTGTAGGAATGAAGTATCCATGCCAGGATCTGCTCCTCACGTTGTAGACAGCAGCAGCCACCCCAAGGAAAGGGCTCGTTGGCTAAGTCACAATAAGCATTCATGTAGACAAACATCACTAATCACCCTTTCATGTCCTTCTCTGCCTTTCCAGACACCGGTCTGCCTTACCAGGACTCTGTATTCCGGGAATCTGTACATCTCCAGAAGTAGGAAGGAAAAATGACCACATTCAAGGTGCATATGGCTTACCTTTCTTGCTGTTAAAATTCCATTTCACTACTCATAATGTTAGTGTTGGGGCGTCTGGGTGGCTCAGTCAGTTAAGCGTCTGACTTGATTTTTGGCTCAGGTCATGATCTCAGGGTTGTGAGATTGAGCCCTGCCTTGGCTCTGCTTTGAGCAAGGAGCCTACTTTGGATTCTCTGTCTCCCTCTTCCCCTCTGCCCAGCTCACACTCTTATGTGTTTTTCTTCTTTTATTGAGATGACTCAAGAACACCAGGTTAAATGATCTCTGTGTTTGTTTTTAGCATTTGTTTTGTCATTATTCATTTTATTTCAAAAACAAATGTGGACAAATTAATAAGAAAGACCAGTTCTGCTTGTTTTACCACTGACACGTTAACTATTTTTATTTTCTCATACTCTTTTTCATGTATATTCATAGATTTATTAATATTCATGATATACATCTAATATTGACTTGTGCTTTTTTGTTTAACGTTATAGAAGATTACATATGGTTACATTGTGTTCCTACTAAATTGATATGATTTTTAATTTTTAACTACCTACTGCTTCTAGACATTAAGGCGATTTAGGAGTTTGTTTTAAGCAATGCTGAAGTGATTGTTTCCTACTTGCAATCTTTTCTCCAAAAAGTCACTTCTCTGAACAAGCTGCCTATTTTTTTTCCTCATTGTATTGAGGACTCAATAATGAAAAAGTGCATTTGATACATGCCACATTAGAGTTTTATAGATAGAATATTCAAATACAGCACAGTGCAATAGGCTCTGACTTCTGCTTAATGCAAATTTTTTTTTTTTTTTAATATAGCATTCTTTTTTTTTTTTTCTTTTTTTTTTTTTTTTATTGGTGTTCAATTTACTAACATACAGAATAACACCCAGTGCCCGTCACCCATTCACTCCCACCCCCCGCCCTCCTCCCCTTCCACCACCCCCAGTTCGTTTCCCAGAGTTAGCAGTCTTTACATTCTGTCTCCCTTTCTGATATTTCCCACACATTTCTTCTCCCTTCCCTTATTTTCCCTTTCACTATTATTTATATTCCCCAAATGAATGAGAACATATAATGTTTGTCCTTCTCCGACTGACTTACTTCACTCAGCATAATACCCTCCAGTTCCATCCACGTTGAAGCAAATGGTGGGTATTTGTCATTTCTAATAGCTGAGTAATATTCCATTGTATACATAAACCACATCTTCTTTATCCATTCATCTTTCGTTGGACACCAAGGCTCCTTCCACAGTTTGGCTATCGTGGCCATTGCTGCTAGAAACATCGGGGTGCAGGTGTCCCGGCGTTTCATTGCATTTGTATCTTTGGGGTAAATCCCTAACAGTGCAATTGCTGGGTCGTAGGGCAGGTATATTTTTAACTGTTTGAGGAACCTCCACACAGTTTTCCAGAGTGGCTGCACCAGTTCACATTCCCACCAACAGTGTAGGAGGGTTCCCTTTTCTCCGCATCCTCTCCAACATTTGTTGTTTCCTGCCTTGTTAATTTTCCCCATTCTCACTGGTGTGAGGTGGTATCTCATTGTAGTTTTGATTTGTATTTCCCTGATGGCAAGTGATGCAGAGCATTTTCTCATATGCATGTTGGCCATGTCTATGTCTTCCTCTGTGAGATTTCTGTTCATGTCTTTTGCCCATTTCATGATTGGATTGTTTGTTTCTTTGGTGTTGAGTTTAATAAGTTCTTTATAGATCTTGGAAACTAGCCCTTTATCTGATATGTCATTTGCAAATATCTTCTCCCATTCTGTAGGTTGTCTTTGAGTTTTGTTGACTGTATCCTTTGCTGTGCAAAAGCTTCTTATCTTGATGAAGTCCCAATAGTTCATTTTTGCTTTTGTTTCTTTTGCCTTTGTGGATGTATCTTGCAAGAAGTTACTATGGCCGAGTTCAAAAAGGGTGTTGCCTGTGTTCTTCTCTAGGATTTTGATGGAATCTTGTCTCACATTTAGATCTTTCATCCATTTTGAGTTTATCTTTGTGTATGGTGAAAGAGAGTGGTCTAGTTTCATTCTTCTGCATGTGGATTCCAATTTTCCCAGCACCATTTATTGAAGAGACTGTCTTTCTTCCAATGGATAGTCTTTCCTCCTTTATCGAATATTAGTTGCCCATAAAGTTCAGGGTCCACTTCTGGATTCTCTATTCTGTTCCACTGATCTATGTGTCTGTTTTTGTGCCAGTACCACACTGTCTTGATGACCACAGCTTTGTAGTACAACCTGAAATCTGGCATTGTGATGCCCCCAGATATGGTTTTCTTTTTTAAAATTCCCCTGGCTATTCGGGGTCTTTTCTGATTCCACACAAATCTTAAAATAATTTGTTCTAACTCTCTGAAGAAAGTCCATGGTATTTTGATAGGGATTGCATTAAACGTGTATATTGCCCTGGGTAACATTGACATTTTCACAATATTAATTCTGCCAATCCATGAGCATGGAATATTTTTCCATCTCTTTGTGTCTTCCTCAATTTCTTTCAGAAGTGTTCTATAGTTTTGAGGGTATAGATCCTTTACATCTTTGGTGAGGTTTATTCCTAGGTATCTTATGCTTTTGGGTGCAATTGTAAATGGGATTGACTCCTTAATTTCTCTTTCTTCAGTCTCATTGTTAGTGTATAGAAATGCCACTGACTTCTGGGCATTGATTTTGTATCCTGCCACGCTACCGAATTGCTGTATGAGTTCTAGCAATCTTGGGGTGGAGACTTTTGGGTTTTCTATGTAGAGTATCATGTCATCGGCGAAGAGAGAGAGTTTGACTTCTTCTTTGCCAATTTGAATGCCTTTAATGTCTTTTTGTTGTCTGATTGCTGAGGCTAGGACTTCCAGTACTATGTTGAATAGCAGTGGTGAGAGTGGACATCCCTGTCTTGTTCCTGATCTTAGGGGAAAGGCTCCCAGTGCTTCCCCATTGAGAATGATATTTGCTGTGGGCTTTTCATAGATGGCTTTTAAGATGTCGAGGAATGTTCCCTCTATCCCTACACTCTGAAGAGTTTTAATCAGGAATGGATGCTGTATTTTGTCAAATGCTTTCTCTGCATCCAATGAGAGGATCATATGGTTCTTGGTTTTTCTCTTGCTGATATGATGAATCACATTGATTGTTTTACGGGTGTTGAACCAGCCTTGTGTCCCAGGGATAAATCCTACTTGGTCATGGTGAATAATTTTCTTAATGTACTGTTGGATCCTATTGGCCAGTATCTTGTTGAGAATTTTTGCATCCATGTTCATCAGGGATATTGGTCTGTAATTCTCCTTTTTGGCGGGGTCTTTGTCTGGCTTTGGAATTAAGGTGATGCTGGCTTCATAGAACGAATTTGGAAGTACTCCATCTCTTTCTATCTTTCCAAACAGCTTTAGGAGAATAGGTATGATTTCTTCTTTAAACGTTTGATAAAATTCTCCTGGGAAGCCATCTGGCCCTGGACTCTTGTGTCTTGGGAGGTTTTTGATGACTGCTTCAATTTCCTCCCTGGTTATTGGCCTGTTCAGGTTTTCTATTTCTTCCTGTTCCAGTTTTGGTAGTTTGTGGCTTTCCAGGAATGCATCCATTTCTTCTAGATTGCCTAATTTATTGGCGTATAGCTGTTCATAATATGTTTTTAAAATCGTTTGTATTTCCTTGGTGTTGGTAGTGATCTCTCCTTTCTCATTCATGATTTTATTAATTTGAGTCTTCTCTCTCTTCTTTTTAATAAGGCTGGCTAATGGTTTATCTATCTTATTAATTCTTTCAAAGAACCAACTCCTGGTTCTGTTGATCTGTTCCACAGTTCTTCTGGTCTCGATTTCGTTGAGTTCTGCTCGAATCTTTATTAACTCCCTTCTTCTCTTGGGTGTAGGATCTATTTGCTGTTTTTTCTCTAGCTCCTTTATGTGTAAGGTTAGCTTTTGTATTTGAGTTCTTTCCAGTTTTTGAATGGATGCTTGTATTGCGATGTATTTCCCCCTTAGGACTGCTTTTGCTGCATCCCAAAGATTTTGAACAGTTGTATCTTCATTCTCATTAGTTTCCATGAATCTTTTTAATTCTTCCTTAATTTCCTGGTTGACCCTTTTATCTTTTAGCAGGATGGTCCTTAACCTCCATGTGTTTGAGGTCCTTCCAAACTTCTTGTTGTGATTTAGTTCTAATTTCAGGGCATTATGGTCCGAGAATATGCAGGGGACAATCCCAGTCTTTTGGTATCGGTTCAGACCCGATTTGTGACCCAATATGTGGTCTATTCTGGAGAAAGTTCCATGTGCGCTTGAGAAGAATGTGTATTCAGTTGAGTTTGGATGTAAAGTTCTGTAGATATCTGTGAAATCCATCTGGTCCAGTGTATCATTTAAAGCTCTCGTTTCTTTGGAGATGTTTTGCTTAGAAGACCTATCGAGTATAGAAAGAGCTAGATTGAAGTCACCAAGTATAAGTGTATTATTATCTAAGTATTTCTTCACTTTGGTTAATAATTGATTTATATATTTGGCAGCTCCCACATTCGGATCATATATATTGAGGATTGTTAAGTCCTCTTGTTGAATAGATCCTTTAAGTATGATATAGTGTCCCTCTTCATCTCTCACTACAGTCTTTGGGGTAAATTTTAGTTTATCTGATATAAGGATGGCTACCCCTGCTTTCTTTTGAGGACCATTCGAATGGTAAATGGTTCTCCAACCTTTTATTTTCAGGCTGTAGGTGTCCTTCTGTCTAAAATGAGTCTCTTGTAGACAGCAAATAGATGGGTCCTGCTTTTTTATCCAGTCTGAAACCCTGCGCCTTTTGATGGGGTCATTAAGCCCATTCACATTCAGAGTTACTATTGAGAGATAGGAGTTTAGTGTCATCATGATATCTATTCAGTCTTTGTTTTTGTGGACTGTTCCACTGAACTTCTTCTTAAAGGGGAATTTTAAGAGGCCCCCTTAAAATTTCTTGCAGAGCTGGTTTGGAGGTCACATATTCTTTTAGTTGCTGCCTGTCTTGGAAGCTCTTTATCTCTCCTTCCATTTTGAATGAGAGCCTTGCTGGATAAAGTATTCTTGGTTGCATGTTCTTCTCATTTAGGACCCTGAATATATCCTGCCAGCCCTTTCTGGCCTGCCAGGTCTCTGTGGAGAGGTCTGCTGTTACCCTAATACTCCTCCCCATAAAAGTCAGGGATTTCTTGTCTCTTGCTGCTTTAAGGATCTTCTCCTTATCTTTGGAATTTGCAAGCTTCACAATTAAATGTCGAGGTGTTGAAGGGTTTTTATTGATTTTAGGGGGGGATCTCTCTATTTCCTGGATCTGAATGCCTGTTTCCCTTCCCAGATTAGGAAAGTTTTCAGCTAGAATTTGTTCAAATACATATTCTGGCCCTCTGTCCCTTTCGGCGCCCTCGGGAACCCCAATTAAACGTAGGTTTTTCTTCCTCAGGCTGTCGTTTATTTCCCTTAATCTATCTTCATGGTCTTTTAATTGTTTGTCTCTTTTTTCCTCAGTTTCCCTCTTTGCTATCAACTTGTCTTCTAGGTCACTCACTCGTTCTTCCACCTCGTTAACCCTCGTCGTTAGGACTTCTAGTTTGGATTGCATCTCATTCAATTGATTTTTAATTTCTGCCTGATTAGCTCTAAATTCTGCAGTCATGAAGTCTCTTGAGTCCTTCATGCTTTTTTCTAGAGCCACCAGTAGCTGTATAATAGTGCTTCTGAATTGGCTTTCTGACATTGAATTGTAATCCAGATTTTGTAACTCTGTGGGAGAGAGGACTGTTTCTGATTCTTTCTTTTGAGGTGAGGTTTTCCTTCTAGTCATTTTGCTCAGTGCAGAGTGGCCAAAAGCAAGTTGTATTGGGAAAAAGAGAAAAAGAGAGGAGAGAAAGAAGGAAAGAAAAGAGAAAGAGAAAAAAAAAGGGAAGAAAAAGAAAAAAAAAAAACGAAAAAAAAAAAAAAGAAGAAAAAGAGAAAGAAAAAGAAAGGAGAAAAAAAGGGGGTGGGGGAAGGAAACAAATCAAAAAGCAAAACAAAACAAAAACAAAAACAAACAAAAAAAGAACCACCGGGGAGTATCTTCTGATTCTGTGTTCTTTAAGTCCCTTGGCTTCTCCTGGAAGTTGTCCGTCTAGCTGGTGTTCTGGGGGAGGGGCCTGCTGTGCTGATTTTCAGGTGTTAGCAGTTGGGGGAGCTGCTGTGCCCCTGCCTGGTGCAGGGCTCAGTGGGGGTTGTTTGCCCCGTGAGGCCGCAGGAGGAACAGCCCCAGTGGCGGGGCAGCTCTGGAAACCTGGATTCAGCTCCGGCAGGAACTCCGTCTGCAGGGCCTGGAGGCTCCGGGTGGGGCCGCTGATCTGCTCAACTGGGGCAGGAGCGTCCTCGCTGTCCTGGGCCCTCCTGGCCTCTGCCTGTCCCGGGGGAGGCGGGATCCTGGGCTGTGTCCCGGCGCCCTGTGCTCCGGAGCCTGCGCTGTTGGATTCGCGCTCCCGGGCCGCGCAGCCCCCTCCGCGGAGCCGCCGCCCGAGCCCCTCCGAGCTGCTCCTGGAACCGCGCAGCCCCCTCCGCACGGAGCCTCTTCCTCTGCCGGAGCCTCTTCCTCTGCCGGAGCCCCTCCGAGCTGCTCCCGGGGCCGCGCAGCCCCCTCCGCGGAGCCGCCGCCCGAGCCCCTTCAGCTGCTCCGGGTCCCGCCGGGTCCCGCCGTGCGCGCTGCAGCCCTTAGGGAGCTCGGCGCACTCTCCTGGGTGCGCAGTTGCTGTTACTGACCCGGGGAGCCCGAGGGCATCCCCTTCCTTCTGGGTCCTGCTCCAACTCCCTGCGAGCCCCTTTCCGCCCGGGAAGGTCGTGCAGCTCCTGCTCCTCTGGGACGGGGCTCTCCTGTCCTGGGGACACTCGCCCCGGCCTCAGCCCGGCTCCTCGCGGGGCCCCTCCCCCTCGGAGGCCTTTGTTCCTTTATTTCTTTTTCCCCATCTTCCTACCTTGATAGAAGCGCGAACTCTTCTCACTGTTGCATTCCAGCTGGTCTCTCTTTAAATCTCAGGCCGAATTCATAGATTTTCAGGATAATTTGAAGGTTTTCTAGGTAGTTTGGTGGAGACAGGTGATTTGGAGACCCTACTCTTCCGCTGTCTTGCTCCTCCCCCCCTGCTTAATGCAAATATTGTTGGAGATTTTCACACAGGAAGAGCTAGAATTTGTCTGTCTTATGTCTGAGTCATTCCCTGCATGTCACTTAACTGGTCTACTTTTATTCCTTCATATATTTTTTTCTTCATATATTTGTTTTTTCGAAGTAACCTTAGGTGTGTAAATATACATAGGCTTTATTTTTTAGAGCAGTTTAAACATTCACAGTAAAATCCAGCAGAAAGTACAAAGATTTCCCACCCTGCCCTCATGTACCCACAGTCTCTCCCACTGTCAGCATCCACCACCAGAGTGGTACACTTGTTACAATCAATGGACCTGTGTTGGCCAGGCTTCCAGAATCCATAGATTACCTTAGGATTGACTTTGATGTTCTTTCTGTTGGTTTGGACAAATTTGTAATGTGTCTCTGTTGATACAGTGTCCTACATAGTAGTTTCACTGCCCTAAAAATCCTCTATGTTCCACCTATTTATCCTTCTCTTCCCCTAATCCCTGCCAACTATGGATCTTTTTATTGTCTCCATAGTATTACCTTTTCCAGGACGTCATATGGTTGGAATCATACAGTATATAGCATTTCAGATTGTTATATTCTATTCTCTAACTTAGCCATATGAATTTAAGGTAACTCCATGTCTTTTCATGGCTTGATAGCTTTTTTTTAATCCCTAAATTGTACTCTGGTCTGGATGTAGTATTTATCCGTTCACCACCTGGGACATCTTGGTTGCCTCTAGTTATAAATTGAGGTATAATCTTAGTTTAAAACATCCAGTCTTGCTGGATTTACCAGGCCCTTACTTCTGCTTCTGCATTGACTCCTTAGAGCTGCTATAGAAGGAGGTTTCTGATTTCATATTCCACTGGCATATGTAAAATATAAGAAACCTTCTCAGGTTCACACAGGAAACCAAGGGTCAGGAATGTTAGCCATTCTGTTGAGTAAAAGTGACAGGTAAGAAAATAGTATCTCTCAGTGCTGTCCCTCCCAGTGAAGGTTGCTTGTAAGATTGAGATTACATGTGCTTGGTATCATAGGAAGCAGTGACATTCAAGGACGTGGCCGTGGTCTTCACAGAGGAGGAGCTGGGGCTGTTGGACTCCGCCCAGAGGAAGCTCTACCGAGATGTGATGCTAGAGAACTTCGGAAACCTGGTCTCTGTGGGTGAGGTCTTGAGCCCTCTGTAACTGAATGTTAGTCTCCAGGAGTGGCTTTGTATCCTTTGTGTCCTTTGAGGCCCTTGAAATGGTTCCCTGATTTGGGGCATCTGACTTCCCTAATATATGTGGGACACACAGAGAGTGTTTTTTGTTTTTTTTAATCAACAAATTTTTGTTTTGTTGAAGAACTATAGATGGATGGTATACAGCTAGCGCTACTTGATGTATTTCTGACCCTATCATGAATTATAACACCAGTACAATGAATCCTATTGTCAACTTTTAATGAAATAAATAAATCAGATAATAGCAGTCCTTCTCACATTCTTCCAAAAAATTGAAGAATAAGTACTTCCTAACTCATACACTTCCTAACTCTCTATATGTGTAGGAGACTTGGCAAATGATATTTCTTCAGATGAGTCATGAGAAAAGAATATTTGAAAAACGTTGCTTCTGATTGCTTGATGAGTATGTAATGGGAACCTCATTTTCCAGTGAATTTTACCTAGAATCTGTTGACTTTAAGCATATGACTTTGTGTTCACAGGGCATCAGCCATTCAAACGAGATATGATTCACTTGGTAAGGGAAGAAAAGTTTTGGATGGTGAAGTTAGCAACCCAAAGAAAAGGCAATTCAGGTAAGAACCAAGTAAGTAAGGGTCTTGCAGGCAGTTCTACTGTCTGTTTGATATTTCTCCATGCTTATTTCCATATTCTAAACTGCCAAGCCTCTTTCCTGGATTATTATAACAGCCTTTGTACAGGTTGCTGTGCTTCCACCTTCCCATCCTACATCTGTTTTCTATGAGCAAAGTAATTCCTAGGCAATGTAATTGAGATTGCCATTCCTCTATTCAAAATCCACTATGGCTGGGCACCTGGGAGATTTAGTCAGTTAAGTGTCTGACTTTGGCTTGGGTCATGATCTCAGGGTCCTGCAGTCGAGCCCTGCATCAGGGTCCCCACTCAGTGAGGAGCCTGGTTTTCCCTCTCTCTCTGCCCCTGCCCTAGCTTGTGTGTGTGCTCTCTCTCTCTCTCTCAAATAAATAAATAAATAAAATCTTTTTAAAAATTCATAATGGCTTCTTTTTTTCACCTTAAATTTAAAACCACTTACAGTGACTCTTAGAGTCTGCTCTGTATCCCGAATTCCTCTCCTTTGAATGCATCTGTCCTCTTTCTATCTTTCTCTATTTTTATTTTTTTAAGGTTTGTTTTGTTTTTAAGTTATCTCTACACCCGACATGGGGCTTGAACTCACAGCCCTGAGATCAAGAGTCACACGCTCTACAGATGGAGCCAGCCAGGTGCCCCTCTCACTGCCTTTTTCCACCCACGTTGTCCTCTGTGCCGTTACTCAGACCTGCCAAGGATATTGTACATCGCCTATTGCTGCCTTATCAAATTACTATGAATGTAGCAGACTAAATGATAAACTTTTATTGTATTTTTGTTGTTTAGGTATGATCTCTGACACATCTCATGGGGATAATATGTAAGGTGTCTACAAGGCTGCATTCCTGTCTGCTACCCTGTCAGGACACTTCTGATGACATTGCTCCCTCCCAGATAATCCAGAATGATCTTCCTGTTTTTCTGATCGGCTGATTAGCATCTTTCATTGCATCCACAACCCAGTTAACATAACATAGCATGCTCACAGGTTCTGGGGATTGGACATGGACATCTTTCAGGAACCATTAAGTCTGTTACAGAAACTTCTCCCTTTGGGACCTGTTACTTTTTCACTCTGCTTGGAATATTCTTTCACTGAAAATCCTACTGGTTCTTCTCTTCTTCAGTTAGGTCTCTGCTAGATTTTAATACCATGACACAGGCCTTCTGACCATTCTGCGTAAAATACAATGCTGTCTTTACTCCTCTTGCTTTCTATTGTGTCTCATACATTTTTGTTTACCTCTTACTTCTCTCTCCCCAATGGTTATAATCTGCAGGAGGAGAACTTAAATTGTTTTGATTATTGATGTGTCCTTCATGCCCAGACTAGTCCAGGGATGAGGCAGTATTTGCAAATATTTATTGACTTCATGAATGAATAAATGGATAGGAGAACTTAACTGTGTTAACTGTCATCGGTGATGTAGGATAGTTTATTTTTCTGAATGCTTATTACAGGCTTTTAAATTTATTTCACAGCTCAGTAAGGGTTTTTAGTTTGCAATTTTTGAAAAACTGATGCAAAATGCCAATTTAACTTTATCCAAAATTTTTCCACTCTATCTTCAAAGAACCCAGAAGCCTTGTAAGAAACCAGTGCATAGGCTTCCTTTTCACCAATCACTCCATGACCCATGGAAGCAGTCAATAAGTGACCATAAACCAGTGGGTTTTTCGTATATAGCCTTTATGATGTTGAGGTATGTTCCCTTTAAACCTACTTTGTTGAGGGTTTTTACCATGAATAGATGTTGTACTTTGTCAAATGCTTTTTCCACATCTATTCAAATAGTGATGTGATATGGTTCTTATCCTTTCTTTTATTGATGTGATGTATCACATTGATTTGCAAATATTGAACTACCCTTGCAACCCAGGAATAAATCTCACTTGATTGTGATGATTTATTTAATATATTGTTGGATTCAGTTTGCTAGTATTTTGTTGAGGATTTTTCCATCTATGTTCATCAAAGGTATCAGCCTATGGTTCTCTTTTTTTGTGGTGCCTTCATCTGGTTTTGGTATCAGGGTAATGCTGGCTGTCCTCATAGAATGAAGTTGGAAGTTTTCCTTCCTTTTCTATTTTTTGGAATAGTTTGATTTGACAGAATTCATCTGTGAAGCCATCTGGTGCTGGACTTTCATTTGTTGGGGCTCTTAGATTACTGATTCAGTTTCTATGCTGACAATTGGTCTGTTCTAATGTTCTATATCATCCTATCTTAGTTTTGTTAGGTTAAATGTTTCTAGGGATTTATCCATTTCTTCTAGGTTGTCCAGTTTGTTGGCATATAGTTTTTTGTAATTCTCTCTTGTAATTATTTGTATTTCTGTGGTTGGTTATTTCTCTTCTCTCATTTGTGATTGTATTTATTTGAGTTCTTTCTCCTTTTGTCTTGATAAATCTGGCTAGAGGTTTATTAATTTTATTGATTTTTTTCCAAAGAATTAGTTCCTAGTTTCTTTAATTTGTTCTATTGTTCTTTTAGTTTCTATATCATTTACTTCTGCTCTAATATTTATTATTTTATTCCTTCTACTGGTAGATTTTGTGTGTTGTTCCTTTTCTAGCTCCTTTAGATGTAAAGTTAGGTTGTTTGAAATTTTTCCTGCTTATTGAGGTCAGCTTGTGGTGCTATAAACTTCCCTCTTAGAACCACTTTTTCAGCATCCCAAAGGTTTTGGACTGTTGTGTTCTCATTTATTTCCATGTACTTTTTATTTCTTTGTTGACCCATTCATTGTTTACTAGCATATTATTTGACTTCCATGTATTTGTGGTCTTTCTAGATTTTTTTCTTGTAACTGACTTTTAGTTTCATAGTGTGGTCAGAAAAGATGTATGGTATATGATTTTGATCTTTTTGAATTTGTTGACACTTGTTTTATGGCCTAATATATGATCTATCTTGGAGAATGTTCCATGTACACTTGAAAAGAATGTGTATTCTGCTGTTTTAGGATGGAATGTTCTTAATATGTCTGTTAAATCCATCTGTTCCAATGAGTCATTCAAAGCCATTGTTTCCTTGTTGATTTTCTGTTTAGATAATCTGTCCATTGATGTAAGTGAGGTGTTAAAGTTCCCTACTGTTAATTTATTATTATGGATTAGTGCCTTTGTGTTTGTCATTAACTTTTATATACTAGAGTGCTCCCATGTTGGGTGCATATTTACAATTCTTGTATTTTCTTGTGGGATTATCTCCTTTATTATTATTATTAGTGTTCTTTTTTTGGTCTTTGGTTATAGTCTTTGTTTTAAAGTCTAGTTTATCTGATGTAAATATTGTTATTCTGGTTTTCCTTTCACAACCATTTGCATGATAGATATTTCTCCATCCCCTCACTTTCAATCTGCAGATACTTTTAGGTCTAAAATGAGTTTTTTATAGGCAGCATATAGAAGTCTTGTTTATCCATTTTGTCACCCTATGTCTCTTAATTGAATCATTTAGTGTGTTTACATTCACAGTAATTTGTTGATAGATATTATGTATTGCCATTTTATTACTAGTTTTGCGTTTGTTTCTGAAGATTTTCTCTGATCCTTGTCTTTCATGGTTTGCTGATTTTTTTAATCAGTATATTTGGATTTCTTCCTCTTTATTCTTTCCATATTTATCAGTGGTTTTTCATTTGTGATTATTATTAGGTTTGTATGCAGCATCTGTGTATAGCAGACTACATTAAGGTGATGGTCATTTACAATTGAACTCATTCTTTACTCCTCTCATCCCTATGTATTAGGTATATGGTATCATATTTTACATCCTTTTATTTTATGAGTTCCTTGACTGATTTTTTAATAGAAATATTCATTTTTATTGCTTTTGTGTTTCCTACTTTTATACTGTCACTTCTGGTCTTCCCAAAGAGTCCCCTTTTAATATTTATTGCAGGGCTGGTTTAGTGGTCATGAACTCCTCTGATTTTTGTTCATATGGGAAACTCTTTATCTCTTCTTATATTTTAATGGTAACCTTGCTGGATAGAGTATTATTGGTTCCAGATTTTTTTTCTTTCAAGACTTTGAATATCATGCCATTTTCTTCTGGCCTGCATGGTTTCTTCTGAAAAATCAGCTAATATCCTTATGGGGTTTCCTTTGTATGTAACTGTCTTCTTTTTGCTTGCTATCTTAAAATTGTTTTCTTTATCACTACATTTTGCCATTTTAATTACAATATGCCTTGGTATGAATCTGCTTTTGTTGATTTTGTTGGGGGTTTTCTGTATCCTGGATCTGGATGTCTGTTTCCTTCCCTAGATTAGGGAAGTTTTTAGCTATTGTTTTCTCAAATAAATTTTCTACTCCCTTTTTTCTCTGTTCTTCTTCTGGGATCCCTATAATACAAATGTTACATGTTTTATGGTTCGTTGAGTTCACTAAGTCTATTCTTGTTTTGCATAATTCTTTTTTCTTTTGTTCAGCTTGATTACTTTCTATTACTGTCTCCTAGGTCTTTAATTTGTTCTCCTGCTTCTTCCAGCCTGCTGTTCTTGCCATCAAGTATGTTTCTCATTTCATTTATTGAACCTTTATCTCTACTATGTTATTCCTTAACTCTGTGGTAAAGGTCTTACTGATTTCTTCTACTGTTTTCTCAGGTTCAGTGAGTATCTTTATGATCATTGCTTTAAATTCTCTATCAGGCATATTAGTTGGATTTGTTCCACTTAGGTCTCTGGCCATGGCCTTGTCCTGTTCTTTCATTTAGAAAAATTCTTTGTCTTCTCCTTTTCTGTAAGTCTCTGTGCCTGTTACTGTGTGTTAGGAAAGTCAGCTATATCTCCTGTTCTTGAGGGTAATGGCCTTGTGAAGAAGAGATCTTGCAGTGTCCTCTGTTTCCCAGGGCCTGGTGCATCAGGGAGTATCTCTATCTCCTATGTATGCTGCATGCGCTCTGCTGTTATGTCCTGGCCTCTTCATCCTTCAAGACAGTCATCTGCAGAGGCTCTCTTTGCCCACTGTGGGCAGTGTTTGATCCTGGCCTGAATATGGCAAGTTTTAACTAGGTGTGCTCAGGTCTGTTCATGAAAAGAGACCTGTTGCCACTGCCGCCAGCACTGACGCCCTGCAAAACTCCTGAGTGGGAGACATGGTATGGGCAGGGGTTTGGCCAATCTTCTAGGGGAGGAGGCCTGTCATGCTGGCACTATGGCAAGTATGATTGGGAAGGACAGTTCCAGTGGAGTGTGAGGGAGCGTGGCATGGAGCATGGCAGGTTAGGTAGCAAGTATTAGCATTGTACTGGTTCCTTTTTTCTTTTTTTTTTTTTTAATTCTTTTTATTTATTTATTTATTTTTATGATAGTCACACACACAGAGAGATAGGTAGAGGGAGAAGCAGGCTCCATGCACCGGGAGCCTGACGTGGGATTCGATCCCGGGTCTCCAGGATCGCGCCCTGGGCCAAAGGCAGGCGCCAAAACGCTGCACCACCCAGGGATCCCATTGTACTGGTTCCTGCAGGAGGCCCTGTGCTTGTGCTTAGGGCCTGGGGAGGGAAATGTCACCTGCCAGTTCCTTTGTTTCTGGAGGATCTCTCTGGGACATGCTCCAAGATGAACAAATAACCTCCCCACTGTGTGTCCCAGGTACTCTTCAGATTGCTGTTCCATGCTGTATGTCCATGGGCTGTTTGCCCTGCCTTCTCTCCAAGAGCAGCCCCAGTGGCTCAGACTGTCCCCAGGGCAAGCCTGCTGACCTTTAAAACTCAAGGCTTCAAACACTGCTGTCTGCAAGAACTCATAAAATTTGGCCTCTCTTGCTTTTTGCTATGCGAATATATTTTCCCTGTGCACTCTCCTGTGTGCTAGTCTGTGTCACTCCCTTCTTCATAACCATGGCTCCCTCTTCTCCACAGCAGCCACAATCTATTTCTCTCCCAAACCATGTTTCCATGTTTCCTAACTTCTTTGATGTAGCCTCTTCTCTACTTTTAGTTGTAGAGTTTGTTCTGCCAGTCTTTGGGTTGATTCTGGGGTAATGAGGATGATTTTGTAGTTACCTAGTTGTATTTGTGGGGTAGGGGCAGCCTAGTATCCTCTTACTCCATTACCATCTTCCTCTCTTCCTCAAAAAATACTTTTTTTTAAAGGTTATTTATTTATATATTTATTTATTTAGAGTGTGAGTGGGGGAGGGGTAGCAGGGGAAGGAGAGATAGAATCCTAAGTAGGCTCCATGACCAGTGTGGAGTCTGACATGGGGCTTGATCTCACCACCCTACAATCATGACCTGAGCTGAAATAGAGTTAGACACTTAACCAGCTGAGCCACCCAGGCACCCCAAAGGTTTAGTTTTTTAATATAATCTCTACTCCTAATGTGGGGCTCAAACTTACAATCCCAAGATCAATAGTCACATATTTTACTAAGCTAGCCAGGTGCCCCCAAAAATCTTTAAAATGAGGATTCTGATGTCTGTTCCTGAACAGATCCCCCACAAATGCGGGGGGGGGGGGACCCTCAATTCCCTGATTTCTCAGATAGCAATCAGCTTGAAAGTTGTTTATCCCTTCCACAATTTGCCCTCCTCTAGCCCATTTGCTTCTTACAAAACCTTTGTCCACATCATTATAGCCAGGCTTCCCCTTCATGTACCAGAAGTGGATATGATGAAAATAACACCACTCACACAGCTGAATATTGTCTATTCTTGATCATTTTTGTTCAAAAATATGGTATATATTTCTGCACGTTTATTTTTTTTACAAATGTAGCCATTAAATAAGCTTTAAAGAATAATGATTTCACATGATTTCCATATATTTATTATGAAATCTATTGTTTCATTTTCAATTGATGAACATTATGAACATTATTATAACCTGGAAAGTATCAGGAAATGGCCCACTCAAAATTGTCACATCCTCAGACTTTTTTTTTTCTCCTTCATCCAAAGAAAACTATTTTTTATATATATATATTTTTTTTAAAGATTTTATTTATTTATTCATGATAGTCACAGAGAGAGAGAGAGAGAGGCAGAGACACAGGCAGAGGGAGAAGCGGGGTCCATGCAGGGAGCCCGATGTGGGATTCGATCCCAGGTCTCCAGGATCGCGCCCTGGGCCAAAGGCAGGCGCCAAACCGCTGCGCCACCCAGGGATCCCCAAAGAAAACTATTTTAAAGGGACAATTTATTAAATATAACCAAGAGGTGCACACTCACCTATGGATATTTTTCAAAGTTTTTATACTTAGGACTTACTTTTCCATTTGAACCATTTTTTGAATGAGAGACTTGCTGAGTTCCTGAACTAAGTTCAAACTTTTTAGAACACAAGCCCTACTAGGAAATGCATCTTTCAGTATACCCAAAAGAAATATTTTTTTTTTCCAAAAGAAACATTTTATGTGTACACAGATTTATACGAATGACTTTATAAGACAATTCATGCAATCACCCCATTCCTGAATAATGATGTTCAGATAGTTCCTGTCCCTTTTTCCTAAATACTTATTGCATGGTTTAAAGTTTATTTTACAGATGACTAAAAGGCTGCAGTTTTCAACTGGAAAAACTAATGTGATAACCCAATTTATTTACATCCAAAGATTTTCCATACTTTGTTTTGAATTAGTCCAGAAGCCTCAGAAGAAACCAGATGCATAAACCTTCATGTAGTCTTTTCACCCCTAGTGGTTTGCCACCTTTGATTCTTTTATCAGTAATACTACCCTTGTGGATATTCCTGTAAGATACAGACTTCTGATTTGACAGCAAAACTTCAGTTTCCTTTCCCTTTTTAATTTTAGATATATTAAGTTACCATGTGTATGAACACAGTTAAGAGGAACTACACACATTGTGTAGAATGCAGGAATACTTAAAATATATAGCTATAGTCAGTTCTGGCTGTTTGACAGAAAGATTGCAAAGAGTGTAAGCAACTACAAAGTTTAGAAGGACAGTTTACACAGACCTCCTGCACTTGACTTCAACTATAGGTTTGGGAGATTCCCAAAATTGCCTTCAGATTGAATCATTTTCTAAAAGGGACCGCATTCACTGAATGCGGTTATACTCAGAGTTAGTGTTTGTTACAGAGAAGGATACACCTTATAATCAAGCAAGAGAAAAAGCACAAGAGAGGGAGTTTAGGGAAGTACCAGATGCAGAGTTTCCATTGTCTTCTCTCCATGGAGTCAGAGATATGTTATTGTGTTACTTTCCCTGAAGATGTAGTTATACACAGGATATTGCCAATTAGGGAAACTCACCTGATCTGGTGTCCAGAGTAATTATTGGAGCTCTGTCATATGACCAGTGTAGACTGAATGGGTTCATGTGGTCATGCTTGGTCCACACCAGTAGGTGATTGAAAGCATCACCCCAAATAATTCTTGGTCTTTCTGGTATGGTCATATCATCCCTAAATCATATTATTAAACTTTCTAATGTGACCCAAGACGTTATAGCACTCCTTTCAGGCTTGACATTGCAAGGGCTTAGAACTGCCTCTCAGATATTGAGGACAAAGGCTGTCATTGTGTATATAATTTATTCGCTGCATAACTTATTGTTTAAGAGTTTACTGGGAGCATCTGTATGGCTCAGTCAGTTGTGTCCAATTCAATCTCAGCTCAGGTCTTGATCTCAGGGTTGTGAGTTTAAGCTGGGTGTTGGGCTCCATGTTGGATGTAGAGCTTTTTTTTTTTTTTTTTTTTTTAAAGTAAGAGTTTACACTGATTTTTGAAATTCAGTAGAAACAGCAAAATTAACATGTATCATCATTTTGGTATTCAGTCTTTGACTTCTAACTTGTATGTCACATATGAGACTAGTGGGATTCTAAATTTGTTTCATTAGTGCTTACTGGATAGGGGCCTACTAGACTACCTCTTGGTTTATGTAGACATTTAAACTAGAGACCATGATAAACACTAGAAAGATGTAGGGAATATTCCCTTGATTCATTAAAGTCCCATGCTCTTCCCTAACTGTTAAATCTTGAAGACATTGAACAAAGCCTTCATTTGTCCACATCACTGCATTCTGTCATTTTAGGAGACAAAGTCCAACATGAAATGGAGACTAGTCCTAAAGCAGAACCACATGAAGAACTTTCTTGCTGGCAAATCTGGCAACACATTGCAAATGACTTAACCCGATGTCAAAACTCCATGATAAAGAGTTCTCAGTTGTACAAACAATGTGATTTACCCAGCCAGGTGGGAGCAGAACTGTCTATAATCTGCACAGGCCAGAAAACTTACCAGGGAAATGGGTGTAAAGAATTCTTCAGTGATACCTCCAACTGTGATCTTCAGCAGTTAAACTCTGGAAAAAAGTCTCATACATGTCGTGAGTGTGGGAAATGCTTCTTTTATAGTTCAGCACTTCGTATTCATCAGAGAGTTCACCTGGGAGAGAAACGGTATAGGTGTGATGAGTGTGGTAAAGAATTCAGTCAGAACTCACATCTGCAAACTCATCAGAAAGTCCACACTATAGGGAAGGCATTCAAATGTGAAGAATGTGGGAAAGGCTTCAGCCGTAGATCAGAACTTAGTAATCATTGCAGGTTACACTCGGGAGAGAAACTTTATAAGTGTAAGGGATGTGGGAAGGCCTTCATTAATGCTTGCCATCTTCAGGACCATCAGAGAGTCCACACCGGGGAAAAGCCATTTAAGTGTGACATCTGTGGTAAGAGCTTTCGTCGTAGGTCAGCACTTAATAGTCATTGTGTGGTCCACACAGGAGAAAAACCATACAAATGTGAGGAGTGTGGGAAGTCCTATACTTGGCGTTCGCGTCTTCGTATCCATAAGAAAGTCCACATGGGACAGAAACCACACAAATGTGAAGAATGTGGAAAGAGCTTCTTTTCTAGGACACATCTCTATTACCATCGGAGGTTCCACACAGAGGAGAAACCCTATAATTGTAAGGAATGTGGGAAGAGCTTCCGATGGATCTCACCTCTTTTGACACATCAGCGAGTCCACAGTGGAGAAAAACCATTCAAATGTGAAGAGTGTGGGAAAGGATTTGGTCAGAAATCATGCCTGCAAGCTCATCAGAAAGTCCACACCAAAGAAAAACCATACAAATGTGAGGAGTGTGGTAAGGGCTACAAGACAAGCTTGGATCTTGATGTGCACCAGAGTGTTCATATGGGAGAGAACCCATATACATGTAGGGCATGTGGTAAGCACTTCACTAGGACCTCAAATCTTAAGGTTCATCAGAGAGTCCACACTGGAGAGAAACCATACAAATGTAATGTATGCAGTAAGGTCTTCAGTCAGTCTGGACATCTAAAATCTCATCAGAGAGTTCACACAGGAGAGAAACCTTATAAGTGTAAGATATGTGGTAAGCAGTTCAGTTCAAGTTCATATGTTAAAATTCATCACAGAACCCATGTTGGTGATAAATTTCATCCAGTCTCATAGAAAAAAACTTTGTATCGGTAAAGTGAATATATCAGCCATAGCTGAACACATCCCAGTGATCCCAGGATCACACAAGTGGTGCAATAAGGGCTTTAGTTAGAACCTTCACAGTTACAGTTATCACTCAAGAAATAAGCTGTTGAAATAAGAATTTCTTTAGGCACTTATCAAACTCTAATGGTGGATATTAAAATTGATGTCCCCTGGAATATAAACTCCGTAAGGGCAAGGAGTTTGCTGCTGTATCTATATAATCAACATTGAGTAGCACTCAGTATATGTACTTAGTGTTTATTTGTAAAATGAATCAAAGGGAAGAGAGAGAATTAGGGAAGATGGCAGAGTTGGAGGACCCTAAGCTTGCCCCCTTATGGATACAACTAGACAACACTTATATCAGCATAAGTAACCCAAACACCGACCTGAAGACAAACTCATCAACTAAAGGTAGAGATGAGGCAATATTAAAAGAGGTAGGAAAGGCAAAGATGCAATTTGAGAGTAAAACAGACTGGCAGTCAGTGGTGGGGGACAAAGCCAGTGGTGCAGAGAAGGCAAAAACCAGACTATCACACTGGGGAGCCCACACAGGGAAGACAAATCCCCATGACATCTGGCTTTGAAAGTGATGGGCCAAATTCCAAGAATTCTTAAAACCAGTGGGACTTAACTGGATTTTCAGTTTCTGTGGGCTGGGCTCTGGGAGAGCACAATAACCAACCAGTGGAAATAGAGGCAGGAATCAGCAGTTTGAAAAATGCTAGGGGCAGATGAGAGGGAGAGTGACTTACTCATCTCAGAGCATGGCCTGGAGAGGCAGGGATTATGAGGACACCCCTCCAGGAACAAAGGAGTAGTAGGCACCATTTCTCTCCCCAGCCCCCCAGCATAAACATGGCCACTTGCTGGAACCATTGCAGCACCAACACACCTTACCTAACCTGCTTACACCAAGCCCTACCCGTCTAATCCAGTGGATCCCTTTCCCAGTCACACTTGCTTCAGTGCTGGCACTGTGAGCCCCTTTCCCCAGGAGACCAGATAAAATCCCACCAACACCTCGTCTCCTGACCTGCATGTTTTATGAGAGATCATTTCCAGAGGTGGCAGTGACAGCAGGTCTCATTTCACAAGCAGACCAGCATATATTTGGTTGTGATCCACCCAGCTGAGGACCAAACCCTGTCCACAACAAGCAAAGAGCCTCTCCAGATGACTAGACTGAAGGAAAAAGGCCGGGACACAACATCAGGCACAGGCAACACACATAGGAGACACTCTGAAACAACAGGTCCCAGAGAACAGGAGATAACGCACTGCATGGCACTACAGAACCCTTTCATGAGGCTGTTACCTTCAAGAGGAAGAGACCTAGCTGACTTTAATAATAAATAGAGAAAATGAGGAGAGGGACATATCTCCCAAATGAAAGAACAGGACCAAACCACAGCAAGAGACCTAAGCAAAAATAGATGTAAGTAATATACCAGATAGAGAATTTAATGATCATAAAGATACTCACTGGACTTGAGAAGAGTGAAGGACCTCAGTGAGACCCTTACCACTGAGGTTATGAAGAACCAATCAGAGATGAAGAACACAATAAATTAAAAATACATCGATGGAGGGGATCCCTGGGTGGCTCAGTGGTTTAGCGCCTGCCTTCGGCCCAGGGAGTGATCTAGGAGTCCCAGGATCAAGTCCCACGTCAGGCTCCCTGCACAGAGCCTGCTTCTCCTTCTGCCTGTGTCTCTGCCTCTCTCTCTCTGTCTCTCTCTCTCTGTCATGAATAAATAAATAAAATCTTTTTAAAATAAATACATTGATGGAATAAATAGGCTAGATGACACAGAGGAATGTATTAATGACCTGGAAGACAGTAATGGAAAGTAATTAGCTGAGCAAATGAGAGGTGAATTTTTATTTTTAAAGATTTTTATTTATTCATGAGAGAGAGAGAGGCAGAGACACAGGCAAAGGGAGAAGCAGGTTCCATGCAGGGAGCCTGATGTGGGACTCCATCCCAGGTCTCCAGGATCAGGCCCTGGGCTGAAGGCGGCGCTAAAGCGCTGAGCCACCCAGGCTGCCCAAGAGGGGAAAATTATGTAAATTGAAGATAGGGAACTCTGACTCCATCAAGCATAATAACATTTGCATTAAAGAGATCCCAGAAGAGAGAAAAAGGGCAAAAAAAACATTATTTTAAAGAAATAATAGCTGAAAACTACCTTTTTTGTGGGAGAAGGAAACCGATCCAGAAGGCACAAGAGCACTCCAAAATTCAGCCCAAGGACATCTACACCAATATACATAGTTCTTAAGATGGTGGAAAGTAGTGACAAAATATTTTAAATGAATCAAAAAGAAAATGTATGATATTTAAAAATTGTATCTGGAAAAGGAAACTAGAAAAAAATTCAGAGAAACAGTTGAAATGCAGAAATATATATCACTGCATTCCACAGCATTATTTTGGTAGTATCTTACTGCAGCTGGCTCCTGGCATTCCCTCAGCCATCGATCTGAGGTTGGGTTATTTTTGGGATCTTGATTTCATGTTCCATTGGTTTATATAGTAGAAATTCAATTCTATTTTGTGATTTTTCTCACATGGCAGACTGAAACAATTTTAATTTTGCAATAACTGGCTACTGCACACAGCTTAATTGAATTTTCTCAATGTTAAGGCAAGGGTTCAAAGTAACATTAAAAGAGATTTAGTAATGATAAAAATTTTCTTAGTTTTGAGTTCATCATTGATTTTTAAATTTCTGCATTTCCATGTAATCTTTGATATGATTGTTTTCTAATTTGTAGCATTTTTTAAAAATCAAACTTCTCTGGTAGAAGCTATGCCAATTTTTTTAATATATATATATATTTTTTTTTTTTTTTTTGCTATGTGAAATTTGAAGGACAGCTTCCCATATTCTTCCCTCATCCTCATGAAATAAATAGAAAAATCTGGGATTTGGTGGTTTCATCAAATATATTAAATACTACTGCAGAAATGGCAGTTATATGTTTTTCTTCTTGATGACAATATACATCTTTTGAAAAGCAGTATATAACAGAATGTGAAATGTGTAACTCTGATCTGGAAAAAAACACTAGGAATATATGATGATGAAGTTCAAACAATGAAAAGATGAATACGCATCAATAAAGTTACAATTTTTAAAATGGAAATGATGAGTGTTCACCGATAAGGATTTCTTTAAATTTCATATGTTCCCATAGTATCATGGGACTGTTTAAATAATGTCAGGGACATGTAATATCAGGAGAACATAATACAGGCTTTGTGAAATCAGACCATAGCCTTCCTAGTATAATAAAATTCATAAATCTCTGTGTATATGTGTGTGTGTTCTATGTATATCCATACATAATATAGAATTGGATATTCCTAGTAATATTCTCTGGCAAGGAGTATTTGGTGGCATTTAAACTGTCACCAAATACTGGAATAAGTCATTGCCAAGCTAATTATTTGTAATAAATCTCATCAGATTAAGCCAAAAGTCCTTAACTTCTAAAACTGAAAAGACCACAAGTAGGGCTTACACCTAACCTGCATAGCTGGGGTTCTCTCTTTTTTTTTTTTCTGGGGTTCTCTTAAAGTGGTTACAGGTAGCAACAACACCTGAGACTGGCTGGCTTGTGTTCATGTTCATGTCTCAGAGTGCACGAGGCCTAAAATCCCAACCACACTCAGTAGTAAATTCTTAGTATCTAGTTCCAGATCTTTAGTGAGGCCATTCAGTTTCAGTTCCCTCTTGTGACCATGGAATTCACTTGTTTTATGTGGTCCCTAGGGATTTCCCTATCTTAGCTTTGACTTACCTACATTTGATAGAAATTGTTCGAGGTCATCTTTTCTCTGTTTCAAAAGAGGCTTCCCAGGTTATTAACATCTAACTAAATTGGTGGGATATCCATTTGAAGATCTGAGTCTAGTACCACAATATTTCCTTTTTATTTGACAACACTATGACTGATTGTAAAGTTAGCAGTCTCAGAACCTCTGCCTTAACTCATCTGGAGATTGACATTTTGTTACATTTGCCATGTCTTAATACAAATATTTAATTCTTGAAAGGATTATTTATACTTTCATATTCTTTTACTGATGAGAATAATACCTGGACATTGAAAAGAAGTACATCAGTAGAGGAAAGTCAAAAGAAAGTGGGAGGTAGTAGGTAAATTCACCACTATTAATATTTTGATGAGCGTGCAAAGTAAGAGTTGTATAGAATTTTATAAGGAACCTAAAACATACTATTTTCTAATTAGAGTTTTTTGCTAGATGGAAACAATTCTTGAAGGTCACTTCAATAAATTGACCTACAACCTCATTTCTAGTGTCTACATAGTATTCTGGTGTACCAAGTATCATTTTTTCCTTAACCAGTTTCCTGCTGATGAAGATCTGTGTGATGGTCAATTTTATGTGGCAACTCATCTAGACTATGGTCCCCAGTTATTCTGTCACAGACCTAGGTGTTAGGAAGGTATTTTGTAGAATATGTGATTAAAGTCCAGAATCAATTGACTTTGAGTAGGGTATAATATCCTAGATCCATTTGGGTTAGCCTGATATAACAAAAGTCCTTAGAGGCAGAGCTGAAACTTCACTGAGAGAAAGCATTTTCCTGCCTGTTGATGGCATCTTCAGCTTGTGACAAAGAGGTCCATTTTGGTTTTCCTGATGTCCTCTTAGGGGTTTTGACTTTGCCAAGCCAGCCCCACAATCTAGTAGGCCAGTTTCCTGGAATAAATATTATTTCCTAATAATTTTTTCTTTGGTTGAGTCTTTATGAAAAAAGGGATTTTTGTTCCAAAAATAGTTCTAAAGGAACAGAATATTAAGAATAAATTTTCTGAACTGTGTTTTCTAGAATTGGTTCTTGCATCTTACTAGATTTAAAGGCACTAATGACTCCATTCCCCCATGGAAAATAGGGCATTGGTAATCAATGGTGTGACATGGCAAACATATATGAAATATACATTTGATACTCCTAAAGAATTATTGAAGACAAGGTTTTGGATTACCAGGAGTTGTTACCTTAGAATATCTTGGACAAACTAAGGAGCATAAGGGGGTTATTCCTAACTACAGTGTGGAGGGGAGATGAGTACATGGCCTCAAATTCCAGCTCAAGCATTAAGGACCCAAAAGCTTCAAGTCATCATGCACTGGCTTGACCTTTCCTTGTTGATTTTGGTGTTCATAGTGAATAGATAGATGGGAAATCTACTCAATTATTTGATCTACATAAAAGTGGCAGAGCTTAAGGTCAAGTAAACAGAAGTCTAACTTGACTCATCAAAACAGAGTCACAGCTCTTAAATCAATTCTAGGACATGGCCAGTTTAGAAACCCAGAATCCTTTGCCTGAAGGAGAGTGGAGGCCAGGTCTTCTTGAGGATGGGATCTTCTGTACTGCAAAATGTGGGCTGTTAATCTTTTCCCCATGGTTCCCCTAAGGGACCTATGTCTATGTACCAGTGTGAGTGTCCACTGAGAGAGGAAATAAACTTTATTTTTTTCAGTGACTGAATCCTTGATGTCAATTGGCACATTGATGATATTATGTTGATTAGATCAGGTGAACAAGCAGTAGGAACTACCTTAGATATAGCAACTTACCTGTCAGATGGTGGGAATAAATCCTAGAAATATTCAGGGACCTTGCATCTCCAGTAAAATTTCCAGGCATTCAGTGGTGTTGGTATGTTGAACTATCCCTTCTAGGTGAAGAACATGTTGCATCTGAGCCTTCCCATGAAAATGAGTTACATTATCTAGTGGGTCTCTTTGGGTTTTAGAGGTAATATATTCCCTTTTTAAAATATTTTTTTTATTTATTCATGAGAGACACAGAGAGAGGCAGAAGCATAGGCAGAGGGAGAGGCAGGCTCCCTGCAAGAAGCCCAATGTGGGACTCAATCCCGGATCCTGGAATCATGCCCTGAGCCAAAGGCAGATGCTTAACCATTGAGTCACCCAGCTGTCTCAAGGTAATATATTTCTAATTGGGGTGTGTCACTCTGCCTTTTATGAGCAACCTGAAAACTTTTTTTTTTTTTCTGAAAACTTTTTGACTGGGCCCAGAACAAGAGAAGTTTCTGTAATAGGTCTTGGTTGCCATGTAAGCTGCTCTGACACTTTCCATTTTCCTTATCATCCTGAAGCATTTGGCTTCATGGTATGGTGAAATGCCATTCAAAGCCTCAGTTACACCGCCAATTAGGTGCCAATAACTTGTGGGGCTTCATACTGTCCTCCCAGCTGCTGTATATTGTCCACATCAGTGTCCACGGGCACTTGGATGGTGCAGTCAAGCAACTGGGTCTTTGTTTCGGCTCAGGTCATGATCTCAGGGTTGTGGGTTTGAGCCCCACATCAGGCTCTGTGCTTGGTGCAGAGTCTGCTCAGAATTCTCTCTCTCTCTCCCTCTGCCCCTCCAGTTTATGCTCTCTCTCTTTCTAAAATAAGTAAATAAATCTTTAAAAAATAAATCAGTGTCCAGTATATGATACTGTTTTATCCATAGGTGGAAGATAGAGGTGCGGGAATAAAGGGGTTCAAATGGGAGTGGCTCTACTCACTATTATCCCTAGTATCCCTCACTATTATCCGTAGTATCCCTCACTATTATCCCAGCAAAATTTGTACACTTTGTCCATAAGCCTTTAGACTCTGTTGGTGTGGAGGTATTTCCAAAGGGAAGAATGCTTCCATCAGGAATTAAAACAACAGTTCCACTGAATAGGAAGTTGAAGCATTGCCAACCACTTTGGGATCTTCATGCCTCAGAAACAACAGGCAACTGACTGTGGTAATTAATCCTAACCAAGGGAAAATTAGGCTGCTGCTATTCCACGGAGATAGAGTATTCCTGGAATACAGGAAACCCTTAGGATGTCACAACTACCATACCTTGTAATTAAAGTTACTGAAAAAGTATAACAACCCAGAGGCACCTGGATGGCTGTCGGTAGAGCTTGCAGCTCTTGATGTCAGGGTTGTGAGTTCAAGCCCCACATTAGGTGTAGAGATTACCTAAAAATAAAATCTTAAAAAGTAAAACAACCCAATATAGGCAGGTCAACTAATGCCCCAGACCCTTCAAGAATGAACATTTGGTTCATTTACAGGTAAAGAACCACAACCAGGGAATCCTTGGGTGGCTCAGCGGTTTAGTGCCTGCCTTCAGCCCAGGGTGTTGTCCTGGAGACCTGGGATCGAGTCCCACATCGGGCTCGATGCATGGACCCTGCTTCTCCCTCTGCCTCTCTCTCTGCCTCTCTCTCTCTGTGTGTGTCTCTCTCTCTCTCGAATAAATAAATAAAATCTTTAAAAAATTTTTTAAAAAGAACCACAGCCAAATGAAGTGCTTGTTGAGCACAAAGGGAATGTGTGTAAGTAGTAGAAGAGCTGTTATAAATACTAGTTAGGACAATGTGACTAGATGCAGAAATGAGGACTGTAAATATAAGTATTTCTTGTTTTTTATTAATATATTTGTGTATGAATTACCCAAGTATTTTTTCTTCCATCTCTTATTTCTTAAATCATCAAATATATTATGTAATAATATTAATTTACATTAAAGTATCTAAGGTACAAGATAGCAAAGGGAAAGAATGAACATCACCCAACCTTTGCATTCTCTTCTGGAAAAAGATATAGGGTTTTTTGTGTTTTTTTTTAAGTTTTTATTTATTTATTCATGAGAAACACACACAGAGAGGCAGAGACACAGGCAGAGGGAGAAGCAGGCTTCCTGCAGTGAGTCCAATGTGGGATTCAATCCCAGGACCCCAGGATCACGACCTGAGCCCAAGGCAGATACTAAACTGCTGAGCCACCCAGGTGCCCTATTTTTTTTCCCTATCTGATATGCAGTATTGTCAAAAACCCATTGCATCCTGGTTAACTTATGTGGCAGGCAGGAGTCTTTGTTGTTATGGGTCAAATTCTTTGCCATGAGGGGGCATGCCCCCTCAGAAGGTGGTGACATTTTATGCCAAAAGCAGCCAAAATCAGTGCCCATTCTGCATTCACTTATGGGAACCAGAATAACCAGTACCTGAAACATCCCAAAGGACCCCACCCACAAGCATATTAGGTACATAAACCACACAGCAGATAAGCACCATGAGTAACCATGTTCACCCTGAAAACCCCCAATGTCACCAGTTCAATCTTTAGCCCTACAAGGGCCTGGAAAAAATGCGTATGCCATTTTACACAGGAATAGAAGCAGAGACACAGGCAGAGGGAGGAGAAGCAGGCTCTATGCAAGGAGCCTGATGTGGGACTCGATCCTAGGAATCCGGGATCACGCCCTGGCCAAAGGCAGATGCTCAACCACTGAGCCACCCAGGTGCCCCTGTACTTCAATTTTTAATTCCTCCCCCAGAAAAGACCTCATTTCAACTGTCCTGTTTTCAGCAATGTCATCAGTTGTTCAATGCTGCATGAAAATAGGTCTTACTTGAGGCTGGCAAGTGACCCAAACTGGGTAGAGCTTCCCACACAGGGCCTTCTATTCCTTTCAGACATTGTCTGCAACCTTAGAGACGCCATGGGAGTTAGTGGATGACGTGGGAGTGCAAGGGTGACCAAACAACTAGATCTATTTTCTCTGCCCTTCTAAGGACTCACCCCTTATCTTCCAATCCTTACGCATTGCAGTAATTCATCCTTGTTAACAAGGAAGGAACATTATCTACATCGTGTTTGTCCTCATGTGACCAGAAGGTGGCCAACACCTTGGCCACCTTACTCTTTGGGGAACCAGCACCACCCTGGGGCAACAAGGCTGTTAAACCCTTGCATTTCCACCATGCCATGGTGTGATTCCTTGGTGACCCTGTGCACTACACCAAACTGTTGGACAGATTATGGTTGCACAGGTCCCTACTCCCCTGTACCTTGTAATCTTCTCTGACAGTATCTTATTAGCCAGTTGCATGCATGGACTTGTGTGGCTGCAAGGAAGGTGGACAAGTGAGCATTCAGCTTTTTCTATTCTCTGAAATGGAAGAGATTAAGAAAGGAGTGATTTGTGATTGATAGTTCACTAGCCAAAAATTTCTGTCCCAGAAGAACATAAAATGATATTCATTGCAGCTTCATATGTCATAGCAAACCTACTATTTATCTGGGAATGTGCCAAAATATTTACTTAATTTATCCAGAAACACACCAATAGTTAGACAAGTTGGATTTATTATTTATTGCAGTAAGAGAGTACACCCACTAGGGAAAACTATGAGGCATCCAAAGAAAAAGAGGGTAAAAGAAAGAATCTATTACAACATTTGAGGCTTGTTTGGTGTTTTGGGGAGGACCTAAGGAAGCAGGGTTCACTCTAGATTAAATACTTTCAGAAAGCAAGAGCAATTCTAAGATGGAGTATTTCAACAAATTTCATCTTTTGTGAAGGCAGACTGGAACAAAGATAAAGATCTAAGGGATAACGCAGTAGCAGTCACTTAACCAGCAAAAGGGGGATGTTGGCATTGTGTGGCTGGCACAGTGATCTTGTTTTTTGTCTGTCTCAACAGAATTAAGAAGGAGCCTTGTTTTGTCTCACTTCACCATGGTCTCAGAGAACACTCATTTGAGGATAGTGATTCATTTACTATCCCAAAGGAGAACAACATGACCTATTTGTGAGTGCCACACCAGCTTCCAGATGTCAGGGGCTGTTGTGGTTTTCATTCTCAATCTGCTCCATGCAATATCATACAGCCATTATTTGAAAGGAGTTAGATTTTCAGTGACTGATACTAGAAAATGTTTAGTTTACACAGTCTAGAAAAATGAATAGAGAACATGAGAGTTCATTTTAAAAATCAAATAAGTATGTTGATAGGTATATGTAAGTTTATGGAGACAAGTTTAGGAGACAAACCTTTTTTTTTTTTCCAGGGGGAAGGATTCTAGGTGCATTTCTTCTTATTTTGGTTCATACTATTTTTAGTTTTTATGTGTTTTAAAATTGCTAACTATAATAAAGATATTTTAACCAGAAATATAAAGGAAAAAAACTCCTAATGCTGGAACATGCTCCCTCACCTACAGAATCCTCCTCAGTGTTTTGGCGTTAAATCAGAGGCTTTGGGAATCAGCATAACTCCAGTGTCAAGCTCTGCAGCTGTTCTGCCTGTTTGAAGATAGTGGACAATTTTGTAGCTTCACTGAAACTTGACGTTTTCACCTCCGAAGTAGGGATAATAATTCTAATAAAAAGTTTAAGTGAGGCAAGAGCGACTTTCCATAAGGACAAGCTTCCACTTCGGCTGTCTTAAGTTGTTTTTTCTACTAAACTTGTGGTACATCAGGGTCTGGCATAGGAGTCACCGCTTCTCCCAAGTCATTCAATCCCACCCATTCTTTAAACCCTGTTTTAGCCTCATATCGTCCTTTCATCTACCTTTCAATTATCTTGTGTCGCCTAAGCAATCATTCCCCGTTATTTTCTGCCCCCCCCCCCGCCCCCGTTAATTTCTTGAAGATTGTTATCTCCTCACCGGTTCCCTTCCCAACAATACTCCTGTCACAATTGGAGGCATTTCGAATTCAGGAAGTTGTGTCCATGGAATAATTTCTCGGAGCACTCAGGCAGAGGCAACGCAGACTCTTAGTGTAGAAACCCTCATAACCACCCAAGAAGTCGAGACTACGTGATTCCTTCCATTCTGGCATTTCGAGGAAGTGTAGACAACTAGCTCCCAGCAACCGCAACACTTTTGGAGGGTGAGACTAAAAACGTTTCGCCCTCGGCATTCTGGGAGGTGTAGTCCAGACGCTCCGTGCGGTGACTTGCACTTCCGCTCGGGAAGGCGGATCTGGTGCGTTCTGGGAGATGTAGTCCAAACGCTCCGTGTGGCGGCAGGCACTTCCCGTCAGGAAGGCGGATCCGGTGCCTTCTGGGAAGTGTAGTCCAGAAGTTCCATGGTTTCGCAGGCACTTCCGCTGGGGGGAGTGTGAGGTTGTTACTGAATTTTCTTTGGGAGCAGTGCGTCAGTTCCGCCTCTTCGGACGCTTCCAAACTTCCTGGATCTGTGCTTGGAACCAGCAGCGAGTGGGCGATTTAGGGGGAAAGAAGCCTGGACAGAGTACGCAGGTATGCAGCGGGAGGGCAGTGGTGTGCATCCCTGGGGGAGTCTCCGCGTTCAGGGTGGTTTGCCAGTCCTGGGGTGTGGTGGGGTGGGGTCGCCTGTCGCCTGGTTTGAGAGTTTCTGCGTGTCTTAGCTCGCCCAGCGTCTGCCTACCTACACCCACGGGTGCTTCTGCTTCCTGCTGTTGGGGAATCGAAGAGGTGGTGAGAGCTGCCTCCATTTTGACCTCAAACTTTCTAGTTGGCTTCTGTCCAGCTTGTCTCTTGTCTCGGGTGGAAGACCCTGAGGGCAAAGCATCCCCTGGTGGAACCAAACCACCCCCTCCAGCATTAAGCCCTGCTGTGAGCCAGCAAGGCCCCACTCGTGATTGAGACGGTGATCATTTGACCTTCACTGCCCACCTGCCATTGCCCCACATTTTTTGTGTATAAACCTGGAAGCGTTTCCAATACTTTGAAGAGTCTTTGAGCTGGTAGTCTGCAGCCGTTGGCGTCGCTGAAATAAATTCCTTTCTTATTTCACCGCCACTAATGTCTCTGCCTGTGGATTTTGTCAGGGGCAAGAGGCCAAATCTGGTCTGTTTGGGATTCCCACAGGCAGCTGCGCTTGCACCCCTGCGTGCCAGCTGTAGTGGTAGAAATAAACATCTCAAAACAGTTTCTGGCACAAGGTGGATGGTGACATTTCTTAGTATCAATTTCCCGAAGAGCCCGAAATCCTTAGGGTAGGGTAGATATCCCACTGCAGAACCTTTCCTCTTCTCTGATTCCTGCATGATTCTGGATAATCGGGGGCCCCTTATAATCTCTCTTTTGGGAAGGTGAGGGTGCAACAGATCCAACGTGAGTTCTCTCCTTGAGTCAGAAACCGTACCAGGTTGAGTTGTTGCACAAAGAAAGCTTATTTACAGCAACTAAGGAGATCATGGGGAATGGCTTCCAAAGCCGTGACTCCCCAAAAGATGGTGAATGGGTTCCCTTTGTTGAAAGTTAGGATAGATATTTAGATAGATAGGAAGTCTTTTTCGTTAAGATTTTATTTACTTATTCATGAGAGACACAGAGAGGGACAGAGACATAGGTAGAGGGAGAAGCAGGCTTCCTGCGGGGAGCCCAATGTGGGACTTGATCCCAGAATCCCAGGATCATGACCTCAGCCAAAGACAGACGTTCAACCATTCAGCCACCCAGGCGTCCCTAGATAGGGAAGTCTTGTCATCATCATATGTAAAGATGGGCCTAAGGTGGAGCATGTGCCTTAGTGAAACATGCCAATACCTACACTGTGTGTTGTGTATGTGAGGCTGAGCCCTCCCCCCTTCCTTGGGCAGGGATTTTAGTATTCTAATAAGGTAAAGGGAATAGATCATCCCAGAAGTCACTCCATGGTCCTTTTGTGCAGGTATGAGTTGGCCTCAAAAGCTCTCAGTGGTCTGGGCCTGTGGCAGGTCTTGTCAGGGCAGCGGTCATCACCTGAGGCATGGTTTTGGGTTTCATGCCTGAGTTAAGAGGTGCACGAGGAAGAGCTTAAGGAAAAATGTAAGAGAGATTAATGAGTACAAGCAGGTGGGAAGCAAACATCAGGTCTTGGGGTGTAGTTGGTGATAAGGGTTGCTTCCAGATTGCACGGAGGAAGGGGAGGCTTTAACTTTTGTTGAGGAGAGCCACACGATCATGGCATTTCATAACATTCTTTTCTTTCCCCAGCCTAACTTCTCAAAAAGAGCTGCGCAGAGATCCAAGGAGTGACTCCTTGACTACTACAGCAAGGTTCCACGTGAGTGGGATTTGGCATTTTTCTTTCGCAACAATGTTCACATCAATCAGATGATACACGTGTAATCGGGCATGGGCATTAATAATAATTGACCCTTAACTGCCGACCTCACCAGTGACGGTTTTATACAAATACATTGTGCCATACCATAGCTCTGTGAAGAAATCCTGCTTTCTTTTTCTATTCTGTAAAATGAGATTGAGACCCATGGAGCATAAATTCTTTTCCCAAAGTCCCCATGTAGTAAGAGGCCAAGCTAGGATTGGGATGAATGCAGTCTGAGTCCAGAGCTCGAGTTCCTAATCTCTTGGGTATGTTCTTCTTAAGCTGTAGGAACCCACAGAAATCAGACCCCAGGTAGTTAGCCCTTGATTCTGGAGGACCTGAAAAGCAAAGCTAGTGGTTTGTGACTTTTTTGAGTTTTTCCAAACACTGTCAACTATTCTGTTTCACTTATTACTTATAATGTGTTTAATTATTATAGAACCATATCATTATGAAACATTCAGAAAATACAGAATATGAGGGAAAAATTTTTTAAATTACCCATTAATCCAAGGTAGCAGCTGTGAAGCTTTTTTTTTTTTTTTAAGATTTTATTTATTTATTCATGAGAGATACAGAGAGAGAGGGGCACAGACAAAGGCAGAGAGAGAAGCAGGCTCCATGCAGGGAGCCTAATGCAGGACTTGATCCCAGGTCTCCAGGATCACACCCCAGGCTGAAGGCGGCGCTAAACCACTGAGCCACCCACCCGGGCTGCCCAGCTGTGAAGCTTTTAATTTGTTAAAACATTTCTGTTTGGTGGTTCTTTGTGTATATTTATATGTTTGTTTATAAACATTTCACAAAACTATCATATATTTCTCTGTGTTTTTCTCCTGGTTTGTTTTAACTATGGAAATTTTTTAAAGATTTTATTTTATTCTTTATTTTATAAAAAAAGATTTATGTATTAGAGAGCACGTGCGCATGCTTGTGCAGGGGCAGGGCAGAGGAAGAAGGAGAGACTCTCAAGCAGACTCCTGCTGAGCACAGAGCCTGATGCAGGGCTTGATTCCAGGATCTTGAGATCATGACCCGAGCCAAAATGAAGAGTACACACTCTTGCTTAACTGACTGAGCCCCCCAGGAACCCCTTAAGATTTTATTTTTAAGTAATCTTCTACCCAATGTGGGGCTTGAACTTAGAACCCCAAGATGAAGAGTTGCATGCTCCACCAACTGAGCCGGCCAGGTACCCCATAACTATGGAAATTTTTAAACACTGGCAAGAAAAAATAAATTAATGAACTTCCATATAATTTCATGTTATTTATTATTCTCATTATTACTGTTATTGCTACGACTGTTTTCTGATATTTTAAGACTTTATATAATTTAAAATTTTTCCTTCGAAAAGTTGTAAAAATAGTATAAGAAATTCTTACTTACTCTTTACCCAAATTCCCCAATTGTTTACATCTTGCCTATCTGTTTTGTGGCTCTGTCAGCATAACATCAGGAATTATACTTGTAATTCAGTGACAGCTTATTTTAGCTTTCTGAAGGAAGAAAGCCCCATATATGGGTATTAGGAGATGTGTTAGGAAGAAGGATTTAGGAGAGGCTGATTATAGAATTTTAACATCACTCAGTTGGCAATATTAGATATTATATATTTTTTTAATATTAGATATATTATACAATAGTGTTATCTATTAGATGTTAAATGTAATATTACTTATTAGATAGTGCTGGATAACATTATATAACATCCTGTTATGTAATCCATAGTCTTTTAGTTAATTTTGTTCTGTTTTCATTTAAAGGCCTTATAACCAGTCTCCTCTACTCCATCCCAGTTCAAAGTCCAATTTTATGGATTGCCTTAAGCTATATATTTGTTTATACACATTTTACAAAATTTTTGTCATACTTGATGTTCCTTAATGTGGAGTATATTCCACAACCTTTATCTTTTTCATTGATGCTTTTTTTTTCCAGATAAGCTCTATGCCCAGTGTGGGGCCTTGAACTCATGACCCCAATATCAAGAGTCACATGGTCTACTGTTGGAGCCTGGTGCCCCTGGTTTCGATGCTTTTATTTTTACTTACTTATTATTTATTATCATTATTTTTTTAGATTTTATTTATTTGTTTAGAGAGAGGGAGAATAGGAATGGGGGAAGGGGCAGAGGGATAGGGAGAGAGAGAATCTCAAGCAGACTTCATGTTCAGTATGGAGTCCGACAAGGGGCTCACCCTGAGATCAAGACCTGAGCTGAAATCAAGAGTCAGATGCCCAACTGACTGAGCCACCCAGGTGCCAGTTCTTGATGCTTTTATGATTTTATTTTATTTTTAAAAATATTTTTCATTTATTTATTCATGAGAGACGCAGAGAGAGAGAGGCAGAGACACAGGCAGAGGGAGAAGCAGGCTCCATGCAGGGAGCCCAATGTGGGACTCAATCCTGGAACTCTGGGATCACGCCCCGAGCTGAAGGCAGATGCTCAACTGATGAGCCACCCAGGCATCCCTCTTGATGCTTTTAAAGAGTGTAGAGGGAAGTTATTTGGGAGAAAGTTCTTCATTTGGGATTTATCTGATGTATCCATGTTTAGGTTTTGCTATGCGTTGTTGGGAGTGATTCCACAGAAGCATTGAGGCATCCTTGCCATTGCAACATAACAAGAGCCAAAGTAGGTTGGTTTGTCCATGTATTGGTGAACTCAACCTTGTTGACTAGTTCTAGAGGTGGTTTCTATTAGGTTTCTCCATTGTAAAGTTACTATTTTTTTTTCTTAAAATTAATAAAATCTTATGGGAAGAGACACGTATTAGTCGGCACTCTGCCACGAGGACCAGCTTCTCCCCTACTTATTTACTCATTCGTTCAAATATAATATTGTGGCGATAGGGACTCAGAATCGTCTTGCTAATTTAAATGACGTGTAGATGAACAAACATTTACTTTTACCAACTTGTGGTATATTGTACATATCCTAGAATTCACCCCATTTATTTATTTATTTATTTATTTATTTATTTATTTTTAATTCACCCCATTTTAGTTGCACAAATCAATGATTTTTAGTAACTTTGCTGAGTGGTGTAGCCATTACTATAATTCAGTTTAGAATATTTTTGTTTCCCCAGTTGGATTCTTTGTGCCTATTTTCAGTTAACCCTCGTGATCCACCCCCCAGTTAACGACCCCAGCAACCAGTAACCTGCTTTCTGTCTCCATAGATTTGCCTCTGGACATTTTGTATAAATGGAATCCCACAATATCCGGCCTTTGGAAAGTGACCGTCCTCTTTCATTTTCAGTAGTGTTTACAAGGTTCATCCATGTTGTAGCATAATTAGTATCCCTTCCTCTTAATTGGTGAATAATATTCCATTGTGTGGATTTTGCCACAATTTGTTCATTCATGCGTAGATTATAGATTGATGTTTCGGTGGTTTCCAGTTCCTGAATAACGGTGCTGTGAATGTTCGTGTACAGATTCACGGTAATCATCCCTGTAGCGGAGCAGCATCCTGGGCTACCTTTAATGCCTTTTTTTCTGCCTTCCTAGGCACACCACCAGGTGCAGTTCTGCTTTGTGGGATCTGTGCAACTCAGGACTTGGCCTACCTACCCCCAGAAGGAGGAGGACACATGACCATGTTCAAGGTGAGTAGGGCTTGCCTTTTTTTCACTTTCCAAATTCCATCTCATTACTCAAGTCATCATGTTTTTCTGGGCAGAACAACAGGCATTTGAGGACCTGTTTTACACCAGTGTCTTACTTTTGTCCCTTTTGAATTTACATTGCATGTAGTTATCTTTTGTTTTATGATTATTTTTTGCAGTAGAAAAATTACTAGAAATGAGCAGTTCCCCCACTTCATTACTTCCCTGCTGACAAATGAACTATTGTAATTTCCTCCTACTCTTATCTTTATGGGCATTCATAACTGAATTTATATTCACAAAATACACCTAATTTTAAATTCTGATTTTTTTTCCCGTTAGCATTATGTACTGTTCTTTTTTTTTACAGTTGCATTCTGCTCCCATTGAATTGATGTACCTTTCTTTCTTTCTCTCTTTTTTTTTTTTCAAAGACTTTATCTATTCCTAAGAGATACAGAGAGAGGCAGAGACACAGGCAGAGGGAGAAGCAGGCTCCATCTGGGGAGCCTGATGTGGGAGTGATTCTGGGACCCTGGGATCGCGCCCTGAGCCAAAGGCAGACACTCAGCCACTGAGCCCCCCAAGTGCTCCTGTACCTTTCTATCTTTAACTGCTTCCCATTTATAGACATACATGGTTTAGGGGTTTTATTATCCTAACCAACACTGCAGTGACCACTTGCCTACATCAAACCTTTCCCCCCACCCAAACCAAGTCTGAAAAGAATCTGCCAGTTTTTTGTCCTCACATTCGCTATGTGCAGGTGTAATCAGGTGGATTATCCAACTGCAAGCACAGCACAGCACAGCAGGCTGTAAGCGCTGCTCCACAAAGATATTGCTGGAGGTTTCCACAGGGAGAGCTGGACTCTATCTTCCCTGTGCCTTAGAGTATTGGTGCATTCTGTGCATTTACTCTTTGGAGCAGCCGAGGGAGGAGGTGTTGATCTTATCTTCATCTTAAAACATGTGAATATGACAGACTTGGTCAGATTCATACAAGAAACCAAGGCCAGAAATGTGAGGCATTCTGCTCAAGTGGAAGAGATAGGGAAACAGAAAGAATTCATTTCGGGCCCTGGGACCTGTAATGTACCTGGAGTGTTCTTTTGAGAGATGATTTTCACAGGTGGTGCTGCTCCCTGATTCCCTTCTCAGGGTGATTATCTTCCTGTCGTCACTCCCCTTCACTGACCTGCTCAGCGCTACAGACACAAAGATGGCAGTTAGCACACTCGTTGTATAAAATCTTTAAATTCCAGGGTGCTGGGTTGGTTTAGTTGGTTAAGTGTCTGCCTTCTGCTCAGGTCATGATCTCAGGGTCCTGGGATCAAGCCCCATGTGGTGCTCCCTGCTCAGTAGGGAGCCTGCTTCTCCCTCTTCCTCTGCCCCTCCCCCTACTCATGCTCTCTCTCACTCACTCACTCTTAAGTAAATAAATAAAATCTTTAAAAAAATCTTTAAATTTCTCTACGGCAAAAGACACCTTAGGTGAAATTACCAGGAACAATAACCTGAGGCAAAAATATTTACCACAGGGATTCCAGAAAAAAAAGACAAAGCCCATAATAAGAAATTTACGCATCTGGTTAAAGGGGGAAAAAAAAAACCCCAGTGGAATACAAAGCAGGACATGCATAGGCGTGTCACAAATGAGAAATATGAGTAAACATCTGAAAAGGGAGTTCTATTAATTTACAGTCAAATAAGTGGGAATACTAATACAAATTGTTCTTCCAAATCAGATTACCAAAGCCATGGAAAAATGTAATAGCCTGCTCTGGGCCATCATACAGAGAACCTGGGTTGTCCCATTCTCTCGCAAGTTTAGGAGAGTGAGAAAAAGATTGGGAAGAAAATCTGCCATCATACGATCATAATTTTAAATGTGCTCATTTTTCGGCCTTGTAATCGTCCTTTGCAATTATTTTCAAGTTATCAGACAGGGAAACAAGATCTATGTAAAATAGTGTTCTTACAGGATGTATTCTAATGAGAAGGATATGTAAAATTAAATGATGTTTATTCAGAACAGGAAGGGATAGATGACCTGTTCTCTGGGATAACACATAGCCCCAAAATTTAGGTGAAATAGATATTGATACTGGCAACATGAAGAAATAACATGAATGATAGCAACTGTTGGTTAGGCATTTCCTCTGTGCCAACACTGTTCCAAATGCTGTAGATGTTCCCTGATTTAATCCTTGAAAGAGCTCCATCATGGAAGGACCACATACAGAGAAGAAACTTAGGTAACTAAGGCAGTCTCATCCAAAGTCTCACAGCTTGTAAGGTACAGACCCTTGGGAATGGCACTGAGGCCTGTTGGCTACAGAACCTGATGCCCGGTGTTACCTGGGGTGAACCACACAGCTGTCCCACAAGTGTACCTAAAGCTTGTGAGTTTAGCACACATTAAAGTGAAGTGATAGGGTTCATGTGTGAGAAAGGAAGACGGTGGGTACAATCAGATATGTTTGGCTGAATTGTAGATGCTTCTGGGACAGTCGGCAGTGTGTACCAAAAATTAACACGTAGGTCATCTAGGATGTGCATTTAGAGTTCTTGGTGGTTATTTGTAAGTTGACTCCAGACACAAAATAAAAACATAAGGACGTTGTCATTGCCACACTTTCTGGTGAGGCCAAGGAAAATCCCTATGTGGCATTGGCCAGGTAGACGGAGAAGGGCCTACAAGCCTATGGATGGACTTGAATCTCTCAAACCATGAAACTGCTTCCTACCATCCTCTCCATCTCCTCAGTGCTGCCTGGCTCCCAGTGGGTGCAGGTCTGACGCTGCATGTGCTTGGTGTTGTAGGAGACAGTGACGTTCAAGGATGTGGCAGTGGTCTTCACGGAGGAGGAGCTGGGGCTGCTGGACCCCGCCCAGAGGAAACTGTATGGAGACGTGATGCTGGAGAACTTCAGGAACCTGATCTCTGTGGGTGAGGACAGGCACTCTGTGCCTTAATGTCAGCTTCCTGGATTGGCTCTCTGTCCTTAGGTGTTCGAGGCTTCAGGAGTCTTGAAATAAATGGTCACCTGCATTGGTGGTGCACAAACACTTTTTAATGAAATAAAGTAGAAAAGCTCAGCTTGTTAGAAAGAACGGAATACATTACAGCAGAATGTCCCGCTGATTGTGTGGTAGATATTTGTGGATATATGTCTGGGTCTTGAAATAGGTTGTGTTTTTTTTAAGTGCTCGAAAAATGCTGGTTTTGATTAATTGATCAATAGGTGTAGGAATCCAGATACTCAGGCAGTTGTAGCTTTCGTGTGTTCATTTTAAGTATGTGGCTTAACGTGTTCACAACTCACCACCCCTGCTTCTGTGATGTATTCTGCTTTGAGAAAGAAAAAATAAACCCTCTGGATGATGCTAGCAACCCAGAGAGAAGAAAAATCAGGCAAGAACCAAGCAGGTGGGAGTCCTAGCAAGTGTTCTTCCATCTGTCTGAATTCTTTCTGCCTCCTTTGCCTTCACCCAGTTCAGATTGCCAGACTCTGTCTTGAATCATTCCAGCTGCGTTTATATTGTGTGCCTGTTTCCATACCACCCCTTGTGTTGTCTGTTCTCCATGTAGCAGCCTGAGCTGATCCTTAGGAAGTAGAAGTCAGAGCGCCATGCCTCTCTGCTCCAGAACTCTTTATGGCTTATTTTTCTTTGAGTTAAAGCTGATTCAAGTAGCTCCTAAAGTCCTCCATGGTGTGCTCATCTCCCACTTCCTCTCTGAACACATCACTTGTCCCCTTCCTCTTGCTCCACCTCCTCATGTTTCTCAGACCTGCCAGGGACGCCTAAGTGCCCGCTGCTGTCCTAACAAATTGCCACACACTGCACAGCTTAGGGCGACACAGGGTGACTGCCGTGTAGCTCTCTGGGTCAGAGGTGTGACATGGTTCTTCCTGGGCTCAAGGTGTCAGCACAGATGCATTTCCTTTTTGGAAGTCTACGGGAGAATCTGGGTCTTTGCTTTTTCAACTTCTAGCAGTTACCCCATGTTTTTAAGCTTGTGGCTCCTTTCCACCATCTTCACTGCCAGCAACATTGCTTCTCCCTGCCCATTCTTCTGCTGTCACATTGCCTGCCTATGCTCTTCTTCCATCTTGAAGGGTCCTTTTGGTTGCATTGAGCCCATTTGGATAATAGAGGTGAGTCTTCCATTTTAAGGTCAGCTGATTAGCAGCCTTAATTCCATCTGCAACCTTAATTCCCCTTTGCCATGTAACATAACATATTCTACATTCCAAAAAACAGGATGTGGAATCTTTGGGAGCCATTTAAACTGCCTACCACACATACTTGTCTCTCAGAGCCCTTACTCTCTGGCTGACATACCTTTTTACCTGAAATCCTTATGTCCCCTTCCTCTCCCTCCCCTCCCTCCCTCTCTTCCTTGCTTCCTGTCTCTGCTGTTTCAACGTCACAAGAAAGGCCTTTTCTGACCAACTTAGTAAACCATGACTGTCTCTTTACTCTCCTTGTTTTACCTTATATTGTGCCTCATGTGTTTTTGTTCGCTTGCTTATCTCCTCTCTGTCCCCCCTGGAGTGTGATCCCCACGAGTGAGGAATTTTGTCTGTTTTTTTTTTTTTTTTTTCCATTGCTATATCCTCAGTGCCTAAAATCATTGGGTATGTGGCAGGTATCTGGAAATGTGTGTTGACTTGGTGAACGTGTTAATGGATGGGAGACCTCTGTGTCTCCATGGGTCATGGTGATAACTGTAGGTCATGTGCAAACCAGAATGAATGAAGGATATTGCAGAACATTTTTTTGTTTTTTGATGAATGCCTGTCCAGTTACTTTCTATTTCACTTACTTTCTTGGGTACCCTTGGCATAAATGTGTGTTTGGGTCTATGCACTTGACCCATCCCAAGGAAGCTTCTAAGCATGGTGGTTGTGACCATACTGAGTAACATGCTTTGTTTGTGGCTTTCATAGAACCTTCCTTTGAGAGGCATTCTCATTTCTGGGAAGAATACTTTTGGAACAAGAATTCTGGTGTCTGGGATCCCTGGGTGGCGCAGCGGTTTGGCGCCTGCCTTTGGCCCAGGGCGCGATCCTGGAGACCCGGGATCGAATCCCACGTCGGGCTCCCGGTGCATGGAGCCTGCTTCTCCCTCTGCCTGTGTCTCTGCCTCCCTCTCTCTCTCTGTGTGACTATCATAAATTAAAAAAAAAAAAAAAAATTAAAAAAAAAAAAAAAGAATTCTGGTGTCTGATTCTCAGATATCCCCCAAGAGAAAGAGAAAGATCTGTTTCCCACAGTGTTGACCAGGTTGTAGGCTGCCTTCCTCTTGAAGATTTTTTTTTTTTTTTTTTTTTTTTTCCTCTTGAAGATTTATCATCTGCAGCCCATTTGCCTCTTTCAGAGCCCACCCATGTTACCACTCCCGGGTTTTTCCTTCCCTGTCCTTGAGGGGGAAGATTTAAGGTAAAACTAATAGGAGATGCATACATGGATGCTGCCTGTATCTCTGGTTCAAAAATATACTGTGCTTTTTATTTTCTACAAATGTAGTTATTAAACAAATGTTAAAGAATATAGATTTCATAGTTTTTCCTTGATTTTTTAAATGAAGATTTGGTGTTTTTCAACTAGTGAACAAACATTCCAACCTAGAGAGAATCAGGAAGTTTACTGTCACATCCTCAGAGACACTTCCTGTACCCCTTACACTACTACTTTTTTTTTTTTTTTAACATTTATTTACTTACTTATTTATGAGAGCACATGTTTGTAAGTGGTGGTAGGGGCAGAGGGAGAGAGAGAGAATCCTCAAGCAAACTCCCTGCCAAGCACAGAGCCCGACACAGGGGTTGATTTCACAACCCTGAGATCATGACCTGAACTGAAACCAAGAGCCAACCACTTCACTGGCTGAGCCACCCAGGCACCCCACACAACTGCTCTTTTTTTTTTCTTCTTGTTGAAGATTTTATTTATTCATGAGAGACACACAGAGAGAGGCAGAGACATAGGCATAGGGAAAAGCTGGCTCCCCGCAAGGAGCCCAATGTGGGACTTAGTCCCAGGATCATGACCTAAGCCGAAGGCAGATGCTCAACCACTGAGCCACCCAGCATCCCACAACTACTCTTTTAAGAGTAGTTTTTTAGAGCTCAATTTGTTAAATATAACTATGAACTATATATTACCTACCAAAAAATACATACTTACCTAAGGATATATTTTCCAAGATTCTATTGCAACTTATCTTTCCATCTGAACAATTTGTTCAGTTAAGGACTATGTAACTTCTAGAGCCAAAGTTTTCAAGTTTTTCTTTTTTCTTTTTTTTTTTTTTTTGAGTATGAACCATACTAGGAAATGCATCTTTCATTTGCAATCAGAATAAACATTTCATGTGTTAGTTTATATCTGTGACTTTCATAGGCATTTTGTGTAATGACTCCTGTCCTGTTGGCAGTGATTCTCTGAGTTTCTGTCCTGAAGCTTTTAAATCTTCCCACCTCGCTAGAGTATTGGAGTTTTTCAACTTGAAAAACTGTTGTTTTGGGCTATTTTGTCCACACATCTGTACATCCACAATTTTCCCACAAGAGTGGGAACAAAGAAACAGTCCTAAATCTTCAAAAGGAACCAGCAAAGGCCCTCCTTCCTTTTCACCCCAAGGATTCTTGCCATCTTTGATTTTCTTATTAGCATTCTGCATCATGTACCCCTGGCTCTTGGTGTCCCTTGTATATAGCTTTGCAGCTTTCCAGCAAAGCCACAGTGTTTTGTCCCTTTCCTCTTTCAAATAACTTACATAGAAAATATGTTTTCCTTCTAGGACTTGGCTTATAAACTCTCACCAAAATAGTCAAACTGGGATTCATTTATTTATTCAACACACATTTGTTAACTATCACCATGTTCTGGGCACAGTTCTGGGCATTCATTATAAAGTAGGAAGGTGTCAAATGTGTTCAGCCTACACAGTGTAACATACTTCCCTCCTTGATGCCTCATCATGGTGGGACAGACATGGTGAACAACAGAAGACTTAGCATGTCTCATGGTGCCAGGTGCTGTATGGAACATAAACAAGGAGGTATTGGAGTCACGGGAGGTGCACTGGGTGAGGACGGGATTAATTATTTTATAATGGGCAGTAAAGGGGCTCATTGTTGGGCTGAGCAGAGACTTAAAAATCCTGAGGAACCATCCATGTGTCTGTCTGGGAAGAGTTCCTAGCAGGATCAAACTCCCACTCTAGGGTTGGCTTCCAGAGTTTACACTGTGACCTCATTTTTTCCTTTTCCTGGGCTCATTTCTATTGTCTTTTTTTTCCCCCTAGAGATCTGAATTACTGTTGGGTTTAAAACCATGTATATTTTCTGCTCAACTTTATTGCCCTTTTGTTCTCATGAAGGAAACTTGCCTGTAGGGGCTAAAGTTCCACTCTCTGCTTTATGCTGTGTTTTAATCAGTGTGCCATTTAAGTATTCACTCCCAAACCTGCAATTCATTCTAGACATTCCAGTTGTCTCGACACTGAAGTACCTTTCCAATAAAGGGACCCAAGGCAGAGTTAGATAGAGGCTGTTTACCAATTGTCCACTGGATCGAAAGAGGGAGGCAGGTTTTTTGTTTGTTTTTTAAGATTTTATTTATTTATTCATGAGAGACACAGGGAGAGAGAGGCAGAGACACAGGCAGAGAGAGAAGCAGGCTCCATGCAGGAAGCCTGATGTGGGACTCAATTCCGGAACTCCGGGATCACGCCCCGAGCCAAAGGCAGATGCTCAACCACTGAACCACCAAGGCGTCCTGAGGGGGCAGCTTTCAATTGACTATTCATACAAGTAGGGGAGTAAATTTCTCTTTCATAAAGATTTTTTCAGTAGTGCTTTCAAAGACTTTTTTTAGAGCAGTTTTAGGTTCATAGCAAAATTGAGAGGGAATGGACAGAGATATCCCATATATCCCTTGTCCCCATGTACCCAGAGCTTCTTATATTATCAATAACCTCCACCCACTAAAATTGATGAATTTATATTCACACATCATTATCACTGAGTCTGTACTTTACATTAGGGTTCACTCTTGGTGGTACCACATTTATGGACTTGGACAAATGGATAAAGCCATGTAGCCACCATTATTGTATTGAAAAGAGTGGTTACACTTGCCCTAAAAATCCTGTCCTCCACCTATTCATCCCCTCCCCTCTAACCCTTGGCAACCACTGATCATTTTACTGTGTCCATACTTTTACCTTTTTAAGAATGTTGTATACTTGGAATCATACTTTTCAGTTTGGCTTCTTTCACTTAATAGTGTGCATTTACATTTTCTCTGTGTCTTTTCATGGCTAATAGCTCATTTCTTTTTAGCACCAAATAATATTCCATTATATCAATGTACCACAGGTAATATTTATCTGTTCACCCACTGGAGAGCATTTTGGTTTCTTCCAAGTTTTGTCCTTATGAATAAACCTGTTATAAACATCTGTGTATAGTTTTCTGTGTGGCCTTAAAATTTCAAATCCTTTTGGTTAATACCAAATTGGGCAGTATCAGGAGAGTATGCTAAGAGTATGTTTAGTTTTGTAAGAAACCAACAAACTCTTCCAAAGTGGCTGTACCATTTTGAATTCCTACCAGCAGTGAATGAGAGTTCCTGTTGCTCTATATCTTGGCAGCATTTGGTGGTGTTGGTGTTCTGATTTTGACCATTCTAGTAAGTGTGTAGGGTATCTCGGTGTTTGGATTTGCCTTTCCCTGATTACATAAGATGTGGAGCATCTTTTCATATGCTTATTGGCCCATCTGTATATTTTCTTCGCTAAAGTATATCTTAGGGGTTTTGGTTCTTTTTTTTTTTTCTTCTTAAAGATTATTTACTTATTCATGAGAGACACAAGCAGAGAGAGACAGAGACATAGGAAGAGGGAAAAGCAGGCTCCCTACAGGGAGCCCGATGTAGGACTTGATCCTGGAACTCTGGGATCATGCCCTGAGCCGAAGACAGACGCTCAACCACTGAGCCACCCAGGCGTCCCTTTGATTCATTTTTTAACCTGGTTCTTTTTTCCCTTATTGTTGAGTTTTAAGAAAAGTACTTCCTAAACTAATTGAAAAGTTTATTGAAAAAATAATCTCCAAATGTTTAGATAACCTTTGTATAAAAATAGAGACTTGGGAATACCAATTTTTAAGAGGGATAAACCTTTTGGAAGACAAATTTCTTTTTTCTTTTTTTTTAATAATAAATTTTTTTTTATTGGTGTAAAATTTGACAACATACAGAATAACACCCAGTGCTCATCCCGTCAAGTGCCCCCCTCAGTGCCCGCCACCCAGTCACCCCCAGCCCCCGCCCTCCTCCCCTTCCACCACCCCTAGTTTGTTTCCCAGAGTTAGGAGTCTTCCATGTTCTGTCTCCCTTTCTGATATTTCCCACTTATTTTTTCTCCCTTCCCCTTTATTCTCTTTCACTATTATTTATATTCCCCAAATCAATGAGACCATATAATGTTCGTCCTTCTCCAATTGGCTTATTTCACTCAGCATAATACCCTCCAGTTCCATCCACGTCGAAGCAAATGGTGGGTATTTGTTGTTTCTAATGGCTGAGTAATATACCATTGTATACATAAACCACATCTTCTTTATCCATTCATCTTTCGATGGACACCAAAGACAAATTTCTGAAATTAAATTGTTACAAGTGGTCAGAAGTTTATAATAGTAGCCAACTCATTTAATGTCTGTCAAAATAAAGATAAGATTAGCTGAACATGTGCAGAGTTTCCAGGAATACTTTGAATATATAAATGTAAATATTTCAAGGTATTTGATATTACGATATATAAAATGAACCCAAAATTTGATTGTTGTGCTTTTCCTGAAGTTCTGGTTGATTCATTCTTCATTATCTATATAACATTTCTGTCTCCATAATTTATTAACTACCTAATTTACTATTCAATTTACTACACTGATTTTCAAATTCAATAGAAGTGGCCATAAGTTAATAGTTTGAATCATATTATCAATTTTTGAATTAAGTCTTTGACATCTAACTTGTACTTCTCTTAGGAGACATGGTGTAACTTGCTTAGTGGATAGGAGCCCACTGGACCCTTCTTGGGTTCTATGTACATGTAAACCAAAGAATAAGATACACAAGGAAAAAGACGTGAACGTGCTCTGGATTAATTAAAATCTCAGCTTTCTTCTAAATATGAAATCTTGAAAATACTAAACAAAGCCTTCAGTTGTCCACATCTCTGCATTCTGTCTTTACAGGAGGAAAGATCCAAAGTAAGATGAAGACTGTTTTAGAAGCAGAGCCACCTGAAGAGCATTCTTGCTGGAGGATCTGGCAACAGATTGCAAGTGACTTAAGTAGGTGTCAAGGCTCCGTGATAAAGAGTTCTCAGCTCCCCAAACAAGGTGATTCACCTGGACATGTTGGGGCAGGGCAGTCTACAACTCACACAGGCCAGAAACCTGATCAGTGCAGTGAATTTAAGAAATATTTCAGTGATGTCTCCAACTTTGATCTTCATCAACAAATCCACTCAGGAGTAAAGTCTCATACATGTCGTGAGTGTGGAAAAAGCTTCTGTTACAGCTCAGCACTTCATATTCATCAGAGAGTTCATTTGGGAGAGAAACGCTATAAGTGTGATGAGTGTGGTAAGGAATTCAGTCAGAGCTCATGTCTGCAAACCCATCAGAAAGTCCACACTGTAGAGAAGCCATTCAAATGTGAGAAGTGTGGGAATGGCTTCTGTCGCAGATCAGCACTTAATGTTCATTATAAATTGCACATGGAAGAGAAACCTTATAATTGTGACCAATGTGGAAGGGCATTCATTCATGCTTCACATCTTCAGGAGCATCAGAGAATCCACACTGGGGAGAAACCCTTCAAATGTGATAAATGTGGTAAGAATTTCCGACGTAGGTCATCACTTAATAGTCACTGTATGGTCCACACGGGAGAAAAACTGTACAAATGTGAAGAGTGCGGGAAATGTTTCTTTTGTAGCTCAAATCTTCATATCCATCAGAAGGGCCACACACGAGAGAAACCTTATAAATGTGAAGAGTGTGGGAAGGGCTTCATTCAACCTTCACATTTTCGGGCCCATCAGAGAATCCATACTGGAGAGAAGCCATATGTATGCAAAGTGTGTGGTAAAGGCTTTACTATGAGTTCAAATCTTCAGGCCCATCAGAGAGTCCACACAGGAGAGAAACCATACAAATGCGATGAGTGTGGGAAGAACTTTGGGACAAAAACCCGTTATCAAGTTCATCTGGTAGTCCACACAGGAGAGAGACCCTATAAATGTGAGGTATGTGGGAAGGATTTCAGTCAGAGAGCATATCTTCAATCCCATCTGAAGACCCACAGTGTAGAGAAACCCTACAAGTGTGAGGAGTGTGGGCAGGGCTTCAATCAGAGTTCCCGACTTCAGATTCACCAGCTGATCCACACTGGTGAGAAACCACACAAATGTGAAGAGTGTGGAAAGGGATTCAATCGTCGAGCAGATCTCAAAATTCACTGCAGAATCCACACAGGAGAGAAACCATTTAATTGTGAGGAGTGTGGGAAAGTATTCAGGCAGGCCGCAAATCTTCTGGCCCATCAGAGAATCCACAGTGGAGAGAAACCATTCAAATGTGAAGAGTGTGGGAAGAGCTTTGGTCGTAGTTCACACCTTCAAGCCCATCAAAAAGTCCACACGGGAGAAAAGCCGTACAAATGTGAGGAGTGCGGGAAGGGCTTCAAGTGGAGCTTGAATCTTGACATGCATCAGAGGGTCCACACAGGAGAGAAACCCTACAAGTGTGGGGAGTGTGGTAAGCACTTCAGTCAGGCCTCGAGTCTTAAGGTTCATCAGAGTGTCCACAGTGAAGAGAAACCATACAAATGTGATGTATGTGGCAAGGTCTTCCGTCACTCTTCACAGCTACAATCTCATCAGCGGGTTCACACAGGGGAGACACCTTACAAGTGTGAGACATGTGGCCAGAGCTTCCGTTGGCGATCAAAACTTTCCCATCATCGCAAAACTCATGGTGGCAGTACAATTTATGAAAGTAACAAGAATGGTAAGAACATCAAAGAATCGTCAGGAAGAAGTTCTCCAGAATGATGTTTTATAAAACCCTGGATTCTTATTATCATTTAGTCTCATAAGAGAGAAAATACTTGTGTTAATTTTGTTGGTATTTAAGCAATAATCAAATTTATCTCAGTTTTCACCAGATCACACAGTGGAGGAACCTTGTAAGTGATGTGATAAGTCTTTGTTCAGAATCATTTAGGAGGTAGTACTTAGGAAAAGAGTTTGATCTGGCACTTAACACAAGTATAATGATGGGCGTACCAGAATTGATACCCAATAGAATGTCAGCTTCATGAGGGCAGGGACTTTGCTGCTAAATCTACACAGCCCTCGAAGCTGGAGGCATAATTCTAGACCTCCAGTAATATTGCAAAGCTGTGTAAACAAAACAATATGGTACTGGCACAAAAATAGACACATAGGTCATTAAACAGAATAGAAAACTCAGAAATGAACCCAAAGTATATGTTCAGTTAATTTATGACAAAGCAGGAAAGAATAACCAATGGGGGAAAAAAAAGCAGGTTTTTTTTTTCAACAACTGTTATTGGGAAAACTAGAGAGCAACATGCAAAAGAATGAAATTGAACCATTTTCTTACATCATACATATAAATAAATCCAAAATAGATTAAAGACCTAAGTGTGATGGGGCCTGAAACCATAAAAGTCCTTGAAGAAAGCACAGGCACTAATTTCTCTGACATCAGCTATAGCAACTTTTTTCTAGATAGGTTTCCTGAGGCAAGGGAAACAAAAGCAAAAACTATTGGGACTATATCAAAATAAAAAGCTGCTGCGCAGCAAAGGAAACAAAACTAAAAGGCATCCTACAGAATGGGAAAAGATATTTGCCTATGATATATTTGATAAGGAGTTAATATCCAAAATATACAAAGAACGTATAAAACTCGGCACTTAAAAAACAAATAAATCTAATTTAAAAATGAACATAAGACATGAATAAACCTTTTTCCAAGAAGAAATCCAGATGGCCAACAGACTTGAAAAGATGCTCAACATCACTTATTGTCAGGGGAATGCAAATCAAAATTACAATGAGATAGCACCTCAAACCTGTAAGAAAGGCTAAAATCAACAACACAAGAAAAAGGTTTTGGCAAGAATCTGAAGAATGGGGAACTTCCTGCACTGTTGATGGGAATGCAAACTGGTGCAGCCACTGTGGAAAACAGTATGCAGGTTCCTCAAAAAGTTAAAAATAGAATTACCCTACAATCTAACAATTGTACTACTAGTTATTTACCCAAAGAGTACAAAAATACTAATTCAAAGGGATACATGCACCCCAATGTTTATAGCAGCATTACTTACAATAGCCAACTTATGGAAAGAGCCCAAGTGTCTATCGACTGACAAATGGATAAGGATGTGTATATATACAATGGAATATTATTCAGGCATAAAGAAGAACAAAATATTCTTTTTGTTCAACATGGGTGAAACTAGAGATTATTATGCTGAGGAAAATTAGTCAAAGACAAAAACTGTATGATTCTTCTACTCGTGGAATTTAAGAAAGAAAACAAATGAGCAAAGGGAGAAAAAGGCAAACCAAGAAACAGACTCGTATAAATGTAGTGAACAAACTGATTGTTATCAGAGGGGAGGTGGGGGTGGGGATGGGTTACATAGGTGATCGTGATTAAGAAGGAGTGCACTTTGTGATGAGCACTGGGTGATGTATGGAAGTGCTGAATCACTCTTGTACACCTGAAACTAATACACTGTATGTTATCTAACTGGAATTCAAATAAAAGCTTAAAAAATCTGCACAGCCTTAACATTGACTTGTAAGTGTGCTCACTACCTTTATGTTAAATAAACATGAAAATTGTATCCAGAGGTGGAAACCTGCAAAATAAAATTAATTCAGGGAAGTGAACATTTGTTGAAATGTAGAAAACCACCTGATATTACAGTCCACAACATTAATGTTATTACTCTACTACAATTGCCTCCTCTCCTCTCACAGCCTTTGTTCTCAAGTCAGTTCTTATCTGGGGCCCTGACTGGTTTTCCAAGGATTGTATACAGTTTCTGTTGAACTGTCTTTTGTAATTTTTTTGACAGTACAGACTGAGAAAGTTGTGTTTTTTTTTTAAACCTTGCAAGGACTTAACTTCATTTCATACAACTGATTTTTTTTTTAATCTCTCACTATTAAGGCAGAATTTACTGTAACACTTTGAAAATGTCACAAGTAGTTACCAATAACAGTTGGTGATATCTAACTGCATTTCCATCCCAACTCAAATGTTTGCCTTCTAATTACAGTAGTATTTCTTTTATCAGAACTTCTCACATAGGCTCTATACCCTATTCCCCACACCCATGAAAGGAATAACCCCAAATTTGTGGGAATTTGATAATTTTATCAAATGTATTTCTAAGGTGAGATTGATATTTTTATGTTTTTCCCTATTGGCAGCACTGAAGCATGGTTCTGGGAAAGGAGTATATGTCAATATAGGTTGTACATCTCTTTGATTTGGAAATCATATAATTGAAAGTTAAGATTCTGAGATTAAAATACCAAAAAAATGAGCACCATATTGATGATATCACTGAGTTTTTATACATGGGATTAAGTACTTGTCCGTACGTAGGAATTTGAATTCTGGTATATTCCTATATTAACTTGGAAGTCATTAAGATTATGATAGATATCTGTAATGACATGAGAAATACTTAATATAGGCTTTGAAAAATAGATTATAGCCTTCATAGGATAATCAAACATAAGTCTTTGTGAGTGTATGTGTGTGCATGCATGTGTATATGTGTACATGCATAAGATAATGTATAAAGGAATGTTCTTCCATAGTGGTTTTCCTTGGAAAGGAGCATTTTGTGGTCTTTTCCCAGTTTTTATTCCTCTCTCCCCCACCCCTGATACTTTTCCATTTAAATTATGTTCCAGGGAATCCCTGGGTGGCGCAGTGGTTTAGCGCCTGCCTTTGGCCCAGGGCGCGATCCTGGAGACCCGGGATCGAATCCCACGTCGGGCTCCCGGTGCATGGAGCCTGCTTCTCCCTCTGCCTATGTCTCTGCCTCTCTCTGTGTGTGACTATCATAAATAAATAAAAATTAAAAAAAAAAAAGAAAGAAAGTGACTGGGGGCAGCCCGAGTGGCTCAGCGGTTTAAAAAAAAAAAAATTATGTTCCAGTTTTTCGTTAAATATGGAAATTACTGTTACAGAATTTAGGAAAGTACTAAATAATTATCCCTTGCAGTTAAGCCATTAGGAGTGTTCTATATTGTCATATGGCAGGTAAGATCAAAATCAAGGAATGAGCTTTGGAATCCAATTTCAAAAGCAAAACCTATGGTTGTTATACATACACAAATAGCTCGTCGAGTTTTAACAATTGTATCTTTGTGATTAATGCTTGCTGGGCTTTAAGCATAAATCCTTAACAACGAGAGGGCAAATCCTGGAGCTAGAAACAAAATGAGTATAAATAAATACATTGTGGAGGCATAAAAAAAAAAAGTATCTATTTTTAAAGGTGTGCATGAGGACACCTGGGTGGCTTAGTGGTTGAGCATCTGTCTTTGGCTCAGGGCGTGATCCGAGTTCCAGGATTGAGTCCCACATCAGGCTCTCCCTGCAGGGAGCTTGCTTCTCCCTCTGCCTATGTCTCTGCCTCTCATTGTGTGTCTCATTAATAAATAATTTTTTTAAAAGTGTGCATGAAGAAAGAACATAAAATAATAGCAGTTGACCCTCAAGATGTGGAACCAATAAAGATGAAGAGCAGGTTTGGATGCTATTCCATAGTCAGACACAGTGGTGATTTTTCATTGTAGTTGATTAAAGGGGTTTACTCAGCAAATCATATCTAGTTGAGACCGGTCCTCAGTGTTGATTTTCTGGACCACACATTTATGGGATGCTAGGTATTTAGTAAGGCCTGTGCTGTCTCAATTTGTGTGGGGGTTCCTAAGGCTATTTCCATGTTCTTTCATTCCCTTTGAGTATTCACAAGACGGGAATACTCACACCTGATTTGTTACACTGAAAGGATAAAAATGAGCAAAGATAGGATGAAATCTGGAGGAAATCAGGTGTAAGCTTCTAAGAGTCCTCTCCTTATGGAATCACAATGTACCAAGTTCCTTCAGCACTAAATTGTGATAACACACATAATTGATGCCAGAGAGATGCATCAGAGACTGAATGCCCTAGATTTTTTTATTGGGGGCTGGTCACGTATGCATTCTCTGCCTGGAATGTACCAAAATTAGAGACTCTCAGAAGGAAAATAGATACTCCGCATAAACCACATTGCACAAAGAGTTTAGGCACTGTGACCTACTCTTAGGGAATGTTAGGAATCCTCCAGGACAATTCAAGCACCCAGATACCAATCAAGAGCCAGCCTGGCAAGCAGGTCTCACTAAGGATAGCAGTCTCAGCTTTATGTTAAACTTTTCTCTGCACATGATGTTGGAAACCCAGTGCCTTTACTTTGGTTTGGTTTGGGTTTTGTTCTGTTTTTGCTGTCATAAGATACCATAATAGGTTGTCAGGATATTTATAACAAAAAACTCAATAGATGAAAAAAAAAAAAAAGAGTTCTTGTCCTCACAACTCCTAAGACTGCAGGTATGGCTTATTGGTTTACAGTTACTGCGAAACAGATGCTATGCACCTGAAATATCTCTCTGTATTATTAATTATAAAAGGAAATATAGTAGGTATATCATGGAGAAATCTGGTGAATAGTCTCTTAGCTAAGATGTTCATATTATTGATAATAGAACAAACCAACATTTTAGGTCTCCTGATGTGGTGTTGCTCCACTATTATTACTACCAAAACTACACAATCAAAACTAAACATGAAGGAATATCAGATAAACCCAAACGGACAGTTTCCTGCTTCACAATCACCAACTGCTGGAAGCATAATTGACTAAAGGCTCCAGCTGCTGTGTTCAAAAATCCACCACCACATTTGCATGGAAGCCAGTCTTACCATGATTGCTCCCAGTCAACACAATACAAATCCTAAAATGGGCCCATTATTGGAGCCCTGGCACTCCTCCATCCAATGACCTTTTTTCAGGGACTCCCTGACAGCTTTGAAGAACTTTACTTATATTACAAGGCAGTCTAGGATGATCACCAAATCTTTCTTCTAAAATTCCTTCACTCAGGGTCACACCTGTACCATGATCTGATGGTTCTGACAGCCCCCTCCCCACATTCCCTGTCATTTTCTCTCACAGATTGTTCACCCTAATATTTATTCATTAAAAGTCTTGCTTAGCATCTTGGCGTCCACTTCTTAGAGGACTAGGACAAACCCAACATCTTAGAAACGTCCCCTCTTGGCTCATTCCAGTTTTCTTTTCCCTGTGGTAGCTACTAACTCATAGTAGTATAGATTCATTTAGCCTGTTTTGTACATAAATGGAATCATACACCATGTACAAAATACATTATGTATTTTATGTCTGGCTTCATTCAACATCATGTCATGATGTTCAACATATTGTTGGGAGCAGAGAACTTTGTTTTACTTTCACTGATGGATATTATTGCAGTGTGTAAACATACCATAATCTATTCATTCCATTGTTGATGGATATTGGGTAATTTCCAATTTTTTGATATCAAGCTTAGTACTGACGTGAACAGTCTAAAACATGTCTTGTACTTATGTATACATTAATTTGAGGAATGTTTATATGGGTGTGATTAAAGCATTATAGGGTGTATATTTATCTTTAGTAGATATTTCCAAACAGTATTCCAAAGTGGTTATACCAATTTATATTCTCACTAGTGATATGCAAGCATTGTCATCTTTACCCATTTGTTTTTTTTTTTTTCAGTGTTTTAAATTTTAGCCTTTCTGATCAGAATATGCTGGTATCTCATAACAATTTAATTTTAATTTCCCTTATGATACAGAGTTTAGTGCCTTTTCATGATTATTGGCTACTTTTACATCCTCTTTTCAGACTTGTTTACTTAAGTGTTTTGCCCATGTTTTATGTTGGGGTGCCTTTCTTATGGATTTGAAAGACTTATATTTTACACAATAGTCTTTTGTTCCATATGCGTTTTGAAAAATATCTCTCACTTTTTGCCGTTTCCTTTTTTAAAAAATATTTTATTTATTTATTTGACAGAGAGCACAAGTAGGCAGAGCAGCAAGCAGAGGGAGAGGGAGACGCAGGCTTCCCATGGAGCGGAGAGCCCAATGTGGGGCTTGATCCCAGGACTCTGGGATCATGATCTGAGCTGAAGGCAGATGCTTAACCAAATGAGCCATCCAAGCACCCCTTGCTGTTTCATTCTATTAGTGTTTTAATTAACAGTGTTTCTTAACTTTAAAATAGTATGATTTTTTCAATTTTTTCTTTCATATTATATGAATTTTTTTGGTATTGTTTAAGAAATTCTTCCTACTTAAAAAAAAAATTCTTCCTACTTCAAGGTAAGAAAGCTGTTGTGTTTTTTCCCTAAAATATCATTGTTTACTCTTCAAATTTAAATCTGCAGACCTGGTATTTCTATTTTTATAACTTATGAGATAATGGCCAGTGTTTTTTATCCAACTGAGATCCATATATAGAGATTGCATATAACAAGATCTCTTTACCCTCTCTGTTGTGGTGTTTTCTGTATACAAATTGAAGTATAATGTTTGTTTCAATATAGATTTTGATCTCTACTCTCTTATTTGTCCATACCTGAGCAAATGCCAGACTGTCTTATATTGTAGATTTTTAATAAGATTTAGTGTCTAAAAAAAAAAAAAAAAAAAAAAAAAAAAAAAAAAGATTTAGTGTCTACTAATATAAGCTTTCCTTTTCATTCTTATTTCAGATTATTCTAACTCTTCTTAGCTTTTTATTTTCCATGTGATGTTTATAATAATCTTAGGAATTCCCAGGGGAAAATGGTGATACTGTTATTGGGGTTTGACTGATACTACAGATCATTTTGGGGAATGTTGAGATCTTTGTAATATTGAATCTTAAACCCATGAATATCACTATTTTTTAATAATTTTTCTTGAGAAAATAAAAGTGAATCCTCATATAACATGTACATACATAGCCTCCAAAACATACAAGCCTACATATCAAAGAGAATTCTAGAAATTTAATTTTAAACAAGCAGAAATAGAAATTTCTTCACTTAGGAGTTTCAAAGGACATAGATTAAGAAAAAATTTAGTAGTTATCTTATGACTAATGATTTCTATTCAATGAAGAACACAATAGCCAAAATTTAAAAACATGTGTCCAGTTAGGAAAGGATATTTGTAATTTCTGAAACTGATAAGGTATCAATAATCAGAAATATATAACACAAACAAGGAAAGAAGAAAGTAGCCTCTACAGTAGACAATGGGGCAAAGGGTATAAGTAGACATTTACAGATGAGGCTACCGAGCATCTGAAAAAATTATCAAATGTATTATAAATCAGAGAAATTTAACTAAAACAATCTGATACTAATATACATTTAATACATCAGCTTAATTTAGGGTTATGAGTCATCCAAATGAAGGTGAAGAGATAGTTACACAAAAAGAATCACATGCACCTTTTGTTAATGTGGACTGGTATAGCCATTCATCTAGTGATACTAAATTTAAGTATACACATATGCATGAAATAATTCACTCTTGAGTAGGTATTTCAAGGAAATTCTCATATTGGTCCATAGGCAAATATGTGTGTTCATATCATTGTTTCTGGCAATAGGATTGGGAAGAGTAGGTAGAGACAAACCAAGAAACATACTCATATCTATAAAGAACAAACTGATGGTTACCAGAGGGCATGTGTGTGGAGGGATGGGTTAAGTAGGTAATGGAGGTGGGTGCCTGGCTGGCTCAGTCAGTAGAACAATGTGACTCTTGATCTCAGGGTTTTGAGTTTGATCCCCACATTGGGTGTGGAGCCACCTTAAAAAAATAAATAAAATCTAAAATACAGGGGATCCCTGGGTGGCGCAGCGGTTTAGCGCCTGCCTTTGGCCCAGAGCGCGATCCTGGAGACCCGGGGTCGAATCCCACGTCGGGCTCCTGGTGCATGGAGCCTGCTTCTCCCTCTGCCTGTGTCTCTGCCTCTCTCTGTCTCTCTCTCTCTGTGTAACTATCATTAAAAAAAAAATCTAAAATACATAAATAAGTAAATAAGTGATGGGGATTAAGGAGTGTACTTATGATGTGCACTGGGTGTTGTATGTTAAGTGCTGAATCACTAAATTGTACACCTAAAACTAATATTATTACACTGTATGTTACTAACTGGAATTTAAATAAAAACTTAAAAAAAGAGGGGCACCTGAGTAGCTCAGTGGTTGTGTCCGCCTTTGGCTCAGGGTATGATCCCAGGGTTCTGGGATCAAGTCCCCCATTGGGCTCTCCACAGGGAGCCTGCTTCTCCCTCTGCCTATATCTTTGCCTCTCTATGTCTCTCAGGAATAAATAAATAAATAATATCTTTAAAAAATAAACTTAAAAAAAGAAATGTGGATGCAGAAAATGGAGTTCTATAAAATAAATTAGATGGGTGGATAAATCTTCAAAGCATACACCAAATGGAGAAAAACACCAGAATGAATTTTATGACAGTATCATTTATGTAAATTAAAAACACATGTGCACAAACTGCACACATTTTACACAAAAACACACCCAAAAGGTAAAAAATTAGAATGATTTCTTATGGGGTAGAGAAGGGATTGGAGGATATCATGGGGAAAATGTGAATGAATAAATAAAATGTTAAATTATGTTGTTATATTTTATCATACTACATTCAAGATTTCAGTTTACTTCTGGTGGGAAGAACTTCTGCATCTGCTGTGTGTGCCATGTTGTATTAAGCCAGGCATGATTCTTGGAGGATGATTTCCCAGAAGAATTTGGAACACAAAAGTATAAAAAGACACAAGAATCCTGTAATTATTATTCCATTGATTTATAGGTTTCAATGTTGCTGGAGCAATTAGTCAAAGCCAAAGTATTCCAAATGTAGGGAAAATAATGTGATTTTCCATGAATCCAGTCTCAAATTAAAAAAAGAAAAAGTGCATTATTGTAGAACTATTTAATAGTGATAGTGATAACCAATAAAATAAATGTATGGGCCTTTTTAAATATCTGGATTCAAAAAAGATCAGTGTAAGTAGACATATTTAACACAATTGTAAAATTTTTTTATCAGGACTTGGGTATAAATTATTAAACAAATATTTTTACTTTTCTTAAATGTGTAATTGTATGATACCTTTAGGCTTTAAAAATGTTCTTATTAGGGGCACCTGGCTGGTTCAGGCAGTGGAGCATGTGACTCTTGATCTCCCAGTTATGAGTTCAAGCCCCACTTTGGGAGTGGAGTCTTCTTCAAAAAAAAATTTTTTTTTTTTTTTATAATAGCCACAGAGAGAGAGAGACAGGCAGAGGGAGAAGCAGGCTCCATGCACCGGGAGCCCGACGTGGGATTCGATCCTGGGTCTCCAGGATAGCGCCCTGGGCCAAAGGCAGGCGCCAAACCACTGCGCCACCCAGGGATCCCCTTCAAAAAATGTTCTTACCAGTAAGAGATAGATACCAAGGTATTGTGAAAGTACATCTCTGGAATTTGCTTTTTTTTTTTTTTTTTAAGATTTTATTTATTTATTCATGACAGCCCAAGAAAGAAAGAGGCAGAGACACATGCAGAGGGAGAAGCAGGCGCCACACAAAGAGCCTAATGTGGGCTTGACCCGGGACTCTGGGATTATGGCATGAGCCGAAGGCAGACACACAACTGCTGAGCCACCCAGGCGTCCCTAGAATTTGCTTTAAAATATTCAAGGCAAACATAAAAATTGAGAATGTGTCGGAGGAAATATGTGATCCTGACCAGTTCAACCAGTTCAAGAAGAAATGAAAAATAAAGACAAGGTATACAAATTAGAAAAGAAGAAATAAAATTGTCCTTACTTACAATTAACATGATTAAGTGTATAGAAGGTCCAGATGAAGGTGGCATTAATGTTGAAATTTATAGATAAGTTCAACAAGTTCGGTGGATACAAGATTCGCTACAGTTTGAAGTAGTTATAATCAGCATTGTCTTCTCATTCCCAATCTCAAAAGGGAGGTTTCCATCATTTCATCAAGTATTAAGTTTCTTACGTAAGTTTATTATATTTGTGTTTTTTCTAGAACCATATTGATTTCATTTAAATTTGCAAGTATATTTTTATAAAGTTGCTCACAATACTGTCATAATATTTAGTGATGTTCCCTTTTATTTCTGATACTGGGTATTTTTCTTATATGGTTTTTTTCTTAGTCATTTTCACCATACTTTTATCAATTTTATTGCTTTATCCATAGGGCATTCTTTTGGCCTTTTGTACGAGGGGAGGATCCACTTAATTGTGTTTATGTTTTATTAATCTGCTCTTATTTTCTTCTTTCTGCTTTCTTCAGTTTTTTTATTAAAAGTTTCTGAGATTGATGTTTTCTGGATGGATTTTTAACATCCATTTCAATATATGCATTTAAGGCTCAACACTTACCTCTGTTAAAATCTCCATTTCCAGGGCACTTGGGTGATTCAGTCCGTTAAGCCTCTGACTCTTGATTTGGGTTTAGGTCACGATCAGGGTGGTGAGACAGAGCGCTGTCAGGGACTTCGGCTCAGCAGGGAGTCGGCTGGAGATTCTTTTCCTATCCCTTTGTCCCACCCCCGCTCATGCACATTCTAAAATAAATTTAAAAAAAATTTTTTTTAAATCTTCAATTCCAACTGAGTTTGAATCTTTCTCTTCATGGTTCTGTCAATTTTCGCTTTATAAAGTACGAACTGTAGTTATTATTTTCTGGTACCTTGAAACTTTTATCATTATGAAATAGCCCTCTATAATGCCAGGTAACACTTTTTTTGTTGTTTTTGTTTTTTTCTTCTCTCCTTAAAGTTCTCTTGGCCTAATACTGACATCACAAATTCTACAATTATAGAAATAACTTGAGGCCCTGGATGAGGACTGACATCTTTCTTTGCAAAGGATTTTCACTTGCTTCTGCAAGGATGGGAAGATGCCAGCAATTCACTTTCACGCGATTTCAGGGATTGAGGTGCTTTAACGTTTGTGTTTTGTTCCTGCCGAGAAGGCCCAGTCTCATTTTGCTCTTCTTCCTTTGGTGAAGGTCTTTGGGGTTTACCAGGAAGTCTCTGTGGTAGGCGACAGATTTAAGTTGTTTAGCTCCCCGAGCATATCTAAAGTGCTACTCAGCTTCTCAGCCTTTCGATGAACAGAATCTACGCTCTTCTAAGGCCGACGTGCTAGAATGGCAAGACATCTGGCCAGACTTTCTCGGGGATTCCAGGAAGTGAAACCCAGGGGCTTAGAGTAGTCAGGCATTTCCGCAAAAGGGGCACGACTTCAGTTGCTGAAGGATACAGTAGGGAGGCTGGTGCCATTACCTATCCCCCGCCCCCGAGACAGTCTGCAACCTGAGCCTCCAGAGGTCCTTGTAGTCTCACACCCCTCGGCTTCCGGGAGGCTGGGCGGTAAAAGTTTACCGCCCCCGCGGGATTCTGGGAAGTGTAGTCCTGGAACCCTGAGTAGTCGCAGGTACTTCCATTCAAGACGGCAGTGCTCGGGAATTCTGGGAAGTGTAGTCCAGTAGTGCCGGCTGATCGCAGGCACTTCCGCCCCAGGAGGACGCCGTAGCAGCCATCTTTTCCCTGATTATGGTGTCTCAGGCCTGCCATTCAAACTTCGCCTGAAACGCACCTGGGGCCCGCAGCCACGAGACTTTCATTTGGGGAGAAAGAGGAGGAGCGGCTAAAAACAGAGGTTTGTTGGCCGAGGGAGGCGATTTGCGTTCCCCTGGGCGGAGCTTCTTAGCGTTGGGGACGAGCCCCGGATGGGCGGATGGGGCTCCCCTTGTCGTCTCCGGGTTTGGGGATCTCCCGGGCTCTCTGTACCCCTGCCCTGGCCCCCCGCCTGCGAGCTAGCGGTCCTCGTACGGCATCGTGTTGGTTGAGTTCCTTGGTCCCTCTGTGTCTTGGTTTGTTTTGTGTAAAAGGCAATTGAAAGTAGTACCGTTCTAGTAGAGTGTTGTGAGGAAAGAAGCGAGATGGTACGAGCAAAACCCTTAAAACTGCCTGGCAGGAGGCTGGTCGCTACTAATACTACTGCAGTTATTCAAGAAGCGCCCGTTTCTCAGTTAGGTTCTGTGAGCCCAGGAAGCTGGATTGTCCTGGACACCTGCCTTTTTTTTTTTTTTTTTTTTTTTTAAGATTTTACTTATTCATTAGAAACAACACACAGAGGGATCCCTGGGTGGCTCAGCGGTTTAGTGCCGCCTTCGGCCCAGGGCCTGATCCTAGAGACCTGGGATCGAGTCCCACGTCAGGCTCCCTGCATGGAGCCTGCTTCTCCCTCTGCCTGTGTCTCTGCCTCTCTCTCTGTGTCTCTCATGAATAAATAAATAAAATCTCTTTTAAAAAAAGAAAGAAACACACACACAGAGGCAGAGAGACAGACAGGGGAGCAGGCTCTCAGCGGGGAGCCCGATGCAGGTCTCAATCCCAGGACCCCAGGATCATGACCTGAGCCAAAAGCAGACGCTCAGCCACTGAGCCACCCAGGTGACCCCTTTAGCTTTTTGTTGTTGTTGTTTTGTTTTCGGATAAGGGGAGGTTGCTTCTAGCTGGTAGTACTGGGGAACGTGATTTACCAAGAATGGAAACACAATCCTGATTTTTCACAACCTCCTTTCCTTCCCCAGCCCTGACTTCTCAAGAAGCCCCACACAGCGGGGGAGGCAGCAGAGCTCCATGTGAGTAGGAGTTGGCATTCTTCTGCTGAGATAGTCGCATAAATGGGAGAATGTGTGGGACACACACTTGGGTAATGATTATAACTGAGCCTGGGGTGCTGAGTTCTGTTCTAAACACTTTACACAAATGAACACATTTCTGTCACAGTGACTCTGTTAAGTGGTACTGCTGGCTTTTTGTTTTTGTTTTTTAAGGTTTATTTTATTTATTTTAAAGAGAGAGCAGGAGCCGGGGAGGGGCAGGAACAGAGGAAGAATCTCAAGCAGACTCCCCGCTGAGTTCAGAGCCTTATTAGTCAGGTCTGGATCCCATGACCCAAATGGAAACCAAGAGTCTGATGCTTAACTGACTGAGCCACCCTGGCACCCCAGCAGTGAGGGTTTATCCTGGTTTGCATGCTGTCGAGAAGCAGAAGCAACTTGATTTCTGAATATTGTAATAATTTTTAGCTAGCGGGTGGGAGAAACAAAATGAAACTTCAGTTGTCACTTATTAATAAAGTAGTCACTCATGTTGGGGGGGAATAATTCTTGTTTTTGTTTTTTTTAAATTATTATCATAAATGTCTTTGTCCCTTTGTTATGGAGTGTCTTGTCCTTTTCTTGTTCATCACAATCACTGAGTGGCCCTGTCATTCTCACTGATCAGTGGGAAACACTAATTTCTAGCGGTTGCTGCTACTAGCTTCCAGAGCCATTTTTTGGGTCTCTTTCACAGCCTTATCATTTGTTTTTATTTTTGTGCTGAACCATTTGAGGGCAAGCTAGAGACTGATCCAAATGGAATTAATGACATTGACAACACGCTGTTATCTAATACACAGTTCATATTCAGTTTTCCCAGTTTCCCCCATTGAGAGCAGTTTTCTCTTTGTAGTTCAGGGTTCAGTCCTGTGATAGGCATCAAATTTGGTTTTTATTTCATTATTCTCCTTTAATCTAGAATCATCCAGGGGCCTTTTGCTGGCTTAGTTGGTAGAGCATGCGACTCTTGATCTTCAGATCTTGAGTTTGAGCTCCCATTGGATGTAAAGATTACTTCAAACCAAACAAAAGAATAGAATGATTCCTCAGACTTTATTTATTTAGCTTATGGTATTCGTGAAGAATATTGGCAAATTATTTTGTAGAATGCCTCTCTTTTTTTGGTTTATCTGACATTTGTTCATGATAGGTTTAGGCTGTGCATTAGAAGCAGGGATGACACAGAAGTAAGGGGTAAGGGCGATCTCATTGCAGGGGAAGAACGTGTCAGTTTGTGGAATTGCCCCAATTGCTGGTTTCAACTTTGTTTTCTTGGGTAAGGTCCCTATTTTTCCTTTTGCAGTTTGTATTTTGAGACTATGTAACTATCTTATTTCTTCCCAAACTTTTGCGGTATTTTTAGCACCATTGATGATTTTCTAACCCTTTAGAAATGTTTTTTGGTTTGCCTTCTTGTCTCATCTGTTTATTTCTTATACATTCCTTTATTTATAATAGCATGTTTACAGCTCAGATGCCTGTCTTTTTTATTTAAATTAGGTATGGATTGTCAACCTATTTTTTTTTGCTGTTGCAGAATCTTGGGTTTTATTCGTTTTTTTTTAATATATTTTTTTAAATTTTTATTTATTTATGATAGTCACACAGAGAGAGAGAGGCAGAGACATAGGCAGAGGGAGAAGCAGGCTCCATGCACCGGGAGCCCGACGTGGGATTCGATCCCGGGTCTCCAGGATCGCGCCCTGGGCCAAAGGCAGGCGCCAAACCGCTGCGCCACCCAGGGATCCCCTAGTTTTTTTTTTTTTTAAAGATTTTATTTATTCATGAGAGACACAGAGAGGGAGGCAGAGACATAGGCAGAGGGAGAAGCATGCTCCCTGTGGGGAACCTGATGTAGGACTCAATCCCAGGACTCCGGGATCACGACCTGAGCCAAAGGCAGACGTTCAACCACTGAGCCACCTGGGTGTCCCTATTAGTTTTCTTTATCTCCATGCATACCTGTCAAAAGTGTACTTCCTGCTTAAAAAGAAGCTTCACAGGATGCCTTCTTTCCATTAGTAGGAAGACAACCAGAGATTTTGAGAAGTTACTGAGACTCTTCATATGACAGAGGAACAACCTGTGAACTCCATGTATTTTAACAATATTCTGGTAGAAATCACATTTATAGAGGTAATTTCAAACTATAGAATGTGATTCTGCGGAGTATATTACTGCAGTTGCAAAGAAATAAGAAACTGTGATAGGTAGTGCTCTGAGAGCTTTCTACCTTACAGCGGTCCCATGAGATTGATACAGTTATTCTCCCCCACTTGCAAATGACAGAACTGAGGCAGAGTGGTGTTAGTCATCTGCCCAAGATGACACTGCTAGTGAATAGCCTAGTCAGGATTTCACCCCACATGTGTTGATTCCAAAGCCCACTCTTAGGGATGTTGTCTCAGTTTATACCCTACCCAAAATAAAAATTGCTACCCCAGAAGCTACAGATGCAATGGGATAGGGCTGTTTATGTGGTCAGGCACGTTGTTTCTTGAGCTACTACTAAAAGGGATCAGGGGATATCTGGTATACTGGCTGCGTTCTGCTCATGGGGCCACGTTCACCTGTACCATCCCAAGGAATGGGTACCTTTCCTAATTCACAAGGAGCCATCCTATAGGTTAATGATGTCCTTGACCAGTTTCCATTGACTTCTTTCTCCTTTTCCCAGTCTGTCTCTCTAGGATTCTGTTTCCCTGGAAGGAAAGAATATGAGCATGTTCAAGGTGAGTAGGGTTTGCCTTTCATGCTATTTTTTTTTAAATTTTTTTAAAATTTATTTATGATAGTCACACACACAGAGAGAGAGAGAGAGAGAGAGGCAGAGACACAGGCAGAGGGAGAAGCAGGCTCCATGCACCGGGAGCCCGACATGGGACTCGATCCCGGGTCTCCAGGATCACGCCCTGGGCCAAAGGCAGGCGCCAAACCGCTGCGCCACCCAGGGATCCCTGTAATATTATTTATTATATTTCTGTGCTGTACTTTTCATCCCTGTGACTTATTTTATAACTGGGAGTTTGTACTTTTTTTCCCTTTCACCTACTTTGTCAATCCCCCAACCCCATAACATACAACTTAAATTTTTTTTTCATTTAATACTACGCAGCACTTTTTAAAAAGATTTTATTTATTTGTTTTGTATTAGGTAATCTATACACCCAGCATGTGCTCAAACTTACTATTCCCAAGATCAAGAGTCACGTGTTTAACTCACTGAGCAGGCCAGGTGCCCCATTCTGATATAACAGTTTTCATCACTGTGCCATATTCTTTTCAAATGTATATACCTATTTTTTTAAACTATTCTCATAGACATTTAGTTTAGGATTTTTACTGTGTTAGGAACACTACAGTGATAGTTTTCCTGATTTAACCTATTTCTTAAAAACAGTTCTGAAAATTACTGCCCTTTATTGTTCTTAATATACCAGGTATTCACAATTGAAGAGGCAGGTTGTATATCTGGTGCATTGGATGTTTTTTAGTAGGATATTTAAATATGGCACAGTCCGTCAAGATCAGACTTCAGCTTCACAAGAAAAGATATTGTTAGGATCTTCCTAATTATATGAGCTAGATTCTGTCTTTCCCATGCCTGAGTCACAAACCCTATGTGTATTTTATTTACTGGTTCTTTCTTCTTAGTGTTTTTTTTTTAAAGTAATATGTAACCTTAGTTTAAAAAATCCAGTGGTACTAAAGGACTTGTCACTCACTGCATTGACGCTTCAGAGGAATTTTATGAAGAAGTGCTTGGTTTTATCTTCATTTGAAATATAAAGACAAGGGGTTGTGAAAAAGACATCTGCTTAAATTGACACAGAACACCAGAGATCGGGAGGCAGAGTATGGTATTCAAGTGAAGACAGATACAGGAAGAGGGATAATTTTTCATTCAGGGACCTGGCATGCCCTTTTGGTTTGTTTCCACACAGAACGCTCCTCCTCACCTGGTTTCCACCTTAGTGGGAAGGCAGATGCTGTCAAACAATGCTGGGACTAAACTGTTAAATGTTTCTGGGGTAATTGGCAATGTTATTACAAGTAAAACCTTTTTAGTTTAGGATGCAGCTGTTAGAATTCTAGGGAGTTTGCTTATTACTGTGCTTACTAAGAGGGTGAGGTAAATAGAGCTTTCTTTTCCATAGCAGCACTTTTTTTTTAAGATGTTATTTATTTTTCATGAGTGACATAGAGAGGCAGACACAGGCAGAGGGAGAAGCAGGCTCCCCCTGGGGAGCCTGATGTGGGACTCAGTCCCAGGACTCCAGGATCAGGACCTAAGCCAAAGGCAAATGCTCAACCACTGAGCCAGCCAGGTGCCCCTCCACAGCAGCACTTTTGATGAGGCTGAGGAAAATCGGGGTGTGGCATCGGCAGGAGAGAAGGGCTGGGAAATCTACAGATCGCTCAGGGGCCAGAGCTCCTTCCCACCCATCTTTCCCACCTCTCACAGTAGACATTGGTGCATAAGATTGAAGTTATATGTGTTTGTTGTAGGAGGCGGTGACATTCAACGATGTGGCTGTGGCCTTCACAGAGGAGGAGCTGGGACTGCTGGACTCTGCACAGAGAAAGCTGTACCAGGATGTCATGTTAGAAAACTTCAGGAACCTAGTCTCTGTGGGTGAGGACATCCTTCCTCTGGAGGATCTTTGTGAGCTTGGGGTTTAAGGCTTTGGGGCTCCTGAAATGGATCCCTGAGTTTGGGGATTGGACTTTTGCAATCCTATAAGACACAGGATACTTCTGGTCTTTCTGAACAGGCTTTTTCAGGTCTTTTTCATTTGGGTTCTGTAAAAGACTATATAAATGGATAGTATACTGCTATACCTTGTCTATTCGATTTTAGATTTCATTACTATTGCATTAGTGAATTATAAAACTGATGTATTGAGTTTTCTGAGCAATTTTGAATGAAATAAGGGTAAAGAATATCAGAGCTTCTTAGGACACATTGTAGAAAAACTGGCTGATTGCACGAGTGTGTGAGGGCCAGTGGGAGGAGATTTAGGGAAAACAGACGTGGGCTAGAAATAGGTCATTCAGACTTTGTTTTGGTAATACATATCTCTCTGTATGTAGTTGGGTGATGGAAGTAAATGCTATTTCTTCAGTGGGTCGTGATTAAAAAAAAGTTTGAAAAACATTCTTCTGATAGCTTGAATGTGCAGTTGGAACTCCAGTCTCCGGTAAATTTTAGTTCTAGCATGTTAATTTTAACTCCTGACTTTCCATGTTCTCAGGACATCAACCCTTTAAACGAGATAAATGGCAAATAGAAAGAGAAGAGAAGCTTTGGCTGATGAAGACAACAACCCAGATAGAGAGAAATGTGGGTAAGAACCAAGCAGCTGTGAGTTGTCACAGTTACCTGTCCCATTTGTTCAGTTTCTCGCCACCTGTGTGCTGTCACTTATGTCCCAGGTTGCCAGACCTCTTTCCTGGATTGTTGCAACAGTCTTTGGTGCTCCCACCCTTCTCCTACGGTCTCTTCCTTATGTAAGATTATGTTAATCTTCTGTTCAAAAGTCTCTCATGACTTCTTTTACTTACAGTAAAAACCACTTAAAGCAGCTACTAGATAGTCCTCTGTGGTCTGCTGTTCATCCCCCACTGCTTGTCAGTACATCTGTCCTCCCTCTTGCTATGTCTTTTCTGCCTACATTGTCCTTCCTGCCGTTTCTCAGACCTTCAAAGGAAGCTTCTGCCTCAGAGCCTTTCACCTGTTCTCTCTGCCTGGAATACTCTTGCCTTTAACCTTCCAGGCCTCTTCTTTACTTCTTTCAGGTCACTCAGTTCTACTCTCATGAGGGATCTGACCACCCTGTTGAAAATGCTGTTCTCTTGCCTTTCTGTGCCCTCCCTGCCTTATTTTGTGTCAAAGCACTGATCTTCACCTCAAACATATTTTTGTTCATTTGTTTATTATCATACTCCCCTCACTGGAGTGTAATCTTCATGAATGGGGGAGTTTTGTCTGTTTTGTTTCTTGTTCACTGTCCTCAGTGCTTAGAATAGTCCTGGTACATTCATGGCAGGGGCTCTGTAAATATTTGTTGAGTAAACATGAATGAGTTTATGTATAGGAAAACCTACCCTCCACAGAAATAACTAATAGGTAGTGAACAGATCGATGTGAATAAAGGATATTGCAAAATATTTTTTGTCTTTAAATGAATTTCTAACCTAATTCTAGTTTCTCAAATGCCTGTGGTGTGTGTGTGTGTGTGTGTGTGTGTGTGTGTGTGTTCGCCTTTCTGTACAAGTTGGTCTATACCAGCTCATCCAGAGACCAGTATAGAACCTCTGGCAATGTTTTTTTTTTTTTTTTTTTTTTTTAAGATTTTATTTTTATTATTTATTCATGATAGACAGAGAGAGAGAGAGGCAGAGACACAGGCAGAAGGAGAAGCAGGCTCCATGCAGGGAGCCTGACGTGGGACTCTATCCCGGGACTCCAGGATTGCGCCCTGGGCCAAAGGCAGGCGCCAAACCTCTGAGCCACCCAAGGATCCCCTGGCATTGTTTTTATAACCAAAATGAACACCATTCTTCCCCTGTGGCTTTCCATTAGTAGCAGAGCATATTCATTTGGGGAGGAAATTTTTTTTGATTGTGGATTCTTCTGTCCCCTTTTATTAGGCAGCTCCCTCAGAGAAGAGAAGAAATTCAGTTTCCATACCTCTGTCAGGGAATGAAAAGGTCTCAGAAAATAGCCAGCTTGTGAGTTAGCCTTTCCCTTAAAAGATTTGCCCACCTGCATCCCATTTGCTTCTTACAAAATCCACATGTATAATTTACATTGTTACTTCAGGCATTGTGTTTGTGTATAGATTCAAATATACGACTTTTGAAGGCATTTCATATAATGACAGCTTTACTGCTTGTAATGATTCACTAATCATTAGTTTCTAGTCTGTTTCTTCTAAATATTATAAGCTATGGAATTTATTTCCCAGCTCACTAATAAACTGCATTCTTCACTTTGAAAGTCATTCTTGTTGACGGCCTGTATATCTATATCCCAAAATTTTCCACACTATTTTCAAAGAGACAGCATTCTTCCCTGGCTTCTAAATTTGACTCCTATTGGGGAGTTGAGGATATTTAGACCTTACAAAACCCTCAGAAGGATCTAGTACACAGGTCTTCATGCTTTTATTTCTTTAGCACCCTTAATTTTCTCATCAATACCCCCTTGGTGTACTGCTGCCTCTGATGCAACCTTTTGGCTTCTTTAGCAAACTGTATTCTCCCGTCCTTGTCCTAGTTCAGATACCTTACTTGCAAACACTTTTGCTACTCTGATTTGTTTACACTTAAACTGGGATTTAGAATTCTAGATATTCTCAGACATCACACTGGGTTTCATCTATGCATGCACTTTTTGAGCACCTACTAACTGCTAGGCATGTTAAAAGCTGAAAAGGTGTCAACACTGCAAAATTCTTGTCCTTACTGATTTTGTACTGTGGTAGGAAAGACATGATTTTTGAAAAATGACTTAAAATGGTATGTCAGATGGCACTAATTTTGTTTCAGATGGATTTCATTAATGCTCTGTGGTTGGGAGTTTAATGGACTACCTCTTGGTTTCTTTTTTTTTTTTTAAAGGTTTTTATTTATTCATAGAGACACAGAGAGAGAGGCGCAGACACACACAGGCAGAGGGAGAAGCAAGCTCCATGCAGAGAGCCCGATGTGGGACTCGATCCTGGGTCTCCAGGATCACGCCCTGGGCTGCAGGCAGCGCTAAACCGCTGCGCCACTGGGGCTGCCCTACCTCTTGGTTTCTATCAGTATTTAAGCCAGAGTATTTCACATGTGGTGGAAAAGAAGCTGAATCATCCTGAGGTTCATTAAATTCTCATACTGTGTCCTAAGTGTGAAATCTTGACTCTTTGAACAAAGTTTTTGGTTGTCCACATCTCTGAATTCTGTCCCTATAGGAGGAAACAATCAGGATGAGCTGAGGAATTTTCAAGACAAAGGACCACATGAAGAGCTGTCCTGCTGGCAAATCTGGCAACACATTGCAAATGACCTAACCAGATGTCAAAACTCCATGATAAATAGTTCTGAGTTTCACAAACAAGGTGATTCCCCCTGCCAGCTTGGGGCAGAACTCTCTATTCAGATTTCTGAGGAGGAGAACTGTGGGCTAAATTGTAAAGTGGATGGTCCTAATCGTACTGAAAACTCAGACTTTGCAATTTTGAGAGTCCAGGACTCATGGAGGAAAACTTTGACTGAATCACAGAGTTACCGGAATAGATATCAGCAGATTTCCATGAAAAATAAGCTGTGTCGGTGTAAACAGAATATTGATGTTGTCAGTTGGATTTCACATCACCTTGATCATGGGATACACAGAAGTGACAAATCTTACAGCCATGATGATTGTCAGAAAGGCAGCATGAAGGTTTCAGCATTAGACCAGGAGAGTATGATCCACATGAGACAAAAACCTTACCAGTGTAATGAATGTGAAAAAACCTTCAGTGATCTCTCCACCTTTGATCTTCATCAGCAGTTACACTCAAAAGCAAAGTCCCATATGTGTAGTGAGTGTGGAAAAGGCTTCCGTTATAGCTCAGTTCTTCGTATTCATCAGAGAGTTCACATGGGAGAGAAAGGCCATAAGTGTGGTGAGTGTGGTGAGGAATTCAGTCAGAGCTCACTTCTACAAACCCATCAGAAAGTCCACACTGTAGAGAAGCCTTTCAAATGTGAGGAGTGTGGGAAAGGCTTTGTTCGTAGATCAGCACTTACTGTTCATTGCAAAGTCCACACAGGAGAGAAACCTTATAATTGTGAGGAATGTGGGAGGGCCTTCAGTCAAGCCTCTCATCTTCAGGACCATCAGAGGGTCCACACTGGGGAGAAACCATTCAGATGTGATGCATGTGGTAAAAGCTTCAGTCGGAATTCACATCTTCAGTCCCACCAGAGAGTCCATACAGGAGAGAAACCATATAAATGTGAAGAATGTGGGAAGGGCTTCATTTGTAGCTCAAATCTATACATTCACCAGAGGGTACACACAGGAGAAAAACCGTACAAATGTGAGGAGTGTGGTAAAGGCTTTAGTCGACCTTCAAGTCTTCAGGCCCATCAGGGTGTTCATACTGGAGAGAAATCCTACATATGTAATGTGTGTGGTAAAGGCTTTACTCTGAGTTCAAATCTTCAGGCACATCAGAGAGTCCACACAGGAGAGAAACCATACAAATGCGATGAGTGTGGGAAGAGCTTCAGGAGGAACTCCCATTATCAAGTTCATCTAGTAGTCCACACAGGGGAGAAACCCTATAAATGTGAGGTATGTGGGAAGGGCTTCAGTCAGAGTTCATATCTTCAAATCCATCTGAAGGCGCACAGCATAGAGAAACCTTACAAGTGTGAGGAGTGTGGGCAGGGCTTCAATCAGAGTTCCCGACTTCAGATTCACCAGCTGATCCACACTGGTGAGAAGCCATACAAATGTGAAGAGTGTGGAAAGGGATTCAGTCGTCGAGCAGATCTCAAAATTCATTGCAGAATCCACACAGGAGAGAAACCATATAATTGTGAGGAGTGTGGGAAAGTATTCAGGCAGGCCTCAAATCTTCTGGCCCATCAGAGAGTCCACAGTGGAGAGAAACCATTCAAATGTGAAGAGTGTGGGAAGAGCTTTGGTCGCAGTTCACACCTTCAAGCCCATCAAAAAGTCCACACAGGAGAAAAGCCGTACAAATGTGAGGAGTGCGGGAAGGGCTTCAAGTGGAGCTTGAATCTTGACATGCATCAGAGGGTCCACACAGGAGAGAAACCCTACAAGTGTGGGGAGTGTGGTAAGCACTTCAGTCAGGCCTCGAGTCTTCAGCTTCATCAGAGTGTCCACACTGGAGAGAAACCATACAAGTGTGACGTGTGTGGGAAGGTCTTCAGTCGCTCTTCACAGCTACAATCTCATCAGAGAGTTCACACAGGAGAGAAACCTTACAAGTGTGAGACATGTGGTAAGAGCTTCAGCTGGCGATCAAATCTTACCATTCATCACAGAATCCATGCTGGTGATAAATCCTATAAAAGTAACAGGAGTGGTAAGAACATCATAGAGTCCACACAGGAAAATAGTTCTATAAAATGATTTTTTTTAAAGAAAACTCAAGTGTCATGTGAATTCTTCCAACATGAAGTTCAAAAGGAAAAATCTTTTGTTTCATGAAAGTCAGTGTTTGAGCCACAGGTTAACATATCCCAATAGGAGGCCACACAGCAGAGAACACTTGTAAGTGGCATAGTAAGGTCCAGTTTGAACTTTGACCTTTATTAAATACTACTCAGGGGAGAGGCTTTGGAAAGTATGAGTTTTATCAGGCCTTATATAAAAATATAATGGACATACTAGAATGCCCATTAGAATGTAAGCTCCATAAATGCAGAGACTTGTTCTGAACCTACATAGTCTTAACATTGCCAGGTACTTGGGAAGTGCTCAATATTTGTTAATAAGTAAGGAAAATGTAGACTTGAAAATAGTGTTGAGATCACCTCTGGAATTTCATAAAAAAATTGTATTCAGAACTGGTAACCTAAATGTGGCCTTAGTAAAATTAATTCAGGGAGACACACTTGAAATGTGAGAAAACTACTCAGTACTGCAATCTGTCATAGTAATCTGGCATTACTTTGTTGTGATGAGCTCCTGTCTTCCCCAGCTTCTTATCAAGTTGGGTCTTATCATCTTGGACTTTGAACTTAGACTGCATACAATCAGTGGAACACCAGATAGTTATCTTTTTGTGACAGCATAGATTGAAAAATTGATTGCTAATCCTACAATAAGCCATTACACTATTGATTTTTATTCTCAAGAATGTCAAGGCAGGAGTTTAAGTGTCACAAAGTTATACTAATGACAAACATTTCTTAGTAAATGGTGAATTGATCATTGGTTGATCATTGATCATTCTCCACCTTTCCATCCAGATTTTGATGTGATTGCTTTTTAAGGATTTTAGCATTACTTTCATAAAAATTTCTTAGGTAGAGAGACTGAAGTAAATTATTGTTGTCAGGCTCTCTCTACCCTCTTATTTCTTCCTCTCCCCAGCCTGAGAAAGGGGAAACAATTATCTGTTGGAATTTGGTAATTTTATCAAGCACATTGATTACTGAGCATGACTGACTTTCACACTTTTTCCTAGCAGTGGATTGAATAATTGCTTTTTGGTTTGTTTGTGTAGAGTCCCAAGCAGGCTCCACACTCAGTGCGGAGCCTGACACTGGGCTTGATCTTATGACCCTGACATCATGACCTAGCTGAAATCAAGAGTTGGATGCTTAAGTGAGCCACCCAGGTGCCCCAGTTAATTGCTTTTTGAAGTTGATCAGTTACATATCAAAATACAGAATGTGGAATCCCTTTGATCTGGAGGTGATAGAATAAGAATTCATGATTAGGAGATTCAAATAGCACATTCAGTAGCACGTTAATGCTGTTAACTAAATTTTAAAAAGTGGAAATATGTTTAGTGATAGGAATTTATATAACTTGATAAACGTGCAGTAACATTAATTAAAATCATGGCTAAGACTTGAGACAAGAAGGTAACAGTTTAAGGTAGTTTAGGGATGTCAAATATCTTAAACGTGTGTCTGAATGTGTTAATGCATTCAGTCATGTGAAGGAATATATAAACAGTGGCAAGATTTTCAGGGATTTTTACATATTTAATTCAGAGTTTTTATTGAGCATCGGTTTTATAGTAAAATACTGTTATTTTACAGTAGCAGTAAACTATGTAAAATATGATTTTAAAAGTTTCTGAGAACATACCCTTATGTAGTAAGAAATCCTATCATGTGGCATAAAAGACCAAAATTAAGGAGCAGAACTCTGGAAATCAGTTGTAAGAAGAAACAAGTTTCCATGGTCATTCAAAGACAGATACATTAGTAATTATATACCTTTAACTAATGTATTTTAAGCATAAATCCATGTTATACTAATCCAATTATACTAGAAGGTTCTAGTATAATTCCAACACTGGAAATTTATCCTCGTTATTATCAGACTTCATTTCTAGGTGTATAAATATCCCAGAGTACGGGCTGGTCCTTTCCAGTGGTTGGTCTGATTAGGGAAGTAGCTGGGTCTTTCCAGACACTGTGGCCCAGAGAACCTTGAGCTGTGGGAGAAAAGGAATGATGAGAAAACTGTTTACCAGGTAGCCAAGTGGGCAAATCTTGAAGATGGAGAATAAAAGTTCATATGTTTTGAGGTAAAATTTAACAGATTTCCTAAGGAAAAGATAAACATAAGGGAGCATCTAGCATGTTGGGAACAAGCTTTTGAGCAAGTTTGAATACCATTTCCTACTTCGTCATTTCACTAATGTTTAATGGTTCTGTAGTTAATGGGCTTTATTCAGCAAAGGATGAATATAATATAATGTGAAGGTAGGTTTCCAAAGTTGACTTTTGGACCCCACCTTCACATGCTATCTCAAATTGCATTAGATGTGGGAAATCCTATTCCCTTCATGTTTAGTTTTGTTTAGTAGGTACCAGGGTAGCCCATCAACTCTCAAGGTAATTTGTAGTTTAGTGGGTTAAACCAAAAGTTAGCAAGCTATGCCAGTGGGCCAAATGTGGCCCACTGCTCTTAAAGCTTTATTACTGCCCATTCAATTATGTATCTCTGGCTGTTTTCTCAGTTGCAGTGACAGAATTTAGTACTTGGGACAAACATTGGCCCACAAAACCTAAAATACTTTCTGGCCCTTTACAGAAAATGCCTCCTGGTCCCTGTGTTAAGCTAGAAAGATTTGTATCCCATAGCTGGAAAGACCACAAGTAGAGCAGAACTTAAACCGGGTTCAGTCAGTATTTCAGAATGCGTTCCTTTTGATTCTTGTATCTGCCCTTCTGGTTGATCTTGTTCTTTAGGTTGGTCCAAAGATGATGTAACCATAGGGACTGTTTCTTCACAACTAGTGAAAGAACTAGTCTTTGATTTGTAATTTTGGGTAGTTTACTACTCTGTCCCTGTATGCATTCCTCTGACCTTGACTCCCATCTACACCAAAGATCAAACCTCTAACTGTATCCAGTTCCATTGGCTATTGTAGGCCATTCAGTTTCAACTCCCACTTGACACCATGGGCTCACACTCTGGCCTCTGGGGGATTTTCCTATCTTCATCTTGAACTTGGCTGCATATTAATACTTTTAATAAAAAGAGGACCCAAAGTCAAATTCAGTCAGCAGCTGACTGATAACACATCTATTTACAACCTTGTAGATTCTATTATAGGGCATCAAAGGGAAGGAATAGAAGCCTGAGAAATTGAGGCAGGAATATATGGACGGATTTCAACAAAGCTGAGGCCTTTGACTTCTATATAGGTGAGTCTCCTTTGCCATTAGGAGGAAGCATTTTACTCTGCTCTGACATACTCCCCTTTTGCCTGAAGAACCTGTAATGATTTCCCCCAAGATGGTTTCCTGGCAGGAAACTAGATCCTCTGGTGAGCTTTTCTTATTCTGATCTGAGTTAACATGAGAGTGTGGCCAATTCCATGAGTCCATTCCCATTTCCAGAGTATCTTTTTTTTTTTAATTTTTTATTTATTTATGATAGTCACACACACACACACACAGAGAGGCAGAGACACAGGCAGAGGGAGAAGCAGGCTCCATGCACCGGGAGCCCGACGTGGGATTCGATCCCGGGTCTCCAGGATCGCGCCCTGGGCCAAAGGCAGGCGCCAAACCACTGCGCCACCCAGGGATCCCCCATTTCCAGAGTATCTTAAAGGTCAGGCTGGGTCCTCTTGAAAGAGTCTGATATACTGCCAAAACTATACCACAAATTGTTCTAGACTTCCTCGAAGTGATAGCTATATTTTATGGAGGTTGTACATTAGGTAAGTGGAAATAACCAGAATATAAGGGATGACCAGACACAAGATGACATTAACTCCTGGAACCTCAAATGCATTGTGCCCAGCAATTAGTAGTGGGGCTTACAAACAATGAATAATTAATGGGATGCTTTTGCTCAGGTCCCTATATGGTGGTCTGAATGGATGCTTGCACCCATTGTATGGTTATTTTCCAAGTTCCAAAAAGCAGAGTGGCAATAGAAATACCCAACTACTAGCAGAATTCTCACATTGGTTCCTTCACCCATGAAACAAGGGCTATTTTGATAAGAAAGGACAAATAAACACTAACTGCCTTTCTATTTTTATGTACCCAAATAGAAAACCAAAAGTGTGCCTGAGTGGCTCAGTTGGTTAAGCATCTGCCTTTGGCTCAGGTCCTGGGATTGAGTCCTGTATTGGATGGGCTCCCTGCTCTGCTCTCCCTCTGCCTCTGCCTCTCTCTGTCTCTCATGAATAAATAAAAATCTTTAAAAAAAAGAATAGAAAACCAAAAGCAATACCATATTCTTTAAGGAGTTCTAGTGATTAGTGCCATTAGCAGTATCTTGAAAGTCATAGGAGTCGTGTTTTCTATCGTATCCCTCTTCAGTGTACTCATTTGATTTGTGCAGGAGACAGGTGAATCTTGGGGAATGATAGGGGATTATTGTAAATTTAATTAGGACTTGACATCACATCACAGCTTCAGATGAGGTTTTACTGGAGCAAATTAACACATCTGCTGGCACCTGATAGGCAACCATGGGGCTAACGTGCCTTTTTTTTTTTTCTCTACCTGTTCATAAAAATCTTCCAAGGAAGTTTGGTTTGGTTTCATCTGGTAGGATTATTGATAAACTTTTATGTCCCCAGGTCAGAGCTACTCCAGCTTCCCAATCTTCACTCACACTTTAGTCTAGGAATTGGCAAACTATGGTCCAACGGCCAAATGTGTCTGCCTCTTGTTTTTGTTTTGCTTTGTTTTTAATTTTATTTATTTTTTCATGAGAGAGAGACAGAGACACGGGCAGAGGGAGAAGCAGGCAGGGAGGCCAATGTGGGACTCGATACTGGCACTTCAGGATCACACGCCCAGCCAAAGGCAGACGCCCAACCGCTGAGCCACCTATGCATCCCACCACTTGTGTTTGTAAAATTTTGCTGAAACATAGGCATGACCACTCGTTACATACTGTCTATGGTGCTTTCAGGCTACTATGGCAGAGTTGAGTAGTTGTGATAGATCTGTGCAAAGCCTAAAATATTTACTACCTGGCTCTTTATAGAAATGATTTTATGACCCCAGATATATCTGATTATGTATGAAGTGTCTATGACAGGTATGGACACTGCTTGGATATCACAGCATACGTAACATATTTGGGGTTTGGGAGCAAAGTTATGCCATTCTCTGTAGATGATGTTACTCCTGAAAAACAACCTCTGGCTTTTTTGATCCCTAGTTAAAACTAAATATTTGACCACGAGCCAGAAAATTACCATGCAATGATATCATAAATTTGAGTATACCAGTAGCACTTAAACATCAAGTGGAAGTGACTGATGAGACTGGGTTTGGACAGAAGTCACAAAAAGTTGGATGAATAAGTGACTCATTGCCATACTCTGGTTCCTGCTACCATGACTCCCATCTCAAGCCATGCCTGTGGCCTCATGAGGAGTTCTCTGTGATCAGTTGAATGAGAAGGGAAAAATTTGGTACTCTTCTCCATAGAGAACTACACAGCTCCCTGCTAGGAATTTGGTTACACAAGACTATTTCCACCATAGAAGGGACAACACATTGCTTTCATGGGAGAAAAGTTGCTCTAGATAAGGGGTTGCCTTTCCTGCAGCAGTGCTTCTGCCAAAAGCACTGTATGTGGACCTTATAAAATGTTTTATTCTCCCTCATGGCATCCATCCACCATTGCTTGTGCTCTTATTTAAAAAAAAAAAAAAAAAAAAAAAGAATTGTAGCAATTGGGTTCATGTTTGCAGGGTTGACTGGTCTTATACCATGCTCCCTGTTAACCATTCTGTTTCAGTAGCTGGATGTGCCTGGATTCTCAGAATTACTACAAACTCTGATATCTCCTTCCACATTGGTGTAAGGTCCTATTTTAAAATTACCTCATCTCTAAAGTCCTTGTGACACAGATTTCCTGATGGGACACTGACTAATATTGAACCCTGTAGTGTAAGTGCCTGACATTAAGCTATTGATTACTGAGGCATTCATTTAAAAAGATTCATTTTGAATAGACAGATTTCCAGCAATATGACACAGTTTCTAGCAAAACAACCGGGTAAGGAACTAGGCCATCTATTTCCATGAATTTACCTTTTCAGAAACCATTGGTGACCTAAATAGCTGACTACTTAGGTGACCTGGTCTCCACTTTCCCAGCCTCTAATTGCACTTGTAGGTTTGAAATTAGCCAACAATGAGTGGACCCATGTAAAATCCCAGACATCCCACCCTTGAAGGTAGAGCCTCAGGTGTGAGCTTGTTCTTTCTGTCTCTTTGACCTCACCGTGTGGCCCTTGGCTATGCCATGTTCCCTCCAGAACATGTGAGTTGCACATTTTATTCCTGTTTTTTTTGTTTGTTTGTTTGGTTTTTTGTTTTGTTTTGTTTTGCTGAAGTGTGTTCTGTGATGATAATAAGAACCAACAAGGGCTGATCCATTGGCCCCAGTGGGGGAAATGTCTGTGGGGCTCTACACAAGTAATACAGAGCCTGGGCCAGTGCCTCAGGCATCCATAGGCAAGAGTATTACCATCAGTAGGCTTGGACGGACACAACAAACCATTTTTTTAATTATTTATTTATTTTTTTAAAGATTTATTTATTCATGAGAGAGAGAGAGAGAGAGAGAGAGGCAGAGACACAGGCAGAGGGAGAAGCAGGCTCCATGCAGGGAGCCTGATACAGGACTTGATCTCAGGACCCCAGGATCGCACCCTGGGCCAAAGGCAGGCACCAAACCGCTGAACCACCCAGGGATCCCCCAAACCATTTTTTAAAATAAAGATTTTATCTCCCTCTGCTTGTGTCTCTGCCTCTGTGTGTATGTGTGTGTGTCTCATGAATAAATAAATAAAATATTTAAAAATAAAGATTTTATTTACTTATTCATGACACACACACACACACACACACACACACACACACAGAGACACAGAGGGAGAAACAGGCTTCCTGTGGGGAGCCCCATGCGGGACTCGATCCCAAGACCCTGGGATCACAACCTGAGCCAAAGGCAGATGCTCAACCACTGAGCCACACAGGTACCCCAACAAATCATTTCTGCTCCTGCTTTTCAGTGACTACCCCTGTCTCAAATGCACTTTCCTAACTTCTATCACCATTGACTGCTTTTCCTTTTGTCTTTACATAAATGGAATTATATTGTATATATTCTTTTTTTAAAAAAATTATTTATTCATCAGAGACACACAGAGAAAGGTATAGACATACGTAGAGGGAGATGCAGGCTCCCTGTGAGGAGCCAGATGTGGATTTTTATCCTGGGAATACAAGATCACGCCCTGAGCTGAAGGCAGACGCTCTATCACTGAGCCACCCAGGGGTCCCTATTGTATATATTCTTTTGTGACCCACTAATTTTGCTCAGTATTCTGTTTTTAAGATTGAACCATATTGCTGTTTATAAGCAATCACTAACTTATTTTGTTACTGCAGAGCAGAGGTAGGCAAACTACATCCTAAGGGCCAAATATATGTATTTTGGGATGTGTATATATAGTGTGCTTATTTTTCTGCTTCCCGGAAATGGAATTCTTAAGTCATGGAGGATACAAATACTTAATTCTAGCAGAAACTGCCAAACACTCTCCAAGTGATTGAACTAACTTATACTCTCACAAGCAAAGTGATAAAAGTTATAGTTGCTCCATATCCTTGCTAATGCTTTGTAGTGTCATATGTTTTAATTTTTTTTTGTTTTTTTTTGTTTTTTGGGTTTTTTTTTTTTTGTTTTAATTTTTAAATTAAAAAGTTGTTTTGGTCATGTTGGTATGTGGAGAGTGGTATCTCACTGAGGTTTCCCATTATTACTGATAACGAATGCAGTTGAGCAAATTGAGGACCTATTTAAAGGCTTATTGTACATCTGTATATCCTCCTTTATGCACTATGTGTTCAAGTGATTTGTGGACTTTTCTCTTGGGCTGTCAGTCTTATTCTTGGATTTACAGGATTTCTTAATATTGTCCTGAAAATCTTTCCTTATGGTACCTTTCAATGAACAATCATGCTTTAAGTTTTACAATAGTTTTTTTTAGTGATTTTTAGAAATGTTTGCCTATCACAAAGTCATGAAGATATTTAATGTGTTTATTATTTTAAAAAATTAAAATTTTTTTATTTACTTGAGAGAGAGGAGAGAGTGAGAAAGAGCATGAGTAGAGGGGAGGGGAGGGGCAGAGGGAAAGGAATAAGCAGACTCCCCCCACACACACTGAGTGGGGAGCCCAATGTGGGGCTCGGTCTCAGGACATTGAGATCATGACCTGCACCGAAGGCAGACACTTAACCGACTAAGCTACCCAGGCACCCCTTATTTTTTTATGAAGATATTTTAGTAGCTCTTTTAAAAATCTTTTAAGATCCACATTTCATTTCATATTGGTGTTTGTATACAGATCAAGATTATTTTTCCATATGACTATACAAGGACCTAGCCTCACTTCTTGAAAAGAGTGTACTTTCCTCATTATTCTTGTCATCTTTGTCATATATCAAGGGACTGGACATGTTTGAATCTGCTTCTGAACCTTGTATTGTCTACTTCTCATCTATTCATATATTGTTGCATATGTAATACACCGTTTTATTATTGTAAACTCATAAAAGGTCTTGATATCTTGTAGTATAAATCCACCCCTTTCTATTTTCTTTTAGATGGTCTTGGTTATTATTAACTGTTACTTTTCCTTATAAATTATAGAATCATGTGCATCTGGCTGGCTCAGTTGATAGAGCATGTGACTCTTGACCTTGGGGTTGTGAATTCGAGTCCCATGTTGGGTGTAGAGACTTTTTAAAGAAAGATTTTACTTATTTATGAGAGAGAGAGAGAGAGAGGCAGAGACACAGGCAGAGGGAGAAGCAGGCTCCATGCAGGGAGCCGGAGGTGGGACTAAATCCTGCAACCCCAGGGTCACACTCTGAGACAAAGGCAAACACTCAACCACTGAGCCACCCAGGCATCCCTAGAGATTGCTTTAAAGTTAAAAATATATATTAAAATCAGCTTTTTACTTTACACACACACACACACACACAATCTCTTTAGATTTTTGCTAAATATATAGCTCATTCATGGGAGCAGCTTTACAGTATTGAGTTTTCTAATATATGAATGGGACTACATATTTTTAAATTTATCATGGAAGTATAAATGCATGTAAAAAATGCACATCATAGGTTAATTTTCAACAGTCAAATAACCAGAACCTAAATAAAGAAACCAAACTAACACCTGTGATAGCCATGAGTATGCACTTCACAAATATCCTAATGCAAGTGACCAAAGGGTTCCAGTTGCTGTGTTTTAAGATCATTGCTGTATTTGCACTGAAGCCAAATGTCCCAAGTACCACTGCTGGTCAGTAACTAAGTGCAGCAAGGATTCTAATATAGGCCCATTCCTAGAATGTGGGACTCCTCTGTCAGGCAGATAACATTGTCTCTAGGACTTCCAATGAACTTGACTAACTTTTCTAAGATTAGCTAGGTAGACATCTACAGTCATTCCACCCAATCTTCCTTCCCTGTCCTTTACTCAATGTTAGACTTATATCCTAGTCTGGCAGTTATTCCAGCCTCTTCTGCTCACTTTCCATTTTCTCTCACAGTCATTTCCCCTAATAAAATTCTTGCACATTTGTAGACCTGCACTAGCCTATCACCTCATGCCTCACTCAAATCATTGCCCTCCACCTTCACAAAGTAGCCACTATAATTTATAATAGCACAGATTTGTTTTGTGGGTTTTTTTAAATTTATGATAGTCACAGAGAGAGAGAGAGAGAGAGAGAGAGAGAGAGGCAGAGACACAGGCAGAGGGAGAAGCAGGCTCCATGCACCGGGAGCCCAACGTGGGATTCGATCCTGCCTCTCCAGGATCGTGCCCTGGGCCAAAGGCAGGCGCCAAACCGCTGCGCCACCCAGGGATCCCTCAGTTTTTTTTTAATACATTTTTTCTATTTGGTGTTTTCTGAATGATTCAAGAATGTGTATATTCTGTATATATTCTGTATCTAAGTCTTTTGTAAATCTTAGATATTTTGTATCTAAGTCTTTTATATATGACGTACAGATTCTGCCAATTTAGGGATTACCTTTTTCATTATCTTAATGGTGCCTTAGTGCAGAGAGGTTCTTAATTTTAAAATAGTCCAATGTAGTTATTTATTTATTTATTTTAGCAGTGGGTGCTCTTTGGGTTCTCTTTTGTTCCTCTATTCATGCTCTCTTAGGTTTTATTCTTAAAAGCTTCATTGTTTTACTTCTCAAAATTAGATCTGCAGTCCTTATGGAAGTTATGTTTGTAGATTCTATGAAGTAGATGTAAATATATTTTTCCCCTATATGGATATCAAAATGATGGAGAAATATATCTAAAATACCTCTCTCTCTCTCTCTCTCTCTCTCTCTTTCTCTCTTTCTATTGCAGTGTTTCCTTTTCACAAACCAAATAAGACTGTCTGCTTTGATCTGGACTCTATTCTTCCTTATTTACCTATCTTTAAGCAAATATCACACTTTCTTAAATATCGTTGCTTTACAATGATTTAATATGTAATAAAGTAAGTCCTCTATTTTGCTCTCTTCACATTATCTTTACTATTCTTAGCCCTCTACTTCTTTACAAAGTTTTCATAACCATTGCATCCAGAAAACTTCTGGGAAAAAAGCTAGTATCTAATTGAGTTTGCACCGCTTTTGTAGATCACTATGGTAGTTGACATTTAAATTATGGAATTTTCTACCCATAAATACCTCTATTCTGTTTCTTTTGTATATGTAGAAAAATAAAGTGGATGCTCCTCTAATATCATATACATAGGTAGACTCTAAAAGGATTAAAGTATCTAAATATAGGGATCCCTGGGTGGCGCAGTGGTTTGGCGCCTGCCTTTGGCCCAGGGCGCGATCCTGGAGACTCAGGATCGAATCCCACGTCGGGCTCCCGGTGCATGGAGCCCGCTTCTCCCTCTGCCTGTGTCTCTGCCTCTCTCTCTCTCTGTGACTATCATGAATAAATAAATAAAATCTTTAAAAAAAAAATAAAGTATCTAAATATAAAGAATAAATTAGAAAGTTAATTTTTATTTTTAAAAATTTCTTTTAAAAATTGGGGGGGGACAGAGAGAAAGGGAGAGAGAATCTTTTTTTAAAGATTTTATTTATTTGAGAGAGTTGGAGAGAGAGAGAGAGTGAGGAGGAGCAGAGGGAGGGGGATAAGCAGACTCCTCATTGAGTGCAGAGCCAGAAGTGGGGCTCATCCCAGGACCCTGAGATCACAACCTGAGCCAAAATCCAGTCAGCTGCTTAACTGACTGAGCCATCCAGCTGCCCCAAGAGAGAATCTTAGGCAGGCTCTATACTCAGCAGGGAGCCCAATGCAGAGCTCTATCTCACAACCCCGAGTTTTTTATATGAGCCAAAATCAAGAGTCAGATGCTTAACTGACTGAGCCAACAAGGTACCCCAAGAAAGTTAATTTTTAAAATGCAAGATAAGGGGAGGTGGGTGGGAAGATGAGGTAATCTGGTGATGGGCATTAAGAAGGGCATATGATGTGATGAGCACTGAGTGTTATACACAACTGATAAATTATTGAACAGTGCTTCTGAAGCTAAGTATGTACTATATGTTGGCTAATTGAATTTAAATTAAAAAAATAAAGCTGGTCTTAGCTCAAAAAATTAAAAAATTAAAAATGCAAGTTAATATTATTGAAACTTGGGAATTTCAAAAGCACAGAAATTAAGACAAATTCTGTTAAATTAATTTCTTCATAATTAAGGATGTTTATTCAATGTAGGACACAATAAATGAATTAAAAAATCCAGTTCAGGTGCCAAGATAATTCAGTGGCCAAAGAACAGTCTCTTCAACAAATGGTGCTGAGACAACTGGATATGCACGTGCAAAAGAAATTGCATGTCCTACCACACACAATATACAAAAACTAACCCAAGATGGATCAAGGATCTGAATGTAAGAACTAAAAATTATAAAACTTTTAGATGAAAACAGGCAAAATCTTCATGACCTTGGATTAGGCAATGGTTTTTCTCTTTCTTTAAAATAAAAATATATTTGTTTATTTTAGAGAGTGAGAGAGCACAAGGGAAGGGGCAGAAGGAAAGAGAGTCTTAAGCAGACTCCATGCCTAGCATGGGGCTCCATATGGGGCTCAATCTCACAACCTCAAGATTACAACCTGAGCTGAGACCAAGAGTCAGATTCTCAACTGACTGTACCACCCAGGCACCCCAGGCAATAGTTTCTTGAACGTGACATGAAAGCATAAGGCACAACAATAAAAAATAGGTTTATTGGACTTCACCAAAATTATAAACTTTTGTGTATCAAAAAATGCCATCAATAAAGTGGAAAGACATCCACAGAATGGAAAAACATATTTGTTTTCATATCATATATGAAATTGTATATCTGATAAGCAAGTTGTAAGTAGAATATATAAAGTACTTAAAATTCAGTAATAAAAAGACAATTAAACAATGGTCCAAAGGATTTGAATAGACATTTTTTCAAGAAGATATACAGATGGCCAATAAACACATAAAAAGATGGTCAGTGTTATTAGATGTTAGGAAAATGTAAATCAGAACCACAATGAGATAGCACTTCACATTCACCAGATTGGCTATACCCAAAACAAAACAACTAGATAATAAAAGAATTGGAAGTGGAGAAGTCAGAACCATCATACACTGTGAATGGGAATGTACAATGATGCAAAGCCTTTTGAAAATAGTCCAGCATTTTCCCAAAAGGTTAAAGTAGCTATTATTTGTAAGTATATGAATATGCTGTAAACCAACAAATGCACTCCTCAGATATATGTCCTAAATAAATTCTCATTCATTTGTATAGGAGTATAGAGAACTATCACCTTATAATTGTCAATGGAAAACTGGGTGTCTGTCATGGAAGAGTAAATAGATAAGATGTTGTGGATGAGTTCTATAATATAGATTAGATGTATGCTGAAAAACATGAACTTTAAAGACATACTACTGGATGCAGAGTGTAAAAATTCATGCAAAACTGCATCACACGGGGATCTCTGGGTGGCGCAGCGGTTTGGCGCTTGCCTTTGGCCCAGGGCGCGATCCTGGAGACCCGGTATCGAGTCCCACGTCAGGCTCCCGGTGCATGGAGCCTGATTCTCCCTCTGCCTATGTCTCTGCCTCTCTCTCTCTCTCTCTCTCTCTCTGTATGACTATCATAAATAAATAATTTTAAAAAATTAAAAAAAACTGCATCACACATATTTTGCACAAGAATACACACAAAAAGAAATACAGCTGGCCCTAGAACAACACCGGATTAGGAACACTAATTGGACCTACCCAATTGAAGATGTGTGTATAACTTTTAACTCCCAAAACTTAATAGCATACTATGGACCAAAGCATTATTGAAACAATTAGCACATATTTTGGATGTTACAAGTATTATATATTTCTATTTTTACAATAAGGTAAGCTAGAAAAAATGTTATTAGAAAAATCAGGATGCCTGGGTGGCTCAGAGGTAGAGTGTTTGCCTTCTTCTCAGAGCATGATCTCAGGGTCCCAGGATCAAGTCCGATATCGGGCTCCCTGCATGGAGCCTGCTTCTCCCTCTGCCTGTGTCTCTGCCTCTCTCTCTCTGTGTGTCTCTCATGAATAAATAAAATCTTTACAAAAAAGAAAATCAGCTGAGTGAAGTAAGTCAGTCGGAGAAGGGCAAACATTATATGTTCTCATTCATTTGGGGAATATAAATAATAGTGAAAGGGAATATAAGGGAAGGGAGAAGAAATGTGTGGGAAATATCAGAAAGGGAGACAGAACGTAAAGACTGCTAACTCTGGGAAACGAACTAGGAGTGGTAGAAGGGGAGGTGGGAGTGAATGGGTGACGGGCACTGGGGGTTATTCTGTATGTTGGTAAATTGAACACCAATAAAAAATAAAAGATTAAAAAAAATAAAATGTAGAAACACACACAAAAAAAATCTCTTGCTACATAAGGTAATAATTTAACTTATATTATGTCTCACCTTCAGTTTGCTCCCTCCTATTCCTCATTTGTACAGTTTGTCTGAGGTCTTATATAATTAAACCTGTACTCTGTGTTTCATTTACTTTCAGTATTATCACTTGGCTTCCTACTATGTCAGACGAAAATATTAACACCCTTACATTTCCTCATTCCTCTGATTTGCTAGGGTTTTTTTTTTCATGTTTATTTATTTATTTGAGAGAGAGAGAAGGGAGAGAGCATGAGTGAGTGCAGGGAAATGTGGGAGAGAGAGTTTTAATGGTACAGGATTCAGTCTCAAGATCCTGAGACCATCACCTGAGCTGAAACTAGGAGTCACATTCTTTTTTTTTTTAATTTTAATTTTAATTTATTTATGATAGTCACAGAGAGAGAGAGAGAGAGAGGCAGAGACACAGGCAGAGGGGAGAAGCAGGCTCCATGCACCGGGAGTCCGACGTGGGATTCGATCCCGGGTCTCCAGGATCATGCCCTGGGCCAAAGGCAGGCGCCAAACCGCTGCGCCACTCAGGGATCCCTAGGAGTCACATTCTTAACTGACTTCACTACCCAGGCACCCCTTCATTTGCTGGCTTTTATGAGATGGACCTGTTCTTTTTTTCAAAGTGTGTGTATATTTGTGTGTATTTAAATTTGTTTTGCCATGTCTGTTTCTTTTGGTCAGACCTTTAGAGTTTAATCTATTTTGTTAGTATTTACGAGAACTAGATTCTGGATTTGTTTGACCCTTTGTATTGGGTCTTTGTTGGTTTTTGTAACAGTTTTTCCTTCGATGATAGTAACTTGGATTTTTTTTAAAGTTGTATTCTAGTTACAATAAAATCTTTCCTTCCTTCCAAAACAAAACAAAACAAAAAAACAAAAAAGAAAATCATAAGGAAGAAAAAAAAAAAGAAAATCATAAGGAAGAGAAAATGCACTTATAGAGCTGTATGATATTTACTAAAAAGGAATCCAAGTATAAGTGGATCTGACAATTCAAACCTGTGTTGTCCAAGAGTCAATTGTACATCAAATGAAATAATATTCTATGGGTAAAGGAGTGAATGAAAGTGTTCCATGGGGGCGGGGGGGGGGAGGAATAAATACAAAATTATTTTATCATATTTTACCACATTTTCTAGGATTTAAATTTAATCATACTGAAAACAAATTCTGCAATTTGCTTAAAATATTCCAGCAGGAATCGTTTTGAAAAGTGTGAAGGGGCTAAAAGGAACAAGAGTTCTTGTCAATGCACAGAAGAAAGAAAAATACATAAAAAATATAAATATTGAAAAAGAAGAAATATGGGGATTCCTGGTGGCTCAGTGATTTAGTGCCTGCCTTCCTACCCGGGGCGTGATCCTGGAGTCCCTGGACTGATTCCCATATCGGGCTCCCTGCAGGGAGCCTGCTTTTCCCTCTGCCTATATCTCTGCCCCTCTCTCTCTCTCTCTCTTTCTCTCTGTGTCTCTCATGAATGAATAGATAACATCTTAAAAAAGAAAAAGAAGAAATACAACTTATTATTTACCAATGATATGATTATGTATTTAGGAAATCTAACTTACAACTAAGTTATTGGAATTGACAAATAAGCTTGACCAGTTTATTGGATACTGGGCCTAGTACAATTTCATGAAAGGGGTGGTAATTCAGCATTTTCTTCTGATTCCTGTCCTGAAAGATAAAATTTTCAATATTTTATCACTAAGTATTATGTGTAATTATTGTGTATATTGTGTAAATTTATTTTAGTTTTAAGGTGGATTTTTCTAAGTTTATAATCATTTCACATATATTTCATATATATTCATATATTTTCAAATTTGCCATTGTAATGTTTTCCATAATGTTTTCTTAATATCTTTACTGATGTTTCAATTTTTATCACTGAAATTGGTAATGTATCCTTTCTGTCTTTTTTTCCTTGGGCAGAGGGAGAGGGTGAGAGAGAATCTCAAGCAGACTCCACATTCAGCAGGGAGTCCTGCTTGGGGCTGGATCCCACATGGATCCTGACCTGAGCCAAAAATCAAGAGTCGGTAGCTTAACCGACGGAGCTACCCAGGTACCTCTTAATTTTGCTTTTTAAAGTTTGCTTTTTATTAGGTTGAAGCTGTTATTCTTGAAACTTCAAACTGTTTCTTTATACACATCTCATAATGCTTTTATCTTCATGGACTATTTAGTCTAGTATTAATACATTTTAAAGTTATAGAAATATTTGAAGCCCGGGACGATGCTCTTTCTCTAGAAAAGATTTTCCTTAGTTTCTGCTAGGTGCTTGAAGAGCGTAACAAAAAAGGTTTGCTCTAATTCAATTTCAATTAGTGAGGTGATTTGGAGTTTGTCTTCAGTCTCTACCAAAGACAATCCATTTCCCCTCAACTTTTACTCCTACAGCGCAGCTCTTTCGGATTGCTCACCTCCCTACCCCAACTTCCTCCCGACCCCCTCCTACCGAGTGGCTAAAGTCATGCTCAGTTTTCTTTTTTCTTTTCTTTGCTTTCTTTGCTTGCTTTCTTGATCTTATTTATTTATTCGTGAGAGACACAGAGAGAGAGAGGCAGAGACACAGGCAGAGGAAGAAGCAGGCTCCATGCAGGGCTGCTCAGTTTTCAATAACAGAATCTAGGAGCCACCGAAGAAGACACTCGCAGCCTAAGGTGGCACAATTCCGTACAAATTCACTCTGGCTTTCTAGGAGTTAATACCCAGAGCCTCAGGGTACCCGGAAGTAATTGTGCTTTAGGAGGCGGAACTGAGAGCGTCATTTTTCTTCTGCATTCTGGGAGGTGTAGTCCGGGGCTTTTGTAGCCTGGAGCACTTCCGCTTCTGGACGGCCTGACGAGGGAATTGTGGGAAGTGGTGCAGGAGCTCCCTCTAGTAGGGAGGAGACTCTCTCGATAGAAGTAGGGCTGCGCAGCTTCCCATCTTCCTGTCAGGTAGATGTGTTTTCCATCCCCGGGACTCTCTTTTTTCTTTTCTTCTTTTCTTTTCTTTTCTTTTCTTTTCTTTTCTTTTCTTTTCTTTTCTTTTCTTCTTTTCTCTTTCTTTCTTTCTTTTCTCTCTCTTTTCTCTCTCTCTCTCTCTCTCTTTTTTTTTTTTTTTCCACGGGGACTCTTTCAAGCCGGGAACTCCCCATGGCCTGGGCGAGGAGTCAGCGGGGCCCTAGTTCTCGGGGAAGGTGCGAGAACCGCGGCCGGCGGGCGGGGGTGGAGTTGGTAGAGTTGCGTTCCTCTCCGCTAAACCTCTCGTGAGGAGCGCCTGGTGCTCCTGGGAGTTGGGCCGGCCCGTCTCCTGGCGCTCCAGGCCGCTTTCCTCACCTGCCGGTCAGCTCTGCCACTTCCAAGCAGAACAGCGTTGTGCGATTTACATAATTTCTCTTAGTCTTGCTATCCTCATCTCTCAAGTGTCATTCATTGGTAGTGGTCCATTATCATTTTATACGAATTAATTCATGAAAAGACCTCAACAGCCTTGTGGGGGTAGGGAATCATGTTTTACTTAATGGACTTTATCTGAGGGAATAATATATCTTATCTCCCCTGTTAGATACACAGTTCAGGGAAAAACACCTTGGTTCAACTCCCACAGTGATAGGGACGCCACATTATTTTCTCGGATCTTTACGTTTAAAGGGGACAAAGCCTCAACCTTTTATTTTTAAATTTTTGAATTTAAAGCCAGACTTTTGAAAAACGCTTCTGGATTTTAAACTTGGTAAGAAGGTTATTTGATCTCTAACATGTGTGTCTAAAGGTCAGAGAAAAGATCCAAAAAAGCACTTGGCTTCCTGTGGGAAAGCTCCATGGTTTCCTATGCTCTAAGAAAAAGGGCAGGAAGAATGCATCTTTTGGATAAGGAATTTTTTTTTTCCTTTTTGATTACTCTTGGTAAGTTTACCTTGTTTGCCCAAAACTTAGAGCTAGTAAGAGGAAGAACTGCCATTTGAACCCGTGGTGTTAGACACTTAAATCTTTGCTTTTAATATCAATGTTGTATTTTTTTTAATAGTACAGGAAATAATTCTGTATATAGTTTGAGGACGTCTTTTTCTATCAAATTTGAAAGATGGTTTAGGGCTTTATACTTTATATATTCTAATTACAGAACGAATGCATTCCCGTTATAGAGAGATTAGGACATACAAAAATTTATGTAAAAAGGAGAGAATAGGAATACCCATAATCAAAAAAAAAAAAAAAAAAAGGAATACCCATAATCTCAGGGTTTAGAGATAACCTCTGTTAACATTTGTAATGCATTTATGCATTGGTGGTGTAGTGTGCATGGTAGTTCTTCCTTAAATTTTTATTATGTAAAATCTCAAATGTACACAATCAGGGAAAACACCGTAATGCACCCCACTCCACACACAAACACACATCAGTCATCTGCAACCCTTGTCAACATTTTTCTTATCTTATTTCATCCATTCTCATTCTCACACAAAATACTTTTTTGGGGAGTTGGGGGAAGGAGAGCTGACATACTTCTTTTAGGTAGGCTCCATGCCCAGCGTGGAGCCCAGTGCAGGGATTGAACTCACAACCTTGAGATGGAGACCTGAGCTGAGATCAAGAGTTGGATGCTTAACTGACTGAGCCACCTTGGCGCCCCTGAGCTGCTGTATTTCCCCCGTCTTCCTACCTTGATAGAAGCGCGAACTCTCCTCACTGTAGCATTCCAGCTGTTCTATCTTTAAATCTCAAGCCGAATTCGTAGGTTTTCAGGATGATTTGAAAGTTATCTAGGTAATTTGGTGGGGACAGGTGACTTGGGGCCCCTACGCTTCCGCCATCTTGCCCCGCCTCCGAGCTGCTGTATTTTAAACCAAGTCCCAGTCATGGAGTCACTAGAGTTCAAAATCCATTAACAAATTGATTATATATAGAGAGCAAAGGAGAATAAATGTTAATTCAGGGTTTTCATTCCTGGCAACTAGGAGGATGGTAGTTACATAAGCTAGGAGATATAGAAATAGTGAGCTTTGAAGAGGAATAGTTATGCATTTGGTTTCTTGGAGTTTGACTTGGTATAGTCATCTAGATCTTAGTGTTTTTAAAACAATTTTATTTAATTATTCATGAGAGACACAGAGAGAAGCAGGCTCCCTGCGGGGAGCCCAATGCAGGACCCTATCCTGGGACCCCAGGATCACAACCTGAGTTGAAGGCAGACGCTCAATCACTGAATCACCCAGGTGCCCCTAAATCTTAATTTTTGATTTGTTTCTCCCTTCGGTGCATGCTACTTTGCTGCAGGTGTGTCCCATTCTTTACAGTGTGCTCTGCACCCAGCCAGAGACTTGGCAGAAGTTCCTCAATGTTTGTGGTTAGTGTAGCTGCCCAACATCCTGCAACATGGGCCTGGAGGTCAGTTGGATTTTACTCAGAATTCCTTAAATGGATTTTTTTTTCCTTAAATGGATTTAGAAAATGATAAAAGGGAATAACAGAGACTTTAGTTATCCTTTATCTCACTTTCAGCGGGTTGTAGAATCTGCCAGTTTTTTTTTTTCCCCACAGCATTTAAAAATTGATGTACAATTGTTGGTAGTATTTTAATGATCTTAAAGCAAGGTTACTAAACCAACCATCCCTCACTGATGTTTTTCATCATCTGAGGAAAATATTTACTTTTTACAGAGTCAGAGTTTCCAGTGCCCTTACAGGTATTTATCAATACGTTCCTCATATCAATCTGATTGTTACCTCCATTTTACAAGTGAAGAAAAAAGGGACTGAGTTCACAGAATAATTGGCAGGAGTAGTATTTTAACCTAAGCAGCCTGATTCCGAGTCTGTAGTCTTTGTTACTACATATTGCTTTTTATTAGTGTACAAGACAAAAACCCACAAGAAGTCTTACTGGAGCGAGGAATATTTAAGCTGTAGATGAAGACTATGCCCTGGAAGTGAATGGAGCAACTAGATATGATATAATGAACAGCAGATACAAAGAAGCTTTTTTTTTTAGAAGTCCAAGTTATTCTCTATGGCTGGACATGAATAGAAAGTGGATTTGAAGAGGAAAAAACATGGAAGTTTCCTGTTTGTGTGACATGCTAAAGTATTTGGAACTTCTCTTGAGGGCACCAGATAGAAATACAGATGAAAATAACTGAATTTCCATGACATGCTGTATCTCTCTGGCATCATCAATTGATTGAAATGAAATATCTGTTCATGTAGATAATACAAGATGTGGCTAGTGAGTAGTTTAGCACTCAGGCTCTGATTGTCAAATGCCAAATGTTGAAACTTGGCTTTAGTGCTTGATAATTGAGCAACATGGACAAATTACTTAAACCTTCCTCTGTCTTTGGCTCCTAAACTGTAAAATGAAGGAAATAATAATATTTACCTAAAAAAAGTTGTGACAAGAGAATCCCAGAGTTGAAAGTGTTTGGGATAGTCCCTAGCATACACTAAGTACTTCATAAGAGAGTGTTGTGTGTAATGGAAGGAATACATGTTTTTTATTGAGAGGTAGATGGAAAAGGAAAAGAAGCCTCAGTCCTTTTCACTGGCACAGAAAGGAATTGCAGGACAGTGAAATGAAAGTGAAGTTGTGTAAGTACACTCCAAGGGAGGAGTAAGCCAATCAACAGAGACAATGCACCTCCCCTGCCCAGGACATACTCCAGGGTGTGGGCTTATCTCAACTTTTTCTTTTGGGCTGGTCTTAGGGTCCTGACATTTGAGTGACAGACCTGGATTATATAATAACTAGCCAACTACACATGTCCTTTCCCAAAATATATTGGAAATGCCTGGGCAGGGTAGGAAACTGCGACACTATTTCTATTCTGGAAATAGGTCAAATAAGGACAAGAGGCTGCTTTCTGCCCAAGTGCAACAAGCACAACAAACTTAACTCTTCCTCTGCCAGGATGTTGTAAACACAAATCAACAGGATGGGATAAGGTGGTCCCTGGGCAATCCTTGTTTGGGGCTCTCCATCAGGACATCTAAGGCCCATTCTCCTGTAGTCAGTCATGCCTGACTTCCTGCCTAACGTTCAGTAAATAAGATCTGAAAACATATATTGTATTGAATATATGGATATTTCTAGGTATTCCTCTCTGCTCCCCATCTTTATTTCTTTGAAACATCAGTTCTATCATAGATTTGAGCAAATAACAATAGTTCTTTACAGCGACCATTGCATAAAAATGTAATTAACAATAATGTATTCATCCTTCAAACTCAGAAATCTGAGGAATGATTGCAAACCCCCCAGTTGGGAAATTGATCATACATGTGTTCTGAAGCTTGTCTTTTTACTCTGAGTATGCCTTAGTTAACTTAAAAGTCAAGTTCTGAATTATTTGTGCTATTCACAAAAGTTGACATCTACAATATATTCTGTCTTCATTGCATCTTTTTAAAAATCTCTCATCCTTTTTTTTTAAGATCTAAAAAGTGACTGAAACTGCAAAATAAAGACTATCATTTTATCCCTTCTTTGTCTAGTAGTAGTGGATACAATTTTATTTTGTAAAGATTCACGTGATCTGCTTGTTACAAACTTATTTTATTCTAAGACTGACTATTCGAGTATCAGCTAAGTATGTTTTGTCAATTGGAAAAAAAAAACTCAACTTCACTGGCGCCAGAGAACTGCTTTATGCCTGCAAAATAAGAAACCATAACGCGGATTCTGCAAGTTGCAGTCCTCGAACTACCAAAGGGGAGATTTGCTAGAGGGTGGGGAAGGAGGTGGCTTACGGGGGCTGACATAGTTCTCCCTCCTCTTGGGGGCTCTGGGAACTGTAGTCCTCAACTCTGTCGGGAACCAAGGATCCGCTCCAGCGCTTGTTCCCCTTGGGGGCGTCTTGGGACATGTAGTTCCGGGGCGCCGCGGAGTCGGAGGCACTTCCGCCCCGGAAAAACAAGGCGGCCGCCATGTTTTCGGAAGTCCGGAGGTGAGTCAGGCTTGCACCCCACCCCCGACGCCTCGGAGCCCTCCCGGCCTGAGCGTGGGACTAGTCGCTACTTCGCCGGCCGTCTTAGAATGGAGAAGTCGCGGCCGCCGGCGAGGGCTGAGACACGGAGGGCAGACGCTCTCCTCCCCCTCTTACCAAGCGGCGCTGCTGCTCGCATCGGTACACTACCTGGCGACTTGTTCTTTGCGCCCTACGGTCTTCCTCCGCAAAGGAGCGAGCGAGCGGGAAAACACGGGAGGGTTGTGATTCGCAGGAAACGGGACGATACGTGTTCAAAGCTTAGAACGGTGGCGGCACGGGTAGCGGGGTGGCTCTTGCTATTGGGAACGCGAGTTCTGCCGCCCGCGCCCGTTGGCCTGGAAGCCCCAGCGGAGGGAGGGAGGGAGGGAGGCAGGGAGGCCGGGGCTCTGGGAGCGATGACTCGGCCCTGCGGTCGTCCTCCCGGACGCTGAGCTCTTCCCGAGCTTTACCCACCTCTCCGTCGGGAGGGCCCGAGGACCCCGCGCTCGCCCTGGCCATGGCCGCGGGGCCCCTTTCCTCACAGTCCCCGACTCGGGAAAGGAGAGGAAGGACGGACCCCCTGGCTCCTCCACCCGCCGCCCCGGGTGCCTCCCAGCCAGAGTACTTTCTTGGTCTGTCCTCTTCCGTTTTCAGTTCATTGGGTTTCCTTCCCTGAGTAAATTACTGCTGGGAAAATGTTGCAAGTGTTTGTTGCACCAATCTGCGGCATGTTTGATCTTGTTAACATGTGTCAATGTGTGTATTCTAAATATACTTTCCTAAAAAAAAATATTAATTTATTAATCAGAGACACAGAGGGAGAAGCGGGCCCCCTCCGGGGAACCTGATGCGAGCGAGACTCCATCCCGGGACCCCGGGATCACACCCTGAGCCAAAGGCAGACACTCAACTGCTGAGCCACCCAGGTGCCCTATATGTATTTGTTTTTAAATTGATCGCATTGTATATTTCTTTTGCTCTCCTTTCTTCAGTTTTGTTTCTTTTTGTTTGCTCTCAACTGGTTTGGAATAAAAAACGGTTGTCTGTCCCAGATACTGAATTTAATCAGCGTGTGTTCTCATTCTGAGAAACGTAGAGTTTTAACACATACTTGATATCTGATGATGGCCCCTCACAACCACCACCTTTTTTAAACTGGAGGGCAAGAGGGCACCTTGCCCTCAGGGTGCTAAACAGCTGAGCCACCCAGGGATCCTCTAGGATGTATTTATTTTTAAAATATTTTAGAAGTGAAGTGAGGCAGGGGAGAGGGAAAGAAAGAATGTTAAGCATGGGGGCAGCCCCGGTGGCGCAGCGGTTTGGCGCCACCTGCAGCCCAGGGCGTGATCCTGGAGACCCGGGATCGAGTCCCACGTCGGGCTCCCTGCTTGGAGCCTACTTCTCCCTCTGCCTGTGTCTCTGCCTCTCTCTCTCTCTCTCTCTCTGTGTGTGTCGCTCATGAATAAATAAATAAAATATTAAAAAAAAAGAATGTTAAGCATGCTCTATGCCCAGTGCAGAGCCCAAGGTGGGGCTGGATCTCATGACCTTGAGATCACGACCTGAGCCAAAATCAAGAGTGGAATGCTTAACTGACTGAGCCATCCAGGCATCCCAGGAGTGTATTTATTTTTATTTACACTGTTCAGAACTGGTGTATATGAACTTAGCAATTATCTTTTGAATTAAGACTTCTCTGACATTTCTTCTGTTCTCTTTTCCTCATATTCCTTCTATTGGACAAATGTTGGAGCCTTTCAATCTATCTTCTGTCTTGATACTTTGTATCTTTATTTTTTACCTTCATGTTCATAGGATAAAAGGCTTTTTACCAATAATCGTTTTTTACTTCATGAAGTAAATTGGAAATGATGCTAATAACAGTGTGGATAAAATGTTATTAGGTGAGCAACAAATTCTTAAGAAATTTATTAATGTATGTACTTATTTATTTTTAGATAAGAAGGAATTTTAAGTCAGAATTAGGATTTTCAGAGAATAAAGATGATTTTCATAGGAGAGCATTAATACATATAGTCCAGATATCTTTCAGGTCTTTTTTGCTGTTGGTGGAAAAGACATCTGCAGATAAGACTTTATGATGCAGACTATCATCTGCTTTTTTGCAGCTGCAAGAAAAAGGGACTCCTGGTTCTTTGAACTTTCCATCTACTCATTTAATCCGAGGAACAACCTTATGAGGTGGGTATGATTTGCAATTCTTATATTCATGTGCAGATGACCTCAATGAGGCACGGAGAGTTTTTTCTTTAACACCCCCTATGTTATATAGATGGTAAGTATCATTTCTAGGATTTAAACCTAGGTCTTTGGCTGTAGAACCCACTTAAAAAAAAATCTACATGTTAACAGTGCTATTCATTTTCTATCATCCTCAGGATGAGAAATTCTTATAGTAGGGATACTGCATTTGGTTGTACAGTGAACTGTACAGTTGTTCACTGTCCAATGGCCCCAGGCTGACAGACTTAGTAGTTGCAATCTGCTCCATGCTCTGCTTACCGTGCTATATGTGGCTACATCTGCCTGGAAGTAGGAGAGCTATTGTATAATTTCTGCAAAGATCGACATGGGCTTGTGGCACCCCTGGCCTGCATCTCATGGCTTCTTTGTCCTTTCCCAGTTATGCCTCCTCAGGACTCTGACCTTCCCCAGAAGGAGCAGGAGAAAATGAGCAAGTTTCAGGTAAGGCATTCTTTTCTGTCTCCTCAGATATGATTTAATTTCTAAAAAATTAGGCACATCTTTTTCCTCTTCCTTGGAAAAGTTAGTGGAAAACAGATTTTGAGTACATGTTGTATGCCAGGCTATGTGTGTGCACGTGTGTTTTGTTTTATGTTTATTATGTCACAAAACAATCTTTTTTTTCCCCACAAAACAATCTTTGGAAAAATAATACAAATTTGAAATAGACCAGAAAAATTTACACTTACAACTTGGCTTTCAAACCGCCTCTTTTCACTTTCCCATATGATTTTTTCACTTGCATTCTTAACTCTGTAATATTGGAACTGGCAGGATATATAGTTGAACCTCAAATAATGCAGGGGTTATTTGACCTCCTCCTCCACAGTTAAAAATCCATGTAGAACTTTGACTCCTTAGAGACTTGACCTTAGCCTACTATTGATCAGAAGCCTTATCAAGAACATAAACAGTTGGTTAACATAAATTTTGTATGTTCTACGTATCCTATGTTGTGTCTTATAATAAAGTAAACTAGAAACGGGAAACTATTATTAAGAAAATAATAAGAGAGGATACATTTATAGTACTATAAAAAACCAATGGGCACCTTGGTGGCTCAGTCAGTTAAGTGTCTGTCTTTGGCATTGGTCATGATCCCAGGGTCCTGGGATCAAGTCCTGCATTAGATTCCCTTCTCAGTGGAGAGTCTGCTCCTCCCTCTGCTCCTCCCCCCTGCCTGTGTACTCTCTCTCTCAAATAAATAAATAAAATCTTTAAAAAAAAAGTCTTCATATAAGATAGACCCATGCCATTCGAACCCTTGTTGTTCAAAGGTCATCTGTGTTTATATACATTAGAGAAAGGCTTAATAGCTCTTATAAAGATAGTAAGATGAGGAAAAACCAAGTTGGAATATGAGTAAAATGAAATATCAAAGCAAACTTATGATGAAAATAATGATCATTAATAAATAAATGTGTGCAAATGTTAACAAAGGCTTTCTATTTATTTATTTCACTTAGATTTCCGAAAATTTTTTTAAAAAGGAGTTATGTCCTGTTTGGCCAGAGTCTAGAGATTCAGGAACACTTGTACTGTCTTGCATGAAAGGTGAATTGGGAAAACCTTTTGAGAGGGAAATCTGCCATTGTGCTTAGAAAATTTTGGAAGTGTTTATTCTATGACCTTATAGTTGCTACTTTTAGCCAAGGTCTCTGTAAAAGGATCTTTGCAGTGTTGATTACAATTAAAAATCTATAACTAATTATACATGATTTGGATTGATTAAAGATAAATCATGATTTCTAAGGAATGTTATATTCTGTGGTTGCAAAATGGAATGAAACACTCTAACAATAATAATTGTTTGGATTTATTGAGCAATTTGCTCACATGCCGGGCACCATTCTATGAGCTTTATACATACTTATCTAATGTTTTCAAACACCTTGTGGTTTAGACATCATTAAAGAGAAGAGAAAATTGAGATAGTGGGAAGTTAAGGAATTTCCCCAGGATCCTAGAATTAAAACTTTGAAATTTGCAAAAAAAAAAAAAGGGGGGGGAGCAAAAAAAAAAAAAAAAAAGAAATTTGACCTCAATGCCTTCACCAGCTGTGAATGCTGCAGGTGGATACAACATATACATTGAAACAACAGAAGAGCTGTGTGTCTGTCCTGGAGGGCTATTGAAGGCCTGTGAATATTGCAAACATTAAAAACTGACAGAATCCAAGCTTTGTTGGGTGGTTGGGAGGGGACATTGATGGGGGACAACTGCCGGGCTAAAATCTGCCTGGGTTCCCTTCTAGGTTGAAAACAATTTTTTGGTAATCCTCTTTGGAGATTATGGGATTGAGGTTGTGTGTGTTTGATGTTGTAGGAGGTAGTGACGTTCAAGGACGTGGCTGTGGTCTTTACCATAGAGGAGCTGGGGCTGCTAGACTCCACCCAGAGGAAGCTGTACCGAGATGTGATGGTGGAGAATTTCAAGAACTTGGTCTCAGTGGGTGAGAACAGGAGCCCTATGACACCCCCTTGAGAGTCGGTGTCCTTAGTTGTTGAAAGCTCTGGACCTTTTGAATTGGTTCCCTAACCCTGAAGACACAAGTTTTTCTAAAACCTGGGACTGCAATCTTGGTCTTTCTGCTGAGGCAAAATTCTGTTCAGGGGTGATTTTTCCCCCAGGTGACATTTGGCAATGTCTGGAGACAGTTTGGATTGTTACAAGTTGGGGGGGGTGGTTTGCCACGGGCACCTTGTGGCTACCAATGCTGCTAAACCTCCTACAGGGATCCCTGGGTGGCGCCTGCCTTTGGCCCAGGGCGTGATCCTGGAGACCCGGGATCAAGTCCCACGTCGGGCTCCCGGTGTATGGAGCCTGCTTCTCCCTCTGCCTATGTCTTTGCCTCTCTCTCTGTGTGTGTGTGTGTGTGTGTGTGACTATCATAAATAAATAAAAAAATTAAAAAAAAATAAACTTCCTACAATGCACAGTACAACCCCCATGACAAAGAATTAGTTGGTCTAAAATATGAGTAGTGCCTCAGTTGAGAAACCCTGTTTAAATTAATTATAAGTGGGAAACATAAATTATAAACGGGCTTCTATACTGTGTCTTTTAAATACTTTTTAAAGTTTTGGTCATGACCCACTAGTGCATCATGGAATTAATTTAGTATCTTGTGCTGGCATTTTTTTTTAAATGAAATAGGATAAAATGAAATAAGGATAGAAACTATTAGAGTTCCTTATCAAGACCTACTCACATTGTAGCAAAACTGACTATTTGCAGTAAGTGCTGTGAGAGTGTGGGAAATAGGATGAGAACAGACATTGGCTAAATCTAATTTTATCTCTATCTAGCCATGACCTAGGTCATGACCTAAATTTATTTATTACAGTTCATGATCAGAAAAGTCCCTAAAATATCACTAGAGATTCTGAGGATTGTAGAACTTGGACAAAAATACACTTTAGCTGTGTGTTTACCTTAAAAATGTATACCTTTTCATAGGACATCTTCCCTTCAAGCCAGATATGGTATCCCAGTTGGAGGCAGAAGAAAAGCTTTGGATGATGGAAAGAGAAACCCAAAGAAATGGGTATTCCAGTGAGGACCACGTGACTGTTCCTTCAGGTACCAGCTAATCTGCTTCTCACCACGTCCATGGTTACCACCCTTGTCCAAGTACTATCCTCTCTTTCCTGGACTGTGACAGCAGCCTCCATGTTGGTCTCCCTGCCTCCTCCCTTGCATTCCTGTTGTCTGTTGTCCACATGGTACCAGTGATTCTTTAGAAAGCAAGTGAAGTCATGCCATTCCCATGCTGAAAACCCTCCAAAAACTTCCCATTTCGCTCAGAGTCCTCCCTGTGGCCTGCAAGACCCTACCCAATCTGAATTCCTCACCAGGTTCACCTTTGATCAACCTTGGTTTTATCCTGGTTCAGATCATTCCTTGCATCCTGGCTCCCCTGGAGTGTTCTCCCTGCTGTTTCAGGGCCTTTGACTAGCTTCCCCTCTGCCTAGGCATAGAATCCGCAGCCACTCTCTTATTAAATAAGGTCTTTGCTCGGATTTCATCTGTCTGCATCAGCTAGGTCTTCTGTGTCTGCCATTTAAGACATCATCCTCTCCCCGTTCTCCATCCTCTCACCTTGCCTTATTTTGTGTCTAAGTACTGATCAGCTCCTGACCTACTAACACATTTTTATTTACTTGTTCACCATCTGTCTTTCCATGAAGTAGGAATCTTGGCAGTTTCATTTGTTGTGTCTACTCAAAGCCTCGGATGGTCCTTCTGCATAGGAGGTGATCCTGTGCACTTGTTAAATGAATAGGTTATTTAAATAGTTACTGTCCTTGTAGAAGTGAATTGTGATACCAGCCTTTTCCGAATGGGAGGAATGCCTGGTCCATGTCCCAAGCCTACTGATTTCCTTCCCACCTCGCCTTTCACTGCCCCCCTCCTTTCTCCTGTCCGCCCTGTCTTCATTTTTTTACCTCACTTCTCCATGTCCTTTCCTTTCTCTTGAAATTTATATATTTCTCAGTTCTACGATTTTGAAATTAAAAATTCAATATTCCCAGAGCAAGCAAATTTGTGTGCTCTCCTTTCTGCTTGAAAGATGAAGTGGAGGGATCCCTGGATGGCTCAGCGGTTTCGCGCCTGCCTTTGGCCCAGGGCGCGATCCTGGAGACCCGGGATCGAATCCCACGTCGAGCTCCTGGTGCATGGAGCCTGCTTCTCCCTCTGCCTATGTCTCTGCCTCTCTCTCTCTCTCTCTGTGTGTGTGACTATCATAAAAAAAAAAGAAAGAAAGAAAGATGAAGTGGAGAAGCTTGTCTGCAAATGTGATAAAATAGGTGATGAGTTCTGTGAGTAATAGATGGATGTGCCCCTTCTTTTCTCCTTTCCCTATTTATGTCACTTCATTTTTGATATGTTCAAGATGTTAGATACTTCACTGGTTCTTACTAAGTTTCACTAAGTGCAGATTTAACCAGGAATGATGACCCTAGTAATTACTGTCATTTCTCAGTTTTGCACAATAGTGTAGGAGAAAAGCCACAAGCCTAGGTGAGCTCACAGGGAGAAGAAATGAGAACCAAGCACTGGGCCCTGGGTCCTTCCTACAGTAAGAGGTCAGGGAGAGGAGGAAGATCTCTCTTTTAATAAATCTTGTAGCATTTTCTGCCACCTTTTCTCAAAGTTTTTTTCTTTTTTTTTTTTTTTAAGATTTTATTTATTTATTCATGAGAGACAGAGGCAGAGACATAGGCAGAGGAGAGGCAAGCTCCCTGCAGGGAGCCTAATGCAGGACTTGATCCCAGGACCACAGGATCATGACCTAGGCTAAAGGCAGATGCTCAACCACTTAGTCACCCAGGTGCCTCTCTCAAAGGTTTTTGATGTCTTCAACATCAGCATCATGCCACACATTCAAAAATTGTCCTAAAATGTTCTTTGTAGGTCACAAGAGGCCAAATTAAAGGGCTTATCTTTTGTAAAGATTCTTAAAAACAAAAAGCTTACAGATACTAAAGACCAGCAGACATCACATCTCTATTATTCCTAGAGATGGCTGATAGATTTAGAGCACATTAGTGTGACCAGTGGATTGTTCTGGAACATTCTGGAACATTCCGATGAATGTCTAATGTCTCATTTCTAAGACATCTTTGAATATGTAAATATTTATACTGATTAACCTTAGAAGATAAAAGCTGTTCACAGTGGAATGCTGTGAACTAACTAAACTATGAGAAATTACTGATGCCAGTATGCCAGGCATTTCAGCTCATCAGCTCTCCTGAAACAAGCTCAGGTTGGCTATTTAAAGTGGAAACTGCCTCGTTCATACAGCCAGCTTTGCACTTAACCACCCTCGCCTCTCTCTAACGCCTAAATAATCATAAAACCTATATATGGTGGTTGTTTAGTGGTTTCAAATTGAACATATCCAAACATCAAAAGACACTGATGTACTTGTGGAGACGAGGAGGGTCCTTGTTAGGAAATAAAATTATAGACTTTCTAAAGTTTTCCGGTGCAGGTTGCATCCTGGTGGTATTAACTAGCTGATAAGAAGCTTTTTACATGCTGTAGTGAGTTCTGATACCAAACAACCTGAAGTTGGCTTCACCAAACACCGACTTCCCAGGGTAAGGGCATAGTCCTCCACAAGACTGCCCACCAAGACGCCAGACACCAGCTGGGCTTTCCAGGGCCACTGTCACTTCTAACTTAATTGGCATTCATTAGAATGACAATTCAGGAAAGCTCTACACTTAAAATTATAATTGTATTATAGCAAAAAGAAAACAAATTTGCTAGGGCACCTGGGTGGCTTAGTGATTGAGTGTCTGCCTTTGGCTCAGGTCGTGATCCCAGGGTCCTGGAATCAAGTCCTGCACCAGGTTCCCTGCTTCTCGAAACTTTACCTATGTCTCAGCCTCTCTCTCTGTGTCTCTCATGAATAAGTAAATAAAATCTTAAAATTATATATATATATATCTGCCATTATTCTTTTTGTATATTTTTTTTTTATTGGACTGCGATTTGCCAACATGTATAATACCCAGTGCTCATCCATCAAGTGCCCCACTCAGTGCCTATCACCCAGTCACCCTGTCCCACCTCCCCTTCCACTACCCCTTGTTCGTTTTCTTTTTTTTTTTTTTTTAAGATTTTATTTATTTATTCATGAGAATACACAGAGAGGAGAGAGAGAGAGGCAGAGATGCAGGCAGAGGGAGAAGCAGGCTCCATGCAGGGAGCCCAACGCGGGACTCGATCCAGGGTCTCCAGGATCACACCCTGGGCCGAAGGCGGCGCTAAACCGCTGAGCCACCAGGGCTGCCCCCTTGTTCGTTTTCCAGAGTTAGGAGTCTCTCATGTTCTGTCACCCTCTCTGATATTTCCCACTCATTTTCTCTCCTTTCCCTTTTAATCCTTTTCACTATTTTTTATATTCCCTGTATGAATGAAACATAGAATGTTTGTTCTTCTCTGATTGACTTACTTTTTTTTTTTTTTTTTTAAGATTTTAGTTTTAAGTAGTCTCTATACCCATGTGGGGCTCCAGCTCAACCCCATGATCAAAAGTCACATGCTCTACTGACTGAGCCAGCCAGGTGCCCCAAAAAGAATACAAATCAGAACCAACAAAAGGGAAAGATGCATAGGGTGGGCCTGGTTGCCTCCCATCTCCCTCTCAGGAACCTTAATTTAATGCAATCTAAAGTCTCTTTTGCCATGTACGTATTCACAGGTTCCAGGGATTAGGGCATGGACATCTTTAGGGGGCCATTTGACTAGCCTACCATACCTAGAAATGTGTACACACCTATTGAGACTTTTTCAGCTTATGTTATTAGAATGTAACTTTACATTTAAGGAAATTAATTATTAAGGACTTGGTACTGCCTCCCTCCCTAACATTTTAAGCCAGTGGCTTCCATTTATTTTTAGCCATGATCCTCAATCAAATATTTTATATCTTGACCCAGCATGAATATAATGTTATGTGTGTATGTGTGTGTCTATAGCTAAAACAAGCATTTCATATAGTGGTGTCCTTACTGCTTGTGATATACTTCTCATCTTCTTATTCTAGTTCTATCTTCTCTTTTCTTTTTTCTTTTCTTTTTTTTTTCCTTTCTTTTCCTTTCTTTTCTCTTTTCCTTTCTTTTCTCTTTTCTTTTCTTCTTTTCTTTTCTTTTCTTTTCTTTTCTTTTCTTTTCTTTTCTTTTCTTTCTTTTCTTTTCTTTTCTTCTTTTCTTTCTTCTTTTCTTTTCCCTTCCCCTTCCCCTTCCCCTTGTCCAATTTGTGAAATTGGTTCCATAGTTCATTAATGCATCCCAACAATTTCAAAAATTCTATTAGAGATAATGTAATGAAGAAAACAAAACACATGTTTTCTTTGTGACTATTTCATTCTAATGGGTCTAAAAAGATAAGAACTAGTTAGGAAGTATGCAGTAAGTCGAGTAATATGTGCTGTAGGGAAAAGTAAAGCAGGTAAGCCAAATGTAGAGACTCAAAGGTGTATGGGAGTAGGGAGGAATTATTTTATATCAGGTGGTAACGAAGGCATTTTAGTGGGGACCTGGAGGGAATGAACGAAAAAGCAAGCTGTGCAACTTTCTGGGAGAAAGCCTTCCACACCAGCTTAACTCTCCTCTTCCTTTTCAGGGTGCCCTTGAGAGTCTCCACTGTGTTCTGTTTCTTTCCTTCTCCCAGGTCCTTTCTTGGTCATACAAGATTTGTTTTCCCTTTTCCATTTCTTTTTTAGAGCCCTGAATGACTAGCAGGTTTAGAACAATGAGTGTTAGTATTCCACTCACTTCCCAAATTTACTCTTGGGAGATGATTCCTGCCAGGACCTAAAATATCATTTAATGCCTACAATCTCAGCTTTTATAGGCTACCTGGGTAGAATCCCTCTTGTCATAAGCCTACTAAGGAACAGGTTAGTAGGCTTTTAATGGATGTTATTGTAAGATGGAGTGTGGATTGTCTCTGTGGCCTATAGTCATTTGATTTTAAACTTATAACTCTCAAACCATCAAATTTATGATTCTAAATGGGTCACACTTATACTTAGTAGATAAGAGTCTGTTGACCCCATTCTTTGCTTCTACTTCCATAGAAAAACATAAGAGGATAAATGATACTATACAGACATGACTCCCTATCCCCCAAACCCCACTCTGTTCTTTGCTTCCACTAGCATGGAAAAACATAAAAGGATAAATAATATTGTACTGACATAACCCTCCCCCATGACCCTCAGACATGAGGCTTTATGCTATGGCTTAGATGTGAAATCCTGATATTTCTGTACCTAAGCATTTACTTGCCTTCATCTCTGAATATTGCTTTTTCTTATAGGCAGCAAGAATCAAAATGAGATGGAGACACTTCGAAAAGTTGCATTAAAATTCCTTTCAAATGAAGAACTATCCTGCTGGCAAATCTGGAAACAAGTGGCAAGTAATTTAACCAGGTGTCTTCAGAGAAAGCGCTCCCAGTTACAACAAGGCAATTCTATTCAGGTTTCTGAAAATGAAAATAGTGTAATGAATCATAAAGGAAATGGCTCCGCTTACACTGCAAATCAAGAGTTGTCCATTTCAAGAACCCAGGACTCTTCTGGGAATACATACTTTCACGAGTCACAGAATCAGAGTAAAGGTCAGCAAGTTAATACGAAAAATAACCAGCATATATCTGAAGCCTTCATGAAGAAATCACCACTTAATGATCATATTAACATTGACACAGAACAGAAACCTTACATTTTCAACAAATGTGGCAAAAGCATTAGTGATAGCTTTAATCAGCGTATACCTCCGAGACAAGAATTTCATCCATGTCGTGAGTGTGGAAAGGGTGTCAATTATAGCTCGGTGCTTCTACTTCATCAGAATGTTCACACAAGAGAGAAATGCTCTAGTCAGAGCTCACATTTGCAGACGCATCAGAGAATTCGCCCAAGAGAGAAACTCAATAAGTACCATGAATCTGGTGATTGCTTCAAGAAGAGCACTTTTCATCCTCATCAATCTCACCATACAGGAGAGAAGTCCTATAGATGTGACAGTTGTGGCAAGGGATTCAGTAGCAGCACAGGACTTATCATTCATTACAGGACTCACACTGGAGAGAAACCTTATAAATGTGAGGAGTGTGGTAAATGCTTCAGTCAAAGTTCAAATTTTCAGTGCCATCAGAGAGTCCACACTGAAGAAAAACCGTATAAATGTGAAGAGTGTGGTAAGGGCTTCGGTTGGAGTGTTAATCTCCGTGTTCATCAGAGGGTTCACAGGGGTGAGAAACCCTATAAATGTGAGGAGTGTGGTAAGGGCTTCACCCAGGCTGCACATTATCACATACATCAGAGGGTCCACACTGGGGAGAAACCTTACAAATGTGATGTCTGTGGTAAGGGCTTTAGTCACAATTCGCCATTAATATGCCATCGGAGAGTCCACACTGGAGAGAAACCGTACAAATGTGAGGCATGTGGGAAAGGGTTTACCCGTAATACAGATCTTCATATCCACTTCCGAGTTCACACAGGAGAGAAACCCTACAAGTGTAAGGAGTGTGGGAAGGGCTTCAGTCAGGCGTCTAATCTTCAGGTCCATCAGAATGTCCACACTGGGGAGAAGCGATTCAAATGTGAAACGTGTGGGAAGGGCTTCAGTCAGTCATCAAAACTTCAAACCCATCAGAGAGTCCACACTGGAGAGAAGCCATACAAATGTGATGTGTGTGGTAAGGACTTCAGTTATAGTTCAAATCTTAAGCTGCACCAAGTAATTCACACTGGAGAAAAACCATATAAATGTGAGGAGTGCGGGAAGGGTTTCAGCTGGCGATCAAATCTTCATGCTCATCAGAGAGTCCACTCTGGAGAGAAACCCTATAAATGTGAGGAATGTGATAAGAGCTTCAGTCAGGCTATAGATTTTCGGGTACATCAGAGAGTCCACACTGGAGAGAAACCATACAAATGTGATGTATGTGGTAAGGGCTTTAGTCAGTCCTCTGGTCTTCAGTCCCATCAGAGAGTCCACACTGGGGAGAAACCCTACAAATGTGATGTCTGTGGAAAGGGTTTCAGATATAGTTCACAATTTATATACCATCAGAGAGGCCACACTGGAGAAAAACCTTACAAATGTGAGGAGTGTGGGAAAGGCTTTGGAAGGAGCTTGAACCTTCGCCATCATCAGAGGGTCCACACAGGAGAGAAACCCCATAGATGTGAGGAATGTGGTAAGGCCTTCAGTCTCCCCTCAAATCTTAGGGTCCATTTGAGTGTTCACATTAGGGAAAAACTATTTAAGTGTGAAGAGTGTGGTAAGGGCTTCAGTCACAGTTTACGTCTTCAAGCCCATCAGAGAGTCCACACTGGAGAAAAACCATACAAATGTGATATATGTGGTAAGGACTTCAATCACCATTCACGTCTTAAATACCATCAGAAAGTCCACACTGGCAGGAATCGTTAAAAGTGAAGAATGTTAATGCTTCGGTCAGGATGCACATCATCATGTGTTTGGAGAGTCCATGCTGGTAATAAACCATCAAGTATTGAGAGTGGAAAGGGATTCCTCAGCTCTTTCTAACAAATCCGTTAAAATGATAACATGGGACCATAATAACAGGAATAGAACTATAATTCGGGAGGAATGGCTTGCAACTCTTGCCGAGATCCAAGTGATATAAATGGTCTTTAAAACTGAACATATGCCTAAAGATAATGTGTGAAAAGGATATTTGCCAAATACTAGCTAGTTTTGGGGGGGGGGGCGGTCAGGGAGGCTTTTGGATAATTTTCCCTTTAATTTACATTTTATACTTATTTATAGTAACTGTTATTTTTACTAGAGCTATCAAGCTGTGAAAAATGAATAAAATTACTGACTAAAGTTTCCTGACCAAGAACTCATGATTGCTTTATTTCATATGGTATATTAGATTACAATTAAGGAATAGAACCCCAGTGATGAATCTTTGATCTTCAGAAGTAAATTTATATCTGCTGCAGATGTATATAAAAGAATGGTCATTGCCTCATTGTTTACAATAGCAAATAATTGGATTGCCAAAGTATTTTATGATTTAATTCAGTGGAACGCTAGCTAGACATCAAATAGGAGAAGGTAAATTTGTAGTTAAGGATGTTGGAAGATGTCCAGAATATATTAACCTGAAAAAACCAAGCGTGGGATTTTTGTGTAATCACATGAATAGGTACTTGTAGTTCTCGCTAAATAAGATTTTGCTTTCTATATTTTGCATTTCTTTAAACTTACTGTTTTGAAACAATCTAAAGCTACAAAAATGTAAAAATTATATAAAATCTCCTATATACACTTTACTCCAGCAGTTAATATGTTTGAATCATTTGCTCTATGTATGTGAATGTCTATATATACACACATTGATTTCTATGGGTACACAGAATTTTTAACCATGAATATGTTAGAGACCATTTGCCCCTTGCACCCAAATACGTTAAATGTATGTACTAAGAACTAGGATATTTAATTTACTTACATAGCTACAATACAAAGTATAGCATTCAGGAAAATTTATTTTTTTTTAAAGATTTATTTATTTATGATAGACATAGAGAGGCAGAGACACAGGAGGAGGTAGAAGCAGGCTCCATGCCGGCAGCCCGACGCGGGACTGGAGCCCGAGGCGGGACTCGATTCCGGGACTCCAGGATCGCGCCCTGGGCCAAAGGCTGGCGCTAAACCGCTGAGCCACCCAGGGATCCCCGCATTCAGGAAAATTTAATGTTGATACATAGCACTAACTTAAATAGCATCAAACTTTATCAGTTGTCCTCATATTTACCAGATTGCTTCTGGTCCAGAATCCAGTCAAGGATCATACATTGCATTTCAGCTTTTTTTTTTTTTTTTTTTAATATTTAAATCTGGTTCCTTTTTTATTTATTTATTTATTTTTTAAAGATTTACTTATTCATGATAGAGAGAGGCAGAGGCCCAGGCATTGGGAGAAGCAGGCTCCATGCTGGGAGCCGACGTGGGACTTGATCCCGGGACTCTAGGATCGCGCCCTGGGCCAAAGGCAGGCGCAAAAACGCTGAGCCACCCAGGGATTCCCACGTTTCAGTTTCTTTAATCAGGATCACTATCTCCTTGTTTTTAATGACCCTGATATTTTTGAGTGTCTCTTAACTTGGATTTGTCTGAGGCTTTCTCATTATTGGATTTAAATTATGCATTTTTTTGACATATGATTCCCTAAATGATATGTCCTTGGTGTGTCACATAGGAAACATGATATGTTTGTCTGATTATAGGTGAGGTTAACTTGGTTAACTCAAGGTAGTTGTGAGTTGGGTTTTTCCCCTGTGAAGTTACCATTTTTACCTTTGTAACTAGTGATTTGTGAGGAGGTTCTGTACATAGCTTGTTTCTCAATCAATTTTCCTCCACTAGTTTTACCAGCCATTGGAAAATGTGGCGTAAGTCAGCTGTTACTGATGTTTGCAAAAGTGGTTTTCTATAATCATTCCCTCAACATTTGTTAGCAAACATCTGTCCTGTTTACTCATTTACTTTTCACAGATTTGAGCACATCCTTACTGTGGCACAATATGATGTCTCACACTTATTTTGTACTCCCCTATTTCTCCAGAAGCCTTGGTTCTTTACAGTGGGGAATGGTTTTTAGAAATCAAGACCTGGGAAAATAGACCCAAGCCAAAAGCAGATGCTTAACTGACTGAGCCCACAAGTCCCCTTGTGACTTCCTTTCTGGTTATTTAATTTCCAGATTTGGGGGGTTTTCCTGTTCTTTTTAGAAGATTTTATTTATTTATTCATGACAGACACACAGAGAGAGACAGAGAGAGGCAGAGACACAGGCAGAGGGAGAAGCAGGCTCCATGCAAGGAGCCCAATGCGAGACTCAATCCCGGGACCTGGGGATCACGCCCTGAGCTGAAGGCAGATGCTCAACTGCTGAGCCACCCAAGCATCCCTTGGGATGACTTTTTATTGAAATATATGTTAGATACAGAAAAGTGTACAAATTATAAATATACAGCCCCATGAATTTTCAGGGTGTAAAATAACTTGTCTTATGGTTCTTTTTACTGAGGCACAATTTAAATTTATACATCTTAAGTATGGAGTTTGGTGAGTTTTGACAAATGGATACTTCTCTATAACCTGTATTCCTTAGAATGCTGAATACATCTTACAGCACATTCTACCTCTATCTCCCTTATTAAATGCTCTTTTGGGGGATCCCTGGGTGGCTCAGAAATTTAGCGCCTGCCTTCTGCCCAGGGCATGATCCTGGAGTCCGGGGATCGAGTCCCACAGTGGGTTCCCTGCATGGAGCCTGCTTCTCCCTCTGCCTGTGTCTCTGCCTCTCTCTCTCTCTCTGTGTGTGTGTCTCACGAATAAATAAATAAAATCTTTAAAAAATAAAAATAAAAAAATAAAAGTTCTTTTGGCAAACATCAGAATACCCCAGGATTTTGCATTTTGTCTATCCATCTAGGTCCCATGCTCCATCTATGAGGAATATTCTTGAGGTCTATTTTCACTGCACAGAAGCACAAATTAAAGGGTTTCTTAATCTTTACAAACAAACTCACAGAGAATAGTGCCAAGTGGATCCTACTGCCTTCGCGCCTCCTGGAGACAGCTCACATAAGCAGAATAAACTAGCATGATTAAAGGATTACTTTAGAACATTGTGTGTGTGTGGGGGGGTGGATTTTAGAACATTGTTAATGTCTGATCTAGAGTTTCTGTGGCACTTGTATTTATTTATTGCTGTATAACAAGTTATGCTTAAACTTACTGGCTTAAAATCACAAACATTTATTTACAGTTTCTATGCGCAAGGAATCTTGGAGCATGTTTCTGGGTGGCTCTGGCTCGGGATCTCATGAAATCCCTGTCAAGGAGCCGCCATAGCTGTAGTCTTCTGAGGTCTTAGTGGGGCTGAAAGGTCTGCTTCCAAGATAGGCTTATTCACATTGTTGTCGGCAAAATACCTCAGTTCCTCGCTAGCTATTTGGGGGTCTCAGTTCCTTGCCAAGTGGGCCTCTCTGCAGCCCTATCTGAGTGACCTCAAAACATGGCACCTGGTTTCCCCAAGAGCTAGTGGTCTAAGAGAATGGAAAGCAGAAGCCAGCATATGTTTTATGACCTAACCTTGGAAATGATGTAGCATCATTTCTGCCATATTTTGTTGGTTTCAGAGACCGATCCTGATACATTGTGGGAGGGGACCTTTATAGGGGTAAGGATGCCAGGGGGCAGGGATCACTGGGCACCATCTTGTATGTTGACTACCACAGTAGCTTTTGTACAGATATGAACCCACAAAACCTAAAAGATGACATTAACCATTCAGGTTTATCAGAAAATCCAGCCATATTAAGTGACCACAATGGTCATAGGGTTTTTACTCCCATGGGATGTGTCCACTGTGAGAATACATTTTCTAGGTTTTTCTTCTAGTTATAATGTTCATCAGTTGAATATTATACATTAGGACTTCACTGAAATAAAGGAGAATCCTCTCAAATTTAGCTTGTTTAATGTGTGTTTACTAGCTAAGGATATAAAGGTACCATCTCATGGATTCATTATTAGGACAGAGGAAGTATTTCCTTTTGCAAATGCATTCTTTTCATTTTTAAAAAAAATATGTTATTTATTTATCCATGACAGACACACAGAGAGAGGCAAGAGACACAGGTAGAGGGAAAAGCAATCCCCACGCAAGGAGCCCAATGTGGGACTCAATCCCGGGACCTGGGGATCATGCCCTGAGCTGAAGGCAGATGCTCAACTGCTGAGCCACACAGGTGTCCCTTTCTTTTCACTTTTCTGAGGATGTCCTCTCTTTTTTTTCTGTGGAAACTCTTGGCATCACAGGATAATTCATCTGTAAACAACAAAGGACAGATTCAGCCTTTTCTAGCCATTTTTAGTTTGTCTTCTACAAATATGCAGGTGATATAATGTTTTAACTATGACTTTGTAGCTCTTATACACCTGCTGCAGAAAGAGGCAATCATTATTTAGGTGATTATTTTTATGAACAAGAAAGTAAAGTTTTCCTCTGCAAAATCTTTCTGGGACATCTTTTTATTGCTCTGTAGCCTTGTATTTCTATTTTGACCTCATACATTAGTTTTGGTATAACTGTAAATGAGTCTCCTTGGCCCTGAATGGGAAGGAGCCTAATCATTGCCTCTTTGTTTCTATAGACATGAAAAAACCAGTGATAAAGTCAAGCTGAACTCTTCACTGGTTCGAATAGGGTCTCTTGGAGTGATTGACCTGTGAAATATTTCTGTCTCTGAACAAACATTCACTTGTGTGCATTTTCACCTCTGAATCTTCTTTATCCTTCCAGGACTCAGGAATCAAAACAGAATACAGACTTTTCAAAAACTGGGATTAAGATACCTTTTACATGAAGATGTTAGATGCTGACAGATATGGGAACAATTCACAAGTAAATTAACCAGAAATCAAGACTCAGTAACAAATCTGCAAAGAAAGAAGTCCAAGTTGCCAAAACAAGGTGATTCCTCCTGTCAGATGCAGGCAGGAGAATCTGCTCAGGTTTCTGAAGACGAAACTATGTAATAAAGCTTCACGGGGAGAGTTCCAATATCAAAAGCCAAGAGTTTCCAAATAAGACCACCTGGGATTTCTGCAAGAAAATCTATCTGAGAGAGCCACACAACTATCAGAGTAGGTGTCATCAAGTTGATGTAAAAAATAAACCATATAAGTGTGACCATTATGTTATGACAAAGATCTCTCATCGTCATGATGATCAGGAAGTTCACAAAAGCAAGAAGTCTTATAGCCACAATAATTGTGGAAAAGACTTCATGAGGAAATCATGCCAACATACTATAACCCACTCAGAAGAGATGCACTATGTATGTAGTGAGTGTGGGGAGGACATCGGTGACAGCTCAGTGTTTTGCATTTGCCAGAACATTCATGAAGGGGACAAAGGTGGTGAGAATGATAAGTGTGATGGGGGCTTCAGTCAGAGCTCACACCTGCAAAATCATCAGGGGTCAGCACAGGAGAAAAGCCCTACAAATGTCAAGTATGTGCTAAGAGCTTCATCCAGGACTTCTGTAGTCCCACTCGCGAGCCCCTCCGCCCAAGAGGGAATCTGTACAGGTGTGACGTGTGGGAAGGGCTCCAGTCATAGCCTAGATCTTAACATTCACTGTGTAGACAACACTGGAGAGAAATCCTCTAAACATGAGATGTATGATAAAGCCTTCAATTAGACACCACCACTTCAAGCCCATCAGAGATCCCACCCTGGAGATAAAACAAACAGATGGGAGGCATGCAACAGGCTAGTTCATCAGAATCCTGGTCCTCATCAGAGAGTTCACTCTGGAGAGAAAACACATAAATGTGAAATAGGTGGGAAGGACTTCAGCAAGGCTCAAATCTTCAAGCCCATCAGAAAATCCACACTGGAGAGGAGCCATATAAATGTGATGTGTGTGATAAGAACTTTAGCCGAATTCCCATCTTTAGGCCCATCAGAGTCCACACAGGAGAAAAGCCATTCAAATGTGACATATGTGGTAAGGGCTTCACTCAGATTTCACATCTTCAGGCCCATCAGAGAGTCCACACAGGAGAAAAGCCATACAAATGTGAGACATGTGGTAAGGGCTTTTGTCAGAGTTCAAATCTTCAGGACCATCAGAGAGTCCATACTGGAGAGAAACCCTACAAATGTGATGTGTGTGGGAAGGGCTTCAGTTGGAGCTCACATCTTCAAGCCCATCAGAGAGTCCATACAGGGGAGAAGCTCAACAAATGTGAAGAATGTGGGAAAGGCTTCATCAGGAACTCCTATCTTCATGTTCATCAAGGATCCACACGGGAGAGAAACCACATAAATGTGGCATGTGTGGTAAGAGCTTCAATCAGACCTCACATCTTCAAGCCCATTGGAGAGTCCACATGGGAGATAAACCCTACAAATGTTTTGACTGTACTAAGGGCTTTAGTAAAAGTTCATGTCTTCGAGTTCATCAGAGAGTCCATAATAGTGATAAATCCAGTTCATGTGATGAGTGTAATAAAAGTGTTCTTCAATTTGTAGACTTCACATTTTCTTCCAAAAATCCACACAGCAGAGAATATTTATAAAATATTATGTCTTAATAGTTCAAGAGTGAGCTGAACTTTTTTACAGTCATCTCAGTTCCATTGGAGGAAACCTATTTGTTGTGTGAATGTAGCCAGTGTTTCAAGCAGGAGTCAAAATTTCACAGTCCTCAAGACATAGAAGCCCCATGAAAATGGTACAGTAAGTTTCAGTCAGAACCTTCACATCCAATCAAATTTACACAAGAGAGAGGCCTTAAAAGTGATAACTAATGTCAAGATGTTAGCAAAAGTATACTTGCGGACATGACAAACCCCATGTCCACTAGAAGAGAAGCTCCATGGGGGCAGGAAGTTTGTTTACTGCTGAATGACCATGACCTCAAACCAGTTCTTAACAAACAGTAGATGCTCCGGAAATGCCTAATTTGGTGGCTAGGAAAACCTACAATAAATAAGACAAATACTTAAAAATTTTAAGGAGCTCAACCCTAGTCATAATCAGTTGTACCAGGAAATGGATTCATTATTAATTATTTTATTTGAGAGAGGATGAGTGGGGGGTAGGTGGGAGCAGGGGCAGAAGGAGAAGCAGACCGCCTACAGAGCAGCGAGCCTGACAAGGGGCTCGATCCCAGGGCCCTGAGATCATGACCTGAGCTGAAGACAGATGCTTAACAGACTGAGCTACCAGATGCCTGAGGGAAAAAATCTTGTAAGAAGCTTTAAAACAATTCAAGGAAGTGACCACTTAATAAAAATACATAAAATCTGGCAGCCCCGGTGGCACAGCGGTTTAGCGCCGCCTGCAGCCTGGGGCGTGATCTGGAGACCCTGGATCCAGTCCCACGTCAGGCTCTCTGCATGGAGCCTGCTTCTCCCTCTGCCTGTGTCTCTGCTTCTCTCTCTCTCTGCATCTCTATGAATAATAATAAAAAAATACATAAAATCATGCAATCTGCAATTTGAGTGTAAGATTTTTTTTGCAGTTGGCTCCTATCCTCTGCACGTCTTCACTTTTCCAGCAGTAATAAGCTGAGTTTTTATATTACCATTTAAGACTTTGTACATCATCAGTTATGTATAGTGTAAATCTCATTATATCTTTTGTGTCTTTTGTACCAGGAACAGACTGAATGAAAAAAGATGTTTGTTTTTAACTCCATAAGATCATGAGAAAGGGGTGTGGAAAGAGTGGGAACATTATAGCATGCATTTTGGACAATGAAGAAAGCTATTAAGGCACAGAGCATTTTGGATACCACCCCACACTTCCCAGCTGCTTCAGTAGTTTCAAGTGTGCTTGGCTGAACAGTTTACTTCGGTGTATATTTACTGGAGAGAGGGAGAGAGAGAACAGTTTCTCACAATTTTTTTTTTTTTTTGGCCCTTACCTTCCAGGACACTGAATAGTTAAGTTCCATGTTACTATCAAAAGTTCAAGGTGAGTAATGCTGTGCTTTGTCATTTCAAGATCCCAGGGTGGGATACTGGATCTCATGGCTGTTTATCAGGATGTTTTCAGTTGTAAGACATAGAAAGCCCAGTTCAAACGGAGACAAAAGGAGAATTTATTGGTGTGCATAATTAAAAAAAATATGGGTAGGATCAGATATAGGCCCAGTTGAAATTGGCTCTGGATCAAGTCTTCTGTCATTTTCTAACCTCTGCCCTTCTGGTTGAATTAGTTCTCACATTCATTTTTTTTCCCAACCTACTTTTAGGAAATTTATTTAAAGAATTGACACTCTATTAACTCTTCTAGCATACTCCCCTGTCTGTATACTTCTAAAGTAGTTGTTTTCTGAATCTCTTGTTGTTCGTTAGTTACCAGAGGTTTGGCATTTTCCTAAATATTCCATATCTAAATGATAATATCTGTAAGGTTACTGTGAATTATGATTTGCTATTTTTATCATGCATCTGTGTTCTGGAGTATCTTTTTCTTTTCTCCTGTGTAAATTAGGGTTTTTTTTTTCTAAAAAATAATGCCTGAAATTTTTTTAAAGCAAAATAATTCAGAAAAGGCACTAATGCAATACTGCGGACATACATAAACAATACTGAACATTTTTAGGATATCTGTGTGTATGAATACAGATCTATTCAGGTTTACAAAACTAGAATAATATGCATTCTATGTTGTAACTAGATTTTCTTCACTCATTAATACATTGGGAACATTTTCCATCAATATTGATTTATAACATTTTAATTGTGTAATATTCCAGTAATGCAGACATATCATATTTTAACCAATTTCCTACTGATGAACGTTCAGTTTGTATCTTCTAAATGGTTCAGCAAATAATTAGAACAGTGATATCTATCTTCAAGTTCTTGTACTGTTATTTCCTTGGAAGAAGTTTCTAGAACTAGTGCTGTATCCGAAAATAGTAACTTTTAGATTTGGTGTATACTGGGCTGCTATATTCCCAAAATACACAAGACTGTTCATTTCTCTCAACCCTTATGAGTAAAGACACACAATCTTGATGGGATAAATATGACCTCCTGGTATTCATCTTGCTTACCAGAAGAAAAGAAATCCTCTGTGGAAAAAGACACTAGACAGAGCCTCCACATATTTTTATGAGCAATGTCTGGCATTAAAATATAAATTCTTATGAGGAAAAATAATGATTAAATACCCAAAGAAAAAGATGGTTGTAACTGACCCATAGTGATCTAGAAATTGGATTTACCAAATATGGATTTTTAAATATCTTTTATTATGTTCATGAAGATGTGGACAATTTCACCAGAGAACTGAAATCTATTTTTAAAATACCATCAAACAGTTCTGGATTTGATAAATACAGTAACTCATTAAGAATTTAGTAGATGGGGGCAGCCCCGATGGCTCAGCGGTTTGGCGCCGCCTTCAGCCCAGGGCGTGATCCTGGAGACCCGGGATCGAGTCCCACGTCAGGCTCTCTGTGGGGTGCCTGCTTCTCCCTCTGTCTGTGTCTCTGCCTCACTCTCTCTCTCTCTGTCTCTATGAATAAATAAAATAAAATCTTAAAAAAAAAGAACTTAGAAGATGGACTTAAATTAGATATGGCTAATGCTGTTTATTCTCAAGTATTTTGCTCAGTAGACTGAGCAACTCCAGGGCAGACACCATGTTTTATTGTGTAATATCTATGCAGTGAATGTTTGTAGAAGTGATGAGGCTTCAGAGGATAGGATCCTTGCTGGAGAGAATGAGTTTTGGGAGCCCTTTGGGCAACACGTCCCAGGCACACATGAACAAGTCTTGCTTTTGAAAGTTAAATCAGACAACTCTGTGGTTTTTTTTTAAGGTTTTATTTATTTATTCATGAGAGACACACAGAGAGAGAGAGAGAGAAAGAAAGAAAGGCAGAGAGAGGTACAGGCAGAAGGAGAAGCAGGCTCCATGTAGGGAGTCCTACATGGGACTCCATCCCGGGTCTCCAGGATCATGCCCCAGGGCTGAAGGCAGCACTAAACCGCTGAACCACCCAGGTTGCCCAAATCAGACAACTTTGTCAATAAAAATCTTTCCTGAGATTTCTTTCCAAATCAGTAATTCTGGAACTTCCCATCCTTGGTAATTAAGGCCTAGGTAGTGTGGCTGCATTTGGGAGACTTAGAAAAGAAAAAAGAACATGGAGGATTTGATTTAGAAGCACAAGAAGAGAAGTGAGAATGACAAGGGTTGGCGGGGGCAGGGGGGCAATCTTTGCAGGTAAGAAGCCAAGTGAAGATATCTTCAAGGAAAAGGGTAGATGAGGAAATATTTCAGGCTAGGAGGAGCCAGTTGTCATAGCTGGTAAATGTTAAACTTCCTACCAGGTAATGCCCAGGCTAAGTAGTTAGGAGGGCCAAGCAGACCTGGTTTTATGGATTCTTTTCTGTCATTTGCCTTCTCCTGTTCCAATGGAAGACAGTTCAGCAAATTCCAGGGAAGTGAGATGTCTTTACATATCTTGTCTAATCTCAGAGATGGATATGTATGTCCAATGAAGGAAGCTTAACATCCGTGGGGGTGAGGAGTACTGCAGGGTCACCATTCTTATGTATTGGAGCCTCAGTAAAGTGAGTGATAGTAATCCTCATTGCAACATAAGAAAATAGGCTTGGGAAAATTAAAAACATTGCCTTAGTCACACAAGTAGCAGGATTTCCACAGGTTGTCAATTTTCAAGATTTTAATTCTTTAAAAAAAATATTTTATTTATTTATTCATGAGAGACACAGAGAGAGAGGCAAAGACATAGGCAGAGGGAGAAGGAGGCTCCCTGTAGGGAACCTGAAGTGGGACTCGATCCCAGGACCCCAAGATCGTGACCTGAGCCAAAGGCAGACGCTCAACCACTGAGCTATACAGGCATTACAAGATTTTAATTCTTAATTATGAAAAATTTCATAAAGAGAAAATATAATGGTTCCCCACATACTGATCTCTCACATTCAAATTACCAGGATTTTACTACATTTGCTTAATCTATTCCCTTTTACTTTTTATTTTAAATGCTGAAATAATTTAAAGCAACTCTGATATTTTATACCTATTTCAATAGGCATTTCTTAAATATTGGCTTTTTTGGTTTTTTACAAAACCACAAAGCCATTATGAAACCCAATAAAATAATCAAATTTCTGTGATTGCTTCAAATGCTTATTTTACAGTTTAATCTACATGTTTTTTCATTTCTTATTTTTTATTTTATCTTCCTTCATACTGTTTTTGTCTAATTTTAGTATTGAGATTTTATTGCCCTCTCCTATTTTCTGGGAGAGATTGTGTAGAATTAGTTCTGATTAATCTTTACATGTTTGGTAGAATTCTCCAATGAAACCATCTGGCCTTGGGTGTTGTGTCCAAGGGTACAAATGTGGACTCAGACTGTTAAGTTTAGGTACTGGTGTGACTACTTAAAAATTGTGTGACCTTATACACATAGATGAATCTCTCTGCCTCTATTTTTTCATTGTTAAGTGAGGCTAATATTTGGAATGTTATGAATGAAAGACTTAATACATGTCAAGCAGTGGAAACTGTACCCTGCTCACAGTAACAACTCATGGATCTTTGTCTCACTAGTCTAATAGATGGTACACACACTCACAAAACCGTGAGAAACATAATTCTTAATAGTTACACACCAAAATCAATCCCCTGAGATCAAGAATAACACAGGAATGTCTACAATCAGGACGCTTGGGTGGCTCAGTGGTCACCTTCGGCTTAGGGTGTGGTCCCAGGGTCCTGGCATCGAGTCCCACACCTGGCTCCCCATGAGGAGTCTGCTTCTCCCTCTGCCTATGTCTCTGCCTCTCATGAGTAAATAAATAGAATCTTTTTTAAAAAAAGAATGTCTACTATCACATATTATCTATAATTATGGATTTTAGCCAGTGCAAGGAAACAATAATTAAACAAGGAGTAGAAAGGAAACTAATTATTTGCAGATATTATAATAAAATATAATATAAATAAAATATTAGAGGGGCACATGGGCAACTCAGATGGAGTCTTGATTTTAGCTCAGTCATGATCACGACCCAACTGGGGCTCCACACTGAACATGGCATCTGCTTAAGTTTCTCCCTCTACTTCTCTGTTTGCTCCTCCACCATTCCATGCTCTGTCTAAAAAATAAAAATAAATTTAAAAGATTTTAAATATTAGAATTATTAGGTAAATTTAAGTCACAACATACCATAAAATTAAAAATTCAATGATATTCTTATATACTAGCAACAATCACAATGTTAGAAGTAAAAGAATTTGTGAAAAGTTGGAAGTATCAAATAGGCAGAACTAAATCTAATGCAAGAAATGGGAGACCAAGGCAGCCTGGGTGGCTCAGCGGTCTAGCGCCGCCTTCAGCCCAGGACGTGATCCTGGAGTCCCGGAATCGAGTCCCAGGTCTGGCTCCCTGCATGGAGCCTGCTTCTCCCTCTGCCTGTGTCTGTGTCTCTGCCTCTCGTGCGCGCTCTCTCTCTCATTAATAAATAAATAAAATCTTAAAAAAAAAGTGAGACCAACACAGAAAACAAAACATTACTGAAAGAAATTGCAGACCCAAATAAATGACAGACAGATAATCAAATCTCTCCAAGTTGATCTATAGATTCAGTACAATCTCAATACCAAGCAGGATGTGTGTGTTTAAAATGACAAATTGATTCTAAAATGTGCATAGATATTTAAAGGGCCAAGAACTGTGAAGACAATCTAGAACAACTAGAGGGGTTATGGTTACAAATACCAAACCTTTGATAAAAATACAGTTACTAATGGGATGCCTGCGTGGCTCAGTTGCTTAAGTGGTGGACTCCTGATTTCAGCTCAGGTCATGATCTCGGGGTTGTGAGATCAAGCTTTGTGTTCTGGCTTTGCTTTTCACTGGGAGTCGACCTGAGATTCTCTTTTCCTCTCCCTCTGCCCCTGATCTTAACTCCATAGTATGTAAAAAAAAAAAAAAAAAAGCAGAAATTGACACTGTATAATCCACCAATTTTACCAGTTTTTTTCTAAAGATTTTATTTATTTATTCATGATAGATGCAGAGAAAGAGAGAGGCAGAGACACAGGCAGAGGGAGAAGCAGGCTCCTTGCCGGGCCAACGTGGGACTTGATCCTGGGTCTCCAGGATCACGCCCTGGGTCAAAGGCAGGCGCTGAACCACTGAGCCACCCAGGGATCCCCAATTTTACCAGTTTTACAAGTACTTTTTTTGTGTGTATATATTTATATAATTTTATGTAGTTTTATGTAACTATTACTGCAATCAAGATACAGAGCTGTCCCATCACCACAGGCTCCCTGGTGCCTTTATAGACACACCCACTCTCACCATCCCTCACCCCTGGCAATCAATAATCTGTTCTCCGTCACTACAATTTTATTTCAAAAATGTTACATAAATAGAATCATACAGTGTGGAAGCTTTTGAGATTGGCTTTTATCATTCAGTATAGTGACCTGGAAATCCAACCCAATTGTTGCTTGTATCAATATTTTTTTCTGTTGACCTTAAAAGTAAAACTGTTATTTTACCAGCAAAAATGGGTTTATTCAGGAATAGCAGAGAATTGCAATTTGGGGCAGGCAAGTTGCAGCAAAAACCATAGGCTAGTCCAACAAATAAAGGAGAGGAATGTTATTTTATGGAGAAGGAGGAAGTTGGAAGAGATTATTTCAAAGGAAAGTCCATTGGACAAATGGAAGAGTCCGAGGTGAGGACAATCTTTCCTTAACTGGTCCGTGTCTTGTAGGAGATGCAGTGGATGCTACAAGATGCAAAGCAATCTTTCCCTGTTGGGATCCGTACAATTACGGATGAGGAGATACAAATCCGTACATTTCTTGATGAGGAGTGGGATGGTATGAGAGCGCCCCCTTCTGGCCTTCTGGCTCTATTTTAGTGAAGTTTCTTTTTATTAATTAATTAATACATTAATTTATTAATGCAGATTCGTATTCCATGGGATAGATGTACTACAGTTTGTTTAACCATGCACCTGTTAGGGCAGCCTGGGTGGCTCAGCGGCTTAGCGCGCCTTCATCCCAGGGCGTGATCCTGGAGACCCGGGATCGAGTCCCACATCAGGCTCCCTGCATGGAGCCTGCTTCTCCCTCTGCCTGTGTCTCTGCCTCTCTCTCTCTCTCTCTTTCATGCGTAAATAAATAAAATATTTTTAAAAACCATGCACCTGTTAGAAGACACTTGGGTTGTTTCCAGTTTTTATTTAAATTCAATTTGCCAACGTATAACACCCAGTGCTCATCCCATCAAATGCCCTCCTTAAGTGCCCATCTCTCAGTTACCCATCCCCCTTCCACTGTTTCCAGTTTTTGATGTTACGAATAGAGCTGCTGTAAAGAGTCACATACAGGTTTTTGCATCAACATAAGTTTTCATTTCACTTCATTTATTCATAAGGGCTCAAGTGTGCAATATAAGTGCATATCTTGTTTTAAATGAAATTACCAAATACTCCTCTAGAGTATCCATGATGCCTTGTATTCCCACCAGCAACGTATGAGTAATTCAGTTTCTTTACATCCTCACTAGCATAGTGTTTTCACATTTTACATTTTGATCCACATTGTCTGAGAGCCTTCCAGAAAGTCTCTATGAACATACTCTCACAAAAGGTTCATGAGAAATGTACTTCCCTATCCTATTACCAAAGAGTTGACATTGTCAATTTCTCTGTGTCAAATATAAAGAAACAAAGAGAGGACAGATGTTGTAAAAGATACTCATGACCACTGACATTCTGGGAACTTGGATTTCTGTAAGGTTTTCTCCATTCCCTCAGTGGTAAAGGCTATTCACTATGCCAGGACTGTACAAATAATGCGGTTTATGCCAGACACTTGCTTTCCCTCTGGGTCAGGAATTTGAGCTCATTGCTAGGCAGAGCGTGCTGATGTGACCAGCCTGTAATAGAAATCTTGGGTATTGAGTGTGTCTAATGGGCTTCCCTCATAGACACACTTCACATGTGTTGTCACAATTTCCCTTGCTGGGGAATTAAGTGTGTTCTGTATGACTCCATATAGAGAGGACTCTTGGAAGCTTGGATTGTTTTTTTCCTAGACTTCACCCCATGAAATAAAGTTTCAGATAAACTAGACCAAAAAAAAGAGGGTGAAGGAGGGAAACACTGAGCTTCCTTGATAGAGAACACTTGGCAGCATTGTCACAACCTCCCTCCCCAGCTGTTGTTGATCTTGTAAATGTTAGACCTGCTGATCAGGGCTTGAGTAAGCTTACAACAAAAGGGTAAACAGGGGGCTTTTAAAAATATTTATTTATTTGAGAGAGAGAGAGAAAGAAAGAGTAGGAGGAGGGAAGAGCAGAGAGAGGGAGAGAGAAACTCAAGCAGACTCTGTGCTGAGTGTGGAACCTGATATGGGGCTTGATCTCATGACGCAGAGATCATGACCTGAGCCAGAGCCAAGAGTCAGAAGCTTAACCAACTGACCACCCAGGGACCACCAAAGAGGGACTTTGAAAGACATAGCTTTGTATTTTGTGGCTATTGTACCTGGATGTATGATAAAAATTGATGCAAGTTTATATGCTTATAACCTAAACACTAGAGGGATCATTCCAATTGGGAAAGCTGCAGAGAATGTGTCATGGACCACACTCACTTGTTTCCTGCTGCCTGTGAGCAGGTTGAAATTTAAACTGAATGTTGGTAACAGAAGGAGTCTCTGTAACTGATGATTTCTGCTATGTGTCTTGCCTATTGGAGCCTCTGGGGAAAGGGAAGCAACATGAAAAGAATGTCCATCTCCATGTGGAGATACAGTTTTGGAGCTTTCAAAAGGAGATTTTAGTTGCTAATGAGCTCTCAGAAAATCAGATGTCTGACCCTGAGAGGCAGATATTTCTCCAATCTGATGTGCATAGTTTTTTTTTTTTAATTTTTTTTTAATTTATTCATGATAGGCACACAGTGAGAGAGAGAGGCAGAGACACAGGCAGAGGGAGAAGCAGGCTCCATGCACCGGGAGCCCGACGTGGGATTCGATCCCGGATCTCCAGGATCGCGCCCTGGGCCAAAGGCAGGCGCCAAACCGCTGCGCCACCCAGGGATCCCTGATGTGCATAGTTTTAAGAGGTCAGTTTGGACTCTAAGAATGACAAGGCAGAAAGGGCTTAGGACAGCTTTACTTGGGCTTGGGCACAGCTGTCTGACCCTTTAGTCTTAGCCTTGCTGCTGCCAGAGAAAAGCAGCTGGCTTTTCTGGAATGCTGAAAATCACAGATCCTCACTGCCTGGACCTGTCTCTCGGCTGAAACCTGATACTGTCTGCCTGAGTTGTTTCAGCCCCAGGATGTACTGTGCTGAATTGAAGTGGGATGGAATTGCTCCACTCAGGAAACTGGCTCAGACCATGTGACGCTTGCACTCCTCTGGGGAACCCTAAGCTGTGACAAAACCTTATGGATGCTCCTGCTTCTGGGTGTATAGCCAAAGGAAATGAAAGCTGTCTACCGAAGAGATGCTGCACCCTCATGTTTATCGCAGCATTATTCACAATAGTCAAGCTATGGAAACAACCTATGTGTCCACCAGCCGATGAATGGATAAAAAAGACATGGTGTATATAATGCAATGAAATTCAGCCATGAGAAAAAAAAGGAAGTTCTGTCATTTGGAACAGCATGGATAAACCTGGGGACATTATACTAAGTGAGATAAGTCAGAGAAAGACAAATACCATATGTATGTATGTGTATGTATATATACATATAAAATATATGTATATTTTTGTATACACATGTATATATGTATATAAAATATATATTTAAATATTTATTTGAAATATAGAGAGAGCATGAGTCCTCATCCTCAAGCTGACTCCCTGCTGAGCACAGAGCCTGATACAGGGCTGGATCCCAGGGCTCTGAGGTCATGACCTGAGCTGAAGCCAGGAGTCAGCCACTTAACTGACTGAGCCACCCAGGTGCCCCACCATATATTTTTTGTATGCAGAATCTAAAAAAACAGACAAGTCATAAAAGCAGAGTAAAATATCAGTTCCCAGGGGCTAGCTGTAGGGGAATGGGAGTTGGTGAAGGCTACATCTGGAGTCCTATTACACAGTGCAGGGATTATAAACAACATAACTGTATTATAAACATTGAGCTTGCTAAAAGACTAGGTGTTAAATGTTCTCAACACTAGAAGAAATGATAATTATGTGACAACATGTTAATTAATGCTGCAGTGGCAATCCGATTGCTGTATAAATGTATCAAATCAATATGTTGTACATCTTGAATTTACACAATGTTATATGTCAAGTATGTCTCAATCAAAAAAATGTGGACGCTGCTGGACCCTCTGGATTGCATGGAAACACCTCCAGCAAAGGGCTTATTGCCTGATGGGGTCATCTGACACTGAGCTGCTGATCCACACTAGATGATGATACAGAGACTGATTGCATTCCTAGCTCGTGAGACCCATGTGTCAAATAGAAACACATCTGGACTTCTGTAAGGAGAGACTTCATTCGGGGATCCCTGGGTGGCGCAGCGGTTTGGCGCCTGCCTTTGGCCCAGGGCGCGATCCTGGAGACCCGGGATCGAATCCCACATCGGGCTCCCTGCATGGAGCCTGCTTCTCCCTCTGCCTGTGTCTCTGACTCTCTCTCTCTCTCTCTCTGTGACTATCATGAATAAATAAAATCTTAAAAAAAAAAAAAAAAAAGGAGAGACTTCATTCAAGGGGACCTGCAGTAGGGAGAAGCCTCCAATTTCAGAAATCTGAAAGTGTCTCAAATTGAGACAGAAGAACAGTATTTATTTTCCAAGGCAGGGTAAGCAGGCACTAAGTAGGGGAGGAGCAGGTGGCCAAAGCAGGGCTTCACAGAAACATTTTATGTCTTCAAAGACATCTCAAGATCTCCTTGAGATGCTAGAGAATGGTGGGCAAGGTAAGAAATCCAGAAGTAGCACCCAGAAAATGACTCCACTGCTCTCCAAATCCCCTGACCAGGGAACCTCAACAATCACCTAGCCCACACCACCAGCCCTGCCCAGTTTTGGGCTCACACATCCCCCCATTCATTTTACAGTCCACCCTTCATGTGTTTGAGGGACTGTTGATAGGAAGCTGAGGAAGAGCTGGTCACCTCTCAGGCATTGCAGGAGGTTAATTAATAAAATATCCCTGGAGGGTGATGGAAGACTTCATAAAGTCAACACCTGGGTAGGGTTTTGAGGGGCATGTGAAAATTCTCATACCTGCCCTTCAGAAATGAAGGGAGACAGCGCCTCTCAGGTGTAGACACTGGTCTGAGCAAAGTAGTGAGAGAACCTGACTCAAGAAAGACCTTTTCTAGAAAGTTGGGTATAGAAAAGGAAACCCTGCTGGATGTCATGGGCAAAACTGAGTCTAGGGGCACCAGACCTTTATTCCATCCAGTGGGTTTTTCTGGGTGACTCCCAGTTGCTGAGCAGAAGGCATCTATCTGATGGTCCTGGAGCCAGAGAGGGGAAGTTAGTTGGGAGGTAATGCCTCTCCAAGTAGGAAGGGAACTGAACCATGCAGGTGATACATCTCAGGTGCTTCTGATGTGCCCTGCATTATGCTTCACAACAACCCTATGTGGACATTACGATTATCTTCCTTTTACATGGACAAGGCACCAAAGCAGAGAGAGAGAGCAGGCCAGTGGCAGAACCTCAAAGATGTGGCTCTAGAAACCACCCCCTTCCCTATGTTTTATTACCTGGCAAACAGGGCATTTGTCAGCAGAAGCTTCCTCTTTTCTGCCTTTGTCCTCGACTTCTTGTGGTGAGCTGCACTGTGGACCCAAAGATGTCCATGTCCTTTTTTAAAAAAAGATTTTATTTATTAGAGAGAGAGAGGCAGAGACACAGGCAGAGGGAGAAGCAGGCTCCATGCAGGGAGCCCGAACGTGGGACTCGATCTCGGGTCTCCAGGATCAGGCCCTGGGCTGAAGCCAGTGCTAAACCACTGAGCCACCCGGGCTGCCCAGATGTCTGTACCCTAATCCCCAGAGTGTGTATGTTCCTTTAAATGGCAAAAAGGACTTTGCAGGTGTGATTAACTTGAAGGTCTTGAGGAGAGTAGCATGGGTATCCAGGTGGACCCAGTGAAATCAAAAGGGTCTTATAAGAGGAAGGCAGGTGGAGGGAAGGAGAAGTGTTATGCAACTGGCCTTGAAGATGGAGGAAGGGGGCGATGACAGTAGCTTCTAAAAGCTGGGGGAAGGTAAGAAACGCTTCTCCCCATGGAACTTCAGAAAGGAATCTGATCTGCTCAACACTTGATTTTAACTGTGTAAGAATCCTTTTGGGATTTGGATTTCTAGAACTGTAAGAAAATACATTTCCGTTGGTTTCAGTTAGCACAAAGTTAATTTCAACTGCCATCAGAAATGAATTGCCTCCTGGCCTGTCCTTTCACGGATTTGGTGAGCATCCCCTCTTCTCTGTATTTGTCTTTAGAGCAGCCCAGTGACAAATAGCAGAGGTTCTAGACTCAGAGCCAGATTCAAGTCCAGCCATGCCACTTCCAAGCTTTATGACCTGGATAACTTCGTCTCACTGACTCTCAGTCTTCTTGTTTGTTATATGGGAATGACAGTCATCAGAATCCTCATTCTTTAGGGAGAACTGATCTACTGTGCCAGATTTTACATAAATAAGCTCACAAAAACCCCCAAACCACTCTCTGGGTTGGGTTTTGTTATCACTACCCAAATATTGTTTTTTTAAAAAAGATTTTATTCATAAGAGACAGAGAGAGAGAGAGAGAGAGGCAGAGACACAGGCAGAGGGGGAAGCAGGCTCCATGCAGGGAGCCCGACATGGGACTTGATCCCAGGTTTCCAGGATCACGCCCTGGGCTGAAGGCGGTGCCGAACCGCTGAGCCACCTGGGCTGCTTCCCCCAAATATTGTTAAACAGGGACTCGAGTTTTTGTTTGACATGACAAATGAAAGTCAAAGTTTTCATTAGTCCATGAACAAGGAGGAATGTACCTTGGAGCCTCTTCTGGCTTCCAGAAGAAAATCCACCAGCAATTATTCCTTTTTATAAAACAAACATTAAAAAAAAAAACCTACCATGCAACAATTAAAGCCACCAATCAGGATTTCATAGCTTTCAAAGGCAAAGTTCCCTGGTGTTCAGGTGTCTTACAAGCCCATTGGCAAAGATAACTTCATGAGGGGAAGAGCCTCTGCTTTTCTGCACCTGCCAGGAGATGGGGTGAGGGGACTCCCCAGCTCCCCTGCACCCTCTTGCAAGCAGAATTATAACCGCTTTCCTTCTCCCCACACATTTATTTTTAAAGATTTTATTTTTTAAAAATATTTATTCACGAGAGACAGGCAGAGACACAGGCAGAGGGAGAAGCAGGCTCCATGCAGGGAGCCTGACATGGGACTTGATCCTGGATCTCCAGGATAACACCCTGAGTTGAAGGCAGCGCTAAACCACTGAGCCACCTGAGCTGCCCTAAAGATTTTATTTATTCATGACAGACACACAGAGAGAAGCAGAGACTTGGCAGAGGGAGAAGCAGGCTCTCCGCAGGGAACTCGGTAGGAGGCTAGACCCCAGGACCCCAGGATCACAACCTGAGCTAAAGACATACGCTCAACCACTGAGTCACCCAGGTGCCCCCTCTCCCCACATGTTTAATCTTTGCAACTATCCTACAAGGTAGGCACATGTTTATCCTCCCCTTGCTGATGACCGAGTTAACGCAAAGTTATTTGACCAGGTAGCAGCAATGGTTATGATTTGAACTGGCACATTTTGGTACCAGGGCCAAAGTACATGTTAGTGGCTCCCCTGCCCACACTGCCCAGGACCAGCATGGCCAGTCTGGGAGCTCTGAGAACAGTCGTTGGCACCATCAGACTCTGCTGTTCTCCTCCCAGGTGAAATTAGCGGTAGCTGGAATGCACACCCCCCTCACCAATCCATATGGAGCTGTGTCTGTTTCATATAAGGGGCGCTTTTAAAAAATTTTCACAAAGATGCCACGTTGGCTAGAGAATTTCTGGCCTTTGTCTCATGACTTTTCCTTTCTGTAGTTCTGTCTTCTCATGACTCTGGCCTTCCCCTAGAAAAGGAGGAGACAATGACCACATTTCAGGTGAGTTCTTTTATCACCTTTTGTAATGAGTGGACACCTCTTTTCTCAATATCCTGAAGAGTGAAGGATAACGCCAGATATTTAGTATCTTTAATATATCAGATATTTACTTTTGATTTCATTCATGGTTCTCATTCTCACTTTTGATTCACAAATAGTGTAAAATTAATAATTCCTACGTTACTTGGTTTACAAATTAATTGTTTTCAATGCTCTTTTAAAAACCTTCATAACTGCGTTTCTAAGGATCATGTCTGCGAGGCAGGATTCCCAATCCAAAGACAATGGCCCCAATGGGATGGAGCCCGAAGGTGTCATTGAGAGTAACTGGAATGAGATTGTTGACAGCTTTGATGACATGAACCTCTTTGAGTCTCTTCTCCATGGCATCTACGCCTATGGTTTCAGAAGCCTTCTGCCATCCAGGTGTGGAGGCCGAGAGAATTAGAGCCATTTAAGTTTAACAGTGGCACAGGTACAGCCATTGTAGCTTCGGCAGCCATCTCAGGCCACCGTGACCAGGCCACTGTGACCAGGTACTGACCTCTACCTTACCCCGGCTACAGAAAAAACACAAAGCACGCTCTTATCAGAATAAGGAAGCAAGAGCTTGTGTGACCTCTTTACTGGAGATTCTCACATCCCCACCCTTACTGAAAAACCCCACCTTACCCCTAGACCAGCCCATAAAATCTAGCTGGAACCCCCCTCGGGGCCCAAGTCCCTGCTCCTCTGTGTCGGGTACACTAGGACCCAGGCTCGAGCTTGCTAATAAACCTTCGTGTGCTTGCATCGGTGTCGGCCCCTTGGTGATTTCTGGGATTCGCAATCTTGGGTGCAACATTTGGGGGCTCATCTGGATCTGAGAAACCCCCAAGACCCCATCCGGAGGGTCCCACGCGTGGTGAGCACACTCAACCTTTCTACCTTTTGGCGCATATTCTCTGCGAGCTCTAGACTATTTCTACGGGTCGGAGTTCCAATGTGTATGAGGTTGACATCAGCTTAGGCGGACGCGCTGGCAGGCCGTGGCCCGGGGGTCTTGGGAGACGTCCCTTGCCCCCGCCAGGGGGACGAAGTCCCCATCTGTGAGGAGGGCCGGCTGCCAGCCCTTCGGTTTACTTTCTGTCTCCGCGGCCGCCCTGGAACGTTCGTTACTGTGTCCTGGTTAACTGTGTGTGCGCTTGTCTGTCTTACCGTGTCTTTGTTAACTGTCATAACTGTCTGCGCCTTGGTGTGGACTGAGGACATAATGGGGCAGACACAAACCACCCCCCTGTCCCTTATGCTCTCCCACTTCTCGCATGTTAGGGAAAGAGCTCACAATCTGAGCACAGACATACGGAGAGAAAACTTTCAAGCTTACTGCATGTCAGAATGGCCAACCTTTGAGGTGGGGCGGCCCCTACAAGGAACTTTCCACCTACCTGTTATCTTACAGGTTAAGTCCCTGATCTTCAGGGATAAATCTGATGGCCACCCTGACCAGGTGCCCTACATCCTGGCCTGGCAGGACATGATCAAGAATCCCCCTCCTTGGCTAAAACCATTTTCACCCCCCAAGGCAGGACCTACCAAGATTCTAGCCATGCGAAAGGCCGAGAAGGACACTGACTCTAGGACCAAAAAGCCCCTTCATCTGGTCTTGCAGGATTCCTCCCCGGGGGACCTGGTTCTCCCACTGCCCTACCCTCCCCGATGCCCCCTTGCCCTCACATCAGAGGCACCGGGGGCTGCAGAAGGGGCGCCACCCCTCCCTGACGAGGGAGTTCCTGTGCACAGGCCGGCAGCGGGGACACACGGCCGGACCCACCGGGAGGCCCCCCCTCCTAATACAGGGCCGGCTGACTCCACCACCCTTCCCCTCTGCGCCATGGGAACCCCCCGCCCCCACGAGACTGGCGGACAGCCAATGTTATCCTGGCTGTTCTCCACCACTGATTTATATAATTGGTAGAACCCAGAATGCAAAATTCTCTGATAATCCAAAAGATCTAATCAGGCTTTTAGATCCTGTTCTCTTTACCCACCTGCCTACTTGGGATGACTGCCGACAGCTCTTGCAGGTTCTCTTCACCAAAGAGAGAGAACAAATTCAGGTGGAAGCCCAGAAGTCTGTCCTGGGAGAGGACAGACAGCCGACTCAAAACCCAGACCTCATAAACGCTGCCTTCCCCTTATCCCACCCCACCTGGGACCACAACTTGGCTGAAGGTAAGGAGAGACTCCGGGTCTACCGCCAGACTCTCCTGGCAGGTCTCCAGGCTGCCGCACACAAGCCTGCCGATCTGGCCAAGGTGTATGATGTGAGGCAGGGTAAGGATGAGAGTCCAGCCACCTTCTTAGAGAAAGTCATAGAGGCTTTTAGGCAGTACACTCCTATGAACCCAGAAGCCCCAGAAACAAAGGCCGCAATTATCATGGCTTTTGTTAATCAGGCCGCTCCAGACATCAAAAGAAAATTGCAAAGAATAGACGAGAAGAGAAGAGCTTGCAGGACTTAATAGTAGCAGAAAGAGTTTATAATAATAAAGTCTGGAAGAGCAACAAATTAAACTAAGTGACTGGCAGGCTCGAAACCTGGTCAAGATCCTGCTGGCCACAGCCATGGAAGACCCACAGGAAAGACAGAGGCACCTCAAAAATCTGGCTTTAGGGACAGGTAAGGAGGATGGCCCTGGTCCCCGTCGGGAATGCCCTAAACTGAACAAAAACCAATGTGCTTATTGTAAGGAAGCGGGCCACAGGGTTGAAAGACTGCCCTAATAAGAGACCTAAGGCCCCCCGCCAAGATCTTGGAGATGGAGGACCTGGATGACTAGGGGAGTCGGAGTTTGGCACCCCTCCCCGAGCCTAGGGTAACCCTCAGAGTGGAGGGGCAACCCATGGAATTCCTAGTGCACACTGGGGCACAACACTCAGTTTTATTACAACCCCAAGGGAAATTGGCAAGCAAGACTTCATGGGTGCAAGGGGCCATGGGCACCAGACAATACTCATGAACTACCCAAAGAACTGTGGGTCTCGGCATGGGCCGGGTATCCCACTCCTTCATAGTCATTTCTGAGTGTCCCTACCCATTGCCAGGTTGGGACTTGCTCACCAAGATGGGGGCACAAATCCCCTTCTACCTCAAAGGGGCAAAAATCCTAAACGAGGAGGGGCACCCAATTCAGGTGCTTGTCCTGAGTTTAGAGGACAAATACCGTCTCCATCAAATGCCCTCAGCCCCAATGACTGACATTGATCATTGGCTACAGGAATTCCCCAAGCTTGGGCAGAAACTGGGGGAACTGGGTTGGCCTGGCACCGACCGGCCATATACATAGAACTAAAGCCGGGGGCCGACCCTGTCAGGGTCCGCCAATACCCCATGCCTCTCGTAGCCATGTGGGAATCACACCCCATATACGGCGACTACTGGCCTCGGGCATATTGAGGCCTTGCCAGTCGGCATGGAACACTCCCTGCTGCCGGTGCAGAAACCACACTCTAACGATTACAGGCCAGTCCAGGACTTAAGGGAAGTCAACCGGCGAGTAAAGGATATGCACCCCACGGTCCCAAACCCATATACCCTCCTCTCCACCCTGCCTCCAGACAAAACTTGGTATACAGCATTAGGTTTAAAAGATCCCTTTTTCAGCCTGCCTTTAGCACCCAAGAGCCAAGACCTTTTCGCCTTTTAATGGACGCACCCCGAGAAAGGCATCAATGGCCAGCTCACCTGGACTCGACTACCACAAGGGTTCAAAAATTCACCGACCATCTTCGATGAGGCCTTACACGAAGACTTGGGTGAGTTGTGTTCCGAACACCCTCATTTGACCTTATTGCAACATGTAGATGATATCCTGTTGGCGGCAGAGGACCGGGACACGTGCCTGCGAGGCACCAAGGACTTGCTCCAGACCGTAGCGGCCCTAGGATACCGGGCCTCCGCTAAAAAAGCCCAGATCTGCAGAACAGAGGTGAGCTACCTTGGGTACAAATTAAAGGATGGACAAAGATGGTTGACGGATGCACAGAAGGAAACCATCCTGAGGATCCCACAGCCGAAACAGTCCGCCAGGTACGTGAATTCCTGGGGTCAGCAGGATTCTGTCGATTGTGGATTCCAGGTTTTGCCAAGATGGCCAGACCCCTCTATGAGGCCACCAGGCACCAGCAAAATTTTGAATGGACAGAGGCCATGAACAAAGCCCTTAATGACCTTAAACAGGCCTTGCTGTCTGCCCCGGCTCTCGGGTTGCCCGACTAACCAAGCCCTTCTACCTGTACGTGGGCGAGAAAGACAAGGTGGCAGAAGGGGTCCTTGTCCAGTACATAGGTCCCTGGAAGAGACCCATAGCTTATCTCTCCAAAAAGCTGGACACGGTAGCTGCTGGATGGCCCCCATGCTTAAAAATTATTGCCGTGGTGGCCACTATGGTCAAAGACACAGACAAGCTGGCCATGGGGCAAGAACTGCATGTTCCCACCCCACATGCTATTGAAGGGGTACTCAAACAGCCCCCAGACACTGGATCAGCAATGCCCGTCTGACCCATTATCAGAGCCTACTGCTAAACCCCACCAGGATTTTATTCAAGCCACCGACAACCCTGAATCCAGCAATGCCACTCCCTAACCCAGACTGGGGACCCCTCCCCCCCGCATGATTGTCAAGAAATTTTGGCACAGGTGCACGGAGTCACCTGGCCGATCTCCAGGACCAGCCACTGCCGAACACGGATCCACGTGGTATACAGACGGCAGCAGTTTTGTCCGAGAAGGAATCAGATATGCGGGGGCAGCCGTAACCACGGAAACAGAGACCATCTGGGCAGAACCACTGGCAGCCGGAACGTCAGCTCAACGGGCAGAACTGGCCGCACTGGCCAAGGCGCTGACCATGGGAGAAGGTAAACGAATAAACATCTACACCGACAGCAGGTACGTCTTCACCACCGCTCACATCCACGGAGCCCTTCATATATAGAGAGGGCTTCTGACAGCAGAAGGAAAGACTGTTAAAAACAAAACAGATCCTTGAACTCCTGGGGGCCCTCTGGCTGCCCAAGGCCCTAACCATCATCCATTGTCCGGGACACCAAAAGGCAGACACACCAGTAGCCAGGGGAAGCCGGCTAGCTGACCCAAAAGCAAAGGAGGCGGCCCTTTCAGTGACCCAGGTCTTAACAACCACACTACCCAATCCGGGGGCAGCGACCCTGCCCGACACCCCCAACTATACTGATGCTGACTTACACTGGATCAAACGCTTGCTTATGACCCAGTATTTGCGTGGCTGGTGGAGGGCCGCGGACTCCAGCATCAATCCTGCCAGAGGAACTAGGATGATGAGTCCTATCCAAAACGCATCGGAGCACTCACATGGGAACAAGGAAGATGGAAGACCTCATACGACGTGCAAAGATCACTATTAAGGACTCTTGAGCAAAGATCGAGCAGATTGTGGCAAGCTGCCACACATGCCAATTAATCAATGCCACTGCCCATGGATCTAACCCGGGCATCTGGCTCCGGGGGGACCACCCAGGAGCCTACTGGGAAGTGGACTTCACTGAGGTAAAACCTGGAAGATACGGATACAGGTATTTACTAGTGTTTGTAGATACTTTTTCAGGGTGGCCAGAGGCATTTCCCACCAAACATGAAATAGCACAGACCGTGACCAAGAAACTGCTGGAAGGCATCTTACCGAGGTATGGTTTTCCTGTTAAGATTGGATCAGACAACGGACCAGGATTCGTCTCTAAGGTAACACAGGGAGTGGCACTAGTACTTGGGGCAGATTGGGAATTACATTGTGCATATAGGCCGCAAAGCTCAGGACAGGTAGAGAGGATGAACAGAACATTAAAAGAGACCTTAACTAAATTAGCCCTGGAGACTGGTGGGGACTGGGTGACTCTCCTCCCCTTCGCCCTATATAAGGTACAAAACTCCCCATATAAGATGGGACTTACCCCCTACGAGATCATGTTCTGTTTTCCTCCACCTATTATCCCCAATTTAAAACCTGAGGTGCTTGTTGAATTTGATGATCAACAACTTCTTTTCTTGCTCCAAATGTTACAAAGAGCCCATGAACAGGTATGGCCTAAGCTGAAGGCCCTCTATGAAACTGGGCCAACCCCTGACCCCATCGATATCGACCAGGCGATTAGGTGTACATGCAGGGACATCAGCAACAGAAACTCCAACCTCGCTGGAAAGGACCCTACATTGTGATCCTGACTACACCCACGGCTCTCAAGGTCGACGGGATAACTCCCTGGGCCCACTACACTCACATCTGGCCAGCTGATCCACATGCCATCCTCAAAGACTTTGTTCCAGAATGGCAGAGTCAACCCGACAAGGACAATCCCCTAAAGCTAAGACTGCATTGTTCTCATGTACCCTGCTAATGTTACTTGCACTGTATCCCCTCATGGCTAAAACCAACTCTCATCAACCACTAAATCTAACCTGGTAAATCCTCACACCGAGTTCTATGGAAATAATAACCCAGCTGTCAGGAATACACCATAGGGGAACCTGGTGGCCCAATCTAACCTTTGACTTATGCAACCCAGACGTTTCAGGGCCCACCACGGCCCCTCGGCTCTACTTGGCCAAGTACCCGGATGTGTCAGCGTGTGGAGCTTAATTTCCCTCTCTGCCACCTGCTTTTACGCATGCCCGGCCCCCTCTCTGTCTGACCATAATAAGGTCTCCAAATGTGGAGGCCCCGAGGATTACTTCTGTAAAACATGGGGTTGCGAACAAACTGGGACATGTTATTGGCTGTCACAGGATCCAGATGGCCTTATAAAAATCCAATGAAATCCACGGGCCCCTCATGCTCGGGCAGCACGGGAGCAAACTCCCATCTCCTCTGTAACTCGGTCACCATTTCCTTTATGGAGGTTGGGAAACAATACAAACTGGGGAATAGGACTCCTATGGGGACTCCGGCTTTATCTACACAGGCACAATTATGGAGCCCAATTCATGATCAGGCAACTTGAAAAGCCTCTAAGTCAAACTCAAGGGGTAGGCCCCAACCCTGTGCTAGTGCCAACCCAATCTCAGGCAAAAACAAGGCCACCAGTGGTCAAAACTGCAGTACCCTCTTTAAAATCCTCCTGTAACCCCTCCAGTTGGGATACCCCAGTTCTGACTTGCCTTCCCTTCGACCCCTCTCAGCACCCTCTTTTGACCCTAATGTCCCGGGCTTACAAATTCCTCAATGCAACTAAGCCCACTCTTACCCAATCCTGCTGGCTGTGCTATGACATCTGCCCCCTCTTCTATGAAGGAATTGCAATAACAGGTCAATATAAAACAACCTTCAGTCCCAATGACTAGATGGCAGCAAAAGACTCAAGGACTCACTTTACAATCAATATCAGGTCAGGGGCTCTGTATAGGACCCCCTCACCCCAATACCAGTCCCTATGTAATGATATCAAATCTATATCCAGCCAGGACTACCACCTACCTCCTCAAAATGGTTGGTGGGAATGTTCTACAGGCCTAACCCCCTGTTTTCATGGCTAGACAATCAGACAAAGGGCTTCTGTGTATTAGTTCAACTACTTCCTAAAATTATTTATCACTCAGATGAGCAGGTGCTTCAATGGTTCAATGCAGGTACCCACAAACGAGATAGAAGAGAGCCCATCTCAGCTGTCACCATTGCTGCACTGTTAGGACTTGGGTTAGCAGGTGCAGGGACAGGTATCACCTCACTAGCCGCACAGAACTCCCACTACGACAGTCTTAAAGCAGCAATTGATCTAGACATAGAACGGATAGAAACCTCTATCTCCCGCCTCCAAGATTCCCTAACATCCTTGTTCGAGGTTGTCCTTCAAAACAGAAGAAGATTAGACTTAGTCTTCTTACAACAGGGAGGGTTATGTGCTGCCCTAAATGAAGAGTGCTGTTTCTACACTGACCACCCAGGGATAGTCTGTGAATCTATCGCAAATGTCAGGGAAAGTTTGGCTAAGCGAGAATGAGAACAGCAACAAGGCTGGTTCAAATCCTGGTTCAATCGTTCCTCCTGGCTCACTACCTTGTTGTCCACCATAGCCGGGCCCCTCATAATCCTCCTCCTCACCTTTGGGCCCTGCATTATCAATAGATTAGTTACTTTTGTCAAAGACAATGAGTACAGTCCAGCTTATGGTACTTAGATAACAATACCAACCACTAGACCTTGTTACTGAGACCAACCTGGACCCATGATTGGATCCTTCTTTAGGTTCCCCTGAGAGGGGGAAATGTGGAGGCTGAGAGCACTGGGGCCATTCAAGTTTAACATTGGCGCAAGTACAGCCATTGTAGCTTCGGCAGCCATCTCAGGCCACTGTGACCAGGTACTGACCTCTACCTTACCCCGGCTACAGAAAAAAAAAAAAAAAAAAAACACAAAGCACGCCCTTATTGGAATAAGGAAGCAAAAACTTGTAAGACCTCTTTACTGGATATTCTCCCACCCTCACCCTTACTGAAAAACCCCACCTTACCTCTAGACCAGCTCATAAAAACCCAGCTGTAATCCACCTCAGGGTCCAAGTCCCTGCTCCACTGTGTCGGGTATACTTGGACGCAAGCTCGAGCTTGCTAATAAACTCTTGTGTGCTTACATCGGTGTTGGCTCCTTGGTTTCTCGGATTCGCAATCTTGGACACATCACAGGAGCAAGCCATGCTTCCTTGTATTAAGGGTTATGATGTGATCGCTCAAGCCCAATCTGGGACTGGGAAAACAGCCACTCTTGCCATATTGATTCTGCAGCAAATTGAATTGGATCTAAAGGCTACACAGGCCTTGGTCCTGGCACCCACTAGAAAGTTGGCTCAGCGGATAAAGAAGGCAGTTATGGCATTGGGAGATTACATGGGTGCCTCCTGCCATGCCTGCATCGGGGGGACCAATGTATGTGCTGAGGTGCAGAAGCTTCAGATGGAGGCTCCCCATGTCATGGGCACCCCAGGTCATGTGTTTGACATGCTGAACCACAGATACCTGTCTCCCAAATACATCAAGAGTTTTTGTACTGGACAAAGCTGATGAAATGTTAAGCCATGGATTCAAGGACCAGATCTATGACATATTCCAGATGCTCAACAGCAACATCCAGGTGGTTTGGTGTCTGCCATGATGCCTTCCGACGTGCTTGAGGTGACCAAGATGTTCATGAGGGACCCCATTCAGATTTTGGTCAAGAAGGAGGAGTTGACCCTGGAAGGTATCCACTTCAACGTGGAGTGAGAGGAGTGGAAACTGAACACTGCGACTTCTATGAGACCCTGACCATCATGCAGGTGGTCATACTCATCAACACCCGAAGCAAGGTGGATTGGCTCACCTAGAAGATGAACACCTGAGACTTCACTGTGTCCGCCATGCACCGAGACATGGACCAGAAGGAACAAGATGTTATCATGAGGGAGTTCCACTCAGGCTCTAGCAGAGTATTGATTACCAATCACCTGCTGGCCAGAAGCATTGACTGTGACCTTTCCACCAACAGGGAAAACTATATTCACAGAATCTGTCATGGTGGATGATTGGGCCGTAAGGGTGTGGCTATTAACATGATGACAAAAGAAGACAAGAGGACTCTTTGAGACCTTGAGACCTTCTACAACACCTCCATTGAGGAGATGCCCTTCAATGTTGCTGACCTCATTTGAGGCACGGTCTTGCCACCTAGCCTGACACGGGCCTTGGTCTGGGGGGCAGAAGAGGAGCAGGAGTGGGGAGGGAAGGGAGCCAAGGGATGGACATTTTGTCATTTTTCCTTTTCTTTGAATAAATGTCACTTTTTGAGGCAAAAAAAAAACTTTATAACTGCAGTTGCAGTTATAGACAATGTATGATTTTGACTGGTGCTTTCTTTGCCTATTTATTATATCCACTTTGTTATTTTTTAAAAAAGATTTTATTTATTTATTCATGAGAGAGACAGAGAGAGAGGCAGAGACACAGGCAGAGGGAGAAGCAGGCTCCTAGCAGGGAGCCCGATGTGGGACTCAATCCTGGGTCCCCAGGATCACGCCCTGGGCTGAAGGCGGTGCTAAACTGCTGGGCCACTGGTGCTGCCCTCTTATATCCACTTTGAAACGTAATTCCATGTAATTCATACCATGTAATTCACCCATTTAAAGTGTAAAATTCAGTGGTTCTTGGTATATTCAGGTATGTGCAACTATCCCCACGATTTTAGAACCTTGTCATCACCTCTAAAAGCAACCCTGTACCATTCAGCTATCTCCTCACCCCCTCATAAAAATAGAATCCTCTAGTATGTAGCCCTTTATGACTGGCTTCTTTGATTTGGTATAATGGTATGTATCACTGCTTCCTTTTCATGACCGAGCAATATTCCATGGTATGGATGTAGCACATTTTGTCCATCATTTGGATGGTTTCAACCTTCTGGCTATATTATTTATAATACTGTTGTAAGCATCTGTGCACATGCTTTTTTACATGGACATCTGTTTTCATTTCTCCGGGGTATTTCTCTTGGGTAGAGATGGAATTGCTGGTCATAGGGTAACTCTGTGTTGAACCATTTGAGGAACTGCTGGACTGTTTTCCAAAGTGGCCATACTATCTCACACTGCCACCAGGAGTGTATGCTATTTACAGTTTCTCCACATCCTTTTAGTTTATTTCCAGCCTTTGTCACTTAGGAATAAAGCTGCCATAAATGCTTGCATGTAGTTTTTGGATGTGTGTCTGTTTTGGGTAACTACCTAGGAATGAGATTGCTAGATCTTAAGGTAAGCTTTAGTTAGTTTTATTACAAACCATCAAATTATTTTCCAAGTGCTATTATATTTTGTGCAACAGTTGCAGTTCTCAATAGAACTTATTTTCAAATTTGGTTTTTAATTTGATCCATTCTAATAGATCTGTAGTAGTATCTCATTGTAGTTTTAATTTGCATTTTTCTAGGACTAAAGATATTGAGCATGTCCATGGGATTACTGACCATTTCTGCATCTTTTGAAAGTGTTTGAACATATTTTTTTTCCATTTAAAAAATAAATCCTTTGTCTTCTAAGACCTCTTGGTAAATTCTGGATGTAAGTTCTTTATCAGCTCATCATACATCTTCTCTCACTAGGTAGCTTAACATTTAAATTCTATAACAGTGTTGTGAGAAGTTTTTAATTTAATGAAATTGAATTAATCAAGTTTTTCTTCTGTTTCATCCTTTGTGTGTCCAGTATAAACCTTTGGATAATCCTTGTTTATAAAGTTTCTATGTTTCCTTGTAAAAGTTTCATACCTCCAGTCTTACATGTAAGTCTATGATGCTTCTTAGTAATTTCATAAATATGGTGTGAAGGATGAAGGTTCATATATTTTAACATAGGGTTTGATTACTTAAGTACAATTTGCTCAAAGACTGCCCTTTCTCCATTGAATTACTTTGGTACCTTTATCAAAACTTAACTGACAGTTATGTGTGGTACTAGTTATGGGCTCTCTGTTGCAATGAGCTATATATCTATTTCCATGCTAATAGCAACCTGTCTTGATGGTCGTAGCATTAGAATAAGTCCTGGAATTAGGTCGTATGAATTTTCTAACCTCATTCTTTCTCAAAAGAGCAACTGTTTGGAGCTCAGTAGAATGTGGCTGCTTTCTATCCCTTAGCCAGAATATCCCTGATAAACAAAATTGGCCGAACCTGAGGTGGTCATCTTAGCACTGATGCCCTGGCCAGCAAGTGGCCCATCTTTATGTTTATCACCAACTATTGGACCATTGCTTAAAAATTATCCTTTCTAGGATGAAGGACTTTGGAAATCTCCTACCACAGATAAGTGAAATGTGAAATTTCAGATTTGTGAAATGTGTAACTGTCAGCAATTTGGCAACTATCTATTACTATTACACCAACATTAAAAATATTTTCATCAGCTTTTCCTATATTTAATGTTAGGTTGTCTATTTTTTTAAAAAAGATTTTATGTATTTATGAAAGATAGAGATGCAGAGACATAAGCAGAGGGAGAAGCAGGCACCCTGTGGGGAGCCTGAACTGTGACTCAATCCCAGGACCCTGGCATCATGACCTGAGCCAAAGACAGATGTTCAACCACTGAGCCACCCAGGTACCCCTAATGTTAGGTCTTCTATGTATATAAAACGTTTTTATGTGTGAGGTCCTTTAGTAAGGCCTGTTCCTGTCTTTATAAATTTTTTATCTTGCCCTCATACCATAAGGACTAAAAACCAGATGGAAAGTCCTCTCCTGGGACCCATTTGAGCCTAAACTTTCACCATCCCCAAAACCTTTCCTGAATATTCAGGGATGGATAATCTCTGTTCTCCCTCTGATCCTCTTTGGGAAATTAGTGTTCCAGGACCATCCTCACAGACCGTGTGGACTGCCAGAAAGGGAGACAAAACTTTACTTAGTAAATAATTACTCTTGGACATCATAAAACCAACACTGTATTAGTTTGCTGTGGCTAACATTAGCAAAATATCACAGACTGAGTGGTTCAAAAAACAGATTTATTTTCTCTAGAGGCTGGAAGTCCAAGAGCAAGGTGTAGGCAAGTTTGCTTCTTTTGAGGCTTCTCTCCTGGACTTGGAGATGATGCCTTCTTACTCTGTCCTCACATTGTCTTCTCTTCGTGCTGAGCATGCCTGGTGTCCCTTTGAGTATCCAAGTTTTCCCATCTTATAAGGACATCCATCCCCAAAGACTTCATTTTAGCTTCATCACCTCCTTTATTTGAAAATATAGTCAAATTCTGAAATACTGGGTGTTAGGACTTCAAAATATGAATTTGTTTGTATGGCTGTACGAGTGGATGGACACAATTCAGCCCATAGCAATGCCATATCCCATAACAATGAAACCAGACATGGCAATAAATCATAATACAGGCCAAGGAATCTCAACATCCTACAACAAAGCCTATCAGATGCAGCTGCACACCATTCTGTTTAGTGTTGGTCTGGTTACTACTGATTTGGATGTGTCCATTGGTTTGTAACCAGGAGACTCAAATCCTCCAAGTTAACCAGTTTTAACCAGACATAGTAAATGCTGGAGCTTGCATGCCATCAAGTTTGTCTAATACAAGCCCTACAATCTAAAGACCTTACCTATAACTAACCAATCCAACAGTTGAGGTAAAGAACCCTGAGTAATTGGCCAAATTAGAAGGCTTGCCTATGGGCTAATGATGGATAGTTCAATTGGCGAGGAACATACACTCAAATCAGGTTATATGATTTAGAATATATTTGCATGCAGCAGGACTCCTTCCTTGCTCCTTGTGCTCCTTTGTTGCACACAAATACCGCTAATTTTTACATATACTTTATCAAACTGTTCATACCCTCCCAGAACATAGCAGCTAGACCTGCCACCTTGACCCAAGAAAGATGTTATGGTCTGTTGTCTTTTTGATGGCAATTGTTTCCTGATCCATTGACTTTAACATACTTCAATTACTCCATCATTAGTACACTGTACTTTAAAATAGGTGTCTATGTCATCTGTAAATAGTTTTATTTCTTTCTAGTCTGTACACCTATTAATTTTTACACTAACTTGGACCTCCAGTCAATATTGAATAGAAGTAGTGAAACTGGACATCTTTGCCTTGTTTTCAATCTTAGCAAGAAAGCATTCTTTCAATATTTGGTATGACATTAGGTATAGAGCTTTTTAAAAAGATTTTATTTGAGAGAGCATGAATAAGAGAGAGAGTGCGAGCATGAGCGTGAGGGGCAGAGAGGAGCAGAGGGAGAAGGAGACTCCCCACTGAGCAGGGAGGCCAACATGGGTCTCAATCCCAGGACTCCAGGATCATGACCTGAGTGGAAGACAGCCACTTAACAGACTGAGCCAGGCTCCCCAGCTGTAGAGTATTGTTTTGTTTTGTTTTTTAATAAATTTATTTTTTATTGGTGTTCAATTTGCCAACATACAGAATAATACCCAGTGCTCATCCTGTCAAGTGCCCCCCTCAGTGCCCGTCACCCATTCACCCCCACCCCCCATCCTCCTCCCCTTCCACCACCCCTAGTTAGTTTCCCAGAGTTAGGAGTCTTTATGTTCTGTCTCCCTTTCTGATATTTCCCACACATTTCTTCTCCCTTCCCCTCTATTCCCTTTCACTATTATTTATATTCCCCAAATGAATGAGACCATATAATGTTTGTCCTTCTCCGATTGACTTATTTCACTCAGCATAATACCTTCCAGTTCCATCCACTTCGAAGCAAATGGTGGGTATTTGTCGTTTCTAATGGCTGAGTAATATTCCATTGTATACCAGCTGTAGAGTTTTTATAGATACCTTTTATCAGAGGACATTTCTTTCTATTCACAGTTAATTGAGAGTGTTAATCATTAATGGGTGTTGAATTCTATAGCTATTAAAATGGCCATGTGGCCATTCTTCTTAGTTTCTTATGAACATGGTGAATTGATATAATTTTATTTTTAAAAAGATTTTATTTATTTATTCATGAGAGACACACAGCGGGGGCGGTGGCAGAGGCACAAAGAGAGAAGCAGGTTCCATGAAGGGAACCTGATGTGGGACTCGATCCCCGGTCTCCAGGATCACACCCTGGGCTGAAGGTGGCACTAAACCGCTGAGCCACCTGGGCTGCCCTATATTGATATAATTTTATTTTATTTTTATTTTTTAAAATATTTTATTTATTTATTCATGATAGAGAGAGAGAGAGACTGAGAGGCAGAGACACAAGCAGGCTCCATGCAGGGAGCCCGATGCGGGACTCCATCCCTGGTCTTCAGGATTGTGCCCTGGGCCAAAGGCAGGCGCTAAACCACTGCGCCACCCAGGGATCCCTATATTGATATAATTTTAAATGTCAAACTAACATTGCATTCCCTGAATGATCCCTCCTTGGTTATGAATATATCCTTTGTAAATGTTGCTAGACGTGATTTCCTAATATTTTGATATAGTTTTCATGTATATTCATGATATATCCATCTATAGTTTGCTTTTCTCTCTCCTACCCCATGCAGTACCTGTTCTTCCCTGTGACTTGTTTATTCCATCTGGAACCCTGTCCTCCTCAATCCCCTTTCCCCTTTTTGCCCATCTCCCACTCACTCTAGCAGCTATCAGTTTGTTCTCTGTATTTGAGTCTGTTTCTGTTTTTCTTTTTTTTAAATCTCCCATATACATGGAATCCTATGGCATTTGTCTTTCTCTGGTTTATTTCACTTAGCATAATACCCCTAGGTCCATCCATGCTATTGCAAATGGCAATATCTCATTCTTTTTAAAAAAGATTTTATTTATTTGAAAGAGAGCAAGAGTGGGGAGAGGGAAGAGCAGAGGGAGAGGGAGAAGCAGACTCCCTGCTGAGTCCCAGGACCCTGAGACCATGACTTGAGCTGAAGGCAGATGCTCAACCAGCTGAGCCACCCAGATGCCCCATCTCATTATTTTTATGTGCAGCAATATTCCATTATATATATATATACACACACATACATACCACATCTTCCTAATCCATCTATTGATAAGCACTTGGGTTGTTTCTATCTCTTGGCTGTTGTAAAGCTGCAATAAACATAAGGGTGCATCTATCTTTTTGAATTAGTATTTTCATTTTGTTTGGGGGAATACCCAGTAGTTGCTGGATCATATGGTATTCCTATTTTTTAATTTTTTGAGGAACCTCCATACCACTTCCTACAGTGGTTGCACCAATTTACATTCCCGTGAACCGTGCACAAGATACCATTTTCCCCCCCATATCTTTGCCAATACTTATTTCTTTTTATAATAGCTATTCTGACAGGTATAAGGTAATATCTCATTTTTTTGGAATGTGTGATTTTATTAGATAATTTTTTTGAGGTGACCATTTTAGCATATACTGGGTTGGTATTAAAAACAGAAAAGTTAAGCTTGCATTTCTAGTACAGGCCAAACTCATGGAGATGATATTCTTAAAATGATTACTTGTCTTTATTTAAAAGTTTTACTTCAAAGACAATAACTCCTAGCTTGAAATAAGCTTTAAAGAAATCATCAGCGTGGCACCTGGGTGGCTCAAGTTGTGATCCCGGGGTCCTGTGATGGAGACCTGCATAGGGCTCCCTCCGGGGTGCCTGCTTCTCCCTCTGCCTGTGTCTCTGCCTCTTTCTCTGTGTCTCTCATGAATAAATACATAAAATCTTAAAAAAGAAATAATCAGTACAACATTTATACTATACAAATGAAGTAGGATTTAACCCTATTTTATGGAACACATTGCAACAAATGTGGGTGGGGTTACCACATCCTAATGTAGGAAACAGGATGACTCAGAGGATGATTGTAGTTCTGTGAGAAGTGATCTTAAAGTCCCAAATAACACAGGAGAATTATGGTTGTGTAACCTCTACTGACTGTAGAATTTGGTGTATTTTTATGTCATAACCCTAACTAATGTGACTTCTTGAAATGCTTCACCTTGTTTCCATAATTATGTTTACTTCTGACAACAAAGTTTCTACTATAGAATGCTTATATGCCAGTCTTTTGAGGCATTGGTTCTTTTAGCAATCCTGTAAAGTAGGTATTTCCATATCCTTTTTTTTTTTTTTTTTTTTTACAAATGAAGATACTGAGGCCCAGGGTGTTAAACTAGACCACTCGGGTAGCAAGTACACAAACCAAAGCATTTTAGTCCAGGTATATATAACATCAAAGCCCAAACTCTTAACCAGTAAGCTTACATTGTCTTGTTTAAGGATTGTGCCTGATTCTGTTTGGGGAAAAATTTCTGGTCACAGAACATAAGAGATTGAAGGAAATTTATAGTCTTTTTAATTCTTACATATTACACATAGGATAAAATTAAGATGTTTATACTTACCAATAAAACACAGTGAGGATATATTTTTTATTTAAATGCATTTCTTTGTCTAACATGCCAAACCCATTCATAGATAACTTAGAACTTCCAAAAGGTAAATTACCTTTATGCAAATAGAATAGGGTAGCATGATGAGCTGAGGAAGAAGTGAAAGTATGTTGAGTTGGTGTACTGTGATAGGTATTGGCCAGTTTTCACATAATTTATTTAGTTTCAGAAATTTGATATAGGTCTATCCCAGAAGAATGCTAAATGAACAGCAATAAATGATTGACTCTGCCTTGCGGGCCTCTGTTCCCTACCAGTGGTGGGAAAACAATGAACAATTCTTCTAAGTGGAAACTGTCCATGTTGTTCCAATAGAATATGTGACATTTGAAGTCTCCGGCTCTTCTCACTTCTCCTATTTCAGGAATCTGTGAGAGCCTTGAATGTGTCATACAAATACCTTTTTTGTTTAGAGACTTTCTCATAGTTTTCTTTGGTCACTTTCAGAGAACTCTGAATCAGCAGGAATAACACAGGGTGGATGAGAAGGGAGATTCATCATTTATAGAATAATCAAATTTTAGCATTAAAATGGCCCAGTTGGTCTTACAGACCACTCTCCTGCCACTTGTATTTCAAAGATGTGGAAACTGAGGCCCATTAAGTTCTGGTGATCTACATTCCCAGTTACAATCAGGTATTGATCCACCTGGAATGAGGTGGCACCCAGTCCAGGACTTTTCCCTAAATGACTATACTTTCACATACATTTAGCTATCTAATGTGCAGAATCCCAAGTAGATATTAGAGGCTTTAGGATTGCATCTTGGTTTACTTATAGTGCTTTTGAGTCTGTTTTTTTTTTTTTTTAATGGTTGCTCTGGCTATCACAATATACATATGTGACTTAATAGGCTATGAATATAAACATTTTACCACTTTGAGGTATTGAAGCCTACTTCAATCTAGGTTCATTTACCAACCCTACTTTTTTAAAAAGCTTTTATTTATTTATTCATGACAGAGAGAGAAAGAGAGAGAGGCAGAGACACAGGGAGAGGGAGAGAAGCAGGCTCCACGCAGGGAGCCTGATGTGGGACTCGATCCCAGGTGTCCAGGATTACTCCCCGGCCGAAGGCGGCGCCAAATCGCTGGGCCACTGGGGCTGCCCATCATCCCTACTTTTAAATATCACTGTCTTGAGTATCAGGTGGCGATATGGTATCTGTTTCAATCATCTAATATGTTTTATAAAACTCACAAGGAATACTGGCTATTGTATGTAGCCATATTTCTGTTCCTCTTGTTCATTCTTATATTCCAAGATTCCTTCTTTTATCATTTCCTTTCTGTTTAAAAATTTTTCAGCCATCATTTAAAATATATTTTTTTAAAGATTTATTTATTTATGATAGAGAGATAGAGATAGAGAGAGAGAGAGAGAGAAAGAGAGAGAGAGAGGCAGGCAGAGACACAGGAGGAGGGAGAAGCAGGCTCCATGCCGGGAGCCGGACGTGGGACTCCATACCGGGACTCCAGGATCGCGCCCTGGACCAAAGGCAGACGCCAAACCACTGAGCCACCCAGGTATCTCCTAAAATATTTTTTATAATTATTTATTCATGAGAGACACAGAGAGAGGCAGAGACACAGGCAGAGGGAGAAGCAGGCTCCATGCACCGGGAGCCCGATGTGGGATTCGATCCCGGTCTCCAGGATCGCGCCCTGGGCCAAAGGCAGGCGCCAAACCGCTGCGCCACCCAGGGATCCCTACTATTTTCTTTTGAATTAAACTTTGGGTTTAATTGATTTTTCTTTTTTTAGTGTCTGGATGTGAAAGCTTAGGTCCTTGATTTATTTCAATATAAACCCTTAATGTTATAAATTCCTGCACCCCTTTAGTTGCATAAACTCCTTTTGTGTTTTACTTTACCCTTGTGATTTCTTTTTTTGTCCCATCTCTTATTTGTGATTTTAACTCTTTTTTAAGTTGCAGTGTACCTGAAAGGAATTTGTTTTCTGCCATTGGATGGAGTGATCTAAAAATGCCAGTTATGTCAAGTTGATTGATACAGGTGTTCAGATTCTCTATGTCCTTACAGATTATCTACTTACTTGTTCTGTTGTTTACATAGAAGAGAACGTGTGAGTCTCTAACTCCATTGCAGCTATGTGAATATCTAATTTTTATTCTCTTTTGCTTCATATATTTTTAATTACCTTAAGTAGATGTATACACATTTACAATGGTTATGTCTCTTGATAAATTTACCCCTTTATCATTGCAGGATGTCTTTATACCTGTTAATAGTTTTTGTTCTAAAGTCTGCTCTTATGATAATATAAACACTCTAGCTATTTTTTCACTATTTGCATCTGTTTCCATCATGTTATCTTTCCTGTCTGCATCTTTATATTTAAAATAGGCTTTTGTATACAAAATATAATTGAGTATTGCTTTTTAAAAATACAATATTAGAATCTCCGCCTTTTAATTAGGATGTTTAGACCATTTACACTAAACATGACTGTTGACTAGTCTGGATTTAAATCTAGTATCTCCTGATATTTATATTTCATATATTCTTTATTCCTATTTTCCTGCCTCCTGTTGGATTATTATTTTATGATTCCATTTTATCTCTTTGACTTGCTAACGATAAACATTTGCTTTGTCTTTGTACTAGCTTTTACAATATGTAATGTCAAAATCTACTTTAAAATAATTCTATACTGCTTTAAAGTATTAGTGCCAGATTATTATAACAGTATATATAATCTATAGCTAGCTAGCTATAGATCTGTTGATCTCACATCTTCTTTATCCACTCATCACTTGATACTTGGGCTGCTTCCATATCTTGGCTAAAAACTGCTGCTATAAACATAGGGGTGCATTATCCCTTTGAATTAGCATTTGTGTTTTCTTAAGTAAATATCCAGTAGTGCAGTTGCTGGATTGTAAACTAGTTCTATTTTTAACTTTTGAGGAACCTCCATACTGTTTTCCATATGGCTGCATCATTCTCCATTCCCACCAATGGTGCATGATGTTCCTTTTTTTTCCACATCCTCTCCAACACTTGCTGTTTCTTGTGTTTTTTATTTTAGCCATTCTGACAGGTGTGAGGTAATCTCATTGTAGTTTTGATTTGCATTTCTCTGATCAGCGATGTTGAGCATATTTTCCTGTGTCTGTTGGCCATCTGTACATTTTCTTTGGAGAAATGCCTGTTCATATCTTCTGCCCATTTTTAAATTATATGGCTTTTGGGTGTTGATTTGTATAAGTTCTTTATACATTTTGGACACTAACCCTTTATCTGATAAGTCATTCACAGAAATCTTCTCCCATTTGGTAGGCTTTTTCTTGTGTCCTTCACTATGCAGAAGCTTTTTATTTTGATGAAGTCCCAATAGTCTATTTTTGCTTTTGTTTCCCTTACTTCAAGGGACCTATCTAGAAAGAAGTTGCTATGGTCAAATCAGACATTACTGTCTGTGCACACTTATAGGATTTTCATAGTTTCATGTCTTACTTTTAGGTCATTAATCCACTTTGAATTTATTTTTGTGTGTAGTGTAAGTGGTCCAGTTTCATTCTCTTGCATGTAGCTGTCTAGTTTTCCCAGCACTATATGTTGAAGAGACTGTCTTTTTCCTGTTGGACATTCTTTTCTGCTTTGTAGAAAATTAATTGCACTAAATATGTAAATTGTTTTGGGTAATATAGAAATTTTAAGAGTCTCTATTCTTCCAATGCATGAGCATGGAATGTTTTTCCATTTCTTTGTGTCATCTTCAATTTCTTTCATCAGTATTTTATAGTTTTCAGGGAACAGGTCTTTCATTTCTTTGGTTAGGTTTATTCATAGATACCTTCTTATTTTTGGTGCAATTATAAATAGGATTGTTTTCTCAATGTCTCTGTTTTAATATTAGTGTATAGAAATGCAACAGATTTCTGTACATTGATACTGTATCTTATGACTTTACTGAACTCATTTATCAATTTAGATAGATTTTTGGTGAAGTCTTTAGGGTTTTCTATATATAGTATCATGTCATCTGCAACTGGTGAAATTTTTACTTCTTATCAATTTGGATGCCTTTTATTTCTTTTTGTTGTCTAATTGCTGTGGCTAGGACTTCTAGTACTATGTTGAATAAAAGTGGTGAAAGTGAACATCTTAGTCTTATTCCGCAGCTTAGGGGAAAGCTTTGTTTTTTTCCCCCCACTGAGAGTGATGTTAACTGTGGGTTTTTCCATAGATGGCCTTTATTACGTTGTAGTATTTTCCCTCTAAACGTACTTTGTTGAAGGCTTCTATCATGCATGAATGGATGCTGTACTTTGTCAAATGCTTTTTATGCATCTATTGAAATGATCAGTTTTTATCCTTTCTTTTTTTAATTTAAATTCAATTAGCCAACATATAGTACATCATTAATTTCAGATGTAGTTTTCAATAATTCATCAGTTGCGTATAACACTCACTTCTCATCATGTGCCTCCATAGTGCCCATCACCCAGTTATCCCTCCCCTCCCCTTCAACCCTCAGTTCCTTTCTCTTTTTGATATGTATCATGTTACTTGATTTGTGACTATCAAATCACACTTGCAAACCAGTAATAAATCCCATTTGATCGTGGTGAATAATTTTTTTAAATTTCAAGTTTTTATTTAAATTCTAGTTAACATGTGGTAAAAATTTGTTTCATCATTTAACCTATACAACACCCCATGCTCATCACAACAAGTACCCTTCTAATACCCATCACCCACCCACCTCCCTCCATCAAACCACAGTTCTCTATAGATGAGTCTTTTTAAAAAAGATTTTATTTATTTATTCATGAGATAGAGAGAGAGAGAGGCAGAGACACATGCAGAGGAAGAAAACAGGCTCCATGCAGGAAGCCTGACATGGGACTCGATCCCAGGTCTCCAGGATCACACCCTGGGCTGAAGACAGCGCTAAACCACTGAGCAACCCAGGCTGCTCTTAAGAGTTTCTTATGGTTTGCTTCTCTCTTTTTTCTCCTTCCTCTATGTTTATCTATTTTGTTTCTTAAGTTCCACATATTAATGAAATTATGGTGTTTGTCTTTCTCTGACTTATTTTGCTTGGCACAATACACTCTAGCTCCATCCACATCATTGCAAATGGCAAGACTTCATTCTCTTGACAGCTGAATAATAACCCATTGTGTGCGTGTGTATACATCTTCTGTCTCCATTTATCAGCTGATGGACATTTGGGCTCTTTCCATTGTTTGGCTATTGTTGATAATACTGCTATAAACATCGGGTTGGATGTGCCCCTTCAAATCAGTATTTTTTTGAGACTGGGTGCCTCAGTGCTTGAGCATCTGCCTTTGGCTCTATCATGATCCCAGAGTCATGGGTTTGAGTCCTGCATCAGGCTCCCTGCAGGGAGCCTGCTTCTCCCTCTGCTTGTGTCTCTGCCTCTCTCTGTGTGTCTCTCATGAATAAATAAATAAAAAATATTTTTTAAAAGACTCAGTATTTTTGTGTCCTTTAAGTAAATACCTAGTAGTGCAATTGCCAGGTAATAGAGTAGTTCTATTTTTAACTTTTTTGAGGAACCTCCATACTGTCTTCCAGAGTGGCTAGTTTGCATTCCCACCAACAGTGTTAGTGTATTTCCCTTTCTCTGCATCCTTGACAACAGCTTTTGTTTCCTATGTTGTTAATTTTAGTCATTCTGACGTGTGTGAAGTGCTATCTCATTGAGGGTTTGATTTGTATTTCCCTGATAATAAGTTAAAAATGCATTGTTGGATTTGGTTTGCTAGTATTTTGTTGAGGATTTTTGTATCTATGTCCATCAGATATTGGCCTATAGTTCTTTTTTGTGGGGTCTTTATCTGATTTGTGTTATCAGGGTCATGTTGTCCTCCTAGAATGAATTTGGAAGTTTTCCTTTCTCTTTTATTTTTGGAATACTTTGAGAAGAATAGCTATTAACTCTTCTTTAATTCATCTGTGAAGCTGTCTTGTCTTAGACTTCTGTTTGTTGAGAGCTTTTTGATTACGGATTCAATCCCATGGCTGGTAATTGGTGTATTCAGATTTTCTATTTCTTCCTGTTTCAGTTTTGGTTGGTTACAGGCTTCTAGGAATTTAGCCATTTCATCTGCGTTGTCCATTTTGTTGGCATATAGTTTTTCATAATAGTCTCTCACAATTTCTCATATTTCCCTGGTGTTGTTTTTCTTTCATTTGTAATTTTGAGTCCTTTCTCTTTGTTTTTAAATGAGTCTGGCTAGAAGCTTATGAATTTTGTTTATCTTTTCCAAATCAGCTCCTGGTTCCATTTATCTGTTCTACTGTTTGCTTGTTTTAACTTCTGTATCCTTTCTTTCTTTCTTTTTTTTTTTTTATTTATGATAGTCACAGAGAGAGAGAGAGAGAGGCAGAGACACAGGCAGAGGGAGAAGCAGGCTCCATGCACCGGGAGCCCGATGTGGGATTCAATCCCGGGTCTCCAGGATCGTGCCCTGGGCCAAAGGCAGGCGCCAAACCGCTGCGCCACCCAGGGATCCCCTGTATCCTTTATTTCTGCTTTAATCTTTATTATTTCCTTCCTTCTGCTGGTTTGGAATTTTGCTTGTTCTTTATCCTTTAGGTGTAACATTAGTTTTTTGAGCTTTTTCTTGTTTCTTGAGGTCACCTGCATTGCTATAAACTTTCCTCTTAAAACAATTTTTGCTATACCCCACAGGTTTTGGATGATTGCATTTTTATTTTCCATCTTTTTTTTTTTTAGGATTTTATTTATTTATTCATGAGAGATACAGAAGAGGCAGACACATAGCCAGAGGGAGCAGGCTCCCTGTGGGGAGCCCAGTGTGGGACCCAATCCCAGGACTGTGGGATCATGCGTTGAGTCAAAGGTAGATGCTCAACCACTGAACCACCCATGTGTCTTATTTCCATCTGTTTCTATGTATTTTTGGATTTCTTTGATTTCCTGGTTAACCTGTTCATTGTTAGGTAGCATGTTATTTAATTTCCATGTATTTCCAGATTTTTTTCCTTATGGTTGACTTCTAGTTTCATAGCATTGTGGTCAGAAGAGATGCATGGGATGACTTCAATCTTTTTAAATTAATTTGTTGAGACTTGTTTTGTGGCCTAATATGTGATCTATTCTGGAGAATGTTCCATATGCACTTGAAAGTAATGTGTATTCTGCTGTTTTAGGAATAGGATGTTCTAAATATATGTTAAATCCACTTGGTCCATTATGTCATTGAAAGCCATTGTTTCCTTGATTTTCAGATTGGATGATCCCCCCCATTGATGTAAATGGGGTGTTAATGTCCCCTACTATTATTGTATTACTATTGATTAGTTACTTTCTTTGTTATTGTTTTATGTATTTGAGTGCTCTTATGTTGGGTACATAAATATTTACAATTATATCCTTTTTTAAAGATTTTATTTATTTATTCATGAGAGACATAGAGAGGCAGAGACACAAGCAGAGGAAGAAGCAGGCTCCATGCAGGGACCCTGACGTGGGACTCTATCCCGGGTCTCCAGGAGCACGCCCTGGGCTGAAGGTGGTGCTAAACCGCTGGGCTACCAGGGCTGCCTCAATTATATCCTTTTGATGGATTGTCCCCTTTGTTATTATATGGTGTCCTTCTTTGTCTCTTATTACAGTTTTTGTTTTAAAGTCTAGTTTATCTGACATAAGTTGGCTACTCCAGCTTTCTTTTGACGTCCATTTGCATGATAAATGTTTTTCTATCTCCTTACTTTCAATCTGCAGATGTCTTTAGTTCTAAAATGAGTCTCCATAGACAGCATAGAGATAGGTCTTTTTTTTTTTTTTAAACAATTCTGTCACCGTGTCTTTTGATTGGAGCATTTAGTCCATTTACATTCAAAGTAACTATTGATAGCTATGTACTTATTGCCATTTTGTTACTTGTTTTGTGGTTATTTTTCTCTTTGCTCTTCTCTGTTCATTCTCTTGCTGTTTTCTCTGTTGTTTTTGTTTATTGATATACTTGGCTTCTTTCTCATTTTTTTGTATATCTGTTACTGTTTTTGATTCATGGTTACCATTCCGTTTGTATATAACTTCTTCTGCATATTAACAGTCCATATTAGGTTGATGGTCTTTTAAGTTTGAACTCATTCTTTACTCCCTCTGCTCCCCCATTTTAGGTCTTTGTGAGTCCCTTGACTGAATTTTATAGATATAATTTTACTCCTTTTGTGCTTCCTACTCTGTTTACTCCTGTTTGTGGTCTTTCCACTCAAGTAGTCCCCTTTAGCATGTCTTGTTGGGCCTGTTTATTGGCCATGAACTCCTTTAGCTTTTGTTTATTTGGGGAAACTCTATCTCTCCTTCTATTCTGCATGACATCCTTGCTGAATAGAGTACTCGTGTTTGCAGGGTTTTTTTTCTTTCAGTACTTTGAATATATCATGCCACTCTCTTGTAGCCTGCGAAGTTTATGCTGAAAAATCAGCTAATCACCTTCTGGGATTTCCCTTGTATGTAACTATTTTCTTTTCTCTTGCTTTTTAAAGTTTCTGTATTACTTTTTGTCATTTTAATTACAGTGTGTCTTGGTGTGGATTTCCTTGGGTTGATTTTGTTGGGGCTCTCTGTGCCTCCTGGATTTGGATTTGTTTCCTTCCCCAGATTTGGATTTTCTGCTATTATCTCTTCAGATAAATTTTCTGCCCCCTTTCTCTTCTTCTTCTGGGATCCCTATAATGTGAATGTTATTATGCCTGATATCACCAAGTTCCTTTCACCTATTTTCATTATTTTTTCTCTCTCCTGTTCATCTTTTTGTTTTGTTTTGTATATTTATTGGAGTTTGATTTGCCAACATATAGTATAACACTCAGTGCTCACCTGTCAAGTGGCCCCTCAGTGCCTGTCACCCAGTCACCCCATCCCCCTGCCCACCTCCCCTTCCACTACCCCTTGTTCATTTCCCAGAGTTAGGAGTCTCTCATGTTTTGTCACCCTCTCTGATTTTTCCCACTCATTTTCTCTCCTTTCCCTTATAATCCTACAGTTATTACTGTGGTTATAGTTATACAGTTATTACTTGTAGTTACAGTTATTACTCTTAAAAGTAGAGGCCTTATGAAGAGGTAGTGGAGTGCCCTGCAGTGCAATGTCCCCTGTTCGCCAGAACCTGGAACTTCCAGAGTCTCCTATGTGTGTAGGAGACACACTGCTGTGTGTGTAACGCACTCTGCTGTTACGGCTGAGCTGCTTTGCCTTAGTCCAGTCATCTGCAATGGTTCTTTTCGCCTGTTGAGGGTGGGTTTGTTAGTGGGCCAGTCTGACTACGCATTTGCAGCAGCACTGAATTGCAGTGCCTGGTGCCTGCCAAGTCCTTTGTTCTGTGAAAAAGTCTTCCGATGATCCTTGCCCCTCCAGCACATGCTCTGAAATTAGAAAACAAACCTCCTTCCATATATCCCCAGCATTTTTCACACTGCTTCTTCTATGCTGTATCTCTGTAGGGCTATTTGTTGTGCTGTTTCTTTAAGGGTGAAGACTCCATTTCCTATTGCCCTCCAAGCTCTTGCAGAGCCACCTAATAACTTTTAAAATTCCAGGTGTTCAGCCCCACTGAGTGTAAAAACTCATGAAATTCAGCTCCTCTGGCTTTCAAAGGCAAATGTTATGGGGATTTGTCTTCTCTGTGTGTCCTCCATGTCTGGGTGCCTGAAATGGGGTTTGGTCCTCTCCCCTCTCTACATCCATGGTATTCCTCCCCATCCCAGATTGTTTGACAGGTTCATTTAGCTTCTGTGTCTGTCTTTCCTATGCTCTTTGATAAGGTCTCTTTTCTCATGTAGTTCTGGAGAGTCTGCTCTGCCAGTCTTTAGGTCATTTTCTGGGGTATTTACACTGATGTGTTATCTAGGTGTATCTGTGGGATGACATGAGCTTAGAGCCCTCCTACTCCACTGTTGTCCTCCTAGAACTTTTATTTGGTTATTTTCTTTATAGTTTCTACTTTTTAGCTAAGGTTTCTTTTTCCTTTATGGTGAGGATATTTTCCTTCACATTTTAAGCATAGTTATAATAGCTTTTAAAAATCATTGTCTGATTCCCATATCTAAATCATCTTGGTGTTGATTTCTATTGATCTATTTTCTCTTGAGAACACTTTTCCAGTTTTTTCTCAGATACCTAGTAATCTTGAATTATATCCTGGGTATTGTGATTAATATATTGAAGAAACTCTGGATTCCATTACGTTCCTCCAGAGAATTTTAAAAAATATATTAGGGCTTAATTTAGCTGGATTCAACCCAAACTTTTCTCTTTGCTGTTAGGTGGAAGCTCAGATTTTAATTCACTTCTTAGTATTGGCTTGGCTCCTTTAAGTATCCTTTGTCCTATATAGTTGATGAGTCAGCTAGACATTTGGGAATTGCTTATACACAGAACTTGGGGCTTCCCCTCCCTGACCCTCTTCCAGGATATCCTACACACCTTATTTTCCCAACAGCAGTTGTATAGGCTTTGGATACTTTTGTTGAAAAACTTAGTTTTCCAAGTATGTTTTAGCTGCCCTAAAATAGTGAAGACTGGACTTGCATTTTGGGTAAAAGCCATAAAAACTAGGAAACTGACCTTATATTATTTCCTTCTTCCAAATGTTGACCCATCTCCAGGATCTTCCTGTTTTTCACTCTCCAGTGACTTTGGATAATTTTTCTTTTAATATTTGGTCTAGAATTCTATTGGTTATCTGCTGGAGTTTGGGTGCAGTAGGAACTACTTGGTCAGTACATTTAAAATGCTTCTATTGTTCTTACCATAGAATTCATATATAGTTACTTGTTTGTGTATATCTACACTAAGCAATGATCCTCTAAGGCATGTTTTCCAACTACATCTTGACAACTCATGAATTGAGTTGAAATGTTGCAGATAAGTATTCTAGCAATCTCAAAAGTCTAATTGTTTTTTTAAAAAATCCCATTGGCATTATTATTATAATAACCTTTTTCTGAGAAGACTGCAATATTTGTTAAGTGCAAGATAAAAGTTGGGGTTGGAACTAGTGTGCAAAAATACACTTAAGTCACAGCCTATTTGGACCACATATTGTAGACTGCTTCATCTAGCATATATTCCTAACCCGACTTGCTCTTCTTTGCTTCTTCTATAGACTGGGAAATGTAAATACTCTTGAAGTATTTTTTCCTGTTACAGGTTGACATGAGACAGTTTTGGGCAATGGGATGTAAATGGAAATCTGCTCTCCTTTCCAGATATGGGAGGGAGTAAGGTATGAGTGTATTAAAGGAGAGTAGGAATAATGGATTTTAGGTCCTTGTCAGTCCCAATAGTTATTAAAATAAGAAAAAGAAGATATAAGCTTGTAAAACAAGAGTTGGTGATTAGAATGGAATGTCTGAACCTGAAAATACAGAGGAGTTTCCATTTACTTTCTTGCCGGTAAGATGTTATCTTTGGGGTCAGGGGTTGAAGTGACATGGAAGACAAGACCATTGGTGGCATACCAGTCAAGAACTTAGAGACCAGGGTTTTGGAAGTAGATATAATAATCTGCAAGTAGTCTGACAAGAGTAGTGACAGGGTAGCAAAACTGGTTCTGGAGATAAAAATCAAGGAGCAAGAAAGAATGAGATTGGTAGATGGTTGCATGAAGGAATAGTAAGTAGTTTGTGCAAATTAATGAGGGAGGGGAGAGGGACATAATAGTTAGGGTAGATATCCTTGTTCATTTTCCCTTTCCTATGTCCAAGCCTGTAACTTATAAGGAGAATGAGAGAAAGGAGGAGTCCATTTGGAAGAGTTAGAGTCCTTGGTGGACGGACAACTTTCTTAATAGTTATTATTAAACTTTCATAATAGTTATTAAAGTATGCCTCATTTACAGGTAGAATTTTTTCCCAGTAAATTGCAGTTGATACAGTTGCTCTGAGGCTTGGACAGAGTTTGGTAAACTTTCTCTGACCTTAAAAGTCTATATTCAAGAACTCTTTATCTCTTTTCATTTATACATATAAAATATATATAAATTCCAATCCTGGCACTTTTCAAATGTAAGGAAAAAAAAACAAGAAATAACCATTTACAAGCCATCCAACTTTTGTGAATCCACCCAATTCCACCATGCATTATAATGTCATTTCCATGACCTATGTACCCAAAAAAATATAAGTCATTAAAGATTAATTTCATGAAAAATGAGAAGTACTTATTGTATACTTCTAAGGAAGTAAATTAGAAAACTTTAATAAACCTGTCTAACCATATGTCTAAATAAAAGGAAGTCAATACAAATAAAAAATATATTAGTGTACTTATGGAACTGGAGTTCCATCTGAATTTAATTCACTTCCCAATTTTTATAAATTACAAGATGGGAAGAGGGGGACCTGAAAGGGAATATAAAGAATCTAACTTTATCTCACATGAACAATATAACTGGATTGAATGGAGATAAAAAAGGAAATAGGCAAAGTTAAGTTTTAAAACAAAGTACTTTGTACATACTTGGTCTAAAGAAAAAAAGACCCGTAAACAAATCCTGAACACAATCAGGCTTGGTTTTTATGATGCTTTTCTGGAGCAACTCCAAACTATCTGCTATGTATTAGAGGACTGAACAAATCAGTAAACAGACTGATGATAGTGGGAGCCAACTTTCCGGAAAAGAAGTTAACATGGGACAGGGGAAAAACTAGAACTACTTATTTGAAGTTGAAGGTATCTGCATTTTACACATACATCTACATGAAGGACTGATATCCCAATAATGATAACACCTACTACCCAGATCTTGGTGTCTAAATACCATTCCACTCAAAGGAATCTGGCCTCTGTAGAATCTGTGGCTGCAGTGGGCAACATACAAGATAAACCCAAGATATATCAGGAAAACAAGCATTCATACTGATCATTCATAGAGAAAAGAGACTTAGAGAAGGGAAAGCTCCTCTAAGGATAGAACACTAAGTACTAAATATAAGAGGAATGATGGACCAAGAAAGCCATCACTTTGCAATCATCATAGTAATAATTGATTCAGACAAAAATATCCATAAACACCAAAACTAGTAGGTGAAAGATAATGTAGTTATTACATAAAAAAATCCCCCCCCCCCACAAGTTGGTTATTAATCTCAAGGGCAAAATAGCAACTTTACTGTGGAGAAACCTTAAAGTCTTCAGGTTACCCAAGGTATCAAAAATTTCACTGATATAAAACAAATAGGTCTTCTATTGTAATGCACTGAACTATGTGTCATTCGTGGAATACTCTTGCCATGCTGATTTGAATCTAATCATAAGGAATCAAGCCCAAATTTAGGGATAGTCTACAAAATACCCCATACCTTTCTTTTTTTTTATTTTTTTATTTATTGATGATAGTCACAGAGAGAGAGAGGCGCAGAGACACAGGCAGAGGAAGAAGCAGGCTCCATGCACTGGGAGCTCGATGTGGGATTCGATCCCGGGTCTCCAGGATCACGCCCCGGGCCAAAGGCAGGCGCTAAACCGCTGCGCCACCCAGGGATCCCCCCCATACCTTTCAAAGATACCAATTTCATGAAAGACAGAGAAAGGCTATGGAACTGGTCCAGATTTAAAGACTACAGAAACATGACAACTTAATGCAGGGAATGATCTGTCTTATTATATCAGGGCAGCCTGGGTGGCTCAGTGGTTTAGCGCCACCTTCAGCCCAGGGTGTGATCCTGGACACCTGGGATCCAGTCCCGCATTGGGCTCCCTGCATGGAGTCTGCTTCTCCCACTGCCTGTGTCTCTGCTTCTGTCTCTCATGAATAAATAAATAAAATCTTAAAAAAAGAAAAAGATTATATAAATTTTTGGGACACCTAGGTGGCTCAGCGGTTAAGCGTCTGCCTTCAGCTCAGGGTGTGATCCTGGAGTCCCGGGATAGAGTCCCACTTCAGGCTCCCTGCATGGAGTCTGCAGCTCCCACTGCCTGTGTCTCTGCCTCTCTGTCTCTCATGAATAAATAAATTTTAAAAAATTTAAAAAAGATTGTATCAATTTTTCTTTTTATTCCAGGATCCAAACATATTATGGGACAAATGGAATTTGAATAAGCTATAGATTAGAAGATATAGCAAAGTATGGTAGTCTTCAAATATGTTTGCAAATTCCTTGACACTCCCTCTCCTTGATCCTGGTTAGGTTTCTGTGACTGTTTCCTCAAATTATAACATTGTAACCTCTAAGGGTAGATTAGACATGGCCACAGTACTTCTGCTGATTTTTCTTGGGATACTCTGAAGCTCCACATAGCATCCAGTCAGAATGAAGCCATCAAGCTGAAGGGGCCACAGAGATGGAAAGACATACCTGAGTAACAAAAGCTGGGTTCTCTCAGCTCAGGTATTAGACATCTGAATGATCTGGTCAGACTGTAATCACAGTACACACCCTAAGGATATATAGGAATTCTTAATTGTATTTTTTCTGAAAGTTTAGAATAAGCTGAAAATAAAGGCTTTAAGACACTCTTGAAACATTACAAGTTTAAAAGGGTATGATAGTAAATTTTTAAAGTAATCAGGTCATATTCATACATATAAGATTATCCTATATACAAATCATAAAAGACCTATAGGTACGAATACGATCTGGTTACCTTTAAAGGGGGCATTACAGATTTATTATATATCTCCTACAAAGTGCTATGTCTCTGGCCACTTTTCTATGCATACCAAGGTTAGTAACCGTAAATTAATTTTTTTCATTGGATTCTGCATAGTATTCCACTGAATGGATAAACAATTGTTTTGTTGATTCAACTGATGAATGCAAAGTGTGCTATTACGAAAACGATGAACATCCTTTCATGCGTATCTATCAGATCTCCAAGCCCTATGATGAGATAAAGCCATATGTTAGCTTTAAGGAATATTCATTTATTCATGTAATTTTGTCTCATAGTTTCACTGTTTTGGTAAACAGTAATAATGGTCACTGAATAATTTTTCAAAAAGCTAAAACCATCTTAAGCCTCTCTGCCAGAGTAAACGGGGTAGCATGTCAGTGAAAGTCTCTCTACATATTACCTCTGTGAATATAAGTACATCTGTAGGTATACATATTATTATTTGGGCCACACATACCGGGAAGGCTCTAACCTAGTTTCCTCTGTCTGTCCTTACAGATCCAGGTCTGTGTGCAGCTATGTATTAGAACATAGCTCTTCCAATATTTTGCTAATATATATTTTTTTAAAATCAGCATAAACATCCTTGTGTACACACTCATTTAAGCTATAATCAATCTCCTGAGCAAAGCATCTAGTGCTAAGATTGCCAGGTCAATGGGTATCTTGGTATACATTGACCAACTCATGTTGTCCATTCCTGACAAGAGGTGTTGAACACAGAATGCTGTATAAATGGTAATCCATCTAAACTGTTATATTTAATGAAATTTCAGTAAGAATTCAACAGGTTTCTTGCTCCACCCTCCACTTGGGGTGTGACAAAACTAACGTCCTTGAAATCTGCCAAAACCCCTGCCTATAGAGGTCTGTACTGCAGGATTGTACACAGAGAAGGCAATCTGACCTAAGCCTGAAGAGAAATAATGACAAGAAACCAATTACTAACAATTCAAGTTTACTAAAAAACTTGTCATTAATAACTACTTTTAAACTTTCAAAGAGTTACAGTGAAATCCTACCTTAATGTATTAGGATCCAAAATTTCCAAGCATATAAATTGTTGTATCATATTATTAGATTAAAAACAGTATTTTTTTAGTCTATAAAATACAAACTAATGATACTAAATATTACACTGTACACATGTCCTGACTACAACAAACCAGGGCCAGATGGAGGATGGGGGCCATTCACAAATTCATCCAAATTTGCATTACTGTGGATGGCAGCATGGCATGATTTTCTGTAATTGAATGTTTCCAGAAATTAATCTCATTAAGGCTACTAGCAGGGTTCCCTTTGAGTATGTTATGAAATCAGGGTAGGGGAGTAGAATTTCCAAATATTTATCCTAGATTTTCTCACTTTGTTCAGTAATTGCTGGGCATCTATTATGAGCCAAGCACACTTCTACATGGTAGAGATAAAGTAGTGAAAAACCTCCCTCCCTACATGGAGGTTACATTGCTGTTGCCATTAATTTTATTTGTCCATCATTATACTTTCATTAAAGTCCTGCCCCCCTTGTCTTCATTTATAAGGCTTCTTTCCTGGGTAAATTCAGATGAACTTTGAAATTCTTTTGTGTTGCATCTTGAAAACTGGGACGTTCAGAATTCTCGTATAAACACTGATTGTATTTATAGGTTTTCTCTCATCTATTAAATGTGATGTTTGCAAAGAATTTATCTCCCAACTGAGTCCTTAAAACAGCATTTTACAGAGCTGATTTGCATGTGAAGATTCCTTGAGGCTTCTGAGTTTGGAAGGAACATTCCACAATTACCAGCATTGATCTTCCAGTAGAGATGAGGACGTGAACTTTAACAAAGACGACATCACACCTCACATCTATAGATTTCCTCCAGTGTGGACTCTCTGATGATAGACAAGATGTGATCTCTGGCTGAAGCCTTTACAACAGACATCACATATGTATGGCCTTTCTCCAGTGTGGACCCTCTGATGTGTGTGGAAATGTGAGGCCTGACTGAAGCCCTTACCACACTGCTGACATGTATATGGTTTCTCTCCTGTGTGAACTCTCTGATGAGCACTGAGCCCAGCACTCCAACTAAATTCTTTCCCACACTCCTCACATTTAAACGGTTTCTCTCCAGTGTGAATTATCTGATGGACTTGAAGATTTGACCTCTGGCTAAAGGCCTTACCACATGTATCACATTTATATGGTTTCTCTCCGGTGTGGACTCTCTGATGGGCTTGAAGATGTGAGGCCTGGCTGAATCGCTTCTGACACGCATCACATTTGAATGGCTTCTCCCCAGTATGGACACTCTGATGAGCTTGAAGATTTGAGGCTTGACTAAAGCCCTTCCCACACTCTTCACATTTATAAGGTTTCTCTCCTGTGTGGACCCTCTGATGATTGTGAAGATTCAAGCTCCAATTGAAGCGCTTCCCACACACCTCACATTTGTACGGTTTTTCTCCAGTGTGGACCCTCTGATGGGCTTGAAAATACGAGCTTTGACTGAAGCCTTTACCACACACATTGCATCGAAATGGTTTCTCTCCTGTGTGAACTCTCTGATGGCTCTGGAAACTTGAGGCTGAACTAAAACCCTTCCCACACTCTTCACACTTGTATGGTTTCTCTCCTGTATGGACTCGTTGATGACTATGAAGATTAAAGCTCAAACTGAAACACTTCCCACACTCATCACACTTGTAGGGTTTCTCTTCAGTGTGGACTCTCTGATGGGTATGAAGATTTGAGCTACAACTAAAGCGTTTACCACAATCTCCACATTTATATGGTTTCTCTCCAGTATGGATTCTCTCGTGGGCCTGGAGATGTGACCTTTGAGTGAAGCCCTTCCCACACACCTCACACTTGTAAGGTTTCTCTCCAGTGTGAACTCTGCAATGAATATTCAGATCTGTGCTACGACTGAAGCCCTTCCCACAACTTTCACATCTGTAGGGTTTCTCTCCTGTGTGAATAGGCAAATGGGCATAAAGATGTGAGGTCTGGTTAAAGCTCTTACCACACTCAAGGCACGAATAGGGCTTCTCCCCTGTGTGGACTCTCTGATGAGTTTGCAGGTTTGAGCTCTGACTGAAACCCTTCCCACACTCATGACACCAATAGCGTTTTTTTCCTGTGTAAACACTTTGTTGAACAGGAATAGCTGAGCTATAACCAGGGTCCTTCTCGTGTGTGCTATAAGGGGGGGACTTCTTTCCAGAGTGTACCTGCTGATGGAGTTCAAGGCTGGGGCCATCACTGAAGGCTTTCTCACATTCGCTACAGTGGTAGGTCTGCTGGGTGAGAGGGGACACCTTTAAGATGTCTTTATCACAATTGTTGTGAGCTTTGTCTCTTTTGTGCACTGTATCATCATCATGGTGGTGTGAAACACAACTGAAAATGTTAACATACGGAGCAAATATACATAACTGGTTTTTCATTGGAGTCTGCTTACAACTTCTCTGATAATTCTGCATTTCGCTGAGATATATTTTACTCCAAGAATTCGGAGCTCTCTGGGCCAGAAATTCTTGATTTTCAATAATATTAGAATGATCCTCTATAAGATTCATTATACAGCTGTCCTCCACAGAAGCCTGAATACATATTCCTGCTCCAACTTGACAGGGGGAATCACACTGGTCGGGGAGCTGAGAACTCTTTCCTTGAATATTTATCACAGAGTCTTGATTTTTGGTTAATTTGCTCACATGTCTCTTGATTTGCCAACATGAAAGCTCCCCTAATGAAAGGCACCTTATTCCTGCTTCATGAAAAGTCTCCATCTCCTTTTGATTCCTGCCTCCTGGAAGGATAAAGAACAAAGAATTAGGTACAGAGAGTATGACATCAACAAGGTGGTGAATGAAAGAGCTCCAAACCCTTGTTCCCCAGGGGAAACGTTAAAAACTAGAGGCTAGCTGAAAAACAAAGATCTACAGCAAACAAGGGATGGTCCAATAGAAAAAAAAATACACGTTTAAAATGGGAGGAAATTTGGGAGTAGCCCCGAGTGAGGGTTTAAGGTCTTCTTGGGTCTCTTCTGAGCATGTGTCTTGACCTGTGGCTGTGTAGGCTTTCCCCCCTTCTCATGTGCAGCTACTTTTAAACATAGTGGTATTTTTACTTATGGTAAGGTCCCATTTGAAGGATGCAGAAACCCACCTCCCAATTCCCTACTTCAAAGCAGGCAAAGCAGAGCTGAGCTAACTTTATTTGTGCTACTCTACCCTGCTTGGGGGCCGCCAGAGGGACAGGTGTCTGCTCTGACTTGGGGACACGATGAGGAAACCCAATAGGAAGCTGCAGCAGGCCTCGTGGGAGCTTCAGGGGAACTACAGACCCACAGAAGGCTGGGGAGAAGATTGTGTGTGAAGAACACAAGTGAACACCTATGTCCCCATAAAGCTAGGGTGATAGTCTTTGGGGGATTCAGACACTTAAAAGCATCTTTGTGTATGAAGGAATTAAAAAAAAAAAAAAAAAAAAAAACACATACATAGGCCCAGGCAAGACACATGCTCAGAATATTCTGAGATGACCTTAAGCCCTCACCATTGGGGAACCCAGGAGGTCAGAATACACCTTGCACAGTAGTAAAGGTCTTTCCTGGAAAATAGCTGGTCTCAAAAGATGCTTTCTCAAATGCCCAACTTTCAACAACATAAAAGCATACAAAAACCAAAACAAAACTCCAGCCAACCCAGGAAAAATATGGCCTACTTGAAGGAATAAAAAATAAGATAAAGTGGCAGCAATGAATTACCTAAGATGAGTATCAGCAGTGTCAGACAAGGTCTTTAGGACTGTCTGAAATAGACTCAAAGAGCTAAAAGAGTGACAGAGGTAAGCAGGAGGGCAGAGTGGGATGGTCCAGTCCTAGGTCCCACACAGGAGCAACAAATAACCAACATCATACAAACATTTTGTGAAAAATTTTAAAACTAGCTGAGCTGCAACAACCAAGATAATGTTTAACCAAGTAAAAGATGTACTCAAAGCTGTGCAAAATTTGTGTTTTTGCCTCATCCGTCCTGGTGAGTGTGTGATGAGGTTGGGAGGTGAGGTGTCCTGGTGAGTGTGTGATGAGGTTGGGAGGAAGCTGCCTAGTTCCTGGTGGCAAACAACAAAACCTAACGCCTACAAAGGAAAATAAGATCTCCAAAAAACCAAACCTACCAGAAAAGAACCCAAACAGCCAAAGGAATGCTGAAAAAGAAAATCAAAGCTGGAGGAGTCACAATTCTGGACTTCAAGCTGTATTATAAAGCTGTAATCATGGGACGCCTGGGTGGCTCAGTGGTCTGGGATCAAGTCCTGCATCGGGCTTCTTGCAGGGAGCCTGCTTCTCCCTCTGCCTCTCTCTCATGAATAAATAAAATCTTTTTTTTTTTAAACTGTAATCACCAAGACAGTATGTTACTGGCACAAAAACAGACACAGAGCTCAGTGGAACAGAATAGAGAACCCAGAAATGGACCCTCAACTCTGTGGTCAACTAATCTTTGACAAAGCAGGAAAGAATATTCAATGGAAAAAAGTCTCTTCAACAAGTGGTGTTGGGGAAATTGGAGCCACACACAGAGGAATGAAACTGGATCATTTCTTTACAGCATACACAAGGGTAGACTCAAAATGGATGAAAGACCTAAATGTGAGACAGGAATCCATCAAAATCCTAGAGGATAACACAGGCAGCAACCTCTTTGGCTGCAGCAACTTCTTGTAAGACACGTCTCTAAAGGCAAGGGAAGCAAAGGCAAAAATGAACTATTGGGACTTCACCAAGATAAAAAGCTTTTGCCCAGCAAAGGAAACAGCAAAACCAAAAGACAACCAACAGAATGGGAGAGGATATTTGCAAATATCTTATCAGATAAAGGGCTAGTATCCAAAAATCTGTAAAGAACTTATCAAACTCAACATCCAAAGGAAAAAAAAAGCCAATCAAGAAATGGGCAGAACACAGGAACAGACATTTCTCCAAAGAAGACCTACAAATGGCCAACAGACATATGAAAAAATACTCAACATCACTTGGCATCAGGGAAATACCACTTCGAGATACCACCTCACACCAGTCAGAATGGCTAAAATTAACAAGTCAGGAAACGACAGATGCTGATGAGGATTCGGAGAAACAGAAACCCTTGTATGCTGTTGGTGGGGATGCAGGCTGGTACAGCCACTTTGGAAAACAGTGTGGAGGTTCCTCATAGTTGAAAATGGAGCTACCCTACGACCCAGCAATTGCACTACTGGGTATTTATCCCCAAAATACAAATGTAGTGATGTGAAAGGCACCTGCACCCCAATGTTTATAGCAGCAATGTCCACAATAACCAAACTATGGAAAGAACCCATAGATCCATCAACAGAAGAATTGATAAAGGAGATGTGGATATATACAATGGAATATTGTATGATACTCAACCATCAAAAAAAAAAATGAAATCTTGCCATTTGCAATGACATGGATGGAACTAGAGAGTATTATGCTAAGTGAAATTAGTCAATCACAGAAAAACAATTACCATATGATCTAACTCATGTGGAATTTAAGAAACAAAACAGAGGATCACAGAGGAAGAGAGGAAAAAATAAAACAAGACGAAATCAGAGAGGGAGACAAACTGTAAGAGACTCCTAATCACAGGAAACGGTTGCTGGAGAAGAGGTAACTGGGGGATGGGGTAACTAGGCAGTGGACATTAAGGAGGGTACATGAAGTAATGAGCACTGGGTGTTAAATCTTTTTTTTTTAAATTTATTTATTCATGAGAGACACAGAGAGAGAGAGAGAGAGAGAGAGAGGCAGAGACACAGGCAGAGGGAGAAGCAAGCTCCATGCAGGGAGCCCAACACGATACTCAATTACGGGACCCAGGATCACGCCCCAGGGCAAAGGCATGCGCCAAACCGCTGAGCCACACAGGCGTCCCAAGTACTGGGCATCATATAAGACAGATGAATCACTGACCTCTACCTCTGCAATTAATAATACATTATATGTTAACTGAATTTGAATTAATAAAAATCTGATTTAAAAAATTTTAAGTGTTGGTGAAGATGTGGAGAAAAAGGAACGCTTGTGCACTACTGGTGGGAATTTGCAGCCACTGTGGGAAACAGTATGAAGGTTTCTCAAAAAATTAAAAATAGAATTAGCACATAAGCTAGTAATTCCACTAATGGGTACTTAACAAACAAAAAAACCCACACACACACAAAAAAAACGCAACACGAATTCAAAAGGCTATATGCACCTCTATGTTTACTGCAGCACTATTTACAAGACCCAAGACATGGAAGCAGCCCAAGTGTCCATCAACAGATGAACTGATAAAATATGTGGGTGGTATACACACAGACATAAACACAATGGAATATTACTCATAAGAGTAAGATCTTGCCATTTGCAACAACATGGGTAGACCTAGAAGGCATTATGCTGAGTGAAATAAGTCAAAGAAGGGACGCCTAGGTGGCTCAGTGGTTGAGCATTCGCCTTCAACTCAGGACATGATCCTGGGGCTGGGGTGGAGTTCCACATCAGGCTTCCTGCATGGAGCCTGCTTCTCCCTCTGCCCATCTCTCTCTCTCTCTCTCTCTCTCTCTGTCTCTCATGAATAAATAAAATCCTTAAAAAAAAGACAAATACCTTTTGATTTCACTTATAGGTGGAATCTAAAAATCAAAACATATGAACAAAGCAAAAATAGACCTGTAAATAACAGAGAACTGGTGGTTGCTGGTGGGGGCGGGGGAATGGCGGGCAAAATAGGTGAAGGGAGTACGAAGTACAGGATTCCAACTGTGGGATGAATGAGTTACAGGGATGAGAGGTACAGCATAAGTAATACAATCAACGGTATTGTAACAGTGCTGTATGCTGACAGATAGTAGCATAATGTATATACAGTTGTCTATTTACTATGTTGCCTACCTGAAACTATCACTGCATGTCCACTATACTTCAATTAAAAAATTAGATTTTAAAAAACTTAAGATATCCAGAAAAGTCCTAAGAATATCAAAATTAAATATACTCTACATAACCCACATGTCAAACAGGAAATTTCATGGGATGTTAGAAAATACTTTGTGATATAATATTCATTATATTTCTATTTCTGGTGTGCAGTTAAACGGAACTCAGATAATTTTATAGTGTTAAAAGTTTATATCAGAAAACAAAGTGTAAAATGAAAAACCTAAGGTTCCACCTCAAGAAGCCATGAAAAGAGGAATTAAGGAAATCAGAGTAAAAATCAAATGAAACAAGTAGGGAAAGTTCAACATTAAGCATGAAAGATAGAATTTTACTATAGATCTTAGAAGCATTAAAATAAGGAGATATATTCAACAACTCAAATTTTTAAAAATATACTAATTCCCTGAAACATACAAATTACCAAATCTGTTGCAAGAAAAGCAAAAAATCTAAATAGTTCAGAAATTTAATTCATAAAGACATTCTCACAAAACACCAACTTCACCAGTGGATTCCAATTAGCAGTCAGAAAAGGAGTAATACCAGCCCTATACGAATCCTTTCAGAAAATATAAGAGGATGGTATATTTGAGTTATTGTATAAGGCCAGTGTTACTTGATATCAAAATCAGACAAAGACATCAAGTCTCAAGAAAATGGCAAATCAAAACCCCTCAACATAAAGTGCAAAAATCCTTAACAAAGAATGAATCTTGTTTCTAGAAACATAATAAAAAAACACTAGTACATCATGAATAAGTGGGGTTAATCCCAGTGTTAAAAACAGGGGCGCCTGGTTGGCTCAGTGGTTGAGCATCTATGTGATCCCAGGGTCCTGGGATCAAGTCCCGCATCCAGCTCCCCACAGGGAGCTTGCTTCTCCCTCTGCCTATGTCTCTGTGTCTCTCAAATAAATACATCTTTAAAAAAATAATAAAAATAAAAACAAGACAAGAGGACCCAAATGGAGTTGCTTATGCTATACCCCATGCCACCAAACCAAGACTTAATTACAATTTTGGCTAACCCAGAAATGGGATCTTAAACCAATCAATCAGGAATCCCCAGATCAGCTGTAGTAGGAATCCCCTGTATCCTCTTAAAGGAAGGTAACCCTGCAATAACCAACCTCCTTCTTTGCCTCCTATAATTGCCTTGCTCCTGTTCCATTTTGCTGTCGAAATCTTTTATATAGATCTCTGGGAGCTTTTCTATCTGCTGTAATGATGTTGCCTGATTTATGAATCACTGAATAAAGCCAGTAAAATCTTTAAAATTTAGTCAGCTAAATTTTGTTTTTTAATAGAAGGGAATGCAAGCTTGTTTTAACATGTGAAATCACCAATGCATTTTACCATATTCATAGCATGAAGGAAAAAAATCTTATAATCATCTCAGTAAATGCAGACTAAGCATTTTACAAAATACGTACATACATATACTGTTACCCATTCACGATAAAGAAAAAAACTGAAACTAAGACGGGAACTCAACCCCCCAAAAAAGTGTATGACTAAGTATCATTATCAGTGGTAAAAGACTGAATGCTGTGCACACGCATCAGGCAAACAAACCATCAAAAAACCCAAAGGCATTCATACTGGAAAGAATACACATTTGTAGATCATAATTTTCTACACAGAAAGTCTATAGGAATGTATAAAAAAGGTACTAAAATGTTTCTAGAATGTACCAACATGGGAAGACTGCAGACTACAAGGTTGATGTCAAAAACCGATTGTATTTCCTATGTTGTAAAAGAGCATAACTGAGAAATGAAATAGTTCTATTTATAGTGTCGAAAAATAAAATTCTTTTGAAAAGCTAAAGATATATAAAACCTATCCACTGAACCCTATAAAACATGATATTGTGGTTTATAATAAATATGTATTTTGGTCTTCAATTCTTGGACCATAGATCCCTAAATCCTTAGAATTTCCTTTTTTTTTTTTTTTTTAAGATTTATTTATCCATGAGAGACACACAGAGAGAGAGACTGAGACACAGGCTGAGAGAGAAGCAGGCTCCTCGCAGGGAGCCTGATGTGCAACTCAATCCCAGACCCTGAGATCACACCCTGAGTGAAAGGCAGACCCTCAACCGCTGAGCCACCCAGGCATCTCCCTTAGAATTTCCTAAGACAAAAGTACAGCGGGAGTATCATTGTTACCTTATTATTGTCCTCAGTTCCTGAAGTCCTTCCACAGCCATAGAGGTGACATGGGTGTCCTATGCTTCCTAACAAACCTCTTTCAACCACATCTGAGTTTAGGTTAATGAGTGGACTTCTGGAAATACTCTAAGGAGGCAGACTGGTTTGGAACTTTCAATCCCACCTCCTGACCTCTGGGAAAGGGAGAAGGGCAGAAGGCTGAATCAATCACTAATAGCCAATGACCTAATCAATCATGCCTAAGTAATGAAGCCTCCATTAAAATCTGAAAGGAAGGGTTTTGGGGAGCTTTCAGGTTGGGGGACATGTGGAGATGCAGGGAGAGTGGTGAGCTCAGAGAGAGAGCCTGGACGCTCTGCACCCCTTCCCACGTACTTTGCCCTATGCACCTCTTCCATGTGGCTGTTCTGGGTTATATCCTTTTATAATAAATTGACAATTTAGTAAGTAAACCATATCTGAGTTCTGTGGGCCACTCAAGCAAATTAACTGAACCCAAGGTGGGGGTTGCAGGAACCTCTGAAGCACAGTTAACAACCTGGACTTGTGATTGGCCTCTGAAAGGGGCTACAGGGTGAGAGGTGGGAATCTTGTAGGACTGACTAAGCTCTTAACCTGTAGGATCTGACACTATATCCTGACAGATGGTGTCAGAATCAAGATGACACTCAGCCAGTATCTTGACTAATTGGTTAGTATGGCAATAACCCGCACATATTAGATCTGGTGAGAATTATAGAATTGAGGGATGCCTGAGTGGTTCAGTTGGTTAAGGGTTCAACTCTTGATTTCAAATCATGATCTCAGGGTCATGGGATCAAGCCCTGAGTCCATGCTCAGTGGAGAGTCTGCTTGAGGATTCTCTCTCTCTCTGCCCCACCCCTTGCTTGCACACTCTCTCTCTAAAATAAATCTTTAAAAAAAATTATGGGGGCAGCTCCGGTGGATCAGCGGTTTAGCGCTGCCTTCAGCCCAGGGCGTGATCCTGGAGACCCGGGATCGAGTCCCATGTCAGACTCCCTGCATGGAGCTTGCTTCTCCCTCTGCCTCTCTCTCTTTCTGCCTCTCATGAATAAAATAAAATCATAAAAATCATAAAAATAAAAATTATGGAATTGAAATGTGTCACTACAAAAAAAATCAACTAAACATAAACAAACGCACTAATGAAAAGAGGGGCAAAAAACCTTTAAGACATACATGAAACAAATATAAAAAACAAAATGACAAAAGTTCTTCCCTATCAGTAATTACTTTAAATATAAATGGATTACATGCCCTAAGCGATTATAAGTTGGAAGAATGGACTAAAAACACATGACCCAGATATATGTTGTCTACAAGACACTCTATCTTTTTCTGTATATTTTTTTATCGGAGTTCCATTTGCCAACATAAAGTATAACACCCAGTGCTCATCCCGTCCAGTGCTCTCCCTCAGTGCCCATCACCCAGTCACCCCATCCTCCCACCCATCTCCCCTTCCACTACCCCTTGTTCGTTTCCCAGAGTTAGGAGTCTTTCATGTTTTGTCACCCTCTCTGATTTTTCCCACTCATTTTCTCTCTCCTTTGTCTATGATCCCTTTCCCTATTTTTTATATTCCCCATGAGTGAAACCATATGATGATTGTCCTCCAATTGACTTACTTCACTCAGCATAATACCTTCCAGTTCCATCCACGTCGAAGCAAATGGTGGGTATTCGTTGTTTCTAATGGCTGAGAGACTTTATATCTAAGAACACACATAGCTCGAAAGTGATAGAAAGATACTCCATGCAAAAGGGAGCTGGATGGTTATACTGACGTCAGACAAAATAGACTTTTAAATGCTATTACAGGAAATAATCTATATTGATAAAGGGTCAAAGCACCAAGAAGATATAATCATTATAAACATGTATACACTAAACTCAGAATTCCAAACATATGAGGCAAATATAAACCAAATGGAAGAGACAAATAGCTACTAATAGTAATAGAAGAATTCAATATTTACTTTCAGTAATGGATAGAACCAGATGAAAGATCAACAAGGAAATAGAGAACTTAATACTACAAGCTGATGAACAGAAAATGTCACCCAATAGCAGCAGAACATGCATTTTTCTCAAGTACACATGGAGCATTCTCCAGGGCAGGCTATATGTTAAGCCACAAAACAAGTCTTAACAAATTTAAAAAGATTGATATCCTATAACAAACTTTCCTAATCACAGTATTGAAACAAGAAATCAAATGCAGAAGGAAGCCTAAGAATTCACAAATATTTGGATATTAAAACTGTAAATAACCAATAAATTAAAGAAAAAAATCACAAAGGAAATTAGAAAATATTTTGAGACAAATGAAAATCACTCATATGTGGACTAGCACAGAGGATCATATGGGAAGGGAGGAAAACTGAATGAGACGTCATCAGAGAGGGAGAAAAACCTTAACCAAAGGAAGCAAACTGAGGGTCACTGGAGGGGAGGTGGGTGGGGATGGGGTAACTGGGTGATGGGCATTAAGGAGGGAATGTGATGTGATGGACACTGAGTGTTACATGCAACTGATAAATCCTTGAGCACTACATCTGAAACTAATGATGTACTATATGTTGGCTAATTGAATTTAAATTAAAAAAAGAAAATGAAAATCCAATATACCAAAACTTAGGAGATACAGTGAAAGCAGTGCAAAAAGGAAAATTTGTATCTATAAATACTTGCATTAAAAAGCGATACAGCAATTGTACTTTTGGATATATATCCAAAGGAAACAAAATCACTGTCTGAAAGATCTCTATACCCTCATGTCCACTATAGCATTACTTACAACAGCTGAGACATGGAAATGATCTAAATGTGCATCAACTGATGAATAAAGAAAATGTGACACTTACACACACACAGGAATACTATTCAGCCATAAAAAAGAGAATCCTACCATTTGTGACAACATGGATGGACCCATGGCTTCAGCCATTATGCTAAGTGAAATAAGTCAGGCACAGAAAGACAAACACTGTATGATCTCATATGTAAAATCTGAAAATATCAAACTTAGAGAAACAGAGATAATATCTGAGGTTGCCAGAGTTGGAGGGGGTGGGGGAATGAAGTAAAAGTGGTCACAAGGTATAAACTTTCTGGTATAAGATAATAAGGGGCACCTGGGTGGCTCAGTTGGTTAAGCATCTGACTCTTGATTTCCATTCAGGTAATGATCTCAGGGTCATGAGATTGAGCCCAGGTCAGGCTCTGGACGCAGTAGGGAGTCTGCTGGAGATTCTCTATCTCAAATAAATAAATAAGTCTTAAAAAAACATAAATTCTGGAAATGTAATGTTCAACATAACTACAGTTAACAATACTGTATTATATGTATGATAGTTTCTAAAGAGTAGATCTTAAAAGTTCTCATCACAAGGAGAAAAATTAACTATATGAGGTAATGGATGTTAACCAAACTTATTACAGTAATCATTTTGTAATATGTACAAATATCAAATCATTATGTTGTACACCTTAGGCAACATTAGGTCAATGTTACCTCAGTAAAACTAGAAAAATAAAAAAGATCTCAAATCAACAATAAAACCTTACATCATTAAAAAAAAATGGTTTATATCATAAGGAACTAGAAAAAGATGGGATCCCTGGGTGGCGCAGTGGTTTGGCGCCTGCCTTTGGCCCAGGGCGCAATCCTGGAGACCTGGGATCGAATCCCACGTCGGGCTCCTGCTGCATGGAGCCTGCTTCTCCCTCTGCCTATGTCTCTCTCTCTCTCTCTCTCTTTCTCTCTGTGTGACTATCATAAATAAATAAAAAATTTAAAAAAAAAAGAAAAGAAAAAGAACAAACTTGGGTGCCTGGGTGGCTCAAACAGTTGAGTGTCTGACTCTTGATTTCAGCTCAGGTCATGATCGCGAGGTTGTGGGACCCAGGCCCACATCAAACTTCATGCTGTATGGACCCTGCTTGAGATTCTCTCTTCCTCTCCTTCTGCCCCTCCCCCTTGCTTGCATATGCTCTTAGAAAAAAAAAAGAGAAGAAAAAGAACTAAACCCAAAGGTAGTAGAAGGAAATAACAAAGAGCAGAGGTAAATAAACTAGAGAACAGAAAAACAGAAAAAGAATCAATGAGAAACAGCTGGTTCTTCAAAAGATCAACAAAATAAACAAACATTTAGCTGGAGTGGCTATGAAAAGAGTGAAGACTTAAATTCCTAAAATTAGAAATTAAAGTGGGGATGCCACTACTGACTGTAGAGAAACAAAAAAGATTATAAGACAGCACTATGAATAATTGTATGCCAACAAACTGGATGACAGATAAAATGGATAAATTCCATATCATAAGACTGAATCATGAAGAAACAGAAAACCTAAATAGACCTATAACTACTAAAAAGATTGAATCAGTGATCAAAAGCTTCCCAACAAAGAAAAGTAGGGACCAGATGGCTACACTGGTGAATTCTACCAAGCATTTAAAGAAGAGCAACAATCCTTGTTAAACTCTTCCAAAGAAAAACAGAAAAGGAGGGAAAACTTCCTTACTTATATGGTGAGGCCAGTACTGCCTGACCTCTCTCTAAAGCCAGAGAGAGAGACACAGTAAGAAAGGAAACTACAGACAAATATGCCTTATGAATACTGATCTAAAAATACTAGCAAACCAAATTCAGTAGTATATTAGAAATACTACAACATGACCAAGTGGGACTTATTCCTGAAATGCAAGGATGGTTCAACACACAAAAAATCAATGTGATATACCACATTAACAAAATAAAGGAAAAAAACACATAATCATCTCAGTTAATGTAGAAAAAGCATATGATAAAATTCAAAATACTTTCATGATAAAAACTCTCAACAAGCTAGGAATAGAAAAAAACTGTCTCCACATAATAAGTCATAAATGAAAAACACACATCACACACAAGACTCAATGGTGAAAAGACTGAAAGCTTTCCCTCCAATATCAAGAATAAGGCAAGGATGCCTACTTTTGTCCCTAATATTCAACACAGTACTGGAAGTTTTAGCCTGAGAAATTGGGTGAGAAATAAAAGGCATCGAAATGGGAAAGGAAGAAGTAAAATTGTTCATCGATGATATGATTGTATATGTGGAAAACTAAAGATTCCACATAAAAATCGTTAATAAATTCAGCAAAGTAGCAAGTTACAAAATCTAACACAAAATCAGCTGCATTTCTACATACAAACAATGAACAATCTAAAAGGAAATTGAAAAAACAGTTCCATACACAATAGCACCAAAAAGAATAAAATACTTGGGAATTAACCAAGGAGGTGAAAGACATGTGCACTGAAAACTACACAACATTGATAAATTAAAAACATAAAAAAATAGAATGAGCCCATGTTCATGGATTGGAAGATTTAATACTGTTAAGACATCAGTGCTACCCAAAAGGATCTACAGATTCAATGCAATCTCTATCAAAATCCCAACAATACAGAAACAGAAAAATCCATCCTAAAATTCACATGGAATCTCAAGGACCCTGAGTAGCCAAAAAAAAACAAAACAAAACAAAACAACAACAAAAAAAAACCACCTTTAAAAAAAGAAAAAGTTGGAGGCACTCACTTCCTGATTTCAAAATTTACTATAAACTTGCAGTAGTCAAAACAGTGGGGGTACTGGCATAAAGACAAATAGACCAAAGGAACAGTCTAGAAAGCCCAGAAATAAACCACCACAAACACAGTCAAATGGTTTTTGACAAGGGTGTGAAGACCATTCGGTGGGAAAAAGGACAGTCTTTTCAATAAACGGTGCTAGAAAAATTGGATATCCACATGCAAAAGAATGAAATCAGACCATTCTTTTATATTTAAAAATTACTTTAAAATGCATTAAAGATCTAGACATAGGAGCTAAAACTATAAAACTCCTATGAGAAAACAGAGGGCAAAAGCTTCATAACATTGGACCTGACGATGATTTCTTGGATATGACGCCAAAGGCACAGGGATCAAAAGAAGCAGACACATTTGAGAATTTAATGAAAATTATAAACTCTTATGCATCAAAAGACACTATCAATAGAGTAAAAAGGTCACACACAGAATGAGGAAATACTTGTAAATCACAAATCTGGTAAGGGATTAGCATTCAGAATACAAAGAACTCTTAAAACTCAACAGAAAACAAACAACCTGACTCAAAACGGAAGAAAGATTTGTAGAGACATTTCTCCAAAGATGATACACAAATGGCTAACAAGTACATGAAAAGATGCTCAGTATCACTAATTATTAGAGAACTGCAAATCAAAACAAGATACTACTTCATACCCATTAGGGTGGTTATAATTAAGATTAAAAAAAAAAAAAAACACAGAAAACAACAAGCGTCGGTGAGGATTAACTGGAACCCTTGTGTACTGCTGGTGGGAACATAAAATAGTGTGGCTATTGTGAAAAACAGTATGGTGGTTTCTCAAAAATTAAAAATAGAATTATCATATGATCCAGCATTTCTATTCTGGGTATATACACAAAAAATGGAAAGCAGAGATTTGCAGGTATTTGTACACCCATGTTCACAGCAGCATTATTCACGATAACTAAATAGTACAAACAACCCAAATGTCCATCAACAGGTGAAGAAAATTTTATTTTAAAGATTTTATTTATTTATTCATGAGAGATACACAGAGGCAGAAGCAGAGGTAGAGGGAAAAGCAGGCTCCCTGTGGGGAGCCCAATGCGGGACTCGATCCCAGGACCCCAGGATCACACCCTGAGCAGAAGGCAGACACTCAACTACTGAGCCACCCAGGTGCCCCCAAAAGGAAGGGAATTGTGACATATATTATGACATGATCAACCTTGAAGACATCATGCTAGGTGAAATAAACCAGACATGAATGGCAAATATTGCATGATTCCACTGACATGAGGTATTTGAAATAGTCGAATCCACAGATACAGTTAAGAATAGTGGTTACTAGGAACTGGAGTAAGGGAAGACAGGGAGTCATTATCTAATGTGTAGTTTCAATTTGGGATGATGGAAAAGTTCAGGAGATGGACAGTGCTGATGGTTGTACAACAATGTGAACGTACTTAATGCCACTGGACTGTCCACTGAGAGATGGTTAACATAAATTTTATGTCATGTATATTTTACCACAATTTAAAAATTACATATGCTAGTAAGTCTGGCAGTATAGTGCTTACACACAATTAAGACAAGTCAAGGACATGGAGAGTGACAGGATACGGCATTTTAAGTGGTAGTCAGAGAAGGCCTTGGAAGAAAGGGCTTCTCACAGACATGAGTGAGTAAGAAGCCAGGGCGTTCCAATGTTCACGGGCTGGCAGCAATCCAGCCAGAGAAGCGAATGGAAAAGATCCTGACGTGTAAAGCATATTTGTGCTAAATGGGGCACAAGTGAGGCTGGCAGACAAATGGGGCGGGGGGTAGGGTGTGACTGGAGAAAGATGTAGAATGAATGTTTAAGCTGGGGGAATGAGCACATACCATAGGGCCTTCCAGCCCCCTTGAATACTTTGGGATTTTCTTGATTTTGTTGTTTTGTTTTGTTTCATTTGAGAGGGAGAACACAGGCAGGGGCAGAGGGGGAGAGAGACTCTCAAGTAGATTCCACACTGAGCACAAAGCCAGACATGGGGGCTCGAGCTCATGACCCTGAGATTATGACTGGAGTCCAAACCATAAGTCGGACACTTGAGAGCCACTAAGGTGCCCCTAACACTTCTGGTTTGATTCTGAGTGAAGGGAGAAGACTATGGAGGATCTGAAGCAGAGGAGGGACATGATGTGTTTAATGTTTTCAAAGGGTCTCTCTAGCTGCTACATGAAGGTTATCCAGAACAGAGGCAGAACAACACTGCCACCTACAAGGACCCCAGCTGCATGATTCTTAGCTGAGTGCCTACCTCCTTGAGTATGGAACTCCTTTGTGCAAAGCTTTTCCTCTCTCTCCAATTGGGATATCACATCTGGTTTGGAGGATGAATGCCCTACAAAAAGATAAAAAGTGAAAAACATTAAGGGCAAAAGTACTGGAAAATTTTGGTTCCGATCCCATAATGTACTATGCCCTTGCCCAAAGCAGTGTTTATCAAACACTTTCCTATCACCACCCACAGTAAATACACTTGGTATCATTAGAAATATATTACTACCACACAAATTCTTGAAATAAATGATCAAATGAACTGTTTCTTATTCTTTTAAGATGAGGTGGGAGGAGAGACAGAGGGAGAGAGAAACTCATGCAGACTCCTGCCAAGTGCAGAGTCTGATGGCGGGGCTCAGTCTTCCAACCCTGAGATCATGAGCTGAGCTGAAACCAAGAGTCAGATGCTTATCCAACTGAGGCCCCCAGAAGCCCCTCAGATGAACTGTTTCTAACCAAAGTCTGTTTTTATTATATCCTTCCCAGTCTGAGACCCCTCACTGTAAACAGCCTGCAGTTACTGCTGCCATGTGCACCTATGTGCACCATTCTAAGGAGCCCTGATACTGTTCCTCTGTTCTCCAAGTCTTCTACAAGACTGATGACGCAATTTACTAAATTAAATTCCTGACCCACCAATGGGCCATGATCTACAAGCTATCGAGCCAGGTGAACACAAGCTTAACGGTTCCTCTATAGTTCATTTACATGAGATAACATCTACCTTGGAGCAAAGACTAGAAACGTCTGGTCTCCGTGCTCCAAAGGGACTTGAAAACTCTGATATCTGAGAAGTCCTGATGCCTTGAACTACTGGGCAGAGGCCACTGGTGCCACTGAACATCCTAATATGCAGAGGACAGTCCTCATAATACAGAATTATCTGCCCCTCAAGGTCAAGAGTGCCAAGGTTAAGAAACCCTGCTTGAGGGGATGAGTTACAGAAACAACCTGTCCTCACCCACAGAGACCAGGTTCCTGAAGTTCTCCAGCATCACATCTCGGTACAGCTTCCTCTGGGCGGGGCCCAGCAGCCCCAGCTCCTCCTCACTGAAGACCACGGCCACGTCCTTGAATGTCACCGCCTCCTACAACACCAAGCACACACACCTCAATCCTGCACCCACCGGGCCACTGGCAGTGGGGTAGCACTGAGGCAGCAGAGGGAGTATGTGGAAAGTGGTTCCCCATTCTGAGAGATCTAAGCAACTGTCCTTAGTAACAGCTTCTCCTCTTCCCTTTCCACAATCACACCAAAAATGTGAGGAACGCAGAGGGAGAAGGAAAGAGAAGAAAAACACTTCCGTACATGTAACATGGTGCCCTTTATATTTTTTTAATTTTTTTTAATTTTTATTTATTTATGATAGTCACATCAGAGAGAGAGAGAGAGAGAGAGAGAGAGAGGCAGAGACACAGGCAGAGGGAGAAGCAGGCAGGCTCCATGCACCGGGAGCCCGACGTGGGATTCGATCCCAGGTCTCCAGGATCGCGCCCTGGGCCAAAGGCAGGTGCTAAACCGCTGCACCACCCAGGGATCCCTATTTTTTTAATTTTTTAAAAAAGATTTATTTATTTGATTGGGCATAAGCAGGGGGAGCAGCAGAGCGAGAGGGAGAAGCAGACTCCCCACTGAGCAGGGAGCCCGACAAGGGGCTCCATCCCAGGACCCTGGGATCATGACCTGACCCAAAAGCACTTAACAGATTAAGCCACCCAGGTGCCCCCATGGTGCCCTTATGTAGTTAAGTCTCTAGAACTGTCATTGTCAAATCATGTCATACACATATTTTACAATTTCACCAATACAGCCAAATTTTGTAAGAAATTTTGAGTTAATTCATCCCAACAGCATGGAATAGTGCCCCCTCCTTTACTCCATCATCAGCATGTGCCCATCGAACAGGCCGTTAGCACCCCTCCAGGGCAGGGACCTGTGTTCTCAGGAGCATGCCCCACCTGTCAATCACAGCAACAATCAGTGTCGAGGTTAAGAACATATGTTCTGGAGACCAAATACCTCTAAGACTCTGTCCATGATTGGCTTTGGGACCCTGGTCAAGTCACCTAACTTCTCAATACTTCAATGTCCTTATCTGTGCAATAGTACCACATAAGGCACTTGAAGGGCTCAAATGAGACTAAAGGACTTAGGGCAGCATCTGACACACATTAAGTACTCAACAAATGTCAGCCATCACTATTACTGTTACCTTCATTATTCCTGGTTGCATAGTATTCCATAAAAATGATCTAGGATATATTTAATGATTCCAAGTAATTAAACAACCCAATAAATTTTTTAACTATTAAAATGCTGCAGAAAACATTTTTATATAGATCTCTGCCAACTGTCTTGTTACTTCCCTAGGATAAGTTCCAAGAAATGGCAATTGCACTATTGAAAAATATGCACCTTTATTTTGCTAATATAATGACAATTTTCCCAATTAACTCTTCCTGTAAGAGATTAGAAGTATCCCTGATTCTCTATATTCTGACCAAAATTGGACATTATCTTATTTTTTAAATGTTGGGTAATTTGGTTAAGTGATAAAAACAACTTTTTAAAAAATTTCCACTTAATTTTTTTTTTTTAATTTTTAAAAAAGATTTTGAGAGAGAGGGAGAGAAAGAGTGAGAAGGGGGAGGGGCAGAGGGAGAGGATCTCAAGGAGACTCAGTGCTGAGTATGAAGCCTGACTCAGGGCTCAGTCTTACAACCCTGAGATCATGACCTGAACCAAAACCAAGAATCAGACACTCAACCATCGGAGCCACCCAGGCACCCCTCCACTTATTTAATTTTTTTAAACGATTGTCTTTTTAAAAAAATATATTTATTTATTTATTCATTCATTCATTCATTCATTCATGAGAGAGGCAGAGACATAGGCAGAGGGAGAAGCAGGCTCCATGCAGGAAGCCTGATGTGAGACTCAATCCCTGATGTAGGATCACGCCCTGAGTTAAAGGCAAATGCTCAACTGCTGAGCTCACCCAGGCATCCCTAAAAGATTGTGTTTCAACATACTATCAACTATATTCAAATAATTAAAAAATCTTTTGATTTTTTTATATTACTTGTTCATTTCCTTTATTCATAATCCTGCTGGAGTATCTTATGGATCAGTAAAATTCCTATTGAGAATATTAAGCCTTTTTCCTAGTATGTATAGATTCCCACCTTCACCCCCCAACCCCTAACCCCGACTCCTGTTTCCTATACGTCTCACAAATTTTTCTGTATGGAAATAAAAATTATCTCAACTTTAGCTTGAGTTCTGAGCATCTATATACTAAACAACTAGTTAAGACATCTGAAAAGAAGAGACAGCCACTGAGAAAAGGAATAAGGTGAGGACAATATTATTTTTGGAGTCCTCTGTCTACCAGACATGCCAGCACACATGAAGCTTGGCTTCAGGTTCCTGAATAGAGAAGTCTCTTTTCTTCTGGGTCTTTCCATTTACTCTCATTGAACACCTGAAACTCCCAGCTTAGGCGATGGGAACGTTAGTGTCCCTGGGCACTGAGTAGATTTCAGTAGGTATCTGAAGGTTCACAAGGTTTTTTCATGTTAAAATGCAGATAAGACCATCTACATCCTCACACAGCTGTTCCACAGAGTTAAATGCCTGGCAAATCCCTAGTGCTAAAGATTTTTATTTTTTAAAGATTTTATTTATTTATTCATGAGAGGCAGAGACATGGGCAGAGGGAAAAGCAGATTCTCCACAGTGAGCCTGATGTGGGACTTGATCCCAGGACCCCAGGATCACGACCTGAACCAAAGATAGAGGCTCAATCTCTGAACCACCCAGGCGCCCCAGTGCTAAAGATTTTTAAAATTAAATATGTACTTCTTTAAAACATATTAACATGTTAATGAATAAAACAAACATTCAACTATAATACACACATGGTTTAGCTTAGAATAAAAAAGAGAATCTAGGGCAGCCCCGGTGGCACAGTGGTTTAGCGCCCCCTGCAGCCAGAGGTGTGATCCTGGAGACCTGGGATGGAGTCCCACCTCCGACTCCCTGCATGGAGCCTGCTTCTCCCTCTGCCTGTGTCTCTGCCTGCCTCTCTCTCTCTGTGTGTCTTTATGAATAGATAAATAAAATCTTAAAAAAAAAAAGAATCTAGCTCTTTATTATTATTTTAAAATATTTATTTATTTTTAAATAAGCTCTACAGCCAACATGCGGCTTGAACTCAGGACCCCGAGATCAAGATTCACACACTCAACAGACTGAGCTGGCCAGGCATGCTCCAAATCTAGCTTTTCTTGTTTGAAAACAACTAAAATTATTTTCAGAGTTCACTCTGAGATGGACTCTGCTGCACCAAACCATACTTTAGACATTCTTATCACAAAATGGGAGGCACCTCTTGTGAGAAAACAATGGAGTCCCTAAAACTTCAAAGAGAAAAAAAATGACTTAAATCTCAAGAATTTCCATATGGAAAGAAAGATTATATGTAAGAAAACTGTTACTGCAAACATCTTTAAAATGGTAAAACCCGCCTGTAAATGAAGAATGGAGTAAAGCAGTAGGTAAATTATGGGAAATGATATGACTATTTAAAGTGTAGGTAACATAAAATTACATTTGCAAAATTCAAAATGATACTTAAACTATGATTACAAATCTAGGCATGTCAATACAAATGAGAAAGAATGTGGGACCAATTAAAACTGATTTGTAAACACGTCTGTAATATGGAAGTCATTTTTAAAAGAATATCTATTAATTTTCACACAATTGTTTGGAAACAAAGTGCAAGAGCCTGGTATACAACAATTATGTGCCTTGGGTTCCCTTTTACCCTTCCCAAGCAGGGGAAAAATGCATCCAGTCTTTATGACATGTCATTTTAACGAACAGAAAGGCAAACCCAACTTACCTGGAACTTGGTCATTTTTCTCCTTCTCCTTCTGGGGAAGGGCAGAGTTTGGGAAGGCAAAACTGTGGAAGGGAAAGTCATCATGAGAGAGCTGCTAGTCTACGTGGCACTTTGTGCCAACAGGAAGACGTGTCTCTTTCCCCAGTAGAACTCAGACCCGGGGCTGGATTCCAGCTTCCCCCTCAATCAACTGCGTGAGTTCATGAACAGTCCCTAATCTAAGTGCTTCTGGCAGCTTCCAGAGTATTCCCCAGCCTGGGTATGAGGAAATGAGAGGCATACAGGCAATATAACTTACTGGGACCAAAGTGCCTGGGTTCAAATTCTGCATTTCTCCTTATTGCCTTCTACTTACTAGCAGGATAAACCTTGAGCGAGTTATTAATCTTTCTGTGCCTCAATCCAGTCACCTGTAAACGGGGATCATCATAATGCCAGTATTCCCCATTTCCTGCGGAGCCACACAAGCAGATGCTATTATGCTTCACAAAACCTCCCTTGCAGATGTGCTCTCCGGAAAGTGAAGGTTTTAAGAAGCCTAGAATTCAGAGCTGAATGCTCTGGGCTGTGAGTTATCGTCACCCTAAGGAAAGTCCTTCTCGCTGGTTGTCCCACAGATCATTCATTCTCCTGCTAACGATAAACTGCCATGATTTCCCCCCTACTCCGTCCCGCACTGAACACCATTTTTAAGATGTGTAATTACTGGAGCTTGTCATTAATAAGCCGGAAGAGCCTCCACCAAGTTTCTCCCGTGTGCACGGAGGCAAAGAATAATAAAAACCGCAGACTAAGAAATCCTGGTGCATTTGAACGAACGCACGCAGCTGTGAACAGTCAGGGACGCGCCACGCCGCGGGCACTGCGCGAAGCCGGGACCGCGGCCGTTTCTCTGGGATAAACCACCAAGAACTTTCGCCAGGGTCCGGCTAAGGAGAACTCTCCTTCCTCAACAAGTGTCTCGGGAGAGACCAGGAATCCAGGACCGGCCCCGCGGCAGAGCTGGCTCTCAGGGGCTCTCGGGAGCTTCCCCACCACAGGGGCCCCGAGTTACGAGGACAGGATGCGCGGTGCCATCCGACGCGGCGCGAGGCACCGATCTGCAGCTTTCCCAGCTGATCCCGTTGAATTCTCCAAGCACCGCCGGGAAGGCACTAATGCTCTTTAGGCACGAGGAAACCGAGGCAAGGGGATGCTAAGTGGCTCGCGCAATGTTTCCCGGCAAGGCGGACGCGGCGCCCGCGGCAGGGCCGGGCCGGGGGTGGGGGCCGGGGGCGCCGAGAGCGCGGGAGACCTTCAAACTCCGCTGGCCACGCGCGCCCGCCCCGACGCGGAGGCTCCGCCTGGCAGCGGCACTGTGCCGCCGCCGCCTCCGTCCCCGCCCTCCGCCGCCGCCGGCCGCGGCTCCCCTTCCCCAGGACCGGGGTCCGGCTGGCTGCTGGCCCCACGCCGAGACCGAGAAGGCTCGGAGGGACCGCAGCGACACGGGGTGAACTCACCTCACCGCCAGCAACCTCGGCCCCGACCTCGCCTTCCTGGAGCGGAAGTGCCCCGGACTCTACCGGGCTCCTGGACTACACTTCCCAGAATGCCCAAGGGGAAGCGCCTCGGGTTTCGCGCACCTGCTGGACTACGTTTCCCAGAATGCAGCTCGCGGGATCGCGCTTCCCACCGGCTTGCTCTCGTTCTGGGCGAAGGTGGCTTCGGTTTGAGCAGTTCCTCTGGCGCTGCAGCTGTCACATTTCTTTTTGTTTTATACATTTCTTGAAGCTCATGAGAAAGCAATTACGAATTGAAAAAGTTCGGTTGTATAAAAGAAAAACGGGGGATCCCTGGGTGGCTCAGCGGTTTAGCGCCTGCCTTCAGCCCAGGGCGTGATCCTGGAAACCGGGATCGAGTCCCACGTCGGGCTCCCTGCGTGGAGCCTGCTTCTCCCTCTGCCTGTCTCTGCCTCTCTCTCTCTCTGTCTATCATAAATAAAATCTTAAAAAAAGAGAGAGAGAGAGAAACGAAGTTTGCACTATGAAGTTAACCAACACTTTTAGCGGGAGCAAGGGGTAGGCTCAATATGGGAAACGTAAATGTGACTTGGGCTGAACCGCCTAACGCTGAACTTAGGGAACATTGGATCTCAAACCTGCATCGAATGTCCCCTCTGGTATCCCCAGTGCAACCGTCGATAATAAACGGAGTTTATGGCTGATCGCGGTGAGGACACCACTGCAACAGACACACACACAGCACCTTGACACGGCCACGAAATCAGGGTTGGAATTCATGGAGAAGGGCAAGTTCTGTTTCAATGCGACGGACTTGATTAAGTTTGCGTAAGGATCGTGGTACTAAGGTCCAGGATTGGGGGAGGGGGGAGTGGACAGCGAGGGTTTTTAGGTGCCAACTGTTGCTGCTTTCTTTCGGAGAAATTGAAGAGTTGATAGAAGATTGCAGAGTTGATGGAACTTGTGGAAGTTCCTGTGATGAACAGTCAAGCGATTTGCTTGGACGGGAATCCCGGGGAATAGTAAAGGCGTGCTAATGACAACTGAACCGTTATATTAACATAACAGGATAAATTGTGGGAAGGGAGGTAGGTAGGTAGAACGTTTCAATCGTCAGTGTCCAAGCTGTCCACGCTGTGTGTCTTCTGGGGAGGGGAGGGAACAGAGGTAAGCGGAATGTGTTTGCCTCTTCTGCCTCCTTTATTCCACAAGGCACAAAAGGGCTCTTCTCACTGTTTTGTGGCATGAGCTATATTTATTCCAGTATGCTAAGAATTTACAAAAAGTTGATACGAACATTGATTATGCTCAAAGAGAACTATCTTGAATTTCCTTTTTTAAAAAAAGAATTGTGTTAAATAATAATTCAAGTAAATGCAAAGATCTAATTGGCCTTATTTAAGGATTCATGAATTGAGCAGCAGCCCTAGTAAATAGGAGGGAGCTCCCAGGAGCTGCTCCAAAGGGTCCATACAAGAAGGTTATTAGAAAAAAGAAAGAAAAGAAAGAAGAAAAAAAATAAAAGGAACGTGGAAAGAAAGAAGAGAAAAGAAAAGGTTATTTCAGGCCAGGTTACTTCTCTTAGGAGAAGGCAAGGAGTACTATAGGGCAGATTTCCTCTCTAGTGCTGACCAGGGAAATGCAGGCTGATAGGTTTAAAATTCCACTCCTGCAAAATAAGTCTTAGTTCGCTGTCTGGGGGAACAAGTGACTTCACCTTAGTCCTGTTTTTTTTTTTTTTCTTTTTAATAGTTGTGGCAAATGAAAATAGCTCTCTTGCAGGGAATTTCAGGAAATATGTGTGCCTATATAAAATTTAAATTTTTTAAAATTCATTTTCAGCTTCAGATTATTTCATTACATACTTTTACTGTTCTGCTCCTGACATAAATCAAATGTTTTGTGATTGAATAACCCAAGTGAAACCAGGAAGACATGATTTTTTTCCTCAGCAGGAAATCTATTTGTAGTTTCTTATAATGAAAGTGTTCAAACATATACAAAAGCAGAAATAATAGTAAAATGTACCCCCATATACTTGTACCCCAAGTTGATGCTGTTTTGATCATCTTGTTCATCAATCATTTTTTTTTAATTTTATTTATTTATGATAGGCACACAGTGAGAGAGAGAGGCAGAGACATAGGCAGAGGGAGAAGCAGGCTTCATGCACCGGGAGCCTGACGTGGGACTCAATCCCGGGTCTCCAGGATCGCGCCCTGGGCCAAAGGCAGGCGCCAAACCGCTGCGCCACCCAGGGATCCCTCATTTTTTAATTATAGTTATGGAGTTTTAGAACAAATCCCTGGCATCATGTTTTTTTTTCACTCCTTAATACTTTGTTAAATATTTCCTTAAAATATTTTATTTCAAAACCACAATACCATTATCACACTAAATAAATAATTACCAATAAATCCTTCATATCTCCTAATATCTGTTGAACTGGAAGGAAAAGGCATTAGGGGTCACCAGAAAAAGAAAGTGGAGACATGGCTTTCATGATAGAAGTTACTTTAGGCCCCCAGCTGTTTTCCCTTATTATTATTGCCCTATTGGCTCTACTTGCACACTTCCTGCAGAACTTCCTAGGAGGTGTCAGAATTACAAAGAAATGCAAAAACTTTAGTAGTTGTGGATTTTTTTGGTATATTTTTATTGGAGTTTGATTTGCCAACATATAACACCGGGATGATTTGCTCATCCCAACAAGTGCCCCCCCTCCCCGTGCCCATTACCCAGTCATCCCAACCCCCTGCCCACCTCCCCTTCCACTACCTGTTGTTCGTTTCCCAGAGTTAGGAGTCTCTCATGTTCTGAGTGGTTGTGGATTTTAAGGGAACAAAAAGAAGGCAGGAACTAAGTCTCTAGCAGCCCAGAATATACCCTAACCATATCAGAGACAATAAATCAGTGGTAAAACTTCCAGTGCTGTTTCAAAAGTCAGCAAGACCCTGTGCACCTTAACCAAGACAAGGAGCCCAAGCCCTCATCCAGTTAATACCAGCTCTCAGAGCATGCCCAAAGCCCCTTACCCTTGTCAGACAGTTACCTCTGCTTCATTATACTGCTAAATTCTTCACTCTAGGAGGAACACAAGATTTGTTTACATAATATAGGATGCCTGTATAGGCATGTTTTTCTAAATAGTATGCACAACCTTATGCCCACTTTTGCATTCAATGGCAAAGTTTCCTTTTCTGAATATTCATCCTAACCCCTAAAAAGAAACCACTCCCCTGCTAGGGAAGTCACAGCTTTGTAAGTTATTCCCTGTAAGTTATCTCCTTATTTGCTGCAAATAAAATTTGCTTTGTGTGACAGCTCCACCTGGTGTAAGTCTCTATTTGTACCTCACCAAGGAGCAAACTCACATTAGTTTGGTAAGGAGAACCAAACTAAAATGGAGTCTCTTATGTCAGGTACAAAATGGAGATGGTTAATGCAAGTGCAAAAAAGGAAACTTAGCCTAACCTTACAGGTATTTCATCTCTTCTCAGAAATCAGCAGAATACACCAGCCAATCCCCAAATGCCAAATCTGTTTGTGGCCATCTCTGGACTTCCTTTCCTTGACTCAGCTACCCTGTTCCAAATAAACATGAAGACCACTAGGCAACCAATCAACTAAAAAAGCCAAATGACTTTCATATTTATCCCATAAATATCCTTTAGCCTGTGAACAACTCAGAACTCCTTGTAGCCTTGGGTTTCCTGGTTTGCAGGTCAAAAGCCTTTCAGTAAACTTACCCTACTGCTTTGTTTTATTCAGAGTGCAGAAATTGCATTTTGACATACTTAATCCCTATTCAAAATTTTCAGTTACCTACAAAATCTCTTATAACTGGTTTGTTCAAGTCAATGTCCAGACAGAGTCCATTCATTCTATTTATCTACTCAGGCACATTTGTTCTTGAATACTATTCTTCTGTTCCTTTTTTCAAACCTTTGACCTGTTGAGGAATCAAGTCAGTTGTCATAATATCCCACATCCTGGATCTCTCCAATTATTTTTTGTGTCATTAAATAATTTGTTTTTCTATCCTATGTGTTTCCATAAAGTTTATTTTTTAAGTTTTTGTGTGTTTAGTAATCTCTACACCCAACTTCATATATCAAACAGGATCAATCTGACGATAGGAAAGACAAAGATGACTGCCAAATTAAAAAACATAACAGAGGCTTTCATTTTGAGTAATGGCAAAATAGGTAATTCCCATTAACTAGACAGAGAGAGAGAGAGAGAGAGAATTTATTGGTAAGTATCAGTATCAATGTGTACAGAATGAATAAGCCTGAAATTCAGGACAACAAGGAAACCTACAGAGAAAGCTGTTCACCTGGACCCACTTTGCCCCCCAGGATCGATCACTGGCCAGTTCTGAAAACAGTAAGGCTGAGAAGCAAGACACTTATCTTTGACACAGTCATGAACATAGGGTTATAAAAGTGTGAGTCCAGGACCTGCCCAAAGCAGGTACCTGGTAAAACTCCTATATTCTGTGTTGGATACCAGGAACCACTGCACCTAGAGAAAAGAGCAAATAGTACATTGATCTGCCCTGCAGGGGTCTAAAGCCCAAATCTACATCAGCTATCGCCTTGAAACTATATGAAAAGAATCCTGAATTGCTAGTGCCCTCTGAGTACTACTTAGAGTCAAGTGAATATCCTCTTTGAAAAAAAGATATCACCCTAAGCCTGAAATTATTTTGACAAATTTTTAAATACAATATTAATATCAGACAAAATATATTTTAAGGCAAAAAGAATTGACAGATCACACAATAGTTGAACATGGATGTTCATAGCCCATTATTCACATTCATAGCCCATTATTCACAATATCCAAAAAGGTGGAAGCTAGTGTCTATCAACTGATGAATGGGTAAATAAAGTGTGGTCTCTCCACACAATGGAATATAACTTGACCATTAAAAAAGGAATGAAGTACTGATAGATGAGGGACCCTGAAAACATTATGGCTAAATAAAAGAAACCCCCCTAAAAGGCTACATTGTATATGATTCCATTTTAATGAAATGTCCAAAATAGACAAATCATTAGAGACAGAAGGTAGATCCGTACTTGCCAGGGACTGAGAGGAAGACAGAATCAGTATTGACTGTGCATGGGTAGTTTCATTTTGGAGTAAGGAAAGCGTTCTGGAGTGAGAAGAATGGTGACATATCCTATGAATATACTGAAACCCCACTGAATTGTATACTTTAGAAGGGTGAATTATATGTGAATTATATCAATACAGCTGTTCTAAAAGCATTGCTAGAGGGACCCTTCATAATGATAAAATGTTGAGAAATATTTATTTCATTCATTCAGGCTTGAGAAATTACATTTTCTTTTTTTTTAAGATTTTATTTATTTATTCATGAGAGAAAGAGAGAGAGAGAGAGAGAGAGGGAGAGAGGCAGAGACAAAGATAGAGGAAGAAGCAGGCTCCATGCAGGGAGCCCGACACGGGAAATGATCCCTGGTCTCCAGGATCAGGCCCTGGGCCAAAGGCAATGCCAAACTGCCAAGCCACCTGGGGTGCCTGAGAAATTGCATTTTCTATTCCTATGATGTCATTGGGCATTTCCTAATGTAATTTCCATTATTATTAGTAGTGATGTTAATATTACTGATTTTAACTTTAAAGATAATAATCAACTATTTTCTTATAAACATTACAAAGCAAAATTCTCCTTTGACTACCATGGCTGCTCAGTAGCTAATTCTCCCATTTTCACTCCCTGTGGTAGAAGCCAACATCAGTTTAGTATCTATCCTTTAAGATTACTTTATATCCATTTAAGTGTGTCAACTGTATCCTTATAAGATGAAAACATCATTCATTTTACATGCTGCATAATATTTTACAAATGTGCTTATATGGCTAATTAAATCTTCCTGCTGATGAGAGACATTGAAATTGTTTTCAGTTTTTCACTATTACAACAAAACTGCAGAAAATATCTTTTTCATGCACTCTTGTGATCATTCAAGTATGAACATTCTCCATGGAGGAGGCCAAGGCATGGAACATGTGGTCTGGGTATTTAAATATTTCACAAGTACTGCTGAGTAATCTTTCAAAGTGACTACACTAATTTACACTTCAACTAGCAGTTTATGAGAGTAGCTGCTTCTCCATCCCTTTTATAGTTGATATCAAAATTAAACAATTTTGATAACCTTGAAGGGATGGATATGGTTGTGATTTTCATTTCTCCAATTACTAAGAAGGTTAAATATCCTTTCATATCTTCACTAACAATTTGGACTTTTATTTCAGTGACTTGCCTGTTCATTTCCTGTGAAAAAATTTTTTATTAATTTTTTTCATTTGATTTTTTAAAAGTTTGTTGTTGGTTTTCCTCCTCTGATTTCTAACCCTTTGTCTTTCTTTTTTTTAATTTTTTTAAAATTTATTTATGATAGTCACACACAGAGAGAGAGAGAGAGAGAGAGAGAGGCAGAGACACAGGCAGAGGGAGAAGCAGGCTCCATGCAGGGAGCCCGACGTGGGACTCAATCCCGGGTCTCCAGGATCGCGCCCTGGGCCAAAGGCAGGTGCTAAACTGCTGCGCCACCCAGGGATCCCCCCCTTTGTCTTTCTTGGCACACTGAAAATATTCCATCTGAGCTATCACTAAAACTCTTGCCTCACACATCACTGTTAGGGATGATCAACCACTTTGATGCCTTCAAGCAGGTGAATACTTATAGCTCTCACTGCAGTATCACATACAAGCATACATTGTTTTATTGCCTATCACTTTGTGCTTCACAAATATTATATTTTGTTTTACAAATTGAAGGTTTATGGCAACCCTGTGTCAAGCAAGTCTATTGGCACTATTTTTACAACAGCGTATGCTCACTTCATGACTCTGTGTCATATTTTGGTAATTCTCATAATATTTCAAACTTTTTCATTGTTGTATTTCTTATGGTGATCTTTGATGAGTGATCATATATGTTACTTTGTAATGGTTTGGAAGGACCATGAACTGTGCCTATATAAGATGGCAAACTTAATCAATAAATGTGTTCTGACTGCTACATTCAGCCACTGGTCCCCTGTCTCTCTCTTTCTCCTGAAATCCCCTTCTTCCCTGACACAATAACACTGAAAATAGATGCATCAATAATGCTACGATGGCCTCTAAGGAAGAGTCAATTGATGTGGCAAACTTCATTGTTGTCTTATTTTAAGAAATTGCCACAGCTACTCTATCTCCCTGACCAGTTAGCAGTCATCAAGACAGAGGTAAGACCTTCCTCTAGCAAAAAGATTATGACTTGTTAAAAGCTCATTTTTTCAGCATTTAAATATTTTAGGGGCACCTCAGTGATTCAGTTGGTTGGGCACCAGACTCTTGTTTTCAGCTCAGGCCATCATCTCTGCATGTTTTTATTGGCACCTATAGAGAAAAGTGTATAAATATGTCAACCTGTCCCAATAATGAATACATTTGAAAATTAAATGACCAGGAGTGCCTGGGTGGCTCAGTTGGTTAAGTGTTCAATTCTTGATCAAGTCTTTTTTTTAAGATTTTATTTATTTATTCATGAGAGACATAAAGAGAGAGGCAGAGACATAGGAAGAGGGAGAAGCAGGCTCCATGCAAGGATCCTGATGTGGGACTCAATCCTGGGATTCCAGGATCACGCCCTGAGCTGAAGACAGATGCTCAACCTCTGAGTCACCCAGGAGTCCCTCAGTTCAAGTCCTGATCTCAGGGTTGTGAATTCAAGCCCCATGTTGAGCATGGAGCCTACTTTTAAAAGAAAAATTAAATGACCAAATGCCAGCAATTTAAAAAAAAATCATTTCCTTTGGGGATAAGGAAAGAGAATATTGGATGAGGAACTTGAGAAAACAACTATCCTTTAAATTCAACATAATTCTACTTGAAATGTTGGAAGAAATGCTACTATACTTTGAATACAATCATATCAAAGCCTCAATTAAAATATGCAGAATAAAAATGTAATTATCAATTCAGAGTTTACTATTTTTGTCATTAGTAAATACTTTTGACACTTTCTATGTGTCATATTAAAATTCTATTTTAACACTGTAGTGGGGATAAAAGATCAAGTGTTATGTACTATCCTGTTACTGAAAGACTAACAAAAATAATTTTCAGTTAGGCTGTACTGCAATAAAAATCACAAAGGATAGTTGAACTAATATTGTGTAGAAGCAGTGGAACACTAGACAGAGCCCCAAGCAATAAGAACCTAACTTGAGAACTGTTTTATAAATTAGCTAAAGATGGCCCCTGTATATTGGCCCTATGTTGTTTACTTCTTTGTAGCAGGCTGGGACCATTAGCTCAGAATCCTGCTGGTACAACACTCAAATCCAATTAAACACATTTGATTGTTTAATTATAGCCCAAGTAAACACAGTTTTAATCATTTAGGGCATGCTTCTTTTGTATATTCTGCAGAACTGCATCCAATATCTGCCAGCCATAGATAAAGCAAACTCTACAGTTATAACAGGCCCTGTACTGCTGACACCTTTTAAAGTCTTTGCCCCAGAGACTCCTTATTACACTACTGAGCAGTGTCACTTGGACCTGTAAACTCCTTTTCCAATTTCTGTTTCCCTTTTGAGTTCCCTTGCCTCTTCCTTTTCTGGGTGGTGACCACACCCTGTTGTCTTTGGAAGCTGTTGTGTTGCGAGAAATGTCCCCTCCACATGAATATCTGTCAAAGCACCACCCAAATAAATCTCATTGTGTGCTACTGCCAATTAGTGGTCATGTCTTTTTCTTTTTCTTTTTTTTTAATTTTTATTTATTTATGATAGTCACACACACAGAGAGAGAGAGAGAGAGAGAGAGAGAGAGAGGCAGAGACACAGGCCGAGGGAGAAGCAGGCTCCATGCACCGGGAGCCCGACGTGGGACTTGATCCCGGGTCTCCAGGATCGCGCCCTGGGCCAAAGGCAGGCGCCAAACCGCTGCGCCACCCAGGGTTCCCCATCATGTCTTTTTCTTAATCATCCCTAAATCTTTGAGTTACAAGAACAGAGGCCTTGGAGAGGACAGAAGCTGATCACAATAGTGCCATGCCAAATTAGTATCACAGACTGCAATATCATTGGTCTTCATTTTGACTATCTGAATTAGTTTTATTAAGACCTTTTGCAGGATTCTCCTTAATAAATTTTATATGAAATTTTTGAGATTAACTCAATATAATATAACTCAACTCCATTTAACAAGTTCTGGCACAGCTACAAAGTGCTAAGCAGTGGTAAGGGGGAATAGGAGGAACCTAAACTACCCTTGTCCCAGAGATACATCTAGATAACACACATCAGTGTAAATAACCCAAAAAATGATTCATAGACTGGCAAAACAGACTCTCCACACCTAAATGTAGAGAAGAGGACCATCAAAAGGGTAGGAAAGGTGAAGATGTGCACATGAACCAAACTGGCCTGTAAGACTGTGCACAAGAGAAAGGATGCCTCATGTAGAGAGAAGGGAGAGCAGCAGACTATACCAGACCATACCACCCCAGGCATGGGGGATCCACACTGGGAAGACAAATCTCAATAACATTTGGCTTTGAAATCAGAGAGGCTTAACTTTGTGAATTCTTACAATCAGTGTGGTTTAATGCCTGAAACTTTAAAAATCAGTGAAATCTGGGTCTAGGAGAACTGCAGGGTGATAGGAAACTGAGCTGCCTTTCCCTTAAAAAGAGCATAATAAAGAGCCCCACTGAGATACAGCATAGAAGCAACGGTTTGAAAAATGCCTGGGGTATATGGAAAGGACATTTATTTACTAATTTCAGAACATGTGGGCAGTCTGGGTGGCTCAGCCATTTAGCGCCACCTTTGGCCCAGGGTGTGATCCTGGAAACCCAGGATCGAGTACCCCATCAGGCTCCCTGCATGGAGCCTGCTTCTCTCTCTGCCTGTGTTTCTGCACCTGTGTGTGTGTGTGTGTGTGTGTGTGTCATGAATAAATAAATAAATAAAATATTTTTTCTAACAAAAAAAGAACATTTGCTAGAGGGGCAGGGATCTTTAGGAGACTTTTGTCCTTCTTCAAGAACAAAAGAACTGGCAGGCACCATTTCCCTCCACTGCCCCCAGTCTAGATACACAGATACCTGTGAGAACCAGTTTTGTGAACACTCTCCATCTAGCTTGCTAACAGTGTGCTCCATCACCACACATTCTGTAGATGACCCCCTCTAACCCACCTTCAGCAGCATTCCAAAGTGGCTACAGGTCCCCCACATCAGACCTGTGTAAACCTAGCTAACACCATGTGCCTGCCCCTGCACTCTCTTGCAGACCAACCCCTCCCACACACCCTCAGTATGAGTCTATCCAAAGTGGTGACACAAGCATGGCAGTCTGTAAGTAGCCATAAGAGGCCAGGACCATTCCAAAATAAATCCATTTCCAGGGAGAAGGGAAGATAAGCACATACATTAGTCCAACTGTGGCCCTAGAAATGGACTGGGGGGCAGACATTTGGTCTGATTATAGGCCCTGCAAACCAATGAAAGCTTCTCAGGAGACAACAGGGAGAGTTCCCTGCAGTTCAGTACTCTGGCAAATGCCTGTTCTGACCTAACTCAAGCCTAAGGTGGCTCAGGACTTCCCACTAACAACACAGGGACTAAACTGTCCACAGCAGACAAAGAGAGGCACTGCAAATGATTGGACTAAAGCAAATGCAGCTTAGCCACCACAGTCAGGTGCACACAACACATAAAGGAGACACCCTTGAAATGCCAGGTTCTGGTGAACAGGGAACATTGCACTGCAGGGCACTACAAGACGTCTTCTTCATATGCCCACTACTCTCAAGAACAAGAGACATTGCTGGCTTTCCTAACACATAGAAACAGATACAGAGAGTTAGACAAAATGAGGAGACAGAGGAATATGTCCCAAATGAAAGAATAGGACAAAATCACAGCAAGAGAACTAAATGAAATGGAGATAATATGTCTGGTAGACAATTTAAAGTAATTGTTATAAAGATACTGGACTTGAGTAAAGAGTGAAGGAACTCAGTGAGACCCCCAACAAAGAGAAAACATAAAAAATGTCCAATAAGAGATGAAGAACTCAATAACTGAAATTGAAAATGCTCTAGAAGGAATAAATAGTAGATGAGTGGAAGTAGAAGAATGGATCAGTGAGCTGGAGGATAGAATAATGGAAAGCAATCAAGCTGAAAATGAGAGAGAAAAAAGGAGTAACAAAGTTAAAATAGACTAAAGGAACTCAGCAACATCACCAAGCATAATAACACTTGTATTACAGGGATCACAGAAGGAAGAAAGAGAGAAAAGGGGGCAGAAAATTTATCTGAAGAAATAATAGCTGAAAAGTTCCTTAATATGAAGAAAGAAACAGAAATCCAAATACAATAGGCAGAGAGCTCTCCCCCCACATTAATCCAAGGAAATCCACACCAAGATATATAGTAATTAAAATGGCAGTAAGTAATGATAGATGATTCTAAAAGCAACAAGAGAAAAAGAAAACAGTAACATACTAAGGAAACCTCATAAGGCTAATAGCTGATTTTTCAGCAGAAACTTTGCATGCCAGAAGAGAGTGGCATGATATAGTCAAAGCACTAAAAGAAAAATAAACCTGCAGCAAAGAAAACTCTATTCAATGAAACCAGGGCTTGTTCTTTGAAAAGACCAACAAAAATTGATAATCCTAAGGGATTATCAGACTCATCAGAGAGACAGAGAAGACTCAAAGTCAGAAATTAAAAAGGAGAGGGGCATCCTGGGTGGCTCAGTGGTTTAGTGTCTGCCTTTGGCCCAGGGCGTGACCCTGGGGACCCGGGATTGAGTTCCACGTCAGGCTCCCTGCATGGAGCCTGCTTCTCCCTCTGCCTGTGTCTCTGCCTCTCTCTCTCTCTCTCTCTGTTTCTCATGAATAAATAAATAAAATATTTTTTAAAAAAGAAATTAAAAAGTAGAGATAACTGACACCACAGAAATACAAAAAATTATATATATTATATATAAAAATATATAGTGGAATATTACTCAGCCACCAAAAAGAATAAAATCCTGCCATTTGCAACAACATGAAGGAAGCTTGAGTATGATGCTATGTGAAATAAGTCATTCAGAGAAAGACAAATGCCTTATGACTTCACTTACATGTGGAATTTAAGAAACAAAACAAACAAAGAAAAAAGACAAATAAAAAAGCAGAGTCTTAACTACAGAGAACTAATTCATGGTGACCAGAGGGGAGGTGGGGCAGAGTGTGGCTGAAATAAGTAATGGGGATTAAGAGGACACTTACCATGATGAGCACTTAGTAATATACAGAATTGTTGAATCATATATTGTACACCTGAAACTCATATAACACTGTACATTAATTGTACTGGAAATAAAGCAATAAAATAAATATCTAAAAAATAAAATATAAGCTTTTTGGGAAAAAAATTGTAGCTCCAGCAGTGAACAAGGTCTCTGCTCTCATAGAGCTTATATCTTAGTCTACAACATGTATACTGAATCATATTTTCCAGATTTATAACCACTTGTAAGTCAGTTAACAACTATTATGAACTCTTGACAGCCTCCAAAATAATTTTGGAATTTTATCTTCCAAAATGTTTATCTTCCCTATTATTTCAAAGTTTCTAAATTTATATTGATATCTAAATGTTTGAGATTTTTGTTTGAGTTTTTTCCCAATAAACTTTTCAATTCAGTGTTAAATGACTTTGTGGGAAATGTTTAGAGAACTACTTCCCTCCCTGTAAAAGTAGTTAATTAAAAGTCGTTTCTCCTGTTGTTGTGGCAGGTGCCTGATAAACAGCCTCTATGTAATTCTGCCTACCTGAATGTTTTGGAACCAGAGTCACACTGCACACCCTGCACATGTGGACTCCAGGGCCCTGCTCAAAATATTTAATAAAATGTTTACAGTTAGATTACCAGGGGAATGTTTTCATACTGAGTTTAAAGCCTTTTGTATCTTGAATATCGTATTGGAAAGTTATGCCAATGTCTAGGGGACTGTGAGGCCCTGGAATAGTTGGAGTAACTCGCAAGTTTGGAAGAAAATACATTGTCACCCACTCATGAAATGCAGTCTGTAAGCAGAGAGTGGTCCTTTAGCTCGTTTGGAATGTTTTCATTAAAATGAAGGGGAAAGAAAGCAGAAGTAATAATACACCTTATTTCACAATATAACAGTAATTCAGGACTGGATATATTCTAAAGGGAAAAAAGTGAAAACCTAGAAATTTATCTTTTACAACAGAGAAAGAGCCTGGGAGAATGAAAAGAACCGGGTACAACACAAATTTAGAGCCAGCCCTTGAAATGTACTTATATCATGGCTGGAACTCCTCGAAAATAGTGTATGGGGGACTCTTCACTTTCCTTCGATCTCTGCTCAAATGTGAGTGGAAAATTGGTTATTCATAGTAAAATAAGAAATCCTCCTCATGCCTTACTGAGACCTGACAGTCTCCATCCCATAATGAAATGTAGGCATTAGTAAAATTCTGCCAATAATAATTACAGCAGGTGATATTCATGGAGCACTTATACGTATCATGGCACTAAGTTACGTGCTCTATATATAATATCTCACTTGATCTTCATAGCAATAAGACAGAGATAAGGACAATAATTATCCTCATTTTACAGATAACAAAACTGAGGCACAGAGAAAGTTAAATAACTTGTTCCTGATAAGCCAGTAGCGAACAGAAAAGCCAGGATTTTCACTTACAGCTTTACCTCCAAGATAGTATCTTTCAATCCTGGCAGCATGTTAAAATGGCAGGGGAGCTCAGAAATTGCTGAGACCTCTTCTAAAACCACATTAGAATCTGTTAAGACATCTGTAACTTTGGTAAACTCCCTAGGTGATTTCAGGATGCAGTCATGGCTGGGAACCACTCCACCAGGTGAGAACCAAGGTAATTCGTGATCCATGATCCGAATCCTTTCTGGTCTCACTAGGAGTAAGGGAACTGCCCTTCGGCTCCCAGAAAACCATGAAGGGAGTTGATACTGGCATCCAGGCCTCTAGATTTCCAGCTTATTTCCATTATAAGACACTATTAGAGCTCTCCTTGAGAAGAGGAGCTTCATGATTTGTAAGTGCTCTTGGGGGCAAATACTCAGAGTAGAAAGGCCAACTTTATTTTAGACCTACTAGATCAGCTTTAAAAGAAACTGCAGGGGATCCCTGGGTGGCACAGCAGTTTGGCGCCTGCCTTTGGCCCAGGGCGCGATCCTGGAGTGCCAGGATCGGGTCCCTCATCAGGCTCCCTGCATGGAGCCTGCTTCTCCCTCTGCCTGTGTCTCTCCCTCTCTCTCTCTCTTCTCTGTGTCTCTCATGAATGAATAAATAAAATCTTTTTAAAAAATGAATTACTTGATGAAACAGCAAATTTATTAATTTTATTGCATCTCAAACCTTGAGTATATGTCCTTGATATATTCTGTGGTAAAATTTATGTTTACTTATCAGATGATGCTCCTAGGAAAAGCAGTTGTGCCATTCTTTGAGCTATAAGGTAAATTAGACATGTCTTCTCATAGGACAGCCCTCTCTTGAAAAAACTGACAAACTACAGTTGCTCAGACCTAGATATTTGGCAGAACTTTTGGAAATGAGCAAAAGGAGCTTGTCACTTCAAGGAAAACTGCTGATAGCTTTTGCTGCCAATGACAAAATTTATGTTGTAAAGCAAATAACAGAACTTTGAAAAATTTGCGTTATTGATAGATTGACAGGTTCCAGATATTTAAAGACTTGAGGTCATTAGAAACAAAATTTTTCTGATGATATGAGTGATGATATTGATGACTATAATTTTTAAAAATATTGTAAAGCCAAATGTGTCAATATTTGAAAGATCTGCAAAATGCAGCCATTTAATATTTCCTAAATAAGCAATGCATAATGTCACAGAATCACAAATGTATAAAACACTCAAAGCACAAGACAGACCAAAGGATTTTAATGTAACAGAATACAAAAAGTACACTGATATGGTTTCAGATCTACAATCCAATAACCTTTGAGAGACTATCATTTGTCAGGCTCCACACTGGGCATGGAGGCTACCTGAAAAAAAAAAAAAAAGAAAAGAAACTATCACTTGCGGAACTTTGATGCAGTATCAAAGAAGATACTATAGTCTATTAAAGTAACTATTTTCCTGGGTGCCTGGGTGGCTCAGTTGGTTAAGCAGCCAGCTCTTGATTTTGGTTCAGGTCATGATCTCAGGGTCATGGGACTGAACCCCTAGTTGAGCCCCATGCTCAGTGAAGAGTCTCCTTGAAATGTCTCCCTCTGCCCCTCCTCCCTCTCTGTTTTTCTTAAAGGCAGAAATTAAAGAGATTTGCAAAAATGTAAAACGTTACTTTTCTTATTAAATTTTGTAAATATAGTTTCCTAACAAATGCTATTACTTATGATCTCATGTTATAGGTTTGTTTTTTTAAATAAATAAATTAAAAGCTTAAGCATTAATTCCTAAATAGCAAATATACATTTCATAGCGCCACACTAAATGTAATTTCAATTGTTGACCTTAAAAATAAGTTATTTTTACTGGGAAAAAATGGGTTTATTTGGAAATAGCAGAGAAGTGCAATCTAGGACATGGAAGCTATGGTAAAACCATAGGTAAGCCCAATAAACAAAGGAGGGCATAATATTTTACGGAGGAGGAAATTGGGAAGGGATGGTTTTGAATGAAAGCCCATTGGAGAAAAGCAACAGTTCAGAGTGATGAGGTTTCTCATTGGGTAAGGTGCTGGGGCAATTTCTCGTAGGAGATGCAATGTACCTCTTTTCCTATTGGGGCCCTTAATTGATTCTTACCTGTTGAGGATTCTTCTGTAGGGGTCGATAATTGACAATTGTTCCTGTGATTGACTTCAATTGTTATAGGGGGTGAGAGTGCCCCTTTTTGGTTTCCCCACTCCATTTTAAATGAGGTTTCCTTTTATTATTTTTCACAGTATAAAGAAAGCCCTTAGACTGGAACTTGAGAACTAAGGCTTAATTACTTACTGGCATTGATCATGACCAAGCACACATTCCACTCGTTCTCCAACTTATGTGAATATCTTTGTAGAAGAAGAATGCTAAGCCCTACTCACTTGGGGCCCTGCTGCCAGGAGCCACGGGGTCACCGCCTCCACTTCCACACAGTCCTTGAGAAAGCAGGGCTGGGGAAGGAAAGGAGGCTGTGAAATATCACCTTTGCCGGAACAAACCACAGTGGCCATTCCATCACTATTAGCAAGGCACTATCCTCATTTTACAGATGAGCAAACGAAGGCACAGCGAGATTAAGCAACTCCTCCCAAAGCTATCCTGTTATAAGGCTGGTGGTGGGTGATGCGGCAGGGAGTGGCGCGCGGAGATACTGCAACCCAAGCTGCACCCACCCCAGGAGGCAAGAACTTTCCCAGACGCCAGAAGACTCCGCTTAAGTGAACTACAACTGTCCTCCCAGCTCCTCAAGCATCAACTCCAACCCCCCACCCTTCAAACCGATTACTGAGTTGTTGCCGCCTCAAGGGCAGGTCTCGAAAGTTCCATATGGGGATCCCTGGGTGGCGCAGCAGTTTGGCGCCTGCCTTTGGCCCAGGGCGCGATCCTGGAGACCCGGGATCGAATCCCACATCGGGCTTCCGGTGCATGGAGCCTGCTTCTCCCTCTGCCTGTGTCTCTGCCTCTCTCTCTTTCTCTCTCTGTGACTATCATAAAAAAAAAAAAAAAAAAAAAAAAAAAAAAAGTTCCATATGTTGCGGGATGCCCAACTGACAACCAGCGGGAGGAGAAAATTGGCCACAACCTCGCCCACCGGGGGCCGGAAGTGGCCTCCTCCCCCGCCTCCGGCGGCTCTAGATCAATGCTTCCCAGAATTCCCCAGAACGGAAGTGCCTGAGACTACACGGCGTCCCGGGACTACACTTCCCAGAATGCCCAGGAGGACACCATCCACAGCCCGGTCCCACTACTTGGAGCTCCTGAACTCTACAGAGTTTCGGAAAAGAGCAAAGGCCACGGGTTACCCCTCCCAGGGGCACAAGTGCTTGGGGCCACTGGCAGCGTCTGGACTGTGCTTCCTGCAGTGCGCTAGGGCAACGATGACTACAGTTCTGGCAGTCTGGCAGAGAAGTGGGTTACCACACAGAGTGCTTGGACTGAATTTCCGAGAATCCCAGAGGGGAAAATATTCCATAGACACGTCATACTGGAGCCAAAACGTCTCCAAAAAAACAGAGCTCTGGTGGACTGAGAGCCACTGACACGCTTGCCTGGCACAGAAGTTTTTTCCACTACATACATAGATCTTCTACACTAATGTCCAGAGCGTCCTGTACAGTAGTGCTTCCTGTCAGGTTGCCCTTCGGTGTTTTGAATACAGGTATCCCTTGTTTCGTAAAGCTCTACTCCACTTTGCTTTTTTTTTTTTTTTTTTTTCCCCACTTTGCTTTTTATAAAAGACTTACTTTAGTACTGGCTTTGGTAACTAGAAGAAATCCAAAAAGCATTTTCCCTTGTATGAAAAAATCCATTACCATACTAATGTAAATCTTTCATAAAAACGAAGTTATTCCAATGTTCAGAAAGTGGGGGATACTCCTGTGCGTTAAAGGAACGCTGTACTTTTAGATATTGGGAACCTGTAATTCGATTCATTTTGGATGAATTCTGTGCCTTCGGTCAAACCCAGTCTTTTCTCTTTCTCACCTTAAAAAAAAAAATTTTTTTTTTATCTCGCTTCTCGTCCTTTTGGCTAAGATCAAGTGTAAAAAAAGATTTTATGTATTTATCTGAGAGAGAAACAGCGTGAGAGAGAGAGAGAGCGACAGCAGGGGACAGGGCAGAGGGAGAAGAAGAAGCAGACTTCCCACTGAGCAGGGAGCCTGATGCAGGGCTGGATCCCAAGACCCTGGGATCATGACCTGAACAGAAGGCAGATGCATAACCAACTGAGCCACGCAGGCATGCCTCATTTTTGTTTTTAGTTACACATGTAACTACACTAAACAGCAATGGTCAATAAAATAAATATCATGTATAGGAGAGAAAAGTGAAGCTTGAAATACACAAAGAAAATAAAAACCATCATAAAGTGGAAACCACATGTGGGTTAAAATGGAGATCTTGAAGGAGGATTGGCTTGAACTGCATTGGACAATGAATTTAAGGAATACTGTATCAATCTTACCTGGACTGGAGTTTCTTGTTCCATGTGTACCTGGACACATTGGGAGCTCTAACAGTTTAGCTGGCATGAGTTGTTGATTCCAAGGTACCAAGAAATGACAAAAATGCAAATGTTATCAGGGCATAATGTATAAGCAGCAAAAACCTTGGTTTTAATTGCTCACTCTAAAGAAACATGATCTCTTTAGATGAATGAGAGCGTCACTGGCAGGGAATTGGAGAAAGCACTGCAGTATCAAAAGGAGTAAATCCTTTATAAAATCTTGAAAATGTTTCCTCATCGAGTTCATCTTTAGGTATCACATCACCTACTTCTAATGTATTCTTGATAATGAAAATAATAAACAAGCCTTATTATTCCACAAACCAATTAAAATCAGAGCAGCCATGATTTATTCTGTGAGAGATGGACTGAGGTCCAGAAAAATGTATTCTTCACTGTTGTAAAGTGGAACCGAGGAGTCCACTTTACTACTCTTTTGGGGATTTGAAAATTTTACAGAAAAACTCAAAAGTAATCATAGCCCAATCAATTCAGACTCTGCTATTTTTGTGAAATAAAGCAGTAGATTAATTTCCCTAAATCTGTTTTTTTTCCATTTCTGCAATTGGGATGTGTTAACTTTTTCAGAATAGGAACACTACTTTTAGGAGAAATAATGGAAATCCCAAATTACCTGTAACTTAGGTAACATCTTACTTTTGAAGAAAAGCAATGTAATAACAAGGCATAGTTGAGGGAGAAGAAAAAGCTCCTGACATCACTGTTGTCTGCTCTACCTGGATTAGTTAGGTGGGGTCTACAGGGACCCAGGATGAAAACACTTAACTAGCTGTGACTAGTGGGTCTCTCACCAGCATGATTTATTCACACGTCATGTTATTACCTTTTTTTCAATTCCCTGAATGCAATGACATCACCTAGGTCCTTTATATAACTTGAATAGGAGGCTACAGAGCTGCTTCCTTGGGGGGTATCTCAGGGAAAATTCTGTTATTAAGGAGTAGGGGCTCCTCCTGTTTTCATTTTCTAGAACTCTACTGTTGTTCTGGTAGTCCTTTAGGTTGAGAAAAAGCTGTAAGTTAGCCGAAATCTCAAATCTTGGTTTTCAAAAGTCTCTCTCTACCAAAAATGCGATTTGTTTTGCCCATTTGTTCTGGAAACAGTGACTACATACATACTGCATTTAAGGCAGATTGTCTACCTTGGAGAAGCTTGAGTTACTGAACTGTTAACTTCCTAGAAATGTGAGTCACAGAGACAGGTGTGTAAACTGTATTTAATGTACTATTAAGTGCATTGATTTTTTTGAGGGGAGGTAAGTGTGGCAGAGATTGCTATCTGCTCCCCAAACTCACTTCTTCCTTTGGGGCTAGGCCACATATCCCAGGTTCCCTTATAGTTAGATGTGGCACATGGGTTCAGGCTTGTGAAATGTGAAGGGAAGCCCTGAACACCATTCACAAGCCTGGTTCAGGGAAACCCCAATGCTTGATCCTCTGTTATTTTTGTGTTTCTCAACAGAATGAAAAGAGCACCGAGGAGGCTGGAGCTACAAAGATGACAGAGGCTGGGTCTCTGACTCATCACAGGGAAGCTGCCCTTTAACCAGTTGTTCTCTACTGGACAATGAGCCAGAAATAAAATCGTATTGTGTTAAGCTTCTGAGATGTGGGGGTTGATTTACAGCAGTTAGCCTATCCCCACTAATACAGGTAGGCAATAAAGTAGGTAGCTTTTGTTTTTTATATTTATTTTTGGAAGATGTCCAGAGGTAGGAACAGGCTAGCTCATGAGTGCTGTAGAGGGCATGCTAAGAAAGTAAGGACTTTCAGTGATTCTGAAGCTTTTGGGGGGTTTGGAGTCAGATCTCCCTCTCTAGCAGCTGATGAAAGTTAATAGGCCCTCTTCTTCCCCAAATAAACATACTCAAACAATTGTATAGATAATTTCAGAAGATTCTCTGACTCTCTGAAGCCCATGCATGGAGACTTAGATGGTCCATGGAATCCAGGTTGCTTTGGGTGGTGAAGAACCACCTTTTAAAGAAATTGATGTATAATCCTAACTGTGGGAAACGAACTAGGGGTCGTGGAAGGGGAGGTGGGCGGGGGGTGGGGGTGACTGGGTGACAGGCACTCATGAGCACTGGGTGTTATTCTATATGTTGGCAAATTGAACACCAATAAAAAATAAATTTATAAAAAAAAGAATATTAACTTTAGGCGTACAACATGATGATTCAATATTTGTATATATTGCAAAATGATTACCACAGTAAATCTAGCTATCATCTGTTAGTTTTAGTTATTGTTTTTTTTTGGTTCTAAGGTTTCTTTAGGAGTTCAAATTCTCTGGTGAAACTTTCCATCTTCTTGTCTTTCTTCTTGAATGCTTTAATCAATTTTATTTTTAAAATTTTTTTTTATTTTTATTTATTTATGATAGTCACACAGAGAGGGAGAGAGAGGCAGAGACACAGGCAGAGGGAGAAGCAGGCTCCATGCACCGGGAGCCCGACGTGGGACTCGATCCCGGGTCTCCAGGATCGCGCCCTGGGCCAAAGGCAGGCGCCAAACTGCTGCGCCACCCAGGGATCCCCTCAATATTATTTTTAACTCTGGTGTCTAGATCACCCGAATTGCTTTTGTTTATCTGGTCCTGATTCCTAGCAAACTTGATAATGTTTTGAATGCCAGATATTTTGTATGAACAATTATGAAAGTTCTGGATGATTTTATCATGTTTCATAAAAAATTAATTTTCTAGGGCAGGCAGGTAAAGAAGATCACCTTTATTTGATGAGAAATGGTTATCCATTGTTCATGAGGACATGAAGAATGTGGATACTCTTAGATACTTTTTGGAAGGAAGGTGTTCAGGAAACATCAAATTTAAAATATATATCTTTGGGACCAATAACCTTTTAAAAATTTCTCTTACAAAAATGGAAAGAAAATAATTAATATTGACCCGGTAATTCACCACCTCTCCCTGGAATATCTTAGGAATTGTGATATCAATCTAACTACCATGTAAAAATGTGAATAGTTAAAAAATGGAAATAATATTTACTAGCATAAAGATAATAAATTTTTAAAAAGATTTTTATTTATTCATTCATTAGAGACACACACACACAGAGAGGCAGAGACAGAGGCAGAGGGAGAAGCCGGCTCCCTGCAGGGAGCCTGATGCGAGACTTAATTCCAGGACCCAGGATCATGCCCTGAGCTGAAGGCGACACTCAACCACTGAGCCACTCAGGCATCCCAATAATCAATAAATTTAAATTCTAATTTAAAAGTAGGCTTTAACTGGATATACCTGGTTTGTCCAAATTGTCTACTGCAAATAAACTCAGAATTTATGTATATAATTCATATATGGTTTGCTGAAGAAATATAGTCTATAATGCAATTTCTTTATCCTTACATGAATGAGTGGTCAAATATAAAATCTAAGAGTTCTCAAACTAAACTTCTTCCTCTAAGCTGGCATGCATCGCTCACATTGCTGTTCAGCTGTTACTGTGAAGCCAAAATGCTATCCAGGGCATAATTACAAGCTGTGCTTTATCATTTCAGGCTGCTCAAAAAAGGAATGGTACATCTGGGCCTGATTTGGGCAAATATTGACACACATTTTTAGTGTTCATCTGTTATTCCCCAAATTGCTTTCCAGTGCAAGAAATAGGACTTCTTTGGAAGGTGTGTGTTTAATGGTTTTGAGGCCCTCCTAAAGGAAAGCTACATTTGGATGTGATTTTATTGTATATGCTTTCAATCATTAATAATATCTATTGTATAAGAACTATGAGTCATGTAAGTCTGCTAAGACAATTGATTACTTTGTGTTACAGATTAACAGGAGACTTGAAAGAAGAGAAATTTTATGGTTCTCAATTTTTCATTGACTTTTTTGGAGAGTGAAAAACATTCATCATTAAGAAATAAGTAAAAATTGCTACATAAGCTGTAGAATACTATGTAGCCAATAAAAGGATGTAGTAGATTAATTTGTTGATAGGGTAAATATTTTTAGCATATTGATGAATTTCTTTAAAGTTAGAAAATAGTATGCATCCTATAGTTGTAGTCTTGGAAAATATTATACAGAGGTATTTGCCTATATAAATGATGCATAGTAGATGAAAGTATTCACAGTATGTATCTGAGTGATGAGTTGGTGAGTTTGAATTTTCAAATATTTCACTTACACATTGAGTTTTTCTATACAATTTTATTTATCAATGTTCAGGCATTCATTTCAAGGCAGTTTATCGAGGTATAATTTACATATGATATTTATTCTTTTTAGCGTGCAGTTCTGTGAATTTTGACTAACATATATGTCACTGAAATCAAGATATGGAATCTTCCATCCAGTCCAAAAAATTCCCTCATGCCCTTTATAATCACCCCCTGCTCTATCCTCAAATAGTATGTGTTACTAGTCACTGCTATTTTGCCTTTTCCAGAATGTTGTATAAATGGAATCACACAGTATGTAGCCTTTTGAGTCTGGCTTCTTTTCCCTTAATATAATGCATTTGAGATGCACTCATGCTGTTATACCAATAGTTTGTTATTTTAATTGCCAAGTAATATTGCATTGTAGGCCTATAACAGTTTGCTTTTCCACTCCCCAGATAAAGGATATTTAGGTTGTTTTGAGGCTTTGCAGTTATAATTATATTGCCATCAACCTTTGCATATTTGCTTGAACCTGTTTTCAAGGTATTGCTGTATTGTATGCAATGTGTATGTTCATTAAAAACTGCCCCACTGTGTTTCAAAGTGGCTGTAGTATTTTGCATTTCTACAGCTATGTCTCAGAGCTCCACTTGCTCTGTATCCTTTTCAGCACTTGATATTGTCTGGTTTTCTCATTTGGGTTATTCTAATAGGTGTGTGTAGTTCTATCTCATTGTGGTTGTGTTGTTGATCACAGTATCATATGTTTATTTGACATCCATATATGTTCTTTGAAGCACTTTTCAAAACTTGTCTTTAAGTGAGCTGTTTATTTTCTTAGTATTCAATGTTGAGAATTCTTTATATATTCTGAATACAATCCTGTTTTAACATATTTTGAAAATATTTTCCCAATCTATAGAGTCTTGATCTTTCATAACAGTGTCTTTTGAAAAGCAGAGGTTTTAAATTTTGATGAAGTACAGTCTACTAAATTTCTTATATGGATCATACTAAGAACTCCTTCCTTAACTCAAAGTGATAAAGAAAATTGTCCCACATTTTCTTCTAGACCCCTTATTGCTTAGGATTTACATTTAGATCTAAAGAGACCCATTTTGAATTAACTTTTTTGTATAGTATGATGTATAGGTTGAGATTCATTCTTTTGCACATACATGGATGTTTAATTATTCCTGAATAAAAAAAAATAATTATTCCTGAATACATTGTTGAATGACTATTTCTCCCATTGAATTGCTTTGGCACATTTGCCAAAAATCAATTGACCATATATATGTGAGTCTATTTCTGGAGTCTATTATGTTCTGTTTTATATGTCTATCTTTTTACCAATACTACACTGTGTTGATTATAGAAGCTTTATAGTAAGTCTTGAGATCAGATAATGTGAGTCTTCCAATATTGTTTTCTTTTTTATGTTTTAGGCCATTCTTCTTTACTTCTTGCAGATTTTAGAAATGCTTGTCAATTTCTGCAAAAACTCCTTCTGGGATATTGAGTGGGACTGTGCTGGATTTATAGATTAGGATAAATGGCTTAACAAGATTGTCTTCAATTCCATGACAAACTCATATTTATTTGTTTGAGTGGTCTTTTAAATTTTTCATCAGTATTTTGTAATATGCAGCATAAAGATCACATACACTCATGTCTCTTACCCCCTCCACATTATATATTTGGTGCTATTGTAAATGGTCCTGTTTTTTTTCTTTCTTGATTTCAATTTCCAATAGTTCAGAACAAATATAGTGATTTTTGTATATATTTAGTTTTGTATCTAGTGACTTTGCTAAATTATTAGTTCTACTAGCTTTTTTTGTTGATTCCTTTAACTTTTCTGCATAATCTTAGCTTCTGCAATTAGAGTTTTATTTCTTCCTTTCCTCTTTATTTTTCTCACCTTAGTGCACTGGCTAGTACCTCCCATATGATATTGACATGAGGTAGTGAGAGTAGAAGTCCTTGCCTTGTTTCCAAACTACAGGTGAAAAGTATCCAATCTTCTTTCCTTCTAGCAGTTTGCATTTTATCTTTTTAACATTAACTGGAATTAAAGTAAAAACATTAAAAAATGACATCATTAAAAATGATGTCAATATTTTTGCCAATGTCTTTTATCAGCTTGAGGAAGTTTCCCTTTAATTCCTAGGTTTGGGTTGGGTTTTTTTTTAAGTCATGAATTGATGTTCAACTTTGTCAAATGCTTCTTTCCCTTCTGAGTTAGACAGTTTGACTTCTGTATATTGAAACAATCTGCATTTTCAGAATCTATACTACTTTATTATGCATTATTCTTTTTAGAAATTGCTAAATATGATATTTTGTTGGGGATCTCCATGTCTAGGTTCATGAAGGATATCAGTCAATAGTTTTCTGTTCTTAAAATGTCACTGTTGGATTTTGTTATCAGGGTAATCTTATTTCCTGAAATAATTTGCTAGAATTTGCCAGTAAAGCCATTTGCCCCTAGGTATTATTTGCTAGTTTTTCTCTTTTTTACTTAAATTCAATTTAATTACCATATACTGTTTTATTCATTTCAAAGGTAAAATTTAGTGATTCATCAGTTGCATACAACACCCAGTGCTAGATGGTTTTTATCTATACATTCAACTCGTTTAGGAGATATAGGACTATTCAGGCTGTCCACTTCTTTTTTTAAAAAAAGATTTTATTTATTCATGAGACACACAGAAAAAGGCAGAGACATAGGCAGAGGGAGAAGCAGGATCCTCGAGGGCAGCCTGATGCAGGACTCAATCCCAGGAGCCCAGGATCATGTCCTCAGCCAAAAGCAGTTGCTCAACCACTGAGCCACCCAGGCGTCCCAGACTGTCCACTTCTTGTGTACGCTTTGGTGATTTGTCTTTCAAGGAATTCATACATCTTGTTGAAATTGTTCATTTTAGAGGCATAAAGGTGTTCCTAATATTTACAGGAACATTTACAGAATGTCAACCCATTCTGGAACTGCTGCTCCTGATGGTTGGCAAAAGGTTATCACTTGCTTGATATAGTTTAATTTCATTTGGATTAAAGGAAAAATACTTTGCATGACTACTTCTTTTAAATTTGGTATGGTTTGCTTTATGGCTCAGAATACAATTTATCTTGGCAAACATTCCAAATGCACTTGAAAGTAATATATATTCAACCACTGTTGAATGAAATTTTCTCTAAATGGCAAATAAGTCAAGTTGGGTTGCAGTGTTGTTCAAGTCTTCTATATCCTTACTGATTTTCTATCATCTTGTTTTGCCAATTACTAAGAGAACGGTTTAGTTTTCCAAATATACTTGTGGTTTTCTATAAGTTTTTGCTTCATGAATCTTTAAACTCTGTTGTTAGGTGCATATACATTTAGAATTGTATGTTACCTGCTGTACACTTTGTAATATTCCTTGTATGAATTCTTCGTTGATATGAATGTAATAGTCCAGCTTCCTTTGGATTAGTTTTGGATAGCATACCTTTTTTCATTCTTCATCTTTTAGCCCACTTAACCTCTATATTTAAAAAGTTTTTTATAGAAAACATACAGCCTATGTTAGGTTTTGCTTTTTTATCCAGTCTGACAATGTTTTAACTGGTGTGTTTAGAACACTTACATTTAATATAATTATTATCACAGGATTTGAACCTACCATCATGCTAATCTTTACTATTTCCACCATGTGTTATTCAATTTTCCTGCTTTTGGATTGAGTTTTGTTTTTTTAATAATTCCATTTTGTCTCTACTACTGGCTTATTATATATATTATATATTATTATTATTATATACCAGTTTAAATTGTTGGGTTTTTTTTAAAGATTTATTTATTTATTCATGATAGACACAGACTGAGACAGAGAGGCAGAGACATAGGCAGAGGGATAAGCAGGCTCCTCGCAGGGAGTCTGATGTGGGACTCGATCCCGCATTCCGGGATCAGACCTGAGCCAAAGGCAGGCGTCCAACTGCTGAGCCACCCAGGCGTCCCTTTAAATTGTTTTTTAATGGTTGCTCTGGGGCTTATAATATACACCTATAATTTTTCACAGTTTACCTTCTAATATTATGCCAATTCATGTGGTATAGAACAGCATACTTCCAATTTCTCTCTGCTCTGTTTTATGGTATTGTTACATTTTACTTCTTATATAAGCTATAAACTCACAAAACCTCGCTCACATTTTTGGTTTAATGAATATTTTCAAGTGATTAAAAATGAGAAAAATATTTGACTTGATTTTTTAAAGATTTTATTTATTTATTCATGAGAGACTGAGAGAGGTAGACACAGGCAGAAGGAAAAGCAGGCTCCATGCAGGGAGCCCAACGTGATCCTGGGACTCCACGATCACACCCTGGGCTGAAGGTGGTGCTAAACCGCTGAGCCACCCCGGCTGCCCTTGACTTGATTTTAAGCATTTTCAAAGTTCATTCTTTCTCCCTTCCTTCCTTCCTCCCTCTCTCTCTTTCTGATACAAATTTACTCCTGGTATAATATTCTGTCTAAAGAAATTTCTTTAATATTTCTTATAGTGCTGATCTGCTGCTAGTGAATTCTATTACCTTTTATTCATCTGAAAATCTTTATTTTGCATATTTTTTTGAAAAACATTTTCATTGGGCTAGGAATTTCTGATTAACAGTATTTTGTTTCAGAATGTTAAAGATATCACTCCATTGACTTCTGGCTCGTTTTTGTTTTGTTTTGTTTTTGTTTGTTTTTTTTATTAGAAGTCTGCTCTTCTTCTCATCTGTTTCTTGTATGTAATTTGTCCTGTTCCTCAGCCACCAATATTTTGTCTGTCTTGTTCATGTTCAGCTGTTTGGAAACAATAGATCATGTTTTTGTTTGTTTTAATATCCTGCTTGGGTACTCTGAGGTTCTTGGATCTGGTAGAGGTCTTTTTTTTTGGGGGGGGGGGGAATTCTCAGCCATTATATCTGCAAATATTTATTTTCTCATTCTTGCTCTCTTCTCTTCCTAGATTTCTAATTTAACACATATTAGACCAGAGTTTTCCCACAGTTCTTTGAAACTCTCTTCTGTATCCTTCACACTTTTTTAGTTTGATTTAAATTGACCTATATTCAAGTTCTGACTATTCTGTTTTGTTGAGTCCTTCATGAGCATCCTTTGTGATAAATTTTTTCTAGCATTTCCTATTTGATTCTTTGTTAATATTCATGGAAATCCCCCATCTGTTCATGTATATTGTCTGTCCTTCTCATAAAAGCACTCAACACATCAACTAGTTACATAAAATTCTCTAATATTTCCAAAACTAGTTCATCTCAATGCATGGTTTATTAATTAGTCTGCTGTTGCTTGCCAGATGATTGTTCTTCTCATTTTGTAGTTTTTTGATTGCATGCCAAATAACATGTATGAAACAGTGGAGACTGAAGTAAATACTATTTTTGCCTAGGGCACTGCTATTCTGCTAGGATGTTAGGGTGAAGCAATCTGGTCAGGAATTAAGTTGGAATTAAATTCTGTTGTTGTAATAGTTATCTTTAGTACACCACTTCAAATTTTTCTAATGTTACCTGGTGCTTAGGGTAGGGACTGGAGTGCTGGAGGATTTTTCTCAATGTTCCTTCTTCACCCTCAGCTTTTGGCCATCCCTATGTATCTGTGCCCCAGGATTTCAGAGATCCATGTTCTTGCCACTTTCCCAGTGTAATCTGCTGTATTGCTTATCACTAGGAGCAAGCTAGTCTATTTACAGGAAAGAGGGATATTTTTAATCATCTTGGTTTAGTCTCAGTCTTGAGTGGGGATTGGAGACGACAGAGATCTTATGCATTTGTGGGAGCTAGGACTACATAATCCTAAATGAGACAGAAGCTCTCTTCCCTCAGCTATGAGCAAAAATGGTGATACTGCCATGTTGTGAGCAATCTAAAGATGAGTTCATACACAAGGACAGAGGTAAGAGAATTAAAGAAAAGCAATACAAAGCCTCCTTGGCTGACCCAGACCCAAGTCTTACCATACCTGTATCTCTTCATTTATATGAACTGAGAAATATTTTTGATTTAGGCAACTCTTTTTACATTTCTTGTTACATTTCTTGTTTCTTACATTTCTTGTTACTTACAACTAAGAGCACCCTAAATGATAAAACCACCATGAGCTCTCATAATCTTCCCTTATAAACAATGATAGTAAAGAAATGTATTAGAAGCCCTGGTTTCTAATGATGTTGTGCAATTTGAACTAGCACCTTTGAAGCCAGGTTAGGTGAGTCCCTTGGTCATCTTGTTCATCCAATGAGGGACGTGATAGAAAAATTATAATGCACCAATTTATAACACTACTGAATTGTACTAGGGCATTCTAGGCTGCATGATCTTTGAGATCTAAAGAAATTTCACAGAAAGATAAAGGTGCTGACACCTAATTTATCTGTATCCTCAATAACCCAGGGAATTTTGAAAATTAATGTCAGGGATTTTTATTCTTTAGTTTTGGCTATAAAGCCACCCAGTGAAATAGAACAATCATATTATGAGTTCTTACCTATAAAGGATGATATCTCAGTAGTTTATTACTTCAGTACAACTGGTAAATGTTAGTTGAAAAAAGTTTTAAATGAAGTACAAGAAAGAAAAGATTAAGCCAAAACCTTGCTTGTCAGAGAAAACCACTGTATACATGATTATGAGTAATCTTTTATACATCATCTATGAAACATGTATTTGAACATATATGTATACAAACTTAAATTAGCTGGATATTATGAAGGTACAATACACATTTTCACTACACAATATGTGCAATTCCTTCCTATCATTTTGGATCAATTCCTTACTTTCTATAACTCCATAGTATAGGAACTTGGAGAAACTCCTTCAAATCCCTATTTATTTCCAGTTTAAAAAATTACCCTCATTGTAAAATTTTTTTCTATTAAAATTGCTTTATCATACATTATTCTGTATTTCCTGTAGGTATGCACGTTTACATATATATCTATTATATATACACATTATATATATAAAATATATATTTAAATATATAATTATATATATAATATATATTATGACACTTGTCTAACAAACCTGTGTATTTTTCACTCCCAACAGAATGTATTGTTTTTGTAAGATAGAGACCAACAAGTAAAAAATCCTATCTTATGTAACCAATATATTTGATAAGATGTTTAGAGAAATTCAAGATCTTTCCTTTTTTTTTTTAAATTTTTATTATTTATGATAATCACACAGAGAGAGGCAGAGACACAGGCAGAGGGAGAAGCAGGCTCCATGCACCGGGAGCCCGACGTGGCATTCGATCCCGGGTCTCCAGGATCGTGCCCTGGGCCAAAGGCAGGCGCTAAACCGCTGCGCCACCCAGGGATCCCAGATTTTTCCTTTCTTTGTGTGACTGGGAGGATAAGGATATAGAACTTGATAAAATTAAAGCCCTCCAAAAGCATCACAGATTCTGTCTAAGGAGGTCTGAATTGCACAAAGGCTTTAATTTAACTCTTAGAAATCGGTTAGATCCAAAGAACTTTGATGTCAATATGGAGACTAAAAAAAACAAAGTATTGTAATTTTGAGTTTTATTAAGAAAGTATTTTTCATTAGTAACCATTTCTGACACTTTGCAAATATTACAGTAAAACTCTGCCTTAACACACAGGGCAGGGGTAGAAAGTCAATTATGTAAAATGCAGTGTAACCAAAAACATTATCAGTTTGTACTGTCATTTAAAGTGCACATATGTGTATACACACACACACATACACACACACATACACACACACAAACACACAGCTAAACTTAAACTGATGGTATACTGTATAGAAAGAGACCAAATGGTAAGAATTTAGCTTATCCTGCTTGAGATAGGACAAAGGATGGAAACCAATTCCAGCAAGGTTACAGCCAAATTCATGTAATTTCATTGCAGTATTCCTTGAATCTATCCTACATTTCAAGTAAATTTTCCCACTTGAAGTGCTTATATTAAGATTACTTGCAGGATTCTTCCTCCAAATACATTTTTAAATTGTTTTCTTGGTAGGGGGTGGGGAAGGAGCTTAATAAAATTTTCAAATATGACACTTTTATACATTTTTAGTGATTTAGCAAAAAGTATTGAGCACCTGCACTGAGTTATGCAATGTCATGGTTTTGTAACTCAGCAATGAATGAAGCCCTTTCTCTCACTAAAGCTTATGTTAGAGTGGACATGGATTTAGACACACTCATCATTGTATTTTTGTTACTCTTATCTTTTATAAGCCCTAGTACAATGATAATTAAGTCATGTGCAATGCCTGTTAAAGTTGTCACAAAACCCATTATGGAAACTCTCTTGTTAGATATCTCTGCTGTGTGGTCTGACTATTGTGAATGCATTACATTTTCATTAAAGAAATTCTTTTTCTACTATAAGAACTCTAGTGCATTGAAAATTTCAGTTCCTATTTGAGGACTTCAAAACAAATAGAACTGTTATAGAACTTCATTTCTGTATGGGTTCTCTGATGAAGGATAATCCTTACCATACTCTTCACTTTTATAGAATTTATCACCACTATGGACTCTCTGATGAATAAGTAGACCTGAGCTCCAACGGAAACCCTTACCACATGCATCACACTTGTATGGTTTCTCTCCTGTGTGGACTCTTTGATGAGCCTGAAGATTTGATCTCTGACTGAAGCCCTTTCCACATACCTCACATTTGTATGGTTTTTCCCCAGTGTGGACTCTGTGATGAGCCTGAAGACTTGAAAACCCGCTGAAACCCTTACCACATTGTTCACATTTATAGGGCCTCCCTTCTGTGTGGACCCTCTGATGTGCTTGAAGGCGTGAACTCTCACTGAAGCCCTTTGTGCATACTTCACATTTGTATGGTTTCCCTCCTGTGTGGACCCTCCGATGTGCTTCAAGGCGTGAGCTTTGACTAAAGCCCTTCCCACACATCTCACATTTATATGGTTTCACTCTAGTGTGGACTCTCTGATGACCTTGAAGATATGCCCTCTGACTGAAGCCTTTCCCACATACCTCACATATATATGGTCTCTCTCCAGTGTGGACACTCTGATGGCTTTGAAGGTATGATCTCTGACTGAAGCTCTTACCACACTCATCACATTGGTATGGCTTCTCTCCTGTGTGGACTCTCTGATGGGCCAGAAGAGTTGAGGCCTTACTGAAGCCCTTACCACATTCGCCACATTTATAGGGTTTCTCTCCTGTGTGAACTCTCTGATGAATTTGAAGATTAAAGCTCCAACTGAATCCCTTCCCACACTCCTCACATTTGAACGGTTTTTCTCCAGTGTGGACTCGCTGATGGCCTTGAAGGTGTGAACTCCGACTGAAGCCCTTCCCACACTCCTCACATTTGTATGGTTTCTCTCCAGTGTGAACTCTCTGATGGCCTTGAAGGTATGAATTGCGACTGAAGCCCTTCCCACACTCTTCACATTTATACGGTTTTTCTCCAGTGTGGACTCTCTGATGGGCTTGAAGGTATGAACTCCGACTAAATCCCTTGTCACACTCCTCACATTTATAAGGTTTCTCTCCTGTATGGACTCTCTGATGAACATTAAGAACTGATCTATGACTGAACCCTTTACCACATGCATTGCATTTATATGGCTTCTCTCCAGTGTGGACTCTCTGACGATCTTTAAGTTTTGAACTCCAATTGAAGCCATTCCCACAATCCTTGTAAGCTTTTTCTCCAATGTGAATTTTCTGATGACCTTGAAGATACGAATTTTGGTTGAAGCTGTTACCACATGCATAATGTTTATATGGTTGTTCCCTCGTGTGGACTATCTGAAGGTCCTGAAAATGTGAGGCCAGATTGAAGTCATTACCACATTCCTCGGAATTATAAGGAATCTCTTCCATGTGAACTCTATGCTGAATGTTAAGATTTGAGCTACAAATAAAACCCTTCTCATATTCCACATTTGTGTATAGTTTCTCTTCAGTGTGGATTTTCTGGTGGACTTGAAGACAAGAACTCTGATTAAAGACATTCCCATTCTCCTCATATTCATGGGGTTTCTCCACAGTACAAACCCTAAAAATACTATTAAGGTCTAAGCTATGACTGAAGTCTTTCTCATAAATATTGCATGTACAGGATGTCTCTCCTGTGTGAATAAGTTCACAAGTGTTAAGAGAGGAGCACTGACTGAAGCTCTCACCATATCCACACTTACATGGCTTCTCTTCTGTAGGTTTTCTCTGATGGGACTGCAGATGTGAACTCTCAAAAACACAACCATCTCCTCTATGAACACTTTGATGAATACAAAGAGCTGAACTGTAACTACAGCCCTTTCTACACGGACTGTAGGTGTGGCCCTTCCCTTCTAATTGTAACTTCTGATAAACTTCTAAGCTGGAGTCATCACTGAAGGCTCTTCTGTACTCATTACAGGGGTAGGGCTTTTGCCCTATTTGTATTAAGTCTTGATTAAGCAAAGAAACCTTCATGATGTTCTCTCCACAGTCATGGCAGCTGTAATTTTTTTCTGTTCTGTGTACTCCCACACTATCATTGTGATGTGAGACCCAACTGGTGCTGTCACACTTACAGAAATTATTTTTCATCAAAATTTGCTGACACCTACACTGATAATTATGTGACTCTGTCAGATACATTTTCCTCCAAGAATGCTGGGCTCTCCAAGATGGAAATTCTTGGCTTTTTAGGCAATTGGAAACATCCTCTATATGAGTCAGTATACAGTTCTCATCTTCAGATATATGAATTGGCACTCCTGCCCAAACCTGGCAGGGGAAATCACCTTGTTTTTGCAAATGAGAAATATTCCCTTGAAGTTTTTTCATGGAATCTTGACACTTGGTTATTAAACTACCTGCACCTTGTTGCCAGGTCTGCCAGGATGAAAGCTCCTTGGGAGAAATGTAGCCTAATCCCACTTCTTGATTACTCTCCATATTATGTTGACTCTTGGTTCCTATAATGATAAAGAGAATTTAGACATATGCACAAGTGAATGTTTTTATTCAGAGATTTCAAAATTTTACCCTTAGGTTATGACATGAAACTTCAATGAACTACAGGAAAATTCATGTTACTACTCTGAAGAATACTTAGAAAGTGGTTCTTCTTTGGTTATATCAGGAATACAAGTAGAACCCACATAATTCAGGCTATCTGTATGCCTGAAAATCAAAGCTTTGCAACACAACGTGAAAACATCAAACATGGTGGCCCTGTTCAAAAGGCCTAGTAAAACCATATATGTATTAGCATGGGTTTATCATGGATTGTGTGGAGACCCCAAGGACAAACTAGAAGGGGATATTATCAAATTGGAAATAGGATTCAAGTGGACAAATGCTTTTTGTCCTAATAACTTTTGCTCTTTTTCTCTGGCATGTGGGTATAGGAATGTTTTTGTGTTAGGGCACAGTGTTAAATGCTGTGCACACAAAGGTAAACACAGACCTCTATGCTTGAGGCATCATATGGCCTCTAATAAGCTATCTTCATGAGAATAATAAACTCTTCTAAGTCACTGTATGCCATATCAGTTTCAACTTTAAAAAAAATATTTTACAATTAGCAAAGGCTATTGTATAGGTCTGAATGTGAAGCACTGTGACAGAATTCAACTCCAAAGACAGAAAAAAATGGAGGTGGAGGGACGGAGCACAGCCAAGTTCCCTGGCACCTTTAGGCGTCCTTTGAAGCACACCATCAAAAACCAAAACTCAATGAATAATGATTTTGTGTTGTGTCCTTTCACTAGAAAGATACTTTAACGTTTAGGGAATTTGAAGTACCAAAAGAAATGAAGAGAGGCACTTTTGGGTGGAAATGATCTGTCACTTAGTTATTAACATTCAGCTTCCAAGCAGACAGTAAATCTTCATATCCTGGTAAGAAGTATTCTCCCTGCAGACACTGGATTCAACATGTACTTTTCTAACACCTGGCAGCACATCAATTCTCTACAGCATCCAGAAAAGAAAGCAGTAAAACAGGATTCTTTTCATACTTTCTTTTTTGTCTGTCTACACTGGAACATATTATCTACAAGGACAAGGACTTTATTTCCAGCAAGTAGGAGCTGCTCAATAAGCATATAATGAATAGATCACAGTGTGAGTCATTCTCACTCTCAGAATTAAAAAGACATGTATATGTGTTGTTTTTCATGGGAAAGAAACTGGTGGTGGTAATTTTGCCACAAAGTTGAAAAACTGTGTAAGAGGTAGGGCTACACTTATGGGACCACCTGCTAATGGGAAAAGCAAAGGTCACAGGAATCTCTTGTGGATTGAGTCTTTTTCATTTTTAAAATAACTTCAAATAGTGTATTTTTTTTTTTTTGTATAAAATCTTATGGGTAGCCCCACATTATCCCCAACTTAAAAAAAAAAAAATGAAAATGCCACACTGATGACTGGGTGGCACTAGGCTCTGGGGCACTACAGTGACTGCTTGGTAACACTTTCTGGCACATCCATACGTACTCCTCTCGGTACTTAAAAAAAATGCTAGTGGGGTGCCTGGGTGGGTCAGCCAGTTAAGTATCCAACTCTTGTTTCAGCTCAGGTCATGTTCTCATGGTTGTTAGATCGAGCCCCACATTAGACTTTGTGCTGGGCATGCAGCCTGCGTAAGAATCTCTCTCTCGGGACGCCTGGGTGGCTCAGCGGTTGAGCATCTGCCTTTGGCTCAGGGCGTGATCCTGGAGTCCCAGGATCGAGTCCCACATCAGGCTCCCTGCAAGGAGCCTGCTTCTCCCTCTGCCTGTGTCTCTGTCTCTCTCTGTGTATGTCTCTCATGAATAAATAAATAAAATCTTAAAAAAAAAAATCTCTCTCTCTACCCTCTGACTTTCTCCCATACTCCCCCACCAAAAAAACTCACTTATTGGTGTCTCTGGCTTCTTAAAAGCCAAGCTTCCAGTTATCACATTAATATTTTAGCACCTAAAGATGAGGTGAAGGGACATACTGCAGGAGGCAGATAAAGTAAATAGCTTATGTGGAGAAGTTTGCCATCCAGCTAGAGTTCATAATGCTTACAGTCTTGTTTGGTATCATCAGAAACACTCAGTATACATCCATAAAGATATAGTTTAATATATCTTTTGGGACTGACATGGTGGCTTGAGGACATGAAAGTGCTTTGCTAGTCAAAAAACAGTTTTTTACAAAGCCATTTCAATAGAAATTTGTACAACATTTATGACATGACCCTTCTTTTTTTTAATTTTTTAATTTATTTATGATAGGCACACAGTGAGAGAGAGAGAGAGGCAGAGACACAGGCAGAGGGAGAAGCAGGCTCCACGCACCGGGAGCCCGACGTGGGATTCGATCCCGGATCTCCAGGATCGTGCCCTGGGCCAAAGGCAGGCGCTAAACCGCTGCGCCACCCAAGGATCCCTGGCATGACCCTTCTCAAATGTTTAAGAGATTAAAGTTTCACTTTGATGGTGGCTTTACAATGTTAAAGCAATGCAGGAAGGGGGGAAAGGTCATTTCACCTAGTTTCAGGCTCTATGGAAGAGATCACACACTTAACAGTAACTTGAACTTCCTTTATCCAGTGGTGCATACCAAAACACCCTGTCATTTCCTTTCCTTCTCTCAGCATTTAAGTTCTATCTTAGTATCAAAGGCAGGGTACCAATGAGAAATTGTGTTAAGGAGCTCCAGTCGCGTAATTGGTTTGCACGTGGTATTTACATGAGAAATGATATTAAGTCATATTCATAAATGAACCTATTCGATGGAGAAAATATGCACTGCAAAAGAGCACTATCTCATTTCAAGTAGGAAAGCTGAGAATTTATTTCGTCTCTTTAGTGATCCTGCTTTAGAATTGGAGAAAGTCAATCATTCCAGCATCCACCATGAACCAACTCAACAACAAAAATGTTATAGGTGTTGTAAACACCAAGTAACTCCTTTAAATTTAATAGTTAGCTAGTTAGTTAGTAATAGTTAATAATAAAGAATTAAAAGAAAAAAACTCAATTTATGTTTTCATTTTTCTCTCTTCCTTCAATAGAAGCTAGTCAAGAATATCAATTCAGATGACCCAGGTTGAGATGGTCCTGCATTCTTACTGACCTTTAAGGCAGTAAGAGAAAGGAAGGCATTTTGCAGGCAGTAGAGGATACAGACAAATGCTTACACAGCTGGCTACTCTCCTCACCACATCTGAGACTTAGCTCTGTGAGAGTATATTTAACCTTTGGAGGATTTCTTGTGTCTTCACTGGTTTTCCTCACAAATTAATGAGTTTTTTTCTGTTTTGGAAGATTATTAGTTATTGATTTAATTTCCTTAACAGATTGTCAATTTCTTGTGTAAGTTTTGGCAAATTCTTTCATGGAATTGGTCCATTTCATCAAAGTTATCAAATTTGTGGGCATAGAGTTCATCCACAGTATTCCTTTTTTATCCTTTTAATGCCCATAGGACCCGAGGATGTCTCCTCTTTCATGTCTGATATTAGTAATTTACATTCTCTCTCTTTTCTCCTTAGTTGGCCTGGCTAGATGCTTACTGATTTTAATTTTTCAAAGAATCAGTCTTTGTTTTCATTTTTTTTTTCTATTGGTTTCCTGTCTTCAATTTGATTTTTGCTCTAATTCTTATTATTTCTTTTTTTTAATTCTTATTATTTCTTTTCTTTCCTTCTTACTTTAGATTTATTTTTTCTGTTTTTTATTTTTATATATTTTTTTGTATATTTTTTTATTGGAGTTCGATTTGCCAACCTATAGCATAACACCCAGTGCTCAACCCGTCTTCTTACTGTAGATTTAATTTGCTCTTCTTTTTCTCATTTTCTAAGGTAGGAGCTTAGATGGTTGATTTTAGATCTCTCTTCTCTTCTAATATATGTCTTCAGTGCTTTAAATTTCCCTCTTAGCACTGCTTTCTCTGCATCCCACAAATTTTGATAAGTTGTGTTTTAATTTTCATTTAGTTCAAAATATTTTTAAATTTCTCTCGAGATTCTACTTTAACTCATGTTAGAAGTATGTGTTGAATCTCCATATATTTTGGGATTTCATTTCCCAGTTTAGTTTATTGATTTCCAGTATAATTTAACTGTGGTCTGAGAGCAGACATAGTATGATCTCTATTCTTTTAAATTTGGTAAGGTGTATCTTATGGCCCAGAGTGTGAATGTCCCATGTGAGCTTGAGAGGAACTCTACCTTTCTAATCTATCCATGTTAAAAATGGCTCCAACACCCCTGCTTCATGCTACAATTTTAGAATCACATTTTTTTTTAAGATTATTTATTTATTCTTGACAGAGAGAGAGAGAGAAAGAGAGAGAGAGAGGTAGAGACTCAGGCAGAGGGAGAAGCAGGCTCCATGCAGGGAGCCCGATGCGGGACTCAATCCTGGGTCTCCAGGATCATGCCCTGGGCTGAAGGCAGGCCACTAAACCGCCAGGCCACCAGGGCTGCCCAGAATCACAGTTTTAATTCAGTCTGCAAGGGGAAACATATAATGTATGAAAAGAAGAATAGGTTATGTAGAGTGGGAGCAGAGGGGCAAATGCAGAAAACAAAGATGCCCCTTTATATTACAATATAAAATTGGCTGGCTTATCACAGCCTGAGATCTGATATTAGAACCACTATTAACAATCAAAAAGTATAAGAAAAAATAGACTAAACATATGTGTAATTTAAAAAAGAGATCTGTCATATTTTATTAGCAACATGCCATTTTCTCCACGTCTTTCTTATGTCTTCTTTCTTACGAAGTTAGTTAAGGCAAACACGGTAAGTTTTTATTAAGAAGTTAGTTTTGGCAGGGAATTGTAATTCCAGATAAACATGTATGACACCTGTAAGATGTCACTGAATATTTATGAAAGGTTGTGTTATAACCTGAGGTTCAGGAGCACCTTGGTGGCTCAGTTGGTTAAGCATCCTAACTGGCTCAAATCATGAGCCAGGATGCTGGGATTGAGCCCCACATTAGGCTCTGTGCTCAGAGGGAGTTTGCTTCTCCCTCTACCTCCTGCTAATGTGCTCTCTCTCTCTCTCAAATAAATAAAATCTTAAAAAAAAAAACAAAAAAAACAACTTGAGGTTTAGTTAAGGTTAACATCTAAAGTTTAATTGTGGTTGCAGCAATTTTTAACACAGTGATGTTTGATATCCTGGTAAGCCAAAGGGAATTAAAATTATTGAAGAAACAGCAGAGAACAGCTGTCTAAGACCCAATGGAAGGAATAGGATGTTTCTCTGTTCAGTGCCAGGTAATAACCTAAAGGAAGCAGAATTAAAGATGAGGAATTCTTAGGGACTGTCTCTAAGGAAAACACCAACTTCTCAGTTGTTCTTTTTCACTATAGGGAGTGACAATCAAGATAGGACAGAAAAGGAGATCAGATCTCTATAAGAGATTATTTAAAGATAATGCTGAAGAAGTCTGGCCTACCAGTCAACTAATGGCATTTCATTTTTCTAATTTTTAAATTTTATTTATTTATTTATTTGAAAGAGTGAGAGCAGAGGGAGGGACAAAGGAAGAGGGAGAAGCAAACTCCCTATTGAGCAGGGAACCAGATGTGGGGCTCCATCCCAGGACCCCAGAATCATGACCTGAGCTGAAGGTAGACACTTAACTGACTGGGCCATCTGGGTGCCCCTTGTGGCATTTTTAAAAAATGGATTAGTGTTATGAAGCCAGGAAAGCTTCAATACTGAAAGAGCCTAATACGTGTTCTGAAAATACTTTGGTCTTGTTTTACGGTAAGTAAAATTATTTTGCTTATCACTTTCCAAACAGAAGACAAATATAATGACCAGGAGGGAAGGCTGTACTTTTGAAAACAGATTATGAGATATTGTTGGATGTATTTGGAACGTATGACCTAGAACAGCCTGAGAACACTAATGGTGAGAAACCATTTGTGAGGCTGAAAGTCAATTTAGTAGATTATGCATGCAATTAAAAAAAAAAAAAAACAGAAAATATCAGAGGTGCACTGCATGTCAAGATACCACTGCATGAAATGCTTATTTCAGATGTGCAGATATGTACATATACATACGTGTGTACTGGGTTACATTATATACTCGGGCACATGGCCAAAAAAGTATGAAAACCACTGGTCTAGGGGCACCTGGGTGGCTCAGGTGGCTCAGTGATTGAGCATCTGCCTTTGGGTCTGCCTTTGGCTCAGGTCATGATCCTGGGATTGAATCCTGCATCAGGCTCCCCATAGGGAGCCTGCTTCTCCCTCTGCCTATGTCTCTGCCTCTCTCTGTGTGTCTCTCATTAATAAATAAAATCTTAAAAAAGAAAAGAAAACCACTGGTCTAAATATTTGAAGAAGGTGTAAACTTCATAATGAAACAATAGCAAGGCTCAAACGCAAAGTTCAAACATGGAAATGTGGAAAAATATCAACAGGTAGGTTTGTACCTCTTAGTTTCATGCCTGTATGGGCTAAAGTTTCAAAATATAAAGAACAAATTACCACTTAGAATAGATTCTTTCTCTCCCTTAGGATATGTGAACCCTGGAAGTACAACTTCTTTTTTTCAATTTACAATGATCACCAGTTGAAAGTTGTACACTAGATCCTCAAGATAATGAAGATTTGAAAATTGTCTGAAATCCACTTTAACAGTTGTTTATTTAATAGTTAATCTAGAGGGCGTAAAAATGAAGAACTACATAGTCATTTTTGAACACATTTTGAATACATACTCATTTTGTAAGTCCAGTTTTTCTCATCTTGAATCTTTCTTGCCTCTCACAGAAAAAGGGAATCTAGGGAATCTATGTGGTTGCCAACTTTGGACAAGATGGATGGTCTGTAACTTAGAAAATCTTGCAAGGAAATGAATAGTTTAGAAACTGTTATTTATTGACATCTTTCTCTTTCCTATTGTAAATGTAAAGATTTCTTCTATGAGGAGCCTGACAAAAGAGTGGTTATAAGAATACTAATTTTAGGGACGCCTGGGTGGCTCAGCAGTTAAGCATCTGCCTTTGGTTCAGGGCGTGATCCTGGAGTCCTAGGATCGAGTCCCACATCGGGCTCTCTGCAGCGAGCCTGCTTCTCCCTCTGCCTGTGTCTCTGCCTCTCTCTCTCTCTCTCTCTCTGTGTCTCTCATGAATAAATAAATACAATCTTAAAAAAAAAAAAAAAAGAATACTAATTTTAAAAATGTTTCTTTACCCAAATCAATTAAATCAGTTGCTATAGCCAAGAAAGCCAATGGGGGAGAATTATGTCTCTCTGGGCTGCAACTCCAAAGTTAAAGCTTAGTAAGGGTTGGGTTTTCTCTCTGAATCTTTGAATCACTAGGTAATTTATTCCACAGAAATAAAATCACTCTAGTATCCAAGGACATTTAGATTGAGATTTTTATCACTGTACTTTCTGTACTATTAAAAAAGGGGAGAAGATAAACTAATGCCCATCAATTAAAAAATGGATAAATGATACATGTTATAGCACATATTGTAATATTCTATAGCCATGATTTAAAAAAAGTTATAATCACTGACTGGGTGGGATTTCCCCAAAATATTATGAGAGAGAAAAATCAGTTTGTTAAAATTAGGTTAATTAAATTAAATATTAGTATATTAAAAAATATAAAGAATGGAATGCCCGGGTGGCTCAGCAGTTAAGTGGTACCTTCAGCCCAGGGTTTGATCCTGGAGACCTGGGATGGAGTCCCACATCGGGCTTCCTGCATGGAGCCTGCTTCTCTCTCTGCCTCTATGTCTCTGTGTCTCTCTGTGTCTCTCATTAATAAATAAATAAATTCTTAAAAAATATATATATATATATATATAAAGAATATATTATATATAAAGAATGTATTATACCTAAATGCATCTTAAGAATGTATTTTATCTAAAATTATATTGTATAATCTGTAACCTTGAATCTTAACTGAGATGGCAGCAAAACATTATAGAAGTGAAATAAGTTGCTTTGAAAATTTTTACTGACTTTTGCCTACCCAGGAGCATTCTTAGCTACATAGCTGTCAGAGTCCTGAGGACCCCAGAAATATTACTAAAATGTTTAGACATAAATGACAAACTTGAAAATTCTACGTTGAAAAGAAAAATACAGGCCAATATCTCTGATGAACATAGATGCAATGTAAAAATCCTTAACAAAACATTATCAAGCTGAATTCAACAATACATTAGAAAGATCATACACCATGATCAAGTGGGATTTATCCCAGGAATGCAAGGATGGTTTGACATTCTCAAATCAGTCGATATGATACAACACATTAACAAAATAAAGGATAAAAATCATATGATCAACTTGGGACACCTAGGTGGATCAGTAGGATAAGCAGCAGCCTTCAGCTCAGGTCATGATCCCAGGATCCTGCTCAGTGAGAGTCTGCTTCTCCCTCTGTCCTTCCCCCCACTCATGCTCACTCTCTCTCACAAATAAATAAAATCTTTAAAAAATCATATGATCATCTTAACAGATGCATAACAAGCATCTGACAAAATTCAACAACCATTCATTATAAAAATTCTCAACAAAGTGAGTATAAAGGGAATGTACTTCAACATAATAAAGGCCATATATGAAAAACCCATAGATAATATGATATGGTGAAACAAAACTCAGGAACAAGATAAGGATGTCCAGTCTCACATGTTTTATACAGATTTAGAGAAATTAGGCAAGAAAAAGAAATAAAAGGCATTCAAATTGGAAAGGAAGAAAAATTGTCACTGTATTTGCACATAACATGATGTTATATATAGAACCCTAAAGACTCCACACACAAAATAACTGTTAGAATAAATGAATTCAGTAAAGTTGTAGAATAAAATATCAATACACAAAAATTTGGACATTTCTTTAAACTAATAACAAACTATCAGAAAAAGAAATTAAGAAAACAATCACATTTACAACTGCATCAAAAAGAATAAAAAATCCACAAAAAAATTTAACCAAGGAAGTGTAAGACCTAGATGTTGGAAAAATGACAAGACACAAAATTAATGAAAACAAGAATTAATGAAAGAAATGGAAGAAGACACAAATAAATGGAAATATATTTGTGCTCACAGATTGGAAGAATTAATATTGTTAAAATGTCCATATTATCCAGGGCAATCTACAAATTCAATGCACTCCCTATCAAAATTCCAATGGTTCTTTTCTTTTTTTTCTTTTTTTTTTTTTAATTTTTATTTATTTATGATAGTCACAGAGAGAGAGAGAGAGAGAGGCAGAGACACAGGCAGAGGGAGAAGCAGGCTCCATGCACTGGGAGCCCGATGTGGGATTCGATCCCGGGTCTCCAGGATCGTGCCCTAGGCCGAAGGCAGGCGCCAAACCGCTGCGCCACCTAGGGATCCCAGGTTCTTTTCTTTTTTAAAAAAGAAAATTTATTTATTCATGAGAGACACGCAGGGAGCCTGATACGGGACTCGATCCTGGGACTCCAGGATCATGCCGAAGGCAGGCGCCAAACTGCTGAGCCACCCAGGGATACCCTCCAATGGTTATTTTCCACAGAAATAGAACAAACAACCCCAAAATTTGTATGACAAAAGACGCCAAAGCAATCTTGAGAAATAACAAACTAGAGGCATCATACTCCTGTTATTTCAAACTATATTATAACACAACAGTGAGTAAAACAGTATGGTATTGGGATAAAAACAGACACATAGATCTATTCTAGAGAACAGAGCCCAGAAATAAACCCATGCTTATATGGTCAATTCATTTACAACAAAGGAACAAGAATATGTAGTAGGGGAAAAAGTCTCCTCAACAAACGGTGTTGGGAAAACTGGTCAGCCACATGCAAAAGTATGAAACTGAACCACTTTCTCAGACCATACACAAAAATTAACTCAAAATGGATTAAAGACTTGAACATAAGACTAAAACCAGGGACGCCTGGGTGGCTCAGTGGTTTAGTGCCTGCCTTCGGTGTGATCCTGGAGACCCGGGATCGAGTCCCACATCGGACTCCCTGCATGGAGACTGCTTCTCCCTCTGCCTGTGTCTCTGCCTCTCTCTCTCTCTGTCTCTCATGAATAAATAAATAAAATCTTTAAAAAAAAAAGACTAAAACCATAAAACTCCTAGAAGAAAACACAGGCAATAAGCTCCTTGACATGGGTCTTGGCAAAATTTTTTTAATCTGACACCAAAAGATGAAGCAACAAAAGCAAGAATAAAATGTGGACCTGCATGAAACTAAAAAGCTTTTGCACAGCAAAGTAAACCTTCAACAAAATACAAAGGCAACCTACTGAATGGAAGAAAATAATTATAAATCATAAGCTGATAAGGGGCTAAAATACATGAATAACTCCTATAACTCAATAGCAAAAAAAGCCCCAAACAATTCAATTAGAAAATGGGCGGAAGATCTGAATAGACATTTTTCAAAAAAAGACATACAGATGGCCAACAGACATGAAAAGATATTCAACATCACTCATAATCAGGGAAATGCAAAATCAAAACCATAATGAGATATCATCTCATACTTGTTACAATGGCCAGTATCAAAAAGATGCAAGAGAAAAGGTATTGGCCAGGATGCAGAGTAAAGGGAATCCTCACACACTGTTGGTGGGAATGGAAATTTATGCAACCACTACAGAAAACAGTATGGAGTTTCTCAAAAAATTTTAAAAAAGAACTATCATATGATCTAGTAATCCCACTTCTCAGTACTTATCTGAAGAAAATGAAAACACTAATTTGAAAAGATATACATACTCCATGTTCATTGCAGCATTATTTACTTTATTATAGTGAAGATATGGAAACAACCTAAGTTTCCATCAATAGATGAATGGAGATAGATAGATAGATAGATAGATAGATAGATAGATAGAAAGAAAGATAGATAGATAGAGATGGCCACAAGACAAAATGAAATCATGCCATTTGCAACAACATGGATAGACTTCGAGGGCATTATGCTAAGTGAAACAAGTCAGAGAAAGACAAACACAGTACGATCTCTTTTATATGTAGGTTAAAATACAACAATGATACCCAGCTTACAGATACAGAGAACAGACTGATGGTTTCAAGAGGAAAGGGTTAGGAGTGAGAAAAATAGTTGAACCGATAGTTTTGGTGTTCCCTTTTTTTTTAAGTTTAAAGAAATTGAATAAGAATTTTAAGAAAACTGTAGCTAGGTCAAGGGACTCTTAAAGGTGATAGAGGATAAGAGGATGAAAAGAAAGGACAGAATGGAAAGATAAAGAGCTGGGTATTTGACTAAGGAAGTTAATATAAGAGTGTCTCAGTTGGAACTGCTGCATGGGAAGGACCAGTTATGATGCTGGCATTGATCACTTTTGATACTGACTTTAGTGACTGGCTACCTATACTCAAGGACACCTACACAATTAGAATTAGGACAGGCCTCCATCAGAAAACAGCATTCTATAGTATCCTTCAACTGTGCAGATTTATTCTATGCCTACCAGCTGTTCCAGAGGACTGAAGACAGTGAGGACCGTGCATCTATTAATGAATTCATTCATTGAAGGCAAAGAGAAAAAAAAAAAGCAAGTAACCTGAAGCAGAAGCATCATCATGATGGGTCTGATGGGCAGCAATGGGGCAGTGCAGAACTGAATGAATGGATGGAAATAAACAATTACAGATAAATATGGAAAGCCAGAGGAGGTTGAGGGGACAGACACCCTAAGGCCTGACATGTTCTGACTCACATCTTATGAGAGGTTACCATGGGACAGTTCTTACCTATATATCCATCTCTCTGGGTTTCTGTCTCCATCATCAAAAGCTTTTCTTCCCTCTCCAGTTGGAATATAAGCTCTGGTTTGTAGAACTGATTCCCTGTAGAAAAGCAAGGAGAGCAAAAGTTTTAAGTTTTGATGAAGTCCAATTGATCCTTTTTTTTTTTTTTTCCTTTTCTGAATCATGCTGTTGGTGCCCAAGTACTGTTTGCCTAACCCATGGTCATGAAGATCTTCTTCTGTTTCCTTTTAGAAGTTTCACACTTTTCCATTTTCCATTAAGTCTATTATCCACTTAAGAGTCAATTTCTTAGTGAGATGTGAGGCATGGGTATAGATTCCTGCATACAAAAGTCCAACATTTTAGCACCCTCTGTTGAAAAGACTGTAGTTTCTCCACTAAATTGCTGTGGCACCTGTAATACATCTAAAATAGTTTCATGATGGCTTCTTCCATATCACCCTGATGAGCAAATCCACTAAAAATTGTTCAGGATTGCAGTTTGTTTCCTCATCCCCCTCCCACTATACCTAACACTAAGAGGATATAGTTACATGCTGTGTTCCTTAGCTATTTCCAGAGTTCGTTCTTTCTTTTCTTTCTTCAGGGTGGTTATGGTATTAGTTTAAAATATAACTAATTTAATTTGTTTCATTTTTCTTTTAGTTTTAGATTATCATACCTTTGCATTCTTACTTTTTTCTTTTTTTCTTTCAAGATTTTGTTTAAATTCTAGTTAGCTAACATACGGTGTAGTATTAGCTTCAGGTGTAGAATTTAGTGATTCATCAGATGCATATAACACTTGGTGCTCATTACAAGTGTCCTCCTTAATGCCCATCACTCATTTACCCATCTTACCTTTTTCTTCTTTAGTTTTTAAAATGCACTGAACTAACGTATTTTCAAAAAGTCCCAACCAGGCAGAAAAGCATACTGAAAGGAGTGTGACACATCTTCCACACTCCTACCTTACCACTGTATGAGACTAACTTCATGAATTTCTGATTAATCCTTCTTGGGTTTCTTCTTATAAAGACAAGCAGATATATGTAGGTTTCCTTATTTCCCCTTCTTACTTACATGAATTGTAATATACTATTAATGCTCTTTTGCACTTTGCTGTCTTTAGGGAAAATTCCTAGAAGAATTGCTGGGAACACTGCTGGATAATTGTCAAATTCCCCTCCTTCGGGACTGTTTTGTTTTGCTTTCCTACTTTCAGTGCATGAGAGTTCTTTATTTCCCACAGCTATGCCCAAAAAAGTACAGTGTTAAGTGTTTGAATTTTTGGTAATCTCATGTGGGAGAAATGGTATTTCAGTATAATTTTACTTAACATCTCCTGTATGTTTAATAAAATTGAACATCTACTCACATGTATGTATGTATATGTTTGTAAATATATGCACACATACTTATTCTTACCTACCTGCTCTATCCCCTGAGACCAAGAAACAAAGCCACTACAGTGGCAGTGACAATATCTAGCATTCAGACCTTAAATACCATTCTCCAAGAGACGGATGATTCCAGAGCTGGGATATAAAGTGAAATATGAACACACAACAGCACCTATGCCATAAGTTAAGGAAGTGCTCAAAAAAGTGGTGGGGGCATATTATGAAAGGTTGAATTTGGAACAATTTGAGCACCAAAACAATTATGGCAATATTATAAACCATTTTAAAAAAATAATTCACAAGTCTCTATAAATAAATAAGTGATTTAAGTGTGGGGGGCTCTTGCTTACTGTAGAATGCCAAGAGCTGACTGCTAACTGTGAAGGAGGTACTAAGTCAGAAAATCATTTTGTAATGATCATGGTAAAGACCAGATGGATAAGGGAAGAATCATCACTGGATGCGATATCTACACAGAAATATTTATGTGGTCTTAAACAATGTTGCCCTATGATTGCAAGAGAAACAAAGCAATAATTTTGTAGTGGAGAAATTGGACATCTTGACTGCATGATCAAAATTCGCACCACCAATGAGGAACAGATGGCAGACCTCTCTAGATGTCATATTCTCAAAAGGTCTATCAATGCAGAGTTCCAGCCAGAATGGATCATCTGAACCTAATTATAAGGAAGTATTAGGAATGCTACATGAAATATGGGGGTGGAGGAGGATAGAAATAACAGTATTTTTCTAAAAGGTCACTTTCATAAGAGACACAGAAATTGCTGTGGAAATGTTCCAAATTAAAGGAAGCTAGAGACATGACAGCTACAGTAGACTGAAGACTAGGCCTTACTCTGGAGAAAGAAAAATATGCTTTTAGGAATATAACTGACTCTACTGATAAAAGCAGAGCATAAATGAAAGATTGGATAGAAGTATTATATTTATACTGGGAATATGTAAGAGAATATTCCTATTTCTACAAAATATACCATTCAGTGAAGAATTAAGCTGCTCAAAGAGAGGTCTGGTCTTTGGCCTCAGCTCTTAGGAAGCGATCTCTAAGTCCTTGAGATTCTCTGTCCGGGAAGAGTGTCTTTCTCACTTGGAGGCTTTGGACTACACCAGATTGGTTACCAATGTGATTTATGGTGGGGCCTTTGGGCCACCTGCTATCAGCTTCATTTCCAGGGGGGCTGGAAACTAAGGTTAGCCACACAGGTGTCCAACCATATCTACGTAGCCAAACCACAATAAAAGTGCTGGACACCAAACCTTGTGTGAGCCTCTCTTGTTGGCAATACTCCCTGTGTACTGTGACCCATCACTGCTGGGAAGAGGTAGCGCTGCCCTATGACTCCTCTGGGAGAGACAATTAGAAGATGGTGCTGGAAATCCCCTGATGCTGCCCCAAGTGCCTCTTCTCCTGGCTGATTTTAACTTGTATCATTTTCATGATTAGTGCCTTCTCACTGCCTTCTGAGAATCCTCCTAGTGAATTGTCTTGGGGACCCCTGAGCTTACTACAATTGGTGTTGGAGTAAGAGCAGTCTTGGGGACTCCCAAACTCTGCATATACACTGAAGTCTTTAGAGATAAGGGCCATGGTGTATGCAAATTACTCTCAAATGGTTCACAAAAAATATTAGGAATATACATATGTTTTCATATATATACACAAATATACATGGAGAAAGAAAGAATGTGTATGTAAATAAAAATATTAATGGGGTAAAATGCTACTACTATAGGTGAATCCATGTAAAAGCTATTGAGGTGTTCTTATTCTTTACTTTTGCAAATATTTTGTAAGTTAAGTTATTTACAAATACACTGTTAATGCAAAAAACAAAATACCTCTGCAAAATCAAGTTAATAAAACAGTTATTGTTACTAGCACCCTAAAAAGAAAGCTGGAGCAACTCACTAAATTGACTTCCTGACAAGTGATGGAGCTGGACCACAATTTGCCCAGTTACATAGTTGGAAGGATAGAAACATCTTATCTGTGTTGTACAGGGATTATGAGGACTCTTATTTGCCCAAGCTCAGGGGATGATTTCAAGAGTCTTGGAGCTTAAACACCTCAGACATTCCAGGGGGCTGACATGTAATCACTAAGTGCTTGGTCCTCACCCACAGAGACCAGGTTCCTGAAATTCTCCAGCATCACATCTCGGTACAGCTTCCTCTGGGTGGAGTCCAGCAGCCCGAGCTCCTCTTCACTGAAGACCACAGCCACATCCTTAAACATCACTGGCTCCTACAACACCAAGCACACACAGAATGCTTTTGAAAGAAAGGCAGCACTAAGAAAGTGTCAAGGATGGGAAGCAGAAAAAAAAAAAAAAAAGGACGGGAAGCAGTTCTAGAATTTGGGAGACCCAATCAAAGTAGCTACCTTCTACTTGCCTTCTATACCACTCATTCCATCTACCAAAAGGACTGCAAGAAAAGAAATCCTTGCACATTATTTTAGTGCCAAACAAACAAACCAACAAACTGATAGCTGCTTGTTGTTAGCATTCCTAGAGGTAAGTTCCTGGAATTCTGCTGCTTCATGAGCTACTAATATTTTAAATTTTATTAAAAACGTCATTTGCCCCCAGCAAAGCTTCAGATCTAGTAGTGTGTGATGGATTCTCTGTTCTCTCTTTTACATACACACATACATTCCACTTATTAAATGTGCCAAACTTATAGGCTATTGATCACCCCTGCTGTTGAAGTATGTAGTTCATCCTCTATGCCCCATCCAGAGTGCACAGCGTTTACGGTGTTGTGTGGGCACAGCTCTAGAGTCTGACCACCTGTATTCACACTGGAATGCTCTGCCTCGTGCTAGCTAAGTGACCTTGGATAAGTTCTTCATTTTCTCCTCTGCACGCTGCTACCTATACCATAGGGTACTGATAATAACATGAGTGACTATAGGCAAAGCACTCTGGAGCAGTGCCTGGCACAGAGTACCCAATAAATGTTAGCTATTATGATTATTATTGTGATCATGTCTGTCTTCCCACTACAGTGCTATATAAGTAAGTCAATGATTTAGGATTATGATTAACTCACCCAAATAATGTTCACTTACTTAGTTTTAGATTATCTATTATAAATGATGTCACAAAAAAAAATCCTGTCACACAGACCCTGGAGTATCTCCTTAAAATAAATTCTAAAAGTAGAAATGGTAATGCTAAGTGACAACCTTTAGCGTTTTGAATTCGTGATAGGTGTTTCCTCCAAAAAAGATTTTTCCAGCTTATTCTTCTTCCAAGTATAAATCCCTAAACCACTATACTCTGGCCAACACCGGATATGAATACTTAAAAAAAATCTCTGATAATCTCAGAAGTAAAAAAACAGTTATTTAGAAAAATTTTCATAGTTGATTAGTAATGAAGACCATTCCCTTTTCATGTATTTGCTGGTCATCTCTTGTTCTTGTTGTATTCAAAATATTCATTTTGGAGACATTAAGTCCTTTTCTTCCAAATACGCTGCAAATATTTTTCATTCTATTTGGTCATTTGTCTCCTTTTATTATAGGGAAATGCAAATGTTTTCTTTTTTTAAAGAATTTTATTTATTCATGAGAGACATGGAGAGAGAGGCAAAGATATAGGCAGAGGTAGAAGCAGACTCCCTGCGGGGAGCCTGATGTGGGACTCAATCCCAGGACCCTGGGATCACGACCTACACCAAAAGCAAACGCTCAACCACTGAGCCACCCAGGTATCCTGGGAAATGTAAGTGTTTTGTATAAAGACCTGTCCAATGCTGTATTTGTTCTGGCTGGAGCTCCAAATGTCACAACCTCAGGCCTTGGTCTCTGAATGAAAACTCTGGTTTGGTTTTGGATTTTGTTTTGCTTCTCTTTCCTCCAGTTAACCTCTTTCCTGATACTCTTTATCCAGAAGGGAAACGGAGTTAGCTAGACACTTGTCTGCTGAAGGAACTTGAACAGGACTAAAATTTCCATGAACCTCTTACCTTCATGTTAACAGTGCAGATTATTCTAACTCTCCCTTGGAGCAGTGAATAAAGTGACAGATGGAAAGTGCTTGCATGTCCTACAGCATAACTACAATTTTTTAACAAAGGCCTGCATTGCTCTAATAAAAGAAATTAATACATGAAGGGTCAAACACACAGAAGTACAGAAACATACACAGATACACACAAAGAAAGCTTCTGGGAAAAAAAAAATCTAGCTCTCTTTGTGTGAAAACATCCCACAATTTTTTTCTGAGTTCAGCTTCAGTAAGATCCTGTTACATAAAACCATCTTTTAGGTATTCTTTTTATAAAGTACCTGAGCCATCATTTAGGAGAAAAAAAAGGTTTTTTTCTTTTGTTTTGTTTTTTGTTTTTTGTTTTTTTTAGTTTTGAGTACCTACAACAAATTGTTAGATTTCTCTCAGAATTGCTTTTTGTGGGTACCTGGATGCTCAGTCAGTTGAGCATCCAATTCTTGGTTTGGGCTCAGGTCATGATCTCAGGGTTTTGGGATTGAGCCCCATGTCGGGGGGGTCCACACTCAGCAGGGAGGGGTACAGCAGCTCACTGAAATATTAGATGACAAAAATTAAGTGCTGTAATTTAAAGAAAACAGTTCAAAATTATATCTATTATTGCATATAATAATGCATATAAAATGACTATGGAAAAACAAGAAATTCATAAGCACAGTAACATATGGACTTTTTCATTTTTTAAATTTCTTTTTTTTAAAGATTTTATATTTAAATAATCTTATACCCAACGTGGGGCTTGAACTCATAACCCTGAGATCAAGTGACATGCTCCACTGACTGAGCCAGCCAGGCATCCCTATTTAAAAACTTTCACTGGGTATTATACTATATGTCGGCAAATTGAATTTAAATAAAATTTAAAAAAATTGGGATCCCTGGGTGGCGCAGCGGTTTGGCGCCTGCCTTTGGCCCAGGGCGCGATCCTAGAGACGCGGGATCGAATCCCACATCGGGCTCCGGGTGCATGGAGCCTGCTTCTCCCTCTGCCTGTGTCTCTGCCTCTCTCTCTGTGACTATCATAAATAAATAAAAATTTAAAAAAAAAAATTAAAAAAATAAAATAATAAAAAATTTCTCTTCTCTTTTACATTATTTTTAGTAAAAATAAAATGACAGTAAGACAAAAACTGAAAGGAAAAAGTTTTTTAAAAAGAACAAAGAGAAAAAAAAAAAAAGAACAAAGAGCATGGCATATAAATGGCATTAAACATCGGCTATAATTCTTTATTCTTGGCAAGGAAGAGAAAGAAACATATCCGCCTGAGAAGTGAAATAAAACGTTCAGTGACAGAAATAAAAATCCAGCTCACTGGGATCCCTGGGTGGCTCAGTGGTTTAGCACCTGCCTTCAGTCCAGGGTGTGATCCTGGGGTCCTGGGATTGAGTCCCGCATCAGGCTCCCTGCATGGAGCCTGCTTCTCCCTCTGCCTCTCTCTCTCTCTTTCTCTTGCTTTTTGTGGGTACCTGGGTGCTCAGTCAGTTGAGCATCCAACTCTTGGTTTGGGCTCAGGTCATGATCTCATGGTTTTGGGATTGAGCCCCATGTCATGTCTCTCATGCATAAATAAATAAAATCTTAAAAAAAAAAAATCCAGCTCACCTGGAACTTGATCATTTTCTCCTCCTTTTCCCAGGGAAAGGCCAAGACCTGAGAAAGCAAAACAAAGCAGTAAGAAAGAAGCCATGAGAGAAAGTGAAATGTATCTTTATGCAAAATAGAAAAAAGTGTCCCTTGCCCGAGCAGATACTGCCACACACCCCTTGGCAGGCAGAGCATGAGCTGTATTCCAGCTACCATGAGGTTATCCTGGCAGGGTGCCCACATGCATAGGACAGTCTGCAGTGATACTCAGCACTCCTCACATACCTCTCTGCTCCTAAGAACTCACTGACACTGGAAAATGTGGAAACAGAGAGGCAGTGGAATGTACTGGTTAAAAGTGGACTCTGGGCATAGAATTCAGTTTCAAAACCTGGCACTGTTGTGTACTGGCTGTACATTTGCTCTATATTGGCATTGCTACAGAAAACATATGTAATATACATAGGACATATAATATATAAGGTAGCACACAAAATATATAATATATACATATATTTAACCATGGTTAATTTAGTAACCTCTCTAGACTTCATTTGTGTAATCTGAAGCATTAGGACCATAATACAGCCAACATTATCAGACTGCTATTAGGATTACATGTGACTAACAGAAAACTGTTGTAATTATACCAACGATTTCTATTATAACAGAAAATCAGACACTATTCTCCATTATAAAACTGTCCTTGTAAATCTGTCTTGTAAGACATCTTGGCAACAAAGACGACTTCTTACACTTCTTACTTAATACTCTGTTGCCCCAGTAATAATACTTGTTTAGACTTGTTTAGAGATCACCCCTCTGAAAAGTTTAATGACTGATATTCTTTTTTTTTTAATTAACTTCTTAATTTTATTAGTTATTTTTGAGTATAGTTGGCACATATGTTACATTAGTTTCAGGTATTCTACAAGTTTATACATTGCTCTGTGTTCCCCACAAGGGTAGCTACCATCTGTCCCCATATTCTTCTTGAAGCCAGAAGAGGCTCAGATAGCACATTCCTCTTCCCACAGGGATATAATGAAAGATTAAAGAAGCCAGTGATGCCACTATATTTCTTATATCTATGGAAAGCACTGGCTCAGTGCTTGATGCTTGTGAGGACTTGGGGACCAGGAGTTGAATTTCTTTTTTCTTTTTTTTCGGAGTTGAATTTCTTGGGCAAGATTATTTATTGTTTTCAATAGGTATTTACTGCGATTTACTGTTTTCAAGTAACTTCAAGATCATTTGTGGAAGAGAAAGAACTTAAAAAAAGGGCTGGCCGTAGGCTGTGAATAAGATTGAACCTTTTCATACTATCTGACAGAGAGGTTTTCTGCCCCTCCAGTAGGGTACCCATCTGCTTGCTTCCAGGTCCCTGCCCACATACACCACAGCTGAAGAATCCACAGAATGTACGCATAATTACCAAGAACAAGCATTGACTTGGCTTTGTAGTTAGCAGTGAAAGAGTTGTTTTCTTCCACTTACCCAATATTTATAGATCACCTTCTAAAAGGGATATAGTGCCCAGGTCTCTAATTGCTCACACCTAACTGTGGGAGATCGATTAGTAAATTAGCTATTACACACTGAAGATGCCAGAGTAGAGTTTAAACAGGGTCCTTTGGGGGAACATGGAAAGGGTCCCCAAACCTAGACTGGATAAGGGAGAGAGTTAGATGGGCTCAATGAAGAAAATGAGGCCCAATGTTAGCCCTGGAGGAGACAGAGCCGTATTAGCCACTCTAAGTTCAACAGGGTACTCAAACAGAGGGTGCCTGGGGCAAAGAAGCAGCTGAAAAGGTGGTGAGAAGAACCAAATCACATGCTTTAGAGAAAGTTGCCTCATGTAATCTTTACAACTCAAAGGATTGAGACAATTTTTACTGTTGAGACTACTGAAGCATTGAGTTGGGTTGTTTGTTTGTTTGTTATGAGAACACTAGGGTTTATTAAGCTGTGCCTTAGTACAGGCACTGGGGCTTGCCCAAGATGCTCTTGATGTATAAAGCTCAGATGTTCTGCCTATTTTTCTTGAGCAATGATACACAGAAATCATCTGTCATCTTCATGTGGCCAATGGCTACTGCCAGACACAGCACCTTCTTCAGCTGGAATTTGATTGTAGACTTCACTTCACCCCCTTTAGCCACCATGTTCTCATTGCGGGTCAGAAAGGAAGGGAACTTGCCAGCCTTATTCAGGCTTGGGCCCAGAATTTGTGGGATCTGCTCGATCAGAGATTCTGAAGCCATAAAGACATCATATTTCTTGACTAATTTTTACTTTTGGTGAGTCTTCAGTGCCTCAATGCCCATATGGGAAATATCCACAGCCTTGGCCTCATCACAGTACTGCTGGTTCCCTAAATCACACATGGAGAATTTGCAGCAGGGCGTGACTTAAGCCTGATGGTGCCTGAGAAGCATTTGTCCGAGAGGCACAGCTCTGCAGTCTCCAAAAACTTCCAGTGCTTATGCTGGTTGCCATTCAGGACTTCCCACATCTCTTGATACGAGGTGTTGCAGGAGACTTCGCTGTTCATGCTGCCATGTGTTGCAGTAACTGGAAAAGCTGAAGCATTGAGATTTTAAGTTATTTATTCATGATTATCCATTTAGTCAGCAGAGCAGCCAGCATTATCATCCCTGAGTCCATGTTCTTTATTACTAGGATGGTGATTCTCAATCTACCAGCCCACTGGTTATTCCTGGGAAGTTAATTTTAAAAATGAAGCAATACCAAACCAATGCCCAGGCCCCGGTTCAGGGTCTATAAATTGGTACCAGTGGAGCAAGCGTTTTCCTGAAAATGAAACCATTCCCCTCGGGTTGACTACAGTTTGCAGAGAGGCTTGCAAACATAGATTTTGAAATGAATAGAGGCAGTTTGCAAGCTGAGCCTATGCAATCAACCATTATTCAGCCTCTCAATGAGCATAGGGAATGACTCGAGAACACATAAGCAAGGAGCAGAGCAGGGCCTGGAACTCAGGCCCTGATTCCCAGCTCACCACAGCTCCCTATTATAAGGTGCTCCAGGAGTTGTGTCTAAGCACTGTGAGTTGTGCATGTTTCTTCGGGCACATACTCGGCATGAATGCAGTCTTCCAGCTTAGACTTGTCTGATCAGGTTTATCAAGCAACAAGAATCACTAATCATCCAAGGGACTTAAGAATTCAGAACATAAATATAAAGCAATTCATGTTAAATAGGCATTTAAACACTCGTCATTCCACAGAAAAATTTTTTTTAAATATTTTGTAAAGAGTAAAAGTCTGATTCTGTTCCTTTCTTGGTTAAAATATGTGCATGGCTGCCCAGTGCCTTTAGTATAAAGTCTAGATTCTTAGGAAGCCACCCATAGAGGAATCTTCCATGTCTGTTCTCCCTTGTAAACTCCAGCTATGTAAATCACTTGATCTCACAGGAAAGCTTCCAGGACCTTTTTTTTTTTTTTTTTTTTTTTTTAAGCTTCCAGGATTTTATATGTGAAGAGAGAATTTACAAAAATGAGCTATGGGTAGTAGTTTGCCTACCTGAGTCCTAGATCCTCTTGGCTTTTTACACTCAACTTCATGTCCCCTGTTCTAGGATACCTTTTAACAGGCTTTACTATAGCCATATCAACTCCTAAAACCTACTTTGCCAGTCTAATGGAAGCAGAATGTTTGGGCCAAGAGCCTAGGCTATAGAATTAGGCTGCGAAACTTCAATCAAGATTCTGCCGCTTACTGGCAGGGTAAACTTTACACGTTAATTAACCTCTTGATGCTTCTATTTCTTTATCTGTAAAATGAAGATAGAAGAAGAGTTATTATGAGGAATAAATGAGTTAATGGATCCAAGTGTTAGAAAGTCAGTGTAGTTCATAAGCACTCAACAAATGTTAGCTGTTATTACCTTGCTGTCACCATGAAATAAATATAGAAGCCACACATAAGCTCTAGTTTGCTTAATTTCTAAGCGTATTTATTTTAGGTCCATAATTATCAATAGGTGTATATCACCCTTTGATCATTCTGTAAAAAGTGGGTGGCTTCAGCATCCTATCCAATCTGATTGATAAAGAACAAGAAATATTTATATTGTTTGTTCCTTTCCATTTTCAGAAAATTTAATACAACCTCACTGAGCTGAAGGTCCCCCTTCCTTGATGTCTGTTGGAAAGCTACACCAACCACAAACAGGTATTGAAGAACTCCTCTTTGCCAATACCTATATTTGGCAATAAGCACACTGAGAACTTGATATAGTCCCTACTACATAGAAACCTGCAACTGAGTGGGAGAGAGAGCAGAAACACCAGTGAACTCAAAGACAGGTCAGCAGAAATGATCAAAATTAAAGCTCATGAAAATCATATGCATTCTATTTATTTCATGGTGTTTTCTGAAAATGTTAATAGTATTGTTCAGGTCTTTTGTATTCTTACTGAACAAGTCTGCTTGTCCTATCAGTTACTGAGAAGTGTGCTGAAATCTCCATACAAAATTGTGGATTTCTCCATTTCTTCTTTTGGTTTTGACCAGTTTTCTTCGTGTAGTTTGAAGCTATGATATTTTGTGAATACATATTTAGGATTGTTATATCTACTTGGTGAACTGACCCTTGATGTAAATGTCCCTCTTTATTCCTGGTAATAGTCCTTGGTCTGAGGTCTACTTTGTCTTTTATTACTACAGCCATTCCAGTTTTCTTTTGATTGGTATTTCCATGGCATACCTTTTTTTGGGTAATTCCTTTAACTTTTAACCTATCTATGTCTTTATATGTAAAGTAGGCTATTTAAAACATTATATACCTGGTTCTTGTTTTTTATCCAATTTTATAATCTCTTTAATTAATGTATTTAGGCCATTAGCACTTAATGTAATTTTTTATATGGTTGGATTTAAGTCTACCATTTTTTCCCCATTTTTCCTCCCTAATTTTCTTCTTCAGTTACCCATTTTCTCCCTTCTTTGGGGTTATTTGAAAAAAAAAAAAAAAAGGGATCCCTGGGTGGCGCAGCGGTTTGGCGCCTGCCTTTGGCCCAGGGCGCGATCCTGGAGACCCAGGATCGAATCCCACGTCGGGCTCCCGGTGCATGGAACCTGCTTCTCCCTCTGCCTGTGTCTCTGCCTCTCTCTCTCTCTCTCTCTGTGACTATCATAAATAAATAAAAAAAGAAAAAAAAAAAAAAGAAAAAAAAAGATTTTAGGATTCCAATCATTTTATCTATTAACCTCTGGCTATAGCTCTTGGGATCTTTTTCCTTTAGGGTTGCACTATACACATCTCGTCTTTCACAGTGCACTTAGTTTTACTGTTTTACCACTTCCAGTAAACTGCAAAACCCTTATCATCAAGTATTTCCCTTAACCCTCCCCCCGGATGTAATAGTTGTTGTATTACTCTATATACCATACTCTAGCCAAAGAAAGTTCTAATTTTCACTTTAAACAGTCATGTAGATTTTTAAAAGGAGAAAAATCATATTTTATATTTATCAAAAAACTTATTTCTGTTACTCTTTCTTCAATGTCTTAAGTTCCTAGTTTCCATTTGGTATCATTTCTATTCAGCCTAAAGAACCTCTTTTAGCACTTATTTTTTTAGCACAGATGGGACATTTTCCCCTTCATCCACAGAAGTAACTTTCACTGGATATATAATTTTGAGATGGCAATTCCTTTATTTAAGCACTTTAAAAATGTTGTTCCATCTTCTAGCCTCCATAATTTTTCCTGAGAAATCTGTAGATATTTGAATCATCATTCTGTCACATATAATGTACTATTTTCTCTAGCTGTAGTCAAGAATTTTTACCTGTACCTTTCAGAACTTTATGATGTATCCAGAAGTGATTCTGAGCTTCTTGTATTTGGTATTTGGTATTCACCAAGCTTCCTGAATCTGTAAATGTATCTCACCAAATTTGGGGAGTTTTCAGCCAGTACTTCCACACAAATATTCCTCTCCTCTTCTCCTGAGACTCTAATGACATGATTATAAGAATTGATATTGTCCCACAAGGCTTTAATTCTTTGCTCTTTTTGTCAATATTTTTTCCTCTCTTGCTCAGATTGAAGTATTTATATTCTTTTATCTTCAAGTTCGTGGATTCTTTGCTTTGTCATCTCCAGTCTGCTATTGAGACCATCAAACAAATTTTTAAATTTCATATACTACATTTTCCATAAAAATTAATTTGATAAGAATTTGAAATCTTATAAAGTATTTTCTCAAACTACAATAGAAATAAACTAGAGATGAATAACAAAAAGATGTCTAGACAACCTCCATTTGGAAATTAAACAGCATACTTCTAAGCAACCAAAAGGCCAAAGTCACAAAAGAAACTAGAACATACTTTGAATGGAATCAAAATGAAAAAAGAACATATCAAAATGTGTAAAATACAGGTAAAGCAAATGTTATAGAGAAATGTATTCATGTGTTAGGAAAGAAGAGTCTTAAATCAATTTAAGCTAACTAGGAAAGGGCAAATAAACTACACCTAAAGTAAATAGAAAAAAAGGAAAAAATAAAAAAGTGGATAGAAATCAATAAATCCCTTAAACATAAGACATAAACCAATGTAACTGAAAACATAAGAACACTAGAGAAAATAAAGAGTTTAGCTAAATGTGGCCACTATACAGCCCCGCTGCTTGTTTTTGTTTAGGCTATGAGCTAACACTGGTTTTTTACCATACTTAGTGATGGACTAACACTGATATTTTTTAATGGTTGGAAAAACTTTATCATTATTTTATGGCATGTGTAATTGATCAAATGGTATTATTCCACAAATTCTATAAGTTTTACTGGAACAAAGCCATGTTCATCTCTTTAAGTCTATTTCTGGCTGCTTTCATACTACAGCAGCAGTTGTATAGCTGTAACAGAGACTGTACTGCCACTCTCATTTCTTTGTACTGTTACTAAGCACAATCCAAATCACTATGACTCAGTTATGAATTACCAGCACCTCAAATACCATGTGTGTATTGTTGTACACAACCTTTTGTTTTTTTTTTTTACAAGTACATACTCATCCTGTCAAAACAAGAAGAGAAAAGTAGACTTTAAATGTTGCACTTCTAAGGCACATTGGAAGTGAAATATTTTGTTACTAAATTAGATGACAAAGCCTTTTCCTTATTATGCAGTGACAACATCGCTATGCTAAAAAAAAAAAACATGTCAAGCATTTATCACAAGTATCCTCAATTTATGGTAAAGGAGTGGTCAGAGAAACTAGAAAATTTAAAATAAAATGTCTCATCAGAAAAATAAATTAATTAATTAAATAAATAAATAAATAAATAAATAAATAAATAAAATGTCTCATCAGAGCAGAATTTCTTCACAAAAAACAGGTAATGAAAATGAAGCTACAACCAAAGTAAGTTTAGGACATTCAGCTTCTATTTCTGACCTAAGCAAAGAAAGGTAATTTACCAATGATGAGTTAAATAAATCTTGTTTGATTATAGCAGCCAAAGAAATGTGTCCAGAGAAAACAAATTTGTTTAAGATTATTAGACTTGGGGCAAGAATAGTCCTTGAAGAGTTGAAAACAATTGAAACATTATAGTCAATTAAAATACAAAGAATATGGGATCCCTGGGTGGCGCAGTGGTTTGGCGCCTGCCTTTGGCCCAGGGCGCGATCCTGGAGACCCGGGATCGAGTCCCACATCGGGCTTCCGGTGCATGGAGCCTGCTTCTTCCTCTGCCTGTGTCTCTGCCTCTCTCTCTCTCTGTGACTATCATTAAAAAAAAAAAAAAAAAGAATGGATAAGATTTAAAAAAAAATAAAATAAAATAAAATAAAATACAAAGAATACGGCAGCCCAGGTGGCTCAGCAGTTTAGTGCCGCCTTCCGCCCAGGGCCTGATCCTGGAGACCTGGGGAGTTCCAGGTCAGGCTCCCTGCATGGAGCCTGCTTCTCCCTCTGCCTGTGTCTCTGCCTCTCTCTCTCTCTCTCTCTGTCTCTCATGAATAAATAAATAAATAAAATCTTTAAAAAAATATATTGTCTCCTGAAACTTTCTTAAAAAAATAAAATACAAAGAATATGATTCAATGAATTTTATTTCACTCTTGATAATTCCACATATATTAATGACATTCCTCAGTAGTTGTTCATTCAAGGAATCAATGCCAAGTTTAAAGTGACTAAATAATTAGCCTCTAGGAATAGTCTTGTGGAACAATTACAGGTAAAAATATTTTTAAAGTTGAAAAAAATCCTAATTCAGTAAATCCTGAAGTGTAAGGAGCTAGGATGTGTTAAAACTGATTACAAATTTTTAAAGCTTATACAAATGTGTGTAAGCCTATGGTTATTTATTTTGTTATTCAAAGCACGTACTTTGCAGAAAATACTGTAATCTATTATGTGCTACAGAACCAGCAGTGTCAACAGTAAACTTCATTCAGTCTCACAGACTTAACCATCATCAGTTTAATGAATTTTGTCAGAAACAGAAACTAAATATCCTAACTCGCCTTACCAGACAGCAGTTCAATGGCTGAACAGCAGTAAAGTTTTATTGTGACTTTTTTTTTTTAATTTTTATTTATTTATGATAGTTACAGAGAGAGAGAGAGGGAGGCAGAGACACAGGCAGAGGGAGAAGCAGGCTCCATGCACCAGGAGCCCGATGTGGGATTCGATCCCAGGTCTCCGGGATCACGCCCTGGGCCAAAGGCAGGCGCCAAACTGCTGCGCCACCCAGGGATTCCCTTATTGTGACTTTTTAAAAAATCTCAGAACTGGGACTAAAATATTTCTAAATGAGAAAAATTTACCTCAATCATGCTGAATGGCTTTAGAAACTAGCTTTAGCTACAGACTTGATGATGTTTCTTAAATTCAAGCTAAAAGTAGAAGTATGGTAGTACTGGGATGCCTGGGTGGCTCAGCGGTTTAGCGCCTGCCTTTGGCTTGGAGTGTGATCCTGGGGTTCCCAGGGTCGAGTCCCATGTTGGGCTCCCTGCGTGGACTCTGCTTCTCCCTCTGCCTGTGTCTCTGCCTCTCTCATGAATAAATAAATAAAATCTTTTTAAAAAATTAATAAAACTGTATCCCAAAAAGAAAAAAACAATGAATTTTACCATACAATAATTGTTTTTTAAAAATCCATTTCCCCATCTGTAAAGTAGGGGTAATAGATTTGTTATGAGAAATAAATCAATACACGTAAACTATTGGAAACATTGCCTCCAGTCGTAAGAGTCTAAAAATATTTGCTATTATTATTTTTTATATTTCACGTATTTTCCTAATTCTCTACAAAATGCAATATATAGTCATTTCTATAATCAGAATATGAACTACAAATTTCTTTCTAGGATTTAGCCTATTTTAAAGTATAGTTGACATAGTAATTTCAGGTATGACACAATGATTTGACAATTCTATATGTTATGCAGTTCTCCCTGTGATTAGTTACCATCTGTCACCACACAAAATTAGTGCAGTATTATTGACTCTATTCTGTACTCTTCATCCCCATGACTTACTTATTTTATAGCAGGAAGTTTGTACCTCTTAATTCTCTTCATCTATTTCACCCATTGCACCCACTTCCTCCCCTCTGGCAACCACCAATTTAGTTTGTTCATTGTATTTACAAGTCTGTTTCTGTTTTGTTGTTATTGTTGTTTGCTTTGGTTTTCTAGATTCCACATATAGGTAAATCATATGGTGCTGTCTTTCTCTGACTTATTTCACTTAGAACTATAAATATAATTTTAGATAAAATACAATTATACCTCAGACAACTGAAAATATCATCAAAAACTGAAAGCTCATTGACATAGCTTTTTTTTTTTTTTTTTTTTTTTTGACATAGCTTTTATGGCCATCTACAAAAGTCTAAAACATGACTTCTCAACCTGATACCAAACACAGTCAGAACTAAGGCAACAGATTGAAATCTAAATTTAAATTCCAGTTCAGGGGCAGCCCCTGTGGCGCAGCGGTTTAGCACCGCCTGCAGCCCAGTGCGTGATCCTGAAGACCGGGGATCGAGTCCCACGTTGGGCTCCTTGCATGGAGCCTGCTTCTCCCTCTGCCTGTGTCTTTGCCTCTCTCTCTCTAGCTGTGTCTCTATGAATAAATAAATAAAATCTTTAATAAAAATTAAAAAAAAAATCCCAGTTCAGCCTCTTATGTATGTGAACCCAGGATAAATTACTTATGCTGACTCTGTCTCCCTTCTCTCATCTTTAACATGGGACTAACAATATCTACTGGACCCTAAGGAACTCTTGAAGATTGAATATGTTAACTCATATAAAACTCCTACAATATTTAGCACTGAATGTTTATTTTATTTTATTTTATTTATTTTATTTATTTATGATAGTCACAGAGAGAGAGAGAGAGGCAGAGACATAGGCAGAGGGAGAAGCAGGCTCCATGCACTGGGAGCCCGACGTGGGATTCGATCCCGGGTCTCCAGGATTGCGCCCTGGGCCAAAGGCAGGCGCTAAACCACTGTGCCACCCAAGGATCCCAGCACTGAATGTTTAAATATAATAGTTAGGAGACAGGAAGATGGTGCCAGAGTAAGAGTACTCTAGGCTTGCCTTGTCCCACAAATATAACTCGGTAACTATCAAATCATCCTAAATATTCCAGAAATCAACCTGAAGACTGACAGAACAAACCCTACTAAATAGAAAGAAGAGGCGACAAGAATTCTTCAATACAAAATATGGAGATGTGGTTTAGAGAAGAAATGAATCCTGGCTGCTTTGGAGGGGTGGAAGCCATGCTCACAGAGAAGAGTGAGAGAGAGGAACACACAGGGGAAAGTGCAAGGAGAACATTTCCCTATTGCCATTGGCTTGGAAAGTAAGAGGGGCTGAATTTTGTAAGTTCTTACAAACAGTGGGACTTAAAGCTTGTTTTTTGGTGGGGATTTTTTCTTTTTTTTTTGCATTTTTTTGTTTTTGTTTTTGTTTTTTTTTTTGTTTGTTTTTTTTTGCATTGCATTTTTTAATTGCATGCGTAGGTTTAAATCAATGGAGAAAGCAACTTCCAAAAGTTGCACTAGCAGGGAAATATTCCATCAGACATTTGCATAGTAAACCTTCTTAGTTTTAAAAAAGGTTCCTGATCTTTACTTGAACTGTACATGAGGAAAAGGAGCCCCCTCATGTAGGAGTTCTCTCTGCTTGCAGAACAAACTGAAGGACCTAAAATTGGAGGCAAGCCTGGGATGTCAGTAAGGGGGGTAAAGAAATAATAACGGGCCATTCATAAACTTCATGTCTAAGACATTTATCCAATGATCCTTACATAAGAATTTTAGGGCAAACTACTGCCCTTAAGATAAAGGTACAACCTCAAAAGCTATGATACTGGATTATAGTAATATATGAGTACCTTGGATTCCTGGACAACAAAAATAATACTTGGGGTGACCTATAAGGTTTGAACAAATACTTTAGAGGAACTCCCCTAGAACAGTACAACCTCTACTATGAAAGCCTGGAGTTTTAAAGGTCAGCAGGCTTGGCTGAGATACACAAGTGGCACTGTGCTACTCTTGAAGGAAAGGCAGGTAAACAACCTGGGGGCATACAATATGAAAATAGTCATCTGAAGAGCACCTGGGCACACAGTGAGATTATTTGCTCTTCTCAGAGCATGTCCTTGAGAGGCAGCATTCACAGAGACACCTCTGTGGGAACAAAGGAGCTGACTGGCACCATTTCCCTCCACCACCCCTCAGCATAAACACAGAGCCAGTGGGAAGCAGTGCAGTGCTGACACTCATTGCTTACATCAAGCCCCACCCTGCTGCGCTCCAGCAGAAGGCCTTTCTCAGTCACATCTATCTGTCCCAGCGTGGCAGGCCCCTCCCCCTGAACACAACACAAAACCCTGCCCACACCACGTCTCCTGACCAGAGAGTTTTACATTGCCTCATTTCTGGTAGAGGTGGTGGAAAGTCTCATTTCACAAGCAGATAGAGCACTCCTAGATATAATTCACCCCATTCAGGTCAGGGACCAATCACTGTCCACAGTAGGCAAGGAGAGCATCTGCAGACAACTGGCCTGAAGGACAGAGCAGCCAGACACAACAGCAGAGTGCTTGCAGCACACACGGGAGATGCTCCCTAAAGTGCCAGGCCCTGGACACTACATGACATCTTCTTGGTAAGGCCATTACTTTTGGGAGCAAAGACATAACTGGCTTTTTAACATAGAGAAAGAAGCAGGCTGAGGCTTTGACAAAATGAGAAGACAAGAATTTATACCAAATGAAAGGATAAGACAAGACCACAGCCAGAGATTTAAGCAACTAAGATGTCTGATGGAGAATTTTTTTTTTTTTTTTAAATATGGAACGCTTCACGAATTTGCGTGTCATCCTTGCGCAGGGGCCATGCTAATCTTCTCTGTATCGTTCCAATTTTAGTATATGTGCTGCCGAAGCAAGCACTCTGATGGAGAATTTAAAGCAACAATCATACTCAGGACACTCACTGGACCTGAGAAAGAATGGAGACATCATTGAGACCCTTAACACACAGATAAAAGGCTTAAAAAAAGAATCAGAGATGAAGAGTGCAATAAACAAGATTAAAAACATATTTGATGCAGGGCACCTGGATGGCTCAGTGGTTGAGCATCTGCCTTTGGCTCAGGTTATGATCTCAAGTTCCTGGGATTGAGTCCCACACCAGGCTTCCTGCAGGGAACCTGCTTATCCCTCTGCCTATGTCTCTCTGTGTCTCTCATGAATAAATAAATAAAATCTTAACAAAAATGACTTGATGTAATAAACAACAGGCTAGATGAAGAAGAACAAATCAATGACCTAGAAGACAAAATAATGGAAAGCAATGAAGCTACACAAAACAGAGAAAGAATTACACAAAATGAGGATAGATTTAGGGAACTTGATGATTCCATCAAATGTAGTAACATTCATATTATAGAAGTACCAGAAGAAGAAGAGAGAAAAGGGGGCTGAAAATTTATTTGAAGAAGTAATAGCTGAGGGACGCCTGATCAGCTCAGTCAGTTAAACATCTGCCTTCACATGCCTTTGGGTCATGATCCCACGGTCCTGGGACTGGATCCTGCATTGGGCTCATCAGGGAGCCTACTTCTCCTTCTGTCTGCTGCTTCCCCTTCTTGTGCTCTCTCTCTCTGGCAAATAAGTAAATAAAATCTTAAAAACAAAGAAGAAAGAAGAAGAAAGAAAGAAAGAGAGAGAGAGAGAGGGAGGGAGGGAGGGAGGGAGGGAGGGAGGGAGGGAGGGAGGAAGGAAGGAAGGAAGGAAGGAAGGAAGGAAGGAAGGAAGAAAGAAAGAAAGAAAGAAAGAAAGAAAGAAAGAAAGAAAGAAGAAAGAAAAAGAAAAGCTGAAACATTCTTAATCTGGAGAAGAAAACAGACATTCAGATCCAGCAGGCACAGAGAACTCCCATCAAAATCACCAAAAGTAGGCCAACACCAAGACATATTATAATTAAATTTACAAAATACAGTGATAAAGAAAAAATTCTAAAAGCAGCAAAACAAAAGGAGTCAGTAACTTACGAGGGAAAACCCATAAGGCTAGCAAGAGATTTCTCTACAGAAACTGCAAGCCAAAAGACAGAAGCATGATATATTCAAATGCTCAATGGGAAAAATCTGCAGCCAAGAATACTCTACCCAGCAAGGCTATCAATCAGAATAGAAGGAGACATAAAGAGTTCCCCCAGACAAGTAAAAACTAAAGGAGTCTGTGGTCATAAAATTTCTGCAAGAAATTTTGAATGGAAAGGAGAGACCAGAGTCACAGTACGAATGTAGGAAAAACAATGGCAATAAAAACGAATATTTCTGTAAAAAGTAAGTCAAGGAACTCACAGACACAAAAAGATATATAATAACATATACCAAAAACATGGGGAAAGAGAAAAGAATGGGTTCAAATTTAACCATCAAGTTAATATAGACTGCTATATGCAGAAAAGGCTATATGCAAACCTAATGGTAATCATATATCAAAAACCACTAAAAAACAAAACCCCTCCAAAACCACTGATAAACATGCAAAGAATAAGGAAAGAGCTGCCCAGGTAGCTCAGTGGTTTAGCGCTGCCTTCAGCCCAGGGTGTGATCCTGGAGACCCAGGATCGAGTCCCACGTTGGGCTCCCTGCATGGAGCCTGCTTCTCCCTCTGCCTGTGTCTCTGCCCCTCTCTCTCCGTACCTCTCATGAATAAATAAATAAAATCTTAAAAATAAAATAAAATAAAATCTTCTTTAAAAAAAAAAAAAGAATAAGGGCGATCCCTGGGTGGCTCAGCAGTTTCACGCCTGCCTTTGGCCCAGGGCACGGTCCTGGACTCCCAGGATTGAGTCCTGCATCGGGCTCCCAGCATGGAGCCTGCTTCTCCCTCTGCCTGTGTCTCTGCCTCTCTCTCTCTCTCTAAGTCTATCATGAATAAATAAATAAAACCTTTAAAAAAAAAAGAATAAGGAGAAAGAAATCTAAATATATCACTAAGGAAAATAAGCAAACCATAAAAGAGAGAGACAAGAAAGGATTAGAGAAAATCTCTAGAAAACAACCACAAAACAAGTAATAAAATGGCAATAAATACATATATATCAATAATTACTTTGAATGTAAATGGACTAAACACTCCAATAGAAAAACATAGTGTGTCAAAATGGATTTAAAAAAAAAAAAAGACCTCATCTACACGCTGCCTAAAGGAGACTCATTTTAGACCTAATGACACTTGTAGATTGAAAGTGAAGGGATGAGAAACATTTACCATGCAAATAGATGTCAAAGGAAGCCAGAATAGCAGTATGTATATCAGAGAAACTAGACTTTAAAACAAAGACTGTAACAAGAGACAAAGAAGGACACTATATAATAAAGGACACAATCCAACAAAAAGATATAACAATTGCCCAACATGGAAGCATCCAAATATATAAAACAATTAATAATAAAGGAACTAGTTGATAGCAATACAATAATAGTAGGGGACTTTAACACCCCACTTACGTCAATGGACAGATCACCTAAACAGAAAATCATCAAGGAAACATGACTTGAATGACATGCTGGATCAGATGGACTTAACAGATATATTCAGAACATTCCATCCTAAAAAGGTAGAATATATATTCTTTACAAGTGTACATGGAATATTCTCCAGAATAGACTACATATTAGGTCACAAATCAGCCCTCAACAAATACAAATAATTTGAGATCAAACCATGTATATTTTCTACACTATGAAATTTGAAGTCAACCACAAGAAAAAATCTGGAATAATCACAAATACATGTAGATTAAATAATATGCTATGCAACAATGAATAGGTCAACCAAGAAATACAGAAGAAATTTAAAAATACATGGAAACAAATAAAAATGAAAACATGATGGTCTAAAATCTTTAGGATGTATCAAAAGCGGTCTTAAGAGGGAAGCAAATAGCAATGCAGACCTACCTCAGGAAGCAAGAAACATCTCTAATAAATAACCTAACCTTACATCTAAAGGAGCTAGAAAAAGAATAAACAAAACTTAAAGCCAAAAGAAGGAAGGAAATAATAAATATAAGAACAGAAATGATACAAAAAACTAAAAAAACAATAGAACAAACCAATGAAATAGGAATTGATTCTTCAAAAAAATTAATAAAATTGATAAACCTCCATCCAGACTTTTCAAAAAGAAAAGAGAAGGGACTCATGTAAATAAAATTACAAACAAGAGCAGAGAAATAACAACCAACACCACAGAAATACAAATAATTATGAGAATATTATGAAAAAGTATATGCCGGGCAGCCTGGATGGCTCAACAGTTGAGCGCACCTTTAGCCCAGGGTGTGATCCTGGAGACCCAGGATTGAGACCCACGTTGGGCTCTCTGCATGGAACCTGCTTCTCCCTCTGCCTGTGTCTCTGCCTGCCTCTTTCTCTTTCTCTCTCTCTCTCTCTCTCTCTCTCTCTCTGTCATGAATAAATAAATAAAATCTTAAAAAAAAAAAAGTATATGCCAACAAACTGGAAACCTGGAAGAAATAGATAAGTCCTAGAAACATCTAAAATGCCAAAACAGAAACAGGAAGAAATAGAAAACTTGAACAGACCAATAATTAGCAAAGAAATGGAATCAGTAATCAAAAATTACCTGACAAACAAAAGCCCAGGGCCAGATGGCTTCACAGGATAATTCTACCAAACATTTAAAGACTTAATATCTATTCTTCTCAAACTATTCCAAGAAAACAGAAAAGGAAGGAAAACTTCCAAACTCTTCTACAAAGCCAGTATTCCCTTGATTCCAAAACCAAAGAACCCACTAAAAAGAATAATTACAGGCCAATATACCTGATGAACATGGATGCAAAAATTCTCATAAAAATACTAGCAGATAAAAACCAATAGTACATTAAAAGAATCATTCACCATGATCAAGTGGGACTTCTTTCTGGGCTGCAAGGGCGGTACAATATTTGCAAATTAACCAATGTGATATACCACATCAATAAATGAAAAGAACCATATGATCCTTTCAATGGATGCAGAAAAAGCATTTGACAACATACAACACACATTCACAATAAAAATCCTCCACCAAAGAGGGACAGAGGGAACATACCTCAACATAATAAAGGTCATATGAAAAAAAAAACACACCTGATATCATCCTCAATGGGGAAAACCTGAGAGCTTTTACTCTATGGTCAGGAACAAGACAGGGGTGTCTACTTTCACCACTGCTATTTAACAAAGTACTGGCAGCAATTTGACAACAAAAAAAAATAAAGGCATCCACATTGGCAAGGAAGAAGTCTAACTTTCACTGTTCACAGATGACATGATACTCTGTAGAAAACCCACAAGACTCCACCAAAAAATTTCTAGAAGAGATGCACAAATTCAATAATGTTACAGGATTCAAAAATCAATGTACAGAAATCTGTTGCATTCCATATAACAATAATAAAGCAGCAGAAAAAGAAATCAAGGAATCAATTCCTTTTACAATTGCACATTAAAATCTTATGGTTTTAAGATACCTAGGAATAAATTCAAAGAGGTGCAAAACCTCTGCTTTGAAACTAGGAAAAACCTGATGACAGAAATTGAAGAGGAAACAAAGAAATGTTAAGACATTCCATGCTCATTGAGCAGCCCTGGTAGCTCAGCGGTTTAGCGCTGCCTTCAGTCCAGGGCATGATCCCGGGGACCCAGGATTGAGTCCCACATCAGGCTTCCTGCATGGAGTCTGCTTCTCCCTCTGCCTGTGTCTCTGCCTCTCTCTCTCTCTCTCTCTCTCTGTGTGTGTCTCTCATGAATAAACAAATAAATAATCTTAATAATTAAAAAAAAGGACATTCCATGCTCATGGACAGGAAAAACAAACATTGTTAAAATGTCTATACTACCCAAAAACAGTCTACTCATTTAATGCAATCCCTATCAAAATACCAACATTTTTCACAGAGCTAGAACAAATCCTAAAATCTGTACGAAAACATAAAAATTCCCAAAAAGAAAACAAAGCTGGAGGCACCACAATTCTGGACTTCAAGTTATATTACAAAGCTGCAGACATCAAGATAGTATGGTATTGGCACACACACACAAAAAAACTCCACATAGATCAATGGAACACAACAGAAAACCCAGTATTGGACCCACAACTATATGGTCAATTAATCTTAGAGAAAGCAGGAAAGTATATCCAACGGGAAAAAGACTGTCTTTTGAACAAATGATGTTGGGAAAACTGGACAGCACACACGAAAGAATGAAATTGGACCACTTTCTTACACTGTACACAAAAGTAAACCCAAAAATGGATGAAAGACCTTTAGGTGAGACAGGAAACCATCAAAATCCTAGAAGAGAACACAAGCAGCAGCCTCTAACACTGGCCATAGCAACTTCTTTCTAGATACATCTCCTGAGGCAAGGGAAACAAGACAAAAATAAACTATCGGGACTACATCAAAATAAAAATCTGCACAGTGAAGGAAAGAATCAACAAAACTAAAAGGCAACTTTTGGAATGGCAGAAGATATTTGCAAATGACATATCTGATAAAGGGTTAGTATCCAAATAGAGAAAGAACTTACACAAATCAACACCCAAATAAACAATAATACAATTTAAAAATGGGCAGAAGACACGAACAGATCTGTCTCCAAAGAAGACATCCAGATAGGGCGCACCGTGGCTCAGTGTTTGAGCATCTGCCTCCAGCTCAGGTTGTGATCCCAGGGTCCTGGGATTGAGTCCACATCAGGCTCCCTGCAGGGACCCTGCTTCTCCCTCTGCCTGTGACTCTACCTCTCTCTGTGTCTCTCATGAATAAATAAATTAAATATATATTAAAAAAAAGACATCCAGATGGCTAGCAGACACATGAATAGATGCTCAATATTAATTATCCTCAGGGAAATGCAAATCGAAACTACAATGAGCTATCACCTAACATCTGTCAGAATGACTAAAACCAACAACACAAGAAATAATTTTGGCGAGGATATGGAGAAAGGGGAACCCTCTTACACTGCTGGTGGCAATGTAGATTGGTGCAGCCAATGTGGAAAAAGTATGGAGGTTCTTCAGAAACTTAAAAATAGAACTACCTATGACCCAGCAATTACACTAGCTGGTATTTATCCAAAGGACACAGAAATACTGATTCAAAGGGGCACATGCACCCCGATGTTCATAGCAGCATTATCTACAATACCCAAATTATGGAAACAGCCCAAGTGTCCACCGATTGATGAATGGATAAAGATGTGGTATATATACACAATGGAATATTACTCGGCCATCAAAAAAGAATGAAATCTTGCCATTTGCAACAATGTGGATGGAGCCAGAGTATGATGCTATGTGAAATAAGTCATTCAAAGAAAGACAAATGCCATATGATTTCCCTCATGTGGAATTAAAGAAACAAAACAAAGGAACAAAAGGAAAAGAGAGGCAAACCAAGAAACAGAGTCTCAGCTATATAGAACAAACTGATGGTTACCAGAATGGAGGTTGGTGGAGGAATGGGTGGAATAGGAGACGGGGATTAAGGAGTGCACTTGTGATGAGCACCGGGTGATGTATGAAAGTGTTGGATCACTATATTGTACACCTGAGACCAATACTACAGTCTATGTTAACTAACTGGAATTTAAACAAAAGCTTTAAAAAAAAAAACACACATAAATATAATCATGATTATTCTTGCTCAAGTACTCCCCTATCCGTTCCTGCATGTATTCAACAAAAGTCAGGGCATCTTTGTGGCGGAAGAATTTATAGAGGAGTAAAGGAAATATCTTCTCGTCTGACAGGAGATAACCTAAGAAGAAAAAGAATGCTAAGTCCTACTCAGGAAAGGCTCTGCTTCCAGGAGCCAAAGTGTCATTCCCTCCTCCCACACGGCCTTTCTCAAGGAATCCAGGCTGGGGAAGGAAAGGAGGCTGAGAGAAATCACAACTTCATTAGAACCCGCGCATAAATCACAGTGGACATCGCAGACAACACCCAGGAATGACCCTCTACAAAAACTTAAATTTAGATTTAAAAAAAAAAAATTAGGTATCTAGGTGCAGCCTCACTTCCTCCAGGGATCAGAGAAGGGCCAGGGACACTGCAGCAAGAGCTCTGACCACCCCATCCCAGGTTCACCGATGCTGATTTCAGGGAACTAAATTTTAAAAGGACTGCTATCAAGGGACCTCAGTCTTTCACTTCTGCATCCTCGTTGAACTCTCAAAATAACTCTATTAGGTAGACACTAATATCAACTTCAAGAAGAGGAAGGAGGCAGAGACGCGAAGAAATTCTCCGAATGTTAATGGAGCTGGGAAGCGGCAGCACGGGCTGGTGGTCGCGGAAGGGCCGGGAGGTGCAGATCCCAGGAGACCCTCACTCCTGGCGACGTGGGAACCTGGCCCGGGGCCTGAGCCGGGGATGCACCCGCCGCCCGGGACTGCACGGAGCCCATTCAAAGGAAACACAAACCCCGTCCTCCGCCACAGGCGGGTTCTCTTCCCCCGGATCGAGGGCCTGGTCACCACGGGCCCAACGGAAAGTGAGGCCAGGTCAGCGCGGCCGCGGGGAGGGCGCCCGGGGAGGGAGAGCTCACCTTTCGCAGAGGAATGAAGGCCGCGGCCTCGCGTACCTGGAGCGGAAGCGAGTCTACCCACAGAGACCTCCTGGACTACGCTTCCCAGAATTCCCGACAGGAGCCGGGAGGTCGTCTTGGCGCCCTGCCGCGGAAGTGTTCCCGGACTACACTTCCCAGAATTCCCAGGCCGCCTCGTCGCCTTCCTGGGACGGAAGTGCGGGCTGTCGCAGAGAGAGCGTGGGTCCTTGTTAACAGCGTGCGGTTCTGGCGTGAATTCCGGAGCCTGGAAATGCTGCCCAATGTACAGAACTTTTACAGACTGCTGTTATTTTCTCCAGCCAGCCACACGTTCAGAGCTTGTTTCTGGATCCTGATGCGTCTGACCTTGTGGACTACAAATCCCGGCATGTCCTGCGGAGGGGCCTCTTCCTCAGGGCTCCCCTCTCTTTGAGATAGTATTTGGATAGTCTGAATTAATTCTATGCTGTTAGTGGAGCTTGGCCGCCGTCCCTTACGTCGTTTTCTTGAATTTTTTTCTTCCAAACATGACGAAAACTATCACAAGAAACTTAACCAAAGCAAACTATCTACCTATTCTAGGAAACTACCTCAAAGAGATTAGAGAACCTTGAAATATAAGAAAGAGGAAAGGGAAGGGAGAGAGGGAGGGAGGGAGGAAGGAAGGAAGGGAGGGAGGGAGGGAGGGAGGGAGGAAGGAAGGAAGGAAGGAAGGAAGGAAGGAAGGAAGGAAGGAAGGAAGGAAGGGAAGGAAGGAAGACGTTATGAAAAGGAAGCCATGTGGGGGATTGGAGGAGGCAGCGGAATTCAGATTTCTTTCTTTTTTTAAAGATTTTATTTATTAATTCATGAGAGACACAGAGAGAAGCAGAGACATAGAGAGCCAAGCAGGCTCCCTGCTGGAGCCTGATACAGGACTCGATCCCAGGACCCCAGGATTATGACTTGAGTCAAAGGCGAACGTTCAACCACTGAGCCATCCAGGCGCCCCAGAATTCAGATATTATAAGGAAATTGTGCTGACCTGTATTCAGTACTGAATTTGACAAATATAGAGTCTAAATCTTACTCTGACCGGATTGCCTTTTTTTATTCTATAGGCACACGCATGCATCTAAAACTGTCCATGCTACCTACCCTGAGCTGTTCATCCCAAGATCCACAAGAATGGACGTGGATGCCAAGAATTCATAAGAATCAGATGCAACCATTGATCAGGACTTAAAGCAGAAGCAAAAATGTTTCCCACATTTCCTTGGCTCTAATTGCTGATTATGAAACCTGAGTCATAAGGCAAATGGAAGCAACTGTATTGATAGATATAAAACACTGTAATATGGGAAGGAATTAAGACCTTTACAAGATCTTAAGTTTTTTCTTTAGCTTTTTAAAAAAAGATTTTATTTCTTTATTCATGAGAGACACAGAGAGAGAAAGGCAGAGCCATCAGCAGAGGGAGAAGCAGGCTTCCTGCAAGGATCCCAATGTAGGACTTGATCCTGGATCCTGGGTTCACGTCCGGAGCCGAAGGCAGACACTCAACTGCTGAGCCACCCAGGTGTTCCCTTCTTTGAGCTTTTAATATCACATCACTTATTTTTCTCCTCCTCTTGATATAAAAACTGTAAGTTGTCTTATGGAGGATGTGACTCAAGGAGGACAGAGGATGAGGTAATGACTTAATCCAGAAAATTAGCAGAAAGGGAAAAAAAGAGAAGAGCAAGTTTAATTTCCCAGTTTCCTCCTGAAGAAGAAATCTAAATTGTTTTCCTTTATGCTGGTACATTAATTGTATTTGATATTATGTGTCTTGAATCTCTTGTAATCTAGAACAATTTCCTTTTCCCTTTTTTTGTTTGCCCTTGACCTGCTGAAATAACTAGCTCAGTAGTCATGTAGGATTGCTCACATTCTGGATTTATCTGATGGCTCTTCTGGAATCTGTTTTCCTGAAATGACAATTTTTTCATTAAACTGTAAGGTAAGGTAAAGCCTAGATTTTTAACAATAATAAGTACAATGTGGTGTTGAAAATAGCAGAACAAGATCCAATACAATGTCCAGCTGAAACTACTCAAATGCTGGGCAAGTATTCTCACTGAGGAGTGAAAGAAAAATGACCTAACAGCTGTTGATACAAAGTGAAGAAATCTTTTACAATCTCTACAGGTAAGAAAGAGAGTTTTATTTAAGCCCAAGTTAGTACAGCTGTTCAGGAAACATGTTCTTTACAGGGGAAAAAGTGTTGTGGAGAATGAACAGTTTTCAGAGGATTATTATACTTTTTTTATATCTTGTGAAAGCTCAAAAGGTTATAGGTTAGCATAAATGGAGGAATCACAAGTTTTAACATCTAAGAATGCAGAGAGTAGGAGCACTGATCAGTGTCTTAAGGACAAGATGGTTTCCTTTAGGCTACTCATTTAGAAAGCATTTGCACAATGTATCCTTGGTGGGCCATAAACTGGGCTCTGGGTTTAAGCAAAGTTTATGTACAGTCATGCTGACTTAGGAAGAAATATAAAATGGCTTCCCTTATATCTCAGGCTTTTAGAGAGTTTTGTTCTCTCATCATATCCATTATATGAAAATGGTCAGTGGTTTAAAGGACCAGAACCAATTTAGGAAATCATACAGGGTGCCAAATTGCAAACAACAAGAAACAACAGATATTGGTGAGGATGTGGAGAAAGAGGGACTCTCTTCCACCATAGGTAGGAATGCAAACTGATGCAGCCGCTCTGGAAAACAGTATGGAGTTTCCTCAAAAAATTAAAAATAGAGCTACCATATGATCCAGCAGTTGCACGACTAGGTGTTTACCCTAAGAATACAAAAATACTGATTTAAAGGGACACATGCATCCCAATGTTTATAGCAGCATTATCAACTATAGCCAAATTATGGAAAGAGCCTAAATGTCCATCGATTGATGAAGGGATAAATAACTTGTGGTATGTAAATACAATAGAATATTCCTCAGTTATAAAAACAAATGAAATCTTGCCATTTTCAGCAACATGGAGATAGAGTGTATCATGCTAAGCAAAATAAGTCAGTCAGAGAAAGACAAATACCATAAGAGTTCACTCATATATGGAATTTAAGGAAGAAAACCCAGATGAACATAGAGGAGAGAAACAAACCATAAAACAGACTCTTAACTATAGAGATCATATAGAAGATTGCTGGAGAGGAAGTGGCGGGGAAGATGGGTTAAATGGGTGATGGGCATTAAGGAGGGCACTTGTGATGAGCACTGAGTGTTGTAAGTGATGAATTACTAAATCCTATACCTGAAATTAATATTACACCATGTTAACGACTGGAATATAAAGTTGGAAGAAAAAAAAGAAATCTTACCATGTGATTAAAAATAATTTAAAATATTTAAATTATTAAATAATTATCTAACTATAAATTAAGGAGGATCAATCTAATAATAGTTGAGTTTTTTGGATAAAATGACAGGGAAAATTTAAAATGCAATATACAAGGAATGTTTTAATTCGCATACACTTCCGATAATAGTAAAATAGGTAACTTGCAATAAATTTCTGGCAGATGATGGGTAGACATAGTTTTAAAACTGTTGAGAGGCAGGCAGCCCAGGTGGCTCAGTGGTTTAAGCGCTGCCTTCAGTCCAGGTTGTGATCCTGGAGACCCGGCATCGAGTTCCATGTCGGGCTTCCTACATGAAGCCTGCTTTTCCCTCTCTTTGCCTGTCTCTCTGCCTCTCTCTCTCTCTCTCTCTCTCTCTCTCTGTCTGTCTCTCATGAATAAATAAATAAAATCTAAAAAATATATAAAATAAAATAAAACTGTTGAGAGGCATCAAAAGGCAAGATGATGGAAAATTAGTCTGCTAAAATTCAGAAAAAGTGTGTGTGGGGGGGTCATGCACCTGAGGTGACTTTTCTCATGGGGTGATGGTCTAGTCAAAGAGCTGGAAAACCTAGAAACTCTGAGGCATTTCTGACACCCATTTGAAGGTAGGGAAACAAGAGATTCTGGCAAAAACTACAAAACATACATCTTCTCAAGCACAAATAAAATATTTACAAAAGGGATCGCATGATGAGCTATAAAGGAATAACAACAAATTTTACAATACTGAAGTAATACTGAATATGCTCTCTGAATGTAATGAAATTCAGCCAGAGCTCCATAACAAAAAGATAATTTAAAAGCTGCCATGTGTGCATCTAATAAAGTATTGTCTCTCAGTTCCCAAACCACCCTTCTTTACTCTGTTTTATGTAAAATCTGAAGCCTATCTTGCTGCTATGCCATCTGGTTCTCTGCCAATAAAGAGAGTGCAAGGCTGGAGAAAGAGACTCAATACTTCCTTTGGGCTTCCAGGAGCAGCACCACTTTCTTACTGCAACTGTTCAATTGAATAATTTGCAGTTTTTCCAACACTTGACAATCAGTTTCATCATGGCTCTTCGTAGACATTATGAAACAGCTTCTCAAACCCTGTTCCTCAGGTGCCTAAGTCCTATAACTGCAGGGCTCTCTGCCTCTGAGCCCGGGTACCTCTGAACACAACTCCGTACTCAGAGATTTGAGTTTCAGGACAGTAGGACCTTCCTCCAAGCTGCTCAGTTTTAATAAACCCTACCTCTTCCCTGTTACCCCAGACCCTGGGGTGATTGCTGCTACTTGCTGCAATTGTTACCTGCATTGTGCCTTAGAGTCCTCTGTTTGTCTTTTCAGCAATCCAGTCACCAATTCTGTATACATACTAATTCTTTCTTTTCAAATAACTGTATGGTCTCTGTCTTTTCAGTTGACTCCAAATTATACACCATGTTTGGAAGTAAACCAAACCCGTATGAATTGAAGAAATACTGTATTCAAAACAAAAGTATATTTTAACTGGATGATAATAAAAATACCTCCTAACAAAGCTTATAGGATGCATTCAATACTTCAAATTAAATAGAAAGCTTTAGGTATGTGCATGAAGGAAGATAAAAAAGCTGGAAATAAAAAAATGAAGCATCCATCTCGGGAAGTTAGAAAAAGAGCAAATCACTTCTTTTCCCAATGTAAAGGTACAATAAAGATGAGAACAGATAAAGTAGGACATAAACATAATACAAAAGAATTTAAAACATTATTCTTTGAAATGAGAAAAAAAATGTTGATAAATCCATAAGATTTATTATTAAAACAGAAATCACAAATTACCACAAGGAAAAGAATGAAAAAAATCACTATACATTCTATGAACTTAAAGGAATATTATGTGGAATGTAAAGCCAATGAAATTGAGAACTTAAATAAATACATTTCTACAGAACTTAAAACAGCATTTACCAAAATAGACATAAGTAATCAAAAATCTGAATAGAGCTAATACTGAAAAATTGAATTTATTAAAAATCCACAAAGGAATTCTCTGACCTCAGACAGTGTCATCAGTGAACTCTATCAAATATTTAAGGAAGAGGGGCGCCTGGGTGGCTCAGCAGTTGAGCGACTGCCTTTGGCTCAGGTCGTGATCTCGGATCCTGGGATCAAGTCTCACTTCAGGCTCCCAGTGGGGAGCTTGTTTCTCCCTCTTCCTGTGTCTCTGCCTCTCTCTGTGTGTCTCTCATAAATAAATAAATAAAAATCTTAAAAATATATATATATTTAAGGAAGAAACCATGCTTATCTTAGAATTCTTTTTTTTTAATTTTTATTTATTTATGATGGTCACAGAGAGAGAGAGAGAGAGAGAGAGAGAGATAGAGGCAGAGACACAGGAAGAGGGAGAAGCAGGCTCCATGCACCGGGAGCCCGACGTGGGACTTGATCCCGGGTCTCCAGGATCACGCCCTGGGTCAAAGGCAGGCGCCAAACCGCTGCACCACCCAGGGATCCCTCATCTTAGAATTCTTAATGAGAATAACAAAATAGGAAACACTTTCCAACTAATTTGCAACCAACACTGATACCAAAATCTGTTGCAGTCTTTCTTAGAATGGAAAATGGCAGGTCTATCTCATCATAAATCTACATGTAAAAATTCTATGCCATAACTTATTCAACAATACATAAAAAGATTATACATAATGACCTAGCAGACTTACCAGGAATGCAAAAAAACAAAACAAAACAAACAAACAAAAAAAACCCAGAGCGTTTGATAAATTTATCATCCATTCATGATGAGAAAATTTAGGAAACTAGCAATAAATTACAGAAAAAATTGAAAGCAACAGTGAAGTATTGAAAACATTTCCTGTGGAAAATGCATGGAAATTTCCTGGAAATTGATAACATGCAAAAAATGCAAAAAAAATTTCATGGAAAAAGATAACATTGCACTTGCCCCTTTATTCTTCAATCTTGCAAGCTTGTCTGATTAATTTTAATAATTTATATATGGCTCCTTTGTACTTACTAAGTACATGAACACTGCTGACCTCAGACTTGCAAGAAATGTGACAAATGTGCAGAGCTGTGGGAACAAGGAAGATATTCCATATATGGTACTGAGTTAAATTGGTATTGAGGGGGAAAAATGATCTCTACCTCAAGCAATAAGCAAAAATCTCATGCTGGTGGACTATAGAGCCAAACTTGAAGCATTTCTTAGGAAAATTCGAATCTACTCAAGATATATACCCATAAGTAATGTGTGCACTTGTGTACCAAAAGACATGTATAAGAATTTTCATTGCAACATCAATGATAATGATGTGCTAGAAATACTCCAAATGTTTATTAATGATAGAATGAATCTTTTTTTGCATACTCATACAATGGATCAGTACAAGGCAAGGATATTGAAAAAACTTTAGCTACATGCAACACTATGGATGAATCTCATAAATAGGATGTTGAATAAAAGAGCTGGACAGAAGTTACACTATGATACCATTTATATAAAATCCATAAGACAGTCAAAATTGAACTATAGTATTTAGGATGCACACTTAAGTAGTAAAAATGTAAGGAAAATCAAGAGGATTGTACAAAAATCAGGGTAGTGGTTACTTATGATAGGGAAGGAAATATGGTGCTGTGGGTAAGAGTGGAATTCCTGCAGTTCCAGCAGGCTTCATTTCTTGATGTGGGTGGTGATTATTCAGCTGTCCATTTTCTGTGTATACTTTCAAATGTATATGATTGGAGCATTTTTCTGAATACAAGTGATTGTTCACATGCCTGACAATCAATGATACATGATCAACAAACTAGTACATCCATACAATGGAGCATCATTCAGCAACAAAAAATTAAGTATCAAGGTATAAAGAGACTTGGAATAACATCAAGTGCTAGTTTCTGCGTGAAAGAAGCCAAATTGAAAGAACCACATACTATGGAATTTAACCACAGAGACAGTAAAAAGACCAGTAGTTGCCTGGGGCGGCAGGAGGCGGGGGAAATTAATTAATTGAACACAGTGCTATCTTTAAAGCAATGAAACTATTCTGTATGATACTATATGGTAGATACAGGACAATTATGGATTTTTTTCAAAACCCACAGAACTGTACAAGACAAAGAATGAACTTTAATGTAAAGCATGAACTTAAGTTAATAATAATGTATCAGTATTGTTTCATCAATTGTAACAAACATACCACACTAATGCAAGGTATTAATAACAGGAGAAACTGGGGGGGAAGATGTCCAATATATGGGAAATCTTTGTACCTTCTCCAAAATTTTTCTATAAACCTAAAACTGCCCTAGAAATAAAGTTTAAAAAAAATCATGATGGGGTGCCTGGGTGGCTCAATTGATTAAGCATCTACCTTCGGCTCACGTCATGGTCTCAGGGTCCTAAGATGGAGCCCCACATTGGGCTCCCTGATCAGTGGGAAATCTGCTTCTCCCTCTGCTCATGCTCTCTCTCTCTCTGTGTGTCTCAAGTAAATATCTTTATAAAAAATCAGTCATATGCTCCAAAGTAAATTGAATATATGGCAGAGAAGAATGTTTTATAAACTTTTTTCAGAACTCAAAGGAGAAGACTGAAGATGAGAAAGTCTATAAAGAATATGAACACATTGAGCAGCCTGGGTGGCTCAGCAGTTTAGCGTGATCCTGGAGACCCAGGATCGAGTCCCATGTCATGCTCCCTGCATAGAACCTACTTCTCCCTCTGCCTGTGTCTCTGCCTCTCTCTCTCTCTGCCTCTCTCTCTCTCTGTCTCTCATGAATAAAATCTTCAAAGAAAAAGAATATGAACACATCAATCTATATCATACATTACCACAGAAGTGTAAAGCAAAAGATTACTTTCTCATTTGTTCCTAATCAGAATCCCATCAATTACTTTAAAAATGTGCATATATCGATACGATGGAAGTACTAATCAACATTGAAAAGAAAAAGCTAGAAATATTGACTAGGTTTATGCAAAAATAAGGAGGAATTTCACAAGTATTATGCTAAGTGTAAGAATTGAGACAAAGAAGTATACTATTTATGATTCTACTGATATGACATTCTTAAAAAAAAAAAAAGAAAGAAAAAGAAAAAGAAAAAAAAACTGTAGGGAAAGAAACTAGATCTATGGTTGCCAAAGGGTGGGAGCAGGTTGAATGGATTGACGATGTAGTGGTACCAAGGATCTGTTTTGTTAGGCAAGGGTTTTGTTTCTAAATAGGACAATTAATTTGTTAAAGATCAGTTTCTAAATGGTAAAAATGAAACCAAGAAAGCATCTCATGGAATAATTGGCAGAAGATAAAAACTCAGAGCCCATGCTATGGATATAGTGCTCAGACATCTAAAAGAGGGTAGAAAAATATGCAAAATGTGTGCTCTTCCAGTACTATTTGAATCATCTGTAAATCTCCCTGGACTTGAATTTAGCATATTGGCCCACTGTGCTTACTATACGATACATAGACTACTGACTGCTGCCAGGCAGTCCATCTAATAACTTATAGTTGAGTTGTCCTTGCATCCTTTTATTCATATGCAAATATACTGTGCTGCTTCTTATAAACTTGAGAAAAGGACAGCAGTGTGTTCAGTGAACCCTAATGGGATCCACTGATTTTCCCAGTCTCCCTGTAATCCAGATACAGAAATCTTACAGAATGCTGGAAAAGTCTGTTGTAGATTCCACTCTAGTATCAGCTTGGAGACCACGGGCTGTGCAGTCAGGGTGTTGAGCTACAAGTTAATTATTCACACCTTTATGTATTCATATCCCTATTTCCATTGGAGTTTCATTACTTTATGAATCCCCAAGATTATTAAGCCACTTACTAGCATGTATGTTGTTAATATTTTCATCTCAGTTTACTCTAAATCCTCTACACCTGTATGTATGGCATCTTTTTAACATAGGGAAATCTAAAATTTTCATACAGACTTGCTCATTGTAACATTTACTTTGGCTGAAGCCCTGTGCACGAGTAACCAGAGGCAATCTTTTCCATGTTTCATCATTGTTCTCCAGCTTTTTAGAAGTATTAACTTCATTTAATTCTCATAAGCTATAATTACACCCAGGAAACTTATTCACCAAGATCAACTGGCCCAACGTTACAGCGCTAGGAAGCCGCAAAGCTGATTGGCGGGAACAGAAGAGGGCTGGGGGAGCTCAGCGCCCAGGAGCCCACCGGATAGCGATGCATGACCCTAGCCCGCCTCCAAGCTGGGACGCCATCCGCCCCAAACACTAAGAAGCTCTGCCTGCCGAGAGGGAAATGCAAATGCCTCTACACCTTGTCCTCCAATCGACATCCCTTGTCCTTAAGGCAGAGGTCTGGGACATCACTGGTCTCTCGCCTAAGCTGAAGAGCACTAGAATCGCTGCTAGGACTCAAATCTCATTACTACATGGGGAATAATGGCTGCAACCTCTCCTCGAGCGGAAGTTCCTCCCTTCCCCCAACCAGGAGCCACGCACGAAACCCAACCCCACACTGCTGAAGAGGAAATGTCTTCCACTGCACGGAAGTTCTGGACTACACTTCCCAGAATCCCTGAGCGGTTTAGGGCTACGGCCCCGCCCTCCTGGAATGGAGGCCCTTCCGACTACACCTCCCAGAATCCTCTGCGGGATCGTGATTCCGGCCCCCCAGCCTCTATTGCTTTTGGTTAAATTCTGAGTGGCTTCTGCGCTATAAGCGTTTTTTTTCTTTTTGTAATTTTTTTTTTCTCTTCCCAAGAACTAGTACTTGGGAAGAAAGCGGAGCTTTTCATATGAAAATATAACTTTTTAGCAGAAAAGACAGAAAAAAGGCAAGCTTTTATTTTTTTATTGTTTTTTTTTTTTTTTTTTTTTTTTTTTAAGACAAACTTTTAAAGGGACTGGCTGCGTGCTGCATTAAGGAATATGGTATATCTCTGGGCGCCTGGGTGGCTCGGTGGTTGAGCGTTGGCCTTCGGCTCAGGTCATGATCCGGGGTCCTGGGATCGAGTCCCCAGACTACTGAGGGGAGCCTGCTTCTCCTTCTGCCTATGTCTCTGCCTGTCTCTGTGAGGAAGAATGAAGTAAAATCTATAAAAAGGGGGAGAAGGGGATACGGTATCTCAGGCTCAGTTTGCCTTGATTGCCTCTTTACATATGCCTGTATTCATCTACCTCTGACTGTGCTATCTGGCATAAACTATTTCTTTCAAGATGCTAAGAATCCACAAGGAATTCCGAGCACAGATCATGCTACAAAACAAACAGCAATGTTATTTCTGACAAGTGAAAGGAACTGCTCTGGCAAGGAGTTGGAGAAAATACTGCAATGGGGAAAAAAGGTTTTTCCTTTAAAATTTTTTAGTTTGAACTCAGACTTCCCTTTGACTACTCCTGTGTTGCTCTTTGATATTAAATATTTGCTATGAGTATTTTTCTTTTATTCAGGATGGGGGATAGGTTGAGGTGGGGATGGAGTCCAGGTAACTGACAAGTTAAACTACAGGAAGTATGTACTCACCTCTTTCCTTCTGGGCAGAAAACAATTTTTGAAATGAAACAATAATACAACAAGTATTGTATTGAGAATAATATAAAAGTATTGAGAACAGTAACATGAAACACCAAATGTATATACCTTAAATTCCACACTTAAAATCTTTCCCACAGTGGCTTCACTTATCATTTCTTAATTTTTTTTTTCTGAAGTATTTTAAAGCTACTCCAAAAAAATAAAAATAAAGCTACTCCTTGACATTGTGATTTCCTTCCAAATACTGCATATATATCACTTAAAATTACAATATTTTCTTATGTACACACAAAATTGTAACTTTATGAAACAAACTTAATTCTTAGTATTATCTAATGTCAGTTTGAGTTCCTGTTTACTGAAAAATTGCCTTTTATAGCTAGTTTATTCCAATCAATATCCAAACAGAGGGGCACCTGGGTGGCTCAATGGTTGACCGTCTGCCTTTGGCTCAGGTCATGATCTGGGGGTCCTGGGATCAAGTCCTGCATCAGGCTCCCTGCAGGGAGTCTGTTTCTCCGGCTGCCTATGTTTCTGCCTCTGTGTCTCTCATGAATAAATAAAATCTTTTTAAAAATCCAAACAGATTAATTGTATTTGATCATTCTTATTTAAAGGCTAGGTTGGGGGGATCCCTGAGTGGCTGAGTGGTTTAGCGCCTGTCTTCAGCCCAGGGCACGATCCTGGAGTCCCAGGATCGAGTCCCACCTCGGGCTCCCTGCATGGAGCCTGCTTCTCCCTCTGCCTGTGTTGCTGTCTCTCTCTCTCTCTGTGTCTCTCATAGATAGATAGATAGATAGATAGATAGATAGATAGATAGATAGATAGATAAAATCTTTTTAAAAAAAAATAAAGTTTCCCTTTGGAGAGGAAGCAAAAAGAACAGTAAATATGTAAAAACAGGGCTTAAAACAAGGAAACCATGATCACAAATCAGACTATGTGATCCCTTATATAACAGATGTTATCTCCATGAAAGAAAAAAAATATTTATTAATATCAGTTTTGAAGTTTCACATATATTAGGATAAGATAAAAGCAAAGATTTTTTTTTTTAGAGTAAAAGAATTTTTAAATGCAATGGGAGGGGGACACCTGGGTGGCTCAGCAGTTGAGCGCCTGCCTTTGGCCCAGGGAGTGATCCTGGAGACCAAGGATCAAGTCCCACATCGGGCTCCTTGAATGGAGCCTGGTTCTCCCTCTGCCTGTGTCTCTGCCTCTCTCTGTGTGTGTCTCTCATGAATGAATGAATGAATGAATGAATGAATAAATAAATAAAATCTTTAAAAAAATAAATGCAATGGGAGTCAGTAGAGCCTACAGTAAACCATCCAGCAATCCTAATGTTCATCTTATAAGTACAGACATTCTCTGACTTACAGTGGTTCCACTTACAATGGTGTGAAATCAACACCCACTCAGTAGAAACCATATTTTGAATTTTGATCTTTTCCAGGCTAGCAATATGCAAGAAGATACTCTGTCATGAGGTCGGACGGTGGCAACAAGCCATAACTCCGTTTTCCATCTCTATAACTTGGTCACTTTAAGAATGTTATATAATTGGAATCATATAGGAAGTTGGGTTTTGGGATCCCTGGGTGGCGCAGCGGTTTGGCGCCTGCTTTTGGCCCAGGGTGCGATCCTGGAGACCCGGGATCGAGTCCCATGTTGGGCTCCCGGTGCATGGAGCCTGCTTCTCTCTCTGCCTGTGTCTCTGCCTCTCTCTCTCTCTCTCTGTGTGACTATCATGAATAAATAAATAAAATCTTTAAAAAATAAAAAAAATAAAAAAAAATAATTTAAAAAAAGGAAGTTGGGTTTTTCACTCAGTAAACTGATCTCAAGATCTATCCAAGTAATTGCATGTATCAATGATCCATTGCTTTTTAGTACTGAGTGGTATTCCATAACGTGGATGTGCCAGAGTTTGTTTAACCATTTACTTATTGAGGAAATTTTGTTTTAGCTTTTTTGCTATTATAAATAAATATGAACATTAATGTACAGATTTTTTATGTGTCTGTAAATTTTTTTATTTCTCTGGTAAATGTCCAGGAGTGCAGTGGCTGGGGTGTATTGTAAGTATATGTTCAGTTCTTTTTTTTTTTAATTTTTTAAAAATTTATTTATGATAGTCACACAGAGATAGAGAGAGAGAGAGGCAGAGACATAGGCAGAGGGAGAAGCAGGCTCCATGCACCAGAAGCCTGACGTGGGATTCGATCCCAGGTCTCCAGGATCACGCCCTGGGCCAAAGGCAGGCGCTAAACTGCTGCGCCACCCAGTGATCCCTATATGTTCAGTTCTTTATGGAACTGCTAAACTTTTTTCCAGAGTGCCTGTACCATTTTACATTCCCAACAGAAACGTATGAGAATTCCAGTTTCTCTGCATCCTTGCCAGCTTTTGACATTGCCACTATTTTTTTCTTTGAACTGGGATGCTCTGTTTGAGAAACAGTATTTATTACTAACATGTAGGTGGAAGTAGCGCTCTGGGATATAAGATGGCCATAAAATTGTCAGGTCTATTATAGCTACAATAGAGCAAAACCTTATTAATTCAGACAACGCCGATGCAGAACTGCGATAATTATATATAATTCTTATTGAGTTAAAAGTTCAAATTGGAAAGATAATTCAAGACTTTTGATTTAGGTTTGATGATCTACTACCTATAAATTGCATTTGAATATTGAATAAAACTGGCAAAATAAAATAAGTATAGAACAGTTTGTAGAGTATAAAGTGCCATAAAAATAAAGCTACTGTAATTCACCACCCTTAACTTTTTTTCAGATGTTAAGAATTGAGATGTAATTGACATTAGTTTTAGGTGTACAAAATAATGGTTTGATATATGTATATATTATCAAAGAATCACCATAATAAGTCTAGTTAACATCCATTACCACATATAGTTACAATTTTTTGGTGATTAGAACTTTTAAGATTTACTATCTTAGCAACTTTCAAATATACGATACTGTATTTAACTATGATCACCATGCTATACATTACATCTGCAGGACTTAAAACATAACTTGAGGTTTTACTTTTTTACTACACCACCCATTTCAACTATTCATCATCCTCTGCCTCTGGAAACAAATATTTTCTGTTTCTATGAGTTTATTTTTTTGTTTTAGATTCCACATATAAGTGAGAGCAGATGATATTTTTCTCCTCTGACCAGATAATTCCAAATAGCTGGTCTTCGTGTTACCAGACTCTTTGGTCTGCTTGATCAAGTTCATTTTGACACTGTTTGTTTTTTTTTTTCCCATTTGAGTCATTGTTCTCTTCAGTGCTAGAATGTGTTCAACTCTTCTTTAAAAATTTTTTCTATTTCTCTAGTTTTGTTTTGTTCATGTATTGTTTTCCTGATTTAATTATCTATCTGTGTTCTCTGATAACTTGCTGAGCTTTCTTTAAAAAATTATTTTAAATTCTTTGTCAGGCAATTCCTAGAGCTTCTTTCTATGGGATTGGTTACTGGAAAATTATTGTTTCTTTGGTGGTATCACATTTCCTTGATTTTTTTTTGTTTTTTGGGGTTTTGCATTGCTGGTTTTGCATTTAGTGAAAACACTTCCTCCAGTCTTTACTGACTGGCTTCAGGAAAGCAATCTCTTCACCAGTCAGTTTGGCTACGAATTCTGAGGCTTTCTTAGACCTGTTCTATGGATGTGTCCATGCCATACCTTTTGTCTCCTCTTGGGGAAAGTTCTTAAAATGTATGCCTTCTCTTGATCTCTCAAAGCCAGGTTGAATACTGAGAATTTTATTTACAAAGCTAAATGTACAAATGAAAAGATCTCCTTCTTGTTAAGGCTGAATAATATTCCATTGTGTGTAGTATATACCATATTTTCTTTATCCGTGTATTTGTCAATGGACATTTGGGTTGTTTCTTGGCTGTTGGGAATAGTGGTGCAATGAACATGGGAAAGCAGATATCTCATCTTGCTTTCAGTTCTTTGAGATACATATCCATAAAGGTAATTATATTGTAGTTACATTTTTAATTTTAGGGGGAATCTCCGCTGCTGTTTTCCATATAAGTTGCACCATTTTAATTCCCACAAACAGTGTAAGAGTTCCAATTTCTCTATGTCCTCAACACTTGTTATCTCTTGATTTTTTTTTAAAATAATAGCCATCTTACCAGTGTGAGTTGATATCATATTGTGGTTTTGATTTGCTTTTCACTGATTAGTGATGTTGAGCATCTTTTCGTAAACTTGTTGGACATTTGTACATCTTCTCTGGGAAGTGTCTATTCAAGTCCTGTGCCCATTTTAAAATCAGGTTATTGTGTTGGTATTTATTATTGGATTGTAGGGGTTCCTTTTATATTTTATACATTAACACCTTATCAGATATATGATTTGCATAGATTTTCTTCCATTCCATAGATTGCCTTCTCATTCTTTGTTTTCTTTGCTTGCAGAAGCTTTTTAGCTGGTTGTCATCCCACTTGTCTACTTTCTCTTTTGTCAGTTGTGCTTTTGGTGTCATATCCAAGAAATCACTGCCAAGACCAATGTAAAGAGGTTCCCCCCTATGTTTTCTTCTAGAAGTTTTATGGTTTCGGGTTTTTTATTTAAGTCTTTAATCAATTTGAGTGTGTGTGTGTGTGTGTGTGTGTGTGTGTGTTGTAAGATGGGGTCCAGTTTCATTCTTTAGCATGTTGAGGACTTTATGCTAAGGGAAATAAGCCAGTCACAGGGTAAAAATGGCATGATTCTACTTAAATGAGTTACCTAATTAGTCAAATTCATAGGAGAGAGAACAGAATGGTGATTATCAGGAGCCAGGGGGAAGGGGAAATGGGGAGTTGTTCAATGGTATAAAGTTTCAGTTATGAAAGGTAAATTAGTTCTAAAGATCTGCAGTACACCATAGTGTCTAAAAGCAACAATACTGTATTATATACTTAAAAGTTTGCTAAAAGGGTAGATCTCATGTTACTGCAAAAAATAAAAAATCCAAGAGACAGAAGGAAACTTTTAGAGGTGATACATATGTCTATTACCTTGATTGTTATGTTGGTTTTACAGGTGTATGCACATATCTAAACTCATTAAACTGTATACATTAAATATCTACAGTTTTTGTGTAACAATTATGCCATAAGAAAGCTGAGAACTAAATGTGACACACAAGGGCTTCTCCTGGCCAAACAGGAGTATTGTTCATGGGGTCTATGCAAAGGTTGAAGGTTGATCTCTGTCCTGAGGAAAAGTTGAACTAATTCTGGACCCCAAAAAGTTTCTTTCCCTGGTAAATACCAAATCATGGTTACCCTGGATTTCACCTCTGAGTTAATCTTTTACTACATTAATATCATCTTATAGATAGTGGATAATCTTATTAAAATATAACTTTATGGGGATCCCTGGGTGGCTCAGTGGTTTAGAACCTGCCTTGGGCCCAGGGCGTGATCCTGGAGACCCAGGATCAAGCCCCATATCGGGCTCCCTGCATGGAGCCTGCTTCTCCCTCTGCCTGTATCTCTGCCTCTCTCTCTGTGTTTCTCATGAATAAATAAATAACATCTTAAAAATATATATATATATAAAACTTTATTCCCTAGAAAGGCTTTGTCCACATCAGGTGTAAGAAGCCTGTTCACCAAGATCTCTCATACCAGGTTTCTCATCATGTCTTTCAGTTTGCATACAGATGTTGAAGTGAGTCTTCCAAGTCTTTTATGTCTGCAGCTATCAAGGCTGACAAAGAATATATTTCTCATATTTTCTCCTTCATCACCATTGAATTACCCGAAACTCACTGTATTCTTTGACCTTAAAACTCCCACCGAAACAGCAATTATAGTTGTCACCTGATCAGTCTGGGTCCAATAAGGAGACAGAAACCATACAGTGATTTAAGTGGAAATTTAATATACAAATTATTAAACTTTTAAAAAGTAACTATACAATATTTTTAAAAATTCTATGTGGTACAATACTGAGAGTACCTAAGGAAAGACAAACTTGGGACAAACCTCAGATTCATGAAGAAAATATAGCTGTAGCCTACCGGATAGCAGAGAAGTTTTCTGTTTTGCTTGAGTCAAAGGTGGTCTCTGATTGCTGGTCAAGTGGGAAGCAACATTCTAGGGTATGAGTGGTATGTAGCCAAGTTGTAACAGGTGATGGAATGCATGGGCATGCAGAATGAGGAAGGGTGCAGATGGGGAACAGATGAGCCACAGCCAGTGGCCACGTACATGGATGCCCAGAGACAATGGGCGTGCATATGTTGGTAGAACGTCTGCAAAGGGTAGAGTCCACATCCAGAGGTCCACAGGAATGTGATCAACAGGCTAGAGTTTCAAGATCATCAAGGGACTGCATTCTTGATGTGTGGCTAGTGCAGAGTAGGACCAGATGTCCTCAATTCCACTGACCATGCAGCTGCTACAAACAGCAGAAGATTCCTCTCTCCTGAAATCTCCCTCCAACACCCTTGGCTGAGAAAGCTTAACATTGTGTTTTCTGCAAAGGAGAAATGCTCAAAGAAATTTCTTCCATTATCATAGAGTATGTATCAAAGGGTGAATTTGGAACTGAAAGGCAATAACCTGGCACAGTGCCCCTACACTGAACTGTAATCATTGCCACTTCCAAAGTCCCAGCTACTGGTATGGTAAATGTTGGATTACATAGGAAGACATACAGTAAAGTCAGAAAACCAAGGAATGTAAAAAACAATAATCAACACAGAGACACAAAGGAAGGTCACACAATGTAAGACAGCTGGCTTTCCCGCTGGTCCATTTAGAGTATTCATCCATGCAAGGCGCTAAACTACAGCAGCCATCTGGTGATAGGTTAAGCCCATTGCCTTCCATCCCTGGAAGCACCTTTCTAAAACAAAACCTCGGGCAGCCCGGGTGGCTCAGCGGTTTAGCGCCACTTTCAGCCCAGGGCGTGATCCTGGAGACCTGGGTTCGAGTCCCATGTCGGGCTCCCTGCATGGAGCCTGCTTCTCTCTCTGCCTGTGTCTCTGCCTCTCTCTCTCTGTCTCTCAATGTGTGTGTGTCTCTCATGAATAAATAAATAAAGTCTTTATAAATAAATAAATAAAACAAAACCTCAAAACCTTTCACCAGGACTTGCTTTCTCCAACAACTTACTCTCTCCACCATGAGCTCTACTCACAACCCATTATGGAAAAACATCATATAAGGATTGGTAAATGTCTAATGACAAAACTGTTATCACAAGCATCTGAATAGAGAGAAGGAAAATAATTTGGGGGAAGCATTTCCCAAATTATGCATATCCCCACTTGGGTTAAACAATCAAAATAACCCTTGAAACAACACTGAAAAGTAAAGTGTAGAGTGGTGAAGGGGACCACTCCCAGGGCTACTCTGTGCTCTAAAACTTCTTTATCAGTCAGGGGTCATCCTGTAATGATCTTTTACAATGTGATTTTTTTTCCAATGATAGGTCTATATCATTTTTAATGGTGATATTTTGTTTCATTACATGGAAGTACCATAATTTATTCAATCTCTTAAGTATTTTCAGGTTGCTTGCAACTTTTATTATTATGAATATTTTTAGAATAAGTTCCCTTCTGAAGCCATCTTTTCCCACTTGTGCAATTATACTGTAAAGATAAATTCTCAGAAGTGGAATTATTAGTTCAAAGACAATGCACATTATACCCTTTGATACATATAGACAAATTCCTCTCCAGGAATGTTGCACTCGTATTTTTTCCCACCAACCACTGGTTTTTCCATTCCGTTACTGACACTGAGTTTTATTAATGTTTCACTGTGGATGCTCACCTGGATCACTAAGAAAGCAACACCTTAGTATGGTTTTATTTGATTTTGAATGGCTGTTCCATATGGAAACCATAACTTTAGGAAATTATAATGCAAGAAAAACTAGAAAGAAACATGATCCAGGGATACCTGGGTGGCTCAGCGGTTGAGTGTCTACCTTCGGCTCAGGTCCTGATCCTGTGGTCCTGGGATCAAGTTCCGCATCAGGCTCCTCGCAGTGAGCCTGCTTCTCCCTCTGCCTTTGTTTCTGCCTCTCTGAATCTCTCATGAATAAATAAATAAAATCTTTTTTAAAAAGAAAAAAAGAAGAAAACATGATCCAAGGGGCTCCTGGGTATCTCAGTTGGTTAAGTGTCTGCCTTCAGCTCAGGTCATGATCTCAGGGTCCTGGGATGGAGTCCTATATTATCAGTTTCCCTGCTCAGCAAGAGGTCTGCTTCTCCCTCTCCCCCACCTCGACTGCTTGTGTTCTCTCTCACTCTCTCTCTCTTTCTCAAATAAATAAAATCTTAGAAAAGAAAACATTATCCAAGTAAAGAAACCTATAAATAAACTAAGATACCAAAAAAGATATTATTAAAGATGAAAAAATAAATTGTGAATATATCTCTTCCTCCCAAATCCATCTATAATCCCAAACTAAATCACAATTGTGGGAGGTACTTGACAAAATAAGCACCTTCTAAAATCCCACTTTTATTAAAAGAGAAGCAGTGGTAGCCAGCTTCTGATAATGAACACCCTTGGCCTTCTGTAAGTTGTTAATTACTTCAGTAAATATTAGTTTTACTTAATCCTCTTTATTAAGACTATTTGAAGGACACCTAGTCTGGCTAATTTCTTATTGACAAACATTTCCCATTATTACACTTTACAGAGTTTCTCTACTACACGGGATTTCTTATGTCTACAGATTGCATTTTTGCTAAAGTTTTACCACATGCACATTGTTTGGAACATTTCTTTTTTATGCACAAACCAATGAATGAAGATTCTCACTGAAGAAGTCCTATCCACACCATTTAAGGTAGCTGCACTGCCACATATAACCTTAAATATTTAGAAGTTTTGAATTCAATTATGAAGTTGTTTCCTTACGTGAACTCCAATGACCATGAAATATGTTGCCGTTAAATCCCTCTGTCATAGTTGGCATAACCTGGGCAATACCAGCAAGAAATAAACTGCCAAAATATCAGTAGTATAACACAATACATGTTTATTTCTTACTCAAGAAAAATAAAGTCCAACATAGGTCAGATAGCCATCTTCTACCAATCAAGCCTGCAACAGCCTCCAAAGTCGCCATCAAGACAGAAAAGGTACCCAGAGGGACATCACAAGATGTTTGTAAGGGCCAGGCCGGGAAGGAGCTTATATTACTTATGCTCACGCTCTGTTGCTTGGAACTCTATCACATGGACCAGCTCTTAACTGCAAGGGTTTCTGGGAAATGGAGTCTTTATGTGACCAAGAAATGGAACCAGCTGAGACAAACACACAGCCATGCCCATAAAGTTAACACTCGACAGAGCTTCTTCCTGTGTAGAAAATCTAATGGAATGGACTAATATTCTTACCACGTTAATAACATGGGTTTCATTTCTGAGCACTCTTCTGAATATCTTTCCAGTGATACTCCTTTACTTTGCCACTGCAGCATGTGACAGCTGATGAGAGCTTTGCAGAAGTTCTTGGGATCCACAGTAGAATGCTCTTAAGAACCCCTGCTTGAGTGCTGCAGGATGACATCATAGGTGGCAGTGTTTTTGTCCTTTGCTGCCGCAGGCCTTCTAGGAACTGAGTAAGCCTTTATTGCCTGGAATACATAGACTTGCTTGCTTTCCCAATTGGCTCATTTGAGAATTACATTGAGACTGTTTCTGTCCTTTCATGCAGTCTTTGTTGAGCAAGAACGTCTGAGCTGTAGCTAAAGCCCTGGCCATGCTCGTGACATGTATATTGCATCTTACCTGCATGAGCTCTCTGGTGAGCAAGAAGATATGAGTTGCGACTGAAGCCCTTCCCACATTCTTTACACTTATAGGGCCTCTCTCCTGTGTGCACTCTGAGATGCACATGAAGATCTGAATTCCGACTGAAGCCCTTACCACACACATCACATTTATATGGTTTCTCTCTGGTGTGGTCTCTTTGATGTAAGTGAAAATATGAGCTATAACTGAAGCCTTTACCACAGACTTCACATTTGTAAGGTTTTTCTCCCGTGTGAACTCTCTGATGAGTGTGAAGAACCGAACTGTATGCAAAAGCCTTTCCACACATATTGCATTTGTAGGGCTTCTCCCCTGTGTGGACTCTCTGATGAATGTGAAGGTGTGTGCTTTGGCTGAAGCCCTTTCCACACTCACCACACCTATAAGGCTTCTCCCCTGTGTGCAGCCTCTGGTGGACTTGAAGAACAGAGCTTGAACTGAAGCATTTGCCACACTCACTGCATTTGTAGGGCTTCTCTCCAGTGTGGACTCTCTGGTGGACAAGAAGATTGGAGCTCTGATCAAAGCCCTTCCCACACTCCTCACATTTATAGGGCTTTTTCCCTGTGTGTACTCCCTGATGAATACAAAGAAGCGACCTAAATCCAAACCCCTTCCCACACACATCACATCTGTGAGGCATCTCCCCTGTGTGGACCCGGTGATGGTTGTGAAGAGACGAGTTGCGCCTGAAGACCTTGCCACATTCAAGACATTTATAGGGTTTGTCTCCCAAGGGTCCTTTTTGATATCTGGGAAGTTCTGAGCTCTGCTCGCAGCCCTCTGCCCACTCTTGACATTCATAAGCTTTGTCATCTGAATGAGTTTTATAATGAACAGTAAGATCTGAGCTCTGACTAAAGTCCTTTCCACACTGGTCACATGCACAAGACTTTTCTCCTATGGGAGTGCTGTGATGAACAGGAGGGTCTGCACCATCTATGAAGCCCACACCATAGTTATTACATTTAACAGGTTGGGCTACCACAGGGACCACGTTATGCTGTTTGACTGTTGATTCTGTAGCCAAGTGTTTTCTACAATCAGTGGGTCTACAAGGTTCCTCTTCTTTACATTCTTGGGAATCACCATGATCACATGTCTGACTGACGCCATCATCACATTGAGCACATCCATACAGTTTCTTGTTCACATGAATTCTCTCATATTGTCCTTGAGAATTCTGGGGCTCAGTCATCATATTGGCTCCCTTCCAAGATTCTGGGGTAAGGACTTGTGTCAGGCCTTTCCACGATGTGCCATCTTGATTTTCTAAATTAATGGCATTTGTTATATAGTTTTCATTTTCAGAAATCTGAAGGGAGACTCTCGCCCACTCTTCACAGAGGGAAATATCTTCTAAATATTGGGGACCCTCTCCTTGAAGATTCATGACATGCTCCTGACTCACCGGTAATTCACTGATCCTTTGTTTCCAAATCTGCCAGAAGTAGAGCACTTCTTGTGAGAGATAACTCAACCCTTTCCCCTGAAGATGTGAAATGTTGTTTTTAATCCTGTCTCCTATGAGGAGAAAGAGAATTTGGCTAAGAAAACAAGTAAGTCATACCTCCAGAGGTTTTGAGAAATGAAGTAAGATGGGGTGGGAAGTTGCCACTGGCTTCTATTGCTATAGGAAACAATAAGAATCACAGTACTTCTAATCCATGAACTGCCAATTAAAAATCAGATGTTGCAGGGAAATCAAAGGAAATTTTGGGAACAATTATAAAGAAATTCACTCTCCTGCTGTAAGAGCAGCTGATAAGACACCTTTAATCATTTTGCTACAAAAGGAATGAGGAAGGGATACCTGGGTGGTTCAGTCGGTTAAGCATCTCATCCAACTCTTGATTTTGGCTCAGGTCATGATCTCAGGGTTGTAAGATTGAGCCCCACATTGGGCTTTGCACTGAGCATGGAGCCTGCTTGGATTTTCCCTTTCCTTCTCTCTCTGCCCCTCCTCCCACTTGTGCTTGCTCTCTCTCTCTCTTTCAAAAAAGGTACAGGGAAGGCTCCCATATGATTCATGGTGTATTTGTGTGTACAGATAATAATGTGAGTGCTGGACATGGTAACAGACACAAAGACCTTCCAAGATACCATATGAAATTGCAGAAACAAGCAACAAGTCTTGTCTCCTGTTAATGTCCCTTCCTTCACATTATTGTCACATGAGGTGGGAATATCATGTGTGTTTCTTACAACCTGCCCAACTGTATATAGTTGGCCTAAAACAGCACTGGGAACTGATATAGGGATAATATTGTGAAATATGGTCCTGGGGTGGTGGGGGAGGCACATGTACACCTTTGAGGCAGGCTTAAAGATACACCCTTTTCTCTGAGATTTTCTGGATTCCACAAAGAGATAAAGTGATTTTTTCTTTTATTTATTTATTTTTTTAATAAGTAACCTCTACTCCCAATGTAAGACTTGAGCTCAGGACCTTGAGATCAAGAGTCGCATGCTCTAAGATTCTGTAAACTATTTCCTTAACATCTTTTCTTTAAATAGTTGCAGAACCTCAAATAGCTATGACTATGAGAATGGGCAATGTGGCACTGTCAATGGCCTGGCCCCAGAGAAGGAAGATTTGTACTACAGGGCCACAAAACATAGGGAGATGAGGTAGAAGAGGGTCGTCACATCCTTGGTTCCCTAAAATGGGCTTCAGAATGACATGAATACTATGGTCAAGACCATCTGGACACTGCTTCTGGCTCAAGGTAGTTTCTGAGTCACTTTATTGAGAGTGATGTAGTTTGTAAGATAGTATCAGAGAAAGGGGGACTTGGAGCTACCCAGAAGGGGCCTAAAGGAGCAGTTTTCCAGTTGTTTCAACTGTATCCATAGTAAGAAAAGCATTTGTACTGTGACCCAGTATGCACAAATAGACTGTTAACTACAACACTTTTATCAGCTAATACTTACCTTACTAGGTGTAATGTACTCTGATAAATTCTTTTGTGTTCTGGTCCATTAATCTGTCTTGCTTTTTAAAAGCTGCTGATTTTGATAGAGTAACTTGATTTCAGACTCACTGACAGTTGAATCCTGCAGACTAGCCATATGTCTATAATCTATAGACACAGTGGTACTTAGTTTCATATGGTTATTAAAAACACAGGGTCTAGGGGCACCTGGGTGGCTCAGTTGGTTAAGTATCTGACTCTTGATTTTGGCTCAGGTTATGGTCTATGGGTGGTGAGATCGATCCCTGAGTCAGGCTCCTCACTCAGTGGGGAGTCTGCTTGAGATTCTCTCCCTCCCTTTCCCTCTGCCCCTCCCCACTCTGCTCTCTCTCTCTCTCTCTCTAGAAAAAAAGCAAAACAAAACAAAACCCCATAGGGTCTAGAACCAGATTAGGAGGGTTCATATCTAGTTCTTACAAGCTATGTGACCATGGGCAAGTTATTTAACTACTCTATGCCTCAGTTGTTTCTTTTGTAAAAGAAGGAATAGCAACTATCTTATAAATTAAAAGGTAATACATATCTGTATATGAGCCTCTGAGAAGTAAAAATTAGATATTTATCAATGAGAAAGCAAATAAGCTGATACTCCTATCACACTCACTATACACAGATCCTGGTTTTGGTTCCTTAAACACTAGTTTGCCCAAAGCACTGGTTTTTCTCTAGAAGCAACCAAGGGACCAAGGCCTGTGGTAGGGTGTGAACATTATCAACCTCGCTTTGAGAAACATGAGAGCAGAATGGAAACCTAGAGTGAAAGGAAGCCAGGATGGTCTCGCTAACGGTATTAGAGGCCCATGGGGCCAGGGGGTGCAGGATGTGAGGGTTCCCTCACCAACACTTCACAAGGGGCCATTGCTCACATTAATCTATTAAAACTCACTAACTTCAGGGGTCTCCTTAGCATGTGCATCCCTCAGGTATTCTCTCCAGTGGGCAAAGTTTCTCTTTGTCCTCCAACTGGAATGCTCTATCTGGTTTGAAGCTGATTATTTGAGGAAACAGGACCAGTGGTTTGCTGCTTAGTTATAGAGAGTTGTTGTCCTCACCCACTGAAACAAGGTTCCTGAAGTTCTCCAGCATCACGTCCTGGTACAGGCTTATCTGGGTCTTGTCCAGTAGCGCCAACTCTTCCTCGGTGAAGACCACAGCCACATCCTTGAAGGTCACAGTTTCCTAAAACATTGAGCACATGCCAAATGGACCATCCACAGACGACCAGTGGCAGAAGAGCAGAGCTGGAAGATGTGTGGGTCATTAGGTTTTATCTTTCTGCTCCAAACTCTCCAGTTTAAACTCACTTTGTAGTGCTGGAGCCACCATTCTGCAAATCAAGCTTTCAATCTGAGAACTGGCTCTACGTGAGGTTCTGCCCCAAGGGGGCACAAGAGGAATTCTGCAAGGTTGGGGGAGAAAGAAGGGACTTGCTCCTGCCTGTTTGCCTTCTGTTCTGGTGTTACTGTTGGTGGCAGCAGTCCTTCTGGGTACCAATAGCTGAAGTCTGGGTCCTTGGCCCCTAGGTTTCTTTGCTGAGCTCAGAGACACCAGCCAGCCAGCACCCCCTCCTCACAATTCTGCATTTCAGCCCCACAAGGCCCCCCCCCTAACTTCTCATAATTCAATCTCTCCCTTTGGTTCCCTCCACCAGGTTAGTAGTTACTTCCCAAAGTTGGTACTCCCATAATAGAGTTCTCTCTTTACCCATCAGTGTCTTGGCTCACAACTCCATGCCTAATCAACAATTCTATTGAATTCTTCCTGTTCAAATAGCCAGTGTTCAGGCACCTGGGTGGCTCGATAGGTTAAGTGTCTGCCTTCAGGTCAGGTCATGATCTCAGGGTCCTGAGATGGAGCCCTGCATGGGGCTCTCTGTTCAGTGGGGAGTCTGCTCATACCTCTCCCTCTGCCCCTTCCTCCCTGCTTGTGATCTCTCTCTCTCTCAAATAAATAAATTAAATCTAAAAAAAAAAAAAAAAAAAAAAAGCCAGTGTCCTTTTTATCCTGAATGGACCCTTACTAGTACAAAAAATTGAGAAACAGAAAAAATTCAAAGTTTTGTGTAGGCCAAGTTTCTCTTCTTTCCTCTGCATTGCTTATGTCCCCATTAACCATCCACAGTCACACAAAGAATGTTCCAGTAAACATCCATGAACATCTGTCTTTGAGCGCTTATAAGAGTATTTTTATAAAATAAATTCCTAGACCAGAGACTACTGAGTTACTTGGGTATGCGTATTTTACATTTTGACTGATATTGTCCAAATTGTCCTCCAAAAAGGTTGTACTGATACATTGGCCTAGTAGTGTCTGGGTGTTCATTCCCTATCATACATCAAGACTGGATATTTTATTTTCTCTGTCATGGCAAATTAATCTATTTCTATTGGACTAAGCAGATAAGGCAATTAAGAGCGTTGGCTGCCAGACTTCTTAAAAAATAAAAAGGAAATTATGGGGAAAATTGGGAGCATTTGGGTATCAACTAAGTATTAAAAAACAGTGGAATCAGTAGTGGAATTTCTGGCTCATAGGGTAGTTCTATTTTTAATTTTGGAGGAACCTCCATTCTGTTTTCCATTGGGGCTGCACCAATTTTCATTCCCACCAACAGTGCATAAGGGTTCTTTTTTCTTCACATTCTGGCCAACACTTGTTATTTTTTGTGGTTTTGGTTTTAACCATTCTGACAGGTGTAAGGTTTTTTACTTGAGAGAGAGAGCGAGAGTGAGCGAGTGATCAGGAGAGAGAGCACAAGCAGAGGAAGGGGCTACAGGAGAGGGAGAAGCAGAATCCCACTGAGCAGGGAGCATGACACAGGGCTCCCTCCCAGGACCCATGATCCCAGGCCACTGGGATCATGACCTGAGCCAAAGGCAGATGGTTAACCAACTGAGCAACCCAGGTGCCCTATCACTGTGGTTTCAATTTGCATTTCCCTAATGATGAGTAATGTTGAGTGTCTTTTCATGTGTTTGTTGGTCATCTGCATGTCTTCTTTGGGAAAATGTTTGTGTACTCTGCCTATTTTTTAATTGGATTATTTGGGATTTTTTGGTGAGTTGTATAAGTTCTTTATGTATTTTGGATATTAACCCCTTATCAGAGATAGCATTTGCAAATATCTTCTCCCATCCAATAGGTTCTTTTTTGGTTTCTTGCTGGTTTCCTTCTCTGTGCAAAAGCTTTTTATTTTAGTGTAGTCTTTTTTTTTTTTTTTTTTTTTAGTGTAGTCTTAATGGTTTAATTTTGCTTTTGTTTTCCTTCCTAGAGGAGACATATACAGAAAAATGTTTCTATGGCTAATGTCAAAGAAATAACTGCCTAGGTTTTCTTCTTGGATTTAATAGTTTCAGGACTCACATTTAGATCTTTAATCCATTTTGAGTTTATTTTTATGCATGGTATTTACCCAAAGGAAATGAAAATACTAATTCAGAAAGATAAATGGACCCTTATGTTCACTGCAACATTATTTACAATAGCCAAGATAATGGAACCAACCCAAGTGCCCACTGATATAGATGAATGGAGGATAAAGAAGATGTAGTATACATCTACAATGGAATATTACTCAGCCATAAAAAGGAGTGAAACCTTGCCATCTGCAACCACATAGATAGATATAGAGAGAATAACACTAACTGAAACAAGTTACTCAGAGAAAGACAAATATCATATGATTTCACTCAAATGTGGAATTTAAGGGGAAAAAACAAACGATTAAAGGGAAAAAAAGAGACAAACAAAAAACTAGATTCTTAAATACAGAGAATAAACTGGGGTTGCCAGAGGGGAGGTAGCGGGGAGGTGGGGAAACAGATAAATGGCATTAAAAGTACACTTATGGTGAGCACTGAGAAATGTATGGAATTGTTGAATCATTACATTGTACACCTGAAACTAATAAAATACTCTGTTAATTTTATCTGAATAAAAATATAAATTTCTTGAGTGTGATGACAATAATGTGGAAATGTAGGAAAACATTATTCTTAATAGATACATGCTATAGTATTAGGGATGAATAATGATGCCTGAAATTTATTCTCAACTGGGTCAGCAAAATGAAATATAGATATTATGTGTGTATATAGGTGTATTATGTACATTTGTGTAACTGTTAACAACTTGTGAATATAGGTGATTATGCATTACACTATTTTTTCCATTGTTCTATACATTAAAAAATTCCAAAATAAAAAACCGAAAACAGTAATCTAGTATTAACAGTCATCCCCTGGGGATCCCTGGGTAGCTCAGTGGTTTAGCACCTGCTTTTGGCCCAGGGCGTGGTCCTGGAGTCCCGGGATGGAGTCCCGCATCGGGCTCCCTGCATGGGGCCTGTTTCTCCCTCTGCCTGTGTCTCTGCCTCTCTCCCTCTCTCTCTGTGTCTCCAATGAATAAACAAATAAAATCTTTATTTTTATTTTTATTTTTTTAAATAAAATCTTTAAAAAAAAACCCCAGTCATCCCCTAGCCAAAAAAATAAATAAATAAAAATTTAAAATACTATCACTGCACTTATCACACTACCCAGTTACATGTTCTCTCAATAGACTCTGTACCTCAAAAATACTTCCAACTAAAGTTGTGAGTAGTTACAATGTATTTCACAAATAATTTATTACTAGCTATTGTTCAACAACCAAAACCTGACAATTATTTTTTTTTATTTTTTTTTAAACCTGACAATTATTAAAAAAAAAAAACTGGGGAGAGGCTTTTGAACTGCATGTTTGTGTACCCTCAAAATTCATATGTTGAAATCTTAACCCTCATAGTGACAGTATTAAAAGGTGAGGCCCAGAGGGAGGTAGTTAGGTCATGAGAGTGGAGCCTTATGAAGGGGATTAGTGCCCTTCTAAAAGATTTGCTAGAGTGCTGACCCCTTCTGCTATGTGAAGACACAGCAAGAAGAGGACGAACTATTAGTCAGAAAGCGGGCCTTCATCAAACACCAAATCTACCAGCTTCTTGATCTTGGATTTCTTAGTCCTCAGAGCTGAGAAAATAAGCGTCAGATGCTCTTAAACCACTCAGTAAGTTTTACCAGCACTGCTTTTCTCAGTGGATGATGAAAAAATGGAGTTGGAGTGAGTGGACCAGGAAGTACAGATACCCGACAGCCCACGTAGGACAGACAGTAGGAAAAAGGGGTTAGGAATGCAAGCTCAACCAACCTAACTTCCTTCTCCTTTCTTGGCTCCAACTGTCTGGCAAAACAAAACACCCATTTCCCACCACCTTTTGCAGCAGGGTGGGTCCCTTGCTGGGATCCTATGCAGAGATTGCCATATGATGCAAGTACAAGGACAGTCCAAAAATATTAATAAACCAAATTTATAAACCAATACAGATATAATCAAAGACTATTTTTTTAAATTTTTATTTATTTATGATAGTCACACACACACAGAGAGAGAGAGAGAGAGAGAGAGGCAGAAACACAGGCAGAGGGAGAAGCAGGCTCCATGCACCAGGAGCCCGACGTGGGATTCGATCCCGGGTCTCCAGGATCACGCCCTGGGCCAAAGGCAGGCGCTAAACCGCTGCGCCACCCAGGGATCCCTAATCAAAGACTTTAAAATCCTTTTTTCTCAGCACACAGTATCATCTATGAAGTCTTCCTGTAAAATCTGGAACCTAAATTTATTCAAGCACATAGTGCTTCCACTTACAGAAAACGTTGTACCTAGAGGAACCCATTGAATTACACCAAAAAGCCAAAAAGAGGCATTTTTGAGATAAGGGAAAGATGATTATTGCCAAGGTATTAGATGATACCAAAGAATTACTGATAATCTCAGCCATTTTTTTTTTTTTTTTTGTATTTTCAATAGCAATAGCTACACTTTGCAATTTGGCAAAATTCCCTCATGCTCCCCAATTCCACTCAAGGACCAGTGTGTATTTCCTTGCCTCTTGACTTTGGATTTGGCCAAGTGATTTGTTCCAGTTCTGAGCCTGGGCCTTAAAAGGTCTAGCATGTTTCCACTTATTTCCTTGGTCCTCTGCCAGCACCCAACACATCTACACTAACCAATACAAAAACTGCTACCATAAGCAGAGCACTACCAAATAAATATCTCTGGCACTGACTTTGGGATCCAGCAGCAATACTTTGGGAAACTTATCAGAGGCTGGAGAAATGGTAGGGTGATACGGTGTGGAATATTTGGTAAAACAGCTGCTGGCAGTAATGTAGAAGATGGAAAATGTACCTAATGGGACTCAGTGTGGACTCAGGCAAGATAGTTTCCAGGCATGGGCACCTGGGTGGTTCAGTGTTTGAGCATCAGCCTTTGGCTCAGGTCATGATCCCAGGGTCCTGGGATCCAGTCCTGCAAAGGGCTCCCTGAAGGAAGCCTTCTTCTCCCTCTGCTTATGTCTGTCTCTGTGTGTGTCTCTCATGAATAAATAAATAAAGATCTTTAAATTAAAAAAAAAAAAGATGGTTTCCAGGCAGAGGAAATGAGTGAGAGCTCATTTATTTTAGCTTGCACACAAGCTACTCTAAGAAAGTAATGAGCTCAGAACAAAATCAATATAAAATGAAATAACACCCAGGATCTTTTAAAATGTTTGGGACATCAAACTCTTGGTTTCAGCTCAGGTCGTGATCTTGGGATCATGAAATCAAGCCCTGCATCAAACTCCATCTCAACATGGAGTCTGCTTAAGCCTCTCTCTCTCAAATAAATAAACCAACCTTAAAATAAACAAAATGCTTCGGGAAAGAAAAAAGGAAAGTGAAAGAGATAGATTAAGCAGATGTGGCAAAATGCTGAACCTGCATTATGGGTACTACACACAGAGATTCATAGTACTATTTTCTCTTTTTGTGTATTTTCATAATTAAAACATTTTTCATGATTTAAAAAAAATCCTTGCTCTACCCTCTGATAGCCTTTTTTGATGCATCAACTTGGCTAGACTACAGTCCCATTATGGAAGCAAACATTAATCTAGGTGTTACTGTGAAAATATTTTGTAGATGTGATTAAATTCCATAATCAGATGACTTGGGAGGAAGACTATTTTTACATAATCTGGATGGGTGGGCCTGATCCAATCAGTTGAAAGGCCTCAAGACCTGAACTGAGGCTTCCCTAAGAAAATAAATTCTACCTGTAAACAGTAGCATCAGTCTAAGAGTTCTAGCCTGCCCTGGGACTTAACAATTTGCCTAGCCCTCATAGTCATATAAAATAAATCTCTTACAAATCTCAATATATATCTTATACTGTTTCTGCTTTACTGGTTGAACCCTGATGGATATGGATACATACACACTCAAATCTTGCTACTTCTGTGGACTGGACCCAGCGCTACTCCATGTGTAGTCATGTACAGGCACTTGGATGCTGTGGCAATACAACATTGCTCTAAGAGTTTCTGAATGCTGGGCTCTTGGATGGCTCAGTTGGTTGAGTGACCACCTCTTGATTTTGGCTCAGGTCATGAGCTCAGGGTAGTGGAATCCAGCCCGTCAGTCTCCATGCTCAGACTGCTTCTCTCTCCCTATTTTTGCCCCTCCCCCACCCACACTCTCTCTTTAAAATAAATAAGTATTTTTTTAAAGGGGCTCTGAACTCTTACTCTTGATTGCTATATTGATCTGCTCAGTGACAAGCAGCTCATGGACTAGCACTTGTGTGCAAACCTCACTTGGAGTAGCACTGAACTAGACATCTGGACATCTCTGAGCCTGTTTCTTTATTTCTGCAAAGGGAGTAAAACCACCTATTTCATGCAGCTGTTATAAGCAAGGTAAAGTGCCTAACAGAGCTGTCACTCAAAAATGGGCGACCTCCTTTCAGAGAATAGAGGTATCTAGCTCCTCGAAGTGACAAGACCAAAAAAAAAAAAAAAAAAAAAAAAGTGACAAGACCTTCAAGAGAGAGAAAGGAAGCCCTAACTTACCTGGAATTTAATCATACTGTCTTTGTCTTGGAAAGAGCAGAATCCTGTGAAAGCAGAACTGCAAAGAAAGAATCCATGAGAACGTGGGTTTAATAAATTGTGAGCGAATCCTGGTTTCTCCTTACCTGTACAATTTTCACACACATTCTTCTCTCCCAAGATACCTTCACCTCTCTTCTCATTCCCAACACACTCCATCCTACCTCCTCAAGCCTTGTCCCCTGTCCCACTCCATCCAGATTCTCATGGATTCTCTCATCCTATCTCCCTCCCCAAGCTTCTGGGTCCACACTGCCACACTTTTTCATTTCTCAGACTTGTGAGTGTATTGGCATCACCTATATCCTAATTAACTCCGGATAAGAGGCTCTAGAATTTCTGACTTGGACAGTGATCTCAGGATGATGGGGGACCTTCCATTGATTGCACTTTCGCATACAATGCTTATTCTTGTGTAATTAGGACCTGTAAGCTGAAGAATTTTCAGTTAGCTAAGATTTTAACTCTTGGCTTCCAAAATGATTTCTCTTTCTCCAGTACCTGTCCTTATCCTCAGGAGCCCTGTGACTTTTTCAAATATGTGACGATATACCTAGGACATGAAAGGCACATGCTCTGCTCTGGACAAGCTCACAGGCTACTGAACTAGGAACTCTCTAAGACTGTAGGTGGACTGAAACAGGTAGATGGAAGCTATGGGAACTTGCTGCTCCACAACCACTCAGTTCTCTTCTCCATCCCACCTGTATCAGGGAATCCCCCTTGCCCTCTACCTTCTGGTTGAATTCAGCCAACAGGAAAAGTCAGCAGGTGGTCAGGGGAAGGGACAAAAGTAAAGTCAGAGTTTTTATTCACCCAGCTCTTCCCTTGGAGGTTGCTTTGGACTGACTCTGTTTCATGTCCTTTGACCAAAGGTCATACTGCCTGTCAGTGGCCCTTGTCTCAAATCTTTCTCCAGGTCTGGCAACCACTTCCTCCTTAGCCCTTCCACCCTAGGGATGGTAAGTTACCCTGCTATGACCAGATCTGGGATATTGCAACATCCTTTCCTGATGACCATGCCCTGCCTGCACTTTTATAAACCGTCCCTTTATTTTAAGCTCTTCTCAAGTTATCATTTTGACTGTGGTGTTTATTTCCTGTCTGATAAACTCTGTAACCATGGTGGCCTCTGGCCTTTCAGGAAAAACTTAGGAGTATAAAAATTCTGCCTTAGAATGGGAACCTCAAAGATTACAAAATAAAACCCCAAAACCAGGTCTTTGTCCTCTCTATCCTCTCCAGTAATGCAGTTTAAAACTATCTGTGGTAGGAGGAAGGGCAAGATGGCGGAAGAGTAGGGTCCCCAAATCACCTGTCCCCACCAAATTACCTAGATAATCTTCAAATCATCCTGAAAATCTATGAATTCGGCCTGAGATTTAAAGAGAACAGCTGGAATGCTACAGTGAGAAGAGTTCGTGCTTCTATCAAGGTAGGAAGACGGGGGGGGGGGGGGGGGGGCGGGGGGGCGAAGAAATAAACAAAAGGCCTCCAAGGGGGAGGGGCCCCGCGAGGAGCCGGGCTAAGGCCGGGGCGAGCGCCCCCAGGACAGGAAAGCACCGTCATGGAGAAGCAGGAGCTGCACCAACCTTCCCAGGCGGAAAGGCGCTCGCAGGAAGTTAGAGCAGGACCCCAGGAAGGCGGGGATGCCCTCAGGCTCCCTGGTACACTAACAGAGCAACTGCGCACCGGGGAGAGTGCGCTGAGCTCCCTAAAGGGCTGCAGCGCGCGCATGCATTGACCCGGGAGCAGCTCGGAGGGGCTCGGGCGGCGGCTCCGCGGAGGGGGCTGCGTGGCCCCGGGAGCAGCTCGGAGGCGGCTCCGGCAGAGGAAGAGGCTCCATGCAGAGGGGGCTGTGCGGCTCCGGGAGCAGCTCGGAGGGGCTCGGGTGGCGGCTCCGCGGAGAGGGGGCTGCGCGGCCGGCCAGAGCGCGAATCCAACAGGCGCCGGGACACAGCCCAGGATCCGGCCTCCTCCCCCCTCTTCCCCAAAAGGAAGAGGCCGGGAGGGCCCAGGACCGCAAGGACGCTCCTGACCCCAGCTGGGATCAGTCGCCCCGCCCCGGAACATCCAGGCCCCTGCAGACGGAGAGGACAGCTCTGTAGTTACTGCGGGAGCTGAAGCCAGGGTTCCAGAACTGGCCGCCGCCACTGGGGTTGTTCCTCCTGGGGCCTCACGGGGTAAACAACCCCCACTGAGCCCTGCACCAGGCAGGGGGCAGAGCAGCTCCACCAAGTGCTAACACCTGAAAATCAGCGCAACAGGCCCCTCCCCCAGAAGACCAACTAGAGGGACAAGTTCCAGGGGAAGTCAAGGGACTTAAGGTATACAGAATCAGAAGATACTCCCCCCTCTTTTTTTTTGCTTTTTGATTTCTGTTTGCTTCCCCCACCTTTTTTTTCCTTTCTTTCTTTTTCTTTTTCTTTCTCTTTTTCTTCTTTTTTCTTTTTTTCTTCCTTTTTTCTTTTTTCTTTTTCTCCTTTCTTTCCTCTCTTTTTCTCCTTTTCCCAATACACCTTGCTTTTGGCCACTCTGCACTGAGCAAAATGACTAGAAGGAAAACCTCGCCTCAAAAGAAAGAATCAGAAACAGTCCTCTCTCCCACAGAGTTACAAAATCTGGATTACAATTCAATGTCAGAAAGCCAATTCAGAAGCACTATTATACAGCTACTGGTGGCTCTAGAAAAAAGCATAAAGGACTCAAGAGACTTCATGACTGCAGAATTTAGAGCTAATCAGGCAGAAATTAAAAATCAATTGAATGAGATGCAATCCAAACTAGAAGTCCTAACGACGAGGGTTAACGAGGTGGAAGAATGAGTGAGTGACATAGAAGACAAGTTGATGGCAAAGAGGGAAACTGAGGAAAAAAGAGACAGACCATTAAAAGACCATGAAGATAGATTAAGGGAAATAAATGACAATCTGAGGAAGAAAAACTTACGTTTAATTGGGGTTCCCGAGAGGACTGAAAGGGACAGAGGGTCAGAATACGTATTTGAACAAATCATAGCTGAAAACTTTCCTAATCTGGGAAGGGAAACAGGCATTCAGATCCAGGAAATAGAGAGATCCCCCCCCCCCACTAAAATCAATAAAAACCGTTCAACACCTCGACATTTAATAGTGAAGCTTGCAAATTCCAAAGATAAAGAGAAGATCCTTAAAGCAGCAAGAGACAAGAAATCCCTGACTTTTATGGGGAGGAGTATTAGGGTAACAGCAGACCTCTCCACAGAGACCTGGCAGGCCAGAAAGGGCTGGCAGGATATATTCAGGGTCCTAAATGAGAAGAACATGCAACCAAGAATACTTTATCCAGCAAGGCTCTCATTCAAAATGGAAGGAGAGATAAAGAGCTTCCAAGACAGGCAGCAACTGAAAGAATATGTGACCAGCTCTGCAAGAAATTTTAAGGGGGACTCCTAAAATTCCCCTTTAAGAAGAAGTTCAGTGGAACAATCCACAAAAACAAGGACTGAATAGATATCATGATGACACTAAACTCATATCTCTCAATAGTAACTCTGAACATGAATGGGCTTAATGACCCCATCAAAAGATGCAGGGTTTCAGACTGGATAAAAAAGCAGGACCCATCTATTTGCTGTCTACAAGAGACTCATTTTAGACAGAAGGACACCTACAGCCTGAAAATAAAAGGTTGGAGAACCATTTACCATTCAAATGGTCCTCAAAAGAAAGCAGGGTAGCCATCCTTATATCAGATAAACTAAAATTTACCCCGAAGACTGTAGTGAGAGATGAAGAGGGACACTATATCATACTTAAAGGATCTATCCAACAAGAGGACTTAACAATCCTCAATATATATGCCCCGAATGTGGGAGCTGCCAAATATATAAATCAATTAATAACCAAAGTGAAGAAATACTTAGATAATATAATACACTTATACTTGGTGACTTCAATCTAGCTCTTTCTATACTCGATAGGTCTTCTAAGCACAACATCTCCAAAGAAACGAGAGCTTTAAATGATACACTGGACCAGATGGATTTCACAGATATCTACAGAACTTTCCATCCAAACGCAACTGAATACACATTCTTCTCAAGTGCCCATGGAACTTTCTCCAGAATAGACCACATACTGGGTCACAAATCAGGTCTGAACCGATACCAAAAGATTGGGATCGTCCCCTGCATATTCTCAGACCATAATGCCTTGAAATTAGAACTAAAACACAACAAGAAGTTTGGAAGGACCTCAAACACGTGGAGGTTAAGGACCATCCTGCTAAAAGATGAAAGGGTCAACCAGGAAATTAAGGAAGAATTAAAAAGATTCACGGAAACTAATGAGAATGAAGATACAACTGTTCAAAATCTTTGGGATGCAGCAAAAGCAGTCCTAAGGGGGAAATACATCGCAATACAAGCATCCATTCAAAAACTGGAAAGAACTCAAATACAAAAGCTAACCTTACACATAAAGGAGCTAGAGAAAAAACAGCAAATAGATCCTACACCCAGCAGAAGAGAGTTAATAAAGATCCGAGCAGAACTCAACGAAATTGAGACCAGAAGAACTGTGGAACAGATCAACAAAACCAGGAGTTGGTTCTTTGAAAGAATTAATAAGATAGATAAACCATTAGCCAGCCTTATTAAAAAGAAGAGAGAGAAGACCCAAATTAATAAAATCATGAATGAGAAAGGAGAGATCACTGTCAACACCAAGGAAATACAAACGATTTTAAAAACATATTATGAACAGCTATACACCAATAAATTAGGCAATCTAGAAGAAATGGACGCATTCCTGGAAAGCCACAAACTACCAAAACTGGAACAGGAAGAAATAGAAATCCTGAACAGGTCAATAACAAGGGAGGAAATTGAAGCAGTCATCAAAAACCTCCCAAGACACAAAAGTCCAGGGTCAGATGGCTTCCCAGGGGAATTCTATCAAACGTTTAAAGAAGAAACCATACCTATTCTACTAAAGCTGTTTGGAAAGATAGAAAGAGATGGAGTGCTTCCAAATTCATTCTATGAGGCCAGCATCACCTTAATTCCTTTCTTTTTTTTTTTTTTTTTTTATTTATGATAGTCACAGAGAGAGAGAGAGAGAGAGAGAGAGAGGCAGAGACACAGGCAGAGAGAGAAGCAGGCTCCATGCACCGGGAGCCCGACGTGGGATTCGATCCCGGGTCTCCAGGATCGCGCCCCGGGCCAAAGGCAGGCGCCAAACCGCTGCGCCACCCAGGGATCCCCGCATCACCTTAATTCCAAAACCAGACAAAGACTCCACCGAAAAGGAGAATTACAGACCAATATCCCTGATGAATATGAATGCAAAAATTCTCAACAAGATACTAGCCAATAGGATCCAACAGTACATTAAGAAAATTATTCACCATGACCAAGTAGGATTTATCCCCGGGACACAAGGCTGGTTCAACACTTGTAAAACAATCAGTGTGATTCATCATATCAGCAAGAGAAAAACCAAGAACCATATGATTCTCTCATTAGATGCAGAGAAAGCATTTGACAAAATACAGCATCCATTCCTGATCAACTCTTCAGAGTGTAGGGATAGAGGGAACATTCCTCAACATCTTAAAAGCCATCTACGAAAAGCCCACAGCAAATATCATTCTCAATGGGGAAGCACTGGGAGCCTTTCCCCTAAGATCAGGAACAAGACAGGGATGTCCACTCTCACCACTGCTATTCAGCATAGTACTGGAAGTCCTAGCCTCAGCAATCAGACAACAAAAAGACATTAAAGGCATTCAAATTGGCAAAGAAGAAGTCAAACTCTCCCTCTTCACCTATGACATAATACTCTACATAGAAAACCCAAAGCCTCCACCCCAAGATTGCTAGAACTCATACAGCAATTTGATAGTGTGGCAGGATACAAAATCAATGCCCAGAAATCAGTGGCATTTCTATACACTAACAATAAGACTGAAGAAAGAGAAATTAAGGAGTCAATCCCATTTACAATTGCACCCAAAAGCATAAGATACCTAGGAATAAACCTAACCAAAGAGGTAAAGGATCTATACCCTAAAAACTAGAGAACACTTCTGAAAGAAATTGAGGAAGACACAAAGAGATGGAAAAATATTCCATGCTCATGGATTGGCAGAATTAATATTGTGAAAATGTCAATGTTACCCAGGGCAATTTACACGTTTAATGCAATCCCTATCAAAATACCATGGACTTTCTTCAGAGAGTTAGAACAAATTATTTTAAGATTTGTGTGGAATCAGAAAAGACTCCGAATAGCCAGGGGAATTTTAAAAAAGAAAACCATATCTGGGGGCATCACAATGCCAGATTTCAGGTTGTACTACAAAGCTGTGGTCATCAAGACAGTGTGGTACTGGCACAAAAACAGACACATAGATCAATGGAACAGAATAGAGAACTCAGAAGTGGACCCTGAACTTTATGGTCAACTAATATTCGATAAAGGAGGAAAGACTATCCGCTGGAAGAAAGACAGTCTCTTCAATAGATGGTGCTGGGAAAATTGGACATCCACATGCAGAAGAATGAAATTAGACCACTCTCTTGCACCATACACAAAGATAAACTCAAAATGGATGAAAGATCTAGATGTGAGACAAGATTCCATCAAAATCCTAGAGGAGAACACAGGCAACACCCTTTTTGAACTCGGCCACAGTAACTTCTTGCAAGATACATCCACAAAGGCAAAAGAACCAAAAGCAAAAATGAACTATTGGGACTTCATCAAGATAAGAAGCTTTTGCACAGTAAAGGATACAGTCAACAAAGCTAAAAGAACCTACAGAATGGGAGAAGATATTTGCAAATGACATATCAGATAAAGGGCTAGTTTCCAAGATCTATAAAGAACTTATTAAACTCAACACCAAAGAAACAAACATTCCAATCATGAAATGGGCAAAAGACATGAAGAGAAATCTCACAGAGGAAGACATAGACATGGCCAACATGCACATGAGAATATGCTCTGCATCACTTGCCATCAGGGAAATAAAAATCAAAACCACAATGAGATACCACCTCACACCAGTGAGAATGGGGAAAATTAACAAGGCAGGAAACCACAAATGTTGGAGAGGATGCGGAGAAAAGGGAACCCTCTTACACTGTTGGTGGGAATGTGAACTGGTGCAGCCACTATGGAAAACTGTGTGGAGATTCCTCAAAGAGTTAAAAATAGACCTGCCCTACGACCCAGCAATTGCACTGTTGGGAATTTACCCCAAAGATACAGATGCAATGAAACGCCGGGACACCTGCACCCCAATGTTTATAGCAGCAATGTCCACAATAGCCAAACTGTGGAAGGAGCCTCGGTGTCCATCGAAAGATGAATGGGTAAAGAAGATGTGGTTTATGTATACAATGGAATATTACTCAGCCATCAGAAACGACAAATACCCACCATTTGCTTCAACGTGGATGGAACTGTAGGGTATTATGCTGAGTGAAGTCAATCGGAGAAGGACAAACATTATATGTTCTCATTCATTTGGGGAATATAAATAATAGTGAAGGGGAATATAAGGGAAGGGAGAAGAAATGTGTGGGAAATATCAGAAAGGGAGACAGAACATAAGGACTCCTAACTCTGGGAAATGAACTAGGGGTGGTGGAAGGGGAGGAGGGCGGGGGGTGGGGGTGAATGGGTGATGGGCACTGAGGGGGGCACTTGACGGGATGAGCACTGGGTGTTATTCTGTATGTTGGTAAATTGAACACCAATAAAAAATAAATTTATTTAAAAAATAAAATAAAACTATCTGTGGTAAAGGACAAGTTTCATATTATTTTCACTAATATTTTGGTAAAATACAGTTTAAAAGAAATTTATAGAAAAAGGAAATACAGAGACATAAATTTCAAGCCCATTTAAAAGTGATTAAAGGGTACTTGGGTGGTTCAGTGGTTCAGTGTCTGCCTTTGGCTCAGGTTGTGATCCTGGGGTCCTGGACTCAAGACCCACATTGGGCTTCCCACAGGAAGCCTGCTTCTCCCTCTGCCTATGTCTCTGCCTCGCTCTCTGTGCATCTCGTTAATAAATAAAATCTTTAAAAAAATAAAAATAAAATTCGAGTAATCAATCATCATATGATCACTGAAACTGTTCTACAAATTTTTAAATGTATACACTCAATTTCTGAAATTATCTGGTCATAGAGCAGTAACATTTAGTTCTCCAACTGCCACCAGCCTGGTGGCCTTCCTTTGAGCTGCATGTTCTAGCAGCTTACAGGGTGACAGAATCAGGTTAATAGAATATGAATTGACTTTTTGCAAATTTTCACTCTTCCACCCCTCCTTCACTGCCTTTATTAGAAAGCTTCAATCACCCTTATTTTGGGCTCCAACAAAGATTTGCTAAATCTCCTAGTATGGTGTCAATCACATAGTTTTATAAAACCTACCAAGTAACATTTCTCTCTAACCCTGTCCCAAAAAAACCTATAAATCCTGAAGACAAAACCAAGCCTTAGTCCTTTATCTGCTGTACCTGGCAAAGATCCTGCCATTTATCAAGCACTCAGAGTTTCTTGAGATTAACAAACACATAAATAGAATCTGCTCTGATATACTAGGTGCTCATGCAAAGACACAAGCACACCAGGTTCTCCTCTTCCAAAATCTGTTCTCCCTGAAGAGCCAGCAATGGGTCAGGTTGATTTACATGCACACATGGACACACATGCACTCACACATATATGGGATGGAGTTTGGTTTCCTAGATTTCTGGTTTCAAGCCCTCCCTGCTTTTATAAAGTTGGGACCTGGTAGGAACCAGATGGCACATTCGAGTTTGAGGCAGGCAATTGATAAACAGACTACTTACACAGTGGTGTAGGCTGGGTGTAAGGAAACCACAGGGGAGAAGGCACTATGCTGGGAGTGACAGGAAGGTGTCATTACTACTTCTGGGCCTGAAGGGGTAACAGGAGGGGGATTCCCTGGAGCTGGAACAGAGTACTGTGTGCAAAATGTCCTTGGCAGGAACTGTAACTTTTTGTTGAGAAGTGCAGCCAGCCTATAGAGAGAGAACTGGAGGACTGGATACTCCAACTCACTCTTCTCTCTCTCTCCAAACTCCCAGGTTCTGACTTCCCACTGACTGAAGACAACCAGGCCAGATGGCCGGCTAAAAAGGTAAAGTGGAACTGGAAGTGGGAAACAAAGAGAATGTGGTGCATGATGCCCTGAGACCCTGCCCAGGTGTATGCAGCTCTCCCCCGCAAATGCTCCTCTCACTCACTCAATCTGATCATCACTCTTATCTGAGTCACTGCAGCAGGATAGAGACCAGGTATTCATAGAAACGTCATTTTTAAAAAAGATTTCATTTATTTATTCATGAGAGACACACAGAGAGAGGCAGAGACACAGGCAGAGGGAGAAGCAGGCTCCCCAGGGGGAGCCTGATGCAGGACTCAATCCCAGACCTGAGGATCACACCCTGAGCCAAAGGCAGACACTGAACCACTGAGCCACCCAGGTGCCCCACAGCAACCTCTTGAGGGGAAGAGGATCCATGGGGAAAGCAGCAGTTGAACTTGGAACTGCAATTGCCCAGAAACACAGTCAGAATTCTAAGCCCCAAGTTCTTCCCCAAAATCCTGCTTCTAAATTCCTGGCTCTTTTTCTTAGAATTTCTAGAGGATCCAGGATGAGGAGAAAGACTAACCTGAACTCTTTCGGATGTACCTAGCAATCCTGTGTAATCACCTGGGGAACAGGATAAAGGCCATTTCTTCCATGTGCATGAGAGTAAATGTCATGTGATAATGACAAAAGTGTCTATCTGTGGATCTGTGAGTATCTGAGCCAAAGGACTCTATGAGATCTAACTTCAGCTCTAAGGGCCTGTGGCAGGGCTATCTCTTGTCTATCCTCATTTACCTTTGGACTGATTAGAAAAATGCATCCCTTCTTTAAGATGCTTTTCTCCCACCTGTTGGAAAATTCTTATACTACTTTTGTTAGAACAAAGAAACAAAGCACTTTTGCTGCTACTTGTTGAAAAACTGTGTGTGTTTTCTATGTGAATGGCACAGCTTCAATGTGGTCTCCTTGTGCAGAACCCAACCTGCACAAATGTATACAGCAGTCATACCCTCAGAAAGCTTATCCAAAATCCTAAGGCTGGGGGTGTCTGGGTAGCTTAGTCAGTTGAGCATACAACTCTTAGTTTCAAGCTCAGGGTTATGATCTCATGGATCAAGCCCCATGTCAGGCTTTTTGTTGAGTAGGGAATCTGCTTGAAGATTCCCTCCTTCTGCCTCTTCCTCATTCTTTCAAATAAATAAATCTAAAAAAAAAAAAAAAAGACAAAAAACAAAACAACAACTAAAATCTCTAAAGGGTGTCTGGGCGGCACAGTCAGTTAAGCATCCAACTCTTGGTCAGGTCACAATCTCAGGGTCCTGGGATCAAGCCCCACATGGGGCTCCACGCTCAGTGGGGTGTCTGCTTGAGACACTCTCTCCCTCTGCCCCTCCCTACCCCCACATGCTCTCTCGAATAAATAAATCTTTAAACAACAAACAAACAAAATGTAAGACTGGTGAGGCATGGCTGTGTGAATGTGACAAAGCCCATCACTGGCCAGTCCAAGTGACTACAAAGGACAGGACTATGGGAGAGTTTTCTTTTTTCTTTTTTTCTTTTTTTTTTTTTTTTTTTTTAGTTTTCTTTTTTAAAAAATTTTATTTATTTATTCATGAGAGACACACAGAGAGAGTCAGAGACACAGGCAGAGGAAGAAGCAGGCTCCCTGCAGGAAGCCCAATGTGGGACTTGATCCCAGGACCCCGGGATCATGACCTGCGCCAAAGTCAGATGCTTAACCACTGAGCCACCCAGGCACCCCTGGGAGGGCTTTTCTAATGATCTTCCCAAATTCCCTGTCCATGGGAATCATTCTTATTTCTTTGGTCAGATCACAAGATCTTGTACTGACACCCACTATAACTCTTCACATTGTACGGCAATTTTTCTGGTTACTTTTTGTTTTCTCTCCTGTAATGTGTGCTTTTGATGAGTGGAAATTATGCTAGTCATGTACATGTAGCAATAGGTGCCAAATAGATGAATGAATGGAGAAGTTTGGGCCTTTGCCAGACTTAATTCTCAGACTGAAAAGATCAGATCACGAGATCAAAAGTGCAAGGAAAACTGCCTGTATGTGACCCACGCATTCAGTGCTGACTCAGAAAAGGCAGCAGAGCTTAGCTGTTTAAAAAGAAAAAAAAAAAAAGTAGACTCTGAGACCAGTCTGCCTAGGTCTGAGGCCTGGCTTCACCATCCATTGGCTGTGTGCCCTTGGGCAAACTATCTCCTGGTGCCTCAGTTTCTTCCTGTGTATAAGACAGGATGTTGAGAGAACCTATTTCTTAGTGTTGTGTGGGAACTCAGTAAGTCATTACACGTGAAGCTCTCAGAGCAGTGTCTAGTGTACAACAACCAATCAATACGTGTTGGCTCTTGGGTACAGGGTTGCATGCTAAGAGCCCCAGATGTAAAAGTAAAATTCAGTCCCTGATCTAAAAGTAGGCAAACGAGGAGGCAGAGAGGTGAGCAAATAAATTCACTGGGATGTGAGAAGGACTGCAACAGACATTCCACATAACTGAACAAAGACCCAAGGAACAGGAATCCAACACAACCCCTCCTGGTCAGGGAGGCTTTTGAGAGATGATAATTGAGCTGTGTAGTTGATGCCTGAAGAAACAATAGGCACTTGCCAAACTCACAAGGAAGGAAAAGGCTAATGAGCAACAATGGCAGTGTGGGCAAAACACACACACACACACACACACACACACACACGTGGGGTCCCATCAAAGGCCAGGACGCACTGAGTACAGACCAGAACGCAGACTCACAGGGCAGGGTGGCTAGGATAATGCGGGAACATGAACAGGGGCCAAATCCTGGAGAATCTCAGAGTCTAAACGTTGTATTACTACTATTACCATCCTTCAAGTCCCAGTTTGGGTATTACTTCTTCAGGAAGTCCTCCTTGATAACCATCACCATTTTAGGTACTATCTTCATCTGTTCAAGCTGCTATAACAGACTACCACATACTGAGTGGCTTATAAACAACAGAAATTTATTTCTCATAGTTCTGGAGGCTGGAAGTCCAAGATGAGGGTGCCAGCACCATTAGGTGAGGGCCCTCTTCTGGATCACAGACTTCTTGTATCTTCACATGGCAGAATGGGCAGGGGAGTTCTCTAGAGCCCCTTTCATAAGGGCATTGATCTAGTTCATGGGGGCTCTGCCTTCATGCCATGACCACTTTTCAAAGCCTACCTCTTAATACCATCATATTGGGCCTTAGGATTCCAACATATGAATTTCAGAGGATACAAATATTGAGACCATGGCAGATATGTACTGTGGCTGGCATTTCTCCTATTATAACACTATACGACAGCTGCTTAATCATCTTCCACCTTCGGCTATAAGCTCAGAGAGAACAAGAATGGCATTTCTTCCTTCAACACATATTTCTTAAGTGCGTACTATATGCGAGGCAGTGATCCAGACACTGGAGATATAGGGCTATGAAGGAAAAAATTGTGGCAGGAGGATAGGAAATGAAATGGGGTGGTCAGAAGAAGACTCACGGGGGTGATCTGTAGGTAAAGGCCCAACAAAGTCAGGGAATGAACAATACAAACATGTGTCTGAAGAGCATTCTAGACAGAGGGGACAGCAAGTGAGCATCAACACCCAGAAGTGGCAGCATACATGGCATGTGGCTGAAGTGAAATGAGTCAGGGAATGAGCCATCAGACATGAAATAGAAGTAAACATGAGCCAGATGGAATGCAGTCTTCTAGGCTGTTTTAAGGACTTTGGCTGTTACCTTCATTAGATGGGAACAATGGAATGATTCTGAACTTGATAACTACATGATGTAATGTAGTTATCAACAGGATTTCTCTGGCTGCTGTTAAGAATGGACTAAGGAAGGCAAGAAGGAGAGCAGGAAGACCAGGTAGGAGGTTATCATGATAATCCCAGCAAGGGACGATGGTGCCTTGGGTCAGGGAAGTAGCGGTGGAGGCAGTGAGAAATTGCTGGGGTCTGCTTTTATATTGAAGATACAGTCAATGGGATCTGCTGATCACTTGCATCTGGGGTGGAAAGCAGGGAGAGGAGGCTCTGGCCTCAATGACTCAAAGGATGGAGCTGCCATTAACAGAAATGGGGAAGGTTTTATAGCGGCCAGTTCTGTAGAGGATCAGGAGCTCAGTTTTGGAAATATTAGGTTTGAGGTGTTGAAAAACACACCTATGTTTGCAGAGATAGAAGATAAAATTATCCCATTCTCAAAAGGAAAGAAGAGACATAAAATACCTATGAATCAGTTTCATTACGAAAAGAAGAAAACTTCAGGATTTTATTGAAACATCTGACGCTCTGACCACACCCCTGAACTCACAGTGACTCCCAGGGCCCAGGGGTCTAGTTTGAGGGGGAATTCGCAACATCTAGCCACCACATACTATACGCAACTACGAGTAAATCCAACTTTTTCTGCTTTCTCAGGGCACTTCCTAGCTGGTTAACTGGAAAATTGTTTCAAAAATATTTTATCATAAGAATTTCAAACACATGCAGAGGTAGATAGAATAGTCTAATGAACCCCCAGGTACCAATCATGCAGTTTAAGCAATTATCAACACTTGGTCTCTCTTGTTTTAACTATACCTCTACCCACTGCCCACATACATATTATTTGGAAGCATATCCCTGACACCATATTCACCATATTGTGTAATCCAGAAATACTTCATTATGTTGTTCTAAAAGATATGAAATAGTTCTAAAAGTGCTAATATCACACCTAAAATAATTAACATCAATTCTCTGATTTTATCAAATGTAGAGTCACTGTTCAAATTTCTAATTTTTAAAAATTTTATTTATTTATTCATGAGACACACACACACACACACAGAGGGAGAGAGAGAGAGGCAGAAACACAGGCAGAGGGAGAAGCAGGCTCCCTGCAGGGAGCCCAATGAGGGACTTGATCCCCAGACCCCTGGCATCACGCCCTGAGCCAAAGGCAGATGCTCAACTGCTGAGCCACTCAGATGCCCCTCAGATTTCTAATTTGTTGACAGCAATTGAGCAATCTGCCATTTGCTCTGTATCCCATAAGCCTCAAAGTCTCCATTCCCTGCCTCACTACATGCAAGGTGAGGATGGGGTTTATAATTTGAGGCAATTCTCTTCAAACAGTATTCAGAGACCAGATTTCTAATCAGAGAGAGGAGAAAAGTCAAGAGGTAAGCAGAAAGAGTTAGGGGTCCCCCAAGAAAGAGGAGACATAGCTTCTTGACATAAAAAAAGTCAGTTCAGTCATTCTAGGTCCTGGCCATCTTGAGATCTAAGCCTGACTGGCACTATGCCCAAAGCACCTTCCTCACAGAACTTCCTGGGATATGTTGAAATTGCACAATAGACCTCAGTAGTTAGTAATTTAAAGGAACAAAAAAGGGGCACCTGCTGGGCTCAGTGGTTGAGCATCTGCCTTTGGCTCAGGTGTGATCCCGGGGTCCTTGGATCGAGTCCCGCATCGGGCTCCCCGCGGGGAGCCTACTCCTCCCTGTTTGTCTCTGCCTTTCTCTGTGTGCTTTTCATGAATAAATAAAATCTTTTTTTTTTTTTATTAAAGGAACTTAAGAGTATAAGAATAAACAGTCACTATCAAGCTGGAGATAGCCTGCTCAGGTCAGGAACAATCAATCAATGGTAAACTCTATGGTGCTGATTCCAAAGTGAAGTGAGGGGAAGCACACTCTTGAGTTATCTTTTTAGGATCTAAAGCCACTTGAGCACCGAGATACCAGACCAACTGGATCCAGAGAACTGATGATGCTGACCCTTGCCCTCATGACTTTGATTAGACCTGGGCTCTGTTACCTTAGGATGACTTTTGTCCCCCAATTCCAGGCTGAATTTCTCATTGCACGCAAGCCCCTTCATGAATATGTATGAGCCATTAGTTTAAAACTTCCCCAGTTTTGTTATTCCAGGAGACCCTGCTTTGGAAAATACCGCCCCCCCCCCCCGTCCCCTTTACTTGTAGCAAGGAAAATCCTTCCTTTTCCTATAATCCGGCTTTAGTTGTGTCTTTTGCCTCAACACCCACCAAGTAGTGAACAAAGATGGATTTTGGGTAACAAAGATGCCCCCCTAGAGTCGGACCTGCCAAGTCCCAAACTCGGAGATCCAAGACTCAAGAGAAATCTGCCAAATCCCAAACTTCAGAATCCAAGAGCATCTAGGGCTGCTGAGCCAAGCGAGGCCAGGAATGAGGAGCCCAAGCCGTCCCCACACTCGGGGATGACGGCCGGAGCCAATCCCTCTCCACAGTCAGGGGATGCTTGGCCCAAACCGTTAACCCTCAAACCTGAGCCAACGCCCTCCTGTGCCGGCCCCGGGCCAGAGACGCACATTCCGAGACTGACAGCAACCCCGACGCGGGGACGCACAGTCCCGATCCCGAGCCTGCAGAGGCGCTGCCGGAGTCAGTTCCCCCAAACCCGGCTCCAGTCCTCCCACCTCCTCCCAGGGAATGCCGGGCGACCCCCTCGACACTCCGCCCCGCCCAGGAGGCTCCTCCATTGGCCACCAGTCCCCGCTTCCAACTCCTCCCACACGTCGATAGGGCCGGTCCCAGCAACACACACACCTTTCCCCCTCCTCGCTCGGGACGCCTCCGAAAGGGGGCGCGGTCCCGGCCTGACTCACCTCAGCGCCGCGAACAATGCCGCCCACAGCGAGCTCCCGGGCCCACAGCGCAGGCGCGAGAAGCCTGTGGACTACAATCCCCAGAAGCCCCTGCGCCGCCGTAGAAACCGCACGTGGGGTAGGGGTGGCAGTCTGGGGATCCGTGGCCCTCTTGCCGGGCCACCTGTGCTCTGCCCATTTATCTAAAACAGTAATAACAATCCGAATAGTGATAAAATAAGCGAAATGTTAACAATAATTAAGACAAATCATTCTCTGCCCATGATATAAAGGAGGGGCAAGATTCAATATCCTATCACCCGCAAATGAGCAATTATTCCCATTTTAATTATTACTTTTAAGGATTTTATCTATTAGAGAGCACAAACGGGGAGTGGCAGGCAGAGGGAGAGGGAGAAGCAGGCTCCCCACGGAGCAGGGAGCCCAACACCACTGGACTGGATCCCAGGACTCTAGGATCATGACCTGAGCTGAAGGCAGATGCTTAACACTACCTGGGCAACCCGGCTGCCTCCCCCATTCTAATGAAAAACCCTTACAGGTTCTTAATCTGCGGACATACTAATTTTAATACATGCAATTTTTCAATTAAAACTTAAATACCTTTTCCATTTCTATTGAAGACACTCTGGAAAATCTTCCGCACTTGAGAGCTGACAGTCCCATCATGTTTCCCTTTCTCTAGAGAAGCAGAATCAACCACCAGTGCCTTCTGTTTTGAATCAGGGGTCAGCACGAGTCTGGGTAGGTGGGAGTCTTATAAGAGACATATTTCCACAAATCATGAAGACATGGAAAGTTTTTATATTCCCTTGGAGAAGCCTACCCCGTTGGGACTTATTTTTTGCATTTTAAGATTACTGTTAAAATATCTTTTTTTTGTGCCTTCAAGAAGTAAGAAAACTGAATAATTATTTCACTAGAGGCCCACAGTTCTGGCCTGGAAGAAAGGACTGAAAAACAGGTGAGAACATACTCTCTTTTTTGCCAGCCCAGGTCCTAAACCAGGCAGATAATTGAAGAGCCCCCACCACCAAGCAGTGAGCAGGAGCTGAAGTTTAATATCCAGCTATACAGCTTGGTGTTGCAACTCATGGCACATAAAGGGGACAGTGAAGTTCTTCTGGCCTAGCCCTTCACATTAGTTTCATCGGGATCTTAAAAACAAAACAAAACAAAACAAAACAAAACAAAATCTAGTAAGATCTGCCAGAGATGGGAGTCACCCTTAATTTTGGCAGATCTTAAAACAGTCTATTGGATGGAGGAGGATGTTTAACAAATGCCTTGATAATAACTGCAATAACTATGTCAATCTTCCACATCTGTGTTAACTTATTCCCTTTCAGCCTCTCCTTTTTGACCTCATCTTCTACTACTGGGGTTAAATGGGTGATAGGCATTAAGGAGGGCACATGAGCTGACATGTTGTGTTTCGGCGACAGACAGGCAGACGCAAAAGGAGGGCACATGATATAATGAGAACTGGCTGTTATATGCAATTCTACCCCTGAAACTAAACAAACACAAAAAAATTTTCAAATTTTGGAGCTTTTAAAAATAAATAAATAAAACTAGAGGGGAAAAAAAAGAATCTGCCATCATCCTTTGGAAATCCATTTAGTGAACTTTTCAACCACAAACCTTGAGAGTCTGAGCTGCAGGGATGGTGTCTACATTTGTTCTTTGGCTATAAAACTCACTGCACGACTGGAACGATGCAGCTGCTTTTCCAAAAAACACCTGAGATCTTTTTTCCAGGCCCCTTCAGAAAGCTAACCATTTCAGCTATCGCCACTTTGCTTCTGACCCCCAGACATGTTCTTTATTCATTTAGATAGAAAGTGGCCCTTTCCCCACCTTCCTGTAGGCAGCAGAGAGGAGCTCAGCCCACACAGTGCCCCAGGTCTCCCGTCTCCCAGATGAGGAAGTCAGAGTAGAGGGAACACACGGAGGTGTACTGCCCTCTATGAAGCCATGGTTGGGGGTGCAGGTCCCAGGGAGCCAGGATGCAGTGTGGAGCACCAAAGCTCCTCCCAAGTATCCAGACCACCCTCATTTCTGACCATGCCAACAAAAATTATGCAGCCTCTGAAAGTATCTGTCACAAATTTCTCAGTTCATTGCATACCATATATTTGGCAGTAGGTGCTAAGTAAACAGTAGAAAGAAAAGGCAACAACAAAATTATAGAGGTTATGACATGGATCTTTGACCATAAGGCACCGTTCCATCCGATTAATTTTTTAAAAAATAGCTTTACTATTGTTATAAAATTGATATATACTTTGTTAAAAAGTGAAACACATAAAAGTACACGAATATATTACACATCCTGCATCCCACTTACTAGAGATAGGCATAGTATGATAGAGATATCATACTAACCTTTCATAAATTTTTTTCTTTCTCTCTCAATAAACATACACACACAAAAAACTATTAACAAAACAGGGTCATACTAAAATTATTCTACAACTTTCCTGGCTCACAAAATAGTTTATGGGCAATCTTCAATGTCAATGTAGGTGTACTTGAGCATTTTAAGTGATTTTCACTCATTTACATGTGCCTTAACTTATTACACTTGGAGTATCAACATCTTTTTTTCTATAGTAAGAAAACGCTAAGAAACTCAGCCATATGCATACATCTTTTTCCACATGTGCAATTATCTCCCAAGTATCAATTACTACATACTTATTGCCACTTCAAAGACTATACAAATTAAACTTGAGACACTGACAAATTCCTTCTAAAGAATTTTTTTTTTCACTCCTATCAATAAATTCTGTGGTGACTATTTTACCACAGCTATTCTGACAAGTTAAAATGGTATTTCTGATTTTTTCAAATGCTCTAGTATTTTGTCTCACCTGTTTAAAAACACTATAAAATGAAATAGGGCAGAAGTATTATACTCATGATAGCAATAAAACAAATTAACCTGTAAATTCAATGCAATGCCAATCAGCTTTTTTGTTTGTTTGTTTTTAAAAGCTGATAAAATGAGGGGCATCTGGGTGGCTCAGTCAGTTGGGCATTTGACTCATGATCTTGGTTCAGGTTTTGATCTCAGGATCGTGAGTTCAAGCCCCATGATGGGCTTCATGCTGGGCAGAGAGCCTATTTTACACAAAACAACCTGATAAAACGAAATGGCCCTGCAGTTCAGTACAACCTCTCCAAGACAGCAGTTTATCTCTAGGGGATAAAACATATTCACCACAACGTGATATAAAAAAACGTGATGGAGACACATCATCCAGACCTGCCAAGAGAGGGACCCTCCCTCTAATTGTTGCTGGTCTTCTAAAAGCAACTGGCCTCCCTCAACCAATGGCAAAAATCATCTTTCAATTTTTGTAAAACCAATCTAAAAAGTACACACAATATTGGTTTTACTAAAGTGACCACCTTTTCCTACATTTGTCCCATTTGTAGGTATTCCTCCCCTTTCCCCACAAGGAATCCATGTCCAAAACCTGCCCTTGATCCATTCTCACTCGTATTATTTATAAAAACTCCCTCCTGGGCCGACTCTAATGAGAGTGATGATTTTTACTGAGGTCCCTGTCATACTTCTTTGAGGACAGTCTGCCCAGCGACAGACTCTGGAGATGGAAGTGTGAAACTCAAGTGCTCTTCCCATTTCTCAAACTTCTGGATCTTCCTTTCCCATTTCTCAAACTTCTGGGTCTTCCCTTCCCATCTCTCAAACTTCTGGGTCTTTCCTTCCCATCTCTCAAACTTCTGGGTCTTCCCTTCCCATCTCTCAAACTTCTGGGTCTTCCGTTCCTCTGCAGACCAGGCCATGGTGACCAGGTCAGCCTCCACTGCAGCCAACCCCACACATCATGTTCACAAAGTCTTCCTCCTGCGCTGGCAGCCAGGTGAATAAGTTCAGGTTCCATCTCAACTCACGCCTACTTGTCAGGTTTCTCACTTATGTGCACTCGCTGATGATTTCGCAGGCCTGAGCTGTAACTGAAGCCCTTCCCACACTCCCCGCATCTGTAGGGCTTCTCACCAGTGTGGACTCTTTGGTGGACATGAAGACAGGAGCTTCGACCAAAGCCCTTCCCACACTCCTCACATTTGTAGGGCTTCTCGCCAGTGTGGACCCGCTGGTGACCTTGAAGGTGTGAACTCTGGCTATAGCCCTTCCCACACACGTCGCATCTATATGGCTTCTCTCCAGTGTGCACTCTCTTGTGGCTGAGGAGGCCGGAGCCATATCTGAAGCCCTTGCCACATTCGTAACACGTGTAGGGTTTCTCTCCCGTGTGCAATCTCTGGTGGGTGCGAAGATTCGAGCCGTAACTGAATCCCTTGCCACACTGGTCGCACGTATAGGGCTTCTTTCCCGTGTGAATCCGCTGATGCTTGTAGAGACTTGAGGTACACCTGAACCCCTTCCCACACGCTTCACATTTGTAAGGTTTCTCGCCAGTGTGGACCCTCTGGTGGATGAGAAGCCCCGAGCTGTAACTGAAGCCTTTGCCACACTCGGCACATTTGTAGGGCTTCTCTCCCGTGTGGGTCCTCTGATGGATAAGGAGGTCAGAGCTATAAATAAAGCCCTTCCCACACACATCGCACACGAAGGGTCTCTCTCCCGTGTGGACCCTCTGGTGACTATGAAGGTCTGAATTCCGCCGGAAGCCCTTCCCACACTCAATGCACTTATAGGGTTTCTCCCCGGTGTGGACCCGCTGGTGGACGTGAAGGTCCGAGCTGCGGCCGAAGCCCTTCCCGCACTCGCACTTGTAGGGCTTCTCTCCTGTGTGCAGCCTCTGGTGCCGGAGAAGCCCTGAGCTGTAACTGAAAGTCTTCCCACATACGTCGCATTCAAAGAGGCGCTGGCCAGTGTGAACTCGCTGGTGTGCCTGGAGGTACGAGTTGTAACTGAAACCTTTGTCGCACTTGTCACACTGGTAGGGCTTCTGTCCTGTGTGCGACTTCTGGTGGCTGCTGAGGTGCGAGCTGCAGGTGAAGCCCTTCCCGCACTGGATGCAGCTGTAGGGCTTGCCCCCTGGGTGCACATGCTGGTGCTTGTGGAGCGCAGACTTGGCGTAGAACCCTTTGCCACACTCACCACACGTGTAGGGCTTCTCCCCTGTGTGCAGCCGCTGGTGCACCTGCAGCACTGAGCTGTAGCTGAAGCCCTTCCCGCACTCGCCGCACTTATACGGCTTCTCACCAGTGTGGACCCGCTGATGGACCAGCAGGTTGGAGCTGCGACCAAACGCCTTCCCACACTCCTCGCACGTGTAAGGCTTCTTTCCCGTGTGGACCCCTTGATGAATGAGGAGAATCGACTGGTACCGGAAGCCCTTCCCACAGGCCTCACACCGGTAGGGCATCTCCCCTGCAGGGGCCCGGGGCCGGCTGGGCCCTCGTGGGTTCAGCCTTCGGCCCTGACCGCACTCCTTACTTGTAGGGGGTTTCTCACCTGAGGGAGTCCTTTGAGGTCTCTCCAGATGGGCAGTAGGCCTTAGGCCTGGACCAAACTCATATTTATGGGGTTTCTCTCTCGAGGGCCCTCTTGGATGAGTGGGAAAGTGTGAATCTCCCCTGAAGCCATTTCCACATTCGTGTCTTTTCCAGTCATCCTCTTGGGAGTCGGGGCGATGAAGAATCGACTTTTTAACACACTGATCGCAATTACAGGGTCTCTCTCTTTCAGGTAATCCATGGTCATTGCAACAAGGCGATATCCAGTGGAAGCTGTAACTGTCCCCCTCATGTTTACATACTGTATCTTGCCTGTCGAGTTTCTTACACCTTTCTCCAGTGTTCCATGGCTCATTCACAAAGGCTTTCATCCAAGAATCTTGAACAGATACCAGGCTTACACCTTTCCAGGATGGAAATTCTTGATTTTCTGAACCAACGGGTCCCTGAAGACTGGCCACAAAACTATCCATTGGTGAACCCCGAGTGGGTATTCCTGGCCACCCTTGGAAGGGAGAAGCGTCTTCTGAGAACTGGGAACTTTTCCCTTGAAGATTTACTCTATGGTCCTGACTCCCAGTTAATTCACCAGCCACCTGTTCCCAGATTTTCCAGTAGGAGAGCTCTCTGTAGGAAAGGCACTTTAATTCTCTTTCTTGAATATACTCCAGGACTTTTTCATTCTTGTCTCCTATGGGGTGAAAGACAATTCAGAGATGAGAACAAATACAAGACTGGCTCAGGGATCTCAAGCCAAGTCAGGTTTTCAGGCTCAGACTGGTAATCAGCCTAGAGCAAAATCACCTGTATGTATCATCACTACCAGGGCACTTCTTTTGTGTCTGAAAAAAAGACAACATTCTTGTTAACAAGTTTTGAAGCTAAATGTGAGTATGATCCTACTATAACAAACTACATCTCATCATCTACTTGCCAAGAGAGAAAGAAATTCAGAACAGATTTCTGCTGAGAAAATTCACCTCTCCAGTTACTGCCATTGTTGCTAATTATAAATAATAATATCTAACATTATCATAATACTCCCTAGATGCTGACGATATACACCCATTAACTCCTTTCACCCTCAGAATAACATGGAGATAAGGATCCTTACCATTTCTGCTTTACTGATGAGGGACCCAAGGCACAGAGAGGATGAGTAACCTGGTGCAGTCACCCTGCCATGCTGTGAGGTAGGGGTAGGCGAGGTGTCGAACACAGAAGTTGGGTTTTAGAGCCACACTTAGTGCTCTCTCCCAGCATGACTCTAATTCTGGGCATGTAGGAGCTGAACCCAGGGGTACGAACGAAGCAGCAAATCCTCCAAAGTGTACCAGCTGTGTCCCAGTCTTCTGGGAGCATATCTGGTAGGAATCCACATGATACAGCATACAGAGGCATAAAAATACCCAACATATCCCTGTTACTGACTGCAAGTCTTCAGATTGTCATGTTTACTATGTAGTTCCAGATAAGTTAAAAAAAAAAAAAAAATCTGTCCCTGCTTTTTGAAGTTCTTAATGGGTGTGACTTTTACCTTCAGGGGCTGAAATCACATGTATCTTTTTATAACTGAGCACTTGTAGGATATACAGGTTAAAGGGGTTAAATGGGTATAAGTAGGATAGAGGAGTTAACTGGCTTGTCTTACACTGCGTGGCTGTTCTTATCAGAGGGAGGCAAGTCCAGGTACCCCTTGATCACTCTGGGTATGTCCTTGTCTGAAAAGCATGAGGAATTGTGAGAAGGTCGGAACTGAGTAGCAAAAATGAAATCGTAGAACAATCACCTATAATAGTATGTAGTTTCTACAGGTTGGATTAAGGGTCAGAAGGGGCCTTTACATGACAAGTTCCCTCCCTCCCTGCCTGTTCAGGACTCCAAGTTCCAAGGTTCTCTCTCACCTGTGTGTGCATCTCTGGGACTTTCTCTCTCTGTTACCTAAGTCTTTCTGCCTTTTTTCAAAGTGGGTATCTTACCAGGTTTGGAAGGTCGTTGCTCTAAAATAAAAGGCTTAATTAAGCACATTCTTGAGATGCAAAAAATAGTCAGAAAATGTAGCCCAAATCCCAAAACATTCAAGCCTTTGCAGGACACAGAAAGGACTCAAGATTGGCCAAGTGAAACCTCTTTATAACTGGTTGTTCTTTTTAAAAAAGGAAAAAAAAATAATAATAAAAATAAAAATAAAAAAGGAAGGACTGAATCTGTATGCAAAGACCAAAAACGCCCTCTCCCCAGGGAACAAGAACACTCCAATCAAGGTAAGCGTCCATTACCCAGACAATCCCCTTACCCACAGAGAGCAGGTTCCTGAAGTTCTCCAGCATCACATCTCGGTACAGCTTCCTCTGGGTAGGGTCCAGCAGCTTCAGCTCCTCCTCAGTGAAGACCACGGCCACGTCCTTGAAGGTCAATGGCTCCTAAAACATGGAACACCGTGAAACACAAACACCCACCAGGTGAAAGGTAAACCCAGAATCACTAAGGAAAGCAGGCAAGAAAGCAGGCAGTTGCTCAGTCTGGCAGGTCAAATTAAGTTTTGTTGATGTCTGATGCCAATAATGTCAATTCTAACCAACCAATGGTAACCATGGTTACCCAACGAGCAAAGAAAGCAAGGAACACGACTCTCTGCTCAGTGTGAGCACTGCTGAGGGCAATTCCATCAAACTGCAATGCTTCAATCACATGGTCTGTCCATCTCACAATTTGACTCCAAGTGGTAAAATACCAATTTTTCCTCTGAAATAACTGCTCCCACACAGCCTAACGTTAGGAGTGAGGGATCCCTGGGTGGCGCAGCGGTTTGGTGCCTGCCTTTGGCCCAGGGCGCGATCCTGGAGACCCGGGATCGAGTCCCACGTCGGGCTCCCGGTTCATGGAGCCTGCTTCTCCCTCTGCCTGTGTCTCTGCCTCTCTCTCTCTCTCTCTCTCTCTCTGTGACTATCATAAATAAATAAAAATTAAAAAAAAAAGAAAAAAAGGAGTGAGCATGTCTGCACATACCCCAAAATCACCCTCTCTGCCAGAGTGACTGTTCTTCACCAACCAGCCACTCACCCTTCCATCAGCAGCTCGGCGAATCCTGCTCTTTGTGGCCCTAGCCTGCAGCCCCCTACAGACACTCGTACGTGTGTACACACACACACACACACACACACGCCTTTTATGGGCTTCCATGTTATCACTTAACAGAAGTGACCAATGGATATGTTTATGTAACCATGTCCACAACCAGATGAGGCCTCTAAAGCAGCATCTCAAACTGCGGAGTTTCAAATCACACTGTGTCATCCTCGGTTATGAACTGTGGCCCAAGGTTTTTAAGCAGATTGCTCTGGTCCACTGAGGAAAACAATGGACAGCAGTTGTAAATCCTGAAACATGGTGATCGACTATATTGTGATAGCTTCACTGTCTTCACTTAGACTGTGGCATGCCTTCTTGAGAGGGAGACAAGTGCATGTGAGGGCTTTCAGAGTTATACTTTACCTCTGGCCTGTCCCTGGAACAGCTGTAACAAGGTATTACAAGGTACAAGTTGAGCTGATTCTATACATACTTAACTTTTTCGCCAAATTCATGGATACGGTTTTAAGAAATTGAAGTAGCTATAGTAAGGTTTAATGCATGCTTGTCTACATATTACTCATTCCATAAATATTCAGTACCTATAAGACAGTATTAGACACAGGAATTAAAGAGATAAGGAAGAAAATAGCCCTGCTTCCATGGGGCTTGTGCTGGTGGTCCCCAAGCTCACTTCCAAGTTCTACGATTCACGAGAAGGACTCACAGGACTCAGTACATAATCACACTCACAGCTACAACTTTAAAAAACAACAACAAAAAACCCCCAAAAACAAAAACCAAGCAAGATCAGCAAAGGGAAAAGGTATATGGGGTGAGGTCTGGAGGAGGCCAGGTACAACCAGGTGTGCTGCTCTAACAAGTCTTAGCCATGAATAAAACAAAAACTGAGCCCCTGGGTCCTGGCAAATCCCTGAACATGGGGGTGGTCTCAGGGACTCCTGCATGAACCAAGAGGTGAAGTAACCCAGCCACAGTTACACAGCTGGTTAGAGATAGAGGTTTAGTTCAAGCTGAACACACAGAACCTAGTTGCAGAGCCACTGTACTTTAACAGCAGTCCTGTAAAGGCCAAGATGTGTGTCACCAGGGGACCAGAAACGAGTCTATAAAGCAGATGACATTAATACCGTCTACTTATAGAAAAATGACTGTAGGGATCCCTGGGTGGCGCAGTGGTTTGGCGCCTGCCTTTGGCCCGGGGCGCGATCCTGGAGACCCGGGATCGAATCCCGCGTCGGGCTCCCGGTGCATGGAGCCTGCTTCTCCCTCTGCCTGTGTCTCTGCCTCTCTCTCTCTCTCTCTCTGTGTGTGGCTATCATAAATAAAAAAAAAAAAAATAAAATAAAAAAAAAAAAAAAAAAAAAAAAAAAAAGAAAAATGACTGTAAAGCAGGCTCTAGCCTAAGCATTTTTACATGATTGATCTCAATCGTCTCAGAACTCATGGAAAGTGAGAACTTTCTGGAGTATCGGGAATGTTCTCATCTGCTGTTATCAGTAACTACTCACAAGGTAGCTGCTAGCACTATCTCCCCTCCACTGATGAGCAAACTGCGGTCTCAGAAAGCGAATGTTATTTGTCGAAGACCATATACCTAATAAGTCGTGGTGAATCAGGACTGAAGTCGGGCAGCCTGGCTAACCATGCTGAAACCACTCTACTATCCTGCCGCCCCAACGAGATCAGAAGGGCCAAACCAAAGGAACCGACCTCCCCATTCTGGAGGAGTGGCACCGACAGAGTACATTTCTGAGCAGAATCCCAGATCAACCCCAAGACTAGAGGCAGCATAACGATGGGGAGAAAGCTTGGGCCAGAGGCAGCCAGTCGGACAATTAATTAAACAGATGTGGACCTGCCACTAACTCCCGAATCTATATCCAGCTCTGCCTTCTACACTCAGCCCTGCCTACTCAACTACCACCTGGATGTCTGAAAGGTATCGTGAAGCAGAAACAGCCCAATCTGAAGTGAGTCTTTCCTCCCAAATAGTTCTCTTCTAATCTCCCTGGTGTGGGTAAACACAAGTACCATCTACCTTAAAGGCACCCTTCTTTCCTTTTCCTTATTCCTTACATCTAATTCATTAAAAAAAAAATAACAACAACAAACTCTGCCAATTATTATTCCAAAGTATACTTCAAATCTGTTTCTCCTCATCATTACTTCCACCTCTCTAATCCAACTCATCACCATCCTTTGCTTGGATGACTGAAGAAATCTTCTCTCAATTCACCCTGCCTACGTTGCTCAAGACACTTGAGAGTGACGATCTTGTTTCTAAACTGTCTGCTACCTTCTAGAATGCCAGCCCCATGAAAGCGGGGGTATTAGCCGTGTTGCTCCCTGATACATCACCAGGGCTTACTTAGAACAATGTTTGGCCCATAGTAAGTGTCTGACAAATGTTGAATGAATAGAAAAAGGAAGAATAGCAACTCCTGAACTTCAAAAGCATATGTTCAATATGAATAGTAAAACAATACAAAGACGTACAAGTAACTCAGTGGACCAGAGTACAGAATGCAGGAACGGTCCCATCAGAGGAAAGCTAAATCAACTGTTCTTTCTCTTCCTCTGTATACATAACATACTACTAAATATACATATATATATATATATGCATAAATATGTTCAAAAATGTATAAATGATAAAAGTAGTACTTCTTGACTTGCAAATAAATGATAAATATAATAAATGGCACTGTCATGATTGGCTATCCATCTTGAAGAAAATGAAATTAAATGTCAACCTTGGGCAGCCCAGGTGGCTCAGCGGTTTAGTGCTGTCTTCAGCCCAGGGCATGATCCTGGAGTCCCAGGATCAAGTCCCACATCAGGCTCCCTGCATGGAGCTTGCTTTGCCCTCTGCCTGTGTCTCTGCTTCTCCTCTCTCTCTCTGTGTCTCTCATGAATAAATAAATAAATAAAATCTTAAAAACAAATAAATGTCAAAAAAAAAAACAACAAATAAATGTCAACCTTACACCACTTACAAAAACAGCCATATTAGAGATTAAAACATTTTTATTTTTTTAATTTCTTAAAAAAGATTTTATTAATTCATGAGAGACACAGAGAGAGGCAGAGACATAGACAGAGGGAGAAGCAGGCTCCCTGCAGGGAGCCCAATGTGGGACTTAATCCCAGGACCCTGGGATCATGACCTGAGCCAAAGGGAGACACTCAACCACTGAGCCAGCCAGGTGCCCCTAAAACATTTTTTTAAATTCACATATATTTTTTAAGATTTTATTTATTTATTTGAGAAACAGAGAGAGTACACATGAGCAGGGGCAGAAGGAAAGGGAGAAGCAGACTCCTCTGCTGAGTAGGGAGCCTGACATGGAGCTCGATCCCAGGACCCCAGGATCATGACCTGAGCTGAAGGCAGATGCTTAACCAACTGAGCCACCCAGGTGCCCTGACCCCTAAAACATTTTTTTTAAATTTTTATTTATTTATGATAGTCACAGAGAGAGAGAGAGAGAGGCAGAGACACAGGCAGAGGGAGAAGCAGGCTACATGCACCGGGAGCCCGATGTGGGATTCGATCCCGGGTCTCCAGGATCGCGCCCTGGGCCAAAGGCAGGCGCCAAACCGCTGTGCCACCCAGGGATCCCCCCCTAAAACATTTTTAAATAAAAACTATTTAGGTGCCTTTATGGTTAGGCTTAGAATGGGTAAAGCCTTTGGCAGCTGGACATGAAACCACATTTTCAAAAGGGAACTAACAAATCATTTAACTGTGAAAATGTTACACTTCCACATGGTCAACTCACCACTCACAAAGTCAAGATTGAGAGAAATTAACTGTAACACTTTTGATGGGCAAGTTAACAACCCTACTCTTGAAAGAGCACCTTTCATTAATGAAAAATGGGCAAAAGCATTTCATAAGGAATTTGCAGATGAGAAAATACAATTACAGCAAACATAGGGAAGATGCTCATCAGTACCTATTGTGTGAGGAACTGCAAAAGACATGGAAGGTCTTAGCCATACCCCCTCCTCTATAAGATTAGCAAAAATGTTTAGTACTGATAAAGCCTTGGGGGAAAATCTTGCCCCCCTCAGATTTAATCAGAATTCTTAGAAATGTAAAAAAAAAAAAAAAATCACTGCTATGATTATGGGAAAATGAAAGCTCAAGAGATGAGCTAACCAGCAGAATGAGCATCACTGAAGCACAAGCAGTGGAAAGGAGAGCCTCCTGGAATATGATGGAAACCAAAGAGGAGATTAAAAATTAAAGGATAGGGAAGGCAGATCCAGAATTTATACTTTTAATAACAGGAGTTCCAGTAGGACCAAATGAATAAAATAATAGTAACTATTACTAACAGTAATAGTCATAATAGTAACATCCAGGCAGAAAAAGAATTAATGCCAAAAGACTGCAGAGCAAGGATAGTTAAGGTATGACCTTGAAAATGACACTCAGCCAAGACGCTGTCAAGTATAAACACAACAGACCTTTCTGGAAAAAAACTGCTGAAGGAACTAAGAACCCAGAATAAACTCTGCTCACCAGGAGATGAATGGAGAGGCCATGAGAAAAAAGGCCAGCACAAGACTGAAGACCAGTTCTCAAGGTATGAATGATGAATTTTCAGCTCAGGCAATTTGCCATTTGGGCATAAAGGCAACAGACATTTCTCAGCATGGGAATGCTCAGTGGGTACGGCATCTACAAGTTTTCTCTGGGAAATGCAAATTGGGGAATGACATTAAGCACACCAACAGATAAATCAAAATGAAGCCAGGAATGAAGAAACGGGTAAAAAGGACAGGTGGTAGACGACTTCTATATACACAACTGAGACAAGTCCACTGTGGGGATCCATGCTGACAAATCAGAAGGTAATGACGGGGGCACTTGGGTGGCTCAATGATTGAGTATCTGTCTTTGGCTCAGGGCATGATCCCAGGTTCCTGGGATGGAGTCCTGCACTGAGTTCCCCGCAGGGAGCCTGCTTCTCCCACTGCCTGTGTCCCTGCCTCTCTCATGAATAAATAAATAAAATCTTTAAAACAAAAAAAAAAAAAAAGGTAATGACAGTAATTAACTGTATTTTCAGCTCTCAGAGCAAGTTCACCAATCATATTTAAAATTATATTGAAAAAAAGTGACTAAGTTTACAAATTCTTCCATAATGTTTTTCCATAAAAAAGAAAGCTTTATAAAAGAATCTCGCATGTGCTGAAAAAAAATAGGCAGCTAAAATTTTACAATTGCTTTGATTTTTTTCTTTTGATTAAAAAAAATGTTAACACATATGCAGGTATGTACTGTGTGTGGGTGTGTATGAGACGGAGAGAAGAGAGCATGCACGCGCATATCTTTCTACATCCTAATAGCTTCATCCACTTTATCTCACTAGATGCAGCACAAAATCTAGACAAGATAACAAATGAAACTATAATAATCTAACATCAACCCAAAGGATGGATATGGAGTCCACTCCGCTACATTTTTTTTTTCTTCCTTTGCTGTTATGAACAACACTGCAATGATTATTCTGCAAACACTTGCTCTGATTTGGAATGAACCTGTAGACTGGGGGATACTGGAGCAAACATATGTGGAACTAAAGGCTAAAAATGTCTTTTGCAATTTTGTGCAATATACCCGTTTCTCCATTCGGCTCACACTGAGCTCTGATCTTTCAAATCTTTGTCTGCTAAAAAAAAAAAAAAAAAAAAAGAATCGTACCTTGTTTCAATCTGTACTACCTTGACTGATAGAGGTTGATCATTTTTCATATAACTATAGGCCCTTTGTGTTTCTTTTCTTCCTTCCTAAGAATGCTTGAGTCTTTATTTGAACCTCTCTTTCAAAAACAAAGATTATAATTTTGTCATAGATGACATTTTTTCCCCTAATACGATCTTTTTAAAAAATATTTTATTTATTTATTCGTGAGACACACAGAGAGAAGCAGAGACATAGGCAGGGGAGAAGCAGGCTCCCTGTAGGGGACTGATCCTAAGACCCTGGGATCACAACCTGAGCCCAAGGCAGAAATGCTGAACCACTGAGCCACCCAGGTGACCCTAGTATGTTCTCTTTTAACTTTGTTTATGGGGTACTAGTAGGGTGTATTACCTGGAGAATATGACCTCTGTAAAGAAGTCAGAGAAAACGTCCCAGGGAGGAGAAAAGCTCAGGCAGAGAAAGATTCATTATTTGAGCATCACCTCTCTGTATGATTTAGGCTCAGGCCTTTAGATGAAATGATTATTGATTGGCAGGAGAACAAGGTGCGGAATGGCAAATTATAGCCATACTGACCAGGGTTCAAGCCCAGGATTCCTCACTCGTTTCTTCCTTTCTACCATCTCTCTCACATAGCTACTTTGCGCATAAATGCAATGAGCAATGCCATTACTTGCTCAATACACTGTTTTCTCATCTCTTCTCCCAAGGGAGGGGGATATTTTTACGCTCTGACTCCTCATGTGTCATTTCTGGAGAGAAAAGAGATCTCAACCCACCTGAAACTGGGTCTTGTCCTCCCCATCCTGAGAAAGGGCTGAGGCTTGAGAGTGGACAGCTGCAGGAGAAGGAAGCCATGAGAAGGGGTGGCCCCTGCCTGGGCTCACGGACCATCTACCAGGACCCTAGCAATGTCTGCTGCTTCACATGCTGGATTCTTCTCCTCCGCCTCACTTTTCCTCTCTCCACACCTGGTTCCAACTCTCCCACCACACTCCCCTCCTGAGCTCTCACCTCTCTCCCCGGGCCTCAAGGTCCAAGTCTCCATGGTCCCTTCTAGGTTTTCCCAGGGTGGCAGTAATTTTTAATCAGTTCTCCTCTGATCTTCTTAAGCTAAAGAGAAGATCTGGGCCTTCTGTATTCTTGAGGTTCTCAAAGCTCTGACAAGGGAGTGTCAGATGGCTAGCTAGGATCCAAAGGGAGGACCTGTCTCCACCTTCACGTTCCAAGCCTGGTTCGTTCCCATGCTCCAGGGACCTCTGGGCTCAAGAGGGGAACTTGACTTGATCTAGTCCTTTCTTCTGGACCCCAGAGCTCTGGGTCTCCCTTCTGGATGCACACCTTTTGGATATCACTCATTCAGTGGACGCTTACTGAGTCGCTGTATGCATCATCCCTGCTCCAGAAGGACTCACAGTCCACAGAGCCAAGAACACTGCAGATGGCTGTGGACAGTCTGAGAAGTTTCCACTGGGAAGGCCTAGCAGCAGTAGAGTCACAGTGAGACACAGAGCCGTACAGAAGGGTGGAGATGCTACCAACACATTAGTCCTGTGTTCTGTGAAGGAGAATCTAGAGTGTGAAAGCTTTACTAAGGTGATACTGTGGGCACTGAGGAAATAAAAATGATTAAAAATCCCTGTCCTGGGGGTACTGGCTGGCTCAGTCAGAAGAGCATGGTACTCTGATCTCAGGGTCACGAGTACAAGCCCCATGTTTGATGTAGAGATTACATACATACATACATATACATACATACATACATACATACATAAACTTAAAAAAAAATCTCTGTCCTCAAAGATTCTGTAAATTAAGACACAGGTTAGCAATGGCCTTCTAACTCAGGGTTTGTAATCTTTTCTGTTCCATAGCCTCCTTTGGCATGATACTCACAGACTCTTACTCAGAGTAACATTGTAAGTGCATTAAAAAACAAACAGGGGATCCCTGGGTGGCTCAGCGGTTTAGCACCACCTCTGGCCCAGGACGTGATCCTGGAGTCCTGGGATCAAGTCCTGCATCGGGCTCCCTGCATGGAGCCTGCTTCTCCCTCTGCCTGTGTCTCTGCCTCTCTCTCACTCTGTGTCTCTCATGAATAAATAAAATCTTAAAAAAAAAAAAAAAAACAGGATTATTTTAAAGCCTAATTACACTGGAATACAACATTAAAAAAATAATAAAACACCAGGGATGTGCTTTTTTTTTTACACATTAAATATTAAGAATTTATTAACTACTGTATTTTCAAAATAGTAATGAGCAAGTAATATTTTAAAACATCTGTACCAACTATAATATAAAAATATCTATGATTTACATGGATAACAGAGCCATGGGTTCTGATGATACTTTTATAGTTTGTCACCTGCCTTCATAATTAAAAGAAATGCTAATTTTCACTCAACTTGTGTATATTTCCCTCTCAAGTTCATGAACACCCCTGCATTATGCCCATGGACTAGAGTTCAAGAACTCCTTTTCTAAGTGAATCCTTCTCCTGCCACCACCAAGTTGAATTAGTCACTCTGAGACCCTGAACCACTTTAGGTTACTGGCTTGCAACCTTTAACACAGCTGCCCTGTTAAGATCTCTAAATCATCGGGGTGGGGGATCCCTGGGTGCTCAGTGGTTCAGCACTTGCCTTCGGCCTGGGGCGTGATCCTGGAGTCCCAGGATCGAGTCCCGCATCGGGCTCCCCGTATGGAACCTGCTTCTTCTTCTGCCTGTGTCTCTGCCTTTCTGTGTGTCTCTCTCTGTGTCTCTCATGAATAAATAAATAAAATCGTAAAAAAAAATTTTTTTTAAATAAATAAATCATCAGGGTGCCTGGGTGATTCAGATGATTAAGCAGCCAACTCTTGATTTCAACTCCAGTCATGATCTCAGTCAGGGTCTTGGGATCAAGCCCTGTGTTAGGCTCTGCACTCAGCAGGGAGTCTGCTTCAGGATTCTCTCTGCCTCTGCCTCTCACCCCTTGTTTGCACTCATGCGCTCTCACCCTCTCTCCCTTTGAAATAAATGAGTCTTTAAAAACAGAGAGAGAGAGATATCTCTAAATCATCAAGGGAATGGGCCCTTCTCTTTATTCATGTTCTCCATTTTGCATGGGCCTGGCACATGGGACACATTTTACAAATTCTATCAATGGGATGTGAAGCACAGAGACAAACAGAACTCTTGGAACCAGCTCAGAGCCAGTCAGTAGGTAATATAAATACACTGACGGTGAGTTCCCTCCTTTCCCTTCTTTCCCTGATCTGCTTTCTCCTGAGACCCAAGCCACAGGGCAGGTTCAGAGAGATACATACCTTTGGGGTGCCCACTATAAGATATTTCCTGAACTCACATCTCCACTTTGCCCTCAGACCTCTACGTAGTCCACTATGGCAAGCACCTCCCCGTCTCCCAGTTTGTGCACTGCCCTGCACAAGGGACTGCTGTCTGAAGCAAACGTGGAACACTGGGCCACCTACTAACCTCCGAGGTGGAGGACAAAGAGCAGGGGTCAGATCTCTAACATTGTCCTTCAGACCAATGCCATTTAAATTCAGCTCCTCTGGATGCTCCAGGACTGTGCCTGCCTCAGGGCCTTCACTGATGTTCCCTTTCCCCAGTATCACAGACCCTTCACTTTCTTTGGGTCCTTACTCACCACCTTTCCAGTGATATCATCACCTTTTCCCTGAATTCATCCCTAATTATCCTTCTTACTACTGCAAACTCCTCTTCTAGCCCTCCCAAAGCATCTTCCCTGCTTCATTTTTCCCATGAAATTTATCATCTAACCTACTGTTTTTCTTTTTTACTATCTTCCTGTGTCCGCGAGAATGCAATGGCTGGGATTTTAGTCTGCTCCGGGCACAACACAGGTACCCAATACATATTTAAATAGGAAACTGGGACTGAAGTGAACTCAGCCTGCTGATACTTGGATCCTGGGTTCTTTGATGCCAGCAATGGAGCAGAATGGTTTTCTTCTGCCATGCGTTCGCTTCGTCAGTTATGTGCTAAGGACCATGCTGGATCTGTTGGGACACAGTGGTGATCAGGGCAGGCAAGGACCGCGCTTGAGCAGCTACATTCTAGCTGGGAACACATTCCCTGACATTCTACTATGTGTCAGGTGCTTAGGTTTAAAGAAAGATACACTCCTTTGCCATATGGAGCTCACACTGGGGAAAGAAAGAGGATGACCAATATAATTGGTGAAGCAGACAGTGGGACAAAGGGGTAATGGGAATAAGAGACATTACAAAGGTAGAAATAATAGGAATAGATGAATAACTACACGCAGGTGAAAGGAAATCAAATATGAGTCTGGAATTAAAGTTTAAGGAAAACAGGCAAATTATGGCGCTTTAATCCAGAGAGTAAAACGAGAGGCAGGGTTGGGACGTTGCAGGTCTTGACTCTCAATACTGGAGCTGTCAAACGGCCTGGGTGTAAGTTCTGGCTCAGCTGCTTTGTAGCTGTGTTAACACTAGAAGAGAGACAAATCTTTGAATGAGTCTGTTCTTTCTGCTGTCAAGTGAAAACAGTACTTCTTACTCAGAGTTGAAAGAATTGTCTTTTTCACACATATACACATGGATACCTATTTGAATAAAGCTCATAGCCTACTACGTGGCACACAAAATCCTTAGCCAACCTCTATCACTGCTGTTATTCATTCATCCTAGCACTAACCTAGGAATACAGGCACAAAGACACATTCAGCATCTCACCTCAGGGACTATAACAAACACTGCGGACACTGGAGCAAATAAGATGGACAAGATACTTCTTCTTACAGTGCTTGCATTCTGGTGAGTAAACAAATCTACAAATAAGGTGATTTCTGAGGACAAAAAGGGCAATGAAGAAAGTAAGACCAACATAACAGATTCTTGTTTACTAACCAGAACATAAGTTCTCTGGGACAGAACACAGGTGGCAGGTGTGGGAGGGACAACATTAATCAGGTTGTCGAGGACGGTCTCCAAGGCCTGAATGAAAATAAATCAGCCATGCAAAGATCTGGGATAGGAAGAGTACAGAGGAAGGTGCAGGTGCAAAGGCCCTGACTCCCAGTTAGAACACCTCAGCATTCTCATCTGTAACATGGGACTAACAGTATCTACCTCACAAAGTTGCTGAGCAAATTAAATAGTATTTGACAGGTTACCCTATGCCAAGCACTATCTAGGTACTAGGGATACAGCAATGAAAGCCCTTAGCCTAACTGGCAAACAATAAGGACTTAATTAATACACACCATTATAGTTACTGTAATTATTTCTTCCCTCCACCTAGCACAGTCCTGAAGCAGTGTAAGCCTGAGTGATTTACTGACTAAATGAACCAATACTACAAGCCAGGGAGACAGTACACTAAATCAAGACATCAGGAAATTGCCCCAAATTTAGAAAAAAATCATTTTGGGGTAGTAGGGGTGGGGAGGCAGCCATGGCTGAGGGGCTTGTATGGGATTTGTCAAGACCGTGGTATGAAAAGTAAGGTCCAGAAAGGAGAGTCTTGTCTGGGAAAAGAGCTGGCATTGCCATAAAACAGTAAGAAATCAAAATTCTACTTACTTGGAGCTCTAATGTCAAGAGACCAAGGGCTATTCCTTTCTCTTCTATGCAGTTCTGAGAAAGGAACAGTCCCAAGAAGGCAAGGCCATGAAATAAAAAAGAGGCAGGAGAGAACATGATTTTTCACAATCCCAACACACAACAGGGAGAAATCTCTGAGCACCAGTTGAATGTAATCTACCCTTCCTGTAATCCACTCCTACTACCAAGAAGGGGACCTCCATCCCTATGGGGCTCAGACAGACAGGCCATGCCATTCCTGCTGTAGGCCTCATCTACAAGCCTGCATTCACTGTAGCTTCCAGAAGACAATTAGATAGCCAACAGATACATGAAAAAAATGCTCATCAGGAAAATGCAAATTGAAACCACAATGAGATATCACCTTACACCTGTCAGGAAGACTAGAATAAAAAAGACAAGAAGTAACAAGTGTCTGTGAAGATGCGGAGACAAAGGAATCCTGGTAATATAGATTGGTGCAGCCACTGTGGAAAGTAGTCTGGAGGTGCCTCAAAAAATTAAAAATAGAAATACCATATGATCCAATAATCCCACTACTGGGTTTTTACCCAAAGAAATAAAAAACACTAATTTGAACAGATACACACCTTTGTGTTTATTGCATTATGTACAACAGCAAATTTATGGAAGCAACCCAAGTGTCCATCCACAGATGGATGGCTAAAAAGGATGTGGTATTTGTATATATGATGGAATATTACTCAGCCATACAAAAGGTGAAATCTTGTCATTTGCAACATGGATAGACCTAGAGGGTATAATGTTAAGTGAAATGAATCAGAGAAAGACAAATATGATATTATTTCCCTTATATGTAGAATTTAAGAAAAAACACAAATGAACAAAGAAAAAAAAGAGATAAAAAGCCAGACTCTTAAACACAGAGAACAAACCATGGAGGAGGTGAGCGGAATGAGAATACACATATCTTGATGAGCACTGAACAATGTACAGAACTGTTGAATCATTATGCACCTGGTGTATGTTTAAACATTTTTTATTTTTATTTTTTTTAAAGATTGTATTTATTTACTCATGAGAAACACAGAGAGGAGAGAGGCAAAGACACAGGCAGAGGGAGAAGCAGACACCATGCAGGGAGCCCAACGTGGGGACTCGATCGCAGGTCTCCAGGATCACGCCCTGGGCCGAAGGCGGCGCTAAACCGCTGAGCCACCCGGGCTGCCCTTCAAACATTTTTTAAATGCCTAAATATATACCTACAAATATACCATGTTCATGCAATTAAGGCCTTTAGGTTATCTGTTCTCTCCGATGCAATCTCGATCAAAATCTCAATCTTTTTGCAAAATTTGACGTGCTGATACTAAAATTTACATTGAAATGAAAAAACACCTAGAATAACGAAAACAATCCTGATACTCAATGAAGGAAAAATCTGGACAAAATTTGGACTCATTCCTTCTAACATTTATTCTAAAGCTACAGTAATCAAGAAATAGTGGTATTGGGAACCCCAGGTGGCGCAGCGGTTTAGCGCCTGCCTTTGGCCCAGGGCGCGATCCTGGAGACCCGGGATCGAATCCCACCTCGGGCTCCCGATGCATGGAGCCTGCTTCTCCCTCTGCCTGTGTCTCTGCCTCTCTCTCTCTCTCTGTGACTATCATAAAAAAAAAAAAAAAAAAAAAAAAAAAGAAATAGTGGTATTGGCAACAATGGACAAATAGGTCAATGAGAAGAGTCTTTTCAACGTATGGAGTTGGAACAACTGGAAAATTCTTGTGCACCCCTCCTTAAATCATACACAAGGGCAGCCCCGGTGGTGCAGCGGTTTAGCACCGCCTTCGGTTCAGGGCGTGAACCTGGAGACCCGGAATCGAGTCCCACGTCCGGCTCCCTGCATGGACAGTTTCTCCCTCTGCCTCTATCTCTCTGTCTCTCATGAATAAATAAATAAAATCTTTAAAAAAATACACAAAAATTCATGCCATATGGATTAAAGGTCTACTACTTAAAAAAATATTTGAATTGAGAGCGGTGACTCTCATATGTTGTGTGACGAAGTGGAATTCAACCCATGTGCCTCGGGAGCTGCAACAAAGAGACCTAGGACCACTACATGAGCAAAATAATCGCTTAAAACTTGTACGGCGCTTAATAATTCTCAAGGGAACACATACAGAAGGTGAAAAACTTCTGCAGCTCTTCATGGAAAGAACTTCACAGAAAAGTCTGATACAGACTTCCTACAGAAGTGGGTGTGCGGCTACCGTGAAATAATGGCAGATTTAATCCGAGACTGCCTGGACCGGAGTCTCCCAAACCGAGCGAAGCCCTTCTCGAAGCCACCGCTGCGGACTTCGAACTGCTCCTTCCAAGCCTGGGGGCGCCCGGCGCTGCCGGCCCGAGCCCCGCCCCCCATCCCAACCCGGGATGCCCAGCGCATCCACCTCCTCACGCCTCTCCCTCGCCGCGTGGAGCTGTCGAAATCCCCTGGTTCTGACCTCCGCCACTCGCCTCTCCCCCGCAGATCCTAGAGACCCCGGCCCCGGCCCCCGCCCCTGCGGCCAGAACGAAGACCTCCAAGAAGCCCCCACGTCCCATAACCTACTCACCATCGCAGAAGAAATTATGGCAGCGCTGCGGTGGCCGGAAGCGGAAGTGGGCAGCTTGGGTGGACCCGGACTACATTTCCCAGAATCCTCTGCGCCACGCCCGGTCTTATTTAGAATCCAGAGGGTGGCGTAAAGGAGCGTACACCTGGAGCCTCGCCCTAGGCGCAGGTGAAAGGCGGAGGCGCAGCAGCTGTACTTTGGCCTGCGGGAGGACGTGTGGTGTTCTGGCGCTCAGCTTTGGAGCATAACTAACTACACCTTTTTTTCTCTTTCCTTAAAAAACAGTTACTACTCGCTGCTAACATGTTCAGGTTGTAGAAAATCTGACAACACGCTTCAACAAACAAATCCATATTCCCATCACCAGGGGATATAAAGAATTGATGTTTTGGTGTAAATTTTATATATATGAAATATATATTATATATAATTTAATTTCAAAAGCACCGCATGATCACTGATAAGAAAAGTATAATAAAAGGAAAAAAAAGAAAAGAATGTTCAGAAAAAGCAAGGGGGAACGTAAGATAACTAAAAGTCCTCTGTAATCCGAGCACCTAGAAACAAGCATCATTAATATCTTGGCTTGTGTATTTCCAGATTTCCTCCTTGAGTAAATGTATATTTAAAAAATTTTGTCCCCACAATATTGGCATCATAATATTTAGAATTTTTTTTCTCCCACTTCATGTATCATGGGTAGCTCTCTAAGTCACTAAATAATAAATTCATTTTAAGTGGTTGCTGAGGATTCTTTAGTTTTATATCTGTCACCACCTTGTCCACCGATGAAGTTAGACTTCCGATCTCAGTGTGTCAAAACTAGGAAGAGTCATTTTCTTTAATTTCTTCCAATTTGATAGCCCAAACATGCTGTCTCCTTATTGATTGCATTTCTTTGTTCATGGAGATGTGGAATAAATGTCAACATGTCAGTGGTGGGTAGATTGCCTTTTTATGCCCTTTATCCGTTTTTATCTTTTGTTTATTTATTTGTAAGTTCTCCTTGCATACAGATGGTATTGACTCTGTCCCATATGATGATTTTTTCCAGTTTGGACTTCCATATAGAAGTTTTTAAAAACCACCAAAACTTTATTTGATCAAATTGATTAGTCTTTTCATTTTGGATTCTGTATTTTTCCGTATAATTACAAAGACTTCCTTCCCTGGTATCCAATGAGTACACATCTATATTCACTTCTGTTCTAAAAATGTTCCTGAGATTTGTTTTAATCAGGCATGATAAGACATAGATATAGAAATGATAGTCATGAAAAATCAAGCTTATACTCACAGATCCCTAGAAACAGAAGGTATGTCATTGCTGCTCAGGACCTCATGGAGAAGGCCCAGGGTTGGTCAGGAGACAGAAGAGAAGAGGAGAACATAGTCTAGAGCCTTTATTGGGTTTTCATGGGAAGGAATGGGTGAATCAGAGTAAATATGATGAATAAGTTTAGGATTGGATAGTTTAAATAATTTTGATGGGCTCTGGGACATAGGTGTGGTCCCTGGGTGTCCAGTACCTGGTCCTGGGTTGATTTAGGGCAGGGAAATATTGTGCTGGTATGTGAGTTTGATAAAGGACATAGTTGGGGGTGTGGGCTCTGGATTGTTGTTTGTTTGTTTGTTTTGTATATCAAAGACACCTTCATAAAGTAGTTTGCAATCTATAAATTAGCTAGCCCTAGGAAGGGGTTATCTCTCTGGGATCAAGGCCTCAAATGCCAGAACACTGAAATACAGAAAATAAGAAGATATAATCAACTCAACTTATAGTGGTTTTATTGTTCTATTTTATTCCTGTGTGATTTATTTCCGTATATGGTGTGAAGGAGAGATCTACTTTTCTATTTCGCCAAATGGTTGTCAAGTTTTCTAAACAAAATTTACTGAAAAATACATAGTTTCTCTACTGATTTAAAATGTAATCTTACTCATTTACTACATTATTGTTTATAGTTATATATTTTCTGGGATACAATTGTTCCAATGATAGAGATTGTCTTTCCGTGCCAGGATAAAAGATTTCAAATAGAGTTATTACTATTGTATAATATATTTCTTTTTTTAAAAAGATTTATTTATTTATTCGGAGAGAGAGAGAGGCAGAGACACAGGCAGAGGAAGAAGCAGGCTCCATGCAGGAAACCTGATGTGGGACTCGATTCAGGATCTCCAGGATCACACCCTGGGCTGCAGGCGGTGCTAAACCGCTGCACCACCGGGGCTGCCGTGTATAATATATTTCTTTATCTCTCCCTCTTTATTCTATTTTTAAAAAATTTAATCCTAGAAATTATAGCATTCTCTTTTCTAGATGGACCATTTAATTGTTTTGACAAATTCTAAGATTTGTCAAGGACTCCTGTTGCTTAGAAAAATAACCCAATCACAGCATTACACGCCTCCAGGCATGTGGTCAAAACCCATCCTTCTTTGCTTGAGTGTGAAGAGTTTCAGTTCCCAGCCCAAGTCCTGCCATTTTTACAACTCTCTGTCTTTGCTGTGGTTGATCACTCTGAAATGTCTGTCCCCTTCTTCACTTTTAAAACCTTACCCAGTTTTTAAGACCAATTGAATAGCACTTCTTCCACGGAAACTGTATGAGTTCTATGACAAATGAACAGATCAGCCTCTGGTTCAGGAGAGTTTCATGGGAGTACATTTAATGGGATCTCATTTTGGGGTTTTCTCATTTCCTTGGGAAATCAATAAATTGGAGTGTTTTTACCTGAATAACTAAGGAAGAACCCTTATGATATGAGGGTATATGACTCTGTCCCAAGGTTCTAGATGAAGTCTTAGCCTTCACCTTGTTGTGAGGATCTCATACTATATATGAAGTGGTATAGTATCACTTGAAGGTACACAGTGATAAACAGAAATAAATTAAGTAGAGAACATAAAACCAATGAAACCAAAAGTCAGTCCTCTGGCAGCATTAGTAAAATTGATAAACCAAGAATAAAAGAGATGACATTGCCAAAATCAGAAATGAAAGAGAGAATATCTCTACTGCCGATCATACAAAACCTAAAAGGGTTATAAAAGAACATTATGAATAATTTTATACCAACAGATTAGACAATTTAAGTGAAATTAACAAATTCCTAGAAGGGCCTCAATTATCAAAAACTACTCAAGAAGAAATGGAAAAAATCTGATTAGACCTATGGCAAGTAAAGTAGTTGAATTGGTAATTAAAAATCTGTCCACAAAGAAAAGCCAAGTTGAAACAGCTTTACTGGTAAATTCTACCAAATATTTAAGAAGGTAAAAATACTAATCAGACACAAAACTTGCCAACTCAATCTATGAGGTCAGTATTACCATGATTTCAAAGTCAGACAAAGATATGAACAAAACTATAGACCATTATTCCTCACTGAACAAAGACATAAAAATCCTTGACAAAATATTAACAAACTAAATTTAACTATCTCATACTAACTGGGATTTATACCAGGAATGTGAAGTTGATTTAACATGTGAAAGCCAAGTAATGTAATACATCATATAGGATAATAAAGGGCAAAAAAAAAAAAAAAAAAAAAGATCATCTCAGTAAGGTGTAGGAGAAGCACTTGATAAATGAATGTTCATGACAAAAGCTTTTAACAACATAGAGGTAGGAGGGAACTTCCTTGACTTAATAACATAGTCTACATCTAACAGATAAATTGAGAGACTAGAACTCAATCCTTTTGTTTCTTGCTGATTTTTCAACAAAGATACCAAGGTTTTCTTAAAGTAGCAATAAATCCAAACACTGCAAAAACTCAGTATCTCTAGATAGGGTTAAGATGGGCAAGGAGTTCAGAATTGTTTTTCTAATGTAATAGAAATGAAAACAGACTCTTAAAGCTTTCCTGTATCTTAGACACAACTTCCATTATCTCTGACAGTCGGCTACCAGGCCTCTCTCACACGTCCACACTAGAGAAAATAGTGGAGTTGTTATCTGTATTCATTCACCTAAATGCTCTTTTTACTCTCCCTGAATTTTGTGTTTTTAGATCCCAGTGAATTAGTGACCATTCTAATGATCAGCTGAGAGTATCCTGAATGCAGGAGGATCTGGATCTTTCTTATATGTTCCAGAGATATCTGTCCCTCTGTGTAAAGGCATGTTTCTGTAAATCACCAAGCTCCCTGACAAGAGAGATTCCATCTAGTCTTATATCTTAAGCCCCAAAGACTGTACAGTTTAGGAAGTACCCTTGTCATAAACTGGTGGCTCAGGGAGGTCACTGAGCAAGGTTAACATCTTATCTCCTCATCATTTCCTGGATAACTCAATAGTAAATCATTCCTTTTCCCCCAGTCCGGCCTTCTCGGTTGATCATTCAAATGTATTAAAGCCTGGGACAATACTTTTTGGTCCATCTAGCCAAAGTGGTTTTACCTGTTAACAATTTAATCTGTTGCTTTAATATTCTTTTTTTTTAAATTAACCCTGCTATTTGCCTGCTATAGGAGAGATGAAACTTCCACTTCATGGCATATTTTTTTTGCCCAGTCTGGCATATCATGACCTTTGAAATGTGATGCCCAATTACTATCTACTCAATGAGGGTATCCATATGCAGTATTGTGTTTCCCTAATCCCCTAATGGTGGCAGCCTGGCTCATATGGTGGCAGGAGATAGCCGGGGTTAGGCTAGATGCAGTGCCCATAAAAGCCAAGGCATATTTAGAACCCCTACTTATGAGGGAAGGGGGATATAATCAATTTTCCAATTCCTCACCACTTGGGTGAACCAGTCCAGTGAATGGTCCCAGTTACTTTTGTCAGTTGCCTTGGGTGTTGTTTAGAACATACAGGACAGGCTCTTGCTGCATTAACTAAAGGCAATCCAGCACCCCTGGAAATATGCCATCACACCTGGGTACTGCAACAGCCACTCTTTCTATGCACTCAATCTGTCCTATCTACTGTCAGTAGCTAAAGCTTGTACCTCAGCTAGGGCATCAGCTTCCTGATTGTAAGAGGGTATCAGCACCTTCTTAGCCAGGACATGGAAAACAGTGAGGTCTGTCTTAGGCTCTTATAGATGAACCCAAAGTCTTTCCATATATCTTGACTCTACAAGAGATTATTCATAATTATCCACCCCTCAGCTTCCCATTGTCTGAGCCATAGGGTTAATCTTTTAGAACAGCCCAGGTGTCAGTGTAGGAGGGTTAACAGCCAGGGCTCATGAGTAAACAATCACCAGCCCGACTGCTCTGAGCTCAGTCCACTAGTTTATGGTTTCTTTTATCATACAGATGGTGTCAGTATTGGGCTGAATAGGACTGCAGTCTATATGGGGTGGGTTCCCTTGAGTAGACCCATCTGTATACCAGGCATCAGCAGGAATCTCCCCTGTCCACTCCTATGGCTGTGGGTCCGCCATAGGAATATGTGTGGGGCATCTAGAGGATATATATACTCCATAAGGCCTAGCAGTACCCCCATTTCCAGAGACATGGACTTCTGAACAGGGCACTCCTCTGCTGCAAACAGATATGCCACTTAATCAACTGGGGGTTTGAGCCATGGTAAAGGTGGTCAATGAAACATATATTTAACCACCCTTAATAGGGAAGTTATTATCACAATGTGTTGTTCCTTAATAAGAGGCTCCACTGGAGGAGTGGAGTGCTAGGAGCTGTTGCTCTATGAGGGTATATCAGCTTTCTGCCCATTTCAAGAGCTTGGACCAAAATCTTGAGCAAATTGTCTCCGTCCCTTGTTTCTGCCACAGTGCCCAATTCATACCTTCTGGAATCAAATGGGATCCCTACTTGACAGATGCCCAGAGCTTTAGTCTGCTTCACTAGTATTTCTGCCTTCTCAAAGGCAGCCCTGTCCCACACATGTCCTTTCTTTATCAGGTGATATAAGAGATGCAGGCACTGTACCAGGTGTGGAATAAAAGTCCTCCATAAACCTTAACATCCTTACAAAGGCGTGCACCTCTTTCATGTTCTTAGGGGTTGGGTAGGTTTGCATTTTATCAATCACTGCTTCAGAGTAAACACCAGTCTTACAGAACAAGACAACTCCTAGAAACTTTACAGTGGTGCCTGGGCCTGGAATTTTCTGTGGGTTCATTGCCTAAGCTCTCCCTTGCAGATGCTCCGATAAAGCCTACAAGGTGTGCTGCAATGGAGGCAAATCTTCATATGCTAACATTATAACATCAATGATAAATGTTGTGCTATATATATTTTACCACAATGCTTTAAAAATGGAAACATAGGATGTCTTGTAATAACATAACATAAAGGCTATTCATGTGTGTAAATACACACACACACACACACACACACACACACACACACACACACACATTGTATGTTCCTGACATTTCATTGATGTGAGGAAGGAAAAGAGAGACAGGTCTCAGGCTACCACCCCATGACATACCATGGGGGCTATGCAAATAACCTTGGGGGAACCAGTTGAAAGGTCCCTTGTCACCCTTCCACGTAAAGGCATTGATCTTGTGACTCAGTGGCCAGGGATATTCTGAAAAGGGCATTTGCTAAATCCAGCAAAACATAATACATTCCTAGGATGTGGTTAAGGTATCTAAGATAGTGACAATGTTGGGCACAGCCACATGGATGGGGAATGCTACCTTATTCAGTGTCCAGTAGTCCATCAACACCTACCATGAGCCATGTGGTTTTTTTACTGGACATACTGGGATGTTGAAACTACTATGGGCAGGGTGTAAAATACCCACCCAGTGTAGCTCTTGGTTTCCCAATGCACCCAGGCAGTTTATATTGTTTGATATTTACCATTCTATGTGGAGATGGCAGGCTTATTTGTTCCCAAGTGACACTTCCCCTCAGCATGAGTTTGATTACTCTAACCTGGAGGCATCAAAGATTTGCAGAGTTTGATGAGGATATCAATGCCCAATATGGTCTCTGGTATTGGAGAGATAAAAACCTCATAATCTCAGGGTGGTTGGGAATGCCCAAGAGGATCCTTCTGACCATAACTGTCTGTCCTGTATAACTATCAGTGGCACTGAAGGGGACAGAAAAATCTTTGGCAGTTACCATATATTAAAATACATTTAGCTTCAGTATCCACCAGAGCTGTCACCATTTTATGCATTTTTGGAGGATCAATGAATAGTGAACCCAACATGGGACCTCTGATCACCTCCAATGGCCCTCACCTGGAGGCAGTCTTGGCCTGTGCCTTATTTGGGAGGGAGGCACCCATCCCAAATAAGTCTGTATCCCTGAGGCCTCCTCTGGAACAGGGAGGGCATAAGGGATGATAGGAGCGGATAAGACAGGTTTTAAGGCTCAGCATTGCTCAGGTTTTAAGGCTTTCCATAGGCCAACCCAATCTATCTGTTTAGGTAGGGCCCCTGCAATGAGACATTGAAAGCAAACATATTTGCTTTCAGGTTATTCTGACTAGACCCCTGAGATAGGCTTTTGGCTTTCTGGGCTTCCTCTCTATCTAGCCTTCCCAGTCACCCATGTCCATTCCTGAGACCTATCCATTTCCCCCATTTCAGTAATGGATTGCCCAGCATAGTAAATAATCTTGTTCTATAACTGGGCTCAGCAAGGATACCAGTGTTGGGGGCAAACTGGAGAATGTTGGCTTTTCCCCTGCAGTGAATGTATTCTGATCAGGGCTTTCAAAGACAGAAGCATAGATCACGTATCTCATTCCCAGATCCCTGAGAATTTGCTATACCTCCTCTCTAGATTTCCAGGATCCCACATGCCCAGGGAGATAATTCCTCATTGCATCAAGCCTCCCTGCAGGATAAAATAATCCAGCCTATAAGGAAGTGAGTACCCTGAATTCCCTGGGCATCACGCAGATGCTGCCAGAGAGTAGGGTGTGTGGTGATGTTGCTCATTTTCTCTGCCTCCTGCTGGGTCAGAGAAACACCACCACCCCCGGTATCCTATAGCCACAACAACCATGCCAGAATATTTTCCCTGGCCTTTGCTGAAACTTGGCAGCTATATATCAATAAGCTCAGTGGGAGTGTATTCTCTCAACATAAATGTTTCCTGAAATAAAGGCTGTTACGCTGCTTGGGATTGTCGTTGCTGTGCTTTTGTTTTCTGTTGAATTAGGGGTTGGATGGCATGGGCAATTCCATCCCCTTCCCTGTCAATCACTATAACCTCCTTCTCTTCATTCTCATCATTCTCCCAGGGATTCCATGTCATACATCCTAATCAGGCTTAGTCACAAGTGCCCAGGCCTTAGTTCAAGGCAGCTTGTACACTCCTAGCCTTGCAAAAGGGCATGTGAAGGTCTCTAACTTATTATCCTATGCTCCCATCATGTCTGTCAGCCCAAAGCCACCAGACTAGTGGGCATTCTCACGTTCTTTTCTAATATAGCTTGTCTTCTAACTTTCCGACATGAGCTTCAGCCTCCGGTTGGCCAGTGGAACTACGCACTAAGAGAGGCCAGTCCATGTGACCACCATATGTTTCCCTTCCTTGCCACAGAGCACAATGCACAATACTTGAACAAGCACACCAGCTGGCATTTTCAGGGCGTCCCTATACTCATGTGATGGTCCACAAGTATCTAACACATGGGCCACTCCTCCCCACAAAGAGGCCAATGGCCAAATCAGGATTTCTGCCATGGATGCTTCTTCCGCAAGACCCATTTCTTCTATCTTCTGGTTGTCTTGCCAATTGTTGGTTCACAACTTCTAGGAGCTTCCCTGGTGTAATCTAAAATCAGCCCCAGTATTTGGAGTGCCAGGAAAAACCAAGGAGATAGGCCACTCCAATTTGGTAGGTGGCAATTTTAATAAGCAAAGGGAACTTACAAATGAGGCTTGTCTTGGGTGGCTGAAAGACAAGTGGATCCCCACATTCGCCCTCCAAATCTTCAAGTTTTTAAAGAGGCCCTAACTGTGCTCAGTCATGTATACTGTGCAGGTGTTTTCAACACCACGTCATCATTCCAAGACAATGTCCTTGGAGCAGCCTCTGAGAATGGGAAAGGCAAGTAGAACCTACAGTCCAAGGACAGGAGAGGGGGTGAAGAGCCTCCAAGTGTCTGTTTCCAGGCTGGTCAATCAGCAGTCATGTCTTTTTTGATGACATTCCCCGAAACCACATATCCAACAAAGGGCTAGCATATAGAACATGTAAAGAAACTCAATAGTACAAAACTAAACAATATAATTAGAAATTAGAAAATGGGGAAGAGAGGAGCAGACATTTCTCCAAAGAGCGTACACAGATGGCAAATAAGCATGTATAAACATGTTCAACTTAATTAATCATCAGGGAAATGCAAATTAAAAGCACAGTGAGTTATACCTCCACATCTATTAGAATTGATAAAGTAAAAAATAGTGACACCACCAAATTCTGACAAGGATGCAGAGAAACAGAATCACTCACATTGATCACTCACACCACTCATGATGGTACAACCGAGTACCAATTTGGAACATTTGGAAGTTACTTTAAGGCTAAGTATAAAATTGGGGCAACTGGGTGGCTCAGCTGGTTGAGCCTCCAACTCTTAGTTTCAGTTCAGGTCATGATCTCATGGGTTTTCAGATTGAGCCTCACCCCTGGCTCTCTGCTCAGCAGGGAGTCTGCTTGAGATTCTCTATCTCCTTCGCCCTCTGCACTCCCCCCACTCTAAAATAAATAAATAAAGCTTTTAAAAAAACTAAATATGAAGTCACTTTATACAACTTGACTCTTGGGACTTATCCCAGAACAATGGAAACTTATGTTCACATAAACACCTATACACAAGTGTTCATAGCAGCTTTATTTTGAAATAGCCCAAACCTAAAAACAATCCAATGGGTGAATAAAGAAACTGTGATGCATACGGATCATAGGCATATACATACACATGCATACACTCAGCAATAAAAATAAATATACTATTTATACATGAGACAAGTTGGATGAATTTCCAGAGAATTATTCTGAGAGAAAAAAAAATGTCAATCCCAACAAGTTACCTACCTTTTGTATTATTCCATTTATAAACATTCTTGAAATGACAAAATTATAGAAACAGACAATAGTTCAGTGGTTGCCAAAGTGCAAAGTGGCGGGGGGGAGGGTGTGGCTGTAAAGGGGCATTCTTCTGGCGATGGTGCTGTTCTATATCTTGAGTGTGATGCTGGATACATGAGCCTACACAGAACTGCAATAAAATTGCACAGAACTGAATACACACAGCCAAGCACAAATGAGTACAAATGAAACTAAGGATTCTGCATGTGATCACTGGATTCTATCAACATCTCTGGCTATAAATTCCTATATTAAAACAAAAAAGAATCTCAAATTAATAACCCAAGTGTTTCCTTTAAGAACACTGAAATTAAAGCAATCAGGAAGAAATAAGAGATTAGAGTAAATAATGAAATATAGAATAGAGAATAACATTAGGGAAAAATCAATGAAACCAAAAGTAGGTTCTTGGCAAAGATCAAGAAAATGTACAAATCTTTAGCCAGACTGAATAAGAAAAAGAAAGAAAAAGGCTCAAATTACTAAATAAGAAATTAAAGAGGGGACATTTCTGATAAAAAAGGGTTATACAGGAATACTATGAACAACCATATACCAACAAATTAGATAACTAACAAATTCCTAGAAAGACACAAATGATCAAATTTGACTCAAGAATAAGTAGAAAATCAGAATATACTTATGATGGGGGAATTAATCATTTTTAAAGGAACAAAGAAAGTTCCTGAATTAGTGGCAATTCTTCACAAACTCTTCCAAAAAATATAAGACAAGGAAACACATCTCAATTCATTTCTAAGGCTGATATTGCCATGTAACAAAATCAGACAATGATATATCTCAAGAAAACTATATGCCAATGTCTTTTATGAATACAGATGCAAACATTCTCAATAAAACACTAGCAAATAAAAACATCATGTGTAAATCATGCATCTGATAAGGAGCTTATATCTAGAATACAAAAACAGTGTTTACAGTTCAATAATAAGACAACTCAATTTTATTTATTTTTTTTAATTTTTATTTATTTATGATAGTCACACACACACACAGAGAGAGAGAGAGAGAGAGGCAGAGACACAGGCAGAGGGAGAAGCAGGCTCCATGCACCGGGAGCCCGACGTGGGACTCGATCTCGGGTCTCCAGGATCAGTGGGACTCGATCCCGGGTCTCCAGGATCGTGCCCTGGGCCAAAGGCAGGCGCCAAACCACTGCGCCACCCAGGGATCCCCGACAACTCAATTTTAAAATGGCAAATGAAGGGACCCCTGGGTGGCTCGGCGGTTTAGTGCCTGCCTTTGATCCCGGAGTCCCACATCTGGCTCCCTGCATTGGAGCCTGCTTCTCCCTCTGCCTCTATCTCTGCCTCTCTCTCTCTCTCTGTGTGTGTGTGTGTGTCGTGAATAAATAAATAAAATCTTTAAAAACAATAAAATGGGCAAATGATTTGAATGCACATTTTTTCAAAGAATAAATACAAATGGGCAATAAGCCCATTAAAGGATGCGCAATGGGTTATTTAATAAGCCCTCAGGGAAACTCAAGTCGAAGCCACAATGAGATACCACCTCACACTCACTAGGATGGCTAGAATAAAAAATACAGATGATAACAAATGTTTTCAAGGATACAGAGAAATTGTAACACTTGCACACTGCTGCTGCTGGAGGTGTAAAATGCTCCAAGTCACTTTGGGAAACAGTCTGGCTGCCCCTCAAATATTTAAACATAAAGTTTCCATACACTTGGAAATCCCACTCTTAGGTACATACCTGAGAGAAAACATATGCTCCCACAAAATCTGTACATGAACATTCATAGAAGCCTTATTTACAATAGCCCCAAAAAGTGCAAATAAGGTCATGTCTATTAACTTATGGATGGATAGAGAAAATGTGCTATATTCATACAGTGAATTATTATTCAGCAATAAAAAGGAATGAGTTGTGGTACACTTTGCAATATGAATGAGCCTTGAAAACATTATACTAAGTGAAAAAAATCAATAATGAAATTTCACATATTGTATGATTCCATTTATATGAAATGTCCAGAATAGACAGCCTTAGGGGCAGAGACATTACTAGTTACCTAGGGCTGAGGACGGGGTGAATGTTGGAGCAAGATGAGAAGTGACTGCTAATGTTTACAGGGTTTCTTTTGGGGGTGATAAAAATGTTCTAAACTTGATTGTTGTGATGGTTGCACAATGATGTGAATACACAAAAACCCACACCAAATTGTGCATTTTATTTTTATCCTATTTTATTTAAATTAAATTAATTAACATAGTGTATCATTAATTTCAGAGGTAGAGTTCAGTAATTCGTTAATTGCATATAACACTCCTTATATCACCCAGTTACCCCATCTTTCCACTCCCCTCCCCTCCAGCGACCCTCAGTTTGTTTCCTAGAGTTGAGTCTCTTATGGTTTGTCTCCCTCTCTGATTTCATCTTACTTTATTTTTCCCTCTCCACGCAGGCAGAACTCTGGAAGAAACGAGCTCAGGAGGCTCAAGCAATTGGCTCTGTAGCCACTCTCCTTGGGGGAAGATCTGAGTAGAGAAAGACCAGGACCACTTTTAATACCAGCGAGGGGGGGGGCTGGGTGGGGCTTTACACCTGCTTCCCACACATCACTTCCAGTGGCCAGATTCCTCCCAACATTAACTTGATGTCATGTTTAAAGTTTGGGACAAACTTTGATTTGATTTGATTTCATGTTTACTGTTTGGTACAATTTAAGGTAAGAACTTAGAACTTTTGTGACCCAAATATATTTAACTCCATTTAAACACTTAAAACCATTCTAGGGCTGTGATTCTCAGACTGTGGGCCTGAGCCAGTGGCATTGTTGCAAACCCCCAAACCTCAGGCAAGGCCTGCTAAATCACAAACCCTGGGGTCAGGTTTCTGGGCACTCAGAAGTCTATGTTCTAAGAAACCCCTCTTCTGATTCCGATGCATGGCAAAATTTGAGAACTACCTGTGCAAGAGAAAAGAGATTTTGTTTTTAAAATTAAGATACATATTGTACAAATAAAATTATCTCATACTCTCTCTCTCTCTCAAATAAGTAAAATCTTAAGATAAATACTTGGATTTAATGGGATTAAAATCATGGACTACACTGCATGTTTATGAAAGATAGCCCTGGGCCTGTGATTGGGGGAAAGCTTCTCCTGACCCTGGCCAGACAATTATTTTCAGAATCCAACAGCCCTGCATCTGCTCACTCAGACTTCTACTTTGAAGTGGTTATTATCTCTACTTAATCATGTTAGGTGGTATGTGGGCTCCAAATCCTGAACTGCATGTTTAGAAGATTCCTCCAGGCATCCTCATGCATCTTCCTAGGAGAACAGTCTCTTCTGATTAAAACTACTAGAGCACAGAGAACAGGGCAGAACAGGGATAGAGATAAGACCTGGGAATTATAATTGAATGTGGTGGACATGAGGCCATGAGGGTCCTGTTCTACTGGAAGCAGAAGGTAATTGTTGGCAAAGGGGGGAAATAACAGCCCCACAGAGGGAATTTGTTTCTCCCTTAAGCTAAGTAACATAGATTTTTATCCTATGGACATGTAGGAACCAATGTCAATTGCTAGTCAGACAATGCCTTTTCAAACCTTTTGAAAAAACATTTCAAATGTCTGCATGATATTCCATCATGAATAAGCCAAATTTTTCTATCCATTTCACTAAAGTTGACATTTCCTTTTTTTCTTAACCAATTTTTATTATATTGTAGTGATTCCATGGGCATTTCCATGGGCATTTATCCTTGTCAAGGAAAATTGTTGGAGCTAAGGATCTAAGTATTTGAGTGGCTCTTGATATATATTGTTAAATTATTTTCTAGGAATGCTACCTAAATTTATGCTGTCTTAGCAGTATGAATGGAAATGTGGGTTTTATTTACCAAATTGTGCCTTCTGTACCTCCATCTCTGGAATTGGATTGGATTTTTTAAAAAACCACCTTCTTTTAAATTTGATATCACAAATGAGGTTGAACCTTATTTTCATACATCTTAATCACTGAGTTGGTTGTGTGTGTATATGTGTGTGAAGAAGGTGGGTAGGTGATAGCTTTGCTGTATAAAATGGTGTCAAGAGAAGTGTTTTGGGTTCATCTCTGAAGCAAAACTTTTTGGAGAGTCATCTTTGGTGATCATACAAGGTAGGTTCTGGCCCCACCTGTAGAAGGTCCTCAAAGAGGCTGATTTGGGAGCACCTGAGTGGCTCAGCAACTGACTCATGGTTTTAGCTCAGGTCACCATCTCAGGATGGTGAGATCCAACCTCACATCAGGCTCTGTGCTCAGTGCAGCCTGCTTAGGATTCTCTCTTCCCTCTGCCTCTGCCCCTCCCACCCTGCTTGCCCCCATTGGCTCTCTCTCTAAAATAAGATAAAAACGGAGAGTGAGGCACACCATGAGACTTAACTACAGAAAACAAATTGAGGGGTTGCTGGAGAGGAGGGGGATGGGGTAACTGGGTGATGGGCATTAAGGAGGGCACGTGATATAATGAGCACTGGGTATTATAGGCAACTGGTGAATCACTAAATTCTACCCCCGAAACTAATAATACACTATATGTTTACTAAAGTGAATTAAAAAAATTTTTAAAATAAATACAATTTTTTAAAGAGGGGCCAATTTTTCTCTCTACATCCTGGGGTATTGGCTAGGAGATGCCCTCACTTACTCTACCCAGTAGATTTTAAAGACAAAAACTATGAAGCAAGACCTTGAGATGGGAGATGAAATTCTTAAAAGGTTTATTCCTAAGTTCAAAGGGGGATATGCCTTGGAGATGTGCCTTTGGATGCAGAGAAGTGCCAGATGTAAGAGAAAGTCATATACAGTGAAAGACTGTGTCCACGATAAACAAAATACGGACAATGTCTACAATAGCCCTATTTCTATCTGGTGTTGTCTGAGTTACGTATCTTCCATAATCAGAGCTGAAAATGTCAGATGCTCACTTTCTGAATCCTCCTTGTAGGAAGGGTGGCTACATTATTTAGGTCAAACGTTCTGGGGTGACCATGAGGAAGATGTTTCTTCCTGACAAAAAGGAAATCCCTGCCTTCCTGCTTAGGATGTTCACTGTATGAAGATGTGATGTTGGAAACAGTAATATTGTGCCCGTGAAGAACAGGTGAGGAGAACAGCAGAAAAGTAGATCCATGTGCTCAGCGTCATCCTGAGAAAATCCTGGAAACATCTATCTTCAAAATTCTTTTAAGAAAAAAAAAACTGTAATATCTGGAAACTCTTCATAGCTGATGATGTCCACTCAATGAACAAGAACCAGATGGGACTTTCCCTGAGGATCCTCCATAGTACCCACTCCTTGAATTCTTCCATAAAATAAAAATATATAGGATAGTCTTTGAAGTAGAGAATATATTTCAGTTGGGTTTTCCTTGAGCTAAAGTTAAGGCAGTCACCCACCTCTTCTGACAACCTTTTAAGAATAAATTGGTGACACCTAGTAGTTTTATCACACTGATGTGAAGACCCCTCTCATAAATCATCACTGTCACAGACTAAGTACCTTTCTTAAGCACTCTTGATACTACATCTCACAATGGATCTATATAGATCTACCTTGGTCTAGCTGTTCATGACTAAAGGTTTGTCAATGCTCACAGTATTCCTGTCTGGCTGGTGGGAATTTCACTTGGGCTAGTAGTCCCTTTGGCTTCTGTAACACCACCAAAATGTTTCTGAATGTGTCTTTACTTAGTATCCACAAGGTATTACAAGCCCATTTCTATTTTTCTGCCAGAACCTAAGCTACTTACCAAGGAACCCATCACTGTAGCACGATCACTGGTTCCCCAGGATGAATGTGTAACCCAAGAGGCTGTGCAGTCTTTCATGGTGCTAATGCTGCTGATTCCAATTGAACTTTAGTTTTAACCTAGTCTCCATCTCCTTTTTTTTTTTTTAAAACATTTATTTTTTATTTTTTATTTATGATAGTCATACAGAGAGAAAGAGAGAGAGAGCCAGAGACACAGGCAGAGGGAGAAGCAGGCTCCATGCACCGGGAGCCCGACGTGGGATTCGATCCCAGGTCTCCAGGATCGCGCCCTGGGCCAAAGGCAGGCGCCAAACCGCTGCGCCACCCAGGGATCCCCCTAGTCTCCATCTCCTAAACATCTTTATTCTAACTCAGTGTCTTCTGATCAATTTGAATGTCTTCTAAACACAAATCCACAATTTTAGTTTCATTTAAAGCTAGAAACTTTAGTTTTCCTTTTATTAAAAAACATACAACTGGACTTAGTCCAGGAATAACAGAGAACAGTACTCCTCAAGCAGTAGTCATCCCATCTTCCCGTTTGGTGACAGAGCCAAACTGGGCACTCGTACATGGGTACAAGCTGCACCATGTGGGGAAGCTGTGGTGACTGGGTGTCCAATTTCTTGGGAACACATCTTGGAACTGGGTGTATCATAGACAGGTCTAGATGACAAATGCTATCAACAACACCTAAAATCTATCACCAGATTACGAAAAGAGATTTCAACTTCCTCTACCCCAGTGCAACATAAATACTAAAGCAGAGAGTATACCCAGTTATCAATGGTGGACTCTCTATACAATTAGTAGAGAATAGTAGTATCAGAGAATACAAATAAAAGGCTTTGGTATTTCATCAGAAAAATATCCTTTGGCTTTTCTATAGATTTGATTCCTTTTGAACCTAATCCCCACTACTAAAATTTCAACACATTCCACTTATGATCATATCTACATATTATTACTATTTTACATTGTATAGTGACAGGTGGTGACTACACTATGATGAACGCTGAATTGAATAATGTATAGAATTGTCTAATCAATGTTGTACACTTAAAACTAACATAACATTTTATGTTAATTATAGTTCAATTTTTAAAATAACCAATTCAGGTTACTGGCATGTCTTAAAGTTTTTCAAAAGTACAGACAAACCAGGTACTTACACCCACAGAAAGTTCCAGCCTGCCACAAAATGTCCCATAGGAGTAGCATGGTCCTTGTCTGTTCATAAAGCAAGTAACGGTGGAGAAAAATGTGGACAGACCAAACATAAAGCAAGAGGAAGAGTTTATGGTCAGAAAACTTATGAACCTGTCTGATCTGCAATGAACCAAAAGCATAGATATCAACAATCCAGACCTGAGCAAATACTGTCAGAGAATGAACTCATAGAACCTAGGAAACGAAAAGGAACAATACCCAAGCAAATATCCAAATTTCAAGAACTTGATGTTTTTGATTTTAAGAGAGATAGCTGTATTATGTTACATAGGAGGCTATATATATATACACATACTTAAATCAAAATATAGAAGGTGAAGAAAATGTTGACTTATGGGTTAGGCAGAAGAGAGGGCTATATTGGAAACTTTGCTGCTGTTTTGTAAATGAATAAAATTCTATGATGACAAATTCTCTATTTAATTAGTATAAGTAGAAGGTCAAGCCCACCTAACACCACAGAGTCCAGGGAACACAAAGGCTAGTGGCCCCTGGCTTCTCAAACTACCGCATAGCTCAGGTGCAGGCACAGCTTAGGATTGCCAAGACCTAGGCACTTGTCTCAGACTTGGAATCAGAAGAAATCAATGTAGAAATATATTAAGAAAATTAATTAAGAAACTTTGGGAACATTAAGGAACTCTCATAGGCTCCACAGCATAATTCTGGCAATCATTCCTGTCTATAAATCTCAGAACATGATCTTACCACTTCTTGCCAATTCTTGGACCCACCTAATGTCCTTTCAATAAACTCCTTTTTCTGAACCAATTGGCTAGAGTTGGCTCATGTGCTTCCCAAGTAAGAACCCAGGCTGCTACAATTTGTAAAGAGTAATGAGCTATTTACTGATGTGATCCACTGAGTCTTCTACAGTGAAACAGTCCAGGTGCAGCCTGTCAACAAACTGGAAAAAATACTGATTTTTCAAGATAAAGTTCCAAAGTCATAGGTAATTTAACAGGTCTAGTCAAGTATGTTAAGTAAGACATACAGAATAGATGCTACTGATGGAATGCAAAATCCAAATGATTTAAATACAAAGGTGTATCTGATAACAGTATTTAAAAATCTGGATCTCCCCTCTTCCAGATGAAATATCTCAAAAAAACAAAAAACAAAAACAAAAAAGAAAAAAAAAACAGAAAACAAAAAACACATTTATCTTTTCAAGCCTAGCAGTAAGCTGAAACATCAAACCACAAAACAAGGTGAGAAGAGTGCAAAGGCAGTAAAGGCTGAGTAGGAGTGTGGGAGGAATGCATAAAACTATAGTCAACACTGCTATATATTTGAAAGTTGCTAGAGTTCTCAGCAGCAGGGAAAAGAAAAACCCATGGTCCATATCTATATGAGATGATGAATGTTAACTAATTGTGATAATCCCTTCAAAAAGTGTGTAAATCAAGTCATGCCATGTACCCTAAACTTACACAGTGCTGTAAGTCAACTATACCTCAACAATGCTGGGAAAAATGAAAAATTGGTTCTAGGAGAGTATTTCCTAATATCTAAATAGTTAAAAACATTTTGGTCACTTTTCATTTATTTCTAATTTCACTGGAGTATGGTGAAAGAAATTTAGCTTGTGAAATCTCTATAAATTCTTCTATGGCAAAGTACAGCTTTACTTTTGTGAATTTTACAGACAATTTTAATGCAAGGGACATAAGTCATCACACACACATATTTATGTATACTGTATATGCCATATGCCATACATATGTCATTAAAATCAAGCTACTGATTCCCCTTTTTAACCTTAAATTTTAGGTTCAAAAGTTTAATTATATATTTTTGGCATGCTGTCATATGCCTTAAACTTATTATTGATACAGGAATTTTTTTTTGATACAGGAATTTTTGATGGACTAACTATAAATCAAAGGAATTTTTTCCTATAAGGGAAATTATTGAGCCAATGATATAAATTACCATTTATTTATAAATCAAATCTATCTTATTTCAATACACTTGAAAATCCTAAATCCCCACTTAGAAACTGATATTATACTTATGATTTAGTGCACACAGATCACTCATATTCAAGGTGGCCAGAAACACATACACATATATATAGACACACACTTAAAAATTTCTGCAGTTTTAAAAATTTCATACTTTCAATGAAACATTTTCAATGTCTACTGAAGTGATTGCTTTGTAATAAATCACTTCCCAAATCTGAAATGTTTAGAGCCCTCATTCTTAGCCCATTTGGCTTTATGCTCATTTGTACAATCATGGCTTCTTGCCTTTGAAGTAAGATTCAACATGCCCAATGAAACATCCTAGCGCTGGTGCTGGTTTTATCTATAATTTTGGGGGAAAGAAGACTCGTCAGATCCCACTGCTAAATAAGAACTTTTCACCATTTTATGTCTTCTCCAAAAGGCTGTTCCTCTATCTGTCCATTCCCCGACTGATTGAAGTTCTTCTAGGGTGTGTGTAGAGCCAGTTTTCAGCCATCAACAACTGTTCCCCAGAAATTCAATCACTGCCATATGTTCTGTACTCTGGCCTAATCCTCAGAGATGGCTCCACTTACAGTCATCTCATGGGGACAGAATTTTACTAAGGGAAACTCCTATCAGATGTCACTTTCAGTTTCTCCTTTTTCCTCCAGAGAATTCATCCCTATTCTCTGGTCTCCCATTTAAACTCTCAGCTTACTTTTTACTAACTCTCTAGGATCAGAGGTTTCAGGCCCATGATAATCCACAGGATTAGAATTTATGATTTAGGGGCAAAGGCCGAAAAGACATATAACCCACATATTAGAAACCAACAAATAGCTACAAATCTTACCTAAAATTATTCTTGCAAGCTTAATTTAGGTGATGAGCACTTAGCCATGACAGTGCCCTCCCACTCAGAAGACTTTCACTTAGGAAACATATTCCAGAGGAGGTAAAAAAAAGAGAGGTAAAAAAAAAAAAAACTACATGGGGGTTGGGGTCCCTTAAAATAGAGCTCCTTGGGATGCCTGGGTGGCTTAGTGACTGGGCATCTGCCTTTGGCTCAGGGCATGATCCTGAAGTCCTGGGATCGAGTCCTCCATCAGGCTCCCTGCATGGAGCCTGCTTCTCCCTCTGCCTATGTCTCTGCCTATCTCTCATGAATAAATAATTAAAATCTTTTAAAAAAATAGAGCTCCTTTATACTGCTTTGGAAATATAAAAACATGCCCTCTACACAACCTGCATATTTTTAATTGCTCATATAGAACCCCTTCTGGCCTAAATTTCCAGTTCCCCATACCCAGGGAAATATTTTCTATGAGGAAGATCCCTGGGAATCCAAGTCCTAAGGAGTGACCTGCTCAAACTAATCCAAATAGAAATCCCAGAACTCTGAGCAATCTCTATCTAGTCACCTAGTCTTTCCTAAATGGTCAAAGATGGGAATCTTTGGCTTACTCTGTTTTTGACTCATTTTTACTCTCCATATTACTACAGTAAAACATTCCAAAAGAGAAGAAAACCAGGCATAAACTTAAAAATCAAATAGGTGTACCAAGAAACCATTCTGGATTTCAATTTCAATTCTGATCCATACACAAATATTACAATGGTTCTAGAAATTAATGTTTTATTCTCTTGGCCTGCATTTTTTTTTCACTTTATATCATGGCCATTTTCCTAATCTTTATGAAATCTTCACATATAATAGAAAGTGCTGGATAAAATAGATAACAAACTACCTGCCAGGGAAATCGTGTCATAAAATGATACTGAAATACTGTTTTCCAGCCTAGACTCTAATAACTAGCAATTTTCCAATTTTCTCAACATGCCCACCAGCGTTTGCATTCTCATTTACTCTTTATTGTTGAAGAAATCTACATCACTTTCAATTGCTCCATAGTGAGTTGCCCATTTAATGGTAATTTTCTCAGATTCAGGTCAGAGTGCTTTCTGCAAGGAAAAGTGCCAATATTTATTACTTATGTGGCAATGTGTCATAACAGCCAAGTTTGATTTTTTTAATACAAAATTGCTAAGCAAAAATACGTGCTTCATTGTTTTTCTTCTCCGGAACAAACTTCCAGATACACAACAAAAGGTTGATATTTGAAAGAAAACAAGAAGGAAGGAAGGAAGGAAGGAAGGAAGGAAGGAAGGAAGGAAGGAAGGAAGGAAGGAAAAGAAATGCAAGGAAAAGGAAAAGGAAAGAAAAAAAGAAATATACTCTGGCTGAAAGATTTCCAAACTAGTTACATTCATAGGGTTTCTCCTCAGTATGAGTTGCCTGATGCCTAATAAGTTTAGAACTATTAATGAAAGCTTTCCCACATTGATTACATGTAAAGGGCTTTTCTCCGGTATGAGTTCTTTGATGTACAATAAGTCGAGCACTCAAGCTGAATGTTTTTCCACACTGATTACATTCATAGGGTTTCTCTCCAGTATGAGTTCTTTGATGTTGAGTAAGGCATGAACTCTGCCTGAAGGACTTCCCACACTGATTGCACTCATAGGGCTTTTCCCCAGTATGAGTTCTCTGATGTACAACAAGAACATAACTCTGGCTAAAGGACTTCCCACACTGATTACATTCGTAAGGTTTTTCTCCAGTATGAGTTCTCTGATGCATAACAAGGTGAGAACTGCGATTGAAAGACTTTCCACACTCGTTACATTCATAGGGTTTTTCTCCAGTATGAGTTCTTTGATGTGCAACAAGCTGAGAGCTCCAGCTGAAGGATTTTCCACACTGATTACATTCAAAGGGTTTTTCTCCTGTGTGAGTTCTCTGATGGGCAACAAGTTTGTAACTTTGACTAAAGGACTTTCCACATTGATTGCACTCATAGGGTTTCTCTCCAGTATGAATTCTTTGATGTGCAATAAGTTTATAACTCTGGATAAATGATTTCCCACACTGATTGCACTCATAGGGCTTCTCTCCAGTGTGAGTTCTTTGATGTGCAATAAGTTTGTAGCTCTGCCTGAATGACTTTCCACATTGATTGCATTCATAGGGCTTCTCTCCAGTATGAGTTCTCTGATGCACAACAAGAACATAGCTCTGGCTAAAAGATTTCCCACACTGATTACATCTGTAAGGTTTCTCTCCAGTGTGAGTTCTCTGGTGAGAAACAAGGTGAGAGCTCCGGCTAAAGGACTTCCCACATTCATTACATTCATAAGGTTTCTCCCCTGTATGAGTTCTCTGATGTGCAACAAGATGAGAGCTCCAGCTGAAGGATTTCCCACACTGATTACATTCAAAGGGTTTCTCTTCAGAATGGTTTCTCATGTTTTGAGCAAGCGATGAACTCTGGGAGGTTTTACCACAGTCATATTGACTCTCTTCAACAGGTATTCTCTCTTGTTCCTTATGGGATATACTGTGGTTCAAAACTTGCCCACATTCCTTAAAATCTAAGGATGTTCCTCTTGCATGTATTTTCTGATGTGTATTTAGAGGTACATCATGATTAAATGATTGAATACTGTCACTAAATCCATAGGATTTATCTTCTGTTTGAGTTCTTGTAAACTGAATAAGGTGAACGTTCTGGGGAAGATTTCCACATTCATTATTCTCATAGAGTTCCTTACTGTCATCAATCATCTCATGACTGTTTACAATAGAATTATAATGCAACTTTTTAACATGTGAGGCATGTTTATGAAAATGGTTTCTTATGGGTACCATCTGGGGTGAAAGAAGACTGGAACTCAGACCACTTTCCTCTTCAAGTTCATCACTTTTATAGACTCTCTCATAAGTAATAGCTTTCCTGTGAGTAAATGCCATTTCCTTCAAAAGTGTCTCTTGTTTTTCCTGTTGCTTTTCCAACTGGTCCCTACAATCCTGAACTTGACATGACGATAACCAAGGATCATCTCTTGTCAATCTTTCTAACTTCACTCCATGGGATGGTTCATCATTAAAAATGTTCTGTTTTGATGTTGATGCTCTCCTTCCAAGTGAGGTTGTCAAATCTAGAAGAAAACAAAATAAAACATCCTAGCCAAAAAATGTTGAAGTTGGAATACTGGGGGAAAAAAGCTGACAAGCAAATATCCAAAATATATATGGATTCATTTTCAGCTGTGGACCTATAACCTGGATTAAGAAAACAGAAGGGTGGGATGAAGCAGTAAGCAGAGAACTATCACAGCCCAACAGTACAATGATATTAAAATTCAGGGTTTCTGAATAAAAAGACTTTAGATACTAAATATCTCCATATTCCAAAATAAGATCACCCATGAACAATCTACAGAATAACAAAAATAATTTTGCAAATCTTAGCCAAAAAAAAGAGTCCTTTCTACCCTGTTTAGTGCTAGACACATCTTCACTGAACTAGAGAACAGCATCTACATTTCCAGGAATTCCTGGCACGAAACCTGCTAGCATAGCTGTGTCAGAAAGACATGGGCAAACTACCTTGTGAACCAAGAAAAACAATGAGGGCACTGGTATCTCAGGTTTCCTAAATACCTTAGGGGCTATTATGGCCCAATAGATTCCCGAGGTTCCAAGTGAGAGAGAATGGAGATGAGCTCAGACAGAAGCCTATGTGGTTACGAGGTCAAGCAACAGAGAGTATACCTGGAAAAGGCAGCAATGTATACAGTCCAGTAGGAGTGGGAGATGGAGAAATATGTAGCATGGCCTATGGGGCTTTTTGAAATTAACCTTCAATATCTGCAATGATTCCTAAGTGTCTGTTTCTCACCTGGATATGTATGTTGGGAAATGTTTATATTCACCCCTTGCTCCCATAGGAGATTGGACCAACATAGGACTTAGGGTGTCTGCACTGGGGACAAAAGAAACTCACTGCAGAATTTGGTCCCAGCCTTTGGTTTTTAGTAACTATTAAGACTGCACAAGCTCAAAACCAAGAAGCTATACCTTTGCAATCCTACAAGTTAAAAATGCAATCTTCATTGGGGAATAAAAAGCACAAATGCACTCTGTGTGTGGTCAAAAATCATTCTGACTTTTGAACTTCATAGCTCTTAATCAACTGGATCATTTCAATATACAAACTTCATTAATTCTTACCCCAAGAGACCAGGTCCCTGTGGTTCTCTAGGATCACATCTCTGTCCAGGATCCTCTGAGCAGGGTTCAAAGTGCCTTCTTCCTTTTGAGTGAAGTCCACAGTCACAATTTTGAAGTTCACTCCTTCCTAAAACAGAACACACATTCCTGCTCATCTGGACATCATTTTCTTCCAATGTTCACAAAGGAGGAAAAGTTTGACAAACAGAAGCAAGAACATTTGATGGCCTAGAAATTGTCCTGAGACTGTCCAAAGGATTATAGTTAAGGTGTACATGTGCCTTTTACATAAGCCCCTTTGGGTTTTGGATGCTGGATCTATTTATACAAGCCCAAAAAGGAATACCAGATCAGAACAGATATAAATTATTTTCTCTCTTGTTCACCTTGAAGAAAATGCTTCTTCTAATTATGCACTGGTGAATATAAAATTCCCCCTTAGGAATTCCCTCCAAATTCCCAAGAAGCTAACAAAACTGGGTCAGTATACTTTTTCTGTCAAAGGTCAGAGAGTCTACATTTCAGGCTTTGCAAGACATACGGTCTCTATTACAACCACTCAGCTCTCCTGCAGCAAGAAAGCAGGCACAGAAATTATTTAAACACATGCGTGTGGCTTATTATGACAAAGTTTTATTTACAAAAGCAGGTGGTGAGTCAGAACTGGCCCACAGGCTTTACTTTATTGATGCTTGAAATAGAAGATAAAATGTAGACCTTGATGAAAGGCAGTATATATAGGTTAGGAGCACTGGATTTGGAAAAGAGATGGGTTTCCCCATCTATTAAAAGCAAAGGTCTGAATTTTAAAAATAGATATCTAATCTGACCATCAATCTTCTAAGAGTAGTTTATCCCATCTCTATTTATTAGGCTGAATCATACTCAACTCATTGGATTGTTCAGCGAATTCACTGTATGATATATGAAAAGCTATTAGCAGTTTACTAAACAAGAAGACAAAAGCTGGCAAATGGGCTAGATGGGTGATGGGTATCAAGGAGGGCACTTGTTATGATGAGCACTGGGTGTCGTATGTAAGTTTTGAATCCCTGAATTCTACTCCAGAAACCAATATTGCACTGTATATTAATTATCTACAATTTAAGTTAAAAAGAAAAATTTTAAGATTAGATTTGAGAACTCTGAAAAATTAAGTGACTGCCAATGTAACCTATATCTTTAACTCTCAGCCTTGAGATGACAGTTGTGTGTTGTCCACACTCAGAGCTGCCCTGTAGAGCCTTTAGGGGACACACTGTCATTATTGTCATGTAGAGGGGGGTCTTGGACTGCCTCCTCTAAGCAAGACAGAACTCATTTCCAAGAATACTGGGCAGGAATTTTGATCCACTAAAGGGCTAACGGTGATTTGTCCTTGTCCAAAGGCAGCAAAGGCCAGAGAAGTGGAATGCCACTTGCCACGAAAGACTTTTTTAAGCACAGTCCTGAGCTGTGCTTCATGAACAGGATAAAGTCCCTGAATCCCACATAACTCCATGCAAAATGCTGCTGTTCTTGCATTTTTCTAAGTTGGGGCCTATATGTTTCACCTTTTGAGGTTTTGAAAACCTCAAAAGTTTTCATAATTAGCCCCAAACAAGATTCAGAAATATCATTTGCACATTGCCACCTATGTCTGAACGTGGATCTATAGGTATTTTCTCAAGCACCGGTTCATATTTCCTTTTAATAAACACTCCCCTACTTCTATAATGACAAAATCCTATAGCTTCAACATCATCACCAAATATTCCCTCTATATCCCTGTTAATGGAAACCTACATTTCCCCCAAAACCCTCTCCTCTGCAGGCTCTGCAGACTCATTATTGCTTGGCATCAAAAGGGGAGGGTGTATGTCTTCCCAGTTACATTGAAAGTCACTCCATTTACCTTACTTCTTGGATTTTTGTCCTACCAACTACTTGAACACCAACCCCCATTTGCTGAAAATGTATAATACCTCGGAGTTATCCTCTACTTCAACAACTTGTATTATCTCATCTTGTACTGTCTCTAACATTGATCTGTAGAGTGCTGATAATAAATAATATAAAACTAATTGACTTTTTAAAATATATATATTTATTTTATGGGGGAAAGAAAGAGAGAAAGAGAATTTTTTTTTAAGATTTTATTTATTTATACATGAGACACACAGAGAGAGGTAGAGACACAAGCAGAGGGAGAAGCAGGCTCCCTGTGGGGAGCCGGAAAAGGGATTTGATCCCAGGACCCTGGGATCACGATCTGAGCCAAAGGCAACACTGAACCACTGAGCCACCCAGGTGCCTCAGGGAGAGAGAATTTTAAGCAGACTCCATACTGAGCACAGAACCCAATGCAGGGCTCGATCTCACGACCCTGAGATCAGGACCTGAGCCAAAGTCAAGAGTCAGATGCTTGACTGCCCCACCCAGGCACCCCTAAAACTAACTGGCCTTAATGAGGCACTTCCTGTATGGTATCAGGCTGTGAGCTAAGCACGTTACATAAATCATTCATCTAATTCTCGCAAGGCCCCTGTGCAAAAATACTAGTAGCAGCACCTTTTTTCCAGATGAAGAGCTCGAAGGATAGAAAAATTAAAATGTATGTCTGAAGTCAGCAGCTGGGACATGGCCTCAGCTTTGTGTAACATGTTCTCAGTCATCAATGCCTAGTACTAGCCCAACTCCCAGCACGCCACTCTTAGGGTGAGACCTCAGACCTTGAAATAGCTAAAAAGTACTCTATCTCTCAAGTCACACAGACAGAATTCTCTGATTATATCAGATTGCTCTCCCTTATTCTTCTCATTCTTTAATGGTTTGGGGCCAGTACTCGATTCAAGTATCTACTATTACCATCCACTGGTCTATATTCTTTGCCTTCCCATTTAAAGCTCCTTTCATCCTCTCCATTTAATTATTTAGTTTAGAGTCCATAGATCATTCATTTTAATTTTTCTAACTGATATATTCAAAAATTATCTTTTTTTAAAAGATTTTTAAATTTACTCATTCATGAGAGACACAGAGAAAGAGAGGCAGAGACACAGGCAGAGGGAGAAGCAGGCTCCCTTCAGAGAACCCGATGTGGGACTTGATCCTGGGACCCCAGGATCACGACCAGAGCCAAAGGCAGACGCCCAACCGCTGACCACCCAGGTGTCCCATATTCAAAAATTGTCTTTTGGGATCCCTGGGTGGCGCAGCGGTTTAGCACCTGCCTTTGGCCCAGGGCGCGATCCTGGAGACCCAGGATCGAATCCCACGTCAGGCTCCCGGTGCATGGAGCCTGCTTCTCCCTCTGCCTATGTCTCTGCCTCTCTCTCTCTCTCTCACTGTGTGCCTATCATAAATAAAAAATAAATAAATAAAAAATAAAAAATAAATTGTCTTTTAATTAGTACCTCACCCTATGGGGCTTTCACTGAATGTACCTAACTGCAAGAGCGAATCTCAATGTCATATGATCTACAGAATGTAGTTTCCAGAATGTCACTGGGAAAGAAAACTCACAAAAGCAGCTGGATGGAATATTATTAGGGGTCACTATCTCGGACTGATCCTTTCAGACTGACCGCAACCCTGTTAATAACTCCTGAAGCTGCTGGTCTCTCATAATCCAATATTACTGTTTCAGCCTTCTCCACTCAAGTGGAGAAGTACGTCTCCATTCCAATTCCCACCGTCATGCCCAATCAATAACAACCTGATTGCTCATAGAGATTTCCAAGACTTTGAAGAATTCCCTCAACCCCATTCTTCCTGTACGGGTCCTCCCTCCTCTGCAGAGCCAACATGTTCACATGAATGAATTCAATTCCTATGGTGCTAAGCAAAGACTCTGCTTTGAAGTTTTAACTCCTCTCTCTCCTTTTTCTCCACTTACTTCTTCATGCAACCACTCAAAGAGAGTCAGATCTTTTCAATTCTTTAAAGGGAAAAAACAAAAAACAAAAAACCCTCAATCTCAAACTCCCTTGCAGCTATCATTGTCTTGGATATTTGAGATGATAACTAAGTTTTTGTAAAAGTCATCCATGTGTACTTCTGTTTCCTCACTTTTTGCTCACCTCCCAGCTCAGTAACCTGGTCCCTGCTGCTGACTAGCCATGCACATTTCTCAACGTAGAGAGGCCAACTCACCTGGGATGGAATGGCCAGTGACCCGGCATCTTCTCTTTCAACCTTGATAATGATCTCCTGAGGAAGGAGAGAGTCCTGAGAAAGCAAAACAGATGAGTAAAAGGAAAATAACCAGGAAGCTAAGTCATGAATCAAAACTTACACTGTAAGTAGGGCTAGGATTTGAAAAACCACCTATTTGAACACATCCCACCTACAAAACTTTTGCTCCTCCCCATTGGTAAGTTCAAGCTTACCATGTAGAGAGACAGGAGACATCTAGAGGAGCAACGAGGCACCGGACATGGGCACTGTGGCTCTTCCAGGTGACCCTGGCCCAGCCACCTGCAAAATGGAAGTGAGTGACCCCAGACACTATGTGGGAGAGAAGAACTGTACCATCATGTTGTCGGAATTCCTGGATCACAGAATTACAAGCAAATAACACAGAATCACAGAATACAGCATGACTCAAGAATCGTCAAGAAAGAGGTCCAAAAATTAACTTCACAAAATGTTTGGCAAAAAGCACCACACACAACACAGGCACCACCCTCAGTAAGAATCTATAGAGTTAAGACTTGTTCTAAATCAGCAAAAGAAAGGTACCTTTAATAGTACAAGGCACAAAGGAAAATGCACATGCAACTCAATAGGAAGAAATGAAAATGGCAGCGCATACATCAAAAAATGCTCACCTCTTTAAATCAGGTGATATCAAGTCTTTGTTTCTCTAACTACTTATCCATATATATTAGAGGCTATAAATTCATGCTGATGCCTCCAATTGCAATTCAATAACACACCTTATTCTAGCCTTACTGCTTTCCATTTCATATTTCTTGTTTGCCACAACTGTTGGGACGATCTTACTCAGGGAACACGGGTGCCCCTTCCCTTTAATCAAGACTGTGTCCAGCACCTTTTGGGTTAAAGTTTTCAGAAGGAAAACAAAAAGGAGACCAGTCTGCTCGGAGTCAACTCCAAGTCCATGTCCTTCCTCACCCCCAAGCAAGCAGCTGAAGCTATCACTGTCTCCTGCTTTCACTCCTCACACCTCTGGTGTTTTTTTTTTTTTTTTTAAAGATTTTATTTATTTATTCATGAGAGACACAGAAGGAGAGAGAGGCAGAGACACAGGCAGAGGGAGAAGCAGGCTCCATGCAGGAAGCCCGATGTGGGACTCGATCCCGGGTCTCCAGGATCACACCCTGGGCCAAAGGCGGCACTAAACCGCTGAGCCGCCCGGGCTGCCCACACCTCTGGTTTTTTAGCTGCTTCCACAACAGTGGGCTCCGGAAGAGCTGGACACTTATCTCTTGCTCAGCACAGCTTCACTGTGCTTAAATCAGCACTGACACAGATTGGGCACTTCGTACACTCGTGCTGCTAGTAAACCCCCACTGAGACAAGGGACATGGAATGTGGTCCCAGGAGGCACCAAATCCCTGAGCTCCCAGCGGCTCTGCTTGTTAGAACTGACGGGTACTCCTGTTTCTCAAAATGCAAAGCACTAGCCTTCAGAATCTGCTCCTGACCAACTCAAAAGCCATCTTGTCACAAAGTATATGAACACACACACACACACACACATACACACCCCTACACCCACTCACTCTTTCTCACCACTCTGGATTACTATTTTAGGAATAGCTCCTGTATTTATATCGTAGCTCCTGCAGCTTCTTCAAGATGTTGTCACCAACCATCGGCCAGGTATGTTTCATCAGACACAGAGTATTCAACACAGAACATCTCATACAATTATCTAAACTTTTTTAAAAAAGATTTTATTTATTTATTCATGAGAGACACACAGAGAGAGGCAGAGACATAGGCAGAGGGAGAAGCAGGCTCCATGCAGGGACCCTGATGCAGGACTCGATCCCAGGACTCCAGGATCACACCCTGGCTAAACCACTGAGCCACCCAGGGATCCCCCAATTATCTAAACTTAAAAATATATATATTTACTTATTTATCTGAGAGAGATAACACAAGCAGGGGGAGGGGCAGAGGGAGAGGGCAAGAGAGAATCCACTCAGCCCAGAGCCCAACATGGGGCTCAATCCCAGGACTCAGAGATCACAATTTGAGCAGAAGTCAAGAATCAGACACTTAACCAATTGGGACCCTCCAGGTGCCCAATTATACAAACTTTTCTGAAGACACGAGTGATAGGTCTCTCTCACCACCACAGAGACTATGGTAATAACATTTAGTAAACTCGTTTAAGTTCACGGAGTTCACCAGAGATGGTCCAAGTGTTGACTGCCAGATGCAAATTCTGCTCCTTTCTTCTGGCCCACTGCTCAAAGTCTCATCATTCAGGCCACCTCTTCCAGGAAGCCTTCTCTGGTAGCACAACGTCTCATCTCTTCTTCCCTTAGGATTTCTTAGCTGTTTTTATCAGGTCTTTACTATAATAGTAAAATCACTCTCCCTGCATTATTGCTTCCATCTCTACACCTCTCCCCTGGGTCCTGAGTTCGGTGCTGTGAAGAATTGTGTATTTTTCATCTTTGTATTCACAGTATTGACGGACATAACTTGAGCTATCTGAATTTGACAGGTTTAGACATATGTGCAGGGTTTGGGGCATATGAGTGGTATTAAAAAAGCCTTTTATTTTTTTCACTATTAACTTATTTACTTTACAACTTTACTGAGGTACACTTGATAAAAACTGTATTTAAGGTGAATGATGTAATGTTTTCTATGTATGTGGACACTGTGAAACAAGTACCACAATCAAGTTAATTAACATATTCAGCATCGGCAGGGGGTTGGGGTGACTGGGGTGATGGGCACTGAGGGGGGCACTTGGCGGGATAAGCACTGGGTATTATGCTATATGTTGGCAAACTGAACTCCAATTAAAAAAAAAAATGTCCAGCATCTCACAGTTATGATTTTTTCCATACGATGAAAACACTTAAGATCAACTCTGCGTGTTGAGACCAACAGGAGACAGGTGAGGCTCTATCACGCCCTTGGCAGGGTTTTGGTCTCAAGCCCTGAAGGCAGGCGGGCCTTCCCTGGTCCGGCTACTCCCAATGTGTAAGTCACTGAAATCTCTCAGTTGATGGCCAATAGCCTGGCTCACTAGACTTATGTCTCTCATTTAGCGCCAAGACTTGGGCTCCCTCGATTTCTCTCCCTGTCAGGGCTTTAACTGATACCCATCAGGCCCAAACAAAGCACTTATGCATCTTCTGATAATGACTAAAATTTAGTAGAGGACATTCAGAGTTCAGAAGTGTGCTGGCCAGCTTTCAAGAGGGCCAATGACCTCTCAACATCCCGAAACTCACACTCTATGTAGTCGTTGCCCACATGGTATCAGGATGGGTCTGTGTGACCAACAGATTACAGAAGAAATGATGCTGAAACGCCTGATAGCTCCGTTGGTTAAGCATCTGCCTTTGGCTCAGGTCCTGATCTCAGGGTCCTGGGATCAAGTCCCTCATTAGGCTCCCTGCTCAGCGGGGAGTCTGCTTCTCCCTCTGCCCTTCCCCTGCTCATGCTCTGTCTCTCTCATATAAATAAATCTTAAAAAAAAAAAAAAAAAAAGAAAAAAAGGAAAAGAAAAGAAAAGAAAGAAAGGAAAGAAAAGAAAAAAGAAAAGAAAAGAAAAGAAAAGAAAAGAAAAGAAAAGAAAAGAAAAGAAAAGAAAGAAAAGAGGGATGCCTGGGTGGCTCAGTGGTTGAGCATCTGCCTTCGACTCAGGGCATGACCCCAGGGCCCTGGGATCAAGTCCCGCATTGGGCTCCCTGCATGGAGCCTGCTTCTCCCTCTGCCTCTGTCTGCCTCTCTCTCTCTTTGTCTCTCATGAATAAATAAAATAAGAAAGAAAGAAAGAAAGAAAGAAAGAAAGAAAGAAAGAAAGAAAGAAAGAAAGAAAAGAAAAGAAAAGAAAAGAAAAGAACAAGTGATGCTGTGTCACTTCTGAGATCAGATAAAAGATACTGTGGCTTCCGCCTTGGCTGTGTGCAGTTAAGCTCTCTCTCTCTTTCTCAGGTCCTTTGCTCCAGGAGAAGCCGGCTGCTGTGCTGTGTACGTCGCTGGAGAGAGGTCTATGTAGTGTGGAACTGAGGCCTCTCATCAGCAGCCACATGAATGAGCTGGCAAAGGAGTCCTCCTACCCAGTCAAGCCTTCTGAAGAGAGCAGCCCAGGCCAACAAGTTACTGCAACCTTATCAGAGATGCTGAGCACCAAAAACATCCAGATAAGCTGCTCCCAGGTTCCTGACCCTGAGAAACTGTGCGATCATAAAAGCTGGTTGTTTTAAGCTGCTATGTTTTGGGGTGTGAAGCTACATATGACTACTACAAGAAGGAAGAGGTTTCTGCTTTTCCCATGTATCCTTGAAACATACAAGAAGCGCATTTCTGTCTGTGAGAACTCGGGTCATCTTTCTCCCCAGCACCTCACACGGGGCCTAACACCGGTTAGGCAATCAATAGATATGTGATGAAAGTAATAATTATAATGAACAGGTTGCTAGTTCAGTTGTGTAACAGAAAAAAATGGCAAAAGGGCTATTCCTCCCCCCTGCCCCTTCCCCAGCTCACACATGCTCCTCTCTCCCTAAGTAAATAAATCCTTAAAAAAAAAAAATCATTTCTAAACACTATTTACTTAATATAGGTCGTATGTATCTTTGTACATTGGGAAATATGCATTATCACATCAATGGCCACAGCATATTCCATTTCATGGTCTTCGCATGACTCTTTAACACTCCTCTTGCATGGCACACTCTCAGATATTTTTTGCAATTACTCATTTCCAAGCAAAACTGGGAGTTACTGGCCACAAGGGAATCAGTACACTAGGGACCTCTGATACAGCCAAATTCCTCCGGGAAATAATTATCTGGGTTAAAATGGTGAGGAAATGCAGGGAGCCTCCTAAAATGTATAGTGTAAAAAGTCAGGAGAGCCCAAAAGCCCCCCAGAACACTGCAAAGAGAGCCAGGACAGCACCCAAGCCTAAAGGGCGGGTTGTGGGGTATGGGTGGGAGCCAGCCCTGGGTCTCCTAGAGGAAGGGAAGCTCTGCTCACCTGTGCACAGGTCTTCATGGGCTCTGGGGGCTTCTCATCTCTCTCTTCCATGCTCTCCTCCAGGCACAGGCAGGGGGCTGAGATCCCGAGCTGCAATGGTAAAAGCCCTGAGTGGAGCATCCTCACATAGGTCTGTGGCAGCCTCCCCACCCTCCAACCGCATTAGTCTCTACTTCTAGGATGCAGTCCTCATGGCAAGAGTGCCTCTAAATGTTTCTGCCTGAAGAGCTGTGCATGTACCTAGAGTCCCTCAATCCCTTGCCCAGACCAAGACTCTGCAGCTCCAACCTGGTGCCTCTATATCACAGGCCTCTGGACCCCCTAACCATAAGTCATGCCCAAACACAGCCTTCTGCCAGCCACCAAAATCTGCAATACACACCCATCCCTCCCTGCCCCACTGGGTTCTGGGATCCTCACAAATGCCCAGCACATTGAGGACCACCTAGTGTGCACTCCTCCTGTGCCATGATGTCAATCTGCAGCCCTAAACCAGCACCTCTTCCGAGGGCAAGGAGCAGGGCTTTGGAGACTGATGACCCAGAATCATACTCCCTGACTGAGTGCGTAAGGTTCCTGACACAGCCCCAGTTCCCAGGATCCTACCCCTCCATTAACCTGGCTTGACCCTCCAGCAACCTGTGATGAATTGCTCCCTCTTCCTACTCAAACAGCCAAGCATACGCACATAGCTCGGGTGCACCTAGGGCTTCGTGCCTCCGCCATTCTGGGGTCCACTGGCCCTAACCAGAGCAGCACCAGCCTGATTCCCAGCCACAAACCCTCCTGAGCTCTGAACATGTAGCTCAGACCCAGTCCCTCCACCAAGATGGATATATCCTCAGGCCTGAATCAGCAACAGAGGCGGCATGGGCCTGGGAGCTTCCTGACCAACAGCAGCACAAATCACCCCCTCCGAGGCCCAGAATGTGGACCTCAGCTGTCTTTGCACCAACTTGATATTCCTAGGTCTGAGACTAGAACAGCCCCCCAGCAAATCCCAGCCCACACACCATCTTACCAACCCTACTCCATCTCTCCCTCTTACCCACACCTCTGCAACCCTACTAGATTCCCAAACACTATAGTGTGGTTTCACAATGCAGCTGTTTCCTGAACTTGCACATACCATTTCCTCCATCAACATCCACTGGTCCCTACTTGAGCCCCACCTGCCCAGATTCCTGTCAAATGTCTTTCTGGGCACCTGAAGCTGAGGCAGATCCTGTCTTCCCAGCAACCTGGGTACCACCAGGCTGTGATTAGTGCACCATCTGCCCAAAGACCTCAGCACCCTCTAATTCCCACCTCTAGCCTGTTTCCTGTCCAAATACCTATATGTTTGTACAAGGGGTCATGAAGCAGCCCAGAACCTGCAGGTGCTCCCTCCACTCACCTGGGCATCCCCAGGCAGAATCAGGGTCCTAGGACTACCCGTGCCTCCCCATTCTGCTCAAATACCAGGCGTTCCAAGACCAGAACCTGCAGCTCCAGCAGCGATTGCACCGGGCCACCTCCTGCTGGCACACCCTGGCACACGCAGAGCAGGCTCACACCCGGCAACCTGCATCCAGGACCTGGGCCTTCCACCAGCCCGAGAGTACTGTGCAGTCCCTGCTTCTGAGATGAGAAGCTGCATCTCCCACTCTGCACCTCAATACCCGGGATACCTCAAGTACCCACAAGCCTCTGTGAGGCCTCTAGGGTCACCTGCCCCACTGCCTGCTCACACACTAGGATATCAGAACACCCAAATAGTAGCTTGAGCAAAGAACTCCAGAGTCAGCCCCAGGACTTGGGACTCACCATCTGGGGGTTCTCAAGCTGACGACAGAGCAGCTCCCATGGCAACCAGGTCCTTTTGCTTCCTCCAGTCCAAATGTGAGCCCCTAGATGCCACAGAGTGCAGCCCTCTCCAGGTCCAAATCTGCAGCCCATACTCTCTCTCTACTAACCTGGGCATTCTCATGCCTGCAACCAGAGTGGCCCCTAAGCAAATGTTCTGCGAATGCCAATATTATAACCATGCTGGCAGCACCCCGCTTCCTTACCAAACAGCTGTCAATATCATGCAACTACTGCAGCTCTGTCCTTCTTCGATGCCAATTCTACACCTCCAACCCAAAGTCTATACCAAACTTGAATGCCCCAGGACCCTGCACTATCCTACCTGAGTCCCAGGATTACCAGTCCACATTTCTGCTTCCCGTTCAAACACCCCCAGCACGTGCAGGGAGCACTCTGCCTAGACCCTGTCTCCAGCCCTGGTCCCTCCTTCAACCGAGGAGTCTGCAGCCACCAGTGATTCTCAGATAGTTCGTTCAAGTAGCACCACTTCTTCTGGAGCAAGAATCTGCAACTCAAACCTGGTCTCTCCACTACCCAGGGCGCCCCCGGGGCCCCAAGACAATCCCCAGAATCTCACCTCCCACCTCATGTTTCCTACTCACACGCTTGCTCAAAATACAGGGACAGTGGGACGTCTGGGTGGCTCAGTGGTTGAGCATCTGAGCATTTGGCTCAGGTCGTGATCCCGGGATCCTGGGATCAAGTCCCGAATCCGGCTCCCCACAGGAGGTCTGCTTCTCCCTCTACCTATGGCTCTGCCTCTCTGTGTGTCTCTCGTGAATAAGTAAATAAAATCTTTAAAAAAAAATGCAGGGACAGTAGCAGAGCCCCTCTCCTCCTGATCTGCTTTTGAGTACTCTATCATCCCGGGATTCGGTCCTCGGATCCTGCACTAAACCGCCCGGGCATCGCAGGAAGGGAAGGCGGGGTTCTCAGGATGTCCCCACATCTCTGCATGTGGCCTGTCTTCAACCTGGGCATTCTCAGGCTGGGACAAGAGCACCACCTGATCAAGGACTCGCACACGCCCTCAGTCCCGAATCCCCAGCTGCACCATCTCCACCTACTTCGTGGACCCGAGGCTGAAGCACCGATCGCGCAGGTCCGAGGTCGCCCATTCACGCTCCGAACCCCGGGTTCCCGCCTACGCCCTGCGCATGCGCGCACAGCGCCGCCCCGCCCCTCACCCACCTGGGCGTCCACGGGCTCGCGGCCCAGGCCGGGCCTGTCCCAGCTTCGGTGACCGGCACGGCTCTGCGGCAGGACGAGGTCGGGTTAAGCAGCGCCTTGAGCCGTTTCTGCACACCACAGACTCGGGGGACGTTAGTTCGGCCCCCGGCTCTAGTCGGCATCCACAGGGCCGCTCGGCTGACGTCCGAGCCCAGGTGCGCGGCGACAGCAGGCACCGGTGCGCGGGACAATGGCTGCGTTTCTGGCCGAACCCGGAAGTGCGTTTGGGCTGGGCGAGCTGGGACTACAATTCCCAGAAGCCTCAACGGCGCCGGCGGCGATTCGGCGGGATTCCAGCTCCTCCAGGAGGCGAGCGTGGGGATTACCGCTAGCCGCCTGGGGTTGGGGTCGATGGTGGGAGCTGCGACTGTCCGCGTTTCTGCGGGGCGAGGAGACGTAGGACCTGCAGGCCCAGGCCTAGGCTCCGATGCGTGGGCAGTGGCTGCCTGGCCTGGGGCCCGCTGGACGCCCAGGAGCGGCCGTGGAAACAGGATCGGGATGAAAGGGCGGGGACCCCTCCCGGGCTTCCCGCGAGGTCTCCGTTTTGGTCCTCAAGCCCCAAAATAGTGGCTTCAAGCCCAAAGATAGTGGCTACAAGCCCGTTACACAGTCCAGTGACTTCCTGTCAGGTCCTTCAAGAATCTGGCCTGCTGATATATTTTTATAGATCATAATAGTAAAAAGCAAGAATCCTTTTGCTTTTTAAATGGAGTTCTTTCTCTGCCTGTAAGACTTCATGGATCTGTACTCTACCCCTCCCCTTCGCTTTTTGCCTCATCTCAGTTCAGTTCCAGCCACGCTGGCCTTTCCACCTTCTCTAGAAACTCCGTTAGGCTCCCACCTTGCACGTGCTGTTCATGCTGGCCGGCAGCTCCTCCTTTGAGGATTCCCCTGGATTCTCTCCATCTGCTCTTTAGGCAGATGTCACTCTCTCATGAGGCATTCCCCCATAAACCCTTGTAAACGCGCAAACCCTTCGCTCGCCATGCACTCCCTGGCTCCCTTCTCATCTTTATTCTTTAGAGAACTTTTCACATCTAACCTAATATATGTTGTAGGTATTCGCTTGGTCGGTTGTTTATCTGCTTTCGCCACTGGACTGTCAGCTCAATAAGGGAGAGGATTTCTATCTACTTTGATCACTGCTGTATCCCCAGCATCCTAAGGTACCTGGCACATAATAGATGCTCAATAAATATTTGGTTTGTTTTTGAATAAATAAAGGTTCCTGCCCCTTGGTTAAACCCGTTAACATCTTAACTGGCACAATCACCCTGTGAGGAAACAGTGATGTTTACTTCCCACCACCACCAGGGAGAAGCTGACAGTTGGAGCCCCTGCTATATGAAATACGGCATTTTAAAGGGTTTTTTAAATTGCTGTCAAAGTACTCCTGTACTTCTCTTCACATAACTTCTTTTAACAACAAATTATTGTTCTTTGGAATTAATCTCTACCCCCCTCAATTTCTTATAATTGGTCATTGGGGTTGATTTTTTTACTGTTTATTTTGGGGGCATCTGGCTGGCTCAGTCCATTCACCATGTGACTCTTGATCTTGGTTTTGTGGGTTTGAGACCCACATTGGATATAGAGATTACTTAAATACATTTAAAAACTTTAAAAATAAAAAGTAATACTTATTTTGTATCTGGTTTAACCTAATTGAAATGTTAGGAATTAAGATTTTTATTTATTTATTTGAGAGTGCATGCACAAGAGAGGGAGGCAGACTCCCTGCTGAGCAGAGAGTCCAACATGGGGCTCAATCCCAGGACCCTGGTATTATGGCCTGAGCTGAAGGCAGATGTTTAATCGACTGAGCCACCCTGTTGCCACTGCAATGTTAGGAATTTTTACAGAATTTCCTTTGATATTCTTGGCTTTTCTAGTGAGACAATCATCTCTGATAATTATTTCATCTCTTCCTTGACAATATTTATTTTTTAAAAGATTTTATTTATAGATTGCGGGGGAGAGAGCACAAGCTGGTTAACCAGATATTTCCTTGCATTTGGATTGTGTCAGCTATCATTTTCACAATATCTGTAGAAGTGACATTCTTGCTTGTGTTCTCTTTTTAATGGGCATGCTGCTGACATATGAGGGTTAAATATGTTATTTTTAAAATAGAAGTAGGTAACCTACTGTTTTTTTAACTTTTTATTACATACATTTCCAGCACAAAAGTAGAGAGACTAGTTAAAGGGTACCCCCTCCTTTGGCCTGGCATGCAATTTAATTTTTCACTGGATCTTTTCTCTCTAGCCCCACCTTTGCTTTCCACTTTACTCCTCCCCCAGTCATTTTGAAGCAAATCCTACACATTACTCCACTTCATCTGTAAGTGTTTCCTTATGTGTTCTAAAGATAGGGACTGGTTTTAAAAATAAAACTTCATTACAAAACAGATATGAATCATGGGACCCTTAAGTGGCTCAATCAGTTGAGCATCTGACTCTTGATCAGGTCTCAATCTCAGGGTCATGGGATCAAGCCCCATGTCGGGCTCCACACCGGGCATGGAGCCTGCTTAAGATCCTCTCTCTCCTTCTGCCCCTTCCCACCCACTAGCACACTCTCAAAAAAAAAAAAAAAAAAAAAAAAAAAAGATATGTGTCATAACCATTGGGCACAGAGAATGCAAAATTACTATGATTAGCAGATACTACTACAAACCTCAAGACCCAAGAGAATTAACTAAAAGAAATGAACATTCAAGAGAGGCTAGAAAGGCATCAAATATGAAAACAATAATGGGAAACGTTTATGTACCACTCTGTGCTGGGGACTGCTCTAAAGTCCTTATAAATGTTTCTCACTTAGTCCTCATAGCAATTCATACAAGGTTGGACTGTTACTTCCTTTTACAGAAGATGAAATTGAGACCCAGAAGTGTTTAGTAACTTACCCTGGATTGTAGTGTGAGGGCAGAGCTGGGATAGAGTTCACGCTCCTTTTACATTATATTGCCCCTTGCCCGCATATCCATATCTTTCCTCTTTATAAGCAATATTAAGTTTGCAAACAAGACCGGAAAGTTTATATTTATTCATAATAATGAAAACAAAGGAAGCATAAGAAGAAACCTTCAAAACCCCAATGACAGATATAACAGAATCTCCATGCCACAAGCTGTATTGTGAAGATGTCAAATCTTGCAGAATGATCTACAGATTCAGTATGTAAAAGTGACAAAATCATGATGGGATGCTTTGACCATTGTCTCATCTTCTTTTACTGTATTTTTTCAATTTTTTTAAATTTAAGATAATTCAGACATTAAAGCATTAGTAAAATAGAATTTAAAACTGACTCTGTCTTTTGTTTGCTATTTTTTTTCTCCTTTCAAAATGAACAACATAGTAAGTTTTACTTTACTGTGAGGTACAGGAACTCATTCTAGAAGACGCCCATCGAACCCAGAGGCTTCTCTATCAGCTGTTTGGGGATTGGGTAGGAGCCAAGTTTAATATGGAGGTTCTGTTGGCCACGATTTGGGTGAGGGCTCAACACATACTGAGAAACAAGGAGGTCATTAATCCATTTGCTCTAAATGTTAGAAGATAAAGGCAAGAGTCACTAGAGGGGGAGTATAACCTGTCCCTCCGATACTGGGGTGTGGCGGGTTCTTGGCAGTGGGGGAAATAAAAGACAGTCTTGTCCTTTGCTCAATCCTCTTCTCAAACTATAAACATTGGAGGGACCCATGGCTTAATTATCAGCCCTTCTCTTTTCTGTCTTTATCCATTCTCTTTGCAATCTGTAGGGAAAAGGGTTAACTCAATAGGCCTGGGGCATTCAAACCCAAGAAAGGCCTTTTTCCATGACTGGCTCTTGGTTGGCTTCTAGGAACTAAGGTCTTCTAATGTTCTGATAAAGGGTTTTTGCAGGCCTGAGGCCTTGAGCCATGCTATCCCAGCTTGTCCTTAATTTATACAATGTGATCTATGGTGAACACCAACTTCCCTTCTGTAAGGGCCTAGAGCTTCAGTGACAGGTCAATCCTACAGTATATGCCCATGTAACTGACCTCCTATAAAAACCCTGGACACTCAGGTTCAGGGTGAGCTTTCTGGGTTGGCAACCCTTCACAAGTGGGTTGGCAACCCTTCACAACTGTTATCACACATCATTGTTGGGGGAATTCCCCTGTGACTCTACGGAGCAAAGACACTTGGAAGTTTGTACATGGTGTCCTTCAGATTTCACCCCATGCACCTTTTCCCTATGCCGATTTTATTCTCTATCTTTTTGCTATAATAAGCCATAACCATGAGTATAACCACTTCTGGGTCCTATGAATCTTTCCAGCAAATCATTGAGCCTGAGGCTGGTCTTGGAAAGCCCTGACACAGGATATCCTACAGCCCCATAACTTTAAATCCCACTGACAACTCTCAGATGTGTATCTCCTACCCTGATCTATCCAGACTTTTATGAACAGTTGCCTGTTTTATTCTCCAATCTATTTTTGATTTGCCTAAGACAAATTCTTGATTTTCCTTCCCTATCTGAAATGTGCTCCTCCCTCATTACTGCCTCAGAAAGTGGCTTGCAGTCATCCAAGATGACTCCCAGAAACCTGAGAGTCACCCTTCACTCCTCACTCTCTCTTCACCAAGTCTGATTCTCACCACTTCTACCCCCAAAGCCCTAGGGACTCTAAGCATCTTGCATCTGCTCCTCCCCAGGCTTCTTGCTTCATTCTGATTTTTTCCTGTAATCATCTCTTAATAGCCCCTTGTTCTTCTCCTCTGCCATTATTTGAAAGACTGGCCCCTGAATACATCCCCTGCTCATCTCTGGCTGGCTCACACTACATTTTCCCAACCCACCTGACGTGTCCATCACCAGTGTTTGCTCATCCTCATGATACAGCTATAGCATCACCAACTGCTAGGTTTTAAACCTTTGCACTCAGTTCTGGGTCACTTTCTCCCTGTTTGTATTGCTTTTAAAGAAACATGAGTCAAAAGCCCAAGATTTTGGCAGGAGCTAGGGTCTGGAGCTTGAAAAACACATTAAAACAGAATATCACAAGATCTACAAAGTCAATGGCTGGAATACAATAGGAACCCAATACATTTCATTGAATATCTGATTGAGCGTGATTTTTCTAGGATTTCTGAAGGAAATCTGCTTCTGTTAGACTGAGGGGTTGATCTGGCAGTAAATGTTCTGTTCTGGATTCACAAGCACCTGTTACACAAAGAGAAAAAATGAGTTCCATTTTCTGGGAAGGCCTTCCTGGCCTACTTGCTATATTTAGTCCAAGGCCCAGATACTCTGGCACTGTCCTCCATCTTGGAAATTCCAAAGATCTTCTTCCTATCTCACTGCACTTCAGTCATGCTGGCCCCTTTGTGTTCCTATAATGGCTGATATACTTCCCTACCATGGAGGACAGATTCTAAAGTGTCCTTCATACTCCTCACCTCCTGGTATTCATGCCTTTATGTCATCCTCTTCCCTTGAGGGCAAGATCTGTCACTGGCACCTATCCAGCAGAATATGGCAAAATGACAAGATGTGCATGATTGCATGTACTGATTCTGTTACATAAGATCACAACTTCTGTCTTGGCTTTGAAAAAGCAAGATGCAATGTTGTGAGCTGCCTATGGAGAGAGCCAATGGCAAAGGACAAGGGCAGCCTCCAGCTAGCTGCCTTGTTAGACAGTAAGAAATCGAGGCCCTTGTTAGGACAGCCTGCAAGATGTCTGTTAGGCTGCCAATTGAAGCCAACTTAAGGCTGCCAATAACCACATGAGCTTGGAAGTAGATCCTTCCCCAGTCAAACCTCAGATGAGATCTGAGCCCAGGCCAACATCTCGATTATAGCCTGGCAAAAGGCCCATCTAAGCAGTGCGTGGACTCCTGATAGAAACTTTGACATAATAACATATACTATTTTAAGCTGCCAAATTTGTGGTACTTTGTTGTGCAGCAACAGATTATAATATACCCACTTCAGAACCTTTTCACTTAATGCCCCTCAACTTGGAGTACTCCACTCCAGACGCTTTGCATGGTTTGCTCCTTCTCAACCCTCCAGAATAGAGCAGATGTTGAGTTTGCTGACCCAACACTCTTCCCCATATCTTATCCCTTGCCTACTTCCACTGACAAGACTAGGAAGCGTAACACCTCACCCTCTCGACCTTCTTTGCAACAAGGAATATACCATGTGGCAGAATTCTGGCCAAGGAGACATAAGAAGAGTTTCAGTGAGTGAGACTTCTAGGAAGAGCTTTTGCTTTACTGATGGAAGGGAACAAATGCAGCTCTCCTCCATGGACCCTGATGAAGAGAGGGGCCTAAACGACTAGCTGTACTGGTGCTAAGCTGACTGAAGAGCTGGCAAGCCTCAACACAATCTGTACAATGGCCTGAGCCAGTCTGATTCTCCTCTGTAGAATTTGAACCTGGAAACTCTAAAGTAGTAATAGAGGGTGTTGTTATACGTAATCTGAAGTTATAGAGGAGTAGTGACCAGGAAGCTTGCACAGGAACTCAATCTGGACTAAGAACAATGGGGCAAGTTCCTTGCTTAGCAAATATGAGCAACCATATAAGAGAGAAAAGCTTCCTGATAACATTCCAGTCCTTGTACGACCACAGGTAATTTCTGAAATTGAGTTATCTGAGATTCCCCAGTGTTCTCTCAATTACTTTCGGAGGGTTTGTCTTTTTACTGAAGTCTCTGACTATGGGGGTACCTGGCTGGCTTAGTTGGTAGAGCATGTGGCTCTCGATCTTGGGGTCATGAGTTCAAGCCCCACACTGGGTATGGAGCCTACTTAAAAAAAAAAAAAGATAATGTTTAAAATCCCTGACTATGATACATAAGACATTTACATCTTTTGAGAGGGATTCATCTGTCAATTAGACTAAAGTCTGGCACCCTCCAATCTACCCTCCACAGTAATTGGTCTACCCTCTGAAATAACAGGGAATGCATCTGTCACTCCACTGCTAGGCAGCACTTCAGACACAAAAAAATTGGGAGTTCTGTGTCCCTGAAGTTTCTTTTTTCCAAATCCGTTCTGGCCTCCCTCTTTTGCCTCCTAAAAAGTCTGATTAGTCACTGACTCCTTCAGAGGATACTGTCTAAAGTCCATCTCTGAACATGGAGTAATCTGGTTAGTCCTGAATATAGATGTTATCACTTGAGTCATCTGAGATAATTTCACTAATCCTTAAAACCAGGAAGCCATCACCTGAACTTTCAATGGGAAGCTCTGCTTCTCAATTGCCCAAATGAGCTAATAATTTTCTTCTTTTTGGGTGATAAAACTGATGATGCTTTTTTTAAAAAAATTGGCTATTAGGGAAGTCAAAGACAAATGAGAAATATAGGGACAGATACTCTGTAGGTCCAGCATGTTTACTTTCTTATCCATACCTTAACTTCCTGCTCTTATTTAAAGTATTTTCCTAATTGTGGTTCCTATTTGTAATTAAGCACCATTATATAGTGTGGTATATAAGTTTGCTGTCAATTGTCTCAAATCCTCCATGGGAGAAATGTAGAGAGGTAAATATGAAAAAAAATTAAAGATTAGAAAGAAAAGAAAACAAATTAAAGAGGATAGATGGTTATCAATGCACTGAAAGGGATGGGAATAGTGAGAAATGGAATGGAATGGAAATTGATGTCAGGGAGTAGAGTGAAATAAATGGCATGGCATCCAAAAAATGTAAATGAAAGAAATGGAATAAATAGAAAATCAGGGGTGCCTGGGTGGCTTAGTGGGTTGGCTTTGTGGGTGCCTGTGGGCTTAGTGGGTGCCTTTGGCTTAGGTCATGATCCTGGGGTCCCAGGATTGAGCCACACTTGGGCTCCCTACTCAGTGGGGAGTCTGCTTCTCCCTTTCCCTCTGCCTCCCCCCAGCTTGTGATCACTCTCACAGTCTCTCTCTCTCTCTCCAAATAAATAAATAAATAAATAAATAAATAAATAAAATCTTTTTAAAATAAGTATAAAAATTATAGTTGAAAAGAATGAAAAGGAAAAGAATGGAGTAAAATAAGCTGGTGTGGAAAGGAGAAGAATGACATGGAGCATAGGAGACGAACTGAATGGACCAGAGTAGCAAGGGAAGGCATTTGAAGAGAGGAAAAGAATGGAAGTGACAAAAATGTAATATGATAAGGGAAACTGGGAATTTAGGAATGGCAATACAGCAACAAAATTGGAGTGCTGTGGAATCTAGAATGAGAAGATGGCATAGAATGGAGCTCGTGCAATGGTGTGTCTTGGGGGGAAAGGAGATGGGAAGGAACAGAAGGAGAGGACCTGAAATCAGGAAGCTAAATGGTAAGGAAAGTAGTATGAGCTGCTGGAAGGGAGTGTGATGGGAGAGGACAACGGGAGCATGGAATAGGATCCAACGGAGAAGAGTGGAGAAGGGATGGAAGAGGACAGAGTAGATGGAAATGGGAAACAGTGAATAGAATTGAGCAGCAGAGGAAGGCATAGGGGAAAGGAAATGGAGGGAGAAGGAGGAAAGAAGTAGAAGGAAAAGGAAGAGAGTACAAAAATACTGTATGGAAGAAGAAGAAGGGGAATGTGCTAGAATGAAATGAAAGCCAGGTACATGGCACCGTGTAAATAGGGAGATTGAACAGAAAGGAGCAGGATGAGGGCACCTGAGTGACTCAGTTGGTTGAGCATCTGCCTGTGGTTCAGGACCCTGGGATTGGGCCCCATATCAGGCTCCCTGCTCAGTGGGGAGCCTACTTCACCCTCTCCCTCTGCCCCTTCCCCCACTCATGTTTCCTCTCTATATATCATAAATAAATAAATAAATAAATAAATAAATAAATAAATAAATAAATAAATAAAATCTTTTTTAAGAAAAAGGAAGGGAGGGAGGGAGGAGGAAGGAAGGAAGGAAGGAAGGAAGGAAGGAAGGAAGGAAGGAAGGAAGAAAGAAGAAAGAGAAAGAAAGAAAGAAAGAAAGAAAGAAAGAAAGAAAGAAAGAAAGAAAGAAAGAAAGAAAGAAAAGGTGATGGTGGGAGCTAGAATTGTAGGATGGACTAAATATATGAGTGGGGAAGAACAGGGATGAAAAGAAAGAGAATAGAAATGACACAGAAGGTTGGGATGGAAACAGAATGGACAGAAATGGAAGAGAAGGCTGCAGAATGTAGAAGGCATGAACCCAGTGGAGTTAGAGGGAAAAAATAAAAATGAGGAAAATGCAATAGAAAGCAATGGGAAAGAATAGAAGAGACATAAAGAAGAGATGGAGAGGAATGGAATGGCATGAAATAAGAGGAAAACAAGGAATTTTATGAAAAGAAACAAAAGAAATGGCATGCAGAAAGATGGAAAAGAATGGAAGTAAATAGAATGGCAAGCAAATGGTTGGATAAAGTGGGAAAGAAATGGAGTAAAGTTGGGCGCCTGGGTGGCTCAGTGGGTTAAGCACCCAACTTTTAGTTTCCGATCAGGTCACAATCTAAGGGTCATGAGATTGAGACCCACATCAGACTCTGCAGTGGGGATGGATGTCTGCTGGAGATATTCTCCTTCTTCCCCTCCCCTACCTCATGCTCTCTCGTGTGCACACTTGCTCTCTCTCAGTTGCTCTCCCTCTCAAATAAAAAGGGTGGAGGAGTAAAGTAAAATGGGTAGAAAGGAAATGAGTGATGTAGGAGTGCCCACAGTACTGACTCCACCTTGTCCACATCTGCAAGACGACCTTTCTTGGGGCTACGTGTTTCAGGCACCTTGCAGGTTAGGGTATGCCACGACCGAATGTGGGAAGGCTTGTTTTGGTCTTGCCTACGCTTGTTTAGATAACTGGTAGAGATGATGATACAATTTCTTCCCCACCTCCACCCTTCTGGAGCACAGTTGGTGGCAAGAGGTCTGGTACACGTTAGACACCTTGCCTTCACCCCCTAAAATCTGTGGACTAAGACTGGGATCTTGTGGAGAATTGCTGCACTCCTTCTTGATCATCATCCACCTGATTTCCCCCAGTCAGTAAGTTATTCTGAATGAAACTCTCGTAAACTGTAATGTAAGCAAGCATCTGCTTTGTTTTATGGCCTCAGAGTGCCTGCTCAATCTGGGGGATATGTTCCTGCTCCTCCTGCACCTCCTAACAGGTAAGATGAAAATAAATGTGAGGGAAACATGGGCTGGAGTAAAAATCAAGGGGACTGGAAAGGAATAGAATGAAATGAACTAGAACATGATAGGATGGAAATGAGTGGAATGGAACTGAAAAACAGTGAAGGGAAAATGCTCTTGGTAGCTTATCCTACAGACTTCTCAGCAAAGAGGAGAGGCAGATTGGTGACAGCTCTCCACCTGTTCAAAGATTCAGGGTGGCATAAAAGTACCTCATAGTCTGACTCTGTGTTTCCTTTTGGTAGAGTGGGGACCAGTGGATCCAACGCAACTGTGGAAGATGGTTTTCTGGGGCCATGGCAATAGTATCCAGAGGCTGTTGATGGTGGATCCTTCTACAAGCAAATGGAGAGATCAGTTAGGGATCACGGGCACAGATTGCCTTAAAATCACCATGTCTAGAAAGTGCCAACTTGCACTCTTCAGCGACCTCAGAGAGGAATAGGTTTCACCAGGTTCTTACAAAGAATCAGAAATAGATGTAAGTTTAGGACCTAGGGCCCTGGCCCTGACCTAGAACTCTGTCTTTTCACCTGGCTACCTTGGCAATCTCTACTCCAAAATTTCCTTTGCACCTCAGCATGTGCTAGGCTACAGCTATCTCATTTGCAATCCAATTCAGAGCCCCGGAGGTAAAAGAAATCACAGCAGGAGCCAGGGACCAGAATCTGGTCGAGCTGCCTCTGAGGCCTTGGGCCACTGTCCCCCCCTTCCCTAGCCTTGCAATGCACAATAAAGAGTTACACAGGATGGTTCCTCAGACTTGTCAAATACAAAATTCTCAGATTGTATTCTCACTGCAGCTTTTTAAAGTCAAACCCAGCAGTGCCAACCTACCTCATAAAATTGCTCTAGGGGATCTGGTGGCAGCATCTGGGAAAAAAGAAAGTGATAAAGAGGTCACAGGGCTTGGGATGGGGACCATTCCCAGCAATTCTCAGAAACAGCTTTGGTCTCAGAGGCCCCTTACATCCCTTCTGACTCCTAGAGGAGCTCAAGGCTAGGCATTGTCATGTTGAAAGGCAAGACAAAAAGAGATGGAAAGCCAGAGAGGGTCTTGTGGATTCCCAGAGGAGGCAGGGGAGGAAATGCAGAGAAACTCAAGCTAGCACTGGGTATTCTCAAGAGAATATGCCTCACTTCCCAACCCCAGAGGTGGGACTGGAACAGCCCTGCTGCACTGGGGAAGGGCCAGATTCTCAGGGGAGCAGGGAGGGTCCCTCTGGAGCATTGCTCACCTCTTTGACTCCAACTTGTCCTTGAGGTTCAGGTAAATTGGCATACATGGCCTTTGGCCAATCTAGAGAAATGGAATGACAGCCCAGGGCTGGTATCAGGAAGAGATGTAAGGGAAGGGGTTGTTTTCGTTGTCTGCCTGCCTGCCTGCCTGCCTTCCTTCCTTCCTTCCTTCCTCCCTCCCTCCCTCCCTTTTTCCTTCCCCAGGACTCTCCATCACATCTCTGGTGAGCTTGACCTAGAAATGCCCTGGAAATCTAGTTCTGGGTTAGATAAGGCTGTTTGATGAGATGGATGAGGACAGAAATCTAAGACCTATTGCTATCTGTGTCATTGGGTTCTCTGTAGAGTGGATTTATCCTTTATCCTTCTTGGGCATGGATTTCCTCTCTGTAAACCTGAGCTGGATTGGACAGTCTCTAGGGCTTCCATTTTGTGGGGTCCATCCTTCCAGAATCTTAGCCCAGAGATGTCAAAGGTGTTTCATTTTGCCTTTAGTCAGCTCCCACCCATCAGTAGAGGGTGCATGAAGCACTGTGTTGAGATGGGTTATAAAGGTGAGTTTGGGTTCAGCAGGGATGAGTGTTGCAATTGATTCTCTCTGCCTACAGCGATCAATTAGCAAAATTTTCTGAGATTGAGGAAGGAGAGAAGGGTAACAAATGCCCATTTATGCTGTGGATGTTGGAAGAGCAGAACTCCTCTGAGTTCTTGGCTCCAATCTCATCCATGATCACTAGTGGCAGAGCTGGGAGCAGAAGTCCGGGCTCCCAGTACCAGCCTATTCTCCAGCCTCCCCCGCTGCCCTGGGTATCAGCCATGAAGTCACTTACTAGAACAGGACTCTGCACAGGGCTCCTCCGCAGAGCTGGGTGTTGCTGCCTCCTGGACGGGGTCCTCTGCTTTTTTCCTTGAGAACCTGAAACCCCAAGTCCCTCATTCTTCTGCCCCCAGACCTCACCATCTTCGCAGGTGCTACCCATAACCCATGTCCATTATTGGGCAATGTCCCAATCCCCCTGAGTTCCCCAGTTGCTACTAACACAGCTCAGCACCATGGTCAGCAACTCTTCAGCCAGGCAGGCCCCCTGCAGGCCACCATGTCCCCTACCCCATTCCCAGCTTTACCGTTTGGCATTTCTGTTGTAGAGGAAATAGCCCAGGCCTGCAGTCAGGGCAATGAAAATCAGGATCCCGAGGGCAATGCCAACAATGACTCTTGCAGACAGGGAAGACCTGGGACCTGGGCAAGGAGAAAGAATTGGGACCCTGGTCTGACACCCTCGTGCCTGCCCCCCTCCCCTTCCCAAGCTGTGGTTTTATCTCTAGTGCCACTTGATGAACACTTGTTTTCCAGTCACTGGGAGGCAGCATTTTGTCATATTAATAGCATAATTTTTAGAGCCAAATGGCTTATTCACATCTCAGCTGTGTGACCTTGACCATGCTACTTAACCTCTCTGTGCTTCAGTTGTCTCCTCTGTAAAAAGGGATAATAGTGTCAGTGGTTGCTAAAAAGATTCAATATAAGAGTATTCATGTTCAAAATATGGAATGTTCAACATGTTCAAGGTAGGACAATACTTAGGCCCACGGAAAGTGATCAGTAAATGTTGGTGGGATGACAATACTGTTTAAGATAATGGATCAAATATGGCCTTCAGAGGAAAGGGCTTTGAAAACCAGAAACCTGGCTTTCTGCTATTTTCCCCCTCATTTTCATACCTGAGTCACCTTTAACTATCTGGGGCCCTGTGACCATGGACAAGTGACATCCTTCTGAGTCTCATTTCCTCATCTGCAAAGTGAAGGAAATGGTACTCACTGCACAGTGATGATGTGAAGATGAAATGAAATCGTGAATGCTCATGCCAGGCATACTACAGGTGATTGATTAATAAATGGCAGCTGTAATCATTAACGTGGGCCTGTGTTTGCCCATCCAGCTTCTGCCCAGAAGCCTTCTCAAAGGGGTAAAGTCCAGCCACAGGGTTTGGGAAGGCAGCCATGAGGATCAGGGTTAAGAGGAAGGGGCTCTCTGCTTTGGAGGGGCATGAGGGGTCTTCCAGGATGCTTTGGAGGTTCTTAGTTTCATTCTTTGAGCCCTCATTTCTTTCTCTGTCAAACAAGCAGAGCCATTCATAACCCTACAGGCTTTGAGGAGATTGAATGAGATCCCATGTAGGAGAACCAGCACCGTGCCTGACACAGTCAGTATTTGATGAAAGGCAATGGTATGATCCAATGATGATGATGCCAGAAACTGCCATCCACCAAGCTCTAAGCTGCAAGAGCCCTTCACATGTGATCTCGTTCAAATCCTATAACATTCCCATGACCATCAACAGGACTCACTGCTCCCTCCCCTGAGCTTCTGTTTCTCCATTCATCAAATGGTCTTAACAAGACCAGAGAGTGTTTTGAGGATTAAATAAGGTAGTCTGGGAAGGTACATATGGTCCTCCGCTTGGTGATAACTAAGAACATGAGTCCTGAGGCAGCCGGCCTGGTTTCAAACTGTAGGATGGGGCTCAGTCTCTCCTACACAACAGAGATACCAGCAGGCCCACCTCAGAGTTGGCTGGTAGAGAGCATCAAAAAGCATTTGCTGATATTGTGTATGGAAAGGCTTATTTCAGGCATCTGGCAATAGGCTCAATTAAGAATAATTTCATTTGTTTAATAAACATAATATGCCAGGCACTGCCATAAAAACTTTACAAATGTTGGTTAATTTTCAACGACCCTATGATCTAAGCACAATTATTATGTTTGTTTTACCCACAAGGAGTTGGAGGTCCAGAGAGGTTAAGCAGCATACCCCATGTCATACAGCTAATAAGCATCAGAACTGGGATACAGACTCTGGCTAATAGTGATACTGTGTTGCCCTCTCAGGAACTCAAAAGACAGAAATACAGGGACTCACTGCCAGTCACATCCAGTTATTATTAATATAATTCCTATAGTTAGGGGCACCTGAGTGGCTCAGTGAGTTAAGCATCTGCCTTCAGCTCAGGTCATGATCTCAGGGTCCTGGGATCAAGCTTCACATCTGGCTCCCTGCTCAGTGGAAAGTCGGCTTTTCCCTCTCCCTTTGTTCCTCCCCTGCTTGCACTTGCTCACTCTCCCTCTCTCTCAAATAAATAAAATCTTTAAATATATATATATAGTTCCTATAATTAATATAATTCCTACCAGTTCACTCCTTTGCTCATTGACTATCTCCCTGACTTACTATACTTCTAAACAACTCTAGAAGGGAAGGCATTACAACTCCCATTTCCAGGTAAGAAAACTGAAGCTCAGAGCAGCCTGGAGGGTTTTCTGGGGCACGCAGCTAGGATGCAGATGTTCTAGTTCCGGAGCATTAAGGACTGGGATTCAGCAGCTCCATGCAGTACACTCATCATACTAGAAGACTAGATAGTGAGGCCGGCATTAGGAAAAGCCACCTGAGCCCCAGTGGAAAAGACACTAAGGGACTCACCTACCACTGTGACCAGGACCGAGGCAGAGCGGGCCAGCTGGGTCAGTGGGTTGGAGGCCATGCAGTTGTAGACACCCTGGTGTTCCCAGGTCAGGGTCCCGATGATTAACTGCTGCCCCATATACACAGTGGTGGAGTGTTCAAGGGTCCATTGAAACTCAGCGCCTGGCTGAGACTCTGCCTGACAGTACAGGGTCAGGCTAGAGTTGAGCTCTGCCTTGACAGTGCTGACCGCCCCAGATGCTGCCCCTCTGGTGATGTCCACTTGATCAGGGCCATCTGTGTGCAAAGCCAAACATCATGCACCCACTCTCTGCTGGTGAGGTTTCCCTTACTGCCCAGTCTGCTTCCACACTGGAAGTTTTACCCCCTTCCCCCCATCTCCATCCCCACCCCTTCTTGAGTCTAACAGAACTTTAGGTTGTAGCCTGGCTCTTCTGATGCCTTTGAAAACGAGTCTCGAGAGAGATGTTCTCTTTTCCTCCTTAGGTGCCACACAGGCAGACTGTAGTCCACGATGTGGACCGGACAAACCCAAAGGAAAACAACATCAAAATAAAAAACAAAACCCCCTACCCTTGCAAAAGCGAGCTCTCACCACGGAGCCTCATAATGCATCCAGGCTTCCCAAACTGTTGCTGTGGCTTGTGAACATAGCCCTACACTTCCAAAAACTTCACCATTCTGATGGACTTTTTTAGTGAATTGAGCAAATAGCCCTGTTGGGATATTTAAATGTACATCCCCTTGTTCTCCAAGGTCAGATACTTGCAAATTTCCTTCCTGAAGCCAGAAGGAGATTCCTGGCACCTGGCTCTCCTCCCACACAGTGAAAGAAACAAGCAAAATGGCTGTTGAGTTTCTCATGCAAACTAAGAGTTGAGGCTTTGTCTTATTTAAATTAACATGAACTGCTGGAAAGAAGGATGCAAAGAGTTGGGACTCAGGGAAAGGAGGAAAATCCTGCCCTCATTGCCTGCTAGGCATCCTTTGATATTCTCCCCATCAGAATCCCATGGCCACCAGGATCCCTCAGGGTCTTCCCATCCTGGTGTCAAATCCTCCACACAGCGGCCAGAGGGGCTCCCGAAGTACAAACTTGACACTATCCCTCCCCTGCTCGGAGCCCTCCATGGCTCCCTAATGCCCTTCGGACAAAGGCTGCAGCTGATGAGCTCATTCACAATCTTGCCCTTATAGATCCTTCCAGCCCCACCTCTCACCTCTCCACAACCCTCCACCCCCTCCAGTCTCAATTCAGAAATAAGATCCCACTCAGATGTTCCATCTTTATCATGCTGCCTCTTACTTTAGAGCCTTCACACATTCTCTTCCTTCTCTGGAATGCTCTTCCCTGAGTCTGCTCTACCTAGCTTCCTTGTCCTATGGATCTCATGGTAGAGACCACCTCTCACGATGAGCCTCCCCACATCTCCCAGACTGGTGGGGGCTTCCTTTGGGTTCCCCAAATCCTGTCATCCCGTGGCAGCACTCTTGACACTGTATTTTTTTTTCTTTGCCTGATTATCGACCTCCTCATCCCAAGTAGGCTGTGAGCTCCAAAAGTCATGGCTACAACTTATCAAGCACCCCACATTTGCTCAGCAGAGATGAGCAAAAGAACAGTTTTTGGTTTTATGACTGAAGTGGGAAGTGAAGAAGAGAGCAGTAGGGTACGTAAGCCTCCATATGCCCCATTACTTAACACACATACACATACACATACACATACTCAGTATGTGCTTTTTCTCCCTGCAGGTGCCTCTTCTTCACTTCAGTTTGTGGCCACTACACTGTTTGAATAGCTCAGGCAAACAAACAAACAAATAAACAAACAAAAAAACAACTTTGGAGTCAGTCCCTTTCTCTTTCACTTGTGTCAACAACAGCAAATCCTGAGTTCTATATTCAAAATGCATCCATGGTCTGATCACTCCTCATTTCCCTGACGGACAACTGTGGCCACCCGGAGAAAGCACCTCACAGACTTCTCACAGCAGGAGTTTCAATAACCCAAGTGCCCAGCCTCTGTGCCCTAAAATCCACTGCTGTCCCTCCCACGGGCTACCCTCTACCTGTACCTGAGTGTATTGGGGAAACAGAGGCAGGCTCCTTCCTGGGAGATACAAGGCTTTCTGACAGTCTTGATGATGTTTCTCAGACTGCATGGTGGGGCTCCACGCTTCCATCCAACCTTCTCTCCCTCCCTCTCTCCTGCTTGCTCAGGGTGGGATAAGCATCTCGGTCACTGGTTCCCCCAGCCTTCCAAGGCCTTCTCCCTACTTTTCTGCACAGGAGCATCCCTCCTACTAAAATCCTTGCATGTCTCATCCCTTTAATTCTGCCTTGGGGTCCGCCTCTCCAAGGACCTGAACAATCACAACACTTTCTAAACCACTTCTGTCTCCCCAGCTTCCACCCCACAGACAGGGCCCAGGATATCCTGTGAAAACCTAATCCTCTCCTCCTTCCCCCTAGAACCTTCTGTTGCTCCCAGTGCCTTCACCATGGCTAATGGAATTTGTCCCCACCCTTTTACCTCTTGACCTCTTCTGTTCTGTCCTCTCCCTAATTCGCCAGTCTAGTTGCCTCAGCCTCCTTGGGTCCCTGTGCCCACTGCTCACCACCCACTCCACATGCTGCTCCCTCCCCCTGGCATTCTCTTCCCTTATCTGCCTATGCAGTTCTGCATGAACACCACCTCCTCAGGGAGGCCTCCCTGATGACTCCACCTAAGACAGTAGCACCTTCCCCTCCCAGCTTCCCCTGCCCCCATGCTGCCTTATGGTTCTCCTCAGCCCCGCCCAACACACCATGTCTCTCCCTTAACTGTTTAGGGTGTGTCTCCCCACTAGAAGGTAAGCCCCACATGGGCAGGTGATTTGTCTTGTTCCATGCCCAGACGTGCCTGGCACAGAACCAGTGTTCAGTAATTGTGGGATGAATGGCTGGAAGGAAGGGAGGGAAGGAAGGAGGGAAAGAGGAGGACAAGGTGCAGCTTGGGTGACTCACAGCTGATGGTGAGCCTTACGGCCTTGCTTCGTGCCCGGCTGCCCCAGTTCCAGACCTCACACTCATAGGGTCCCGTGTCGTCTCTCCGGAGGCCATGGATTACCAGGCTCCTGTTGTTGGCCGACAGCACCAGGTGTTTGTTGGGCAGGAGGGCCTGGCCCCTCAGGAACCACAGGACTCCAGCCTCCTTGTGGGAGGTCTGGCAGGTCAGGGTCACAGAGCTGGCATTTTCCACGAGATTCAGGGTTGGGGGCACAATGTGAGGCTCAGTCAGCATTTCTGGAAACACACAGAGACATAGGGTAGGGGTCAGGAACTCTTCCCCAGTCTCTTGCCCAGGTGGGCCCCATAGGGCTTTCCAGGGATCTATGTTATATACTGTGGGTGGGGTGTGTGTGTGTGTGTGTACTTTGCCTATGACTACATTAATGGGAGGTATGAGTGTGTGCTGTGTGGCAATAATGTGAGTATGTTATGGGCTTTCTGTGTACAGTGAGTGTGTGGAATATGGGCATGTTTTGTGTGTAAGTTTGTGTGTGTGTCTGTGTATATGTTTTGTGACTATGAGGTATTGTTCATATTCACTTTGTGAGTGTGCATTGTATGTATATATTCTCTGCATGTGAGAGTATGTTGTGTGTGGTATTGTGTGTGTTATACATATGTGTTGTATGGTGTTCTACATGCTGTGTGTATGACTGCGTTGTGTGTATAGTATATATACACTGAGTATGTGTAATGTGTCAGTTGTGTACATGTGCTGAGGGTATTGAATGTAGAGTATGTGGTGCATTTTCTGTGTTGTATGTGAGGATCTTGAGTGACTGTGATGTGTGTGTTATGTTATATGTTGTATGTATGTTATATGTTGTGGGTGTATATGTTTTACGTGAGAGTGTGTGGTGTGTTTGTGGTATTGTTTGTTGCATATGTATCACATGTGAGATAGTATGTCTGTGTTTTATGTGTGAGTATCTCCTGTGTGTAGTATATGTGTTGTGTGTATGTGTGAGTGTATTGCATGTATGTGTTAGGGGGTTGTCTATACAGTGTGAGCATGTGATGTAGGTCTATGACGTGTTATGTTCTCTGTGTGTTGTATGTATCTGTTGTGTACATGTTATATGTATCTGTTGTGTGCATGTGCCTTGCATGCATGTTGTATGTTGGTTGTGTTGTGTGTTATGTGTATTAGTTGTACATGAATTATGTGTGTCTTGTGTGTGTTGTACAGGTGTGTGAATGTGCTGTGCATATGTGGTTACTACTCACGTGTTGAGATGTGTGAATACTGTGTTAGTGTTTGTATGTAGAGAGAATCAACCCCCCTACCAAGTTTCAGAGAACCAAAGAATGGACAACCCATAGACAGCCAACAAGGTCTTGTGGAAGATGTGCCAAGCCAGGAGCCAGGCCCTTCCCTGTGGTCAGAGACCTATGCTGTCACCAGCCACAGAGGAAATCCCCACTCTTCTGTGTTCTCAACCTCTGGGATACTGGTGTAGCTCTGACTCTCAGAGGAACAAAGGAAACAGGAAAAAGAGGCTTACCAAGGACTCGGACTTCAAGAGCACTCAGGCGGAGCAGGTGGGTGGCAATGTTGGACACCAAGCACCTGTACATGCCTTCATGCTCCTTGGACACAGCCTGGATGGTAAATGTTCTCATCGAGGAAGATGGGAGAGGGTTGTTGAGGAGAAACCAGGAATAGTCAGGAGGTGGATGAGACCGTGTGTCCACCGAGAGGGTCACAGTGGAACCCTCTATCACCTCAACCACCTCCCCGCTGGATATGCCAGACTCCAACTTGATTTCAAATGGGTCAGGACCATCTGGGAAGACAAGAACAATCATAGCAGTAACAATCACATCAGCAATGGCTCTCTTACGGAGAGCTCAGGAGTCAATAAATATTAGTATTTCTCTTCTCCATACCCAAGCTCTGGATCAACTACAAAGGAGAGACAGGAGTCTAATGGAAGTTAAATGTCAGCCTTATCTGTAGGTAAAGTGGGATTTAAGACACACCTAAAGCATACCAGCAAATGCTCTTTCCTTGCCCCTGCCAGACAAGACATCTGAAGGTGACTTAGTTTTAGATATCTTAACTTGGATGTTTCCGGTAGTATCCAAGTAGAGACATCAAACAGTTATACGTCTGGAGTCCAAGGGTAGACAAGTCCACATTGGATGGTTTCTAAAGCTGTGAGACTGAATGAAATCACCAAGAAGGGGGTGTCAGTGAAGGGCTGGGGAGAATGGAAAGGGACTCACAGTTCACAGTCAGGAAGGTGGGATCACTCCTGTGGACATGGAGGAAACCCTGAGCTTCACATTTGTAAATCCCAGAGTCCTCCCGTTGCACAGTGAGGATAGTGAGGTTCTTGCCATCCGTGGACAGCTGCATGCGTTCATGGAACACCAGGGGGACATCTTTGAAGAACCACTGGATGGTAACATTGGCATCCTTGGTGTAACAGTAGAAGGTCACCTGTTCCATCTGCTCTGTGGCAGTGTTTTGGCTGATTGAAATGGTGGGCTTGGCCAGCAGTCCTGCACAGAAAGAGAGATAAGGAGACAGAGGAGGACCAAGAAAAATGTAGCCACAGAGAGACCCAGAGAGTCAAGGATGGATTGGAATTGCCAGAAGACACACGAGCTCAATGCCTGGGCTCAAATGCTAGATCTACTGCTCATTTTAAGTGTGGTCATGGGCAACTTATTTCCTCTCTCTGAGTCTTCATTAAAAGGGATTGTACAAATAAAGCAGAAGGATCTGGGATATGACAATGGGTCAATTAATATCAGCTTTTAAGGAGAATCACCTTTGTAACAGGGAGGCCAGCCAGATCCCAGTGCCTACTTCTTAGCCAACCTTTCCCACCCACAACCATGCTAGCCACAGTCCACCCCTCTACACCTGCCCCAGTACACTTGATTTGACCAACCAGTTGTTGCCAGACCCTGGCTGGGCCAATCTGATTGGTCTCGTTGGAACTTCGAGTATGGAATCCTAATGGTGATTTAGGTATGAAGGCAGGGATCAGAAGGATAGCTTTGTTTTCTGTGTCCACATCTATGAATCTGCCATGAGTCTGAGTTGCCCAGGGGGTCCCAGACATAGATGGAACAGCATCCTTCTCACCTTGGGTGGTGGTAAATGGGTTGGTATCAAGGGTGAGTTGGGCTGCAGCTGGTAGACTCCACATGGTCAAAAGTGAGGCTGGTGGGGAAGAGGGAAGAGGCATTTAGGGAGGAAGAGGTGTGTTGGAGGTCCAGTTATGGTCTCCATAAATATAAGGGGGTCTAGGTCATGGATGTGGCACTTCACCCCGACAAGCTGGACTCCTAGCCACTACTCACTGACCATGTGACTTGTGGCATGTTTTTAATCTTCTTGAACCTCAATCTGTCCAGCTGTAGAATGGACATAGTATCTATCACCTGTACCCCAGGGTTGTTGTGTTGGGGTAATGAATACTGGGAAGCTGGAATTGGGCCCCTGAGGGTCACTGTGCTGTCTCCAATGATTCTCACCCTAGAGGAGATACATAATCAGTCTCCTCATTCCTCAAGAGGGAAGAGATGTGCTCAGACAGGAGGAGTCACTTTCCAAAACCATTATAGTAAGTAGCAGAAGCCAAACTTGAACCTGAACTGCCAGCCCCTAAAGACTGTGTTCCTCACACCACATAATTCCTCCTGTCAGGGACACCTGGGTGGCTCGGTGATTGATCCCAGGGTCCTGGGATTGAGTCCTGCATCAGCAATCTACAGAGAGCCTGCTTCTCCCTCTGCCTGTGTCTTTGCCTCTCTGTGTCTGTCATGAATAAATAAATAAAATCTTAAAAATAATAATTCCTCCTGTCAGCCCAGGGATGGGCACAGAGCTTATCCCTGATTAATGGGAACTTCTATTATCTCTGGTGGGGGAAATTAACCTTTGGTACTTCCGCAGACTTGCCCTCGGGCAGAAAGGGAACAAGATAGCAGAAATTGTTGGTTTTCCATCTGTCCATTCTACATTTGTGGAGGCTTGAAGAGACTGTGGGCATGAGTGGGGACTCCCCCAACCCCCGCTGCCATGATCATATGCAGCTGACATTGACACCCCCCACCCCTCCCGTCAGCCCAACTCAGAGGCTGACAGCCATGTTTCTCTCCAGCCCTAACTGGACCCCAATCTGGCCTGAGTCCTGCCCCATTCCCTGCTCAGTCAGTGGTTAAGGGCATGGGCTCCCCGGATATTCGGAAACAAATATTGAGTCTAATGTTTCCTGGCTCTGATCACAGGCAAGGGGGCTCTCTATGTGCAAGCCTCACTTTCTTCACCAGCAAAATGGGGAAAAGAGAACTTAGTTCATCGGGTTACTATGGGGCTTGATGAGATATTCCAGGTGTGACATGTTTAAAACAGTTCATAGTTAAGTGCTCAGTCACTATTATAATTATTTCCATGTTTGTATTTTCTGCCTGCAATAGCACTAGAAGTTAAATCCACAGGCTCAAAGCCTGCATGTGAATCCCAATTTTATCATTTTATTTTTTGGCAAGTGATGTCCTCTTTGAGAGTCTCAATTTCCCCATCTGTAAAATGGAGTAATAATAGTTTCCACCTCATATGACTGTCATAAGGATAAGAGAAAGACCACGAGTGAAAGCATCAATGGTGCGGTGCACCTCATCACATGCATCTGAAACCTCCCTCTGCAGAGAGCCTTTACCTAACCCCTTCCCTCCCGCCTCCTCCCCACAGGGTCCTGCCTTGTGTGCACAGGAGGGAAGCAAATTCTGCAGAGAAGGTGATAACTGGCAGCCCCTCAGGGGACTCCGGAGCTCCTGTGGCCTGCCAGGGTCAGCCAGGGGAAGGAGCCAAGTCTCAGGGCCACACAGCAAAGCAAGGCTGAATTTTGCACACTACCCATTGCAAAATCATTTCTTTGCCCCAAAATGCTTTTCTTTTTTTTTTTTTTTTCCAAAATGCTTTTCTTATCAAAATAGTCTCATTTCTTCCTTTTGCTCAGAGACCCTAAGCATCAATTTCTCATCCATCCACTGTCCTGATTGAGGTGTGACCTGGCCACTTGGGACTGGCACATCCTCCCTCCACCTGTCTGTGTTATGTTCCAGCTCTTTCCCTCCAACCCCCCCCCCCCCCCCCCCCGCCAACGACTTCCCCAAATCTATTTCTCTGTATGTCTGTATACTTTTCTTGCTGTCCCTTTGGCTGTCATTTCACTCCTTCTCTTCTATCTGAGCCTCCCTGTTCTTCCCTGGGCTACCTCTTCTTCTGTCATTTCCACTCTCTGCCTCTCTGTCCCCCTATTTCTCTCTAGGTCTCCGGTTCTGTGGTTCCAAATCCACCTCTCTCTGTATATATGTCATTATCTCTGGTCTCTACCTTTGTCGATCGCTTTTGTATTTGTTTTTATTTCTCTGATCTTAATGTCTCTGTGTCTCTGTCTCTCTTTTGTGTATGTGCATGTGCGCGTGCGCACGCACACACACACACACACACACACACACACACACCATCCCCACACCCTCTGAAGGGAACAGCGCACTCACCTGCAAGCAGGATTCCCACCCAGTGGTGGCCCCACAAGTCAGCGAGCCCCATGGGTCCTGGCACCTGACCAGCGTGCCCTGGCTTGCACACACAGACACTGTCTTCACTCCAGCTCTATCCCTTCAGCTCCCTCTTCTTCCCCTCTGCCCTGCTGCAAACTCACTTTGATGACAGTGGCTCCCAGGACAGACAGGGGTGGTGGTGGCAGTGGCAGGGAGGAACTTTGGACCTACCTCCCCACCCCTCACCCCAGGGCTCTCTTTCCTTCCTCTGTCCAGCACACAGAACAAGAGCCCTAGGAATCTGGGGTTTCCACCAGGGTGGAGAAGGATAAAGAAATCCCTGCCTTTTGGCTGAGTCCCCTCGAGAATTATGTCTCCCTCCTTGTAAGCTCTTTGCCAGGATGCAGAAACAATTCAGGGAGAAGAGGTGCCAGGGAGGGACAACCACAGAATGTTAGAGTTAAGTGGACAGGAACAGAGATAATGATAGTCAATAGTAATGATAACAAAACAATAATGGTGGCTCCCAGTTGTTGAGAGCTTAATAAAATCAGACTCAGTGCCAGGCTCACTGTAAGCAGTTTGGAAATATTAAGTGAGCTGAAAGGATACTGGTCATAAACAAAAAGCAGGAAGCACAGAGTGAGCTGGGTTGGGAGAACCCTAGGGGGTGCTTGACCCAGCCTGGGGACAAGAGACAGGGAGGGCTTCCTGGAAGAGTAGACATCTGAGCTGAGACTTGAAAACACAGTAAAGGTTCAATATAGGAGAATTGCTTTTATTATTATTATTATTATTATTATTATTATTATTATTATTATTATTATTATTCCCTTTGGGCAAGACAAGCTGTTGGTCTTTGGGAGCACCCAGACGAAGATTTACTATAATCAATGGGGTTAGGAAACAACCATTAACAACCATCAATCCATGTATTCATTCATTCATTCATTCATTCATTCCCTCCCTCCCTCCCTCCCTCCATCATTCATTTACAAACATTTCCTGAATTCCTATTCTGTGCTGAAACCTGTGCTAAGTAGCACTGGGAACACAGTAGTGACCAAGACATCTCCAGGCCTGCCAGCACGAGCTCACAGTCTTGTAGGGTAGACAGACCTGTCCCCAGTCAGTGCCAACTTAGCATGCTGGGGAGGCCCAAAGGAGGAGCCTGACCAGCCTGGAGGTCAGGGAGGACTCCTGGAGGAGAGGACATCAAGCCTGAGACCTGGAAGATGCAGGAGTGGGTCAGGCGAGAGTCTGGTAGGCAGAGGGGGTGGCATGTGGGAAATTGCTGAGTTTGAGACACAGAAGGAAGTTCAAGTGGCTCTAGAACAGAGGAAGTGAGGGGGTGGGTGGTTCAGGTAAGGCTGAGAAAACTCTGAAATGATTACCTAAAGCAAGAGAGGTACCTTGACATCACTGGAGGGAGAGCTTGGTCACCCAGCTGCCTCGGCTAGTTGCTCATCTGGGTCTCATTCTTGCCACAGGCAGAGCCACCAAGTATCTGCTCCAGGGACACATGAGGTTGAGCAGACTGGCTCTGGAGACAACCTGCAGAGGTTCCAATCCTTGCCAACCGTGCAGCCATGGGCATGTCAATTCACCTCCCTTGTGACCATTTTCCTCAGCTGTTAGAGGGGGTGGGGATGGTTTTGCCACTTCAGAGGCTCCAGGGCCATGAGCGGGAGGCTCCTGTCTGAGTGATCCACGCCCCAGCTGTGGTTTGTCGGGAAAGTTACGTCACCCCTATGAGCTTCCATGCCCCATCTGCAGACTGGGACAAACACGACATTTGTGAGCTTGAAATGATTTAATGCTGGGAAGGTGCCTGGAACAGTGCCTGGCACAGAGTAAGCATTCAGTACGAGTGAGTCTCCACTAGGTGTGGTGACTGTTGTGACAGCAGCTCCTGTGAGGAAGTACACACTCACTCAGCCTTTCAACACGCATGTCCTGAGCACCTCCTGGGCCTGCCCTGGGTGCTCAGGACAAAATGGATGGAAAACCCGGTTCCAGTGCCCAGAGAGATGATAAGCAATAAGCATAATAAATAAGTAAGTTAAGTGGAATATCAGGAAGTAATACAAGCTGTGGAAAAATGAAAAGTCAAGTAAGTTAGGGACATTATTATTCTGTCTCATGTTAAGACCACTGAAGCCCACGGAGAGGAGATGACTTGCCTAAAGTCATAAGGCCTATCAGGCCCCAGGTTCTGTTCTACCTGGCTCTTAACCTCCATCTCTCCTGCCTCCCAAGGTCCTAATGTGGTTTCTGGCTGCCTCCAGCCTCATCTCCTCTGTACACCCAGATGATCACCCCAGCACACTCCCACTGTCTGTGTGGCTCCTGTGCTAGGCGTACCTGGTGCACGTGAGCCAGTATTCAAGGCCTCCATCTATCCGTCCTGTTCTTCCCAGGATTTCTCGGTCTTCTCGGTCTTCTCACTTCTCACTCCTCCACCAGATTTCCCTTGATTGCTCTTCTCAGTTCTGCTTGCATCCTGAGACTCTCTCCTCTCCCTCCCCTCTACCCCACCCAAAGTAGGCAGAGCCGCTGCTGGAGTGGACTTCTCAAATCTCCTTCATATGGGAGCAGGGTTTTCTCTCCCAAAATCCCCTACCCACCCTCCCCATGGCAGGTTCTGTTTTCATGCCTCAACAACAAAGAGGAATTTCCTGGGCCCTGCCCTGTAGGTACAACTTCCACTTTGTTTCTGACAGGTGAAAATAAACCCAGGGCCCTTCTGCTCCCCACACCCTCACCTAGCAGCCTTATGCAGGCTGGTTCAAGGCTGTATCTTTCCATGTGTGGCCTCCACTGACCTCCCAACTCATACTGCCTCTCTATGGCTGCCTCCCACCTTCACACAGAAAAGATATATTTGGCCCTAGTATGTGCCAGGCCCTGTTTTAGGCGCTTAGAGCACATCAGCTAGTGAAACAAGTACGAACCTCTGCCCTTAAAGAAACCACGTTTTGGAGTGCCTGGATGGATCAGTGATTGAGCATCTGCCTTCAGCTCAGGTCATGATTCTGGGGTCCTGGGATCGAGCCCCACTTTGGCCTCCCTGCTCAGCCAGGAGTCTGTTTCTGGGTCTGCTGCTCCTCCTGCTTGTGTGCTTTCTCTCAAATAAATAAAACCTATTTAAAAAAATCATTCTTTATGCAAGAATGGGCAGAGGGGAGAGACAATAAGAAGGATACGTGATAAAATAACTGAATTATCTATGATGTTAGAAAGTGGTGCATGGTATGAGGGATCAGGGCAAGAGGTCAGAGTGACAAGCAGGAATGCAGAACCCAGGACAACATTGGGAGACTCACCGAGTCTCAGGCAACAACTTGAAGGAAGTGACAAGGTGAATCAAGAAAGTGTCTGGAGGCTCCTAGGAATTAATTCCTAGGGAAAAAAATGGAGCCAGGGTTCCAAAGAACTATTCCCTGCTTCCTATACTTAAATAACTGTGAGTTCCCTATTGCTGATCATAACAAATCACCACAAACTTGGCAATTTAAAACTATAGAAATAGAGGGGGGCACTTGACAGGATGAACCCAACTGCTTGGAGTTTTAAGACTGAGCTCCCCCTTCCCAGCTGTGGGCCACCCTTGACTCCGGAAGCCTCTCCCTTAGTCCTTGCATGAGAGACCTGCATCTCAAGGCCAGCAATGCACGAGAAATCTCTCTCATGCCTGGAATTTCTCTGGCTTTTCTTTCTGCCATAGCTCTCTACTGTTTCCACCTGGAAAAAGTTCTCTGCTTTGCTCGGCTGTGCTCCACGGGGCCCATGTGGATAATCCAGGCTACCTGCCTATCTTTAAATATGTAACCCTAATTACATCTGCAAAGTTTCTCTTGCTATGTAACACAACATACTTACAGATTTGTAACATATTCATAGATCCGGATGTGGGCATCTTTTCTGCTTACCACCATCATGTGATGCGAGGGCTGGATATCTAGAATTGAGGCAGCCATCTTGAGACCGTGAGGTAGAACGCTGGAGAGGATATTCAACAAACTAAGGATGGAGGGATGGACAGAAAGATTTCACTGAGCCATGAAATAAGCCTGGGGCACCTTGTAAAGTAACAATTATGGTTTTTGCAGCTGAATGCCTCCCACTTGGTACCCTGTTCAGTCACCATTGGAAATGTTCCTTTGAACTGCTTACCTTAAGATCAGAACCCTGATCTTTTAGAAACTTGGGAGTTTATGGTGGCTTGTGTCCTTTGTCTTAGAAGATAGTAAAACTTGTGAAACTTACTTTGAGAAGGAATCTACTCAATATTATTACTCCATTTAAAAAGACATTTCTGTCTAGTTCCATTCTATTCTCTATGGAGAAACTGAGGCCCAGAGGGAAGAGTGAAGTTTTTCTCCAGTCATAGAGCTGAGTCTTCTTGGAGCACCTGGGACATTCAATTTTGTACCACTGACTTTTTGTGCCCACAGTGTAGGAAAAGCAGGAGAAGTATAAATGAGAAGAGAAAGGATATCGTATACAAGGACCCAGGCAATGCAATCCTAGTATCTCAAACCATGATTGGAAAAATCTATAATGGAGAACCTCTATACACACACACACACACACACACACACATCATTCTGCACCACCAGGGCCACTACACCATACTTGTTGCCATGACTATAAATTTCTTTTTTTTTTTTAATCTTTAAAGCTTTGAGTTTATTTTATTTGCCAACATATAGAATAACACCCAGTGCTCATCCCATCAAGTGCCCCCCTCAGTGCCTGTTACCCAGCATGACTATAAATTTCTAGGGCAAAGATAAAAAATTAGCCCACAGACATTTGGATATTTTATTGAGCTCAAGATGCTCAAGGGCATCATAGGAATGGACACATCACTTCTCAGCCACAGTTCAAAGGAGGAAATTTTCTCAGAAGCTTCTCTAGCTCTCCCTTGGCCACCAGGATAACTTACCAACAATTTCCCAGTCCTGCCCCCTCCATCACCATAACAATCTGGATCCCAACACACTGAGCATGAGCCATGACTTCTAGAACCTGGGCACCACGAATTAGATAGCAAAATGTTTCAGATCTTTTTTATAGCCTGTTGCGTATACAGGATGCTTTAAGTTTACATTAAGATCATGCATCAGGGCGCCTGGGTGGCTCAGTTGGTTAAGCGTCATGATTGGCTCAGGACATGATCCTAGGATCCAGGGATGGAGCCCCATCAGGCTCCTGCTCAGTGGGGAGTCTGCTTCTCCCTCTCCCACTGCCTGCTGCTCCCCCTGCTATGCTCTCTCTAATAAATAAAATCTTTAAAAAGAAAAGACCATGCTTAAACAATTTTATAAGTTACCTAGTTCTTATCCAGCAACAAGGAAGAAAAGAGTTCCCAATCTTCCATACTCAAGCCAGCCATGAAAACTCCATCTGAAGAAGATGGTGGGGACAGGAAAGCATGGATAAGGGAAAGAGTGAGCTCTGTGATGGGAAAGTGAGAGGCCTCCAGGAATTGTAGCATGTTAGAGACAAACTGATGACGTGAAGACATTGGCTAAAATTGCCAAGGACCTTGTTCACACTCCTGTATGTCCTTTGAGAAAGAGGATTGAAGCCTGGAATTCCTATTTGGACCATGAATTTTAAAATGCAATTCCACTCTGGAACTGAGCCACACAAACCGTGGTTTCTATAGAGTAAGATAGATGATATGGAAAGAAAGAATGCAACATGGAAGGGGGTGTTCTTCATCATTACACTTCTTAATTGATGGGGAAAATGCTGTGGAGGTAGTCAATTAGCCCACATGGTATGTCTTACTCATCATGGAAACCTCAATGCATTTTTTTTAAACAAAAGTGATTGGGACATGATTGCAATCCTCTACTTTACTATGCAAATAATCTCAGATCTGTTGCAATAGCTGGCCTCTGCCACAAGCCTCAGTTTTTCCTCTTGGCTTTGTAAGGATTTGGCACCTCTGGGCAGGGTTTCGAAGGATATTTCCATGTGGATGACATTTCCACCTCTCTGAAAAAATAAGAAACTTTAAAGGACATTATTGGCCAGAAGTAAGAAACATTTCACAATATTTTGATGAAGTCCCAATAGCTTATTTTTGCTTTTGTTTCCCTTGCCTCAGGAGACATATCTAGAAAGAAGTTGCTACCTGTTTTATCTTTCATATTTAGATGTATGATATATCTGAAATTTAAAATGTTGTGTGCAGTGAGGTAGAGATGAAAATTATTTTTTCATATAGAGACCTAATTAATCAGTATCATTTATGAATCATTTATGAATAAAATCCTTACCCTCACCATTAAATAGAAAGAAAGAAAGAAAGAAAGAAAGAAAGAAAGCAAGAAAGAAAGGAAGGAAGGAAGGAAGGGAGGGAGGAAGGGAGGAAAGGAGGAAGGAGGGAGGGAAGGAAGGAAGGAAAGAGGAAAGAAGGAAGGAAGGAGACAGAAAAAAAAAGAAGAGAAAAGAAGTGAAGCCTTGGTCAACCCTATCCACAGAAGGAGATTTCTGTCCAGCTTCCACAATCCAGAAATGTCTCAGCATCCTCTGACTGTGGGACAGACACCTGGTTCTTCACTCAGGGTCAATGGTCCTCCCTCCCTCCAAATTCTTTTTTCTCTCTAAAATTCAAACATCTGGACATCCTCCTGGATTCTCTCCTTTCCCTAACTAATTTCCAACACCCAATCAGTGGAACCCAATTCCACTGTTTTCCGGCCCTTCCTCTCTATCCCCACTACCTCACCTTAGACAACACTACCTGTGAACCTCACCTGTGAAATTGTGCCAGCCTCCCAGTCTCTGAACTCTGCATCTCCACATCACAATCCTGGCTATCTTCCAAAGTTCCAGCTCTGAATTGGGTTCCTCCTTTCTAAAAAGAGGGACTTCAAGACCTCCAGCTGACCCTATAAGAAGTCTGAGATGCCCCATCTCTTTCCCAATAAACTCACAGGGTGAATGGGAAGCTCCTGATCTGGAAATAAGAGAAATCTCCTGGCAAGTTCTGGTCCTCCCCTGGTATACACTGGTCAATCCCACCTCACAAAGAAGATAGAGGTCTGAACCTGATGTGATTTCTCCTAGATTTTATGTAATTATGTATCTTTTTACATTTTTATTGTAGTTGACCCACAATGTTGCTATGTAAACATATTTTTAAGAGATCAGAGTGCTATGACTCTTAGAGATGAGTATTTTGTGGAAATTTAAAAACATTAAATAAACATAAAATTGGAGGTAAAGCAGAACAGCCTTGAGTCTCCTAAGACTGGAATGGCCCTTTCAAAACTTGGTATTTAGAATATTTTGTCACATGAATGGGGAAGGATCAGATAAAGCCCACAGGAGTGGCCTATATGCTTTGTCACAGGACACTGACCAAGCTGGTTACCCCACATCCACAAAGCAAATACACGTAGTCACTAAAAGCTGCACTGTAGGTCGATGTGTGTTATTCTAAACCAATATTCATGAAATTTTGTTAAACTAAAAAAACTGGTTGCAAAACATTATGCATAGTACATTCTCCTTGTGTAAGAGAAAATGCACGTCTTTATTAATTTTTAATAAGTAGGCACAGGGAATGACTCTATAAGAGGATATACCAAAATACTAGCAGTGGTCGTCTCTAGAATTATAGAGGTTTTCTTCCTTTTCTTTTCCTTTTAAAAGCTTCCTTCATTGTCTAATTTTTCAACACTGAACATACAGTATGTGTCCAATAGAGAAAGAGTCCAAATGCAGGATGTAATATGGCTCTATATTAACATAGAAGGATACTAAAGGTTAGAAGATTAAAGTTTATTTTTTTAATTTAAAAAAAGATTTTATTTATTTATTCATGAGAGATACAAAGAGAGAGGCAGAGACATAGGCAGAGGGAGAACAGGCTCCCTGCATGGAGCCTGATGTGGGACTCAATCCCAGGCATCCCAGAAGATTAAAGGTTAAAAAACAGGTAAAATAATGGTAAACAGAATATAATACTATTTTTGTTTAAAATACATATATTTAAATGTAATTACTAAAATAAGGGTATTAGAGAAGCCACATCATTATCTCTGGGAGGCTTAACTGTAGACGAGTTTCTTCTCTTGCTCATCTGTATACTTTTCTTTTCCTACAATTATCATGGAATTTATTTAAAATATGAAAAGTTAGCATATAATATTTTTAAAAAGTAACCCCTACACATAAGAGTCAGTTATTTGGTTTAAGAATGTAAAAACTTGGGGTGCCTGGGTGGCTCAGTGGTTGAGGATCTGCCTTTGGCTCAGGTTGTGATCCCAGGGTCCTGGGATCGAGTGCCGCATCAGGCTTCCCTTTGGGAGCCTGCTTCTCCCTCTGCCTAGGTCTCTGCCTCTCTCTGTCTCTCATGAATAAATAAATAAAATATTTTTTAAAAATGTAAAAACTTGGGATCCCTGGGTGGCGCAGCGGTTTGGCGCCTGCCTTTGGCCCAGGGCGCGATCCTGGAGACCCGGGATCGAATCCCACATCGGGCTCCCGGGGCATGGAGCCTGCTTCTCCCTCTGCTTTTGTCTCTGCCTCTCTCTCTCTCTCTCTGTGACTATCATAAATAAATAAAAAAATTAAAAAAAAATGTAAAAACTTATTTTGCATAACATGGGTTAGAAAAATCTTGCTGAATATATATGGAAGTGGAACAGCCAGGAAAAGAATCCTAAAAAATAAAACAAAACCAATCTCCCCTAATAAAGTCCTGGAGCAGGGAATGATCAGTCCAAGTCCATCTGAGCTGCTATAACAAAACACAGACTAGATAGCTTATAACAGAATTTTATATTTGAGAAATTTACATCTGAGAAATTTATATCTCATGGTTCTGGAGGGTGCCAGCATGGTCAGGTTCTAGAGAGAGCCCTCTTCCTGGTTCTGTGTCCTCACATAGTGGAAGGGGCTAGGGATCTTTCTGGAGCCTCTTTTATAAAGGACCTATCCCATTCCTGAGGCTCCATCCTCATGACTTCATCACCTTCCATATGAATTTGCAGGAGACACAAACATTCAGATCATAGCAATACCTGAGACAGTGATGTTGGCATTCACACTCCTGTGAAAGCTGGAAACAGAGTTTGAGGCTTTGCAGGTATAGACCTCTGAGTGTGCCCTGGAGAGACCAGGAATAGAGGTTCTAGCTATAAGGCCCAAAAATCCCACTGATGCTGCACACATATTGGGCAAGGGGCTGGGAGTCAGCCGATCAGACCAGGGTGAGGTTGGAACCAATCACAAAATCTGGGTCTGACGAGGTCACAGTAGGAGTGTCAGAGCCATCTGGACCAAGAGAAAAAAAATCCTAAAATTGGGAAGAGTGTGGAAATTAAGGACAACTACTCTGCCCACATTGTGCATTTAGTTCAGGACTCGAAGCACCACACGTTGGGTGGGGCATGCAGTGACACAACCTGAAGGTTTGTCCAGTGCATGAGTGAATAAATGAATGAATGAATGAATGAACAAATCAACTATTCCAGCAACTATCCCCCTAACTGTCATGTCTGTGTCCCTCACTGACCCTTGTGGAACTTCAGCTCCATGAGGACAGAGATGCTTGTCTGTTAGTTTCACTGCACTGACTAGAGCAATCTTCAGCATACAGTGGAGCTCAAGGTCACCAATGAAGAAAGAGCAGAGCCCAGATTTGAATCCAATCAGTCTGTAGAGCCCCTGCTTTATATGGCCCTGTACTTAGCTATAAATAGTGGATGAACCAGTGGATGGTTGAGAGGGAGGTACCATGTGTATCAGAGGTGGGTCCGTTATGGGGCAAGGAAACCCATACTTGCAGGCCACAACCACCATAAGGGCTCCACTGAGCCTGGACTCAAGGTGAGTCCTGGTCTCACAGTAGTAGGTACCAGAGTCATTGGGTGTGACTGTGGGATTGGTGAGGGTCCTGCCATCTATAGAGATCATTGGTCCACCCCCTTCCCAAATCAGCTCGAGGTTCAGAAACCACCAGATCATACATCATTGTTCTGGGGAGACACATGTCAAATTTAAGGAGTCCATGTGGTCCACTGGGGCCAGGTTCTGGGATGCCACCTGAGACTGGTGTAGCTTCTCTGGGGAGGAGAAATGAGAAACTGAGGGTGATAGTGTCAGAAGGGATCTGGAGCCCCAGGAATTATCAAGGGCAGGAAATGCTGCCACTTTGGAACCAACGAAGCCAGCAGTGGGTGTTTCCAAGGTCCACTGAAGAGTGGATCCCAAATCCTCTCCCCAAAAAACACACACATCCACACATTTGCATCTAATTTCAGGTGCTTATGGGCTCCTCTGAGGACCAACTGCAGAGTCCAGGTGAAGACCCTTACACCTAGGTTATAAATTAGTAAAAATCTTTTTTAAGATAGTTTGGCAATACAGATCAAAAGCTTTAAAATATATATACCTTTTGACCTAGTGGTTCCACTTTTTATAATTATTCCTAATGACATTTTCATAGCCACATGCAAAGGATTAGCTACAAAGATACCTAGGACAATGCTGTTTATAAAAGGGCAAACTACAGAGAGTCTTAAATTACAGTGAAGACTGTATTTTTAAAAAGATTTCTTTATTTCTTTATTTGGCAGGGGCAGAAGGGGTGGGAGAAGGAGAGGGAGAGAGAGAGTATCCCAAGTAGATCCATACTGAGCACAGAGCCCAGCACAGGGCTCGATCTCATGACCCTGAGATTATGAGCTAAGCTGAAATCAAGAGTTGGACATTTAACCAACTGAGCCAACCAGGTGCCCCAGGACCATACTTTTTATTTTATTTTTTAATTTAAATTGTATTTTTTAAACGAGCCAACTATAAAATATCAACAAGAAACTCATTTCAAATACAATAAAATGTCTTCTTGAAAATAAAAGAATGGGGGATCCCTGGGTGGCGCAGCGGTTTGGCGCCTGCCTTTGGCCCAGGGCGCGATCCTGGAGACCCGGGGTCGAATCCCATATCAGGCTCCCGATGCATGGAGCCTGCTTCTCCCTCTGCCTGTGTCTCTGCCTCTCTCTCTCTCTCTGTGACTATCATAAGTAAATAAATAAAAATTAAAAAAAAAAAAAAAAAAAAAAAAAAAAAAAAGAAAATAAAAGAATGGGAAAAGATACACCATGCAAATGTTATTCAAAAGAAAGCCAGAGTGGCTATAATTACTATCAAATACAGTGGACTTCAGAGTAAATAAATTTACCAAGAGACATTACATAGTGATAAAAGAGCAAGATGACACAGCATCCTTACATGTGTACACACCAAACAACAAAGGCGAAAACCATGTGAAGAAAAACTGAAGATAGAACCAAAGTGAAAAATAGATAAATCCATGATTACAGTTTGATAGCTCTGCACTACTGTCGACAAGTGGTAGAACAACTAGATAGGAAACTAGCAAGGATGTAGCAGGACACAACCCCACCATCGACCAACAAGATCTAATTGATACTGGGACATCTGGGTGGCTCAGTGGTTGAGCATCTGCCTTTGGCTCAGGGCGTGATTCCAGGGTCCTGGGATCAAGTCCCACATCAGGCTCCCTAAAGGGAGCCTGCTTCTCCCTCTGCCTATGTCTCTGTATCTCTCTCTGTCATGAATAAATATATAAAATATTTTAAAAAAGATTTAATTGACACTTATGGAACACTCCACCCAACAGCAGCAAAAAGTACATTGTTTTCAAACATTCATGGTACATATATCAAGATAACCCATATCCTGGGCTGTAAAACAAACCTCAAGAAATGTAACAAAATGGAAATCATACAGTGTAGTGTGTTCTCTGACCACAATGGACACAAACAGGAAATAACTAACAGAGAGATGATGGCACACTCTCCAAACATTTGAAACCCGAACAACACACTTGTAATCACATCAGGCCCTGCTGACATCAGAGGGATGATAAGGGGATATGACAAACAGCTCTACACAAATAAATTTAGCCATTCAGAGGAAATGAACTAGTTCCTCAAAGATCACGACCTACCATCACTACCCCAATATGAAACAGATTATTTGAATAGCCTATGACAATTAAGAAAACTGATTTTGTAATTTTAAACTCCAGAAAAAGAAGTCTCCAGGCCTGGATGGTTTTGCATGAGGGTTCTACTAACTGTTTAAAGAATCAGCACCAATTTTACACAGTCTCTTCCAGAATACAGAAGAGGAAGAAACGCTTCTCTATCTATTCTATGAGGCCAATATTACCCTGATATCAAAACCAAAGATAGTATAATAACAAAGAAAGAAAATCACAGGCCATGTCTTTACATGAATATAGACACAAACATTCTTAACAAAATATTAAGAAATAGACTTTAGAAATATATAAAAAGAATTGTACACTATCACCAAATGGGGTTTATTCCAGGGATCCAAGACTGGTTTCATATTTGAAAACCAATTAATGTCACCCACCATATTAACAGGCTAATAAAGAAAAATCACAGGATCATTGATGCTGAGAGAGCATTTGAGAAAACTCAGTATCTGTTCATGATAAAAATTCTCAGAAAACTAGGAATGGAGATGAATTTCCTCAACTTAAGAAAGAATATCTATACACACACACACACACACCATAGCTAACATACTTTATGGTAGAAGAATGAATTCTTTCTTCCTAAAGTTAGAAATAAGTCATAATGTCTGGTCTCACTACTCTTATTTAACAAAGTACTACAAGTTCTAGCCAGTGCAATAAATCAAGAAAAGGAAATAAAAGGCATTCATGTTAGAAAAGAAGACATAAAACTATCTCTGTCTAAAGGTGTTATGATGGTCTATGAAGAAAATCCTAAATGATACACAAAAAATAAAAACAAAATACTCCTGCAACCAACAAGTGAGTTCAGTAAGGTCTCAAGATACAAGATCAACACACAGAATTCAACTGTATTCCTATATACTAGCAACAAAAAACATGGAAACAGAAACTTTAAATGCAATATAATTTACACATTTTCTTTACTAATTCAGTGGACACTTCGGTTGTTTCCATATCTTGAGTATTATAAATAATGCTGCAATGAATATGATGATGAGGGTTGGAGATATCTTTTTGAGTTAGTGCTTTTGTTTTCTTTGAATAACTACACAGAAGCAGAGCAGGATATGTACAACATGAGCCTGAAATATTCTATGCCAGCAAGGAAGGAAGTGCTTTTAAAAAATGTCTGTGTCACAAGGAAAATTAAAGAGATGCTCACTGGCCAAATCTATAATAACTTAAGCACCAAAACATTAAGTACAGTGATGAGTATAAACCATTAAAAAAATTCATGAGTGCATGCTGATGATAGATAGACAATAGATGACAGATGACAGATGAGAGAGAGAAAAGAAGGTAGGTAGGTGGGGAGTGGGGAGGGAAGAAGGAAGGAAAGAGAGAGAAAGGAAGAAAGGGAGAGGAGAGGAGAGGAGGAAAGGAGAGGAGAAGAGAGGAGAGAAAAAAATTAGATGATAGGAAAGAGAGATGAGGAAGGGATCTTGCTTGTAGAAGAATCCCAAATGCTGACTGGTCAATGTTAGGAGTGTTGGACTCAGAAATCATCACTTGCAACCCTCTTGGTAAAGATCTCCAAAGCAAGAACCATCAATGGATACTAAACATCAGAGGGAGTTTTGGTGAGGAATAGGATATGGCCTTAAAGTGTCTTCTCACAGAATGCGTATTTATTACAAGGGAGGGAAAAAGAAAGCAGTAATTATACAGTATAGTAATTGGGCAAAATTACATCGCCAATGGTGGACAGATGGATATTGTGTCCCCCCAAATGCAATGCCCCAAGGACACAACATCACACACTCAGTATTCTGGCTGAGAATGCCAAATCTCAACCTAATCACAAGGAAACATCAGACAAATATAGAATGAGAAATGTCCTAGTTTGTAAAGAGGGAGGTACAGTCTCTTAAAAAAAAAAAAAAAAAAAAAAAGCCAATGCTATTAAAGATAAAGAGAGGCTGTGGGAAATTCCAGATTAAAAGAGGCTGGAGACAGGACACAAAATGCAATTCCTGACCGTAGACTGGTTCCTGAGCTGGATGGGGGAAAATACATTAAAAAGGAGTTTTTATTGTGTTGACTGACAAAGTTAGAATAATGGATGGACAATTCAATAAAAGTATTGCATCACTGTAAATTTATCAATACACACTCAAGTATTTAGGGGTAGAGGGTCATGATATTTGTAACTTACTCTCAGATGGGGGTTGGGGATGGGGAGACATGAGAGAGAGAGAGCCCACAATGTTAGGGGTAAATATTAACAACAGATGAATAGGAGGACCTGGGTGTTCTTTGTTGTACTCTTTTTATTTTTGCCACAATTTTAAATTTTAAATTATTTCCAAATAAAACATTCTAAAATTTTGCAACTAAAAAAAGACCACATAGCCTTCAGAAAAGGCTTTCCCCTGAACTCTCACCAGCTACACCTAGGAGGGCTCACTTGCACATCCCTGACAATGGGATCACTGTCCCACATCCTTTTAATGGTATCACACTTTAAAAACAATGAACAGCCCTTATTATCAAAAAGACAAGAAATAACACGTGTGTTACTTTAATAAAGGGAAGGGAGTAACAGTATCTTGCTCGTATGTAATAACACTCTTTAAGGACACTGTCCTTAAAAAGGGACTTTAGGGATAAACAGAGATTGGGTTCAAATCCCAGTTCCATGGGTGTCACTGATCATGTTAAGCCTCTCTGACCCTGTTTCCCTGAAAGGTGTAGTGAGGAGCCCATCACATCCTACCCGCAGGACCAGGTAAGGTACAGAGAAAGCACTTCATAAATGCTAACTATAGCTAGTTGTGTCACCAGAGAGCCCTCCCCCGCCAGAACTGCCCTTACCAGAGACAAGTAACATAGCACAATGGCCACTGGTCCCATCAAAAGAGATGAGTTGCAGCGTGTAGATGCTGTCATCCAAAGCTCACGTGTCAGTGACAGTCAGGGAACTATCAGCCCTGCCTGTCTCCAGCCAGTGTGGGCTGGTCCTGGAGTATGGTCATGGTTGATGAATTTAAAATTGAGGATCCAAAACCTTGGTGGTGGCTGGCTGCTCCTCAGAACCGTTTGTAAGAGATGAGATTCTGAAGGAGCTGCCGGACAGACAGGGTGACACTGTTCCCCTCGGTGGCCCAGGAAGGAATGGAGGTAATGGCCACCTAGGCAGACACCTGCTTGTTGCAGGAAATCATGAAGAAGCCTGAGGGAGGAGGCAAGGGTCACTATCATAGGGGCCACTTGGCAGCATTCAGCACTGGAATTAGCCCCTTTTAGATTCTCACTCACAGGAATTCAACAATGGGAGAGGAAAAAGCATATGCAAAGGCCCTGAGGCAGGAGTGAGTATGCTGTCTTAAGGGAACAAAAGAAAGATCAGTGTGGCTGCAGTTGAGTAAGTGAAAAAGGAGAGAGGTAGGAGCTAAGGTTAGAGGTAAGGGAGGCACACCACACAAACGCTATTAGCATCTATGGTGGTATTATTATTATTAATTATTATTATTATTATTATTATTATTATTATTATTAACAGTTACTATCCATATGGGACTCTCCCATGCATTGCAAGGAGTTCAGCAAGGCTGGCCCTCTGCTACACCAGAAGATCCCTCCAGGTATCCAGACAAGGAATAAACATCCCCACACATTTCCAAATATCCGCTAGAGGGCAGTATTAGCCCTGGTTGGGAACAATTCCTGCCAGCTTTTTAAAGTATTTTTTTTTAAGATTAAAAAAAAATTATTCATGAGAGACAGACACAGGCAGAGGGAGAAGCAGGCTCCCTGCGGGGAGCCTGATGTGGGACTGGGTCCCAGGACCCCAGGATCACAACCTGAGCCGAAGGCAGATGCTCAACCACGGAGCCACCCAGGTGCCCCTTACCAGCTCTTTAGATCATTGTAAGGATTGTGTTCTGAGAGAGTTACAGAACCACTGGAGGATTTGAGCTAAGGGGTAATACAATGTGTGCCTTTTGCTCCAAAGTGCTCATTCTGCCTGCATGGTGAACGGATTTTGGAGTCCAAGGGTAGAATTGCCTCGTTGCTCAGCTCCAAGGGGTAGAGCTGCCCTGCATGTTACAAGTACTGCCCACAGTGCTCCCAACTATATGTACAGCTACATCCAGTAACCCTGGGCAACGCAGAGCAAGGCAGTTAGGAGCTGAATGCAACAGTCCAGGAGAGAGAGGTCAATGACTTGAACCAAAGTGGTTGTGCCAAGGAAACTGGGAAAGTGAAATCTGAGATCCTGAAGCCAACAGGATTTGCTGGTAGATAGGAGATGGGATGTGAGAGAGAGAAAAGTCAGAGAAGACTCTGAGTTCAGGGGCATGAGCACCTGAACCATGGAGGGACGGTTCCCTAAGATGTGAAGACGTGGGGGCAAGAAAACCAGGAAATCGTAAGCATAGAGCTGTTACCTGCAAGACAGCCATTTCCAAAGCCCACCACCTCTGCAGAGAGCCTCCAAAGGACCAGCCATGTTTTGTGATGCCCCAATGGTTTGGTTGTCTCTGCCTCCTCTCAGCTGGAGACTAGGCCCAGAGGAAGAGCAAGAGTGTCTGAGAAGCCCCTGCCCACTGCAGGGTCCTCGGATTTTCCTTATCCTCAAAGAGACCCCATCAGTCCTGCCCCACTGTGTCCTACTGCCATCAGCCCAGGTTGCCCAGTGAGGGTAAGAAGTGCCCCCATGGTCTTGGAGGTGAACCTGGGAAGAGGGGCTGAGGTTTGGGGCAGGGTCCACCAGCACCAGGGTCTTACCAGTTCTGCAGGGTCCTCCAGACTCTGCCATGACCCGGCTCCCCAGCCAGAAAGAGTAGCTTGGTGCTGCTTTTGATGAGGAATGTGGCCATGTGCCTCTGGACAGGCGGGGCAGCCTCCACGTGTCCCAAGGGGGCCTGATCATCTGTGCCACTTCAGGTGCCAGGTATGCGGCGTTGGCCACAAGTAGAGTTACAGGCTACAGGCACGAGCCTGGTATGGAGATGCTGGCATCAAACACCCTCAAAGGTCACAGATATGAGTTTATCAGAACAAGTGATAGCAAGAAGACAAGTAAAGGTGGCTTCTTCTCTGCCTCAGATTCTATCTGGCAAGTAGTTTCCACAACTGGATCCCAAAGGCCTAGGGGTGGACAAGGAAGCAACCTGCAGAAGGGACCCTCACATCACCTTGATCCTTGGTTTTTGAGATCTGTAGGCTGCTTGGCAAGTAGGTGGAGGGGCAGAGAGAGTAGACAAGTAAGTATCATCTGATCAGTATAGGAGACAACAAAGGAGAAAGTGAGTTTGAAAACCAGTGGTGGAGAATTTTTCAACAGCAGCAGCTAGTGCTGGTGAGAATGAGGGTACGTCAGAGCAGACCTTCTGGCCAGGGTGTGTCAAAGTACATGAAAATGTACCTTCTCTTTGATCTCAGAATTCCTATTGGATTTGTCTTAAGATAATCATTGTAGATATAGGAAAATATTTATCTCTGGGTGAATGGGGGGAGTAGCCTAAATAGAGTATTCTTGAAATGCACTGTGGTAAATCCACTCAACAGGATATTTTGCAAATCTGAGAAGCAAAATTAGAGCAGAATGTTTATCCACATTAAAAGATGTTCACAAGCATGATAAAAGATGAGGAATAAAACAAGACGTGGTACATTTTTCCATGTCATGAAGCACTCTTCAATAACTCTGTCTTATGGCTACAGAATACTCTATTATATAGATGCAAAATAACTAGCACCCTACTCTTGGACTTCTGAATGCTCCTGTCAGCTCTGATTATTTTTATATTAAGGAGGAAAGCTATACCACAGTTAATAATACTTAAATATTTGAAAATTGTTAAGAGAGTAGATCTTAAAAATTCACAAAAGAGAAAGAATTTGTAACTACGTCAGGTCGTGAATGCTGACTAACCTTATTGTGGCAATCATTTTGCAGTATATAAATAGATCAAATCATTGTATGGTACACCTAACACTAATACAATCTTATATATCAGTTATATCTCCATTTAGAACAAAAAGAAAGAAAGCTACAATGTCCACCTTTGCAGTTTCATCTTTGCACACATCTATGATAGGAAGACATGAATGGGTCAAATTTCAAGGCTTTTTAATACATGTGCCAAATTGTCCACCATCAAGGTTACTACTCTGTGTTTGAGATGACCTCACACTCAACCACCCTGGGTATTTATCTTTGAAAACAACACTACAGAGAGACAGTGACAAGCCAGCAATACAAAAAAAAAAAAAAAAAAAAAACATAAGAGACAAAAAATAAAAAATAAAAACACCACCACCAAGTTTCACAGTTTCACAGGTGAAAATGGGGGTCTATTTTTTCAGAATTTTTTTGAGTCAGGTTGACACACAATGTGACATTAGTTTCAGGCATAGAACATAGTGATTCGACTTCTCTCTATGTTATGCTACCTTACCCTGCATCATAGCCGTCACGGATTGAACCTGGAAGCCCACGGAGAAGAGGATGGAACAGCCACATGCAAGGGCTGGGAGGACCCTGGGCGATAAAAGCCCTCAGTATTGGATGGTGACACATCTACCCAATCCAAAACGTGTGCTTTGCAAGTCCGTGCACTGGTCCTCACTGCAGTCCCAGAGAAGATCTATCCTCTCACCCAACTAGTCAACAAACATGTATCAGGAATCTACTGTGGGCCATGCATTGTTCCAGGTACTGTGGACACAGGAGCGGATGGAACAGACAAGGCCCTGCTCCCACGGAGCTGACCTTCCAATGGAGCCACATTCACACTGCCCAAAACGTACGTTCTATGTGGCCTGGGACAGCCTGAGAAGGAGCTCCCTCATTTCCCCTGACTTCCTGCAGTGACCTCTCCAACCCCTTCAAGCTCTCACTCTTCATATACCTTCTCAGGGTGATAAAAGGAAGGGGGGCTGGGGTCAACAGGGGTCCCTGGACTGGCCAGTGGGCTCCTTTCTCATGCCCCCCACATCTGGAGCCTCTCCTCCTCCAGGACGGAGTACGGGACAGCGCAGGGGTTTATCTACAGAGTCATTTTGACAGCTTCCAAGCTCCTCCTCCCCCTTCATTCCACACCCCACTCCAAGCCCAGTTCCGGTGCCCCTGCCAACCCTGTGGGCGATAATCAGCACTTGACTTTACCTTTTTTTAAAAATAAATGTATTTTTTTATTGGTGTTCAATTTGCCAATATACAGAATAACACCCAGTGCTCATTCCATCAAGTGCCCCCTCAGTGCCCGTCATCCAGTCACCTCCCCCACCTCCTCTTCCACCACCCCTAGTTCGTTTCCCAGAGTTAGGAGTCTCTCATGTTCTGTCTCCCTTTCTGATAATTCCCACTCATTTTTTCTCCTTTCCCCTTTATTCCCTTTCACTATATTTTATATTCCCCATATGTTTGTCCTTCTCCGATTGACTTGTTTCACTCAGCATAATACCCTCCAGTTCCATTCACATTGAAGCAAATGGTGGCTATTCGTCGTTCCTAATGGCTGAGTAATATTCCATTGTATACATAAACACATCTTCTTTATCCATTCATCTTTCGATGGACACCGAGGCTCCTTCCACAGTTTGGCTATTGTGGACATTGCTGCTAGAAACATTGGGGTGCAGGTGTCCCGGCGTTTCATTGCATCTGTATCTTTGGGGTAAATCCCCAACAGTGCAATTGCTGGTCGTAGGGCAGATCTATTTTTAACTCTTTGAGGAACCTCCACACAGTTTTCCAGAGTGGCTGCACCAGTTCACATTCCCACCAACAGTGCAGGAGGGTTCCCCTTTCTCCACATCCTCTCCAATATTTATGGTTTCCTGCCTTGTTAATTTTCCCCATCCTCACTGGTGTGAGGTAGTATCTCATTGTGGTTTTGATTTGTATTTCCCTGATGGCAAGTGATGCGGAGCATTTTCCCATGTGCTTGTTGGCCATGTCTATGTCTTCCTCTGTGAGAGGGTTTGTGTCTTTTGCCCATTTCATGGTTGGATTGTTTCTTTGCTGTTGAGTTTAATAAGTTCTTTGTAGATCTTGGATACTAGCCCTTTATCTGATAGGTCATTTGCAAATATCTTCTCCCATTCTGTAGGTTGTCTTTGAGTTTTGTTGACTGTATCCTTTGCTGTGCAAAAGCTTCTTATCTTGATGGAAGTCCCAATAGTTCATTTTTGCTTTTGTTTCCCTTGCCTTCATGGATGTATCTTGCAAGAAGTTACTGTGGCCAAGTTCAACAAGGGTGTTACCTGTGTTCACCTCTAGGATTTTGATGGAATCTTGTCTCACATTTAGATCTTTCATCCATTTTGAGTTTATCTTTGTGTATGGTGCAAGAGAATCGTCCAGTTTCATTCTTCTGCATGTGGATGTCCAATTTTCCCAGCACCATTTATTAAAGAGACTGTCTTTTTTCCAGTGGATAGTCTTTCCTCCTTTGTTGAATATTAGTTGACCATAAAGTTGAGGGTCCACTTCTGGATTCTCTATTCTTTTCCATTAATCTATGTGTCTGTTTTTGTGCCAGTACCACACTGTCTTGATGACCACAGCTTTGTAGTACAACCTGAAATCTGGCATTGTGATGCCCCCAGCTATGGTTTTCTTTTTTAATATTCCCCTGGCTATTCGGTGTCTTTTCTGATTCCATACAAATCTTAAAATAATTTGTTCCAACTCTCTGAAGTCCATGGTATTTTGATAGGGATTGCATTAAACGCCTTTCACTATTTCTTTTATTCCACATATAAGTGAAACCATATGATAATCGTCCTTCTCCAATTGACTTACTTCACTCAGCATAAACCCTCCAGTTCCACCCACGTCAAAACAAATGGTGGGTATTTGTCCTTTCTGATGGCTGAGTAATATTCTATTGTATATATAGACCACATCGTCTTTATTCATCCATCTGTCAAAGGATATTGTTGGCTCCTTCCACAGTTTGGCTATCATGGACATTACTGCTATGAACATTGGGGTACAGATATCCCAGCGTTTCACTACATGTGTATCTTTAGGGTAAATACCCAGTAATGCAATTGCATTAATAGGGTAGCTCTATTGTTAACTTCTTGAGGAACCTCCACACAGTTTTCCAGAGTGGCTGTACAAGTTCACATTCCCACCAACAGCGCAAGAGGGTTCCCCTTTCTCCACATCCTCTCCAACATTTGTTGTTTCCTGTCTTGTTAATTTTCCCCATTCTCACTGATGTGAGGTGGTATCTCATTGTGGTTTTGATTTGTATTTTCCTGATGGCAAGTGATGTGGAGCATTTTCTCATGTGCTTGTTGGCCATACGTATGTCTCCTCTGGAGAAATGTCTGTTTGTGTCTTCTGCCCATTTCATGAATGGATTGTTTGTTTCTTGGGTGTTGAGTTTTATGAGTTCTTTATAGATCTTGGATACTAGCCCTTTATCTGGTATGTCACTTGCAAATAGCTTCTCCCATTCTGTAGGTTGTCTTTTAGTTTTTCTGATTGTTTCCTTTGCTGTGCAGAAGCTTATTATCTTGATGAAGTCCCAATAGTTTATTTTTGCTTTTGTTTCCCTTGCCTTCATAGATGTGTCTAGCAAGAATTTGCTGTGGCCAAGTCAAAAAGGTTGTTGCCTGTGTTCTCCTCTAGGATTTTGATGGATTCTTGTCTCACATTTAGATCTTTTAATGATTCTGAGTTTATCTTTGTGTGTGGTGTAAGAGACTGGTCTGGTCTCATTTTTCTGCATCATACAAGAGGAACTTAGAGAGAAATTTCAGAATTATGCATTTGGGGCCAAAGAGCTAGGGGACTGTAAGAGTAAGTGCAAAGGTGATCCTTTTGGTGTCCATAGGGGGAAGTGCTCAGTGACACTTGAGAGATGGAAGGAGGGAAGGGGGGTAGGAAAAGTGTGAGGGAAGGAAGGAAGTGTAAAGGGAAGGAAAGGAGAGAGGGAAGGAGAAGGAGGTTTGTGGGACCTCTGGGCCTTCTAAGTCATGTTGCTTATACTGGCATGACTGGAGATGCTATAGCATGAGGGTTAAGAACCCCAGTTTCGGAGTCAGATGGGTTGGGCCCCAAATCCCAGCAGTCTCAAGTATTAGCAAGCTCTGAGCCTGTTATCTCATCTGTGGAAATCAGGGAAGAGAGTAGCCACCTCACTGGATTGTGTGGACTCACTGCCCTGCATGTGTGCTTGGTATGTGGTCAGCACTAGGTACATGGCTCCTGACTTAATTAATCTAATTAATTGATGTTAACATATAAACCTCCTTAAGGTGGGAGAAGCAGCTTGGACACATGAAAGCTCAACATCAACTGACCCCACCCCTATCCCCATGCCAGCAGCAAAAGGCAAGGGAGGCAATGGCCTTGCAGCAAGCACTGTGCCAAGAGTCACTGAGCTCTGAGACTGACTCTGTGCTGGTGGTGCTCCAACCCATGACCCTTATCTATAAAGAAAGGCGGAACCCCTCTCTTGCCTCAGCTTGGGCCCAGCTAGGAGGCCATCTGCAGATTTTGCCTGGCCAGTATCCAGAGGGCCCCTGGTTCCCATTGATCATCCATGCATACTGGGCCAGAGGGTTGCATATGGTAGAGCAGAAGAGGGTGAGGTTGAACCCAACTATGAAGGTGACATCAGTAGTGGTTACTGTGGGCATGTCTGGACTACCTGTAGCAGCCTAAATAAATTCCCAGAGAGAGTCACAACCAGGGACCTGGGATCTCTACCAGGCCCTGTCCTTCCCTCTCAACCTGGTCCCTTCCCTGGGCTCTCAGTTGCTGTGTGATCCTAAGCAACTTACCTCCCCTCTCTGACCCAGTGGGTTCAGCACTTGTCTTTATATTCTTGAGGGCAGGGGCCATGTCAGTGCCCAGCACATATTTGATGTTTCATAATTATATGTTAAGTGGACAAATAAACCAATATTAACACAGCACCATCTCTGCCCATGAGAGAGGCAGACACATATCTGAGAGTGAGTAGATTTACCCATTTTTTCAGAAAATGTTTTTTGAGCACTTGCTACATGCTAGGCACTGTCTTAGGTTTGGGGACACACCAGAGACCAAGGCAGGCCTGGCACTGTCTTCACAAGGCCCCCATGCCAGTCAGGGAGACAGAACCATCCCTGATAGTCAATGACCTAGAGTAGCCTGAGTGGGGATGGCGGAATCGCAGAAGGGGGGGCAGTGCCTGACCCAGCCTAAGGGAGGTTTTCTATTTTCCAACCCTACTCTGGGAGAGATAGCTAGTTGTTCTCCAATATCCATTTCCCTTTTTTCCATAATAATAGTACCCCAATATTTAGCTAGGCACGTGGCCTTCCAGAATAAGAACTACATTTCCCAGCCTCTCTTACAGCAGTGTGTGGCCATGTGACTAACTTCTGGCCAATGGGATGTGAGCAGAAGTGATGCTCTCGGACATGTTCTTAAAGGAAGGGAAATTCCCATTTCCCATTTTTCCCATTCCCAGACTGGAATGGGGGCAGAATGGTCAGCCACTTTGGTCCATGCTAACAAGTGCTACTCCCTAAAAATGGGGGAGGATTTAGAAGGAGCTGGGCCTCTGATGCTATAGTGCAGTTATATCCACAATATTATCATACCTATACTGTCAAAGGTGGGGGGGCAGGAGGAATAAGCCTGTATCTTTTGAGCCCCTGTTAAATTGAATCTTTGTCACAGCAGCCAAAAATCACAACAGCGCATGTTGTCCTTGGGGCACTGAGTGCCATGGAAGAGTTTTGAACAGGGAAGGGATGTGATCAGATGAGAGGCTGGGAAGAGCCATCTGGTTGCTGGGAAAGGGAGGGTGCGACTCACCAAACACAGACTAGCAGACATTCTACATTGGGTGGCTCATGTCCACCTTGATCTTCCATAGGGTGCAGAGGCCCACATCTGTGTGGTTGAACACAGCGATGTGCAAGGAGCCCTGTGGATTCACTGTCTTCTGGCCCGTGTAGGCAGGGCCAATGGTGAGGCCCCCTGAGATCGCATGGAAGGTAAGGACCTGCTGGATCATTTTCATATCCCATTCCCAAAACCAGCTGAAGGACAGGAATCTATCTTCAGCCAAGCCCTAAACAGCCAGGGTGACATTATTTCCTTCCGGAGGTAGGAATGGAACAGTGAGATGGTTAGATGGGTGGCCACTGGCATCGCCCAGGGGCCTAAGAGAGAGGCTGGGATGGTGGGGAGAGAAAGAAGTCCGAAGTCTTGTAAGAGTCAGAAGAGGAGGCACGGACACACAAAGGAGAAGCCACATGAAGACAGAAGCAGAGACTAGAGTGACGGTCATAAGCCAAGGAGCACCCAAGACCACCAGCAGCTGGACAGGGCAAGGAGCCATCCTCTCCTAGAGACTTCAAAGAGCACACAGCCCTGTCCACACCTTGATTTCAATTTCTGCCTCTGGGACTGGGACAGAACAAACTTCTGTTGTTCAAAGCCACCAAGGTTGTAGTAATTTGTCATGAAAGCCCTAAGAAACTAACACAGATGATAACAGAAAAGTGTCTGAGGAGCCAGATGGTATAATAGGCTGTTCAGGATGAAAGGTAGTGAGTTTCCAGTCACTGGAGGGAAAGAAGATGGGGACCTCCTCAGGGGGTCTTGTTTTCAACTGGGATTTCTGCCCCCATCAGAAGTATCTCAAAACTAAAAGTCACTTGGTGCCTGTCCATGTGTCAAACCCATGAACAGGTCTCACTTCTACCTCCCACTTGCCCCACCTGGCATCCATCCTGCATGTCCCTCAGGCCCCTCTTCCTCAATCACTGTCCTCAGGGCTCCAATGGAAACATCCTCCCCTTGGAAACCTTTAATGATGTAAAATCACCACAACATCTTAAAACAATAATACTCAATGTGGGCAAAGATATTCAGAAATGGACACTCTCGTACACACTTCATAGCAGGCTACACTAGCATGTTGTTGTGAAGGGCAGTTTTATGCCATGTATCAAGAATGAAAATGTGGCTCAAATATTCTACTTTCAGGAATCTGGCCTAAGAAAACAAGCTGTGATGTGCAAAATAGATTTATATATACAGCTCCTCCTGACCTATCCCATGTCCCCCTCCCCATCCCTATCTTTTCATCTTCTGCTGATCACTCAGTTGAACTCCATAAACCAGCACAGACCATGAGAATATAGATGCTTTTTCTTCTTTTTTTCCCTTGGGCTCCTTCCTTCCTTCCTTTTTTTGAGGGGTGGGAGGTTAGGAGTCAGGGAGACCCTGTTCTCCCACTGTCTGCTCATCTTTCAAGGGTAAATGCAGATATCACCTCCTCTAAGAAGTTTCCTGACCTCCTGGGAGTAGGTTGGGTGTCTCCTACAGGTCCCCAAGTACCCTCACTTAGTGCTTGAAGGGCAACATCAAGTAATTAACAGGAAATATTGTAGAGCCAGTCTCAGATTCTAGTACCCACTTCACCCACTTCACTTGTGTGACTCTGCAAGTTACCCACGTCTGTGGCAGTTTTCTTTTACACATATATTAAGCATTTATTGTGTACCAGGGACTGTTCTGTGTATTTAGCAACCCACTCAATCTCACAGCCACCCTATGAGGCCAGGGTTATTTCTACCCATTTTCTGAATGAGGAGGCTGAGGCCCTGAAAGCTTCAATGATTTATCAAAGCTCCTGGAATGTAAATAGAAGAGCTGGATCTGAATATAGGATGTCAGCCACTACCCTATGCACTTCCAGGCCTCAGTCTCTTCATCTGACAAGTGGGGCTAACATTAACAGCGTTTCTGCACAGAAGGCTGCAAGGACTAGATGAGCAGATGATGAAAGCACCTGGAGCAGCGTCTACCCATTGTAGTGCTCAGTGACCCTCAGAGAGTATTACCACTCCCTGGACTATATCCTCATCCCTTATCTTCACATTTTCATCATTTACAGTAACCACAGCCTAACTACCACCACCCCCACCATGCCTACTATTTTCTAGGCAATCAAAACAGTGTCCATTTTACATTTGCAACAGCCCCAAGGAGGGATACAATCATTGCCCTATTTCACAAGTAAAGGAAGTAAGAGGATCAGAGAGGTTGAATACCCTACCTCAGCTCACAGAGCTAACAGAGGTAAAGTGAGAATTTGGCTGGTCTCACTCAAAGCCACCTTGCCCCACAGCTTCCCTTTCAGACATAATCACTTAGCAGAGAGAAACTCCATCCCTGGGTCTGACATAATATTTGTCAAGTACGTAGGTTCTGGGGAATTGGAAGTGGGACCAGCCAGACTTTGAAGAATGGCCAGATCCCTGTTGTTCTGTAAATATGCGATGGTCTTGCCTCAGGGCCTTTGCCCTTGCTTGCTTTCTGCTCCAAACACTCTCCCCAAGGTACCCACAAGGCTTCCTGTCTCACCTCATTCATGTTCTTATTCAGGTGTCACATCTTCAGAGACCTTCCCTGAACCACTCTATGTGCACCCAGCTCTCTATGTTCCCCACCTCCCGGTTTTCTCTTCAGAGAACTCATTACCGTCTGACTTACTCTCTGATGCCCTGTGTTCGCTGATTATCTGCCTCCCCCTAATGTCAGCTCCATGAAGGCTGGGATTTCTATCTGTTTTGTTCTCTCTTGTTTGCTCAGAGCCTAGGAAAATGCCTGGCATATAGTAGGTGCTCAATCCATATTTAATGAATGAATGTATGAATCCCTGTGCTGAGTAGTCTATTTAATCCAAAGTGAGAATTTTCATCCCCATGGCACACAGGCAGGAATGGAGGCTCAAAGAGGCAGGTCACTTTCCAGCCACACAGCTCATGAGGGAAAGAAGTAGGATTTGGACACAAGTCTGTCTGATGTAGCATTTTAATCACCATGCTATACTACCACTGGTTGAGAGAACATGCTAGTGGCCATCCCCCACTCATGACCCCTTAGTTAACTAGGACTCTCTCAAAGGTAAAAAGCAAAAGGTATAAAGAGACAGAGCAAGTCCTCCTGCAAGGAAATCCCACAACATCCCTCCAAGGCCAAGACCAAGTCGCCTTCTTAGCTGAGGGCAGTCCGCCCCCTGGTGGCCATTCACTGGCACTGCCCCGCTGGTGTCCGAGGACACTAGTATTAACACCGGTAACAGGTAACAGGTAAATGCTTAAAATCCCCTAATATACAAAGAACTCCAGAAAAGCAACATGAATAAAGGAAAACAGCACAATATTTTTAAATTGACAAAATACACGAATAAGCAGTTCCCAAAAGACACCATTCTCAAATTTACCAATAAACTGAGAAAAAGATACACAGCCTCACCAATGACAGAAATGCAATTTAAAACAGTGTTGAGGGGGGATGCCTAGGTAGCACAGTCGGCTGAGTGTCCAACTCTTGGTTTCGGCTCAGGTTATGATCTCAGGGATTGAGCCCAACATCAAGCCCTGCATTGAGCTCCCCTTGCTCAGGGTGGAGTCTGCTTGAGTTTCTCGTACTCTCCCCCTGCCCCTCCCCACACACTCTAAAGTAAATAAATAAATAGATGGCTGGCTGGCTGGCTGGATGAATGGATGAATGAATGAATGAATGAATGAATGAATAAATAAATAAATAAATAAATAGGGATCCCTGGGTGGCGCAGCGGTTTGGCGCCTGCCTTTGGCCCAGGGCGCGATCCTGGAGACCTGGGATCGAATCCCACATCGGGCTCCCGGTGCATGGAGCCTGCTTCTCCCTCTGCCTGTGTCTCTGCCTCTCTCTCTCTCTGTGTGACTATCATAAATAAATAAATAAATAAATAAATAAATAAATAAATAAATAAATAAATAAATAAAATCTTTTTAAAAATGTTGAGGTACAAATGTTCCTATAACAGATGGGCAATAATAGGGGAAATATTAATTATGTCCAGTACTGAAAAAAGAGACTCTTTCAAATGCTGTTATATAAAGTAAATTGATAAACTCTCTGAAATGATGGTGTGTATTAAAACACATCACATATGAGCTCTTTGTACCCAGAAATTCCAAATTCAGGCAATCTATCCAAAAGTAAGCCACATAGGCGGACAAAATATAGGCACTAGGATGTTCACTGAAGCATTACTCTTAATTGCAGAGGACCAGAAACAAGTTAAATGCTAACTGGTAACAGTGATTAAACTAGTAAATTTTTACTGTAAAACTATAGAAAGTCACTAACATTAATAAAGTATGAGAGCATCTGGGTGGCTTGGTAGGTTGAGTGCCTGACTCTTGAGTTTGGTTCAGGTCATGATCATAGGATCCTGGGATGGAGCCCCACATTGGGCTTCCTACTCAGAGAGGAGTCTGCTTCTCCATCTCCTTCTGTACCTCCCCCTGCTCATGCACACTATCTGTCAAATAAATATTTTTTAAAAAATAAAAAGGTATATTACTGATGTAGAGAGATCCCAAAACTTACTATTAATTGTAGAGAAACAAATAACAAAAACAATAGCCCTGGGACACCTGGGTGGCTCAGCAGTTGAGTGTCTGACTTCGGCTCAGGTCATGATCCTGGAGTCCCAGGATCGAGTCCCACATCAGGCTCCCTGCATGGAGTCTGCTTCTCCCTCTACCTGTGTCTCTGCCTCTCTCTGTGTCTCTCATGAATAAATAAATAAACTCTTTAAAAAAAACAATAGCCCTATAGGAACATATTTTTGAGAGCTCAAGAAAGATCCATACCAAACTAATATGCAGTATGGTGCATATTTGTTGGGATTTTTAGCTGCCTGGCATCTGAAATTCTTTCCTGTGTTTGGAGGAATGAGCACCATGTGGATCTTGGTAGTGACTGAGCTTATCCTTCCCAACAGAAGCTCCCAAGTTCTGACATCCACTTTCCCAGCCTCTGTTGAGTTAGGTAACAGACATATACTCTGGGTTCAGGCAATGTGATCCACTCTCCTTGGACTTTGAATTGAGAGCTGATGACACAAGAAGCAGAACACTAATTCCTTGGGTAGGGAGCAGAGGCAGTGGTATGGACCGGGTCCAGTAATGGAACATTAAAGCTATGGATGCCCCAGCTAAGGGAGCATGGCATGCATGCTTGGTGGCCATGCCCCCTCTGCACCAGCAATGTGGCATGATCTGAGCCGTGCTCCTGGATGCTGACCCCCTTTATTGCTCTGTCAGTCAGGGTTCTGTGTGGCAGACAACAGAGTCCATTCTAGTTAACCCAAGCAAGGATGGATTTATTCAGGGTGTTGCTGTCTTATTGACACACTGGAAAGTTTGGGGGATTGGCTCCAGGATGATCTTCCAGTTGAAGATGATAGGAGACCCCAGAACCAGGTTGCCTTTGTCGAATAGTAATAGTGTGATCCAGTTTCAGGGGCTGAGTCTGATGGAGAAGTGTTTCAATCACCCCAAGGATGAGCCTGAAAGGCAGAATGCTGCCCAGATCCCTACTGCCCAGATTTAGGGTAGGAATGGGGGAACCACTAGGAGACACATGACTGCAAGGAACTGAGCCATGAGGGCTCAGAAGCCACATTGAAGGTCTACATATAATATACACAGTCCTGCAGCTTATTCTTTTTGCCTTATTATATTCCAGAGTTTTCTTTCATATCGTGCACAGCTTCTCAATGCTGCAGTCTTTCACTGTAGGAATGTGTCACAGTTTACACAACTAGTCCCTTGTGTATGGACACTTGAATGGTTGCCAAACTCATACTTGTGCAAGTGTATCTGTAGAATAAATGCCCGGAGACCAAGTCAACTAGTAAATGCATTGGCAATTGTAGTTAAAACCTAGAGCACGAGATGACCCCAGCAAACTGAAGGATGGGGGGATGGCTGGGTGTGCACCCTGCACACTGGTGCTCACCCTCCATCAACAGAAACCTCTCCCCTTCCTGCTCCCAGCATCCGCAGCCTCGCCACCACACTCCACAATTCCGGACCAACTCTGACCTTCACCCCAATTTCTGGTAGTCACAAGGAGCTCCAGAAGCCTAGGTCACCCATATCTTCTAAACTCTAATCCCCAGAGTCCTGTTCTCAACTCCTACCTCTTATCACAGCTCCTGAAACCTTTCCTCTGTGCTTCCAGAAATTCAGGCTCTCACCAACAACATATCTTTTACCCTATCTTTGTTCCAAGGTAGACACTCGCCCCTGGGGCATCCCCTCCTTGCAGTCCTCTCAAGGGGTGGCTATTTTCTCTCCCACAGCTCCTTGCCAGTGTGACTAGAAGGAGTGGGTGATGTCCCTTGCTCCTCACTGCTGCTCCCAGACCATATGAGATCTCATGGAAAGTTCTCTGAGCTGACACTGCAGCTCACTTTTCACCCATTGGCCTGAAGTATGTAGATTTTTCCTAACATATGCCTTTGGTTGGGTTGCTCTGTGATGTGTCCCTCCACCTTCATACTTCCAGCAATCCTCTTTCCTCTACTGGAGGGGTATCAGGTTTATTTTCATTTCCTGTTCCATCTGCTCCATCTATTTGGCTGTCTGGAACAGGGGATTCATCTTCTGCTTATTACATGCTGCCGGCTGGTGTAGTGTTAGTTTTCCTAAAATACATGTGGAATCGAAGTTAGTCTGTCTGAACTGATGCCAGAACCATGTGTGATCAGCACCTGGCCAGATCCAGCTAGGACGGAAGGAATAAAAGAAGTGAGAGATGTCAACAGTCTGGCTTCTGGAAACAGGAGGCTCTGAACACACCAGGTTCAAAGAAGGAATTGGAAACACTTCCAACAAACACTGCCAACAAAGTATGGCAACTCTGGGTTTGAATTCTGGCTCAGCCACTTTCTAGTTGGGTGATCTTGGGCAAATTACTAGATCTCTCTGAGCCTTCTCCTCATCTGAGAAGTGGATATAACAATATACATTAATCACGAGGTTGTCAGGATATTAAAATGGCTGCAAAGTCTTTGTCACTTCTTTACAGAGAGGATAGGACTAGAACCCCTCCCTGGAATCTGGGCTGGCTTGGGACCACTTTGACAATAGTTTAGGACAGAAGTGATTCACGACTTTCCTGGTGAGGTCATAAGAGGTCATGCAGCTGCCAACTGACTTCATTTTCTGTGGCTTCATTTTCTGCAAACTTAGCATCTTAAGAGAACACAAATGTATTATCTCACAGTTCTGCAAGTCAGAAAGCTAATGTGGCGTGGCATGGCCACATTCCTCTGAGCTCTTGGGGAGAATCCATCCCCTTGCTTTTTCCAGTTTCTAGAGACACCTGCATTCCTTTAGATTAGCTGCTGGTCCCTCCTCAAGGTGCTCTGACCTCTCATCACCCCAGCTCCTTCTCTGACTCAGATCCTCCTGCTTCCCTCTTGTAAGAACTCTTATGATTACAATGGGCCCATCCAAATAATCCAAGTGGATAACTCCATCTCAGGATCCTTAACTCAAACACATCTGCCAAGTCTCTCTTGCCATGTGAGGTAACATATTCACAGGTTCAAGGGGTTAGGATGTGGATATCTTCAGGGGGGTGCATTATTCAGCCTGCCTCTCTGTGCCTCAGTCTCCTTGCCTTTGAAATGGGGGTTAATAGTCGTACCCATTTCTGAGGTTGTTGCAAAGAATAAAAGATCATATGTGCTTGCAGCTGGGCTGGGCTCTAGGGAGGGCTCAGAAGTATTAGCTTGTTGGCTTAGTTTAGAATCCCCCAGAAGATGACTCTGAGACATCCTAGTTAGTCTGGGAAGTTCAAGGAACAGTGGTGGGGGGTGATAAAGAGAAGGAAGGACATAAAGGGTGGCCGCTATGCCAGCTGCTGTGGCAGGTAACCAGAGGTCAAGCCTGTTGGGAGACTCTGGGAAGCAGGACAGGCACACACCAAGGACAGAGGGCGCTGGGGTATTTGTGCTCCATTTTCTCTCAGGCATTGTCTGAGGGCTGTTCCTACAGGACATTAACTCCATGGCACTCCCAGTCTGGCTCATGCAGGCCAGAAAAGGTGAGATGATCCGAGGTTGTGGAGGAGAGTTGTCACATCCAGCCAGGGTTGCTAAAGGCGCAGCCCCCCAACTCTTGGCACCTGCTAAGGCCACTCAAGCCTTCAGAGGTAGGGGACTCCCAAAGACAGCTGTGAACTTTTGTGCCATGGGTCACCCCCATCTCATCCCCTTCTTTCATAAGGCATGAAAGAAGCCTCAGTGGGCAGTGGCCAAAACAAGTCAGGGTCCCCGAGGAGGCCGATGCACTGCCAGTGCCCTGCTGGCCTCAAGAGGCAGGAAAGTCCAATGCAAAGTCACTCTGGTGGAAGGAGGTTTATTGTCAGAAGATCAGAGGGTGCCTCCAAATCAAAGGCAGGATAGAGCTGGTCTCATGGGCCTGAGCACACCCTCAGTGCAGCTTCTCTCCTTTCCCTGAACTCAGATGAACCACTTCATAACCCACACACTGTGTGACCTCCTTTGTCCTGTTTCCTCATCTCATTCTCATATACAAGTGTGATGACACTTTTCTTCCTGTGGGAACACAGTGTGGCTTTGTGTGTGTTGTTTTACACGTGGTATATATGCTGCATATGGATAGGATATATAGCTATATATGTTATAATGTTAATTATCATTTTCTCAAGCTCTGTCCCTAAGGGGAGAAAATGGCTATCCCAAGTCCCTGCTTTGTGTCTCAAAGTGAGCTACCAGAGGGTACCCGACTGATTTCAAATCCTGAAAACCAGTTCTCCTGATGGAAGCCTGTTGGTGCCAGTCTTGGACATGTTCTGGAATGTTGATGGAAATGGAATCAAATGTTCATGGAATGTTGATGGAAATGTAATGTTCATGGAAATGGAATCAGATGTTACATGGTCTTTCATGTTCAGCTTCTTTTGCTCAGCATCATGAATTTGAAATTCATCCCAGTTATTGTGTAGATCAAGAGTTCATTCTATTTTTTTAATTGAAAATCAATTACTTAACATATATTGTATTACTAGTTTCAGAGGTAGACTTTAGTGATTCAACATTCTTATATAACCCCCAGTGGTCATTATATCACCTGCCCTCTTTAATGCCTATCACCCAGTTACCCCCACTCCCCTCCCCTCCAGCAACCCTGTTTGTTTCCTATACTTAAGAGTCTCTCATCTCAGTTTGTCTCTCTCTCTGATTTCTATTTTATTGCCAAGTGGTGTTCCACTGTATGGATGTTCCACAATTTGTTTCTCCATTCATCTTTTAATGGACATTTGGATTACTTCCAGGTAGAGTTGTCATAAATAATGCTATGGACACACAAATAAAGTTCCAAACATTCATTCTCAAGACTGTGAGGGCTCTGTCTCAGCTCTGAACTGTGGTTTCTGCTATTTGGGGGATGGCCCCATTGTCAGTGACTGAGCTTGGTGGGGCTGCTGGAGACTGGGCATTTCTGTTCAACATGAGACTTCTCCAAGAGGCTTTCTTGGCTCTGGAACTCCTCACTGGTGGCTGGGACGCCAGCATATCTGGGTGTGGTCTGCTCCCCCATTTCCTTTCCTGTCACAGGCATGCCTCCCTACCAAATCTCTTGCATAGCCCACTCAGTCTCAATGTCTGCTTTCCAGAGAATCCAGCCTGAGACATATGTAAAGTGCTTGGAAAAGTACCTAGAAAACGGTAAGTGCACTGAAAGCATTGGTTTATCACTGTGATTTCTTTTTTAAAGATTGTATTCACGAGAGACACAAAGAGAGAGGCAGAGACGTAGGCAGAGGGAGAAGCAAGCTCCCTATGGGGAGCCCAATGCAGGACTCAACCCCAGGACCCCAAGATCATGACCTGAGCCCATGGCAGATGCTCAACCACTGAGTCACCCAGCTCCCCCATCATTTTTACGCAAAAATGCGTAATTTTTATGCAGAGATAGGGATGCAGATTCTGGGGCTGTGGGCCTGGGTTCAGTTTCAGGGCATAAGAGCCCCCTCTGAGTGGTGAGCAGCAGTGCTGGGGCCTGCCTCACCTGGGCCTATCCATTGAAGGCTTTTCAGGGGCCCCCATGGCTCAATCCTAAAGGAAGAGGTGGGAAGGAGGGTTGGGGTCAGAAGCCCAAGCATAATTCCTCCACTCTCTTTGTTCTGACCTCAGCGCCTAGCCTGGAGCTATTGTCACTGGAGGAGGCAAGAATTTTGAAAACAATCCAGGTGTTTGGGGATCCCTGGGTGCCTCAGTGGTTTAGCGCGCCTGCCTTCGGTCCAGGGTGTGATCCTAGAGCCCCAGGATCGAATCCCACATCAGGCTCCCTGCATGGAGTCTGCTTCTCCCTCTGCCTGTGCTTCTGCCATTCTCTCTCTCTCTCTCTCTCTCTCTCTCTGTGTGTGTGTGTGTGTGTGTCTCTCATGAATAAATAAATAAAATCTTTAAAAAAAATGAAACAAAAACAATCCAGGTGTTCATGATGAAATGGGGCTAGATGCTTTTATTACTGAACCAAGCCCTTGGGACAAAAGGTGGCAGCAAGCCCTTTTATTACCCAAGAGGATCTGAAACATAAGAGCCCTGCCTGAAGTTTCATCCAAGGAGCATGGAAGAATGGGCTGGCACAGTAGCCCACGTGGACCAGGAGGAAAGAACAGACGTGGGGTCAGCTTGTGTCCCTGGAGACTCTGTAGTTCCACAGGTAAGTGTGCAGCCCCTGCCCCAATATTTCAGGCCCCAAATCATTAGGTGGGACAGATCAACCAGGCAGGGTTGAGTGGAGACTCTAGGCCCAGAGTAGGGAGTCAAAGCCCACCTAGGGTGAAGGCAGTATTCATGTGGGGGTGGGGGGACAGGGGAGAGGCACAGGACACATTTACTCACATCACACAAGAGGGCTGATCAAGTATCCAAATGAACTCAGGATATTGGGAGCTGGGTTCCAGGCTCTCAGAGCAAGGAGGCACAAATGAGGCAAGAGAAAAAGCTGGAAGGACACTGTGGCCCTGACTGGGACTGGTGGTCTCAGGGTAAATTGATGGTTTTTCGACAGGTAGTCAGAGACACAAAAATCAAGACTGACATAAATGTGGGCTAAGTGACACTAAGCGTGCAGACCCTGGTCTTGAAGAACCACTCAAAGGAACCAGGGCTCTTTGAAGATACGGCTCATCCTGAGGACAGGGCAGCAAAAGTTCAAAGTGGGCCTGGAACATCTTATTGTGCCAGAAAGCAAGGAGAGATGGGATCAGTTTGAAAGGCAGTTGAACTATTCTGGGCAAGTAAGGGATATTTTTAGCATCAAAATAAATGAGCATCTGCTAAGGGCTGATGTAACAAAGGAACACCCACTGAGTAAGTTGAACAACAAAAACAGATTGTGTCCTTGTCCTAGAGTCCCAGATCAAGGCCTGGGCAGAATCTGTTCCTTCTGAGGCTGCAGAGGGAGAATGTGTTCCCTACCTCACTCCTGGCTTCTGATGACTTGCAGACAGTCTATGACCTTCTGGATGGTGTAAAACATCCCTCCAACCTCTGCTTTCATGTTCACGTGGCATTCTCCCTGTGTGCATGTCTGTGTCCAAATTTCCCCGTTTTATAAGGACACCAGTCACGTTGGGTTAGGGACCCACCCAACTCCAGTATGATCTCATTGTAATTAATCATACTTGCAATGACACTATTTCCAAATAAGGTCACATTTTGGGGCACTAGAGAGTTAGGACTTCCATATATGAACTTGGGGCTGGGGATGGGACACAACTCAACTCTCAACAGATAGTAACAGATATAAGTAACAGATATATTTTATTTTCCTGAATAAAACAGGAAGCCACAAGTCCATACTGATATATAAATAATACTGATTAATAAAATTAATAAAGTGAAAGTATGATAAGGAATAGGATATTTACAGTCTCAGAATAGCTCCCCACAAATGAGTAATTCATTACAAAGTAGGGAAAGGGGAACCTTTAAAGAGGCCCTATCTGCCTGGGTGGCTCAGTAGCTGAGCATCTGCCTTTGGCTCAGGTCATGATCCTGGGGGTCCTGGGATCGAGTCCTGCATCAGGCTCCTCTGCAGGGAGCCTGCTTCTCCCTCTGCCTATGGCTCTGCCTCTGTGTGTGTGTGTGTGTGTGTGTCTCATGAATGAATAAATAAAACCTTTTAAAAAATGCTTTTAAATAAAATAAAATAAAGGGCCCTATCTCCAAATACAGTCACATTAAGGGCCAGGGCTTCAATATATGAATTTGGGGGTGACATGATTTGGGCCATAATAGCTTCCCCGTCCCTGAGGACAGGAGCTCAGAGGCAATGTTTTCCAGTGAGTGGTTCCTGGAGGCCCTCAGCAGGACCTCCCAACCTGCTGCCCACAGAAGTACCCCGCTCGTGAGCACCCCTAGGGTTGCCTTCTTCCCTTTAACTTCCCCATCCCATACAGGTGCCTCCTGGGACTATACAACCAACTCAGCCTTGTGCACCAGAAGCCTGGTCACAACAGCTGCTCCTGGGGGCCCCAAACTTGCCCAGTGTCCCAATGCCAGCCCTGGCCTGGGTGCCCAGTTGCAGGCAGAGGAGGGGACTGATGTCGGAGTCCCTTGGGGCCAGGGGTGGGCACTGCCTATACAACTTCAGAATCCCAGTCTAGAGGACACCAGAGTCTCTTTCCCAGGAAATTTGGGATTGAAACCAAGAGATTCTAGCTTAGCTTGAAGAAGAGCTCTGAAAATGGGTACTGGGGGTGGCCTCCTTTCCCCATGCTGGGCACTGAGATGCAGGGGAAACAGATTTGCAGGGAAGGAGAAAGGAGAGTAGAAAGACACAGAAGCAAGTGGCTGGGGCTTTGATGAGGCTCGCCCTCTGCTTTCTCTTCTGAGCCTTCTCAAAACATGCACTGTGTCCTAGGACATGTTCTTTTTTGCTTTAAAGCATCCTGGGTTGGTGCCCCAGTCACTACTGGTGCATAAGGAATGACCCCAACATTGAGCACCTTGAAACAACCATGTTCCCATTCTTCCCAATCTCCAACTAAGGCCAGGAATTCAGGAAGGGCTCAATAGGGTGGCTCTGGCTCAGGGTCCCACAGGTAGGTGAGATAATTGTTTGTTGTGTATGCCACTACTTTTGGGGGCAACTTGTTACATGGCAATAGGTAACAAACACACCTAGAAAACAGCAGATCTGGGACCTGGACTGAGCTCTGAGTCAACAATTAGTGTTTTCTTCCTTAGAGTACATTGAAGCTCCAGGCCCACGCAGGGCTGGGAAAACTTAGGGAGATGGAGGGGGTGATGGTTAAGCACACTTAACTCCTCAAAGGGGAGGATAAAAGTTTTGTGAACCAGCCAGAGACACAGAAACAAGACAGATGGACATGCAAGGGTATAGAAGATGGTTTGACTCCTGCCTGCTTCTTTAGGAACGCTTTTTGGTTTTAATATTAATGTGTGTGTTTGGGTCTTGTAATTCTACCCAACTTTTAATTATTAAAAATTTTAAACCCACTGAGAAGAGTAGTAAAATGAATACCTATATCCCTTTACCTAAATTCACAATTAACATTTTGCCACATTTGCTTTACTACATTCCCAAATTTTCCTAATGCAGTTAGAGAAAAGTATGCAAGAGCTAAATATACAGCTCAAATTCTTGCAAACACCAACATAAGTATGTGCCAGAACCCTGCCAGTGACAGAGGCTGCCCTTTTGTTCCACCCAGTCACCACCCCCTCTCCCTCGACCAAAGGCAACTACTAGTGTGACTGTCACACCATATTGATGAGATAAATCTGAGACAAGATTGTTCATCTCTAGGGGGAGGGTCAGATTCCCTAGAGAGTCAGAAAAAAGATCTTCAGGCCTCTCTCCAAGATGAAAATGCAGGCACACACATAACATTTGGCACTCAATTTGAAAAGATGCCCAGCCCTGAAGCTCATCTGGACAAGAATAGAAGCAGGTGGAGCTGGTTGGAGGGGGATGGGGGTTGCTGGGAGACCCTGGGCTCAGGCAGCTCTGCAGGTGGGCCCTAAGGAAAGAGTCCTCCTCCTTCTTTGGGAATCCAGGTCCTCTCCCCAGCTCCCCTACGCAAGCATTCAGAGGCATCTTTTGCATGAATGCCGGCTTTGTGTACAGGACTTTGTCAGTGTGGGCAGTGTTGTCGAGAACAGCTGTGAGCAAGCAGAGGCGTTTGTGATGACAGATGAGATTGTGAGCACATGTGGGATATTTGAAAATCTAAATCTTATTTTCATTCAGGTAGGGTCAGGCCAACAGATCAGGAGATTGCCACTAAAGAAACAGTCACGGTTCTCATGTAGAGCCACATGAAAGAACATCCGTGGGAGGGCAGTGAGAGAGGGTATTGATTGTGGGTTGTTTTTTTTCTTACAGGAGAAAATGGGCAGTCGGGTGAAGCAGGCTAAGTGGGTTTAAAATTGGCTGGTATGAATAATTTCAGCAGGCTATGGAGTGTAAGGTCTGTCCCTAGTTGTCTGTCCCTAGTTGTCTGCTGCCTGACCCTGGGATTCAGGCAGGGAGAGTGGCCCAAAACATGAGAGCTCCACCATAAAGAAACTGGTCAGAGGTGGTTAGTTTGCATAGGAAAGGCATGCTCACAGGCAAGCCTTTTGCCATCTCACTTTACCCTGGGGAGATGGACTCCTCCAGAATTAGCAAGGCCCCAGATGATTCATAATACTGAAAAAACAAAGAATGTGGCTCATACAGTTCAGGATACAAGAACTCTCCTAAGTGCTTTCTGTGCATTAGCTCTCTTGGCCCTCACAGCAAAATCAGGAGGCAGGAGAAAGCAAATCTGATAAAGATCTGAGAAATACTTCTTGCAGGCTGACGAGAGGTTTATTCACACGGTGGCAGGGGAGTTCAAATCCCCACGGGGAGTCCCCTCCAAAGGAAAGACACTGGGTTCTAGGAGATGTGATAACCAGCAGACGGGAGATGATTATGGAATGACAGGATGTTTTGATCAGCACAGAGAAGAGCAGAGCTGTGTGGAAGGGGATTCATTATGTCTGGCTGTGAAGAGGATTCAGCGCCCCATTTCCTTAGAAGCTACAAATGAGGTTAAATGTGCAAGACTGAGTCCAGAAATGCCTTATCAGAAGCTCCAAACCTGGGTTGAAAATTGAGGCTGTCTCTGTGTTGATGGGGTTCAGGGCACGTCACCCCCAAATATGGCACCTTGGCACTCTAACTATGCTAAGCTGAAGGAATTTTAAGTAATAGCAGGCACAGGAAGATCACTCTCACCCTTCTTCCCTGAAACAGGTCATAAAACTCCCACATGAGAGGTCCCCTCCCTGTACCAGGGGAAAGAGGACATTCTCATCACCAGAGACAGGGAAACGGGGGCCGAGATATCTGCACAAACAAAGCTTGTTAATTCACCTGTATCTTCCTCACCACTGACTACCCATAGCCCCAACCCCTCTGTGTTGTCAGGTCTTCACATATTTGTCTACAGGGTATAAAAGCTCCCTGCTCTGGGCGCGGTCTCTGGGTCTTCATTTAAGCAGGAGGAATTAATTAGAAATAAGCAGAATCTGAGGAACAAACCATAAACCAATGAATCTGAGGAACTGGGATTCCTGGGAGCCAGTCTGTATGTAGGCACCAATGGTTCCTACCCAGCTGGGCCTCATGGGGGTCTGGAGCAGGGGCTCCCTTGGCAGTTTTTTTCTGTATTTCTCCACTGGGTGGAGACACAGAACACACTGTGAGCGTACCTTTCAATTTGCTGGCACAGCGTTTTGTTTCTCAGAGGCGAGTGAGGGTGGGACAGACTGGCTGCACCCAGGGGTCTAAACTTTGACAGTAAGACACCACATCCATCTGGTGCTCAGACTACACTCGAGCAGACCACAGCTGCTGGGGAATTTGCCGAAAGCCGGAAAGCCTGCACCCACCAGACAGCTTAGCCAAAGATCCACCCTCCTCTGCAGAGTTTACCTAAAATTCACCCCATCTCGAAAGGGGCTTTTCATTCCTTAATTTTTATGTTTTTCTAAGTATTTTAAAGACATCTAAAAAAGAAAAAACAGCGAGATAAGGTCTGTACTGAATTAGTAGTATTGTCCTAACATCAATTTCCTGATTTTAACACTAGACTAGACTTAAGATACATTCAGGGAAAGAAAAAATTTTCCTGATTTTGACAAGGTAGTATAGTTATATAAAATATGATCACTGGGGAAAGCTGGGTGTGATACAATAAAAACTCAATATTGGTCTTTGTTCTGGGTTCCTGGCACACAAGTCCTGAAAGCTTTGGGAATCTAGAGTGACAGAGTTCTCCTTTATGCCAAAAATGTGACTGGGGGCCATCAGGGTGGGGGCTGATTGCCAGAAAGGCCAAGACATGGTCAGAGGGTCAGAACTTTCAGCCCCACCCTGGACATCCAGGGAGGAGAGAGGGCCTGGAGGTTGAGTTAATCACTAGTGGCCAATGGTTTAATCAATCGTGCCTACGTAACACAACCTACTTAAAACCCTCAACACTGGAGTTCAGAGAGCTTCCAGGTTGTTGAACACACTTAGGTGCCAGAAGGGTGGCAGACTCAGAGAGGGCACGCGGAAGCTCTGTGCACCCCTTCCCCATACCTTGCCCTCTGTCTCTCTTCCATTTGGTGTTCCTGAGTTGTATCCTTTATAATAAACCAGAAAATGCACGTTTGAGTGCTTCCCCGAGTTTTACTGAGCCATACTAACAAATTACTGAACCTGAAAGGGAGGCGGATTGGGGAAACCCCCCAACTTTGTAGCCAAGTTGAACAGAAGTGTGGATGACCTAGGCACTCAATGCCTGGGACTGGCATCTGAAGTAGTGGAAGTCTTGTGGGACTGAGCCCTTCCCCTGTGGGGTCTGATGCTAACTCCAGGTGGTTAGTGCCAGAGTGGAACTGCAGGACCCTCAATCAGTGTTGGGAGAATCTGACAACTGGTTGTTGGTATGAGAAAAGAAACCTACATGCTTGCTGTCAGAAGTGCTGGGAGTAGAAACAGTATACTGGGTGAAGGGTGTACAAAGGAACTCCCAGTCCTTTTTTTGTAACTCCTCTTGAGTCTTAAACTCTTTCAAAATGGAAAGTTACAATTAAAAAAAAAAAAAGAAAGAAAGTTACAATTAAAACAAAAAACCATGTGAAAGGCACTTGGATTTAATTTTGCATTTATAACGAACATTTGTTTTTTCAAAATTTGCCAGTCTTTCAAAGGATGGAATTATTACACTTGGGGCTCTCTTGTTCTAGTTTATAAACTTTGGCAAGACTTTGTGGACTTTCCAGGCCATTTACCTAAGCACCTTTTCTTTCTATAACAAAAACCAAGTTTTATTTTCACTTGTGTATTCAATGTGATTGAAATTTTACAACACTCAGACCGATGCAAGCACATTCACAGAGGGAGATGAATGAATGTAAGATAAGCTGGTCATTAGAAGTCACCTAAGACTTGGAAGCAGAAAAGTCAGCAGCCAGAAGCCTACTTCCTTTGGGAATGTGGAGGCACTGTCTGCAGCAGAGCTCAATCTAAACTGGGATAATGAAAGTGAGTGTTTATTGAGTGCCTACTCTGTGCCAGGCACAATTTTAAGAGGTTTAGTGGATGAGTTCATTTAATCCTCACATTGAACTTAGGAAAAAGGTATTAATATTATCCCCCCTCCATCAGAGACGAAGAAACTGAAGTCTGGAGAGGTCTTGTCACTCCCAAGTTCACACAGCCAGTGCGTGGCAAGACAGGAATTTGAACCGTGGCCATCCAGCATGAGGTCTTCACTGCCCTGCTACAGCAGCAGAGCCTAACACAGACCTCTCTTCAGGTGGTGGACATGAGGTGTGGGCCCTATGAAAACGAAGAACAGTGGATAGTCTTTCCTGCTTTGTCAAATATTAGTTGACCATATTGTTGAGGGTCCATTCTGGGTTCTCTATTCTGTTCCATTGATCTAGGTGACTGTTTTTGTGCCAGTACCACACTGTCTTGATGATCACAGCTTTGTAATACAGCTTGAAATCTGGCATTGTGATGCCCCCGGCATTGGTTTTCTTTTTCAGTATTCCCCTGGCTATGTGGGGTCTTTTCTGATTCCACACAAATCTTATTTGTTCCAACTCTCTGAAGAAAGTCCACAGTATTTTGATAGGGATTGCATTGAACATGTAAAATTGCTCTGGGTAGCAGGACATTTTCACAATATTAATTCTTCCAATCCATGAGCATGAAATGTTTTTTCATCTCTTTGTGTCTTCCTCAATTTCTTTCAGAAGTGTTCTGTAGTTTTTAGGATATAGATCCTTTACCTCTTTGGTTAGGTTTATTCCTAGGCATCTTATGCTTTTGGGTGCAATTATAAATGGGATTGACTCCTTAATTTCTCTTTCTTCAGTCTCATTGTTAGTGTATAGAAATGCCACTGATTTCTGGGCATTTTGTATCCTGCCACACTGCTGAATTGCTGTATGAGTTCTAGCAATCTTGGGATAGAGTCTTTTGGGTTTTCTTTTTTTTTTTTTTGTGAATTTTTTTTTATTGGTGTTCAATTTACTAACATACAGAATAACCCCCAGTGCCCGTCACCCATTCACTCCCACCCCCCGCCCTCCTCCCCTTCCAACACCCCTAGTTCGTTTCCCAGAGTTAGCAGTCTTTACGTTCTGTCTCCCTTTCTGATATTTCCCACACATTTCTTCCCCTTTCCCTTATATTCCCTTTCACTATTATTTATATTCCCCAAATGAATGAGACCATATAATGTTTGTCCTTCTCCAACTGACTTATTTCACTCAGCATGATACCCTCCAGTTCCATCCATGTTGAAGCAAATGGTGGGTATTTGTCATTTCTAATAGCTGAGTAATATTCCATTGTATACATATACCTCAGCTTCTTTATCCATTCATCTTTCGTTGGACACCGAGGCTCCTTCCACAGTTTGGCTATCGTGGCCATTGCTGCTATAAACATCGGGGTGCAGGTGTCCCGGCGTTTCACTGCATCTATATCTTTGGGGTAAATCCCCAGCAGTGCAATTGCTGGGTCGTAGGGCAGGTCTATTTTTAACTCTTTGAGGAACCTCCACACAGTTTTCCAGAGTGGCTGCACCAGTTCACATTCCCACCAACAGTGTATGAGGGTTCCCTTTTCTCCACATCCTCTCCAACATTTGTTGTTTCCTGCCTTGTTAATTTTCCCCATTCTCACTGGTGTGAGGCGGTATCTCATTGTGGTTTTGATTTGTATTTCCCTGATGGCAAGTGATGCAGAGCATTTTCTCATGTGCATGTTGGCCATGTCTATGTCTTCCTCTGTGAGATTTCTGTTCATGTCTTTTGCCCATTTCATGATTGGATTGTTTGTTTCTTTGCTGTTGAGTTTAATAAGTTCTTTATAGATCTTGGAAACTAGCCCTTTATCTGATATGTTTTCTATGTAGAGTATCATGTCATCTGCGAGAGGGAGAGTTTGACTTCTTTGTTGCCAATTTGAATGCCTTTTATTTCTTTTTGTTGTCTGATTGCTGAGGCTAGGACTTCTAGTACTATGTTGAATAGCAGTGGTGAGAGTGAACATCCCTGTCATGTTCCTGATCTTAGGGGAAAGGCTCTCAGTTTTTCCCCATTGAGAATATTTGCTGTGGGTTTTTTGTAGATGGCTTTTAAGATGCTGAGGAATGTTCCCTCTATCCCCACACTCTGAAGAGTTCTGATCAGGAATGGATGCTGTATTTTGTCAAATGCTTTCTCTGCATCTATTGAGAGGATCATATGGTTCTTGTTATTTCTCTTGTTGATATGATCTATCACGTTGATTGTGGGGAACCCTCTTGCACTGTTGGTGGGAATATGAACTGGTACAGCCACTCTGGGAAACTGTGTGGAGGTTCCTCAAAGAGTTAAAAATAGAGCTACTCTACAACCCAGCAATTGCACTACTGGGGATTTACCCCAAAGATACAGATGCAGTGAAAAGCCGAGACACCTGCACCCCAATGTTTATAGCAGCAATGTCCACAATAGCCAAACTGTGGAAGGAGCCTTGGTGTCCATCGAAAGATGAATGGATAAAGAAGCTGAGGTATATGTATACAATGGAATATTAGTCATTAGAAACGACTAACAGCCACCATTTGCTTCGACGTGGATGGAACTGGAGGGTATTATGCTGAGTGAAGTAAGTCAATCAGAGAAGGACAATCATTATATGGTTTCACTCATATGGGGAATATAAAAAAATAGTGAAAGGGATTATAGGGGAAAGGAGAGAAAATGAGCGAGAAAAATCAGAGAGGGAGGCAGAACTTGAGAGACTCCTAACTCTGGGAAACGAACAAAGGGTGGTGGAAAGGGAGGTGGGCACTGAGGAGGGCACTTGACGAGATGAGAATCGGGTGTTATACTATATGTTGGCAAATTGAACTCCAATAAAAAAAATATACAAAAAAGAAAAAGAAAGAAAGAAAATTAAAAACAGGACACCTTACTAAAATGGAGGCAGGAGGTTTGGGCAGGGGGAGCTCTCACACCCTACCCCCGGTAGTCAACAGCAGACCCGACAGGAAGAGAGGAACTTGACGTTCCACAGACTTGACCTTGCACATGGGTACTACTCCAGCCTGAGGAGGGAACGGTTTCCTCTCTCCCTGGCCCCACCAGCAACATCTCAGGCAGTGCGAAGCTGCCACACTTTGAACTTCCAGGTTACTGCAATGGGCTTTGGTTCATAACAAGCCATCCCAACAGACTCTCTCTCCTTAAAAAATTGTGCCTTCCCCAGACTTCCCAATGGTTGCTTTTGCCACAGCTTCTTTGTCCAAGATTGCGATTCTCTTTTATTCCCAAACAAACCCATCTTTTGCTGGCAAATTGGCAGCAGTCTTACCTTTAAGGTTGGTAGCCCTTCAGAGGACATTACCAGCCTTCAGTGCCAGCAGAGCTGATTCTGGGAGTTTCCGTGTCCCTGTGCTGGCCCAGTCTCAGGTCCCCTGGGAAGAGACTCTGAGACAGGGAGCCGCGTGCAGGAGTTTGCCTGAGAGTGCGCCTGGATCCAGGCCTGGTGGAGAGGAAGCTGATCTGCCCACGGACAGTGAGGCCTCTGTCCACTCAGAACTCAACCCACCCTCTGGAGAGCCCTGAGGTCGGACTGTCCCAAACTGAGGCTAAGGGGTTATTATGGGTTGAACTGTGTCCCCAAAAAGATGAAGTTCTAACTCCCAGGACTGGTGAATGGGACCTTCTTTGGAAATAGGGTTTTTGCACATGATAAGTTGAGGTCAGTAAGGCAGGCCCTGATTCAATAGGACTGTGTTCTTACAAAAGGGGGAAATCTGGACTCTGGGCCCGAAAGCGAAGACAGAAAGTGAAGTGAAGACACACAGAGAACATAATCTACAAGCCAAGGAACTCCTGAGGCTACTAGAAGCCCAGGGACTGGCCTGGAACAGACTGTCTCTTCTGCCCTCTGAAGGAACAAACCCTGCTTGACGTCCTGACTTTAGGCTTCTGGACTCCAGAACTCTGAGGAAATACATTTCATTACTCAAGCCTCCAGCTGGTGGTACATTGTTTTGGTAGACCCAACCAAACCAACACAGGGGTCAGCCTTTGTACCCCGCAGTGACCGATGGCTGACCACCTGCATGGGGCAGGATGCTGGCAGTTCCTTTTGGAAGAGGGTGATTCCAGGGAGGGATCCAGAAGGGAGTGTAGGGCAGCTGGCAGTCCTGCAGCTGGATGGGTGCACCAACCCTGAAGAGGCGTTCTAGGGGGGGGAGCACACAGCACCCACTGGGTGGCGGTGCCCCAAGTGGTCCTGTGACCTATAGGAAGTGATCTTGTTGCTGTCACCCCTCTCGTTAAGAAGCACTTGGATATCAGAGAAGCAAAGGAAACCAACACACTGTCCAAACCAGACGACATAAAGCAGCACAGCCAGCGACTCCCAGACTGCAGATTCAAACATGTCACACAGACTCTCCCACACTTGCACAAAGCGGTGCACTCCCTGCTACCTTTTTTCAGAAACTACAGGGCCCTTTGGCTCCAGCGTCTATTTCCACACTACTGAGACACAGCTGTAAGACCTAACTTCACTTTCCTCTTAAGTCTGCTACAAGGAGGGACGCCTTGGTCCCGGGATCGAGTCCCGCATTGGGCTCCCAGCAGGGAGCCTGCTTCTCCCTCTACCTATGTCTCTGCCTCTCTTTGTGTGTCTCTCATGAATAAATAAATAAAATCTTTAAAAAAAATCTGTTTAAAAAAAGTCTGCTGCAAGGAGAGCACAACACAAATATGATGACATAATCCAGATGCCCACCCGAGTGGATCGCTAAACACACTGCCAGTCTCCCTGGATGACAACATTCTACACAGGATGGGAACAAATACTCCTGCAGGTAAAACCAGATAAAGTGTTATGTGGACCAGAAACTGAACATGAGCAGCTTCACGGGGTTCAACAACACAATTCAGGCAACCATACGAATGAGTCTTGCTGACGTAATGTTGGGTAAAAGGTCAGACCCAGGAGTGCATGATGGTTGATTCCATTTATGCAGAAAGTACAAGGGCAGGCAGAGCAAACCTATGCCCTACAAGACAGAACTGTGCTTCCCTCTGGAGGATAATGACTAGGAGGGGAAGTAGGGTGGGGGTGGGCTGGGAACGGGGAAAATGTTCTGACTTTGATCCGGGTTCTAGTTAACCTGGTGTGTGCAGTCTGCTTTACACTTAGGATGGGTGCACATTTATGCATCCGTATTATGCTCCACAGATGTCACTGAACACTGTGTGTTAGGGTTGAGAGGCCCAGGGAGGGTGGGTTTCGGGGTGTTTCAGTCAGTGTCCTGACAGGAAACAGATGGCCTGCAGACAGACTATCTGAAGAGCATGTAATGGTTTGAGGAGGTGTGGGCAGGGTCAAGGAAACCTGCCGTGGGTGTGGTGGCTCCTCGGGACTAACAGCTGAGAGGTGTGAAGAAGCAGGGGAGAGGGTGCCAAGACCCAGAAAGAGCCAGAAGTGAAGCTAGGGATAAAGGACGGGCTGCCCCACAGGATCTGTGGCCTTCTGCAGTGGAGCACAGCCAGCTGAGGCAGCGTTGAGGGATCCAAGCCTGAGACACCATCTTCTCCCTCCAGACTCTCAAAGACGCCTGCATGGTGGCACCCAACTAGAAACCAGAGGGCAAAGACCTCACTGACAGAGTAGAGAGGGGGCAAACCTTAGAACGGAGGATGAGGGGGACCAGGAGGGTACAGAAGGAGAGCAGCACGCTGGCTGTCCTGCAGGGACATGGACCGGCGTGGCCAATCTTGCTGTTTTTCAATAGAACTTGGAAATCTGGGCTTTTTACACACCATCTTTGCACTGGTAAATGTTGGTGACTCATTGAAGATATTTTCCAAGCACCATGCGGGCCAGGCAATATGTGTCTAGGAGCCGCTGGTTTGATGTCTCCAAGCCAACATCACAAGGGAAATCCAGAGCAATTTCTGGTAGAAGGGCAACCCCCTTCAAAGGGCCGGGTGTGTATGTTTTGGGGACATGGTAGTGAGGACACAGGGGTATTCCCTTCATTAGCAGGTGTAATAGCACCAACAGGCACAAAAGGAGTGAAAACCCTGTGTAATTCTGGTTTTGCTGAAGGTACCGTGAACCTCCCAGCACCCAGACAAGACTCCGTTCTTCGGGTCCACAATGGCCCCTCTTCCCTAGTGGCACACTTGGTACATCTGGGGGTACAAAGATGGCTAAGATCCAGTCCCACCCTAAAGACTCTCACAGCCTAGTAGGGTCGGTAGTAAGAAACTTGCCACGGAGAACACACTGAGGATAGCCAGAACAGGCGTGAAAACAGAGGACGTGGGAGAAGAGTGGAGGCTCCAACCTGCCTGGGGCTAAAGCAAAGGCTTTGAGATGAAGTCACATCCATGGGAATGTGGCAACCAGACCCAGAGGGCAAAGAACAGAATCTAGTTGAAAGAAATGCAGGAAGTGTGAGTGGTTTGGTGCACCAGGTAAAGGCCCAACACGGCTCAAGAGAGGATGGTGTGGGTTCACAGAAGCCACAGGGACAAATAGAGCTGATTCTGATTCAGTAGCAAAGATGAGCCACTGAAGGATTTGAAGGAAAAAAATGGGACAGTGAGTTCTGCATTTTGGCAGAGATAAAGTCAGACTTCCTCATGGAGATCCACAGGACATTGTCCCTTCCGAGGTGGCCCTGACACAACCCAGTGCCCACTCTGTTCCCTCCACCAGGGGACCTCTTCCTCCCATAGCCACTCCCTCCCCCCAATCACCACTCCCCACCCACTCCTGCCAGCTGGAAGTCAGCTGACACTTCAAGGTTGGATGATGAATGAATGAACGAAGGAAGAAACACAGACCCACCTTTCTACACCAAGGAGGAGGCTCCCACCCCAGGAGTCCCAGAACACTGGTTCCCCTCCCTTATGGCTCTGACAGCATTGCCCTTCACTGGACCATAAATTTCCCAAACACGAACACCAGGCCTGACACATCTGGATGGCCTCCAGCACAGAGGGAATGGACTTTTATTAAATTTCTTCTCCATGCGAGGGATTTTATGTGCCTTGAATCATCTCACGACAGGGTGAAGTGCGAGTCATCATCATGACTCCCTGGAGGAAGCAAGTGCCTAGGCACAAAGCGACTCACCATGGCTGAGCGTGAGGGAAAGTGAGAGGTGAGTCCAAGATGTGAAAGTCTGAGCCACTGAAAAACATGTGTATACTCTACTGGCTGGGATTACCTGGCAAGGCAATGCTTGAGACTTGCCTTTTGACAGTGTGAAAAATATGCTTTAATGGGAGTAATAACAAAACAGTGTGGAGTGCCAGCAACCAGATGCTCAGGGGTGCTTTTAGGAGAGTTTGCTGGGATTGGGTGGTGATGGGTGAGGTTGTGATCACCAGGGGAAGGGCAATGGGACTGCCATTGGGGAAGGTAAGGAAGTTCTGGATGAGGCTTCGAGTGGCACAGAAGAACTGGAATAGCCAGTCAGACCTGGGCATTCCATAGCTACTTAGTAAGCTGAGCAGCCAACGAACAAAGCAAGGAGGTAAATGAGGAGGTACATGAGCAGGTGGTCAGAGCTGTGCAAAGGAAGCAGGGGAGGGAGATGAGAAATGTCGGGAGGGCTCTCTGGGGAGGAGACACTTGTGCAGGGAGCTGAAGGGGGTGAGAGAACAGATCCACAGGAGGAACATCTAGAGGGAGGAGCCAGGCCAGAGGCAGACTCACACCCACCCATGCAGGGGCCATGGTGCAGATGTGGAGGACCAAAGAGCATGGAAGGTGGGCCTGGAGGACACCCAGTGAGGAAAGAGGAGGAAATGAGGTAACCCAGAGGGAGGGGGTGGCATGTGGGTATGATAAGGACCTAGGTCTTGCCCTGCTTGCCACAGAGCAGGGAAGGGGCAAGACAGGACTTAGGTTTTCATGGAATCCCTGTGGCTACTAGTGGGGGAAAGATGAAAGGGGACAAGGGCAGGTAGACAGGGAGACGTGACCACCATGACCCAGACCATAGGTTGCACTGCTCGGACCAAGTTATTCCTAGTTTTTTGAAACTGGGACAGTCCAGATGTCCATCAACAGGAGAACGGAGAAACACACTGTGGGGTATCCAAACAAGGGATTACCACACAGTGAGAAAACAAGGAAGGAGCTGCTGCTGCTGTAGCAATGTAGAGAAAAGGTCACAGTGATTATGCTGAGTAAAAGCAGCCAGACAAAAGCAAAGAGTACCTGCTCTGTGAATCCATTTATATAAAAAGATGGGAAAATGCAAATTAACCTACAGTGACAGAAAGTGGACCAGTGGTTGCCTGGGGATGGGTAGGGGGCAGAGAGTAGGGAACTAATAGGGGATTCTGGAGAAATTCTGGAGGAGAACTAATGGAATTTTTGATAGACTGAAGGGGGTGTGAGAAGAGCTGCAGATGACCCTATAGGGAAGGGCAGGTGGCCCTAAAATGCGCCACTTTGGCATACTGATTTTTTATTTTTTTTTATTTTTTTTTAATGTTTTATTTATTTATGATAGTCACAGAGAGAGAGAGAGAGGCAGAGACATAGGCAGAGGGAGAAGCAGGCTCCAGGCACCAGGAGCCCGACGTGGGATTCGATCCCGGGTCTCCAGGATCGCACCCTGGGCCAAAGGCAGGCGCCAAACTGCTGCGCCACCCAGGGATCCCTGGCATACTGATTTTTTAAAAAGATTTTATTTATTTGAGAGAAACAGTGTGTGCATGAGTGGGAGGCATGGGGAGAGGCAGAGGGAGAAGGAGAAGCAGAGTCTCTGCTAAGCAAGGAGCCCAACGCAGAGCTGGATCCCAGGACCCAGGATCATGACCTGAGCAAAAGTCAGACACTTAACTGACTGAGCCACCCAGATACCCCTGGCATGTTGATTTTAAAGTTACTTAGGAGTCAGCCTGTACAAGAAGGATACTCAGACCTTCCTCTGTCCCCCTGACAGCAGGAAATAAATGTCCCATGTGAAAAGTGCCCTCCCTGTACCAGAAGGTAAAGAGACATCCTTATTATCACCAGATAAAGGAAATTCAGGGCCCCAGAAGGCTGTTTAAACAAGGCTTGTTACTTTTTATTAATTTACTACCCCAGGGCAAATTCTGTTTAGGATTCCTTACTAACTGAAACTCCCAAAGCTAAGGTTTCTTTGTCCTGTCAATTCTTCACAGATTTACCATCTCTTTGTCTAAATAAAATATAAAAACTGTGCATTACTCATTTCTTCAGGTCTCAGTTTCATTATTGGACCTCTGTGGGCTCATAACTAAAACTCTGGGGTTTTTTTCCTCTCTTGTGAACCTAATGTGCACTTAATTCTCAGTCCAGCTGTAAGATCCTGAGGATAGAGAAGGTTTCCTTCCCTCCCACCCCAATGTGTAGGGAGGGCTGAGGATAACGGGGTAAATGGCAGACAGGGTTCACCACAGAGGTGCACAGAGTAGAGGCGACAAGTTGAATTCCCACATGGGGATTTCAAGGGCCTGTGGTCTGCAAGTGGCAACCTGCAGGAGACAGTTGAATGGATTGTTCTGGGTCTCAGAAGAGAGGTGGGCATGAGAGAAGAACAAGAACATTCGGGAAACAGGGTGCAGCAGGCAGCCCTCATTTGTCATTTTTATCAAGCCCCATGGCATGCATACTCCCACTATAGCTAATTTCAAGCTATGAAAGGAGTGTTCATTAGAGGGATAGTTAACAGCTCACCAAGCTAGTTGGAATAGGCTCCAGGAGCCCCTGAAAGGGACAAAGTCTGTAACAACCCTGATAATTAACATTTGGCAAGTACCTCCTGTGTCGCAGGGGCACCACATGTGCTGTCCCATTTGGTCCTCACAACAGGATCTCCTCCTCTCAAAGGACAAAAGGAAGACTGAGTGGTGCTTTGCTCAAGGCCACAGCTACAAACCAGCAAGTGTAAAGTCTGGGATTCAAACCCAGACAGACAGACAGACACACTCCTGAGCTCAGTGGTTTCAGGAATAAAGAGTTTTATCCGACTTTTATTTTAGTGCCTATTACATCACCCACATTTCCTCACACTGTTCAATTCATCCAGGAGCCCCAGATTTTAATGGAAGAATGACTATTCCAGTTGGAACAATCAGGACAAAGGACATTGGCAAAAGGGAAGGGGGGAATAGAGGCTAGGGGAGGTAGCAGTGGATGTGGCTCCAGAGGCCTCAATGCAGGGAAGCTCCCACCCGAGCCAGGACCCTTCCAGCACACCACAGGCCCTGCTAAAACCAAGGACTGCACCTGTGCTCACTTGGGATTCATATCTCCCTCCGAGTGCCCAAAACCATGAGCCCCAGAGAACCTGAGGGTAAGGAGCTATGTTCTGGCTTCTGTGGAGAAAGTATAAGAGACAAGAATTAATTGAGGGCACAGAGGCAGATGTGAGAGAGAAAAAAAAAATATCCTGCAGCAGTTTGAGCCTCTGGTTCTGGGTGTCCCTAAGGCACAGCCCCACTCCTACCTTGGAACTCCCTTATAAAAAATTCCTCAGTTTCCTTAAACTACCTCAATGTGGCTTCCTGCCCTGTGGACCCAAAAGAATCTCAAGGCATACACCTGCCTTACAAGATATATTCCTCCTCCCTGACAGTGTTCTATCATGACTAGATTCAGCTAGTAAATAATAGAAAACCCAAAATCAAATACCTTAAACAAGACAGAAGTTTAATTTGCTTTTACAAAAATGGGATCTGGAGACAGGGTACTCAGAGCTAATGTGGCACTTCATCATCAGGGGGACCCAGTCTCCTTTCATATTATTGCTGTCCTCTTCAGTCCATAAGTTGTGACCCAATAGGGCTCCTAGAACTCCAGCCGTCACATCTACATTCCAGTCAGTAGTGAAAAGGAAAAGGGGTTAGAGAAACTTTTTTTAAGGGCAAAAAATATTTGCCTTGAAGTCCCATACAACACTTTTACTTTGGTCAAAATGTAGTCACATGGCCATAGTTAGCTCAGGGGAACATACACAATGTAATTTTTGCTAGGCTCCAATGTATCCATTGACAAAGCAAGGTTTGTATTACCAAGGAAGAAAAGGGCACGAATATCAGGGGAATCTCTTACAAAATCTTATTCCTTCTGTAGAGCTGGAGGGCAACCTGAACCTTCAGCCCCTAGGCCCTCTAAATTGAGAATTCTCCTGACAGATGTTTGGAGAACTGATTCCACCAAAAAGGAATCACCACCAGTGGGCCAGTGGTTGTAGCTCACCCGGGCAGGTGGTGGCCTGGGGAGCTAGCACAAGGCCCTTTAAGACCTCCTGCTACGTCCTTCTCTCCTGTCTCGTTAATCTTCTGTTAGAGGCCAGCCTTCTCCTTCTCAAAAGAGAAACCATCACAGTCCCACCCGGGGCAAGGTCCCTTCCTGACTGGGAGTCAACACTAATTAATACCCCAGTCTCCCCATGCGGCAGTCACAGTGAGCCCTTACCTGTGAGCCCCAAAATACACACCTCTACCACCAGGAGGCACCATTTACACAGAGCACATCCAATTGGGTGCTGTGAGGCAGCAGCATCCTGGTCCACACCTTCATGTGGTGAGAAAAGGAGGTATAAGAACTACTAGATTGAGGCGGTGTATCCCCATACCAGCTTCTGGGGAGAGCTTGGTAAGATGGTACAGGATGGGGTGGCAGAGTCACAAAAGCTTGATACTGTTACAGCCAGAAAAACAGGGTCATAGCCAAGCAACAAGAATCTGGTGGCCCCTGGAGGATGGACTGGCGATTTAGGGATAGGAAGATGAGTTGGAGGCCTCTCAGAGCCTCTGGGAGAAGAACAGAGGGTGCCCTGACCCAGGCAGCGCCTCCTCAGCTACCAGAACTAACTAGTCCTTAGCCACATTTGTTAGTGGGCTTTTTTTTTTTAAGATTTTATTTATTCATGAGAGATACAGAGAGAGAAGCAGAGACACAGGCAGAGGGAAGAGAAGCAGGCTCCCTATAGGGAGCCAGATGCGGGACTTGATCCCAGGACCCTGGGATCACGACCTGAGCCGAAGGCAGATGCTCAACTACTGAGCCACCCAGGCGTCCATTTGTTAGTGTTCTCTAGGGAGGAGGAACTGGGGCTGAGAGCAGAAAGCATCAGGTGTCTTTTGGACACCTGAAGAAAAGATTAAGGGTGCCCCAGGCAAAGGGAACAACAGGGACGAAGGCACAGCTGTACATGTCTCATGGTATCCCTAAACCATCAGCAGGCACAAGGTTAGAACTGTCTTTTTGGAAGGCACATGGCTGAATTTCAAAAACATTATGCTGAGTGAAATGAGTGTTCAAAATGTACAAAATAGTGCATTCTGGTGATTCCACTGGTAAGAAATACTAAGAGAGGCAAATCTAATCTTTTTATTTTTTTAAAGATTTTATTTATTTATTCATGAGAGACTGAAAGGGGCGGGGGAGAGACACAGGCAGAGGGAGAAGCAGGCTCTGTGAAAGGAGCCCGATGCGGAACTCGGTCCTGGGTCTTCAGGATCACGCCCTGGGCCGAAGGCAGCGCTAAACCGCTGAGCCACCCTGGCTGCCCAAATGTAATCTTTTTAAAAAGGCCTGTCAGTGCTGCCTTGGGTGGGGGAATTAACTGCAAAGAGTCACAAAGGAATCCTTTGGGGTCACCAAGATGTACTGTATCTTGACTATAGTGGAGTTACATGGGTCAAAATACATCAAAACTTACACATAAAATGGGTGCATTTTAATGAATGTAAATTATACTTCAATAAAGTTGATTTTTAAAGTATATGGATATTCTGGTCCACTCTCAGAGATTATGATCTGGTTGCTCAGGGGTATAGCCTGGGCACTGGCATTCTGAAAAGCTTTCCAAGTGATTCCAATGTGCTGGAAGCAGTGATCCTTCAAGTATACCCCACAAATGTGCGTCAGAATCACTAGGAGTTTGTTCATGCAGATTCCTGGCTTCCATTCCCAGAGGTTCTGATACTATAGGTCTGGAGTAGGGCTGGAACTGTCATCTTAACAAGCTCCCCAGATGATTCTTGAATGTAGAATTTGAGTGCCATTGACTTGGATTGTGCTATGGGGCAGATCCCAACTCCTAGGGAAAGCCAGGGGCTGAGAAGAGTGCAGAGCTGGGCCCTGCTGTGTGCCCTTGAGCCAAACTCCAAACCTCTCTGATTCTACTTTACTGTGCACACTTTAGAACCTGCCACAGTCCACCAACAGCAGCCACTAGCTGGTGGTCACGTGTGGCTAGTAAGCACTTGAAATGCTGGTGGTCTGCTGTGAAACATGCTGCCAAGTATAAACTGGGATTTGGGATGAAAAATGATTACATTAAAAAAAAAAGACTGTAAAGCATTTCAGTAATTTTTTATATTGACTATAAGTTGAAATGACAACATATTGGATACAATGGGTTAAATAAAATATATTATTAAAATTAATTATACCGTTTCTTTTGCTTTTTTAATCCCAAAATTTATTTAAGTTTTTTTTTTATTTATTTATTCAGAGAGAGAGAGACTGAGAGGCAGAGACACAAGCAGAGGGAGAAGCGGGCTCCATGCAGGGAGCCTGACGCGGGACTCGATCCTGGATCTCCAGGATCAGACCCCGGGCTGCAGGCGGCGCTAAACTGCTGCGCCACCGGGGGTGTCCCCAAAATTTATTTAATTACAAAACTATTTCTTTTTTTTCAACGAGGAATTCATATTCTACAGAATTCTACTTAAGCACAGAGGATAAATATGTATTTTTTTAAAGATTTTTATTTATTCATTCATGAGATAGAGAGAGAGAGAGAGAGAGAGAGGCAGAAACACAGGCAGAGGGAGAAGCAGACTCCATGCAGGGAGCCCGACGTGGGACTTGATCCCGGGTCTCCAGGATCAGGCCCTGGGCTGAAGGTGGCACTAAACCACTGAGCCACCCAGGCTGCCCCTAAATATGTATTTTTAGTTCTAAAATTCTATGATACTTTAACTGGTAAATTTCTGAAGAAAGATCTTCAAAGAAATATTTTTCTTGCCAAGGAGGCCTTCCTCATTCTTTTCCCTAAGCAAGCTATCCTCTTCCTGAGCATCCACTTGCGTGACAATAAGATTCAGCCGTGTGCCTGTCTCTAAGATGCTCAGGCTCTGCTGACTGCCTGACTGTGCACAGATGTTCAAAGTCCATGTGAACAGGGCCTATCATGCTTATTCAGTTACCCAGTATTACTCTCACATAAACCTATTCAAAAAACTGGTCTCCTTACTGTCATCCTTACATTCATGTCTGTACTTTGGCTTTTTTTTTCTTTTTACTTGATCTGATACACTCTTCCCCGAAACGTTGTAGTACATGGCCCCTCCTCTACCAACTTACCCTGGCAGTTCAGTCTACTCTGACCTTTTTACAAACTCAATTGTTCCCATATTAGAATCATCTGTGGAGCTTCTGCCCCCAAATGCACAAATCCAGACCCACCCCTGCAAGACACTGATTTAGCGGGTTTGGCATGGAGCCCAGCTACGCAGGTTCACAAAGCTCTGCTGAGGTTTCTGATATGCAGGAGTGGAAAGTATCTCTCTGACACAGAATGCACCTCTTATACCAATCAAGTAAGTCTGTGCTCAGTGCTTCCCGTGGGCCCTTGCTTGGGGGCTTTGGTGCACAGAACACAGCCGCATCCTGACTCTGGGTAGCCCAGAGTAGCTTGGAGGCATTCCTTCAACTAAACATGATGAACACCACAAAAGCAGTATGAGCGCAGTGCTTTGGAAGCAGGGTAGGGTGGTGGATCATTATCAAAGGGACCATAGAGGAAGTTGAGGTAGCCCCTGAAGAAGAACTGGATTTTTGCCTGCTTAGTAATTAGGGTATTGTGGCTTTGGCCACATACAGCATATACACCCTGGTTCGGGCTCAATTCCCAATCCTGCATCAGGCTCCCTGTGAGAAGCCTGCTTCTCCCTCTGCCTCTCTGTGTCTCTCATGAATAAATAAAGAAAATCTTTTAAAAAATAAAAATTAAAATTAATAGTGTGTCACATACCCTAACAGTAACCCTACTCCTAAGCCCTACACTCTACCTGTCTGGAGAGATCTTTGAACTGCAGTATATCAAGCACATAGACTCACACTCACCCTAGATCTGAGAAAATAGGTTCCTCAAAACACGATTTAAAAGAGAGAGAGACAGAGAGAGAGAGAGAGGCCTAGTTATTCTGAAGAAGATCCCAAATATTTAAAAATTGGTAATATTTCTGAAAATGGTGTGAGTATAGAGATATAAAAACACAAGAACCAACTGAATACCAATTTAAAAAGTATTTAGAGGGGCACCTGGCAGGCTCAGTTGTTTAAGCAGCCAACTCTTGATTTCAACCCAGATCATAGTCTCAGGGTGATGAGATCAAGCCCCAGGTTGGGCCCCACACTCAGCGTGGCGTCTGCTTCTCTCCCTCTGCCCTTCCCCTCGCTCACACTTTCTCTCTCTAAAATAAATAAAATTAAAAAAAATAAAATAATAAAAAGTATTTAGAGCCCCAAATCCCTTCCTTGCTTCAGCTGGGTAGATAGCAGCCATGCCTATACACTCACACCAGCGGAAGTCTGAGGGTTTGTTCACTGGAGAGGTCTCAAACCTCAGGATGTGAGGCAAATACCTTAACCCTATCTCCTACTCCAAACCCCTAACTTCTGACCCTAACTTTCTGGAGAGGGCTGTGAACTGCAAGATACTTACATACATATCTTCACCCTCATCCTGACTCTAATCCTAGAAAAGAGAGGGAAAAAAAAAAAAAAAAGATGTGACATATACATGCAATGGAGTGTAAGTCAGCCTTTAAAAAGAATGAAATCTTGCAATGGAGCTAGAGAGTATTATGCAATGACATAGATGGAGCTAGAGAGTATTATGCTACGCGATGTATGTCAGAGAAAGACAAATATCATATTATTTCAATCATATGTAGAATTTAAGAAAGAAAACAACCAGCAAAGGGAAATGAAAGAAAGGGGCAAAAACAGAGCATCTGGGTGGCTCCATGGTTGGGCATCTGCCTTTGGCTCAGGTCCTGATCCCGAGGTCCTGGGATTGAGTCCCACATCGGGCTCCCCACAGGGAGCCTGCTTCTCTCTCTGCCTATGTCTCTGCCTCTCTCTGTGTGTCTCTATGAATAAGTAAATATAATGAAAGAAAAGAAAAGAAAAGAAAAGAAAAGAAAAGAAAAGAAAAGAAAAGAAAAGAAAAGAAAAGAAAAAGAAGGAAGGAAGGAAGGAAGGAAGGAAGGAAGGAAGGAAGGAAGGAAGGAAGGAAGGAAGGAAGAAAGAAAGAAAGAAAGAAAGAAAGAAAGAAAGAAAGAAAGAAAGAAAGAAAGAAAGAAAGAAAGAAAGAAGAAACAGATTCTTAACTATAGAGAACAAACTGATGGTTACAGGAGGGGAGTGGGCTGGGGGGGATGGGTGAAATAGGAGACTCGGGTTAAAGAGGGCACCTGTTGTGATGAGCACCGCGTACTGTATGGAAGTGTTGAATCACTAAATTGTACACCCAAAACTAATATTACACTGTACATTAACTAATGGGAATTTAAATAAAAACTTAAAAAAATAACAGCGTGTCAAGACAATCTTTTTGGTAAGGAACACTAAAATCAGTGACTCTCCAAATATATAACAATATTATATTCTCATCTAGTTTTTCTTTAGTTAATAGCTCTTCAGAGGAGAACACAGGCAACACCCTTTTTGAACTCGGCCACAGTAACTTCTTGCAAGATACATCCACGAAGGCAAAAGAAACAAAAGCAAAAATGAACTATTGGGACTTCATCAAGATAAGAAGCTTTTGCACAGCAAAGGATACAGTCAACAAAACTCAAAGACAACCTACAGAAATGGAGAAGATATTTGCAAATGACCTATCAGATAAAGGGCTAGTTTCCAACATCTATAAAGAACTTATTAAACTCAACAGCAAAGAAACAAACAATCCAATCATGAAATGGGCAAAAGACATGAAGAGAAATCTCACAGAGGAAGACATAGACATGGCCAACAAGCACATGAGAAAATGCTCTGCATCACTCGCCATCAGGGAAATACAAATCAAAACCACAATGAGATACCACCTCACACCAGTGAGAATGGGGAAAATTAACAAGGCAGGAAACAACAAATGTTGGAGAGGATGTGGAGAAAAGGGAACCCTCTTACACTGTTGGTGGGAATGTGAACTGGTGCAGCCACTGTGGAAAACTGTGTGGAGGTTCCTCAAAGAGTTAAAAATAGACCTGCCCTACCACCCAGCAATTGCACTGTCGGGGATTTACCCCAAAGATACAGATGCAATGAAACGCCGGGACACCTGCACCCCAAAGTTTCTAGCAGCAATGTCCACAATAGCCAAACTGTGGAAGGAGCCTCAGTGTCCATCGAAAGATGAATGGATAAAGAAGATGTGGTTTAAGTATACAATGGAATATTACTCAGCCATTAGAAATGACAAATACCCACCATTTGCTTCAATGTGGATGGAACTGGAGGGTATTATGCTGAGTGAAATAAGTCAGTTGGAGAAGGACAAACATTATATGGTCTCATTCATTTGGGGAATATAAACGATAGTGAAAGGGAATAGAAGGGAAGGGAGAAGAAATGTGTGGGAAATATCAGAAAGGGAGACAGAACATAAAGACTCCTAACTCTGGGAAATGAACTAGGGGTGGTGGAAGGGGAGGAGGGGCGGGGGGTGGGGGTGAATGGGTGACGGGCACTGAGGGGGGCACTTGACGGGATGAGCATTGGGTGTTATTCTGTATGTTGGTAAATTGAACACCAATAAAAAATAAATTTATTTAAAAAATAATAAAATAAAATAAAATAAAAATAGCTCTTCATACCCATGTTTCAAGAGATAATTTTCAAGGATTCTCACAACTCAACATATGTTACATTTAGCTTCAATACAATTACTGATCCAAATCCACCAAAATGACGACCACCTGAAATAGATTTTATAGAGGGAGTGCCAAGCAGGTGAAAATAATCTGTTATCCTGTCTTTTTGCTTTTTAATGTAACTACTACACATTTTTTTTTCATTTTTTAAAAGATTTTATTTACTTATTCATGGGAGCCATACAGAGAAAGGCAGAGACACAGGCAGAGGGAGAAGCAGGCTCCCTGCGGGGAGCCCGATGTGGGACTCAATCCCAGGACCTCGGGATCAGGACCTGGGACTCCAGGGTCATGCCCTGGGCCAAAGGGGCAGGCACTAAACCGCTGAGCCACCCACGGATACCCATACTAGACGATTTTAAAACACATATAGCTCACATTGTATTGCCATTGTTCAATGTTGCTTCCCACTTCTCAGGTGGCTCTCAGTTCAGCCTAAGTATATACGCAAGAGATTGATTTTAAATTATTGGGGGTGGGAGGATAAGAATTAAAATAGTAACAGCATTGAAATCGAGTGTGTCCCACACACATATGCATCATACTACCTCACTGAACTGCCTGGTGTCCTCGTGTAGGGATGTACCTACCGCTGTGTAACAGGTAATTCCGAATATTCATGGTTTAAAAAGTTAGGGTGGCACACACAGTTTCTGTGCGTCCGGACTTCGGGGCCGCTTACCTGGGCAGTGCTGGCTCAGCGCCTCTGGAGGTTTCAGGCAGGAGGAGGGCCGAAGCTGCAGGTAACTTAACTGGAAGCGGGTGTGGGGTAGACGACCCACTTTCAGGATGGTTCCTTCCCGTGGCTGTCGGCAGGAGGGGCCAGGCCCCAGCCCCGACCCCACCCTCCACCTTCATGGGGCTGCTCTTAGGGGTGAGGTCCTGCGGACAGAAGCGCTGGAGGCTGGGCCACAGGAAGGGAGGCTGCGAACCCGCGCTCGGGGGCGCCGGGAACCGCCTCGGGTGCTGCAGAACTCACACGCTGGCGGAGGCCGTTGGGGAGCCTCGGCAGCACCCCTTCCTCCTTGCCCTCGTCGCTGGACCAGCCCCAGCGCCACCTGAGCGCCCCTTCCCTCTCTTTCTGGGCCCTGGCTTCCGGATCGAAGCCCCTCAGGAAGGACAAAAATCCTGATTGGCCGAAGACTGAGCCAATCAGATGCTCCCAGGCCCACGACTGGTCATGTGACCTGGCTCTGGCCAATGGCGAGCGAGAGGATGTCTCCAGGGGGATGATGGGAAAATTGTTATTGGCTCTTGAGGAGATCTAGGAAGGGACCAGCGCTTCTCAGGTTTGGGGGCCCGGCTGCAGTTGCTGGCGAGCACGTGGCGGTCATCTTCGTCCGCGGAGGGAGCTGACCTCGGGTGCAGCGTGCTGAGAGCTGGGAAGGGCGATGCGGGACCTGGGGTTGCGGAGTTATCACTGAGCAGCCGTGTTCAGCAGCCCAGGAACTGCCCCATCATAGGAACCCCTGCTACATGGGATAGTACATGTCAGAGTTTCAAACCATTTTGAGTTAGGACACCCATGTTATGCAGCCAGAAATGTCCAAACTGATATTTTGAAGGCTGGTTTGCGCGTTTGATCATAGCCCAGGCTCAGTTAAGCGTGGGATGGAGTGAGGAGCAGGGACACAGGTGGCAAGATGAAATGTCCATTAAAAATGATTTAAAGTAGGGATGCCTGGGTGGCTCAGTGGTTGAGCATCTGCCTTTGGCTCAGGCCTGATGTTCAGTCCCGGGATCGAGTCCTGCATGGGGCTCCCCTGGGGGAGCCTGCTTCTCCCTCTGCCTGTGTGTTTCTGCCTCTCTGTGTGTCTCTCGTAAATAAATAAATCTTAATAAATAAATATACAAATGTCTTAAAATACGAGATGGACATTAAGGGGAAGAAGCCCACCCCACTCCCTACCCCTCAGTAAGACTTTGAAGACTGGAGTCGTCACCATTGTAGACCCCTCAGCTTTGCAAGAAGACAAAAGTTTTTCCAATACAATTCTCTAAGAAGTGAGGAATTGTGCAAATGTAGATATTTTCCAAACTTTGGGCTAGTAAAATGTCACCATTAACCACCAAATGAGATGTAAAGTGACAGATTATTAAGCCTAAAAGATGGCGCAGGTTCAAAGCCAATCTGGAACAATTCAAACCAAAGTTTTTATTTTTTCTCTCCTACTTTATTTCTTTATCTTGGGGGGTGAAAAATGTCGCATGTCTTGTGTTTGTTAATAATCCCATTATTCATAAGCTTTGCACAGCTGCACTATCATAGCCAATGAGGTTTATCTGTGGCATGATTACTACCAACTGAAAAATTTCCCTCATAATCCTAAAATTTGCATTTTCTGCACATTGTGAAAGTTTTTACTGTGTTAAAGCTGCTTCCTTATTCTCATAGTGTTATATATATATATATATATATATATATATAAATATATATATATATTTAATATATATATAAGGGATCCCTGGGTGGCACAGCGGTTTAGCGCCTGCCTTTGGCCCAGGGCGCGATCCTGGAGACCGGGGATCGAGTCCCATGTCGGGCTCCCGGTGCATGGAGCCTGCTTCTCCCTCTGCCTATGTCTCTGCCTCCCTCTCTCTCTCTCTGTGTGACTATCATAAATAAATAAAAATTAAAGAAAAAATATATAAAATCATATATATTTATTATAAAATAATATATAAAAATTATATATCATATATTTATATTATATATTTAAAATATATGTATTTATATATAATTGCAAGACTTTGCCTTGAAACTCTAGGCTGTTCTAACTGCTAGTAACAAAAACCTCAGCAAGGCAAGAAAGAGAAAATGTTCTGTACTCTCCTGTAGTTTCGGAAAAGCAGACCTTGCCTAATGAAACTGTCCTTGTAAATCTATTCCTAGCAAAGGAGTCTTATAAGACAGCAAGGCTTCAAAGATTGATGTTGCTGCATCCTCTGACAGCCACCTTCAAATTCCTGTATTAGTTTGCTAGAACTGCCATAACAAAGTATTACTGGATACACTGATGGCTTAAATATCAAGTTTTTTCTCATGATTCTGGTTTTTTCTCATGATTCTGGAGGCGGGAAGTTCAAGATCAATGCTGGCAGAGTTTGTTTCTTCTGAGGCTCTCTTTGGCCTGTAGATGGGCATCATCTTGCTGTGCCCTCAGATGGCCTTTGCCCTGTGTGCACATATCCCTGATGTCTTTTCGTCTTATGAGAACACTGGTCCCATTGGATTGGGGCTCCACCCTTATGACTTCATTTAAAGTTAATTACCTCTTTGGGACACCTGGGCGGCTCAGTCGACTAAGCGTCTGACTCTTGATTTCAGCTCAAGTCGTGATCTGAAAGGTTTATGAGATGGAGTCCCTTGTCTGTTTGAGTTTCTCTCTCCCTCACCCTTTGCTCCTCCCCATCACTCGTGTGCACATACATATGCTCTCTCTAAATGAATAAAAACTTTTTTTAAAACAAGAAGTTAATTATCTCTTTAATAATTGTGTCTTCAATACAGTCACATTGGAATTTAGGGCTTCAACATATGAATGGTTGGAGTGGACCACAATTTAGTTCATAACACCTCTAAAATCTGGACTGCTTGTCTTAACTAATAATCTGTTGCCCTTGCTAATAATATCTACACCGACACTCCCTTTTCCTGAAAAGTACAAAGGCTTGGGAGGTTTGGGTTTTTTTTTTAAGATTCTATTTATTTATTCACAAGAGACACATAGAGAGAGACACAAACATAGGCAGAGGGAGAAGCAGGCTCCCTGCAGAGGACACTTGATGCAGGACTCAGTCCCGGGAATCCAGGATCATGCCCTGGGCAGAAGGCAGGCGCTAAACTGCTGAGCCACCCAGGCATCCCAGACTTAGGAGTTTTTATTGTCCCTTCTCTATTCTGCCCTCATGGAGCTAAAAAGAATATCATAATTCTGCTAGATCTTCTTATTCAAACAAAGTGTCATGTCACTTAAATTCATATTTTCCTTCTATTGATCTATGGACCATGACTGAAACAGTAATGTGAGAAAATTGCTTTCATGCAGGAAATGTTGGTGTGTTTTCTAAATGTTGGGAGAATAGATCTGGGGCTGTGACATTCTAATACATCTGATTTGACTTAGGACTAGATTGATTCCAATTCTTAGAGGCTCAAGGGGACAGACCTAGCCCATGGAAAGACAGCTAGCTGGGTGCTCTCTGATGGGAAGGAAAAGGAAGCCAATTCTATCAGGCCCCACAGACTAAAGATCTGAAGCTGCAGAACTAACCCACTGGGGGAGCTGCTAACACCAGTAAGTATCCTAGAAAATTGGGGAATCAAAAAGCTGCTACTACTGGAGCTCTTGGCTCTAGGACCATGCCATGCTTGCTAGATTCATAAAGATAAGAGCTTCTCAAAATGCACAAAGCCAGTCACTGATGGTGGCCCAGAAAAAGACACCAGCCTCTCCATGACTGTGCTCATCAGAATCTGTGGCAGAAGCATCATAAGCACGGCCACCATTTCACTTCCCCTTTCCAAATCTCATGAAATATGTCAGGTTGGCAGAACCCTGGCTTCAAGAGAAGTGAGGAAGTGTGGTTTTAGCTTCCCTGCCTCTGTAGCACGAAAAGACACCCAGAAGAAAGAAGGCTTGAGCAGGCAAATCCACAATCTAAAACCCCTGGGACATTTTCTCTTCAGCTTCCTACATCCAGGGGAAATCCATATCTGGTCTTTCCCCTGTGTAAGTGGGGCTTTGCAGAAAAAGCTCCAGACAATCTGGTGTCTTTGCACCCACTTTCCTACCAGCAACTGAGCGGAGATTTAAGATCTCAATGATCACCCTTCATCCTGGCCTAAAGGCAGAACCAGGAGAGAAAGAGAGAGAGAGATCCAGAAGTAAAAGAGAAAGAGAGGGCAACATGTTGGTTTTATTCACCAAACAATAAAGAATATAAGGAAACATTACTGAGCTGTGCGGCCTAATGGGTTTGCCATTACCTCCCTCTGCTTTCTGCTCCCTTAAATCGAGCAACTTAACTTAGGATATAAATTTGGCTGTGTGTAACAGATTCAAAATAAGAATAGCTCTAATAACACATAAATACATATAAATATATTTCTCTCTTCTGTAACAGTGCAAGCTGGCATACAGCTCTGCTCTATGAAGGTGTCCAGAGCCTGGGTTCTTCCATCCTGTTCTTGGCCATCCCTATGGTGTTGTACTCATTGCAGTGGTCCAAGGTGCCACTCCACCATGTCCCCATTCTTGCCTGAAGGAAGGGAAACCAAGAAAGAAAGACCTCATTCCTTTCAGGGCATGACCCCAAAAGGGCAATTCTGCTCACATCTCATTGACCAGAACCTGGCCTTGGGGCCACACTTGCTGAAAGGGAGACTGGGAAACATAGTCTTTATTCCAGACAACCATGTGCCCAGGGAAAACTACTTTAACTGTGAGAGAAGGGCCTAATATATCAGGGGTGAGGGCACCACTAATTTCTCTTCCAGATCATCTTATTTCCTGTAGGCCCTTTATCATATAGCAGAAGGTGACAGGTGAAAATGGACTCTTTCTAGGGATAGGTAAATCTAAAAACAGAGGGAGGGGGTCTGAGCCACCCCAGACTCATCAATCTCATAACAGGGAAGTTGAACAAAAACCAGGGCCTTATCCAACTCCAGGTTTCTAACTAGAATTGTACTGGCATTTTAGGTGAGACAAGTTTCTGTTGTAGAGGACGGTCCTGCCTATTATCACAGGGTATTTAGCCCGTAAACATCATTACTCTTCTGTCCTCAAGCATAGTGACAACCAAACTGTAGGCAGGTATTTCCAAACCCCATAGAAGGAGCTGGGGTTGCCTCTGACCAGTCTTTCCATGGAAACATGAAACATGTGTAGTAAGACTTCTCCCTATCTAAACCTAGCCCCTGGTGAAACAGAAGATCCTTTTGGCCTTCCAGCTGCCTTCTACAATTCAGCTTTGTCCAGAGCCACCCAGCACTGGTTATTTGTCGTGTTATTAGTTAAATGATGCTTTACTGCTCTCCTCCAACACACCAAGCCCTTGCAAATGTGCATATGCACATACTTGCACACACAGGCTGGGAGAAATGAATGATGTTACAAGGGCTCAAGGAGCCAGGAAAACAGGACCTGACCCTGTGTCTCAGGAAACTCATCGTCCCAGGACCAGAGGAAGTAAGGCTGGCTTGGCCTTATGAGTCTGGCCTTGGACAATGTATTTAACCACACTCATTGTATATCTCTGTTTCCTCCTGTCTCTGAAAAAGCGGCAACAATACCTAACACCTATTAGTGTTAGGAGGTCCAAGGGACTAAAAGATTGGTGTATATAATGCTTAAGATCACAGATTCTGGAAACCAGCATCTGGGTCTGCCAGTCATGTACCAGCGACATGGCCTTGGATAGGTTGGCTACCTGTGCCTCGTTCTCCTCCTCTGTAATAGGATGATGGCATCCCCTGCCATACAGCACTGTGCCCCCTTATTCAGTGTCAACTTCTTTGTAAATGCTAGCAATTGTCATTACTGTCTCCTCCAAGAGGGACTCATTCTTTTTTTTTTTTTTTAACTCTAGACATGATTCCAATTTCACCAATTTTTCCACTAATGTGCTTCTTTTGTTCCAGGATCCAATCCAAGATCCCACATTGCATTTAGTTTTCATGTGTCTCAAGTCTCCTTTGTGACAATTTCTCAGTCCTACCTTGTTTTTTCATGACTGTGACCATTTTAAGGAACACAGAGTATTTTGTAGAATGTCCCTCAATTTGAGTTCAGCTAAGCTCTTCTCATACTTAGACTGGTGTTCTGGGTTTTAGGGCAGAAAAATACCATAGAGGTGAAGTGGCTCTTCTTCTTCTTTTTCTTCTTCTTCTTCTTCTTCTTCTTCTTCTTCTTCTTCTTCTTCTTCTTCTTCTTCTTCTTCTTTTTCTTCTTCTTCTTTCTTTCTTCTTCTTCTTCTTCTTCTTCTTCTTCTTCTTCTTTTTCTTCTTTCTTTCTTTCTTCTTCTTCTTCTTCTTCTTCTTCTTCTTCTTCTTCTTCTTCTTCTTCTTCTTCTTCTTCTTCTTCTTCTTCTCCTTCTCCTCCTTCTCCTTCTCCTCCTCCTCCTCCTCCTCCTTCACTTCTTCTACTTCTCCTTCTCCTTCTTTTCTTCTCTCTTTTTATCATCCCATTTCAGGGCCTACATAATATCCACAAGACATCACTATCCAGATTGAACTTGCTCCATTGGTTAAGCTGATGCTAATGAAACAGAAGTGACTCATTATATCTGCCATTTGCATTCTGTTTTCCTACTTAGCTAACCCTTCCCCAGGTTACCTATGGACTTGATGATGGTTTGTTATGATTTCTGCAAATGTAACTTAGCTATTTCTTTTTTTTTTAAGATTTTGTTTTTATTTATTCACGAGAGATACAGAGAGAGAGAGAGAGAGGCAGAGACACAGGCAGAGGGAGAAGCAGGATCCATGCAGGGAGCCCGACGTGGGACTCGATCCCAGGTGTCCAGGATCACACCCTGGGCTAAAGGCGGCGCTAAACTGCTGAGCCACCAGGGCTGCCCAATCTTAACCATTTTTAAGGTACAGTTCAGCAGTATCTTCACATTGTTGTGCAATGGATCAAGGCTCATGTTCTTTCAGTGACACATCAAAAATTTTGCAGTTATGTGGACAGTTATGTTTTATTTTCATCATTATGTTTTTCCTGTCATCTGCATTGATGCAAGTAGCATATTAGTATGTAATTTCATGGGTGTTATTGTCTAAAAACTGAGTCAATCTTACTTTAGATGAGTCATTTTTAAGTCAAATATTGAGTAAATAAACAAAAGTGCAGGTGGGGTGTGCATATGGAAGGAATTATAATGTGGTATGAGAAAGGCTGAGGCTTGGGAAACACAGACCTGCTAATCGTCCTCCTCCCCCAGGGTATCCCCTACCCTTCCTCAGTCTCCACTAGATCTTAAATCACATGCTCTCAAAAAAAAACTCTGTTTTTCACCTCTCCTTTCCATCAGAGGTTGTTTTTATTTTTATTTTTTTTATTTTTTGGAAGCAAGTAACTAAATCCCAAATCAAATTGTTCCAGGAAGATCAATGGAAATATGTAGACTCCGATGATACAAAAGCTGAACGATTAGTGCCAACTTCAGGCACAGCTGGATCTAGGTGTTTAAATGTCATCAAAAATCTGTCCATCTACTGACTATGCTTTCTTATGTGTTGGCCTCATTCTAGGCAGCCTCTCTACTCATGATAGAAAGAGGGCTTCCAGTTGTTCCATACTCAGATCCCATCAGCTTAGCAAGCCAGACAGAAAGAAAATGCTTTATTCCTCCAGAGTTCCAATAAAAGTCCTCTGTTTGCTTTTCTGGAGCCTGTGGTGGATGGTATGTGTCCAGCTATCACTGACGCACAGTGCTGAAATGTTCTTAGTGGCTAGGCTTGGGTCACGTGCCCAACCCTCTCCCCAATCACTGTGGTTGGAGGATGAAGTGCTCTAATTGGCCAGGCCTGGGCCTCCTCTCCGTGCAACTGTGAGAAGGCTGGTTTCTCAAATGAAACTCCAGGTGCTGTTATCCTGATAAAACAGCCTGAAAGCTAAACAAGCTAAAGCTCAGACTCCTCATCCACAGATGATTATTAATCGTGTTGCAAATATTTGCTTATCACCTACTGGTGGTCTCCTGGACTGATTAATTGCCCCAGCAGGCCTTCACAAAAATCATCAAAAAAGGCAATGTGGCTAATGCCAATAAAGATATCACCAAGTCACTTGATAATAACTATTTTCAAAGGCTCATGGGTGAAACTCTGCCCCAGGAAACAACCTGGACCTCTCTGGGAGGGAAAAGTATGAGCTGCTCAGTCAGGTGGGAGTTCAAATTCCAACCTACCATGACACTCACTCACTTACTCATTCTTCATTCACTATAAAAAAAAATTATTAGCACCCATGATATGCTAGCCACTGGTCTAGACACTGTCTGGACACACCCAGACAAAATCCCTACCTTTCTGACATTCTAGAGAAATAGATGGGGGAGAGGGGAGACAAATAATAAACAAGTGGACAAGGAAATGAATAATTTCAGACAGTAGTGAATATTGGAAAGAAAAGAAAACAGTGTGTCTTGCTAGCAAGAAGCTGGGGCCTCACCCACAGCAGGATTAGGGAAGGCTCTTTTGAGCAATTGGTATTTGATTTGAGACTGGAGCAATGAGATGCAGTCAGCTGTGACATGATTTGTGTAAGACACTAAGAAAAGGGAGCAATGGGGCACCTGGGTGGCTCAGTGGTTGAGCATCTGCATGCCTTTGGCTCAGGGCGTGATCCTGGGGTCCTGGGATCAAGTCCCACATGGGTTCCCCGCAGGGAGCCTGCTTCTCCCTCTGCCTATGTCTCTGCTTCTCTGTCTCTCTTTCTCATGAATAAATGATAAAATAAATAAAAATCTATTTTTTTTTTAAATCCACATTTTACAGGAGAGAAAAGTAGAAGCTCAGAGCTGACAGTCACAGAGACTGGAGCAAAGTGAGGAGGCAAGCGACGCCCCGGCCACCTCCTACCTGATGCTCTTCGCCCATTCCTCTCCTCTGATGTGAAGTGACAGAGGCAGGACCATTCTACCCCACTCTCCATCTTCATCATTCTCTCGGCCAGGAGGGCTGGAAGGGATGCAGAGAGGAAAGGGAGAGAAACCCCCAAGCCCCTTCTCCCAGAATCCTGCCCTGTGTGCTCCCCCCGCACCACTCCCACTAACCCAACAATGCTAGAGAAGAGTGCAGGTCTGGGAGGTGAATTCTCAGCCAAGGGCCGGGCCGGGAAGGGAGGCGGGGGTGGGGCCAGGACGGGGGCGGGGCTGAGGTATGCCAACCTGATAGCGCAGGGTAGGAGGCCCCCACTCCAGACGCGGCGACCTCCCCTGTGTGGCCCCTGGACAGAACGAGGCATGAGGTGTCCTCTGGACGCCCGCCCCGGCCGCAGCCCTGCCTGCAAGAGGCTACTTCTAACAGGTGAGTAAGAAACAATGGCTTCACCCACAGGTTGGGGACAGGGAGAGGACAGTCCTCTGCTCCCAGCGAGAGGAGTCTCTATTCCAAGTCAGACTTGCCCCCTGTCAGAGCTCTGACTCCAGTCAGTTGAAAAATGCACGAGAACTCTTGAAATCCCCAGAAGGCCGTGCTATTTATTGACCCTTTTTAGGAGAAGGGAAGTGAAGCTCAGAGAGGAGAAGAGTCCAAGACAGCTGGCTGGCAAGGGTAGATTCAGAATTCAGGACCAGGGGCCGCCCGGGGGGCTCAGTGGTTGAGCGTCTGCCTTTGGCTCAGGTTGTGAGTCCTGGGGTCCTGAGATCGAGCCCCACATCGGGCTTCCGTGGGGAGCCTGCTTGTCCCTCTGCCTGTGTTGTGTCTCTGCCTCTCTCTGTGTCTCTCATGAATAAATAAATAAATAAAATCTTAAATAAAGACAAATCACACCAACTGCCAGCTAAGAGATAAAATCAGTGGAGGTAGGAGGTGGGCAGTGAGCCCCGCACCCACCTAGAAGGCCCTAAGATGAGACAACTCCCAACTATCCACTTACGACCTTGGATCTAAGGCTCAAGTTCACTCTGTCTCAGTTTCCCTGACATAAAACAGACTAGTGCTGATCTCAGAGTTGTGGAGGCAACCAGTGAGTAATGGTTGGGAGAATCTGGCAGAGACCCTGGCAGAGCCAACGTGAGGTTCTCAGCTGATCCCCCCTCCCAGCAGCTGCCCTTCCACAGACCTTTCACACACAGCACTGTGTCTGGTGATGCTGCCCTGGGGGTCATCACCCCCTCGCCACCACTTCCCATTCATGAAGAAAGCTGATGTTTTAACATTTGTTCTGTAAGTGGGTATTTCTGATCCTGTAAGTGGGTATTGCTTTTTAAATTTTTTTAAAGATTGTATTTATTTATTTGTGAGAGACGCAGAGAGAGGCAGAGACACAGGCAGAGGGAGAAGCAGGTTCCGTGTGGGGGAGCCCGATGCGGGACTCAACCCCAGGACCCTGGGATCACAACCTGAGCCAAACGCAAATATTCAATGACTGAGCCGCCCAGGCTCCCTTGTATTGCTTTTTTTTAAATCTTTAAAAGACATATTTATACTATACCTAGTACTTGCAGTTGCAGAAGCAAGAATGGTAGCAGTGATGATAATTATCATTGTAATGTCAAGCACTGATTTGGCGGTCGCCTTGTTGATACATTGTTCTAAGCACTTTACAAGCATTCGATCAAGGCTTCTCAACATCTACACTGCTTACTTTTGGGGTCCAATGCTTTCCCTCTTGCCGGGGCTGTCCTGAGCATGGTAGGATGCTGAGCAGCTTCCTTGGCCTCTACCCAGTGGATGCCAGTAGCACACCCCCCACCCCAAGTCGTGACAACCAAAAAGATTTCTAGACATTGCCAATGTCCCCCTGGGGGGACCAAAATCCTCCCCAGTTGAAAAATCCCTGGAGGCATTATCATTCCCATTTTATAGATAAGGAAACTGAAGCTCAGAGAAGATCATTAATTTTCCCAAAGTCACCAGAGCTAATAAGTTTTGGGGCTTGCACACTGGCCATCCAATTCTGGAGCTTACATTCTGGGGTGTGTGTGTGTGAAGACTATTAAGAACATAGTTTATGCTCTCTTATGTTCTTTATTCAAATTCTACTTAATTCTTTAAAAGATTTTATTTATTTATTTATTTATTTATTTATTTATTTATTTATTTGACAGAAAGTGCACAAGCAGGGGAAGGGGCAGAGAGAGAGGGAGAAGCAGGCTCCCCGCTGAGCAGGGAGCCCTACATAGGGCTCCATCCCAGGACCCTGGGATCATGACCTGAGCCAAAGACAGACGCTTCACTGACTGAGCCACCCAGGCACCCAAAAATTTTACTTAATTTTTGAATGGGCTATACATTCCCATGGTTTGAGTCTCAAAGGTTTGAGTCTCAATAAGACCTTGAGTGAAGTCACTGTCTTATCCACTCACCCAGTTCTTTCCTTCCCTCCCCGCTGTCACACAGAGAGAGCCACTGTTTTATGTATGAATCCTCCCAGGGTTTCTTTATATGTTTATAAGAAATGCATATATATATATTTACTTTTCTTCTGTTTTTACATCAAAAGTAGCACACCATAAGAACTATCCAGAAGCATGCCTTTGTATCTTAACTACTTACTCTGGAGATCTTTCCCTCTCAGTTAATGGCATTCTCAAGTGCTTCTTCGTCCTTTTGTATAATAACTGTATTGTTCTATTGTGTGAATGGACCATAATTTATTAAATCAGTTCCCTATTGTCAGGCACTTGGATATTTCCAATCTTTACCCGTTATAACTAAGGGGTAGCAGATGACCCTGACCATTAGACATTTTATACTGAGAAAATGTATCTGTAAAACACATTCCATGATATTTAATTTCAGAGTCAAAGGATATGGAAATTTTTTAATCCGAAAGACTTTACCAGACAGCCCTCTTCATGGGTTGTGTCAGCCATGAATAGGACTTTCCTATTGCCCTCAGCCTCACCAACACAGACGAGTCATCAATCTTTTGGATCTTTGCCAACCTGATAGGTGAAAGGTGTTACCTTGGGGTGTTTTTAATTTGCATTTCTCTTACTGGGAGCACAGCTGAAAATTTTCTTTATGTCAAGAGACATTTGAATTTTCTTTTCTTTTTTCTTTTTTTTTTTTTGAATTTTCTTTTCTATGAGTTGTCTATACATATCCTTTGTATGTTTCTATTTTCTTATTGATATCTCAGAACTTTTTACATATTCACGAAATGAGCTCTTGGTCTGTGAAATCTGTTGCAAATAATTTTTCCTGGCATGTTATTGTTCTTTTGACTTGGTGGGTGGTGTTTGTTTTTTTCACTTGGCCAAAGTTCTTTACATTTTCATCTCAAATGTTTTAGTCTTTTATGACTGGATCTTGTGTACTTATTGCAACAGCCGTCAATCCAGTGAGAGGCAGTAGAATGGGGTGGGTAGGTTCATAGGGTCTGGAGCCAGATTCCAAGGATTCTGCTCTAAACCCCAAGCCGCATGGAAATGTAATTAAAGGAAGTGAGAGCAACTGGGGACAGTGGGACACAATCACCAGTCTACTTTACTACAGAATTCTGTTGTTTACCACCTATGACATCCTGGACAATGGTCTTCAATTCTTTGAGCTTCCATTTCCTCAGTCCTACTCAGGGTATAATAGTTGTGTCACTCAGGGTTGAAGCAGGAAAATGGTCTACTCAAAAAACTAATGAGAGGGGTTTAAAGACTTTTAAAATTTTTTATTGAGTTATGTGAGGGAGAGAGAGAGCGCACACGCATGAGCAGGAGAGAGAGGGAAAAGCAGGGGGGAAAGGGAGGAGCGGACCCCCTGCTGACCCAGGGGCCTAACTTGGGGCTCAATCTCAGAACCCTGGGGTCATGACCTGAGGTGAAGGCAGACACTTAACCAACTGAGCCACCCAGGCACCCCTTGAGGGGAGTTTAATAAAGGGACTATTTGCAGAAATGTAAGCAGGGCATAAGTAAACCCCCTTGAGACCATGCAGCACCAGAGGGCTAGCCACAGCAGAAAGCTGTTACCCCCTCTGTGCTAGAAGCCGTAAGAGGAAGAACAGACCCCAAACCTCAGAGACAGTGGTATATGGAGAGGGCCACCAACAGCAGCTTTAGTAGAGGGACACAGCCGGCCCATGTTGACAAAGCAGGGAGAGAGCTGTGGGATCAGCTACCTCAAAGTCATTCCCATTGGCAGAAGCTAACCAGAAGCAAAAGATAAGGGGACCCAGCAATGCAGCTCAGAGAAGTCAGACTTTCTCGGGAAGCAGAACAGGGCAGAGAAGGTTAGAGAACGGATCTGCAGTACACCCTAAGTAATGTGTGCTTGGTGGGGTCAATGTAAGGGGTAAGTAAGATGATACATATTCAGTGTGTAGAACAGCATCTGGCTGATAGAAGGTGCTCAGTGAATGCTCCCTTTTCATTTCCTATTTTTTTTTTAGATTTATTTATTTATTTGAGAGAGAGAGAGAGAGAGAGCTCTCAAGTGGGGGGAGGGACAAAGGAAGAGGGAGAGGAGACTCCTCAAGCAGACTCCCTGCTGAGTGTGGAACTCAAATCCAGGACCCAGAGATCATGACCTGAGCAGAAATCAAGAGTCAGACACTTAAAAATGAGCCACGCAGGCTCGCCCACCCCACATTCAATGTGCCATACTCCTTCTCGCCCAAATCAGGAAGGGTTACTTGCTGGGGCAGCGTCTTACCTTTGGTCCCATTTGCTCCCTCTGCTCTCTCCTCTCCCTTCCCACCTCTGCCAAGGCATCCTGATCGCATCCTGCACCTGCCTTGCCTCCTCGGAGCTGCCCTTCCCTGCGTCTCCAGACCTCTTGACTGAAGGAGCCGGTGCCCGCCTGCCTGTTCCTGGAAGCCTGAATGGTGTTCTCTCTGCTTCTTGGCCCCAGGGGCACAGCCACACAGGCCAGGAGACACTGGACAACCGAGGTAGCCTGCTCATCAGAAACATGACACCCCCAAGACATGGTGCTGGAAACTAGCAGAGGACACAGGAATGTGACAAAGCAGATACTTGGCAAGGGTGAATGGGGCCAAGAGGGACCACATTCCCAGGCAGCGAGAGGTAGGGCTTCCCAGAGGAGGGGCCATCCAAGCTGGGATGTGTAGGTGGAGCAGGAGTTTGCCCCACAGAGTGGGAGAAAGTGCTCCTGCAGAGAGGCCAGCTAGTAAACACCAAAAAGCAGGAAGGACCAGCTCCAACTTACTGAGCCCTCACTCTGTACCAAACACGGGGGATTTCACAGCAACCTGAGAAAGCAGATGCTCTAAGCACCAACCCCATTGCACAGGTGAGGATCTAAGGCTGAGAGAGAGGTGATGTCAGTGGCCTGTGGTCACCTAGAAGCAAGAGGCCATGTTGGGATTCTACAGGACTCTCTATGATCCTGGAGCTTATCTCCTTCCCTGTGGCCTCTCTAGCCCAGCACCATCTCCAGGGTACCAGGGTGGGGAGAGCCCCCCACCTCCCCGTGCCCATGCCCTTCTCAGCCCTGAGCTCGTGGAGCCTCTGAAACCGGAATGGCCTTGCACAGACATACCTTCTCTGCCTCTGGCCAGCTGTGCATCCTTGAAAAGTGACTTCCCATCTGTATACTTGGGTGTTCCCATCTGTAAAATGGAGCCATGGTAGATCCTACCTCATCAGGTTGTTTTGAGAATTTAAGTGTGTAAATCCAGTGGTTTTCAAGCTTTTTCAATCAAGACCCACAGTGAGAAATGAACTTCACCTCAAGACCTGGAGTGTACACATAGACACACACCACAAGTAATTGAAAGACATGTGTCGTAAAATAACAATTATTGCTATGAGCAATGCATTCTGGTATTTTCTGTTATATTTCACGTCACATTTCAAATGCTGATCACAACTTTCTGAATAATTTTGCCCAAGCACGGATCAGTCTCACTCACAGTATAACTGACCATGAGTTAGCATGTGTTTGGAATGGTGTTTGGCTCCTAGTAAGAGCCAGATCCAGGTGGTTCTTTACATTGCTTCTTGTTTCTACACCTGGTGGGCTCCTTTTCCTCCTGCAAGGCTTAGCTCAGACACCACCTCCTCCAGGAAGCCTTGCATGAGTTCTCAGGTTGAACTAAAGTTCTTTTCACTGTATCATATTGCATTGAATTTGGAAATCAGCTCTGTGTGGAGGCTCCCAGTACTCACCACGACATCAGACTTCCAGGTTTAAATACTCACTGGGCCTCTCTCTGACCATGAAGCTTGGGCCTAAGACCCCTGGACCTCAAGTCTTTAACCTGGAAGAAACATTGGAAAGAGAACTATTATGTATGCCCCATCTCTGTAAAGAGCATTCCCAGCAGCCAGTGGCGCCAGCCCCAAGCCTTGGAGGCCCCCCTTGACTCTTCTCTTTCTCTCTCTCCAATGCATCACCAAGTCCTGTGGGCTCGGCTTTCAAAATAATCCAGAATCCATCCACTCCCTCCCAGCAACTCGGCCTCACCCTGGTCCAAGTGCAGGCTGGGTTGCTGGGATATTTATATACCAGCCCATGCCTGTCATTGCATAGGTCTGCCCCTGGGTGTGCTCATTTCCCAATTCTCTGGACTGCTTCCTCCTTGGGCAGAGCAGGCCCTGGTGGCCAGACAAAGTACTGGGGCAACGGGTGAGGTGCTAGCAGTTAGAAGTGATGAAGGTGAGGGATTGAGGGGAGCGGTATGCCCGGGTCTGGAGCAGGACTGGACACAGATCAGGAACTCCAAATACATTTGTTGATGAGTGAATGAATGAATTAATGAATGAATGAATGTCCCTGCAGTGGACAAAAGAAGTGCTCAGCCTCTCTGAGTGGTCTCCATCCATGTGGCCTTGCTCTTGTTTCCACAGCCAGTTCCAAGGGGGTGAGTCTGCTCACATTCCCCTACAACATCGATGGCGTTATCCAGAGTGACCTCAATTACTCAGTGGTCCTGAATTGTTTGGCTTCTCATATCACCCCCAAGCCCGTGCTACACTGGACCCTCAATGGGGAGCCCTACATGACTGGGGCTCTGCTGATCATCCGGAGGTTGTCCTGGGAGAATCTGGGCACCTATGTGTGCACGGCCAAGAACAGCCAAGGACAGTATCCCTCTGACCCTGTGACCATCTCGCTGCCAGGTGAGTCCTCCACCCCCACCCCAGACTTTTGCGTCCTTGGTTGCATTGAGCCTTCTACAAAGCCACCCACTCTGAAACCCTGTAGAGCCAAGATGCCATCCCATTCTTCCATCTGCCTGGCAGAGTGGGGTGATTAGCCCATTTTGCAGAGGCTGCAGCTGAAAGAGATGAACTCTAATAAAAGCTCAGCTCCGGATCTGGAGCCAGCTGTCTGGTTCCTGGCTCCAACTGTTTCCTGGCTGTGTGAACCTGGCCTCTCAGGTCTCAGCGCACACCTAAAAAAAAAAAAAAAAAAAAAAAAAAAAGCAGGTGATAATGAGTGGTTCTGAGCACAGGCTTTGGAATTTGAACTCTGGCTCTACCACGTCCTGGATGTGTGAATTTGGACCAGTGCCTTGACTTCTCTGTGCCTCAGTGTCCTTGTCTGTAAATAGGGATAATAACAGCACCCACCCCAAAGTGTAGTTGTGAGCATGCAATGAGATAAGCAGGCAAACAGCTTCAAATAGTAGTGCTGAGCACTACTGAACACTAGGGAGTGCTCAGAAAGCATGAGCTAGTATCGTGGCTGCAATTAGTATTATCCATATTATTATTACTTTTGTGACTACTACTGTATGCAGTGAAATGTGCAGAGCCCCAGGTGACAATAATGAGAACAGCTAGTTGGGATCAGGAAAGTAGTCTGGGAGCCGGTCAAATTCCTGCCCCTGTGCTTCCCTGGCCAGGTGACTTAGGATAAGTGACTTTCCCTCTCTGAGCCTCTGTTTCTTCCTGGGTGTAATGGGGGTGACCATGTACACTTCTGCAAGATTGTCATAAGGAGCAGAAATAATGTGTGAATGGGGCGAGCAGAACACCTGTTAGAAAGCAGGTGCTTTAAGGCTGCCTGGCTTGTTCTCTCGTGGAGCATGCGACTCTTGATTTTGGGGTCATGAGTTCAAGCCCCACATTGGATGTGGAGCTTTATTTTATTTTATTTTATTTTATTTTATTTATTTTATTTATTTTTATTTATTTTATTTATTTTTTATATAATAAATTTATTTTTTATTGGTGTTCAATTTACCAACATACAGAATAACACCCAGTGCTCATCCCGTCAAGTGCCCCCCTCAGTGCCCGTCACCCATTCACCCCCACCCCCCGCCCTCCTCCCCTTCCATCACCCCTAGTTCGTTTCCAAGTTAGGAGTCTTTATGTTCTATCTCCCTTTCTGATATTTCCCACACATTTCTTCTCCCTTCCCTTATATTCCCTTTAACTATTATTTATATTCCCCAAATGAATGAGAACATACAATGTTTGTCCTTCTCCGATGGACTTACTTCACTCAGCATAATACCTTCCAGTTCCATCCACGTTGAAGCAAATGGTGGGTATTTGTCGTTTCTAATGGCTGAGTAATATTCCATTGTATACATAAACCACATCTTCTTTATCCATTCATCTTTCAATGGACACCGAGGGAGCTTTATTTTAAAAAGAAGAATGATAGCAGCTATCCTCATGAATATATTTTTCATGTATTTATGCATGGAGAACAAGAGACTTGGAGTGAGCTAGAATAGTATAGAGGACCTGGCCAGTAGAGAAGCCAGGGAGGGATGTGGGCAGCAGGGAATACATGAGCAAAGGTCCAGAGCATGGAAAGGGCAGGAGTGATGGAACCCTGGCTGGGGTAGGCCCCAGAGAGCTGCCATCTCTTCCTAGCCAGGGTCCAATTGGAGCTTCAGGATTTGATTTTGGGGTGATTCTCAAGAGAAAAAGTGCAAGTCTTTTTTTTTTTTAAGTGCAAATCTTATAGCAGCTGGTGACTCTGATATGTTCATTGAGAATGACTTTCGAGACCCCCCTTTACTCATTCATCAACTCTTCTGGAAATGTTAATTTCCTACTGCCTACTACATAACCAGCCTGTGTTGGGTGGTGCTGGGGACATTCTGGAGACAGCCCTGGCCCTGCCCTCAAATAGTAATGACTAGAGTGGGCAAGGCTGGGTGGGAGAGCCAAGGGATGTGGGACCCAAGAGGCCACCTGACCCAACAAGGGGGTCAGGGAGGGCTTCCTGGAGGAGGGGAAATCTGAGCCAGTACTAGAGTACATAGGAGTTATCCAGGCCAAGGGAAGGAAAATGGCATAAATGGCATACTAGGAGCACAAAGGCTGGGAAGTAGGAAAGAGAGGTGAGCTTAGAAAATTGAGTAGAAAAAAAGAAAGAAAATTGAGAAGAGTCCAATGGGACTGAGTTTTAAAGGTGGAGAGGAGAGAGAGCTGAGGCTGCAGGTAGCAGGGCTTCAAAGATTAAAATGAGAGATGCTTCCTCCCCAGGTCCTGGGAAGCCTCAGCAAAATTCTGAGCAGGGAAGGAACAGGGTCAAGTTCGAGCTTTCCACGGACTCCTCTGGCTTCTGCGTGGTGGGGAGGTTGGTGGGAGGAGAGACTGGGGCAGGAGAGCCAAGAAGAGGCTGTGGTGGAGACCAGAGGATGGAGAGGAGGGGGATGGGATGAAGACACATTCAGGAGGTGAAATGGTGGGAGGCAGGGGTGTGGAGGGAGGATGGCTCCTTCAGTCTCACCCTTTCTTGTTCCTCCAGAAGAGAAAGTGGATCCCACAGAGGCTGAGCCCATCGAGCCGGACCCCGTTCTCTCCCTGTCAGGAGGAGCTGCCATCAGCCTCCTCGTGGCTGGAAATGTAGGGGCGGCAATGCTGATCGGAGGAATAAGCTTCACCATCGTCCAGAGTCTAAAGTAGGTGCTGTCCTCATCCCTGTCCACTGCCTGATGTCCGCTCGGCCCCCATGCGCCACAGAGCTCACTCTGCAGCAAGACAGAAGCCCAATCGGTAGCCTCCTCCCAAGAAGCTTTAGACTCAGGGAGGATGATATTGACCCCTGTGCACCCACCCAAGGTGGAACACCGGAGAACAGAGAGACAGAAAGGGATTCTGGAGCTCATCTGCCTCAGTTCAAATCCCAGCTCTGTTCCGTACCTGCAGTGAAGGCAGAGGCAAGTCATACCCCATCTGTGCCTCAGTTTGACCATATACAAAATGCCATCCTCAGGGGCTATCGTGAGGATGAAACAAGCTAGTATTTCTAAAGTGGCTACAGCTGTGCCTGGAATACGGTCAGCCCCATATTCTTCCCTTCTATACACATCTATCGAGTACCTACGCTGCTAGCACTGGGGAAAACCCTGGGAATAGCAGCAGAAAGTCCGGGCCTGCACAAACTTGCATTCTAGTCTGAGACACCAGCAATTCTGGTGGTGACCAAGTAAAATATAGAGAGCATGTTGGATAATGATGGGTGCTCAGTAGCAGAGTAAGGCTGGGAAGTAAGGCCAGGGTTGGGGAGGGACACAGTTTAACTAAGTCAGTGAAGGCCTCCCCGAGAAAGTGACATCTGAGCAAAGACACTGAGCAAAGGAGGGATGGATGTCAGTGGATGTCTGGCAGAAGGGCTTACCCCGCAGGGAAAACAGCCAGTGCAAAGGCCCTGAGGTAGGACTTCACCTGGCATGTTCAAGCAATAGCAAGGAGGCCAGCATGGCTGGAGTGGTGTGAGGAGTGGGAAGAGAAACAGGGCATGAGATATGAGATCAGAGAGGGAACGGAGATCTTGGGGGCCATATAAGGACTTGGCTTTTGTTCTAAGTGACATGAAAGCCATGGAGGGTTTAGAGTAGAGGAGGGATGGGATCTGACTTACACCTGACTTGCATCTCAATGCTAGATGTAGTAGCTATTATGGTAATACTATAATATCTTACCATGTACTGAGCACCTATTATCTGCTTGCTAAACATTATTCTATCTAATTTCCACAAGAGCTCAGCAGGTGGGGTTAGGGAGGTAGGGCGGTGGATAAGAAAAAGACCTTGTTTTTATCAAAGAGGAAACTAAGTCTCAGAGAGAAGTGAGTGGCCCCAGACCCCACAGCTGGAGAGGGATTCAAACCCAGAACCTGGCCTCATTCCTAGTTCTCACTCCTAACCTCTGCTCCCTTTTTTCCTGCCATAACAACACACAACTCTGTAGCCTGTGTACTGCAAGCTGACATGGTTTGCAAAGGCCTTGTGGATCAGCTGGGAGAGGCTGGGGTCTGGTCTCCAGTCTGTGAGTCCTGTGTAGAACCTTCCAGGGGTGGGGGAGGGCCAGGCTGCTACGTGAATCCCCTACCTCATCATCACTGTAGCAGCTGCAACTTCCCAGGCCCTCAGTAAGTGCTGGGAGCCTTCAAGTCACAGCTACTCTGAAGGATGGGCACATTCTTGTCCTCATTTTCCAAGCGAGTAAACCAAAGCTCAGAGAAACTCACCTTCCCCCAGGACACGCAGCTGACAAATGGCTGACACTGAACCAAACCCAGATCCTAACCCAAAACCATGTTCTTGGAGGGGAAAGATGAGAAATCCAGTCCCTGCCTTCATGAGCAGGCAGGAAGGGTCACTTCCTGTCCTCCCACCATTTTGGCCAAGATGTATGATGACAGATGGATGCTGACGTCAGCCAGAAGGAACCAGCCTCAGGAAATGAGGTCATTAGGACAGGCGTGGCTGTCCTGACCCTCCCAGTGAGGAGGAGCAGTTCTTAGAAAAGAGGGGTGTGGGCTGAAGGGAAGCTCCACACACATCCACAACACCCACCAATGGCCAGGAGAGATCCCTGTTGTTTGTAGTTAAGGCCATGGGACTCTCTACCCTATCTGTAAAATAAGGATAATGGTAATAGGTACCTCAAAGGGAAAATGTGCAGATTACATGACATGGCGGGAATAAAACACTGCAAATGGTGCCCAGCACATGGTAAACCTTCAATAAATGTCAGCCACATCTGTGATGATGATGATGATGATGACAATCTCTCTCTCTCTCTCTCTCTCTCTTTCTCTCATTATAGGGCTAGAAGACAAAGAATACGGATGTGCTGCTGAAGTGGGCACTTGTCTGTCAGCCTCAAAGTGATGCCAGGAAGGGCAGCAAGAGAATTCTGGGGCTGGGGTACAAGATGATGTTCCTGGGACCTCCTGATGAGACCTCCTCCCTCCTGATCTTTTGTCTCTGGGATGTTCTCATCTTGCTGAGAGTCCCAGAGACTGCTTTTCTCTCTCTCTCCCCAGCTGCCAGCATCCTACCTGGCCAGCTCCCCAAATCCCTGGAAACCACCCATACAAGCAGTCTGTATTTCATGAAATTCATGAACTGAAAGCAAAGGATACTCACTTAAGTGGTCCAATAAAAACAAAAGGATGGGGGCACCTGGGAGGCTCAGTGGTTGAGCATCTGCCTTTGGCTCAGGTCGTGATCCCAGGGTCCTGGGATTGAGTCCCACATTGGGCTCCCCGGAGGGAGCCTACTTCTCCCTCTGCCTATGTCTCTGTGTCTCTCATGAATGAATAAATAAAATCTAAAAGGGGGGGGGGACAAATTTAATATAAATATCCAGGAAGATTTTTAAAAATCCAAGTGTGCATCAGTTAGAACTTGCTGTGTAACAAACTATCCCATTTTAATGGCTTAAAAAGACAGCCATGGATTTAGCTTAGAATTCTGTGGGGTTATCTGTTTGGGCTGGTCTCAGCTGGGCCATTCTTCTCATCTCTCCTGGGCCCACTCACGCCCCTGTGATGAGCTGGCGGTTACCCAGGAGGTGTCTGGACTAGGACAGTTGTCTGGAACAAGTAACCTGTCCTCCACATCATCTATCATTCTGTAGCAGGCAGACCCAAGCTTGTTCATATGACAGAGGCAGGATTCCAGGAGTGAGAGCAGAGGGGCAATGCTTCTTGGGGCCAAGGTTAAGAATGGCACATCATTGTTACTCCCAAATTCTGGCCAAAGCCAGTTACATAGCCATCCCAGATTTGAGGAGTAGGAAATGAACACCAACTCTTGATGGAGAGAAGAATCCGTGGCTATTTTTTCAAGTTCCCACCAAAAGCAAGAGTGCATGATCAGAAAGTAAGAATGCTGCTGGAACCTCCTTCGCAGGCCCCAGCCCTCATCCCTTGTCATCCTCTTCTCTGGGCACATGGGATTCACAGTTCTCTCTGTGTCTCTCTCCACAGATAAGTGCTCAGTGCTTCTCTATCCACGTGGGGAGAGACATGATCCCATCACTTCCAAGTCCACAGAATCCCTTCACCTTGTTCCTGAAACCCCCAGAGAAGGCATCTGATTGGCTCACTCGGGTCAAGTGTCAACTGTGGTCCCATTCCTGTGGCTGCAGTGGGAGCCAGAATGATTTGTACAAGCAGAGTTCAAGGGGCTCAGCCCTGTCTGTGGGGGCTCACTGCTCAGAAAGTGGGGGAGGTTTTGCCTTGTAAGCTGAGCGGACACCCCAAAATGTCTTCTGCACGTGCAACTTATTTTGGCTCCTTTTCAAAAAAGAAAAACAAACAAACAAACAAACCTTGGATGTAGAGAAGTGAGGGAGGTGGTCACCACCCCCAGAAACCCACGGCCCACTTGTAAATAAGATTGACTACTTGATTTTGAGCTGTTGAAGAATCCTGGTAGATGGTAGGCCAAGGGGAAAGGAATTTGGATGAAGCCCCTGCATGGATGCATCTAACAGCAGAGGAGCATCAATGGTTTTGTGACCCACACAAAGCCACCTACCGTGTCATTATGATTAGCAGTAATGGGAGCAGACCTGAATTCAGATGTTGTCTGCTGAGGGCTGTCTGTGTGCCAGCTCCTACCCTCATGTATCATATTATCTTCACTCAACCTACTGAGGAAAAGAGAATCCATCCCCATTTTACTGACAAAGGAGGGGAGACTCAGAGAGAGGGTATGCCACTTCCTCAGGGTCACATGGGTAGAACAAGGTGGAACTGTTCTCCAAACTAGGCTACCTGGCTCTGAAATCCCTGTTTCCAATCAGCCCACTTTCCTGTTGCTCTCTCCTTGGGGCCAGAGCCCCCTTCTCCTTTCACGAGGTCCTACCTCCTGTGTCAGCTATTGGTCATTATCCTTGTGTACCTAGGATAAAAGTGATGCTCAGAGAGGGCAAGTCACTCACCTGAGGTAACACAGGCATGCATGATGCCGACTCAAGTCTACTCAGTTCCAAAACCTGTGCTTTAGCCCAGTGCTGTCCAACAGAACTCTCTGTGGTGATGTACATGTGGCTATTGAACCCTTGCAATATGAATAGTGTAACTCAGTTTTTGTTTTTAATTCAATTTAATTTTAACTTATATTGCCACCTGTGGCTAGTGGCTATTGTATTGGACAGTGCACCTCTAACCCTTGTTGTTAAAAATAAATAAATCCCCCAGCAGCCATATGTGTAGATCACTGACTCTGGGTTCCTTGCCCTGGTCTGTCCAAAGGCTCAGATTTGCTTGGAAACCCCTAATATCTAACCAGTTCCTTTGTCACCTAGACATCCTGCTGTACCCCTCCACTCTTCCCTTTTTCCTCCACTGTTAGAGAAGCTAGCTATTTCCTCTTTGGGTGGCGACAGGAAGAAACTGGTTCTCACAGCTCCAAATCTGGCTGGGTCTCAACAGTGACACTGCAGCCACCGCCCGCACCAGTCAGTGTCTAGCTGTCCTCTGGCCAAGGCTGTAGCAAGGCTGTTCCCTTGCCCTTTGGAACAGCTGTGAATTTTTGTGATGTCCCTCCCTACCACTAAAAATAAACGAGGCAGAATTCCTCAAAGAGATCACCTGACCACCTCTGTTACAGATTCAGTCCCCTGGTTGAATGCTGCCATAGCATTGTTCTGCTTTATAGCATTTAACTATATCGTGTCATTAAATATTTATTGGTGTGAATATTTAATATTTATATCAACCATTAGATTATCAGCTCCACGATAGCAAGATCTGTATCTGTTACACAGTCTGTGCTCAATGCTACAGCATGCACACTGTGGAAATTGGAAAGCAGTACAAATCAAAGGTGTCGGGGGATCTCTTTTTTTTTTTTTTTTTTTGAAAGCCAATTATCAACACCCTCACTGAAAAACAGGTGCCTAGAGACTCCATGAAGCCATCCAACTAGCCCTATCTTAAATGCCTCTGGATTATTTGTACATGAAAGAAGAAACACACCTCTTTCTTACTTATGCCACTGTTTTAATTTCATCGTTCCTTACAGCCAGTCTAATACCAATGGATACATCTAACCCTAAGATTTAAACCATAAAGTCAAAGATTTAAATGACACTTGGCAAAACAGGTAGGTGCAGAGGAATTAGGCCACAGTGAAAATGTGAGCCAAGAACAAAATCATATCCCAACATCCCCCCAGGGGTGTGAAAAGTGCTGTCAAAAGTAGAATATACACAGGCGCCTGGATGGCTCAGTGGTTGGGTGTCTGCCTTCAGCCCAGGGTGTGATCCTGGGGTCCTAGGATCAAGTGCCCCATTGGGCTCCCCGCAGGGAGCCTGCTTCTCTCTCTGCCTATGTCTCTGCCTCTCTCTCTCTCTGTGTCTCTCATGAATAAATAAATAAAATCTTTAAAAAAAAAAGGTAGAAGATGCAGGATTAGAAAATTGAGAATCTCGTACTTGTTCTTCTTATTCTGTGACTGGACAGACACAAAGTCACACACTTTGTGTTCAGGCATTCCATACATCCCAGGCAACCATATCTGTTAGGTGCTTGAAGGCCACAGGCAGAATCCAAGAAGGAAGAAGTAGGAGAAAGGAGATAGAATTTCTAACTTCTGGCCATAATTCCTCCCCATTTTCCTTTTTTAAAAGATTTTATTTATTTATTCATAAGAGAATAAATGGGCTCCTGCAGGGAGCCTGCTGAGAACTCAATCCCAGGACCCTGGGGATCATGACCTGAGCCCAAGGCAGACGCTCAACCACTGAGCCACCCAGGCATCCCAATTCCTCTCCATTTTTGCATCCATTTTGCCAGGGTGCATTTCTCTTCACTACTATTTTTTTCTCTTCACTACTTTTTTTTTTCTTCACTACTATTTTTGATAGATTGGCAGTAGCTACTCTAAGTGGTGTACTGAGAGTTCTGGGAACCCACACACACTCACCAGGAAGGAGCTCCTGTATAGAGTAAAAGCTCAATGTTTCGGGAAGCCTGGAATAGAGTGTTGATGGCAGCCCCATATTTGCCTCCCTTGCTTATCAGCAATGAGTCAGACTCTCTCATTCCTAAGAGATGAAAAGAACCTCTGGTTCAAGACCTGCCCAAAATATACTGTGATCCACAATTAGAGAGGCACAGCAAGATTCCTAGGCTAATTCAATGTCTGGTTCAGTCACCCAACAAATATTTACCAAGCACCTTCTGTGTGGCTAGGTGCTAGACACATGGCCCAGAATAAGACAGACATGCCCTCAGAACTCTGTACTCACAGAGTTCACAGATTCCATCTCCAAAATTCAAAACTCCAGCCTATTCTTTTCCCAAGTCCTCAGCCCTCCCTGCTTCCTGCCACTACCACCCCATCTCTTCCTTATTGGAACACACACAAACTCTCTTCCTCAAGCTTTCAAGCTTGCAGGCTTGTTCTCTCTCTCTCTCTCCTCTCTCTCTCTCTCTCATACACACACACACACACACACACACAACTTCATAAGAAGTTTCTTATGAATTCCAGTATTGACAGAAAACACAACAATGAGCTAAGGTGGAAAGATGACTAATAGATAACAATCAGATCAAATAATTGCTAAAGCCATTCATTCATTCATTCATTCACTTATTCATTCATTCATTTATTCAACATGCCTTCCTCCAGCCCCTGGTCCATGTAGAGCCCTGTACTGGGCAGTACTGGGGACACAGGACTGACCACAGCAGCTGCAGCCCTGCCCCCCCCCCGGGGCTCACTGTCCAATAGGGGAGAGAGAACCATCTCCAGCAGTGACAACCCAGAGTAGTTCATGCTGGGATGTGGGAGCTCAAAAGGAACTTCTGATCCACCCTGGGAGTCCAAGAGGGCTTCCTGAGGAAGGGGTCATCTGTACTGAAGAATACACTAAGATGATTAACAAGAACAACCATGTCCCTAGAAGGTGATATTTATGCTAATGGACTTTAATGTATCCTCTCTGTTTATTAATCCAAACCCTAGAAAGTGGGTGCTATTATTAGTCCCATGTTGGAAATGAGGAAGCTGGGGTGCCTGGGTGGCTCAGTCAGTTAAGTGTGCACCTCTTGATTTTGGTTCAGGGCAGGATCTCAGGGCCATGGGATCTGTCCCTGCGTCTGGGGCTCTAAGCTCAACGGGGAGTCAGCTTGAAATTCTCTCCCTCTTCCTATACCCCTCCCTTGCTTGCACTTCTCTCTCTCTCTCTCTCTCTCTCTCTCTCTTTCAAATAAATAAATAAATAAATCTTTAAAAAATAGAAATGAGGAAATTGAATTCTCACTACCCTGGACCCTGCCCCCATGGAACTTACTACAGCTTAGGGGACTTAGGAACACCAGAAGAGGGATTCCCCAGCATGGGAAACCAGGAAGGCTTCTGGGAAGAGGCAAGGGCTCAGTAGTGAACTGAGTAGTAACCATTGCCGGGTGGAGAACAGAGGAAATGTGTCCCAGCCTGGAGATGAGCAAACACGATTCATTCAGAGGGACTGCAAGGGCTTTGGCCTGGCTGACTTATAAAGCAGAAGAGGAAGTGACATCAAGCTGTCATCAGCGGCCAGGTCATGTAGGAGCTACAATGTGGCCTTTGTCCTTCACACTGCAGAGACCTATCTGTTAGAGGGTATGGTTCTGATTAGTCACCAGTGATAGAAGTCGGCTGGGGAGAGCAGGCTTCGTTTCCCTCCTTGGGTTGTGAAAGGCTTGTGGGATTTGGAAGGGAGGAAAGACAGAATGACCATCCACCATCGGGAGGTACCACTACAACCCTGCATGCCCGTGGGTGTGGGGGTGGGAGCTCAGTGGATGTGGGGGTGGGAGCTGGCAGGAGATGACGGAGAGGAAATGCCCACTCTGGGTAGCCAGTCAGTTCTTGGGCAAGCACAGGCAGGTGGTGGTGGTAGTTTGGGAGTTTCTTTTCATCTTTTTCCTGCCTAGGCTCAGGGTATAGAAGATGAAAATTGTGCCCTAGGGCACTAATAATAGTTTCTGCCATTTGTGAAGCACCTAAACCAATGACTTTTTTTAACCGTATGACTTCCTTTCAAATAACTTATTGAACCATTACCATATGGTTTTTTTGATCCCCTATTTTATGGATAAGAAAAAGGAGGCAAGAGCAATGATCCAGGTGGTTTAGGATCACCAGCTATTAATTGGTGAGACCAGAATTTGAACCAAAAGAGTAACGTTCCAAACCACTGCTCCCTCCTCTCCTTCTCCCTCTCCCTGCTCTGTCTCCTCCACCCATCTCTCTCCCCTGCCACTCTTTCTTCCTCCTTCCCCTCTACCCAGCCTCCAGGTTTCTACATCAGACCTTTGGGACCAAGCTCCACATCTGAAATTTTAGAAGCTCCAGCTTACTGCTATGAGGGCCTCTAGGTAATAAGCACGGCACTGCCATCATCTACCTTGCTGGCAAGAGTGCTTCTCCCAAAACACACATGCCCCGGCCCTTGGACCCAGCCAATCAGCTTCTAGGAACGCATGGAACTGATTCCGTCACACACCAAGGAAACAGTGTGGACGTGGTTACTCCACGTCCTGCAAGGACAAAGCATTAGAACATTGGAAATACCCAAAAGGCCCGTGCCCTGAGAGTAGGTTCAAAACTGATGATGTGTTCATGCACAGGAAGACTTTGACAAAAGGAGAGTGGTTGCAAGGAGCCAGACCACCTTCAGGGCTCAGAGATGGGGAAAGATCGCGGGTGGGGCTGTAGAACATCTTGTCTCAACCTACCCATTCCAACTGGCACCACTCACTCTCCCCCATCACATCCTCAATGAGGCCCATCCAGACCTGAAATAAGACATTTGCTTTAATTCAGTGATTTTGACACCATGGTGCTTTTGGCCTTCCCAAGTATTTATTGACTTAACTTTTTTGGGGGGTGGGGGGAGGTGGCCAGGAATACCAGCCATGGAAGGCCCTCTCCTACCCACTGACCCTCCCCTCACCTTAGCCCCATCCCTGAGACCCTCACTTTTCTAGACCCCATCTCTGGCTCCATCCTTAACCTTCACCCCATCCCTGACCCTCAGCTCTCCCTTGACCCCCCTCCCCCATTGACCCACTGAAGAGAAGCTTCAGTGGCTAAGGACTGGTATCATTCCTTTATGTGACATTGTTTAGGACCAGGGTTCAGATGGCTTGTTTTCAGACAGAGGCTCCATTCTTGTCAAAGAGGAGTCAGATGTCCAGTGGGGAAGAGGTAGAGTATGTGGTGAGGTGGGCCCCAAATCCGAAGCTCAAACACCAGCGGAGGAGGGGGTAGCCTCTCCCATCCAGAGCTCTGAGAGGAGGCTCTCCATGTTCAGTATCTGGGGAGCCCTGGAGGAAGGGGAACCCCAAAGGGTGACAGCATGGTCCAGAGGAGGAATGTAGAAGCAGCCACAGGTTCCGGATTTAGAGATAACTCAGCACCTCAGAACAAGAGTGCCAAAAAATTCAGAGATTTCCCCAATCAAGAAATGGGCAGAAGACATGAACATTTATCGAAAGATGATATACAAATGGCCAACAGACACATGAAAAAATGTTTCACATCACTTGGCATCAGAGAAATACAAACCAAAACTACAATGAGATACCACCTCACACCAGTAAGAATGGCAAAATTAACAAGTTCAGGAAATGACAATTGTTGGTAAGGATACAGAGAAAGGGGAACCCTCTCACACTGTTGCTGGGAATGCAGGCCACTCTGGAAAACAGTAAGGAGGTTCCTCAAGAAGTTGAAAATAGAGCTACCCTACAACCTAGCAATTGCACTACTGGGTATTTACCCCAAAGATACAAATGTAGTGATCCAAAGGGGCACCTGCACTCCAATGTTTATAGCAGCAATGTCCACAATAGCCAGACTATAGAAAGTCCAGATGTCCATCGACAGATGAATGGATAAAGAAGATGTGATAAATATATATATATTTGCATATATTTTATATATATAATGGAACACTACTCAGCCATCAAAATATGAAATCTTGTCATTTGCAATGACATGGATGGAACTAGAGGATTTTTTTAAATTTTATTTATTAATGAGAGAGACAGAGAAGCAGAGACACAGGCAGAGGGAGGGGCAGGCTGGGCTCCCACATGCAGGGAGCCCAATGTGGGACTCAATCCCAGGACCCTGGGATCACGCCCTAAGCTGAAGGCAGATGCTCAACCACTGAGCCACCCAGGTGTCTCGGAACTGGAGGATATTATGCTAGGCGAAAGAAGTCAGAGAAAGACAACTATCATACGATCTCACTCATACGTGGAATTTAAGAAACAAAACAGAGGGTCATAGAGGAAGAGAGGAAAAAAATAAAATGAAATCAGAGAGGGAGACAAACCATAAGAGACTCTAAATCATAGGAAACAAACTGAAGGCTGCTCACTCAGCCCCCAGTGGGGGGAGGGATGAGGTACCTGGGTGATGGACATTAAGGAGGGAACATGATACAAGGAGCACTGGGTGTTATATAAGACTGATGAATCACTGACCTCTACCTCTGAAACCCATAATATATTATATGGTGATTAATTGAATTTAAATAAAATAAGATTTACATTAAAAAAAAAGAAGAAGAGGGGATCCCTGAGTGGCTCAGTGGTTTAGTGCCTGCCTTTGGCCCAGGGCATGATCCTCCGTGGAGGCTCCCTGCATGGAGCCTGCTTCTTCTCCCTCTGCCTGTGTCTCTGCCTCTCTCATTCCGTGTCTCTCATGAATAAATAAATAAATAAAATCTTTAAAAGAAGAAGAAAAAGGAGGACGAGGAGGAGGAGGAAAAGGAGAAAATTCAGAGATTTCACAGACACCAGCCTCCATGTTTCCATTCAGAAATTTACCTGCACCCAGGACAAGAGACATCAGGCATCAGAGCCACCCACCCACAGCCACACACCATGAGCGGGCACTAGGTCCAAGTCAAAGACATCAGCAAGAGACAAAAAAACCCACAAAACTGGTCAAAACCTAAAAGGGGAATTGTCTAGAAAGATATAGGGATGTCACAGAACAAGGGTCAGAGCTGCTAGGGGGCCTGGTGGAGACCATAGCCAGGATGGGCAGAGCTGGGGACCAGGGAGTCTCCCAAGCTCTGTGTCTGAGTACATGGCTCTCTGAGTCTCTCTGTCACCTCTTAATTCTCTCTCATCTGGCTGTCTGTCCTTGTGTCTGCCTCTCCTCTCTTTTGGTCTCTCATCTTGTGTCTCTTTTTTCATATCTGTTTCTCTCTTTCTTGCTCCCTATCTCCCAGTCACTGTCTCTGAAAGGTGTCTCTATTCCTCTCATCTGTCTCTATCATGCTCTCTCTCTCTCTCTCTCTCTCAATCTCCCATCCTCTCATCCTTCTCCCTGTTGTATGTTGCTCTCTGACCATCATCGCCACCAGACAGGGTTGTGTTCTCTGTATTAATTAACCTGTTAACATCTGTTTCCTTCCAGCAAAAGGCGGGCTTTACAAAGGCGAAGATTTGTGTCTGTATTATTTTCTGCTGCCTCCGCGTGCCAGGAATAGTACCTGATTCAATGAATTTATGTCAAACTAAGAATGGGTGGAACATCATTCTCACCGACAGGATTATTCAATAACCGTGAACACATTGATACTAGTTGTTATTGTTATAGCTGTTGTCTATTGAGTAATACAGGAATTGGGCTAAACAGTGGCTTGTTTAAGCCTCATAAACCCTCCTGTGAAGCGAGCACTGTTATCATGCCCGTTTTTCAGGTAAGGAGGGCAAGGAGGAGCAGCTTGCCCAATATAAGCCCAGGCCTTGTCTGCCTCCAAAGTCCAGAGAGTTTCTGCCTGGTGGTTGAGAACGTGGGATCTGTCTGGATTGTAGGTCGGAATGTCTGCTCCCGCACTTAGCCAACTTGACCTTTAAAAAGTGAAGTAAGTCAGTCAGAGAAACACAAATATGAAACCATTTCACTTAGGTGGAATTTAAGAAACAGAACACAAAGGGGGGGCGGGGGACAGGTTGTTAAATAGAGAGAAGGAAGGGGAAGGGGGGAACCAGGCGAGGGGCCTTAAGAGTACACTTGTTGGGCACCTGGGTGGCTCAGTGGTTGAGCGCCTGCCTTGGCTCGGGTCGTCATCCTGAGGTCCTGAGATTCAGTCCCCCATGGGGGCTTCCCCGCAGGGAGGCTGCTTCTCCCTTTACTTCTGTCTCTGCCTCTCTCATGAAAAAATAGAATCTTAAAAAAAAAAAATTGGGACGCCTGCGTGGCTCAGTGATTGAGCATCTGTCTTCGGCTCAGGCCGCGATCTCGGGGCGCGGCATCGAGTCCCGCATCGGGCTCCTTGCGGGGAGCTGCTTCTCTCTCTGTCTCTGCCTCTGTCTCTGTCTCTCACGAATAAATCAATAAAATCTTAAAAAAAAAAAAATAGCAGTTAAAAAAAAGTATACTTGTTGCGGTGAGCTCGGAGAAAGGTACAGAAGTGCTGGATCACTCTACTGGAAGCCAGGAATTAATACAACACTCTGTTAGGGACACTGCAACAAAAAAGGACAAGAGCACCGGGCGGGACGCCCAGCGCCCTGACGCGGCGGCTCCGGCCCCAGCCGGCCTGCGGCCTCTTCTGCGCAGGCGCGCACGGGCAGCCCCGCCCCGCCCCGCCCCGCCCCTACTCAGCCGGCGCCGGAGAGCCGGGGTGCGGGTCGGTGGGAGCTTTTCCAGCGCCCGCGGGGATCCGGTGCTACTAGGCTGCCGGTTCTCTGGGCAGTGGCTGGGCGTCCGCGGCGGCCGGGGAGGGAGCGCGAACCCCGAGATCCGGGGAAGAGGCTGTGCGGAGGGGCACCCGGAGGAACCCAGTTATGTGGCCGCCGCCGCTGTGGCTGCTGCCGCTGCTGCCGCTGCTGCTCTGGGCACCCACGGAAGCCGGTGAGTCACCCCCGGGCGGGCCAGCGGCCGCTGGGCCCCCTCTCCCTCTCCACCAGCCTCCACCAGCAGATGCTCGGCCTCCCCGCGCCCCGGGCTGCGGAAACCGGCGGGCCCTCGGGCTCCCAGAAAGCGAGTTCGCTGCCGTGGGTCCTGGAAAATTACTGCGGAGGGTGACTCACGGGCCGCCACCTCAAGTCCTGTGACTGCTCACCGGTTCTTCCCCCCACCAGATGCCAAACCCTGGCCCGCTGATCCCCACAGAGAATGCTTGATGGGGGAGGGGGGATAAGAGCGCGGTGGCACATAACCCTTTCCCCCTTCTGACCCCAAGAGGATGGCTCTAAGAGCATGGCCATTCATTCATTCATTCATGCACGTCTGCATGCATTCAGCGCTTACTATGTGTCTGTCAGTGTTCCAGGCCCTGGGGATACAGCTCTGAACTCCAGCGGCCCCTGGTTTCAAAACAGCTTTTGGCATTTTTAAAAAAAGATTTTATTTATTTATTTATTCATGAGAGGCACAGAGAAATAGGCAGAGGGAGAAGCAGGCTCCCTGCCGGGAGCCAGATGAGGAACTTGAGCCCAGGGATCGTGCCCTGAGCTGAAGGCAGACGCTCAACCCCTGAGCCACCCAGACATCCCACTTTTGGCATTTAATGCCTGTGAGAGCTCAGGAGAGTTTCCTAAGCTCTCTGTTTCCACAAAATGTGTTGGGGATTGGGGTGGCTGGGAGGGGTTGGGGGGCAGACACTTTTTATGACTATGTCTTGGGAGGATGCTGAGCAAAGTTGGATGCACTTGGTAGCATAGTGATATTGATAATTCGTATGAACAGTTTATTTTTTATTTATTTTTATTTTTTTATTTTTTTTTGGTATGAACAGTTTTAATACTGAATGTAGACTCGGTCCCTTATCTCACCAAAAAGGTGACTCCCAGAACACCGGGCACAGCTCCAGAAAAGAGGAACCCACAGTTTGAGGCATTCACAGAGGGCCACCAACCCAAACCTCTTAAGGAGATTTCCAATATGGGTCCCACTGTGACCTCCATTTACAGATGAGGAGATTGAGGCATGGAGAGGGGAAGTAACTTGCTCAAGGCACCAGCAAGAAGTAGCAGGTCCAATGAGTAAATGAAAAATAGTGGACAGGGCTCCCTTGACCAGGACAGAAGAGCCTGGTGCCCAGGATCCTAGGTGCAGGGTAGATCAGGCCCGGGGTTGGCCCTAGGCTATGCTACTCCTCCATTAGCCTAGGCAAGTGGCTTAACCCTCAGAGGTGCACCTCACCTCTCTGTCCAGTAGGAATGAAAAAACTAGTGCACATCTCATGGGGCCATGGAGAGGGTTGCAGGAGGCCACGTGTCAGAAAGCAGCTCAGTGTCTGGCACAGATAGGCACCAAAGTGTGGTTATTAGACTTCACTCAATGTCATCTTAATGGCACCTTGGCAAGGAGGAGACTTGCTGTTTGGTGAAGGAAAGTACCGGAGAAGGAGACCCATGTGCCCAGAGCCATGCAGCTCAGCAGTGGCAGAGCTGGCGTTCAAACCCATGTTAGCATGCTCACCACTCCACAATTGCTTGTGTCCAAACCATGCCCTCCTCCACCCAGCACGCTCTAAGCACCCCTGTCCATCACCTCCCAGCTTCTTCTTCCTCATAACACAATAATTATAACATTCACCTTGATAGAGCCATTGGGACATGCTAATCCCTCCACGTAGATTTCACTGTCTCGTCCACTCAACAATCCTATGATGCTATAACCATCCCCCAATTTACAGATGATAAAACTAGACTCAGAGGAGTGAAACCACCTGCACACAGACCCACAGTTGCTGAGTAGCAGTACCGGGGTTCAAAGAACTTAACTCCTTCCCACTGTCTCCATTATCTTTATTATTAAAAATAAGAATGTATAGCACCATGTTTATTCATAGCAATAAAAGCCAAGACATAGTGAAGACCTACTATGAGCTGAGGCTGAAAGATTTTAATAGGGAGCCTGGTGGGTTAAAGGTCAGGACTGCCAAGTGTAGACTGCAGGGTTCAAATCCCACTTCTGCCATTTACCCTCTCTGTGACATGGAGCAAACGACTCTCTGCCTTGGTTTCCCCATCTATAAAGTGGGGCTGACAGTAGTGCTTGCCTCAAAGAGCTGTTTAAGGACAAAATGCTAAGAGATGTGTGAAGCACTCAGAACAGCCCCTGACCTGTGTAAAGCAACCTGTGCTAACTGTTATTAGTCCCACATTACAAGCTGGGAAAGAATCAGAGAGGTTAAATAACCTGCCTGAAGCCTCACAACAGAGATTGGAAGGGATCCAAAATCCTTGGGTTATAATCGCCTCCCTTCTTGTGCCAGGATCCCCTATAAACCTCCCAATCAGGGTCCATGCATAGTAATACTAATACTAATGTTACCATATTTCATAGATTCTAAGATTTAAAGTTTCTGCCTCCTTTTTCCTACCCCTCTATCGGACATCCTGTAAATGACAGCATCCCAGTGACATTGATAACACTGAGCCGATGAAAACGTTCTGGAACTAGATAGTAGTAATAGTTACATACATGACTCATTGCCACAGAATTGGGCACCTTAAAATGGTTTAAATGGCAGATTTAAGTTTTTAACCACAATATGGACCACAATTTAAAGCATCGATGATGCTGAGATTGGGGAAATACGGTAATAACAGCACAGCGAAGCTGTGGGGATGGTTGCAGACCCGGGTAGGGGCTGGGATGGTGGGGGTGCCAGTGGGCGGTGCCCCTCGCCATCCAGACCTCCAACGCCAGGTCTGACCCTGCCCTGTGTTTCCCTGCAGGGCCCGTGACCGTGGGTGTGCTGGCGCCGGCGCAGGTACATGGCCTCCTGGGCGACACTGCAGAATTGTCCTGCCAACTGCCGCCACTGGAGCATGGGGTGCACGTGACACAGGTGACCTGGACCCGGCGGGATGAGGCAGGAGAGGAATTCAATGTGGCGGTCTTCCACCCCACGCAGGGCCCCAGCTTCCCGGAGCCTGGGCGGTTGGAGTTTGTGGCCGCCAGGCCCGGTGAGGAGCTGCGGGACGGGTCACTGGCCCTGCGGGGACTGCGCGCAGATGATGAAGCCAACTACACCTGCCGCTTTGCCATGTTCCCCGAGGGCAGCAGGAGTGCCCATACCTGGCTCCGGGTGTTGGGTGAGCAGAGGAGCAGGGATTAAAGGGGGGGTAGGGGCTGGGGGGAGGAGGTGCAGGGATGGAGGGGCAGATTCTGTGGGGACAAAAGGAGGAGATGAGGCAGTGATGGGAGGGCCAGAGTGGGGGGGGGGGGGATGCAGGGAGGGAAGTCAGAGAGGGAAGGGGCTGGAGGCTAGGAGGAGAGTTGGGATCCTGGAGTGTAAGATCTTAAAAGCTCTTGCAGGCTGAGGGCAGAGCATGGAGGAGGGTGGGTAGGAATGGGGAACAGGGGAAGTCAGGGGGAGTCCCGGCAGGGGCCTGAGAAGCAGGGAGGCCAGGGCTTGCTTCCCAGTTGGCTACTACTAGCTGGGCAAGTGCTTTCTTTAAAAAAACAAACGTATTTTTAAATTTATTTATTCATGAGAGACACAGAGAGAGAGGCAGAGGCACACACAAGGGAGGAACAGGTTCTCCACAGGGAGCCCAATAGGGGACTTGATCCCAAGACCCCAGGATCATGCCCTGAGCATGAAGACACTCAACCACTGAGGCACCCAGGCATCTCTTAGCAAGTGCTTTCATCTCAGATTCCCCCTTTCCTCGCCTGTAGAATATGCTTAGTGACGAGAGTGCTGCCCTCACAAAGCTCTCCTGAGAGTCTCAGGAGTTTATCCAGCTGAACCTTAGAACAGAGGCCAGCTGTGGGCTCCTGATGGCTGTCAACCACTGTTTCTATCTTTGTTTGTTTTTTTCTTAAAGATTTTATTTATTTATTCATGAGAGAGACAGAGAGAGAGGGGCAGAGACACTGGCAGAGGGAGAAGCAGGCTCCATGCAGGGAGCCCGCTGTGGGACTCGATCCCAAGACTCCAGGATCACGCCCTGGGCCAAAGGCAGGCACCAAACCACAGGATCAGAACAGCCACCCTGGGATCCCCCTGTTTCTCCCTTTGATAAGGAATTTGAATTATACCAACCAGAAGGAGAGTGACTCTGACACCGGTAGTGGAGGCTTTCCCCAGCGGGGCCCAGACACCCCCAGGCATTGTAGAAGACTCGTGGTTCATTTTCCTGAGCACTAGGAAGAATAATACAGAATATTTCCTCTTTGAAATTGAGTAGGAAGTCTCTATGCCTCCGTGAAATGGAGATCACTACGAGGATCACAGTGAAAGCTGACATGTACTTAGCGTTTAGTGGCCAGGAACTGATCCAGACCTTACAAGAGTGACTCCTGCACAATCAAGTGCTTGGAACCAGGGCCGAGCACACAGCACCCAACCATGGGTGGTGCTTGTCATTTCAGCAAACCTGGGACTTCAGGTCTTACAGTTCGGGATGAGGGTAAAACAGAACCAGTGAGCGGCCCTGGGCCCCGTTCCCGGCTTCTAGCAGCTGCGTCACTGGCGCCCTGGGGCTGGATTCAAGGACACCACCACCACCATGCTGCCTTTCCTGTTAGCAGGGGCCTTTGCTGAGGACGAAGCTGGGGGAAGTGCTCCACACTGTGGGTTAAAGCTCTTTTGGTGGATCTGGGTGGCACACTTCGCACTCAAATTGCAGCTGTGTGAGGCGCAGAGGAAGCTCATAAAAGGTTATACGGTTAACTTCTGTCATGGTTAGGTGTGTGACCAATACAACCAGAGAGAACAAGCAAGACCTATTGGAAAGATTGAAAAATTTGGTGTTTGAGATCTCTGAAGATGAAATATTCACTTCTCTGATTACAGCCAGAAATTTAGTAGAGCAGGGGGGCGCCTGGGTGGCTCAGTTAGTAGAGTGTCCGACTCTTGATTTCGGCTCAGGTCATGATCTCAGGGTCATGAGATCAAACCCCATGTCGGGCTGCACGCTGGGCATGGAATCTGCTTGGGGTTCTCTCTCTTCCTCTCCCTCTGCCCCACCCCCTACCCTCAGAACAAGCCTTCACTCACTCTCTGTCTCTCTAAAAAAAATAAAATTTCGTAGAGCAGAAACAGGTTGGACATATCCTACTAATAGATGATCAGCCCCTACCTGATTTCAGAGAAATATGAACAAGTGATCCTAATGCTGTGGTCATAGGCTTGGCACCAGAACACTTTCATTATCAAATTCTGAATTGGGTGTCCTGGTTACTCCCGGATGGGGTGCCGTTCCTGATGGCTTTAGAGTAGGCCACAGACACCGAGGCCACTGTAGTGGGAAAACCAGAGAAAATGTCCTTTGTGGAGGCATTGCAGGGTGCTGGCCATGAATCTGAGGAGGCCATGATGATAGAAGATTGCGGGGATGATGTTGGTGGGGCTCAGAATGTCGGCACACTGGGTGTCTTAATAACAACTGGGAAGTATCAAGCAGCAGATGAAGAAAAATACTAATCAGTCTCCTCAGCTTTGTGAGAGCTTCCCTTGGGCTGTAGGCCACATTCTGCAGAGTCTATCATGACCCCTTATGTGAATCAGAAGCAACTGGAAACACAGCTTCTCGTGTGTGGAATTAATCCCTCCCTAAATCCATGCCAGCACAGATAGACGCAGACCAACCCTCCTCTACTGTACATCAATTAGAAAGAAAGGTGTTGCATTGCAGCCAGCCCCTAAACCTTGCTTATGTCTTTTGTTCTGTTTTGTAAAAGATGATGAGACTCAAAGAAAGTGTGAAAGCTAAGATTTTAGGCCATTCCTTTTAAAATAGTCCTCAGGTTAGGCAGAGCTGGGAGGGAGGTTCCATAAGGAGTCGTGTTCTCGGCCATCTCCTCACTGGTACTTTGGGAGGGGGTGGTGTTCGGATTGTGAATAAACTTGCATGGCATTTTGTAAATGAGAAGATAATGTGTTGAAAAGCGTATTTGGCTGTAGTTGTATTTTTATTTTTATTTTTATTTTTGGCTGTAGTTTTAATATTGGGTTCAGCTGTGAAATCTATCAGACGTGCCCGTGGGGCACCTGGGGGGCTCAGCCGGTGGAGTGTCTGCCTCCCGGCTCAGGTCATGATGCCAGGGTCCTGGGATCAAGCCCCACATCAGGTTCCTTGCTTGGCAGAGAGCCTGCTTCTTTCTCTCCCTCTGCCTGGCACTCCCCCTGCTTGTGCACTCTCTCTCTCTCTCTCTCTGTCAAATAAATAAATAAAATCTTTAAAAAAAAAAAAAAAAAAAAAAGAGGAAGAAGTGCTAAGTGGAATACAAGTCAGGAAAAGCAAAACAAATTGTCGTTCAGCCCAAGTGATCGAGTGAATTTGCTTTCACAGATGTAGAAAACTAGATTATCTACTAGATCAGTCCCAGCACAGTGACTTCTTTTTCTCTGCGTTAGCCAGAGATGACTAATTTAAACTTCGAACTTGATTTTAATTTAAAATTTCCTTTAATAACCTGTTCGTTACAGATGCCTATTGCATACTGTTGTCACTTTTATTTTGGAAAGTTATGTAACATTAAAAGTACCAGTATTTTACCAAAAAGAAAACACACACACACACCAAAAAACCCACAACCATGAGTCATATTTAAGAGAAATCTCCAGGGGGATCCCTGGGTGGCTCAGCGGTTTAGCGCCACCTTTGGCCCAGGGCGTGATCCTGGAGTCCTGGGATCAAGTCCCACATAGGGCTCCCTGCGTGGAGCCTGCTTCTTCCTCTGCCTTTGTCTCTGCCTCTCTCTCTCTCTCTCTCATGAATAAATAAAATCTTAAAAAAATAAGAGAAATCTCCAACCCATAATAATGCAACAATAACAAGCAATAATGAGGAAGGAAACAAGTGGAGCTCCAGGTTTGGGAATCACCAGAATAATGATGAAGGGTTTAGAGTCAGACCTCACATAAAAGCCCAGCTCTGTCCCATAGAACTGTGTGACCTTAAGCCTGTCTTCCCTTCTCAACCTGCAGAGCACTGCTCAGCCCTCCTCTCCTCCTTGAAGCCCTCCTTCACTCCACCAACACTGCGGCACCCCTTCTGGGATTCCCCCACCCCAGCCTTGCCCACTGCGGGTTGCCACACTCTCTCGGGAAATCTGTCTTCCTCTTTGACGGTGTAGCCCCTGAAGGCAGGGCTGGGTCCTATCATCACCCGTGATACAGCCAGGCAGTGTATTCAATTCCTAATAATAATAGTGTTTCCTGAGCACTTATGGTGCCAAGTACCATTTTATATTCTCATTGCCTATGATCCTGTCATTATCTCCCGTGGACAGATGAAGAAGCACATGTGCCCACAGCCACCCAGCGGCTCAGGGACAGAGCTGGGATTTGAACCTGGCCCGCCTGTACTCTCAGCTAGCTGCCCCTCTCCCACAAGCCTCCAACCCCTGCTGCTGTGATGTTTGTAGAAAGACCGCAGGCGAGGACTGACCGGTCCCTTTCCCTCCTGTCCGCAGCCCAGCCCGAGAACAAGGCTGAGTCCGAGGAGGTCCTGTTCAGCCCGCTCAGCCCAGAGCCTGTGCCCGTGGCCCGCTGCGTCTCCAGTGAGGGTCGCCCACCCGCCCGCATCTCCTGGCCACACCTGGACGGCCAGGCCAATGAGAGCCAGGTGCCTGGACACCTGCCTGGCACGTTCACCGTCATCAGCCTCTTAACCTTGATCCCCTCGAGCAAGGTGGACGGCAAGAATGTCACCTGCAGAGTGGAACATGAGAGCTTGAAGAAGCCCGTCCTGCTGCCCGTGACTCTCGCTGTGCCTTGTGAGTGTGCCCAAACGTGAGCAAGCACAAGGACCGCTACATTGTCTACACGGGGCCCCCTGGGCCACAAACAACACTATCCTTCATGGTCTGTACCAGCTTCTTAGGCGACAGTCCACGCTGCACCCTGGTTTGTCTACCCTGGCTCTCCTGGTCACTGTCTACACTGACACCCCACAGTCTCTCCCAACTCCCTTGAACCCGGCCTACGCACACTGCCTCCACCTGCTTCCCTAGGCAACTGTCTACACTGACCTTGCCTGCATTGCTACACTGTTTACTGCACTGTCTACCCCAACTCCCTTGTCCATTTTCTACACTGCCTACCATTGTCTACACTGGGTTTCTGAATATTCCCTCCTGGGCAGCTGCTACACTGATTCCCTCAGGTACTGTCTTCCTTGGACACCTGCAACATTGCCACTGGGTCTGAGGGAAGAGGGATCAACACTGGCTCCTCCCCATTAAAAAAAAAAAAACAAAACACTCTGTCTCATTGGCCTTGCCCATGAGGACTTTGAAAAGTCCTCCCTGTCTATCACATTTGGGATGGATAAGCAGCAGCTGAAGCAGAGCCATCCAGGATTCTTCCTGGCAGGACTTGTCAGAGCCTTGAATATATGTTCCTGTGGGTTATGGGCACCTAAGAGGCCTTTTCTTACAGGAGACCTACAGAATGCCAGGACCTGGCTACCAAGGAAAATGAGTACAGAGGAGCAGGTCCCCAGAAGCCTTCTCAGCACCCCCCTAGCCCCCACCCTGCCAAGGACTTTTGGCCTGCTGTTCTCTGAAGAGATCCATTGCCCCAGACTCCTCAAAGGCCTCTCTGTCTCGGGCTATTCCTGAAGCCCATTGAGGCCTTTTCTTATTATGCCATGACCCCACGTATCTTTAGGCCCCTCTGAGGAGTCCCTGTCTCTGAACCTGTGTGTCTATTTCCCTCAGACCCTCCCGAAGTCTCCATCTCCGGCTATGATGGCACTTTATACATGGGCCACAGTGAGGTCACTCTGAGCTGTGACGTCCGCAGCAAACCGGAGCCCACAGGCTATAACTGGAGCACGTGAGTCCTGGGTGGACCTGGGCTCCAGGGTCTGAGGGAGGAGGGGGCTGTGGGCCTGGACTCCTGGGTCCGAGGGAGGAGGGGGCTGGGGGCCTGGACCCCCGGGTCTGAGGGAGGAGGGGGCTGAGAGCATGGACTCCCAGGTCTGAGAGAGGAGAGTTTGGGGCCTGGATTCCTGGGTCTGAGAGAGGAGAGTTTGGGGCCTGGACCCCTGGGTCTGAGGGAGGAGGGGGCTGGGGGCCTGGACCCTCAGGTCTGAGGAAGGAGAGCCTGGGGACCTGGATTCCTGGGTCTGAGGGAGGAGAATTTGGGGCCTGGACCCCTGGGTCTTGGGAAGAAGGTGGGTACAAGAAAGTAAAAAGAGAGAAGTCGACTTTAGACCCCAGTGAACTTTCTGTCTTGTATGAACAGTTTATGAGAGGTCGGTTCAGGTTCGCTGTTACACCTGCTCTTTTGCGTGGCCTGCTGTGTGCCGGTGGCCACCTCATCCCGTGTGATTCCCCACACTCCGCGCACAGGCAGCATCATCACCGCGCCCGGGGTTCTTTAAGCCGGGCCCCAGTAACCACCATCATCTGCACGGGTCCCGCGGCCACAAGGGTGTAGAAGTGGCTCTCAAATCAGCATCTGGCTTAACCTCCTAACCTCGGGACTGTGCCACCTCCCAGGTCACCTCATGTAACCTGCTCAGTCACTTCTGACAGAGCGGGTGCTGTCCCCATTCTCTGGATGAGGAAACTGAGGCGCAGAGCACTCAGATCTCCTTGGATTCATACCAAGGCTGGGGGGAAGAGTGGGGGAAGCAAAAAGCAAAGGAATCGATAGTTTTACTTAATTCGCATCGGGCTTTTGTTCTAATTACAATCAAACTTATGACCGTTATAGAAACTTCAGACAATCCAGTTATGAGCAAAAAGAAAAAACTAAGAACGTGTAGTCAAGTGCCCAGAAGTATCCACCGTTACCCCATACCCCTCCCCCCTTCTGTTCTCTACGCTTCTCTCCCTCCGTCTCGGGAACGCCTTTCCGTGTCAGCTCTCAGAGCCGCATCCCCGTGCTCCCCAGCATCTCATCGGGAGAATTTGTAGACATACAAAAAAAGCTGTAAGACTTTGCCAGGGAGCGCTCAGAAACCCCCAATGTGGATTTCTCCCACTCATACTTTCCTGGACCTGCTCAATCATGTCCATCAATCCATCCCTCTCTCCATCCATCAGGGGTTTTTTGTTTTGTTTTGTTTTGTTTTGTTTTGTTTTGTTTTTACCTCTTATGCACTTCAGAGTACCCGCAACCCCCTTTGCGGTGCTGCTGGGATTCCGTTCCATCCTATGTGCATGCCATCAATTATTTAACGCCCCCTGCAAGAGAGATAGGGAGCTCGCGTCCCTCTTGCTAGCATGCAGATGCCGCAGGGGTGATCATCCCCACCTGCCCGGCTCGGTGGATGGGCACAGCTGTGCCTCTAAGGAATCGTGGCCTTGGGTCTTCCAGTGAGTGGTGTTGGCTGACGCCTCCCCGTCCTGCCTCAAAGCACCGTGATCCAGGCTGCTGAGCCCACATGGCTGGGTTTCCATCCCAGCTCTGCCAAGCGCCCAGAACTCCGTGCTTGCATCTTCTCTGTCCATTAAACTGAAATGTGTCCGCTGTTTACCGTGTGCCAGATCCCACTGGCCAACACACCCTAGTAAATGAGACAGGCCACATTCCTTCCCGTCCTGGTGCTCCGTCCTAGCAGGGGAGGGAAACAATAAACAAAATAACATTGTGAGGTGTAGTGTGTCCGATGGGGATAAATGCTGGGAAGAGGTAAAGCAGAGCGGGGAGGGGTGGGGGGTTTTGCAGTTGCAATAAGCTGGCCAAGAAGGCTGTCGCTAAGGTGACGTCTGAGCCCAGGCCTGAAGGAAGTGAGGATGCACCGTGCACATACCCGGGGGAATAGCATTCCAGGCAGAGGGAACAGCATGTGCAAAGACCTGCAGTGGAAGCCTAACTGGAGTGTTGGAAGATGAACTCGGAGGCCACTGTGGATACAGAGCAAAGGGGAGAGTAACAGACAGTGTGGTCCGAGGTATCTGCAGCCGGTGGATGGGGTCTGTGGCTGTGTTAGCACTTTGGGTTTATGCAGGGTGAGGCAGAAGCCACAGGAAGGCTCTGAATAATGAAAGGATGTGAAAAGTTAGTACTTACAAGATCTCTCCAGCTGCTCATAGGGGACAGTGTGGTGGGGGTGGGGTAGAGGCAGGGAGTCCCATGAAAAGGTAGCCAAGGTGGCCCAGAAGCTGGGGGATCGGACCGGGGTGGTGGCTGGGGAGGCCTGCAGAGGGGCTGGAGTCCAGAGAGGTTTTGGAGGTGAGATGGGTGGGACCCGCTGCTGGGTTGGATGTGGGTGTGAGTGGAAGAGTCGGGGAACTCCAGGGTTGCTCTCAACTTTGATCAGAGACAGCATGAGTACACAGTGAGAGCTCACACCTGCCACTTCACCCATCTGTCTCTCCCAGGACTGTGGGTCCCCTGCCGCCCTCTGCTGTGGCCCAGGGCTCGCAGCTCCTGATCCATACCGTGGACGAGTCAATCAACACGACTTTCATCTGCCGTGTCAGCAACGCCCTAGGGACTGGCCAGGCAGAACTGAGCATCCTGGTCAGAGGTGAGGAGTCCCTTGGGTGGTAAGAATAGAGGGACCGAAGGAGGAAGTCCCAGCAGGATTCCCTCTGAGGGAGGAGTTTGGAAGTGCTCCCTGGTTAAGAGAGTCCTCAGACACAAGAATGCTTTCTGATTCCCATCTCCCCCCAATCCCCCTCATGAAAGGACCAATGCAGTCAGCTTTAGTCTCTGTTAACATCTGTACCACTGAAACTATTGTACAGCCTGCTGGATAACCCCCTCTGCAAACCCAGGGTTGGGTAGTTGCAGGAGGCTTGTCCCCAGGGTCTCAGAAAGGCCTTCCCAAGTATATTAGGCAAGAGTCTCTATCAACTGAAATTGATAGAAGGACAACTCAAAATAGTCTAAGCAAAAACGGGACTTTATTGAAAATGCACCTTCAGGTACAGTTGGATCCAGATGCTCCAACTGTGAAACCCAGGAACTTCCCTTTACATCTCTTGTCTCTGCTTTTCTCTGTGTTCTCAGGAAGGTGAGCTGTCCCTTGGCAGCTACAGCCTCCCATCTCACCCATCTAGTAATCCCAGGGGAGAGAATATACCACTTCCAGTAGCTCTAGCCAAAGTCCCAGGGTTGGCTCTCATTGGCTTAACTGGGGTCACAGCCTCCCTATGAATCAATCACAATAGCTTCAGAGAATGAAATGCTCTGACTGGCCAGACCTGGGTAAAAGTCCTGTCCTAGGAACCAGGGGGTGGGATCAGGTCCTCCTAACTATATAGACTGAGAGACAGAGCAGTAGCTTCCCTAAAGGATGAGGAGTAACGTTTAAGGGCAGGTGAAGACCCCAGAAGCCTCTGACCCTAACTCTGCTTCCTTTTGTTCTTGCAGAAAAACCTCCCAACAAGCACGGCTTGTCCACTGTGACCATCATCATTTGTGGAGCTGTGGCCGGGATCATTGTGGTCCTGGGGTTGCTGTTATATTTCTTGCTGTACAGACGCCCCCGTGAGTCCTTCCTCTTTGGCACATCTCCTGCCTGTCAGCAGTGAATGAGCATTATTACAACTGCCATGGTTGGCCACCATGGCAGCCTATACTAAGATCTATACTAAGCCCCATGCATGGCAGCCTCCTCAGTACCATGAGGTTCCCCCATTTTACACCTGAGGACACTTAAGTTCAGAGGCTCTTGTTCATTGGATCGGTGATTCCTTTTACAAATGTTTAGGGAGTAAGGGTAGCAGCTGGCACTCTGATCCCCACCTCTTAAGGTCCTGATGCTCTTTTTTTCTTTTAAGATTTTTTATTTGTTTATTCATGAGAGACACACAGAGAGGCAAAGACACAGGCAGAGGGAGAAGCAGGCCCTTCACACGGAACCCATGTGGGACTCAATTCCCAGACTCAGGACCATGACCGGAGCCAAAGGCAGACACTAAACTGCTGAGCCACCGAGGCATCCCAAGGGCCTGATGCTCTTGACTCAAGGGCTCCACCCAGGCTGTCCCTCTGCCTGGAGCACCCTTCCCATGGCTCCTTCTGGTGAAGTCCTTTGGCTGCATAAGAAGAGCTACATTTTCCAGAGCACTTTATACCTGTGGTGAAAGGGACTTTCTGTGCAATGCCCCTCTCAAATGCTCACTACCACCCTGCAAAGTGAGTCCTGCCATGAGCCCCACAGTAGAGACAAGGAAATGTTTGCTTGGAGAGATGAGGTCTGCCAACAGGTGCACAGCCAGAAGGTCAGGCAGAGAGGGCGGTTCTGTTGCCCTCAAAGCTTATACCCTCAACCGCTAAACAAAACTGCCTCCTCACAGCCCCGCTGGAGGCCGCCTCCTCCAGGAAGCCCTTTCTGATCTCCCAGAGTGAGCCTAGCACCTTTTCTGGTCTTCCGCATCCCCCATCCCAGCCCTTGCCCACTCTGGGATGCCACTGTGTGGGGACTTATCTGTCTCTCCAGAGAACTGTGATCCCCAGAACAGCAGAGCTAGAACTGTCATGGTCATGGCTGTGTCCCCAGCCCCACCTCCCACTGGGGGCCGGGCACACAGGAGACACTTGAGGAAGTATTTATGAAGTATGGCATCTCCAGGGCCCTCATTCTACCACTTTATTAATTGTGTCATCAAGGGCAAATGACCGACTCTCTTTGACTCAGTTTCCTCCTCTGTGAAATGGGAGTAACTGTACCTCATCATACAGGTAAAGTGCTTGGCGCAGCATTTGGCTCGTCATAAGCCACATGCTGGCTCTATGTAGGCTCTAATAACTATTGCCGCCAATACTATTACTATGATTAATCTGAACTCCATGAGAGTAGGGATTTGTGTCTGTTTTGCTCATAGCTGTACCTGCAGCACCTAGCATGCACCTGGCACAAAGTAGACATTTCCTATTTGCTAAATAAATCCCTGTTTGATGGTTGAGAAAACCGAGGCACAGAGAGTCAATTGCCTGAGGTCACACAGCTCCTAAAGAACAGGGCTGGGATTTGAAGCCTTCTATCGTATTCTAGAACCCATGCTGAATAAATATCTATTTATACTTAATAACTACATGAATAGCTGTGTGAGGCATATACCCCAGTCCTGTTTTACGAATAACCACTGTGGGGAGTGGCTCCTCCATGTCAATGGCAGAATTGGGGCCAAGAATTCAAGGGGCTCTGACACCCACATGTGTCCTCCTGCCATGCTTTCCAGCATTGTCATTCATTCCTGACAACTTCTCCTCTTCTTTCCCTAGGTAAGAACCAACGCAGCTCCACTGCTAATGGCGTAAGTATGGTGGTGGAGATGAGGAGGGTGTGGAGTCTGCATGGACATTCCCAAGGAGGGGACAGACACCTCTGGGCACCCACAGCGCTTAACCAAAAGCCAGCATGGTGTCAGGAGCCAGGTCCTGGATCTTTTCTCCAAATACCTGGAGCAGTGGTTCCCAACCTTTCCTGCTGGGCAGACTCCCCTGAAAAGTTTGCCCAAAATGCAGGTTCCCAGGTCCTTCCCTCTGAGAGTCTGGTCTGGTGGGCCTGTGCTGGGGTCTGGGGATCTGCATTTCCATAAATGACCCATGCCTCCCCACTCACGACCATACCTTAAGAAGTGCTGCCCTGGCTTCCAGGGAGAGGGGAGGGGACAGGTCTGCAGCTGTTTGCACCCTGAGCTTCAGTGTTTGGAAGGGCCCTGAGGCTAAAGTTTGAATATCTGCCTTCTAGCATGTCATCTATACAGCTGTGAACCCTGATGCCAGCTCCTCCCAGGATCCACAGACAAACAGCCCCAGGTGACAAGGTGACAGTGTCACCAATGTTGGAGAGAGACTGGGACTGGGGAGGAATGGACTTTGCAGCTGGACCCTGGCCCAGTGGATGCAGTCTCCCTTCAAAGAGAGTGGCCACCCTTCTCATGCCAAACCTCAAGACGTACAGTGGCAGGTGCAAGTCCAGCTGTCCCCACGACCCCTCCCTCTCAGGTTCAGTTATTCACCGGAAGGAATCCCAGAACTCAGGAAAGTGGTTGTGCTCATGGTTACAGTTTACTACAACGAAAGTATGAGATTAAGATCAGAAGCATGAAAAGTCGCATGAGGCACCATCCAGAAGAGTCTTGGCACCAGCTTTCACTTGCACTGACAGTACTGATTTTTCCTGGCAATGATATGTGTCAACACAGAGTCCTGCCAACCGAAGAAGCTCAGCTGAGCCTTGGTTTCCAGGGTTTTTATTGGGGAGTCCATCATTGCAGACACCGGCTGACCACCCATGGAACTGACTTAGTCTCCAGCACCTCCCTACGGCAAAGCCTCACTATAAATCACACTGTTATCATAGACTCACTGGTGCTGCCCACAGCCCCAGGCAAAATAAGACTCTTATCAGCCAGGATACTCCCAGGGGCTTAGAGATTCCCTGCCTCCCAGAGCCAGGGGCAAAGGAAAGGGCTAAATCTCACTTTGGGCAAGATTAACCCTTTCCTGCATTGTCATTGTGGGGCCACACAGACTATTGCAAGTGCCAGCAAAGTTTTGTAAGAATCTGACCTCTGGCCTTGACCTTCTGAATCTCCATGTCAGTGGAATCCCTGTGATTACAAGAAAGAGCCGCCAGCCTTATCCAGAAGAGAAGCCGAGGCTGGAACTCAGCTGCTCAGGGCACTCTGAGGAGCAGAAACAATGGTAGACATAAACTTGGAGGATGCAAGTTCCTGGCACCTTCTGCCAAGACTTGGGGCCTGGCATTGACAGGACATCGGAGGTTGACAGGACATCAGAGAAGGGGAGCCAGTACCCCACCAAAGAAAGCAAAGTGTCAAAAACAAGGAGGAAAAGGTTCTAGGAGAGCAGAAACCACAGCTGTGCAAGCCATACAGACGGCCCTCAGACCAGGGAGGATACAGCCCAACATCCCAGAGGGAGAACTTCTCAGGTACAACTGACCCATTTCTTTTACAACAGACTCTGACCTTGGAGGCAGGCACCAGAATTCCTCTAACAGTGAGACCTGTCTGTTGGGGAAGGACTTGGCAGGAAAGACCATGGGCCAGAATGCTAAACTGGAGCATGAGGCATGAGCTGCTGTACAAGAGAAAACAAGAAGTTCTTGGGATTCACTCAGGGTAGAAGGGAGAGTGTGAACAGCCTCCATAAGGGGTAAGGTGTAAGGGATGGCAAGGAGAGATAAATGGGAGGTTGGCCACATTGCTACTACATGAACCCCTATCCAGCCCCCAGCCCCAAATACTTTCTTAAAGTTAATTTATTACACCTCAAGTGTCTGTGTGCAGGGGAGGTCTTTCATAAGAATTGGAGACAGGCTGTTTTGTGTGAACAAAACCAGAGGTGTGGGAGCAAGAACCTGAGTCAAGGGGTCACTTGGGTATCTCAGTGGGTTAAGTGTCTGATCCTACATTTTTAAAGATTTTATTTATTTGTTTATTTATTTGAGAGAGAATAAGCAGAAAGGAAGGGCAGAGGGAGAGAGAAGCAGATTCCCCACTGAGCAGGGAGACTGATGCAGGACTCAATCCCAGAACCCCAGGATCATGACCTGAGCCCAAGACAGACGCTTAACCCACTGAGCCGCCCAGGTGCCCCTAAATAGCACATCTTATTTTAAGATTTTATTTATTTACTCATGAGACACTCAGAGAGAGAGGCAGAGACACAGGCAGAGGGAGAAGTAGGCTTTCCGCAAGGAGTCCGGTGTGGGACTCGATCCCAGGACTGCAGGATCACACCCTGAGCCAAAGGAAGATGCTCAACTGCTGAGCCACCCAAGCATCCCTGAATAGCATATTTTAGATGGAGGAATTGTATCACCACAAACTTAGTGGCTTAACACACAAAATTCTTCTCTCACAGTCTGGAGGTCAGAAGTCCAGAGTCTCACTAGGCTAAAATCAAGGTGTTAGCAGGGCTGGTTCCTCTGGAGGCTCCAGGGAAGAATCCATTCCCTGCCTCTCCAGCTTCTAGGAGTGCTGCTGGCATCCCTTTTCATATGGCCCATCATATGGCCTTTCCTCCCCATTCTCCCACTTCCCTCCTCCAAATTTCTTGCCTCTCTCTTTCCTTTATAGAACCCTGTAATCACACCAGGCCCACTCGGGTCATCCAGACTGAGCTCCCTATCTCAAAGTCCTCAACAAGATTTTATTTGTTTGAGAGAGAGAGAGAGAGCATGAGTACAAGCAGGGGAGCAGCAGACAGAGGGAGAGGGAGAAGCAGGCTTCCCGCTGAGCAGGGAGCCTGATGCGGGGCTGGATCCCAGGATGCTGAGATCATGACCTGAGCCAAAGGCAGACGCTTAACCCACTGAGCCACCCAGGCACCCCCAGACACTTGTTCTGCACCTTTCTTTTATTACTAAGGTTTCTGGGAATTCTAAGAGAGTGTCTTTAGTGTTTTTACAAAAAGTCACATAGTGGGGTACCTGGGTAGCTGAGGACTTTTTCAACCAAGCCCCTACTGGATGGGCGTTTGTAGTATTTCTGCCCCTTTACCATTACAGAGTTGTAATGAGTGGCCTTACATGCTGTCACACCCCAGCTCATGTTGACACATAAGTGTAGGACATACTTCCAGAGGTGAAATTGCTAATCAAAGAGTATGTGCCCCTGCTGTTGTGATAGATACTATAAATGGTCCTTCCTAGAAGCCTCTGTGCTGGGCAATGATGGATGTGACCACTGGTTTCAGTGGGGGGAGCATCTGTGAATTCCACAAGAGCCAGGAGTGGAGAGCAGACCCAGAATTTTGGTATAGGAGTCAGAAAAACTTCACATAAAATTGAGAAAAAACCCGATGATCAATATTGGAGAAGGAAGGGGACAGTGTCTGATGGAGAGCCTAAAATAGCCCCAAACCCTCCCTCAGCTGACTCTGCTCCAACCGGGAGGAAAAGGAGTTCTGAGCCAATGCTCAAAAGGCCACATAGTGTAGGATTCCGTTTGCAGGAAATGTCCGGCGTAGGCAAATCCAAAGAGGCAGAAAAGCCATCAGTGGTGGCCAAGGCCTGAGGGAAGGAGGTGACAGTGAAGGACCACTTAATGGGTTCAAGATTTCCCTTTTGCACGATTGAAAAAACGTTCTGGAAATAGTGGTGATGGTTGCACAGCACTGTAATGTATTAAATGCCACTGAGCTGCACATTTTAAATTGGTTAAAATGAGGGGCGCCTGGATGGCTCAGTTGGTTGCTCAGACCGTTGAGTGTCTGACTCCTGATTTTGGCTCATGTCATGATCTCAGGGTCATGAATGGAGCCCTGTGTCGGTTTCCACGCTGAGCACGGAATCTGCTTGAGGATTCTCTCCCTCTCCCTCTCTGTTTCAAATAAGTAATATAATATAATATAATGGTTAAAATTATCAAAAAATAAATGTGGTTAAAATGATCAATTTTTATTTTTTTTAATTTTTTAAAAGATTGTATTTATTTATTCTTGAGAGATAGAGAGAGGCAGAGAAACAGGCAGAGGGAGAAGTGGGCTCCCTGTAGGGAGCCCCATGCGGGACTTGATCCCAGGGCCACAGGATCATGACCTGAGCCAAAGGCTCAACCACTGAGCCACGCAGGTGCCCCAAAATGATTGATTTTATATGTTAGTTTTACTACAATAAGAGAAAAAATCTTTAAAAATTTTTATAGAAAAAAATGTTTCCCAGCTCTTAGGAGCCGAATTTTTAAGAACCAATTAAATTCATGAAGTGAAGGATGGGTGAATTTTTTTTTGAAGATTTTTATTTATTTATTTTTGTGTGAGAGAGAGAGAGCATGAGCATGGGTGGGGAGGGGAGGGAGAAGCAGACTCCCCGCTGAGTAGGGAGCCTGTCGTGGGGCTGGATCCTGGGATCATGACCTGAGCTGAAGGCAGATGCTTACCCACTGAGCCACCCAGGTGCCCCAAGGATGGGTGAATCTTAAAGAAAAAAATAGTATTCTAACTTTTAAGGAGAAAAGTTCTTTAATAAGTCTTTATAAGCACAATAAGGCAGACTTTCTTCAAGGGGAGGGGCCATTGCAATAGACCCATTGCAATGGGATCGTGTGGGGAGTGGGTGGGGGATTAGATTCAACTCTGAACACAGCAAGGGCAAGTAGGACTTTATAACCAAGGAGCAGGTGGGGGGCAGCAGGTGGGATATTACTAAGAGGTAAATCAGATGTAAGGGGGATCCTGGCTAACCTAACCTGACAAGATTCTTACTGAAGACAGGCCAGGATGACCAGATATCACCTGGGGAGTGGGGGGAGCGGGGAGGAGGAACCTATCAGACGTGGAGGGCAAGTGCTATCAAGGGCCGATAGCTGACTTAGGAGGATACTTGCCAAATTTGGACAAAACAGACATGAACACAGAAGTCCAAAACTCAGACCTCATAGGAAGTGTGCGGGGGAGCCTAGGTAGAGGCCAGTCAATGAGAGAATCTCCATCAGTATATAAAAATGTGATGGTGAGAATGCTTCAGGTTCGTTCCAAGAGCAGAGAGCGCCCCTCTCCCCACTGCTCCCCAGGCCCAGATTAAAAACAAGGAACCGGATTGTCTGTTTCTACTCCAGGCACCGTGTGTGGAGTTCAGCTCTGCTACTCTGCTGTTTGTTCTATTTTCCACCACTCGTTGGCATCATCCTCAGGCTGGTGCCAAGATGGCTGCTGCATTCCTGCCATCACAACCAGACCCAGACCTGGAAAAACAGACCAGCGTGTCCTGGGTGAAGTTCCCCAGCAGCCTCTTCTCGGGCATCATTGGCCAGCGTCATCCACTGCTCAACCAATCCCTAGCCAAGAGAAGAGGACTGCTTGGGAGGCTTGGACCACTCAGGACCTGTCCTCTGGGGTTAGGGAAGAGCCCAGAGGAAGGCTGCAGAAGGGACAACAGAAGTCTGGATCTCTGGTATTTATTAGCAGTGACTCTCTGGGTAGTTGGAAGATGACTGAATGTTACTCTCTTCTTTTTGAGCTCATACTGTCTAAATTTTCCATATTAAACCTTGACTTTTAATAATGCAAAAGGAATCAAAGTCATTATTTGAAAGAAACAAACTGAAAGAGAGAGATAGAGATAGAGATAGATAGAGAGAGAGAGAGAGAGAGAGAGAAGCTTCAGCACGCAGAAAATCCAGAATAACTGGCTTTGCTTTATGCGCTGCCTAGCGCTGCTTACAGAGCCTCTCTCCAGGGGGTAGTGGTGATAATCTATCAGAGTCCCCCTGACACCCTCAACTCCACTCCTGCTACACAACCAAATTCCTACTGGAACAAAGTGGTTTGGGCAATCTTGTTGCAGCCCAAACTCAGAGCTGTCTCCCCCAGGAAGAACGTTCCCATCACCATCACAGAGGAGGAAGCCAAGCCTCAGAGAGGTGAAGTCATTTGCTCCCAAGATCCCATAGCCAAGTGGTGGCAGAGTCAGGCTCACCAGCTTGCCACAGGGCTGTGCTTGGACTCTGCAATGGTTCAGCCCACCTGGACCATACCACCCCCCCCTCCACTCCACCCTGCAAGGTGGATCAACATCCAGATTTCTCTCTCACTCCAACCTGGGGACCCTTGTCTGATAGATGCCATCACCTGCGACAACCTGGTGACATACACAGGCAAACTACCACTGACTTATGGCCCCCCCAAACTTAGTGTTCTGCCCACAGATCCAGAAACCTCAGCTGGCACTGCCCCCTTCAGGTCCCTACACGGGCACTGCCAAATAGTAATGTCTGTGATGGTGATGGAAACATTCTGTAGCTCGCTATCCAGTGTGATAGCCACTGGTCACAGGGGATAATTGATCACTTACTTGAAAGTGACCAGGTTGAGAAACTAATTTTGAAGGCATTGAATTTTAATTAACTTCAGGGTATATTTCAATCACCTTATGTGACGACTAGCTACAGTATTGACACAACCCTGGCCCCTCCGTTACTTAGATCCTATCCCAACACAGCTCAAAATCCCAGTGGATCCCTCCTTTCCAGCCTACTCCCATCCCACTCGGCGCCCCCTCAGCCAGGATTTTCAGCCTCCATGCCTTGCATATGCTGTTATAATGCTTGGTAAACCTCACCCCATTCCCACCCCACCACCTGCCTCATTGCTACTCCTACTCCAGGTCTCTGTTCAGATATCTCCTTCTCCCTGCCCCTCAGGCTGAGTGAGGCACCTCTTTGGGCTCTCCCAGCCCCCTGGGCTCCTCCATCCCAGTGCTGATCACCCTGGATCATCATTGCTTGGGGATGGGTCTGCTCCCCCCAACACAGACACAGAACTGTGAGCCCCGCTGGGGACTGAGGACAAAGCAAGAGGTGTCTCAATCACCACTGTGTCTGCAGCACCACTCAGCACAGTGCTGGGCACAGGGAGTGGGTGTTGGGATGAATGAATGAATGAATGAATGGCCACCTACTAGTAGACCTGATTCCTTCCTTGAGCTTTAGTTTCCTCATCTGTGAAATGGGAATAGTTATGTGTGGTAGACGTTGGATGAGGCAGTTGTGTTGGGCCTATCTGCAGGGACCTGCCTGGCCCAGGGGGATTATTCAACCAGAGGACACTAGGACTCCTGTCGTACTCCTGTCGTGCTCCTGTTGTGCTCCTGACGTGCTCCTAACGGTCACACCTCACACTGGGTGGGAAGAAGAGGTTGAAGGGGATTAAGGGAGGAGTCCACGGGAAACCCCAGGAAGCTCCCCAGTCACCCTGATAAACTGGTTCAACCAGTATCTGCAGTCCATCCCGGAGAACACAAGTGAAGCCTCTGGAGCCTGTGGAAAGGGGATACTGGGGTTCGGCCAGTTTCAGCAATGTCTGGGAGGCACCCCAAAGATTCCCACTGAGCTGGCCCACTTCGCACAGCCAGGGCCCAGCCGTCCAGCCCTGTCGGTGTCTGCAGTGGCCCTTTGGCACCTCCACAAGACACCAAGATGGAGATTCCTGAGTGGGCCCAGCACTACTTCTCAAAGGGCCTCCTGCTCTCAGGTAAGGAGGAAACACACCCCAGGGCTGAGGGGAGAAGGTGGGACTCAGCCCAGGGGCTGAGGTCTCTTGGGAGAAAGGAAAGATTTGCCAGGGAAGAGGAGTAAGATTGGGGGTTGGAGAGGGTTGAGCTGTAGAATCACAGTGCCATATTCAATTTTACTTTGGAATTTTCTAGAATATCAGAACCATGAGGACAAGAATATTATCTGTTTGGGGATTTTTTTCGAGGGGGGTGTGTATTTTGTTCTTTTGTCCTATTTGCAATAACACATATGATCATCAAACTGCTGCTACAATGTTTACACCTGTTATTGCAAATTCAAACTCCAAGAAGAACTATCCTGGGAATTGACTTAGGTCAGGCTCTGGCTGCCTGGTACAAGGCTGCGCCCACTACAGGCCAGGTCCAGCAACACAGGAGCCTTTCCTCAGATCATCAAGAAGACAGGAATTTATTTGTATTTGTTTTCCTGCTATATCCCCAGTGCCTAAAAATCTAGGGAATTTTTTTTTAAGATTTTATTTTATTTATTCATGAGAGACACACAGAGAGAAGCAGAGACATAAGCAGAGGGAGAAGCAGGCTCCCTGCGGGGAGCCCGATGCAGGACTCGATCCGAAGACCTTGAGATCACAATCTGAGCCTAAGGCAGATGCTCAACCACTGAGCCATCCAGGTGCCCCTGAAATCTAGGGAATTTTAGACATATCATATACAATTGGTACTGTGGCATAAATAATATGTATTTCTGTAAGTATTGGTTACATGGATAAATGAATTAATTCAGAGAGTTCAACTGTTTAGAGGCAGACCACACAGCATCTTAGGGCAGAAAAATCTGCTGGACCAATGGGATGAGAAATCTGTGTCTTTCATATCTGGGTTTCCACTCCTGAACCCAGGGCAGACATCACTAATCAATCCCAGTCCTATTTCCAATAAACAGCACTCAGAGTCCTTGTCCCCAGATGAGGACATACAGGGAGAAAAATGCTATGGTTCCTGCCCAACATTTCTGATCTCAGGCCACCCTGTAACTCCCATAGCCTCAATCCTGGCCCTCTGGATCCCACAAGCTCTTGGGCTGCCCTACGCATCCAGAAGATTCCAGAGTATCCTCAAAAGGACCAGGACCTTCTCCTGTCTGTCCAGGGAATCCCAGGCAACTTTCAGGACTTCAACTGGTACCTGGGGGAGGAGACCAATGGTGGCACGATGTTATTCACCTACTTCCCCGATCTCCAGCGGCCCCAGAGGGACGGCAGTGCCATGGGACAGCATGACATCGTTGGCTTCCCCAATGGCTCCATGATGCTGCATCGTGTCCAGCCCACCGACAGTGGCACCTACCAGGTAGCTGTCAACATCAATCCTGCCTGGATCATGAGGGCCAAGACTGAGGTCCAGGTGGCCGGTGAGTGTTGTGCCACTGAGGGAGGGATGGGTTAGGCTAATGCACCCTGGAGGCTACCACAGGCCAGGACCTGTGCAAATACAACTTCCTTTGATTCTCTCATTCATCCATTCAACACAAACTGATGGAGCACCTCCTGGGTGCCAGGCCCTGAAGACATTGTGTGTATCCTCACATGCATCAACTGATAAAATATCCATTGAGTGCCAACCTTGTGCCAGACACTGAGCCAGACCCTGGAGAATGCACCATCCCATTTACTGCTCACAGGCATTAATTAACGAAATACTGATCGAGCTCCCACTGCGTGCATGGGCCTAAGTGTTACACTGCATTTCTGTCTTCAAGTCCATTAAGTCAAGTATTTATTGATAAATCCACTCTGGGCCAAGTGCTAGACATAGGGTGATGGATAATAGCAGCTACCCTTTCTTGGGCATTTGTTACTTGGGCACACGCCCTCCAGAACATAGCTTCTCAACCTGGGCACCATTAACATCTTAGACTGGCTAATTCCATGTAGGTGGGGGCTGTTCTGGGCACTGTAGGATATTTAGCAGCATCCCTGGCCTCTACCCCCTAGATGCCTGTAGCATTCACCCAGTTGTGACAACCAAAATTGTCTCCAGACATTGCCAAATGTCACCCTCAGTTGAGAACCACTGCCCTATATTAATTCATGTGTATCTTAAAAAACAAACAAACAAACAGGTGAGGGACATCAGTCAGAAGAACATGTGACTCTTGGTCTCTGGGTCGTGAGTTTGAGCCCCACACTGGGTATAGAGCTTACTTAAAAATAAATAAATAAACTTTAAAATTAAATGAGAGGTACCTGGGTGGCTCAGTCGGTTAAGCGTCAGACATCAGCTCAGGTTATGACTTTGGGGTCCTGGGATCAAACCCCAAATTGGGCTCCCTGCTCAGCAGGAGGTCTGCTTCTCCATCTCTCTCTGCCTCTCCCCTGCCTTGTGCGTGTATGCTCTCGCCCCCCCCAAATAAATAAATAAAATATTTAAAATTAAATTAAATTTAAAAACCCTATGAAATCTGATATGCCATTTACATCTCAATAGAGCTAGAGGAATAAAATAACTTCTCAACTCTCCCAGGCAGACTTGGTCATTAACCATCTGTGTCCCCAGAGGACTCTGGTCATCTCATTACCTCTGTGATTTTCATAATGTGCTCCGATGTGTCACATTCCAAACATGTCTCATGAGGAGAGTAATTCTTCAAAGCAAGAGAGTGAAAACATACTTGTCCTTTTATCATCCGACATCTACCACAGCAGCGGGTGGACACAGTGGGTTCTTAGTTAATGTTTGTTGAATAAAGAAATGAACAAAAACTTTCTCTCTCTCTTTTTTTTTTTTTTTTTTTTTTTTGAAGAGAGAGAGTGGAAGGAAGGCTAGAGGGAGGGGGAAAGGAGAAATCTCAAGCAGATCCCACCCTGAGTGTGAGGCCTGATTTGAGGCTCAATCTCACAACCCTGAGATCATCATGACCTGAGCTGAAATCAAGAGTCAGACACTTAACTGACTGAACCACCCAAGTGCCCCTGAGTGAAAACTTTCAAAACCAAAAACTCCATGAGGCAGGTACCATTATTGTCTTCATTTTAGAGCTGAGGAAACTGAGGCAGAGTGGAGTAGACCAAGGATTTGATCCCACAAAGTCACAACGGCAGTCTGGGAGCTTAATCATTTCCTCTCAAAGCAGAGAAAAAGGGGTGGGGGGAATCTCCTTGCCTTCTTTCATACGTGGGATGCTGATAATGTGCATGTAAATAATAAAATAAGATCATATTTCAGAGACATTAACAATAGTTATAGCTAACACTATTTATATTAAATGCCTATTATATGCCCACTGTATGTATAATTCATTTAATCTTCACTGCAGTCCTGTAAGGTAGGTGATATTATTGGACTCATTTTATGGATGAGGAAACTAAGGCACAGAGAAGTTATGACTTGTCCAATAAAAAAAAAATTAGGGGGATCCCCGGGTGGCTCAGCGGTTTGGCACCTGCCTTCAGCCCAGGGCGTGATCCCGGGGTCCCTGGATTGAGTCCCACATCGGGCTCCTTGCATGGAGCCTGCTTCTCCCTCTGCCTGTGTCCCTGCCTCTCTCTCTCTCTCTCTCTCTCTCTCTCTCTCTCTGCCCCCCTGAGTCTCTCATGAATAAATGAATAAAATCTTTTTTAAAAAATTAAACAAGGTAATGTGACCTGGAATGAATGAGAGGTCATCATAGAGGCCTTGCCAAAAAAGTGACATTCGAGCAGAGGAAAGGAAGGGAGCCCTACAGATTTCTAAGGGATAGAGTTCCTCACAGAGGGAACAGCAAGTGCAAAGGCCCCGAGGCAAGACTAGCTTGGTGTGTTCAAAGCATATGGACAGAAGGATGCCATGGCTATAAGGCAGTGAGCAAGTTGGGCGTTAGGAGTTGAGGTCCGCGAGGCACACAGGGGCCAGGCTTGTCGGTTGTAGAGAGATTGAAAGAAGCCACTCGGGAGTTTAAAGCAGAGGACTGATCTGATTCACAGTTTAACCCAGCCACGGTTAAGTATGGGCTGAATCTTGTCTATCCAGAAAGAAGCAGAGGCTCAGGTGGAAAAAGGCATGCCCCAACTATTAGGCATCCAGTCATCGAATCAGTGACAGGGTTGGGATTCAAGTGCAGGGTCGCCTGAATGAGACACGTAGCTGCCTCTGCAGATGCGGAGCTGCTCATTCACCCATCCCTTCACCAAAGCTTCCCCCAAGTCCCTCTTCCTCAAGGCCACCTCTGTGTCTGGATTATACTGGGCAGTGCTAGGGACACAGTGCAGGCCGAGGCAGCCCTGGCCCTGCCCTGCAGGGGCTCACAGCCTGGCAGGAGAGATAGATATTAATGAATAATCACACACACACAACAGATCACTATGATCAGTGCAGGGACCATGAAGGAAAGGCACATACAGAGATGATGAGAGTGTAACTAGGGGTAGCAGGGAGGTTGCCCTGGGAAGGCACTCCTTCAACAAAGCTTGAATGATGACCGGCAGTTCCAAGCAGAGGGGAAAGGAGCTTTGGGAGGTGTTTGGGCAGAGGGTTTGGTCTGTGCAAAGGGCCTGCAGGAAGCTGCAGGGCTCATGAACTGAGCTGGCAGGGGCCAGCATGACTGAGGCAGGAGAGCAGGAGGGGCATCCTCGGAGGCCAGTGCAGCAGGATGTATTCAAACCGAGGCTTGGGTTGTGAGGACAGAAGCTCTCTGCAACTGTCTCACGGTGTAGGGAGCCTTGTAGGGCCCCAGGGTAGCCCCCAGGATGTCGGCTCCAGGAGCCCTGGGTTCACAGCTGTCTCCTTGGAGCCTAGAACAGGGCCAGACACACTGTTGAATAAATGAATGGGTGGGGAGCCCAGCAGAGCTGGTGGGAAATAGTTGTCCAAAACACAAGGGCTCCCTCCTCCTCCTGGGGGTGCCATCTCTGGCCTCATCTCTGCTCAGGAGCTCCATTCTCCTCTTTGCGGCCAGGGTTTCCTGCCAGACCCTAACTGAGTGACAGCGCAGGCTTCTTTGCAGATTCTGAATCTCCTCTTGCAAAAGGCAGAGGTAGGAAGAGAGAAAGCTGAACAGAGAGACAGACAGACCAAGATAGAATTCTGGTTGGTCTGAGGTGCCTGGGTGGCTCAGTCGGTGGTTTTGGCTCAGGTCATGATCTAGGGGTTGTGGGATCAAGCCCCGAATTGGGCTCCACGCTCAGCAGGGTGTCTGCTTCTCCCTCTCCCTCTGCTCCCCTCCCCTCCGTCACCCCTGCTCATATTCTCTCTTATGCGCTCTCCCTCTCTCTCAAATAAATGAATAAATAAAATCTTTATAAATCATCATCATCATCATCATCATCTGGTTGCAGCCTGGTCTATAGCTTCCTTCCCCTTGAGTAAAGGGTCCACAGCTTGTCCACGGGCATGGGATCAAGTTGGACAAACAAGATGATGGGGAGCCCAAGGCCAGGGGATTAGGGTGGGGAGGATGAAGAATTCAACACTTGCTCTCTCCATAATAATCATAACATTTTTATCTATTATGGTTTTGGTCACCGCTAATCCCCTAGTGCAGAGCAGTGCTTAGCACACATTAGGTACTGCGTAAATACTTGTAATTCCATCTCCCCTGTGTGAGCACTTACTGTATGCCAGGCACCTGTCAGCTGAGCGCTTTGCTGACCACACTTCATTCCCACTGCCACAGGAACCCTGTTGGGCCCTGGGATGATCCCCGTTTTACAGAGGGGCAAACAGAGACGCAGAGGGCCCACCACCATGCGGCTGGGGCAGGAACCAAGGCCCCAGCTGTGTCTGAGTCCATGTTCCTGGCCCTCCGCCACCTGGTTTTTTCTCAGCCCTGGTAGAATCCACTCCCTCCTGGGAAATGCCTTAGCTTCCAGAAGGCTGAACACAAACAGCAAGGAAGCAAAATGATTCAGCAAAAGGAAGAGCAAAGGAAAAGGCGGAGGGGATGAGGCATAGGCTGGGGTGGGTCCTCACGTCAGGAGGGGTCACCTCAGCAGCCAGGGCATTTCTATTTAAGGACTGCTGTGGCCCTAAATCCAGCCCCTGGCTTGAGGGGGGTGTGGACATGGCTGGGAACTTGTCCTGTGCCCTGGGTAATTCCCACACTTAACCTCTCTTAATCATGAGGGGTGTGGCCTTTAGTGGCTCAGATAGAAGGGGACACTGGAAAGCTGCATTCAGGGTCCCCTGGGTGGCTCAGTGGTTGAGTGTCTGCCTTCAGCCCAGGGCATGATCCCAGCCTCCTGGGATCGAGTCCCACGTCAGGGTCCCCGCAGGGAGCCTGCTTCTCCCTCTGCCTATGTCTCTGCCTCTCTTTGTGTGTGTTTCTCATGAATAAATAAATAAAATCTTTTTTTAAAAAAAGGAGGGGGAGCTGCACTCATTCAACAAACATCTTGAGTATCTCCTGTGTGCCAGGCACTGAGTTTAAGGAAGCAACAGACAAATCTCTGCCCTTGTGGGGTTTCTATGTTGGCGGGCATGTCCTCGATCAGGGACTGGGTCACCGGACAGTGTCCGAGAGAAAAAGAAGCAAAGAAAGCGAGTCTCTGGCAGGGCTCCCCAAGTAGAGGATTCAGAGGCTCCAGGCAGACTGAACACACAAGAAAGGCCCAGGACACCTAGGTCCCCAGCATACCAATGAGGAAAGAGGCTCAGCGAGACGGAGTCAGCTGCCCAAGGTCCCACAGCCAGTAGGCAGCCTAAAGCAGGCTCGAAACCAGAGACGGATCACAGTCATCGCCAGCTCGTGTCCCTTCCCCTGTAAACCCCGTCGTGGGGACTCGGGGCCTTCAAGCAACAGGCTTCTCCAAGCCCCCCAGGCCCTCTGACCCCAGGAAGTTCATTACAGAGCCCAGCTCCCCTTCACCGAACACATGCCAGGTGCTTCACACGCATTTCTCCTTTGAGTCTTCCCTGCCACCGCAAGATGATTCCCGTCCCACAGATGGAGAAACTGAGGCCCACAGCGGTTAGGTAACTTGCACAGGTCACTCAGCTAAGGGGCAGCAGATGCAGGACTTGAACCCAGGCTGGCGGGCTCTGGAGTCCACACTTTTCGGACCTTATTCTGCTTCATCATGAACAACCACCATCGAGGACTAACTGGCTGGTGTCAGGATTTATGTGACCTCTAGTCAAATGGCCAAAGTTTTCCGAATTTGTTCCCCAAAGTAGCTGTAAAATGAGGGCAATTACCCCTCCCGCCATGGATCGCTGTGAGGACCAACTGGGAAATCCAAGCGAAGTCGCTGTTTTTGAGGCCGTGGAAATCAACCAAGTCCAGCGCTGGCAATGAGGAAAGCAAAGGTGTTATGCTATATGTTGGCAAATTGAACTCCAATAAAAAGAAATTTTTTTAAAAAAGAGCCTTTTCAGCAAAGGCTATTTATTCAGAGCCTGCTGTAATAAGGGAGTCAACCAACCCCTATCACTTGCATTTAGGCAGAGACTCAAAGGCAGGCAGGTGGGGGGGAAGCTTCCTAGTGGAAGAAAGAGAAGACTTCAGCTGTCTTCAGCTCCTCCTGATTGGAGGTTGTTGTCACGGGGCTAGGTGGGGTGCCTATTTGGCTTTCTCCTAAGTTAGAAGCAGGGACAAAGTTAGAAGCAGGGACAAAAATTAGGGAAGCAGTCGGTTATTAATCATGTCCTGGCCACTTAGGGCCAACTCGTACAGAAGCTACTGTTTCTTTTCCCGGACTGTCACTGGAGATAGCAATCTGGCTTCCCTGTAAGTCTGACTCAAAGCAGGCTGGCGTCACCAGCTGTTTGTGAGAGGGCTGGTCTTCCTGGCAGTTCACCATAGGTTGTGGACTGGAATTCTTTTTTTTTTTTTTTAAGATTTTATTTATTTATTCATGAGAATAGAGAGAGAGGTAGAGACATAGGCAGAGGGGGAAGCAGGCTCCCTGCGCGGAGCCCAATGAGGGACTCAATCCCGGGACCTCCGGGGTCACAACCTGAGCCAAATGTGTCTAGATGTTCAACTGCTGAGCCACTCAGGCGTCCCTGGAATTCTATTTTTGTATACAGTTTGGTCATTGTCCACTGTATAGTGGTCTCTCGAAGCACTTTTTTTAAAGATTTTATATATTTTTTTTTATTCATGAGAGACACAGAAACGCAGAGACATAGGCAGAGGGAGAAACAGACTCCTCGAAAGGAGCCCAATACGAGACTGGATCCCAGGACCCCAGGATCACGACCTGAGCCGAAGGCAGACGCTCAACCACTGAACCACTCAGGCGTCCGTCTCGAAGCACTTTTTCAGATGTGTTTGTATCTAATCAAAGATACACATGGAGAAATATGATCCACGGAAGAAGACCCAGATGATTCTTTGTTGGGAGAACTGAGTATAGATGGTCCCAGGGCCCAGAAAGAGAAAAGCCAAAAAGAAAACTTTCAGTCGTAGAAGAAATCAAATGTGGGGCTCCGTTCTGGTTACTTCTTGATACGGAACAAACTCAGTGGTATAGAACAATGACCATTTTATTATGTTCATGATTATTGGGATCGGGAATTCAGACAGGGCACAGCAGGGATGGCTTATCTGCTTCATGATGTCTGGGGCCTCAGATGAGAAGACTCAGAGGCTAAGACTGGCTCAAACGCTAGAAGCTGGAATCATCCAGAAGTGTCTTTAGGCAGATAGGTGGAGGCTCACCCTGACTGTGAGCTGGGAACTTAGCTGGGGCTATCCATCAGATCTTTGTCAGCTGGTCTCTCCAGTGTGACTGCTTGGGCTTCCTCACAACACAGAGCCTGGGTTCTTAGGGGGAGAGCAAGTATTCCAAAAAACCAAAGCAGAAACTCTATGGCTTCTTCTGACTTAGCCCTGAAAGTCACGCAGCATCACGTACATTGTATTCTTTGGATTACAAGTGAGTCACTAAGATTAGCCGAGATTCAAGGGAGGGGTCTTAGACCCTGCTACTACATTAGAGAACGGTAAGATCATATCACAGAAGAGATCCTGTCGCAATCGACTTTGAAAAAGACAGTGATTCACAGGCTCCCTCTTTTCAAGTTCACTGTTTATGATGAAAGTCAGAAAATATAACAAATTCTAAAAAGAGGACACTTGATCGTGTGATTCAGGCAGGGTTCTTGCTACTGGAAAAGAAACTGCTTCTAGCTGATTTAAGCAGAAAAGTAGATTAAAGGATCCTGAACAATTCAAATATTCTCCAGGGTGGCAAGGAACCAAGCTTAGGAGGCACTGAATCCGGATCCTCAGTACATCAGAATAGAGCCTTATTTAGAAATAGCATCTTTTATTTTTTTAATATATATTTTTTATTGGAGTTCGATTTGCCAACATATAGTATAACACCCAGTGCTCATCCTCTCAAGTGCCCCCCTCAGTGCCCGTCACCCAGTCACCCCATCCTCCCGCTCACCTCCCCTTCCACTACCCCTTGTTCACTTCCCAGAGTTAGGAGTCTCTCATGTTTTGTCACCCTCTTTAATTTTTCCTGCTCATTTTCTCTCCTTTCCCCTATCATCCCTTTCACTATTTTTTATATTTGCCGTATGAGTGAAAGCATATAATGATTGTCCTCCAATTGACTTATTTCACTCAGCATAATACCCTCCAGTTTCATCCACGTCAAAACAAATGATGGGTATTTGTCGTTTCTAATGGCTGAGTAATATTCCATTGTATATATAGACCACATCTTCTTTATCCATTCATCTTTTGATGCAGTGAAAAACCGAGATACCTGCACCCCAATGTTTATAGCAGCAATGTCCACATAGCCAAACTGTGGAAGGAGCCTCGGTGTCTATTGAAAGATGAATAGAAATAGCATCTTTAGGGATGCCTGAGTGGCTCAGTGATTGAGCATTTTTCTTCAGCTCAGGTCATGATCCTGGAGTCCTGGGATCAAGTCCCACATCAGGCTCCCTGCAGAGATCCTGCTTCCCCCTCTTGCTTATGTTTCTGTCTCTCTCTCTCTCTCTGTGTGTGTGTGTGTCTCTCTCATGAATAAATAAATAAAATCTCTAAAAAGAAAGAAAAAGAAAGAAAGAAAGAAAGAAAGACCATCTTTATAGAGGCAATCAAGTTAAAATGAGATCGCTAGGCTCAGCCCTAATCCAATACTACTCGTATCCTTATAAAATGGGAAATTCAGACACAGAGTTTTGTATGTGAACTTGCTCAGGGTTCTGATGTCAGCAGCAACTTTCAACACTGTGCTCTAAGGCATCTTTGAACGAGCTGTCCATGTACGGAGGTGCAAAGGAGGCTGGGAAATGTCTTTATCTGGGGCAGGCTTGTGCCCAGTTCAAGTTCGGGGTTCTCTTTCCAAGAGAGAAGGAGGCATGATTAATGCCTTCAGGGTAGCAAGATGACTTTACGGTTCCCAAGGCTCACAAGCCCACGCTTCCAGACCAGGGTCCCTTCCTCCGACCCCCTCTGGACCACACCGCTTCACTTGCACTCTGCTTGGACCAACCTGAGCCAATTAGGAAGGCCAAAGGAATGCAAGAGCGCTGACTGGCTTAGGTCTGAGCGGCTGCCCTTCCTGATGTGGTGGCTGTGACAAGGGATGGATAAGCTAAGGGAGTCTACCCAGAGCTGGAGGCGGGATCCATCCCTCCCTGAACTCCTGGAGGCTTCACATGGTGGAGGGGTAGAAGGTTCCAGCTGAGGAGACACCCACATGTCTGTAGCTGCGGCACAGGGGTGCAGGAGCACCTGGCTCCCGAGATCCCAAACAGACCAAGTTTGGCCACTCTCTGCAGACAAAATCCAAAGGCAGAGAGAGGAGAGGTAGGAAAACAAAGGGATTTATTTATTTCAGTGAGGCCAACACCAGGAAGACAGCACACTAGCATCTCAAAGACTGTCTCCAAAGCACTGAAAATACATCTAGGTTTATATAAGGAAGATGTGAGACAAAGGTCAGGGATACGTGCAGGTGGGCAGTAAAGGTCAGGTCAATTGTTGTCTCGGGGTCAGTCAAGAGGGCTCTTGCTGGCTCAGAGCAGTCCCTACTGCTTGAAGGGGTAGTTTCCGCTCCCATCACAGGATGCCTTGCACACAGCATCTTTTGCATGAGTTAAGAGACAAGCTGGAAAGAACTTAACCAATTAACAAGTACAGACTAAGGTCAGAATGGAGGTAGTTGAAGTGCTCTTTCTTTCTTTCTTTCCTTCTTTCCTTCTTTCTTTCTTTTTTTCTTTCTTTCTTTCTCTTTCTTTCTTTCTTTCTTCTTTCTTTCTTTCTTTCTAAGATTTATTTATTTGAGAGAGAGAGAGCACGTGCATGCAAACAGAGGGAGGGGCAGAGGGAGAGAGAGAATCTCAAGCAGCACTGAGCAAAGGGGCCCAATGAGGGGCTCGATCTCATAACCCTGAGATCGTCTACGGCCATACCACCCTGAAGGCGCCCGATCTTGTCTGATCTCATAACCCTGAGATCATGACCTGAGTCGAAATCAAGAGTCAACGCTTAACCGTCTGAGCCACCCAGGTGCCCCTGAAGTGCTCTTTCATGTCCAATCTACCAACATGAACCAATTAATTGCATAATTAAGCAAGTAAGCGGGATCCCTGGGTGGCGCAGCGGTTTAGCGCCTGCCTTTGGCCCAGGGCGCGATCCTGGAGACCCGGGATCGAGTCCCACGTCGGGCTCCCGGTGCATGGAGCCTGCTTCTCTCTCTGCCTATGTCTCTGCCTCTCTCTCCCTCTGTGTGTGACTATCATAAATAAATAAAAATTTAAAAAAAAATTAAGCAAGTAAGCTATGAAGGAAATGCCTATCAGGAGTCTCCTTGGCCTGGGGTTGTCAGAGAAGGCTTCCAGAGGGAGCTGGGAGTGGAAAAGTGAGCAGGAGTTATATAGAGAGAGCATGCCAGCCAGAGGGAACAGCATGGGCAAAGGCTGGGCAGCCCCAGACAGCGAGGAAGGGAGCTGTGGGTGATGGAACTGCATGGGTGGACAGGGCAGCAGGGGCCAGAGCAAGAAGATGCAGGAGAAGGGGCTCTGGATGATGTAAGAAGATGAGGCAACAGGGCCTAGGTGGAGAGGACAGGAACCGGGGGACCCTTTGAGTCAGCTGACCTGGCCTCAGCCCCACCCCACCTCCTGAGTCATTCACAGAAGCCACTGGAATTCCACTTGCTGTTGTGAAAGTCAAAAAGGAAGGAGGTGGGGGCGCCTGGCTGGCTCAGTCGGTAGAGCATGCAATTCTTGATCTCTGGGGCTTGAACTCAAGAGAGTTGCGTGTGAGGTTACTTAAGAATTAATTAATTAGTTAATTAATTAATTAAAAAGGTAGAAGATGCGAAAGCTGCTAAGTTCCAGTGTCTGGAAGAGGGCCTGCCTTCTATCTTCTGCCCAAATGCAACCTCTCGGGGCCTTAGTGTATCTGCAGAACGGGCCTGACTTAACCACCTCCCCAGGCCAGGGGGGCAAGGACCACATATGCCCAGACACAACCTATCTTCTTCCTCCCAGTGAGAAAAATACATTTTAAAACGGGTTTTGGACACTCTGAACAGATAAACTTTTAGGGAAATGGATGAAATAGGCGAATATTGAGTGATTTAATTATATACACACACAAATACATATATATGTGTGTATGTATGTATATATGGTGACACTCTAGTCCATTTGGAAATGATGGTCTACACTCCAGTCACGCAGAGCCTGATACAGTTCCTTCCCATCCTTCAAGGGTTCGTGGGACACAGGCCCCTCTTTTGGAAGCTACACAGAGTGGTCCTCAGGAGCTCAGGTGGCCCAGTTGTGATCCTAGCATTCATTGCACCTGGTGTGAGCCCTTGGGCAGGTTAGCTCACCTCTCCATGCCTCATTTACTCATCTTTTAAATGGCATAGATCTTACTTTGTTGGATAATTGAAAGAACAGTGTGTGTGTGTGCGCGCATTCAATCTTCACAACAACTCTACAAGGTAGATACTCTTATCATCCCCATTTCACAAATGGGAAGAGGCACAGCGAGTTTGAGTCATCTGCCCATGTACCCCAGCATTTTGACCTCAGAGTCTACAAGTTTAGCTGCCAAGAAAGGTTGGGATATAACAGGTGTTCAGCATGATATGAAAGACTGGAGGTCCTCATGGTGGGGGTAGGAAGTCAGGTAGGCTCCATTCCAAACCTGGCAGGTGGGGTTTGAGAACCCCACACATCAAGATCCTTTGTCCCCCCACAAAACAGAGGACATCCCCTAAAAGAATGGAGGTGTCTATCAACTAAGTTGAGAAAAAGCAGGCAGGTGGGGTGAGGTGGGGGGATGTGTCAGGAAGCAGATTTCAGGTTTGCCAAAGATGGTAGGAAATCTTAGGGAAGCAGAGATTTTGAGGTGGGGAGAGCCAAGGAGTTCCATCTGGGGGCGCTGAGTTTTACGTGCAGCAGAATCAACTAGACAGGTGGATGCTCAGCTCTGAAAAGCAGGAGAAAGCTCTAGGCTGGGGACAGGAAACTGCACATCAGTGCTCTATGGACAGTCACTGATGCAGGGGGGAGGGGCGTGGGGAGGCCCTCCCAGGACATCTCATAGGCTTCTCTCTCTCTCTCTTTCTCTCTCTCTCTCTCTCTCCCTCTCCCTCATACCCCTCAGAAAAGCATAAGGAGCTGCCCATCATACACCTGCCCGTGAGTGCTGGGATCATGGCTGCCATCATAATTGGGTCCCTCGCTGCCGGGTCCCTCTTCATCTGCTGCATTGCCCATCTCCTGTTAACAGGAGGCTGGAGGGGCCAGAGCCACAGGTACAGGGGCCCAGCCTCTCTGTCCCTCTGTCTTCTTCCCCACCTCTTGCATCCCACTGATTGATTCTTCTGGGAGTCATGTCCTCCGACTCATACACAATCTCATCAAATCTCAGAACTCTTTTTTTTTTTTTTTTAAAGAAGCAGTTTCTTTTTATTTATTTATTTATGTCACACACAGAGAGAGAGGCAGAGACACAGGCAGAGGGAGAAGCAGGCTCCATGCACCGGGAGCCCGACGTGGGATTCAATCCCGGGTCTCCAGGATCGCGCCCTGGGCCAAAGGCAGGCGCCAAACTACTGCGCCACCCAGGGATCCCCAAATCTCAGAACTCTTGAGGTGAAAAAGATCTTTCTATCCTATATTAGGCAGAATTTGCCCTGCAAGAGGCAGAAACCCTACCTTCAAATGGGCTTACAAAGAATTAAAAGGTTTTTGGGGGTCCTATATGAGCTTCAGGTATGGCTGGATCCAAGAACTCGATTTTGGCAAGAGGTTTTTCCATATACCTCTCAACTCTGCCTTTCTCGGTGGTGGCTTCATTCTCAGGAAGGACCTTCCCTTTTGGTGTGATGAGATAGCACCCAGGGGCCCCAGGCTTATATCCCATCAGCTCAGCGGCCACAGAGAGAAGACCACACCTAGCTCCTGACACCTCCAGCAAAAGCCCCAGGGCTGCTTCTCCCCAGCTTAACTCAAATCACATGTCCTATGAGAACCAACCACTGTAGCCAGGCGCTCGAATGTCCCAATTGGCCAAATCTGGGTTATTTGCGCAGCTCTGGAGTCAGAGGACCAACCCAGCTCCATGTGACTAGATGGATTCAGAGTGGGGAAGGGTTCCCTACCTGCCCTCCCGCCAAAAAAACAGACGTTATTACAAAAGAAGCAGGGTGGACAGGTGGGCAGGTAAAGGCATCAGATGGTGCCCACTTCTGTATGGAGGAGAGAGGCTGGGGCCTGTTTTCCCAGGAGACAATCTATTCCTATTTGCCGCAGTGATGTCATGTACTTTTTTTTTTTTAATTTTTTTTTTGTTTGTTTGTTTTTGTACTTTTTAAATAAAGGTATTCAAATGAGCTGATTCAAAGAGAAATATCAAGGAAATCGTGAGACAGGTGGATAGAGCAGAATCATTTGGATGGTCTGTATCAACAGTGACATTAGGGAAACATTACTCATTGGCATATGGCAGCAGCTGGGGAAACTGAGGAAGGACTCTGGGGCCAGGGATTATGGGAGAAGAGGTGGGGATAGGGTAGGTCTTGTCCTAACTCGCTCTGAAGCAGGGACCATCTCACTCTCTGATGGACTGATGGGCTTTTCCAGCTTCTCTTAAGTCTCTCTCCACCCGCCCAAGCCTCTTACTACCCTAATATTGGTTCTCTCCATATGTCCCCAGGATGACACCCACAGAGAAGCCAGAGGCGCGCCCCAACCTCAATGCTGGTAAGTAAGCCAGGGGTCCCGGTGGCTACTGGCCCTCCTCCGGGCTCCTTCCTCTTCACCCCATCAGCCACACACACCCTCCCCCTCCTCTGCTGGGGACCTCCCAATCACTTCACCCCAAACCTGCTTTTCCTCCTCTTCTCAGTGGCTGGCACATCTAGTCCTGGCTGTTCCACTCCTGGGGCACCACACCTGGCCCAGGCTGGCCTCCCGGCCTCCAGGCTGGCCTCCACCCCACCCCCGGGCAGGGTGCTTCTAAAACTCTCACCCTGTCACTCCTCGGCTCAAAGGCCCTCCATAGCTCTTCCCCACCAGGGTCCGTAGGACAGGGTCAGCCTCCTTTACACGTCTCTCCAGACCCCTGCAAACTGATCACCACTGTCCTTCCTGGCTTCATCTCCCACGTGTAACATTCCTGCCCTGCCCTTAAAAACAAAACAAATAAACAATATAAAACAATAAACAAATAAACAATATAAAACAAATTGAATATATATATATAATCCAGACAGGCCCAACGTGTCACAGCTCCTCAGCCATGGCAGGCTATCTCCCGCCAGCCACTCATGCCTGCTTTTGCGTAGCTCTCACTTCTCTTTCCAGTCTTGGCTGTCCCCTCCTCCAGGAAGTCCTCCCTGATCCCCCTTCCGGGAACCCTCGGGGCTCCCCCACTCACCCCTACCCACTCTGGGTTATCCCTATCTGGGGACAGATCTGTCTCCCCCACTGGACTGGGAGCCCCAGGAGGGCAGGGTCCCCAGCACAGGGCTGGGCAAGACAGGGATTTGCACAAGTGTTAGCTGAGTAAATGAGTGCTGACAGCAGCCAGCAGGGTCCTGTGGGACCTGCCAGCCAGTTCCTCCCTTGTCCCCTGCTTCAGGTGACCAGCACATCTATGAGGTGATGCCGTCTCCGACCCACCTGGTGTCTCCCCTCGGGGGCACAGCGTCCATGAACAACACCATGGTGAGCCCCCACCTGTCCCCCAAAGCCCCCTGGTGGCTCCCCTGGGGGTTCACTGTGGCATCTGGCACCTTGTCCCCCACTGCAAGAACACGACTCTGTGGGATGCTCCCTACTTTTTTTTTTTTTTTTTTTTTAAGATTTTACTTATTTATTTGAGAGAGAGAGAGAGAGCACAAGTAGGCAGAGTGGCATAGAGAGGGAGAAGCAGACACATGCTGAGCACGGAGCCCCATGCGGGGCTTGATCCCAGGACCCTGAGATCATGAGCTGAGCTGAAGGCAGATGCCCAACCGACTGAGCAACCCGGGTGTCCCCGGGATGCTCCCTACTTTAAAGCCACCAGGAAGAGAGTCTGGGAAGACACAACATAGAGCCTTTGTCTCTGGGGTATGGAGGCTGAGGGTGGGGGTGGGGAGGGCTCTATTTTCCCTCTTCCGCTTGTCTGTAGTTTCTCCATGGGGCGGATACGGGTGGGAAGGGATGATAAGAAGAATTCTATTGGGAGGCCTGGGTGGCTTAGCCATAGAGTGTAATCCTGAAGCCCTGGGATCGAGTCCCAACTCCGGCTCCCTGCATGGAGCCTGCTTCTCCCTCTGCCTGTGTCTCCGCCTTTCTCTCTCTCTCTGTGTGTCTCTCATGAATAAATAAATAAAATCTTAAAAAAAAAAGTAGAAGACGAAGAATTCAATTGAATAAGAGGAAAAATGTCAAAAGCCTAAACTAAAAGTGTGGAGCCACAGGTGTGGACGGGAGGCGGGGTGTGAAGGCCGTCATAGGACACCCAGGAAGGGGCGAGGCGGATTTGGAATCCAGGTCGGGCCTGACACCCAAGGCCAAAGGTTGGAGGGTGTGGGAGTGCCAGGGCCCCCCTCACCAGTGCTCTTCCCTTGCAGCCCCTGCCCCAGCAGCAGCCGGAGCCAGAGAACCACCCCTACCAGGTGTGGAGCTGGGAAGGGGGGTTGGGGGAAGGGCGGCTCCTGACAATGGGCGGGAGGGGGGGCGCGGGGCCATCCTCACCTAACTGCCACCTGCTCTCAAGTCTCTAGCTCCCCGGAACACAGTCCAGCCCCTCCCTTCCTGGGGTTACACTTCCCTCCTTCTTAGAAGGATTCCAAGACTGAAAATTTGCGCAGGAGGAAATGAAGCTGGGAGAGGGAAGGGTGGCGCCCAGGGTCACACAACAGGTCAGAGCCCAAGTCGACCCCACTTAAGGGACCTATTCCTGGGCCTGGGCCCCAGCCCCTCTCTGTCCCCTCCCATCTGCCCCTAGATCTCTGTGTCCATGTGTCTCTCTACATTTCTCTGTACATGGCTCTACACCTCTCAGGATGGCTCCCACTCTTGCTGTCATTCTCTGGCTCCCTATGTCCTTTTCTCTCTCTCTCTCTCTCTGTCCCTCTCTCCTTTTCTCTGCCCTGTCCCTCCTGTCTTTTCATCTCTGTCATTCCGTGCCCACCCCTTTCTCTGGGTCTCCACGGCCTGGTGCCTCCTGCCTCTTGCACACCTCTCTCCTTCTTGCTCTTCCCTCTCTCCAGCTGTGTTCTCCCCGTGTGCCTCAGGCTCCGCCTGGCTCCCCCGACCCCGACTCTGACCCCCACCCAGGATCCCTCTCTTTTTCTCCCCGCCAGGACCTGCTGAACCCCGACCCTGACCCCTACTGCCAGCTCACGCCAACCCACTGAAGAGGTCCCAGGCCCCTGAAAGAGCGAAAGCCTCAGCCCTCCCCTGAGGGCTTGGTGCCCACAGAAAAGCCACACCACAGACCCCACAGGACCAGGCCACCACACCTGTGGGGCCGACTCAAATGAAGACTCAGTATGGCATCAGGCAGGGGGCATGGGGGGGCAAGAGATCATGATGAGCCCAGCTCCTCTCTGACCCTCTGAGTTTATAACCTGCTCTCAGGGCTGGTCTGTCTAGCAACCTGGCCTGGGCCATGTGCCTGGGAAAGGCAGGCTCTTGCCTTCTCCTAACCCAAGGATCCTCACACACACTGGATGTTTGGGGGTGCGGAGAGTGGACTCAGGCCTGCCTCAAGCCAGACCTCACAGGCTCCTACTTGCTGGGCTGCTGTTGGCCCACAACACCCCACTCCTGCTCCCTGGTTGTCCTAGGAGCTCCTTCTGCTGGGGTCAAGGCAGCCCCCGGACACACAGCCCCAAACAATAAGGCATATGGCAGGGACGGCTGGCCTTCCAGGCCTGTGGCCCCCGATGCAGAACTGGCCGGTTACCACAGCTGTCGGACCCCTTCCCTGCTCCGGCAGGGCCAATCCAGTCCCTCTCGAGATCTGGTCTCTCAGAACCTGTGGCCAGTTTCTGCCTATTGCCTGGGACTCTGAATCTTACCAAGGCCCTCAGGCAGCAGTTCTCTTCCCTACCCCCACCCAAAACCCCGGTCCCAAATGTAAGCCCCATCTGTCGCCCCTTAATTTAATTACTTAATTTAATCACTCATTCAACAATAAATAAACCGTGTGTTATGCACAGTTCTGGACTCTGCGGCTTTGGGAGGAAACAAAACAGACAAAACCTTCTGTTCTCCTAGAGGGGCACTATGGCGGAGGAGAGAGTCAGCAAAGTAACTAATATGCGTGGTGTGCTGGATGGTGATAAGAAGAGAAGGGGAAATGAGGAGAGAAGAGGGTTGGAAGTGTGGAGGGACTGTGATTTTCAATAGGAAGGTCAGAGAAGGCCTCGAAGAGAAGGTGACGATGAGCAAAGACCTAAAGGAGGAAAGAGAGGAATGTAGGGATCTGGAGGGAGAGCATTCCAGGCAGAGGAAGCAGCAAGTGCAAAGGCCCTGAGGTAGGAGTATGCCTGGGGAGTTCAAGGAGCAGCAAAGAGGCCAGGGTGGTGGGAGCAGAGGAAGGAAAAGGGAAAGAATGAGGGTGAGGTCAGGGAGATGAGGAGCAGCAGATAGTGCAGGGCACAGGGCCCCCCATGTAAGGCACAGCAGGCTGTCGCTTTTGCTCTGGAAGCTGAAAAAAAAGACCATGTCGTAGGCTGAATAAAGTTGTCTATGTGCTAATGCCCTGTGAATGTTACCTTACATGGCAAAAGGGCCTTGGCAGGTATGACTGGGTTAAGGATCCTGAGATGGGATCCTGAGATGGTTATCCATGATCCTGGACGATCTCACTGGGCCTGAAATATAATCACAAGGGTCCTTCTGAAAGGGACCCAGGAGAAGAGAGAGTCAGGGAAGGAGTTGTAAGAAAGGAGGTAGAGATTGGAGTGATACAGGCCTTTGAAGATGGAGGAAGGGCCCAGAAGCCAAGACCCCACAGAGTCAGAGGGACGTGATGGGAGGAAGATTTCTGGGGACCCTTGCTGGCGTGGCAGACAAAAAGAGGCCACCAGCAGAGCCCAGAAACTCTGAACACAATCGCAAGAACACAGATTCTCCCCTAGAACCTCCAGAAAGCAACCCAGCCCCGCCACCACCTTGGTTTTGGCCCAGTGAGACCCATTTCAGACTTCTGACCTCCAGAACTGTAAGCGAATAAATTCCTATTATTTGAAACCACTTCATTTATGCCAATTGGTTACAGCAGCCGCGGGAAATTAACATAGAGGATGAGAAAGAATTCGCTGGAAGGGAAGTTGCGTCTCTTCCTGACTCAATATGCAAATACTCCCCGCTTAAGGATTTCTCCATCCCCAGACCTCTCAGGACACCCCAATCCTCTGGGCCGCTGATCCCCTGCTGCTGACCAGGTCACAGCAGGGTCAGCCCCAGCACTGGCTGTCAGGTGCAGAGTATGTGGGGGGACCCCATGCCTGCCTTCCTCTCCTCTTTTCTAGCAACCCCTGTCAAACCCCAATATCTGTTCTCTCCTTTTCCTCAGTAATAGGGTTTTGAACCAAGTGTATAAAAACTACATTTCCTGCTGAGCATTAAAAACTACATTTCCCAGAATGCCCTGCAGCTCGATGCGGCCATGTGACTAACTCCTGGCCAACGGGATGCGAGCAGAAATGATAGCGTCACACAGTCCTCAAATACATCCCTAAAGGGAGAGCACTGGGGTCACCAGTGAGGTCTTCTTCTTCACCGCTACAAAACCAGGCGTAAGCATAAGCATGACTGACGGTAGCAACAGCTCCAGTAAACAGAGCCGGGCCTCTGTGTCTTTACTTGTCTGAACTTCTCAAATTCTCAGAATAGCCTTGGGAGGCTGGGACTGTCTATTCCCATTTTGCAGATGGAGAAATGGAGGCCCAGAGAAGGGAAGTGACTGTCCCAAGGTCACACACCATGTATAAAGAAAGGCCAGTGTTGGGGTCAGGATGAGCTGGGTTAGGCTGCAGTAACAAACAACCCCACCATCTCCGTGCCTTAAAATAGCAACGGTGGTTTATTTCTTGCTCGGGCTTCACGGTGGTCTCAGTGCAGAGGGCATGCCCAGAGTCAGGAGAGCTCGGCTTCACATCTCCTCATTCAGGAACCAGGCTCTCACAGTCGGTCACTGTGCCGGAAAAGGGAGGGGACACGGCAAAGCAGACTTTTAAAGGCTTTCACCCAGAAGTGACACTCCCACTCACAGCTCGTTGGCCAAAGGAGGGTACATGATACAACCTAATGTCAAGAGCGCTGGCAGGTGCAATGCTTCCGTGTATTCAGAATAAGGAAAACTGATATGTATGAACAGCCCAATCGATACCCCATCAGGATTCACACCAGAGGCCACATTCTCTGCCACGATGCTTTCCTGAGAGAACTTCCTAGGAAGACCCATCCACATCTTCATCCAGTGACTCATTCATTCATTCATTCAGCAGGTGCTGAACCAGGGTGGCAGGCCTCGCTGGTGGAAGAAATGCATAGAGCCAAGAGATATTTAGAATAAAACATTGGCAGAATTTGGCCCTGGGTTAGATGTAAGGGATGAGGGAGAAGAGTGTGTCAAAAGTTTCGTTCATCAGCTCAACGAACATTTATTGATCACCTGCTGTGTGCAGTTTTTCTAGGCTCTGATGAGATAGCTGAGAACAAAGCAGAGATCCCAGGATGCCTGGGTGGCTCAGTGGTTGAGCATCTGCCTTTGGCTCAGGTCATGATCCCGGGGTCCTGGGATCGAGTCCTGCAACAGGCTCCCTGCAGGGAGCCTGCTTCTCCCTCTGCCTGTGTCTGTCTCTCTCTGTGTGTCTTTCATGAATAAATAAATAAAATCTTTAAAAAACAACAACAGATATCCCTATCCTCAGAGAACTGACAACAAATGGCACCAAACATAACTCCCAGGGGAGTAATATTATGAAGAAGAATGAACAGATGCCAAGAAAGCTGGGGAGCTGGAATGGGGGACCCCCCCTGGTGTCTGGTTTGCTGATGGGATGCAGGGGCATTGCATTCATAATGCAAGAGGACTAGGTTTGCAAGGAGTGAAAACATGTCCACATGAAAACTTGTACCCAGATGCTCACGGCACTGTTCATAATAGCCCAAAAGTGAAAACAACCCAAATATCCATCAGCAGAGGAACAGAGAAACAAAACATGGTGTATCCAGACAATGGAATATAATGCGGCCTTCGGATAAGGACCGAAGTACCGAAGTACTGAGCCATGGGACGACCTGGATGAACCTTGAGGACATGATGCTGAATGAAAAGAAGCCAGACACAAAAAGCTACATATTATATGATTCCATGAAAGGGAATTGTCCAGAATAGACAAATCCACAGAGACATCTAGGATTTGCTTCCTAGCAGATGAGTGGTCACCAGGAGCTGGAGGGATGGGGGGCTAGGAGTGACTGCTGAGGGGTACAGGGGTTCTTTTCGGGGTGATGGAAATGTTCTAAAATCGATCATGTGGATGGTTGTGTGGCCCTATGAACATATTAAGAACAACTGGATTTGTACACTTTTTTTAAAAGATTTTTTTAAATTTATTTATAGAGACAGAGAGAGAGAGAGAGAGAGGCAGAGACACAGGCAGAGGGAGAAGCAGGCTCCATGCAGGGAGCCCGACGTGGGACTCGATCTCGGGTCTCCAGGATCACGCCCTGGGCTGCAGGTGGCGCTAAACCGCTGGGCCACCGGGGCTGCCTGATTTGTACACTTTAAACGGGTGGATTGTCTGTTATGTGAATTATATCTCAATAAAACTGAGAAAGAGAAGGGAGGGAGGAGGGAAGGAAGAGGGCAGGCTTGAGAGGTCACTCTTGAAATTCACTTCGGTGAGTTGGCAGGAGGCAGCTGGAGACCCGGGGGCGGGGGGGGCAGTGAACATGGGTGCATGGTCGCCCCAGAAATGTCATCTTTTATCACTGGTTGGAGTTTGGGTTCATTGGGTCCGTCCTTTCTGCCAGACTTGCAAGCAGCACTCGTCAATGCAGAGCCAGCAGGGGGCAGCAGAGGACCACACAGGCCAACAGACGCCCTGGCTGCTCTGAGCACCTCTGCACCCCACCCCAGGGCACCTGTCCCCAGCCTCCGCCCCTTTGTGTACCCTTCTTTTTTTTTTTTTTTTTTTAGCCTTTGTGTACCCTTCTGAGAGCTCAGAGGATGCACCCAGCTGCCCAGGCCCAAAACCTGGGTGTCTCCTTCCCTCAAAGGGGGCAAACACCAGAACCTACCTCCTAGGCCTCCTGAGCTTGGGGTCTCGACAGCCCAGCCCTGGGCCAGGACGTCTCTCCCCATCACCTCCCCATCCCCCTACCTGGTCTCCTGCCCCCTCCCATCCTCCCACCATGAGACAGCCCAAGGGATCTTTCTAAATCCCAAACTCAGTAGTGCCTCCTCCCTGCTTGGAACCACCCATGGCTCTCCAAGTGCCCTTAAAGTCCAGGTTCTCATCATAGCCTGCAAATCCCTGGGAGGTCTGGCTCCTGGAGGCCCCTCAGCCTCCCTCTCAGCAACCCCTGACGCTCACCCCCACCCTGTGGTCTGCAGTCTATCATCCCCTGAACTGCTTCCAGGCCTTTCCCACTCTGCTCCCCATGCTCTGGGCATGCCCACAGGCACAGCACTCCACCCTGCCGGCCCCACCCCCGTTGGTCTTCCAGGTCTTCAGCTCAGACACCTCCTCCTCCAGGAAGCCCCCCCTGACACTCAAGCTGGGTCAGGTCCTTCTCCTGAGTTCCTCGACCTCAGCTCTGCCCACTCTGGGTGGTCACTGTCTAGAGATTTGTCTCGCCACTGGACTGTAAGCCCTGGAAGGGCTGGGCCAAGGCCACCCCGCGGTCACAGATGGGTCCCAGCACCACCCAGCAGGGCAGGCCCAGGGCAATGGATCAAGGAACGTGTGTGGAATAAGTGACACGTGGGCAGACTCGTTATCTCCATATCCTCCCTCGCTGTACCCGGCCACCTCCACTCATTCGTCGACAGACATTCACTGAGCAGCTACTGGACATCAAGCTCTGTTGAATGAAGCCTGGACTCCAGAGACATGAAGAGAAGGACAGGCCCCGACTCAGGAAGCTGGCGGTCTAGGGGGAGGCGACGTAACCTGGCCACGCACTGCGCTGAGCGCTTCACGTTTCTCAACTTACCTGATCCTCACAACGGTTCTGTGGGGGCAGCGCTCTGAGCGTTCCCATTTTACAGATAAGAAAACTGAGGCAGGGACACCTGGGTGGCTCAGCGGTCTAGCGCCTGCCTTGGGCTCAGGGTGTGATCCTGGGGTCCCGGGATCGAGTCCCGCATCAGGCTCACTGCGGGGAGCCTGCTTCTCCCTCTGCCTGTGTCTCTGCCTCTCTGTGTCTCTCATGAATAAATAAATAAAATCTTTTTTAAAAAAAGAAAAAGAGGGCAGCCCAGGTGGCTCAGTGGTTTAGCGCCGCCTTCTGCCCAGAGCGTGATCCTGGAGACCCGGGATCGAGTCCCACGTCGGGCTCCCTGCGTGAAGCCTGCTTCTCCTCTGCCTGTGTCTCTGCCCCTCTCTCTCTCTCTCTCTCTCTCTCTGATGAATAAATCAATAAAATCTTTAAAAAAAGAAAACAGGCATCAGAGCCTAACACCTGGCTCTCTCTCCTATTCATTCTGATCCGTCAAGGACCAAATGTCACCCAGGGCTGCGACCGTGTTGGGGTCCATGTGTCCAAGCAGAGAGAGGGCTCTGCCTTAGGAGAGGGCACCGCTCACAGGAGAGAGAGAGAGAGAGAGAGATCGCTAAGGTTGGAACTCCAGGCACTGTGTTGAGCAGCCCGATTTGGAAGAGACCAGTGTCCTCGTTGGGGACTAGGAGCCCCGGGACTCCTTCATCCTCTCCACCCAAGCTCTGCCCCCCAAGGCTCACTGCGGACCCCCACTCCCTTCCTCTGAGTCCCCAGCACCACTCGATTCTCAGGGCTGTGGCTCCTCATCACACAAACGAGGAAGTGGCTGTCTGGGGAAGGAAATGGGCTGGCCCATGACCAAGACTGATTATGATTCATGGGGAAAACCCTTCCCTCCCGAACTCAACCCCTTTGTAGGCAGGGGGCACTGCCCTCTGAAAGAGTCCGTCTGGCGGGCCTGCTGCAGAGGTGTAGCCCCTGACGGCCCTGCGGGCCTCCTTTATCTGCTAACCTCCCTGGGGTGGCATGGAAGATTTCGCTTGTGGAAAGCATCCCGCTGCTGGAATCAGCATTTCAAAAACATCGAGCCCTTTTGGGGTCCTGGCACGAGGAAACTTTCGGGGGTGTCGAAGGTGCTCTAAAACGAGATCTGGTGGTGGCTGCGGAAAATGAACTCTGTGCTATGAAAATCCTGCCCCAGGGGCACCTGGCTGGCTCAGTTGGTCGAGCGTGCCACCTTGATCTCGGGGTCGTGAGTTCAAGCCCCACGTGGGGTGCAAAAATTACTTTAAAAATCCCTAAATAAAAGAAGAAGAAAAGAAAGAAAGAAAACTATGCCCCAGTGAAGCTAAGAATGAGATGATGTTTATGAGACTGGAAATCTGAATACTGACTAGGTATTTGAAGATATTCAGGAAGTGTTTTTTGTTAACATTTTCACGTGTTAGGTAAAAATATGACATTGTGTGGTTTTCTTAATGAGTCCCTATCTTTTAGGGATATAGGCTGAGGCATCTATGAGTAAGACGATAAGAGGCTTGGAAGTTGCTTTCAAATACTATAGGTCAGGGGTAGCTAGGGAAAGAGCAGCAAGATTGGAGGGAGCTGGGAAATGTGTGGAATTTGGAAATTTTCCAAAATAAAGTTATTTTTTTTAAAAAGTGGGGCACTTGGGTGGCTCTCAGGTGATTGTGCGTTTGCCTTTGGGTCAGGTCACGATCTAAGGATCCTGGGATCGAGCCCCACATCGAGCTTCCTGCTTAGCAGGGAGTCTGCTTCTCCCTCTGCCTCCCCCCACCCCCATGTTCACGCCCACACTCTCTCTCTCAAATAAATAAAATCTTTTTTTAAAAAAAGTTATTAAATTGTTTTTACATAACTCTAAATCCAAATCTACTCCCTTCCCATATTCCTGCTGGATAAAATGAGGCTCGAGAAAGACAGGACATCTAGCCAGGTTTCTGCTCAGGGCCTTCTGGACCTTTGGGGGCCCCCAGAGAACCTGACCTTCTCTCTCTGCTCCCCTCCATCCTCCCTAACTCCAGAAAAGCCCAGCTTCTCACACTTACCAACTCAGCCCCCCGCAACCCCTCCTTCCAGACCTAGATCCTTCTCTTCTGTGGCTCGTTGGCTCTCTTACCCTAAGCTGGGCCTTACCATCACCCCACTCCCCTACAAAGGGCCATCTTGCACCCAAAGTCCTACTTCCCAGGTCCCCTGCTCCCTCTGCAACCACCTCTTCCCCCTGCCCCCTCCGTCACTCAGCCACCTTGCTGTCCTCACACTCACCAAAGACCTTCCTGCCTCAGGGCCTTTGTACTTGCTGTGTCTGCTGCCCCAAACACCCTTCCCCCAGATGTCCCCAGACCCTGCGTCATCTCCTTCATCTCCTTCAGGTCTCAGCTCACATGTCTCTTCAGAAAGGCCCTTCCTGACCTCCCTAGCTAAAAGAGCAACAACCCCCGTCACTTCTACCCTCTGGCCCTCCTTTATTTTTTTATAGCAGTTATCTCTCCGCGACATGATATGATCTATCAGTTTTTCGATTAGCATTGCTCTCCCTCCAACAGGATTACACCCCACAAGGAAAGGGATGCACGGTCCGCAGGTAGTTGGTGCTCAATAAATATTTGTCTAATGGTTGAAGGACTTGGAAAAACCCCGGGTGGACTAGGCGAGAGAGAGAAGGGGGGGTGGGCAGGGGATCCTGGCAGAGGGAAGGGCCTGTGCAAAGGCTTGCCGCTCTCTCCTCCAATGCACTCGTCCCGCCCCACAGGGCAGCTCAGGTGCTCTCCCCCGGGTGAGGACTGCAGGGCATCTGGGGTCCTTTCTCCCCAAGGACAGCCTCCCCAGGACCGAGCCCAGACCTCGCCTGGCAGGCGGGCACAGGAAGCCACACCCTGAGGTCAGGTCCATGAGTAAATATTGCAGCACCTAGGCCTCCCCTCACAGATAAGGGGGGGCGGGAGGGTCAGAAACCTGCTTTGGCCTCACCGAGGGAACCGCTCCAGCAGCCCCTGGGCTCCAAGGTCTCTGCCGGGGAGGATGGGACAAGGGTCCGCCACAGGGGCCCAGGCCAGTTTCCATCTAACAAATACTGACTAAGCCCAAGTGGGCGGGATCCCAGGCTGGAGACAGAGGGACAGGGCCCCAGGCCGGCTCCCCAGGGAGCTATTGACGTGGCTGGCCAGATAAGAGGGCTGACAAAACAAGATCAGGGAACCTTGTCCCCAGCCTGCCTTTGCTGGGTGGAGAAGATAAGGCTTGCCCACTGCAACCCCCTGAGGCAACGGCCCCAAGCCTCAGTTTTCTGGGCTGCAAAATGGATCCTCCAGGAGGGAGGGGGCACCCGATGACGTCATGGGTAAAACTGACAATGTCAAAAGGAATAAGAGCATCCGTGGAAACTAGATCCAAGGCCCAGCCAATTCCCCCCTCCCGGGTGGGGCCCGCGCCATCCCAGAAAGAACGCGAGCTACATACGCAGCAGAAGACATCCTGGCCTCACATGAAGAAAAGCACAAAAAAAGAAAAAAAAAGGTGAAATGCATTTACTTAACCCAACATATGCGAAATGTTATCATCTCTCTTTTTTTTTAATGTTTATTTTATTTTATTTATTTATTCATAGAGACACAGAGAGAGAGGCAGAGACACAAGCAGAGGGAGAAGCAGGCTCCATGCAGGGAGCCCGACGTGGGACTCGATCCTGGGTCTCCAGGATCACGCCCCGGGCTGAAGGCGACGCTAAACCGCTGAGCCACCCGGGCTGCCCAAATGTTATCATCTCAACATGGAATCAATATAAAAAATGAGGGCAGCCCGGGTGGCTCAGCGGTTTAGCGCCACCTTCAGCCCAGGGTATGATCCTGGAGACCCGGGATCGAGTCCCACGTCGGGCTCCCTGCATGGAGCCTGCTTCTCCCTCTGCTTGTGTCTCTGCCTCTCTCTTGCTCTCTGTGTCTCTCATGAATAAATAAATAAATAAATCTTAAAAAAAAAAGGATGATCTATTTTTATTTTTACATTCTTTTTTTTTTTTTTTTTTTTTTTTTTTTTGGTTTGCAATAAGCCCTCAGTATTTGGTGTGGTCATTTTACTCACAGCTCATCTCAATTCGGATAAGCTAGTGAAGCTAGTGGCTCGTGGCTACCTGGGACACAGCTGGACTATTGCAATCCCCTGCCAGGGCCTCCCAGCACAGACCCTCACTCCCCACTCCTCTGTTACCCACAATGAAGCCAGAAGTTTCTATTAACACCAGAGCCCCCATCCCTTCTCTGCTCAAAGTGCTCTCATCGCTCTGGTCTCAGAGTAAAAGCCAAAGTCCTCCCATGGCCCACGAGGCCCTTCAGGATCGCTGCCCCCCCCCCCCCGGTTCCCTCACTGGCCCCTCCACTCTTCCCTCCGCTCACTGAAACACTCCTGCCTCAGGACCTTTGCACTTGCTGTGTCCTGGGGAATGCTCTTCCCCCAGATTCAGCATGGCTCCCTCATTAAGTCTCTACTCCAGGGTTGCCCCCTACAACATCTTCTCACTGCTGGACATAAGCCAGTGCCCAAGCCACCTCTACTCCCTCCCCTGCTTTCTTTTTTCCCATGGCATTATCCCCACCTGACATAAAGTTATATGCATTTGTGTTTATTTGTCTATTGATTATCTCCCCAAACCAAAGGTCAGTTCCGTGAGGCAGCGATTTTTTTTATTTTTTTATTTTTATTTATTTTTTAATTTTTTTTTTTTTTTTTTTTTATTTATGATAGTCACAGAGAGAGAGAGAGACAAGCAGAGACACAGGCAGAGGGAGAAGCAGGCTCCATGCACCGGGAGCCCGACGTGGGATTCGATCCCGGGTCTCCAGGATTGCGCCCTGGGCCAAAGGCAGGCGCCAAACCGCTGCGCCACCCAGGGATTCCGAGGCAGAGATTTTTGTTCCACTAATGACCGTAGCTTAACGCCTGGCACAGTGCCTGGCACATACTAGGTACTCAAGAAATGTCTGTTGACTGGTGAGGGAACAGTGGCACCCATGTACCCAGAGCCCACTCAGGTCCGGCACTGAGCCCCCCTCTCAGAGGAATCCCAGGGAGGTCAGTGTCGTGATCCCCCACTACCCATTGCACAGAGAGGCACAGGCCTCTGCCCGGGATCACCTGGTCCACTTTCTGCCCAGCTCTGGGCCTGGCATACAGCAGACACTCAAGAAACTTCGGCTTTCAAAGGACTCAAGGATCCAGGCTCACGTTCAGGAGCATCAGAGGAGAGGCAGGGAGGTGGGAGGGTGCAGGTGGATCCGGAAAGGCAAGGACAGCAGAGAGCCATCAGCACGACGCCACCAAGGCAGGGAGCCATGGCAGAGTCTGGACAACAGCCTGGATGTGTCTCAGTCCTCCCAGAGACACGGCCTCCTCACATCCTCAACCAGATAGCAAATCACCAGAAACCCGGGCCTCCCTGGGGACTCCTCTCTGTCATCCACACCTGGTGTCGGCTTCCACAAACACTGTTTGAACCCCAACTCTGAGCTGGGCAGCAATGGGGACACAGTAGTGACCACAACAGCCCAGGGCCTGCCTTCCTAGGACTCATAGTCCAGATGGGGAGACAGGCTCACCCTTTGACTGGGAGGACCCAGGGTGGTCAGGACTGGGACTGGGGATCCCAGGGTGTACCTAGCCCAGCCTGAGAGTCCAGAGGGCTTCCTGGAGGAGGCAGGCAATGAAATAGAGCAGAGGAAAGCAGGGATCTGCTGGCCGGAGAGGGCATAAGTGAGGCGGAATAACTGGAGCACAGAGTTCCCAGGAGGAAGGGGTGTCCATGAGGCTGGGCAAGTAGGCAGGGGCCAGGCCATGCAGAGCCTCGTGGGCCACGCCAAGAAGCTGGGCTTTCTCCTGTGGGCACTGGGGAGTCATGGCAGGTTCTGAGCACATGGAAGGAGGGAGGGTGAGACCAGGCCCATGGACCTGGGAGGATCTCCTGGGGGAAGCCAGATGAGGAGCAGGGTGATGCCTGGACCAGGGCAGGGAGGACAGGGAGAAAGAGAAAGAGCAGGTGCCACAGGGTGTGGCGTGCTAGGGGGAGAGAGGAGGGAAGTGTCAGGGACACAGTCCTGGGTCTCTCTGTCCCAGTGACAGGTGAACGGTGGCGCCATCCCTGATAAGAGGAGGAACAGGTCTGGGGGAAGATGCCAAGGTCAGTTTAGGACAAGGTGAGTGAGAGGTGCCCAGGGGACATCTGGGGGGAGGCATCCTGAATGGGCTCGGGAGAGGCCTGGGTCAGGACAAAGAAGGATGAGGTGAGGTTGCAGGTGGGGTGGGGGGAACAGGAGGCGCCAGGGCACCCACACTTCCCGCCACTCCCCCATCAGAGCCCCGCCCTGCAAGGGTAGCTCAGGACAGGATGCAAACTAGGAAGAGCAAACCAGGACAGGGGAGCCACTGGTACGGCCCTTGCCCAGATGCAGGCCGCTGGGGCCTGAGAAGGACCAGCGCCCAGAACCATCAAGAGATCAATATAACACATTTGTCGAAAACACTTTCCCCAGATCCCCCACGGCATCTGCCAACCTCACCTTTCCAGAAACACCTCCCCTGATCCCCTCCTCCAGCTCCAATTTAAAAATTGGGTGGCTCAGCAGTTGAGCACCTGCCTTTGGCTCAGGGCATGATCCTGAAATCCGGATCGAGTCCCACATCAGGTTCCCTGCGGGGAGCCTGCTTCTCCCTCTGCCTCTGTCTCTGCCTGTATGTGTATGTGTGTGTGTCTCTCATGAATAAATAAATAAATCTTTAAAAAATAAAATAAAATAAAATAAAAATCACAAATGCGGGGACACCTCAGTGGCTCAGCAGTCTGCCCTCAGCTCAGGGAGTGATCCCAGGGTCCTGGGATCAAGTCCCACATGAGGCTCCCCGTAGGGAGCCTGCTTCTCCCTCTGCCTCTCTCTCTGTGTCTCTCTCATGAATAAATAAATAAAATTTAAATAATTACATATGAAAATCACAAACCCCCTTCCTGGCTTTATTTTTCCCCATTTACGTCCATCCAACATAATATTTTGTTTGTTTACCCACGAACGTCAGCCCCACCAGCACCCAGGACACTGTCCGGCAGACAGGAGATGCTCTTGCAATATTTGTTGAGTAAAACAGCCCTACGAGGTGGGTGCTGTCATCATTCCCATTTCACAGATGAGGACGCTGAGGCCCAGCGGGTTCCATGACTTGCCCCGGGTCGTGGAGGTAGGGGACAGTGGACCAGGTCCCGTGCCTACACTTTTCATAATAGTAACACCAAGCAGACCTCGCCCTGGGGGCCCGTTCTGCCGGCTGCTGGCCAAAGGCCTGACACGGAGCAGCTCACCAACTGCTCTCAGGGTCTCCACCATCCCGGCTTTTCAGAGCAGCACGCGGAGACTCAGCAAGGGGCTGCCTCCAGCCCCGCTTCGCCCAAGTGCAGAGCCAAGGTCAAACCCGGACGCTTCTCTGGCCCCAAACTCTCCACGCACACACCTGACAGACAGGGCTGTCAAGGCCGAGAAGGGAAGAGGGAACGTGGGTTTCTTAGCCCCATACGGGGGCCGGTGGGAGCAGAGCCCCAAAGAGAGTGAGTAGCCGCCCAGCCTCCTTCCTTCTGTGTGGCTTTGCACACAGAACAGGGTTCAAATTCCCTCTCCCTGCAGGACCTTGGGCAAGTCAGAGCCTGTGGCCAGTGCCTCAGTTTCCCTCTCTGCAAACAGTGCCCACCTGGGGGGACATCCCCTGAAAGGACAAGCTGACAGTCACCCACGGTGCCAAGGCCAGGAAACGACAGTCGCTGGTTTTATTCCTCAGTGACCCCCACATTGCCAGGGAGGCCGAGGTGTGGGCCCCGAGTAAGAACTGCCCTAAAATCTTTCCCCCGCGCCTCCTCCTCCTCCCTGGCGACCTGGTTCTTCTCCTGGTACCAGACCCGGGCCCTCAGCACAAAGAAGGTTAGGCAGCGCCCCAGGAGGCCTGGCCGGGTCGTGGCCCCTGGCCCGTGCCTGCCACACCTGCTCTGGTACCCAAATGGGGCCCCAGATCCTTGGTGACTCGATCCCTCCAAATTCAGGTGATCTCCCCCGGCTCCAAATCACCGAACCCTCCCAGGTCCCGCGCCAGACGGAGCCAGGTCCCCACCAGGAAGGGCCTCGGAGCACTGGGACGCCACCACCGCCGTCTTCAAGACCAAGTTGGGGGCGAAAGATGGCTGTGACCGGGTGCAGCTGGCTCCTCCTCAGTGGTGAGCAAGAATGGAGCCCCCCACAACCTCAGCCCACTGGGGGGAAGGGTGGGGATCCCTGGGACCCGGAGAGGGAAGGTGGGAGCCAGCACCCAGCATGCTGTGTAGGGAGGGCATCGTTTGCTCCTCCAGGAGGCACCCAGCGTGGGGCTGGCCAGGGACGGCCACCCAGAGAGGTTTGTAGGGTGAAACTCAGAAATTTCTGGAATCAGGGCGTGAGCTCAAGCAGAGGAGCCGCTGATCCTGCTCGCTCGCTCGGTGTGGCAGAGCCATACTGAGCCACGGAAGCTTGGCCGGGGTGAGCTCTAGCCAGCAGCTCGGCCTCTCCCTGGGATGTGGCTTTGGGCAGGTGCCTTCCCCTTCTCGTCCTATTTCCCCGTCTACGAAACGGGCTAAACTCACAGGGTCGTTTGAAGGTCATAACAAGCAACATTGGCTAGCGCCGACTGTGCCACGGGAGCTGTTGGTAACGTTGCCCGTGTGTTCACCACCACCCTAGGCAGGAGGCCCACTCATGACCCCCCACTTCATAGACGAGAAATCGGAGGCTCAGAGAGGGGAAGCCAGCAGCCGGGGTCACACAGCCAGTAGCAGCAGGGCCGAGTGCTACACCCAGAGCACTCACCCCTAGCCCTAGCTTTAGCAGTCTGGAAAGTACCAGAAACCAGGCCAGGCATGCCAGCACTTCTTCCCTGAGAACTGCCATGGACACCCATTCCAGGCCTACACACACACACGCATACGCACGCACACACGCACATGCACACATACATGCACACGTACAATTCCAACCCAAGCAGCCCTGACCAGCTAGGCAGGTTTGGGGCTTATCTGTCGGGGTTGAAAGGAAAGGGGTGGAGTCAATTCATCACACCCCTACTTTCTGCTGTGGTCAGACCTGGAGAGGCAGAGAGCTGAGCCGGGGCCTAGATGAGCCCGCCTGATTGTGAAAGCCTCGGTCTGGTGACTCTCAGGACGGGAAAACCCTCTGGGCCCCATGCAATCCAGAGTTCTTGCAGGCTGAGCACGTGCTACACACTCGTGTGCAAGGCTTTCTGCCAGATTCTTGGCACGGCCCGACAAATTCAATCCTCAGGCCCACTCCAGACCCTGCACCTGGCCAGCACTTATTGAGCACTTACTGTATACCAGGAACACGTGTGCCAGGAGTGCACGTCTCCTCCTTCACTGAACGAAGGCAGTGGTCAAGCCGACCTCATCCGGGCCCTCTGGCTCCTTTTCCTCAGCCACTTTTCTGAGCGTGGGGGCCGAGATCTCCATCACCCCCGAGCCCGCCCAGCCAGCTGAGGGGGACAACGTGACGCTGGCCGTCCACGGGCTTTTGGGGGAGCTGCTTGCCTACAACTGGTACGCGGGACCCACTCTCAGCCTGACTTACCTGGTGGCCAGCTACATTGTGAGCACGGGCGACGAGACCCCTGGCCCGGCCCACACAGGGCGGGAGGCTGTGCGCCCCGATGGCAGCCTGGACATCCAGGGCGTCCTGCCCCGCCACTCGGGCACCTACATCCTGCAGACTCTCAACAGGCAGCTGCAGACGGAGGTGGGCTACGGACACTTGCAGGTCTATGGTGAGACACCCCACCCCCGGACTCCCCTCTGCCGCAGCCAGCCTTCCCACCTCCTTCCCAGTCCCTCTATAAAAAAAATAAATAAATACATAAAAAGAAGGTAAAAATTTAAAACCAAAAAAAAGACAAAATAACAATAAAATTAAAATGCTCACCTCCTTCAGGATGGCTTCCAGGATTACCTCTTATCCCATTCTTTGCCCCTCCGGCGGGGTACAGGGACACCACCAGGATCCAGCCATGCCCCTCGACCTGGGGAGGGGGGTGGCCGGGGAAGCAGGCAGTGCCCGGCCCCCTCCCCCTCTGTCTCTTGCCCCACAGAGATCCTGGCCCAGCCCGTGGTCATGGCCAACAACACGGCACTGGTGGAGCGCCGAGACACCCTACGCCTGATGTGCAGCAGCCCCAGCCCCGCTGAGGTCCGCTGGTTCTTCAACGGCGAAGCCCTGCCCATCGCCATCCGCCTTGGCCAGTCCCCCGATGGCCGGGTGCTGACCCGGCATGGCATCCGCAGGGAGGAGGCTGGAGCCTACCAGTGTGAGGTCTGGAACCCGGTCAGTGTGAGCCGCAGCGAGCCCATCAACCTGACCGTGTACTGTGAGTCCTCCTGGCCCCACTAGAAACACCCAGTGCCCAAATCTCATAGATGGGTAAACTGAGGCCAGGAGAGGGCACCCGAGGGCACACAGTGGGTCAGTAGATGAGCTGGGCTTAGGAGCCAGGGATCCCTCTTAAAATGCACTTGACCCATTGCCAAAGGACAAAAAACCACCCTAGAAATGGAATAATCCTTCAGTCTGAAGCAGTACCTGCAGGAAAGGACACAGGACTGGTTGGTTTTGAAAGGGAGGCGGGAAGGGAGTGGTGGGTGGGAGGGGAGGTAAAATTTAAAAATGTAACCAAAGCACGGAGTCATTCCCAGGGGCAGCAGATATGCAGTGTGGAATCCGGGGCAAATAAATCACAGAGGTACGCAAGGGCCGCTAATGTAGAAAAACTTAGAGCCTAGAATCCTACCACCAGGGAATGCTGGATTTAAGAAGCACTGAATTCTAGACTCTGAGAATCCTAGAAACTCTAGAAGCAGAAATTCTTAGAACCTTAGAATTGAATTCTAAAATCTTAGAGCCACCCAAACCTAGAATTTTAGAAACATAGATTTCTAGAATCTTAGAATCCTAGAACCTAGAAGCACTGACTCTTGCATTGACTAGAAGCATTGACCCTTGGAGCCCTAGAATTCTAGAATCTTAGAGTGACTTACGAGAAACTGATAGTCTAGTCTTCTTCTTCTTCTTCTTCTTTTTCTTCTTCTTCTTCTTCTTCTTCTTCTTCTTCTTCTTCTTCTTCTTCTTCTTCTTCTTCTTCGGCCATAGATTTCGAAAATATCTTGAAATTTGGTCTGGCCCAACACCCTCTCTTTACAGAAGAGAAAACAGATTCCCTGAAAGGGGAAAGTGATTCTCGGGATCCTAGAGCAAGTTAGAGATCTGTGTGGGATCCAGAAAAGACCAGAGCTTCCTCCCTCCACAAGTCCCCAGGGGCCCAGCCTGGTGGAGAGGAAGCCAGGGACTCGCCTGTCCCTCTACTGCCCCGTGTCTCTCTCCCTCCTGCCCCCACAGTTGGCCCAGAACGCGTGGCCATCCTCCAGGATTCTACTGCCCGCACAGGCTGTACCATCAAGCTTGACTTCAATACATCCCTCACCCTGTGGTGTGTGTCCCAGTCCTGCCCAGAGCCCGAGTACGTGTGGGCCTTCAACGGGCGTGCCCTCAAGAACGGGCGAGACCACCTCAACATCAGTAGCATGACAGCGGCCCAGGAGGGCACGTACACGTGTATTGCTAAGAACCCCAAGACCCTGCTTTCCGGATCTGCCTCAGTGGTGGTCAAGCTCACCGGTGAGTTGCCCCCGGCCTGACCACCACCCGCTCCCCCATGGAGGCCCAGGTGGACCGCGAAGGTTTGGCCACTCCTCCAACAGTTAGGGCACCATTGGCCCACCAGATCATTGGAAATTAAGAGATTCTCAACCCATCCTTTGGCCAAGTGACAAAGTGGCATGTCCGGTGGTCCTCCCCTCTTCATTTGGGGGACAGAAGGAGACAGCCCATATCCTGTCACTCGGAAAACAAAGAATGAATCAGACTCTTCCCTGAGGGGTGACAACGTGAGAAGGGAGCCACCTTGTCCGCACTGTGCAGGAGCAGAGCGGGAAAACATTCAGACGTCCCTTTGTGTGAGCGCCCCCCCCCTTCTAAATCCAGCCCGCCACAGCTGCCGAGGGCCTTGGCCCATCCCCTCCGCGCAGACAGCTGAACTTCTGTGCAGCCAACTAGATGATGCAGTGATCTGGCCCAGATGACTGTGTGTGTACACGCACAGGTGCACACACACATACACACACGGAAAATCACAGCCAGTTGTTGGCAAGTGGAAAAACACAGCCAGGGAGGCATTGCCTTGCCCCTGTCCTTAGACAGCCTGGGGACTGGGGGTAGTATAGACACAGCTGGTGTTTTGAGAGCTATCAGGATCCTCAGGGGACACTTTCTCATCCCCTGGGGATGGTGGCTTTGAACATGAAGGCCTCGTTAATTCTGCCTTGGTTCCTTCCCAAGCGGCCACTATCCCCCAGGGACAGTGGGAACAGTCCTGCCCTCCTTCCCTCCCCCTCCCTCCTACTAACAGGCTGGGTCTCATCCAAAGGGTGGATACTCTTTCACCCAAAGCAGAAATGGCATCCCCAGAGGTAAGTGTACCTCCTGCCCCACCCCACCTGGGGCAGCTGGTCTTGGCAAGAGACAGGGGGGTGTACCAGATGACCTCAGGTGCTGCCCCAAGTCCTGCCCGTACAGGCCAAGATGGGGGGTGTCGAAGTGTGCAGGTATGTGCAGGGAGTGGGTACAGCGCCCCCAAGGGCCTCTTAAACTGTCAGCAACCCTGTGGCAGGTGCCAGGGAGAGACAGAGGAAAAGGAAACCACCCTGCCCCCATCTGGGGGAGACTCTGATCTGATGGAGGAGATATGGTCTCTGCTCTTGGAGAGATGATCCTGGAATAGGGAAGCATGACTTCCTTATTCAAGGAACTGCCAGTCAGAGCGAAGAGGCAATGCCTCACACTCCATGGACTTTCAAGCAGTGATGGAGGAGACATGACATGCACCCTCAGTGAGCTTCCAGTCAGATGGAGGAGACAGTCCACACTTGGGGGAGATTTGGTACTCTGATGGGAGAGATGTGGTCTTGAGGAGACATGGTCTTTTTTTTTTTTTTTTTGAGAATTCCTAGTCTGATGGGGGGAGACACAGTTCCCACCTCTGCGTTACTCCCAATCTGATGGGGGAGTACAAGCCCCCCCACTTTCTAGGAATTTCCAGTCTGATAAGATAGGCATGCTCCTATCCAACCTCTGAGGTCCCCAGCCTGATTGGAGAGACCCAGCCTAATAATCTGGAATTCCAAATCTGATGGAAGAGACATGGCCTCCCACCCTCTGGAATCTTTTGATTTGATAAGAAACTATATAGCCCCCACATTCTGAGACCTCTTGGTTTGATAGAAGAGATACGGCCTGGGGTATACAAGTCTCAACTCTCTGGTAAGGGAAACAGGGCCCCCATATTTTGAGAATTTTCAGTCTCATAGGGGAGATACAATGCCCCCCCCCCATATTCTAGAATTCCCAATCTGATAGGGGAGACATGGTCCCTGTATTCTGAGAACTTTCGATCTGATGGAGGAGACATGGTTTGACTCTCTAGGGTCATCTAGTTAAATGGGAGAAATATCCCCCAAGGGCCGGAAATTCCTAGTCTAATGGGGGAGTGATGGCTCCCATCCTTTGGGGTCTCCCAGTCTCATGGGGGAAGACACAGCTCCCTGGTAGGCATTGTTGGGATACAAAACCGACCTCCACTATCACACAAGTCAGCTCCTTCCTCTGTCTCCTTCCCAGCACCTCGCACGGGGGGAGCACCAGCCAGTTGTGGGGAGGCATGGAGGAGCCAGCTGAGGGGAGGAGGGGGATGCCATACCCAGTGCAGGCCAGGCTGACCCAGCCCCCTCACTGTTTCCTCAGCGGCAGCAGTTGCCATGACAATTGTGCCTGTGCCGACCAAGCCGATGGAGGGCCAGGACGTGACACTGACCGTACAGGGCTACCCCAAGGACCTGCTGGTCTATGCCTGGTACCGCGGGCCTGCCTCCGAGCCCAACCGGCTGCTCAGCCAACTGCCGTCAGGGAACTGGATCGCAGGCCCCGCACACACAGGCCGGGAAGTGGGCTTCGCCAACTGCTCACTGCTGGTGCAGAAGCTGAACCTCACGGATGCTGGCCGCTACATGCTCAAGACCGTCACATTGCAGGGCAAGACAGAGACGCTGGAAGTGGAGCTGCAGGTGGCCCGTGAGTGTATCAGAGGGGGCAGAGGGGGTCTCTTTTCAGATAGAGGCTTCCAAGAGGAGGCTTTGCCTCCTCCATAGGCTGGGAAACATAGATCGAGGTGGATATGCCTACCCATCACACTGCAAGAAGGGACTTAGTCTCCTCCATCTGACTTGGGGATCTCCAAATGGAGTTCTTTCCTCTTCCATCAAACTGATGACCTAGACTAGGGGTAGATAGGCCTCCTCCATCAGACTGAAGGCCACTACAGGGGGCTTCCGTGCCTTCTCTCTCATACAAGAGGTTCACCAGACTGAAGGTTTTAAAAGAAGAGACATAGTCTGAGAGTAGGGCATCCTTTTTCCTGCAGATGGGTAGACTCTAAAACACAGGAGATATTGTCTCTGCTACTATATTGGGAAAATGGGCTAATGATGGGAGTTTACCTCCCCCATCAGACTAGATGTATAGAATGAAAGTGGATCATACCTCCCTCTTTAGACTGGGAGATCCTAGACTATTGGAATTGTGCCTCATTCTTTGCATTACAGTAAGAGTATGAACAGAATTTCTACCATCAGAGGGTGGAATTTTTTCATAAAGTGAAATCCTCCATTAGGATAGAGGCTTCTAGATGGTAGGAATTGCATCTCTGCCCTCAGACAAGGCGTTTCCAATGTTCAAGAACAATGTCTCTTCCAACAGCCTGTGAATTTTCCCGATGTTGAAGACTATGGCTTGCCCATCAGAGTAGGGACTCCCAGAGTCAGGGACCATGTCTCTTCCATCAGACTGGGAGCTCCCAGAGTCAGGGACCATGTCTCCTCCATCAGACTGGGAGCTCCCAGAGGCAGGAAACATGTCTCCTCCATCAGACTGGGAGCTCCCAGAATCAGGGATAAGGTCTCCTCTATCAGATTAGGGGCTCCCAGAGTTAAAGACCATGTCTCCTCCATCAGACTGGGAGCTCCCAGAGTCAGGGACCATGTCTCCTCCATCAGACTGGGAGCTCCCAGAGTCAGGGACCATGTCTCTTCTATCAGACTGGGGGCTCCCAGAGTCAAGGACCATGTCTCTTCCATCAGACTGGGAGCTCCCAGAGTCAAGGATCATGTCTCCTCCATCAGACTGGGAGCTCTCAGAGTCAGGGACCAGGTCTCCGCCATCAGACTGGGGGCTCTCAGAGTCAGGGACCAGGTCTCCTCCATCAGACTGGGCATCCCTGGAGATCCAAGAGGCCATGTCCCTAGGACAGGTTTCATCACATTAGACCAGGACACTGAATGACACTGGGAACTAGGTCATTCTCCAGTCTGGAGTCTCACCTCCCACCATCAGACCAGACACTTCTGGAAGCCCTAAGTCAGGGATGGCATCTCCCAGCTCAGATGTGAAGCTTCCAGGATCAGAAATCAATCACTGCCAGGTACCCCCTAGACATCCTCTTCATCAAACGCTGGTCCTGGGGCAGTGCTGGAGGTAGAATGCTCTGCGATGGCAGCAGGCGACCCCCCTAAAGGCTCGGAATTCCTTTTCACCCTGTCTCTCTCCTCACAGTCAACCTCCCTCCCCCGCATGAGGACCAACGCCACCTTCCTGAACCTGAACCTGACACAGGCTGAGCGTGGGGCGGGTGGGGCTGTGGGAGGCTGGGGGTGGGCAGGGGAGCACGAGGGGTGGGGGCACTGGGAGCTGGTCCTCTACCTCCCTGACAGCTTTTTCCACCCTTTTGCCCCATGCCCCCCTCAGCCCTGGAGTAGCAGCACAGCTGTGACCGTGGGGACCTCCGGAGAGAAGAACTCTTCACACCGTCCTCCGTCCTCCCCGTCTCCTCCCTCTCAGTGGAGGACCACTCGCTCCCAGTGAGGATGCCGGATTGATCGTGGTCAGCTGCTCTCCTGCTTCCACGCTAGAGTTAGAACGGACAGGGCCCTACTCCTTCACTGAGTTGTTGGAGAACCACAGAGGCCATAAATGTCCTGGTGAACACATGTATGTGTCAGCCTCTCCTTCTATGATCGCCAACCCTGCCATATCCTGGTGGCCACACTCACCTCCTTTCCTACCTGGGGTTATTCTCAGTTTAGGTGCATGCATGCACAGGGATGCCTAAATGACAGTGAGGCAAGTCCCTACTGCTCAGTGTCAGGGCCTCAGGCTCTTCCCACCCCTCCTCAGGTTATAGCTGATGGTCCTGCTTCCCAGTGGGCCAAAGGCTCCCCTTTCCTGGGACACCAAACAGAGCTGGGTTCTGGAGGACATGGTCTTCCCCTATGCTGCACCTCACTCCACTGGGCCCGAAACAAGGCTGCTCAGGACAGGCAATGACCAAATTTCTTGTGAGGGGTTCCTTCTATTTAACCAAAGATGTTCCTTTTTGTCCTCCATTGTCCTGGGATTGCCCTCACCCCATGTCTCTCTCAAACATCACCTGCACAACCCTAAAAATATCTCCTGTATCTTCTAAATGCAAATGGGGTAGTGTGGGGATGAGGAATGGAGAGCAGGGGGAGTGGAAACCAGAGAAAGGGTGTCTTCTAACTCCTGTCACAGGCCCTACTCCGATGTCCCAGAGGAGACAGATTCTTAGTGTTGGTCAGAAATGGTGATCACAGACTCAGCTTGAAGAAGAAAGAAACATTTGGGCAGAAATAGAAAGGCTTACTAGAGAGATTGCCTAGAAACTTTCAAGAAAGACCCTTTCTGAGGACGGCCACGCTGAGACGGGATGGCGGGAGGTTAAAAAACAGAAAGAGAATTATAAAATCCAGATTATGATCCACCATTTGCCATGGATTCACTAGACCCTCAGTTTAAATACAAGCAAAAAGGTGGGCTTAGGATAGTTTAGAATTTTTTAATCATTTTGTTAGCCTCAGAACCCTTCAAATGCAAGGTCACATGGTAGGTGATATATTACTTGAAAAAGCAATGCAATGAAAGTAGATATCAAGTCAAAAGCTACAGCCCTCTCTCCCCCAAAGTTTATACACAGTTGAAAAAAAAATCTCAAATGTACATTAAATAAATCTTGCACTACAGAGGCAATTACAACGCAAAGTACCAAGGATCAGATGCCAGTGAACACACTAGATATAGAAACCTGTTGGATATGGCCAAAGCCACACTTGGAGGGGGAATGATAGCCTTAAAATGATTAAATACAATGGGAATATTAAAAATAAAAGAGTCTGAAGATGAAAAAAAAAAACAAAAAACAAAACAAAACAAGCTTTCCACTCAAGAAACTAGAAAACATTCACAAAATACACCAAAGAAAAAAAGGCAAGGCAAACACAACCCCAAAGGTAAAAGCAGAAGCGGTGGGGGATCCCTGGGTGGCTCAGCAGTTTAGCGCCTGCCTTCAGCCCAGGGCATGATCCTGGAGACCCAGGATCGAGTCCTGCATCAGGCTCCCTGCTTGGAGCCTGCTCTTCCCTCTGCCTGTGTCTCTGCCTCTGTGTGTGTGTGTGTCTCTCATGAATGAATAAATAAAATCTTAAAAAAAAAAAGCAGTAGTGGATGAAATATAAAACAAAACATAGAGTTAGTCAAGAAAACCTAAAGCTGCTTCTTTGTTGTTTTTTGTTTTGTTTTGTTTTTAATAATTTTTATTTATTTATGATAGTCACAGAGAGAGAGAGAGACAAGCAGAGACATAGGCAGAGGGAGAAGCAGGCTCCATGCACCGGTAGCCTGATGTGGGATTCGATCCTGGGGCTCCAGGATCATGCCCTGGGCCAAAGGCAGGCGCCAAACCGCTGCGCCACCCAGGGATCCCCTAAAGCTGCTTCTTTGAAAATGCAAATGGACTAGACAAACTTTTTGCAAGTGTGATAAGAAACAAAGAAGACTCATATCTACATATCTAATATCTAAAATAAAATAGGGGGCAGCCCCAGTGGCGCCCCGGTTTAGCGCCACCTTCAGCCCAGGGCATGATTCTGGAGTCCCAGGATCGAGTCCCTCATCGGGCTCCCTGCATGGAGCCTGCTTCTCCCTCTGCCTCTGTCTCTGCCTCTCTCTCTCTCTCTCTCTCTCTCTCATGAATGAATAAATAAAATCTTAAAAAAAAATTAAAATCTTAAAACAAATAAATAAAAGAGAAACTGGTCTGGTTGCAGTAGAAGGTTGGTTTCTGGGTAGATGCACAATAAGCATATACATCAGGGAAAAGAGTGGGGGGTACCTGTGAATAGCTCCCCAGCAGCCACTCAACTTTTCCTCTTTGGCGATGGCAAGCACTGCCTCCTGTGAAAGAATCTGAAACTGTCAGGTGCTCACTTTCCCAGAGGGCTGTGCGGCTGCAGGTGGCCATGTGACCAAGTGGTGGCCAGTGAAGGAAGGAGCCAGCCGGAAGTTCTGTCCACTGCTTCTGGCCCGGCTGAAGGAGGTGATGAGAGAGCTCCATGGAGTTCGAAAGCTCTTCTTACCAGGTTCAGTGGTCTCCAATATGAGGTTTCCAGGAAGTGCAGATAGACTTGGGCCCAGACTCTTAAACCCAACATCATGCAGGCCCCAAAATGGGAAATGGTGCCCATGCTCTACCCCTCCACCAAGTTCACATAAGTCAGAGAGACCTATTTAGGGCAGGTGCCTAGGCACCTCAGTTAGAATTTCTCTTCAGTGGCTAGGAAAAGATTGGACATAACTCAAGACAGGGAGAGAAGACGACAATATAAGATGAAGGAGAAACTGGTGAGAGGAACTTACGTGGACAAAGGGGTGTTTCTCTCTCACATGAAAAGTGCCCAGAAGCAGATTGTTCAGAACTGCAATCAGGGCTCCGTGGTGTCACTAGAGACACGGCCCCTTCTGGGTTTCCGCGCCATCGTTCTCAGCTTGGGGTTTCCATTCTCTTGGTCTCCTCGTGGTCCAAGATGGCTGCTGGAGCTGCCTCATCAGTGTCCCAGGCAGGAAGTGGGGGAGTGGGGGGAGGGGTGGACAAAAGGCAAACACAACCCCACACAGGTTATAGACTGTGCCCCTTTTAAGGAAACTTCCCCAGAGTCCCAGCCTACAGCTTCCACTTACACCTGACTGGCCCGTTCTTAGTCACATGGCCACCCCAGCTACAAGGGAGGCTGGGACATGTAGTCTTTCCCCTGAGGATATCTCTGCCCACCCCCTCCCCAAACAACTTCAGGGTCCTGATATCAAGGAAGAGAGGAAGAATGGATCCCAGGTGGGCAGCTGGCAGGCCCTGCCGTGTCAGACCTTGGAACTCCCACTTCCCCAGCTGGACAAAATGGCCTTTCTCATCTAAGTCCAAAGGGACATCACTACAGCCACGGGAGCAAGGATTTGGAAAAGACAGTGGTTGTGTTCAACTGGGGGTTGCTTTGTGCAGTGCAGAATGAGGCCAGCCGGAGGGATGCAGTGGAGGGAGCCAGGGAGGACGCAGCTCAGGTTTCTAGGTCATTCGGATCTCCTATCCTCAGGAGGTGGAGGCTCACATGTCCCTAGAACCAAAGCTCCTGTCCTTCTAGGCATTTCTGGGCTCTTGAACTGAATCCTTCAGGAGGTCCAATCCCCTTCTGTTAACAGTCCAGGAAAGAGGGGCACCTGGGTGGCTCAGTGGTTGAGCGTCTGTCTTTGGTTCAGGTTGTGATCCCAGGGCCCTGGGATCGAGTCCTGCATTGGGCTCCCCGCAGGGAGCCTGCTTCTCCCTCTGCCTATGTCTCTGCCTCTCTCCCTGTGTCTCTGATGAATAAAAAAACAAAATCTTTTTAAAAAATTTAACAGTCCAGAAGGAAAAACAGGAACCACGAAATAAGACTAGCTCCTATATCTTGAGCATTGATTGTCCTTTGGCATGCATACCCATCCTCAAAGAATTTCTACAACCAACCTCTCGGGTCGTCGCTGCCAGTTTCTCCATTTTGCAGAGGAGAAAACTGAGGCAGAGCTTAAAATCCTCATTGTGGGTCCCGCAGTTCCCAAGGCTGCTGGTAAATCCCCTTCACTCCTCAGCAGGGCAGTCTGGTCAAAGGCACAGGCGCAGAGTCCAGACAGAGCTGAGTTGGCCATGTTTAGCTGTGGGGCTTGGGTCACATTGCTTTTCCTTACCTGTAAAAAAGAGAAGAAAATTAGGGCCCATGCCTAGAGTCGTTGAAAAGAGTCACTCCAAGTAAAGGATCTAGTGCAGAAAGAAGTTCTTGGTAAATGCTTTTGGAACGTCGGTGTCAGCTTTTGGCAACAGGCACATGGAAACGTCACAAATAATGACTTTTCTGTAATATCTTCTTCTTGGGGAACTCAATCCTACCGTACAGGTTCTTCTCGATTGATGCAATACTCACACATGCTTGAAAATTGTAATCACAGAGAGTGGCTTCCAAGAAAAAAGTAATAAATGCGTGTGAGCTTTTAGAATCAAGATGCTAATCATGACTGGCTCCGGGGTAACGTGCTCTTAGCACAGATTTTCTGACTTGTTCCTCACAGCTTCCCTTTGAAAGGGGGCCACATTACCCCAACTTCTAGTTGTTTATTAAAAATACACAGCCCGGGGTGGGTGCCTGGATGATGCAGGTGGTTAAGCGTCAAACTCTTGGCTTCAGCTCAGTTGGTGATCTCAGGGTCCTGGGATTAAGCCCCACATGAGGCTCCTCGCTCAGTGCTGAGTCTGCTTAGAGTTTCTTTTTCCCTGTGCTCCTCTACCCACCCCCCAAAATAAATGAATAAATCTTAAAAAAAATAAAATAAAACTCATCCCAGGTCCCTACCTGGCTCCAGGAAACCTGTGTCTCCAGAGAAGAGACCGGGAAAATGAATTTTTTTTTTTTTTTTTTTGAAAATGAATTTTTTACATAAATGGCCTGGGTGAGTTTTGTCAACTGGGAAGTTTGAAGGACCTAGATGCAGGGGAGGGTTTGACCAAAAAAAGGAAAGTGGGGGGAAGCAGAGGAGGCAATTTGCCCAAGGCTACTCAGCCAGGAAGGGGCAGGGCCACAAATTGGCCCAGAGAGGGCAGGAACCAGCCCAAGATCACACAGAAGGGGGGGTCAGGAACCAGCCCAGGATCACACAGGTTTCGGGCTGAAGGCTGAGACTGGGGCTCTCGTCTACCCCAGCAGGTTGAGAGCAGCCCCCCACCATCCCAACAAAGCCATGAAGCCCGAATGGTGCTTGGGTCCCTGGATTCCACTAGCCATGGGTGGGGGCCAGACTCTGCCCTGTTTCTGCCCCCATTCCTCCCCCCTCACCTAAGATGCCTTTTCTCAAGTAACCCTTCTGCACTGGGGAGGGCAGGGGTGGGGGCGGGAATGACCTTGAGGCCAGAACACACAATGGCCCAGTCACTGTCTGGAGCCCTGCCAGTGAGAGGAAGGAAACCTGCCCTGTTTTTTCTCCCCTGGGCTGGAATGTTGATCCAGGATGGAGAGAGAGAGGAGTGTGAGCAGAGAGAGGAGGAGGGAGGAGGGGAGGGAGGAGACATGAAGAAGGAGAAGGATTAGAAGTGTGGGGTGGGGGTTCCTGGCACCACCAGGGTGTGCCAAGGCCAGACTTTGGGAACCAAGCATGGTCTGCTCAGCTCCAGCCCAGCCTGACACACAGTGCAGAGTCCAGAGAGGACATCCCAGCACCCTAGGGTTGCACAGGACCAGGGCAGCCAAAGGATCTCACCTTTGCTGCTAAACACAGGCAAGAGCTCCCTGGGTTCCCACAGCTACCTTCAGAAACAGGTGGCAACACTCCCATCCCCCAGAAGAGGAAACAGGCCCCCAGAAGTAAGGTCACATTTCTGGAATCATCTCCCTTTTGGATCACAGCCTGCATCGTTCGCCTCTCCTCTCACTCCACTCTGGCCGCACTGGCCTCCTGGCTATTGTTTGAACAAACCACAGAACTCCTGTGCTGGGGCCTTTGCACTGGCCTTTCTTTCTGCCAAAAATGCTCTTAGCCTAGATACCCGAGTCACTCCATTCAGGTCGCTGCTCGAATGTCACCTCCTCACAGGGCCCCCTGAACACCCAGTGTCGAATAGCTTTGTCCTTCATAGCATTTATGACACACACACACCCAACTTTATATTCTATATTTCTTTCTTCACTTGTGCACTTTCTTCTCCACCGAAGTGTGTGATCCACGAGGTGGGGATTTTCTCTCTTTTGTTTGCTACAGTGAGTCTATCACCTAACTTAGTGTCAATAGAGCCGGTTCCTTCTAGAGCCTCCAGGGTGTCACTCAGCCTACCACAAGGTGGGACCTTGAAGCTCAGAGGAGCTGGATAGAAAGTTGGCAGGGAAGGGACACCTGGGTGGCTCAGTGGTTGAGCATCTGCCTTTGGCTTCTTAATCCCTTCAGGGAGCCTGCTTCTCTCTCTGCCTATGTCTCTGCCTCTCTCCCTGTCTCTCTCTCTCAACCTGGATCTCTCATGAATAAATAAATAAAATCTTAAATTAAAAAAAAAAAGTTGACAGGGAAAAGCATTTCAGACAGAAGGCACAGAATGTGCAAAGCCCAGGAGGCAGGAAAGCAGATTCAAGGTCAATATGGCTTGAACGTGTGGTGGTCCCCTTGAGCAGGAGTCACAGGGTGGGGGAGTGGTGGGTGCTGGACAGGCTCTGTCTCAGGTTCTAACACCTCTGGCCACATGTCTGGAGGAGACATAAGAGCAGGGAGCCCAGCGAGATGGTGACTAACAGCAGTAGAGACAGGAGGTGATGGCAGCTGGGTCGGGGACAGGCAGGGAGGCCATGGAGATGGAGGATAGAATAGATTTTGAAGGTGGGGCTGGCAACGTTTGCTGATGGACAGGACGCAGTGGAGGGAAGAGAGGAGTCAAGGGGTCTCCAAGCTTTGGGCCTGAGCAGGTAGAGGCTGGAAAGAAGGTTTGGGGGCGTTGAGAGGCCAGTGACCCGGGAAGCGGCCCAGACCCCAAGGCTCCATGAGGGAAGTTGGCATAAGTTGCGGACTGTGGTTTTCACCCACCTCGAGGGGCCTCTTACTCTCTCCGCCAACTTCCCCTGACGCCGGGTGGGGCTGGCCGTGTTTGTTTCCCTCTCCGTCATCCGTTTTATGATGGGGAAGGCTGGTTTTCCCCTAACCCAGCAGACACCTCTTCCCTCTGCCTGGCCCTGACCCTCCCGCCTTGGGAAGCCCCGCGCCAGCCTCCTGAAATGTCCCTGCAGGACAGAGCCCCTGCCACCCGTCTATCCAGCCAGATGGGACTCGAAAGGGGAAGTGGGTCACCCAGAGTCACCCGGCATGTGGTCAACTCCGGACTTCGGGGTCTCGTCTCCTCAGTGCTCGCAGCCCTGGGAGGCGGGGTGGTGGGGTTGTGGGGAGGAGGAACCAGCAATTCTTTCCACATTTCCCATGGGAAAATTGGGGCTCCGAGGGAGGCCTGAGCTCACCCAAGACACTCCACGAACAGGACCATCGGGATTGAAAGCCAGCTCCTGACAGCAGGACGGCTCTGTTCTGAGCTCTGAGGACAAGGCAAGGGGTAAACAGAACACGGCCCTGTCCTGCCAGGATGCAGATGGGGTACAGACTTGTCACAGATTTGTCACAGACGATGACAACCCAACATTGGTCAGGGCTGAGATAGGAGAGTCCAGGAGCCTGGGTAGGGGAACACCTGACACCTGACCCAGCCAGGGCGCATGGAGGGCTTCCATGAGGAGGTGACCTAGAGGGTGAGCAGGAGTCAACAGATGCCCGTGTTCCAAGGAGAGGGAACAGCACAGGCAAAGGCCCAGGATTAAGAGGGAACCTTGGAGCTTCTCGATAGCCATGTCCCTCCGCTGATTTTTTTTAAACATTTTTAAAATATTTATTTAATTATTTATGACATAGAGAGAGAGGGGCAGAGACAAAGGAGGAGGGAGAAGCAGGCTCCATGCAGGGAGCCCGACGTGGGATTCGATCCCGGGTCTCCAGGATCACGCCCTGGGCCAAAGGCAGGTGCCAAACCGCTGAGCCACCCAGGGATCCCTCCCTCCGCTGATTAAACTCTCCTGTGATGACGCTGGCAAACTCTTCAGCCTCTCACTTATTGATTAGAATAAACATTCCCTGGCGTAAGGAGTTAGTGTCAGGCCCTGTGGGGACATAGCAGTGCCTCTAACGGCCCCTTGGGACTGTGACCCTGACGTGGGGCATCAGGGAGGGCCTCCTGCAGGAGGAGGCATCTACTCCAAAACCTGAAGGGGTAGTAGGAGGCCTGCTGGGAAAGAGGCAGGGAAGGGTGTTGCAGGCAGAGGAAACAGCCCGTGCAAAGGGCCGAAGGTAAGTTCTGAGTAGAACAAGCAGCTCACGTTTCCGCTGAAACACAAGGTGGTTTGGGAGAGGCAAGAGAGGCCCGCCTTGTGGCCTGTGTGTGGGCTTCCTGCCGGTGCACGCGGATCCCTGGAAAAGTTGTGAGCAGAGGCAGGCAGAAAGGTAGACTCGGAAAGAAAGTCAGAAAGACGTTCCCCAGCTTCCACGTGGAGGACGAAGCCACAGAAGCGCCAGGTGGGGTGTTGCAGGGTGGAGGAGACTGGCACCCGGGTCTGAGGGAGGCAGGATTGGGGGGGCTCCGCGGTCCTGCAGCTCTGGATGGGAAGCCTGGCCCGCAGCCACCACTGGGTGGCGCTGGCACCCCACCAGCCAGGCCTGCGCCCGCACAGCAGGCCCAGAGCCCGGCCCGACCGCCGCGGTGAGGGGAGCAGAGCTGCCTCCCGAGCTGGGGCCGGTAACTGGGAGATCTCAAGCCCGGGAGGCCGCCCAGACCCCAGGGCTCCAAGGAAAGAGCCAGCTGAGCTGCAGACACGTTCTGTCATCACCCTGCAAGCTCAGACCCGAGCACCTCGCCTCCACTTCCAGACTGGAGGATTTTTACCTCTCCCCTAAGACTGGGGTTTACCTGTCTCCTCCATCTGATTAGAAACTCATCATCTCACACCTCAGAATGGCCCCTCCTGGCCTCCCCCAACAGACTAGAAACCCAGACTAGATACATGCTCATCCGGGGAACTGGAATTCATCTTCTCTATCCGATTTGGGAAATTCTGCTTCCCCCATCAGACTTGCTGAGGGCTTCTTATGCCCCCAACCAGCTGGGTCTCATTTCCACCCTCCATCAGACTGAGGAAACTTTTGTCTCCTGATTAGACCAAAGGGGAAGGCTCTTCCACCCTTGCAAAGCTCTGCGGGGCCTTCTATCCATGGAAGGAACCGTGCCTGATTTACAGACAGGGAAACTGAGGCACAGCCCCATGGGCTGCAGATGCTCTCCTTCCCCACACCTGCCCTCCGCCCTCCCCGCACCCTGGGTAACTCCCCTGGCACTAGGAGTAGGGGAATTTTGCCCGCTGGCCTCTGCGCTCATCTGCCCTTATCATTGGCACCTGGTGGCCTGGGGTTAAAGTCTGGAGCTCGGCTTGGGGCTGAGGGAAGGGAAGGAGGGAGGGAGAGGCAGTGGCCTAACCCACAAGGGGTGGGGGAGCAGGGGGACTCCCCAGAAGGACGAGCCCTCAGAGCTGGGGAGGGGAGGCGATGGGCTGGCGACACTGTGTCCATGCAAGTGGCGGTGAGGTAGGATTCGAATCTCCCCGCCCCAGCTGCTGACTGTGTGGCCTTGGTCAGTTTCCCCAGCTGTGAATAGGGTATGATATTTCTCCAGCTGACTTTGAAGACTCCCTGAGTTCATGCCAAAGAAATCCTAGGGACAGTGGCCAATAGTGGCCCCTCCATCCCTCCCCTTCCCCAGAAGGTCTCCTCCTAAATCTCTGGAATTGACTTTCCTTCCTCTATACCCACCTGCCCTCCCAACCCAACCACCCACACAGCTGCTCTCCCTGCACAGCCAGAGGGCTCTTCCCCAAAATCACCCAGATCCCAGCGCAGGAGCCGCTACGGCTCCCCCGTGCCCCTCAGAATACTGGCCACAAGCTACTGGGCACTGTGCCACCTGACCGCTGTTCGCCTCTACCCTCCTTTCTGTCCTTTTTTTTTTTTTAAGATCTTTAAAATTTATTTATTCATGAGAGACACAAAGAAAGGCAGAGACATAGGCAGAGGGAGAAGCAGGCTTCCTGCGGGGAGCCCGATGTGGGACCCGATCCCAGGATCCCGGGATCACAACCTGAGCCGAAGGCAGAAAGATGCTCAACCACTGAGCCACCCAGGTGTCCCCCCTTTCTTTTGTTCTAAGAGATCCTTGTGCTCTCTACTTTCAAACGCTTCCCCACTCACTTCAGGTCTCTGCAAAAACATCACAGCTCCAGGAATGTCTTCCCTGATCGCCACAAAGCAGGTCTGCTTTTCCTCCCTGTCTTCGTCCTCTGCACCCCTCTATGCAGCTCCCACTACAGTAGAAAGAACATGTATCGAGGTGCCACCTTCGAACAGCCTCTGACCTCCCTCAGACCTCAGCCACTTCTCACCATCTGAGCTGCCCCACCCCACCCCCCATCCCGGCCCAGCCAACCCTCACTACAGGTGCCCCCGTAGCCTGGACTGTTACAATCCCCTCCCTGGGCTCCCTGGGCTCCCTGCCTCCGTCCTTGCCCCCCCACATGTAGCCAGAGGGACTCTGTTAAAGCCCAAACCAGACCACATCCCTTCCCTGCTCAGAACCTTCCATGGCTCCCACCTCCCTCTGAGCAAAAGCTGAATTCCTTGCAGTGACCCACCGGGTCTGCTCAGCAACCCCCGTCTCCCCAAGCTCACGTCCACTCCTCCACTGCGCACTCTGCTCCTGCCACGCTGTTCTCAGACAGCCAGTTGGAACCGCCTCGCCTCGGGGCCTCCGACTATGCTGTTCCCTTAGGTCTAGGACACTCTTCCCCCAGATGCCCACATGCTTTCTCTCACCTCCTTTATGTTTTTGTCCAAATATCACTCCTTATAGGGGCCTCCTTTAACCACTCAATTTAAAACACACACACACACACACACACACACACACACACTTTATTTAAAAGGGTGGGGGGCAGATGGAGGAGAGAGAATCTCAAGCAGACTCCTCTCTAAGCGTGGAGCTCAATGAGGGGGGGGGCTCAATCTCCCAACCCTGAGATCATAACCTGAGCCGAAATCAAGACTCGGAGGCTCAACCGACTGGGCCACCCAGGTGCCCCTAAAACACACTTTAAACCACTCCCCACCCCAGTCCCTTGCCAGCTTTATTTTTCTCCACAGCAAATAGCAGATGTCTTTACTTTCCTTGTCTTATTGACAATCTGTCTAGGGGACTGGACTCTGTCTCCCAGGGGGCCGGAAACCTATTTGTACGCCAGCAGAACAGGGCCTGAAATACCTGTTGGCACAGTGAGTGGATCGTATGTGTTTATTTTGAAGAGGTAAGACATTCACAAGTCTCAAAATCCAAAAAGTACAAAATGGAAGTGAGGAGTCACCTCTCCACCATGAACCCGGGCCCCGTCCCTCCCCAGATGTGCTCCCCCCTCGCGGTCCCTGCTGTTTCCAGTTGCTTGTGTTTCATTCCAAACACTGTGCACAGACAAGAAAATATGTGCATCCATTTCTTCCTCCCTCGCCTGTTTATGCCAATGCCACACACTTTGATCCTGCCCTGCACTTTTTTCTCCAGCAGCACTTCTGGAAGATTCCCGTCCAGGGAGTGCCTTATTTTTTTCTTTCTTTCTTCCTTCTTCCCTTCCTTCCTTTCTTTTCTTTTCTTTCTTTCTTTCTTTCTTTTTTTTTTTTTTTTTTGCAAGCAACTGCGTGGATGGTAACCACATGGAGAGAGCTTTTGTCACAATTATTATTTATGAAGAGTGGCAGGGGGCACCTGGGTGGCTCCATCGTTTAAGCATCTGCCTTCAGCTCAGATCATGATCCCAGCCTCCTGGGATCGAGCTCTGCTTTGAGCTCCCTGCTCAGTAGAGAGTCTTCTTCTCCCTCTCCCTCTGCCAGCTTGTGCTCTCTCACATTCTCCCTCTCAAATAAATAACATCTTTAAAAAGAGAGAGAGGGGGATCCCTGGGTGGCGCAGCGGTTTAGCGCCTGCCTTTGGCCCAGGGCGCGATCCTGGAGACCCGGGATCGAATCCCACGTCGGGCTCTCGGTGCATGGAGCCTGCTTCTCCCTCTGCCTATGTCTCTGCCTCTCTCTCTCTCTCTGTGTGACTATCATAAATAAATTAAAAAAAAATTTAAAAAAAAAAAAAAAAGAGAGAGAGGGATCCCTGGGTGGCTCAGCGGTTTAGCGCCTGCCTTCGTCCCAGGGTGTGATCCTGGGGTCCTGGGATCGAGTCCCACATCGGGCTCCCGGTGCATGGAGCCTGCTTCTCCCTCTGCCTATGTCTCTGCCTCTCTCTGTGTGTCTCTCATGAATAAATAAATAAAATCTTTAAAAAAAAAAAAAGAGAGAAGAAGAGAGAGAGAGATTGAGAAGTGCGGCTCCACCGGCCAGGAGCTCAGATCCGTCTCACAGACCCAGACTCACATCGTAGCTCTGCCACCAGCACCCTTGCACGCTACTGGCGGGAGTGCAAACCAGAACAGCCACCTTGGAAAACAGTTTGCCAATTTCCCCTGAGGTTAAACATACACTTCCCATATGACCCAGCAATTTCATTCCTGGGTATTTACACAAGAGAAATAAAAACCTATGGTCACACAAAAACCTGTATGCACATGCTTATAGCTGCTTTATTCATAATCACCAATAACTGGAAACAACCCAAATGTCCTTCAACGGGTGGATAAATAAGCAAACTGTGGTCCACCCACACAGCCAAATACCAAGCGACAATGAAAATCAACAAGCTACCGGCACACACAACCGTATGCATCAGTCTCAGATACATTCAGCTGAGTCAAAGAAGCCAGACTCAAAAGGCAACATTATTCCATTTATAAGACATTCTGAAAAAGGCCAAATGATAGGGACAGAAAAATCACTGGGGGTTGCCAGGGGTGGGATGGGAAAAGGTGCCACCACAAAAGACTAGCATGAGGGGATTTTGGGGGGTGATGGAAATCATTTGCAATTTGATTCTATACAAATGCATATGCACACAGCTACGATGCTTAAAGAACAGTCCACCACAAAGAGTGAATTTTACTGTATGCAAATGTCTTAATTTTTTTTTTTAATTTTTTAAAGGCTACATGCTGTATGATCCCATTCCTAGGACATTCTAGAAAAGCAAAACTATAGAGATTAAAACAACAACAACAGATTAGTGACTGCCAGAGGCTGGGAATCCAGGGAGGGTTTGACTACAAAGGAGCACAGGGGTAGTTTTTGGCAATGGAATTGTTGGGTATCTGGCATATGATGTGATCATAGGACTATAAACTTTTATCAGGACTCATCCAGTGTACACACTTAAAATGGGTGCGTTTTATTATATGTAAATTATACCTCAATAAAGTTGATTTTTAAAATATTGTCTCCCCTTGCCCTTCCCCGGCTGTGTGACCTGAGGCAAAGCCCCTAACCTCTCTGAGCCTCAAGTGAAGGAGGAGGGAGATGAGGGGCGACAAGGAATCGAATTCAGGGTGGATGCTGAAGTCTCAGATCTCTCCCATGGGTACACGGGTACATGCAAGGAACATTTATAAACAAAACAGAAGATCTTTGTGAGCCTTTAGGGTGGAACTGGTGACACAGACCTGCGCTGCTGACAATGGCTCCTGTGTCTCAGGAGGGCAGGTCCTGGACTGAGCTCTAGCGGGTCTTACCCAGGTCCCTTTGAACCACTGGGCACTCCTTGATTGACCTAGAAAAGCCAGTAGAGCCATCCCTGGGTCCCAGGGGGACCGTATCAAGGGGCACAGTTCAGAGCATCATAAGAAAGCCTTTTTCTATAAGCAGATGGGACTGACACACCCATTCCCTGAGGTCTCAGTGTTTGTTGGGTATACACACCCCGGGCCTGCCCTCACGGGCTCACACACAGGGGAGACTGGGCTGCCCCCAGACAGGGACACGACACCCCAGAACAGTTGGGGCTCTGGTGGGGAACCCAAGAAGGGCACCGGACCCAGCCTATGGAGAGAAATCAGGGAGAGCTTCCTGGAGGAGAGGCTACTGGAGTTGAGGCTCTAGTATGTTTATGGAACACCTACCGTGTGCCCTGGTTTGGATCTCTGAGAAAGGTGTATTTTTGAGGCTGCCTCGGAAAGGGTGTGTGGCGACAAGAGGGTGGGGGGAGAGGCCACTATTGAAAGCAGGGGTGTAGGTGGGGGCAGAGCGGGAGATAAGGCGGGAGGGAGGTGGTGCCTGGTGCAGGGGGGTGTTCTGTGGCAGGAGCCTGGACTTTCTCTCGCCGATGCCCAGGTGGGAGCAGGCTCCCCAGGATCCATCCACACGTGCCAGGGGGATGAGAGGAGGCAATGGGAATGAGAAGTGGCGGGCCTGAGTCAGGGGGCCCTTGTCACTGGAGCTTCCTCATTTCTGAAACTTTAAAACAGTGAGTCTTAGATTTGCCAAGAATGCATTTCTCTCATTCTTTGGTTCCTAAGACTCTCTGACCTGATCATTCTTGGTTCTGAAATTCCACTGGTCAGGACGCCTGGGTGGCTCAGTGGTTGAGCATCTGCCTTGGGTTCGGGTCGTGATTCTGGGGTCCTGCACGGGGCTCCCCACAGAGAGTCTGCTTCTCCCTCTGCCTGTGTCTCTGTATCTCTCATGAATAAAGTCTTTTTTAAAAATTCCACTGTTCTTTGCACCTCAAGTTCCATAGTTGCAAGTTTCTCTGATCCTTTGATCCTAGGATTTATATTCATTCATTCTGCGACTATTTATTGAGCCTGCCTCCCGTTTTAGGGGCTGGGAACAAAGAAAAGAACAAAATGGGTAAGATTCCTGCCTCAGGGGAACCCACCCTTACTGAGCACTCACCATGCGCCCGGCACCATTGTAGGTGCACGTGTGTAACTCATTTAATCCTCCAACTAACCCTGTGAGTTAGAGACCCCTTATTGTCCCATTGCGTGAATGAGGAAAGTGGCCCCAGGACTCTGGAACGCCTTTTTCCAGAAAGTCTGAGACTCGGGAATTTTTTACCCTTAAGAGTTTCTGGTTCTAGAATTTTTGTTGTAAAGATTCTGTTGTGCTTGGATTCCAGTAGACAATGAACACAGGAAAAGGTACTCAACCTTGTCATTGAGCCAGGAATTACAAATTAGAACCACCATGAGATTCTTGCACGCTCTCTCTCGCTTTCTCTCTCTCTAACACACACACACACACACACACACACACACACGCATGCATGCAGGGTGACTCATATTTTGAAAGTCTGGCCAGAACTAGTGCTGACAAGGATAGAAGGCAAGTAGAACCCACAGAAGATGTTGGAGATGAAGGAAAAATTGGTTCAATCACATGGGAAAACTGGCCGTATCTTGCACCACGGGACACATACCCATCATCTGCCCCATCCTATGACAACTCCACTCTTGGGCATTGCAGGAAAATGGGTGCTCACTGGCACCAGGAGATGCACAGAGCGTCGTCAAAAGAGTCACGTGTCAGAATCATTCACACGCCCATCAACAGGAGACGCATTCACAAATTGTGGTATATTGTGCAAAAAAAATAGTATACAGCCAGGAAAACTAAGGCACCCCCACAGACACAAGACTACGAACGCACCTCACAGGTATAAAATTGAGTGTAAAATCCCTTTATTAAAAACTCAAAACTGTAGTGCTCAGGTGTGTATTTATAGGTACTGAAGGTATAAAAGAAAGCCATAAAACCATAAAAGGATATGGGTTACTCTGAGGGGAGGGGAAGTGTTAGGGTTTGGAAGAGGCACAAAGGCCATTTCTGAGCATAACTAACTGTTCCCTTTATAATAGGTCGTGAAATGGAACATTATTATTTTATGCAATTCCCCACCTTATATTTCATGATTTGAAGATATGTGGGTTGTTGTTGCTGTTGCTGTTGTTGTTGCTGTTAATCCCACAGTTCCACATCTCTCTGGTCCCCCATGGATGACTTGGTTCTCCAGGGGGCAGAGTTCCTGAGCCCAGAGGGAGGAGAATACAGCGAGAACCCACAAGAGGAGAATTTGGGATCTGAAACACACAACGCGATTTGATTTTCCCAGAAGTGAGTGGCAGATGTGCTGTGATGCTGTATAACCACAGGCCAAAGTGACAAGTTCGGAGGTGGGTAATGTCCAAAGCAGACACCACAAGCCAACAGCCACCCCACCACCACCCCTCGCAGCCCCTGCAGGGCATAACCATAGGAAGCCCCGTTTATCCCGTCTCTCAGTCTCTCACCAGCCAGCCCAGAGCCAGGTTCCTCCATGGGGATCTCATAATGCCTGGTGCCAGCCCCACGCTTTTCAGATGTGCAGACAGCCCGCCCAGACAGGGCTGCAGAGCTGAGAGGCAGCCGTGCTACGGTTTGCTTCCGCCTGGCAACAAAGTGAGGTGAGGGGGACACAGACCCCTGTTCCTCACTCTCCTGGGACGGTGTTGGAGGGCGGGGGGTGGCCCCTACCGAGACAATGGGACGGGGGAGGTGAGTCCACTGTGGCCCTGGCTCAAATGAGGAAGAGCCTGGCGTGATCTTGGCTTTCCCAGGAGCCCAGGGAACTTTTGCATCTGTATTTTTAGGCCCTGGTGGCCGCAGGGGTGGTTGTGGCCTCAGGCTGGGGAGATGTCGACTTCCAGGAAAAAAAGGCTGGCTTTTCAGGGAGGGTGCTGTCCCTTCGTCCTGGATGGGCTCTGTGCCCTGCCCTGGGGAGTAGGTTTGGAAAGGGAGGGTGCTCCAGGTTCACTGGGGGAGGCTTGCCCGCATCTCAGGGAGCAGCTAGGTTGATGGGAAAGAGATACTTCCCCAACTCAAGTCTCTAGAGGCAAGCACTAACCTGATGGAAGAGGCAGGCAACCTCTTGGGTAATTCATGCCTCATATTTAATATTGGGGACAAGATTAATCTCACTCTCACAGGGCTTCTGGGTCAATGGCCGACTCAAGCTGTGCGACTCAGTGAGAGAGTCTGATGGAGGAGTCACTCTCAGGGAACTTCAGTATGATGGTGGAGGCATGCCCACTATCTTCAAGAAGCTCTAGTCTAGTCTAATAATCGTCTGAATGTCCCCTGGAAAGGGGCAAAAGGTCTCCCCTCAATTGAGAACCACTGTCCTAGACAGATGCGGGTAACATGCCACGTCCTCTCCCAGGAACTCCCAGTCTAACGAGAGGCATTCCCTGAACCACCCACCCAGGGAGAGTTCTGGGTCTGATAGGAGAGGCATCGCTCACTCTTAGAGATAGCTAATCTGCAGAGGTGTCACACCCTCCTTGTCAGGGAGATCCTGATCTGATGAAGGAGAAAGAACGCAACTCAGAGGCTCGATGAACTCCTACACTAATGGGGGAACAGGTCCCCACCTCAAGGACCTCCTGGTCTGATGGTGGAGGTCTTCCTCCCACCCTTGGGGAGCTCTAGTTTGATGAAGGAGGCAGCCAGCACCTCCCCCACCCAGCCTTTTTTCTTGTTCACTCTCCCTCCTCCCTTGCCCGCTGAATGAGGGCTTCCCCTCCCACCTCTGTGGTGTATCCTAGAATCAGGGAGCTTCTACGGGAGGACACCATGGTTTCCCAGCCCTGGGACTTCCCTTCATCCGTCAGCCCAAGACCAGGGCCCCATGGGGGTCAGACATGCCTGCCCTGCAGCTCACCTACCATCCCTGGCTCAGCCCCTCAAGGCAGTCACAGAGATGACACCAGCCTGCTACTGAGCTTCCTCGGTGCCAAGCTTGCCCGGGGCTTTCCACACCTGACTCCACCGGGGCCCTACCCTGGGAAGGACGGGGTCCATCCCCACCTTACAGAACAGGCTCAGAGGGCATAAGCTTGCCAGAGGCCACATAGCCAGAAACTGGCAGCATGGAAGGTAGACCCAGACTTGTCTCCCTCCCAGTGGATGAGCATGACGTATCTGTGCCAGGTAAGTGTGCCAAAGGCTTTACTGCTGACTCACGGGAGCCTCTCAGCCATCACGTTACTATTCTCCTGACTCAGAAGGGGAAATTGAGGCTCAGAGAGATCAGATGCTTCTCCAAAGCCAACCGGGCAAAGACGATACTCACGCTCAGATTGTCTGACTCCAAAGTCCAACCATCTCCGGATCCCGTCCTCCAGAAAGCAGAAGCTTAGAGTCAGGAGGGCAAAAAGTTAGGGAGAACAATCTGTGAGGAAGGGAAGAGGAAAGCAGGATTGGGGAGGGGGGAGGGGACCATCAGGCCACCAAGTCAGCCCCAGGGGGAGCTCCTGCAGCAAAGACTGCCCAGTAGAGGAGCCCCACAGTAGGCAGAAATGACCAGACCCCCAACCTCGCCTGGCTCAGTCAACAGCCAGAGGCTGCCCAGGAGATGGTGTCCCCGACTGGCAAGCTGAGGCGGAACTTGGATGAGCCAACTGTGGGAGGCTGTCGGCCAGCCATCTGCACGCCTGGCAGCCATGCCACAAGTCTTTTCTTGAAGGAGGATCCAAGCTCCGTGCCTCTGTGGCAGCCCCTCCCATACTATATTAATAATAGCCATCATGGAAAAATGAAACCTTCCATTTATTGAGACCTTACTCTCTGCCAGCTTGGGCTGATGTGCATTAACTCCTGTGACCCTCACAACAACCTCGTGAGGATTCTCTGTTTTGCCCCCATGCTATAGACAAGGAAACTGGGGCTCAGAGAGGGTAAGTCATTTGCCCAGGGTCACACAGCTGGTAAGTGACAGAGCTGGGGATTCGAACCCAGTTAGATAGTGAGCCCCATGTACAGATGAGGACACTGAGGCCCAGCATGACACTGCCTACCAGCTGTCTACCATCACCCCCCTGGAACCCCTCTGACCTTCCCAAACCCCCCAACCCAGGGCAGATGCCAAGATCCATAGATCTCTCCCACCGCATCACCTCTGTCTAATCAAGGCAGCACATGGGGCAGAGGGTGTCTGGTCTCAAAGCCTGAGGAGAGATGTTGCAATCCTCTGACTCAGCGTCGTGCGTGCAGACCCAGCAAGAGGGAGAAAGGGGAAGATTAAGTTTTGGCCAAGGCCCCAGATGGGCTGATCCTTCTTGGTGCCAGGGGTTCCAGAAGCTGCCAAGGCCCCAGGGTGGGGAGGAACCAGGAGGTACAGGCCATGCTGCAGGAAGCTGGCCTGCATTCACTCCTGGGGGTGGGGTGGGGGCCGCCTCTGGGAGCAGAGCTGTCTGCAGACCTAGGGTAGACTTCCAGCCCCAAGCTGTGGGACCTTGGGCAGGGCCCACCAGTTCCAGGCTCAGGTCTGATTTCCTCTTTCTGTACATTTGTTTGCTCTCTCTCTGATTCTCTCTTAAATCTAAATCTATACCTTCCTACTGCACTGTGACCTTCCCTCCATCAGCTCCACCTCCCTGTGCCTGGAGGCAGCAGAGCAGTGTGCAGAAAGGCTGCAGACCCTTGGGGACCCCTGGGGGGTTCAGTGGGTTAAGCATCTGCCTTGGGCTCAGGTCACGTTACCAGGATCCAAGGGTCCTGGGATCCAGCTCAGCAGGGACTCTGCTTCTCCCTCTCCCTCTGCTGCTTCCCCCTGCTTGTTCTCTCCCCTACTCTCTCTCTCTCTCAAATAAATAAATAAAATCTTTTTAAAAAACAAAAACAAAAAAAAAATGGGCAACCTGGGTGGCTCAGCAGTTTAGCGCCGCCTTCAGCCCACCGCGTGATCCTGGAGACCCAGGATCCAGTCCCACGTCAGGCTCCCTGCATGGAGCCTGCTTCTCCCTCTGCCTGTGTTTCTGCCTCTCACTTTCTGTGTCTCTCATGAATGAATAAATAAAATTAAAAAAAAAACAAAAACAAAAAATAAAGACTGTAGATCCTGCAAATCTCCAACCACAACTTTGCCTTTTTTGTCTCTGTTTCCCCTTCTAAGTCATTCCTGCCCAGGGGAGAGGGGTCTGGAATTAGAGAGGAGAGGTCTCTAACTGTGAGAGGAGAGGTCTCTAACAGCTGTCTCTGGGACTGGCTGCCCCTCCCAGGTCAGCGCAGGCAGCAATCAGGGGACACAGAGATCTGGCAGAACGTCTCGATACTCCCTCCACTCCATGCGTGTCCTGCCATATGACCCTGGGCAGTGACCTCACTCCTCTCTGCTCGCTTCTTTCTCTGTAAAATGTGGGGGGGGGGGGGGTGGATTTCCTCACAATGTATCAAGAGGATCAAGTGGGCCAGTTCCTAGTGGGAGTTCAGCCCACAGTGAATGGGTCCATCTTATCTCATCTCTGGATAGAGAGGGGTGACAAGGAAGGCCTGGCCTGATGAGTTAAGGCAGGCACTATGGAGACAAGAATGGGCGGCATTCATTCCTTCATTCCTTCTGCACCCCTGGCCTCCATCAGCTCAGCGATCCTGTGAGGCAGGAGCTGTTAACTCCCCCCACCTATAAAGTCACAACAAAGGTGCAGAGAGGGAAAGGCACCCATCCAAGGTCACACAGCTCAGACACAGCAGAGCTGGGCCTCAAACCCAGGTCCCCAAGCCCATCAGGAAGGATCCTAATTTCCTCAGTGAAATGGGTCCAGCTGTGGAGACTTCGTGACTGATTGGTAATGATAAAAATTATTGTTCCTGTGGTTATAATAAGACTAATAATAATTGCAGCCACGTTGCATCCAGCACTTCCTACACACCAGGCCCTGTGGGATGGAAGCACTAGTTTCTTGATTTAGTCTGCTTTGTGGATACAGTCAAGTAAGTGCGTTGGAAGTCACACAGCTCATGAAAACAGAAGACAGGACTTGCACCCAGGCCTCAGCGGGGAGCAAGCATCAGAACAGCAAAAGGCCCAGGAATGAAGCCGATGGGAGCCCAGGGTCTGGAAAGGCCCCAAGAGCAAGGAAGCTGCTCCAGGCCCACAGCCTTCTAGATGGAACTTTCTTCCTTCTCAGGACCTTTAACGGGTACAATCTTGGCCCTTCCTTCCCTGCCCCACCAGGGAGGGATGTGGGGGAGGATGAGAAGGGAAGAAGCAGTAGGAGGGAGGAAAAACTTTGGATACAAATATCCAAATACAGATACAGTACAGTTACAAAGGGCGGCCTGCATGAGGGAAAGTGGTTAGACACCATGCAGGACTTCCAGGCTCTCTCTGGGAAGTTTCTGGGACTCATCGGGGACTGCCCCTGCCAGCAGGGGGCCTCCAGAGCTCAAGGCCAGAGAGGGGAGACCCTAGTTCTCCCCGCCGGGGGTGCAAGGAGCCAGGGGGGAAAGGAGGGGGCAGCCATCCTGGTTCCGCATCCTCCATTCCCGACACTGGAGGGAGGTGGTTGAGGGAGCTGGGACTTTCCTGAGCAGTAGAAGATTCTGGGAAATTAGACAGCTGCAGGGCGGGGCTGACTCCAGGCCTCCCTTCTCTTCCCTTCCCTGGGTCCCACATGGTCCCAAGCACGCCTCTCCTCGCCTCTCCTCCGTCTGCCCCAGGGAGGCCCTCTTCAAACTGCTCCTCCTCCCTCAGACCATGCTGTCCATCCTCAGAGCCTCAGGTCTTCACCCTCAAAGCTCCTCTTCCCTCAGAACACCCCCCACCCCAACTCTGCTCCTCCCTCAGAGCTGCTCTCTTCTTGGTTCTTCTCAGACAGTGCCTCCTCCTTCAGAACTCCTTCACCTCTCTGAGACCCTCCTCCCTCAGACATTCATGCTCTCCCTCAACCCCTCACCTCCTCCCTCAGACCCTTTCTCTCTCCCTTCTCCCGTTCCCTGAGACCATGTACTCTCTCAGACCTGTCTTCCTCCTTCCAAGCCTCATCCTTCAGACTTTTATCCTTCATCCATCCTCAGACTAAGCACCGCCAGCACTCTCTCTCTCTCTCTCTCTCTCTGCCAGTCCTGCCTAGGCCCAAAGCCATTCTTCCACCTGCTACAGAGAGACAGGGGAGTAGGAGGAACTTGGGTGTCTTTCCAACCCCTACCTCGTAGGGTCACCACCTTGACAAGCCCCGCCCCCCGGAGGCTCAGCTTCCCCTTTTGTGCAGTGGGGTGATGCTCCATATACCACCCTGCGCTGTTTGAGAGTCCCCCACAGGTGAGGTCTGGGGGGACACGAACAGCAGCACCCAAACTTTCCAACCTAACTCCTTCACTTCTTCCCCGGGTGAAGCTCCCCCAACATGAGGAGGCAGGGGTGGACACTGACCCCATTTGCCAGAAGGCCAAACTGAGTCCCAAGACAAAAGACTTGTCTGAGGTCCCACAGGGGGCAAGCCCCAGGCCTTGTTTCCCCATTACATGGGCCAAGGAGAGGGTGGGGGGCGGGACCAGAGAGAGAGGCAGAAAGCAGAGAAGGGGGAAGGGGTGAGGCCTCTCTCTGCCCACAGCTGCTCCTCACATCCCGGGTTAACGATCCACTTGGGGCGGGGCTCGAGTCCTGGGCAAAGTCCCTTCCCGGGGGGCCGAGGCCCCACACCGACTTTCAGGGGCCCAGAGACACAGGCAGAGATCGGGAGACAAAAAGAGATGGGGGCGGGGCCGGAGACGGGGATGGAGGGACAGCGTTGCAGATACGGGGGGGCGCTAAAAGACCCGGGGGGCCTGTGTGCCCCCTGGACAGATCCGTAGTGCGGCCCCCATTCCTCCGCGCCCCCCCCTAAATCCCCAAAGCCTCCCCCTTGGCCTCCCGTAACTCAGTGACCCGGACTCAACCCCAGCGACGGCCCCGCCCCAAGGGAAATCCGGGAAAGCCCCGCGCCGGGGCGGCCCCTCCCCGGGGCGGAGAGAAGGGGCGGGGGCGGGGCCTCGGGGAAGGCCCGCCCCGCCCCGCCCCCCAGCTCCGGGCGGCCTCTGAGTCATGCCCCCAACCCGCCCGGCCTGTTCCCCACCCACCAAGCCCGCCCGGAGGGGAGGGGAACGTGGGGGGGAAGGGGCAGCCAGACCGCCCACCCCACCCCACCCCACCCCACCCCACCCCACCCCGCACCCCGGGCCCGGTAGCCCGGACTCTGCGCCGCGTCTCCACGTCCCTTGCTGTCTTCCTCGTCTCTCCCTCCCCGGGTCTCTCCCGATCGATCTCTTCGCCCAGAAGCTCGAGCTGGGTAGAGGGGCCCTTCAGGCCGAGACCCACTGTGCACCCCATCCCCTGAAGCGAAGTTCTGACGCACGGCTGGGCCACACGGAGGAGGCCGGGATGGCGACAGGGCAGGCAGAGGGATGGCAGGCACTACCGTCCGCGCTGCTGGGCGCCTGCCGAGGGCAGTCCCTGACCTGGGTGCGTCTTTTTCCTCCCGCAAAGGAGGAAACGGCTCGGCGGAGGGAAGTGCCTGGTCAAGGTCACCCCGGCGAGGAAGTGGGAGTCGGGACTCGAACCCGCGTCCTAGTGAGCCCGGGGCCTCCTGGAACCCCTCCCTGTGGGAGAAGCTGAGATCAGACCGTACCCAGGAGACAGGAGACAGGAGACAGAGAGAGATGGTGAGAGGCACAGAGGACAGAGAGACAGAGCGAGAGACCCAGAAAGACACCTCTCCAGCCCGCAGAGACCCAGATACAGAGCTACAGAGATAGAGACAAGTAGCCAGAAAGAGCAAAACACTGAGGCAGCGCCCGCGAGAGGCCCGCAGCCGCAAGGGTGGGGACCCCGGCCCCCGACCCCGCCCCCTGCCCCCCCACCAGCGCCCGGGCCCAGCCGCCGGGGGCGCCGCGGGTCGGGAGGGGGCGGGCGCGGGGCGCGGCGCGGGCGGGACGCTCGGAGGGCAGCACCGCGGGGCGGCGGGAGCGGCGGCGGGTCCAGGAAACCCCTGGGGCGGACGGGTGGCCCCGGGGGGGCCGGGGGCGGGGAGGCGGGCGACCGGCACCGCCCCGGCCGACAAAAGTCCCTTCAGTTCAGCCGGCGGCAGGGGAAGTCCCGGCGCCCGGCGCAGCCACCCTCCGGTGCCGCCGAGCCGAGCAGCGCTCCGGCCGCCCGCTCGGCCGCCGTCTCCGGCGGCCCCATGCCCCGATGCCCCGCGGGGGCCATGGACGAGGGGCCCGTGGACCTGCGCACCCGGCCCAAGGCCGCCGGGCCCCCGGGCGCCGCGCTGCCGCTCCGCAAGCGCCCTCTGCGCGAGCCCTCCCCGGAACCCGCCGCCCCCCGCGGCGCCGCGGGCCCAGGAGTCGGCCCGGATCCCCTGGGCGGCGGCCCCGACTCCCCGGCGGTCCCCGCGGCCCCCCACGGACTGGCCCGGCCAGAGGCGCTTTACTACCAGGGTGAGTGGCTCCCACGGGTCCGGGCCAGGTGGGGGTCAGACAGGGCGCAGGGTCACCAGAGCCAGGCAACAGAGATCAGGATGCAAATACAGGGGCTCCCCAGGGAGCTGAGAAACAGGGGCGACGGAATCCAAGGTCCCAAGGACCTCGGGCTCTGGGGAGCTGCGAGGGAGCAGGGCCTGAGGTCCCGGGGACACGGTCATGGGAACCTCAGGGAGCAGTGCCTTCCGACATAGATATGGGGGTCCCAGGACACCGGGTGTCAGGGGGCCCTGGGGGACAGAGCCCAGTGTGAAAGCCACGATAGGAAGACCCAGGGGACAGTGCCCAGCAGGACAGATAGGGACAGATTCTTGCGGAATCAAGGGGGCAGAGCCTATAGTCCCAAGAACACAGAGTTATAAGCTCTTTAGAACCCAGATATTGAGGATTATAAAGACTCAGTGCTTTGGCCCAAGAAACTGGGGTTCCTGGCATCCAGGTATGTGGTGTCAAAGGAAGTCAGAGAAACAGTGACTCGGGTTCTAAGAAGTCAGATATGGGGGGTGTCAGCACATCAAAATCTCAGGAACCATGATCTCAGGTGGGAATCAGGAGAACAGAGTTTAAGCACCCCAATATCTGGAATCACAAGGATCCAAGGAAACAGACGCAGATAGTAGGGGTCCTGAGGAGCCAGCAGGACAGAGAATCTGGGGTCCTGGGCACCAGTTATGTATGGTCACACAGGCTCAAGGTCTCATTGGAGGTCACAAAGTCAGGTGGCCACAAAGTCAAGGCTTGGGAATGGAGGGTTCTAGGAATGGGGGGCAGGACCGGGCGATTCTGGGAGTGAAGGATTTAGGGTCAGGATGAAGAATTAAGGGGTGTTCAGGCAAAAAGCTGCAGGACACCAAGGCCCGGTACTGGAGATACAAGGGTCTGCAAACTTGGGGGTGCATGAATGGGGGCCCCCAAAGATCAGGAGATGAGAGAGGAGGCCAAACAGCATTCTCCCTGTCTCCATCCCTGATCTCAAGGAAGGGGCATCCCTTACCACAGCTGTCCCCACATCACCCATCCCTGAGTGGCCCCAAAGCTGCAGAAAGCCCATGCCTAGTGCCTCCAGACTTTGGCCCAGTTCCTGCACCTTCCACACCATCAGAGTAGAGCAAGTTAGAAAACCTCAGGGTGTGCATCAGGAGGCTTGCCACTGCCTCCTCTTTCCCATTCCCTGCATGAGAAGCCAGGCCTCAGTTTTCCCCATCTGTGTGATGGGTGGATATGGCTTCAACTGCTGCCATGGTTGGCATCTGACATTGTTCGTCTCCTTCTGACCCACCCACCCTTCTCCCCAACTCTCTACACAGTCACCCAACACCCAGTGTTTCATCCATTCTTACTTCCCTCAGCCACAAATTTACTAGGCAAACAGGCCCTCAGGTCCCCCTGCTGGGTGATGATGGGGCTCAGGCCTGTCCTTAAGGAACTCTGCCTAGGAGGAGATGGGGAGTCAGACACATGAAGAGATAAGTGATAATGACAGTGACCAGGGCTCACGGAGGACAGTGAAGGGGGAAGCTGCTGGACCCCAGATGGATGTGAAAGGCCACTTTGTCTTGGGCCTTTCGGGCCTGGTATGAAATGCAAAAGGGACCTTAGCAAACAGGGCAGCAGGAGCGAAGGTCTGGAGGTAGGGGGCGGGTTGAGGGTCTGTGAGCTTGGCCTCACCCTTGTCCTTCCTTCTGTCCAGGACCTTTACTTCCCATATACCCCACCCCGAATATGGGCTCCCTCTTCCCTCTCCTGAACCTGCCTACACCCCTGTACTCCATGGTGTACTCCATGGAACATCCCTTGTCGGCTGACATCGCTGTGGCCACCCATGCAGATGAGGACGGAGACACGTGAGTAAAGCCCCCCCCCCCATAAATGGAAGAGCCAGCCCTCCGCCCACCTCACCCACCACCACACAGGGGCACTCAGCTTCCTCTCTGAAAAATGGGCAACCTGAGCGCTTACCTCCTAGGACTGTTTTTGAAGCAGGCAGCTACAAAATTTTTATCCAAATCCAAGCATGAGAGGGGCGCCCGGCTGGCTCCGTCGATAGAACATGCAACTCTTGATCCCAGGGTTGTGAGTTCAAGCCCCACATTGGGTATGGGGATAACTTTTTTTTTTTTAAGATTTATTTATTTATTTACTTATTTATTCATGAGAGACAGAGAGAGACAGAGAGAGATGCAGAGACAAAGGCAGAGGGTGAAGCCGACTCCATGCAAGGAGCCAGACATGGGACTTGATCCCCGATCCTGGGATCACACCCTGAGCGGAAGGCAGACGATCAACCACTAAGCCACCCAGGCGTCCTGGGGATGATTTTTAAAAAATAAAATAATCAAAGGTACCCAAATATACCCCAAAATTCTTTTTAAAACTCCAAACAGGAGAAAGATATTTCATTGATTGATTTGTTATATATGAATTATACATGTTAAGCTCTTAGCACTGAGCCTGGTAGGTTATAAGAACTCAGTAAGTACTCATTAATTAATATCATTGCTATTATATACTTTATGTTAAACCCAGCACACGTACACACATAGAAGTAAAAATTGCGCAGAACAAGAGACCCCCTTAATAGATGGGATCTACTTTGTATTTTCTATTCTAGACTCTTCCATTGTTTCAGGGTCAGAGGTCAGTCGATTGATTTGAGGATCCCTTAAACCGATTTCACAAATTCCATAGTTCATCATCACCTGCAGTTGAAAACGTGCCCTTGAGGCAGCTGAGAACCCCTGCAAGGAAGGGTTTAGCTCTGTGCCCAGTGCATAGTCAGCGCTCAACACACTTGACCATCGATTATTACTTCTCCACCTAGGTTTGAATTTCAGCTGGCCACATTCTCACCGTTCTCGGCCAGAGTTTTCCCCTGTCAAAAACAAGAACTGTAAGCGTGTAAAAGTCTGTGAGGCACACAAGAAATCTCTTCTATAAAGCGCTTACCTGGGAATTGGTTTGGGGACTGGAAACCAAAGGTAGGGATGGAATGGACAGGCTCATTGCTGCAGAAAAAGGGGCCATCACTGGCCAACTTGTGACTTCACATCCCTGAGCCTCAGATTTTCCCTTTCTGGAAATCGGGGCTCATACAGGACCTATGAAAATTAGGATTCAGTGCAGTTGATGCCCATGCGCATAGAACATAGGCCAGGGCCAAGCACACAGTAGGTCCTCTATGCAGGGGGATGGGGTGTTCTAACAGAGCTCCCGGGGTGGTTGTGGGCCATCCTGTGAGTCCAAGCAGGAGAAAGTGCCCAAGATACCTAAAAGGCTGAATAAAACTAGTTCCCTCCCACTGTGGGTACCTCTGGGGTCATCTGTGAAATACATTTTATTTGTATCTGCCCCCAGGGGTGATTTGTTTGCAGCCTGCGAATGCAGGGTGCAGAAGGCCATTGGCACAACCAGCCTCAAATGCTGCGCCCCACCCGCCCTCCCCTGCCCTCCCCCGCCCTCCCCCGCTCTCCCCCCTCCCCTCCAAAGCAAACACTTCAGCCTCAGCTGCCTGTTGGGGGAAATCCCTTCCCGCAGAACTTGACCGCAGCCCAGCTGCTCTGCCTCCCCCACGTCAGCAGCCGTCACTCACTCGCAGCCTCCCCCTCCTGGCGTTCAATCTAACCTTAACCCCTTTCCGCTGGGGCCGAGACCTTACCGGAATGGACAGCTGGCTAGCCTGGGGGTGGGGGAGGGGGACACGCTAAGTCTGGGTCCCCAAAGCAGCAGAGCTTCGTGGGGAGCCTGGACTTCTAGGGACTCGAGAGAGCAAGAATCTCGGGGCACTGGGAAGGTAGAGAAGAGCAGAGGTCGGGGTACTGTATTCCGTGACCCCTGAGGCGTTAAGGAACAGGGTCCAGCGACTGGGAAAGCTGGTATCTGCAAAGAGTTAGGGCACCGTATTCGGGTCCTAAGAGATCTCGGGGGTGGATGCCGGGATATGGGGGATAGGGAGCCAGCTGGAGGCAGAGCTCAGAAGGGTGGAGTTCCAAAGGGGCCCTTAGGCTGGAAAACTTGGGGTCCTCCCCGCCACCCCCACCCAGGAAAGCTTGGTCTTTTTGTTTGGCCTCCCTCCTGCTCCACCCCACGCGAGGATGGAAGTGGGGGTGCCGGGGGTGGCCGGGGTAGATCCCCGGCGGGAGGCTTCCCTCCCCCGGGAGCAGGAAGCGGAGCCCCGCCCAGCAGACCTGTTACTGGAAGTCCGAGGGCTGGGCCGCCCCTCCCGTCCCCACTTCCTCCAGCCCCGCCCCACCCCCTGCAGCCCGCGCGTTTATGGGAACTCAGGCCTGGACGGTTTCTCTGAAATCATTCGCTCCCTCTGCCCTCACTTAACCCCGCCCGCCCCGAGAGGGACCCAGGCCAGGCTTCCTGGGAGATGGAGGGAGGGAAAGGAACCTTTCTCCGCCCACCCCTACCCCCCACACACACCCCAGGCCTAGGTCCGCCCCTCCCCCAACATTTTCCTTTTAAATTTGGCTTTCACGATTCCGGATCCAGGTTCCGCATTTCACCTGCAAAGCGCCTCTTGGGAGGTGGGCGCTATTGTGGGCTCTAAGGTACCAAGGAGAAAACCGGAGGGGCACGTGACTTTGCTCTAGCACAAACAGCTGCAACCCTGGCCTGGTTAGCCCCCCAAAGCCACCAGCCCCGGGAGCGGGGGCGGCGGGGGGCGGGGCGGGGGGGGGTTGAGGTTCCTGCACGATCTCTCTCCACCGTCACCCGTCACCGAAGCACTTAGAGAGCTAGTTTAAAATGCGGATTCTGGAAGCACATTTCACAATGGGAAGGTTCACCTGCCTTAGCATGGCTCTGGTTATTGGGAAATATTTTCCAGATCCATGCCAGTGGGGATGAAGGAAGAACTGGGCAGAAATGGGGCTGTTGGGAGTCTCAGCAGGGCCTTAGCTGTCCAATGGGGAATAGAGCAGCTGCTGTGGCCTCTAGAGATGGGGCCAGAAGACTAGGCCCTCTATGCCAGCACTGACCAGTCACTGGATGCCACGGGATGGCAGCTGCCCCCACTCATGACCCAGGCAAGCAGTGCTTTTCAGCAGAGGGTAATTCCCGGAGAGAGCTGATAGGCGACAACCTTCCCAGAAGCTGGGAGAGTGAGTCCTTTGGTCCGGAAGGAGGGAATCTGAGTTGTGCAGCCAGTGTCCAGAACAATGACTCCATCCCAGTACTCCCACCTCCCCTTTGGGCAAAAATTCCTCCACACAAATGCTTCTGGGTTGGAGGCTGAGCGTAACATGCAGTCACAACAGATGGAGAGTACTTCCCTGGGGCCCTAGAGAGAGGTGGGAACAAGCTCACCGGCCTCAAGGATGGCCAGGGATCACTGTGACGGATTCATTTGTTCAGTGCATGTTTGTGGAGCACCTGCTCAGCACCAGCTGCAGTCCTAGGCACTGGGCAGTGACCAAAGCAGACAAAATGCCCTGCCCTGGTGGAGCTGACATTCTAGCTTCAGAGATTCAGACAGGAAACAAATAAACTACAATGTTGGGTGATGATGTAGAGGAAAATTAGGCAGGGGAGGGGGGAAGGGGAGGTGGCCATACCATTTTAGCAGAGGCCCAAATGAGGGGAACTACGCAGTGCAGATTATCTGGGGGATGACTGTTCCAGGCAGAGGGAACAACCAGTGCAAAGGCCCTGGGGGTATCTGGGGGATGACAGTTCCAGGCAGAGGGAACAGTCAATGCAAAGGCCCTGAGGGGCAAAAAAAAAAAAAAACAAAGGCCCTGAGGGGCAAGCATGCTAGTTTTGCTTGAGGAACAGCAAGGAAGCCAAGCAGAGTGAAGAGAGCAGATGGAGAAGAAATCAAAGGGATGGAAGAGGGGAGGCAAGATCACATGGGGCCTGTTTGGCCTTGATTCTGAGAGTTCTGAGCAGAAGCGGCACTTGACCTGATTTAGGTTGCAAAAGGGTCTCTCTGGCTGCTATGTGGGAGACAGACAGCAGGGCAGAGGCGGAAGCAGGGAGGCCAGTGAGGAGCGAACAGTCCAGGAGGGAGGTGATGGTGGCTGAACTGGGAGGGAGGGAGTGAGGGTCAGGAAAAGTGGGTGGATTCTGTATATACTTTCAAACTCCCCAGCACATGTTGGGAGTTAGCACCACTCAGCGTATGGAGGTGAGAGATGACCACCCCTAATGCTTGTGATCCCCCAGGCCACTCCACATTGCGGTGGTGCAGGGCAACCTGCCAGCTGTACATCGGCTTGTCAACCTCTTCCAGCATGGGGGCCGAGAGCTAGATATCTACAACAACCTGCGACAGGTGAGCCTGGGGGGCTTGGATCCGATGGAAGAGAGGACTAAGTCCTAGAAGCTGGGGATCCAGACTCGGAGATCCTCAGAGACAAGACTGGGGACACAGGTCCAAGCAGGTTCCTCATAGTCTCTGTTCCACAGACACCGCTACACCTGGCTGTGATCACCACACTGCCATCGATGGTGCGGCTCCTAGTGATGGCGGGTGCCAGTCCCATGGCCCTGGACCGCCATGGCCAGACGGCAGCCCACCTGGCCTGTGAGCACCGCAGCCCGACGTGCCTGCGGGCCCTTCTGGACAGCGCAGCCCCGGGCACCGTGGACCTGGAGGCCCGCAACTACGACGGTGAGCACCTACCCCGGCGCCGGTGGGGCTGTCTGGCAAGACCTGAGGTCCTTCTGGGGTCCAGCGCCCCTGGCCCAGGTTAACTGAGAATTCCTGTCCCTCAGGGCTCACCGCCCTGCACGTGGCCGTGAACATGCAGTGCCCCGAAGCCGTGCTGCTCTTGCTGGAGCGAGGTGCTGACATCGACGCGGTGGTGAGCAGGCGCGGCCGCGGCTCGGCGGGAGGAGCGTGGGGGCGGGGCTTGCGTGGGAGACCGCGAGTGGGTGGGGTGGGATTGAGGTGCTGGACCAAGAGCCTGGGATACGGGCCGGCTGATTGGGCAGAGCTCGGAGAGGCTCAAAGAGCTTCCCTCCCTCCTGCAGGACATTAAAAGCGGCCGCTCCCCGCTCATCCACGCAGTGGAAAACAACAGCCTTAGTATGGTGCAGCTGCTGCTGCAGGTGGGTCGGCGCCCGCGCGGGCCTCTCCCCGCTCTCGGCCGCGGCACGCAGCCTGCGCTCCAGCTCTGGCCCCCGCCCTGGCTCCGCTTCCAGATCTGCCCCCTCCTTCTAGGCCTCGTTGTGTCAACCCTCTGCCTTCAGCCCCGAGGCTGCCCTCTTGTCCGGGGCCTTCTCGCTTGCCTTCCCCCGCCCCCAGAACGAGCCAGGCCCGCTGCAGCGACGACGGCCTTGCTCACCCTGCGTCCCGCGCTGTCCTTGCGCCCGCCTCGCCTCTGGACCTTCCCTCCCTCCGGGGGCGCCCCCACTCCGAGCGGCCGCGTCCAGCCCCGGGTGGTCAGCCCGGGCCCCGCCCCCGCCCCCTGCCGCGCACCCCCGCGGCGGCCGGCCCCGCCGTCCCCCCTGACGCGACCCCCCCGCCCCGCAGCACGGCGCCAACGTGAACGCGCAGATGTACTCGGGCAGCTCGGCGCTGCACTCGGCGTCCGGCCGCGGGCTCCTCCCGCTGGTGCGCACGCTGGTCCGCAGCGGCGCCGACAGCGGCCTCAAGAACTGCCACAACGACACGCCGCTCATGGTGGCGCGCAGCCGCCGGGTGAGTGCGCGGGGAGCGGGCGCGGACGGGACCCCGGGCGACGCCCGCCCCGCGAGAGCCCCGGTGAGAGCGAGCAGCGCGGGCCGGAGCCGCCCGGTGGTGACCCCCATCTTCCTGCAGGTCATCGACATCCTGAGGGGGAAGGCGACCCGGCCGGCGCCCGCATCACAGCCAGAGCCCTCCCCGGAACGCAGCGCCACCACCTCCCCCGAGAGCAGCAGCCTCCTCAGCTCCAACGGTGAGGACCGAGCTCCCTGCCACCAACCTCTCAGCGCCCCCCCCACAACCCTCCAGGCCCCCACCCCTCCTCCCCCGGAACCCTCCAGGCCTGTGTACCCTTCCCTGCCCCCCTGGAACCCTCCAGGCCCCCTTCCCTCCTCCCCTGGAACCCTCCAGACCCCTTCCCCTCCTCCCCCGGAACCCTCCAGGCCTGTGTACCCTTCCCTGCCCCCCTGGAACCCTCCAGGCCCCCTTCCCTCCTCAACCCTCCAGGCCCCCTCCCCTCCTCAACCCTCCAGGCCCCCTTCCCTCCTCCCCTGGAACCCTCCAGACCCCTTCCCCTCCTCCCCCGGAACCTGCCAGGCCCCGTACCCTTCCCCAGACCCCCAGAGCAGGCCTAGCACCTTGTGTCCGGATCTGGTGCTCACCACTTTCTTCTCCCCACAGGTCTCCTTTCTGCGTCCCCCTCCTCCTCGCCCTCCCAGTCTCCTCCCAAGGACCCGCCTGGATTCCCCATGGCTCCCCCCAGTTTCTTCCTTCCTCCCTCATCTCCACCTGCCTTCCTGCCCTTCGCTGGGGTCCTCCGAGCCCCTGGCCGGCCAGTGCCTCCCTCGCCAGCTCCAGGAGGCAGCTGAGAGGGATGGGGGGGCAGATCTCAGACTCATGCGGAGGGACCTCCCTGCCCTGTGGGGTCAACCCTCCTAGAAACTGTGAAGACCTTACTCTGCCCCCCCCCTTCAGGACCAGGATTTGCACAGAGGCACAAGCATGTACCCATAAGCCCCCTCTTCTGAGCAAAGATATTCTCCTGCCTCCACTCAACTTGTGGCCCCCCCAGGCCTTTTACCCCTGTTATTCTCAGGTGCCAGTCCCCTGTCTGGAATTCCACCCAGATTCCTTCTCCTCCCCCAGAGCTGGTGGAACCAGGGAATAGTCACTCCCCTCCCCCCACCCCCCAGCTGGGTGAGGAGGGGGAGATGGGCCATAGCCAGGCACTGATAACAATGTAAATTATTAGGCATTTTGGTTGGATTTCTTTTGTAATAAACTATTTTTGTACCATACCCAGGCTTGGCAGGGCCTCTTTCACGGGAGGTCTTGAGGAAGTGTGTTTGTGTGTGTGCACAGCTGTACGTCCTACCCAGCTGACTCCATGAGTGACCTTCTGGGTCTCAGACTGATGATGGTAATGATGGTACATGTGGGTGACCCTGGCACTTCTAGTTTGCCCATTCTGTTGTGTCGCTGTGCCACCATTTCTGAGGACGACGTAGTGTGTGACATCCTTCCGGGGCACCATTTCGGATTCCATAGTGACCCCGGGTGTCTGCATGTGTGTGTGTGTGTGTTTATTTATTTATTCATGAGAGACAGAGAAAGGCAGAGAGACAGGCAGAGGGAGAAGCAGGCTCCCTGCGGGACTCGATCCCAGGACCCCAGGATCATGACCTGAGGTCATGGCAGAGGCTCAACAACTGAGCTACCCAGGTGCCCCTTGTATGTGTGTTTCTGAGGTTTGTGGGTCCCAGTTGGGGAGCTGACTGTCATGTGATTGATGGTCTCTGGGCCTGTGTGTATGTGTGTGTGTGTGTGTAGCAGTTGTGAGTGTTCCCAACATTGAAACCTGTGGTCATCGTGTGATTCTTTGTATGACTGCCTTGCTTGGTCCACCGTGTGTTTGACTCAGCAATTCCAGAGCCCCCCTGACATAACAATGTTTGGGTCTTAACTCTGTGGATGTGTCACTTCTTTATCACACTTAACATTTGTATTCATCTCCCATCACCCCTGTCACAAAGCACCACCAATTTAGTGGCTTAAAATAACGGATTGATTCACTTACAGTTCTAGAGGTCAGAAGTCCGAAATCAGTTTCATTGGCCCAATGTCAAAGTGTCAGCAGGGCTGTTTCCTTCTGGAAGCTCTAGGGGAGAATCCACCTCCTTGCCTTTTTCAGCTTCTAGAGGCTGCGTTCCTTGTCTCATGGTCCCTTCTATCACTTTGACCTCTTGCTTCCATCTGCACTTTTTAAAAAGATTTTATTTATTTATTCATGAGAGAGAGACATGGGCAGAGGGAGAAGCAGGCTTCCTGTGGGGAGCCCAATGCGGGACTCAATCCCAGGGCCCCAGGATCATGACCTGAGCTGAAGGCAGATGGTCAACTGCTAAGCCACACAGCCATCCCCCCCACCTTTTTAAAGACTTTTTTTTTTTTTTTTTTTTTTTTTTTTATGATAGTCACACAGAGAGAGAGAGAGAGAGAAGCAGAGACATAGGCAGAAGGAGAAGCAGGCTCCATGCACCGGGAGCCCGACGTGGGATTCGATCCCGGGTCTCCAGGATCACGCCCCGGGCCAAAGGCAGGCGCCAAACCGCTGCGCCACCCAGGGATCCCTTAAAGATTTTATTACTAATTTATTTGATAGAGCAAAAGAGAGATCAGGAGGAAAGTGCAAAGGGAGAGAATCTCAAGCAGACTCTGTGCTAAGCACAGAGCCTGACATGGGGCTCAATCTTGTGACCCTGAGATCATGACGGATGCTCAGCCCAGGGAGCCACCCAAGCGCCCCTTCATCCGCACTTCCACCCAGACCTCCTGCCTCCTTCTTAGAAGGACCCTGCAATTATACTAGACCCACTGAGATAATCTAAGTTCCTCTCTTCATCTCAAGATCTTTAATTTCATCACATCTGCAAAGTCTCTTTTGCCATTTAAAGTAACTTCCACAGATCGCAGGGATTAGAATATAGGGATCTTTCAGAGCCTTTATTCAGCCCACCCCATGCTTCAATCAGAAAAGCAACATTACTAGGAAGTGGGTATATGGATAAGAGACTTGTTACAGGGATTTGAACACCGGAAAGAAGATAGATGTAGGGTGGAGGAGACCGAGGACAAGCTGGCACCCCCAAGGAGGAACTCAAATCCACGTTGGTATCCACTGTCCCCAACCTTGATGAAAGGGGTGTCTTGTGGGAGAAGCTGGTCCAACCATGGTCCAATTCTATTGGCATGCGTGTGTGCATTTCTGAATGATGGTGAGTCTTGTCTTTTCTTTTCTTTTCTTTTCTTTTCTTTTCTTTTCTTTTCTTTTCTTTCTTTTCTTTTCTTTTCTTTTCTTTCTTTTCTTTTCTTTTTTCTTTTCTTTTCTTTTCTTTTCCTTTTCTTTTCTTTTCTTTTCTTTTCTTTTCTTTTCTTTTCTTTTCTTTTCTTTTCTTTTCTTTTCTTTCCTTCCTTCCTTTTTCTCCGGGGCCTCCCTGAACCTCTGGCTCTTCTTTAAAAAAAAAAAAAAGGGAATCCCTGGGTGGCTCAGTGGCTTAGTGCCTGCCTTTGACCCAGAGCATGATCCTGGAGTCCCAGGATCGAGTCCCATGTCGGGCTTCTGTGTGGAGCCTGCTTCTCCCTCTGCCTGTGTCTCTACTTCTCTCTCTCTCTCTCTCTCTCTCTGTGTCTCTCATGAATAAATAAATAAAATCTATTTATTTATTCATGAGACACTGAGAGAGAGGCAGAGACATAAGCAGGTCCCATGCAGGGAGCCTGATGTGGGATTCAATCCCGAGACTCCAGGATCATGCCCTGAGCTGAAGTCAGATGCTTAACCGCTGAGCCACCCAGGCGTCCCAAACCTCTGGTTCTTCTTCTGTCTTGGCCACTGTGACATTTCTGCTGACACCACTCCATGACATGTTGTATCTTTGGGGCCGACTGCCTTAATATCTTCTTGGGAGACAACGTTAGGAATGGCCGAGTGTATGAGCATGCACATGGGAGTGCGTACACATATGCACATGCATTTGCATGCACATGCTTTGGGGTGCATTCTCTCTGGGTGACCTATCCTGGTCCCTGACTTAGCTGGCTGTACGTCTTTGTATGTGTTTAGGACCATGTACCGGTGTTTCTGAGCCTGCTCCTGGGTCACAGCAGCCTTGCAGGTGCCTGACCTTGGAAGGTCCACTTGCTTCCTATGGGCTGCTGTAACAAATGGCCACAAACAAGGAGGCGTAAAGCAACAGAAAGTTATCCTCTCACAGTTCTAGAGGCCAGAGGTCTGAAATCAAGGAGTCGGCAGGGGCACACTCCCTCCAAAGGTGCCTTGCTCCTTCCAGCAGCTGCTGGGCCCCCATGTTCCAGCGTTCCTGGGCTCGGGGCTACATCTTCCTCCGCCCTCTCCTGGATGTGTCTGGTCTCCTCTGCTGCCTCCTGTAAGGACATGTATGTCAATGGATTTAGGGCCCATGTAGATAACCCAAGAGATCCTTCCCTTAATTGCATCTGCAAAGACCTTATTTCCAAGTAAGGTCATATTCGCAAGTTCCAAGGGTTAGGATAGGGATGTATTCTGGGGGGAGGAAGAACCACCATTCCCACTATGGAGGGTGACTGTTCGGCCCTGCAAGCTGCTGCATGTGAGAATTTCCTGTGCGATGATCCACACACACACATAAGTCCACTCACAATGAGTGTCTCTCCCACAGAGCGTCAGCCGTGGGAGGGCAGTACAGGGCCTTCTTCCCTGAGGCCCCCACAGCAGCCAGCACACTGCCTGGCATGAAGCATACCCTTGAGAAGTGATGGGTGGATGAATGAGCCTCCCCCACCCCCACCCCCTACTCTGGCCTCTGTGATTCTGGCTGCATCTAGTCTCATATCACCTTGTATGACCCCTTTGAGGGTATTCATAGAAACATAGGGGCTGGGCAGCCCAGGTGGCTAGGCAGTTTAGCACCGCCTTCAGCCCAGGGCCTAATCCTGGAGACCCAGGATCGAGTCCCACGTCAGGCTCCCAGCATGGAGCCTGCTTCTCCCTCTGCCTCTCTCTCTCTCTCTCTCTCTGTTTCTCATGAATAAATAAATAAAATCTTAAAAAAGAAAGAAAGAAAGAAACAAACAAACAAACATAGGGACATCTGAGTGGCTCAGTTGGTTGGGCAATGCTTTGGCTCAGGTCATGATCCTAGGGTCCAGGGATCAAGTCCCACATCTGCTCCCTGCTCAGCAGGGAGCCTGCTTCTTTCTTCCTCTCCCTCTGTCCCCTCCCCCCCCAGTTCGCGTGTGCTTTTTCTCTCTCAAATAAATACAATCTTAAAAAAAAAAAAAAAAGAAAGAAACGTAAATATTAGCAGCCATTTACTGGCCATGACAACATCCATATTCCAGATGAAAAAACTGAAAGCCAGATTGGAAATCTCCTGTCCAAGCCCAGGTCTGTGCCTCCAAAGTCCATGCTCATAATCACGGGGCCCTCTCACCATGCAGGAAAGCCGTGCATGGTTGCAACTATTATTTTAACTGGACACGCAAGGCATGCACCCATGCACGCGTTGTGGGCTACTGGAAAGGATAACAAGCAGGTGTGGCATTGAGAGCACAGGGTCTGGAGTCAGGACTGAGTTCGAGTCTTACCTTTCCATTTCCTGGCTGTGTGACCTTGATCAGATGACATCTCAGGCCTGAGCCTGTTTCCTCATCTGTAGAAAGGAGGCATAATAACGGTGCCACCATGCCAGTTTGTCAGAAGGATTTTTTTTTAAGATTTTATTTATTTATTTGACAGGGAGCGCACAAGCAGGGGGAGTGGCGGGGAGAGGGAGAGGGAGAAACAGGCTCCCCACTGAGCACAGGGCCCAACCTGAGGCTCAATCCCAGGACCCTGAGATCATGACCTGAGCAGAAATCAAGAGTTAGATGCCCCCCGGGGTGCCCCGAGTTGATGAGGATTTAATGGGAGTATGGGTGCCGGCCGGGCCTGGCCCATTATCCTAGAGTGCGTGCTGGGAATCTCCTCGTCCTTGTGAGTCCAGGCTGTGGGTGATGAGCCTCTTTGTGTGAGAGAAACTATCTCCAGGTTCAAGAGCTGAACCCAGCACTGACCCTGGTAAGTTACTTCTCTAAAACAAAGGATCTAGCTTCTCCACACACGGAAATCCCCTCTCAGCCTCCTGACCTTGGGACTGGGCGCGTGTCCTTACACACCCATCCCCCTTAACAACCATCCCCTTTCCCTTGCAGAAGAGCAGACTCAGGAGCGGGGAGGAGGTCCCCATACAGGGTCTCTAGCCCCCCAGACCTCACAGGATTAAGCACACACCCCTCACCCACTGCTACCAAGCCTGCTCACCTTGTCTCTGACAGTCAGCCCTAACATTCAAAAGCCAAAAGTCACATTTTCAAATGCATTTCTCGGGGGGCCCCAGCCCCTGCTACAAAGTTTCACTTACTATCACCACCTTGGGTAAATCCAGACACTCAGTCAGAGAATGTCTCTTCCAGGTGCATGCGTGAAATCTGCTAAATCATCGATGCCAGTGCCATTCCCGAGAAACGAATTTAAGAGCGTGCCAATGAAGCAGAACACATCTGCTGGTTAGGTGTGTTTGCAGACCCTCACGTAAGCCACGCCTCCATTTTACAAAAAGAGAAACTGAGGCCATGGGAGGGTAAAAGTGACTCGGTGAGCTTATGGGTCCAGGATTCTGGGATTCATCATAACCAAGCGATGGAATTTGTCACCAGTCATGGAATGACCAACATCCTGTGCCTTCTGAGACGCAGTCTGGGTCTATGCACCCAGACGGACACGGCATCTCTTCTGGAATATTCTTGCCACCAAAATCTAATGATGAGGAAATATCAGATAAACTCAAAACCCAGGGGGACATCTTACAAAAGAACTGACCTGGCATGTTCAAAAATGTCAACCTTGCAAAACACAGAGAAAGTCGGAACAATCATACCAGACAGAGTCGAAGAAGACAGTAAACTGAATCCAACTCACAGCCTTGGTTTGGATACTGGGGAGAAAAAAACGTTTTGCGAGGAAGGATAGTTTGGAGGCAAAACTGGTAAAGTGAGTCTAGGCTGCACTGTTAGACACCAGTCCTGTACGGCGGTCAAATGTCCTGATTTTACGACTTGTGTCTGAGAACATCCTTATGAGTGGAAATATAAGTGTTTAGGGGCAAAGGGGCTTGATGTCGGAAACTCACCCTCCAATAATAGTTCAGAGGGGAGAAAAGCAGAGAGAGCCAATGATAGAGCACACGAGCAATTGTTAACAATTGGTGAATCTGGGTGAAGGCCACATGAGAAGTCTTCGTCCTGTTGTTGCTACTTTCCTAGAAGCTTAAAATGATTTCAGGGGACGCCTGGATGGCTCAGTGGTTGAGCATCTGCCTTGGGTTCAGGTCGTGATCCTGGGGTCCTGCATGGGGCTCCCCACAGGGAGCCTCCTTCTCCCTCTGCCTGTGTCTATGCCTTTCTCTCTCTGTGTCTCTCATGAATAAATACATAAAATCTGTTTTTTTTTTTTTAAAAAAGGGCAGAGCCAGTGCTCTTTAAAAAAATAATAAAATATGGGGATTCTTGGATGGCTCAGCGGTTTGGAGCCTGCCTTTGGCCCAGGGCGTGATCCTGGAGGCCCTGAATCGAGTCCACATCAGGCTCCCTGCATGGAGCCTGCTTCTCCCTCTGCCTTTCTCTCTCTCTCTGTGTCTCTCATGAATAAATAAATAAAACATTTAAAATAAATAAATAAAATGAAATCATTTCCAAAGAGAAAAAATGATTGCAAATTAAAAAGTCATGGTTTAAAAGTTGAAGGTTCAAGGCTTTGTGTTTCCATGAGTATCTAAATCTGTCATGCATTTGTGGTCAGAGTTTCAGGAGCTGGGAGGGTGAATTTGCTGCTTCAGACAAGGCTTCGGGGCACGACCCGGGCCTTGGGGCGTGGTCAGGGGGCGTGGCCAGACACAGAGGCCTGGCTGGGATGAAGAGCGGGCTGCAGCCTGAAGGGCGGTCGGAACCTTGGGGCGTGGCCAGGGCCCCGGAGGTGTGGCCAGGGTCTGGGGGCGTGGCTTGAGAGACTTTCCCAAGGGAGGAGGTAAGTTTGTACTTGGAGCGCCCTCTCGTGGCTATACTGGGGCCTGGCCTCCACACTTTTTTATTTTTTATTTTTATTTTATTTTATTTTTTTAAAGATTTTATTCCCTGTGGGGAGCCCGCAAGGGAACTCGATCCCAGGACCCCGGGATCACGACCTGAGCCAAGAGCTGACACTCAACCACTGAGCCACCCAGGTGCCCTGGCCTCCGCTTTTTTTTTTTTTTTAATATTTTATTTATTTATTCATAGAGATGCAGAGAGAGAGAGAGGCAGAGAGAGAAGCAGGCTCCACGAAGAGAGCCCGACGTGGGACTCGATCCAGGGTCTCCAGATCACGCCCTGGGCTGCAGGCGGCGCTAAACCGCTGCGCCACCGGGGCTGCCCTGGCCTCCACATTTTAAAAAAAACACTTTATTTTTCAGAAATTAAAAAAAAAATCTTTTTTTTTTAATTTATTTATGATAGTCACAGAGAGAGAGAGAGAGAGAGGCAGAGACAGCAAGCTCCATGCACCGGGAGCCCGACGTGGGATTCGACCCCGGATCTCCAGGATCGCGCCCTGGGCCAAAGGCAGGCGCCAAACCGCTGCGCCACCCAGGGATCCCAAAATATATCTTTATTGAGATGTAATACATACACCATACAATTCAACTATTTAAAGTGTACAATTCAGGGGATCCCTGGGTGGCTCAGCGATTTAGCGCCTGCCTTTGGCCCAGGGCGTGACCCCGGGGTCCCAGGATGGAATCCCACATCCGGCTCCCTGTGTGGGGCCTGCTTCTCCCTCTGCCTGTGTCTCTGCCTCTCTCCCTCTCTCTCTCTCTCTCTCTCTTTCTCTGTGTCTCTCATGAATAAATAAATAAATCTTTAAAAAAAAAATCTATTCCTCAAGGCAAATTTATTAAAAAATTAAAAAATAAAAAATAAAATAAAGTGTACAATTCAGGGGCACCTGGGTGCCTCAGTCAGTCAAGCATCTGCCTTTTGCTCAGGTCAATATCCCAGAGTCCTGGGATGGAACCCCATATCAGGCTCAGTGGTAAGTGGGGAGTCTCCTTCCCCCTCTCTCTGCCCCTCCGCTGCCCCCACTCATGTGCTCTCTCTCTCAAATGAATAAATAAAATCTTTAAAAATATAAAGTGGGGCAGCCCCGGTGGCCCAGCGGTTTAGCGCCGCCTTCAACCGGGGGTGTGATCCTGGAGACCAGGGATGGAGTGCCACCACGGGCTCCCTGCATGGAGCCTGCTTCTCCCTCTGCCTGTGTCTCTGCCTTTCTCTCTGTGTCTGTCATAAATAAATTTTTTAAAAATTAAAAAAAAGATTTAAAAAATAAATAAATAAAGCAAGGATATTGTCCCTGCTAATCCCTTTAAAAATAAATAAATAAATAAAAATATAAAGTGTACAGTTCAATGGTTTTAGTAAATTCAAAGAGCTGTGCAATTATTACAACCAATTTATTATTTTTAATTTTACTTATTTATTCAGAAGAGACACAGAGAGAGAGAGGGAGACACAGGCAGAAGGAGAAGCAGACTCCCTGCGGGGAGCCCGACGTGGGACTCAATCCCAGGACCCCAGGATCACGTGGGGAGCTGAAGGCAGGCGCTTAGCCGCTGAGCCACCCAGGCGTCCCATTACAACCAATTTAAAACCATGTCTTCACCCCCAAAATAAACCCCATATTCATTAGTAGTCACTCTGTGTATTTCTCCCCAACCTCCTTCAGCTCAGGTGATCCCTAATATATTTTATATAGATTTATATAGATTTGTACAGATTTGCCTATTCTGAACACTTTATATAAATTTAATCATACAGGCAGCCCGGGTGGCTCAGCGGTTTGGTGCTGCCTTCAGCCCAGGGCGTGATCCTGGAGACCTAGGATCGAGTCCCACATCAGGCTCCCTGTGAGGAGCCTGCTTCTCCCTCTGCCTGTGTTTCTCATGAATAAATAAATAAATCCTTAAAAATAAATACATAAAATCTTTAAAAAATAAATAAATAAATTTAATCATACAGTATATGGTATTTTGTGACTGGCTTCTTTCACTTAGCATAATGTTTTTGTTTTATTTTGTTTTAATTTTTTTTTTTTTAAGTAGGCTCTATGCCCAGCATAGAGCCCAATGCAGCACTTGAACTCATGTCCCTGATCAAGACCTGAGCTGAGATCATGGGGCACCTGGGTGGCTCAGTGGTTGAGCATCTAACTTCAGCTGAGGTCATGATCTCGGGATCCTAGGATCGAGTCCCGCATCGGGCTCCCCGCAGGGAGCCTGCTTCTCCCTCTGCCTATGTCTCTGCCTCTCTCCCAGTGTCTCTCATGAATAAATAAATAAAATCTTAAAAAAAAAAAAAAAGATCTGAGCTGAGATCAAAAGTCCAACACTGAACTAAATGAGCCACCCAGGCACCTCTAGCATAATGTTTTTGAGGTTTATCTACATTGTAGCATTCATTCCTTTTACTGGTCAAAAAAACCTTCCATTGTCCAGGTAACTGCTTTTAATTTACCCATTTATCAGCTGATGGACGTTTAGGTGGTCTCCACAAACACTTGAGTAGATGCACGTTTTCAGTTGTCCAGAATATATATGTTTATGCACAGGAGTGGAATTGCTGGGTTATACAGTAACTCTATTTTGCCATAGATAAAATCTCTTTATTTCCTCTGCTTTGAGGAGCTGCCAAATTGTTTTCGAAAGCAGCTGCACCGTTTTACATTCCTACCAGCAGGGTATGGAGGTTCCAATTCCTCCACAGCCGTTCCAGTACTTATTATCTGTCTTTTCCATTACAGCCACCCTAGCAGGTGTGAAGTGGTATCTCATTGTGGTTTTGATTTTCATCCGACTGAAAACGATGCTGCAGATCTTTTCTTATCATTCACTGGTTTTGGATCCTCTTTGGGGCTAGATGAACTCTAGCTACTTTGCCATATTTGATCCAGATCTTTCAAATTAAACTATAAATGACATCATTGATGTCTCGGCACGTCCTCTTCTCAGAGTCCATCCTTGCCCTTTGCCACATCCTGCATGTCATGTTCAGTGCGACCTCCCGTGTTTTCATACTATTATCACATACAGATGCATCCCCAAATAATCTACAGCATTGGCTTTGCAGGTTTTCAAACCTGATATAAATGTCATTATCCTGTAATCCTTCTGCTTTTGCTTTTTTTTTTTTTTTTTTTAAGATTTTATTTAGGGGATCCCTGGGTGGCTCAGCGGTTTCGCACCTGCCTTTGGCCCTGGGCGCCATCCTGGAGTCCCGGGATCGAGTCCCGCATCAGGCTCCTGGCATGGAGCCTGCTTCTCCCTCTGCCTGTGTCTCTGCTTCTCTCTCTCTCTCTCTCTCTCTCTCTCTCTCTCTCTGTGTCTATCATAAATAAATAAAAATAAATCTTTTAAAAAAATAAAGATTTTATTTATTCATGAGAGAGAGAGAGCACAAGCTGGCAGAGGGGCAGAGGGAGAGGGAGAAGCAGGCTCCTCACTGAGCAGAGAGCCTGACATGGGGCTCCATCCCAGGACCCCAGGATCAAGACCTGAGCTGAATGTGACCAACTGAGCCACCCAGGCACCCCTGCACTTGCTTTTTATTTTTTATTTTTATGTTAGTTTCCTAGGGCTGCTGTCACTTTAGACCACAAACTGAGTGGCTTAAAGCAACAAATTTATTTCCTTCCACTTCTGGAAAGTAGGAACCCCAAAATCATGGTGCTGGCAGAGCTGTGCTCTCCCTGAAGGCTCAAGAGGAGAATCCTTCTTTGCCTCTTCCTAGCTTCTGGGGTTTGCCAGTGATCCTTGACATCCCTTGGCTCCAATCTCTGCCTCTGACTTTCTTCCGTGTGTCTCCCATCATGTGGGTTTCTTCCGTGTATATACCTATGTCTGTGTCCAAATTTCCGATCATGTTGGGTTCACACCCCACCCTAACAGTATGACCTCATCTTGGTGACAACGGCAAAAACCCTACTTCTAAATAAGGTCACATTCTATTTCTAAATAGGGTTCTAGCGCACTTGAATTTGGGGGCAGGGCTCACTATTCAACCCAGTACACTCATCATTATGTTTTTAGGACTCACACTATTGGAATGTGTATCCATTTCATTCACTTGAACTGCAGTGTGGGAGGCCTCTGTGAGAGTATACCGCAATTTATGCATCCCTCCTCCTGCTGGTAGATGGCCTTACCTTGTTTCCGGTTTTCTCCATTTCCGACTAGAATGCAATTAACATCTCTGAACTTGTCTCTTAGAGTTTCTTAGGGCAGTAATTTTCAAACTGCCCAACAAGATCCATTAGTGGGTTGTGAAATCAATTTAGTGGGTGGCGAACACGACTTTCCCTTTAATGAAATGGAATTAAATAGAACAGAAGCTATTGTAACACATGCACATAGTCTGGGTAAGGATTACCCTGTGAAACCGTTTCGGGTATGTATGTAATGTCCCCACATGAGCAAACATGCTTAGGAGCCACAGCCCAGGACGATGCAGCCAACAACCCTCATGCCCTGTCCAAGGTCTGATGGATGCCGCCAAATGGCTTCTCCAACTCATTTGTTCATTCACACTTCCAACAGCTCCTCATCAACGCTTACCATAGTCAAAAATTTTGACTTTTTGCCAGGCCACTGGGTTTTCATCCTGTTTCTGGAAAAGGAAACAGGCTGAGACAGGGCAGAAATGCCAGGAGCTGGAAGACAGACCGTGCCATCCGAATGCAAAGACCCGGTCTGAGATGCAACGTCGAAGATCCCCTAAGTGAAGAATTCGTGGGTTCTAAGAGAGGATGAGGGCCTGAGTAGGAAAGGGTGTTGGAATGAGCGGGTCAACTCTCATCCTAAACCCCTTTCCCCTTCCCGCACCTCAAAGGGGGGGGGCCTGGGGTGCAGGAAGGGCGCGGTCCACGGCGCCCCCGGGTGGCCGCCCAGCGCACAGCCAGAGCTGGGCAGGTGCGCAGGTTGGGGCGAAAACCACGCTCCTGCAGCGCGGAGCCTACCAGAGGCGTCTCGACCTCTGCGTTCTTGAACCCCATCTTCCCGCCTCATTTCCTGGGAGACCCAGGGGCCCACCTCCTCTGGAAATCTGGGTGTCTCAGCTCTAGCCCGATTTCCCACAACCCCGCCCGCCCATCACGTGGGGACTCACGAATTATGTTGCCAAATTCCTGCTCCCCCAGACACCCAGTCCTGCTACTAGGGGACCTAGGGGGGTCTGGTCTGGTCGCGCTATGCTTTCCTTGTCCGGGGCAAAGAGATCGCACTATCTCCACCGACGCTGACTTCTAGAAATTGCAGCTCTTTGACCTTTAATCCCATGCCACAGCTAAAGATCCAAACCTGCGTCCGAAAGCCCCAGGAATGCTCTGTCCCAGCCCCACCTCCCCGCAGGGTGGATAAAGCCCCCAGCCTCCTGGGTCCCTGGGTGGCTCAGCGGCGGAGCGTCTGCCTTCGGCTCAGGGCACGATCCCGGGGTTCCGGGATCGAGTCCCATATGGGGCTCCCCGCAGGGAGCCTGCTTCTTCCTCTGCCTGTGTCTCTGCCTCGCTCTCTGTGTCTCTCATAAATTAAAAAAAAAAAAAAAATTTTAAACTTTAAAAAACAGAAGCTCCCAGCCCCACCCCCGACCCCAAAAGCCTCAGGTACCCTCCTCCGGTGCTACCTTGAGACCCAGTTTCCAGAAGGTCTCAGATGCGGCCCAGGTATCCTACCTACAATCCCCGCCCATTGAGAGTCTTCCCCTATCTCCACCCATCCGGCCCTCTTTAGGGGATCAGACTTGCGCACCCCATCTCTAGGAAGCCGGGTACCAGACCCTCCCCCGCCCCGCGCCTCCGCCCGCTGCAGACCCGGTACCTGCAGTCCCCTGCCTGCTTCCCCAGGGTCCGCCCCCCCCGCCTTCCGCTCGGGGCCCCGCCCCCACCCCGGGCCGCGCCGGCCGCACCTCTGCCCGCCGCCCGCCTCCCTCCCCCGGCACCCGAGGGCCCCATGGCCGCGGCGGCTGCCCCCCGGGGGCGGCGGTGGGAAGAGGCCCGCGAGCTCCGCCGCGCGGTGAGGCTGCTGCAGCGCCTGGAGGAGCAATGCGGGGACCCCCGGCTGGCCTCCGGGCCCCCCTCGCTGCGAGACCTGCTGCCCCGCACCGCGCAGCTGCTGCGCGACGTGGCCCACGCCCGGCAGGCGGCCGGGGGGGGCGGCCCCGAGGACCCCGGGGGTGCGAGGGACTTTCTCATCGTCTACGTTCACAACCTGGAGGCCAAGAGCAGGCAGGTGGCGGCACTGCTGCCATCCCGGGGCGACAGGGGCGCGGACGACGAGCTCTTCCGGGAGGGCTCCAGACTCAGGTGAGCAGCCGCCCTCGCCCGGGACAGAGAGGGGATCTGGAGTCCGGGCCCCAGCCCCTCCTCCCTCAGACCCGGGGGTCCGGGCCCCCAGCCCCTCCTCCCTCAGACCCGGGGGTCCGAGCCCCCAGCCCCTCCTCCCTCAGACCCAGGGATCCAGGCCCCCAGCCCCCTCCTCCCTCAGACTGGGGGGTCCGGGCCCCCAGCCCCTCCTCCCTCAGACCGGGGGTCCGGGTCCCAGCCCCTCCTCCCTCAGACCCGGGGGTCCAGGCCCCCAACCCCCCTCCTCCCTCAGACCCGGGGGTCCCGGCCCCCAGCCCCTCCTCCCTCAGACCGGGGGTCCGGGCCCCAGCCCCTCCTCCCTCAGACCGGGGGTCCGGGCCCCCAGCCCCTCCTCCCTCCAACCCGGGGGTCCGGGCCCCACCCCCTCCTCCCTCCAACCCGGGGGTCCAGGCCCCCAGCCCCTCCTCCCTCAGACCGGGGGTCCAGGCCCCCAGCCCCCCTCCTCCCTCAGACCGGGGGATCCGGGCCCCCAGCCCCCTCCTCCCTCAGACCCAGGGGTCCAGGCCCCCAGCCCCTCCTCCCTCAGACCCAGGAATCCGGGACCCCAGCCCCCTCCTCCCTCAGACCCAGGGGTCCAGGCCCCCAGCCCCCTCCTCCCTCAGACCCGGGGGTCCGAGCCCCCAGCCCCTCCTCCCTCAGACCCAGGGATCCAGGCCCCCAGCCCCCTCCTCCCTCAGACTGGGGGGTCCGGGCCCCCAGCCCCTCCTCCCTCAGACCCAGGGGTCCAGGCCCCCAACCGCCCTCCTCCCTCAGACCCATGGGTCTAGGCCTCCAGCACCCCCTCCTCTCTCAGACTCAGGGTCCAGGCCCCCAGCCCCCTCCTCCCTCGGACCCGGGGGGTCCAGGTCCCCAGCCCCCTCCTCCCTCAGACCCAGGGGTCCGGCCCCCCAGCCCCTCCTCCCTCAGACCCGGGGGTCCAGGCCCCCAGCCGCTCTTCCCTCAGACCCAGGAGTCCAGGCCCCCAGACCCTCCTCCCTCAGACCCAGGAATCCAGGCCCCCAGACCCTCCTCCCTCAGACCCAGGAGTCCAGGCCCCCAGCCCCTCTTCCCTCAGACCCAAGAGTCCAGGTCCCCCATACCCTCCTCCTCCTTCAGACCCAGTAGTTTAGGGGGTCCCCCAGCCCCTCCTCCCTCAGATCCAGGGGTCCTGAGCCCTAGTCCCCTGCTCCCTCAGACCCAGGAGTCCAAGTCCCAACCCCTTCTCCCTGAGAGAAGCTGGAAAACTGAGCAATCCAGTTTTTTCTTTGGACTAGATGCCCTCAACTCCCCATTTCACCTCTTTCTTAGCCACCCAGCACCCTGCTTCAAATTGCCCCCCTCTCCCAGAGGCCTAGACACACAATCTGGGAATGTGGGCACCCCAGCGAGCTTGTTACATGAGGAGGGATGGACTGACATCCCCATCGTCTCGCCTGACTTGGGGGATGATGCACAGCACCCCCGTCCCCTGGCGCCACCTGAGGAACAGCTAGCTCAGGTCCTGGGGCTTATCTCTAGGGCCCCCTCTTCTGAACTCTGGGGAAGGGGCTGCTGAGTGACCAGAGCAGATGAGGATTGGGGTCTAGAGCCTGGAACAAAACAAAGTCTGGACGGGTGGCTCTCAACCCTCTCAGGCAAATACTTTGTAGTGTCTCCTTAAATTCATCCTGAAATGAAATGCATAGGTTAAACTAACTACCTACCCATAATTTTTTTTAAATCACCATAGTATCCCAAATGTATTATAAGGGATGACAAAAAGACTGCCCTTCATAATAACATTATCTGTGTTCCAAACGAAAATGCCAAGACACAATTAAAATTATTCGGAAAGGCAAACTTGCTAGTCAGACACTTGCACCGCTAGGCAGGATCCTTTATCACTGAACCAGTCTTCCTGCCATATATAGGAGAGTTGAATTTCTGTAAAATTCAGCAGAAATTTAAGGTGTACAGAAAAATGCTTTTGTAGGTGTGCATGGATGGTTCAGTTGATTGTCTGCCTTCAGCTCAGGTCGTGATCCTGGGGTCCTGGGATCGAGTCCCGTGTAGGGCTCCCTGCTCAGCGGGGAGTCTGTTTCTCCCTCTTCCCCCTACTTGTGCTCTCTCACTCTCTCTCAAATACATAAATAAAATATTTTTTAAAATGCTTTTGTAAAACAAAATTGGGCTTTAGGTTTAGATAATTTAAAATAGATTTTCCACTTTCACTGATGTCTGATGGGACATTGGAAAGTGGAGTGGAATGTGGGTAAATTTTGCTAGTGGGGGGATTGTCCCCCACAATCTAGCCTCTCTACCATAATCACGATGTCAAGTTAATTTCTAGAAGCCCCTTAGAAAGTGGTGTAACTCCACTGAGAATCACTGTTCCAAAAACTAGGAAGCATAGAGGCTTAGTGAGTACCTGAGTGAGTGTTCTAGAGTTACTAGTGTCATAGCAACTCTCTGAAGAAGATCCTAGAACAGCAATCTCCACTTAAAATCTAATGCAACCCACATGTGTAGTTTTATTTTCTAGTAGACATTTTACAGAAAGATTTTTTTTTAAGATTTTATTTTTAAGTAATCTCTACACCCAACATGGGGCTTGAACTCACACCCCCGGGATCAAGAGTCACCGGCTTCACTGACTGAGCCAGGGAGGCACCCAAGAAAGATTTTATTTTAACAAGTGCAATGAGTTTTAATAACCTTCCCTTTATTTTACTCACAATATGTAAAATATTATCATCTCAACTTATAATCAGTATAAAGCAATAATTAATAAGATAGTTCACATTCTTTTTAAAATTTTTCCACTAAGTTTCAGAAATCTGCTGTGTATTTCACATTTTGAGCACATGTCCGTTTGGACCAGCCACATGCTGGTAGTGGCTATGTACTCGACTCTGGGAAGGGGAGATGTTTAGGCACCTCAGGGATAGCCCTATAAGGTGCCAGGAACCCTATAGACCTGGCTCAAGGAGGCTCTTAATATAAGATAATACAAACGATAATAATTAACATGCACTGAGTGCCGACTGTATGCCACGTACACTGGGCATTTTCTGTGCTCCTAACGCTGGACAAGGAGCACCTGCGTGGCTCAGCGGTTGAGTGTTTGCCTTCAGCTCAGGTCGTGATCCGGGAGTCCTGGGATGGAGCCCCAGGTCGGGCTCCCTGCTCAACCGGGGGTCCCCTCCTCCCTCTCCTTCTGCTGCTCCTCCTGTTCCTTCTCTCTCTCTCTCTCTCTCTCTCTCCTAAATAAATAAATAAATAAATAAATAAATAAATAAATAAATAAATAAATAAATAAAACCTTAAAAAAAAAAAAGACATGGAAAAGTCCGTATTGATCCCCCTGGGAGACAGGGGCTGTGCATGTCCTGCACTTGTGCCCATTTCACAGTTGAAGAAACAGTCTTAAGGGGGGTAAAGGAACCTCCCCAAAATGACACAGCTAAGAGTCAGAGCTACCCTTTGCTGCCCCCCCACATCCTGACCCATACCCTAGGGAGGCAGCTGGCAGGAGAAAGCACAGAGGTCCACAGAGGTCCCCCCACCGGGGGGCTGAAACCAAGAAGGCTCCGAGCAGCCCAGCCCCTGCTCACAGACCAGTCCCAGTGCCCTCAGCTCTGGTGCGCCCATCTCTGACAACGCAGGGCTCCTCCTTCGGCCCCGGTGGGCTGCAGGAGGAGGCTGGGATCTGTTTGCTGGAGGATGACTCGGATATTGGGCAGCACCTCCCTTTCCTTCACAGGCAAGGAAATCGAGGTTCACGGAGGGGAGAGGTGGCAGGGTGTCAATGGACTTTGGCCCTGCACTGATACGTTACGGCGTCTGGGGGCCTGGTGCCGTGGATATTCCCCACAGCGGGCGCAGGTGTCAGGGGGAGCCCCAAGGTCCAGCCCAGGCCCTCAGAGCCCATCCCCACAGGCGACAGCTGGCCAAGCTGGCCCTCATCTTCAGTTACATGCACGCGGAACTGGGCGCGCTCTTCCCCAAGGGAGAGTACTGTGGACACACGTACAAGCTCACCAAGGCCTCAGCCCACAACTTCTGGAGGAGGCACTGCGGAGCCCGGTGAGTGAGCACCTGTCCCCAGGGCCGCTTAGCTCCTGGACCCTCGTCCTATCCCTGCCCTGGGGACCCAGGAGTCCAGGCCCCCAGCCCCTCCTCCCTCAGACCCAGGAGTCCAGGCCCCCAGCCCCTCCTCCCTCAGATCCAGGGGTCCAGGCCTCAGCTGCCTCCTTCCTAGAGGTCTTCCCATCCTAGGTTCCCAGGGGCCTTAGCTGCATACTCCACCCCCCCTCCATCCAGGTGTATGCTGCCCTGGGCTGAGTTTGAGTCGCTCTTGTGCACCTGCCACCCAGTGGAATCAGGCGCCACAGCCCTGGCCTTGCGCTCCACCATTAACCTCACCTGCAGTGGCCACGTGTCCATCTTCGAGTTTGACATCTTCACCAGGCTCTTTCAGGTGAGTGAAGGCCAAGGCTGGAAGCTCAGAATCTTGGGTCCTGAGGGGAAGGAGAGGTTGGGAACATGGCCTCCTGGGTCTGAGGGAAGAGAGGCTGGGATCCCAGACTCATGGCTCCTGGGGAAGGGAAGGTTCTGGGGTCTTCTGTGTAAGGTTCCTAGGCTCACCAAGGATGTAAGCTGAGTGGCTATGTTCTGAGACCCAGGGAGGCAGGAGGTTCGGGCTGCTTCCTCCGCCCCTCCCTGACCCCAGTGTTGCCCCACTCCAGCCATGGCCAACGCTTCTCAAGAACTGGCAGCTCCTGGCGGTCAACCACCCGGGCTACATGGCCTTCCTCACATACGATGAGGTCCAAGTGCGTCTGCAGGCCTGCAGAGACAAGCCAGGCAGGTAAAAGGGCCCGGCCTCAGGAGGAGGAGGCTGCTGGGGGCTCCAGGGTCTGGAGCCTGGGCTGGGCTGTGGTGGGAGCACAGCCAGCCTTTGGAGAGTAAGAATGGAAGGGCCGAGGTACCTGTGACCCCCCAGACTGCCAAGACCTAAGAGGTAGGATGCTGAGTGCCTCCTGCCATCCTGCCTCATCTTCTGGGACCTCCCAGGAGCCTGATGATGTTGAGCAGTGCTCAACATGCACCACCATCCGAAGTGCAATTCCGCTGACACCCTCTTGCAATGCACCTTCTCACAGTCCAGCAGCTAAAGGAATAATACGTGGCCTGAAGACCTTGCTCCAGCATAAGATCCATTTCTGATACATCGGAATTCATACTGTACTATCTATTAAAATCTTTTAAGATGACCCTCCTACACCTGCTGGGGTAGGAGACTAGGGACCAGACACCTGAGTCCTTTTTTTTTTTTTAAAGATTTATTTATTTATTTATTTATTTATTTATTTATTTATTTATTTATTTATGATAGACATAGAGAGAAAGAGAGAGAGAGAGGCAGAGACACAGGCAGAGGGAGAAGCAGGCTCCATGCAGGGAGCCCGATGTGGAATTCGATCCCGGGACTCCAGGATCGCACCCTGGGCCAAAGGCAGGCGCGCCAAACCGCTAAGCCACCCAGGGATCCCCGATACCTGAGTCCTTAAATTATTTCAAGCCAGGAATTTTGAGCTGTTGGGTCCTCCCAGAGGGCTAAGGATTGAGAGGCTGAGCTACCTGGAACACTAAAGGTTAAGGGAATAGTTCACATTCATGAATCTTTGCAGGGCCAAGGTATGAGAACCTCAGGACAGCAACTGTGTTAGCACTCTCCCGGGTACACTTCAAACTGGCTTAAAGGGAAAGAAAAAGGGATGGATTAATTCTCGTAATTGAAAAGACCAGGTATGGGGTTTCGGGTGCAGCTGGATCTAGGTGCTGACAAGCTATTGTAAGGAATGGGTTCCTATTCTTCCCTGTGTCTACTTTCCTCTGTTTTTGCTTCATTCTCAGACATGGTCTTTCCTTATGGTGGCAAATGACTTCTAGAATCCCAGCCATACACCCTCCCAGCTTAGCAACCTCTGTAGAAATGGGGTACCTTGTTCCTGATACTTCTAGCAAAAATCTCAGAGCTGATTTCCATCACTATGGTCAGGGGTCCTACAATGCACTGATTGGCCAAGGTAGAACTAGCCTTGTCTAAAGTCTCCCAGTGAAGGGAGAGAGCCGAGCAGGTAAAACGTGGATATCCCCTACAGTGGCAGACAGAAATCTTAATGCTCATTGCCTTAAAAAGTGGGAAGGTTAAGGGAACTTAGACACCTGGGTCCTGAACAGAATGGGGAGCTGTGAAGTCCCAGATGAGCCAGGGCTGACACTCCCTCACCCCATCCTACCAACCTCTTCCTCCAGCTACATCTTCCGTCCCAGCTGCACTCGCCTGGGTCACTGGGCCATCGGATACGTGAGCTCAGACGGCAGCATCCTGCAGACCATCCCTCTCAACAAACCCCTGTTCCAAGCACTCTTGGACGGACAAAAGGAAGGCTTGTGAGTCACCATCCTGGCAGGGGGAGGGTGTCAGCAGAACGCACTTGGAAAGGTGGTGTGCGTTGAGCACTGCCCAAGATCACTCCGGGGGCTCGCGGGTTGCTCGGCAAACGCTGCACATTTGCAGTACCATATTGTTCCAGTAGGTGGCAGACGAGGGTCTTGAGCAAGGGGTGCCTTCTCTTCTTTTTTAAAAGATTTTATTTGTTTATTGTAGAGAGGGGCGGGGCAGGGAGGCAGGTAGAAAGAGAAGCTCCTGGAGGCTCTGTGCTGAGCTTGGAGCCCGACACCAGCCTTGATCTCATAACTCTGACATCAGGACCTCAGCTAAAATCAAGAGTCGGAAGCCTAACCCACTGAGCCACCCCCCAAGGGCGCCTTTTTTAGTTCACAGAAAGCTGCCATGTGGGCTAGCAAGTGGCTGGGGGACGCGTGTGGGGAGTGGTTCCACTGGTTCCATTCCTGGGAATTCTGCTGAAAAGCTTTTCCTTCTAGATAACCATAGCCTGTTCTAGAATCTAGACTGTTGTGGACTTTTTAAAAGATTTTATTTATTTGTTCATGAGAGAGGCAGGGATATAGGCAGAGGGAGAAGCAGGCTCCCTGCAGGGAGCGTGATGCGGGACTTGATCCCAGGACCCCGGGATAATGACCTGAGCCAAAGGCAGACGCTCAGCCACTGAGCCACCCAGGTGCCCCTTTTTAAATTTTAAGTGGGCTCCACACCCAATATGCAATTTGAACTCACTCCCCTGAGATTGAGAATCACATGCCTTACCGACTGCACCAGCCAGGCGTCCCATCTGGTCACATTTTTGTCAACCAATTGCTGCCTTATTGGTAACCAGTAGTTACCTTTATGTGTTTTTCTGCCGAACGACACCGTATTTAATATGTAGTCGATTCTCTCACAGTGACCTCCCGGCCAACAGCACTATAACTCACTTCTGAAGGAAGCTCCTCTAACACCTGTGCTTTCTCCATAAGATGCATCCCAGCCTTACACTTAGGAATGCTGGACAGCACCCCAGCACTATCTGGGGGTCATTTAAGATGGCGAAATCACCAACAAGAAGCGCTAAAGTACAAAAAAACAGTGGCACTAAATCCACTGATAAGGATATTTGTTTACAGAGCAAGGAGCTGAAACCAGAAGGCAGAGTGTCGCCTTCTCCAACCTCGCTCAGAAATGCATCAGGTGACTCAAATTTTTTGCCACTCTGTATAGTCAACGAATGATCACCCAAGTGCCATGACTATTGATTTGGGGGTGACAGACATTTTAGCAGGTAGAAACATTTGCAGATCCAGAATCCAAGAATAACGAAGCTCTCTTGGTTATACTATTTATTATATCCCTATCCGACAACCGAGAAAGACTGAGGTCCAGAGACACGGAGCTACTTGCCGGGGTCACGCAGCTGCTGAGCTCATCGGCTAGGTTTTGAAGCCAGGCTCAGTACATGGACCCTCACCCACCGTAATGTCTTGAGTTCCCAGTCAGACTTCATTGGAGAAAAGGATTCTAGAGATAAAATAAGTGTGAACACACCATCAATCTGGTTGAACCCCCACCCCCTGCACCTGCCTCGCACACATACCCCACCACCATTATAAAGACAGGAAGATAAAGGCCCTGAAAGGGGAGAAGAGACTCAGTGAGTCTCTTCAACCCCACAGTGAGGTGGCTTTCTAGGTCTAAAGTTGATCACAGCAGGGATGCCTGGGTGGCTCAGCGGTTGAGTGTCGACCTTCGACTCAGGTTGTGATCCCAGGGTCCCAGGATCGAGTCCCGCATTGGGTTCTTTGCAAGGAGCCTGCTTCTCCCTCTGCCTACGTCTCTGCCTCTCTCTGTGTGTCTCATGAATAAATAAATAAAATATTTTTTAAAAATAAATAAATAATAAAATTGATCAGAGCAGTTCCCTCTGGGGGCGTTTAGGTCTGGGGAAAGGATACTGCACATGTTTTATGGGTGCCACCAGTCTTTGCCCCTGGCATGATTATGTTCATTTTACAGAAAGGAAAACTGAGTGCAGGGAGGTAGAGCTGCCCAGCCCAGGGTACACAGTGTATGTGGGAGAGCTGCTCTGGGAACCAGGCACGGGCACTTGCCCTGCTCTACTGGGCTGGCCAGACAGAGCCACCAGCCTCAGTGGAGCTGTGGCCCCACTGTTGGTCTCAGGGGGCACCAGTGACCCAGAGATTTAGGAGACTTCTTCTCGGCTGCTCTGGAGCCTGATGGTCAGAGCGCACCCACAGCCCAGGTCCTGCATCCCTCTAGACCCCTGTGTGGCTTCCAGCAGCGGCCTTTCCTACTCTGAACCTCAGTAACTATATGTAAAATGAGGAGTGCAGATGATCTAGAAGGGTCCTTCTAATTCTGCTAGTCTAATACCAGGATTGGGTCAGTCTAGCAATGTGTGACCTGAGATGTTCTTTTTTTTTTTTTTTTTTTCTGAGATGTTCTTATACTTGGGCCTGAACCCTCAAGAACGGGGGTGCTCTGGGAGGGTGAAGCCTGGGACTCGGTCAGTTTCCTGGTTCTTTTTTTGTTTTAAAGATTTTATTTATTTATTCATGAGAGACACACAGAGAGAGGCAGAGACATAGGCAGACAGAGAAGCAGGCTCTTTGCAGGGAGCCTAACGCGGGACTTAATCCCAGGACCCCGGGATCACAACCTGAGCCAAAGGCAGACACTCAACCACTGAGCCACCCAAGCATTCCAGTTTCCTGGTTCTTGTTGAGCTGATTTGTGTTTCTAGAGCTTGAGACACTCAGGTCTAATGTGGCCTTTTTGGGGGGTCTGAGGGGACACGGCCCTGCCCTGGAAAGTCCCAGTGTGGTGAGAAAGAAGAGAGAAGATCCCCAGGCCAATGATGGGTCTGGGAGAAATGCTCACAGAGGCCCTGGGCCCATGGCAGAGTCAGGGGGAGTCCTTGCTCCTCTGGGGTGCGGATTGCTAGACGGCCCTCGGTCTGCCTCTCTTCCCCAGCTACCTCTACCCAAATGGGAGGAGCCACAATCCAGACCTGACTGAACTCTACCAGATGGAACCCCATCAGTACATCCACGTGTCAGAGGTGAGGCCCAGGCCTGTGCCTCCCACCCCCACTGTGCCTCTACTCCGGAAGTCTCTCCCGCAGACTCAGGCCTTGGGTTTTTGTGGCTGTGTGGTGACCATGTGACGGGGTAAATCACTTGGCCTCTCTCTGCCTCTGTTCCTTCTCTGGAAAACACGGTTCCTCGTACCTCTTCCCCAGCGGTTTTTGTGGGGATTAAACCAGGAAACAATACTGCTGAGATGATCAGAATGGCTGATGTACTTGAACTTCCCCCAGTGATAGCCCCTGGACCAGTTCCTAGTCTTCACAGCCACCCCACGGGTGAGAGAGGAACAGCAAATGAAATCTTTTGGTATAAGTATATCCCACACAGTATTTGGGATATACTCAGACCTAAAACATTATGCATTATTTACCTAAAAATCAAATTTAACAGGGCATTTTTCATATTTTTAGTTGCTAAATCTGGCAACGCTGAGTATAGACCACCCCAGAGACTGAGTTTCATAATAAAGTACATGGAAGAGGCCGCTGGACACACGGCCCTCAACTTAGGAGGGTTCAGGGCTAGCACAGAGGTTTGGGACTTTCTTCCCGTGGCCTGACTTGAATCCCCATGGCTAACACCTCCCTTCCCATCCTCCCCATCTTCTCCCCTGCTAGGAACAGCTACAGCTATACTGGGCCATGAACTCCACGTTCGAGCTCTGCAAGATCTGCGCTGAGGGCAACAAGGACGTGAAAATCAAGCCTTGTGGGCACCTGCTCTGTAGCCGCTGCCTGGCCGCCTGGCAGGTGGGTCTGACCGCCCTGCCTTCCTGCCTAGTCTCCCCACCCCAACCCCAGCCCCCTTTATGTTAAAAGTCCTGGAAGGATTTCCCACAGGCCTCATGGATCAGATGGAGAAAGTGAGGCCCAGGGAGAGCAGGGATTTGCTTGGGGTCACTCAGGAGTGATGAGCGGGAGCCCACCTCTCTATGTGCCTCTGTCTCTATCTTGCTCTGCATCTCTCATCTCCGCTCCTCCTTCTCCAGCTGCGTTATTATTAGCAGAAAGGGCTCCTTGTTCCCTGGCTGGGTGATCTGGGGCCGGTGGCTTCCCCTCTCTGAGCCTTGACTTCCTGCCCTGGAGAAGGGGGAGCTGATGGTAGTAACTTCTCAAGGGCTATGGTGAAGCCCACAAAGCCCTCTGCAAAGGTCCCTGGGAAACTGGGGCTGTTGCCCCTGTGTACCGTAGGTGCCTGATATTAAGCTTTTTGATGGTAATTGGAGGTGTTTGACACACTATTTTTTTTAAGATAATATTTATTTATTCATGAGAGAGGCAGAGACACAGGCAGAGGGAGAAGCAGGCTCCCCACCAGGTGCCCAATGGCGGACTCGATCCTGGGACTCCAGGATCATGACCTGAGCCAAAGGCAGACGCTCAGCCACTCAGGTGCCCGTTACATGTTTTTGATGGCTGAGGCATGCATTCCAAAGGCATTCATTCATCTTGAATACACATATTGCCAGCTGTAGGACACAGCTCCTAGCAAAACGACAGAATAAGGAACCAGGCCACCCCTCTCATGAAGTTCCCCTTTAGAAAACCCGGGGTAACTAGTCAGATAGCAGACCCCTTAAGTGACCCCACTTTTCCCTTCCCATGCCCTAATGCCTTAAATTCGCCAATGAAGAGTAAACCTGCAAATCCGTAGATACCACACTCAGCGCCCAATAAAGGCAGAGCCCTGGGTGCATGCATCTTCTCTCTCTGTCCACCTGGGACTCACTGTGAGGAGCCAGCATGCAACGTATCCCCCGGGACCTGTGAGTAATCAATCTTGGTTGTTTTTTTTTTTAAAGATTTTATTTATTTATTCATGAGAGACACAGAGAGAGAGACAGAGACACAGGCAGAGAGAGAAGCAGGCTCCTTGCGGGGAGCCCGATGAGGGACTCGATCCCAGGGCCCCGGGACCATATCTTGAGCCAAAGGCACATGGCCAACCACTGAGCCACGCAGGCGCCCCTCAGTCTTGTTTTTGAGAGCTCACTGGCAGTTGCTGCTAAGGTGTGTCCTATGATCATAAGCACCGCAGGGACCAGCTGAGCCCCAACAGTGGCCCCAGTGGTGATTGTGAGACAGATGTCTGTGGGGCTCACCACGATTAGTACAGGCCCAAGCAAGTGCATCAGGCATTCCGAGGTGACAGCATCCCAGGACAGCTGAACCCTGCCCCTCCCCCCACACAACACCCTGGCTCCGCCCGCTGGGCTCCCTGCTTGGGTGCCCCTCCTGACCTCACGCTCTGCTCCCGTGTCCCCCTTCCCATCCTGCATCCCCTCATTCCCCCCCTTCCCAACTCCTCTCCCTCTCTCTGTTTCCTCCATCTGGCCTCAGCACGTCGCTCTGTTAGGGAGGAAGGCCCTGTGGTCCCAAGGGACATGGAGGAGACCAGGGAGACCCTGACCCTATCCTTCCCCCCACCAGAACTCCGACAGCCAGACCTGCCCCTTCTGCCGCACAGAGATCAAGGGCCATGAGGCTGTGAGTGTCCATCAAATCCAAGTGAGGCCAGCGGAAGCCAGGGCCGCTGCTGAGGACCAGAGAGAGAACAGAGACCAAGCAGATGGAGAGGAGGAGCTGGGGCAGGTAAGCAGGGCCAGGCAGGAGCTGAAACTGGAACTCCTGGGTCTGAGGGAGAAGGGGACTGGGGTCTAGACCCCTGGGTCTGAGGGAGGAGGGGACTGGGGTCTAGACCCCTGGGTCTGAGGGAGGAGGGGACTGGGGTTTGGACCCCTGGGTCTGAGGGAGGAGGGAGCTGGTGACCTAGGGTTCCTAGGGACCTAGACCTTTGTTTCCCCAAGGGTCTGAGGCTCTGACTTCCTCTAGCCGTAACTCTCCCCAGGGTTAGGACTTTGCCTTATTCTCCATTCCATCTCCAAAGCCTAGAAGAGTGCTGGGACTCTAGGCAGAAGGACACGTAGGGGGAATATGACAGCTTACAATCCCCTCCCCACCCTGTGTCTCTCCTAGGTGGCTTCCTCAGCCCCCCCACAACCCCTTCAGCTGAATGTGTCCGCAGCTAAAGACTGGCTGAAAGTGGTGAGTCAGATACTGGTGTGAGGTGGGCAGCTCAGGTCTCGTTCAGCCCCGGGCTCCCTCAGGGACTCCAGGCCCAGCACTTACCCTCTGTACCCAATGACAAGGCGCTAGGCGATCCTCTATACTCTCTCATTCTCCTCCTTACTCATCCCCCTTGCTGGCTTTCTGCCTCTCCTTCCAGCATCCCAGGCATGTCTAACCCCAGGGCCTTTGCACGAGCTATTCCCTCTGCCTGGATCTCCTTTCTCCAGGCTTGCTTTCTCATCTCCTTCTCAGGGAGACTTCCCTGACCAGCCTATCTTATTGATAAAAGGAACCCCCCTCCCTCCAAGCCTCTTCTCTGCTGACTTCCATAGTTCTTTTCACCACCTAGCAGAGGGTACAGTCTGTTTCTATCCCAGTCAGCAGGTTGTAGCCCTCCCAGAGATTGGGACTTTGTCTTCTCTGCTATGTCTCCAGAGTCTAGAGCAGTGCCTGACATATCGCAGGTATTCAGTGGACAGGCTTTGAATGGATACAGTGAACTGGGTCTTCCCAGCAGCCCTACAAAGTCAAAGCTGTTCCCCTCTTCATTTTTAGAGGAAAAGGGCTCAGAAAGGTGACTGCACTTGCCAAAACCTCAAAATGTGATACAAGAGAATCTAGTGGTTAGGAGGGGGTGGTCTTAGAAACCCCTAAAATCCTCTGCTTATTTTCTAAGCAAGCCCCAGCTTTCTTCTTCTCCTTCTCCTTCTTCTTTTTTAAGATTTTGTTTATTTGTTCATGAGAGACACAGAGAGAGAGGCAGAGACACAGGCAGAGGGAGAAGCAGGCTCCTTGTAGGGAGCCCAATGCGGGACTCGATCCCATGACCCTGGGATCACGCCCTGAGCCAAAGGCAGACACTCAACCACTGAGCCACCCAGGTGCCCCAAGCCCCAGCCTTCTTTCCCCCCACACCCCTCACTTCCTACCTCAGGATTTTCCAAGCCCCTGGCCTGCTGGGGAGGGGCCAGTCTCTCTTAGCATCTCAGGCTGAGCACACACTAGATTCAATCAATACAGGGCTGTCTTCAAACAAACAGCTCAGGAAGTCCGGGAACATTATTCGACCGCAGCAAACAAGTGAGCCAGCAGGAAGGGGGGTGGCGGTGACACCAGCCAGGGAAGCTAAAAACAGATCCAGACCTGCAGCCAAAAGCAAATGGAAACATTAGGAGGCACTCAGCCTGCTCCCTGAGGACAATGAGGGGGACACAGCCAGAACGGCAGGCCGATGGGGCACCTCCGGCCACATGGGCACACCTTTGCCTCGGCTGGGCCCTCCGCCTGGCATGCCCTTTCCTCTTCTCCCCAGACCCAGCCCAGTTCAAATCCCAGTCAACTCCTACCCCTTCATCCTTCAAAACATGCTGCAAGAGAGGCGGCCTGGGGGCGCCGCTTCCCAGCAAAGCGACCACCATATGAGAACAGTTAACGTGTGTATAACTTGCCATATGCCTGGCACTGCTTTTAATGTATTGATTTAATTGTCATGACAACCCAGTGAAGTAGGTCCTGTTGGGATCCCTATCATGCAGAGTGAGATGTGAGGTCACTAGCTCAAGGTGAAAGAGTCAGGACTGGCCCCCAGGCCCCTGGCTCTAGACTCCAGACTCCATCCTCCACTCCCTTGGGCCTCTGTTCCCTTGTCTGTGAAATGGGCATCATGCCAGTCGCTGCCGCATGGGGGCGAGGGGTTGGGCTGCTGTGGGCACGGGGCAAAGGGGGCTGTGTCAGTGCGGTTGTGGTTTGCATCTGCTGCTCCTACCCTGCTGTTCTCCATCTGAGAAATCCACCTCTAGGCAGCAAGACTCATTCAGTGGGACCCTGGCACCTCGCTGGCCACTGGGGACCTCTCACCTCCTCACTCTCTCCATGTGGAGAATAGCAATAAACCTGGGCTGGGCCCCACGGGTTCTGATGAAGTGGGCAAGACTGAGTGTGTATGACCTGGGTCACACCCCGTCCTAGCCTCTTAGAAGACCCTATTAGCTCCCCAGGGCTCCGAGAAAAAGCCAACATACTCTCTGCAGCCCACAAGGCCTGGAGGAATCTGACCCCTCCCAACCTCTCTGACCTCTTACCATCCCCCCAACTCCTCTTCAGCAACAGTGGACCCCTGCTGTGTTCTAACAAGCCACCAGCCCACTACCCAACATAGGACCTCTGCCGACACCCTTCTTCCATTCGGCCCTTCTGTTCAAGTCCACCCCCTTCCAAGAGGTCTTCCCCAGCCATTTATGAGTTGACCCCTACTCTCCCAATGCCCATTTCAGTTCCCGGAAGAACATCTAACACTCTCGGGATATTTTCTTGCTCATGCACTGATTACTCATGGTATTGTGCACTGATTACTCACTCTCTGGATATTTCCTTGTCCATGCACTGTTTATTCGTGGTAAGTCTCTTGCTTAGTAGATCATCAGCTGCATGAGGACAGAGATTTGTGTGTTTTATTCATAGCTGTCTCTTCAGAACCTAGAATAGTGCCTGACACACTGTAGATGCTCAGGGAATGTTTGTGAGATGGATGGACGGATGGATGCATGGATGGATGGATGGACGGACGGACGGATGGATGGATGGACGGACGGACGGATGGATGGATGGAAGGATGGATGGATGGATCGGTGGGTGAATGGATGATGGTGGATGGATGGGTGGATGGATGATTGGATAGATGGAGGGATGGGTGGACAAACAAAACTTTCTACTCAAGCCAGAGGTGCTAAGGAAAAAAAAGCATGGACCAGGGACAAGACTGTCATATTGTCTCTCCCACCTCCCCCCCGCCCCCCAGCCACCAATGTGTTACTGCTGTTTGGGACTGTGAAATGAAAGATAGCTGTAGTTCAGCTGTGACATCTCTTAATCTCTTCCCCTCCAGGTACCTCCAGCCCTCCCCAGACTGCAGGGCCCTATTCCTTTGCCAAGAATTAAGACTGTGGCCTTAGCTCCGTGGCAAATCACCTCTAGCCCTCAGGCCAGGGAGGGAGCCACAGGGTAAGTGGAGAGGCAGCTGGGGTCCAGGACTCCCAGGTATGCGGGAAGATGGGATGGGGGTGCATAAGGGAAACACTGATCCTATGAGATGGACAACCCTTCTTCAAACTCTCTCCATTGCAGAAACTCCTAAAGGCAAAATCACCCCTCTGGCTGTCCTTGTGGGGCCCATGATCACCGCCCAGCCATGGGGGCTGGTTAATCTACTCCATCTGAGCCCCAGGCAGGTTCCTTCCCCTGGCCTGGCCCTGCCCTGTCGCCCAACCTGGCTGTGATTCTATCTAACCTCTCTTTCTGCCTCTCAGGGTACTAAATGTGCTGCTAAAGGGAACCCCAGGGGCTGGAAGGAGTTTGTGAATAATAAATTGCCAAGCCTGTCTGTCCTCTTATATGTGGAGAAAATGCAGGCCACCAGAGGGCAGCTTGACATTGGGAATGGGGGTCACCCACAAGATTAACCCCAGGGGTCTGGAGGGGCAAGTGGGAGGATCCAGGAGTCCAGGGCCCCATCCCCGGCCCCTCCCCTCAGACCCAGGAGTTCAGAGTCCCAAGTTCTCAGGGAATCAGGCAGCCAACTCTTTCCCCATTAATGCAAAGGAATTTCTGGAACTAGATCCAGATATCTAAGTACTAAGTCCCTAATCAAAAGGACCTTAAATTTCTTTAAGAGTTATGCACCTGGTGTTGCCCCAATGTTCCTATCCCTCTCTTTCCTCCATTCCACTCTGGGAGTGAATTCCAGTCCAAATTAAACTGAAGAAGTGTCTCCCCACTTCACCACTAATCTTGTAGGGATCTAGTCTGCACCCCTGAGCCCTGTCCTGTTCCCAGCCCTGGGCTGCATGAGGCTGGGTACACTTACCAGCAATCAGTCACTGCCTCCTGGTGGCTCACAGTCAATGGGTGACAGATAGTGACACCCCAGAGTGGGCGGGGCTGGGGGGAATGGGAGAAACAGAGGACAACCACGGAAGCCCAGAGTGGGCAGCTGAGCCACCCTGGGAGGTCAGGGAGGGCCTCTAGGAGGAGGCATCCAAGCTGAGCTGGAAAAGAAGAGGAAAAGGTATCCTGGTATAAAGGGAGCATAGATGCACACACCAGAGATTTGTCCCAAGCAGCAGAAGTCACCTCTGGGGGCAGAAAGGGAATTCATTGAGAGAACTTGGGGTCTCTCACAGAATCCCGGAAGTGATTAGAGAACCAGGACAGGAAAGTAAGCTGTGAAAGGGAAAGGAACCAGTAGCAGCGGGCTCCAACCGTAGCCCAGCCCCGATCACGCCACAGAACTGGTCTGATGAGGATACATACACTGGCACCCCGATGACCAATGGACACTTGTCACCTCACTGCCTCTGCCACCCCAGCAACTGGCCGTGGCTGCTGCTCTCACTAGCTGTTACCGGAACAAATAACAGACACTGAGTGGTGGACACCAGCATCGTGGTAGCTGCGGGCCAGGATCTGGGGGGGGGCTCAGGTGGGTGGTCCTAGCTCAGGCTGCAATCAGGGGGTACCTGGGCAATCAGGGCATCTGGGGGGCTGAACAGACATCTCTCTGGAGTCAGACCCCTCCATGTGGTCGCCACACTTGCTAGTTTGGGCTTCCCCACAGCATGGTGGCCTAAGGTAGCCTGACTGCTTGAGTGGTGGCTGAAGGCGTCGTGGAGAGTCTTCCAGTGACCCAGGCAGAAACTGGGTGGCCCTTTCTGCCTAATCTTGGAAGTCCTGCAGCATCGCCTCTGCCACATTCTCTTGTTTACGCGTGAGTCACAAAACTGCACAGATATAAAAGAGGAAAGGACTTAGGTCCCCCCTTCTCAGGGGAGTGTCAAGATCAGATTGTCAGAATTGCATACAGAATGAGAGATACTGGGCAGCCCCGGTGGCACAGTGGTTTAGCGCCGCCTGCAGCCTGGGGTGTGATCCTGGAGACCCGGGATCGAGTCCCACATCGGGCTCCTGGTACATGGAGCCTGCTTCTCCCTCTGCCTGTGTCTCTGCCTCTCTCTTCGCTCTCTCTGAATGAATGAATAAATAAAATCTTAAAAAAAAAAAAAAAGAATGAGAGATACTGTTGCAGCCATTTTTGGAAAATAGAATGTGTCCCAGCTTCGCAAGGGAGTAGACCAACCAGGCCCTGCTTCTCTGGCATTAGGAGGTCCTGATTCAAAGTATAGCAGGACTTAGGGGCGCCTGCCTGGCTCAGTCGGAAGAGCATGTGATTCTTGACCTCGAGGTCATCAGTTCGAGCCCTGCATGGGGTGTGGAGATGACTTAAAAATAGAAAACTTAAATAAAAAAAAGTTCTTATCTAAACCTTTCCTGCACGATTAACTGTTGTTGTCCAACTCAGAACGCATTCACGCTGCCCTCCAAGACATCACAGACTTTTAGTAGTTACGTTGTCCAGATGCGAATCTAGAATGACTAGGGAATCACCATTCCCCTCCTGGTGTGTCATGATCCCGTATTCCACAAACCATGCACAGGGTTTTGTTTGTTTGTTTTTTAAAGATTTTTATTTATTCCTGAGAGGCTCATAAAGAAAGAGGCAGAGACACAGGCAGAGGGAGAAGCAGGCTCCATGCAGGGACCCCACTGCGGGACTCAATCCCGGACTCTGGGATCATGACCTGAGCAAAATGCAGATGCCCAACCACTGAACCACCCAAACATCCCAAGCATGCACTAGTTTTGTTTTGTTTTTTTTTTAAGGCTATTTTTATATATTTTTTATTAAGATTTTATTTACTCATTCATGAGAGACACACAGAGAGAGAGAGAGAGAGAGGCAAAGACACAAAGGCAGAGGGAGAAGCAGGCTCCATGCAGGGAGCCTGATGTGGGACTCGATCCTGGGTCTCCAGGATCAGGCCCTGGACCAAAGGCGGTGCTAAACCACTGAGCCACCCGGGCTGCCCGCGTGCACTAGTTTTAAAGTCAACCATCACACACCATAAAATAATGGGCTTAAGGTATAATAGTCCCCCCTCTTATCCTCAAGAGGAACTTTCCAAGACCCCCACCGGATGCTTGAAACCACAGACAGTATCCACCCCTCGCTGCACTGTATTTATTGACTAGGGACTTAGTACTTGGACATCTGTACATAGTGGTTAAGTTTAATTTACCGGTTAGGTACAGTAAGAGATTAACAATAGCTAATAACAAAATAGAACAGTTATAACAATATCCTGTAATTAGAGTTATGTGAAGGTGGTCTCCTTCTCAAAATTTCTTACTGTACTGTACTCACCCTTCTTGCGATGATGTGAGACAATAAATGCCTGTGTGAAAGATGAAGTGAGGGGAATGACACATGCATTGTGACGTAACCCTAGGCTACTCTTGTCCTTCTGAAACATACATTGGCAGGAGGATCATCTGCCTCCAGACTGTTGACCGAAGGTAACAAACCATGGAAAGTGAAACCGCAGATAGCAGGGCTGCCATAGATGAAAAATAAGGCTCGCTAATTAAAATGTGACAGTGTATACACATGAGACAAGAAGGCTGGGATTGGGAAATTCATTTATTACACAGATGTTGACGCCACTTCTCAAACCAAGCACCGTTGTAGGCGCTGGAGATACGGTGGAAAGCAAAACAAAGTTTCCATCCTCTTAGCACTTATGTTCTACACAAGACAAACAATAAAAAATAAATATGTGGCATCGATAAGTGTCCTAGAGGAGCAATATAGTAAGATAAGGGAAATAGGAATGGCCGGGATAGCAGGAATTGCTATTTTAGATAAGACGGTCAGGGGGAACTGATGAGGTGGTGTTGGAGAAGAGATTTGAAGCAAGTAAGGGATGGAGCTCCGTGGGGAAGAATGTCCCAGCAGAGGGAAGAGCAAGTGCAAGGGTCCTGAGGCCGGAACATGCCTGGCATTGCAGGAAGCAAAGAGACCAAGGTGGCAAGAACAGGGCCAGCAAGGGGGAAGAGAAAGAAAGATGGAATCGGGGAGGTAATGAGGACCAAATCGAAGACCTCGCGAGCCGTGGAGTGGATTTTTGCTCTTACTGGGAGGAGCCCTGAAAGGATTCTGAGCAGAAGAGTGATGTGGGTTGACTCACATTTTAACGGGATCCCTCTGGCTGTTTTGTGGAATAAATTGTAGGGGACAAGGGCAGATGACGTTACGGTACTAGTTTCTGCAAGTCTGCGAGGGGCTGTGGCTGGTATTCGTGCCTCTTCTCCTTCCTACACGCTCCATTCGCTCCATTGGTCCTTCCCCTTCGCCTGGAGCCTTGGCGGTTGGATTCTTGAGGAAAGTGGAAGTGGGAGTGGCTGATAAGAGGGTGCTTACCAGAGTCCAGCCCAGGCTTGGACCAAGTAGGTGCACGAGTGGGAGCCAGAGGAGCTGGGGAGTGGGTGTCCGGGGTCGCAGCGTGTGAGCTTGCCCTGGGAACACTTTTGTCCACGAGTGAGTTTGTATCACGTGTCCTGCGATGATCCAGTGAGCCTGGGGGCTCCTGACTCTTGAGCCCTGCAAACCTTCCCTGAGCACCTGCTCTGTGTCTGGCCTTCTGCTGGGGACACAGCAGTGACCAACAGAGACACTGCCAGCTCTGCCCGCATGGAGCCACAGTCCAGTGGGGGGACAGATTAATCCCCAGATAGGATGGCCCAGAATGTACAGGACTGGGTGGGGGGAGTTCAGGGGGTTGTGGGACCCTAGAGGGGGCGCTTGACCTAGCGGGGGGAGCAGGGAAGGCATCCTGGAGGAGGTGATGGTGCGGCTAATACTAAAAGGTCTCCTCTCCCAGTAGAACAGTTGCTTTCCTGTATCACCGAGGAATAAAGTAGCCTTGACCGGTCTAACAATAACTCCCAAGCTGACCTGTGATCTAAGCCTTCCTTCTGTGTCTGATGGGCAAAGCCCAACAGTGACCCCTGTTCTGGCCAGTGTCCAGGGCTAGCTACTCCCTATAACCGGTGACATATCCCCCCCCCTCCCCAGGGGATTTTGTCCTAGTCAGACCTGGCTGGTGAGAAGCCTGAGCCGTCAGATCTGTGAGCCCCCTCCTCATCTGACCTATCTGACCTGTGACCCTTCCTTCTGACCCTTGGCTCTGCTCCTCCCCACGCCCCTCAGGTGCCCTAGCCTGCTCCCCTCCCCCACTCACCTGCTCCCTCCAGCCTGAGTCTCCTCCCCTCCCCCCCAAGGTTGGGAGGGTGTGAAGGGGAGAGGAAGGGAGGAAGGGGGGTGGCATTCCTGGGATTCCCTGGATGAGGGTAAGAGAGGGAGGGCTCTAGGGAGGAGAGTCTAGGAAAGAGCACCCCACCGCGCTCCCCACCCCCCACCCTCATCACAGAGTCCAGGGCTGAACTGAGGTTTGAAGACCATTAAATTTAAGAGATTGGAATGATGGGTTCCAGGCCACTGGGCAGACAGGAAAGCAGTCGAGAGCACTGGCTACAGGGGAGGGCCTCACAAGGCATACTGGGAGAAGCTGTTCCAGGCCACCGATCAAGCTGGCCACCACTGGTTGTACTGGGAGAGGACAGTGCAAGCCACTGGTCATGCCGAGAACCACCGGTTACACTGGGAGAGGCCAGTGCGTGCCCTAAGGGTCCCCGGGCAGAATGAGGGGGAGAGGGTCCAGGGCGGAGTGCTGAGGTCCCAGCTCAGGACACTGGTCAGACTGGTCGGTCAGGCCACCCCCGCGGGCACCGGGCAGCCCGCTCGGGGGCAGAGGGAGCCCCGCTCCGGGCCGTGCGCTGGGAGGTCCACTCCGGGCAGTGGGAGGTCCTGGCGGGGCGCCCGGGTTTGGGGGGAGGCGGGGGGCCGGAGGGCGGGGCGGGGCGGGGCGGGGCTGCCAGGGGCGGGGCCTGGTCGCTCCCAGCCCCGGGGCCGCCGAGCTGCAGCCCGGGCAGTCGCCGCCGCCGCCGCGAACATGGAGCCCCGGGACGGCCGGGCCCGGGCGCGCAGGGCCCCGCGGCTCCTGGTGCTCGCGCTCCTGCTGGGGGCGCACCCAGGTATGGCCCGGGCAGGGGGCAGGGCGCTGGGGGGGGCGCTGGGGACCCCGGGAAAGGAACGGGGAAGGGGCTTCCATGGACCCCAGGAGGCCAAACCCGGGGACCCCGAGGGAGAGGGAGACGGGGGCGTGGGGGACACCCCTCCCGATGCGGGGCCTGGGGACAGCCAGACAAGGGGCTGGGCATCCCACAGCGGTGGATTAGACAGCACCTGGGAATCAGCCCCCTCCGCCCTCGGCCCCCGGAATCTGGGTCCCGGGGCTCCTGCTCCCTCAGACCCGGGGGTCCAGGCCTCCAGTGGCTTCCCCCAAGACACAGGAGACGCAAACCCCCAGGTTTCCCCCCAAAGGTTCCCGAGCTCTGCAAGGGTCAGGGACCCTGTGGCTAGAACCGAGCGAGTCACATGCTTTGGAGGGTTCCCCCAACCTGGTTTCTGAGCCCAGGCTCTAAAGAACCCAGCTCCCTAGGCAGCGGCCGTGGGGAAAGTGTTTCCGAGGGCCAGTGCCAGGGCCGCCTGCCTGGGGCCCCAGACAAATCCACACACCTGTGTGGCGGCGGAGGGGAGGAGGCCCAGGGGCTGGCAACGGAGGGCAGAGATCTCTCCATCTGTCCTCCTGTCGTTGCTCAGACGAACCCCAGGCACCAGTCTGGCCCCACACCCCCTCTCCTGGGACCCGCCTGGGCCAGAGGTGGGTGCCTGGGAATCCAGGCCCCCGGCACAAGCATGGCAAATAGTGGGTCCCCAGGGGCAGGGCTGGGTCAAGCTGGGCGGGGAAGGGAAGGGAAGGGAGGTTCTAAGAAGTGAGCGCTGATGCCAGGATGCCAGCCCAGAGGGTGAGAGAGCATGGTTTCCCCTATTGGAACAGCTGTATCTGCCAGGATCCTAGGATGGGAGTCCAGGCCCCCTCAGCTCTCTTATGCCTCCGGACCCAGAATCCTGGGCCTCGCCCCTCTTCTACTCCGAGGGAATGCACCTCACCCGCTTCCTTGCTCCATCAAAGAGGCTGAGGGGCCAGGGGGCGGGTAGGGGGCTCTGGCGCCAGGCCGGGCAGGTCTGGGCCAGCCTGTCCCTCCCACATTCCTGAAACCTGCCCAGCCCTGTCCCCCCTGACCGCCCCCACACACCCATCCTACCTCAGCTGCAGGCCCAGCCCCAGCCCCCTGACTCGTGACGAGGGACCCAGGGGCTGAGAGAGATGGAGGCAGTGCCAGGCTGCTGGAGAGGCAGGGACTGTGGACCAGAGATGGAAACCCAGAGTGAGAGACACACAGGCAGAGATGGAGAGACAGCTGTCTCTGGCCCTGTGCCAGGCCCTGCGCAGGGTGCTGGAGGCCAAGGGATGAGCCAGTACTGGCACTGCCCTGGAGGGGCGGCTGGCCTGGTGGGAAGAACAAGGACAGGTGCAGTTTTACCCCCCAGGAGGATTGGACAGAGGGCCCTGTGTGGCCCAGGGGGGGAGGAGCCCTTAGTTCTGTGAAGAGAGAGATGGAGAGAAATGCTGATGGGTTTGTAAGCTCAGAGATGCAGACAGGAGAAATGGAGGGAGGAGGTGCTGGGGGTCTGGACCCCTGGGTCTGAGGGAGGAGGGGCTGGGGGCCCGGACTCCTGGGTCTGAGGGAGGAGGGGCTGGGGGTCTGGACCCCTGGGTCTGAGAGAGGATGGGGCTGGGGGTCTGGACCCCTGGGTCTGAGGGAGGAGGGGCTGGGGGTCTGGACCCCTGGGTGTGGGGGAGGAGGGGCTCAGAGGCAGAGAGAGCTCAATGGCTCTCCTGCAGGTGCCCAAGCTGAGGTGCGCTTGTCTGTGCCCTCCCTGGTGGAGGTGATGAAGGGGGAGCCCGTCGCCCTGAACTGCACCCCCTTGGGGACCCACGACCATTTTGTGCTGGAATGGTTCCTGGTGAGTGCCTCAGGCTGGGGGCCAGAGGATGGCCAGGGAGCTGGGAGTCAGGGTGCCGCAGGGGCTGCAAATATTCATTCCCTCATCAGCGCCCCAAAGGACCAAAGAGCTGCATCCCACTGCCTTTCCCTTGTACAGGTGGGGGAGTTGAGGCCCAGCCAGGGGGAAGGACTCTCCAAGGTCCCCGGGTATCTGAGCACAGCTGAGACTGGAAGGAGGAGGCCCCCTTCGGAGAGAGAACGTTCAGAGATAGACATAGCCAGGAGATAAGAGACCAAGGGACAGGGTGCGTGAGGAGGAGAGACGGGAGCAGAGCAGGGTGGAGAATGAGGGACCCTTAGGGAGAGGAAACCCCTGCCACACAGACCAGAGGGAGGTGACAATCAGAGAGGTGGTGGTCAGGGGAGGGGCACAAAGGGACAGCGGTGGGCAGGCCAGGCAGCCCGGAGCTGAGGCCCTCCCCGCCCACAGGCAGACCGCTCTGGGGTCCGCCACCGCCTGGCCTCGGCCGAGCTGCAGGGCTCCGAGCTGCAGGGTCGGGTGCTCGACTCCCGGGGCCGCAGCCCCCCGTACCAGCTGGACTCGCGCGGCCGCCTGGTGCTGACGGAGGCGCAGGTGGGTGATGAGCAGAACTACGTGTGCGTGGTGAGGGCGGGCGCGGCAGGCACCGCCGAGGCCACCACGCGGCTCCAAATGTTCGGTGAGTGCGGGGCACCTCGGCAGGGGAGGGCAGGGGGGAGCCCGGGAGAGGGGCTCCTGACGCCCCGTCTCCCCCACAGCGAAACCAGAGGCCACGGAGGTCTCCCCCAACAGAGGGATCCTGTCTGTGGTGGATGACTCTGCCCAGGAGGTACCTCGGAGCCGGACCTTGATCCCAGGGTCCTGCATGGGGGCGGGGGTGGGGACGAGGGGGCCGGGAGGTTTGCACTCCAGCATCCTGGGGGGCCCGGACTGCTGTATCTGAGTGAGAAGTCCTGAGGAAAGAGGGGCCCAGGCTTCGGGTCCTGCGTCAGAGCCCACAGCCACACCTGTGTCCACCTCAGATCGCCACCTGCAACAGCCGCAATGGGAACCCGGCCCCCCAGATCACGTGGTATCGGAACGGGCAGCCGCTAGAGGTGCCCTTGGAGGTGAACACAGGTGAGCGGCGCAGGACCCCAGCTCGGCGTGGGATGCAGCCAGGCGGTGGCCCGGCAGGCTGACCGCCTGGCCTCCCCCCGTCTCCCAGAGGGCTACATGACCATCCGCACCGTCCGGGAGGCCTCGGGCCTGCAGTCTCTCACCAGCACCCTCTACCTGCGGCTCCACAAGGCCGACCGGGATGCCAGCTTCCACTGCTCGGTCCGTTACCACCTGCCCACGGGCCAGCACGGCCGCCTGGACAGCCCGGCCTTCCACCTCACCCTGCACTGTGAGTCCCTGCTGGTCCCCACCGCCCCGACCTCCGACCCTCCAAGCTGTCCGGTGGCCTCGCCCTGACTCCTGACCCTCCCCCCAGTGTTCTGAACCCCATGGAGTTTCCCCACTAAACACGCTCCACATGCTCTCACACCACATTGGGCCCTGGAATCTCACAGTGACCAGTCACCCTGCTGACCTCTGACCCTTGACCTGTACTCTCAGCACAGCTCAACCTCTGACCTCTGATCTCAGAATAAGTGTGAATCTGAGCTGTGAAAGATGGGACCTCTGTCCTTTGGCCAACCCTAGCCTGCCCCTTTGCTGTGGCACTGATCTCTTTCCCCGAACCCAGCTCTGCCTTTTACCCTTGATCTGACCTACCCTTGACCATGATCATGAGTCTGCCCTGACCTGCTCCCTCTTGTGCTTTCCCTTAGATCCCACGGAGCGTGTGCAGTTCTGGGTGGGCAGCCCGTCTACCACCGAGGGCTGGGTGCGCGAGGGTGACTCTGTCCAGCTGTTTTGCCGGGGGGACGGCAGCCCCAGTCCAGAATACACATTTTTCCGCCTTCAGGTGACTCACCCCATCGTTCCTTTGGCAGTCCCGGCCCCTGACCTCTGTGACATTGGCCTCCACCAACTCCTGACCTTTCACCTGGGTGGCCCCTGGCTTAGCAAGGCGACTATACTGGTGACCCAGGAGCTAACGGGACCTCTGAGCCCTGATTTGAGAGAGTCCTAACTTAGCGTGATACCTGACCCCTGGCCTAGCAGGACCTCTGCCCTGTTACTCGAGGGGGCTCTGAGCTAGGATGATGCTAACTTGGTGACCCCGACCTACAAGATGCCTGACTCTGACCCGGGTGGCCCCAGCCCAGCCTGACCCCGTGGGACCAGGGCAGCTCCTGAGCCGGGTTCCTCATCCCTGGTCACCCAGGACAAGCAGGAGGACGTGCTGAAAACAAATCTTGAGGGGAACTTGACCCTGGAGGGGGTTCAGCGGGGCCAGAGCGGGACCTACGGCTGCAGGGTGGAGGACTACGATGCTGCTGATGATGCGGAGCTCTCCAAAACCCTGGAGCTGCGCGTGGCCTGTGAGCGTCCCGGGAGAACGGGCAGGGGGGCCCTGGCACCAGCGGCCCCCTTGCCCTCACCCCCGCAGCCCTGCCGCCAACCCTTTCTCTCCATTTCTGTGGTCCTTCTTGGTCCAGATGGCCCCTCCACCCCCAGGTGCCTGCTCCCGCCCTCTCCAGTCTCCCACACAAGGCAGCCAGAGAGCTCATTCCAAAGCACAAACCTGGCCTCCCCTGCTCTGAACCTGCCATGGCTCCCCAGCGCCCTGGGGAAAAAGGCCACATGATCCACCCCGGCCTTCAAGACCCACCTGGCTGGCTTCACCTCTGGCTGACTCTCCTCCCCACCAAGACCTTCTCCTCATCCCAGCCAAGCTCCTCTCATTCCTAGGTTAACTCCCTTGCTTTCTATCATCCACTTTTAGCCAGTCTCCAGGGTCCGGGCCTTCTAGAAAACCTTTCCAGTCTGCTTGCCCCCGAGCCCCACGCAAAGGCTGTTCCTCCTTGGCACTCCTCTGCCTGCTTTCCTGGGGCTAGACCCTGTGGCTGGTGCTGGGGAGGCATCTTGAATTAGGCGGCACAGCCCCCACCTTCGCAGAGTCCAGTAGGGGAGACAGGAGGCTTTGAGTAGTGATGGAGCATCTATAGGGCCTATCCCAGACTGACGGGATTGGCGAGTAGAGCGGGGACTATTTTAGATCGGAGGATGTCTCATCCATCCCGGGAAGCCAATTCTGATTCGGAGATCTGTAGGCAGGAAGTTTGGGGGGAAGGGCCTTGAGATCATCTACGGAGGCTGGGAAGGGGAAGGAGATAGGATTGGGCAGAGGCAGAAGACAGGGCACTGAGACGCTGGGATGGCCTCTCCTATTCGTCCCCAGTTGGGGCAAGGGGCTGGGCTTTATGCCCCACATCAACCAGTCATTGCATGTGGGCTGCCTGAGAAAGGGGACATGACCTTGAGCGAGGGGCTCTCTGCAGCTGAGGCAGTTCCCAGAGAAGGCTGACAGCTGAGGGCTGACAGCTGACATCCTTCTCAACAGCTGGGAGAATAGATCCTTTAGTCCTGGAGGGGAAATATGAGTGTCCATAATGGGGGTGGGGCAGAGAGGCCCCTCTGAGAAGGGGCCATTTGGGTAGGACACCAAAGAATGGAATCAGAAATACGAAGAGCCTGAAGAGGAGCTTTGAGGAAGAGGGATCAGCAAGTGCAAAGGCCCTGAGGCAGAACCCAGCATGGCATACTGGAGAAACACGGCAAGAGAGTAGGGTAGCTGGAGCTCAGGATAAAAGGTGGGGGGATGAGAGGTGAGGTTGAGGAGGTAGGCAGAGGTGAGACCAGACAGGATCCTCTAGGCTCCGTCAAGGACTCTGGCCTCTGGGCCAAGGTTATTAGGGAACCCCTGTGAGATTTTGCACAAGGGCAGAACTGACCAGGGTGTGTTTTGAAAAGATCCCTTTGGCAGCTCGGAGGTAGGGCGGGGGGATAGACTGGAGGGGTCGAGAACCCTGGCCAGTAGGGAGACCAGTGGGGAGGTGGCTGCAGGGGTCAAGGCAGTTGGTCCTGGAGGTCAGAGAGAAGTGGGACGGTCTGGTTCGGAGACAGAGCAGACAAAGCTGGATGAAAGGCTGGGTAGTGGGGTTTGGGTGGTAAGTCAGTGAAGGAACACCTCACCCCTCCCGGGACCTGTGGGCCCAGACAGCCGCCCTGGAGGAACATGGTTAAGTGGGCTATGCGTTTTGAGTTAGATTTGGGCTCAAGACTTGGCTGGGATGGGAGCATGGAAAGTTCTTGGGGGCGGGGAGAACGAGGAGGAACACTGACATGCTCTGCTTACGGTTGTGCATTCACATCTGCACCCCAACAGCCCTGGAGAGCCCCTAACCACATGGGTGAGGGTCCGGGGAAGGTGACAGTCTGTACCCCTCTCCAGACCTGGACCCCCTTGAGCTCAGCACCGGGGAGGAGCTTTCCTTACACCTGGGCAACAGCACAGCCGTGAACTGCTCCGTGCAAGGTCTGCCCACCCCTGCCCTGCGCTGGACCAAGGTGAGAAGAAAAGGGGTCCCCGAGCCCCTGGAACTGGCTCCCTTCCCTCCACCCCACCCTCACACCCGCCCTGCCTCGCCCTCCTCTCCCTGCCAGGACTCCGTCCCGCTGGGGACCGGCCCCACACTCTCGCTGAGCTCCATCACCTTCGACGCCGCGGGCACCTACATCTGTGAGGCCTCCATGCCCACCGTCCCCCTCCTCAGCCGCACCCAGAGCTTCAGGCTGCTGGTCCAAGGTTCGGGCTGGGGCAGGTCTGGATGGGGACAGTGGGGTGGGGCGCCGGGACAAATGGCTGGCCCCTCCGCCTGCTATTCCTCTTTCCCTCCCCCTGCTTCCCCTTCTCCGATGTACCTCCTCCTCTTCCTTCCCCACCACCTTCAGGGCCACCTCAATTGAGGGCAGAAGAGACTCAGCCCAAGACAGAGGGCAGCTGGATGGAAGGAGAAGAAGTCAGGCTGGTCTGCTCTGCCCGCGGTTACCCGGAGCCCAAACTCAGTTGGAGCCAATTGGGTGGCAGTGTAAGGGACAGTCCTCTCCACCCTGAGCCCTGTGGGACCCAGCCCCCTCCCCAAAGCCCCTTCGGGGACCCTGCCCCCTCACTGATCTGAGAATTGTGCCCCTCCGCCTCCTGGGGGACTGGGTGCCTTCACCTCAGCCCTCACCCCAGCCCGTGATCCCATGGGCGGGGGCTAACCCAAGCCTCCACAGCCAGCAGAGCCGGCCCTCCAAGGACAGGGCTGGGTGAGCAGCTCCCTGACCCTGAAAGTGACCAGTGCCCTGAGCCGAGACGGTGTTTCCTGCGAGGCCTCCAACCCCCACGGGAAGAAGCAGCACGTCTTCCACTTCGGCTCTGGTGAGGAGCTGCAGGGCTGGGAGAGGAGCCTGGCGTGGAGCAGATGGGGCGCTGCTGGCTGACCCCTCCTCCTCCATCCTGTCCCTCCATCCTGTCCCTGCAGTGACCCCCCAGACCGCCCAGGCCGGAGTGGCTGTCATGGCCGTGGCCGTCAGCGTGGGCCTCCTGCTCCTCGTGGTTGCTGCCTTCTATTGCATGAGACGCAAGGGTCGCCCTGGCTGCTGCCGGCGGGGGGAGAAGGGGACTCCGTGAGTGGCCTGCGACCTTGAAATTGACCTCCATAGGCCCCTCCACCCCTACCCCCAGCTCTGACTTCACCTCCAACCTCAGCCCTAAGCCTAGCCCATGACCAACCCCAACTGCTTCCTGTCCCCAACCCCAAACCCAGACACATCCCCAGCCCCAAGCCCAACCCCGACTGCATCCCATCCTCAGCCCCAAACCCAAATACATCCCATCCCCAACCCCATCGCCGAATGAAATGCAGTCCCATCTCCAACCTCAAACCTGGTCCATAGCCACCCTCATCCCCAACCACCCCACCCAGCCCATAACCATCCCCAGACCCCATCCCCAGGCCCATCTGCACCCCATCTGCAGTTCCGGTCTCCTCTGTAACCCCAATCTCATCCTCGTCCCCAACCCCAACTCCAGTTTATAGCCCGCCTCAGACCTGTCTGCATCCAACCTCTCCAACCCTGACCATATTTCTATCCTCAACACCAATCCCAAACACACCCCTAAGCTCTTCCTGAACCCCGGTGTCTCCCTCAACTGCAACCCCAGCCCCAGGACCCCTCCATCCCCATCTCATTCCCATTCCCAACTCCAGTCCCGTTGTCTCCATCTAACCTCTCCGAGCCTGATCACGTGGCCACCCTCCCCTCCTCCACCCACTATCCCTGGAGCTGACCCCCAACTAAGTCCCCATCTCCAACTCCCACAGCATCCGACCCACCCATCCCTCACCCCATGCCATCACCACTCCCACCACATCCCCCAAGGCCATCCTTATCCCAAACAACCCCATCCCCAGTCCCTTCCCCAGGCATGACTTCCTTCAACATACTGCTTCCCCTCCCTAGGCCAGCTGGGGAGCCAGAGCTGAGCCACTCAGGGTCAGAGCGGCCTGAGCAGACGGGCCTTCTCATGGGAGGTGCCTCTGGAGGAGCCAGGCATGGCAGCGGGGGCTTTGGAGATGAGGTGGGTAAGGGCCCTGTCACCCCATGGTGGTGGGACTGGGGGGTGGGGGCAGGACAGCCTCTGGGGGCACAGCCACAGACTGACCTCTCCATCTTCTCCCAGTGCTGAGCCTGAGGACCTCCAAGAGGCTCTACTGGACCTGACATCAAAGAATCAGCATCAGATAACCAGCCCTCTTCACACGGCTGCCGCCCCCACCTTCCCTCTTCCCTCTGGGCCCTCCCTTCCCTTCCTTCCTCTGCAGGCTTGGGCAGGGACCTAGAGCAGCCACTGCTGCGGGGAGGGAGGGAGGGAGGGTGGGTAGGAGGGGACCTTCCTCCAGGGAATGTGACTCTCAGGCCCCAGAATAGCTCCTGGACCCAAGCCCAGGGCCTGGCCCGCGACAGGACGAGGCTCCGAGGCTCCGAGGCTCCAAGGCTCTGAGGGTCGGCGGGCCAGGGCGATTTTTTACCTCCTGCCTGCATTGCTGGTCCCCTGCCCCACCTGACGTCCTATTGCATAGTCTGACACTGGATCCCCATCCCTGCCCCCACCTCCACCCCATCATCTGTGGACACTGGAGTCTAGAATAAAAGCTGTCTGTCACATCACACCATGCTGTGGCCAGAGCCTCCTCCGGAGGATGAGAGAAGGGGGTGCAGGTGATGCTCCCATCCCCCCCTGCAAGACCTGGGAGAAGTCTGATGTCATAGAGAAATAAATAAGAGAGAGCAGAGAGAGACTCAGCTGGCCAAGGGTGGAAGAGAGAGGTGCCAAGGTCCAGAGGGTGGTGAGAACCAGTGCGTGCTGGGGTGGGGGTGGGGGTGCTGTTCCCTTAAGTAAAATTCTCAGCCTCTCTTGCAGAGCCCAAGAGGGAATTGAAGCTGCAGGCCAGAAGGAAAGCTTTCTGTGAGCTGCGGAGTGGATGGAATTAGGGATGGAGCCGCTCCCTCTGAGAAAGGCATGGTGCCTGCCACTGACGATTCCCTAGGGAAGGAGGGGTGGCTTGGAGGAACCCGCAAAAGGGTTTCCGGGGTGGAAAAGCAAGACAGTAGAAACAGTGAGGCCAGTTAGAGAGACTTACTGAGGTCAAGGAAGAGCGACTTGAGAGAGGGATGGAAAGATGGGGAGATGGGGGGATGGACTGCAGAAGCTCAGAGATGGGAGAGCCCTAGCTAGAGTCAGATACAGATTTGGGGAGAGTGAGGCAGGGACAGAGAAATTGGGACAAAGAGAAACACAACTGGGACTCAAAGATCGTTACAGTCAGCAAGGGAAAGAAAAAAGGTTGAAAGCAGCTGAGAAGCAGGGGGAAGGTGGTGGGAGGGGAGGCAAGTGTGACTTTGGCCAAATGGTGGCCACCTCCCTGAGCCCAACCACTCTTGGGCAGCGAAGGGCTGCGTAAGGCACACGTGCACCTGGAGGTCTCTGCTCAGACCTCGGGTCTCTGGCAAGTGACTCTGCTTCTCTGTCCTCGGTGTGCTCATCCACAAAATGGACAAAGTGGGATCTGTTACCCCCCGGAAAGTGGTGAGCTGCTATAGGAGCTGCCTGGTAGGGGGACTAGGCAGCATGCCCAGGGTCCCTGGAGCAGAAGAGTTCACCGGACTAATTAAGATACTCAAAAAAAAATTAAAAAAGATACTCAAATCCCACTGTTTATTGAATTATTTTTTTTTTATTTTAAGGTTTTATCTATTTATTTGATATAAAGAGAGAGCACAAGCAGGGGCAGTGGCAGGGAGAGGGAGAAGCAGGCTCCCCGCTGAGCAGGGAGCCCCATGATGCAGGCTGGGTCCCAGGATGCTGGGATCATGGCCTGAGCTGAAGGCTGATGCTCAAGGGACCGAGCCACCCAAGCGCCCCCATTGAATCAGTTTAAAACACATGAGAGAAGCCAGAGAAAAGAGTTGGAGGGGTTAACACACCTAGGTCAAGTGATCAAGGTCCCCACCACCTGAGTTTTGGGGTACACATGGCTCCCGAGTCCTGTCTCAGCATGGTGTGGCTCTGATGCCCACAGAGGAGGGTGAACCAGTGGCTTTTGAACCCTCGAGGTGCCAGACCCACGTGAGGGCAAATGCTCCTGGCCACACTATAGGTCTGAAAACGTGCTTGGCAGCCACGGCTTTTACCTACATGGCTTGGGCACAGGACTCCGGGAACAGAGCTGGAGTCACCAGCAGGGAGCCCCCTCGCTGACACATGGACACATGGGGCTTACTCGTTCCTTTCATCCTTCCCACCTATGTTTAAATCATTCTTAATACATCCTTTTTAAGATTTTTATTTAGGGGGCAGCCCCTGTGGCTCAGCGGTTTAGTGCCGCCTTCAGCCCAGGGCATGATCCTGGAGTCCCAGGATTGAGTCCCATGTCAGGCTCCCTGCAGGGAGTCTGCTTCTCCCTCTGCCTGTGTCTCTGCCTCTCTCCCTCTGCCTCTCTCTATATATCTCTCATGAATAAATAAATAAAATCTTTTTTAAGAGACACAGAGAGAGGCAGAGGGAGAGGCAGGCTCCCTGCGGGGAGCCCAATGTGGGACTCGATCCCGGGACCCCGGGACCATGACCTGAGCCACAGGCAGACACTCAACCACTGAGCACCCAGGTGTCCCTCATTCTTAATATGTCTACCAGGCCCCGTGGGTCACTTCTTAAAAACTCATTCTTTGTTTCTTCTATCTGCTCATGTGTGTGGCTTTCTTGTTTTCTGTACGGCAGAAGTGACTATCCTTTTTTTAAAAATACAGCAGACACAAGAGAGCCGTTGAGAGAATTTGATAAGATAACCATGGAAAGTGTTTATACAAAGCCTGGCACAGAGTATGTTTTTAGTACAAGTACATGTTTATTATTAGTAGTATCATCATCCAAGGAAATGGAGGGACAGAGAGAAAAGCAAAATAGGGTCCCTTGGTCCAGGGAAGGGATCAGGTGGAGAGAGATACCACTGTAAGAACAGACATCAGTGAGGGGGGATTCTGGGGAGCTAGAGGGGGAGTGAACAGATGGCTGGGGGAGGGGATGGAGGGGGACCCCGGGGAGGAAGGGGTTCTCTATGCTCAGCACCTGGTCCCCAAGTTAATGAGGGGAGGGTCCTGGCCTGCCTCCCAGGAGGGCATGCATTTGCTTAAGGTCCCTCTTCTGCATGGCATCCCAGGCAATTTGCATACAGATGGTAGCCTGTGCTCTCAATCTGACCCCTCCTACCTTGGCCAAGGGTCTGGGGGAATGGAAATGGGGGATCCCCCACTTCCGGATCCCCAAGAAGTAAAAGCAAGTTTGGAGTAAACTACCCTTGTTTATCAACCTTCTGTGGCTCCCTGTTGCTCTCAAGAGCATGAGCCACACTTCACCTGCCATTTGGGACCTACAGTGTTGCCTCTCACTCACAACCCACTGCTCCCCCCTCACACATGCCCCTGCCTGATGCCTTCATGACTTTACTATTCCCAGAATGTCCTCCCCCATTGTCACAAAGCTCACCTGTCCTTCCAAGCCTGGACATCTTGAAGGATTCTGAAAAGTTTTCACTATCCTTTCCCTGCCCTGGGAACTTTACAAGAATCTGTGCCTCTTCTGGACTCTTACAGATTCCATGACTTTGGTTGCAAATGACAAAAAAAAAAAAAAAAGAAAAGAAAGAAAGAAAGAAAGAAAAAGAAAAAAGCGGGGGTGGGGGACGGATAGTAAAAAAAATTGTGTAAGTGAAAAGGAAAATTATTCACTCATATAATTAGGATGACTACTTTCAGGCATAGCTGGATCCAGGAGTTCAAATAGTCTCATTAGAAAGCTCTTGTCAGGGCAGCCCAGGTGGCTCAGAGGTTTAGCACTGCCTTCAGCCCAGGGCCTGATCCCGGAGATCCAGGATTGAGTCCTCATGTCAGGCTCCCTGCATGGAGCCTGCCTCTCTCTCTCTTTGTGTGTCTCATGAATAAATAAATAAAATCTTAAAAAAAAAAAAAAAAAAGCTCTCCTCTTCCATTTCACAGCTCTGCTGTCCTCCAAGCACTCTTTTCTCAAGTGTCACCCTCGTGCCAGATTTCCGCCCTACCAGCTTAGCAACCCCCATTAAAAGAGTGTATCCCGGGGTCCCTGGCTGGCTCATTCGGCACAGCATGTGACCCTTGATATCAAGGTGATAGGTTGGGTGTAGAGTTTAATTAAAAAATAAAATCTTGGGGTGCCTGGGTGGCTCAGTGGTTGAGCATCTGCCTTTGGCTCAGGTAAGTCCTATATCGGGGTCCCCGTGGGGAGCTTACTTCTCCCTATGCCTGTATCTCTGCCTCTCTCTGTGTGTCTCTCATGAATAGATAAATAAAATCTTAAATTAAAAAAAAAAGAGTGTATCCTTTTCCTATTTAATCAAGAGAGAGTCCCAGAGCTAATTCCCATTGGACAGGAATGGGTCCCACCCCCATCCCTGAACCAATCCTGGTGGTGGTTGGGGGGGATCAAATACTCTGATTGGCCAGGACAGGGAGAGGCTCACTCCCACCATAAGGACTCTCAGTAGGGGATTCTGTGCAGGGAAATTTGGTGGTGGGGTGGGATGAGGGCACTGCTGGAAGAAGGAAAAGAGGTTATAGGTTGCCAGGCAGGTAAATACTTGGCACCAACTCCAAAGCACCGTCAGGAAGACTTTGGCCTTGTGCCTGTTCCTCCCGGTGGTTATGGCTCTTCAGTGAAGTGCCTTGGGGCTTGTCTACAATGAAAGCCGGCTTCTCAGGCATGAGACCCACCCAGGCATTTGTCAACAAACATGGCAGTGCACAGCCAGATGCATGTCCCCTTCTTCATGTGAAGGGGGCGTTAAACTCCGGCTTACCCTCCCAGGGCTTCTTTCGTGGGCTCCACGAAAAATAGCCTGGGAGGCTGAGCTCACTCACCAACAGGGCCCAAAAAGGAGCAGGTGCTAGGGGGCCTTCCTAGAAGAAATCTCCCTGGGGACTGGGCATTCTGTTCAGGGGAGAAAGGGGTGTATGTGTGTGGCGGGGAGGGGAGGCGGGAGGCAACGATTTTACAAAGCAAATTAGTAGCAAAGCGGCACTGAAACCCAGACACGCTGGCCATCTAGTCTGGCCCCAGGCTGGGGAAAGAACAAAGAGATCACATTTATTATGCACCTATTTGCCCAACTGGGCTAATACCAGGCTTGTGGGAAGCCTGGAAACACATTATCTGGAAGACATGTAGGGTAGAAAGGGTAAGAGCTCGGATTGCCTGGGTTCAGATCGCTGCTTGCTACCTTCTTGCTGGGTAGCTTGGGGCAAATGACCCTCAATGTACTTTTCAGCATTGAAAAGGGATCATAATGTCTCCTCCATTGGATTCTTTTTTATTTTTTAAAATATTTTATTTATTTGTTTGTTTATTTGACAGAGAGAGAGCACAAGCAGGCGGTGCAGCAGAGGGAGAGGGAGAAGCAGACTCCCTGGTTGAGCAGGGAGCCTGATGCGGGGCTTGAGCCCACGACGACGCTGAGATGGTGACCTGAGCCCAAGGCAGACATTTAAGTGACTGAGCCACTCAGGTGCCCCTCCCCCATTGGATTCCTGTGAGGAATAAACTAAGATACATTGGTCCCAGATTTGCCATTTTGTGACCCTGTTGGGCCAAGTCACTCCATCTCTCTGAGCCTCAGTTCTCTTATAGGGTCCTGGGTGGGTATAAGTATTTGAGATCAATACTTATGGGTATTGATCTCACTATAGGTATTGATGACAAATACTTATAGTGCATTTAGATGTGTACCCGGCACACAATAAATAAATATATTTATTAATAGTATTATTACCAAGACTTGAAGGCAGGCCAGTAAGAATCCCTACCACCTGAGACCTTGCCCTGTGGGGAGGAAAGCTCAGGTGTGCCGTGAGTGGGAAGGGAGGGCCATGGGGGAGGGCGGTCCTCTGGCTGGGGCGAGACCCTCTCAAGCGTCTGCCGCGGGTTGATCGGCACCCTCGCCCCCTCGCCCCGGAGGAACTGGAACGGAGGGACTTCAGGCGCTCAGTGGCATCCCCGCCCCCCCCAGCCGCCCGCTTCCCGCCCTCACCCCAACACACTGGGCGGCCTCACCAGCTCCCCCCGTCAGCCCTAGGAATGTGAAGAGGTAGGTGGGGGTGGGGAGGAGCAGGCGCCGCCGGGGAGAGACAAAGGGGCCGAGTCAGAACTAGAGACACAAAGACGCGAGGAGGCTGGGAAGATAGGAGAAGTGGGACAAGGACAAGGGGAGGGACCGTCGGAGTCCAGAGGCCGGACCCTAGCCCAGCCCGGCAGGGCCCGCGGAGCGCGGGGGCCGGTCTGTGGCGCCCCCTAGCGGGAGGCCGCGGACAAAAGCAGGTGCGGACCTGATGCCGGAGGGGACCCGGGAGGCGGGGAGCGGGAGAGGCACAGAGAACAGAGACATCGACAGAGACACTCAGAGAGACAGACACAGAGTCAAAGGGATGGAAAGAGACGCGAGAACCAAGTGACATCGGGACGGTGGGAGAAAGACAAAAAGAGCAGAAACACAACGCGACACCGAGACGTGAGGACTGAAGGATCCAGAGATAGAGAAATAAAGGGACGAAGTCAGAGATCATGAGAGAGACAGAGACATCTGGGCAGGAACGAGGCAGCGACGCCCCGAGTCCGAGGCAGAGATTGGAATGAGGCAGGATTAGCCGAGAGCACCCAGATGTGACACAGGCCCTGGGCCAGGGGGCGGGAACCAGGAAAGCCTCGTGGCGGGGATCGGGGTGGGGGCAGGTGGTCTCAGCCTGGGGGCGGGGCTCCAAGGGGGGCGGGCCTAGGGGCACCCACGTGCCTCACGAAGGTGTGACGACGAGGCCTCAGCTAATGCTGAAGGGGCGGGGCTAGAACTTCGCGCGGGGCCGAGACCGGGCTGCACGGAGTTCCCGGGAAGAGGCTGGACCGCGGCCGGGAGAGCGGGGGGCGGGGCCTCGGGGGCGGGGCCTCGGGGGCGGAGACCCCGGGAGCCCCGGGGAGGGCGTGGCGGAACGGCGCCGAGCCAGCCAGGGACGGGGGGCGGGGCGCGGGAGGCCGCCCGGAGGGCCGAGGGGGCGGGGCTGGAGCGCCGGGAGAGGCGGAGATAGGATCCTAGGGGAGGGGCGACGTCGAATCCCGGGGAGCGGCAGGTGTAGCACCCTGGGAGGGGGCGGCGGCAGAGCGCGGGGCGGGGCGGGGCGGGGCGGGAGTAGAGTCTGGGGAGGTCCAGCGTGGAATCTCAGAGGGGGCGGGACAGGCGTGAGCCAGTGGGGCCGAAGCCCAAGGTCGGCTCCGCGGGGGGGGAGGGAAGGGGTGGGTCCTGTGACGTCACCGAGTCCGAGCTGCCGGAGAGAAGCCTGGGGCCGGGGGCGCCGAGCGGGGAGAGCCCGGCCCCGAGAGCAGAGAGCCGCGAGAGTAGAGCGGGCGGGAAGCGGCCGGGAGCCGGAGCCCCTCAGGCACCTGCTCGACCGCCCAGCGATCGGCGCTCACGGAGTGGCCCGCAGGCCCCCGCCCGGGCCCAGTCCCTCCCGGGGCCCCCCCATGGCCCGGGCCGCAGCCCTCCCGCCGTCGAGATCGTCGCCGCCGCTGCCGCTCTTGCCGCCGCTGCTGCTGCTGCTGCTGCTGCTCCGGGAAACCGGTGAGAAACCGGTTGGGCAGCCGCCCACCGCCCGCGCGGACCCCATCCCCTCCCACCTTCCGAGCGTCTTCCCCGCTCCACTCCCAGTTCACGGGCCCCCTCTCTCGAGCCCTCTTCCAGGCTGGCCCCTACCGACTCCGACCGGTTTCTCTCTGCAAGCCTCGCCCCCCATCACCCTCCTTTATTTCAACTCCCCAGCCTACGCCGGACTTCTCGCCGCCCCCTCCCCCTTCCTCAGATTCTAACACCCGAAGGGTTAAATCCCAGTCTCGCGACCCCTCCCCACCTCGCAGCACGCCGTCAGCCGGATCTGGGGTGTAGTCTCCGCTTACCCCCTCAGGCATGTGGGGAATTCCTGCCCGCCCTCCCCCAGCGGGAGGGTCGCGGCGTGGAGGCAGGACCATCCCCATCCTCCTCCTCCCAGGGTTGGGCGTCTCCGGCCTTGCGAGAATTGAGGGCAGGGGGCCAGGTGCCCAGGTCCTCTAGAAGGGGGCCGGGAGCTCGGACTTTGGGTCCCTTGGAGGGCGACCTGGGGAAGGGCCTGACGACTCCAACCCTGGGCCTCGGGGAGCTGAAGGCTCTGACTCTTGGGACCCAGAAAACAAGGGGCTGGGGCCTGGCTCCTGGGCCCCGGAGAAATTAGGACCTGGGGGGCTCTGTCTTCTGTGTCCCAGGCGGAATGAAGGCTAGGGTCCTGGTCAGATCGGGGGGGCAGGCAGGGCTCAAACTTGGTTCCAGATTGTGAGCGGGGGCCTCTGTCTCCTGGGTCCCGGGTAAAGTCGGGGGGCCGGTGGACGTCGGATTTAATTGTGAGCATTGAAATGTCTCCTGAAATCCAGATATGAATGTGGGCGGGGGACCCCGTTCCTGGCTACTAGACGTAATCAAGGGCCACAGGCTCTATGTGGAAGCTGGAGCTCGGTCAGGGGTGTCCCAGGCGGAAAGAAAGGCCGGGTCCCGCAGGCTGGGACCTTTCCCTTGCCCTGTGAGCCATTGGCTGGGACGTCCCTGGGGAAGTTTACCGGTTTCGCTTTAGCTGAACCCGGGCGGGAGGGGCGGGCGCTCTCCAGGCTCCCGGTTCCGGACTCCCGGGTTTCGGGACCTTATCTTTCTTCTGGTCGCGACCTAACCTTCGGAGCCGCCGCGGGGAGGGGCGGAGGGAGGGGGTGGGCGCGCGGAGCCACCGCCCTAATCCCCCGCTTCTCCCTCTGCTCAGCCCACCAACCCCCTCCCGTTCCCCTCAGACCCCTTGAGGGAGGGCGCAGCTCTCAGGGGAGGGAGGGGCTGGGAGGAAACAGGTAAAGGAGGCTCCGGCCCCGCCCCTTGCAGGTGACCGGGCTGTTTATTCCCAACTCTGGATATTGGAGTTTCCCAAGGGTTTGCCCAGAAAGTGTAGGCGGGGGCCTGGGAGCGTGGGGGGGAGGGGGCCGGGGGGAACTCTGGTTACCCCTTGACTTCATTTTCCCCAGCATGTCTGAGTTGTATCCCAGCCTTCATCCAGAGCTGCCTTTCCCTTGGTGTCAGAGATAGGGAGATGAGGTCAGAACCTGCCACTTCTGGAGGAATGCCGAGAACCCACCTGACCTTGAGCCAGGCTTTGACGTGGATGCAAGATCTCGTGCGGGATTGTAGATCTCCCTGGGAGACCCATCCTGTTCCTGTTCCCATTTTTCAGATGGTGACACAGAGGCTTCAAAAGGGCAAGCCTCTTTCCCAGGGTCCGCAGCCAGTCCCCAGGAAGCCGGACTGCAGACTTCAGAGCCTTTCTTGGCTCTGCTCCACCGGGTGCTCGGAGCCTCCATTTCCTCCTTTGTAAAAAAAAAAAAAAAAAAAAAGGAGATAGTAACCCCTTCCCTGCAGGGCCATTGAGAGGATTCAGAGGTCCTGCTGATCCCGTGTGAAAGCTCTTAGCACCTGGGGGAGGGGGGCCTTCCCCCTTCCTGACCTCTCTTCCTTGAGCCTACACTCCCTGCTTTTCTCTCTGCCTCCCTCCCTTCCCCCCTCTCTCTCTCTCTCTCTGTCTCTCCCCTCCTCATTTCTCACCTCTCTCTCTGCTCCTCTGGCTCTCTCGGCTCTCACAGAGCTCTTCCCCGCTTTCCTTTCCATCCTTCTCTCTTTACCTGTCTCTAGCTCCTCTGCTTTCCCCCTCCTTGGCCTCTGTGGATGGAGGGGGCACCACCTGGGCCTCCAGCTGGGTCCTCCCCAGCTTTCACTGCTTATCCTTGTCAGCCCTGCGGCCCCACAGTAGTGGAGGGGGATGGGAGGAGAGGGGATGGCGGGCCTGCTGTCTCTTCTTGTTAGAGCAGGGGGACTGGACAGCAAAGTGGGGGTGGGTCTGCTCACAGGCAGGGAGGAGGGGTGGGGGGGAAGGGAATGCGCGGAGAGGATAGAGATACAGAGATGGGGACAGAAGCCGATGGAGCGTGCATCTGAAACAAATTTAGGGATGAGGTCAGAGACAAACAGGAGAATGGAACCGGGAGATGGGGAGAAGGAATTACAGCCCACAGGGGTGGGATAGAGAAAGGGAGGGGGAGGGAGCTGGACAGAGACACCAGGATCAGGGCAAGAACAGCCTAAGGAGAGAGACCTAGAGGTTTGGTGACCTGCTGGGGATCCCAGCTGTCAGTGATGGAGATGCCACGACCCAGGGAGGTCAGGGCACAGGCGAGCCTCAAGGCCAGCGGTGTGTGGGGGCCACAGGGAGTGGTGGACGTAGGAGGGACAGGGAGTCAGGCATGCGGACCAGCTCCTCCGCCCCGCCAGGGATGCTGTTACATTTTTAATGTCCCAACGATGCTGAGAAATGGAGCAGGAGGGGGAGGAGGAGAGAGACCCAGCGAGATGGCCCCGGCATAGGGAAAGGGTGTTAGAGAGTGAAGAGATGGGCAGAGATGGGGAGACCTAGGAAGTAGGGAGGTACCGGGGTCAGAGACCCTGAGAGATGTACCTCCGGAAACCTCGAGAGATTAGAGACCCCAGGAGTCCATGCAGGGAGCCGGATTCCGGAGATGAGGAGACCCAGACCAGAAAGCCTGGGCTCTCAGGTGTCAGACATGAGGAAAGAGGATACGAGAACAGCTAAGGATGTGGGCGATCTTCTTGGGCTGGTGAAAATGTTGAGATGGGCTGCAGAGTGACGGAGACCCCAGCCTGTGAACATGCTGCCACTGAATATGTAGCATATGAATATACTAACACCGCTGAACTCTGCCTCGAACGGGCAGATTGGGTGGTATGGAAATTATGTCTCAGTAAACCTGTTGGAGAGAATATGAGAGACACAGAGAGACCAGAGACCCCAGGAGTCAGACAAGTAGGGACAGATTTAGGGCCCAGGAACCAGATGCAGAGAGAGACACAAGAGATCAAAGCCATGACCTACAAGAGCCTGTGGCCAGAGTCTCGTGGCCAGAAACATTTTGGGGTACATGTTGACTGGGCAGAGGTGCTTCTTTCTGTCTGAGGGGCTCAGCCAGGAAGAGCAGTCCTAGAGATTCACCCCCAGAAATAATAGACCCCACAGGGGAGGTCTTCAGGGTGGTTGAGCCCCTGCAGAAAGGCAGGGAAATCTTAGCCTGGGAGGGAGTGATAACCACTGAGAGATGATGTGGAGGCAGGGAGGCAGGTGCAGAAATCCTGGGCACAGCCAGAGAGCCCCATATCCTGGATGCTGCTGCTGCTCAACCCCCCCCCCCCCAACCAAAACCGGCTCCCGGATGTCCGCTGTGGGGGTGGGCACTGTGATTAATGCAATTAATTAATTAGCAAGGTGGCTGAGGCAGCAGCTGAAGCCAGTGCCCAGAGCACGCTGGCCTTCAAGGGCCTGCTGGAGTCCTGCCGCGCCCTACAGGGCAAGTCACAGTGTTTATGGGTCAGGAGGAGGTGAGCCAAGCCCTGGGGAGCCAGCCAGGCAGGAGCCCAAGCCCCCAGCCCCCTACTCCTCCGGGATGCCGTAAGTCCCTATGCACACTCTGTGCCTTGATCAATCCTTCTGCAGATCTCAGGGTCTCAGGCTCTGTGTCTCTGTCCCTCACAGTTTCCTCCTGGGCTCGCACAGTACCTAGGGGCTGCCACCACTCTGCTACCAGAAAGCCTTCAGGCCCAGGCCACAGGGAGAGGAAGCGTGTCTGGGGACCCAGCTGATTCCTCATTGAAGCTGTCGCCAGTCTGGCTTGCTGATGAGGGAAGCGGAGGGAGGTCCATGTTCACAGGGCCATGCTCTCCCCCACTGCGATGCCAGCTACATCCCAGCCAAGGTCAGGGCACCGGCACCCGCCCAGCAGCATGCTGGTCACTAGGATTCTAATTCCAGGCCAGCCATCCTCCTGGCTTCAATTCCCTACACCTAGCACCTAGAACATCTAGGCATTGGCCCACCCCTGTGCCCCTAACTCCCATAGCCTGTCAGCCTTGTGTCCCAACCTTCCCACCTTTATTTATTCATGAGAGACACAGAGAGAGAGAAAGAGAGAGGCAGAAACATAGGCAGAGGAAGAAGCCGACTCCACGCAGGGAGCCCGATGTGGGACTCGATCCCAGGACCCCAGGATCATGCCCTGAGCCAAAGGCAGACACTTAACCACTGAGCCACCCAGACGTCCCTCCTTCCAACCTTCTGAACTTGTTTCCAATCTGGCTCATCCTTCCTCCTAGTCCCAACTCCCGTGTCCCTGCCCCATCCCATTCTAAGGGCTCTTTGAGAAGCACACACCTCAAGGTACCTGGGTAGAAGAAGCAGCAGCAGCACACACCCAACCGTGTTCTTGGGTGTAACTCTCCCTGCTTCCCAGTGACCTCAGGAAAAAGCCCAAACTCATAATTTAGCCTCAGCCTGTGTAATCTGGCACACCACTGATACCCCACCTTCATCTCATTCATTCATTCATTCATTCATTCATTCATCATATTTATGGAGCTCCTACTGTGTGCCAGGCACCATTCTCAACTCCGGAGCTACATTAGTGAACAAAGACCTCTAGCCCTGGGCCCTGATGTTCTCGTGGGGAAGACATGTCAGGTGCCTTGAGAAAAATGAAGCAGGGCCAAGGGGGTTTTTGTGATCATCATTATGGTGCTCAGCTGAGCAAAGACCTGAAGGCAGTGAGGGGGGAGCTGTGGGGACAAGTGGGGTAAAGCACTTTAGGGTGAGGGAACAACAGGTGCAAAGGCCCTGAGGTGGAGCTTGCCTGACATGTTTGAGGAGTAGTGGGGGGGCTGGTGTGGCTGAAGCAGGGTGAACCCAGGGGACAGGGTGGGAGGTGAGGATGTGCAAAGACCATGCAGGGCCTTGTGGACCAGTAAAAAGGTTTGAGTTTCTTTCCTGAGTGAGGGGAGCCCCTGGATGCTATGGATCTTCAAGCCATAGAATTTGTTTTTTTAAATCATCCTACTCATTTTTTTTTTTTTTTGAAGATTTATTTCATTTTTGAGAGAGAGAGCACAAGCAGGGTGAGCTGCAGGCAGAGGGAGAGGGAGAAGCAGGTTCCCTGCTGAGCAGAGAGCCTGACATTGGGCTCCATCCCAGGACCCCAGGATCATGACTTGAGCCAAAGGCAGATGCTTGACCGACTAAACCACGCAGGCGCCCCAAGCCAGAGGATTTTAGAACCTCCTTCATTCAGCGAATATTGAGCATCCACTAGGAGCCAGTGTCTGTTGTAGATACTGAGGACATAGCTTGTGAGCCTAACTGGGCAAAGAATCTCCGCCCCGGTGAAGCTCTAGGGAGTCGTGAAAATCCAGGGTGAAGATGAGAAGTGCTCTGCAGAGGAGATGGGGAGCAGGGGGAGGGGCGCGGGGCCCTCTGGGGCAGAATGTTGGGGATGGAAGGTCTGCCTGAGGAGCCTACCCCACAAGAAGCTAAGAGTGAGTTTTTTTAATCCTCTGAAGTGGGCAGTGCTGAGACACTACCCTAGATCTGGGAGGACCACCTCCCTCAGAAGATACAGGCAACATGCGATCATAAGGACTCCCTTAGAATGAGAAATCTGAGTCCTATGGGACCCAAGTGTGGGCGTGGGGGTGGGGTTCTCTGGACCTGAGCTCAGTTTCCCTTGAAAAGGAATTAAGTCTCCTTCGGAGCCCTCCCAGCCTGCCTCGGTAGGGTCAGGCCTCGGTTCTGGGTTCTTCCCCCACACCCCATCCCCTTCAGTCTTCCTGGCATCCTTGATGATGCCAATTGGTGTGACATTTGTCTCCCCACCACACTGTCAACTCTTGAAGAACAAGAACCTGCCTTGTCCTGTCACTCCTGCAGCACCCATACCCAGCACAGAACCAGATGTTAATTTGGTGGTGATTTTTTTTTTTAAGATTTATTTATTTATCTGAGATGGGGGCAGAGAGAGCACATGCATGAGCAGTGGAAGGGGCAGAGGGAAAACTCTCAAGCCATTTCCTTGCTGAGGGTTTAGGGCTGAGCCCACCTGGGGCTCAGCCTCATGACTCTAAGATCATGACCTGAGTCAAAATCAAGTTGGATGTTTAAACTGATGAGCCACACAGGTGCACCCACTTGGTGGTATTTATTGAGCGCCTACTACATGCCAGGCCCTGGCAGAGGCTGTGGGGATACAACAGGGAACAAGACCGGCACCTCTTCCCCAGGGGCTGACTCTCCAGCCCCCAGCACCTCTTTGCTGAGTTGCTATTGCATGGACTTGCATGGGATGGGAGCCAATTCCGGTTCGTCCCCAGCAGCCCCCAACACTAAATCCCTTCCAGTTCTAAGGCCCCCTCAAGGGGTCAGCCTCCTGCCCTGCACTCAGTGGCTCCCTCTCACCTCAAAGGAGAGGGCCTAACTCCTTGGCCCCAGCCTCCTTGGCTCTCTCAGAGCTCCCGAGGTCGGATGGTTTTTCCTGACAGAGTGCCCGTCCCCCCTCACCCAGCTAGAACGGGGCAGAGCCTTTGGGAACACTTGTCCCACACTCAGTGCCTTTGGAGGCCAGGTGGGTGAGGGGTGCTGGCACCCGAAGGAAGAAGCAGCCTTTCCTCGGCTCTGCCCAAGTAGTGACCCACCTTCCCTCCCCCCCAGGAGCCCCATATCCTGATTTTTGTCTGGATTTTGACATTTAATCACCAGACCCTTTGGCCCGCTAGTAGATGATTCTAGTTCATGTTTGAAACAATGCTGTGTGGGCCAAAAGTAAATACAAGTGAAGCCAGACTTGGCCTACAGCGGGCGGCTGACGGCCTCTGTTTGACTCACCCGTGCCAGGCCCTGCAGAGCACTGATGGAAACAGATCGTTGCCTGGGATCGTCACAGGGGACCCTGTGGGAGGGTAGCTTGAACATCCTCATTCTATAGATGGAGGAATTTAGGCTCAGAAATATGGTCGCCCCCCTGGAAAGGGACTGAGCCAGCAGGAAATCCCTGGGCAGCCTGCTTAGGGGTCCCCCACTCTAGTGTGGCCTGTCCAAAGGGGGAATGCCCCTTTCCCAAAATGTTGCTCTTGGACTATTTGGGGATACACATGCAGATTCCATGAGATGATATATCTATTATGCAGTGGTCTTTTTTTTTCTTTTTTAAGATTTTACTTATTTATTTGTGAAAGAGAGAGAGAGGGGCAGAGACACAGGCAGAGGGAGAGGAAGGCTTCTTGCAGGGAGCCCAATGTGGGACTCAATCCCAGGACTGTGGGATTCCAGGATCATGCCCTGAGCAGAAGGCAGATGCTCAACCGCTGAGCCACCCAGGCACCCCTCTATTACACAGTGGTCTTGACGGTTGGCTTCTTTCCAGAAGTATTTGGGACTGGCCCTGCTTGTGGGACTACCTTCTTCCAGGGGGACTCTCTCATTAGGGTCTCTTGTTTACATTGCCTGGGTTTCTGTTTGAGGCCAGTGGCTGCACATGCTTCCCACCCCCCTTCTTGGTCGAAGATGGCGGGGCAGCCATTGCCTCTCCTGAGACAGGTCTTGTGTCCTTGGCCTTGCCTCAAGGCTGAGTGTCAAGGGCCACTTGTAATTACTTACCTGGCCCGTGTTTATTTGACAAACATCTCCTGTTTCCTGTGGCCCTGTGCTAAGTGTTCCACAAATATTCTTTAATCTTTATAACAACCCCTAGGAGGTAGGCCCTATGATTATCCTCATTTTACAGCTGAGGAAACCAAGGCACAGAGAGGTGAAATGACTTGCCCAAAGTCACATAGGCAGCGCGTGGCAGAGCCAGGATTTGAACCCAGGCAACCTACCCTCAATGACCAGGCCGTCCTGCCTTGCACAACAGAGTGATATTCCCCTTTATCCTGGTATTTATTAAAAGTGAGAGGGGTACATGGGTGGCTCAGTGGTTGAGTGTCTGCCTTCGGCTCAGGTTGTGATCCTGGGGTCCTGGGATTGAGTCCCACATGATGCTCCCTATAGGGAGCTTGCTTTTCCCTCTGTCTGTGTCTCTGTCTCTTTCTGTGTCTCTCACGAATAAATAAAATCTTAAAAAAAAAAAAAAGTGAGAAAAGAAGGGGCACCTGGATGTCTCAGTCAGTTAAGCGTCCAACTCTTGGTTTTGGCTCAGGTCCTGATCTCAGGGTTGTGGGATCGAGCCCTGTGTCAGCCTCTGTGCTCAGTGTGGAGTCTGCTTGAGATTCTCTGCCCCTCTCCATCCCCCTCTGCCCTTCCTCTTGCTCTCAGATGCTTTCTTTCTCTCATAAATAAATCATGTTCTTTTAAACAAGGTGAGAAAAAACAGATAAGTGAGAAAGAATGGGAACAACCCCAGTGTCCCAACTGATGAGCAGATCAATGGAACATGTTGCATCCAGACAGTGGAATATTATTTGGCCATAAAAAAGAACAAAGCACTGACACATGCTATAATACGGATAAACCTTGAAAACATGATGTTAAGTGAAGGAAGCTAGTCATAGAGGCCACATAGTGTATGATTCCATTTATATGAAAAGTCTAGGGGCCCCCTGGCTGACTCAGTTCATTGGGCGTCTGCCTTCGGTTCCAATGGTGATCCCAGGATGCTAGGATCGAGCCCCGCATCAGGCTCCCTGCTCAGTGGGGAGCTGCTTTTCCCTCTCCTGCTACTCATGTTCTCTCTCTGTCAGGGAAATAAAGCTTAAAGGGGGGGGGGGGGGGACACCTGGGTGGCTCAGTGGTTGAACGTCTGCTTCAGCTCAGGTCATGATCCCAGGGTCCTTGGATCGAGTCCCACATTGGGCTCCCCGTGGGAAGCCTGCTTCTCCCTCTGCCCATGTCTCTGCCTCTCTGTGTCTCTCACGAATACGTAAATAAAATCTTTAAAAAAAAAAAAAAAAAGGATGGGCCAAGAGGGCTATAGGTTTTCTAGAAAGGTGAGAGAAAGTATATATAATTCAATGCAGAAAAAAGTGAAGGTTGTCCTTTAAAAATTTAGGAATTTATTTTGTGAGAGGCTTCTTTTTTATTGATTTATTTTTGAAGGAGATTCTTTTTTTTCTTCAAACATATGTTTAAGATTTTATTTAAAAAAAAAAGATTTTATTTATTTATTTATTCATGAGACACACAGAGACATAAGCAGAGGGAGAAGCAGGCTCCCCGCGACCAAGCCAAAGGCAGATATGCTCAGCCATTGAGCCACCCAGGTGCCCCTCTTTACACATTTTACAATGGAAATTTTCAAACATAGAGATAGGGGTCAGTTGGAAGACCAGCTCAGGAGCCTCCCTCCCCTCCTCCCGCTAGACTTGACAGTGGGCTACATTTTGTCACATTGTCTTCATGGCTTTCTCTATAGCTTGTCTTGGTTTTGCTGACCCATTTGGGAGTTGCAAACATGACCGTTCAACCCTGTATCTCCTAAGAAACAGGAATGCTGCATGGCTACAATTTAATCGCCATGCTTAATAGTAATGAAAATTCCAAAATTGCACATAATCTAGTCCAGACTTCTGTATCCCTAGTTTTCCTCAAAATCTGTTTTCTGGATGGCCTTTTTGGAATTAGGACCTCACGAAGGCTTCTGTGTGGCATTTCAGGCCCCGCCTGGCCTGGAGGTGTCCGGGTCCTTCCCCCACCTACCTATCTCTCTCTCTCTCTCCTTTCTCTCCAGGAGCCCAGGATGTGCAAGTTCGAGTCCCATCCGAGGTGCGGGGCTACCTGGGGGGCACCGTGCAGTTGCCGTGCCACCTGCTGCCTACAGGACCTGAAGTCCGAGTCTCACAGGTGACGTGGCTGCACGTGGATGCAACTGGAGCCAGCAGGAGTGTGGCCGCCTTCCACCCTTCGTATGGTCCCAGCTTCCGCAGCCCACAGCCTGGCAAAGAACGGCTGTCCTTTGTCACCGCTGGGCAGAGCACCGGGACCAGGCAGGGCACAGAGATGGAGCTGCGAGATGCCACCCTGGCCCTCCAGGGACTGACAGTGGAGGATGAGGGCAACTATACCTGCGAGTTTGCCACCTTCCCCAGTGGCACCAGTCGGGGGGTGACCTGGCTCAGAGCCATAGGTGAGCAGGGCAGGGTGGGAGAGGCGCGATGAGGGAAAGCCCCCCTTGTGGATCTGTTTCTCTCTCTGCTTCAGCTGTAGTATTGACTTTCCCTGTGGTCTTCAGTCAATTAGCAAATATCCATGAAGCACCTACTGCATGGCTGATGCTGTTCTGCACGTGGAGGCTATGACAGGCTGCAAGGCATTCAAAAATTGATATTGAGCACCTTCTATGTGCCAGGCACTCTTCTAGGCTCTAGGAATAAAGCAGTGAGTAAGACAGAGCTCCCTGCCCTACTGGGGCTTACCCTTCAATAAAGGGGTGCCGGAGCACAAATAGCATCAGTAAGAAAAATAGGAGTGGGTCAAGTGGTTATGGGTGCTATGGATGCCGGAGGGGGGCAGGTTACAGTTTTGGGGGGCAGGGAGGCCTGGTGAAATCCGAACAAAAGCTAGAAGGAGATGAGGGAGCCCTGTAGGGCTATCTAAGGGAAGAGAATTCTAGGTAGAGGAAACAGCAAATGCCAAGGCCCTGAGGCAGGGTGCATTTGAGGAAGAGCAAGGAAGTCAGTGTGGCCAGAGGCTTGTGAATAAAGGGAAAGTAGGAGGAGACAAGGTCAAGAAGATGATGGGGGACACAGGTCGCAGGCAACCTCACGGACCACATGAAGACTTCGGCTTTTGCCCTGAAAGAACAAGAACTCTAGGAAGTTCTGAGCGGAGGACAGGTGTGATCTGGCTTTGATTTTCACAGGCTCCTTCTGGCTGCATGTTGGGAACAAGGGTGGAAGCCCAGGGACTACAGGGTGAGAGGTCATGGCAACTAGAGCAAGGGGAGGCGATTGGGGTAGCAAGAAGCGGTAGGATTTTGGAAATATGTTAGAGATAACGCCGGGAATAATCAAATTAGTAAACAAAGGGAACACCAGGATGTTGTGATACTGAGAGTAAGGGACCCGGGGGTCCCCTTTAGACAGACTGGTCAGGGAAAGCCTCTTAGTCAAGTCCTGAAGTATAAGGAGTCACTCTCGGACATATGCCCTCAAGCAGAGGAATGGGTGCACACATAGAGGGAACAGCAAATGGAAGAGTCAGGATGCGGGAGCGAGCTTGTCATGTTCCAGGAACGGAAAGGAGACTGGTGGCCAGGGCTTGAGTGGCCCTCAAAGGGACAGGAAAACCAACAGGGCCAGATTGCATGGGCCTCCTGGGCAGAGAGGCGAGGTGGCTGGACTTCATCGAAGGCAGATGCAGTGGGGATGGGGAGGACCCGTGTGGGATAAAACCTGGCTCCAGCAGGAGGGTGGGTGACCAGCACAGCCGCTTGACACAATGGGGAAGACTTAGGGAGGGCTTTTTTTTTTTTTTCCTGGATGATGCTATTTCTTGCTAAATCTTGGGCATTTGCCTGGGGTCCCAGCTTCTGGGACCCAGAAGCCACATCACTCTGGACACAATTTTCCTTCTCTCAGCCCCAGAGGGTGTGAAAGTCTACCTTTTCTAAGGGAAAAGGCTTCCTTTTTTTTTTTAAAGGAGCCTGAGACCACAGTTGTTTTGCATAATTCAGAGCAGATATTCACTGCACTACCCCTCACAAAGGTATGCAGAAAGCAGCTGTTTCACACCAGGGGAACTCCTGGGGCAGGAACACAGAACAGCCAAACCTTAGCTTTCAAGGAGGAGCAGGCGACGTGAATGCCCCTAAACGGAGAGCCAGATGTCAGGGAAGTTCCCTTGTGGAAGTGAAGCCCGGATCTGGAGGAGGAGAAAGAGCAAGCCAAGGAGAAGGGAGGCCAGAGCATTCCAGGCACATGGTCACCAAGATCTTGCAGTGGGTGGGAGCAGGGGCCCAAGGGGGCATGGGGCGGGTGCCTGGAGCCATCAGAGGACAGATGGCCAGGTGACCAGAGAGGATGTGAGGAGGAACATGATGAGCTCAGGAGAAACCCAGAGAGGTCCCCAAGGCAGCCAGAGCTTTGAGGCAGAACCCGACACAGTCCAGCTATAACTGCGGATTATTCCTCCTGGACATTTTACTATTGTTTCCCACCCAATGTCTTTCCATGTTTTCCAGGAAGATGGGTGAAAAGGGCAAAAAATTTCCAGCTTTGGGAATCTCCACAACCTTTATCCCACTTCCGGCACCACAATCTAGTGGTGATTACAGGAAAGAAGTGGAAGGCCTTCTGAGCTGGACCTTTGAACCCCATTATTCTGCTTTGGCTTTTTGGAAAAAAAAAAAAATCTCAGCCTCTTCCAGGCTTTTGGACACTGTTTCTGCTTTTGTGACAGAGCGGGACAGAATAATATGGCACCCACTTAGCCACAGGGAGTGCCAGGTCCCGTCCAAAGGGCTTTATATACCAATTTGTTTAATCTGCCTGACAAACCCTCGGGGGTGGGCATTTTAATTCTCCCCACTTTATAAAAGGGGAAACTGAGCTGAGAAATGGCTTGCCCAAAGCCATACAGCTGCTAAGAAGCAGAATGGGATCTGAGCCCGGGCTGTCGGGGCTTTAACTGCTCACTTCCATGGGTGAGGTGTCCGTCGAAGGGTCGCAGGTGAGGAGTGACGTACCCCTTTTGTTGCTCTCCCCAGCACAGCCCCAGAATCACGCCGAAACACAGGAGGTCACGCTCAGCCTGGACCCTGTGCCCGTGGCTCGCTGCGTCTCCGAGGGGGGCCGCCCTCCCGCCCGAATCTCCTGGTTCTCGCCCCTGGACGGGGAGGCCAAAGAGAGCCAGATATCAGGGCCTGTGCCTGGCACGGTCACTGTCACCAGCCGATTCACCTTGGTGCCCTTGAGCCGAGTAGATGGGGTCAAGGTCACCTGCAAAGTGGAGCACGAGAGCTTTGAGGAGCCCATCCTACTGCCTGTTACCCTCTCCGTGCGCTGTGAGTGTATCAGGATGCGACCACATCCCCAGTGTTGTCTACACTGGCTTCTCTAGGGCACTGTCTACACTACGCTTGCGTGTTGTCTGCATTAGCCAAATTCTGCACCGCCTTCCTGCCTATTGTCTATACTGGCTTCCCTGGGCAGCATCTACACCCTGCCCTCTCATTGCCTACGCTGGCTTTGCTAGGCTCCCTCCTTCCTGCCAGGCGGTGGTGAGCTGGGATGGGTTTGCAAGGACCAATTTTAGACATCTTGTCCCGATCCCACATTCAGCGAAGTGACATTGACAGCTTGAAATCGACCATTGGGGAGTATTTACAGCAAGGAAATTGGCAAACACCCAAAAACTGCCTATATCGACACCCCCAGTATTACCCCGAGAGGCTCCCCCGCCGCTCTCCCTGTGGACCCTGCCAGAGAGTAACTTGACCAGCTCTTCTTCACCCTGTCCAAACACAGCCTAGCCCCCAACTCAGCACTTTCTACACTAGCTCCCCAGGCAGTGCCTTTGGTTAAACCAATTCCCTCTGCGGCTCCCTCAGACACTGCCTGCATTGAACAATAACCCCTCAAAATCATCCAGGCAGCATGCCTGGACAGTGTCTGTGCTCACCCCTGCAGAAGTAGCTCGAACTGATTTCTGCCAGGTTCCATGGGTCTGCTTCCTGTCAACCCACCTCATTTCTTTAGGATTCTCATGTCTCTGCTGATGTATCAGCCCTTCTGGGACTCTCCCTGTCTCTAAGCTCGTTCCCCCATTTCCCCCAGACCCTCCTGAGGTCTCCATCTCTGGCTATGATGACAACTGGTACCTTGGCCGCAGTGAGGCCATACTGAGCTGCGATGTCCGCAGCAAACCAGAGCCCACAGGCTATGACTGGAGCACGTGAGTCTTGGGTGGACCTGGACTCCCAGGTCTGAGGAAGGAGGGGGCTGGGGGCTGGAGACCTGGGTCTGAGGGAGGAGGGGCTGAGGACCTGGACATCTGGGTCTGAGGAAGGAGGTGCTGGGGGCCTGGACCCTTGGTTCTGAGGGAGGAGGGGCTGGGGGCCTGGACTCCTGGGTCTGAGGGAGGAGGGGCTGGGGGCCTGGACCCCTGGGTCTGAGGGAGTTGCAGCAGGGACCTGAATCCATGAGTCCTCCAGAAGGAAAGAGCTGGCAATATAAGGTCTTGAGCATTGAGTTTTATGTCCCTGGAGCTTGGACTGTGATGGCTGTGTCATGAATGACTAGGCCTGTGTCCCCTACGGACCCTGATGCGTCCCCCCTATGGACCCTCCCCTTCCAGGACAGCAGGCGTCTTCCCAGCTTCAGCAGTCGCCCAGGGCCCCCAGCTGATCATCCACTCGGTGGACAGACTGGTCAACACCACGTTCATCTGCACGGTCACCAACGCTGTGGGCACGGGGCGTGCTGAGCAGGTGGTCCTCGTTCGAGGTGAGCGGGTCTTGGAGATTGGGTCAGCTCCCCAAGCGTTCCTCCCTTCTGGGTTCTGGGGCTGTGTTGGGGGAGGCTGTGCCGCCGGCCTGGGGAGGGGTTCAGACCCGCCTCTCCGATGAGAAAGGAGGTCAGCGTGGTTTTTCTCTCCTGCCTCCTGTGGGATCTGGATTGGGATGACAGGGTAGGCCTGGGCAGAAGAACCAGGAGGATGAGGCCTCTGCTGAGGGCTTTCTAGAAACTAGAGGCCTGGAAAGGGTGTCCAGGAAGAGACCCAGGAACAGTGCCCCAGGCTCCAGTTGGAGAGACCCATCAGGCAGCTAGACAGACACAAAACACATTTGCATACTGATTTCTTACAGTGAGTGCTGGTCAAGTAACGTTAGGAAATTGTTTTCAGTGTGTGTTGGAACACATTTGTGTTCTTAGAGGGGGTATTTTGGAAATGGCGGCTGAGGTGTCGATGTGCCAAAAGTTCTCTGAGTCTCCCTGATAGGAACTCAAACCCAAATAGGCCCCAAGACAGAAGAGGAAAAAAACTAGGCCTGTGGCACCGGCTGATGGAAATAGGGTCGAAATCCCACAACTGTACACCCATGCACCTAGAGGGAGGCAAGGAATGTTACAAGGCCATGTGCCCCGATTCACAGACACGTGGACCCCAGGGCAGGAGACAGAGTCCCTTCCATGTCACAGCCAGCGTGACCCACATCTGCAGAGACATATTCTGTGCTTTGAGATGGCATTGAAATCAAAAACTCACCCCTAACAACCCATGCACTCAGACCCACTGTCACCAAGACACGGCCCCCAAGAGGACAGGGACACATGCTGGACAAAGCCAGGTGACACCTGTCCAGAGAGACAGTTGGCCTGCCCTCAGCAAGGCTGACACACTCAGGTGCCAAACACACACCTCTGGAGGGAGACACCAGCATGCAGACAGGCCGACAGCGGGGAGACCCCAGACACCAACGCTGCCACACGCAGAAACCGTCAACTCACGCACAGATGCTGAGAAAGAATTACTCAAGGACATTCTCAGAAGTGCACGCCCTCCGAAACTCTCCAGAAACCCAGTTTCTTTCAACATATCGTCATCTGACAAATATTTGTCGAGGGTTCCTCTTTGCCAAGCACTCTGTCCTCGATGTTAGGGATACAATGGTGCACAGAGACACAGTCCCTGCCCTCGAAGACACACCCAGAGGATGGTCAGCTCCACCCACCCCAGCAGGACGCCCAACTGGAAATACATCCCCTGAACCTCTACCCCAGATACACACCCAGCAAACTCGTCTCCCCGTCCATGCTTGGTCAGGAGGCACCTGCGACGGGTGGAGCCCGCAGAACACAGATGCCGTCATACCTGAGGTTCATCAGGGGAACACATGACCGCAAAACCATGGACACCCCCTAAAACCCCTTAAAACACACAGAAATCCCAGGGATATCCCCCATCCGGAAACCTCCCCGCTCCAGAGAGGAACACACCAGCTTCAAAGTTAAGCCCTCCATCAATATTCGCCCTGTAAGATACATATTCAGTGTCAGGAATTGGGGTGTGGTGGGGGGCAGAGGGGAGTAGTGCACACAGGGTCACACCCCTGATTGAGAGACTCAGCTCACTGAAAAGGCCCCCTCCTCCCAAACTCCCCCAAAGGTAGCCACAGAGTCACATCTGGGCAACGGCACACACCTCCAGAGGGACACCAAGAGAAGGGGGCCTGTGCTCTGAGGACCCTAGACACCCAGTGAGGGAGGTGGGTGCCCCCGCAGAGCCTCCCCCAGACACAAGACTCACATGTCTTGAGTCACGTCCCAGGGGTCTCTGAGACACGTCACGTTCCCACATGCACCCAAGACATAGCCCAGACATGCGGTCATAGACCAGTGGTTTGAGGTTCACATTAGTGCAAACCATAGGTATACAGATGGTGCCACAGGCTAGACATCGCCTCAGGGAGACTGGAGAACTTTTCACCCACAGGCTCCTGAACACACCCACCGTCTCTAAAATAACCACCTCCAGAAACACAGATAAACATTCCGACATGTGCTGCAACAGGTTCCCAGATGTTCTTGCTGGGATTCACAGTAAGAAAACTTTTTCACGCCCCTAACCAGGTGTATGGACATAGATGTATATTCCAGGAAAAAAAAATGTTCCACAAAATAGCACTTATCCTTCATCCTTGAGATACGCTTTTTCTGTTCTTTATTTTTTAATTTTTTTATTTTTACTGCTCCTTGTGAATCACTAAATTGATTTGAGAGCCCATGGGGTCGTGGCTCTATTTGCAAAAAAGCGCTTAAAAGAAGCGCCTGGAGATGCAGGTGTCCTCAGGAGTCCCTCCCAAATACAGGGTGTGGGGAGGAAGGGTTTAGGTGTAAATGGATCCCCTTCTCCCCATCAGGGCTCGCATGCAGGGGTGGGGGAAGGGCATGTATAAAACGGTTCCAGGTTCCACCTGCATCGATGTCTAGTCCTGGTGTGGGGCCCAGACTGCTCCCCCTCCTTCATCTCTCCAGCCCCTTGCATCCTTAGCACCCCCTGACTTCCTTCTCCATCTCCCCCAGACCCCTCCCCTCCCAGCTGCTGGGCCACTGCCAGGAGCACTAGCAGAGGTCGGGCAGTGGGCTTCAGGAGCCCCATTTTCCATGCTGGGGACATGGCCCAGACAGGGGAGGCAGGCCACCTCACCTGGCCCAGGTGCTCCCAGCCACTCCCAAGGCGGGAGGAGGATACCTTCCTCCCCCATCACCCTTCCCCCCTTCTCTCAAGCCTGGAGCACTTTGGAATCTGACAATCTTAAGCCCAAATCCAGCTGCCTCTTCCTGGGCAAGACTCCATCCATGACTCTAACCTCAGAGCTTTTGCGAAGATTCCCCCCCCCCCCCACCGCCCGGCACATCCCGAGTGGGTCACAAACTCAGATGCCTCCAGGGTCCTGGCAAGTGACCAGGTGACCAGGTGTGGAACCCTGTTCCACCCCAAGCAGCCAGCCTATACCCAGCTACTGCCTATTGCCAGGTGGGAGATGAGAGATTGGTGTTGCCTAATCCGAGTTTCTTTTTCCCAAAAAGAAGTCTGGGGTGGTTTTGTGAGCTTTTTGTTTTGTGTTTGTTGTTGTGGGGGGTTTTGTTTTGTTTTGTTTTGTTTTGTTTTTTGGTGAAATTGCCTGGCTTTTGAAATGTTAGCAAGTTTGATTTTTGAAAAACCCCGTGCAGGTCTAAGGAAGCACATCTGGGGGCCACCAGTTGGCAACGCCAACACCCCCTGAGCCCCATACAAAGTGCCCAGTGTGTAGCGCAGAGCAAATGGGTTCTCCCTCCCCTCCCCCTCCTCTACCTTCTGCCCAGAGTCACCTCCCCTGTTTTCCCATCACTACCCCTGTTGTGTCCTATGTATCCCCCCAGATGTGTCCTCTTGACCTCGTGTCTCCCTTTCTCTCACCCCTCCTTCTCTCTCCTCAGACACACCCCGGGCCTCGCCCCGAGACGTGGGTCCAGTGGTGTGGGGGGCCGTGGGGGGGACACTGCTGGTGCTGCTGCTTCTTGCTGGGGGGTCCTTGGCCTTCATCTTGCTGAGGGTGAGGAGGAAAAGGAAGAGCCCTGGAGGAGGAGGAGGAGGAGGAGGAGGAGGAGGAGGAGGAGGAGGAGACAACAGTGGAGGAGGATCCTACGATCCAAAAACTCAGGTGTTTGGGAATGGGGGCCCAGTCTTCTGGACACCAACCGCCCCTGGTCCCCTGAAGCCAGACGGCAAGGATGAGGAAGATGAAGAGGAAGAGGAGGAGAAGGCAGAGGAAGGTCTCATGTTGCCTCCACCCAAGGCTCTCGAGGACGACATGGAGTCCCAGCTGGATGGCTCCCTCATTTCACGGCGGGCGATTTATGTGTGACCCCGAGATAGACAGAGACAGAAACAGAGCCAGCCACGCCAGCCAAGGGTTCCAGACTGGTTGGACTCGTTTTTCTGGACGACACTGGAGCTCAAATGCTACCTCCCACTTCCCTGGAATTGGGAGGGAGCTGGAATCACACACACTGGACTTCTGTCTCCAGGGCTGCATGGGGAAGGGGAGGCCCCAGGGGAGCTCGGTAATGGGGACCCGGAGAGGACCCCCCAGAGAACTGGTTTTTGGCTCTGGCCTGCCCCAACCCCATGACACTCAGGAGTTAATAAACGCCTTGGAGGAAAACATCGGGGGTGTCTTGTAATACATCAGACCCCCTCACTGGGGGGCGGGACAGGGACTGCTAGGTCCCAGGGGGTGGGAGCCTGATGGGGGCTAGACTTGGGAGGCTGGGGCTGTGGGGGGTAGGTAGGGGGATCTGACTACTTGGATCATTCAAGGACATACTGCATGCCTGAGACCCCTGAGGCCAGTGCCCCCAGGAGGTGGGTGGCTGGCTTCTGGGCTTAGAGGCTGGGAAGCTTGGACTTGGGGGGGCGGGGGACCGAGGCTACCTTTCCATGTGGAATAACCAGACTGGTGAGAGCGCAGAGCTCCCCAGAATGGAACAGAGAACCGGAACTCCTGGGCCCTTTTGGGGAGGGGGCGAAGCTCAAACTTGACCTTCTGAGGTTGCTGAGGATCTTGGGAGGGAGGGAGGGAGGGAGGGAGGCCACCCTCTGTGTTCTCTTGGGGGGGGGGGAGCTGAAGATACAGGGCGGGTGGAGGTATTAAGGAACCAGAAAAGTCTCACCTGGATGACAGTGGGCAGTGGCCTTACTCAGTCTCCTTCCTCTTTCCTTGCCCTGGTCCCAAGCGGGTTTTCAGTGATGCAAAGGGAGGGGCTGCAGCTCTGTATCCCCCTCCTCCCTGGCCTCTACTATTTTTTTTTTAAGATTTTATTTATTTACTCAGACACACAGAGAGAGGCAGAGACAGGCAGAGGGAGAAGAGGCTCCCTGCAGGAAGCCTGATGTGGACCCGATCTGGGGACTCCAGGAACATGCCCTGGGCTAAAGGCAGGGGCTAAACTGCTGAGCCACCCAAGCGTCCCTCCCTGGCCCCTAACTAATTAGGAAATCTCCGAAACCCAGGCCCAGGAATATGGTGGGGGGTAGGTTGGGAGGGGCAGGGTTCCGTGCCAGTCACCTCTGCTGTCCTGCGCCCACCGTGGCCACCTCTCTAAGACGCAGGTGGAGCTGCCTCTGCTCCAGCAGCTGCTGCGGGGCACCGAGAGGGTGTGCCCCGAATGCCCCCCCTGAGCAGCCAGGTGAGGCTTGGGGAGTGCATTTCCCACCAGTATCGACTTCCACTTACTCTGCCAGGGACTCGGAGGTGACTCAGACAGATGTAGCCCCGTCCCCCTCTGGGCATGCAGTCAACAAAAACAAGAATAACAGTACTTTCAGGATGGCTAGGTGTGGACGGAGTCGGCAGCAGCTACTGTTATTCCCCCAACCCTGGAGCCTTCCCGAGGATGCCAGGCTGTGGAGCAGGAAGTTCTGGAAACCAGGGACGCAGACATTATTCCTCTGGGCAACTTTATCTCCCCATATGAGCAATGGGGCCAACGGAGGGTGGAACCTGTGGGTGGGGCTTTTGCACACGTGTGGTTTCCTCTGGTTGTTTATTGTCTTGTCACCCCCTTGGGTCCCCCATCCCTCCTCCCCAAAATGGGAAGGAAGCACCAGCAGGCGGGGGGTGGGGGGTGGAATTTTGACAGTCTGGCATAGGGTAGGTCCTTGAGCACCCACGCTGGGCGCCCCCCTCCACATCTGGCAAACAGCGACCATGTGCCAGACCCTGCCCCTTGGAGCTCGCAGTGTAGTGTGGAAATTGGCAAGTAGACAGGTGACCTCAGGGAGTGAGAAGGGCTACAACCGAGAGGCCCAGGGGGCCGTAGCTTCTCTCAATTCCTTTTCCTGTTAGGTTGGACGAGCTACATCCTCTGCCCAGGATGACTCCATTCCCTGTAATGCGTGAAGGGTTCTGATCCCGATTCCAGAATATCCACGGTTCTGTGCCTCTTAGCTCTGCCCCGTCACCTCCCTCCCCTCCCCATCCCCCACCCCTGTTTTCCCTTCTTCTCTGGCCACATGGTCTCCTTGCTGTTCCTTCAAAGTAACACAAGGCTTCCTCCTCAGGGCTTTTGCACTGGCTGTTCCCTCTGCCTGGAATGCTCTCATTTCCTCATGGCTTACCCCCTACAGCTTCTTCAGGTCTTTGCTCAAATGTCACGTCATAGTAAGTCTCTCTCTGATGACCCTTGGGGTCCCTGGCTCTCTCATTTCCTTGCTACCCTCCCCACGCTGTTTTAACCCTCTATCCCTACTGCCACCTGGTACATTAGCTATTGTATTCACATCTGTGCTGCTGTTCTCCTTGCCCGGCTAGGACAGGTGTTCCATGGCAGTGGGGACTTCTGTATGTTTCGTTAACCACCGGCACCGAACAAATGCTCAGTAAGGACTAGGGAGAGGAGGTAGGCAGGTGGGAGATGGCTTAGGGAGGAGGGCGCCTGGGTAAGGAGCTTCCTCCTGGAGACCCCCTTACATTGTCCCTCTTCTTGCAGAGACCCCCAACACAGCAGGAGCAGGAGCCACGGGTGGCATCATTGGAGGCATCATCGCTGCCATCATTGCTACCGCTGTGGTCGCCACAGGGATCCTCATCTGTCGGCAGCAGCGGAAAGAGCAGAGGCTTCAGGGGGCAGAGGAGGAGGATGAGTGAGTGATGGGTCCCGAGGAGTGGGTGGAGGAGGAGTCCCAGAATTGGGGAGCTCAAGGGGTGGGAGAAACGGGGGGGAGGGGCCCGACCCTAAATAACTATGACTTAAATGGGGTGGAGAGGAGAGTTTATTTCTGTCTCCTGTAAAGTGCGGGTATGATAGTGATGCTCTGTGAAGCCATCAGAGCCCAGGCTCCTGCTACCTTGTTGCTCAACTTTCACTTCTCTCAAATTCCAAGATGGCTCCCCACTCTTCTAGCACTGTCTACCTCCTTGACCACCAGATACATCCGTTATGGCCTCAAAGCCCCCATTCCTGCCATGGGGAGAGGGGAGAGACAAATATAGGGCAGTGAGCTGCCCTGAAAAGGAACCCATAACTTCCCTTTACTTCGCATTGGCCAGAACCTGGTCACATGGTGCACCAACTACAGGGAAAGCTGGGAAATGTAGTCTTTAGTCTGGGCAGCCACATACCCAGCTAAAATCTCACATGAGAAAGAAGGAAGGGGGGGTGGGGTGAGCACTAGCCAGACTTATCTGTGTAGAGCACTTGTTCAATGCCAGGCTTGTTGAAATGCATTTTACATGTATGACCTTGATGAAGCCATCCATTCATTGATACAAGGAGTATTTAGAAAATACTAAGAGGGCGCCCAGGTGGCTCAAATGGTTGAGCTTCTGCTTTAGGTTCAGGTTGTGATCTCTGGGCTCTAGGATGGAGCCCTGGATCTGGCTCCCTTCTCAGTGAGGAGTCTGCTTCTCCCTTTCCCTCTCCCTCTGCCTCTCCTCTGACTCTTGCTCTCTCTCTCTCAAATGAATAAATAAAATCTTTAAAAAAAAGAAAAGAAAAGAAAAGAAAGAAAGAGCGAGCCATTTATGGCCAGGCACTAGATGTTAGGAATACAATGACGAGACAAACATTTTTAAAGTGTTTGTACACATAAATACATCATAGAAAGACCTAGTGATACCCATTTCATCAAAGAGGAAACAGGTTCAGAGAGCTGAAATCACTTGCTGAAATTCATCCATCAAGTGAGCATTTTGGCAACGTGTGTGTGTGTGTGTGTGTGTGTGTGTGTGGAGGGGGCATGGATAGGTAGGGACATTTGTTAAAAATGCAGATTCCTGAGCTTACACCAAACCTACTGAATCAGAACTTTTACAAGACATGCTTGGGGGCAGCCCAGGTGGCTCAGCGGTTTAGCGCCACCTTCAGTCCAGGGTGTGATCCTGGAGACCCCGGATCTAATCCCATGTCAGACTCCCTGCATGGAGCCTGCTTCTCCCTCTGCCTCTTTCTCTCTCTGTGTCTCTCATGAGTAAATAAATAAAAAAAGACATGCTTGGAATCTGTACTTCTAATAAGCTCACTGAGTTACTCTGATGCACAAGGAACTTTCTGACCCACTGTCTTAAACATCTAGTCAATTTATTTATTTTTTACTTTTTAAAAAATATTTTTTAAAGATTTATTTATTTATTTACTCATGAGAGACACAGAAAGAGAGAGGCAGAGACACAGAAAGATGGAGAAGCAGGCTCCCCACAGGGAGCCCGATGCGGGACTTGATCCGTCGACCCGGGATCACGCCCTGAGCCCAAGGCACATGCCCAACTGCTGAGCCACCTAGGCATCCCACATCTAATCAATTTAAACCAACAACTTGCTGTCACTCTCTCCTATGCCCAGCCCAGTGCTGAGAGCTAGTGGTGCCTGAGATGGCCCTGGCCCTGCCCTCCTGGGGCTCACAGTCTGGAGGATATAGACCCATCCCTAGATAATGGCAGTCCAGTTGGCCAAGGATGGGCTAGAAAAGCTGATGTAGCTGTGAGAGGGCAGAGGAGGCCTGGAGGGTCAAGTGGGGCTTTCTGGGAGAGGCAACATCTGAGCTGGTGATTGGAGGCATAGCAAACACTCATCGTGATATATACGGGATGCTCTGGTCTGTGGGTATGTATAACAAGAGAATTTTAACATAGTTTGGAGGCCAGGAAAGCATTAACATAGTTTGGAGGCCAGGAAAGCATTTCCTTTATTCATTCTATTTCTTTTTTTTTTTTTTTACAAAGATTTATTTATTTGAGAGAGAGAGAGAGAGAGAGAGCACGTGCGCACTAGTGGGAGTGGCAAAGGGAGAAAGAAAATCCCAAGCAGACTCCACACGAGCGTGGAGCCCCACATGAGGCTCAATCCCATGATCCCGAGATCACTGCCGGAGCCAAAACCAAGAGTCAGACGCTCAACCAACAGCACCACCCAGACGCCCGCCCCTTGTTCATTTTTTAAACAAATACTTGCTGACTCCCGCGTAGTGAGTCCTGAAAACACTGTTGAGGACACAGATCTCATTTTTTCCCCTCACATTGCTCACCACATGTGATAGTTATTGAACTGATATCAGAAATAATGTTTCTTTTTTTTTTTTAAGATTTTATTTATTCATGAGAGAGAGAGGCAGAGAGAGGCAGAGACACAGGCAGAGGGAGAAGCAGGCTCCATGCAGGGAGCTTGACGTGGGACTCAATCCCGGGTCTCCAGGATCAGGCCCTGGGCTGAAGGCGACGCTAAACCGCTGAGCCACCCAGGCTGCCCAGAAATAATGTTTCAAATATAAACTCAGTAAGGGTCTGAGAGGGAAGAACAGTTAGATATAAGCAGATATCAGGAATCCCTAAACCTCCTGGAGAATCAGGGAGGCTTCCTGGAAGAGAAATTCATGGGATGAATAGGAGTTAGTTGTGCAAGGGGGCATGGCTGGGGGTTGGGGGGGGGCAGTGGAAAGGGAAATCAGGCAGAAGGAAGAGCATGTGCAGTGGTCCTGGGCTAGGAGGGTTTCTCCAGTCTGAGCCTCCACCTGACCTACCTCCTACCCAACAGTCTGGAGGGGCCTCCCTCATACAAGCCACCAGCCCCCAAGGCGAAGCTGGAGGAGCCAGAGATGGTAAGCACTTCCCCTGGAGCCCGGGCTGCCCCCACCTACACACCCACCTTTCCCCACTGAGGCTGGGGCTAGGAGGGGGGGACTCTCGGGGAGAGGCCAACTGTGAGAGGGTCCTGACCTGCCTCTTCCTTCCCTGTAGCCCTCTCAGCTCTTCACTCTTGGGCCCTCAGAGCACAGCCCACTCAAGACCCCCTACTTTGATGCTGGCATCCCGTGTGCTGAGCAGGTAGGAGCTCAGAGGAGGGTAGGGGTGGGTTTGGGGTTTGGGTTTAAGGGTCAGGGATCAGCTCTAGACATAAAAGGTCAAACCCTAAAGGTCACAACTCCAAGTCAACGCTGTATCTCTGATCAGAGGGGAGAACATCAAGATGTATTTAGGATTCAGTAGGGGGAGATCGTGGTTGAGAAAGTCCAAGGACATATGGTTAGAGTTTACAGTCACTTAGTGAAGATGGGTTAAACATCTACATCTGCCAGATACCCTGCCTGGAGCTGAGACAAAACCAACTGTCATTCCCCTCAGTGGTCTATTGGATGTCAGGGGTCAGATATTGAAGTTAAGACAAATCAAGGTTCATGGAGCTCTTTAGGGCTTAAAGTTAAGTAGTTGGAAGTCAAGATTGAAGCCAGAGGTGGATGGAGAAAGGCTTGTGGTCAGGGATCAAAAGACAAAGGAGAGGCCCAGGACTGGCAGGCTCTGGGCTTAGAGTTGGGGACAAGCCGTATGATTGCTCCAGTGTAATTTCCACCCAGGCCAACAAGGGATGAGGTCAGGTCTGGTTGGCATAAGGAGATGATCAAGATGTGGGGATCAAGGGGGCAGACCGGGATTCTGTATCGTGCACAGGAGATGACCTTGGGCTCTTTTTCCTTTCCTGTCCCTAGGATATGCCTCGATATCATGAGTTGCCCACCCTGGAAGAGCGGTCAGGGCCTCTGCTCCTGGGGGCCACAGGCCTCGGGCCCCCCATGCTGGTGTCTCCGGGGCCACCTGCCATGGAAGGGGTTTCCCTAGACTTGGAAGATGAGGAGGAGGAGGAAGACTATATAGATAAGATCAGCCCCATCTATGATGCCCTGTCCTACTCCAGCCCCTCTGATTCCTACCAGAGCAAAGGCTTTGTCATGTCCCGAGCCATGTATGTGTGAGCTGCGATGGCTCTAGCCTCTCAGCTCTCACTTTTTGATCCTTCAACTCTCTGCCAGGGATCTAGTGCCCCCTGACCTCTGGCCAGGCCACCGTCAGTTAACAGACAAAAAAAAAAAACAACAAAATGTGTCTCATCTGTGACTTCTACCTTGGTGACTCCACTATGACCTCTAATCCATGATCTCTGACCCAGAGAAACCAGCCATGACAACAGAAACCTGATAACCATATCTCACGTGAGGGTGGAGTATGTTCCTGCACAACATCTGATCCAAGGATTCCTAAAGATCTGTGATCTTTAGATCATACCTCTCATGTGCCGTCATCTCCGGACTCCCCCCAAATCCCCCCAAAGACCCCAAACCTCCAAGTTGTCCTCAGGCAGTAAAATCTCAATAGTTCTGCTGGGGTAGGTGTTGGGGGTACCCTGCTGCTCAGACCTGAGCCCTCCAGGCAGCAGAGCCCCCTCCTCACCCTGTCTGTTCCCCAAAGGCAAGAGGGAAGGCATACCCCAGCCTGAGGCAGAGCTTCCCCATCTTCTCCCTCCTGCAGGCAGGAGTCTCAGGGTCCAGACCCTTCCCTGAGCCCCCACTACCCCAATTCCTGTCTACAGGGAATTAAGCCCTAGCCCAGGATGAGAAGGGGTAAGCCTCATGCAGTATGCCTTGCCGGCCCCAGCCCTGGAGGAAGAATTTGCTGTTACTTTGAAGACTACTGAGTCCTTTTACTCCTGCCCTGTGGGATGCAACCCAAACATCTCGCGGAGGGGGGGGGGGGGGTTGGAGGCTGGGGACACAATACTCTTTTGTAATATAGCATTTCCTACAAAATACTGAGTTTATACTTTGACCGGATGTCAACTTGTGTCTTCTGTGGGATGTGAAGGGGGTGGGGGTGGGGACACGATGGGAGACCAATCGGGCGTCTGGAGCTGTAGGAAATCGGCAGGCTAGAAGCCAAGGTGGGTTACTGGCAAAAAGCAAAAGGGCCAAAGATATTTTTTTTAAATTAAGTGAGGGGATAATGAATTAAAAATTCATAAACCAAAAACAATGATGGATAATGGAAGGAAAGGGGGAGGAGTCCAGGGCACGGTGGTTAATGACAAGGAACGACAGTCGAATGGGCAATGGACGGAAATAAACGGAACAGAGACCGAAATGGCAGTAATTCAGGCTGCAGGACTCTGGTTTAAAGGATAAATGGCAAGTAAGGAGAGACCAAAAGCAAAATTGCGAATAATAGGAGCTCGGGGCATTGTGGGTAATGGAACTGAATGAATGAGCCAAAGGCAGAGGGATAATAGAGGAATAGGGCCGGCAGGCATGATGGGTAGTGGACCCAAGAACGCGACGGCTAATTAAAGAAGCGCTAGAAGGATGATGGAAGCGAACAGGCAGAAACCGGCTAAAGGTAATGCAGGAAATGAAGCCGAAATGAATGGGGCAGAGGCATGCTGGGTAATGGGACGGCAATGAATGGGCCAAAGATAGAAGCCGCAGTGACGCAAGGGGGGGCGGGGAACAGAAGGCATGATGGGTAACAAAAGGGGTGGGTCTACGGCAACTGTCGCGTTAAACACCTAAGGGGCATTGTGGGTAAGAAGCAGCCTGACTGGGTTCACATAACCGGTTAGGATTCTCCCGAGGCACTGTGGGAAGGGCCAGCACTTCCGGTTTTCGGTCGCCGGCTCTGGACTCCGGCGCTGCCCCGCTGCCGCGGTGCCTGGTGGGACTAGAGGCCTGACCTTGCTGCCTAGCAGCCTCTGCCGCGCAACGCACCTTTACCCGTGTCCCTCGACCCTGGCACGTTAGCCAATGAACGTACCAGACCGATTACGTCACCAGGATCGGCCTCCTGTACCCACCAGAGCCAATCAGGATGCTTCGAGGGCCAAAGCCGGCCAGTTACAGTGGCAATTTCGCCGCGGGGCGGAGTCGAAAGAAGGGGCGCCCTCTGGAAAGGGGCGGAGGCGGCGAGTCAGTGGGCGTTTCAAAGTACGCAGCGCAGACCAATGGCAGCCGAACACCGGAACCCGCGGCGTTGCGAGCCAATAGATGCGGTCTCCGCGGGCCAATGGGAGAGGCGGGGGTGTGTGCCTTGACCTGCCTGTGAGTGGGAGCCAATAGAAAAGGACGTCCCAAAGAGGTGGGTGGGACTCCCAGCCCTGACTCCAATTGCACGGCCAGGCCTTGAAGCTGGTGGGCGGATCCCGGGGCATGCTGAACCAATGGGCTAGGTGGGGCGGGGCGACGGTGCTGGCGGCGGCGGCAGCGGGTTCGGTTGCGCGTGGCGCACGGGGTGGGAGCGGAGCCCAGGCCGGGTGCAGGCGCCGCCGCCAGTGAGAACCGGGGCCCGGAGCAGAGCGGGGTTTGGCTGGGACTGGACCCCGAGCGCACGGGCCCTGACCTTCGCCCTCTGACCTTTCCCCTTGCAGGCGACCATGGGGAACGTCTTGGCCGCTAGCTCGCCGCCCGCAGGGCCGCCGCCGCCGCCTGCGCCCGCCCTCGTGGGACTGCCGCCGCCTCCGCCCTCTCCTCCCGGCTTCACGCTGCCGCCGCTCGGGGGCGGTCTGGGCGCTGGGGCCGGTGCGGGTCGAGGTTCGGAACGGACCCCCGGTGCTGCCGCCGGCAGCGCCGCAGGGACCGCGGACGATGGGGCCTGCGGCTGCCTGCCCAACCCGGGCACGTTCGAGGAGTGCCACCGGAAGTGCAAGGGTGAGGGGCGACGGACCCGGCGGGGGTGTGAGGGCCCGGATCTCGGGGGGAGGGGGGGCGCTCCGAGGACCTTGGGAATTGGCACCGACCATTGGAAACATTTAACAGAGCGTTAGGAGTTGACGTTAGGATCGAATGGTGGAACATTGGACTTGGGGCATAGAACGATGGGATCAAATGGTGGAACCTCGGGACGAAATGCCAGAGCGGTGGAGAAAAGGCTTAGGGAGCTCAAGGAGCCCCGGGGTTCCGTCAGGCCAGCCTTCTTACGTGATCGGGAAGGAAACTGAGGCCCAAGGTCACAGTGTCAACAAGGGTCCAGTGGGGGTGGAACCCAAGTCTTCTGGAACTGGGCTTGGACGAGTTAGGATAGCAAAAGTGGCGCTGACTGACTGGCATTCAGTGTACGTTAGTTAATTCATTAAATCCCTGCAATGTCTCCACGTGGTGAGCTTACAGATGACATCTTACAGGTGACAAGCTTGACACAGAGACTTAAAGTGACTTGCCTTGGGTCACATGGGTAGTAAACAGTGGCACTGGGATTTGGGTGCAGGCAAAGAAAGGCCTGGTCCTGGCCCCTGATTTGGTTAGACTGGCTCTTTATTGGTTGGGGTACTTTTGTGATGCTGTGCTTGTGGGTGGGAGAGCTGGGATGGTAGGGAAGGAAGGGATGAGAGTCGGTGTGTTTGCGTAGGGGTGTGTGTATGTGTGTGGAGGGTGACAGCGAGTCTCTTCTTCAGAGCTATTTCCCATTCAGATGGAAGGTGTCAAGCTCACAGTCAACAAAGGGTTGAGTAACCATTTCCAGGTGAGCCTTCCTGGTGCCCTTACTCCCCTGAGGTCATCCCAACCATCCCCCTGCACCTACACATGCAACCCCCTCACTCCCCCCTAAAGGGCTAGGCTCCTTGGCACCTGAAAAGACTCAGAGACACAGTGCCAGGCTGACTGCTCATTGGGTCCCAGTGGAAGTGTTTAGGGACCCAGAACCCGGGGACGCCCCACCACCCTTAACATCCAGGCAGGAGTGAAGGACCGGGTACGTAGTCGCATCTCCAGCTTGTCTTTTCTCTGGGCGTCTAAGTAGTCAGGCCGAACCTCCCAGTCCCCATCCCCTGCCCTAACCCAGAGCCGCTCGTCTTTTCCTCCATGGTGGGGAAGCCAGACTGGCAAGTATCCCATCCCAGGCTGGAAGGGAGCTTTGCTGGGGGTAGGTTCGGCTGGGTTTATTGGGGAGGGGGTGGCCTACGGGCTTATCCCTGCGGCCTTCCATGTTCTCCCAGGTGAACCACACAGTAGCCCTCAGCACAGTTGGGGAGTCCAACTACCACTTCGGGGTCACGTATGTGGGAACAAAGCAGCTGAGTCCTACAGAGGTGAGGTTCCTTTTGTCTTTTCATTGTATCTTTTTTCTAACCAGCATGTAGCCAAGTATCCTGCAAAGAAGGCTCTGTCAGTAGGAGGCCTGAGCTGCCCAGGGAGCTCAGAGGGTCTTGGCAGGTGGGGGGACTGCCTCTCCAAGGTGCTTTGGAATATGGTCCCTCCTTCATCCCATTTGGCCCTGCCCTCGGCCAGCCTTGTGCTGGCTTGGGGTCACCAGATTGTGAGGACCCAGAGTAGGCAGGGCTGAACTGGAGATCATACAGGGCCTTGAATGCCAAACAAGGCATTTGAACTTGCTCTAGGGGGCAGTGGAGAGCCACGGAAATATTTGGACTGGGAAAGACATGGTCAGGTTTAGGCTTTAAGGCTGTCCCTCAGGCAGCCATGCAGAGGCAGAGTTGAAGGAATGGGGGTGAAACTAGAGGCCTGGTAGGAGGCTGGGCAAGATGCAGGTGGAGGTGAGGGCCTGAATTAGGTCTCTGCTTCTATCAGCTGTTGCCATTCAGTAAATTCATTTATTCAGCATATCTTCATTGTACTGCATTCTGTGCCCAGCCCTGTGCTGGATGGTGCTGGGGACAGAGCAGTGACTGAAATGGCCACAGAATTCACAGTCTAGTAGAAAAAGAGAACAGACCTGTCCCCAGAGAGTGACAGTCCGAGGTAGGCAGGACTGAAATGCCAGGGGTGGGGGAATGGGTGCAGCCCAGAGGGACACCTAACAGCCTAGGTGGTCAGGGAGGACGTCCTGGAGGAGGGGACCTCAATCTGAGGTTTTCTGACGCTAGGGTTCTCACATAGGCTCACCATGCATGTATTTCCATAATGCTAGACCTCTGACCTCTGACCTTGCCCTCTGCACCACAGGCATTCCCCGTGCTGGTGGGTGACATGGACAACAGTGGCAGCCTCAATGCTCAGGTCATTCACCAGCTGGGCCCTGGCCTCCGGTCCAAGATGGCCATCCAGGTGAGTGGAAGCCAAGTCAGCTGTTCCCCGAACCTCCCTGAGCACTCGACTACCCTCTACACTGTCTCTTCACCCTACAGACCCAGCAGTCGAAGTTCGTGAACTGGCAGGTGGATGGGGAGTACCGGGGTTCTGACTTCACAGCAGCCGTCACCCTGGGGAACCCAGATGTCCTGGTGGGTTCAGGTAAGAGGCACAGGGCTTGGAGGGCAGTCAAATCTCAGTCCCAGCTTTCCCGGCAAATCCATTCCTTCCTCTGGATCTCCTTTTCCACTGTCTAGAAATAGTCAGGGGCCAGGAGTGATTTTTGAAACATCTGACAATGTAGCATCAGGCACAAGCAAGTAGGTTCAAACCCCCAGCTCTGCCACTGGCTACACTGCAACTGTAGGCAAGTTCCTTCACCCCCCGTGGGCCTCTTTTCTCCTCTCTTATCATTGGGCTACCTCACAGGGCGGTTGAAGAGGTTATTTAAGTTCTTTCGTGTGAAACACTTCAAGTGGCGTGGGGCACATAACGGGTCCCAGAGAGATGTGGGCTGTTCTTATTACCTGGTGGGGCTCTGGGGTGGTTTTGAGGCAGAGATCCCAGCGTGGGTGGGTCCATGTGCAATTCGGGAGGCAGCGATGGTTGGGTGGGGGCAGGTAGTCTGAATCTGAGACAGAAGCTGACAAGGAAAGTTCCTGTCTGGGTGGGTGTGGGCAACAACCGCATAACTCGTGCGTGTCTAGTCTGTTCTTGGTTCCCTTTTTTTTTTTTTGTCTACTGGGTATTGTCTTCAATTTCTCTACTTGACCGTTCATCAGGAGTGTCTTGGGTGTGTATTGCCTACATTCCAGGCCCTGAAGATAAGGTGTGGCAAGCAAAGGAGGATTAGGTTTGTCCTCTGGGATCTTCCATTCCAGAGGACTTAGACACAAGGAAAGCGTCACAAAAAGAAAAAAAATGTCAGGTGATGGGGAGGGGGTTGGAAAGATTAGCACCTTTGGAAGGGTGGGTGGGGTCCTTGGAGAAAGCCTTTTTACCTAGGTGCTCTTTGATTAAAGATTAAGGACTTGAGGGAAGGTGCCATGCAGATCTGTGGGGAAAGAGCTCTTGGGCCCTTGGCAACAGCAAGTGCAAAGGCCCTGAGGCAGGAGGATGCTTTACTGCCACACCAGAAGGTGGAGGGGGGGCTATAATGGGTGGGGAGAGAGAGCTAGAAGTCAGAAGGGCAAGGAAGGGGCCAAGTCAGCTGAGGCTTTGTAGTAAAACTTTAGCCTTCACTCTGAATGAGTCAGGGGCCACACCAAAGGTTTGTAAGCACAACAGGGACAGGAGCTGATGTAGCTTCTAATGGGACCCGCCATGCTGCCCCATGGAGAGCAGCCTATGAGGGGCTCTCCCCTAGGGGCAGTGGAGAGGTGAGGAATGGTCAGGCCTGATGTACTTTGAAAGTGGAGCCCACGGGGTTGGCCTTGGGTGTGGGAGGTGAGCGAGAAGAGTCGGGATGACTCCATAGGTTTGGGCTTGAATTACCGGAAGGATGGGAATGTGGGTTCCAACATTTGTATCTGTCGCTCTGCCATTTGCTTGGTCTTGGAGAGTCACTGGCTCTTAGACATCGAGTGGCTTTGTGAAGGCAGGAAGCCAGAATCCTGGGGAGAGCCCTCGGTTCTGCCTGCTGGGGGGCCAGAGAGCCTCCTCAGAGGAGGTGATGCCCGAGCTCCCCAAGGAAGGGCAGGGGCCACCCCAGCAGGGGGGCCGGGAGCAGTGGGAAGGGGTGAGGAGAGAGGGGAGGGCCATCCCGCCAAGTCCAGGGGATAGAGGGACCTCGGAAGAAGAAACGTGTCCCCTGCTGACCTCTTGACATCATCACCTGGCTCTGTTCATGTGCTCCCTCCAGCTGGGCCACAGGAGCTTTGCTGAGACTTTTTGGAGCTGCCACATTCTTTCTACCCTATGACCCTTTCACATGCTATCTCCATTGCTTAAAGTTCTCTCTGGGCTTTTTTTTTTTTTTTTTAAGACTTATTTATTTATTCATGAGAGACCCAGAGAGAGAAAGAGAGGCAGAGACACAGGCAGAGGGAGAAGCAGGCTCCATGCAGGGAGCCCGACGTGGGACTCGATCCCGGGACCCCTGGATCATGCCCTGGGCCAAAGGCAGACACTCAACCACTGAGCCACCCAGGTGCCCTGGGATCTCCTTGTTCTGATCAGCCGCCTTGCCCACTAGGGTGGCAGCCCTCTCAGGGCAGGAACCTGCTCATCTCCCTTGCCACTGTGTGCCTGGAACCATGCTAGGAACAGAGTAAACACTCAGAAAATACTGAACAGGGAGCAAGTGGCAGTAGCGGCATGTCCCGTGTGGTACTGCCACTATCCTGAGAGCTGGAAAGGGGAAGCGCTTCCCAAGGACACATAGCGGGTCAACGTCCAGAACCCAGGTGCTCCTCTATGGTGCCAGGCACACCCCCTGTGCGCTCTCACTGGCATCGTCCTGTGCTTCCTGGCGCTAGCTTCTGGGTCCCTCTGCCCTGGAGCCCAAGGCCGTGGGACACCCTTCGTCTCTTAGTTCTTTTCGTCCCATCTAGCAACAGTTGTGACGTCATCTGTCACAAGGGCACCAAAACAGTGATCACCTCTGGGTGAATGATTTAGGGAGGAAGAGGCCAGGTGCACAGTTGGGCTTCCGTCTGTGTTGGGGCTGCGTGTTGTCCTGCAGCAGGCAGGGGGATGTCACTGTTCCTCTGACCCCTTGTTTCACAGGTGAGGAAAATAGAGGCCCAGGGGTGAGAGCAGGGGCCCGGGGGCTCACTGCCAGGAAACCAAGAAGCTGGGATTTGAATTGTGGTCTAACGCGAGGGTCTGTATTCCTTCTCCATGCCCTCTCTGTGGCTTCGGCTTCTTCCCTGGAGCCCAGGAAAGCCTCGCATATGCCCGGCCCTCAGCAGGGCAGTGCCAGGATGCAGCAGTGACAGCACCATCCTATTACGGGGCTCCCAGCCCAGTGCAGGGGGGGCACCTTTGCTTTTATTTATTTGTTTTCCTTAAATTTTATTTATTTGCGAGCAAGAATGAGAGAGCATAAGCCGGGGCAGGGACAAAGGGCGAGGGAGAAGCAGACTCCCCACGGAGCAGGGAGCCCGACATGGGATTGGATCCCCCAACCCTGGCATCATGACGTGAGCTGAAGGCAGGTGCTTAACCAACTGAGCCACCCAAGCGCCCCAGGATATTTGCTTTTAAGCAAATGATCATGGGGTGACTTCTATAACGTGAAAAATCCTACCCGGGAAAAGTTCAGACTGCCAGGAGAGCTTATAACTACCGCTGCCCTACTACATACACACACACCATTTCGCCTAGAGCGACAGGGACAGCTTCTCAAAAACTGGTGTCTGGTCAAAGGAGGGTGAGGAGGGCACTCCTAAGGCCCGTGGGGCACAGCACATGAACAGCAGAAGGTTGTCCCATCTGGCTGGGGCCGAGGACTCCTGGTGTGGGGCCCAGACAAGCAGGGAAAAGGCCAGGGGGAGTGAGTGGGCCCAAACCTTCCTGCTGCCCCATCTTTGTCTCCTGCTACCTGCCCAGCAGGTTTGGGAGGTGGACCTGGAGGTACAACTTAACCAGGTTGCCTGGCTCTGCCAGTTGCCCAAGGACACCTCTCTGCTCACAGACCCCACTCACTTTCTTTTCTTCCCACTTCCCGGCTGCTCTAGACGCCGCAGGATGGCCCCCACTTGGGCACCCCTGGTCCTGACAGAGGTCCTGCCTCAAGGAGCCCCTGTGCCTTTGGGGAACTAGGTCTGGACACAAGGTGGGAAGGACAGACTGGGTTCTAGGTACAAGGAGGAGTCAGGATCTTCGAGCAGGAAGGATGGGGCGAACAAGCCAGGTTCCATGGGGAACAAGAAAGACAAGTGGCAGAGAGCATGTTCTGATCCTAGTCCTCAGACTCCCAGTGGCTTTTATATCCACCCCCCCCCCACCAACTGCAGGGGCGGGGAAGGTAAAAGCAGGGAGCCTGGGGCAGGGTGAGGGCCTCGATCCCATGGTGACCCTGGCTCCAGTCACAGGGCGTGCTAGAGAAAAGTACCCCAATCCAGGAAACACTTTAGGGGCGAATGTGTAGTTGGGGAGACTAAGCAGGGGAGGATGTGCATGGGGAAGAGCATGCTCCACGTATTCATGCTGCCTGCAGGGACGGTGGTGGCTGTGTCTTGGGAAGAGGGAGGGGCTCAGTTTTGAAGCTGGGGCCCAGCCATGCAGGACCCTGCTGCTGAGTCTCCTGGGCACTAGAGCTATGACAAGTTCTGAGCAAGAGAACAAGGTTAGGTGTGTGCATGAATTAGATCCCTCTGTGCTGCAGGTATAATTAGTTGGAGAGGGCAAGGCAGGCCAGGAGATGGGAGGCAAGTTCAGGGGTCCCCCAGCCCTGAGGCCACATAGGTGCCAGAGCTGAGAGATCAGAGACTGAGTTGAAGTGCCAGCCTCTCTGACCACCTTTAGTTTTCCCTCTGGGGCCACAGTTTCCTCCTCATTGCATGAGGGCAAACCCAGCCAGGGGTGCACTGGCAGTGGGGGGTGACCCCAAGTCTCCTGCCCTAGTGGGGAAGGGATGCACACTGTGGCCCACATGAGCCCAAAGGGCCCCACTCAGCCTACCCCTGACCACACCCTCCACAGAAGACCCTGCACCAGAGCCAAGGCCGTGAGCCTCCCCAGCCCCGCTGGCGGCCCTCACCAGCTGTGCTCACAAATGGGACAGGTCCCTGACCCTGTGTGCTCATCCCTGTTCTGTCCTGTCCCTGTCCTACCTTCCTGGCTCTCCCCATGTCCCTCTGTCCCTGCCTTTCCCCTACCCCCAATCCTCTTCCTCGCTGGGTCGTGACCTCCCAGCCCAACTGCATCTGCTTAGTCTCCCCTGGGAGTCTTCCATCCCTCTCCCCCCCCCCCTTTCTGATTCTGTTTCCGTTTCTCCATGTAGATATCCTATTTTCTCCTTCACCATCACTCTGTCTCCCGACTCTTCTCCCCGCGCCCCACCCTGTTCCATGTCTGCTCGCCTAGGCTCCAAAGACAGGCATGAATGCGTCAGCCCTTGGGCTCCAGAAATCCAACCCAGCAGTGGACAGTTGCTTGTTAGCCACTCCCAGGGGGCTCAGGGCTGTCCCCACTGCCAAGAGGCAGGGGGGAGCCAGATGGCGACCTCAGCATGACCAGTCCAGCACTGGACACTGCACTGCGCCTCATTTACTCCTTGAGACTTTAGTACAACTTCAAGAGGTAGTCCTGTTCCCAGAGAAGTGACACCAGTGGCCTGCTATTACTCCCCCGGCAAGTGGCAGGGCTAGGATTTGAACCCAGGCTGTCTGGCCCCCAGAGGCGTGCTCCTACCAGCCCTACCCTCCTGCCTCTCCCAGCAGCAAAGGGGTTCAGAACCCCTGAGAGGCAGAAGAAGCCCAGATTTCTGCCCCTGACCTGTCTTGTGACTGCAGATCAGTGAATCACTCCCCTAGCCTCCGTGGACTCTAAACAGTGGCAAATGAATGCCTGCCTCACGGCCCGAGAGGCTAACCTCACTCCTCTGAACTGTTAAGCAAGGAGCCAGTGCTGGAGGCCTCAGGGGCAGGCCTTGAGCCTCCAGCAGGGGCAAACCTGGAAGGCTGCCTGGAGCAGGAGTCTGGCCTGACAGAAACCAACCACCAAGCCAAGGTGACCCCTTCCCTGACACCCCCCACCCCCTGTCTCACCCACAGGAATCCTCGTGGCCCACTACCTCCAGAGCATCACGCCGTGTCTGGCCCTGGGTGGAGAGCTTGTCTACCACCGACGGCCCGGGGAGGAAGGCACCGTCATGTCTCTAGCTGGGAAATACACATGTGAGCCCGGGGCCTGAGGGCAGGGTACGGGGCTGGGCCCAGGGTTCCAGGTCTGGGGGAGGAGAGGGACCTGGCTTCCACACGCACCTAACGCCATCCTGCTCTCTTACAGTGAACAACTGGTTGGCGACGGTGACATTGGGCCAGGCAGGCATGCACGCGACGTACTACCACAAAGCCAGTGAGCAGGTGCGCTGGGCCGCGGAGCGGCTGTGAGGGCACGCTCTGCAGGCGTGGGTGGCGGGGGGGCTGGTGTGCCCGGGGGCTCCGGCCGGGAAGCTGACTCGTGCATGTTGCCCTGGCCCCTTCAGCTGCAGGTAGGCGTGGAGTTCGAAGCCAGCACGAGGATGCAGGACACCAGCGTCTCCTTCGGGTACCAGCTGGACCTGCCCAAGGCCAACCTCCTCTTCAAAGGTACGGGCCTCAGTTTCCCTACTTGCAGACACGTCGGCCAAAGGAGTTGGTGGGGGGTGGCTTGCGTGCACTTCTGTGGGCCCCCAAGTTCCCTGGAGACGCTTGTTAAGAAGCCAGATGCCCGGCCCTGGGTCTGGAGGCACCCACCACGCCTGCTCCCCACCCCCTCTTGCTCCTCCTTTCTGATAAGTGGGAGGCAACTTGGAGCGCATCTGGGCCACCCTGCTCATCGGACAGGAGGGGCCAGGCTCTGCCTGGTGAGTGCCGTCACAGCCCAATCCAGAGCCTCTTTCTGGGCCAACTCGGGTCCTTATGTTAAGTCTGGAGTCTTTCTTCTCGGACCTCAGTGGTTCTCAGGTTGGCGTCCAGGCTTCAGGCAGGGCTTCTCCAGGCGGCGATGAGGCCTAGGACTTGTTTGCCTCTGAAGCCGACCTCCTGTGCCTGCCTCTTGACCCCTCTCTCTGCACTCAGCCTGGTGTCGGAGGCTGGGTGTGGGTTCCAGCTCTGCTGTTCCTCTGCTCCCATGAGATGAGTGATGATCGGCCCTTTCTTTGGTGTGGGGACGGTCCCCCCACACTCGCACACCAGGAGGGTTCTGGCGCACAACTCCGAGGGAAGGTTTTGGTCTTCCTTCAGCAGCTACTGAGCACCTGCTCTGTGCCCAGCCTTCGTGCCAGGATGTTGGGAATAAAGTAGCTGCCGGGCTCTGTCCTCACAAGGCTCACAGCTGGGGGTGTGACCCACCCATTCCCAGAGAGTGAAGACCTGGTGTGGATGGGATTGGGATGGGGGGGCCCATGGTGTGGGAGGGGGCTTCTGGCAGGAAAGGGGTCATTAACCTGAGGCAGGGGAGGGGCAGAGAGGACAACTGAGCTGGTTGGCTCCCGGGGCCCAAAACCTGGAGGTTTAGGAAGAGGTTTCCAGGTAGTAGGAACAGTACCGTCAGAGGTCTAGAAGCCGGCAGTCTGGTTGCTGGTGTCTGAGGCGGCCTGGAGTGTGACTCCACAGGGACAGGGCGGGAAGCTGGGTCTCAACGTAGCCGTTTACCTGCAGGGTCCGTGGACAGCAACTGGATTGTGGGTGCCACTCTGGAGAAGAAGCTCCCGCCCCTGCCCCTGACGTTGGCCCTCGGGGCTTTCCTGAATCACCGGAAGAATAAGTTCCAATGTGGCTTTGGCCTCACCATCGGCTGAGCCCCTCCTGGCCCCCGCCTTCCACCCTTCCTCCTCCAGATCCCACCTCCCCGTCCCCCTGCCGTGGAGGGGAGACCTGAGCCCTCCTCCCCCTCCCTTCCCTCCCTCCTTGGGGGCCAGGGGGGCAGTGGAAAGGAGGGTACCCATCACCCCAGCAGCTGAGGGGGGGGATTCTGGAACCACAGGCGCTTCAGGATTCGGAGCACTAGGGGCAGGGTTGCCCAGTGGGCCTGGAGTCCCAGCAGGGATTCCAGAATCGAGGGGCACGCCAGATTCTGAGCACCAGGGGCAGAGGTGGCCAGACAACCTCAGGGAGGTGTTGGGGCATCCCCGTCTCCCCCCAAAGGGCCCTGGGCCTGGCCCTGAGGGGTCCGCAAGAAGAGGAGCTTCCCCGTCCCCGGTCAGTCAGCCCGCGCCCTCCTTCCCACCCAGCCCTCAGTATAAATCATGTTTATAAGTTATGGAAGAACCGGGACATTTTACAGAAAAAAAAAAAAAACCAACAAAAAATACACGTGGAAAAAAAAAGGAACCAGGAGGCGTCTGAGTTACTATTTGTAGCCCCTCCTGCCAGCCCGTCCAGACCGACCTCTCGGTGGCCAGGAGGGGGCGCTGCGGGGCGGAGCCGGGAAGGCTTCCTAACCGCCAGGGAGTCGGCCTGGCCAGAGATCACACATCCTCCCCGTGACTTGTGACTTCTGCTGGGACATCACAGGCCTTCCCTCACCGGCAGGGCCGGGTCTGTGGTCGCTCACCCCAGCCTGGCCCCGCCCCAGTGGCTGCTGCCTGAAGCAGTGGACTGATGGCTGGGGGTGGGGGGCGCTGATGTGCGGGGGACCTCTTCGTGACTGGAGGGTTGGAGCTTTCAGAAGCTTCTGAAGGATTCCAGCACCTGGAAAGACTTCAAAATCCATTAGCTACTCCTCAGGGGGCAAAGGGCTTCTGGGCCTGGGGTGGGGGGACGCTGGAGTCTGACTCCAGGCTGGCTCCAGATGCCTCCTTGGCACGGAGACGGGGAGGACATAGAGGTGTGGCTTGTGCCCACCTCAGGTTCCAGTAAACTCACACTCCTGACCTCTCCAGACCGGAACTGAAACCACACACATAATGGGCTTTGGAGAGGGAGGCCATTGAGCAGAGATGACCCCTCATCACCCAGGGAAGCCACCCCTGCTCATTTCCTGCCGGCGCCCTTTGAGGCCAAAGCAAACAGGCCCAGGCCTGGCTGCTGTCCTGGGACCAGTCTTTGGGCCTCCATGGACCCCACGGCACCCAGTGTTCACGCACCCTTGAGGCAGCAGGCATGAAGCTCGGCCCTACTTTCCCGTGTGGCCTCACCCACCTCAACCTGGGCTTCTCTGGGGAACAGCCAGGACTCCAAGCGGGCTGCTAGCAAGGTGACGGTCCCGACGTGGCCAATCAGAGCAGCTGGCCCCGTCTGCCCCAGGAACAGTTCTCAGGATTTCGTGCACTCAGCAGCTTGCATCACCGAACGGTGGTGTAAGTGGGACCATTTTCCTGGTTTTGTGGAGCAAGGAGTAGGGTGGTGAGAGAAGCTCGATCGCTTGCCCAAGGTCATGCAGCTGGCAGGAACCCGGTTTCGGCCCAGAGTCCGCAGTCCTAACCCGGCAGCCGGAGGGCTCCATAGCCCCGCGGAGGGCATCCTGCGGGGGCGCGCCGGGACCTACAATGTTCCTCCTAGGGAGGAGGGCTGGATCTGCATTTTGGAAATGCGAAGCGGGACTCAGAGAGGTGCTCGCCTGTGCCCGAGGTCACAGCCAAAGGGTTAGCTAGGATTAAAACCCAGGTTTACACAGTGCCCCCGCATCCCATCTGGGTCTGGGCCTCTGGTCCTGCTCTCCCTGAGTCCCAGGAGTCTAGGCAGCACCCCCAGCCACCTCCCCTTGGAACCCAGGAATCCAAAACCCCAGCCTTCTCTTTGCCTCTGCCCCAGGATTTCAGCCCCCAGCCCCCTCTTCCAAATTTGATTCATCCATCAGAGAAAAGAAGGGGCGCGAAGGGGTGCCGGGGTCTGCCACAGCTCCTTCCCTGGCGTGCCTAGCCCCTCCGAGCGGAGGAGGGGGCCTGAGTTACTGAGATGTCACCTCCCTTCGTGGGGGCCGGGGTGGGGTGGAGGGGCATCACAGGGCCTCCAACCACCCCCCTCTTTCCCCCTGCCGGGTGTGGGAAGGGGTGGGGGAGAACAGCCCACCTCGTGACTGGGGGCCGGCCCAGCTCCCGGGCCGGGGAGGAGTGGGCGGGGCAGGGGGAACATTATAATTGGACGAGTCTGGTATTCCTGAGTCCTACTCAGCCCGAGCGGAGGCGAAGGAGGAGGATCCCCGGGAGCCGGTGAGAAACCGAGTTGAGGGCACAGAGACCAGCTCAGGGCTCCCGGGAGCGACGGGCTGGGGCGAGGTGACTGTCAGACGCGAGGACCGGGGCAGAGGCAGCAGCCGGGGAAGAGGATGCACGCAGGGGTCGGACCTAGGAGGAGGAGTGGGCCGCAAGAGCATCCCGTCCTGGCTGGAAGGTGGGGCGGGGGGAGCAGCTGGACCTCTCGAAGAACCGGAAGAGCCAGGCCACGAATTGTCACTGCCGTTCCTTGAGCGCTTCCCGGGTGACCCCTCAGATCTCCAGGGCTTGGAGGCCCAGGGGCGGCGCGAGGTGGCCAGAGCGCTCACCGGAGGACTTGTCAATGAGAATTAAGTTAGCTCATGGGTGGAACATGACGTTTAGATGTGAAGCTGGGGCTTAGAATGTGAAGGGAGGACGAGGAATGCGAGGTTGGAACTTAGAAGCCACGGTCGGGGCTCTCATGCAACTCGGGGCAGAGTGAGTGGAATTTGAACCCCTGGGAGAGGGGGATGGAATTTGGGCGGCGGAGGCCGACCTGGTGATGGGGAGATAGGAGGAGACAATGAGGGAGTTAAATCAACAACGGAGGGACCGCTCGGTAAATGTTTGTGATTGGATTCGGCCGATGCAGACTTGGGGGCGCGGGCAAGACTCGGTGGGCCGCGAGCGGGTGGGGCGGGGCTCCGGGTGGGAGGAGTCCCCACTGGCTGCCCAGATTGACATTTCTCCCTCTCTCGTACTGACCAATCGCAGGCTGGAAGATGAAGGTTCTGTGGGCTGCGCTGGTGGTCACGCTCCTGGCAGGTAGGTGGGCGGGGCTTGCTCAGGTTCCCTGCCCCTTCCTCGCATCCTCACCTGCACCCCGGGGTGGGCCCTTCTCTCATCCCTGGGTCCCACCTTCAGCTGATCTGTCTTCCCCTTGAGGGGAGGCCCAGGTCTGAGGCCTCCCATCCACTGGCTCTGAGCAGTTGTTTTACTCTCTCTGGGCCTCAGTTTCCCCATCCTTAAACCGGGAGTTAACAACAGTTCCTAATGCATTGTTGTCAGGCAGGTAGCGAGCCTTAGATTCGTGTCTGCCGTGAGTAGGTTTATTCCTCACGGCAACACGGCCCTGCACGGAGCAGACACAGATGCTCCACATGTGCCTGTCAGGTGAACTGGGCATCCCCCCACCGGCTCCCTGACGGCCAGTGCTCTAAAGCAAGCGCGGGAGCATATGTGGAGCACCTGCTGTATACGAGGCACTGCGGGCCTGGAGCGGGCCGGGAGGCTGACCGCCGCGAACTTGCTCTGTGCAGGATGCTGGGCCGATGTGCAGCCGGAGCCGGAGCTGGAGCGCGAGCTGGAGCCGAAGGTCCAGCAGGAGCTGGAGCCAGAGGCCGGGTGGCAGACTGGCCAGCCCTGGGAGGCGGCGCTGGCCCGCTTCTGGGATTACCTGCGCTGGGTGCAGACGCTGTCTGACCAGGTGCAAGAGGGCGTGCTCAACACCCAGGTCACCCAGGAACTGACGTGAGTGCCCCCTGACACTCCCGCTGGGCAGTTCCTCCTGGAGCGTCCGCCAGTCTGGGCATCTCTGCCCATGTCTCGATCCCTCTTTCCATCTCAAGCTCCTGGCTATGGACCCCTCTGACTCTCTCAGCTCCTCCTGCCCCTGGCCACCCCTCCGTCAGGCTAGCTCAATCCCTCGCACCCTTCCCTTTCATCCCCGCGTCTGGCCGTCCCTGCCCCCACCATGCCCTCCCGCACCACGGGGTTTTCTCCCTGTTCCCCGCCCCCCCCCCCAGCTCTGCACACACATGCTCCCGCCCTCTCGGACCCCAGGGCGCTGATGGATGAGACCATGAAGGAGGTGAAGGCCTACAAGGCGGAGCTGGACGAGCAGCTGGGCCCCATGACCTCGGAGACGCAGGCCCGCGTGGCCAAGGAGCTGCAGGCGGCGCAGGCCCGGCTGCGCTCGGACATGGAGGACGTGCGCAACCGCCTGACGCAGTACCGCGGCGAGCTGCAGGCCATGCTGGGCCAGAGCAGCGAGGAGCTGCGGGCGCGCTTCGCCTCCCACATGCGCAAGCTGCGCAAGCGGGTGCTGCGGGACGCCGAGGACCTGCAGAGGCGCCTGGCCGTCTACAAGGCCGGCGTGCGCGAGGGTGCCGAGCGCAGCGTGAGCAGCATCCGCGAGCGCCTCTGGCCGCTGCTGGAGCAGGCCCGCGAGCGCAACGCCAAGGTGGGCGCCCTGGCCACGCAGCCGCTGCTCGAGCGGGCCGACGCCCTGGGCCAGCAGCTGCGCGGGCAGCTGGAGGAGATGAGCAGCCGGGCCCGCGGCCACCTGGAGGAGATGCGCGAGCAGATACAGGAGGTGCGGGTGAAGATGGAGGAGCAGGCCGACCAGATACGCCAAAAGGCCGAGGCCTTCCAGGCGCGCCTCAAGAGCTGGTTCGAGCCCCTGCTGGAAGACATGCAGCGCCAGTGGGACGGGCTGGTGGAGAAGGTGCAGGCGGCCGTGGCCACCATCCCCACCTCTAAGCCTGTGGAGGAACCATGAGCGCCCCGCATGCCACCTGCTGGGCCCCCCCAACTCCTTCCCGTGCCCCCTGCCTGCTCCCACCGGCCTCCAGGAGGCCTGCCCCTGCCCCCAGCTGTCCTCCTGAAAGGGCCCTAGCTTAATAAAGATTCACCAAGCTCCACAGCAGCTGCTGGACTTCTGTGTGTGATTACTCCCGGCTCTGCCTCAGTTTCTCTTTTCTTCCCCACACTGGCCACACCACTCTGTCCGGTCCCCTCTGCTTGTGTGTCTGGTTTTTGGTCCCTTCTGATCCCTCCCTCTGTTCCTTTCAGAGTCTCCCTTCTTGCTCTGTCTCTGCTCAGCAGTACTCAATCTCTCTCTTCCCTGCCTCCCTGTCCCTTCTGGCTCTGAGACAAGGTTCTGGAATAGATCCACCCCTGGGGTGAATCCTGCAGTTGCTCCTGACTATGGCCGGGGAGGTGGTGGGCAGAGGGATAGGGGAAGCAACCTCTCAGCCTGAGCTTGCTCAGCTTCAGGATACTGGCTTCATGGAGTTGTGACCCCAAAGACCTGACACCACTGCAATTATGATTAAGTTCCCCCTTTTAATTTTTATTTTTTAAAATATTTTATTTATTTATTCATGAGAGACACACAGAGAGAGGCAGAGAGAGACATAGGCAGAGGGAGAAGAAGGCTGTATCAGGGAGCCTGATACAGAACTCATCCCAGGACCCCAGGATCATGCCCCGAGATGAAAGCAAGATGCTCAACCGCTGAGCCACCCAGGCGTCCCTAAAAGAAAGATTTTATTTATTTGAAAGAGAGCACAGCAGAGGGAGAAACAGGCTCCCCACTGAGCAGAGAGCCAGATGCAGGGCTCGATCCCAGGGCCCTGGGATTATGACCAGAGCTGCCCAAGGCATGGGTGCTTAGCGGACTGAACCACCCAGGCCTCCCTGGTTAAGCCCTTCTTGGCATTCCCCGGCCTTATCTGATTCTGCCTCCTGGCCTCCCGCCTCCTCTGGGTGAGTGAGAGGCTTCATTTTTCTTGCTTCCTGTTTTCCTCCACCTCTATCTTTTATCTCTTTCTCCTCCTGTTTCCCCCACACACACACCTTCTGGTCCTGCTTGTTTCTTGTTTCTCTTCTCCTGCCCTCTGGGTTGGTCCTCTCCACCATTCTGTTGCACTTGGGCCCTCTCTGCCTCTCCAGTTCCCTCTGGATCCGCAGATCTCTTCATCTGATCTTCCCTGCCCCCTGCCCTCATCCTCTCCTCTACCCTCCAGTTGGGTTGCTGACCTCTGGTCTCTCCCAACAAGCCTACTGGGTGCTGGGTCCTGGCTGGAGAGGAGGAAGCTGCCCTTCCCCCACCCCACCCCCAGGAGGGGGTACCACGCCCCCATGAAGAACTGGGGTCCTGGTCTGGGAGACAGCTGGGAGCTGACCTTCAGAGTGGTGCAGACTGAAGCCAGGAGCCTGGGGCCACCTGCTGGCATTTACTCCCACCCCCTCAATTCCCAGAGGAGGGGAGCAGGGTTCTGGCCCAGAGGACAGGCCAGGGCTTGAGCTTGTAACTCCTAGGCCCAGCTGCACTATTCCACGTGGCTCCTGCACATTCTGAACTCCGAGCTTTCACCAGCTGCCCTGAGTGCCCTTCTGGGGGCAGGCTGTCCTCCCCACCCCCCCCAGATGACTCACCCTAGGCTTGGTGAGCAAAGGGCCAGTGGGCTTAGAGGCAGGGGGACTAGTCCCAGCCAAGTGTGCTGCTGATTCACTGTATGCCCTGGAGCTGGGGCCAAGCCCTCTGAGCCACAGCTGTCAATGCACGGGCTGGGATCAACCGTGTCTCCCCCTTGAAGAACTGAATCTTGGGTTCTCATGGATGAAGACAGCAGTCAGGTCTAGAGATGGCACCAGGGCTGGAGAAGTTTTGGGGAATAGAGCCTGGCAGGGGGTGCTGTGGGGCAGAAGCTGATCCCCCTCAGAGATTCAGAGGGGCAGCCTGAAGTCCAGAAAGGGGACAGACAGAGAGCCACCCCTCCCTTTGCCCCAATGGTGCTGAGCCATTGAATGTTCTTGGCTGTGCCTCGGTTTCCCCATCTGTAAATGGAAACCCCTGTAGCTAGCATGAGGAGGAGGAGACTGGAAAAGCCAAGTCATTCTTTTATTCCGGTGGGGTGGGGAAGGAAGGAGAAGAGACCTCTGGGTGGATGTCTGGGGAATGCTAGGCTCGCAGGGGAAGCAGATGTCTGGGAAGGCAGCTGGAGGGCTGACAGGGTCTGGATGCACTGAGCCAGCCAAGGGGTTGTCGCAATCCTGCCAGGGTCATGTCTGTGCGTCCCTTTCATAACCGTCCCCTCCCACCACCACCCCCAGGCTGACACGTGGTTGTGGGGGCACAAGGCCAGCCAACCTCAAGTCTGAGGCCAGGGCCGCCCTCCCCACAGCTGCCAGGGATCACTGGCGGTCAAAGGCAGCCAGAGGAAGGGGGGAAGCATTGGACTCCAGCCCTGAGGGACGGATGTGGTGGGAGGAGAGACAGGGGAGGGGGGGAGAGCTTGGTGCCAGGAGGGGCCCGAAGGGGCAAGGGCAGATGCACTGTTTACCAGGGGGCCCGGAAGCTCGCAGAGTGGGAGAGCAAAGGGCTAGGAGGGGCCTGGTGGAATGGATGGAGGTGCACACCCTGGGATCCTTGCAGCTGGGGTTTTGCAGTTGAGACAGGTTGCAAAGATTCCTGCCCCAAAGATCGATGTGCATGGGGCAGGGGAGGGGGCTGTGGAATGAAGACCTCAGAGCACATCCGTGGAGGTCTGGGATGCTCCCAGATGCAGGGAGGTGGGGGGCTTGAGGGCTGGTCTGCAAGTGAGACTGGAAGTGGCCAGGGTCTAGGAATGTGGGGGTAGACTGGGTGACCCTGGAGTCATGGAGTTGGGAGTTGCTTGCGCTGAAGAGGCTTGCTAAGAAGAGAAAGGGGATGGAAGAGGAGGCCTGGAGAGTTCCAGCAAATTACAGAGATGCTCGGTGACAGAGAGACCCTTGAGTTCAGCAGGAGAAACACGCCCCCAGCCCTCACATGTAGGGAAGGGACTATGGCAGGCTGAGATCCACCAACGGGGAGATTTAGAGGTGCAGGTGCTGAACAGCAAGTGGCTTAAGGGACAAGGGATGTGCCCAGGCCCACCTGACCCCCGCAGCCCACCAGCCAGGCAGGGAAGAGGAAATGGTGGGTGGGCACGGGAGTGGGGGGAGGCCAGCGGCCCGGAGGCTTAAGGGGAGGGATTAACCTGCCCCGCCTCCACCCCAGCCCGATAAAGGCCTGGGCCAGGCCAGGACCTCCCACCTGCGCTTTCCGAGACCGCTCCAGGTTGGTGCTCGATACCTGATGCCCCGGGAGGGCTGCCCCTCCAAGAACACTAGAAAAGGGGTGGAGGGAACTCCGGGGAGGGAGGAGGGGTGTCACTGATCGCTCCCACCCCTGCTTCTGCTTCCAGAGAGCCCCTCCGGCCCGGCCATGAGGCTCATTCTGTCGCTCCCGGTTTTGGTGGTGGTTCTGTCGATGGTTTTGGAAGGTAAAAGCGGGATAGAAGAATCTGGGGGTTTGAGATTTGGAAGCTTGAAGCTGCCTACGTGCCTGGGCTCCAAGCTTGGAGGACGCTTGAGAGCTCTGGGGCCCCTTCTGTGCCCTGGTTTTCCTATCTCTCACCAATCACCCCACCCCCAACCGGGCAAGGTGGGTGAGGGTGCTCTAAGGGGAGGGCCGGCAGGTGGCAAGTCTACCTCAGGAAGCCCTAGCAACAGATGATGTATTGACTTGCCCCTCCAGGATTGGCTGTCCTGCTTTTACAACCTGGAAAGGGGAGGGGGAGGAGGGAGGCCTGACAGTAAGCTAATTCCCGGCAGCTTGAGCTCCATCTGGTCGCCTTAGTCCATCTTCCCCCCTCCCCTTCCCAGCCTAAAGCCATGACCTCCAAGAATCATTTAAAGATCTCCTTTCCCGTCCCCAGAATCTCAGCCTGAGGCTTCCCAATACTGACATTTTTGTACCCCTGCCCGTCTCTGGGCAGGTCCAGCCCCCGCCCAGGCGGCCGGAGAAATCTCCAGCACTTTTGAGCGCATCCCGGATAAGCTGAAGGAGTTTGGTAACACCCTGGAAGACAAGGCCCGGGCAGCCATTGAGAGCATCAAGAAGAGCGACATTCCTGCAAAGACCCGGTTAGGAACCTTCTCAGGGTTTGGGAGGGCTGGGGTATATCATTAACAGATTGGGGAAACTGAGACCTGGAGAGGCTGACAGCTTCCCTGTGGTCATGGCTGGATCGCAGGGTGCCCAGATGTGGGGGACAGGTTCCTGACTCCTACCTAGGCCACAGTGTAGAAGTGGTCCTGTGAGGTGGTAAAAGGCCGAGCTTGGGTGTCGAGTCACCCCAGGTCCACAGGCTAGCAAAGACTCAGTTCTCTTTGTGTGATTCCAGAATAGATCTGGATGAGCCTTCTTCCTTCCTCCTACATGGATGGTTCTGAGGAGAAGTAAACTAGGGGATTTGCATAGTGCCTGACACATGGTAAATGCTCAGTATGCTTTTTAACCAACAGTGACTCCATTTGGCCACTTAGATTAGAGGATCATTCATTCATGAACAAGTATTTATTGGGCATCTGCTAAGTGTCCAGGATTGTTCCAGTGTGGGGAATAATAGTGATGAATGAGATAAAGTCCCAGCCCACAGGGAACAGATTGTAAACCAGTGAATTTCCAGCAGGTCAGCCCAGACGGGGCTAAATACTGAGAAGACAATAAACAGGGTGGATGTAGACAACCAGTGTGGGGCTTGAACTCATGACCCTGAGATCAAGAGTTGTATATAATACCTCCTGAGCCAGCCAGACTCCCCTTTTCATATCTCAATTTAAAGTGTTATTGCTTCAGGGCGCCTGGGTGGCTCAGTAGGTTAAGCTTCAGACTCTTGATCTCAGTTCCAGTCTTGATCTCAGGGTGGTGAGTTCAAACCTACATGAAGCCTGGCTGTCTTACTTTAAAAGAGAGAGAGAGAGAACGAGAGAGAGAGAGAGAGATCTGAGTGATTAGGAAAATCCAGCCAGGCCTAGAAACATGGGAAGAATGTTCCTGTGGAGGGTGAGTGCAAAGGCCCTGAGCCAGGAAGATATGAACATAATCCAGGTCAGGGACACAGCCTGGGCAAAAAACAAGAAGGCTGAAGAGTGCCCCTGAATAACTAGGGGACAGCGTGCCAAGAGCAGGCTTGGTAGCAAGAGATAGCAAGCCTTGAAAGTTGTGCCCAGGGTGGAGTGTTCTGACTTCAAAGGGCTCTGGCCCATCTGGGAAATCCAGCCCAGGGCTCCTCCCAGTTCCACAGATGTGGGAACCATGCTCTGTCCTTGGGGGAAGGGAAAAGGGAAGATGGGGGAGGCAGGTAGGAGGCAGGATTTGGGCCCTCTGACCTGCCCTGAAACACCAAACTCAGTGACTCCTCCCCCATCTCTCCCTGCAGAAACTGGTTTTCTGAGGCTTTCAACAAAGTGAAGGAGCATCTCAAAACTGCCTTCTCCTGAACACCAGGAGAGCCGCCCCTCTACTCTGGCCTGTGTGCCCCAGGAGGGGGCTCTGAAATTTCCCATCCCCTGGCTCCTTGCCAAGGACTTCATGATGTTCATGTCTACCCCCAACCTCCAATAAAAATCCTATAGAGAAATCTGAGTGGTCTTTTGCTGGGGGGGAGGGGGGGCTGCATCTTTTGAGGAGGCAAGGATTCAAATGTATTGAACGTTGTCTACTTGACCTGTGCCAAGGACTTTGAACTTCATGGTCTCAAAAAAATCCTCACAAGAACCTCGGGAGCAGGGGCCCTGTTAATTCCACGAGGGCATGGGGGCCCACAGAGGTGAAGTCACTTGTCAGGAATGGGAGAGCTGTTTCTCTGCTATATTCTTTCCCGACTGGGCTGCCCAAGATGAGGGACCGGGTTGGTTCAACACCATGAACAGTAGGTCTTTATTATACTTAAAATGGATGATGCCCCTCCTCCGGGAAGCCCTTCTTAGACCTCAGGCTGGGTCATCACTGCCTAGTAATGGGTCTGTCTTTCCTACTGGATTGTGAGCCCAGGAGGACTGGGCCAGGACGTCATCACCACTGTCCCCAGGCATAGTCCCACACAGGACTGGGCATGGTGTAGGCGCTCAGTAATACTTGGTGGAATAATTATTCACAATCCGAAACAAACAAACAAAAACCCTAAACATTACCTTTTCACAAAACTCCCTGTAGGTGGGTGCTGTCTCTGCCCCTATTTTACAGAGGAAGAAACTGAGACAGAAGTCTAAAATCACTTACGTGATGTTATGCAGCCAAAAATGGGTAGGGCTGGGATTTGAATGGAGGCTGGGCAGGTGGGGGTGGGGGTGGTTCAAGGGCCACCTCCTCACTCTGCTTTCCTGGTTCCTGGGACACTCTGCCAGACAAGCCGGCTGCAGCCACACACACACACACACACACACACACACACACACACACACACAGCCTGGCCCAGGGCCTCGCCTGCATCATCCCCAGCATATTAAAATGCACCCATATCCCTCATCAGATAAAATTCAAACAAGCAGTCATCTTGCAGGTGGCTAGTTGGCAAAAAGGTATAGTCTGTACAGATTTAATCAATTAGTCATCTTGGCCATATTTCCAGCATTTGGGGGCCAATTTATTTTTCAAGCACTCTTCCCAACCCCTCTGGACAGCTCTCAGGTTGGAGAGGTGCAGAGACAGAGAAGATGGACAGTTCATGGAGTATGCCCTTCGCTTTGGAAGAGAGGCTTAAACTCAGGGGCAGTAAGATGAAAACAACCAGGGAACCTGGGTGGCCCAGCGGTTGAGCATCTGCTTTCGGCTCAGGTCGTGATCCCAGGGTCCTGGGATCGAGTCCTGCATTGGGTTCCCCGCAGGGAGCCTGCTTCTCCCTCTGCCTATGTCTCTGCCTCTCTCTCTCTCTCTCTCTCTCTGTCTCTTATGAATAAATAAATACAATTTTAAAAAATAAGACGAAAACAACCAAAAGACACCAGCCTGCTTCCCATCATCTGGCAGCAAGAAGATTGGAAAATACCAGGGGCCGGTGAGGACGTGGGTACCAGAGAAGCAGCACACCCTCCCCAGGAGAGTGGACTGACTGGATTTCTACAATGAAGAGCAACCTGGCAGTTTCTAGGGACATTAAGTATTTGTGTGCCCCGTGTCCGCCCCAACGATCCCGAATCCCGGTGCGGGGGCCAGAAAAGCATCTGGGAACACGGACAAGGCTGCTCATTGCGGTGTTATTTGTGGGGATGGAAGCTGCAAGCAACCTAGCAATCGATCGCTAGGGGAATAAAAAAAAGAAAATGTGCAACTCCATGCAACTGCAGAAAAATGAGCTAAATGTTCATGCAACAACTTGGAGAGATCTAACAGTGTAGCACTGAGTGAAAAAGAAACAGGAGAGGGGTGCCTGGGTGGCTCAGTTGGTCAAGTGTGTCTGCCTTTGGCTCGGGGCATGATCCTGGGGTCCTGGGATCAAGTCCCACATCACACTGGGCTTCCTGCTCAGCAGGGAGTCTGCTTCTTCCTCTCCGTCTGTCAAATAAATAAATAAATAATATTTTTTAAAAAAGATTTTTATTTATTTATTCATGACACACACACACACTCAGAGACAGAGACACAGGCAGAGGGAGAAGCAGGGTCCCTGCAGGGGACCCAACGTGGGACTCGATCCCGGGACTCCAGGATCACGCCCTGGGCTGAAGGCAGGCGCTAAACCGCTGAGCCACCCAGGGATCCCCTAAATAAATAATATTTAAAAGAAAGAAACAGGGACACCAGGCTGGCTCAGTAGTTGAGCCCCTGCCTTCTGCTCAGGGTGTGATCCTGGGGTCCCAGGATCGAGTCCCACGTCAGGTTCCCTGCATGGAGCTGCTTCTCCCTCTGCTTGTGTCTCTGCCTCTCTCTCTCTCTCTCTCTGTGTCTCCCATGAATAAATAAATAAAGTCTTAAAAAAATAAACAAAAAAGAAAGAAACAGGAAAAGACGCACAGGGTGGTGCCATTGTTGTAAAATTAGAACACAGGCACATAGGGGCGCCTGGGAGGCTCAGTCTGCCTTTGGCTCAGGTCATGATCCCCGGGTCCTGGGATCGAGCCCAGTGTGGGGTTCCCTGCTCAGCGGAAAGTCAGCTTCTTCCTCTCCCTCTGCCCCTCCTCCCCTGCTCATGCTCTCTCTCCCTCTCTCTCAAATAAATAAATAAAATCTTAGAAAAGAAAAAAAGAACATACACACATGGAACCTTGCACCTTGTGGGTTTGAGTTCTTTCCTGTCTGAGGACAACTCCAAGCACATCTGAGGAACGAGGGTAGAGAACAAAGGTGGGAAATAAATAAATATAAGTGTGTGTACTCAGTGCCCCCCGCCCCAGCCAATCAGCCCTCCAAGCTGCTACGCTCCCTTCCCACTTGGCAGCCAGAGGGATCCTGTTAGAACACAAGTCACGTCACACCCTTCCTCTGCTCACAACCCTCCCTCTACCCTCAGAGGAAAACCCAAAGATTGTATCAGAGTCCACCAACTCAAGTCTCCAGCTCCACACTACCTGGCCTGGTCACCCCTGTGCTTCCTGCCCTGTGCCTCTCCCCCTCCCTCACCTGCAACTCCTCAGGCTCCTCTGACACACTGGGCAGGCTTCTACCGCAGGGCCTTTGCATTTGGAATGTCCTTCCCGCAGATGTCCAGATATCTGCCCTGCTCGTCCCTCACCTCCTTTGGGTCTCTGTTTAACACTCATCTCCCCGTTGTGCTCCCCTCATACTGCTCTCCCATCACTCTCCCATCTCCTCATCTACGTTTCTTTTTTTTTTTTTTAATAAGAATTTTTTTTAATGTATTTATTCAGAGAGAGAGAGAGACTGAGAGGCAGAGACACAGGCAGAGGGAGAAGCGGGCTCCATGCAGGGAGCCCGACGCGGGACTCGATCCTGGGTCTCCAGGATCAGACCCCGGGCTGCAGGCGGCGCTAAACCGCTGCGCCACTGGGAATGCCCCTCATCTACCTTTATTTCCAGTATTTGCTACCCTCTAATATATATCTATTTGCTTACTTGTTCACTGTCTCCTGCTGCTGGGACCTCAAGTTCATGGATGCTGTCTTGTCTCCTGCATTGGCCCCAAGTGCCCAGAACAGTGCCTGGCACACAGTGAGCGCTCAGGCAATACTTACTGAATCAGTGAATGAACATTTGCATTCCACGGACCAGCTTACATATACATGCGTGGTTCCCATTCATTATCCACTCATGAACTCACTCATTCTAAGATTTTCTTTTTACACTGTATTTATTTATTCAGAGAGAGAGAGGCAGAGACATAGGCAGAGGGAGAAGCAGGCTCCCTATGGGGAGCCCAAAGCAGGATTTGATCCCAGGACCCCAGGATCAGGACCTGAGCCAAAGGCAGACGCTCAACCACTGAGCCCCCGAGGCTCTTTTAACACTTTATATTTAGAGCCAATACGTTTGTTCTTCTCAGGGTTACAAACTTACCTTCAAGTCCTCAGAGAGCAGGGATCCCTGGGTGGCTCAGCAGTTCAGCGCCTGCCTTTGGCCCAGGGCGTGATCCTGGAGTCCTGGGATTGAGTTCTGTATCGGGCTCCCGGCATGGAGCCTGCTTTTCCCTCTGCCTGTGTCTCTGCCTTTCTCTCTATGTCTATCATGAATAAATAAATAAAATATTATAAAAAAGAGAGAGACCTCAGAGAGCAAAGAGCCCTGATCTCACCAGGAACAAAAACACTTGGAGAACTCCAGACATCCAAGTAGAAATGTTCACACTCAGGGAGTAGAGATGGCACATTCAGACAGCCCCACCCATGGCACACACTCCACACAGCGGGGAGGGCGGGGATGGGGGACTCCAGTGGGCACCAGACTCAGTGTAGCTGGTCAGGGAGAGCTCCCTGCAGGAGTGGACACGGCACCTGAAACCCAAAAGACAATTCAGAAGTCATCAAAGAGAAGTAGGGGAGTGCATGACAAGCAACACAATTTTGTCCCCGTGAAATGGTCATCAACAACCACCGGAATGAAAAACTGAATATAAAAACGAATGAGGAGGGGATCCCTGGGTGGCTCAGTGGTTTGGCACCTGCCTTTGGCCCAGGGCGCGGTCCTGGAGTCCCAGAATCGAGTCCTGCATCGGGTTCCTGGCATAGAGCCTGCTTCTCCCTCTGCCTGTGTCTCTACCTCTCTCTCTCTCTCTCTCTCTCTCACACACACACAAATAAGTAAATAAATCTTTTAAAAATAAAAGATAGATAGATGATAGATAGATAGATAGATAGATAGATAGATAGATAGATAGATAAAATGAATGAGGGATGCCTGAGTGGGTGGCTCAGTGGCTGAGAGTCTGCCTTCAGCTCAAGGTGTGATCCTGGGGTCCCAGGATGGAGTCCCACATCCAGCTCCTTGTGTGGAGCCTGCTTCTCCCTCTGCCTCTCTCTCTGTCTCTCTGTGTCTCTCATGAATAAATAAATAAAATCTTTTTTAAAAAAAGCCACAAATGAACAGTACCCCTTTGGAAAACAGTTTAGTAGCTCCTCAAATTGTTCAACAGAGCTATCATGTGATCCAGCAACTCCATTACTAGGCATCTTACCCAAAGAACTGCACACAGGTTCACACCAAAACGTGTGCACGCATGCTCGTGGCAGTATTGTTCCTGACAACCAAAAAGTGGAAACAATCCAAATGCCCAACAGCTGATGAACAGATAAAGCCACATAGTGTGTGCATATGGAAGCCCACCCAGTGAATATTACTCTGCCATAAAAAGGAAGCACTGACACACGCCACAACACGGATGAGCCCGAAAACCCGATGCTCAGTGAAAGAAGCCAACCACAGAAGGCCGTGCAGTGTATGATTCCAATCACATGACGTCCAGAATAGAAAAATCCATAGAACAGAAAGTTGATCAGTGGTGGCCCTACTGGGCCGGGGGAAGAAGGTAATGGGAGTGACCCCAATGGGCTAACGGGTATGGGGGTTCCTTTTCAGGGTGGTGAAAATGTTCTGGAATTAGATGGTGGTGATGGTTACACAACTTTGCAAATATGCTAAAAAACCATTGAATTAGGGATGCCTGGGTGGCTCAGCGTTTTGAGCATCTGCCTGTGGCCCAGGTTGTGATCCCAGAGTCCTGGGTTCGAGTCCCACCTCAGGGTCCCTGCAGGGAGCCTGTTTCTCCCTCTGCCTGTGTCTCTGCCCACCCCCCCCACTCTCTCTCTCTCATTCTGTCTCTCATGAATAAACAAAATCTTAAAAGAAAATACAGCATACAATTCAATGTTTTGGTTTTTTTTTAATATTTTATTTATTCATGAGAGACACACACAGAGAGAAGCAGGCTCCCTGCAGGGACCCCAATGCGGGACTCGATTCCAGGACTCCAGGATCATGATGGGCCAAAGGCAGATGCTTAACCAACAGAGCCACCCAGGTGCCCCAAATTGTATGCTTTAAAAAGATGAATTCTGGGCACCTGGGTGGCTCCGTTGGTTAAGCATCTGCCTTTGGCTCATATCATGATCCCGGGGTCCTGGGATCGAGCCCCACAGTGAGGAATCTGCTTTTCCCTCCACCTCCACCTGCTACCCCCAGCTTGTACTCTCTTTCCCTCTCCCTGTCAAATAAATAAATAAAATCTTAAAGAAAAAAAGGATAAATTTTATGGTATGTGAATATCTCTGTTGTTTTAAGTAGGCTCCACGCTGGAGAGCAGCTCTAATTCAATAGTCTGAGATCAAGAGTCAGACGGGCTTAACCAACTGATCCACCCAGGCGCCCCAATATCTCTGTTTTTAACAACAAAGGAAAGCAGAACTCTCAGACAGAAGGCAGAAAGTAGAGATCAAGGAGGGGACATTTCCACATCTCTTTGGCTCCAGATTTCCCTGACATAAGCCAGGGCCAAAGAGGAGGGAGGTGAGCACCAGGAGTGCTGGCGGGGAGGTGGGTTCTGGGATTCAGGAGTCAGGGGATGGGGTCTGGGCAGGGGGAGAGGGATTTGGGTGCCTGGTGGTCTCTCTGACACAAAGCTGCAGGCTCAGAGATGCTCTCTGCCTCCAGACACATGCTCTCCGTTCTCAGGGCCCACTGCTCCCACTGTTCCCACTGCTCCCACTCCCCCCTCCCTCTTGTGACCTCTTTCTCTCCCTCTCATCACCCTGCTCCCAGTTGTTATTGAGCTGATTCTGAGGTCCACCCTGAATGACCTTTAGCCTGTTCCTGTCCCCAAGATGGGCAAACATTGCAAGCAGCAAACAGTAAACAGCCTACACTGACTTTGGAGCCAGAGCAGGGGTCAGAAACCTCTCCCAGGCCCACCCCACTGCGGGTCTGATTTAACCTCCCTCTTGATCTCTAGGACTCAGGTGGGGAGGAGCCGCAGGGGTTGTCCTGGCTTAGTGAGATGAGAGAGAGCCGAGTTCAAATTCACCACCTGCTGGTTGAGGAGCCGTTAGCTAAGTGGCCTCACTTCCACCCCCAAGCCTCAGTTTTCTCATCTGTAAATGGGAATGATAAAGATGCCCCACTTCATAGCGCCAGAAAACACAAGCTTAATAAATAGCCTCTGACCTTGACCGAGCACCTCTGCGCTGTATCTGGCACTGGCAATTTACATAAATAGTCTCCTCTACTCTCCAGGGTAGGTAGTCCCTGACTCCCAGTCATCGATGAAGAAATAGGCCCAGAGAGGTTAAGCAATTTGCACCAGGTCACACAGTAGGGCAGATGTACAGTCAGGTTCTGAACCCCATCTCATGCCTGCCCACCATATATGGCAGGATTTTCTTTTCTTTCTTTCTTTTTTTATTTTAAAAAATATTTTATTTATTTATTCATGAGAGACACAGAGAGCAGAGACATAGGCAGAAGGAGAAGCAGGCTCCCTGTGGGGAACCCAATGCAGGACTCGATCCAGAGACCCTGGGATTACAACCTGAGCCAAAGGCAAGACACTCAACCACTGAGCCACCCAGGTGTCTCTTTTTTCTTTTCTCTTTTGGTCAAATACATAACATAAAATCTACCACATTAGCCATTTTAGGGGTGCACTTCAGTGACATTGGGTATATTCACAAATTGTGCAACCATCACCACCATCCATTTCCGGAACTTCTCGCCATCCAAAAGAGAAGCTCCAGGAGGTTTCATTTTACCAATTATTGCTAGCCTGGCCCTGCAGGGCACATTTGTTGTGCACCTACTGTGTGTGGGAGCCCACACTGGGGCCCCTGGAGTGAGCAGCATTCTGCTGGAAGCCTCTGGGTTAGCACCAAACCAGTAGCCGCCCCTTATCAATGGGAGATGCATTCCAAGACCCTCAGCGGATGGCTGAAACCACAGATTTGGATCTACCGTGTTTTCCTCTCCCTATATACCGATGATAAAGTTTAACTTATAAATTAGACACAGTAAGAGATTAACAACAATGACTAGGGGAGGGGTTGGGGGGAATGGGGTAACTAGGTGACAGGCATTAAGGAGGGCACTTGATGTGTTGAGTATTGGGTGTTATACTGTATGTTGGAAAACTGAATTTAAATTAAAAAATAAAAGAGGGGGATGCCTGGGTGGCTCAGCAGTTGGGTGGCTGCCTTTGGCTCAGGTCGTGATCCTGGGATCCAGATCGAGTCCTGCATTGGGTTCTTGCAAGGGGCCTGCTTCTCCCTCTGCCTGGATCTCTGTTTCTCTTCCTGTCTCTCTGTGTCTCTCATGAATAAATAAATCAAGAAAGAAAGAAAGAAAGAAAGAAAGAAAGAAAGAAAGAAAGAAAGAAAGGAGGGAGGGAGGGAGGGAGGGAGGGAGGGAGGGAGGGAGGAAGGAAGGAAGGAAGGAAGGAAGGAAGGAAGGAAGGAAGAAAAGGGGGCATCTGGGTGGCTCAGTGGTTGAGCATCTGCCTTTGGCTCAGGTGGTGATCCCAAGGTCCTTGGATGAGTCCCCCATCGGGCTCCCCACAGGGAGCCTGCTTCTCCCTCTGCCTATGTCTTTGCCTCTCTCTCTGTGTCTCTCATAAATAAATAAAATCTTTTAAAAAAAGAAAAGAAAAAATAATACTAATAAAAACAACGAATAATACTGAACTAGTACAATTATAATAATATCCTATAATAAAAGTTATGTGAGTGTGGTCTCCCTCTTTCCCTAAATATCTTTTTTTTTTTCTTTTAAGATTTTATTTGTTTGAGAGAGAGAGCAAGAGCACAAGCAAGGGCAGAAGCAGAAGCTGAAGGAGAGGGAGAAGCAGATTCCTCACCAAGCAGGGAGCCTTTGTGGGGCTTGATCCCAGGACCCTGGGATTAGGACCTGAGCCGAAGGCAGAGCCAAAGGCTTAACTGACTGAGCCACCGAGGCGCCCCTCTGCCCCTAAATATCTTGTTGAACTGTACTCACCCCTTTTTGTGTGCTGATGTGAAATGATAAAATGCCCCTGTGAGGGGAATGACATAGGCACTGTGACATAGTATTTAGTGATGACCAGCCTGCTGGCATATTGTCAGATTATCTGCTTCCAAGCCTTGGTTGACCTTGGGTAACTGAAACTTTGGATAAACAGGGGATACTAGGGGCGCCAGGGTGGCTCACTTGGTTAAGCGTCTGCCTTTGGCTCAGATAGTGATCTCGGGGCCCTGGGGTCTAGCCCCACGTTAGGGCTCCAGCCCCACGTTAGGGCTCCCTGCTCAGCAGGGAGTCTGTTTCTCCCTCTCCCTCTGTCCCTTCCCCAGCTCATGCCTGCAACCTCCCTCAAATAAATAAATAAATAATTTTTAAAGGTGGGGGAACTACTGTATAAGTTGCTCAGGCTATGGCCAGCAAAGTGGGGTTGTCAGATTCACCACATAAAAATACAGGATCCTGATCGGGTTTGAATTTCAGATGAATAACAAACAATTTTTAGGATATTTCCCAAATAGTGCATGGACGTACTTATACTAAAAGAAAAACTTGGGCAGCCTGGATGGCTCAGCGGTTTAGCACCACCTTTGGCCCAGAGCCTAGTCCTGGAGACTGGGGATCGAGTCCCACGTCGGGCTCTGTGCACAGAGCCTGCTTCTCCCTGAGTCTGTGCCTCTCTCTCATTCTGTGTCTCTCATGAACAAATAAATAAAACCTTTTAAAAAACCTTATTATTTGTCTGAATTCAAATGGGAATCCTGTATTTTATCTGGCAACCCTAGACTAAGGAATCCAGTCCATGGTCCGCTGACCAAGATGTGTGCTCTGGCTCTAGGCTGGGTCCTCCAGGAGAAAAAGGCTCATTTTCTTTCTGTCTAGTGTTAGGCCTGAGCCTGATAGTGACAACTTCCTACTAGGTGCACCTGGAATTTTCTCTCACGGAGCCTCACCCAGCTTTCACATGGGTGAAATCACATGGTGCATCACATTCTGGGAGGCAGGCACTTATGAGCATCCCCATCTTACAGAAGAGAACATTGAGGCCCAGGGAAGGAGTGGTAATTGCCCAGGTCACATGGTGAGAGGGTGTCTGGCCTGTAGTCCAGTGCCCAAGGGATCTTAGAAAGAAAATAACCAAAAGCATCCATAATTGGGGTACCTGGGTAGCTCAGTTGGTTAAGTATCTGCCTTCGGGTCAAGTCATGATCTCAGGGTCCTGGGATTGAGTCCTGTATTGGGGTCTCTGCTTAGCAGGTAGCCTGCCTCTCCCTCCCTCTGCCTATGTATCTGCCTCTCTCTCTGTGTCTCTTGTGAATAAATAAATAAAAATTTAAAAAACACATATATTTAAAAAACAGAAACAGTCACGATCTGCGAGCACCACCGTTACCAGGGTGCTTGTTAAGATGTTTTCCTGTGTGGTTTCATTCCATTAAAGTCCTGCTGAAGTATGGATTGTAGGCCCATTTGTCAGAGAAGGCAACTGAGGTTAGAAAGAGGAGCCAGCAGGTGAAGTGGAGGCAGGATCTGAACACCTGTCATCGTAGGAGGGCCAGAGAGCTTCTGTCTTCTGTTGGGCCAGAGTGCCGGCAGGGTAGGAAGGAGGGAGGCCAGCAGGGGCGGGCAAGGTCTTTGCTTGTCACTGTTACCTGGGTCCCTCTCTCTGAAGTCCCTGCCAAGGGGCGTGGGGAGGCCGCCAGGGGAGGGCCCTGCTCTGAGCCATCTGCCCCCCTCCCCCAGCCAGGAGAGCTGAACGCGGAGGAAAGGAGGAAGGAAGGAGAGCCCCCAGAGATGCTGCCTCCTGGACTCAGGCCCCAGGCCCTGCCCTCCCTCTGCCTCTGCATTCTGGTCCTGGCCTGTGTTGTGGGTGAGGAGGAGTGGACGGGCGGGTGTGGGGCCCCTGCGGTGCTGTGGGCTGTGAGTGTGACCGTCTGTGTGGTGCGCAAGTTTGCACACATGCGGGTGTGGAGTTTGTGTGTTTTGTCGTACACCAATGTGTGCACGTTCCTGTGAGAACGTGTCAGCGGTGGCCCCGTGGGAGGCGGGTAACGTGGGAGTTGGCAAGAATGACAGTGGTCGTGTAGGTGTGTTGGTGTGTGGATTCATACAAGAATATGACGTCGTGGCAAACGTGTGTCTGTGAACATACACGTATATGTGTGTGTGCACTCATGTGTCTTTATGGGGGTTTCATGCAGAAAGATTTGGGGGCACTGCAGAAGATTTGAGTGTGTGGACACTGAGGGGGGCTGTACGTGCTGGGTTGTGAGCCTGTGTGAATTCTGCACGGGCATTTCAAGTTTTAACACTTACACGGTGCAGGGTGCCATCGCCAGTGCCTCAGGCGTGTTAACTCTGGGTTCTCACAGTATTCCTGGTGCAGGGCCTATCACCAACCCATTCTACAGAAGGGAAAACTGAGTATAGAAGAGGTTTGGTCACTGGGTAAGGCACACTGCAGGGCACACACGTGCTTCTGTACATGCATGAACACATATGTGCCTGTGTGAAGCCAAGGATCACACACTCTGCCCAGGTGTGTGAGTGTGAGTGCTGGACAGGCAGGTGGGAACGAGGAGATGAAGTGGGATTGGAAGTGGTACCCCCAGCCCCTGGGAGGAATGACCAGCACAGCCTTGCTAACCTCCATCCCGAGGGGTACAAAGTCTTCCTGCACCCTCCCCCACCTGTGGAGGTGGTTCTGGGGGGAGTCACAGGAGAAGGGGGGGAGGCAGTGAGATCAGGTAGAGAAGGAGGCATCAGGAGGGAGGTGGGGGCAAGGAGGTGGGGTCACAAACTGAGGGGGGAAACTGAGGAGTGACAGGAGGGGCCGTGGGCACAGAAGGTTACAAGAAATTGACTGATGATGGAAAGGGGGGACAAGTGGTCAAAGGGACATATGAGGTGAAGGCCAGCAGGGATGGTGTCAGGCAGTTGCCCTCGGCCCCGGGAGTGATGGCAATGGTGAGCATGGAGGGAAAGGGAGGAGGAAGGATTCTCAGGTCCCAGCCCACCCATGTTGCCCTCTGGTCCCACCTAGCACTGCAGCAAGCAGCGCCCACAGAATCCCCGAGCCCCCCGCCGAGGCTGGTGAGTAGTCCTTGGAGCCTGGTGCCCAACAAGGTGAAGGAGGTGGTGACCAGGACCAGAGAGAAGTGGCAGTGGTTCTGGTGAGTGTGTGCAGCAGTGCTGGGGGGTGGACCCCTGGGTCTGAGGAGGAGGAGGAGCCTGGGGGCCTGGACCCCTGGGTCTGAGGGAGGAGGAACCTGGAGGCCTGGATCCCTGGGTCTGAGGGAAGAGGGGGCTGGGGACCTGGACCCCTGGGTCTGAGGGAGGAGGGGGCTGGGGGCCTGGACCCCTGGGTCTGAGGGAGGAGGGGGCTGGGGACCTGGACCCCTGGGTCTGAGAGAGGAGGACCCTGGGGACTTGGACTGGGTCTGAGGGAGGAGGGGGCTGAGGGCCTGGACCCCTGGGTCAGAGGGAGGGGGGCAGGGCTTGAACTCTTGGGTTCTGAGTGGGATAAGGCTGGGTCTGAGAAGAGCAGAGGGTAAGAGTTGAGAGCAGTCACTCCCAAGTCGGAGGGTGGAGGGACTGATGAAAGGGGCAGAAGCCTTATGGATAGCTGGGGTCTCAACTCTTCTGTCCCCTCTTCTACAGGGGACCGGAGGCCTTCCAGGGCTTTGTGCAGACCTACTACGATGACCACTTGAAGGACCTGACTCTCCGTACCCGGGCCTGGCTCCGCAGCTCCAAAGACAGCCTTGTGAACCAGGCCCACAGCCTGTGCCCCCGGCTCTTCTGTGGGGACAGTGATTAGGATTAAAGTTTCTGCAGCCACTACAATAAAGAAATGCTTCTCTGTGTCCCTGTCCCAATCCCTTCCAATGTGGCCACCTCCAGCAGTTAATGAATTGAGGAAGCAACACCTGACAAAGGAGGGACGATGGGGGACCCTGAGAGGAAGGAGTCAGGGGGATGACCCCCTGCCCCCTGGGACCCACCACTATGGGCTGGTGGCGGGAAGGAGACATCAGGCAACTGAGTTTGGGACGGGAGGGTGAAGGCGGGGGAGCAGGTGGGGTCAGCAGGTTCTCCCAATGACCCCTCACTCAGAGCTTGGCCTTTGCTACCCACGTGAGGGAAACCCCAGACCCCTTCCTGCTGGGTGCCCAGGACCCCCCACCTCTTCACAGTCCCTGCCCAGCCTGGCCCTCTCAGGAGCAAATTTTCAGAGTAGGGGCTCTCTGTGGCTTGACCTTGGGGACAGTCCCTGTCCTCTCTGCCCGCACCACCCCCTCAGCGGTCCTGTTGGCTAGGACTTTGGACTAGGGGACAAGGTGGGGGTGGTAGCTGTGGATGGGGAGGTGGATCTCAAGAGCTATAAAGCCTTTCTCTGCCCGTGTGGAGCTGGTGAGGACAGCCTGCCAGAGTCGGGTAAGAGAGGGTCCCCAGTGGAAACGGGGAAGGGGCAGCGGGGAGGGGGCAAAGATGATGAAGTCTGAAACTGTAAGAGTCCCTTTAGGTTCCTCCGCTGGAATGGGGGGAATTTAGAATCCTAGACTGTTTCCCCGTGCCGACGCCCCTTGGGGTGGGATCTCAGCCTCATCTCCAAATTACAGGTGACAGTAGGGCCTGAGGACCTCTGTCACAGGGTTGGGGTGAAGACAGACAGAATGAATGCAGAACAGAACTCGGAGCATCTGAAATGCACTCATCCCATGCTCTTCCCTCTGCGGGTTGTCCTTGAGTCTGTGGGGATGCATCCCTGTACAGACTGGGTCCTATTAGAAGTGTCACCCTCTGCCAAGGCTTTCCCAGGCTATGAGACACGCCCTCCCCCCGCCAGAGTACTTATTCCCCAGTGACACGCTGCAGATTTCCTCATGTAATATAGTTGATTGTATTTCTCTCTCACGTGGGCTCTGTAAGGGCAGGGCTGCTGCCTGCGTTCACAGCTGCGCCCAGAACTGGGATCGGTGCACAGTTCCATGCTCAAGAAATGCTTCTTGAGAGAATGAATGGATACTAGAACTAAGGTCTTTTTTTTTTTTTTAATTTATTCATAAGAGACACAGAGAGAGAGGCAGAGACATAGGCAGAGGGAGAAGCGGGCTCCCTGAGGGAAGCCCAATGCAGAACTCGATCCCAGGACCCCGGGATCACGACCTGAGCCAAAGGCAGATGCTCAATCACTGAGCCACCCAGGTGCCCCTAGAACTAAGTTCTTAAAATCCGGAGTAGAATCATAAAATGTTAGACAATGAGGCCCGAGCCAGTGCATCAGCAACTGGATCAGCAGGGAAGGAGGGGGGGAGAGGGAAGCCCAGCACCCTCCTCTTGAGTTTGGGGGGTAGTAGACAGGACAGGACAGGGTGGGGGCCGGGGGGAGCAGAGCAGGATAGATGTCACCAGTGACCCTGCCCTACAGCTTTCTCAGTGGTCCAGGTCTTCCGAAGCCATGGGTACCCGATACCTCCTGGTTCTGTTGCTTGTCCTCCTGGTATTGGGATTTGGTGAGTGTGGTCGGCCGGGGAGGAGGGTCTATGAGGGGGATGAGATGAGCCCCCAGCATCTTCCCAGCCCAGTTCTTACCTGGCCCTACCCGTCCCCCTCCGTCCTTGCTTCATTGTCCCCTGCCACATGCTCCTCAGCTCTCCTAACGCATTCTACCCCTGCAGAGGTCCAGGGGGCCCATGAGTCCCAGCAAGATGAAACCACCAGCTCCGCCCTGCTCACCCAGATGCAGGAATCACTCTACAGTTACTGGGGCACAGCCAGATCGGCTGCCGAGGACCTGTACAAGAAGGCATACCCAACTACCATGGATGAGAAAATCAGGTATCAGGGCACCTGGGTGGCTCAATGGTTGAGCATCTGCCTTTGGCTCAGGTCATGATCCCGGGGTCCCGGGATTGAGTCCTGCACTGGGCTCCCCTCGGGGAGCCTGTTTCTCCCTCTGCCTATGTCTCTGCCTCTCTCTCTCTCTGTGTCTCTCATGAATAAACAAATAAAATCTTTAGAAAAAAAAAAAGAAAAAGAAAATCAGGTATCAACCCACTGCCACTGGGAATCAGGAGTCCCGGCCCCCCGGTCCTGTCTGAACCCTGGATTCTGAGATCCCAGCCCTGTCCTCCCTAGGGATCCAAGAGTTTGGGTTCCATCCACCTTTCCCCACAGGACACATGACTCTGGGCCCCCAGCCTGCTCCTCCCTCAGACTTGGGGTCCTCCCAGCCTCCCCCCGCTGCTCAGAGCTTCTGTCCTTTTTCTCCAGGGACATATACAGCAAAAGCACAGCAGCTGTGAGCACTTACGCAGGGATTTTCACTGACCAGCTACTTTCTATGCTGAAGGGAGACTCGTAACAGCTGAGCCCCGATCGTGGGGGAGGGGAGAGTCCAGACCCCACAACCCCTTGGCTCCTCTGACCAACCCCCCACTTCTCAGCACCTGTCAGCATCTTGCTCCCAGTGCTAGTCTGTCTTCTTATAAATAAATACATTTAAAAAGCCATTTCTTTTCTTTCATGTGGTTGCCTTTCTAAGATCTCAGGGGATGGAGCCGTCCATCCAACAGTGCTCATTGGATGCATGTAGCCGTAACTTGGTCAGTGGGAATAAAAGAGGCGAATAACAGTTGAGAATCATAACAACAAAATTAAAGATTGTCCTTCACCGAGGTTGGCCTTTCTCATATGTAAAATGACAAACCAGGAACACAGCTAGCTTCCAGTGGCCTCTGGCAGTATCCAGGCCCTGGATAGATACTTTGAACATGCATCACAGGGAGGTGTCCCATAGTCCTGTGATAGAGGGGACGCTGGTGCCCAGAGTCACTATGGAGCATAAAAAAAAAATCAGTGTCCAGGTTTTCTGGGACCCAAGGGGATGGATCTGCAAAAGCTGTGCCCTGTGATAATGCCTATACACTTGTCCAACATGTATTTATTGAGACCCTACTAGGCCCAGGGGACACTGCAAGGGAAAGACAGAGAATTTTGTTTCTGTGCCCCCTCAAAAAGCTATTGATTGGGCCTTGGCCCAATTCCACACAGTTTTAGTGACTATGGCTTTGTGCTCTGTTTTGTTAGCTGTTCTCTCCTTATTAGCAATAGTAGTAACATCTTCTGAGCTCCCATTCAGGAATCGGGAGCTCTATTCTGTCTTGAGGTCACAAACAGAGGGGCTGGGGGAAGGGGGGGCGGTGAGGCTGAGGATGAGCAAGCTGACCAAGGGAGGAGATGACTTCAGGCAGCAATTTGTGCAATAACGAAAAGAAGAAGTGTAGAGTTGAAGGCCTCGGTACAGTCCCCTAGGCTGGGGGAGGATCCCCTAGAAAACCTGGCTGGGCTGTCCACAGAGGATGTATCACAGAGCAGTGTGGTTAAGGCTTTTGTTGCTGGAAAGTGGGGGCCCACTCTCTTGGTCCCCAGGTCCACAACGGGCGATTAGTGGTTGGGAAATGGTATCTGGGCAGTGGGGAATTGCAGGCAAAAAGCACAGGATGAGGGGATCCCTGGGTGGCTCAGCGGTTTGGCGCCTGCCTTTGGCCCAGGGCGTGATCCTGGAGTCCCGGGATCGAGTCCCACATCAGGGTCCAGGCATGGAGCCTGCTTCTCCTTCTTCCTGTGTCTCTGCCTCTCTCTCTCTCTCTCTCAGTCTATCATAAATAAATAAATAAATAAATCTTAAAAAAAAAAAAGCACAGGATGAGCAAGTAAGAACAGAGGTGATACAGTCAGAGAGAACAGTGCTGGGGTCCCTGGGTAGATGGCTGGGGACCTGGACTTCTGGGTCCTGAGGGAGCAGAGGGTGGTCTGGACCCCCAAGTCCTAGGGGTGGGGCTGTTGGCCCCTGAGGATGCAGGGCCTGTGTTTCTCCTAATCTGCCTGGCATTAACTTCCAGCCAGCCTTTCAGCGTTCTTGGGGCAGCTTTCCCAGGTCTTGAGGATGGGGAGCTGTGAGTCTAGTAGAAAACAGGGACCTTGGGGGAGGTTGTGGGAAATGCCCCCAAGTCTCCGGAGCCTGGGAAGAGCTGAGGCTGCCAAACCCAGGGGGTGATGAGGAGGGGGGACCCCAGAGGAACAATCCCTGCTCTGTCCACTTGTTTCCCACGGACTCAAGCCAAACCAAACCACTGCCCAGTTCTGCTTCCAACCAATCCTGGTGCCCTTCCCAGATTCCTCCTCCCTTTCTCAGGCCTCCACCCCAGTCCCACTGCCTCTAAGACCCCAGCATTCAGGGCCCTAGACTCCTCTTCCCCCAGAACTCAGGAGTCTGGGACCCCAGACTTCTTCTCCCTCAGACTCAGGAGTCTAGACCTCAAGCCTTTTACCTCGGGACCCAAAAGTTTAGGGCTCCAGTCCTTTTCTCCCTTAGAGCCTGCAATCACAGCCTCTGGTTGGTGTTGGGCGTCCCCTAGTGGAGGGCAGAGAGGCTCTGGGCGGTGATTCAACTAGCAGCACAAATGGAAGAATTTATTTGGTCACTCAACAGATATGGGGGAGTGTTTTGCAGGAGTCCTAAGGTCATAGTCTAGCAGAGACTTTCATGCTCCAACAGATCAGAACTCTGCAGTTTATGGGAGAGGAGGGCACACCAGGGCATTTTACATCTAGTGTTGAAAGCAGAGATGGGGTTACAGTGAAGCTGGAGATTACGTTTTAAAGCCCCTCACCTGGGGCAGCCCCTGTGCCTCAGTGGTTTAGCGCCGCCTTCAGCCCAGGGCCTGATCCTGGGGACCCAGGATTGAGTCCCACGTCATGCTCCCTGCAAGGAACCGCCTCTGTCTCTGTGTCTCTCATGAATAAATAAGTAAAATCTTAAAAATAAATAAAGCCCCTCACCTGCTTGGGCTTTCTGCAGTCTTCTGTTTAAGCTTGAGTATGTAATTTCATACTTTTTAAAAAGAGGCCTGCAAATTTCAATATGCCTCTTGTCTGGTGGACTTCAGTCATTATGTTCATTTTTTTCCCTAGACTTAAAAACTGGGCCTACAATTTCAAAAAAAAATTTTTTTTTAAACATCTTATTTATTTATTCATGAGAGACGAGAGACGAGAGAGAGGCAGAGACACAGAGGGGGAAGCAGGCTCCGTACATGGAGCCCAATGTGGGACTCGATCCTGGGTCTCCAGCATCACGCCCTGGGCTGAAGGCGGGGACCAAACCGCTGAGCCACCCGGGCTGCCCTCAAAATTTTGGGGGAGAGAGAGAGAGAGAGCATAAGTGTGTGTGGGGGGGGGGGCAAGGGAGAAGCAGGCTCCCCAACCAGGGCTCAATCCCAAATCCCTGGGATCATGACCTGAGCTGAAGGCAGAGGCAGATGTTTAACTCACTGAGCCACTCAGGCACTCCCTGGACATACAATTTCAGACTTGTTTTTCCTATTCTTATTTGTGAGTGAAGTGGACTGCGCAACACTTTCTCTAAGGTTCCTTCTTGCCCTGTGCTGGTCCTCAGAGGTGTCATCAACCTTCCGCATTCAGTTTCACGTTTCACTTAGCAACCATCCCCTGGGACAGTGCTGGAGGGCAGGGCAGTGAGCGTGACAGCCCTGGGCTTCCGTGCCCAGGGCAAAACATACCACACCCGCCCCTGACAGTGATGATATAAAGTGGGCCGGGGTGGAGTTGGGGAGCCCAGGGAACTGGGAAGCCCGGGAGGCGGTGCTTGCACAGCCCGGGGGCCCAGGAGGGTTTTCAGGAGGAGAGGATACTATTATTGAGCTGGGACCAAGAGGAGAGCGGAGGAAGTAGATAGTAAAACGAGAAACAATGAATCCCAAGGCAAAGCCTGCTCTCCCTTTTAGGTAATCTGCAAGGTCCGTAACAACAGTGCAAAGATACAGATCACTTCCGAGGAGTGAGGTGGGGGTGGGCGGGTAGGTGCTTCACATTCGTGATCCATCTCACTCGGTCCTTCCAAAAAATCCGGCAGGGCACAAGCAGGAGGGAAATGCTTTGTTTATAAAAGAGGAACAAACTGAGGCCCCACGAGATAGGTCACTTGTCTGGGATCATTTAAAAGGTCAGTAGCACAACCAGGTTGAAACCCCGGTCACACCTCCACTCAACTCACAGAGGAGGCTTCACGGCCGCCGACAGGCTTCTTTTCTGATCCTCCATCCCACCCTCCCCAGGCCAGGGGTCTCTCCACACGCGTCCGGGCTCGGGACTGCACAAAGATAGCTAAGAGAAAGTATGAGCGCTCAGAGCCCCCGAAGCCGAGTCCAGGCGTGCGACATTTGCGAGGAAGGAAAGACCACTCCGGAACGCGCGTGCGGGCTACGCGACGCGGTCTGAAGGCTTGAGGAGGGGCTGGCGGGGTCCATTTCGAACGAGTGGCGGCTGCGAGAACCGAACGCTCAGAAAAATTCCAAGGGGACTTGGAGGAAAGGGTTGCTCTAGAAGAGGCGTCTGAAGGCGAGGGCCCCGGCCGGAAGCCCACCCCCGAGTCTCGGTACCGCGGCCGGGGAGGTTCCTGTTACGCAGCAGGGGCGCGCTTCGAGCTGAACGTCCGGCGTTACGGCGGCCGGGGAAGCTCAAGAAACACGAAATGGGAAAGGACTCGAAGAATCGGCGAAGCCGCCAGGATGGCCTACGAGGCTCACATAAATGGCAGAGACGGGTTTGCTCGAGAAAGCCAAAGGAATGGAGCCTGTGGGAAACTCATACGCTGACGACAAACTCTGGGAGCTCAAAACACGGAGAAGGTCTCTCAGGTGAACACAAGCGCGCAGCAGAGACGAGGCGGAGTATGGTGGCCCGACGGGTTCTTTCATAGCCGGAAGCGACTCTTCCCGAGAGGCGTGGCTTAAGCTCTCTGGCCGGATACGGTAGCTGGCGAGTCCGGCGCAATGTGAAATCTCGCGCGAACGCACTGGCGCCGTCGGGGACGGGGCGGGGCTGGCGGCGGGGGCGGGGACCCGGAGCGGGAAGATGGCGGCGGCGCAGGAGGCGGACGGGGCCGGCAGCGCCGTGGTTGCGGCCGGGGGAGGCGGCTCCGGTCAGGTACGGAGGCCGAGAGGGGCCTGAGGGGTTCTTCCCCACCCGGGGGGCCTCCCACGGGGCGTGTCCTGCCCCTTTTCGCGGAAACCCGTGCACTGGGGGCTCCTTACCCAGAGGGACCTTGAGTACCGGGCCCAGGCGGGGCCGGGCAGTCCTGGAGGCCGGACAGTGCGGGGAGCGGGGGCCCTGTTGCACGCCGGGTCCCCTGCACGCTCGCGCTGGGCGGTCACCAGGCTCTGCTCGAGCTGGGAGACAGTGGCGCGGAGGGGCGCAGACTTAACACCCAAGCGCCCTGCTTCTCGACTCTGCGATTCCAGGCTCCGAGACCGTTCCAAAAGTGGACTGGCGTTTAGGGTCTCCCTTGCAGTGCCCGGGATGCGGGCAACAGTGGATTCACTGGGAGTTTTTTAGCTCTGGGGAAGTCAGGTAATCATCGTGGGTGAGGGTCCAGGCTGTGGAGGCCGACAGACCCACTTTACAGACGGGAATCCCAGGAAGAATGAGCCTGAAGCGCTTGCAGAAGGTCACCCAGGTTCGGTTTGGGATCTATTCCATGTAGAAGTTCCCAGACATTGCCGAGCCAGTGTGGTCAGAACTGCGGTGGGTGTGCTTTCAGCACAAACTAATCCATCGGGGGATTTGGTCGAGGTGCCAGTGACTTCTGATGCACTGCTGCCTCAACTAAACCAAAGCTGCAGAACATAATAGTTGAGGCATCCATCCTTCAGGCTTTTAGGGAATGGATGGAGTGACAGCGAGGTGCTGTCGACCCACCCACTGGGATGTCACTGACATGTGGGAGGCAGCACAGGGGAGAAGAGTGCAGGTTGAGACGGAAGGATGAAGCTGACTTTCTCTGTGACCTTGGGCAAGTTCCTTGTCTTGTTTGGGCTTTCATTTCTCCAGTGGTAGGTGGAGGGGTTCCACAGGATGGCCAGCCACGTGATGGGTCACAAAGATGGTTCCAGCCATGTCCCTGCCATCAGTGGAGTGGAAGAGAAGATTGACACGTAGAGAATTATAACCTTCAGTGACTAGGGTGGTGACATAAGTCTGTGTCAGCGACTGAGGGTGCCCAGAGGAGGGGCAAATAATATCACCTGGGGAGGACACCAGGATTTGATCTGTGTGATAGAGCCCAGCATGCCTGGTTCAGCATCTGTAACCAGGGCCTGGCCTGGGGGCAGCATCAGGAGATACTTGTTGATTTAGCTCTAGAGTGAAGACTCAGTCCTTGCCATCAGGTGTTTCCCAGTCTTGCGGAAGGAAGGTCTTTTCTTTCCTGAGTTTCTGTCGATTACTGGGTGGGGGGGATGGATCAGAGAGACTAGGGTTCAGGTTGCCCCGATTGCCAGGCTTCCAGGACCCCCAATTTTCTCTAGTCCCATCTCTGCTTAAAATCTTTCAAGATTTACTCCTTTGCCTTAAGGGTAAAGTACAAATTCTTTAGTAGATCAAGACCTTGAGTGATCTGAATTTTCTTGCGACTAGACAAAGATTTCTCAGCCTCAGCATTATTGACATTTTGGATTGGTTAAGTCTTGGTTGTGGAGGTCTGTTCCATGCATTGTAGGATGTTTAGCAGCACCCCTGGCCTCTACATACTAGATGTCAGTAGCACACATACTCCTTTACAGTTGTGGCAATGAAAAATGTCCCAAACGTTGCTAAGTGTCCCCTGGGGTGGGAGGAGAGCAAAATCACCCCTGTTTGAGAACCGCTGGATGAGAGGAGTGTCCAGCACTGTGAAGCTCCTTTATTTCCAGCAGTGTGCCTTGCTCTTTCCTCACTGCCTTTGCACACACTCCTCCCTTCTGTACCTGGTTGATCCTTACTAGCTCTGTACATCTCAGATGTTCCCTCCCCTAGGAAGCCCTCTCTGACCGTCTCAGACTAGGTCAGGGTTCCTATGGCCTCCTGGGCTCTCTTGTCCCAGCCATGGCCACTCTGGGTTCTATTGTCTGCCTGTCTCTTCCCCTGCACTGGGAGCCCTTGGAGGGCAGAACCAGGACTGTCTTGATCAACACTGTCCCCTACACTGCCCAGCTTGGGACCAGGCACAGAGCAGGTGCCCAGTGTTTGTGGAATGAACAGATTTTGAGGCAGAGGCTGGTCTGGGATGGAATTCCCACAGTGGATCAAGGCAGTCAGTGAGGATACCCTGGAAAGCCAATCTTCACACTCCCAGCCCAGCCTCATAGTCTCAGCTGTTTCTGGGCCCCTCAGCCAGTGGTTCTGTAGATTGTGTATGAGATTGGACATGTGGGTTCCAGAGGAAGAACTGTGTCTTAGTCACTACAATATCCATAGCCACCATACCCGCCATTCCCCCGCCACCAACCCAGGCCTGTGGGGGCCTAGCACAGAGTGGGTGGACCCTCAGCAGTCTCATGCTCCTACCATCCTGCTTCTCCAGCCAGGGGCTCAGACACAGGGCCTACAACCCTGCCCTTCATTCCTTCAGCTGATGTATACTGAGTCCCCACTCCATGTGAGGCCCCAGGCTAATGCTGGGGGCTACGGCTGTGAACAGAACAGAGTCCCTGCACTCTTGGAGCTCATGTTCTATTTAAGTGCTGGTGGGTGAGGATAGAAGAATGGACAGGACAACCGTTAATAAGATAAATATATGTAGCAGGTCAGATAGTGATAAGTGCCATGGACAGTAAAGTCTGGGAAGGGGATCGGAAGTGAGAGGTGGGTAAGAGGGTTAAAGTTTAAACAAGGGTAGTCTGGGAAGGCCTCTCTGAGGAGGTGACTTTTATTTGTTTTTTTTAAGATTTTGTTTACTTATCTGACAGAGAAAGCACAAGTAGGGGGAGCAGCAGGCAGAGGGAGAGGGTAAAGCAGGCTCCCTGTGGAGCAGGGAGCCTGATGCGGGACTCAGTCCCAAGACCCTGGGATGATGACCTGAGATGAAGGCAGACACTTAACCAACTGAGCCACCAAGACACTCCGACTTTTTTTTTTTTTTTAAAGATTGATTGATTGATTGATTGATTAGAGGGAGCTAGAGTGGGGTGAGGCAGAGAGAGGAAGAGAAAAACTAGCACACCCTGTACTCAGCACAGAGCCTGATGTGGGGCTCAATCCCACAACCTTGAGATTATAATCTGAGCCAAAACCAAGAGTCAGTCACTTAACCGATGCACCACCCAGGGGCCCCTGAGGAGGTGACATTTGAATGAAGACTTGAAGGAGATGAGGGAGGGAGGCATGCAGGTTTAAGGTGGTGGGGCAGGGAAGCCTCTCAGATAAAGGGAATGGCAAGTGCAAAGGCCCTGAGGCAACAGGTGCCCAACAATATGAAGGAACAGTGAGGGGGCCTTGTGGCTGAACCAAGTGAATGAGGGGAGAGGGGTGAGGGTAGAGAGGCAGGGGTCGGGGGATCAGATCAGGCCCAGACTTGGAAGCCAACATGAAGATTTCGCCTTTATTCCAAGGGAAGTGGGAGCCATGGGAGAGTTACCTTTCTTTTGACGTATGATAGATAATACAACATTCACTGTCGTCAGTATGGACTTCAGGGACTTTTCGTGCATTTGCAAAGTACAGCTATCACCACCATCTGGTCACCATTCCCTTAGAACATTCCAGTTCCCTTTTGCAGCCCCTTTGCCCCCAGCAAGGCTCCTTATTACTGAGTGGCATTCTACTGTGTAGATATACCACATTCATTCATCCAGGGGCATTTGGGTTGTTTCTGGCTATTACAAATAATGCCCCTGTGAACATTTGCTCATTAGCTTTCGTGTGTCCATATGTTCTTTTTCTTGGGTAGAGAACTAGGAGTGGGGCTGCTGATTTGTATGGCAGGTGCACATTTTTCACTTTTTATTTTTATTTATTTTATTTAAAAAATTTTTTAAAAGATTTTTTTATTTATTTGAGAGAGAAACAGTGCAAGTGAGGGGAGGGGCAGAAAGAGAGAGAGAGAGAGACAAGCAGACTCCCCACTGAGCAGGGAGCCTGACGTGGGGCTCCATCCTAGAAACCCTGAGATCATGACCTCAGCCAAAAGCAGGCACTCAACAACTGAATCACTCCAGAAGCCCCAAACATTTCACTTTTTAATTCCCTGCTGTGTTTTTCAAAGCCGTGGTTCCATTTCCCCATCATTTGTATACAACTGGTCAAGCTTCTGCACACCCTCGCCAACACTTGTGTTTATCCATCATTTTGATTGTGGCCAGCTTAGTGAAGTGGCTTCGCACTGCAGTTTCCATTAACGTTTCTGTGGGAGGGTTTCCATCCAGATTGTCCACCAGTGCAGGTTGGAGAACGGACCCAGGGGTCAATCAGACATGGGTGCAAATCTCGGCCTGGCCTCAGCTTCTGTTTTTTGACTCAGAATCAGCTCAGAGCTGCTGGAAACCCTCACTTGGCCCCCAGTGCTCCCGGGAGCAAAGCCAGCCCTGAATAAGGGGGCCCTGTGCCTGTCTCCGACCTTGCCTGCCAACCCTTTCCCTGAACCTGTCCCGCCCCCGGCGTGCCCTTCACCCAAATGTCAAAAATACCTCCTCAGGCAGGACTCTGACTGCCTAATCCAGAGTGGCTCCCTGTCCCCAACCCAGTAGCCATCATTGGCCCCTGCTTCTTTCCTCCAGAGCCACTTTTCCCACTTACCAGTTTGAATGATCCCATTGACTGTTCCATCGGTGTGTTTCCTTCTAGACCCTGAGCTCCAGGAAGGCAGGGCCCAGAGCTGTCTGGCCACTGCCTAGCACAGGCCCCGGTGTACAGTAGGTACTCAGGAAGTATGTATTTTTCAACACACAAAGGAAATATTTTCTGTCTATAACATACTGGTATTTTCACAACTTGGCCTCTGGGCCAGAGAGAAGAAGTGACGTGTCTAAGATCTCACAGCCAGGAACTGCAGAACACCAGAACCCCACCTTCTTTTTGAACCCCCCCCTTTTACCGTGGTGGCATCTTGTACAGTGGAGGATACAGGGACAAGCTCTTGCTGGTGAAGGGGACAGGAGATGACAAATGCCAGAGAGGGGTGGGCTTGGGGCTGTGGCTGGGGCAGGGCCTGGGCTCTGGAGGGGAGTGAGTTTGGGGGCCCTGGGTGCTGGGGGCAAGCCCTTCAGGGAGCACATGTTGATTTCACAGGTGTTTCCTGAGCCCCTGCTCTGTGCTGGGCAGTGCTTCTGCCCAATGGTGACCATGAAGTCCTGGTCCTGCCTCTTGAAGGCTGAGTGGTGAGGGGACAGAACTGGGAGGAGGAAGAGGAGAGGATCCAGGAACCAGCAGGTGCAAGGAGAGGGTGGGAAGAACTTCCCCATCTCAGGCCCTTCCTGACATCATGAGCTGCCCTGCTGCTGAGCTTCTGTTTCTGAGTGAAGATTCTTCTGGGAAGCCCTGCCTGACCTCCCTGACCTGCCCACCCCCCTGAGTCACCCAGATGAGTAGGTTAGCCCCACCGAGCCTCCACTTGCCCGGCTGCTGAATGGAATTGTTCATAGTTAGGGCCTCACATGGCAGTGTGTGCTGCGTTCCTCTGTTGTGGCTCACGCTCTGGCTGTGTTTTTCTGTGTCTGTCTCCTGCTGGATTAGGAGCCCCTGGAGGGACAGGCCCTGCACAGGGCTGGCCACAGAGGAGGCCTTAGGAGCTGTATGCCCAGGGAAGGACCTTTCAGACCAACCCAAGCCTTACAGAATCTGGTACTGGTCACCCTTGTGCATTGTCCTTAGGAGCCACCTTGCATCCTGGGCCCTGGCTTCAGGGAGCAATGTGGACAGTGTTCACCATCATACTGTCTCTCTCCTTCCTTTCTGTACTTCCTGCTTCTCTTACTGCCTCCTCTGCATTGTCCCCTTATTATATTGTAGGCCTCAGTGCCAGTGGTTCCTTCCTCCAGGGAGCCCTTTCTGACCTCCAGGCTGGACCAGATGCCCCCTATGGAATCATACATCCCCGCCCTGTCCATTCTGGATCATCCCTGTCTGGGAACTGTTTGGCTCCCCCACTGGACTGTGATCCCAAGGGGGGTAGCACAGGGCTGTCTTGGTCACCTCTGTGTCACTAGGACAGAGTAGGTTTTGGGGGAGTGTTTTTCACTTGAAGGAATAAGGTCCACCACCCTTCCTGGGTGATTTTATTCATCTGTTCTCCAAATATTGGACAGGGCTTTATCCTTAGCCCTGTGCTGGGCCTTGGCATGAGTGGTGCCTAAGACAGCCCCACCTCAGGTGGCACCCTCCCTCCTTACTATATAGTCTCTTTTTCCTGCAGGTGACCAGCAATGGCAGCATTGGGAGGGACCCGCCGGCGGAGACCCAGCCCCAGAACCCACCACCCCAGCCAGCACCCAACGCCTGGCAGGTCATCAAAGGCGTGCTGTTCAGGTGAGCAGATAATGGTGGGTTTTGTTCACTGAAAAAAATTCAAGTAAGGAAACCATAAAGAAGAAAAAGTCATTGGGGATGACCATCACCCTATTGGTAGAGATCTTTTTTCAATACAACAGAGTTTTTTTGTTGTTGTGGTGGTGGTGGTAAAATATACGGTTGTAGGTTTTTTGTTTTGTGTGTTAAGATTTTATTTTTTTAGGCTTCTGGGTAGCTCAGTCGGTTGAGCATCTACCTTCAGCTCAGGTTGTGATCCTGGGGTCCTGGCATTGAGCCCCACTTGAATTTTGAATTCCCTGCTCTGTGGGGAGCTTGCATCTCTCTCTGCCTGCAGCTCCCCTTGTTTGTACATGCATGCGTGTTCCTTCCCCCTTTTTCTGTCTCTATCAAATTAAAAAAATTTTTTTTTCTTTCTTTTTTTTTTAAAGCACTTCTTTTTTCTTTTTTTTTTAATTTTAAAGATTTTATTTATTTATTCATGAGAGACACAGAGAGAGAGAGAGGCAGAGACACAGGCAGAGGGAGAAGCAGGCTCCATGCAGGGAGCCCGATGTGGGACTCGATCCCGGGACTCCAGGATCATGCCCTGGGCTGAAGGCGGTGCTAAACCTTTGAGCCACCAGAGCTGCCCAAGAAAAAAAAAAAAAATTCTTAAAAAAAAAAAATAAATAAAAGGAATCCCATGCTTTACCAACTCAGCCAGCCAAGTGCCCCTAAAATGTACATTATTAAATTGCTAGGGATGCTGTAACAAGTAGCTTAGACTGGGGGGCTTAAGCAACCAGAAATTTATTTTCTTACAGTTCTGGAGTCTACAAGTGAGATCCAGGCATCAGTTATGTCTGGTTTCTTCTGAGGCCTCTGTTCTTGGCTTGTAGATGGCCATCTTCCTGTGTCCTTACATGGTCTTCCCACTGTGTGTGTCCGTGTCCTAATCTTTTATAAGAACACCAGCCTACCCTAGTGGCCTCACTTAGCTTTAATCACCTCTTTAAAGGCTGTATCTCCAAATACAGTCACTGAAGTACTCAGGGTTAGGACTTCAGCATACGAATTGTGGGGAGGGACTGGGACACACATAAACAGTTTAGGCATAACATATACATTACATAAAATCTTCCATTTTAAAACCTATTTTAAAGTGCATAGTTGTGCAACCATCACTACCATCCATCTCCAGAACTTTATTATGTTCCCAAACTGAAACTCTATGTCCATTAAACCGCTTAGGCCCCATTTGCCTTCCTCCCAGCCCTTGGCACCCACCGTTCTACTTTCCATCTCTGTGAACTTGACCGCTCTACATACCTCATAATAAGTGGAGTCATACAGGCTGTCTGTTTGTGCCTGGCTCGTGGTGATCTTTGTATGTGTGCATTCAAATGGCCATTGCTGGGCAGTGGGAGCACAGGGCCTGCCTTCCGGAATCCTGGCCTCTAAGTGAGGCCCTGGGGAGATGCCAGGTGGAGCAGGGCCGTATACCGGAGGCTAACTTCTGCCCTGCCGGCCTAGACCTGCCGACAGTTCCCTTCACTGTTCTGGGCCTTTTTTTTTGCCCATATGCCAAATGGACATTTCTTTATTTTTCCAGAGACGTATTTTAGCGAAATATTCAAGAGACAGGCTATGCATTTAAGCAGGCGCTTTTTCTCTTTATCAGCTATAAGGAATTCCATGGCAGAGTTGTTTGTTTATTAAAGTCTCATTTAAATTCCAGTTAGTTCATCTATAACAGTTTCAGGTGTACAATATAGTGAATCAATGCTTCATACATCACCTGGTGCTTGTCACAAGTGCACTCTTTCATCCACATCACCTGTTTCCCTCCTTCCCTGCACCCACCTCCCCTCTGCTGACCAGCAGTTTGCTCCCTGTAGTGAAGTCTGTTTCTTTGCTTATCTCTTTCTCCATCTCTTTTTTTTTCTTTCCTCGTTTGTTTTCTTATTTAAATTCCACATGTGAGTGAAAGCGTATGGTATTTGTTCTCTGACTTATTTCGCTTAGAATTGGACTCTAGCTCCATCGATGTCATGGCAAATGCCAATCTTTCATCTTTTTTTATGGCTGAGTAATATTCCATTGTGTATATATACCACATCTTTATCCATCCATCAGTTGATGGATGCTTGGGCTGCTTCCAAAATTGTGCTGTTGTAAATAATGCTTCTAAAAACATCGGGGTGTATGTATCCCCTTGAATCACTATTCTTGTATTCTTTGGATAAATACATAGCAGTGCAATTGCTGTGGCTCTATTTTTAACTTTTTGAGGAACCTCCATCCTGTTTTCCAGAGTGACTGCACCCATTTGCACTACCCCTTGTGGTACAGGAGGGAGCATCCCTTTTTCTCCACGTCCTCATGCTGCAGAGTTATTTAAAATAGTCATCCCCCTACTAGTACGTCCTAATGCGCTATGGCCTGCTACAAGGAGCCTGGGAAATGTGCTCTTTGTTCTGGGAAACTAAGCACCCTGCTGAAATCAGGAATGTTGTTAGGAAGAAGAGGGTGGTTTCGATGGGTCAACTACTTGTCTCTTCCAGTTTGTCTTACTTGTTTTGTTTCTAAATTTATAAGTAATACACACTTATTGTAGAAAGTAAATTCAAAGAATATCGATGTGTAGAAAGAAGAAAGTCACAAAGAAGTGTGATGGATTGGTGGCCATCCTGTAAGCACACACCTGCAGTTTGCCTTCAGGGAGATTGTATAAAGATGCTCATGGACGGTTGTTTAAACTGGAGAAAAACCCCAAACAGCCTGTTTGTCCAAACTGGAAGAGCTGTGTGTCCTGATTGGCCAATCATCCCTCTTGTGCCTGAGTTTCCACCTCAGAGTTCGGAATCCTGCCAGGTAGCTCACAGGTCACGAAAGGATGCCACGTGGTTCGTTTCATCTTGGGGGAGCAGGAGCTGGCACCCGCTCAGAGTTGGCCAGGGTCACTTTTGTTGTTAAATGTTAAAAAAAAAACCTTAGAAGATACAAAGAAAAACAACTGGGGGGGGGGGGGGAAGCCCACAATCCCAGAAACAGTCAGCAGTCATATTTTGGTGTGGGACAGGCCCACCTGCCTGATGTTCTCTAACAGTGTCACCCAGGATGTGGAGAGAAGCTGTGTAGGAAAGAGATTCCTTGCTGTTCTGCCCAGACTCTTCCCTATGGAGCCTCTGTTCCCTCACTCCTCTGTTCCACTCTTCCCTGCCCTTCCCCACCGTGTCCAGGAAAGACCTGGAATTTTCTTATCTATCAGTTTCTTTTTCTCATGCTCCAAGCAGCTCTAGATAAAGATTATTTTTATCTTTCCCTTCACTTTTACATAAGAGCAGCCTACTTTGCACAGTTCTGCACCTTGATTTTTTTTTTTTTTTCATTAACAATATATCTTAGAAATCTTTCCACATCAGTACATAAGGGCACTTCCTTCAAATAGACGTTTTTCATGGAGTCCCAGCTTAGGCTCATTTCCTTCCTTAGAACCAGACAGCACCAAACATCAGCCTGACTGGGTGCCTGGAAACCATCCCATCTGGCATTCTGGAAGTGGGGTTTGGGGTTGGTTCTCAGGGGCCTGTGAACTCTCCAAAGCTTCAGATAGATGGTGTGAGAATGGCCTTTTTCTGAGGAGAGGGGATGGAATCTGGTTCTCAACACCTCTTTGCATTTTACCAGTGGTTACCTGGTGTGCGGGATGGGATGATAACTGGGTGGGAGGGTTTTCATCTGTTTAACATTATTCTGAGCCCGTGAACATAGGGTCCCTAGGTGGGGTGGGAGAGAAGATTGAATGTCTCCTTTATTTGCTTATTAGTGCAGGAGGTAGAAAAGTATCAGGTGAGGGCCAGTCCCCCCTAGGCCTGTCCATAGGCTAGGGCTTCCTGGCCTGGGGTGTGTGGATGGAGAGGTGTGGCCATGTGCCCTCTGAGAGGATCCACAGAGCTGTGTGTGTACAGGTACACATAGGTGTTATTCAGGGGACCAGGGATCTGGAATCCTAAAATATGTCTAGTCAACTCAGCCTCGTTTCATACCCAGGGACCCAGCAGCCCAGAGTGGGTGGGACTCCTGCAGGCCACACTGAGCTAGGGCAGAGCTGCCAATGGGCATCCTTGCTCCCGCACTCTCCCTTGGCATATTTACTCAAATGGGAGCCTCTCTTGGGAGGTGGAGGGGTCCCCCGAGATTACCAGTTCCAGACCTTCCTCAGCCATGTGCGTCGGGGACATCTTGAGGAGGCAGCAGATGGCTCAGCTGGCCCATGACCCCTGAGACCCCAGACCTCAGGGTTCCATAGCTCCTACAGGCAGAGACAAGTCCCTGTGCCTGATCCTGCCCTGCAGTGTGGTTTGGGGCCCACCTACACTAGAATTCCCTTGTAGTGTTTTTACATTCCAAAGAGTTTGCCTTTTTCCTATGATGAAACTAATAATACCTAACACTTCTAAAGTACTTACTGAGTGTATACCAGGCTTCATTCTAGATAATGTATATTTATCATGGGTGCATATGTGTATGCATTTAGATACAGATATATATCCATGCATTTGATGATTATAAACAACCCTATGAGGTAGGTAGTGTCATCATCCCTATTTTAACTGTTGAGAAAACAGGCCTGGAGAGGTTAAGAGGTTAAGAGTCTTGCCTGTGGTTACACAGGTGGTGAGAGTCAGAGCTGGACTTCAGATCCAGGTATTGCAGCTTAGAGGCTGAGCATTTAATCTCTGCTATGTTGTTTTTCATATCTGTAATTAGTTAATACTTGTCTCATTTAATAATTACACAGTAGCATGTGTCTGAGAGACCTGAATTAACATAATAGAAGTTTTTGATTTTTCTCATGTGCTATTCTGGACTTAGACCAGAATTCTACAGTCTTCGGCAACCCAGATTCCTTCCTGCATTTTGTTCCACTGTCACTACGTTTTGCCCCTTATCTGCATGGCCTAGGATGGCTGCTGAAGATCCAGCCATCGCATCTGCATTCTAGTAGGGAAGAAGAAATCAAGGAGGCATCCTGTGTCTCTTTAAGGACACATCCAAAGCCCAGCACAATACAGTGTTTACGTTTTATTGGCCAAGACGTCACCCTGTGTCCACTCCTAGCGAGGCTGGAATTATTGTCTTTATTCTGGGTAGCCGGGATCCCTGGGTGGCGCAGCGGTTTGGTGCCTGCCTTTGGCCCAGGGCGCGATCCTGGAGACCCGGGATTGAATCCCACGTCGGGCTCCCGGTGCATGGAGCCTGCTTCTCCCTCTGCCTGTGTCTCTGCCTCTCTTTCTCTCTCTCTGTGACTATCATAAATAAATAAAAATTTAAAAAAATTTAAAAAAAATTCTGGGTAGCCAAGGGGTCCAGCTAAAATTTAGTTTTCCTTTTGAGAAAAAGGGGGAAGATGGATCTTGGGAAACATCTAGCAACCTGCTACAGTTTTGTTTGGGGGCTTTTCTTTTGTTCATTAAAAAGCAAGAAAGTTAAAAAAGAAAAACCTAAAGAAGAAAGTAAAAACCACTGAAGGATAACCATCATTCATCATTATCATATGATCCTTTTACATGTTGACTCATATAAATACTGGGTTTTGTTTGTTGTTGTTTTTTTAAGTAAGCTCTATGCCCAGTGTGGAGCCTGAACTCAGGAGCCTGAGATCAAGAGTCACATACTCCACCCACTGAGCCAGCCAGGCACTCCTGGGTTTTTTATTCGGAATTTTTTAAGGCAGTATTGTGTTTTGCAGTTTATTGTTTTTGCTTACCTGTATACCTTCTACTCCCTCAAACCAGGAAATCCGTTTGAAAGTCTGATGTGTATCATTTCATATCTTTTTCTGTTTTTATATCAGTGTAAAGGTGCAAATGCACGGTTTGGGGGGTATTTGGGTGGGTGTGTTTTTGTTTTAAGATTTTTTTTTTTTTAAAGATTTTATTTATTTATTCATGAGAGACACAGAGAAAGACAGAGGCAGAGATGCAGGCAGAGGAAGAAGTAGGCTCCATGCAGGGAGCCTGATGTGGGACTCGATCCCGGGTCTCCAGGATCACACCCTGAGCTGAAAGCAGTGCTAAACCGCTGAGCCACCTGGGCTGCCCTAAAACTAGTATTGATATGTTCTTAGTATATTCATTTTTACTAAGTTTTTCCAAGTTGTTTCCAACCGCAGTGCTGGTCTGAATAGCCTAGGCCAATATTGCTACAAATTGGGACTAATCCTTTACTTCCTGCCTGCTTCTCAAGTGTTCAATTGATTGGAAGTTCTAAAATGTTGCTCTCAAGGATGCCTGGGTGGCTCAGTGGTTAAACGTGTCTGCCTTTGGCTCAGGGCATGATCCTGGAATACCAGGATTGAGTCCCACATCGGGCTCCCTGCAGGGAGCCTGCTTCTCCCTCTGCCTGTGTCTCTGCCTCTTTCTGTGTCTCATGAATAAATAAATAAAATCTTTTAAAAAATAAATAAAATGTTGCTTTCAAAGGTGCTGTGCCTCTAAAATGCTGAGATTCCAGATTTTTGACTTTGAGATTCCAGGGGCCTGGCATATCAGGTTTCCTGCGTCCCAGGTTAGAAGGCCCATGCCCTGCAGCCCTGTGGCCACCAGGGGTTTTTGGAGGCCTCACGGGGCGGGGGGGTCTACGTGGAAATGGGGGCAGCACCCCGGACATGGCCTCTGGGGGCCTCTGGTCTTCCCACACCAGTGACTACCTGCTTAGGGGCCCTCCCTGCTTAGTTAGCAGCACTGGGTCATGCCCCACGCGTGCTATCAGAAGGAGGTCGGGTGGGCCCACGTCGGGAAGGAAAGGCTTGGGACTCACTGTGTGCCCTGCTTGCCTCCTCAGGATCTTCATCATCTGGGTCGTCAGCAGCTGGTTCCGCCGAGGGCCGGCCCCACAGGACCAGGCAGGCCCTGGAGGAGCCCCGCGCGTCGCCAGCCGCAACCTGTTCCCCAAAGACACTTTAATGGTAACTGCCAGCCCAGAGGCCAGACTCGGGAGACAGCCGTGTAGGGGAGGCTGTGAGGGAGTGACATAGGCAGTCAGGACAGACAGGTCCTTCATTGCCATTAGCTGGCCACAGGTCTGGACTTGAGGGACTCCAGCTCCATTCTCAGCCGATGGAGCCTGTATCACTTAAACAACACCCATAAGGAAAAAGTAAATTATTTGGGTTTTGTGGGGGAAGAGGGGCATCAGGGATTCCCCCCTTGTTTATAAACTGTTTTAAGGGCCCAGCCCTGGGATGTGAGTGAGGTAGGGATGGGGGTGCGGGGTGGGGCACCAGTAAAAAAAATAATAATAATAAAAATAAAAAAATAAAAACTGTTTTAACAGGGTCCTGATGTAATGTATTTCTAAAGTATGTTCAGGCCTTAAAAGTTGCAAAGGGAGAAAAAGAAAAGTTGCAAAAGGAGGTGTGCAGGGACGGGAAGGGATGAAGTTGGGGAGAGAGAGCGGGGAGCCAAGCAGAGGCAGCTGCCGAGAGTGAGAAGAGGGAGGTGTTTGTGTCCCATGGGGTCCCAAGGGGCCGAGGCTCGGGGTTCGGGAGCCCCTGCAAGAAGGGCCCAGACCCCAGTAATGGAGACTTCTCCCACCTTTCACTTCTCCGCAGCTCTGGGAACCCCGATTGCGTAGAATTCCAGGGTAGCGGGTGGTCACCACTGCTTGGAGCTGCTCTGTCATTGGACCTTTAGGGCTCTGTTCAGAGATGGCCACGGGGACTGGAGAAGGGAGGGCACTCTCTGAGGCCCGGCTTCTCCATTTGCCCTTGTTTGCAGGAGTCTGCTCACCCTCTTGCAGCTCTCCACTGTGCTCTAGCCATGAGCCTGTAGAGCTCTGACCAGGAAGGGGTCAGATAATTCAAGGAGACTTGATCCCTTCTGACCCCAAATTCTAACTTTTTTTTTTTTTTTTTTTTTTTTTAAGTAAAAACATGGGAGTTGGACTCCCTGAGTTGCATGCCCTACTGCCTGAGCCCATCAGACCGGCCCCAAATTGCAATTGGCAGGCCAGCCCTTCTTCAGTTGTGGGTTTGTTTCTTGTTTTTTTTTTGCTTTTTTTTTTTCCTCACGGACATAACAGACTCAGACCAGGACAGATGTGTAGGGTTTGAGAAAGGAGAAAATTTATTCCACCGGCAGGTATTCTTTACTAGCCCTGTGTCCGCTCCCTCCATGAAATCATTCACATGAGCGTGCCGACCACTTCCATGGCTCTCAGGCTGCTCTTTATCCATTGGCCTTCAGAGGCTGTCTGCAGCAGCCCTGAGCTCTACCCTCCCCTCTCCTCCTCGCAGAACCTGCACGTGTACATCTCAGAGCACGAGCACTTTACAGACTTCAATGCCACATCAGCACTCTTCTGGGAGCAGCATGACCTCGTGTATGGTGACTGGACCAGTGGCGAGAACTCAGATGGCTGCTATGAACACTTCGCTGAGCTGGACATTCCACAGGTGGGTTCAACTCCTGCCTCTGGCTCCAGGGCTGCACTTCTCACACTGAGGGGCCTTTCCTTGAACCAACTCCCAGCCCTGCAAACCTGAGTTGGGGCTCCCAGCCCGGTGCTGCCTGTGGTTCACATGCCCTATGACCACAGGGAGGCCCTGGAGGTCTCCAGGCCTTGGCTTCCCCATCTGAAAGGTGTGAATAGGGTTGGAATTGGCCTTGGATCCTTCCAGCTATCTCTAGGGTTGTGTAAACCTGTGCTTTAGGGGTAGCCCTGGTGGCGCAGCGGTTTAGCGCCGCCTGCAGCCCGGGGTGTGATCCTGGAGACCCGGGATCGAGTCCCACATCGGGCTTCCTGCATGGAGCCTGTTTCTCCCTCTGCCTGTGTCTCTGCCTCTCTCTCACTCTCTCTGAATGAATAAATAAATAAATCTTTAAAAAAAATAAACCTGTGCTTTAAACCCAGGAAAAATTAATAAGCAACCTTCGGGGGATGTCAGGCGGCTGGGTTTGTAGTAGTAGTTAATACTGATGAAGCACTTACTATGCATAGGGCACCAAGCTAGGCTGACTGGTGGGAGCCTACCCATGAAGTGGCAGCTATCCTTTACATTTGACTGACTGATAAGGAAACAGAGGCACAGAGAGCTTGGGGGACCTACAAGATCAGACATTGTGAGAGATTGGAGTTCAGGCTATCTGGCTTTGGACTCTCACAGCCCCAGGCTCAAATCCTGCCTCCTCCAGGAAGCCTTCCTTGACACTCAGGCTTAGGCAGTGGGCCGTCTCTGGGCTTCTGCATCCAAGCCTGTGCATAATGGGTTGTCAGTCCCGGGGCTGGTGTAGTTACCGCTGTGTGCCCAGCTCTGCCCAGCATGAGGCCAATACATCGGCCCATACACACATTAGTGAATATGATGAATCAGTGAATCAGTGGGTGTTGATATTTCTTTGGGCTCCCTTCTCATTCATTTCTCCCCAGCCTGTCTTCTCCTCGGCCCCTGGTGGGGAAAGGGCTTGTCTGCTCTGTGTGCCTGGAAGCAGAGTCTGGGCACCATCTTTATGAGGCAGGTGGGATAACTGTGCAGGGGCCAGCTCCACCAAGATCTCCAGCCCAGCCCCCAGAACCCTTCCTGAGACACCATCCCAGGAAGGCTGGGGGTGGGGGATGTGGCAAGTTGGATGATGAGAGCCATTCCCAAGCATGCCAGTCTAAGCCTCCTTCCCAGCTTTGGGGTGGGAGGTGGCCCAGTTGTGCCTGATTTTAATTTACTGTTTGCATTTCCCACACAGGGCCACAGGGGAAACCCCAAGTTTGGTCAGGAGCAAAGGAGCTTGGGGGGGTAGCAGAGCCCAGCTGGAGCTTTCCCTGGGGTTTCCACGGGAGAAGAAAGGCAGGCAGGGGAAACATCTTAGGATTGGCTCCTTGAGATGTTGGTGGGCTGTGGGTTAAAGGGGTGGTCTCCAACTGCGTGTACCCAATGTACCCTGTCCTGGGTGATTTAGGGAAGCTGAGTATATGAGTTAGATCAAGGGAGCGGGTAGAGTGTGGGCTTGAGATTGGCCAGTTTGCATATGAAAGGTGTGTTCAAAGGTAGGTGAGTTGTCTTTAGGAATGAGTAGCCCTGGAAGGGGCAGTCTCTCCCTAACCAGCTAAGGACCCTCCCCACCTGAAGATGTTAAAACAGTAAAAATACATAAAATATGATTAACGCAAAGGTGGGTTTAAAAGGCAGGGAAATGAGGGGGACACGGTGTGACCGAGGCAATCTGTTGTGCCTCGAGCTCAGACGGAGGCCTCACATTGGCCATCCCCCCAACCCAGGGCCTCAGGCAAGTGGCCGCCCTCTTGGGTTTCCTCGTCTGTAACAGGTGGGAGTGAGAGTAGTTCCCGTCCTGGGGAGACAGGAGGTGACAGACAGGCACAGGCAGCGCGGAGGACACAGATGGTGCGAGGCAGAACTGCACGGGAGCCCACAGACTGGGTTCAGATCCACTTATTCACCACATGTTACACAATCTCTCCATGTGAGGCCCAGCTGCGGCATCTGAAAGATGGGAGCAGTAATAGCACGGAAAGCATAAGGTTTATGTGGTTAGCTAGATAACTGAGAACCCCCTGGATTCAGTGCTTACCGTCTGCGGTTCCCGGAGCAGGGTCTGGGGCTCATTGTTTTACTGTTGACTGGGTTAGAACTGCTGGCGTTACTGAGCTCCTCCTGTGTGCCCAAGTGGCAGTGCTGGGTGCCCTCAGATAATCTTTCCACTGCTGTGCGTTCAGTGCTGGTTATCTGCATGGTGAGGGCAGACCCGAGGCCCAGCGAGGCGGAGCCTGGGGGGTCCCACAGCCCAGATGTGCTGTAGCCGGGACTCGTATCTGAGCAGCTCTGATATGAGCTGTCTGCTCTCCATCCCTCAGCCCCTCTGCCCACCCAAGCACTCGGTAATGGGAACCTGGGGGTGGTGAAGCTCCTGGGCCAGGTGCCACGAGGGAGTTCGGCATGTCCTTTTTTTCCCTATTGGCTTGCCTTGCAGAGTGTCCAACAGAATGGCTCCATCTACATCCACGTCTACTTCACCAAGAGTGGCTTCCACCCAGACCCCCGGCAGAAGGCCCTCTACCGCCGGCTCGCCACAGTCCACATGTCACGGAGTAAGCACTCCCGCTGTGCGGTCTACCCCCAGTGCCAGGTCCCCGAGGATAGGCAGGCAGCCCAAGCCCAGGGAGGCTGGGATCAAGCACCTCCCCCCCAACCTCTGCCTCTGTGGACACCTGTGAGCAGATGGGAGCAGAGTCAAAGAACAGGCAGAGAAAGGGACTTTTGAAAGGCAGGGGACAGTGTTTATAGAAGGGCGGGGCCGGCTTGTGCACACTGCCCCGCCTGGTCAAAGGAAACGCTTGAGAACAATCTGTGAACTAACAACAGAAGGAGTGAGGTTGTGGGGGGTGGGGGGGGGGTGGGGGGCAGGAGGACCTCTGGCCTTTGCTTCATCCACTATGATGTCTGTAAGTGCATCTGTGTTACCCCCTTGCATGCAAACGGGTGCTGCACAAATGTGCTACCCTTTGGGGGATTTTATGGGGAGATGCCTGGCTCCCCAGCTGCCTGTGTGGAGGATCCCATGTGAGTGTGCTGTGAGGGCCACACAGCCGGATGAGGTACCCCATTCTCATTCTGGCTGGCCACCCGGCTCTCATTGGCTGCCAACGAGTAGAATCCCAACGGTGAGAACAAACCCCAGGGATGGTGAGTGACCCTGAGAAGCCCTGGGTCAGGGCGAGCCACTTGGACTTCTGACATGGCCCAGTAGCGACCAGGGGTTTTCTCCACCTGGAGCGTCGTCTTCAATTTCATCTCTTCTTGCACACACGTGGTTCAGAATTCAAGTCATCTAACAAGACCGTGCAAGTCCTCAGGCTCCTGCTCACCTCTCTCTTGCTCCCCGTTCCCACTCCCCACAGCCAGCTGTCTTCAAGCTCCTGTAGCTGTTTCTCGAAGCTCCCCTAAACCAGGCGATACTGCAGTTTCTTGGTTTTTCTGTTTGGGTCATTTTCTCTGGACTTCCTACTCTGGAAGACAAAGGCCCAACACAGGACTAAGATTTTGAGATTAATAATCAGTGTTTAGGTGCTTTTGAGTACATGGCTTTATTTGCATTGGAGCCACGTGGTGAACATAGTTTTTTTCCCCTTCCTGTCCAACTTCTCGTTTTGTATGAGCTTAATCGTGGCTGTGGCCTTTTGCTCCCTCTTGGTGTCTTTGTCCTTGAGTCTGCTGTCTCCCGATTGGTAGCCCTGGGGATCTCTCGCCATATTTGAGTTTCAGCAGATCTAGAAACTCCCTCAGAAAGAATCCCACGCCCTTCTCACGATTCTCGTGTGCCCACCTCACTTTTATTTCATCGTGCCTGGAGATTTAGTTCAGATCCCTTGGCTGTTTCTGTGCAGGGCAGTAATAGGTATGCTTCTACTTGTGTGGGTTAGGCCTTTCCTAACTTTTGGGGGGACAAAAATATCCCAAAGGATGATGATATTTTCATCATTGCCCGTAGTGGGCCACACAAAGAGTTGGCGACCCTGTCTGAGCCTCCACGACTGATTTAAAAGTCCCTTCATGCGTGCTGAGCTCTGCTCTGTGAGTGTGTCTGTGGAATGTGATCCGTGGGATGTTCTGCCCGGCTGGCTTTCGTTAGCAGGATCTGGTGCAGGCAGAGGCAAGCAAAGGGAGTGGGGCTGGCGGGGGTAGTCTCCACAGTTGGGGCCCGTGAGCTTTATCAGGGGTCCGGGTTAAAAGTGGCTGAAGCCTCAGAGGTTACCTTGAATGTGACCCAGGAGAGCGGTTGCTCCCTCATCCCAGTTGCCCCTGATCAATACCAGCATTCTTTTTTGTGGTTCTGCCTTTGGTGAATGTGATCTGTATCAATGCGTGGGTTAAGGTCATGTCCATGGTCAGTGTGACACATGTTGGGGTGGTCGACAGAAAATCTGCAGCCCGTGGACCTGAAAAGCCCAGTGGGATCCTCCAGACCTCCCTCCCCAGTCTCACAGCTAGGACCCCTTGGAGCAGGGACTTGAAGGGCCTCAGAGCTGGCCACACACCAAGTCCAGAGGGAAGAATGAGAGTGTGGGATCAGAGAAGCCCCCTCTCTCCCCGAAAGGCTCTAGTCACTGCCTAGAGCAGCACAGTCCCATAGATATAGCACTAGCCACCAAAGTCCTTTATGCTTCCTAGTGGTCACGTTAGTGTTAGCGATAATTTTATTGAAGTCAACGTGTTGTAATTTCAACATGTGATCATGTAAAAAAATAGCGAGATATTTTACATTCTTCTTTGCATTAGGTTTTCAAGTCCAGTGTGTATTTTGCACTCACAACAGATCTTGGTTTGGACCAGCCACATTGTCAGTGTCCATAGCTTCACGTGCCCAGAGACTGGACTGGCTGGTGCAGTTCTAGAAGCTGTAACTCCAAGAAAAGGGGACTCTTCTCCCCCACAGAAGCCAGGTCCATCCCATGTTATAATCCAGTCTGAATGCCACCAAGTTGTAGAAGGTTCTCCACCCGAGCCAAAGCTTCTCTCCTCCTGGACTTGGGCTGGGCACAGCCACTCCCTTTCCTGGACAGCCTCTCCCAAGTGTGGAACAGCAGCAGAGCACGTCCCCCTGGAAGCTTTCCTCTAGGATGCCCACCCTCGGGTATTGCCTGTTCTCCCTGGACCTTGGGGCAAGGACTCAAATAACTACCATGATAGAAGCTGGGGGTGCCGTTCATGTTAACAGGAAGAGCAGCAGGTCCCGGATGGAAACCAAAAGCCAATTCCCAGAAGCATTTTTGAGCTTGAGCTCATCCATAGACTCCAAAAGCCCTGAGCCCTGGTTCTGAGTGGGTGGGAGGGACCCGGGCCCTGTGGTTTGTGGAAGTGTGATGGTCAGGGATTCTATCTGGCTGTGCTCTGGAGAGCAGAGCTACTTCACAGTGGTCCTGCCAAGAAGAGGTGGCACTTTGAACCCCATTCTCCAGAGGAGGGACTGAAGCCTAGGGAAGTGATGTAGCTCTCACCAGCGTCCCTTGGGGAGATAGAGCCAGGATGTGACCCCAGAGCCCCTGCTCTTGGCCAGCTCTCTTTCCCATTTCCCCATCTCTCCCTTTCACAGGGGCAGGATGGAGAAGTCACAAGAGGGGCAGGCTGTGGTTTGTCTTAGCATAAAGAAGACCTGAAAAGTACCAGGCTGGGGTGGATGAGGGGCAATGGGGTATAAGCAAGCACCAGCCTCTTTTTTCTGGCAAGTCTTAGCAGTCTTCTGGGCAGGGCGACAGGGAGCCTGTAGCTTACCTGGTCTCCAAAAGAGGAAGTGTGGTCCACTCCAGACTGGGGATTCACAGCCCCAAAATATTTCTCACATTGGTGGCTCAGGCCTTCTCCAGAATTGTCCGCAGCCTGCCCATCAATGTTCATGTGTTCTACTAGTTGTCAGTCCTGGGATTCTCAGTCTAGAGGAGGTGGACAGCAGACACACCAACCAATGGGGAGGCGAACTTGGGGCCGGGATAAAAAGTGGTGGGGGTGATAGAAACGGTGAGGAAGACGGCAGGACAGGCTCCTGGAGTGGGGTGGGCGGGGAAGCTGGTAGAAGAGGAGCATTTCACCAAGGACTGGAAGGCTATGAAGGAGCCAACCAGGAAGGTTCCAGCCATGGCGGATGCATACCAGGGAGATGGTGCAGCACCTCCAAAGGCCCAGGGTTGGCAGATTTGGGGAGAGAGGAGTGAGGTGCACAAAGGCAGGAGGTCGGTGGGGTCGTGGTGAGTGTTGCAAGAGCCCTGCTCAGGGGTTGGGAGCCTTCTGGGCTTCTGGAGCAGCAGGACATGAGCAGATACTTGGTTTAAAAGAACTGCTCTTGCCTCGTGGAGAGAACATCATGGGGGCAAGAGCGGCCACCAGGAGTCCAGTGAGGACTGTGGCCATCAGGAGGGGGACGTTTGTGGCTGGCCTGGTGTGGGGCCCTGGAGAGGTGGGAGGAGTGGTTGGATGCAAGGCTCGAGCCGGAGGGGCATCCCTGGAATTGCTGACAGGATGGATGGAGCAATTTCTGGAGAAGGAAGACTCCCAAGTTTTTGCCTGGGGTGGTTTGGCAGATGTTGGTGTCACTGCAAAGATGGGGAGGTAGACAGGATTAGGTTTGAGAAGGCAGTTCAGGCTTTCTGGCTCCCGTGTAACCCATTGTGGGGTCAAGAATGCAGCTAGGAGACCAGTGAGTGGCTGTTGGCGGCCAGAGGTCTGGTGTTTGGTGCCAGCAGGTCTCATGTCCACCCTCTCCCCACTACCCAACAGTGATCAACAAATACAAGCGGCGGCGATTTCAGAAAACCAAGAACCTGTTGACAGGAGAGACAGAAGCCGATCCAGAAATGATCAAGGTGAACATGAGCGGGGCTGTCAGCCCTTGAGGGAGTGTCTGGGCCCTTCGCAGCCCCCTGAGCTCCCCTCTGGCACTACTAGTGAGCCTCTGTAGCGGCTTGGTCAGGCTGCTCACCTCTCTGAGCCTGTTTCCTCTCTGGAAACCAGGTGAGGAATCAGAGCTACCTGTCAGGATGGGGAGGATTCCAGGCAAGGGTGTAGCAGCCAGCCCCTATGGAGCAGGTGCTCTGCACACCACGCACGCACGCACTTAGATGCTCCGCATCAGAGGATCCTGTCAAGAGGATCCTGTCACTATTCCCATTTGTAGACAAGGAGACTTGCCCCAGGATTCACACCCAGGCAGCCAGGCCCCAGAATCCAGGCTCAGCCTGATAAAGAGTCAACAGCTGATAATGTGACTCTAGCAGGAATATTCTCTGGCAGGCTGGGGTGTTTAACCAGTGGTGAGCACCAGGAGCTTTCCTTTCTCCACAAGGAAGAGAGGGACGGGGGCGGGAGGCAAAGGAGGGATAGGGGGATGATCCCCAAGTGTGGAGGCTGAGTGTGGGCCTCACATCCATGTTGTTACGAGGCCAGGCTTTGCAGCCTGGCATTATGACCCCAACCACACCCTCATGCCTCAGTTTCCTGCTCTGTTAGGTGGCTGGGGAGGGGGGATCCAGAGCAGTGAGTCAGGAGGAAGGAAGACTGTAAAGGCTGGCATGGGGGGTCATCTGGGGTAAGCCTTTGGCCAGTGGTCACTGTGGTAGTTGCTCTTCTGCTGTCTCAAATGTCACGGAAGCCCTCAGAAGGAAGTAGGCAGATGCCTCCGAGGCCTACCTCTCCAACCCCATCTCACCCCATCTTCCCTCAGAGGGCCGAGGACTATGGTCCCGTGGAGGTCATCTCCCACTGGCACCCCAACATCACCATCAATATTGTGGACGACCACACGCCGTGGGTGAAGGGCAGTGTGCCTCCTCCTCTGGACCAGTGTGAGCCCCCAGCCCCCTTGAGCCCCAGCCCCGGCTGTTTTCCTTGTTTCCCGGGCCCCAGCTCCCTGAGAGATCTGACTGGGATCTGACCACTCTCAGGCTCCGTCCCCGCCTCCCCCAGCACTCCCGTTTCCTTCCTGTACCTCCTGGTGATCCCAGCACTGACCACCTGTGTGCCCAAACCAGTCTTCTGGCAAGTGTCATCAACCCATGAGTTGTGGCCAACTTTGGAAGTCAGGATGGCATTGCTTAAAAACCCAGATTTCTGACTTCTTTTATAAAACCCTGATATGTGGTAATCGCAGGCAGCTGTGGGTTGAGGCTGAGCCACAGATGTCCCCTTCAGGTGAGGCCTGCCCAGCCCTTTCTACTCTGTCCAGCTACTCGTGTAGCCGAGAAGTGTACCCTGTTCCCTGGTCTCTGTCAGAGGTCCCTTTAGGCATCTGAATCTGCCACCTTTGTCATTGGAGGCCCAAGGGATCTTTCCACCCTCTGGGGTGCCAGCGGCCCGCAGCCCAGGCTTAGCAGTGCCCCTGCCCCACATGCCCGCAGATGTGAAGTTCGATGCCGTGAGTGGTGACTACTACCCCATCATCTACTTCAACGACTACTGGAACCTGCAGAAGGACTACTACCCCATCAATGAGAGCCTGGCCAGCCTGCCGCTCCGTGTCTCCTTCTGCCCACTCTCGCTCTGGCGCTGGCAGCTCTATGCCGCCCAGAGCACCAAGTCGCCCTGGAACTTCCTGGGTGACGAACTATATGAGCAGTCAGACGAGGAGCAGGACTCGGTGAAGGTGAGGCAGGATGGGGGTTTTCCACCACGTTCTTGGACTGCAGGAGGGGAAGGGGAAGTGGGCCCACTAGCAGCTTGGGGACCTCCAGCCCCAGCTCCCTACCCAGTTTCACAACCTCCGGGGCCCCATCCCTGCAGCAGGTCCTGGCTGGCTCTGGGGGTCCTGCTCCGAGGCTTCTGTGGGCCTCCTTGTTATCCTGTCACAGCTTTTCTGTCAGCTCAGCCAGGCCTTTTCAGGTCTGGACCTACACCCTGGCCCCTGCGACAGCCTGGCTCCCTGACCCTGGGCTCTGTGTCTCTGCTCCCTCTCACTGCATCCTTGGACATCTGCCTTTGTTTCCACCTTTCTTTTGGCCTGCGTCCATGACCTGGGGACTTGGCTGTGCCTCCCTGGGCTTGTCTTCAGTGTTGAGTTTCCAGTCCTCACCCCAAACTGTCCCTTCATCTGTCTCAGTCACCCTGCTTCTCGCCCCATTGCTGTCCCTCTACCCCCCACCCATCTGTGCATCCTGACTCTCCTGTTGGCTGGCGTACTCTCTCCTTCCCTGGGGCACCCCCCAGGGCTCAGGTCCTCTGGGGTCCAGGGGAAGGAGAAGGAGAGCAGGGCCGGCTGATGAAGGTGCTGCCGTGGTCCCCACTGGGAAAGGGCACAGCCGTGCTTACAGGACTTGCCCCCACCCCCACCCCCAGGTTGCACTCCTAGAGACCAACCCCTACCTGCTGGCGCTCACCATCATCGTGTCCATCGTCCACAGTGTCTTTGAGTTCCTGGCCTTCAAGAACGGTAGGGTGGGACCCTGGGGCCTATGGGAGGTTATGGGGAGCTGGGGATAGGAGGGGGTGTGGCAGGGGTAGGGCCTATCCCTTCCCTATTTCCCTCCTTCCCCATAGGTTCTCCCTCTACATGGGATGTCTCAGCCCTGCTCTCCAGAGACCTGAGGAGCTGGGGAGGGTAATGGCCCCAAAACTCCCAGCCCAGAAACTCCCGTCCAGCGGGTGTGGTGCTGGGGAAGGAGCTGGCCTGCTGCTCCGGCAGAGGCCGGGATGGTACCACCAGGAAGCAGGGCTGGGGAACTCCAGGCTGGAATCAGGGAAGCCCCAGAACTGCTCCTGCTGCCCTGCACAGCAGGCTTTTTGTTGGGGAGGCCCCCTGAGGCTGAGTGGATGGGGCCTACCTGAGTGGGAAGGCGACAGCCCTGTCGCCAGAAGGCCCCTAGTTCCAAAGGCCAGCAGTGCTGATGGCCAGCGTTTGAGGGGGTGCTGGCCAAGTTGTTAGCACCCTCATTGATTAGCTTATTGAGTCCCCACAGCTCCAGCCCCATGAGGAAGCCTATCATTACCTCCGTGCTTATAGGTGAGGAAGTGGAGGCTCAGGGAGGTTAAGTAACTTGCCCACAGTCACGCAGCTCTCAAGTGACAGAGCCAGGATTTGGACCCAGGCGGGGGATCCAACATCCACTTTCATCCCCTGGGCTGTGTGAGCCACTCCTTCCTTTCTTCCCTAGAGAGGCCACCGTCTGAGGGAGGCCAGCTGCTCTACAGCTTGTGCAAGCAGCAGTGCTAACGGATATTATTAAGACAACGCTGCCACGATTGAGTGTTACCTTCTAGGAGTTAATAACATCCAAATTGGATAGTAGGTGGTGGCGACCACCACCGGTAGGGAGGGAGGTCCCTAGCTGTGCTGTCCGGAGCGCTCACGGTACCTGGCCACACTCAGGCTCACAGACTTCCTGCTTGCTTACAATTGGGGCGTCTACCGTCCCTCTTCCTCACAAGAAAGGAAGGTACAGAGGGTCTGGTCACTCACCCACAGTGACCAAGGGGGGGGACATGGGCCATGAGCTCCTTTACACTCCCTGCTTGTTGCCTCCCTGGTCTGAGGCGGGACTCCGATCTACCCACCTCCAGTGGAAGTCCATCTCCTGATACGTTCTTCGCAGTCAGGACTGGGTGGGGGGGCGTTTTATGAGTGTCCCCCTCGGGTCTCCTCAGGCCCTAATGGTCTGATGGGGGGTGGGGCAAGCCTGCTGAGTGTGCCAGAGCTCTGGAATAGGAATCCAGGTGGGTGCACAGCCTCACCACCAATGCAGAGGCAACTCTGTGTGACCCTGGGTCTGGCTTCACTTCTGTGGGCAGGTATTGTGGTGGGTCACTTCCTGTGGCTGCAGGTGTTAGTGCTATTACCCACTTTGGCCCATGAGAGACCAGGGTGAGGAGAGGGGCTGCCTGGCCCTGTGGGTAGGGGTCCATGAGGGACACTTGGAAGGAGCTCTGGTTGGGGACCAGAGCCAGGCCCTTGTCTGCACGTGTCTGAGGTCCTTCAGGGTTTCAGGGTGGTGGGCTGAAGGAGCTGGTCTCGAAGTGCATGTCACAGAGCCTCCTGCCCAGGGGAGGCAGCATGGCACCAGGTGGACAGCATAGGTCTGGTGTCATGTAGACCTGGCTCCCATCCAGGACAGGCTGTGTGGCCTGAGGAGTGGGGCTTCCCTGACCAGCCCTAGCACCTGGTGTGTGGTGAGCACCAGGACATGGCAGTGATCACGGTCACCATCACTGCCACCCTGTGCCCCACAGGGCGGGTGGTCCTGCCTTTCTGCTGCTCTGCGTGGTGCCCATGAGGCAGAGACTCTTCGTGGGACGGGAGGGTGTGGGCACCCCTCTGCCTTGGCAGACCCAACGCCACTGTGGCACATTGGGGTGGGGTGAAGGGTATGAGGAGGATGGGTTGTGGATAGCCTTGCACACCGATGCAGAGCCAGTGGGAGCTGCAGGAGGGACTCTACAGTCTCTCAGTATCCCCCACCTTTGTGCAGATATCCAGTTCTGGAACAGCCGGCAGTCTCTGGAGGGCCTGTCTGTGCGCTCTGTCTTCTTCGGCGTCTTTCAGTCTTTCGTGGTCCTTCTCTATATCCTGGACAACGAGACAAATTTCGTGGTCCAGGTCAGCGTCTTCATCGGGGTCCTCATCGACCTCTGGAAGATCACCAAGGTCATGGACGTCCGGGTAAGGCCAGGCCACTGTGCGGACCTAGGGGCTGCCGGCTTTGGGATGGGGGTTGTCTGCCCCAGCTGGCCCCTGGAGCTGGCCCCTGGGGGTTTCCTAATGCCTGTTGCGCTCCCAGGACCAAGGGGATTTTTGCACCAGGGGATTTCTTGGGTCACACGTGGGGCAGGGGAACTGGGAACAGTGAGGAAGGGCAGGGGCCAGAGCTGGCCTGGGGGTGGGAGCCAGTGTGGCAGCCGACCACGGCCTCCCTCCCTGTCTGCAGCTGGACCGGGAGCAGAAGGTGGCGGGGCTCTTCCCCCGCCCGACCTTCAAAGACAAGTCCACGTACATCGAGTCCTCGACCAAAGTGTATGATGATGTGAGTGTCCCCCAAGTGGGCCCCTGGGAGGCTCTCCAAGCACCCATGCTCTCCGGGAGCAGGAGATGGGCAGCGGGTGGGGTCCAGGCCCTCTGCCTGCTGATGAGGGGCCCATCCGTTCTTTATGGCCTGTGTCACACCCTCCAGGGTTCCGCGCCTGCCACGTATGCTTCCTCTCCAAGCCCAGAGTTCCCAGGGCCACCTGGAAATTCCCCTGGCCTGGCCTGCCAGACCAGGTGTGGGGGGGTGAGGGTGGGGAGCAGGGGTGACAGGTGGGGCCCAAGCAGCTGGGTGCCAGCCCCACCCTGTGCCCTACAGATGGCGTTCCGGTACCTGTCATGGATCCTTTTCCCGCTCCTGGGCTGCTACGCTGTCTACAGCCTCCTGTACCTGGAGCACAAGGGCTGGTACTCCTGGGTGCTCAGCATGCTATATGGCTTCCTGCTGACCTTCGGTGAGCAGCCCCCTGCCATGCTCGGCACCCCTACTTGGGGCAGACTCAGTACACGTTCCTGGGTCCCGTGCTGGGCCATGTAGGGCACCAGCAGCGGTCCAATCAGCCTGGCCCTGCCCTCCTGATGCTCGTGGTCCAGTGTGGGAGAGACTCACCCCCAGACAGGGACAACCCAGGGTGGGTGGAGGTGGCCTGTCAGGACCCTCAAAGGGGTGCCTGGTCCAGTCTGGGGGTCAGGGAGGACTTCCAGGAGGCCTGTGCTCAGTGTGGTTCAGTCTTGGTCCTCAGGGGCCCCTTCCGAGTAAATAAGCAGATAGACGAGTCACGGCACATGGCAAGTGCCATGAGGGGCTGAAGTTAATGGGGTTGGGGGGACCTCTCTCAGGAGATGGTGTGTAAGCTGAGCCCTGAAAGATGCCCAGGGGCCGGAGTGGGGGAGGGGAGCAGCGAGGAGACCAGGGTGGCTGGAGAAGAATGAGGAGAGAGCAGAAGTGCTGTCAGAGAGGTCAAGGGTCAGGGCACCCCTTCCTCTGCTCATGGGGGTCCTTCTGTCATCACTGCAGGCTTCATCACCATGACCCCCCAGCTCTTCATCAACTACAAGCTCAAGTCTGTGGCCCACCTGCCCTGGCGCATGCTCACTTACAAGGCCCTCAACACCTTCATCGATGACCTGTTTGCCTTTGTCATCAAGATGCCTGTCATGTACCGGATCGGCTGCCTGCGGGACGGTGAGGTCCAGTGGCCGGGAGGGAGGCTGGGCAGGAGGCTGCTGCCACAGCCAGACACAGCGAGGGTCTTGGCCCGAGGGAGGTGCCACGGCGCTGGCGTACGGGCTCAGTCTAGGGGTGCCAGATGGGCCTGTTCCCCTTACACTGCCCCCCTCCCCCACCCTCAGATGTGGTCTTCTTCATCTACCTCTACCAACGGTGGATCTATCGCGTCGACCCCACGCGGGTGAATGAGTTTGGCATGAGTGGCGAGGCCCCGACAGCAGCCGCCCCTGTGGCCGAGGCCCCAACAGCAGCAGGGGCCCTCCCACCCCCACCCGCCCCAGCCCCTGCCACAACCACCGCCGCAGCCGCCAGGGAGGAGGCCTCCACGCCCCTGCCCGCCAAGCCCACCCAGGGGGCCAGCTCTGCCACCGAGCCCCAGGAAGCCCCTCCAAAGCCAGCAGAGGACAAGAAAAGGGATTAGCCGCCCCTGGTCCTCCTCTTCCGCTCCGGCTCCTGGTGACCACCACCCCTGCTGCCCCGGCCCCCTTGCCTCCCCTTCCTGTCGCTCTTTCCCTGGACAGATGGGGCCAGGGCGGCAGGAGGCCCCCCTCGGGGCAGAGCCCAGTATGTGTTGTGGGGGCCGGGGCAGGCCAGGGCACGTTGTTTGTGGAGGCGCCGTCTGTCCGTATGTTCCTCTGTGTTTCTAGCCATCTCGCCCTGCCAGCCCAACACTATTGGGAATCATGGTGAAGCCGATGTGGCGCTGCCGGGGTGGGGGGCCAGGCGGGGGAGCGGCTGGGGCCCCTCTGTGGGATGCCCACGGCCATCCATTATCTTGTCCCTTGTCCCCCAGCCACGCCCCTCCTCCCAGACCACCACCCTTTAACACAGTCTGGATTTAATAAATTCATATGGGTGTTTAACTTAAACTCAGCAATCCCCCCCTTGTGCCTGCCTTCCTCCACCACCTGGAGGGTAGCTTTACTGGGGTGCGGGTGGCTCTCATGGGTCTGTGAGAAAGACCCGCACGTTGCAGGACACAGTCAAGTGGGTCTCACCGCCAGGCCTCTTCCCTCCACTCTCTCCCCCTCCTAGCAGCCCTCCGAGGGGCTTCTGTAACTGTCCCCATTTCACAGATGGGAAGCTGTTTGCTGTGACTATATTGTACCTGTGTTCTTACCACAAGGCTGCTTCGACTGTGCCCACTGGCTGTCTCCTGGCCTCACACTGCCAGGCAGGGCAGCAGCACAGGCCTGCCTCCTGAGTAGATACCCACTGTCCTTAGAAGTTCCCATCAGACTAACTCGTTTAACGGTCCCCACACCCTGGACACACCACCTCACCTCTCTGGGCCTATGAGCTCTCCGACTAGGGTTGTGGTAGGGGTATGGGGGTGAATCCTTGCTCAGAGTGGTATGCCTGGCTGTAGTGCTGTGTAGCTGTTGGGTGACAGCATCCTCAGGGTTGCCTGCCCCAAGGACCCAGCCAAGATCTTAGATCATGGCACGTGTGTCTTCCCAAGTACTTGGGTACTAGGACTGTTGACCCACCTTTATAGACAAGGGCATGGTCTCTGGGTGTCCCTGTGCTCCAAGGGGCTGGGACCCTACATTTCCAGGTTTACTGTTTTGGGAGGTGGCCTCATTGAAACTGTAGGGAGAGGAAGCCCCAGGGCCGAGGACCACACCAGGCTCCACCTGCCACCCTGCCCTGCAGAGCCCGGCGGGGAATCTATGAGGTCCCAGGAGATGTTAGCACCCTCAGAGCCCCCTGTGTACACATATGGGACAGCAGGCTCCTCTTCTCCTCGGACAGCCACGGACCCGTTCCACTCCCTCCCCTGCCCTATCTCATTTCATAGTTGCCAGTGCCCTGGGAGAAAGCCTGGGCTCCCCTGCAGGGCTTTTGTCCCAAAACTCTGGAAACCAATGAGGCTCTCAGGCCACCTGGACTCACTGGCCTCCCCCCTACAGGCACACGCCCAAGATTTTGGCAAGGCCCATCAGCTGTAAACACCCCCCTCCCCCCCAATTACTCAGGAGTCACCTCTTCACTTCCCCTGAGGCTACCTGGTCCAGGCTGTTCCTTGTTCTCCTGCCCTGCCCCCCTCCCTTTTGCTCAGCAGCCAGGGGGTTTTCTAAAGCACAAACCTGACCCTACTGGTCTGTGCTCAGAATCTCTGATGGTTCCTGTTACCCTTGTGAGAAGAGCCCAGGCCCCTACCTAATGAGCGAGACCTTGAGGGAATGGGACTTGACCCCCACAGCCTGATGCATCTTCCCTGCTTTAACTTGCCATGATCTCTTACCTTCTGGCTATAGACCCTGCTTTTCCCTTCCCTGGGACATGCCCTCAGATACACAACTTATATCTTACCCTGTGCATCCTCCACATTGCGGTTCCAATGTCTCTTCTTCCAGGAAGTCCTCCCTGGCCACCTGATCTGGGGCCTCCAGTTCCCTGGGCTCTCACACCCCTGATCTGGGACCTCCAGTTCCTAGCTTTCACACCCACTATGGGTCATCACTGCCTGGAGACAGGTTATTCACTGGACCAAGCCTTGTGAAGACAGAGCCAGCGCTGTCTTGCTCACTGGTTTGTGCTCCAGGAATGTTTGCTGAGCATATGTTTGTGCGCTCCTGACTTTCACAGACCCAGACACATCAGAAGTGGAGACCTTGATGGGGCTTGCATTAACAAACTGGGAGGGAAACTGACATGCAATAAATCCACAAATTTTTCCTGAGCCCCTCCCCTGCACATTGCCCTAAGCTGGGGGGCTTCTGTTTATTTTTATTTTTTTGTTTTGGTTTATTATTTTTTGTGTATTTTTTTATTGGAGTTCTATTTGCCAACATATAGTATAACACAGCAGAGACCAAGAAAGCCCCAGGCCTGCCCTCCAGGGGCTCGGAGCCAAGCAGAAGCCCTGAGTGCTGAGGATTTCTTACCTATCCTAGCTATTCACCTAATACAGTTGTGAGGCCCAACGTTTGCAAGGGACAAGAGGACATCAGGTGGGCTCCTGGTCGTGTTGCAGGAGCCACAATTCGATGTTCCTTATCATGAGCCAAACTCATGTCTCAGGGTTGTTTGTAGTTTGCTTCATCTATTAAATATATGTAACTCAATGTCCCCTATCACCTTACAGGCCAGCTTTTTCCCATCCTGTCCAATTCTTCTCTAGTGGTCACCCCAGCCTTCTTGTTCCCTGAACATGCCATATGTGTTCCTACCCCGGGGCCTTTGCACTTGCTGTTCCCTGTGCCTTGCACACTTCCCTGGATAGCCACATAGATCTTTCATCATTTCAACTCTGCTCCGTTTCATCTCAGGCCTTCCCTGAACATCCTCACCCAAACAGTGCCCTCCAAACCCAATCCATATATCCTGCTTTATTCTGTAATGCCACCATCACCACCAGACATAAATATTTGTGTCTCTTTTTCCACCTGTCTCCTCTGCCTTGGATTTCAGTTCCATGTGATGGCAGGGGCTTTTGTTGGGTTCCCTGCTTTTGGAACAGGGCCCAGCACATGCAAGAGCTATATGCAAATGTCAACTATTTTTAGTATCTTAATCCTCACAACTATCATAAGACCCATTTTACAGATGAGGAAACCGAGGCTCAGAGAGATGAAGTCAGTTGCCTGAGGTCAGACGGCTGGTAAGTAGGAGACCTACGATTTGAACCCAGACAGCCTGATTCTGGACCCTCCCATCATAACTTCTCTTGCAATACTCTTGTTGAATGCAGACTAGAGCCTGCAGGCCAAATCCTGCTTTTTCTAGTATTTGTGTGATTTTTACATGTTTAAGTGGTTGAAAAAAAGAATCTCAAGAGAAAGATTTCACTTCACATGAAAATTATACAAAATCCAGATTTCAATGTCCACAAAATAATGTTTTATTGGAACACGGCCATGCTCTGTTTCCATGCTGCCTTTGGCCGCTTTTTGTGGAAAAAGTTTGCTTGATATTTCACTCTACGGCAGTAGCTCTCCAGCTTAAGCTTGAGCTATCCGCATCACCTGAACGGCCGAGGGCCACACTTTGAGACTGCTGCTGCACATGATTCTGCTTCCTACAAGCAGGCACCAGGCCTGATATGGTGAGTGCTGTGACCTGATGCCCAGTGCGGACCCTGGCACACAGCAGGTGCTCAATGAGTGTATGTTGAATGAATCAATACATCCGTGTGGGTCATGGAGAAAAGAGGTGGAATTTTTACAGCAGCAGACACAGGATGCCAAACCTTGGCTCTGTGGTCTGAGAGTGCTGGGCATCCAAGTTAGGACCTGATGGTCAACTAGTCATTCTCAGGGATAGTGAAGGCCTAGGAATGTGACCTCACCAGAGGGCTGCCCTGCTTTGCACCTCAATCTCCTCCTCTCTGCAATAATCCTAATTTGACACAGGTGCAAACTGGGAGGCATCTGTGAGGTGCCCTGGTGAGAGCCCTTTGCTCAGGGGCCCTGCCTACCGCTCAGCATGTATACTGGGGGCTCCATCGTTAACGCTGGCACACTGAGTTATGGAACCCTCGAGCTGAAAGTCTTCCGGGCTATTAGGAAATTACGTGGGGCAGTGGGGCAGGAATAAAACATCCATTAACTCAAACATTGGACATCTACCGTGCTCCAAGGGCTGTTCCAGGCTCTAGGGTTAGAGCAAGGAACAAAACAGACAAATCCTAAAACTGGTATTCTAGCCATAAACTTTTTAAGTATCTTCAATCCCAATTTACAGTTAAAGAAACTGAAGCATAGGGAGAGACTAGTTTTCCTAAAGATCATTAGTACCAATGGCAGCGGAGCCCTGGCAACCTCCTGATCCGCAGCTTCCCTTACAGCCAGAGAACAGCAGGTTCAGCTACCGCTGGTGGACCTGGGGGGGCGGGCCTCAATTTCCAGACTTGCTCCACGGGTAGGACGTGAGTGGCCCTAAGCAAGCCTCAGTTGTCTCCGCCAGAGCAATGGGCAGCGGCGCGGGTCCAGCCCCTCGCGTGCGCCCGGCCTCCTCTTCCCGGCCGGCCCCACCCCCGCAACCACGTGACGCGTGGGGGTTTTCCCGTTCCCCTAGCGTGACGTCATGATGGGGTGCGGGCCAATGGGCGCGCAGGCCGGCGGCGCCGGGGAATTCCGCCGCCCCGCCCCCGCCCGCCGCCCGCCCGGCCCGGCCCTGCGCCCCCCGCAGCCCCGGGCGCCGCGCTTCCAGCCCGGCCTGCGGCCCCAGCCCCTGCGCCGCTCGTCCGACCGGCGATCGTCCTCGGGACAGTGCCTCCTGGCCGCCCGGCCTGCCGGCGTGTGTTTTGATCTGCGCCGGCCTCCGGGCCGTCCGTCCCCACTGGTCGGGCCATGCCGAGCCGCCGCGTCGCCAGACCGTCCGCTGCGCCGGAGCTGGGGGCCTTGGGTAAGCGGGACTCGGGTTCAGGAGAGGAGTCTGGGGAGGAACTGGAGATGCGGGGGCTCGGGGGGTCCCGGAGTAGTCTGCGGGTTCCTACAGGAGCCTAGGGGTTTGGGGGGGCGAGGCTGAGGGTCCCAGGGAAACTGTATTAGAGGGAAGGAAGGAGGCAGAGGATAGTGACGGGGTCCAGCCCAAGGTAAGAGGGAGGCGTCCCACTACAGAGTGAGAAGGGGGCGGGGCCTGACCCTGAGGCAAAGGGGGAGGCGGGGCCCGACTCGGAGAGGGAGGGGCGGGGCCTGGCTCCGAGGGGGCGGAGTGGGAGCCGCTCCTGCGGGGGTGTGGGCGTGGCCAGACTCGGAGTCGGAGCTGAGGGTCCTGGCTCACCGGGGGGGCGGGGCCTGACTGAGAGAGAGATGGGGGCGGAGCCTAACTCCAAGAAGGAAGCGAGGGGCGACTCCGAGTAAGCGGGAGGGGCCTGACTCTGGCAGGGAAAAGGGGGAGGGCTTGTTCCGAAAAAAGAAGGGCGGGGCCTGACTCTGAGAAGAAAGAGGGGCTGGGGCTTGCTTCAGGAGCCAGGTGGCAGGGTCTGGGGGAGAAGGAGACGGCCTGACGCCGAAAAAGTGAAGGGGTAGGGTCGACCCTGAGAGAAAGGACGGGCGCGGGCTTTCCTAAGTGAAGCTGAGAAGGGCTCCTCCAGACCCGACCCGGGGTGTGACGCAGGGTGGGGAGAATGAGTTGGGGAAGGGAAGCAAGGCCAGACCCTGCGGGCGTTCGGGGTGAGGGGGCCCGACCCGAAGGCGCGGGGTGCGGCCCTCCCGCGGCCTCTCCGGCCCCTCCTGAGACATGCCTCCCTCCCCGCAGGGTCCACGGACCTCTCCTCGCTCGCCGTTTCCAGGACCACGGGTGAGCAGCCCTCCACAGTTCCGGCCCACCCGCGCGCTAGGGTGGGGGGAGGGTCCTGTGGAGGCGGCTTTGGGCACGCCCCTGTGTGGGGTGTCGCCCAGGTCCGCCTCAGCTGTCCTCTAACCGCCTGTGTTGGTCCCCGCCGGTTGAGACGGGGGCCCAGGGGTCCCTACCTCCCGGGGGGTTAGGAGCTGGACAGGTAACACTAACCACGTAGCACCCTCTAAGAGGAGTCCTCTTGGGAGCTTGGCCACGGTAGTGCAGAGGGTAATAATGACATGCCGGTGCCACCACCCCCTCACTGTGTGAATGCCTGCACATCACTTCCTCTCTCGGGGCCTCAGTATTCCTCATCTGTACGATGGACATAGTATCAGTGTCTCCCTTTGCCAGAGGATTGAGAGGATTCAATACAGGCAGGCTTTCAAAGCAGTGTCTGGCACACAGTAAAGTCACAGTAAGTGTTAACTGTTGATAGCTGGTTTTATTATTATCATCACTATTATCAGACAGCCTGTAACAGTGGTTCTTAGACCTTTGTGTGCATCGGAGTCACCCAGGGAGCTTGTTAAAGTAGATTATTGAGGCCTCCCTTTAGAGTTTCTGATTCAGTAGGTCTAGGATCGGCCCAGAGAGTTCTCATTTTTAGCAAGTTCCCAAAAGATGCTGAGAACCACTAGTCTGGAAGGTCCCTCAGGCACTGCCGTCCAAAATTAAGTGCTGCCCAAGAAATTGCAGAATCATGGCTAAATGACAACATCCTCTCTCTCTTCTAAATCTGCTGGGATTTGGAGGGCAGGGACTGAGTCCTGTTACTGTGAAGACTCGGTAGCCCCGGTGGACTGGGGCTGGGCCTCTGTCTAGAGGTAGAGGCTGTGGTGGAGGAGGCTCTGTGGGTTCTCTAACAGGTCTGAGAGTTTGGACAATGGTGAAAGGTGGGGCATGGCGTTGGAGAGAGGTACTGCCCAAGCACTAGTTCTGGGCAGGAGCAAGGCTGAGGTTTTTTTCTGGCCCAAGATCTTTGGTTTCAGTTGAGAGTAATTTGTGATGTCATCTCTTCAATAAATATTTATTGAGTGCCCGTTCTGTACCTCGTCCTGTGCTGGGCAGTGCTGGGGACTCAGCCGTGACTGAGGCAGCCCTGACTGTGCCCTCACGGGTTCCCTACCTAGATGTGGAGGCAGGCACGTATGCAGTAAATTAAATGTGGATTATAAAATGTGATAAAGTCTCTGTAGAAGTCTTGGGGTCATTGATACCTAACAACAGGGCAAGGATGGGAGAACTAATGCTGTGACAGGGCATTCATTCTGATGGACTCATTCCCTCTCCCTCATTCTGATGGGCTAGACATGTGTATAGATGTGTCCCCTATTCTGAGGTTCTCACAGTTTACAGGAGGAGACAGGTAAGAGTCACTTAACATAAAGTCTTGTCAAATTCTAATCAGTGCTGTGAAAATGATAAAACAAAGGCACGTAACCACAAGCGACTGGAGCTATCTTAGGGACCAGGAGGCTATTTTCGATAAAGTGGTCAGGGAAGACCTATCTAGTAGGTGACATTTGAGCAAGGACCTGAAGGAGGAGGAGGAAGCCATGCAAAGAACTGGAGGAAGAGCATTTCAGCAGAGAGCAGACTGTGCTAAGGCCCTGAGGCAGGAGAGACAGCTAGTTTTCTGTTCCCATGCAGCCCATCCTGGCTGTCTGTGGATGGTGGGAGTTTGGGGTGGGATGGAGTGTTATTTGTGTTGAGCCCTAAATAAGGAGAAGTTCCCAATGTTTGTTGGCTGAAAGAGGTTTTTTTTCAAAGATTTATTTATTTATTTGAGAGTCAGAGAGTGCACAGAGGGAAGGGCAGAGGGAGAGGGAGAGAGAGAATCCTCTAGCAGACTCCCCACTGAGCATGGAGCAGATGTGGGCTCTATCCCAGGACCTCGAAATCATGATCTGAGCCAAAATCAAGAGTTGGCGACTCAACCAACGGAGCCACCCAGGTGCCCCCAAAAGGGGATTTTTATATAATAATGCTATAGCTAAGCTTTATGGAAGGGCTAGGGTGGTCAGGCACAGTAGTAAGCAATTTATCTGTGTAATTCTGAACCTTCATGTTCACTCCTGAGTAAAGAGCTCCGACCTCATTTTATAGGGAAGGACTCAGAGAGGTTGAGAGACTTGCCCAAGGCTACACAGTCAGTGAGTGACAGGGAGGATTCTAACCAACATCTGTGTGATGCTACACTCCATTCTCTAAAAGCAGGTCTGCCAACCTCTTCCTTTGTGGGTTGGTTACCCAAGTCCATAAAATAAGATCACCCAACACTTTATCCAAGAGCAGCAGCTGCATTTATGCAATGCCTACTATTGTGGCAGTTCTAGGTGCTTCCCACATATTCACTCATTTAATTTTCACAGCAGCCCAATGAGGCATGATTCCTGTGTCCATTCTACAGATGGAGAAACCAAGGCACAAAGGGGTTAAGTGATGGGCTCAGGTATCTCCAGTTAGCAAGTTGCAGAGCCAGGACTTGAACCAAGGCAGTCCAAAGCTCGGGCCACTGCTGCCTGGGCCTTGGTTTTGGTTCCCCCATGCAGCCTGGGAGCTCCTCAAGGGTCCAAAGTCGAAGTCATCTCTGGGTCCCCCCCACGTCATTATCCAGCACAGATGCCTAAGTTGAAGTGCCTGGAGGTTGGCCCTGCCAGGGATCCATAGCCTGTCCCTTTCTTCTCTCCCAGCTTCAGTGTCCCCAGCTGCCAAGTGGGGGTATCTTCTCTACCCTGATGACTTCACAGATCACACGAGATAAGGGGAGCAGGAAAACTGCTTTCTGAGGAGCAAAGGTCTGGCAGCCAGGAGCCACTCCCTGAGAGTAGAGGAGGAGGACGGGTCTGGCAGGGGGCAGGCTGGTGTTGATCAGACAGTGGCCAGCGACTGGCACAGGCAAGCCTGGGAGGGGCCTCTGGCCCTGGCCTGCCCTACCTTGCTGTGTGACCCCAGGCTTGCTTACTCACTCTGGTCTTCCCCTCGTCCTGTCTATGGAATGATGGGAGGTTTGTTTCGATTCCTCCATGACCCCTTTTAGGACTGACCTTTCCTGAGGAGGTGATGAGGAGGCTTCCCCAGCATTACTGTTACGAGCACCCTCAGGGGGCAAATCTGGGGTGGTAGGTGAGTGTAGCTGAGAGACTAGGCCAGGATGCAGAGCAGCCGATTGCTTGGAGGTGAAGGATTGGCTTCTTTGGATCTTCAGATACCAGCCAGTGACCCCTTGGGTCCGATGATGGGCTTTAGGGAGAGAACACTCCCACATTTTAGAATATGGGAAGTATAATTTTTTTCCTAGTGATAAGACCCTTGGCTTTTGTGGATCCCCAGTGATACTTTGTAATTCCTGGTCTAAATATTTTTTAGAAGGCAGTTGAGGGTACCCTAATCCTGGGACCCCAATATTGGGAGCTGAAGGGAGGGTAGCCCAAAAGAGTGAGATAGGGGCTGGAGTTTAGCACCCCAGGGAGTCAGAGCCCAGTTTCCCAGAATGGAGGAAAGGGGAAAGGGGGAGGGTTCCAGGCAGGGATGGGGTTGGGGAATCTGTCTTAAAAGATGAAAGCCTTGACTAGTTTCTGGACCTCACCTTTCTCTTTCTCTTTCTCTTCCTTCCACAGATGAATTAGGTAAGTATCACAGGGCAGGCCTTGGGGGGGAGGCTGAGGAGTCCCAAGTGCTCACAGTGTGGGATCTGGGCCTTCCTTGCTGTTGGGCAGGGGGGAGGATCACAGTGTGACTTCCAGGACTATTGGAGAATTTTATTATTTTATTTTCTTAAAGTATTTTATTTATTTACTCATGAGAGACACACAGAGAGAGGCAGAGATACAGGCTGAGGGAGAAGCAGGCTCCTTGCAGGGAGCCTGATACAGGACTGGTTCCCAGGACCCTAGGATCACAACTTGAGCCAAAGGCAAACCCTCAACCACTGAGCCACCCAGATGCCCTTCTTGGGGAATTTTAACCATTACATTCCCAAAGTAATAGCCCTACTTGATACTTAGAAAAGATTCCTCACATCAGCTGCGTTTAGTGTTACTATTACTATGAGCATCCTTAATTCTTTTGGTGAACTGTACTGAGCACCCACCGTGTGCCAGGCACTGTTCTAGACACCGGGTATTCAGCCATGAACCAAACAAGGCCCCTACCCTCCTGGAGCTGACACTTTAGTGGGAGAGACAGTAGGACAAGGAGAGGTGACATATGAGCTGAGACTGGAAGGATGGGGAGCCAGTGTGTATTGAATGGAGGGAAGCATGGAATAGGCAGATGGCGAGCAAGCACAACACCCCAAAGAGGACGAGGCTTGCTGGGAGCAACAGAAAAGAGACTGGAGTGGGAGGAGGGGGGTGGCAGTGGTGGGAGGTGGAAGGCCCAGGACAGCAGGGGCCAGTCCATGCAAGGCTCTGAGGAAGGGCTCCGGGGTGTGGGCTTGTGTTTGTTTGTTTTCTGACTGAATAGTTTGGGGAGGGTGTTATATGGGAAAGATGTTGTCTTTGACCCTTAAGGGAGATGGGAGCCATGGGAGGCATCTGAGCAGAGTGGGGACAGGGTGTGACATAAGCTACCTCTGGCTGCGTGTGGGGGAACAGGAGCAGTGCTTCGGAGGGGGAACGGTCAGGGTGGACCAGGATGGAGGCAAGGGTGTGGGGAGAAGTTGTGGGAGTGTAAATCTGTATTCGAGGAAAGAGGCAGAAGTTCAAGGATGGGGAACAGATGTGGAATCGTGAGCAATTAACAAAGATGTGCAGGCTTCCAGCTTGAGCACTTGGTGGATGGTGGTGCTGCTTTCTGAGGTGAGAACTGCTCCCACAAGCTATTCTTATTATTAAAAGGGGCGAGATGGAGGCAGGGACACCTGTTACCTGGCCCTACCTTTATCCAGGTGAGAGGTGATAGAGACATGAATTCAGGTGCTGTTAGGGAGGGGAGTGGACATGGGTGCAGAAGGAGAAACGAGGCCCACCCCCAGGTTTCTGGCTTCAAGAACCCGAGAGCTGTTTGCAAGGAGGGAAGGGGCTTTTTGAGGGTTCAGAGCTAGCCGCCCGTCCCCCTCCCCCTCACCCAGGCTCGGCCCACAAGGTAAATGTCTTGAAGAAATGAATGGAGGGGGCAAGGCCGGCGGCACAGGTGGGCGGGCTGGTCATCAGGCCTTTCCTTCTATAATCAGCGTCACCCCAAATTTCTGCTTCTCCCCACAGAGATCATCGACGAGTACATCAAGGAGAATGGCTTCGGCCTGGAGGGGGCGCAGCTGGGCCCGGGCGAAGGGCTGCCGCGCCTCGTGTCCCGCGGGGCGGCCTCCCTGAGCACCGTCACCCTGGGCCCCCCGGCGCCCCCGCCCCCGGCCACGCCGCCGCCCTGGGGCTGCCACCTGGGCCGGGTCATGCCCCAGGCCCCGGGCCCCGGGCCGCGGCCGCACCTGGTCATCACCGAGCAGCCCAAGCAGCGCGGCATGCGCTTCCGCTACGAGTGCGAGGGCCGCTCGGCCGGCAGCATCCTGGGGGAGAGCAGCACGGAGGCGAGCAAGACGCTGCCCGCCATCGAGGTGGGGCCCGGGCGGGGTCTCGCGCTTCGCCGCGCCCGAGATTCGCGCGCTTGCGTTTATCGTGTGTTTTATGGTGGTTATTATTACTGCCGTTGCTGTTGTTGGAGCGGATACTACTAACACCTGGCCCCGCATTCTAAAGGACATGCCAAGAAAGGCCTCCTTCCGGGCAGTTGGCCGTATTGATCAAAATTCTCATTGCCTCCAGGGCCACAAGGGAGGCCCTAATCATTAGAGTGGCCAGGTTTGAATCCCTGTTCTGCCATTTACTAGCTGCGCAGCCTTGGGCTGGTTATTCAGTCCCTCTGTGCCTCAGTTTCCTTTTCTACAAAATGGGATAATAATAATATATACATTATTATATAAATTATTATATACAATATATAATATTATATACATTATTATTATTATTATTATTATTACTGGGAAGTGTGGATGAGTTCGTTATATGAGCCAAGGGCCTCTAACATGTATGTGCTCAGGAGAGTCGATCTGCTGGTATTGCTGGTGTTAGGATTCTTATCATCATGACTTACAGGCCTGGCCATTCCGCTTCTAGGAAATTGAGGATAAAGATATGCCAGCCTCTGGGCGGAAAGAGGGATGTGCAAGGTTATCCCTTGAAGCCTTGTGTAAAGAATTGGAAACTGCAGAGTTCATCAGCAAGACACTGGTGAACGTCTGTCTACACATTGGAATCCTACGCAGCCATGACACGTATCTATGTGTGTGTGTGTGTGTGTGCCGATAAATATAAACACATACGGTTCACACAGAAAGATTTTAAAATGAAGCCATCCCCTGGGTACCAATGTGGAACCATCTCCAAGATATGTTAATAAGCTAAAAAAATATTGAGGCACAGAACCCTTCTCAGGGGATTATACATTTTGTGTTGAAAAGAGGGAAAAATAGGGTTCTATATTTGTACTTGCTGGTATGTGCATATAGAAGCTCTGGAAGGAAAAACATAAATAAAAGTCATGACCTTTTTTGGTTGGGGGAGAACTGAAGGGATAAGGTAAGATTTATTTATTTATTTGAGGGAGATAATGTGTGCGTATGCACAGAGTGAGGGGTGTGAGGGGCAAACTCCCCACTGAGTACAGAGCCCAATGTGGGGCTTGATCTCACGACCCTGAGAGGACCTGAGCCAAAACCAAGAGTCATATGTCCAACCGACTGTGCCAGCCAGTTGCCCCCAGAGGTGACCATTCTTATCAATATCTCGTGTATCTTTCTGGGAGTAGTTTATGATTATACAGGCAAATATGTACATGTGTATGTACAACCGCCCCCCTTTGTACATAGAGAGGAGTATAATGTACATACTGTTCTGCGCAGTGGTCTTTTTTGCTTAAGAATGTACCTTTTTTTTTTTAAGATTTTATTTAATCATGAGAGACACACAGAGAGAGGCAGAGGCACAGGCAGAGAGAGAGGGAGAAGCAGGATCCATGCAGGGAGCCCAATTTGGGACACGATCCCGGGTCTCCAGGATCACACCCCGGGCCGAAGGCGGTGCTAAACCGCTGAGCCACTGGGGCTGCTCTTAAGCATGTATCTTGAAGGGGCACCTGACCTCAGTCTGTAGAACATGCAAGTCTTGATCTCAAAGTTGTGAGTCTGAGCCCCACATTTGGTGTAGAGATTACTTAAAAATTTTTTAAAGATTTTATTTATTCATTTATGAGAGACACAGAGAGAGAGGCAGAGATATAGACAGAGGGAGAAGCAGGATCCATACAGGGAGCCCGATGTGGGACTCAATCCTGGGACCCCGAGATCATGACCTGAGCCAAAGGCAGACGCTCAGCCGCTGAGCAACCCAGGTGTCCCAAGATTAAACTAAAAACAACAACAACAACAACTACAAAACCCTAAAACTAAAGAAAAACTTAACTAAAAACAAACAAAAACCTAAAATTTAAAACTTAAAAAAAAAGAAGAGAGAGAGAGAGAAGAATGTATCTTGGAGCTCAGCTAACCTTAGCCTGTCTAAAGCTGTCCCATTCTCTACCATTGAATTGCGTTGCATGGGTGGGTGCTCATTCACTGTGTAGGTCCTCTATTGGTGGGTATTTATGTTGTTTGCCATCTCCTACTTTGAGCAAAACTGTAGAGAACGACTCTGTTCATCTATTTCCTTCATGTCACACAAATAACTTCTGGAAGTGGAATTGCTGGTCAAAGGTAATTTGATAGATATTGCCAAATTGTCCTCTGCGAGCGTTGTACCCATGACTGTTTCTCCTAGCTGGTGTCTGAGAGGCCTGCTTCCTTACGCCTCCCCAATACAGAGCCTTTATGTGCTTCTGGATCTTTGCCGAAGTGTGTATTGAGTCTGAATTGTGTACCAATGATTCCACTAGCCCCAGGTTCTGGCCCAAGCTGCTCCCTGGCGTCTGGCCTCCTCCCTGGTCATCAGCTCCCAGCGTCCTCTAAATTTCTCCTCCACAAGGTGGCTGGAGGGGCCCTGTTAAGTTACACATCAGCTCTTCTCCCCTGCTCAGAATCCTCTCTTGGCTGTCTAGTGCCCTCAGGAGGAAGCCCAAGCTCTTCCTTGCACCTCTAAGGCTCTCCCTCTCTGACTCCTGCTGCCAGTTCCCACCCAGCCCCTCCTCACTCACCACCCTCCAGCCACGAGGCCTTTGCTTATGCTGTTCCTCCTACCTGGAGTGTATTCATCATGCAGCCTGGTCATCTTGTATTCATCCATGAGGCCTCAGCCCACCTCTGAGAAGCCTTCCCTGACCTCTCTACCCTCATGGTCCGAAGCAGAACAACCCCATTCTTCCTGCAGGAAGCAGTCAACATACTGCTTATAAAGATGGATTTTAGAGTCAGAAAGACATGGGTTTTAGTATTAACCAGCTGTGTGAATAATTGATGCTGGTCCAGTGCTTCTGCTGGCCTCAGTGACAATTTTGTCATCTGTAAAATGAGGCTGGAGTTCCTGCTCCCACAGGATACTATGAGGAAACCAGGAAGGTGGCCCAGCACCAGCAGTGAGACTCCCTATATGCAACAAGGTAGTTGTTATTTGATTTGGCTCCAGACATTGTGGCCAAAGCAGCACTCAGAGTAGAACATCCTGGTCAAAAGAATGGTTTGCTTTGAAATGTATATTCCATCACCGGATTTTCAGGAATGGGGCAACTGTGATACATTTTGTAGCCCCTTATTTATCTTTAAGGATTTCATTTAGTTTTCCAATTGACAGGTTTTTTTTTTTTCAACTTTATGTCCCATCTTTTTCTTTTGAAAAATTTAAAACACACAATAGATAGGAATAGTGCAGTGAACATGCCTGTTGCCTATTTACTTTTGGTCTTTCTCTCCCTTTATATAGACATTTATAGAGGGAGATTTGAAAGTCGGTTGGAGATATGATGATTCCTCACCCAGAACGTTTTCATGTATGTCCCTCAAGAACAAGGATGTTTTCCTACAATATAGGAGCTATATAATCCTATTACCCATCACCACACTCTAGAAACTTAATATTCCTCCAAGGGTATTATCCGATATTAAGTCTATATTCTAATTATCCCCCAAATATTCTTTTTTTAAAAAGGTTTTATTTATTTATTCATGAGAGACACAGAGAGGGAAGCAGAGACACCGGCAGAGGGAGAAGCAGGCTCCCTGAAGGGAGCCTGATGTGGGACTCGATCCCAACACCCCAGGATCATGACCTGAGCCAAAGGCAGATGCTCAATCACTGAGCCACCTAGGCGTTCCCCTTTTTTTTCTTTAAACATTTTATTTTTAAGTAATCTGTACACCCAGCATGGGGCTTGAACTCACAACCCCAAGATTGAGAGTCGCATGTTCCACAGATTGAACCAGCCAGGCATGCTCCCCCCACCCCCCTAGCACTCTTGAGAGCTATTCTTCTTGTTTACTTATTTAATATTCAGTCCAGGATCCTATGCTGCATTTAGTTGGCAGGTCTTGCTATGGCCTGAATGTGTGTGTTCCCCTAAAATTCATACGTTGTAATCCTCGGCCCAGGGTGATAGCATCAGAAAGTAGGGCCCTTTGAAAGCACTGAGGTTATAAGGGCAGAGCTCTCATGACTGGGATGGATGATTTTATAAAAAAGACTCCAGAGAGCTCTTGAGCCCCTTCCCCGGGGCGAGGACGACACAGCAGGAAGGCAGCCTTCACCAGAGCCCCACCACGCTGGCACCTTCATCTCAACTTCCAAACTCCAGAACTGTGAGAAATAAATGGCTGTTACTTACATGCCATCTGATTCATGGTATCTTGTAGTAGCCTGGACAAAAGAAGACGGATATCTTTAGTGTCTTTTGACCTGTGTTAGTTTCTCCATCTGACTTTTGACATGTGTTTGGACATGTGGACACGGGCGGAGGATATGAGAAATTGTCGAACGTCCTGCATTCTGTGTTTGATGACTGTTTCTTGGTGAAATCAGATTGTGTGTCTCAGGGGGAACACCCCAGTGGTGATAGTGTGGCCTTCTTGGTGTCTCACATCAGTAGACATGGGGTGGCCGTTTGTCCTACTCTATGATGTCGAGTTACATCCTGTGATTAAGGTGGTATGTTAGTCTGCTTGGGCTGCCATAACTGCCTACCACAGACTGGGTGGCTTGGACAACAGAAATGTATTGTCTTACAGCTCTAGAAGCTAGAAGTCCAAGGCCAGGATGCCAACAGATTTTATTTCCTCTGAGGTCTCCTTGGCTTGCAGACAGCCTTGTTGTTGCTGTGCCCTCACTTGTCTGGTGTCTCCTTGCATGTCCAAATTACCTCTTCTTATAAGGACACAGAGCATATTGGAACAGAGCCCATCCTAATGGCCTCATTAATTCAATCACCTCTTTATTTTTTAAAAATTATTTTAAAAAGATTTTATTTTATTTATTCATGAGAGACACACAGAGAGGCAGAGACATAGGCAGAGGGAGAAGCAGGCCCCCTACGAAGAGCCTGATGTAGAATTCATCCCAGGACCCCGGGATCACGACCTAAGCCAAAGGCAGATGCTCAACCACTGAGCCACTGAGGCACCCTTCAATCACCTCTTTAAAGACTGTCTCCAAATACAGTCATATTCTGAGGTACTGAGGTTTAGGGCTTCAACATATAAATTGCAGGGGGATGCACTTTGGCCCATAAGAGCTAGTGTCCAGCAGGTCTCTTTGTTGTAAAGGAACAGCTTTCCTTTGTAATGAGTATCTTATCTGTGGGGTGATACTTAGAGGCTGTGTTTTCCCCAACAGGTTATTTCTGCATCTTTCCAGGCAATTTCTCTGGCTCGCTGTTGGTTTTGGTTTCAAACAGTTAGAACAGTAAATATCCAACAATAGGAAATGACCTGGCTCTGAATCTGGTTTCAGGATTTAAAAAAAAAGATTTAATTAATTTATTCATGAGAGACACAGAAGAGAGGTAGAGACATAGGCAGAGGGAGAAGCAGGCTCCCCATGGGGAGCCTAATGCAGGACTCAATCCTAGGACCCTGGATCATACCCTGAACCAAAGGCAGACATTCAACTGCTGAGTCACCCAGGCCTCCCTGGATTCAGGATATTTATTCCCATCATTCAGAGCAGAAAACTGAGGCTCAGAGAGAGGAAGTTACATCCTCAGGGACACAACAAGTTTACTGTAGTAATTACTAAGTGCTCCTATGCACCAGGTACTTAGTAATACCCATTCTACAGATAAAGACAGAGTAGAGAGGTTTATCATGCAGATGGCCAGTGACAGAGACTGGATTTGGCACCAGGTCTGACTTATTCCAAGGCATTGTGTGATATCTTACAGATGAGAAGCTTTCAGCCCTGCAGTTCTCATGAATCCTGAGACTGTTGACTCTGAGCTTTTCTGAATCTCCTAATATTACAGTGCAGAGCTGATTAAATGAATAGCTTCAACCCTATCTGGCTCACTGAAATTTATATACAATATTACATCCCTCTACTCATAATCATCCCCCAAATCCATAATGCCCTAACTTTAATATGAAGGAGAAAATAAAAGGAAAATAATACAGCATAATAATCATCTTTATTTCAGTGTGTAAATGCTCAGGCACAGCCCTAAGGACTCATAATAAAGGTGACAGTTGCTTGTGACTTCATTAATGCAGGGGCCCCCATTGGCATCCTGACCCAGCTGTGTGGATTTGGTGAATTAAATGCCGTATGGACAGGGTTGCAGTTGGTGATGGGATCTTCCAAAGTGGCAAACAACCCTCAGTCTAAACAAAATCAGCGTTCCTTCAATTAATATGTTGGCCACAGTCCTTGAAAATTCAGTGTATTTTTAAATTATGGGGAAAGGACTATGTGTGTAAAACAGCTAGGTTCTTCGCTCTGATCATTTTAGTATATGTGCTGCCAAAGTGAGCACTTGGCTTTGATCATTTTAAACAGGTTTGTCCCCAATGTGAATGTTGGCAGGATGATCAAAAGTCTTGTAAGACTTGTGTGGGACCATCCCTAGTATTGCAGGATGTGTGGCATCTCTGATTCCAGGTCCTGCCTACTGTAGGCTGTGGGTCCCTAAGTGTCAACCCACATCAACCACCCCCATATTCCAAATGCCCCCTAGAGGGCGGTACTACCCCAAAGAGATGCACTCATTTTATCTATCTATCATCTATCTATCTATCTATCTATCTATCTATCTATCTATCTATCATCTATCTACTTACCTACTTACCTACCTACCTATTTATTGTTTTTAATAGGTAGGCAAGGGCTTTAGAAGTTCAGAGCAGGGTTTATAGGATCTTTGGTGCCAGCAGGGCCCTGTGGGTAAGCCAGGAAAGCCAAGTGGGTCTGGGCCCCATCTAAAGGTCTGGTTTCTCTTTTTTTTTTTTTAAAGATTTTATTTATTTATTCATGATAGTCACAGAGAGAGAGAGAGAGGCAGAGACACAGGCAGAGGGAGAAGCAGGCTCCATGCACCGGGAGCCCGATGTGGGATTCGATCCCGGGTCTCCAGGATCGTGCCCTGGGCCAAAGGCAGGCGCCAAACCGCTGCGCCACCCAGGGATCCCAAGGTCTGGTTTCTATCTGCTGCTGCATGTGGCTGTTGAGCCCCAATTCCAGCCCCAGGTGCCTTAACTTCCTTTTTCTTTATTTATTTTTATTTTTAAAGATTCTATTCACTCATTTGACACAGAGAGACCACAAGTACGCAGAGTGGCAGGCAGAGGGAGAGGGAGAAGTAGGTTCGCTGCCAAGCAGAGAGCCAGATATGGGACTGAATCTCAGGACCCTGGGATCATGACCTGAGCCCAAGGCAGATGCTTAACTGACTGAGCCACCCAGGCACCCTGCTTCCTTTTTCTTTAAAGAGAATCTGGAAATCTGAAATAACGGATATCTCATACTTTTTATTTTTATTTTTATCTTTCTAAAAGATTTATTTATTTTAGGGACGCCTGGGTGGCTCAGCGGTTGAGCCATCTGCCTTAAACTCAGGGTGTGATCCCAGAGTCCGGGAATCAAGTCCCACATCGGGCTCTCCCCTCAGGGAGCCTGCTTCTCCCTCTGCCTGTATGTCTGCCTCTCTCTCTGTGTCTTTCATGAATAAATGAATAAAATCTTTTAAAAAATAAAAAATTAAAGATTAAAAAAAGATTTATTTATTTTAGAAAGAGAGAGGGAAAGAGAAACTTTAGCGGACTTGGAGCTGAGTGGGGAGTGAAGTAGAGCTCCATCCCATGACCCTAGGATCTCGACGTGAGGTGAAACCCAGAGTCAGAGGCTTAACTCACTACACCATCCAGGCGCCCCTGTCTCATAGTTTTTTAAATTCAGGCTCCAAATTTTCCCCAAATTTGAACAAAACTTTTCATCTTTTTTTTTTTTTGTAGTCTTAAAAAAAAAGGCTTACTGAGGTATACGTTACATTTACAAAATTGCACATATTTAATGCATACATTTTGATGAGTTTGGATGAAACATTTTTAAAAAAAGACTATTTATTTGAGAGAGACACAGAGAGAAAGGCAGAGACACAGGCAGAGGGAGAAGCAGGCTCCATGTAGGGAGCCTGATGCGGGACTCGGTCCCAGGACCCTGGGATCATGACCTGAGCCAAGGCAGAAGCTCAACCAGTGAGCTACCCAGGCGTCCTAGATGAAACATTTTTTATTACATAAAAATGGAAAGAATAATACAATGAGCATCTGCGTCCTTAACCTGTATTGGCCAGTTGACAATTTGCCACGTTTGCTGTATCTGTCAATCTCCACCATACAAACGTATGCGCATGCACTGATATGTACACACATTGCTTTTGCTAAACTATTTCCCTGTGAGTTGTAGATGCAGGACTTGATCCTCAGACTCAGGATCACACCCTGAGCTGAAGGCAGATGCTCAACCGCTGAGCCACTCAGGCGTCCCTGATAGCCATCTTTTTATTGCCTTTCATGACACTGATTTTTTTTTCTCACATGATGACCCTCGATTTGGGCTCATTTGAGGAATCACAGTGGGATTCAGGTGACATACTTCTGGAGGGCTGTCACAGAAGTGATGTCCTGCTTTCCTATTGCACCCCATTAGAGTACCCAAGTCACTTTGGCCCTGCATTGGTGATGCCAACCTTGATCACCTGATTTAGGTGGCATCCACTGTGGGTTTTCCACCGTGAAGGTGCTTTCCTTCCCTGGTCTTTAGAAAATTCTCTGTGGTACTTGAAGACCCTGTGTGGATGCAAGTTTTTAAAACTCATAGTGGCCAAGGAAAGCACATTTGTGGGGCAGCTATCATGTTATGAGGCCCCCAAGCCACCAGTCAGAAGCCTCTGGTTTAGGATCTCAGAGGGGTCTTAAGCAAACCCCTTTCCATCATCCCGGGGGAGAAGGTTGGGGAGCTGTCAAAGGAGGCCCCAGGGAGTTTGGATGGGTGCAGGTGTCTGCCATGGGACCCCAAAAATGCACCTGTCTCCCTGCAGCTCCGGGATTGTGGAGGGCTTCGGGAGGTGGAGGTGACCGCCTGCCTGGTGTGGAAGGACTGGCCTCACCGAGTCCACCCCCACAGCCTCGTGGGGAAAGACTGCACCGACGGCGTCTGCAGGGTGAGGCTCCGGCCTCATGTCAGCCCCCGGCACAGGTACTTGACCCCTGACCCCCAACCCTTTATCCCAGGTCATGGAGATATGGAGGAGCTGAAGATCGCCTGGGGAAGTCTTAGGGCAAGAGACTGCTTGGCTAGATTCTCCCCACTGCATTTCCTAGATGGGGAGACCAAGGCCAGGCCTGGGGGTGGTGGAGGGGCATGCCTAGGTCTGGCCCCCTGCTGTACCCACCTTCACACACTGTTATATTTATTCCCACTTTGTTGAGGTGGAAACTGAGACAGAGGGGAGTAAAGGAGCACAGATAGCCAATGGCAGAGCAGGGATGTGACTCCAGACCTGACTTAACTGCAAGATCATTCTTTCTTTCGCTTGATAACTTATACATTCTTGATAGATAAAAAATTAAAAGGTTCAGAAAGACTACAGTGAAAAATACATTTCCTTCCTTCCATCTTTGGTCGTGCAGCTGTCAGTGTCCCTTCCTGGAGGCAAATAAAAAATGCTATGCATATATATTTTTTTCTCCCCTTACAAAGGGTAGCAGACATTTGTGCCTCGTTTTTACATTCTAGTACATCTTGGAGATCATTCCTGTAAGCATTTAGAGCTGCCTTATCTTTTTTCTTGGCTGCATAGTATTCCAATGTACAGCTGTACACCATTAATTGGAGAAGCCCCCTAGTAATGGGCCCTCGTGGTGGTTCTAATATCCTGTGGCCCTATTACTAGCTGTGCTGTAATGCATAGCTTTATGTATCTATCATTTCTTCTCTAGGATAAATTCCTAGAAATGAACTTGCTAGCTCTAAGACATGTATACTTCCAGTGATTTATAAAATTTATAAATCAAGTGATTTATAAATATAGCAAAGATGTAAGATCCATTAGAACAGGGATTTTGTCCCTTTTGTTTCTTGCTGTGCCCCCCAGTCCTGCCTAGCATGGTGCCTGGCATACAGTAGGGGCTCAGGAAATATTTGGGGAATGAATGAATGAATATTGCCATATTGTCCTTTGATATGTAATTGCTGGAGCAATTTGTGGTTTCCACCCATCATGGGTGAGAGTGCCTGATTCTTCACAACTTTACCAGTGGAGACTATCATCAAACATTTTGATCCTTCTGTGTTGATGAGCTTTTTAAAAAAATTGGCATCACATTGATGTTTAATTTGCAATTTTATTATTATAAATGAGGTTGGCCAGTGTTTTCATGTGGTAAAGATAAAATGCACTCCCAGGTGCTCTCAAGAATCCCCATCATTCCTGAGGTTTAAACAGCAGGCCCCTCCTAATGCTGGGGCCCCTGAGACTATGAGACCCAAGGCAGCATCTGCCGGAGTCCTCTTGTGGTTTAGGACTAGACCTGCCTCTTCCAGAGTACCTCCCTTCACCTATTTTCCCCCGTCCCCATTCAGCTTTAACAATCTGGGTATCCAGTGTGTGAGGAAGAAAGAGATTGAGGCTGCCATTGAGCGGAAGATTCAGCTGGGCATCGACCCTTACAATGGTGAGTCCCTGAACCTAGCTGAGCTGTCTTGTCCTCCTGAAACCCCTGCCCTATCTACTACCCCATCCCCTCACCTTCTCCAGATCCACTATCCCCTCAGCCCCATCCCTTCCCTCCCTCCTACCTCCCCATCAGTGTCTCCGTCCCCCACCCTCAGCCTTCCCATATCTCTCCTACAGCTGGGTCCCTGAAGAATCATCAAGAGGTGGACATGAATGTCGTGAGGATTTGCTTCCAGGCCTCATATAGGGACCAGCAGGGACAGATGCGCCGGATGGACCCTGTGCTTTCTGAGCCTGTCTATGACAAGAGTGAGTCTAGGGTGCTGTGTGTCTTAGGATTGCTATTGGCCACAGGTACTGGAAAGCCCATGTACAATGGCATGAACAAACAGGGAGTTCTTTATTTTGATTTGTCTCATGGCTAAGTCTGTTCGTGTTGATTCAGCTGCTCAGCAGTATCATGGCACTGGTTCAGCTCTGTGATTCCCTTGATTGTGAGCTGGTTCCCACAGTTCCAGGTACCATGTCTGTGTTCAAGGCATGACGGGTAGTGTCACCCTGTATGGTGTGGAGGCTGTACACTGCCCAATTCCAGTGGTCAGCATGTATTAGGTAGCCTATGGAAATGAGGCCTCCTTGTATTGTAGAGTGCACAACCTGTACCACTATACCAGGCAATTCTAGAGAAGAGGCAGCATGAGTAGTAATACTTTTCTTTTTCATACAGAAAATAATATATTCCCCAGAACCCCCCTGGTAGACCTCTGCTTATGTCTCATTGGCTAGAACTTGGTCTCATGGTGGCTGCTAGTTGCAAGGGGGTCTGGGAAAGCAAGTATTTGGGGTTTCCATCCTCAACAGAGGGATATATGCATAGAAGAGGAGATTGGAAGGGCTGTTAGGTTTTAGCAGCCTATAGTGACTGCCACAAGCATCAAAATGGGGAGGGAAATTCATCCATCCAGGGCTTTTATGGGTGCAAGTGATAGAATTCCAACTCAAATGGGCTGAAGGAAAAAAAAAATGGGCTGAAGGAGAAAAAGAAGAACTTGTTTGTTCCGTTAACTAAAAATGTCCAGAGGTAGTTAAGTGCTTCAGGTCTGGCTGTTTCCAGGTGCTCAGTGATGTCATTAGGGATCTCTCTGTTTCCATCTCTCAGCTATAGTTCAAGTTCGAGTCATTTTTGGCACAACCCTCCCATGGTGGGGGCCAAATGGCTGTATGCAGCTCTAGGCTTATATCCTACCACCTTAGAACCTCTCCCTGGTACCTAAAGATTGCTTCTTTTACCCGATATTTTTGGTTGGAGTCTCAGGTCTCTCTCTCATTGGCCTGATTTTGGCCATGTGCTTCTCTCTGACCAGTTAGGTATGGCCAGAGGGAGTCTGTGTTCTAATTGGCCATGTTTGAGGCACAAGGTCACTGCTGAGCTAGGGAGTAGGTTCAGCCCTACCCAATCCCATGACTGAAATGAGGGGGGAGTGTTTCCTAGAAGGAAAATTGAGGGCTCAACAGAAGAAGGGCCAGGACTGCTAGATAGGCAAAGCCTTGGGTGTCCACTATGGATTAATCCACATCTAAGAATGGTGTTGACTCCTGACTCCACCCAGTCCCCTCTGAGGTCTGACTGTCGCTGGGTCTCAGTTTGGGTGGGACACTCACTGGGTCTCAGCATGGAGGACTTTTGACTGTCCACAGACCCCTCTGTCTGAGCATCTTCTTTTTCTCCCTGGACCACAGGTCCTGGGAGGACTGGGCGCCCCTGGCTTCTCCATTTCCCATCTCTGCATGGCATGTGGTGGGCACCCATGGGGTCCCTGCTGAGGATTTGATGGCTGAATTCTCGACTTTTCTTACATACGTCTCCTCTTGCCCTTTCCCAGAGTCCACAAACACGTCAGAGCTGCGGATTTGCAGAATCAACAAGGAGAGCGGGCCATGCACGGGTGGGGAGGAGCTCTACCTGCTGTGTGACAAGGTGCAGAAAGGTGAGGGATCTGGGACAGCGCTTGTGTATGCTGGCGAGTGGGCAAAGTGGCATTGGGCAGCTTGCCCTGGGACTCTGGAAGCCTAAGTAGGCGGGAGCAGGAGGCAGAGCTGGTTAACTGGGACTTTGCAGTGGAAGGATCCAGAACCCCGGCTGTGGAGTCAGACTACAACAGTCGATTGGTTTATTCACTTATGGAGCTGCTTACTCACTCATTCATGTACAAAGATGGAGAGCTGTGTCTGCTGGCCCATGCTGGGTGCCAGGCAGCACGAGCTGATGGTGGTGGTTGGGGGGGGTGGGGGCTCTTATGGAGTTTGCATAGGTAAATGCTTTATGGCAGCTAGGTAAAGGCTACAGATGAAGAAAATGGAGAATGGAGATGAAGAAAATGTATCTCCTCCACTTCATGTCTATTCAGATGTCCCTTCTGCAACTAGGGTTTTGAAAAAACAGATGTGGGTGCCCAGGTGGCTCGGTCAGCGGAGGAATAGACTCTTGATCTCAGCTCAGTTTTTTGTTTTTTTTTGTTTTGTTTTGTTTTTTTGTAGGATTTTATTTATTTTTTCAGGAGAGACACGCAGAGAGGCAGAGACATAGGCAAAGGGAGAAGCAGGCTCCCTGCGGGGAGCCTGATGTGGGACTCGATTCCAGGACTCCGGGTTCCTGACCTGAGCTGAAGGCAGATGCTCAACCACTGAGCCACCCAGGTGTCCCCTTAGCTCAGGTCTTCATTTCAGGGTTGTGAGTTCAAGCCCTGTGTTAGGCTCCATTCTGGGCATATAGCCTACTTAAAAAACAACAGCAACAACAAAACAACAGGTGCATCCTGCACTGCCTGGCTGGAGAGAGCCTTGGCTCTTACTGTATATATACTTTCTGTATCCTTTACATTTTTTATCCTGACTCTATTATAAATAACATCACCACCAAGGATATAAATGTCCTTATTATATGCCAAGCTCTGTTATAAGCACTTTATACACCTCACTCATTAGATCATCTGATTGCCTAATAGTTCTAGAGGTAGATCCAATTATTACCTCCCTTTCATAGATAAGGAAAGTAAGGCACAGAAAGGTTAAGTAACTCGCACAAGGTCACACAGCTAGGCAGGTAGACACAGCATTTGAATCTATGTGGCCTGTGCTCATAATCATTCTTCTGGGAGGAAAAGTAAAAAATAAAGAGAGTTGAAAAACCTCAGGAAGATGGAGAAAAGAGAAAAATAATTCTGAGAAAGGGGATAGGGAGGAATGGCTGGAGGGGTTGTGGGCACAATTTTACAAAGTGGGGCCAAGGAGATACCATTGGAGCCATGACTCTCCATGTGACTCTCTGGGGAAGAGTCAGCAGAGGAACAGCAAGTACCAAGGCCCTGGGGTAGGAGCAGGTGTCATTGTTAGAGAAACAGTAAAGTCAATGGGGCAAGAGGGGAGCATAGTGGGAGAACATGTCACAGCCTCAGGGATCTCTTCCGATCCTTTCTCATGCTCTGTGCTTATATAGCTAACGTCTGTCTCCCCCATTGGGTTATATAGGTCAGGGCTGTCCTGGTGAGCAACTTTGTTCCCAGAACTACCCATTCCAGAATCAAGCACCCATGAAGTTCTCAGGAAAAAAAAAAAAATCTTTACTTGCTCCTTTTTTTTTTTTTAAGCTACAAATTCCATTCTTTAAAAAACATTTTTATGGGATCCTTGGGTGGCTCAGCGGTTTAGTGCCTGCCTTTAGCCCAGGGCGTGATCCTGGGGTCCCAGGATGGAGTCCCGCATCGGGCTCCCTGCATGGAGTCTGCTTCTTCTTCTGCCTGTCTCTGCCTCTCTCTCTCTCTCTCTCTCTCTCTCTCTGTCTCTCATGAATGAATAAATAAAATCTTAAAATTTTTTAAATTTAATTTTTATGTATTTATTTTAAAGATTTTATTCAAAAAATTTTTTAAAAAAAGATTTTATTTATTCATGAGAGACACAGAGAGAGGCAGAGACATAGGCAGAGGAAGAAGCAGGCTCCATGCAGGGAGCCCAATGTGGGACTCAATCCCAGGACTCCAGGATCACACCCTGGGCCAAAGGCAGATGCTCAGCCACTGAGCCATCCAGGTGTCCCTTTAAAAAAACATTTTTAAAAAAGCATTTAAAGTGTACAATTCAATGGCATTTAGAACATTAACAATGTTGTGCCATCACCACTACCTAGTTCCAGAACATTTTCATCACCCCAGAAAGAAACTTCACTTCCCATTTCATATAAGCAGTCACTCCCTATGCTTCCCTCCTCTAACGACTAATCTGTTTCTGTCCATGGATTTGCCCTTTCTGGACTTTTCATTTAAATGGAATCCTATGATATGTGGCCTTATGTATCTGGCATCCTTCACTTAGCTTAATGTTTTTAGATTCATCCATGGGATAGTATGTATCAGTGTTTCCTTCCTTTTCATGGTGGGATTATATTCTATTTTTTTTTTTAGAAATATACATCTTCTATTTCTTTTTTTTAAGATTTTATTTATTTATTCATGAGAGACACAGAAAGAGAGAGAGGCAGAGACACAGGCCGAGGGAGAAGCAGGCTCCATGCAGGAAGCCCAATGTGGGACTCGATCCAGGGACTCCAGGATCACTCCCTGAGCTGAAGGCAGGAGCTAAACCACTGAGCCACCCAGGGATCCCCAGGATTATATTCTATTGTATGGATATATAATTTGTTTATCCATTCATAAATTGGTGGACATTTGGGTTGTTTCCACCTTTTGGTTATTATGAAATGTTGCTATTAATGTTTGAACATTTGTGTGTAAGTTTTTGTTTGATCTCCTGTTTTCAGTTCTTTTGGATATATGTCCAGGTCAGGGAGGTTCTTATAAAATTTTGAGTGAATGAGCAAATGGAGATGGAGTGGCTCTTTTGTGCTGGGCCCTAGTGCTAGGCAGTGCTGGGACACAGCAGTGACAGACACAGGCCCCAGCTTTGCTCTCCAGGGCTGCCAGTTCAGTGGTGGTGGTGGGGAGGTTAGGGAAAGAAACACAAATTACAATTGTGAGTTATGCTGAGAAGGAAGAAGACAAAGCATTAGAACTGGGTGAGAGCACTAAAACAACAAGAAGACCAGACACGGTCTGGCCACCTTGGAAGGCTTCCCAGAGGAAGTGATATTTGAGCCAAGATCTGAGGAATGCCACAGAGATTGTTAGGGTCCTGGGAGTTGGGGCCAGAGCAGGGAAACTGGTCCAGGTGTGTGCAAATAACTAGAGGCAGATGTCAGTCTTGTTCTATTGTTCGTTCACTGGCCGGTCTCGGACTGGTGGCTTCACTACCCTGAGCTTCTGCTTCCTTATCCCTCAAATGAGTTGGTGTTAGGTTGAGACAGGCTCTCAATTACCCAAGAACTACACTATAAAGAGTTAGCATTTACTGAGAATTTCTGAGTGCCAGGCCTGAAGCTAGTACTTTGTGTAATGCTAATAAAAGTAATCATACCTGGGGTACCTGGGTAGCTCAGTTGGTTAAGCATCTGCCTTTGGCTCAGGTCATGATCCAAGGGTCCTGGGGTTAAGCCCTACATCAGGCTCTTTGCTCAGCAGGGAGCTTGCTTTTCCCTCTCCCTCTGCTTGCAGCTCCCCCTGCTTGTACTCTCTCTCTCTCTCTGTCAAATAAATAAAATCTTTTTAAAAAAGTAATCATACTTAACGTGGACTGAGCACCTTTACTTGGAGTGATTCAACTAATCCTCCAAGCAACCATGTGAAGTAGGTACTCTGATTTTGCTTCTGCTTAGGTGAGGAAACTAGGCCCAGAGATATCAGGTAACTTCCCCAAACCCTTGGGAGATGGTGGTGAAGAGCTCTAGCCCACTTGGATTCCCATCTTGCCTCAACCACTTGTTGGCTTTGTGACCTTGGACAAGTGACTTCACCTTTCCGTGCCTTTGCTCCCTCTATATAATGGGTTTCCTCAAGGTACTTTTTTTTCATAAGATTGCTGTGTGCCTTAGAGGCAATCTCTGTGTGTCTAGACAAATATAAAGCCTCAGTAGATGGAATTAGTGTGAAAAGAGGCAATGCAATAAGATAAGAAAAAGAAATAATGGGCAGTATAGCATACTGGATCCTGACTATCCTGCTACCAGCTGTGTGACCTTGGGTAAGTCTCTTTACCCTTCGAAGCCTCAGTTTCCCCATATTTAAAGGGGGTATGTAAAAGAGTTAACATAGAAGGTCTGAGACTGTTATCCTTTGAAAGGCCTGTGTGCAAGGTTGATGCTTGGCTGGTTATTGGGAGCTTGGATAATGAGAGGGGCTCACTGTGCTTTAACTATATGAACAAGGTGGTTTGTGCTGAACACCTGCTTTGCTTCTGGGAGTCTGAAATTTTGATATAGGCCAGGCAGAGGGTGCCTATGTAACCAGCCCCCAATAAAAACCCTGTGTACTGAATCTCCAGTGAGCTTCCCTGATAGACAGCATTTCACATGTGTTGTCACAGTTTGTTAATGGGGTGGGGAAGGGATTAACGTGTTCTCTGTTTCCACTGGGAAAAGACTCCTGGAAACTTGTGACTGGTTTTCTCTGGACTTCACTCCAGGCATCTTTTCCCTTTACTGAGGATGCTAGGTATCTTTTTGCAGTAATAAATCATGCATGAGTACAATTATAGGCTGAGTCCTGTGTGTCCCCTTAATGAATCACTGAATCTGATGGTGGTCTAGGGGGACTTCTGACATGGTGGCGATATTAATTCTGTCTGTCTCTCATGTTGCTAAAAGGATTAAATAAGATAATATATTAAAAATATGTAAAACACTTAGTGGCTGGCACACAGTAGGTGCTCAACAGAAGGTTAACTGCTGCTATGATTAGTTTTATTCTTTTTTCTTAAGATTTGTTTTTTTAAGATTCTATTTATGTATTCATGAACTACACAGAGAGAAGCAGAGATATAGGCAGAAGGAGAAGCAGGTTCCTCGAGGGATCCCAATGTGGGACTTGATCCCGGGACTCTAGGACCACACTCTAAGCCATAGACAGACACTCAACCATTGAGCCACCCAGGCGTCCCAGATTTATTTATTTGAGAGAGAAAGAGTATGTATGAGCAGGGGAGGGACAGAGGGAGAGAATCTTAGGCAGATTCCTCACTTCCTTAGCCCCCCTCCCAATATGGGGCTTAGTCTCACGAACCTGAGATCATGACCTGAGCCAAAACCAAGAGTTGGACGCTCAACCAACTGAGCCCCTCAGGTGCCTCTATAATTAATTTTATTCTTAAGGATATCAATATTGGGGGCACCTGGCTGGTTCAGTTGGTAGAGTATGGGAATCTTGAGCTCAGAGTTGTGAGTTCAAGCCCCATGTTGTGTGTGAAGCTCATTTAAATCAAATGGATGTAATAAAAAAAAAAAAACAAATGGATGTAATAAAACTTAACATATATATATACATATACACACACACACATATTTTTAAAAGAATATCAATGTTGGGATCCCTGGGTGGCGCAGCGGTTTAGCGCCTGCCTTTGGCCCAGGGCGCGATCCTGGAGACCCGGGATCGAATCCCACGTCGGGCTCCCAGTGCGTGGAGCCTGCTTCTCCCTCTACCTGTGTCTCTGCCTCTCTCTCTCTCTCTCTCTGTGACTATCATAAATAAATAAAAATTAAATAATAAAAAAAAAGAATATCAATGTTGATTTGGGGGAAGGCTGAATGAGTTGGGGGCCCGGTGGGCCAGTGTCCTGGCTCAGCTGACGTCCCCACTTTCCCGCCAGAGGATATATCGGTGGTGTTTAGCAGGGCCTCCTGGGAAGGCCGGGCTGACTTCTCCCAGGCCGATGTGCACCGCCAGATTGCCATTGTTTTCAAGACACCACCCTATGAGGACCTGGAAATCGTTGAGCCTGTGACCGTGAACGTCTTCCTGCAGCGGCTTACTGACGGGGTCTGCAGCGAGCCTCTGCCCTTCACGTACCTGCCTCGGGACCATGGTAACCACGGCAACCCAGGGTGACCCATTGCCCAGAGACCAGGTGTCTGGCCTAGAGGGGACAAGGGAAGAGGCAGAAGTAAAATGCAGGCTCTTGACTGCACAGGCTGGGTTCAGTTCCTGGCTCTACCTCTTACTGGTTGTGTGACCTTGGCCTCTCTCTGACCCTGTCTCCTGTGTAAAATGGAAGTAACAGTACATAGCTGATGGCATTTGGGGAATATTTGATTATTTCTCCCCTCAGCTTGCCTCCTCATGCCTGGCCCTGTACTGAGTGGTGCTGAGGACACAGCAGTGACCAAGATAGCCCCAGCCCTGCTCTCATAAGTCTCACAGTCCTATTGTGGGGATAGATTTGCTCGGAGGACTCAGATTGCTCAGAGTGGGCATCTGGTCCAGGCTTGGGGATTAGGAAGGGCTTCCTGGAGGAGGGGATGACTTAGTTGAGGACATGGGGATGACTAGGCAGTTGTCCAGGGAAGTGGTGGGAGTTGGAAAATAGTGTTTCAAATAGCTAGAATAGCAAGTGCAAAGGTCCTGAGGCAGGATTGTGCCTGGGATGTTCCAGGAACAACAAAGAGGCCAGTGTGGCTTGAAGTGAATTTGGGTTTCATTCTGATTGAGATGCGGACATCTATTTGCATTAGTTGGTCAAGAATTAGAACAGGTCAATGACTTCCTAAATGGTCTCTATAATTAATTCTTAATTATTATTATTGATGGATAATGTTGCCCCTGGTATCTCCTGAACAGACAGCTATGGCGTGGACAAGAAGCGGAAACGGGGGATGCCTGATGTCCTCGGGGAGCTGAACAGCTCTGGTGTGTCCCCTCTGCCCCTTTCCACATCCTGGGAGGGGATGGCTAAGCCCTAGCCTGGGGAGGAGGGGCTGTGAGGGTCCAGGGGTCCTCATCTCTGCCTTCCTTCAGATCCGCATGGCATCGAGAGCAAACGACGGAGGAAAAAGCCAGCCTTCCTGGATCACTTCCTGCCCAACTCCAGCTCAGGTGGGTCGTGGTTCCCCACTTAGGGCAAGCCCCTGCTCTCTGAAGTGGGATGAGGGTGAGCTGCAGCCCTGCTTCTGGCCTCTTCAGCAACCCCCCCCCCCCCCCGCCGCCAAGAGGTCCCACAAGGCCAGGAACTCACATCTCAGGCAGCAGCATGAAGTACATGAAGTAGAAAGTACAGTTCTGGATACCATTTGGAGGAGGCTCGATGTCTGCTGGGCCATTCACTTGTTGTGTGACCCTCACCAAGTTGCTCGACCTCTCAGGGCCTCAGAGACTCCTCTGAAAAGTTTCACCATACACCTCCCTCATTGGCCTTTTAGATTTTTTTTTAAAGATTTTATTTTATTATTCATGAGAGACACAGAGAGAGAGGCAGAAACACAGGCAGAGGGAGATGCAGGCTCCATGCAGGTAGCCTGACGTGGGATTCGATCCGAGGTCTCCAGGATCAGGCCCTGGGCTGAAGATGGCACCAAACTGCTGAACCACCCTGGCTGCCTGGCCTTTTAGATTTTATTGCATTTCTTTTTATAGACACTATATAATGGGTACATAGGTGCTTTGTGTATGTTTACTCATTGAATCTATACCATCACATCACTTCCCCCCTCATTTTACTGATAAAGAAACTGAGGCCCGGGAAGCTGAAGTCTCTTAGCCAAGGTCACATACTGCATTTGCGGTGGAGCAGGGACTTGAACCTGGGCATCTATACAGGTAGATTAGTGATAAAATATTATGTGGAACAGATAGCAGGGGGTAAATGGTAGATAAATGGGAGGGGTTGTCAGAGCCAACCAGCCTTAATTCAGAGCCTGTCTCTAGCCCAAACACCCTCTGGCCTGTTCTACCCCTGCTTTCATCTTAACTCATATGCCAGCCTCTGCTTCCCATGAACTGCAGCCTTATCTGGCTGCCATCAGAAGCCTCCCCAGCCGCTGACCACTAGCTCTAACAATGCTGTCCCCTAATACCCCAGCTACCCCAGGGCACCCAGCTCCCAGCCAGCCACCAACAGCCAGCCACTCAGAGTCTGCTGAGCCTGGATCACTCCAACCAGTCCCACTGTGGAGGTTTCAAGTATCACCTGTTGTTCCCCCTACCCACTGCACCTGGTAACTAATGCCCAGAGCTCTACCTATAGCAACAACCAATCCTAGCCCACTTCACCAGTCTTCAATCCCCAAGTCCCAAAGCGTCTCCTCTTTAGCCACTGCTGTTCATCTACGTCCTCCATCACCCGTTTCCCAATGCCTAAAGCCCTCCTCTCTCATCCATGGGGCAAAGCTGCTCTGGCATGATAGTATAATGGTTAGGAGCATGGCCTCTGGAATCAGACTGAGTTTGGATTCTGAAGCCTGAATTTAGCCATGTGACTTCTTTGGATCTCATCTGTCAGATGGAAATCTTACCTCTTAGAGTCCTTTTTAGAATCTAGTCAGGTCATATCACACAGATAGTTAGCATAGTTAGTGCTCAGGAGATCTTAGGAACTTGCTGGACAGGAATGCCAGGAATGCATTTGTTATGATCATGTTTAGCTGTATTCACAACAAAACCCAAATTAACAGGGGCTTCAACAGGCTATACTTCTCTTCTCAGATAAACAGTGGTAGATAGTCCTGGGATGGTGTGGAGGCTGTAGGATCATCAGAGACCCAACCAAGCTCCTGCCATTTTCAACTCATTTTCCATCTCATGGTCCAATATGGCTGCTGAGGCTCCAGCCATCACACCCATAGTCCAGCCAGGAGAACTTAAGTCACATGATGACATTTAGCTGTAAGGGAGGCTGGGAAATAGAGTCCCAGCAGCCCTGAGTCTTTCTGAGATAAGCATAATTTGCCTTTGCTGGTCAGGTTTGTCTTGTCTCAGAAAGAGACTCTCCTTTATAATGACATACAATTTTACCTTCCAATTTGGGAACTGGTGACTTCTCATTTAGGTCTTCCATGTGTGGGGCTTTCACTTTTTGGGTGGTCTCTATAACTTGGGTGAGGGGAGGACTTTAGAGCCTCTTCAACATCCTTATTTTTTGGAAAAACTCCCCAGCCCTGCAGAAGCATAGTTTGAACCCTGGTTCTACAACTTACCAGCTATGTGTGACTGAATTATTTTGCCTGTTTGCTTTTTTTTTTTTAAGATTTTATTTATTTATTCATGAAAGACATAGAGAAGCAGAGAGAGAGAGGCAGAGGGAGTAGCAGGCTCCATGCAGGGAGCCTGATGTGGGACTCGATCCCTGGACCCTGGGATCAAGACCTGAGCAGAAGGCAGATGTTCAACCACTGAGCTACCCAGGCGCTCTTGACCTCAATTTGCTTATTAAGTGCGAATGGTGATAATGCGTACCCCACGGTTCTCCTTGGGATTAAAGGAGGCCACGGTGATCATGCATTTAGCTCTATTAGGTCACTGGAGTTTGGGCATGGCCAGAAGTTGATGCTAAAGCCACCCTATTTTCCTTCCCTCTCATCTGTGCAGGCCCGTTCCTCCCACCGTCAGCCCTGCTGCCAGACACAGACTTCTTCCCTGGCACCGTGTCCCTACCCGGCCTGGAGCCCCCCGGTGGGCCGGACCTTCTGGACGACAGCTTTGCCTATGATGACAGCACGGCCCCCACACTTTTCACCATGCTGGACATGCTGCCCCCCGCGCCGCCACTCGCCAGCGCTGTCACGGGCAATGGGGCTGCAGGGCCGGCTGTTGGAGAGCCTTCCGGCCCTGAGCCAATGACGCTGGACTCATATCAGGCCCCAGGCCCCGGGGACGGGGGCACTGCCAGCCTTGTGGGCAGCAACATGTTCCCCAACCAGTACCGTGAGGTGGGCTTTGGGGGAGGCCTCCTGTCCCCGGGGCCCGAGGCCACGTAGCCCTGAGGTGCTGGAGGAGAGGCACTGGGTGGGGAGGACTGGAGGTGGAAGGGGCCGTGCAAACCCAACGAGGATGTCCCGCACCTCCATACCCGTGGGCCCCCAAGTGGTCAGTCTTCCGATCTCCTCATCCTTCTTAATGGGACATCTTTGGCGCTGGTGAGAAGCTCCGTAGCACCGGTTTCCCCTGAGCCCATTTTACAAATGAGAAAACCGAGTCCGGAGAGGAAAAGGGGCTTGGCTCCCATGCACCAGCTTGTAAAGTTGCCTCAGCCCCCACGAGTGGGGGCGCCTTCTCCAGGTGGATTCTGGAGTGTACATAATGGGAGAAAGGTGCAGATCCTCAGCTCTCCTCCCCCGAGCTTGAAGGTGGGGGATAAAGATTGTTTGTTGTGAGTCTTCCCAATAAAGATGAGTTTTTGAGCCTTGGGAGTCTGCTGTCTTCTCCGCTGGGGAGACCCCAGGGCGCTCACGCACGAACCCGCGGGGATCTCCTCGGCTCCGCCTCTCTCGGCAGCATCCTCCAAGACCCCGCCCCTCGCGTCCAGACCCCGCCCCCTCGCGCCCGGGGCCCGCCCCTTCGCGTCAGCGGAAGCGCGCTTCTCCACGTTCCGCCCCTCCCTTTCGTGCGGCCTCCCACTTCCGTTTCCGGTGCGGGCCGCGCGCGAGCGCAGCGGTGGGAGGCGGCGACGAGCCGGTGAGTGCAGGCAGTGGGCCCCGACCTTCTGGCTTTCGGGGGGGCGTCAGCCCAGCTTCGCCCCAGTCTCGGCCTTTCCCCGGGCTGCTGTGAGCCTCTGCTCGGCCCCAGCCCCGAGGGCCGCCGGCCCCGCACCCCCTCCGGCCTGCCGCGCCTCAGGCCGCGCCCCTGTCCCCGCGGTGGGCCCAAGCTCGCCGCGTACGACCCCGCCGCCTACCACAGGCCCCACCCCCTTGTCAAAAACCTTACCCTGATCTGCGAGGCCCGGACGCGGTCCCCGAGCCCAGTCCAGAGCCTCGGGCTCCGCCCCTGTCTACAAGCCTTGCCCCTGAGCGCAGCCCACCCCCTCCTGTCTGCCAGCTCCGCCTCCCTGTCTCCACTCCGTTTTTCAGCATCCCCCGCCCCCGCCTTTCGGATTCCGTCTGTAGACCTTAGTCCCCCTCTGATCTTTATTTACAGCACTCCTCTGTGTTCCCCTCCCTCCAAGCGTTGTCGTCTTCCGTCCACGCCCTTCACCTGCCCTCCATCCCCGCCACCCCCCACCCAAATCCCCCACTTGCGCCCCATACCGCTACTCTTTTACCATAAAGTCTTTCTTCTCTTCTTCGCCTGCGTTCATCCCTTACCTCCCTAACTCCCACGGGTAGCCCCATTTCAGCTCTTCTCTCTCCTTAGAACTAAAGCCCCACCTGCTTAGGGTCTACCTCCAGACCTTACTTCAGACATTCAGTCCTAACATTCCAAAACCTTTCACCAGTGATTCTAGTGCCCTGAACCCAGGATACTCCTTTCCCGGGGATGCTCACTCCAGAATCTCCTGGGGTTGGGGGGGTTTCAGAACGCCCAAGGTACTGGATCAGAGTCGTCAGGAATATGCTTCAGTCTCTTGCACACAGTTCTGCATCCTCATTTTGCTTCCCTGAAGCTGGTGTTTAGGATCAGCCTCATCACCAGCTTGTTAGGTGACTTTGATTCTGCCCATATGGTGGTTTTTTTTTTTTTAAGACTATTTATTTATTCATGAGAGACATGGAGAGAGGTAGAGGGAGAAGCAGGCTCCACGCGGGAGCCTGTGGAATTGATCACTGGACTCCGGGATCACACCCTGAGCCGAAGGCAGACGCTCAACCGCTGAGCCATCCAGGCATCCCTGTCCATATAGTTTTTAACAGCCCATCTCACACTCCCCCTGTCATTCCCCAGGTTGAGGCCCCAAGCTTGGCCTCACCACGATGTGGCACGAGGCTCGGAAGCATGAGCGGAAGCTTCGAGGCATGATGGTTGACTACAAGAAGAGGGCAGAGCGGCGGCGGGAGTACTATGAAAAGATTGTGAGTACTTGACCTTGATCTGGGGTGGGACTTTCCGGGGGTCCTGCTCATCCGGGTAAGGTGTGCACTTGAAGATACACCAAAATATGACAAAAGAGCCCAATTTCCTCAGGAGAATGTTAATTCCTTGAGCATAATCACTGGTAAAAACCAGAGATGTTCTCTTGGTTAGTATACTGTGTTGTTTAGTGTGACCTCAAGAGTAGAGAGCTGGTGTTAGCAGGAAGGAGGAAGTTTTTGTAACACTAAGAACGGTCCAGATATAAAACTGAGCACCTTCTGAATGTTGTCTTACTGCTGTATTTGCAGTGCCCAGAAAAGCTCAGCTGTTCCTGAGGTTCGGGTGGGCACCCTGTAGGAGTGCCATCAATATTCATTTAAGTAAATTTGATCACTTCTCCTGTTTGATGCTTCATTTGCTTTTAGAGAGAAGACCACACTCCATCCTGTGACCTAAAAGACCCTATGGTCTGACCTCTACTAGCCTCTTAGCTTCATCCTTGGGTAGCTCCACTGACCTTTTTTCCCATATTTCTCACCACCGGGCATTGTACTCCCTTTACCTATTTAACTCCTACTTGCCATTGAGACCCCAGCTTGAAATGGCACTTGTGTACTACGTTCAATTCTCCTGTTAGATGATATTAATATAGATGTTCCCGTTCACTATTGGATCACTGCTTTACTTTCTTACCTGGTCTTCTGGCCTTGATTCCTGCCCCCTCCAATTAATCATCTTCAGCAAGGCTAGAGAGGTCTTTCTAAAGCACAAGGCTAACACTGTACTTCTCTTTCTCTGAACTCCTCCATGGCTCCTTAGTGCCCTCAAGAGAAAGCCCAGGCAGCCTTCAAGCCTCTGCACAGTCTAGATTTTTTTTTAAATTTTTTATTTATTTATGATAGTCACACAGAGAGATAGAGAGAGACAGAGAGGCAGAGATACAGGCAGAGAGAAAAGCAGGCTCCATGCACTGGGAGCCCGACGTGGGATCCGATCCCGGATCTCCAGGATCGCGCCCTGGGCCAAAGGCAGGCGCTAAACCGCTGCGCCACCCAGGGATCCCACAGTCTGGATTTTTGCATTACGCACCCTTCCCCCACTGCCCCAGACTCATGTCACCCTGCTTTCTGCCTCGTTTCTTTACTCAAACCATCTGACCTCTTCATCATTTAGGGTCAATTTCTCTAACACAGAAGATGTATAAAGAATATCAGTTTATTTTTCAGAATTATACAGCCACAGGGCCTTTGCATGTGCTCTTCCCATACCTGGGTAACAGCTGCTCATCTGTTGGATCTCAATCCTCAAGGAAGTCTTCCTTCAGCCTCCATAGTCAGTCAGGTGTCTCCTATAATGCCATTACAGATCTCTGTTCTCCCCCTTTAAAGTTTATTTATTTTTAAATATTTTATTTATTCATTTGATACAGAGAGATACAGAGAAAGAGGGAGAGAAAGCACACATGAGTAGGGTCAGAGGGAGAGAAAAAAACAGAAGCAGATTCCCTGCCGAGCAGGGAGCCTAATGCGGGGCTCTATCCTAGGATCCTAGGACCTGGAGATCATGACCTGAGCTGAAGGCAGACTCTTAACCATCTGAGCCACCCAGGTGCCCCCCTCCTTGGAATTTAACACACACATACCTAGCTCTGTAAGACTGGGGAGTAGTATCCAGGTCACCTTTGCATCCTAAGGTTGGGGCCAGCAATATGGTTTGAAAGAGTAAATGAGTAAACCTGCTCATAGCAGTTACCATTTTAATTGCTCCTTTTGGGCACCCGGCTCTGCGAGAAGAGCTTTAGATGCATAGTTTCTTTGAATCTCGAGAGTCACCAATGAAACAGAGGCTGCTATTAGCATAGGGGAGGAATCTCTGAGAACTCCTCACTTGCCTTCTGTCACCCAGTGCCTTCTGTCAGTAGGCTGAAGGAGAGCCCCTCTCTGGTGGTGGTGGAAAAACTGTAACATGATGGTGAGGGCAGGGCCCAGGTCTGTACTGGTCCCAGTTGAGGCCCCAGTGTGGGCTGGGAGCACAGTGCTTAGGAAGAAATGGCTGTTGTGAGCTATAATAAGGGTTCATGGTGTGCCAGACCCAGTGCCCACTACTTTGGTGCGTTCTTTCTAGTCCTTTGCGTGGCCCCAAGAGTTGGGATTGATCCCTGTATTAAAGACGCTGATAAAAGCGGCTGGTGTTGTTAAAGCGTTTATGTGTTAACCATTATGTGCAAAGTGCTTGACGTGTGGTTCATGCTTCATCAGATCCTCACTGTAGCCTTGGACATGGTTCTTGTGTCCATTTTACAGATGAGTGAACTGAGGCTCGGAGAGTCATGATCTACAGTCACATAGCAAGAGGGCACAGCTGGCATTCTAATCCAGAGTCTCTGAACCTTGACCTCTCTTAGCATTTCACCTGGGCTTTCTGCTGGAGAGATAGAAGCTCTGAAAGGTGAAGCACCTTCTCCCAGGTGACACATCCTGGAGGCAAAATACTAAAATGTTTAGGTCCTTAGAGCTTGAGTCCTAGGGCTTTGGGTTCAAATTCCATCTCTTCTGTTTATGTCCAGTGTGACTTTGGGCAAAGTGACTGTCTTCCTGAGCTAGTTTTCCTTTTTTGCATGCGAAATGATGTATCATGTAGAGTCAGGTTTGGCTATGAATATAGAAGTTCATTTCCTTTTCCCCTGAAAGCCCAGAAATAGCCAGCTTGCTCAGGGACCATTTTGTTGTTCAGCTGAACATAGATTCTCTTACTAGTGTTGTCTGAAGGTCTAAGAGGGCTGCCTAATAACCATCGTGCCTGCATTCCATTCAGCAGGGAAGAAGAGAGAGGGAAAAGAGGCAAAAATGCTCACGCCAGTCTTTAAGAAAGTTTCTAGGTATTTGCACACAACACTTCCACTCGTCTAACTGGCCAGAAAGAAGTTGCAGGTTCCCATACAGGTGCAGGGGAGTCAGAGGCATAGGCTTTATTCTGCGTGGCCTTGTGCCAGACATATCAGGAGTCTGTTACTGTTGAAGGAGAGGGAATAGATGTTGGTTGCCAGCTGATAGTCTGCCACGAATGGTGGGGGATGAGTGCTTCCCTCACGGGGCTGTTCACTGAGATGGGGCACATCGACCTCAGTGGAGACCTGCCCAGGGTGACTTGCGCGGTAAAATGCTAGCTCTTTTGTTACTGAAGTTCTTACTACCAGGTAGAGCTGGAATTGACATGGTGTAGAGGAAAGAGGGCTGGAGTTGGGTCACTCTGAAAGGCCAGGGACTTCAGGCTCTCGTCTGGTTAGCTGGGGAGCTCCCTGACCTTTCTTCCCTCCCCCGCCTTGGGACAGTGGTGATTATCGGTCCCTCTCACTGGATGACGGGGAAGAACTTCCAGAACAAGAACAGTGTCTGTGGGGTGCTTGTGGTGTGGGTCTGTACAAGCCGCCATTGTCCCCGTACGCAAACGTGATCAGCATTCAGAACAGAGCTGTCAAGCTGTGGGCAGTGGCTGAGGGCTGCTTTGAGGAGGGGATGGGGCTGCTCACGTGGGTCTCATATTATTCTTGGGCTGAGAGGAGGCTGTGGGCAAGTGTTGAAGAAGCCGGGGTAGTTGGTGGCAGGCTGAATGGGTTGTGTCCACACAAGGCTGGTTTCCCTGTTCCTGGTTTGTCCTTGGTGGCTTCTCTCTCTCAGCTGACCCTGGTTCTGTCATGGCGCTTGTCCTTGTCAGCTTTCTTCTTTAATCAGTGGTTTGGATAAAGAAACAGAATTCTCTGTTGATAAGAAAATGGGAAATAAACAGTTCTCAGTTCAAGCATTTCCTCCTCAAGAGAACCCCAGGCTGACACACTGCCCTTCATCCCTGCTGCTTCCCAGCCTAAATCAGGCATTCCCCTGGGCTCTCCCATCCCAGTGCGGCCCACTCTAGGTCGTCACAGTGTGGGATGGGTCTGTCCCCAACACTGGCCTGTGAGCTGTGAAGATGGGGCTGGGGCTGTGTCGGTCACTGCCGTGGCCCTAGAATGGGGCCCTAGCACGTAGTGGGTGCCTGCTTATCAGTTGAATGAATGAATGAAAGAGTCCATGAGCTTCTCTGACTCCATCTGATGCTGGAGGCAGAGCAGTTCAATGGTTAAGGAGAGATTTTAGATCTCACAGAGGTATTTGTACATCCCGTGTTCCTTGCAGTATTAGTCACAATAGCCTAGATGTGGAAACAGCCTGTCAGTCGACTGGTGAAGGGATAAAGCAAATGTGATGTGGTATGTCCGTACAGTGGGATACTATCCAGCCTCAGGAAGAGGTATCCCGTCACATGTTGCCACATGGAAGAACCATGGAAACATTTTGTCCTAGTGAAATCAGCCAGTCACCAAAAAAAAAAAAAAAAAAAAAAAAAAAAAAGGGTGCAGGATCCCATGTAAACAAAGTATCTGAAGTAGTCAGTCCCTTAGAACCCCTAGAAACAGGAAATAGAAAATAGAAAGGTAGTTGCTGGGTGGGGGGAGTCCTTCACTGGCTCTAGAGTTTCACTTTTGCAAGATGAAGAAGTACTAGAGAGTCCTTGCACTGCAGGGTACACGGAACTCAATGCTACCGTACCATATACGTAGCAGCATATACGTAATGGCGGTTAAGGTGGTAGGTTTTCTGTTACAAGCCTTTTTTTTTTTTTTTTTTTTTTAAGATTTATTTATTTATTCAGAGAGAGAGAGAGAGAGGCAGAGACACAGGCAGAGGGAGAAGCAGGCTCCATGCAGGGAGCCCGACACAGGACTCGATCCTGGGTCTCCAGGATCACACCCCGGGCTGCAGGCGGCGCTAAACCGCTGCGCCACCGGGGCTGCCCTGTTACAAGCCTTTTACCAGAATAAGAAAAATTACTTAAAAAAACCAGTGGATTTGGGGGTCAGGCCCATTTGGTTTCTACTCCTAGCTGTGTTGCTGGCATGATTTCAAGCCAGTGGGCCACGCCCCTTGATTTCCTTGTCTGGAAGGTCACTAACCTTTGTCCCATGGTTGAGAAGTTTGAGTAAGGAAATATATATAAAACAGTTCAGGGCCTGGTCTTTAGGGTAGTTCATTGGCTTTTCCAGAATCTCCTGGCAGAGCCAGGCCCTGGACTGAGAGTTTTACTCCCCGCCTGATCCATTTTCCTTTCTGTGGTGCTGGCACAGCTAGTGGCTTCCCTGTACCAGTCAGTGTCCGTATTGCAGTGTCCCATGATGGCTGTGGGACCTGGGCATTTGGCCAGGAGCAGCCTCAGGGGTGAGAAGGGGTCTTGGCCAGGGACTGTCACGGGGCGAGGGAGCTGTGGGGCCTGAGATGAGGCATTGAGGTAGGGAAGTTAGGTGTGGGACAAGCGGTTGGATTGCCCCAGCACCACTCCTGCTGGACTCTGTGGTCTTGGGCATATCCCACCTCTGCTGAGTGGCAACAGCCTGGGAGTGGTAAGTGTGGGATGGACAGTAGCCCAGCGTTAACCACGGTCATCAGTGACCTCCTTAGCTCTTTGTGGTGGCAGGTGGGAGGAGGAGGCAGTGAGCAGTGCAGGTTTTGGGGAACTTGACGCTGGTAGGTTTTTCCTGAAGGGGCTCAGTCTCCTCATCTGTCAGGTTTCATTGTCTCTTGGCTTTGGTCAGTGGTCCGAGCGCCCCCTGTGGGAAGGGCCCTGCTCTGGGCACTGGGGAGACCGTGGTGGACAAAGCAGTGATCCCTGCCTTGTGGAAGATATGTTCTAGTGTGGGAGCTGAGTGATGAATGAATGCAAAGTGTAAAACCAGGTGGTGGCAGGTGTTGTGAAGAGAACAGGTGGGGTTAAGGAGATAGAGAATAAGTATGGGCTTGTGCAGGAAACTACTGAAGAGTTGATGAAGAAGGCTTCTGGAAAGAGATCTGAAATAAGCGAGGCAGCCACCTGCCAGAGCTTTGCAGGCCAAGGGAAGAGCAAGCACAGAGGTCCTCAGGGGAGTGGTCAAGGAATGGCATAGAGGCTAATGTGCCTGGAGCTGGGGGAGAGAAATCAGAGAGGGATGTGGCTGCTAGGTCTTAACAGAATGCTGCCCACCCCCACCCCCCCACCCCCAGGCCAGGCCGTGTGAGAAATGGACTTCAGAGGGCTAGCTGGCAGCAGGGAACCCAAGAAGAGGCTGCCAGGTGGTCTGGGAGAGAGACATACATGCTGGCCAGACGGGTGTGGCAAGAAGGGGTTGGGCCCTGGGGAGGTGTTGCTGGGGGCTTGGCCAGCCCTCAGTGGGTAGCCCAAGTAGCCCTTCTCGTGGCTCTTGCGGGTTCCTCTGATGTGGCACGCAGCAGGATCCCGGCCAGGGCCCCGCTCTTGGGGAGCTCAGTGGTGCAAGGTTTATCCTTTCCTGACTCACGATGACTTGGAATCGTGACCTCCACATAATGTCTCAGGCTTGAGGGGCACAGACTCAGGGAATGTTCTCCTCTACGTCGGTGCCTTCCTAACAGCTGTATTGAGATACAGCTCACCAGCTGTACAGTTCTGTGGATTTCAGTATATTCATCAGCACAGCCTGGATGGACCCCATACCCATTAGCAGTCAGTCCCCCAACTTCCCAGCCTTGGGTAGCTGCTCATCCACTTCCTGTCCTGTGGATTTGCTTATTCTGGATGTTTCACAGTAACGGAATCCTACAACATGTGGCCTCTTGTGACCGGCATCTTTCGCTTAGCGTCCTGTTTTCGAGATTCATCCATGTTGTAGCATGTGTTGGTTCTTCATTCTTTTTTATGGACAATTTTCCATTGTCGAAATAGACCACGGTTTGTTTATCGGCCATCCATTGATGGACATACGATTGCTTCTGTCTTTCGGCCGTTGTGGATCGTGCTGCTTGAATGTCGGTACAAGTACTCAGTCCTTCGTGGGTACATGCGTCCTTTGGAGTGGAATTGCTGGGTTGTATGGCAGTTCTTTCTTTAACTGCTGAAAGACTTAATTTCTCCACGTTCTTGTTGGTATTGTTAACGTCTGTCCTCCTTCCCGTTTTAGCTGTCCTGGTGAGTGTGAAACAATGTCTTGTGGTTCTCATTGGCATTTCTCTGATGAGTAGTGCCACTGATCATTTTTGCATGTGCTTGTGTGGTCCTGGTATTTTCGAGGCTGGTCCAGGCCAGTGTGCTCATGCCTGGGTCTGAATGAGTGGAGGTAGGGGGCAGGTGAAGAGTTGGAGAATCATATTTTGGCAGGGGCAGGGGGTGTCTTGATACCAACTTTACATTAAGCTGGGCCAGAGCTCAGAGCCTTTCTCCACCATCTCAGGAACCCCTGTCCCTAGGGGTTAGGTGGCCCCATTAGTGCTGCCATCCCTGTGCAGGTCAGACTGCCTCTGCAGCATGGACCACTTGACATCAGAGGTGGGCTCACGACCAAGCTTGGATGCAAGGGGGTGGCAGGGAGTGCAGTGCCGTGGTGACCTCCATCCTCTCTCCCCCTGCAGAAGAAGGACCCAGCCCAGTTCCTGCAGGTGCATGGCCGAGCTTGCAAGGTGCACCTGGATTCTGCAGTTGCCCTGGCTGCCGAGAGCCCCGTTAACATGTAAGACTGACTTTGAAGGGCAGGAGGTAGGGTCTGTATCTGAGGATTGGAGGTCTTGGGAATGGGTGGGGCCATGGCCACAGGCTCAGATGAAACGGGAAGTAGGTTGCCACAGGGGATGTTTCAAGACGACAGGGGCTTAGCAAGTGGCCTCTAGAACCTGGTTCGAGTTTTCTACTTGTGCTTGGTTCTGAGAAATAGGGCCCCAGTTCCCAGGGTCCCATTCAGGCCCCTCTTGAGGCCAGGAGCTTGAATGTGGATTCAGGGGGATGAGGGACATAAGAGACTGAGAAGTGGGGGTTGAGGGTGGGGCCCTGGAATATCACTGAGAGCTGAGGTGACAGGGAATGGGTGTGGGCCCTGGGGACCCTAAACTCGTTGCTCCCCATTTCAGGATGCCCTGGCAGGGGGACACCAACAACATGATTGACCGCTTCGATGTCCGTGCCCACCTTGATCACATTCCCGACTACACCCCGCCGCTGCTCACCACCATGTAAGCTGCGCCCCTGACGCTTGCCAGGCAGAGAGTCTGAGCCTTACTCCCCCCTCTTTCCCAAGCCCTTGCCTGCCTGTCACTTTCCTGGGAAGGAGGAGGTATGCCAGTGGGGAGCTTCCCAGCCTGAACCAGACTCCTCATCCCCTGCTCCTGCTGGCTTGGGGTGTGGCCTACCCTCTTCCTCTGATCTCAAGGCCTTGACCTCCCCCAAAGCTCCCCAGAACAGGAGTCAGACGAGCGGAAATGTAACTACGAGCGCTACCGAGGCCTGGTGCAGAACGACTTTGCCGGCAGTGAGTGAGCTGGGGCATGGCGGGTGGGTAGGGAGGCCGTGGACACAGGAAGACCACTTTCACTCCAGTGCTTTCAACTACAGGACCTGGGGTTTGCTCCCAGCTCTTTCTTCTGAGGCCTCTGTCTTTGGACCCAGTACAGGCAATGTCTCCTGAGCAAGATAGTCCTGCCGAGGTCACTTTCATATCCCACACCCTCTGCCTTTCTGATCTTTGTCCTAAAAAATTTGGGAAAATAGCAAGAATGCATCATATCCCTCTGTGTGTTTCTGCCAGTTTGTTTGGGTCAGAATGTAACTTTTGAAGAGGAAATTTCTTTCAAGAATTTTCTAAGAATATTTACACAAAGTTTGACAATCTGCCAATCCTTTGTATATATTGGTATCGTTCCTCTGAGCCATCACCATGCTGCTTCACAAATAAAACGGAGACTCAGGGTTTTCCCCATTCTGGGCTTGCCCGGGGAGGTTTGGACTCTGACAAACTTGAATCTTTTTGTCTGCATTCTATCTCATCACATCTGCACAACCATCTAGCAGTGGCATCCATTTTATAGACGAGGACATTGAGGCTCAGGAGTTGGTGGGAACACCGTCCAAAAAGCTGGGATTCTCACCCTGCCCTTAACCACTGCTTCCTTCTGATGGTCAGCTCTGAGCCTTAGCTCCCCTCCTGAGAAGGACTGAGACCTCCCCTCTTAGGGTTTCCCTGTTGAGTTAGAAGGAGGACAGGCCACATGAGACCCTTAGCCTGGCCAGTCTCAATCTCCTCCCAGAGAAGGGTGGTGATGATGGTTTCTTTCCCCCAAGGTAGTTGTAAGAGCCCGGTGAGGGGTACATGAAGCCCTGGCACTGAGCCTGGTTCAGTCAGTCCTAGGTGTGGATTTGCTATTCTCTAATTTCTTTGTTTCTAAGATGGGTGTTTTAGCATCTCTAAAACCAAAGATTGCCAAAGTTCTAGCAATCAGTGAGGTGTTAGAATCAGGGAAATTTATCATCATTGATACTGTTGCTGCTTTTGCTTTCACCCAAGGCCAGGGGGTTCTTGGTGATGGAGCCAGAGTTTCCCTTCCTTTGGTCTGACTCTGCATTCGTGCATTGCGATAATTCCTGAGCACCTATGGTGTGGCAGGTGCTCCTCTGGGGTCAGGGTCTCGTGGGGGGGCGGGGAGCAACCACAATGTCCCCAAAGTGGGTGGTGATTGCAAACGAAGGTGGGGTTATAAACAGACAGTGCGCTGTTCTCTGAGGTGCTTGACAGAGGCTAGGGTTGGAGAAGGGTGGAGAGGAATTCTGGTGAGGAGAGGTTGGCTGGGATCTTTCGGGTGGATGGGGGCAGGCAGCCTGTATGGCTGGAGCAAGGAGAGTGAGGCAGCTTGTGTGAGACAGGCCAGCAAGGCCCTCTCCCAGGCTTTGTATACCATGATTGGGAACCAGGAAGGACATGGGGGTGGGGGTGGGGCTGCTGGAGCAAGGGACGGTGCTCCGTCACCTCTGGGTTCACTCAGCCCTCCAACTTGACTTTACAAATAGAAAAGCTGAGACCCACAAAGGGAAGGGGACTTGCCCAGGATCCCGCAGCCCGTCAGGGCCATGTGTTCAATTGCAGGGAAGATCAGAGAAGGCTCTGACACAATGCCGAGCTCCCCAAGTTAGGTATTGTGGGTAAACAAGAGCTCAGATGGCTCCAAACACGTGTAATTGAAACTGAGCCACAGAGAGGCACATGGTGGAGTGGCCCATGAAGTCCCAGTGACATCCAGTGGTCAGAAGTTTGTAGTTTTGAGGGGTCCAACCAAAGGCCTCCCTTGCAGGGATAATAGGACCATTGCTCCAGTGCCAAGTGCTCACTCTGCCAGGGCAGCTGCTTTACAGAAAAGGAAACCAGGCAGAGAGAAGTTAAGCCCCTTTATGGTCTCATGGCGAGTCCTGCAGTTGCTGTGTCCTCCCCACACAGTTTGTGATTATCTGCACTCCAGCAACTCTGCCCCTGGCTGAACTTGGGTTGCACTCGTCTTCCTTCCTTCTGCATTCTTGTGTCCCTCACCCCCACTCTGACCCTTCTGTCTCGTACTCTGCTTCAGTCTCAGAGGAGCAGTGCCTGTACCAGATCTACATTGACGAGCTGTACGGAGGCCTCCAGAGACCCAGTGAGGATGAGAAGAAGAAGTGAGTTGGGGTCTGGGGGCATGGTGGCAGTGGGGGAGCCCGGAGGACTGTGAGCCCCACCAGGGCACGGCCTCATCTAGCTCATCCACCTCAGTTTTCTCAGAGTCAAGGCCAGTGTTGGGTACACAGTAAGCACTCAGTAAACACTTAGAGGAGGAAGTGGTGGCCTGTGTCGACCCAGGCGTGGGTGAGTCCTGCCTTTGAGGACTCCCTCTCTGACTTTTGTTGTGCTCCCCTGCCACAAGGGCTAGGAGGAGTCCTCTCTTCCTGCAGTGAATGGAGCTTGTAGGTGGTTCTGTGCCTGCCCTGTGTGTGTTCAGCAGCAGCAAGTGTCACTTCAGAGGGGGGCTTCTCAAGGCCATGTCCTTCAAGGAACAAGCTGTGGGGGGAGTTGGGGCCTTACCTGGAGCAGCTGGTGGGCAGTCTCCCTTCTGTCTTTGTGCCCTCTGCCGGGGTAGCCCTGTCTTCCTCCTGGGGCAGCTCTTGGCCCACCTGTCCCACAGCAGTCCAGGAGCCTGACTCCTTTCTTCCATCTGGAGTTTCCACAGATGCCATGGAAGCTTCTCAATGACTGATCTTACCCATGATCCCACTTTCAGGATGAGGCTGGCACTCAAAGGGTGCTTGGGACTATTAACTAAATTAATTCAGCAACAGACATGCTTGAGGCTGCTCCCCTGTTATGGGCAGAGCTGGGTCACGTTGTTACCCAAGATAACTCTGGGTCCTGCCCTCGAGTCTGCTAACAGCAAGTGCTTAGAAGACAGAAGGGAGCCTGCCCCGCTGGGACCTCCCTGACCCCCAGTAGTCATGACCCAACAAGGGTGGGGCTGAGGAGCTCAGGATGGTGCATGACCCAGCCTAGGGAATGACTTCCTGGAGGCCTTGGAGCTGGAGCTTAGGGGAAGAGGGAAGGGCTGGTAGGAGGCAGGTGCAGAAGGTTCTAGGCTGGGGGACTGTGTGTGTGAGGGCCTGGAGGCAAGAGCACCCTTGGGAGGCTAGAGCTTGGGGAGTCAGTGTGCCCTCCCTCATGGCTTGGGATCTGGGCTGGACCCTGCCCGTGGCCCTCCTGGCTCATGGGCTTCCCCGTCCCAGGCTGGCAGAGAAGAAGGCTTCCATTGGCTACACCTATGAGGACAGTACCGTGGCTGAAGTAGAGAAGGTGGTGGAGAAGCCAGAGGAGGAGGAGTCACCAGCAGAGGAGGAGAGCAACTCGGACGAAGATGAGGTCATCCCCGACATCGGTGGGGTCCCCTCTCTGCCCTCTCCCACCCCGCAGTCCCTGGGCATCGTTTTCGTGTCTCGTTCCTCACCCTCTGTGGGACACCCCGCACTTACGAGCCCCATTTCTCCCGTCCCTGCTCCAGGGCACTCCAGCCTCTGCCGTCCTCCATGTCTTACTCATGTGCTCCTCTGTGTTGGCCTCCCTCTCTGTATTTCTCCTTTCTCATTTTAGGATACTACTTCTATGATATTGTCCCCACCTAGGTTCTGTTTCCGTTCTTTTCTACTTGGGTTAGCCTCTCTGTCTCCCTCTTTTTGTCTCTCCTCTGGAGAACATGTGTTCGTTCAGTCCAGAGCCATCCCTCACCTCCCCCCATCCCGACCCTGCCATTCACTGTTCCCCGCAAATACTGGTAGCTCCAGTTGTCTAACCTCATCCGCTCAGCCAGCTGCTGCTTATCACACATATGTGAGGCATCCATCCCCTTCTCAGAGTGCATCTAGCTCCTAAACACTTCTGACTCACCCAGATCTTCACCCCCCATCATCCGTCCCCATCGACACATGGTACATCGCTCAGTCCACTGGTCTCGATCGTCCATCTCAGTGCTCATTTGGGTCCTCATGAATTGCATCTCCTCCCCACCCCCACCTAACGCCCCTTGCCGTTGGTTGCGCTCACCTCCGGCCAACCCTGTGCCAGCCTGGGGACGCCGAGATGAGCTGACTCGTTCCCTCCCTGCAGAGGCCTCCAGTGTGGTGGGCATCCCCTCGTGCCCCCATCTCTCAGGGCACTGCCCCCTCATCCCCGGTCTTCTCATTTGGCTTTGGCCCCTGACAGCCTTTCTCTTGGTGCAGACGTGGAGGTGGATGTGGACGAACTGAACCAGGAGCAGGTGGCAGATCTCAACAAGCAGGCCACGACCTATGGCATGGCCGATGGTGACTTTGTCAGGTGAGGCCTGCTGGCTGGTGCTCCTCCATTCTGGCCCAGTGGTGTCCATCCTCACCCCTGTTGCTCACAGCTGCTTTATTCCTCGGTGCTGGTAGGCCCAGCCCCATGTGGGGGGGGGGGGCGGCGTGCGGCGGCTTCACATGCACAGGCTCCAGAGCATATGGGATGGTACTTTGACCAGGCTTTGCCTGTGTGGAAACTGAAGCTGCACCCAACTCCGTGTGACCTGCGGACCTCTGACCCCTAAAAGTTCCCCGGGTTCCTGGGCCTGGTGGACAGCACCCTCTGGTGGAGAGGAGGCTTCAGTCACTGGCTCACTCCCTCACAGTTGCTGATGTGCATGCAGGTCTCACAGAGAATGGCCCCAGTTAACAGAGTATTGGGTCTGAATCCGAATGATCCCATCTGAACATGGCACCCTCTGCTCAGAACCCTCCATGACTGCCCCATTCCTTGGGCACCCAGAGTCCTCACCACGGCCACAAGACCTTACCTGTCTGGTCCTCTCCTCCTCTTACCCACACACTCCACCCCTGTGTAGCCTCTAAGGCTCCACCAGACTTCAGGCCACTGCAGTGTTGGCTTTGCGACTTATTCCCTGTGGTTTCTCCTCAGTTGTCATTTTTCTCCATGTGGCTTCCCTGACCTCCCTCTTGAAAGCTGTAGCAGCTTTTACATGTTCCCTGGCACTTCCTTCCTCCTTCTGCCGTCAATCTTCCCATCTAACTTTTTACTGTTTAACGTACTACTCGTCCCATTACCTTGGTCACTGTTTTCTCCCTAGAACGTAAGCCCGCAAGGGCCAAGATTTTTGTTTGTTTTCAATAGTGAATCCCCAGTACGTAAAATAGCATCCGTGTGCAGTGGGTGCTCAGTAATCGTGCTGAATGATTGAGAGACTCCAGGATGGTGTGGGATTCCTCACTTCCTGCAACAGTTCTGCCTATGGCCACCCCTTCTCCACTGTGACCCCCCTCCCCTTGCAGGATGCTCCGGAAAGACAAGGAAGAGGCAGAGGCGATCAAGCACGCCAAGGCCCTTGAGGAAGAAAAGGCCATGTACTCGGTGAGAGCCGGGCCAGGGTGGGGGGTGGGGGTTGCCTCAGGGAGGGTGCATCCCTCATTAACACAGTGCCCCCCCCCCCCCCAACTCTCCAGGGCCGACGTTCCCGTCGCCAGCGGAGGGAGTTCCGGGAAAAGCGACTCCGGGGCCGCAAGATCAGCCCACCCAGGTAGGCTAGGTCCCTCCCCTGTGCCTCTGCCCTGCCAGCCTCATTCAGGGCTCAGGGGCAGGGAGCTTGGGCTCATTAAGGGGCCCCCTTTGGGGGCAGGCTTGGGCTTGTGAACAGATTCCTCCTAGTAGGGCAGTAATTGGGGTAGGTTTAGGGGAGGAAAGGCCTCAAGGGGCATGTAGACACCCTGCCCTGCCAGCCACTCCCCTCACCTGCTGGACTTGGGACTCTTGCCAGGCATCACAGGCACCAGTGGGAAAGGGTGTGGGGTAGCTAAAGAGTTGAGAGCAGAGTCAAGGGAAACAGGTCTGTCCCTGAACTCCTATGTGCTTCTCCTCCTGGGTGGTGTCCTTGTCAGATTTGAGGCAAGTGACTTCTCTTGAATTTCTGCTGCCTCCTTTGGAAAGGGGGCACCATCACCTCCCAGGGTTGGGGGAGCACCAGTGCCCACTTTAAGGTCTGGGGCAGGTTGGGATGAGGCGGTTTAGGTTGAGGGGCTTCCAGATGAGCCTGCTGCTGCCTCTTAGTCCTGGAGGCCCAGTGCAAACCCACACCTCTTTTTGCTGCACCATCTCTGGTTAAGGAGAATAGCTGAGGATAGCTGTGGGGCTTAACTGAAGCAGTCTTTTGTGGTCTCCAGGCTTGATGTGGGGTCTGGAAAAGCCCCACTGATTGCTGCCATCATCCTCCCCGCTGTACAGGCGCAGTGTAGTGCGTAAAGGTGGGATTCAGGGCCACAGGGCCTGTGTGATGCTGGGTGGGTGACTGTACTGTTCTGGGCCTCAGTTTGCTGAGTTCTGAGGTGAATGATCCCAGGAGCCATGTGAGAGTTATGAAGAACAGCTGAGTTCACGGAAGTAAAACACTCAGGACATAGGGAGCATCTAAGTCACTGTGGCTGTTCTAGTTTTACCATTGTCCTTGTTAATGAGCCGAGACCCGGGCTGCAGAACCAGGGCCTTGGAGTAGCAGGAGGGATGCTTGTCTGGGGTCTGGAGCTCAGGCAGGACCAAAGCTCCTGGAGTCCCTGTTGCTCGGGGTTGGGAGGGCCCAGAACATTGTTTGTGGGGTGTGGCCAGGCTTCAGACAGATCTGAGGTGGGGTGGGCAGAGGGATCAAGGCAGGGCGTAAGACCTGGCCAGCAGCCCCCTCCTCACTGTGCCTGGTACCTGGCCTTGGGTGCCTTGACTGGGGGAGTGGGCCCAATTCCATGCCTATTCAGATCCCAAGCCCCTACTTGTCCTGTCCCGCTCTTCTCTCCGTAGCTATGCCCGCCGAGACAGCCCCACCTACGACCCTTATAAGCGGTGAGTTCCCAGGGCCCAAGGAGGGGCAGCCAGCAAACTTGATGGAGGGGCAATGCTGGGGAGAAGGGGTGGTAGGGGGCAACCTGTAGGCTGTTCTGTGATCATAGACTGGGCAGTGTGTTTGGGTGGGTGGGGGGTGGGTCTTAGCGCCTGGTGTCATCTGCGGGTCTGAATTGTTTTTCTGGCTTCCAGAATATTATTTTGCTTTCCCAATTTTTTTCTTTAAACGTGAATCTTTAATTTCCTGATCTAAACATGATGTAGTTATATGTTAAAAATGACCAAGCATGATAGAAAGGCCTGATGCAGAAATCATAAGTCTCTTTGATCTAAACTCCTGGAAACAAGCAGTGAGAAATGTTACACAGAAGGGCCCACCCTGGCACACGCTTGTCTCCGGGATGTGGGAGCAGAGGCCTTGAGGGTGTACAGATGGCAGTCTGACCCGGGCACGCTTTTCAGAGTGCAGTGTGAGGGACCTGCTGCTCTGGGCTCTTGGGAGGATAGGTGAGATGAGGCAGGTATGTTTGGGTACAGGGTCAGGTCCAGGTAAGCACCCAATCCAGGAACATGGGTACTTTTCTTTTATAACAATGGAATTGTACCACACTTAACCTTATAGAACTTGCTTGATTGACATCTGGGTTGAAGTGATCTTTCCAGGTTAAATCTGTAGATATGTTCACCCTTTTTTAACAGTTGCATAAAATCAGTACAGTTTGCCATCACTCACTTTTTTATTTTGAGGAGGCTCTGTGGTTGAGTCAGACTCTTGCATGGCTGGGTTTCTTTCTGTCCTTTAGCTCTGTCCGTTCATGCTGGGTGCCTAGTCGTGCTTGGTGCTACTGTGTCCTCGTTTTGGGGACTATACTGTATGTATGTGGTTAGCCAGTGAGCTCCCCAGGAGCCTGGCAGCTGAGTCCCTCCTCCTTGCCCTGCAGGTCACCCTCAGAATCCAGCTCTGAGTCCCGCTCCCGCTCCCGCTCCCCGACCCCAGGCCGTGAGGAGAAAATCACGTTCATCACCAGTTTTGGGGGCAGCGATGAGGAGGCGGCCGCAGCGGCAGCAGCGGCAGCCGCGTCAGGGGCCACCACAGGGAAGCCCCCCGCACCCCCCCAGCCCGGCGGCCCCGCACCGGGACGTAATGCCAGCGCCCGGTCGGTAACGCTCACGCTGCCCGCTCTACGCCCCGGCCACCATGGGGGGGACCCGGGGCAGTGGGGGGCCACGGCCCAGGCCCATGCTGACCGGCCCTCCGTGCCCCGCCTGCAGCCGCCGCTCCTCCTCCTCCTCCTCCTCCTCTTCTTCTGCCTCGAGGACCTCCAGCTCCCGCTCCAGCTCTCGCTCCAGCTCCCGCTCCCGCCGTGGCGGGGGTTACTACCGTTCTGGCCGCCATGCACGCTCACGCTCCCGGTCTTGGTCCCGCTCTCGGTCCCGCTCCCGGCGCTATTCCCGGTCCCGTAGCCGCGGCCGGCGGCACTCAGGTGGGGGCTCCCGAGATGGACACCGGTATTCCCGCTCGCCGGCCCGGCGAGGTGGTTACGGGCCTCGGCGCAGAAGCAGGTGTGTGGTGCTGATGTGTGTGGGGGGGGCAGGGGTCTTGGGGGGCAGGCACAGCCCTGTGTGAGCGAGACCAGCTTTGAGGGAGGGGACCAGGCCACTGCTGCTCTGTGAGGAAGCCCTTGGTTTGCAGGGGAGGTGTGCCCTCTGTTCTCCACGTATGGTGACGTGGCTTAGAGCATGGCCACATTCTCAGGACCATGTGAGGGTCGGGGTGGCGGGAGACTGAGCTGGTCTTCCTGTGGGGAATTCCCAGGCGGGGGTATAGAGACTTGTATGGACACTCCCGAGTGTCCTGTAGTTTGCGGTGGGGACCTGGCTGGCCTTTAGAGCTGGGATGAGGTAGGAAACAAGGCATCTAGGGAGTGGAATGCCCTTGCTGGACTCTTACTTGGTGAGATCAGGGCCGTCCATGCCATGGCTCAGTGGGTGAGATTGGGTTGGGGAGCGGCTGTCTGGCTTTAAATTCTGGCCCTGCTCATAAATTTCTGGGGCTTCATTTTCTTCATCTGTAAAGTAAGGATAGTGTCCTCTTCATTGAGTCATCGTGAAGGTGTAATAAGTAACGCGTGTGAATGCTTAGTACAGGGCCTAGTGTTGGGCGAGTGCTGCCATCACCAACATTGTCACCTGTGTTGTGGCATGTGTCTCAAGTGTCAGCTACCTACAGGGGCTGGCAGGTAAAATAAATGGGCCAGGTGGGCCCCGAGTGAACTGGGGTACACGTGTCCCGTTCCAGTCAGGGCGTCAGCTGTGCAGTGGCAGGCCTGGAGTCACCTTATCTTCTGTTCTTTCAAGAGAAGTTGAGAGTCTGGATTTTGAAAGGGTAGTTTATTTTCTCAACATTGCCAACAAATTTGAGTTTGTAAAAACTTGGACATCTCTAGCAGAAGCAGTGTGTGGCATAGAGTTGACTTCCAGGTCATTGCCTGTAGCCTTACCCAGCGCAGCCACAGGAGAAAGGCTAGGGAAGGGAGGGGGCATGGCCACATCTTGAAGGCCAGCCTGAGGGTGAGCCCTTGCTGAGGAGCTCCCCGGATCCAGAACAGAGAAAGGATGGCGCTGCATGTCTCCAGACTGGGTCTTGTGGATCTGTGCTGTAGATAGGTGGGGAGAGGGGGCTAGGGGGTGGTCCCCACTGGACCCCAGCAAGATGAAAAGGTACTAAGGGTGTGGACGAGGCCACAGTGCCTAGGTGCCCAGACCCGGTCACAGTGTATAAAGGGGGACTGCTGGGTAGCCAGGTCCTGCTATCCCAGAGGTCACCTCCCAGGGGAAGAGGTGAGTGCATGTCCCATGAGTGAGAAGCAAGGAGCCATCTCAGGGTGGTTGTATCTGGAGGGTGGTCTCTGTGTAGACACGGAGCGAGGCCAGGGAGCAGCTGATGGGAGGAGCTGGTGATCACACCTGGACCTACTGTAGGGCCTAGCCAGAGGGCTATAGCTTCAGAGCCAGGACAGGGTGTGCGGAGGGCGTCCCTGGCTCCTAACAGCCCCCCATCTGCCCCGCCATACCCCCAGGAGCCGCTCCCGCTCCGGGGACCGGTACAGGCGGGGTGGCCGGGGTCCCCGGCACCACAGCAGTAGCCGCAGCCGCAGCAGCTGGTCCCTTAGCCCGTCTCGCAGTCGCAGCCCGAGCCGCAGCCGCAGTCCCAGTCCAAGCCGCAGCCGCAGCCAGAGCCGTAGCCGCAGCCGCAGCCAGAGCCACTCGCCATCACCCCCGAGGGAGAAGCTGACCAGGCCGGCGGCGTCCCCTGCCGTGGGCGAGAAGCTGAAAAAGTGAGTAGGGGCAGGGCGGGGGTGAAGAAAGCGGTGAGCCTCGGGAAGAGTGGTGAGCTCCACTGTTCCCATTTTGAAGAGAGCTTGGTCCTGCCACAGGAGGTTGGAGAGGGATGTAGCTCTGTCATGGGGTTCTGAGTAGTCATAGCCTTGTCTTGGATGAAGGTTCAGGGGACACAGCCCTGTCCTGAGGGATCCAGGAGGGCCACAGTCCCTCCCTAGGGGTGTATGGGCCCCAGGGCCTTGGCTGTCTGGTCTGAGGGCAGAGCCGAGGTGGCAGCTCTCCTTTTCTTTCTCCCAGGACCGAACCTGCCGCTGGTAAAGAGACAGGAGCTGCCAAAGTCAGTAAGAATTTGGAACTCGCCCGTCTAATTCCCGCCAGCAGCAGTGCCCGAGAGCTGGGCCCGGTGGGCCTGCAGGGGGGACCCGAGGGGGGCCGGGAGATCCAGCCCTGAGGTTGAAGCGAGCTGGGAATGCTCTGCTCCGGGAGGTCCGTGTCCCCCTCCCCTCCTCACCATCCACCAGGGCTCCATCTGCCCCCAGGCCTCCCAGCCCCTTGTGGTGGGAGTCTGTGGCTGGTCCCTCGTCCCATTGTGCCCCTGCAAGTCCCAGGCTCTTAATGAGGTGGGTTGTGGGAGCTCCGGACACCCACCCCCTCTCCCACTTCTTCTCCCCCTTCCCCAGCCCAAGCTGACGCCGCAGGAGAAGCTAAAGCTGAGGATGCAAAAAGCACTGAACAGGCAGTGTACGTCCCACCCCTACCTCTGGTCTTCCCCGCTCCTCAGCCTTCCAGCCTGGCCTCGGCCCTGCCTGCTCCTGGACAGGCATCAATGAGGTGGCGTTCTGGGGAGAAGCTGGTGTGCGTGCTGTTCCGCTGCCACCATGCTCAGGGCCGTAGCCGTCTGGCCTCTCGGTTCAGTTTTGGCATCTGGGAAAGGGAGGGGGAGCTTGCGAGGGTACCCCTCAGCCACCACATCTCCTTCACCACAGTCAAGGCGGATAAGAAGGCAGCCCAGGAGAAGATGATTCAGCAGGAACATGAGCGCCAGGTAAGGGTGGGAGTGAGGGGTGGGGCCGGGGTGGGGTGCCAGCCGGCCCACCCTCACAGCCATCTCTGCCACAGGAGCGGGAAGACGAGCTTCGAGCCATGGCCCGCAAGATCCGCATGAAGTAAGACCATCATGCTCCCGTGTCTGGGCCACAGCCCGTCATTTCCGGGCTGCCCAGCGTTGCCCATCACTTGGCTCATAGCTAGAGCTCCGCTGCCTGCTCTGCCCTTGGGGTGGGAGAAAGTCCAAGTGCCTGTCTGGGCCTCTGTCCTCCACTTACTCACTCCAGCTGCTGTGGCCCCTCCCAGCTGGTGCCCCGGGTGCTCGGGGCCTCTTCTCTTCTCCTTCCTGGCTTCACTCATTGAGGACCTTCCCTGGCTGTCCTGTCTAGAGTAGCACCCCAGAATGCTGTCCTCTAAGCTTGCTGTGTTTCCTTTGGAGTGCTGACGCCTTTCTGGCTCACACCATTTTGTTTCCTCACTTATTGTTGAAGTCTCCCCAGAGTGGACGAGAGGGCAGGCCCGTCTGCTGGGATCCTGCTGTGCGCTCAGCCCCCTGAACAGAGGTGGTGCTCAGCAAGCCAGCCCCGTGGCAAGTTCTTCCTAGTGCAGAGAGATGGGCTCCTCTCTTCTGCCCTGTTTCTCAGCTTTTCCCTCCAGAGCAGACAGGCCTACATCCTGGATCAGGTGGATGTGGAGTCTGGTCCCAGCTCTGCCTCTCTGTGACCAGAGCGCCCGGGGTGGGCACTGGTACTCTTAGGCCTCACTTTGTGCTCTGCACCCAGGATGGTCCTTGGTGACAACCTCACAGGGCAGCTCAGGAACGAGGGCTCGGATAGCGTGGGCCCCCTCAGGGCCAGTGGGCAGAACTGGGGGCCTGAGTGCTCAGTGCTGACAAAGAGGGGAATCCGTGAGTGGCCTGGCCATGTCACCGGTTGCTTGTTTTGAGTCCTCAGGAAGGCAGCTTCCTTCCCCTGAGCCAAGACTCCTTCCTCTGTAGGGCTTCCAGCATGGTGCCTAGCATGTCAGAAGCCTGCTGGTTGTATTTGTCACCATTTTTGCTTATTGCCTCCCATTGTGTGTTGGGCCTCTGAGGATGCTGCCTGCTTCCATCATTGCCCCAGGACTCAGCATCATGGTTGGTCGGATCTGAGTTCTGGTCCTGCCTCTGCTGCCCACCAGCTGTGGGCCTTTTTGTCTGGACTTCAGTCTGCTTACCAGCTAAACAGGGATGGAATAGTTTGTCCCACCTCACAGGCTTGTTGGGTGAATTTAGTCAGATCAGGGTCAGTCGAGCAGAAGGGGCCCAATAAATACAGCCCTTGGGGTCGTGAGCGCCAGGCATTCTGACAAAAGCTGATGAAGTACTTAGTGTGCGCGTCCCTGTGTTTTGAGAGCACCTGAGTGTGACGGGGAAAAAGATCGAACTTTTCAGCTCGATCCAGTATGTTTGTTCAGCAGGCCTTACGAAGCGAGGCTGAGATTCCAGTCCTGGCTCTGCCCAGCCTGTATCCCTGAGCCCAGTGCTTGCTCTCATTTCCTAGCAAGGATAGGGGTAGTGGTACTACCTGCCCCTGGGTTTACTCTGCAACTTAGACTGGGATATTGGAAGCACCTGCTCTGGGCAGGCAACCCGTCTGTGCCAAGTTCTATGTTGCCGCATGCTGATGCCTGCCTTTCCCCCTGCAGGGAGCGGGAACGCAGAGAGAAGGAGAGAGAAGAATGGGAACGCCAGTACAGCCGGCAGAGCCGCTCACCCTCCCCCCGCTACAGTGAGTATCCCCACGGTCATTCAGAATCAGGCTACAAAGACCCCTAGCATGTTTTCCACGTTACCTACCTCCCAATCAGTTAAGACTCTCATGACCCACACACTTGCTTTAGTCACAAGGGAACTGTGGGTATTCGAAGCAGTGCTCATTGCCACGCATCGGTGTGGGCTGAGGGGACTGGCTGGAAGCACAGGAGTTGCTTTAGCTAGAGGCAGCCCCAGAAGTCCCACCCCAGAGCCTGGCCCCTGGGCATTTATTTGCTTTGTTCTCTTTTCTTTCCAGGTCGAGAATACAGTTCTTCCCGAAGGTAAGCCAGCCCAGTTCCCTGAAGATGACCTTGTCCCTGCCCTGGTTCTTCCATCTCCACCGTGTTGCCCTCCAGTGGCACAGGCTGGTCTCATCCCTGGTTAACATCCCTCCCTCTGCAGCTTGTTCGCCCATCACCGATGCCCGTGGTCACGAATGTGTTGGTGTATGCGTGTGCACGTGCATGTGCATGCACAGCATGGCTGCTTCTACCTAGCCCTCATAGGGGGTCCTCCATTTCTCTCTCCAGGCGCTCAAGGTCCCGATCTCGAAGTCCCCATTACCGACATTAGGCAGAAGCGTGGGGGGCAGGAGGATGGGGGTGGGGTGAGGGCTCAGGCTGTGATGCTGCTGGTTTTATCTCCAATTAAATAAAATCACTCATTATTTAATTCCCTTTAGCTGGTCTCCGAGTCATCTGTGTGGTCAGTGTTGGCCAGCCACCAATGTCAGCTGGGGGGTAGCTGGTTGGCTTCAGGGACAGGAGCCAGTGGCAGTAGCCTATGTGGCAAGTCCTGCCCATCCGTAGGTGTCTTGGTGGCAGCTCCTTGTTGGTTAGCAGGATTCCTGCTGCAGCTCAGTGAGGGCAGGGGCCGCGTGGTGGGGAAGGGCCCAGCACCTAGCATGTGGAAGATGGCCCAGGACTCTGCCCAGGGGCCTCTGGTGACAGGTCCAGGCTTCTCCCCGCCCTCGCCTCGGCCCCTGCCCCGGCCTCGCCCACACTGGGAACCGGGAGCACAGCTTTCTGTGCCAGTCTTGCCGTGCCCGGGGCACTGGGGGCCGGCCTTGCCCCTCACCCCAAACCGGTCCGTCCAGCCGTCCACCCGCCCCACCTCAGATACCCCAAGAAAGCCAGAGTCCAAACACGCGTGTAGCTAGGCGGGCAGATTTACTTGCAGCAGAGAAAGGACAAGGAGATGAACGAGCGGCAGCCCCAGTGGTACCAGGAGCAGCAGGGAGGGTGTGCCCAAGGCTCAGGCCTCCCCACCCACCTCGGGGTGCTTCTGCCGCAGGTGTTTGTCCAGGGTGGCCCGCAGGCCGAAGGGCACACAGCAATGGGGACACTCGAAGCGGGGGCTGCCGGGCCCCAGGCCATGCATGCGGCGGTGGCGATTGAGCTTGCTGCTCTGGGCACAGGCATAGGAGCAGAGCTCGCAGGAGTAGGGCCGCTCGCCCGTGTGGGAGCGCCGGTGCACCGTCAGGTTGCTGCTGTTGGTAAAGTGCTTCCCGCAGAACTCACAGCTGCCCCCAGGCCCGCGGCTCTTGCCCACTGGCTTTGGCATCTTCTTTGGGGACAGCTCACTCTTAGCAGGTTCAGTTCTCTCTACCTTGGTGTTAGGTCCCCAGCTGGCCCCACCAGGGCCTACTTGAGCCCCACCGCCAGGAGCCCCCGGTTCCTGGACGCCTGCAGTGGCAGCGGCCCCGGCACCCTCCCCACCTCTACCACATGGGAGGGTGCTGGCTGGGGCTGCAGCGTGAGCAGCTGGCTCAGGAGGGGCAGTGGCAGAGGCCTGTTCCTGACTGGCTTCAGCCCTGCAGGGGCTCTGGGGCTGGGGCTGCCGGTGGGTCTTCTTGTGGCGGTTGAGCTTGCTGCTCTGGGTACAGGTATAGGGACACTGGTCACAGGCATAGGGCCGCTCGCCGGTGTGTGAGCGCATGTGCACCTTGAGGTTACTGAAGGAGCTGAGGGTCTTTGCGCACACAGGGCAGGTGGGGCTCCGCCTGGGGACGATGCTCATTCGGGGGCCCTGGGCCTCCGCTTCGGGCCCCACCACGGCCGACACAGCAGCAGCTACCTCGGCCAGGCCCAGTAGTGGGGCCTCTGGGGCCTCAGCTTCCGTCTGGTAGATGGACAGTCCGTGGTCCCACTGGGCATGGCGCAGCAGTTTCCAGGCCCCCGTGAACTGCCTCCCGCAGCGGAAGCAGCTCAGGGCCTTGGGGTCCTTGCGCTCTGCAAAGAGAAGGGCTGGCTGTTAGGGAGATGCGTGAAAGCAGAAGTCCCACTCGCACCTGCCAGTTGGCTGCCTGCTGCAAGAATGGCCCTGTTCCAGGGGCTGAGAATGCATTCCCTGTCTTCAGAAGCTGAGGTTCAGAAGTGAGTGGACAGACTAGTGAGAAAAACCTGTGGAGTGGATGGGGGCTATCTGGGGATCCTTTCTGTGTTGGAAAATCTTCAAGAAAGTGAAAGCAGAGTGGGGGACAGAGGAGTGCTATTTTCTAGCAGAGATGGGGAGTGGAGGGGGTCAGGACGGCCTTACTGGAGACTGGACCAATCTCCCCATGCTGGGCACCAGCCATCACCCCGCCACTCATTCCACTTTCCACCTAAGCGAGAAATAAAACCTCTCATTTTCTTCCAGATGGTAAAACAGGCCAAGACGTTTCCCCCAGGTCACAAGCTTGGAAAAGTGGAGTTGGGGGTTCAGCCCACAGACCCAGGGAGGGCAAGACAGGTTTTCAGGAAAGATTGCTGGATTGATTACTGAGCGGGTTTCTGTGCAAGGCTCCCAAGTTCATGGGTCCCATGCAGGGTCTCCTGTTCCCTACTTTGTAGAAGAGGGGGCCAAGGCCCAACAAGTGGGGAGAAGCCCTAGCAGCCACCTAGAGGTCGGGGTGGGTCAGTAAGGTAGGTCCCCCTGCACAGACCTCAAATTAAAAACCCCCCACAAACTGGATGTTTTCTCTAGACCTTCCAGGTACTCCCAGTAAAGCATTTGCCTTTACTTTTCAAATTCTAGCCAGTCTTGGAAGGGGGTGGCTTTCCTGGGGCAGGAGCACAGATGGGGGCTGGTGGGTGTCAGCCTGGCCTGACCTCTCCCGTTCCCTAGCTGTGTGACCTTGGGTGAGAGACACTCCTCTCTGGTCCTCAGGTTTCTCATGTGTTAGAATATGGGGCCCCCAAAGATCCTGTCCTTCCTAGGGTTGTTGTGACCATGAACGGAGAACTGAATATTTTGGTCCCTGTGCGCCCTCAATAAACAGGAGCTGAGCTCACGTGGTTGAGGTGCCCACAGGGCTCCAAGTCCAAGCACCTGGGAGTGTTCCAGTGATTCCATCAAGGCCCCTCCCTAGGCCACCAGACCACCTGCTGGCTTCAAGTCTACAGCTGATTCTCAGCCCCTCCCCCTGCCCCACTACAGGACCCTCCCCCCAACCACCCCCAGCCCAGGCCTTAATAGAATTCCATTTCCCAAAAATCCTGGGCATGGGCCAGGGGATGGAAATTTATAGGTTTGGAGGAGCCTCAGCCTGTGATGACCAAAAGCTCACCACGAGTCTAGCACCAAGTTAAGGGCTCATTCCCTCCCAAGGGAAGGAACCCAGGTGTCCAGACACCCAGGACCTGACCCAAACCAGGGGCTTCCCAGCGTGCAGGGCTGGGAGATTCCATCAGAGAGGAAAGCCAGAAGCCCCTTCCGGGGCTCTGAGCGAATGCACTAGCTCCTCAATCAGAAGCAATCAAGAGGTGGGAGGGGGCAGCCATGCCTCTTCCAGTTGTCCTCAGCTTCCCCTCCCCCAGGCTGCTGCCCTCCCCAGAGGTCCCCCTACTGCCACACTGGTCCAGCCACCTGGCCAGTTATTTCTGGCCATGGGGAAGGAGAAGTGAAACCAGATTGGGGGTGTGTGTGTGGCAAATCCCCAGACCAGGCTTCAGGGGCTGGCCACACCCTGTGGGCGGCCCTCCTCCATGCCCAGCCCCCACCCCCACCCACCCCGCTCACCACTAGTCCCAGCCCTAGGACAGGGCAGGCCCTGGCCACGCCTAGGCTGCACCCGAAGGGGAGCGAGAAAGGGGAAGTAGTGCTCACTGCCCCGCCTGTCCAGCTCAGCCCCTTCTCCCACAGGAAGCCGGGCCCTTGAGCTTGAGAGGGGGACTGCATCCCGGCTTGACTCACCTGAGCCCTGGCAGGGGCTGGGGCCTCTAAAAAGCTGACAGTCCAACTTCTTGTGGTCCATGAAAGCAGTGATGGCCTCCAACGGAAAGGTCTGCAGGCAACGGCCGCAGGTCAACAGATCTGGGTGTTTGTCCGTCCAGGGCTGGCGGTCTGCTGGGAGGAAGCGGGTGGTAAGCGTGGGGTGGGGCCAGGATGGGGGCTGGGGGTGCCGACGGTGAGGGAAAACCCAAAGGTCAGAATGGGGGCTGGAGGCCGGGACCTGGCAGGAGAAATAAGGCCGGGCCGGGGGTAGGGGGTCGGGGGTCGGAGCCTGGAGGAGGGCGCCCCCCGCCCCAAGTGAAGCGGGAGGGAGGCGGGGCAGGGGCAGGGGGCGCTCACCGCGAGGGTTGCCGATCAGCGGCGTCCACAGCGCCCACTGGTTCCGCGCGCCGAGGGCGTGGAGAGGGCTCCCGGCGGGCACGGGCTCGGGCCCGGGGGAGTGGCGGGCTTCGCCGTCGAACCGCCCCGGCGCGGGCGCGGGCACTTCCTTCGGGGAGAAGAGCCCCAGCCCCGGGGCCTGCAGGGGCCGCGCGTCTGGCTCGGGCTTCACTTCGATGACGAGGTCCGGCATCTCCATCTCGTCGTCGGTGCTGGAGGCGGGCGCGGGGTCGACTCGGCGGGGCGTGCAGCCGGCCTTGCGGCGGGACATGGGTCGCGGGCCGGGCGGGCTGGCGGGCGGAGGACGCGAGGGCCGTGCGCTCTCAGTCCGTGGCGCTCAGGTGAGTGACTGCGGCGACCCGCGGCGAACTCTTACACGTGCTGGCCCGGCCCGTGGCTCCGCCCCCGGGGGCGGGGCCTGACGGGAGAGGCTGGGGCGGCCCCGCAGGGGCCCCGGGCGGCAGCCCCGCTTGATCAAAGCCGAGCCCACTGCATTTTCTTAGGGACCAAATCTTAATGACGCCCAGGTCTCACGACCACGCACACAAACTGCTACTTCTGATTCCGTTTTAGGGGCGGGTGCAACTAAGGCGCACGGTGCCCACGCACACTCCCGGCGAGAGAGACAGAACAGTAAGGGCCACGTTTCTCCCTGGGCGCCTATGAGTAATCGGGACTGTTCCATTAAATGCATTACAACAAAAATCCAGTGGACAAACATTTTTTGAGCATTCACTGTGCACTGGGTTCTGCTCTAAGCACTGAGGATAGAGCCGTGAACAAGACAGAAAATAAGGGGCACCTGAGTGGCTCAATGGTTGAGCATCTGCCTTCAGCTCAGGTCATGATCTTGGGGTTTTGGGATCCAGCCCTGCATCAGGACCCTGCAGGGAGCTGCTTCTCCCTCTGCCTATGTCTCTGCCTCTCTCTGTGTGTCTCTCATGAATAAATAAAATCTTTAAAGAAAAGAATCCCTGGCCTAACACAGTTTATTTCTGAGGGAGACAGGCTCAAAGAAGTAACTGCAAAACTTGGAGTGCCTTCCAAGTTGCAATGGGGCTAAATAAATCGAGGAGGGATTATAAAGGGTTACTGGGGTCGAGGGGGGAGGCTCACTTTTCTCCAGGGTAGAACATGGTGGAATTGAGACTTGAGGGAGGTGAGGGGACCAGGTAGCCTTGTGTGTTCAAGAATAACAAGGAAGGGGGGAGGGCATGGGTGATTGAGTTTTGTGAGAAAATGAGATCAGACCCAAGAGGGTCTTTTGCCCACTTAAAAATCTTTAGTTTTCTGAGACCAGAGCCTTGAGGGATAGTTTAAGGCCAGGAGGGTTGAGATCCTATAGATCCATCTGCTCTGCTCCAAAACCTGGAATCACCATTAAAAGCAAACAGGCAACTGTGTCACCTCCCTCCACGGGGGCCTCCTTGAACTTCCCTCCGCAAAGCAGCTCAGTTCTGATCACTGTTTGAAGTGGCATCGACACCCTGCCCCACCCTCCAACCCTTACAAGTTTTTTTTTTTTTTTTCTTCCTGGCACTGGCCACATCATAACATAGATCTATTTGTTGACTGTCCTCTCTCCCCTCCCCACCCCCACCGGACACAAGCCCCCTGAGGTCAGGGCCAGGGTCTGTCCTCCCCAGAGTCCCCAGCCCAGCTCCCAGTGAACTTCACATGCTAATCTCCCTGGAGTACTGCTCCAGGCCAGAGGGTTCCTCATATTGTTATTCAGAGCTGAGCTCAATTATCCTCTCGAGAGCACTGACCACTGTATCTAATGTAGCCCCACCCTGCTGAAGGCCTTGCACCATGACCTCCATCTGTCCTCAATTCTTTCCTGGCTCTCAGCTTCCCCATCTGTCATCAAAGGGGGCTTCTTCACGGCCACCTCCTTTGACCACCCAATTTTTTCTTTTAAGTTTATTTATTCGTGAGAGACACACAGAGAGAGGCAGAGATATAGGCAGAGGAGAGCCTGATGCGGGACTCATCCCAGGATCCTGGGATCATGACCTGAGCAGAAGGCAGACGCTCAACCACTGAGCCACCCAGGTGCCCTGAGCGCCCAATTAAAGGAGTTCCGCCAACTGTGCCACTTGTTACCCTTATTTTATTCCTTTTATTTTATCACTCATCGCAAGCCTTGAAGGATCTGGCTGAGGTATTTGCTCATGTATACCCTCTATGTGCCCCTCCCGGCCCTCCTTAATGATGTAGGTCCTAAGAGGGCAGGAGGTAGGTTGGCCTCATTCACAGAGCTTCTCCTTGTTCATAGTTCAGTTAACAAATGTGTAGGGCACCTGGGTGGCTCAGTGGTTGAGCATCTGCCTTCGGCTCAAGTCGTGATCTCGGGTCCTCGGATCCAGTCCTCCATCAGGCTTCCTCCAGGGAGCCTGCTTTTCCCTCTGCCTCTCCCATGAATAAATAAAAAAAATATTTAAAAAAACAACAACCAAAAACAAATGTGTATTGAGCCTTCTGCTATGCACAGGCTCTCAATAGAGGCCGCAGAGGGCCTGTGTGCCAGGAACGAGGCCTGGGGGGGTCTGGTGGGAAGTGGAGGGTCCACCAAGCCTCTATCGTACTGAAAAAGTGTGGAAGGAAGGAATTCTAATCTGAGCCCCAAGACCCACGTTCCAAAGCACTCGAGGTCAGACACTGCATCCTTCAAGGTCTGTTTCCCCCTTTGTGAGGACTGCGAGGCAGAGCGGCCACCGCGGTCCAGCCCCCAGCCCCGGCCCTCTGCGAGCCTTTCTTCCCTCCGTGTGCTGCGCGGCGGGCGCGGGTTTCCAAGGCGGGGAGCGGGGGTCCCGGGCGCAGGTGAAGGGCAAGGCATGCACGTGGAGGGGGAGGGGGCGCAAACCCCCGAAGCTCGTCCTTAGCTCAGCGCGCGGGGGACGTCCTCCGGGTTCTGAACCTGTTTCTTCTTCCGTAAGGCGGGCATCCCGGCCGGCCCCACCTCGCAGGCCGGCGGTGCGGATGCAGGCGACGGGCCAGGTGGCAGGCGGGTGGGCGCGGAGCCGCGCGGGCCTCGGAGCGCGGGAGCCCGCCCGGCACCACGTGGGGCGGCGGCGGCGGCGGGGCGGGCGGAACGCAGGCTGGGCGGCTCGCGGCCCGCCCGGGCCTCTGCAGCCGGGGCGCCGGCGGAAGTGGGAGCGCGGCCGCCGCGGACCGCGGTGAGTGTCGGGGTGTCGGCGGCGGGGCGCGAGCACCGCGCGGTGCCTTCCCTCTCCCGGGGCCCGGCCGCCCGGCCGCGTGCGGAGTCGGGGGGGCGGGACGGGGCAGGTCCGCGCCTGCAGCGCGCCGGCCGCGGGCGCGTTCGGGGCCCCGCGCGGCCGCCCCGGGACTCGGGGCCGGGACCTTCCCGCGCCTCCCGGGGCTCGGGGGCGAGGATCGCGGCCGCCGCCCGGGCTTCCCGCTCTGGCGGGACGGCGTCGCGCGCGGGGCTGAGCCGCCAGGACCCCCAGCCCAGGCGGCGCGGGGGCCACGCACGCCTGGGGGCCCGGAGGACCTACTTAGTATAAGAAAAGGCCAGCCTGTGGGTGGCCAGGGCGGAGTGGAGAAGGAACTGACCGGCGGGGGGCGGGGGCAGAGGGGAGGGGAAGGACGCGGGGCTGGGGGTTCGGGGTGTGTGTGTGGCGGGGGGCGACCGGTCAGCACTTTGGTTAATTCGCCGAGCTCTGTTAACCTGGCAACTCATCTAGTTCCCTCCCCTGGCAGATGTTTGTCCCCTGAATGATCATTGCCATTTTCTTGGAAGTGCGCACTGAGGCGGCTGTAAGGGAGGTCTGCAAATCTCCTGCCCTTGCTCATGACCCAAGTGATGAGCTCTGGAGTCTTAACTATTCGATTAACTTTTTTTTTTTTTTTTAAGATTTTATTTATTTATTCATGAGACACACACACACAGAGGCAGAGACATAGGCAGAGGGAGAAGCAGGCTCTTTGCAAGGAACCCAGTGCGGGACTTCATCCCAGGACCCCGGGACCCCAGGATCAGGACCTGAGCCAAAGGCAGATGCTCAACCACTGAGCCACCCAGGTGCCCCTTGATTAGCTTTTCAAGTAGTGAGGGATGGGCCTGGACATTTTTCTGAAATCCTCAGGAGGGAAATCCTTGGCCTGGAGACTGAAAGGATAAAGGATTCTGAAGCCTGGTCACCAGGGAGCATGGATAATGCCTGCTTTTGCCTTCTTGGGCACACCCTAGGTGACCTTTCCTATATCCATTCTTTATCAGATCACACCTTGGTTCCAAAAGCTCTGGTGGCCCTCCAGTGCTGGCGGGGAACAAATCTTTCCTGCTGAGGGCAGGGGTGATGGCCTGGATCTGTTGTCAGGCCAACCTGGGTTTGCTCCCTTTTCGTACCACCCAGACAGCTTGGACCCAGTAAGTGATTTGCCATTTCTCAGTTCTAGTTTCCTCCTCCAGAAAATGGGGATTGGGAATCGCATGGCAGGACCCGTCCCCGTTCAGTTTTCCCTAACAGATAAAGCAGGTCTGTACACTGGTCCACCCTTACTTTTGTTTCATCCAGGGATTTAACATAATTTGTGACCGTTTCTTTGTTCAGTACTAGCCCTAGAGACTAGGGTGTTTCTCTTAAATCACTCAAGTGTTAACCTAGGTTGGGTGAAAACCCTGGGGGCTGATGACTCTTAGTAAGGTTGGATTGCAGTGGCCAGGTAAATTAGAAAATGTGTATATCCTTTAATCCCATTTACAGTGGTAGTGGTCAAATAAAGAAAATGTATATTATACCCACTAAACTAATATAGCAGTGTGTATTAACTAACTGGAATTTAAATAAAAATGTAGGGATCCCTGGGTGGCTCAGTGGTTGAGCGCCTGCTTTCAGCCCAGGGCATGATCCTGGAATCCCGGGATCAAGTCCCATATCAGGCTCCCTGCGTGGAGCCTCCTTCTCCCTCTGCCTGTGTCTCTGCCTGTCTCCGTGTGTCTCTCATGAATAAATAAATAAAATCTTTTAAAAATAAATAAAGTAAAAATGTAAAAAAAAGAAAAATGTATATATCCCATACATCCCGTTTACTGTGGTCTTCCCCGTCAGGGAAAACCCGGAGAGTCCGCCTTGGTTCTCCCCTCAGTCCATCAGCAAATAGTGAGGGCTTTTGACCTTCAACAAACCCTGGTCTGATCACTTTTCCCCACCTGTGCAGTCCCCGCCCTGTCCCAGGCACCCTCCTCTGCCTGCCTGGGCCACCGCAGTGGCTTCCTGCCTGGGCTCCCTGCTTCTCCCTTGTCTCTCACAGTCCGCTGTCTCCGTACACAGGCAGAAGGATCATGTGAAATTCGAAGCCACGACCCATCCCTCTTCTGCTCAGAACCCGTCCCCTGGGTCCTGTGTCGCTCAGAGTAGAGAGCCAGGTCCTGGCATCAAAGCCTCTCCCTGCACGATCTGCCCCTGCTCCCCCCTCCTCCACATTGGCTGGCCTCCTTGCTTTGCTTCAAAGTCACAGGCTTCTGTGGCCTTTGCATTTGCTGTTCCCGCTGGCTGGAATGCTTTCCCCCCTCAGATCTCTACATGACTCTGTTCCTCCTTCCTTTTGGGCCTGTGCTCAAGTACAACACCCTTGCTGGCCAGCTATCTCTTGCCCCCAGGCCAGGTCAGGCCAGGCAGCCCCTCTGGGCACCTGAGGCCCCTAGCCTTGTAGTTCATTCCAGCCCTGCCCACCCTGGGTCCGCATTGTCTGGAGACAAGTCTGTGTCACCCACTGAACTGTGACAGCAAGGCCAGGTTGTTTCACTCAACAGCTGTGACCCCAGCACCGCCCCAGGTGTGCTGGGCACGGAACAGGCCCTCGGATAATGTGGAGGGGTGAATCTTTTCATACCTTCAACAAATATTTACTGAGCTCCCCCTGTTTGCCAGGCCCTGGGTGGGGCTGGGGGTGGAGTTGGGAAATAATTGGATGTGTCCTTTCTCTCAATGTCGTGTGTTCTGTGGCAGAACGGACATCATGTAGGTAAACGAATGCATATCTTCAGGAGGCAATAGTGCCGTGGAGACAAGATAATTCAGGCTGAAGGGGCTACTGTCTTCCTCCCTGTAAAGGGGGATGTTTGGGCAGGGACCGGAGCGAACTGAGGGAGGGTGAGCCATGTATGCAGAAATCGATCAGTCTCCCATCCGGAAGAGGGTTCCAGGAAAGAATGTGCTTGACATGTTCAAGGACAAACAGCATCGAGCAAAGGGTGGAGGGGCAGGATATGAGGTCAGAGAGCTGATAGGGTCTTGTGGCTGTTGTGAGGGCTTAGGCTTTTTGCTTTTGGTGATGTGGGAGCCATGGGAGAGCTCCGAGCAGAGGAGGAGTGTGCTTGGACTTAGTTCTTTTTTGGACTTAGTTCTAATAGGAACCCTGACGGCCGAGTCTGCGTAGGGAGCAGGCTGTAGGGTGAAGGTGGCAGCTGGGGGCCCAGTGGGGAGGAGACTGGTGTAGACCAGGTGGCAGGTGACAGGAGGAGGAGACAGAGTGGGATGGGGGCGGGGGGGGGGGTGAGGATTTGCTGGATTCTGGGTACAATTTTGAAGGTGGAGCTCATGGGCCTTTTTGACGGATGGAATGTGGGTGGCAAAGAAAGTGGGGAGGAGGGCAGCCTGGGTGGCTCAGCCGTTTAGCGCCGCCTTCAGCGGGGGCATGATCCTGGGGACCAGGGATCAAGTCTCATGCCCGGTTCCCACGTCATCGGGTTCCCTGCAGGGAGCCTGCTTCTCCCTCTGCCTCTCTCTCTCTCTCTCTCTCTCTCTCTCTGTCATGAATAAATAAATAAAATCTAAAAAAAAGAAAAAAGAAAGAAAGCGGAGAGGAGTCCAGGACACTGTGAAATCCTAGGAGGTCTTTTTATTTTTGTTATTTTTTAATTTCCATTTCACAGATGAGGAACCGAAGCAGGGAGGCTGCTTGTAGAGTCGCAGTGACCTGCCCAGATCCCTTGTAGTGAGTCTGGAGGGAATAAGAACCACCTGCCTTCCTGAATCCACATCTTCACCTGCTCTGCAGTGGGGTAAGCTCTGGCCTGCCTCTCTGGCTTGTATGGCCCACCAGCCAAGCATGGGTTTTACTTTTTTTTTTTTTTGGAAGACCTTACTTATTTATTTATGAGAGACACACAGAGAAAGGTAGAGACACAGGCAGAGGGAGAAGCAGGCTCCCTCTGGGGAGCCTGATGTGTGACTCCATCCTGGGACCCTGGGATCATGCCCTGAGCCTAAGGTAGATGCTAAGCCACTGAGATATTCAGGTGCCCGGGTTTTACATTTTTAAGTGCTTGGAAAACTTTAAGAATTTTCGTGGGTGCCTGAAATTATACAAAATTCAAATTGCAGTGCCCCAATAAGTACGGTTCTAAGGGGGAACAGCCGTATTCATTGCTTTCATATCTGTCTCTGGCTGCCTGCTTGTAGTTGTGACAGACTTTGTAGCCCAAAGCATAAAATATTTACTGTTGGGCCCTTTACAAGAGAACATTTGCTGACTTCTAGTAAGGATTCAATTTGGGCCACCAATGGTGCAGGGAGGGGTCTGGTCTGTAGGGCTTGGCAGCTTAGACCCTGAGAAAGGTCTGGGCTGAGACAGAAAGTTTGGGGAGTGGGTAAGGATGGGGAGAGGAAGTTCAGATTCCTGAGAGGGAATCTAACATTTTCATTTTCACTTTAGTTTTTTTTTGAAGTTTTATTTTAAGTAGGCTCCAAAGACCACCCTATCAAGAGATGCATGCTCTACCAACTGAGCCAGCCAGATGCCCCGGGAAGCTCACATCTTTTCCAGGGACATGGAAGCAGTATAATATGCCACTTTCTTTTCAAAATCAGAATTTAGGGGATCCCTGGATGGCGCAGCGGTTTAGCACCCGCCTTTGGCCCAGGGTGCGATTCTGGAGACCCCGGATCGAGTCCCACGTCGGGCTCTCGGTGCATGGAGCCTGCTTCTCCCTCTGCCTATGTCTCTGCCTCTCTCTCTCTGTGTGTGTGACTATCATAAATAAATTTAAAAAAAAATTAAAAAAAAAACAAAACAAAATCAGAATTAAAAAAAATTACTCTGAGGGGGCGCCAGCTGCCTCGATTGTTAGAGTATGTGACTCTTGTTCTCAGGGTTGTGGGTTTGAGCCCCATGTTGGGGTAGAGATGACGTCAATAAAATAAAATAAAATCTTTTTTTTAATATTTTATTTATTTATTCATGAGAGATACAGAGAGAGGGAGGCAGAGACATAGGCAGAGGGAGAAGCAGGCTCCATGCAGCGACCCTAATGTGGGACTTGATCCCGGGACTCCAGGATCACGTCCTGGCCCAAAGGCAGGTGCTTAACCGCTGAGCCACCCAGGGATTCCCCCCAAATAAAATCTTTGAAAAAAAAGTTACTTTGAATAGTACAGACTGTAAAAGGCATAACAAGGGGAGCAGCTAAAAGGCCCCTGCTCTGAGCTCTTTGTGGGCAGAATGACCAGCAACTTTGGCAGTTTTCATGGATACTGTCCAGCTTTCCCTCTTTGAGGCTGTCCTAATTTATACCCTTAGGCCTAAGGAATATGAAGATGTTTCTCTACAGCTGCACCAACATAATCCTTCATCAGCCTTTGTTTAATCTTCCCTAATCCTAGAGGTGAAGAATCTTATAGCACCATAGCTTTAATTTGCATTTCTCTGGTTCTCAGTGATGTGAATATGTTCAGGAGTTGAGTAGCCATCTTTATCCCCGCCCCGCCCCCCATCTGTTTGTCTACACCAGTGGTTCTCAACTATAGACATTTTTATTTTGTCCCCTGCTGGGACATTTGGCAAAATATTGAGAACTTTTTTTTTTGGTAGATATCATTTCTAAGAATGTATCCACTAAATTTTTTCTTAAAATTTTTTAAACTTCTTTTTTTTTTTTAAGATTTTATTTATTTATTCATGAAAGACACAGAGAGGCAGAGACACAGGTAGAGGGAGAAACAGGCTCCATGCAGGGAGCCCGACACAGGACTCGATCCCAGGACTCCAGGATTATGCCCTGGGCCGAAGGCAGGTGGCTAAGGCAGGCGCTAAGCCGCTGAGCCACCCAGGGATCCCTTCTTAAAATTTTTAAAAAGATTTTATTTATTTATTCATGAAAGACACAGAGAAAGGCAGAGACATAGATCCCAGGACCTCGAGATCACGACCTGAGCCAAAGGCAGATGCTCAACTACTGAGCCACCCAGGTACCCATTTTTAAAAAAAATTTATTGGGGTAAAGCAAACATAAGCTTTGCCCCTTTATCTACTTATTTGATTTCATTTAATTTTTAAAAAATATTTTATTTATTCATGAGAGACACAGAGAGAGAGAGAGGCAGAGACACAGGCAGAGGGAGAAGCAGGCTCCATACTGGGAGCCCGACGTGGGTCTCGATCCGGGTCTCCAGGATCACACCCTGGCTGAAGGCAGCGCTGAACCGCTGAGCCACCAGGGCTGCCCTCATTTCATTGTAATTTAATTTAATTTAATTTAATTTAATTTAATTTAATTTAATTTAATTTAATTTTATGTAATCTCTACCCCCAATGTGGGGCTGGAATTTACAACCCTGAGATCAAGAATTTCGTGCAAGGGACGCCTGGGTAGTTCAGCGGTTTAGCGCCTGCCTTCAGCTCAGTGCGTGATCCTGGAGTCCCAGGATCGAGTCTCACGTCGGGCTCCCTACATGGAGCCTGCTTCTCCCTCTGCCTGTGTCTCTGCCTCTCTCTCTGGGTCTCTTATGAATAAATAAATAAAATCTAAAAAAAAAAAGAGTTACATATTACTGACTGAGCCAGCCAGGTACCCCAATATATGGAGAACTTTTTTAGAAAAGGTTTTAGCGGGATCTGGTTGGCTCAGTCGGTACAGCATGGAACTAACTCTTGATCTCAGGGTTATAATTTCAAGCCCCATGCTGGATATAGAGATTACTTAAACAGCAGCAACAACAAAAAACTCCAAACAGCTTTTTTTTAAAAAAGGCTTTATGAGATATAACTCACACCATACTATTCACCAATGGGAGACAGTTTTGGTAGTCACAGTTTGGAGTGGGTGTTGGGGATACTACTGGCATCTAGTGGGTAGAGACCTAGGCTGCTGCTAAAATCCTACACCTCTGCACCTGACAGCCCCCCACAACATGACAAAGAGTGATCCTGCCCCAAATATCAACCATGCTGAGGTTGAGAGACCCTCATCTACAGCCTTGGCCCATTTCTCTGCAGGGTCCTTTCTTGCAAGGAGCTCACAGTTGGCTGTAGAGACAGGAAGAGGGTAACAAGGAAAAAGATCATCTCCATCTCCTCCGTACTGTGAGTGGCCCAGGGATGGGACACTGGGTGCCTAAAATTTGTCAATTGTTCCAGTAATCACTTTATTTTTAGTTTTTAAAAGATTTTATTTATTTATTCATGAGAGACACACAGAGAGAGGCAGAGACATAGGCAGAAGGAAAAGCAGGCTCCCTGTGGGGAGCCAGATGTGGGACTCAATCCCTGGATCCCAGGATCACGACCTGAGCCGAAGGCAGATGCTCAACCACTGAGCCACCCAGGTGCCCCAGTGATTACCACAGAGAGAACTAAGCCACAGAGAGGGGTGCAGCTATCTGAAACTTAGACACCCCCCAAGCTTGCTCATAGAACTGGCACTTCCCTATATGCAACCAACATCACAACATTGGCCCTTAATGTGTCCCCACATTAAACACCGTATGATTGTTAGGGCATTTAGTCCCCAGGACAACCCCATGCAGTGGATCCTCTTACCATCCCTATTTTACAGATGGGGAAACAATCATACCTAAACTTTTCTAGAGAGGCTACCATGTCCCACATGAGCCTGTTAAATCCTGGTTACACGCTGAGGTGGTCATCAGTACCATTTCTCCATACAGTGAAAGAGGAAACTCTCTTTTTTTTTTTAACTTGGCTCTTTCTTTTCTTCATTCTTCATTCATGAGAGACACATTGAGAGGCAAGGACATAGGCAGAGGAAGAAGCAGGCTTCCTGTGGGGAACCTGAGAGGGACTTGATCCCAGAACCCTGGGATCACGACCTGGGCTGAAGGCAGACACTTAACCACTGAGCCACCCAGGCTGACCCAAGGAAAGTGTCTCTTGCTAAGCTGGCCTGGGAGCTCAGTCTCCCCTCCATTCATTCAAGCAGGAGCAATATTTAAGGGGCCTGGTGTCTGTGCCACCGCCACACAGTGTTCCAGGAGCTGGAGATACAGCAGGAGGCAAAAAGCCAGGCCGCTGCCCACAGGGAGGCAGGTCTCTAGCAAGGGACAAAGGCCATAAGCAGAATGATATATAGCATGTCAGAAGAGTTCTGTGTCCTGTGAAGAGAGATGAAGCTAAGGGGGGCTGGATGGGATGTACAGGGGGACTTGAAGATAGCCTGCTCCAAGGAGGCAGACAGGTGGTAAAAGCAGAGGGAGTGTCAAGGTGCAAGGGTCTGAGAGGGACTTCGGTGGCAAAGAGGCAGGTGAGGCTGGGTTAGAGAGGGTGCTGGCAGGGTACGGAGCACGCAGGGCCATTGACTTTAGCTTTGACTCAGGGTGAGGTGGGAGCCAGGGAAGGGCTCCTAGTGGAGGAGGGATGCAACCTGACTTGGGTGGTAGATGGCAGGTATTGGGTGTTAAGCAGGTGCCTCTGGCTGTGTGTGTGGGGAAAGACTTGGGGGTAAGAGGACAGTGAAAGTGGAAGCCAGGGGTCCAGGGAGGACCTGGCTTCAGTAGTCCAAGCAGGAAGTGATGGTGGCTAGACCAGGATGTGGGCAGTGGAGAGAGAGAAGCATTAGGCTCAGAATACATCAACAAGAGTTGATCCTTGAACAACACCGGTTTGTACTGCATCAGTCCACGTATACATGGATTTTTTTTTTCAATAAATACAGTACAACACTGTAAACGTATTTTCCCTTCTGTATGATTTTTTTCATAAAATTTGCTTTTCTCTAGCTTACTTTATTGTAAGGATGCAGTTTATAATACAAATAACTTATAAAATATATATTAATCTGCTCTTTATGTGATCAGTAAGGCTTCCAGTCAATAGTAGGCTAGGCAGTAGTTGAGTTTTGGGGAATCAAAAGTTATGCCTGGATTTTCAATTGTGTAGGGGGTCAGTGCCCTAACTCCCAGGTTGTTCCAGGGTCAACTATATATATTTAACCCCCTCAGGCTTTCTTTGTCTTTTATGACCTTGATTTTTTTTTTTTAAAGTAAGTGCCGTGCCCAACGTGGGACTCGAACTTCTAACCTCAAGATCAAGAATCATATGCTCTACCAACAGGCAGCCAGGCGCCCCACAACCTTGATATGTTTGAAGAACTTGGGCTTATTTTGTAGACTGTCCCTCAATTTGAGTTTCCTCACCATGAGATTTAAATAACACATTTTTGGTGGAAATACCACGAAGTGGTGCCCTGCCTTCAGTGTTATCACCTCAGGAGGCACATGGGGTCCATTTGTCCTACCCCTGCACATGATGGCTTTGATGCCTGAGTTAAGGTAGTATCCACTGGATTCCTCCCTTAGAAAGTTACTGTTTACTCTTTATGACAAATATTTTGTGGGGAAGTACTTTAAGACTGTGCATACACTAGACCTCATCCAACACTCATCCACAAATTTTAGTATCCATTGGATTTTAGCTCCTTATGTATTCTTTTATTTATTTATAATTAGCATGGACTCATGGATTTCTATTTTATTCAGTGGGTTATAATTGTACCTATCTTTTTATTTATTTATTTTTTAAGATTCTATTTTTAAGTAATCCCTATACCCCAGGTGGGGCTCGAACTTACAACCCCGGAGATCAAGAGCCCTATGTTCTACTGACTGAGCCAGCCAGGTGCCCCCATGTAACTATCATTGTTTTAATGTTTACATCATTCCAGAGTTGGCCTCTGGAAGCCCTTTTAAGCTGGCTTCTGTGTGACCGGGAATTTATTTGGAAGAGAGCCTTTCCCTATGGGTTAGATGGGCTGAGAGAGAGGAGAGGAGGCAGGAGTTCTCTCTTTCAGCAAATATTTATTGCCAGGGACTGGGTATAAAACACTGATAAAAGCAGTCAAAAGTTTCTGCTCAGGATGCCTGGGTGGCTCAGTGGTTGAGCATCTGGCTTTGGCTCAGGGCCTGATCCTGGAGTCCCAGGATCGAGTCCCACGTCGGGCTCCCTGAGTGGAGCCTTCTTCTCCCTCTGCCTGTGCCTCTCTCTCTCTCTGTCATGAATAAATAAATAAAATCTTCAAAAAAAATAAATTAAAAAAAAAGTTTCTGCTAAAAAAAATAATTAAAATAAAATAAAAAGAAAGTTTCTGCTCTCATGGACCTTGTGAATGATGGTAGCAGTTCCCAGGGGAGGGGTTCCTGGTGGAGGGAGGGCATAGAGTTTAGAAGGAGAATCTGGAACTGGGTTTTGGACAAATTGAGTTGAGGACGGATAGACACACCTCTGCTCCCTGCCTCCCTCTCATTTGTAGTCCCACACTCCCACTGTAACAACCTCTTGCTCTTCTTCACCCAACAGCCAGAAGAATGGAGACTCCACTGACCATTCCTGTGTCTGTGCTCCGGCTCCCCCGGGGTCCTGATGGCTTGAGCCGAGGCTTTGCCCCAGATGGACGCAGGGCCCCCCCGAAGCCAGAGGTTCCCCAAACCCTGGGGGCTCCAGTAGTTCAAGAATCTCGGGAATCCCAGGAACAGCAGGCGCGAGCTGCACTTCGGGAACGCTACCTCCGCAGCCTGCTGGCCATGGTGGGTCACCAGGTGAGCTTCACATTGCACGAGGGTGTGCACGTGACTGCCCACTTTGGAGCCACCGACCTGGACGTGGCCAACTTCTACGTGTCGCAGCTGCAGACGCCGATAGGTGTGCAGGCGGAGGCGCTGCTGCGGTGTAGTGACATTATTGCGTACACCTTCAAGCCGTAAGGATGTTACTAGGTTCACCTTTCTGCTGTGGGCCTAGCCACAGGGTCCCAGCCCACACGTTGGTGGGCTCCATAGAGTTTGCAACTAATTCCCTTGGAATTTTGAGCCGAGCTCCAGCAACTCAGGCTTCTTGGGACCTCCGGGGTCTCGTCAGTAAAATTCCACTGCAACCCCAGGATTTTAGAGCCTGTTGAAATGAAAGCTCTACCTCACAGAACTCTAAACTCTGAAATAGGGCCTCATGGCAGTTCCTGAAGACTGGGGCTGGGGGTAGGTGAGAAAAGCAGATTGCAGAATGGAAAATTGTTTTTTGAGGTTGCAGAGTTCAGCCATCCTGAAGGATACTGTCCTCCTACTAAAGAACCGACTTTCCCAGGAAAATTCGCGTCTTGTTCTTTGTTGTTGTTTTTTAAAGTGTAGCACACAAGGATGGAGCCAGATTTAGGAGTGGAAGGGTGGCTGGGCAGGGGCTGAATCCGGTGGATCTGGGCCAAGAAGAGGACACATCAAGGGGCTGGGAGGAGCTCGGATAAAGGTGGAGATTGGCTTGGTCCTGGAATGGCTGGAGCTACTCGAATGCCGGGTTTGGGATCTTTGGACGTGATTTCTTTCTCGGGGGTGGTGGTGGCGGGAATGTTCCCAGCGAGGGGTTGTAGCCCGTCCCTAGGGTGCTGTGGCCCTCACTCTAGGGACGGCCGGTTCGCTTCTCCGCCCACCCCGGAAGGGCTCGGAGCCTGTGCGGCGGCGCCGCCGCCGCCGCCGAGGACAGGCCGAGGACAGGCCGAGGACCGGGGGCAGGGGTGACGCTTCACCCTCTCCACTGCGCTCCAGCCGCTTGGCCGTCCGTATGATTCGCTTCACTTATCCCCATCACTGGTTGTCTTTCAGCAGGTTCGCTTTGTAGCCCCATCAACTTTAGAACGTTCATCAAGATCCCTTCAAGCGTAGATGAGATTTGCTTTGTTCGTCTACAGTCGCGAAAGCGCGGCGGCCGGAGATGTGGAACCGGGCGGGCGGAGGGCCTCCGCTCCCGCGACGCCGCCTCCAGCGAGCCCCGGGCCTAGCTCTCGGGTTGCCTTGGCAACGACGTCGCTCGCTCCTCCCCGAATCCTCCCGCCCTCTTAATTTTAGCCCCGCCTCCCCCCCCCCCCCCAAAACTGCGGGAGGTGCTAGGAAAGCCTGGCGAAAGTGCGCAGGCGAATATTAAGCGATTAAATTGAGCGGCGGTGGGGGTGGGGTGCGGTTACAGCTCGTGCGGATTCGCTCCGGGCTTGGGGATTTACCTGCTCCGTCGCCCAATTATTTTGGTTGGCAGATTCGTCTCTTGGTTTTGGGATTTCTTCCCTCTTCCAGTACTTTTTTTTTTTTTAGTAAGGGGTATGATACTTCTCATGGGCTCATATTTATTTTAGTCTTTTCATTTAAATTGTGTTTCACGCAACGAATACAGAGAACTATTGATGAAATTGCTACCTACAAATGGAGGGCTAGAGAGTAAGTAGTAAAGAGGCACAGGCTTCGTCTCCAGGCAGAAGATCCTTCTGCCAGCATCCATCATCTGTACTCATATATTCAGTATGCCTCCTATCGCCTTTCCTTTCAAGCTCTCTCCCTTTGCATCTCTCCAGATCAGTTGGCCGAGCCCCGCCAAGCAGATGTTTTTTTATTTTTATCAACTCCATTCCCCTCTCCGCTGCCCGAGCTCGTGACGAATGTGTGCGAGTCTGAACGTTATCTAGATGGAGGCGGGCGGGCGGGGGGCGGGGGGGGCGGCTCAGGTTCGCGCTTGCGCGCTGCTCCGGGAGACGGCGTCCACATCGCCCCGCCCCTCGCGTTCTGCAGTTCCGGCTCTGCAGATTCGCTGCTCACGTTTCTTTTTCCCGTGGCTCTTTCTTCCTCTTGTTACCGGTTTCAACAACCCGCGAGACGACTCTACCTGCAAATCGTTTCAATTGATTTTCTGCTTTTCTTAGTCCGCAACGGGCTCACCGCCTCTTAACGAAAGTGCGGCTGCGGACGAGCAGGCGCGCGCGAGGCTCGGGGGAGGCGCGCTCGAGCTCCCGGCGGCGAAGACTACGACGACCAGGACAGCGAACGGAGGCGGCGCCTGAAGCGGCGGCGGAGCCCATGCCCCGGGACGGCGGGAGGGCCCGGAGAGACAAGCCCGGGGCCCGGGACATGTCCCCGGGGCCCCCGTGAGGAGGCGGCGGCGGCGGCGGCGATGGAGATCCCGCCGCAGGAGGCGCCGCCCGGGCCGGGCGCGGACGGCGACGCCGAGGAGGCCCCCGCCGAGGCCCGGTCTCCCAGCCCCGCATCGTCCCCCGCCGACGGGCGCCTCAAGGCTGCGGCCAAGCGCGTCACGTTCCCCTCCGACGAGGATATCGTGTCCGGAGCGGTGGAACCCAAAGACCCCTGGAGACACGGTAGCTACCGCCGGGGCGCGGGGGCGGGCTCGTGGCGGACCGGGAGTCAGCGCAGCGCCCGCCACCGAGGTGGTGCTTAATAAGTTGCACTAATGATTTAAGAAGACTGTCGTCGGTTTAGAGCTGCAAAGTGGCTCTGGAAGAGTCGGGGTGGCTATTGGGTTGGGAAGGTGAAAAGTAGCCGGTCTGTGCGCCCCCCCCCCCACACCACCACCCCCCGGCACTGACGCTGAAGGTGGTCTTTCTAGGAATTAGAACAATAAGCAATTAAAGAAAGTTTGGAGGCTTGGAGATTGGCAGGGCGGTAGTATTCGAGTTCAAAGTCTCCGTCCTCCCCCCCTCCTCCCCCCGAAGAAGGATAAAGAGAGCAGTCAGGGGAGGAAGAGTGGGTCAGCATTGGCGTGGAAAAGGCAGGTGGCGTTTGATGGGCCCATAGGGATGGAAAGAGGTTAAGTTGCTGGTCTGGAAACTTCGAGACAAGGGGTAGTCATGTTGCTCACTTTTTTGGCTGAAAGGAAGAAGAGGAATAAACCAATGTGGACTGTGGCTGTGGAGAAGTTGGTAAATCCTGGGGTTAGGAAAGGGGAATCAAAGTTAACAAATTCCTAGAAAAGGAGCAGAGTTGATGGTCACTTTGGAGGTGGATGAGATAAGTTGAAGGAGGTGTTAGTTCTTGACGTTAAGAAGAAAAGTCACTGCATGCCTCCTTTTCTTCCCCCGAAAAGGGAAGCAAAACATTATCAGTCATTAAGGAGCAGAGGAACTTTCGGGCCTGGCTGTGGAAGGGAATCTTTAAAAAAAATTTTTTTTATTCCCAAGAAAAAGTTGGGGAATTAGAGTTGTTGGTCCTTAGAAGGTGTGTGCCTGAAGAAGTTTGCTGGCTTGAGGTGTTGGGAGAGGGAGCAAGTCTGCAGATTATAGGTCCCCTGAAGGTCAGGTTCGTGTTGAACTGAAAGGGCAGCTGGAGGAGTGTGTGTGTTTTACCTGTAGGGCTAGAGTTGGAAAGTTGCTCCGTGGATGAGTGGCAGCGTTGAGTCTGTTTCTCTGCTGGAGATGTCTGTTTTGCCAGGGTGGAGCCCAAGAAGAGAGGGGTCAGAAAAGTTGGTCATTTGGCCCCAGGAAAGAGGAGGCACTGTTGCTAGTCTGAGCAGTGGAGGAATTGTGGGTTTTATGTGAGAGTAGGAAACATGGTTATTGGAAGCTGAGCACATAGGTAGCCTGCTGTAAATGCCAGTTTGGCGAGTTACTGTTAGACAACTTAACATGTTGGCATCGGGAGCCAGCCAAGTCTTGGGCTCTCGGCCTCAGGGATAGGGGTCCCTTTTGGCTTAGAGGACTTGGGCTGAGGAGGGGAAGAGTCTGATGGTGCCCTGGCTATAGCATGGTACCTAGTCCAGGGAGTTGAGAGTGGGAAGGGCGAAAGACCTGGATAGGTAGAGGAGGTGGTGGAGAGCAGAGGTTCCAGTTCAAATCCTGACTCCCATTTACCCACTTCATAACCTCAGGCTTGTTATTTAACTCTTCAGAGTCTCCGTTTTCCTGACTGTGAAGTGGGTAATAATACCCCTGCCAAGGCTCTAAGAGAGGACTAAATTTGGTTGTGTATGAAATGTGATTGGCCAGGATGAGCTTTCATGAAGTCACAGTTATTGTTGGTCATTTTAGGGGTGATGTTGAATGATACTGGTCATTTTAGGAGCCAGTCTAGAGGGGTCGGTTCATGTGCTTGAAGCCTGGTTGTTTTGCTTCCCGCGCTTCCAGGAGAAGGCCAGAGAAGGTGGTCAGTTTGTGGGCCTGGGGCAAAGGGAAGGGAAGATGAGCAGTGTGTGGGCTGGAGGGTCATGGTGGGGGCAGGGAGAGAGTTGGTGCGGGGTGGGGCTGGGGGCAAGTTTCTGGTGTGCAGGTTCCCAGAAGAGGAACAGCTGTGTGTAACCAGCTGTTTGATTTTGAGTAAGCTGTTTTTCCTCTCTGAGCCTCCTGTTTCTCTCTCTGCAAATGGAGGTGCTAATTTCTACCGCGGGGTAGTTGTGAAGATTAAATAAAATAGTCTTTGTAAATTCTTGCCACAGAAATAGCAGCTGCTGTTACCCAGGCAGTGAAGGAGTTTGAGAGAAGAACCTCAAGAAAGAGGGGTCACTTGGAGTCTGGCTGGGCGGAGCTGAGAGAATGGTTGCTGATTGGTCTTTCCTGGGTAGGGGGAGGTAGTAACAACTTACAGGCTGGGCGAGTCTCTCATTTCTGGAAGTTTAAAGAGGGGACAGCAGGGACTGGTCAGGACTCACACTCCGGAGGAGCCAGTGGGTCTGGGGTAGGGAGGTGATAACACTGAGAAGTTAAGAAAGCAGTTTATGGACTGGCAGAATTGGTCTGTCTTATGGGGTGGGGAGAGGGAGTTGAGGGCTCAGCCTGGAAGTGAAGGAGTTGGGGGTTCGTGGTCCCTAAGCAGGGAAGTGGTCATGGGTGACATTGGTGAGTTTTGACAGTGGGATTTGCAGTACAGGAGATTGGAAGGCTTGTCAGTGCTGAGGAGCAGGGGGCTAGTCTCCGTGCCTAGAAGACAGTGAGTTGCTGCCTGACCTGGGACCAGGGAAGGTGGAGTCTTACACGGCTGTAGAAGAGGAAATTTGGTACAGAAAGCTGGGCCAAGGAGGTTACCTAGTTGGGAGGCCAAAGGCTCTTCACTGGAGGCTGCAGGGAGGACTCCGTTGGTCCTAGCAGTGGGGCGGGAGTTATGTTGGACTGGGTCTTTAAGCCATGGGAAAGCACAGGGGGTGTCATTTGAGCTGTGGACATAGTGGGAAGGGTGATGAAGGAGTCATTCTGGGACCTGCTGTGGTCATGTGACCCCATGGTCAAGAGTGAGGGGAGAGTTGGCGGGTCTGATTTGGGAGAGAGGTCATTCAGAAGCTGTTCTTCCATCATGGAGATGGAGAAGTTGCCTCAGCCAGAGGGTACAGGGGCATCCCTGAACTAGAGGAATCCGGGGCCCCAGCACAGGGTGACCATTCAGGGAGGAGAGCTGGGTCAGGCCCTGATAGAGCCTCTGGCTGGGGTGGAGGAGGGCCAGGCCCAGACTGGAGTGGAGTGGTGGCCCAGCTGGGTGAGAGACTCTGGGGAGTGTCTGTGTGAGGGCAAGAGTTTCATCAAGCCCTGCCAGAGGTCACTTGTTGGGGATCCCTGCAGGTGAGACTATCTGGAATCGTGGGGGTGGTCTCAGGCCTATGGAGGCTCAACCTAGCCCAGTGCTCATAGGGGCCTTGCCTAGCTCCCATCTTACATAGTGTCCCTGCTTGCCCCACCCCCCCGCCCCAACCTCAGAGGTCCTGCTTATTTTCCTCGGGGCACTGGTGGCCATCTGCTGTTACCTTACGTGCTTGTTATCATGCTAGTGGTCTCTCTCCCCCACTGAAATGGGAGAGCAGATGCCGTTCGTCCTCATTTCCACTTCCTCAGCCTCTCAGAGGACATGCAGTGACCGTGGTTGAATGAGCACTGGTGGGTATGTATGAGGAGGTGACACCAGGCCATGCCTGGGACCTGTGTAGCCAGAGTGTGCTTCCAGGCCAGGCCTGGCAGCAGTGTGGCCTCCAGCAAGGCGCTTGTTCTTGCTGAGCTTGTTTGTTTCCTCGTCTTTGGAGTAGTGATCCCTGCCCTGCTGACCACCCAGGACGTCTGAGCAGATGGGATGAACTTGGTGGGGCAGGGCTTCCACCACAAGCCAGTTGTGCGTGGATGGGAAGTGAAGCTTGAGGAGGAGGCGGGGTGGAAATTGTGAGTGGAAGAGGCTGCTTCAGAGCTGCCAGACTGGCCACCTGTGGGCTCTACTCTCCCCGGAGGTGGAAGCAGGCACCACTGGTGGAGGAGGGGCTGGCTGGCTGCACTGGGCCCCACCGTCCCACCTCTCCTGAGGGACTTCTGTCTGGGACCCTTCTAGACCAAACTGCAGGAATGACCCAAGGCTCAGCTCATCTTCCCAGTCCCATGAACACTGTGCGGGGAGGAGATGTGGGCTCTGCAAGAGCAGAGGTGTTGGAGAGCATGTGACACTGACCGTGATGTGGGAGGCTTGTCTCCCCTCCCTCCAGTCCTGCCAGTGACTCATTTCCCACTCCCTGGCCTCTGGCCCATGAGAGTCAGTCCTGCAGTGGGGGGTGGGGGAGTTTTGCCCACCAGGAAACCCGTTGTGTGAAGTTTTGCCCACCAGAAACTCCTCCTGTGACATGTCTGCAGAGTCAGGAGGTCCCAAAGATGAGGCCACCTCTGACCATCTGAGTTTGGGGGTTGGAATGGGCAGTGGCCATGGTATTCTCAAATGAGGATCAAAGAGGATGCAAATACTTTACTGTTGGTTCTTATTGAAACCTGTGCTGTAGATTTAGTCCTTGAAACTGGTTTGACAGGTAGAAATGCACCTGTCATTGGTAGAAAGAGGCCCGCCATTAAAAGACTCAACTCAAAAGATTCAGCTCAGGGGGTGCCTAGTTGGCTCAGTTGGTGGAGCATTTGAGTCTTAATCTGAGGGTCATAAATTTAAGCCCCACGTTGGATGTATAGGTTAAAATAAGTAAATAAACTTAAAAAAAAAAAAAAAGACTTAGCTCAAAGTGGTGGTGGTGTAAGAGATGTAGAGGATGGAATCGTAAGGGGCTGCTGTTGATGCTTTTGCCCAGATTTCCATCTGGACCCAGCCGCACATCCTACTGCCGGCATTGGCACGTAATCTGCCGTGTGACTTTGGGTGATTTGCCTTGTGACTTTGGCCAATTGTTCTCCCTGCCCGCGATTTTTCTGTCTGTAAAATGCAGCTGACAATAGTACCTCCTCATAGGGTGATCGTGAGGATTAAGCAAAATAACAGAGTCCATAGTGAATGCTCATCAGATGTCTCCCTCATTTTTCCTGTCGTCGCCAGGCCTCGCCAGCTTCCTGTCTCTGTTGTATGCTGGTCATCTTTCCCCCCAGCGTCTCCCCCATCAGAACCCTGCTGCCCTGTCCCTGACCGGGCATGGGAAAGACCTCAGGCTCCAGGCCTGGTTCCATCTGTTACAAGCTAGGTGACCATAGGCAAGTTGCCCAACCTCTCTGAGCTAAAACTAAATCATCATGTCTTGGCCCACCCTCCTGAGAGAGGTGGATAGGGTACTCAGATTGTAGACTCAAAGCATTAGCCTCTATGGATACCTTCCGATGACTTTGGACAAGTTACACCCTTTCTCTGAGCCTTAGTCCCACCTGTAGTATAGACCCTATCACCCAGCCCTCTGTGCTCTTGGGCACTGTGCTAGGGGTGCCGCTGTGCCAAGGCCGGGCCCTTTGTACATGTAAACGCAGACAAGCCACCCTCCTTCTTTCCACCTCCAACTCCTTATTTGTGTTCGCATTGTATTTCCCTCTTCAAGGGCAAAGACTGTGTACGAGTCACCTCTGTGATCTCAGCCTGGTACACAAGAGGGCCCAGGCACTGGATGAAAGTCAGAGGAATGAGGTTATCCTCACACCTAATAACCTGTGGTGGTGTTTGGGAGAAAGCTTTTGGAGGAGTTAATCTTGGCTGTGCCAGGGGCTCTTCCTCAGATCTGCAAGCTGGCTTTTGAGGTCCATCGCGAGCCTGCAGAACACGCAAACTTAGCAGGCAGGAGGCAGTAAGTAGTTCTTGAGTGACTCAATGGAAGTGCATATGGGTGTGTTTCTGGGAACAGGGCACCTGGGGCTCTCCTTGGTCTTGTGCTCCAAACATTAAGAACTGCCAGATGGCCCAAGCTGGACTGGCTATGACCAAGGCAGCCCTCTGGAAATGGGGGCCAGGAATCTGTGTTTCTTTCTTTCTTTCTTTCTTTTTTTTTTTTTTTTTAAGATTTATTTATTTATTTGTGATAGACATAGAGAGAGAGGCAGAGACACAGGCAGAGGGAGAAGCAGGCTCTATGCAGGGAGCCCGATGTGGGACTCGATCCCGGGTCCCCAGGATCATGCTCTGGACCGAAGGCAGGCACTAAACCACTGAGCCACCAGGGATTCCCGGAATATGTGTTTCTAGAAGGCTTCCCAGGTGGTTCCAACAGCCAGGTTTGGCTATCCTTCCACTCAGTGCTCAGCCTATTCAGTACTCAATTCCAAGACTGCCTTCCTGCCCTCGGTTCAGAGGTGGCTGGGGTTGACCTTATAGACTTGTTTGGAGCAAATCTGAACATCTGACTTGAGGTAACTGCAGAAATTTGAGCTGGGAACGCAGCCTGCCACAGTAGCGCATAGAGGGACCCAGGTTGAAATCTCTGCTCTCTGGATAGCCTTAATGGTCACTACTCACTGCCTACCACGTGATCCCCCTGCCATGGGGCTAAACGTATGGTCTCAGTTAAAGCTCACAGCCACCCCAGGAAATAGGCGCTGTTCTCCCAATTTGCAGATGAGGTAATTGAGGCACAGAGAAGTGATGTGACTTCCCTGAGAGGTCCCAGAGCCAGCTGATGGTTGAGCTGCTATTCAAAGCAGGCAGTCCTCAGGGATGTCTGGGTGGCTCAGTGGTAGGGCGGCTGTCTCGGTGTGATCCTGGGATCCAGGATTGAGTCCTGCATCGGGCTCCCTATTGGGAGCCTGCTTCTCCCTCCACCTATGTCTCTACCTGTCTCTCTCAGTGTCTCTCATGAATAAGTAAATAAACCTTAAAAAAAAAAACACAAAACAGGGAGTCCTGTACTCTTACCTCTGTGTCCTGGTGACATGACCTTCAGCAAGTTGCTGCATTTAGTTCTGCAGGCTGTACAATTTCTTCATGTGTAACCCGTAACCCTTTATGAAATGGGGATGATGCTTCCAGCTGTGGCCAGGATGAGAAACCTACCAAGTAGAGGGCCCAGCCCAGTTGACAGCTCAGGATGGAGGTTCGCTGTTGAGCTTGGGCAACTCCAGAGCCCTGGGAGGTCCACGTTTCTCCCGTGTCCTCAGCACTAGGTCCTCGTTCTGACCCTTGGCCCAAGTTCTTCTTGTGTTGCACAGTGTCTGGTACTTGGTGTGTGCTCAGTACCTCCTGGCTGAACGTGTGCCTCAGTTACCCCCCAGACAACCATTTATTTAACACAGGACAGGCATGCTAGGTGTTAGGGGGCGGGGAGTGAGACACGCCTAGCCCTCGCCTCCCTGGAGGTCATGATCTAGTAAGGGAGACACACAGTACACACTTCTGATCAGACCAGGGTGCCCAGGACTCTGATTAGGAAGAGCTCACAGGTGTACTTGGGCAGGCAAGCAGGCAAAGGTGGTTTCCTGGAGTAACGGCCATTTGAGGCCTAGAAATCACAGGAGCCAGCCAGCTGAGGAGCAGGTGCCAGTGCATACCAATGCTTGGAGGCAGAGAGTGAGCCAGGCACATTTGAGAAGTGGGGCAAAAAAGCCAGTCTTCCTGGAGGTGGAAGTGGGAAGGTCAGAGGTGAGGTGGACAAGGCAGGAAAGAGACCACCAAGCTGGGACCTCATAGGCTGTTAGCCTCGGGGAGCCAGCAGAGGGTTTTAAGGAGGGGTATACCTAGTATTTTTATTTTATTTATTTTAAAGATTTATCTATTTATTTTAGAGAGAAAGTGTGTGTGTACATGAGGCGGGGAGGGGCAGAGGGAGAGGGAGAGAATCACAGACTCCCCGCCCCTGAGCACAGAGATGTGGATCCCATGACCTGAAATCAAGAGTTGGACGCTTAACTGACTGAGCCACCCACGCACCCCATGCCTGGTACTTTTTTGTTTGTTTGTTTGTTTTTGTTTTTGTTTTTGCCTGGTACTTTTAACAGAACTTTCTGGGTGGTGTGAAGGGGGTGAGACTGAGGCTGAGAGACGAGGGAGATGGCGCTCTTGGGGCAATAGCTGACATTTGACTTCATGAATTTACTGTCAGCTTTATCTGAACTTTCTCTGCCTTCTGAAGGCTTTGCTGTTGCCACTATTCCCGTAACAATTCTAAGGTGCGTTTTCCCCAGACCATTCTCTTCTTGGATCTCTGAGCCCACTTCCTCTCCCCCCAGTCAGTTCACTCTGCCCTCAGGTGGGATGGTGGGCAGCTGCTTGTAAGCTATGCATTCAGATGCCTGTACCACCTCCCCCGTGTGGCCTCAGGAAGTGACTTCACCTGCGCAGTCCCTTTAGATCCCACATTTCCCAGATCCAGAAAGCTCTAAAGTGTGTCTCAGACCCTGCTGAGGTCTTAGCATAATAGAGCTATCCTATTCCTCTTCTAAAATCCAGGAAATTCTGCATCCAGAACACATCTGGCCCCAGAGCCTCCAGCAAGAGACCACGGAGCTCTTAGTGGGCCTCAATTCTCAAAAGGTGAAATGGTAGCAACACGAGAGGCGTCACAGGGCTCGGGCTTTGGAGCCAGTCCAGCTCTGTCCCTAGGTGAATCACTCGGATTTTTTGCATCAGTGTCCCCATTTGTATAGGGATTGAGGATTAGATTGTTCCAGACTTGGAAAGCGACTGAACAGTGACTAGCTATTAGAGACTCCCAGTAAGGATTTGGTGAAGTTGAGTGAGGTCAGGCCCCTGCTGTGTGCCTGCTCCGGCTCCCTTGTCTCTAAAAGCAAGATGACAGCCCCACTTCCCCAGGCTAGAGGGCATAGGCCTGGGTGTGGTTCAGCTGTATGAATGTGGGCACGTCCTGCAAAACATCCCTGTGCCACCGCGTCCCCATTTGTGAAGCCATTTTGGCAGACAAGTCTGTTCCAAAGCTTTCAGATTCCCCGGGAAAAGAGCCAGGCCTAGGGCCTTTGAGGCCAGCAGTGCACCCCGGGATTGAGCAGATCTGATGAGAACGCCTGGGGTCCTGGATGTCACTGCTCGCAGCTGGGCAGGCAGGCAGGCACTGCCCATCCTGACCCTGGATGCTACTTGCCTTAAGGAGCCTGTGGCACCTCCAGCAGCTGGAAGAGATTTGGGGCAGCCCTCTGTGGCTGGAGTTAGTGTTGGAGAGGTGGAGGGGCCCCCAGTTCCAGAAGGCATTCAGAGGCTAGGCACCCAAAGAAATTACAGACACCATTGTGCTCTGGTTATATTTCCCCCCGTTGGGACCACAGTTCACAAAGGCAGGGCCCATCTCAGTTTGGCTCCCCTCACTATCCCCAGAACCTTTGTGGTGCCTGGCACTCTGTAGGCCCTCACATCGGATGGATTGGTGGTGGATGGAGGTACACATTAGGCGCTCTCAGGTTATTCTCAGCCCCTTCCTTACTCTGCAGTTGGTGCAGAACTGTTGCCTCAGGTGGGGGTGGTGGTTTGGAAGTGTCTGCTGACAGCCACTTGGCTCATATGACTTGCCTGACACCCTCTTCCTTTCCGGCAGAAGCCTGGGTCCAGAGCCTTGCAGTCTGATGCTCGAGGGAGGGTCTTGTTGTATCCCAACTGGGCTGTCCTCCCTGGCCGGTGGGCGAGCTGCTCTTGGAACCCACTGGGGTCAGACTCGTGTGGCACCTTCACACCCTCCTCTGCATCTCTCCACTCTTAGTCTCCTGCCAACCGTCATCAGCCATGTCGTGGCAGAGCTGCTAGCGTTTTGTGCAGCCTTCCCCTTTCTGCAAAGCAAAGCACCTTCACAGCTAAACTCCCTTCCTCAAAGCAACAGGGAATTTGGAGAGGCGGCCAGGAGATGAAGGCAATCTCCAGGGAAGGGACCCTGTGGAGGGGTCATGGCCCTGAATGATGGTGTCGGTGGTGACAATCATAGCTCACTTTCAGGGACCCTTACCCAGTCTAAGCTCTTCATGTTCATCTACTTATTTCATCTTCACAACAGTCAGAAGGCAAAAGCCAAGGCTCGGGGGGGTGGAGGGAGCCATGTTCAAATCAGAGGGAATGGTTCTTATCCTCTGCTGTTTCCCAGAAGCCTCTGAGAACCCCTTCGTAACCATGGGGTGGAGTCCATGGCTCTGAACCTCCTGACCCAGAAACAAAAATTACCTCTGCTCAATGCGCCCCTTGCAGTCCACTACCTTTTCTGACCGGCTCCTGCTCATCCTTCCCCAGCTGGCTCAGACGTCACCTCCTTGGCAAGGCCCTCCTCGGTCCCCAGAGTGCTGTACTTGCCCAGGTTCCTATGATGCCCCATGCTGTTGCTGTTTGTTTGGGTCCATCTCCCTGCCCCCAAGCTCAGGTGCCCCACGAGGGACTGAATCTTGTCCTTCTGGCTCCCTGGAGGAGACACACTGCTTAACACTCCCGAGCATCTTGGAGACTCAGGCCAAGTGGGTCTGCTAATGAATGCCCCAGTCCAGGGGCCTTGGAGCCCTCGAAACCCAGTCGTTGGGGGCCATGAAGAGTGCCAGGGAAGGAAGATGTCTGTCAAGGGATCACTTGTTCAGACTCCCATGTATTCATTCCTCACCGACACACACTGTGCCTGCGGAGCGCTGGGTGGAGGGGTCCTGTCGGCTGCCCTGGCTCTCATGCTTCCCCTGCGTGTTCAGGAGAGCAGCCCTTTATTCCTCCCTCACGTCAGATCATGCTCTGTGACCTACAACCCCCAGTCCAGAGTCCTGGCACCAGCTTAGGAGGCCCGGCCCCTACCACGCTCACTGACCCCGATGGTGAGCACTCTTCCTTATGTCCTCCCTGGGTTCAAGTGGGGTAGCTTTCTTTCAGTTCCTAGAACATTTGAGGAACTTCCCACATCCTGCCCTAGAATTCTGGCCTTGCTGTCACGCTCCAGTTTGTCTTCCTGGCCCTCTGAATCCCATCAGGTGGTCAATGATCTGTTTATCCATAGGCCTGCAGATATTCTCTGTTGCTCCCTAGACTGTAAGCATCATGAAGCAGGGTGGGTTTGGATTGGTGCCACCGTATCCCCCAGTGCCCACACCACGTGGCACTTTGCCCGGCTCTGAGCAGTAGCTTATACGGCAGGTGGAGAAGGAAGCAATATGCGAAGGGTGGGGGCGTCTTGGGTACTAGACAGGCCTGCCCTCATGTAGCTCAGGTCCAGAAAAGGAAGTGTGAAAAGAGGAGGGCACCAAGTCTGCCTCTGGTGTCCCCCTGCCACATCTGGCAGACCCCAAAGCCAGCCAGCCTGGTAGAATGCCGGTGAAGCTGAGTTTGCTATTGGCTTGTGTGTTGTAGGCCAAGGTACTGACTTCTCTGACTTGTCTGTGTAGCAAGATGGTATCCGAAGTCCTTTCCCACTGTGTGTGTTTTCCCATCGCTCTGCATAGATCACTCCCACTATTTAGGGAACCAGATAGGTCCTAGGACCTTCTCTCCATCATGGCATGGAGTTGAGAGAGCCCAGATTCTGGTAGCTGACCTGCCTTTCCACCTTTGGGGCAGGTGACCTGATTCCCTGTCTCCCCAACAACAAGGAGGAGGCGGAGGATGTCAGTGGCATGCAGCCACCAGCTCAGGCCTCGATCCTTTCCCTCCTTCCTCCATCTCACTCCTTGTTCTGTAACTCCCTTCTTTCCCTGGGTGGGGTCCTAGCTTCCGGATCCAGCTCTCCCCACTTTGATCAGAATACCAGGAAGTGCTGTGTTCCCTGGGCAGTCTCCTTCCTTGCTGAGCCTGGACTCAGCTCTCCGGATCTGCAGTGCTGAGTTTTTCTGGGCTTCCCGTCCCAGCCCTACCCACTCTGGGTCGTCCCTGTCTCGTGATGATGTTTCCCCCAGTGGCCTGTGAGCTCTGGCAGGACCAGGCTGTCTCAAGCACAGAGCAGATGCTCAGGAAATGTCATAACATTAGGATGGAGTTGGGGGACTGTGGGTATGGGCAGAACCCAAAGAGGATAATACCCTCTTTGGAGCCCTGCTTAGAGCTCTCATGTCCGACAGCGGCCTGACTCTATATGGTCCTGGGGGAGGACATCCTAAGCCAGTGAGCCCAGGGATAGAGCAGACATCCAAAGGCAGGCCTCTGACTTACTGTGCCACCACCAGCTCTTGGATCCAAATGCCTGTGCTCACTAACCACCCAGCCAGGAGAATCCAGGGCTAGTGCAGGCCCCTTCCCCATCTGCAAAATAAAGATTATCAGAGGTGAAGGGGTAGCCTTCTTGTTTTATAGATGAGGCAGCAAGCCAGAGAGAAGTGATCGGACTCAGGACAGGACTCCTACTACTCTCCTTAGCCACCTCTGTTGCTTTGAGGGGCAGAGTGACTCATCCTGGGGGCAGTCAGGGAGACTTGCCTTGTGCACCTGGGTCCCCCCAATGGCTGTATGAAGTTGGTATTTGTAGAAAGCATTTTGCTCTGGGAAAATGGAGACTTCATCTCTAGCCCAGCATGGAGCCCCATGAGCTTGTTGTCTGCCAGGGGCTTTGTTTTTTCCTCTCCTGTCATGGAGCTGGAAAGGGGAGTGTGGGAGAGGGGTGTGCGTTCACTCTGGAGGCTAATGATGCTTGTCATTAAGGAAAAGATCGCTACCTTGATCCCCTGACTGTAAAAGTGGGCATGTCCATTGTAAAAACAAAAATCAAAAACTTGGAAAAGTCTAATGAAGAAAATTTAAAAATCACTTGTTAATTTCACCATCTGGAATTTTTTTAAGAGTTCGTTTGAGATGTAATTCACACGTATTTCATTCAATTGAAATGTATAGTTCTTTGGCTTTCAGTTTTTCTGAGTTATAGGTCTATCATCACAGTTGATTTTAGAACATTTCACACCCTGCCCCCCACAGAAACCCTGCACCCCTTAGCCATCACCCTCCCCAACTCAGGCAACTCCTGATCTGCTGTCTGTTTAGATTCCGGACATGTCATACGAATGGAATCATGCACTACACAGCCTTTTGTGTCTGGCTTTTTTCACTTAGCATGATGTTTTCAGAGCTCACCCACATTGTGGTGTCAGAACCTCATCACTCATCATTGCTGAAGAATGTGCCACTGTATGGCTGTATCACGTTTTATTTCTCATCTGTGTGTGTACATTTAGGTTGTTCCCACTTTCTGGCTATGATAAATAATAATGCTGTTGTGGATGTTCAGGTAGAAGTCTTTGTGTGCACATATATTTTCATTTCTCCAGGAATGAAATTGCTAGGTCACACAGTGACTCCCTTTAACCATTTGAGCAGCTGTCACACTTAATATTCCCCTCCACAGTGCACAAAGGGTTCCGATTCCTCCACATCTTGGTTAATGTCTGTCTGCTTCTTTTTTTTTAAGTACACTCTTCCTCGCAGCAAGGAGCTCAGACTCACAACCCCCTGAGTTTCAGAAGTGATCAAGAGTCCCATGCTCCACTGACTGAGCCAGCCAGGCGCCCCAGTGTCTGTCCTTTTGATTCTAGCCACCCTAGAGGGTGTGAAGTGGTATCTCATTGTGGTTTTGATTTGCATTTCCCTGATGGCTCGTGATGTTGAACATCTTTCCACGTGCTTATCAGGCACTTGTATATATTCTTTGGTGAAATGTCTGTTCAGATCCTTTGCCCATTTTAAAATTGGATTGTTTGTCTTTTTATTACTGAGTTGTAAGAGTTCTATATATATTCTAGATGCAAAACTGTTATCGGGGAAATGATTTGCACCACCTGGAATGTTTTCAACATTAAATGCCAGAGCATTTCCTTCCCATCTCTTTTCTATGGGTAGAAGCACTGCCACAGATAGATAAAAATAAAACTGGGAGGATACTCTGTATACGTTTGAATATCCTTTTCTCACTTCATTTTCTCATTTTTTAAAAAGCATGATTAAAATACATCATTGGGCCATTGTAATTACTTGTAGCCATTTCCACATTGCTGAGCCTTTGGGTCCTTTCCCATTTTCAGTAGCATAAATAATGCAGTGATGTTCATCCTCATCCATAAATCTTTATGTTCATTATAGGAAGCTTTCTCAGAAGAAATTCTTAGAAGGTGGTTTTACCAGGTCAGAGGGTAGGAACCTTTGAAACCTTAGATGAGATACCAGACTAAGACTGTAAGACTTGGTTTTATTTGTTGAATTTTTATTTTGAATGAATGAATGAATGATATTTGCATTTGGGTATCTTGATGCCAAGATGGTGTCTTGTTTTGTTTTGTTTTGTTTTGTTTTGTTTTGTTTTTTTTAGAGCGCAAGAGAACATGAGGGGGGCGGGCAGGAGCAGAGGGAGAGAGAATCCAGAGCATGGAGCCCGATGCGGGCGTTGATCTCATGATCCTGAGATCACGACTAAGCCAAAATCAGGAGTTGGATGCCTGACTGGGCCACCCAAGCACCCCAGTGGTGTCTTGTTTTGTTGTTGTTGTTGTTGTTAAAGATTTTATTTATACATGAGAGAGACACACACACACACACAGAGAGACAGGCCAGAGACACAGGCAGAGGGAGGAGAAACAGGCTCCATGCAGGGACCCCGATGAGGGACTCAATGCCAGGTCTCCGGAATCATGCCCTGAGCCAAAGGCAGACGCTCAACCATTGAGCCACCCAGGGGTTCCTGGTGTCTTGTTTTAATGAGCATTCCTTTGACTGGTAGTTAACCTATTTGTTACATGTTACATTCTTTGGGAGTTCCTTCTTCATGCTCTTTGCCCATTTTTGTTTTGGGACCTTTTGTAAGGATTCCTTCCCTATTGAAAATACTGGCTCTTTGGAATTTTATTGTACTGATGTATATTTTTCCTCATATATCATTGCCTTGCCAGAAAGGGTGGGGAGCAGAGCAGGATGCCTCTTTCCTTCTCTCTCTCTCTCTTTCTTTCTTTTTTTTGTTTCTTTAAAGATTTTATTTTCACGTAATCTCTACACCCAATGCAGGGCTCAAACTCACAACCGTAAGATCAAGAGTCACATGTTCCAACTGAGCCAGCCGGGTGCCCCTCTTTCCTGCTTGAAAAGAATTGTTTTTTCCCTTGCTGTTTCCCTCAATCTGGGCGTCCATCCCAGCTGGAGCAGCTCCAGGGCGAGGAGCTCTAGTGGGCCAGGTCCCAGAGCAAATGAGACAGTGTTAGCCTGGGTCCTTGTAGCAGTGCAGTGTACGAGGAGGGTGTTTTAGTGATGATCAGGCCTGGGCCACAGTATATTATAAAGAGGATCCCTGTAAACATGACTGCAGCCACTGTTTGCTGAACACCAGACTAAGGGACCTAGTGGAGCTGGTAGGGCCCCTCATTTTATAATATGGAGCCCTCAATGGCTTCCTGAGGTTGTACTCCTTTGCAGAAGGTAATGGAAGCCAGAGCAGCCCTATCTTGGTCCCTGGATACATCCAGTCTACTTCAGCTGCAGGGGCTCAGCAAGTCCCAGAAACCCAAACTCTAGCTCTTCCTGTGGCCAGGGCTACCATGTTGTCAGCACCCTGTGGGTGAGGGTCCTGTTTATCACACATCATCACCCCTTAGTAGCTCCCCAATCCCTGTAGAATAACATTTCTTGGCCCTGCTCACAGCTCCTGCCTAATCTCCCGCTGCCCCTCTGGATCCCTGGATTTTGCTCCAGCACCCACATGCCGGGCCTCTGCCTAGGAAGGTTTCCCCATTTTATGTGCTACTGTTTGTTTGTTTATATCTGCTCACTGTTTTTTGCCCTGCTCTGCTCCAGTGTAAGTGGCAGACCTGCCATCTAGAACAGGGCTTAGCCCAGAATAGGCCTGAGAGGAATATTTGAAGGAATGAATTTCGGACTCTTACTCATCTTTTAGGTTTCAGCGTACATGTTCTTTTTTCTCTTACAGGTTTTTCCTAAGTTTGCACGGTTCCTGGTTTTCCTGAAACAGTGCTTTTTTCTAATAGCTTGCTGTTTTTAATTTTATGTGTATTTGTCTATCTTCCTAACAATTACTCCATGGGCCAGGGATCAGAATGTTTTGTTCTCTGTCATCTGCCCAGCCTAGATCATTTGGTAGAAAATTAAGGAATATATACATTCTTTAGTTACTAAACAGACCTCATGGAGGTTAAGTGGTTAGCGGTGTTGCTCACCTTCTGTATGTGGAGTAACATACAGATTGGGCAATGAGAAGTTCCAGGCACCCAGTGTCCATCCCTGGAGACTTTGATGGGCCAGTAAACAGCTCACAGTAACTTGATTTTAATTCTAAACTAAAACTCCCCCAATGCCTCCAAGTCTAGCTGGCCATCTGGTGCCCCTGACCGGAAGCCTGAGGCAGGCAGCCTGAAATAGCCCACTTGGTTCTGGCAGGGCTGGTTGTCCTCTGGTGGGCACCGGCTTTCTCAGAGGCCCCCCTCTCCGAGCTTGGCCCATGGCCTACCTGGGATTTCAATGGGTGGCAGTGATGAGAAGCCGTGAGTCATTGACGGACTTGCATACCTTTTTCAGGCACATTGGTGCTCCCAGCCCTGTGCTGGGTTCCTTGCCTCTTTGGTTCATTTGACCCTGACAATGACCCTCAATTCCCTAGAGGCACCATCAGCTCTGTCTCCACAGAGTTTTTGCACGCGCTCTTCCCTCTGCTGCTACACTCTTCTCTCTCCGCTTTTTAAATTATTGTTATTAAATTCTTTTTTGGGCATTTGAACTATATGTGTAACATACACGTAAGTGTTAAAGTGTAATGTAATGAGAACCCATGAGCCTACCTCACAATTTAGGGATGAGAACATTGCCATTAACTCACCTCTACTTCTAGGTGGGCGGGTGGAGTACAGAGCTCTGAGACTAGTATCCTAAATGTCTGAGTATTCCTGACTGTCATGCCTTTTGGGCTTGTTCTTTGTTTTTTAAAGATTTTATTTTAAAATAATATCTATACCCAGTGTGTATATAGATACCTATACCAAATGATCTCAGGATCCCTGGGTGGCTCAGCAGTTTAGTGCCTGCTTCGACCTAGGGTGTGATCCTGGAGTGCTGGGATCAAGGCCCACGTCAGGCTCCCTGCGTGGAGCCTGCTTCTCCCTCTGCCTGTGTCTCTGCCTCTCTCTCTCTCTCTCTCTCTCTCTCTCTCTCTGTGTCTCTCATGAATAAATTAAAAAATCTTTAAAAAAAACATACACCAAATGATCTTGAACTCACAACCCCAAGATCAGAAGTCCATGCTCCGGGCAGCCCTGGTGGCGCAGCGGTTTAGTGCCGCCTGCAGCCCAGGGTGTGATCCTGGAGACCCTGGATCGAGTCCCACGTCAGGCTCTCTGTATGATGCCTGCTTTTCCCTCTGCCTGTGTCTCTGCCTCTCTTTCTCTCTCTCTTTGTCTCTATGAATAAATAAATAAAATCTTAAAAAAAAAAAAAAAAAGTCCATGCTCCTGCTCCTCTGATGACTGAGCCAGCTGGGCATCCCTTTTTTAAGTGTGTGTGTGTGTGCGCGCGCACGCGTGCGTGCACATGCTAAAAGGTACAGTGCTTAGTTTTGTTTTTAAGTTTTATAAAATGACTTTGTGTCGTGAGTGAATTCCTGGGTCTTGCTTTTCCTCTCCACGTTGTTTCCCAGTCTACTGTATGACTATGCCTTAGATTGTCCGTTGTGCTATTGGTGGACATTTGGGCTGTTTCTGCTTTTCAGTATTATAAACTGTGAACTTTCTGGTACATGACACCTGGGTTGTCAGCAAGAATTTGTCTGGGGCATAGACTTAGGAGTGGGATTGCTGGTTGTAGTTGGTGGAGCCATGTAGCTTTACATGTCATGGCAAACTTTCCTGGTTCTTCTCTCTGTTACTTGACTACTTGTTCTCCCTGCCTCTCTTTCCCACCTGTCTTTTGGAGCACCTGCCATGTGCCAGAGGCAGTTGTGTTTGTGTTCTGGAGTGCAGTGGCGATGGACGCTCTGTCCCTGCACTTGCATGACCAGTGGTATTGGGTAGCTCTTCCTCCAGGAAGCCCTCTCTGATCCCTAGACGGGGTCAGGTGCTCTTCTGGGCTCCCTAACCCTACCCACTCTGGATCATCACTGTCTGGGGATGGGTCTCTGTTCCCTACTAGACTGGAAGTCCTGTGTGGACAGGGATAAGAGCTGTTTTGGATGCTGTGTCCAGCATCACTCCACACACAGTGGGGACCAGAGCAGGTGTTCAGTGATGGATCTGTGGAGTTCCTGCTGAGACACTTACCCTCGAGGCAGGTGGGATTAAGAGGAAGAAATGGTGGGGCACCTGGCTGGCCCAGTTGGTTAATCTCAGGGTCATGAGTTTGAGCCCCATGTTGGGCGTAGAGCTTACTTAAAAATTAAAAAAAAAAAAAAAGAAATAGAGTCCAAGATCCAGTACTTGTTGGAGGTGGACCTGAGTCCCAGGCTCGTTTGGCCCAAAGCCCAGCATGTCTCTAGATGTTTGAGTATACAAGATGCTTGGACCTGTGCTCGGCTCTATGGCAGATAGAGGGCATACAGCCTTCGCCCTTGTCAGCTTAGAGTCGAATCCCTGCCAACTGCTGGCATCTCTGCCAGTGTGCTGAGCTGGGGCAGAGGTGCCTTGAGAGTGTGAACTCCACCCAGCCCTCTGGGAGTTAGTGGATGTGGGTGTTCTCTTCAAGAGGGCCATGTGAGGCCTTATACAAAGTGGACAAGGCAAGATTCGTTCAGTCCCAGAGGACTTTTGGGACCGGGCAGGGTCACTGTGGGCTTGAAGATCACTAAAAGCAGAAATCATTATGTGGTGTTTGCAGAGCACCACCAGCACCACTTAGCCCAGGTCACGTTCCTCCTCCACCTCTGTCCTGAATATGCTTTCTTGCCAGTCTGTTGGTGCTCACTTGTCCATAAGTCTTCACTTTAGCACCCTCTGGAGCCCAACCCTGGGTAAATATTTGCCTACGGGCCAATGGGAGCATGTGTTACCAGTATTTCTGAGCCTGGTGGCAGGGGACAGGTGGTGGCAGCTAGTTGGGGACACGTGCTCCATGATCCTCGGGCTGGAGCTGATCGCCTTGTTTGCCCTTTGCTCCTCCGGCACCCACTCTGACCTGTTGCCGAGGTGTCAGAGCCTGGCCCAGTGATGACAGTGGCCACTGTTTATGAGTAGTAGCCAACCCCATGCCAGACGTTTTACACAAGTGATCTCAGTGGCTGCTTCTAGAAGCCTCTGTGGGTATGTGTCTTGGCTCCATTTTCTAGATGAGGAGACTCAGCGATAAGGAGATTAGGGCCCTCTCCTGTGACAGTTGGGGGTCTGTTTAAGTTGTCAGAGCCAGAATTCACTTGGAGCTGCATGAGGTAAATGTGAGTGTTCTTTGGGAAGACATGGGGTCCTCTGCCATTCCCCGGGGTTCTGAAAGCCCACAGGAACCAGGACTGGTACTAGCTGTCTGGGCTGCATGCACTTCTGATTTGTTTCTCTTCTTACCTGGTTATGAGCCAAAGAAGCCTGGCCTTCTGAGTGGCTGGGATGGGACTGATCAGTCCAGGTGCCTGCCCCAGGCAGTTCATGCAGCCTTAGCAAAAATCCACATCCTTCCTGTCTCGTGGGGCCTGAGAGGGCCCATCTCACCCTTGTGGGGGTAGAGGGAGGATCTTAGAGAAGGGTGCCTGGGCCCTGCAGACACTCCAGTATGACCAGACTCTGAAGGCTATGCCCTCAACCACCAGGCCATACTGTTCCCATGTGATGAGAAGGTGGATTCCGCTTGTGAGGTGGAAAATCACCAGTGTCCCCAGATGTACACATCCCCTTGGGGAGCCTCTTCCAGCTGGGGGCTTCTGGAGACCACCGAGGACCCTGCCCCCCCCATCCCAGCAGAATGCCCTTGGTTAGTGGGGAGCCTTGGGCACTTGCGTCCTGTGGGTGTCATTAGTCTCTGCTCATCATGGGATTGGATGTGTTTTCTTGGTGGTTCTGCCAACCAGCCAGCCAGTAGAGTTCTGTGTCCAGTCCTGTGCTGGGGACACAGCAGTGCCCAAGACAAACATGGCCCTCACAGGTTCACTGTGTAGAAGCGGAGGTGAGAAACCAGGTGGCCAACAGCCAGCAGGGCTATAAAGACTGACAGAAGCGGGTAGAAGGAAATATGAGCCAAGAGCTGGGACTGAGAATAGGAGTGAGGCCGCTGGGCTGGTACCTGGCCTCTGTAAGAGCATTAACCTGCACTACTGTTCCGTGGGGCTGGGTCACCCCCTTCCCCCTGCCTGATAAATTGAACTTGAAGGCAGGCCTGCCCCATGGTTTTGTCTGTCCTAGCTGTGTGTCTTTGGCAAGCCTCCCCCTCCTGAGCCTCGGTTTTCTCTTCCGGAAAGGGTGCAGGAGGGGTAACTACACCCCACCCGGTGGTTGTGATCAGAAAGGTGGCCAGAAGTGTTAAGAGCAAGGACTGTGGAGCCAGACTGTTGGGCTTGAATCCTCCCTCTTCCATTCGTTGGCTCTGTGAGCATGGGCAGCCTTCTTAGTTTTCTCCTGCCTCAGCTTCCCATTTGAAAAATAGGGATAATCTACCCCTGGGGTTGTTGAAAGCAGTAAAGGAAGTAACCTATGTAAAATGCTACATAAGTGTTGGCTATAGTTTGTGATCATAATTTAGAAGTAAAAGTTGCCTGTCCTACAGCTGGGATGTAGGTGTTTAGTGTGTCTGGTGCTCCTGGGGACCCTGGCACTGGGGCCTTGACCTCCCACTTCATCTAAGAACACCACTGGCCATATTAAGCTCCTGCTGTGTGTGAGACTCTGTAGGGGGCCTGAGATAAGTCTTGTGATCTGTCTCCTTCCTCTGCCCCAGGAGACTCAGAAAGCTGTAGGCATCCTCTCATCTCACGTGTTTCTGTAACAGGATCTTCATTCAGTTGGGCCAAGTAGCTTGGAAGGTCAGGACTGGAGGGGGTGGAGTGGGGCAGGCCCATGGCATCTGCCATCTGTGCCCTTCACTGGAGTGGGCAGGTGCTCCCACAGCCCTGCCCCTTTCTGGCTGCTTGTACAAGCCCAGCCCAGCCTGCCTCCGCCCACCCCACCCCCCACCCCCACACTGGCCTGCTATATGCAGGTTCCCAGCAGGGCAGGCAGCAGGGAGATTTTGCCACCACTTTCCTCCCAGGAGGGGGCAGGGAAGAATGCTTCTCACCCACAAGCTGAGGCCATCTCCCATCCAGTGCATTTGGGGGTGTCCTGCCTTCCATCTAGGGGGTCCTGGGGAGAAGGGAAGGGAGACTTTGCTCTGCCCACAGAGCGGGTCCTCACATTCATTCATTCGCAGGCATTTAGTACAGGGACTCTTGGTGTCAGTGGAAGGGTGCACTCTGCTGGGGAAGGCGCTGTTCTGAGCTGAAGCGTGACCTGCGTTCTCCCCTGCTCCCTCTGAGTTACCAAAAGGCTGATGAGGATGGAGGAAGCTTGAATGGGAAGAAGTGCTCATGACCAGTGTGCCATTGTGTTTCCTGGGGAGTCACAGGCAGAGTTTTTTCCAAATAGGTGGAGCCGCTAGAAGCCTGACCTGGCCCTCTGCCCAGTGGCAGAGGCAGCTGCTCTCCTTCCCTCTGTCTGGGCCATGTCCTCACCCCACTCTATGTCCAGACCTCCTTGTACCCAGCGGCTATCCCCCAGAGTCCCCTCTAGTGTGCTGATCTATGGGTCCTGGAGGGAGCTCCCAGCCTGGCAGGATAGGGAGTCATCTCCCAGGGGCAGTGGCTTCAAAGCCCAGAGTGTCAGAGCTTGTAACTGATATGGGCAGGGGCGCATTTAACTTTTTATTGAAGCTTCAGGAGCAGCCAGGAGGCCTGGTGAAGGGGCAGAGTGCCTTCATTCCCCGATTCCTGAACTGCTTCACTTGCTGCTCCATCTGTGTGTTAGTTTTGTTTTGGTTTTTGATTTTTTAAGTAACCACTGTATCCAACTTGGGGCTTTAACTCACAACTCCAAGATCAAGAGTCTCATGCTCCACTGACTGAGCCAGCCAGGCGCCCCTGTGTTAGTTTGTTCTTTAACAATGAGCAGAGTTTTATTTTCTCTTATTTCATAAAAGGTAGCATTCACAAGCACACTGTTCTGCACCTAGCTTTGTTTCACTGAATGTATCTTGGCTCTTGTTCCCTGTTGGTTCAGAGCAAGTGTCCTCATTCTGTATGGCCGCAGAGAGTTCTGGTGCCTGAGTGGACTGGGCCTTTATCACCTGCTCCCCTGGTGATGGGTGGTACTGTCAGGTCTCGTTCTGCAGGCACAGATGGTGCTGCAGTGAATCACCTGATAGCCATATAACTTTGCACCTTTGCCAGTGTATCTGTAGGCTGCATCTCCAAGGGTAGAACGGCTGGATCAAAGGGTATCTGCATTTCGATTTTGGAGTTCTGACTGGTATTGCCAGATTGCCTGTGGAAGGGCTTGCTCCGATTGGGACACTGACCAGCCACTTGAGGGCATGCCTGCTTCCCAGTGTCACCAGTACATGCTGTCCTGCGTGTGGGTGTTGGCCTATCTGGGAGGCGAAAAATGGTGTTGATGTACTTTTTTCCCTTCATTTGTATCTTCCCTTGTTTTGAGATCACTGAATGTTCAAGAATTTTAAGACTCAGTTTTCTGCTTTGCAGAACAGACTGAAAGAGGCCGTCCTAGTGGCTGGCATGGAGAAGTAGGTAATTGCCCACAGCCAAGGGCCCCCCCACCTGACAGGCCAGCCTGGTGGTCAGGAAGGCAGAGGTGGAGACCAGCCAATGAGGACCAGACCTTCCCTTTGCTTTTAGCTGGAAAAGTGTCCTTGGACCTGTCACTTCCCACCCCCAGACCTCTTTCGGAAGGCTTCCCAGAGCTATTGGGAGGCATAAACAAGATCAAGTTTATAAATCAGTCTGGGAATAGGAGCAAGATGATGGCTCCTCACAGCATCAGAGAGGCTCCTCAGACTGCCTGTGTGCCCAGAGGGGCGTGAGTGGGGCCGTGGAGGTGGGAACAAGGAAGCTCTGCACGTGGGCAGCGTAAGATGCCTGGCCCTGAGGGGACTGGCACACAACTCTTTGCAGACATGGTGGGGCCTCAGGCACATGGGGCCCAGAAAGCTTTGGAGTTGCCCTCTGTCTCCTCCCTGTGTCAGATCCCAGGAGACTTTGCGTTCGTTGCTCTGCCCCTCCTGCCCCTCCTTTGGGACAGCCCAGGCTGTGGGAAGGATGTGTGTGGTATTTCAGGAGTGCAGGAAAGGACTAGATGCCTGATGAAGGTGCTTGACGGGCATTTGCCCTGATCAGCCCTTGGCTGAGTATGCCCATCCATGAGCTCTTCACCTCATCAGCGCTGCATCCTCACCACATGTATGTGGAGTGCCTAAGAGAGAGGGAGCCTTCCCTGAGTCGATCCAGCTAACCTGGGTGGAACTGGGGACTCAGACACCTGTCCTCCTGACTCAAGAGACCCGCTCGTCCCCCGACCCTCTTTCATTTGTTCCAGCAGGATGTGTGTAGTGTGCCCAGAGCATACCCTTCTGGAGATACTAAAGTGAACAAAGCAGCAAAACCTTTCTCCTCATTGTTGCATAAGCAAACAAATGGAGGATAGAGCTTGAGGCCATAAGAAGTGCTACACAGAGAATGAAGCAAGATATAGGGATGAACAGTGACAAAGGGGACTGTTTACATAAGGTGGTCAGGGGAAGCCTCTGAGGAGATGACTTTAGAGCAGAGACCCTAAGGCAGGCAGGGAAGGAGAGAGCCATGGAGATACAAGGTGGAAGGGCACTCTGGGCAGCAGGTGCAAAGGTCCTGAGGCCTTGTGAGCAAATGGCTCTGTCGCTGACAAAGATTCGGTGAGAACCTTGACTATGGGGCCAGTTCTGCTCTCCTGCCTCTTCTGTGTGTAGGCTTTGCCACCCACACCTCTAGGATGACACCCCTATCCCATGCTTGATGACTGAGATGCTCCATGGGTGCCCCCCACCTCCTTTCACACACCCTAGGCCCTCTTCATCATGTGACTCACTGCCCAGATGTGTTGCACAGTCTTCATGCCAGTACCTGTTCACAAAGTTCCCTCTGCTCAGGATGCCTTTCTCTCTGCTGTCTCATTCTTCAGGTCCTTCTCTCGGAGACTTTTCTAGATGTTTGCTTCCAGTAGATCCCAGTCTGCCCAACCTCCCTGCTCTGTGATTGCTTCCAGCATCGTCTCCCTGACCATGTGGGCAGGCTCTGGGACAGGGCCAGAGGTGATCAGTAGCTGTTTATGGGCGGGAGGGGAGGACTGTCCTGGGGACGAGAGCACACCAGGCTGGCCCTGCACCTGTGCATCTCATGCCCAGCCACTGCAGCCACTCCGGTCTCCACAGGCACCATGAGGAGCCCCAGAGGGTGGGTGGCTCTGCTAAGGGCCACTACTGGCTCTCCAGATCCCAGCAACCCTGAAGGGAAAGACCAGTCCTTCTGGCAGCCTCCCTGTTGTGATATTAGAGCAGGCTGCATTTCTAGGCCCCTGACCTCGTTAGTCCAGCCGGAAGCTGAGAGCCTAAGGACCTCAGGGCACCCAGGTAGGACAGGGACAGTACTACCTTTGACCATCCATCTGCCTCTTCCCTGCTTTGTGACCTTAGGAGAGCGTGTAGCATCACGAGAGGCCTCGTCCTCAGTGTGGTGGGTGGTGGGCTGGAGCTCTCCACGCTGCAGGATTATGAACAGCTCCGAGCACAGCGTCTGGCAGAGTGCCTGGTGGGGAAGTGGCTGAACGAAGGAGCCAGGCCTGCCCTTCTGTGCGAGGAGCGCTCTGTCACAAAATGAGTAGTTGCTGGCAGGGCCTAGGCCCTGGCACCCTCCTCTCCCTCCAGCTTCCTGGTTCACGAAGCCCTCGTCCAGGCCTCCACAGTAGTCTCTCCCCACAGAACAGGTGGGCCCCTCCTGCTCAGAGCACCCTATCCACTTTGAGGCCTAGGACAGCAGCCAGGCGTGAGCTCTTCCCATCTGTCACTCCCAACCCCTGTCTTGGTACCTTCTCTGTGCCTGACCCCCACACAGGGCAGTGTTGGGGGCACAGCCTGGACCACACTCCCCCAGGCCTGTTTCCAGATGGTGACAACTCAGAATGCGCCTGAGATGGGGGAGCCTAGAGAAGGCTCTAGGGAGGGCCTTCTCCTCAGCCTGCAGGTCAGGGAGGGCTTGCTGGAGAAGGTGACATCTGCACTGAGAGTTGACCTGCAAGAGGGGAGGGACGGTATGAAAACACTGAGCCTTCATGGAGAGAAGAGTTGGTGTGGCTAGAGTACCGTGCCCAGGGGGAAGGAAAGGGCCATGGACAAGGCTTAAAAGGGGCCTCTGAACTAGCTCCCTGCTCATTAAGGTGTCTTAGCTCACTCTGGGGTGTTTGCGTCGTCCTCCTAGGGCATACCTGCCTCCATCCCCCAGCAAGAGCCCCTCAGAGGGTGGGGGCCAGATCAGAGCCATCCGCATCTTCCCACTTCAGCACAGAGCTTGGTGTGTGGTGGGCCTTGGGAGATATTTGCTGAATGAAAGGCAAGGTGGCACCCAGGTTGGAATCCTCCCAGGTTAGAAGCCGAACTCTGGAGGGCTGAAGGAAACAGGGAGAATCTGTTGGCATGGACCTGAGGAGTCCTGAATAGTCAGGCTTTAGGCCTGGCTGGGTCCAGCGTCTCAAGACATCTGAGCTTACCTTACCTTTCCTCTGAATTGGCTTAGGAGGCCCTCTCCTGGTGGGTGCCAGGATGGCCACCAGCAGCTCCAGAAGTGAGCAACAGCCTCAGGGCTACCCCTGCAGAGGAGGGCTCTCTCTTGACAGTTCCAGCACAGGCCCTGTGACTGGCTGCGACTGGTTCTATAAAGCTCAGCCTTAGCCAGTCACGGTGGCAGGGACTGGGCCCTTTGGGGAAGACAGTGGGGAGTGGAGATACATGGATGGTCCCACTGGGGGCCTGTGTTGGTGCCGGGAGGGTGGTCGGGGAAGGTAGGCCATTGGGCACTTTGGCAGGCTTGGAGGCCAAGGCTGCACTCCCTGTGAGGATGGGTTGTGTGTCTAAAAAAGGATCTGTCTTTCCGCACCCACAGTGCTGCTGTGGGTTGGTAGGGTCTCCCTGTGCCTTGAACACCAGCCTAGTCCCCTCTGAGCTAGCCTTCTGCCATGAAGGCATGAGCCCAAGCGGCCTGATGTTCTATAGATGTCAAGTTGTGGGAGCACCAAAGCCTGGAGAGTCGTGCAGGAAAAGAGCCCCAAAAGTCCGGTTCCTGGGTTCTTGGGTCCTGCACAGAGATGCTGTCCTGCTGGGGCCACGAGATTCTTGGTTTCCTGTCTGTCAAGTGGATGGATATGATTGTGCCCCTCCCTCATGGGGTAGGAGGAGCATGGCAGGCAGCCTTCCAAGGTGGGCTCCACTGATGCTGCAGACAGGCCCTGGGAGGTCAGGGTATGTACTGTTAGCTAATGGGGGGGATTAGGAAGGGGACTAGAACTCAGGCCTCTGGCTCTGGGCTGCCCCATGCTCTTAAACCTCACTTGTGTCCTCTGGCGTACCCATCCTGACAGACACCTTGTTAGGGGATGCAGTGGGCTCCCCACCAGGTCTCTGAGAGACCTCATTCCTACAGAATAGCATCCTCCCCAGACCTGGAGTAGCTCCTGTCACTGCCCTCTGCCCAGCTCTGGTGGCTCCTGTCTCATACAGAGGGCAGAGTCCTCACTTCCCACCTCTCCCCTCTCAGACACTACCTCCTGGTGCCCTGGGTCCCTCTGGGCCTGCTCCCACCCTGTTATACCTGCCCCTCCCAGGGGCTGCTGCTCACTGCCATCTTTTAAAAAAACAAAAAACATTTTATTTATTTATTAATGAGAGACACAGAGAAAGAGAGAGGCAGAGAGAGAAGCAGGCTCCATGCAAGGAGCCCTACATGGGACTCAATCCTGGGACTCCAGGATCATGCCCCAGGCCGAAGGCAGGCGCTAAACTGCTGAGCCACCCAGGGATCACACACTGCCATCTTTGTATCTGTCTTGTCCGTGTGAAGCCCCAGTGGTGAAACCTGGGCCCCTACTCCCCTCTCCCCTACTTCCCTCTCCCCCTACACTGTAGCTTCCTAGTTTTTGACTACCACTTGGATGACTATGTCTTATCTCTCCCACCAGCTTCCAGCTGGCAGGGATGGCCTGAGTCATTGCCGTCCGCTGGTGCCCAGCCTGTTCTTGCATCTCATGGGGGGCTCTACACCTGTGTACAGGCAAGAGCCAGGGACCAGAGACAGATGTCCCTCTGCCTGTCACCTGATGCCCGGCATCAGATTTCCCTCCTTCCCTTTGTGAGAGCCATAGAGCTGGGAGGGGGAGGCAGGCTCTCCGTGCCCCACAGCCTCTTCCTGGGCCACTGGCATGAGCTGCTGGGGCACACTGCAGAGTCTCATCCCTGCAGGACATCCTGCCCACCCACTGCTATGCAGCAGCATCCCTCCCCAGAGCTCATTCTTTGCCCCACCCAGAGTCTGGGGGTCCCCACAGCCTGCCTCTGCCCCTGGTCCCTTCCTCCTTGGGCCAAAGTAGTACTAGAAACCATGCTCCACTGTCAGACCAATGCAGACCTGCCTGTGTGTTCCAGTCCCTCCACTCCTGGCTCTGGGACCTTGCACAAATGACTTGCCCTCTCTAAGCTGGCCTCCCCTTATTAGAAAATGGAGTCATAACTCTGCCAGCCTTGGATCTCCGAGCTGGCTAAGAGAACCTGTGCCTAGAAAGAACTCGGCATCGTGCCTCCCACAGTGTGAGTTCCCCATATTGGGAAGTGGTGCCCGTCATCTGCATCCTCTTTCTCCACTTGTGCCTCCTGCCCAGTCAGACCTGGCACCAAGCAGCTACTTAGCATCCTCATATCCTGAGACCCCCGCAGATGTCCATTTCAGAGGGGAGGAGGTAGTCACGATGGTTGATCACAGCCTTACCAGGTCAAGGACTGAGCTTGAGTGGGACCTTAAGGTCATCAGACTTGGAGGTTGAAGGAACACATTTGAGCCCTGACCTGAGACACGTGCATGCACACACGCATGCATGTCCTCCAGTTCCCACACACCCGTGTCCACCCGGCCTCGCCAACCATGGACAGGTGTTTGCACGCCTCTTCTGGGGGTAGAAAACATGGCCGTGATGGGTGGTGGTTCGTGTGCACTCATGAGTGTGCTAAGCGCTAGTCTGAGGGAGGAAGTCATATTAAATCAATCTTCATAGGTAGCCAAGGAGTTAGTCACCCTCACCCAATTTTAAGGATAAGGCAATTGAGGGACAGGTGAAATTGCTTTGCTCAACGTCAGAGTTTTAAATTAGTCAGGATCCAATCCTAAGCACCCTGGCAACAAGGATTCAGGCCCTGGTCACTTCAGACAGCAGCTGCGCCTTCACTCTGCCGCCCTGCCACACCCACCAGCCCCCAGTGACTCCCCCCCTCCCCCCCAGTCCAGCACCTCAGGGCCTCAATAGCCTCTAGGGTGGGCCTGGCAGCTGCTACAGGCCAGCTAGGTGAGCTCCTCATTGACTAGCACCCCCCCTTTGTGCTGCAGGGGGCGGTAGTTATGTCTGTGTGGGTTCCTTAAGGCTGTGGAAGCCCTGGGGATGGGGGTATGTGCAGATGAGCCCAGGCTGGAGTCTCCACACTAGGTCTGGGGAGCTTTGTCTCTCTCAGTCCACAGACCTCAAACCTTCACTGTGTTCTCCCCTTGACCATTTGGCCACAGCATCACAAATGAACAGATGTGTGGAGGAGCCAGGCCTGGGGTTCTGCTAGCTTATGAAGAGCCTGGCATGGTGCCTGGCACAGTGTGAGTGCTGTCTGAATGCCACACGGTGTTTCTCTGGACCACCTGTACTGCCGTTTCCTTGCCGCTCTTTCTTAAATTGGTTCATTTCTGTTTTACTTGGATACCTTTCATCTCATTTCCAAGCAATGTGGTAGTTCCTTGTTATGTATGAAGCCCGCATACGTAATGATTTCTCAGCAGTCACTCCCGAGCCACCTGAGCCACCTGACGCTCTTCAGTCTCCCTGCTGGTGCTGCGCCAGGCCTTGGGCCATGCTGGTGGTGCTGTTGGGCTAATCGAGGTGGGGTGGGGGTGCCCTCAGGCTGCCATGGACTGGCTGAGCCCACCCCCACCTCCCCACTACTCCGCATCCTGGCTCTTGTGCCTCTAGTAATACCCCAGTGCTATCCCCTCTCCAAAATGTGTCAGTTAATCAGTGACAAGCTGCAGTTGTTATTTCCTGTCACCAGGGGTCGCTAAATCACTCCGGGCCTTGGGGGTTCTCCCGCTTCTGGGAATATGTCCACTCCCCCTGGCCCCTGCTCTATTTCCCCTCCTGTAAATGACTGGGCGGATGCCACCTCTGTGAGCTCTGGCCGTTACCTTGTGTGAGGCTGTGCTACTTGCAAACCCCACAGATGCCTAGATGAAGGGGTGGCCAGATGGCAGCTGTGGCTGGTGTGGAACTGGCCAGGTTAGAGACCCTTGGCTTCAAGCTTACCAGGAGACTCCTCAGAACAAAGACCCACCCAGAGGGCAAGGCTGGGACGGTGGGTCTCAGGTGAATTTGGGAGCCTGGACAGTGAGGGAGAGCTCCTGGAAGAAGGGATGTCAGCTGAACACCTAAAGAATTGATTGCAGCTTGAAAGCTTGCTTAGGATTCTTACTTCCTATAGGCTCTCTAGGATGCTGAGAACTGCTAATGTTGACCCCTTGTGTGCCCAGTCCTGCCTTCATTCTCATCTGATATGACCAAGCCAACACACCCTTGGTCTAGGGACCTTTCTTGAAGTGAGTTTATCCAGGGGAGCACGTGATAAAGCCTGTGTACCCCTTCTCAGATTGATGGTTTTGTTTTAATTTTTAAGTAAGCTCTGTGTTCAACATGGGGTTTGAACTCACCACGCTGAGATCAAGAGTTGCTTGCTCTACCAGCTGAGTCAGCCAGGTGCCCCTTGGAGTGACAATATCTTTTTAAGATTTTTTTTTTAATATTTTTTTTTCAATTTTTATTTATTTATGATAGTCACAGAGAGAGAGAGAGAAAGGCAGAGACACAGGCCGAGGGAGAAGCAGACTCCATGTACCGGGAGCCCAATGTGGGATTCGATCCCAGGTCTCCAGGATCGCACCCTGGGCCAAAGGCAGGCACCAAACCGCTGCGCCACCCAGGGATCCCTAGATTTTATTTATTTATTTTTAAAGATTGATTTATTTCTTAGGGAGAGACAGAGGGAGAGATTCCCAAGCAGACTCCGCACTGAGCGTGGAGCCAGACGCGGGGCTTGATCTTATGACCCTGAGATCACTAGCCGAAACCAAGAGTTGGATGCTTAACCAACTGCACCTCCCAGGTGCCCCTGAAATGATGAATTTTAAAGGCAAAAAATAAAATAGAATTACAAAGGATATCAATTAGAGTACAGTTAGCTAAAAAAATTTTTTTTAAATTGCAACCCAGTGTTTGTGTTCTTCCTCACTGGCACATGAGAGATGAGGATAGAGCAGCAGCACTGACCACTGGCATTTTCAGAGTAACAATAAGCATTCAAAATCTGCAGTCACCATTGCGCAATATGGAAGCACCTGTCATTTCTGTTGATGATGAAGTTGCAGGGTCTGCTAAACACTCTCTCTCGAGGAGGCAGCCTTCCTCCCCTAGAAAACAGTAGTGCTTGATGCGATCAGTGGGGCATGGCCCCTGGCCAGAGCAGCAGCTGGAGGGAAGAGTCCACTGGGAGATGCTGACCTGGAAGCTCCGAGTGGGGCTCCCGCTGGCTCCCAAGGGTCAGGCCAGGATAGCAGCAGGGTGAGGGCAGGCTGAGAGGATCCTCCTCCAGGAGGCCCTCTTCCTGCTTTGTTCCTTGCCTGCCCTGTTACCCCCATGCCCGTTCTATTCTGCTGACCCCGAGCCCTTTCTCCACCAGATCCTGACTCTGCTCCCCCACTCCTCAGGGACTTTCCTTCCTGTTCTCCTGGTTGCCCTGGGGCAGAATCTAGAATCCAGTATTTCACAGACACAGGCTGAAAACAGTACAAGTGTCTTATTCAGTGAACAGAGAGACAAGATGTGTACATCAGGCATTTATTGTGCAGCATAGTAAAGAGGCTGAAACTCAGCCTCCTCGTGAAAGAAGCTAGCGGCAAAAGGCCACGTACTCTGTTCCTCTCCGTTTTTATGGAATATCCAGAGAAGGCAAGTCGGTGCACACAGAAAGGCCAGCACTGCCTGGAGCGAGGTGACAGGCCCCAGGCCAGCACTGTGCTGTGCTGCTCTGTTACCCGGGCTCCTCTGACTGCTGCTGTGTCCCCGAGGCTGGAGACCCAGCACTGAGTAGCTGTCGGGGAATGTTTTGCCATTGAGGAGGCTTCAAGAGTGGGGAGTGAGAGGCCACGTGCATCACAGTTAAGAACAGAGTTCAGTCCCAGGCCCTACCATGTACTGGCTGTGTGACCTGGGGCAAGGTGCTTCACCTCTCTGAGCTCAGCTTCCTCATAGCATCAAAGTACAGATTCATTCTCTCATCCAGACAAAAACCCACAAATTGAACACCTGCTCTGGGCCTGGCCTGGGCTGGCCAGTGTTGGGACAAAATAGTGACCAAGAGACCCAGCCCTGCCCTCACCATCTAGTAGGGGAGGCAACTGACAAGAAAAAAAAATTGTGTGATATTCGTGTGAAGCTGCTCGAGGAGCCATGGGGAAGTGTGGAGGGAAGGGCTGACTTGTTTGGGGGCACCTCTGTAGGCAGCAGTTGAAGCAAAAGGCCTTGAAGGGAGGGCAGAACTCAATGGGTCACTGGAAGGGGCTGTTCCTTTGCAGAGGTTTGGTGCAGGTGGGGGTGCGGCAGGTGGTACCTGGCAGATGCCTGGGACTGGGAGGGGGTGAAGTGGGCCCGGGCTGTGGAGAGTCACAGGCCTGGGTCCTCTGTGTCTGCAGCCCAAAACGTGACCGTAGATGAGGTCATTGGTGCCTACAAGCAAGCCTGCCAGAAGCTGAACTGCAGACAGATCCCCAAGCTCCTCCGGCAGCTCCAGGTACCCAGTCAGGGGTGAGGTGGGCTCAGAGTTGGGCAGGGTCGGGGGGGTGGGGGGGTTGGCGGGCAGGGCAGTCTGGGGTGAAGCTTTGCTCCCTCTGCGCCCCCCCCCCTACACCTGACAGCCTCTGGGCCTCTGATGTCTACCCTGAGCAGGAAAAGATGCACAGAGCATGCTGCCCCACTTGGCCTCCTAGCCCAGGGACCATGTAAATACATCATTGAAAATCCTCTGTTCATGGGATCCCTGGGTGGCTCAGTGGTTTGGCGCCTGCCTGCCTTTGGCCCAGGGCATGATCCTGGAGTCCCGGGATCGAGTCCCACATCAGGCTCCCTGCATGGAGCCTGCTTCTCCCTCTGCCTGGGTCTCTGCCCCCCCCCCCTTTCTCTGTCTCTCATGAATAAATAAATAAATAATCTTTAAAAATAATCCTCTGTTCAGTTGTAAAAGTAATCAGGCTTTTCATGAATATTTAAATAGCACAGTTATATAAAGTTAAGAATTTCAACTGTCACTCCCCAAAGAAATTCTTTTCCTTTAGGGGAGAAGCCATATGCACATTTATTCTTTATAGTCTCTATATGTTCTATATACTCTTTTTTTTTTTTTTTTAATTAAAATACTATAGGCATAAAAAGCAAAAGCCACGTCTCACTTTTTCCTCAAGCCCCATTTCCTGGGAGTCCCACTGTTGACCACTTGGGGTTTGCATCCTCTGGCCTTGCCTGTGTGTTTGTAAGAGGGCAGCTCACTATCCAGAGGTACACAGACACAAGGGCAATTTCTCCTGATGTGATCAGGTTGCTACTGTGCCCATGGCATGTTCCCCCTCTGGCTCTGTCCCACGGCTGCCCTTCCTATGGGCTGCCTAGTGCCTTCCCTCTGGAGGGGTCATTCCAGAATGTTCCAAGGTTGCTTATTTCCAGGGTTGTCGCTCCCTCAGACAGCATTGCTGTGAGCAGTCATGCTCGCCCCCCAACTCTGCACACTGGGGTTAACCTGGGTTCTGTGGGGAAGTTTCCAGAGGGCCTGTTGGCAGCTTCAGGGAAAGACGGCCACTCTGTGGTAGCCAAGAGTGTGGGCCATGGAGCCCACCAACTGGATCAGATGGAGCCTGTCCCTCACAAGCAAGTGAGCTTAGGCAAGGCTCGCCCATAGTTTTTTGTCTGTACGTGGCTTTGTCACAGCACTGGCTCCAGAGAACAGAACCTGGCACCCAGTGGGGGTGGGGCTGGGCTCATAGCCCAGGAGGCCCTGGCAGATGTCTGACTGGTACCTTTAGTCCTCTTCACTGAGTGCTCACTGTATGAGGCCTCGTAGTCCTCTTCACTGAGTGCTCGCTGTATGGGGCCTCGTGCTGGGCCTTCACCCCCCCAGGCCTGCCAGCCTTCCCCACCTTAGCACCTGCTTCACAGCCTTTGTGCTAGCTGCTCCTTGCGCCTGGAATGCCACTCCCTCACTTCATTCAGATGCAGCAGAGGGGTTGTGCCCCTGCCTGGCCCAGGCCCTGTGAGTGCAGGATGGCCTTTCTCTGTGAGGCCCTGCATGCCACCCCTACCCCAGAACACTGCCTTGCCTTAGAAATGGAGCCAGATCAGAGCCCCACTGGCTCCACTGTTGAGTGTACGTACAGCCTACCTTCTGAGCCTTCTGAAGCTTCCTGCCTTTATCACCAACTACTTTGTTTTTCTCAGGAGTTCACAGACCTTGGACACCGCATCGACTGTCTGGACCTAAAAGGTGTGTGTCTGGACAGAGGCTGGGACTCTTGGGGAGTGGGTAGGGCCAGAGCCTCTCTCAAGTGGGTCTGGGCTGGCAAGTCCTGCCATAAAGAGGAGTTAGCCAGGGGCAGGGGGGGTCCTGAGGGGTGGGGGTGCCTTCCCTCCAGTGAGGCGGGTGCAGTGAGCCCTCCCTCCCTTAGCCTGGAGCCCATGTGTCCACCCAGCCCCACAAGCACGAGAGCACGTGCAGAGGTGCACTCAGACATGCCCGGCACCCCATCTCATCCCAGGTGAGAAGCTCGACTACAAGACCTGTGAAGCTCTGGAAGAGGTCTTCAAGAGGCTGCAATTCAGGGTCGTGGATCTGGAGCAGACGAACCTGGATGAAGATGTGAGCAGCCCGTGCCACCAACCTTACCTGTTCCCCAAGCTCCCTGGCTCCTTTGAGGTTTAGGGGAAGAGGGCAGGAAGAAGAGCCCCCTTTGATGGAGGCTGGACAGGACCACCTGAAGGACAAGATGAGGAGACAGCCAGTGTGACCAGAGTGGATGTGGGGGATATTGGGCCTCTGGGGCAGGGCCCAGAAAAGGGGTCTCATAGACCCACCCGAGAGGCAGGGAGTTTGGGGATCTGGGCCTTAGTGGAGATGGGTGTGTGTGACCACTGGAAACCCCTTCAGGAACTCCCGCTGGGGATCTCAACACTTACAGAGGAGGGTTTGAGAAACAAGCAGAAAGCAGCCTCCCCATTTAGGCCCAAGTGTCCTTACCTCCCCAGACTCAGACCACCAGGAGGCCTAAGGGGTGGGGTACTGGAGAACTGAGGCCCCGGCACGTGGGGGACCTGTCAGTCCGCCTCCTTTTAGGGGTGAGGTAGCTGGTAAGGGAAAGCAGATTGACTCCAGTAGGAAGGGCGAAGTTTGGTTCCTGGAACCCAGAGGTGCTGGGGCAGCACCAGTGCCCCCCCGTTAGTTGCTTGGCCCCCATCTCCTGGCCTCCTGGGCCTACCTCAGCCTGAGTCGAAACCCTGTTGTCTCTGCCCCCAGGGTGCCTCGGCCCTCTTCGACATGATCGAATACTACGAGTCAGCCACCCACCTCAACATCTCCTTCAACAAGCACATTGGCACCCGGGGCTGGCAGGCTGCTGCCCACATGATGCGCAAGGTGGGCGCCCCTTGCCTGTGCCTCTCCCCTGGGTAGAAGGGGCTCGGGCGCAGAGGGGTCTGGGTGCTTTCCCAGGACACTTATCCCTTAGGCCGTATTTCCCTTAGCCCTTGAGTATGGGCTGTTGTGGAGTGTTGGTCTCGAGCTTCCAGAATGGGAAAACAGTGCCAAAGGATGCCCTGCCTCAGGCCAACCTGGCTCCTTTTCTCCCTTTAAGCACCTTTCCTTCACTTGCCCGTAAACTGCCCCTGGGAGGTGGCTGTGGTTGCCCCCTCCACTCATGTGTGGGGCATCTGCCACACAGGAGTCGGGGGGCTCAGCTGTCACGGGCCCCACCTGCTCACCTGTAGATCCCCAGGCTGGGCCATCGCTCACAGGCACGGTTGCCTTGGCTGCAGGACCACCTGGCCCGGCTCTTCCCCTGGAACATGGGGTGGGTGATCCCTTGGGACCAGGAGGGCTGGGGCCAGCCTGTCCCAGCCCTACCCCTGCCCCACCAGACAAGTTGCCTGCAGTACCTGGATGCCCGAAACACACCCCTGCTGGACCACTCAGCACCCTTCGTGGCCCGTGCCCTGCGCATCCGCAGCAGCCTGGCGGTGCTGCATCTGGAAAATGCCAGCCTGTCGGGGCGACCCCTCATGCTGCTTGGTGAGCCCCAGGGCTGGGGGAGGCTGAGCTGCACCATGCTTCCTGCTGGGGGCGTGGCCAGTCATAGCGCTGTCCCCGCACTCCCCCAGCCACTGCACTGAAGATGAACGTGAATCTGCGGGAGCTGTACTTGGCCGACAACAAGCTCAACGGCCTGCAGGACTCGGCCCAGCTGGGCAACCTGCTCAAGTTCAACTCTTCTCTGCAGATCCTGGACCTCCGTAACAACCACGTGCTGGACTCAGGTGTGTGAGAGGTCGTCCCACCCACACCCCACTCCAGCCACCAGGCGCCCACTATGTGTCCAGCCAGTTCCCTATGGTACCAGAGACACAGTGGTGGCCAAGACCATCCCAGCCCTGCCCTCGTGGGTCCAGTAGGGAAGACAGGGCAGGGCTGGGCTGTGGGAGCCCAGGGAGGGTGTCCTGGAGGAGAGGACAGCTTAGTGAAGACCAGCAGGATGAAGTGAAATATTGAACAGATAATTAAAATAATTACCATCTGGAAAAAGTATCCTGAAGGGAAACAAGGTGGTTGGAATAAAGGGTCAGTCAGAGGCTATATAATGTGGTGTGGGGAGGTGACCTCTGGGTGGCAATGTGGAGGTCGAGAATGGAACCAGCCCTTTTAAAAACCTGGGAAGTGGTGCCTGGGTGGCACAGTTGGTTAAGCATCCAACTCAGTTTGGGCTCAGGTTGTGATCTCAGAGTCATGAGATTGAGCCGTCAGGCTCTGTGCTCAGCACAGAATCTACTTAAGATTCCCTTTCCCTCTCCCCTGTCCTACCCTGCTTGCTTGCTTTCTTAATAAATAAATCTTAAAAAATAAATAAGCCTGGGAAAAGAATTCAGGCAGTGCACATAGCAAGTGCAAAGTCCCTGAGATGAGAGAGAGCCTAGATGTTGGATATTTGGGGGGGAAAGCCATGGTGAGCTAGAGGGTAAATAGGAAGGGAGGAAGTAGCTAGTGCTGGGAACTCCCATTTCCTCCTGGTTTACTGTTGGTTCACTGGCCTCAGTGTGAAGAGAGGGCTGGGGGAACAGCCTAGGGCATCGAGGCCAGTCTCTTCCCCCAGGGTGGCCGGGCCCAGACACCACGTTTACTGAGCACCTAGCATGCGCTGGGCCTGTCGAGACAGAGATCTCTGTCCTGAGGAGAGATCCTGCCAACATAAATTACTAGAATATCAGGTCTGTCAGATGGTGAGATATGCTCTGGAGAAAACTAAAGCAGCAGTGGTGGCTGAGCGGCTAGGGGTGTGTTCCACCTGGGTGACTTTTGAGCAGAAATCTAAGGCAGATAGGAGAGGAATGGGCTCTGGCCCTGGCCCCAGGGAGCCATGTGTGCTGGGCCCAGGCAGGCCGACGTGAGGGCCAAGCCCTGGAACATTCTGTGCTCTTATGGGGGCGCTGTGGCCCTCACGCTGCTGTCCCCTGGAGAAGCACTTGGACCACAGATGGGTTCTGCCCATGGATCTCCCGCAGGTCTGGCCTACATCTGTGAGGGCCTCAAGGAGCAGAAGAAGGGGCTGGAGACCCTGGTGCTGTGGAACAACCAGCTCACACACACAGGCATGGCCTTCCTGGGCATGACGCTGGTGAGTCGGGCCCAGGAGAGGGGAGGGGGCGCCCACCTGTGTCCCCCAGGCTTGCCCTGCCTGCACTTCAGGGATGGGAAAACAGCTTTTCAGTGCTGTTTGCTCTCTCCCTCAGCTTCCGCAGCCTCCCTGCCCTCAGAAAAGTGGCCTCTCAACGTTTCCCTTGTCTTTTTGCATCTGCAGTGATAGCCTAGTACAGTGTTTGACAAAAGGTTTTGTGTAGAAAGTTAATGTTTTGGAAGCCTTCAGTAAGTTTTCAGTCTTCTTATATAAATACACGGTATTTAAAGCAAACCCACAGGACACAAAGACTCGTGTCCAAGTTAAGAATTACCAACGGCCAGGTGTACACCCTGAGCCCTCGGGATGAGGCAGGGGCAGGGCCCGGGCTGGGGAGAAGACAGGGCAGGTGACTTCTGCAGACAAGAAGGATCTGGCCTCGAGCAGGACCGTCCAGGCGGCGCTGCCCAAGAGGGAGCACGCGGGGTTGCCTTTTTCCTGATCGGTCTTCTGAGCCTTTCCTCACTCTCACGCGCCGCCCCCTCCAGCCGCACACACAGAGCCTGGAGACGCTGAACCTGGGCCACAACCCCATCGGCAACGAGGGCGTGCGGAACCTCAAGAACGGCCTCATCAGCAACCGCAGCGTGCTGCGCCTCGGCCTCACCTCCACCAAGCTCACGTGCGAGGGTAGGGCATGGGGCCGGGCCGAGGGAGCGGTGCAGGCGGGCTTGGTGGGCGGCTAGCCCGTGGCCAGCCCCTGCGGTCCCCCTCCCAGGCGCGGTGGCGGTGGCAGAGTTCATCGCCGAGAGCCCCCGCCTCCTGAGACTGGACCTTCGGGAGAACGAGATCAAGACGGGCGGGCTCATGGCACTGTCCTTGGCCCTCAAGGTGAACCACTCACTGCTGCGCCTCGACCTCGACCGTGAGCCCAAGAAGGAGGCGGTGAGCTGAGTGGGCTCTTCCCTGAGGCCTCTGGCAGGGGGAGGGCGGGCAGCCGCGGGGCAACCGCAGAATCCACGGAGGGTCAGGCCGGCCGGAGCCCTAGCCAGGCCCGCTCCGCCTGCAGGTGAAGAGCTTCATCGAGACGCAGAAGGCGCTGCTCGCAGAGATCCAGAATGGCTGCAAGCAAAACTTTATGCTGGCACGTGAGCAGGAGGAGAAGGAGCAGCGGCTGCAGCTCTCCGCCTCCATGCCCGAGATCACGGTCACCGAGCCCCAGCCCGACGAGCCTGGGAACGAGCCCGCCACCAGGGCCCAGGAGAATGGGGCCTCGGGCCCCGGCGCCAGGCCGGACTCAGACTCAGACTCAGACTCTGAGGAGGAGGAGGAGGACGACGGGGAGGAGGAGGACGGGGAGAGGGCCGAGGCCCCCTGCCCCGCCCTGGTGCCCCCCTCGGACTCCCTGGGCCCTGGGGACAGGAGCCCCCCAGGCAGCCCCTCCTCCCCCACCGAGCAGCGAATTTCTGTGTCCAGCCCGGGCCGGGGCCACAAAGTGTTTGTGGTGACTCGGGTGGAGAGCCCACCCGAGAGGGTGGAGCCCCTGGTCTCCCCTGCCCCTCCCTCTCCCCCTGCTCCTGCTCGTCCTCCCTCCCCCCCTGCTTTATCCTCCCCACCCCCCTCACCTGCCCTACCACCAGCTGAGGCCATCAGCACCCAGGACCCGGAGGTGTGGGAGCCTCAGTCAGGGCCACCGCTGCCCAATGGCCTAAAGCCTGAGTTTGCCCTCGCACTGCCCCCAGAGCCGCCCCCGGGGCCTGAGGCCAAGGCGAGCAGCTGTGGCCTGGAACATGGTGAGTGGAGCTCTGGGGAGGGTGACAGAGGGCCCTGGGTAAGGTGTGTGACCCCAGGCAGGCAGGCCCCTGGCCCTTGGTGGGCTTCGGTGTCCTCTTTAAAATGGCCTGTGGAGGAGTAGAAACAAGTAGGACTTGATCCTTGGCCCCCAGCTTGCTTCCCTGGGATCCCTGGGAGCTTTCCCTGGGATGGAGCAGGCAATATGTGTTGACTAGAGTCTGACAGTCTCAGTGGTACTTGTGCCCTGTGCCACCCTGAGGGTCAAACATGGGCAGGAGTGGTGGTGATGGCCTGCCCCCACCCAAGTCCCCACCCGCCTGAATGGACGTTGCTTGCCCCTTCTCTCCTTGCAGAACTGAGCTGCTCCAAGAACGAGAAGGAGCTCGAGGAGCTGCTTCTGGAAGCCAGTCAGGAATCTGGGCAGGAGACACTGTGACACTTTAGGTGAGGCAGGGGCAGGGGAGGAGGGGGGCTACAGGGCCTGCAGTAGAGCCCCTGGCTCTGGCTCTGACAGGCCCTCCCCCAATCTCTTCTCCTCAAGTTCCTTTTTTCCGGTCAGTCTTCGATGAGCTGAGGCCAGAGCCATGAGAATCTGCTCACCCTCACCCCCAGCCTTCCTGAGGCCTGGGCCACCAGGGGTGTGGGGGGGCCTTTCTGGGGACCTCTGCCCCCCACAGCAACACTACACAGAGTGCAGGAGCTGCAGGGACTGCCCTCCCTGCCCTGACTTAAGCACTATTTCTGTGTCCAGCACTCTAAGGCTCTGGGCTGGGGGGATGGGAGGAGAGTTCTCCGGGGACATCCCCGAGGCTGGACACCTTTTCCAGATGGCCTGTTTGGCCGGGCTTGCCCTACAGAGGGCAGGAGTCCTGGGTGGTGGTGGGATGGCTGCCCGTGTGTCCCCGGGATGGGACGGGGGAGGAGGCCTGACGAGGGAGGGGCGGTGAGTGGTGGTGGTGGAAATTGATAGAGCAGCCCCAGGCTGGGGTGAGGGCCAGGGCTGGGGGAGGGGGGTGGGAGCTGGGAGCAGAGCATCAGAGCTTTCTTTTTCTTAAGTGCAATAAATCTATCAGGGAGCTGGGGCGGGGAGCAGCCAGGGTTCTAGAGACCCGGCTGCCCTGGCCCCTTGAGGCTGCGCCCTGAGAGGCACTACAACCCGGGGGGCGGCGTGGGTGTGGGGTACGGGGGAGGGGACAGGGCGGGGGAGGGGCTACTCCTGTCGGTGCAACTCTGTTCACACCTTTTCTAATAAACCAGAGCTGGGTTCACCACACTCGCCTGTTCTCTGCTTGTGCCGGTGGGGGATGGGGGGCACCCTTGTGGGAGTTGTGGGCACAGGGAGCAGCAGGGAGGGCAGCGGCAAGACAGCGGCCCCCCCAGATGAAAACTGGGTGCCTGCGCAGGCAAAAGCTACACCTCCCACAACACTCCCAGCCCTGGTGCCCTCCCTCACCCTTTTTTTGGCCTCGTCCACACTCTTATATCGTACCCACCATCCAGTTTACAGTCCCATTTCTCCAGAGGGAAACAATCCCCAAAATATCTTCCAGCTTCAGGCCTAGGCTCTCTGGTGATGGAGATGAGCTGCGCACGCACGGCTTGGGGAGTAGGCACCAGCTTTTGCCCCCAGCGGCCCCAGATGCTCCACAGTTCCCAGGGCGCGGGCTCCATGGACACATTTTCAGACTTTGAGCCTCCGAGGCGGGGAGACTACGTTTCTGCCCTAAGCCGCCAGGTGGTGGGACTGTGTCCGAGCAGCCCCAGGGCACGAATAGGCTAACTGTGCGGTGCTCCGGATTTTCCACCTGGATCCCACATCAGTCTCCATTGCAGGGTGAAATCCCCTCGGCCACCCAGCCGTCCCTGGAGCTGGCGTGGAGACACACTGAATCCATTTTATCACTGGGCTCGATGCTGCGCCTGGTCTTAAAGATCTCAGTGCTGCCACACAGGAGGTGTTTATTTCCACGCGTGGGGAGGCTTAGGTAGCGGACAGCTGAGCTCCAGAGTGACTGGCAGAGCCAGGCCTCTCCCTGGTGGCCGCCACTCCTTAGGCCCCGGGGAGCCCCAGCATCCAACAGGCGGGCGGGGGCACGAGACCGGACAGGCCAGACCTGCTTCTCTGTTGGCACGACGGGAAGGGGATGCACATGGCTCACATTCCCTTTTCGTGAGAACTAGCCTCGTGGCCTCACCGAGGTGCGAGCTGTCAGCTGTCTGCACGGACTGTGGAGAGGGGACGAGTGCCAGTGGACAGTGAGCCATCCCAGCTATGCGCCTGGCCACTCGTGACATTCTGTTTTGGTTTTCCTAATCCCCCAACAATAATTTTGTTGGACTCAGACTTTGTCATAGTCCCAGAGACACAGACCACTGTCTGACCACTGCTTGACACGACTTAGCAGGAACTATGGCTTCTTCCCAGGGTCTGGGGTCCACACTCCTGCTCCCACCCTGCAGCCAGCATACAGGTTAGTGAGCCCCTACTCCTGCCGCCAGTTTGTGTCAGCCTGGACCGCAGGGGGTGAGAAATAGAAGCCCAAGCCCAACTGGCTGAAGGGAGGCAAAAGGGAAGGGACCTACTGGCTCCAATACCGCACGTACGAACACTGACCTAATGGTGTCCTGAGGACCCATGCGTCTCTGGGTGGGGGGAGCTTTACTCTTGGGCAGGCTCCCCGCTACTGTTGGAGAACGTCTCCCAGCAGGTGCGGGTGTATCCCACCAGCTTAGCCATGTGGCTGAGCTAGCATCTCCAGCACGTCACAGGCCGGCGCTCTGCCCCATGTCCACTTTGAAGCAATCATTGGCCAGTGGAGTTGGGGTGCTGTGCCCCAACCTTGGGGCTAAGGAGTGTGAGGTCAGTACCCCTACCAGGCCACAGGGCCTTCCCAGAGCTCTTGGCTCCCTCTGGGTGTCCCATCAGCCCTAGGGCCTTGGCTTAGAAGTTACACCCTTGAGCTCTTGTCACACAGGATAGGTTAAGTGTTGACATCTCCCCATCTGGACTGGACCAGGCACAACACAGGCCGCAGTGGTGGCTACTTGACCAATGAGAACTCAGAAGGTGCCCAGAGTTGTGACACGTGCCCACCTAGGTCTGTGTCATACTGGTGGAAGGGGAAACTGGAGAGCAATGTGTTTAAGAAGCGCACACACACACACACACACACACACACACACGGTGGCCTGACTGACTCCAATTCTGTATGTCCTGCGGGTGCCGCATCTCTGCTCCCCAACCTCCCAGGTCTCATCAAGGGCTCACCAGTTTCCCCTGGAGTGACCTGTAGGTACGCCCTAGACAGTTACGGTTCCAGAGAGGCAGCACTGCCCGCCCCAGCTGGCAAAGGTACCAGCCAGCCAGCCATAATGAATTAATTACACCGGGGCAGAGCCACCCCTCGAGTGGAGCAACCTGCTGAGGTCACTGGGGACACCGCCCTTGGAAATGCCAGCTCCTGCCCTGCCTGCATTGGGGGGTGGGGACATGGACCTGGATCCCCTGAGGCCTAGGTGCTCTCTGCGGCCTGAGTCAGCCTGGCACATCCGTCCTCTCCTACTTCAGTGGCCTCACCCACCACCCCCGCAACCCCCTCCTGCCACCACGGATGCCAGCAAGGAGGCTGTCAGCTGAAGCTGCCCAAGGCTCCCTGGGGGTGGCGAGGCTTGGCAGGATAGGGTAGGCCTAGTTCCCAGGGCTTGCTGAGCCAGGGAGACCAGGACATGAAGACCGACGGGGGCTTTCACATCTCCGTTTATTGCACTTGAACCTGGGGCTCTTCACTGGTCCTCTGGTGCCAGCTCTGACATTGGCACTGTACGCTGCTACTGCCAACGGCCCTCTCTGGCTCACGGATTCACCTGCAGTGTGTGGCCACCACAGGCCTCATTGTGGACGTGGACCCTGGGCCTTGGGCTCAGTCCAACCCCTTACACCTTGTCTGGGCGGAGGGAGGAGCCTTGCCTCCTGCTGCTCCGGGTACTCATTCAAGGCCCACCTGGGCGGTAAGGGTTCTCTCAGGCCAGGGGTCTCGGCTTGCCCCCCTGCGCCCAGTCCCGGGGCTGGTGGGCTTCGCTGGCGTGCCCACGGACATGCTCGGCACCCTGACCTGACCGGACCGTCCCGGGGGCATGGCCGGCTCCGTTTGTGGCGTGGGGGGGGTCGTGGGCCGGGGACTTGGGCGGGCTGGGCGGCTTGAGCGCGCTGACTGCGCGGATGAGGCCCATGCGGCGGCGGATGGAGTGGTCCAGGTTGACGGTGCAGCGCAGCAGGCTCTGCGCCTCGGCCACCGTGAAGGGGAAGTCGGAGCCCAGGAAGCGCTCGAAAAGCTCCGGGTCGCCGTCCAAGTCCAGCACGTTCTGCAACGCCTTGGTCATGGAGTGCAGCTCGCGGCTGTTGTCGCAAAACACGTCCCAGAGGCGCGCGCGGGCCTCGGGCGCGCCCCCCGCCTGCTGTCGGTCCTCCAGGCACTGCAGCACCCAGCTGAGGCGGCACGGCCACTGGTTGGCGAGCACGACCCAGGCCACGGCCTGGCGCGGCGTGGGGCCCGCGCAGTCCCCGTCCTGCTGCTGCAGCAGGCGCACGGTGATGGGCACGGTGTTGACGATGCGCCGCATGGACACCACGTTGTCGGGCACGTACTCATAGAGGCAGTCACGCTCGTCGTGCAGGCAGAGGAGCGCCTCCTGGATGCGGCGCGCCGCTTCGGCGTCTATGCGGCTCTGCGCGCGCTCGGTGCCCACCCGCGTCTCCACCGCCAGGAGCTGCGCGTCCTCGCCGCCGCCGCCGCCGCCGCCGCCGCTACTGCCACTGCCACTGCCCGGCCGCAGCTTGCGCGTCATCTCGCGGTAGAGCAGGTCGTCGCGGCTCAGCACGGCGTCCTGCAGGAACTGCAGCTTGGTGCGGCGGCCCATGATGGGCACGGAGAAGGGCAGCGTGACGGTGCGGTTGAGGAAGAGGTAGCCGTTGTCGGCCGTGCCCTTCATGGAGCCGGCGCTCTCGAGGCACGCGGCCAGGATGCTGGGGTCCACCACCAGGATGAAGATGAAGGGCGCGTGGCTGTCGGACAGCAGCGTGTTGATGGCGTTGAGCACGCCCACCACGCGCTCCGGGTAGCACGTGTCCAGCCCGGTGACCTCGAGCACGACGCGCAGCCGGCGCCGCTGGTAGATCTCCAGGAAGCACAGGAAGTCGGTGAGCAGCTCCACCTCCTTCTTCACCTCGCACATGAAGCCCAGCTGGCTGCCGAACTTCTCGCGCGACACCAGCCGCTCGATCTTCTTGCGCTGGCTCACGAACAGGTGCTTGCCCACCGAGTACACGGCCATGAGCAGCCCCGAGCCCGACAGCGTGGTGGCCGCGCCGCCGAACACCCGCAGCAGGCTGCCGCTGGCCGCGCCGTGGCCCGGCGCGCGGGCGCCCACCGACAGGTACAGCAGCCCCACGCCCAGGCCGAGCGCCGCCAGCAGCGCCAGCAGCGCCAGGCACACGCGGCGCCGGCAGTGCCACTCGCGCTGGCAGAAGCCCGGCGTCGTGGCCGGCTTGTTGCCCAGCACCGAGTACACGCTGAAGGGCAGCGCGCCGTACTGGTGGCGGATGCCCTCGCACAGCGTGGTCACCAGGCCGGCCCACAGCTTGTCCGTGCCCGCGTACTGCCAGGCGCTGAAGCGGATGAAGAGGAACTTGACGTTCTTGCGCCGCAGGTGCACCTCGGTGATGACCGGCTGCAGGAACACCAGGTACCACAGCAGCCGCGGGAAGCCCCAGCCGCTCACCGGCCGCGGCTGCCACTGCACGCGCCGCAGCTCCTCGGCCTCGCGCTGCGCCGCCTCCTGCTGCATCAGCGCTGCGGGGGGGGGGGGGGGGGGGGGGGGCGTGAGCGGCGGGGGCGGGGCCTCAGGGCGGGGGCGGGGCCCAGAGCCGGACCGAGGGGCTGAATGAAGCAGGTGCGGAAGCGCAGGCCTGGAGCCCGCCTTGGACTGGAAGAGGCCTGAGTGCGAGGCCGGAGGTGGGGCGGGGGCAGAAGCAGAGCTCCCGAGGGAAGGCGCCAAGGAACGGAAGATTGCATGCGAGGGCCGGAGGAAGCGAAACGCAGGGCAGCAGAGTACAGCCTTCGTCTGATTCTCCTGGTTTAATGCTCCTCCTCCTCCTCCAGGAAGCCCTCCCTGATCCCCAGGCTGGGTCCTGTGCCTCCTGGGCTCACCTCACCCCACCACTATCCACTGTTGAGTCGTCACTCTTTGGGGACAAGTCCATCTCCTGCTCTGGCCTGTGAGGCCAGGAAGGGCAGGGCACCAGTCGTCTTGGTCATCCTGTGTCTCCTGGGCACCAAGGGAGGGCTGGGGGAATGTCTGAAGGATGGATCACGAGGGGTGGGGGCAGGGTCCCTCTGCTATTGAGGTCAGTGAATGAATGAATGGGAATGTGCCAGCATAGCACAGACTAGGAGCTCCAGAATGCTGTTTCCTTTTTCCTTATAACCGGATGTTTTCTCCTCCCAGGACCCTGTTTATTGCTTTATGGCAACACAGGGGCAGATGCAGGCCTGTTTAGCAGGTGCTCGCCAGGGCTGGGCTCACCCAGGTGAGTCACCTCCAGCCCCTCTGGCCACAGTTAGGGCTGGGGTCTGAGCAGGGTCTAAACCCAGTTCAAGCTGCTGTGGATCCTGGCCACGTTTCAGCCCATGGGATCGGGTAACCTCTACCTGTTCAGGGGTCTTGTGGGTGCCAGGCCCTGGGTCAGTGCTGAGAAGCGATGGGTCTGGGGGGCACAGGAGGGACTTTGCAGGAGCCAGTGAGGAACCTGGGCTTTCTCCCTAGAGTGCTGGGAAGCCATGGAAGGCTTTTCAACGGGAACAACAGGGCTAGACCTGTACCTTTTTTATTTTTAAAATTTATTTATTTATTTATTTATTTATTTATTTATTTATTTATTTGAGAGAGAGAGAGCAGGGCAGGGGGCGAGTGGAGGAGCAGAGGGAGAAGGAGAGAGAATCCCAAGCACACTCTCTGCTGAGCTCAGAGCCCAGTGCAGGGCTGCATCCCATGACCCCAAGATCATGACCTGAGCTGAAATCAAGAGTTGGACACTTAACTGGCTGAACCACCCAGGCACCCCACTAGAGTTGCATCTTAAAAAGATTCCTTGGAGTGGATCTGGAAGGGGAGGGGATGAGACTGTTGGCCAGGAGGCCAGAGAGGAAATGGGCAAGGACCCAGGGGCAGAGGCTGTGGGCATCAGGGGGGACCTGGTTAATGCTGACTTATAGGCATCTGGCCTCAGGAGCAAGGGGGTCTTGGGGGAGCCTGAGGCTGGACCAGAGGCTCGTTTTCCCTGCTCCCCACCCCAGAACACAGAGCCTCACCAGTGATCTTGTCCAGCATCATGTGCAGGCGGCAGCCAAAGGGGGCATAGAAACCCACGGTCACCGGGACGGGCACATGGCAGAGGGTCTTGGCCAGGCAGCTGCAGTAGACATCATCTTCTGTCAGGATATCTGGAGGCCGGGGTTAGGGAAGGGGAGGGGAAACTGAGTCAGTGAGGCTGGCCAAGCACCACCCTCCTCCCCATCTGCCCTCCAGAGAGCCCACCCTCAGCTCCTCCCTCAGCTCAGCATCCTACTCCCCAACTCTCCAAGATGACTCAGGTCAGACCCGCAGATGGAGATTTCTGGAGCAGTAGGCAACCCCCTTCCCCGATGTGCCCCTCTGAGCACCACAGAAAGAGTTGACCCCAGATCCACCAGGGAAAGGCGCAGAGGCTAGACTCCCCACCGAACCCCAGCACAGAGGCCCAAGGGATTGACAGGCCCTAGGTCACTAGGCTCAGCCACCAGCTCATAGTGTCCCCAGAAAAATCCTATGAACCTTTCTAGGGACTCGCCCTCAGATGCCTAAGACACCTCTTTACATGTTCCTGAAGTTTCTCGTGTCAGTTCCTGCCAGCTCTGCTAGCCTGGCTGCAGCATGGAAGGGCCCTGACGATCAGAGGCTCCTCCTGGCTTCCTGTCCATCCCATACCCTGACCTCTGTCCCCCTCCAGGACCCCATGCCCACAGCCTCTCACCCTGCCCCAAGCCCAGGCAGACCCAGGTATTGGTCCCAGCCCCGCCACCTTTTCTGCATGACCATTGAGAGGCTCAGTATCCCCCTCTGAAGAGGGGGTGCAGAGACACCAGGGTAGCATGAATGCCAAGGGGGTGAGGCAGGGGTGGGCCCTGGGTCGATGCCATGGTCTGGAACAGCCCTTTAGGGAGCAGATTCAAGTTCAATTGCTGGCACCATGCACAAGAATCACAGTGTCACTCGGCTGAGGGCGTCCCGCCCCCCGGACCCCCACTGAGTGCTACTTCTTGGACTGGAGCTGGGGCACCAGAAGGGTGGGGGTCAGCTGCCCAGCCACAAGCCACCCCCCATCTGGCCCTCCCCGCACGCTAACCTCCTCCTCACTGTCCCTGGAACAGGCCACTTCACAGTTTGCTTTTGCTGATCCTGCTGCCACTTACGCAAGAGACCTGCCCCCCCCACACCCATCTTCACTCAGATGTTGCCCTAGTGGCACCTCACCTGATGACCTTCATCGATGCTCCTTCGCCTCCTCTGCCTTGTTTTTGCCCAATGTGATTATCACGGGGTGACACACTTCAACTTGCCTTACTTATCTGGTTCCTGTACCCACCTTCCTCCCACCGCCTGTAGACCGTGAGCTTTGTGAGGACAACAGTCTCTGCCCTCCTCCCCTGCAGCCCCCACCCTCCGCTCCTCTGCTGGGCACCCACCGCAGGCATCCCATACCTAGTCGGAGGGTGGGTGGATGGATGGGTGAAGGGATCCCTCCCCTTGCCGCCTGTTCTCTCCAGCCCCCAGGCCACTCCCTACCTTTTGCTGCAGCAGCACAGCTGACCTGTCCCCCCACCCCCCCCACCCGGCACCAGAGCTGCCCAGCAAGCTGGTACCTGTCACCCCCTGCCCCACGTTCTCTCTGGCCCCGTGGGCTGGGCGCAGGGGTGGTGGGGAGGGCCAGGGAGAGAAAAAGCAGAGCAAGGCTGTCAGCAGAGGGAGACAGCCAGGGCCCAGACCCCCGGCTAGCCCAGGATGAGGCACCAGGGCCAGGCCTGGCCTGGAAGCTTGGATCCCGCCAGGTGAAGCAGAAGCAGCTGCCTGGGGGCCCAGGGTCAGGGACAGCCCCCTCCCAGGCAGGGACCAGGGGAGCGGGGAGGAGGGCAGGCCGAGGGGCCAGGGGCCCCCGAGGGAGGACGCAGCAGGGACAGAGCCCGCAGGAAGGCTGGGTGAGCACCGGAGCTGTAGGTGAAGGAGCCGCAGGCTGCGGGGACAGGCAGGGGGCGGGCGGCACTGGGCCTGCCGGGCTCCAGGAGGGCGCGGGCTGCGGAGGCCAGGCCTGGGCCGCTGCTGGCCATGGCGGGAGCCGCGGTGGGTGAGATGGTGGGCTCGGGGGGCGGCTCGGGGGCGGCGGCCGGTTGCATGGGGACAGCAGCCGTTGCAGGTGGCCCCTTCTGGGCCCCTGGGACGGAGCAGAGTCGCTGCCGCAGGGGGTTGGGAGGTGGGGGCTGGGGCTGCTGCTGCTGCTGCTGCAAGATGGGGGGCTGGGGGCCCCGGCGGCAGCCGCTGACACCCCCCCGGTGGCTGTGGTAGGCCCGCTGCCAGCACACCTGTGGGGGCAGCCGACAGGGCCCGTGGGCTTGAAGGGCCGCTGGGTCATGGCACCACTGGTAACAGCACCCTGGAAGGAAGGAAGTGGGGGCGACTGGGCCTGGGTCCCTGACCCCTGGGGGGCATTGGCAGGAACCACCAGGTCGAGTCTTCAAGTGGAGGCTGGGGCTGGTCCCTCCGCGGAGGCCCGGGAGAGGTCAGAGAAAGTGAAGAGGGGGTGTGGGCAGAGCGGGTGGGGGGCAGTCTCTGTGCTCTTCCATCCGGGGGAAGGAGAAGAGGTACAGAGGCCCCGGCTTGAGTTGGCGGAGGGGCTAGAGTGGGGACAGTGCCTTTTGGAGTCCCTGGGGCTGGTGGGGGGCAGAGAGGAACCCGCCTGGTTGGTCCAGAGGAACCTGGAGTGATGAGAGGTGACCACGGAGAGGGGACGGGGCGAGGACTAAGAAGGGGGTGGGCAAGGGGAAGGCTGGGCCCCGTGGGAAGTAACTGTTCCCATCCCTGGCCCCACAGCAGGAGCACCTGTGGCCACCAACCCCCTGGAAGCTGTCCCCCCTTCATGCACACTCAGTGGCGGGGGGGTGGGGGGAGCGTGCTCTCCCACCACACTGATCCCTCCCCGCCCCTGGGCTGGGCGTAGGTCAGGGGTGTTGTCTTCACAGGCCTGGCGATTTGGGGTGGGGGGAGTTCTACCCATGCTGGGGGGAGGGATAGGCCGGGTGGTCCCCTCCCCTGCTGACATCCCCATCTTGGGCTCCCCAGGACCTGTGCCCGCCCCCCCCACGACCCCTTTATGTAGAAGCCTCTGTGGGGATGCCCAGTAACTCCTCCCCCCTGGGGCCTGAGGTTCTCCTGCTCAACCGTCCGACACTCAGCAGCCCCCCACTCCCAGATCACGCTCCCTGCTAGGACCCCCCAAACCGAACCCCTACCTTTTTGGTGCCCCAACTCCGGATCCAAGAAGTAGCGCTCAGCGGGGGTCTGAAGGGGCAGGGCGCCCCTGGCGAAGCGGACGGTGTAGTGTTTGTGCATGGTGGCGGCGGCGGGAGGCGGGGGGCCTGCTCCAGGGGAGGCGGAGGGGGGCTCAGTGCCGGCTCCCTTGGGTGCCAGTGGGAAGAGGCCCCCCCGGGATGCGACTTGGGGCAGGCGAGAGACCCCCATCCCTGATGTTGGGGTTCTGGGTCACCAGGTGGGGTGGAGGTGCTCTTCAGAGGAGGAGTGGTCAGGTGGGGGGAAGGACAGCTAGATGGGGGAGGACGGAGAGGGGTTGGGCGGGGAACGCTAGGGGCTAATTTGGGGTGCGTGAGATTTCCAAAGTTGGTGATTGGGTGTTTGGGAGCCCCTGGGAATTCCCAAGAAGCCAGGACAATGGGGGTGCCGGGCAGACGTGGGCTGGGGAGACATGGTAGCCCCAGGGGGTGCTGAGAAACTGTAGGGGACCACGGCATGTTGGGAGGCGCGGCTGGCGCTGTGTGAAGGGACAGGTCACCAGCGCGGAGAGAGCTGGGAGCCCCGGGCCACCGCCACCCGAGGGACAACTGAGACATCTAGAGCCTGAAGGAGGGCGAGGGTGGGGAGGGGAATTCTGGGGGAGCACATTCAGTCAGGCTGGTCCAATTTGGGAAGAGGCTCAGCAACTCGGGGCGAGACGGGGTGCACAGTCTAAAATGTGGGGAGCCAAAAGCCAGAAGGGAAGGAAGGATGCGTGTGTGGGGAGGCAGGTGGGGCCCAGGGGCAGAGGGAAGGGGGTTGTCGCGGCTCAGTGGGGTGGGGGCCCCCGGACCTACCTGTGGCGGCCTCGGGCCGGCTCCCTGCCCTGCCGAGCTGCTGCGCTCGGGCCCACGGAGACAGGCCCCAGCTGGGTGCCAGCCGCCCGACCGGTTTGCCCGCCCTGTCCCCGCCCCTTCCCCAGAGCGCCGCCCGCCCTGCCCGGGGCTGCTCTCTGCTCTCGAGGACTGGGGGCTCCCCCCACCCGCGCCCGGGGTGTGGTACCCCACATAAGGGCGGAGGGGGCAGGCCACGGTGCCCGCCGGGGGCTCCACCTGCCGCGGGCTCTGCAGACCCTGCCTGGCCCGTCCGTGGGACCCGGCGAGGAGGCCGGCGCAGGGATTGAGTCCAGGGCCGGGAGGAGACGCAATCCTGGGCTCAGATGCCAGTTCCCCCAGGGCCCAGCTGTGTGACCTTGGACAGGTGACTTCACCTCTCTGAGCCTCGGCTTCCTCATTGCTGAGGAGGCCCCGGACGACCAACGTCGCGTGGTTGCAGGAGGCCACCGGGCAGAGCGGGACACTCTGACGACAGCAGCCGGCCCCACAGCGCGCGCTCTTCCCGCCGTTAACCCCCTTCCTCACCACACCCTAGCGGGGCTGCCGTGACGCCCGCGTCAGCCGAGGAAACCGAGGCCCAGAGACATGAGGTTCCTTGCCCCGGGTCTCACGGAAGCAGAGTGGGGCCCCTGAAAGCAGCGGGCTGTGCCGCAGGCTCGCTGGTGGGTGCGAGGCTCCTTGTGGACATTCTGAGAGGTGAGAGCAGGGCCAGGGCTCAGGAAGAGTGGGGAGCACGGGGGGGGGGTCTCTGCTGTCCAGGCCCGTGTCCCTTCAGCTGCGGGCGCCACAGGGCTGACAGGCACTGCCCGGGGAGATGGGTGATCTGGTGGGGCTGGGGGAGGCGACCACGAACAGCGCCCGGGGCAAGAGAGAAGGAACCCATCTGGTCCTGGGCGACACCCCTCCAGGGGTCCCACCTGGGTGACCAGACACTGCCCCCTGTAGCCAGAGCCAGGCCTCCTTCCATCCGTGGGGGCCAGTCGTGTCTCTCCCCCCCAGGCCTTCAAGCTGCTTTTCCTGGGAAGGCTTCCTCCCTGTCCTCTACTAGCTGGGGACTCTACCCACCACCCCCACCCCACAGCCGTCCAGCCAACAGGGGGGCAGGGCTAGTATGTCTGAGAGGGGGGCAAGGGTGCGGGGGAACCTCCAGGATGTGCCCAGGAGCTTCTTGAGGGCAGGTGGGGCCAATCCTCTGCCATCCCTGCCCACCTGCACACACAGATTGGTTGAATAACCAATTCTTTCTGGGAAACATCTGCCAGGCTCTGTGCGGGGCAGAGCCAGCTCCCAGCAGAAGGATCCAGAAGGATCCAGAAGGACCCAAGATGTGTGTCGGAACATAAGTGACCACCACAAGGCAGGAAGCAGCTGTCTAGGGGTGCTCCCGGGCTGCGGGCGCAGACAGTGCATAACTGCTCTGAGGGGGTGGTGGCCAGGTGGCTGCAGGAGGCCGAAGAGGGGGCGGCAGCCTGGGAGTGGGGCACAGGGCGGGGCAGCCTGGGCAGGGAACGGTATGTGCAAAGGCCAGCAAATGCGGAGCGCAGCTTTCTGGGCTGGGGATGGGCAAGCCGATGCAAGGGCCACATGGGGTGTCTTCACAGGACTCTAGAGCCAGAGGGGCCTCCACCCACTGATCTTTCTGCTCTTGTTTGGGTCTCACCCCAGCCTCAGTTCACAGTTCTGAAGCAGGGGTACTTACCCACAGCAGGCAGCAGGGCCTGGGCAGAGTCCAGGTGTGTGGGACCCTCAGGTGCCATGAATGTAAGGGGGGCAGGGAGGCCGCAGCGCCCAGGGCCAGGTCCGCTGGCCTGTTGTTCTGGGTATGACCTCCATCTGCCGGCTACCTCGAGTGTGTGTGTTGGGGGCCGAATGAGGGTGTCTGGTCCGTTTCCCCCTCTCTGCCCATCCAAGGTCCTGGCAGCTCCAGGCCTGCCCCTGCCCACTCTAGGTGGCCCCCACTCTGCTCCCCAGGGAGAGGTCCATTGTGCATGCCCCACTGGGTGGAAGACAGCCCCAGACTTGTTGACGCTGGCAGGGTTGCCAGTGCTGGCCCCTCTGCTCCCCCCCACACCCCAGACCAGGTGTGCAGGGCAGGAGGCGGCAGGCCCTGGGGCTCCGGGCTGGGCCGTGATGGAAGGGGCCTGTAAGGGCAGGGAGTGAGGGATGGGGAGCTACACAGGGGGCTCTGCTCCCCACCCAGGACCTGTGACAGGCATTGCTTCACAGATGCTCCCTCCCCCTCAGCGCGCAGAGTGACCCCCTCCTCCTTCCACTTTAAATCTGGCTCCACATACAGAACCTTTATTGGGCATCTGCCACGCAAGGTGAGGAGTCTGATGCGGGGATCCCTTCACACTGGCCCCAACTTGGGCCACCTCATTCCCAGGACACCCCCACCTCCCTGTGACACCCACTTGTTGAACACGTGATGCCCTGGAGTGGTTGGACCCTCGCCCCCCTCCCCTGCTTGTTTATCACCCACTACCAGCCCTCTGGCCACCCACTACCAGCCCTCTGGCAGCGCTCCAAGGTTCCTGGGCCAGCGGTGGCTGTGAGGCTCAGCTGGGGGTGGGGGCCTGGGGCTCCTCAGGTTTTCTGAATCACCACCTGGAACTTACCTGGAAGAGAAGGGCTGGCTTTAGCTTGAGGCTGGGGGATCTGAGGGCCGAGGCAGAAAGCACCTGAACAGCTCAGAGATGCTCAGAGACACTCATCCCTGCCCTGTACCAGTGGCCTGGCTGGCCTGGGGCGGGACAAGGGGTGGTCCAAGGGGGTGCTGCTCCCCGCCCACCTGGCCTGCATCCTAGAGGTATGTGGGTGACTAGGAGCATGAAGGTCAAGCATGCAGGCTGCTGAGGAGAGGCCTAGCCCGGGCTTCTGTGGCATGTGTTTCTCGGGTCCTGCCCACCTGGCCTCAGGTCCCCACCATGAGGAGGCCTGGGGCACCAGCAGAGGGAAGAGCACTGGGGTGGGGGGCAGCAGAGGGAAGGCTAGCCCCAGGGGGGCATGCAGGCTGCAATCCATAGGCCCTGGCTGCCCTTTAGGGCCCCCCATTAGTGCATCAAGCAGGTTGACTACTATTATGTCCACCCGGAATCATGTTCGCCACCACTAGACCAGCTCCTCGTCCCATCCATGGTTCTCTGCTCCCAGCTGGCACAACTTGGGGAAGCAGGCTTGGGGGACAGCACAGGTCCAGGGGCATAGCCAGGTTGCCCCAGCCACGTAGCCTGGGCACGGGACTTAAGCTCTCTGGGCCTCAAACTCCCCATCTGCCAGTGGGGTCCCGCAGGTCCCAAAGCCTCGGCAGCAGGGACAGGAGAGCTCCAGAGACCCACCACACAAGGGACGGGAAGGGCCCCCTCCCCCATGACTCACAGGTGGGCAAGGATGCCACGGAGGCGGTGACCAGGCTCTTGATGCCCAGGGTGCTGAGGGCACCTCGCAGGAGGCCGCAGGTGAAGGCCAGGAACTAGGGATGGGTGGGGGGGCACACGTCACCCAGGGAAGTGGGGAGGCCAGCACCCAGAACAGGGGCCATGCTGGGCTTTGGGCTCCACAGTGGGGGCGAGTCCCCCCCCCCCCGGGTCCTGGGCTAGCCCCCCAGCTCGGGGCGGGGGCTGAGGACACAGGGGGAGGTCCAGTCCAAGCCCCTCCATACCTTGGGGGCTTCCTCTAGATACTGCAGACCCGCAGCCATCCGGATGAGGAGGGGGAAGCTGTTGTCCTGCAGGACGTAGGTCCCCTGGGAACAGAGAAGAGCCTGGGGTAGGGGGGTGCTGGGGTGGCATCTGTGCACTTGTGGTGGGGGAGGGAAGGCTGGGAGCCGTTGCCCCCTTCCCGCTGGGCTGAGGCCTGGAAAGACCTTAAAACCCCTGTCATCATGGCCCCATCCTTCAGGGCTACAGAAGGGCTCAGGGGCTTCCCAGCCCAGGCCAGGGGTCCCCCACGGGGCATGTTGGCCCTGCCCCCCTAGCTGCGTGGCTTCTGGAATAAACAGTGGAGCAGCCCACCAGGGCCTGGCGCAGAGTGGGCACCGAACCGGAGCTCCGGCCAGCTGTCAGGCCCAGGAGAGATGCTGCTAACCATGGGAGAGCCTACTGCCTACCCTGAGGCCCCATCTCAGGAGGCTTGTGGAAATTCTAGAAATAGCTGTGACACCCTGCCCACCCCCCACCCCTCCGCCCCAGTTGCAGCCTCCTGGCCTCCCTTGGAGAATTGGGCAGAGGCCGGAGAGGGGCCTGTTGCCAGTGGTGAAACCTGCCTCCCGCCTATCAGCTTGGGCAACCTCCCTCTGGAAGGGCTCCCCTCCGGCCTCCCTTTCCTCTTGGTTTCCGCCTCTGCCTGGAGTCGGGATTCGGGATTCGGGCCCTGGGCGGCGCTACACACCTGGTGATTGGTGCGGAGGCTGTCCATCTGCTTCTGGAACACGGCAACCCACAAGTCTTTGCAGAGGAACTTGAGGACGTCCAGCTCCTCTCTGAAGGCCAGCGTCTCCTGGGGCAGCCTGGGGGGCGGGGGTGGTGGCAGTGACAGGCGCTTGGGCCAGGCTGATGCTGTGGGGCCAGGAGGGCTGGGATGGGGAGCCGAGGGTGAGGAAGAGGGAGGAAGCCAGGCTGGGTTCCTCTACGGAGCAACACAACCCTCCCCGTCCAGGCACGCCCAGGAAGGGACCGACCTCAGGTCCTGCCTGCCTGCAGCCAGCAGGGGCAGGGGAAAGGCAGGAAGCGCCAGCTCTCACCTCTCGCCCAGGGCCTGGCCCACACGGAAGCCCATGCCCTCCAGCACAGACAGGCTCATCTTCTGTCCCTAAAAGGTCAGGGAAGAGAGGCTCAGGGGCCCTCGGCCACCTCCACCTGAACCGCCTGGGTTAATAAGACCAGTGTGCCCATCCCTGCCAGCTCAGGGGTGAGGGGAGCCAGGAGGGACGGCCTTCGGGGACAGGTCCAGGCCTTCTGACTGGCAGGCTGGCTTTGTCCCCCGCCATACAATGCCTTCAACATGCCTCAACATGCCTCTGCGGATGCCACAGGCTCTTGAGACCAGCCCCCCTTGCTTCACGAGAGGTGGGGGTATGCCCCAGGCTCAGCTTTAGACCTGCTTGTCGGCTCTTTCCTGAGAACACCTATCACTCAGCTCGGGCATTTCCAATGTGCGTCCTTACAACACTCTGTGGGTAGGTAGCACTCTGATCACCCCAGGGACTCCTGGTGACTTGCCACAGGGCTCGTGTGGCAGCAGCAAGGGAGCCGCAGGGCGTGGGGCCCACCCTCCTGGCCTGGCCAACAGGAAGCTATAAAAATCAACTGTAATCATTATGCCTTGAAACATCAGCCAAGACCCCTGGGAGGGACACACGGGGGCTCAGGGTGGGAGATGCTCCCTCGGGTGCTCGGGGAAGGCAGTAGCAGCCAAGTGTGGCATTCCCGAGAGCAGGGGCAAGGTCCCGCAGTAGGAGGGGGCAGCAGGTGGGCTGTACTTGGCGTCTGTCCACGTGTCTGCACGTGCTGATGGCATGCCCCGAGGGGAGTCGGCTTGCACGGATTTCCTTGGGGTGGCCTGAGGACCCTGAGTGGTGGAGGCCCAGGCTGGGGACATCGGAAATACCAGGACAGTGTATGCAGGGAGGTGCCGCTCTCCTCAGAGAAAATGTGGCAGGGCCGAGGTGGGAGGCAGGTGCAGCGCCCTGGGAAGGGGCAGGAGTCACCGGCCGGAGCCCTTCCCACCCTTCCTCCGGCCACCACACTCCCTTGGGAGTAACTTCCCGTCTTCTCTCTGGGTCAGACAGGCCATCACCACGGCCTCCCCAATGCTGGGGAGGATTTCTCTGCCTAGACCCCCTCCAGGAGGATGTCCTGGCCTCCTCAGCAGGCTTCAACAGACGTTAGGGACCCAGCTGTCCACCCCCCACCCTCTGCCCCACCCCTGGGACAGCTTCCATCGTCCAGAAGAGGGGCCTCTGGGCTCACTCACTGTTCCCTGCCCCGCCCCCCAGGTTAGGTCCGAGATCCCAGGCCAGTCTGTGGAGTGGGGACCCAGGCTGACCCTCACAGCCAACACTGGCCTTGGCACACGGGAGGCCCTTAACTGAATAAAGCGGGCAGTCAGGATTCGAGCTTGCACGGTGTGCCAGGTGCTTTGTACAAACCTCTTGTTTAATTTTAACAACCCTGTAAGGTAGGTTCTGGAAGCTGGCACTTGGAAGAGCGAGGTAACAGGCACCCGCAGCCACAGGGCGTCTTTCTGACCTGGGTGGATCTAGTTCCCAAGCCTAAGCGGCCAGGGTGGGTGGGTGGGAGGCCAGACCGACACCTATGGCTGTCCGGGCCTCAGTGGGGTGGCCAGGGCTGTGGCCCACCTCGGGGGACAGGGAGGGGGATGTGCCTGGGAGTAGGGAGGCCCGAGTAGAGGTCACCCAGGCCCCTGAGCAAGTTGGCCCTCTTCTCTGCCAGGCCGCCGGGCTCCTAGGCCCTTGCCCGCATTCCCGTGCTCCTCCTGCAGGACCCGGACCCGGTGACAACACAACTTCCTGCGGGCCAACACTGGCCAGCTCTTTGGACCCCCATCAGCACGTCTCTGCTTTCCTCAGGCCCGACCTCTGGTGACCAAGGTGTGTACAGATGGGCTCCGGTGTGACACCAGTGCAGGGGACACAGCCCAGAGGCTGAGCAACCCCACTGGGGGACCAGGCAGGAGCTGACTGCCCTGTGCCCCCAGCTACTCTCGGGTACAGACAGAGAGGACCATGTTCGCAGCGCTGCCTCCCTCACCAGGGTCCTTATAAGGATGAAATGCAGGCCAAGCACTCCCCGCTGAGCTCAGTAAGTATTCCTGTCCCTGTCACGCACCGCCTGTCAACCTGGGTGACCAGCCCCTGGTGGAGGGAAAGCCCCAGGGAAGAGCAGCTCTGTTCCATGGGCTGACTTATCCCAGCACCGAGAATGGCCTCAGCTAGCCCTCTCTGCCGGGTGGTGGCCGGGTGGCCATCCTCCCAGAGGGCAGCACCTCAAAGAGGCAGGGCTGGGCTCTGCTGTGACCAAGCACATCTGTGTCCCTGGGGACTTCCCGAGGCACAAGGGGGGCTCTCTCATTCATTCCACAGACATGTCCTGGTGGCCTCGACAAGCCGGCCGTTGTGCCTGGTGGGGTGACAGGTGCCCAGGTGATGGGCAACCCCTATGCCAGGGGACCCAGGCAGCACAGAGCAGGGCAGAGCCAGTTCCCCCAGGAGGGGTCCCGGGGTGCTTCTCAGAGGAGGGCGGGGAAGCAGGAAGAGCTCTGGGGGGTGCAGCTCAGGCCACAAGGGTGGGGGAGGGTGGTGAGAGGTGGGGGAGGGGACTCCTGTAGACCAGACTGAGGGGGACACAGTGGGAGAGGGCATGACAGTCCCTGCCCCGAGGGAGCGGGGAGCCCACAGGAACTGATGCGGGCTCCAGCCCAGGTGGGGGCCCCACAGGGGGAAAGCAGGACTGTGAGAGCTCCTCTGGGGCCAAGTCTGAAGGAAGCAGAGTGAAGCCGGGAAGGGAGTGGGGTGGCACCCCAAGGCCTGGTCACAGCCGGATAGTGGCCCTGAGAGGGGACAGCCCAGGAGTCTGCAGGGTCCTCAGCCAAGCCGGGAGCTCCAAGATGGGGATGGAGGGGCGTCTGGAAAGGTGTCCCTTCAGTGAGCTTCAGACTGCCGGCGTTCAAGGCCTGGCTCCGCTGCTTACTGACCTTGGGCAAGCTATCCGGGCCTGTTTCATGTGTGAAAGGGGGCTGACAGCAGGCCCCACCTCATAGCGGTGGCATGATGGACACTGGGCAATGGGTCCTGCCCAGCTGCTGTCACCACCCACCCCACTGTACTCAACTAGGGGCCAGTGACATGGTGCTGAACTGGAAAGATTGGGGGGGTGGGGATATGGGGTGTAGGACCAACAGGAAAGGGCAGGGAGAGAGGCAGTGCAAGGGAGGGGTCAAGGATGAGCAAGTGAAGAGAGGGTGGAGGAGGAAGGGACCAGAAGCTTCCCCTGTTCCATCACCACCTGCCTCCCCCAGTCCCTGCAGAAGCTCTTCAGGGATTAGAGATTTATCATTCCTACAAAAGGCAGGGCGGGCCGCTCATCCTCTGGGCCCATCCCAGGGCCAGGGCGCTTCTGGGTTCTTGGCCACCCTCACCCTCAACCTCAAATGAGTTTGCACAACAGCCCACGGAGAAGAAACAAGATCGTGCAGAAACAGAGGAGAACCCTGTCGAGAAGGCTCTCCTGGTGTCCCCCCAACAGCATGGGAGCCAGGAGGAAGGGGCAACTGGAGGGGAGCCCTGGGAAATGGAAAGTACGGTAGCACCAATAAACCTCTGTTAACAAGGGAGCCGACAGACAGACATAGCTGTCAAGGACAGACATTTCCTGTCAAGGAAAAGCCACGAGGTAGGAACAAATGGCAGGAAAGCTGTAAGACACACGGAAGGGACCCAGAAAGTCCAGCGTTCTAGGGCCAAGGACGCGCTGGAACAATGTGGAAGAAGAATCGAAGAGACGAAAAGAGAGGAGGGTGCTCAGCAACAGGAAGGTTCAAGTGTTTGAAAAGAGAAGGGCCACCGAGCCCCAAGGAAGATGACAGGAAAATAAGCAAACCGAGCCACCCCACAAGCCCGCATGTCCTGAGCCCTGGACTCCCAGAGAATATCCTGGACTAAAGCAGGGGAGCTGGTGGGAGGGGGGCCTGTGCCAGGCTCCTTCTCGTCTCTTCTGCAGCCCTGCCCCTCCGTGATCTGTGCAGGTTCTGGAGGGGGGCCCAGGGGCCAGCTGCCCAGGCTCCTCCCTTAAGAGGAGCATGGGGAGAGGGAACATTCTGGCTTCCCCCAGGTGCATGGCCCCAGAAGATCCAAGAGTGCGGAGAGTGAACGCATGAGTAAGAATGAGCAAGCGGGAAAAGCCAGCACGCCTCCCACCCTGTGGCCCAGGACTCACTGCCCACATCCACCCAGGCGGTCCTAGACACCCCCAGATCCTGCCTTCTCCCCGCCCCCCAATACTCCCAAAGGCCCCCCAGTCCTAATTCCCCCTGGGCTGAGCACCTGCCTGTGCTCTGGGCCCCTATAGCCACCAACCTCCCTCAGGTTGGTTCAGGCTCATTCACATGGCCTGGGAGACCTTTCTAAAAAGTAGAGCTGAAGCCCGTGCACCTCGTGTAAACCTTTATGGCTCCCACCACTAGCTCCCTGGCCTCAAGGGCACTGTGTCCCCTGCAGGGCTCTGTCCCCAGGGGGTCCACTCTGGCAGGGACCAGTCGGTGGGTTTCCCAGGCTCTGGCTGAGGGCCGGGGCTCCATCTGACAGCTGCTGCACCCACCCCAGGTGCCCGGGCTGGCACAGGTGCTCGCTGGGCTGGGCCGGGGTGGAGGAAGGTCTGTCTGGCCCAGCAGGGCTGCTCCTGGGCCCCCTGCCAGGGCTCACAGTAGTAGGTGACAGTAGGTGAGACCCACGCTTACTGGTGTGCAGAGGAATTAACTCCCTTGCCCCCAGGCTTTTCTTATCTTCAAAGCTGCTGAGGTGGAGAAACCACAGGCACCTCCTCCCTGGGTTTTTCCTGCTCTGGTAACAAAGGCCCTTTGACCTCGTGGCTCCTCGGGTTAGTCTTCCACTCCACCTGTAACCCTTCCAGAAGAATCCATTCAACAGCCACAGATAACCAATGTGCCAGGCAGGATACGGAAATCCCCCAAACTCCTGGGCCTCTGGGCATGTGTGCTCTGGGGACAGATGAACGAGCCACCCACTGTCCCTGGGCTCAAGGAAGGTGGTGGCTGGGGGGAGGGGCAGACCTGAAGCCACAGACAAGCCTTGGAGCCCGATGCCTGAGTCCTGATTTCCCCGGATTCTTGCCACCTGCAGCCCAGGGAAAGCCCCACCTCTGGTGCCTCAGCGCCTTCTCTGTAAAATGGGGTGATAGCGTCTACCTTACAAGGCTGTTCTGAGGACTAAATCCAACAGAATACTGTGCTGGGGACACGGTAAGTCCCCAGCAGGAGGCCCGCATCTGGTTCAGATGGGACACTTGTTGGGCCGAAGAGAAGGAACAGAAAGAGGAAGAAGGAGGAGGGAAGAGTGGGAGTGGAAGAGACAGGATTGAGCAAATAGCAGTTCTCTCTCTCTTTCTTAAAAAAAAAATTATTTATTTGAGAGAGCAAGCAAAAGCGGGGTTGGGCAGAGGGAGATGGAGAAGCAGACTCCCCACTGAGTAGGGAACCCAACATGGGGCTTGATCCCAGGACCCTGGGACCATGACCTGAGCCCAAGGCAGACACTTAACTGACTAAGCCACCGAGGCTCCCCAAACAGCAGTTCTCTTGATACAGCCCTGAAATGGGGCTCCCAGGTGGAAGGGCCGTGGGGGAACCGCTGCAGACCTTAGCCCCGGCTGTACCCGGGAAGCACTCAGGACCCCGGCACGGAATCCCAGTGGCAGCGGGGTCCCAGGCACGTTCGTGTGTTTTGAAAGCCCGAGGTGAGCACGGCTGAGTAACCCAGCATTTCTCACACTTGCTTGACCACAGAAACCCATTAAAATCCTCCCTGAGTGCGCCAGGGAAGGCTCACCGGGAAATGCGGGCCAGCGTTTACAGCGCAGGCTTTGGAGGCGGGAGGCCTAGTTATATTCCTGACTCTGCCACTTGAGAGCAAGCACTCCTGTGCATCAAAGCCTCTGTTTCTCAGGTTCCAAAGCCTACAAAGCGGGGAGGATTGTGCTGACCTCTGTGGGTCGGTAGGAGGATCAAATGAAATCAGGAGTGTGAAGCCCATGGGCGGGCACAGGAAACATTCATTTGTGGTAGGGCGCTCCTATTATTACAAATCTCAGTCCCTCCACAGCAGGGGGACTGAGTCCACTTGAACAAACCCAGGCCAAGGACCTACTGTGTGGTGATCAGTGTAGACCTGGCCATGGAGTGCAGTCGGGGGTGGGGTGGCAGAGGGCGGACATGAATCAAAGGCTCATAGGAGCCTAGAATTCAGATGTATACTTGAGTGTGATAGGACTACCAAGGACAAATGGGAAGGGGCTGCAAGAATGTCACAAGGACACCTGACTTGAACTGGGGGCTTGGGGAAGGCTTCCCCAAGGAAGAGGCATTTGAGCCAAGGTCCAAAGGATTAATAGATGGGAATGCATTGAAGATACAACAGGTGAAATGAGCTGAGAGATGAGGGTACAGGGGCTGGTACAGGGGCAGAGAGGGGCCTGGACTGTAGGGCAGGGGTGAGGAGAGGTGGCACCCATGATCAGAAAGAATGAGCAGGGCCTGGCTGGGGGCTGGTGTTGAGGGAGGAAAGGCTGATGTCAGGGACACCGGGGATTGTGGCTTGAAGCCAGGCTGGATGGGGTACGGAGACACTGCAACCCCCTCTCCAACACACAGGCCCACACTCCCCTTCCCATGCTTCATCTTTCTCATAGCATTTCCTTACCACACTATACTTGATTTATTTAGCTTCTTTGTGTCCCCTGATGACAACCTAAGCTCCAGGAGGGCCAGGAGTTTTTTTATTTTTTAAATTAATGAGAGACACACACACACAGAGAGAGAGAGAGAGAGAGCGCAGCAGAGACACAGGCAGAGGAAGAAGCAGGCTCCATGCAGGGAGCCTGACGTGGGACTCGATCCTGGGTCTCCAGGATCACACCCTGGGCTGAAGGCAGCGCTAAACCGCTGGGCCATCAGGGCTGCCCAGGACCAGGAGTTTTATACAGTTCACTGAGGAACTCCCAGAGCCTGCCACCGAGCCTGACACTTGGTAGCTTTGAGATGAAGTTTGTGGAATGAATGAACTTGAAAGAAACTATGTTGAGATGAGAAGCAACATCCTCCTCCCCAGCTCCTAAACCAGAAAACTTAAGCCAGTAAAAAATCTTGCATATTGATGAGGATGATGATTGAAGTAATTAATAATAATGAAAAAAACTTGATCATGGCGCTCAGTCATCAAACACCTACCCTTTCTTCTTGGTAACAGATTTTACAAGAGCTTCCATGTTCTGGAGGTGGATTAGGTGCTTGACATCACACCAAGTGCTTTAAAGTTCGAGCTCATTTGTTCTTCCTAATCTTCCTAAGAACCAACTTCCAAAATGCCAAGCATGCTCCTACCTCAGGGCTTTGCACCTGCTGTGCCTTCTTCTGGGATGCCCCCCTCACTCCTCTTGCCTTCACCGCACGGCTAAATTCCTACAGTCTGTTCCTCAGAAGGGCTTTCCTCTACCGTCAACCACTCCATCCCTATTCTTTTCATGATTCTATGGAAGTTTTCTTTTCATTTTCTTAAGATTTTACTTATTTGAGAGAGAAAGAGAGAGAGCATGAGCAGGGGAAAGGGCACAGAGGCAGAGGGAGAAGCAGGCTCCCCACTAGCATAAAGCCCTACCTGGGGCTCCATCCCAGGACCCTGAGATCATGATCTGAGCCAAAGGCAGATGCTTAACCGATTGAGCTACCCAGGCACCCCTCTATGGAAGTTTTCTTGATCGGACTTCTCACTAGCTAGTGGCATATTCTTGTTTGTTTGACTCCCCTACTAAGTTTCCCAAGGACAGGGAAACAGTACCTGACTACAATAGGTGCCTAATAAGTGTCTATTGCATGAGTAAATGCCCCTCTCTGAGACTGAGGCGCTGTTATAATACCCACTTTACTAAGGAGGAAACTGAGGCACACAGGGGATTGAGTCACTGGCTCTCACACCTACATAGTGGAGCAGGCGTGGATCCAACCCGGGCAGTTAAGTCCTTGGTACACATCCAATGACAGTAATTACCATAATTACTACCTGCTGACTCCGTGCTAGGCCTTGAGCTAAGCTTTAGCCGGAGCTGCCTCGCTCACCTGTAGCAGGGACCCGCGAGACCGGCCCTGCTGCGATGCCCACTTTGCAGAGCACGGAGCCAGCGCCCCGCGAGGGCAGGGGCGGGGTCGCGGCTCGACCCGAGCCGTCGACCCGCCCTCGGCGCTCCCCAGGGCCACGCCCCGGCGTTCCCGCCGCGGCCCGCGCCTCCTCCCCCCGGGTCCCGGCGCTCACCCCAGGCCCAGGGTCGGAGTGGTGCGCCCACAGCTCCGCCACCATCTCGGTGTGCAGAAACTCGAACAGCGCCGCGTCCGCCATGCGCCGGCCTCGCGCCCAACGACCGGCTAGCGCTCCGTGCTCCAGTTGGCCCGGCTGGGCAGGCCCCGCCTCCCGCACTTGGCGCGGGCCGCCCCCATTGGTGTTTCACACTAAGCCCCGCCTCCCGGGCTCGCATGGTGCGCGCGTGAACCCGGGAGACCCAGGGGGAGGGCCTGTTTTCATTGGCCACACGTGACAGCGTCTCCGCCCTTCCCCTTCGCCTCCTCGCTGTTTCCGGGTTGTCGAGCCTTCCCATTGGCCGGATCACTGGTCACGGGAGACAAACCCCGTTTTTAAAAATTTCTATTCGTCCACTCTCCACGCAGCGCAATCCGGAAGCGCCAGCCCAGCCGCTTTCCTATTGGCCAGGCCTCCGCTCACGTGACTGCTCACGCCCCCGCCCTCCTCGCCCCTACACACAGCTGGTTTTGAGGACTAGCTTTCCCGGTAGGTAGCCGAGCGGCCCACGTGTGTGGCCGCCATGCCCGCCCAACGTGCGCCCCGATTGGTTGGGGCTGTCACCCTCCTCCCTCGGAAAAGACGGCGCGCTCCGGCTGCGTAGCGGATCCTGCAGGCTCCGGGCTTCGGTAAGCCAGGTACGGTCTCCGGCGACAGCGCTCCCCCGCGCCCGCGCTACTGCACCCTCCCCGGAGTCCAGCTGGGCTGTCACCCTCTCTGTGACCCTGGCACTGGCCCCTGGGCAGCTCAGGAGCCCGTGTACTTCCGGATCTGACAGAGGCTTGGAGGACGGAGGGGAGGGTGTGGCCTCTGCTAGGAGGCAAAATCGGAAGAGCTGGGTTTGGGATTCGGGGAGCGCGGGCCACGGGGCCTTCATCCACCCGGTCCTCAGTTTCCCCAAAGAGGGTGGGGTCCAGTGGCTTCCATTATCTCTGGCAGCAGGGCCGACGAGCCCGTTTACAGAAGAGGAAACTGAGGCCCAGGCGCGGGTAGCAGATGGCCGCAAATCGCTAAGCTAGTCAGTGCAGGGCTTGGGGATCCAGCACCCGCGCCTCTTAACCACCGCCGGGCGCCTCTCTTCTCCCCAGTTCGGCGGCATGGCGTCCCAGGGTCGTCGGCGGAGGCCGCCGCGGAGGCCCGAGACCGTGGTGCCGGGGGAGGCGGCCGAGACGGACTCGGAGCTCTCTGCGTCCTCGTCGGAGGAGGAGCTGTACCTGGGCCCCTCGGGCCCGACGCGCGGCCGCCCCACGGGGCTGCGGGTGGCCGGGGAGGCCGCGGAAACCGACTCGGACTCGGAGCCAGAGGCGACCGCCGCGCCGGGGGACCTGCCTCCGCTGGTGGTGCAGCGGGAAACGGCCGGGGAGGCCTGGGGCTCGGAGGAGGCCCCGGCGCCGGCCCCCGCGCGCTCGCTGCTGCAGCTCCGGCTGGCCGAGAGCCAGGCGCGGCTGGACCACGACGTGGCGGCCGCGGTGAGCGGCGTGTACCGCCGCGCGGGCCGCGATGTGGCCGCCCTGGCCGGGAGGCTTGCGGCCGCTCAGGCGGCGGGGTTGGCGGCGGCCCACAGCGTGCGCCTGGCGCGGGGGGACCTGTGCGCGCTGGCGGAGCGCCTGGACATCGTGGCCGGCTGCCGCCTGCTGCCCGACATCCGCGGCGTGCCGGGGACCGAACCCGAGCAAGACCCGGGACCGCGGGCCTAGCCGGCTCCCCCTCCCCGGCCGGCCTCTGCGACCCGGCCCTGTCCCGCTCCCCGCGCGTCTTGCTGTCACCCTCTGGACGAGCGTCACCTGCAGGGAAACGCAGTGTAGGGGGGCGTGGTGACGTCGCAAGCCCCGCCCTGTCTCCAGCATCTGGCTCCTCCCCCTGGCCCTGCCCTCCGCTCCCGGGTTTGGCTCCCGGCCCTGGTAGCCAGTAGCTCCCTCATCTTTCTCCATGCCGGGCTGTCGCGTTGCTTCACGTTTCCTTGCGCTCTGCCTTTCTTGAGTTGGGTTTCTGCTCACAAGGGCTGGTTTGCTTCTTCCCATAGGCGCCTCGGAATCTGGCCCAGATTCCATGGCATCTTCCTTCACTCCCCTGGCTCTGCTTTTGGTCCTAGCCCCACTTCTGGAACTTCGTCCCCATAGGCTGGGCCCTGGTTCCATCTCCTGGTCCTTGCTCTGCTGTCTCCCAGCTTCCAATCCTTGGGGCTTAGCTCCAGCCCCTGGGGTTGATCTCATTTCCTGAGTCCAGCTATACCCTTAGGATTAGTTTTGCTTCTTTTGCCTTCCCCATTCTGCTTGGACTACCTACCTCATCCTGAGCTTCACAGACCCCCTCCCCCCACCTGCCCATGGTTTCCTTCATCAGGCCCAAGATCTCCCCCTTCCCCCACCCACCCGGCCCAAGGGGGTCTTCCCAATTTGCCAGGCTGAAGATGGCATCTCCTCCAGAACTTGTGGACCAAGTGGTCATGTCCTCCCCACCTTCCAAACCAAGGTGGCTTTTGTGTCCAAGCTCTAGATATAACATGGGTCTTCTCCTGACTGTCCAGGCTGACAGGGGCACTCTTCGGGCACTCTTCGGGCACTTAGGGCCTAATGCAGTCTTGCCCTGGTACTTTAGGTGCATTGTGACACCGATTTGCAGATAATAAAACACCACACACTTGGTGTTTTATTCCCTGTGTTGGCCCCTGGAGGCTACAGGGACCTGGGTTTCTGGCTTGGCTCAGGGCCTGGGCTTAGCCGACTCTGCTCTCTCTCCTGCCCCCAGCCCTGGCCCCTCAGTCCCGTTCACATTTATCCACTTCCCCCACTTTATAATCCCAACCTGAAGCTGAGATCCGAGCCCCCTGGGATAGAGAAGTGAAGAAGAGTGCGCTGTACCCATCTCATTAAGACTCAGAACATTTACTGCTATGAGATAGGTTCGTTGATGATTTATTTCTCTGAGAATGGGAGTCCCAAGAGATCTTTCATGCCCGGCCTATTGAAGGTGAAGCTGTCGCCGGGCAATTGGGACCCTTTGTTTTTTGCCCTTGTTCTGCATTTACTTACATATTGTTAATTCACATAGTTACTGAGCACCTGTTCAGCGCCTGTCCTGTGCTGGACATTGAGGCTACAACATCCAGCCCAGGCCCTCACGTTGCTCCCAGCCCACTGGGGGAGACAGACATTAATAAAATTTTCTCCTAAATAAATGGATAGTTTTAATAATTTCAATTTATATATTAGCTGTAGTTTTTCTGACACTGTAATTAGGGCCGTGAAGAGTACAGGAGTTTTGTGAAGGTGTAACCAAGATCTCTCTGACCTTGTCTGGGCAGATGGGGGGAGGTCACATGGCCACCCCGCGGAAGTGATGTGTGAGTTTGAGCTGAACCCTGAAGCTGTAAATGGGTGAAACTGGAATGAATGGAGAAGAGTTACAGGTGGGGGGAACAGTGTCTGCAAAGGCCCAGAGTCAGAAGGGAGCATAACCTATTTAGCAGAAAAAGGTGACATCCTCTATTGGAGACAGCAGTAGCACTGGGGGGAGGGGGCGGAGGTGGGTGAGTGTTGTCACCAGCAGAGGCCAGACAAAGCTGGGCTTTTAAACCAGGTAAGGAAGGACTCAGCCTCTATCCAACAACCAGTAAGCAGACAATGGTGCCAATGAATGTGTCTTTTGTGAAGGAGATTCTGGGATTTATGTTTCTGCAGTGTGGATGCCTCTGGAAAAATACCCAGAAATGCCAGTTTAAAAATAAACTGGGGTGTCCTGGTGGCTCAGTCAGTTAAGCGTCTACCTTTGGCTTAGGTCATGATCTCAGGGTCCTGGGATCCAGCCCCTGGTCAGCTCACTGCTCAGTGGGGAATCTGCTCTTCCCTTTTTCTCTGCCCCTCCCCCCCACTCATGCTCTCTCAAATAAATAAATAAATAAAAATCTTTTTTTTTAGATTTAAAAAATTATTTTTCATGAGAGACACACAGCGGCAGAGACATAGGCAGAGGGAGAAACAGTCTCCCTGGGGGAAGCCCAATGCGGGACTTGATCCCAGGACCCCAGGACCATGACCCGAGCCAAAGGCAGACACTCAACCACCAGGTACCCCAATAAATAAAACCTTTTAAAAAGTAAAATAAACATCCTTTAAATGTACAGAGGAACTCAGAAGGGAGCAAGGGAAATCTCCCGGGCCCATATTGCAGAGGTAGCTTCGAACTGGTGGCCCTGACAATATTTGCCCATACCAGAGACACAAGGCCTTGGAAATTAACAGCTGCCAGGCCTTGGGCCAGGCAGTTTGGAGGGAAGCAGAGGCCCCTGCATAAAACTCGGTCCCTCAAAGAGCTACACCTCCAATGAGAGAATGTGGTAGAAAAAAGGCAAATTGATATTTTCGAGGCACACCTACGAAACTTGCCCATCTCAGCTTCGGCTCTGCATGGAGAAAATGTTTCCTCGGGGACTTCACAACCACCAGTTCGACTGGGATTTGGATTTACCCTTGCGGAACAGTCCAGGAAACCCCCAGCATAGAAATGAACTGGAGGCAAGCTCTGGCTGAAGCCAGGGAACCCAGTCATAAGCGGCTTCATGCAGAGTCAGAGCAGGTTAGGGTCAACCGTATTTAAGGACACAGTCGAAAACTGCAAAACCCGAGGATAATGTGATGAACTAGTCTGGGCTGCTGGATCCCTTCCCCAAATTTAACCTTGGAGAAACTGGAAGAAACAAAGAAGCCTGTCAGAGTGTTGAGGTGTCCTGTTGGAGAGCATCCAGTTCGTTCACTAAGCACACAGACAACGAGCAAATGGGGGAGAAGCCTAAAGCCAGAGGTAAGTCTGTGAGACCCATTTGTGGATCCTCCATCCCTGTGGGCCCTGCAGGGTTACCTACATCTGCTGTTCTCCCCCAGAAGTTCAGTGAGGTTCACAAAAGATGCTTTGGGAAAGAACTTGGGCAGAAATTACAGCAAAACCAGGGCAGCCCGGGTGGCTCAGCGGGTTAGCGCCGCCTTCGGCCCAGGGCGTGATCCTGGAGACCTGGATCCTGGAGACCTGGAGACCGTGGAGATCTGGAGACCGTGGAGATTGAATCCGACATTAGGCTCTCTGCATGGAGCCTGCTTGTCCCTCTGCCTGTGTCTCTGCCTCTCTCTCTCTGTCTCTCATGAATGAATAAATAAAATCTTAAAAAAAAAATTACAGCAGAACCAATTATCCTGTAGCTCCTTTGCCATCCCCTCCACCCCCGTCTGTACACAGGTTGCATCTGATGGGAGATAAGCACAAGCCAAAAGGTCAAAAGAAGGGGGGCCGTGGGGGCTGATGCATAATCCGCCCCCTAATTGCTTAGTAGCCTTTGGTGTCCACTCGGTCAGATTGTGTGGCATTTGCCTGACTCGTTGTTAATATCAGTCAGGGACAAAGGCAGGTTTATCCATAGGGTGGAGAAAGGACAAGGGACCCCTTTTGGGCCGTGTGGTTAGCAGCCTTGTCAGCTCTGTCCTTCCTTAGAGATACAGTGTCAGTGTCCTCGGTACGGCCTCCCAGGGGGACAGTAGCAGTTTTAGCAGGGAAGTGAGTAGCCAGCATGGCTATTCCCAGGGGCAGCAGGAGTCCCAGCAGAGGTTAAGAACCTGCGGGATTTCTAGATGTGTCAGCAGCCCGGCAGATTCTAAAAGTGGATCCGGAATTGGTGTGCTGGTGGCCGTTTTCTCCTCTGCTGCTGTGGAAGCTCTGGGAGGATCTCTGAGCTGGGAACCTTGGTGGGGAGAGTGTTTGCTTCCCGTGCTTCATCCACAGGAGCTGTCACAGGTAGGAGCAAGTCTGGGGGACGCCTGGGTGGCTCAGTGGTTGAGTGTCTGCCTTCGGCTCAGGGCGTGATCCGGGGTTCTGGGATCGAGTCCCACGTCAGGCTCCCTCCATGGAGCCTGCTTCTCCCTCTGCCTGTGTCTCTGCCTCTCTCTCTGTGTCTCTCATGAATAAATAAATAAAATCTTAAAAAAAAAAAAAAAAAAGGAAGATGCAAGTCTGGGTTGTCTGCAGGGCAGCTAGGAGGTCCCCTGGTGGCTCAGAGACCATTTGCAAAGTGTGGCTGGCAAGGCAATCAGCTGGTGGACAGAGCAGGGACTCCCCAGCAGGGAGGGACAGGAGAGTGCAGGTATCAGTGTCACAGCCCCGCAAGATGCTGGAGGGGTGGGTCAGGAGGCGCTCACAGGAGGTCTGCCAGCAGAGGAGAGGGTGCCCTGTCCCAGGAACCTCTAAGGGGGCAGATGCTGCCTCGGGATCCTAGAGGTGACAGGGCTCTACTGGGAGAGCCCCGGCTTTGGGCTTTGTTGTTTGGATGTGCTGGCAGGTCCGGGGTGTGCCTGATGCCATGGGCCCCAGGACTCACGTGGGGGACAGAAGCTCATCCTAGAAGCCCGCTGCACTTTCTTCATCCTCCTGGTAGCGTAGGTGAAGAGGTTTGTCACAGTTAGGGAGGCTGAGAGCTGGGGCTGTGGACGATGGCTCATTTTCAACTTCAAAGGAGGTCCCTGCCCCGAAAAGGCCAGGAAATGGGCCGAGAGGAGCATCTGGGAGGAGGGCATGTAGAGGTTTGGCAGGAGCAGCAGAAATAGCCATCCGTGGGCGGCAGTAGCCAGCTGCGCCTGGAGATTACAAAGCCGCAGTTTTAGCTGGGGAAGGACGGACAGAAATGATTTGAGGTGTTGGGGTCCGGTTTTGGGTTTTCCAGTGGGCAGAGGCATCTCAGGTCCTCAGCAGGTGACAGCGGTTTGCACCCACAGAAGTTAGGTCTGGAGGCATGATGGCCTCGTTCAGTTAGTGCCTTGAGGGGGACAAGGGAGTCTGTAAGTCCCCCTGCTTGGTCTAATTACAGAGTACGAGGTCATCTATACATCAAACAAGAGAGGCACCGGGGTGACTCAGTCGGTTGAGGATCCGATTCTTTTTTTCTTTAATTAAAAAAAGTTTTTTTTATTTTTTTTTTATTTTTTATTTATTTTTTAATTTTTTTTTATTTATTTATGACAATCACACACACAGAGAGAGAGAGAGAGAGAGAGAGGCAGAGACACAGGCAGAGGGAGAAGCAGGCTCCATGCACCGGGAGCCTGACATGGGATTCGATCCCGGGTCTCCAGGATCGCGCCCTGAGCCAAAGGCAGGCGCCAAACCGCTGCGCCACCCGGGGATCCCAAGTTTTTTTTTTCTAATTGGAGTTCAATTTGCCAACATATAGCATATTACCCAGTGCTCATCCTGTCCAGTGCCCGATTCTTGACTTCAGGTCAGGTCAGGATCTCAGGGTGATGGGATTGAGCCCTGCATGGGGAGCTCAGCGCAGAGACCATTTGTCCTTCTCCCTCTGCTCCTTCCCCATTCCCTTTCTCCCTCTCTAGCTCTAAAATAAATAAATAAATAAATAAAATCTTTCAAGAATGTGTATGTAATGTGTATGTAATTATATATATATAACATATATATATTATATATATATATGTATATAAAGTGGGAGGTAAAGGCTTCAAAGTCTAAGGGCAGCTTTAAGGAATTGGGGACACTCAGAGCACCCCCGAGGTATGCGAGGTTTGTTCAGCGTCTACCTCTGAACATGAGGCAAAGAGAAATCTCCAGTGGGGAGTGGGGAGGCACTGGGAAGAGAGCCGAGCAGGGGTCCCTCTTGCGGGCCAGGCTGGATGACAGTGGAGGCTAGGGGGGTGCCCAAAGGGCCGCCAGAACCTCGTGAGTTCCTGGCTCTTCGGTTTGGTACAAACTGGTAGATTTGATTCTCTTCTGGATCAAGCTTCCTCTCCTTTTTCATGGGTGAGATTGGAGTATCGCAGGGTGAAGAAGTAAAGATCAGGACATCCTGCTATAATAGAGTCTCATGGGTTCAATTCCTTATTCTGCACCTATTGTGGGGGAGAGGGAAGGAAGGGAGGGAGGGAGGGGGAGAGAGGAGGAAGGAGATGGTCCCCCTTGGGAAAGCTTTATTCCTTTTCCAGGCAATGCATCTGGGTTCTGCACTTAATAGTAATTCGACTCTATTTGTATATGAGGCCCAAAGACTAATTGGGACCTTTATTTTTTTTTTTTTAAGATTTTATCCATTTATTTGACAGAGAGCACAGGCAGGGGGAGCGGACAGAGGGAGAGGGAGAAGCAGGGAGCCCGATGAGGGGATCAATCCCAGGACCCGGAGATCATGACCTGAGCCCAAGGAAGATTCTTTTTTTTTTTTTTTAAGATTTATTTAATTTATTCATTCATGAGAGACACAGAGAAAGAGGCAGAGACACAGGCAGAGGGAGAAGCAGACTCCCCAGGATCCCGCCCTGAGCCGAAGGCAGACGCTCAACCACTGAGCCACCCCGGCGCCCGTTGGCCTTGGCTTCTTGCAGTGTCCACAGTTGTCTTGACACAAGTAGGTGAAGCTCTGCAGTTGGCAAGAGAAACGGGTGGACTTTGAGTTACTTCCAGGGTCAACTTCTGTTTTTCTAAAGACTCTATGTGCCAGGCAAGGACCATTGATTTTCATTCCTTTTCCCTCTTGCTCCCCTGCAAGCTGTTTTCAAAGAATCGAAAAGCAGTTTCTGTAAGAGCGCTGAGAGATTGTCCAGCCCCGCCAACCACACTAGTTGGGATTTGCCTCTTTCTAACAGGGAGAAATTTTCCAATTAAAGTGGAAATGAAAAGATGGCTGTGTTCTGGGGCTTCTGGGTGCGAAGCAGTGGTTTTGCGAAGCCTGATATAACACATCCACAAAGGCAAAGGGGGCATCGACCTCGGAGTGCACAACCTGAACTCCAAGCCAGGTTCACCTTTGGTGGAGGAAGGCCTCTAGAATCAGTCCTGTGGGGCCTTGAATAGGGTGTCCACCTGTGTCACTTTCTGGTCATCTGAAGGAGGGCTGGAGGTTCCGGCCACCTGCTTCCCCAGAGTGGGGATTTTTCTCCAGGAGGCCTTGGAATATAGCTACAGTATAATCTTGGGTGGGGTCAGGGATCCCTGAGTAGCTCAGTGGTTTAGTGCCTGCCTTTGGCCCAGGGCATAATTCTGGAGACCCGGGATCAAGTTCCACATCGGGCTCCCCGCAGGGAGCCTGCTTCTCCCTCTGCCTGTGTCCGCCTCTCTCTCTCTGTCATGAATAAATAAATAAATAAAATCTTTAAAAAATAATAATCTTGGGTGGAAAAGACACCCCTGAAAAGCCAGGCTCCCTAAGAGCGGGTTACAAATGACCATAATGTCTCCAACTTCTCTGTAAGTTAGGTGGCATCTTCTGAAAGTGGGAGGGAAGGGGCTCTGTAGTTTGAAAGGGCTCCTGCTGTCCAGGGGCTAGAAGCTATTTCAGCAGGGGGGTCCAGGATGCACCCAGGAAGTGCATGGCAGGGGAAGGCCTGAAGCTGATGGGTTTTGATTAAGGAGCCACAGAGCCCTGGGGAAGCAGGAGGAGTCCTCAGGGGTGGCCAGGGCCATGTTCCCCTGAGCCTCTGCCAAATTATCTTCGTTTGTGTCTGTACTTGTGGATCTAACCTGTGTCCCCTGGGTCCAGACATCAGGCCAGAGTGCTTTCTGGAATTCTCATGGGGAAAGGAGCGTTCATGCTAGCAGCTGGGTGTAGGAGGGATTTTCTGTAAGTCAGAGGAGGTTTAGGGATAGAAGGAATTTGCTGCAGAGGTGAGGCCAGATTTGGAGGAGGCAGGGATTAGGGGCAGGGCCTCAGGGATAGGGCATTAGAGATAAAGGGGCGTATGGAGGACAGAGAAGGGGAATTTGCCTAATGTGAAAGCTAAAACCACACGATTCTTAGATGAATTGTGAAGATGGGAGAAAAATCATAGTTTTAAAAAAAACGACTAGAAAAAAAGTCAAGGGAGAACTTCATGACATTGGATTTTGCAAGGTTTTCACAGATAGGACACCAAAAGCACAGGCAAAAAAATAGATAAATTGGCCTTTAAAACTTTAAAAACTTTTGTGCATCAAAGGACACTATCAACAGAGTGAAAAGGCAACCCACAGAATGGAAGAAAGTATTTACAAATCATATATATGGTAAGGGATTAGTATCCAGAATATATAAAGAACTCCTACAACCCAACAACAAAGAACAAGGAGCAAGAGCGCTCCAACAAAAGTTACAAGAGTCGCTCTACCCAAAGAACTGAACTCACACAAATCCAATTCAAATATAGGCAAAAGACCTGAATAGACATTTCTCCAAAAAATATATACAAATGGCCACTAAGCCCACGAAAAGCTAGGCATTAGGGAAATGCAAATTAAAAGCACAATGGGAGGGACACCTGGGTGGCTCAGCGGTTGGGCATCTGCCTTTGGCTCAGGGCGTGATCCTGGGATCTGGGATCAAGTCTTACATCAAGCTCCTTGCAGGGAGTCTGCTTCTCCTCTCCCTGTGTCTTTGCCTCTCTGTGTGTCTCTCATGAATAAATAAATAAAATCTTTAAAACAAAACAAAAGCACAATGGGAGGGGCACCTAGCTGGCTCAGTCAGTGGAGCACATGACTCTTAATCCTGAGGGCCTGAGTTTGAGCCCTGCATTGGATGGAGAGATTACTTAAAAATAAAATCTTAAAAAAAAAAAAAAAAAAAGCACAGTGGAATACCACTTCACACCCACTAGGATGGCTATTGTGAAAAACACCACCAGTAGATAACGAATCGGGGCACCTGGGTGGCTCAGCAGTTGAGCATCTGCCTTTGGTTCAGGTGATCCCAGGGCTTTGTGATCAAGTCCCTCATCAGGCTCCCCATGGGGAGCCTGCTTCTCCCTCTGTCTATGTCTCTGCCTCTCTCTCTGTGTCTCTCATGAATAAACAAATAAAATCTTTAAAAAAAAAAAAAGATAACAAATGTTGGCAAGGATGTGGAGAAATTGCACCCTGGTGCATTGTGGTGAGTATGTACAATGGTGCAGCCGCCGTGGAGAACAGCATGGGAGTTCCTCAAAAAAGTTAAATATAAAACTACCACATGGTCCAGCAACTCTACTTCTAGGAGGAATTGAAAGCAGGGGCTCAAACAAAGACCTGCACACATGTTCATAGTAGCATTAGTCACAGTGGCCAGAAGGTGAAAACAACCCAACATCCAGCAACAGACGAATGGAGAGACCCAGTGTGGTGGAGCCACACGAGGAGATCATATTCAGCCTTAAAAGGGAATAAAGATCTGGTGTGACATTGCAAGAAGAACAAATGGAAACATGCTAAATGAATAAGCCAGACATTAAAGGACAGATGTGTGTGATTTTTTTTCTTACATGAGGCATCTGGAATCCACAAATTCCTGAGAGAAAGTAGGGGTTATCAGGGGCTGGGGGTGGGGGGGGAAGAATGGGGAATTATGGTTGAATTGGGTCCAGAGTTTCTGTTTGGGATGATGGAATATTTCTGGAACTGAACAGTGGTGGTTACCTAACACAGTGACTATATTAACTTTGCTTGATCGTACACCTAAGAAGAGTTAAAATGGCAAATTTTAATGTTGTGTATATTTACTCTAATAATAATAATAAACACTGAGAACAGTGGGGGAGAAAATAGAATTTGTAAACAGGAAATGAGGAACCAGGTCACGTGGGAGGCCATTGTAAGGGCTTTGGCTATGACCCTGCCCGAGCAGGACATCCGTAGGTCAAGTTTTTCTGCTGGACGTGTTGGCCAAACTCCTGTGATTGGTGTTGTAGGATCAGGCCCCCCACCAGCAGCCAAGGTGAGCACAGGGACCCAGACAAAGGGTGTCTGTCCCACCCCTGCCCACCGAGCCCGGTGAGGGCGGGGCAGCCACTGCCACCCCGCGCAGGGCCAGGCACAGAGATGCTGGGCAAGTGGGTTGAATGAATGAATGCCCTTCACACCATCACACAGCATCGACCCCTCAAACGCACGGAGCTGTTGAGATGTTTGCGTCCAGCCTCCTGCCAAAGCTGATGGATCCTCAGTCCCGTGTAATCTGTCACCCCAGCCATTAGGTCGAAGGGATCTGAGTCTGTGTTGAAGGTGCCCTATCAGCAAATGCCCAGAGGCAGGAAAGTTCAGGGCTGCTTTCGAGGCTAGATGAGCCCTCTGCTCTAGGAGAAGCTGGGAGGGGCCCAGGAGGACTCAGGCGGGAGCCAGGCCCTTCAGGGCCAGAGTAAGGAACATGGTTTTGTCCCAAGGGTCCTGGGGAGTCAAGGCAGGTTCTGAGCAGGAGAGGCAGAGGCATATTTGTGCTTTGGAAAGAGCCCTCTGGCTCCTCGGTGGTGGCGGGTGAAGGGGAGAAGAGGCTGGGTCTGCTGTGGGCCCCCTGTGTTCCCAGCTCCACTCAGCAAAGAGCAGGTGCATTTGGAATAAATATATGGATGAACGGGACACGTGGGTGGCTCAGTGGTTGAGCGTCTGTCTGACTGGCTCAGGGCGTGATCCTGGAGTCCCGGGGATCGAGTCCCACACCGGGGTCCTTGCAGGGAGCCTGCTTCTCCCTCCTCCTGTGTCTCTGCTCCTCTCTCTCTCTCTGTGTGTGTCTCTCATGAATAAAAAAATAAAATATTTAAAAATATATATACATGAAGGAAGGAAGAAATGAACACTATAGGATTCGTGTATCACTGGGAATAAAAGTCAAAGCTTTTCCTGGGGGCCTTCGAGTCCCCATGATCCGGTTCCTTGCCCACCTGGCTGAATTGTTACACAACCAGCAGCCTGGCCCAGGGCATGCTGGGACTCCACGCTGTTCTGTAAACTGCCCGCCTTGGTACCAGGGCCTTTGCACTTGCTGTTGCGTCTTCCTGGAATACTCTTCGCCAGAACGCATGCGCCACCAGGGCAGGTGTTCGCTCGCCTCTTTTGCTCCCTCCGCATCCACGGCAGCTACCACCCTGGGCCACACGCAGTCCCCACAGTGTGTTTGTGGAATTAGTGAATAAATGAATGAATGCGGTCTGCACAGGGGTCTCATCAGTAGGAAACTTCAGCAAGTTGGAGCACAGGGCAGAGGAGGCAGGTGCGAGAGCCAGAGGGCCTGGGAAAGTTGCCTGGGGGGGATGTGGGGGCCGGACGGGGGCGTGGCCAGGGGCGTGGCTACGGCGGTGGAGAGGAGACTGGCGCCGGCATCGGGCCACGGAAGGATTTCGCGGTGGGGGGGCTGGAATTGGGCAGGGAATGGAGTGGGATGGACGCCGGGGTGGGACTGGATTCCAGCAGGGCCTGCCCCCCACTGCCCCCTTCCCACAGCAGCTCCATGGCAGGACCAGTCCTCCGGGCCGACTTCATCCAGGGCTTAGGGACCTATGGGGCCACTGAGGCAGGTCTGAAGGACCTGAAGATCGGAGACCTGGGGTATGTCTCCATGCCCATTGTGAGGGACCCTGCCCTTCACGACCTCCTTGTCACCCTGACCCGGAGCCCTCTTGTGGTCGCTTTCCTTCTGCCCCCACCTGATCTGCCTGAGGCTGTTGGAGTGACACAAACTATTTGTCCCCTCTTGCTCAGTGAAAGATGTGACACGCAGCATGCCCCGGCTTGCAAAACTGCTCCAGCGGGAGGCCGCCAAAGCCAGCGCCCAGCCCCTCTTGCTCGCTCTGGTGCCCTCAGTTGGAAAACCCACGCAGCCCACTAGCTTTGTTGGAACAAGACATTCTATTCCTTCCGCTGGAAAATTGTTTTAAAAAGCTACTAATGTGTGATGCCCAGGACGCGAAGGAAGTCCCTTTCCATGGGGCGCCTTTCTGCAGTGCCCAACCTGTACAACTGCTCAAGCTGAGTCTGATTCTAACCTTTTATATTCCTTGGTGCTAACTCTAAGGGGAGATAACCCCCATGGGAAAACCAGAACCTGACATTTGGAGTGTGTGGCTTTCTAGTTTTTTATTTGGGATCATTCTTGAGGTCATGGCTTTTTTCTCTTAATCATCCATACACATATCCCCATATCGACTGAGCCAGCCAGGCACCCCTATTTTGTTGTTGTTGTTGTTGTTGTTGTGTTTAATAAAAATTATAGAGTCAAATAATTCCAAGGGTTGTTAATGAAACATTAAAAAAAACCCAAAACAGCATTCTGCTTTCTCGTTTCCTGTTCCCTAGAGCAGGATTTCTCAACGTCTGCTCTAGTGACATTTGGGGCCAATGATGCCCTGTTCTGGGGCTGTCTATGCATTGTAGGATCCCTGGCTCCTGCCCACTAGATGCAAGTAGCACACATCCTCCAGCTGTGATAACCAAAAATGTCTTCACATGTTTCCAAATATCCCCTGGGGAGCAAAATCACACCTGGTTGAGAACCACAAAGTAGAAGTTACCACTTTCAACTTTTAAAAAAATATGACTCATACTTTTAACTAATATGTCTGTAGTATTCATCTTGATTTGTCAGTTTTAGACACTACTAATAATTACCCACAATGAAAGATGAGAATTATTTCCTATTCACAGACACCTGTGCCTACACCACAAACACACACCCTCCCAAGCTTCCCATCCCCCATTGTATTTCATAGATGAGGTCACAGAATCACATCATGTGCATATGAAAACACTGTCCACGGCCAAGTCATGTCTTGGACTATGATGATCTTTTCCTTTCCTTCACAACTTTTCATTCTGCCTGGAGTTAGTCATTGCCTTCGTTTTCCTTCTGCTTGGGTTGCTGGCTACTTCCTGCTACTTCAACATATAATAAAGTTCAAGGAATTTCATCTTTCTTAAAAAATATAATTTTAGGGACGCCTGGGTGGCTCAGTGGTTTAGAGCCTGCCTTTGGCCCAGGGCGTGATCCTGGAGTCCTGGGATGGAGTCCCACATCGGGCTCCCTGCATGGAGCCTGCTTCTCCCTCTGCCTGTGTCTCTGCCTCTCTCTCTCTCTCTGTGTCTCTCATGAATAAGTAAATTTTTAAAATCTTTAAAAAATAAAATATAAAAAATTTTTAAAAATAAAATATAATTTTATCATTGTAAATTGAATCATATAGTTGCACTAGAGAAGTTATTTAATTAATTAATTAATTAATTAATTTATTTATTTATTTATTTATTTATAAGATTTTATTTATTTGAGAGTGGGGGAGAGGGAGCAGGGCAAGAGGCAGAGGAAAAGGAAGAGAGAGAATCCCAAGCAGATTTCATGCTGAGCTGCAAGCCTGTCGTGGGGCTCAACTCGATAGCCCTGAAATCATGACCTGAACTGAAATCAAGAGTCAGATGCTTAACCAACTGAGCCACCCAGGCACCCCAAAAGTTTATTTATTTTTAATCTCTAGGCCCAACATGGAGCTTGAACTCACAACCTCAAGATCAAGAGTTGCACATTCTTCTGACTGAGCAGCCAGGTGCCTTCTGTCCTGCTTCTGTCTGGACTGGTTACCCTGTGCTGCAAATCCTGGGTCCTCCCTTTCTCTTCTTCCTAGGAAGCCCCTGTTTTCATGTGTCATATGAAATATCACAGCACTTTTTTGTTTTATGCTCTCATTTTGTTGGAGCATATCCTCCAGTAGCCTCCTGATCTAGGATGTATGGGTGGAGATTTTTCAGCCCTTGTTTTCTAACAGTTACGTGACTTAGGTTTTGACTTCATTTCTCTTAGCTATAAAATGGGGATAAATATTTTTGCTGTTATAACAATGGAATGAAATAATCCACATAAACCTAAGTTGTATGCTCTGCAAGTGTTGGATTTTTTTTTTATCAGACATAGATAAAACAGAAGATCGACATGGTTTTAAAATTTTTAATTTTAAATATTATCGCAAAAATAATGCATATGCTCACTTTATAAAATTTGGAAAGAATCTAGCTGTGTATTCTCCTTCTGGAATTAGAGGAAATTGTTGTTTGAGACTAACTATGCAGATGAGAACAATTAGGAAAGCTGGATAAAATATTTCACTTTTTTAAGATTTTATTTTAGAGAGAGAGCGCAAGTGCGGGGGGTGGAGAGGGAGAGAGAATCTCAAGCAGACTCTTCACTGTGCACAGAGCCAGACTCAGGGCTTGATCCCAGGACCCTGAGATCACACTCTGAGCTGAAAATAAGTCGGCTGCGCAACCGATTATGCCACCCAAATGCCCCTATAAAATATTTTTTAAATAACTGTCTAGAGGCGCTTGGGTGGTTCAGTCTGTTGAGTGTCTCCCTTTGGTTCAGGTCATGATCCCAGCATGAGACCCCATCAAGCTCCACATCGATAAGCAGGGAGCCTGCTTCTCCTTTTCCCTCTGCCTGCCACTCCCCCTCCTTGTGCTCTCTCTGTGCCAAATAAATAAATAAATAATTTTAAAATAATAATAATAATAACTGTCTGGGGGCACCAGGCTGGCTCAGTTGGTAGAGTGTGTGACTTTTGATCTTGGGATCATGAGTTCCAGTCCTACTTTGGGTATAGAGATTACTTACTATAAATAAATAAACTTAAAAAAGAAAATGTCTGAAGACATCTCAGAACTACAAAGGCAATGAAGAAAAGCAGCACCAAGATTTGAGGGAGGAAAATATCCAAGAAAGGTAAATCTGATATTTGGAGCAACATTTGCCTTCAAGGTGGCTGAGAGTTTAAGAAGCCAACCAGAGCTTTCAACATACTGTTGGTGCTGCAACAAATAACGTAGTTCAAAGCTTTGGAAAATACCCAAGGCTTTGGTTGGGACCCGGAAGAACTCTAATCTCTGAGTTAGGGTAAAGCCAAATAAACTAGGTTTCACAGGCACTGAAGTCAGCTTTCAAAGATCCCCATCCCTGTGAGGATTATGGTGATAATGATGTTTTAGCGCCCCCTAGTATAGCTGCCTGGAAGAAGCCAAATGCATGCAGGCGACAAAAACCCCACAAAAACACCCTATCATCTTTAGAGGAAAATGATATAGTCCAGAGCCTCAAATTAGCAATACTTTTTTTTAATACTAAACATCCATCACTCAGAAAAATAATGACTGAAAACAAAAGAAATAATAGATTAATGTAAACAGGTCCACATGTGACCAAGATAATGGAAATATTAGCATAGATACTTTAAAAATTGTGATAAAATATATATAACATAAAAATTACTATGTTAACTATTTTAAAGTGTACAGCTCAATGGCATTAAGTACACTCACAGTGTTACCCAGAATCACTATTTCCAGAACTTTCTCATCACAAACAAAATCTCTGGACCTATTAAGGAATAACCCCCTTCTTCCCTACTCCCAACCCCTGGTTGCCTGTGTTCTACCTTCTGTGTCTATGAACTTGCTGATTCTAGGTGCCTCATACAGGTGGAATCATAGAGCATTTTTCCTTTTATGTCTGGCTCATTTCACTTAGCATAATGTTTTCAATTTCACCCATCCGAGTATGGGAACTTCTTTTCTTTTCTTTATTTTTTAAAATTTTATTTATTTATTCATGAGAGACACAGAGAGAGAGTCAGAGACATAGGCAGACGGAGAAGCAGGCTCTCTGCAAGGAGCCTGATATAGGACTCGATCCCGGATCGGATCCCGGGATCACGCCCTGAGCCGGAGGCAGACGCTTAACCACTGAGCTACTCAGGTGTCCCTATTTTTTATTTTAAAGTAGGCTCCATGCCAATGTGGGGCTTGAACTCACAACCCTGAGATCAAGAGTCACATGCTGGGGCACCTGGGTGGCTAAGTTGGTTAAGCGTCTGACTCTTGATTTCGACTCAGGTCATGATCTGAGGGTCAAGCCCTGTGCCAGGCTCCGTGCTAAATGTAGGCAACATCAAATTTGCCATTTGAACTATATGTAAGTATACGGTTCAATGGCAACATGCACGTTTACATTGCTGTGAAACCATCGCCACCATCCATCCCCAGAACTTTCTCAGTGTCCCATACTGAAATTCTGTACACACTGAACAAAAACTCCACATTCCTCCCTACTCCCAGCTTCTAAAAACCACCATTCCCCTTCCTGTCTCTATGCATTTGACTCCTCTAGGTACCTCGTAGAAGTGGAATCATATAGGCCTGCTTGGGTGGCTCAGTGGTTGAGCCTCCGCCTTTGGCTCAGGTCGTGATCCCAGGGTCCTGAGCTCCCAGCAGGGAGCCTGCTTCTCCCTCTGCCTGTGTCTCTGCCTCTCTGTGTGTGTCTTTCATGAATAAATAAAATCTTTTTTAAAAAGTGGAATCATAGAGGGTTTGTCCTTTTGTGCCTGGCTTATTTCATTTGGCATATTTTCTAAATCCATCTGTGTTGTAGCACGTGCCACAATTTCCTCCTTTTTATTTTTTCTTTTTTTAAAAAGATTTATTTATTTATTTATTTATTTATTTATTTATTTATTTATTTATGATAGACACACAGAGAGAGAGAGAGAGAGAGGCAGAGACACAAGAGGAGGTAGAAGCAGGCTCCATGCCGGGAGCACTACGTGGGACTCGATCCCGGGACTCCAGGATCACGCCCTGGGCCGAAGGCAGGTGCCAAACCGCTGAGCCAGCCAGGGATCCCCCAATTTCCTCTTTTTTAAACGCTGAATAATATTCTGTTGTATGTATGCCCCGCGTTTTGTTTATTCATTCATCCATTGATGGACACTCGGGTTGCTTCCACCTCTTGGCTAGAATGAAGTTGCTGCTGTGCTCATTGCTATACAAACAGCTGTTCGTTCCCTGCTTTTCGTTCTTTGGGGCACAAACCCAGAAGTGGAAATGGGGGATGCTAGGTTAATTTTTGCTATTTGAGTTCCATGAGATTCCACGTGAATTTTAGGGTGAGTTTTTCCATTTCTGCCAAAAATGCTGTTAGGATTTTGATAGAATTGCATTGAGTCTATAGATAGCTTTGTGTAGTACTAATACCTTAGCAATATTAAGCCTTCCAACGCATGTTTATGGGCTGTTTTTCTGATTATTTTCTAATACAATAGTCCCCCCTTACCCAGGTTTGCTTTCTTTGGTTTCAGTGACCCGCAGCCAACTGTGGTCTTCCCCTCACTTCATCTCATCATGTAGCATTTTTTTTTAATTTTTCACTTTTTAAAAATAATTTTCTAAAATTTATTTATGATAGTCTCACACACACACACACACACACACACACACACACACACAGAGGCAGAGACATAGGCAGAGGGAGAAGTAGGCTCCATGCACCGGGAGCCCGACGTGGGATTCGATCCTGGGTCTCCAGGATCGCGCCCTGGGCCAAAGGCAGGCGCTAAACCGCTGCGCCACCCAGGGATCCCTCATGTAGCATTTTTATCTCACATTATCAAAAGAAAAAGAAGGATGAGTATGGTTCAATACGGTATTTTAAGAGAGAGACCCCATTCACATAATTTTTATTATAGTATATTGTTATGATTATTCTGTTATTAGTTATTATTGTTAATCTATTACTGTGCCTAATGAATAAATTGCACTTTGTCATAGGTATGTATGTATGTATGTATGTATAGGAGAAAACATGATACATACATGTTTCAGTATTATCTGTGTTCAGGCATCTGCTGGGCACCTTGAAATGGATCCTTCACAGATGAAAGGGTACTACTGTATCTTTCAGTAATGTTTTGTAGTTTTCAGTATATAAATCTTTCCTCCTTGGTTAATTTCTAAGTATATTTATTCTTTTTGATGCTACCATAAATGTAACTGTTTCATAGCTTCCGTTTTGGATTGTTCATTGCTAGCGTACAGAAACACAACTGATTTTGGAGAGAGGGTTGATTTATTTTGTGAATATGTTTATTCTCACATTTTTGTGGGCTCTAAGATTTTCTACATGTAAGATCTTAACATCTACAAATAGAGATCATTTTATTTCTTCCTTTCCAAGTTAGATCCCCCTGATTTCTTTTTCTTGCCTAATTGGTCTGGTTAAAATTTCCAGCACTATGTTAAATAGAAATGGCAAAAGCGTAAAATGCTTTCAGTATTTCATCATTGAGTATAAAGTTAGTTGTGGGCTTTTCTTGTGTTTATTATTATTTTAGAGATTAGATTTTATTTATTTATTTAGGTATCAAGAGAGTGAATAGGGGGAGAGGCAGAGAAAGAGGGAGAGAGAATCTTAAGCAGATTCCACACCCAGCGCAGAGCCTGATGCGGGGCTCGTTCTCATGACCCTGAGATCATGACCTGAGCTGAAATGAAGAGTTGATGTTTAATTGGCTGAGCCTCCCAGGCATCCCCACCTATGTAGTTATATTAGTGTGTTTCTTTATTTTTTCTTACAGCACTCTCTCTCTCTCTCTCTCCTTCTTCTCCTACTACCTCCTTCCTCCTCCTCCTCCTCCTTCTCCTTCCTCCTCCTCCTCCTCCTTTCTCCTCCCTCCTCCTCCTTTCTCCTCCTTTCTCCTCCTCCTCCTTTCTCCTCCTCCTCCTTCTCCTTTCTCCTCCTCCTCCTCCTCCTTTCTCCTCCTCCTCCTCCTCCTTTCTCCTCCTCCTCCTCCTTTCTCCTCCTCCTCCTCCTCCTCCTCCTCCTCCTGCTTCTTCTTCTTCTTCTTCTTCTTCTTCTTCTTCTTCTTCTTCTTCTTCTTCTTCTTCTTTCTTCTTCTTCTTCAAGAGTGGGGTAGGAAGTACAGAAGGAGAAGGAGACAGCTCAGTCTCAAGTAGGCTCCATGGCCAGTATGGAGCCCAACATGAGGCTCTCTACCTCATAACCCTGAGATCATGACCTGAGCCAAAATCAAGAGTCAGTCACTTAACAGACTGAGCCTCACAGGCACCCCTTACAGCTTTATTTTCTACTTTGTTTGCTTGTTTAATTTCAGCTTGAGAGACTCCCTTTAGCATTTCTTTTTTAAAAAGATTTTATTTATTTGTGCATGAGAGACAGAGACATAGACAGAGGGAGAAGCAGGCTCCTTACGGGGAGCCCAATGTGGGACTTGATCCCAGGACCCTGGGATCATGACCTGAGCCAGAGGCAGATGCTCAACCATTAAGCCACCCAGGTGCTCCAGGCTGGATACTTTCAAATGTCTTATCTTCAAGAATACTGACTTTTCCCCCTCAACTACCAAAATGTGCTGTTGAAATCCCCTTTGTGATTTTTTTTCATTTTAGTTATTGAACTTTCCGGCTACAAAATTTGTTTCCTTTTTATAATTGCTCCCTCTTTATTGCTAGTCTCATTCTGTTCATATATCATTTTCCTGACTTACATTAGTTCTTTGTCTATGGTTTTCTTTAGCTCATGGAGCATATTTAAGATGGTTGATATGTGTTTAACTAGCAGTTCCAGTGTCTGGGTTTCCTCGGGGATGGTTTCTGTGAAATAGGCATGGTTTCTTTTTTGTTATTAATGGGCCATACTTTCTTCTTTCTTTGTATGTTTTATGATTTTTTGTTGTTAAAAACTGGACACTCTGAATATTATGTGTTAATTCTTGAAATCTAACTTTTCCACTCCTCAAAGATTGCTGATTTTTGCTTATTGAGGTTGGAGCTATTTGTGATTTTTCCAAACTATTTTTGCCAAGCATGTATTCCTTGTTGTGTGTGGTCACTGACATTTCTGTTCTATTATCTCTGTGTCATCCAGTGACCTGATAAAGATTTCCTTAAGTGTCTGTCTCCAAAAATGGGGAGAGGTACTGTCTTTTTTGTCTTTTGAGATGTTATGATAGATACTGCCAGGGGAAGATTCTGCTTCTAAGATAGCCAAACCCAAGGCAAGTATTCATACCCATCCCTCAGGATATTACCAAACTAACCAAAATGCACAACATCAAATTTTTAGAGGACAAGGTCTTTACTGCTCTTCCTAACCAGCCATTCCAGGAATTCAGGATGCTATTCCCACAACCACAGTGGGGCTAAGGAAGGCGAGATGGTGGCTTGTCTGCCCATACCACTCACTTATGAAAGATCATCAGCCTCTACAGGAAGCACTCTTCTGATTATTAATGTCCAGTCAGGTTCCAGAGCTCCCAAAGAGTTTATTCCAATTGTTCTTTCTCACTCAGTGGTTGCTTTCCTGAAAGAATTGATCCTTCACACTGTCTACTTTGCCATTTTGTGTTATGCTCTGCTTGGCATAGATTTTAAAATAACTATGATGAATATATTTAACGTATTATAAACAACAACTAAGAATTTACTAAGTAGGGGCAGACCAGGTGGCTCAGCGGTTTAGTGCCGCCTTCCGTCCAGGTTGTGATCCTGGAGGCCCAGGATCAAGTCCCGTGTTGGGCTCCCTACATGGAGCCTGCTTCTCCCTCTGCCTGTGTCTCTGCCTCTCTCTCTCTCGCTCTGTGTCTCTCGTGAATAAATAAATAAAATCTTAAAAAAAAGAATTTACTAAGTAAACCTAATTTTTTAAAAATTCAAATTCTAGGATTGAAAAATACAATTACATGGGATCCTTGGGTGGCTAGCGGTTTAGCACCTGCATTTGGTCCAGGGCGTGATCTTGGAGTCCCAGGATCGGGTCCCACATCGGGCTCCCTGGATGGAGCCTGTTTCTCCCTCTGCCTGCGTCTCTGCCTCTCTCTCTCTCTGTCTCTCTCTGTCTCTCATGAATGAATAAATAAATTAAAATCTTTAAAAAAAGAAAAATACAATTACAGAAAACATTTATGTATAGTTGTTCTTTAGATTTTTATTTATTTCAGATAGAGTGAGCGAGAAAGGGAGTACAAGTGGGGGAAGAGGCAGAGGGAAAAGGAGAAGCAGGCTCTCCACTGAGCAGGGAGCCTGATGTGGGGCTTGATTCCAGGACTCTGAGATGACAACCTGAGCTGAAGACAGAGACAGATGCTTAATTGATTGAGCCACCCAGGTGCCCCTATGTATAGATTTAATAATGAAACAGAAATAGTAGATGATGCCTGGGTGGCTCAGTGGTTGGACCCCTGCCTTCAGCTCAGGGCGTGATCCTGGAGTCCCAGGATCAAGTCCTGCGTCGGGCTTCCTGCATGGAGCCTGCTTCTCTCTCTGCCTGTGTCTCTGCCTTTCTCTCTTTGTGGCTCTCATTAATTAATAAATAAAATCTTTAAAAAAGAAACAGACATAGTAGGATGACTGGGTGGCTCAGTGGTTGAGTGTCTGCCTTTGGCTCAAGTCATGATCCCAGGGTCCTGGGATCAAGTCTTACATCAGGTGCCTCACAGGAAGCCTGCTTCTCTCTCTTCCTATGTCTCTGCCTCTCTCTCTCTCAAATAAATAAATAAAATCTTAAGAAAAAAATGAAACATAGTTGAAGAGAGAATCGGTGAACTGGGAATGAGGACAGAAATGGATATCTGGGCACTTACAGGGCAAGGCAAAGGATAGAAAATATAGAAAAAGATAAAAGAGAGATGCCTGGGTGGCTCAGCAGTTGAGCATCTGCCTTCAGCTCAGGCTGGGATCCCAGAGTCCCAGGATTGAATCCCACATTGGGCTCCCTGCAGGGAGCCTGCTTCTCCCTCTGCCTGTGTCTCTGCCTCTCTCTGTGTGTCTCTCATGAATAAATAAATAAAATCTTTAAAAAATGAAAGAAAGAAAGAAAGAAAGAAAGAAAGAAAGAAAGAAAGAAAGAAAGAAAATATGTGAGGTATTGTGAAAATCCCCAACATGTGGGTAACTACAGCCCCAGAGGAAAGAAGAGAGCAAATGGGGATGAAGTAAGGTTAAAAATATAATGGCTACATATTATGTAATCTCAACCATAGATATCAAGCCAAATTCCAGAATCACTTTGACTCCCCTCTCACCAGCAGTATAAAAAAAACCACATCAGGGGATCCCTGGGTGGCGCAGCGGTTTGGCGCCTGCCTTTGGCCCAGGGCACGATCCTGGAGACCCGGGATCGAATCCCACGTTGGGCTCCCGGTGCATGGAGCCTGCTTCTCCCTCTGCCTATGTCTTTGCCTCTCTCTCTCTCTCTATGTGACTATCATAAATAAATAAAAATAAAAAAAAACCACATCAGGCATGTTCTAGTAAAAGACTTAAAACTAAAGTCATAAAGCTTAAGAACACACAGCAAATATGGATTTTGAATAATGTTCTTGAGTGTATGGAATATTTCACTAAATTGACCCTTTACTCGGTCATAAAACAATTTTCAACAATTTTCAGAGGCTCCAAATGATAGTTTGTTCTCTTTCCATAGTGAAGTTAAGCTAGAAATACATTATTTAAAAATTTGGAGACACCCAATTTGGAAAATCAATTGTTTAAGTACTCATCTCAGGAAGTTAGAAGAACTTCAAGCAAAACATAAGGGTGGAAATAATGAAGAGGAGAGCAGGGATTCATGCACTAGCACACCAACTTGCAAAAGAGAGGATTTAGAAATTCAATAATGTGTGCTGAAAAACTAACAAAATCCTATAAGACTGATCAAGATCAGAGGGAGAAAAGGCACAAATAACTAAAGAAAAATGAGGGTATTGCTGGATATATTAAACATGTAGGGGATGCCTGGGTGGCTCAGTGGTTGAGCATCTGCCTTTGGCTCAGGGTGTGATCCTGGGATCCAGGATCGACTCCCATATCAGGCTCCTTGAGGGGGGCCTGCTTCTCCTTCTGCTGGTGCCTCTGCCTCTCTCTCTTCTCTCTCTCTCTCCCCCTCCCACCTCTCATAAATAAATACATTAAAAAAAATAAACATGTAGGAAGGTCCTAAGAAGACTTAATAACAAATTAAAATTTGACAAAGTTTCTTTTTTTGTTTGTTTGTTGCTTTGTTTTGTTTTGCTTCGTTTTTTATAGAGAGGAAGAGAGAAAGTGGGGAGAAGGGCAGCAGAAGAGGAGGAGTGAGAATCCCAAGGAGGTTCCACACCCCGTGCAGAGCCCAATGCATGGCTTAATCTCACCATCCCTAGACTATGATCTGAGCTGAAATCAAGAGTCAGACAAAAAAAAAAAAAAAGAGTCAGACACCTAACCAACTGAGCCACCCAGGTGCCTCTCAACCTTATTGTTACTGAGGAAACTAAAATTATAACCAGAGTGAGATACAACTACACAGCCACTAAAATGGTTCACTCTAAAATTATTGATGGTACCAAGTGCAGTCAGGGATGTGGAACAATTGGAATCCTTAAGCTTTTGCTAGTGGGCATATAAATTTGGATGATCGGCTGGGATCCCTGGGTGGCGCAGCGGTTTGGCGCCTGCCTTTGGCCCAGGGCGCGATCCTGGAGACCCGGGATCGAATCCCACGTCGGGCTCCCAGTGCATGGAGCCTGCTTCTCCCTCTGCCTATGTCTCTGCCTCTCTCTCTCTGTGACTATCATAAATAAATAAAAATTAAAAAACAAAAACAAAAAAAAATTTGGATGATCGGGGAAACTCGCAGTACCTCCTAAGACTGGAGATATGCATACTCCATGATCTCTCCATTTCACTTGTGGTTGTATGTGAGTTCACCTGGGCTCCAAAAGACACATACAAAAAATGCTCCTAGATAAATTATTTGTGACAACCCTAAACTGGATACAACTTAAATGTCAATCAATAGTTGGTTAGCTAAATAAAGCCTTCTGTATTCATGCAACGGAAAGTTACAGCAATGAACAGGAATGAACTGCTATACCCAACATGGATGAATCTTAGAAACATTATGTTTAATGGAGGAAACCAGAGATTAAAGTGTACATACTGGGCAGCCCCGGTGGCGCAGCGGTTTAGCGCCGCCTGCAGCCCAGGGCGTGATCCTGGAGACCGGGGATCGAGTCCCACGTCAGGCTCCCTGCATGGAGTTGGCTTCTCCCTCTGCCTGTGTCTCTGCCTCTCTCTCTCTCTCTCTCTATGAATAAATAAAATAAAATCTTTAAAAAAAGAAAAAGAAAAAAAGAAAGTGTACATACTACGTGAGTCCACTTATATGAAGTTCAGAACTGGACAAAACTATTCCAGAGCACGTTAGAGTTCACGACAGCAGTGAACCATAGAGGAGGCATGGGGGGATGACTGCAAGAGGAGAAGAATCTGAGAAACTCACTACCTTATTTCTTTATAGAGGTAGAAGTTAATGATTTGTGCTCATTTTTTATGTTAAAGATTTGTGCACTTTGGTGTGTGTATGGTACACTTTTATAAAAAGTTTGTTTAAAAAAAAAAAAGTTTGTTTATACAACAAAAAATCCAGAAAGATAATTTTATGGAATGAAGGTGAAATCTCCCTTCTTTCTCTATCTCATGCCCCAAAAGTGACCCTCAATTAAAAATTTGGTAGTTTTTTTCTCTATTCACATATAAGTATATATATATATACATATATATAAATAGATAATATGTAAAAGTATATAGTATGTATGTATATAATATATAATAGTACATATTACATGTTATATATTATATATACATATTTTGTACATACATATACGTATAACATGACATATAAACTTAAAAATATATTTAATAGTATATATTACATGTTACATATTATACACACATGGCATGGTTTATGTATTATATATATGACCCGTGTTACATGTATACATACATGTATAAATAACACATACACATATATGTATATAGGTATAATATACATTGTGTGTATTTTATATATATATAAATCTGGAGGGCAGGCATCTTGCTGTTCTGCAAATGCTTTTTTACCACTATGCGTATATCTTGAGGATGGTTCTAAGCAGAATAAACAACCCGCCTACCCTTTGTCCAGGCTGCACAGTGATCTATCCACTGCCTACACTGTACTTATTTCTCCATTGATGAACATTCAGGATGTTTCCTGTTAATGTGTAACCAGGAATAGTGTTGCAGCCAACATCTTTGGACATATTCATTTCCCGCATGTGTATCTTGGAAAGCAATAAATTTCCAGAACTGGAGTTTTTGATGGGTCAAAGGGTGTGTGCATTTTAAATTCTAGCAGCTGCTACTTAGAAGAAGGAGGAGGAGGAGGAGGAGGAGGAGGAGGAGGAGAATTTCAATGCTCAAAGAAAAGTAAGCTAGGAGATAAAAAAAAAGGGGGTGGGGAGTGTGGCAAGGCCAGTGAAGGGATGGGCCGATTGGTTCTATCTTCTTCCCTAGAGACTTTTGGATAATAATAATAAACACGGTTGAGTTTTGGATAATAAACTCAACACGGTGTTGGTGGTCCAGGTGAAACCAGGCTGGAAAAGATGGTGTTTAAGGACAGCGTAGCTCTGGCCACTTTGCAGAGTCCCCAGCCAGCATCCCCTAGTGCTGGGCCTGATGGGGAGGAGATTCCGGGAATGGGGAGCAGGTAGAGAGATGGGGGTGGACTTGAGGAGGAGAGGCAGGTAGCGGATTGGAAAGGGAAAGATGCGGTGCTCCCGGCTCTTCTCTGCTCATGACTTGCCCCACATGGTCACCAGGTAAGAGGCAGTCTCTTTCTCTTCCACTCCGGGTCCCCCTCCACGCACCCTCTAGGCTTTTTCTTTTCCCCAGCTGTCCCATCCGCCTTCCAGCTCTTCTCGGTTCCTCTGACTCAACAGTAGGGTGGGGCTACGGGTGGAGGTGCGAGCATCACCCGGATCCTCTCGACCTCGTCGGTGGTGACTGCCTTCCTGAGGCCTTCCTGAGGCTTCCTCTTCCAGGGGCAAAGAATCATCACCGACGTGTCTTCAATGACTGACAGGAACCCCTATTATATTAGCAATGTACTCAGACCCGGCAGACCGGGCCCAGAGCCGTCCTGCCGCGCTGATATAGCCCTTTGTTCTGGCATTGGAAGTTATGGTGCAAAGTCGCACGTGTGTGTGTGTGTGTGTGTGTGTGTGCGCGCGCGCGCGGGCGTGTGTTTAAAGTGCCACCTACATCTGGGGCTACTAATAGGTCAGACGGACATCTGGGGTACAGTCCAGTGAATAGGGGCAGTTTTTTTTTTTAAGATTTTATTTATTTATTCATGAGAGAGAGAGAGGCAGAGACACAGGCAGAGACACAGGCAGAGGGAGAAGCAGGCCCACGCAGGGAGCCTGACTTGGGACTCGATCCCGGGGCCTCCAGGATCACGCCCTGGGCTGAAGGCGGCGCTAAACCGCTGAGCCGCCCGGGCTACCCCAGGTGTTTTGTTTTAAAAGAGAAACAGGAGGCTCTAGGTCAAGTCCTGAGTCCGGCCCAACTAGAACGGAGAGCGGGTGTATGGGGACAGGGGTAGGGCTTAGAACAAGCAAACATTCAGGCGTCAAGGTGAGGACTCGGGTCCTGAGTCTGGGGGCTTTCTGGAGCCTTGCGGTGTTCTAGGGTCCAGGACAGCGCCGGGCAGGAGTCGGCTGGAGGAGTTTGCACAGGGAACCTTCTCGGTCCTGGGGCCCGCCGGCTCCTTCCTCGGCAGGCCTCTACGTGAACCTTCTCCGCCTCAGTGGGCGCAGAGCGATCCTCTCAGGGGGTCATCATGCGGGAGCCGAGCCAGAGTGGGCAGCTCCGAGGGGGAGGGGCACCGGCAGGGGGAGGAGCTTAGGGACCCTGGAGGCTGGAGGGCGGGGCTGGGCAGGTCTGAGACCCGGCGGTGACTCAGGAGGCCTTCAGGGATGCCGAGCCCGCAAGGAGTGGGTTCTCGCGGGGGCGTGGCCTCTCTGGAACACGCCCACTCGGGGGCGTGGCCCGGGGAGCTTGGAGACCTGAGAGACCCGCGGGCAGAGCGTGGAGAGGATGGGACTCTGGGATTCTGAGGCTCTGCAGAGCTTGGGCTGGTGGGGACCAGAGTGCTTTTCTTTACCCCCCTGCTGCAGACAGTGAGCCCTTTACGGCCGACACAAATATGGGCAGACACGCACAATAAGGGCTGCTCGCGGTGAATTTTTGAAGAGTGCTCGGCAAGATGTTGGACACCCTTGGCGTTACCCCAAGCCTCTGGGTGCCTCAGCCACACTGTACAGATGCCTTCGTGGGCAGCCGTGGGCAGAGAGCTGCACATTCCCTGGCCCAGCTCCGGGCTGGGGAGAGAGGATTGGAGATGGGGGACCCAAGGGTGAGGTGTTCCAGATCCCTGGTACCCAGCTTTCCTGGGGTTTCTTGCTGCCCCTCCTCCTGCCCCGTTGGTTTCTCTGTCGCTGGGAGTAAAGTTTTCAGCTGGGTATGACGAGCTCATATAACGCAAAGGTCTTTGATAAAAGGCCTTGGAGAGGTGTGGCCACCTGTCCCCCCTTCCCCATCCAGGGCCAGGGCTGTTGTGAGCGAAGAAATCCCACACGTGGACATAGAGGGACAAGCGGGCCGATGGAACAGAGCTAGACCCCCAAACACCTGGGCATTTAGTGACAACTGGGACATCTCAGCCTCTGACGAAAGATGGAGCTTTTTAACATATGGTGTTCAGACAACCAGATAGGCATTTGGAGAGAAAACGAAATTATATATAGATCTAAGATTGTAGTGGTGATGGTTGCAAAACTTTGTGAATATTTTGAAAACTGGAGAATTGTACCCATTAAAGGGTGAATCTTATGGTATGTGAATTATATCTCGATAAAAATAATTTTTCAAATAGAGACTCCCCCCCAACCACGTGTATCTATGGCTGCAACTTTACTTTGAAATGCACTGAAAAGTTAGATGAACTAAAGGATGGATAGAGAGGTGCATAGAGTAGATGGAAATATGATAAGACAAAAATGGTAAAGTGTTAGAATCTAAGTGGCAGACACGTGGGTGTTCACTGTACACTTCTTTTGCTTTCCTGTATGTTTGAAAAATCTTCATAATAAAATGCTGGGAGAAATTCAGGGACAATGAAATCAAATTTATAAACAAAACTACTTAAGCAGATTTAGAAATTGGTTAAGAAAATAATCCCATAAACAAAGTAAAAACATGACAATCTCAGAGAAAATATTTACAACTTACATCACATACAATGTTTATCTCCTTAATATATAAGAAAAAAACCCCAAAACCCAATGTTTTCAAATGTGCAAAAGAAATGAACAGATGAGGGGCACCTGGGTGGCTCAGTGGTTGAGCATCTGCCTTTGGCTCAGGTCATGATCCTGGGGTCCCGGGATCAAGTCCCACAACAGGTTCCCTGCAGGGAGCCTGCTTCTCCCTCTACCTGTGTCTCTGCCTTTCTCTCTGTGTCTCTCTTGAATAAATAAATACAATAAAAAAATAAATGAACAGACGGTTCACAGAAAAACAGGTATGAATAGTCCTTAATTATATGGAAAGATGGTCAGCTTTGCTCATAATAAGAACAATGCCAATTGAAACTCCTCTGAAGTAGCCTTTCTCCCTTATAAAACTAGCAAAATCTCATAAGCTGCAAAACACACTCTCATGCATTGCTGATGGGGCATGCCAAATGATAACCCTTCTGGGACAAATTCGACAGTAGCTCACTAACAAAACAACATATACATTTGCTCTCCCACTTGGCAATGCCCCTTTAGGAACATACCACGAAGACCCACCTATCCAGCGATGGGGATGAGAGTGCATTTGAGCTGGGTACCTTCGAAGAACAGAAAGGAGACCCAGCATCTCTGGAACAGGTGGGGCTATTTTTAACTTTTTATTTTGAAGAATAGTATCCATGTACTATTCATCTAGATTCACTGCTCATTAATATTTGCTTAACTTGCTTTTATCTCTCTCCATACCTGTCTGATGATGATGATGATGATGATGATGATGATGATGATGAATGGCTCATTTGAAAGTAATTTTAAACATCATAAGCCTTTACCTCTAAATGCTTTAGTGAGTAATTCCTAAGAACAAAAACATTATCCTTTTTTTTTTTAAAGATTTAATTTATTTATTCATGAGAGACACAGAGAGAGAGACAGAATCATAGGTAGAGGGAAAAGCAGACTCCACACGGGAGCCCCATGGGGTACTCAATCCCAGGACCCTGGGATCGTGCTCTGAGCCGAAGGCAGATGATCAATCACTGAGCCACCCAGGCATCCCACAAAGACATTATCCTAAAGACAACAAGACAGTTATGGGATTTTGGAAATTTATCATGGGCATGAACTGTTTTTTTTTTTTTTTTAAGATGTTATTTTTTTTTTAGATTTTTTTTCTTTTTATTTGAGAGAGAGAACAAACACAAGTGGGAGGCAGAGGGAGAGGGAGAAGCAGACTGCCCACTGAACAGGGATCTTGATGTGGGGCTCAATACCAGAACTCTGGGCCCTGACCTGAGTTGAAGGCAGGCGCTTAACCCACTAAGCCACCCAGGTGCCCCTAAGATTTTATTTTTTAAATAATGTCTACATCCAACGTGGGGCTCAAACCTGCAACCCTGAGATCAAGAGTCACAGGCTCCACCAACTGAGCCAACCAGGTCCCAAGACACATACTATTTTTAGTACACAGTCTATAATAAAAAATTTCCAAGTGTAAAAAAAAAATTTCCAAGTGTCACAAAAATGTCTTTTTTAGTCTCATTTTTCCTGTCCAGGTTTCAATCCAGGATCACACATTACATCTAGTTGTCCCGTTTCTTTAGTCTCCTTTAATCTGTACCACTTCTCATCGTTCCTTTGTGCTCCGTGACATGAAGATCTTTGAAGCAGAACTGTTTTGAAGTTGAAAAACACTGTGAATTTTGTGGAATTGGGGTTTTATTATTGGACTGAGATCTTATGCAATTGTGGATGATGGTGGGAAAAGGTCTAGAGAGGGGAGTTGAGGGAGAGGTGGAAAATCACCAACCAACCCTCTTGAAGCACTGGTGCAGGTGGACAAGTCAGAGCTTTCAGGAAAATCTGGGAAGCTGGTATATCCAACTGCCAGAGTAGGATCTCAAAGGACAACCGGTGTGAGGAAGTATCTGGAAGGCTGTTGCCTCTGCATCCAATAGTGGGCCTGGGATTACTGTTGGTTAGCAGGGCAGAAAGTTGAGATGAACAGAGTGTGAGGAAAACAGGTCACAAAGCCTGTGCTTTTGTCTGTCCATCTGTCCGTCTCTCTCACTGCAATGGAGAGCAAGAGTGAGCTGGAACCCACTGGCACAGCCATATTTGTGTCTAGCCATGTCTGAATGGAATCAACCACCCAGAACCAGTGACCAAGCTTCATGTCTTCCTTTGAGTTTTCATGTGGTTTTCTCTGTAGTCTGAACCATAAGGGAGAAAGGGATTCTGAGAAAAGCAGGCGCAGCTCAGCCCCGTTGACACAGCACAAAATCACCAGAGAAGTGTGACTTGTTTTCTCGATTCCCTAGAAGAGCTTCTGTGAGATTGGTTGTTGGTTAAGTGTCTGGAAGATTTCACCAGTGAGACCATCCGGGCCTGGATTTGTGTGGGGAAGTTAATTTGGGGTTAAATTTCCTTAATAGATATAGGACAATTCAGATTTCCTATTTTTCCTTGGGTCAGTTGTGGTTAAGTTTTACTTTTCAAAGAATTTATCAAAAAAATAAAAAAAAAAAAAAACAAAGAATTTATCCACTTCATCTGAATTTTCAAATGCAGTGGTTCCTAATATCATCTTTATTACTTTTCCCATGCTTGTAGGATCTTTAATGATGTCTCATTTTGATTCTTTTTTTATTTTTTAGATTTTATTTATTTATTCATGAGAGACACACAGAGAGGTAGAGACGTAGGCAGAGGGAGAAGCAGGCTCCCCCCAGGAAGCCTGATGCAGGACCTGATCCTAGGACCCTGGGATCGAGACCTGAGCCAAAGGCAGACGCTCAACCACTGAGCCACCCAGGTGCCCCCTCATTTTGATTCTTGATATTGATAATCTGTTTTTTCTCTTTTTCTTCTTCATTGCCCCTAATAGGGATTTATTGAGTATATTAACCTTATATTTATTCATTTTAAAGATTTTTTTCTTAAATGTTTAAGTAATTTCTACACCCCGCACAGGGCTTGAACTCACAACCTTGAGATCAAGAATCCCACACTTCACCAACTAAGTCAGCCAGGTTCCCTAACCTTTTATTTTATTTTATTTTATTTTATTTTGCCCTGACCTTTTAAATAAATGACTTTGCCTTGCTGATTTTTATATTGTATGTTTTCTATTTCACTGATTTCTGCTCCTATCTATATTACTTTATATTCTACTTTGTTTTTAATTTGTTGTTCTTTATCTACCTCCTTAGATATTGGTTTTTTAAGTTTTACTTTTCTAATGCACACATAAAAGATGATTTCCCTCTAAACATAATGTTTACGACATCTAGAAGTTTTGCTGTGTTGCATGTTACCTTCACTCATTTAAAAATGATTTTTTACTTCTTCTTGACTCATGAGCCATTTAGAAGTATGCTGCTTAACATCCAAACGTGCAGATATTTTAGTTATGTAAGTATTGTAGTGCTCAGATTTATTTATTTATTTTAAAGATTTTATTTATTTATTTATTTATTTATTTATTTATTTATTTATTTGAGAGAGAGAGGGAGAACTTGAGCAGGGGAGAGGGGACAGAGGGAGAGGGAGAAGGAGACACCCTGCTGAGTAGGGAGCCTGATGTGGGGCTCAATCCCAGGATCCCAGGATCATGACCTGAACCAAAGGCAGTTACTTAACTGGCTGAGCCACCCAAGCACCCCTGCAGTGCTCTGACTTAATTCAAAAGCGACTGGTGAACAAGTCTTGGCAAGGATATGGAGAAAAAAATGAACCTTCTTGCACTGTTGGTGGGAATGCAAATTGCTTTAGCCACTGTAAAAGACACTATGGAGGGCCTTCAAAAAATTAAAAATAGAACTACCCTATGATCCAGTAATCACACTACTGGGTATTTACCCAAAGAACATGAAAACACTAACTTGAAGGGATACATGCACCTCTGTGCTTATTGTAGGATTATTTACAGTAGCCAAGATATTGGAAGCAGCTCGTGTCCATTGATAGATGAATGGAAAAAGAAGACATGATATATATTTTTTCCAGCCATAAAAATAATGAAATCTTGCCATTTGCAGCAACATGAACAGAGATCTAGAGAGTATTATGCTAAGCAAAATAAGCCAGCCAGAGAAAGACAAATACCATATGATCTTACTCATGTGTGGAATTTAAGAAACAAAATAAAGGAACAAAGGAGGGGGGGGGAGAGAAACCAAAAAACAGACTCCTCTATAGAGAACAAACTGAAGATTACCAGAGGGGAGGTGGGTGGGAGGATGTGTGAAATAGGAAGGGGATTAAGAGTACACTTCTCATGATGAGCACTGAGCAATGTATAGAATTGTTGAATCACTATATTGTACATCTGAAATTAATATAACACTGTATGTTAAAATACTGGAATTAAAATAAAAATTTTAAAGTGATTGAAGAATATCTTCTTATATATGAAATTCTTATACATGAAATATAATTTTCATCCCTTGAAATTTTTCTTTCATTTTTCCAAAGGTTTATTTATTCATCTTAGGGATGGTAGGGGCAGATGGAGAGGGAGAGAGAGAATCCCAACTAGACACCCCGCTGAGTGTGGAGCCCAATGCAGGGCTCAATTCGAAGACCCTGAGATCATGACCTGAGCTGAAATCAAGAGTCAGAGACTGGGACGCCTGGGTGGCTCAGCAGTTGAGGATCCGCCTTCAGCTCAGGGCATGATCCTGGGGTCCCAGAATCAAGTCCCACATCAGGCTCCCTGCAAGGAGCCTGCTTCTCCTCCTTGCAGTGTCTCTGCTTCTATCTCTGTGTCTCTCATGAATAAGTAAATAAAATCTTTAAAAAAAAAAAACTGTTGGACACCCAACTGACTGAGCCACTCAGGCACCCCTCAATTTTATTTTTCTAAGATTATTTTTAAGTAATCTCTACACCCAACATGGGGCTATCAAGAAGAACTGACAAGGCATTTACCAAAAGGCAAAAAATACAATTTGAAGAGACAGAGTGAGCATCAGAAGCATGATGCTCTGTGAGACATGGCAGGGATGTTGGAATTATCAGACCAGGAATTTGAAACAACTATGATTCATATGCTAAGGGCTGTAATAGATAAAGTAGACAGAATGCAAGAACAGATGGGCAATGTCAGCAGAAAGATGGAAATCCTAAGAAAAAAATCCAAAAAGAAATGTCTGAGGTGTTGTGGGGAGAAGAAGCCTTCTAGTCCTGTGATTAGCGAGGCTGCATCACTAGACTGTGAACTTCACAAGTGTTTTTACTTTTTTTTTCTTCCTCTTAAGTCAGGGTGGACAGCTGGGATGGGCTGGAGTTGGGTTTTTCCCTCCCCCCAGGTGGGTTAGGCTCTCCTTAACTAGTTTCTCCTCAGGGTGAGCCTCATTAAGAACAGAGTGCTCTGCTGAATTTCAAAAATGGTCCTTTTTCTCCTCTTCCTGCCAGAAGCACAAGTGGATTTTTCTCTAATATTTACTCTGGGAACTTGGCTTGAGCTCCTGGAGGTAAATCTCTTAAAATTGTGGGGTTTGGGATGCCTGGGTGGCTCAGCGGTTAAGTGTCTGCCTTTGGCTCAGGTGGTGATCCCAGGGTCTGGAATCGAGGTCTGCATCAGGCTCCCCGCAGTAAGCCTGCTTCTCCCTTTGCCTGTGTCTCTGCCTCTGTGTGTCTCTCATAAGTCAATCAATCAGTCAATCAATCAATCAACCAAAAAATAAAATTATGGGGTTCTCCAGTGACTGGATCCCTCCTGGATTTTTTAACTCTCAGAATAGTCCACTCTGAGCCTCCAGCAACCCATCAATTACTGTTCTGGTTTTCCTGCCCCAGCACTGGTTTCCCCAGGGGTTTCTGCTCAGGAGTCTGCCCTGATAAGTTATTCTCTGTATTTGCCCGTCAGTCTCTCCAGTCATGGGGGCAGTGGTTTGCCCTATGTCCTCAATTCTCTTAAGGATTCTAGCAGAGTGGTCGACTTTTTAGTCTGTTCAGCTTTTCATTTGGTGTTAAGAGGGAGTGGTGACTTCCAAGTTCCTCACTTGTGAAACTGCAAAACAGAAACCGCCTTAAAGGGCTCCATTTACTTGAAAAAAGAAAGTGTAGGGGATCCCTGGGTGGCTCAGAGGTTTAGCGCCTGCCTTTGGCCCAGGGCACGATCCTGGAGTCCCGGGATCGAGTCCCACATCGGGCTCCCGGCATGGAGCCTGTTTCTCCCTCCTCCTGTGTCTCTGCCTCTCTCTCTCTCTCTCTGTCTATCATAAATAAGTAAATTTAAAAAAAAAAGAAAGTGTATTTTGCAGTTGTTGGATGTAGTGTTCTATATGTGTCAATTAGTTCAAGTTGATTAACTGCATAATTCAAACCTATATTTTTTCTGATTTTTTTGGACCGTCCTATCAGTTACTACATGAAGCATGTTAAAATATCCAACTATGATTGGGAATTTGTCTACTTCTCCTTTTAGTTCTGTCAACTTTTGCTTTATGCTTTTAAGATACATTATTAGATGCATGCAGGTTTAAGATTATTATATGTTCCTAATCATTTTAAATTATGAACTGTCCCTCCTAACTCCTAATACTTTTATCTAAAGTCTACTTTGTCTGATATTAATACAGCCACACCAGCTTTCTTTCTTCTACTTAGTATTTGCATTGTACTTATTTTCCCTTTCTTTTACTCTAAATCCATCTGTGATTTTATATTTAAGGTAAAAAGAATAAAGGTGCCTGGCTGCTGGCTCAATCAGTGAAGCGAGCAACTCTTGATCTCAGGGTTGTGAGTTTGAGCCCCATGTTGGGTGTAACTAGTAATTCAAAATATTGAACTTTCTTACTATAGATATTACTTAAAAATAAAATCTTAAAAAAAAAAAAAAAAAGGATGCTTGGGTGACTCAGTGGTTGAGCGTCTGCCTTGGCTCAGGTCATGATCTCAGGGTCCTGGAGTTGAGTCCTGCATCAGGCTCCCCTCAGGGAGCCTGCTTCTCCCTCTGCCTATGTCTCTGCCTTTCTGTGTCTCTCATGAATAAACAAAATATTTTTTTAAAATCTAAAAAATATGTATTAAGATCTTGTTTTTCATCCAGTTTGGCAATGTTTTCCTTTTCTTGGAGTGTTAGTTTTCATTTACATTTAATATATTTAGATTACTATTAATTATCTATCGCTGTGTAACAAATCACCCCAAAATTATAGGCTTAAATCAAGAACAATAATTTATTATCTCTAGTTTCTCTGAATTCAGAACTCCTGGGTGGCTCATCTGCATGACTCAGAATTCTCTTGCCAACACTTGTTATTAACTGTCCTTTTAATTCTAGCCATTCTAGGGGATTGAGATGATATCTCATTGTGGTATTGACTTGCAGTTTTCCAGTGACTAATGATTTTGAGTGCCTCATCACGGGCCTGTTGGACACTTGCATACCTTTTTTGAGAAATGTCTACTCAGATCCTTTGCCCATTTTAAAATTGGGTCCTCTTTTTATTATTGAATTTTAAGAGCTCTTTATATATTGTAAATACAAGTCTCTCATCAGATCTATGATTTGCAAATATTTTCTTTTAATCTGTGTGTTCTTTTCACTTTCTTTATGCTATGCTTTGAAGCACAAATCTTTTTAATTTTAATGAAGTCCAGTTTATCTATTTTTCCCTTTGTTTACTTTCATTTCTAAGGCTGTTACTACTGACATAGAATTCTAGGGTAACAATTTCTTTTTCCTTTTGGTGCTTTAAGCATGTTATTCCATTGTCTTTTGGCATCTGTTATGGATTGAATTGTGCCTCCCGCCAAAAAACCCTCCAGACATGTTGAAGTTTAATTCCCAGGATCTCAGAATGAGACCTTATCGGGAAATAGTGTTGTGGATGTAATAAGTTAAGATGAGGTCATACTGAAATAAGGTGCACCTCTAATCCATTATGACTAGTGTCCTTATTACGATGGCCATGTGAAGTCGAGACAAAGGGAGAAGGCCAGCTGAACACGAAGGGGATCCCTGGGTGCTCAGTGGTTCAGCACCTGCCTTTGGCTCAGGGCATGATCCTGGAGTCCTGGGATCGAGTCCCACATCGGGCTCCCGGCATGGAGCCTGCTTCTCCCTCTGCCTGTGTCTCTGCCTCTCTCTCTCTCTCTCTTTCTATGTCTCTCATGAATAAATAAATTAAGTCTTTTTAAAAATTGCTTTTTAAAAAATTGCTTCTCTTTTCTCTCTGGAAGCTACTCCAATTATACACATGATAGATCATCTAACAGTGTCCACATCACTTGAGCATCTCTTATGTTTTTTCTCTCCTATTCTTTTGTTTTAGAGCTTCATTGTGGATAATCCCTATTGACCTGTATTTTTATTAAAGATTTTTTTATTTATATGAGAGACACAAAGAGAGAGGCAGAGACATAGGCAGAGGGATAAGAAGGCTCGCTATGGGGAGCCCAATTCAGGACTCGATCCCAGAACCCCAGGATCATAACCTGAGCCAAAGGCAGATGCTCAAGCACTGAGCCACCCAGTGCCCCCCTATTGACCTGTCTTCAAGTTCACTGTCCTTCCTTTCTGTTACCAGTAGTCTCCTGTTGAATCTAATGAATGAATTATTTTAAAATCAACATTATAGGAGCCCCTGAGTGGTTCAGTCAGTTAAGGTTCTGACTTGGTTTCTGCTCATGTCATGATCTCAGGGTTGTGAGATCGAGCCCTGTGTCAAGCTCCGCGCTCAGTGTGGAATCTGCTTGGGGTTCTTTCACCCTCTCCTTCCCCCTCTTCCTCTCCCCCTGTTCGTCGTCTCCCCCCTCTCTAAAATAAATAAATAATATCTTTAAAATAAAATCAACATTACAGACATAATTTATATATAATAAAATCTCACACTACATGTATATGGTTCATTGGGTTCTGAAAAATAATACACTTGTATGATCACCATACAAATCAAGGTTTAGAACATTTTTATTATTCTAGGAGGTCCTTTGTTCTTTCCAGCCAAATTTCCTTAACTCCTCCAGGCGATCACAGATCTGGTTTATGTTATGATTTATTAGCTTTGCATGGACTAGAATTTCATCTAAGTGAAATGGTATTGTTTGTACCCTTTTGGGGTTTGGCTTCTTTCTTTGGTGGTTTTGAATTCACCAGTGTTGTTATCTGGATGTAGCCTATTCCTTTTTATTGATGAGTGGTATCCATTGTATGACCATACTGTGATTTGTTTCTGATTACCTATTAATGAACATTTGGATTATTTCCAGTTCTTTTGATATTATGAGTAAATCTTCCATGAACATTTGTGTAAAGTTCCTTGTAAACATATGCTCTCATTTTTCTTGGGTAAATACCCAAGAGGAATTTCTCAGTCATCAGGTAAAAATATGTTCAACCTGAAAACAAACTGTCAACTTGTTTTCCAAAGCGAGGCACAATTTTATGTTCTTTTAACAATACGTGAGTGTTCCAGGTACTCTACATTTTTTTGCCAATGTCTAGTGTTGTCAGTCTCGTAAAATTTTAGCCTTCCTAGAAGATGTGTAGCGATATAACTTTGTGGTATTAATTTGAATTTCTCTGATGATTATAGATGTTGAATATCTTTGTGTGTCTGTTGGCCTTTCGTATATTTTCTTTTTGGAAGTGTTAACACTTGAGGTTAGATTTTTTGAACCTTGAAGGTTCACTTGAAGGTTAGATTTTTAAAATCTTTTTATTTATTTATTTTTTTAAATCTTTTTATTATTGGAGCTCCTGGCTGGTTTAGTTGGTGGAACATGCAACTCTTGATCTCAAAGTCATGAGTTCAAGCCCCACCTTGGGTGCAGAGACTACTTAAATAAATAAATTTAAAAAATCTTTTTATTATGGAGGTGTACAGATGATTTATGTATTCTGGATTCAGCTTCTCCGGCAGAAATACATATTGCAAATATTTCCTACCAGGTTCTGGCTTAGATGATTATTTCCTTAATTATGTCTTTTGAAGAACTGATTTTTAAATTTTTAAAAAGGATTTTATTTGGGGATCCCTGGTTGGCCCGGTGGTTTAGCACCTGCCTTCGGCTCAGGGCATGATCCTGGAGTCCAGGAATCCAGTCCCACATCGGGCTCACTGCACGGAGCCTGCTTCTCCCTCTGCCTGTGTCTCTGCCTCTCTCTCTTTCTCTGTGTCTCTTATGAATAAATAAATAAAATCTTTAAAAAATAAAAATAAAAAGATTTTATTTATTTGAGGGGCAGCCCGGGTGGCTCAGCGGTTTAACACCGCCTTCGGCCCAGGGCCTGATCCTGGAGACCTGGGATCGAGTCCCACGTCGGACTCCCTGCATGGAGCCTGCTTCTCCCTCTGCCTGTGTCTCTGCCTCTGTGTGTGTGTGTGTGTCTCTCATGAATAAATAAATAAATAAATAAATAAATAATCTTTAAACAAAAAGATTTTATTTATTTGAGACAGAGAGAAAACACAAAAGTAGGGGGAGGGGCAGAGGGAGAGAGAGAGGCAAATTCCTCGATGAGCAGGGAGCCCAACATAGAGCTCGATCCCAGGACCCTGGGATTATGACCTGAGCTGAAGGCAGCCACTTAACTGACTTAATTATCCAGGCACCCCCAGAAGTTTTTAACTTTGATGAAATTCCACTTATCTTCGTTTTTCTTTTTTTTTTTAAGTTTATATATATATATATATTTTTTTAAGTTTATATTTTTTAGTAATCTCTACATCTAACACAATGCTTGAACCCATGACCTCAAGATCAAGAGTCACATACTGTTCCGGCTGAGCCAGCCAGGCATCCCCTCCTCTTTTTTCTTTTGTGGCTAGTGATTTTAGTGTGCTGTCTAAAATATCTTTGCCTATCTTGTTTTAAAATAAAATCTTAGGGGAGCCCGGGTGGCTCAGTGGTAGAGCATCTGCCTTCAGTTCAGGGTGTGATCCCAGGGTCCTGGGATTGAGTCTCCCATCAGGCTCCCTGCAGGAAGCCTGCTTCTCCCTCTGCCTATGTCTCTGCCTTTCTCTGAGTCTCTCATGAATATAATTAATTAATGAATTAATTAATTAAAATGTTTAAAAATGAATAAATAAAATAAAATTATCTTTGCCTACCCCAAGTTCATGAAGATTTTCCCCAGTGTTTTCTTCTAGAATTTTTATGGTCTTGGCCTTTATACTTAGGTCTATGATTCATTTGAGTTAATTACTGTATGCTGTGTGAGCCAGGTTCAGTTTTGTTCATGTACATATCCAGTTGTTTCAGCACCATTTATTGAAAAGATTATCTTTACCTCCTGTCAATCATACTGACATATATTTAGAAAATCAACTTTGGGTTTGTGTTGGGCTCTTTATTCTGTTTGTGTGATATATATCCTTACACCAATACCATCTTGAATACTGTAACTTTATAGGAAGTCTTGAAATCAAGTAGTAAAGCTCTCCATCTCTGATTTTTTAAAAATATTTTATCTATCTATCTATCTATCTATCTATCTATCTATCTATCTATCTATTTATCTAAGAGAAATCAAGCACAAGCAGGAGGAAGGGCAGAGGGAGAGGGAGAGCCAGACTCCCCACTGAGCAGATGTGGAAGCCTAATGTGGGGCTTGATCCCAGGACCCTGGGATCATGACCTGAGCTGAAGGCAAAGACTTAACCAACTGAGCCATCCAGGTACCCCTATTTTTTTTTTTTTTGTAAGTAATCTCTACACCCAGCATGGGGCCCAAATCTACAACCCTGAGATCAGGAGTCATATGCTCTACTGACTGAGCCAGTCAGATGCTCCATCTCTAATATTTTAAGTCCTTGAATTTATATATAAAATTTAGAATCAGTTTGTAGTTTTCCCTAAGAAGATTCTGGGCTTTTGTTTGGGTTCATTTCTAGGCCCTTTATTCTGTATCTGATCTATTTTTTCTGTCTTTTTAGCAATAACACACTGTTTGATTATTGCAGTAGCAAAATAAATCTTGAAATCAGATAGTGTTAGCTTTGCAACTTTGTTGTTTTTTGAAGTTGTCTTAACCATTCATGGTCCTTTGTGTTTTCATGTGAATTTGAGAATTTCTACATTTGTCAATTTCTACAAAAAAAAAAAAGATAGCTGGGATTTTTATTGGGGTTGCATTGAATCTGTAGATAGATTTTAGGAGAATTGACAACAATATGAGCTTCCAATTCATGAATATAATCTAGCTGTCCATTTATTTAGGTTTTCATTAAATTCTTTCATTAATGTTTTATAGTTTTCAATGCCCACATCCTACATGTATTCTGTTATCTTTACATGTAAGTATTTTATGTTTTGTGACACTGTTATAAATGATAATTTTAAACGTTATTTTACAATTGTTAGTAGTATCTAAAAATCCAATTAATTTCCTGCATTTACCTTGTATCTTGCAACCTTGTTAAAATAATTTATTAGTGCCAGTACTTTATTATTTTTTTGCTAGAATACTTAGGATTTTCTATCTACATAATCGTATCACCACAAATGGAATTTTACTTCCTCTTTTCCTATCTGTTACCTTTTATTTCCTTTTTCCTGCCTTATTGCCCTGGCCAGGATCTCTATTACAATATTTAATAAAAGTGTGACAGCAGACATCCTTATCGTTTGTTTTTTTTTTTAGACATCCTTATCCTATTCCTGATCCTAGAGGGAGAGTGTTCAGTCTTTCACCAGTAAGCAAAATATTAGTGTAGCTCTTTGTAGATACCTTTGTTAAGTTAAGGAGATTTCATTGTATTTCTAGTTTTCTGGGAATTTTTACTGTGAATGTGTGTTGAATTATGTCACATTGTTGTCATTTATTGAGATGATGTGGTTTCTCTCCAAAATTCTATTAATGTGACTAATTTCATTGATAGTTTTATGATGGTTAAATCCACTTTGCAGTCTGGAATAAACCCCAATGGTCATGAAATGTTCCTCCTTTTTATATGTTGCTGTGGTAGATTTGTTAATATTTTGTTAAGGATTTTCGTATCTTTATTCATGGGGGACATTGGTTCTACTTTTCTTTTATTGTAATGCTTTTGTCTGATTTTGATTTCAAGATAATGTTGATCCCATAAAATGAATTGGTAAGCACTTTCTCCTCCTCTGTTCTGAAAGAGTTTATGTAAAATTGACATTACATCTTACTGAAATGTTTGGTAGGATTCAACTGTGAAGCTTTTTGGCTCTCATACCTTCTTTGTGGAAAGGTTTTTTTTTTTTTTATAAATGTTTATTTATTTATGATAGTCTCACAGAGAAAGAGAGAGGCAGAGACACAGGCAGAGGGAGAAGCAGGCTCCATGCACCGGGAGCCCGACGTGGGATTCGATCCCGGGTCTCCAGGATCGCGCCCTGGGCCAAAGGCAGGCGCCAAACCGCTGCGCCACCCAGGGATCCCTGTGGAAAGGTTTTTAACTATTAATTGATTTCTTTAATAGTTCTAATGTTATTGAGATATCCTATTTCTTCTGTGTCAATTTTGGTAATTTGCATTTTTCAAGGAATTTGTCCACTTCAACTAACTTGTCAAATTATTGGCATAATATTGTTCATACTATTCTTTTTCAATTCTTTTAATTTCTTTGGGAAATGCAGTGATGTCCTTTCTTCCATCTTTGAATTTAGAAAATTTTATCATTATTTTCTTGATTTGATCTAATGAGAAATCTATCAATTTTGTTAACTTTTTTCAAAGAACCAACTTTTTTTAAAAACTGAGTTTCCTTGTTTTTGGTCAATCTCCTATATCATTGGGATCCATTCTTTATTCTTTCCTTCTATTTATTTTGGGTTTAATTTACTCTTCTTTTCCTAGCTTCTTACATAAGTGGAAGCTTAGATCATTGATTTTAAACCTTTCTTCTTTTCTTTTCTTTTTTTTTAATTAATTAATTAATTTATTTATTTATGATAGTCACAGAGAGAGAAAGAGGCAGAGACACAGGCAGAGGGAGAAGCAGGCTCCATGCACTGGGAGCCCAATGTGGAATTCGATCCCGGTCTCCAGGATCGCGCCCTGGGCCAAAGGCAGGCGCCAAACCGCTGCGCCACCCAGGGATCCCTCTTTTCTTATTTTTTTAAAGATTATTTATTTATTTATTTATTTATTTATTTATTTATTTATTTATTTATTTATGAGAGACACGGCGGGGCGGGGTGGGGGTGGGGAGAGGCACAGGGAGAAGCAGACTCCATGCAGGGAGCCTGACGTGGGACTCGATCCCGGGACTCCAGGATCATGCCCTGGGCTGAAGGCAGGCGCTCAACCACTGAGCCACCTAGGGATCCCCCCTTATTTTATTTTTTAAAAGAATTTATTTATTTATTTGGGAGAGAGCATGTGTGAGCAGGCATGAGTCGAGGGAGGGGCAGAGGGAGAAAGAGAGAATCAGACTCCCTGTTGAGCAGGGAGTCCAATGCAGGGTTCAATCCTAGGATACTGGGATCATGACCTGAGCCAAAGGCAGATGCTTAACTAAGTGAATCACCCAGGCACCCCTAAACCCTTCTTCTTTTCTAATATAAACATTCAAATATATAATTTTGAGTTAATTTTTATATGTAACCTTTATATTTAGAATGTGCTTCCTATAGGCTGCATACAGTTCAAAACAGATAGTCCAGCTTGGCAATATTTGTCTTGTAATTGGGTGTTTCCATAATTTAGGTTCAATGTGATTATTGGTTTGGTAAGGTGTAAATCTGTCATCTTGATTTTTTTTAATATATCTTATGAAGTATTTGTTCTCCTTTCCACCTTTCTTTTGGACTGAGTATTCTCTATGATTCTAATTTATCTTCTTTTAGGTTTATTAGCTCTAGCTCTCTTTTTCCCATTCTTTTAGTGTTTGCTTAGTTTATGTTATAGCATTAACCTATCACAGACTATGTTCAGTGACCTACTAACACTCACATATGGCCTAAGAACCTTGCAACAGGACCTTTGCATGTCTCCCCTTCTGACATTTGTGCTGTTGTCATGCATTTTACTGTTACATATTTTATATACTCCATAACATTGTAATTAATTTTGCTTACACAATCAATTGCCTTTTAAAGAGATTTGAATAATAATAATAATAATAATAATAACCCAGCTTGTGTACTTACCCACCATTTCTGGTGGTTACTAAATAGTTACCATTTCTAGTGTTTCTCATTCCTTCGTGTAGATCCAGATTTCCATCTGGTATCTTTTTCCTTCTGCTTGAAGGGCTTTCTGTAACATTTCCTGTTTTGCGGGTCTGCTGGTGATAAATTCTTTAAGCTTTGGAATGTCAAGAAAAGTCTTTTTTGCCTTCAGTTTCTTAAAGCTTTTAAAATTTTTTAAAGATTTATTTATTTATTTATCATAGACACAGAGAGAGAGGCAGAGACACAGGAGGAGGGAGAAGCAGGCTCCATACCGGGAGCCCGATGTGGGACTCAATCCCGGGACTCCAGGATCGCGCCCTGGGCCAAAGGCAGGCGCTAAACTGCCGAGCCACCCAGGGATACCCAAAGCTTTTAAATTTTTAAAAATTGTGGTAAAATAGAACACAAATGGACCATCCTAACCATTTTTAATGCACATTTCATGAGCATTAAATACATTCATATTGCTGTGCAACCTTCACCACCATCCAACTCTAGAACTTTTTTGTGAGTACAAACGGAAACTCTGTGCTCGTTAAACACCAACTCCCCATTTCTTCCTACCCTCAGATCCTGAAAAGCACTATTCTGTTTTCTCTATCAATTTGACTATTCTATATACCACATCTAAAGGGAATCATACAGTATTTGTCCTTTTGTGTCTGGCTTATTTCACTTAGCATTATGTCTTTAAAGTTCATTCGTTTTGTGGCATGTATCATAATTTTCTTCCTTTTGAAGGCCGAATAATATATCATTGTATGGATGTACCACATTTTGGTTACCCATTCATCTGTCAGTGGATACCTGGACTGCTTCCACCTTTTTGTCCATTGTGAATAGTGCTGCTATGAACATTGGTGTACGAGTACTGTGTGAGCCCCTTAATTCTTTGGGAGCACATAGCTAGAAGTGAAAATGCTGGATCTCTTGGTAATTCTATGTTTAACCTCACAAGGAACTCCCATACTGATTTCCATAGTGGCTGCACCATTTTGAATTCCCACCACAATGCACATGAGTTCCGATTTCTCCACATCCTTACTGACACTTGTTATTTTCCTTTTTTTGTTCTTAATTAATAGCCATCCTAATGAAAGTGAAGTGGTTATATCATTGTGCTTTTGATTTGCATTTCCCTGATGAGCTTTTTTTAATGGGCTTATTGGCCATTTATATGTCTTCCTTGGAAGAATGTCTTTTTGTTTGTTTGTTTAAACAGATTGCTTTGCTAGAACAAATACAATTTTTTTTGGAGAAATATCTTTTAAAGTTGGGCAGCCTGGTGGCTCAGCGGTTTAGCGCTGCCTTCGGCCCAGGGTATGATCCTGGAGACTCGGGATCAAGTCCCATGTCTGGCTCCCTGCATGGAGCCCACTTCTCCCTCTGCCTGTGTCTCTGCCTTTGTCTCTTTCTCTCTCTCTCTCTGTGTGTGTGTGTGTATGTGTGTGTGTGTCTCATGAATAAATAAATAAAATCTTTAAAAAAAGAAATATCTTTTAAAGTCCCTTGCCCATTTTTTAATCAGGTTATCAGTTATTTTGTTTTTGAATAATAGGCGTGTGTGTTTGTGTGTGTGTGTGTGTGTGTGTGTGTGTGTGTGTTTATGTAGACTCCAAGCCCAGTGTGGAGCCCAGTGCAGGGTTTGAACTCACAATCTTGAGATCAAGACCCAAGTGGAGATCAAGAGTCAAGTGCTTAACTGATTGAGCCACTCAGGCGCCCCAAGGAGTTCTTTTTATATTCTGGATATGACTCCCCCTCTCACATGAATCATTTGCGAATATTTTCTTCCATTCTATGGGGTGTCTCTCTTGATAGTATCTTTGTATCAAGTATTACTCTCTTGATAGTATCCTTTGATCCACAAAAGTTTTTTTTTAAGATTTTGTTTATTTATTCATAGAGACACACACAGAGAGAGAGGCAGAGACACAGGCAGAGGGAGAAGCAGGTCCCCTATAGGAAGCCTGACATGGGACTCGATCCAGGGTCTCCAGGATCACACCCCAGGCTGCAGGCGGCGCTAAACCGCCACGCCACCAGGGCTGCCCAAAAGTTTTTAATTTAGGCAAAGTCCATCTGATCTATTAACAGTCAAAAAATTAATCCAAGTAATCTATCCCACAGAATAAAGAAGAAAATAATTGGATTACAATTCAAGAAACAGAAAAAGCATCAAGCACATTTTATCTCCCATTCCACCCCCCAAAACTCTCACCAAACCAGGACTAGAAGGGATTTTCATGTGACCATGGCCCATATGAAGACTCTTCTCCCTGTCCAGCTCCTCTCTTTTTATCTCCAGTGACAAGGCTGCTTGGCCACTTCCTGGCTGTGTGACCAGATAGAGTGACTGTCAGGGATTGGGAATCTCATGAGTACATCAGGGACGGTGACACGATCCATCTCCTGGGAGTAGTGGGGGAGGGTGACCTGGTTCCAGGAAGCAAGGTGCAGGCACAATTAGGCACATGCTTGGCCTGGCATACAAGGGGCCTCATGGATAGTGGCTAGGAGCTCTTGAAATCTACCTGTATGGAGTTAAAATCTCAGCCACTGCCTCTAACATACTCTTTCCTAGCTGGTGCCTAACCTTCTGAGTCTGCTTTCTGCCTGAGATAAATAGTTCCTTCTCCCAGAGCCAGAGGATAATGCCATGGGATGCTGCACATTTGGGCCACACTCAAGGAGCTTCTCCTTTTTCCTTTCTTTCTTTTCTTTCTTTCTTTCTTTCTTTCTCTCTCTCTCTTTTTTTTTTTTGGAGATGGGGAGGGAGAGGGAGGGGGAAAGGGAGAAAGGGAGAGAAGGAATTTTTAAAAGATTTTTAAAAATTAATTAATTAATTAATTTGACAGCACAAGCAGGGGGAGGCTGCAGGCAGAGGGAGAGGGAGAAGCAGGCTCCCCGCTGAGCAGAGAGCCTGACACAGCTCCATCCCAGGACCCTGAGATTATGACCTGGAATGAAAGCAGATGCTCAATTGATTGAGCCATGCAGGCGCCCTGAGAGAGAGGATTTTTTAAAAGATTTTATTTATTTATTCACAAGAGACAGAGAAAGAGGCAGAGACATGGGCAAAGTGAGAAGCCGACTCCCTGCAGGGAGCCCCATGCGGGACTCGATCCCTGGACCTGGGGATCACGCCTAGGCTGAAGGCAGACATTCAACCATGGAGCCACCCAGGCATCCTGAGAGAGAGAATGTTAAGCAGGCTTCACACCCAGCACAGAGCCCAACACGGGGCTCAATGCCCAACTCGATCTCGTGACTCTGAGTTTATGACCTGAGCTGAAATCAAAAGTTGGACGCTTAATCAACTGAGCCACCCAGGCGCCCGCCAAGGAGCACCTACCAATAAATAGCTTCAGTGCTTTCCCAGTGCCACAGCCAGAAACGGGTGGAATCAGAACTGAATATACCTCCATCTGAGTCCAAACAGCTAGTATTTTCCTAGCACTTTCCATGAGTCAGGACCTGGCCCAAATGCCTCACCAGGGACTGCCTTGCTGTGCCCTCCCAGCTACCTTGCTCAGAGGAGTGGCTGTTGTCCAAGGCTGGGGTATACAGGCAGGGTATACTGGCTGGGTGATGACTCTGACCACATTCCTTCCCGCTCTGTTTCCAAACCTGCATGTTTGTTGAGAAGGGGCATGAGTGAATCCTCAGGAGCATGGGACTTGGCATGCAGTAGACACTGAATTAATGCAGCCATTAGGACCTTCCCCCCCCCCCCATTTTACAAAAATGGAAACTGAGGCTCAGAGGTCAGAGTAAGGTCAGAGCTGCTCAGGGAACCAAACAGCTGTTTGCTATCTAGAAAAAAGTGGCGTACCATAACAACCAAAGAGTAGAGACAACGTAAACATCCCTCAGCTGATACACGGGTAAATAGAATGTGGTGCACACATGCACCTGCAATACTATTCAACAGTAAAAAAAAGGAAGGACATACTGACACAAGCCACAATGTGGCTGAACCTGGAACATATCTGTGCCAAGTGAAAGAAGAGAGACATTAAAGACCACATGTTTATTCACAAATAGCCAAACTATTGCAAGAGCCCCCACGTCCATCCACAGATGAACAGATAAAGAAAACATGGTCTAGCCACGCAATGGAATAATATTCAGGCTTCAGAAAAGGAAATCCTAACCGTCTGTGACCATATGGATGGACCTGGAAGACGTTATGCTAAGTGAATCCCACCAGTCACGGTAGGACAGACTGCACGATTCCACTTCTCTGAGCTCTCTAAAAAACTCACAGAAGCAGAGGATAGGATGGTGATCCCAGGACGGGGGGCGGCAGGGGGGCTAAGGGGAGGTGTTTATTGGAGATAAAGTTGGTCAGCAGGCTGGGTGAGCTCCAGAGATCTGCGGTAGGATGTTGTGTCTGGAGCTAACGATGCTGTATTGTACACTTAGACTGATTCAGTCGGAGGAGCACGTGACTCTTGATCGTGGGGCCGTGAGTTTGAGCCCCACGTGGGGTGTTGAAATTAATAAAATAAATAAAACTTTTTTAATGTTTTAAGGGATGCCAAGGTGGCTCAGTGGTTGAGTGTCTGCCTTGGGCCCAGGTCATGATCCCGTGGTCCTGGGACTGAGTCCTGCATCAGGCTCCCTGCTTAGTGACAATGAATAAATAAATAAGATCTTTAAAAAAAAAAATAGCGTAGGGTCACCTGGGTGGCTCAGCAGTTGAGCATCTGCCTTCAGCTCAGGGCGTGATCCTGGAGATACATAAAATCTTTTTTTTTTTTAAGGATTTTATTTATTTATTCATGAGAGACACAGGCAGAGGGAGAAGCAGGCTCCATGCAGGGAGCCCGACGTGGGACTCGATCTTGGGTCTCCAGGATCAGGCCCTGGGCCAAAGGCGGTGCTAAACCGCTGAGCCACCTGGGCTGCCCCACATAAAATCTTTTTTTAAAAATGTGTTAGGAAGGCAGATCTCATGTTAAGTGTTACACACACACACCCCCACATATTCTGTGATCCTATTTATTTATTTTAAGGATTTTACTTGTTTATTCATGAGACACACACAGAGAGGCAGAGACACAGGCAGAGGGAGAAGCAGGCTCCATGCAGGGAGCCCGATGCGGGACTCGATCCCAGGATTCTGGGATCACACCCTGAGCCAAAGGCAGGCGCTAAACCACTGAGCCACCCAGGCATCCCATCTGTGATCCCATTTAAATGAAATGCCCAAAATAGGCAAATCTACAAAGACTAGCCATCACCAGGACCTGAGGGGGAGAGGCAGCTAAGAGGTACAGGGTTTCTTTTGGGGGTGATGACAGTTCTAAAATTGACTGTGGTGCTGGTTGCACAACTTGGCGAATATACCAAGGGTGACTGAATCGAACCTTTCAAGGATTGAACTGTCTGGCATGCAAATCCTATTTCCGTAAAGCTGCTTCAAATGGGGGACCCAAATCTGGAAAGAACACTGCCACGCTGAGGCTCACACGTCCTTCACAAACTGCCCACACACCGCAACCTGTCATTAACTCCTCAACCCCTGTCTCATACATAAGGGACATCGAAAGCGTCCTCTTAGGAGTGGAAGTGAGGGGGGTACGTCCTCTGGACATCTCACCTTGTCCCGGGCAAAGAGAGGTTACGCAGTTCCCCAGAGAGGGGCAGCTTCCTGCCCAACGTCACACAGCCCCAAGGCTCCAAGAGTCCTGAGTCCCCACCTTCCTGAGTTCACACGTGGGTGAGGTTCCATCCCCAGCCCCAAAGCTGACCCCTGGCTGCCTCCTCCTTCCCAATTCTCAGAGAAACACACACACCAGGAAATATCCATCATAGGCTGTCCAACCAGGCCGGAGGGGCAGGGGTCAGCAGGGAGGTGACCTCAAGGTCTCCGTGGGGACCAGGATCCGGTGGGGCTGGGGGTGAGAGGCTAGAATGTTTCCCACCCTGAGATTTTCCTGCATCAACCCAGGAGGGCGCCCTGGATGCCGTCGGCCCTGCCCCCAACCTCCTTCCTCTCTTGACACAGCTTCCCGCTAAGGATGGATGGGGGGGGGGGTGCCAAGGTGGAGCCACCAGGCTCAGAAGCGAAGGAGAGGCACGTTTGGGATGGAGGGACTCTGGCTGAGAATGGCCAAGGGCCTGCCCTGGAGTCCTGCGGCCTGGGGACTCGGGGTAAGTGGGATGGCTTGCCTACTGCTGGCCTGCAGGGCCTCCCTCAGCCTCCCACTGCCCTGCCCAGGAGTTGGACCCCAGCCCAGCCTTGGGGCGTGTGAGAAGCCCTTGGCCCTGGGCCCTGCCCCCGGTCCTTCCTCCCCCACACACTGGGGACTCAGCCCTTCCTTGTGTTAAATAGAAACCTCTTTATTCTAAGTATCGTACATTCCTTAATACGTTGGACTGGGGCCAGACCTTGAGGTGAGGGGGAAGGGAGGGGAGCCTGGGATACTTCTGTAGAGCCTTCCAGAACGCCACCCACCACACACTGGGCCGGGAGCGGGTGCTGGGAATGAGCTTCGTGGCCTTGGGAAAGTCCTTGCTCCCTCCGGCCTGTTTCTCTTCGCCACAGGAGTGTAGGGGTGGCCCAGAAGACCAAGGATCTTTCCATCCCGGGGGCAGGGGAGGGGAATAGGAGGATCTGCGGTCCCAGGCAGGGAGTCAAGAAGGGGCCATACAGGAGGATGGTTTGTCAGCAGCAAAGATGGGGGGCCGTGAGGCGGGGGGCTGCTAGAGTCTCAGCGTTGGCTGGGGGGCCGCGATGGGGACGGAGGCCGAAGCCGGGGCAGACAGGCCAAACCAGGCCTGGCCAGCCGGCCGAGGGGAAGGCGGCCCGGGAAGGGAGGGAGGCCGAGGCAGAAGGGTGGGCGGGGCACGGAGATGTCGGAGAAGAAGGCGCGGTCCCGAGGGGGTGGCAGGGCTCCCCCCTCCGACAGTTCCAGGTCCCGGGCCACGGCCAGGATCTCCTGGCGGGCGGCTGTGTTGTGCAGGCCGCGGATGTCGAGGAGGGCCGCCACGTGCTTCCGCCTGGGGAGAGAAGGGACAGGTGCATGGGCTTCTCCGCGCCAGACGCAGACGCAGCAGCCCATCTGTGAACCCCCCTGTTCCCCATCCGTCCCACAACCTTAGCTCTGGAGCCTCTATGCCCGGCTCCGAGGTCCCTTCCCCAGACCCGCAACCCCCAGCCCTCCCCTCTCCCAGGCCCTCCCCATTTCTAGTCCTCCCAAACCCTCCTCCACCAGCACGCCCTCTGGAACCCTCTGCCAACCATTTCCAAACCCTTCCCTCATGACTGATTCCAGACCCCTCACCTCCACACCCAGCACAGGAGTCTTCCTTTTCACCCTGGTCTTAGCTCCCGATTAACCTTCAATCTTCAGCCCCAGCTCAGCTCAAAAGGAAGCCCCTGGACTTCCCTCTGGTCCCCTCATACCTGCATAGGCTCTGGAATCAGCTGCAACCCTAACTTTGTCTTCACTTGCACCTCCAACAGTCCCCACTGTCCCTCAGAGGCTGCCCAGGAGGGCTCACCCGCACTCCCATCTGAACCCTCACCTCACCCCTCACCTCCGAGGCAAGGTCTAGAAGCTTCTCCACCAATGTAGTTCCACTGCCCCATATCCAAAACTAACTCAAAATCTCTCAATCCAGAGCCCACCCATGAGAGAACCTTCATCCCCTTGGAAGACTCACTTCACCCCCACACACACCCCAACACACACACCATTCCCAGAACCCTGCTCAGCCAAAGTTCCACTCCAGAACTAAAATTAATGGGGGGGGGGGGGCTTTACCTCAACCAGAAATTTGTCCCAAAACTAACTCTATTTTACAACCCTTGCCCTTAAATCCAAGAGAGGCATCTCAGCAACAGCTCTCGGGTCTCAAGATCCTAAACCTAACAGTCATTTCCAGAACCTTCATTTCAAACACAGCCCTGTGGCCTTCACTGCTTCCTTCAACAGCAGCTCAGAGTCTTCACTTCCCCACACCCCTGGTTTGGAATCACGACGGCTCCAATGTTTGCTCATCCAAAAATGTGACTTAGGAACCTTCCAGCTCACACAAGCTCCAAGACCCAGCCCCAAAGTTGGCTTTGGAACCACTCCAAAAGCTTGAGAGCTTTCAAACAGCTTCACGTTCAAGGACAGATCCCAAATCAGAAACCCCAATCCAGGAGGAATGCTGGGACTCCCACCCTCCATGCACTCCAGGGCTCTGTGCCTTCCCAAGGACAAAGTCCTCCACATCTCAGAGTCAGAACTGTCCATCCTGGAATGGTTCCAGAATCCTCACCCTCAGTCCCAAATCCTCAACCCTGGAGCCTATAAACCCTACTGGTGCCTCAGTCCGAGTATGCAGAGTGCTGCAGGACTGCCACCACCATTCACATTTCCCTCACGGGTGGGGTGGGGGTGGAGGGGGTGATCAAGTGCACCGGCTTTAGAGGCAGCCTGCTGCCCCGGTTCAAGTCCCAGCTTTGCCACTTGCTAGCTGTGACATTTAGGGTAATCTACTTAATTCCTGCCTGCCTCAGATGATGCTAAGCATTTAGAACAGCACTGCCTTTTACTTGCATATAATTTTCTAAAATAACTTCATTATAGGTCTTACTTATAGAGTGTGGGTGGATAACATGCTTTCTCAGGTCTGACATAAGGACTCAATACACAGGCCTTGGTATTGGTACGCCTGTCACCGTGGATGACGAGGGTAATGCTGCTGTGACGCACGATGCAAAATCCCCCAATGATCCTACGAAAAGGGTGCCATGATCCCCACGGAAGCGCCCGCAGAGGGTCCCACACAAAGGAAATGGTCCGCCAGGATCTGAGCGGCGCCTGCAGCTGTCCCAGTGCGTGTGCGCCCGTGTGCCCGTGCGTGTCCCCGTGTCCCCCGCGGCTCCCGGGCTGGGCCGGCCCTTCCTGCCGCCGGCGGCCCCGCGCCCCCCTGCCCTGGGCTTCCTGTGACTGCCTGTTTGTTTGCGAGCCCTGGTGGCGGCGGCGGCGGCAGAAGGAGGGAAATCGTATTAATAATGCCCTGGTTCCAGCAGGAAACGGCCGTCAGACACGCTCGCCGCCTCCCTCCCTCGCCCAAGAGCAGGAAACGCCGGGACGGATGCCAAGGCCGGGAGTCCTCGGCCTGGTGGCGCGGGCGGGGCGGGCGGCGAGGGGCCGGCTCGGGGCGGGGGCGGGGGGCGCTCACCTGATGTCTGGGTAGTCCCGCACCAGCACCCCCACCTCCACCTGGATGCTGGGCGTGTCTTCCAGCTGCAGGACTTCGGCCAGATGGGGCACCACGGCGTCCAGCCACGAAGCCTGGGACTCCTGCAGGGGAAGGCCCCAGCTCACACTCGGGCCCCAGGTCCCCCTCCTCCTACACCACACCCCTCTGGGCCTCGGTTTTCTCGGTGAAGCCGGGCAGAGGACAGACTGGGATCAGAGGGTTTGGGAAGGACCTGGAAGCTTTGGAAACTTGAAGGAAAAAAAAAAAAAACCCAATCGAAATTTATCTATACTCAGTTTTGCGGATAATTTGGGGGCTCGGGGACACCCTTCAAAACCTAGTCTTGTTTGCAAAACGTAACCCTCCGGGGACACCGGATTGCTTGGACGACAGGTCTCCCTGCGTTCTCAATAAAATGAGACACCCTTGGCCGCCCCCACCCCACCCCCGCAATTCCAAGTAGTGCAGACTAGAAAATCCTGGAAACTTCGCGGCCGAGCGAAGCCCTTCCTGTCCTGAGGATTACGATTGGGTAGAAATAAAAGTTGGTCGTTTTAAATTCTTGGGTTTCTGTTGCATTTGGCTCCTATCTGTGCTCAGGAGAACGGCTCCTGTTTACGGAGCGCTCGCTGGGCGCCGGGTAGGGTCCTAAGCACTTCACAGGACTGAACGGATCCAATGAATCCCCACCGCCGGGTGTAGGGAGCCCGAAGCCGGTTTGCGCCGGGAGGCGAGCTCGGCCCGCAAGCAACCGACTTTTACGCGCGGAGGGAGGCCAGGATCGAAGTGTCCCTGTTGACTGAAAGTTGGGAGAAGGCCCGACGCTAATGCCCCGCCCCCCCGCTATCGGGTCCAGGGGTTCTCGGGAGCCCCCCGCCCCCGGGCCGCACTGACCAGCCGCCGGAACAGCCGCTGCAGCTGCGCCGCGTCCTCCCGGAGCCTCCCGGCCACGCGGCTGCGGGTCCGTGCCGAGCGGCAGCGCAGGCGCCCGCGGAGCAGGGGCCGCACGTACTCCACCAGCGCCCGCCGGTGCAGCTCGGCCACCAGCGCCTGGGGACCGGGGGAGACGCGAGGGCCAGTGAGCCGCCGGCGACCCCCTCCCCGCTCCCACTCCCGGCACCCCCGCCGGAACCCCCTACCCCGCCCACAGGGCGCCAGGCCTCTTGGTCGCCCCCAGCGCCCCCCCCCCAAGTAGCCCTCCCGACTCCCAACGGGTGGGTGACCTCTGTCCTGCGGATGATCCCCTCCTCTGCCCCCTAATCAGCTCGCCGACATCCCCTGCCGGCCCCCAAAGGCTGCCCCACCCCAGTCCTCTCCCCACTCTCCGGGAGTTCCACCTCCCAGAGGCCCCCCCCCCCGACCCTGTATGCGCCCCACTCTCCACCCCTGTACCCGCTGATCTGCCTCCCCGCAGACCCCACGCAGAGCGCCGCCTATCTCGCCTTGAGAGAGCGCCCGGCACCTGGAAGGGGTCTCCCCCTGCAGAGCGCTCCCGCTCCCCGCGCTCTCCCGCCCGCGACAAGCCCGCGCACCTGGTAGGGCTCATCCTGCATCCTGCGCAGCGCCAGGGCCTGAGCGCCCAGCGTGCCCACGATGCCATCCAGGGCCTCCGGGCTGTTCAGCCACTTCCTGCGCATCAACTTGTTGAAGTAGGGCTGGGGGGGACAGCATGGGGGGATGGTTGCAGCTCTCCTCCCTTCCACCCTCTTTCTCCACTTACCAGTTCAGCAGAGGAGAGCTGAACCACTGCTGAGCTGTGCCCTCCTGGGGCGCACAGTCCAGGGAGGGAGACCGACCATTCCCCACTGATGGACCCAGAGTGGTGGGGGCTGGGAGGAGGGAACCCGGGAGTTTTAGGAAGCCCAGAGGAGTTGCCTGGGTCAGCACAGAGAGTCCAGGAGGGCTTCCTGGAGGAGGGGCACCAGAGCTTGGGCGGAAGGATGGTGTGGCTAGCCGGGCTAGGGATGATGAAGAGAGTGGCTCAATTAGCGTGAAGAGCCAGCGTGAAGGCTGCTCGGATGGGTTTGCCTGTCAGAGGGTCAGAAAGAGGGTCCAAGTGGCTGACAAGACCATCTATACAATAATTTGTGGGGCCCGGTGCAACACGAAAACGGAATGCCCTTATTCAAAATTATTAATAACTTGAAGACAGAGGGAGAGGGTCAGGCTTATACTTTACCGAGATCCTGATGGGAGGGGCCAGGCAGAGGTAGAAATGGGGAGGAGGGACCGGAAGGAGGGGAAAAGGAGAAAGAAGTGGGTAAGAGGGGTGAGGAGGGGGAAAGCAGAGCCCAAGGAGTAGAATTCCTAGGATTTCTGTGGGGGTGGAGGAGGGAGGCACCTGGATGTGATCCAAGAGGTGGGAAGGGCACTGGGTCTGTCCCTGAAATGGATCTGGGGCAGTAAGGGGGTGAATGTGAGGCGGGGGGGGGGGGGGGGGGGGGGCGGGTCTGAAGAAGGTCAGATCCCTCTCTACCCTGCACCCCGGTCCTGCTCTCATTCCTACAGTAGCCTGCTAGCCCAGGTGTCTGAACCTCCCCGAATAGGGCCTTTTGTTGAAAAGTGGGTGTGAATTAAATGAGCTGATGCTCTCGCTGCAGCACCTGGCTCCGGGCATGTCACTGTTTCTATAAACTCTGTATTTTTAGGAAGATTTCAGCCAGTACCCGTGGGCTGAGAGGGAGCTAAGCACTGTACAGCCACACGATCCCGTTGCTTCCTCACAGCCACCCGAGAAGCCTGGAATTCCTGTGCCCATTTTCCAGATGAGCAAACAGACACCCCGAGAGGACAAGTAACTTGCTCAGGTCCCCCTATTTGGAAAAAGTGCAGCCAGGCCTGGAATGTAGACTGCATCCCCTTCTCGGCAACCCCATAACCTCCGACTCACTTTCATGCACACACCTATCCATGTAGTCATTCAACAAACACTCTTCCTGTGGCTCAGCCAGGGGTGGGTGGCTGGGGACACTTGGGGATGCTCGGGGACACAGAGCAGAATGAGACGAACAAAACTTCAAATATTTGATAATCCTAAACAGGTCGGGGTGGGGATGGGGATCTGATTACCGGTCTGATATTTGCTGATATTAAGGAATTATCGCTCCCTTTGTTTGGTATGAAAAGTCACTGTGGTTATGTTCATTTACAAAGACTTTCTTATCTTTTGGAGATGCAGACTGAAGTGTTGATGGATGATGACAGGATGTCAGGGATGGGGAGGGCGCAGGGGGTGGGGGAAAGGTGAAACAAAATTGGCCAGGAGTTGATATTTGCTGGAGCTGGTCCACCAGGAGGTCATTCTGTCATTCTGCTTACTTTTGTGTACGTTTGAAATTTTCCATAATAAAAAGTTATTTTAGAAACATTCCGACAAACCTTGCCCTTGAGAAGCTCACATTCCAGTGGATGGAGCTGGCTGGGGGGGGGGGGTGTTGAAGCAAAGGCCGTAGGACTGCAGGTGGCTGTAAGTACTTGGAGAAAAACAGCAGGGAGTGGGGAAGGGGAAGGGAGTCTCCTCTTGGGGATTCTGTTTTAAATAGGGCAGCCCGAGGAGGTCTCACCGAGAAGGTGACATCTGAGTCAAGACTTGAAAGAGGTGAGAGGGTAGCGACGTGGCTACTGGAGGTGGGGAGAGTGGTCCAAACAAAGGGAACAGCAGGTGCAAAGGTACTGAACTGTGTGTGGTGAGTTTAAGGAAGAGCAAGGGGGCTGGTATGGCGGGAGGAGGCAGGTGGGGGGAGGCGAGGTCAGAGAGGGGAGGGTCAGATCATCCAGGGCCTCCATCCATCCACCACAAGGGCTTTGGCTCTTGCTCTGAGTGAGCTGGGTTGGACGACATGAATGAGCCTGCATTACAACCAGGGATATGCACCCCTCGGGCTCACTCACAGGTACTCCCACCACTCTCCCCACATACTCTCATACACCTCTTCTGACTCCAGCCCCCTCTGGGGTCCCACAGGAGCCCAGAGGTCAACAGGGTGCAGGGATCTAGGAGAGGCTGGGCAGGGATTTGGGGGGCCTCAGTGGGGAGGGGCCCCACCCAATCCCCAAGGCCCCTTGGCTCTCCATCTTCCCCTTGACCATATCCTCCCCTGTCTTCCTTCCTGCACCCTCCTTTACCCCCCCATGACCCAAACAGGCTATTACCCCCACCCCTGCCTGCTTCCCGAAGAACACTGAGTCCTGGGCTGAAAGGACCTGCCGGTTGGCAGGATGCTCCCCTGTCCCGGCTGCCCCCTTCTCACACACACACACACACACACACACACACACACACACACACACACCGCCTCACTCACCTGCAGCTCCTGGAATAGCAGGTCAGCCAGGACTCGGTGGCAGAGCCGGGTCACGCGGTCCAGAGCGCTGGCTGCTGCTTCCCGGGCCGGCTCACTTTCGGGAGGGCCCACCCGGGCCAGGCGCTCTGCCAGAGCCCTGTGGGGATCGGAGGAGCCAAAGTCAAGGAGCCCCAATATTCAGCTCAATTGCCTGGACCTCGCTCCCTCCTTAGATGGACTCTATTTTGTAAGCACAGGGGTGATGGGTCAGATGGGGAGCTGGGAAAAGTCAGGAGTTCTGGGGAGAGTCTAGGGGCTAAGAAATATCAAGGGATGCCTGGGAGGCTGAGCGGGGGTGGGTGGGACGTGGAAGCTCCGTGGAATGTGATTCGAAACACCTATAATTCTAAAATCCTACCCTTCCCATTTTTTCTTCATGATGACCCGTCATCATGAAGAAAAAGGGCGATTTGGCATTTTCTGCCCAAATCCCAGCGAGGCCCCCTTCTGGGCATGTGTCCCCCAGAGTCCCCACGTTTGTGGGATTGACAGGTGTACCAGATTTTGCTCTAGAAAGGGTGGAGCCGAGAGTCTCCACATTGAATACACGACGGTATATCCGCTCAGTGGACTACAGTTCAGATCTTACAAGGGAGTGTGGGAATGCCACGTGCTGACAGAAAGATCTCCAAGCTGTTAAGGGGAAAGGCACAAAAGTGTGTCCAACATTCTTACCACTTGTGGGTTTTTTTTTAAAGGAAAAAGAATAATATGTATGCACACAGTGAAATATATTTACTTGTATCTGTATGGAATGTGCATATGAAATATGCATATGAATATGCACAAGATATGCATATGCATGAAGTATGCATATGCACACATACACTTATTTACACATATTTACGGGTAAATATATCAAATGCCCCAGCAGAGATATGGCAGGCTCTAGCAATAAGGAAGGTGGGGAGCATGTTGGAGGGAGACTTTTCACTGCACGCCCCATTGTATCTAGAATTTTGAACCATGTAAATGCATTAAAAATTACTTAATAAAAAAAGGAAAGGAAGATAAAAAGGCAAAAAAAATCTGTAATTCCTAGAGTGTTTGAATCTGGCTTCTAAGGTTTCTATAATTACAACACTCCAGTGTTTGGATCACTCAGTAATTCTAGCGCTCTGTGATGCTGAGGTTCTTTTTAGGACTCCCAGGGTTTTCTGCTTCCAAGGCCCCATGTGCCTTTCACTCTGGACCAGCTCTGTGATTCCCCACCCGGGATCTGGGCATCCCAGTTCAGCTGGTCATGGTGACTGGCCCTGTCCCCCACACACGGGGTGCTCTCACCTCAGGGGGGGCCCACAGTTGACCAGGGAGATGGTCCTGCTGATGTAGGTGTCAGGTAGCAGCTCCCGAACTCCTGGATTCTCATGGAATCGCTCCACCCGCTGCTGGAAGCTGGGGACAGGAGAAAGGGAGGGTGTATGACAGATGGGGCGCAGCTGGAGGGGGTCTCCTGCTGGGCACTCAGCCCCGCAAAGCCTGTGATCCTCACCGACAGGCCCCTGCCCATCCATCCTCGGTTTCCTATCTTCCCTCCTCTCTCTGTTGGATCCTGGGTACTGATGCCTCCACCCCAGCCCTGCACCCCTGCCCCAACCCTCCATTACCTCTGCAGGAATTCTGCTAGCCCCCCCAAGCAGCAGTGGGCCATCCGCTCCCCAAACTCCTGGCTGATGCGGGGTGCTCGCTCTGTATGCTCTTCTAGCAGCTGCGTGGTCCATGGAGAGGAGAAGAGGTGAGGAGGGGGGAGGTCCTGCTTTCCCCTCCCCGGGGCACTGTTCTGCTGACTCTCCTCCTCCCGCTACCCCCTACCTCACACACGTCCTGTGCCAGGCTGCTGGGCCGGTCCTCCGTCCTCGCCCAGTGCTCCTCATTCTCCTGCAGCACTCGAAGGAGGGCTGCTCGTGTCTGAGCCTGGCGTGGGAAGGTGGGGGGAAAGGCAGGAGTCAGGGGAGCCCGGGAGCCTCTCCCTCCTTTCCCCCCCTCTATGGTCCCCAAACCTTAGCCTCAAGCAGGTCTGGGTTCTACCCCTAAGCTTCTCAAGGTTACCCTAAGGAGAGAAGCTGGACCAGAAAACCTCCCCAGCCTCTTGCATCCCTAAGTCCATGATTTGCAGCTTGATATTAAGAGTCTGTAGTTTTAAGCTTCCTCCCTTTGATAGCCAGAGAGTTTGAGGGTCTTGTCTCTCATTATTTGACGGTCCTAAGGCTCCGCTCCCCAGATTCTGCAAAACAATTTGCTCAAGAGAGTCAGATTCTGTGATTCCAGAATGCCAAGGGTCTGGGATGCTAAGGTTTACGCATCTCTGACCCTCTGGTTCAGTGCTCCCTTCAATGAATCTGAGACTCTAGGTGTGTTGGGAGTCTAAGATTCTGGGCTCTTAGGTTACAAAGATTGTAATTTCAACGGCCGAGGCAGGGCTGGCATTCAGGTGGGAAGTGGCCCCGTGGCCAGGCTGGGTGTTCATGGCCGGGCCACTCTGCTGACTGGTGCCTGTGCCTGGCCAGTTACTAACCATGCTGACTATCTGCCTCGCTTATGTGCAGAGATGGCTTTGATGCCGAATCTCTGGGACTGTGAGCTGAGCTTCTGTGACTGCCTCTTGCTCCGTGATTGGAAGTATGGGAATGTATCGAACCTTTACTGATGGTCCCTCTGCCTGGCTGGGTGCTTGGGTAATAACACTGAACCTAAGACAGAGTGATCAGTATGGGCTGACATTTCTGTGTCTTTTGGGCCGAGCTCAGAAGTCCCCACAGAGGGAAAAAGGGAATGAGAGTAGCGGAAGGGAGAGAGGGGAGGCCCCCAAGCCCAGCATGACCACTCTCTCCCTGCAGAGTGCCTCCGCGCTCCCACACCCCCAGTACCTTAACGTCTGTGACACATTCATCCTCCAAGCCCCGCAGGGTGCCAGGAGACAGCAGAGGCCCGAGCTCTCCATTCTCCAGGGCAACCAGGTCCACCAGCCCTAGGACCTCTCTGGGAAGGGGGGCGAGAGACAAGGAGGTCTGTGAGAAAGGGATCTGGGCAGCTGAACCCCCTCCTACCCCTACCTCTTTACACCCAGTGTGTTTCTGACCCTGGGCCACTCCCTTCCTCTCTAGAGGCCAGCTTTGCTCATCCCTCAAAGGAAGTCTCTGGAATTGTCGCGCCCCTGGCTCCAGTTCTCTGAGTCAGCTCCCTGATGAATGGTGTCCGGGCAAGACTTGCAGGGGTCAAGTCCAGGCTTGAATGGTCTGGCACGCAAGATCTCACCCAAGATCAGCTTCATCAGATGGAAGCTCCCTTCCGCCTCCACATCTCGTCCCTACCACCTCACCTGGCCTTGGAGGCTTCCCCAGTCCAGCCCTCACTCCCCGATGCTACAGTCTTGCACACCTGGCCTGGGTGATACCATCACCCCCCCATCCCCCACCCCACCCACACACATCCCAAGCTTTTGCTCATGGCATCTTCTCAGCCACAAGCACCATCTTCCTACTCCTGTCCTGCTATTCCAGGAAGCTTTCCAGACTCCCTGTCCTGCCTCCATCTCTCATAGGTGGTGTGAGAGTGTCCTTAACACGTATTCCCAAAGGGGATCTAGGAGGTCCGATGTCACTAGCTGTTTGTTTCCCGTTCTTCTAAGTGACACCATGATGATTTTGTTTGAGGAACCACCCACTCCTCTCGCTGGCCAACATGTAGTTTGGGTGTGGTCAGCTCCCTTTTCCCTGGAGTGCATAGGTGATTCAGTCATGGCTAATCATAGTCCATCCCCTGGCCACAGGAATGGATCCAAAGGATCCAAAGCCTCAAGAATTTGGAGATGTTAGGACTGGGACCATCAATGGTGCTGAGGTTCTAAATGCTAAGATTATAAACTTAGAATTCAAGGGACCAAGAGTCTTACAGTCCCAACACTGGAAGGATCCAAAGTATCAAAGTTCTAGGCTCTAAAGAGGGGATAAGGCTAAGGCTTAGGATTTGAAATCTCATTGGTACTAAGGTTCTAGGATTGAAAGTGTTGATGCTTAAGTTCTAAGATTGGAAGAATCAACAGTGCTAATGTCCTAGGACCTAAGGAAAGCAGTGAAAGGGTTATAGAATTCTGAGGGTCAACTATGCCAAAATTTTAGGGATGATGGTACTAAGGTTTTAGTATTTAAGAATCAGTGGTATTAAGGTTCTAGGACTGGAAGAGTCAATGGTACCAAGATTCTAGGATGGGAATGATCAGCAGTGCTAAACTCTAGGACCAGAAGGATGAACAGTACTGAGATTCTAACAGTATAACTGTCAATCATATTACGGTTCTAGGCCTGGAGGGATCCACAGCACTGACCTTCTAGGGCTGAAAGGGTCAATGGTGCTGAGATTTTAGAACTGGAAGGGCCTTTGGTGCTAACAGGTTCTAAGTCTGGAAGAGTGGGAGGTGTTAAGGTTCTAAGATTTCAGGGGTCAATGGTCAGGTTGCTAAGATTCTGGGAGTTTGTCAATGATGTGAAGGTTCTAGGCTTGGAAGGGTCAGTGGTGCCAAGATTTTAAGAATGAAAAGATAACAAGGCAAGACTTCTAGAACAAGAAGATCAACGATGCTTAGATTCTAGGAAGGGTGAGCAGCGCTGTGATTCCAAGTGTTGAGATGCTTAGGTCCTCGGGCTGGGGGTGCTCAGGTTTTAGAACTGGGAGGACTGATGTTGCTAAAGCTCTAGCACAAACGGGTGGAGAGCGTGGAGAGCGCTCAGATGCTCAGACTGTGAATGTCACAGTGCTGAGGAAAGGAAGGATCCACCTGTTACGGATGCAGGAGTGGAATGGTGCTGAAGTTCTAGGACTGGAAAGGGCCACGGTGCTAAGGTTCTAGGGGCGTCATAGAACCTTTCCACCATGGAAAGGTTCGCGATCTGGAGAGATCACTAGTGATTCTGGGACTGGAAGGGTGGGCAGTGCCACGCGTCCAAGGGTGGAAGTGTTGACGATGCTGAGGTCCTTGGGTTCTCAGACTGGAAGGTGCTGAGGTTTTAACACTGGAAGGACCGACGTGGCTACGGTTCTAGCGCGGGCAGGGGGAGAGCGTTCAGTGTCACCAGTGCCGAGGACCGAGGAGGACCGGAAGGGTCAACGGTCCAGGGTGCTTACTTAGCATCTGAAGAGGTGCGGGAGCGCGTGCTTGGGTGCGGGAGCGTGCGCGTGGGTGGCGGGGTTCTGGGCGACCCGGGGGCAGCCGGCCCCGCCTCACCTGGGGTACACCTGGTTGTGCCAGTGCAGCAGCGCGTAGCGGTCGCCCAGCGGCAGCCTCCGGCGGGCGGCGGCCCCGAGCCACTCGGCCAGCGCGCCGTGGTAGCCGCGCAGGTAGACGCCGAAGGCGCCCAGGCCGGCGGGGTAGGCGGGCGCCAGGCGGCCCCGCACGACGCCCATATCCTCCAGCAGCCGCGCCCGCAGCGCCTCCAGCTGCCCCGCCAGGCCCCCGGGCGCCCCGGGCGCCGCCGCCTCCAGGCGTTCCCGCGCCGCGCGCCCCACCGCCTCGGCCCAGCGGACGCGCAGCTTGCGGGCCGCCCCGGGCCCCCGGCGCCCGTCGGCCGCCTCCTCCTGCAGCAGCACCTGGCCCAGCTGCGCCACGGCGCCCGCCCCGGCGCCCGCGCCCGGCCCGGGGCCCGCCAGCGTCTCGCGCACCAGCGCCCACAGCTCGCGCTGCAGGGCCTCGTAGAGCAGCGCCACGTCCCGCGCCCGGCGGCCGCCGCCCGCGCCCTCGGCCGCGGGAGGCCCGGGCGCGCCGCCCCCCGACGACGCCAGCTCCTCGGCCTCCAGCTCCAAGATGTGCTCGTCGGCTCGGGCGAGCTCGCGCTGCTGGATCAGGCTCAGGATCTCCAGCACTGTGGGGGCAGAGCGGGAGGTCAGGGGGAGGCAAACCGGTGGCGCGAGAGTGGGGGTGGGGGGTGGCTGGCCGGGAGGATGGGAAGGGGGAGGTGACGGCCCAGGAAGGAGTCGGGAACGCTTCACGGGATCGGGCGGAGAGAAGGGTCGGTGAGGGAGGGAGGGAGGAGGGAAAGGGGGACCCAGGGGTGGAGGGTGACGAGGGTGGGGGACAGGAAGGCCAGAGAGGGGTAGGAGAGGGGAGGGGGTGCGGGGGAGAGAGGGGACGCAGAGTTGGGGAGCGAGAGGGCCAGGACCTGAGGGAGGGGACAGGAGAGGGTTAGGGATGGCGGAGGGTGGTAGGCAGTGGGATAGGTGTCGGGATAAGGGAAGCTAGTCAAAGGACCAGAGCATCATTAGGAGACTAGCAAGAGGATGGGGAGAGGGGGGGAGGATGGGGAGTCAGGGGAAATGGGGGTAAGGGATTGAGGCAGAAGGGAGAGGGTCAGGGCACAGGGGAGGACAGAAGGTATTGGGGAGTGGGTTATGATATGGAAAGGGGTCAGGATATTTGGGGGGTGAGGACAGGAAAAGTCCATCAGAGCTACAGAAAGGGATCCGGGCAATGGGAGGGCTGGGGTAAAGCCAGCCTGAGCCAGGTAGGGGGAGAGGGTGGAGAGAAGCAGTGGATCAGGGGGCAAGGTGGAGGCTTGGAGGTGGGGAGAGGTTAGCCAGACTAGAGATGGGGTCTTCTGGGGGGGTGATCTGGCACTCTGAGTTCAGACTCCCCAAGACACAGCCCCATGGGATTGCTGTGAGTGAAGGCAAAGGGAGGGTCCTGGTGGCCCAGGGTTACCCCGACACCTCCACCCCCCTCCACTTCCTCCCTGGCAGAAAAACTGTTTCCTGGCCAGCGCTATTTCTGCCCATCCGTTTCCAGAAGGCGGGGGCTCCAGTCACCCCCTCCTCACCTCACCGAAGTGCCCTCCCAGTCCCTAGGGAGCTGGTGCTGAAATAGCCTCTGGCCAGGATGTAGAGGATACTCAGAAGAGGCTTTCCTGAAGTCCCCACCACTGAGGCAGCACGCCCAGGGGTGGGGTGGGGGTGGGTGTGGGTGGCTAGGAGTGAGAAGGGGGATGGAGCCAGGGTTGGGGACCGCTGGAAGGGGTGAAGATGAGTTTGGGGTGACATCTGTAGAGGGGACAGGAAAGGAGTTGAGAAGGACATCTGCGTTTTGTGGGGTGCGGAGATGAGGGTGGAAGTGGAGTTAAGTGACAATTGAGGATGGAAAACAGGTGGAGATGGATGTGAATTTGAAGATGCAATGTGGACATTAGTTGGGGCTGGGAACGTGGGTGGAGGTTGGGAATGGGGGTTCAGACGCAGACTCAGGGTCCAGGTGGAGATGGGATTAAGAACGAAGGGGGAAGAGACACCTGGGTGGCTCAGTGGTTGGGTGTCTGCCTTTGGCTCAGGTCGTGATCCCGGGGTCCTGGGATCAAGTCCTGCATCAGGCTCCCTGCACGGAGCCTGCTTCTCCCTCTGCCTGTGTCTCTGCCTCTCTCTCGGTCTCTCATCAATCAATAAATAAAATCTTAAAAAAAAAAAAAAAAAAGAGTGAAGGGGGCAGGGACACCTGGGTGGCTCAGTGGTTGAGGGTCTGGCAGGCGGTTGTCCCAACATTGGGCACAGTGCTGATTAAAAATTGCCTTTATTATTATTATTTTTTTAAGATTTGATTTATTCATGACAGATACAGAGAGAGAGAGAGAGAGAGAGGTAGAGACACGGTCCTGGGTCTCCAGGATCACACTCCCGGCTGAAGGTGGCGCTAAACCGCTTGGCCACTGGGGCTGCCCAAAAATTGCCTTTAGACAAGAAATGGGTTGGGAATAAGCATGTGTATGTGTCCCAAGGTGGAGATGGCTGATGGAGTTGGAATTAGTTTGAGGTACAAACCAAAAAGGCATCACACTGGGGCTTGGAGTAGTTTGGGGTGAATATACAGGTGGGGGGGTGTCTTAAGTTGATTTGTACCCCACCCCACCTCCCCCACCAAGAAAAAAGATGTGTGAAGTCCTAACCCCCACAACCTCAGAATGGGATCTTATCTGGAGACAGGGTCCTTGCAGAGGTAATCAAGTTACAATGAGGTCATAGGGTAGGTTCTAATCCACTATGACTGGTGTTTTTTTTTTTTTTTAAGATTTTATTTATTTATTCATGAGAGACACACAAAGAGAGAGAGAGAGAGAGAGGCAGAGACATAGGCAGGGGGAGAAAAGCAGGCTCCCTGCAGGGAGCCTGATGCAGAACTCGATCCCAGGACCCCAGGATCACCACCTGAGCTGAAGGCAGATAGATGCTCAACCACTGAGCCACCCAGGTGTCCCATGACTGGTGTTATACAAAGGGAAGACTTGGACACAGAGACTCACACAGAGGGAAGATAATGTGAAGTCACAGCGAGGAGGCCGCGTGGCGACAACAGGAGTGAGGTGGCCAGGACCCAGGGAACTCCGAGGATGGCTGGCAAAGCATCAGGTGCAGGAAGAAATGAGGAAGGATTCCCCTCTGAGTTTCCAAGGATGCGTGGCCCTGCCGACACCTTGGTTTCAGACTTGTAGCCTCCAGCACGGAGAGAATAGGTGTCTATAGTTTAAGCCGCCTGGTTTGTGGGATTCCATTACTACGGCACCCAAGGGAACCGAAGAACACAGGCCGTGGGGGACACAGTCAGTAGACGCAGGTAGAAGGTAGGCACTGGCCACGGTGGTGAGTTTGAGATGAAGCTTGGACAGTGGGTAGAGGCTGGGGGTTTGGGAGTGGGATGGAGTTAGGGTTGGGGTCCAGAGTGGGATGGAAAAGGAGAGATTAGGGTGAAGGAGGAGGTAGAGGTGGTCTTTGCAATCTGGGGCCAGTGTTGGGGCTGGGGATGGGAAGTAGGCAGGGTCTGGGGGTTAGGGGGAGGCAGAAGGTCAAGGTTGGATGTGGATACTTTGAAAGGAGATGGGATAGTGGTTGAATTTGAAGGGAGGGAGGGTAGGAGGGTTAAAATTGGAAATAAATAATAAATAAATAAATAAATAAATAAATAAATAAATAAATAAATAGGAAAAAGATTGGAGGTAGGGAGGGAATTGGGGATTGGGACCAAAGTTAGTGATTCACTTATCACAGGACACGGTGGTGGGTGGAGGGGGGATGGATTGGGGGTGGGTGTGGAGCTGGAGCTGGCTTCGTGATGGAGATAAGGACTGCAGGGTGCGGTGGGATGTGGACAGACAAAGGTTGGAGAAGTGTGCAGAGATGGGGTCACAGGAGGAGGCCGGGGCTGGGCAGGGGCTCCTGACTCACCTGACAGAGGCTCCTTCATCTTTGGGGGCTCAGGGACCTTGGGCGGGGGCTCAGGGGCCGCCTCGCCTGCGGGCACCACCCTCTCAGCCAGTGACGCACGGTGGGGCTTGGGCCCGCGTCCCAGTCTCAGGAAGGCCAGTCTCCGGGCAGCCTCCCCGGCCGCCTCCTCGTCGCCCTGGGCTCGGGTCCCCTGAAGCCTGGCCAGGAGGCCAAAATCTGCAGAGCTCCTGCGTATCCCTGGCGTCAGCATGCGGCCCAGGAAAGAGCGGGGCGGCCCATCTCCGGGGCTGCCTACCCGCCTGCCAGGGGTCCAGCCCAACCGGAAGGGGGACAGGCCAGCCAGCTTCTCCAGAGTGGCCCGGCGGCGACAAGACGTTCCATTGGGCAGGGTCCCCAGCTCCCCAACCTCCTCTTCTTCCAGTCCTGGAACTTCCTCAAAGGGGTTTCGGGAGGACCTCAGGGGCAGGGTCCCTGCCCGGGGCACCTTAGAGTCGGCCACCCCTAGACTCTTCAGGATGGGCATTTTGGCAGGCAGGGACCTGGGGAGAACATAAGGGACCATCAGTGGGGTCGACAGCAGTAGTGGTGTTGATGACCGACGATAATGCCCCTGCGTGCCAGGCCCTGGTCTAGGCACTCACGGATCCCATGAGGTTAGGGCTACATTATGTCCATTTTGCAGATGTTGCCCAAGGTCCCCCAGTGATTCAGGGATGATGCTGTCATTCACACCCAGACCTGTCGATTCTGGGGCTGGGGTTCTTTTCCCCCCAAGCATTGCCATTCAGACCCTTTTCCTGCCTTACACCTGCCTGGAGGGTTCATCATCTTTGTAGACCCTCGTACTCCACAAGGAAGCAAGCTGACAGAGGAGAAGTGTCCTTCCCAAGCTGGCACAGCCAGCGAAGGCCAGAGGCTGAGTGGGGACTCAGGCCCCACCATGTACCCGGTCAGCCAGTCACACACCTGGGCACCTGCCTCATCTCCCCTGTCCAGTCCACACACCTGTCACCTCCACCCTACCCTGTTCATTCCTTGAGCAAAACTTTCCTGGGAAATGTCCAGAACAGGATAAATCCATAGAGACAGAAAGGAGATGAGGGGTGGCCAGGGACTGGGAGAGGGGGCACTGGGGATTGGGGACGGGTTTCCTTTTGGGAAATGAAAATGTTCTGGAACTACATAGTGGTGATGGTTGACAGCCTTGCGAATGTACCAGATGCCACTGAATTGTATGCTTTAAAGTGGCTCATAAAGTGAATTTTATGTTCTGTATATTTTACTACCCTCCCCGCCCTCCAAAAACAAAACAACACAAAACAAAACCTTACTAGGTATTTGCCCGGTGCAGGCACTGGGGACACAGCGGTGGCCAAGGCAGATCCGTTCTTGCCCTCTTGGGGCTTGAAGTATCCCAAATTCTGTTAATCCCATCTCCTAAATCCTTCATCTCCTCCCTTTCCATGGCCCCCTGCCCCAATCCAAGTGCCCTCCAGCTTCCTCACTTCCTCTCGGGTGTCTGAGCTCCTCTTGCCCCCCCACCCCCACCCCAGCCCACGTTTGAGGGCCTCCTTAAAGCACAGACCTGCTCCTTTCTTTCTTTTAACCTTGCATGGGTCCCCAGTGCCCTGGGGACAAAATTCGACTGCCTTCACCTGCCAGCTGTGCTTCTCACTGCAGGCTCCTCTGCGCGTCAGCATTTGTTGATCCTTCTACAGGGAAACCTGTTCCCCCTGCTCCACTCATGCTTTAGGACACAGCCCCAAATCCCCCTCCTCCCAGAAGCCCTCCCTGATGCCCAGGCTGGGTCAAGTTGCCCCCCTCAGAATTTCCCCCATCCCAACCCTGCCCACTCTGACTTGTCACTGTCTGGGGGTGAGTCTGTGCCTCCCCCCCCCCCACTGGACTGTGAAGCCCTGAGAGGACAGGGTCAGGCTGTTGCAGTCACTGCAGTGTCCCCAGCTCCCAGGGCAGGCGCTCAGGAAATGAATGGGTGCTAAACAGGAAACGAAGGAGGGAAGGACCTCATTCCTCGTGGGTGAGGAGGAGTCAAGCTGGAGAGGTCAGTAAAGAGCAGGCCATGCAAGGCCTCGCAGGGCCATGAGGAGGGACTTGGGCTTTTTCCCGAGGACACTGGGGAACCATGGAAGGGTGCTTTTTAAAATGATGAAATAGTTCAAATATTCAGAAATTCAGAAAAATTTAGAAAACAAACACCTCTTGTGCCTCCAATCTTAGCATCTAATGCAAACATTCGCTCTACTTGGTTCAGGTTTGTTTCTTTGTTTGTTTAAGAATCAAGCATTATAGGGGAACCTGGGTGGCTCAACGGTTGAGTGTCTGCCTTCGGCCCAGGGCATGATCCTGGGGTCCTGGGATCAAGTCCCACATCGGGGTCCCTGCAGTGAGCCTGCGTCTCCCTCTGCCTGTGTCTCTGCCTCTCTGCGTGTGTGTGTCTCTCAGGAATAAATAAATAAAGTCTTAAAAAAAAAAAAAAAAAAGAATCCGGCATTACAGACGCACCCACCCCACCCCACCCCGACTGTCCCCCTGGCCCTGCTTGCTCTAGCCTTCCCCCAAGGAATGCAGCATCCTGCAGCATCCAGCATGTGCATCTCCCCATCCACGCAGACATTTACTCTGCCAACACAGACTTGCAGCCAGGAATCATGTATTGTTTTACGTGGCTTCAAACTCCCTAGAAATGCTACCGTGCCCTGCGTATCCTGCAACTTGCTGTTTGCTGGTTGTTTTTTGGCTCACATACTTGTGAGATGTTTCCACGCCTATCTCCGTGGCCCTGGTTGATTTTTCTTAAGCGTTGCATACTATTCCACTGTGTGGCTGTGGCAAAACTCTGTCATCTGTCAGACGTTCACACGTTCTCCTGTTGCTAGGTTGTTTGGACCTGGGACAGGTCCCAAGCAGGTGAAGGGGCAGCTGTGCGGGGGTGTGGAGCATCTGGAAGGAGGCCGATGCTCACAGAGCCCTGAGGTGGCTGGGCCGTGGGCATGAGCATCTCCATTCATGGTGGAGACCCCCTTCTTTCCTCCCTGACTTCAGCCTCTGGACCTCAGCTGCTGTTCTTCAAGTCCCTTCCCGGTCTTCATGGTCCCCTGTCCCCCAGGGAGGCAGTCTCCATGGCAACCCTTGCCTGGAGCCCCCATGGTTGTGGGCAATCAATACTGGCCCCCCCATGCACACACACACACACACACACACGCACACACACACGTCACCCTCTAATTCTCCATCTTTCATTTTCCAAACAGGCTTCTCCATGCTTCATCCCATCCCCCAGAACTGCCTCCATCACCTCCCCCCAAAAAAACTGCACCTCTCCCTCAAAACAGGGGGTTCAACTTCCCCTCTAATGGGATGTCAACAGTACCCCAACTGGATTTGCCACTCCCCATTGGCTCCCACATCCATCCCCAAACTGGATCCCCTAACCCACCCCCAAGCCATTCCCAACATCCCCAGACCCCATTGCAACATCTTCTGAAAACTGGCCCCCTCTGTCTTTCCCCTTCCTGGCTCCAACAGCCGCCTCTGCAAACTGGCTCCGACATCCTGCCCCTTCCAGCCTCCTCAACTGCCCCCAGTGCCCGGCCCCCTGACTCACTTCCGAGGCATCCCTGGAGCCCCCAGCCTCCCGACCTCCCACAGGATGTCTTGGCCACCAGCTTTCCTCTCTGGGCTCCGGCTCCTCCCCCTCCCCCCCCCTTCATTGCCAGCCTTTCCCTAAAGTCCTGAACCCTCCATGGAGGAACAGCCTGACCCTGTTTGCAGAAGTCAGTACCTCCAGTCCCCAAATCTGTATCAGAAAGCAGCCCTTACAAACTGTGTCCACGCTGGACCCCGACCATGCAACCCCAATCCAGACCTCGCCCCCAAACAGTCTTGTCACCAGCCCAGCCTGTTTCAAGCCCACGCACACCTTCCTTCTGAGCCCCATCTCCAGCTCCGTCTCCATCCCAGCCTTGTCTTCTTTCCCATCTCCAAGCCCCCATCTCTTGGGGAAGGAGCAAAGCACCCATCCCTCTCTGGCCCATCTTCCCACCTGAACTCAGAAGGCATCGGACACAACCGTGCTTCATGTCTCTTCTCCTTTGATGGTCCAAGCTCTCCCTGCGGTCTTCAAAGCTTCTCTGGATCCCCAGGGCCCCCAAATTGTCCCCCCCCACCAACCCCCCTCCTACTTCCAGCTCCTCCTGCCCTCCCGCTGGCACCCTCCTGAGGTCGGGCCCACGTTCTCTCTTTGCCCGCCCCCCAGCCTCTCCTGGCCTCAGGGCGTGTGTTCTCACCACCTCTGGTCCAGCTGAGATCCAGGGGGAGCCCAGGCCTGGGGCATGTGGATCCCGCCCCCTCCTCGGGGGCACTCACCTCCTAGTCAGTGCCTCCGTGCCTCTGTCCCTGCGCTGCTGTCCTGCCCTGAGGACACTTGGGCCAGAACTGCTGAGAGCTTGGAACTTGGGGGGGTGGGTAGGGGGGGGTTAGAGGAGGTCAATTTCCTGTCAGGAAACCCCTCCCTCTCTGGGGCCAGGGGCCGGAAGGACTCTTTATCTGTCTGCCCTTTTAGGCCAAGCTGGTGTTGGGCTGGGAAGGCCAAGGCCACAGAGTCGGGCCCCCACCCTCACCCCCACCCGGAATCGGCCCCCCCTCCTGCCTGCTCTTCACGCCTTCCAAGGTGACAACACCATCCTGAGCACCCTGGGGAGACACGCAGCGCTGGATACGGGCCCAGAGCTCTCCTTCGGGGTCCTCGCTCTGGAGTAATGACATGGATGGGGGTTCTGCTGGCCCAGAAGCTGGAATTAGAGGCCAAAAGGGGGTGACACTGGTCATGGCTTTGGAATTGTGGTGCCTAAACGCCCCGTCCCCAGGTCCTCGCATGGCCCCCTCTTCGACACTGCCCTGGCCTCAGCTCCAGCATCCGTTCCTCAAAGGAGACCTTCCCTGAGCAGCAGAAGCTCTCTTCCCCCACCCCCCATCCCCTCTCTCCTCCAGGGACTGGCTCTGATTTGTCAATTCCTTTATATCACCTTCCTCAATTTGAATGATAAGATTTCTCTGTCTCCCTTGTAGAGTTTCTGAGTCTCCCACTGGAATGTGAAGTCAAAGCCGATTTTGGTCACCTTGTTTATCTTTATATTCCTAGATGTGTGCCTGGCACATAGTAGATGCTCAGTAAAGATTTATTAACCAAATGTGCACATGGGGATACATTAGAGCTAAAGATTGGAAGTTGGGGATGTATATGATGGGTGAAGTGGGGGCTAGGAATGGGTTAGGGGTTGGGTGGAGTTAGATGCAGGATTAGGGTTATTTTTAAGGCTGAGTTTTAGGTTTAGGTGGGCTTTCAGGGGCTCAGGCACAGGTGTTAGGCCTGGGACAAGGGATCACTTGCCTAGACAAGTTGGGGTTGGTGTGGGATTAGGGTCAGGGCTGGGTTCAAGGATCACTGCTTCTCCCCCACTCCCAGTAAGGGCCTTATAGATACTTAGGCTGGGAGAAGTGGGTCAGGGGTTAAGATTCCAAGGTCTGAAGGCCTCAGATCAAGGGTTGGATTTGCCAGACAATGAGTGGTTGAGTGGCCAAGAAGGGAGGGGAAGGCTTTGTCCTCGCCAGGTCAGTGTGGCCAGGTCAGCGTGGACCCATGGTAATCTGAAGGCAGCAAGCAAGTTGCCCCTGGCTGGAACCAGTTGACCTGGTGTGGGCTGTAACAGCTATCAGATCTCCCCTTCTTTTTTTAATTTAATTTTTTATTGAGTTATAATTCATATGCCATAAAATTCACCCTTTTGTGTGTGTGGTGGGGGGGGGGGCAGACAGAGATCTTAAGCAGATGACTCCACACCCAGCACGGAGCTCCACACAAGGCTCAATCTTACAACCCTGACATCATGACCTGAGCTGAAATCAAGAGTGGGTTGCTTAACCGACTGAGCCACCCAGGCACCCCTAAAATTCACCCTTTTAAGATGCAGGATTCAGTGGTTTTAAGTATATTCACAAGATGCAGCAAGTGTCGCCACTATCTAATTCCAGAACATTTTCATCACCTCAAAAAGAAACCCGTAACCCGTTAGCAGCCTTTTCCCAATACCCTGTGTTCCCAGTTCCGTGGATTTCTCTATTTGGGGACGTCCCATATAAAAGGAATCAAACCATAAGTGGTCTTTTGTGTCAGGCTACTTTTGCTAAGCATACTGACTTTAAGGTTCATCATTTTGTAGCCTCATTTAACCTCAGTCCCTGCATCTGGGAAGTGGGGTGGGCACAGTATTGGGGTCAGCGGAGCCAGGGTGGGGCCTGAGGTGTGGTGGGCAGGTGTGTTGTAGGGAGGTGATCTGCTGCCCCCGAGTGGTGTCTGGGAGAAGTGCAGCCCTCCGTGCTAAGCCTGAGAGGAGTGACTCAGCTCCCCCAACCCATCCCCAAGACCCCACCCCTCATCCTGCAGAGCCCTTGAGATCTCAAAACTTTAGAACACCAGCCTGAAGTCCTCCTTCTCTGCATCCCACCGTCCCTGAGACGCCTTGGGCCCCATCTGCTGAGTAATAATAGTAATGTCATCCACTTATGAAGTTCTAATCTGTTCACAGGCGAAGCATTTACGTTTATTGTCTCATTAACTTACTGCTGACTGAGGCTGCTATTATTTTTCGGGGACAGGAAGCCACAGCGGTTAAGAGCCCAAGTTCCAGAATTTGGAGGCACTTGGTTTCAAATCCCGTCCCACCACTCACCAGCCATGTGACCTTCAGCATGTGATTTTTTTTTTTTTTTTTAATTCTCTGGCTCTGTTTCCTCCTGTGTAAGTCGGGCTAATGATGATGGTCCAGCCTCACAGGGTGGCAGAAAGGATAAAGTGCTCAGAGCCTGGCACAAAGGAAGCCTCTGTGAGTCTGTGTAGCTGATAGTATCAGCCAGTGACATGCTGATAAATGTTTAACAACCAGCTCTGGGTGGGTGGGTGGGGGGGGGGGAACCTTGATTTGTGGCGTTTGTCAATTTCCATGGTGTAAATAAATATTCCTGCACTGGCTGATTCAAGCTTGAATTCAGTGATGCCAAGCCACCGTGATGTCACTGAAAGCGTTTCAGGGGCTGGGGGACTTGGGGGGTGAGAGACGCACAGAAGCACATTATACAGTTGTGTCATTATGAACATTCAATAGGTGTAAATAACCTTAGGATCACAGATAATAGTAAAATGTAGTAAAAATAATTAGGCTGTGATGAGTATTTATTACCTTTGTTTTAAACAGAATTTATTTAATTATGTGTTTGCATAATTTAATTTTTTATAATGCCTGTTTAACAACCAGTTCCAAAATTCCTGAGACTTTAACAATCAGCTCACTCGAGCTGACTCCAACACGCTGCTGTTAGCACCACACCCCTACTTTAGAAAGAGAAACTGAGGCGAGAAGATGGTCAGATAGACAGGGGCTGGGCATGGACCCCGCCCAAGGGCCAGATTCTGGGGCCAGGGCTATGCAATGCCCCTCTTTCTCTCATCCCACCCCGGTCTGGAGGGCATGGGTGGTGCCCACAGGGCTGGATGACCTGAGCCAAGCATGCCCTCTCTGGTTTCAGTTTGCCCATCCAGACAGCAGCTGCGCCCCTGCAGGTGAATACTTACACAGGGCTCTTTGGCACCTGCTGCAGCCCTGCCAGGGAAGGCAACATGTAGATCCTCCCCCTCGCTTTATAGATTGGGAAACTGAGGTCCCCCCTGAGTCCCAGAGCCATAGGGAGAGTCCTCAGACCCCAGCTGGGGTGCGCAGGAGAGGAGCTGCAGCCACAACCCCGGGCTCTGGAGTTTTCTGGGAGGTGGGAGGCAGCCGTGCTGGAGACGGTGCTCAGCCTGGGGCAGAGGCTCTGCTTAGCCCACCATGCCCCCGGGACCCTGAGCCCTACGCTCCCCAGAACTTCCTGGGCCCCTGGGCCCGAGAGGGGACGCGCTGGGAGGGAGCAAGTGGACAGCGCCGGCCACCTGGTTCGCGTCCCTGGGGGCTTCCCGGCCTCTGTCCCCATTCTCTTCCCAGGTCTCCGAGTCTCTGGATCTCTTTGTCTCTTTTTGCTTCTCCCTCCGTCTCCGTGTGCGGGTCTGGGTCTTCGTCGCTCTCTGCGTCTCTGTTCTCTCTGAATCCCTGTCTCTTTGTGTGCGGCTCTCTCCCTGCCTTTTCTCCCTCTTTCTTCTTTCTCTCTCTCACTGTCGCTCCGATCTTTTGGCTCCCTTTACATCTCTTTGTGTGTCTGGGTTTCTGCCTACCCCTGTCCCTCTCTCCTGGGGTCTCTTTGTCTCTCTATCTCTGCGTCTCTCAGGACCGTTCCCTGCGTCTCTGGCGCTCTGCCCCGGGGCTCCTCTCCCCTTCCCTTCCGGTGAGTCGCTTCTCTCCTGTGCGAACTCGCTCGCCACCGGCGCGCCGGGACCTGCCTCCGCCCCCGGAGCCCCCGGCTAGCCCGGGCCTGCGCCTTTAAGGGCCGGCGGCGGGGGGCGGGGTCTCGGCGGCCCCGCCCTGCCCGCCCCTCCCCCTGACGTCCCTTCCTCCCCGGCCCCTCCACCGCCTCCCTCCGCCGCCGCCCGGGCCGGCTCCGCGCCCCCTCCCCGGCCCCCGCCCGCCCGCCCGCCCGCCGCCCCCATGGCGCCCCGGGCCCCCGCTGCACGGGGCCACTAGGACCCTCGGCGTCCCCTTCCCTTCCCCGCCCTGCCCCCTCTCCCGCGGCGCGAACCCCGGTGTGCACGGCGCCCAGCTTTTGAGCTCGCGTCCCCAGGCCAGCGGGGGGGGAGGGGAAGAGAGGGGACCCCGGGACCCCCGCCCCCCCCACCCGGCCGCCCAGTCCCCCGGGACCCGGAGAAAATGTCTTCGCGGACGGCGCTGGCCCCGGGCAACGATCGGAACTCGGACACGGTGAGTGGGGCCCGGCCCCTTGGGGAGCGCCGGTCGGGTTCAGCCGCCGAGCCCCTCGCCTGGGGTGCCCCTCGCCGCGCGCGCCCCTACCTTGGTTCGCCGCGCCCGGCCCCGCTGGCCACCTCCCGACCCCCGCCCGGACTCCAGGCCTCTCGACCCTCCCCCACTCCAGCCCAGCCCGACCCCTGGGGGCGCCCCTCTCTCGGGACCCCTCTCTTGTCCCTCTGCAGACCGCTTCCGCTCGGGTCCCTTCCCTCCAGGAAGCCCCCTCCTCTGCCTTCCAGGAGCCCCTCCCTTCCCCGGCGTGTTCTGAAGCCCCTTCCCCTCCTGGCCGCCCGCATCCGACAACTCGCCCCCTCCCGGATTTGCAGGGCTCCTGACCCGGAGGCCCGGCCCTGGCCCTCTCCCAGGAAGGCCTGGCCCAGTCCCGCCTCTGGCGCCGGCCTTCCCCATCTGGATGTGGGTGCCGGGCTCCCCAGGAGCCCCCCTCTTATTCTCAGCCCTCCGCCCCTCTGGATCCTCCCGGATCCTGTGGGCACCCCCTCACAGGAAGCCGGTTTCCACCTTTTCCTGGGCCCAGGGCCCTTTCTGGCTTGTTCAAGGTCTCTCCACTCCCAGGCCTGGTCTCTGTCTTCCAAGCAGCCCTGTCCCTGGATTCCCAGCACCCCAGGTCCCCCCCTCCTCGTGCGCCCCAGACCCTCCCTGGGCTCTTTTCCCAAGCAGCCTTGGCCTCCAGCGTCCAGGCTCCTAGCCTAGTCTGGGATTTCTAGGCCCTGGACTATGGACTAGTCTGACTCCAGGCCTCATCCTCCCTGTATCAACTGCTCAGGTTCAGGCAAGCCCCCTCCCCAAGTCCCCAACCCCTTGATCACCTCCTAGGCCAGGAGTTCCCTCCCAGGGCACCACCTCTTCCCCTAATCTCCAGGCCCCCATCTGTTCTGTCCCAGGGCCTCCTCCTTCCTTGCAGGGGGTCTGGCCTCCCAGGGAAGCCCCCTCCTCAGCTTTGGAGGCCTCTCCCAACTCACAGGGCTGGGCCCCAAATCCTTCTTTAGAAGACTCCTGCACTCGAAGCCTGTGGTCTTGCCCTGGTTGTAAACCCTCTTCTCTTGGGATCTGTCTGCAGGAAACCTCCTCCCCAAGTTTCTAGGTCTTTTTGACCTCCACAAGGCTCAGGCTTTATTCTTCTGGGCTGCCCCTTGGCCAAAAAGCCCCTTCTCCAGGATTTGCATGCTCCTGGACCTTTCTCCACTTCCAAAGACTAGAAACTCCTAGAAACCCCTTTCTTTATCTTCTAGGAGTTTCCTTGGTGTCTGAGTTCCACTGCCCGATGGCTTTAATCCTTCCCACTATTCCCAGGCCCCCTGTCCCTATACCACAGCCCAGAACAAGCCTAAGAGACGCCTCCCTCCCCATCTCCCCAGTTTCTGATTACTCTCAACCCTTCTAAAGAGCCTCCCACCAACCAGTGCCAGCCTCCTCCCTAGGTGGGGTCACTGTCCCTTTCCCCTTCAGCCCCTGCCAAGTCCCTGGACCGCCACCCCCCCCCCCCAGCCACCCTCAGTCCACATCCCCATCAGAGAGCCTTAGCTCCATCCCTTCATCCTGCAAGACCCTCCCTCACAGAGATCCCCACCGCCGCCTCAGCCCACAGACTATAGACCAGACTTTGATTTGGAGTCTCCAGTGAGATACCCACCCTTCCCCCAAATCACTCAGGAAGTGCCAGGGAGCCCACGGGCCCCGGTTCAAATGCTGGTTCTCTCTGCCAGCCGGTTTGCATTGTGTCCTCAGACTACCGGTTCTTCCCTTTCTAAGCCTCAGTTTCCTGCTCTGAAAAATGGGGACGATCCCTTGAGTCCCTCGAGGAGAGGATTACTCGAGATGACACGGGTGAAGCCTGGTACCTAGGACGGGCTCCGCACATGTCGGCTGCTATTGTGACTATAGATATGAGTCAGACGGCCCGGCCCGTGCATTCTCCACCTGGGGCTGTCATCATCGGTTGTTGCGGGAGCTTGCAGATCCCCTCCCTGCTCCGAGCCTCAGTTTATCTCAAAATGGGGTTGATGGTAGCACCTCCCTGTTAGGCATGTTTTAAGGAGCCAAGGAGATTATGTGAGTAAGGTGCACAAGTAGCCGCGCTATTATTATTGCTTTGATTATTCAGACAAGCATGGGTTCAAATCCAGTTTCTATCCCTCCCTAGCTGCGTGACCTCAGGCAGGTGACGTCACCTCCATGAACCTCGGTTTCCGCATCTGTAAAATGGGGCTCATCCGAGCACTCCCTCCCCTTTTGTGGTCCAGATTCGCACCTGGTGGGCATTCGAGGAGGACTATTCCCCTCCTCTCCTCTTATCTCCTCTCCTCACAACTAGTGTGTAAGTCCTGTTTGTGGGTCCTGGCTGGGACTTACCTCTCCCTCTGGAATTGGAGGTCGCAGGCTCCTCCCCTGCCACCAGGTTACCAGGCCGACAGCCATGTGGGGTCATGCTCCCCCACCCAGGGTTGGGGGGGGTGGGGGCCACCGCCCTGGCCTCTCTGGAAGTTCCCTAGCAACAGGCCCGGGTGTTGGGGCGCCAGCCGGGCTGGCGGGAGGGAGCCGGGCCAGCTGGTGGTGCCGGCCAATTTTAGCTCCCGCCCCCGGCTCTGGGGGGCTCCGTCACCCACTGCCCCAGCGCCCTTTGCAGGGATCCCACAGGCAGGCCGCTCTCGGTGGGGTGCTAGCCCATCCCCAGTCTGCTCCCCTGGTGCCACCTGATGGGGATTCTTCTCCAAGCCCTTATCTCTGTGGAGATCAGGGGCCTTATCAGCTGGGATCTCCACCTCCCTTCCCACCCTCCCTCCCCTGGGAGGAGACCTGGGACTAGGAGCAGCCCAGTGGGATGTGGGAAAGAGCTCAGCACTCAGGATCCAGCAAGCCTAATCAATCCCTGGCACTGCTTCTTTGCCCTGTGACCTTGGCCGAGGCACTCACCCTGCCTCAGCCTCAGGGGCCCCTGTCTAGAGAATGTGGATAGTAACCGGGACCCACGAGGGAGGCCTCAGGCGAGGGCACAGTAGGCAGCCGGCATGTGGTCAGGGCTTCCGTGGTGCCGGTGGTCCTTCTGTGTCTTGTGGGTGAACCGTGTGACCTTGACAGGGTCCCCTTTCCCTGTCCAAGCCTCAGTTTCTCCTCTGGAGTATGAGGATGTAGGCACCACCCTCCGTGGGCTCCCGTGGGAATTAAATGCAGATGAGGCGCTTACTAGCCCAGGCCTTGGCCCGTAGTACAAGCAGCGTAATGCAAACATGTAGGAGTGTGAGTCAGTGTGATATGGTGAGGGTGAAGGACAGCAACTCTGGCGTAAACTTTGCCCAGCTCTGGGCCTCAGTTTCCTTACCTTAAGATGGGGATGATGACCGGATCGATTCATCCGTGCTAAGTAGCCGTGCAGATTCCCTGTTGCCTACCTGGCCTTCCTCCTCCTCAGCTCCCCTCGCCCTCCTGCTTCCCACCCTGGCCCTGGGAAGGGCACAGGCAGGGGTGCAGCACAGAGCCACCTTGGCTGGGACCTGTGGCTCCCCTCGGCCGCCTGCACCTGGGCCCCAGTGCTGAAAGGGAGGCACAGTCCCTGGAGCTCACAATCAGGACAGGGCAGCCTGGAGCAGGCAGTGACCTGCGGGGGAGAGAGGCCCAGGAGGGACAGGACGGCAGGAACAGAACATCGGGGACAGATGGGAGCGCTGGCGTGGGAGCCACAGCGGTTCGCAGGTGGTGGGGGGCCACGGGGGAGGCAGCAGTGTTTTCCACAGGAGGAAGGTAGCGGTATGGGGCCAGAAGGTCCGGGCGAAATGAAAGAGTCTTGATTACAGTGTGTGAAGTCGAATTTGGGGCAGTAAGAATTGGGGGGCAATGTTAGAGGCAGTAAGCTGGGAATGAGATGCTGCTCTTGGGGTTCAGAGGGTAATTGGGCCGCCTAGACGGGGAGGTGATGGGTGACCCAGGATGCTGGGAGCCCTGAGAGAGACCTGGGGCTTGAACCCAGATCGAGGACACGGATTGGAAGTGAGGGCTGCAGCATTTGGAATAAAATGCTGTGGTCCCAGCACATGGAAAAGGAGGTTGGGGGGTAGACCAAATGCTGGGGGTACTGGGGGGCGCAAGGAGGAGGCCTGATGTCTGGGACCTCGGATGCTGCCCAGTTGGGGGATCCCCAGCGTTTTTTGTTCTTGGAGGCGTCTTTTTGTAGAAAGGAATGGGGGGACCCCCGAAAGCAGCTTGCTTCTCTGTGGCCTGGGTTTGAGAAGGACCGTGAAGGGGCTGGTGGCCGTGGCTGGAGTGGACCACCCACCCATGGGAGCCACCTCGAGGGCGGGATGGGACGGGCGCTGGCCACCGCTCACGCTCCGTCTCCCCTGTCCAGCATGGCACCTTGGGCAGTGGCCGCTCCTCAGACAAAGGGCCATCCTGGTCCAGCCGCTCCCTGGGTGCCCGCTGCCGGAACTCCATCGCCTCCTGTCCCGAGGAGCAGCCCCACGTGGGCAACTACCGCCTGCTGAGAACCATCGGGAAGGGCAACTTCGCCAAAGTCAAGCTGGCCCGGCACATCCTCACGGGCCGCGAGGTGAGTGGGGGGATGGGCGGGGCGCAGGGCCCAGTCCTGCCATCCCAGTGCCAGCGCCGACGTGGTGGGAGGTGGGGCGAGGTCAGACTTCGCCATCGCTTTGCTTTGTGACCTCAGGTAAGTCCCTGACTCTCCCCGGGACAGGTCAGGACATCTCAGGTTTGTCCAGAACAATCCAAGTAGAATTGGACGGACTACCGTGGGAATTAAATGTAGATGAGGTCCGTATTTGCCCAAGACTTGGCCCGTGGTAAAGGCTAAGTAATAAAAACGACGTGGGTGGGGTGCTTGGCTGGCCCCGTCGGTAGAACATGATCTCCGGGTCTTGAGTTCAAGCCCCACGTTGGGCCTAGAGCTTTAAAAAAAAAAAAAAAAAAAAAAAAGATGTAGGAGTGTAAAGTGGTGGTAAAGAACATCCGCTCTGGAGTAAACTTTCCCCACCTTCAAACAGGGATGACGGCACATGAGTGGCCAGGGCTCGTCAAATATCTCTCATTGTCCCCGGAATTGTCGGGAACTCTCAGATCGCCGGCAGAGCCGTGTGTTGTATTTCTAAGAATTCGCGCAGCTTTTGTGTCTAAACCTGGACCACCTGCCTGTTGCAGGGGTGGATTTTGGTTCCATCCGATCTTGCAGCGATCTTCATGAGATGACAGCACGATCTCCCTGGAGTTCTCAGTTACCCACAGTCCCATTCTCCCCGCCTCCCCCCCCCCCCAGAATGGGCATGTGTTCGGAGGATGGCAACATTAGAGCAGAAGCGCCCACACAGACCTTGTAACCTAGATAGGAAGCCTCTCACTCCCACCTGGGGGGAGGGTATGGCTACTCTGTTCCCCTTTAATTTTAGAGGCTGTGGCTGGAGCGATTTCTCTTGCCCTGGATGAACTCTCTCCTGCCCACACGCCATTACCCCAGACACACAAAAGACACCAGGCCCCTATGGTTTTATGGGCGTATTCCACCAAACGTTCCAATTTTATGCCAGTACTTCCAGAGACTAAGGAAAGAGGGTTCCACTGCCCAGCTGATTTTAAATGCTAGCTGGACGATGACCAATATGTCAAAACTAGATACGAATGCAATTTTGGGCCGGTCATACATGGGAACATAGGTACAAAAATCTGAAGCAAGATATTAGTAAAGAGACCCAGCACATCAGTGAAAGAAAGCCATGTGATGACAAAGCTGGGTTCATCCCAGGAATGCACAGTTCTTTTCAAATTGACAATTTATTCATGTACTTCAGCACATTCACAGATTCAAGGAGAGAAACCATATGATCGTCTCAATACTGGCATAAAAAATGCTTGACAAAATTAAAAACCTGTTCGCGAGGATATGAGGAACGCTAACAGACCCTCTCCTGCACGAAGAACGTGTCATTCCCTTTGTGTGGAACTTGAACATGATTCCAGGGGCTTCCTAGAGGACCAGCTTCTAAGGAAACAGGGCCTCCCAAGTGAAGGATTCTGTAATCCAGGGAATCTGGGGGTGACTGGGGGTCGCCCCCAAAACCTCTGGGAAAGCTGTAGACCTAGGGCTGAGTCAAGACTTTAAACAGCCCCTCATTACTGAAAAATTTCTGCGGCTCTGCCCCAAAGTGCGATTCAAAATAAAAACTTAAACCATGCCGCAAGACAAACAGAGAGGAGAGTTCATGAACTTTCTGATTGTTCCCGCATGGTGACTGCCTCACAGCTCTTTTAAAACTAGGGGCGGCTGGCTCAATTGGAAGAGCATGTGGCTCTTCATCTTGGGGTCTGAAGTTCAAGCCCCACGTTGGCTGTAGAAATTACTTAAAAAAAAATTGGGGCACCTGGGTGGTTCAGTGATTGAGCATGTGCCTTCGGCTCAGGTCGGGGCCCCGGGGTCCTGGGTTCGAGTCCGAGTCCCACATCGGGCTCCCCACAGGGAGCCTGCTTCTCCTTCTGCCTGTGTCTCTGCCTCGTTCTCTGTGTCTCTCATGAATAAATGAAATATTTTTTTAATAAATAAAATCTTTTTAAAAATTTTTAAAAATTAAATATAATCAATAAATTCTATTTTCTTAAGTATTCAAGAAGTAAACTTGATCAGGCTACATATGTTAAAATCCCAGCCCAGGAACTTACTAGCCATGGAACCCTGGCCAACTGACTTAACAGCTCTGTGCCTCAGTTTCCCAGTTTGTAAAATGGGGATAATACTAGCACTATTGTGAGGATTGAAAGAGTTCTCCCTTGTAAAGCACCCAGACTGAGGCCAGGTGGGTGACTCCTCGGAAAATGTTAGCTATGGTTATTATTTATTGTTTCACAGTTCACATGTTCAAAACAAAGGAGATGTGCTGGGCGAATGGTCTGAGGGCTCTCACAGAGGGGCCCCCCTGAAAGGTCTCAGTCACTGTCCCACACATTCACACAGGCCTTTGGAGCAGTCCCACCCAGGCCACGCTGCAGGATAAGGGATATTTCCCTATAGAAGTCAGCGAGCACTGAACACAGTGGGAACAGTATATGCAAAGGTCCTGAGGCCCTGATGGAGGGCTTTCTGTGAGGGGGGCAATCTGGGTTGGGGATCCTTCCCCAACTCAAGCCCTTGGCACCTTGATCTTTTATGCCTTCCTTCTACCTCCAGGTCGCCATCAAGATCATTGACAAAACCCAGCTGAACCCCAGCAGCCTGCAGAAAGTGAGGCTTCGGGAGAGGGAGCAAGGTGGGGCCAAGGTGGGGAAGAGGGTCACTGAAACCGCCCACCCTCATCTTTCTCTTTCTTCTTTTCTGGCCATGCCCAGCTGTTCCGAGAAGTCCGCATCATGAAGGGCCTAAACCACCCCAACATCGGTGAGGAGGGGAAGAGTGTGGGCTCAGAGACTACCAAGTGGGGCACTCAGCAGAGGAGAGAGCTGGGGGATAGAAGAACCGGCAGCTTTAACAGTTAGAAAGACCTGTTTTCTCTTAGCTGTATATCGCTGCTCACTGGCTGTGTGACCTTGGGCAAGTCACTTAACCTCTCTGAGCCTCTGTTTCCTCCTCTGGAGTGGGGCTGATAAGAGGGCCTACTTCAAGGTCATCATGGGGGTTGGATAAGATCGAGCATTCGAAACCCTCCATTTAGAGCTAAGGTGGGGGGCAGCTGGTCTGATGACTGTCATCAGGAGCAAGCACTGTCATTGTTATGAGGCAGGGGGGAGACGGGGATCTTTATGTAGAGAAGCCGGATGTGGCCACAGCATTTATCCATCCGTAGGTTTGTTCACTCGGGAAGTGTTTATTGAGTGGCCGCTTTATGCCAGATGCTGGGGACATCTGGCCTCTGGCATAAGCAGGGAAGAAAGCAGACACAAATCTCAGCCTCACAGAGCCGACTTTCTTGTGAGAGAGAAAGTAGGAAAGGTGGTGACGTAGGGCTGAGGATTTTGAAAAATCTTGCCATCCGTAGGGAGCCATTGAACAGTCTGGAATAAGGGGTGTTCTGCACACGCAGAGTTAGAATGTGGGTGGAGCTGGGGGGGGTCTTTTCCCCACATAACCCTGCTCTCCCCGGATCCTTGCAGTGAAGCTCTTCGAAGTGATCGAGACGGAGAAGACGCTGTACCTGGTGATGGAATACGCAAGTGCCGGTGAGGCTTCCCTCCCCGCCCTGCCCCCTGCGCCCCCCACACCCCTTGCTCACCCCACTTGGCATCTACCCTGCAGGAGAAGTGTTTGACTACCTCGTGTCCCACGGCCGCATGAAGGAGAAGGAAGCTCGAGCCAAGTTCCGACAGGTGAGGGGGGCAGGGTTGGGGGCGGCACCTCCATCCCCAGGTGGGAGGAGGGCCTGGGTGCTCGGGGGAGGGGGGGGTCTGTGCTGTCCAGTGACCTAGGGGCTTAAGTCTGGGTGGGAGTGAAGATGGAGAGCTGGGTGTCTGTGAGCATGCAGATGCCCAGGTGTGAGAGGCTGCCCTGATGCAGGTGTGAGGGTGTCCGGACAGGTGGGTGCAAGGGCAGGCCCATGTGTAGGAGTGGGGCTCGGGCGCGTGGGGGCCAGGGTACTGTAGCGTGTGAGCACAGCAGTGCGGATGAGGCGTGTGGGAAGTAGGTATGTGGGTGCCCAGATACAGATGTGCAGTGTAGATGTGCATATGGCAGGGGCACCTGGGTGGCTCAGTGGTTGAGCATCTGCCTACAGCTCAGATCATGATCTCGGGGTCCTGGGATTGAGCTCCGAGGAGTCTGCTTTTCCCTCTCTCCCTGCTCGTCGTCTCTCTCTCTCAAATAAATACATAAATAAAATCTTAAAAAAAAAAAAAAAAAAAAAGCATATGGCAGCCCCAGTGTATGTGTGAGGAGCCCCAGGTGTGGGCATGTAAGTTTGTTGGGAAGAGGGTATGCAGGTGTGTGGGTGCCCAGGTGTGTGGGTACGGGGGCATGCTAAGGGGCGTGAAGGTCTGCTGGGTGAAGGGATTTGAGCCAGGGGGCTGGTCCGAGACTGTCCAGATGCCCTGGTTGGCCGTACTGGGTGTGTGGGGGCCGAGTGTCTGTCTATAGCTGCATGGTGTCCTTATGCATGTTTCCAGATGTGCAAGTCGGGAGGGGACTAGTTGTGATGTTCTGGTTCTGGTGCCCCTGCTGGGAGGGTGTGCAGATGTCTGAGGGTGTCCAAGTGTCTGAGTGTACATGTGTGTCTGTGTGGGTCCCCGCTGTCATGGAATCAGAACATCAGGCCCCAGCATCTCGGCCTGTGCCTAGGGGAGGCCTGGGGCTCTGGGGCTCTGGGGCTCTGTTGTGAGTAGGTTCCTGGGGTCTGAGAGAGGCCAAGGGCTTTGGGTCCACAAGTGACTGAGCTTCTCTTCTCTCCCCTCCAGATTGTATCGGCTGTGCACTACTGTCACCAGAAAAACATCGTGCACAGGGATCTGAAGGTGAGCCCCCCGACTTCAGCCCACAGACCACCCACCCACACTTGTCCCCAGTCCCACCTCCAGCAGCCCTGGGGATCCCCTAGGGCCTCCTCCATATTCCCCTTCTTTCCTTCCAATCCTCCTCCCTCAGCATCCAGGGCCCCTTGACTCTTTCCCAAGCTCTGGTGGCCAAGGAAGGCCAGCAGATGGGGGAGCAGGTAGGGAGGTGGGGGAAGGAGGGGAGAATTGAAAGAAAGAAACAAAATGTCCCAGGACATCCCACACGAGTACGTGTGTGCTGAGCAAGGACACAGGACACCATAAAGGGCTCACCCACTCTCAGAGCCTCTGGAGCCTTGGCATCTCTCAGGAACCTTCAAGAACTAAGGTTTCAGAGCTACAGGGTCGCATGACCTCTGGGCCTTAGAATCACAGGCATCTCTGAACTTGAGAAGGAAGGATTTTTGAGAGAGAGAGAGCCCCTGAAGCAAACCCCAGCCAGCCTGGACCCCTGCTCCACACCCCCCACCCAGAGAGAACCACCTGTCTCAGGGCTTCTCGTCCCAGACCGGAGAGAGAAACCCATGTCCTGCTCAATCAAGTCGTCTTTTTTTTTTTTTTTTTTTTTTAAGATTTTATTTATTCATGAGAGACACAAAGAGAGAGGCAGAGACATAGGCAGAAGGAGAAGCAGGCTTCCTGCAGGGAGCCCAGTGCGGGACTTGATCCTGGGACCCCGGGATCACCCCCTGCAAAGGCAGACGCTCAACCACTGAGCCACCCAGGTGCCCCTCAAATTGAGTTGTCTTGACTCTCATTTCTTGAGCACCTCCTGTGTGTGAGGCGCTCTGCTTTACGGAAGGTCTTCTCAAGGTTATCTAGAGTGAAGGACCAGGTTTAATATTTTCAATTCCCAGTCCACTGTGATACACGCTTTTGTGAAGTACAGTAAAGATGAAGTGAACAACAACAAAAAAGATATCCAAAACGCAAGACCAATTTTTAAAAACTATTATTATTAGATTCAGAAAAGCCATAAAAATCAACTGTCAAATTGCTGTAGAAGTTTCTAGACTCTCTGCCTTGTCTATACCCACCCTCTGAGAAAGCCCCTTGGGGCTTGGGAGTCTGCCGTCCCCTGGAGGAGGCACGCCCCCTGGTGGAGGGTTCTGGAAGTGGCTGGAAGGAGTTTAGGGGATCTGATTTAGGGCACCCCAGAGGGGGCCAGCCCAGGCTGGACTGTGGAGCCTCAAACACCGGGAAGGGAAGTGTCACCCCTGAGCAAGAGTGAGACGCCATTACACTGAGGTTGGGGGAAACTCTCTGAAACATGTGTCTTTGTTGGTTCTCTGCCCCGTTGGGTTGTAGGTGGGAGGGATGGTATCCAAATCAACCAGGAGGTAGGGAGACCGTGAGGAAGCCGTAGGTGCCGGTGGCCTGGCTGCAGAGAGGCAATGGCTGGGACAGGCCAGATGTAGACAGTACTTTGAAAAGTGGGTATGTATACCGAGATCTGCAAGAGGCAGGAAGCTGGAGACTTCTTCCACGCTCCAGCCATGAGGAGGCCAGGCCCCCCCACCGTTTTTCTTTTTTTTAAGGTTTTACACAGAGAGGGATCCCTGGGTGGCGCAGCGGTTTGGCGCCTGCCTTTGGCCCAGGGCGCGATCCTGGAGACCCGGGATCGAATCCCAGGTCGGGCTCCCGGTGCATGGAGCCTGCTTCTCCCTCTGCCTATGTCTCTGCCTCTCTCTCTCTCTGTGTGTGTGACTATCATAAATAAATAAAAATTAAAAAAAAAAAGATTTTACAGAGAGAGAGAGAGAGAGAGGGGCAGAGACACAGGCAGAGGAAGAGCCAGGCTCCCTGCAGGGAGTCCAATGCAGGACTCAATCCCAGGACCCCAGGATCACATCCTGAGCCAAAGGCAGATGCTCAACCGCTTAGCCACCCAGGCATCCCGAGGCCAGGCCTCCTTTGGAGCCTGGTTGGGCCACTTTCTTGCTGTGGGCATGAGGTGGTCTCCCTAAGGCTCAGTTTCCTCGCTCATGAAATGGCATTTATAAAAATGTTTAAAAATATTTCTTTTTTTTTTTTCATTTTTATGAATCTTGAGCAGCCAGTGCTCGTGTTTTCTTTTCCTGCTCAGAAAACAGAGGTTCAAGAAAGGGGCAGGAGATTGTCTGAGAACCCCCAGCTCTGCAGACCACATGGCATAATAATGGCCAATGTTCTATATGGTCCTTGCTGGATAACGAAAGATTGTTCTAGGCCTTTTAGGATTCACTTAATTCTCAAATGGCCTCATGAGGTAGAAGCTATGATTATCCTCTTCTATGGATGAGAAAACCGAGGCCCAGACAGATAAAGTCACTGCCCAAGGTCACATAGAGAGTGGGGGACCGGGCCACAGTCAGTATAGGTCCATGGGGGGGCAGCTCCAGAGCCTGTGTTCCTGTCCACCACACACACCCACCTCCTACCCTCTCCCAGGCCGAGAACCTATTGCTGGATGCCGAGGCCAACATCAAGATCGCTGACTTTGGCTTCAGCAACGAGTTTACTCTGGGCTCGAAGTTGGACACGTTCTGTGGGAGCCCCCCGTATGCTGCGCCAGAGCTGTTCCAGGGCAAGAAGTATGATGGGCCAGAGGTGGACATCTGGAGCCTCGGCGTCATCCTGTACACCCTCGTCAGCGGCTCCCTGCCCTTCGATGGGCACAACCTCAAGGTGCTGGGTGGGGCTGGCATGGAGCTCTTCATCTCCTGGGGTGGGTCTCTCTGCACCCCCCTGCAAACGGGGCCCCCCAACCTCTCTTCCTACACCTGCTTTGTAGAGGGCCAGAGGGACAGGGCTGGCCTGAGGTCATATAGCAAGACAGGCGGCGGGGGTGGGGAGGCAGGACCCAGGTCCCCATGGTCAGTCGCATGGCCAGCCCAAGTGGATCGGGCTGTGTTGGGGTCCAGTACCCAGGCTTTGCAGCCCAGGCTTGGGTTCAAATCCCAGCTCAATCCCTCTTTCAATCAGTAAATATTTATTACCTGCCATCAGGTGCAGGGGGGTGTCAGGTTCTGTTCTAGGTTTTGCAGATACAGTATGAACAAAAGAGACAAAAATCTCTGCCTTCCAACATGCCAGCCCATGGGTTGAGTTGACCCCAGAGAACACGCTAAGTGGGAAAAGCCAATCACAAAAGGCCACCCATTGTGTGATTCCATTTCTATGAAATGTCCAGAACAAGCAAATCCAGAGAGATGGGAAGCAGATGAGTGGTTGCCACAGGCTGGGGGCAGTTGGAGAACAGGCTTTCTTCAGAGAGGGAGGGGGGCGAAAATGTTCTAGAACTGACCCGTGAGGTCTACAAAACTCAGTGAACCTACTGAAAACCTTTTGCATGGGGCGGCACTTCAAACGGAAAAATCCCTGCCCTCCCGGGAAAGAGCAGAGCTGGGCCGAAAACAAAATAGATAAGCAAAATGTGTATCATGTCAGATACTGGCCAGTGCTGGGGGTGGGGGTGGGGTGGGGACACGGAACGGGTGGGAAGTGTGCACTGAGTGGCAGGGTCCCATGGGGTTCTCCTCTTTGACCTTTTTATCGGGAAACATCGCCTATAGTAGGGTCACAGGACGAGAACGAACGACCCGTGGTGGGGCCTTTTGGGAAATGCTCTGGTCACTAGTGTGGGGACACTCTGGCCCTATCAGTCTGTCCCAGCACATCGTTACTGTTCCTGTGGGGGTTAGTGGCAGCCACGATGTCCCTCTGTCCCTAGAGTCCAGAGTAAGTGCTACTTCAATATTAGGAGGGGGAACCCCTTCTATGCAGAGGCCTCAGCTGAGCGGCCTTGTAGCTGAGGTGGGGTGTGCTAAGTGCTCACTATCACTGAATAATCTCTCTGAGCCCCAAGCATGAAGCCAAGAGACCTTTTCAGAGGGCCACGCCGGCGTTCACTTGCCCCAGGCCCTTGTCACCTGCTCTCCTGGCTTCCCCACCAGGGCCCCCGAAACCTTTCTGGGCAAAGGAAGACAGGCAGCTGGGGGCAGGTTGCCTCTCTGTCATTTCCTTGTAAGTGCCTGGGCACATACCCTCTTTCTGAACCAGTTTCCCCACCTGTAAGATGGGGCCATTAAGAGCATCCACTTAGAGCCATACTGGGTGTCTAAAGCCCACCTCTGGGACCTGGCATCTGGCCAGGCCGTTACACTTGGGATCCGCACCGGTGGAGGTGTCGATGGCCTAGTGGCTGCTTCTCACTACCTGGTAATAGAGGCAGGGTGGTGTGGTGGTTATACAGCACAGGCTCTGGAGCCGGACTGCCTGCGTTTCAGCCCCGGCCCTGCCATTTTTCTGGCTGCACACCCCTAGCACAGGTGACTTACCCTCTCTGGGCCTCAGTTTCCTTGTTGAAAGATGGGCATCATCGCCTGCATCACAGCTCTGTTGTGAGCACAGATGTACCTTACATAAAGACTCAGAACACTGCCCGGGCCCTGGGTGAGTGCTCTGCTCCGAAAGTGATACTCATTATTATTAAATATTCACGACCCTTCGGGTTGGGCTGCTCTGTGGACCCAGGAGGCTCCCGGGCACATGCCTCTTCTAGCCCTTTTAGGAGAATGCTGGGAAGGGAACTCCCAGGCCAGTCCCCAGTCCCCACCCAGAGCAGAGCTTCACCCGGAGACTCCCCCGCACCCACATCACCTGTCCCCCTCCATTTCCTGAGGGTGGAGGGGCTCTCTCTGGTCCGCCATGCCATGGCGAGTGGAATTTATTTTCTCTGTCTTGGCAGGACACCTCATAAAAGGCCCTTTACAAAAAAAAAACAAAAAAAAGTCTGCATGTAAATCAGTTCTCATTCTTTGAGACTGCCAGGGTCTCGGGCATGCCTAGGGGATGGGGGATCCGAGGGTGGGAGCCGGGTGGGCAGGATCCCCCACACACCCCGCTCTTCCCCCTCCATAAACCTAATACTGAAGTAGCACTTACTCTGGGCCACACACGTGCTGGGCACTTGACTTAAACTTACTGACACCCCGGCCTGTGAAGTGGGTGCTGTGAGCGCTGGGTACAGAGGAGGAGACTAAGACCCCGGATGCTGACTTGCCTCTGACCGGGCCTTGTAGAAGTCACTTGCCCTGCGAGATTTCCTCTGAATGAAGGTGCATATAGGGCTCCCATTCTACAGATGGGGAATTGTGGTCAGGAGGGAGGGGTGGGGTTTTGCCACCTGTTTGCTTCTGTGAAGGGATTGGGAGAAAGATGAGCGTGTGTGCTGTGTGTGTGTGTGTGTGTGTGTGTGTGTTTGTGTGTGTGTATCTGTGATGGGTGGGGAAGTGGGGTGGACCCCGCCTCCAGTAACCCCATCCCCCCCAGGAGCTGCGGGAGCGAGTCCTCAGAGGGAAGTACCGGGTCCCTTTCTACATGTCAACAGACTGTGAGAGCATCCTGCGGAGATTTTTGGTGCTGAACCCAGCTAAACGCTGTACTCTCGAGGTAAGCCCCAGCCCCACACCCCTCACATTGCAGCCTTCTTGCCCTCATTTTTCCTCTCCTGTGTCCCATCTGCTTATGATCCCAGCTGGGAGGGGGAGGGAAGCCAGGCAGCCCCAGGGAAAAGGCTCCTAGGCCCGTCTCAACGCCACCCCCAAACAGCTTCGCCCACTCCCCGCCATGCCAGTAATTAGCTAATGAGCTCCTAGGCTGATTACAGGGTGCTGGGGACCCAGATGATGCGGAGGAGGGAGGTGACATTGGGAGGCTCCGGCAGGGGCACTAGGGGTATGGGTGAGGAGGCGCCAGCTCTCAGGAAGCCCTCGATTCTGGGGGGTTAGGTCTTGGAAGTGGGGGGCAGGGCGGGCGGCCCTACATGGGCCTTATTTTCCTCAATTGCTTCTGACACCTGTCTTCCCCCTTCCTGATCCTGCCCCCCCAATCCCTGCAGCAAATCATGAAAGACAAATGGATCAACATTGGCTATGAGGGTGAGGAGCTGAAGCCATACACGGAGCCCGAAGAGGATTTCGGGGACACCAAGCGAATTGGTGAGGGTCAGGGAGAGCAGTGCCCTAGCTGCTCAGTGCCACGGAGCCAGGGGTTATAGGAGGTTCCCAGCACCTGCCCCTCCGGTCAGCGCATGAGAGAAATTTGCAAGGCAATTAGGGAGAGCGGAGAAGTCTAGGCTCTCACCCTTGTGCTGCCACTTTTCTAGCTGTGTGACCCTGGGCAAGTGGCTTCTCCTCTCAGTACTTCTATTTCCTCATCCGTAAAACGGGACAATCGTAGAACCTATCATAGGGTTGTGAATATATTAAATGAGTTAATCTATGTAAAATGTTTTGATAATTAAGACACAAAAGGAAATCATAGATCACGTCCAGAAGTGTTTGGGCCTAAGTCATTGGTAAAGCACACGTTTGGGGCAAATCCCCATGTGGACATGTGCCTCACCCACCAACCCTTTGGTCCCAGATCCTCCAGCCTGGAACCCTTGAACTCTTTGCTCCCCAAGGCATTAGCCCTGAAAGAGCCCCTTAGGAACTATCCAGTAACCCTCCAAGGCCACCATTAGAGCTGGCTGCATTGATCGGGACTGTCGTGGTTGTACATAAGAGAAAATCCAAGCTGTTCGGGCTTATGCCAATAATAATAATAGGCTGGACCATTTGAAACTAGGTGAAAACTTGTTAATGTCAGCAATTTTATATGGTTATAACCTCACAGTCATCACTGATTCATTCACAGAACTATAAAGGCCAGGGTATGTGGGCTTCAGGCACAGCTGGATTCAGGTGCTCAGAGACAGTCGTTGGGAATCTTAGTGGTGGCTTCTCTCCCAGGCAGCTCTGGCCACAGGAACACGCTGGCAACTACATATCCTAGTGGCCTGGACATCCCAACAAGAAGAGGAGCCACTTCCCTAAATGTTCCGATAGAAGCTCTAGGCTGGTGCCCATTGGCTACCCCTGAACCAATCAGTGTGGCCTTGGGGATGGAATACTCTATTTGATCAGACCTGGGTTATATACCTGCCCGTGGGGCTCAGTGCGGGCAGGAGTCAGCCAGGTGATCTGAGCTGGAAAGAGATCTTGCAAGGAAATCAGGGTGCTGCTGGTAGAAAAGAGGAATGGATACTAAAGAGGCCAAAGAGCAGGCATTGCTATATGACACAGAAACGAGTGGAAGGGAAGGGTCTGGAGAGATTGAACCTCCTCTCCATCCCCCTCTCCCAGAGGTGATGGTGGGTATGGGCTACACGCGGGAAGAAATCAAAGAGGCCTTGACCAGCCAGAAGTACAACGAAGTGACCGCCACCTACCTCCTGCTGGGCAGGAAGACTGAGGTCAGAAGGCGCCAGGGGCATTTGGGATGCGCGATGCCCGGGGTGGAGGGACTTCTGGGGCAGAGGGGATAGAGGCTGAGCCTCCTCATCTGTCATCCTCCTGCAGGAGGGTGGGGACCGGGGCACCCCGGGGCTGGCCCTGGCACGGGTGCGGGCGCCCAGCGACACCACCAATGGAACAGGCTCCAGCAAAGGCACCAGCCACAGCAAAGGACAGCGGAGTTCCTCCTCCACCTACCACCGCCAGCGCAGGCATAGCGACTTCTGTGAGTATGGCCCCCACATGCCTTCACACGCCATCCTGGGCCCCGAGGCTTCAGACCTGCCATACATTGGGGTTGTCTGGCTGACAGGCAATGGAAACCTCTGCTCGAGCCAGCTGCAGAGAAGGGAGGAATTTTGCATAAAGATGCAGAGACATTATAGGGGACCTGGAGGTGGGAACACACAGGATCAGGAAGGGATTAGAAACTGGAAGAGCAGCCAGAGCAGATGCTGTTTCTTGCTTCCTCTCTATTCCCCTGGTTTTCCCTTTCTCTTACTTATTTCATGTTATCTTTTTCCCAATCTCTCTGTGTTAGAGACCAGCCCAAATGATAGCTGGAATCCCTTTGGTCCACTTATCAGGGATAGAGCACTCACGTCAGGGTCCACTTGGGATTAAGCCACTGTGATCAGGACACGTTGCACAAAGTGGCTGCTGAGAGCCTGCCCTCTGGCTCTCCTCCACACTGAAATGTGGAGAGGCCCTTCCTAGTGGAAAGGGGCTGGGCAGACACCTAGTTGTACCCCACATTCTGTAACTGAAAGAGATCTCATCACCCACAGAAAACAGACCCCATCACCACCACCACAGATGAGGCATGGAAACGTCCAAGAGGTCTCTCACCCACACCCTCCTCAAAGGTGAACCCTCCCACCTATTCTTGCAATAGCTCTTTTGAGATATAACTCATATACCGTATAATTCACCCATGCAAAGTGGACGATTCAATGGTATTAGTATTTTCAGAGTTGTGCAGCCATTACCACAACTCAGTTTAGCACATTTTCATCACCCCAGGAAGAAACTCCACAAGCCCTAGATAGCCATCGACCTCCAAACCCCCATCTACCACCACCCCAGCCCCTGACAACCTCCAGTCTATTCCCTATCTCTACAGATTCCCCTATTCTGGACATTTCGTGTAAGAGCAATCATACAAGCTGTGGCCTTCTGCGTCTGGCTTCTTTCACTCAGGATAACACTTTCATCCACGTTTAAGCATGAACGAGCACTTCGTCCCTTTTAATGGCCCAGTAATATTCCATTCCGTGGGTCTATCACATGTGGTTTTTCCATTCATCAACTGATGGACGTTGTGTTGATTTCACCTTTTGGCGATTGTGGATCATGCGCCATGAACGTTCGAGTACAACGTTCTGTATGGCCGCATGTGTTTGTTTCTCTTGGGCGGGTACCTAGGAATGGACCGGGTCACTTGGTAACGCTGTGTTTAGCAGTGGGAGGAACTGCCAGCGTGGTCTCCAACTCTCCCTGACTTTGCAGCCCTGCTTCACAATGCTTAACTCTGGGACAGGCACTAGCATGGGGAGGGGGGTGTTGGGGAAACTCAAGCCTCTGTCCTGAGCAGGAAGTGTGGGATCTGGATGATCAAGCCATTCCCCTTCCCTGGATTTCCTTTTTCCACCTATAAAATGGCCAGATTGGCACAGAAAGTCGCTAAGAAACTTATGACTCTAACATCCTCTGGTTCTAGCATGGTAATCTTAACACCCACGTGGAAACCTTCTGGGTTCCAAAGGTTCTCAGGGGATTGTCGATGGGTGCCCTGTGTCCGTCACTGCAGAACTTGTTGTGCTTCTGGGACCTTGGAGCATTGAGGTTCCTGGGGACTTAATATGTAGAAGTTTCGACAGTTCAAAGGGCAGTTCAGCCCCATGAATGCATTTAAACCCACTGGCTCTAGAACTACAATTTCCTAAGATGTTCCAAGGTACCAGATTTGGTTTTGGTTTTTGTTTTTTGTTTTTTGTTTTTTTAGATTTTATATATTTCTTCAGAGAGACACAGAGAGGCAGAGTCATTGGCAGAGGGAGAAGCAGGATCCATGCAGGGAGCCTGATGCGGAACTTGATCCCAGGACCCCGGGATCATGACCTGAGCTACAGGCAGACACTCAACCACTGAGCCACCCAGGCATCCCTTGAGCATCCGATTCTTTTTTTTTTTAATATACTTTAATATAACGCCTGATTTTATTTTTTTAAAGATTTTATTTATTCATGAGAGACCAGAGAGAGAGAAAGAGATTGGCAGAGACACAGGCAGAGGGAGAAGCAGGCTCCCTGCAGGGAGCCTGACATGGGACTTGATCCCGGGTCTCAAGGATCAGGCCCTGGGCTGAAGGCGGCGCTAAATCACTGAGCCACCCCGGCTGCCCGAGCATCCGATTCTTTTTTTTTTTTTTTTTTTTAAGATTTTATTTATGTATTCATGAGAGACACAGAGAGAGAGAGAGACAGAGACACAGGCAGAGGGAGAAGCAGGCTCCATGCAGGGAGCCCGATGTGGGACTCGATCCTCGGTCTCGAGGATCACGCCCTGGGCTGAAGGCGGTGCTAAACCCCTGGGCCACCCAGGCTGCCCCCAAGCATCCGATTCTTGATTGCAGCTCAGATCATGAGATTGAGCCCTGCCTTGGGCTCCATGCTCAGTGAGGAGTCTGCTTGAGATTCTCTTTTTCCCTCTACCCCTCCTCCCCCCGCAAAAAAAAAGTTAAAAAAAAAAAAAAAGAGAGAGATAAAGATGCATAAATACAATACTAACATATTCACATACCATAAGGTAATATTCTCTTTTTTAGATCTTTAAATAAAAGATTTTATTTATTTATTCATGAGAGACACAGAGAGAAAGGCAGAGACATAGGCAGAGGGAGAAGCAGGCTCCATGCAGAGAGCCTGATGTGGGACTCGATCCCGGGACTCCAGGATCATACCATGAGCCAAAAACAGATGCTCAACCGCTGAGCCACCCAGCCGTCCCAATATTCTCACCCTTTTTTTTTTTTTTTAAGATTTTGTTTATTTATTCATGAGAGACACAGAGAGAAAGAGAGGCAGAGACACAGGTAGAGGGAGAAGCAGGCTCCTCGCAGGGAGCCCGACGTGGGACTCGATCCCAGGTCTCCAGGATCAGGCCCTGGGCTGAAGGCGGCGCTAAACCGCTGAGCCACCTGGGCTGCCTATATTCTCACCTTTTAAGACAAATGAGAGCCTTTTAAGATGTTCACGCATAAGCAAGTAGATAAATAGAAATGTAGAGATCTACACATTTTCCTTTCTACAAATGACAGCACGCCTTAGACCACAGGCCCTGCCTTTTCTGCTCTGCAGTCTTAAAGATCATAAGATACATAAGCAGCTTCCTCCTCATAGCTGTAGAGTATTTCATCGTATAGAAATAGCTTAATTTCATTTAGCCATTCCTCTCCTAAAGGGGTACCTAGGCTGCTCTCAGTCTTTTGGCCTTAAAAACAAATCATGATGAGGAGTGCCTAGGTGGCTCAGTCAGTTAAGTGTCCGACTTTGGCTTAGGTCATGATCCTGGGGTCCTGGGATCGGGCCCCATGTTGAGCTACACACTCAGCGTGGAGTCTGGTTCTCCCTCTCCCTCTGCCCCTCCTGTTCATGCTCCCCTCCCACCCAATAAATAAAATCTTTAAAAAAAAAAAAACCAATGCAGTGAATAACCTGCTCATGCATCATGTCATTTACATGGAGTTGGGGGTCAGGGTGCACATTTGTCATTTGGACAGATAGGGTCAGTATGGCTCACACTGGAGCTTGCAGCCTATGTGAGGAATTCTGAGGTTCTCAGGATCACTCAGAGTAGGCTCTGGCTCTTCCAGGTGACGCGAGCCCTAACTGTCCCCTCCCTCCACCAGGTGGCCCATCCCCCGCACCCCTACACCCCAAGCGCAGCCCAACCAGCACCGGGGACGCGGAGCTGAAGGAGGAGCGACTGCCAGGCCGGAAGGCGAGCTGCAGTGCTGCCGGAAGCGGGAGCCGGGGGCTGCCCCCCTCCAGCCCCATGGTCAGCAGCGCCCACAACCCCAACAAGGCAGAGATCCCAGAGCGGCGGAAGGACAGCACGAGCACCCCTGTGAGTGGCCAGGGCTGGGGGTCTGACCGCCTGGCTCACATTTTGCAGACCCTGCTGTTCCCCGTCCTGTTCCCCAGACTGCCACACAGCACTCCTTGTTCTCTTTGTTCATTCGTTCATCCCTTAGACATCTGAGTGCTCTCTCTGCCTGAGCCTGCGCTGGATGCTAGCGTATAAATTAGCATTCGGTGTCAGAAAGAAGCACTCCACTTGCTTTAGGCAGGAGGGGGATTTCAAACAGGGAAGGAAGTACTTACAAAGTTGAAGGAAGGGCTTAGTGCAGCAGGCAGTGGGTTCAACCCCACAGGAATGACACATCAGCACAGCAGAACTGACCCGCCAAGGGAACTGCCACCGCCGGGGCAGACCGTAGCATGGTTGAATTCCAGAACACGCGGTCATGACTGTAATTCAAGGCTCAGAAACATTTCTCTACCAGAAGGGCCCACGATGCCAGGAAGTCTAAAAAGAGGGACTGGGGCCTTTCTGAGCCAGAGCCTCACCTCATGACCTTGCCCATGTAAGCAGAAGGCAAAGGGGACAGGAAGGTGACTGCCACCCCATTGCCATCTTCCAGATCTTCCGGAATGCAAGGGTGGGCAGAACCTGTTCATACATGGATCCCAAGCTGCAGTGGAGTCTGGGGAATGTAGTACTTGACCCTCCTGTTCTGCAGCATCTCAGAACAGTAGGTTGAGGAAGGAAAGCGGCCTCCCCATCAGAGACAAGAGTGGAGGCAGGTCATAAGCAAGCGGTCAGTCCTCTGAGGCCACACAGGCCAGAGCTTGAGTTGCATTGGCAAGCTGTGTGACCCCCTTCCTGAGCCTGTCTTCCACCCTGTGAAATGGGTGCATTAGGGGACTTGGATTGTTGTCAGGCTCTCATAAGACATAAACTAACCTCCCACAGTGTCCAGCTCAGTAAGCCCTCAATATATGAAGGCTCTGGTTGTTGTTAAATTAAACCCATACCTAAAAAGATAGAAAAAAGGTGCACCCGTGTGGCTCAGTGGTTGATCGTCTGCCTTTGGCTCAGGTCGTGGTGCCAGAGCTCTGGTTTCAAGTCCCACATCAGACTTCCCTCAGGGAACCTGCTTCTCCCTCTGCCTATGTCTCTGCCTCTCTCTGTGTGTCTCTCATAAATAAATAAAATCGTAAAAAAAAAAAAAAAAATAGAAAAAGAACAGCATATAAGCCCCCTCCAAAAAAAAAAAAGTAAAAGGAAGGAAATAACAGAAGTCAATAAGGGAACAAGCAGCTATATGCTAGAGAAACCCACCAAAGCTGCAATCCAGTTCTTAGGAAGAGTAAAACAATCACTGGGCCCCACGAATTACTAATATTGGGGATGAAAAGGAAAACTCTGTCCCAATGCAAAAAGACAGAAGGTATCAGGAACCACCTTATGCCAATAAGTGTGACCTCTTAGATGAAATGGACAGATGTCTTTCAAATCACAAGTGGCTCAAGAAAAAACAAAATCCGAACAGTCTTATATTCTTGTTCAAGAACTGGAATCCATAGCTTAAAACTTTCCCAGAAAGAAAATTCCTGACTCTAAGTGGAATTGTGCCAAACACTGAAGGAAGGAATAACACCAACCTTAAAGAAACTCCCAGAGGATAGGAAATGAGGGATCACTTCCAGCACATTCGGGGAGGCAGCCTCCACCTGCGCTCCCTGACCTGAGAGAGTTCGCAGTCCAGAGCAGGGTAGGGACGGATAAAGGGGGACAGATATTGACAATACAGAGTGATCGAGGTGGCGGGTGGGGACCCCAAGAAGGCAGCTGACTCAGCCAGATATATTATGAAAGATACATAGGTGGGAGTCAAGGGGAAAGGTGGGAGGAATATCCAAGTAGGGGGGCCGGGCGTGCAAAGGCCAGGAGGAGACACCAAGTGTGCCATGAATAAGTATGCTGCGAAAAGCTTGACGTGGCTGAACTGTACCCAGGTGGGACAGAGCTGGGAGAAGAGTGGGTGAGGCTGCCCCCCCCAGGCACCGCCCCTGACCCGTTCTTCCTCAGCACCCCTGTCTCAGCCCCATGACTCTTAGCCTGTGCTGCCCGGATGCCTCGTTACCTTCCCTTTTCTCCTGGAGTAAACCATCATCTACTCAGCCTTGGCCCCTGCCTTGATTATAATGAGGGAGGCCCGGGAGGATAAGTGGGGAGTTAAGGGGTGTCCCTTCACCCCCTCACTTCCTCCTGGCCTTGTCTCCCACAGAACAACCTCCCTCCCAGTATGATGACCCGCAGAAACACCTACGTTTGCACAGAACGCCCTGGGGCTGAGCGCCCGTCCCTGTTGCCAAATGGCAAAGAGAATAGGTACGGAGAGGGGGCAGTAGTGGGGAGCGGGGTGTAGGGGAGCGGGGCCCTCCTTTATAGAAGATGATAACTGTTGTGGGGAGGGGGGCACCATGGGGAATGGGGAGTGTGTGTCTGCCCTTCCCTTGGCTGAATCTACCCATCTCCTACCCATCCCACCACTGCCGACCCCCGTGATAATCTTCCCCTCTTAATTAATTAGTCATCGGCCCCAAGAAAGCAGTCTGCCCTGTTCTCCGCCTACGAGCCTTGGGAAACTGAGTTGATTTTTTTTTTTTTTTGAATGATCAATTTTTAGAACTTGAGAGAAGCCCCAGAATGTCACAGCTTCAACATCCTCTTGTTGGCTGGTTTTCAAACTAGCTTTCCTGAGTCTGTTCGGTCTCTCTCAGCTGGCAGGGGAGGGAAACCAGTGCAGACTGGCTGGAGCATAAAAGGGGGATGAATTAGGGGTGCCCGGCTGGCTCCAAAGGTAGAGCATGTGACTCTTGATCTCAGGGTCGTGGGTTCAAGCACCACGTTGGGTCGTTGGGTGTGGCGCCTACTTAGAAAAAAGGCACAGGGGATGAATTAGTTCACATCATGATTCAAGTTCAGGAGTGGGGCAGGCTTCAAGATAATGACACTCGCACCCACTAGGAGTCCTGGTGGGGTCTAGGGAACACTTGATCAACACGGGTTACTGCTGGGTGGGGACAGGATATGGAGTGGTTGAGAGCAGTGCTTCTGTGGCTACTAAGTTCTGAGGTCAAATCTTGCCTCTGCACTCTGCTAGCAGGATGACCTTTGGCAAGTCTCTGAGCCTCTGTTTCCTCCTCTGTAAGATGGGGCTGATGTTCTCTGCCTCTAGGCCCTGTTAGAGGGATCCAGTGGAGATCAGGTGCGTCCTGTACCTGGCACGAGGCCCATGACGTAGAAGGCATTCATTGAGTGAGTGCTTATTTCACGGTCATTAAATAAAAACAGTAGTGAGTATTCATCAAGCAGGAACTGTATGCCAGGCCTTAGTTCACTGGCTGAATGCCCCTAACAACTCTGTGAGGTAGATCCTGGTACCTCCATTTTACAGCTAAGGAAATGAGGCACAGAGAGGTTAGGTAACTTGTGCAAGGCCACACAGCTGGCAAATCAAGGAGCAGAGATTCCAGACTGATTCCAGCGTATTTGTAAACACTATAATGCATAGCCTTCCAGCTCTGGTCGAGAGACGGTGTATTAGTTAGATTGTAGATCAAAAAGAAACCAAGGTACAGTGGCTTAAGTGAGAAGGAGGTGTAGTCCTCTCCAATAGAGCCTTCCAGAGGTAGGCAGGCAGGCAGGGTCTTCCAAGGACCCAGATTGAGTCTGCCAAACTCAACCTGAAGCTCCAGCTCTGGCACCGAGGCCACTGCACCAGCTGCCACCATTTCTCAACCAGCAAGAAGGATGGAAAGAATGGAGCGCAAGCTGCATTCTTTTTAGAGGCCTGACCCAGAAATGGGACAAAATACTTCTGTTTGTATCCCATTGGCCAGAGAATAGTCATGTGACCTGCCCTAACGGCAAGGGAGCTGGGAAATGTAGTCTCTGGCCAGGTGGCCGTGTGCACGGCTCATACGCTCAGAAGTTTGGTTACTAAAAGTAAAACGAGGAGGACAGATTCCGAAGGAGAGGTAGTGGCATCTGCCGCCGTCAGGGTTCCCTCTTTGAGATCCAGGCTGGTCCTGGAGTCCTCCGAAGGATAGGAATTGTAGATTTGGCCCCGCCTGTCAGGACTGGGAGGGTCTGGAGGAGGGTCCTGGGACGCAGGAGCCACCACTGCCCACACAACACCTTGAGACAATTAGGAAGAGTCTTTTCTTACCTGTCAAAAAATCATTGTAATGAGAAGTCCCTTTGATGTTCACATCTATTCCTGTCCCAAGTTTGAATAATGAAAGTTCAGATAGCAAAGTATTTGCAAAGTTGCTTTGGTTCCTGGGGTTTGGATGGCAAATGGCAAGAGATTCATCAAAAAATGTATTTGAACCGATTCAACTGCTGAGTTCAGAGAGAGAAGAATTAGGATACATTTGGGGTATGTAGGGTTTGAAGAAAGGACAGTTTAAAGGACAGCCGACTTAGGAAGAAAGAAGAGTCAGTAAAATAGCTAGGGTTGTATAGTACACAGCCTGCCCAGCTGTACGTGGCAGCCTTGTCTCTGAGAACTAGGTTTTTTACTGTGTTCTCAAGACAGTAAAGAATCAGAGGACCTGGGGCCTTGGCCAACCTCAAGGCCCCACTCTGACTTGTCCCTTTCTGCCCACAGCTCGGGTACTCCACGGGTGCCCCCCGCCTCTCCCTCTAGTCACAGCCTGGCTCCCCCATCGGGGGAGCGGAGCCGCCTGGCACGCGGTTCCACCATCCGCAGCACCTTCCACGGTGGCCAGGTCCGGGACCGGAGGGCAGGGGGCGGGGGAGGTGGGGGTGTGCAGAATGGGCCCCCCGCCTCTCCCACGCTGGCCCACGAGGCCACCCCCCTGCCCACTGGGCGGCCCCGCCCCACCACCAACCTCTTCACCAAGCTGACCTCCAAACTGACCAGAAGGTGAGTCCCATGGGATGTGGGGGGCAGGGGTGGGGTGGGGGGCAATGGGGCCTAACCTGTCTTCTGCTCTGCTCTGCCTCCTGTACCCCCACATCATTTCCTCCTCCTCTATCTCCTCCTCCTCCGTCACCCCTCACCTCCCCCCTCACACTACAGGGTTACCCTCGATCCCTCTAAACGGCAGAACTCTAACCGCTGCGTTTCGGGCGCCTCTCTGCCCCAGGGATCCAAGATCAGTAAGTCCCGTCCAGCCTCTGCTGTCCCTGGCTCTGCCTCCCTGTCTGCATGTCCGACCTGAGTGTAGGGGGCCGGGGGGGGGGGGGGAGCGTGTGCACGCGGGAGGAGGACTGGTTGTGGGGTCTGGCTGTCCATGTGCTGTTAATAAGCAGTAGTCTGGCCTCGGGAGCCAGACCTTTGAGGTTCAGACCCCAGCTCTGCTGAGTGACCTTGGGCAAGTCATTCAACCTCTCTGGGCCTCGCCTTCCTCTTCTGTAAGATGGAGATAGCAATAACAGTGCCTTCCTCCTAGAGTTGTCATGTGGACTAAATGAGATGATATATGGACTGAGCTTAGAATATTGCCTTGGACAATGATTTATGTTTATTCACCAAGCGCCTATTGTGTGCCTGGCACTCTCTTAAACCCTGGAATAGAGTGAACAGAATGTGTAAAATCCCAGCCCAGGGAGAGCTGATATTCTCCTCGGAGATCCAGACAGCGTACAGAGAAGAAAAATAGAGCAGGGAAGGGAGGTACAGTTTTAAATGGAACAGGCCTCACTAAGGAGGTGCCATTTGAGCAAAGCCCGAAGGAGGGGTGCGTGTGTGTGTCCGTGTCCTTCTATATGTAGGTGCCTGTCTCTGCCCACCCCCTTTCTCTTTCGCCTTCCAAATTCTTCAGTATCTCTCCTCTGACCTCCACTAACCCTTTCAGAATGGGTTCCCGTGCTAGGCATGGAGAGGGAGTTCGAATCCTGACTCCCAGCCCAGCTCCAGCCAGCAGGGAGGGACTGGGACCAGGGCTGAGGCAGGGGCTGCCCAGAGTCCTGGAGGCAGTGGGTTGGGGGAGGGGACGCCAGAGGTGCAGATCAGACACCCTGCTCCCCTTCCCCCCTCTAGGGTCACAGACGAACCTGAGAGAATCGGGGGACCTGAGGTCACAAGGTGAGTGCATGTGCCTACCCCTCTGCCTGCCACACCAGCCCCTCCCCCTTTGTGTGCCTCAGATCCCACTTGTGTCCACACCACCCCATCCACCACCCCCATACCTTCAGATGGGACCTAAGCCTCATCCTCCAAGCCAGCTTTTTGAACTCACCCTCGGACCCTCCTTCTTCTGCCCGCTTATCTTTATTTATTTTTTAAGACTGTATTTTATTTATTCACGAGAGACACAAAGCAAGAGGCAGAGAGGGAGCCCAATGTGGGACTCGATCCCAGGACCCCGGGATCACGCCCTGAGCCAAAGTCAGATGTTCAACCACTGAGCCCCCCAGGCACCCCTCTGCGTGTTCCTCTCGTGCCTCACCCCCCCCCATCCGTGAACACCATCCCTTGACCATCCTAACGTCCAGCCTCTTCCACGTATGACCACACACCTCCCCCCGTCATCCAACGAAGCACCACTGTTGCCAACAGCTCAGGCACAGGTTACCTGTACAGCCCCAGATGATAAATAGTTGAGGCTTCAAGGGCCAGGTAATCTCTGTCTTGCCGTTTTGGGTCCGCCATAGTCTGTCGTGCAGAAGCAGCCACAGTCAGTACAAAAACCAAGGGGCGCCGTGGGATTCCCTTAACACTGCTTTACAAAAGCAGGCGGCCCTGTCCCTCCACAACCTGCTTCAGTTCCACACGACCCCCTGTAAAGCTCCCTATGCAAATAAAGGACCTCCCCACCAGTTCCAAAGGTCCCAGGACTGACTCTCATTGGCTGGAACTGAGTCACATGTCCACCCCTCAACCAACGCCTGTGGCCAGAAGGGTGGCATACTCTGATTGGTAGGACCAGGTCAAGCACTCCTCTTTGAACCAATCACAGCAGGCAGGGGGGCGGAATGCTCTCACTGGCCAGAACTCAGTCTCGTGCTCAGCTTGGGGCTGAGGCTTAGTGCCCCCAGCCTCAGCCAGGAGCACGAGGTGTGCAATGCTTCCCAAGAGGAGCACCCTCGGCCCTTCAGGCCAGACATTCGTTTGTTGTGCGGGGCCCTCTCACACACCGCAGAACCTGTGTCCTCCCTGAGCGTGCCCAGCAGCACCCCCATCCCAAGATAGTGCAATAATCAAAAAGCCCCCAGAAATTTCCAGCTGCCCCGTGGGAGGAGGCGATGGGAGGAGGTTGCACGCGTCGCCTCCACTCCCTTCCAGGAATTTAGAGACCCGGGGGGGCACTGGGAGATGGAGGCTCCAGCTGGCGGTCGGTGTGTACAGCCGAGCCTGTCGCTGTCCCCGGGTGAGAGGGCGGCGCGGAGTCCGTCCGGGTGGGAGCCGCGGAGCACCGTTCTCTCCGCTCCCCCGCCCGCCGCCTTTGACCGCTGCGTGTTCTCGCCCCAGTTGCCATCTACCTTGGGATCAAACGGAAACCGCCCCCCGGCTACTCCGATTCCCCTGGAGTGTGAAGCTGACCAGCTCGCGCCCGCCCGAGGCCCTGATGGCGGCCCTGCGCCAGGCCACCGCGGCCGCCCGCTGCCGCTGCCGCCAGCCACAGCCGTTCCTGCTGGCCTGCCTGCACGGGGGTGCGGGCGGGCCCGAGCCCCTGTCCCACTTCGAAGTGGAGGTCTGCCAGCTGCCCCGGCCCGGCCTGCGGGGAGTGCTGTTCCGCCGCGTGGCCGGCACCGCCCTGGCCTTCCGCACCCTCGTCACCCGCATCTCCAACGACCTCGAGCTCTGAGCCACCACGGCCCGGGTCCCCTCCCCTTCCTCCCCCTCGTCCCCTTCACCTCTGCCACCCGGGGGAGAGGGGTCAGGGAGGGGAGTCTCCCCTCTGTCATCACCTCGGTTCCGCGAATCCGATGTGGGGACAGAGATGGTCCGCCTGTGGCCCAATCTCCATGGGCCCCCGGGCATGGGAGAAGCGGGAGGGGGCTGAGCAGGGGGAGCTGGCACCTTCCTGGAGCCTCCAGCTGGTCCTGTCCCCCCTCCCCCTGTGGGGAGGGGCACCCGAAAAGACTTTGGGGGCCGGGCAGGGGCAGAAAGGGAAACTGAGGAACCTCTTCCATCCCGCCCCATCCCCCCACCCCCAGCAGCTCAAGAATTAGGCCTTGGGCAGGGGTAGGAAAGGTTGCTGAGCCTAAAGACTGGAGAATGGAGGGGGGGGCTGGAAGTGGGGGGGGTCAGAGAGGCAGATTCCTTCCCCTCCCCACCCCTCCCCTCACGCTGGAACCCCCCCTTCCTGCCCCAGGCTGGCGCGGGGCACTTTGTACAAACCTTGTAAATACCCCCACCCCCTCCCCTCTGCAGAGATCTCTCGAGGAGCTGCCGCTGTCACCTCCGGTTTTTAAGTTATTACACCCCCCCTCCTGTCAGCCCCCTCACCTGCAGCCTGTCGCCCAATAAACTTAGGAGAGTCCCCCTCCCCCACGCTGACCCCAGGCTGTTCCTTCCCTGCCCTCACCTACGAGTGAGACGAGGAGGAGGCAGTGTGTGACTTTGGGCCAATGGTTCCTCCTTTCTGAGCCTCAATTTTCTCAGCTGCAGAATGGGCCTAGTGGGGGTGTGAGGGTCAAGGATGATGATGGTGGAGGGCAGGACAGAACTCGGCCTCATCCACGAGGCCCCCAGTTCCTATATCGGTCCCCCATTCATTCACTCACGTGCCCACCCACATGTTATAGCGGACTCTAAGCCACTTCTTACACCAGTAGTACATTTATTCAATAAACAGTCATTGACCTGTGCCTACTCCATGCCAGGCCCGGTGCTGGACACGGAGACACAAGGAGCCCCTGTCTGTGGGGGATGTGGGTTCTGACACAAAACACTGGAGAAACTGTTGCACTGGGGAGTCCAGAAGAGAACGGGAGGGAAGTTGGGGAAATGATGCTGGAGTTGGGCTTTGAAGGATGAGTAGGAGTTGACCGGGTGTTGGGTATGCCCTGGGCAAAAGCCTGGGAGTCAGAGTGCATGACAGACCTTCAGAAAACTGTGGGTAATTTCGATGTGGGTGCTGTGTGGGGGCTGGTGGAGAATTAGCAAGAGAAATGCTGTATTAGGACTAATAATCCATCTACACTTAAGCAAAAAGGTTATTTGGCTTATGTTCCTTAATAGTGTGGGGGTGCCTGACTTCAGGTAAGGCTGAATCCAGGTAGCGGGCCATCTCCTCTTGGCTTTTTTTAGTGTGAATTTAGCAGTTTAATAGTTTCACCCCAGAGTTTCACCTGGCTCTCCCTGATGGCAGAAATGACCCCAGCAGTTCCAACCTATCGTCCCTTTGCCTAATTCCCACCCCAGTAAGTTCCTCATTGCGAACTTTTGGCAGAAATCCCAAGATGGACTCTTATTGGCCCAGAGAACACATGACTGTCCCCGAACCAGTCAGTGTTGCTCTGGAGCCACCAGCTCCCTAAGCTGGACTTAGAGGGGAGAGGAAAGCCAAGGGTCCTTAGCCAGAGGAAGGGAATAGAAGCTCAATGAAGCTGAGCAGTAGAGGGTGGGGCTTGTACACACAGGGCCTCATAGGTCAAAGCAAGCTGGGCTTTCATCCAAGGGCACTTAAGAGCCATGGAGAGTTGTATGTGTGGAGGAGGCTTAGTCTGCTGTGCCTCAGTTGCCCACTTGGGGCATGGTAGGGTCAATCCTTGTCTTCTGTTCTTGGGACTTCATAGGAAAGTCGAGTGAGAAATGAAGGGTGGTAGAGACTGAGTGGTCAGTGTTGAAAAATTCAGGGTCTGGGGCAGAACTGCATTCCTGTCTTATGAGAGGCCAGAACAGGGATCTGCTGAAAAGTGTTTATTGATTCAGAGGTTGGGGAGTGGGAAACAACCAACTCCGCCTGGAAATTTCAATCTTTGCCCGGGGGGGGGGGGGGGTTCCTGTGTGCCCAGCCCTGTGCTGGGGATGTAGTGACCAAGGCAGCCCCAGCCCTGCCCTCGTGAGGCTCAGTCCAGTGGAGGAGGCAGCTGCATCAGTGATCAGGCAGGGCAGAGGCTGGGGATAGGCCAAGGGGGTGTCTGTCCCAGCCAGGGAGGGCTTCCTGGAAGAGGAACAGCCCAGCTGCACCTGGGAGAGCTAGACACGGCGGGGAGGGGGTTGGTGTTCTAGGCAGACGGAACAGCTTGTACAATGGCCGAGAGGCAGGGGAACGACAGTACAGCAAATGGCATATAATTTGCAGTGAGTAGAGTCACTGGGAGAGAAGAGGCTGGAGATGTTGGCAGGAGCCTGAAGGACATGGAGAGGGGCCCGGGCTTTCTTCCAAGGACACCGGGGAGTCCTGGCGAGGTTGTGAGCCAGGGAGAGGCAGGGACAGGTTTATGCTGCAAAGGGAGGGAAGGAGACTGGTCAGGAGAGTAGGGAGGAGGTTGAATGGATAGAAGGTGGGGAGAGAAGGGGTGCACTTACGCCTGATGAGTAAAGATAAGCAGGACAGGCACGGTCGCTGCAGGTGCCTGCACTGCAGGTTAGGCTCAGAGGTCCCACTGGCGTGCTTGCCGGTGTGGCCTCGGGTGGGGTAGGGGGTGGAGCTGGGGTTGGTGATGGGCTCTTCATTTGGGAACAGTATTGTAAAGGACACCATGACATCCGACAGGTTTTCTTTCTCTTGTAGCCTTCCTGTTCCATTAATCTCTAGGAACTCTCAGGGACATCCCCTGGCCTGTTTCCCCCTCTACAACAGAGTACATTTCTTGATCTCTAAGGGCCCTTTCGCGGTGTGACTTCAGGTTTGAAAAAGTCCCTCTTCCAGGTCCCTGGGGCTCTGTCTTCCACTTACTCTGCCTCACATTTCCTTCTGAAACTTTTGTCTGTTTTTGAGGCCACCACGCTGCCGTTGCTGATGGAGGCCTCAGCATATTGGGTCGAGTAGAGGTGATTGATGTGGCCAAAACCCGGAACGTGTTCAGATGTCTCCTGATTTCTATTACCTGCCCCTCCCACCGCCCCACCCCCCTTCCTGGGACTCCCCAAAACTAGATCCCTCAAGATGTCATGGGGATGCTGTGAGCCAAGCCCTAGTCCGAAGGAGGAAAGAGCATGGGCAAAGATGTTAAGGTGGGAATTGCAGGGTGTAAGGAGCAGGAGTGTATAGAAGAATAACGGGGAAAGAACTGGAAAGATGAGCCTTCAGTGAATGGTGCACATTTAAGTCTGATCTTGAAGAATCGCAAATAATAGGAGTGCCTTCTAGGAGGTGAGGGAAACTATGGGAGGTTCTTGAGCACAGAAGGGGAAATTCAGAGGCGTGGTAACAGCTATAGAGGGATGAAGTGAGATCACACAGGAGGCCAGTGAAAAATACAACGAAGTGTATGTGATGAGATGCACGGTAGGTCTCAAACTGGAGACCCGCGGGCCAAGTTCACGTCTCAGGCATTTTGTTTGGCTTACATTTCCCCATCATGCGGACCCTGTGCTTGAGATCTGAGCATGCGTGATTAGGAGCTGAGGTTGGAAGGGGCCACACGTCCCTGGGTCTCGGATTCCTCATAGAACCTTAGAAGTTTTGCATTAGACTGGACACTAAACTTTGCCAGGGAGGGCAAGCCACTTCGAGGTCACACAGCAGCCGAGGGCAAACGTCCCTCCTCCTCTTGCTCAGTAACTGTCGCACAAGAGCTAGGGCCACCATTGCTTTTATTTGTTGCTTTGGGTGTAGAAAAAGCATGAGCTCCAGATGTGTTGGAGAGCTCCCCGCGACCCCGAGCTCCTGGTGGTGGCCGGAGCTCCGGGGCAAGGAGAGGAAGGTGTGAGGGAGGTTTTACATTGGCCAAACAGAACTCAGAGGCCGAAGCCCATTGGTCGGAACTCTGGTTGGACCTGGAATTCCGAGGTGGGTGGAAAGAGCCCCCAGGTGGCCCACCCCCCTGTGGGCGGAGCTGCGGGAAAGGGGCGGGCCTCTGAGGGGCCGAGTCCTCCCATTGGCTGGGGCTCCAGCAGGCGGCGGCGGGCGGGCTGGACGCCTATTTCTGGGCGGGGATCATGTCGTCGATGGACTGGCCTTTTTCCAGCTTCTTCTCCATCTCCACCATGAGCTTCACACCGTCCACCACCAGCTGCACCTGTTCTACTTCGGATGAGCCCAGTCGATCGGCGTTGGATATGTCGAACACTGAGCCCACAGCAGCTGTGTCCACACCACCTGCAGGAGCAGGGGGCAGGGGCATAAGGAGGGAGCAGAGATGCGGAAGCGGGGCCCAGGATGCTGCCCCCCGTGCCAGCTGAGACGGCCGCACGCACTGAGTGCCTACGGTGTGACAGGTTACGGCATTCAGAGTCTCCTAAATGGCTATTCATAGGTTCACATCTCAGGCTAATTTAGGTACCTCACACCTCAACCATTCAACATGAAAATACAGCGTGGTGGCTGTGTGAGCTCTGGGGCCAGGCTGCCTGGGGTTGAATCCTGACCATCCTCTCCTTTACAGATGGGAGACCGAGGTCCCTAGGGGCAGGGGACAGACACAATATATATCATATAGCCATGATATCCTATCGAGTCCCATGAGAGAAAGCGTGCTGACACCCATTTACAGAGAAAGAAACTGAGGCTCACAGAGGAGTAGCCCGCGTCCACCCCAGAACTCGCGTGGATGCTCCGCCTCCCCTCCCGCCGCCGCAAAGGGCCCGCCCCTCCCCCGACGCAGCGGGGCGCGGATGCAGAGCCGCACCTGTGCCCCGCTTCTGCAGGCGCAGACGGGTGAGGATCTCCTCGAACTTGGGGTGCTTGCTCAGGTGCGCCAGCTTGACGTGCACACCTCCACGCAGCCCGGTGCCCAGGTTGGATGGGCAGGTGAGCACGTAGCCCAGGTGCTCGTTCCACATGAAGGGGTGTCCGGCCTTCTTGAAGATCTCCTCAATCTGAGGTAAGGGGAGAGGACCTGGGGTCAGCGCCAGCGGGGGCCCCCCAAATACTCCCGCAACCCGTCGGGATTGGGAGCGACACGACGTGAGGACGTGGGTAGTGGGGGGAATTCCGAGACCGCGGGGCTGCAAAACCGCCCGGGATGAGCCCGGACCACCCGGGCGCCGCCGCGGGATGCTGGCGGGGCGGGGCTTGAGGTCATCTTGGGGGCGGGGCTTGGGTGGAGGGTGGAGCCGGGTTGCCCCGGGGGGCGGGGCGTTCAGGGGGAGTCAGGGGCCCGCCCCAAGGGGCCCGCTACCCACCTTCTGCAGCCCCACGCAGAAGCGGCGGAAGACCTCCTTCATGTTGCCCCCCTTCTGCATGGAGATGACTCGGAGGTGGTCCTCCTCGTTCACCCACACCAGGAAGGTCTTGTTGTCATTGTGCCTAGGGTGGGGTGCAGGAAGAGGCCACCCATCAGCTCCGCGTGGCAACCCCATTCCTGGCCTCTCGCAAACACACCCACCGCTAGGGGGCAGCGGGCCTGAGGAGTGCGAGGTGGTGGCATGGGCACCTCAAAATCTCAGAAGCTCTACCCCTGGAGACCCTAAGGGCACAGGATCTGAGAAATCGCCAATCTTAGGATCAAGGACTCTCAGGGTCCTAGATTTTTGGATAGCATTACATTACAGACTATTAGAATCTCAGAATCTTTGAAAAACAGAAACTGGGAATCAGAATTGATAAGTCTTGGAAACCCTACATCCAGTCTCAAGACCAATCTTCCCATCACCTTGCGACATCTCAGAAACAGAGTCCTAGAACCATAAACCATTAAGATGTGGAAAGGTCTGAAACCATGGAATCACAGAATCTGGAACTAGTGGAATCCGAGAACCTAAAAATACTCAAAATCTTGGAACCTTAGAATCATCCCATCTGTATATCTTAGAACTCACACTCTCCAAATCATCTGAAACCTAAGTTTTGAAAAACCGTTGAAAATCTTTGACTATTGGAATCAGAGATTCAAAGGTTCATAGAAACCTAACTAGCAACAATAAAAGATAAAACTAATAGCCAAGATGTTGGGCACTTACTATATACCAGACACTGTTTTCAATTACTGTGCTCTCCATTTTACAGATAAGGAAACCAGGACAGAGAAATGTTAAATATTGTGCCCGAGGTCACAAAGGGGTGGAAGGTGAGGTCATTTTTCTAGAGCATCTGGAAACATAATTGTTTTTATGGCGTTGGATTTGGTGGAGGAACAGGGAGGGTAGTGGGGTGGGGAACTCACCAGATGCCGCGGGCGTCGGGCCAGTCTCGGGCCATGCCTGAGGCCAGCAGCAGTGGGGACACGGGTTTGTCGAACAGGAAGTGATCGTCGATGAGCTGCTGCTGCTCCTGCTCGGTCATGCTCTTCAGAGGGTAGTATTTCCCCTTGAACTCGCCTGTCAGGCTGTTGAGGGCTGAGGGGCCATATAAGGCAGTGGTCAGCAACCTGCTCCACCACAACCTGGGCGTGGAGGCCTGGGGACCCCAACCTGCTGCCCACACAAGCCTGGGGCATGCTCCCGTGGATGTCCTAATGGCTCCTGAACACTAGGATGAAACCCAAATTTGCGACCTCTCCCAGGCTTTGGGAGCAGCCAAGACGTGCTCAGCCAGGAAACATGGATTTGCCCTTTCCCTGACCTTCACATCCTATCCACCTATGACCAGCAGTGTGCTGGAGCCCCTCCGACTGGCTGGAAGACAGACAATCAAAATCTTAGGATTTTGGGGAGCCAACAGGAAAAACTATTATAAAATAGCATTTATAGTATTTGTATATATCCATATGTAGAATAAATGTTTACTATGTATATATGCACAATATACAATATGTATTTATATACATGTTATACATTTTAATATAGTGTAGTATATAATGTTATGTATCACATATTATATACTATATTTTTAAAGATAATTTATTGGGGCACCTAGGTAGCTCAGTGGTTGAGCATCTGCCTTTGGCTTAGGTCATGATCCCAGGGTCCTGGGATCGAGTCCTGCATCGGGCTCCCCGCAGGGAGCCTGCTTCTCCCTCTGCCTGTGTCTGCCTTTCTCTCTGTGTCTCTCATGAATAAATAAATAAAATCTTAAAGAATAAAGTACAATAAAAATAATTTATCTGGGGCCGCTTGGCTGGTTCAGTCAGTAGAGCATGTGACTCCCAATGTTGGGCACGAAGCCTACTTTAAAAAATTATATAAACTTACAATAAAATAAATTATTTTATAAACACAGGTAATAAGGGGTGCCTGGGTGACTCAATTGGTTAAGCATCCAACTCTTGATTTCAGCTCAGGTTGATCTCAGAGTTGTGAGATCAAGCCCCCAAGTCAGGTTCTCTGCACTGGGAGTGAAGCCTGTTTAAGATTCTCTCTCTCAAAAAAAAAAAAAAAAAAAAAGGCAGCCCGGGTGGCTTAGCAGTTTGGTGCCGCCTTCGGCCCAGGGTGTGATCCTGTAGACCAGGGATCGAGTCCCACGTTGGGCTCCCTGCATGGAGCCTGCTTCTTCCTCTGCCTGTGTCTCTGCCTCTCTCTCTCTCTCTCTCTCTCTGTGTGTCTCATTAATAAATAAAGTCTTTAAAAAAAAAAGATGCTCTCTCTCCCTCTGTCCGTTTTCTCTATCTCTCTTTCTCTTTCTCTCTCTCAAAAATAAATAAATAAAAATAAAACATAAAGTCAAAACACTGCCACAGGTTATAAATATCCAAAATTATCACTTCCTAATTATTTTACTACATCTTTATTATCTATGTTCTTGAAGCTTTTTTCATCTCTATCCCTTTGGTGGGAATAGTATGTAATGATGTGTATCTTTTCCCATCTCTCTATGATATCATGTTCATAGTTTAAAGTTGGCTGTGGCAGGAGAATTTATACCATGGAAACTGGCAGTCGCTACAAATTGGGGCTTTTTTTTTCTTCTTAAGAGCTGGTTGTTAGACGTTTACTAGAACAAACATGCTTGCGAGTCCTGATGATCCTACCTCCCAAATATATCGCTCATTCTCTCCATCCCTTTGCCTATCCCTCACCCCACGCCTGCACCATTGTGGTTGCCCCTTACAGCCTCTCTGCTCCTACCTTTGCCCACAGTCTGTTCCCTATTCAACAGCCAGGAAACTGCCCATGTAAGTCTGAACTTACTCCAGTCACCATCCTCCCATGGCTTTCATCTGTTCAGAGTCAAAGCCAAAGCCCCCCTGATGGCCCACAAGTCTCTGCACAAGCAGGCCACCCATACTCCTCTGACTGCATCTCCTCCCCTGGTCTGCTCAGCTCTGGCCACACTGGTCTCCTTGCTCTTCCTCCAACACACTTCCCCACCTCAGGACCTTTGCACTTGCTGCTCCACCTGCCTGGAAATCTTCAGGCTCCTTTTTGTCAATCAACTCCTCCTTTCTCAGGGAGCTCCCCCCAGCCATTCTATGATGCACCCTTGTTTCTCGGCTACACGGCATTTTGGAATTAATCATTCTTTTCTTGGTTTCTGTGTTTCCTCTTATCTCCCCACCAGGCTGACAGCTCTGTGAAAACAGTGACCTTGTCCATCTTATTCATCATGGGAGCCCCGGCCCCCTACTCAGGACCATGACAACCGTAAATGCTGGTTAGCTGGCTGGCTGGCTGGCTGGTTGGATGGATGGATGGATGGAGGTCAGGACCCTGGTGCAATTGAAAGTCTGCATGGATCTGCTCAGGGTGCCTTGACAGCGCCCCCAGACTTCCAGCAGGGGTAATGCTGCCAGCTGTCACTCATCAAGCACCCACGATTTACCCAGTGGTGGGCAGGGTGGGGTTCTCACCTTCTATGGAGAGTTTCTCCACTGCCCGGCGCTCGCCCCGGGAGCAGTGGGGGGGCAGTGTGTAGCCCTTGATGCTACGGCCCGTGCGGACGCGGCTGCTGAGCACATAGTTGGGGTCCAGGTCGTCTCCACCCTGGAGGGCAGGAGGGGGGTCAGGGCTGGGCACGGCCCCCACAAGCCGCCCCTCCACTGCAAGCCCATGTCCTCCCTGGCCCCCCCACCCAGGGCTCCCAGTTCTGACTCTGCTACTTCCTTCGGCTCCTCCTTGCCCACTGGCTTCTCCCACCGCCACCCTGGCTCGGCCTCTCCCTTCTCGGCCTCTCCCTCCCTATTTCTCCCAGCCTCTCATCTGCCCCTTTCCTCCATACATCTCTTTTCCCCCGTCCCATTTTTGTCCCGCATCCGGTTTCTCTTCATCTCTTCCCTGTCTCTCCTCCCAACTGAGTCTCCCCCGCTGTGTCCTGGTCTCCCTGTCTGTCCTGCATGCCTCTCTGTCCCTCCTGCCCTCCATCTCTGCCTCTTGGAGCATCCCTTCCCACCTCCGTCATCCTCCCTCTCTTCCCCATCCCTCCCCTCCCCTCTGGGCAGCTGACCTTGAGGTTCTCATGGTTGAGGTCAGTCTTGTGCTTGTCGGTGGGTTTGTAACCCCCATGCCGGTCCTGGATGATGGGGTCGAAGAGATCCTTGAACACCTGGTAGGACTCCTCGTCACCGGCCACACAGCCCACGGTCATGATGAAAGGGTGACCTGGGGGTTTGGGGTAAGGTCAGAGGCGCTTGTGCCCAGCAAGGAAGACCCAGGCTCCTTGGTCCTATAGAAACTGTATGTGCACATGCACACATGTGTGAGTGCGTGTGTGTGTGCGTGTGTGGTCAGCAGGGGTTTATTCGAGACCTGAGTCGGAGCTGCAGAGACTGAGGGTTGTGAGGATGGGGAGGGAAGGCTGGGAAAGGTCCAGGTGGCATCTGGGCAAAGGAGAAAGAGTCTCCGGGGGTCAGTTACAAGGTCCTAAAAATATTACTACTTGAGAGCCCCCAGATCACGGACTCTTTCTTCCCTGAAAAATTTTCGAAATATATTAGATTCTCAGCTCCCATAGATCCTAAGAGGCTTGAAAGATCCTCATCTTCCCAGATGGGGAAACAGAGTCCCCGGCAGGCAGCCCCGCCCGCCCATCCAAGCCCCTGTCCGTGCTCCACCAAGGAGGCTTACCTGGGTTGTCCACACCTGTCTGGATGACATCGTCCAGAGTAAAGCCGGATGGGGTCTCCTTGTCCCGCAGCTTCTTATAGATTTCAGGGGTCAGCGCTTTGGCCATATGGTTGTTGTGCTTGGTGAGGTCAGGGTACTCCTCCTCAGGCTTGTAGTTCAGCTTGAACTTGTTGTGGGTGTTACCGAACGGCATGGTGGCGGCGTGGGGGGGCCTGGAGGGTGGGGCGGGGGGCGAAGAAGGTTATCCCGCATCCAGCAGAGACCAGCAAGGGACCAGGACAAGGTGTTGGGGTCAGAAAGACCTGATGGCCAGTCCTTTTTTTTTTTTTAATATTTTTTAGAAGATTTTATTTATTTATTCATGAGAGACAGAGAGAGAGAGAGAGGCACAGGCACAGGCAGAGAGAGAAGCAGGCTCCATGCAGGGAACTGGACATGGGACTCCATCCCGGGACTCCAGGATCGGGCCCTGGGCCGAAGGCGGCACTAAACCGCTGAGCCACCTGGGCTGCCCTGATGGCCAGTCCTGACTCATATGCTGTGTGACTTGGAACAAGAAGGGGCCCCTCTCTGAGCCCCTGTGTCTTGACAGGATGCATCAGGACTCTGTGGTTAAGATCCCAGCTCTGCTACACCCTGATGGGTGACCCCAGACGAGTCACCTTGCTAGGGACAGCTTCTCCAGCTGAATGATGAAGGGGGAAGCCTTTGGGATGGAGCAGTAATATTGGCATGGATAAGAGTGTAGATTCTGGAATCAGATAGCCTGGGTTTGAATTCCAGCTCTGTCACATACAGTAAGCTGTGTGACCTTGGGCACCTTGCTTAACTTCTCTGTGCCTCAGATTACTCGTATGTACAAAGGAGGTCATAGTAACCCTCATCTCCGGGGGCGCTTCAAGGAGTTCATGTATGTAAAGCGCTTGGCACACGATAAGCTGTATTTTGCTTAGCTATTATTACAATTTTCGTCGCTATTACTTTAAAAGTCTGGGTAAGGAGCCGGGGAGAAGGTGGAGGGCGTTGCTGGGAACATGTGTGCAAGCAGGGAAGGGACACTCTCTCCACGAAGGGTCCCGGGTGCTCGGTCAAGGGATGAGGGGGAGGGTGGAAGGGAAAGCTGCGTGGCCGTCCCCACCTCTGTTTGCTGACCACTCTCCTGCAGGGCTCAGTTGAGAAAAAAAGCCCAGCAGCTGAAGTCAGCAGAGCTGGGTTCAAATCCTGCCTCTGCCATTTCTCCTGCTGTGTGACCCCAAGCCAGGTGCTCAGCCTCTCTGAGCCTCTGTCGCCTGTGAACTGAGCCTGGCCTAAGGGGTTGCCAAGAAGATTCTTCTGGCTCAGGCACGTGGCCGGCTGAGCACGTGCCCTCACATGGAGTTGGGGCCTGCTCCGTAGGGGGTGGCTGCCGTTACTGGACCCAGGAAGGAGGTGGTGGTGGTCGGCGTGGGAGCTCACTCCGCGGCCCCAGGGATGGGAAGCAGGTATGACGGTGGGAAGGGAATCGGGACCAGGCGAGCTGAAGGCTGAGGCATCAGGCCAGGAGCGGATGGAATTCACGAAAGATCCTTGGAGCTACTATCCAGGGTTGGGGATTATTTATAGAATCTGGCAGACTGCTCCTCCCCCACCAACCCCCCACATTCCAGGGGCTCCACTTGCACCAAGTCAGCAGGCCGGAGACAGGTGGGCCAGGGTGGCCAGGAGGACACGCATCCAGGCCTCGGGGCTCCAGGGCTTCCAGCCCAGAACCGCCCCCCACTTCAGGGTGTCCCACCCCACCCTGCGAGGAACATGTTAGCAGAGGGCATTGAGGCAAGGTGGGGGGAGCCCCAGAGCCACACACAAGCACACACACACACCCACACACACATCCCCATAACCCCCAGATCACACAGTAAACAGAGTCACACACACATCCCTCCAAGCTCAGGGACACACCCAACATACAGGCACCCATGCAGGAGCTACAGAAAGTCAGACACAAGGTCACACCATTGTGGGATGCAACAGGGACCCACAGAATTGCAAGTGCAATGAACCCACAGTGCTTGCTCTTGCAAACCACGACAGTTGACATACAGACACCTCCCACGGCTTGTGGCGCCCAGTTCTGGTGACAAACCATCATGAACACGGGCCCAGCCTGTAGCCCCTTGCAGGGGGGACAGCTGGCAGCTGTCAGGACTCCTTTTGTCTCCAAGATCCCTTCCCGTGACCCTGTGCCACAGACCCTGTGGGAGGCAGGGGGGCTCACAGGTGGAGGGGACTCCCAGACACGGGGTCAACCTTCCCACACACTGACCCTCCTCTGTGTAGGAGGATATGGGGTAGGCTCCTGAGACCAGATCGGCTGCTGGTGCCATGCACCCCCCCACACTTTGGCCTGATCTGGACCCCACCCTGATTCCCACCCCCATCAGTACCTGGCTGGGCTGTGCAGAAAGGGGCTGTCTGTATCCTGGAGGTGACACTGACCCAAAGGAAGGGCCCGCAGCCCAGGCCTTATATAGGGGGGCCGGGCTGTGCTATTGGCTGGGAGGGGCTGCCCCCAGGGAAGGGAGCTGGAGGGCAGGCAGCTGAGCCTTCCAGCTCACTGTCCGGGCACGGTGCCCACCCTGAGCCCAGGCACGCCTTGCGCCCAGCCCTATCGGGCCTTGTATGGGCCGCCCCAGGGACTGAGCCCAGATCCCCACCCGCCCCCCATCAAGCTGATTCCCCGACCAAGTGCTGAGTCGGGCTGGCAAGGACAGCTGGCCCCCTGCCCAGGACACGAGACCATGCCAGGGGACGTCCCAGGCACGTAGAAGCCACCCTCCCCTGGCCCTCCAGCCCCTCCTATGGCCCGGCCTCTCCTCAGACCCCAGTGGCCTTGACCTGGGTAAAAGTTAGGTCTTGAGACGGGCCCCAGGGGAAACCTTGCAACAGTCCCACGAGAGCCAGGTATCTGGTATTCCAGACACTTGCCTGTTGTCACCCAACTATGGGGAACCCTTGGCCAAGGCCCAGGTCTGAAGGCAGAACTGCCTGACCCCAGAAATCCATGTTTGGACGCACTTTCCTCCTTGTGAGTGAGTGGGAGGGAAACTGAGTCTTGCCTGAGCTGAGAAGATTCAAACTCCAGTCCCTGCGGCTGACCCTGGGACGCTTCAGCGGCGGAGGGGACAGAGAGGGACTCACCCCGGAGAGGAGCTTATTTTTAGAGGGCGCTTCGATGTCGCCTTTGCAGAGACCTAGACCCGAGGCGCTGGGGCTGGGGGGAGGCAGGGACAGGTGTTGGGGGGGTGGGATCGCCACGTGTCTGGGTTAATTATAACCGCGTGTCGGGTGTCCCCGGCTCGCCTCGTTACAAGGGCAGCCGCCAGACCGCCCCGCAGGGGAAGGGGGCTGGGCACCCTGGACTCACAGGCCTGCAGATCCCCACGGAGCAGGAGCTCCCCGCCCACGGAGACCTCCAGGGTTGGGGAGCGCAGTCCTTCCCGATTGTAGCACAAGTCCAGGGAGCACCCTGGATTACAACCAAGAAGACACCTTCCTTTGCCCTCCGGGGTTCCTCCCTCCTCTCGGGTCTCCCGGGTTTCTTCCCAGGCAGGAGGGGTCTGATCTAGGGAAAGGGGCCCTTCTTTGTCTTTTCCCCAGATTCCTGGTGGGGAGGAGGCGCTTAGAAAACTTTACCTTGGGGCTTAGCCCCTGATCTCTCCACCCACTGTCCCTTCCCACCAAGGTCAGAGTGACAAAGTTCTTGTTCCAGGCCCAGAGAACTAAAAGGAACCAGACTAGAATAGGAAGGCATGTATCATGTCAACAATTTTTTTTAAGATTTTATTTATTAGAGAGAGAGCATGATGTTCAGGAGGAGGGGTCGAGGGGAGGGAGAAGCAGACTTCCCAGTGGGCAGGGAGCCCTGGGCTCCATCCCAGGACCCTGGACTCACAACCTGAGCCAAAGGCAGAGGCTTAACTGACTGAGCCACGCAGGTGCCCCAACAATTCTTTATTAAGCACTTATGGGGGACACAGCAGAAAACAACAAAACCGTTGGTCTCATGGAGGTGACATTGTAGTGAGCATGAACAAGTAAGTATATGCTGTCATGGCAGGGACAACAGGGCTTTGACAGGAAATCAAAGAGAGTAAGGGGTCAGAGTGATGGCACAGCAGGGGAGGTCAGGTCAGGCCTCTAGGGGGAAGTGACATCTGAGCAGAGACCTGAGGGAGAGGTGAGAGCCAGCCATGTGAGGATCTGGAAGGGGAACAGCAGGTGCAAAGGCCCTGAGGTAGGAGTGGCTTGGCATATCTGAGAGACAGGAAGAGGCCAGAGGACTGGAGCAGATGGGCCAGAGGGGAGAGTGGAAAGAAGAAGATGAGAGATAGAAGCAGACCTGTAGGACCCTAGGGGCCATGGAGGAGTTTCCATCCCACCGTGGATGGATGGGAGCCACTGAGGGCTGTGAGCAGGGGAGAGACACGATCCAGCCACATCACATGCACACACAGGATCCAGCCCAGCCCCCACCCCCACCCTGGAGCCCTAGTAGCCACTTACTGGGACATTTGACATTCCATTTGGCCATACAGCCCTTTCTGTGTTTGGAGAGTTTCCCACCCTATAACAGCCTCCTTTAGAGAAGCCTAAAAGGTCAGAAACTCAGTTTCCCAGAATCCTTTGCAGCAACGTTCTAGTCATGTGACCCGGCTGAGGGACACACCCCCCCCCCAACACTTCAGTCATGAACTCTACTCCTTTATCTTCTTTGAGTCTCATAGAAATAGTTGGCTTTGGGGAGCCAAGACCCCCATGGTGTACCTTTACCCCAACCCCCAACCCTCCAAAGCCTGTCAGTCTCCAAGGCCCGTCCATCCTTCCTCCTACCCTAGCTCCAGACCTCTCCACATTCCCTTCTACCCTAGCCTCCCCCCAGGTCAGCCCCAGTCTGTCCCCTCCCACCTCGTCCCTGCCTTCTGACTACCCCTGCTTAGAACCCACCGTGGCTTCCCAGCGCCCTCAGGATAAATGAGTATTTGTTGACTAAGGAAATAATAGTAGCCTTTTCAGTCGATTGGAAACTACTCTCCCCAGTTTATGCAGAAAGGGCCTCACCCCAGATATTAGGATCTTTCAAAATAATTGAAAGGATTGAAGGAGCACACTCTGGGCTGAGCCACTAGGAACATCTCTCACCCCCAGAACCACGCTCCATTTGGAAAGTTGAACATGCCAGAAAGAGGTTAGCATGGATGTTGAGTGGCCACTCCACAGTCCCCACCCTAACCGCTATTATGGAACAGTCCCAAATATCAAGTAGAATGCTAAGTGCTTTGCATATATCAACTCATTTAACACTCCCAACAATAAAGCTCAAAAAGGTTAAATGACTTACCCAAGGTCACACAGCCAGGAAAGGGGCAGAGCTGGGAATCAAATTGGCACAGGGCTGCCAAGAATGGGTTTTCTGGCTTCGGTGAAGATAACTTACAGGCCTCTCAACAAAGTCATATTGTCACCCAAGAGTCCCTTTGCAGGTGGGTCTTCAGGCCCTGGTAATTTGAACCTACTTCCCCATGCCCTCTTCATCACCTCGGCCATCTGGTTTCAGGGCCCAAGCACTTTATGTGTATTTAACGGTTTAATTCCCCAACAGTCCTATGAGGTGGGTACTGCAAATTTTACAAGTCAGAAAAGTGAAGCCCAGTGAGGTCAAGTCACTTGCCCAGAGTCACACAGCTGGGAGATTACAGAACCAAACTGGACCACGTAGTTAATCCCTGAGCTTGTATTTCTCATCCCTCCTCAATCCCATCTCCCCGTGCTGAAGCCCCATTTTATAGAAGATGGAAGTTGAGGCTCAAAAAAGGAAGGAGTTGCCTAAGGTGACAGCCAGTATTCTAAAATTTCAGAGTCCGTGTTCTTTTCCTTTCACCCCCAAGCCCTGGTGTTACAGAGCAACGTTGCTCCCAAACCCTCCCTTTTATCCTCCATCTCTCCTGTCCCTGCTAGCCCACCCAGGGATGAGGCTGCCCTAGGGGCAGAAACTCTGGGAGGCACCCCTCCACCCCCCATGGCCCATCACCCCAGAATGCTTTCCTCATTCAACTCCCAAATTCTTCTGCCAATCCTGGCAGTCCATGATGCCAACTGGTTCAGGGAAGACAAGTTATAAATCAAAGCCAGCCCCAGAACTGGAGACCCAGAGACCCAGAGAGTTAAAGACCCATCCCCTCCTTCTCTTTCCCCAAGGGCAAGCCCATTGCAGCCCTATAATCAACTGGATCCCCAGTCCCCAATGGTGGTGATGCTGCTGGGAAGACAGGCAAATAAAATAGTCTTTCATGACTCCCCTCCCACCCCACTCCACTCCCTCCAAATCAATCTTTATCAACATTTTCCTCTAGGTGTTGCTTTAGCTACATCTTAATCTCTTAATATTGGGTTTTGCATTCTCTTACTTCAAATTTATCCTTTATTTTGAAAATATTATATTTGGAGTGTATGGATGGTCACATTTCTTAATATTTTAGTCCCTTGGGGCACCTGGGTGGCTCATCGGTTAAGCATTAGACTCTTGATTTCAGCCTGAGTCAGGATCTCAGGGTCGAGTGATGGAGCCCCATGTTGGGCTCTGCACTCAACATGAAGTCTGCGTGAGATTCTTTCTCTCTCTCTGTGCCCCTCCACCCACTCACGCTATAAATAAATAAATAAAATGTTTTCTAAAAAAAGAATAAAGCTAATCTATAGGTACTGCTTTGGAACAATTGCCAAGTGTCTTAGTCCATTCAGGCTGCTATAATACAGACTGGAGGGCTTATAAATAACAGAAATTTTTGCCATAGTTCTGGAGCCTGGAAGTCTGAGATCAGGGTGCCAGCCTGGTGGAGTGAAGGTCCTTCTTCTAGAACACAGACTTCTTGTATCCTCATGTGGAAGGAGGGATGAGGGAGCTCTGTAGAGCCCCCTCCCTTTTTTAAAGATATTTTTAAAAGATTTATTTTTATTTGAAAGAGAGGGAAGGAAGAGGATCCCAAGTAGACCCCTCCACCTCCAATAAGTAGGCAGCCTGATGTGGGGCTCCCTCTCACAAGCCTGAGATCATGACCTGAGCCAAAACCAAGAGTCGGACGCTTGACTGACTGAGCCGCCCAGGTGCCTGGGGTCTCTAAGAGCACTAATCCTACTCATGAGGGTTCCACCCTCATGACCTAATCACACCTGAAGGACCCACAGACTAATACCAACAGTTTTATTTATTTATTTATTTTTTTAATTTTTCTCAGCTTTTTTTTTTTTTAATTTTTTATTTATTTATGATAGTCACAGAGAGAGAGAGAGAGAGAGAGAGAGGCAGAGACACAGGCGGAGGGAGAAGCAGGCTCCATGCACCGGAAGCCCGACGTGGGATTCGATCCCGGGTCTCCAGGATCGCGCCCTGGGCCAAAGGCAGGCGCCAAACCGCTGCGCCACCCAGGGATCCCATACCAACAGTTTTAGAGGTTAGGATTTCAACATATGAATTTAGAGGGAACACATACATGCAGACCATAGTACCAAGATCTATGGGAAAAATATATACCTCTTGCTACAAAAATGCTGTGAAACACATCCACCCAAAAGGCAGTAGCTTTAAAACAGTTGTGGGGTTGGCTCAGAGTGGGCTGATCTGGGCCAGGCTCAGCTGGGAAGCTCTGCCCCATACTGTTAAAAACAAGATGACACTGCCCAAGACAGAGTTACTTATGCTAAGCCCCATGTCACCAAACTGGGACTTGTGACTGTTTCGGCTCTCCCAGAAGTGGAATCTTAAACCACTCAGTCAGGAATCACCTAATCAGCACAATTTAGGTCGTCTGCTTGATAGACCCCAGTAACCCCCTAAAGGAAAAAGAAACTTGCAATAATCAGCCCACTTTTTTGCATAGTTTAAATTCCTTGCTCCTGCTCCCTTCCACCTAAAAGGTCTTTTTTTTTTTTTTTTTTTTTTAAGATTTGATTTATTTACTCACAAGAGACACACAGAGAGAGGTAGAGACACATGCAGACGGAGAAGCAGGCTCCCTGCAGAAAGCCCAGTGCAGGACTCGATCCCAGGACCCCAGGATCATGACCTAAGTCAAAGGCAGACACTCAACTACTGAGCCACCCAGGTGCCCCTAAAAGGTCTTTTTCATTTTGAACAGCACCCCCCCACACACAACCTCCTTTTATCTGCTAGGTTGGATGCTGCCTGGTTCAAATTGATTTTTGCTCAAATAAATTCTTAAAATGTGTAATATGCCTCAGTGTATTTTTCAACATTGTGGGGTGTAGGCAGAAGAGGGGCAGCCCCACAAGGAAAACCTTTCTCCTGCCTATGTCAGTCACAAAAGGAAACACTCTGTCAGCCCCTGAAGGTCTAAGCTCAGGCCTGGCATAATAGTCACTCTGCCATTGGCCAAAGCAAGTCACATGACCACACCTAACATCAAGGCCATCATTCAGGCCTACCTCCACAGGTAAGGGTCTTTTTGTGCTTTTTTCTAAAATGGGCACTCACTCTCATACAGGCACATACAGTTCATATCCATGATATTTCTGGAAGGATATTAGAAACTGGCAGTCATGTTTGCTTCTGGGAAAGGGGTTTGGGGATCAAGGAGAGACAAAGATCTACTTTTCAGTCTTTTACTCTCTGTAAAACTCTGACAGTGAACTTTTTAAATTAAAAAGAAAGTGGTGAGCTTTTTAAAAACTATCACCAAGACAGGCGCCTGGCTGGCTCCGTCGGTAGAGCATGCAACTCTTGATCTCAGGGTTGTAAGTTCAAGCCCCACACTGGCTATAGAGGTTATTTAAAAATAAAAATTTTTTAAAGATTTTTTTTATTCATGAGAGACACAGAGACAGAGAGAGAGAGAGAGGCAGAGACACAGGCAGAGGGAGAAGCAGGCTCCGTGCAGGGAGCCCAACATGGAACTCGATCCCAGGACTCCAGAATCACATCCCTGACCGAAGGCAGGCTCTAAACCGCTGAGCCACCCAGGCATCCCTAAAAATAAAATCTTAAAGAAATAATAAACACAAATAAAAACTGGCCAGGGGGTGAAAAGAGAAAAGCTCCTAACCCATCTATCCATTTTCCTGTCATAGCAAACTGTGGCCTTCAGTGATAGGACGGGGGTTCCATTAAGTGCCTTCTTGGCCATGATCTTGAGCAATGGATTTCCCCTCTCTGAGCTTCGACTTCCTCATCTCTAGATAGGGCTAGAGATGCCTACCTAAGGGGGTGGCTGTCTGGATTCAGGGGCTCTGCTAATCCTTGGCTGTGTGATCTTGGACAAGTCATTTGGCCTCTCTGTGCCTCATCTTCTTCACCTGTAGAATGGGGATAATCGCGGCACCTACCCTATCAGGTTGGTGTACATTCACAGAGCTAATTTACTTACAAGATTTGGCCTCGGGCCTACCCTGGGTAAGAACTCAGAAACCCCAGCCCTCGTTGGTGCTGTGCAAAAGTGCTTGGCACGGGGCCAGCTGAAAGAAACAGACAGTTACCTCAGTTGACACTTTCTCCTTTCAGCCTTGATCCTATTTAATCCTAACTGCTATGCTGTGTGGGGAGCATGATCATTCAGGGTTTATAGAGGAGGATATAGGTGCTCAGAAACATTGTTTGCCCCAGGTTACATGGAAAGGAAATGGCAAGATCAGAATTTGAACTCAGACCTGCCAGGCTCCAACTGCCTCCCCCACAGTGTTAACCACGTGCTACTCTGTTCTGAGCCTTTTACAGGGATTACTCACTAATCCCCACAACAGCCTCACAAAGTAGGTTACCTGTGAGTCCCATTCTACAGACCAGGAGCCTGAGGCCCAGAGAAGTTCATTCTTGGCTCGGGGTCACACAGCCAGCACACGGTGGAGCTGGGATGTGCCCCTGCCCTGCCTCTTCCTAAGCATGTGGCAGATCCAGAACTGGTGCCCAGCACCTTGAGGCCGGCCCAGTGTGGGGAGGAGGGTAGGGTTTGTCTGCCTCCTTCTACCCTGTTCCCTAGAAACCCCCCGGGGATGTTAGAGCAGGAGCTTGAGTTGTATTTGCTATTATTCAATCAACAGCTAATCGCCCAAGTGCCTTCTCTGTGTTCAGTCTGTGCTGGGGAGCACTGGGGACACAGTGGTGCCTGAGACCGTCCCCTCCTGGGACTTACATTCCAACGTGGGAGACAGACCTGTCCTCAAGACAGCGATGACCCAGAGTGGGCAGGGCTGAAACGTGGGGGAGCCCGGGCGGCTGCCAGGCCCCTGTGGGGGCGGAGAGGGCTTCCTGGAGGAGGGAACAGCTGCACTGGAGCTCAGAGAACAAGGGAGCAGAGGGCAGGTGGGCCTTGGCTCTGAGGGAAGAGGCGGGTCTGCGCGGCAGCCTGAGGCCGGGATCACGGACCAGCAGCGCCCTCTGCTGGAAGCATCCTGAAGGGAGCGGTCGAGGTACTGCAGGGGTTTGGAAAAGTTTGGCGTTGAACCAAATTCTATGATCTGAGATCTGAGATTCCTGTGCGCCCAGCTTTGGCCGATTTAAGTTTCTAAGACTTGATTCATTCAACTACTCAGTGAGCAAGCACTTTGCACCGGACTCTATTCTAGCGCTAGTGATGCAGTGCTGACCATACAGAGCCCTGTCCATACAGTAACTCATTCAGTCTTCGCAGCCTTTATCCCCATTTCACAGATTCAGAGAATTGACACACACAGAGGTTAAGTTACTTGCCCAAGGCCTTCACTACCAAATGCTGAAAATCAACTTCGAACCCAGAGCCCAATTTCTAGTCCTTGCAATTACCTCGCTAATATATTATGGAATGAAATATCGTATGACCAAGTTACATAAAATAATCTTAGGTCCTGAGAAGTTTTGTAAACAGCAGGCAGGGGAGGGACACCTGTGTGACTCAGCTGGTTAAGCATCTGCCTTTGGCTCAAATCGTGATCTCAGGGTCCTGGTATCGAGTCTGGCTCCCTGCTAAGTGGGGAGGGAGCCTGCTTCTCCCTCTCCCTCTGCCTGACGCTCCCCTGCTTGTGCTCTCTCTGTCTGTCAAATAACTAAATCCTTAAAAAAGAAGATGAAGCAGGGGAATGGAGTAGTGTTTTGGTGAGACAGTGTCATTAGAAAGGGCAACTAATATTCAACAAAGGAGGAAAGACTATCCACTGGAACAGTCTCTTCAATAAATGGTGCTGGGAAAATTGGACATCCACATGCAGAAGAATGAAACTGGACGATTCTCTTACATCATACACAAAGATAAACTCAAAATGGATGAAAGATCTAAATGTGAGACAAGATTCCATCAAAATCCTAGAGGAGAACACAGGCAACACCTTTTTGAACTTGGCCACAGTAACTTCTTGCAAGATACATTCATGAAGGCAAGAGAAACAAAAGCAAAAATGAACTATTGGGACTTCATCAAGATAAGAAGCTTTTGCACAGCAAAGGATACAGTCAACAAAACTAAAAGACAACCTACAGAATGGGAGAAGATATTTGCAAATGACCTATCAGATAAAGGGCTAGTATCCAAGATCTATAAGAACTTATTAAACTCAACAGCAAAGAAACAAACAATCCAAAAATGAAATGGGCAAAAGACATGAAGAGAAATCTCACAGAGGAAGACATAGACATGGCCAACACGCACATGAGAAAATGCTCCGCATCACTGGCCATCGGGGAAATACAAATCAAAACCACAATGAGATACCACCTCACACCAGTGAGAATGGGGAAAATTAACAAGGCAGGAAACCACAAATGTTGGAGAGGATGTGGAGAAAAGGGAACCCTCATACACTGTTGGTGGGAATGTGAACTGGTGCAGCCACTCTGGAAAACTGTGTGGAGGTTCCTCAAAGAGTTAAAAATAGACCTGCCCTACGACCCAGCAATTGCACTGCTGGGGATTTACCCCAAAGATACAGATGCAATGAAACGCCGGGACACCTGCACCCCGATGTTTCTAGCAGCAATGTCCACAATAGCCACACTGTAGAAGGAGCCTCGGTGTCCATCGAAAGATGAATGGATAAAGAAGATGTGGTTTACTATACAATGGAATATTCCTCAGCCATTAGAAATGACAAATACCCACCATCTGCTTCGACGTGGATGGAGCTGGAGGGTATTATGCTGAGTGAAATAAGTCAATCGGAGAAGGACAAACATTATATGGTCTCATTCATTTGGGGAATATAAAAAATAGTGAAAGGTAATAAAGGGGAAAGGAGAAAAAATGAGTGGGAAATATCAGAGAGGGAGACAGAACATGAGAGACTCCTAACTCTGGGAAACGAACAAGGGGTAGTGGAAGGGGAGGTGGGTGGGGGTGGGGGTGACTGGGTGACGGGCACTGAGGGGGGCACTTGATGGGATGAGCACTGGGTGTTATGCTATATGCTGGCAAATTGAACTCCAATAATTTTTTTTTTAAAGAAAAAAGGGGCAGTAGGGAAGGCCTCTCGGAGGAAGCGGCCTTTGTGAAGCTACCAGACTAACGAATGGCGTCTGTGGGAATAGGGGGGGCCCAGGCAGCGGGCACAGCCGAAGGCAAGGCCGGGCGGCGGGCGCTGCTAGAAAGCCCTCGGCCTGGGATCCCAAGTTTCCAAGGGTCGAGCTGCGCTGCACCCCGGCTTGGCAGCCTCCAGCGCGCTGGGCTCGCGCTCAGATTCGACGGGCCCGACAGGCACGCGGAGGGCTTCGCGGGTCCGCTGCTGCGCTGGCGCTTCCCCCGCGGCGGGCGGGCTGGGCTCCGCGGGAGCGGCGGGGGGCGGGGCGGGCTCACCTGCGGGGGCGGGGCTTCCGCCCGCCCCGCCCCTCGGAGGAGCCGCCCGCGGCCCGAGACCCAGGGCGCAGCTGGGAGCCGCCGGGCGTGCGCGGTGTGCGGGACGCGGCCCGGCGCATCTCGGCGGAGCGGGTCCCGGAGCCGCCGGCGCTCAGGTGGGCCCCTCGAGTGCTGGGCGGGGGAGTCCCGGGGACCGCGAGGATGGGGGCGGAGGGTGAGGGCTGGGCCCCGCGCACCCTGGGGCCCGCTGGCCTGGCGACGGGGACGGGCCTTGGGGCTCCTGGGCCCCCTGGGCCCTCCTGCCCCGCCCTGGGGCCCCCCCTCCCGGGTCCCGAGGCCCAGCTGGGGCCGCGCCCCCTCCCCGGTGCGCAGGTAAACAGGAGCGAAGACGGGGCGGGGCCTGGGGGGAGGAGGGCGGGGGCCCTTGTGACGGCGGGGCCGGGGAAGCCGGGGTGCGCGGGGCTGGGCCAGGCCGGCCGCGGTAAGGTGTGCGGTTTAGGGGCCTGGCCTGCAGGTGCGGGCGTGGAGATGGGGCGTATGAGAGGCGGTGTGCGAGGCTCAGGTGTGTGTGATGGTGTACGAAGCTCAGGTGTGTGCGCGACGGGCTCCGGCGGTGGGTGCGGGCGAGGAAGGGACAGGGACGGTCCGTGTAACCGTGTGCGGGCGCCCAGGGACTGTGGGAACGACGTGGAGCTGTCTCAGATGCAACACGTGGGCGGACCTCTGTGCGTCTAATGATGGGGGTGGGGGCCGTGTGTATGGGAGGGAGTTGCTCTGTTTATAGGATTAGGTGCGTGACTCAGAGCTTGCGTGGCTGGGGCGGTCTTTCTGCCTGTTAAGGCGCGGGGAGCCGCAGGGAGGTGGGCGATGTGGGACCCGCATGGACGGGGAGGGTGTGCCTGGGATTAACACTGTCAGCTGTGCGGTTGTACGTGTGTGAAAGGGAGTTTGTTGTTCACGGGACTGAGTGTGGGCAAAAATCATGGGAATAATGGAGCTGTCTGAATGACTCCATGAACGTGTGATCGTAACTTTGTGGGGCTTGTGTGTGACACGGAGTATGGTGAGACATGTACACACATATATACGTATAGTGAGAGAGACTGGTGTCTGCACACACGTATATGTAGAGATTGATGGCAGGGGAGAGCCTGCAGTGTAGGAAATCCGTGGATTATGTGCCTGCCTTCCTGTGTGTCTTGGTGTATGATGTTCGTGAGCAGGTAAGTAGGTACCCAAACCACTAGGCTGCTTACGGCGCCCTGGTGGCTTGAGTGAGGCACATGCCCGAGAGGGTCTATGCAAACACCTCTGTGTGTCTCCACAACTGAATCTGACTTCAGGAATTGTCTGTATGTCCGTGTTTGAAGCTCTGTGTATCTGTGCGTATGCTGCGTGCAGGTGCGTGAATCTCTGGCTGGCCGGGCAAGGTGTTGGGGGAAGTGGGGAAGGAGATGATAGGTCCACAGTGAATCCCAAGAGTGTGTGTGTGTGTGTGTGTGTGTGTGTGTGTGCGCGCGCGCGCGCGTGCCTGGAGGAGGTGATGGGCATGTAATGGAGAGCTAGCTGCTTGCAGGACCTTATAAGTGCGGGAAAGGTGTGTCATGGGGGTAACTGCAAAGAGATAGCCTGAATGTGAGTGATTTGGGATTTGGTTATCTTTTCACTAGTGAGGGGGGCAGAGTTTCTGTGTGTGTTGGCTTTTTTTCCCAAGAGGAAAATACACCAGTGTGTGGGATTATATTTCCAAGAGGGGAGAGCATACATGTGTTGTTTCTGAAAGAGTATGTGGGTGTGCGTGCACGAGCCTGAGTAAGTGTGTTGCGTTTTTTTTTTTTTTTTTTAAGATTTTATTTGAGAGAGAGAATGAGCCAGGGGAAGAGCAGAGGGAGAGGGAGAAGCCTATTGTGGGGCCCAATTCTGGAACCCCTGGATCATACTTGAGCTGAAGGCAGGCGCTTAACTAACTGAGCCACCAGGCACCCCTGGATTAGGTTTTTTGAAAGGAAAATGTGGATGTGTGGGATTGTATTTTTATTTTTTAGAGGAGAAAGAGAGTGTCCTGTATGTCTTGCTTCAGAGAAAATGTATATTATGTTTTTAAGAAAGAAAGGAGTGTGTGCATGTTGAGCCGTCTTCTTGTAGAGGGGAGTGTGTGTGTGTACGAGCAGGTGTGTTTCTGAGAAAGTACGTATATATTGCACTGCATTTGAAAAAAGAAAGAGCAGGTATTCAGTTTCTGAGAGGAGGAGAACGTGTGTGTCGCATTGTGTATTTAAGAAGGGAGGGTGTGCGTGTGTTGGGGTCTGTTTCTGGGAGGGGAGTGAGTGTGCTTGTGTGTGAATACAGAGGCTCCAGCAGCTGTGTCATTGACTTTGTCACCTACATACAACCACATAAAGTGCCACACATGAGACCCCCACCCATTAGCATCTAGGTCTCAGACTCTGAGTTGTCACAGGGCTAGTGTGACATCCATGGGCCGTGCCTGTCACACGTGTGTCCCAACATGCCTTGGGCTGGCGGAGCCTGTCTGCAGTGGAGGGTGGAGTCCTTGTTCCCTTGGGATCCATCAGGCCCTGGGAGCTGACACACAGGCACCCCCCCATCCCCCTAAATCTAGAGGGCTCCTCTGCTTCCAGTGCCCCAGCCCCTTGGCCCTCTCCTCCGGCCCCACCCCTCCAGCCCCAGTGGTCCGACTGGTTCCCAACAAAAACACCCTAAGAATGAGCTCACGGAGAGGCCGCCTCCACATGCCCCGCCCCACACACCCAGCAGAGGCGGGTGCCTCCAGTCCAGGTCACACGGGGAGTCCTGGGGCCAGGTATCTGGGGCCCTTGGGATAGACAGGGCTGGCCAGGTGAGCTGAGGGCAGGTGAGAGGCCACGAGACCACTGGTTGCCCCAGATTTTGAGTGGCCCTCAGGGCAGGGCCCATGGCTGAGGACAGGCAAAGCTAGACTAGAATGTTTCCAGTTGCCAGCTGGCTGGGATGGGTGCGGGACAGGGAGCTGGCCGGGGTGAGGAGGGACTGATGGGCCCGCTTGCCTGGCCCTGACCCCCCAATCCCTGCTACCCACCCCAGGAACAGCAATGTCCGTGCAGGTGGCAGCCCCTGGAAGTGTGGGGCTGGGCCCGGAGCGCCTGAGCCCCGAGGAGCTGGTGCGGCAGACCCGACAAGTGGTGCAGGGGTTGGAGGCCCTGCGAGCAGAGCACCATGGCCTGGCCAGGCACCTGGCAGAGGCGCTGGCAGGACAGGGCCTGGTGGCTGGCTTGGAACTGCTGGAAGAAAAGCAGCAGGTGGTGAGCCACGCGCTGGAGGCCATCGAGCTGGGACTGGGCGAGGCCCAGGTATGGGGGGGGGCAGCTATCCAGCCATGGCGGGGGAGGCTCAGAGCTGGGAGGAGGCCCGGGATGAGGGAGGCAAGTATGTAGGGGGTGATGAGCCTGGAGCAGGGGAGGCCTAGGGGAGCCAGGCCTGGGGAGGAGGGGTTCTAGGCTGGAAATGGGATCCCTGGGTGGCATTAGGGGGTCCTTTTGTGTGACAGGAGCCCCTGAACAAATGGCATCCATCTATAGAACTGTAGATTCTAGGGAGATGTTGGGGTCACATGGGTAGGATATGAAGTGGCCCTACACGTGATTTGTGTGCCTGAATGAAATCAGAAGGGTCCCTGGGTGGGGTTTGGGTGTGCCCTTGGGAGTTTCTGCACATCCTCAGAGTCACTTGGAAGGGCCAAGAGTTGGGGTGCTCTGGCATGACATGAGGCCCTGGGTTGGGCCAGAGACTGCCTGGTAGAAGAGGGACTGGGCCCCTGATCCCCGGCCCCCTGCAGGTGCTGCTGGCCCTGTCCGCGCACGTGGGCTCCCTGGAGGCGGAGAAGCAGCGGCTGCGAGCGCAGGCCCGGCGGCTGGCCCAGGAGAACTCGTGGCTGCGGGAGGAGCTGGAGGAGACGCAGCGGCGCCTCCGGGCCAGCGAGGAGGCTGTGGCCCAACTGGAGGAGGAGAAGAGCCACCTGGAGTTCCTGGGGCAGCTGCGCCAGTATGACCCCCCTGCCGAGAGCCAGGTGCTGCAGGGCTGGGCAAGCCAGGGGGCCCCCATCCTCCTTAGATCCCCCACAGACCTGTACCACTCCATGGAGCCCCCAGTGCCCTAGACCCTCCAAAGAAGCCCTAGACCTTCGACAGGGTTCCACAACCCCCAGACTCAGTAAAATTTCCACAGAAGCCCTCCCAGCTTCCACAAAATCCCCAGATCTTCCCCAAGCCCTCAGAAACCCCCCTCAAACTCGGAGGTCCAGGACCCTGGTCTCTAAAGCAAACTCCCAGCCCTCTTTGACTCCTCACTTTCCTGCCCTCTGCAGCGGCCTGAATCCCCTCCTCGACGAGACAGCCTAACGCCCCTGTTCTCCAGCGAGGAGGAAGAGAGGAAAGGTGGGTGTGGGGGAGCACGCAATTGTTGGGCCACTCGGCCACGGAGGATAAGAGGCTGAGGCCGGGGAGGGACGGAGACCCAAGGTGGATGTCAGGGCAGGGCGGCAGGAGCATGAGGCAAGGGGCCGGGCCAGGGCGCATGACAGCCGAGGCTGGAAGCTGTGAAACCAGGCGTGCCACAGCCGCACCCGCCAGGCGGACCCCGCGTTCACATCCCATGAACCAATCTCCAAGGTCAGTGCGGGGCCCCGTCATCCCAGGGGCCAATGGGCCAGTGAGGCAGCTATAGCCCTGGAGTATGTTCCTCTTTTTGGGGATGGGAAGGGTAGGAGGCTGGCAGTGACCTGATGTCCATCTGCCACTCGCAGGCCCTGAGGCAGCGGGGGCGGCAGCGGCTCAGCAGGGTGGCTACGAGATCCCAGCCCGCCTTCGGACCCTGCACAACCTTGTGATCCAGTACGCAGGGCAGGGCCGCTACGAGGTTGCTGTGCCACTGTGCCGCCAGGCCTTAGAGGACCTGGAACGGAGCTCGGGCCACTGCCACCCCGATGTGGCCACCATGCTCAACATCCTGGCGCTGGTGTACCGGTGAGGGCTGTGGCCGGCCACGGACCCATTGCTGGGGGCAGGGGAGCTGGCGTCCCACTCTGCCAGCATGGGGCACCTGGATTGGTGGTAGCAGGGGGTGTCGACAGGGATCTGGAGAAGCCAGTGATCCAAGCAAGGAGTCAGACAACCATAGGCAAGAGACCTGTGGGGGCTGGAGGCTTGACAGCAAAGGGACCCTGTGCTAGACTTGGAAAGTGTGGCTCACAAGCGACCATGGAAGGGCGCCTGCCACCCAGGCTTGGCCCGGCAGGTGCTGCCCCAGCATGTCTGACCCCCCTCCATCCCTGGGCCACATCACAGGGACCAGAACAAGTACAAAGAGGCCACAGACCTTCTCCATGATGCCCTGCAGATCCGGGAGCAGACACTGGGCCCTGAGCACCCTGCGGTGAGTGGGGGCCCAGGAGTGAGGGCCGTGGGGTGGAGCCTACCGCCCCTGACCTGCCTCCCCGACCCTGCAGGTGGCTGCCACCCTCAACAACCTGGCTGTGCTCTACGGGAAGCGCGGGCGGTACCGGGAGGCGGAGCCCCTGTGCCAGCGCGCCCTGGAGATCCGCGAGAAGGTCCTGCCTCCTGCCCAGCCCCCACGGAGTCCCTAGGCCACCGGCCCCTCCCATCTGATCCTGATGTGCTCAATTCACTGGCTCCCGGGTTGCAACCCTGATCCTATGATGTCCTTCCCATCTGATACCGTGAGGCCTCAGTTTGAGCCTCAATGATCCAATCTCGCAACCCACTACCCTTGACCTTCTGTGAACTTCCCCAATCTTGACTCTGATCCTTTGTAGAAATCACCTCATATGCCCCCCAACCCAGTCCTAACCTTCTAATCCCATGTGACCAGCCTGATCTTGACCCGATTAATCCCCAGTTTGTGTCACTTCCACCCTCTGGCTCACAACCTAATGTAACTCTCCCCACTGATCCTATGAACCTTAACTCATGACCCCTATTATGGCTACAGGCATCCTGTGGCTCACCGATGCCCCCACCCCTAGGTCCTGGGCACCGACCACCCAGACGTGGCCAAGCAGCTCAACAACCTGGCCTTGCTGTGCCAGAACCAGGGCAAGTTCGAGGAGGTGGAGCAGCACTATGCCCGAGCCCTGAGCATTTATGAGGCCCTGGGAGGGCCCCACGACCCAAACGTGGCCAAGACCAAGAACAACCTGGTGAGGGCCCTGGGGCTGACTGCCAGGGGCTCCCCTGGAGAGGCACCCACTGGCTCAAGGGTGGGATACCCTGGAGCCCTCTGCTGAGCTCCCAGTGCAAGAGTCCCCAAAGACCTGGCCTCTGAGCTGGGCCCCAACTGGTGAGCTTGCTCAGCACAGCTAGAACATAGAAAAATCAGGAAACACACAAGTTGGTGGGGCCAGATGACCGTCTCATATTTATTGAGCTCTGGACCCCCTTTCTTAATACTTTCCCTATACTGTCCATTTCTTAAAGGACACTAGGAGGTAGATGCTCCTGTCACCCCATTTTGCAAATGAGGAAACTGAGGCACAACGGTGGTATCACTAGCCCAAGGTGGAGCAGGAACCAATCACCTGCCCTAGGTCATGAGGGGGGAGAGGGAGAGGATATGCCTGGGGAGCTCCAGATCTGAGCCTCGATCACCCACCCTCCCCGCAGGCCTCGGCCTACCTAAAACAGAACAAGTACCAGCAAGCAGAAGAGCTGTACAAAGAGATCCTGAGCCGGGAGGACCTGCCTGCTCCCCTGGGTGAGCCCCCGGCCCCTCCCCCCTCAGGTGACATTCTCAGTGTCTCCATTGCACTGTCCCCTCTCTGTTCCTAGGAGCCCCCAACGTGGGCACAACTGGTGATGCAGAACAGGTGAGGATGGAGGAGGGGCTTCGCTTTGGCTCCTGGGGTGGGGACCAGATGAGAAGGGGGGACTGACCGGTGTCCCTGGCGCCCTCCCCAGACCCTCCGTCGAAGCAGCTCCTTCTCCAAGATCCGTGAGTCCCTAAGGCGTGGAAGTGAGAAGCTGGTCTCCCGTCTCCGAGGCGAGGGGGTGGCAGGGGCAGCCGGGTGAGTGTTCAAGTGGGGCAGCAAAGAGCCCCGAGGGCTGCAGCCTCTGCAACCCACCCCGCTCCCTGTCCTATTCCAGAACCTTCCAGGGTTCCCATCTCCTCTGCCACACAGTCAAAGCCAGTGTCAGGGAAGTCCTCCCCAAAGTGTGAGGCAGACACTCAGACTCATCCTCCCACCCTCCCCTTACAGGATGAAGAGAGCCATGTCGCTCAACATGCTGAACACAGATGGTCCAAAGGCTGCTGGGACCCAGGTGAGAGGGGACAGGGGCACCTGGGGCAAGGATGGAGTAGGAGGCCATGCTGGCAGGCCCAGAGGCAAGGGAGAGGTGGGTAGGGTCAGAACGGACAGGTTCTAGCTGGGATAGAGACGGGAGGGACGAGCCAGCAGCGAGGATGCTAGGGGGTAGGCCCTTGTGGCGACCGAAGCACAGCTGTATCCTGCCCCTTGCCGATCCCCTGCCGTGTCCACAGTTCCCCCATCAGCACCTGAGCGAGGCCGCACGGACCCTCAGCGCCAGCACCCAGGACCTGGGCCCCCGCTGAAGCTGACAGGACAGTGTGGCTGCTGCTTCTCAGAAAGGGGGGGAGGGGACGGCCTTCTGTCTCTCCGAGTTGCCCCCACACCTCCGGGGGGGTACCCTCTGTACGGGGCTTCCCTGCGATTAAAGGCTGTAGACTTGGAAGCCAGGAATGTCTGCCTCAGCTTTCCTGTAAGGACCCAAGGCCACCTCCAAGCCGCTGGGACCCAGGGCCAGGTAAGACTCCGGAGTCACCACAAACACCTTTTATGGCCCTGTCCCCACCTGGAGCTACAGCTGCTGAGCAATCTGCTCTATCCTCCGCAGCGTCTCTTCTGATTCCAGCTGCTCCAGGCTAAGCAGGGACAGGCCCAGCTGATCCTCCTGGAGGGGAGAGAGGGCCAGACGGCTGTAGCGATTCCCCGCAGGCCCCACTGGGACACAGGGGCACAAGACCTGAGAGCCTTGACAGGAGGCGGCCTGCACAGAGGCATGGGCAGGACGCTGGAATCTGGAAACGCCCATCTAAGGGGGAACAGCCTATCCCTGTAAGCAGCCAACCAGTTTCCAAGTCCGAGGAGGACTGGCTGTGCCCCAACCCCATGGCCCCAGACCTGGCGTGTGGGCACACATACACACACCCCTGTTGAGGGCAGGCTAGGGTTGGAGCCTGAGGAAAAAGAAAGTCAAGGGGCCTTCCTGAAGGAGGAGCTGAGCCTGGGAAGGTAAAGGAAGTGAGCACAGGCCACGTCAGCTCACCCGGTGGAATGGCTGAGCCATCTGCCTCAGGAAGTACTTGGCAACCTGGACTCCCTCGTCAACAGTCAGGTTGAGGTTGGCATCAGTGAGGTGCTCCTGGATCCAGCGAGGCAGTTTCCCACGCTTGTCTGCCCGGGCAAACCGCTTTCAGCAAGAGGGCAAGGAAGAGAGGGAAACATCAGGACCCTGGGGGTGGGGGTGGGCATGGCCCAGGAAGAGCCTGGCAGGCAGAGGCCCCTATGCACACACCTTATCAGCAAAGACCATGAGGCCATAGTCCGTCTTGCCCCGAATGGCACGACCCACACACTGGGCTGCGTGGCGCATGGCATCGAAGGTGAGGAAGTCATTTTCTCGGATCTGGAACTGGTCGCGTAGGTACTCCAGCCGTGCCTGCCCGGAGAAGAAACCAGAGTGGTCCCCCTGCCTCCTCCACCCAAGTCCCAGGAGGGCCCAAGAGGCCCAAACATCCTTAGCAACTGCACGTGCTGCTCACCTTAAGAATACGGCTCTGGGTGTAGACGTAGGGGACACCGAACATGATGACAGCCCGCCCGTAGTGGTGCACTGGGGGAGCGAGCACAGGAAGGGGAGCAGGGTTACCAGTGTGGTGCACTGGAGGGGCCAACTTTGCAGGGCCCAGAAGGTTGTGCTGTTCGAGTGGGGAAAAGCATGGGCATGCTTCGAGGGCCCAGCTGGGTGCCCAGGGATAGAGAGGAGGGGAGGGGAGGTCCCTGTGTGCCCAGGCTGTGTGTGTGTGGAAGGGGGGGGTCCCGTGTGAACAAACAGCTAGAGCTCCAGGCAGGCACCTGGAAGGGGAGAGCCTGTCCACTCACCAAAGTCAATTCCCTCGGACACTTTGCCTCGGGCCACTGACAGCAGGATGGCTCCACGGCCATTCTCACAGGCCTGGGGAGGGGAGGCCAAGACAGGAGACACATGCTCAGAACTGCCTCCTTCGGGCCCTCTGCACACAGTCTCCTGGGGCACCCTCCCACACCCCCACCCACCTCCTGGTACTTCTCCAGGGCAACGCTGGTCTCAGCCCCATCTTGGGTCTCAATGAAGAGCAGCTTATTCCTCTGGATGTTTTCAAGAATGCCCTAGGGAAGGACAGACAGCAGGCAGGTCAGGCTGGGGGTTGGTACAGGCATCCTGGCTAAAGTCAACTCTGCCCCGATTCCCATGCTACAGACCACTTGTCTTCCCAGGCCTTGGCGGGCCAGTAGAAACTCGGGGAGGGAGGGGGGAGGTGGTATAGGCTGAGGCTGGCCTCACTCCTTGCGGGAAGCTCTGCAATCCAGGCAAGAACCCACCCCTGCCCCCCATCTTTCAGATAAGTGGGGCAGGCAGAGCGCTCAAGATGGCCAACTGGGACACTCCGCCCCTCCAGCTGGTGGTTAGTGGAGGGGCTGATGGAGGCCAGGCCACGGCTGCCCAGAGATTTCAGTGACCCCACACTAGCCATGCGACATTGATCAAGGACAGACGCTGGGACAGAAGGTACAGAAACACACCCCCACAGCGATGGGTCACCTGTACCATTCAGGGGGGCGAGTGCTTTCTAGTGATTAGCCAAGTTCTCTCCTCTCACCCTTAACAAGCACCTGCTTTCACCCACCCAAGAGCTGGGCCATGGTGCCCTAGAAGCAGACATGTCACGGCAGGCCCCTCCCACACTCCCATCCTTGCAGCCACCCAGGGCCTGGCTGTGGTGAGCCCCATTTCCAGAACGCTCTATGACCTCACCCCTGCACTGTCCCACAGGGGCTCTTAAGTTTTTAACCGGGATGTGGGAGGAAGGGGGGGACCAGGGTATGATGCTGTTTATTCTTTGAACTGTTCAGATGTTTTAGATCCATGTTACCACTTAAAACACAAGACAGACAAAGCCAACACACAGAGGAACAGAGCCAAGAACAGAGGAGAGTGGGGCCTTCCTGGAGAGCAGGTGGCTGGGCTTACCTGCTCATACCAGGAAGCCACGGTGCTCTCCATGTACTGGTAGCTGGTGAAGAAGGCCACGATGCCATCAGGGACAACAGCAGACATCTCCAGCAGGAGGTTCCCATAGTTCCGGATCACCGCTAGGGGTGGGGAGGTAGGGGTCAGAGTGTGCCTGGGTCCTGCTCCCTACTCCCTCGTCAGAGCTTTCCTAACTAATGCCGTCTTGAACTTGGAGTTCCTAGAAATCCCACAGAGGCCACCAGTAGGGCTGTTCACATACTTTCCACTTCTCTTTCTGGCCCGAGAGAACTGCACCACCCCACCCCACCACCCGCCCCTGAAGTTAGGCGTGGCCATGTGACTCGACCTAGCCAATGAAATGCATGAAGTGGCTATGTGTCACTTCCAGGTAAACCCTCGTGAGGCCCAGCACCATTACCAGGATCCTTGCCGTCACAATTTAGGGGACGTGGTAAGGGTTCCTGGAGTGAGAAACCACGGGGCAGGCCCCCACCAGTCCACAGTGTCACATACTGTGAGCAAAAAGTAACCTCTGTGTCAAGCCACTGTAATTTGGGGATGTTTGTTACTGCAGCATGACTTAGCCCACTGGTACACCTCCCCTCTCAGGAGCCACACAAACCACCATGAGCAGCATACCAATATCTTCCCGGGTCTCAAATTTAGAGCTAATGGCCACCTGGTCATTGCCACGACCAATGATCTGCAGAGAGCAACAGACGTCACAATAAGCAAACGATAAGCAAACAGCACCATTCTGATGCGTTAGCTGCCTGCCGGTGCCAGGCTGAGCTTTTTATAGACACAATGTCATTGAGTGAACCCTCAGCTCCCCTGTTATCTGCACTGCACGGATGGATGACCTCAGGCCCAGATGTGAGCTGCCTGCCTGCCCAAGGTCACGTGGCAAATCAAGGGCAGAGCCGACACTGAACCCAAGTCTGTCTGTGTTGCTAACCAGCAAATATGTGTTACTGGCCTCAGCCTCCCAGCCACGCAGTTCCAGAAGAAAGGGTTCCACCACAACCTCACCAACTGCCAGCCACAGGTGCACCTCCCCTTCCCCCCTCCCCCCCCCCAGCAACTCCACAAAACCATGATGCAGAATGTGGCCGTCACCAGTCCACAACCCCTGAAGGGCAATTCCAAGACCCAAGGAACTCCAGATATTTAAGTTTGGTGCAAACTCCTATAGTGGCAAAATCTGCCCTGACCTGAGTCTATTCAGAGTCCTGACTTACCTCCCTTAGTTTGACGTTTCAAAACATGTTCCTGCTGAAATAAAACTTTCACTGGAGGGAGCTGCCCAGACCCCACTGGGGATGTCACATACTGTACAGCATGTGGTTTGTCTTTAAAATCTGGAAAATTCTCAATTCTAAAATACATCTGGCCCAAGGGATTCAGATAAGGAATTAAGGGCTCATGTTACGATGCCTGTTTTACAAAGGAGGCTGAGGCAGAGAAGGGTCATCATCAAGGTCACGACCAGATGATGAACCAGGCAAAGCCCACATTAACCAAGATGCTGACTGAGGGCCGACTGGTGCCAGGCCCTGGGCCACATAAGCATCTTGTATCCACTATCTCACTATCACCTCAACCGCCCTGGGAGGTCAGGGAGGATGCATCCCCATGTTACAGGTTAGAAACTGAGGCTTGGGGAGTCAGACCCACAGGAAGCAGTAGCATCAAGCCCAGATCTATCTGAATCAGAGTCTATGCCTCAGGCTAATACTCTCCTGCCTGAGCAGCCTGAGAGGGAACAGGAGGACGAGAGCTGACACATCTCCCCTGGCCCAGCATCCACCCTCTCCCACGCACCATAGGGCAGAGGCAGACCCGGGCCAGCGTCATGGTGAAGGTTGCCATGGTGACGGGGTGGAAGTCCAGAATCTTGGGGTAGATGTCCAGTGGGGACAGCGTCTATAGCAGGGACAGCAGGAGGGATCTTAGCAGGACCGGGCAGAAACCAGGATCCCCATAGTAGAGGACTGGGAGTTTAGGGCAGATAAGGGTCCTCACCCCAGATGTGATGATGACAGACTGGAAACGCTCAAACACGGGTTTGATGGCCAGTGAAGCATCCATGCAGCTATAGGAAGCAGAGGAGGGTGGTGAGGACCATGCTTGGGCCCCCGTGGTCTGTTGACAGCCTCACACTGCGGTTGGGTCTCACCTGAAGTGCAGGATGGGGTTGGCAATGGTGGGGGTCCTGTCATCAAAGGGCTCGATGATGATGGTGAAACCTACAACCGGGTGAGATTCCAGGTCACCGGTCATAGCCAAGCCCACTTGTCTATTACCTCCTCCCCCCATTAGTGATTGGGGCCAACCACCAGTTGCTCAAGCTTAAAACCCAGTCTTTGGGAGTCCAAAGTACACCCCAACCTGCCCGCTTCTCCCAGGGCTGACATCCACTCAGGGAGCATCATGAGCAGAGAGCACTAAAGGTTTACTCCTCAGACACTCTCAAGGCTCTAAGAACCCACACCACCACTCAAGCCAAAGCCTGGAGCCTTCCATGATCATGGTATCTAAGCCATGGGTCAAGCTCTGCCTCCAAAGCCTATCTGCAATCTGACCACTGCCCCCACTCCCTCCCCCACTATCACCTCTAGCCTGGACCATTGCAGTCACCTCACTGGGCATCCAGCTCTTGCCCCTGCTCCCCTCCCAGAAGCAGAGGGACCCTGTAAAATTCTGATTCAGGTCACATCCCTGCCCTGCTCAGAAGCCCTGCACAGCTCCCCATACTCCTTCCGGAGTCCAAAATTATCTGCGAGAACCCGCCACGCTGACCCATTTTCTCCTAGCTCACAGGCCTCCTAAGTTTCAAAAACCACCAGGCTCACTCCACCCCAGGGCCTTTGTACTTGCTGGCCTCACAGCCTGAAAAGCTTCCCAAGGCAGCTGGTTCCATTTGGTCATTTGGAACTCAGCTCAAATGTCAGCACCTCAGGGCTTCCCTGGCCATCCTGGCCACTGCAGGCATGCTCCAACATGGCAACATTTTTCTTGTGAAAAAGTATCCCTTTCTGGAATTATCTTTTTTATTTGAGTCTTTGTTACTTGTCTTCTCCTCTACAGTGTAACTGCCAGGAGATCAGGAATGGGGTCCCTCTTGGTTTCTGCCACTTCCTCAGTGCTGGGCAGGACCCATTTGTTGAAAAAAAAAAAAACCAAAAACACAGGTGGGGATGCCTGGGTGGCTCAGCGGTTGAGCATCTGCCTTCGGCTCAGGTCTTGATCCTGGGGTCTCAGGATCCAGTCCCACACTGGGCTCCTTACAGGGAGCCTGCTTCTCTCCCTGCCGCTCTCTCTCATGAATAAATACAAATAAAATTTTTCTTAAAAATAGGCAAATGAGGGATCCCTGGGTGGCGCAGCGGTTTGGCGCCTGCCTTTGGCCCAGGGCGCGATCCTGGAGATCCGGGATCGAATCCCACGTCAGGCTCCCGGTGCATGGAGCCTGCTTCTCCCTCTGCCTGTGTCTCTGCCTCTCTCTCTCTCACTGTGTGCCTATCATGAATAAATAAAAATTTAAAAAAAAATAGGCAAATGAATGAATTCACATATTCAATTTTACTTAATTAAAAAAAAAAAAAAAAGTTGGGATGCTTGAGTGGCTCAGTGACTGAGCGTCGGCCCTTGGCTCAGGGTGTGATCCTGGAGTTCCGGGATCGAGTCCCACATCGGGCTCCTCACAGGGAGCCTGCTTCTCCCTCTGCCTGTGTCTCTGCCTCTCTCTGTCTCTCATGAATAAATAAATAAAATCTTAAAAAAAAAAAATCCTCTGTGCCTGGCCCTGTACTGGGGACACAGTGGGAACCATGACATCTCTGGCCCTGCCCTCTCAGGGCTCATAGTCCTGTCCCCAGAGAGTGACCACTCAGAGTAGACAGAGCTGGAACAGGAGAGCCAAGAGGAAGAGACACACCCTGGGGGGTCAGGGAGGACCTCCTGGAGAAGGGAACATTTTTAACAAGCCAAGAACTGAAGGATGAGTAGGAGGTAGTTGGGGGCTAAGGAATATCGGGATAGACATTCCAGGCAGAAGAATGTGAGGTGTTGGTGGACAGGGAAGTGGGCAGAAGAGGAGAAAGCCAGCCCCAGAAGGAAGAAGGGGAAGGACAGGGGGATGGACACGGAAGGAAGCTTCTAGTGGGACTTGCTGCTGATGGATGCTGGTTTGGGGGACAGCCTCTCTATCCTCTAGGCTGGGTACAGGGTATCAGGAAGCCTGACCTGGTTTCCAGGATAGAGTAGTAATCCCCAGGGATCAGATTGAGCCCTCAGCCAGTTTAATGCTAAGGAAGGGGAGGTAGTGCTGACCAGTAAAGTCTCTGGTCCCCTCTCCCTGGCACCTGAGTGCTATACTCAGCTCCTTGTCCCCTCCCTGCCATGCCTTCCTGCCCCCCCAATCCTAGGTACCAGGTCCCACATCTCTCTCCAGCCCCTCTCATCCTCCCATCCTGCCTCAGGTCCCTGCCTCTGCTCTTCCCTTGCTTGGAACCTTCCATGGCTTCCCACTTCCCAGAAGTAGAAGGGCCAACTCCTTACCACCATACCCTACAGTGTAAGTGACCCCACAGAGCTTCTCTGGCCTCGTCCCCCATCCTACTCCATTCTGCAGCCAGAGGGAGCCTCTGAAAATATACATCTGAGCACAAGGCTTCACTAGCTCAAGGACTATCTGTGGAACCTCACTGTACTCGAAACAAAACCCAAACTCCTGAGCCCAGCCCTACGAGGTCCTGAAGGTCCCAGTCCCAACCCCCTGGACTCTGCTGGGATCCTGATTCCAGCTGCCAGGGGGCCTGGCAGAGGTAGGAGATGAGCTTACCCTTGGCATAGGTGCTGACGAGGGTGGCGAAGTTAGCGAGGAGGGTGAGGGGAGAGAAGTCCGCAAGATCGGCAATCTCCAGGGTGTGCAAGAGGGAGCGGAGGCGTTCGGCACAGAATCTGGGGCGGAAGCCATGTGGGGTAGGTCAGTCCCTCTCTACCCACTGTCAGCGCGCGGCCACACACGCCTCCCCAGGTGACTGGGTGCTCCATGAGGAGAGACTGGAGCCGTTTCAGTCACCAGTGTCTCCTCACCGTACAGCTGCATGTCCTACAGAGCCACGGCCAGATGATGGTGCATACAGAGCAGTGACCATACATCGAGTCACATGGAAACATGTCCCATGTGGTCACACAATCTCACGCAGGCTCTTGGTTCAAAGAGGAGACCCAGAGCTACACCCAGAATCCCAGTCACAACCCGAACCTGCATGGCCACACATACACTCACACCCAGGACCCCTCCCACTGCATCAGTCACACTCGGCCACCCTGGTGACACATACATTCAGAGAACCACACATTCACAGGGTACAATCTCACACACCCTTCATGGACACACACACACAAGGTCACCCAGTCACAAACACCGACAGTCAGGCTTGAGGCTGTCACCCTTCAAGGAGGGCAGGTCCTAGAACAGGAGCGCCTGGTTTCAGAGCCAGGCAGACGGTCAGAGTTTTAGAACCAGACTCCGGACATCACTGCTTCAAGTCCATCTTCTCTGTGCCCACATCCTGGCTGGATCAGGCACCTCCTGGGGGGTCCCCCATCCCCGCCGTACCACTCGAGGTCGTCCTAATCTGGGGACAGGTCTGTCTCCCCAGTGGGCTCTGAGCCCCAGGAGAGCAGAGTCCAACATGGTCTTGGTCACAGAGCAGAGGCCCCAGCACAGAGCAGGTGCTCAGAGAACATGACTAAGATCCCATCCTTGCCCTCGCAAGTCTCTCATGAAGAGGGACAGATGAAGCCACCCCAAGGGCCGTCCCACCCCAAGATGCAGGACAGCCAGGGGCTTCGGAGAGCCCTAGAGGCCTGGCTTCAGACAACTACCCCACGAGGTGCCATGTCACCCTGGGTGATGGCTTCCCGTCTCTGGGCCACACTGTCCTCATCCACAGCCAGGGACGCTGCACAGAGATTCCACAAGCTACGGAACGTCTAGCACTTGGCTCATCATCGGTGCCCAAGACGTGAGGGAGTTACTTCTATCACTGCTTTCTCATTTAACCACCACAGAAACCAGAGAGGAAAGGTGGTAACGCCCTATCCATTCAACAGAGGAGGAAGCTGAGGTTCAGAGGAGACCCAGGACTTCTCCCAAACAGCAGAGGAACAGGACAGAAGGCCCCACCCCACTGCCAGGTCCATGCTCTGCCTTTTCTGTGCTGGGGAGACCAACCCACCCCCCGCCTGCCTGCTGGGGTGTTCCTGCCTGCAGGCTTCTGGGGGACATGAGAAGCACTGGTAGGAGGAGACAGGGGTCCAGGGGATCCACAGCATTTCTCAGGCCTCAGCTCCCACCCTGCTGGGTCTTGTCAAGAGCCCCCCTCCGGGCTGCCCCCTCCCCTGCCATTGTAATACTTGAGCTCTTACAGGACCCCTGGGGGACCCTCTGTTAGTAGTCCGAGGGGCCCCCCGTTGGTCAGTAGTCCCTCTACCAAGTGCTCCTCAGGTAAGCTCTCTGAGGAAGCCACGGGATCCTTCCACATCCCACACTGGCAACATGGTGGCCCCGGGCACAGAGGGCCCGGGGTCTGCTCCACCCCCCACGGGGACCCAACACCCCTAGCTGCCATGGGGCCACACCTGAGGGGCTTGCGCTGGATGCACACACGCTGGGCCAGGCCGCTGAGGAAGGCAGGGGGGCTCTCCTGCACCACGTGCTGTACCCGCAGCCGCCACTTGACGTATTCCAGCAGCCGCCGTAGGAAGCCCAGGAAGTGTTCAGCCGTGCGGATGGAGCCGGGGACCGCCTCTGTGGGAAGAGGGGATCAGCCACCATGGGGTGGAGGGGGGGAGCGGGACAGGGAGCGGTGGCAGGAGGAAGCATCGGCTCACCCTGTAGCACCTCATCAGGAAGCACGGGGTTGGCCAGGTGGGCATCGGTCTCCCGGGCAGCACTGGCCTCCCGCAGCCCCTCTACCAGGCGTCGGTACTCCTCCCGCAGACGCTGCTCATCTGTCTCCTTGATCCTGTGGTGGGGGAGGGGGGAGTTGGGTGTGGGAAGAATGGGGGATATTTGGGGGCAGAGGTGGTCACTAGAACAGGGCTGGTCCCGGGGGTAAGTCAGGAAGAACACAGGGCCCCAGGAAAGGCGTGGGGCCAGGGGGCAGGGGAAGGCACCAGGTCATGCAGCCCCGCTGAGCCCACCTGAGCACCGTCTTCTGTAAGGTCTCCAGGTTGCCCTGGCAGCGGTCAAGGGTCCGGCGAGTGATGTTGACACTCATCGAGTCGATGCAGACATTGTCTGGAGCAGAGAGGGGAGAAGGCCGAGCTCAGTCAGGCAGCTGGAGCAGCGAAGCAGCAGCCAAAGGGGCCGGCGTCATCTTGAGGCCTGCCTTCCTGACTCACCAATGTTGTGGGCCTCATCAAAGACCACGACAGCCTTCCGGGCCAGCTCCTTAGACACCAGCTCTGCAATCTTGGGGTCCAAGAGGTAGTGGTAACTGTAAACCACCACATTGGCGTGCAGGATCTAGGGGGCCGAGGAGGGCAGGGTTAGCCCAGCCTACCTGACAGCACCCTGCCCTGCCGCCCGCTGCCTGCACCCCACCTCATCACCCCTTCGTGGGCCCAGAGAGGCAAGGCGAGACAGACACGGGCAAGGCAGAGATATAAGCTAATGAACAGAGACAGAGGGACACGCAGGCAGGCAGGCAGGCAGGCTGTTAACCCACACACCTGCCCCTCTGCCCGGCCCCCACCAGCCTCCTCACCGAGTAGCGGGCAAGGAAGTATGGGCACCAGCCCTGGCGCTGCCCCAGGGCCTTCAGGTCATCCAGGTTGTAGATCCCAGCAGGGAGGGGCACCTGGCGCCCATGGACATCAAATTCCTGGGGGGCAAGAGGGTACCTGGGGGTCAGGGAGGTAGGCCGTTGCCACCGTCTTGCCCTTCCCTCCCTGAACACAGTCGGCAGGCACCTCGTAGAAGCGGCAGTGGGGCAAGCTGGAGTCCTGCTGGTACTGCGCCCGCACGTACGAGGCCGTGAGGCTGTGGCATTTCCCGTCAACATCTTTCCCAAAGCGCAAGGGCATCACCTGGGGGGGACCAGGATTGGGGGGGTCATAAGAACCATTCCTTGAACCTGGGTTTCTATACCTGCCAGCTAGATGGAAGAGGGGGGCTGTCCTGTTCCGTCTGGAAGAATGAGGAATTTTGGGGGAAACTGAAACCTCAACTTGTTACATTATTAAACAGTTAAGACATTTGGGAACTTAGACCCTGGGAGTGTAAGAGCAGTGTTGGACTCTTACACTGATCTTGGAGTTGTGAGTTCGAGCCCCATGTTGGGTGCAGAAATTACTAAAAAATGAAATCTTAAGGCGGCCTGGGTGGCTTAGCAGTTTAACGCCTTCAGCCCAGCGTAGGATCCTGGAGACCTGGGATCGAGTCTCACATCAGGCTCCCTGCATGGAGCCTGCTTCTTCCTGTGCCTGTGTCTCTGCCTCTCTCGCTCTCTCATGAATAAATAAAGAATAAAATATAAAAATTAAAAAATAAAATAAAATCTTGGGGGGGCTCCAGCTGCGCAGGCGCACCTGGCCCTCCACAAAAAAAAAAATAATAAAAAAAAAAGAAAAAAATAAATAAAATCTTAAAAAAATAATACAGAAAACAAATTGGTGGTTGTCAGAGGTCAGGGGGTAAGGGTGAAGGGGATCAAAAAGTACAAACTTCCAGTTATAAAATAATTAAGTCCTAGGGATGTAATGCAACAAACAGCATGGGAGCTATAGTTCATAATACCACAATGCACATTTGTAAGTTCCTAAGGGAGATCTTAAAAGTTCTCCTTATAAGAAAAACAATTTTTGTAACTATGTTAAGTGACAGATATTAACTAGACTTACCGTGATCATTTTGCAATATATACAAATACCGAATCATTACACTATACACCTGAAACTAACATTATATGTCAATTTTACTGGATTAAAAAAAAAAAATCAAGCCTTAAAGAATGTTTAGCATGTAGATTAAGGATAACTGCTTCATCCTTCTAAACGCCAAAACACCCAGAACCTTGGCAAATCTAAGAATCAGAGGAGGTTCTATGGAATGGTTTGAGAGCCCTTGCCCTGCCCTGCCCCCTCCGAGGTTCTATGGGTGACACTCTCACAGCCCAGGACTGTCCTTTCTCACAACAAAACCTTTGCCTTCACCAAGGGGCAGGCTCTGAGGCTGCTGACCCTCCCTCTCCCTTCTCTTTTCATCACCTGCCAAGGCCTGTGCTACTATAATTATCACCCATCACATCCACCGTTTCTCATATTCTTACAATTCATGTTATAGAATATATCTTCCGTGAGTTACCGTAGTTTTTTAACATAATTTAATACCAATATTCTATGTGTCATATGTTATTATATATATTAGTATCACGATAATTTCTAATGTTGTTTTACTATTTTGTACATGCTTAGGGCTATACATGCATTTTCTCACCCAATCTTTTTACTTATCAAGATATAAATGGATATGAAACACTGTATTGGGATCCCTGGGTGGCGCAGCGGTTTGGCGCCTGCCTTTGGCCCGGGGCGCGATCCTGGAGACCCAGGATCGAATCCCACGTCGGGCTCCCTGCATGGAGCCTGCTTCTCCCTCTGCCTGTGTCTTTGCCTCTCTGTCTCTCTGTGACTATCATGAATAAATAAATAAAATCTAAAAAAAAAAAAAAAACACTGTATTACTTGCAGATGTACAACATAATGATTCAGTACTCACAAATATTGCAAAATGACCACCACAGTTAAGGCTAGTTAGTATCCATCACCACAGAGTTACAATTTTTTTCCTCTTTTTTTTCTTTTTTGAAGTAAGCTCTACACCCAACACGGGGCTTAAACTCATGATCTGGAAATGAAGCATCGCATGCTCTACCAAATGAACCTGCCAGGCACCCCACAATTTCTTACGATGAGAACTCTTTTTACTTTTTAAATTATTTTTAGAGAGAGAGATGAAGACAGAGACAGAGAACACGAGTAGGAAAGAGGGCAGAGGAAGAGAGGGAATCCTGAAGCAGACTCCCTACTGAGCATAGAGCCCAATGTGGGGCTCAATCCCAAGACCCCTGAGATCATGACCCGAGCTGAAATCAAGAGTGATCCCCGGGTCCTGGGATCAAGTCCTATATCGGGTTTCCTGCATGGAGCCTGCTTCTCCCTCTGCCTGTTTCTGCCTCTCTGTGTGTCTCTTATGAATAAATAAATAAAATCTTTAAAAAAAAAAAAAAAAGCCAGATGATTAACTTACTGAGCCATACAGCCATCTGCGTATGATGAGAATTTTTAAGACCTACTTTTTTAGTGACTTTCAGATATACAATAGAGTATTAACTATAGTCACCATGCTGTACAATACATCCCATACCAATTTGTTTTATAACTGGAAGTTTGTACATTTTGACCCCCTTTGCCCATCTCACCCTCTCTCCTCTTTTTTTTTTTTTTTTTTTTTTTTTTTTTTTTTTTTTAAAACCTGCGGTAGATTCACAGAAGATGAAGAGAAGGGATTTATTTTATTTTTTTTTTTTTTAAAGATTTTATTTATTTATTCATGACAGTCACACAGAGAGAGAGAGGCAGAGACACAGGCAGAGGGAGAAGCAGGCTCCATGCAGGGAACCCGACGTGGGATTCGATCCCAGGTATCCAGGATCGCGCCCTGGGCCAAAGGCAGGCGCCAAACCGCTGCGCCACCCAGGGATCCCTCACCCTCTCTCCTCTTGTCCAGTCTTATCAACTGTATAAAGCAGGTAATTATCCCCATATTACAGACAGGAAGACTGAAGCTCCACTATAAAAATCACCTAAGAATACACAACTATTAAGTTTCAAAGCCAAACAAGCTGGAGTGCAAGACTCCAGGAACTGCCTTTTTAACTTCTCTAAGGCTGGGGAAAAGGTGTGTTTGTTTGGGCCACCTCATCAGGAGTCAGAATTTGATGTGTGAGAAGTCTGTGACTGTCTGTCTGAGAGATCTGGTCTTGGGGATTTAGGACTCTGGTTGGATGGAGGCTTAGGGCAAGGGGAGAAATGGGCACGCACCTCAGGATGAATACACAGGTTCTTCCGGGAGCTCAGAGCAAGCCCCAAAAATGGCAGCTTCTCACCCTCCTGCTTCTCATAGAAGTTGAGCAACTTTCGCAGCTCTTCAATGACCTGTTCCAGTCAAGGATGGAGGGGGACTCCAGCATAAGACCCTGCCCAGCCTGGTCCTTCCCCAGCTTTCCCAACACCCCCTGAAAGCTATGAGGGCAACCACCCGGGGTCCAGCAAGTCCTGTGGGAGTGGCGGAGCCCCAGGATGGCCCTGGCTCACCTTCTCAATCTCAGGCACAGTTCTTGAGCAGTAGATGAGTTTAGTCACTTCCAGTGGATATGCCTGCCAGTGACAATGAGCTCAGCCCCTGTTGGGACCCCTTTACTCTGCTTCCCTCCCTGGGCCCAGGGGGCACTTACCCTCTGGTATGCCATGATCAGTGCCAACAGGGACACTGTCTTCCCAGTGCCTGAGGGCATCTCCAGGACTCCATGACCCTAAGTGTTGAGAGAGACAGATCTTCAGGGATACAAACTCTGGGGACCACTCCCAGAATGCCACCATCTTGAAATATAGAGACAACAGCAGGTAAAAAGCTAGGCCCCAGGGGCAATGGGTTTGAACCCCACTTTTGCCACCTCATTGTTGAGTGGTCTTAGGCAAGTACCTTCACCTATCTGGCCTCACCTCACCTCTAAAATGGGCCGAGGGATTCCTAGCTGGCTCAATCGGAAGAGCATGTGACTCTTGATCTCAGGTTTTCAAGTTCGAGCCCCATGTCAGGTGTAGAGATTACTTTAAAAACAAACTTTAGGGCAGCCCCGGTGGCGTAGCAGTTTGGCGCCGCCTGAAGCCCGGGATGTGATCCTGGAGACCCGGGATCGAGTCCCGCATCGGGCTCCCTGCATGAGGCCTGCTTCTCCCTCTGCCTGTGTCTCTGCCTCTCTCTTTCTCTCTAGGTCTCTATGAATAAATAAATAAAATCGTAAAAAAAAAAAAAATTAATTGTCTTTAAAAAAAAAAAAAAAAAACTTTAGGGGCACCTGGGTTGCTAAGTCAGTTAAGCATCTGACTTCAGCTCAGGTCAAGATCCCAGGGTCCTGGGATACAGCCCCTCATCCCTGCTCAGTGCGGAGCCTACTTCTCCCTCTCCCTCTGCCCTCCCCCGTGCTTGTGTGTGTGCTCTCTCCTCTCTCTCTCTCAAATAATTAAAATATTAAAAAAAAAAAAAAAAGAAAGAAAACATTTTAGGGCAGCCCTGGTGGCTCAGCGGTTTAGCGCCACCTTCAGCCCAGGGCATGACACTGGAGACCCAGGATCCAGTCCCACATCAGGTTCCCTGCATGGAGCCTGCTTCTCCCTCTGCCTGTGCCTCTCTCTGAGATCTCTGTCTCTCATGATTAAATAAAATCTTTTTTTTAAAAAAAAGTTAAAACTAAAAAAATAAATAAAACTGGGCTCATAAGTACTTCTTCAGATCATGACTAAGGACTAATGAGAAACTGAGGGTTGAATATTTGGCAAAATAACTGATTTGTAGCAATCCATTTTTTTTCTTTAACTTAGCAAATAAGTTACAGCACTTACTCTGTGCCTGGCACCACTTCTAAGATTCCATCCAGTTTTCTTAACCTAGGCTCTACCTTTGGGGGCCAGATAATACCCGGTTGTGGGGGGCTGAACTGCGCACTGCAGGATGTTTAGCAGTGTCCATGGTCTCTAACTACGGGATGCCACTAGCATTCCACTCCAATAATATGACAACCAAGGCACGGTCTCTGCGGCAGGGGGGGGGGGGGGGTGTCAAAATCATCCCGGGTTAAGTTACTGAAATTAACCCACATAACCTTCCCCGTAACCTCCGAGAGTAGGCAATCATACTAAGCCCGTTTTACAGAGGTGAAAACTGTGAAACAGGGAGACGAAGGGCTTCACCCAAGGGCACACAGCTGTGGGTCGAGGATTCCAACCCAGACAGCCGGCTCCCAGGCGCGCAGCCTTTGATAAACGTCAGGTGCTGCTATCACGAACTATCCTTTTAGGTAACCGGAGGTCTGGGAGCGGGCCGGGCCCCCACCTTGGCGTCCAGCGTGCGCTTGAGCTCCAGCATGTAGGAGAACTGCTCCGGGTAGATGTAGTCGTAAGGGAAGTAGACCAGCAGCCCGTCCACGTTGAGCCTGGCGGCGGGGGCGGCCGGGTCAGTGCCCCGTCCCGCAGCCCCTCCCCAGCCGCCACGCTCCCCTGCCGTGGGGCCCGGAGGGGTCACCTGCGGGCGCCGGCCCCCCCACCACCACCCGGGCGCCCCCCAGTTTCCTAGGAGCCTCGGGTCCCTCCGGCATCACCTCGCTGACCGTCCCCGTTACCGCCCCGCGGGTCCCCGCGGCGATCCCCACCCCACTCCCCCAGCACCCCCTCGCCCCGCCGGGACCCCGGCAGCGCCGCCTGGGCCTCCCCAACTTCTTAGCCTGCCCCCCGCCCGACCCCCACCAGCCGGCTCGCGAGGGGCGAACCCCAGACCCCCCTCACTTCATGGCGCCGGGCGCTGCGAGAAGCGGCGTCGACCCGCCTCCCTCATAAATATTCAGAAAGCAGGACCCGTGGGGCGTCCTCGAGGTGCCGCTCCACCTTTCTCACGACTCCATTGGCTGATCCTGCCTGTCACTCTACTGGGCGGGCTGATGCGCATGCGCACAGCAATGCGGGGGCGGGCTCCCGGGAGAAGAGGTGCGGAGGCGTCGCTGAGGATCGCAGAGTACCCAGAGCAACACTTGAAGGAAGAGAACCGAGATCATCGATCCCATTCATTAGGATTTGGTCTTCCGGCGTCTGCCCAGATCACCTGGCAGCGGATCCTCTAAAACAACCGACAAGGAAATTGAGGACATTTACGGAACCCACGAGTTAGGAATGGCTTCATCGCACCAGACTAACGTGCACCTGTAAAATGCCTGCTGTGTCCTAGACTTCTCTGGGATAAATAACTCCTCCTATTTGGTGAACGCCCATGGTTTGCCAGACAGACACTGTCCTTATCAGGCAGTCATGCAAAGGCACTGTCGCTTGGTGGCTAAGGTGTGGACTCTGGAACCAGGATGCCTGGGTCCAAATCCTGGCCCCAGTGTCTACCAGCTGTGTGACCTTGGTCAAATTAACTTGTCATCCACAAAGTAGGAACAATAGATTATCTATAACATGAGGGCACCTGGCTGCGTTAGTCGGTAAAGTAGGGGACTTTTGATCTCAGAGTCATGAGTTTAAGCCCCACATTGGGCACAGACCTTACGTTACAAAAAAAAAAAGTAAAAACTATTTTTTTAAAAGATTACCTACAGGGGCAGCCCCGGTGGCGCAGCGGTTTAGCGCCGCCTGCAGCCCAGAGTGTGATCCTGGAGACCCAGGATGGAGTCCCACGTCGGGCTCCCTGCATGGAGCCTGCTTCTCCCTCTGCCTGTGTCTCTGCCTCTGTGTGTGTGTGTGTGTGTCTCTATAAATAAATAAATAAATAATCTTAAAAAAAAAGATTACCTACAATGTAGATGATGCTTACTTAAATTAACCCTCATAAAACAGTTAAAATTGGGTTTAGCGCATCCTCAGCATTCAGTAGCTAGTAGCTTTTATGTGATTGTTCAACAAATAGATATGGGATCTCTACTGTGCTAGGCAGTAGACAGCCCCTGCTCATGTCCTCAAAGAACGGACATTAAACATACAGGTAAATATATGGTTACAAGTATGACAAGTACTTTGATGGGAAAATTCTGAAAAGCATAAGGGCTACGTATGGGAAACATGCTGTCAACCAAAGGAGGGTGGGTGGAGTGGTCAGAAAAGCCTTCCTTGAGGAAATGAGGCTTGAGTAGACATAGAAAGTATGAGAAGGAACCAACCAACCAAAGGAGATAGATGTGAGAAAGGGCAAGCCAGAGGGAACATTGTATACAAAAGCTCTGCCGCCAGAAGAAAGCTGATGTGTCCAAGCGCTGAAGGGAAGCCTGTATAGTTGAAGGATGAAGCTGGAGGGAGCGAGCGATAGGGCCAGGCCAAAGATCCAAAGATTCTTAGGATTCACCTTCAGAATCCTAACCAGCATACCCCCTCCTCACCCCACACCAGCCTACCTTACCTCTGTGATCCCCTCCTCTCTTGCTTAGCTCATTCTATTTCAGTCCCATCATCCTCTGTGCTGTTTCCAGAACACTCTAGGCACATCCTACTTTAGGCCTTTGCACCTGCTACATCATCTGCCTGGAATGCTCTTTCCCCTGACATCCACATGGGTGGACCTCCTCATATCCTTCAGGTTCTGCCTCCAATGTCACCTCCTTAGTGGCACCAAATTAAATTCAACCCCCTACACACACACACACACACACACACACCGACTCATACACTACCCACTGCAGTTCCTTTGCCTGCTTTGTTTTTCTTCAGAGCCCATCTAACAATCTGACATACCAAATATTTGACTTTTTAAAAAGATTTTATTTATTCATTTGACAGAGAATACAAGTGGGAGAAGTGGGAGAAGGACCCTGGGATCATGACCTGAGCCAAAGGCAGATGCTTAACCAACTGAGCCACCCAGGTGCCCCTGACTTATTTATTTTGTTTAGAAGGTCAGCTCCATAAGGACAGGGGTTTTGTCCATTTTACTCACTCCTGCATCTGTGGTCCTTGCTGCTGTGCCTGTCACACAATGGAGCATCAACAAATATCTGTTGAAAGGGCAAAATAAGCGAGGGTGGAAGGTGGGGGTGGAAGGGGGAATGGTCAAATTTGCATTCTGAACCCATAAGTCACTGGGGGTGCCTTGTGTCACATGAACCAGAAGGAGTAAGACTGACAAACAGAACCAGTCAGTGGCTCAGGCTAGGGTAGTGGAGAGAATTATGTCATTGAATCCTCGTGGTGGTCCTATAAATCACGTGATTTTATTACCCCCATTTCACAGATGAAAAAGCGGTCTCAGGTGAGGTGAGTTGCTCCGAGCCCGTTTTATTCCGGTATCTGTGTGTCTATGTCTGTGCCGTGATAGTTTCTGGAGCTGGTCTGGGCAGAGAAGGAGAATGAGGCTTGAATTTGAATTCTCCGATGAGCTGAGATTAGAGAAGGAGCTTCATTAACATGACTACGGGGTTCAGCAAGAGACACACAAGGCAGGAGGGAGTGGGCCACCCAAGGTTGTGACTTCCTTCAAAATCTTCTCTTGGGACTCCTGGGTGCCTCAGTGGTTGAGCATCTGTCTTTGGCTCAGGTCATGAACCTGCGGTCCTGGGATGGAGTCCCACATCAGGCTCCCTGCATGGAGCCTGCTTCTCCCTCTCCCTATGTCTCTGCCTCTCTCTCTCTCTCTCTCTCTCTCTCTCTTTCTCATGAATAAATAAATAAAATCTTTAAATAAAAAAAATCTGCTCTTTCATTTGTTAATTCATTCACCCATCCTATATTACCTGAGCCCCTACTTTGTGTACATTCTGAGCTGCGAAGGCAAAAGGCACCCAGCGGTGACCAAGACAGCCTCAGCCCTGTCCTCCTGGGGCACATAGCCCAGTGGAGGAGACAGAACCAACCCGATGGTGATGACCCACAGTGAGCAGAGCTGGGATAGGCGTGGGATGGGAATAACTGGTGCTTATATCAACAAATGACATTTGCTATACAGTCATACGAATGATAACATACTTCCAAAGTTAGACAAAGTCTCTAAAAATAGGTCTTAGGGAGCCAGTAGGATTCAGAGTGGTGCTGATGGTGGGGACAGGAGTCAAGCCAGTTCATGAGCTTGTTGACATGACCCTGAGCCTGAACCAAAGCTACACATACACTGATGCTCCTTGCAGTATCACGTCCAAGGAGAATAAAACAGAGAACCTGCACAGCATGACTTCAGATCATTGGGAGTAAACCATGGTAATGCTTTCCCACTGTTTGTGCCCCCCATGCAGTAACCAGCCCCATCCTGCTGCTCACTCTCGTGCTTTCTACTTGTCTCTGATGGTGTCCTGTGCCATCTCCCCCACCTTATCCTGCCCTCCCTCCTCCTCCAGGTCTCAGATATCCCTCCTCCAGGAAGCCCTCTCTGACCCCCCCCAGTCTGGGCCAGGCACTTTCTCTGGGCTCCCCCAGCCTATCCGTGATTACTTTGCTCAAGCGGGGAGACGGGGAAGAAAGATGTCTTTTTTATTATTATTATTCATAAGAGACACAAAGAGAGAGGCAGAGACATAGGCAGAGGGAGAAAGAAGCAGACTCCCTGTGGGGAGCCTGATGCAGGACTCGATCCCAGGACCCCAGGATCACGACTCGAGCCAAAGGCAGATGTCAACCACTGAGCCACCCAGGCGTCTCAAAAGGACGTCTTAAAATCAAGAATATAATAAAATGAAATTGAGTATTGGACTGACATGAGCCAGGCGTCATACTAAGCGTTCTGCTCCCTGCCTGACATCATTTCTTACTGTTCCCCCTGCCCCCAAGCTACTCCTCCCAGCCACACTTGGCTTCCTGACTCTTCCACGCAGGCACCAGACCTGCACAAGTTGGCTAATCTGTATAACAAATCACCCCGAAGTGTAATAGTCCAGAACAACACCATTTATTATCTCACGGTTTCTGTAGGTCAGGAATTGCACACACCTGCAGACATCCCAGCTCATCTGGGAAACAATCCACTGCTAACCTCACCAGGTGGTTGCTGGCAAGATTCATTTCCTTGCTGGCTGTTGGCCAGGACCACCTTCAGGTCCCTGCCACATGGGCACCTCTGAAGGCTGCTGGCTTCATCAAATGGAGAAGCAAGAGAAACCCGAGAGAGATGCCAAGAGGGAAGTCACTGTTTTTTCTAATCTGATGTCAGAAATGACAGTCCATCCCTTCTGCTGTGTTCCATTTCTTAGAATATATCTCAGGAGGGCAGCCCGGGTGGCTCAGCGGTTTAGCACCACCTTCGGCCCAGGGCCTGATCCTGGAGACCCGGGATCAAGTCCCATGTCGTGCTCCTTGCATGGAGCCTGCTTCTCTCTCTCTGCCTCTCTCTCTGTGTGTGTGTGTGTCTCATGAATAAATAAATTAAAATCTTAAAAAAAAAAAAAAGAATACATCTCAGGGCACCTAGGTGGCTCAGTCTGTTGAGCACCTGACTTTGGTTTCAGCTTTGGTCTTGATCTCAGGACCGTAGATGGAGCCCTGAGATGGGATCCACGCTGGGTGTGGAGTCTGCTTGAGATTCTCTCTCCCTCTCCCTCTCTTTCCACTCGTGCTCCTCTCTCTTTCTCTCAAAATAAATTTTAAAAATCATAACAAAGCAAAAAAGAGGGGCACCTGGGTGGCTCAGTGGTTGAGCATCTGCCTTCAGCTCAGGTTATGATCCCAGGGTCCTGGGAGATGGAGTCCCATATCGGGCTCCCTGCATGGAGCCTGCTTCTCCCTCTGCCTGTGTCTCTGCCTCTCTCTGTGTGTCTCTCACGAATAAATAAAGACCTTTAAAAAAAAAAGAAAGAATCCAAGGAACACGGATCTAGAAGCTGAAAAAGGCGAGGAAATGGGTTCTCCCTCTGAGCCCCAGGGAGCCCAGCCCTGTCAACACCTGGATTTCAGCCAGAGAAACTGATCTTGAACTTCTGACCTTCAGAATGGTATGAAAATAATTGTTGTTTTAAGCCACTGAGCTTGGAGTCATTTGTTACACCAGCCATAGCAAATGAATATACCTCCTAATCAGGTGCAGAAATATATCCACCTCTCCTGATTCCATTTTTTTCCCTAATGGTGATCAGCATATGAGATTTGTGTGTGTGTATGTGCTAATTATTCTCTGTATTGTCTACCTCTTCCACTAGAATATCAGCTCTAATATCACAGTCATTTTATAACTGTTTACTAGGGACAATTTCAAATGGACACAGAGGTTGAGAGAATAGTATGAAGACCAACGTCCACTGAGCTTCATTAATTTTCAACTGAGGGGGGATCCCTGGGTGGTACAGCGGTTTAGCGCCTGCCTTTGGCCCAGGGCGCGATCCTGGAGACCCGGGATCGAATCCCACGTTGGGCTCCTGGTGCATGGAGCCTGCTTCTCCCTCTGCCTGTGTCTCTGCCTCTCTCTCTCTCTGTGTGCCTATCATATATAAATTAAAAATTAAAAAAAATAATTTTCAACTGAGGACTGATCCTGCTTCATGTACACCCCAACCACTGCCACCAGTCAATTGTTTTGAAGCAAATCCCAGGGGACCTGGGTGGCTCAGTCAGTTGAGTGCCTTCAGCTCAGGTCATGATCCTGGAGTCCTGGGATTGATTGCTCCTTGCTCCGTAGGGAGTCTGCTTCTCCCTCTCCCCACCCCTGCTCCTGCTCTCTCTCTCTTAAATAAATAAAAATCTTAAAAAGAAAAAGAAAAAAAAAGAAAAATGAAGCAAATCCCAGACACATATCATTTTATGACAGGTATTTCAGAATGTATTTCTATAAGCAAACACTCCTTAAAAACATAACCACTCTATCATGAGCACACCTCCAAAAAAAATGTAGTAATCATTGATTAATATCATCGAAGTTTCCAGACAGTATTTGAATTCGAGGGTGGGGACTCCTTTTTGTTTTACTTCTTCTTTTTTTTTGCCTTGTGTGGCAAAATGGACTTTTCGAACATGATTAAGTTAAGGGTCCTGAGATGGGGAGATCATCCTGGATTATGTGGGGGGGACCCGTGTAATCACAAGACTCCCTATAAGTGAAAGAGGGAGGCAGGAGGGACAGAGAAGGAGATGTGACAGTAGGAACAAGAGACAGGAGTGAGGCAAGCATGGGCTTTGAAGATGGAGGGAGGAGTCTGAGCCAAGGAATGCAGGCAACTTCTAGTAGCTGGAGAAGGCAAAGAGAGAGCTTCTTCCTTAGTGTCTAGAAGGAAACTCTAGAAAGGAACTCAGCAGTCCTGACCCATTAATTTTAGCTCCATGAGACTCATTTCAGATGCCTGACCTCCAGACTGTAACATATTTCTATTGTTTAAGCCTCAAAGTTCGTGAGAATTGGTTACAGCAGGAATGGGAAACCAATATAAACTTTGCTCTTGGAAGTGGGGTGTCGCTGTAACCAATACCTAAACACACGGAAGTGGATTTGGAACTGGGCAACGGGCAGAGGCTGGAAGAATGTTGAGAAAATGATGGAAAAAAGCCTAGATTGCCTGGAACAGAGTGTTAGTAGAGTATGGATATTAATTCTGCTGGTGGGGGCTCAGAAGGTAGTGAGGAGCAAGGTAGAGAAAATCTGTATCATTTCAGAGAATACCTAAATCATCATAAATAGACCTTTGGTAGAAATGCAGACAGCCTCTAGAAACTAGAAAAAGGGGCACCTGGGTGGTTCAGTGGGTTAAGCATCTGCCTTCGGCTCAGGTCATGATCTCAGGGTCCTGGGATCCAGCCCCACATGGGGCTCCCTGCTCAGTGCAGAGTCTGCTCTTCCCTCTCCCTCTGCTCCTCCCCCTGCTTGCACTCTCCCCACCCTCTTCTCTAAAATAAATAAATAAACCTTTAAAAATGAATAAAATGCCAATCCACATGCAGAGCTGTTCCTTCCTTCCCTATTTATGCAGTAGTTTTCATGGATTTCTGGCCGGATGTCACAGACAAAGGCCAAGAAGTTGTCCAGGATTTTGTCCCTGTTGGAAGGGATGGAAGTAGGTCTGGAGGATGGTCATCTTCTCCTGTGTCGCCTTCTCCAGTTCAAGGCTGCAGCTGCCAAAGGACTTCAGAGCTGCAGTTTCCTTGGCCTTGAAGTCCTTCCCTCTTTACAGGCAGTACTATTCAATTTTAGCCTCAGCTGCTCCTTCCACCTGCTTCAGCCTCAAGTTCTTTGGCTTGTAGGCCTCAGACACCTTCTCAGCAGCCCACCTGTAGGCCTGCAGCAGCTGTTAGATGCCCTGCCTCAGCTGGTCATGGCAGCGGCTGCTCTGAGGCCAAGGTGAGCAGCCTAAATTGGCTTGATCGCTTCCTGGGGTCCCCATTTCAGACTTCTGACCTCCCAAATTATAATAAATCTGTGTCATTTAAGCTACTATATTCGTGGTAATTTGTTATGACAATAATAGAAAACCGACACACCTCTGTTGTGAGAGAGATTGGACTAAATAACGAAGCCCAGAAGGTGGGGGCATCTGGTGGTTCCAGGGGCTGAGCATCTCCCTTCGGCTCAGGTAGTGATCCAGGGGTCCTAGGATCAAGTCCCATATCAGGCTTCCCTCAGGGAGCCTGCTTCTCCCTCTGCCTGTGTCTCTGCCTCTCTCTGTGTCTTTCGTGAATAAATAAATAAAATCTTTATATATGTATTTAAAAAAAAAGACTGGTTTGCCAAATGTAGTAATAATGATGAGCACTTATTAAGTCAGATGGGGATCCAAAGACAGGGAAGTCAATTTCTGTGCAAACTACCTTTATTTATAAGGGAAAATGTCCCCCATTTGGTTATAAAACCAGCACTGTGTGAAAGCCCTTGACTGGAGAGAGGTGGGACAGAGGTCCTGGTAGAGGCCAGTGTGTCTCACCCAGCCCTGGAGAGATGGGGGCAGAGGTGACTCCCAGGGAAATCCAGTGGAGGTGATTCATCCCAGGCTCCACTAGGATGGTGCATTGGCTTGTTTTGAGGGGGTGAGAGGGGTTGGCAGTAGGAGTGGGAGGCACTTTGGACGGGATCTGATCTGGCAAATAGAGGTGGTGGAGGTGGTGGTGCTGGTGGTGCTGGTGGTGGGGTCTCTTGCCTCCAATGATTCCCAACCCCAAGGCAATCTCCCATGGCTAAGGCAGTTTCTAAATTTAAGGCTGGGGTTCTCCTTTTCCCCTGGGCTTCCAGGGAAGCAGAGAGCTGGAGGTGAGGACCCCAGCCCTGTTGGGCTGGGAGCCCAAGGAGAGGCAGCAGTTACTGATGAAGAGGTCTGAAGCAAAGGCAGGATGGCTCTATCCTGCCTCCCTTGAAAATGTCCTTCTGTGCAGCTAGACCTTATTCCTCTGAGTCTTCACCCTGGGGAAGAGCTGAGGAAGACAGGATCTTTAGACATGAGGAATGCTCACTCCCTCATCCCACCCCCAAATTTAATGGAGTCACTTAATCCACCCCCAAACAGATGGGCTGTCTCCATCCTCTTCTCCCTTCCTAACAGACTTCTCCAGTAGAATCCCCGGGGGCCCTGTCACCACCAAGCACCAGATGGAGACAGAGTCAGCAGCCCAGTTGATGAGATGGAACTTCTCGGGTCTTCCATACTGCCATGAAAGCAACACCTGCTTCTCCCTACCATCACCATTGTGTTTGGGACCCACCTCCGCCAATCCCCAAATGAAAAGAATCTTCTCCCCTAGAAATATAATGGAATCTTCCTGGTCTCCTCCCTTAACCTAGAAGAACCTCCCTGGATTCTATCATCATTTTAAGAATGGATCCTTCCTCTCCCTGCCTCAGCCCTGTAACAAAAACTTCCTCGGGGCACTGGGGTGGCTCAGTGATTGAGCGTCTGCCATTGGCTCAAGTCATGATCACAGGGTCCTGGGATAGAGTCCCCCCCCAGGGAGCCTGCTTCCTCCTCTGCCTGTGTCTCTGCCTGTCTCTCTGTGTGTGTGTCTCACAAATAAATAAATAAAATCTTAAAAAAAAAAAAAGCTCCTCACTACCACACCAGTACTCCACGATTCTTTAACATCCCCCATTACTAAAATGGGATTCTTCATCACTTCCAGTTACTAAAATACACTACATTTTTCCTTACCGCCCCAGTAATATAACTAGGGATGATAAAAATATTTGTTTTTTTTTTTTTTGATAAAAATATTTGATTGAGCATGAACCAATCAAGTAAATAGTAAGGCAGTGAGTTCACCAGGAAGGGGGTTCTCTCCCTAACTGTAAGGGGCTCTCCCCTACATCCCTCATTATTAGAATTAATTTTCCAACGAACAAGGGGTAGTGGAAAGGGAGGTAGGCAGGAGGTTGGGGTGACTGGGTGATGGGCACTGAGGGGGGCACTTGATGGGATGAGCACTGGGTGATATGCTATATGTTGGCAAATTGAACTCCAATAAAAAAATTTTTTTTAAATTAATTTTCCTCATCTCCCCACAAACTTGAATGGATTCTTCTGGCCTACCTTGTCCCCAATATAATGAAAGGGCTGTCCCTCTTGCCCCTCTTTTTCCCAGAATCACTCTTTCCCCCAAATAGCCACAGGAGGCCGGGACAGTATCTCTTCTGGGCTCACCCCGAAGTAGTTACGAGGTACGTAGCCCTCCTGGCCGTGCAGCCCAGCCCACCACCAGTCCGTCTCCTCTGGTCCATCCCTCCGCAGCACTGTGACCGACTCGCCCTCACGGAAGGACAGCTCGTCCCCGAACTCCGCGCTGTAGTCCCAAAGGGCATACACCACCCCGTTGTGCATCAGCCCCATGCTCTGCTCCACATCTGAAACATAAAAGGGAAGGGATTATGAGCACCGGGTGGAAGGGTGGGGGTGGGGTTCAACACTCAGGTTCACAAGACACACTGAGGACAGGGACATGCCCTGGGATTTGGCAAACCACCCCCGCAGCTGAGGGATGAGCCACCTGCAAAGTTGTGCACCCCTGTCTGGAGAAGGCTGCCTAAGCTGGAGTCAGCTGCCAGGAATGGCAGTCTCGAAAATTTGAGAACGCTCAGGGTGCATCAGACTGGGCCTCCAACCCCCAGAGGCAGGGTCACTGGCCCCCATCCCCTCTTGGAACATCATCAAGTCCCTGTGTCACTCCCAGAGATGCAATCATCTGCGCACTGCACCCCTCACTCCCCAGCAAGCTATAGTTTCCATAGCCTCAACCCCTCTTTCCTTTTTTTTTTTTTTTAAGATTTTATTTATTTATTCATGACAGACAGAGACAGACAGACAGACAGGCAGAGGGAAAAGCAGGTTCCGTGCAGGGAGCCTGACGTGGGACTCGATCCCGAGTCTCCAGGATCACGCCCCCCGGCTGAAGGCTGGCTGAAGGCTGCGCTAAACCGCTGGGCCACCTGGGGCTGCCCTCAACCCCTCTTTCCAACAGTACAGCCCATCTCCCCCTTTCCCAGATGGTGAGTCCACATTGCTTCCCCCTCCCCAAGAGACAGAAATCTCCAAAGAGGATGTAATAACTTCTCTGGAGGGTACAGCCCAACTGCTCCAACACCCCCCTGGCCCCACCCCATAATGTACTGAATGGTACAGTCCACCATGCTTCCCTCTCTCTAGTGGGGCAGTCCACCAGGTTCCAGGGTCCCTGCCTGCCTTGCCAGGTGTGATATCCAACCTCTACTTCACCCTCACATAACTCTCCATGTCCCGGGCAAGCAGAACGGTGTGATCCCCATGTCTCATAGGCTCCACCTACCTGTACAAATGTGCACTGGCCCAACACTGCTCCCCAAAGCCTATAGCCTATTTGGCACCAGTGGTGCAGTCCCTGTCTACCCCTGTTCACCCACAAGCCCCAAGGCTCTCGGCCAGTGTGACTGTCCTGTGGCCATCCAGGCTCACCTCTCAGAAACATTATCCCATCCCCAGGTCCTGGAGCCTGACTTGCTCCAACTGTGTGATGTTCCTTTTTTGTTTTTTTTTTCTGTGGGATGTTCCTAACGTCACCCTATGATACAATCTGCCCACCCACTCCAGGTGTGCAATATAGACGCTCTGCACACTCTCATGGTCCAGGCTACCTACTTCCTCCAATCACCTGGTTAGGTGATATGGCCCCCCTCCTAAGGGAAGCCTCGTGTCTCCCTACAAGTGGAAGAGTCTCCAAGCCCCTCCCCAGAAGCGGTGGCCTGCTCACCCGCCAGCTGTGTGGCACTGTGTCTCCCACAGGTAGCACAGCCCACCTGCGCTGCCCAACTCCAGGTAAATGGTATAGTTGGAGCGTCCAACTCCCCATGCCCAAAGGTGAGAAAGCAGGTGAACAGTGCAATCTCCAAAACCACTCTTCTCCCCAGAGGTTTCCAGTCTGCATGGCACACTGCCCATGTCTCCCCACCACCCCTCAGGTTGGCAGTCTGCTCACCCCACACACCCCGCTTGCACCTGCCAGATGTGAGGCCCGGTCCCCCCCACACCCCGAGGTGGTTCATCCCTCCACCCTTCCTCTGTAATCCTGCCTCTTGATTGGGACAGCCCTCACATCTTCTCTCCTGCGACTGGCAGTCAGCCCCCCTCCCCCCCAGCTGCCAGCTGGGCGGCCCAGTCCCCAAGACCTCCTCCCTACCGCCGAGGCGCCCCTGCGCTGCCTCGCACCTGCCAGGTAAGTGGCGCAGTCAGCGTAACCCTCGCGGTAGGGGTCGCACTTCTCGATGGCGGTGGCTCCGTCACTGAGCGTGGTGGCGAAGATTGCCGCGCCGTGCTGCACCAGCGCCGTGCAGATGGCCGTGTCGTTGCACGATGCCGCGCAGTGCAACGGTGTCCTGGGCGTGGAGGCGTGCGTGAGTGGCCGCGCGGTCGCCAGCGGGTGCCCCCCCCCCGCCCCGGCAGCGCTGTCCCGCCCGCACCCGCGCCCGCACTGCACCCCGCGCGGGTCAGGGTCAGGGCTCACCAGCCGTGGCTGTCGGGGGAGTTGACATTGGCGCCGGCGGCGATGAGGAAGTCCACGATGGGGTAGTTGGCGCCGCAGATGGCGTTGTGCAGGGCGGTGATGCCCTCCTCGTTGGGCTGGCTCGGGTCGTTCATCTGGGCGGGGCGGGGACGCCGAGGCTCAGTCCCCGCGGCAGGGGTCACCTCGCATCACCCCCCACCCCGCGCCGCCTGCCCTGCACTTTGCAGCACTCACCTCCTTCACCGCCTGCTGCACCACGTCCAGCTCCCCGGTCAGCGCCGCGTCCAGCAGGAGCACAAGCGGGTTGAGGCGCGCGCGGCGGACCTTGCGGGGGGAGCCCGCCTTCCGCAGCACCGAGCGCATCTCCTGGGGGACAGGGCGGGGGGGGGGGGGGAGGCTTCAGTGACTTAGGGAGACTGTTAATATACCCATTACTTGGAGAGGAAAACAGAGGTTCAGGGACCCCGCAATAGCCGCCCCAGGTCATCCAACTAGCCAGAGGTGGGGCTGGGGCTGCAACGCAAGGAGGTACAGAGCCTGAGTCCAGAGGGGCTTAGGGAAGGGGATGCCTCAGCTCCACAGCTATTGTTCCCTACAATAGTCAGGGAATGGGGTGATCATAGGATCTTGGGCCCTGAGACCTGAAAGGAAGCTGGCAGACCAATGAGTTTATGATGGTGGAAGCCAGATTTCTTTTATAAAACATAAATGCTGGGGCCCCTGGGTGGCTCAGTGATTGAGCATCTGCCTTTGGCTGGGGTCATGATCCAAGGGTCCTGGGAAGGAGCCCCACATCAGGCTCCCCAAAGGGAGCCTTCTTTTCCCTCTGCCTATGTCTCTGCCCTTCTGTGTGTGTGTCTCTCATGAATAAATAAAATCTTTGAAAGAAAAAATGCTATGAAGCACACCCAACAAAATGTTGCCCAGTGTTAATTCCAGATGTTTGGGATGAGAATATTTAGCCTATCATTTCCCGTGCTTTCGTATTTTTGATGTTCATGGGTCCTCCTACAAGATTCATTTCTTCTGAGCATGTCGGATTTGTGATTCTGGTCTTTGATGTCGATGACTTAAAGATCCTGGAATTTGGAGATCCCAAGAGCCACTGATTTCAAAATTCTCTGAGGTTCAGCTATTTCAAATCTCCAATATGTTGTGAGTCCAGAAATGCTAAGTTATGCCACGTCAAATTGCTGAAGACCCAAGACATTGCATTCCCAAGATTCTATGATTGGGAACCTTAACGTTTTATGGTTAGAATTTCATTCCAACAGATTGAAAGGAGATACTCAAAATGTTAATCATGGTTCTGAATGCTGTGATTTTGGCCTCTTCGTTTTTTCATCTATGTCTTCCTAGTTACTATGGTGTTTATGTATTTTCTAGTGAAAAATGTTCATTTACAATATAATTCTGGGGGTACCTAGCTGGCTCACTTGGCACAGCATGAGACTCTTGATCTTGGGGCTGTGAGTTTGAGCTCCATGATGGGTGTGGAGAGATTACTCAAAAGAATAAAATCAAAAAAAAAAAAAAAAAGAATAAAATCATTTTTGGGCAGCCCTGGTGGCGTAGCGGTTTAGTGCTGCCTGCAGCCCAAGGTGTGATCCTGGAGACCCGGGATCGAGTTCCATGTCGGGCTCCCTGCATGGAGCCTGCTTCTCCCTCTGCCTGTGTTTCTGCCTCTCTCTCTGTGTCTCTCATGAATAAATAAGTAAAATATTTTTAAAAAATAAAATAAAATTCTATAACATATTAGTGCACTAATCTGTGATTTTTCTGACTCAAATGAGAAGAGTCTTTAATTTTCAGTTTTGGTGACTTCACAAATCAGTTAATAATCAGGGTCTGTGTTACTGACTTTTAAATTCTAAGATCCTGTTCTTTGAACCTTCTGCGCTCTAGGATTCTGAAGCTTCACTGTTCTGAGACTGATAACAGGATTTAATTCTTGAATTCTGTGAGTTTTCAAGTTTCTTTACGGCCAGGACTTTGTGATTTTATAAGGTGATTTTCATTCTTCTGTTCTTGATTTCAAGATCCTGAATCTCAACATCTCCTGGCTCCATTCTCCTATTAGGAAGGTTTGGAAATAGGTGTATTAGGGTGTCTACCCAGCCCCTGCTTCTTCTCTGGGCATCGTTCCCCTCTCTCTGTCCATCTACCTGGAGAGAACAGGACTGTTCCATGTGACACCACCCACCCTAAGCCAAGATGCAGGGACTGGAGCAAGTTTAGCAGAAGACCATCCCCAGGTCAAATGCTAACAATAATCACAGTGGTTAACAGGTGCCAGGCACTGTTCTAAGCACTATATTCATATATGTAATGCTCATAGCAACCCTATGGTTGTTCTCATCCCCATTTTACAGATGAAGAAACTGAGGCCCAGAGAGGCAAGATATCTTGGGCAAGGCTGCATAGCTGATAACTCCTATGGACCTGGGATTTGAACCAGGCAGCCTAGCTCTGCAGCTGGAACCCTTTAAAAAAAAAAAAAAAAAGATTATTTATTTATTCATGAGAGACACAGAGAGAGAAAGAGGCAGAGACACAGGCAGAGGGAGAAGTAGGCTCCACACAAGGAACTCAATGTGGGACTCGATCCCAGGTCTCCAGGATCACGCCCCAGACTGAAGGTAGCGCTAAACTGCTGGGCCACCAGGACTGTCCTGCAGCTGGTACCCTTAATCACAACACCCACAGCCTCAGAGACCAGAGACTTGCTCTCGCAAGTCTAGCAATGGCTAGATGGGCCATTTCTAGCCATAGCACCGGCTTGCTGGGGTCAGAGGAGAAAGCACAGATCCCCAGAGAAGGCAGACAAAAGAGACCATGCAGCAGCTGGGGAGATAAATGGTGACTGTCTTGATTCAGGCAGGTTTTTCGGGTCCTGGAATAAACCCACTGACACACTCATTTCCAGGTTGTAATACTCAAAGATTCCTGAAGATCGGATACCCTTGGGGGCAGCAGAGAAAGTCTCTGTGTTGCCAAGACTTCTGAATGCCTCTCCATAGACATTTCCCCTGTCTTTAGAACACAGGCAACCCCTTAAGACTACATTTTCCAGCCTCCCTTGCAGCTGGGTTCCTGACCAAATGGAAGATGTGATGTGTGCAATTTCCAGGTTTGGTCCTAAAAGGGAAGGGGCACTTCCATGCCCTAACTACTATACCCGGGTGTCCTTGTGTATTACTCACCATGCTCTGCAGCTGCTCTGGTGGGCTGATCTGGGGCAGGGCCGGGGGTGGTATGGGAGCTGGTGGGGCAGGAGCAGGGGGCCCTGCCCTAGCCTCAGATCCTTCACTGATGGAGGACAGTTCGGGCTCAGGCCCCCCAGGCCCACTGTGACGATGGAAGAGGCGGCTGATGATCTGCTGGTATTGCTTCTTGTGGGTGGGGGGCAGGGCTACGGCTGGGCTCTGCTCCATGGAGCCCCTGCGTTTGAGGGGCCGCGGTATCTCTGCCAGCACCCGTGCCACCTCCTCCAGCTCGGGCACCGACTGTGCCTCGGGTGGCAGTGCTGGCTGCAGCCTTGTGGGGCTGAGGGGTCGAGTCACAGCACCTTCATCTGCATCACCAGCCTCCAGCACCGGTGTCAGCAGCCCCTCCAGCTCCGGCTCCGGCTCCAGCTCAGGGGGAGGTTTGGGGGGACCTAGAAGGAACAAGAAGCTCACCAGAGAATGGGTCCCTGTGAGAACCCCAAGATTCCCTTCTCTAAGTCCACAACTTCCAAGACCTGGAGTCGGCATCTTATTTGCCTTGTGCTAGTTTTATGCACATAAACATATTAATAATTATTCTAATTCATATAAGAGCTACTGAGATCTTCCTATGCATCAGGCCCTATTTTAATGACTTTATATGGATTAAATAATCTAATACCATATTTCAATAAGGTGGTATTAGATTTTTTACACTCAAGGATATTGAGGTCCAGAGAGGTTAAGTGACTTGCCCAAGGTCACACAGCATGGAGCTAGGCAGTCTGTGCTTAACCACCATGCTATCCCTAGCTCCTAAGCAAATTCCCAAGCTCCTCTAGCTCAGCTCTCTGTAGGGACAGTGTCTGAAAACAGGTGTCTGGCTGTGCTGGCTCACCCAGCTGTTCTGGTCCCCAGCCATTTGTCCTCCCTCTAACCAGCCCTCAGGGCCCCCCACTGCTGACTCACCTTCGCTCACAGGGGGCCAAGTCTGTGGGGGAGACTGGGGGGCTGGGGCAGGCGGTTGAGTCTGGGGCTGTGGCTGGGGCTGGGGTGGAAGCTGGGGCTGGGGCTGGGGGGGTGCCTGGGGCTGGGGGGGTGCCTGGGGCTGGGGAGGTGCCTGGGGCTGGGGAGGCAGCTTAGGTGGGGGTGCTCGGGAGAAGATGGGGGAGCCAGGGAGCATGGCCCTGCTGGCCCCGTGCTCCCAGAAGGCATTCTGCAGCTTGAATATCATGCTGAGGGGAAGGGGGCGCTGGCGCGGGGCACCCCGGGGCTGGGGGCTGGAAGGGGGCATGGGGATGCGGCTAACGGGCTGCCAGCTGCGGGGCAAAGTGCCTGATGGCCCCGTGGAGCCCAGTGATCTGCGGTAGCTGCCCACATCAGAACGCCTGTCGTTGGCCAGAGGAGAGACCTTGTAGTTGCGGGGCAGAGTGGCGCTGGTGAGGTTGTCCTGGGGTTCAAAGAGAAAGAGAATAAAAAGGGTTCAGGTGGGAGGAAGTGAGGGGGAGGGCATGATAAAGGAGGAAGGAGGTAAGGACAGGGGTCAGAAGGGAGAGAAGGTGAAGGAAGCCAGAGGGAATGCGGGAAAGGGAGTCAGGGACACGGCGGCAATCCAGGATACAGAAAGAAGAGCTTGGGGTGGATGGAGACTGGGGGTGCAGCCGGGAGCAGGAGATGGTCCTGACGGCACTCCACTGGCCCCCTCCCCAGCCGCCCCTCACCTTGCTGGTGGCCCCCAGCCCATCCAGGCTGCTCTCTCTCCAGGGCAGCAGCTGCAGGCCTGGCGAAGCAGGCCGCGAGAAGACGTCCAGGCCTGCAAGGCGGGAATCATTAGGGTCTGGGGGCTGCCTCTCCGGCTCCCCGACTCCTCTGGCCTCCCAGCGCTCACGTTCGTAGCTCGCCGTGTGCGAAGGTTTCTTCTCGTACGCCACGTCCAGGTCAGACTCATTCCAGGCTTTGGGGGGCCGCCGGCGCAGCGTTAAGTCGTCTAGGGAGAGGTGGCAGATCGGGATATAGGGGGACGCTGGTCCCAGGCCGGCTCCCTCCCACGCCTCCCCAAAATTAGGCCCCGCGTTCACCTTGAGCGCGCAGAGGCGGGGCGAAAGCGCTGCCGCCCGCGCCCAGTAGGGGGCCCCCGAAGGCCACGGGCGCGTCGTAGGCGGAGGTCTGGGGGCGTGGCGAGGGCCCGCGCTCGGGGAAGAAGGCCTGGGGCCCCTCGGCCAGGGGGCTGCCGCGCGGGGAAGCGGCGCGGCCCAGGAAGTCGAAGGGCGTGGGGGGGCCCTGCTGGCGGAGCGGGCCGGGCCCGGGCCGCGGGGAGGGCGCACGGCCGAGGGGGCTCCCTGCGCCATCGAAGGCGCGGGGCCGGGGCGAGGGCGCGCGCTCCAGGCTGCCGTAGGCATCCGGCTGCAGGTAGAGCGGGGTGCGCGGTGACGAGGGCCGGCCTTTCGGGGACAGCGGGCTGTAGGGGTGCAAAGCCGGCGCGCTCTCGGAGCGTCCGAACGAGGTGTCTGCACCGTCGGTGGCCGCCTTCCGGGGAGACCCGCGGCTGCTGAAGGGCTCGGGGACAGGGCTGGAGCTGTACCGGGACACCTGTGGGGAGGCCGGGACATTGAAGGGTCAAAGGAGACATTAGTAGAGGGGTGAGCAGATCAAAAGAGGTCTTTGAAAATTAACCTGGGGATTGGGACCGGGGCTGGAGATTCAGGCGGCACGGGGAGCCCTGGTGAGGGGTCCTGGTGAGAGAGCCCTGAAATCGGGGCTGAGGCTGGCCCATACAGCGCCTTCCTGCCTCTTAGAAAAAGTCTTTTCCTTCCAAGGGTCCTGTTAGATTTCCATGTAGACCACTGGCTGTGGTCACTGGCTCCCTCTTTCAAGCGCCCTTTAAATAGCTCACGGCCGTATAACCCTATGGGACAGAACGTCAGGCAGAAAGAAGCTGGCTCTGGGGGCCAAGGTGGGGCCCAAGGCGAGTGGGCTCACCCTCGTAGGGGCTCCAGCCTGCGAGCCCGGAGGCGTCGGCGAGTCTGACCACAGCGACTCCAACTGTTTGGTCAGTTCGTCCACCTTGGCCGCCGCCGTGTCCAGCTCCATCTGCTTCAGGTCCATGTGCTTCATGGCCAGAGCTGGGCAAGAGGGAGTAGCGGTGAGGACGGCGGGGGGCCTCCAGGCAGCGCCCCGCCTCTACCCTGGAGGGCCCCTCCGGGGCAAGCCCCGCCCCCTACCCCAGCTCACACTGGAAGTTCAGGTCCAGAAGGTCCCGGGTGCTCTGGAATGCCTCGCTGTCCATGGTGCCGGCCGAAGCGGGGCGCCTGCGGGGGCATGGGTGGGGGGACCTTCTCAGACCCCGCCCGCTGGGAACCAGAGACCGAGCCTTTACTTTCCTGGTTCCTTCCACTGGAAGCGCTATGCCCCTCCACTTCCCGGGCCGGGAAATGCCAACTCCTTCAAATCCTCCTGCATGGCCCTGGACAATTCCTTCTCTTTACGTGGCTCCTTGCTCATCTTTCTAGATCGGTCCTAATAAGACTTAAATCACTCTTTTGACAATTATCCACTGATTACCTACTGTGTGCCAGGCATTTTGGGGAACAAAGGATACAAAATAACTATCAATTACTGAGTGCCTACTACGGACCAGGAGACAGTGTGTTAGATCCTAGGGATATCATTTGTTTATTTATGCTAGGGATATTTTTAAAAATAATAATTGTGCTGCCTACCGTGTACCTGTGATAGTTGCTTGAGGCCATAAAGAAATCAAATAATGACTATTAACTGAGCGGCCACTGTCTCCTAGAGTTGTGCCGAGTGCTTGCACCCAACATTCCATTTGGTGGCCAAAATCACAGTGGCAGGCAAAAACGTGAGCCTCAGAACTGTTTGTTCAAGATCACCCTGTAAGGAGTCAGCAGTACTAGGTTTCACACCTGAATCTAACTTGTTAGTCTGGGTCGCCTCCACCAGATTGGAAGAGTCCCAGAAGGCAGGGACCACTCAGCTTCCTCTCCCCGGAGCCGACCTTATTCATGGGACCCAGTGTTAACAGAAAGAGGAGGGAAGTAGCTAGGGGCTGCTGGGCCACTGTGGTCACTGGCTAAGTGGGAAGGAGCCAGGCCACAAGGAACCAGTCAAGCCAGCACCATCCCCATCCCCATGGTAGCCACCACGCCCAGGTGGCTTTGCACCTCCCCAGGCTGCACCAACTGCTTAGCTTTGGAGGTGCAGGCGTGGGCAGCAGGGCGGGCTGGGGCATGCTGATTCTGGCCTCTGTCTGGGAAGCCTCAGAACAGAACCTGTTGGGGCTGGTTGGGAGCATGTGACCTTGGGCAACAAGTCCCATCCACTCCTAGGGCCTCAGTTTCCCCAACAGTGAAAGGAGGAGGCAAATCAGCTATTCTAAGAGGCCTCTTCAATCTCTCAGAATCTAGAGGCCTAGATTCTGAAATTGTAAGGACCTTGAGGGTGTAATTAAAACTTTACAAAGCCTAAAACTCTCAGCTTGAGAGTCTCTTGTCCAAAAGTTCTAAGTCCTAGAGTCTATCTTTGGAACATTCTAGAATTCTCCAGTTTTGTTAGTTTAGATTTCTCCATCTTCTTGCACCATGTTTTTCTATCTATCCCAGGCTCCGTTGTCCTACAAGTCTAGTTGAATGCATGGGTAGTGGAGCGGGTAAGATCACAAGTAAGGAGATAGACTTCCAGGGTTCACATCTGGTGGCACCACTATGACCCAGACAAGAGTGCCTCTTGATCTGTAAAATGAAGATATATAGGAGTTCACTAGGAGGACTATAGTGAAGATCCAACTGGCTGGGCGATGCAAGAAGAATTAAGGTTCTGAGAATTCAGGCCTGAGAAAGTAGAGATTACAGGAATCAGAACTCGGGGCTCTTAGAACTTCAGATATAAGGACCAATAGAAAAAAAAAAAAAGGACCAATAGAGGTACAGGGTGGCTCAGTTGGTTACGTGGCCACCTTTGGCTCAGGTCATGATCCTGGGGTCCTGATATTAAATCCTGGTTCTGACTCCCTGCTCAGCAGGAGAGTCTGCTTCTCCCTTTGCCCCTGCTCCTGTGCTCTCTCTCTCTCTTGCTCACTCGCTCTCTCTCTCTCTCTTAAATAAATAAAATCTTAAAAGAAAAGAACCTCAGATCCACAAGAAACTCTGTTAAAATATAATAACGAACAATTCTATGCAGCCTCCAGTGCCAGCATCCTGGCAACGAGATGTTCTTTGGGGGGATTTCAGGATTCCCAAATTTCTAAGCCTCTCCTATCCCATGCTGACATCCTCTGGCTCTAAGGAAATGCCAAGGCTGGGCGTGGGGCCCTCCCAGGGCCGGTGCGGGCAGAGGGGTTGTCGGGGCCACCAGGGGGCGCTCCGGGTCACGGCCCGACCCCAGTGGGGCGGGCGGACCGCGCCTGAGCTCAGACCCTGGGAATGCGCTGCGGGCCCGGGCAGGTGCCTCACCTCCCGCGGCAGGGGAGCGGGGAGCGGGGGCCGGGCGGGGCACCAGGGCGGCGCGGGCCGCGCCCTCTGTTCCCAGGCCCCTGCCGTCCACTTCCAGCTCCCCGCTCCCCCTCCGGAGGGCTCTAGTCCACCACTGGGTACCCTCTAACCCCAGCTCCCACTCCTCCCCTTTCTCTCCACCCCTAACGCTCGTTCCCGGGGACTCGTGCACGCGGCCAGGCCAAGCACGTTCTTGGGGGTTAAGGATCCCGGGGGGCTTCCTGGAGGAATCATCCTCAGTGGGAACTGGGACAGAGCGCCAGGCTAGGCTGGGAATACCCTGGTTAGAATCCTACATTTCTGTCCCGACACACTGACGCTGGAAGAGACCCCACCCTTTCTGGGACCTGGTTTTCCCCTCTGCCGACGACTGTGGAACAGGCTAGGGCCTTCCCCTAAGTCTCTACCCTGGGCTAGTTATATAGCTTCTCCATGCCTCAGTTTCCTCGTGTGTATAAAGGGGAAATTAATACCTTCACCTCCAAAGGGTGTGAGGTTTGAGTGACATAATTTCTGTACAGTGTTGGGAACGATGCGGGGCACCAAATAAAGTTCACACATACTGGATTCTTAATTCCGGACCTTCCCCGGCTGTTCATTAAGATAACAGGATCTGACACAGCGAGGGCTCAAGACCCGGAGTAATACCCCCACCCCCACCCCAAGAGCCCTTTCAGCTCTTTCTGAGAGTCTAAAAGCCATGGGTTTTGACCTCTGGAGTCTCAACTTCCTAAGCCCTAAGTTCTTCCTGTACATTAGTGAGCTCTGGCTAGTGGTCATCCCCAAAAATTCAGGCAGAGGGGCATGGGGTGCCTTGGAAGATTCCAGAGAGAAGGTGGCAAAAGCCCAGGGTGTAGGTGTAGGGTGTAGACCTCTGTAGACAGTGGGAACCACCCCATCTACCTACCAGTGCTGAGCCCGGCCCGCTGTGAGCTCTGTCTTGGCAGCCACGGCTGGTTATTATTTTTAATTTCATCTCAGGCTATCACCGAATGCCCTTCAAGCCCAGACACTAGGAAGTTCTTCCCTCTCTCATCAGAACCCTCTGCCTCCTCCACGGCCCTGTTCCATCCCCTCACATGACACAGGGGGGTGGAGAGAAGGGGAGACAGAGGGAGGTGCTGGTCCCTGCCCTCCCCCAGCTTCAAGGACGGACACACACCTCCAGAATTAGCCTCTATCCCTCGCTTATCTCCCACACTACCTCAGGTCAGACAGATGGGGGTGGAGGTGACATTTCTCACCTCAGGGTCAGGGCAAGGAGCCCTAGAAGGGAGAAGGTTAGTCAGAAAATCTGGTGGGAATGGATGGAATCCCGTCCCCCGACAGCTGCAGAAGGAAGAGGAAGCCAAACTCTTAACAACTCTGCTATCTGAGAGGGTCACAGAAGATAGGAGCCAAACTCTAATCAACTCTACCTGTGTGACCTCTTAGCCTCAGTTTACCCCCATGCCCCTCTCTGCGTGATGGCTGTGTAGCGCCCAGCCATGCAAGCCTCCCAGAATCCAATCCCACCTTCTGGAATTCTGCCCTGGGTTCCAGAACCCCCTGTGCAAACCCCAAATATTTCCCACCTCCACCGGGTAATGGGACAACCCCGCCCCCACCAGGGGGCGCCCTGGGGTGGCGGTCCCTCCTCTGGTTAGGCAGGTCTGACGCCCGGGTTAATGATATGTTGGGGATCTCGCAGGCGCACACAGGTTGGAGAGTTGCCCCGGTCCCCCCACACACACCCCTGCCGCCGGCCCTCACCCCAGGGCCGGAAAGTGCAGGGAGCGCCGGAACCCAGCCTCCAGAGGGACCCCGGGGCCTCGTCCTGCTGCATCTCAGGGACCCGAATTCCACTATCCCCATCCCACGCCTAATTCTGCCTCGAGATAGAGGCTCGGTGGAGAAGACAGCTGGAGGGCGGCACACCCTTTCCAGAGACCCACCAGCCCGAGTCTTGTCATTTCTGCCCGGGACTCAGGGATCCGATACCCCCATTCTACTCAAAGACTCGGGCTTCTGGGAGCGCCCAATTGGTGGGACCCAGGAGTCCCAGGTCCAGCGTGTCCCCGGGACCACGGGTCCGAGCCCTCCATCCCAAGAACGCTGGCATCGGAGTCCCCTTTCCTTTTGCCTAGTAAATCTGAGTTCTTTCCTCCGAAGGAAAGAACTCATCTGCGCACCCCCAATTCCGCCCTGGGACTGGGCGTCCCTGTCCCTTCCCAGTCCTCCCAGGGACGAGATGTCGGCCTCCTCCAGAGCCGCTGGACCCCAGGGGGGCGGGTGGAACTCACGGATCCGGGGCAGATCCTGGCACCGGGGGGACTTCCTCCGGCTCAGGCTCCGGCTGCGGGGAGCCGAGGACGGGGCGGGGCAGGCGCCGGGAACAGGTTAGACGACGTGACTCCGGCAGGAGGGAGGCGGGTCCCAGCGGGGAGGGGGAGTAGGGGTCGCCTCGAGCACCTTGGGACTTGTAGTCCTGGAGGGGCAGTACGCAGCCTGAGACGTTCCCACTGGGAATCACTCAGAGTCCATTTCACAGACAGAAAAGGCGAGGTCCGGAAGCCGAGGGCGACCTGACTCCGTGGATAGAATCCAGACTTTAATCTCGCCGTGACAGCGGGAGACAGACTCCCGAGTCCCTGCCCGACCCCTCCAGGCTTCGTTTCCCCCTTCTAGAAAGATTTGGACGCCACCAAAGGAGTAAAAAGGTTAGAGGTTGGGAAGGGACTCACATGCCTCGCCCGTAAGGCGAGAAGAGAGACTCGCTAAATCAGTATTTGCTCGAGTCTCCGAGCCTCGATCTCCCCGTCGGTGAAAAGGATGGTTGGATCTTTACAGATTTTCCCAGCTACCGAGTCCCGAGTTGTAGGCTGGGACTACAATCCCCAGCAGCTTCCGCGACGGACATCGGGCGTCTCCCTTCCTCCAGTCGCCTGGGAATTGTAGTTCCGTGCCCGCAGGGGCGGCGCCCTGGAGTCTCGCCCACGCTGGGGGGACTGCCCGGTGATCCCCGGCGGAGGGAACGCGTCCCCTTCCCCCGATCCTCCTTCCGCTCTGGGGAGCTGCTCACACCCTGGGAAAAGGGGACGCCCCTCGAACAGGATCCGAAATCACGGCAGAGGAGGCGGGCAGTGGCGCTGACACACGCGCCAGGAATGCAGTCGGGTCACCCTGTCTAGCCGCGGTCCCCCGGCTCCGCCCGCCGCCGCGAGCTGTGCGGTCTCCGTGGAAAGGGGCGTGGACGCGACCCCCAAGTCTGCATCCACGTGCCGCTGTTTACACGCGCCCCCCCTAGATCCCTCCCCCGGGGAGAAAGGGCACTGATTGAACTTTCCACTCCCTCTCCCATCCTCAAAACCTTCGGAAAAGTCCCCCACGCACTAGACTAAGTCCTCGGGGGCGTCTATCTGTCTCACTCGGTCCACAAACCCCACCCCATAGCCCGCCCCGCCCCACGCGTGTTTAGCTCCGGAGCCTGGAGGCCCCGCCCCGTGGCCCACAGGCTCCTCCCTCTGCGTTTCCCGCTCCCAAGGAGTTCACAAGCCCCGCCCCTAGCTGGTATTTCACGCCCTCCGGAGGAACGACCCAGTTTCTCCGTTTTCCCACCTGTCCCACTCAAGTTCCGAATTTCCCAGGCATCCAGGCCGCCCAAGAAGGGATTGTAACACTGAAAGCACAGCCCTGCCTACCTCGACTCTTACCTGTCTCTTTAAGAATCTCAGGCCAATCGAGCTTCCTGTCTCTTTAAGAGTTAGGAGCTACCAATGTGGCTGCCCCTTTAAGGCGACGGTGGAGCCAATGATGGCTGAGACGGGGGGGACGCCCGCCGGGACCCGGTGAGGCTCTGACTCCCGCCCAGCAGCCAGTCAGTTGCTCTGGGGAGCAGGTTTTCGGAGAAAGACTTCTTCCTCGGCTGTCTGCTCGGCACAAACGGAGATTCCCCCAGTTGTGCTCGCAGAGCGCGCGAGCTCCGAGGGACACCCCCGCGCTCCTACACCACATGGGCGCTCCCGGACGAGGCCCCGCCCCCTGGTTCCACGTGGTCTGCGGCGGGGCTCGAGTGGCTCTGGCTACTGGAGCTGAGGGAGGCACGCGTCCCGGGATGGCGGGGACCCCGGCCGGCGGTGAGTTGCATCGGGGCGGGCCGACGGGGTGGAGGAGTTGGCTCTGGGGAGGAGAAAGGGGCCCCCGGGTGGTGGGTTGGGACGGAAAAAGGGACATCCCGGAGACGGGACTCGCGGAGAGAGTATCTCACCCGAGGAAGGGACTTCGGACCGACGGCGGGTACAGGTTAGGGCGCCCTAACCTGAGTACGAAGGGCGCCCCCAGCAATTGGCTCGGTGGAGACTGGAGTGCCTCTGGGAGACAGGCAGGAGCTAACAGACCGGGTGAGGGGATCGAGGCGCTCAGGGGGCTGGGACCCAAGGGCCGATAGGCGCCCCGGAGGATTGGAGCCGCGGGGCAGTGTCAGCAGATCCCCGTTTCCTCTTCTGCAGGTGCTGCTCCCTTCTCCTGTCCCTCCAACTTTACCGCGACGTCCCCAGCATCAGAACCCACTCGTTTCTCTTTGGAGGCGTTAAAGGACCCAGATACGGAACTGTGGCTTATCCAGGCTCCTGTGGACTTTGTCCCAGACTGGTGAGTGGTCCCACGCCACCTCCTGGGAATACTACCCCTCACTCCGGTGGCTGAACTTGGGGGGGAAGTTTAGAAGGGCTTTTCTGGGATGCCTGCGTGGCTCAGTGGTTAAGCATCTGACTTTGGCCCAGGGCATGATCCTGGGATCCTGGGATGGAGCCCCAGTTCAGCAGGAGTCGGCTTCTCCCTCTCTCCCTCTGCCCCTCCTGTGCTAGTGCTCCCTCTCTCAAATGAATAAATAAAATCTTTTTTTTTAAATGCCGTTTCTCAGCTCCTTTCCTCCCTTTCACAAGAAACTGATGAAACTCTGCCTTCCCCTTTCTCCTTCCAGCCTCAATGGGCGGCTAGTGCCTCTTTCAGGCTCCCAGATTGTGAAGGGCAAGTTGGCAGGCAAGCGGCGCCGCTACCGGGTCCTCAGAAGCAGTGGCCCCCAGGCTGAAGAAGCAATCCTGCTGGCTCCCTCCGAGGAGGCAGCAGGGGGACTCACCTGTGCCCCAGCCCCCCAGGGCAGCCTAAGGATCTTTGATAGTCCCCCAGAACCCTCATCAGGGACCTTGCTGCAGCCCATTCCAGCAAGCCCCCCTCCACAAATCCCCCCTGGCCTGAGGCCTCGGTTCTGTGCCTTTGGAGGTAACCTACCAGTAACAGGGCCTGGATCAGTCTTGACACTGAATTCACCAGCCTCAAGGAAGAGGAAGAAGATGCATATGTCAGAGGCCTCAGTTGCCCAGGAGGCAGTGAATGGGCTTGGGGCCCTGGAGGTGGACACAGTCTTGGGGTCCCCAGATACGGAGGTGAGGAAGAAGAAAAAAAAGCAGGAGCCAAAAGAACTAGAGGTTTTGAAGCCAGCAGCAGCAGAAGCCCCCCCTGAGATGTCGGAACCCCTGGTAGCACCATTCCCGTCTCCCGCCAAGAAGAGGAAAAAGAAGCCCAAAGAGGCAGAAATGGCCGAACCAGAAGAGCAGACACCAGAGCCCGAAGAAAAGACAGCGGAGCTGGAACTCATGGTTAAAACAGAGCCCCTGGAAGAGCCAATCCTGTCCCCTACCCGGAAGAGGAAGAGGCAGAAGGGGACAGAAGGGAGAGAGTCAGGGGAAGGGATACCAGGTGAGTCTCTGCTGCAGCTGAAGGTGGAGCCAGAGGAGGAAGCCATCCCACTGCCTTCTTCGAAGAAGAAAAAGAAGAAAGAAAAGGGATACAAAGTAATGATGGAGCCAGGGACTGAAGCTGCAGAGCCTGAGATGGGACTTCTGGAGCCCCTGGGCGAGATGACGGAGCCTGAGCCACTACAGGAAGCTGGGCTTCAGGCTGAGGCAGCTCTAGTGCCCACCAAAAAGAGGAAGAAGAAAGAAAAATGGCAAAACAAGACAGTGGAGATGTTGGAGCTGGGGGCAGAGGAGACGGAGCCTCCGATGGAGCCTAAGCCGCCAGGTGACCCTGAGCCTCACACAGCTCCAGCACCCACCAAAAAGAAGAGGAAAGAACGGGGGCAGAAAGCAATAGAGCCAAGGGCTGAGACGACTGGCCCACAGGAGGGCGGGGTGGTGGAGCTCGAGGTGCCAGCTGAGGGTGAGCCTGAGGCCAGGGCAGATCCTGCATCCACCAGGAAGAGGAAGAAGCAAGACCGGGGAAGTGGGGTCCCTGAGATCACAACCCAGGAGAAGACGCTGGAGCCATCGCTGGATCTGGGGTCTGCGGAGGTGGCTCCCACGGGACGGGAAAAAAAGCGGAAAAAGCTACAGCAGGATCCTGTGTAGACTCTTCCAGGGAAACGGCCGCAATTAAGGAAAGCTGGAGGTGACCGCCTGGGCCAGCAGAGTGCAAGAGCAGAGGACCAACCCCCCTCCCAGTGACTGCCCCAGCATGCCAGCAGCAGCCTGGGCCAGGAAAAATGCTTTATTGTTACACTGAGGGCCTCCTCCTTCACAGCTGGGGTCATCGGGGCACTTTCAAGAAGGGCTCGTGTAGGACATCAAACAGCCTCCGGGCCTGGGTGAGAGCAAGAGAGAAATGGAACCAGTCATTAAATGAGCCATTTGTTTTCTACATCCGGAGTGGACTTAAGTTCTTTCTCTCTCAGCTCAGAGGGGGCTCTGGGGGATAGGAGAGAAAGAGCCAGATCTTGATTCCATCCCAGACTGGCTGTGTGAGTTTGGGCTGGTCCCCACCTTCTCTGGGCCTCAGTCTTCCCCATCTGTAGGAGAAGCACTGTGGGCCTTCCAAAACCTCAGAGTTTTGGGATCCGAGGGCCCATTTATTTGGAGCTCCCTCCTGTCCCCAACCCCGCAGGCCCATCCCCATAGCTCTTACCTTCTGGGGCCCCAGGCCTGGACACAAAGCCAGATCTTCCCTCGATGCAGCCATGAGCTGTTCCAGAGACTGAGGAAGATGGGAGTGAGGGGTCAGAGATGGGGAGCACAAAACTAGCGTGCCCAGCTGACCAGAGATCTAAGACATCCCTGAAAGGAAGTGAGGTCCTGTGGGAGTGCAGAGGAGCCAGGAAGGATGAGGGGACGGGGAGTTCATTGAAAGGGCAAGGGGGTCAAAATGCCCATTGGGACGAGGGCTTACCCCAAAAGTTGTCAGGAGGGTCTGGCTGTCTGTTTTATTGACTGACTTCACGGTGGTCAGGCATTCAGTCACCTGGAAGGGGAGAAGGAAGCAGAGATGCATCACGAGAAGATATAACTGCAAGACAGACAGCCCCTATGGTAGCACAGGTCCCCAATGTGTCCCCAGACTGCCCAGAATGCAGGAGGCATTCAATAAATGCCTCTTTTTTTTTTTTTAAACTTCATCCAGGTTGGGCACCTGGATGGCTCAGTCGGTTAAGCGTCTGCCTTTGGTTCAGGTCATGGGTGCAGGGTCCTAGGATTGAGCTTTACATGAGCTTCACGTAGGGCTCCCTGCTCAGCAAGGAGTCTGCTTCTCCCTCTTCCTCTGCCCCTCCCTCTTGCTCATGCTCATTCTCTTTTTCTCTCTCCTTCTGTCTCAGATAAGCATGCATGTGCTCAAATAAATCTTTAAAAAATAAAAGTTTGGGTTCCTGGGTAGCTCAGCGGTTTAGCGCCTGCCTTTGGCCCAAGGCATGATCCTGGAGACCCGGGATCAAGTTCCACGTTGGGTGCTCGCTTCGACAGCACATATACTAAAGTTCCACGTCAGGCTCCTTTCATGGAGCCTGCTTCTTCCTCTGCCTGTGTCTCTGCCTCTGTGTGTGTGTGTATGTCTCATGAATAAATAAATAAAATATCTTAAAAAATAAAAGTTCTCAGAGTGGTCCCCAACTAGGTGAGAGGGTGTCGATCACATAAGATAAATACCATTTATCTTGAGCTGGTGCTGCCCAGGGGAAGCCCATAGGCTCTGGAGGCAGATCTGAGTCTAAAACAAGGGCCCACTACTTACTCTCTATGAGACAATAGAATTGACCTCTCTGGGCCTCTTTTCAGGCTAATGGGGGCCCTAGGAGTACCCACCTCAGGGGTGGTGGTGGACGTCCACCGTTACTTAGTGGTTGGAGCCCAGGTTACACACTTCATTCAGCCAGTACTCCCTGAGTATCCCTGAGTGCTGCATAGTTCTGAGGACACAGCAGAAACGGAGCCAGCCCCAGCCCAGCCCTCCTGGGGCTCCCAGTCCAGTGTGGAGGACAGATCAGCTCCTGACAGTGGTGACCCACATGGGCAGGGCTGGGATGGGGGACCCCAGCAGGGGCACTTGTCAGGGAGGGCTTCCTGGACAAAGAGGTCTCAGAGCTGAGATGTGAAAGATGGAATTAGGCAGATAATCCGGCAGGGGGGACAGAAGGGCACATACTTAGAGGAGTGGGCCAGGTCTGGGAGAAGTGACAGAGATTACAAAGCCAGGGGTGGACAGGGCTGCTGGGCGGAAGAGGCAGGGCCCTATAGAGTGGTGAGCGGCCCGGCTTTCCCTGAAGGCACTGGGGAGCCATGGGAGGGTTTTGAGAGAGGGAGGGCAGAACCAACTTTGTGCTTAGGAAGATCCCTCTAGCTGCCCTTTGGGTGAGAAAGGAGGGAGGGATTGGGGAGGAGAGAGGAGGATTCAGGCACCAGGAAGGAGCTGGGGGTGGCCAAGGCAGGGAGATGCGGGGGCCTCACCCGGGAGACGAAATCCTGCTCCAGCTTCTCCATCAGGAGGTCGGCCGGCTTCTGCTCATAGGCTTTGTAAGTCTCCAGGTACCGCCCGGCCTCCTCGGGGCTGGGGTGAGAACATTCGGGTCAGCCAGGGTGAGGCGGTTATGTTTTAGACTCAGATCATGACGCTAACTCTAATGTGGAGAAAAATGATCTTTCCTCCCCTAAATGCTTCCCTGGCAATAACCCCAACCAGGCGCATCTTTGCTGGCTAAGGGGCAGAGCTTGGGAGCCTGAGCCATTGGGTTCAGGTTCCCCCTTCACACCTGAGTGACCCTGGGCCCATGATTTTCTCTCTCTCGGGACCTCAGCCTCCGCATCTGTAAAGTGGAGCGGATGGTAGGATTGTGACAATTACACCAGTGCCGGCTCCAAGCGCTCAGAGCCACACCTGACACTCAGAGACCTGTTTAAGAAACATGAGCTATTCTGGAAGGGAAGTGGGTATGGAGTTTGAAAGGGAGAAAAACCAAAAACAGTTATTCTCTTCCCAGCCACGGAAGACAAACTCAGGAGGCACTCAGTTCCCACTGAAGGTTTTTAATAGAGCACACCTTCAAGAGAAAGGCTGTGGGTGAGCTGACTGCTGAATCCTTTATAGCGGCAAACGGGATCTAATAATTGCCATTAATTTTCACGTCAGGCACTGGTTTTTCTGACATGTAATGAACTGCTTCAAAGGTAGGTGACACAGCCAAATCTTAAAAAGGGTCTGTGTGCAGAAGAAAGTAACTCAAGAGTTTCATTGGCACTGGGAAAAAGCTGGCCTTTTTTTGTGAGCTGTGAGCTGCTCTAGTAAACTAAACCCAAGGAGGGGGCCACTGGAAGTGGGCTGGTCAGAAGTACAAGCCTTTTTTTGTTTGGGGAACTTGTGAGGAGTGGAGTCCAAGTAAATAAAGGATTCAGGTTGAGTATCTTCTTGGCCTTCAGATCCTAGCTAATAAACAATTTTCTAAAGATTTTATTTATTTACTTGAGAGAGAGCAAGCATGAGTAGGGGCATGTTTTTTTTTTTTTTTTTAAAAGAGAGGGAGAAGCAGGCTTCTAGCTGAGCAGGAAGCCAGATGTGGGGCTTGATCTCAGGGCCCCAGGATCATGACCTGAGCTGAAGGCAGATGCTTAACCAATGGAGCCACCCAGGCGCCCCATTAGCAATGTTTTTTGATTAAGCAATGGTTTATATTCTTGAAAGAAACATTCATTTTTCTAATTGTTTTTTTCCCCATTAAATGGGCTTTGTAGCTTTTTACTGCAGCAGGATTATTGTTATGGTTCTTAATAATTTGTTCAAGAGCCCCTCAAGTTAGCACGCTGTGTCCAGTTCTAGAATTTGCTTTCGTTTTTGCACTCTGAGATATAAGCAGATGGCTTTCCATGTCAGCAGAAGGAGCTTGACCTCTTTTAACGGTTGCAAAACATTCCATGATTTGGATGTTAAGCCACAGGAAACATTCCCCTTGTGGGGGCCTAGCTGCATGCCAGGCACTGCTCTAACTCTTTAGGTTCAGAAGCTTCCAGAACCCCTCCTCCTCTGAGCAATCCTTTAAGGCACTTATTATTTTCAAACCATTATACAGAGGGGGAAGCAGAGACTAGTGGGGTGGACTCATTTGCCTAAAATCACACAGCTAGCCAGGAGAAGAAATAGCACAGTCACCAAGTTGGGCTCTTAACTTTACATGGCACGACTTCCCACAAAATAGCGTAATGCTTACGCTTGCTTTTGTTTATTTATTCATTTATTTATTTATGATTTTATTTATTTATTCACAAGAGACAGAGAGGCAGAGACACAGGCAGATGGAGAAGCAGGCTCCATGCAGGGAGCCTGATGTGGGACTCGATCCTGGGACTCCAGGATCATGCCCTGGGCCGAAGGCAGGTGCCAAACCGCTGAGCCACTCAGGCATCCTGACTTCTGTTTTAATATACAACTAACACTGGTGTGCCCATCTGGCTCAGTCAGTTGAGTATTCGACTCTTAATCTCTCGGGATCATGAGTTCAAGGTTGTGACCCGGCCTAGCTGCACAATGGAATGTTACACAGTTGGGAAAGAATGTGTATCCAGACAATGGGATATTATTCAGCAATAAAAAGTGAGCTACCAAAGCATTAGAAGGCACGGAGGAACCTTAAAAGCATATTGCCAAGTGAGAGAAACCAATCTGAAAAGGCTTCTGGGAGGTAAGAGGAAATTTCTATGGTCTCTGCCCCTGGTTCTTGGCACAGAGTTCCTGGAGACCCTTGTAAATTCCTCAGTGATAAGAGCACCAGGAATGTCTTTGTTCTTTTTTTTTTTTTTTTTTTAAGATTTTATTTATTTGAGAGAGAGAGAGAAAGAATGAGGCAGGGGAGGGGAAGAGGGAGAAGCAGACTTTCTTTTTTTTATTTTTTATTTTTATTTTTAAATTTTTATTTATTTATGATAGTCACACAGAGAGAGAGAGAGAGAGAGACAGACAGACAGAGACACAGGCAGAGGGAGAAGCAGGCTCCATGCACCGGGAGCCCGACATGGGATTCGATCCCGGGTCTCCAGGATCGCGCCCTGGGCCAAAGGCAGGTGCTAAATCGCTGCGCCACCCAGGGATCCCAGAAGCAGACTTTCTGCTGAGCAAGGAGCCCAACATGGGACTCAATCCCAGGACCCCAGGATCACGACCTGAGCTGAAGGCAGATGCTTAACCAATGGAGCTACCCAGGTGCCCTGTGTCTTTGTTCTATTGTGAGGAGACTCTGGGTTGGCTCCGGGAGGGGGACTGGTCACCAGAAACTATTAGAAGCTGGGAGGTTCCAGCCCCACCCATTTAGGGACTGGAAATGGTGTTAACAGTTGATCGTGCCATAAAATTCTGATATCAGGGTGTTCAGAGTTTCCAGATGGGCAAACACATGATCATGGGGGAAGGGCACATACCCCCATTCCACAAGAACAGGAGCTCCTAGACCTCTCTTCCTATGTCTCTCACCATCTTGTTGTTGATTCTGACCTTTTATCATACCCCTTACTAAACCAATAAATGTTTTTCCCTGAGTTCTGTGAGCTGCTCTAGTAAACTAAACCCAAGGAGGGGGCCCTCCTAGACCTCTCTTCCTATGTCTCTCACCATCTTGTTGTTGATTCTGACCTTTTATCATACCCCTTACTAAACCAATAAATGTTTTTCCCTGAGTTCTGTGAGCTGCTCTAGTAAACTAAACCCAAGGAGGGGGCCACTGGAAGTGGGCTGGTCAGAAGTACAAGCTGGGCTGGTGAAGTGGGGGGCAGTCTTGGACTGAGCCCTTCACCGGAGTGACCTGACTCCATCTCTACGCAGACAGTGTCAGAACTGCATTAAATGCTAGGACACCGGGCTGGTGTTGCAGAGAACGGCTTGGTGTGGGAAAAAGCTCAACACATCTAGTGGTCAGAAGTATATTTTGTACCAGCAGTAAAAGCAACACAAGAGGGACGCCTGGGTGGCTCAGTGGCTAAGCATCTGCCTTTGGCTCAGGTTGTAATCCTGAGGTCCTGGGATCGAATCCAGCATTCGGCTCCCTGCAGGGAGCCTGCTTCTCCCTCCGCCTGTGTCTCTCCCTCTCTCTCTCTGTGTCTCTCATGAATAAATAAATAAAATCTTAAAAAAAAAAAAGAGAGAGAGAGAGAGAAAGTCCCCTTCCTATCACTGCGGACTCCTCACACCCTCCCCAGAGGTCAACACTGTCCAGGGCCTGGTGACTCTCTAACCGTTTCTAGTGTATCCACATACGTGTCTGTTCATAAACACAGCTCCTTTTCCCTCCTTCTGTCTATATATAAAAATATGATGCTGTTTGGTTCTATCACTCTGGCTTTCACCTGCCAATGCTGCAGAGATGGCCCACGTCATCATGGATGCACATCTGCACACAAGCAGAGCTAATCCTGGTGTAGCTAATCCTGGTCTGCGTTGAAGACGGATGTCTATTTTGTTTTAATAGCCAAGCAAGTCTCTCACCAACCAAACATGCAGGTGCCCATTTCACACTATCCATCTGAGAAGTTTTCACCAAATTTAAGGGCGAAAAATGGACACCTCATTTATTTTTAAGATTTTATTTTTTTATTCATGAGAGATACAGAGAGAGGCAGAGACACAGGCAGAGGGAGGAAAAGCAGGCTCCATGCAAGGAGCCCAATGTAGGACTCCATCCGGGAATCCAGGATCACTCCCTGAGCCAAAGGCAAACACTCAACTGCTGAGACACCCAGGCATCCCTGGACACCTCATTTTTTAAAACATACTTTTTTTGGGGTGCCTTGGTGGCTCAGGTCATGATCCTGGGGTCCTGGGATTGAGCCCCATTTCAGGCTCCCCGCTAAGTGGAGAGTCTGCTCCTTCTTCCTTCTCCCTCTGCTCCACCCCACTCGTGCTCTTTCTCAAATAAATAAAATCCTTAAAATTTTTTTTAAAATAAATAAATAATATTTACTTTTTCCTTGATAAACTATAAGGTTGATTTTTTTTTCATGTGTCTTGGCAACCTCTTATTTGGGCTCTTATTGACTTGCAGGAAGTTTTTTACATACATAAATATATAACTATATTTAAGTATATGCATATAAGTATTAATATTTAAATGTATTTGCACACTATAAATATAATTTATACATACACATATAAAATAGAAATGCTGTCTGTGTATATGTCTCTCTATATAAATATATATTTAATAAATATATAAATATATTTTTAAAGTACATAAATATATATTTATATATATATAGACAAATATACACACACACGTATATATATACACCGACACACAAGTAGTTTTTCATAATTGGTCACTTGTCTTTTAACTTTGTTTACAGTATCTCTAACCACCCAGAAGTTTAATATTAATATTAAATATTAAAATTTAATATTCTCAAATCAGCCAGTCTTTTCCTTTATGGCTCTGGGGTTTTGAGTATTGCTTTAGAAGACTTTTCCTAGGGACGCCTGGGTGGCTCAGTGGTTAAGCATCTGCCTTGAGCTCAGGTCATGATCCCCGGGTCCTGGGATGGAGTCCCACTTCAGGCTCCCTGCTCAGTGGGGAACCTGCTTCACCCTCTGCCCTTCCCCCTACTCATGTTCTCTCTCTAATAAATAAATAAATTCTTAAAAAAAAAAGGAAATTAGCCAATCTAAATAGTCTTTAGAAACCTAGATGTGGAATTAATTATTCAGACAGACTTAATGTCTAACTCATAAGTGCCTAGTATGGTCCTGGCAATTTGATCTACATCACCTGCTTTTGTGACTACAGCACTCTAAGATATTAAGACCCTATTTTAAAGATGAAGAAATTGAGGCCCAGGGAGGGGCAGTGCCTAGACCAGGGTTGTACAGGAAATTCACGGCAGGAGAAGGTCTGGGGGTGGGCAAAGCATTGGAATGATGCTCAGATAGAGCCTGACCTGGGCAGGGAGCCTCGGTCTCACCTCCAGGCAAGGACCAGGGTGCAGTCGGCCAGGATGCACATCTTAGCCAGCTCCTTGAGGGCCTGCTGAGGATCTTTCTGGGTAGAACAGAAAAACAGAATGAGCAATCTGGTCGAAAGCAAGGAATTATAGTCTTGAAAACACAGCAGGTTAGGATGCCAAGAGCCAATGTGCCCCATTTCACAGACGGGGCCAATGAGGCTGGTGGGGAAACAACTGCTGCTTACCACGTCCACCTGGACCAGCAGGACCCGCAGCGCAAAACTCTTCCCCAGGCTCTGCAGCCGCTCGTGGATGTAGTCCGGGTGGAGATTGTGGTAGCGGAGGCTGGGGAATGGAAGACAGGGAGGAGTTGGGAGGTCTCGGTCTCCCCGAGACCCCGAGAACCCTTCTTCACTCTCACTGGATACAGAGGGCGCCGGCAGCATAGGGACCTAGGGCTCAGAGAAGTGACTTGCCCCGGTCACCCATCAAGGAAAGGGCACGGGGGATTGGCAGTCAGGGCTGCCTGGCTCTGGCTCTGGCTCCTTGGAGGGAGGGACCCTTCTTCACTGCAGAAGGGAAGAGACTTGGGCTTTGCATAGAGGACAGACTAGACCCTAGAGAGTATAGACGGGGGACACTGGGTCTTGGGAGGCAGGCCATCCCAGGGAATATCTGCTCTGACCTCAAAGGCCACTGGCAGGGAGGGGATGGGGTGGCTTCTCCACCCAGGGAACTCAGGGACATCTCTGCCCAGGAGCTGCCAGCTCTCATACCTTGCAGGGAAGATAGAAACTTAAAAGTTTCACTTCCAAAAAAAACAAACCAAAAAAAAGAAGTTTCACTTCCCCCCAGCTCTGTCTGGAGAGGAGCCCCAGGGAATGGAGGAGCATGCTTAACTGGGATAAAGGTTACAGGAATCTTGGCTCTCATCAACTTGTCCTGGATGCCTAGGACATGGGGGACCTGACCCTCTCCTCCCTTAGACTGAGTATCCCAGGTCCCCAACCTATCCTCCCCCAGATTGAGGAGCTCAGGTCCCCAGCCCCTCCTCCCTCAGGCCTGGGAGTCCAGGCCTCCAGCCCCCTCCTCCCTCAGACCCAGGAGTCCAGGCCCCCAGTCCCTCCTCCCTCAGACCTGGAGTCTGGGCCTGCACCTCTCATTGTTCTGGGCACCTCCAGACTAAGACCCCTTCCTCCTATACTAGGTCCCACCTAGGCCTAGAGCCGACAGGGCCACACCCAAAGGTCTCCCACTGAATAGTCCAAAATACAGAAGCATGCACTCCCAGGCTGTCCTGGAAGGTGGGGCAGCCCCTCAGAGCTCACCTGAGGAACAGGGCACAGGTGCTCTGGCCCAGCACATAGTCGGGAAGCACGTCACCAAATTCCCAGGGCACGTTCCGCACAAACTTCAGCACAGGGTTGCCCCTCTGGGGAGGGAGGAAGAGCTGAGGCGATTAACCACGATGGCCCTGGGATCACTGCCATCCCAGGGTGCCTCCCTGCAAAGCCCACCTCCTCAGCCTGAAATGTCCTTGGTGCTCTGGCTCTGATCTAGGCTCCTCCCCCTGGCCCTAGGCCTTAACTAAAGGGTCCCTGAGTCTCCCTCTCCAGCTCAGCCCTCTCCCCTCACCCCATGTGTATGTCCTGGGGTTATGGGAACTTCCTCCAGGATGCCTGCCTTGTTGCATCCCGAGTGCCTTCAGCATCAGCCATCACACTTGTCCTCCTCCTGGCCCCACTTCAGGGACAGCCCCACCATCCAGAGACCCCACACCCTGGCCATGGACATGTCCGTCTCCCCCTCCTTCTCCAGGAGGAACATCTAACTCCTAAGCATCCCCATCAATGCCTCCCCATCCACTGCCACAGCCCCTGCCCCTGGCCTCTGGACAGTAGCCATAGGGATCTTCCTAAAGCACAAAACTGCCCTTTGCCTGCTCTCAACCCTGCTGTGGTTTCCAGTGTCCCACGGAAGCCCCATGTGCCCTGCGACCCCTACACACAGGTCAGGTAGGCCCTGCAGCTGAGCAGTCTCCTGCCTCTCACTCCACTCTAAACATAGCTCAAGGGGATCCCTGGGTGGCCTAGTGGTGCCTTCGGCCCAGGGCGTGATCCTGGAGTTCCGGGATCAAGTCCGCATCAGGCTCCCTGCATTAAGCCTGCTTCTCCCTCTGCCTGTGTATCTGTCTCTCTCTCTCTCTCTCTCTCTCTCATAAATAAATAAAATCTTTAAAAAAATAAAATAAAAAATAAACATAGCCCAAGACCAAAATTCTCTGAGCAAGCCAGGCTCTAATCCATCCCATCAGTATTTATTGAGTGCCCACTGGGTGTCGTGGTGCTGTGGACATGGCAGGGACCAAGATACAAAGATCCCTGCCTTGCAGGGGACACGACAGTAAAGAAAATCACGTCACGGATGAGTAAGTAATTATTACATGAGGTAGGGTGTGGGTGGGCAGAGTAGCTGGGATGAGCAGGGTCTGCAGAAGTCCCAAGTCCCACAGGCCATGAGGCCAGTCAGGTGCCTGAAGTGAGGCACCTGGGAGCCAGAAAAGGGCCTCGAAGAAAGGAGGAGCAGGATCCTGTTTTATTTCATTTTATTTTATTTTCTAAAATATTTTATTTAGGGCTCCTGGGTGGTTCAGTGGTTGAGTGGCGGCCTTTGGCTCAGGTTGTGATCCTAGGGTCCTAGGATCAAGTCCTGCATCAGGCTCCCTGTAAGAAGACCTCTGCCTAGGTCTCTGCCTCTCTCTGTCTCTCATGAATAAGTAAATAAAATTTTTTAAAATTTTTTATTTATTTGAGAGAGAAAAAGAGGGGGCATGAGTGGGGGGCAGAGGGAGAAGTATGGGCAGCCTGGGTGGCTCAGCAGTTTAGCGCCGCCTTCAGCCTAGGATATGATCCTGGAGACCCAGGATCGAGTCCCACGTCGGGCTCCCTGTGTGGAGCCTGCTTCTCCCTTTGCCTGTGTTTCTGCCTCTCTCTCTCTCTCTCTCTCTCTCTCTGTCTCATTAATAAATAAATAAACTCTTAAAAAAAAGAAAAAAGAGAGAGAGAGGGAGAAGTAGACTCTCCACTGAGTGAGGGAGCCTGACCTGGGGCTCAATCCCAGGATCCTGAGACAGGATCCTATTTTCATTTTTAAAGGATTGCTTTGTCCACTTGACACCCACTAGAATGGCTGAAATTAAAAAGGCAGATAAGGACATCTGGTGGAAATGGAACCTCCGCAAGCTGCTGGTAGGAATGTAAAATGATGCTGCATCTAGAAAATGGTTTGGGAGGGGCACCTGGGTGGCTCAGTAAGTTAAGTGTGTGCCTTTGGCTCAGGTCATGATCCCAGGGTCCTGGGGTTGAGCTCCGCATCACGCTCTCTACTCAGTGGGGAATCTGCTTCTCCCTCTCTCTGCCACTCCCCCCTTTGTGTTCTCTCTCTCTCAGACAAATACATAAAACCTAAAAAAATTTTAAAAAGATAATGGTTTGGGAGCTCCTGCAAAAACTCAATAGTCACCCCACGACCCATTAAGTCCACACCTGCATAAATACCCAGAACTCAAAACCCATGTCTACAAAAAGCCCAAACACAAATGTTCACGCCAGCATCTTTAGAATAACCAACAAGTACAAACAATCCAATGGCTAGCCCATCAGTGGTTGGATGGAGACCACAGCATGGCACCTGCATACAACAAATACTATTCGGCCAGCAATGGGAAGGAAAGAAGCATGGGCACACACTACCTCGTGCTGAGTGAAAGGCAATAGACATTTGAGTTGCTTGCACTTCTTAGCTAATGTGAACAAAGCTGCTGGGACAGTCCGTGCACAGGATTTTGTATGGATGTATGTTTTCATCTCTTCTGCACATATACCTAAACATAGACTTGCTGGGTCATATGGCAATGCTTATGTTTATTTATTTTTTAAAATTTTATCTTTGGGGGGCACCTGGGTGGCTCAGTGGGTTAAAGATCTGACTCTTGGGCAGCCCCGGTGGCGCAGCAGTTTAGCACCGCCTGCAGCCCGGGCTGTGATCCTGGACACCTGGGATCGAGTCCCATGTCGTGCTCCCTGCATAGAGCCTGCTTCTCCCTCTGTCTGTGTCTCTGCCTGTCTCTTTCTCTCTCTCTCTCTCTCAATGAATAAATAAATAAATCTTTAAAAAAAAAAAAAAGATCTGACTCTTTGTTTTGGCTCAGGTCATGATCTCCGGGTCTTGGGATCAAGCCACAAGCTGGGCTCCATGCTCAGCGGGGAGCCTGCTTGAGGTGCTCCCTCTCCCTCTGCCCCTCTCCACGCTTGCTCTCTCTCTCTCTCAAATAAATAAATAAAATCTTTTTAAAGAATTGTATTTTTTTTAAAGATTTTATTTATTTATTCATGAGAGACACACACAGAAAGAGAGGCAGAGACACAGGCAGAGGGAGAAGCAGGCTCCATACAGGGAGCCTGATGTGGGACTCCATCCCGGGACTCCAGCCAGGATGACGCCCTGGGCTGAAGGCAGGCGCTAAACCACTGAACCACCCAGGGATCCCCAAGAATTGTATTTTTTAAAGTAATTACATGGGATCCCTGGGTGGCGCAGCGGTTTGGCGCCTGCCTTTGGCCCAGGGCGTGATCCTGGAGACCCGGGATCGAATCCCACGTCGGGCTCCCGGTGCATGGAGCCTGTTTCTCCCTCTGCCTGTGTCTCTGCCCCTCTCTCTCTCTCTCTCTGTGTGTGTGACTATCATGAATAAATAAAAATTTATAAAAAAAATAAAATAAAGTAATTACATGGGATTCCTGGGTGGCGCAGCAGTTTGGCGCCTGCCTTTGGCCCAGGGCACGATCCTGGAGACCCGGGATCGAGTCCCACGTCGGGCTCCCGGTGCATGGAGCCTGCTTCTCCCTCTGCCTGTGTCTCTGCCTCTCTCTCTCTCTCTCTGTGACTATCATAAATAAATAAAGAAAAAAAATATTTAAAGTAATTACAACTAACATGGGGCTCGAACCTACAGCCCTAAGATCAAGAGTTGCATGGTCCCTCGACTGAGCCAGCCAGGCATCCAGGTAACTCTATATTAAAAGTTTGAGGAACTGCCAGACTGTTTTCCAAAGTGTCTCACCACTGTACATTCCCACCAGCAGCCTATGAGGGTTCCAATTCCTCCATAGCCTTGAGATCATCCTTTGGCCTTTTGATTACAGCCAACCTAGAGGGTGTAAACTGGCATCTCATTGTGATCTTGATTTGCATTTCCCTGGTAGCTGATAATATTGAGCTTCTTTTCACATTCTTGAGTCCTACTATTATCTCTGTGAGTAGTTGCTTTCCTCTGGAATGGCAGCTCCACCAATGGCAGAGACCTCACCTGCTGCGTTTCCAATTGCTCTATCCCCAGAGCCTAGAACAGCACCGGACAACTTTTGAACATATTTGTGGACTACAAGTGAACAAAACCTTGTTTTAAAGGCACAGATGAGGGACCCCTGGGTGGCTCAGTGGTTGGGCATCTGCCTTCAGCTCAGGGCGTGATCCTGGGGTCGAATCCCACATCGGGCTCCCCATGGGGAGCCTGCTTCTCCCTGTGCCTATTCTCTGCATCTCTATGTGTCTCTCATGAATAAATAAATGAAATCTTTAAAAATAGTAATAATAAAGGCACAGATAGGGCAGCCCCAGTGGCTTAGCGGTTTAGCGCCGCCTTCAGCCCAGGGCGTGATCCTGGAGACCCGGGATCAAGCCCCACATCAGGCTCCCTGCAAAGAGCCTGCTTCTCCCTCTGCCTGTGTCTCTGCCTCTCTCTCTCTCTGTGTGTGTGTCTCTCATGAATAAATAAATAAAATCTTTAAAATAAATAAAGAAAGGCACAGATAAGTTAAGTCACTTGCTCAAGATCACACAGCTACTGCATGCCAGAGCAGGATTTGAATTCAAACCTGTGTTCAAGAAACAGTTTTTGAATGAATGAACAAACCCAGGGACAGGAATTTTAGCTGCACTAACATGGTCATATCCCCCAAAAAGACAAGACAGGATGTTACAGGCTAAACATTCGTGTGCCCCCAAAATTCACATGTTGAAATCCTAATCCCCAGTGTAATGGTATTAGGTGGTGAAAGAGAGGCAATTAGGTCATGAGGGTGGAGCCCCCATTAATGGGATTAGTGCCCTCATAAAAGCGACCCCAGAGAGCTCCTTCACTCCTTCTGCCGCGTGAGGACACAGTGAGAACTACGAATAGTTCTTCTATGAAGGTTCTGCAGTCTATGAACCAGGAGGTGGGTCCTTTCTGGACACTGAATCTGCCAGTGCCTTGATCCTGGACTTCCTAGGCTCCAGAACCATGAGGAATAAATATATGCTGTTTAAACTATCCAATCTATGTGGGCGCCTGGGTGGCTCAGAGGTTGAACATCTGCCTTCAGCTCAGGTCATGATCCTGGGGTCCAGGCATCGAGTCCCACATGAGGCCCCCCGCAGGGAGCCTGCTTCTTCTTCTGCCTGTGTCCCTGCCCCTCTCTCTCTGTGCCTCTCATGAATAAATAAATAAAATATTTTTAAAAAATAAATAAATAATAAAATAAACTACCAGTCTATGGTATTTTTGTTATAACAAAATAATAGGATATGGGGCAATCTCAAGGCACACAGGATACTTGAATGGATGAATGCAAGAGGGGCACAGCTCAGAGCACAACAGCCATAGTTCAGACTCCCTTCCACGGTCCTCTAGAATGCCCCCCCCAGAACCCCTATTCCCAACCAGAAAGCTCAAACCCCCACTTCTCCATCCCCTCCTCACCTGGCGGGGGCTCACAATGATGCTGTTGGATTTCGCCCCTGGTTTGGAGGCCTGATTGGGGGTCTCTCCTGTCAGGGGTTCTGGCCCAGTGGGGTGTGGAGCTCCAGCCAGTCCTGGAGGTCCCGAGATGGCATACTCTGCATAGGTCTGAGGGGCTGCCTGAACCGAGGTCTCCACAGTGGGCAGGCTCCGGGTGGATTTGAATAAGGGCTTGACCTGTGCAGGGGAGGGGAGTGTCAAAATCTAAGTCTGAGCCGCTTCTCCCCACTCCCCAGCCTCTGCACTGGTCCTGGCCACCATCTTCTCTCCCTTGGACCACCACAGTCACCTCCTCACCATCTCCCTGCCTACACCCTTACTGCCCACAGTCTGTTCACTGTCATTTCACATCCCTCTGTTCAGAACCTTGGCGGCTCCCATCTCAGAGCAAAAGCCAAAGCTGTCACTGTAGCCCACAAAACTCTAAAAGAGTCCCTGCCCCCTTGCCTCAGGGGTCTCACCTCCTACCTCTTTCCTTTTGCTTTCTCTCTTCCAGGCCCGTTGCCCTTCTTGCTTGCCCTCAACATTGTCAGGCTCTCTCTGACCCTGGGCCTTTGCACTGGCTGCCCCCTCTGCCTCTAGATAGCTAGAGGCAGATAGAGGCACATAGCTCGCTCTTTCACCTCACTGCCAAGATGTCACCTCCTCAGAGAAGCAGTCCCTCTCTTCCATCATCCCCTATATCTTTAGCCCACTCTGTTGTCCTTCCTAGCCCATAGGGAGCAGCCAGTACTCAACACCAGCCGATTGTTTTCCTGTGGGAATGCGATCACAGTGTGGTCAGATCCTTCAATTTACCAAAAGATGTCAAAAGGCAGACTTTTTTTTTTTTTTTTTTAATTGCAAAGCCTTCCAATTCTCCAATGTCAGCAATAAATTCATGCTTTGCAAGGCAGGGTGCTGGCCACAGAAAACACATGCCAAGGCCATAGGCTGCTTGCCGGAGCCCCCTCTTGGAATCACCATGACATGTGACAGACAGGGAAACAGACTTGCGGAGAGCAAAGGTGTTTTCCCAAGGTGACCCAGGCCACATTTCCTAACCCGCACGGCGGCCACCGGACCGGACCCTTCCTCTCAATCACCCCCTACCTCCCAGCGTTCTCCCCATCTCCTCGTCCTACCCCTACAGGAGGGGCCTCATCCTCGCCCAGTGGTATGAAGAATTTCTTCCTCGTGGGTGGCTCGGCGGGGGGCCGCACTGCGTCTCCGTCCATCCCAGGGTTCTTCTGGGGCCTGAAGATGAAGACATGGCGGCGGGAGCGAGGGAGACACCAGCGTCTGCCTTCCCATCCTCCCCGCAGGAACCCCCACTCACTGCCATCCCGCCCTCAAAACCCCAGGGCTCCACAGAGCATCAAGTTGCAAAGAGCCGGTGCCCCAGATTTTTTAGGGCCCCGCCCACAAGGAGCCGGCACCTCCAGCTCGCCCCGCCCCTTACCGTCCAGACTTTTCATTAGCGCCGCCCCTCAAGCACCCCACGTCCTATCCACCCCGCCCTCACTGTTCCCCGCCTTGGGTTTGCCCAGTCCAGCCTCCGTCCCCTCCGCCCCGCCTCCAGGCTCGCACCTGATACCCTCCCCTCGCCCCATCCCGTCCATCTCTCAGACACTGCGACGACTGATTGGCTTCTGCGGGTGCCAGTCGCCTCCCCTCCCGCCCCCCGCCCGTCCGCCCCTCACGACCCAGCCCCGCCGTCGGAGCGCCGGGAGGACTCACCTCCTCGACCCCGAGCCGGGAGCGGAAGACCGGAGAGACAGCGAGGCGACCCACCGCCGACGCGGCCAGCGCGTCCCCGGGCTCGCCGCACTTCCGGCCTCTCTAGCCCTCGATCCCGCCCTCCGCGTTCCCCAGACGGGTAGAGCTTCGAGAGGGGCGGTCCCCGCGCCGCTCTCTATGGTCCTGGAGGACTGCGGCGGTTTGGGTGGGAGAGAGCCGCGGACCTACCCCCTTGGTCGTCTCTGGTTGTCAAGTTCCATTTGGATGCTCTTTTTTTTTTTTTTTTTTTTTTTTAAGATTTTTCTTTAATTTACTCATGAGAGCCAGAGAGAGGCAAAGACATGGGCAGAGAGAAGCAGGCTCCCTGCGGGGAGTTTGAAGCGGAACTCGAACCCAGGACCCTGGGATCAAGACCTGAGCCCAAGGCGGACGTTCAACCACTGAATCACCCAGGCGTCCCTGGATGTCCTTATTAAGCACCTCCTTGTGCTCGACCTCTGGACAGGACTCAGTGTGGGGGTGGGGAGTGTGGGAGGGGTGGAAGGAGATCAAATTGGGTTCCTCCTCTAAGCCCAGGCTTGGGTTGGCATCCCAGCCCTGCCATTGGCTTGGCCTCGGCGTCCGCATTCATTCATTCTTGCATTCCACACGCATTCCCCCTGCGCCGCCTCTGTTCCCCGCCCTGCCCTGTGCGGGGCAGTGCTGGCGACTCAGCGGTGACCGTTGATTGACAACCATAGCGCCCTCCTGTCCTCCTGGAGCGGTCCCCGTCCAGTGGTCCAGTGGGAGAGACAGACTGGTTCCCCAACAGTGACCACCCGGAGAGGGCAAGGCTGGAATGGGAGACCCCACGATGGCCGGGGAGAGGGGAGAGGCCGCCCAGCCCAGCCCCAGGGTAGGGAAGGGCTTCCTGGAGGAAGGGACATCTGAGCAGAGACCTGGTCGATGAGTTAGTATTAGTCATTTCCTGAAAGAACAGTATCACACTGTTCTAACTTGCGGCTCTCTGGTTACTAAGGAGAGAGAACATCTTTTTTTTAGTTTATTGGTCTTAGGTAGTTTGTCTTCTGTGGATGGCTTGCTCATATCCTTTGCACAGTTTTTTAAATGGGGTTGTATGCCTTTTTTTTTTCTTTTTTCTTTTTTTTTTTTTTTGTTAGTATTTATTTGTAAGGATACTTTACGGATTCCGATTCAAATTCTTAGTTGTGTGTATTTCCAGTGTTCCCTCCTAGTTTGTACTTTGTACTTTAACTATTTATGTCACCGAGAAATTCTTAGTGTTTATTCACACCACTTATCAGTCTGTTCATCCTGACTTTGGCTTTTGGTGTATTGTTTGAGACCTGCAGTACCCCAAGGTCATAAATATATCCTGTAATTACTTTTAGTACTTTCCGACTCTGGATTTTGTTTGTCTTTATACAAGACTTATTTTTGAAACTGCACGATGGCAGGAATTTATGATGAATGTAGCCAATTGTACTCAAACCATTTATTTTAAAAATCCATCTTTTCACTAGTTTTGATGAACCAAATTCTCATATACAGGCATCTATTTCTGACATTTCTATTAAAGTGGGGGTTTTGGTTTTGTTTTTTTAGATTTTACTTATTTATTCATGAGAGACCCAGAGAAAGAAGTAGGGACATGGGCACAGGGAGAAGCAGGCTCCCTGTCTGACTCGATCCCAGGAACTCAGGACCATGAGCTGAGCCAAAGGCAGACGCTCAACCACTGAGCCACCCAGGGGCCCCTCTATTAAGTTTTATTAATCTTTATATCTGTTCCTTGCCTCCATGCTACACTGTTTTTTTTTTTCATGTTGCCCTGTTCAAATATTTTATTTGGATATGTTTTGTGATCACACCAGGCAAGTCTCCTCTCTGTTCAGTTTCAAATCTGCCTTTACCATTCTTCCAACCTTTTCTCTTCTAGATGGATTTTAGCAGCTGTTTTTCCACTTCCATGAAGAATCCTATTGAGATTGATATTGGAGTTTCAATTAATTGATGGGTTAATTCAAAGAAGTTTGATATCTTTTTAAAAAGATTTTATTTATTTATTTGACATACAGGGAGAGAGAGAGCACAAGCAGGGGGAACAGCAGAGGGAGAGGGAGAAGCAGGCTCTCCACCTAGCAGGGAGCCATGCAGGACTCGATCCCAGGACCCTGGTCATGAGCTGAGCTGAAAGCAGACACTTAACCGATTGAGCCACCCAGGCACCCTAACATCTTTTTCATATACATGAATATATGGATTGCCTTTATCTCTCCAATGATTCCAGCTTTTGTTAGGAACCTACTATTAAAAGTTTTTTGTAAATAATTTTTATTTGCACAACTGATTCATAAATACATTTTTGTACTAGTCTTCTAGGAGAGCTATAACAAAGTACCCAAAACTGGGTGACTTCGTTCCCAGAAATGAATTGTCTCATGGTTCTGGAGGCTAGAGGTCCAAAGCCAAGGTGTTGAAAGGGCTGTGTTCCCTCCGAATGCACAAGGGAAGGATCTGTTGCGGGCCCCTCTCTTAGCTGCTGGTAGTGTCAGGAGTTTCTTGGCTTGTAGATGACCACCTTCTCCCTGTGTGGTGGTCTTTTCTCTGTGTGTGTCTATCTCTGTGTCTAAACTCCCCTGTTTCATAAAGACACCAGTCATATTGGATTGGGGCCCATGCTAATGACCTCATTTTAATTTGATTATCTCTGTAAAGACCTTATTTCCAAATAAGGTCACAATTTGAAGTACCATGGTTAGGACTCCAACGTATCTTTTTTGGAGGACAGGAGTTAACCCACAATTCTGTTACTTTTTATAAACTTCTTCCTTCTAGATTCATTTGACTACTTGCTACAGAGTCTATTCACTTCTAATTCTTTCAGAGAGCATCCTGGCTAATCATGTTCTGAGTCTTGCTCATCTCAAAATGCCTTCATTTCATCCTCACAATTGGAATCTCCTTGGGGCACCTGGGAGGGTCAATTGGTAGAGTGTGTAACTCTTGATCTTGGGGTGGTGAGTTTGAACCCCGTGTTGGGTGCAGAAATTACTTAAAAATAAATAAAATAAACTTTAAAAATAAATAAGATGGGCAGGGCACTTGGGTGGCTCAGTGGTTGAGCTTCTGCCCTTGGCTCAGGTCGTGATCCCGGAGTCCTGGGATCGAGTCCCACATGGGGCTCCCCGCGGGGAGCCTGCTTCTCCCTCTGCCTATGTCTCTGCCTCTGTGTGTGTGTGTGTCTCTCTCTTATGAATAAATTAATAAAATATTAAATGAATAAATAAATAAATAACCATAACCAAGTCCAGCAGGGGCTGGAGCTATTTGGGCCACTGTTGTATCACAGTGGGCCTTGTTACGCTGTCCCCCTTTCCCCCCCACTTCCCACTCCCCACCCTCCACCCCTAAGCACTTGGCAACCAGAATAGGCTACCAAACTATGTATTGTGTGAATGAACAGAGAACAGAGGCCGAGTGCTACAGCAAGCAACTGCACTGCTGGGAGCCTCAGTTTCCCCATCTGTAACAGCTGAGGACTCATTAAGACCACAGAGAACTGTATTGAGATGGATGGTTCACTCATTCCTTAAATAACTATATATGGAGCACCTACTATGTGCCAGGCACGGGGGACATAGCTGTGACTAAATCAGCCCAAGTCCCTGCCCTGTGAAGCTGGTGGTCTCATGGAGGAGACACACCATGAGAAAGAAGCACACAAGGGCACCTGGGTGGCTCAGTTCATTAAGTGTCTGCCTTCAGCTCAGGTCATGAGCTCAGAGTCCTGAGATCAGGTTCTGCATCTGGTTCCCTGCTCAGTGAGGAGTCAGCTTCTCCCTCTCCCTCTGCCTGCCGCTTCCCCTGCTTGTGAGCTCTCTCTCTCTCTCTCTCAAATAAATAATTTTTTAAAAGATTTTATTTATTTATTCATGAGAGACAGGGAGAGAGCGAGAGAGGCAGAGACAAAGGTAGAGGGAGAAGCAGGCTCCATGCAGGGAACCCGATACAGGACTCGATCCCAGGACCCCGGGACCATGACCTGAGCCAAAGGCAGATGCTCCACCGCTGAGCCACCCAGGCGTCCCAATAAATTATTTTTTTTAAGAATTTATTTATTTATTTATTTATTTATTTATTTATTTATGAGAGACAGGGAGAGATGCAGAAACATAGACAGAGGAGAGGCAGGCTCCCCTGTGGGGAGCCCAATGCAGAACTCCATCTCAGGACCCCGGGATTAGGACCTGAGCCTAAAGCAGATGCTCAACCACTGAGCCACCCAGGTGCCCCTCAAATAACATCTTTTAGAAAAAAGAAAAAGCAGCATACAAATAAGAGAGTTTCAGCGGGCCACATGTGCTATGAAGAAGATAAAGCACGGTGCCCTGAAGCAGGTGATGCAGGAGGGAAGGTCACACTGTCACGGATGAGGAGCTCTATAAATAATAAAAATATTACCGCCACGTAGAGTACCATCAAAATAGATAGAGCACTTACTCTGAGCTAAGTTAGCCTCACAATAATCTTCCCCTTAGGCATTCATAGGTCACTTGACATGCGAGGGAACTGAGGCCCCAGTGACACAGAGAAGGACCATGCCAATGTGTTCCTGAATCCAAGGGCAAGAGAGTTTATTCTAGAAGGAGGCCAACCTGGGTGGGCTTAGTTTCTCCCTTTGGAGAATGGAATTGCCAAACAAACCTGCAACTCGAGCCTTTTCCGCCAGGGGGCGATGGCGCCCCACAAGAGGATTTGGGGTGCCGGGGCGCGGGGAGCTGCTCGGCTAGGATTCCCCCAAAGCAGCCCCCAACACACACACAGAGGACCCTGCGCAGGGAGCCCCTTCACTACCTCCCTCTCGTTTCTTCGTGGCAGGAAGTGCAGCGAAGGCCCTGCCACCTGCGGTTAACGTAGTGGGGAGCCTGTCAGCGGTAGTTGCCGCCGGGACACGTTGCCCTCGGTTCTACATCATTTCCAAGTTTTGATTTTCCTTTTTTAATTTAACTTAATTTAATTTAATTTAATTTAATTTAATTTAATTTAATTTAGTTTTATTTCATTTCATTTCATTTCATTTATTTTATTATTTTATTATTTATTCATGAGACACATTGAGAGAGAGGTAGAGACAGAGGCAGAGGGAGAAGCACGCTCTGTGGGGGGCCTCATGTGGGACTCGATGCCAGGACCCCGGGATCATGCCCTGAGCCACCCAGGTGCGCCCCCCCCCCATTTTGATTTCTCCTCGATTCCCCAATAGAACTTTCAGATCCTGGATTGGAAGCTTCCCGGCTCCCAGAGTTGCGAGTTGGAACGTTCCACCTGTCCTCACTCCGACTCCGCGTCGTCCTCCTTCCAAACGCTCCAAGTTCAAATTCCAACTGCAATTCGAGTTCCCCGGGGGGGACTCCCCGAGAATCCGGCCCCAGCTCCACTCCCACAGCGTCCCCTAACCCTAACGTCGAGGTTCCTGGGCGCCTCCGAGGCATTGGAGTGGGGATGGAGACTACGGGGACCCCCGCCCCCGATTCCGCCGGAGGAACCCTGGGCGGGGGGCACGGAGGCGCCATCCGAAGGCCCTGGAAGCGGGGTGCGGCCGAGGGGCGCAGTGACCAGGCCGGCGTTCCCACCCGCCTCTAAACTTAGCCGCAGTGACGCGCGGCCCGGCGATCGCGGCGGGGCTGGGGACGCAGGGGGGCCGGAGCGGAGGGGGGCGGCTCGGCTCCGAGAGCCTCTATTTATAGCGCCCGGAGCCCGAAATAGCGCGGAGCCGAGCGGCCTGCATGACGCGGGAGCCGCCGGGGACTGACTCACCCGGCCCCGAGCGGCGGCCCCCGGATGGGGGGACAGTGGAGGCGCCCGGCCCCGACCCCGCGCCATCCCGGGCACCTCTTCTGTCCGGCCGTCCCAAGTCTCCACCCGTCGCTGGGGAGGGATATGCAGCAGAAGCGAGGATCTGCAGCGCGAGAGCCTGAGGTTAGATCAGAGGTGGGACTTCCGCCGAAGGGCCCAGAACCGAGGAACGAACTTTTTCTTTCTTTCTTTCTTTCTTTCTTTCTTTCTTTCTTTCTTTCTTTCTTTCTTTCTTTCTTTCTTTCTTTCTTTCTTTCTTTCTTTCTTTCTTTTCTTTTTTCTTTTCTTTTCTTTTTCTTTCTTTCTTTCTTTCCTTTTCTTTCTCTTTCCTTTCTTCCTTTCTTTCCTTCCTTCCTCTTTCCTTTCTTTTCTTTTCTCTTTCTTTTCCTTCCTTCCTTTCCTTCTTTCCTTCCTTTCTTTTTCTTTTTTCTCTTTTCTCTCTTTTGTTTCTTTCTTTCTTTCTTTTTCTTTCTTTCTCTCTTTCTTTTCTTTCTTTCTTCTTTCTTTCTTTCTTTTCTTTTCTTTCTTTCTTTCCTTCTTTCACATAAGTGCTACACCTGACTGGGGGCTTGAGCCCATAACCCTGCGATCCAGAGTCACCTGCTCTACCAGTCACTGAGCCAGCCAGGTGCCCTTCCAGGAACTAACTTTATATAAAAAGAGATTGGGAAGGAAGGAAGATTTAAGAACTAGAATATGCACACACACACACACACACACACACACACCTATTTCCCACCAGCGACAGGACCAAATCATCTTGTGGACAGAGAAACAATAACCTGGCCAGTCACCAGACCAGAGCTGTCCATCTCTCCAGGGCTCCTGGCATGCTCTTCCCACTGCCTAGCATGCCCTTCCCTATTTCCCCATTTATAAGAACTGGTGTCAAAAAAAAAAAAAAAAAGAACTGGTGTCCCTCAGAGACCCAGTGCTAAAGGCAGTCCCTCCCAAATGACAACTCTGTGACCCACAGGACTTGGAGCACCACAAAGGAGGGCCAGGCCCATCTCAGTCATCACTACGTCCCTAGCACTGCCCAGCACAAGACAGGCCTCTGGAGAAATTAACTACATGAATAAAAAATGTTGGCAATAAAATAAAATGACGTTGCCCAAATTATAATAGCAAGTGTTTATTATATGCTACAAGCCAGGCGTGAGTCGGAGAGTCATCTCCCCCGGGTCTCACTATAACCTTAGCAGGGAGAGGTGCTTTTACTATTTTAATGATTACTATCCCCACGTTAGAGATGAAGAAACCAGAGAATATCTGAGCTCAGACAGTATCTCAGCTCAAAGAATATAAGCTCATCTTGCTTGTAGTCAAAGCTGTCTCTTAAACCAGGCCCCTGGTCCCCAAAGATGTTCAGTTTCCCAGGATACTGTCTCTGGGCTCTGTCAAACCCGAAGCTAACGAATGATGCTCAAAGTGCAGTCCATGGAACCCTGGCCCATTCCCCAGTACTCTTTCAAGGAGTTCAAGAGGTTAAAATGTTTATAATAATATAAAGACACTTACTTGCCTTTTTCACGTTCACTGTCTCATGTGTGCAAGGTGCAGCCTGTATAATATCACAATACACTAGACACAGAAGCAGGTGTGAGGACAACACATAACTATCTTCCGGCGAGCCAGACATTAAAGTGATCTGCAAAAATTATAAAATGATGCCCCTCTTCTCATTAAATTTTTCTGGTTTGGGGATATATGGTTATTTTTAATCAAAAAATATATGATTTTGGGGATCCCTGGGTGGCTCAGTGGTTTGGAGCCTGCCTTTGGCCCAGGGCACGATCCTGGAGTCCCGGGATCGAATCCCACATCGGGCTCCTGGCATGGAGCCTGCTTCTCCCTCCTCCTGTGTCTCTGCCTCTCTCTCTGTCTATGCCTATCATAAATAATAAATAAATAAATATTTAAAATATATATATATGATTTTATGTTAACATGAAATTTTTTTAAAGATTTTATTTATTTATTCATGAAAGACACAGAGAGAGAGAGGCAAAGACACAGGCAGAGGGAGAAGTAGGCTCCATGCGGGGAGCCTGACATGGGACTCGATCCAGGGTCTCCAGGATCAGGCCCTGGGCTGAAGGTGGTACTAAACCGCTAAGCCACCTGGGCTGCCTGAAATTGTTTATTTTTAATGAATCAAATGTTTTTTAAATTTCTCAGTTTTGGGGGATCCCTGGGTGTCGCGGCGGTTTGGCGCCTGCCCTTGGCCCAGGGCGTGATCCTGGAGACCCGGGATCGAATCCCACGTCGGGCTCCCGGTGTATGGAGCCTGCTTCTCCCTCTGCCTGTGTCTCTGCCTCTCTCTCTCTCTCTCTCTCTGTGACTATCATAAATAAATTTTAAAAAATCTTTTTAAATAAAAAAAATAAATTTCTCAGTTTTGGGTGCCTGGGTGGCTCAGTGGTTGAGCGTCTGCCTTCAGCTCAGGTTGTGATCCTGGGATCCTGGGATTGGGTCCCACATCAGGCTCCCCACAGAGGGGCCTGCTTCTCCCTCTGCCTGTCTCTGCCTCTCTCATGAATAAATAAATTAATTTTTAAAAATTAGTTTTAATTTATAATGCAGTAAATTTTTTTTAAGATTTTATTTATTTATGATAGTCACACAGAGAGAGAGAGAGAGGGAGGCAGACACAGGCTCCATGCACCGAGAGCCCGATGCGGGATTCGATCCTGGGCTCCAGGATCGCGCCCTGGGCCAAAAGCAGGCACCAAACCGCTGTGCCACCCAGGGATCCCTAATGCAGTAAATATTGATAGATATAATCCACATTAAAAAAAACCTCTTTGCAAGAAAAAAAAGCCCAACTCTTTGGAGTCCTCAATAATTTTTAAGAGCATAAGGGGGCCGGAGACCAAAAGTTTACAAATCACTGAACTAATAATCATGTATACTTGGTAAGTATTATATAAAGGACATTCTTGTCCTTTATACATCATTTCCACTGAGGACAGGAGAGGTTTCTCTGTCAAAGTAGCATTTAAGAAGATACCTAAAGGGACACCTGGCTGACTCACTCAGTAGAGCATGTAACTCTTGATCTTGGGGTTGTGAGTTCAAGCCTACTTAAATACATACATATATGCATAAAAGAAGAGAATGGAACGATGATTGGGAATTGGCTAGGTGAAGGGAGGGAGAGCTTTCTTTTCTTCTTTAATTTATTTATTCATGATAGTCACAGAGAGAGAGAGAGGCAGAGACACAGGCAGAGGGAGAAGCAGACTCCATACACCGGGAGCCCGACGTGGGACTCGATCCCGGGTCTCCAGGATCGCGCCCTGGGCCAAAGGCAGGCGCCAAACCGCTGCGCCACCCAGGGATCCCAAGGGAGAGCTTTCAAGGTGGCGAAGCAGCTTATGCAAAGGCTGATAGGTAATTGCTAGGTGAGTTTATTTTTTATTTTTTTTAAGATTTTATTTATTTATTCATGAGAGACACAGAGAGAGAGGGGCAGAGACACATGCAGACAGAGAAGCAAGTTCCCCACAGGGGGATGTGGGACTCGTGCCGGGGACCCTGGAATCAGGCCCTGGGTCAAAGGCAGGTGCTCAACTGCTGAGCCACCCAGGTGTCCCAGTAGGTGGGTTTTAAGAAGGCCCATGTATCTGGAGCACAGGGAGCAAAGCGGAGAGTGGCAAGAAATAAGGCAGAGCAATTAAGGGACCAGATTCCTTGAAGGCTATATAGTAAGTATTTTAGATGTTATTTTGAGTGGAGAATGAACTATAGGGGAGCAAAGATGGAAGCAGGAAGGCCCATGAAAAAGGGACTGCCATTGTCAGATGGTAACCTGGACTAGGGTGATGGAAAGTCAAGAGCAAAGCTTAGGTTTGAGGGCAGTAACACGAACCACAATTGCAGACTGGGGAAGAAAGTTGAGAATTCCGGCTGAGCCTTCTCAGGTTGTTGAAACCTCTAAGACATCCTGGGGGGAAAGGTCAAATAAATAGAAGGGAGTTCCAGGCTCAAGATTAAAATATGGGGTGCTTCCGTGGCCCAGTCATTTAAGTGTCTGCCTTCGGCTGAGATCAGGATCCCGGGGTCCTGGGATCCAGCCCCTCATCAGGCTTCCTGCTCAGTGGGGAATCTGCTTCTCCCCCTTCCTCTGCCTGCTGCTCCTCCTGCTTCTTCTCTCTCTTTGCCAAATGAATAAATAAAATCTAAAAAAAAAAAAAAAAAAGATTAAAAGCTAAAACTATTTTAGTATGAGAATTTGGCCAGTTTGCCTGTTAGAAGGCCAACCACCAAATATTTGTGTGAACGGAATTTTATCTATTATTAAAAATACAAAGATAGTTGGAGATCTTTTTTTAAAAAAAAATATTTTTAAGTAAGCTCTCCCAGGGTGGGGCTCAGACCCAAGATCAAGAGTCACATATTCTTCTGTCTGAGCCAGCCAGGTGCCCCAATAGTTGCAGGTCTTTAACCAACAATGTCTAGTAGCAGTAATCAACTAGAAATTATAATAAAAATAAGGAGTTAGCAAACTAGAAAAATACCAACTGCATGTACACTGGTGACTCTCAGATTTTTTATTATTATTATTTATTTGAGAGACAGAGAGTGTGGGTGGGGGTAAGAGCAGAGGGAGAGGGACAAGCAGACATGGGACTCGATCCCAGCACCCTGAGACCATGACCTAAGTCAAAACCAAGAGTTGGATGCTCACACAAATATTTGGTGGTTGGCCTTCTAACAGGCAAACTGGCCAAATTCTCATACTAAAATAGTTTGTTGATTCTTTAAGTTTTTCCTTGAAAATGATCCACATGGGGCAGCTCGGGTGGCACAGCAGTTTAGCACCGCCTTCAACCTGGGGCGAGATCCTGGAGGCCCTGGGATCAAGTCCCACGTCGGGCTTTCTCTGCCTCTCTTTCTCTCTGTGTCTCTCATGAATAAATGAATAAAGAATCTTTAAAAAAGAAAAGAAAATTATCCAAATGGCAGTTTTCTCTTTTGCCTTCTGATCTTTACACCTCGTTTATTTTTCTTGTCTTATACGGCATTTGCAAAGACTTCCAGGACTGTGACAAATGGCAAAGTTGATCGATTCTCATGCACTGCACATTACAACCCTCGAATATGACTCATCTCATTATCTCCATTCTACAGAGGGAGAAAGTGAGGCACAGAGAAGGTAGTCTCTTACCCAAGGCCACACAGCAAGGAATCAGTCAAACTTGGATTACAACCAAAGCTTGTGTTCTCAACCACTGCCTTAAAAGAAAACTCAATAAGCATATTTTTTTCAACAGGCAAAATACTCTGCAAATTTCCACAGGGATCTCTGAATTTTGGATGAGGAGCTGGGGACTTGCGGTCTGGTTCTGGCTCCGCCCCCTTGCCTAGACTCAGTTTCCTCTGGTGATGGAGGGTTGGAAAAGATGGTATCTGAAAGCCACAGAAACTCTGCCTTCGGAGTGGAGGAGACAGGCCCCCAAATAGATCATGTTCATTTCCTGTGGCTGCCTAACAAAGTACCACAAACTTGGAGGCTTAAAGCAACAGTTTACTCTCTCACTGTTCTGGAGGCCGGAAATCCTAAATCCAGGTGTCTGGCAGCAGGGCCACAGTCCCCACCCCCCATGCCCCTGAAGGTTCTGGGGAGATCCTTCCTTGACCCTTGCAGCTTCTGGTGGCTCCAGGCACTCTTGGGCTTGTGGCCGGATCACTCCAGTCTCTGTGTTCCTCTTCACAAAGATTCTCCTCTACCGTGCGAGTCCCATCGCCCTCTGCCTTTCTCTTCTAAGGACACTTTGCCGCTGGGTTTAGGGGCTGCTTGGATAATCCAAAATGATCTCACCTCGAGATCCTCCCCTTAATTACATCTGCAAAGACCGTTTGTCCAAATCAGCTCACCTCCACAGGGCTCAGGTGGACATATCTTGGGTGGGGAGGGGTACATCATTCAACCCATGACACAGATCAAACGGGAAAACCCATAACAGGGAAATGAATATGTGGCAGTTAAACTGGGAGATGTCCAAAACTTCGTGATTGCACATGCCTATTCCAGCGTGGAATGGTGGAGACCCTCCCTTGAGAACCCAAGTGACCTGAATGTCACTGTTAGAGGCTGCGTGTGTTCTGCCTACTTACTCCTGGACATCCTCAACTCTGAGGCTGGGAAGTCTTTCCATGTTTTAAATTAATTTATTTATTCATGAGAGACAGAGAGAGAGAGAGAGAGAGAGAGAGAGAGGCAGAGGGAGAAGCAGGCTCCATGCAGGGAGCCCGATGTGGGACTTGATCCCATAACCCCAGGATCACACCCTGAGCAGAAAGCAGACAGACGTTCAACCACTGAGCCACTCAGGTGTCACCAGAGGATGGGAAGTTTTGAAGGGAGCTTTTCTTCAACTGTTTTAAAGATTTTATTTATTTGAATGAGAGAGAGAGAGAGAGAGAAAGGAAGGGGAGGGGAGGGGAAGGGAGAAACAGAGGAAGGACAAGCAGACTCTGTGCTAAGAGCGGGCTAGATGTCAGGACCCTGAGATCATGACCTGAGCCGGGCTAGATGTCAGGACCCTGAGATCATGACCTGAGCCGAAACCAAGAGTTGAACGCTTAACCGCTTAACCGACTAAGCCACCCAGGCTCCCCCCCTTCTTCAACTGTTAATGTGGGGTCAAGGGACCTTCTCTTACACAAAAGCAGCAAACAATAGTAAAAAGCAACACTCACACAGCACTTAATTATGCCAGGCCCTGGTCTAAACGTTTAAAATCTATTAACTCACTTAATCCACACAAAATCCCAAAATCCCTTTGAGGTCCTTTTATAGAAGAATAAACTGAGGTGCCAGGAGGTTGCAATTACAGGTTGCAAGTTACAGAGCTAATACTGGAACACTGCAGTCTGGGTGCAGAGTCTGGGGGCTTGACTGTAACCTAAGATAAACCGTCACATGCTAAATCTGGACTTTGAGGGGACTCCTGGTGAGCTCAGCTGGTTAAGTGGCTGGCTCTTGATTTCAGCTCAGGTCATGATCTCAGGGTCCTGGGATCGAGCCCCACATGGGGCTCCCTTTCTCTCTGTCCCTCCCCCTGATGCGCTCTCTCTCTCTCTCTCAGATAAATAAATAAATCTTAAAAAAAAAAAATCTGGACTTTGAGGAAACCACACTCCTAGATCTGTGCTCAGAAAATTGTCCAGCTATGCTGTCAGATAGGGCAGCCACTGGCTGCATGGCGTTCTTGAGTGCTTGAAACATGGTTGGTCCAAAAGACAGGGCAGCCAGAAAAAGAAATGTAAAATATTTCATTAAAAATTGCTGATTTGGGACGCCTGGATGGCTCAGCGGTTGAGCCTCTGGCTCAGGGTGTGATCCCGAAGTCCAGGGATCAAGTTCCACATAGGACTCCTCACGGGGATCCTACTTCTCCCTTTGCCTGTGTCCCTGCCTCTCTCTCTGTGTCTCTCATGAATTAAATAAATAAATAAAATCTTTTTTTTTTTTTTAATTCATGAGAGACACACAGAGAGGCAGAGACACAGGCAAAGGGAGAAGCAGGCTCCCTGCAGGAAGCCTGATGCAGGACTCCATCCCCGGACTCAGGAATCACACCCTGAGCCAGAGGCAGATGCTCAACCACTGAGCCATCCAGGTGTCCCAAAAGTTCCTGGTTTTGAAGGATGCCTGGGTAGCTCATTCAGAAGAACATGTGATTCTTGATCTCAGGGTTAAGAGTTCAGGCCCCGTGCTGGATGTAGGGACTACTAAAAAAGATAGACTTAAAAATATGCTGATGATATTGAGCACATGATGATGTATTTTGCAGCTCTCTGCTTAAATAATATACATGAACAAAATTATTTTCACCTGTTTCTTTTTACTTTTTCTAGGGTGGCTACTAGAACATTTAAACTTACACAGGTGGCTTGCATCGTATTTTTCACGGGCAGCTGTGGTCCACGGAATTTGCCATTAGCATGTTCTCCATCTGGGAGGACATTGGGTGCTGAGGTACCATTTGTTCTGGGGCCACTGAACCTTGAGATTTCTTCCCATGTGCTACAACAATCCGTCCCAGAAGCACAGTCAAGTAGAGTGACTGATAGGTCAAAATGTGGCCCCTAAAGGAATTTCTAAAATCCTTTCCACCACCATGCCCAGATTGAGAGGCCACAGTACCACACAGGATTTTGTGGTCACTCTATATATAGAGTTTATTTTTTTTAAAGACTTATTTATTTATTTATTTATTTACTTATTATTTTAGAGAGAGGGAGGGGGAGGGAGAAGCAGGCTCCTAGCTGAGCAGAGAGCCTGATGCGGGGCTGGATTCCAGGACCCTGGGATCATGACCAGCTGAAGGCAGATGCTTAACCCACTGAGCCACCCAAGCATCCCTAGAGTTTATTTTTCATTCATATAAGTGTGTGCCTCTACGGAGAATGCTATAAAACAAAAACTTAAAAAACTGAGATACATGATCGACAACTGGACAACCCAGGCTGCCTCAAGGTCCAGAGGTCAACTACAGACTCTGTCCCTTTCCTGGCTGTGATTCTTTCGGTAAGTCACTTGTTCTCACTGGGGCTCAGTGCCTTCATCCAGAAACTGGGAATGTTGGTTCCTGGCCCCAAGGGTTATTGGGGGGAACTCTATGAGGTAGAATGTGCAAAGTGCCCAGCACACTGCCTAGCAGAAAATAATCTACACTGACCAGGTTTCTTAGGCAGGGAGCGGGGGAAGTGGGGGTTTAAGTAGAGGGATTCCATGCTAGGTTCTGAGCAGAGGGGATGGCTGAAATGGACCTTGAAGGATGGAGAAAAATTCACTAGGTGGAGAAGCATGGGGAAGGTATCCTGGCAGAAGGAACCAAAGTTCAAGTTCAGGTAGCATGCCAAAGCACAATATGATCAGGAAAAGGCAAGGGGGGATCCCTGGGTGGCGCAGCGGTTTGGCGCCTGCCTTTGGCCCAGGGCGTGATCCTGGAGACCCGGGATCGAATCCCACGTCAGGCTCCCGGTGCATGGAGCCTGCTTCTCCCTCTGCCTGTGTCTCTGTCTCTCTCTCTCTCTGTGTGTGACTATCATTCATAAATAAATAAATAAATAAATAACCAGTTTTAAAAAAAAAAAAAAGAAAAGAAAAGGCAAGGGGGTTCAGGTATGATTTGAGGGCAAAATGAAAGTGTGCTGGGGCAAAGGGGGGGCAAGAGATGAGGTTGAAGAAGCAGCATCATTCAGGCCACAGAGGGTCTCGTAGGTGATAGGACTGGAGCACTGAGGAACCATAGTAGGCTCTGAGCAGGAGAAAGACCTGACAGGAGCAAGTCTGTGTTTTTGCCAGATCCTTCTGGATGGGAGGTAGGTAGTACTGGGGCAGGAAAACAGAGGAGTGGAGGGCAGGATGAAGTGGGGATAGGGGATCAAGTTGGAAGGGGGAAGAGCCAGAACATATGAAATCTTGGGGCGCCTGGGTGGCTCAGTTGGTTAAGCATCCGATTCTTGATTGGCTCAGGTCATGATCTCAGAGTCCTGGGATCGAGCCTCACATCAGGCTCCCTGCTCAGCGAGGAGTCTGCTTCTGCCTCTGGCTCTGCCTCTCACCCCTTCTCATGCTCGCTCTGTTTTCTCTCTCAATAATTATAATAAATAAATAAATATAATATATATATATAATAATAAATAAAATATTTTTTTTTAAAAAAAGAACATATGAAATCTTTAAAAGATAGAATGAAGAGGAGGGACAAGCTATGGGGGAAAAGAGAAAGAAGGCATCCAGGATGAGGCCAGGCCTCTGGTCCAGGAGACAGGGTCAGTGATGGGCCTATGCCTGAGCTGGGGACCCTGGAGGAGGAGGCACAGGAAGGAAGCTATTGAGGTCAGGGTGAAATCCTGTGGGACATCCAGGAGGCAACATCCAAGAGCTGCCCAGACAGTTGAGTCTAAAGGGCAGAAGAGTTGGCCAGGCTGAGACCAGGAGGCTGTCAGAGTTCAGACAGGGCTGAAATCCTGACAGTGGGAGGTGGAGGGTGCAGCAGGGTAATCTCACATCGGGCAACCATGACTGTGGGAAGTGGCCCTGCCCAGCACAGCAGCCTTGGCCCCCAGGTTCTCATGTCTGTCTACACCTGGGGACATGGAGATGGGTAAGCCCAGAGCCCCACAGGAGAGCCTGATCAGTGGAAGAGCCCAGATGCACACAAGCAGTCCATGCCTACACAGGGGGAAGTGTATGATGAACATGGGCTCCAGGAAGTACAGAGATCCATTCCTAAGGACTAGGGACAGGGCAAGTGTCAGGACCAGTTCCTAGAAGGGGCTTGGAAACGGAAAGGGAATTAATTAGAAGTCTCTCAGCTTCAAGTGCAAACACATTTAGGGGAATGTATTGTCTCACATTAAAAAAATTATAATAATGGGATACCTGGGTGACTCAGTGGATAAGCGTCTACCTTGGGCTCAGGTCCTGGGATCAAGTCCTGCATCAGGCTCCCTATAGGGAGCCTGCTTTTGTCTCTGCCTGTGTCTCAGCCTCTCTCTGTGTGTCCCTCATGGATAAATAAATAAAATCTTTACAATAATAATAATAATAATAATAATAATAATAATAAGTAAAGGTCAAGGGTAATACCACCTTCAGTCACCGCTTGATCCAGGAGCTCAAATATGACATGAAATCACTATCCAATCTCTAGGTTCCATTTTTCTCTGATTTTTTTTCTCCTCCAGAGGACTTTCTTTGAGGTAGTGAAGATGGCCCCAGCAGCTTAGAGCTTACATCCCACCCTCTTAGTGACCTCAAAGGGAAGAAAGGTCTCCTGCCCTGTGGTTCCATCACTCACAAACTGGATTGGGCCACATGTCCACCCTTGAAACAAGCACTTTCATCAGAAGGCAGAACTGGAATGCTCTGACTGGCTGATCCTGGATCATGTTCCCTTCCCGGGAAAGGAAGAGTGGGGTGAGATATACAGGTGAACTGAAATTTAGGCAGGGGTGGTTTCCCAAAGGACAAGGAGAATGCAGAAGGCTGGCAAAGCTACAGATGTCCATGAGGCTCAGAGAAATGGGAGGCGGGGAAACAGCTTCCTCATTTGTTAACGAGGCATGGGAATAGTACCTTATCTCCTAGGTCTAGAGAGAGGATTCAGAGAAATAATGCAGGTGAGGCATTTAGCAGACTTCTGCGAAAAAGAGCTAAGTGGCGAATAAATGGCACCTTTTTTTTTTTTTTTTTTTTTTAAGATTTTAAGTAATCTCTACTCCCAATATGGGGCTCGAACTTATATCCTGAGATCAAGAGTCACACACTTCCATGCAGGGAGCCAACCAGGTGCCTCTGCAGCTATTATTTTTAAAATACTTCTTTCTGCCTCTCTCTCTGTGTCTCTCATGAATAAATAAATAAAAATTTAAATTTAAAAATTAAATTAATTAATTAAATTTAATTTTAATTTTATTTTATTTATGACAGTCACACACACAGAGAGAGAGAGAGGCAGAGACACAGGCAGAGGGAGAAGCAGGCTCCATGCACCGGGAGCCCGACGTGGGACTCGATCCTGGGTCTCCAGGGTCACGCCCTGGGCCAAAGGCAGGCGCCAAACTGCTGCGCCACCCAGGGATCCCTAATTTTAATTTTAATTTTAATTTAAAAATTATAATAATGGGATCCCTGGGTGGTTCAGTGGTTGAGAGCATCTACCTTCATTTCAGGTCATGATCCCTGGGTCATGGGATCAAGTCCCGCATCTGGCTCCTGGATGGAGCCTGCTTCTCCCTCTGCCTGTGTCTCTGCCTCTCTCTCTCTGTCTCTCATGAATAAACAAATAAAATATTTTTAAAAATAAATAAAATAGTAATCAATACTGCCACTGCTGAGGATAAACAGAATCTGTATGCTGGGAGGTCATGAGTTCCCAGGCACAGGATGTGACCTAAAATTGAACAAGCACACACTGGAAGCTCATACAGTCTACCTCCTGCAAGCTCAGTGCCCAACTGGTTTCTTTCCAGGCTTCTGTCACCAGATCTGTGAAATGGGAAGAGAGTTTGAATTAAAACACAAGGCTGTTTTAGATGCCTCTTCTCATCAGATTGCAGCCAGCTCACCTTCTCAGAGAAAAGCCTTTCCTGACTCCTCTTGCCAAAATATCCTCGTTCATTCATTCATTTATTCATTCATTCATTCAAGTGATCTCTACACCCAGCATGGGCCTCAAACTCACTACTCCCAGGTCAAGCCAGCCAGGTGCCCCGTCCCCCTTTATTTTAACAAATCATTGCATTTTACTTTTCTTATAGCACTTAATCACAATCTGAAAGCATCTTATTTACTTTCTGCCTCCCCATTAGAACGTCAGTCCCATGGGAGGCCTGCTCAGGGCATGATCCCACCCCGGGGGTAGAGTCCCGCATCGGGCTCCCTGCATGGAGCCTGCTTCTCCTCCTGCCTGTGTCTCTGCTCCTCTGTGTGTGTGTGTGTCTCTCGTGAATAAATAAATAAAATATTTTTAATAAAATATTTTTTTAAAAAAAGAACGTAGCCTCAAGAGGGCAGGAATCGGGAATCCCTATCTTGTTCACCGCTCTGCCCCGGTCACCTGCCCCCAGTGCCTGGCACACAGGCGGCCGTTGATAAATATTCCTTGAACACGAGATAAACATCACTTCTGCGAGGCAGTAAGCTCCCCCGTCGGCAGAGGCATCCAGGCTGAAGCAGAGGGATCGCACCTCGCAATTCACGCTGCAGGGCCCCTCTCCGGCCTCAGTGTCCTCCTTAGTGAAGCGGTCCGCGGGCAGGTGGCCCCAGGCCCCCTTCCTGCCTGCGATCCCCGCGGCGGCCACCAGGGGGCGCGGCGCCCCTGCCCACAGCCCGCCCGCGGCCGCCGAGCCCCGGTGGACGCGTCCCGACGTCCCTGGAATGTTCTGCGCCCCGGGCGAGCGGAACCCGGGAGGCTGGAGCGGATGCGAGGCGTCCGAGGCCGGCGGGCCGCGCTCCTCGCCGCGCAGGGGGGCGGGCGGGCGGGAGGTGACTCAGGCGCGCGCCCCCGGCCCCCGGTTCTGGCGCGGGGGCGCGCACGGCCTCGGGAACCCGCGCGGCGCCGCGTCCATTTTTACCCGAGCGCCGCTAAAAATAGTCGCCGCGCTCGGAGCCGAGCCCGAAATAGCGGCCCCCAGATAAGGCAGGACGACTCAGCGCTTCCGGGGAGCGGAAGGGGAGGCAGCGGGGGGCGGAGGATGGAGCCGGCTCCGCGGGGCCCCCCTGCCCGGGCCACCGCGCTGCCCCCGACGGCCCCGCGCCCGTCACCAGCCTGGCTTCACCCTGCCCGCGGCCCCCCGCCATCCAGCGGCCCTTCCAGCCCTCGTCCCCGAGCGCCGGGCTCCGCTCCCCCGCCCCGCCCCGCCCCCGCGTCCCCAGCGGGCACTCGGCCCTCCACCTACCGGTCCCTGAGCCCTGGCCCCGCTCCCCCCCCCACCGCCCCGACCTCAGGCCTTCCTGACTCTGCCTCTGCGCCCCCCGTCCAGTTCTCCGCCCAACTTCTAATGGGCAGGGGTGGTTGTGGGGAGAGGGGAGGGGGTGGGGAGACCACAGGAAGTCGACCAGCTGAGGGCTGGGGTGCGGCACCTTGACTTCTTGGTTTGCTTCTACAGTGGACCCGGTAGGTTTATGTCTGGGTCGGTGCCAGTTTCCTCCCCTATGTCCAGCCTTAGGATTCAGGCTGGGGCGAGACAGGAGGTCTTCCGGTCACCAATGTTGGGGGTCTCCGAGCCGGCAGCCCAGCCCTCTGTGCACAGCCCTGCGCTCAGTGTTGTTCCCAGCAATCCTAAGCCCAACACAGTTCTTTGCTCCCTTGCAAGTCTGTGATTGGACACAACAGCTCCAGGCCTGGGAATGGGCATTGATTGAAACAGCCAGAACCCTGCCTTTTCTGGGCCCAAGTGACCCCTTTGCACTTGGATCCACTAAGGCACCTTCCCATTCTGATATCCTGTGGCTTTCAGTGCTTAGTCCAAGAATCAGCTTCAAGGAATCTTACATTGCATTTTCTAAAGGTCCAAAGGCAACACCTACATCTTCTAGTGTCTGAAACATCACAGGACAGACAGACTGCCCTGTTCTTTTGTGGCCCCAGAAAGCAGGATGTAGTAGACAGATGTTGATTCAGGTAGAACTGCCTGGCTATGGATGGAAGGCCTCAGGTGGTGGTAAGGTCCCTGTCCCTAGAGGACACCAAACTTCAGCCAGATGCCCACTTGTTTTGTTGTCTGGATGGCTGGGGAACCTCACTACCAGGCAAATGGACTGAACTGGAAGGTCTAAGGCATGAAGAATCATGTATTTGGGATCAAGGAATGAAGAAGCTGGAAAGGTCTGCCAGGACCAGATCAGACTGGGTCTTGTGGGCCATGCTGAGGAGCTCAGACTACTCCCCCAGGGGCACTGGGGAGTCACAGCAGGTTCTGAGCAGGGGAGAGACAAGGACAGATTTATGCTTTAGATCTTTCCAGCCTTATGGAGGTAGACTGAGGAGGGGCAGAGGAGGACAGGGCAGATAGGAGAGACGGGAGGCAGGGAGGACCAGACTTGGTGGCCAAGAGGCTGTGGACGGAGGGGAGCCACTGGGATGAGGCCCAGGTTCCTGCCAAGGTATCAGGGTGGGTGGTGGGATCCCCCTGAGATGAGGCCTAGGAGGAGGAAGGAGCAGATGTGGCTGGAGGATACCCAGATAAATTCCAAAACCAGTCCAAAGATGGTAAATTTTAAATAATATGGTATTTTTTAATTTTTGGAAAATATATTGGTTATACCTTGAAAAAGTTTATGTCGTTCCTCCCTCTGATCCCTACTTCTCACTGTTAACTATTTCTTGTGTATGTTGGCCAATAGGATTCAAAGAGCTTTCACCATGTTCTTCCTGGCCGGTCCTAAACCCCTGCCCAGGAGTGGTGACCTCGCTCAAATCACCACTCAGCGTGTGGGCTAGGCACCAGTGCTGTGCCCATCTTAGAGAAGTGAAAACTAAGGCCTGGAGAGGTGCATGGAAGTCCTTTCACCTGCCTGGCTCTGACGGCTTTTCAAAATTGAAGGCTTGGGAGCTGATGAAATCAGAGAGGGAAGGTCCATAAGGCTAGAGTCTAGACCCATGGGGAACAGCACCAAGGAGGGGGAGCAGGAGGGGGAGGGGAGAGAGCACAGTGATGGGGTCAAGGAAGGCTGCCTGGAGGAGAAGTGAGAGTAGTCAGAAAGGTGGCTTCCAGAGCCTTCTGATGAAGAGTTTGAATGGAATGAAATCACTTCCTTGGGGGGAGGCGGCTGAGTTATCACTGACAGCAGGGCAGCACCCCTCCTCAGGCCCGCAGGACCCCAGAGGTGTTTATAGGAGATTGGGGCTGCTTGATGACATTTCAGGGACACAGTGATAGCACAGCGGGCTGTTATGACGTCTGAGTGATTCGCCAACTGCCTATTACAACCAGCATCTCTAGTCATGCCCTGTGGGGGGGGGGGGAGGATGAGGATAGGAGGAAGTGACAGGCCATGGGTGGGAGTGGGGGCGACAGGGAGGCAGTCGTGCAAAGACCAGGGACTCAGGATGTATTCTGTCCTTTGCCCTGGGGAAGGGTGGCCCAGAGGTGGGATGTGAGGACCCATCTTTTGGGGGCTGTTTCTAGTGAAGGACGTCTGGCTTCAAGGAGCTGGGGCTGGGGTGGAATTGGTCTGGGCTCAGAATCAGGGGTCAGCCCGAGGCTGCTGGGATCAGGGACTAATGCTTTGTTCACTGCTGTGTCCCCATCACCTAGGACATTGCCCCCTCAATACATCTTTGTTGAATGACAGCATCAAACGAAAGGGGTCAGCGTTCTCCGGGACTCAGTTTACCCTCTTGCCTAAAAGCTGTGGCCAGCAGACCCCCTCAGCCAAAGGCGCCCGTAGCAATACCCCTCCCCACTGAAGGTCTCGGACCCCAGCCGTTGCTTCTCCAGTGGGGCCGAGGGGTGACCAGGAAAACAAGTCCGCGCCTCCGGTGGCCTCCGCCCACATATGATGTAACAAGCGGCTAGGGGATCCCGACCCTTTTCCCTCCCTTGGGATGGGGCGTGGAGAGGAACCGGGAGTCCCGACTCTGGCCCCTCCTCCAGGCCTGGCGGTGTTACACAACCCGACGTCGCGTCCCCAAGGATGTCGCCGGACGTCCTGACCGGTCCGGGGACAATGGGCGGAGAGTGCCCCTCCTGCCAGGAGCCCAAGTGGCAGGGGTGCCCCCTCCTCTATTCACCCTTGTTTCCGGCCCCTTTCATCCTCCTCCTTCTCCCCGGGGATCCTTAACTCCCCCAAACTCTCTACCCTCGATTCTCGCACCCCCTATAACTCGGCTTTTTTGCACGACCTACCACATATTTACACTCCGCCTCCTCCCAGCTCCCAGCCCTCACTCCGGCCACTGTGCTTCTCGAAACTTCCATTCTCCCGTGGCTGCCCTCATTCACCCATCCCAGGGCCCCTCTTCCGGCTCCCTCAAACCCCTCCACCCTCCTACCCCGGCCGCCCAATCTTCTCCCTTGGCCCATCCCCCACCGTGATCTCAGTCTTCCCCAAACCCCCCTCCACGTCCCTAAACCGACCCCCTACTCCTCTCTCTTGTCCCTGATCTCGGTCCCAAGTCTCCTCTGGTCTTCTCAAAACTACCAGGATATCCCAAGCTCCTGTCCCCCCTCCCCCATCGCGTCCTCCCCCCCAGCCGCCCCTCCCTCCCGCCGCTCCCCGCCCCCAGGCCCCGCCGGCCCGCGCCCCTCCCCGGCCGCTCCCACGCCCGGCGCGGGTTCCCAGGCCGCCCCCCCGCGGTGGCCCAGAGACCCAGTTTGCGGCCGCAAAACATTGGTCTCCGGGCAACAGGCCCCGCCCTCCCGGGGCGGCCCGAGCGAGCGAGCCGGGCCGGGCCGGGGCCGGGGGGCGGCGAGGCTGCGGGGCCGGGACTGGAGTCCGGATCCCTCGCCCCTGGACGCCTGCGGGGCGCAGAGACCCGGAGCCGGGAGCCAGCAACGCGGAACTTGTAGATTCGGGGCCCCGGGGCAAGAAGCTTACGGGGAAATTCCTGGAGGCCGAAGCCACAGGGAGCTGTCTGGGACGCTGGGCCACGCGAGTCAAAGCGAGCAAGGACGGGGGGGGGGGGGGGGGGGCAAATAAAAACCGAGATAGCGAGGTGAACACGGACAACACAACCCCAGGCCCGCAGGGACGTCTCCGAAGGCTGGATAATCTACCTCTGATCTCAGGGCCTTTGCACTTTGTCACAGGGACTTCCCCTCTCTGAGTCTCAGTTTCCGCGTCGGTAAAATGGGTAGCGCGCTTAGCATGTGGGGCTGTTGTGATGATTCAGTTAATTCGCCGACTTAGAGCTCGGAGCACAGTTCTGGCACATACCGTACATTCATTCGTGCAACAGATATGCATCGAGCACCTATGATTTGCTAGGTCTACGACCTGACTAGGACAAAGGTCTCTGCTCTCCTGGGAGCTCTAGCTTTGGGAGTGGGGAGGGAGGTGGTGAACGATGCATAAACATAAATAAACAAGGTATGCAGCCACTGGAAAGTACTGAGCGCTGGGGAAGTGCGGAGAAAGGGAGGGTTGGACGTGTCATCTTAAATAGAGTATCAGGGAAGGCTTATAGGAGGAGGTGGTGTCTGAGCAAAGACCAGAGGTGAGTGATGGGGATGCCGTGCAGGAATCCCACCTAAGAGTATCTCATCTTGCCAGCAGCAAGTGCAAAGGCCTTTAGGTGGGAACATGTCTGGAGTCTTGGAGGAACAGGGAGTCCGGTGTGAGTGCCTGGAACACAGAGAACAAGGGGAGGGGAGTGGCAGAGACAAGGGAGAGGGAGTAAGGTCAGATTGTGCAGGACTTTATGGGCCATGGGGAGGCCTTTGACTTTTACTCTGAGTGAGTCAGGAGTCACGGGAGGGTTTTGAGCAAAAGAGGGGCACGAACTGATGTTGATTTGAGCAGCATCTCTGGGTCTGTATGTAGGGAATGGATTTTGAGAGGCAAAGGTGGAGGTAGGGAGACCAGGGAAGAGCCCCAGGCCAGGTGTTTTGCATAACAGGTGATGGTGACTCGGACTAGGGGCAGCAGGGGTCCCATTCTGGAAGTGTTTGAACTGAGAGCTACAAAACTTGCTGACAAGCACATTCATGGCAAGCCCTCAATAGATGGCAGTAGTTACCATTATGTTAGGTGGTGCTCACAGCATCTCCATAGAAGTCATATCACACACACACATACACACACACCGTTTCACAGATGCAGGAACTGAGCCCCAAAAAGGTCACTCAACTTGCCTAAGGACTCACAGCTCGGTCAGGCTCCAAAGATGCTATGGTTCTACTTCTCTGTCAAGGTGGCTGTTGTCAAATTCACAACACCCTCAGTGCCCGGAGCTACACTCAAACTCCTCTCTGTGAGCCCCAGGGCTCCTGGAGCAAGATCCTCCTTGGCCATACCCAGTAGGCAAAGCGGTGGCCCAACAGGAGAATGCCAACTGACTGGTGTTCAGGTTGTTAGCCAGTCACCCATGCTGGCCGGGGACACTTGCTCAGAGGCAGGCAGGTACACGCAGAGAGGGTCCGCCCAGAACCTCCCAGCCCAGCATCTGCCTCCCACGCTTAATCCCAGCGCTGGTCCTGGCACACCCCAGCGCTGCCTGCAGCGACCTGCTAAACTGTCACCAGCTCGCACGCAGACAGGGACGTGGCCCTCCACCGGGGAGGTGCATTTGTAGGCATTGTGCAGAAAACATTGAATTTCTGTGTCTTTCTATCCCTCAATGTTCCTCTATTTTTTTCTTCCTCTCTTTTTGACTCCAAGTCTCTATCTTGCTGTCTGCTCGGACCCCCACTGCCACTCCCACTCCCTTCTCTTATTTGAATCTCCACACTCTGATCTTCTACCTACAGTGAAAATCACTCTTGTCCCTGGCCATCAGTCTCCATAGAACCTCACCCATTATGTGGCATCAGAACCTGGCGCTGGAACAAGTATGTGGAGGCCCTAGGTCAGCGGTTCTGGCTAGCTGATCCGAAGCACCCCAGGTGGTGGTGGGGAGGGTCTCACATGTTCTAATCCCTGCCACCTCTTTCTCTGAGATTCTGACCCACAGCTTCTGGGTAGGGGACTGGAGAAATCCACCTTTAAAAAGCTCCCTAGGTGACTGGGACCCCTGTTGGCCTGCATTAGTTACTCCTTCTAGTTTTGCACGTGGGGAAGAACAGAAGTTCAGAGAGCAGAGGCCCCATCCCAACATCATACAGTAGTCACTGTGAGGGACTCCGAGCTTTCCAGAATCAGTGGAATCCCCTTGGTAGTTAAATAATAAAATCAAAAAAGACTCAGACAAAAAAAAAAAAAAGACTCAGACAGAAAGAGAGACCCAGAAATGAATGGAGACTCAGGATATAGAGACTTAGGAAAAGAGGGAGTACCAGGGGTAGGCAGAGCCTCAGAAAGGAACTTAGGGGAACAGAGACAGGGACAGAGATACACAGAGATATTGAGACAGAGACAGAGAAGTAGGGGTCAGAAAGACACAGAGAGAGATACACACATTAAGAGGCAGGACCAAGCCATTTAGGGGGACAGAGATACCCCAAGAGGGAACATTTTCTTTTCAATGAGACAGTATACACATGGCCCATGTTTTACAGGCCTTCCTTCCTAGAAGCAGCCTGTGCCATAGTTTGGCAATTGCAAGCTTACCAAGCCAGGTCTCCTCCCCAGGCCCGGTATGTAGGATGCACATTAAATGCATTTATATAACCTGCCCTCTGTGCAGAATCTAGGAGCTTTACATAACATAGCCCTGTGAGTCATGCTGCAGACATGGGGCACTGACCCGACACACCCAACAAGAGGGGACCCCCTCACCCAGGACCATTATCTGTAAGTGACTCTGCGAGATGTGAGGGATCACACGTTTCGCTGAAGAGGAAGCAGAGGGCCAGGGGAGGGCAAGGCACTTGCTCTGGGTCACACAGCCAGGATCCAGCAGGACGGGAATTCCAGCCATATCTGCCTGATTCCATAGCCTTTGCATCACAAGGCACCGAGAAAGACAATGACTGTCAATACCCTCTGATGTGCTTTCCAGAGGATAAGAAATACAGACACTAATAATAATAATACACACACACACACACACACACCATGTATTGAGTGCACTGTGCTGTAGTGAGTACTTTACAAACACCATCTCATTTATTCCAAAACCCAGTGAGGTAAGGACAGAACCCAGTTATTAAATAACATAATTATACCCGTTATGTACAGAGCACTTACTATGTGCTAGGTGCTTAACAGGACTTCATAGAGTCACAGTTCTGGAGGTGAGTGATGTTATCACCCCCATTTCAGGAAGGAAAGAGGGTCGGAGAAAGGAAGTTACAGGCCAAGGTCATAGAAGGGATATTTGAACCCAGGTCGGTCTGGCTGGTTATCGCTGCCACCCATTCCCCGAGACGTGCCCGCAGTACACCGGTGCACACGTGCAATCAGTCTAACATCTAGCACCAACATCTCAAATACTTTAGTTCAGATCTCCCTCCTCATATTCTTTCTCTGCTCAGGAGGACCTAACCCGGCCTGCAATCCACTTCACCTCCCCTACCCCTGGGGAGGGACCCTCTCCTCTCCTTGCAGCCTCCGTCTCACCGCTCGGCCGGCGCCTGTAAAAGGTTCCTGCCCCTTTAAGAGAGCGAACAGTCGGCCGGCGTTGCCCAGCAGCACCAACGTGGTTGCCAGGCAACGTCAACAAACGACGCGGCCGCCGTCTCCGCGCACCCCCCCTCCCGCCCGCGCAGACGTGGTGACGCGACGGGCTGTGGAACGCTGTCGCCTAGCAACGGGAAGGCTGTTTGTCCCGGCTCGGCTGCGCGGCCGCACAGGGCGCAACCAGGACCGGCCCGGGCGGACAGACAGGCCGACCGGGAGCCCGGGGTGGGGGGGGGTGGGCTGCGGTGATGGGAGCGGGGGAGAACCGGGTCCCCAAATTGCCGGTTTCCCTTTAGACAACCGCCGTCTGCTTGTCGCCCGCTCCTCCTGTCTGACCCCGGACCGCCTCCGCTCGGGTATCTGTTCGTCTGGGCCCCCTCCTCCCCGGCATGTCTGTTTGTCCAGCGTCTCCCGAGCCGTGGCTGTCTCATATTCCCCCCCAAAACAATAACAACCAAAATAGACACAAGCTTTTGCCTCAGCCTCCCGGGTTTCTGGGTGCACTGTTGTTATGGAGGTCAACCAGTGGAGACAAAACTGTACTCGCACGCACGGTTGGAGCCACAGCCCGAGAGAGCACCCTCCTGTGCCTTTCCCCGGCTCCCCCTCGGGTTCTGATTTCTTGCCTGTCCTTGAGCCTCTTTCATCAGACAGGCAGCCCCGTGGTCCTTCCATCCTGTGTCCGCGATGCTGTCCACAGCTGGGAGGGTCTAATAACTCATTCCCAACTTCTCCCCCCCACCAACACCCCCATGCAGTAGCTTCATGTGACCAGGGCTGAGGCGGATCTCCAAGCAGAGAGAAAAAATTGGGTGTGTGACAGTGTGAATGGATGTGACTTGGAGGTGCATGACTCTGCCAGTGACAATGTGTACATCTGGTATTTCCTGTGTGAAAGCATGATCATGAGGGCTTCCTTTGTGTGTGAAAGAGCAACTAATTACCAGACTCAGAGTTTCCCCAGCTTGCATTTGTGTATCTGGATATATGGGTATTTGGAGCCCTGCTAACTCTGTGTGTGTTTGCGTGTGTGTGTTCGTGCATGCCAGTGTGTAGTTGTGTCTCTGCATGTGGTCATATGTGGAAACTGTGTAAGCACAGTGCTTGTGTACGGTTTTGCCTCTGGTTTGCATTTCTAGTCCTTAGTGTGTGTGGTTCTGAATCTCATATAGGTCACGTGCGTGTAACTATATGCAGGTACCTGTTGTAGTGAGCAGATTATCTCTAGAGTTCTCTCTCCAGCATTTTCACAATTTCTACTAGTTATACGTTTATCTACAGTCTGTTTCCTCAACTGAACTGTGTGCCCCATGAAGGCAGGGCCCAGAGCTGTTGTCACCGCTGGGTCCCCAGCACTGCCCTGCACACAGTAGGTACTCAGTAATTATTTGTTGAGTGAATAAATCAATGATTCATGTGTGTCCATGTCAAGTGCACGCATTGGTGTAACTGTGAGGGTGGTTCTGTGCTTCTGGGTGGTGGTCTCCTCTGTGCAGTTCGGATCACAGGAGGAGGCATTGTGTCTGGCTGCGCAGCTCTAATTTTCAGTACTCGCCACCCTATGTGACTCATAGGAGGGCCTCAGTCAATATTTGTGGACTTGAAACTGTGTGCTTCTCTCTTTTAGCATTAGGACCTCTACATACCTCAGTTTTCTCATCTGTCAAATGGAGATAGTAATTGGCCCACTCATGGGACTGTTGTGGGAAGTAAATGAGTCTGTACAGAGAGCATTTAGAAAGTGCCTGGCACACAATAAATATTTACAAAAATAGCACTTTTGATCGTCAGCAGTATTATTACTTCCTGTTTATTCGGCCCTGGATGCGTATGTCCTGAATTCAAGTTACAGACTCAGGTGTTAGCTGTGTGGTCGAGACCTACTTCTGAGTCTCAGTTTCCTTCCTATAAAATGGGCACTTCTCCTCCAGAAGTGACTGTAGCCAAATGAAGCCATGTCTGTTAAGTCTTGGTCCTGGTGTAAGAATGCAACGAGCACTCAGAGTCTACAAGGCCCAATGACGATCATCACTGTGAAGCTCAGGTTCTTGGGAAGGCCAAGGAGGGGTGGAGTTTGGGGGTGGGGGGGAAGGAGTAGAGGTTCAGATCCTTCAAGGGGACCAGGAATGCAGAGTTGAAAAAAAGAAAAAGTATCCACTGAGGCAGGCTGACGGAAGGTCAGATTCCAGAAAGGACTTCTTCCAAGGACCATGAAGGGCTAAGGATTAAAAGAAGCTGGAGCTGTCAGGAGAGCTGCCTGGAGGAAGAGAGACCAGCCTGAGTATTGCAGGCTGGTTGGTGGGATTTGGGGAGGGTGTAACAGTAGCAATGATCCTAAGGTACAGTGTGTAGATGCCATTAGGGGCTTTGGGGGGGGGGGGGGACTTCTGTCTTGTTCTCGGCTCTGACACCAGTGGCTTGACTGCCTGACACAGGGGCCCCGCTGAGGAGTGTGTTTGGTGGATTGGATGAATACGATGAATTTCATCCCACAACAACCCTTGAGTCTGGGTCTTGGGGGGGAGTGGGGAAGGCCCGAGGGCATGCAGGGCTGGCTCTGGGCCCTCGGCCTGTGGGTACCCCCTCCCCCGGGCCTGCCCCCACCCCCACCCCGCCGTTCCCACAGCTCAGCGCCGCGGAGGGCGTGGAAGGGGCCGGGAAGGGAGTGGCAAGCGGCCGGCCCGCTGCCCGCCCTGGACGGGTGCCCGGAGTGTCTGCTGCAGGAGGGAAAGGGTAGCTCAGGCGCCTGAGTCACCTCAGAGAAACCCCGGGGCCGCATACCTGGCCGCTGACATCACCCAGCCAGGGCACCCCCGGCAGCCCAGACAAGCGGACTGAATCACAGGCGGAATTCAGCCACCGCGGGCGCGGGCACGTGGCCCGCTGTGACCCCCCCAGGAGACACCTCCGCGCGGCCAGTCTGGGTGCGGGGGCCGCCGGCAGGCCGCACGGGGGTCAGGGAGGGGGCACCGGGGCCTGAGTCAGGGACGGGGCGGCTACCGGCGGGGACCACCGGCCGCAGGCATCCCCGACGTGCAGGAGGGACAGCGTGGGGGGGGGGGGGCAGGGGGCGGAGAGCGGCGGGGAGGCCCCAGCGCTGGAGGAGGAAGCCCGCGTGGGTGTGACCGGGAGGCTGTGGCTTGCGGGCGGCGGCTGGATGACCTGCCGGGGTGGGGTGGGCCCCCGCTGCTTGCGCAGGGAGCCACCGGGTCAGGGAACAGGGCCATCGCCATACAATGCGCTCACGCACGCACGCACACGCACACCCACACCTGCAGGCACGCGCGATCTCGCACACTCCTATCCCCAGGTGGTGAGGCCCTGTAGCCATCCAGCGCATCCAGCCCGGGGCTGCGGGGCCTCCCTGCCTGGGTTGGCACCTGGGCCTCACACCACACGCAAGCCTGCAAGTTGGGCAAGTTCAGCAAGGGCTCCCGGCCTTAGTTTCCTTATCTGGGGAATGGGGATGATACTACTTTTTGCCCTGAGCGCTTAAGCTCAGGGGGAACATACTTTCTGCCAGACACTGTTCTAAGCACTTTGCATATGAACTCATGTACTCCTAAAAACCAGGCTTGGGGGGAGGTGTCCTGGTTCTCCCCACTTCACAGATGAGGACATTGAGGCTCAGAGAAGTTAAGTTACTTGTGCAGGGTCACACAGCTAGTGCCCACCCTATAGTGTTACTGGAAGGGTTAAACAAGAAAATACGGTGGTGGGATGCCTGGGTGGGACGCCTCAGTGGCTAAGCCTTTGGCTCAATCCCGAAGTCCCAGGATGGAGTCCCCCATTAGGCTCCCCATGGAGAGCCTGCTTCTCCTTCTGCCTGTGTCTCTGCCTCTGTCTCTCTCATCAATAAATCAATAAAATCTTAAAAAATAAAAATACAGTGGTTCTAGGGGGGCCTTGCTGGCTCATTCAGTGGACCATGTGACTCTTGATCTTGGGGTCATGAGTTGGAGCCCCACACTGAGTTGTCTAGCTTAAAGAAGAGAATAGAGTGGTTCTGTATAACATAGCACCTGGCACATGGTCGTTTCATTAAATGACTGTTACCATATTATTACTGCTATTCTGATTATTTTCATCTTAAATCCAGCCAGAAAGGTCTTCAAAACAGTCATCTTCAACACCTCGGGCTGGTCCTTCCTCTCAGCTTTCCACAGTCTCTGCTGCTTCCCCTTCTTTGGTCTTACATGTCTACAGTAGGGAGAGAGCGCTCCTTATCTAAATCTTTTCAGGACTTGGTGGTGGTTGTCCAGACTCACCTTTACCAGGAAGTTCTCCTGGCTTGCTCCAACATCGCAGACCACTTTTGCCACCCAATGCCTGGAGTGATGATAGCCAGTGACACACCATTGCACTGTGCGGGTCTAGGTTGGGGGTGAATGAGAAGCTAGCCTGCACAGTGAAGGGGTTCACAGCACCCCTGGCCCATGGCCTGAGACAGGCCAGCAGCTGAGAGTGGCCTCTGCTTAGCTAGGTCTGCAGGCCCACAGATGTAGAACTGTGTGTGTGAGTGCATGTTGGAGCAGGGTGTGTGATCTGTGTGCCTTGTTCTATAGGTTTTCATGCAACTCTGAGCAAGTCCATGGAGGCTCTTTGGGCCTATGCATCTGTGGGTGCATCTCAGCACAAAGAAATTCCGTGAGTCCACAGCTCTGGGGGGATCTTACCTGGCAGTGGGGTAAACTCAGCCAGTTTGTGCATGTGGAGTTGTGTGTCTGTGCAGACAGACAAAGGAGCATGTCAGTACCTATGTGGTTTGGTGTATGCACACCTCTGTGCTGTGGATGCACAACGGTGTGTGTTTGGCTGTGTGTGTGTGTGTGTGTGATTGTGCACTGACTTCGTTATCTGTGTATCTATGCAGACAAAAGTGAAAGGCATGTGCCTGTGTATCTGCTGCGTGTACGTGTCTTTCTGCCTCCACGGTTTGGATTCTGTAAACCAAACCTGCTTCTTTGCTGTACCCCTGAAAAATGTGTCCACACCAACCCAACCCAACTCACCAAGGATCGGAAAGACCCAAGGTCACCAGCTCAGCTCAGTTCCCCCCTTAGATCCAGGCAGGAAGTATGAGCAGGCCGACTGTTTATCAACACCTGGAGCCAGGCCCCAACACCCACGTACAGCCTCCCCGCCTGTCAACTGGTCTATAACATCTTTACCCCTCAAAGAGCATGATGGCAAAGGAACAGAGAGGCCTCGATATGCTTCTGCCTGAGACAATCTGTCAGGGTTTGAATGCATAAATGAGTGAATGGTGAAGATTCATTTAGTCAACAAATGTTTATTGAGTGCCTACTGAATGCCCAGCACTGTGCTGGACCTGGCTGTGACCCGGACAGCCTCAGCCCAGGCCTCAATTACAATGCAGCCTGGTGGGAGAGAAAGATCCAGTTCCCAGAGGGTGATGAATACAGAGCGACAGAGCTGGGAGGGGGGCTGCCTCGGAGGGCTACCTGGAGGAAGAGGCTAAGCAAGGGACAGGGAGAGTGCTCCAGGCAGAGGACAGAGCACATTCAAATACCTGAAGACAAGGAGGGAGACCATGACGTCTAGAACATGGAGTTAGCACAGGCCAGGTTATGGTGGACCTTGTGGGCCACGGTGAATGAGGAGTTTGAATTCCAAATGCAAATGTGCTGGGAAAGTCAAGCTAGGAGTCCCTCATCTGGACTACTTGGCTTCCCTTGCAGGCTACAGACACCCCCTCCAGGAGGCCTCCAGGACTGCTGAGTGGGGAGCTGGCCTAGCTAGCCAGTAAAACTATTCAATGCTGGGTACCAAGGGGCCAGCAGTAACTAACCCGCCTGGCCCTACAGTCATGGAGGTCACAGTCACAACAGCAAGACACACACTTGCAGGTGCATCCCACCCCCACCCAACTCCATGACGCAGAAACCCCCACAGACATTTCTCTTGGGGGCTGAAGCCCCAGCATCACCCAGGGGCTTGCTGGAAATGCAAAAGGCTCCATCAGATCAGCCCTGTAACCAGATTCCCCAACTGATTCGCCATCACACCAACAGCTGAGATGCCCTGCTCTCAGGCTTCACATCCTAGTTTCTTTTCTGTACAATGTGGATAATAACACAACCTCCTCCTGGGGCTGGCCCGCTGTGAAGATTAACTGAGGTAACGTGCATAAAAGCACCCAGCACAGCCTACTAAGCATTTGCTTTCCTCCTCCTCCTCTTCCTCCTCCTCCTTCTTCTCAGTATTAAATTACAGAGCCAGAAAGGGCTTTCAGAGCCCACTGTCATCCAGCTGTCTTGCTCTGTGGATGGGGAAACTGAGGAACAGGGTTGCAAGAGTTTTGTTCAGGGAAAGATAGAAGGATGTGCTGAGGTCCACCTTTGGCAGAGTTGCCTCCAGGGCTGCTTACAGGATCCTCTGAGCAAGGGGGGAGTTGGCACTGCCACCCCAGCCCCCACCCATGGGGGCAGAAGGCTGAGGGTTCCCTCTTCCCCCTCCCCATGCAGAGCCAAGCCCTCCAGAGCCAGAGCAGGTATGTACGTGTGTGAGTGAGTGTGTGTGTCTTGCCCTCTCCCCTATATTCCAGTCCTCCTCCTCCTGGAAGCTCCCTGGGATTGAGCCCTGTGAAGAAAGATTTGCCTTGCCCACCCCATACTCTGTGAACAAGGTGTGCATACCTGTGTGTGTGTTTGTGTGTGTGTGCATGTGTGGTCACCAGGGCTAACGTTTCCCTAAGGCACAGAGGGCACGACACTAGGGCCTATGATAGTTTTAGGGCCTCACCCCCAAAATGCAATTTCTTTTAACATCAGAAGAAAAAAAAACAAACCCTGAACTTCTAAGTAAAAGAAAATGTTCTAATATATAGTATTCTCTGTCTTTATACCAATGCAGTCATAATAATCCCATTTTATTATTTTTCTAAAAGATTATTTATTTGAGAGGGAGAGAGAGATTGAGAGGGGCAGATGGAGTCAGGGAGAGAGAATCTCAAGCAGATTCCCTACTGAGTGCACAGCCCGATGCAGGATTCGATCTCATGACCCTGAGATCATGAACTGAGCCGAAATCAAAAGTGTCAGACCCCCAAATGACTGAACCACCCAAGTGCTGCATAAAATATAATTTTAGATGTCTTTAAGGAGGAAGAAGGCAATGAAAACAAAAGTATCCATGGCTCAAGAGACTTATAATGTGACCTTGTGCATCTCTGCTTCAGGGTGACATCTTTAGGAGGGTGCACATCTGCAAAGGTCAGGATGGCTCTGTTTCTTTCTTTTTTTTTTTTTTTAGTAGCATCATGCCCAGTGTGGAGCCCAACACAGGGCTTGAATTCACAACCCAGAGATCAAGACCTGAGCTAAAATCAAGAGTCAGATGCTTAACCAAATGAGCCACCCAGGTCCCCCAGGGTGGCTCTGTTTTCATAACAAAACAACTCCCTACAATGTGCCAGGTGTGATCCAGAAGCTTTCCTGATACTCATCTTATGTTGTCCCCCACCAGCTCCATGAGCTGGGCACTATTCCTGTCCTCCTTTCCCAGATGAGGAAATGGAAGCTCCAAACATCACTAAATCAAGGTCATCCAACTACTAAGTGGTAGGACAAGAATGTAAGCCCAGGGTGTCTAGATTCTGGGTCTGCCTGTCAAGAGCATAAATGCAAAGTGTCTATATGAGCATAATCATATGCATGTGAATATATTGACATACATAACTCATTAAAAGCACAGGCTTGGCACCTGACTGGCTCAGCAGGTGGAGCATGCGACTCTTGATTTCGGGGTTGTAAGTTCAAGCCTCATGATGGGTGTAGAGATTATTTAACAATAAAATCTGAAAAAAATAAATAAACAAAATAAAAGCATGGGCTCTGACATGCTGTCTTGGCATCCCAGCTTTGCCGCTAATTTGCTGTGTGACTCTAAGAAAGTGACTCTACCTCTCTGGGCCTCTATTTCCTTGCAGGTTAAATGAAAGTTCCTACCTTACAGGACTGTGGTGAGAAGAAAATAAATTAGTAGGAGGGCTGGGGAAGAGTTAGCCCTCATTATGATCATGTGCAGAGCGTCCATGTGCATCCACAGTGAAGGTGTGTGGGTCATGTGTGTCAGTGACCACATGACAGTTGTGTATTTCAATACGTGGGTGTGGGTGAAGCTGTTTTTCTGTGTGGCCATATATGTTGCTGGTCGTGGGTGAATGTCTGAATGCCCGCATGACCCTGTGAGTATGTGCCGGTGACTGTGTGGACGTGTGGGCCACCTGTGTCGGGGTGTAAGGGTGTGAAGATCTTTGGGCAGCCAGGGTATTTGTGTGTCTCCTTAATTCTGTGGGAGAGATGAGGGGCTTAGACAGGACAGGGAACGAGGGGTCACTCCCTGTCTGCTGCTGGAGCCGAGTCACTGCCTGCTGGTGGTTGCTGTGTCATCTCCTAGTCCTTGTCCCTACTTCCAGACTGATGGCAGACAGAGGGGGCGTAGGGGAATGGGGTGGAGGGCAAGCTTGAGGCTGGACTTTTGTCTGGAAACCTTGACCTGCCCAGATTGCCCCCTGTGTTCCTCCAGCCTTCCACGTCTCCCCATCCCCACCCCACTATCAAAGCAGGGTACGAAGATTCTGCTGAGAATCAGGGTCCACCCACCCCCTCCTGCTCTGCCTCAGACCTGCTGTGTGACCCTGAGCCAGAGCCTCCCCCTCTCTGGGCTTCAGCAATCTCAAAGCACTTCTCCCTCCAGGGCCGGGTTTGGCTCCACACTGGAGGGGAAGTACCGAACCCAGGATCTCTGAGATTTGTGAAGCAGCAGGTGGGACTCTTTCCAGTGGGCACTTAAGAGCCAGGGACTGTGGCATCCCAAATACCCAGATTAAACTTCTGAACTCTATTTCCTAACTGGGAGGGGCCGCAGGTAAGCAACTCTACCCCTCTGTGCCTGGGTCACAACAGTACACTGGGAGCAGACAGGCAGGTTCTCAAGGCTTAGAGCTTCTGCTCAGTATCACCGTTATCATTTCAACAATCCCAAGACCCAGTTTCTTCAGGGAGTTTCGCTGAACCAGGCAGTTCTCAGAAATCAGGAAGAAAGTAGGAGCTCTGGAGTTAAACATTCTGGGTTTGAATCTCTTGCCATCGGATCCCAGGCAAGTCCCTTAACCTCTTTGAGTATTATTTTCCTCTTTTATAAAGTGAAGATTTTCCTCCCTTAACCTTCAAACACCGTTTCGAGGATTACAAATCTCATATTCAAAGGCTTAGTACAGGAGCTGGTATTTGGTCATTGTTAAATACAGGGCATCTATTATTATTTTTATTTTATTCATGAGAGACACATAGGCAGAGAGAGAAGCAGGCTCCCTGCGGGGACCCCGATGCGGGACTCGATCCCACCCGGGATCAGGACCCGAACCAAAGGCGGACGCTCAACCACTGAGCCACCCAGGCGCCCAGCATCTATTATTACTATTAATGATTCTTCACGCACACATTCGTTCTGTCTACAGGTAGGATTATAACGCGGGAAGGAGAGGTTACCAACCCCGTCAGCAGGGACGCTTCATCCTGAATTTCGCTCTCTACCCGCTCCGAACCTGCATACCTCCCCCGAACGCCGGGCTGCGGGGCCAGCGGGTTCCAAGACACACATCCTTTGTCCAGCCGGGAAAACTGAAGCTGAAACTCAGAGCGGGAAAACACTTCCCGAGTCAGGGCCGAAAGCCTCCAAGAGCCTCGGGGCTCCACCCCCACCTCCACTTTCACCTGGAGCAGCAAAACCCCTCCCACTCCGCTCGAGACTCAGTTTCCCCACCTACGTGACTCACGCCACGCTAGCCAGGGTCTCTTCCTGGGGATCTGACCTTCCTCTTGAGCGGGGGCGCTGCACCCCCAGGAGAACTGAGGGGGCCTGCCAGAGGTGAGGGGTACCCGCTTCTCGGGGTCTTCCCCAGGCTAGTTTCAGAGCCTAATAATACTCAGCCCCCGGGGCGGCGCGGTACTGCGCAGGCGCGGGCGGGTTCCGCAGGCGCGCGGGGTGAGCGCGCGAGCGAGCGAGGGATTCCCTCTGACGTAATTGCTAGGATACCAAACAAACACTCAGCCGCGCCGGCCGAGCTCCTTATATGGCTAATTGCGTCACAGGAACTTCTGGGAGGCGGGGCCGGGATCCCCTCCCGCCGAGGGCTCTGGAACGTAGCCCCCGCGACCCCCAGGGTCGCGAAGGTGATGCAGGTGGACAGACCGAGGCCAGGGCAGACCTCTTGCCGGACGGCGCGGGGCTGCGTTCGGCGGGGCCAGAGATTTTAGGAAGTTTGTGGAGCTTGGGTAGGGTGACGTAAGCAGAGAGGCGGGCCCCGGGCATATAAATACAGGCTGGCGGCTTTGGGCTTCATTCATAAAACTGAGAGCTACGGCCTCGGCAGGGACAGGCGGAGCTGGGACTTGGGGACTTGATTGTTGTGGTTCTTCTTGGGGGCTGTGAAGTTCAGCTTTTTTTTTTTTCCGGCGAGAAAGTTTTGGGGGCTGGATTCTTCTAGATAATTCTACATTTTATTTTGGAGGAGCGACTTACTCTTTTTGTCTTCTTTATTACTCCCCTCCCCCCGTGGGACCCGCTGGACGCGTGGAGGAGACCGCACCCGAAGCAGATTCTGTACGGCAAGACAGCGCTTTCAGCCTCTGGGGGAGCGATCCCCCCCCACGCCCCTGGGTCCTACGGAGCCTGGACTTTCGAGGCACAGCGGCATCTTGTGGGGGCCTGGGCACCGCAGAGGAATTGCACAGAAACTTTGCCATTGTTGGAGCGGGACGCTGCCCTCATCCCGAGTTTTCTCGGACAGCGCGCTTTGGGGACGCGCTCGGCTCACCCCGGACTCGCACCTTTCTTTTCCACCCGGCCATAGCCTTGGCTTCCCGGCGACCTCAGCGTGGTCACAGGGCCCCCCCTGTGCCCAGGGAAATGTTTCAAGCTTTCCCCGGAGACTACGACTCCGGCTCCCGGTGCAGCTCCTCACCCTCCGCCGAGTCTCAGTATCTGTCTTCGGTGGACTCCTTCGGCAGTCCACCCACCGCCGCCGCCTCCCAGGTAAGTTCTGGAGGTTGGGCTGCTGCTTTACGGGTTTTATTTCATTTATTTTTAAATCGGGGTGGAGCGAGCAATCCCCCCTCCCCAAATAAAGACGCACCGAAACTCAGGATCTGAGAAGAGACAGGCTCACCGCACACTTTGCAAACTGCAGAGTCGGGACGCGTTTGCAATTGGTGGTGTGCGCGGCTCGCAGGGAGGGAACGCGGAGGGGTAAGCTTGGGGGTGGGGAGAATGCTCCGTTCAGTGCAACGTGTATGCGGTGGCAGGGCTGAGAACTTTTAGCTCGCTCCGGGACTGCTCCCGACTCAGTCCCCAACCTGAAGCTAGAGCAGTTAGGCAGGTGGGCGAAACCCCAGGGAAGCTGCCAGTGACCTCCTCCCCCTTCCTTCTCCATCGGAGCGCCTACTCCGGCATCGGGCTGCCCTCGATCCCGCCGGCAAGCTGGCCTCGAACCCTCGCTTGGAAGCGCAGCCTCCGCCTCCTGCGCGGAGACGTAACGGGGGACCCGTGCGTAACGGCTGACGCGCTGGAATCCTCCGTCTGACGCGGGGCACGCACGGCGCGCGGCGCCCCCTTCGTCCGCCCCGCCCCTGACGTCCCGGAGCGTTCTATTTTGGAACGCCGGGGCCACGTTGCTAAGGGAGGGGGCAGCCCGGCGCTCCGATTGGCCGCCGCGGCGCGGGGTTTGGCCAATCAACTTTCCCTTCCTATTTGTAGGGTGCAGTTCCCTTCCCCCTCCCCTCCGTCCCCGGAACTCGTGGTTCCTCGGCACTGGGGTCTCTGTTACGGGCCTCTAGAGACCGAGTGATGGGATTCCTGTCGCGACAGGAGCGACCCTCTGCGATCCAATGGATCCACGAGGACCTTGCGGGGATCAGGACTCTCCGATCTCAGGGGCGGCGGGCGTCCGTGCGCCGGGGTCTCTTTGGGAAACATGGGTGCCCGTCACCCTCCTCCCAGGGCACACACAGACACAGCCCCAATCCCCCTGCTCCGGACGCCCGATCCCTCCGCTGTGTCCGAAGAGGGGACTAGAAATGCTAACCCTGGGGGAACCAGCCAGGTGGTCTCCAGGAGCCCCGCCCCCTCTGGGTTTCCAGGGCTCTGATTGGCCAGTGAGCCAGCCCATCCCTCACCACGCCCCCGGGAGAGTAGTTAAGCCTGCCGAGCAGTTCTAGGATTCCATTTGGGGGTGGGGGTAGTTGAGCGCCGCTGGGGCTGGGGGGGCTCGGGACCTGCTCCATTCGTTCCCCGTGGCAGGCTGAGGGAACCCGGGTCGTCACTTTTCTCTACCTGTCCGTCCACCGTAACCTGTCACTTGTCGGCCTCACTCCGTGGAGAGACAATTACTTGAAACGTTGTTCTAAACTCCTAGGCCAGTCCCCCAACACCCCTTTAACTAAGAACCACCCCCCACCCCTGCACGGAGGTCTCATGGACCTTCCAGTCTCTCGTCCCCCCGGCTCAGAGGAGTGTGTGTATGTGTGTGAGTGTGGAGGAAGGCTTGGCCTAAGGCCTCTCCCTCTCCCTCCCCTTGCCTCTGGGGTGGGGGTGGGGTGTTGTGGCTGTGTGTGTGGCTGTGACTCCTTCCCGGGGGTTCTGTCACCCGGCTGTGTCCAGCCTCCTCCCCACCCCCCCACCTAAGAGTCACCAACCCGGGGTGTGATTCACCACCCGCTGGAACCGTGCAACCTTTCCCCGAAGAAGAAGGAGGAGGTAGAAGCCAGTTGAGCAGAAATCCTCTCATTAACCACTGCGTCACGGTGTAGTGGAAGGGTGGGTGTTGTGGCTTTTTGCCTGTGACACACACATCCACACCCGCTCGCCCTGTGCTCACTCACGGGGTCGGTGTGTGTATGTGTGTTGGGTGTGTGTGTGTCGGTGTCTCTGTTTGTGTGTCTACGCCTGTGTGTGTATGTGTCACCCCGTAGGAGTGCGCCGGTCTCGGGGAAATGCCCGGTTCCTTCGTGCCCACGGTCACCGCGATCACAACCAGCCAGGACCTCCAGTGGCTCGTGCAACCCACCCTCATCTCTTCCATGGCCCAGTCCCAGGGGCAACCACTGGCCTCCCAGCCCCCGGCTGTCGACCCCTACGACATGCCAGGAACCAGTTACTCCACGCCGGGCATGAGTGGCTACAGCAGTGGCGGAGCTAGTGGCAGCGGTGGGCCTTCCACCAGCGGAACCACCAGTGGACCTGGGCCTGCCCGCCCCGCCCGAGCCCGGCCTAGGAGACCCCGAGAGGAGACGGTGAGTAAGGCGCACCCGAACTTGGGGCTGGGAGTGGGAAGCAAGAGAGGTGGGAACTTTCTCACTCATGGGGTGAGGGGCCAGCAAGGCTTTAGTGCCACAGAAACCTTGCCCACAGTCAGTGAGGACCAGAGGGGTCCTCTTCTGGCCCTTGGGCCTTCTGGAAGAAGAGGAGGTTTGGAATGGATGGAGGCAGTGCATCATGTCCCCAAACCTCATGGCCTCTGTCTCCCCTATTCAGCTGACTCCGGAGGAGGAGGAGAAGAGAAGGGTTCGCCGGGAACGAAACAAACTGGCAGCAGCTAAGTGTAGGAATCGTCGGAGGGAGCTGACTGACCGGCTCCAGGCGGTGAGCATGGTCCCTGGGGCAGGGTGAGGGTACACTGACCCAAGGTGGGGGGCTCCCCATCCACTACCCCTTGCCACCTGCGCCTTTGGCCTGGCTCACTGCCACAGGTTCCTCTCAAGGAACTAGGTACGGGTGTGGCCAGACAGGGTAAAACACCCCCCCCCTCGCCCCGCACACACAGCCCCTCATGTACTCCCTGCCCTGCCTGCCCTGGCTTATGACCTTTAAGAGAGGTCCTGTCCTCTCTCCTCCCTTTCGGGCTTGGGCAAGCCATAACCCATTTTGGACTCAGTTTCTCCATCTCTTCAATCCCTCGTGGAACCTTCCTGGTTCCTCCTAGTTTTGGCATTCCGGAAAGTCTGGGAAACAAAATGCTTTTCTCCTAGGTCAGTTTCTTGTCACATGCACCCATGCTTCTCAGACCATGGGCAGGTGGCATCTGCCACCGCTCCCTTCCCTTTTTTACAATTCACCTCGGTCTGGGAGCTGTGCCTGCAGGGTGACCCGCTGCCCTTTGAGGAAATCAGGGCAGAGGGGGTGGGATCCTCTCCTTCCCTGTGCCACCTGGCCTCTTCCCTGGGAGACGGGGAGGGAAGGATAACGGAGAAGAGGAGGTGGCATTAAAATCATGTAACGATTGCTCATTCGTTCAACAAACCTCCGAGTGCCTCTTGCAACCAGAGCCCCCCGTGTCTACCGTTCTCAGTTCCCACTGAACATATGGGGAAAATGGGCTCCTCGGAGGCAAGACCCTTGTCCCAAGTCCCATCCATAGCACACCGGGACCCCCATATCAGGAGGTCTCTCCTCTCCATGTGGAGCTGCCTTCCAGCCCCCGGGGCCTCCGCAGCACGTCTAAGGGAGCTGGTTTCCGCCGACCCACCTTCTCTGGTCACTCACCGCCTTTTTCTCCTTCCCTCCTCTCCACGACTGCGCCTCAGGAGACAGATCAGTTGGAGGAAGAAAAGGCAGAGCTGGAGTCGGAGATCGCTGAGCTCCAAAAGGAGAAGGAGCGTCTGGAGTTTGTGCTGGTGGCCCACAAACCGGGCTGCAAGATTCCCTACGAAGAGGGGCCGGGTCCTGGCCCGCTGGCGGAGGTGAGAGATTTGCCGGGGTCAGCATCCACTAAGGAAGATGGTTTCAGCTGGCTGCTGCCGCCCCCGCCAGCACCGCCCCTGCCCTTCCAGACCAGCCAAGACGCAGCCCCCAACCTGACAGCTTCTCTCTTTACACACAGTGAAGTTCAAGTCCTCGGCGACCCCTTCCCTGTTGTTAACCCTTCGTACACTTCCTCGTTTGTCCTCACCTGCCCGGAGGTCTCCGCGTTCGCCGGCACCCAACGCCCCAGCGGCAGTGACCAGCCCACCGACCCCCTGAACTCGCCCTCCCTTCTTGCTCTGTGAACTCTTTAGACACAAAACAAACAAACACACAAGGGAGAGAGATTTGGAAGAGGAGGAGGATGAGAGAGAGGGGAAGAGACAAAGCGGGTGTGTGGCCTTCCTGCCTCTCGTGTCTGACTCTCTGCGACCACTGTCATCGGACAGGAGGACCTCCTTGTGTTTTGTGCCGCCTCTTGTTTCTGTGGCCCGGTGAGGCCAGAACGCTGGTGACTTTGGGGGCAGGGGTTGGGGAGGGAATGGACCCCCTCCCCCCAGCTGCCTGTTGGCCCTTTCACCTCAACCCAACCTCTGGGGATGGGAGGGGAGAGGGTGGGGGGAGGGTGTCTCGCTTTGGGCGGAGGGAAAGGGGTACTGGTGGTGAGCTGCGGGGTGGACTGGAGTCTTCCCAGAGAGGCCCGACAAGGAAACGCCACAGACCACTGCCCCACGATGTTGCCCACGCCCACCCTTCAGGGGGTAACCAGGCCGGTTCTCCCTGCTTCCCGGACCTTAGCTTATTTATCTGACATTTCCACGTGGTTAGATCCTCCTCTGAATTGAGCCTCCCTTTAAGGGAAGTTGATGCACCCTATGATAATCTCCTTCCCTGCCACCCAGACTTAGTCTGAAATGTGAACCTCCCTCCCTGGCTGTCCAGCCTCTCCCTCCCAGCAAAAGTGGCTCTGAATTTCTGGTCTCCTAAGGATCCCCCATCACAACCACCGTCCAATTCAGCCCCCAGTCCTCCTTTCTGATTACAGTGTTACCCCAAGCCTCCCAGCCTGGCTCAGCCTTCCCTCCTGGCCTTCCTTGCTGGGCCTCTCTGATTCAGGCAGCAGGGGGGCGCTGTGATGCCCGTCCTGCTGGAGTGCTTTATACTGTGAACCGGGTTGGCCGGATTGTGGGGTGGGGAGTGGGGGGCGGGGGAGGGAAGCCCAGTGGGACAGAACCCTTGCTGGGGGCGGGGAGAGAATTGTGTTCCCCACGCCTCAAAGCCTTTCCTTGGTCTCCCCTCCTCCCAGCCGCCTCCTTCCTCCCCTCAACAGTGAGTTAGTTAGACTCCAGGGGTGACAGTATCAAGAGTGGGGGTGACAGTTATCCACCCGCGTGGCCTCTGTCCTCAGGACCCCGCAGCCCCCAGCCCTGGCCTTCTTCTCTAAGGCCTGTCCCCCTACCCCGGCCTAGGACGCCCACTTCTCCCTCCTCGTGGCACCCCTACATCCTTTCTAGAAAGAGACTAATGGGAGGTTGCCAGGGGGCCCAGTATTTTTTTCCGGAGAAGATTTAAAGGCTGAGGCCTTGTCCCCACCCCCAACCCCCCAACCCCAATATTTTCGGACTGGCAAACTCAAAGGGGCTGGACTTCCACAGTCCCAGCTTCCTAGCCCCCCAGGCCCCCAGCCCCAGATTCTTGGTTTGGGCTCCCCATCCCTACTCTCCCCGTGCTTCACCTCATGGGAATTCTACCGTGAGGCTGATTGGTATTTTTTTTTTTTTTAATTTTAACTTCGGGTGGGCCACGCCGCCTTCTGTGCTGCATGGGAAACATTCCACGTGCCCCGTCCCCGCGCCCCCCGTCCCCGTGGCTATTTATCCCTTTCCTGGTTTCCGAAAGGCACTTATATCTATTATGTATAAATAAATATATTATATATGGGTGTGCGTGTGCGCGTGCGCGTGAGTGTGTGTGAGCGCTTCTGCAGCGTCGGCCTAGGTCACGTCCGGCCCCCCAAAGCAGTGCCGTTGAATTGGAAGCACTGCTTCTGGAACCTTCGAGGCAGCCTGTGTCAGGCTCCCGTTTTCCTCTGGCTGTCTCTAGCTGTCTCTTCTGATTGTCCCGGGCCCCTCTGGTCGTTTGGGGGCAGTGTCTCTGGCTGTCTCTTTCTCGAGTCCCTCCCACGCTGGTCTCTTCTCTGCCTGTTCTCACCTGGTCTTGTGCCCGCTCCCCCCCACCCCCCAGTGTGTCTCTTTTCTGATGGCCCCCCATCCTCCCCAGCTGTCTCCTGACTCTGGGTGTGTTGGGGACATGAGATTTTACTCTTGTGAACGAGCCTGAGGGATCGTAGATTTTTACAACCTGTATCTTTTAAGGATTCTGGGTGTGAGTGTGAGACTGTGAGCAGGGCCTGCCCCTGCCGGACCACAACTTATTGACTCCGCGACTGCCCCCACCCCATGCTGTATTTGTGATTCTCTTTTTTTGTATTTTGCACCTGACCGTGGGGGGGCTGGGGCTGGCTGGCACTGGGCCACGACCCTCCCGCCATGGTTCTGCACTGTCGCCAATAAAAAGCTCTTAAATATGAGTCTGCCAAGCTGTAGGGTCTGTTTGTCCCTGATACCCGTCCCCCTCCTTTGGCAGGAGGGTGCCAGGTTAGATCTGCTGAGGGGGCTGGACACACACATCACACATTCTGGGACTCCCACTTGTGAATCAGTCTGTAGCAGGACCACAGGACAGAGGAGGCTAAGCAGTCAGAGGACTTCCCACAGAGTTTGCCTCCTCTTAGAGGGACTGAGGCAGAACAGTGGGCGTGAGGAACTGAAATGCCAAAGGGTGTTTTAGGGGTTTCTTGACAATAGAGGAACTTAACCAGCCCCTGTATGCTCAGGATGAGCTGAGTGAAGCTTGAACAGGTAGAGAAATTCGAACCACGCATCCCACAGTACTAGAGATAAAAAAAATACTTAGCAATCCTCAGGGTTATATGAACCACAAAAACATGGATCACTTTACACCGAAGATGAGTTTCCTTTTACTTTTCCCATGACCATATTTTCTGGATTATGAACATATAGAGGCCAACCTAAAATGGAATGAACCAAAAATATTGCCACTTCATCTTTTCAAAGATACAGATGAACCATCCCCACTGCAAAATTCAAGCCCTGTCTTATTTGCACGGCAGCAAGTACTCTGGGAATGAAGTGATGGTCTGGAAGCCTTTGTAAAAGAATAAGCAGGGGCAGTTGTCATGATGGAATCACTTAATTTATTAATCAGTATGAAACATTTGCTAAGTACCTACTCTGTGCCCAGCCCACTGCTGGGCAGTGTGGGGGACACAGCAGGGACTGAGACAGCTCCAGACTCTGCCCTCCTAGGGTTCACAGTCCAGTGAAGGACATAGATCTGTCGGGAATGATCCAAAGTGCCCAGGGTTGGGGGAATCCATGGGGCTGGGGGAGCCCAGTGAGGCACATAACCTGGTCTGGGAGTCATCCTTCTTTGAGGAGGGATGGATGAGTTGAGTTCTGGAGGCTAAACAGAAAGTACAGAAGGGGATAGAAAAAGATGCAGTGAGTACAAAGAGCTGTTGGTAGGGAAATGGCTTGATACATTGAAGGAGCTAGAGGTTCATGGAGCAAAGTGTGTAGAGAAATTGTTTAGCAAGGACAGGATTCTGCAGGCTTAAGTTCCAGACTAAGAATTTAAATCTTTTCTTGTGGGCACTGGGGAGCCATGGCAGGTTTTGAGTGCACGAAAGGTAGGGGCAGGTTTTTGCTTCAAGAAGACAGCTTTAGCCACCAAGTGGAGGGTAGTTGGCCGAGAAAGGGGCAAGACTGGGGCAGGAGACCAGGGAGGGGCCTCAGGTGGGCATGCTGGTGTGTGTTGGGGAAGCCTGGAATAGGGGCAAGGCTATGAGATAGAGAGGAGGACCGGAATTGAAAAGACAGTAGGAGGCAGAACAGACAGGACTCAGTGAAAAGCTAGCTTGTGAAAGTCAGCACAGGGCAGTAGTAAATAGTATGGGCCAGGGGTCTGAGAGTCCTGGAGCCCTGGGACCAAGGCTGGATGACCTCGGACAAGAGGCTTCATCTCTCTGAACCTCAGTTTTCTCATCTGCAGAATGGGGCTATGAGGTGTTGGGAAGCTTATGCCTGCCGATGCTGAGTGCAGAACGAAGGTACAGTTATCACCCTCTTCACTGCTGTTATTGGGGCCACCTTGATCCCTGGCCTGGAATATTCTCCCCTTCTGTTGGCTCATCCCCTCTCATCCTTCAGGTGTCTGCCCACATGCAACTCTGACACCTCACCTGAACTCAGGTCTCCCTATTACACGGCCTCTAAGTTTGGCACTTGCTTTCCCAGTAGTTATCACCTTTGTGATTGTTCATTAAATGTGTAATTAATGATTGATTAATATTGGTCTCCTTCACTGGACTGGGAACATCATGAGGCTGGAGCCAGGGCTGTGATCAACACTGTGTGCCAGCACCTGGCACCAAGTAAATACATGTTGAATGAATGAATGAATGAATGAATGAATGAATGAATGAATGAATATCTGACCTATGAAGAAGTGCATGTGTGATTAAATATACGAATGAGCAAATACACTGAATAGGAGAATAAGCAAGTGAAGGGGAGAGATCAAGGACGATTTTCATCATCTTTTGGAATCTTCTTTGATATTCCCAGGAAAAGTGTCACCGTGGGAAGAGACCCGACTGGCGGAGATTAAAATGTGAAGCCGAGGATTGCAGTGACGTGACTAGGCGTAGAGCAGAGGGATGTTCTTTCTCACGACAATCCGCTCTAATGTGCAGTTTGAAAGGAATAAAAAAAGTTTGTTGTGTCGCCCGAAAGGTGGAATTGAACCACTCTGTCGCTAGACAGCTACAGGTTTGAAGCCTGCACCCCAGACCACTGAGGATCATCCGGGCAAGGCTTGCCTCTCTCCACACAGCTATATAAAACTCAGAAATCGCTATCTTTTTACAATTATGGTCGTACAGTTTGGGAGGGTGTGAGATTGTCGGCTCTGATATCTATAAATTCTCCCCAACTACGACATATATCCTTCCAAAATGTTACCTTTTTTCTAGCATGGTATGAATCATCCTCGCTTTGGAAACCATCTTCATTTGCATAGCGCCGCGCATTCTGGGACAGGGACAGGACCCAGTCGCCTCTAGCTGTTAAAGGGCCCGAAGTCCCCTTATCCAAGTGAGAAGTTTGGTTTTTTTTTTTTTTTAGGAGGAGAAACTCATAAGTCGGCTTTCAGAAGCCCGTTCCCTGAAAAAAAAAAAAAAAATCCGAATTCGAGTGAGCGAGTTCCTGCTAGAGTTTGATGAAACCCAGCCCCGCGGACTCCGGGTAGGCGGTTATGGGGCTGGTGCGACACCTGCTGTTCATTTGTGGAACTTCACCGACCTACAGAGTCCAGGGTTCTTTCAAATATTTATTGAGCGCCTACTGAGTCCCAGGCACTGTCCTAGGCCACGGGATGACAGAAATTCTGTACCCGTTGAGCTTAAGACACTAGAGGTAATCAATTTAGGCACCTATATCTTATGGCCAAGGAAATCTAGGCTTAGAAGCAGATTAGTACCGTACCCTGGTCTACACGACCCATTCACCTGGGGGAATCAAACCTGTGCCATCGTAATTGTTAATACAAAAAAGTGACCCTTTTATAATTTAAGTCACTCGTTCTGGACCACATGAAACCTACCCAGGGCTCCCATCTCAGAATAAAAGTCAAAGTTCTCACCACAGCCTTTAAAAATCTCTATATTGTAGTTCCTTCATTCCTCTGACCCCATCTCCTAATCTGCTGTCCTCATTTTTTTGGCATCTGGAATACAGATCTCCTGCTGCACACACCAGGCATGGTTCTTTCCCAGGGCCTTTGTGTTTGCTGATCCTCCTGCCTGAATCTCCTTTCCTCCACATGTCCACTGACTCACTGCCTTCCATCGCTCTGGCCTCTGCTCAAATACCACCACCTGGTGAGGTCTTCTTTGACCACTCAGTTTAAAATAGCAAGTCCTGGGGACGCCTGAGTGACTTAGTGGTCGAGCATCTGCCTTCCGCTCAGGGCTTGATCTTGAGTCCTGGGATCAAGTCCCACATCAGGCTCCTCATGGGGAACCTGCTTCTTCCTATGTCTCTGCCTCTCTCTGTGTGTGTCTCTCATGAATAAATAAATAAAACCTTAAAAAATTAAAATAGCAAGTCCTGGCACTCTATCCCCTTACCCTGATGGGCTTTTCTCCACTTCTGATCACCAGTTACCATATTCTATGCCTGTTGGCTTATGGTCTGTCTGTTCCCACTAGAATATCAGTTCCATTACACTATGGACTTTGTTTTGGTTTATTTCTGAGTCCCTACTGCCTAAAGAGAGCTTGAGAACTTAGCATATGCTTGGTAAATGTTTGTAGGATGGATATAAGACCATGCTTCTCTGAGCCTCGATTTCCTCATCTGGAAAACAAGATTAGTACAACTGATTCCAGTTGTGGAGGAATCAAAATGAGCAGATGGATATAAAACTCTGGGGTGCACTCCCTAAAGGTTGTTTCAAACTCCAACCTGTTTTTAGATTCTTGTAAGGGTGCTAAGGATGGGCTTGGGGGCTTTAACCATTCTTGGACCCATAATTATTTTTTAAAGATTTTTATTTATTTATTCACGAGAGACACACAGAGAGAGGCAGAGACATAGGCAGAGGGAGAAGCAGGCTCCCCGCAGGGAGCCGGATGTGGGGCTCGATCCCAGGACCCTGGGATCATGACTTGAGCCAAAGGCAGACATTCAACTGAGCCACCCAAGTGCCCCAACCCATAATTTCAACCAGTCCCTCTTTCTCCATTCATTTTTTATAGGTTTTTTTTGTTGTTGTAGTTAATTTTACTTTGAAGTAATCTCTACACCCAATGCGGGGCTCCAACTCACAACCCTGAGATCAAGAATAGAAGCTCCACTAAGCAAGCCAGACACCGTCTTCCATTCTTCATTACAAAGCGACACTATCTTATGGAAAGTGTGAATAAAAACATATTTAGGAAATCTCATTATTTTTAAATTTGGAAATGGAGAACATGGTCCCTGCTTAGCAGGTCTAGATTCAAGCGAAGCCCCCTTAAGCTCTCTCTTTCTTTTTCTTTTCTTCTTTTTTGTTACATAGCTGCTGCTAGGCAACCCCTACACACAAAGACCGGGGCTGTAACTACTAGTCCTGCAACATCATTATCTATCTCCTAAAATGTGACATACGTCTCTAGCGGCAAGTGAGATGATTTTAGGTGATGCACGAACAAACCGTTTAAATGTTAATACTTTTGTGTTTATTTTTACTGTTACCTTCTATTTCTAGCAAGTGATACTTCCATAGACGTGAAATAATTTTTTTTTTTTAAAGACATTTGTTTTCAGGGCACCTGGGTGCCTCAATCGGTTAAGTGTCTGCCTTCAGCTCAGGTCATGATCTCAGGATCTTAGGATCGAGTCCTGCATCAGGCTCTCTGCTCAGTGAGGAGCCTGCTTCTCCCTTCCCTCCGCTCGCTTATGCTCTCCCTCAAAAAATTAAATAAAAAAAATATTTTTAAAAGACATTTGTTTTCTTTTTAATTAACCGATTTAAAGAAAAATATTAGATGAAAAGCAGAATGGGTGATAGAAAGATCATGAAGGTTAATGAGGGAATGACTGAGATTCGGGGAAACAATGTCATAGCTCACAAGCAGCTTCTGTTTACTGGGCATTTAGTGTGTGCTAGGCCCTGCACCAAGGGTTTTACAAGTCCACACAGTTATGATGACAGTTTTCCATTTGAGGAAACTGAGGCTTCAAGAGGTGAAATTACCGGATACCTGGGTGGCTCAATGGTCCAGTATCTGCCTTTGGCTTAGGTCATGATCCCAGGGTCCTGGGATGAAGTCCCACATCAGGCTCCCTGCAGGGAGCCTGCTTCTCCCTCTGCCTATATCTCTGCCTCTCCCTGTGTGTGTCTATCATGAATAAATAAATAAAATCCTTAAAAAAAAAAAAAAAAAAGGAAGTGAAGTCACTTGCTCAAGGTCACATGGCCAAGAGGTAGTGAAGCCAGGATTCAAATCCAGGTCTCTGGGTCATTAGCACCCAGTTTCCTGCCTCCTTGTCCCTTGGTTTTGGAATCTGAGGCCCAGAAAAGCCATGAGGCCCTTTACTTGGTCCCAAGGCAAGTAGATAGAAAGAGGTGGTTGGATGAGGACATTTGAGAAAGAGAATAGCCGTGGCTTCCTGACTTATTAGGTGTTGGGGCTGAGGAAGTAGGAATCTAGGGCTGTAAAGAGGTCTCTTGCCTGGTGACAAAGTGGCATAGGGGATATCCCTGAGCTGGAAATCAGGTAGGGCAATAAAAGGTGTGGACATGTTTGTGGAGGGAGTTGTCCAGAAGGCAGGTGGGCATGGGTCTGGGGCTCAGGTGAGAGGGCTGCCTGGCAGGTAGGGTGCGGGGATCGACTAGTGATGTCTGCCTTGGGCAGAGGCATGGAAAGTTGCCGTCAAACTAGCCCTGGGACAGAGGGTCTCTCAGCATCTTCCCCTCGATCATTTCATAATATAAACAGATTACGAGGGAGCTTCTTCTGGAAGGCTGGGGAAGGTTCCTCCGTGAATACCACTTAGGTGCTTTTCGGTGCAGGAAGGTGAAAGCTGGAGGAGGCTGGAAGCACAGGAGGCCTTGGGTTTTCCACAGGAGTCTTTATTACAGTGTAAATCCAAGCTCAGGCCTCCCCTGGGCCCCATGCAAAGCCCTGGCTTTGGGGCTAGTGGCGTCCAGGAGACACCAATCTCTCACGGCGCCTCCAGCGGCGGGGTCACGGAAGTGCAGGGCGGGTGGCCTATCTAGGCGACTACAAGTCCCAGCAGGCGCCACGGCCAAAGGTGCCTCGCCTTTCCGGGACTCCTAGAGCAGAGCCTCTTGGGAGATGTAGTCCTGGCCGCTCAGGAAATGGCTCGGGCGGAGGCGGAGGGCGGGCGGGGACGGAAGGGAGATGGAGTTGGGCAGAGGGCTGCAGGGGATGGGGGCAGGCGTCCCGAGGGCAGAGACACCCCTTTCATTCGGCTTTGGCTTTGGATCCAGAGACTGCAGCTGCTGCCGAGGCGAGGGCTCCGGACCCTGGGATCTTAGCTCGGATCCTGAGGGAGAAACAAGTGGAGTCATGAGGTGGGGCAAGAGACCCATAGGAATCTAAGAACTAGGGGGAAATCTGGATGGGGGGCGGGGTGTGTGTGTGTGTGTGTGTGTGTGTGCGGGCAAGCTGAGTGCCCCGAGCCAGTCCTTGCCCTCCACCTAATGGCCTGCGTTGAAATTTTTTTGAGGAGGGGACATTAACCCCAAGAAATTTAGGGATAGATAATATCCGGGAAAAAGTTCCTAAGCTTACCCCCCCCCCCCATCCCATCCATCTCCATCCCATGCCCTTACTTAGCTTTGATGTGGCTCAACTGATTGGTCACCAATCCCACATACTGGTCCATCTGGGCCTGGAAAAGACCAAAAAGGAGAGATTTGAGAGCTTCTTCCGGATTCATTCAGGAGGTTGCTTCCTCTCCCACCTCCAAATGAGCAATTGGGGAGAGTGGCCCACCACTGGACCTTCGACTCCAAGCCTAATAAAATACCCTTGAAAGTCAGAAGTTCAAGCTGAGGTGTCAGTCGGTCGGGCCGAGCTCTGCGTGGGGAATGATGTCGGGTAGACACGCAGGAAATTGCCAGTAAGTCTGTTTCCCGGGAATGACTATTAATCTTCGAGTGAGTTGTACGTGCATGTGTCTGTGTGTGAGTCGGGTGAGAGTATGGGGCATCGGGGTTGGTTGTCAAGTCGCTGCGTGGATTGACTTAAATACTAGTTTAAATCACAGTGTGACCGCCTTTGAGAGTCTTGATGATTCCAGCATGTGAGGGAGTTAGTACTATCTCTGGCAGACATGTGTATCATTTGGCTCTCAGCTGTGCCGGGAAAGGGAATGTCAGTCCATCTGCCTGTCTCCAGATAGGATATATGGCAGTTGGCCTCGGTTCTCTCAGTGTTCTGGGCCACAGCCATCCCACCCAAGGTTGACCGAGATGTCAGTCCCTGGCAGTTTGGGGGTGAAAGCATCGGTTAGTCCTCCTGCCTTGGGTTGGGGCGTGTCAATAGGATCCTGGCTCTGCTAAGGGGACCCCAATCAAAATGCTTATTATCTCTGGCTGTTGAAACATATCCGTTCTACTCTAGCTGTGTTGAGGAGGGGCCGTAGGCAGACCACCTGTGCCTGGCTGGGACATCTGTCAGTAGGACACTGGCTGTGGTGGGGGGCGAGGGAGGAGTCAGACCACCTGTGTTTGCTGGGACACTGCCAATGGAGGGCCTGTCACACCCACCTGGTGTTGCCGGTACAGCAAGGGGACAGTGAATAAACCGATCACTCCTGTAAGTACAGAAATGGGGATCAGGGTTCTCCCAAGAGATTAACAGTTCCATCTAGAACCTTGTCCCCCACCAAACCCCAGTGACCCACCTCCCCACCCACAGGTTTCCCAGCTCACCCAGAATGAGAAGCGTCAAACCGTTGAAGACGGCACCCACGAAGGTCAAGATGTAGAAGAGAAGGGCCAGCTGGAGGTGAGGGTCAGTGTCAGCAGAGCCCGCAGGGCAGTCCCCAGGCTGTGACCTTACCCAGCAATGGCCCTCCTACCCCCCAGGGGCAGCAAGGTGAAAGCTGGGAACCCAGGAGGGCAGTGGGGGTTTCGGGGGCACCTTGAGGGAGTCCACGAGGTCTTCTACCAGGAAGAAATGCCGCAGCTGGATGGCCATAGAGACCACTCGGGACGCGATCTGCTGGGACAAACGTTCCATCTGCTCCCGAGTCAGGGTCAGGTCCACATCCAGATAGGCCCTGGGACGACAAAGAGGTGTCAGGCACCTCACTGTGTGGACCAGCCCAGTCTGAGGGGTGTGTCTGGGACATGAGCAATAACTAGGGGTGTGAGGAGGCCAGGTGTAGTGGCCTAGGGTCAAGGTCAGGGGCAAGAGATGAGGTCAAGGATTAAGGGTAAGAGGTTAGAATCAGAGAGGTTAGGGCTGGAAATCGGGGTCAGAGTCGGGTTGGAGTCAGAAACAAGAACAGGGTGGGTCATGGTCAATGTGAGTTGTGCCTGGTTGGAGTTCAAGGGCCACACCACCCATTTGGTCAACACTGAGGTCTAGACAGAGGTCAAGGTTAGGGGCCAGGGGTTCTCACTGGAAGGGGTTGGCACCATCCCCCCGGTGCACGGCCTGCAGCACTTTTCGGTAAACCCTGAGAGAGATGGTGCCACAGAGCAGCAACAGGGCCACATGGGCGGTCACGGACACGATGCTAAAGTGCAGGAGGCAGAGCAGGGAGACCATGAGGCCTGTGAAGACCACTCCTGACGTCCTTGTGTCCTTCCAGTACAGCAGGTCCGCCACTGTGGAGGGAGAGGGGACCATCAGTCTGGGCTTTGGACCTGGCCTGACTGATCTCTTGACCTTCTGCTTCCTGTCTCAGGGCTGAACCTTGACTTCTTGAACACACCTGGCCTGCACCTGAACTCAATTTCCCAATTTCTAGTTATCTTCTTTTATTCCGAGCTGCTTCCCCTCTTCTCCTGGAAAGCCCAAGTTAACCATCTAGCAAATTCCCTTAATCTCAGTCCTGCCCATAGAGTATGTGTGGATGCAATTTTTGGTCATTGCTTATGAAAAATAGAATCATATATACACTTTTCTGCATCATGCACGTCCTACTCTTTTCCCTCCTAGAATTCCTTCCTCGTCAGTTGGAATAGCTCTTAATTCATTCATTTTTTTTTTAAGATTTTATTTATTCATTTGTCAGAGAAAGAGAGAGAGCACAAACAGAGGGAGTGACAGGCAGAGGGAGAAGCAATCTCCCTGCTGAGCAAGGAGCCTGATGCAAGATTGATCCTAGGACCCTGGGATCATGACCCGAGCCGAAGGCAGAGACACCCAACCCACTGAGCCACCCAGGCATCCCTCTTAATTCATTCTTTATAAGGGTTCCACAGTATTCTGTAGTGTGGCTGTACCATCGTTCGTTTCATTCAACATTTATCTATTGCTGGGTCATTCATTTGGTTTCTTAACCCCCATTCCTCAACAGTGCTGTAAGCACCAGCCTTCTATAGATATTCTTACCTCCCTGCAGGGAGGTTCTATTTCTGAGATAGAATCCCAGACGTGAAATGGCCAGGTGGACTAGTCCTGTATTTCTGAATGTCCTTAGTATTATCAGATTGCTTACGAGCAGAACTATTAACAATTTTCATTTCCATGAGCAATTTGAGAGTGATCTTTTCTCACATCCTGCCTGATAATGGGTGTTATTGTTCTTTTCAGTTTTTGCCAACCTGACAAGTGTAAAGTGGTATCTTCTTGATACTCCCACCAGCACACTCTTCTAAGTCCTAAATGTATTAAAAATACCATCCTCAAAAAAAAAAAAAATCCTCCTTTCTAAGCCTTGATTCAAATTTCTGACTCCTTTCTGAGATGCTAAATTTGCCTCACAAGCCCACCCTGAGCCCTGACCTCCAGACTCTAATGCTTCATTTTTTGGGGGGTGGAGGGGGGCTCTATGTGCAACCTGGGGCTTGAACTCACCACTGGAGATCAAGAGTCGTATGCTCTACCCACTGAGTCAGCCAGGTGCCCCTCCAACGTTTCATTTTGCCCATCTAAATGTTAACGGCCTTCCCAATAATGTGATCCCATCTGAGACCTGAACCAGGAGCCCAATACCCTTCCAGATGCTCCACCCTCTGACCCTCACTTGGATCAAATTCTGACCCTTCCAAACTGATCCCCCTCAGAGTCTGACTCTCCTCACTTCTGTATCCTGATAACACGTCCTCCCATCTATCTCTAACTAGGGCAGGCCTCCCCCTACCCGCAATGCAGGGCCCTCCCTTGCAGGCTCCCCAGGGCCTGTGCCAACTGGTGGGGGAGGGGCCGGGTCGTCTTAGGCGGGGGCTAAGTTTAGGCACGCTGGGGGGAGGGGGCCTGGCCCACAGCTGTGCTGGCCTGTCCAGGTCCTGAGTGACAGCGCCGCCTGGGCCTGAGGCTGGGGGAAGGGGGCCTCCCTGCTCTCAGGCCCCAAAACCTCCGCTCGGGGGAGAGGGGACCCCGTGCTCCCTCCACTCCCTCTCTAGACACCCCCACACACCCCCAGCCTCCGCCGGCAGCTCCAGGGAATCTGGGACCAGTAGGAAACATACCCGCAGATTTGAGGGGCATAAGAGAGAATCTGGACCCATTGACGCCGTTCCCCAACCCCGTCCCACCAGCCCGCTCCGCAAGCCCACCTTTACTCCCCATCTCGGCTCCAAGTGAGAGGCTGCGGACACCGCTACTTCTCAGGGATTTTGCCCGCTTCGGTGGAACTCGGAGGGAGGGAGTAGGGGGCGGGGCCCCTTTGTACCCAGCCAATGGCTCTCCCTAGAGGTGGGGACAGTTCCAGAAAGGGGTGGCTTTCTTTGTAAACACCCAAAGGCAGTGCTGTCTGTAATCAACCCACGGCCATTCGTGGAGGCTAAGCGTATTTTAGAGGAAGGTGGGGTCTGTTTGCAACGGGCCAACGGATGCGGTCAGGGCAGAGGAGCGTTTCAAAAAGGCGCAGAGTTTACTTATTAATGTCCCATGGCCACAACCAGAAGACAGCAGTTATTTTTTCGGGGATCTGTCCTGTCCAAAAGCAGCCTCTAGGAGGAGCACCCCAAAAGGGGAATTTTTTTTTTTAGCCACTAGCCAATCGTAATGCTCAAAGGAGGGCTCAAGTCTCAACGTGGGAGGGACAACTATATAAAAAGCCAATGGCAATCTTCGATAACGGGAAAATTTGCCTAAAAGGGCGGAGTTTATATCTAGCCAATGGCAATACCTTCTCTTTCCAGGATCCTCACTTCCTTCGCGAGGTGGGTCCCTTTAAATGCCGACCCTCCCACTTTCGCTGTGGTCCAAAGGAGCACCTTCACTCACGCACATTACCTAGAAGGAGTGGTTCCAGTGTGAATTCTGATTGGTCCGTGCTATCGAGGCACTGCCCCGTGATTGGCTCCTGCTCCAGATGCCCCCGCGGCTCTTCCTCCTTCTGGTCCGGGGAGGGCTCATCAGGCCAAGAGTTCGAATCCCGGGATCGGGGTGGGGACGGGGTACCCGCCTGAGGGGTTCCAGAGCCCGGGCTGGGCTGCGGAGTCAAGACTTCCGACGGCGGCGGTAAGGACTGAGGGAGTCCGAGTTGTAGGTCCAGTTCTGGCGCGTTAGAAAGAGAAGGCCGTGAGTTTTCACCTTGCAGCTGCCCTGAGGAAAGACCACCCACCCTGTGGCTTCGGTCCCAGCACCTCTGACATCTCACCTTTCCCAGCCTCTCCAGCCTCCGAGCCGTCGGGCTCCTCGTCCTCCAGTGGGGTGGAGCTACTTGTGGCAGAGTCTTCTCCGGACCCCGCTCCCCGGGCCGCCCAGCCCAGCTGGTCCAGCTGGAGCCCTAGGTCCTCCAGGGGGCGTCCGGCCGGAGGGGCAGTTTCAGGGCCACTGCGGCGCCCAGGTTCCGGGGATTGGCTCAGGCTGGGGATACTCTCCAAACTGTCGCCCAGGCCAGGCTGAGGGGGCGGGTCTCGCGGTTCAGAGACTGAGCGGCCCTGGGGTCGGGGGCGGCGGGCAGCTGAATCCCGGCGGGCCCCAGAGCCCACCACACCATCGAAGGCGATGTAGGAGAAGGTCAGCTCCCGAGGGGTACCCCAGTCCTGCGACGTGGTCTCTTCCTCCTCGTCCTCTGAGAATTCTCGGGCTGTGTGAAGCTCCCGAAAATCTGAGTCGTCATTCCCTCCTGCAGTGAGCAAAGGAGGGTATGAGCTACTCTAAGTGGGACCCTGACCCTCTCTTCAACCCCCCGGCCCAGCTGTGAGCCCCTTCAAGGCTCACTCTCACATCCTCCCCCTCCACTTACCTTCTGTGGAGTCAGGGGTAGAGGAGGCTGTAGACGGAGCTTCTTCTGCGAGAAGGAAAGAATCGAAGATTCTTAGAAGCTTAGACTGTCGGAATCACAGAAGTGTGCCAGTCCTGGAAACTTGGACGGTCCGAATTAAGGAATCTTAGAATAGTTGAATCACAGGACCTTTAGAACATTCTACAGACTGTAAAACCTTACTATAGTGCTATCAGAAGTTCACCCTTATAAGCTCAAATCCAGGGATTTTGTTTTTAAAGATTTTATTGGGATCCCTGGGTGGCGAAGTGGTTTGGCGCCTGCCTTTGGCCCAGGGCGCGATCCTGGAGACCAGGGATCGAATCCCACGTCGGGCTCCTGGTGCATGGAGCCTGCTTCTCCCTCTGCCTGTGTCTCTGCCTCTCTCTCTCTGTGACTATCACAAATAAATAAAAATTAAAAATAAAGATTTTATTTATTCATGAGAGACACAGAGAGAGAGGCAGAAACATTGGCAGAGGGAGAAGCAGGCTCCCTGAAGGGAGCCCAATGCTGGAATCAATCCCAGGACCCCGGAATCATGACTGAGCCAAAGGCAGAAGCTCAACCACTGAGCCATCCAGGTGCCCCTCAAATCCAGGAATCTTAATCTTAGAGTCTTCAAATTAGGAATTTTAGGAGGCTTCAATCAGTTATTCTTTCAAAAACCTTTTATTGAACACCTACTATGTACCAGGCACTGTTTTAGACTGAGAATACAAATATGAACAAAACAGACAAAGTCCCTGCCTTGTAGGGCTTATACTACGTGGTTGAGATAGACAGTACACAAATATATGATGCTGGGTGCTAAGTGTGCAGAAAACAATAAAGCAGGGTAAGGGAAGTGAAAGTGAGAGGATGCTATTTCAGACAGGTGGATCAGGAAGACTTCTATGATAAGATTATATTTAAGCAGAGACTTGAATGAAGTGAGGAATCCTACAGGTGTCTAGGGAAGAGTCTTGCAGGCAGAGAAAAAAGTCCAGTGCAAAGGCCCTGAGACAGGCACTATGCTTGGCAAATCTGAGGAACAGAGAGGTGGAATAGAGTGACTGGGAGGAAGAAGGGTGGGAGATGAGGGCAGAGAGAGGTAAGTAGGGATTATGTAGGGCCTTCCTTTGTAAGCCAAAGTAAGGGCAAGATCTTAGGATGCTGGGATGATGTCCTTTAATGTTGAAATAACAAATGCTCAGAATTTTGGCATCTGGACTCCTAGGACATGCAAGTGGCCAGATCTGAGAGTGTTGAAATTCTCAGCTGCGGGAACCACGGGGGTGTGAGACAGAAGATGTTAGCCCAGGACTGTTAGAGCCCTGATCTCAGAGATCGTGAGGATCAGATAAGGCATTTTTCAATTGTGGAACCTAGCCCCTCAAAGCTAGCTTGGGGTTTTGCCTACAGGAGATGCTCAATGCTGCTTGGAAACTGAAATCAGATGCACACCCCCCACCCCCGTCCCCACCTCGTTTTGGCAGCTGGGGAATCGGAGGCCCGGAGTATAATGGGTGTCTTCCAGGGTTACTACTAATCAGTGGTAAAGCTCAAGTAAGGACCCAGGAGTCCTGGCCCCAACCCAGGGATAGCTGTTTCCAAGGGACAGGATGTTGGACAATTTGGGCGAGGTCGGGGAAGCCTCTGGGTCTGGGCAGAAGACGGAGGTGGGATGCGAAGATGGATGAGTGGGGGTGGAGTGTGGATCCCTCTTCTTTATCCTGGCTCTACCCCTCCGTTCAACTCCCCTCCCCGCAGGCTGCGGCCAGCACCAGGGCGAGGGGACAGCTCCCGGAGAGCGTCCTCATCCCTGGGTGGGGTCCGGCGCCATATCCTAGAGCCCGGCGCGACCCTCGCCAGTTACCTCGGTGCCCCCCACCTCCGCCTGGACTCACTTAGGTCCTCCGGGTCAGGCTGCCCCCGTCGCCACTGGAATGCGGGGGGAGGGGAGAGCTTCCTTTGTCTCCTTCATCTCCTCCCCCATCCCAATTCTCCCGCGACCCGGCACGGAGGGGTTACTGGGGAGGAGCCCACCCGAGCCTCTGGGCCCCACACCAGGCCTGAGCTTCCCCCTACTCACTGCAGTGGGCGAAGACCGGCAGGACCTGCCCCATGGCCCTCCTCGGGCCTGCATCGGGACCCCCGCCCACTCCGGCCACGCCGCCCTGGGCCTGGGGCCGCGGGCGCTCATCTCCGCCGCGCCCACGACGCCGCCGCCATCCTCGCCGCCTCCTCCTCCGGGGCCGCTCCAGCAGCAGCAGCAGCACCCGCCGCCGCCGCCCTCTGCTCCGCTCGGCGGGGGCGGGCGGGGCCGCGGTGGGGAAGGCACTGCAGCGCGGGGCCGGGGGCGGGGCCAGAGGACCAGCGGGCGGAGCTCAGAAGCGGGCGGGGGGCGGGTAAACACCAAGGGGCAAGGAGGGGCGTGGCCTTTCTACGAAGGGGCGGGGCTAATAGGTTATGCTACTAGGCGGAAAAGGCGCGGAAGGCGGCCTGAAGGGCGGGGCCTGATGGACGGGGCGCGGCCTCTAGCGGAAGAGAGGAGGAGCCTAGGGTAGGACCCGGGGAGGGGCTCGGGGGGAGAAGGATGGACGCGCCTAGAATGAGGGCGTGGATCTCAGTATGGGTTGGGGCGGAGCCAGGGGAGGCATTCAGCAGAGGATGTAAAGACCACCGCTCTGAGGAGGGGTCGGAGCTGAGAACCCCAGAGGGAGTGGGATAGGGGGCGGGAGAAACTACACGGAAAGTTTGAGGCAAGGGGAGGAGCTCAGATGCGGGCGGGGCTTAAGTTGAGTTAGAATTAAGCAGGTAGTTGGGCGGGGTCAAAGACGGAGAAGGTAGAGGCGTGGCCTAGAAAAAGTAGGAAAGAGCAGGCAGGGAAGGGGCGCAGCCCAGAGGGTAGGAGAAACCTACAGAGCAGGGGGCCAGGCTCCCCAGTATGTGGGGACTGGGTCTGTAGTTAAGGGGCGGAGCTAAGACTGAAAATTAGGAGTGTCTGAGGCTGTGTGGTTGGTTGAATGCACGGGTGGGACCTGGAAACGGAGAAAACGAAGACCCAGGGCAAGACCCAGAAGTGGAGCGGTCGAACTGAAAAAAATAAAGGATTTAAAGATTTTGAAACTGGGGAGGTTGGGGGGCAGGACACTAAACTAACAGTGTATAGAACACGGATTCTAAAGCTCTTTCCGAAACACTCTTTACTTCTTTTATGACTCAGTTTCCTCTTCGGTACATCGGAGATGATGTAAAATAGTGGTAGCGCATGGTAAGTGCTGTTTACTACTATTTTTTCGTGACCCAGATCCCCAAACGTCATTTTGAAGGTACAGGAGAGAAGACCCCCAAGAGTCCAATCTCTTCTAGTAACTCGACTTGAGTGCAGGTCAAGGGTACAGGAAGGAGATTTAGGTGGTTTAAAATCTCACAGTGGAGGGGATTAATGGAGTTGGGGGGGGGTAGGTGCAGAGGGTGGAGGCGTCCTGATCCCAGGGCTGAAGAATGGCTGCCTTTGCCCGCCTGCTGGAGCATCTCCTCTGGCCAGCTTGCAAAAAACAGGAGGCAGAGGAGGAGGAGGAGGGGCGCAGGTCTCACCACGGGCCTCGGTCGCTCCTGGACGCGCCGCGATGCGTCCAGCGGCCGCACGGGGGTGCGGCGGCGTCTTGCGGCTTGCGCTTCGGGGCCAGCGCTGTGCAGGGCTGGCGCGCGCACATGGAGGACGCGCACTGCGCTTGGCTCGAGCTGCCCGGGCTACCCCCAGGCTGGGCATTCTTCGCGGTCCTCGACGGCCACGGCGGGGCGCGAGCTGCCCTATTCGGTGCGCGCCACCTGCCGGGCCACGTGCTAGAGGCTCTGGGCCCCGCGCCGGGCGAGCCCGAGGGAGTGCGCGGGGCGCTACGCCGAGCCTTCCTGAGCGCGGACGCACGCCTGCGTGCGCTCTGGCCTCGTGGCGAGCCGGGGGGCACCACGGCCGTGGCTTTGCTAGTCTCCCCGCGTTTTCTATACTTGGCGCATTGCGGTGACTCCCGAGCGATGCTGAGTCGCGCCGGCGCCGTGGCCTTCAGCACCGAGGACCATCGGCCCCTCCGGCCCCGGGAACGCGAGCGCATCCACAACGCGGGGGGCACCATCCGCCGCCGGCGCCTCGAAGGCTCACTGGCAGTATCCCGAGCGCTGGGCGACTTTGCTTACAAAGAGGCTCCGGGAAGGCCCCCTGAGCTGCAGCTCGTTTCTGCGGAGCCTGAGGTCACCGCCCTGGCTCGCCAGGCTGAGGACGAGTTCCTGCTATTGGCCTCTGACGGTGTGTGGGACGCGATGTCTGGCGCTGCCCTGGCGGGACTGGTGGCGTCGCGCCTCCGCTTGGGCCTGGCCCCGGAGCTTCTCTGCGCGCAGCTATTGGACACGTGTCTGTGCAAGGTCCTAGGGGCGGGGCTTGGAGTCACTGAGGGGAAGAATTTAAAGGATCTAGGGAGCAAGGGATTTTGAGGGTAGGGCTCCCTCGAACTACAGGAGGGTGTTAGGCTTCAGTAAAGGGCGTGGCCTGCCGAGTGGGCAGGGCCAAAACATGGAGGGGCCGAGACAGAGGGCTGTCTGTGCAAGATCCGAAAGCCATAGTGATGGATAGGTAAGTGGGAGGGACCTGAGAGAAAGGCGTGGTCTTTCTTGGGATTTAGTAGTGGGTCCTGAGGTCTGATTCACGCCTTTATGAAGAGCAGCAGGACGGCGGAGTGGGAGGAGCCTCGGCGAAGGGGCAGGCAGGGTTCTCTGATAGAGTGCGGCTAGGACAGTGAGAGGTCTAGGTGACCCGTCCTGGTGAGAGGACTTGGTTTACACTGGCAGATGGGCAAGACATCAGAGAAACGGCCCTAACCAGACTGGGGAGGAGGACACTAGAAGGCTGAGATTGTTGGGAAGCTCTGCATCCCATCAGGCTCCTTTTTCTCCACTTTCTCCAGGGCAGCCTGGACAACATGACCTGCATCCTGGTCTGCTTCCCCGGGGCCCCCAGGCCTTGTGAGGAGGCGATCAGGAAGGAGTTAGCGCTGGACACAGCCCTGGGCCACAGGGTCGCCGGTGAGGAGGCTCCAAGAGCATAGCGGGAGGGGTGGTCAGTGGGCAAGGACACCCCCATAATCCTTCCCTCCTTCTCAGCGCTGTGTTCCTCTGCTCAGGAGCCCCCCAGCCTGAACACGGTTTTCTGGACTCTGGCCTCAGAGGACATCCCAGATTTACCTCCTGGGGGAGGGCTGCACTGCAAGTGAGTGGGGGGGGGGGCGTGGTGAGGTGTAATGGGGGGAGGGGTAGTAGAAGGAGGGTCCCCTGCTGGGCCTCTCTCTGCTCTCCAGGGCGGCTGTCATTGCTGAAGTTTATTCTCAGCTCTACCAAGCCTCAGGACACGAAAGGCAGGTAAGGACTTCATGTTCTTGAATGTTTCTCTTGGAAGCATGTAACCCAGCCCTCCTACCTCCTTTAGTGTTGGAGAAGTTGAGGAGACAAGCGGCTTTCCTGACATATTAATAAATTCTCACTCCTGGCCCTGAATCATTGTGCTAGACATGATAGGGGTAGAGGAGGGGGGAAGCAGAAGCAGAGAAGAGACTGCCTCTCTTCCCAAGAAAGGTGTCCCCTGCATTAGCCTGTACAACCCATTATCCCAAGCACCACCCCTTTCATCCATAAATAAGGCAGAAAAATTCAAGGAATGTTTATGACCAATCCCAAGACCTGGATGTGAGGATGGTCAGGGTCTTGGATGAGTGAGTAGGGCCCAGATAGCTTACAAGAATTTGGAGCTATCCAAAGAGGTGGTGGGTGGAGCCAAATAAAGTCAGGCAAGGGGTGGGAGTCCGGGAGGAAATGGAGGGAGGGGAGATTGTTGATAGTTCCCCAGCAGCAGAAGGAGGTATTTGTCAAGATTGTTTGATTTGTAATCGACAGAAACCCAATTCCACCTGGGACAGAAAAACAAGGAACTTACTGGGTCACTTAATTGAAGAGTTCAGGCATAAGGCATTGACTACATCCAGTTCTCAGATGATATCAGGAACCATCTCTTGGTTTTATTTTCTCTGCATTGACTTCATTTCCAGGCAGGATCTCCGCATGAGGTAGCAGACAGTTGCAGCTCTAGCAGCCTCATGTCCCAGGAGCCCAACATCCCCAGTGGAGAGAATTCACCAGGTTCCCAGTAGCGGAAGCTCTGGTTCCATGGCTGGTTCTCACTGGTCACACTGGCCCACATGTCTGATCAGTCACTGTGTCTCTGACTGGCCAGGCTGGGGTCATATGCCCACCCCTAGGACTTGGGGCTGAGGTCCACTCCACCCAACCCAGAAGGATTGATGGACAGATGGGGAATGGCGGCCCCTCAAAGAAAAATAAAAGTGGTGCTTCCAGAATATAGGGAAGCAGATACTGAGAACCAAGGGGAGGTTCTTATCAGCCGTTTCCCACCTTCTTTGTTACAAAAGGGCCCAACTGGGGCCAGAAAGCCCACTGGCACCCACTGAAACTCTTCCTTGGACTTGGAGGCCTGACAGCTGTTGCCCTTTGAGGACCCTGTGCCTAGCCAGGGCCTCAAAGGAACTGAGGAAGAAGACTCCCCTTCCCCAGCTACACAGGCCAGAGGAAGGAAGACAACCCGAGGGAGGAACCCCAGAATGCTTATTTCCCCTTCTCCTACTTCCCTCTCACACAAAGTCTTATGGGGAAATTCCACCCATCTGAACTTAAAAGGAAAAAAAAAACCCACCCCAAACCAAATCAAATGCTTCTGAAATATTTTAAGCTGAATGGATCCTTGAGTGATAACCCAGTTCAATAACCTTCTCTTCCCTTCTCATTTTTTCATCTGTTTGGAGGGAGTTAGGAGAGAAGACTTACTGTTAAATTTTAATGATATAACTCAAAATAAATTTCATATATGTATGTATGTATGTATAAAAAACCCTAGACCTTATTTCTCTTGTCATGGGGCAGATATGTATTGGGCATCTGCTGTGTGCTAGACCCTGCTCACAGCCATCAACCAGGCGGGACCACTGAAATCCCTGTCACCCCGAGGGACACACCTCCTAGTGTGTGGGGAGACAGCAAACAAGGAAACAGATATTACCATCTCAGATACTGATAAGTGTCTTAAGGCAAATAAAACAGGGTAGGGTGGTAAGATGTCTGGGGGGGGCTACTTTGTTTTTTAAATTGTATTCTTTTAAAAAAAAAAAAAGACTTTATTTATTTATTTGACAGAGCACACACAAGTAGGAGGAGTGGTAGAGTGTGAAGCAGACACCCTGCTGAGCAGGGCGCTGGATTTGGGGCTTGATCCCAGGACCCCGGGATCACAACCTGAGCCAAAGGCAGATGCCCAACTGACTGAGCCACCCAGGCACCCCCCCTGTTTTTGAATGGGTAATAAGTTCCCTGGATTCAAAATTCAAAGGGTACAAAATGGTATACAAAAATGAAAAGTCTTTCTCCTCCCTACCCCTTAGCCACTCAATTTCCCACCTGGGGTTTTATTTTTATTTTTTTAAAGATTTATTTATTTATTTATTTATTTATTTATTTATTTATTTATGATAAAGAGAGAGGCAGAGGCAGAGACACAGACAGAGGGAGAAGCAGGCTCCATGCTGGGAGCCAGATGCAGGACTCGATCCCGGGACTCCAGGATCGGGCCCTGGGCCAAAGGCAGGTGCTAAACTGCTGAGCCACCCAGGGATCCCCCCGACCTGGGGTTTTAAACAGGGGATCCGGGGAGATCTCTGAGAAGAGTGCAAAGATCACAGAGAAGAGTGTCCCAAGGCACAAGGAATAGTCAGTGCAAAAGCCTAGAGGCTGGACGGAACCTGGTATTTTCAAGATGAAGTTTGATATGTCTCGAGATGTCTATGACCATCAAATACCCATTCTCTATCCTATTAGTAACCACTGTAATGAGTTTGGAGTGGATCTTTCCAGACCTTTTACTCGGCAGTGTGTGGTAGCTTTGGTGTTTCCTTGATTTTTTTTTCTTTTCTTTTTATTTATTTATTTATTTATTTATTTTTCATACCGTGTATCATTTGGCAGTTACTTTTTTCCCCTCGGTGATACCTTGGAGACTACTTTCATGCCGTTTACACACCTCTTTTTTTTTTTTTTTCTGCTGCCCAGCACTGCAGACAAGGTACAATGTACAATGGTTTTGCTATCCATTCTCCTCTTGATGGATGTTTATTTTTTTTTAAAAGCTAGTATTTACTTATTTGAGAGAGACAGAGAGCATGAGCAGGAAGGCGGGGCAGAGGGAGAGGGAGAAGCAGACTCCCTGCTGAGCAGACAGTCCCATGTGGGGCTCCAACCCCAGGACCCTGAGATCATGACCTAAACCAAAGGCAGATGCTCAACTAACTGAGACACCCAGGTGCCCCTTGACGGACATTCAAACTCTTTCCAATTTTTTGCTTTCACATCACTGCTGCCACAAAGATCCTTGATCAGGCTTCTTGTGTACACATGCCACTTTCTCTAGCACAAGGGTCCTGTTACCTGTGTTGTACAGCACCTGAGCTCAGAATGGTTTGTACAGGGCTGCCTGGGTGGCTCAGTGGTTGAGCGTCTGCCTTCCACTCAGGGCGTGATCCCGGATCTGGGGATCCAGTCCTGCATCAGGCTCCCTGTGAGGAGACTGCCTCTCCTTCTGTCTCTGTCTTTGTCTCTGTCTCTCTGTGTCTCTCATGAATAAATAAATAAAATCTTTTAAAAAATGGTTTTACACTTTTAAAAGGATCAGAGGAAAAAGGGAATATGTGAAAGAGCCCCTACGTCTGATATGCCCGAAATATTTACTATTTGGACCTTTATAGGAAAATTTGCTGACTAAAGTGCTAGCCCTCTACAGAAGGACTAGCCCTCACCCTCCTATTTCACAGATGTGAAAGCTGAGCAACAGGGATGAGAAAAAAGTTGCCCAAAATCTTCCGGAACTGGGGTTCTCATTCTGTTGGATAAATGTCTATTGAACTGCTGTTGTGGGCCCAGCTGGATTGAAGGAGGCACACAAACTGATCAAATTGGGGAACTGGGGTGGCTCGGGGGTTGAGTGTCTGCCTTTGGCTCCGGTCGAGATCTTGGGTCCTGGAATGGAGTCCCACATCAGGCTCCCTTCAGAGAGTCTGCTTCTTTCTCCCTCTATGTCTCTGCCTCTCTATGTCTCTAGTGAATAAATAAATAAAATCTTTTAAAAAAAGATACTGATCAAGGCTACCCCTGAACCCAAAGAACTCACAGCTTAGGAGAGACAGTGGGAAATAATTATAACCTAGATGGAGGAGAGTTCAAGCTCTCCCAGAGTAGGGCAGAAAAGGGCAGAAGAGGGGAGCCTGGGTGGCTCAGCGGTTTGGTGCCTGCCTTTGGCCCAGAGCATTGATCCAGGATCGAGTCCCACATCAAGCTCCCTGCATGGAGCCTGCTTCTCCCTCTGCCTGTCTCTGCCTCTCTCTGAGTCTCTCATGAATAAATAAATAAAATCTTTAAAAAAAGAAAAGGGGAGAAAATTACTCAGTTATTTAGAGAAGAATTAATGTCAGAGCATGGCCTGGAAGGATGAGGTGAAGGAGGTCTGAATCCAGGTAGAGGACCTGGCTTGAACAAAGGCTGGGAATGGTGGTTCTCTCCCCTAGTCAGCTGGGTCCTGTGAATTGTTGGTTTCACACCCCTACCTTGCACCTAGGCACCCCTGTGATTCAGGAGCTCAGGCAAGAGGGCTATGGCCCAGATTTCTTCCTTTACCTTCATGCCTCAGTTTACCCACTTGTGAACGTTGAACCTATGATTTCCCAGGCATCCAGCCCCAGGGTACCTGACCCGGGCCAGGTGGCGCTCTGCGGGAGGGGAGTGGCCACCAGTGGAGTCACATGGGCGGGGCCTGCGGGACCCGCTGCGGAAGCCTGGGAGGGTGTTTGGGCCTCAGACCCAAGCTACTGCGTGGGGGAGGGGGTTCCTAGGAGCCAGCACCAGGTGGGTGGGTGCCCCTGCCTCCGCGCCCTCCTATTGCTGGATGATCCCGCCATCCTCTGCGGGCGAAACTGAGTCACGGCGGGGGTGCGTGGGGAGAGGTTCCAGGGGTTTTAACCACACAGGAACCTGGAGTCCCATCCGCACCCAGGGGCAGCGCCGCACCCTCACCCCTGCCCCGCCCCCCCCCCCCACCCCCAGGCAGTGAGTCAGGGGCGGCCGGCCGCCGCGCCCCCTCGGCCCACTTCCTCCTCACCTTCCTGGGGCGGGCGGGGGGCGGCGAGAGGGATGGGGCCCTCCCCGCCCACCCCCCCCTGTGCTGGGGAAAGGGGTTCATCCCTTAGTCACCTTTCATATATTAGCAGAGAAGAGAGACGCTGGGGGTAGCATTTAAGGTATCATTTAAGGGGGAAAATTTGAGAGAATCTATGCTTAACCAGAGGATCGTCTTCGCGCCCACCCCCCAAATTGAGCAGAACGTGAAGAAATGGAGAAGTCGTTGGGGAGGGTGAGCAGGAATTGTCCCCATTAAGATCCTCCTAAGAATTTCCATCGTAGGAGCGAATGAGCGATCAGGAAGGATCCCTTGCCCTCCACCAGACCTACCCCCTAATTTGGGGGTGACCCTCAGCGTGCATCCCCATTTCTCTAACGTTGGGGAAGAGGTAAATAGCGGAAGTGTAGGGTTCCGCGTTGCCCTTTTAAGCGCCCTTCACCCCCCCCCACCGCCTAGAGGTGTCCGCGGCCCCTTTAAGGCGCAGGGCATTGTGGGTGCGGGGAGTGGAATTTTGGAACGAAATGTAGCGAAGAGAAGTACAGTAGTAAGAGTAACATTGTACCCGCCGCCGGCCGAGGGGGCGCGCCGGGGACGGGACGCCGCACCCCCTTTCTGCCGCAGGGACCCCCGATCAAACCTCCAGAGGGAGGAGGCGCCTGAGGACCCGCCCCGGCCCCGTCCACGTTCCCCCCCAGGAAGCCGGACTCTATGGGGCGGGACCCTGGGGGAGACTGAGCAGAACCTGGAGCCAGCCCCGAACCCCTGAACCTTGAGCCAGGGGCGCCCCGGGAGCACCCACCCGTGGGTGCGCCGCCCTCCCGCTGAGCAGCCATGAGGTGAGCCTCGAACTGCCTCCAAACCCTTCCGCGCTCCGCGCGGGCTCCCCGCCCCGCCTTTGTCCCCCTCCCCCAGCTGGAATTTGGGGACAGGGCACTGGGGGCCTCGGATTTGAGGCCGAGCTCCCTTGGACGAGTTCCAAATACTGACCGCTTCGCCATGACTCCTAAGGCTCGGGTGGTGCCTCAGAGGTTCTCTCGGAAGCCCTCAGATTTGGGGGCGCCCCGAGGACTCCCGAATTTCTTAAAGACTTTTTCAGAGAACCTCCAAGTTGCCAGATCCTGCCAGCATGGAGGCCAGAATTAAGGCAGGGCTCAGACTACCCCCCAAAAATCTCAACTCGGGCTCCGGGAGGGATCGAGGGGACCGGGTTGGGGGTTCCTGGGACCTGGAAGAGAGATTCGGGACGTAGACCTTGGTTTGCCGGGTCTGCTTTTACGTGGCGCTGGAAAAAGCCTTCCCAAGTGGGACCTCGCTTCTTAACTTCGGGGGCACTTAACCCCTTAAATTTCGGGGGGCTCTCGTCCTCCGGTGGAGGTGGGTGCAGACGAACCCACGGACCCGGACAGCCTCGAGGGTCTGGTTGGGACTCCCCTCCCCCGCCGCTCCCCACCCACCTTCTGTTTAAAACAAGCGGTGCCCAGGACGGAGCTCCAGGGCTCGGCGCGGAGGGCGGCTCCCCGGCCCGGGGCCAGGAGGGCGGCCCCGCGCCCCCACCTGTGCGTCCTGGGGAGGGAGGGGGCGCGGCAGCTGCGGGAAGAGGGGCCTTTGTCTTCCTGACTCACCTGTCGAGACAGCTGGTGTTGGGGGGGCGGGCAAGGAGTGCAGTGGGCCGGCTGCTTTCCCCACCGCGCGCCGCCCCTTGCTCTCACCACCGCCCCCCTACCCGGCCCTCCAGAGCCGTGGGGTTGAGGGGGGGGGGGCGCTGTAAAAAGCTTCAAGGTCATAGCCCTCTCCCCCTGGGACCCAGGCTCCCAAGACAGTCCCAGACACCTTCCCAGGAATTTAATCCTGGGGGTGGGGGGCCCAGAGGACCCAGGGATTTTTGTCTTACCGGGTCGGACCTCAGAACTCCTGGGCTCACCTGAGGGCGGGGCCGGGGCGGGCTGGGAGACCGGAGTAGACCCTCCCCCACTCTCCCCTCCCCCTGGCCCCCCATAATCTCTCCCTCGGGGCCCGAGCCTGACAATACTATCTCCCTTCCTCCACTCTCTCAGGGACTTCCTGCCCCCAAAGCCCCCAGCTTGAGGGGGAGGCCCCCCGAGGAGGACTGGGGATTAACCCCCTGGTGCCCACATCCTCCCACTACCCCCCACACGCCCCTGCCCTCTGACATCAAGAGTCGCATTGCCCTTTAGGACCATTAGAGACCCCCTCCGCCTGTGTTCCTTCTGATGTGAAAGTGTTGGAGCATTTTGGAGTGAGGGGGCACCCACGGACACCCACCCTCGAGGTCTCCCGCCTACCTACCCCCCATTATAGCCACATCCCTCCGAGGCCTGCCCCGGAGAGGGGGCATTTTGGGGGGAGCCAGGCTCTCTTCCCTCACCCTCTTCCCAGGGGACCCTCCTCTCCCACGGCTGCCCCCCCGCCCCGCCCCCCGCCCCCCCTCGCGTTTCCGGTCCCAGGCACCGTGGAAGGCGGATGGCGGATGTCCGAGTTAGTGCTGCCTCACTCACTGTGAGACCGTAAAAGGGCAGGAGCAGTGTCTGGGCCGGCCTCCCGCCCCCCCTCCCCCAGGCCCGGAGGCCTTCGCCCTCCCACAGGGTCCCCCTACTGTTGGCCGCGGCCAAAGCTCCCACCTCCTGGGGGGTGGGGGGGCGGTGGGCAGGAGTTGAACTGCTGGGCCTCCCACCCGAGGGTCACTCGCACCTCCCCAGGGGGTCTTCCCTGCTGATGGCCACGCCCAACTCGCTGCGCTGCGCCCCCTCTTCCAGGACCTCTAGGATTCCAAAAGACCCCTGCCCCTGCATGAGGGCAGCCAGGGAAACTGAGGCTCGCCCTAGATCCCTCAGGCAGTGTTGAGGGAGGGGAGGGGACTGGGATCCTGCGACTTGACTTCTGTCTGCTTTGGCTGGGCGAAGAGAGGATGTTAAAATGGAAAGTTACAAGATATAGTTCTTTTTCTCCCAGTTTGACAAATATTTGTTAAGTGTCTGCTGTGTGCGAGACTCAGCTGGGATTCTGGGAAGGCTCAGAGAGGGGGCAGAGGTCTGAGAATCTCAGGGCAGAGGGCTGCAAGCGGTATTTAGGTCCATTTCTTTCCTCTTCCAGGAATGGTAATTATTATTACCTTACAAAGTTGTTGTTTTTTAAATAATAATAAGAGACCATCTGATCAAACATGTGCTCTGTGCCAGGCACTGTATTATTCTGACTGCCCCACCTCCATGGGTCAACTGAGACACAGAAAAATTAAGCAAATAACCTATTCAAGTCAGTTTGGAAGTAGGCAGCTCTGGATTTGAATTTAGGGCAGTCTCCAGACTACGATGCTATTACAGAAAAAGGAAAATAAAACGTTTTAATGGTATTAAAAAAAAAAGTAACATGTTTGCACTATGTGAACACTTAAGATAATGCAGATAAGCAAGAAGAATCTTTTACCTTTCTGTTCATTTATGGGAAACTGAGGCTTATAGGGAAGGAGCAGCTAGAGTGAACCCACACAAACCCAAAGCCCATAGATCTGGTTCTTTGTACAGGGTTGCTTCAAAGACTTGCAGTTTTGGAAGGGTTATAGTTGGTGTGTGCATGGGGGTTTGCAGGGAGTGGATTACAAGTTTTATGGTTTATTTATTTATTTTTATTTTTAAATTTATTTATTTATTTATTTATTTATTTATTTATTTATTTATGATAGTCACAGAGAGAGAGAGAGAGGCAGAGACACAGGCAGAGGGAGAAGCAGGCTCCATGCACCGGGAGCCTGACGTGGGATTCTATCCAGGGTCTCCAGGATCGCGCCCTGGGCCAAAGGCAGGCGCCAAACTGCTGCGCCACCCAGGGATCCCAGTTTTATGGTTTAGAGAGACTGTGGGGCAAATCCTGAGGGGGGATTGAAGGGGTGAAGGGAAGGGCAAGCCTCTAATCTGGAAGGCTTGAGTAAACCAGAGTGACTATGCTTGATTGCCTCCAGTGATGAGAAACTCTCTTTCTCAGTTAGGACGTTCAGCTCCCTCATGCAGAGTGTGTGCCAAGTCCCAGGTCCTGAACTTAGGGCTTTTCTTATCTCTTTCAATCCTTACAGCAAACCCAGTGAATTCTGGTTTCCAGGCCTGGAAACTGCAGCTCAGAGAGGTGAAGCCACATAGCAAGGGAGTGACTTGAACCCTTTGTCATCCACCACATGTTTTCCAGAATGCAGGGACTTCCTGGGGGAGGTGCAGGGTGGGGGTGGGGGAGGGTCCTGAGCTGGCTGAGAATAAGACTCTCTCCTGGGAAATTGAGGGAGCAAGACCCCAGGAGCCCCATGGGAATCAGGCACACCCCTGTTTCAGACCCACTCCCCGCTTCCTGGGCTGTGGGATTTTCCATCAAGCTTTTACCTGGTTTAGAGTTTTGGTTGTTTTGAACTTAAGTAATGAATTGGTGTTTTCTAGGTAATACCGCCCAGAGGTTGAAAAAGAAAAAAGAAATGAGCAATTCAAAAGCGTAAACAGCACTAAACATCCATTTCCTCCCTCCTTCCTCCGGCCCCAGCTGCCCTCTTCCTAGGAGACAGCCTCTGTTAGTCTCCTGAGAAGCTTGAGAAGCGGCCTCTGCTTCTATCACCTCGTTGCCTTGTGTGCGGATATATTTATATCCTTTCACCTTTTTTTTTAAACCCCTGATATGCACCACTTTATACCTCGCCTCTTAAAAGATTCAGCCTAGCTGTTTCCTCATCTTTAAATGAGGTTGAGAACTTGGGTAGACCAGGGTTCAAATATGAGCCCCTCCGTGTACTTGCTGAATGACCCGGGACAAGCGTCTTGACCTCTCTGTGCCCATGGTCATTCATCCCTTAAAAAAGGGTAAGTGCCAGAGCCCGTGCCATGAGGTCAGGTGTAAATTGGGGCCCAGGACCCCAAACAGTGTCCGGGACTCAGGCCAACCCATAAACATCAGCGCCTTTGTTAAGAGTTTTTCCTTTTAACGATTAATGACTCATTAGCTAATTTGGCAACTAGCGAGTACCTACAATGTGCCAGGCACGGTGCTAGGTTGTGGGGACATAGCAGGCGGACGGAAAGAAAAAGAATCTCTGCCCTGACTATTTGGTAGGGGAGACAGGGGTCTCTCTCAGGTAGGATCCCTGCTGTGAAATACGGAACTTGGGACCAGAAGGAGGAATTTTTCCAGACAGGGTAGTCAGGGAGGGCTTCTCAGAGGAGGTGACGTGGAAGTGGAGACCCCAAGGAGACAAGACTAGGTTGAGGAGGAACAAGTGCACAGGCCCGAGAGGGTGATCTGTCTGGCATGCTGAAAGAGCGGCACGGAGCCCAGTGGGGCTGGAACAGAGCAGTGGGGCTGGAACAGCAAGCTTGAGGGAGGGAAGAGATGAGGTCAGAGATCCCACAGCTCACACAAACCACAGAGAGAACTCGGCTTTTAGTCTGTGGGGAGCCACGGGAGCTTTCCGAGAAGAGGAGGGACCTGATCTGACTGGTGTTTTAATAGGATCCTTCTTTTTTTTTTTTTTTTTAAAGATTTTTTTTTTTTTTACTTCTTTTTTTATTTATTTATGATAGTCACAGAGAGAGAGAGAGAGAGAGAGGCAGGCAGAGACATGGGCAGAGGGAGGAGCAGGCTCCATGCACCGGGAGCCCAATGTGGGATTCGATCCTGGGTCTCCAGGATCGCGCCCTGGGCCAAAGGCAGGCGCTAAACCGCTGGGCCACCCAGGGATCCCTTAATAGGATCCTTCTGCCATAATGGGGACACTGTGGCCTGGAGAGGGGCAGGACCAGCCTGGGGTCACTCAGCAGACGCCCAGTTCTCCAGCCAGGCCAGAGACTCAGCAGGGCAAGACTGCTTGGGAGAGCAAAGTGCAGCCAGGGTGGGGAAGCAGCTATAGCCTCGGGCGCCTGGCCAGAGTCTGCCCTGGGTGTGGGTAGCAGGTGTGGGCGAGGCCTTAACCCTGCCCTGCCAAGGGCAGTGGGAACCAGAAACAATCCCCGAGGCTGCACTTGTCTGGAAACAGCACCTGATATTTGGGTAGGGCCCACGCAGTCTTGGGGGGTTAAGACTGTGGACTTGGGTGCCAGGTGGCCGGGCTTCAAATCCTCGCTCTGCTGCTTCCCAGCTGTGTGATCAGGGGCAAGTCGCTCAACCTCTCTGGGCCTCCATTTATAGTCCTCACTTGCAAAACAAAGATGAACTAGTGTCCATCTTGAAGGGCTGTGGTGAGAATAAAATGAGCATCTCTTTGGAAAGGGCCTTGAGTGCCCGACTCGCTGAAGTACACCCTAAGAAGGAGGTGCTGCGGTTGTATAAACTTATGGGGGGGAACGGGGCTCAGCTTCCTGGCCTAGGAACCAGGAGCTGGGTCAGCTGAAGGGGCTTTCCCTGCCCTGCCTTTTACCACATCAGCGTCACGCCCCAGCCTCGGCCTCGTGGAGACAGCCCATTGCCCGGTATAATTTATCTCCCCGGAAACCTCTCACCACCTACTTCCTCTTTTAAGGAAAAAGTCTGCTGGGGGTGGGGGTGGGGACTAGTGGTTCCCCCTGGTCTGTGTGTGACCTTGGGCAAGTCACTTCCCGTCTGGGAGCCTGAGTTTCCTCACTGGGGGGAGGGGACTTGGAACCTCCCCAGAAGGGACTGGTCGGGGCTCCGGAGGGATGTGGCTGTCTGGCTCCCCAGTGGTGTCTGTTCAGGGGACCGTGAAAGGGATGCTGACAGTTACTAAGCACTCAGTATGTGCCAGGCATTGTGCCAAGTGTTCTGTGCCTGGACTCCATTTACTCCTCCCACTGCCCCAGGAAGGGGGGGGGACTGTCATTTTCCCACTTTGCAGGCAAGGAAGATGAGTACAGGGTGGGGAGGTCACTTCCCTGAGTCATGGAGTCAGTGTCTCAGTGAGGATTCGAACCCAGTTCTGTGGATGTCAGATCCTGAACTCTGAACCAGTTTCCTGACCCCTCCCTGCCAAAGCTGAGTCAGATGTCACTTTATCCAGGAAGACCTCCCTGACCCTCGGGCCGGGGCTGGCACTGTCTGGGGACAGGACTGGCTCCTACCCCGGAGGGTGGGGCCAGGACTGTCTGGATCATTGCCCAAAACCCAGGCTTGACAGAGCAGGGAGCGTCTGCTGGTGGCCGCCGGGGCCCGGGGAGCCGGATGGATGGGGCGGAAGAGTCTAGGCTCCTGCATCCATGCCCAGCACCCTGCGGACCTCACCCTTCCCCTCCCCGCGTCTCAGCTTCCGCTGGGGACCGGAGCAGGCAGTGAGGGCCGGGGGGGCTGGTCAAGCAGGGAAACCGAGGCTGAGATCAGCAGGGGGGAGCTAGTCCCGGAACTCCTGCTCGGTCCCCACCGGCCCTTCTCCCAAGTCCACCCTGCCGGCTCTCTCACCTGTGCACCCCCGCATCTGCCTGCCTGTCTGTCTCACTCCCTTCTGTGCTGTCTCTGTTTCTCCAGCCCCTGCCTTTCTGTTTGTTCTCTCCCCTAGTCCAGATCTGTCTCTGTCCACCTGTCTGCTTCTCTCTCCCCATCTCTGCCTCCGTCTCCCCGTCCGCCTCTCTCCTTCCCCCCACTCCCCCCCACATCACATGCCGGGAATCTCTGAATGTCCCCAGGTGACCGAGATGGAGGTGACTGGCCTCTGGAGGGTGCAGGCCGTGCCCCCTCCACTAACCCGCCCTTCCCCCCCTCCCCGCAGTGAGACGGTTATCTGCTCCAGCTGGGCCACTGTGATGCTTTATGATGACAGCAATAAGCGATGGCTGCCGGCAGGCACGGGCCCCCAGAGTTTCAGCCGCGTCCAGATCTACCACAACCCCACGGCCAATTCTTTCCGGGTTGTGGGCTGGAAGATGCAGCCAGACCAGCAGGTGAACCTCCGCCTCCCTCTCCCTCCCCCTCTCCCTCCGCAGGCTGCGCCCTGCACCCACCATCCTCACCCATCTTTCCCCTCCTGCCAAGGTGGTCATCAACTGTGCCATCGTCCGGGGTATCAAGTATAACCAGGCCACCCCCACCTTCCACCAGTGGCGCGATGCCCGCCAGGTCTGGGGCCTCAACTTTGGGAGCAAGGAGGATGCCACCCAGTTCGCGGCGGCCATGGCCAGCGCCCTTGAGGCTCTGGAAGGTGAGAGTGGGCAGCGGGGAAGCACGGAGCCCTGCCCGGGGCCGCCGCTTCCCCACTCGCAAATTAGCCCCCTTCTCACGAACTGCTGTTGCACCGCTACCGTGGGAGGATTATGGTGCGGACTCTGTAGAGGCGCCTGTGTGCCCCATGCGCACCCCTGTCTAAAACACACAATTCCTAAGGGTGCGGCCTGCTCCGTGAGTTTTTCCCCCGGTGACCGGTGACCGCCTCTCCGATCCAGATCCTTCCAGCCCCTAGAAGGCTCCCTGTGCCCTTTACTAGATCCCCGTTGTAGTGGTGGGTCATCAGTTAGTTTTCTGGCATCACTATTAAGAGAAAGCTCTCCAGCTGGTATTTCATAGACGTGAGCATGCACACGCATCCCCTGAGCATGGGGGTGAATGCAGATCCTGGTTCATCCCCTGAGCTGGGGCGTGGCCTGAGCCTCTGCATTTGTAACCAGTGCCCTGGTGATGACAAGGCTGCCACTCCATGGGCACAGCAGAGCGAGGCTTTAGGAAACCGCTGTGCATCCAGGGTCTGGGGGCAGAGGTATTTGCTTCCTGGAGAAGCCTCAGTGCCAGTGGGGAAGGGCTTGCTTGGCTGGGGGCACAGAAGAGTATGGTGGGTGGTTCAGGTTGCAGGAGCCAGAGGCCTGGAGGTGGGTGAGGAAGAGGCTCCCAACCTTCCAGTGTTCTTGGGCTGGGGTCTGAGTGGCGGTGACAGTGGTTAAGAGCCTGGATGTTAGAAATCAGCCTGAATTGGTCTTGTTCATGCAAATTCTGGTCTGTAAGACATGGGCAAGTGACTCAGGAAAGTTCTGGGCTTTTGCTCGGCATCATCACAGCACCTGCCTCTTATCGGCTCAGTCACGGGAGGCCAGTCAGGGGAGGCCAGTGCTGCCCCTCATCCCACGCCCCAGCCTGAGGGTCAGACTCTTGGAGAAAGAACGAAGCCAGTGCCTCTGGCACAGATTCCTGGGAGAGCTGAGTGAGAGTATCATGGGGTGGGGCCAAGTTCCGGGGTTGACTCACCACACTTTCCAACTCTTACCTTCCAGGAGGGGGGCCTCCGCCACCCCCGCCACCTGCAGCACCTCCCACCTGGTCTGTCCAGAATGGTCCCGCCTCAGAGGAGGTGGAGCAGCAGAAAAGGTGGGGCCAGCCCCTGGGTGGAGAACCCTACCAGCACCAGAGCTCTAGGATGTTCCAGAACCCCAGACTCCCAGAGTCCAGAACTGTCCAACTTTCAGTTTCCAGAATGTCCCTACTCCCAGGAGGCTAGACATGAAGGGCTTTCAGGAAACCCCACCTCCTGGAGTTCAAGAAACTCCCATACCCAGAGTTGCAGAACCTTCTGACCCCTCAAATCCCAGCCCCCCACATTCCCAGAATCCAGAAGTTGGCTGTTTAAAAGATCTTGGGCATTTTGTAATTCAGATGTTCTTGACAGTCTGATGACAAGAATGCTAACATCTTGGTCTCACTCTGTCCCTGCCCTTCCCCCCAACTCCTTCCCCGGGTCCCTGGGGGAGGAAGGCGAGGGTGGGGATTGGCAGTCAGCCTCCCTGGAGATCTGGGAGAGAAGGGGGGGTTGCTGGCCATCCTTGGGGCCCTCAGTGATGGCAGCTCCATCACCCCTTCACAGGCAGCAGCCGGGCCCACCAGAGCACCTGGAGCGCCGAGTCTCCAATGCAGGTGATTGCTCAGTGGCCTTGGGGGGATGGGGACAGGGGTAGGGGGATGACCTCCCAAGGAGGGGGTGGGCCAGCTGGATAGGAAGGAGTAAGGCTCCTCTCTTAGCATCCTCCTTTTCTGTGTTTCTTCCAGGAGGGCCTCCTGCTCCCCCAGCTGGGGGACCGCCTCCCCCTCCAGGACCTCCTCCTCCTCCGGGTCCCCCCCCACCCCCTGGTGTGTCCCTCTCAGGGGGCTCTGCGGCAGGGCACGGAGCAGGGGGAGGCCCACCCCCTGCGCCCCCTCTCCCCACAGCACAAGGCACCAGTGGTGGGGGAACAGGGGCCCCCGGTCTTGCAGCAGCCATTGCCGGAGCCAAACTCAGGAAAGTCAGCAAGGTGAGGGGGCCACGTATGGCTGGATGTGGGGGGATGGCCCTGATGGGATGAGACCAGAGTTGCAGGGGTCGGAGGGGGGAGTGGGGCCACAGGAGGGCCAGGGGGGCTAGGAGGCCCACCCATAAAGCCCCTTCTTCTTTGTCGTTTCTCCAGCAAGAGGAGGCCTCAGGGGGGCCCCCAGTCCCTAAAGCAGAGAGCACTCGAAGCACGGGCGGGGGGCTGATGGAAGAGATGAATGCCATGCTGGCCCGGAGGTGAGCCTGAGCCTGGAGCCTGGAGCCGCCAATGCCTTGGAAAGCTCTGGGAAGAAACCTCTCAGACCTGCAGTTAGCACCTGGAGATTCCAGTTCTGTAGGGCCAGGTTGGGGGAGGGCTCAGATTCCCATCTGGTTTGTTTCTTTGGGTGAAAGTTCCTTCTGTGATAGGCAGGTTTGGGATCGACAGTGCTGGAGATTACATTCTCCTGAGATGGCTGAGGTTTGGAATCACCTGGGGGTAGCCTCCAGAATGTTCTGAAACCCTGAATTCTAGAACCTGAGGAGGTCTCCCCTTAGAGGAGATCCTGCCTCGAAATCTTGGAAACTCAGATTCCTAGAATCCCAGCCATGTAAGATCGAGAATCCTCCACCCTTAGACTTTTGTGATTCCCAAATGTGAGAATCCTAACCCCCCCTCCCCCCCACACACACCCCAGTTGGAGAACAGCACTCTCTTTAACTTCTAAAACTCCAGTTTCCTTACCCTTTGAGGATTCCAGAACTCTACACCTTAGCATCCACCTTTCTAGAACTCTGGTAAGAATTACTGAGTGGCTGAGGGAGGGCTGAAGTCATCTGTTTTTGCCTGTCCCTCCTGCAGAAGGAAAGCCACACAAGTTGGGGAGAAACCCCCCAAGGATGAATCTGCCAATGTGAGTTAGGGGCTCTTCCTGCCAGGTGCACCTTAGGCTGTACCATTCGGGTAGGGATACTGGGGAGGGCCGGGGTGTGACAGGAACGGGGCGGGGTGACGCCAAGGCGAGGATCAGCCGGCGGTCTCATGGCAGTTTTATTTCCCACCAGCAGGAGGAGCCAGAGGCCAGAGTCCCAGTCCCAGCCCAGAGTGGTGAGTGGAGCCTGTCTAGCCTGTAGGGCCTCCGGATGCCCTGTTCTCAGGTGGAATGCCCCCTCCTGGGGGAGTCTGCAAGCCATGCTGCGGACTGTAGTCCCTTGAGACCCTTTGAACAGGAGCTGATGAGGCTGTGGGGAGACTGAGGCGGGGCATTCCTTGTCCCTGATCTTCCTGATTTGTTGCCTGTCCTCCAGAAACTGTGCGGAGACCCTGGGAGAAGAACAGCACAACCTTGCCAAGGTGCGCCATCAGTGCTGGGTCCCTCCCCTCCCATAAATAGATGGATCTGTCACCTTTGTAGGAAGGGACACCAGGCGACCCTTGGAACGGGAAGCAGGGGAGGCCGACCCTTTCTCTAACCTCATTTCTGTCCCAAACCACACTGACTCTCCTAGGATGAAGTCCTCTTCATCCGTGACCACTTCCGAGGCCCACCCCTCCACGCCCAGCTCCAGTGACGAGTCAGACCTGGAGAGAGTGAAACAGGTAGCTTGGCGGGGGGTGGAGGGTGCGGGGTCGGGTGTTGGGAGGCCCCGGCTAGAAAGGGGCCACAGGTGGAAAGGAGATCTGGGGCCAAACTCCGCCATCCATCTGCCCTGTGATTCTGTGAAAAGGCCTCAGAAACCTCAGTTATTCAGCCTGAGAAATGGAGAGATTGAATCAGGTCAGGGATGACACACATACCACAGCCTCCTCTTCCAGCGCCAGTCACAGACCTTACTAATCTATCACTGCACTCATTCCTGATGAGCACCCAGAGTCCTTTCCAGCACACTAGCCCCAGACAGCACCAATCGGAATTGGCAGGAGACAGAAATATATTTGCCAGCCCTAATACTGGATGCTCTCCAGTCCTTTTCATCTGGCTCCAACGATCCAGAATTTTCCCTGAGAATTCTCCAGTCACTCTCTGGCCTTATCAATGATGTCACTGTGTGTGTGTGTCCCCGCGTGTGTGTTGGGGTGGGTAAGGGTCTTGAACCTTCTTCCTCTGGCCATTAAGAAAGGGGGGGGGGGCTTTCTCTTTAGAAAGGGGGGGAGTTATTTTAAAAGGGGACTTTCTCTTTAAAAAAGGGGAGCTTCATTTCTGCAAGTCCAGGGTGCCCTTCCTGATTGGTTGCACCCCATTATTTCCAGGAGCTTCTGGAAGAGGTGAGGAAGGAACTGCAGAAAGTAAAAGAAGAGATCATTGAAGGTGAGGTGGTTTTTGAATTTTAAACATTTGTTTTGGAGGCATCCCGTCTCCTGGAAAGGGCCCTGTTGTTGGAAGGGAAGGCGGAAGAGGCTCTGCCCATGACCCCTGCTCCTTGTTTCCTTCCAGCGTTTGTCCAGGAGCTGAGGAAGCGGGGTTCCCCCTGACCACAGGGCTCCAGAAGATCCTGTATCTCCTTTCTGCACACCCCGCCTGTCACCCTGCTTTCCCTGCCTCAACTCGACTTGGAATTGGCTAAAGACCACACAGGAATGCATCTCCCCCACTCCCTGTCCTACTTGGAAAATACCAAGGGGGTGTGGCTCCGTGGCCCCAGGGCCACACCCATACTGGCTGCTGATTGGCTGGGGAGGCCCCCACCCTTTGCTCCCTTTGGTCCTTCCCCTTCGCCATCCCCTTGGGGCTGGTTCCTCTGTTGGGGATTGGGGACCAAGTGACCCCACAGTAAGGGGGAAGGAAGGAGGGAATCTCACATTCCCTTGTTCTAGATTCACTTTAACGCTTAATGCCTTCGAATTTTTGTTTTTTTAAGGAAAAAAAAATATATATATATATTTAGGTTTTGGGGGGAAGGGAAATTTTGTTTCTCTTTCGTTTTGATAAAACTGGGGTGTGGGGAGTTTTTAAATGCTATGCCCAGGGCTTGTCCCCTTTGGAGCAGCTATTTAAGGGGGAGGATGTCCCACCAGGCTGGGGGCACCTCCCCCACCCCCACCCCCACCCCAGGGAGCTCCCTTCCCTTTGGCTCCTTCCCCTTTTCTATGAGGAATTAAGATGCTATAACTTTTTGGAACCTCAGTTTTTTGGTTTTTTATTTGGGTAGGTTTTGGGGTCCCCCTGGGGAAATAAGATGAGGGAGAAAGGAAAGGGGGAGGAAACCTCCCCTCTCCCACCTTCACCTTTAGCTTCTTGAAAATGGGCCCCTACCGAATAAATCTGCCAGTTTTTTATAAATATGAAGATTTCTGGACTGATTCGGAGGGCTGCTCTGGTGAGGGTGGAGGTGTGTGTGTGCCCCTCCCGGCAGTGATCTGCCTTCCCCTCCTCTTTCTTCTTCCATCCTGTATCTGCTCCAGTTCCCACAGGCTCCGACAACCAATCTGCCACCCTGGAGAAAGCTAAGGACAGTCCCTCACAGTGTGGCATCAGGCAAGTCCTGTTGCTACTCCTGGGCCTCAGTTTCCCCATCTGGGAAATGGCTTGTGGGATGACTCTGACCCTTCCAGTGGGAATCCTCCCAGCTTCTCTGCTAATTCCAATGATCCTGTACCCATTTTGCAGATGTACGCCATGGTGCTCAGACACATTCTTAAAGATGACTTATTTACCCCAGAGCTCCTTTAATTATAAAATATTTACAGTCTTAAAAAAAAATAGAATTCAGAAATCACAGAGCTCATATACACCCCCTTCAGGGGTTCATTGGTTGGGTAGGGGGTTGGGGGGTAGATAACCCTGCCTGGTTGGAATATTCCATTTGGATGTGGGGCGACTTCAGGGCTGAGGGCCAGATGGTCCCACTTGAGGAAGCCTTTGTATGAAGGAGGGTGAGGGTGGACTGGGTGACCAGTCGAAGGATAAGCAGGAAGAAGGAATCCCAGAGTACTCAAGAGCAGGTTCGGGTGGGAGATGGCAGATGTGACAAGTGACCCAGGTGGTAGGGGAACAGGTGGGGGTCTCTATGAGGGACCAGCTGAGGAGGACAGTAGGCAGGGACAACAGTAGGTCAGACAGGTAAACAGCTGAGACCAAAACACAGAATGGTTCATCCCTGGACAGAACTGATTTTTCTACCCCAAAGGACCAAGTCCTGCTGGAACAGACAACAGAAGGCGGGGGGATCCTGCACAGCCTTTCCATAGGTTATGGCACCCACTAAAGTGAGGGTATCTGTTGGAATGGTCTGCTTGAGGGGGTGATCAACTGAGGTACCGATGGCTGGTGGGCCAAAGGCAGGAGCCACAGGGTGACTCAGTGGAGCTAAGGCACTCCAAGATCATCCTTCTCTGCCCCCTCCAAAGCGAGGTAGATGGAAAGTATGGGGTCCAAAGTCACTGGGAGTTTGCATTTTCATTACAATGGTTTGTACCAATGAAGAATGTGGAAAGGGTACTCTGGTATACTGGAGGAGTGTCCCGGCCGGGAAAGCCACTCAGGTAAGTGGAGGTGTGAGTGACAGAATGAGTTAGCTGGGTCCACGTGTCCTGCTGGCCCACCTAGTTGTGGGTGGGTGGGATCCAGGGGGAAGACTGCTAAATCAGTGGGCTGGGGTTGGGGGTGGAGGTGAGGGTAGGGCAAGGGGTGGGAAACTCCTGTTGGAATGTTCCACCAGTGGGTGGGGAGTCCCCGTGGATGGTACCACTGGGGTAGGGAGGTGTCCCAGAGCCTGGTTGCCTCAGCCCCGGTCCAGCCTCCCTCCTGCCCCTGAGAGGACCGGGTGGTATTAGCTGGGCCGGTTCAGGAAGGGGCAGTGTGGACAGAAGGTCGTGTCGGAGACGTCACAGCCCAGGCCACGGCCACATGGAGGCCCAAGGTCCGGCAGCCCCCTATTCCTTGGGCTTCGCTTGGGGCGCGGACGGCGGGTCGCGGGCGCAGAGCTGGGCGCGCACCTCCCGCATCTGCACCTGCAGCTCCTCCAGCGCCCTCTGCTGCGGCGCCGCCCGCACCTGGTCGTGCAGGGCGGCCAGCGCCAGCGCCAGGTGGTCCACCTCGTCCCGCATCGCGCTCCAGGCGGCGCGCCGCGCTGTCTCCTTGCGACGGTGGTGCGCCTGGTGGCGCCAGAACTCCAGCACCAGGCAGCCGCCGGCCACCGCGAAGACCGTGGCCTCGCCCAGCAGCTCGGCGCCCAGCTCGGCGGCCGCGTCCTCGTTCAGCGGCTTCACGGCGGCCGCGTTGAAGCCCATGAGGCGCATCTTGGCGCGCATCTCCACCCAGTGGTACACTGCGGGGAAGAGGGGTAAGGGATCTTGGCCGGGGGCCGCCGCAGTCCCCGCCGCTCGACGCCCGGGCGTCCCCGGAGCCACCGCGACGCGGCAGCGGCATCGCCCGCGTTAGGGAGCGGGCGCCTGACCGAGGGGCCGGCGCGGGGCCGGGTTGGCCATCTGGCCTGGGGTGGCCCCTTTGAAAGCGTCCAGAAGATTCTGGCGAGCAGCCAGGGATGAGAAATGCTGCTCGGGGGCGGGAGGGGGGTGGTCCTGCGTGGGGGCCGCACCTCTGGGACGGGGCGGTGGTGGGTGCTACGAAGCCAGGGCAGGTGTAAAGCTTTTGCTCCTTCAGCGCCTTCCCCAGTGCGCCCAGCGCCAGCCAGGCTCTTCCCTCCTCCCCTGAACTTGGCCCCGACGCTTCGCTGCCCTGAGATGTGTTCACTGTGGGGCCTGGGGCTTTGGGAGGAGCTCAGGGCTTGAGCCAGGCTGTGCTAACTGCTTCTTTACCTAATCAATTATTCAGGTGAATAAGGGTTATGAGCATTGTCATCGTTCGTAAACACAACACAAGCATAGAGCACGGTGCTGAAACCCCAAGTCACTCCACGAATAATTAATATCCATCCACAGATACAGGAATTGATGGGGAAAATCCCGGGCCTCTGGCTCATTAGGAAACGAATTTCTGAAAACATCTTATACTTCGCCCCTGCCACAGCAGCCACAGCTGATCTCATCCCATTTCCTTCCTTTTAGGTAGAAGAATAACATATGCACGTGTGTGAGGGGGTGGGGGTGGGGGTATGGTTTAAGACCACATAAAAGGGGTTAGACTGAAAAACAGAAGTCCACCCTCCCAGTTCCAGCTTCAGTCCTGCTCCTACTACAACCACTTTTGGTCTGTTCTGCATTTATTTATTCCAGTTTAACCCTGTGATGCCAAATAACAAGCTTATGCCTCCATTTCTTGATTTTCTAAGTTGAATTTTCAAAAATATTATGTTTTGATTGTTCTACTGCCACCCGCCCATATTATGGGACTTTATCACATATTCTATATCCTGTCCTCCCCCCCTCGATTTTTATAAGTGATTTTAACTTTTTTTTTTTTAAGATTTTATTTGTTTATTCATGAGAGAGAGAGAGAGGTAGAGACACAGGCAAAGGGAGAAGCAGGCTCCATGCAGGGAGCCTGACACGGGACTCAATCCCAGGACCCCAGGATCACACCCCCGGCCAAAGGCAGGTGCTGAACCACTGAGCCACTCGGGGATCCCCTTAGTTTAACTTTTTGTTGTGTATTGGTAATCTTTGTAATCGTGAATAATATGCCTATTACCTGAACTTCCTGACAGTGTACCCATAAGTACCTACCCTCCACTCCCCTACCTCCTATGGTCAGTAGCTCATACTATTACTTTTATATTGCCATACTCTCTTTCTCTTTTTCTTTAAGATTTTACTTTTTATATGACAGAGAGAGAGAGAGAGAGCACAGAGGGAGAAGGAGAAGCAAGGCTCTCCTCTGAGTAGGGAGACCAATGTGGCTCCATCCCAGGACCTGAGACCATGACCTATGACAAAGGCAAACACCTAACCGACCAAGCCACCAAGGTGCCCTGCCATGGTGTCTTTCTAAGGTTAAAATAAGTCTTCAGTGCTCTGTCCATAGACTGAGTCTGAAAGTGAAAATATAGATCCTGTATATAATTAAGGTTATGTAGATACTAATCACTGTAAATCCATAACGAAGATGTAATTTTGTGTTTGCCATCTGAAGCAGTAACATTAATTGGCAGCTCTAAACAGTGCTACATATCATGCCAGAAATAGTCTTTTCATACTTTATTTATTTATTTATTTATTTAAGCTGATTCCATGCCCGATATGGGACTTGAACTCACAACCCTGAGATTAAGAGTTGCATGCTCTTACAACTGAACCAGCCAGGTGCCCAGTTTTCTCATCTTTAGAGTTTTATTTTACTGTATGAAATTTTTAGTTTTCCCTAGAGTGGGGTTTCTCACCACAAATGCCAGATGTGTATGGGATCCCTGGGTGGCTCAGCGGTTTAGCTCCACCTTCGGCCCAGGATGTGATCCTGGAGTCCCGGGATCGAGTCCCGCATCAGGCTCCTGGCATGGAGACTGCTTCTCCCTCTGCCTACCCCTTTCTCTCTCTCTCTCTCTCTCTCTCTCTCTCTCATGAGTATATTAAAAAAATATGATGGAAAAAATACACAAATTTGATGAATGGTTAGGAAGGTGTTCCATGGTTTCTTTATATAATTTTAGCATGTGATTTTTACCACAGTTCTTTGTCAAAGCTCAAATTTCTTATGTCCATGTCCTCCTTAAGTCTAAACACAGTTCCTTAAGGTAAAGGCTTGAAATGGAAACAGCCTAAAACGGAGGGGGATTTTATGTCACAATCTGTAAATTACGCTGTGGTTGTGAAGCCCAGTAGTTAAAAGCAAACGAAGCAGAAATGGTGAAATCACTCATGTTTGCTTCCCTAGCAGTGACTTACAACCACAGCCATGCTTTTGCCTACGGACCAACAATGCTGAAATGTTTCACTATTAAATGTCGTAATTTCAAAAGGGAAAAAAACGGAAATTTCAAAAGGAAAAAAATGAGCTTTATATATTCAACACAGAAAAATTCCCCAAACATAATGTCAAGTGGAGAAACACATACAAGTTCTGAAAGGTGGGGATCCCTGGGTGGCGCAGCGGTTTAGTGCCTGCCTTTGGCCCAGGGCGCGATCCTGGAGACCCGGGATCGAATCCCACGTCGGGCTCCCGGTGCATGGAGCCTGCTTCTCCCTCTGCCTGTGTCTCTGCCTCTCTCTCTCTCTCTGTGTGACTATCATAAATAAAAATAAACATTAAAATTTTAAAAAAAGTTCTGAAAGGTACCTACAGTGGGATAAAAACAAGAATAAGCATTGATGGTAGACACGTATCTAGGAAAAGTATAAAGTCTCAATGGAATAATACTCAGCATCCTCAGGACAGGTGCGGGGAGAGGGAAGAGAACCAATGAGGCTTAAGTTTTGTCTTCTAGGAACCCCTGGGTGGCTCAACAGTTGAGTGTCTGCCTTTGGCTCAGGTTGTGATCCTGGAGTCTCGGGATTGAGTCCCGCATTGGGCTCTTGTGGGGCTTGCTTCTCCGCCCTCTTCCTATGTCTCTTCCTCTCTCTGTGTCTCTCTCATGAATAAATAAATCTTAAAAAAAAAAAAGAAGTTGTCTTCTAAAAAACAGGAGGAGCATCTGGCTGGCTCAGTCAGTAGGATATATGACCCTTGATCTCAGTTCAAGCCCCACAGTGGGTAAAGAGACTACTTTAAAAAAAACTTCAAGGTCTCCTGGGTGGCTCAGTCAGTTAAGTGTCCAACTCTTGGTTTCGGCTTGGGTCATGATCTCAGGGTCATGAGATTGAGCCCCACGTCTGGCTCAGTGCTCAGTGCAGAGTCTACTTGAGATTCTCTCTCTCCCTCTGCCTCTCCTCAATTCATGTTCTCTCTAAATAAATAAATTAATGAATAAATGAAATCTTTTTTAAAAAAGAATATTCGGGGCACCTGGCTGGCTCAGTGGGTAGAATGCACAACTCTCGATTTTGGGGTTGGGAGTTCAAGCCCCAAGTTGGGCATAGAGCTTACTTTTTAAAAAACAGAAATGGGGGATGCCTGGGTGGCTCAGTGGTTGAGCGTCTGCCTTTGGCTCAGGGCGTGATCCTGGGGTCCTGGGATTGAGTCCCGCATTGGGCCCCATGCAGGGAGCCTGCTTCTCCCTCTGCCTGTGTCTCTGTCTCTCTCTGTGTCCCTCATGAATAAATAAATAAAATCTTAAAAAAGGCAGCCCCGGTGGCCTACTGGTTTAGCACCGCTTTCAGCCCGGGGTGTGCTCCTGGAGTCCCAGGATCGAGTCCCACGTCGGGACTCCCTCTGCCTGTGTCTCTGCCTCCCTCTCTGTGTGTGTGTGTGTGTGTATGTGTCTGTCATGAATAAATAAATAAAATCTTTAAAAAAAATCTTCAAAAAAAACAAAAGAAATTTTATACCATTAAGAAAGTGAGAAGGCAAGCCACAGACTGGGAGAAAATATTTGCAGATAATATATAATAATGTTATTATATATTTATATATAATAATGTATTTATTTTAAAATAATATAACCTAATAATAATAATATAATTATTATCTAACAAAGGACTTGTATCTAGAACAAATGAAGAGCTTTTAAAACACAACATTAGGAAGGTAAATAATCCAATTAAAATGGGCAAGAGGTTTGAACAGACATCTCACCAAAGAAGACATACAAATGGCCAATAAGCACATGAAAAGGTGCTCCACGTGTTAATAATTAGAGGAACACCAATCAAAACCACAATGAGGTACCACTTCACACCTACTAGAATAACTATAATCAGTACAACAAAAAAACCCAAGTGCTTTCAAGGTTTCAGAGCAAAAGCAAATCTCATGTACCTCTAGTGGGAAAGTCAAATGGTGCAGCCACTCTGAAAAACAGTTTGGCACTTTCCTAAAAAGATAAACAACAAACCCACTCCTAGGTATCTATGCAAGATAAATTACATACAATCACATGCTTGTGCACTAAATGTTCACAGTGGCATTTATTCACAAGAGCCAGAAAGTGGAAATAATGCAGTGCCCATCGATTGGTCAATGGATAAATAAAATCTGGTGTATTTATACACTGAAGTATTATTAATACATAAAAGGGAGTGAAGCAGTGATCCATGCTACAACACAGATGAATTCTTGAAAACATCACACTGAGTCAAAGAAGCCAGATACAAAAGACCGCATAGTGTACGGTTCCTTTTATATGAAATATCCAGCACAGGGAAATCTCTGGAGACAGGAAGTAGATTAGGGGTGGCTGGGCGGGGGTGGGGGGGGTGGGGGGTGGGGTGGGAGTAGGGGTGAGGTGTGGGAGTGTGGAGGTAGGGGTGAGAGGTGGGCGGGGGTGGGGGTGGGGAGTGACTGCTAATGGACACATGGGATCTCTTTAGAGTGATGAAATATTCTAAAATTGAATTTTGGTAACGGATGCATAGCTATGTAAATTTACCCAAAATAATTAAAGTGTCCACTTGAAACAGGAATGTTGGGGCAGCCCCGGTGGCGAAGAGGTTTAGCGCCGCCTGCAGCCCAGAGTGTGATCCTGGGGACCCGGGATCAAGTCCCACATCAGGCTCCTTGCATGGAGCCTGCTTCTCCCTCTGCCTGTGTCTCAGCCTCTCTCTCTCTCTCTCTCTCTCTCTGTGTGTGTGTGTCTCTCATGAATAAATAAATAAAATCTTAAAAAAAAAAAACAAATGTTTAAAAAAAAAAGAAACAGGAATGTTATGGCATGTAGATAATACCTCAATAAAAACTGTTCCAACAAACAAAGCAAAATGTCAGGGTCTCAGAGTGGCTGCCCCTGAAACTGATGGATGCTGTCATGAGCAGGTGTGCGGACTGACGACAAAGGCTCCCTGCTGAACCCAAGTGGGATCTCGCCAAAGGGCAGTGGCCTCAAGAATGAGTGGTTGGATTTGTGGGGTGTTCAGTTTTCCAAAATCTAAACCCCTCTCCTGGTCTGGGGATGCACCATTGCTGTCAGCCAGGACCAGCAGGTAATAGAAATTGGAAAATCCCATGGCTTCCCCAGATGGGGATTCCTCTTCTCCCACAACCACAGGGCCCGAGGCCAGCAGCCAGGGCTGACATGGTGGCCACTGGATGTCACCAGGGACCCAGACTCTCTCTCTTTCAGCTTCTTCTCCCTCATTATGATTATGGGGATTTTAGCCACAGGCCCAAAACATGCCTGCTGCCCCTCTGGGTGCCATATCCTCCTTCCGGGCAGTGGGCAGGGCAGGGGTGGTCAGAAAGCACATGCATCTGATCTGTCCCTTTTTATGAGGAAACTACTGGATTTCATGAAAACGCCATGGAGTAGATTGGCCTCCATACCCTGGGGCCACCCTTCACTGCAGGCGAGTCCAACATTCTTGGCTGGCTACATGTTTCCACCTAATCAAACTGGGGTTCTCGTGATGGAGAGAGAGGTGGGGGAGATTGGTGACTTGGGAAGAAGCAGAGTGTCTGCCAAGGTGAGTGCCGCTGGTGGGACCTCACCTCTCTACAGCCACCCGAAGACCCTTTGCTGTTCTCCTGCCCTGGCAAACAGCTCTCAGACTGGTGGGCCAGGCTCAGTCGTTTTGCTCCCTCTCTGGACCTGAAATCTTGAGCAAGGCTTCAAGGATGTCCCTCCCCCTCGAGCTACACTCACTGCAAGAAGCCACAGAGATAACAAACTGTGCTGTCCACAGGCTCTGCGGCCTGGCATTTGTATTGGGTCGTGACAGGAAGCCGAGTGGTGGTTGCCTGGGGGAGGGGAGAGGAGAGAGGCTTGAGCAAACCTGGGGAGTGATGACATGCGGTCACTCTCTCCAGTGTGGAGGTGGCTTCACAGATACACACATTTGTCAAAAGTCAAGTTACACACTTTATATATGTGCGTTATATTGTGTGTCACTTACATCTCACTAAAGCTTCTTTCAGGAAAAAGAAAAAAAGGTAAAGCAGGATAAGCAGCTTAGAAACAGACAGAAGAACTGAGAGTCCTGACTCTAAAATGCTCACAAGGCCGTATGTGATCTTTCCCCTTGCTGATTTTCCGGCCATTTCCAACGGAACCTCATTCAGTACTCAGCCCCCTTTGTGCTCTCTCTCATCTCTGGGCCTTTGCATATGCCATTCCCTCTGCCTGCAACACTCACTCCTTTCCCACCAGAGTCACCCTGAATTTTCGGGTCCTGGCTCACATGCTTCCTCCTGTGGGAGGCCCTTGCTGACCACCCAGGCTGGGTCTGTCACCCTCTGTACCGGCTCTGCCATCCAACCTCCAACCACTCTGGGTCATCACCATCTGGGGAGCAGTCTGTCTCCCCCATGGACTGGGAGTCCCAAGAATGGAGGACCAAGAATGTCTTGGTCACTCCTGTGATCACCCCCAGCACTGCCTAGTAAGGGGCCAGGCTCAGAGCAGGTACTCAGGGAATATTTATTAAAAACATCAATCAATCAATCAATCAATCAGTCAACCAATGAATAAATAACCTCCTGATTAATTACAAAAGGGCAAAAGGCACTTTACTTTCACAGTGGATAGACCCAGTGGTTACCACTTAAGCCAAGTGATCAAACTCAGCATCATCTATAATGGGACCAACTGATATTGTGACCCAATGGAGTCCTCAGGGGACAGTCACAGCATCACCCACAGGGTTTTCCTGCTGAAAATGTTCACTTTGAATCTTTTTTTTAGGATTTTATTTATTTATTTTTTTATGAGACACAGAGAGAGAGAGAGAGAGAGAGAGAGAGAGGCAGAGAACAGGTAGAGGGAGAAGCAGGCTCCATGCAGGAAGCCCGATGAGGGACTCGATCCTGGGACTCCAGGATCAGGCCCTGAGCTGAAGACGGAGCTCAACTGCTGAGCCACCCAGGCATCCCCAAATTTTTTTTAAGATTTTATTTATTTATTTATTTATGAGAGACACACACAGAGAGGCAGAGGGAGTAGCAGACTCCCTGTGGGAGGCCCGGTACAGGACTCAATCCCAAGACCCCGGGATCACAACCTGAGCTAAAGGCAGACACTCAACCACTGAGCCAACCAGGTGCCCATGCTCACTTTGAATCTATTCATGAGTCCAGAGTGTGGGGCATCTTCTGCAGCACAACTGAGCTAGAAGTTTCCAAAACTCCAAAGTTATACAAATCCAAAAAAAGGCAAAGCTGCCCTAGATTTCAAAAGATTAAAGAGATGACTATAAAATGTAATGTGTGGGCCATGACTAAATCCTGGGTTGGATGGGAAAAAAATCTATAAAGACATTTTGACATTGTTGGAGAGATCTGAAAAAAAAAGTTTCTTAGATGACATTCTGAAATTATTAAGAATTTTCTTATGATGTGTATAGTGTATGATGGCCTTTTTGGACTGTGTGGGAGAAGGTCCTTATTCTTAGAAGACATACACTTAAGTTTTTAAGGTAAAGTGTCATGACATCTGCAGATTACTTTCAAATGATTCAGTGGAAAAAAAAAATCTGTGTATGTATGGAGACAGAGACAGATAGAGGTGTGAAGTGTTTTGGACTACATGTAGTTTGTGCACACCCCCAGGACTAGAAATACCATGAAGATGGTATTTGGAGGTGGGGCCTTTGGGAGTTAATTTGGTTTGTATAAGTTCATGGGGCAAGAACCCCCCCAGGATGGGATTAGTGTCCTTTACAAAAATTTTTTTATTTATTTGAGAGGGAGAGAGAGAGAGAGAGAGAGAGAGAGAGAGAGAAAAAACACAGGAGGGAGGGGCAGAGGGAGAAAGAGAGACAGATGCAGACACCCCTGAGCAGGCAGCCAGATGAACACAGGGCTTGATCCCAGGACCCTGAGATCATGTCCTGAGCAGAAATCAAGAGTCAGATGCTCAACTGACTGAGCCACCCAGGCGCCCCCTAGGGATTGGTGTCCTTATAAGGAGAGAAAGAGGGCAGCCCCGGTGGCGCAGCGGTTTAGCGCCACCTTCAGCCTGGGGTGGGGTCCTGGAGGCCCTGGATCAAGGCCCACATCGGGCTCCCTGCGTGGAGCCTGCATCTCTCTGTCTCTCTCTCTCTGTGTCTCATGCATAAATAAATAAAATCCTTAAAAAAAAAAAAAAAAAAGAAGGGAGAGAAAGAGACACCAGGGCTTTCTCTCTCTCTCTCTCTGCCATATGAGTACAGGGCATGAAGGCAGCGTCTGCAAGCCAGGAAACAGGACCTCACTGGGAAGCGAATCTTCCAACACCTTGATTTTGGACTTCCCAGCCTCCAGAACGGTGAGAAAATAAATGTCTGTTGTCTAAGCCCCTCATCCGGTGACATTTTGCTAGAGCAGCAGACATAATCATAGACATAAACATGCAGATCCAAGATCTCTGAAGGGCACAGACAGGGCACAATTTGAACAAGTGGCGAATCTAGTAAGGGCACCTGGGTGTTCATTGTACAGTTTTTTCTATTTTTCTGTAAGTTTGACAGTTTTCCAGATTAAGATGTTGGGGAGAACTAAAAAAAAAAAAAAAAAAAAAAAAAATTTAGTTTGTAAAGAAAATGTACCAAAATTTAAGTAAGTGCTGATGATTTCTAGCAGGTAGGTTTTATGGTGCTCTTGGTTTTTAAATTTTCTCCTATGAATACTGAGGACTTGCTTAGTTAAATGAAAGAGGAAAATTCAAAATGTACATGTGATCAGATCCAGCCATTGTCATTTCCAGGAATTATTCTTAAGAAAGTAACAATGGGACACACAAAAATTAGCCCAGGGTCCCTGAGGCCTAGCATGGCTCTCTGAGGGGGTCCTTCCCTGCTAATTGCTGGGGTAGTGCCCTCCAGGGCAAGGAGAGGCTGTGCCACTGTATGGTGTGTGACATGTCCCTCTTCTAAGTTTAAAGCTCAAGACCCAGGGCAGCCTGGCTGGCTCAGTCGGTGGAGCATGTAACTCTTGATCTTGGGGTTCTGAGTTCAAGCCCCACATTGGGTATGGGAGATTACTTAAAACATTAAAAACATTTTTTTTAAGATTTTAGTTATTTATTCATGAGAGACACACACAGAGAGGCAGAGACATAGGAAGAGGGAGGAGAAGCTGGCTCCATGCAGAGAGCCTGACACAGGACTCCAGGATCATACCCTGAGCCAAAAGCAGACGCTCAACTGCTAAACAACCCAGGCGTCCCAAAACTTTTTTTTTAATTAAAAAAATCAAAATAAAGCTCAAGACTCATGGGAAAGTCAGAGAGGCAGGGGGCTCTCAGGTGCCTTACACACACACTGTATCTTGCAAGATTAAGCAGCAGATGCCCACAGAAGTAACCTGTTCTCTAAATACCTTGTAAAGACTTCCTTCCTCTCTCCTCTCACTTTCGTCCAAAAGAACATCTTGTGCCTCCCCCTCAAACAGTCTAGGGCTAGCAGCAATTCATTCTCCAATATTCCTGTAATTACTTTCTGAAGAGAGGAATGAGGGTCCCTATTTGTAGCAAAAAAAGGGGAAGAGAAACTAACTTGGTTGTTTAAGAGGTACTGGGTTTCTGTTTGGCATGATGAAAAAATTCTAGACAAAGAGGGTGGTGATGGTTACACAACTCTGTAGGTGTACTTAATGCCACTGAATTAAATACTTAAAATGGCTAAAATGATTGCGTGTATGTTATGTACATTTTGTCCACTTAAGAAGAAAAGATAATTTGGTCGTGAGAAACGAGTCCAGGTACTGCTTTGGTTCACCCCCAGCTGGCCGACAGGTATGGTGTACTGCCATGCAATTCTGGCAATAATCCCCCAGCATCAGTGCAGACTCCACAGGGTGAAGGCTCCGTCCCAAAGACTTTTCCCACCCCAGGCAGCAACCATGAGCAGGGGTTCCCAAGCCACCTGCACTTCTGACCAACCAGCTACAAATTCGAGGGCTCCTGCCAACTCCCTCAGGTCCAAAAGTTTGCTATAACAACTCACAGAATGCCCTGAAAACATTATGCCTACAGTTGTGGTTTTATAATAAAAGATACACAGGAGGTAAGGCGTAGGAGGGATCCTGGAGCTTCCACGGGAGAACGCTTTCCACCCGCCCTTCAAATAGGGCTGCCAACCAGGAATTGGCTCAGGCCCACCAGGTGGGCAAGAGGGATGGAATTCCTGGCTCTGTGATTGAGCCAGAAAGTCAGGCAGGTTTAGTCATAATCTTTTTTTTTTTAATTTTTATTTATTTATGATAGTCCCACATAGAGAGAGAGAGAGAGAGGCAGAGACACAGGCAGAAGGAGAAGCAGGCTCCATGCACCGGGAGCCTGACGTGGGACTTGATCCCGGGTCTCCAGGATCGCCTCCAAAGGCAGGCGCTAAACCGTTGCGTCACCCAGGGATCCCTCTTTTTTTTTTTTTTTTTTAAGATTTTATTTATTTATTCACGAGAGACACCGAGAAAGAGGCAGAGACACAGGCAGAGGGAGAAGCAGACTCCCTGTGGGGAGCCTGATGCGGGACACAATCCCAGGACCGTGGAATTATGACCTGAGCTGAAGGCAGGTGCTCAACCACTGAGGTGTCCCAATTTTTGCTCTTAATAAAATAAAAAGTTCCTTTTCTCTAATGGCTAGTACTAGGTTTCCCTTTCTGTTAGAAGGTTCCAGAGCTAAGCAACACTCTCCTAGCCACTGGTCACAGGTGTCTATTGAGCACTTGAAATGTCACTAGCCAAAAAGTGGCTTCTTTGTAGGTGAAAACACAGAAATAGATCTGAAGACTTGGTATGAAAAAAAAAAGGTAGGGTTTCTCAGTACTAATGTTTATACTGGTTACATGTTGAAATGATAATATTTTGGACATATCAGGCAAAGCAAAATATATCCTTAAAATTGATTTTACTGGGGCAGCCCAGGTGGTTCAGCAGTTTAGTGCCGCCTTCAGCCCAGGGCCTTACCCTGGAGACCCGGGATCAAGTCCCACGTGGGGCTCCCTGCATGGAGCCTGCTTCTCCCTCTGCCTGTGTCTCTGCCTCTCTCTGTCTCTCTCTCTGTCTCTTGTGAATAAATAAAATCTTTAAAAAAATAAATTAATTAAATTAAATTAATTTTACTGGTTTCTTTTTGTGTTTTGAATGTGGCTGCTAAAATATTTTATGTTTTTATTTATTTATTCATGAGAGTCACAGAGAGAGAGGCAGAGACACAGGTAGAAGGAGAAGCAGGCTCCCTGCGGGGAGCCTGATGCAGGACTCCATCCCAGGACCCCAGGATCACGACCTGAGCCAAAGGCAGACCCTCAACCACTGAGCCACCCCCCAGGTTTAGTCATAATCTTATGTGAGGTCTTCCCAATCAGCCCCACTCAAAGTCACTTTAGGAGCATAACAAAAATACAGTTATCACTTAGGAATTTAACAAAGGCTTCCAAAGCTATATGGAACTGGTAAAACCAGTCAACAGATATGTTCTTCATTACCCTCCAATTACAAAGGGAGGTGATTAGTAACCTTCTCCCCACACACAAGCTGTGGCTGCCATGATAGGCACCAACAAGGGACAGCCAGGTGCAGGCCAGTGCCCAGGAGCAGCACTGGCTGGGAGTCCAGACTCCTCATCTTCTTAGGTAAGGGCCTCCCACCACCTGTTCCCTCTCTCCAGAGGCTCCTCCACCTTCATATCTCTCTCCCTTGCAGTTCTCTTCCACCTGCTGCTTCCATTTCTGCACGGAAGCCTCCATCCCTCCAAAGGCGAGTATGCATGGTGTGGGGGGCCGGGAGGTCTGACCCCCCTGAGGTGGCCGAGCAGCAGTGAGAGGCAGAGGACAGAAGGGCTTTCTGGGGATGTCTGAGAGGCAAATATGAAATAGCAGCCAGTTCAATTGAGACACCGAGTGATAAACTGAACCTCAATCTCTGGAGGAGCTGGGATCCCTGGCCAGGGGTTCAAGGGCTCCAGCCCCTTAAGAATCACAGGCTGTGATTCCTCTGAAGGGAGACTGCAGAGCTGGCTTTGCGGGGTGGGGGTGGGGGTGGGACCCTTCCCCCCATGACCTGAGGTAAGTCAGGGAAACAGCAGGAGACAGGGTCAGATCTTTAGGGCTCTCACAAACTGGGATTATGCAAACCTCAAACCCAAACCATAAAAGCAGAGGGGCCGGTACTAGGACAGAGCTGCCATTGGGGACCCCATCCTCGGCCCACAGGGGCCTGGACAGGGAAGGCAGGCGGTGCTGGGTGGGGCCCAGAAGGGAAGGGCTAGAGGGTTGCCTGCAGTCAGGGAGCATCTCTGCTCTGCTCAAGTGCCAGCCTCAGGGTTGCAGTTCTGACCTACCTCCTGCCACTCCCCGCTTCGGGTTCTTGGGGAGCCCCTATGAGGACACCCCTCAAGCTGAGTGTGGGTGCTGGAGCTAGGGAGTACTTCTTGGGTGGGAGCAGAAATGGGACATCTGGGTCGCCTGGGTGGCTCAGCGGTTAAGTGTCTGACATAAGTGCCTATGTCTCTGCCTCTCTGTGTGTCTCTGATGAATAAAAAAAAAAAAAAAAAAAAAAAGAAATGGGACATCTGCTGGGCTCAGAGGGAGAAAGGGTGTGATCGGCCATGTCAAGAGCCAAAGTCGGGACATCTGGGTGGCTCAGTGGTTGAGCATCTGCCCTTGGCTTGGGTAAGTGGATAAAATCTTAAAAAAAAAAAAAAGAAAAAAAAGTGCTAAAGTCAAGAAGCCCATCTCATTATGGGCCCAGCTGGTGAAGCTTTTTTCTTTCTTCTTTCTTTCTTCCTTCCTTCCTTCCTTCCTTCCTTCCTTCCTTCCTTCCTTCCTTCCTTCCTTTCTTTCTTTTTTCTCTTTCTTTCTTTCTTTCTTTCTTTCTTCTTTCTTTCTTTCTTTCTTTCTTTCTTTCTTTCTTTCTTTCTTTCTTTCTTTCTTCTTTCTTCCTTCCTTCCTTCCTTCCTTCCTTCCTTCCTTCCTTCCTTCCTTTCTTTCTTCTTTCTTTCTTCCTTCCTTCCTTCCTTCCTTCCTTCCTTCCTTCCTTTCTTTCTTTCTTTCTTTCTTTCTTTCTTTCTTTCTTTCTTTCTTTCTTTCTTTCTTTCTTTCTTTCTTTCGATTTTATTTATTCATAGAGACAGAGAGGCAGAGACACAGGCAGAGGGAGAAGCAGGCTCCATGCAGGGAGCCCCACGTGGGACTCGATCCCCAGGTCTCCAGGGTCACACCCTAGGCTGCAGGTGGCGCTAAACCGCTGCGCCACAGGGACTGTCCTGGTGAACCTTTCTTTCTTTCTTTCTTTCTTTCTTTCTTTCTTTCTTTCTTTCTTTCTTTCTTTCTTCTTTCTTTCTTTCTTTCTTTTTTTTTTGTGAACCTTTTCTATGAGAATTTCTGTATTGCAACCCCACTTGGTGCCTTAAAAAAAAAAAAAAAGGCGAGGCACCTGGGTGGTTCAGTGGGTTAAGCATCTGCCTTTGGCTCAGGTCATGATCTCAGGGTCCTGGGATCCAGCCCCCCCAGTGGGCTCCCTGCTCAGTGGGGAGCCTGCTTCTCCCTCTCCTCCCTGCTGTGCTCTCTCTGGCTGGCTGGCTGACTCTCAAATAAATAAATAAGGGGCAGTCCAGGTGGCTCAGCGGTTTAGTGCCTCCTTCAGCCCAGGTTGTGTGATCCTGGGGTCCTGGGGATCGAGTCCCACATCCGGCTCCCGGCATGGAGCCTGCTCCTCCCTCTGCCCATGTCTCTGCCTCTCGCTCTGTCTCTCATGCATAAATAAATAAATAAATAAATAAATAAATAAATAAATAAATAAAATAAAATCTTAAAGAAATAAAAGGGCGAGGGAAATAAGGAGTGGAAGAAGGGTGGAGGCTGAGCCGTGTCTGATCCCCAGGAGAGGTGCTAATGGTAAGAAAGGAAAGAAGGCTGCTCTGTGGCAATGTGGCCCTGGGCCCCAGAGACTCCAAGTGGAGTTGCTGTAGAGACTTCTATCCCTTCCAACGCCCCACCCAGAGATGCTGCTACACCTGGGACAAGTTCATCGTCATCCCCATGGATCCCCAGAAGTCTGAGGCTGAAGACTGCAGGACCTACATCCAGAAAATCCTAGGTAGGTCCTGGCCCTTTTGGTGGCTTCCTTCCCCTTCTGATCCTTCTGCTCTCCTGGGGACACAGAGACCCATTCCTCTTTCCTTTCCTTCCAGGAGCTCTGCACTCCACGGAGAGACATATGCTACCAGTGTCAACACTTAGCTGTGACCCAGCTTCCCGCTGGGTGACCCTGGACAAGTGTCCCGCCCTCTCTGGGCCCAGTTTACCTGTCACCAGGTGAAGGGTACGCAGAAGAACTTCTTATCCAGCCAGAGGTGGGCTGGGGTGTTCGTGGTCTCTCCCCACAGCCCCCAAAGTGACATGTCTGGAGAGGAGTGTCCTTTCTGTCTGCAAGTCAGTGGGGCACCTCCTCTGGTTCTCTGAGTCCATCCTCACTGCCCCCCAGGTCCCAGATCCCCATGTCTGTGATAGGAAGTCCCCTGGGTGTCCCACAAGAATGTCTGACTCCACATGTGTGCAGGAATGGGTGTGTGGGCCAAGAAAAGAGGCTCATCTGGTTGTTGGAAGTCAAGGCCACGTGGAAACTACCCAATGGCCACCAGCCACCAGCAGTGCCACCTGCTGCCCCCTTCAAGGGTTCTCTCATGGGGGTATTCAAGGCCAAGAGAAACTCTGTCTCTAAACCTGGACACCAGGGTGTCTGGGTTTCTCTTCCTACGTGTTACAGAATAGAATGAAAATCCGCGTAAAGGGACACCTGTGGCTCAGTGGTTGAACATCTACCTTTGGCTCAGGTTCTGATCCCAGGATCCAGGACTGAGTCCTGCATCGCGCTGCCTGCATGGAGCCTGCTTCTCCCTCTGCCTATGTCTCTGCCACTCTGTGTGTGTGTGTGTCTCTCATGAATAAATAAATAAATCTTAAAAAAAAAAAAAAGAGGGGCTCGCTGGGTGGCTCAGTGGTTTAGTGCCTGCCTTTGGCCCAGAGCGTGATCCTGGAGTCCCGGGATCGAGTCCTGCGTCAGGTTCCCGGCATCGAGCTTGCTTCTCCCTCCTCCTGTGTCTCTGCCTCTCTCTCTATGTCTATCATGAATAAATACATAAAATCTTAAAAAAAAAGAAAAAGAAAATAAAATCCATACGAAGATTTGTGCACAGTCTTGTGTGAAGATATCCCAGTGGAGGGGCATCTGGGTGGCTCAGTTGGTTAATCATATGCCTTTGGCTTGGGTCATGACCCCAGGTCCTGGGATGGAGCCCTGCACCCTTGCTCCACGGGGAGCCTGCTTCTCCCTCTCCCTCTGCCTGCTGCTCCTGCTTATGCTCTCTCTCTCTCCCTCTCTTTCTATGTGAAATAAATAAATAAAATCTTTTAAACAAACAAACAAACAAACAAACATCCCATGAAAATATCTATATCCATAGTCAAGAAATGATTTTTTTGGTCCCAGACAACACAGCAGAAAGTCACAAGAAGTCTCTGGAAGATCCGGGCCCCCTCAGACCACCAGCAAAGTGGAGTAGGCTTGTTCTTTCTTTGAGAGGTCAGAGCTATTCAGGGGGAGTCATCAGAGACTGTGGGAATGTATTAGTCTCCTCTGGCTGCTGTAACATATTACCATGAACTTGAGGACTTAATCCAGATTTTTTTTCCTCTCACAGTTGTGGAGGACAGTCCAAAATCAGCATCACTGGGCCAAGATCAAGGTGTCAGGTGGGCTGCAGTCCCTCCAAAAGCTCAAGAGAAGAGTCGGTTCTCTGTGGCTTCCAACTTCTGGTGGCTGCTGGCATTCCTGGGCTTCTGGCTGCCCCACCCCATCTCCAACTCCACCTTCACATGGCCTCTCCTCTGTGTGTGATCTCCCTCTGACCATCTCTTGTGAGCACACTGTGATGGCAGTTAGGACTCGGTTGGACAATCCAGAAAAATCTCTGCATCTCAAGATCTTTAACTTCCTCACATCTGTAAAACTTTTATCACATGAGGTCACATTTACATGTCCCACGGATTAGGACCTGTGCTCTTTGGAGGGAGGGGAGCGCACCATTCAGCCCACTCCAATTTTACTATATGTGCTGCTGAAGCGAGCACCAGCCCACTCCAGATTCAGGGTAGAAGGGCCTGGAGGCTACAGGCTGGCTGCGATTTGGCCAGGTATCCTGTGATTCTCAAGGATTCACTGACTCAGCAAATGCAGGAGCATTAGCGAGAGACAGAGGGAGGCGTAAAGGGTCCACACTAGAGAGGTCCTGGTGGGGAGAAACTGAGGCACCTGCCAACAGCCAACACCAATTTGCTGGCCTCGTGAGTAAGCCTCCTTGCAACTGGACTGTGCACCTGTCAAGTCTTTGGATGACTGCAGCCCCAGTCTGAACCTCACGAGAGATCCAGGGCCAGAACCACCCAGAAGTGCCCAGCTAAGCCTAACTTTCTGAGCCTCAGCAATATTGGTTTTTGCTTTAAACTGTTAATGTTTGGGGCACCTGGGTGGCTCAGTTGGTTAAGCATCTGCCTTTGACTCATGTCATGATGCTGGGGTCCTGGGATTGAGCCCCGCATCAGGTTCCTTGCTCCTTGGGGAGTCTGCTTCTCCCTCTCCCTCTGCTCTCCTCCCTGCTTGTGTGCTTACGCTCTTTCTCTCTCTGTCAAATAAATCAATCAAATCTTAAAAAAAAAAAACTGTTAAAGTTTGAGTCATCTGGGCAGTAACTAAGACATGGGGTGAGAGGAGAGGGCACAGGGCTGCAACAGGGCCCTCTGAGGGACTTTCTCTTTACCCCACACCTTTTGTTTCTCAGTGATGCTGCATTTCTCTGTTTTTACATAACTGGAACTTGGTTTAGGAGAGCTGCGGAGAGCAGAGTGAGTGTTCATCTTCTACCACTTTCCCTGCTCGGTCGTGACTAGCCAGGCACTATGTTTCCATGTGACCATAGTGTGTCCCAAGTGAGATGCAGACACACGGTTGGCACAACATCTGGTGGCATGGCCCTAGGAGATGCTCACGCTCGTGCAGGACGTGGCAACTCTGGGCATGCTAAGGCCTGGAAGACAAACTCTAACCTGTGCTTAGATGTTCCCGTCCCCCCAACTCCAAACTGGCAGATCCGCCACATGCAGCACCTCCCTTAGAACACCGTTTAAGATAATACATGACATTCACTGCAGATGGAAAGACTGATGTTGGCTCTCAGTCCCACCAACAATATTCCTGGCACCTTAGGATGCTAAGTGAAGCTCTGCTGTAGAGGTAATGGAGGGATTAAATGGGTCTGTGATAAAGAGCACTGACCACCCAGCTTGATACTAAACACTCAATAGATTGACATCATTATTATTAATTTATTCCACAGAACCTAGATGTTCTACAGGAAACACGACACCTAAAACAAAAAACAAAAACTCTCCTCCAAATCAATCTTGCAACATAAAGAGCAAAATATTTTTCCTATTTATTTGAGAGAGAGAAAGAGAGAGAGAGCAAGCATGAGAAGGGGCAGAAGCAGAGGGTGAAGCAGGACTCCCTGCTGAGCGGGAGCCCAATGTGGGGCTCCATCCCAGGACTCTGAGATGACGACCTGAAGCCGAAGGCAGACGTTTTTTTTTCAAGGAAGTCGAGCTGTTTCAGAAATGCATTTCAACAATTGGTGAGTAGATATACAAATTGTGGTATGCCCATTCAGTGGGACATTACTCAAGGATAAAAATAAATGAGCTACCAAGCACAAAAAGACATCTAATAACCTTGAATGCATATTGCTAAGTGAAAGAAGGCAGTCTGAAAAGGCTGCGTGTCATAGGATTCCAAGTATTTAGCGTTGCCAGAGGCTCAGGGAGTGGGGAGGGAGGGAGGAACAGGTGTAGCCCAGGGGTTTTTTAGGGCAGTGAAACCATTTTTTTTTTAGATTTTATTTATTTATTCATGACAGACACACAGAGAGAGGCAGAGGGAGAAGCAGGCTCCCTCCGGGGAGCCTGATGTGGGACTTGATCCCAGGACCCCAAGGATCACACCCTGAGCCAAAGGCAGATGCTCAACCACTGAGCCACCCAGATGCCCCCAGGGAAACTGTTCTATGTGATACTGTACTGGTGGATATATGGCATTATACATTTGTCCAACCCCATAGAATGTATAACACCGAGTTGAAAACCCAGTGAAAACTAAGGACTTTGGGGCACCTGGGTGGCTCAGTGGTTGAGCAACTGTCTTTGGCTCAGGACATGATCCTGGGGTCCTAAGATCAAGTCCCGCATCAGGCTCCCTGCAAGGAGCCTGCTTCTCCCTCTGCCTCTGTCTCTGCCTCTCTCTGTGTCTCTCATGAATAAATAAATAAAATCTTTAAAAAAAAAAAAAAGAAAAAGAAAACTATGGACTTTAGTAATGTTAATATCGACTCATCAATTGTAACAAATACAGCTCATGAACACCAGATGTTAATCGCAGGGGCAGCTTTGTGTGTATGGGAGGTTGGGGAGAGATATATGGGAATTCTCTGTACTTTCTGCTCAGTTTTTCTGCAAACTTAACACTACTCAAAAAATATAAAATCTATTAACTTTTTAAGAATGTATATCAAATAGAAGCAAAGGCACAAAAAAAATAACTCAGGTAAATCTGAAAATAAGAACGAGACTGCCGGGTAGCTCAGAAGAGATCAAAATATATTTTCAAACTCGTCATTCAAAACAAGATGGTGTTGGGACATGACACATAAATGGACGGTGGGACAGGAATGAGAAAGAGGCACCAGTGTCAAGGGGACATAGCAGGTACTGCTGTCCAGTCTCAGGGGAGGTGGGAAAGGATGGGGCATCCCTCACACTTCAAGATGTGGGCCAACCATTCATTTGGAAACTGAGGAATGTAGATCCCAACCTTACATGCCTCAAAAATTAAAACATAACAAAAAGCTACTTAAAAAAAAAAAGATTTTATTTATGAGGGAGAGAGAGCGAGAGAACAAGCAGGGGGAGGAGCAGAGGGAGAGGGAGAAGCAGACTCCTCACTGAGCAGGGAGCCCGACTCAGGGCTTGATTCCAGGACCCTGGGATCATGACCTGAGCTGAAGGCAGGTGCTTAACTGGCTGAGCCCCCCAGGGCACCCCAAAAACCTATTCTTGACAAATGACTCAAAAGAAAACTTGAATGAAAGTATGAGAAAATAGAGCTGTAGATAGATATCCTTGAAGTAAAAGAGTCCTTCTCAAATAAGGCCAGAAAGAAATGCAAATGCTTGAAAGGAAAAAGACTAACAGGTTTGGTTATTTTATTACTTTTTTTCAGTTTATTTAAGTCAAGCCTACACCCAACACGAGGCTCAAACAACCCCATGATTGAGAATTACAAGATTGAGAATTACACGCTCTTTCCGACTCAGCCATACGAGCACCCCAGATTTGGTTATTTTATTTTATTTTTATTTTTTTTAATTTTTATTTATTTATGATAGTCACACAGAGAGAGAGAGAGAGAGAGGCAGAGACATAGGCAGAGGGAGAAGCAGGCTCCATGCACCAGGAGCCCGATTTGGGATTCGATCCCGGGTCTCCAGGATCGCGCCCTGGGCCAAAGGCAGGCGCCAAACCGCTGCGCCACCCAGGGATCCCTGATTTGGTTATTTTAAAACGAAAAACTTCAGTTGAACAACACATACCAGAAACAGATATTATAGGCACAATGAAAACAGACATTTCCCAAAAGCAGCACAAATGTCCGATAAACGCCTACCAAGACACTCAACCTACAGGTAAGCAGGAAAATGTAAGTTAAAAGAATAATTACATTTCATGTGCATTTCTATGGTTTGAAAAATTTTCAAGCTGGAACATTCCAAGTGTTGACAGTTCCTCTGCTACTACTCCACAGAATTTTTAAGAGTGTTTTAGTATTAACTATAAATATTTTTTAATGCATTCGGTTCCTTCAGCTCTTGGTATCTCCCTAAGGAAAGACACTGGCCAGAGAAGCACATGCAGACCTCAGTGTCCCAAAAGGAGAGCAGTGGACAGCTCCTAAGGGATCTCAAGTATGGCCAGACCATTCCTAAAAGGGCTGCCAGAGTTTCCCCAAACTGGAGACAGGATTCCTTTTGAGGAGGGGACTTTGGTTTCTCTGAAATGGCTGAACTTTTTGAAGAGAGTGTGCAATTTAGAACAAAATTCAGATCAAGGCACGGGGATGGGCCCTTTGAGCAAGGTGGGCACACTGGACGTGGCGGAGTCATCGGTGACAGCCCCCCCCTGCCCCCGCCAGGTGCACAACCACCCTTACCTGGCGGGAGCACTTCCGGGGAGCCTGGCCTGGGCACTGCCATTCCAGGGCCAAGAGACACTCTAAGACCAAGGATTCCAGGTCCCAGGCCACCCTTCCCTTTCCTCCTTCCTCTAGGAGGTCCCAAATGGACATCAAGAGCGTTCCCTGATGGAGGAGTCGAGAGAAAGAATGTTAGAGACGCAGCCTGAGCGTGAGCTCAGTGATGTCAGAGGTTTGTTAAAGACGAGCACCGTGTTTCCAGCCCTTGCCAATACACTTCAGGACAAATAACAAAAACCTGTCAGAGGGCGCCCAAATCTGAGGCGATCTGGGGACAGGGAAGGGCAGGGGGTCTCAGTATCTCCTCGTGCCTGGTCTGCGGCAGCCTCACCATCTCAGAACCTGCCAGGGTTTCCCTTCTAGACGCACACAGCCAAGACTCCCAAGACTTGGAAGCTGTCAGCGACTCCCCAACATCCCCTCGCTTAGCAAATCCTCTCTGCTCCACATCTGAAATATTAGCATGCCCAGAATCCCGCTTCTCCCTACCTCTGCTGTCTCCCCCCGGTCCAGCCACCGTGACCCCCACACATAGACAATCACAGTCATCTCTTCCCTGGGCTGGCAGCTTCCATCATTGCCCCCCACAGCCGGTCAGGGGGGATCCTAAGTCAACTCACGTCCCTCCTCTGCTCAGAGCCTCCCGTGGCTCATGCCTCACCTAGAACACAAGCCAAGGGCCCAAGGCAGCCCCCTTTATGTAGATCCGCATAATTCATCCATATATACGGGCCTTTCTTTATGAGATAGAATAAAAAGAAAGGAACAGAGTGCATGGCACGTGGTAAGGGCAATTAGCAGGTAGCAAAACTTCTGTTCTGACCACATATGTAATATATGATGTATGACGTCAGCATATGTGTTAGAGAATACATAGAACGAGTTGTGTATGTTTATCACACATATTAGGCACATAGGACACATCTGTATCTGTAGCTTTTCTTCATGAAAAGGAACACAGTAAGAAGTATCAGATTGCACTGTACATACTAAAGGTATTTAGTGAAATTTTCATTCCAATGACAAGCACACACAGCATATGCTATACAATGTTGTTACATATTACATAAAAATATTTTCATATTCTGTTATATACTGTCCCATAATGCATGGATTATGCCATATTTATAATACATTCATAAGTGTGAACAGTGAATTATATAAATAGGTATATGGCATAAACTCTGCTTCTCACTATGGCTTGCCACCATGGGCTGAGATGGAGACTTTTTTTTAAAGACTTTATTTATTTGAGAGAGAGAGAGAGAGGAGGAGCAGAGGGAGAGGGACAAGCAGTCTCCACGCTGAACGAGGAGACCAACGCGGGGCTCAGATCTCATGACCCTGAGATCATGACCTGAGCCAAAATCAAGAGTTAGACGTTCAACCAACTGAGCCACCCAGGCGCCCCATAGACACTTGTGATGTGTGTGTGATAGGGTTATGGCCGAGTCTTTGGTGGAATGATGCCTACAGGTGGGGAGGGAAAGAAGCAGAGCTGGGTCTGGAGTCATTGAAGCGAGATGTTGTCACCGGTCTCATTCTCGGTCCTACACGGTGCCCAGAGCTGGCAGGAGCCTCCAGAACTAGGACAACTGAGACAAGGGTGCCAGTCTTCATTCTGCTGATTCCCCTTCCTTAGTCTATTTTATGGATCAGTAAACTTTTTTTCTTTTTATAAGGTTTGTTTATTTAAGTACTCTCTACATCTAACATGGGGCTCGAACTCATGACCCCTAGGTCAAGGGCCCCAAGGTCAAGAGTCGAATGCTCTTCTGACTGAGCCAGCCAGGGGCTCCGGGTCAGTAACCTCTTGATGTAAAGGGCCAGATAGTAAATGGTTTCATTTCTGAAGGCCATATGATATCTATTGCAAAAACTCAACTCTGACATTGGGGTTCATCTCAAAAGAGCCATCCTGATCTAAATGAGCCATTAATCCTGAACACCGCCACAGGACCAGCCCTTCACCTCTTTACTGCCCATCTCCCGCGCTACATGTCAGCTCCATGATGGTGAGAGCCCTCGTCTTGTTCCTGGCTCATTCCCAGCTACTACAATGGGGCCTGGCATGCAGCATGTGCTCAGTAAACATTTGTCTAACGAGTGGGTGGAAAGATGCCTACTGGATTCTCCTTTGGGCACGCTTCCCTCCCTCAGTCCATTGGGGTGGGGAGCCCAGGCCTGGCCCTTCAAGAGTTAACAGTGGCTAGCACAGGGACGGCCATAGGGCCCCATGAATCAGGCAGGGGCTTACTGAAATCCACTTTCTCTAGGGGTGGCTTTCTCCAGGCAAGGCCTGCCTGAATGGGAAACCAACAGAGTGGACAACAGGGCCTAGCCAGGGATGGGGACAGTATGAGGCTTCTAGGAGCCAGTGTTCATGGGTTTTGTGTTTTACCCCTGTGCTTGTGCTGAGTGCTCAGGAAGGGGAGGGTCTGGATTCAGCCGGGCTCCTTCTTCCCCAGTCATGGAGGGGCAGGCAGGTAATGCTGGAAAAGCAAATGTCTGTATGTGCTCTTCCCCTCTCTGACTGGGAGAGCAGTGAAGGCAGGGTTGCAGCTGTCCCGCTCACTGCTGGGACCCCAGCGCGACACAAAACAGATTGGGGCACACAGTGGACAACTGAAAGTTTCTCGAATGAAAGAATAATCAAAGACATTTTTTCTAAGGTTGTAATGGGGTTTCTAAAATGTGTGTGTGTATACACACACACACACACACACATATGAAAAAATACACGAACTTGAAGACAACCAACCTCATTTATAAATTTATTCTACCCCCTTCCCCAAGTCGAGAATGTATACAAAACTTTAGCAGGAAACCAGAGTGATGAACCATCCTTTGGTCTCAGCCTTGTGCATTTTGAGAGGGGATTCTTTGCATTTCCACACACCCTGATCCCACCCAGTGGGTGAAGCCCATGCATCCCACAAGATCTTGCCTCATGGAAGGCCACGCAGGGCTGAGTTCTGAGTCTCAGGGATGTGAGAATGATGCCACATCAGGGTCAAGATGGTGCAAGGGTTAGGACCTCGGGCTCTGGTGCACTGTCCATCTTCTGGTCCAACTCCTGCTTCTTTCCTGCCTGTGTGTCCTTGGGTGGGTGACTCTCCCCTTTCTGTGCCTTGATTTTCTCATGAATGAAATGGAGAAAATACTGTTAATGGCCACTATGTATTGACATGATGGGTGGAGGGGAGGATACATCAGTCGCTGACGTCCAGCAACCTGTGCTCCAGAGACGGATCAGTGCCACAGGGGGCCTCCAGGAGTAGCCATGGAAACTGGGTACTAAGCCTGCTCAGCTGGCTCTATCCACACTGATATCTCTGGCCATCTTCTCATTTATCCAGTAAGGTCACTTCTGACTTTAAAGACACCTCCACCCAGGACCCACCTCCTCAGCTCCCTCTACGGTCAGCTTCTCCTCCCCTTCTAGAAGGAATTACAATGATCTTTCAGGACCCCAGTGTCTTGGTTTTCTGTCTAGGGAGGTGTGGTGTCCAGATCACCCCGCCAACCCCCACCCCAACCCCTGGAGGTGAGGTGAAGAAGGAAAGAGTGGTGAGCAAGCCTGTTTCTCCCGCTTCACCTACAGTTTTTTGGAACCTGGCCAGGTACGGTGGATCTTGGATCTAACTCTGCTCATTAAATGCTAAGATTTCGGGTGTGGTCTGGGACTGCTTGGACTGGAAATTGAAGGTGCCCCACTCTCAACACTGTCTCTGGGAAATGCCTTGGGCTTCTGTGTAGGTCCCTAACCACTCTTCCTCCCCAGTAACTGCCTCCCTGCTCCCCTTCCTCGGCTAGCACTGGCGCTTTCCAGCACCCTGCACCCCTTCCCCATCTCCTTCCTTGAGCCCTCGCCCCCATTCTTCTTATGTACTTATTACTTCTCTTATTACCATGGACAGCCAGTCCCTCATTGGCTTCGTGGCCTTGGGCATGTCCCTTTGCTTCCCCTCGGCTTATTTCCCAATCTGGGAAAGAGTTCATAAGATGACTGCCCTAATTTAGTGCACATCAGCTTCTCTAATTTTAACGAGGCTTGTACCAATTTTGAGGATCCTTATGTCCTCAGACATCCTTAAGATGACTTCCTCACTCTCGGGCTTTTACTCAGGCAATAGAGCATTGACAGTTTGCAGAACAGAATGCAGACTGCTGGGAGCCACAGCCCTCCTGCATCAGTGAGATTCCTGGAAGAGACCCAGCAGCAAAGGCTGGTTCCTGGTTCCTATCACCCCTGAGGGAAAGGCCACACATCCCGTGGGATGGGCAAGAGTCCCAGCATACTCTTGGGGTGCAGAGGTATAGTGGGTTGAACAGTGGCTCCCACACGATAATTCATGGAACCTGTGACTGTAAGCATAGCTGGGAAAACAAAACAACAAAACCCCAACTCTGTAAATAAGGATCCCGAAGTGACATCATCCTAGATTTAGGGTGGGCCCTAAATCCAATGACAGGTGCCTTTCCAGGAGACACAAGAGGCCACATGGAGACAGAGGCAGAGACTGGAGATGTGCAGTCACTGAAGTTAAAAGAGGCAAGGAAGGATCTTCCCACCAATGCCCCTCAGATGGAGGGCTGCCCTGCTGACACTCTGATTCCAGATCTCCAGCCTCCGGAACTGTGAGAGAACACATTTCTGTGGCTGTAAGCCATCACATTTGTGGTCATGTTATGGTCACCCTGGGAATCTAATAAAGGTTAGGACCAACTGGTGGCCTGGCCCAGTGGGAAGGAGATGGGGTTGAGGGCTCTGGAGGCAGGGGGGCACCGCTGGACGAAGGCGGCTGTGGGACCAGTCCAGAGCTTCAGTGGGGGAGGGCGAGGGCACACAGGTCAAGAGATTTGGATGGAACATGAGGAATGTGACCATCTAATCCGTGGCTGGCAGTGCGCTGAGAGAGGCCACTGAAGGAGACAGTGAGGAAGGTAGGAAACAACATGTCAGGAAAGGTTCAGGGACTTGGAGGAGGGAGGACAGGGGGCCAGGCGGAAAGGCAGGTTGGATCAGCCTGAGCAGGTTCAATTTTTCCACCCATGGAAGTGGTGTTGGGAGGGCAGTGCCGGAGAGGCGCTGCACAGACATTCCAGTGGGTTGTGCCAGACTGCAGGACTGGGGGGTGGGGAATCTGCTGGAATAGTCATCTGGGGGTCTCGGTAGGGTGCCACAGATCAGGTTAAGGGGGAAGATATAACATTCAGTGGATCCACTGCAAGGCAGGATCCCTTCTTTATTCCCCTCAAAGAGTGGGGAAACCAGCTAGAGCCAATCTTAGATGAGGGGGACAGAAGTTCACTGAATGACACCGCATTTCTTTACAATGGTCTGTGCCTATTGACAAAGGGAAGGGGGTGCTCCAGTGAACACGATGAGCGCCCAGGGAAGGGTAACATTTATCACAGAAATGGGGGTGAGGGTGGGGTAACAGCTTGGTTCAGCTCAAGTCTGGGTCCCTTTTCTCTTCTGCCAGAAGAGTGAGCCTGTTGTCCTTCTGGCTAGGACCTCACAGGTCAGTGTGGTTGAGGGGGCAGCGATGGGCACGTGGTCTGTACCTATGAGTTAGAGCTGGAGGGTGCTACGCTGGCACCTTCACTGGCTGGGGGCTGGCCCCAGTGGAAGGTACCACTGGTCGGTAGGGGCCGACTGAATCCAAGTTCCATCAAGATCCGGGTGATTTCCGCTGGGCCAGCACAGGCGGCGGGGAGTATGGGGAGAAGGCCACATCAGAGCACACACAACCACGGCCAAGTTCAGACTTCCGCAGGCTCCTGTGCCTGGGACGCGGACACCGCCTTGGACGTGGATGTGGCCTGGGACACCGACGATGGCTCCGGGATGCAGAGCTGGGCGCGCACCTCTCGCATCTGCGCCTGCAGCTCCTCCAGGGCGCTCTGCTGCGACGTCGCCTGCACCTGCGCCTGCAGGGTCTCCAGCGCCAGCGCCAGGCGGCCCACCTCGTCCTGCATGGAGTCCCAGGCGGCGCGCTGCTCCTCCTCCTTGTGACGCTGGTGCGCCTGGTGGCGCGAGTACTCCAGAACCAAGCAGCCACCGCCCACGATGAAGATGGTGGCCTCGCCCAGCAGCTCAGCACCCAGCTCGGCGGCAGCCTCCTCGTTCAGGGGCTTGATGACTGTGCCCCGGAAGCCCATGATGCGCATCTTGGTCCGCATCTCCACCCAGTGGTACACTGCGGGGGAAGAGAGGGGTCAGGTCGTGCGCCAGGAGACCCCTACAAACCCCACCCCTCCGCATTTCGGTGTCTAGGCTGGAGCACCTGGGACACCACAGCCAGAATCACCAGGGGCATTGCCTTAAACAAGATCTGCACTGGCCTAGCCCAGGGATCTTGTGTCACTGGCCTGGGGTGATCCCAAGGTATCTTTTAAAAATTCCCAGAGGATTTTGCCAAGCATCCAGGAATAAGAAACCCTGCCCAGGAGGGGAAATCCTTAGACTTGGGGGTGGGATGGAGACACACGCCCCTGTAGGGTTACAAGGAGCTCCCAAGACACAAAGTCCCTGGAAGGTGTGAAGGCTTAATTGCCAGAGTCTTAGCTCCCTCTGCTCCTCCCATCAAGCCACCAGCAGGACAGCCAAGCATCCTCCTCCCCTGACACAGTCTCCAACCCACTTCTCAGAAGAAAGGCAGACCTTCAATACCCCCTACCCCTGCCCTGTCTTTCTTTTTTAATCTTCCCCTAATTCCAAGTTAGTGCTGCAGGGTAGTGGGACCTCCTAGCTCCAAAGAAAGGGGAGCCGGAATGTGGGAATGCACGCAAAGCGACTGTGAACAGGGGTTCACAGACCTGTCCACAGACCATCCTCTCGGCAGGTCTGGTGGCTCCCATCCTTAATTTTCACCAACCCTGAGGATGTAGCTAACGGCCTTGTGAGCTCTTCGTGGTGAGGTGTAGGGCACGTACCTTGAAAGAAGCTCATGAGCTGACTGGTACTGCTGGAACGAGAGCTTTCTTGCCTAGCTGTTTCTTTGTGCAGGGAGATTCTCAGCATGTGAGTCTTAAAAAACCAAGGCAGAACTGATGCCGGACCCTGACTCCCTCTGCAGTAATTCATATTCATCCAGGATACATGACATCGCTGTCTAGTTCATTTGGAGGTTCGTGTCCAACAGCGCTTTGCTTTCAATGTTTCATAATTATCCACACAAACGCATAATGTATGAAATGTTTTTTTTTTTTTTTTTTTTTATTTTATGATAGTCACACAGAGAGAGAGAGAGAGAGATGCAGAGACATAGGCAGAGGGAGAAGCAGGCTCCATGCACCGGGAGTCCGATGTGGGATTGGATCCCGGGTCTCGAGGATCGCGCCCTGGGCCAAAGGCAGGCGCTAAACCACTGTGCCACCCAGGGATCCCCTGTATGAAATGTTTTAAGTGAAGTGTGCACTAATAATTTTTAAAATCCAGAGGAAGATATTTTTATTTATTTATTTATTTATTTATTTTTTAAAGATTTATTTATTCATTCAGAGAGAGCGAGAGAGAGGCAGAGACACAGGCAGAGGGAGAAGCAGGCCCCATGCAGGAAGCCCGATGTGGGACTCGATCCCGGGTCTCCAGGATCACACCCTGGGCTGCAGGCGGCACTAAACCTCTGCGCCACCAGGGCTGCCCTTTTTTTTTTTTTTTTTTTAAAGATTTATTTATTTCAGAGGAAGATATTTTTAAACATTTATAACCTTATGGTCACCAGAAATGAAACAAAAATTGAAATTTGGATTTCTGTACATGTTTTGGTTGCTGACACAGACTTTATTAGAAAGAATGCTGCAAGGGAAATGTAAGTAGAAGTTCAAGGACAAAGGTCAAGGAACAATGTGAAATTTCTGAGTGTAAAAAAAGGTTCGTTTTTTTCTCCCCTTCAAACCAAGAGTAGCAGGCGCCAAATCACAAGAGTTATGGGGACTGCATTAGATACCTCCAAGGAAGGATGGCGCCAACTCTGCTTGGAAATGTCAATATTCATGACACACCAGAAATTATATCCTCTGCATCTACTTGATTTCATGCAGAAGTTTTAGCTGTCACCTTGAAAATGCACCAGAGGGTATATAACTTTTAAATGTTTTAAAGGGGTGAGGCAGCAAAAATGTTTAGAGGAGCTCTGCTTGCCTTCAGTAGTTAAGATCTAAAGGAGCATACCCAGGGCCCCCCGAGAACTGCCCCTGCGGCACGCACTGTTACCACGAACTGTTATGGAGGCCCTGGTGTTGTGGGGTTCCTGGAGTCCTGGCTGTCCAGACCCCTCCCACACTGAGGTCAAGCCGGGGTCAGCCTGAAGCTCTGCCGCCTATTGCAATGACAGCCCACTTTGAGACCCCTCTGTAAAATGGGGAGGTGATGACCAAACCCCAACCGCAAGGGTGCCAGGCCTGTAACTGTCACCTGATCCTTCACGCCGGGACCACAGGGCATTGTGGCCGGAAAGTGGTAACGAAGTAAAGCACCACTTCTACTGGCATTGCTGGGGGAATGTCCCCACATGGCACTGTGGACAGAGCACGAAGACCTGGGTCAGCAGTCGGGCCTGGGTGTAGGCACGAGGGGTGGGGGCACATACGCAGGCATAGGAAATGAAGTAGGGGGTGTGTGTGTGAGAGAGAGAAGACTTTCAGAGCAGGGGCTGATGGCAGTCTCTTAGGTCAGCAGCCAGATTTGGGGTTCAGGAAACAAGGTCCATGAGGGAATGGGGGGATGGAAAGGGGGCAGCCATGAGGAGCCAGGACAGGCCAAAATTGAGATCCAGCAGGTCCCCAGATGCCTTCCAGACGCCTCACATTCACTGTGTCCAGACATGACCCCGGTTCCCTGGCCCACTGGACAGTTCCTCCTCCTCTTCGTCCATCCTGTCACCAGGCCAGAGACTTGGGACTCAGGTGTTCTCCTGCCCCACGGCCTCTCAGCATACATCTCCCATACCCCCATCCACTCCATCTTGGCTGTGACCAATGTCCCCTCCCTGACCTCCTGATTCAGAGACCTCTGTCCCTCCTGCCATTGTTTCCTTCAGAGCACCTATCACAACTGGGAATAGTCTTGTCATCCAGTCACTTGTCTGCAGTCTGTCTCCCATGCTGCCCCGTGAGCCCCATGGTCACAGTCACTGGGTATCCCTGGCACCTGCTAGCAGCAGGCCAGGCACACAGGTGATGCTTAGAGTATCCCCATTGAATGCGTCAGCGGGTCACCACCCCAGCCTCATGCCCCTGTGGCTGTCCTATGGCAGCAGTCAGGAGCTGGTTAAAATATGACAAAAACACACACCAAAAAAATGCCATTCTTTTCATTAATAAAAGTAACACACTGAATGAAAATAAAGTAATCAAACTATAAAGCTGAAAGTCAGAGGGTCCCATGCACCTGGCCCTGATCCTTAGGTCCACCCCAAATGGCCCCCCAAATCTCACCCTCACCAGCCTGCCTTCTGCTAGCATCATTGCCCTGACATCTGAAAATAAGTGTACCTTGCTCACCTCTCTTCTGAACTTTGCACTTGGAAATTTGCTGCCTTCTACACATTTTCTATTGGGCCCTCAGTCTCAGTAGAAAAGATTATCACTTTATCCCCATGCATCCTGTCCTTCCTCCACTCCCTATTTTTATAAGTGATGTGTATAGCTAAGAGAAATAAGTCAGAAAAAAAAAAAGAAAAGAAAAAAGAAATAAGTCAGAGAAAGGCCAATACCATATAATCTCACTTGTATGTGGAATTAAACAACGAACCCAAGCTCATGGATATTAAAACAAACAAACACCCTAGAATATAACAGAAAACATCAAAGGCAATCTTAAGTAGTCAGGACAAATATGGTTTCACAAAACTTTTGTCCTTGTTTTGTGTGTGACTGTGTGTGTAAACTGGAATACAGTCAAAAGGCTAAAAGCCATTGTCCCAGATTTTGGTTGGAATTCCAGTGAATTTACAGATCATTTCCAGGACAGCGGCATCTTCCCGATGTTGTCTCTCAATCCACAATCCATAAATGTACTCTTGGTCTCCACTTAGTCTCTAATTTTCTTTGCAATCTGAATGGCTGGGTCAGAAGAGCACGTGACTCTTGATCTCAGGGTTGTGAGTTTGAGCCCCATGTTGGGTGTAGCTTAAATTTTTTTTCTCTCCGTTTCTTTGATTGTATTTATTGTTATGTATTGATTATTTTTTAAAGATTTTATTTATTAAAAAAAAAAAGATTTTATTTATTTATTCATGAGAGACAGAGAGAAAGAGAGAGGCAGAGACACAGGCAGAGGGAGAAGCAGGCTCTATGCAGGGAGCCCGATGTGGTACCTGATCTTGGCATTCTGGGATCACACCCAGAGCCAAAGGCAGACACTCAACCACTGAGCCACCCAGGCATCCTTGTATTGATTTATTTGATGGTATTATTCATAGCATTTTAAACTCCACTTTCAGGGCACCCGGGTGGCTCACTGGTTAAGTGTCTGCCTTTGGCTCACGTCATGATCCCAGGTTCCTGGGATTGAGCCCCATGTTGGTCTTTTTTTTTTTTCAGTGGGGAGGGTGCTTCTTCCTCTCCCTTTGCCCCGGCTCATGTTCTCTCTCTCTCTCTCAAATAAAAAAAAATCTTAAAAAAAAAAATCCACTTTCATTTTGGTGGCAGCTGGTATATAGAAATAAAACTGAGTTATGTAATATAAATGCAGTTTTTTTTAACCAGTGACCTCACTAAATTCATTCTTTTTTTTTTTAAGATTTTATTTATTTATTTATTTATTTATTTATTTATTTGAGACACACAGAGAGAGAGAGAGGCAGAGACACATGCAGAGGGAGAAGTAGGCTCCATGCAGGGAGCCTGACGTGGGACCTGATCCTGGGTCTCCATGATCAGGCCCTGGGCTGAAGGCGGCGCTAAACCACTGAGCCACCTGGGCCACCCTTTTTTTTTTTTTTTTTTTAACTTTTTAATGAAATAGAACTTCTATAAAATACACAGTAAGTGTAGAGCAGGATAATTTAAAAAAATTTTTTTTACGATTTTATTTATTTATTCATGAGACACACAGGGAGAGAGAGGCAAAGCCATAGGCAGAGGGAGAAGCAGACTCCCTGTAGGGAACCTGATTCAGGACTCGATCCCAGAACCCCAGGACCATGACCTGAGCCAAAGGCAGATGCTCAACCACTGAGCCATGCAGGTGTCTTAAAAAATGTTTTTTTTTTGGGCAGCCCTAGTGGTGCAGAGGTTTGGCGCCGCCTGCAGCCTGGGGTGTGATCCTGGAGACCCGGGATCGAGTCCCACATTGGGTTCCCTGCATGGAGCCTGCTTCTCCTTCTGCCTGTGTCTCTGCACCCCGCCCCCTCTGTGTCTATGAATAAATAAATTTAAAAAAATCTTTAATAAAAAAATGTTTTTTTTTAAATTTGATATTTAAATAATCTCTATATTCAGTGTGGGGCTTAAACTCAGAACTCTGTGATCACGAGTCCTATGCTCCAACTCAGCAGCTAGGTATCAGCAGAAAATATAATATGTAAGCATCACCCTGATTAAGATCTAGAATATTTCTGCACTCTGAAAGGCTCCCACTTTCAAGCCCTCTTCCAATTACCCCCAGAAACCACTATTCTGACCTCCCATGATAGATGATTATAAGTATACTCTAAGTCCTATTCTGATTTCTTTGTAGTTAATCATTTGTATTCCCTGCTCTGTCCTCTTTTGCTCTGCATTATGCCTATGAGATCTCTTGTGTTGCCACAGACTTCTTTGGCTTCTTTTTATCAAGGAGTTGTCTTCTGTCATGTGGATGGACCAATTGGGCCTTCCATGCCCTGCCCATGGGCATTTAGGGCACCTACAATAGCAGCTTTTCCAGCAGTAAAACAGCTGAGTCACAGAACTCTGCCTCACCCAGAAGACGGAAAATGGGGAGACGGTACTCCTCATCCATCAGCGGATTTAACTCACACAGCCTGGGAGAGCAGCCAGGGTTGAGGATCTTTCTATTAGGGTGGTCCTTGGATGGGAAAAATGCCAGAGCTCACTGTTTGTCCTCGGTGGGTTCCTTTGCTGCTGCCTCCTGGGTAAGTTCTAGATGGTCCAAGGGGTTGGGATTTTTGTTTTTTTGGACTCATATGGTATGTTCTATTAGCTCTCAGTTTTCTCTTATCATTCCTGGAATCACAAGTGATACTCTTGAAGTCATCAGTAAATAAAAGCAGAGAAGAGGTTTATCACAAAATGAAGTAAAATGTTGGTAATCAATAAATACATTTTAATAATGTAGAGACAAACCAGCTCATTCAATACCATACAAATTAAAGTGCATAGCTCTCTTTTCATTTTTTAAAGATTTATTCATTCACTTTAGAGACAGAGAGCATGAGCAGGAGAGGCAGAGGGAGAAAAAGAATCTCAAGCAGACTCCATGCTGAGTGTGGAGCCTGACTTGAGGTTCAATCTCACGACCCTGAGATCATGACCTGAGCCAAAACCAACAGTCAGACCCTCAACCAATTGTGCTACCCAGGCGCCCAGAATCCAACTAATCCATCCTAAACAAAAATATTAGCAAACAGAATCCAGCAATATATAAGAAGGATAATAAATCATGATCTAGTGGGATTTATTCTAAGACCGCAAGGTCCTTTTGCATTTATTTGAAAAGCACTTGGGATGCCTAGGTGGCTCAGTCACTTAAGTGACTCCCCAGGGAGCCCGATGAGGGACTCCATCCTGGGTCGCCAGGATTACAACCCGAGCCAAAGGCAGACACTCAACCGCTGAGCCACCCAGGGGTCCCTAGACAATGGATTTTAAAATACCATTCACAATAGCACCAAAACTCTTTAAATATATAGAAATATATGGACAAAAGATGTGCAAGAACTCTACCCTGAAGACTTAAAATATTGCTGAGAGGAATTAAAGAATACTTATAGGGATCCCTGGGTGGCGCAGCGGTTTGGCGCCTGCCTTTGGCCCAGGGCGCGATCCTGAAGACCTGGGATCGAATCCCACATCAGGCTCCCGGTGCATGGAGCCTGCTTCTCCCTCTGCTTGTGTCTCTGCCTCTCTCTCTCTCTCTCTGTGACTATCATAAATAAATAAAAATTAAAAAAAAAAATAAAGAATACTTATAAAAAATAGAGAGATAAAGAGGCAACTGGCTGGCTCAGTTGGTAGTATGCGACTCAATCTCGGGGTTGTGAGTTCACATTGGGTGTAGAGATTACTTACAAATAAAATCTTAAAAACAAACAAAACAGATTATTACCCTATTCATGGATTGGAAGACTCACTCATGTTATTAAGGCTCTCCAAATTGAACTATAGATTCAAAAAGCCCAGTAAACCTCCTAACATGCTTTTTATAATTAGGAACAAGTTGATTCTAAAACTTGTAAGAGGGACGACTGGGTGGCACAGTGGTTGAGTGCCTGCCTGTCTCAGGTCGTGATCCCAGGGATCCTGGGATGAGTCCCCACATGGGGCTCCCCGCAGGGTGCGTGCTTCTCCCTCTGCCTGTGTCTCTGCCTCTCTGTGTCTCTCATGAATAAATAAATAAAACCTTAAAAAAATAAAAAAAAGGATATGAGAATCCATGTTCACAAGAGACCTTGGCCATCCTTTCTTGTAATGACTTTGTTAGGTTTTTGCTATTAGCATCCTATTGAATTAAGTAAGGACTTATTAAATAAGGACGTGTCCCCACTTTCCCTATTATTTAGAAGAGTTTAGAAAATGGTATTGTTTCTTTCTTTTTTTTTTTTTTTAAGATTTTATTCATTTATTCATGAGAGACACAGAGGCATACAGGCAGAGGGAGAAGCAGGCTCCATGCAGGGAGCCCGATGTGGGACTCGATCCCGGGACCCCAGGATCACACCCTGGGCGGAAGGCAGGGGCCAAACCATTGAGCCACCCAGGGATCCCTGTATTGTTTCTTTCTTAAATGTTTAGAAGAATTTACCAGCAAAGCCATCTGGGCCTGTAGTTTTTTTTTTTTTTTTTGGTTTTTTTTTTTTAGTTTTTATTTATTTATGACAGAGAGAGAGAGAGAAGCAGAGACACAGGCAGAGGGAGAAGCAGGCTCCATGCACCGGGAGCCCGACGTGGGATTCGATCCCAGGTCTCCAGGATCGCGCCCTGGGCCAAAGGCAGGCGCCAAACCGCTGCGCCACCCAGGGATCCCTATTCATTTATTTTTGAGAGAGAATATGCACGCACACACGCATAAGGCAGGGGAAGGGGGGCAAAGGGAAAGAGAGAATCCACTGAGCCAGGAGCCCAACACAGGGCTCAATCTTATAATCCAAAGATCATGACTTGAGCCAAAATCGAGAATCAAAAGCTTAACTGAGGGGATCCCTGAGTGGCTCAGTGGTTTAGCATCCGCCTTCGGCCCAGGGAGTGATCCTGGAGTCCCAGGATCGAGTCCCGCATCAGGCTTCCTACATGGAGCCTGCTTCTTCCTCTGCCTGTGTCTCTGCTTCTCTCCCTCTCTCTCTCTGTGTCTCTCATGAATAAATAAAATCTTTAAAACAACAATAACAACAACAAAAACCCCCACAAAAGCTTAACTGACTGAGCAACCCAGGTGCCCAGGGTCCATAGTTTTCTTTATGGGAAAGTCTTTAATTATGGATTCAATCTCTAACAGATACAAGATTATTCAGATTTTCTTTCTTTCTTTTTTTTAAAGATTTTAAGTAATCCCTATCTATACTCAACATGTGGCTTGAACTTAACAGCTCTAAGATCAAGAGTTGCACACTCTACTGACTGAACCAGTCAGGCACCCAGACTATTCAGATTTTCTATTTCTTCTGCGTCAATACTGTTAAACTCTGTTTCCCCAAGAAAACTGCCCATTTCCTTTGCATTGTCAAATTTACTGGCTAAAGTTGATGAGTAACCTTTTGTCATCCTATAGTTAGGATCTGTACAGATGCCTCATTCTTTTCATTCCTTTTAATGGAAATTTGTTTTTCTTTTTAACCTTTGAGTAGTATTAATCTCTTTAGAGAACTATCTATTGGTTATGCTGCATTTCTCTACTACTTGTCTGCAAACTCTTAGTCGTCCTGCATGGATGCAGCTCAGGTGTTTCCTTCTTCAGGACTGAGTTACATGTCCCCTGGGTTCCTACATCCTAGTCCTGATCAATCTTGAGTGTCACTTGTTGACTCTATTTCCCCCACTGGATCATGAGCTCTTCAAGGGCTGGACTCATGGCTATTTTGCTCACCTTTCTATCTCACACCTAAATTCACCTCTGCCAAGGATACCACCCGCCCACTCCTCTTTTCTTACCTCACCCCAATTCATCTTTTATGTCTCAGTTGGAGTGTTCCTTCCTCCTGGAAGTCTTCCCTGATCCCCAGGCTGGATTAGACACAAGCCCTATGTTCCCAAAGCTCCCTAGGCTTCCCTCATCACAACACTTTTTATTCTGGGTAAAATTATTTTAAAATACCATGCAGATTCTCTTTCTTAAAATAGGAGGCACTAGGGAGTATTTAATGAATGGATGAACAGCTCATCTTTCCTTGAAGTTTCCTCATATTTACTGTATATAATGCCATTATAAACATCCAAATTATGTCAAAGCATTCTTTTCTGTTACTGATTTTATACTTTTACTAAAGTTTGATGTTCAGGCCTGCCTCCAAAAAATCAAAAGAATGCTGCTTTTCCAGAGAGGGAGAGAAAGCAACAGGTTGCTTTAGCCATGGAAAAGGCAATACTCGGCCTAACAGGTTAGGCCTTAGCCCTCAGCCACCCTGCTGGGACTTCACCACTGCACCCTCTTGGGTACTGCTTTCACCTCTTGCCTGTGCATCTGATAAAGAGGCACACCAGCCACATTCTGCCATTTGGCTGTGGGTAAAGGAGTGCTCTTCTCTCTACTCCAAATCTTATTAGTTCATCTTTAAAATGAGGACACTTCCACCTGTGGGACAGTACTGCTGAAATAACTAAATGAGATCACGCAAAAACCTCTCAGCTCAGGACCAGGGTTAATAGAAGTCAGCAGGGCTTCTGGAGTCAGACAGACCTGGACTCAAATCTCGGCTCTCTCACTCTCTAGATGTGCCAGCTGAGCCTGAGTTCCCTGTCAGTAAATTATTATAAAATATCCAACTGTCAGGATTGGGAGAATGGCAATGAGAGGCTAAGTGAGAAATCGCTAAATTTAGCAAATGTTAATTAATTAGCATCCTCTTCCTGACTCCCGTTTGGAATTTTATTCCTGGAAATAGGTCCTACCCACTGGTCCGAGCTCTGCCCTTGGGCTACATAAAATTGTTGTTGGTCTCCCCACTGGTCTTTGTGTCCTAGTCTTGCTCCCTTCGATCTGTCCTCTGTATCACAGAGTATCCCAGCTCAGATATCCCTTCCTCCACGAAGTCTGCCCTGACTCCCGGACCCCTGCCAAAGCTCTAACCAAGCTGGGTAATCGTTGTATGGTGACAAACCTATCTCCCCAACTGGACTGTGAACCCCACGAGGGCAGGGCTTGGGGCTGACTCTGTCACTGCAGTGTCTCCAGCCCTGGGTGGGGCATAGGACAGGTACTCAATGGAAGGGCTGATCCGTAGAAGTCCACAGGAGGTAGCCAAGGATCCTAGACATGCCTTCCTCTCACCTGACTCTACCCACGCCCTTCATGCTATCTCATCTGTCCCCTCAACACAATGGCTCTGGGAGGTGTTTGCTTCTCTTGGCTCCAGTTCCTCACTCCTCAGGCTGCCCCTATCTGTCTCTAGTATCCTTTCCTTGGCTTTAGGGACTGGTATTTCTCAAGGTACTGCTGCCCAGGGCCCTCTTCTCACACAACCATCACGTTCACTTGCAGGGACAACTCAGATCCTCAAGACCCCAAGTCCAGGGCTTGAAGCTCCAGACCCTGGGCACCTCAGAGGCTTCAGGTCACAGCACAATGGCTGACCAGTCCCCAGGAGTCTTCCAGGGGGAAAGGAAGGCTATCTTAACCCACTGAGCCCATTAAAATGAAGTACTTGGCCATAGCTAACTATTGTGAAAGTGTTTTCCTGAGCGTGGAACTGCAGGTGGCTGGAATGTAACCTTTTCCTCAGGAAACTGTACTGCTAAGACAAGGACTCCTCTTCCTCCACAGTGGGGGCCAGGCGCCTCGGGAGCTCACTGACACGAGACAGGGCTGAGTGCCTCTTCCCTGCTATTGGAAACATGTCTGCATGCACACAGTGGCTGCTTCCTTGTAAAATAAAGGGAAAGTGCTCCTAATATGGGCCTTCACTCCATTGTGAGCAATGAAAGAGTCATCGTAACCACACTACTTACTAACTGTACCTGCTACTCATGTAGCCTGGGGTGATGGAAGGGTCAGGACAGTGACACTAAATACTGAACTGCTAAATATAATGTAATGGGATAGTTAACTGTTTGAGAAAGAAGCACTTTTTTAAATATGGGGGAGAATAAAAGCACTTAATCTTTATCTTCCATATTAGGGGGTCAGCAGGTAGTAAAAAATGGAAAAAATGTAAAACTAGAAGTGTTAGCACCTTTTTAAGGAATATGGTGGTAAATACGAGAAACAGTTCAAAGAGTTAAAGTGGGTACCTGTGGAGAGCAGGAATTGAGGTGGGAAAGGAAATAGCTGTGTTTTCTTCTTCTTTTTTTAAAGTTTATTTATATAAGTAATCTCTATGCCCCACGTGGGGCTCAAATTCACGACCCTGAGATCAAGAGTTGCACGCACACTCTTCTGACTGAGCCAGCCAGGCGCCCTTGCATTTTCTTCTTTTTATCATAAATCACAGACGTATCTGACTCTTAAAACTAAGCACTTGTACTCCTTTGACAACATTAGTAATTAATGTAATGTTTAAAACAGAAACATTTTTAAAACCTGCCCAAGCCAAGCATCCCATCCAAAAGCAACAGAATACACATTCTTCTTGGGGCGCCTGGCTGGCTCAGTTGGTAGAGCACGTGACTCTTGATCTCAGGGTTGTGAGTTTGAGCCACACACTGGGTGTAGAGATTACTTTAGAAACAAAATCTTAAAAAAAAAAACAAAACCCACATTCTTCAAGTGCACATGGAACATTCTCCACCATCTCCACTTCCAGGTGCAACTCAGACCCTTCTATGACCCTAAGGATCATATGTTAGGCCACAAAAAAGTTTAAACAAATTTAAGAAGACTGCAATTACATCAGCCATCTTTTCTGACCACAGTGGTATAAAACTAGAAATCAGTTACAAGAAGAAAACTGAGAAATTCATAAATAAATATGTCAACATGAAACATGCTACTACAACCAATGAGCCAATGAAGCAATCAAAAAAGAAATGAAAAATACCTTGAGACAAATGAAAATGGAAATACAATGTACCAAAACTTATGGGATGCAGCAAAAGCAGTTCAAAGAGGGAAGTTCACAGCAATAAACAAGAAATTTTCCTTTTTTTTTTAAGATTTTATTTTTAAGTAATCTCTACACTCAAAATGGGGCTCGCACTCACAACCCCAAGATCAAGAGTTGCATGCTCCTCTGAGCCAGCCACGTGCCCTGAAACAATAAAAATTTCAAATCAACAACCTAACTTTATACATCAAGGAACCAGAAAAAGTAGAAAGCCCAATGTTAGCAGGAGGAAGGAAACGATAACGATCAGAGCAAAAATAAATTAAATACAGACTAAAAATGCAATATAAAAGACAAGTAAGACCAAAAGCCAATTCTTTGAGAAGATAAAGAAATTGAAAAACTTTTAGTAGAGTCACCACGAAAAAAAGAGCAAACAGGGGATCCCTGGGTGGCTCAGCGGTTTAGAGCTTGCCTTTGGCCCAGGGCACGATCCTGGAGTCCCGGGATCGAGTCCCACATCGGGCTCCCGGCATGGAGCCTGCTTCTCCCTCCTCCTGTGTCTCTGCCTCTCTCTCTCTCTCTCTCTCTCTCTGTCTATCATAAATAAATAAATAAATCTTAAAAAAAAAAAAAGAGCAAACACAAAATCAGACCTGAAAGATGGGATGTTACAACAGATACCACAGAAATAGAAAGACTAAAAGACTACTCCAAACAATTAATGTGTCAACAAACTAAACAATCTGAAATGGATAAATTCCTAGAAACATACAACCTTCCAATACAGAATCATGAAGAAACAGAAAATCTGAATAGAACAATTATCAGTAAGGAGACTGAGTCAGTAATCAAAAACCTCTCAACAAATAAAGGACAAGAAATAACAAGTGTTGGCGAGGATGTGGAGAAAAGGGGATCCTTGTGCACTGTTGATGGAAATGTGAATTGGTGCAGTCACTATGAAAAACAGTATGGAGATTCTTAAACAAACTGAAAACAGGGCAGCCCGGGTGGCTCAGCGGTTTAGTGCCGCCTTCAGCCCAGGGTGTGATCCTGGAGACCCAGGATCGAGTCCCATGTTGGGCTCCCTGCATGGAGCCTGCTTCTGCCTGTGTCTCTGCCTCGCTCTCTTTTTCTGTGTGTCTCTCATGAATAAATAAATGAAATCTTTAAAAAAAAAAATTGAAAACAGAACTACCATATGATCCAATGTTTCCACCCCTGGGTATTTATCCAAAGAAATAAAAAATACTAATTCACTGCAGGCTCATCTATAAGAGCCAAGGTATAGGGACGCCTGGGTGATTCAGTTGGTTAAGCATCCGCCTTTGGCTTAGGTCATGATCTCAGGGTCCTGGGATGGAGCCCTGGGTCAGGCTCCCGACTCAGCAGGGAGTCTGCTTCTCCTTCTGCCCCTTGCCCCACTCATGCTCTCTCTCAAACAAATAAAATCTCTACCAAAAAAGAAAAAAAAAAAAGCTAAGGAATAGGTATAGAGACAACATAAGTGTCCATCGACAGATGAATGGATAAAGAAAATGTGCGGGATCCCTGGGTGGCGCAGCGGTTTGGTGCCTGCCTTTGGCCCAGGGCGCGATCCTGGAGACCTGGGATCGAATCCCACGTTGGGCTCCCGGTGCATGGAGCCTACTTCTCCCTCTGCCTATGTCTCTGCCTCTCTCTCTCTCTCTGTGTGACTATCATAAATAAATAAAAATTTTTAAAAAATTAAAAAAAAAAAGAAAATGTGCTAAGTGTGTCATATATGTACAATGGAATGTGATTCAGCCATGAAAGAAGAATAAAATCTTGCCATTTGCAACAACACGGATGGACTCTGAGGACATTATGCTAAGTGAAACACATCTGAAAAAGACAAGTACTGTATGATATGTGGAATCTAAAACAAAAGCCAAAAAAAAAAAAAAAAAAAAGTTCATAGCTACAGAGAACAGATGGGTGGTTGCCAGAAGCGGAAGGCAGAGGGGAGGCCCATGGGTGAAAAGAGTTCAGAGGAACAAACTTTTAGTTATAAAAAAACAAGTCATGGGGATGTCATGTACAGCATGGTGACTACGGTTAATAATACTATCCTGCAAATTTGCAAGTTGCTAAGAGAGTAAATCTTAAAAGTTCTCATCATGAGGAAAAAAATTGTATAACTACACATGGTGACAGGTATTAACTAGATTTACTGTGGAGACACAAATATCAAATCATTATGTTTCATACTTGAAATATCAAAAACATTGTTTTATACTTAAAACTAATATAGGGCGGCCCTGGTGGCTCAGCGGTTTAGCGCCACCTTCTACCTTCGGCCCAGGGTGTGATCCTGGGGACCCGGGATCAAGTCCCACGTCGGGCTCCCTGCATGGAGCCTGCTTCTCCCTCTGCCTGGTCTCTGCCTCTCTCTCTCTCTCTCTCTCTCTGTCTCTCATGGATAAATAAATAAAATCTTTAAAAAAAAACAAACTAATATAATGGTGCATGCCAATTACACCTCCACGTAAAGCAAAACAAAACAATACAACTTCTCTAAGCTAAAAGGGTAAGCACTGCCTTTGGCTCTCCAGTCCTCTGCCCTGGCCTAGCCACCTCCCTGATCTCTGGTCCCATCCTCATGCACATTCCATACTCAAAGTCATCATATTAAAATGAACATCAGATCAAGGTACTCTCCTGTTTAAAATCCATCAATGGCTTCTACTGACTAAGATAAAGTCCAGATTCCTTAAAATGACCTAAGGTCCCATATGATCAGCATATCTTCTCCTACCAGTCCTCCATATGTGCTGAACTACTTGCAGTGCTCAAAACATTGTTGTTGTTTTAAGATTTTATTTATTTATTTATGAGAGACACAGAGAGAGAGGCAGAGACACAGGCAGGGAGAGAAGCAGGCTCCATGCAGGGAGCCTGATGTGGGACTCGATCCTGGGATTCCAAGATCATGCCCTGGACCAAAGGCAGGAGCTTAACCGCTGAACTACCCAGGTGTCCCTCAAAACACTGTTATACATGTGCTCCCTCATCACAGGGCTCAGCTCAGGGGCCTCTCCTCCAGGAAGCCCTCCCTGACCCCTAGGCTAGGTCAGGTGTCCCTCTGGTCTCTCCTAGACTCCTAAGGTCCCCTGCCTGGCGATGCCCACTTGGAGCCACCACCATCTAGGGATGAGTATGTCTCTTCCAATAGACTCAGAGTCCTAGGACAGCGGGACGGGGCCCCAGTACTGTCCAGCACAAAACTGGACTCAGAGTGAATACTCACAGGGCTTAGGGAATGAAAAAAAAGAAACGAAGGGAACACACCAAAAGTTAACGTCTAGTTATTAGTGAGAACCAGTACATAGAATGTGCTCTTTTATCTATATTGAAATATTTTTTTACAATAAACATGGATTGTTCCTCTATTTCTTTTTTTTTTTTTTTTTTTTTTTTTTTTTTTTTAAATTTTTTTTTTTTTTTAATTTTATTTATTTATGATAGTCACATAGAGAGAGAGAGAGAGAGAGGCAGAGACATAGGCAGAGGGAGAAGCAGGCTCCATGCACCGGGAGCCTGACGTGGGATTCGATCCGGGGTTTCCAGGATCGCGCCCTGGGCCAAAGGCAGGCGCCAAACCGCTGCGCCACCCAGGGATCCCTGTTCCTCTATTTCTACAACAAACATGGAAAAATGCTAATTGTATATCCTTGGACCACGGTTCTGACTCTAGGAGTTTGTTACTTCCTTTGCTAAGAAAGGAATTATGGATTTACAGAAAGTATAGAAAGATACCACGAAACATACTCCTGCCCCCCAACATGCCTGGCCCATTTAGCAAGGAGCTTCCTTCAGCTTCCAGGCCAGGGACCTGCTCTGCTCTCAGCCACTAACAGCGGAGGATGCAATCTGAGCACCAGCCACCCCTGAGGTGCTGATCTACAGGCTGCTGGGACTCTGAGAAGGGGAGTGTAGGGGTGACCTGTAGGGCAAGAGGCACGTGAGTGGTACCTGGCACCATCTGGTGACCCAAAGGTTTTATGGCCACATGACAAGTCACTTTTAATAATCCTCATCAGGATGATGGGTCCTTGGGATGTTAATCTCAGTTGGGATCTGAGGAGTCTCTGGATCTCTTTCGGGAATCTTTGCTGCTGCTGAGTGTGCATCCGCATGACGGTGGGCTCTGCCAGCAGCCAGTGTAATGGGGCCAAGGGCCTTGCTCCAGCTAGATGGAGAAACGTTTTTCAGCTCAGGTGCTGGGACCCCACACTCATCTGTGGAACCCTAAACCCAGCCCTCACTCTCCTCTCCCTTGAAATCCTTTGTCTCCTGCTCTGGCAATTCTCTGATGGATTACCCTGGCCATTCCCTGCTCTCTCTGAGTCTAGAACCCAAGGCTGAGCACAGGGGTGAGGAGGTGTGAAGGCTAGGATCTTCTGAGGAGAGGTGAACACACAACGTGGGGTGGGGTGAGACACTGAGCAGGAGTTTTTAAATTGCATATCTACAATCATAAGCTGCAAAACTGATCTTGTGTATAATGACCAGCATCTCTTTATAGAAAAAAAAATTAAGTACATACTGTATAATTTCAATTATATTAAATTCTGGAAAATGCAGGGATGCCTGGGTGGCTCAGTGGTTGAGTGCCTTTGGCTCAGGTCATGATCCCGGGGTCCTGGGATGGAGTTCCACATCAGGATCTCCATACAGGAGCCTGCTTCTCCCTCCGCCTATGTCTTTGCTTCTCTCTGTGTGTCTCTTATGAGTAAATAAATAAAATCTTAAAAAAAAAAATCGGGATCCCTGGGTGGCTCAGCGGTTTAGAGCCTGCCTTCGGCCCAGGGCATGATCCTGGAGTCCGGGGATCGAGTCCCACATTGGGCTCCTTGCATGGAACCTGCTTCTCCTGTGTCTCTCTTTCTCTGTGTGTCTCTTGTGAATAAATAAATAAAAGCCTTAAAAAAAAATCCTGGAAAATGCAAACTAATCTCCAGCAGATCATTGGTTGCCAGGGGACTGGGGAGTGGGGGGGGAGGGGCTGATTACAAAAGGGCACAAGGATACTTTGGGGGTGGCAGATATGTTCACTCTCCAGATTGTGGTGACAGTTTCATGAATATACATGCTGATCAAAACTTTTCTAATTGTGGGGTGCTTGAGTAGCTCAGTCAGTTAAGTGTCCAGTTCCTGATTTCAGCTCAGGTCATGGGCTCAGGGTCCTGAGATTGAGCCCGGTGTCAGGCTCTGTGCTCAGCACAGAGTCTGCTTGAGATTCTCTCCCTCTACCCCTCCCACTATGCCCCCCTCCCCTGGCTCAAGAGGACTCTCTTTCTCACAAATAAATAACTAAAATCTTAAAAAAAAAAAAAAACAAAACTTATCAAACTGAATACTTTAAATATATGCAGTTAATTGTATGTCAGTTACACTTCAATAAAGCCACAAAATATAAAAGAAACGGGTGAGAATAAAACGGAATCAGATAGACCAAGCCGGCCAGGAAGGAAGAGGAGTCGGTACTGGCAGGGGCACGAGGAGCAGCTCCCGGGAGGGAGGTAAGAGCTGCACTTGACCCTATTTGAGGGAAGCCTCCCAGAGCTTGGAAAGCACGGGCTTTTGAGGATCGCACTAACCACTCTGCCTCTATCCTGTCCAGCCGGTGCTGGTGCCCTATGACCCCTGAGCTGAGCCGCAGCTCTGGCCGGCTCTCCACCCTCCGGCCTAGCCAGCCTGGCCCTCTGCAGACTGGCTGCCCCAAGGCCCCAGTGGGCGGGAGCCAGTCCCTCCGTCTGCCCCGTTGCTGCTGCTTCTCCTGCCTGATGGGGACTGTGTGCGATTCCATGGCCTTCGTCAACTGATAGACACTACTGTCAGTTTGTCTGCAGTCTGAAGTTGAGGGGCGGTTCTTGTCAGCAGCCAAGGCCCTCACCCTCCAGATCTGAGTGGGTTTTCTCTCCAATTCCAATGCATGGTTTTACATATATCTTCCTCTCCCTAGAGCTCACCTGTGCCGCTTACTGTAGGATGCAATCTCCCACCCCATAGATTCTCTGGTTTTCAATCTGTTCCACATCCTTAAAGTTATCCCATTTTATTTTTTTTTTAAGATTTATTTATTTATTCATGAGAAACACAGAGAAAGAGGCAGGGAGACAGGCGAAGGGAGAAGCAGGCTCCCTGCAGGGAGCCTGATGCAGGACTAGATCCCCAGACTCCAGGATCACGCCCTGAGCCAAAGACAGACACTCAATCGCTGAGCAACCCAGGCATCTCAAAGTCATCCCGTTTTAGCTTCCCATTTCAGAAATCCTGACTCAGATTTACTAAGTATATCCTAAGGCTAGGATATACTTAGGCTCAGTATTTAATGGCAAAACATGGATCTGTTCAATAAAACAGGAAAGCTATTAAACAAATGGACAAAAGAGCTGAACTTGAGTGAGGAGGCAAGCGGGGACCCAGGGCAACCCAGGCTGAGCTGTTTCTGGCACACAGGTGAGGTGCTGGTGATGCACACGGAGGCCTGGACCTCCAGGATGGCATGTGGGGTTTCCAGCGGTGCTGCTGCGCAGCTGAGATGAAGGAGTTCCCAGTCATCTTCAAGAAGAGTACCAAGTCAGAATATGATGATGGCAGGAAATATAACAGGAACAGCCAGACCCCGTGAAGCATCCTCCCCTCCCCTCAACATCTCCTTTTTCCTCCTATGCCTTTCACTGTTTTTGTTTTTGCTTTTTTTGGTAATTTTAAAAATATATATTTATTTGAGAGAGAGAGAGAGAATCTCAGACTCCACACTGAGCGCAGAGCCCAACTTGAGACTCGATCCCATGACCCTGAGATCATGACCTGAGCTGAAACCAAGAGTCGCTCAACTGACTATGTCACTCAGATGTCCCCTAAACCTTCCGTTTTTAAGGGTTTGGGACATACCCAGTGGTTCCTCCTTTCCAAGAATCTAGGTTAGAGGCCATGGGTTCCTATGGCATGATCTTGGGTAAGTCACCTTATATTTCTGGGCCTCTGGCTCCTTGTCTGCAAAACAGACCTAATCAGAGAAGCTTCCAGCTCTGACTGTGGAGTAAGGATGAAGGCCCAACGGCCAGGGAAGATGAAGCATGAAGTTCTGGAAACCCTTACCCAGAGTTCTTTGTGGAGGAGGAGATTTCTTTCTGTTAGCAAGTTCCTGGACTGAGTGAAGGCCCCAGGTTGCTGAGTCCACCCCAGTCTGGTGTAGGAACTTCTCTCTGTACCTCCTCCTTCCTGGCAATTCTCCTGAGCTGAGGCTTCTCCTCGGTCATCCTCATTGTACCTGAGAGGCAACAGGTCCAAGAAGATAAAGCTGGGCATTCAAGGATGTTTGCCAGAGTGAGGCTGAGAGCAGTCATGAAATGTGGAAACCACCCAACTGCTAGAAGATGATTCCCTGTTCCTGCACGCAACAGTCCCTTGGGACTGGACCTTCTTGTCCCATGACACTGCAATGCTCTAAAGGAAACTTCCCCAAGTGCCCTGGCACACAGGCCCAGGATGTGAGAGAGGGGACCAATGAGATGCATCATCCAGGATTTGCAAGATGGAAGGAGCTAGACAAGGCCTCCCAACTGCAGCTTCGGCTGGGTTCTGCTGGCAAGGCTGGACCACCAACTCTGCGGACACCATGGCTTTTTGGCCCCTGGATGGCATTTGGTTTATGGGTTCTTCAACACAATGTTTAAGTGGGCAGCCTCAAAGGCAGAAGCTCCCCTGTGGTGGGTCAGTCCTGCAGGGTCATCTAGAGGCCCAGCCAAGAGTTGATTCACACAGCCCTTCCAATGACTTGCAAGCCTCACTCTCTGTATTAAATTGCATTCTGCCTAATTTAGTTTGAAATGCATCAAAAATAAGATGGATCGATGGATGGACAGAGGGATGGACCAATGCATCAAAGTGTGATAAAGCAAGTATGGTAAAATGTTAGTGGGAGAATCTCCATGGTTGGTATGAGGGTGTTCAATTTAAAAATCTTTCAAAAAATAAAATAAAATAAAAATCTTTCAGTGCTACTATATGTTTGAAATGTTCATAATAAAATGTTGAGGAGAAAAACCCTTTTTTCTTGGAAAAACCAGAATGTTTTCTTTCCAAGGTGACCCCTGACGATGCAGTGGACCTCAAAAATGATGAGAGCTTTCTGTGGCAGATATAGAAATGTAATAGGTGAACTGAGCAGCTGTCTTGGCCTCAGCTAGGTGCCCAACAGAGGGAGAAATCTCCTAGTCAAGAATGGAGGCAGAATTGGGTACAATTCCAAGGTTCCAAGAATAGGGACCTCAAGAGTCACTGGATTTCTGACTCCCCTCCCTGGGTGGCCTGGGAAGGAAGGTGAGAAGGTGGGAAGGACTCCCTTGGGCTCCCTCATCCAGAAGAACATGCTGGTTAAGAGTTAGTAGGATTCAGAGGTTCCCAGGATGAAGCTACAGCAACACCCTCTCTCCAAGATTCAGTTTCCTTATTCATAAAATGGGTTTAATAATATTGTAGTTTTGTTTTTGTTTTTAAGATTTTATTTTATTTACTCATGAGAGATACAGAGTGAGAGAGAGAGAGGCAGAGACACAGGCAGAGGAAGAAGCAGGCTCTAAGCAGGGAGCCCAACATGGGACTTGATCCGGGGTCTCCAGGATCACGCCATGTGCTGCAGGTGGCGCTAAACCGCTGCGCCACCGGGGCTGCCCTGTTTTTGTTGTTTGTTTGTTTGTTTGTTTGTTTGTTTATTTATTTATTTATTTATTTATGATAGAGAAAGGCAGAGACACACAGGCAGAGGGAGAAGCAGGCTCCATGCCAGAAGCCCAATGCGGGACTCGATCCCGGGACTCCAGGATCGCGCCCTGGGCCAAAGGCAGGCGCCAAACCGCTGCGCCACCTAGGGATCCCCCCCATTGTTTTTTTTGTTTTGTTTTGTTTTGTTTTTTTAGAAAGAGAAAGAGAAGACATGGGGAGAGAGGGAGAGATAATTTTTTAAAAGATTTTATTTATTTATTCATGAAAGACACAGAGAGAGAGGTAGAGACATAGGCAGAGCCTGATGCGGGACTCGATCCCAGGACCCCAGGATCACAACCTGAGCTGAAGGCAGACACTCAACTGAGCCACCCAGGCATCCTGAGGGAGAGAGAATCTTAAACAGGCTGCACACCCTCACAGAGCCAGATGTAGGGCTTGATCCCATGACCCTGAGATCACGACCTGAGCCAAAATCAAGAGTTGGACATTTAACTGACTGAGCCACCTGTACAGCGCCCTAGGTTTAATAAAATGGGTTTAATAATAATCCTCACCTGCAGGGTTAGGTGAGATCCACCAAGACTGTTGCCAGGCTCCATCAGAAGGTTTTAATAAAGAGTAGCCACTGTTGTTATAATTAGGCCCAACGCAGGGATGCTGAATCTCAAAACTGAAAGCTTTCATCTGGTGTAGAAGAAGATGACAGAAAACACACTGGGATGTGCTCCTGGACGCTTGGGGGACAAGCAATACCCAGAGAGGGGCCAAGCCGGAACTCATACCCAGTCTCCACTTCCTCCAAGAGCCTCGTTTTCCATGTCAGTAGGATGACTGATAAAACAGCCTCCAAGAAGAAAGGACAGCTCTTCTCACATCAGGCTTGAAGTTAATAAATGGAGAAGGAAGGAGATAAACAGAAATCAACCAGGCAAATACTATAATAAAAATTCTGCAGAAAGATCCACTGATGGATGCTAAAATTAGTGGGCAAAACTTGGAGGAGAAACAGGATATCTGCATAGTCTCAAAGTATCTTCCCCAAGATATTTAACTCATAAAGGGAAAAAAATAATACAGTGGACAAACCCAGCAGACACCACTTTAATCACGTGACAAAGGGTAATATGACTACAAATAAGACAATCTGACATCATGATGCTCTGATGTGGTACACTGAGGAGAACACAGCATCGGTCCTGTGGCACTCTTGACAAAAAAGCAGAACCATCTTCCTGACTACGAGAAGGCATCAAACTAAAGGACAGTCTACAGAATAACTAATCAGTACACTTCCAAAGGGCCAAGGTCTCAGAGGGACATTTTTCTAGATATGTCTCCTGAAGCAAGGAGGAAAAAAGCAAAAATAAACTATCGGGACTACATCAAAACAAAAAGCTACTGTACAGCAAAGGAAACAATCAACAAAACTAAAGGGCAACCTACAGGATGGGAGACGATATTTGCAAATCACTTATCTGATAAGGGGTTAGTATCCAAAATACGTTAAGAACTCCTATAACTCAACAGCCCAAAGACAAATAATTCAATTAAAAATGGGCAGAAGACATGAACAGACATTTCTCCAAAGAAGACACAACAGATGGCCAACAGACACATGAAAAGATGTTCAATATCACTCACCCTCAGAGAAATGCAAATAGAAACCGCAATGAGATATTACCTTACACCTGTGAGAGTGGCTAAAATCAAAAACACAAACAACAGCAAGTGTTGGTGAGGACATGGAGAAAGGGGAATATTCTTGCACTGTTGGTAGGACTGCAAACTGGTGCAGCCACTCTGGAAAACAGTACAGAGGTTCCCCAAAAGTTGAAAATAGAACTACCCTACATCCCAGTCATTGCACTGCTAGGTATTTACCAAAATAATAAAAAACACTAATTCAAAGAGATACGTGCACCCTGATATCTACAGCAGCAGTATTTACAACAGCTAAATTATTGAAGCAGCCCAAGTGTCCATCGATAGATGAATGGATAAAGAAGATGTGCTGTATATATATATATATACAGAGGGGTATTATGCAGCCATAAAAAAGAACGAAATCTTGCCATTTGCAACAACATAGACGGATCTAGAGGATATAATGCTAATAAGCAAAATAAGTAAGTCAGAGAAAGACAGATACCATAGGATGTCACTCGTGTGGAACTTGAGAAACAAAACAAATGGGCAAAGAAAAAAAAAAAGAGAGAGGGAAAGAGAGAGACAAACCAAGAAACAGACTCTGAGAAACTCTCTCTATAGAGAGCACACTGCTGGTGACCAGAGGGGAGGTGGGCAGCAGGATGGGGGAAATAGGTGATGACGATTAAGAGCGCACTTGTCATGATGAGCACCGGGCGATATATGGAAGTGCTGAATCACCATATTGTACACTTGAAATTATTTTTTTTTAATTTTTTTTAATTTTTATTTATTTATGATAGTCACAGAGAGAGAGAGAGAGAGGCAGAGACAGACACAGGCAGAGGGAGAAGCAGGCTCCATGCACCGGGAGCCCGATGTGGGATTCGATCCCAGGTCTACCAGGATCGCCCCTGGGCCAAAGGCAGGCGCCAAACCGCTGCGCCACCCAGGGATCCCTGTACACTTGAAATTAATACAACACTGTATGTTAATCTACTGGAATTAAAATGAAGTTAATTTAGAAAAAAAGAATCAAGGTCGTGGAAGACAAAGACTGAGACACCATCACAGGTTAAAGGGGACCAAAGAGACACACCAACTAAATATAACATGGGATACTGGATAAAATCCTGGGGCAGAAAAAGGACACTGGTGGAAAAACTGGTAAAATGTGGATGAGGCCCGTTGCTGCGGGAACAGTACTGAGCCACATTTGCTTCCTGGGTTTGCTTGGTGTTCTGTGTTTATACAGGGATGGATCATCGGGGGAAGCAGACCGAGAGGGATGCAGGAACTCTTTGCACTGGTTTTACAACTTTTCTGTAAATCTCAACATCAACTGAAGGCAAGAGATGAAAAAAGAAACAGCCTCTGGCTGGTGAGTCAGTGAGGACAGAGACCCTTTCCAACTGCAGGGGTGCTGCACACCCTTGAGTTGGTAATTCTGCTTCTGGGAATGGATGCCACATTTATCCGAGCAAGTGGGAAAGGCTTGCCTGGAACGTTAGTCTGGCAGCACTGTTTATAATAACAATAAACAAAAAGCTAGCAAAGACCCTACCAGACTACCTATGGCCTCATAAATTACAGTAATTCTGTGAGCAGCTGAACAAAAGAATAAGGAAGTTGTTTTATGTGCTGATAGATGTTCTCCCCAGGATAATGAGGGTAGTAAAAAGCAGTGAGGTCTAGCATGGGGTACACTGTTTGCTATGCTCGTGGCAAAAAGTTGTGTGTGTGTATGGGGGGGTATGCATTAGCATTTGCTTGGAAATGCATTTTTTGTTTTTGTTTTTTTCCAGAAAATACACAAGATAAGAGTGGTTTGTCTCCACGGAGGGGAACAAGGTACCCCAGGGAACAGAAGTAAAGGGAGACTTTACATCCTCTTTTGAACCTTAAGCCATGAGAACTTACTATCTTTTAATAGGCTGTCATAAAATAACAACAGTAACAAAACCAACCAACAACAAGCCACCCCAGGACCCAGGATTCCTGGTCAAGCCTGTTAGATTGAACACTTTACTTTCTCCTCAAGCCCACAGAAATGCCAGTCAAGTGGAAAGAAGCTAGAAGGCACAAGTACACAGGGAAAAGGAGGGAAGTGAAAGAGAGGCATCCAGACAGGCCTCAGGGATGCAGATGGCAGTGAGGTGACTGAGCCAGTATGGAGGCCGACCTGGGTACCCATGGAGAGAGTGAGGATAAGCTGAGGACCCCCAGGACCCCTTCTGGCCTGAGAGGGGACTTCAAAGGGTAAAACAGGGGGACTCCTGGAACAGCTGATGGCAAGGTACTATGTTGAACACAGGCCTGCCCCCTAGCATGGGGCTGGTGGCCAATGCACAGAGGTCAAGAGTCTGCTAGGGTTTGGATTTGAAGGAGGCGAAACCACAGCTTCCCATGAGGTACCAAAAGGGGCTCTCCTCAACTGTGAGCCTCGATCATCCCAGGAGTTGGAAAAGACTGGGCCAAGGACATCTCAGTGGCTTCCAGGCTCCTGCTCCCCTCTTCAGGAACACAGCAACCCCTCCCCTCTCTCCCTCCAAAGCCACAGTGAAGTGAGTATTTGCTGGGTTTGTTGGCCCAGCATCCACGCCCCTTTTTCTGGAAATTGCCCGACTCTCTTTTGGGGAAACTCATCCCTTACTCTTCCTCCACATGGTTCAGGGAAGGCCAACCCCACCCTCAGCTTTAGGTGCTAGCATTCAGCCCTGGGATTTTTCCAGGAATGTCAGAAAAGAAGTTGTCCTCTCCCTCCTTTGGGGTTATTTAGTGAACAGGATGTGAACCTGGAGCTACCGAGGCCATCTTGTCCCCCCAAAAAGAGAGCTTGCCTAAGAAAGAAAACAGCACAGAGAAACACAGGGCCCAGGGATGAGACAATGACTTCCTGGCATTGTCCGGGTTCTTGAACCTAGTTGAGCTTGAAGCCAGATACTTCCAGAGTGTTTAGGCATCTGTCCAGTACAGCAGGATTCTGTTGCTTGCAAATAAGGGCTGGGGGAGGAGCCAAGGTGAGGTCATCACCCCTTCTTGACAAACAGGACTGCAGGTAGCCATGCAGGGGAAACACCTAGAAGTAGACACCTATGAATGTGGGTGTGTAGAACAGGACACCAAATCACAGCAAAAAGGCTAGAAGGACAAACACGGATAGATTTTCTACACAGAGCAAGTAATACTTTTATAAACAGAATCAAACTTTCTTTGAAAAATGGGAAAGCAAATTCCTTTCAATTCCTTTTTATCCTCAGTTTCTTTTGTGACCACAACACAAGAGTCCTCGCTGCTCTCTGGATCAAGTCTAAATGTGTTAACATGGCCCAGTGTGATCTGTCCCTGAACAGCCATCTGGGTTCTTCTCTTGCCACTTCTGATCCCATCATCTACTTTCAGCCATGCCAGCCTCCCATAAGTTGTCCTTGTTACACCTTGACCCTTATACATGCTGTTACCTATGCTTCCATGTTCCCACTTTGTCTGGCTCACTTTTCCTTGAGCTCTGAGCCATCTGCTTCTCCTGGAAGCCCCTCCTCAAGCCCCTCCCCGAGCCCCAGACTGGCTAAGGACCCTCCCCTCAAGACTCCCCCAGCCTAGCACAGACCACTTGTCTGGGGACCGCTACCTAGCACAGGACCCAACACGGAGGAGATTCCAGGAAGTCCTGGATGGATGAATGAGAACAGATGAATAAACAAAGCTGGGACAGGGTGTCTTTCACTCCTGTGTCCCTAGCACCTAGCACAAAGCATGGAATAAAAAAAAATGTTCATGAGATGTATGTTGAAAGAATGAGACCAAAAGTGAAAAGTCTGAGTTATAAAACCATATCATCTTCATGAGAAAAAGATGCATTATTCAATCAATGCTGTTGGGACAAGTGGACAGCCAACTGCAAGAAAAGATAAGAAGGATCCCTACTTCGCACCTAATACCCCAAATAAATTGCAGATGCATCAAAGACTTAAACATGTACACAAACAGGACTATAAAATTACTAGAAGAGGGGTGCTTGGGTGGCAAGCATCCAACTCTTGATTTTGGCTCAGGTCATGATCTCAGGGTCCTGGGATTGAGCCTGGATCAGGCTCCAAACTCAGTCAATAGAGTATGTAACAATATCAGGGTCATGAGTTCAAGCCACATCTTGGACACAGAGACTACTTAAAAAAATAGTAATAATAATAAATAAAGTAGTGCTTAGAGGGAAACATATTTGAATATACAAAAAAAGAAGAAAGTTTAAAAAGCAATAATCTAAAGTTCTATCTTATTAAAAACGAACAAATTACACCCAACAAATAGATGAAACTAAGGATAAGAGCAGAAATCAATGAAAGAGCAGAAATCAATGAAATAGGAAACAGTTAAGAAAACTCAAATTGCTCACTCAGAGTATCTGACTCTTGATTTTGGCTCAGGTCATGCTCTCGGGGTCATGAGATCAAGCCCTACTTCGGAGCCAGCTTAAGATTCTCTCTCTCCCTCTGCCCTTCCTCACACTTGCACACACACCCCACGTTCTCTCTCTCAAAAAAACAAAGAAATCAATGAAATTGAAAACAGACAAATGAGAGGAAAATAACAAGGTCAAAGGTGATTCTTTGAAACATTGATAAACCACTAGCAGGACTAGTAATCAAGAATAAACACACACACACACACACACTCACACACACATAAATTACCACTATCTGGAATGGAAGAGGAGACATTACTACAGATTCTACAATTATTAAAATAATACAACAGGAGGGGCAGTCTGGCTCAGTTAGCAGAACATGCGACTCTTGATCTTGGGGTTCCAAGTTTGATCCTCATGTTGGATACAGAGAACACTTTAAAAAATAAAATCTTTTAAAGGACTACCAAAGGAATATTATTAAATACTTTATGCCAACAAATTCAACAACTTACATGAATGCTATATACTTTGAAAAACATAACTTATGAGAACTGATACAGAGAAGTAGAAAATCTGAATAGTCCTATAAGAACTAAAGAAACTTGAAAAAGGGATCCCTGGGTGGCGCAGCGGTTTAGTGCCTGCCTTTGGCCCAGGGCGCGATCCTGGAGACCCGGGATCGAATCCCACGTTGGGCTTCCGGTGCATGGAGCCTGCTTCTCCCTCTGCCTATGTCTCTGCCTCTCTCTCTCTCTGTGTGTGACTATCATAAATAAATAAAAATTAAAAAAAAAAAAGAAACTTGAATGTTATTAAAAACCTTCCCTTAAAGAAAACTGAAAGCCTAGATGGACATTTATATCAAATATTTAAGGAGAAAACCATACCGGTTTTATACAAAATCTCACAGAAAATAGAGAATGAGGGAATATTTTCCCATTTGTTTAATGGGATCAGCAAAACCATGATATTAAAACCTGTCAAAGACATTACAAGAAAATAAAATTACATAATATATCACTCATAGCCACAGGTATAAAAAAAATCTTTAGGAATATATTGGCATATCAAAGCCATCAAAATGTAAGGATAACACACCATGACCAAGTGGCATTTATCCAGGAATACAAGATTGATTTACTATTCTTTAAAAAAATAATTTGGGGTGCCTGGGTGGCTCAGTAGTTGAGTATCTGCCTTTGGCTCAGGTTGCAATCCTGGGGTCCTAGGATCAAGTCCTGCATCCTGCTCCCCACAGGAAGCCTGCTTCTCCTTCTGCCTAGGTCTCTATCTTTCATGAATCAATAAATAAAATCTTTCAAAAAATAAAATAATTAATATTTTAATTCATGGTAACAATAGAATTGTGGCTGTCAGCCTCCAAGATAGCCCCCGATAATTCCTGTCTCTTGGCATTATATAGTTCTTTCCCACATAATACTAGAGTTGGTCTGTATGACCAATAGAATATGGCACAAGTGGTAGCATGTCATTTCCACAATTACGTTATAAAGACAATGACTCTTCAGTCTTAGTCATCTTCACTCTTGGATCACTCTCTTTGGGGGAAGCCAGCTGCCAGATCATGAGTAGCCCTAAGGAGAGGTCCATGTGCAGGGCAACTGAGCTCTTGGCCAACAGCTAGGAAGCAGACCTTTCAGCGCCTGGTGAGTTTTCCGTTTCAGACACTCCACCAGAACCACTCAACAAAGCCATTCCTAAATTCCTGATTCTCAGGAACTGTGTGAGATGATAAATGTTTATTATCACATGAAACAGTACTCAACATCACAATTCATCAGAGAAAAGCAAGTGAGTTGCCATTTTACACCAAATGGAATGGATAAAATTAAACTGTGAAAACAATGATTACTGGCAAGGATGTTGAGCAACTAGACCCACACTGGAAAACTCTTTGGCAGTTTCTTCTAAAATTAAGCATACCTTTATCTTTGGAGTGCCTGGGTGGCATGGTCAGTTGAGCATCTGACTTGGTTTCAGCTAAGGTCTCAGTTGAGGGATCAAGCCTCCTGTCTAGCTTAGCACTTGCCACAGAGTCAGCTTGTCCCTCTCCCTCTGCCCCTCCCCCTACCCTTGCTCTCTCTCAAATAAATATTTAAAAATCCCTAAATTAAAAAAAAAAAAGAATACCTTTATCTTAATCATATAACTCAGACATATCACTCCTAGGTATTTACCCAAAATAAATGAAAACATGCTCCTATATAGACCCATACAAGAATGTTCACAGTAGCCTTACTGGTATAAAATTAAATTAAATTAAACTTGAATAAAGGACACCCAAATGTCCAAATGTCCATCATTAAGAGAGGTGATAAACCAAATATAGCATGGTCATATATTGGAATAAAAGAATACATACTAAGAGCACTAAAAGAAATGAACTATTGATACATAAAGCAGAAATATCTCTAAAGAATATGAACAAAAGCTAGACATTGAGTTCATATGCATGATTCCATTTACATGAAGCTTAACAACAGGTAAAACTGGGCAGCCCCGGTGGCTCAGCAGTTTAGCGCCACCTTCAGCCCGGAGTGGGATCCTGGAGACCCAAGATCGAGTCCCATGTCGGGCACCCTACATGGAGCCTGCTTCTCCCTCTGCCTGTGTCTCTGCCTCTCTCTCTCTCTCTCTCTCTCTCTCTCTCTCATGCATAAATATTTTTAAAAAATAAAAAACAACAGGTAAAACTAATCTATAGTGAAAGAAGTCACACAGGTGACAGACCAGGAAAGGAAGGAACTCCTAGGGGTGATGGAAATGTTTAGCATCTTGGAAATTGGTTACATGGGTATATGCCTTTATCAGTACTCATCAAGCTACACATTTTATCTTACTGCATTTTTCTCAGAGAGAGAGAAAGAGAGCACTTGCACAAGTGGGGTGGGGGGAGCGGCAGCAGAAGCGGAGGGAGAGAACCCTAAGGAGACTCCATGGTGAGCACGGAGCCCAACGCAGGGCTCAATCCCATGACCCCAAGATCATGACCTGAGCCAAAATCAAGAGCCAGACACTCAACCACCTGAGCCACTTTAAACTAACACTTTATATCTGCACATTGCATTGTATAAATATGTTATACAATAAGGAATATGCAAAAAAATAAAATAATAATTAAACATAAGAGGAGTCTGGAAGCCAATGGGCTGATTTCCTATTCTGTGTTGCCCCAGGAAACTTGCTTCTCTCTCTCTGAGATTCTTTCCCATTCATAAAACCAGGACAATCATATAAACTCCCTAATAAAGTGGTTAATATCATTTGTTGAGATCATAGAAAGCATAAGTGAAAACTGTTATTATCAGTTGAGAATTATTACAAACAGTAAATAGCTTCGAGCTGGTCCCTGCCCGGGATGCCCTTTCCTGGATGTGTTCCAGTCAGTTGAAAGCCAATCCCAACACTGCTCTAGGTGTTAGAAGATTTGTGGTGCCTCAAGCCAGGCAGGAGCTTCCTCCCACGGACTGGGCCCCATCGTCTATCACTGCCTCTGTGAGACAGCAGTGATGCACGCTGCCACCAGTCACCACAGGGGACATAGTTGGTTCTGTCTACCACGCATCTGGGGAATCCCATCTCCCCCATGCTGGCTCTAAAGGATTCAGCAGTGGGGAACCCTACCCTTCAGACTGGCCAATCAGACTGCAATCCTCAGGCTACAATGACTAGCTCAAGGATGGGGATATGGCCTAGACTGAACTACTGAGATTCAGCTTGGGAATCTGGGTGGGACTGCTGGGAAGAAGGACCTCTCTGGGCTCTGGAGGCACCAGGCAGGTAATTTTTTTTTAAGGTTTTATTTATTCATGAGAGATACACAGAAAGAGGCAGAGACACAGGGAGAAGGAGAAGCAGGCTCTCTATGGGGAGCCTGATGCGGGACTTGATCACAGGATCCCAGGATCACACCCTGAGCCAAAGGCAGACCTGAGCGAAAAGCAGACGCCCAACCACTGAGCCACTCAGGCGCCCCACCAGGCAGGTGATTAATATCCTCACATGTGAGCTCCTTGGGAGCAGGGGATTTTTGTCTGTTTTGTTGACTACTAAGTCAAACCTCCTAGAATAGTTTCTGGCATACATCAAGAACTAAGCAAAGATCTGTTGAGTGAGTGGATTATCCAAATATGTCCTTGTTCCAGACAATAATCCCACCTTTAGTCCCCATCGACAACTGGAGAGACCACTTCGACTTAGTACAGGCGGCATCTGGGAATTTTGGAGGCACAGAAGCAGCTAATAAAGGAGGCTAAGAGTGCTCTGGAGTGTGCTCTGGGGCCAGGTGGTCCTGGATTCAAGTCCTGGCTCTGCTAATTACTTGCTCTGACCTTGGGCAAATTTCTCAACCTCTTGGCGTCTCTAGTTCCTCTTTCTCAAAATGGAGATCATTGTTCTTGGCTTGTAGGGAAGTTGGCACATTCAGGGCTTGTGCATGAACGGTATCAGGTCAGTGAACAGCTCTGTTCAGTTTCTTCATCTATTAAGGCAGTGTTAATGCTTAAGCCTTAGTGTTCATGATGATTTTTTTAATGTATTTATTCATGAGAGACAGAGAGAGAGAGAGAGAGAGGCAGAGACACAGGCAGAGGGAGAAGCAGGCTCCATGCAGGGAGCCCGATGTGGGAACTGATCCTAGAACTCCAAGATCACGCCCTGGGCCAAAGGCAGGCACTAAACCACTGAGCCACCCAGGGATCCCCTGTATTCATGATTATTAATGCTAATTTATATTTCTTTTTTAAAGATTTCTTTTTTATTTTTAAGTAATCTCTACACCCAGTGTGGGGCTTGAACTCACAACCCTGAGATCAAGAGTTGCAACCTCTACCAAAAGAGCTGGTCAGGCACCCTCACTTTATTACACTATTTTTACTGCCTTCTTATTTTCTTTAAAGATTTTATTTGTTTATTCACGATAGACAGAAAGAGAGAGAGAGGCAGAGACACAGGCAGAGGGAGAGGCAGAGGGAGAGGCAGGCTCCATGCTGGAAGCCTGACACAGAACTCGATCCCGGGACTCCAGGATCACACCCTGGGCCAAAGGCAGGTACTGAACCACTGAGCCACCCAGGGATCCCCATCTTTACTGCCTTCTTAACAATATCCTTCTCTGCCATTAATGTCTAGAAGCATATTCATCCTCCTGACCTCCCACAGAGCAAGCGGTGGCATGCGACTCAATTCTGGCCAATAAGCAGTGAGGGAAGTCTCCTGTGGGCTTTTGGGAAAAGACTTTTCTACTTGAAAAGCATGCTGTTTCCCAGCCCCCCACCCCAATTCCTCATACACACACAGACACACACACAAACTCCCTCCTTTGGACAGTGCTGTATAAAGGCTCGATGTCTGGTGCTCCAGCAGCCCTTTGAAGCCTCGAGGAGAGTTATTGACTGAACACAAAGATGGTAGAGACAGAAAGAGTCCTCAGGCCCCTAATGACACCACTAACTCCAAACCAACCACAGAGCCACCTTCCTCCCCCAACAAAAAACATTCTTTTGATTTAGGTTTAATTAAGATTTACTGGCTGGATTTTCAATTAATCACGGATAAGCACAAAGTGGTTCGTATCTTGTTCTTTCTTTCACAGTAAGCAATATATGATTTTTGTAAATTTAGTTGATTCAGAAAACCTTGAAGGAAAAGAAAACAACCACCTAAAACCCAAAAGTAACATAAAATGTGTTCCCGTTTCAAAAGAGATAAAAACAGCTGCCCAGCACACTAGGCCCTCAGGGGAGGGTAGCTGCTGTGGCCCTTTGCTCATCAGAGGTAGGACCTGGGGGGTTTGATAGCAGAGGGATAGCTGAGTAGAGAGGGGGACCAAGGGAGCTCCTGCCGAAATCACCAGCTATGTGGGGACTTAGGAGTCTTAGGTGGGGCCAACTAGAGCAGGAAAACAGGAAAAGAGGAGGAGTCAAGAGTCAAGTCAAGAAGCCGGATGGCGGGTAAGACTCCAGTGAGGGGCAGAGGCACATCCTGGGGGGCTGAGCCAGGAAATGACTACAGAGTCTCAAGGAGGGGTGAGCACAGAGGAGCAGACAAGGTGTTTGGAAGAAAATGTCAGAACTGGTTATGCTAAAAAAAAAAAAAAAAAAGAACTGGTTATGCTTATGTTTTGAAGAAGGAGGAGGGAAGGGTGAAGAAAGAAGAGTAACAAGATGAAGGAAGGGGAGGAGGAGGAGAAAAAGAAATCAGGCTTTTTTAGTGCCTCCCAGCAGGCAAGTGCCATCAGCAACCTCAGATGCTGAAAGGGCGACACAGGCGCCCTCTCCTGGCCACTCCGCATAGTGCAGCCTAGACAAATCGACTCCTGGGGACAGGGACAGTCTCAGGCTGCGAATCAACCAGCCCGCACAAAAGGGCTTCTTAAGGGGCCCCTGGGTGGCTCCGTCGGTTAAGGGGTTAAGCGTATGCCTTCGGCTCAGGTCATGATCCCTGGGTTCTAGAATCCAGCCCCACATCGGGCTTCCTGCTCAGCAGTATCCCTGCACTCTCTTCCCCTCCCCATCACTTTCTCTCAAATAAATAAACAAACAAACAAACAAATAAATAAGTAAATAAGTGAATGAATGAATGAATGAATAAATAAAAATATTTTTTAAGGCTTCTTAAAGAAGCCTCCTGCTCAAAAAACATGGACTAAAGATTTAACAATGTGAGCTCAGGCAAATTCCAACAAACTCCTCTGCATGTGAAGGGTGGGCCAGAAAAAACGAGCAGCGGGATTAAATGGATTAAAAACAGCTGACAGCACAGGTCTCTCATTTGGCTCTCTCTGCCAGCTCTGACGGCTGGCCTAACACAAAGAATGTCAAAACTAGACTCTCACAGAGGGCTGCAGCAAGAGTCTCCAAATGTATTTAACAATGTCTGCATAAGAAAATATTTTTAGCAAGAGCAAAAGCATTTGGGTGGCCACGAACACATAAAATAAAACTTTTATTTTTTTTAAGGTTTTATTTATTCATTTGAGAGACAGTGAGAGCCAGAGATCACAGAGAGGGAGAGGGCGAAGCAGACTCCTTGCTGAGCAGAGACCACGATGCGGGGCTCAATCCCAAGGCTCTGAGATCATAAACTGAGCTGAAGGCAGCCGCTTAACTGACTGAGCCACCCAGGCATCACTAAATATTTTAAAGTATTGATTCCACACCTTCCAATTTTTTAATATTTTTAAATGCACACCATATATTCACGGTATTTTATGTCAGCACTATATATGACTGCTAACTACACACACACACACAGGATGTGCAACATGTTTCCTTAACAGGAGAGCCTAATAAAAGTAGCCTTTGCAACATGTTTCCTTAACAGGAGAGCATAATAAAAGCAGCCTTTGGAGGTCACCAGCAGCAGCCTAGCTGTCATGCAACATAACTCATGTGGTGCTCTGGGGATTATAAATAGACTCCAGGGAAGTGATTTTCAAATGTTCAGGCACAGGAGGATCCTCTCTGGACAATGTTAAAAATAAAAATGCCCAGCCCTTCCTTCCCCAGATGGACCCATTCAGGGCCTACAGGTGGTATTCCTCAGTAGCTCAGGGAAGCATCCCACAAAACTTGTTTTTTTTTTTTTTTTTCCTTCAGATATCTTTCAGTGCACCCAGCCTCTCCACAGCTACATCTCATCTGGTATTTGCTTAGTCCTTATACTGAGCTCTGAACATCAGCTGTGTTCTGTTTGGTTCTTGTTCCAACTTCCTGGTCATTTCTGATTGGACTCATGCTTTCATATCCCTCCTATTTTATCCTTTTCCCATACAAATATAGGCAACACATCTGATCATTCTGATATCCAGTGTTTGCAGGCCTTGTGTTTGGTGTCTGCTGCCTCTCGCTCATGGTGCCTATTTCTCCGCCCAGTATGTAATTTATCATGAGATGTGCCGGAACTCCATCTGGAGGAATTCTCCAAGGCTCAGGCAGCAGAGGCACTCCTCCAGAGAGGCTTTGTCCTTATCAAGGGCACACAGACTTCATTTCACACAGGTTCATTTTCAGTTTGCTATTTCTAGTTCATTTCACTTCATGAACACACAGGTTCATTTTCAGTTTGCTATTTCTAGGGCCTTTCAGAAAGTATAATTTAGGTTCCAGAACCCCAAGAAGGACAGTCAGTGGCTGTAAGTTGTCAAAGGAGGCTTTTTTTTTTTAAGATTTTATTTATTTATTCATGAGAGATACAGGCAGAGGGATAAGCAGGCTCCCTGCAGGGAGCCCAATGTGGACTCGATCCCAGGACTCCGGGATCACGTCCTAAGCCAAAGGCAGGCAGTCAGCTGCTGAGCCACCCAGGTGTCCCTAAGGAGACTTTTTCAATTTCCATTCAGCCCTAAGGCTGTGCCTTTGCATGGTGGGGTTTTTTTCTAGGTCACCCCTTACCTAAGCAGTGCCTTTCCTGGGATTTGGTTTTGCACAAGATGGTCCCCTGCCCAGTGTTCCCACAGGTCAGCCCCGGTTCCCAAGGGCATGTGAATCTGTCCACACCCCTGTAGTATATAAGGCAGCTTCAATACTTACACTCCCCTCCTTGGCTCCTTGCTCCTGCTTTCTCCTTGCTGGGGGCGGCGGTGGGGGTTGGGGTGGGGGTGTCGATTTCCTTCCTTGCAAGTACACCATTCATTTCAAAGGATGCTTTAAATATTCTGTGAAACCTCAGGTAGTGAGAGGCCTTCTACTCCCCCACACTGCCCTCTTTGTTTGACTTAGAGCTATAACTCCAACCCTGGCTCCTAATCAAACACAGTAATTGCCCCATGCTGGTGAGAAAGGTTCATGGGAAAGCCCAGCCCCTTCTGCCTGTGATAAGCCCGTGAGTGCTGACTGAGGAAGAGGGACCAATACCATAGCCAGGTGGGAAGTACTGACTGCTGGGCTACAGACAGCAAGCCAGGAGTGTGCAATGAGGAGGATCACACTGGAACGTTTAGCATTAAGGAGATGGTGATGGGGTGCCTGGGTGGCTCAGTCAGTTAAACGTCTGCCTTTGGCTCAGGTCATGATCCCGGGGTCCTAAGATGGAGTCTCACATTGGGCTCCCTGCTCAGTGCAGAGCCTGCTTCTCCCTCTCCCTCTGCCCCTCCTCCTGCTTTATGCTCTCTCTCAAATAAAAGCTGGGACGCCTGGGTGGCTCAGTGGTTGAGCGCCTGCCTTCAGCCCAGGGCGTGATCCTGTGGTACCAGGATCGAGTCCCACATCGGGCTCCCTACAGGAAGCCTGCTTCTCCCTCTGCCTGTGTGTTTGCCTCTCTCTCTGTTTCTCATGAATAAATAAATAAAATCTTTTAAAAAAATCAAATACATAAAAATTTAAAAAAAAAGATGATGATGATGACAACAGTAACAACGATAATGATGCCTGGCATTTCTATACATTCAACAAACATTTATGCAGCACTTCAGGGCCGCGACACTGTTTAATGCTCTATGGATATTAGCTCACGGAATTGTCATAACAATATAATTTACAGACAACGAAAATGAGGCCCAAAGAAGCTAAATCACCTGGCCAGGGTCACACAGAAAGTGACAGGACCCAGATTCGCACACAGGCAGTGCAGCTCCAGAGGAGGGGTACCTGGATCGCTCAGCCACACTGCTGTTTACTGAACGTGCCAGGCCTATGCTAAGCATATTCGTGCATGCAACAGATCCTCCCTTCAGAACCTGGAGGCAAGGAATCTGAAACAGAGCTCAGGAGGCTGAACTCAAGGTGTCGGCAGGGGAGTATATGTTTCCTTGCCTTTTTCAGCTTCTAGAGGCTGCCTGCATTTCTCGGCTCGTGGCCCTTCCTCCACCTTTTTTTTTTTTTTTAAGATTTTATTTATTTACGCATGAGACAGAGAGAGAGAGAGGCGGACACATAGGCAGAGGGAGAAGCAGGCTCCCTGTAGGGAGCCCAATGTGGAACTGGATCCCAGGACCCCAGGATCACGCCCTGAGCCAAAGGTAGATGATCAACCGCTGAGCCACCCAGGCGTCCCCCTCCTCCAGCTTCAAGACTAGCAGGGCAGGATGTTCAAATCATTCTCTTTCCTATCTCTCTCTTTCAATTACAATGACCCTTACACTGGCCCACCTGGATGATGCAGGAACCTCTCCCTAGGCCCAAATCCTTGATTTAATCACATCTTTGTCGTGGAAGTTAACACATTCAACAGGTTCCTGGGATTAGGATCTGGACATCTTTGAGGCACACTTATCTTGCCTACTATGAGCAGCAAACTGGAAAAATGACCAGTATACTCTAAAGGAATAAGCAGAAACAAACTGGGATTTTCCTTGCAGGAAAGGTCCCAACCTGCCTGGCATCACCAAACTTTTATTTTCTTTTTTCCCCCAGAAACCCTGGTTTAAAAAGATCCTTGCTGGCAGATAGTCTCTCCTCCGCTGTCCTGCCTGCTGCTCCCCTGCAGTATATTCCAGAAACTTCTGTTCTTTTGTTTGACCCTGGGTGAATTCCTTCACCGCCTGTGGTGCTGGCACCCTCCCCCCATCTGGTTGCCCCACATTTGGTAGCCCTCATGGAGATCCTCTGCAGCTAAGGACTCTCCCCATGCTCTGGGAATTTCTTGGGACTTCTCCTCGAGCCCGAAAGGGTGAGGGAATCGCCCTCTTAAAGGGATCCTTTCCTTCTTCTCTTTTCTCCTTCTGGCCCTCTGGCAGCCTAACCCTAGTACTCCTCAGACAACCCAAGGCCAGGGTGGCTCCCAGGTATGTCTGCAGGTCTAAGGCCAAACAGGTCAGACTGTGTCGGAGCCTGTGGGGGTGAAGGACCTCTTTCCTCTCCTCTCCCACTCTGGCCCCCGTGCGGCCTCCAATCCCAATGTGTGGCGCAGCTGGCAGTGGCAGCTCATCTGGGGCGAACCTGCACATGTCATGGGCTCGGATGGGTCCCTGCCCTGCTGCCAGCTGACTTTCAGCCACCTTGCTTTTCCCCCAACATCCCCTTTTCCTTTTGTTCTCATAGGTCCAGGCACCATCTCGATCTACGGACAAAACGCATTCCTAGGCATCTGAGTGAATCCAACAATTCCACATACGAGACATAGTTCAACAAGAATTCCAGTCCAGGGGATCCCTGGGTGGGGCAGCGGTTTAGCGCCTGCCTTTGGCCCAGAGTGCGATCCTGAAGACCCGGGATCGAATCCCACATTGGGCTCCCGGTGCATGGAGCCTACTTCTCCCTCTGCCTGTGTCTCTGCCTCTCTCTCTCTCTGTGTGACAAGAAAGGAAGGAAGGAAGGAAGGAAAAGAATTCCAGTCCATCCCCTGGGAGGGTCCCCTCCCCCTAAATGCCATGGCCCTGGCCACCAAGGAATTCCACTCAAATTGCCTAGTAGCACATTAATCTTTTTTTTTTTTTTTTAAGATTTTATTTATTCATTTGACACAGAGAGAAAGACAGAGTGTACAAGCAGGGAAGCAGCAGAGGGAGAGGGAGAAGCAGGCTCCCTGCTAAGCAGGGAGCCTGACTCAGCTCCATCCAGGACCCCAGGACCTGAGCTAAAGGCAGACGTTTAACTGACTGAGCCACCCAGGCGTCCCAGCACATTAATCTAATACCATCCTCTGGTCTGTCATTGCACAGACCCCCCGCCCCACGCTGGACCAACAAGTCTAGGGAGGGACAGCACCCCCCACCCCCAACTCCAGCATGAAGCAGCTACTGAAGATGAGACCTCTGCCCTAATGCCAAAGACTTGTCATTGTCCATCTGTCAGCAGGGAATGTGGAAGCTGCTTTTAGGCAACAGGCTTGAGCACTGGAAACCAGAGGAAAGGTGAAAGGGCCCAAGGTGGGATCCCTGGGTGGCGCAGCGGTTTGGCGCCTGCCTTTGGCCCAGGGCGCGATCCTGGAGACCCAGGATCGAATCCCATGTCGGGTTCCCTGCATGGAGCCTGCTTCTCCCTCTGCCTGTGTCTCTGCCTGTGTCTCTGCCCGTCTCTCTCTGTGACTATCATAAATAAATAAATAAATAAATAAAAAAGAAAGGGCCCAAGGTGACCCCTGGCTAAATGCAAACAGGCCCACTGGGTGGCCCACCTTGAAATATCCATAAGCTCCGGCTGACCAGTGGGCTACTTACAACCAGGCACAGGTACCAAAAAAATCCCAATAGTTCCCCTTCCTCTTCACTGCCCCCTGAACTACAGCCCCCCACCACTGCCTCCCAGCAGACAGTCCCTCCTTTGCCATCCTGCTGGCTTCTCCCATGCAGTGTATCCAATAAACTTCTACCTCCATAAAGAGAGAAAGAAATAATGAAATAAAATTAAATAACACAGATCCTTGCCTCCCCAACACAACGCAATACTGATGATTTATGCTTCTTACACTTACTGTTCTTTCCTCAGGCGTCCACCCTTCCCACCCCAGCCTCCACTGAGAGAAGACAGCCAGCCCTACCCTGCTGAGTCAAAAGAACCTCAGCCAGAGACACAGATGCTAGATGCGCTGGTCAGCACCAGAGGCCTAACCCAGGAGAACACACAGCTGCTATAGGTGCTGGAAAATTCCAATCACACGGGCCTGGCCGGGGATGTGGGGGGAGAGGGGGGAGGAGGGGCGCACAGCAAAGGGCAAACAGCTGTGTGAGGATGGTAACAGCATAAGTTTTTTTTTCTTTTTCTTTTTCTTTTTTTTAATTAATAGCATAATTTTTAAAGTATAAATATAATCAGTCAGTGCAGCCCAATGTGTAATAGCATTGTCAACTAAACCCTGGTCATCAAATTGAGCCTCTGGTCCTTTCTGTCCAGCGCTCCTCCTTCACTTGGCCCTGTCACGCCCACTCCAGGGGAAATCCTGCCAGTGCTGCCTTCCAAACAAATCTACTGGGTATTTATTCCTAAGGGGAAAAGGAAAGGTGGTCTTTCAGCGGTCACCACCTTAGCTAAGGGATCCAAGTCACCATCACAAATGACGGAACAAACAGCCATCAGGAGCCCCCTGAGGTGATGTCCTTAGACACACCATCGTGTGTGTGGTGTTTGTGCCAAAGATGCTCAGTGTGAATCAAATCAGAGGAAGCAATCAGAAAACTCCAGATTGTGCGACACTATGGGACAACCCGGCTTGGATTCTTCCAAATGGCAATGCCATTAAAAAAAAAAAGAAGAAGAAGAAGAGAAAAAACAAGAATACCAGTATAGAGCAGGATCAGCAAACTTTTCCCATAAAAGGCCACAGAGTCAATATTTTAGATTTGTGGGCCATAAAACCCAATACCACAGCCACAGACAAGATGCAAACCAATGAGTGTGGCTGTGTGCCAATAAAACTTTATTTACAAAGACAGGCAGTGGGTAGGATGGCTGAGCCATGCTATAGATTGAAGGATATTAAAGAGGCATGACAGGGACACCTGGGTGGCTCAGTGGTTGAGTGTCTGCCTTTAGCTCAGGTTGCAATCCCAGAGTCCTGGGAGCAAGTCCCGTATCAGGCTCCCCACAGGGAGCCTGCTTCTCCCTCTGCCTGTGTCTCTGCCTCTCTGTCTTTTCATGAATAAATACGAAAGAAAAAAGAAAAAAGAAAAGAAAAGAAAAGAAGACAATCAAATACGGTGCATGATCCTTGAGCAGACTTTAGATTAAAAATAATGATAAAGAGCCAAAAAAAGGACATTTTGCAGATAACTGGAGAAATCAGAATATGAGCTATATATATTAAATATTAGTTATATATTAAATAATATTGTTATCAATATCATTGGTATCAATGTTAAATTTTTCACATGTGATACTGGTGCTGTGTTATATACAAAAATGTTTTTGTTCTTTGGAAACACTGGCTAAAATATTTAGGAGTAAAGTGTTACGTCCACAATTTATTTTCAAACTGTTCAGAAAAAAAGTGTGTGTATACATATATACATACATACATATACAAGAGTGATGACAAGGCAAATCTGTTGGCAGCTAACAACTGATGAACTAGGTGGTGAAGGGTATATAATTTTATTTTTAATAACTTAAGCTTTTTTTAAAGTTTATTTTTAGTAATCTGTACTATCAACATGGGGTTTGAACACCTGATCCCGATATCCAGCGTCACATGCCCTTCCCACTGAGCCAGCCAGGTGCCCTTTTACCACCATTCTTTCTTACAACTGTTCTGAGGGTCTGAAATTTTAAAAAGAAGGGGGGGATGGGGCCCGCCCGGGTTTGCCCAGGGGCTTCAGGGGTGGAATCGGACAGCAGGGATGCATGTGGAAGGTTCTGGAAAGTTCTACTGCCACTGGGACCTGTTTGGATGCCCAGTGGACCTGTACACTTAGTAAAACACAGTGATTCAACCTGCAAAAAATAAAAAATAAATAAATAAAAAGAAGGGGAGAAAATGTCTTCAGAAACTGACCTCTCCTTCCCACTCACTTCCCACCTGGAGTACCATGCTGACCTCCTCCCTGCATCTAACCTCACCCTATGGGGCAGCCTGGGTGGCTCTGCGGTTTAGCGCCACCCTCAGCCCAGGGTGTGACCCTGGAGTCCCGGGATCAAGTCCCACATCGGGCTCCCTGCATGGAGCCTGCTTCTCCCTCTGCCTGTGTCTCTGCCTCTCTCTCTCTCTCTCATAAATAAAATCTTTAAGAAAACAACAACAACAACAACACCTAACCCTATGATTGCCAAAGGGATCCTATCAACCTGTGCCTCAGACCGTGTCCTTCCTCTGCTAATAGCCTTCAGTGAGTCTCATCCGCTTGGGAGTAAAGCCAAAGCACTGAAGTGGTCCACAATCCCTGCACAATCTGCCCCTCTTTCCAGTACTTCCTTCTCTCTTCAGTCCCCGTCCCTTTGCTCAGGCCTCCTGGCTGTTCATCACACATACCAGGCAAACTCTCACCTCAGGGCCTTTGCATGTGCAAGAATGCTCTTTCTCAGATACCTGCACAGCTTGCTCCTTCCTCTCCCCCTTATTCCCAATGAGGTCTCCCTGACCCCCCATCTAAACTTTCAGCCTTCCCCCCAGACAGTCCTCTTTTTGCATCCCTGATGTTTTCTCCAGAGCAAGTACTGCTATCTAATATAATTCATATTTTCACAATTTATTTTTTTGGTCGGTTCCCCCCATCCCTGCCCCAAGAATGTAAAATCCCCAAGGACAAGATTTTTCGCTTTTTTTTCTTTTCTAACATCTATACAACAGCCATATCTTTGTGCCACCCACTGACTTAACATTTTATATCCATTTACTCCTCACAACATCGTAAGTATTATTTACAGCATAAATGCACATACAGCCTATACACAAAATGGGAATAATAACAGGGTCTACCTCATAATTTGAGGATTTAGTGCTGAAAGACTATGCAATGCTTAGCATAGGGCCTGGCACAAAGCAAGTGCCCATTAAATGTTGCTATCATATATAACCCATCGTACAGAAGAGAAAGCGAAGCTCTGAGGGGTAAGTGACTCAGGAGTCGTCGGGACCAGATTAGAATCCATGTCAGTCCCACCCAAGAAGTCACTTTCTACCCCACGGCGCTAAGACACATCACAGTGTTTAGGAGAAAAGCAGTGGCAGGAAACAGAAACCAGCCCTGGGAACCCGCAGTGCAGGGTTTCAGTCCTGACTCTGCACAAACTCCCATGTGTGACCCACGCAATTCACTTCTGGTGTCAAGGCACATTTTCTCTTCTGCAACCTGGGGGGAGTCGTTTCCCCTCCCTGATATGGGGACAAAAACAGTGTGAGGGTCCGGGCAAGGAGGTGGCAAAGTGGTTGAGTGACTGCCTTCGGCTCAGGTCATGATCCCGGGGTCTTGGGATCAAGTTCCTCATCAGGCTCCCCGCAGGGAACCTGCTTGTCCCTCTGCCTCTGTGTATCTCTCATGAACAAATAAATAAAATCTTAAAAAAAAAAAAAAAAGTGAGGGTCAAATGAGAGCCCACAGGAGAGCACTCTGGTAACTTCTCCCTTCCGAAGATCTGCACTTCTGGAGGAGGCCCCACTAAACACCAAAGGAGGGATCCCTGGGTGGCGCAGCGGTTTAGCGCCTGCCTTTGGCCCAGGGCGCGATCCTGGAGACCCAGGATCGAATCCCACGTCAGGCTCCCGGTGCATGGAGCCTGCTTCTCCCTCTGCCTGTGTCTCTGCCTCTCTCTCTCTGTGTGCCTATCATAAATAAATAATAAAAAAAATTAAAAAAAAAAAAAAAAATAAACACCAAAGGACCGCCAATTCTGCAAACTTTAAGCACCCAGACTTAGAAGGAAAACAGGTACGTTCCCCTCAACCATCTGGCCTTGGAGCAAGCTCCCCGCTCTCCCTCGACATCATCCCCAGCCTGTTGTCTGGTGAGATTCTCCTCACCCTTCAGGTCCCAGCACAGAGGTCTCCTCTGCCATGAAACCCTCCCTGAACGCCATGCCAGGCATCTCACCTCCCAGGACGGGAGAGAAACTGAGGCAGGGAGTGGGGTTTAGGAAACCAAACTATCTAGGGATGGCCTGACAAACGACCAGGTCCAGTCCGTCCTCGGTCCCGCCCCTACCTCCTCTCCGTCCAGGGATGTCCCACCCACGTTACTCCTGTCCCCCGTACTATTGGTTCGTCCACACGTCAGTCTCCACGCGCTCTCTTCTTCTATTGGCTGGTATTCCCAACTAGGGCACCAGCACCCTGCCCCGCCCCCTGCCCCACGGCCGTTCTTACTATTGGGCTACCTGCCTGCCCTTCTTCCAAGGAACCTCCCTATTGGCTACAGGACTTTGCCGGTTGAGGCTGTGATTGGTTGTAAACAGAAGCCATCCCCTGAACAACCACCAGAAAGGGGTTGGAGAATGGAAAGGGTAGAGGGACGTGGGGTCAAACTCACGCTGAGCCGGCGGGAGGCAGATATAGGTCTTGAAGAACTCGCTTCGGCGGGCGGCCTCCTTAATGCGGTTGGCAAGCGGCTTGCTGACCTGCCGGATGCCCAGGTATAGCAGCTTCGCTATAGGGAACGCGCCCACCACCATCTTGGCGGTCGCACGGGGCACGCGCAAGCTTGCTCACTGGGCGGGGCGCCTCCGATCTCTCCCTCCTCCCCCGCCCGCTCGTCTCCGTGCGTGCGTACGTGCGTACGCTCAGGGGTGGAGCACTGCAGGGGCGCTCTCTGATGTCACCGCGTCGACGCTGACGCCTGTCGTCCGATCGCTGAATATGCAAATAAAAGGCGGAAGTGAGGCGGGTCAGGGGGCGGTGCCGTTAAACGGCCGTTCGCGGGAGCGTGGTTGGATTCCCACGCCCGTCTTGGCTGCTGTCACCGTGTTCCTTCGTGACGTCTTGTACCTAGGTGGCTTCCCCGCTTGGAGGAGGCTCTTCATTAGTCCTAATTAGGGCTAATGAGTCCCAAATACGCTTTCCCCGCAGATGAGAGCTCTCACTGGGAGTAAGAAGAAACCGACCGTGTAGTGAAGGACCTGGGCTGGGAATTCCCAGCTCCGCCATTTACATGCTGGTGTGAGGCCAGTGACGTCTGGGCATCAGTATTCCCGATACTGGGCATCAGTATTCCCGTCTGCAAAGTGGGAATTTTAATAACACCTAACCGGTGCACCTGGATGGCTCGGGTTGAGCGTCCGCCTTTGGCACAGGTCGTGATCCCAGGGTCCTGGGGTTGAGACCCGTATCAGGCTCCTTGCAGGGAGCCTGCTTCTCCCTCTGCCAACATTCTCTGTCTCTCTCTGTGTGTCTCAGGAATAAATAAAAATAAAATCTTGAAAAATAATAACAGCCGTGTTGGGGAGTAGTAAGGCTTGCATGCGAATCTTGCCTGTGAAAACAGGGAGTGAACCGTGCTAAGTGCTTAGAATGGTGCCAGTGACAGTAAGCCCTCGAGGAACATTCCGTATTGCTCTACGGGTCTGAACACTGACATCGCTCACTCCAGCCTGACGGTGCATTTCATCCCCAGAAATAGCTAATCCAGCCCTTTCCTGAATAACTGACCAGTTGAGGCCCAGACAGGGGCCCCGGGGTGGGGGGTGGGGGGGACTGCTGGTAGAAGGTCTCTCAGCCCACAGAAGGTGATAGCCGGAGTCTTGGCTAATGAAACCTCACCCGTTCTCAGGCAGCCCCACTTCCTCTACTGGTGGGTGAGGGTCCCCAGGGAACTGGCTCAAGAAGGAGTTTAAGGACATGTCCCAGACTGTCCTCCCTTAGCCAGCAGGGAGCAAAATCATATAAACAAGGTCAGGAAGGGGTTGAGAGAAACTTCTGGATGGTGGAGTCTTGATGGGTAATTGAGAGGGCCTAGGAGAGGGAGAGGAGAGGGCAGAGGAGCAGTGTGTAGGAGGAAACAACCCAACAGAAGGCAGAGTCAGGGACCCCTGGGGTTTTCCAGGGGACCCAGGGCTTTCCTCTGCGTCCACTCTGACTCCTTTAATGTCCTTTGTCAAATGCCTGACACGATGGACCTCCGTTCCTCCATCAGTAATGATGATACTGACATGCATGAACCCAAATATTCTAAATTCCTGCCAAGACCCCATAAAAACAACCCTTCCGGGGCGCCTGGACGGCTCTGTCAGTTCAGAGTCTGGCTCTTGATTTTAGCTGGGGTCATGATCTCAGGGTCGTGAGATCGAGCCCCACGGGTCAGGTTCTGGGCTCAGCCGGGAGTCTTTGAGATTCACTCTCTCTTCTGTCCCTCCCTCTGCCCCCACTCTTTCTCTCAAATAAATAAAATCTTTAAAAAACCAAACAAACAAAAAACGAAAACAGACCCAAAAAAAAAAAAAAAACAAACAAATAAAAAACCCACAACCCTTCCCCAAGATCCCTTCTGGACTGAAGGTGTGACAGCTTGGGGCCTATTCAAGGTCCATTATCTATGTGGGACTGAGCCCCTCCCCATTTTACAGACTAGCCAACCGAGGCCAGAGGAAGAAAAGGATTTACCTAAAGCTCCAGGGGTAATCAGAATGGAGCCAAGGCCAGGATTTCTTGAGTCCCAGCCAAGTCTTCTCCTGATTCCTGGGGGTGTTAGGGGCCCAGAGACCTACTCGGGGGCTGAGGTCCCCCATGATGGGTTCAGGAAGCTTCCAAACTGTACGTGACTTTTTTTTTTCTGTTTATTTCACTACTGTTTGCTCAACTCCTAGAACAGTGCCTGGCACACAGTAGATGCTCAATAAATATTTATTGAATGAATAGGAATGAGCATTTGGTTGGAAAGGTAGAGGGCAAGCTTTCATCTGACTCCGAGGGGATGGTGTTCCAAAAGGTTCTGGCCCCTTACATCTCCATCCCAGTAGCTTTATGGCTTTGGGGTAGGAAAATTACTAGGCCCCATAGATCCCAGGCTTCCCTCTTTTCTCTCCACACCCAATACCAAAGCCCCAACTTCCTGCATCTCAGTAACCCCCCTCCTGCAAAACCATTTTCCTCATTAAACACATTTATTTTTCTCATTCCCGTCCTCCCTCCTCTTTCTTCTCTGAGAAGGGTTTCCAGGAACCTTTTCTGGGAACTTCTGGGACAAGAGGCTGCATGTGCGTAGGAGGAGGACCTTCATGTCTCATCAGGAGCTTGGAGCCTGTTACATATCCATTGGGAGGAAGGGCGGGAGGTGACCTGTCAGAAAGGGCAAGGCCTGTCCAGGGCTGGGTGCTTCCTCCTGCTCTCCAGCCGGGTTAATGGAAGGATGGCCGTTCCTGGTGATCCCTGAGGGCCAGCAAAAGGAGGGTGACACCGTCAGCCAAGGCAGGCAGCCTCAGCCACCCTGGGGCATGGGAACAGAGGCAGAGATGATGGAGAGGGGGAAAGGAGCCCAGGATAATCCCAGTGCTGACTCACCCGCTGTGTGACCCTGGCCTAGTCATTTGGCCTCTCTGGTGACCGCCTGGAATAGGGCCTGGGATCATTCCCACAGGTCCCAGCAGTTCAGGCTTCCTGGTCACCCTTTTCTCAGGATGGGCAAGGGGCTCATGTTACATAATCCCGAAAGTATCAAAATGATGGATGCTTCTTCCATCATTTTGAAGTATCCCTTCAAAATAAATCCCAAAGTTAACCACTGTTCCTTGCTCACTCCCCCCACCTCCACCCCCTTTCAGCTGCCAGCATCTCCGGCCCGGCCCGGCCCAGACAACTGCAACCTCTCACCTCCCAGCTTCTGCCCCTCACATATTCTGTTGCCCACTCAGCAGCCAGCCAGCCAGCAGGATCCTGTTAATATTTAAGTCAAATCCCATCCCTCCTCTGCTAAGAGCCATCTTGTGGCTCCCCTTTACTTCTGAGTAAAAGGCAAAATTCTCACCAGGACCTACAAGCCCCGAAAGATGGAAAGATTGGCCCCATCCCTTGCCAGTACCATTAATCACCATCCATTCCTCTCACCCACCTGGCCTCCCCCTGGTTCAGCTGCACCCCTCCCGACCTCCCCCTGCTCCAGCAGCGCCTGCTCCATTAGCCCCACTCAAAACTCAGGCACTCTCTAGCTCCAGGGGCTTTGCACTCATTTCTCTGCCTGAAGTCCTCTTCCACTCCCCCACAGCCACAGGGCTGACCCCCTCCCCTGTTCTTTGTCCCAATGTTGCCTTCCAGTGAGCAGTCTCTTCACCTCTTTCTCTAGATCAGAGTCCATGTCATTCCCTCTCCCCTCACTTGGCTTTATTTTTCCCCAGTACACTTATCGATTCCAAACATTATATTTATTTTTATTACTTGTTTCCTGTGAACCCCATAAGGGTGGGGCCCAGGCTGTCCTGGTCACCTTTGTGTCCCCAGCCCCAGCCAGCACAGGACTGGGCCAAGAGTGGATATAAATAAATTTCTGTTGAATGAATGAATAAATATCCTTTTTTTTGTCCTGAGCCTCTTCAAAAGCCTGTCCTGCTCACTGCTCTTCCAGCCAGTCTGCCCTGATTGGACTTTACTTGGGTTCTGACAGCCTCCCTCCTCCTTCCAGCCCTGACTTGGAGAATGTTATTTATCTAGAAACTCACACTTGTTCTTCATGCCCCTACTCCCTTAGACGACCAGGGACTTCCCAGGGGTGAAAATGACCCACTCTATACCCTCAGTGAATTTTTTCTTCCACATTCCCCTTCAGCCACTCAATTTTACCTCCTTGTTGAAAATCATCCTTTTATCCCCCTCTTTGTTGTTATCCTCTGGATAACAAACCAAATGTTTGACTTAATTTACTTGTTCCCTCCTCCAGGAAGCCTTCTGTGACCCTCAGACTGGGTCAGATGCCCTCTGGGCTCACCTGTCTGAGTCCTACCCACTCTGGATCATCATCTGGGGACAGGTCTGTCTCCCTTATTAAAGTGGGAGCATGTGAAGGAAGGCCAGCCAGCATTGTCATTTGTCACCCCTGTAGTCACTTAGCACCACCCAGGACAGCGCTAGGCACAGTTCGACTGAATCCCTAGGGGATCTCAGTGGAGGATGATGATTGACCAGTGACCCACCAACCTCACCGACCTCACTAGTTACCCTGGTGCTTCTGCTCATGAATATTAACACTGCCTTATTTACATAAATTTGCATACACCCGACCAGCAGGGAAGGGACTGTGGGATAACATGGGGGGGGTGGGGGGGCTGTGCCAGTGGAGATTCACTGTGCCGCCGGCGGCAGCATCTTCAGCTGAACCTGGTCCGCTTGGGAGGGCGGCACGGCCGCCCAGCCAGCTGCCATGGCCTTGGCCATGCTGTTCCTCTTGGAAGTGAGCGGGGTCTCCAGGGTCAGCGAGGCGTTGGCCATCTCCTGTGGCTTGTCACTGGCCAGGAAACGGAGCAGATTGTGCAGGGCCTTGGCCACGTCGCTGCGGGCACCCTCGTTGACGAGGCAGTAGAGGATGGGGTCGGCCACGCAGTTGAGGCTGGTGAAGGCCAGCGAGCTGTGGTAGGCTGAGAAGACACGCTCCTCGAAGCCACAGTCCCAGGGGCGGCCCAGGTAGACGGCGCTGCGCGAGAGCAGGAGCACGTGGTAGGGCGCGAAGCACACCAGCACGATGGCGATGAGGCTGAGCGCCAGCCGCTTGATCTTGGCCTTCTCCTGGCGCTCGGTGGACACGCTGCCCCGCACGGCCCGCAGGATGCCCCGGTACGACAGCAGCATGAGGGCCCACGGGAAGAGGAACCCTACGAAGACCCGGTAGAGGTTCATCCAGGCCACCCAGCCCTCCATGGGGAACTTCTCGAAGCAGAAGGTGTGGTTGTAGCGGTCACGGAAGAGCTCGTCGTGGAACAGGGGTGCGGAGTTGGCCCCCAGCTCCGTGGCCCAGACCACGGAGCTCACGGCCACCGCAGTCTTGACGCGGCGCAGGCGGGCGAACCGCAGTGGGTGGGCCACCGCGAGGTAGCGGTCCACGGAAATGCAACACAGGAAGGCGATGCTGATGTAGATGTTGGTGTAGAAGATGAACCCGAAGAGCTTGCAGGAGCCGGGGCCGTGGATCCAGTTGTCGTGGTGCAGGAAGTAGTCGACCCACAGGGGCAGCGTGCAGATGTACAGCAGGTCAGCGATGCTGAGGTTCATCAGGTACACACCCAGCTCGTTGCGTTGCCGCACCTGGCGGTAGGCTGCCCACAGGGCCAGGCAGTTGGTGGGCAGCCCCACCCCGATGACGAAGATGTAGAGGGACGGCGGGAACAGGTGGTCCACGCGCGAGTCCACGTGGCAGCCCTCCCACGTGCGGTTGCCCATCCTCGGCACTGGGGCTTTCCAGGCACTTCCCCTGGCCCACGGGGGCTGTGGGGCCACAGGGGGCGGGAGGCCATTGGGCCCCCTGAGCCCCCTCCTTGGAGGCTCAGGGGGACATGATGGGGGGCAGTCCACAGAGAAGAGGTGAGGGTGACGGTGAATTGTGGGCCAGCCTGGGCAGGGAAGGGTAGAGCTTGAGAGGTGAAAAATTGGAGGAAGGATAGAATTAAGATAGGAGGGAGGCTCGGGGGGTGGGGGGAATGTCAGGATTTTTAAAAAAAGAGCTTTGTCAAGGGGGCGTTTATAGACCCAAACAGAGCGTCAATGAGGGCATTATTAGGGTAGCACAAAAATTGGCTGAGGGGGGTGTTTATGGAGGAGATGAAGGCATCATTGGGCAGTGGGAAGAGACCTATTTGTACAGGATGTAGAAAGCACGTGTGGCCATGTTACAGTGGCAGGGGTGGAATGTACTAGAAGATGCGTAAAATCTACGAGGTAGTTTTGAGACAGGACAGACTAGAGTTAGGGAGGGTTGAGAATACCAGGCAAGGTCAGTCAGGGTGCTGGCACTTCCCAGGACCCCAGTAAGAAATAAGGAAACAAACAAGGTAACCAGTGAAGAGAAGACTATGGAGGGGTGTCCTTGGTCTGGGAAATGTGAGCAGGGTGTTTAGGAAGAAGGTGAGCAAGGGCTATTATGGAGGACTACGGATGGAGTGAGGAATTTGAAGGGGGCAGGGGAGGGGCTCCAGCTTGGTCTTGGTGGGAGCTGAGCAGATGGGATGAGGTGGCCCGTCTCACCGTTCAAAGCTGACTTGACAGTGCCTGTGGAGAGAGAGTTCTTCGGTGAGGGGAGTCAGGGGCACCCCATTCTCCCTACAACCCTCACCATAAGCTGTGGGCTGCAGAGCCCAGACAATACTTAATTGGGCCTCATTCTAAGAAACACATCTCTATAACTGCAGATTCGGGGGCTCAGGTCTATGTTCCCTGATATATGTTTTTTTTTAAGATTTTATTTATTTATTCATGAGAGACAGAGAGAGAGAGAAAGAAAGAGAGAGAGAGAGAGAGAGGCGCAAAGACACAGGCAGAGGGAGAAGCAGGCTCCATGAAGGGAGCCCGACATTGGACTCGATCCCGGGTCTCCACGATCACGCCCTGGGTTGAAGGCGGGTGCTAAACCACTGAGCCACCCAGGCTGCCCCCTGATAGATGTTAAACACTTAACTCAGATTTTAGAACTTGCTTCCAGAAACCGTGTAAAATGCACCGTGTAAAATGCAATCCTATCATTTCCCAGACATGGAGATGAAACCCAGAAAGGCTGCTCACTCCCACCAAGGATGCAGAGCAAGGCCATGATGGAAGGAGGGCTGGGACCAGTCTTCCACTGCTAACTCAAGACATCCCATTCTTGATGATGGTGACGATGGATATTAACAGATAAAGTCGAATGAAGTCCTACTACATCGCAGACCCTGTCCTAAGCACTTTTATGGGTAATCACTCATTACACATTCAGAAACCCTGCGAGGAAAGCACTGTTATCCTTCCTATTTGACAAACTGAGGCACAGAGCAGTTCGGAGACCTGTCCAAGGTCCTGATGATGACAGAGGGACCATCTCAGCTCTCACTCTTTCTCCAGCCAGTGCATGTTTCCACCCAAGAATAACTGGACAGAGAGGGGCCCTGGGGTAGGGGGTAGGGGCTGCTGGATGTGATCACATTTGGGCAGCAAGGGGAAGGCCTGGCAGCAGGGCCCATGGTCCTCCCTCGGGACCACTTCCCACATGGCCTCTGCTCCACCTGAGTGACAACCTTGGGCCTGTTCCCCCCTTGGGAAGACCCACAAACACAGGGAAAAGGACAGTCATGGGCCAGCCCCTGACCACTGTCAGCCCCAAAGGGTGGGGGAATGAAGTCCCGAATCAGAGGCTACTTTGGAAGCTACTCTATCCAGGGCTTTGCACGGGGTTAGTTTTTTAACCTGTGAAAGCTTTTATTATTCTTATTACTATCATTTTAAACAAGATCGTAAACTGGAAACCTTTCTAAGACAGTGGGAAAAAGCAGCTGCTCTGTGTTTTCAATGAAATGAGGTCGGGGGAGAGGGGCCACCTCTGCAGAATCCCCAGGACACACTTAGAAAGCCACTGGTTGAGGGGCACCAGGGTGGCTCAGTGGTTGAGCGTCTGCCTTTGGCTCAGGGCGTGATCCTGGGGTCCTGGGATTGAGTCCCACAGCAAGCCTGCTTCTCCCTCTGCCTGTGTCTCTGCCTCTCTCTCTGTGTCTCTCATGAATAAGTAAATAAAATCTTTAAAAACAAAACCAAAAACCACTGGTTGAGTCAATTGGACTTATCAGGAAACCAAGGCACATAGAGGGGAAAGGATAAGCCCAATATCACACATCGGGTTCTCAGGAACCACTCAGATGCCAAAGCATCTTTCCACGGAGAGTTCTCTTGGCCCTACCTCCACAATAAGCCCTCAATCCATGCATGTCTCTGGGAATCCCCCCGCCACTCCCTGCTCTGCACCACCATCACTGCGGCTTGGCTTGCTCGGACTGTTGCAGTAGCTCCTCTGCTTTCCTGGCTGCCATTCTGGCTTCCTTCAACTCACTTCCCACAGGGCAACCACAGAGGTCTTTTTAACATGAAAATCAGCTCTCCTTACTTCCCTGCTTGATATCTCCCAGTGCCTTCCCAGTAGACTGAACTTTGGGTAAAATGCAAACTCCTTGCCCCAGGTGACAAGGCACTGCCTGACCTTCTGCCCCCCCCCTTCCATCCTCCACTTCAGCAGGCTCAAGGCCTGTGACCTTTTCAGCCTCAAAACCTCTGTTCTTTCTCCTATCTTCCCAGGACTGAGCCACCTCACTTCCTGCACTTCCTCAGAGAGATGCTACCCACCCCCAGGGCTCTCTCTTCACATCACCTTGTATCTTGTTCCCATCTGTCTGTCTATCTGAAACGGACATTCCAGGAGGGCAGTAACCTTGTGTTGACTGCTCCAACTGGAGCAGCACCAACTGGAGAGGCCCAGCATATAGTAGACACTCCATAAATGACTGTGGGTTGAAGGAACAGGCATGGGTCAGCCCATCCCACAATGCAGGCTCCCTCTTCCCTTGAGGCAGCTACAAGTTCAAAGAAGTCCCCTGCAGGGTCCCCAGGAAAAGAGCTTGGGAGGGAAAAAGTGAAAAGGGCAGGATCTATCCGCTGCATAATTGACTTTAAAAGGTCAGGGCTGGGACACTTGGGTAGCTCAGTGGTTGAGCTTCTGCCTTCAGCTGAGGGCATGATCCCAGAGGGGTCCTGGGATGGAATCCTGAGTCTGGTTCCCAGCAGGGAGCCTGCTTCTCCCTCTGCCTATGTCTCTGCCTCTCTCTGTGTGTCTTTCATAAATAAATAAATAAATAAATAAATAAATAAATAAATAAATAAATAAAAAAAATCAATCTTTGGGGATCCCTGGGTGGCTCAGCGGTTTGGCACCTGCCTTTGGTCCAAACATGATCCTGGAGTCCTGGGATCGAGTCCCGCGTCAGGCTCCCTGCATGGAGCCTGCTTCTCCCTCTGCCTCTGTGTGTGTGTGTCTGTCATGAATAAATAAATAAAATCTTTAAAAATATATAAAATAAAAAAATGAAAGGTCAGAGCTGAGTCCTCCTAAGTAAGCCCTCCCTACCTCCTGTGGGGTCCTTAGCAGCCCAGCATCTCCCCCACCCCAGATTCACGGACAAAGGTTCCTGGATCCTGTGGACAAAGGGTGGAGACAGGGCTTGCTCGAGGCTGGAACAGTGCAGTCTGGCCCCTCCCTTTGAATCTTCTCCACCCAGACCAAGTCACTCAAAAAAAAAAAAAAAAAAAAAAAACCCTTGCTCAGTCTCCCCTTCTTCCTGACCCCTGATATCCGCCTCTCTCACCTGTCTCTCCCTCTTCTTGTAACATGGAGAAAATTCATTCTTTTTTGAGAGTCTCAGTTTCTCCTCCTTTTTAAAGATATTTATTTATTTATTTATTTGTTTATTCATGAGAGACACAGAGACATAGGCAGGGGTAGAAGCAGGCTCCCCACGGGGAGCCCAATAGGGGACTCGATCCCAGGACCCCAGGATCACGCCCTGAACTGAAGGCACGTGCTCAACCACTGAGCCACCCAGGCGTCCCTCAGTTTCCCCTTCTGCATAAAGGAGGTGGGGGGGGCAAACTTTTATACTAGTCCCATCACAGACAAAATCTTTGGTAGGACATAGTATCATTTATAACATACGCAGCATTTGAACAATTGTTATTCCATGGGCACAGGAGAGCTGAGACAAGAAAGGAACCAAGGCTAGGAGTCCCCTTTACCCAACACTGTCCAGACCCTCTGGGCTCAGCTGAAGCTGGAAGCGGGTAAGACAGGCATGAGACTTATTTCCAGAAGCCAGAGGAAATACACTTCTCATTGCTAATTTCCTCCAGGAGGAATGGGTTGGGTGCTCATCTCACCCTCCTCCCATCCCTCCTCAACCCACCTGCTTCCTGGGGATTCTGGGCATGGGGGAGGGGCAGCCAGCTCTCTCTTCCCCACCCCTACCCCCCTGTGATCTGCCCACCATGAAACCCTCAAAAGCACAGAGCCTGAGACTCTTAAGAATTCCACAGTGCCACAGGTCCATATGCTCCAACTGGGAGTGCAAGGCTATTTCTGATCTCTTCCTGGTACACATGGGGAAACCGAGGCCCAGAGTGGCCAGACAGTTGTCTGAGTCACACGATGTGTCAGGACTGGGCAGATCTCCCATCGTCCTTAACCTTAACCTAACCTTAACCGTCCTTAACCTTAACCGGAGAGCTTCCCCTTCCCCGAATGTTTTGTCTTCTCACTCCCAGTGCTCCTTGCAATGGTTCTCAAGTCTTTCCGGGGCTGTCAACCCCCTTTGAGGATCTGCTAAAAGAGACAAGGACTTTCTCACCGCCAAAAAGCAGGTGGCCGTCTTTTGTGCCCCTCCATCACCTGACTCCCTTCTGATTCCCTTGCCCCAGGCTCCTGGCGGGGAGGGGGGGGATGGGGGGAGGACGGGAGGCGGGGAGGTCCGGCTCCTCTTCAGCTGGGATCTGGGTTTTCTCCCCTACTTGAGCTTTATTGCCGATTCAACCCCCAAATCTTTAACAAAAAGCTCCCCTTACCCCACAGTCCCCCCTCTCTGGTCCCTACTAGCCCCTCCCAGAAGGGCAGGGAAGGGAGATAAGACCGAGTGTGGAGCGATAGTGCAGGGACAGGAAAGACTGGTCAGACCCCCCGCCCCCACTTCATGCCTTGGCTGTTCAAGCCAGATAAGTCCCTGCGCCCCAGCGGCCACCCCGAAATCAAGCAAGGTTAAAGGACTCCGGAGAGTCGAGAGGACCAGAGGAAGAGGTGATGTGGCTTCCCACATCCCTGGTCACCCTCAGGGTTCACTCACCAGCCTTGTCCTGGAAGCAACCAGACTGCCGCCTCTCTGCACCCCCTTCCCTCCTCTGCAAGCTCCCGCTTACCTCCACCCCCTGGGAAGCCCCGGGGGACCGGCAGGCTCCGGTCTGCTCATTAGGGGACGAAATGTGATCACCGCGCCTCGCTCCCCACCTGGTGCCCTGGCGGGCCGGCGGAAACCGGGGGACAGTCAGGCCACCGTGACCACCTCACTGGGGCTCAGTTTCCCCATTTCTATCAAAGGAGTCCCCCCCAACCCCCTCATTCCCACACCCCCCAGAAGGGACACCGGGGTCCTCCCCTCCTCCTCCTCTATCCCTCCAACGCTGTCCATTCCAGCTCTCTCAAATCCTCAGGATCTATAGTTAGTCCAGTTCATGGTTTACCGTTCTATTATTAAAACATTCTAGCGCTTTACCTTTCTTCATTCTATTATTATTATTTTAGCGGCTTTCCACGTCCTCAGTTTCTAATATTCCAGGAGTCTCACATTCCAAGATTCTAAAGTTCTATTGTTAGAACGCTCTATGATTTTTTTAAAACATTCTACGACTTTCATAATCTATTATTAAACTCTCAGCGATTATTATCTTGGCCCAGCAAACACGAATACGTATTTCCCTTTTCATTTTTACAGAAATGGGAACATACTCAGATATATGGTGAACCCCACTTCCTATTCCCCCCTTGTCTCTTTTGCTTTCTCACAGCCCAGCACCCCAAAGGTCTAAGGTCGCACGGAATTCCAAGACTCTGGGGATTCGCGGGAGGTTGGGGGGAGTGAGTTGTCACCTCCACCGAGCTCCTAAAGTCTCACTGCCTGGGGACCCTGCTAGGAGCTCAGGCTGCCTCCGTACCCCTTGTCCTGCCGGCCTTCCCTCATCCCTCCCAGCTCGCTCACACCAGCTGAGTTATTATTTGTCTAGACACAAACCAAATTATAGGGCCTGTCCCGAGGGAGCAGTGGGCTTCATGGGGAGGGTCAGGAGACAGAAGCAGGCGGGAGTTAATCCCTGCACCCCCCTCACTTCCCTCCCCCTTCAGAAACTCCACCCTTCCACCCAAACCAACTCTGGTCCCCTCTCCCCTCCCTACCACCATGGTTTTGGAAATATTTTCTCTTCTCTGCTTCTCAAAATGCTTCCCTCAGGATTCCAGCTGTTCATACTCACCCTGGCATTCTTCCCTCCTCACTGTGAAGACCTCTTTTCCCAAATTAATCCGACTTAGTGGCAGCAAAAGAAGCCAGGTCTCTGGATTGGGGCTTCGGTGGAACCGGAGTCCCAGCCCCCAGCCTGGCATGGATTCATTGTGGGGACTCCTGCTCTTGGGCCTCAGTTTTCCCATCTGTAAAATGGGTGCTTGACCTAGATGGCTCCATAAGCCCTTTGAGCTCCTCCGCTTTGAACACTGAAAGCTTCCAAGATTCCAACACTAATCTTTTTGGATTGAAGTGTTCATGTATCCCAAGGATCTTTGATTTGGAGCTTGTGCGGCCCCAGTCCTCCCTCTGATCATTCTCACGTCCTGAATCCTTCCATTCAAAGACTTTACGTTCATGGGTTCTTGATTATGATTTCCAGAATTCAGGAGCAGCCCATCATCTCTTATTTCCTCCTAGTAGGAACCCCCCCCCCAAGGAAAACCTCCCCATCCTCCCCCCAAACCCGAAGTTGAGTTCATTCACAGAGACAGAGCTTGGAAGGTGCCCTCTTGGTGGGTTCAGGAGGGGGGGGTAGCAGGGCCCTGGGGTGGGGGGTACTAGTGGGGCGGGCCCCTATCATCTCCATCTGTGCCAGCAAGTCAATCCCCCAGCACACATCCTGTCTGAGTGCACAATACACATCCCACTACCAACAATGGCTCACAGAAATTCCAGAACTGTCTCTCAGCCTTGTCGGGGGTGGTGGGCTGTCCAGTTCAAGCGGGGTGGGAGGGGGGGGAGTGAGGTGGAGGCAGGAAGGAGTTAATGGTGACCTAGCCAAATCCTGGAAGGGAGGAAGTGGGGGAGGAAGTCCACCCCCCAGCCAGGAATTCCTGAAATTGGAGGGTGGGGTGGGTGGGACCTCAGGAGCAGTGGGGTGACTCTCTAAAGGGGGCACTGGGGTCACAGCGTCACTCAGAGTGCACCTGGCCCAAGTGGCAACCCTACTCCTCCACACACACACACACACACACACACACACTCCCAAGCAGCTCCTCAGCCCAGGGGAAAGCTCTGGGATGCGCGAGAATTTGGAATGAGACGACGGTGGGCTGAAGGTGCCAGACCAGGGTCTCCAGACAGAGAGCGAAAGAGACAGAAACGCAAGAGAGAGGCAGCCAGACAGGAAGGGAAAGGGCACAGAGGTGCACAGAGACGGGGAGAACCGTGGAGTTGGAGACAGAGAGACCCACAGGGGTTGAGAGTTCGAGAGACTGAGGCACAGAGGCCAGGGGAGGCGGGGAGAAGGAAGGGATACGGAGACGCGGGGAGCGCGGGGAGAGAAAGGGGCGCCGAGACCTCCAGAGATGCAGAAGGGCGGGCGCACCCGGAGGGAGAGGGGGCGGCGGCCAGAGACCCAGCGGAGACGCGCGGGGACAGCGAGACGGACCCCGAGCCGCGGTCGGCGCGGAGACGGCGGGAGCGCGGGCAGCCGAGAGGGGCGGGGACGGGCGGGCGCGGAGCCTGAGGGAGCGGGGCGCGGGGGCGCGGGGCGCGGGGGCGCGGGGCAGCCGAGGTGCGGCGCCTACCTGCGCGCGGCGGCTGGACGGGGCGGGCGGCGCCTCTCGGGGCTGCGGCGGCGTCTGGGCTCGACCGCGGCGCAGGGACCCGGCGGCGACTCGTGCCCGCCCCGGGCCGCGCCGCCGGCCGAAGCCCCGCCCCCGCCGCCCCGCCCCCGTTAGCCCCGCCCTTGTCGCCGCCCCTTAACCCCTTGGGGCTTTGCCCCCACTGCAGGCTTCCAGGCCCGGGGAAACCTCGCCTGCGCCTCGAGTCCCCAGCCTGGAGGCCCCCGTCTCATTAACCCGTTTGCTTCCCTCCCTCCATCCGCACACCTCGTGCTGGACCCAGCCCTCAGCCTTTGACCTTCCTTGAGCTGAGCCATTTCCTCCCTTCTGAGGCCCCGAGTCCTTAACTTCGTGGTCATTGCATGCCTTCCTTCCCAAGGGAGAGAACAAACGAGTCTAAGTCCCCGCTCCTGCGGTCAGGGCCACCTCTTGGCCAGCCAGACCTTAAGGCTGATGGCCTCTCTGTGCCTCAGTTTCCTCTTCTGTCAAAGCGGTCACTCACTGTCTTCCGCATGGAGATGTCATTTCAGTGTCAATACTATCAAGTCTGTAAAACATGCCCCCGGCCCCCCGCCCCGATCCTTCTATTCCTCCCTGTTTTATTTACTTTTCCCCACAGAACTTTTAAAATTGTCTGTCTGTCCCCTCCCCCTCATGGGGGGAGGGCTCCTGTCTGCATCTGGTTTGTTTACTGTTGTGTGTCTGTTGCCCACTGCCCCGGGGGAAGACGAGGAGGCACATGATAGGTGTGCAAGACACATGTTTCCAGGGAGTGAATACGTGAAGGGTAAGTGCTTCAAAGTATTTGCTGATTTTTATCATGACTATCACGTCCTTCATAAAGTGGTCGTGAGAATTCATTCTTGGTCAAAGCACTTCAGACAGACCTAGGATCATGTAGCACTCAGAAATGACAGTTATTGGGTTCACAAAATTTTTTGTTTAAGATTTTATCTATTCAGTCACAAGAGACAAAGAGGCAGAGATATAGGCAGAGGGAGGAGAAGCAGGCTCCGTGCAGGAAGCCTGATGCGGGACTCGATCAAGGGACTCCAGGATCACAGCTGAGCCGAAGGCAGAAGCTCAAGCACTGAGCCACCCAGGTGTCCCAATTTTTTTTTTAAGAGAGAGAGAACGATTGGGGGGGGGGGGGGAGTGCAGAAGGAAAGGGAGAGAGAATCTTAAGCCAACTCTGCACTGAACATGGAGCCCCACATGGGGCTCCATCTCAGGACCCTGAGATCACGACCTGAGCCGAAGTCAGATGCTTAACCTGCCAAGCCACCCAGGCGCCCCTCATTCTTTATCGTTAATAAAAACGAAAATATCCAGATCTTAAGGAACAATACAATGAATTGTGACAAACAGATACACTCGTGTGACTAAGCACTCAAATCGAGACATAGAACATGTCCAGCACCTAAGAGCATTGTTCTTCGCTCCTTTCCAGGTAATACAGTCTACCTCACCCTCAGAGGCAACTCTTTCTTTTTACACCAGACATTAGTGTTGCCTGTTCTAGAACTTCATATTAATGAAGCGATACAAGTAGTTCAGTAGTTGAGCGTCTGCCTTCAGCTCAGGTCATGATCCAGGGATACTGGGATCAAGTCCCACATCGGGCTCCCAGCAGAACGCCTGCTTCTCCCCCTGCCTATGTCTCTGCCTCTTTCTCTGTGTCTCTCATGAATAAATAAATAAAATCTTTAAAAATAAATAAATGAAGCAATACAGTTGGGATTTTTTTAAGGTAGCTATTCTTTTTTTTTAAGATTTTATTTATCCATTTGATAGAGCAAGCGAGAGAGAGAGAGAGAGAGAGAGAGAGAGAGAGAGAGAAGAGAGCACAACCATGGAGAGGGGTGGAGGGAGAGAGGCCAACCCCCCCACCCAGCGGGGAGCCCAATGTGGGACTTGACCCCAGGACCCTGGGATCCTGACCTTAGCCAGAGGCAGATGCTTAACCAACTGAGCCACCCAGGCACCTATTCTTAATAGTCATTTGCTGTGTGTCCTCAGACAAGTGACTTCACTTCTCTGAGCCATATTACCTACTTCTTCTCAGGGCTCTTGAGAGACACAGAAAGTGAGAGAGTTAACTGAGCACCCAAGCAACCTGCAATGCACGAGGGAATAAAAGCATTTTCCTTTCATCCTCCCTCAAGGAGACAGGGAAAGCACCAAGGGAGGTATCATGAAGGCTGTGGCTGCTCCCCAAGTAACCCCATACACATCCTATCAGTTTCAAACCAAGTCCCATAGAGCCCACCTGTCACAACCTTGGTCATTTCAATCTCCTCCTATAAAGAAATTCTAAGGGTCCACTGGTAGGGGAGGATCCTTCTCTCTCCTGGGCTCACCCTAGGTTTGTGCTGATCCAGTCCTGGTAGGAAATAGGTACCCATTGGGAGCTTAAGTGGGAGCACTTATGAAGGTACATTTCAGAGGGGTGGGCAGGATGAAGGAATCCACATAGTATGAAGGGCACCAGGGGACCAGCCACAGGGAGAGGCAAGCCTTTACCACCCGAGGGCAGGAAGCTGGAGTTTGGGGGGGAGCCCATAGAACCTGGAACTCTAGGTAGAGAACAGGGCCACTGCCAGAACAGCAGGGATGCAAGGAGGGGCGCCCAAATAAATACTCCCACCTTTTCTCCTCCCACATTCCGATTTCCTGTCAGTGCCTCCAATGGGCAAAACTCAACCGGAAGGCGGAGGGCAAGGGATCCCCACGGATGGAGTCCACGCAGGGCAGCCTCCCAAGGTCCGGAGCAGGAGAAGGAAGGCTGAGAAGGAAGGGGGGGGCACGTGGAGAGACTCGCCTGCGCTTCTTCCCTGCAGGTCTAAGACTAGGCACAAGGGGGCGACAGAGCACCAAGGGAACCAAAGAAAAGGATGCGTCACCAGCCCTGACCACTTCCAGACCTTGGATGGTTGAAAAAAGTCAAAAGGTGGGGGGCAGTAAAGGAGACTTTGATCCGAGAGCTGCAGAAACTGGCTTCTGAAACCTGGAGATCTGTAGGGGTGACTTGAAGGCTGAGTGTTGCCAGTTGAGTAGGAGTTCTCTGAGTGGACACTTCTAGACGTGGTGGCAGGTGCAGAGGAAATAGCATATAGGGAGGTTCAGAGACACCAAATGTCACAAAGAAGGGCAAATACGGGTGATTCTTTTTTTTATTTAAATATTTTTGTTTGTTCATGAGAGACATACAGAGAGAAGCAGAGACACAGGCAGAGGGACAAGCAGGCTCCCTACAGGGAGCCCAATGCGGGACTCGATTCCAGGACCCCGTGATCACTCTCTGAGCCAAAGTTCAACCACTGAGCCACCCAGGAGCCCAAATATGGGTGAGTCAAATGGCTGGAGATAAAAGATGGGGACAGGAGAGGATTCTGGCTGAAATAGCAAAGACAAGACAGGATTTTTACAAAGTAGGGGGAGGCAGCTCACATGCAATGAGCATTTACTACATTCCAGGCACTGTTCTAAGCACTTCATGTGAATATCTCATTTCATCCTCAAAAAACCTACAGGGTAGTAGCATTTCACAGATGAGAACACTGAGGCACAGATGAAGAGGTCGAAGGGCAGGAGTTTTGGCAGCTGGGCTCCAATGCTTTTACCACTGTTCTCCTATTTCTCAGGTTGGAAATTGAGTGTTGAGGGGTTTGAACTTTGACCCCTTCATATAAAGCACTTACAACTATTTCAGACACTTCAACACACATGTAAAACTGACACTCATTCAGCAAACATTTCCTGAGCCCCCGCTATAGTGCTAGGCAGCCCTGGGAACCCAGCAGTGATCACAAAGGCCATGGCATTCCCCTCCCAGGGCTGGCAGCCAGTGTGGGGGTGACAGATCTGTCCCTTACTGAGACACCTCAGGTCGGGGGGATGTTGGAACCCAGAGGGGCTTTGTCACAGTTTATTGGGGAAAGAGGAGGAAGGAGGGAAGACAAAACTGTCAGAACTTCCACCTGAAACACTCCCCCAATTGGTTCATTTCTTACTCATCTTCAATGTTCAACTCGGTTATCCCTTCCAGGAAGCCCTCCTGGATGCCCCCTTGGTCTTCCTCTGTGCCCTCAGGGTCATCATTGTCTGCTTTCCCCATTGGACTGTGAGTATTTTGAGGGCAGTACCGGGGCTGTCTCACCACTGTGTCCAACGATGCCTAACTCAAGGGCCTGGCTGAGAATAAATATGCTCCAAAAAATTAAAATTATTATTATTTTTTAAAGATTTTATTTATTTATTCGTGAGAGACACAGAAAGAGAGGCAGAGACATAGGCAGAGGGGGAGTCAGGCTCCCCGAGGCGGGGAGGAGCCCGATGTGGGACTTGATCCCAGGACCCCGGGATCACGACCTGAGCCAAAGTCAGACACTCCAACTAATATTTGACAAAGCACGAAAGACTATCCACTGGAAAAAAGACAGTCTCTTCAATAAATGGTGCTGGGAAAATTGGGCATCCACACGCAGAAGAATAAAACTAGACCACTCTCTTACACTAGACACAAAGATAAACTCAAAATGGATGAAAGATCTAAATGTGAGGCCCACATCAGGCTCCCTGCATAGAGCCTGCTTCTGTCTCTGCCTCTGTGTGTGTGTGTGTGTGTGTGTGTGTGTGTGTCTTTCATGAATAAATAAATAAAATCTTTTTAAAAAAAGATCTAAATGTGAGACAAGATTCCATCAAAATCCTAGAGGAGAACACAAGCAACACCTTTTTGAACTTGGCCACAGCAACTTCTTGCAAGATACATCCACGAAGGCAAGAGAAACAAAAACAGAAATGAATTATTGGGACTTCATCAAGATAAAAAGCTTCTGCACAGCCAAAGAAACAGTCCACAAAACTAAAGACAACCTACAGAATGAGAGAAGATATTTGCAAATGACCTATCAGATAAAGGGCTAGTATCCAAGATCTATAAAGAACTTATTAAACTCGGGATCCCTGGGTGGCGCAGCGGTTTGGCGCCTGCCTTTGGCCCAGGGTGCGATCCTGGAGACCCGGGATCGAATCCCACATCGGGCTCCCGGTGCTTGGAGCCTGCTTCTCCCTCTGCCTATGTCTCTGCCTCTCTCTCTCTCTCTCTCTCCGTGTGACTATCATGAATAAATAAATTAAAAAAAAAAAAAAAAGAACTTATTAAACTCAACAGCAAAGAAACAATCCAATCATGAAATGGGCAAAAGACATGAAGAGAAATCTCTCAGAGGAAGACATACACATGGCCAACACGCACATGAGAAAATGCTCCGCATCGCTGGCCATCAGGGAAATACAAATCAAAACCGCAATGAGATACCACCTCACACCAGTGAGAATGGGGAAAATTAACAAGGCAGGAAACCATAAATATTGGAGAGGATGCGGAGAAAAGGGAACCCTCCTGCACTGTTGGTGGGAATGTGAACTGGTGCAGCCACTCTGGAAAACTGTGTGGAGGTTCCTCAAAGAGTTAAAAATAGATCTGCCCTACGACCCAGCAATTGCACTGTTGGGGATTTACCCCAAAGATACAGATGCAATGAAATGCCGGGACACCTGCACCCTGATGTTTATAGCAGCAATGTCCACAATAGCGACACAGTGTCCATCGAAAGATGAATGGATAAAGAAGATGTGGTCTATGTATACAAAGGAATATTCCTCAGCCATTAGAAGGTGGCTCATTTGCCTCTACATGGATGGAACTGGAGGGTATTATGCTGAGTGAAATAATTGGAAAAGGACAAACATTATATGGTCTCATTCATTTGGGGAATATAAAAATTAGTGAAAGGGAATAAAGGGAAAGGAGAGAAAATGAGTGAAAATATCAAGAGGGTGACAAAACATGAGAGACACCTAACTCTGGGAAATGAACAAGGGGTAGTGGAAAGGGAGGTGGGCGGGGGGGTGGGGGTGACTGGGTAATGGGCATTGAGGGGGGCACTCGGCAGGATGAGCACTGGGTGTTATGCTAAATGTTGGCAAATTGAACTCCAATAAAAAAAAATTTTTAAAAAGACACTCAACCACTGAGCCACCCAGATGTTCCTAAAATTAAAATTAAATTAAAATTTTAAAGAATAAATATGCTCCTTGCCCATATTAAAGGATTCATTCACTGATCAACATATATTTGTAAAGTCTTAACTGCATGCTAGACACAGTAGATACAATCTTTTTAAAAAGATTTTATTGATTTATTTGAGAGAGAGAGTGCAGGAGCAGAGGGGAGGGAGAAGCAGGCTCCCTGCTAAGGTGGGAGCCTGATGCAGGGCTCCATCCCAGGACCCCTTGACAAGATGTAAAGAAGTGTATAAGGCTGTTCATTCTCCAGAGCAGGTTTCCCGGGCAGCTGTCCTCAGTTGGGCTTGAATAAAAACTCTCTCTGGGACACCTGGGTGGCTCAGCAGTTGAGCATCTGCCTTTGGCTCAGGGGGTGATCCTGGGGTCCTGGGATCAACTCCCCCATTGGGCTCCTCGCAGGGAGCCTGCTTCTCCCTCTGCCTGTGTCTCTGCCTTTCCCTCTCCCTCTCTCTCTTCTCTGTCTCTGTCTCTCATGAATAAATAAATAAAATCTTAAAAAAAAAAAACTCTCTTTCTTACTCTGAGAGTTTCTGAGAGGGGCACCTGGGTGGCTCAATTGGTTGAGCGATTCTTGCTCTCAGCTCAGGTCTTGATCTCCAGGTCATGAGTTCAGGCCCTGTGTTGGGTCCCATGATGGGCATAGAGCCTATTTTTAAAAGAGAGAGATTCTAAAAGGTTTGTTCATTTTATGTTGACAGATCCTTGGCTAGAAAGATAGAGGGAATGGATCCCTTTGACATGATTGAACGCCCTCCTAGAATTTCATGTTTGGTGCTGGGAGCTGTTGTTTCTGAAGGATATGGAAATTTGAAGCCTTGCAACTTAGGTAACTGTCCCTGTAGACTCACGGACATCTTTCTTACTGGCCAAATGGGGCTTTGCAGATTTCTCCTGCAATAATTTTTTCCTCTTTTAGGAAGAGGTAGTCTTGCTAAGTTGCCTCTCTGAAACTATAAGTCTCTGAACTTTCCATCCGAAGAGATCATCTTTACAGTTGAGACAAGGAATAAAAACACAAATGTGTAATGTTCCACTTATTCTTTTTTTTTTTTTTTAAGTTTTATTTAAGTAATCTCTGCACCCAATGTGGGGCTCAAACTATTGATCCTAACAGATCAAGAGTCACACACTCTGCCAGCCGAGCCAGCCAGGAGCCCCTGCACAAAATTCCTATCTATTGTTTTGTCCAGAAAAAAATCCTGTATGTTTGATACCTTAAAATGTTTATTAGAAAAGTTTCTTGGGACCCCTGGGTGGCTCAGTGGTTGAGTGTCTGCCTCAGGCTCAGGTAGTGATCCCGGGGTCCTGGGGTCAAGTCCCTGCATCAGGCTCCCCACAGGGAGCCTGCTTCTCCCTCTGCCTGTGTCTCTGCCTCTCTCTGTCTCTCATGAATAAATAAATAAAATCTTAAAAAAAAAAAAAAAGAAAAGTGGTTCTCAAAGTGTGGTGCTCACAGCATCAGAATTATCTGAGAACTCTTTGGAAATGCAAATTTTCTGGAGGACCCCAGACTGACTGGAGTGGAAACTCTGAATGGGTGGTTAGGAGAAAATGCATTTTCAGTATAACCCTGCAGGTGACTTTTTTTTTTTTTTTTAACATTTTGTTTATTTATTTGAGAGACAGAGAGAGAGTGAGAAAGAGAAAGAACATAAACTGGAAGGAGAGAGAAGCAGGCTCCCCAATGAGCAGGAAACCCAATAGGGGCCTCAATCCCAGAACCCCAGAATCCCCAGGGATCTTGTCCTGAGCCAAAGGCAGGCGCTCAACCCACTGAGCCACCCAGGCATCCCTCTGCAGGTGACTCTAATCCACCTTCAACTCTGAGAACTACTAAGAGAATAGGAAAAAAATCCCCAAAGCAACTCCAAGTGCCCCCAACATTAAAAACAAGATGTAATTATTTTTTCAAAAGATTTATTTATTTATTTATGATAGGCAGAGAGAGAGAGAGAGAGAGAGGCAGAGACACAGGAGGAAGGAGAAGCAGGCTCCATGCCGGGAGCCCGACGTGGGACTCGATTCCGGGACTCCAGGATCGCGCCCTGGGCCAAAGGCAGGCGCCAAACCACTGAGCCACCCAGGGATCCCCAAAACAAGATGTAATTAAATAGCATCACTATAAATGATCTTGGCTACAAAAGACCAAGGAAATTAGAACTACTCAATCCACACCCCTAACTCGGTAGTCACGGATGACATTCAGCTGGTTTGCCCTGACACGGTGGTATCCGTTGTTACAAGGACAGAGAGAAACAGAAAAATATTCACTTATTTTCTTTAAGGCTCTGGGCCATTGTCTTATTTTTAATTTAAGTAAGCTCTTTGGTGTCTTAAAGGGGTGTCTCTCGATCGGATGGGGGCCCCGAAATATGGGGCCACGATTAGACGGAAGCCAGGGGTGAGGGCAGTGAAAGAATTCGCCGGAGGCACAGAAAAGGAGATAAAAGTTTCTTGAATACACCTCCTCTGCAAGGAGGCAGGGGGTGGAGGCATGTTTTTTTTTGTGGGGGGGGGAGTGGTTTTTAAAGGGAGAAGATGACGGCCTGGGGGCTCAGTTAAGCAGCTGCTTTTAGGTCAGATCATGATCCCAGGGTCCTGGGATTGAGCCCTATGTCAGGGTCAGGGTCAGGGTCGGGCTCTCTGCTCAGTGGAGAGTCTGCTTCTCCCTCGGTGCCTCCCCTCTGCTCCTGTGCGCTCTCTCTCTCTCTCAAGTAAATAAATAAAATCTTAAAAATAAATAGATAGATAGATAGATAAATAAATAAATAAATAAATAAATAAATAAATAAATAAATAAATGGAGAAGATGAGGAGATTTGACGATATATGGAATTCTTCCTTTTCTGGAAACTACACCTGGTTTCAAATAGCCCATTGAGGGATCCCTGGGTGGCGCAGCGGTTTGGCGCCTGCCTTTGGCCCAGGGCGCGATCCTGGAGACCCAGGATCGAATCCCACATCAGGCTCCCGGTGCATGGAGCCTGCTTCTCCCTCTGCCTGTGTCTCTGCCTCTCTCTCTCTCTCTCTATGTGACTATCATAAATAAAAAAAAAAAAAAAAAATAGCCCATTGATCAGTTAGAGCCTATGGATATTTTGAGCTGTGTCACCTAATGGGCCTGTCCCTGTTCAGCCAGGTGGTCACATTGGACCCTTTCTACATTCCTTCATTCAAGCCTCTTTGCCTAAAAGCAACCTCTACAAGCTCTGTGTCCAATATGGGGCTTGAACTCACAACCTCGAAATCAAGAGTCGAATTCTCTGCCGCCTAAGCCAGCCAGGCACCCCAGAAAGTTGATCTTCAGCCCAGAAGCCTGATGTATAGCCTGCATTGTTTTATTTATTTATTTATTTATTTATTTATTTATTTACATACTTATTTATTTTTAAAGATTTTATTTATTTATCCATGAGAGACACAGAGAGATGCAGAGAGAGAGGCAGAGACACACGCAGAGGGAGAAGCGGGCTCCCTGTGGGGAACCCGATGCGGAATTCAATCCCAGGACCCTGGGATCACAACCTGAGCAGAAGGCAGACACTCAACCCTTGATGAACATTAAATCCTAGCTATGTCTGACTGCGTGCTTCCCAGAAGGGACAGATTTGGAACTGTTACCCAGTTGGGGCGCTCATCTAAGGGGGGACCACTCCTTTGGGGCTGGATCGTGGGAGCCCGATGGGGGACTCGATCCCCGGGCTCCAGGATCATGCCCTGGGCCAAAGGCAAGCGCCAAACCGCTGAGCCACCTGGGCCACCATGGGGGTTTTTTCATATCTTTCATTTGTCCTTACCCATGGGCTGGCTGGTGTTCTCAATCCTGCTCTCAGATTGAAAGTACTTCTAGCTTAGATAAATGACACTTAATGCAGTATGAAAGAGCGGTCCCTAGGGACACCTGGGTGGCTCTGTGGTTGAGCATCTGCCTTTGGCTCAGGGCATGATCCCGGGGTCTGGGAATCGAGTCCCACATAGGGCTCCCCGCAGGGAGCCTGCTTCTCCCTCTGCATGTGTCTCTGCCTCTCTCTCTGTGTCTTATGAATAAATAAATAAAATCTTAAAAAAAAAGCAGTCCCTTCCCCCCCTCACTTTTTATTTTATTTTATTTTTTAAGATTTTATTTATTTATTCATGAGAGACACAGAGAGAAAGAGAGAGAGAGAGGCAGAGACACAGGCAGAGGGAGAAGCAGGCTCCATGCAGGGAGCCTGACGTAGGACTCGATCCCGGGTCTCCGGGATCACACCCCGGGCTGAAGGCAGCACTAAACCGCTGAGCCACCTGGGCTGCCCCCCCACACACACACTTTGTAAAAGATTATATTTATTTATTTGAGAGAGAGAGCATAGAGGAAGAGGGAGAGGGAAAAGCAGACTCCTCGCTGAGGAGGGAGCCAGATGTGGGACTCGATCCCAGGACCCCGAGATCATGACCCGAGCTGAAAGCAGGTGGCTCACTGGCTGAGCCACTCAGGTGCCCTGGAGTGAATTTGGTTTTGAAGGAAAAGCAGCAGGGGCGCCTGGCAGGCTGGGTCGGGAGAGTGTGCACCCCTTGGTCCTGGGGTGGTGAGTCTGAGCCCCACACTGGGTGTAGAGTTTACCTAAAAATAAATAATCAATTAATTAAAAAGAAAACTAAAGAAAAAGCACCAAACCCAACCCCCAGGGTCCACGACTCTCCCTGGTGAGCTCACCTGCTCCCAGATCTCAAGAGCCTACTTTTTGCTTTAATATACTTTCCCATCGTGCTTGCTTGTGTCTGTCCCCGAATTCTTCCTCATGACAAGACCAAAAACCTTGGGGGACTCCTTGGGGTCTGGCTACATCCAGGTGGCCCCGGGGGTCCCCAGGTTCTCCCCAGTTCGCCAGGCGACATCTTTTTGGCAACCGCAAAGGGACAAAGTGTAAGAGCCGTAGGTTCAGTGACCCTCTTCCCCGGCGAGTCTCCCACTCTTGCTGGAGAGTTGCTTAGTCACTGTTCTTGTTCTCCTCTCTCTGATCTACCAGGAAGAGGCTAAAAAGGACACCTCGTGTGCTTCCTTCCTTTCTGTTCCTTTTGTAACACAGTTGGCCTCGATATAAGCTACGGGATGGAAAGTCTGATCAGAAAAATAGACCGGAATCCCTTATTATGGTCAGGTCTTTAAGGCCCCGTACCCCAAACTCTGATCTGTTCACACTCAAGGACACCCCTGTCTTCACCCTCTGGTCCTCAATCCATCAGCAGCCCAGTTGCCTCAGTCTCTGCTGTTGATTGGCTGTGTCACCTGTGTTCTGGCCTGTCCTCTGCCCCGCCCCCACCATGTCCTGTGAACAGGTGGCTGCCACAATCCTGTACCTGCCTCCTCCCTTCTGTCCTTCCTGAGCCACTCGGCTCCTCTCTGCTTCTGCTTTTGTGGATGGATCTGGAATAGAGAGGACCGGATGGAAGTTGCTGCGGGCCTCTGGTTCTATGCCAGGTTTTCTCCCTCTCTCGTTTGTGGGTTAAGGGACAGGATAACTGGAGCCAACTGTCTAGTTAGTCCACCTCGGATCAGGGACTTTAAGGAATATTCCCCAGCAGCTGCCAAAACACCTTTTTTTGTTTCGGGGAGGTTGCCTGTCTTCTCTGGCTGGACGTGGATTGCCTATTTTTACTTCTTGTTGCTAGAAAAAAAAACGTGTCTGTTCATCTGTCCAAGATGATGAGCTTTAGGATGCAGGGTCCTTTCTCTCTGCCTTCTGGGCTTTTATCTGCCTCCAGCCTTGCTGGCGGCACCTCACCTATTCTGCCTCCATCCCCCATCTTCCTGTTTCTGCACCACCATGGGCTCCACTTGCATAACTGGCTTCTATTCTATCCTCAGTGCCTCAGACCATTGGCACCTGCTCCTGCTCCCCTCACTATCAAAGAGTGAAGAGCACTGCTCCCTGGACTTAAACCGCCCACTTTAGATTTCCCCACAGGTGCCTAAAATTGACCAACTGGGGGACAAACTGACTTTTAGTGGACCCAGGTGCAACATTCAGTTTTTTTTTTTAACATTCAGTATTTAAACTAATTTAAGTTTGTTGGTTTAATTAAGGTAAACATCTGTAGAGTTATCAGCATTAAATATAAGAACCTCTTTAGGGGCATTTAGGTGGCTGTCGGTTGAGCATCTGTCTTCGGCTCAGGTCATGATTCCGGAGTCCTGGGATGAAGCCCCTCATCCTATCCCTGCTCAGCAGGGAGTCAGCTTCTCCCTCTCCTGTTCTCCCTACTTGTGTGCATGCTCTCTCTCTATCAAATAAATATATAAAATCTTTAAAAATAAATAAATAAAATAAAAATTAAAAAATAAAAACTATTCTAGGGGTACCTGGCTAGCTCAGTCCATGGAGCCTGTGACTTTTGACATCGGATTGTGAGTTCAAGCCCCATGCTGGATGTAGTTATGACTTAAAAATAAAATCTTTAAAAAAAAAATCTGGGATGCCTGGGTGGCTCAGTGGTTGAGCGCCTGCCTTCAGTTCAGCGTGATCTCGGGATCCGGGATCAAGTCGCACATCTGGCTTCCTGCAAAGAGCCTGCTTCTCCCTCTGCCTATGTCTCTGCCTCTGTCTCTCTGTGTCTCTCATGAATAAATAAATAAATCTTTAAAAAAATTTTAAAACCCAAAAACTTTCATTCTACCAAAGTTTAAAGGTCAAATAAGCTATTTATTATTTCTGTTGCAATTTGTCAACAAAAAGATAACTTAAATGATGGTTAATTTTGTCTATATCAAGATTTTTCTGTTAAGTAACTGTTAAGAACAAGTACATTGAATAAATTAAAAAGTTGGGATCCCTGGGTGGCTCAGCGGTTTAGTGCCTGCCTTTGGCCCCAGGGCGCAATCCTGGAGACCGGGGATCGAATCCCACATCGGGCTCCCAGTGCATGGAGCCTGCTTCTCCCTCTGCCTGTGTCTCTGCCTCTCTCTCTCTCTGTGTGACTATCATAAATAAATAAAAATTAAAAAAAAAAAAGTTTATAGGCAAAACTTGTAAATAGTTTTCAAAATCTTTGGTAACCTGAAACTTTGAAGTGTTGCTAAGTTAAATGGTAATGGGGTTGAATTTATTGGACATCTAAGTCTTTTCCAAATAAGATAAAATACGGAAGCATCGATTACTGAACAGAGGTTTATACTTTTGGCTTCTTAGTAAGAGTAACCGAGGATACTTGAGTCTGTTGTAAACATGCATTATGCTTTATTAAAAGGTTGTACTATGGAAAAACACATGTTTTTAGAAATTATGAAATGTATTCATGGATTTCAGATCTAAAGAATTCTGGCCTAACAGTTCACAATGGCTTACTACTTAATCTTCACTAGAGACTAAGGTTTCTAAGAGTTAAAAAATTCTGCTAAATGTAATTAAGACTCACAAAAATAAGGGAAGAACTCTTTATGCAAGAAATGGTGTGGTTTTAAAAAGAAAGACATAAGGAATGACAATATATTTTGTTGAGGGAAAAAAAGAAAGTAATTGTGCCCTAAAATAAGACTGGTTGGGTGCCTGGGTGGCTTAGTGGTTGAGTGTCTGCCTTTGGCTCAGGTTGTGATCCGGGGGTCCTGGGGTCAAGTCCCCGCATGGAGCAGGGAGCCTGCTTCTCCCTCTGCGTGTGTCTCTGCCTCTCTCTCTGCATCTCTCTGTGTCTCTCATGAATAAATAAATAAAATCTTTTAAAAAAATGGTTGTTTGGAGAGAAAAGTTAGGACAAAATCTGAATGAAAAAGAAAGTTATAGGGGTGCCTGGCTGGGTCAGTCGGTAGAGCACAGGACTCTTGATCTCGGGATCATGAGCTCAAGCCACACGTTGGATGTGATCACTTAAAAAAAAAATCTTTAAAGAAAAAAAAGGAAAAGAAAAGAAAAAAGAAAGTTATAGAAGGTTTGTGAAGGGAAATATTTGGGGAAGAATTTTACGTGTGGTCAGGACTAAGATTGAAATGAATAGGATTTTAAAAGTACACTGGTATAAGATTGAAATTCTGCTTTTCTTTCTCTTACAGAGTTCTCTTGGATGGTTGGTCTGCTCTTGACATGAAAATGTAAACACAGTTTTTTTTTCCCTCTTCTTTATCTGCCAGGAAAACCAAAGCTTCTATGTTTTGTCTTTATTAGGTCTTTGATTACTTAAAGTTAAAATGGCTCAATATTAAAGGAACTGACTTTTGCTAACAGCTATATAACTTCCAGCAGAATTCCTTATTGTCATCTTGGTGAAATACAGTTTTGTAATGACCTGTAATCCTATTTAGGCATGTGCTTTAAAACCTTCCGAGATTTTTCACAAAATTCCCAAGATTTAAATTCCAAATGAATGCCTTTTGACTAATCAGGCTTGTTTATTTGGTATGTTACAGTTACTTGGAGTTTTTTGTTTTGTTTCATTTTTGTTTTGTTTTGTTTTAGAGATTTTATTTATTTATTCATGAGACACACAAAGAGAGATGCAGAGACATAGGTGGGAGAAGCAGGCTCCCTGCAGAGAGCCTGATGCAGGACTGGATCCCAGGACCCCGGGATCATGACCTGAGCCAAAGGCTCAACCACTAAGCCAACCAGGTGGCCTTTTTGTTTCATTTTTTAAAAGTATTTATTTATTCCAGAGAGAGAGAGAGAAGGGGCAGAGGGAGAGAATATCCAAGCAGACTCAGCGGAGCCCAGAGCCCAGATGCAGAGCATGATTTCAAGAGCCATGAGATCAGGACCTCAGCCAAAACCAAGAGTTGGATGCTTAACCAACTGAGCCACCGAGGCCCCTCCTCCCCCATTAAGTTACTTGGAAAGCATGTCAAACAAATAATGATAACCCTTAGGTTGTCCTGAATGGGTAAATAAGATAACTATCCAGAAAATATATGAAATTCCTGAAATTTTAATTTGTCCTGGTAAAGGTCATTACTTGAATTCTTGAAATATGTGTCACAGAAACAACCGGATTTCCTTGTCACTTGCATTATAATGAAGTCTCTTATCAGATCTTTTTTTTTTTTTTAAAGATTTTTATTTTTAAGTCATCTCTGCACCCAATGTGGGGCTTGAGCTCACAACCCCGAGATCAAGAGTCACATGCTCTTCCGACTGAGCCAGCCAGGCGCCCCTAGGAAACTTTCTCTTAAGATATGAATGACTTACAGCGATATGATAAAGTATTCCTTTGTGAACAAGTTAGGACGTTTAACTTTTCTCCCTACCTGAACCCTCCAGAATTCAGAAGCTCTCTGTGGGTATTCTTTCTTTCATAACAATTCCAGTTATTTGCATAAGTTCAATGAGAATCTGTTCTCCTTGTAACAGGATACCATTGGAAACACGGGTTATATTACCAAGGCTTTGACTGGAACATCACATTTGAGAGAAACATGCATAGAATCAGATATGACTGGACAGTTTTAAGGTACTAAAGTTGACTGTATGGAACCAATGGAGCTCTTGGAAATGTTGTCCTGATACCTTGCTTACAGAGTCCCCAGCAGCCTTATCAGAGGGTACAAAAATATCACTTTCTGGAAGGTGCAGGAACCTGAGGATATTTGGGTGACCTCCAGAAAAGGAACACACCCACTCTACAGGAATTGCAGGCAAGGCTGACAACATGTATTTGGCTTGGCTCTGGCCCTCAAGATGCTATTAAGAGTTCAATTTAGGGGTGCCTAGGTGGCTCAGTCGGTCAAGCATCTGCCTTTGAATCGGGTCATGATCTCAGGGTCCTGGGATTGAGCCCCACATCGGGACTCCTTGCTCAGTGGGGAGCCTGCTTCTCCCTCTCCTTCTGCTGCTTCCCCTGCTTCTGCTTTCTCTCTGTCAAATAAATAAAGTTGAAAAAAAAAAAAAGGTTAAGGGCACCTGGGTGGCTTAGTTGGTTAAGTGTCTGACTTCAGCTCAGGTCATGATCTCAGGGTTGTGGTATCAAGCCCCTCATCAGGCTTCCTGCTTAGCAGGGAGTCTGCTTGTCCCTCTGCCCCTCCCCCCACTCATGTTCACTGGCTCCCTCTCTCTCTCTCTCTCTCTGAAATAAATCTATTAAAAATTAAAAAAAAAAAAAGAAAACCATGATGAACCAAGGTCTCTGTTCCATTGCTATGACCATCTGACATCTGTTTTCTTTCATCAGTAGGTTTAGAAGATTTCAAATGGCACATGGAGGCTTTTAATAAATACACAATTAAGACCTTAAATGATTCTCAAAGTAGCATTATTTGTTTTTTATTTTATTTTTTAAATTATTTTTTACTTTTTAGAGAGAGAACACATGAGCAGGAGGGTGGGGCAAAGGGAGAGAGAAAAATCTTTAGTCTCCACATCCAGCATGATCCTAACAGGGGACTCGATCTCACAACCCTGAGGTCATGACCTGAGCCAAAATCAAGTCAGATGCTTAACTGACTGAGCCATCCAGGTGCCTCAGTAGCTTTACATTGTTAAATGCTACAGTAACCCAAATGTGTAACACAATTCTACAAAACTGAATAACCAGGTAGCCTGGGTGGCTCAGCGGTTTAGCGCCGCCTTCAGCCCAGGGCTTGATCCTGGAGACCTGGGATCGAGTTCCGTGTTGGGCTCCCTGCATGGAGCCTGCTTCTCTGCCTCTCTCTCTGTGTCTCTCATGAATAAATAAATAAAATCTTTAAAAAAAAATTGAATGGCATTAGATGTTTGAACAGCAGCACAAGCAGGAATGTGTGCCATTATTAAAATGGAATATTGCATCTACATTCCAGACTATGACAAAAATATAACAGGATTACTTAGTGATATAGATAACCACATTGATTCTCTTAAAAACTCTACAATGTCACTTAATGATTGGTTAAATGGAGGTAGACTGTGGTCCACCTCAAAGGGTCTTCTTCCCAGACATTATTATTATAACATTGATCCTTTTTTTTAAAGGATTTATTTATTTATTTATTTATTTATTTATTTATTTATTTATTTATGAGAGACACACACAGAGAGAGGCAGAGACATAGGCAGAGGGAGGAGCAGGCTCCCTGTTGGGAGCCCGATACAGGACTTGATCCCAGGACCCTGGGACCATGACCTGAGCCAAAGGCAGATGCTTTAACCACTGAGCCACTCAGGTGCCCAATATTGATCCTTTTTTAAAGTTTATTTACTAAAAAAAACAAAAACAAAAACAAAAAAAACAACCAAAAAGACCCCTTTATTTACTTATTTTTTTAGTGATCTCTACACCCAAGGTGGGGCTTGAACTCATAACCCTAAGATAAACGGGTTCACCCTATGCCCCCTCTAGACTCTATAGCAATGGCCTTTCCATAATAGTTGCTTGTAGGGACATCTCTATGACCCCTGCCGGCTTGAAGAAGTTACAGGTGTTGTGCCCTTTGCCTTTCAATAACCTTAAAGATTCAAAGTCAAAAAAAAAAAAAAAAAAAGATTCAAAGTCAGTGGAGGAAAGAATGAGGGAGAGAAGCAGAAAAATGATCACCTTTAGCCCACAAGGCTGACCTGCATAGTTTTGATAAGGATCAAATAAGTACTGGTTGCTACATTCCTTTTTTTTTTTTTTTTTTTTAGTATTTTATTTCTTGGGGCACCTGGGTGGCTCAGCAGTTGAGTGTCTGCCTTTGGCTCAGGCGGTGATCCTGGGATCAAGTCCCGCGGGGAGCTGCTTCTCCCTCTGCCTATGTCTCTGCCTCTGTCTCTATCTCTCATGAATAAGTAAATAAAATCTTTTTTTTATTTTTTTTATTTTATTTTTTTATTATTTATTTATGATAGGCAGACAGTGAGAGAGAGAGGCAGAGACACAGGCAGAGGGAGAAGCAGGCTCCATGCACCGGGAGCCCGACGTGGGATTCGATCCTGGGTCTCCAGGATCGCACCCTGGGCCAAAGGCAGGCGCTAAACCACTGCGCCACCCAGGGATCCCAAAATCTTTTTTTTAAAAAAAGATTTTATTTGAGAGAGCAAGTGTGCATAGGTTGGGGGGAGGGTAGAGGCAGAGGGAGAAGCAGATTCCCACTGAGCAGGAAGCCCGATGTGGGCTCCATCCGGAGACCCTGGGATCATGACCTGAGCTTAACGGATTGAGCCACCCAGGTGCCCCTGGTTTCTACGTTCTTATAGAGTCTTGAGACTGGCCATACATCTCACAGACAGCTGATATTAAACCGAATGATAAGCACCAGATAAATCCTATTCCCGTGCTACTTGAAAAAAAAAATAGTGTGTTGCACCATAAAAGATGCCACAACAGTTAAATTGCTGAAACAGCTGCATTCCAGAGTAAATAGTTGCTAATTAATAAAAGCAAAGATTTCTCCTCCTCGTCCAAAGGCAATAGCTGGGGGCCCTCAAAGCTTGATGCTTTTTTTTTTTTTCTAAGCTTGATGTTTCTGCTGAGCTAGTTCAAGGTGCCCCTCTTGACCTTGTGGCTCCTTGATGCTGGACAGACATCACCACCAAAAACACGCAAGCTTTCAGCCAGCCAGTCAACCCCTTCTGAGATCGTTATGCTCTTCCTGTCACGTTTCTATTTACTGCCACAACACCCTGAATCCTGCGGCTCCTCTGACCTCACCAGAAGGAACCTCACAAGGGTCTTGCCTCCATAAGAGAAACTTCTCTAGCTCCGATTACTTAGAGACTCCTGTTGAGAACTCTGATCTATTTTTTTTCTATTATTTTTTTTGGTTGATGGATCGTACTTATTATGGTGGTCGATTTTCTGTGTCAACTGGACTGAGTCATGAGGTGCTCAGGCAGTTGGTCAAAATTATCCTGGATGTTCTTGGATGAGATTAACATTTACTTTTTTTTTTTTTTAAGATTTTATTTATTTATTCCTGAGAGACACAGAGAGGTAGAGACGGCAGAGGGAGAAGCAGGCTCCCTATGGGAAGCTCGATGTGGGGCTTGATCCCAGGACCCTGGGTTTAAGACCTGAGCCTGCAGGACCACTGAGCCACCCAGGTGTCCTTCAAGATTAATATTTATTTTTTATTTTTTTTTTAATTTTTATTTATTTATGATAGTCACACACAGAGAGAGAGAGAGAGAGAGAGGCAGAGACACAGGCAGAGGGAGAAGCAGGCTCCATGCACAGGGAGCCTGACGTGGGATTCGATCCCGGCTCTCCAGGATCGTGCCCTGGGCCAAAGGCAGGCGCTAAACCGCAGCGCCACCCAGGGATCCCAAGATTAATATTTAAATGGTTAGACTGAGTAAGACAGATTGCTCCCCCCAGGGTGGGTGGGCCGCATCCAATTAGTTGAAGGCCCGAATAGAAAAGGCTGACCTTCCTCTGAGTAAAAGAGAAATCCTATCTGACTGCCTCTGAACTAGGGCAGTGGCTATTTCCTGCCTTTGGACTTGAAACAAAAACATAAGCTTTCCCTGGGTCTCCAGCCAGCCCAGCTTTCAGATGGGAGCTACACCACTGGCTCTCCTGAGTCCCCAGCCTGCAGACTCACCCTACTGACTTTGGGATTTTCACCCTCCATAATCACGAGCCAATTCCTTATAAGAAATCTCTCCCTCTCTCCCTTGCTCCCTCTCTCTCTGGTCTGTATCTATATGGCACGTGCACTAAGATAGCTTATGAATTTCGTGATGTTCAGAAGAAATCAAAACAATAGTATTTTGTGGCAGATGAAGACAAGAAACTAAAATTCCAGGATCCATTAATAGGTTTATTTGGACACAGCCAGGCTTGTTCATGTATGCATTATCTGTGGCCATTTTCACAGTGTCAGAGTTAGTTGGGACAGAGAATGGGTGGCTCAGAAAGTCTCAAGTATCTACTACCTGGCCCTGCAGGGAACCAGTTTGCCGACCTCTGATTTAACCATTCTGTGGTGTGAGAAGTTGAGGTAGCGGTCGCTCTGGGGGGCAGTGCTTGGAAGGGGGCACAAGGGGACTTCTGGGGGCTGGGGATGTTCTGTTCATCCACCTGGGAGCTGGCTGCATGGATAGCATCAGTCTGCGAGTTCAGCAGACGCGTTGATGATGAGTGTGCTTCTCTGCATGTTTGTTCAATGTCAATAAACAGTTAAAAATGCACTCAAGTTGGGATCCCTGGGTGGCTCAAAGGTTTAGTGACTACCTTCGGCCTAGGGCGTGGTCCTGGAGTTCCGGGATCGAGTCCCATGTCGGGCTCCCTGCATGGAGTCTGCTTCTCCCTCTCTCTCATGAATAAATAAATAAAATCTTAAAAAAATATATTAAAAAAATGCGCTCAAGTTTGTGGATACTAAGAGAGATCCCCAAGAGGAGAACCCTGATAAGCACAGTTGAGTCTCCTGGATCCAGCTGGGCCCCTTTTGGACTACCCACTATCATGACCTGGTAACGTATTATTATTTATGCCGGAGAGTTGGGTTTCTGGCTCTTGCAACCCAGAGCCCTCATATGCCATCTCCCAGACACTTAATGTCATCTGCCCGCTTCTCTGAAAGGGTTCCTTGCTCTGCTTTAACCTGTGGCTCAGGGGGAGGCTTCCCCTTTCTCACACAATCCCATCCCCCTGGCCACAAGGATGGGTCCCGGGCCTGATCTTCACCCAAATGGAGCCAATCACAGTAGCCCAAGCAGCAGGCCAAGTTGAAGGATCTGCAGATGCGCCAATCACAACTTCTCCCTGGGATTTTTCGGATTTGAGGCCAAAGGCTGGCAATTAATGCACCTTGAAGCACCCCCTCCCGCCTTTGTGTCTGTGGTGTGGAGGATGCTGGTCTGAGAAAGATGCTGATTGGCAAAAGGTCAGAGAAGGTCATGGAGGGAGCATCCTGATTGCCCTCCAATCTTTGGTTTGATGGCCCTGACCTCCAGAGGCACATCTGTCCTTCCTGTTTGGCGATGTGGGCCAACTGAGTCCTCTTTCGTCCCTCATCGCAGCACTGTCATCGCCATACACCCCGTCCCATGCACATGCTTAAGGACACCGAATCTATGGACACATGTACACAGACCCTGACGCTCCACTTCAGTGCATGTGTCTTTATTTCTGGATGATATAAAAGAATAAACTTAAAAAACACTCCAAATCAAATACTTTAATGGCTCCCCCAAAGCAATGTGACCCCTCTTCCCACCCCGATAAATAGCGACTTTTGTCAGCCTACCCTCCCACCCCCATAACCCCCTCTGCTATAGACATACTCTGGGTATATATTACTCTACTCGGCAATAGACATCTCCCGAAAATAGAATTCCAGCCCTGCCACCCGACTCTCCCCTGGCCCCGCATCCCTGGGATTCTCCTGCCCCCTTTAGACCACCCGCCACTGCAGCACACTGGTGTCCTTGCCCCCCGTGGTCAGGGCCATGCTGTCATCCCACAAGAAGGCCACATTCGTCACATGGCTGCTGTGTCCGCCGTATTTGTGGCTGAGGGCCTGTGAGACGGAAAGAAAGAAGTGAAAGGAGGTGATCTGTCACGTTCGTTGCTGCAGCCCCTGTGCCAGGCACAGAGTAGGTGCTCAATGGATACGTCTTGTGTTAATAAGGCTCAAAGAAGCAAAGAGCTCAGAATCATAGGCTCTCAGAGCAGAGCGTCAGCGCTACTACAGACTCTGAAATTTACCAACTTTGAGGTTGAGAATAACCCTTGGGACCAAGCCACTGGCTCCTTGAATGGATGGGGAAACTGAGGCCTGAAGAGGGCTGCCTCACTCTTGCTCCCAGTGCCGTGGTATCCCCACCCTGCCGGCCCCCCAGGGAGACTCACTCGGGGCTGACAGCAGGGGTAGCTGAACAGGTGGACTTTGCCAAAGTCATCAGCTGAAGCCAGCAACTTCCCATCGTGGGAGCGGGCCACCGCATTGATGTCAGTACCATCCGCTCCCTCAGACCAGATCCCTGTGGGCAAGACGAGGGGCGGGTGGGGTGAGATGTCAGCTGGGAGCAGGGACCACTGAGGTGAGCAGGCCCCAGCCTCCCTGCCTTCCTCCTACCAGCCTGTCTCTAGCCAGGGACGAGAACTGGAATGATCTTTTATTAATGCGTAACTGATCCTGGCTCTCCAATGCTCAAAACCCTTCTGTGGCTCTAGCTGGTCTTGGGAGAAATCCCAGGCTACTGCTGCTGCTGCTTCTTTTTGAAGTTTTATTTTATATAAGTAATCTCTACGCCCCACATGGTGCTTGAACTCATGACCCTGAAATCAAGAGTCGTATGCCCTCTGACTGAGCCAGCCAGGAACCCCAGAAAGCTCAGGCTTCTTAGTATGATCCCCAGGCTCTGCACCACGCTGCTCCAGCCTCCTCCTCCCTGCAGTTCTCCTTGAATTCTGCAATGATTTAGCCCTCCTGTCTTGGATTTCTCCAAATGCCAAGTTTTATGGCACCTCCCTGCTTTTGTGGGAGACATGCTATGGTTCCCTGTGCCTAGAGACTGCTTTCCTTCCTCACTATACCTCCTCATCCTCCAGGTCCAGCTTCGACAGCCCTTCCTTCAAGTAAGCCCTCCATGATTCCCTCCTAGGCTGGGGCCAGGTGTCAGCCCAGTCCCAGCCTAGTCTACTAGGGGTTGTCTGGGGACAGGTGCATCTCCACCACTGGACTGTGAGGCTCATGATGGCAGGGCCGGAGCTGTCACGGTCACCACTGTGTGCCAGCTCTGGCCCGCTCAGGGCTGGGCACAGAGGTGCTCAGGGAAACTGTTGGCTGCACTGATGCTTGAACAAATGGGTAGCTGGGACACTGGCAGTGTGACCGTCTCTGGGCCAGGCCCACCACCTATTGGTCTCACTTCATTACAGCTCCAAGGGCCCTAAACGGTCACCTCACCCTGCCCTTCCTCTTACCCAAAAACTGCCCTTGTGTATAAAAGAGTGAATTTTTTGCCCTGGGGGTAACCAAGAGATTACAAAGGCCACCAGTCAATGATGTTTCTTGGAACTCCTGCTCTCAGTGGGACCTCCCCCATTCCAGAACTTACCGAACACACCAAACCCCAGGACACAAGTAGCTGTGGCCCACTCCACATTCCTCACAGCATCTGCACTGGTGATCTGCTTACAAGTAGCCGGGTCCCCTGGAGCAGAAAACAGGGGTGTTGAGGGTTTAGAGCAGGAAAAACTACTGACTTAACCCATCCATTTCACAGGCCAGGGACACAGAGGTCCGAGACAGGAGGCTAAGGTCCTAGGGCTCATTCCACCTCTCCTGACTTGGCTGAAGGGGTGGATCCTAGATGGTGACGACTCAAGGCCTGAGCAGGGGCATCTGCTTAGAAACCCGGACTCTACCCATTGAACCAGGAAGAGGAAGAAATCAGAAGCCAGGAGACCAATCAATCAGAACAGCCCCTGAGTACGGGAGCCAGAGGACAGAGATCTGAAAGCCCTGTTTCCCTTCCCTAGAAGTTGGGAAGTGTCTGCAAATCGCACACGTAAGTTAGGTAAGAAGTGTCTGCAAATCGCACAGGTAAGTTAGGGAGGCTGAAGGAGCACCGCCTTTGGGTTTTGGAGAACTCACAGTACAGAATCTCGTAGTCGCCGGAGTTGGTGACAAAGCAGCTACTGTCCTGGGCCCAGTCCAGGTGGGTGATAAAGCTGGAATGCCCCTGAGGGGGGAGGGGAAGGGGTGGAGTTAGAGCTGGACGGGGTGGGATGAGACCAGGAAAGGTGGAAGGCAAAATACAGAGGTAGGGTGAGAACACAAGGGGGCTAAAGGAAGGATACACAGCCTTTGGAGCATGGGGGCGGGGCCAGACTACCGGGGGCGGGGCCAGACCGTGATGGGCGGGGCCAGACAGAAAGGGCTTAGAACACAGTGGGGTTTGGAACAGGTGGGCACAGCTAGACACAGAGGGGCGGGCTTGTAACACAGGGGTTGGGGGGGTAAGGGGGGGGTGGGCAATGTGTGGGCGGGGCTAGGACGCCTGGAAGTGATCAGGGCAGAGTCAGTAGCGTTGAAGCTGTGCTCCCTTGAAGGAGAAAACTGGTTAATTCTGCAGCCCCTGGACGGGGTGGCGGCGCGGGCTGGGGGCCACTGCCCACTCACCGAGCACTTGCCCAGGCGGCTGACCTTGCGGCCGCCCTGGTCCACCGTGTACACGTACACCAAGTTGTCGTGGGAGCCCACGGTCAGGTACGCCCCGTCTGGGGGAGGGGGAGGGGGGCTATGAGGAGGCACCCAGGCTCTACCCCCTTCTCTGTCAGATTCAGCCCCCCACCCCGCTATTCCAGACTCCTCAGCTGTCCCGAGCTCCAGCCCCGCTACAGTCCTAGACCGGCCCTTAGGCCTTGCCACACAGCTCCACTCCTGCCCCCTGCTAGGAACTGAGCATCAGTTTCCAGGCCTGGTTTCTCCAAGATCGCTGGGCCCCGCCGCTTACCTGGAGAGAAGCTGACCACCGAGATCTGTTCATTGCCATCGGTGTGGATAGCCACCAGGTCATGGGTCTCTGTGTCCAGTAGGAGCCATCTTTAAGGAGAAAGCATGATTGGGGGAGGGGATGGGAGCTGATCTGGGGGGGTGGGGCAGCAATCTGTGGGGCTTAAGGGAGGGACCCCAGAAAAGATTTGGAGAGAGGGTCGGCTGGGTGGCTCCATGGTTAAGTGTCTGCCTTCAGCTCAGGACATGGTCCTGGAGTCCCCAGATAGAATCCCACATTGGGCTCCCTGCATGGAGCCTGCTTCTTCCTCTGCCTATGTCTCTGTCTCTATGTCTCTCATGAATAAATAAATAAAATCTTAAAAATGGGACGCCTGGGTGGCTCAGCGGTTGAGCGTCTACCTTTGGATCAGGGCATGATCTCAGAGTCTCGGGATTGAGTCCCACATCAGGCTCCCTTCATAGAGCCTGCTTTTCCCTCTGCCTATGTCTTTGCCACTCTGTGTGTCTCTCATGAATAAATAAATAAAATCTTTGTTTAAAAAAAAAATCTTAAACAAAAAAAAAAGATTTGGGAGAGAGATGAGGTTCCTGAGTGGCTTAGTAGGTTAAGCATCTGCCTTCGCCTCAGGTCATGACTAGGGTCCTGGGATCAAGCCCCACATCAGACTTCCCACTCAGCAGGAAGCCTGCTTCTCCATCTCCCTCTGCCAGCCTCTCCCCCTGCTTGTGCCCTCTCTGTGTCAAATAAATAAATAAAATCTTAAAAACAAACAAAAAAAAAGATTTGGGAGAGAGAGGCAGACTCCAGAGAAATGTTGAGAGAACAGTCATTGGTGAACAGTCTCTTAATCACAGATTCTGTGGGCCCTGGGGACATAGGGTAGGGGGGTGGGTGTCAAGGGACACTTCTCAGGGGAAGCAGAGAGGCCCTCCCCAAATCCCCTACTCAGCTTTACCTGCCAGTCACCGTGCCCACGGCCAGGACAGAGCCACTGGGGTGGAAGCCAGCAGAGCGGGCAGGGTCCTAAGGGAAGACAGGAAGCAGGGCTGAATTAGAAATGACAAATACCCACCATTTGCTTCAACGTGGATGGAACTGGAGGGTATTATGCTGAGTGAAATAAGTCAATCAGAGAAGGACAAACATTATATGTTCTCATTCATTTGGGGAATATAAATAATAGTGAAAGGGAATAGAGGGGAAGGGAGAAGAAATGGGTAGGAAATATCAGAGGGAGACAGAACATGGAAGACTCCTAACTCTGGGAAACAAACTAGGGGTGGTGGAAGGGGAGGGGGGCGGGGGCTGGGGGTGACTGGGTGATGGGCACTGAGGGAGGCACTTGACGGGATGAGCACTGGGTGTTATTCTGTATGTTGGCAAATTGAACACCAATAAAAAATAAATTTATTATTAAAAAAAAAAAGTAAGAAAAAAAAAAAAAAAGGAAGCAGGGCTGAGAACTGGGGTCTCCAGTCTACCTGGCCATCAATCCCGGACTTCAGAGCCAACTCAGCCTGACCCGAGGGCCCTCACCTTCCTGTGCTACCCTCTAGTAACCCGCTGCCACACACTGCAAGATGGCTTACAGGAAGTGCCCCACAAAGGCTGGTTATGAGTATAATTACACAGGATGATGGGCAAGTGATTTTACCTTTCTACATCTATTTCTAAGCAAAGCGGGATCAGTTATCCCCACTGCCCTGTGGAGGTTGTGAGAAATTAAAAGGATGAAGTGGGGTAAAGTGCTAAGCCAGTTTCTCTGTGCATGGTCAACAGACCCGAATCAGAAGAATCTAAGGGAGCTCATTACCAACTTGCAGATTTCTTGGTCCCAAACTCAGATCTCCTCCTGAATCAGACTCTGTGGACGGGGTTAAGGATTCTGTGTTTCTATCAGCTCCCAGGTGGTTCGATGCCACAATGAGGACGATGATACATGGCCCTTACAATTTCCAGACCACACCATCCCTGACTCAGAGAAGTTCAAAGGCCATTAAGCATTCCCAGATCAGAGTTAACCCTGCATTCCCGGAGCAAAGCCTCAAACAGTGGTGTGGGGGATATGCTGGACTGAGGTTCCAGTGTCCCACACTGTATAGGCAGGGGAGCCTAAAAATTACACTGCCCAGAATCCTTTGCAGCTAGGGTCCCACTGTGATTTGGGTCAGGTGATCCGTTGTGCTCTTGTGGGCTCTGGAAGACAGAAGGCAGAGGTCCTGCCCTTCTATTTCCACTCAGCATTTGGGCTCTGAAAGCAATGGCATTTGCTATGCTCCTGAGCTGTCACTGGCCTTGAAGGGTAAGAGCACAGAGTATCCAGTATCCAGTGCAAATGTAGCCAGCGGTGGGTTGCTCTAGGGCAAGCCGGTCCCTCAGAAGCCTCCACAATGATGGAGAGGTTCATGGTCTGTACTTCCCAATACGGTGGCCACTACCCACTTGTTTGAAACGTAGCTAGTGCAACTGACGGACTGAATTCCTGATTATATTTATATTTTAAAGTTAATTGATAAGCCACACTTACTGAACAGAGCAGCTACAGAGCTAGCACTCGCAGTGACCACAGTTTCCTGGATCCTGGGCTACAGCTAAGACGATGGCATTTTCTTGAACTCAGTGTTCCTGACCCCACCCTCCTGACTGGAGAGGCAGAGGCTCCCCTGGTAGATTGGTTCTGTGATGGTGCTCTGGGTCGCCTTCCAGGGGAGAACCTGCTCCCAGAACTTCTAAGTAAGTAAATCTGAAAGCACCCAACTCTCTGTATTATATCCCCTTCTTGGGGCACCTTGGGTGGCTCAGTCAGTTAAGCCTTCGGCTCAGGTCATGATCCCGGAGTCCTGGGATGGAGCCCTGCATTGGGATCCCTGCTCAGAGGTGAGCCTGCTTTTCCCTCTGCCTCTGCTTGCCACTCTCCCTGCTTGTGCTCTCTTTCTGTCAAATAAAATCTTTAAATAAAAATTAAAAAATCCCCTCTGCTTAGGGGTGCCTAGGTGGCTCAATTGGTTAAGCATCTGACTTTGGCTCAGGTCCTGATCTCAGGGTCCTGGGATAAAGAGCCCTGTGTCAGGCTCTGCCCTCAGTGGGGGAGTCTGCTTATTCCTCTGCCTTCCCCCGCCACCCCCCCACTCCTGCGCTTTTACACATGAATACTCTCTCTCTCAAATAAATACATAAAATTAAAAAAAACTGGAATGCCCCGGGTGGCTCAGCGGTTGAGGATCTTCCTTTGGCTCAGGGTGTGATCCCAGAGCCTGGGGATCGAGTCCCGCATCGGGCTCCCTGTGAGGAGCCTACTTCTCCCTCTGCCTATGTCTCTGCCTTTCTTTCTGTCTCTCATGAATAAATAAAATCTTAAAATAAAATTTTATATATATCAAAATCCCTGTCTGCTTAAAAACACCAGATGTGGTTTCCATTTGATGCACTGAGCCCTGACCCACTGAGACACACGGTTCTGTTAGACCAGGGTGCCGGGGCCCCATCCCCTTACCTCGATGATCCTGCTCCACAGGGGCTGGTGGGACTCCGCGCTCCACAGATGCACCAGCTTATCCTGCCCACATGTCACAAACTGTGCCCGGCTGGGGTGTGTGGCCAGGCCCCACAGCTCTTCCACGTGGCCCTGGCAGAAATAGGAGACAGATGTATGGAGACCGCCAATCCATGTCCATTCCCCACTAAGCCTGGTGGCAGAAAGAAGTGCTAGACCAGGGGTGCCTGGATGGCTCAGTCAGTTAAGAGTCTGCCTTCAGCTCAGGTCATGATCCTGGGGTCCTGGATCAAGCCCCACGTCAGGCTCTCTGCTCAGTGGGAAGTCTGCTTCTTCCTTTTTCTCTGCTTCCCCTCCTGTGCTTTCTCTCTCTCTCTCTCTCAAAAAAAAAAAAAAAAAAAAAAAAAAAAAAAAAGCTAGACTAGCCCCAGCAATACACTGGGGTCACAGGTGCCCCACACAGAAGATCCTTTCCCCAGAGTGTCTGGAGGAGGCTGTGACAGCAGATCCTGGCCCTGGTATATGGCTTGAGGCAAATGCTGCCCCTCCCCCCAGGCCTGTCTTCTCCAGTTGGGGGGACAAGAGACATGCCGGGTGGGGGCTCAACCCTGGCAGTCAGGTGGCTTCCAGAAGGCTGTGGGATCCCATGGAAGGTACCCGGCCTGGTCAGTCTGACCTCAGCCCCATCTTACTGACAGTCAGACGACTTCTCCCTGGATCCTCAGTTTAATCTTCTGTAAAAGGGGACTCATCACCGTATATGTTTCATGACACTGTTGTGCTCATTCGAATCATGGGTGCAAAGTGTCCGAGGCGCTCACGAAATGGAAATGGCTAACTATTATTATTAATATACACTATTAATATTAGATAACAATGAGCAGTAATAATATAATTATTGACATTAGTGTAATTTTTAATGTTAATAATAAAGCTCTAATACATTAATCTATTAATAATATAATCAATAATATGTAATATTGCTACTATGTTTAGGAGTCTCTTGGGTCCCTTCTGGCCTTGAGTCATCTAGAAAATCCCTCTAACCCTTGTTTTCCTTCACGTTCTATGGAAACCAGAGCCAGAATGAGATCTAAATGCAGGAGCAGGGATCTCAGCTAGCCTGACGGGGAAAATGCACAAAAGGATAAGTGGGGGAAGCAGAACTACTGATCAAGGAGTAATTTTGGCCAGGACTTCTGGGCCAGGCACCATTCTAAATGCTGTATATGAAAAATAGATAGATGATAGATAGATAGATAGATAGATAGATAGATAGATAGATAGATAGATAAACTATATATGAACTGACTCATGGGGTTCTTACAAACCCCCCATGAAGACAGGTTCTGTGGTTGTCTCGCTTCATGGAGGCACACAGGTGGCTCACTTGCCTCATATCACACAGCTAAACAGCAGCAGGGCTGCGATTCGACTCCAGGCAGTCCCACTCCAGAATTCCTGTTCACAACTACCATACTATTATCGTCCCCCAGTAGGGGTAGGTTGGGGTGGAGGGGTGTTAACTGGGTGTGGGATAGGGTTTGGGCACACTAGGAGGGAGGAGTCACATTTAAGCTGCAAGAAGAAAAACTGGCAGACTCCAGAGGGCCTTCTCAGATCTGTGGAGATGGCACCTGCGGGGTGTGCGGCCCAAGGCACCTGCCGCCCATGTGACCACCAGCCAGGACACTTAACCAACAGAAAGGGCTGCCACCCCTGAACAGAAGGGCAGGGGTGGCATGGTTGTGGCAGGGTCCTGGGGACCCTCTGCTGTGCCAGCTGGTAACTCGTTCGCTGCTGGAGCAAAGAGAGCCCTGGGAGGGGGTACTGGGACAGGGGTGGGTTTCTTGGGTGGGTGCAGGTAAAGGGGAGCTGAGTGGGGTTTGGCAGGCCAGAGGAAAAGGGATGGGGCAGGAAGGTGGGGTGAAATAGAATTGGGAAGAGAGATGGGAAGATCCGAGGAGGAGGACAGATGTAGGAGGAGCACTCACCTGGACAAGCAGTGAGAAGCCCGTGTGGACAGAGCCCTGTAGGATGGAGTTGCGGGTAGTGCCCACATACAGGGTGTCCCCCCGGCCCTCCGCCACGGTGCGCACTGGGCCGAAGTCCTCTGGGACCTGAGGGTGGAGGGGGTGGGGGTAGATGAGTGTAGGACCATGCAGGGAAGGGGTGAGGGGAGACCAGCCGGAGAGGAGGGTCTATTCAGAGCCTTGGTGGGGTAGGAGATCCCCTCACCTTCTTAGGAGCCTCTCCCCACTCCTCACCTCCACCTCCTGCAGCTTGCTGTAGTCGGAACCCCAGAGGACCACTCGACGATCACGGCCTCCTCCGGACACCAGCGTCCCGTCCCGCAGGGCGCAGAGCCCAAACACACCACCATCATGGGCGCCCAGCACCGCCTGTGTGATGCGGTTCCCACCTGTGAGGGTGAAGAGGGGGGGCCAGGGGCAGGGATAAGCATGGGAAGGCTGTCCCTGTATTGACCCCTGAAAGCACCTAGAATGCCCAATCCTACATTCAGCTAGTCACTCACTCACTACCTATCTATTCTAATATCTTATCATTCATCCATTAAACCATCTGAACTAATGTCTACCCATCTATCCTTCCACTTTTGATCCATCCACCCCCTCATCCACCCATCCATTCCTCTACCCATCCGTCTGTCTACTGACCCAACCACCCATTCATCCACCTCTCATCCATCCATTCCCCTTTCATCCAACTATCATCCACCTGCCAATCCATCCTTCTATCCAAACATCCGCCCATTTGCCTTCCAGCCCATCTACCCATTTCCCCATATATCCACTCATCTGTCCATTTGACCATCCACTCATTCATCCATTAATCCACTCAATCAACAATTATTTAACTTGAATTTACTCTGGGCCCAGCTTCAGGCTGGGGACACAGTGGTGACCAAGATGATGTCAGATCTTGCTGTTACGGGGCTCAGAGTCCAATTTCAGAGACAGATCTAGTACTAGTCAGTGGCAACCCAAGGTAGTTGAGGCTAGGATGGGGGGAAACCCAGGGGACTGTGGGATCCCAGAGAGGATACCCAGCCTGGTGGTTGAAGAAGGCTCCCTGGAGGAGAAGATGGCTGAGCAAGGATCTGAAGGATGAGTAGGAGTCGGCTAGGACAACAGAGGGTGGAAAAGCACTATGGGCAGAAGGAACAATGTGCACAAAGGGAAGAGAGGAGGAGAGAGCATGCACTGTTTAGGGAACCATAAAAAACCTGGTCTGGGGCACCCAGGTGGCACAGTTGGTTGAGCGTCTGACTCTTGGTTTCGGCTCAGATCATGATCTCAGGGTCATAAGATTGAGCCTAGAGCCCCAACTAGGGCTCAGTGCTCAGTGCAGTCTACTTAGGATCCTTTCCCTCTTCCCCCCCTCTCCCACTTGTACACACGCATGCGCACACTCTCACTCTCAAATAAATAAAATCTTAAAAAAAAAAAAATCAGGTGTGATTACATGTAACATACGAGGGGCAAGGGAAGGTACGGCCAGACCACACAGGGTCTCAGAGGACTCAGTGAGGAACCTGGACCTTGTTTGGAGGGAACTAAGGAGCAATGGAAGAGTTTGGTGGAAGAATGGGGTCAGATTTACACTTGGTTGAGAAGAAAGGGAATTCCAGGAGGCAAGACTGAAGACCAGGGACCAGGGAAGAGGCTGGGGCAGCGATTCAGAGGGACAGTCCTCTTCAGTGCCCATCTTTCAACTTAGATGTGGTATCACGGGTACATATACCATCCTGTCCTCTTATCTCTCCACCACCCCGCAGTCCCATGGGACGGACTCTGTGGTGGGTCTGGGGATACAGAAATTAATCAGACCCAGTCTCTCCCCTTGGAGAGCTCATAGCCTGCTGGGAAAGACACACTGCCAACTGTTCAGAGCTTATTCTCAGCTGTCTAAGCTCAAGGGAAGCTCCAAACAGCACTGTAATGGAGGTAGTGGTATTACACCCATATTACTGATAGGACAACTGAGTCTCCATCATAAAGCAACACCTGACTCAGGCCTGTCTCCCATATACTCATGTGCGGTGGGGCAGGGTGCCTGGCTTGGTCATTTGCTGGGTCATTCCCTTTCTCTAAGCCTATGGTTTTTCTTTTTCTTTGTTTTGTTTTCAAGATTTTTTTTTAACATTTTTCTTTCTTTATTCATGAGAGACACAGAGAGGCAGAGACATAGGCAGAGGGAGAAGCAGGCTTCCTGCAGGGAGCCCAGTGCAGGACTTGATCCCAGGACCCTGGGATCACGCCCTGAGCTGAAGACAGATGCTCAACCACTGAGCCACCCAGGTGCCCCAAGATTTTTTTTTTTTAAGTAATCTCTCCACCCAACATGGGTCTACAACTCACAACCCTGAGATCAGGAGTCACACGCTTTACTGACTGAGCCAGCCAGGCGCTCCAGGAGCCAATGGTTTTTCATCTGTGCAGCCTTGAATAAGGAGCATCATGTATGTGAAAGCAAACGTACCCAGGCCAAAAAACTCACTGATTGGTTCATGCCATCCATCTGCTGGGACAAGCCATTCATTTCTTCCTTCACAATTCATGCAAAGGCTGGGGCAAGCTTTCATTCACCCCATTAGCCTTTGCTGGGCCAACACACCAACCCATCGGTTGGGACAACAATTCATTCATTTACTTGTTCATTCACCTCATCACTCGCCATTAAGGAGGACAGTGGAAGACACTTAATCTTCCACTCATTGGGTAGAACATCCCTTCATTCACTCCCTTATTCTTCGTTCACAGCTCTGGGACAAACCACCTCTCCACACACCCATCCACACACCTATCCGTCCATTCACTTGCATCTGGGTTAACCAGCTCATTCGTTTATAATTCAAACTTGCTCCCTGCCATGGGATTTGCAGAAGACAAGGCTGGGGAGTAAGTCAAGAGCTCGTGGAGATGGGGACAGGGAAGCTGGGCCTCGACTGGGGGTGGGAATTAGGCAAGTGAAGATTCGGCCTGGGTTATCTTACGTTCCACACAAGCTAGGACAGAGGGAGGCTGAGCCAAAGGGAGTTAGGGAGGACTGGACCACACAGGTGGGGTGACACTGACCTTTGCCCCAAACATAGAGGTTCCCCCCAGAGTCCCCGGTGACCACATCGCCACCCTCCAGAAAGGTCACACACAGCACATACTTCGGTTTCTCGTGTTTCTAGGGTGGAGGAAGAGGGGAAGGTGTCAGAAGGCTGCTGAAGCAGACAGCTTCCCAGAGCTCACTTGCCATCCAGGACCCTGGTCCTGGGGACATCCCTCCATGCTTTTGGGGGTGAGACCCAGTGTGGAGCATCCTGCCTCCAGCCTGCCTGCATGGATTGCTCCATGGTCTAGAGCTTCTGACCACTTCGTCTCCCTTGCCCAACCTTGGGCCCACTTCCTGCCTCTTCTCTGACTTTTCTTCTATCCTCTCTCTGTCCCTGGGTCTCCCCCTCTGTCCATCCCCAGGTCTCCCTCCTCTGTTCCCAGGGTCCCCCGTCTGTCCCAGGTCTCCCCCTCTTTCTGTCCCTGGCTTCCCCGCTCCACCCCTGCGCCTCTCTCTACCTCACCCCACCTTCCCTCTCCTCAATCTCTCTGTTTCATCAGTGCCTCAGGGCCCCAGTTCTTACCAAAGGCAGGCCAGCCCTGTCGGAGGTGCCCCTGCATCTTCCTTTCCAGGCCCCCTACTTCCTACTCAGCATCTCTCTGTCTGGGTACATATCTCGGTCGGCCAGTCAGCCTCTGACCTCTGTGTTTTTCCATATTCTCAGCAAGCACAGCACTGCTTAATGAGCATTTACTACCTGTCAGGAGCTGCTATACTCTTTACCCCATTGAATCCTTACAACTTTAGAGTTAAGGAGGATTATCTTCCCGGTATGGATAAGGAAATTGAGGTAACATCTCATCATCCCCATAATCTCCAGCCTCTGGGACCCTCGTTTTGTTGTCTACCTGGGTGTCTCTGCCTGCCTCTCTCAGGGTCAGCCCATCCCCACACCCCTGGCACTCACCTCAAAGAGGCCCTGCCGTTTGCTCAGGCTGCCCCCCTCCAGACTCCAGAAGTAGATGTGGGATTTCCCGCAGGTGATGAGCAGGGTGGGGTCTGTGGGGTGGAAGGTGGCCACCAGCACAGCCTCGTTGGAGCACTTTGGGGAGTGGGGGAGATTCTGAATGAGGACCTCAAAGCCACCAGGGCCACCCCACGTAGGACTGCCCTATATAGCTGCATGGGTTACGCACTCCACAACCTTATATTTAGTATAAGGCAAACTAAAGTACAGGAGGCAGGGCCAGCCAGTAAAGTGTTATTGCCATCTTCATCAATATAAAAGCAGACCTTGGAGAGCCCCGACTCTCCATCAAGTGCTGTGCTAAGCACTTTATCCATTAATTCCTGTAATCCTCACAGCACCCTGTGAGGTAAGGCTCATTAGTGCCCTCCATTACCAATGAAGATGTGAGGCTCAAAGAGAGGAAGTCTCTTGCCTTAGGCCATGCAGCCAGGTAAGAAAGAGTCAAATCCAGAATCAACTCACATAGATCTGATTCCAGAGCCTGGCTTCTCAATCACTGAGTCTCTATCCCCGAACTGTGGGCCCCAACCAGCACCTAGATCTCCTGCCCCATAACAAAAATAGGCACATGACCTTGGGCAAGTAGCTGTCCCCTCTACCATGCTTCATACTCAGCTAGAAGTCAGGCCACCACCAGAGATCCAAGTCAATGTCCTGGACATTGCAAGGCTCCGGTCAGTAGCTGCCTCGTATGGACCTTTTTGGTAGGCCTGGTTCAGCCACCTCATATCACAACATCAAAGTCAGGGCCCTGCTAGGAAGATCTTACCATTATCCCCATTTTACAGATGAGGCAATCAAGGTTCAGAAAGGTAAGCCTCTTGCCTGAAGTCACACAGCTACCACATGGTAAAGCTTGGACGTAAACATGAGTCTATCCGATTCCAGACTCCTAACTGCTGAGATCCAGCCAGTCCCACAGAGGCACCCCAAGGAGAGAGGATGAGAACAATCATCCCACCTTGCCATCCACCACCTTGGCCTCCTTGGCCCAGTCCCACACAGAGAGCATGTGATCGTTGGATTCGTCCACTGCACACAGCAGGTTGCCCCCATTCTAGAAAGGGGAGAGAGGTGGCAGGGGGTGGGGGTGGGAGGAGGGCGGAGAAGGTGGGTCAGGATCCATCCCAACACTTTGCCCACAGAAGCATTCCCCACTCAGGCTTGTTTTAAGATTTTCAAAGCTCCTGGCCCACGATATATGAAACACATTCAAATACTCTCCCTATCCAGCAGCCAGACACACATCTTAAAGGGTTTCTATAATTTTCCCTTTTGAAATGACTTGCTCCCGAAGAAATTAATCTCATTTGCCCTCAGCTACTTTTTCTCTGCAGCCACCACATGGTCAGGAATCCTGAAACCATTTAATCTGCCCTCTTAGATGGCATGATTTTTATGTACATGAATTTCAACAATCAAGTTGGTAAAATATTGGGTATTTATACTTTTGATTGAACAGGTTTTGATTTTGTAGGGCTCCCTGCCCCACCCCCATATACACACCGTGTGACAACAAACTAGCTTTTCTCCCCTCACAGCCAGTGCTCTCAAAGCACTCCTGAGGCCTCAGAAAACTTCTGAGGCTCTAATCCAAGTGTTTCTTACACAATCGGTGGGAGGACCAGTTGTTTTTTATTCCTCAATCCATTGCATGTCAATACTTAGGTAAACTACATTTTGATAAAAATGTAAAATATGATGAAAAAGCCCACCGATCTCAGACTTGGATGTTGTGGGAAATATCAAATTGCTCTACAAATTCCTAAAGGCTTACTCTCCATTTCTGTGCTTATCTCACCCAGACCTGCCAACGCCCATCCTGCCAACATCCACCCAGGCCGCCCACAGGGAACCACGCTGGCCCTACACACTGGCTCACAATGCCTAAGGGATAAGGACCTTTCAAGAATGAAAGTTGGTGCCAAAAATAATGCCACGAGCATGAGCATGAGCATGGGCTGATCAAAGGATTGCTGAGGAGTTCGTCTGGGGACGATCAGGACATGTGAGTCCCCCTCACATGGGCTAAGAGCATCCCCGTGAGGTCACAAAGATAGGCGCTAACTCCTGACTCTGGAGGTGGGGGGCAGTCGAAGGGTGGCGCAGGACTCACAGATTTGGAAAAGCCTACACAGCACACAGCTCTGTCAAACACCCCCAGGCCCAGCACATGTAAGGTGGAGAGGGAGACTGAGTCCCAAATGCGCACGTGTGGTGGTAGTGGCTGCAAGGAAGAAAGAGGCCTGTTACCTGGGGGGGGCCCAGCTGTCTGCCCCCACCCCCACCCCGCCCGAGTCTCCAAGTCCTGCCCCCTCCAGTCTGTTACCTTCCCCTCTTTAGTGGTGCCTGCCACCTGCCCGGTGGCAATGGTGACCATATCAGGGTGGACAGCCAGGCTGAGAGAGAGGACAGATGGACAGGGCTCAGTGGGAGGGAGCGGGCTCACGGCGGGCCCTGGACACCCCTCCCGTGGCAGGCTGAAGTCACAGGGCCTGGGCTATTCATTCCACAAGTTGGCTGAGTGATAAACATCTATTTTGTCTTTCCGGAAGGGTAAGGGAGGAGGGGGGCACTCTCTGGGTACTCAGCCTCAGAAGCAAGCCTGGGGTCTCTAACTCAAATGCCTGCCAGGCTCAGGCCTGCACCCAAATGGTGGCCAGGAGAGCGCCCCCACTTATAGGGGCTCTCTCTACCTGGCTCCAACATGCTGTGGGATTGTCTGGGGGCACCACCTAGGAGGTTTCGAAAGAAGTGCAACATCCAGGCATCTGAGGGAACTTACTGACCTTTAAGATACTGATAATCAATCCACATTTTTTCCCCCTGAGTTCAGCCTGTCGGCCCAGCAAAGTCCTGGCCCCTCCCCCCACGCCCCCACCGCCCCTCCCAGGTCTTACCATTTGATGTCATCGTTGTGTCCCAGGTAGTGCCGCTGCCTCTGCTCCTCCACACTGTACAGCACGGCCACGGAGGCCACGAAGTACACGATCTCCCCGGTAGGCAGCAGGTAAAGGTTGGCCCGACAGTCCCGGCCGCGGTAGCCATAGCTGGAGATGCCCAGGGGCCGGTCAAGGAGCCTGTTTATCATTCCACATGTGCACTGACTACCAGGGAGCACCCACTTGGGTTAGGTTTTCCTGCTTCTACTAAGACCCTCTCCCCCGCCGGGGGTACACCACCCCCAACACTAGGTCTACCAAAATATTAACCCTCCCAACCTATGAATATGACCTTACTTGGAAAAGGGAGTCTTTACAGATGTAATTAAGGATCTCAGGATGAGATTATCCTGGATTATCTGGGTGGGCCCTAAATCCAAAGACAGTGCCCTTCTAAGAATCAGAGAGGAAAAGCCGAGAACAGGCCGGGGGATGTAAGGGGGTGGGATGGGACCCACAGGAAAATCAGAGTCTGCAGTGCTGTGCAGTGGCTACAGGCCAAAGAGCCCCAAGCGCTGCTGGCAGCCACCAAAAGCTAGAAGACAGACATGGGACAAATTCTCCCCCAGAGCCTCTGGTGGGACTGTGACCCTCCTGGCACCTTGATTTTGGATTTCTGGCCCCCAAAACTGGGAGAAAAACTTTTTCTGTTTTAAGCCACCAAGTTGTGGTACTTTGTTACAGCAGCCACAGAACATGGATATAACCTCCCCCTCCCAGCCTTTCTCCAGAAGGATCCTGTTAAGACCTGTGAACACTAAGTTAGCTCACATCTGCTCCAACCTTCCCATGGGTCCCAACTAACTCAGGGCAAAAGTCAAAATCCTTACGAAAGCCCAGGCACGAGGCCTGGTCTGATCTGGGCTGATTCCTCATTCCTCAGTCTGGTTCCACTCACACTGGCCTCCCTCTCTGTTCTCACCTCAGGGCCTTTGCACTTGCTGTTCCTTCTACCTGAGTACTCCTCTCCTTCATCTCTCCATGGCTCCCTCACCTTCTTCAAGTCTCTGCTCTACTGCCAGCTCCTCAGAGAGGCCTTTCCTACCCATACTATTTAAAACTGCAAACTCATGGACCCTCACTGCCTCCACTCCCTTCTCCCACTCATATTTCTGTAGTACACTCATTGGAATCCCACCCAGCTTAACTGTCTCCCCAACTAGAGTATCTGCTCCAGGACAGCAGGAATCTTTGTCGGTTTTGTTCACTGCTATTTCCCTTGTGCCCAGATCAGAACAGACATAAGAATTCAGTATTGAGAAAGGAATGACTGACACTCCTCTGTTCAGAACTTTCTATGGCTCCCCCCATCTTGGCCTGGCTGGTCCCTTCCTGATCTCAACAGGGCTTCTCTGATCTTGGAATTCCTCAAAATGCCAAGATCATGACTCTGGCCTTGACAATGACCTTTCCCTTTGCCTAGTACACTCTACCTGCTACTCTTCTCAGCTGTCACTTCCTCGAACACTGGCCTCATGTCACTCAGTAATTATCTGGTTAATTGGTTAACTGTCCCTATTCCCCAATGAGACTGTGAGTTCCGTGGTGGCCAAGATTGGGCTGTTTCATTCACTTCTTTAACTCCTCCTCTGGGAAGCCCTCCCTGACCCAGCTGCCCAACTGGGGTCCCCCATCCCAGCCTCACTCACGGGGGGTTGTCACTATCAAAGAGTTTGTCTCCACACTGGATGGGGAGCCCTAGGAGGGGAAGAGGTCATGGTGACTACTAAGTCCCCAGCCCTTGGCCCCAGATGTTCAGAAATTATCCAGAGGCGCCTGGGTGGCTCAGTTGGTTAAGCTTCTGCTTCTACTCAGGTCATGATCCGAGCATCCTAGGATGGAGCCCTGTATCGACCTCCCTGCTTGGCAGAAAGCCTGCTTCTCCTCCCTCTGCTGCTGCTCCTGCTTGTGCTCTCTCTCTGTCAAATAAATTAAATCTTTAAAAAAAGAAAATATCTGAATGAATGCTGACATGTGTATCTTGACCCCACAGAAAACTGCTCTACCCTGCAGTTATTTCCGAAATGGGGCGGGCATCTGAGGCCCATACTGATTTTTGCAGCCTCAGCTGATCCAGCCTGGCACAACAGCTGAGTATGCTTTGAGTCTCATGAATATTTCCAGCTGTCTCAAAGAGACCCTGGCCTCTAAGATCCCTGCCTCCTCCAGAGCAGAACCAAGGCCAAGAGAAGAGGACAGATACTGGGTCCCTAGGATGCTGATCCCTAGCCCCACTGGGCTTTTTAGAAAAAGCTTAGGCCACAGAATCAAGAGTTCTTTGCCTCAGAACACTTCTGACTCCCCAGGACAGTGCTCAGTGCCCCCTCTTGGACTGTTTTCTCATCCAGAAAGTGGTGGTCATAATTCCCAAACTGCAGGCTTCAGAGAGCTCTCAGATGCTGCTCATTGTACAAATACATTCTCAATTCTACAAGAGAAGGATCATATCATTCATCATATCTATACATAAAACACTTTAGATCAGTGCCTGGCATCTAAGTCATCAATAATGAGTAGTTACTATTTTATCAATCTCTGTTTATAAACCACATATCTTGAGCTTGGCACCCTACGCACTGTTTCATAGCCCTACGAATCTGAGATCACGAAACCCATTTTTTAGAGGACACAGCTGAGGTAGAGAGGCGAGGCAACTTGCCCAGGGTCATACAGCCAGCCAGAGGCTGGGCGGAGGTTTCAACCCATTCCTGCCAGGCTCCGAGGATAGGATTCTTCTTCGCCATTTCCAATTTCTGTTTCTTAAATACATCAAGCTCGCTGTGGCTGCAGTGCCCTTGTACCTGCCATCCCTCCGGAACATTCTTCTAGTTCTTCCTATGCTGGCTCCTAATTGTTCAATTTACGCAGCTCAAAGGCCCCCTCCTCAGAGAAACAGTGACTCCTTTCACATGACCTTGGGTTCCTGTGTTCCCAGCATTTATTACATTTTTTAAAAAGTATTTATTAAAAAAATAATAAAAAATAAAATAATAAAATAAATAAAAAAGTATATATTTATTTATTCATGAGAGACAGAGAGAGAAGCAGAGACATAGGCAGAGGGAGAAGCAGGCTCCCTGTGGGGAGCCACATGCAGGACTCAGATCCCAGGACCCCAGGATCAGGACCTGAGCTGAAGGTGGATGTTCAACCACTGAGCCACCCACTCACCCACCAGCATTCGTTACTTAACTGAAATTACCTTATTTGACCACTGGCTTCTGGTATCTTCTGCTCTCTCCCCACCCCTTCCCCGCCCCCTCCTTAGAAGGTGAGCTCAGGTTGATGGCTGCGATGTAGGAGAGTATCTGACATATGGAAGGCACTCAGCAAACATTTGCTGCTTTCCTGAATCATAAAAGGTCATTCAGCTAACCTGCTTTCCTGCTGCTTCCTCCGGACTCCAAGGTCATCCTGACCCTTCAGGCCACAGACCCCTGCCAGTCCCACCTGATTCAGAGCAAAGACCTTCCCTCCTGGAGTCTCAAACCAGAAAGACATCTGGAGATGGCCCCTCCAGACTGGGGGATGAAGGGCGGGGAAGAGATTAGGGCAAAAGGATACACCCAGTCCAGCTTGAGCCGGCTAGGAGGCAGCTCGGAGCGCGTGTCCAGGCTGTAGGTGGGCGCCATCTCATCAGGAATCAGCATGGGCACAGGGCGCCCCCTCAGGAACATTTTCACGGAGCCCTCCTCTGCCAGGACACCCCCAGAGGTCAGGCCCCTGCACCAGCCCCCATCCCTATTCCCTCTCCCCTTCAGGCTTCACTTTAAAAAAAAAAAAAAAAGGGGCGGGGAAACTGAGGCCAAGGAGGCAAAGATTCAGTAAGCCGGGTCTCCTGACCTCCAGCCATCCCCAGCCAAGCCCCTCCCCCTGTCCCTACTCACCCATGCTGAAGATAACTTCTTTGGTTTTGCTGTCAGGAAATGGGGAGAGAAAGCGCCCTAATTAGCAGGCAGGTCAGACAAAGGGGAGAAACCACTGCCCCCCCACCGCTCCCGGGTGGTCTCTGATGAATAATGGGGGCCGCGTAAGGAGCGGAGCGCTGCCTCTCTGCAGGCCGTGTGCTTTGCTCGGTTGATCTTGCAGAGCCTAAGACACAGGCCCAGAGAGGCAGTGATCGCCAAAGATCACACAGCACGAAGTGGCAGGGACGCGATCCTGGAAGACGGGAGTCACCAGGGACCCCTCCCTCCTAAGCAGCACCGCGCTCCCAGCGCTCCCCACCCCCAGTCCCACAGCGCCCCAAACTTCAAGCAGCAAGGGAAGCGGTGAAGGGGCGTGTCTCCACAGTCCCTTCGCCGGCGGAACCGGGTGATACTCGCGGGCCTGGGTCCCTGGCGGGGCCGAGGGGAGACCGGGGATCCAGGCCCCGGGAGTGCAGGGAGGAGGGGGTCTGCGAGAGGGTCTCACCCAGCTCCAAAGCTACTCATGGCGGCGGTTGGCGGAGCTTCGGGGCCGGGGGTGGAGCCGGGACGGGCTCCGCCGCTTCCGGCCCTGGGAGGCGCCTGCCCCGCCGCGCCCTGCCCCGCCCTCCGCGGCCGACCCCGGGAGCAGGCCGGTCACTCTGGGTCTCGGATCCCGGGCTGTGGGGTCCTGACACCAGGCTCTTTGGGTGGGGGGGATGGGGGAGAGTGTTGTTTGAGAACAGGGATGGGGGGCACGTCTGTCTGAGTTCAAACCCCAACTCTTCCACTTCCTAGCAGTGTGGACAAGTTGCCCAACCTCTGCCTCGGTTTCCCCGCTTTAAGAATGGGGATAACAAGAGTACCCACCTCGCGGGGTGATTGCGAGGATTACATTGGTTAATTCACGCAAAGTGCCTGGAGTGGTGCCTAGCACATAGCCACTATATGCATGTTTGCTCTTATTTGAGTGGGGTTGAAACGTGTGGTTGTGACTCAGCTCCAGCCTTAGTTCAGCCCCCAGGCCCACAGCATCGGGACTCCATCCTTAGGTTTTCACTCCTCCCAGACCTTCAGTGTGGTCCAGCTTCCAGGGAATCGACCACGCCCAACATTGTGATCACACCCACCTCCCTTTCTGATCCGTCCCCAAAGTTGACTCCTCTCTTGATAATTGACTGCTCCTCCCGGCCCTCTCCCCGCCTCGGGTCCGCCAGGCATTCTGACTACTACCTCTTTACCGGGATCCAGACCCTGGGTTGAGTCCTTTCAAAGCTTCCAGGTTGACTCCGCCTCCTGGAGTTTTGGCCACGTCCATATATGGCTCCGCCCCTCTGGCCTAGTCTCAGACTCTGCTCCACTCTCTTCTAGTATCACACATGTCACCAACTGGTATCCCGCCCGGTGATCTGCAGCCCAGGTTCTGGTTCTGCCTTGGCTAACACTCTGGCCATGCTCTCAAATCCAGATCATACCCCTCCCTCTATTCCCCTGTTCCCTGCAGATACTCCTTTGAGGCTTCTGCTCTTGGCCCCACCCCTAAGATTCAATATGGACTTTTACCTTAAGGGCCATGCCCACAAGCCTGGCTCCTCCCTGATTTCCCTAGAGACCCTAACCCCTCAAGTCTCCTAAATCCTGGCCCAGCCCCTTAAGGCTTGACCACACCCCTCAATGTTGGCTGCGCCTTCCACTTGGACCATGCTGCCTCGGGATCGGTCTCTCCAAGCCTCAGTCACTGTGCCCGCATTCTGAGCTAGATGGCCTCGCTCTAAGTCATCACCTCGTGGCTTGGGGCTTCACCCCAAATTCCCCATCCCCTCTTCCATGACCATCTGGGGTCCTGGCCGCACCCTCCGTGACGTGACCCCACCCCAGACACCTACCCTTCCTTTTTGGCGCTGCAATTACTGCTGGAAGATGTGGTGCGGCTGCGGGGGTCCTCGCGGCGCACGGAGGCGAGGCGCTCTGGTGACAGATAGCGGCGGGCGCTGCGAAGAGAGAGCACGTAGTTAGGGACGGAGCCTTGAGGTTAGCAGACCAGGGTCCGAGGCGAGCGAGACCCTCCTGGGGCTTTCCGTGGCTGGAGTTCGGGCACAGGAGTTCCCCCATCTCCCACAGGTCTTGGAGGAAGGCTAGGGACCCCGGCTTCCGTGCCTTACCTGCGCCCGGAGCTCGCCTCCTTCTTGGGGGAGGATGGAGAGGTGGCATAGCCGCCCACGCGCCGCGGGGGTCCCGCACCATTGAGGGGCGTCCTGGTGGGAAGCCCTTTCAAGAGCTGACACACTAGAGGATGGGGTTAGAGGACAGAAGGAGTGAGTATGAGGTCCAGGTCCTGACCTCTCCCCATCTCATCCCTCTGGTCCGGTAAAGATACCCGAGGCTGTGGTGCCTAAGCGTGGAGGCGCGCGGCCCTTGGGGGTTCCCCGCGCGCGCAGCGCTGCGCCCTGCTCCTCGCATGCCCGCAGGCGACGCAACGCGTCAGCCAACGCCGCCTTTAGGACCGCGAGCTCGTCTTCCTGCAGCTGCAGCCGCTGCTCCAGCGCCGACACGCGGTCGTCCACCTCCATGCCGCTCGTGCCCGACAAATTGTCATCTGGAAGGAAGGGTAGCGCGGGCTGCGGGGGCCACTCCGGAGCTCCAAGGCCCAAGGTGTTCCCCCGCGCGCCTTCCCGCCCCCCTGCCCTCCACCTTCCCGAGTTAAAGAGGGGCCAGCCACCGCCCCTTCCTCTCCCTCAACCTGCAGCTGCCTGGGACGCTGGCAGATGGGCCAGGAAGAGGGCTCCGAGGGGAAGGAAATCCCCACCGCTCTCAGACATATATGCCCCCACACTCCTCTGCCCGCCCTGGAGGTGTGACCTTTAGGGAAGTCCCTTCCTCTCTTACTTTCTAAGATTCTAACAGTCAAGAGCCTTTCGGCTCTGATTTTAAGATTCTATGACTAAGATGCTAAATATCTGTGAGTGATACCAATATTTTAGTTTTTTTTTTTTTAAGTAGGCTCCACGCCCAACGTGGGGCTTGAACTCACAACCCTGAGATCAAGAGTTGCACGCTCTACCGACTGAGCCAGCCAGGCGCCCCCATATCAATATTTTTAAAATGACACCAACTTATTCCTAGTGACACTATCGCTCTAGAATTGATTCTCAACATCCTCTGACGAATATTAATATTTTATCGCAGGTACTAACGTTCCCTTTCTGTTTCTTACGACTTTCTGAGCCAAAATGTCATGCCTGGTCCCTCCGCTTCCCATTATCTCCTCACCAAGGGGTTCGACCCCAGAGTCGGCTACAAGGACAGAGTTTCTGCGGCCCCTGGCGGTAGATTTGGGGGTTGCAGGCAGCGCATCTCAGACCCAGGAGACCCACAGGAGGGAGATGCGGGCGGGGATCTGACAACCAAACTCTCTATCCCAGCCGGAGCTTCTCCCCTGTTCCTCTTCTTTATTCCGCTTCTGTATTCCACGCCCCAGATTCTCTCTCCCTCTCCTCTCCAGCCCATGGGTGCAGCCAAAAAAACTCCTCCATCACCCCCCCACACACACACCCAATCCATTTTCCCCAAGTGGGAGGGGCTGAGGTGTCCCCCTCCTCTTTCCTTCCCAGACCACTCATACCCAGACTCATTGCTGCCAACAACCGAGGAAGACCTGGCTCCCAGCCGGGTGGAAGTAAAGGTGGTATCATTAACAAGGACTGGACGTGGAGGTCGCACCTGCCATCCCGCGTCCGTAGGCCGCCCCGCCCGCCCGCCCGCTGGACTCCGCAGTGCAGCCGGGTCCGTCCCTCCCCTCCGTCTCCCCCCCGCCCCCCCCCACCCCTAGCGGCCCAATCGCCAGCCCGGCCTCGCCCGCCCTGCCCCCCACCCAGCGCCTCTTTGGTCCGGTGCTTGGCCCTGCAGAGGAAGGTGGGGGCCTCCCGAAGTCGGAGGAAGGGAGCAGTCAGGACTTAGAACTCCGAAGGGGTCCCGTCCCGCTGGCATCACGTCTTCCAAAGGAGGAAACTAAGAATGGAGGCCGGGGGAGTGTGCAGAGACTCGCCAAAGGTCACCCAGTCACTCGATGAAGGGGCAGGAGAGCCCAATCACCTCGTTGTGCCAGGCCCCCTCTTACCTACCATTACTAATACCCCCCCCCCAAAAAAAAAAGAAGAGAGAGGGAGAGAAAAAGAGAGACCCCTTCTAACGTTATAGTGAGCAGGACGCTTCATGCAAAACACTTAGCACAGTTTCCTGGCTCATGGTACATGCTCAGTAAACCCAGAATGCAATTAACTATTCTTGTGGTACCTACTGCTCCAGGCAATTCTAGTAATGGTAGTATTATATCCATTTGAGAAGGAGGGGAGGTGGAAGGGGATTGAGGCCCAGAGGGATGAAGTTACTTGCGCTTGGACACACAGCCTTGCAGCCGCAGAACAGATCCTGGACTCAGGCTTAGGCAGCCTGCCTCTTAGAGGGGCAGAGAGGGCCAAAGTAAGCATCCTGGTCCTCTGCCAACTCCAGCGTGACCAGGGGAGTGAGCCTCCAAACTGGAGTCCCTTCTCAGGGCCCCCTGAGTGAAATGGATGTGCTTTCACCTAGGTCCTTCAAGCCCCCTCGCAGAGGGGCCACAGCTGCATTCTTGGGCCAACCCCGTCCCCCCTTAACTCAAGCCCTCTGCTCCATTCTGAGCATCCACCCACCCGCAGCCCTTTTGCCCAGAGACCAGCACTCTCTTCTCCCCTCCACCTCCACCTCTCCTCCACTTCCCCTCCACCTCCTGCTCCCCTCATCTGGGCCTGACACTCACAGTGGCCCTCAGTGGCCCTTCACGCAGAAGGAAAGGGTGTCTAGGAAGAAGGGGTGAGTCTTGATTGGGAGTGGTGGGGCCTGAGGATTTGGGGATAGAGTGGAGGCTAAATCCTCTGGTCATCCTACCTGCTCCCACACCCAGCCCACAAAACAACACCAAATGCCACCCCCCCCTAATCTGTCAGTCCCTCTGCCAGGGAGAAGGGGAAGGGTCCCAGAGGACTGGGAGGGGATAGAACAGAGTTCCTGGTCTCCAGGCCTCCACCCTCAAACCCCAAGCTCCTGAACGTTCTGTCCTCTCCTCTTCATCCAGCCACCTGGGGAGAAGGGGAGGGTGAGATGGGTGGAGAACTGGGATCAGGGCTTTGGGGATCAGGGACCTTGCTCTGGGGTCGGGGTCCTCTGTGGCGGCGGGTAAGGAAGGAGGATCTTCAGCAAGGGGAGAGGATGGAGACTTGGAAGGAGGAGGTTGGGGCAGGAAGAAATGGGTCCGGCCCTGGGCGGAGCCAGGGTCGGAACTGAGGAGGGGTCTCACCGTTGCAGTATTGAAGCAGCGAGGACGTGTCGTAGAGGCCGCAGAAGGCCGGGCCGCGCTCCGCCATCGCCCCGCCACAGCCACCGCCGGCCCCCCCAGCCCCAGCCTGGGCCCGGTCCCCCCCTCCAGGCCCTGCCTCCCGTTGCCATAGCAACGCCCTTCGTTCCAGCATCCCCGGCTCGGCCCGCCCGGCATCAGGCGGCCGGCGCCGGGCCTGGCACCGGGGTCATCCCCCAGGATGCCGGGAAAGGGGGGTCGGGACACCCCCTGCCAGGCCCCCCAACACAATCCTTGAACCGGGATTGGTCGAGCTTAGATCCCCCTAGGTACTGTCTGGTCCCGCCCACAACCGGCGCGTATTCTCTCTAGACCTCCTCCTCGCCAGCTCAGGACCAATGAGAGCCTGTCGCGCAGGCCCCTCAGCCAATAGGGATGCGGAAATATTGGAAGGGGCAGGGTCTTCCCTGCTTTTCAGCCTGAAGCGTAGCCCCCGGCTCTGAGAAGAAGATAGGGTGAAGCAAGACACTCCCAGAAGCCCCAAACCTTCTCTCTGATCTTTTACTGAATTTCCCAAAAGCCCCCTCTCAGAACCGGAGCCAACTCCAAAGCCTCAAATCTTCCTAGATATCCACTAGCTCCGCCCTCTTAGAGTCCTTGTTTATTAGATGTAGACCCGCCCCCAGGCTCTTGGCTCCACCTTAAGAATCCTGCGGGAGCCAAAGTTCTATTGCGGCCCCCAGAGCCTTTGGCCCGGCCCCCAAGGTATCCGGGAGCTATAGTACATAGGGTCCCGCCCCCAGAGCCCTTGACCTGGTCCTCTTATAGGATTAGCTCCGCCCCGAGATCTAGGCTCCTCCCCCCAGGTTGGCTGTCCATCCCCAACCTTTCCTTCCTTTCTTATAGGTCCCTTGGTTCCTCCCCTACAGCCCTCATCTCCCACAGCTTCATTATCCAGTCCGGGTTTTGACAGAGGCCCCGCTGTGACGCCAGGGAAAGCTGGCGGTGTCAGTCGGAGCTGGCTCTGATGTTGGGGGAGGAGGGGAGGGGAGAAAACCTGACAATGGATTTAAAGAATAGTGGACCACCTTCCCCCAGTCCCCATTGAAGGTCAGCACCTAGTCCTAACCAGGCCATGTTTTATAAGAAGGAGAAGAGAGCCCAAAGCGGGAAGAGATTTATTTACAGTACGCACCAGCAGGCCATGAAAGCCCTGAGCTTTGGAATCCGATGGACCTGACTCCACCAATTTCTGGTTGTGACCCTGACCTTCATCTTCCGCATCTGGAAAGTGGGCGGTCATGTCGTGCCTCCCAATCTCATTCACTCAAAAATCTTTACTAGAGACTCCTGGGTGGCTCAGTGGTTGAGCCTCTGCCTTCAGCTCAGGTCATGATCCTGAAGTCCTGGAATCGAGTCCCTCATCCGGCTCCCCCGATGAGAGCCTAGCTTCTCCCTCTACCTGTGTCTCTGCCTCTCTCTGCATCTCTCATGAATAAATAAATATTTTTTAAAAATCTTACTGATTAAAAAAAGAGGGGGAACAAAAATGTTTACTGAGCATCTTTGGTGTGCCAAGCTCTGTTCTAGGTGCTAGAATTTCAGTAGAAAACAAGTCAGAAAAAAAAAAAAGAAAGAAGGAAACCAAGTCAGCCCCAGACTTTTTTCTCATGGCTCTTGCAGGGTGATGGAGGAAGTAGGCCATCATATACAAAACAAATAAGTAATAATAGCTAACATTTAATGAGCACTTACTACACGCCAAACACTCAGTTACCTTCACTACGAGCCCTATTTTTGCCACCATTTTACAGATGAAGAAACAGGCACAGAGCTGGTAAGATAATTTCAGAACCTGGTATTCCAGAGATAAGAATGAGTGTTGTGACCAAGGGCAGGAGGGTGAGGCTAATTTGGGGAGAGTGGGGCAAGGGGAGGTCTCTCTGAGGAGGTGACATTTGAGCTGAGATGTGAATGACAAGGAAGCAATCATGCATGAAGTTGTGGGTGGGGGGAGCTTTCCAGACAAAGAAATCAGTAAGTGCAAAGGTCCTGAGGTAGGTATGAGTGTGGCATATTCCTGGGGCAACAAGAAGCCTGGTGAGGCTGGTGCTGCAGAGAGAGAAGAGAGCAGGAGGTAGACCAGGTCAGGGAGGTGATGGGCCCATCAGATCCTGTAGGGCCTCCAAGATGTGGGAAGATGCTTGCAATTTGTTACCGTATCCTCTGTGAGCCCCTGTGAGGCCACAGATGTAAATCACACAGGAGTGCAGTGCCTGGCACACCTAGGCACATGTAAATGATAGCAACTCCTATTCATTTCTCAGGGACCAATGAGAGCCTGTCGCACAGGCCCCTCAGCTAATAGGGATGCAGAAAGATTGGAAGGGGCAGGGTCTTCCCTGCTTTTCAGCCTGAAGCACAGCCCCCGGCTCTGAGACGAAGATTAAAAATAATGAGTTCAAAGTAACACCAAAGTAGATCTGGGCCGTTATCATTCTATGATCACAGCTGATTGTGTTGTTGATAGAAGCAAACCAGGAACCCAGATATCCCACCTCCCAAACTCCTACTTGTCCCATCCTCTACCTCCATGAGCTCAGAAGTCTACACAGGCTGCGTGTGGTGTGCTAAGGGCTGTTACTGGAGTGCCCCCAGTAGGGGATACCTACCAGTGGGAGCCCAGAGTTCAGATCCTGTAAGCTCCGCATGTTGGGGGAGGGATGTGGAACTATAGGCAGAGGAGTCCAGCCCAGTGGGTTGTGTGCTTGTATGTATGTGTGTGTATGTGTGTGTGTGTGTTGGGGGGGTGGGTGTGACACACAAAGTGAATCTGTCCTTGCCCTCGAGGGGTCAGGATCTGTGTGAGCTCAGTGACCTTGGCCCACTAGCTTTTGCTTCTCTGAAAAATGGGAGCCATTCCAGCACTCACTTCCCAGGGGAGAGGAGCAGGTTCAGTGAGCTCAGTCCTGTCAAGTGCTCAGCACAGTGGCTTTTGGGTACAGCTAATGGAGCTAGTTTAATTACAAGCACTTTTGCAGGGAGATGTCAAAGGCCTGAAAGACAGAGAGTGGGGCGGGGGGCGGCTGTGCCAGGGCAGAGGGGGCAGGGCTCCCTGTTTGGCTTCATCTTTTCTCTCTGCCTCTAGGTTTCCTTCTGGGCCACTTTTCTCTCTTCTCCGCCTGTCTCCTTTTATGTCTCTGGCTGGAAATGGGTCCTCTATCCCCATCCCTTAGGAGCTATGTCACCTAAAGCAAGTTACCTCCCTTCTCTGCTACTGCTACTAAGCCTGCATTCTGCTTTTCTGTCAGCTTGATTTCCCCCATCTTTCTGATTCTTTCTTTTTTCTTTGTGTTTCTCTTTCTATCTCTCCTTCTGTTAATCTGTCTCCCGGGCAGCCTTCAGCCTGGGACATGACCCCGGAGACCTGGGATCAGGTCCCACGTTGGGTTCCCTGCATGAAGCCTGCTTCTCCCTCTGCCTGTGTCTTTGCCTCTCTGTGTGTGTGTGTGTGTGTGTGTGTGTGTGTCTCATGGATAAATAAATAAATAAAATCTTAAAAAAAATCTGTCTCCTTATTTGGGTCTATGACTGAGCTGGGCAGGAGGGCCGGGCCTCTGGGACCTCCAGAGTCCAGAACCTGATACATAAGTACCCAATAAAATGAATAGAGCCCTGCTCTGTGCCGAACCAGTGTTGGGTGATCCTTGGGGCCCCATAAGCGACTGAAAGAGCCCTGATCCTGTCCTCACAGAGCTCAGAGTCCGGGAGAGGAAGTCGTTATTGGTTGAATGGATAAGTGAGTGAGTGAGCTAACTTTGAGGTAGGCTTGGGAAACTCCACAGAAATTGGGTGGAGGCAGTTGAGGCAGAGAATACTGTGGGTACAAAGGTCAAGGGCTGGGGAAGAATCTGAAGAGCTGGGACATCTTGGAGAGGAGGCTGGGGAGCTCAGCAAAGGCCTTGGAGGTGGTGGAGGGGAGCCTGAGCTTCCTCCTGAGGGCACTAGGGAGCCATGGCAGGTTCTGAGCTGGAGAGGGATGAGAGAGTTTGTGCCTTAGTATGACCACTCTGGCCACCTAGCTGTCCTATGCGAGGGGCTGCAGATGGAAAAAAAGAGGGATGTGACTCGGTTGAGAAGGGTCCTGGGCCAGAACAGAGACTGGGGGAAGATTCTAGAAACCTGGAGAAAAATGCCCAGCCCAGCCTGCTCCTGACGCTGGGAAAGGAGCTTCGGGGCTGGCCCGCTACCACCAGGGGGCAGCCAGGGCTACAGGTTTTAATCTCTCAGTGTCTTTTCCCAGGGTGGGGAGGTTTACACATTGCTTCCAAGGTGGGTAGGGGGTAGTTGGAGCTGTCTGGGGCCCCGGCTGAGAGCCCCTCTGCTCTCCTGTCCCCATCCTGGCCTCTTGGGCCCCTAGAGCCCCCACCCCACCAGCAGGAGATTATGTCAACACAGCCCTGCTGCTTCTAGCCAGGACAATATTTGCCCTCAGGATCTGGGGAGGTCTCTATGGCAACGGGCTGCTGGGGTGGGGACGGGGAGAAGCACCCCTCCCGGAAGAGGGCGAGGGGTGCTAGGCATCTCTGCCTCATCTCTGTCTGATTGTGTCTTTGAGAGTTTACCCCCACCCCCATCTGTGTTCCAAACCTCTCTATCTGAAACATCCCTCCATCCCTATCTCCATCTCTCTCTCTCTGGATTCCTGTCTGTTTATCTCTATCTCTCACGTCTCATCTCTGTGGGTCTCTGTCTCTGTTTCTTACTGTCTCTTTCTGGGTTTCATGTCACTATATCTTGGTTTCTCTTTGGGTCTTTGTCTCTCACTTGGATCCCATGTCTGTTTGTCTCTCAAGGCCACTGTCTCTGGATCTCTGTCTCTTTTCTGTCTCTGGGTTCCTGCTTTCTCTGGACCATATTTGTGTGTATCTGCAAGTGCAAGCACGCACCGTCTCTGTAGATCTCTGTGGGTCTTTCAGGCCTCATCTATCTGCAGTCCTGAATCTCAGGGGGGGCCCTGCAGCCTCCCATTTCTGGCCTTGGTCCCCATGGGGTGCCCCTTCTTCCCATCTCTCTCTGCCTCATTTCTCCTGTACCATCTGCTGGCACACCAGGCGCCTGCTTGCTTCCCACAGGCTCTGCTTGGTCACAGCCCCAGCAGGGCAGGCATAGGCCTTCCAGCTTCTTCCCTGTCACCAGCCACCTTGTCCCTTGGGGGTCACTGCCTGCTCCCAGCGGGGGGGTGGGACAACCACAGTACCCACCAGGCCACAGGACCAGAGGCAATGGAGAGAGAGACACCCAGAGATGGCACCCTGAGAGCTGATAGGAGATGGGACAAGGGGAAGAGAAATGGGAAAGGTTAAAGATGGGAGACAGTGAGAGAGAGACACACACAGAGAAAGAGGTGTGGGAATCAGAGAAGGCTGCGTGTGCATGCATGTGTATGTATGTGCACATGTGTGTGAGTGTGTGTGTGTGTGTCCCTGCTGCTCTCTCCCCGGACCCTGGGAGAATGCAGAGAACCCAGGAGGGCTGCAGTGGGCAGAGGGCCAGTCTGGGACCTGGACACCGCCTCTCCTGTGCACCTCGTGAACCGGGGTCCCCTGCAGGGGCGAGTGAGGAGCTCCAAGCCACAGCAGCATCCTAGCTGGCTCGCCTCTCCTCAGGGCCCACCTTTCAGGCTCTCTCTCCCTCCACTCTCCCCATCTTCCTCTCAGTGTGGCCTGTTCACTGTCCCTGTCCCCCTAACTCTCTGTCTCTCTCTCTTTCATTGTCTATGTCTCTCTCCCTGTCTCTCTGTGTATCTTTCTCTGTCTCTTCTGATCTCTTCCTCTCTGTCTCTCTTGGTCTCTCTCGTCTCAGTCTCTTCCTGTCTGTCTGTCTCTGGTCTCTCTGGGCCCTTGGTTTCTCTTCCTGTCTCTCTCACCACCTTAATTCCTCTCCACAGCTCCCCTCTTCCCCAGTCTCTCCCCTCCCCCTACGCAGCCACCCCCCCTGCCCCACCTTCCCAACCGTAACCAAGTGGCCCCCCAGGCTCTCTTGGGGCCAAGGAGAGACTCCCTCCCAACCCCAGCCTCTCCCTGAGGTGCTGGGTTATCTCAGACCCCTCTCCCTCTCCACTCCATGAACTGAGCCTTTCCCAGGACCCAGAGGGCGCCAGGAATGTGGGGCAAGGAGCAGGAAGGCCAGCTGGAGGCCAGGGAGCCAGGACCCCCCCCCCTTGGCCACCCCGCTCTCCTAGACTTGTCTCCTTCCGTCTCCTGGTGCAGTACGCATCCCCCCTACTCCCTGCCCTGGCTGTGCCTTGGGGTCTCAGTTTCTCTTCTGCAAAGTGGGCATATTCACCTCTGCCCCACTTATCTCCTAGGTCCCAGGGGAGTGTGTGTTCCTGAGTGTTACTAGTTGACTAATGTGCACGAATCTGTGCTAGTGGGGGATGAGACTACTGGGGATGAGAACGCTGAGAACTGGAACTCGGTTTTTAAGGCTTCCCCTCTCATGTAGATGAGATGTTCCCTGTGTTTTAGGGCAAAGGAAGAGACTGGAAATGGAGACTGTGGGAAGGTGTATGATTTGGTGGTGACTGTGACCGTGAGACCTAGTGAGGCTGTGGGTTCGAGTGTGATCACAACATGATGGTGTGTGATCCTTTGTGCATCTGTGGGGATGCGTAGGATGCTGTGATGGTGGCATCGTGGCATGTGATGTGTGTGTGACTATGTAGGACTCATGAGTGCGGGTGAGGACAGGGTGCAGAGTTGAGTGTCCGTATCCTCATGGCTCTGGATGTGACCCTGTGAGGGTGACAGCGTGACGACGTGACACCGAGAGCGTGTACTTTAGTGATAGTTGGAGAAGGTATGTTGTCGGGATATGACTGTAGACTCTGGTGACCGTGTGAACTGTGAGAGTGGTAATGGGTATGGTTGTGTGACCTTGTGTGTCACAGGTGATGGCACCAAAGGATTACATGTTTGTGAGGGACCACATATGGGTGCGTGTCTGTCATCGACGGTCATTCTTCTAGCCTCTGCTCTATGCCAAAGCTTGCTGAGTGACGCTGGGGACCTAGAGGTGACTGCCAGTGAGGAGACAGAAGGCGTTTGTGACGGGACCTAATGATTGTGTGACTGCGTGTGTGACTGCGTGTGTGACTGCCCAGGATCATCAGCACTGTGGGAAGTGGTGATTGTGTTGTTCTGTGAGTGGAGGAGCCTGCACTCCAGCTGCACGGCTGTCACTGTGGATGCCTGTCAACCTGTAGGGGAGAGACCTTGGTTCTCTGAATGTGACTGCGGATTGCGTGACTGTAAGTGACCATCAGCAAAATATATTTGCAGTGAGGCTCAGTGTGTGCCTCCGTGCTGTGCCTCTCCATGGCTTGGTGAATGGGACTACGTGTGACACTGTGTGTGGCTGCGTGACTCTGGCTGTGTGCCATGGCTGGGTGGGATGGGTGGGATGGGTGGGACAGTGTGAAAGACTGTGGGCCCGGCTCTGTGACTGCTCTTCCACGTGACCTTGAGCGGCAATGATCCTCACGTGCTGCTGGCCCCAGACTCTGGGTCTCAGCCCCAGAGCTCCCCCTCCTGCTCCCTGGCCCCGCCCTCTCCCACCACCCCAGGCTGTCAACTCCTCCAGAGCCCAGGAGAGGCAGTGGAGGCAGCGGCAGAGGCAGCAGCAGCCCGAGTGAGTGATCAAGGGAAGATCTGGGGACAGGTGAGGGCTTCCCCATCCCAGCTCGTTCCCCTGCCCCCATGTCCCACTCAAGTCCCCGGGGTCCCCTCTTTCTCTGTGTCTTAGCTCATGCTTTTGTCTCTTTGTCTCTCCGTGCCCCTCATCGTTCCGTCTGCCCGTCTCTTCATATCTCTGTCTCCGTGTCTCCGATCTCTGTTTAGCCTCTGGATGGCTCGGTTTCTCTACGTTTATCTCTCCTTGGATCATTTTCTGTGTCTCTCACCAGGTCTCTATCCCCTGTTTGTTTCCTAACCCACATTTTTGTCTGTCTTCTGCTTTCTGGTCTCTTGCTGTGTTATCTCATTCTGTTCAGTTTATGTATTTCTGTCTTAACCATTTCTGGGGCTCCCTCTGAGATCTTCCCCGCTTCCCCCTTTCTTCACATGGTGCTGTGGGGGAGTTACTGGGGTTAGACGGATTTTCAAACATGTGGGCCCCTGCAAACCTAAGCCCAGAGTCTGGCTCCTCTCTAGTCCCTAGGGAGAGGGTTGTTCCATGGACTCTGGGCTTTATCCACAGCGGGCAAGTTTTTCTTTTTTTTTTTTTTTAGATTTTATTTATTTATTTGAGAGAGAGAGAAACAGAGACAGAGACAGAGCACAAATAGGGGGAGGGGCAGAGGGAGTGAAGCAGAGGCTGCTGAGCTCAGAGCCCGCCCGATGTGGCGCTTGATCTCAGGACTCCGGGATCATGAACTGAGCAAAGGCAGACCCTTAACCTATTGAGCTTCCCAGGTGCCCCTACAGCGGTCAAGTTTTATAAGGTCGGGATCCTCCCGATCTGCCATTTGAAAACCCTCTGGGCTTGGAGAGTGGGAACTCCGACGGTTATTTCTAGCTCATGCCAGACAGTTTCTATGCCTTCCTCTCCAAGGCAGCCCCCAGATTCTCCAGAACCTCTAGGTCTAGACTCAGGGTGACATTAGCGCTTCCGCTGGGAGCAGCTCTAGGGCAACCGCGCCCTCAGCAAACACCCCCCTTCCACCGCTGCTGCCCCAGCAACAGTTGGGGGCGGGCCTAGGAATCACGTGCTGGATCTTGGCCTCGCCCACCCTCCCCCACCCCTCGAGTCATCACTTCTGGGGGCCTGGGGAGGGGGCCCCTGCCTCCTAGTCCGCTTATTTGAAGCTCAGAGCGGGTGGCGCTGGGGCTGGAGGCGGAGGTCAGAGGCTCCTGACTCTGCCTCCTGACCCTTCAGGCCGGACTGCCCCTACGCGACCAGGCCCTCGCCCCCCATGCCCTGCCGCCCTCGCAATGTCGATCTGTCCGCCTTGGCGGCTGCTACTGCTGCTCTCGTCGTGGAGGCCGCTGCTCGGGAGGGCGGAGGTGAGGACCCGAGGAGCCGCAGGAGTTCAAGGCTAGAAGGGAGGTCTAGGGACGGTTTTAAGTCTCCCCGCGCTGCAAGAGAGAGTTTTAAGACTGCCTAGATTCAAGTTGTTTCCAGTCTCTCTTCTTTCCCCTTCAAATCCTCCTGATGATTTCCAGCCACTCCTTCCCCTAATTTTGCTGAAAGTTTTCAGCCCTCCACAGCAACTCCGCTGGTCTAGGCACCCCTCCAGACTCAGAAGAGAGTTCTAAGCCACCCAAGACTCCCGGACAAAACAAGGCAACCTCTTCAAATCCCTGTAGCGTGTCTCTAGCCCACTTGAACCCTGCTGCCTGAGAGTGGGGATCGGTCGAGTGTGTGTGGGGTGTCCTCCCTGCTCTCTTTCCATAGACAGACTCTGTCGGTCAGACGGCGGGGGAGCTGTACCAGCGCTGGGAACGGTACCGCAGAGAGTGCCAGGAGACACTGGAAGCCGTGGACCCCCCAGCAGGTGTGACTGGGAGCGGGGACCGGGGGTGCGGGAAGGACTAGGGCCGAGAGGGGTGTGCTTGAGTCGGGCTAGGGCTGACGGTTCAGGGGGGCCTGAAGGAAGTCTGGGGTAGGGGTGGGCTGGGTTGGAGCTGCCTGAGTGATGCTTGACTTGGGTGGGAAGGACCTAGACCTGAATGCGCGGAGGGACGCAACTCCGACCAGTGGGAGAGGCCTGGGAAGAAGCTTGAAATGGGCGGGGCCTCGGGCGGGGCTGCACGCGGTGGGCGGGGCCGAAGGGCGCGAGTGGGGCGGAGCCTGGGGTCTGGTGAGAGGGGCGGCGGCCGGGCCGGCCCCGGGCCACTCCAGGTGGGCGGGGCTAGGGAGGAGCTTGCTTGTGATCCGCCGAGAAGCCTTGGGTTATGTTCAGTCTGTCCTCCCGACGTCCGGCCTCCACGCCCACCCCAGACCTCGCCTGTAACGCGTCCTTCGATATGTACGTCTGCTGGGACTACGCTGCACCCAACGTCACCGCCCGTGCGTCCTGCCCCTGGTACCTGCCGTGGCACCGTCACGGTGAGGTGCCCCCTGGACCCCAGGCCCTTCCCTGACAAAATTAACTTCTAACCCTGCCCCAGACACCACTGCACCCCTCCCCACCCCCCCACTGCGAGTTCGCCTACACTTGATCTCCTGCTCCTCTCTGGCTGGGTGTCTCCGTCTGCCTGACCAACCCTGGCTCTGCCACTTAGTGCCCCTTCTCTCTCCATCTCTCTGAGGATCACGGAGTTCTTATTTTCTCTGGGCGTCTTGGTCTTTCCATCCTAACTGGCTATTTGGCCTGGAGCAATTTATTTAACTTCTTTATGCCTCAGCTCCTTTTTTTTTTTAATAAAGATTTTATTTATTTATTCATGAGAGGGATCCCTGGGTGGCGCAGCGGTTTGGCGCCTGCCTTTGGCCCAGGGCGCGATCCTGGAGACCCCGGATCGAATCCCACGTCAGGCTCCCGGTGCATGGAGCCTGCTTCTCCCTCTGCCTATGTCTCTGCCTCTCTCTCTCTCTCTATGTGACTATCATAAATAAATAAAAAAATTAAAAAAAATTTATTCATGAGAGACACAGAGAAAGAAAGACAGAGACACAGGCAGAGGGAGAAGCAGGCTCCATGCAGGGAGCCCTATGTGAGACTCGATCCGAGGACTCCAGGAACAGGCCCTGGGCTGAAGGAGGCGCTAAACCGCTGCGCCACCCGGGCTGCCCACCTTCTTTAAAAAAAAAAAAAAAAAATTACTTATTTATTCATGAGAGACACACAGAGAGAGGCAGAGGAAGAAGTAGGCTCTGCAGAAGCCCTATGTGGGACTCGATCCTTTGGCTCTGGGATTATGCCCTGGGCCGAAGGCAGACGCCCAACTGCTGAACCAGCCAGGTGCCCCAGCTTCCTCTTTTGTAAGATGTGGTTGATAACAGTGTCATTTTCATAGGCTTGTTAGGAATATTAGTTTAATTAATATGCATAAGGGTGTATTATCATCACATCACTTTGGCTATCTCTGCCTTTGTCTTACTTTTATCTTTCTGTTTCAGTCTCTGTTTCTCTGTGCCTCTGACCCCTTCCTTTGTGTCCCCACAGTGGCTGCAGGCTTTGTCCTCCGCCAGTGTGGCAGTGATGGCCAATGGGGACCTTGGAGAGACCATTCTCAGTGTGAGAACCCAGAGAAGAATGGGGCTTTTCAGGTAAGAAGTGTTGAGGGATTCAGGTCAGAATGTGCAGGGAGAGATGAAAAGGCAGCTGCTTCAGGCTAAACTTGAAACCCCTTGTACTATTCAAAGACTCTAGGTTCCAAGTGATAGAAATCTAACTTTTTAATTTTTTTTTATTTATTTATGATAGTCACAGAGAGAGAGAGAGAGAGAGGCAGAGACATAGGCAGAGGGAGAAGCAGGCTCCATGCACCGGGAGCCTGATGTGGGATTCGATCCCGGGTCTCCAGGATCGCGCCCTGGGCCAAAGGCAGGCGCCAAACCGCTGCGCCACCCAGGGATCCCGAAATCTAACTTTTTAAAAAATATTTTATTTATTTATTCATGAGAGACAGAGAGAGAGAAAGAGAGAGAGGCAGACACACAGGCAGAGGGAGAAGCAGGCTCCTTGCAGGGAGCCTGATGTGGGATGTGATCCTCGGTCTCTAGGACCATGCCCTGGGCCGAAGGTGGAGCTAAACTGCTGAGCTAAGGAGGCTGCCTGATAGAAATCTAACTTAAATAAGTTGGAGAAAGAAGAGAAATATATTGGCTTCTGTGATTGAAAAGTATAGGACAACAGCTTCAGGCATAGCTGGATCTAGTGCTCAAAAGATGTTGTTGGGAATCTTTTTGTCTCTCACCACACCATGATTTTGCTTTCCTCTGTGCTGGTCTCATCTTTTCTGTGGGGTGGAAAAGTGTGGTCCTCTTAATTAGCATGAGGCTCACATACCATCAACCAAGCAAGACTGTGAGGAGACTGAACTTTGTTCTTAATAGCTCTAATGTAATGTCCAAGGATTGCCACTTTGGGTCATGCATCCACTCTGCATTAATCACTGTGTATGTGTGTGTGTGTGTCTGTGTGTGTAGGGGGTTATATAGAATGCTCTGATTGGCTGGTCACATGCTTAGCCCTGGAGTGAGAGGTGGAGTCGGCCCCACTCAAACAAGGGTTGTTGGATCCCCAAGAGGAAACTGGGATGCTAGCCAGGAACAAAAAGCAGGGCCCCTTTCTGACCCTGGGGGAAACACTGAACTCTGTTCCTGTGTCCTCCTACCCTCCTGAACTCTCCTACCCCAACCTAGGATCAACGGCTGATTTTGGAGCGGCTGCAGGTCATGTACACCGTGGGCTACTCCCTGTCCCTGGCCACACTGCTGCTAGCCCTGCTCATCTTGAGTTTCTTCAGGTGGGACCTCTAGCCTTGAGTCACAGCAGCAGAGACTGGGTTCCAGTTTGCCTAGTAAGATGGGGTAGTCAGGCTCCCCTAGCAACAAGCATCCAATGGTGGTTCTGTGGGACAGGCTGGGAGGTGATTTGATTTAAGGAGCTCTGTGTGGCCAAGGACAGGTGTCCAGGGGTCCCCAGACTGTGCCCCAAATCCCTTAGGCGGCTGCGCTGCACTCGCAACTACATCCACATCAACCTGTTCACGTCTTTCATGCTGCGGGCGGCGGCCATCCTCACGCGAGACCGTTTGCTACCTCCACCTGGCCCCTACCCTGGGGACCAGGGCCCCGTCCTGTGGAACCCGGTGAGCATCTCCCCTCTTTCTTAAATTGGGATTTTGCCTCCTCTGGTGGGGCCAAGAGATTCCCAACCCATTTACTACCTCCTACACTATCAACAGTTTATCTCTCTGGAGCTCTCCAAACACATTTGAAGAGGGGTCCTTCCAACTCAGCCTCCTCCTAGTCCACCCCATCACCTCCTTCCTCATTATCTCCCTGGACTTTTTCACAAAGGAGAGAGGGTCCCTCTGCTGGAGGTGGGGTGTGGCAGGATGGGAGAAACTAACCCGTGGGGGTGGGATTTGGTAGATACCAATCTGTTACTTGAGACAAAGGTGGAGAGGCTAGAGGCTGGGGGCTCAGGTGAGAAAAACTTTCAGGTGAGAAAAACTTTCCCGTAGCGAGCTGGGTCATGCCGATTGTGAAGAAGCTATGTGCTGGGGGAGTCCTGGTGCTGTCCCTGAGAGAGGCCATAGTTGGGGGGGAATTTGGGGTGGGGGAGAAACTGACAACAAGATGGGAAATACCAATTGTTAAAGTGGTAAGAGCTGGACAGCTCTGGGGGTAGGGAAAGAGAATAGGAGAGAGAAATCTATCACAGACGCCATCCTCTGGTGATGCAGAGCAGGAGGTAAATAGTCGAGGGCAGGAGATAGGGTGGAAGAATGACCAAGTGGATGGAGGAGGAAGGCTTGGGGACACCCTGGAGGCCCTGACTGCCCCCTCCCCCAGGCCCTAGCTGCCTGCCGTACGGCCCAGATCGTGACCCAGTACTGCGTGGGTGCCAATTACACGTGGCTGCTGGTGGAGGGTGTCTATCTGCACAGTCTCTTGGTGCTCGTGGGAGGTTCCGAGGGGGGCCACTTCCGCTGCTACCTGCTCCTCGGCTGGGGTGAGCCCCGACCCTGTCCCCTGCCCAACCTGACACGTCTCCACTCCCCCAACTACCCTGCTGGTCTACCTCAGGGGTGCTCCTTCCTTCTCTGGGCTTTCGCCTCCCCATCCTGGCGGGGGAAATTCCGCGGGTCTTGGGCCTGGCGGGGCCCGTGCGCGCGCTGACAGCTGCGGCGGGGTGGGGGGCGGGGGTCGGGGTCTGCACAGGGGCCCCCGCGCTTTTCGTCATTCCCTGGGTGATCGTCAGGTACCTGTACGAGAACACGCAGTGAGTCTTGGGGTCTGGGGTGGGGTCTGGGAGGCGGGCGGAGTTCTGAGGGACTTGGGCGGGTTGTGATGGAAACGTGGGGAGGTTCGGAGGGCAAGTAGGGGCTGGGAGGGTGTGGATGGGATTTAAAGGAATGGGGAGCTAGGAAAGGTGGTGTCCTGGAAGAGGGCGGGATGGGGGCGAGGCCTGGATCGTAGCGGGCGCTGCTTTAAAGGAACGGGGATGTGGCGCTCAGGAAAGTGGGCGGAGCTGGCGAGAGAGGGTGCGTGACCCTGTGAGTCCTGGGGTTTTCTCTTAGTTCTACTCCCCCCACCCCCAGGTGCTGGGAGCGGAACGACGTCAAGGCCATTTGGTGGATCATACGCACCCCTATCCTCATGACCATCTTGGTACGGCCGACTCTGACTCCTCCTGGCCCTCTGGAATTTCCCACCCTGGGAAATGGGGGCCTACCCTCTGTCCCCAGGACAGGATTGGGCCGGCTCAGCCTCTATCTCTCCCTGCAGATTAATTTTCTCATCTTTATTCGCATTCTTGGCATCCTCGTGTCCAAGCTGAGGACGCGACAGATGCGCTGCCCGGACTACCGGCTGAGGTGAGGGAGCAGGACGGGCGTGGAGGGAGCGGGGCGGGGTGCGAGACAGAGGACCTGGGGCAGGGGGACCACTGCCACCCTCTACCTCCAGGCTGGCTCGCTCCACATTGACGCTGGTGCCCCTGCTGGGCGTCCACGAGGTGGTGTTTGCTCCGGTGACAGAGGAACAGGCCCGGGGTGCCCTCCGTTTCACCAAGCTCGGCTTTGAGATCTTCCTCAGCTCATTCCAGGTGCTAAGGCGATAAGTCGGGGTGCCGGGGTTACACCCCTGGTCCTGGGGCCCTCCTCCCCAGAGGAGCATGGGGCTGCAATCGTCCACTGATGCGGCCACCCAATAGGGTGTAAACATGTTCACAAGTTCATTCATATATTCTGGGCAAAATACTGAGCTAGCTCTGTCCAGAGCTGGGGAGGTAGGAAGGACCAAGAGAACAAAGCAGGTAGGCTTAGCAGTACTGCCTCCTAGAGACGATGGAGGGCATTGCAGCCCAGGCAAGCACAGGGCCAACTTTGCAGCTCTGTGGCCTTCACCTAGGGTCTAAGTCTAGGGTAGGTAAATGAGTTGCCTGAGGCACAAAATGTAAGGAGGCACCAAAATTCAAGGCCAACAACCCTGTGCTTGCCTGCCTAACCCTAGTTGCCATGCTTTTTCCTTGCTGGGCCTCAGTTTCCTCATCTCTAAGTGGAAACAATACTGATCTCACCTCACAAGGCTCATTCATTCATTAAATTCAGGAAAAATTTACTGAACACTTACTGTGTACCAAGCACTTTTCCGGGCCAAGAACCAAATGGTCCCTACCCTCTATCAGGAGAGACAGATTGCTAAACATCCTATGTAAATAAAATATACAGAATGTCAGATGGAGAGATATTCCTAGAAGTGGGGGTAGGGGGAAGCAAGAAAATTGAGAAGCAGACAAAATATGGGGTTATAGACAGTGGGTGAGGGCCTCACCGAGAAGACGGCCCCTAACGTGGAAGAGAGTACCTTTCCCAATGGAAGAAGGCCAACATGCCTGAAGTGGTGGGAGCTACAGGGAGCAAGGGGGAGACATGACAGTGAGGTAACATACCCAGGCAGATCCCTGGGCCAAGTGAGTACCTTGGCTTTTCCGTGAGTGATTCAGGAGCCACGGGAGCAGAGGGAGATGATCAGAGGTAGATTTTAACAGGATCATGAAAATGAATAGTAAGATTTGTAAGATCTTAACATAAATAATTCATTGTATTAGTTTACCAATTTATTTAATTTTTAAAAAGATTTTATTTATCCATTCATGAGAGACACACACAGAGAGAGAGAGAGGCAGAGACACAGTTAGAGGGAGAAGCAGGTTCCATGCAAGGAGCCCGATGCAGGACTCGATCCCGGGTCTCCAGGATCACACCCCGGGCTGCAGGCGGCACCAAACTGCTGTGCCACCGGGGCTGTCCTAGTTTACCAATTTATTTGTAATTATATATTACATATATATTTTAAAGATTTTATTTATTTATTCATGAGACAGAGAAAGAGGCACAGATATAGGCAGAGGAAGAAGCAGGCTCCCCAAGGGGAGCCTGATGTGAGACTCGATCCTGGCCCAGGACCCCAGGATCATGACCTGAGCCAAAGGCAGATGCTCAACCACTGAGCCACCCAGGTGTCCCTATATATTTTATATTTAAAGTTTATATGCAAAATGTATAAACTTATATAAAGATAATTCTTAAGTAAATTAATTTATTAATAATATGTAATATATATAATAAAAGGTTATAAGAAGCTTAAGAAAAAGGTTTTACACTGTGTGCTGGGCACTCCAGCTTCTTGCATAGGATTATCTTAATTCTGACAACCAGCACTATAATATGACCCCATTTTACAGATGAAGAAATAGAGGCACAAAGGGGTTAAGCACTTGCCCAAGTGGGTCAGAAAATGGGGAAGCTGTTATCATAATTAGGTGGCCTACCTCGGAGGTTCCCTTTTAATTAACCCCCTTCTTGCTCAACAAACTGAGGCAGGCAAAGGGGAGCCTGGAGCTCGAGGGTGACTGATATGGCCTAGGACCAGGGTAGTGGCAGCCTAGGTTGCCTGGGACCAGGTAAGGGTCCGAGCTCATTCAGGGGGTGTCTGTGATCCTGCTCCCACTTGTGATTTAACCCCTTGCGTCCTCCGGCAGGGCTTCCTGGTCAGCATCCTGTACTGCTTCATCAACAAGGAGGTAGGGACGGCCTCGGCTCGCCGCCCGCGCCCTCTGGCGGCCGCACAGGGAATGGCCGGGAACGCAGGGAAGGTTCTGAGCGCCGTCGCATTGCAGGTACAGTCGGAGATCCGCCGCTGCTGGCACCGCTGCCGCCTGCGCCACAGCCTCGGGGAGGAGCAGCGCCAGCCACCGGAGCGCGCCTCCAGGACCCTGCCCTTGGACTCAGGCCCCTGCCGGGTCGCCGCTGACGGTGCCCGGTCCTTGGGGACCCTGCCGGGGTCTGGGGACGAGGCCAGCCGGGTCTTGGAAAGCTACTGCTAGGCAGTGGAGATCCTGTGTCCGTTTTAGCACGTATTCATTGAGCACCTGCTGTGTACCAGGCCCAGTGTGGAGGTGTGGAGGGCGCTAGAGAAATTGGGGTGTGGTGGGAGGAGGAAAACAGAAGACAAAGTCCCTGTTCTTCTAGAGTTCACAGTTCACAACTGAGGGGGGTGGGCAGCAAAGACAGAACAAGTTATACATACACTGTGGAACTGGCTAAAGAAGAACAATTAAAGGGAGCCTAGGGTGGCAGGAGGGCATCTCCAAGGAGGTGGCACTTAAGCCATACCTGCAAGAGGTGAAGGAGACTGCTTTGGGAAGAGGATTCTAGGCAGAAGCAGCAGCATCCGCAGAGGCCTTGAGGCAAGAAAGAGCTCAGCCATGCATGAGGAACAGACAGGTGGCCTGCATGGCTGGAGTGGGATGAATCTGGGCCAAGAGATGTGGGGAGAGAGAAGCAGGCAAGGGCATTGAAGATTCCTAGCAGCAGCGTCTCCTGGGCTAATTTTTTTTTTTTTTCTTTTTTCTGGGCTAATGTTTTAAGCAGATCCTCTGTCTGCTATGTGAGGGAACAGATTATTAGGGGCAGGAGTGGCAGCTTCAGAAGCATGTGAAGTAGTTGGGCTCTGGCACTATTTTAAAGGTAGAGCTGAGGATTTGCTGATGTTTTGCATGAGGGAAGTGCAGCAAGAGAAGTCAAAGAAGACTCCTAGGTTTGGGATGGTGGAAAGAGAGAGGGAGATGACGTTCAGTGGGGGTTGAGCCAAGAGTGTTCTTTGGACATGTTGGGCTGGGAAAAATGCCCTGGAGCTCACAGGACAGGTGAGAGATGGAAAGAGAAATGTGAGCAGCACTGGGGGCCAGAAAGGAGGACTTCATGTGTAGACTAAACATGAACCATTCAAGGCAGGCCTCAGAGCTGCAACTAGGACAGACCACTGCCGGCTGCGGGTATGGACGCACCTCTCCACCCTCCTGGGCAGCCCTTGGAGACTGGGAGAGATGGAGAGAAACCGACAGCCTGCGTCTGGACCACCTGTACACACACAAGACCCTCACTCCTAAATCCTTCCCCCACTTAGAACTGCACTTAGATTTAGTTAGTACCTGGGTGTTATTTCCCTTGGGGTCCCCAGTCCCTGGACAGATGTGCCCCACAGCAGCTTAACGGAGTCCTTCTTCATAGGTTTGGGGTGTGTGTGTGGGTGTGGTGCTAAGGTAGGGGCCTTGTAAATAAAGCATGAGAAATAGCTGTACTTTTTTGTGTATGAGAGGTGGGTCAATCTTCTCCCCTAGGTCATCAAGAGAAATGAGAGGTGGGCTGTGTGCTTGTGGTAGCCTTGCAACCCCTTCAGTCATGTGTTGCCACAAGAACAGGGACATTACACCACCACTGTCCCCCATGCCTAAAAGAAATCCTGATTGGGACTGTTCATGTGATTTCCTGATACTTAACTATTTGCAATGTATACAATTAAAATATTGTGTGTGTGCCAAACAATTCTGAGGGCTGCTTCTCTAAAAGATAGTATAGGAATAGTAAGGCTGCAGAAACCAGCCTGGTTTAAACTTCACTTGGCTACTTATTCACTGGGTGACTTGGGAAACATTCCCAACCTGTGCCTCGGTTTCCACTTCTGGCAAGCGAGTAGTGATGGTACCTATATTCTGCGGTTGCCTGAGATTCCAGTGAGTTATTCTTAGGATACTTCCTGGTGCATGGTGCATGCTTTTCCTGCATTCTGTTTTTGTTTTCACCCAATGACAACTTGGCAGGGGTGGGTGAAGATGTGAGGAAATACAGACTGATGCCAGGCAGGGTGCCTGAGGCTGGAACTTTGCTGCCAGGTTGCAGGGCAGGGAAACCAAATTCCATTTCCTGGGGGAGGATAAGTCAACAAGAAGGGGAAGCAGGGCAAGGATCTGGATCTGAACCCAGGACTGTGATTGCAGGGCTTGTGCTATCCCAGCTCCTGCACAAGAATTGAATCCTTGCAGGGTGGAGAGTGGGGCAGGAGTATCTCCTGCAGCAGCACCACTACTGCCACATCACAGATAACTTGGCTCCATCATTTCTTGAGTGACCCTGGGCAAGGCACTTGCTCTCTCTGGGTCTCAGCTGTCTCACCCATAAAATCAGATAGCTCTAGTATCTACCCACCAGATGACTATTCTCATTAGATGTGAGCCACTCAGTAAACGTGCATCTTTATAACCTCATAGCTGTTGCCCTATGTCAAGCCTTCTCCTACAGGGTCCCTTGCTCTGTCACTTACGGACTCATGGACTAACTCAGGATGTGCTTTCACAACTCAGTGTATCAGACGTCTCATTTTTTCTGAGGCCTGCAAACCCCTGCACCCACCCAGTATTTGGTCTTATTTGGGGAACAAAGCAAGAGATGCAGGTAGAGACAGAACACAGAGACATGATTGGGGGAGAGCACGATGTGTGCGAATCAGAGCAAGACAAGGATCTTCCTTATACCCCCACAATAAGTGAGCCCCCCCGTCCCACCTCTATCTCCATACGTGTCAGAAAATTTCTCCCAAGGGTAATTAAGTTGTAATTTGTGGGCAGTGGAGCTCAGGGTTAAGCCCCAGGCTCTGGCACAGGGGAGGTTTGAATTATACCATCACCGCTTCCTGGCTGGATCCCCTCGGGGGAATGCTCTCTCCTTTCTGTACCTCAGTTCCCTCCTCTGGCAATGGAGGTCATAATGAACAGTGTCTGCTCAGCACAGAGGAAAGGGCCTGGCACCCTAACAGCTGGCAGGTGTTAGTGGCAATCACTACCACTGTTTGGGTACTGACTACTCTAACTATATCCTCCTTCTCCTCTCAGTGAGGGCTGGTCAGGGCTCTCCTGGGTACTGCTGTGTCCCCAGCACTGCAGCCAGACCTCAACTTATTGAGAGAGAGGCAGAGGAAGGGAAGAGAGACGCAGCGATGAGAAGCTAGAAAAGATTAAGAAGGGAAAGAGAGCCCTCTGTATCCAACCCATTCACTTCACAGATGGGGAAAAAAGAGTCCTGAGGAGGGGCAGAGACAGGGCCTCTTCACGGGATCAGAGAAGTCTGCACCCTAGCACCTGGCGCCACACCCAGCTGCCTCCCTTCCCCAAGCCTGTCCCTGTCACAAGGCTCTGGGAACAGACAGATGCCACTAGACAAAACCCAGGACTTTATTATTCCCATTACAAAGGGCAGGTCTTCGCAGGAGGGAGCAAATTCTGACGGCGGGGAGGAGGCCGCTACTTGCCAGCGATGAGTGGGTTCCGCAGGACCACGATGACGGAGTCCCCACGCAGGAACATCTTGGAGATGTAGCGGTCCTTGTTGACTGGCTTGGACTTCTTCTTGCCCTTGCCGCTCTTGGGGACCTCGGTCCACATCTCCTTCACATTCTCCAGCACCATGTTGCAGTGCCTGGGGGTAGAGGGCAGGCACCAGGAGTGAGGGAGAAGCCTTCTGCCCACCCCTCTTCCAGCAGCTCACATGGGATGAAGGTGAGGGCCTGGGACAAGGACAGCCAGGGACCCCCCACACCACCTCTGCCAGTCTTCAGGTTGAGGCTTGGCCAAAGGACTTCACTCCTCTGTGCCTCAATGTCCTGCTTTCTGACATGGAGTCATTCACAGTGCCTCCCTCATAGGGCTGCTGTGAAGATAAATTAACCAATACAGCATTCTTGCAAAGACTTAGAAGGGGGCCTGACCCAGGGGAAAGGTAAGCAAAATGGGTCTGCTTGTGTTTCTCAACTCTAAGTACTTCTGAAAGCATCAGCAAAGGAACTGCTGCTATTTGTGGAGCCAGAGGTCCCTGGGGCCTATGGAGGAATGTGATGCCTCCGCCGCAGTTGTGCTTGGTCCCTATCTCCTCAGGGTGCCAGGTGGACACGTTTGAGGACAGTACAGATTAGCCCACTCAGCAAGCACCTGCAATGAATACAGCAGTGAAGCTGACAGATGCAACCCCTGCCCTGATGGGATGTGAGGAGAGAAGAATGCTAAGCAAGTAAACAGATGGATCTGATACACTGTCACGTTACAACCCCTGCTATGAAGAAAAATTAAAGCCAGGTGAAGGGATAGAAAGATAGAAGGAAATGTTACTGAGTGGCAAGAAAAATAAAGTATTTAAGAGTGGGGAAGCTCTGTGCCTTGCTGTGGAGTAATATCCACGAGAGACTGTTGAGTGACAAAACCAAGTATGCAAGTGATCTTTTGAAGGGAAGAAAGGGGGTAGGAGAAGCATCTATACTGCCTGCCTCCTTTTGCTTTGTACAGTACAGAATCCTGGAAGACACTTGGAGGCCGGGGACAAGCTGCATGGAATGTTATCATTGGACTGCTATTACTGTTTTTGGAATCCTGTGAATACATTAGCAATTCAGAGAAAAATAAGCTTAAAAAAAAAATGAAGTAGCATACCCACATGGAAACATTCCAAGGCATGTTGTCAAGTGAAAAAGCTGAGGTCTAAAACTGTGTGGTTTGCTATTAGCAGTGATTTAAAATAAAGTAAAGCACACTCTTGTGTCTGTTGGTCTGATGTCATGTGAGGGGACCTGAGGAATTTACCGTGGAAGGATTCCTGGGGAGGGCAACTGACTGACAGGGAGAAAAAAGACTTGTTCCTCATTGAGCACGTTCGTTTCTTTTGAATTTTGCCTCAACTGCATGCACTGCTCACTCAAGAAAGGAACATAATTAATACAATAAGTAACAGGGTTAAGAATGCCTTAGCTGACCTGCAGGGATGTTCACAGATCACTGAAAAGTACGAAAAACAAGATGCAGAGTAGCACATGGAAGATTCTATCTTAAAAACAATTACATTTATGATATGACAACATGTCAATTCCACCTCCATAAAGCTGTTAGCTGGGGACCCGGGTGGCTCAGTAGTTGAGCATCTGCCTTTGGCTTGGGTCGTTATCCTGGGGTGCTGGGATCAAGTCCTGCATGGGGCTCCCCATGAGGAGTGTGGTTCTCCTTCTACCTATGTCTCTATTTCTCTGTCTCTCATGAATAAACAAAATCTTTAAAAAAATAAAAAATAAAGCTGTTATTTAACACCACAAAGAAGCCCGTGTGTGTGTGTGTGCTGAGCGTGAGTGAGTGAACTGTGGCAGGATACACACTAGGGTGGGAAGCTGATGTGGGGATATGAGGAAGAACTGGGGGAAAGTCCTCTTAAAAAAATGGGGGGGGGGGCACCTGGGTGGTACAGTTGGTTGAATGTCTGACTCTTGGTTTTGGCTTGGGTCATGATCTCAGGTCATGAGAGTGAGCCCCACATCAGGCTCCTTGTTCAGCATAGTCTGCTTGGAACTCTTCCTCTCTGCCCCTTCCCCCCAAAATAAATGAAATAAATCTTTAAAAAGATGTGGACACACAAATGTATATGAATAAACCACCACCGATTGTGCTCTTACTAAGCACCCAGGTGCCCTCTTCGAAGCAATAAGCCAGTAATTCTCACTACATCTCACCCCCAGAAGGTAAACACTAGTATCACCCCCAGCTTGCAGAGCAGGACACTGGCGCAGTGGGATGATGTTTTAGAAGTGGCACAGCCCTGTTCAAATCTAGGTCTATCTGCCTTTTTGGGCCCAATACTTCCTGTTCTCACTCTTATTCTCCTTGAGAAGAAACCGAGGCTCCAAGTGAAAAGACTTATTCATGGTCATGTAACAGCTCGTGGCAAAAACATTCTAGACTTACACTTCGCCATACCACTTCCCAAATGCTAACTGAAGGCTGCAGGTTTTATGTTTATTGAGCATTTATCATGTTAGCTACTGAGCCAAGTACCCTTCCTACAGAAATATTTAATCCTCACAACTGTTCTATGAGGGGTATTTTTATGACGCACAGTTTGCAGACAAGGACACTGAGGCCGAGAGAGGAAATAACACTTGCTGTTCCCTCTGGCTGAAACACTCAGACCCTGGCTTCCTCCTTCATTGTATTTAGGTCTGTTCATCACGGTCTCTTCCTATGGAACCCCTAGCGTTACCGTCTAGGACAACACCTCCTTCCCAGCACTCCACACTCTCACCTGCCTTTACTATTCTTATGACACATTGTTTGTGTGCTTGCTGTTGGTTTCCCTACCTATGGCATAAGCTCTCTTAAGTATAGGAGTCCTCTTTCAGTCATTGCTGTGTCTCTGGAGCCTAAAAAAAGTACTGGGCATGGTACTTTATTTTTTTCTTTTGGGGCATGATACTTTATATCGTAACTGCAAAACCTGATTAATAAGAGCTTCCTGGTGCCAGATGCTGTACTTCTAATGACTGTATTACACATCACATGTATTAAGTCACTGAATCTCTGCAATCACCAGAATTACTGCCATTGAATGGAAGAGATAAAGTTACTTGTTGAAGGTTTCATGGCTGCTAAGAGGCAGAGTCGAGACACAAACCCAGGAAGCCTGGCTCCCAAGTACATGCCCATCACTACTGTACTGCACAGCTGGAAGGACAACAAGACACCATTGCACTTTGAGGTCTGAATATGCTTATGCCCCAGGACTCTGAAAACCTTGTATTTGGGTTCCTCACACTGGAACTGTGTCTGCATTTCCAAGACAGAACACCTTCCAGGACCCAGGTGCTTACCTGTCGAAGGCCTTCACACGGCCCAGGAGCTTCTTGTTGTTGCGGCAGTTGATAAGCACCTGGGTGTTGTTCTTGACTGACTGTGTGAGCACAGAGAGCGGACCCGTGTTAAACTCTTCCTCCTCCCGCTTCTGTAGCTCCTCTGGGGTCATCTCACTCTTGGGTTTGTTGAGGAGGCTCCTGAGGGGGAAGCATGGAACCCGTAGGTGAGAGGCCCAGAGCTAGAGCGTGGGTGGTCACATGATGTCTCCCCAACCCACCCACCCCCCTGCTCAGTCCCTCTTGCATGGCATCACCAGCTGGATGCTGAATAGACATTTCCAACCGTATACATCCTCAGTTGAGCTCCAGATCTCCCAATCACTCAAACCTACTCTTTCCACAGCCTTCCTCATCTCCATCATTCTAGTTCCTTGAGCAGAAACCCTGATATCAACTTGACTCTTCTCTCTCACATCCTACATTCAATGTCAGCAAATTCTGTCATCTGCCTCTAAAATATACCCAGAATCTGTTTCTTACCATGGCCTAAACCTCTATCATCTCTCTCCTGAGAGCCTTACTTGTCTCCCTACCTCAGCCCATGCCGCTGACCGTCTGTTCTCCACAGCAGTCCCAGAGGTTGTATCAAAATCTAAGTCATATCATTTCACGCTTCGAAACCCTCCCATGGCTCCCATCTCTGTGTAAAAAGTAAAACCCAAAGTTTTTACAATGCCTGGCATCTTCCCATCCTTCTCTGTTCCAGCCAGTGGCCTTGAAGGTGGTCCTTTAAGATATTAGGCAAGGGGCGCCTGGGTAGCTCAATGGCTGAGCATCTGCTTTCGGCTCAGATCCTGACCCAGGGGGAATCCCTGGGTGGCTCAGCGGTTTAGCGTCTGCCTTTGGCCCAGGGCGCGATCCTGGAGTCCCGGGATCAAGTCCCACATCGGGCTCCCTGCATGGAGCCTGCTTCTCCCTCTGCCTGAGTCTCTGCCTCTCTCTCCCCCTATGTCTATCATGAATAAATAAATAAAATCTTAAAAAAAAAAAAAAAAAAAAAAAAAAAGATCCTGACCCAGGGATGCTGGGATCGAGTCCCACATCGGGCTCCCTGTGGGGATACTGCTTCTCTGTGTCTCTCACAAGTAAATAAAATCTTTAAAAAATATATAAGATATTAGACAGACTTTCACCTTGGGCATCTCCCTTCGTTTTCCCTCTGCCTGGATACCTCCCCAGGTATCTTTGTGGTTCTCAGGTTCTTCAGGTCTCTGCTCAACTGTTGCCTTCTCAATGTGTCCTGCACTGGTTATTGAGTTACTTTCTCTCAAAACTAGTACTCCCCATTGTTTGGATCCTGCTCTTTTGCTTCTTTACTCACTTAGCTCTGATCACCTAACACACGCCATACACTTTACATTTTTATCACCGGTGTGTTCATTGTCTGCCTTTTCCCACACCCATAAGCTGCAGCAGGGCATTTTTCTTGCGGGATGGGGGTCGCAGTCACTGATGTATCTCACGTAGTTAAAGCAGTGCCTAATACATGAGTGCTCAATAAATAATTGCTGAATGAATACCAAATCAGGAAAATCATTAAGGCGATTCGTGAGCCGAAAAAGTCGCGAATGAGGTGAACTTCTCCAGCTCAAATTGTCCGGGTAAGTCCCGTACCTCAAACCGTTATTTCTAAAACTCCGCACTCCCGTTTCCCAGGTTCTTTGCTTCCCCTTAAAATCCATTTCAGCGAGACTCATTATCGGGGAAATCCCGGCTCATTAACTGATCAAGTGCCTTCCCTCGAACTCAGGACCCGTAAAAGGCCCCATGCCCATCCTCAAACTCGTCAGAACGGTGCGTACTTTACCCCTAAAACCTCTGCCTCCGATCCCGCCTCGCCCACCACCGGCAAACGGCCACATCTACGCCCTCGACCCCACTCCCGCCGGGCCTCACATGGTGGTAGCGGCTGCGCTCGCAGATCAGCTCCGTCTTCCCCGCGTTGCTCCTGCCTCTGAAGAGAGGGCTACAGGCGGGACTTCCGTTTCCTGTGGCCGACTTCCGTCGGCGCCTGCGCAATCCCAACCTGCACGGTGTGGGCGAGGCCTGTTGCCTTGGCAATCCGCGCCGGCCCCGCGCAGACGTGGGGTAGAAGCACTGCGTAGTAGCTCAGGGTCTTTCAGGACCATATGGAGAGAAGACAATGGAGAGAAGAATAAAGCGGGTCCGACTCAAATCGTTTCGTTGTAGAGCGGCACAAGCTGAAGAAGGGACAGGACACGGCATTCCAAAAGCCCGCCGGCTCCGCCCTCGGGGGCGCGGCCTCCGTGTAGCCAATCGGCTCCTCGCTTCTGGGACGGGCACCGCCCCTTTTCCATTGGTGTCGGTTCGTTTACGTGTCTATTGATCTTTCCGACTTCGAGTAACCAATCCTTTGCCTTCCTACGGGAGGGGCGGAGACCTGCTCCTTGGTCCAACGTTTTTCAGGATCAAACATTGCTCATTGGCTTCCGTTCCTCCGTTGAGGCGGAGCCTCTCCCTTTCGCACTACCCTTTTGGGTTGTGCAACCCTCAGGGGAACCAACCCCAAAGCCCCAGGGAGACAGGAAGGCGTGTTCTCAGAGTGAGGGTCGCCATTGGTTTCACTGACCGAGGGTGGGTGGGATGGTGCAGCCGCTCTTCGTGTTTATTGGTTCGGTGATTCCATGGGGTGGGATTTGGCTGGGCCTAAACTATCCGCGGTCCGGGACCGGTTTCGGGGCGAAGCTGCCATGCCTTCCGGGGGCCGCGGGCGGTCCCGGCTACGGCTCGGGGAACGTGGCCTCTTGGAGCCGCCCTCCCCGCCCAAGCGCCGCCTGCTCCCGCGGGCGCACTTCTTGCCTCTGCTTCTGCTGGCCCTGGCCCTGGCTTCGGCGACCTACACCATCTGGAGCGGCTGGCACCACCAGACTGAGGAGCTGCCGCGGGGCCGGGAGCTGCGGGTGAGGCCCGGCAGGGGCACGGGCACCGCGGGAGCCCTCATTCCCCGCCTCCCCTTCCCTGAGGTCTCAGGTTGACGTGGCTGTGTCGTCTGGCCCAAGCTGCAGGTGCTGCGGTCTCCGTCGATAGAGCGCATGCCCGTTGCTAACGAACTGAGGCTTTGGGCTTGTTCTGTAATAAGTGGTTCTACCTAAGAGGGAGAGTCTGCAGTAGTAACACTGGGAGTTCTGGGTTCCAATCTGAAAGTCAGCTATTTGGAAGAGTCCCTTCCTCTCTCTCGGCCTCGATTTCCCTATCAGGATTGAGGTGGGCTGGACCTGGTGGGTTTAGAGGGACTTTCCTTAGCCTAGGATTTCTTCTGGAAACCTCCGATGCTGGAGGTTCGAATTAGGAAGAAGAACCGGGGCTTCTTAGGTGCGATGGCGTCCGGGTTAGGGTTGGAATGGGGGTTGCCCTCACGTTCGGTTCTTCTCTTCCCTCTCCTTGCTCCCTCCTCCTAAGGGCCGCTTGATCGGAAGCCTCTCCGAAGCCCGGCTGCGGCGGGTGGTGGGGCAACTGGACCCACACCGTCTCTGGAACACTTATCTGCGCCCCCTGCTGGTTGTGCGGACCCCGGGCAGCCCCGGCAATCTCCAAGTCAGAAAGGTAAAGGGCTCCACCTCCCACCTCTGACCCAGCAGCCTGCCAGGGTATTGGAACTAGGCATTCTTTTTTTTTTTTTTTTTTTTTTTTTAAGATTGTATTTGTTTTCTCATGAGAGACACAGAGACATGGGCAGAGGGAGAAGCAGGCTCCCTGCGGGGAATCCGATGCTGGGGCTCGATCCTCGGACCCCAGGATCACGACCTGAGCCAAAGGCAGAGGCTCAACCACTGAGCCACACAGGTGGGAATAGGCATTCTGCCCCAAATCCCCCAAGCAGCTAAGACCCCCAGCTGAGGCTCTGACTGGAGCTAATCGGAATCTAGAATCCCACCTTGGTAACCACAACTGTATTGCCCTCTGTACGGCCCCCAAAAGCTGAGTGTGTGCTAGGCAACAGCTCTGTGGGGTGAGTACCAATGTAATCCTCACTCTGCATATGGAAACTGAGGAGCAGAGCAGTTAGGCATTTTACCCAAATCCCACAGCTAATAAATGGTATACCTAGGGTTTCAACCCAAACTTCAGGTTGATTCCAGAGCTGGCACAAGAACATCTCTATATTGCCTCCCAGAAAGCATCCAGTCATTTGAATACTTACCCTCTGAGTTCAAATCCCACATCAGCCACTTGGAGTGTGACCTTGGACTAGTTTCTTAACCTTCTGTGCCTTAGTTTCCTTATCTGTGAAATGGAGCCATTGACTGTCCTCATTCCTATAGGGCTCCTAGAACAGGGCTTTGGCACACAGTTAGTGATTTGAAGATTATCTTGGCATCGAGCTGCAGAGTCACGGCACACCTGGCATTCTGTAGGGTCTCAGCAAAAGCATGTCAAGGGAATGACTGAAACCAAAGTGAGGATTATGAGTCAGCCCAACTGCTGTGCATGGCTCAGGTCACATGGCCCTTTTCCTGACCTCCTCCCCAGTCCCCACCCATCCTCCCACCTCTCTCCTGCCACTAGTTCCTGGAGGCTACACTACGGACCTTGACAGCAGGCTGGCATGTGGAACTGGACCCCTTCACAGCCTTGACACCCCTGGGGCCACTGGACTTTGGCAATGTGGTGGCCACGCTGGACCCAGGGGCTGCCCGTCACCTCACCCTTGCCTGCCATTATGACTCCAAGCTCTTCGCATCTGAGTCGGTTCCCTTTGTGGGGGCAACAGATTCGGCTGTACCTTGCGCCCTGCTGCTGGAGCTGGCTCAGGCCCTCGACAGGGAGTTGAGTAGGGCCAAGGAGCAGGTGAGGAATGAGGGAAGGTGTGGGGGGCTGGGGCTGACTCTACCCTAGTCCAAGCCCCCATCCTTCCCTGCCTGGACATGTCTTCCTACCTCTTTTCCACACACGTAGTCACAGGGACTTTTCATCCCCTGAATGTCCAATCCCAGCTTTCCTCTGCCCAATACCCTCCCATGGTTCCCACCTCATTGCAGGCATAAACCTTATGCCTTCTAGTAGCCCTCATGGGGCCATGTAGAACCTTTGCGTTCATCACTCACAAGGGTTACTCCCACCTGAGAGCATTTGTACCTGCTGTTTGCTCTGGCTAGAATGTTCTTTCAACAGATACCTTCCTGGCTAGAAATGTCACCTTTCATTCAAATGTCCTCTCTGATGTCACCCCCTCAGAGATGGTTTCCTATCCACCCTGAAAGAGCTCCCTGTCACTGTCCCAAGCATTGTGGTGTTTTATGTTGTTGCATTTGTCTATCTTCCCAATAGGCAGGGTTTTTGCTGCTTTTGTCTTCTGCTGTATTCCCTGGGCCCAGAGGATTACCTGGCATAAGTTAGGATGTCAAGAGAAATGTGTGGAATGTATAAATGAAAGAAAACACAAATCTCCTCCTCCTGCTCAGGCCCCTTCCATGGCTCAAACCCCCTCTAACAAAGCCCAAGCTCCCTGGCACTTGCTCATCCCTCAGGCCTTTTCACAAAGCTCTCCGATCTGGCACCGGCACTTGGCCATGTTGCTTCTTGCCTGGGAACACCTTTCCCTCTGCCCCATTTCACCAGGCCAGCTCCCACTCACCTCCATACAGACATCCCTTCCCAGCTGACTCAACATGCTCCCCAACTCCCTTCCTATGCTTTTTTAGAACCCCATAGTTCTTTTAAGTTTTATTTCTTCATGAGAGACGGAGAGAGAGGCAAAGACATAGGCAGAGGGAGAAGCAGGCTTCCTGCAGGGAGAGCCTGATGCAGGACTCGTTCCCGACCTGAGCCAAAGGCAGATGCTCAACCACTGAGCCACCCAGGTGCCCCTAGAATCCCATAATTCTTGGAAGCATTCGTCCCATGTGCATTTCACTGTATGAGGATTCGTTGTGAGTCTGTCTCTTCTGCTAAATGAGCCTAAGGAGTAACAATAATAATAGGGCTGACTCTTTTTGGTTACTCTATGTCAGGCACTATTCTAGGACCTGGATTCGCATCCTACTGTATGATTAGAATTGTTATTAACCCCATTTTGTCATCTGACACTTTGAGATGTTAGGAACTTACCCAAAACTACTCAGCTATAAAGTGGCCGAGCCAGATTTGAACCCCAGTGGTCTGGTTCAGAGTCTACACTTCTGGCCACCATGTTCTACGAGTGAGGACACCTAGTTTGCCCTATTCAGTGGTGCAAGTGGGCAGGAAGGTGGACTGGTCAAGGCTGAGGCCTGGAACCAAGCTGGCCCTGACCACCAGCTCCCACAGGAAGCCCCGGTGACTCTGCAGCTGCTCTTTTTGGATGGTGAAGAAGCACTGAAGGAGTGGGGACCCACAGACTCCCTCTATGGCTCCCGGCACCTGGCCCAGCTCATGGAGTCTGCACCCCACAGCCCGGGCCCCACCAGGATCCAGGCTATCGTAAGACCAGGGCCCCGTTGGGTTCCGGTGAGGGAGTGAGTGGGCGATGCAAGGTTGCAACACCCCACCTGGACTCTCTCTCCCTAGGAGCTCTTCATGCTCCTTGATCTCCTGGGTGCCCCGAATCCAAACTTCTACAGTCACTTCCCTCATACAGCCCGCTGGTTCCATCGGCTGAGGAGCATCGGTAAGGGGGAAGGTGGAGGGGGGCACCTGCTTTCTGAGGGGTCATCCAGACTGCCCTCTACCTCCTGACTCTCTCCCCAAGGCACTAGGGCAGAAACACAAAGATCCCATGGCAATCAGGTGTCGTGATTACACACAGGCTCTGGGGTCCAGTAGCCCTGGGTTTGAATTCTGGCTCCACCTCTTACCGGCATGTGAACCTGGGCAAGTGGCTTCATTCATCTCTGAGCCTCCGTTTCCAATCTGTAAAATGGGCATGATAGTAACAATAATAGAGGTATCTCCCTCCTAGCCTCAGAGAGAATAGAGGAAACTGGGAATACAGCCTGTAGTAGGGCTAGCTAACTACATCCTTTTGGGGGACTATCAGTGCTTTACCCCAAGCCTCCTGCCAGGCCCTGATCTGTGAGCAGGGGAACGTTTGACCTTGAGGTGCTGACCTTTGCTCTCTAATCCCCACCACCTGCAGAGAAGCGCCTTCACCGCATGAACCTGCTGCAGTCTCATCCCCAGGAAGTGATGTACTTCCAGCCCGGGGAGCCCCCTGGTTCTGTGGAAGATGACCACATCCCCTTCCTCCGCCGAGGTACTTGCTTTGGGGGGGTGGGGTAAAAGGTAGGTGGGGGGCATCCAAGGGAAGGACAGGTAGGACCTGGCCCTGACCGCTTCCCAGGGTTGGGGACTAGTGGTAAGTGCCTAAACTTTTCTTTGCCTTATCTTTCTCATCTGTAAAATGGGGATGCTAATAGCTCCTATCTCAGAGTTGTTGAGGGGATCGAATGAGCTCATATACTTAAAGACGTTACTTGCACGGTACCCGGCACACAGTAAGCATTCAAAGAATGTTAGCTACTACTGTCAGTGCCTCCATGAACCCAGATTCCAGTACTTGGCTTTTAAGGTCCTGGCAGCCCAGCAGAATCATCTGAGGAGCTTCGAGAAATGCTCAGTTGCATTTCAGGCCTGCTAAACCACACTCTTGGGTCTCTGCGTTATTTTCACAAAACTTCCAGATGATTGTGTTGCACAACCAGGACTGAAGACCTCTGGTAGAGGGGTTCAGAATATAGGTTTTAGAATCAGACAGGGTTGGGTTCTAGTGTCTGCCACTTACCATTGGCAGATTACTCAGGCTCTCTGGTCCTGTCTCCTGTGTGTCTTCTGGAAAACACACCTGTATGTGGATATTCATAATCATGGGGTTGGGAGGATTGAATGAGATTAGGTACATAGAATGCCTTCTCATACAGTACATGTCATAATATAGTAAGTGCTAAAAATTGCTTTTTAAATTTTTACTCTCGGGATGCCTGGGTGGCTCAGCAGTTGAGTGTTTGCCTTTGGCTTGGGGCGTGATCCCGGAGTCCTGAGATCGAGTCCCACATGGGACTTCCTGCATGGGGCCTGCTTCTCCCTCTGCCTATGTCTCTGTCCCTTTCTCTGTGTCTCTCATGAATAGAATCTTTAAAAATAAAAAATAAATTTTATGATTTACTTATTCAACAAATATGCCATTCCTGAGAGTGCCTTCTTTATTGATTCTTTCAGTGATTATTTCCCAATGCAGGTCCTGGGCCAGGTGTCAGCAGTCCAGTGATGGGCCATAATCTGTCTGGGTCCTGTCTAGTGGTGGGACAGACATTTAGTGAATCTTGACACACACAAAGGGAAGTGCTCCAAGGACAGGGAAGCCATCTTAGTGCAGGGATTAGGATCACAGACTTTGGAGATAGGTGGCCTGGGTTCAAATTCTCACTGTGCTGTTTGCTAGAGGCAGGACCTCAGGCAAATCACTCTGCCCGCCTCTGTGCTTTGGTGTCCTCATCTATAAAATAGGGATAAATGTTGGATATATATTTTAAGATTTTTATTTATTTATTCATGAGAGACAGAGAGACAGAGGCAGATTCCCCTCAGAGTGGGGAGTCCGATGTGGGACTTGATCCCAGGATCCCAGAATCCCAGGATCCCAACTTGAGCTGAAGGCAGACGTTTAACTGACTGAGCCACTCAGATGCCCTATATAGGACTATTGTAAAGGATTACTGTATGGGTAAAATTGTGTGTGGAGGTGTGTGTGGCCTTAGATGAAGGCTTGGAATAGAACTATGTATGACAGAAGTGCAAGCTAAGGGTGCCTGGCTGGCTTAGTCAGTAGATCTTGGGGTTGTAAGTTTGAGCTCCACGTGGGGCATAGAAGTTATTTAAAAAAAGAAAAATGTTTTAAAGGTGCAAGCTATAAATAAAGAAGAGAAAAAGAACCTATGATATACTTGGCAATATGATGTCAAAGACCTCTTTCCCTTCTGGCCTTTTGCATAATCCATTAGGTTTTGAGTTTCTACAATTTGTGTGTGAGAACAATAGATATACTGGATATATCTTTTTAAAAAACTAACATGTTGCCCTCACACTCTTAAAATCATCATTCAGGGTTCTTCACATGCCAGGACAGAGTATCTTCAGGGTGGGGCTGAGGCGAGTTTACCCAGGCACAGATCTGACCAAGCTTCCCCTCTCCCCTACAGGGGTCCCTGTGCTCCACCTCATCTCCATGCCCTTCCCCTCCGTCTGGCACACCCCCGATGACTCTGAGGCCAACCTGCACCCACCCACCGTACACAATCTGAGCCGCATCCTCGCCGTGTTCCTGGCCGAATATCTGGGGCTCTAGCCTCCTTGGCTGATTCAGAAGGAGCAGTGCCCAGCCAGGACGCACCAAGGACACTTGGAACCAGTGGAGCTCAGGCCAGGCTGCCTGGGATATGCTGGATAATCCTTTTTTTTTTTTTGGTTCCACTTGTGCAATGATTGGAAGACCCTCTTTCCTTTGGCTCTTTCAAGCTGTCACTCTTCAAAGACACAAAAGAGACGAGACTGCTGTGAGGGTGACAGCCAAAGGAGTAAGAACTTAGACCCTGTCCTGAAGGAAGCTCTTGGTCTGAAGGTTTGCAAGGGGCCAGTGCTGCTGTTTTATAGTTAGCACATCTTGGACTGGCATTTGGGGCAGCACTACTACCCCACCAAATGAATTCTCTGTGGCTTATGGTTTAATGTCCATACAGATTGCTGTGTGGTGTCCACAGGGGATGTGCTGGTAAGCAGGAACAGAGGAGGTAGAAGCCAATAGTTGGGAACTCGAGTCTGTCAGACCCAAGAGCAATAAACCAGTGTTTCTGTGAAACATATTCTACAGAATTAGCATAACTAGGTGGTTCGTGAAAAAGGGGATCAAAGATGCAGGATGAGACATTAAATGAGTTTCTTCATTGCACAATGTGAATTTTCAAGTGTAAGACAATGAATGCAGTGTTGTTTCCCCAAAGTATTTCCCCCACGGAACCCCTTTATTCGGAACTTCATAGAACTAGGGTACCACAAAGGATACTTTGGGAAACACTAGGTTGTGACAGTTTGAGTGTGTTCATAGAAAGAATGAGTAAGATGGATTTATTGCCAACTAGTTCTACCAAACCATCCTTTCCCTTTCAGTTGTGGGCATAGGCGTATGAGATGGTGGATGTCACTGCAACCCCAGTGATGGCTTTGAGGAAGTATTTCCCAACCCAGCTCATGTTCAGACTCACCTGGGGTGCTTATTAAAAAAATGCAGACTCCTAGGTTTCACCCCAGACCTGCTGAATCAGAACTCCAGGGAGGGGCTAGGACTCTCATGAGCACCTGAGGGAGTCTCCTGATCAGTGAAGTTGGGGAGATGATGTCCATAAGGATAGAGTGGCATGTTCCCTGCGACTTAGCAAACCTACTCAAAAGAAAACCATAAAAGGGAGGGCACCTAGGAAGGGAGACCTCTGCTGGGCTCTGTGCCTGCCAGTTTTGTGACTCTGCTGGAGCCCTGGTAGGTTAACAGGGAGACCATGTAGTCTCTGTCCAAGTCCTGAGGTAGGTACAATTTCTGTTCTTTTGCAAAGGAGGTGGGTAGGGCTGAGAATTACGATCCAGTTGTTTACAGCACCCACATGCTCACACAAACCTGGGCTCCTGATACCATGTCCCATCTCCCAGAGATCACCTGTGCTAGACCAACAGATGGTTGGCAAAAAGTAGCTCCTCCTGAGGTTTAATTGACTGCAAGCTAGAGTGGGGTTGGGGAGGGGCAGGGGGGTTGGGGGAGGCTAATGACCTCTTTGAGGTGGAGGTGGCATGAGTCCCGAGTTTGTTTATTTTTTTTAAGATTTAAAAAATTTTTTTTATTTATTCATGATAGACATAGAGAGAGAGAGGCAGAGACACAGGCAGAGGGAGAAGCAGGCTCCATGCCAGGAGCCCGATGTGGGACTCGATCCTGGGACTCCAGGATGAAGTCCTGGGCCAAAGGCAGGTGCCAAACCACTGAGCCACTCAGGGATCCCCGAGTCCCAAGTTTAGAACTAGAAATTGACAGACATCAACAGCCAGGGTGGCAAGGCTCTCAAACCACAGGGATGGTTCCTGTTTGTTTTTGTGTGGCAGGTGTAGTGCCAGACATGTGAAAGTACCCTCTCTCCCCTGAGCCTCACAGCCACCCTGAAAGTAGGTGAGACCATCACCTCTTGTGTTAAGAGACTGGGAGTCACATGTTGTTATGCCCCAGGCTTTCAGTGCATTCTTGCAAGACCTCCCGGTTGAGTACTGCACACTAGGCACCGGGGAAGGGGGCCTGATGCACTTTTCCCCCTTGAATGTGGGGCAGGGATTGTTAGACCCATTCCATAGATGAGGCTGTTGGTGCTTGGCAGGGTGTTTTCCCCAACTTCCATCCATCCCCCAAACTTCGCACTCCAAAGAGGCCACTAGGTTTACCTGATAAACACAAAGGCTGAGCACACTCTAGGTGCCAGCATCTCACAAATCAATCTTAAAAGACTGTCGGTATTCTCATTTTTCACTAAAAGATAGCTTCAGAGCAATTAATGGCTGTAGATCACATGGCTGGACACTTTCACTGCCAACGTGTCTAGGTGCACTTTTTAAAAAAATTCATTCTACTTATAACTCATTGGGTTTATCGGTGTCATTCAGCAGTCTGAAATTCACAACCATCCTGTCTTGAAATATTATCTTTGCACCATTGTCTTTTCTGATTCTAGAAGGGCAACTGAATGTGTTAGTCTCACTCTATCCTTTGTAACATTCTTTCAGTTTTTTTTTTTGTTTTTTTTTGTTTGTTTGTTTTGTTTTATTTATTTATGATAGTCACACAGAGAGAGAGAGAGAGAGAGAGAGAGAGAGGCAGAGACATAGGCAGAAGGAGAAGCAGGCTCCATGCACCGGGAGCCCGACGTGGGATTCGATCCCGGGTCTCCAGGATCGCGCCCTGGGCCAAAGGCAGGCGCCAAACCGCTGCGCCACCCAGGGATCCCTTCTTTTTGTTTTGGTTTGTTTCTGCCTCTGCTACTTTTTGGACCTAGCTCTAGAGCTAGGTCCAAAAAGCTAGATTTTCAATAAATCTTTTTTTCACTTGTGTCTTATTTACTATTGAGGCCAAGCACTGAATTTTTACTTTAGGTTATTGTGTCTGTGGCTTTTTTCCTTTTCCATCTGCTAGGCCATTATCTAGTTCTGGGTTGCCTGCAGAGATTTCCAAGCTCTTGTACACATTTGCCCTGCTAGCCAAAAGCAGAGCAATCCAGTGGTGCCTGGGTGGTTCAGTCAGCTAAGTGTCTGCCTTCAGCTCAGGTCATGATCCCAGGGTTCTGGGATCGAGCCCCACGTCAGGCTCCCTGCTCAGTGGGGAGTTTGCTTCTTCCTCTTTGCCCCTCTTCCCTGCTCATGCTCTCAACTAAATAAAATCTTTAAAAAATAAAAAAAGAAAGAAAGAAAAAAAGAAAAGAAAAGAAAAAAAAGAAAAGAAAAGAAAAGAAAAGAAAAGCAGAGCAACCCTGTGGAATCTTTCATAAACTGTAAGCACAGAGTATTCTCTGATTTCCAAAAGTTTGTGTCACGCCACTGCACTTTCACAAAAGACCTACCTTAGTACATGTTCTAAGGGAGTGATCTAAAGAGGATTTTCACTTTTATGAAAAAAGCTATTTCCGTATTAAGGTAGGTCTTCTATAAGAGAAAAGTGGTGTAATTTGAGTTTCTGGAAAATTGGGGAAACCCATATTCTAATCTGTGACTGATAGGTTCACCATTCGAAGTCCCTGAGTCGTCTTTCGTTCTGTTGTCTCTGCTGATTCTTGCTTGTGCTGCTTTATTTCCATACATGTTTGATCACTTAACCATACTCATTGTCTGAAAAATCATTTGTGGGGCTTCTAGAAGACAGTTCCTTAACCTGGAGGATTTGTTTGTGTTTGCCAGACAGCCGAGCTTAGAAGTACCCCGGAACACACGGACGATGCCACAAACCTGAGCCTAGGGTCAGCCTGTGTCCACACATTCTCAGGGTCCACTTTCTCCCTCCTTTGGTCTTGCGTCCTCCTCGCAGTTTAGAACATCTTCTCTGCAGTCTTCTGGGTCATAATCCTCACCTGAGCTTGTAGTCTGGTGGGATCCCAGCTCCTATTAGATTTCCCACCTTGGGGGAATCCGCCACCTTGGCCTTGACTTCCCCCTGCTTGTTCCATTAAGACTACCAATAGGAAACCCAGGTCTGTTGGCCCAAGCAAATGCCCTCAGAGCAAAAGTGGCTTCAGGGACCCACATAACTTTCCCTTACATTTTTGGCATGGTGCATCCTTTAACTGTATTATATTGATTAGCTGATGGTTTTGATTTTTTGACTACCTCTTTTCAGCAGGAGAGTCTAAATAATCTGGCCCCTCCAGAGAAAACTGAAGTCCCACAAAGCCAAGCCAAGACTCAAACCCAGGTCTCTTGATTCTAAAATCTAAGTATTAAAGTAACTACTATGAAACATCCTAGTCTCTCTGGTCATTTTTATTTCCTGATAAGAATGTCAGAGACTGTTGGGGCGCCTAGGTGGCTCAGTGGTTGAGTGCCTGCTTCAGGTCCTGGGATCGAGTCCTGCATCAGGCTGCCTGTGGGAGTTGTCTGTGTCTCTGCCTCTCTTTGTGTCTCTCATGAATAAATAAATAAAATCTTTTTAAAAAAAAAAAAAAAAAAAAAAAAGGATGTCAGAGACTGTTGGGGTGCCTGGATGGCCCAGATGGTTAGCATCCCAGTTTCGATTTTGGCTCAGGTCATGGGATCGAGCCCTGTGTCCAGCTCCTACACTGAATGTGGAGCCTGCTTGGGATTCTCTCTTCTTCTCTCGAAACAAAAAACAAAAAACAAAAACAAAAACCATACTGTTAATATCTCTCAATATCCATCCTTCCCTCTTCCTTTATATTTGAATTTTTAAAATCACTCAATTCCCCTTTTTACTTAGTAAATAATTAAGTGACTTTTTGAAGCTTTGATTATATGGATCTTTAGTAAAAGGGGTGTTTTTTTTTTTTTTTTTTTTTTGCATAATGTACCCAGCTGAAAAACTGCATGTCCCCAGTCTCCCTCACAGCCCTTCCATATGGCTGAAGTTTGGATCAGTGAGATATACATATAGGTATAATATAGTACTTCTGCGAGGAAGGAGCCTTTTCTTCCTGCAAATTGGTGATGGTTGGAGTTCTAGCGGGGCCACAGCCAAAGGACAGTGAGCTGGAAGCAGCCTGGGTTTCTGACAATTTCAGGGCCACCAGAGCTGCCCACTCTGGATTTCTAAAGAAATGAAAACTATCTTGCTTAAGCTACTACTATTTTGAGATTTTGAATCCAAACCGACACAGATGAAGAGTCAAAAATAATCTCAAGCTAAGGGACTTGGCTAAGGATCCTTCTCCCAATCTTTTCCAGCTCACCATGCAGTAATCCTTGGCTCCCTTCTCTCCCCAAACCCCTCCCTGAACAACACACAAACCAGTCTGGGCCCAGCCTTATAAATATCGATTTTATAGAAAGGACCAATTCAAAACTGGTCAGATGCCACACACCAGAAGCTTCCAGAACCACAAAGATGAAAAAACAAAAAACAAAAACAAAAAACCCCAAACAGAACAAACGAAAATACCCCAGACCAAACTGCCTGAAAATCAAGGTCTCCGTTGACCAAAGGATTCTGAAGAAACATGTATGGCTGAGGCTGGAGAGACCCCCACACCTGAATGAGTACCCAGAGTGGAAGTAAAAACAATCCAGAGATGCAAACTCACAGTCCCTGCCCACCGGCCCCCCACGCTGTCAAGAGCGAGGCAAAGGGCTTCACAGCTTTTTGGGGGAGGGAAGAAGCGATGATAATAGCTTCAGTGATGGGGGAGGGGAATCTATACTTCAATTTTTTTTTCCCCTTCTCTTCCCCTCTGGGGGAAGTGAAGAAACTGGTAGCTTTAGGTTAAGGAGAAAACAGTGATTTTTATTGTTTTAACGGAGCCAATGTCTAGAAATGGCAGGCTGCCATGAAAAGGGCCGCCACATCTGATCTGTGATCCCGTGGGACCCAATTCCTAAAGAGGAGGTGAGCCCGGGTGTGGTGGGTCAGGAAAGGTGCCAACCTTGCATGCTGCAGCCTCTTGAGGGAGAACATGGCTCCAGAGACAGAGACCTGGGGGAGGGGGCGGGAGGGGGCCAGAATGGGGGAACCCTTGCGGAGTACCAAAATTAGCTGCCTTCTGCTCCCTGCTGGTGGGTCCCTGGGGGTGGAGAGTGGCAGGGAGGGGGTTGGGGCTGAATGGAGGAGAAATTGAGATGCTGATAAAAAACACCCTCCTTGAGGGTCAACGGCCCTGGGTCTGAAGAGTAGAAAATCAATAGGGGTCAGTTGATCAGAGTGCTTTCTCAATCATCCCCCTGAACCCCATCTCAGTTCTGGAGGGGGTGGGGATCAACACTGCCCGGACTGGGGGGCACAGGCTGGTGACCCAGTTCTGGCCCTCAGCTCCCGGGGGAGGGGGGAGGGGTGGGCATGGTGGGCTCTCCCCTCCCCTCCCCCGGCTTCACCTCCCTTCCTCCCTGCCAGCCCGGCCCCCACTGCTGCCAGTGCTGCCACCACCGCCACCACTACTGCCGCCACCTGGCCCATTGCAGGGCAGCACCCAGTTGTTATCGTGCAGACCCAGGCGGCAGCCAGGCGTCTCGCGGTCAGCTCGGCGGCAGCACATCCAGTAGGAACGTCCATAAGGCAGGTCGTGGTGGTAGGGCTTGGGGTGCCAGCGGCAGAGCGACACATCACCCTTCTCGTATCTCTTGCGGCACTGCTTGCAAGGGTCATCGCGATACAGTGGGTCGCGGCTCCAGCGTGAGTCTGTGGCCCGCACACCGAATGCCTCAATGATGCCCTTGAAGTGGTGGCAGGTACACTTGAGGGCTGCCAGGGCCCGCGTGGGCAAGAAGCTAAAGATCTTCACCAGCACGTGCTCGGGCAGCAGCAGCATGTACTGTCGCGGCTCTAGCAGCCGCTGGATCTTGAAGCGAATCTCCAGGAAATCGTGTGACACGTGCCGGTACAGGCGGCACAGAGAGGTGTCTGCTGTCCCCTCGGCATCATCCGGGCCTGGTGCGGTGGCTGGTGAGTCGGCCGGGGGTGGCTCAGGGGGCCCATCTGGACCACGGGACTGGAGGAAGAAAAGCTGGCCAGGTGGGGGCGGCTCCTCGGGGCTGACCGTCAGGCACACCGTCTCCTCTTTGACGTTCTTGGTGCCGTCCTTGCCAAAGAAGATGCATTCATCCACCACACCCGTCACCACCACATCCACATGGAAGCCTGATGCTCCGCAGTCCCGGGCAGGGGGTGGAGGGGGTGCTGGGGGAGTGTCCTCAGGCCTGGCAGGGACTGGTGTCTCCCCCTCGCTGGCTTCATCCGCCCGAGCCAGAAGGAACTCCACATTGCTGGGCAGGGCGTCCCGGGAGGGGCTGATGAGCTGGTACAGGTCGCAGGTGATCTTGTCCTTGGCTCGGGCCCCGGGGCCTGGGCTGCCAGGGTAGGCACAACCGGGCCGGCCCCCACTCCCGTTGGGCAAGCTGCCATCGGGTGCACGGGGCTCTCGGCCATTGGAGATGCGGAAGGCAATGCGTACCTCCCCTGGACCTGGCCCAGGACGCTCCTCTTTGCGGAGGCCTTTGGATGGAGGGCTGTCCCGCTGGGCCTCGAAGTGGGCCACCGCCTCGGCCACACGGCTGCAGTCCCCACCACCAGACCGCCGTTCAGATCCCAGCCCCTTGGCAGGCCCACCCTGCTCAGCTGACACAAAGACCACAGGCGCCGGGGTGCCGGGGCGAGGGTAGTTCTGCAGGGCCAGGGCGGCCCGCTGTTCCACTAGGGCTACCATCTCAGCCACAGAGAGCAGGTCGACGTCCTCACCAGTTGAGGTTGGGGCCCCCTCAGCAGCGGGGGGCCCCTCTGGGCCCCCTGGGTCCGGTGGAGCCTTGGTAGGTTCAAGACAGCGCCTCCTCCGCTTAGCCTTGGAGCTGTCGCTGCCCCAGTGCCCCTTAACCTTCATGGAGCTGGCCCGGCTGCCCCCACCACACTGGTGGGCCACAAAGAAGGCCACCTTCTCCTTTGTATTCCCGGGCTTGATGACGTACCACGTGTCCAGCAGGACTCGGCCCTCATCGCCAGCAGCAGCTGCTGAGAGGAGTGGAGCAGGCTGGGAGGCAGGGGCCTCTGTGGCCAAGGCAGGCGGGGTGTTCTCTGAGTGGGCAGGCCCGTGGTCTGGCTCAGCCCCACTGCCTGGCTCTGGGCAGGCCGATGGCTTGAGGGCTGCAGTAGGTGGGCGCGGCTGGTTCTGCGAGTAGGTGCCAAAGGGCCGGGGGCACCACAGCTGGAAGGGCAGGAGGCTGCTGCGGTCCATTCCGGAGAACGGTGGCAGACAAGCAGGGGTTCACTGCATCGCAGGACCTGGATGGTCAGGGGAGGTTCCACAGGCTACCTGGAGACAGGGAAGAGAAGGTTGGGGAGTTGGGGGACTAGCCTGCCCTCTTCCTACCACCCCAACTTTAACTTCTGAGGAGACAGACCAAATTAGCCCACTAAGAACTCTAATCCTGCCCCACTGCACAGGTGAGCAAATGGAGGGTTTATAGAGGGAATGAGAGCTGGTCTTTAAACACCCAGAACAGGGAGGCCTGGGTGGCACGGCTGGTTGAGCGGCTTGGTTTTGGTTCAGGTCATTATCTCGGGGTCCTGAGCTCAAGCCCCACGTCAGGCTCCTCACTCAGCATAGAGTCTGCTTGAGCTTCTCTCCCCTTCCCTCTACCCCTTCCACGCACGCACTGCCTGCACTCACTGTCTCTCTAAATAAATAAGCAAAATATCTATAAACAAAATAAAATAAACACCCAGAATGTAACTGAAGCTAGCACCTTGCTCCAACCCTGCAGGTCATACTACATGGCCCAACTGCCTCGACTCATGATCCAGAGGCCTCCTGCTGCCATAACCCTGAACTTAAGTGAAAGTACCAACTAACAGTTCCTCCTTCTTCCATTTGCTCACCCAGTAGGCCAGTTCCTGAAAAGACAAGAATTCCCAGCCCTGCCCACAGCTATGGCTACTTGAGCCCACGGAGGAAGGAATGAAGTAGGCTGGACGGAAGAAGAAAATCTGAGGTGAGAGGAGCCAGACAGGCCCTTAAGAAATCAGCTCTTTGGGCTGCCTGGGTGGCTTAGTCGGTTGAGGATCTGACTCTTGGTTTCGCCTCAGGTCGTGATCTCAGGATCGTGGGATCGAACCCCGCGTCGGGCTCCGCACTCAGCACGGAGTCTGCTTGTCCCTCTCCCTCTGCTTCTCTCCCCAGCTCGTGCGCCTTCTCTGGCGCTCTCTAAAATAAATAAATAAATAAAATCTTAAAGAAAGAAAAGAAAAAAGAAATCGGCTCTTTACTTTGTTTGAGTCCCAGGGCTCCCTGAGAATCTCTCAAAGCTGTGTATCCTCACCCAGAAAAATGCACACACTTGATAAGACTGTGTAGGTAATTAATTCCCTTAAGCACAGGCACAGAGCTCTGAGAGAAGAAAGCCTTTTCTAGTCTAGTTTTCTCTTCCAGTTGGACACTGGCAGACTGAGTAGGGAAGGGTTACTTAGCATAAAACCAGGCCCTCAAGGGGCACCTCGTGGCTCAGTGGTTGAATGTCTGCCTTTGGCTCAGATCATGATCCTGGGGTCCTGGAATCGAGTCTTGCATCAGGATCCACGCAGGGAGCCTGCTTTTCCCTCTGCCTATGTCTCTGCCTCTCTCTCTGTGTCTCTCGTGAATAAATAAAATCTTAAAAAAAAAAAAAAGAAAAGAAAAAAATAGCCCCTCAAACTTGGTTTTAGAACGTTTCAATTCAGGGCTCTCTCAACAATGACCATTTTATTTTGCAACGACTTCGTGCATGATCTAATCTGGAGGCAATTCTGCTATTGAGTCTGACATGACCACTTTCCACTGCAGGATCAACAGGTAGCATAATCCTCCATCTCTCTCTGTCTCTCTCTCTCTCTTTTTAAGGTTTTACTTATTAAAATACGGCCCCCTGCCTATCTTTCCAAGTAAAATTTTACTGAAACATGCTCATCTCTTTATGGCCGCTTTCACACTGCAATGGCAGAGTAGTTGCAACAGAGGACATATGGCTTTAAAGAAAAGCCTAAAATAGTCAGTATCAGGTCCTTTATAGTAAAAGTCTGCTGACCCCTGTAGTATGGACTGAGTCCACCTATAGATGGCTAAATTTACCAGCCACCAACACATCTAAATGCCCAGGAACAGGCATGAACACAGCAAAAGCCATTTTCTATAGATACAATCTCTACAACTTGGCTACTCCCTGAAATCCTCCAATCAGTTCCTACCCTCATCTCCAGAATACAAACGCCCTCCCCCAAATATCCAGACCCTTTCAAATCCTAATTTAAACTTCCAAACCTATAAATATCCCCTTAGCACAGAAGGCCCCAATCTCAAGGAAGCCTCACAAATCCCACGTCTACCGACTACTCCAACACACACAGCAATCTCCCAACCTCACACATGCCCCAAAAGACCAGTTTCCTGAAATCCTATACTCCCCTTCAAACACTTTCTAAATCTCCACATTTCCTAATTCATAACAGAAGCCCCCCCACCGCCAACTGAAAAAAAAAAAAAAAAAACCCTCATGAAAACATAAAAGCTCCCTAACACATAAGACTAATTCCAAACCACGTATTTCCCAAAGCCCCAAATACCACCCCCGCAAACACTCCCGAAGAATCCTCACCAATGACACGTGCTTATTGCAAGGCGCATGGCTCAATGGAGCTTATAAGGTACTGTTATAACAATTCCTGCTAATCCTCCCCGGTCCCCAGGAAGCAGGCAGTGTATTAGTCCCAGTGTCCAGATGAGGCACAGAAAGGTTTAACCCCAAATCGCGGGTCAGACAGGTAGGAAGAACTCGAGAAAGGCGAAAGCCCAGGCATTCCGGCTCCAACACGGGCACTCCTGGCTTCTTGACTTTGCTTCTAAGTCTCTCCGGGAGCTCCCCAAATCACACGCCCACCTACCATCCCAAACCACAAAGGAGACCCCTACAATACAACTGAAACTTCCACGTTACAAAACAACCCAAAACCTAAACCCCAAGGGAACCCCAAGAATCCCCCACATCCATGCACAAACACTTCAAGCCCCCAAATACCGCTTAAGTGCAAAGGGAGCCCCTCAGTTTTGTAACCCCCCCACCCCGCCAACCCACTCAGACTACCCTCGAAAGCTAGACACGCCCCCAAAGTACCCCATCCCTGAGCCCCGCCCCCCTGCGGCGGGAGAGGGTGGCCGCACGCAGGCAGGCGCTCGGGAGGGAGAGGGCCCGCCCCCTCGCTCCTTCCCTCCAGACGTCGCGCGGCCAAGCGCGCGACTAGTTTCCCTCCGCCCCTTTGTTGACAGACCCGCGCGTGACGCCCCCAGCCAATGAGCGGCTGCCGTTCGGGGCCGTGCCCATATAAGGAAGGCCTTGGCGAAGGGGCCTAACTTCGAAAGAGGGAGGAGTAGGCGAGAGGTGACGGGGGTGTGGAAAGGGCCGAGTGTAAGAGAGCGTCGAACAATTCCCAACTTCTTGCTAAAACGGAGGAACAAGGCCGGGACAGAGGCCACGGTATTCAAAGGAGAGGTTTATTGCACGACGTTCCCTCTCAACAGGAGCTCTGATTGACAGTTGAGATTTAAAGGGCCAAGCGGCTCGGGGATGGAGATTCGAGGGCGGAAGGAAACCGGGCAGAGAGGTGCGCCCAGGTTTTGGTTGGGAACCCTGAAGAGCGAGATTCCCTGCGGGGGAAACTGGGCAACGGGATCACTTCATCCTTGAAGAACAAATGGCACAACTTTGCGACGACTCCTGCGGCACTGGGTTCGGCCTCCGGGCTTGGCATTCAAGGCTCAGGCTGTGTGGCCAAACGCACCTTTCTGTTCAGCCTTTCCAACCAAGCCCCCCAAATCTGATTCAGACTCAGTACAAGAAAAGAATATTAAATGCCTCAATAATGCTTTCTAAATACTAATTACCTGTTAAAATAATACTTAGGATATACTTTAGTTAAACAAGATACTTAAAATTAACTTCATCTCGGTAAACCTGGGTGGCTGAACGGTTAAGCACATCTGCCTTCGGCTCAACTGCTTTTTTTTTTTTTTTTTGCAGTTGGCGGTGGGGGGGCTTCTGTTACGAATTAGGAAATACGTGTGGATCACTCGATACCAGGATCGAGTCCCACATCGGGCTCCCTGCATGGAGCCTGCTTCTCCCTCTGCCTATGTCTCTGCCTCTCTCTGTGTCTCTCATGAAAAAATAAATAAAATCTTAAGAAAAAATTAACTTCTCTTTCTTTCGGCTTTTTAAAATGTAGCTACTATAAGTTTTTAAGTTACACATACAGCTAGCATGGTATGTCTGTTGAACACTGCTGGTCTAGATCCTTTCAATGCCAGGCCAATTCAAGAGACACCCCAAGGTGGCTCCACCGCAAGCATCAATCCAGGAGTCAGCTGTGCCCCCACCAACCTGCCCCCCCCTTGCCTGCTTCCTATCATCCTGTGCCTGACCGCCAGAGGGTCTTAAAGCACCAACCAGACCCCACCCTATCCTGTTCAAAACCTACCACGACTCTATCCAGTGCCCTTGGGAAAAAAGCCCAGGTACCCAGCAGGTCCAACCTCTTCCCTCCCCACTCCTCCACACCCCCAGTGGACCCAGGTGGGCACCAGATCTGGCAAAGAGAGAAGTTAGAGTACTTGGGCCTTGTCTGATCCTCAGTAGAAGCTATTAGCCTCTCCACTGTAGGAATAAAGAAACTGAAGCAGGACAGGTTGCTCGCACTGAACTGGTATGAGTTGGAGCAGGGATGTGAACCCAAAGAATCTGATTCAGGATCACTGTGCTCTATTATTGCTTTGCTATCTATTCTCTGGCATCCTAGTTCAGCCATTCCATCCTCCAAGAAGCTGATCCACCAGGCTGGGTCAGACTCCACCTCTAGGCTCCTACACTGGCCAACTTGCTTTTTTACTCCAGAGTCACAAAGCTCTCCCCTTCCGTGGTCTTTTTGTTGTTCCCACTAACCGGAATGCTTTCCCCCCAGATATCCATATGGCTCAGTTCTTTATTTCATTTGTGTCTCTGCTCAAATGTAGCTTTAACAGAGAGGGCTTGCCTGAGCTCCCTTCCTGGAAACCTGCCACCCACCCAGAGGAGGGCCTCTGGGTCCCAAATCCTAGCCCTGACCACTTTGAGTTATCACTGTGTAGGGATGGATCAGTCTCCTCTACTGGACAGGGAACCCAGAAGGGCCAGAGTAATCAGGGTCATCAGGTGTCCCCAGCAGCACTGGCCAGCATGGTAATGACTGAATAGAGCAAAGCTCCCTCCCTTGCAGCAACATGTCCTAAAAATGTATGTTTTAAACATAAAGTGTAAACCTTGTTTCACACCCAGGTTCCATCTGTGTCCTAGGTCACTGGGGCACAATTTTCTAATTCCCCCACACTGAGCTCTCTACAAAAAGGCCCTTTACTAGGTCTGCTTTCAGAAAATGCTCCATGAAGATCCATCTATTTGTAAAACATCATGACACAGAAAGCCTGGAAATTTTAAAAATGGAAAAAGACTAGACAAATGTGAATCAAGAGACAAGTAGAAGGGTGACAATATCATTAAAAAGACAAAACAGTAATGGGGGGTGCCCAGCTGGCTCAGCCCTGGACCTCGGGGTTGTGGGTTCAAGCCCTGACTCAAAATAAAATCTTAAAAAAAAAAAAAAAAAAAAAAAGTAACAGGGACGCCTGGGTGGCTCAGCGGTTGAGTGTCTGCCTTTGGCTCAGGGCGTAATCCTGGGGCCTGGGGATCGAGTCCTGCATGGGGCTCCTAGTGAGGAGCCTGCGTCTCCCTCTGCCTATGTCTCTGCCTCTCTCTGTCTCTTGTGAATAAATAAGTAAAATCTTAACAAAAAAAGGAACAGCTGACAAAAGCAAAAAGTAGAAGTAGGCACATAGGTGGTAACGAAACAAACTGAACTGTTACACACAAAAGTTCTCAATATACATGCTAACATGATGGCTTCATATATAAAGCAAAAAAGCAATACGCTTTGTTGGTACACACTTTAGCAAATCCACAATTCTTATGAGAAACTGCAATAGATCTCTCCGTAAGAGATGGGCTGAAGAGATAAAATTGATAAGGAACTGAACCACAAGATCAACACTCTCGGTGGAATGCCCCCAGCCATTCCAGAATCCAGTTTACATCCCTTATCTGACATTCCAAAGCCCTCCTGTGTGCTGGCTCCGAGTTAGTCGCTGAGCATGCAGAGATGACGCTGAGCTCACCAGAAGGAGCTTGTGAGAAAGGGGGGCAGACATCCAAGTAAACCATCATGACCCACATGAATCTATCAAGAGAGAAACTGATCACAATGGCAGTTCACACCCCAGCACTGGGAGCCAGGCTTTGCTCCAGGCATTTTACAAATATTAACTCATTGGATTTTCATTATCATCTCACTATTTTTAACCTCATTTCAAGGACGTGGAGGCACGGAATGGTGAAGCAATTGCCCTCAGACTTGGCTTTGTGGCAGGAGTTCCGGAAGCGCCAGCAGGTTTAGTCACTGAGTAGGACTTTGTCCGGATCATCTCATTGGGTCCTCCAACACTGCAGTGCCCTTCACCTATGGCCATACACACTCACCTTTCTCTTCCCCATTTATTTTTTTCCTTAGCACGTATCAGTATCTAATGTACTAGAAACTTTGTTTATAAAGTTTTTTTTTTTTTAAGATTTTATTTATTTATTCGTGAGAGATAGAGAGAGACAGAGGCAGAGACATAGGCAGAAAGAGAAGCAGGCTCTCTGTGGGGAGCCTGATGCGGGACTTGATCCCCAGACTCAGGATCACACCCCCAGTCGAAGGCAGATGCTCAACCGCTGAGCCACCCAGGAGTCCCTATTTATAAAGTTTATTGTCAGTTTCCCTTCACTAAAAGGAAAGCTCCCCCAGGACCAGTATTCTTGCCTACTTAATTTCACTGCTGGATCCCCAACTCTTAGCACCAAGCTCTTGGCTCCTCTGAGTGAGTTCCCTGGAACAGTAGCCCCTGGGAATGCATTAGGAATGGTGTCTCTCTTGCTGCCCTACACCTGCAGAACATGCACTTTGACAGCTCTCTAGGGTATTCATAGGCACATCTGAGAAGTCATGCCCTAGCACATCAGAGGTGTGCAATGCATGTTTATTTGAACAGACTCCTCTAACACCACCCTACTGTCTGTCTTCACAGGAGCTACTGGGGACCTCTTGGGAAAAGCTGGCTGCTTCCAGCCAAGTCCACGTGTGGAAATCTTGCTCCCAGGATGGAGGCAGGATGGCACCTCCTCCAGGAGTTATTCCAGTGTCCTCCCAAGCTATTCAGGATTCTCTTCCTCCTGAGACTTCCGCTGGCAGCACCTGTCACCGTCATTGCTGAATGACAATGAACTGGGTAAGGGCCTCTCCCCCCTCTAGCCTGTGGGTTTCTGGAAGGCTGGGACCTCTCCTCAAAAGCACAGCTGCTCCAGCCTCCGCACTTGGCTCACTGGCCTAGTTTAGCTCTTTAGGCTCTATCCTTTCCCTGTAGCCAGAGAGACTGCTGCTTCAAACATAAATCGGACCATATCACTCCCCTGCTTAAAACCTTTCTGTGAGAGGTGTAAGTTTGCACAAACAAAAATACCATGTCTGGGAGCCCTTCTCAGGAAACTACCGGAGGATTTGCTTCCCCAAAATGAAGCAGTGAATGAAGAAAAGGAGCTATCAGATCAAAGAAACAGGTCTAGCCTGGAAGGGAGGCAAAAGGAATCCCCAGATAAAGGTGAAAGGAGAGCCTGGGAGGACAGCTTGCAGGAGGTCTAGAGAGAACCTGTTTCCACAAATGCACAGAGAAAAAGGCTAGCAATGAACAAGCTAAGTGTGCACCCCAAGAAGTTAGAAACAAGGGGTGCCTGAGTGGCTCAGTCAGTTGAACTTCTGACTATTTCAGCTCAGATCTCGACCTCAGGGTAGTAGGATGGAACCTGCTTGGGATGCCCTCTCTCCTTCTGCCCCTTCAACTACTGGTGCATGCTCACTCTTTCTCTCAAATAAATAACTAAAATCTTTTAAAAAGAAAAAAGTTGGAAACAATGTCAACTATAGAAGAATAAAGCAAAGAAAGAAAGAAGGGAATACAAAGTGGATGCCTGGCCCCCCTCACTCTGATTCGAGTGAGGCCCGCCCCCTCCTTGGGGTGCCTCTGTCCCAGGGTCAGGGCTGTCAGGGTCAGGTCAGCATAGGGCCGGGCACAGAGCAGGCAGTCAGGGAATGCACTGGTTCACGGTCACAGGGGAATTGGTAGCAGGATACTGGGGCTCTGTTCCTGGTCCTGCTCCTTCCATCTCCCACCCCCTGGACCCTCACCCCCACTCTGTCCATAATCTTGATTCATCCCTCCCTTGGGTTTTTGACCTCAGGGTCTGCTGGCCTCTCTCCCTCTCAAATCTTCCTTTCCAACGGCTCTCCCCAACGGTAGGAATCATCCAATCCTCAGGATCTAGAGATCTGGGATGCAGGCAGAACCCAGGCAGGGCCTGCAGACACCCCACTTTCCCACTTTTGGGGGTGTGACCATAGGTAGGGTGCTTAACCCTTGGTGCCTCAGTTTCCTCCACTGTAAAATGCAGCTAATAACAGTATCCACCCACGGGTTGCCTGATGATTCACAATCAACCCAGCAGAGGGCTCAGTGTCAGCTAGGTACCAAGGAGAGGCTCAATATTCAGGCTCTGGGCTTATTTAAAGTCTTTTTTTTTTTTAAGATTTTTTTTTTTTTGTTTATGATAGTCACAGAGAGAGAGAGAGAGGCAGAGACACAGGCAGAGGGAGAAGCAGGCTCCATGCACCGGGAGCCCGACGTGGGATTCGATCCCGGGACTCCAAGATCGCGCCCTGGGCCAAAGGCAGGTGCCAAACCGCTGCGCCACCCAGGGATCCCATAGGCTCTGGGCTTATTAAGTAAGGCAAGGGGAGACTTAGTACCTAGGAGTTTGGAAATCATTGACTAAACCAAAGATTTCAACCCTCTTTATGTTCTGAACCCTCTTTGTTTTCCTGGTCCTTCACAGTCACCAAAGTATGGTCATTCCTTTGATACTGGTGGGTATTAGGTCTCCAAACTATTAATCAAACAGATATTTACAGAGCAGCTACTGTGTGCCAGGCACTTGCTCTGGGCACTAGGAGTATACGGGGAAAAGGAGACAAAAAATCCTGGGCCTTCGTGGGACTGACATACTAATTGGTGACAGGGACAGTAAAAATTGAGTAAGTTCCAAGGTGGCAAGGGCTGTGGGGAAACAAATATAGCAAGTAAGAGGACTGGAAGTGCAGTTCTGATCTTAATCGAGGGGTCAGGATGGCATCATGGAGCAGGTGATGAGCCAAGCCTTTCAGAAAACTTGTGGTTTTAGGAGTCATATGGCATTACCCAAGCTGCTAGAAATACACCATTAGAAATGGTAAAAATATCATTTTGTATGAGTAAGCTTCGGACAAGCACAGGCTGAAAGCACACTGAAGATTTTCAGAAAAGGCAAAATGACTTGGAAAGCAGACAAATTTCCTAAGACAGACAAATAAAGGAAAGGGGGGGAGGTGTCACATTACCCCAGGAGACCCAGATGTGACATACAGGCTGCAAACTTTCCCCCAGATCAAGAGGCTTTCAGATAATTCACTGAGAGCTGAAGACAAAGTGTTAAAGACCCCTGAAAGTAATGATGCAATGACAAGGAGGCAGAGCTAGCATGAGGGGCTGCAAATGAATCAGTAAGAGGAAACCCAAATCAGAAAAATAAGCACGAATGCCACCAGCGTTGTGACAACAAGGAGCTCCCCAAGGCAGGGTGTCTGTCTGCACAGAGCAGGTGCTCTATCAACACTGTGGAGCACTCAGGGAATGAATGCCCATTTTCTAGAAGAAACTGAGGTCCAGAGAGGTTAAGTGTCTTGCCTAAGTGTGTGTGATGGAGCCAGGATTCAAATCTCAGCGTTCTGGTTCCAAAGCACATGCTCCATAGTTTTTTCTTAAAAGAATAAAAATTAGGGTGCTTGGGTGACTCAGTCAGTTAAGCATCTGCCTTTGACTTAGGTCACAATCCCAGCATTGGGCTGGGCCCCACATTGGGTTCCCTGATCAGCAGAGAGCCTCTCCCTCCGCTGCTCCCCCTGCTTGTGCTCTCTCTCTCCCCATGTCAAATAAATAAAAATCTTTAAAAAAATTTTTTTTAAATAAAAATCATAAAAAGACCTCAGACTTCTTGAGAACTTCATATGTACTACACATTTTATAGATGTTAACCTCATCAACTCTTTACAAGAGCCCCATGTTTGGAATGTGGCCCCATTTTGCACAAGAAAACTTGAGGGCCAGGGTGGGAACACAACTTGGCCAAGGACATACAGCAGCAGAGGTAGGGATTTGAACCCGGGCCTATCTAAGGCCAATACTTTTAACCACAAGCTTTCCTATCAGTGCCAGAGAACTTTAGTGATAAACTCAGGAAGCCTCACAACAAATGAACCAAACTGTTTCAAGATGAATTACAAAGTTGCCAAACTGCCCAGTAAGGCTGGAATAACCAAAATGTTGGAGGGAGAAAATAGAGTTGTCAGAAATATTTCCTATGCACTGAAATACCTGGAGTTGGGCCAGGCTGGGCATCAGCAAGTGAATTATTTATATTTGGCTGGGGATCGGGATGGGGACAGATTGAGTTTCTGAGCACCCCATCGGGGAGTCACCCTTCGACTTGAAGCCCAAGGGTAGAGGGTGAGAAAAAAGACGAGCCAGATATGGGGGTAGCCTGTGGGAGGAAGAAAAGGCAACCTAGCTAATGTATCCCTCACTGGTCTCTGTCTCCTATGTTCTCTCTCAAGTCTGTTTCCCACTCCCTGTTCAAAAAATGACAACACATGTGTATTTGAGCACTTACTCCAAGAACCTTATGTGCTTATTACCTCTCTGGAGCCTCTAACCTTCCTAGGATTACTGATCCCATTTTATAGTTCTCGAAAGGCTGAAAGACTTGCCCAAGGACACACGGCAAATGGATGGCAGGACTAAAATTTGAACTGAAGACCACTTCTCTTCTGGAGTCTCTGCCCTACTCATAACATTGTATTTCAGTATAAGGCGAGGGGAGAAATCAGAGTGGTGAAAGCAGATTCTGAGCCAGTATGCCTCAGTTGGAATCCCGAATCTACCACTTAATGCTGGATGACCTTGGGAAAGTTGCTTAAGCTCTCTGTGCCTCTGCAACCTAACTGCACCTATACCTTTGGGGTGCTGTCAGAATTAAATGAGTTAAGAAAAGAGCCAGGCACTTCCTAAACAGTAAGTGTTAGCTGTAATCTACTGTGGGGAGCCCCTGCATGCTTCTAAGCTGGGGTGTGCCCAGATCAGTGCCAGGTTTTGAGAAAAACGCCTCTGGGGTTGGCCTGATAAGGAGGGAATCCATTAGCACCTGTGACCCAGTCACATTCCTGGGGTGGGGAACTTCCCACCAAGAGCTCCGGAGACTAAAGACTTATTGCCAAGGGAGGGTAACAATCTTAAGGAGCCTCCCCTCTTCTCGGTGGCAAGTTGTTCCAAGTTGTTCCCGCAACACAGATAAGGGCACCAAGTTCCAGAGAGGGGAGACTTGCCCAGGTCACAAAGGAGTGACAGGGTAAGAGATCTGAATGCTGGACTGTCAAAGCACAGAAAGCACTATACTTTCTGAGATCCCACTGAAGAAATGAGAGTGCAAAAAGTCTCTCTATGGCCCCTTCTGTCCAGTTTCTCTGGAGTCTCGGGCTAGTCTAGGCAAACTATCCTTACATCCAGGCGCCTAATGCCATGCTCCCCACCCCATGCCCAGCACGGCAGCCTAACCAACACAGCACTCTACCATTGATTTCTCTCCCCCGCCACCTCAGCTTGCCCTCCTGCCCCCAATCCGATCAGGAGGCCCTAACCCACCTCATCCTCAGCTGGTCTCTCTCTCGGAGCCTACAGACCCACTTATCCATCTAGCCCTGACCCCCAAGCCTTTCCGCATCCCCTAGGCTACCTGCCTCGAAATTGCTCCTTTCAGGGCCTCTGCCAGGACGCCCAGCCCCTTCTCCAACTCGGGACTCCCTTCCCCAGCTCTGACCTCCCTTACAATCAATCCCAAAGCTCGACTCCCTCCCCACCTCCAAGACCCCTCCCCAGCCCCCATTCTTCTACTACTCCCTCCGGCTCCCATTCCTCCCGAACCCCTCCCCAAAGCGATCTCTCCTCGTCCAGCCCCTTCTTTAGCCCCTGCCTCCTTCTTCTCGCACCTGGTTCGAACCCCCGCCCCAGCTTTCAAGCGCCCCCGGCCCCCGCTCGAAATTCTCACCATCTCCCCGCGCCGCAGCTCTCTCGGCTACGCGGGTTTCCCCCACTCGCTCCTCTCCAGCCTCCCCTTCCGGGTTCCCGCCCCGAAGCCCGCTGGGAATTGGAGTCCGAGCGGCCACGGACTACACCTCCCAGAAGGCAGCATGATCCCGCTTGGAGGTGGGGAAAGGAAGCAAATTGGGCGGGCTGAGGACAGGAACTACTCTAACTCCCCGGAGGCCGAGAGGGCGCTTTGCGGCGCAGGCGCGGGAGAGCGCCCCCGCCAGGCGCACTGGGAGGTGGAGTCCAGCCTCCTCCATTTTGGCCCGGGGCCCTTGGAAAGAAATTGAGCAAACTGCAGAGACATTTGTGAGGGCTGAAGGGTTTGAGAAGGAGCAAGTGTATCGAGTTACTTTTGCACATTAACATAATAATTAATAGTGCCTTGTACTTTCTCCAACGTTTTTCCATCTCCTCCCCCGATTTTCTTACCATCACCTCCACTAATTTTTCACTTGTTCCCGTGAATTAGGAATTAGTCAACATCACAGAAACTCCATGAGGACAGACACTTTTGCATATCTCGTTCAAGCACCCAGAGCAAGTGTTGTGCAATATTTACTGCATACTAACCACCTGCCAGACACCCTGCAGACAAGGCAAGTATTATCCCAAAATTGCAAAAGTTAAGGCAAGAAGAGGTGACGCCTCTTCTCCATGGCAACAGAGCAAGAAGGTGGTTTGAACGTAAGTGTGTTGGACATTAGGGCCTCTACTCTCCACTAGGTCGTTACATCCCTTCCCCTCAAGCTATATTTTCCAGGCCATCCTCACCGGCCGCCGTGAGGAAGAGGTTTCTAAAATAGAGCGTTTGCTGTCAAGGAATGAATATATGTCTCTGTGCGGAGAGCAGCTTCTAAGGGCCAATTCCAATGGCTCTCCTCTTTGAATCTTTTCTCAATTTATTGCTCTTTAACATCACTAGATTCTCAAGATCTGTGAGCCTTCCCGAATGCACCGGAAAGACAGCGGCGAAATTCCCAACTTTAGCACGATCCTTGGCACACAGTAGGCCCTCATTAGATATGCAGCGAAGGAAAATGGTGGAAAGAGGGCCAGAAAGGAGGCTGACTAGATCTCTCTTTCTTCCTGAGAGTTGGCAGTTGGGGAGACCCCGCCTCCTTATTAGGATCCCCGGTCTCTGGCGGGCTGGAGCCAGAGGGGGCGTGGCCAGTCGGGGGCGTGGCCCGCGGAAAAGGCGGGCAGCTGACTGAGCGCTGATTGGCCGGCACTTTGGCGCGCTCCAGCAAAGGCCTTGTCGTGAGGCGCGAGGCCAAGCTCGAGCCGGGCTGGAAGACAGGGCGCTTCCCCAGGCGCGCTTGCGCACGGCCACTTGCACCCTGCCGTTTCCCCTCTCCAGTCTCGCGCCCAGCACACCTTGGCGGGAACTGCTGGGGGCGTGGCCTGGCCTCAGCTGCTCACTTTTGGTCTCCTCCACAGGCCTCGCGCAGAAGCCTCGAGCCAAGGGGATTCGCGCCCACCCCACGCCGGGGTGGGGAACGCCGTGCCCGAGGCCTGCCTGGGGCTCGCGCGCACCACCAGCCTCCCGGGACGCGCGCGAGACGCTATCTGATCAGGCTCCCGAGTGTGGGGCTGGCGTGAAACCAGAAGGGGGGGCCTCACGCCATTTTGCACGTCCTGAGGCGGGTGCTAGAGGCCGAGGAGAACGGGGCGGGGGACGCTCCGCCACCAACCCGCCAGAAGGGAGCCTGGGGTCCCCTCAGGAGCAGCAGTCTGTGGTCGTGGCCTCCCTCGGGGGCTCTCAGGAGGACAGGAAGGCGGGCGAGCCCGGTGCTCAGAGCGAGGCAGGCCAGGGGCAGCAGAGCTGGAGTTCGGGTTTGAGGCTGGGCCTGGGTTTGGGGATCCAGGCTCAAGTCTGAGATAGGGAGGGCTCTGTTTGAACAGTGTGGGGGCTTTAGGGTCACGAGATAGGATCTGGGATCTCCAGCTTTGTATCTAGATATAATTTGGATTAGAATCTGAAGGTGTTGGCTTTTGTGACTGGAAGCTTTCCTGTTGAAATCTGGAGATCGTAATTTTAGGATCTAGAAGTCTTAGTTGTGAGTTCTGGAATATAACTTGGGGGCCTGAGGTCTGATTTGGGAAGTTTGAAGCCTCAGGATAGATTCAAGTTCTAGAATCTCAGTATAGAGTATGAGGTATGAGGTTTAGGGACTTTGAGGATTAAATTTTAGGGCCTGAAGTCCCCATGTTGAGTATGGGGCTTCAATTTTGAGACTCACATGTGAGATTTCAATTTTAGGGTTGGGAGGGACACAATTTGAAGGTCTGAAGTGGCGTTCAGGGGTCTAGAGATCTTTATTTTTGGACCCGAGGTCAATTTGGGAGACTTGTTTGCTCGGGGTGGGGAGGGGGGAGATGGGGGACTTGGGTTTCTTACTTTAGGGTTTGGGTTCTCTATTAAGGTTTGTAGTCTGTGATCTTAATGGGATTGCGATGGGGGTTGTCTTTGGAGATCAAAAGTGGACAGTTTGGAGGTCTAGAGTATCTCAATATTAGAGTTTAGGGTTTTTAGGCTTGGGAGGGCACCTTTTTGGGTTCTAGATCCTCACTTTGGGAGATTAAAGTCATAGTTCTGGTGTCTTAACATCGAAGTCTAGAAATCTCAAACCACGGTTTTCAGGTCTGACGGTCTAATATCTAAATGTTAAGACCAAAGTTCTGAAGTTAAAGTTAGGGAATTTGCTGCTTTTAGTTTTGGGTGCGGATCACGACTTGACCCAGATTTACAATTTGGGATTCATGAATTTCAGTTTAGAGTTTAGGAGTTTGAATTTGGTCTCTGGGCCCATATTCTTAGGAGTTGGGGACTCTTGGGATCTCTGAGAGCTCAAAGGAACCACATGGGGAAAATGAAGGCTGCCCACCTTGTGGCCAATTACTCCTGGAATCCCAGAGGTAACTAATAATTCTTTCTTTTTCCCTCTTTGCAGATGTGGGGCTCCAGCAGAAACTTGTGTTCCCCTGAATGGCCCAGAGCCAGTTCCCTAGGTTCCAGTGACAGGTAAGGGCTCTCCCCTGCCTATCTCCCTTCCAGCTTTGTAAACTCTGGTTGAAAAATAACAATAATGTTTACTGAGCATTTACTGTTTGTTAGACTTTTGCTAAGCCCTTTTGTTTGTCCTTTAATCCTTACAACAACTCCACAAGGAAGTAGGTGTGAATATTACCACCATTTTTAAGATGAGAGAACTCTGGGTAATTGCCAAAGATCATCTCAGAGGCCCTGCAGGCTTTGACATTCTGAGTTTTGTAAATGCCCTGCCTTCCTTTCTTTTATTCATATATTCATTCATCAAGCACCTCCTAAGTGTTAGGAATCTCATAGAAGGGATGTTCACAGCAAATGGAGAGTCTGATCAGATTTCTCCTTCCCTCCCAAGCCTGGATAAAGAAAAGAGAGCCAGAGTTCATCTTATCCTCACTATCTCCCCGAATGACTTACTGTCCATCCATCTCTTCATTCATTTATTAACTTCCAATTTAAGCATCTGCTTTGTTCAGGTTCTCTACATAGGTACTGTGCTCAGAAGGAGCACGATGAAGAAAATGAAGAAGGCCTGTCCCGTGCAGCCCATTCCTCCTGGAATCCCAGAGGTTACCAACAATTGGGAGGGAGTCTTTTCCCCCCTTTCTAGATGTGGGGAGGGGTCACTATATTAATAAAGACTCTTAGTTGCAAGTAACAGAAACCTAGCTAAGACCAGCTTAAGCATAAAAGGAGATTCATCAGGTCATTTGAACTAAAAATTCAGGGGCATCAAGCTTGGCTGGTTCTGGGTGAGGGCTAAATAATGTTGCCAGGAACCTGCCTCTCTTGGCTCTGTTGTTGCCCTGTGTTGGCTTCCTTCTCAAGCAGGCCTTCCCTTTGTGAGGGCAAGATAGCTCCCAGAAGCTCCAGGGCCATATCCTACCAGCCTGAAAACCCCAGCAGAGAGTCTCTTTTAGGAATCCCTTGATTCTGTTTGGCCAAACATGGGTTATGACCCCAATCCTGATCCAATCACTGTGACTCTTCCCAGTTGGACCTTAGTTCTGTGCTGCCTAGTGGAGCGGGAGGCTGGAATCGACCTCTCTGAACCACATGGACCTAGAGTGGGGGAGGGGTGGTTCCAAAGGAAAGTATTACCAGACAAGGGGGATTAACTGTTGGTCAACCAAAAACAATTTTATCAACTATAATTATCCAACACGGTACTTCCACTCCATTTGTCAACTTTCTAGCCACTTCCATTTTAGAAATGAGTGAAAAACCGCCTCAGAGAGGTTAAAACATTTGTCTAAAGTCACACAGCAAGGGGCAGAGCTGGGATTTCACTCTAAGTCTGTCTTATTCAAATGCTAGAGCTTAAAACCAACTATTATGCTGCCTCTTGGGATCGTCCCCCATTATGTCCCACTTTAGGATAGCTTCTTTTTGTTTTGTTTTAAGATTTTTATTTATTTATTCATGAGAGACAGAGAGAGATAGAGAGGCAGAGACACAGGCAGAGGGAGAAGCAGGTTGCATGCAGGGAGCCTGATGCGGGACTCGTCCCAGGACTCCAGGATCATGCCCTGAGCCGAAGGCAGATGCTCGAACTGCTGAGCCACCCAGGTGTCCCTGGGACAGCTCTTATTCTTAAATCTCTGCACACATTAAAGCAAATTAGGGTCTGGGCCTTGGTTTTCCTTTATTTAATATGAGAAATTTGGACTGGCTTTTCCAGCTCCTGTAAAATAAACTAGGGAGGGCTCAGGCTGATTAGCTCAGGGAAGAGGAAACACTAAGTGCTGGTTGTTATTCTAGAAGCTAGGGATTTGGCCAGGGCCACATACAACTTATCATGGGCCCTAAGCAATTTTGCCTTCTTGGGACCCTTCCTCCATTAAAAACATATTTAAAGTTTTAGTTTACAACAACATCAGCATAGATTTTATTTTTTTTAAGACTTTATTTATTCATGAGAGACACACAGAGATAGAGAGGCAGAGACACAGGCAGAGGGAGAAGCAGGCTCCATGCAGGCAGCCCGATGTGGGACTCAATCCCAGGTCTCCGGGATCACACCCTGGGTTGAAGGCAGCGCTAAACTACTGAGCCACCCACGCTGCCCATCAGCATAGATTTTAAAAGAAAATAAAACATTTTTAGGATGCCTGGCTGGCTCCAGCGGTGGAGCACGCGATTCTTGATCTCGGGGCTGTGAGTTCGAGCTCCACATTGGGTATACAGATTACTTAAAAATAAAATCTTTTTTTAAAAGATTTTATTGATTTATTCATGAGAGAGAGGCAGAGACATAGACAGAGGGATAAGCAGACTCCCTGTGCAGACCCCTATGCGGGATTCCACCCCAGGACCCTGGGATCATGCCCTGAGCCAAAGGCAAATGTTCAACCACTGAACCACCCAGGTGCCCCAAAATAAAATCTTTAAAAAAGAAAAAGAGGGATCCCTGGGTGGCTCAGCGGTTTAGCTCCTGTCTTCTGCCCAGGGCAAGACCCTGGAGACCGGGATCGAGTCCCACATCAGGCTCCCTGCATGGAACCTGCTTCTCCCTGGGCCTGTGTCTGTGCCTCCCTCTCTCTGTGTCTTTCATGAATAATAAATAAAATCTTAAAAATAAATAAAGAAAAAAGAAAAAGAAAGAAAGCATTTTTATGAGCTCTTAAAAGTGGCACCAGACAGGTACTGTGCTTACTGTGTCTAAAGGGTAAGTCAATCTATGATATGACAATTAATAAACTAGACAAAAATCCCTGCCCTGTGGTGTTTATAACAGAGAAAGAAGATTTCAGATTTTGATAAATAATACGGGGATGTGACCAAGAATATACTTAGTTTGATCTGTTGGTCATGAAAAGCCCCTCTGAGGAGGTTATATCTAGGCTAAATGCTGAATGGCAAAGAAAAAACCAGCCATACAACAATCAGGGCAAAAGAACATTCCAGGTGGAGGGAATAGGAAAGGCCCTAGGGCAGAAAGAAACTTGGCAGTTTAGAGAAACAGAAAAAGGACCCAAGTGGCTGGAGCTGGCCTGTTCCTTGAAGACCCAGAGGGCAGAGCTGGGATTGGTGAAAATTACAAATCTCATGAGGAAAGAACTTGTCTGAAACCAGAACCATCCAGCAAGGAAAGGGACGGCCTTGGGAGGAAGTACAGCTCCTGGAGGCCTCCTGCTCTAGGAGCACAGCCCAGGTCACACCTACTTAGGACTACTGCCTAGCAGATGCCAAGATTTTGTGATGCCTCGTCACCCTCTTCCTCCCTCGAATTTTTTTCCCCCTGCAACTTCTGTGTTTGCACATAGAAGGCTCTCAATGCTTTGCCAAAACCCCAAGTAAACACCCAAGGACTACTGTACGCAACTCTTTTTCTCAGACACGCTCAGGGAACACCTATCTCTTTAATAAGCCTGGATGCTTTTTCTTCCTTGCTTTCTGTGTCCTCTCGCTGGGGCTTCCAGGGAGTCCTCTAGAACAGAAGGCAAGTGGTGTACAAAAAGTAAATATCAGGGCTATACAGGACTTTAGAGTGCCCCCTACCTCGTTTACCTCCAAAGATAGCACCCCAATGCCCTTGCCTCTGAAAATTATGGTTTCTACCAGGAGGTAACTGGAGACCAGAGATTTGGGTTTGTTTGTTTTTTTCTCTTTCATTCCTTCATTTAGCTGACAAATATGTATAGTCTTCTATATTCGTAGTGGTTTTGAGAGGGGGCACTAATAGTATCATTCCCTGCATAAAGCCCCTTTGTGGTTTCCTGTTGGGCTTCAGATAAAAGCAAAACTTTTCTACTATGAGCCTCTGAGACCCTGCCTCATCTGGCCCCATCTCCTCCAGCCTTGTCTCACCCCACAAGACTCCTTGTTTACTGTATGCCAGACACTGCAGCTCTAGTTCTTTTGAGTTCTCCATGCTTCCTCATGCCACAGGACCTTTGCACAGGTTCCCTCTCTCCGAAATGTGCTTTTTCCCTCTTCACCTATATATCTCCACTCATCTTTCAGAACTAATTCTGGCCAGGTTTACTTCCTGAGGGAAAACGTAGGGCAGCCCGGGTGGCTCAGCAGTTTAGCGCCGCCTTCAGCCCAGGGCGTGATCCTGGAGACCCAGGATCAAGTCCCACATCGGGCTCCCTCTGCCTGTGTCTCTGCCTCGCTCTCTCTCTGTGTCTCTCATGAATAAATAAAATCTTAAAAAAAAAAAAAATAGAGTGGCTCAAAGCCACCTGTTTCAAGCTTCCATAGCACCAAGCAGCACTTCTTTGTCTCCATCAGGGCCAACTTCCTGGGTGTGTGACTCATGCAGTTACAGAGGAGCCTGAGGCTTGGTTTAATGCCCTGTTCTCACCATCTTGAAATTCTTCATTTTTAAAAAGGGGGCCCCACATTTTCATTCATAAGGCTCCCCTCCCCAACAAGTTATATAGCTGGTTCTGGTCCTAATTGGAATTTTATGTTTGTTTGTGTGACAATTTGATTAATGACTTTATCCCTGACGGGACTGTGGGCACTTAGAAGGGGATTTTGGCTTTTATACTTTTATCCCCTCACCTAACAGCATTCCTGGCACTTAGTAGGTGTTCCATGAGTAATTGCTGAATGAATGCATGAGAAAAATTATTTTAGGGTCTGGCAAAGAAGAGGTGCCAGTTTGTGGGTGTGAGTAGGAACTAAACACCGCTGGATAATCAATAGAGTATTTTGGGCGTGGCCAGGCCGCAGGTGACAAAGTGTTATGGACATTCAGAACAGGAGAAGAGGGTGAGGGAGGGGTTTCCTGGGACAGGTGGCAATTGAACAGAGCCCTGAGGGAAGGTGACACAGGGACTGGTGGAGATGGGGATGTCTGGGCATTCCCAAAGGAGTCATGTGAGTAGTGGCAGTGGCCTGTAATTTGGGAGAGAGACTCCAATGTCTTTGTGTCCCCATCTGTCAAGAGAGAGGTAGAGGTGTATGTGGGGAGGTATATTATAAATTATGAATTCAGGGATTAGATCCTGGAAGTTTTGCATTAGCCCAGGAGTCAACTTCTGTCATACCCTTTTTATTTATTTAGCAAATATTCAGTGAGTTCCCACAGTGTGCCAGACCCTGTTCTGGATGCTAGAGATACAGTGGTCCACACCCCCTCCCCAGCTCTCAGAGAAATGTATGAGCATGGGGCTGAGGGCCCTTAGCAGTGGTACCTCATCTGTCCAGTGGAGTCAGAGCCAGTTGATTTGAGAGAACCAAAGAAAGTAAGAGATGAGACCAGTATGGTCAGCAGAGCCAGGTCTGGAGGGGGCATTATAAGCCATGTTGAGTTTACACTTGGTCCTTAATAATAGGATGGTATCGAGAGGTTCAGAGCACTTACTAGGTAACTTGAGTATCAGGCTGTGTGCTGGGCGATTTCACACACACAGTCCTGTTGATAATCCTCTGAGCCTTAAGGAATATCCTCATTCCTATTGCACAGATGAGAAAACCGTGGCCAGATCTGCAGCTTCAGAGATCACCCTGGGTCTAGTAAACAGGCTGGATTGGAGGAGGCCAGGGAGGAGGCTGGGAGAGCTAGGGGGATGTCCACACGTGACCTAGGGCAGGGGCAGGGGCAGGAGAGAAGGGATTGGGAGGGGAATGGGCAAGATTTGATGAGACCTATGATGCCCAGGATTCTGTCTGGGGGCCTGGGGACGGGGAGCCTCTCTGAGATGAGGAACATTAAGGCCGGTGGTTTGGGAATCAGGGGCCAGTTTCTGTTTCAGATGTCCTCACCAAAACCAGCTCTCGGCCCAAACCCGGAGGCAGAGGAAAAACCACACCAGCAAACTGCATGAGCTGGCATTGCTGCTACCTGTAGCCCTGAAGACGGGTATTAAGAAGCTCACCAAGGTACGGGGATTGAAGGAGAGGAGGCGGGAGGGTGAGGGGAGCAGGTCTGCAAATATCAGTACCCAGCTTACCCTCCCTTCTCCGGGGCCCCGATGCAGACCCTCTCAATGACAATGCTGAGATGGGCATGGTCCTGCCCAGAGTGGGCATTTCTGCGGTCCCACCACTAGGAGCCTTCAGGATCCTTTCTTGCAAAGGATGCAGGGACAAGTGGGAGAGGGAAGATCTGCAAACCATGGGGTAAGGGCCATCACTCTGGGAGTCAAACAGCCCTGGGTTCGAGCCCGATGGCCCGAAACGGCCGGACTCTGGGCAGGGCCCTCAGCCTATCAGCCTCTCAAGCATCACGTTTCTCAGTCAAAACGAAGACAAATCTACTACCCAGAGATATTTTGAGGCCAGAATGACATATGAGCCATGACAGTCCTCAAAGAAATGTCAATTCCCTCACTAGGTCCCTAGTCCTGTGTCCTGGGGGCATCACCTTCACAAGGTAACAAGAGATAAAGCCACTGTATGTCCCCAGTGGCTGCTGGGGAAATGTTATACTGTGCTGAGCTGCCGCCAGTGGGAACACTGTATAAAGGGATTCAGAGATCTTGAAGGCTTGGTGCCGTGTTTTCTTACCATAGTTCCTCTCATTCCGTCACATATTCACTCACTCATCATCATTTCTGGAAAGGCTGTTGGAGGTCAAAAGCTGAATGTTTTGGTTGCAACGAGGGGAGCCAAAGGAACCCGCGACCGGCTCCTCATCCTCCGGGAACTCAGAATGTGGTCAGGACAATTAGGATTCGAACTTAAGAATAACTGACTCCCACCTAGAATGGGCTACCTGCCTTCCGAAAGGCTCAAGAGAGTGGGTGTTTGGGGAACAATGCCAGACCCCCACCCTAACCTCCTTGGTGCCTCGGATCACCACCAGGTTGTGTTGATTCTCCCTCTTACATGTCTCGTGGTGGTCGGCCTGTACCATAGCTTTCTGTAGCTGCTCTAACAAAGTGGCACATACTCAGTGGCTCGAAACAACGCAAATTTGTTCTCGCCCGGTTTGGAGGGCAGAGGCCCCAAATAAGCCACGCAGGTCTAAAGTCAGGGTGTCAGCAGAGTTGGTCCTTCTCTAAGGCTCCCAGGGAGCATCCGTTTCCTTTCCCTTTGCCAACTTCTAGAAGCCGCCTGTGTTCTTTGGCTCACGGCCCCTTCAGAGCCAGCAGCATAACATCTTCCAAGCTGTCTCCTGCTCTTCTTCCACCTCCATCCTCACTTCACCTCTTCTCTGCCTTCGGCCTCCAGCCTCTTGCTTGTCAGGACCCCTGGGACCACACTGGGCCGAGTCGGTTAATCCAGAACAATCTCCCCATCTCAGGATCCTTATTCAGTCACATCTGCTATGTCCCCTTTGTTATATTCGGCAGCATATTCACAGGCCTCTGGGGTCTAGGACATGGATGTGCTCGGGGACAGGCATTAAGCAGACCACCACGGTGCTCAGAAATGCTTGAGGAATTTCTTCCTCTGTCCTCAAACATCTGTGTATGTGGTGTGCATAGGTACTGTAATAAACTCTTGGGGGGGAGGGCAGAGATGACTGGGTCATAGTTCCCGCCCCAAAGGAGTAACAGTCGACTCAGGTGATGGGTGACATTTCATCACTGACCAGATGACTGCACCTCATGAACTTCTCCCCAGGCTTCAGGCTGCTTTCATCACCATCAATCCTCTGATGTCTCAATGATCCCTCTTCCTCTCCACCATCATCCTTTCTTAGGCTCCATCCTGAGACTCCTGTTCCAAATATAACCTGTGTCCTGGTCACTCCCCAGCCTCCCCATGTACCCGTCTGCCTGAAGCACGTCACCACGACCTGTGCCAAGGCTATGCGACATGCTCAGCCTGACGCTCAATGAATGGATTGAACTGTTATGTGTTGCCTTTCCTATGTTTGCGTTTTAGGGTACGGCTTAAGTCTGTGTCATCCTTCCTCGCCATCCTGACTGATGAAGTGGGCTCCTGCCCCATATGGTCCCGGGAGTTCTTCTCCCTCTGACCATCAAAGCCCTCGGCACAATCCTGTGACTGTTTCTTTACCTCTGACCCATCTATTTATTTATTTATTTATTTATTTATTTATTTATTTATTTATTTATTTTTATTTATGATAGTCACACAGAGAGAGAGAGAGAGAGAGGCAAAGACACAGGCAGAGGGAGAAGCAGGCTCCATGCACCGGGAGCCCGATGTGGGATTCGATCCCGGGTCTCCAGGATTGCGCCCTGGGCCAAAGGCAGGCGCTAAACCGCTGCGCCACCCAGGGATCCCCCCTTTATTTTTGTATATATATTTTTTATTTATTCCTAAGAGACACGAAGAAAGAGAGGCAGAGACATAGGCAGAGGGAGAAGCAGGCTCCATGCGAGAAGCCCGATGTGGGACTCGATCCCAGGACTCTGGGATCACAACCCGAGCCAAAGGCAGACCTTCAACCACTGAACAATCCAGGTGCCCTACCTCTGACCCCTTTAGATGAGGGGTTTTATGAGGGGTAAGGACCATACTGCCATAGTGGAAACAACTCTATCCCTAGCATCTGTGGGGCCAGCACAGAGCAGACAACAACTACAACTTCTCCCAATTTACTGAGGGTTCTAGGTGTCAGATCCTGAGTGCCAAGCATTTTATATACATTTTTCTCATTTAACCCCCCCCACCCCAAGGCTTGAGAGGTGCATCTGGGTGTGCTCATATTCCAGTGTGAGGACACTGATGCGCAGAGGGGTCATGTTGCCCAGAGGACACGGCTGGTTAATGGCAGAAAGAGTCACATGTGTGTCATTCCAAAGGTACACATCCTTATCTGCTTGGTCATTCAACACTCAATAGGTGTTTGTTGAATGAATGAATGAGCGAGAGTGAATTCCTTCAGCTGAGATACTTATAGGACCCGTTGATCTTCCCTTCAGAAGGTCTCTGGGATCTGAAACCTTGCTGTGGCCCACAAGCTAACCTTCCTGAAGCATCAATTACTGATCTCTAATTGGAATATACTGAATCCAATTACATTCTGCATAAAACCTTTATATTATTAATAATAATGTTTCAAAAAAATTTCATATTACTTTACAGATTATAGACACTTCAGCTTTAGTGCGTGCCAATGATGTGCCAAGCCTGATGTTGGAGATAAAATGTCTGTCTGCTCTTGAAAATCCTGTGGTCCGGTTTTCAAAGTTAGAAAAAGTTCTCATTTAATCCTTTGAGAACCTGATGAAAGTATTCTCATTCCATCATCGATGAAGTATTTATTAGGCAACTAGCGTATCAGGCTCTGTGCTGGGCGATTTCACACAAGCTAATTTATTCAGTCCTAACGATAATTGTCTGAGCCTCAAGAAATATTCTCATTCCCATTGCACAGATGAGAAAACTGAGGTTCAAAAAGCTAAAATGGCCTGCTCCCGATACACAGCCAGGAAGTGGCAGATTGGATCCAGGTCCTTCCAAAGTGACAGTCTCGGGATCCCTGGGTGGCACAGCGGTTTGGCGCCTGCCTTTGGCCCAGGGCGTGATCCTGGAGACCTGGGATCGAGTCCCACGTCAGGCTCCCGGTACATGGAGCCTGCTTTTCCCTCTGCCTGTGTCTCTGCCTCTCTCTCTCTCTCTCTCTCTGTCTCTGTGACTATCATAAATAAATTTTTTAAAAAAATTAAAAAAAAAAGTGACAGTCTCCTGCCCATGTTCCTTATAGCTTCCTTCCGTGGATCAGGTCACATTGTTTCAGTGACCATCAGTATTCAAGCTTATGAAGAGTTTCACACCAGTCCCTCTGTGGCACCATGTTTCCTCATCTAGGGTTTGGAAGATTGCTACTAACGGTTTTATTGGTGTTCTATAGATCCAGTTCAATCCAAGAAATACTTACTGGTGTTCTTCCCTCACCTCTTCACCAGGCTAATTCTTGTCATTCTTCTGGTCTCTTTAAATGCTAAAGGCCTGGGCACTGGGTAGCACAGTCAGTTAAGTGTCTAATTCTGTGGTTTCAGCTCAGGCTTGATCTCAGGGTTGTGGTCTTAGGGTCATGATCTCTGGGTTGTGAGATTGAGCCCCGCGTCAAGCCACACGTTGGGCTCTGCACTCAGGGCAGAGTCTGCTTGGATCCTCTCTCTCCCTCTGCTCTTTCCCCCTCTCTAACATATATAAATCTTTTTAAAAAATGCTGGAGGTCTTTCCAGACACTCAAGTCCAATTTCAGAATCTCTTGTTACACTCTTATTCATAATGCTTATCACACCATTGATAATTTTGTATGACTTACAAATTTACTAAGGGTCACTGTCCTCACTAGATTATACATTCCAGGGGCAGCCCAGGTGGCTCAGCGGTTTAGCGCTGCCTTCAGCCCAGGGTGTGATCCTGGAGACCCCAGATCAAGTCCCACATCAGGCTCCCTGCATGGAGCCTGCTTCTCCCTCTGCCTGTGTCTGTGCCTCTCTCTCTCTCTCTCTGTGTCTCTCATGAATACATAAATAAAATATTTAAAAAATAGATTATACATTCCATGAGGCAAACAAAAGTATTTCTGGTTCACCCCTACATACCTGGCCCTTGGTGGGTAGTAGTTTTTTTAGCTTTGTGTCTCTGGTACTGACTTAGTACTGGGTGGCTGACTGGGTGATGCCTGGTGGGCAGAAGGCATCGTGCTCAGTGCCAGTGAGGAGATAATCCTCAGCGATCACTGGCTAAGCCACCTCTTGATTCTGTGAGCGAGAGATACAGAAATCACTTAGCTACAGCCTCTACCCTCAACTAGTTCAAAGTCTATGAGAGAGAGAGAATAATGCATGAACAGATAATTATAAAATAGGCCCAGGGCATTACAAGAGTGCTGAGGAGGGACATCTGACCAAGCCTGTGTAAGAGGGGTCAGGGAGGTGGAAAAGCTTCTGGAAGGGGAGACCACTGTGCTAAGGCTCAGAGGAGGATAAGTCCTCAGTGTGGGAGGTGGAGGCCTGCGGGGGAAGGGGACAGCTTTGCAGATAGAGAATACAGCATGTGCAAAGGGCCAGGGCTGGTAAACCAAACAGTACGTATTGAAAAAACTGGGCCAGGAGGCAGGCAGCCTGAGTTCGGATCCTAGCTCTGCCCCTTCCTCTCTAACCTTAGCAAATGACACCACCACTCTGAGCCTCAGTTTCCTTAGCTATAACAAATTCCTCCCTGAGCTACAGCAAGGTCTAAACAGAATAGAAGTATGTCTGCCAATGGAGGAATTGTTGGGGTGGGGAGTGGGCTCCCCAGCAGCCTCACATTGTCCTGGGCCCCCATTCTTGTGCCCAATCCTGTCTTTCTTTTGGGAGCAGAAGGAGATTCTGCTGCATGTCCTGCATTACATTCAGTACCTCCAGAGAAGCATCGATGTGGCCAAGGCCTTGCTCAAATTCCACACCACCAATGGAGAAGGCGAACGTGGGGGTGAGTGCAGTCACCATGGCCCAGGCCTGCTACATACCAAGCACTGTCCTGGCTGTCAGGGACACCAACTGACTTACATGATGAATGAGCCCAGGTCCCCAGGGATCCCAGAGCCTTGCAGAGCAGACAAAGTCAGAGAGACGTGCAAGATGCTGTGAACTCAGAGAAGGAGTGTCTGGGGCCTTGCACCTGGGCCTGTGCAAATAGTAGCAGGGGGCGCCCTGGCAGGCCAGAGCAGCAGTGAGCAGAATGCAAGACCGAGAAGATGTGTGTGGAATGTCTGGGACAGGCAGGCAGTTAGTGTGCTTGGAGGGACTGTCGCATCAAGACGATATGTACAGGCTTGTGAACCAGGTCCTGATGCAAACATGTGTCTTGTGACCTTAACTTCTCTGTGCCTGAGTTTGCTCAGCTGCAAAATGAAACCAATACTAGTATACCCAACCCTTGAGCAACCCGGGTTTGAACAGCACAGGCCCACTTACACACAGATGTGTTTAGATAAATCCAGTCAGTACAGTCCTGTAAAGCCTTTTTCCTTATGAGTTTTTTTTTTTAACACTCACTTTTCTCTAGCTTACTTTATTGTACAAATACAGTATATAACACGTATAATGTACTAAATATACGCTAATCACCTGTTTATGTTATTGGTAAGGATTCTGGTCAACAGTAGGCTATTAATAGTCAGATTTTGGAGGAGTCAGAATTAGAGGGGGATTTTCCACAGCACGGGGTTCAGCTCCCCTAAACCCTGCTTGTTCTAGGGTCACTGTACTTCCTTTCTGTGTTTGTCGTGAGGATTAAATGAGTTAGTACCCATGGAAAGTGCTGTCACCTGGTGCCTGCAACAAGTTGGTCATCCAGTGCTGCATGATGTGCTGGGTGCTGTTGCTGTCGCTGGCATGACAAATCCATAGGCGGGAGTGAGGGGAGGTGAGGCAGGTACCAGACCCTGCAGGGCTTTGAGCGCCTGGCTAAGGGAGGGAGACCAAGATGAGAAAAACTGGTGGACTTTTAAAAGCTGGGGAAAGCCACGATCAGATTTTTTTTTTTTTTTTTTTTTTTTTTTTTTTAGGAAGAGGTGCCTGATATCTAGTGAGCAGGATTGATTATTAATTGGTTGTTGATTATTAGAGTCAGGGAGGTCAGTAGGAAGGCCTTTGGGAGTGATCTGGACAAGAGACAGAGTGGTCTCACACTGCGGGTCAGGCTGTGGACAGAAGTGGTACCTTTGGGTGAGGTTAATGAGGGAGAATTGAGAGGCCTGATGGAGAGGCCCTGGGTGAGCCAGGATGGGTGGACTTCACTGCTCTGTGGAAGGTAGGAAGAGGAATTGGTTTGGGATGCTGATGGTGGGGAAGCATTTGGGAAGCGTTGAGTCTATCTTCCTTCTTGGCCAACCCAGAATGGTCCTGTGGAAACCTGAATTTTCACCCTGTAACCTCTGCTGCCTGGCCGTGCAACCTCAGACCAGTGCAGTCTCCCCCTGGGAGCTCAGTTTCCACATTTGTAAAGTCAGCTTGGAGACCAGAGCTGTCCAGCCCTCTCCCCAGGATTGGGAAGCATGGTCTGGAAGGAGGAGATGGGACATCATGAATTTGGGGACTTCTGACCTGACTCTTTCTCCAGGCTGTGCAGGTCGGAACTCGGCCTCAGGCCCAATGCGGCGGCGACACTCCACCCCTTCAAGCTCCCCACACTCTCGGAAGTCCCGTCTTCAGGGAGCCTGCCGGAAACCCCGGAAGAAGAAACTGACAGGGTTTTCAGGTACAAGTGAGGCTGGACAGGAAGCCAGGTCAAATGGGAGCAAAGCTCCTTTTCCAGAGCCATCTTACTCCAGGGAGGCCCAGTCAGCTACCCAGAGTCCCCTAACAGCGCTTTACAGTGAGACCTAACCTGGTTCAGCTCCCGGCCCCTCATCTCACTAGCTCTGGGGCCTGGCATGGTTGCTTTCCTTCTCTGAGCCTCTGCTTCCTGGGGGTGGACACAGGCTGATCTTAAAGAGCCTGCGTCCACACCCCTGGAGCAATGCTGAGTGGAGAGGCACACAGTCAATGCTCAGTGATTGTAAGCGGCTGTTAGCACTTAACTGTCTTTACAATCAGTCATCCATCCTGGGCCAGGGCATCAGGGAGCATGGGCTGATGGAAAGACCCGAGTGTGGAAAGCAAGCATCCTCAGGCCAACCTCTGTCTTGCTACTAATGGACCACATGTCCCTTCCCATCTGCAAGCCTCAGTTGACTTGTCTTTAAAATGGGAGTTGTGAAAAATAAATAAATAAATAAATAAATAAATAAATAAATAAATAAATAAATAAATAAAATAAAATAAAATAAAATAAAATAAAATAAAATGGGAGTTGTGACCTAATCAATGATTTCCAGTCTTGGCTGCATATTCCTTTGACTCATCCAGGGTACTGTAAAGAATGCCTATGCCTAAAAATTAAAAAAAAAAAAAAAAAAAAAGAATGCCCATGCCTAAACCTCACACCCAGAAAGTCAGGTTCAGTGGCCTTGGGTGGAGCCTGGGCATGAGTATTTTCTCTGAGCTTGTTAGGTGATTTGAACGTGTGGATGGGGAAGGGAGCTTCGGTTGAGATGACCTCTAACTGAGGATCCAGGCTTACTTGGGAAGGGCTGGTGAGTGACCAGGCTAGACAAAGTTTGGAAGAGGCTGTGGGGCCCAGAGCAAAGATGCCCCCAACCTGAGCCATGTTCTGGGCCCCTTCTGACACTTGTCTGTCTGCTCCCCCAGAACGCCAGACCCGGGCCCAGAACCCTCGCCGCTCTCTGGCCCTGGACAAGCCCAAGAAATGGATGACCCTATCTCCAGAGCAGCAAGGAAGAAATGCGGTGGGGACTGCCACCCCTTCAAGATGTGCCAGCTCCTGCTGTCACCCCAAAGTTGCATCATCCCTGCCTCAAGGTGACAGAAAGGGAGGACAGCTGACATTGCTGGACATGGCTGAGAACAGTATCCACTGTGACTTCTCAGGTTGTTCCCTTCCCTCACCATTAACTTAGTCATTTATACACTACCTGTCAGGCACCTGCTGTCTTCTGAGCCCAGTCCAGCAGCTGGGGATTCCGAGGTGGACAAGAGAGATGCTGTCTTGGGCCTCTCTCCCATTGTCTTCTTCCCTTCGGGCCCCATTGTGGACGGAAGGGTAGGACGGCATCAGCGTGGCCCTCGTGCAAGGCTGTGGGTCACAGAACCGGAGGAAGGCAGGTAGTCACTCTTGTGACTCCTATCCCTGGGCCATCTTGAAAGGGTGTGGTGACACCCAGCAGAGCGCCAGGCAGGACTGGGGCACTTGGCAGGCAACAGATGCCCCGAGCCATCCTGTCCCCCACCTGCTCACCCTGAGCATCTCTGGACCAGGCCGTGTGCAAGAGCTGGAGTCCAAGGTGACCCAGATTTCCCGTGGTTGCTGAGGAGGCCGTGGGAGCCCAGAGGAGGCCCCTGACCCACCAGGGGAGGAAGGGCTTTTCAGCCCTTCTGCCGGTTGTATGACCTCGGGCAAGTTACTTGGTATCTCAGTGTCTCAGTTGGGTCTAATAATGGTACCCTGCAGCAAAGGGCTACTGAATAGTCTATGCAACGCCTAAAACTGAGCTGGCGTGGGAAGCCCTCTCCGCTTGTTTGCTCTCATCGTCTTCATTGACATTATTCCACTGCAGGACTTTGGCTTCCTCACAGCTTCTGAGAGGGACATGGGGTTCCAGAAACCAAGGGATCATTCGGGGCACCCCACAGCCTCACACAGAGGCCCCGCAGCCTGAGGTCTTAGGAGGGAGGCAGAGGCTGTGCAAGACGGTAGCACCTCTCCACCCTTGTATGTGTGACTCCCGGGATTATTCCAGGCACAGGAGTAAGCATCCCGACTTGCCCCCGGCCCCTGCCCCACAGGCTGCTGTTGCAGAATCGGTGGCCCGGGTGATGGCCTCTATTGTGCCTTCAAGGCCCAGCAAGGGGCCGAGAGGATCCATTTTCTCAACAGGACCCAGCCCCATCCCAGGTAAGGGAACCCAAGGGCTCTGAGTGGAGGAGGCTGAGGCGTCTGGTCTGGGATGGCTGAGGGGTAGTGAGAAATGAGCTCAATTTACATCCTCTCTGGCATCTGTGGAGAGAGCACCGTGGGCCTGGCTTCATGCAGGCGGCAGAGGCTCAAAGGAGAGCCTTGCTTCTGGGCCATCCTTGCAGAGCTGCAGCCCCTGGCCAGCCTCCCTGCCTCCGATCTCACCCTTCCAGCTCGTCCTCCCTAGCTGCCTGAGGGGCGGTCATGACAGTTCATGGCTTTAAGCTCTCCCAAGTGCCCATGGGGCAGAGCCCAAATATCTTAGTTGGCATCTGAGAACTTCTTGCCAGCCCCCTCCCCGTCCATCTCCCATGAATCTTACCCTTAACACCACTGAATATTCACCCTCCACGGGAGCCATGGCCTTGGCCCCTCCAGGCTTTTCACCCTCTGATTCCTCTTCCTGATGAGACTGCTTCTCTTGTCCACCTAGAAAACCACCACCCTTCAGGTTGAGCACAGTGTGGTCCTCCCCCAGACCACACCCCCTCTGTCCAACTGGAACCCACCCGGCCCCTCACAGCCCTGCTCCCCAGGTGGCAGCACATGATGACAGCTGCCTCTCCTCCCAGGCCTGGAGCCCCTTGAGGGCAGGTGCCTCAGCTGACTAAGCTTCCTGACTGCCCCCCTGCACCCCCCCAGCAGCCAGCACAGAGGGACCTCTATCTCATGGCACAGTGGGCAACACCCCGGGGGACATGGCTCGACCCAGGCTGCACAGCAGCTCCTGGCCCAGGGGTCCTGGTCTACCTCTTGAATTCCACCTCTTGCAGGCAGAAGCTGGTGTTCTATGATTCCAGTGAGGAGCTGGACAAGGACTCCCCAGATGCTGACCCTTGGCTTCCTGCCTGGACCCCGGAGGGCAGCCCCCATGGTGACCAAAACTCCATCTCTCCTTATTGTCGCTAGGGTGCGGCCCTTCCTGGGCACTTCCTTCTGAGCAGTACCATGGTGGGAGGAGAGGGGGCCAGGGTCTAGTCATCTGGTGAGCATAGCGGTATGTAAGTGTACCTGCTGGTCTGTGCCAGCAGGTGCTCCTGCACACATTGCTTCTGTGGAGCCCAGACACTGCCTCAGAATCTTTCTTAACACAGAGCTCCAGGTAGCTATAATCAGTCTATCCAGATTTGGCACACCAGATACTGATTTTTTTGTTGTTGTTGCTGTTTTTTGGTCATCCATGACATAGCGCCAGGCATTGTGTCTCTTAATCTCCTCTCTGAAGCACTCAAAATGAACAATTGACAGAGTCACCCTTCCCTGACATCTAACATCATCTCTCCAAAGCCAGCTGCTGTGCTGGGGGAGAGGGTCATCTCTGACACATCCTGATGTTTCCTTTCCAGGGAGCCTGCTGGACTTGGGGCCTCCCCAGATTGCCAACTGGAGTGTGACAGGACACCCAAGCGAGATCCTAGGGTTCAGCCCCTCCCTCTTCAGCTCCCCAGGAAAACTACCACCAGAACAGATCCTGGAGGATGGCACCGAGTTCCTGACCCAAGGTGAGCATCTGGGGCTGGACCTGACACTTGGTCCATTCAGAAAACATGGTGATACTCACCAAGTGTGCCGCCCTGGGCTCGGGAATCCTGGGTACCCCAGGGTGCATCTCATCCAGGCCCCACCTCCAGAACCCTGTGGCCTTGTGGGGCAGTGGTCCTGGAAGCCCCTCAGTAAGGGGAAGCCTCCAGGAGCCCACGTCAGGGACCTACTCCCTCCGCTCAGCATGGAGGTGCCCCAGGGGACCTGGCCTGTGAGCCAGATTTGGACCTAAGACAGGAGATCCAGAGAAGGACAGCAGGAGATCCTGGATGGGACTGCAGGACGGAGCCTGGGTGCCTGGAGGGAGGTGTTTCCACTCCAGCTGGCACCCTGCGTTCCCTCCCCGACAGCTCTCTTTGAAGAAGTGTGGCTAGATCCCATGCCTTCACTTTCTGACAGCATGCTTGAGGCGCTACAGAACAAGGTAGGCATCCGTCCACAGACATGTCCATCCTTCTTTCCATGTACATCGCTCTCCTGCTTCACTGACTCATCCATTTCCACCACCAGCCAGCTGCCTCCCCCACCCTCTCACTGTCCATCTGCTCGCACCTCTCCTCGTCTTTCTGGAGACATGTCTACCGTCTGTGCCCCCATCTGCCCACCCTTTGAACAGTCACTGCTGGCCCCCAGTCACCCCACTCTGTGCCGGGAACTCGGAAGGAACCAGGCACAGAATAAGAGCTAAAATCCAGGTGCCCATAAAAGACCCCACATAACTGTGAGCTGGGGTCTCCTGTGACCCCAGTCTACAGATGAGGAAACTGAAAACAGAATAAGCTCAGTAATCCTCGGTTGGAAGGAGCCTCCCGACCGGGCCCCAGGGGTGAGCTCCAGCTGCCGTTCTCCCCAGCGGCTCATCGCCTGGCTGGCAGAGGTCCGCCCCAGCTCGGGTCCCCAGATGACTCTTCCTCCATCTCCCCTGCTTCCTCCGATGAGTAACTGAATCTGCACCAGAGACCAGAGTGGACACTCTTAGCAGAGCCCTTAGTAAGCGCCAGGCACTGTGCTAGGTGCTTCTCAGCCCTGCAAGCCTGTGTGGTGACCGCCACACTGTAGGTGATCTCGATGCTCAAAGAAGGTAAGACTTGCCTGGGGCATCGGGGCTGCCACACTCTGGCGTTAAGAGTTCTAGCCCCAGAACGGGGGTGCCAACCACCTGAGCCCCAGCCGGCCCCTCTCTGACCCACAGTGGGAACCTGGGAACATTTGCTTGAATGTCAGGGGTGATATGGACGAGGTAGTCTTCGATTTGAGCTGGTTCTGATGCTCATGTTACGTCCTAGGAGAGCAGTGAGTGGGGATGTGAAGGGATGCCTTGGTCTCCCCTCACACCCCCCGGCTTTCTCCATCGCCCCACCTCCACCGCAGGAGATGCCCTCGGAGGCCCCCGAAGATGCCCCCGACCCCCATGGCCTGTGCCAGTCCTCAGTGTCGCTAGACCACTGCTACCTGTCACTGAGCGAGAATAGCAAGGTGCCGTCCAGCTCCAGCTCTGAAGACACGGACACTGAGTCGGAGTGGAAGCAGCAGGAGGTGAGGGGGGCAGCCGCGGCAGTGGTGGGATGGTTCCCCGTCCCCGGCCTGCCCTCACCTCCCTGTCCCCCACCAGGACACTCAGGCCGACCCCGAGGGCCTGCCGTCCTCCAGCGACGAGGACAGAGACTGCACGTGGACCCCCACCCGGCGGACCACAACCCTGCCCACGGCTGGAAGGAAGGCCAAGAAGGGCCGTGCAGGCAGGGGCCCGACGAAGCCCAAGGAAAACAAGAAAGCCCCCTGCCAGCCCCAGATGAAGAAAAAGTGTGTCAACGGCTTCATCATGTTCTGCAGGATGAACCGGAAGCAGTACATCCGGTGGGTGGGGGTCCTTTTGGGCCCTGGGTGGGGCCTGACCTGCACCGTCCACCCCTCCCTGCCCCCAGAATGTGTTGCTCCTGTCATCTGGCATGTTTGCCCCCCTCCAGACATGACCCCCTGACCCTTCCTCAGCCACATCCCTGCCCCCTGGTCCTGGTGCTGCAGTCAAAGCCTATGAATTGTAAGCAGCAAGACCCAACTCAGGCTTAGGAAAAGGGCTACCACAGCCTGAAAGAAGGGGAGGAGGTAGATTGCCCCCCCGGTGGGCCTGGGCCTGGGGCTCAGATGATGCGAAGCCTCTGGAAGTTTCGTTCCTCTCTCCATTCTGCTCTCCTGGCTCGGCTCTATTCTCAAGCACGTGGGGTGGGGTTGGGGAAGAGTCACCCTAAGGTCATGTCCAGCAAGCAACCCGGTGGGAGGAGAGCCCCTCGTTTCTAAGGTTTCTGGCCAAAGTTCTAGGGGCTGACTGGATAGATGAGGCACCCAGCCCCGAAGGTGGGGTGGGGGTTGGGTGGGGCCTCTCGATGGCCAGCGAAGAGCTGGTGCCCTGACAGGAAGTCCAGGCCCTGGCACCCGGAGCCGTGGATACGGGTCTCCTACAGGCCCCGAGACATAGTTTCCCCTTCCCAACAACCAGTTCATCCAGCCCCCTGTGACACCTCAGCACCAGGGGGTGTGCCCTGAGCTCCTTCAGGCCATGGTGGATAGAAGAGACCCGGGTTCTCAGGCAGGAAAGCCAAGGCCCCGAGAGGGCAGGGGGCCTCCTGCGGTCAGACTGTTGGCCTTCGCCCAGACTGGGCTGCCCTGCAGGCCTCTCCTCACCCCCTCCCTCCTGTCCCAGAGCCTGTCCTGGGACTGCATCCACGGCTGCCACCAAAGAGCTGGCCCAGCTCTGGCGGATGATGACCCAGCAGGAGCGGAGACCGTACTGGTGAGGGGCCCCAGCCCAGAGGTGCGGGTGGCAGAGCAAAGGGGCCTCCGGGGCTCCTCACTCCTGCTCTGATTTTCAGAGCCTCGGGCCTCATGATGTGGGAAACAGGTTGGAGTTTACTGGGGTGGAAGATGTGGGTGTTGAGAGCTCTTATGAAATCCGTGGGGCGGGAATGACGGTGGTAGGAGGTGCTCTACCTCTGCGGCGGAGCTTGGAAGGGCATATGGCCTCAGTCGGGACCCCTTGGGCCCCTCCTGCCACAGGGAGTCTCAGAGCAGGAAGCTGGGTCTCATTTCCCTGCTACTACCCCTCCGCCCTCCCTCCTGGCCCCTCCCTGCCGCCCTCTCCCGTCCATGGTGGCACAGCTGCCACCTGCTCCTTTCTCATGGGCCCTGAAGCACACAGCCCTAGATCGCCCTGTAGCAGGGGCAGGGAGGGCTCCGGCCCCATTGTACAGACGGGACTGGGAGGCCCAGGGGTTGCTCTGAGGGGACCAAGGAAGGAATAGGCCCTTGCCACCTCCCCATCAGCCCAGTTTCTGGGGGGTGAGCTAGGTACCCCAGAGGGGGAAGGAAGGAGTGACCCCGATCCACCCCCCTTTTGCCCCCAGCATCAAAGCTCGCAGGTTCAGCCTCCAGCACAACCGGATCGTGAAGCAGGACAGCTCCAGCAGTGAGGACGAGGACTGGGGGACCCCCAAGCCCTTCTACCAGCTGCTGGCCGAGAAGGCCCGCCGGTCCCCAGACCTGGCCTCTCAGCTGCCCCCTCAACACTACTGAGAGGGTGATCCCCCCCCCCGCCCCCCCCGGCCCTGGCCCTGCCGCTCCTGCGGCTCTGGTTTGCAACCAGGAGCCTGTGAAGAGGTTGTCCTCCTGGGGCCTCACCCCTCCTGGAGCAGGTCCCCTCGGCCAGTTCCTGGGCAGCTGAGAGGGGCGATTCTTGGAGCCCATTACTGTGTGCGTTTGCCTGGTGCTAGAGTGGCTGGGACTCGCCCTGCCTAGCCCACTGCCCTTCCCACCGCCCCTCCCCAGCCTGGGCTGCATCCTGGGAGCCGCAGAGGTGGCAGGAAGGGAGCCCTGCGGGAAAGGCAGCAAGGTGAAGTTTCAGAGAAGGGGTTTGCTGCGCCCACCCGAGTCCAGCCATTTCAACCCTGTTCATTCTTACTTCACCCCACGCCTCCCTCCCCTGTTCTATTTATAGATTATTTATTGTTCGCAACAAAATAAAGTGGAACCCTTGTTACCAGCAAGAAAGACCAGGCAGGCTCCTTTGGTCCCCTGCTTCCTCAGAACCTGGGAGGTGCGGGGGTGCCCCTTCTGCGGGACCCAGAGGCCCCAGGACCCGCAGCTTCTCAAGCGGTCAGCACAGAACTGACCTCCGGCCCCCGGCCCCGTCAGGGAGCAGCCGTCAGAAAGCTCCAATCTCAGGTGGGCCTTCTTAGGGTTCAGTGTCTCCTTTGGGCAAGTGCTTTAGAAGGTAACACACACCCCAGGAGATTCTAGTTGTCTGTTAACTTTATTTTAATTGAAACGGAGGCATAACATATCCTAGAAAAATAAAGATTTATGATACAAACTAGACACAGGGTCAGGGGTGCCCCAGGGGGGAGGGGGATCTTTGGTCTGGGGCTGGACGTGGTAGGGAGGGCTCTAGTCCAGGAGGAGCCTCAGCCGGGCCTCCCCACACACCTGCTCACTTTGCAGTAGGAAGGGCCCAGCCGGGAGGCTCGGTTAGGCTCGGGCACAGGACTGTCTGGCCTCCGCCCTCCGCCTCCAAGTGGTGGTGGAGCTATTAATAGTGTTTTAAGGAGTGACAGGGAGAGGGCTCGAGGGGTTGGCCATCCAGCCATGTGGCAGGGCTTTCAGCTCACAGCTAGTACCAGGTTGAGGGGGGCATAGCCCCCGAGTCAGGACCCCCAAACCTCCCCCATTCACTCGGGGCACAGAGCAAGGAGAGGGCTGTAACAGAGGAGGCCACTGATCCCGAGGACAGTGTCCCCGGGCAGGAGTGGACAGGGGCGAGTCCCCCGGCACCTGCAGGGCTTGGAGAGGTTCAGCGGCCGGGGAGCCGGGCATCTGGGACCGTAGTGTGTGGCATCTTCAGCTCGCAGCTATTGTGTGTGAGCGGCCCCCTCCTCCCGGGCCGTCCTGGATCTTGAGCACCATGGTCAGGAGAGGCGAGGAGGCCCGGCGGGGGTCACAGTTCCAGGGAATCTTCCACAGGCACCGACTGGAGCTGCGTCAGAACCTTCGGCTCGGCCTCCAGCCCCTCATCCGCCTCGCCCCCTGCCGCAGACCCCAGGAGCAGCCCCTCGGGGTCGGGGTCCGGCAGCCTCAGCACAGTGTGGGAGGCCTGCGTCCCCAGCCCCTTCTCTGCTTCCAGCAGCCCTTCTGTGCCGCCGCTCAGTTCCAGCCCTGCCGGCCAGATGGGCATGGCCGCGGGCGACAGCATGAGCCCTTCGGGCGGCGGCGCCGGGAAGCCCGGGAGGAGAGCCGAGGAATCCGCGAAGGGCAGGCTGGTGGCTGCGGCGGCAGTGGCTGGGCCGGGCGGTGGCTGCGGCGGCTGCTGTGCGGAAAGCGGGCCGAGGGCGTGGACGTCGGGGAGAGCGGGGCTGGGGGCCACCGGGAGGGCTCCTTCGGGCACCGAGATGGCCGCGTCTGGCTTCAGGGGCAGGGCCAGGCTGGGGGCAGGCGGCAGGACCTGGGAGACCAGCATGCTCGTGGGGAAGGTGGCGGTGAGGATGATCTTGCCCTGCTGGACGGCCACGCCCGTCACGATGGGGCTGCCGGACACCGGGTTGGCCAGGAGAAAGTTTCCTGTGGGGACGAGAGGTAGGCCAGGTGTGGGGGTGAAGACGACAACGCTCTGGGGGGCACCAGGGGGGGGGGGGGGGGGAAGGGGACCAGCCAGAGGCCTCTCGGAGCCCCCTTGCGGGTGGCACCGGGGCTGCGTGGCCTGGGCCTCCTGCCACCACTTGACTCAGGTGGTGCCAGGGAGGGGCTGCCCACCTCCCAGAAGCCCCTGCCCGCACCCACCCTGAGGCCCCGGCAAGGCGAGAGGTACCTGGCGCAGCGGCCGAAGGAAGCTGCAGGGCTGTCACGCCCACCCCGGAGTTTATCAGGTGCACATTGGCAGGGCCCGCAGTGGCTGCCACCTTCACGGGGCTGCCCGGGCCGGCGGCTAACAGCTGCAGCGGCCCCACAGCCTGGGGCAGGGTCACCACCTGAGAGGTGGGCACCACCTGGGGCAGGTTCAACAGCGGGGAGGCGGGGCCCAGGCCTGCCGGGTACCCCGGCGGGGGAGAGAGCGGCACCACTTGGGGAGCGGCCACAGAAGGCACCGGTCCCGGGGGCAGGGGGAAGGTGGCAGCCGGTGGGGGCCCAGGCACCACTTGGGGCAGCGGCCCCGCGGCCTCCTCTGCAGGCGCCCCAGAAGCGGCCACCTGGGCCTCCTTGGTCTCGGGGGCCTCGGGCGGAGCCTCCTCTAGTCGAACCTCCCCGGTCTGCGGGTCCAGGACCAGGGAGGTCTTGCCCTCGCCGGGCCCCGGGGCACCGGGCTGCGGAGGAGGGGCGCCACTGCCGCCCGCCAGCAGCAGGGGGCCCAGGCTGGAGGCCTCCCCGAGGGCCAGGCTGTTGATGATGACGGGGCTCCCGTTGAGGAGCACGGCGGGGGAGCTGCCCGCCGCCAGGAAGCTCCCGTTCACCAGGATGGACGAGGAGGCGGGGCAGGGCGCGGGCGGGGCGGCCCCGGCCAGGAATAGAGAGCCCTGGGCGGGGGCCTCCGCGGCCACCGGAGCCACCCCCCTGTCCAGGTCCTCGGGGCTGCGGCTGGACTCGTCCTCCGTGGTGGGGTTCCCGTCAGACTCGCTGGCCAGAGAAAGGACTGTGAGTTGTGGCCCCGATCGCCGGGGTTCCCCGCTGGCCAGCAAGCCCCTCGTCGCCCCACCTCCTCCCCAGGCCAATCTTTGGCAGCCAAAGGCTTCAGGGGGTCAGAGACTCCCCCACCCAAGTTGGAGCCTCTGCAGAGGAGCACTGATCCTGCTCTTAAAGCTAAAGCGGGCGCCCCGGGAGGCTCCTCGCCCGGCCCCTCGGCCGCCCGGCGCCCCGGGGTCGGGCTGAAAGCAGCACAGCGCCCGCCGGGAGAGTGCGGAGGCTGCCGCCCGTCAGTTCCCGGTGCCTCCCCCCCCCGCCCCCCCGCCCGGGGCGTCAGAAAAGGGAGCGAGAGGCCGGCGCGCAGGGTGGGAGGGGAAGGGCTTGGGTTACAGGGAAACCGGAGCTGGGGAAGGTTCACGTTTCACAACAAAGACAGACGACGGACCACGCTGTTTGGGCCCAGAGGGGGGTTGGGGGGTGAGGAAGAGCCGCGGCCCCGAAAGGCTGATGCCCCCACGCGGGGTGCGGGGCAAGGGCCCGGCCCCCGTTTTCTCAATGCCTCCCGCCCCCCCTCCGCCCCAGCCACGAACACGGATGGGACAGGGGACGGAGCTCTGAGCGGAGCGAAGGGAAGAGGTTTCCCAGCCTCCGCGACAGGCGCGGTGGGGTCGGGGCGAGGGCCCGGGGCGCGCGCCTGCTCCGTCCTCACGTCTCCCTCGCGCCCTGGGGGGCGCCCGAAGGTGTGAGCCGGAGGTGTCCCAGGAGCTCTGCGCGCGGACTCCAGCGGTGGGCATGGGGGGGGGGTAGCTGGTGGGTTGCGCGTCCCCGGGAAAGCGGGACCTGCGCCGCCCGGGTCCCCTCACCTCTTGCAAGGCGCGCCGCCGCCGCCCCCGGTCCGATCGCGCTGTCGCCGGTTCTTGAACCAGTTGCTGACCTGCGTGAGCGAGAGGCCGGTGAGCGTGGCCAGGCGGCGCTTCTCGTCCGGCGTAGGGTAGCGGTTGCCGCGATAGCAGGCCTTGAGCGCGGCGCGGGAGCGCTCCTTGAAGCAGTAGACGGTCTCCTCGCCGTCCCATATGGTCTTGGGCAGCGGGAACTTCTTGCGCAGACGGTACTTGTCCACTGCGCCCAGCGCGCGGCCGCGGGCCCGCTCGGCCTCGTGGTAGCGCGCGCGCAGGTAGAGGTCCTGCAGAAAGGCGTGGTGGGCGGCGGGGAAGGGGCGGCTCTCGAGCAGCCGGTAGAGCTCGGCGTACTCGCCCCGCTGGAAGGCCACCAGGGCCCGAGCGCGCAGCACCGGATCGCTGCCACGTAGGCGCTCGGCCGGGGGCAGCGCGCCCAGGAAGCGGCTCAAGCGGCCGGCGTGGCCCGCCTGTAGCAGCGCCTCGCAGACGCACGCCACCTGCTCGGGCGAGAAGCGGAGGCCCGTGGGCGGCTCGGCAGCGGCCTCGGGGGGCGACCCGGGGACGCCCGGGGATCCCGGGCCCTCCGCTCCCGCCGCCGCTTCGCCCGCCCCGGCCCCGGCCGCGGCCGCGGCCGCCGCCTCACCCTCGGCCGCCTGCAAAGTCTGCAGGAGCTGGCGCGCTTCCTCCTCCTCTTCTTCGGTCGCCGCCGCCGCCACCGCCTCCCCCCCGGCCGCCGGCCCCGCGCTCGGCTCCGCAGGCAAGGTAGCCATGTTTTGCAACTTTGGGAAGTTCCTCCCTCCTTCTCCTCCTCCCTCGGGCTTTCCCCAGCCCCCTCCCCCGCCCGTCCCCCCTCTCCGCCCTCCCCTTCGCGCTCCCCGATCTTCTCCCCCGCCGACGACCCCGCGTCTCCCGCAGCAATGCAAGGCCCAGCTCTCCACTTGGGTCTCGGTGCCGGTGTCTGTGTGAGTGCCCGCCCCCCTCCCCGTCTCTCCGTGATTCTCCTTTTGTTTTCCCTCCGCCTCAGGCCGCGCTTTTTGCCTCCCCCCGCGTGTGCCTCAGGCTCAGGGCCTCAGTTTCCCCATCGGGACAACGGAGAAGGTAACGGGCCGTCCGGGAGGGCTAAGGGCGCGAAGCCACCTCCGCCCCGAGACTAAGCTTCTGCACGCCTCCGTCTCCAGAGTCCTCTGAAGGCCCCCCCACTCCCCATCTCGGCCTGCGCTCCGCCCCTCGGAATTCCCGGCTCCGCAGGGGGGCGGGTCTGGCAGGGAGAAGGGGCGGAGGGAAACGGGTTAGAAAGTTTGCAGCAACTTTTCTTGAGCAAGTCTCTGGAACCCAGGCGCGTGGCCCGCGCAGGCGCAGTGGGCGGAGGATGGCCGCGCGCGCAGGCGGCCCAGCCCCCTTCTTCCAGGCGAGCGGGTGGCACAGCTGGGCCACAGCTGGGCAGGGGGCGGTGCCTCCCGGTGGCTCGCTAGCCCTCTCTTATTGGCCGGGGGCCGGGGCCACGCCCCTCGCCGTCCCCACCCCCACCCCCAGCCCAGATTCGTCCGCTCGGCGTCCCCGCTAGCTTCCCGCCAGGCCATTGGCCGCCTCCACTCGCCTTCCGATTGGCCCACCGAGCAGCCTCCTTCCCGCAACGCCAAGAGAGCGGACACCGCGCAGTTCAGAGCTTTGGGCAGACGGGAGGGCCTTTTATTTGCGAGGATCGGGGGTGGGGTCCTAGGTGGGGAGAGACAATAAATACTGAGGAATGTCGGGGTCTCAGTGCATCCAAAACGTGGGTTAGGGCGCTGGGGTCCTGGAGCCTGTCAGCGGGTCGGGGGACAGACAGGTCAATAAATACCCAAACTGCCGAGGCGGGAAGGCGGAGCCTGCGGTGGCTCCGAGAGCAGCCTACGTGAGGAGGGCGCGGGAGTCCCCGAAAAAGCGGGGCTGGCAAAAGCACAAGGTTCCCGAGAGCGGGCTGAGCTCGCACTGGACGTTCGCCGCGGGAAGAGAACGTTCTTAGAACGGGACAGCAGGGCCTCGTGCACAAGGACTTGTGGTCTGCGAGCCGAGGGGGCGGGGCAGGCAACACTGACGGCCCACCCCGGCCCTGTGCTGCCTCCTCTAGGTCGCAGTTTGCCCATCCGTGTCGGGGCTCAGCCAGGCCGTAGGAAGGAAGCGGCGTGCCATCCCCCCGGCAGCGGCTGCGGCATTCCCGGTTACAAGCCTTCCAGGAGCCCCGTGCTCCGACCGCGGGCCCGGCTCCTCCCTCCCCGGCCGCCAGGGGGCGGGCCCGGATCACAGGGCTGGAGCTGGGGCGGAGACCCACGCTTGGAGCGGTGCGCACGGGGAGGCGGCGGGAGCGGCTTCTGGGCCGTGCCCAGGTCACCCAACCCTCCGGCTTGGGGCTCTAGGGTTCAGGGGGCGAAGGCGGCTCCCGGCTGGCGCCAGACCGGGGCGAGATGGTCGGCGCGGGCCACCAACCCAGTGCAGCCCAAGGCGGCGGCAGCAGCCAGAGCAACGGCGAACTGGAGCAGGGAACGCGCCTCCGATAGGTCAGGCTTAGGGACCTGCGGACAAAGGGGCGGGATCAGGTACCCCCCCGCGACACGGCCCGCCGATTGGCTCCTGGGACTCGCCACGCCTCCGCCCGGAGGAGGGTCCACAGGCCTCTGCACGCCGCCCCGCCCCCGCGGGCAGCTGCGGTTGGTCCGCTGGCCAAGCCTTAAGTCTTGTCCGAACTCGCCACTGGCTGCTTCCTAGCGGCCTGTGCTGATTGGCTGCTCGGGCACCCTCCCTCCCCGCGGCGGGCCCCGCCCGACAGAGGCGCAGCTAAGCAGAGGCGGCTGGGGGTACGTGGAGCGAGGAGGGGGCGCGGCGGCGGCGGGCGTGAGCAGCCGGACGTACCCTGGCAGGGAGCAGCAGGTGGCGGCGGTGCATGGGGCCTGGCCCCACCAGCGGGCATTGGCCCCGAGCCACGGCCTGGGGGCCATCTAGCTGGAGAGAGAAGGGACAGGTGACCCGATCCGAGCCCAGCCCGGCCCGACCGCCCTCGGCAGGGGGCGAGAGACAGTGGAGGGAGTCGGGAAGGAATCTAGGGAGATCCTAGAGGGGACCTGGTTGGAGGCCTGGACCGAGGGATATCTGGTAGACGTGGGGCTGGAGGGTGTCTGCCTCCTGGAGCCCCAAGAGATAGGGTAGTCCCTAAGCCTGGATGGGGGTACGGGGTCTGCAGAGGGGCCAGCAGGCTTGATTCAGGGGTAAAAAGAGGGGTCTTACATGGGAAGGTGCATCCGTGGCCCGGGGACTGGGGACCCCCGTGACAGCTGGAAGGAGAAGAGAGAGGCATAGGGCGCGTGGAGGGACGGAGGAGGGCGGTGGCGCGGCGTGCCCCAGCCTGGGCCCCTCGCCCTCCCCCAGGTGTCCACACACGCCGTGGGCCCACCTTCCCCCCGTTGCCCTCGGGAAAGGAGACGCATGAGGGACTCGCCTGCATCTGCCCCCGCCTGCAGCAGCTCCATCCGCTCCTGCAGCTGCTGGACGCGCGCCTCCAGGTCCTGGTTCCGGGCCTCGGCCTCCCGGAGCTGACTGTGGGGAGGTAAAGGCCGTGAGCACTCCGGACCCGAGCGGGACAGGCTGCTGGCGGTAGAGACCAGCCCGGCGCCCCGACCCTGACCCCGACCTGGCAAAGTTTTGGTTAGCTGTGCGGATGGCCTCCAGCTCCTGGCTCAGGCTCTGCCGTGTGAGCACCTCCTCCTCCAGGGCCTCCTGGAGCTCCCGCAGCGTCACCTGGGTCACCTGGGTCACCTGGGCTTCCACCGCGGCCGCCGCCGCCGCCACCGCCGGAAAGGCCTCCGGAAGGGCCTCCAGAACCGCAGCTTCAGCCTGCGGGCGCGACCGCACTTAGGGCTGCCTGTGGCTCCTGCGGCACCCAGGACCTGGGCTAGGATCCTCCCTTGTCCTCTAGAACTTTCTGGAACCCCACAGCTCCTGTGCTGACCCAGTTCTCCTCCTCCCCTAACCAACCGCAGCTCCTGTCCCTGTCTCCAGCCTTTGGTCCTGGCCCTTCCCACCCACCCTCCACCCAGGAACCAAATGGCTGTTCCTAAAACTCTAGCCCAGTTTGTCCCTGTCCCTCTCCCCTCGGGCCCCTCAGCACCCTCAGGGCAAGGCCTACCTCATCAAAAGGCCCTGTTTGGTTGTTTCCTGTGGGCCTCAGTCTCCCCTCCCCTCACCCTCCACCTCCCACTGCTCCTAGAACAAGTCACCTTACCACCCTGCTTTCCTGTTCCAGAATAAACCTTTGCCTTGAGGCTTTGTCTGCTGACCAGTGGGTATGTTTCTTCCCATGGGCAATCCTCCTCCTCCTCCTGTGGAGTCCCCCTCCTCCCCCACACAATGACTTGTTCTAATTTCTTCATAGCGATCATTTCTGACTGAAGTAATTTTGTCTCTACTGTTTTCTGTCCCCTTCTGTCAAGTGAGCCCCAAGAGGGCTTAGCACTCCACAGCACACAAGACTCCGGAAGCCCTTGCCTGCTCTCCAGTTCGTCCCTGACTGGCCTTCTCCTTCAAAAAGACTCACCGTTTCCTCTGGTGGGGACATTGGGGGCTCCGGACTGGGCGCTTGCACAGGTGGCTCAGGCAATGGCTCGGCCTCCAGTTCCATGGCCGTGGGGCCTAGGACCTCCTCGTCCCTGGAGAGAGGAACAGGGCCAGGGGACGGAGAGCTGGGCCCCCTGGGGAGGTTGCCCATCCCCTGGGTTCAGAGCCAGGACTCCCTCTCCTGTGGTCATGGGAGAGCCAGACCCTGAAGACCCCCTAGTGTGAGGGGAGAGGGGCAGAGAGAAAGGGCCAAGTTGCCAGGTTGGTGTGACAAGTCCCCTTCTTGTTAGTAAAGGCCTGCCACTCACGTGGCCTCATGCCCCTGGGAGCCAGCCTCTCCTCACCTTCTGGCAGATCCTGGGGTCCAGACACCCATGCTTTGGGGTCTGCTCATCTCTCTCCATTGGACCTTTGCGGACTCCTCTCCTTAGGGCGTCAGGACAGGGAGGAGGACCCCACCCACCTCTAGCCACCTCCAAAGACATGGTATTTAGATTGGGTGTGGGACCCCAGGACAATGACTCTAGTCATCAGCACCCCAACCCCTGCCATACCCAGCTGCTGGGAAGGGGTCACAACCTCTCCAGGAATATGAAATTGCAGTAAAAGTGGATGTCCCCTCCGGCCCAGGGCTCCCTCCCGTGTAAACAGGTCTCAAAGGCCCGATCATGAGCCTGGGTGCTCACCGAGACCAAGCCAAAGCTGTTCATCCAGCCTGGGTTATAACAGAGAAGCCAGATCAACTGAGTCCTGCCCCGCCCTGTGAGAATACTGCCCAGTGGCTCACGCTTTCATTCATTCATTCAGAATAAGACGTGGCATTTGCTATACACTGTCCAGTAACAAAACAGACTAGAACACAGCACATTCTCACAGTTGTCAGGTATGAGTGCGTATATGTGAGCCAAGGACCATCGTTGATGGTGGGCTTCCTCTTCCTTGTCCAAATGTTCTAATTTACTTGTGCAAGCAAGGTATTGTTTGTGTAATTAATGTTTCTAAAAGGCTTGCGGTTATACGAGTGGTCCAATGAGTTTGTATTCCTTTAAGAGTGACTTAAAAAAATTCTTATTCGGGATCCCTGGGTGGCGCAGCGGTTTGGCGCCTGCCTTTGGCCCAGGGCGCGATCCTGGAGACCCGGGATCGAATCCCACGTCAGGCTCCCGGTGCGTGGAGCCTGCTTCTCCCTCTGCCTGTGTCTCTGCCTCTCTCTCTCTCTCTGTGTGACTAACATAAATAAATAAAAATTAAAAAAAAAAAAATTCTTATTCTTGAAATTCTTATTTTCTAAGATTCTGAGAATTCTGATTCTCATGACTGTACTAGAAATCAAAAAGTGGAAGGTTGGAAGCTTCTGGAAGGCTGAGTCTGTGGCTCTGAGGCTTTACAACTGAATCTGTAATTTTGCATTACTTATAGTCTGAGATTTCAAGGTCCTACACCTCTGGAGTCCTAATAGTCCTTGGTCCCAAGGCAGTCAAGTTCCAAGACTGATCCTGCAATTCCACTGGGTGTTGCCACTCCTCACAGGCTGCCCAGGGGCAGTGCCTACCTGAGGGCCATGCAGGAGTAGGAGTAGCCCACAAATGGCAGGTGGACTCCCAGTGGCATGCCTTCCCGCATGTCAGACAGCGTCTCCTGTACAAGAGAAACACAGATGTGGAGTGACCGGTGTTCGTCAGGGCTGGTCTCCTGCTCCTCACCCCACCCCAGCTTGGAGCCTATCTGAAGTGGCCCCTCCCTCATTTTCTTTCAATATATCCTGTAACTTCCCTCGGGACACTCTCCACACTGTAATTATATACTTCTCTAGGCTGTAAGTGGATGAGGGTGGGACCAGGACTGGCTCGGTCCCTGTGTGTCCCCAGCAGCACCCAGCACAAGGCACCCAAGCTGAACACACACTCAGGATAGCTTGTATCACAATTGAGAGAAGGCCTAAGAGAGATTTCTCCACAAAACAGTGCTCTCCTGCCTCTCACTTCTCATCGCTCCAGGTCCCAGCTCAAATAACACCTCCTCCAGGAAGCCCTCCAAAACTTTCCATGCTGAATCCAGGAGCCCCACCCCCTGCATTCCCCCATCTCACCTCTGAACTCTCTGGGGAGTCATTGGGGACCAGTCTATGTTCCCCACTAGACTGTGAACCCAGGTCATCGCTGGGTTCCCAGCGTGGGGCAGGTCACAGAACAGGTGCTCTGAGGGAGGAATGATTTCAAGACCCGAGGAGATGGGTACTATTCTAACCCCAACTTTATGGGTGAGGGATGGAGGGGGGATACCCTCTGCCCAGCAGGGGTTGCAGGTACCTACCCCGCCCCCGCTCACCATGGCAGTGAGCCCATCTTCCACCACATCGAAGTTGCACGTGTCAGTGGCACCCTCAAAATCCGGCGTAAAAGGGGGCACGCTGTCTCGGAGACCGTCCCAGTCAAGGCCAAAGAAAAAAGGATGATTCTGGAAATCACCTGCTCCGTCCCGGCCCAGCCGCGTCTCAGGGGGACACAGCAGTTGCTGGATGAGGTCTCGAGCCTCCTCAGGGACCCCCGCATCGACCAGCGGCAGAGACAGGTGCTCCTGCACGAGGGAGAGGGAAGGCGGGGGACGTAAGCCTGGCAGTACATGTGGAGGGAGATCAGGGGTTTCTCTGGCCGTGCTCACCTTATAGTGCACGATCTTGCCGTAGGTCTCAGCCGTGGAGTCGGCGTAGAAGGGCGTCTGCCCGTAGAACATCTCATAGGCGAACACTCCCAGCGCCCACCAGTCACACTCCGGCCCATAGCTGCCCATCCCAGGCCCACCGCCTACGGCCTGCAGGATCTCGGGGGACAAGTAGTCCGGAGTGCCCACAGCCACCAGCGACCGCACCTGAGCCAAAAGGTCCACAGCTGGGCTCGGCCCCGCCCCTCCTAGCCACGCCCCGAGTGCTTGGTCCCTCCCCTGGCCTGTTCTTTTTTTTTTTTTAATTTTTATTTATTTATGATAGTCACACAGAGAGAGAGAGAGAGGCAGAGACACAGGCAGAGGGAGAAGCAGGCTCCATGCACCAGGAGCCCGACGTGGGACTCGATCTCGGGTCTCCAGGATCGCGCCCTGGGCCAAAGGCAGGCGCCAAACCGCTGCGCCACCCAGGGATCCCCCCTGGCCTGTTCTAACCCCGAGCCTCTCACCCTCTTTCCCCCTCCACATCTGATGGGGCCCCCACCCTAACTACCTGTGCGCCTCAGCCCTGCCCCCGCACTCTGCACTTCCGGTCCCCCCACCTGAGCCCACTCCTCACTGGGGGCCCGAGTTGCCTGAAGCGGGGCACCGCTCACCGTTCCGTCTGCCCGCAACTTGAGGCAGGAGCCGAAGTCGGCCAAACGGATGTGGCCACACCGGTCTAGTAGGATGTTGTCGGGTTTGATGTCCCTGCGCAAACGGAAGGTAAGGGGGAAAAGTGAGCCTCTCCCATCCATCTCACCAGGCTCCACCCCTGCAGGCCCCACGGCCAAGGTCCTCCCCTCTTAGGGAGACCCTGCTCTCCAATTGTGGCCTCTCAGGGCCCTACCCCTCAACCCCCCTTAGGGGATTCTGAACCCCACTCCTCGGGTCCTGTTCCCAGTAGACCAATGAGTTCTCCCCCCGGGCCCCGCCCCCTCTGGGCTCCAACCTCTGCGGTACCCTGCCCCCCACCCGGGTGCAACTTCTGGTTCCCTCTCTGGGCCCCGCCCCCCAGTCCCCGCCCCTCAGCCCCTGCGGCGCCCACCTGTGTACATAGCCCAGCCGGTGCACTGAGTCTATGGCCATGACAATCTCGGCCAGATAGAAGCGCGCCATTTCGGCCGGGATCCGCTCCCCAAACTTGCTCAGCAGCGTTAGCAGGTCCCCGCCCACGTAGTACTCCATGACCAGGTACTGGCAGGGGGCGTGTCATGGGGGGTCAGTCGCACCCCTCGGCACTGACGGCTGACAGCCCGGGACAAAGACTGCCGCAGATGCCCCATCCCTGGGCAGGGATCCCGCAAACCCAGCTCCTAGAGAGCCCAAGAAATCTCCCAGGCCAAATCAGAGACACACACCCTCCCCCCGCAAAACCTAATTCTCCCAGGATGTCACTAGACAGGGAGAGGGGAAAAAGCCCAGAGAGTTCCCAGTGGCCAAAGTACAGAGGCTAGATACCCTGCCCAGGGCCGCCCATATAGATTGTAGAGAGTTATCCCAGTCCAGGTAAGAGATCCTCCCCCCCGACAGTGGCATCTTTACAGGATCCCCCAGAATCAGTCCAGGAAAAAAACAGTAAGGGACATCTCCCATCCCAGGAAAGGAAAACCAATTCCCACCACACCCAGAGACACCCGCAGCCATTTGGAGGCAGCTCCCAAAGCCTAGAAGTTCCTCTCCCTGAATCTGCCTGGTTCACTGTCAGCCTCACTGACAGCATCAGGACTAGGTCGGTCTCCCTAGTCCCCCCTGGCCTGAGGCTCACCAAGTAGTTCTCGTCCTGGAAGGCGAAGTGCAGCTCCGTGATCCAGCGCCGGTCCCCGTTCACCAACACGTCCCTCTCTTCGCGGAAGCACGACACCTGCGGGGCACCCAGAGGCACTTAAGTGGCAGGGAGCGGGAGCCAGGGTGGGTAATCTTAGCGCCCTGCACATCCAGCCCTGGCCCTCACCTCGCCTCTCTTCAGCATGTCCCATTTATTCATGATCTTCATCGCATACACCTGGCCCGTCTGCTTCATCTTCACCACCGCTACCTGAAGGCCGAAACGGGGTGACTGGGGGGGCGGAGATGGCAGGCGCAATCCCCGGGCTCGTAGGAATTTTTCTCCGCCCCTGACACAACCAAGTCCTGGCCCCGCCCCACGGCTAACGCCACGCCCACGACCTCAAGCCCCGCCCCCGCCCAGCTGGTGTAGGCTTTCTCAACTCGGTCATTCATCAATTTCTAAGGTCCCGCCCCAAACCCCTGGGTCCCGCCCACAGCACGGAAAGTCGTGTCGCCTGCTCCGCGGGCCTGCAGCCGCCGCTCCAGGCTCACCTCGCTGAACGCCCCGCGTCCGATCACCTTCAGAATCTCGAAGTCATCCCTCTGCAGTCGGGCCTCCTTAAGCCTCGCCGCGATGGGCTCCACTGGGGGGGGGGAGGTGAGAACCGAGGCTAAATGGGACTGACCCGGGAGATAGGAGGACGTCCCACCCCCTGCCCCTCAGTCTCCTCCACCCCCTCCCTCGGTCTCCTCTGTCCCTCATTTTCTCTTCTCTGTGTCTCTCCTGGGACTGTCAGCCTCCCGAGGGCTTCCCCACAAAAACACTAAGTGAGGTTTGGGGGACCCCAAACTGCCCTCCTACAGAAAAATGTGGGATGCCTGAGGAACTCCTTTAGGGGAAGTGCACTGGACAGGAGGGACTCTAGTGGGTGCAGGTGGAGAGCGCGGGCTCTGGGAAAAGGAGGCTCTGAAGAAAGGAAGATAGTAAGCTAGTCCTCAGGCTGCCCCCCACCCCGTTTCAGGCCCCACCCCTACTCCCGCGGGAGTGGGAGCGCCGGACAGGCCCCCCACCCCAGGGTTCTCAATCTGTCTCTGATCCTGTCCTGGAACATTCAGTTTAGTCCAGTACCTCCAGGTCTATTTAGATGCTAGTGGCTTTGGACCACACTTTGGGAAACACTGGATTTGGGGGTGGGGCCCCGGAAGAAACAGGAGAGGAAGACAAAGGCAGCATGGACCCAAATTCCGGGCTCTAGTGCATTCACTCTATCCTCAACTCCAGGAAGCGGGCTTCTCTAGTTGCCCTTCATTTGCGGGTGGGGAGATCAGGGCTGAGATGGGGTGAAGAGAGTAGCCCAAAGTCCTACAGCTAGGAATGTTCAAGAGGGCAGGTGGGGGGGGGGGGCGGAAGGGGCGGGTGGAGGAGAGACCCGGCCACTGGGAGAGGGAGGCCCGGGAGGTGGTGGGGGACTTAGGGGGGCAGGACAGAGAGAGGGAGGGGCTCGGGGGACAGTAAGGGGAGACAGAGTGGGCCTATGGCAGGTTCCGGGAGAGTGGGCCGGCAGGGAAGAACCAGCCAGGGCCCAGGAACGGGGGAGGGAGGAGAGAGCCAAGACGTTGAGCCCTTTTAAGGCAGCAGGAACCCGGGCCCCCTCCCCCTCCCCGGCAGCCTGACAGGGGAGGGGCCGCAGGATGCTGCTCGGGCCACAAAAGGAGTGCTCCTTAAGGGAGAGCCAGACCCCTGTCCCACGCTCTGGCCTCAGTTTACCCTGCTAGCTCAACTTCATGCTCTGCAAAGTTAAGGCTGAGAGAGTTACTAAGGGCTGGGGGAGGTGGGCAGAAAGTTCTTCCAGGGGCTGAATGGCCTGGCCTTTGGTCTCCACCTTCCTATCTGAGAAATGGGAAGGACAGGAGCGGGGCCTGATCAGAGAGAGATGAACACAAGAAACGAGGGAGAGGGAAAGGGCAGGAAGGCAGAGACATACAGAGCCCAAGGACCAAGAGCAAGCCACCGAGGCATGAACCAGTGCAGGGGCAGTGTCAGAGTGTCAGAGAGACAGAAAACCAAGTGAGCCTGAGTCCCTGGGGGGAGAGGGTGAGGGCAGACAAGGCCAGAGGCTGAGGTGGAAGCATCTTCCCTCCAGACCGGTCTCCAGGGAAAGACCTGGCCAGGAGGGACTTTGTGGGAGAGTTGGAAGGTCAGAAATCAGGAGAACAGGGGCCCTAGGATGCTGGAAGGAGTCAAGGTTGCCCCGTGTAGACAAGAGGGAACAACCAGGGCTGGGGTGGAAAGTGGGTACACCCAGAGGAACCCTAAACTATTTCTCCTCCATCCAGGGGGTGGGGGTGCTGGGTAGCGCCTGTCTGCAGAGCTGGTTCTCCCCCAGGGCCTGAGTCACCGCACCCTCCCAGTGCCTGGGCACCTGTTGGGGCAGCTGGAGAGGCTGGCGCCAAACACCTGCCCATTGGCCGCGCCCCTGGCAGCTGCCCCATGCCGGCCCTTCCGCCTGCCCCAGTGCTCTGGGAAACCAGGGTGGAGGGCCATGGGGCCCATTTTGGTGGTGGGCGGGGGGGGGTTCCTGGCATGTCTCTACGCCTAGACTTTGGGGAGGGGGCACAAAAGGACCATGGGAGGCTGTGCCCAGTCCAGCCTGACCCAGGGCTCCCAGGTCATGGTTCTGAGTCACGGCTGCCCTAGCCTCTGCTGACCCCAACCAGCCCTGCCAGGGTGCACAGGGGTAGGGGCATGGCAACCCTGGGACCCAGGCCAAGTTTTGGGCTCCTGAATGGGAGGCTCTCCCACGTCCATCTTGCCCCCAACTATCAGCCACTGTGCCTGGACCCATCTTCTGCCTCTGCCCTGCCCCCACGCCCCCCCAACCTGGGGCACCCATGCAGGCAGGCACTCACCCCACTGCAAGAAGTCGGCCACATACTTGTCCTGGGCCAGGTCGGAGGCACCCAGCTCCTGGTGGACGCCCAGGAGAAGGTCGAGCAGGGGCTCCAGCCCCAGGAAGCCAGGGTCCAGCACCAGCTGCTGGAGCCGCCTCAGCCGCACCTCGGCTGACATGTCGGCCAGGCAGCACCATGGCCCCCTCCCCGGGCCGGGGGCTCGGGGTCTTCCCGTTATGGGGCCTGGCAGCCCCTGTTCAGGCTTTGGGGCTCTGGCTGCATGTCTGCCTGTCCCCAGCTGTCCCCTGGGCCTCTCTGGCCACTTCTCGGCTGCTGCTGAGGCCTCCTCCCCTTCTCCCCACCCCTGGGTACGGCCCCCTCCCGCCTCCCAGCCTTAACCCCTCATGAGCCAGGCCCCCCAATTCCCTCCCCTCCGGGGCCCCTCAGAAAGCTTCAGAGTGAGATGGGGGTGGAGAACTTCAACTCTTGCACTATGCCTGCCCCCCCAAAAAAAGGCGGAGCACAGCGGAAGCTACAGGTGTGGCAGATGCCAAAGATGAGCCCTCCCATTCTGAGGGGGCCAATTGAGGTTCAGGAGGATTGTGTAACACCCCTCTCAAGCCCTGGAATTGGGGTGGGGGAGAAAGGGGTGAGGCCTGGGAAGGGGGGGCAGGAGGCCAGGGGAGCTTCACGGGTGACTCAGCCGCAGATTCAGACTTTGGGACGGTTTAAATTTAGCCCTCAGGCCCTCTGCTTTACACTGACTTTTTTTTGGCAGGAGGTGGGGAAGGGGTGGTGAGAGAATTGGGAAGGGAGGCCCTCAGGAGCCAGGACCAGGGGTGACCCGCTGGCCAAAGCCTCGGGGGGAGGCAAAGGAGCCCCCAAAATAGCTCCTTGGACCCAGGCCGCACAGCCACATTCCTGCCCAGGCTAGGATTAGAAACAGAAACATTTCGGGGGGTGGAGGGCAGAGCGGGAAGACACCACTCCCTGCAGCTCCGGAGAGCCAGCCTTGAGGGCTTTTTGTTGTTCTCTGTAGGGCTGAACAGTGCTGGGGTGGGGGGGCGGCCACGATCTCCAGCTGGCTCTGGACGCCTGCGCCCCAGGGGCCAGGAGGCCTGGAGGCAGCAGGAGGCCAGGAGTTCTGCACACTCTGGGCATCTCGAGAGTTACCTGGGGGACCCATCTGGGCAGACCCCCCCACCCCCTGAACTGACCAGTTCTGGCACTTTCAAACAACTGGGAAGGGGGCCCTAGGGGCACTCTCCTCCGTTTGCGGCTCCGTCCTTCTCGGTACCCAGGCCACGCGAGCTGTGTGCCTGGAGTGCGTCCCTCCCTAGCCTTCAGTTGTTCCTGCATTAGAATAGAGCAGGGCGGGCACTAGGCTGGGGAGAGGTTGGGCCTAACTCTTGCTTTGGTTGAAGCAGCTGGATTCTAGGACTGCTGTGAAAGTGCACGCATGCACGCTCGCACACTCCCTCCACACCTCCCGGAAGGGAACAGAGACACTGTGAAAACAGGGAACTTTAGTATAAATAAGAGGTCCTGGGGGACAGGGAGGGCCCCGAGGGGCTTCCATAATTTAACACTCTTCAAAAGCACAAACAGCAGGGGCAGGGTGGGGGCCAGGGCAGGGGTGGGCCACCCCCACCCTGCCCACAGGATGAGGGGCACATTGCAGAGCTTGTAGGTGGGGAGCTTCTCCCCCAGGAGTGACCAGTCACATGCTGGGGACAGGGAGGAGGCGAACACTGATGTTTCAGAGGAAGGGGTCATTGTACTTGGCAGTGGGTGGGGACAAGGCTGAGGCCACACGGGCCACTACATCCCCCCAAGTGTCTGGGCCAGTCTGGGGGCCCTCTGACCCCCATATTTGTGCAGGGCAAGGGACTGGAGCAGTCCATCCATCATGGTTAGTCTTGTTAATACATTGATCCGTGAGGTCAGCGGGAGGGTTATGGCTAGGAGGCAGGGAACATGGGTGAGGAACCCCGACATCCATGGCTTCACACCACTGTGCCACTCGGGGAGTTGCCTGGTTGGGAGGAGATGCCCTGGGGAAGACGAGAGGGGAGACAGGAGGGTTAGAGGCCGCCTGGGGCTCCTATCAGTCCCCCAGGGAGGGAGCCAGCCAGGAGTTCCCAAAGCAGCTGCCACCTGGCCTTGCCCTTCGGTCCACCCAAGCACCCCCAGAGGCCAAGCCCCGCCCCCAGGCCACTGCTCTAGAAAACTCCCATCTCCACTAGCTTCCCTGGCCCCACAGGTGGTATTCTCAGACAATAATTGAAATCCTCAGCTGGTCCTGAGCAGAAAGGATAGGGTAGTGGTGGAGAGGATGGGGATAACTTGGGGCTCTTTCTGACTTGGGGGTTACAGGGAGAGAACTCAGGGACGATCCTACCTCTACCACTGACTTGCTGGGTGACCTGGGCCAACTTCCTTCCCCTGTCTGGGCCTCGGCCTCCTCGTCTGTGAACTAGGGAGATAGAGGGGTCTCTTTCAGGACTCACCAGACTCCCCAAATCCCAACGACCTTGCCTCTGAGACTGCATTAGAAAGTTCTAAGGATTCAAGGCCCTACAGTTCTGAAACCACTTTCTGAGGGAACCAAGCCTCGGCCCTCAGACCTAGCATCTTGGGTGTACAAGCCCAAACCCGCAGAGCTGAACCACCTGAGACAAGAGCTCCAAAGATGGAAGGTGCCAGGCCTGTGCTTCCCCTACTGGAATCTTCCCCACCTTCCTGAAGCCCATGGCTACTTCAGGAGATGGATACATCCACCCACCACCCACCTTTCAGGCTCCCTAAGAGGTGACGGAGGTCAGCGAGGAACGGTGACTTGCCCTGGGTCACAGAGGGAGCAGCACTGGAACCCAAGATTCCAGTGGGATTCCACAAGCTGTGACTCCAGTGGACAGGCTTAGATCCAGAGTCTGAGATCCATACCAGAAAGTGGGCCCACAGACTCAGTGTTGCCCACAGAATTTGACCCGCATTCAAGGGTTTCACAATTCAAAAATCCTATTTCCAGGAGAAACACAGATCTGGCTTCGAGTGACAAGTGATAAGACCTGCCTGTGCCGGGTCCACTGGCTGCCTTTCAGATAGCTGGCCATGGTCGTCACCACTCCCAGCTGTCTCTTCTACCCAAGCCTCTCTCTGCTGCCATGGAGAGTTCTAAAAGCCCACTACTCTAAGATCTGAGAAGTCTTGCTCTAGGACACTGGAGATTTCCCTGGCTTCCCCTCATCCCTCAGGGCTAAAGGCTGTGGCTGTGACAGGCCCTCCTGCCAATGCCTGCCTCTTCCTGGGCCCCAGGGGGCTGGCGTGGGGCCACTCACCGCCTTGCCCGGCCGGGCCCAGGTACAGATGAGGCCCTCCTGGCAGGCGGTGATGATGCAGTCCTCCAGGAAGAGGAGGACCGTGAGGCGCTCCTGGGCGATCTTCTTGCACACGAGGGGCTCGAGCAGTGGCACCTCGTGGATGCGCGGGCACAGCGCAGTGCCCAGCACCTTGGCTGGGTCCAGCCGGCTGCGGGGGGCGGGGCCGCTGGGCTTGTCCCCCCCGCCGCTGCCCCCACTGCCGCCCCGGCTGATGTTGCCCAGGCTGTGGTAGCGCTTGTGCTCTTTCTCCGACCCCCGGTCCCGCCGCTCCTGCAGTGTGAGCGTGGCGAAGCGGCCGATGCTGAACGGTGTGCCTGGCTCCGTGGCGGCGCCTGGGCCACCTGCTTTGCCGCTGCCCGCCGGGTGTGGGAGGCTGTTGGAGCGGGACAGTGAGCGGGGCAAGGGGCCAGGGCCTGGCTCGGCACCCCGGGAGCTGCTGGCGGCGGGGGGCGTCGTGCCAGGCGTGCCAGGGAGGGTGCGGGTACGGGCCAGGGGCGGGTGCGGGTAAAGCACGTCTTCGGTGAGGTCCCACAGGCAGAACTGTGTGTCCTGGCCAGCAGAGCCGAAGCGGTAGGTGATGGGGCCGGCTTTGGGCAGTGGGGAGAGGGGGGCTCCCCCACCTGAGCCCGTGCCCCCCGCGTCGGGCTCCTCTTCCTCCTCGCCACTCCGCTCACCGTCACCGCTGGCCGCCGCTGCCTCCTCGGCCCTTGTGGTATAGGGGTCAAAGGCCACAGCATTGACCCAAGACTTGTGGCCGTGGCCTCGGGCCACCACACGGCCCTCAGCAAAGGACCACACGGTGACCAGGTCATCTTCACCACCTGTCACGACATAGCGCCCGTCTGGGCTCCAGCACACACACAGCAGGCCCCCAAAGTAGCTCTTCATGAGCCCCCGCAGGAGCATGGAGTCGAAGTGGAAGACGCGCAGGCAGCCATCCTGGCTAACGCAGGCCAGGTGCCGGCCATCGGGCGAGAAGGCAAACTCATTGAGGGGCCCCTCGCCCACTGCCCATTTGGCCAGAGGGTTGCGGGGCGCCTTACTCTTGGCAGCGTAGACGGCAAAGCCCTCGCCCTGCTTCAGCAGGCTGTACTGGGGCGGGGCCGAGGCGCACGGGTGGCTGACATTGTACAGGTACAGGTGGCCGCTGGCATGTGATGCCAGGAACAGGCTCTCTGACTCAGGCAGCCACTTCAGATATGTCACCTTGGTCTTGTCGATCAGCCGCTGCCAGGAGAGACGGTGGGGGTCGGGGAAGGCAGTCTGCTCCTGGCAGACCTCCTCCCCGACCTGGCTCCCTGAAACGGCCCTCACACATGGCCTGGACCTCCTCGGAGAGGGCCCCCACACTGAGACAAAGGATGGACACCAGGCCAAAGGAATGCCAAGGAAGCAGGGCTGCCTATGAAGCAGTCACAGGGAGTTCTACAGAGCCTTGTTGTCCCATCTTCAGTATGGGGACAGTCCTGCCTTCCAGAGAACTCTCATCTAACTATGTCCACTGTCTTTACTGTGTCAGGCTTCAGCAAGAGATCAATTCACAGAACATCAGCTCCCCCAAAGAAGGGATCTTTATCAGTGTGGCCCACTGGTCTAGCCCCAGAGCACAGACCTGTGCACACAGGAGGTGCCTGGAAATGATTTGCTGGACACACGAGTGACAGCCCCAACTGCCAGCTGCTCATGTGCCTCTGCTCCTTTCCCCTCCACAACCCATATCCAATCCTCCGCTAATACTCAGAACCTGCCCTCTTTTCCCCCTGCCTCCCAATCTACTTCAACCACCCCTGCACTGGCCTAACTGGCCACTAGGCCACCACTGCCACTCTGTTGCCAGACAGATGCTGTTAAAAGGTAAGCTGGCACCAGGCACTCTAACACTAACCAATGGCAGCTGTTCTCAAGCAGAGTTCCAGAGAGAACTGAGCCTTGAAGCTCCTTGGCACCCACTGTACACAACGAATTAACTTCTTCCCCAGGCATCTAAGTTGCTTCTCATTCTTGGGAACATTTGAAAATAATCAAATTGGGGGACCCGGGTGGTTCAATCTGTTAAGCATCTGCTTTTGGCTCGGGTCATGATCTTAGGGTCCTGGGATCAAGCCCCACATCGGGCTCCCTGCTCAGCAAGAAGCCTGCTTCTCCCTCTGCCCCTCATCTTACTCGTGCTCTCTCTCAAATAAATAAAATCTTAAAGAATTAAACGATTTCTGTGTTCTCTGGCTAAAATGAACTCTGGTCAAGAAAGGATCTGAAAGCCAAGGTTTTTCCATGACCCTCCAGACCCTCCACAGGCAAGTCTCTCCCAGTTATTTCTCAGGACCCAACTACCACCCTCCCCTCCATAACTGCTGTGGCCACACAGCCTTTCTGCTGTCCTGCTTCCAGGCTTTGGTCCTAGCTGTCTCCTTTACTCAGAATGTCCTCCCCTGATAACTTTCTTGCCTCCTTCAGGTCTTTATTTCAATGCCATCCCCGAGTAAAGCCTTTCCTGACCAGCCTACTTAATTTAAACCTCACCAAGCACTCTACATCTCCCTTCCCTGCTGGATTCTTCTCTGTGGCACTCACCACCTTCTGACATACAGCATAATTAACTTGGTAACTGTTAGATGAAGGCCCCACAAAGGCAGGGCCCTCTGTTTTGTTCACTAAGATGTGAGATTCCCATACTTAGAATAAGACCTGGCACAGGACAAACGCTCGATAAATATTTTGTGAATGGATGAGCAAGGGCATTTTTAATCCATTTACTGTTGTTGACCTCGATCCCTTCTGCCATTTGTATATTCTGTATATTGAGAACACCTCCTCCGAATGGAGAGAAGACAGAGGACAAGAGCAGCCCTCGCCCACGGGTAAGATCGTTCCTCGGCATGTCCTTTGGCACCAGGTCTAGCCAGGACTGCGTTATCTCCACATATGAATTCATAATAACAGTCCTGTGAGGCAGGGATGAGAATCCCATTTTGCAGAGAAGTAAAACTGAGGCTCAGGAGGGACAGTCACCTCTCCAAACACCACACAGTGAGTAAACAGTGCTGTAAGGATTTGACTCCAATGCCCGAGGGCCTAGAATTTGAAGACCAAGAACTCTGACTTGAAACAAGTCTCAACTAGTAACTGGTCTCCGGTGTCTCCCCTGCAGCATGGGCACAATCCCTAACTCAAGGATGAACACAAAGGAGTAATGTGTTCACAAAGGGCTAACAGCGCAGGCCCCAAGCACAGCAGGTGCCACCGTCATTACTCGCTGCTATCATGCTAGCTGCTTTCTGTGAACCCGCACCATCTGTCAGTTTGTCCCGTCTTTCCTGTATCGTGCCCCTCTCAGGCCTCTGCAGCTCCCCAGGCAGCTGCAGTCTCATGGCAATGGTGTATGGGTGGTGAATGGGGAGGGGGAGCCGATATAGGCCCTGGGGCCCATAATCACCTCTTCGTTGAATAGCTTGCTGGTGTCCTTCTTGATGAGATCCAGGTACTGCACCTGGCCAGCTGAGAACCCCACCAGTAGGGAGATGGTCTCTGTGGCAGCAGTGAACTGGTTGAAGTCATGGCAGGTGGGCTGGGTGCCCTTATAGATCCGCTTGTCAATTGGCTTGTTGAGGTCAATGGACTTGAGCAATGGGAGAAAAGGAGTTAACAGCTTTTACCACTGAGAAGAAGGAAGAGGGTGTTGAGGTCAGGGGAAACCACTAAGAGGAAGCAGGGTGAAATCCCTGAGTGAAGCGGGTAGGTGGGTGGGTGAGTGGGCAACCACAGACAGGAAGGGGGACCCAAATCATAAAGCCAGTAAAAACAGGCAGGAAGGTTCCCCCCCCCCTCCACCCCATACGAGACCACAGTGCCTCCCCCCAAAGTTGGACCCCCTAACTTTAGGGACACCCTTGCATGCAATATCAAGGCTAGGGGTCCCCACAGTCCCTGAGCTCCAATTCCTTTCCAGTCCTGGCCCATAAACTCAGCAACTCCCTTGGATCTTAGCAATTCAATATTCCAAGCTCTCCAAAACACAGGGTCACCCCAATCCCCAGGACTTTAAGGCCTCACATCCCAGGATTCTCCTTACTTTGGAGTCCCTAAATCTCAGGACTCCCATTACAGTTTGTGGATGCATTAAATCTCATGGTCCTCCACATTTTTGGTCCTTCATCACCTCAGGGTTCTCAGGATCTTCATCACCTTTGGGGACCACCATAACCTCCAGGGGTCTCATTTTCTTGGGGACTTCCATCACTCGAGAGACACCCATCACACCTGAGGATGTCCTCTTAGGGCTCTTATCACTCCCAGCTCCCCATCAGCTCAGAGATTCTCATTCTCTCCAGGACCCTCATGATCTCCAGGACCCCTGCAGGATCTCCATCACCTCTAAATGCCCCATCAATTCCACAATTATTCTTCCTCTGGGGTCCCAAAGTTTCAAGATCCCCTCCTAACACCTCTGGACTTGCAAAATCCCTGGGCTTTCCATCACTTTCAAGCTTGCATCACCTCATGATTCCCTATCACCTGCAGATTCCCTACCACTCAGAACCATGGAGGATCCCATATCACTTCCGAATCTCTCCAAAATACCACTCCAGAAGCCCTACGCATAACCAGAGGGCCTCCCAAATTCCCACCACCTTTTAGAGTTTTGCATTACCTCGGGGCACCCATCCCCCTGGGAGGTCTGTCACATCGAGGATGCCTATCTCAGAACCCCATATCAATTCAGGGCCCCTCCTATCACTTCTGGATCACCTCAAGGGGCCCTATCCTCTCTGCCAGCACCGAGGCCACCACGATGCAGGCCGCTCACCCGTTGGCTCCCGCGTCGGCAGCAGCCCGGGTAGAAATAGAGCTCGCGGCCCAAGTTGAAGCAGACGCGGTCTCCTCCGGCACCGAGCCCCGCGGGCGTGGCGGGCGGTTCCCCGGCCCCGGCGCTGTCGGGCTCCCCGAGGCGCACGAGGCTGAGGCGCACGGCCGGCAGCGCGGGCCCTGGCCCCGGGCCTGCGGGCGGCGGGGACGGCGCGGAGCCCGCGGCGCCGGGGCCGGAGGAGGAGGCAGGGCCGGGCGGGGGCTGCGGCGGCTGGGGCGGCGCCGGGGTCTGGGCGGAAGCCGGACCCGACCTGCGAGCGGCGCCATCGCCGGGGAGCAGCTTGTAGAAGCCCTCGCGGGTGCGGAACTGCGACTTGATTTCCGCGCAGTCCCCCATGGCGGCGCCGGGGCCCGAGCCGCCCTCCGCGCCGCCCGCCGCCATCTTGGGCGCCCCCCCCCCAGCCCGGGCCCCGCCGCTGCCGGACCGCCGCCCGCCGCCGGGCCCCCTGCCGGAAGCCGCGGGCCCGCGCCGGAAGGGGTGGGGTGGTCACCCGAGCGACGCCTCTTCGATTGGCAACAGGATCTGAAGGCGGGATGAGCTCCGGTTGTCGCTCGGGTAACGGTTCGGGGGCTAGGGGGCGGGGCGAAAGGTGGGCGTGGCGTTTGTGCCCGCGTCCGACGTGTGGTTGGCTGGGGGGCGCGGCCCAGAGGGAAAATGGGCGGGGTCAGGGAAAAGCACAAATCCCTAGCAACTGGCGCCCTGGGAACCGTTTGCCTAGCAACGGAGGGACCCTCAAGAGATGGCCTGGTTCATAACCTGGCTTTGCCATCACGACACAGACGACCGCAGGGATTCCAGTGCCTCCTTAGATTCCCAACATACACCTTCCTGACCTTCAGTGTTTCCCACTGACGTCTTAAAATCCCCGACAGGCGACAGCATCTCCAGACATTCCTCCCCACCCTTGATGATCCCCCAAATCCCGATGATCTCCAGCGTCTCCATAAAACTCCAAGGACTTCATCCAACCTACTACCAATTAACGTTAACCCCAAACATTTCCACATTTCCCACCAGCCTCCGGTGCGTATCTCCATGACTTCACTATCTTCAACAGTCTCACTTTGTCCTCCAACACTCTCTTCTGACTCCAGAGTTTTCATGGGTCTCCACAATGCTTGCATGTCCTGATTAGTAATCCCAAAAGCTCTTGCTGATCCCACGAGCCTCCGCTGATCGACAGTGCCCCTCACTTCTCCTGAAGCCACCCTGCCCCAACACAGAACCTCTTTGACCCATTTCTCACCGGAAGGTGCCAGAGGCATCTCACACTCAACAAGTCCCACAATGAAACTGACATCTTTCTGCAAATCCTGCTCCTCTCCTGTATCCCCCCACCTGAGAGCTCACACTGTTATGCCCCCAGTCACCCAGGCTGCAGACTTCCCTAGATCTGTATCGTCTCCCTTCACCCCCTGCTTCCGGACCCCAAGTCTTTTTCATTCTGTCACTTGAAGTCCTCTTTTCCAGTCCCTTTCTCTGCATAGCCCTGGTCCAAAGTCCTCCTCTCTTGCTCGGGCCATCTCAGCATCAGCCTTGTCTCTGCTTCCCCAGACTCTCCTCCTGCCCCTCTATGTACATTCCACTTGGCATCTAGAAAAGTCTTTCTAATGCATGAATGTGACTGGGGCCTTCCCTTGCTCCAAGCCCATCTGTGGCTCCCTACTGTTCTCAGGGCAAAGTAAAGCCCTGAGTGATCTGCTCCAGCCAATCTCTCTTTCCAACATCATCACTCACCACTAACTCCTCACATCATGTCCAAACATGGAGATTCCGGAAATGACATCAATACAACTCTCTCTTGCCCTTGGGTCCTTGCACATGCTGTTCCCTCTGCTTGGAATGCTCTTCTTCACTTTGTCCTTGACCCTTCAAGAGTCGGCTCAGGAGCTCTGTCAGTCCTCTGGGCTCCCCCATCTGCTTTGTCACTGCTGGAGGATGTGTCCATCTTTCCTGCAGAATGTGAGCCCCAGGAAAGCAGAGCTGGGGCTCCTTGGCCACCTCTGTGTCCCCAGTGCAGGGCTGAGCTAACCAAAAGCCCTTCAATAGCTGTTTGATGGCCAGATGAAGGAAGAAATGAAACAGAGAGACTCTGCTGGGCCATGTCTGTTCCCAACAGAGCCCATAGCCCTAACTTGGAGGCCATGTCAACGAACAAATGAAGAGCTAGGCCATAATGCTGGGGGAAATTTTATTTAGAGCAGCTACCTTCCTCTTCTACTCCTGCCCTCCACGGGCAGAAATCAAAACAACCGTGAAAAACCAACGCATTGCTAACAATGTGTAAGGGAAAAGCTGCTATCTACCTGCTTGGGGGAGGGGGCTATGGAGTCCCCTTCAGTCATCCAGGTCCTCATCCTCATCTTCTTCCTCATCTTCCTCTTCTTCCTCTGCTGCTGCCAGGGCCTGCTCCTGGGCTGCCTTGAGGGCCTGCTCCTCCTCCACAGTGGGGTCACTCATCTCCATGACCTCTGGGCCCCTGGGGTACTCCTGCTGAATGGGGGCTGGCAGGGGTGGGTTGAAGTTGTCGGGACTGTACTTGTGACCCCAGCCAATGTAGATGTTCTCAAACTTCCTGCAAAGGCAGAGAGATACTGGGAAATCCTCTCTTGAAGGCCCCAGCCTGGGCTTTCATTGAAAGTAGGGCCCAGTTGGGGGCACAGCATGACTGCAAAGTGATGGGTGGTGGGGTGATATCTGCCCACAGGGTTTCTCTTGTTTGGGTGTTTGTTCTTCAATCTTTTTTGAGCATCTGACTCCTAAGTGCCAGGCGTGTCTAGAGTCACACTCTAAGACAACACATATAACCACTGAGCACTTGACATGTGGCTAGTGTGACCAAACCACCGAGTTTCTTTCTTTCTTTTTTTTTTTACCACTAAGTTTCTAATTGTATTTGATTTTTTTTAAAAAAAGATTTTATTTATTTATGAGAGACACACAGAAAGAGGCAGAGACATATGCAGAGAGAGAAGCAGGCTCCCCGTAGGAAGCCCAACGCAGGACTCGATCCCGGGACCTGAGCCAAAGGCAGACACTCAACCACTGAGCCACCCAGGTGCCTAAATTGTATTTGATTTTCTATTTTTTAAAGGTTTTATTTATTTATTCATGAGAGACAGAGAGAGAGAGAGAGAGAGAGAGAGAGAGAAAGAGAGGGGCAGAGACACAGGCAGAGGGAGAAGCGGGCTCCATGCAGGGAACCCGATGTGGGACTCGATCCCGGGTCTCCAGGATCACACCCTAGGCCAAAGGTGGCGCTAAACCTCTGAGCCACTCGGGCTGCCCTGATTTTCTATTTTTGCCGGCAATTTCTTCTTCAGTACCCCTGGTTATTTAGGAATGTGTTAATTTCTACATATCTGTGAAATTCCCCCAAATTCCTTCTGTTAATGATTTCTAATTTCACCCCAATGTGGCCAGAGAACATATTTTGTATGACCAGTATCTGGGTAAATGTATTGAGACTTGTTTCACGGTCTAGTCCTGGAAGCTGTTCTATGTGCACCTGAGAAGAATGTGTGTTCTGTTGTTGTCAGAGTGGATTTTATTTCATTTTAATGAACTTACATTTAAGCAATAAAACTGATACTCAGTAGGGTTATTGGCAAATGTCTAAGCATGCCTGGGGCAACTTGGGTACCCGAATCTATTATGTCAACTGTAAATGTTGTGAAATCTGAATACAGGTCAAGGGATACCTGGTGGCAGTGGTTGAGCGTCTGCCTTTGGCTCGGGTGGTGATCCCAGGGTCCTGGGATCGAGTCCTACACCGAGCTCCTTGCAGGGAGCTTGCTTCTCCGTCTGCCTATGTCTCTGCCTCCCTGGGTCTCTCATGAATAAATAAAATCCGTTTAAAAAATGAATACAGGTCAAGTACTTCTGATGAAAAGGTAGCATCAAATGGAATGTACTGTAAGTGTCAACTTCACAGCAGATTCTGAAGACATAGTATGAAAATAAGACAGAGTGCAGAACAGCTTGATAATTTTTACATTACTGATTTCATGTTGTAATGATAGCATTTAGGATATTTAGGGTGAAATAAAATATATTATTAAGATGAATTTTGTTTTTATTCTTGAATGTGACTAGCACTGGAAAAAAATTTTTTTAATTTAAAAAATAGAAAAAATTAAAAATAAAAAAGTAAAAAAAGGCGGGGGGCACCTGGGTGGTTCAGTGATCAAGCGTCTGTCTTTGGCTAGGTCATGATCCTGGGGTCCGGGGATCGAGTCCCACATCAGGCTCCCTATTGGGAGCCTGCTTCTCCCTCTGCCTATGTCTCTGCTTCTCTCTGTGTGTCTGTCATGGGTAAATAAATAAAATCTTAAAAAAGAAAAGAAAAGAAAATCGAAAGTGATACAGGTGGCTTGTATTTTATTTATGTTGGACAGTGCTGGTCTAGATGTGGGGACCCAGCAGTGAACACGTTAAGCAAGAATCCCTGCTGTGGTGCCTACATTCTAGAAGGAGGAGACTGATAATAAACACAAACATAATTGGGTGCGTCCAAGCCTCCCAGTCTACCTGTTCCCAGAATTTTAATTAGAAGAGAATATGGGAGAAAAGGAAGGGGACCAGGAGATAGGAAGAGAGGCAGAGAGGAATAGCAGGGGGCTGGGGGGAAAGGGGAATGGAGAGTTTGCCATGAAGGCTCTGTGGCTTTGCCCTTTATCACAGCCTTGGTCTTCTGGAGACAGTTGTTTTCCTCCAGGTCTTTCTCAGAGCCTTCAAATATACTACTTCCTTGGAAACCTCACCCGTGAGATTGAACTTGCAAGGAAGACAGACTCTCAGGCTCCAACCCCAGTCCTCTGCCCACCTGACCCTGCAGTTTAACCAGATCCTGTGCACTCCCAGTCCGGGAACCTCTGGTCTAGAGTGTCCTCTATCTGCTTTTCTCCCTGTTTGTTACTTCTCTTTTCCCAAAGATTTCACATCAAGGCTGCTCTTCCCAGGAATCTACTCTGATCCCCTTAAGATGACAATTTCCAACTGTAATTGGTCCCTCCACTGTCCCCAGTGGTACTTAGTTTGTAACGGGGTATTTATTCAGCTGAGGGGGTGTATGCTGTATGATTAATGTCTATGCTTCTTCTGTCTGCTCAGAGGCACGATCCACATCATCTTTTCAATAAAGGGCCTGGGACCTAACATACAGCTATCAAACAGTAACATCCAAGTCTTTTATAAAGAAAAAGAAAGAGGAGCAGGGCACTTGGGTGACTCAATTGGTAAGTGTCTGCCTTTGGCTTAGGTTGTGATCCCAGGGTCCTGGGATCAAGCCCTATCTGGGCTCCCTGCTCAGTGAGGAATCTGTTCCTGCTTCTCCCTTTGCCCCTCCCCCCACTTGTGCTTGTGTACGTTCTTTATCTCTCCCAAATAAATAAAATCTTTTTTAAAAAAATAGTTGGAGGGATGAATGATTGAGTGGTGTTTGGGTGAGTGAAGTTTGGATGAGTGAATGGAGTTCCAAATTTGGATCTGTTGCTTTCAGAAAGATATTGGCAGAACGCCTGGCTGGCTCAGTTGATGGAGCATGTGACTCTTGATCTCAGGGTTATGAGTTTGAGCCCTGAATTGGGTGTTGAGATTACTTAAAAATAAAGTCTTGGGATTCCCAGGTGGCTCAGCAGTTTAGCACCTGCCTTCAGCCCAGGGCATGATCCTGGAGTCCTGGGATCAAGTCCCATATTGGGCTCCCTGCATGGAGCCTGCTTCTCCCTCTGCACCCCCCCACCATGAATAAATAAATAAAGTCTTTTTAAAAATTAAAAAAATTAAAATTAAAAAAACATCTTAAAAGAAAGAAAGAAAAGAACAGATGTTGGCAAATTGGGATGTGGGCAGAAGAAGGGGGTTGGCAAAAACAAGCAGGCGAGATTCTTCCTTGTTTCTGGAGAGGGGAGAATGCCAAGAATGTAATTGAAGTATCAAGATTACTTGAAATCTCATCATAGGATCCAACAAAGTATAGGTTTATCACAGAGATGGAAAAATTAAAAAAATCTATGGAAACTTATCATGCCATCTGGTGGACAGAGCTGGTAAGTGCGCCCGCCCGATGGCTGCAGGGTGCACTCCCTAAGTGGTTAAGCAGGAAGGCTGGGATGCGCCTGGTGGGCGAGACCCAGGGACTCTTGATGTGTAGTGAGTGGGTGGTGAGTGTGTAGCTGCAGGTGGGAAGATGCAGGAGTGACTTCAGCCTGCAGACCTTTTGGGAGCAGCTGGTGGGGGATCCTGGTTGGGAGGACTTCTGCCCAGTAGAGGAGAACATTCAAATTGGAAGAACTGTCCAGGGGGCCCAGGGAAGGAGTTAGACTCCCCCAGACATGAGCCTCTGCTCCTGTCACAGCCACCTCAAAGTGGACTCCTGAGTCCTTTCAAGCTCTGTGACCCATATAGCCAAGAAGCCTGGGCTGGGAGGTCAGAGATCCAGGGTTTGAATCCTGCATATGCTGTGTGACCCTGGGTCCATTCCTTTCTCTCTCTGATTCTCCATTCTCTTATCCGAGGATTTCTCATTTTAGCCTTAGTGGAACTCCTGGAGCTGAGTGTGGGAGTCGGCCCTGGGGGCTTCCTGAAGGGGGTCCTGCCAATCTCCGCCTCGCCCCCTGCCCTCACCCTGACTCTGAAGAAGTTGGAGGGGCTTTCTCTGCTGGAAGGGATTAGGAGAAGACCTACTTGCCACTGGCGTAGGCATACGCCCCTGGCCAAAGATTAGAGCGTACGACAGCCACGGAGTACTGCGGGCAGAGACTGCAGGACAGGCGGGCAGTCCAGGGAGACATGTGCATGATTTCTGCAGGAGAATGGAGAGCACCAGGGAGGTCAGAGCTTCCTGAAGCCCTGCACAGCCCCCTGGAGGGGAGACAGAAAAAGGGGAGGGAGCAAAGGAGGAGGATAGGGAAGAGGCATGAAGGGAACTGTGGCTGGCCCCAGGAAGCCACCGCACCTCTCTGAGCTTCAGTGACCACACCCAAGAAGTGGGTATACTTATCTCACCTCCCTTGCAGGAGATGCTATGATCTCCCTTCCAGGTTGGCTACTGGTTTGGGCCACAGTACAGAGGGCACAGCACAGGCCCTGGGCTCCCGGAGATCTGGGTTCAAATTTGTGCTGTGTCCACTCACCCACTCTCAGCCTCTCCTTCTCCCTTCCTCCAGGGACCTGAGGCCCTGACCTCAGGAAATTCCTCTCCAGGCTTCCAAAATCCAACTCAGGTCCTGCCTCCTTGGGGGAAAGCCTCTCTAACTCTCTCTCTTCCTCTCTCCCCCAAACCCACATGGGGCTCAAAACATCATATTCCTCCCATCTGCAACATGGCCATGTGCTTGACATGACTCTCAAGATGGACGTGTCCCCATAACCCCAAGAGGGGGTCACTGTCACCAGCCCCATATTATAGAGGAGACAATATCTGAGGCTCAGAGAGATGCCCTCGGCAGTCTTCTTGTCCCCCCCACCCCTACTTTCTCCCCAGGCTCCACCTGGGCTGGTGGGCTAGCATGTATGAAGGAAGAGGACCATTACCTGCATCTTCTGAGAGCGGGGTGAGCAGCGGGGGCCCCACCTCCTGCTCCACCTCCTCCATCCCCTCATCTGCCTTCTCTTCCTCCTCCCCCAGTTCCTCTTCCTCTTCCATCTTCTGCAAAGGGTTCACCCAAGTGCAGCGGCCCTGAAGGGGAGGAGAAGAAGGGGAAGGTCAGTCGGCACCTGGACTCTGGGAGGGGGTGAGGGGCCAGGAAGGACACTGAGCACTGGCCCTGTCCTCAGGGACCCAGGTATGGGCAGGGTTGCGGGAGGGAGGACAGCCTGAGAGAGCTGTAGTGATGAGGTGGAGATGCGTGCTATCTGCTAGCTGTGTGGCTCCCAACTGTGCATTCATCCACTCATTTTTCATGTATTTAATGAGTGCTTACTATATACAGGTAGGTGCTGGGGATACATCCTCAAGAGAAGAGACCCTTCCCATCTCTGCCCTGTGGAGCTGACATTCTGCAGCCCATATGATCTTCTGTTTGTTCACCTGTGAAATAGTGGTGTCATAGGGGCCTCTCTCATTAGACTGCTGTTGGGTTCCATGAGGCACTGGAGGGCTGATTCATGTTCGTTGAATGAGTGAACCGAAATGCACAGCATAGAGCAGACTTCAGTTGCCTCAACTATGAAATGGGAATGATAGTCATAACAATCTAAAAAGTTATTTGGATTCAATAAAATATTGCAACAGGGAGTGAGGTAGGTGGAGTCAATAGAAGTTTGTTGAATACATGAATGAATAAAAAGTTCCTAGCACACAGCAGCTGTTTCCTTGAATGAGTGAATGAATGAATGTAGAGTCCAACAAGTCGGGCATTTGAGAAAGCCAGGTCTTCAGTCTCTTATCCACAATTCCAAATTCTGAAAAGCTGTGAAAAGCACACGTTTTTTTTGTGTGTGTGTCATTTGGCAGCAACCCCAACCTGAACTAATGAGAAGCAATTTGCAATAGAAATAAAGTCTCTGAGCGGTACTGCAGTCCCAACCCCAGCTTGAGCTGCTGCATGATATCTAGAATGTGTGTGCTGTCACCTTTTCAAAAATCTGAAAAATGCAGGCCACCAAGATGCACGTGGCCCCGGAAGGTCTCTGCCACTGTCAGCGGATTTCCCAGAGTGAATGAAACAACGGGCGAATGCACATTATTCAGCACTGCGTCTGGCGGAGAGCAGTGCTGGGGAGCCCCTGGTTATGCCCCAGGTGAAGAGGCTGGGGTCCCTGGTCCTCACCTGCGGCAGGATGTGCTGCGTGTGGTGCACCCAGTTGGCCATGGAATCCACCAGCTCCAGCACCGGGATGCCCTCAAAGTCGGGGTTCTCCTCGTAGGAGTCGCGGCCTGCGCCGCCCTCTTCCTCCTCATCACCCTCCTCTTCGCTGAACTGGTAGAAGCCGAGCGGGCTGATGTGCGTGGCGGCGGAAATGCGTGCAATCTGGGCCCGCAGGTAGTTGGCCTCGTTGCCCGGGAAGGGCGGGTAGCTGTTGACGGGAGCGTCCAGGTGGCCGGTGAAGAATTTCTTGATCTTGCGGGCCTGCACGATCTGGATGGGCGTGACGTGCGGCAACCGTGTCCACGGCCGGCCCGGCTCGTGGCACACGAAATACAGGTACTTGTTGGTGCCTGAGCGGCTCTCCTCCTTGGGGACGATGGGCGGTGGCTTCCACATGGGCTTGGGGATAATGTCAATGACCTTCTCCTCGTCCTCCTCGCCCTCCTCCTCGCCGCCATGAGCATCCATGCCTTCGGTGCTCTCCATCATCTCCTCCACCTCCTCCTCCTCCGCCTCCTCCTCGCCCTCCCGGAACTCCACCTCAGCCACCAGGTAGCTGCGGCTGAGCCCCAGGATCTTGCCCCAGAAGCGGCAGGTGTGGATGGGCTGTTGCTCCACCAGCTGCTTCAGGGCCATGAAGATGCGGAAACTCTCGTCTGAGCTCAGGCCCACACCAGCCTGTTCCAAGTAGAAGGCCGTTTCCATGATGTTGGGCACCGCTGTCTCAACCTGCGGAGGGGTGGGGTGGAGGGCAGAGGGAAGGCTGAAGCCTGGCTCCCCAGCCTGACTCTTCTAAAATCCAGAGAAGGGAACTACTCTGTAACCCAGCTGCTGATGTGCGGGTTGGTCACGGTTGGTCAGTGAGATGTAGGGGCGAGTCCTTGGGGAGGATGTCCATTATATGAAAGAAAAGGCAAAACGACAACAACAATAACAACGAAAAACCACTAGGAGAAAATCCTTTACTCCTTCATCCTTCCCTCTTCCTTCTGCCTGGAACAGGATGTGAAATCTGGAGGCACAGCAGCTATTTTGGGACCATGAGGCAACAAATGGGAGACAATGTCCCACACCCTAATGATGGTAGAGCTGAAAGGTGGAAACTGCCTCTCCCCAGTGGCATCACTAAGCTGCCTTACCTCCTGGCCTTCTTGTTCTATGGGACAAAGCGGCCACTTATAGTAGTTTTCTGTTACTTGCAGCCAAATGCACCCTTAACAGATACCCTAAATCATATAGCAAATTAAGGGAAGAGGCTGGTTTTGAGTTCAGGAATCAATGATGTCAGAGGATGGGCATGATAAGTCTTGCCCTCATTGCCTCCTCCTTCACCATCTGCTTTGTTCAGGGAGACAGAAGGGGAGAGACAGAGAGACAGTTGAGACTCAAGTAAGTTGAGTAAGTAAGTTGAGGACTGGGACTAGAAAACATTGAGGTTTGGGTCCAGCCACCCCCATAACCATATGGCCACAAGGCTAACCTGAATACTTTTTTTTGTTCAGGTCCAGAAATCTAAGCCACTAAATTCGTTAGAGCATCAATAAGAAAACAAAACAAAACAAAAAAACAAAAAAAAAATAAGAAAACAACATGGGTTCACCTTAAGTGTGTGACTGAAACTGAAATAGGTAAGTGTGGGAGCCACACAGTGGATGACTGAGACTTTGTGTCCACATTTAACCTCCTTTAAGGACGCTGGTCTTATTGGACTAGGGGCTCACCCTATTCCACAATGACCCCATCTTAACTAATTACATCTGCAGTGACCCTACTTCCAAATAAGGTCCCATTCTGAAGCACCTGGAGGAGGGATACTTTCTCCTTCACAAGAATTTTTGGAGGACACAATGCAATCCATAACAGATGTTTGGTGTAAATATGATGCTGATGCTTAAATCACAACAGTTGCTGTGAAAGATTTGGTGACAAGCATACTGAGGTTTTTTTCCTAAAGGTTTATATATTGCATTCTCATTTTCATAAAAGCTCCAATTGTGAATAGTGTTAAGACGAACAATTTATTGGGACACTTGGGTGGCTCAGTGGTTGAGTATCTGACTTCAGTTCAGGGTGTGATCCCAGGGTCTTGGGATCAAGTCCCGCGTCGGGCTCCCTGCAGGGAGCTGCTACTCCCTCTGCCTATGTTTCTGCCTCTCTCTGTGTGTTTCTCATGAATAAATAAAATCTTAAAAAAAAAGATGAACAATTTATTGCATCTTCTCCCTATGCCTGCTGGACATAGGCATACTATGGTCTGCAAGTGTTTGCCGTCCCTCCCCAAAGGAGAATGATAGGCTCCCACCTCTATCCCCATTGTACTCAGGGAGGGGCCGTGTCAATTGTTCTGAATACTTGAAGCAGCAGTGACAGAGAGGGACACATGTCACAGCCAGGCAGAAGCTGTAAGAGCCAATGTGGGGTTGGCTATGTGCTTTTTACTTTGCAACTGTGGAAGCCTGTGGCACAATGCAATCTCCATCAAGAAATCATCCTCGGATCTCAAGCAGCTGATGAGCAAAAAGTTCTTTTGCCAACTCTGGATGGGCAGGTAATGTGAGCAAGAAATAAATTGTGTAATATTAAGCCACTGAGATTGTGCTATTGGTTATCTCAGCTCCATAGAGGCACAGCCCAATATTCTAGAATAGGAGAATTGTTCTTTTGAAAGTAGTTGGTACTTTCCTTCAATTGTAAACACAATGCAAAAGCTTATCTTCCTTTTTTTTAAAAAAATTTATTTATGATAGTCACACAGAGAGAGAGAGAGAGAAGCAGAGACACAGGCAGAGGGAGAAGCAGGCTCCATGCACCGGGAGCCCGACGTGGGATTCGATCCCCGGTCTCCAGGATCGTGCCCTGGGCCAAAGGCAGGCGCCAAACCGCTGCGCCACCCAGGGATCCATTTATTTATTTATTTATTTATTTATTTATTTATTTATTTATTTATTTATTTATTTATTTAAAGCTTGTCTTCCTAATTGATGTTGACACCAGCAAGTCAGGGAGGGCTGAGTCCAACTTAATTCTAAGACACCTTGCTGACAGGAAGGAAGATAAAGGAATGAGCCTAGGAAACTTTCTTGGGAGTGTGTGCCTGGCCCATGGACCAGTGGCATCACCTTCTTTCTGAGAATCCTCCCCGCCTAATCCACACCCCCCGCCCCCCAGTCCACACGGCAATGGAGTGCCCTTACCAATCATGTTTAAATTATTATCTCTCCACCTTGGCCACTGTTGATTGCAGCAAGAGTGGAAAACTGACCTAAAATGACAGATCAGACTCTGCTTCTCTTTCTACTCCCCTCACTGCCCATAATGTGTGACTGAGTTAGAGTACAGCTGGCATTCACCCTGCCTAGAAATTACTCCTTTGGTAACACTGGGTTTGAACCCAGATTCTCTGGTCAGACTCTTTCTTCTTCTTTTCTTCTTCCCAGTTTCCAGGAAGATCCCATGATCCCATCCCATGATCTGGGAGAAAGGATTTCCTGATGGCAACTGGATGGTATTTTTTAAAAAGTAAACTCAGCTGCTATGGGGCAGCTGTATGTTGTGAAGTAGAGAGGGCCAGGAGGAGAGAGGGGCAAAAGTGAAGTATGGGCACTGGGGTCCCTGAATACCAGCTCTGCCGTGGGCCCCAGCCACATCTCTACTCTTGGCTTGAAAAGGGTCAATCAGTCCTGTCAGCTGGCTGAGCCAGCACCATCCCCAAGCCCTTTCTCCATTGCTCCAAGGTTGTTTTCCCAGCCTCCCTTGGAGCCAGGGATTGTTATGTCACTCAATCTGGGCAATGAGATGCAAGCAGAGGTCTTCTGAGAGGCTTCTGGGAAACTTTTACTCCCAATTTAAAAATTTTATTTTTAATTTTTATTTTTTAAAGTTTGTTTATTTATTTGAGATAGATATAGAGAGAGTGAACGAGCATGAGCAGGAAGGGGAGAAGGAGAGGGAGAGAGACTCTCAAGCAGACTCTGTGCTGAGCACAGAACCCAACCTGGGGGCTTGAACCCATGACCCTGAGATCACGACCCAGCCAAAACCAAGAGTCAACACAACTGACTGTGCCACCCAGGTGCCCCTAGTTTATTTATTTTTCTAGTAAACTCTACCCCAACGTGGGGTTCAAACTCACAGCCCTGAGATCAAGCCGCAGGCTCCTCAGACTGAGCAAGCCAGGCACCCCCAAAAAATTTTTTTAAAGACATACAAAAACAAGCTCCTTTCCTTCCTTTTTGGGACACTGGTGTGGGGATATGATGATTGAGGCTGTAGCAATGGTTTTTTGAACATCAAGTGATGGGCTCAAGGACCAAACACAGAGCAGAGGGGAGGGAAAAGCCGGATTCTTAGTGATCTCACAGACAAGATGCCCCAACTCTGCCCACTCTTGGCCAAATGAAGTAATTAAATGTTTTTCTGAAATGCTTGGTCCATTTTATTTATTTATTTATTTATTCAGGAGAGACACACAGAGAGAGGCAGAAACATAGGCAGAGGGAGAAGCAGGCTCCCTGCAGGGAGCCTGATGCAATTAAGCATTTGCGGCCAGAAGCAAGCCTTACTGACTGCATTGGCCAGAGAGGGGATTTATACCCAGGCTTCTATGATGCTGAAAAATGTTCTCTCAGGACACCCGGGTGGCTCAGTGGTTGAGCATCTGCCTTTGTTTTTGTTTGGTTGGTTTGTTTTTTGTTTTGTTTTGTTTTGTATTTTTTAAAGATTTTATTTATTTATTCATGAGGGACACACACAGAGAGAGGCAGGGACACAGACAGAGGTGGAAGCAGGCTCCCTGCAGGGAGCCCGATGTGGGACTCAATCAAGATCTCAGGATCCCAGGATCTTGCACTGAGCCAAAGGCAGATGCTCAACCACTGAGCCTCCCAGGCATCTTGAGCATCTGCCTTTGGCTCAGGGCATGATCCTGGGGTCCTGAGATTGGGTCCCGTATCAGGCTCCATTCAGGGAGCCTGGTTGTCTGCCTATATTTCTGCCTCTCTGTGTGTCTCTCATGAATAAATAAATAAAATTTTTTTTTAATTTTTTAATTTATTTATGATAGTCACAGAGAGAGAGAGAGAGAGAGAGAGAGAGAGGCAGAGACACAGGCAGAAGCAGGCTCCATGCACCAGGAGCCCGACATGGGATTTGATCCTGGGTCTCCAGGATCGCACCCTGGGCCAAAGGCTGGCGCCAAACTGCTGCGCCACCCAGGGATCCCCTAAATAAATAAAATCTTAAAAAAAAACCCCACCACTGTTCTCTTCGTGTAGAAACAAGGAAGGGGGTTGGGAATGGGGGAGAAGACAGTCTTCAGTGCCCCTTCCCAGGGGAGTCCAAGCTGTGGACTGCTTGAATATCAGGTGTGAATATCAGGTGTGAGAGAAACTTCTATCTTGTTTTAACCACTTGTCTCCAGTTCTGCAACATCATCTACTTCCTGCCTTAATGTGATCTATGCTGTCAAACAGGTACAGTAAAGTGTTAGTTTTTGGAATGTGATGCAGTAATACTAAAGTTAGTCTGAAGTTACTTTTTAAAGGTATCATTTATTTATTTTGAGAGAGAGAGAGAGAGAGAACGAGAGGTGAGAGAGGCAGAGGGAGAGGGAGAGAGGGAACCCCAGGCCAACTTCATGCTAGGTGTGCCCTAAGTTAGTCTGAAATTATAAATGGAAGAATAACCAGCCTCTGTTACGAAACAGAGGCACAGTGACAGGGAGCCTTCTGCTACCAAATAGCCAAATCTGCATTGCAGTGGCTGTTACACAGCAAGCTGGAGAGTTCTAGAGCAGAGAGCCATACACAGAGTGAAGGTGAAGAAAAGAGAATCCACAAACAGGTCAAGTCCATATAGGTGTAAATAAATCATAGAGATGGCATTTCAAAGGAAGCGGTAAGGAAAGAATGCATTACTCCACAAAGGCTGTTGAGGATCTCAGCTAGCAATTTAGAAGAAATAGGAAAAGGGAAATGAGAGCCTCATTTTCTATCAGAAAAATAAACACAAAAAGCTGAATTTCTTTAAGTCTTTTCTTAGAGACATGTACATGTCACAAATGCCCACAATTTTGCCCTTTTGCAGACCTCGCATTAGGAATTCCAGCTCCAGGGATGCCTGGGTGGCTCAGTGGTTGAGCCTCTGCCTTTGGTTCAGGGCATGATCATGGGGTCTGGGATGGAGTCTCACATGGGGCTCCTGCTTCTCCCTCTGCCTGTCTCTGCCTCTATGTGTGTATTTCATGACTAAATAAAAAAAAATAGATATATATGTATATATATGTGTATATATATATAAAGGAATTCCAGCTCCAGGGCACCTGGGTGGCTCAGTGAGTTAAGTGTCTGTCTTTGATTCAGGTCGTGGTCCTGAGGTCCTGGGATCAGGTCCCACATCAGGCTCCCTGCTCTGTTTCTCCCTTTGCCTCTCATAAATAAAATAAAAGCAAAATCTTAAAAAAGTAAAAAAAAACAAAACAACAAAAAAAAGAATTCCAGCTCCCAAGTTCTAAAGGGGTGGGGTGGGGCCTTCAGGGGACCACCCCTGTCCAGACACACATATAAAGGGGCAGAGCCTCCCAAGGGATAGAATTTCCCAGGAGTGCAGCAGGGCCCTCTGCCTTAGATAGTGCCTTAGATATGGGTTAGATCCGGGGGCAGGGTAGGGAGGGTTAGGAAAGGTGAAGTTCTAAGTGGGTGGGGCCTCCAGATCTGAAATTTATTATTTTATTTATTTTTTAAGATTTTTAAAATTTATTCATAAGACACACACACACACAGGCAGAGACACAGGCAAAGGGAGAAGCGGGCTCCATGCAGGGAGCCCAATGTGGAACTGGATCCCGGGTCTACTGGATCACGCCCTGGGCTGAAGGCAGCGCTAAACCTCTGAGCCACCCGGGCTGCCCCCAGATCTGAAATTTAAAACCACACTCCCAGGTAAAACTTCGTGCCCAAGACTTGGGATTTCCACCTGGGCTCTCCTCGCCCATGGGTGGCGCGTTCCTTCCCCAGAATCCTGGAGTCTCAGAATCATAGCTGGAAGTGAGCACAGAGCAGCAGCAGCTGCAGACAGGGCAAAGGTTGTGTATGGCAGGGGCTCTGGAGGTCATGGTGCTTCCTCTGTGCCCTCTGACCCTACGTGTTTCCTCCACAAATAGGAATAAGTAGCACTTGCCTTGCAGGGTTGCTTCAGGGATGAAAGGAGACAGTGCTCTTCAAGCTCTTAGCAAGGGCCTAGGAGGTATCCGAAGGATCTAAACAAGGGTTCTCCACAAATGTTTCTTGCATGAGAGGGAAAGAACACTTTACCTGATTTCTCGGCTGTTGACCAATTCTGGCAATAGTTGTGGAATTAAATATTCTGAGGATAGCGAAATGTTAAGGGGCCAAGAGTGGAAGAATTCTTAGAGGGTCTCAACTTAACAAAAGGGGAAACTGCGTCCAAGGACTCGCGGGGTGGGGGTGTGGTGCACTTCAGTCCTGAGAAGACTCCAGGAGGTCTGCAAGCAGATTATTCTCGGGAGGAAGGATTAAAGAAAAGACAGTAAGAGACTCCAGTCTCCACTTCGAGGCGGCTGCAGGAGTCAGGTTTCTAAAAAGCAGAGCCCACTAGCTCTTCTGCTTCAGATGCTTGCAGGGCACTCCAGGGCGCTCAGGAAAAAGCCCGAGCCCCTGGGCCGAGCACTCTAAGCCCTCAGTGACTGGTCTTGGCCCCCTCGGACCGGTGCGCACATGAAACCGAAATCGTTTGTGTTTCTGGGTGGTTACCGCGTGCGCTCCCTCACCTGCAGACCTGAGCTCAGGGGTGCCTAAGCCCTGGCCACCGCCCGTCGCGCCGCGCGCCCCTCCCACCGGCTCACTTACCACTTCCTCCTCCAACTCCTGTTCACCCTCGCCTCCCGCGCCACTCCGAAGGAACAGCCCCCTCTGTCTGTCCGCCATCTCGTAGGTGGGCTCCATCTCGGGGTCGTCCCGCATGGTGTCCAGCTTGGGGTGGAACCACTCCCATTGCGTGGTGCGGTTCAGCGACTCCAGGATGGACAAGGGGTCCTCGGGCCGCTGGTTCAGGATCTTGGTCAGCAGGTTCACCAGGTGCTCATACCTGCCTCCCGCGGGGAGGGAGTGGGAGGTGGGAAACAGCACTAGCTCAGCTCAGTGAGCTCACTGTTATGTGCCTGGTCCTGTGCCTGGCGCTGGGGACCCTCGTGGAGAAGAGAAACTGTCCCTGTCCTGGTGGAGCTGACATTCGTTGATGGAGACAGACATTAACCCAATAGGCAAAATATATAGTGTGTCCTTCTGTGAAGACAGAGCAGGGAATGGGGACAGGGAATGCCAGGGATAGATGGCTTCCCATTGTGAATATGGGAGGCCAGGGAAAGTCACACCAAGGTGACATTTAAGCTGAGATCTGAATGATGTGAGGAGCCAAATCATACAGATATTAGGGGTGTTTCAGTCAGAGGGGGCAACTGGTATATAGGCCCTGAGACATTTCATGAGTCTAACAGAATCTTAATAAAACTCAAGGAAACTAGGAGACAGGCAAATTCCATGCCAATCTCGTTTAGAAATATAGATGCTGATTTTTTTTTTTTAAGATTTTAAAAGATTTTATTCATGAGAAACACAGAGAAAGGGGGGGGGGGGCAGAGGGAGAAGCAGGCTCCATGCAGAGCGCCTGACGTGGGACTTGAACCCGGGGTCTCCAGGATCATACTCTGGGTGGAAGGCGGCACTAAATGGTTGAGCCACCAGGGCTGCCCCTTAAGATTTTATTTATTTGAGAGAGAGAGAGAGAGAGTGAGAGAGCACAAGCAAGGGGACAGGTGGCAGGTGGGGAGAGGCAGAGAGAGAAGCAGACTCTCTGCTGAGCAGGGAGATCCCAGGATCACGACCTGAGCCAAAGGCAGACACTTAACCAACTGAACCAACCAGGGGCCCCTGGATGCTGAAATCCTGAGCTAAATATTAGCATTTGGCATCCAGCAAAAAGTTGCTCTCAAAAAGACAACATACCATGATTAAACTGGGCTAATAACAGGACTGGGCTGATACAGAAAAGTAGAAAAAATATAACTCATCATGTTACTATATATATAACAAGTTGGGGCACCTGGGTGGCTCAGTCAGAAGCATCCAACTCATGACTTCAGCTCAGGTCATGATTTCAAGGGTCCTGGGATGGGGCCCTGAGAGGGGCTCGCTCCCTGCTCAGCAGAGAGTCTGCTTGGGATTCTCTCCCTTAGCCCCTCCCCCTATACTTGTGTGTGCTCTCTAAAATAATAAATCTTAAAACACATTTATAAGATAACCTCAACCAGTGCAGAGAAAGTGTTTGATAACATACAACACCGATTTATGATTTAAAAAAAAAAAAAGCCCAGCAAACTAGGAATAGAAGGTAATTTTTATAATTGTATAAAGGGGATCCACAAGTAACCTACAGCACACTCCAAACATGGTGAAAAGACTGGGAACGAGGATGCTTGCTTTCAAGGCTTGTATTTAACACTGTACTGGAAGTCCCAGCCAATGCAATCTGACATGAAAAAGAAAGGAAAGGTAAAAAGGATTGGAAAGAAAGTACTGAAACTGCCATGGTTTGCAGGGGATGTGATTGGGAATCACATGCAGATGACTTGAGCCTGGCATAGTGGAGGAACACTGAGGAGGTCAGAGTGGCTGGAGTGGGCGGAGGGGTTGTGGGAGGAGAGGAGGCAGAGTGATGACAGTAATGGCTTCCTTGCACCCAAGCCCAGAACTATGCTGGACACTTGAGAGCAGCGCAGGATTCTCACCACAATCATACATCTGAGAAACAATCATGATCCCTACTCTTCAGTTAAGGAAACAGAGGCTCAGAAGAGTTGAAGTCATGAGGTCACACAGTAGTTGCACAGCCAGGATTTGAAACCAGGCTGGTCTGATTTCAAAGCATGTATGTCTAACCTTCTGCTGGATGGAAACCCTTTGGCAGCAGTCTGGGCTATGCTGGAGAGCCATCACTGAATTGGGAAAAGGTAAGGAGAGGTCAGACTTTGCCAGCTTTTCAATAGGAAGCTCCCAAGGGTGGGAAGGAACTGTGGGGAAGAGCTAGATGTTTTGACTAAACTCCTGATTTAGGATCTAGAGATGAAGTTTGGAGAGCCAATAGTGGTTTGAATGGCTGTTATGAGAGGCATGTATCTATCCCTGAGGGCACTGGGGGGCCATGGCAAGCTCTGCACATGAGAGGCATGGGGTCAGTTTTGTCCTTTAGCAAGTCTTGTTACTTCTCCAGCCTTGTCTCTTCCTGCTGCCCCTTTCTTGCTTGGTTCCAGTCATACCAGCCTCCTTGCTGTTCCTCAAACACAGCGAGCCTTAAAGCTTTTAAACGTGCTGTATCTTATACCTGAACTTCTCCTCCAGTTACGTGCAAGATGCTCTCCTTCAAGTCCCTGACCAAAAGTTACCCCCTCTGAGGCCTTCCTTGACCTCATGCTATTGTAACATGTACTCACTAACCCCCCCTTTACCCTGCCTTATTTTTCCCCTAAGCTCTTATCACTGCCTATCACTTTTTATATTGTCCATTTTGCCACTAGAATGCAAGTTTTACAAAGATGTAATGGGGACAGCTAAGTGGCCTTGGCAAGCTCCTTCTCCAGGCAAAAAAAATTAGTGGATAATTGGGCCTCAGGAGCCAAATTACATGCATCTGCCACATCCTAGCTGTTATCATCTTGGATATGGGACCTAATTTCTCTGCCTTGGTTTATCCTCTATAAAACAGGAAAGGTAGGTGTGCTAACCTCAGCTGTGAGAACCAGGCGCTAATGTGTGAATGGTGGCACAATGTCTGGTAAGTAAATGTTAGCTATTGTTAGCAGTTTCATCCCCTGACTCCTGGTCTGAGTTAGATGCCCCTGGAACAGGCACTGGTGACCCATGAGGGGTGATCTCCTGTCTGAAGAGACCCCAGAACCTTAGGCAGAGATGGGGCTGGGGTGGGTGGGGCCTCTCCCTGCCTGGGTCACACCCCCTCCCCACTCATGAGCCCCTTCTCACAGGCTGAGGCTGCAACTGACGCTGGTCTGCAGCAGGTAGGCCTTGGCATTCTGCACAGCTAGCTCCCGAGGCTCTGGCTCAGGCACCTCCATACTGAAGGGCATGAAGCCCAGCTCAGAGGGCGTGTACTGGAGGGTGGGGTCATCCCTCATGTAGGGCCCATGCTGGGCACCCTGGTCGAACTGTAGGTCTTCTCTCTGGTACATGTTGAACTGGCCCAATAAGTCGGACTGGTAGGAAGAGTCCAGTTGCTGGAAGAGGTTGCCTTGGCCCTGCTGTAGTTGCTGCAGCATTAGGCTGGCCGTTCGGGTGGCCTGGCTCTCGCCTTCTTCCAGGTAAGGTTGGGGCTGTAACTCGGAGGGAAAGCCCATATTCAGGGATGGGTACTCTAGACCACCCAACGGGGCTTCCTCAGGCTGGTACATCAAGTTCTCCGGTTGGGTCAGGCTGGCCCCTGATGACCAGCCCCGCAGGTTGGTCTGGCTCGCGGGGATCCCTTGACTGCTTTGCAGGTCCAGGCCATCGAGGGATATCTGCTGCACCTCCTCAGAGACGCTGGGCTGGAACTGATTGACTTCCCAACTGCGCCGCTGGGAGGTCTGGGAACTCCTCCAACTTGAGGGTTGCTGGGAGGGGGGTTCAGGGTCGGGCGGTGGGTCCCCCATAGTTCAAAAAGGGTCACAGCTTCCTGGAGGAAGGCTTGCAGACAGGCAGGCCAGATCAGTCGCCCACCTGCCGGCACAAGCCCGGTAGCCTCTACAGCCGCGCCCGTTTCTAAGGAGGGAGGGGGCGGGCCGTTACCAGGGGAGGGCGCGCGGGGGCGCGCGGGGACGCCGGGGCCAGGGGTTGGCTTTTGCGCAGGCGCACCCCCACGACCGAGGGCCTGACAGTCTTCCCGCCAGCACCTGGGGGCGTTCACTTGATCTGTGCAGTCCCACAGCTGACAGGTAGGTAGAGAGGAGAGACTGCATCCACGCCCCAGACCCGCGATCTTTTTAATTTTAAAGGCAAAGCCCCGCCGGCTAGGCCCCGCCCCGCCCTTCCCGAGCTCCCTGACCCACTCCCCTTCCCCACCAAGCCCGGTCAACTGTTCCCCTTGGTCTCGGGTTCCCCGGATTCCTCGGCGGCGGGGCTGGGGGTCTTCATGGTGTCTTCTCCGGCAGGGGCGAGGGTCTGGGGACTGCGCTCCTCCTTTGAGGTCAACCCGCCCGCTGCCTCCTGGTGACAGGAGAAGGGGGAGCGGGTCAAGGATAGCGTAGCGTGGTCCTACCTCCATAGCTTCCTTAGGGCTATACCCTCCCCTTCCCAAGACCCTGGGCACTTGGCATACACCCTTCACCCGGGGGCCCTAATTGTTTTGTTCCTTTGCTGTTTTGAGGTTGTCATCCCTACCTTAGGTAGGGGCCCCTCAAGACTAGAGTCCAGGAGTGCGGCCTCGGTCAGCCCCGAGTCGTCATCCATGCTGATGAAGATGGCGGGGGTCTCACACTCGGGCCCCTCCTCCCGGAAATCTATGGCTTCCTCGGGCTGGGGAGGGCCTGGCCGGGTGGAGGAAGAGGACGACGACGACGACGATGACGACGACGACGAGGGGGCTCCCACTCCTGGCTTCAGCTTCTGTTCCTCCTCCAACTGACGCTTTAAGGCTTTCTCCTGGGCCAGCCGCATGCCGATGAGGTCCTGAGCGGGGCGCGGGGCTGGGGCTGGTGCAAGGGCCAAAGGCTCCAGGTCGTCCTAGGGGTGGGGAATGGCACACAGAAACTCAGAGTGGGGGGGAGGGCGGACCAGGTCATAGGCTGCTGTCAAGGACCCAGAAAGCACCCTGAGGCAGACAGCAGGGTGGGCACAGGGAGTATGTAAGGGGCAATTGTTTCCCCACCTCCCATCCCTTTCAGCAGGAGCCTCCACCAGACAGAGATGGCTGGGGTGAGGAGGGGGACAGGGTGGGCCTTGATGGCTTGGGGGGTGGGAGGCTGTGGGCCCTCACCTCTTCCAGGGGCCCCGCAGGCACTTCCTTGGCCTCTGGCTCCTGCTTGCCACTGGCCTCCAGGATGGTCATGATGGAGTTGGGGATGTGTGCTTGCTAGGGGAAGAGCAGGTTGGGGGCTCTATGGAGTGCTCAGACCCCTAGTGGACACCCCGGATCCCTGGTCCCTGACCCTGCAGAGCCCCTGGGCTTCTGTGGCAGTGCAGGGCTCCCCTCGGCCCACCCCCATCTAGTCCTCAAGGGCTGAACCCATGGGGCCACCCATCCCACACCCTGGGGTACCTGGTGGGGGGTGAAGGATCGGACGTGGGCCAGCAGGGGCTCCCGGAGCTCTGGGCACTTGTCAAAGACGGCACCCAGCTGCTGGGGTGGCAGCTGCAGGATGACCTGGAAGCTCTGGGGCTTGGTGCGTTGACAGCACTTGATGAAGCCCTCCCACACCTTGGGATACTTCCACACCTGGACAGGGCAGGGAGGGAGTGGTCCTGAGGGGGCACGCAGGCAGCCACCCCAGAAACTGAAAGAAAGACCTTACCAAGATGGGGCCCAAATCCCTACTATCCAAGAGTCCTGGCTACCTCCAGCCCTGACCTCCAGCCCTCCAGAGGACTTTCTCTTCCTGATCCCAAGCAGCTGAGGCATCAGGGCAGCTCAGAGAAAGAAAACAGAGCACCCATTCATGTGAGCACTGGGTCATTTTACTCTTGCAGCAGCCCCGACGGGTGACATCAGCCCTGCTAACCATGAGGCCCAGGGAGGTGTGCGGGCTTGTCTAGGGTCAGGCAGGTACCGTGAGGAAGAACCAAGGTTTGAACCCAGCGCTGTCTGAATCTGCATTTCACCTCTAAGCCAGATGTTGCAAAGTGTGCATGCAACCTGTAGGCTGAATCTAATCTGAGAGCTTGTGAGAGGGGTTTATTTGATCATGGTATTTCTAGAAACCCAGATTTGTAGCTTCTCATGAGAAACAGGCCCACCTTTCAGCTCTAATATGCATCCTGGCTGGGTGCAGAGGTGGCAGCCTGGGGCACTACACCTCTCCTGGGACGTCCGTGAAGCCTACCACCTGTTCCTGCCTATCACCCATCAAACTGCATCCTTGAGCTGAGTTAGCGACCTCTGTTAGGCTGTACTGTCTTGGCTCAGGACAGGGCAAAGGAGCTGGCTGATCTCATAGAGCGCACTCGCCTCATCCTGGCTCCCTCTGCAGCGGGGGAGGTTGAGCAGGCTGGAAAAGCCTGGGGTCCTGCCTCCAATCTATCCTCAGTGTACTGAAGGCAGTGGACTACGGCGCTCAGGGGCGGGTTACCTGCTTCATGATGAGGCGGGACAGGATGTTCATGACGAAGCCCCCCAGGCGGGGGTACATGGTCAGAGACTGGATGACGGTCCTCATGAGCAGCATGGGCAGGGGGCTCTGCTCCATCAGCTGCTGCATCACCACGGCCAGCACCTCCGATGTGTACACGTTCCGCTCCGCAAAGCACAGGTTGGTGGCTGTGAGGAGGCGGAGAGTGGGCCTATCCCCTTTGCCCAGCAACCCCTGGGAGGTGGGAGCCCCACCACCCTTAGAGAGCCTGAAGAGCCCATTCATCTGCCCATGCGAGTGAAGGTCTCGCCCTCATTCCTGAAGCTCCAGATGACAGAGACTTTCTCACCCAGCAAGTCCCCAAGGGGACACTGTGGCCTGGTCTTTGGAAGGCCTAAGCTGTTGGTCCATGGGAAGAGACAGATCCAGCTGCTAAAAGCCCTATGGCTGGGCAGAGTGGGCAGACCTTGGCCCTGGCCCTTTTTCTTTGGGGACAACCCATGGAAAGGCTCAGGCAGGAAAGACAGGCTGCCAGTGCCTGGAGGCCCATTCTGGCTTCCCCTTTCCATCTCTACCAGAGAGGAAGGCAGCTGTGACTTCCATAAGTCCCCTTGTTGGAGAAGGGAGATGCTGTCCACCAGCAGGATGGTCAAGGGACTGCCCACTCCCAATTCTGACCAAGCATTAAGGATTTGTGCTGGTGCTGGAGATACCAGGGGTAGGGCCATGTGGGAGGCACAGTAATAAAGGAGGAAGGAGCAAGAAGAAGTGTGGGCATACATAGAGCTCCCCAGTTCAACACCCAGTGCCAGCAAGGGCCCGAGGAGGGCTGGCAGAATAAGGAGATCCACAAAGGTAGGCAGGCCAGGGCAGACCGTGGGGTCTGTTCCCTCACGAATGGGTCGTGGTACCCCAAAACCAGTGGGATTGGCGGTGCTCCAATCCATTGTGCTAATAGGGAGACCCCAGGAACTGCCTCTGAATCCCTTCTTCCCCAAACACCACTTGCCATGTGAGTCTGTCAACCAGGAAGTCTTTATTGAGCCAGAAGAGAGGCCCCCAATCCTTGAGAGGCTAATGGAGAACAGGGGTGGGTGCCTATAAGGAATGAGGGGGCTCCTATAAGGAACAGGGGAAGGATGGAGGGATTACAGGAACACAGGCAGGAAGGAGACTAGAGTGGGGTAGGGCAGGTATCTAGGCTAACGGAGCAGAGGAGAGTGTAGAAGGACAGCACAGAAGCCAGAGTGAACCTACCAGAAACCAAGAAAGCTCTTCCTTCTCCCTTCCAGTTAGTGGCTGGCTCCTGCTGCTCTGCCTAAAAAGGTCCACACCAACCCCCGTTCTCCCCCTTAGCCTCAGTCTCCTTCTGGGCCTCCCACCCAGCCCTCTAATCCATCCTCCATAGCAGGTGGAGGGGTCCTTCCTTTCAGAAGCTCACCTGACCTTGTACCTCCCAGAGGTCAAGAGATCAAGTCCAATCTACTACTGTGACCTATGAAACCCCGTGTGGGTGGGGCCCAGGCATGGTTGTTTTTACTGCTTAAAGCCTGACCTCTCCTAACCAGGTCCCTTCCCCTAAACCACAAGATCTAGTCCACTTCACCTCTGCAGTTCTAGAACCAGGCCACGCTAGCACATCTCTTGGCCCCTGCAAATATTCTTCAGCACATCTGCTGGCCCCTGAAATATTCTTCCTTTCTCTGGGGTCAGGGTCTTTCCTGCTACCTCACCCCTATTCATCCCCCTGTGGTTTCAGCTCCGGTGTCCTCTTGGGGCTCCCCTGTTCCAGCCCTGCTCACTGCGTGGGCTCTTACTGTCTGGAGATGGTCTGTGAGCCTCGGAGAGCAGGACCAGGGCTGTCTCTATCACTGCTGTGTCCCCAGCACTGCATGGGCAGAGGGCTCAGCAGAGGCACTCAGTTTTTTTTACTTGCTGCACCAGACCACTGGGGACAGGTCCAGCTCACCAGAGAAAGAGCGTGGCTTAAGTGGGGAGTGCATGCCATGACTGAATGCTTATACTATCAGGCATGGGAGATTCCAATGGTGTACAAAACAGGATTGGACTTTGGGATCTGGAGCTTAGAGTTGAAAGGGGTTACTAGCGCATCCAGGAAAACCACGGGAGCCTGAGCAGAGAAATGTACTCTGGGAATTCACCAGATTGGGTGCTGGGGATGAACAGCAGGTAGGGAGAGTGGCTGGAAGGTTCATGCTTAGCAGCATGGAGGCTCTATATAGGCCTAGGCTTGAAGGAAGGAATCGGTGGGCCTCTAAAGGCCGGGCCTTGAGGACATCTCCAGGGACCTGGCTGCTGGCCACCCGAGCAACCTATGGCAAGGTTCTTTTTTCCCCTGGGGCTTAATATGGGTCTGTTAAAGGGGTTAGTGGGATCTGTGAATCCCCTCACATTGTATGCAAAACTGTGTGAGGCTATCATCCTTGGGATAGGCCCCAGCTTCCCCGACACCATCAAAGGGGCCACAGCCTGCAAAAGAGCCACTTCTGGGGCACCGGAGTGGCTCAGTTGGAGGAGTGTGTGACCTTTGGTCTCGGGGTTGTGAGTTCGAGCACCATGTGGGGTGTAGAGCTTACTTAAATAAACAAATGAACTTTAAAAAGGCCACTTCTGGATGATCCCCTTTGAGACTCTTTTCACTTTACTGTTCTTTTACTAGAGGCCTTCGTTCCTCCTCAGTTGTAGTGTGAGTTTTAGACTTCCGCAAGCTCCTCTCTTGACCGCAAAGATTCTGAGAGAGAACTTGCTGAGGGTGGCTAGGAAATAAGTAGTCACGGAGGAGCTATTTTAGGCAAGATGCTAAGCTAAGCAGTGGTTGGGGGTGGTCATGGACGGGGAGGGGGGGGGTGTCACTCCCTCCCTGCTCTTAAAGGAAAGAGGAGGAATCAAAGAACAGGTGTCTTGAGTAGAGCGGGCGATAGTCAGGGCTTCCACCTTGGTGGGAAAGCATGACTCTGGGGCCAGAAACAGTCCTCCTACGGGAGGTGGTGCTCCGAGACCCAGCGTGCCCCAGGTGAGTGGAACTGGTAGAGCTGGATTCCAGCTCGGGTCTACCGGGCGTCAGACTCTGCGGTTCCACTACACCACTCACTCAGCTTGTGTATGGCCCTGAGCAAGTTCCTCAACCTCTCTGGAACCACCACCTCCTCATCTATAAGATGGAAGTCAGCATACTCACCAGGTAGTGGGTGGTGTGTGTTGGCAGGCAGGCCTGTAAGGCACTCAGGATAGCCTGTCTCAGTGTAAGTGCTCGGTGAGTGGTGAAGGCAGCTATTAGCAAACTGCTGACTGAGGTGAGCAGCCAGTTTGTCCCCAACCCCCTGCTCTGGAGGCACATTCTCCTGCCTCAACTGGAGCCCAGGCCGGACTTGGCATCTACTCCTGGTTCAACAACTGCCCTGGTGTGCTCCATCTGCTCTGCTGGTGTCTTTCTGCCCCCGTTTTGCCAAGGGCTCTGCTTCCTCCATTCCTTGGGCCAGGACTCGGGAGGAAGGGGCTCCCCACTTTTCTTGAGGACTACTCTGTGCCAGCGCAAAGCAGAGGCACCAGTTCCTTGGATGGAGGAAGGGAAGGAGGGGGCAGGGAAGGGAGGGAGGCAAAGGAATGAGGGTAGGTGTCCAGAGCCGAGATGGGGTTGCAGGTGGCATAATCTCCAACTTGGCAGATTCCAGCGGGGACATGTGAGTGACTGAGGTTCTTCCCCAGGTCCGCAGCAGCCAGGCCACTTGGGGGAAGTGGGGGGGGAGCGCCTCACCTTTGATGATGGACTTCATGTCACACTTCACCGAGTCGATGTTGTGCAATGCGATCAGCAGCTCTCCAGGGTTCAAGGGGGACAAGGCCGAGTTCCCTTCGCCTGCAGTGGGAGGGAGTAGGAAGGGGAAGGAGACAGCGTGGACACCTAAATTAAAAGGTGTGTTTGGGTCTCCCAGATTAGGGGAGTGGTGAATGAAGATGAGACACCCTCTGCTTCGATGGGCCTGGGAGGACAGAGGAACAGGGGAAGAAAAATGCCACCCCCTCTAGGAAGCCTTCTTTCACAGCCTGAGGCCTTCACCTTGCTGCTCTCCTTTCCCCACCCCACGTGGGGTCCCTCCCTCCTAGGGCAACATCTGATGTGCTCCAGCAGGTCCTCTCCCTCTTCCTTGGGCTGTGACCACAGAAGGACAGGACACCTGCACAGCACAGGCTAGGCTGGGCAACGGGCTCATTGGCAGCACTTAGAGGTGATGCTGCGTGGAGACAGCTAGGAGACATGGCACTCCGCTGGTGCGGTTTTGAGAGTCCCAGATGCTCTTGTGTGTGGGTTCGAGATCACATGCTATGTGTGCAATGGGCAGCCTCCACTCCCTCCGTAACACCAGCCCCTGGGGTGAGGGAAAAGAATCCATCCCAGTCACTGTGTAGTTTTCCTAAGTTGAAAGTTCTTTGAGCAACACTCTTGGGAATCCTCCCTCTTCAGGAGTTGTGTACTATATCGCTCGGTAAACTTTGCTTTGTTCCCCACCAAGAAAAAAAAAAGTTCTGCTTTGCTTCTTTCTGACCACATCAAAGATGTCACCTACCATGCTGGGTGCCCAGCAGGCGATTGAAGACCTCTTTCACCACAATGGGGTTGAGTTTGATGAGCTTTGGCAGAGCCTGGATCACTTCTTTCTGCAGGGGGCGGGCAGGGGAGGCAGGTCAGATAGCAACCCCCATCCCAACTGCTCGCCTTCTGATACTTCCCTCCTCTCACTCCCTCTGGTCCCTTGGGGTTGAATTTTCTCCCCATCACTGGGCCTGACTCGCCCCACCCTCATCACTCCCCATCTGAGCCTTCCTGTGCCACCCACATCATCCCCTTTACAAACGAGAAGACTAAGGCTTGCCAGGACCCCCAGACTGTAAGGAACAAGACCTGGGTAGGGGAAGCACATTTAGGCCTTGGTGTGTGTGTGTGTGTGTGTGTGTGTGTGTGTGTGTTTGGTGATCCTCATTTGACAGAGGAGGAAACCAAGGCACAGAGAGGGGGTGGCCTGGCTGAGGTCACAGAGGACAAAAGCAAGAGTTGAGACCGCCCTATAGTCTGACAAGCACCTGGGATGGGCTCACTAGCGTCTGACATGGGTACCTGCCTCCTCCCCATCCCTGGCCTGTCTTTTTTTTTTTTTTTTTTTCCTGGCCTGTCTTCATCAGGGGGCATCTGGACATCTAGCGCCATACCTTCTCCAGTCCATTGAGCACAGGGATAAGGAAGCGGACATCTGGCAATCGCTTGTGGTAGAGATCCCGGACCCGCTTCACCAGCTCTGGGGAGGGTGGGACTGCAGGCAGAAGAGTAAGCAGGAGGCACAGGTGGGGTGAGGGTGAGCACCAAGAGGAAGGAGAAATGGTGGTGGCCGTGTGCGAGGGAAGGGGAGGGCCAACTCCATTTCAGAGCAGGAATCTTTGGCCCTTAGTTTCTCAAATGCACTTAGCAATATACGCAGCAGCTCTGATGGCCAGGTCTTGGGAAGGGCACGTGGGGAAGGTCTGAGACATGGAGGAAAGGATGAAAGGTGGGGGTCCCGGGGGATGGCACCTTTGTCCGTGAGGCTGTGTAGACATCGTGTGACCAGTGTCTCTGCCCCCTTGGGACAGTTTTCTACCAGCAGCAGCAGCTCTGGTGAGTTCATGCCCATTCCTCGGATCTAGAGAGAGAGGGAGGGATGGCAGGCTGGGGAGGGGACTGGTGATGTGGGGACGACAAGGGGGCCGAAGGGGAGAACTCAGGGAGGCCCGGGTGTGAGAGGCAGGGTGGCTGGGGGATGATGGGACTCTGAAGCAAGAACTGGAGACATAAAGAGTAGATCTCTTTAAAGAGATCTCAAAGTTCTCATCACTAGAAAAAAAAAACAAACTATAGTTTGTTAACTAATTAGATGTTAACTAATCTTCTGTGGTCATCTTATAATATATACACATCCCCAAACATTATGCTTTATGCCTCTAACACAAGGCTACGTGTCAGTTATACCTCAGTGAATCTGGGGTGGGGGGGAACTGGTGTCGGGGTTCAGAGAACTGGAGGAAATGCAGGGAAGGGAGGAGCAGGGCAGCAGCACCTGTGCTGCTTCTACCCCATCTCACAGGGCACAGACTGGCTATAGCTCCCAAGCCTTCACCAGTGCTGGCCGCCTACTTAGCAGGCAGGGCCCTTTCTGTCACCTCTGACCTAATTCGACCTCTAATGCCCAACCTGCCCTCCAATTCCTTGGTGAAGACTTTTCAGGCTTCTAAAGCCATCAGTGACAGCCAGCACCCAGCATGGCAGCTTGTTCAGATCAGGGATTGACCTGTGTCTGCAGCCTGCCCCACTCTGTGAGCAAGAAATGCAGGAAGCACAGCCAGGCTTTGAGGGCTCATGCCTTCCTCTGTCAACAGAGGTTTTATAATGGTCCGTGGAATTGGCAGTCTTTGCCCTCCAGGAGCTCACAGTCTGGTGGGCTCACCTTGAAAAGAGGGATAGGACACCGCCGAATCTGGTTGGTGGGTATTTGGGGGTTAGCATACCATAGTCTCTCCTTTTCTTTATGTTGGCAATTTTCCATAATAATAAAAAGGCAGAAACAGAGAAATACAAAAAAATTGTTTCAAATCTAGCTGCAAATTGGAAGGGTAGACAGTCTGAATTTCAGGTGCCAGTTTGCAAGAAGAATTGCTTCTCGTGCGGGTGACCTTGTGGCTCCAGAGAGAGGAGCAGGAGGGACTTGTGTAATGACAACTAAAGATTCCCATTGGCAAAGCAATGGAATCCCAGCTCATAAACGGTGACAGTGACATGAATGTTTACATATATGAGCTCATGGAACCCCTGCAACAAGCTTGGGGGACTGAATTATCCTTCCCCGAGGAGGTGCCAGTTTGCACAGTGAGAAATGAGAGGCAGAGAGATACTTGGGTGGTTCAGTGGTTGTGTCTGCCTTTGGCTCAGGGAGTGACCCTGGGGTCCTGGGACTGAGTCCCCAAGTAGGCTTCCTGTGGAGAGCCTGCTTCTCCCTCTGCCTATGTCTCTGCCTCTCTCTCTCTCTCTGTGTCTCTCATGAATAAATTTTTAAAAATCTAAAAAAAAAAAAAAAAAAAAAAAAAGGAAAAGAAAAAAAAGAAAACAAAACAAAGTGAGAGGCAGAATGTGAACCTAGGTCTGTCCAACTCCAGGCTAGTAACTGCAGGATTGTTCTTTCATCAGCAGATGGGGCATGTGGACCACCCATAAGCTACTAACTTGCTTGGCCCAGAGTGGCCACCACTGGTGCTTAGCACATGCCAAGGTGGAGATACCAGGGTAAGGACTGGACTTGGGGCCTCAGCCCTGCCCTTGGGGTGGGGGGCAGAGCCTGGTGGGCTCAGGGGCCTCACCGGCTGTTCAATGACCCTCAGCACCGTCCGCTTGATGTCAGCAATGGCCTCAGTGTACACGGCTGCCAATTCGTGGATCAACTTGTGGTTCTGAGGCAGGAGAGCCAGGTAGAGGTACAGACACTGCTTTACGGTCTCCTCGGTCCAGGGCGCCGCCACCTCTGATAGGGCAGGGGGTGGGGAATCAGGGACCACTCTCCTCCGAACCATTTCCCACCCTACTGTCTGTCCCTTCTTTGCAGGGGCTGGAACAAAAGGGAGGCAGCCTGGGAAGCAAACTGTTCTGGGGCAGGAAGCCAATCATCAGGAAAATGGGGTGAGACCGGGACTGCTCCCCTTTTAGGAGCCTCTGCTCTGATGTCCCAATTAGTCTCTAACCATCAATTCACAGAGCAGCTAGAGGAATCTTTCCAAAGTGAAGTTTTCACCCTGTCCTTCTCCTGTTCCATGCTCCCATGACTACCCTATGCCCAGGATAAAGTCTCAGTGCCTCATCTTGCTCTATGTGCCAGAGGCTGTATGGGGTGGCCCCCATCCCTGGGCCTCTGTGCTCTGGCCACATCCTACTTCTGACAGTCTCCCCAGAGCCTGCAACAGGTCACTTTGCACATATCACTTCTTTGCCTGAAATGCTGCTGCCCAACCCCACTCTCTTTATCTCCTCAACCCACATAACCAAGGTCTCTCCTGGGAGGTCTTCCAGGCACTCAGGCTATGCCAGGGCTCCTATTCTCCCAGAAGGCCTTGTGCTTCCCGCCATAGCCTAAACCTTCTAGGTTTTAACTTTTTTTTTTTTTTTTTTAAATAAGCTCTATGCCCAACATGGGGCTTGAAATCATGACCCCCAGATCAAGAGCTGCATGTTCCACGAACTGAGCCAGGCAGGCACCCCTGAACCTTCCAGTTTAATGGTCCATTCCCCTGGGGCCTGGGTCTTCCCACCTGTAATTCTGGGGGACCTGAGGCTTTGTTGAAGGAACAGGCCTATGCCTGGCCCTTCCTGGAGCCCTGTCCCTGCCTATTTGTCCTTTGTCCTCTGGCTCTCAATCCACCACCTCATGTCCTAGGATGCTCTCCCTGACCTCTGGGGATGGGGTGAGACAACCCTTTGGACTCTCACAGCCCCTAGGCCTGCTCATTCTGGTTATTACTGCCTGGCTGCCTCAGCCTCAATCCAGCTCCATTCCCAGGACTTGGCCCAGAGCCTGGGATACAGCAGGTGCTCAATACACATCTGATGAAGCTGCACCAAACCTGTATCCTTGTCAGCTCCAAACAGCACGGATGGTGGGTTGGGATGGACCAGGAGTTGCAGGTAATTGAGGGCAAATTTCTCCACATACTCTCGCAGCTGTTCCTTCTCATACATGCGCTTGATGAATAGTAGGGCCTGGGAACGCACCTGAAGAGAGAGTGCGGGCAAGATGGTGGAGTAGAGGGAGACTGCCATGCTGAGCTTGGCAGGACCAGTGGGAAAACAAGCCCAAGACTGAGAAAGGTCTAGCCTACCTGAATTACCTGTTCCACAGGCTGATTGCTGGCTTAGAAGTTTCCTGGCCCAAATCAGGCCCTGCATCACTTTAACCTACCTGCTCAGCACTATCTCTTACTGTCTCTTGCTTTGCTTGCTACATTCCAACTAGAATGAGCTTTCCTTTGTTCCTCAAAAGTGACAGCATTCTCCTTGGCTTTGAGACTTGGCACAAAAGGATCCCCCTGCCCAGAATGCTTGTCACTGGCTATATCCCATTTTACTCAGACATCACCTGCCAAGAGCCCTGAGAACAGAGACTGTCTCTGGGCATTGCTTTGTCTCCAGCAGCACCAAAGGCCCAAGCCAGAGTCTGCAGTGAGGGGTCTGCTGGATGAATGGACCCGTGACACCAGGAAAGGAGGTGGCAAAATGCTTGGGCAGCGATGGGTCAAGGGCCCTCTCTATCACATGCATGTGCACATTTTGTTGGCTCTGTTCAGCCACAACCATCTACTCTTATTTCAGGTCCTGGCTCACCTGCACCCCACAAGCCTTTAAACCCCACCCCTGCTCATCCCCCCATCAGGTAGGTCAGGCCCCTCCCCAGGGCTGCCACAGCTGCTTGTGCTGTTGTTCTAATGCTGCTCCACCCCATGAGCTTGCTGTGTCCTCACTGCTCACCAATGGGCCACACAGCTCCTCTCCTGTCAGCTCCCCGACAAGGTCCCAGCACAGCTCCCAGCATAGCATCAGGCCTTAAAGGGGCTCCCCAACACGCATGGAGTAAGAGAGAGAATGCGACTGCTCTCCCTGGGAGGATGAGTGTATATATGTATCCTAGGCAGCTTCTTGCCCCCATAAATGAAAAAATATCCACCACCAAAACATTATTGCAGGAAGGGCATCAGGCCCAGAGAGGACTTTCAGGGGCACGTGGAAGAGGCTGGGCTAGGTGCTCAGGACAGAGGAAAGGCTGAGTATGGCCCAGCATAGGGTGGCAGGGGTACCTTGTCCTTCTCGTGGGAGCTGAGGTCTAGCAGAACATGTAGGTACTGGAACTGGCGGGATGGGCGCTTGAAGATCAGGTCTCGGAGGGTGGACATGCCCAGGTAAGTGCGACTCTGATGCAGAAGAGAGGGAAACCAGAGCTTAGTCCACTTGCAGTGTGCCTCTGGGATATCTCCCTGGCCTCCCTCATATCTGGTACTGGACAGAAGGACTGGGTCCTTCACCGAGTCCCCTGCCACAAGTCTAGGCCGTGTGCTCTGCAGACCCCCAACACAGGCCTGTGCCCCCCGCCCCCTCCCGCAGGACTCCTGCATGCATCACGATCCTAGGGCCTGAGGGAGATGGGCTGGCTGTCCTCACCTCATCCTCACAGTACTTGCGAATCACCTCTAGGGCACTCTCGGTGATCAGTGGTGCCTCCAGCACAACTTTAGTGAAGATCCTGCCAGAAAAGAAGGGGTAGGGAAAGGCTGCAAGGCAGAGAAGCTTCCCAATCCTGCTGGAGCTCGGAGCAGGCAGGGCTGTCCGTCACATACAGCTTGCTCAACCCCCTGGATACAGAGCTCTGGAGGTAAACAGAGCAGGGTTCGAGCCCTGACAGCTGGGGGACTTAGGCAGAGACTTTATCTCTCTGAAACTCAGTTTCCCACCTTTGTCAAAATGGGGATTCCTAACTTTTGTCATTTACTACAGCAATGGGAGAGAATGATGGAGCATGAGGACAGGTACCACTTTTCTGATGTGGTGGACAAAAACCGCTGTTTTGAGGTAACACTGAGTTGATGCCAAGGGATGAAAAAGAGCCAGTCATGCAAAGAATTGTGGGGAGAGCATTCCAGGTACAGAAACAGGAACTGCCAAGCTCTGAACCTGGCATGTTCAAGGGGGGGAAGTGAGGAGTAGAAGAGTGGAAAAAGAAGGTAAAGAGGTTGGTAGAAATTGGGTTATGCAGGTCTCATAGAGCACAGATAGAAAGCTGTATTTTATCCTAAGAGTGGAGAATCAGGAAAGGTTTTTAGTGGGTAAACTAGTATTTACATTCTAAAATGTCACCCAGGTTGCTGCGAATGGATAGATCAGCAGGAGGTTGAGAACAAGGAGGGAAGCTACAGGAGCAATTCAGGTGAGATGGGGCTGGGGAGAAGCCAACCTCAGAAACAAGCCTATGAAGCAGGCACTGTTATCTACAGGAATGGAGGCTCAGAGGGCAACCAGCAGAGCTGAGAATAAGCCCAGGGAGTAGGCCCCAGAGCCCACCCGGAATCTGCCTTGTATGTGTCTCCAGAGAGCAAGGAGAGCAGAGAGTTTTGGGGATGGACACTTGGATTTGGCTGGTGAAGAGGGAGGTGATCAAACCACAAAAGAAAGGCAGGACACAGGAGAGCCAGGACTGTCCCTCTCACCCATCCTTCTGGTCTGGCTTCTCCTGCAGGCCGGAGAGCAGGCGGATAAGGCAGTCTTCGTACTTGTCCAGGGTGCCTGAGGCACCGGCTGCTAGGTAGGCGTTGTACTCCTGGTAGAGCCAGGCGAAGGCCAAGTCCAGGCGGGCCCGCACATCCTCCAGGATGAAGGACAGGACTTCGGCCTTCAAGCCCGAGTCAAACTGTGTGACCAGACTGGCCAGGATCTTTATGCGCACCTGACAGGAGAGTGGGTGTATGTGTTGGTGTGGGACTGGGCAATCCCAGGCACCTCATGATTGTGCCTTGCACATCTTCCTGCCCAGGCTCAGGGACCTCCAGGGCAGACCTGGGGGTTACGCAAGGAAGGCAAGCTGAAGAATCTTATACCCCGTAGGTCTCATTTGTGTGGGAGGGAAAAAATGGGTAGGTACGTATGGAAATCAATCATCATAGAATAAAACTGAGTTTGTAAAAGTAGTATCTATATACTTAAGTACACAGAGAAAGATCCTGAAGGCTTCCCCTAACTTGTACATTGGTCACCTCTGAGGCAGCAGATGGGATGCAGGTGGGGGCCAAAGAAGACTTATGGGGCCTCTATGGCCTGGAAATTTTTTTTTTCTTTTTTAACAGAGAGGATATCTTTATATACTTCTTGGTTAATTAAAATTAAACTTCAAAAAATGGGGGGAATATGGGGGGAAAGTCACTTGGCTGAGGTTACAATGCCAGCATATGAGAGAATCAGGATTTAGACCTGGTCCATCTGAATCCACAGAAGAAGAGGAACACTATCTACCACCAGGAAGATAGAACACAACAGCAGCCCTCACTTGCAGGGCTCTCCTGGGCAGCCAGCCCCACGCTGAGCAAAAGATGTGCACGTCCGTATGTTTCCTCCTCCTCATTACTGTGTGAAGCTGCTGCTGCTGCCCCCGTTTGGAGGAGGACAGAAGAGAGGCATGGAAGGCTGGTGGGCAGCCCAGCTGGGACCCAGAGCCTGGGAGGTTTGAGCCCAGGGCTGTCTCTTCCCTGGGCTGTGAGGCAGGCTCATGGGGAGAGGGTCTGGAAGCATGGGCTAGGGAGACAGGAGCACACCTGGGCCGCCCCGCTGCAGGCCACGGCCTTCTCCGCGCGTAGGATCCGCTTCACAGCGCCTAGCTTCATAGCCTCCACTTGGGCGTCTGTGAGGGGCTTCAGCACATCGCTCAGACGGAATATTTTCTTGCGCCCACCAGCACCCGCCAGCCTACATGAAAGAGTAGGGAAAGGGAGACGGTGACTGAAAACATCCTTTCTGGAGCCCAGACCCACTTCAGGCCATATAGAGAACCTCACCCCCACTATACTGCTTCTCTAATTCTCTTGTGACTCAGGCATGGCAGGGAATAGGGTAATAAGAAGAGGGCCACTTTGTTTTTGTAAGTGTGTCTCAGGAAATGCTTCTCTGAGGAGGCTATGTGGAAGTGCAGATCTGAATGAAGCAAGCAGACAAGACAGACAAATATCAGGGGAATGAGCTTCCCAGGTAGAGAGAACAGGAAGTGCAAAGGCCTTCCAGTGGGGACCTGCCTGGCTGTTCAAGGAGAACCAAGGGCCCATGTGACTGGAGGAGGGAGTGAGGGGAATGGAGAGCTCAGAGTTCAGGATCAGGCTCAGACAGCAGGTCTTGGTTGGGGAGGGGCAGGGACTGGCAGGAGTTTTTGGTCTCTAAGCTGGATAATAATGAAGAGGAGGATGACAACAACCAGTAGCATGTATGTCATGTAGTACTACCGGTTGTTGTCATCCTGTATAAAGTATATAAAGCATTTAGCATATAGGAATCATGCTAAATATTTTACATCAAATTCACTTTCAACCTCAAGGATTATCTTTTTTTTTTTTAAAGGAAAATTTTATTTATTTATTTTTAGATTTTATTTATTTAGTCATGAGAGACTGAGAGAGAGAGGCAGAGACACAGGCAAAGGAAGAAACAGGCTCCATGCAGGGAGCCCGATGTGGGACTCGATCCCGGCACTCCAGGATCATGCCCTGAGCCGAAGGCAGGTGCTAAACTGCTAAGCCACCCAGGGATCCCCATGGATTATCTAATTTTATTACCTATCACTATGAACTCATTTAATTCTCCCTTGATCCGTAGAGATACCATCATCCCAACTTTAAACATAAATAAGGAGGTATTTTTATGGAAAAGAAAATGACAAGGTTTCGTGGTATGGCATTGACTCGGGAATCAGACAGATCCTCATCTGGCCCTACCTGTTTATCTGTTTGTCAGTCTGTCTTTAACACATGCACACACACATGCACTTAGTGTACACACTAAAACCCAGGCCCTCAGTCCTGCACCTGCCAGGGAACTCACCGGGGCTGCGTGACAGGTATGATAGGCTCTGGCCTCCTCTTGGCCTGGGGCGCCTCCTCCTCCAGAGTAGACATGGAACTCAGGGAGCCCACCACGGAGATGGCCTGGCCTTGGGCTGACAGGCGCCGCTTGATCAGGACGCTCTCTGGCTTCACCACCTTCTCCTCTTTGGGTTCCTCTTTGCACTGTTTGGTCTGTTCCACACCTGAGGGGGAGGTAGCAAACGGGCTCCAGGAATGTTCTACCCCTCTGCTCCCATCCAGGGACCTCCTGTGTGCTAGGTTCTAGTCTAAGCCTTATACACACAAAGCTCATTTAAGTCTGCAAATCACCATTCTGAAACAGGCATACTTTTTATCCTCATTTTGCATACAACCAGGGCTCAAACTAGAAATGCCATTTACTGTGGGCGGGAGTATCAAACAGCACAGCCATGGTGGAACACTGATGAGCAGTTTCTAGTAGCACTGAGCATACCCTAACCTATGACCCAACAATCTCACTCCTTGGTATATACTCAAGATAAAGGAGGGCACATGTACACCAAAACTTGTATACACCAACTATACTCAAACAAACAAACAAAAAATCCCAACAACCCCCCACCCCCACCCCATAGCCCAAACAAATCCCAAAAAACACTTATACACAAACACTTGTACAGCTTCATTCACAACAGTCAAAAGCTGGACACGAACCACAGGTCAATCAACAGGAGAGTGGATAAACAAACAATGGCCTATTTGCATGAGGAAACACTATTGAGCAATACAAAATAAACCACTGGTTCACATGACAACATGCAGGCATCTCAAAAACCTATGCCGAGCAAAAGAAGCCAGACTCTCTATGATCCCATTTATATGAAGTTCAGGAAAAATTAATCTAGGGAGACAGAAAGCAGAAAAGTGATTATCTCAGGAGGTGGGATGCTCTAAGTGCTGACTGGATAGGAGTAAGAAGGAATGTTCTGGAAAGATGGAAGTGATCTGTATCTCCATCTGGGTGGTGGCTATGTGGGAGTGTTCATTTTACGAAAATTCACTAAGATGTACAGTGAAGAGCTGTGTTTCTCTGTATGTAATTTATACTACACTAGTATTGTTAACATAGGCAAACACCTGAGTCACAGAGAGGTTCAGTTAACTTGACCAAAGTCACACACTTATTAAGTGGCTGAGGTAGTCTGGTTCAACTGAGACCTCAAATCCAGGCCTGCTGGATTCAAAGCCCAGAGCCTGAAAATCGTAAGCACTCAATATATCTAAGGGACCGGAATTATTTACACCTACCATCTCATGTGAGTTTCATTTGTACCACCATGAGGAGGTAAGGTAGCACCATGCCCTTCCAGTAAGGAGAACCCAGCACTCACTGTGCGAACCCCTGGCCCAGGTCAGCTCCACGTGACACTCACCTGGCCCTAGTCCTGCAGCTGTCATCTGTGTGGCCATGAGCCGAGCCAGGTGCTTGATCTGGGCTTCAGTGCCTGCGGACTCCACTGGTGTATAGATGGCTTGGAAGGAGGCGGGCATGGCTTCGGGCAGGTACACCATGCTGATGAGTACCTGCAGGATGCCCAGGGAGAGGAGCCTTTCCTTACTCATGGACTCCACAAGGATCTGTTCCCCACCCAGGCCAAGGCTGGGGAAATGGCAGAGACTACGAAAGTCCTGGGCCTGCTCCTGTGGGGCTCAGATTTCTGGGGAAGTCAGAGAGAAAACGAGCAGTGTGGTGCACCAGGAAGGAAAGTAAAGGATGCCACAAGATGCTTCAGGAGGGCTGAGGCAGCTTTGGCTCTCCGGGGAAGCAGCACCGAGGCTGAGAACGGAGAGGAGGGCCAGTTTCAGACTGGCACAGGGTGATGCCTCACAGTGGGAGCGGGCTATGGATTCCAGGCATTAGAGCAGCATGGGGGAAGGCTGAGCAGCTGTGACACCCTACCCAGAGACTGCAAGTTCAGTAAAGAATGTCCTATGAACCAGAAACTGACTAAAAAAAAACAAACAAACAAACAAACAAAAAAATAGGTATCCTAACAAGAGACCATCCAGTTTTGTCAGGAATTGGTAACAAAAGGTCACTTCGAACTCCCTGCATACTTCGAATTCCCTCCCTGCATGCTTCGAACTCCCTGCATCCCTCCCGAGGTATAAATATATATCTGAAATAAGAAACTAATTAGAACAGGGAGAATGAAATCACTACAAATCAAAATGTGCGGGATGCAGCTAAAATGGTTCTTAGACGGAAAATCAGATCCGTAAATGCTTATACTGGAAAAGACAACCAAAAACTATTAAGCCAAGCATTTAACTTAAAATTCTGGGGTAAAATATCCAAAGAGAGCAGCAGGAAAGAATAAAGACAACAGAAATAAAACAGAAGAGGTTACAAAGAGTATCACCAAAACTTCAGAGCCAGTTCTTTGAAATGACCAAACACAAACAAATTGATGGCGAGATTGAACAACAAAAAAAGGTGCTAAGGACACAATATTAAGGACAAAGGAGCTGCACACTACTACAGAGACAGCAGGCATGATAAAACTAAAAGAATCCTGTTAAGAACTTTAGGCGAATAATTTGAAAACAGCGTGATGAGGGCGGACAAGATACAAAGAGTTAATGGAAGCATCATCAAAGAGGGCCTAAGGCAAGCTGCATCCAAATTTTATCTGGAAGGAAAGAGAGAGCCACAGCAGGGTTGGAAGGGGAGCATCACAACCTATACTTTAGGAAGATGCCTCCGGCTGCCACAGGGAGAGTGGAAGCCAGAGCCAGGGAGCAGGCAGGGGCCCTGGGGGATGGAGAAGATAGGAGGGACTGGTGAGAGGCAAAGAGTTCAACTCCCAGGTTTGAGTTGGGACCTGAGACACTAGTATGCCAAGAACAGAGAGGGCCATGGGCCTGCAGAGAGGCATGGGTAGAAACTCCAAACATTCAGTTCTGACATAATGAGTCTGTGGTGCCTGTGGAACTTCCAAGGAAGAATGATGCAGGGGGCAGACACATTTCCAGACCTGGAGCTCTCACCAAAGAGATCTGAATGGGGTAGAAAACTCCTTTCTGGGGATCCCTGGGTGGCGCAGCAGTTTAGCGCCTGCCTTTGGCCCAGGGCACGATCCTGGGGACCCGGGATCGAATCCCACGTCAGGCTGCCAGTGCATGGAGCCTGCTTCTCCCTCTGCCTATGTCTCTGCCTCTCTCTCTCTCTCTCTCTGTGACTATCATAAATAAATAAATTAATTAAAAAAAAAAAAAAAAAAAGAAAACTCCTTTTACCCTGGCAAAAAAATTCCACTTCATTCACCTGACAACTAAGCACTGTGGAGCCTCTAGGCAGAGAGAAGGGAGGGCTACGGGAGACTGCTGTTGAACATGGGAAGAGACATTGTCCATGAGCACCCAATGCAAAGGTCTGGGTGCTGCTATAGTGTGAGGACTGACGTGAGACCACCCTCCCTGCTGTCCCCACCATCAACTCAAACCAGCAGTTCTTTCACTGTAGGGCTGGCTATCTTTGAGAATCTAAGGAAAACACTGGCCATCCTGTCCCACCAATGCCAATCCCACACCACTTAGAAAACAAGTCATGGGATTTGCTCTCCACTTAATATATTGTCCCTTCAAAGGAGGGGGCAGGTGTGGGTTCAGATGGGACTCAGATTATCCAAAGAGGGACTCCCAGGGGATGGTGACAAGTGATCTCCAGGAAAGATCAGGGAAAAGGTCCATCCAACACTGAGAGGGCCCACTGGACCACACCCTCCTAACACAAACAACAGAGAGGTGCTCTGGAACCAATGTCATCTGGAAGAGGTGGGCAGTATGGAGTGGAAGGGCAGCAAAAGGACTAGAAATCCTTCCTCCCTGCCCTGTGGGAAACAGCCCCCTTCCCTCCTTACCAGATTGGCCACATTGTCAGGCGTCAGCAAGGGCTGCAGGAACTCGGCTGTGATGTCTGTGTCTGACTGGCCTGAGATCTGGGCTGAGGCCTTTGAGGTTCCTGACGGGCCTGGCTCCAAGTCCTTGTCCTCATCATCTTCCCCCAGGTTGGGCTCTGGGAGAGGGAAGGAGACAAGATGCTGGTGCCAGAGTGAGTAATATGCCCTTTCCCCTCCAGGGGAGCCCAGGGAGTCCCTGCCCCCCCCCAGGGGGCCTCAGCAAGCAGGAGTGCAGTGAGCAAAGACCTGGGCCACAGCCGTGCTCTGCCATCAAAGCATTGTGTGACCCTGGGGAATGACATGCCTCTCCAGGCTTTGCTTTTCTCATCTGGGAAATGGAAATAAGCCACACCAGCCTCGCTGCTCAAACTAAACTCCAAGAAGATGAAAAGGTTACCTAACAATTTCACTAAGCTTTATTGCTGAAAAACCTCTATCTTTGAAATACTGCTCAACCTCACCAGGAATCAGGAAAATGTAAAGACAACCCAGTAAGCCCACGGGATTGACAAAAAAATTAATAGGCTGGTAGTGACAATTGTTAGTAGGGGTATAGACTATGGAAATATAACTGGTATGGCCTTCTGGAAGTGTAATTTGACCATAGTGCAAACTTTTAAATGTGCACACCTTTTTGACAACTTCTAGATAAACACTAAACACTCCACTCATAAATATACATCAAAGGTATAATATACAGAGAAAAAGCTTTACGTACAAAGATGTTTCTTGAAGCTGGAATGTTTAATAGGGTGATAATTTAAGTAGATAACGGCAAAAATATGATCTAATGTTATAAATTTTTTTTAAGATTTTATTTATTTATTCATCAGAGACAGAGAGAGAGAGAGAGAGAGAGAGAGAGAGGCAGAGACACAGGCGGATGGAGAAGCAGGCTCCATGCAGGGAGCCTGACGTGGGACTCGATCCTGGGTCTCCAGGATCAGGCCCTGGGCTGAGGGTGGCGCTAAACTCTGAGCCATCCGGGCTGCCCCAAAATTTTTTTTTTTTTAAAGTAGGCTCCATGCCCAGCTTGGAGGGCATGAAGTAGAGCTTCAACTCACAGCCCCATTATCAAGAGTCTCATGCTCTACTGACTAAGCCAGTCAGGCGCCGTTGTTATACAGTCTCTTAAAAAAAAAAATTGCAGTGCATGTAATAAAAAGTTGATACCCAGCATCAACCAAGACCAAGGGCATATATAATTCAGTTACAAAAGGTTGAACAGAATGGGCACTTCACAGACACCCAAATGACTAATAAATGTAAAGTGATGTGCAGCCTGACTCCAACATGTACAAGAAAATGAATTTAAACCTAGGATACTGTTTATACCCAGAGGGTTTATGGAACATCCAGGACTGGTAAGAATGGGGCAACTGGCATTCACACACCTCTGGGGTTATATACAGTGGTGTGGCTTTTTTTTTTTGCAAAACAGTTTGGCAATGGCTATCAAGAATTTCTATGTACCCAGTAGCAATGGGCACATCTGGTGCTCAGATCTTGGTTTCTGAAACTACTTCATCCTTAAAAGCAACCAGGGCTGGGGCACCTGGGTTGCTCAGTGGTTGAGTATCTGCCTTTGGCTCAGGGCATGATCCCAGGGTCCTGGGATCAAGTCCTGTATCAGACTCCCCGCAGGCTTCCTGCTTCTTCCTCTGCCTGTGTCTCCTGTGTCTCTGCCTCTCTTTCTGTGTCTCTCATGAATAAATAAAATCTTAAAAAAAATGAAAATAATAAATAAATAAATAAATAAATAAATAAATAAATAAATAAATGCAACCGGGGCTCCTTAGAGAAAAGGCTGATTCCAAGACTGGAGTAAGAAAGTACAAGATGAGTCCAGAGTATCTTGTTATGCTAGAAAATTAGAAATGCTCAAAAAAACTTACAGGACAAATCAAAGGGTCATAGCAGCCAGCTCAAAGGCTCCCCCTAGCTATACATGAGGCAATGTGAGCACCAAATGAGTAACAAGAGTAATGGAACAACCCAAAGAATAAGAATCCACAAGTCTAACTGATAATAAAGTAGAGAGAAGAAAGCTCTTCCTTACAGAATGCCAACTAATAAATGCAGAAGGAAAGCTTCTCATAATCATTAGAGCAATAACAGATGTTAAAAACACTGGGTCACAATTTGAAGGGGATCAGGTATTTTTACACAGTATAGGTATCTCTCCCCACTTAGTATTTATGATAGGGAAAAGTGCATTTAATACTAGAGAAACCTGATAGACACTATTTTGACCAAGCAATCAAAGCTCCCATCACCAATAAGGGGACAAACTGGTATCATGTGCCCCCTTGACACCACACAGAGGCAGCAGTCAGGGCATCAGTTTGGCAGTGTTCCAGCTCCAAGTGCAGAGCCTAGATCCAGTCAGGAAGCCAGAGCAGATGAACCCACACAGAGGGACATTTTACTGAACAGTGGTCCTGGACTCTTTGCAATTGCAAGGTTATGAAGCAGAAGGCTGAGGAACTGATTAGTGAAGCTAAGGGGGAGTGATGAATGTGACTTGTGAGCCTCACTTTGTCAAAGGTATGTAGCAGCTTTCAGTACTATTCTTGTGACATGTCTGCACATTCAAAATTACTTCAGAATAGAAAGTTTAAAGAAATACAGCAATAAAGTTGGTGGGCAAAAAACAGCTTTAAATGCACAAACCTTTTGCTTCACCAATCTCACTACTAGCAATCTGTCCTATAACTGGACATACACTCAAGACTCTGATACTATAGCAACCTTTACACTTAAAAAAAAAAAGGGACACAGATGAAATGTCCATCAACAGGAGGACTGGTTAAAGTGATCTACATGCACTACAGACTATTATACCACCATAAGAGGATGCAGTAGATTCCTAAGTGCCGATATGGAAGAAGCCCTAAGGTAAGTACTAAATATAAGGTATGGAACACTCTGCTTTGCATGCTTAATTATGGGAGAGAGAGATCTCCACCTCACTCCTTATATAAAAATAAATTCCTTATTTTAAAAAATAATAATTAAAAAAAAACAATTCTCTCATAAATATTCTAGAAACAAGTATCAGTGATTTAGAAAGTTGTGGAGTAAGGAAGGCTGCCATGGTTGATACTATTGACAAAATAATGCAACCATTAAGAAATCACTTCAGGGGCGCCTGGGTGCTCAGTCGGTTAAGTGTCTGGCTCTTGGTTTCGGCTCAGGTCATAATATCGAGCCCTGAGTCAGGCTCTGCACTTAATGGGGAGTCTGCTTGAGATTCTCTCTTTCCATCTCCCTCTGCCCCTCTTCCAACCCTCCACGTATGCTCTCTAAAATAAATAAATCTTTAAAAAAAAGAAGAAATTACTTCAGAAAGAAAATCCAATTATAAAAAAAAACAGGATATTTCTGAGAACTCTGGTACTTCTGAAAGAAAACATAAGTGTAGTACTTCATAATTACTTCCATGTATATCACACACTTCGGTGATGCTATTCTGATACCTGCTATGTCATATTTATACACTTTAATTTACAACACAATATTAACTAATACAATATAGGTCAAGTTCATAGTTTAGTGTAAATAACTGAACATCGTAAATGTAGTCAGTCCCTGACACCATCTCTTGGGACACCTGGACGAGCTCCTTAGCTCACCTAGTTTCATCTTCTTGAGTGTGGAATCCGAGTCGTCTCGGGGCCGCTTGCGGGCATCCTTGCCACTGGGCATGTTGCGGGCGATCTCTGCCTGAGGTGTGCCCAGGTCCACCAGCAGGGTGGTGATCTGGGCCTGAAACTCCAAGGAGGCTGGGTGCTTCAGAACGCTCAGCAGGTGCAGCTTCAGGTTCTTGCGCACACTGCTCACCTGAGATTTGGCCAGCGTCGGGGGCAGGTTGGCTACGAGGAAAGAAGCAGGAGCTTTGTTCTGTGGACATAGCTCATGGGGCCCTGCAGGTACTACTGCCCAAGCCCCAGCTTGGGCGGTAGCTGCAGGGTCTCCTAGAAAAGTTCCTTTGCTCTTAGGTCTAATGTGTAGCCTTCCCCGTGTATGGGCTGATGCTTAAAACCCTCAAGAGGTCTCCATCAGGATTAGTCAACCTTAGAACAAAGAAGAAGCTCACCCACCCTTTATTAAACATGAAGCCTCACCTCCCCCACATCTCTGGTCTGGAAATTCCAGCATGCCTCCCCTGGGGACAGCTATCATCACCACCTTCACCTCTGCAATGCCCCAAATGAACTGCTACAACAGTGCACCTCGTTGGTCTTGCCACCAGAATGATTTTCCAATGTCTAACAGTCACCTTGATGAACAAGCCTTCCCTGTTCCACAGAGAAAGAGGATGCCTGTATTTTCGCCTGCCCGGCATCCTTCCCTCCTTCCTCGGCCAACAATGCTTCCATTTTCCTTTGAGGGAACCACCGGGGCTCCATTCTCAGTTCAAGTGGGCAAGAGACTCAGGGCCAGTAAGAACAATGCAATCCCTTAGCAATCCCTTGTGATTGGTTCAGAGATAAGCTGCCAATGTCTTCTCAGCCAATCAGGAACAATAGGCATCAGCCTCTGGACTTTTGCTGGAATGACTGGGAAGGAAACACTCTGTCCCTTGGGGTTGCCAAGTGGATGGAATGGAAGCCTAGAGCTATCGGGGGCCATCTTTGCTACCCCAAGAAAGAGACACAGAACAGAATAAAGCCTGTAAGGAGAAAATAAGAGCCAAGAAATGGAGACAGATCTCTGATCTGCACACATTCACACCTAAACCCCGTACACTTCAGTTATCATACATGCACAAAAGACTGTAAGAAATAACCAGGTACCCATCAACACTTTGCTTATTTTGGGATACTTATCCTTCCTGCTCTTTTTTGTTGTTGTTGGGGTGAGAGAAGGCTAGAATATTTTAAAGTATTTTGCAGACGTCATGCCATTTCCTCCACACATACCTTAATATTAAAGCCAACTTCGAACCAGGTTTCTGTTCCATGCCTCCAAAAGATTCCCATCTAGCCGAAACAATGCCTCCTGCATCCAGACTAGACTGATGAACCCCTCAGGGACCCACTACCTGGCTCACGTTTTCTCAGGAAAGAACAGACTGGCCAGCGGACAAAGGGCAGGGAGGGGACCAACCTACCATGCAGGGTTTCATAGGCCTGGATCACCTCTGACATGAACATGGGCCTCTGGCGGGCGATATTGGCGAGTGAGCCCAGAGCTGTGGTCAGGTTGATGGAGGAGATGGCGGGGTGGACCATGAACTTGAGCAGCTGCTCCAAGGCTGCCTTGCCTTCCTCCCACAGCACATCTAATGAGGGACAGAAGAGTACCAGTTAGCAGGGGGTCTTTCTCCACTGAACTCTGGAGAGAGCAGCGCTGAGGCCAAGAGGAGAAAGACCTTTCTGGTTGGGAAGGGCTGGGATGGTTGGGAAGGGCTGGGAAAACAGAAAACTTAGATTGAGTCCTATGAGATGGTCCACTAATGAGTATAAATATTTAGGGGTGTTTGGCTGGCTCAGTAGGAAGAGTATGCGAAGCCTAATCTTAGGAATTAGTCATGAGTTCAAGCCCCACATTGGGTGTGGTGGAGCTTATTTAAAAAAAAAAAAGTATAAAATATAGAGATGATGCTCAAAGCATGGGATTCCAATGTAAAGACTAAAAATGATTTTAAATATCGAACTATAGGAATCTGATCATCCGAATGATGTTGAGGTGAAACTCTGAATACAAAGATATGCATACGTACACATGGACAAAGCACTCAAAGTCTTTTGTACCACCACTCTCCTTGATCTGGCCCCCAAAGGTTAATGCTTAACAACTTTGGTGGATATCTTTCTTGAGGATTTCTATGCAAAAACATACTGGATACCATGTTATTTAAAATAGCAAATAAAAAACAGGCTGAGATATGACCGCACTATGGAACATTGTAGGGCAACTGAACATGACTTTGATAAGTGAAGATGTCACTTAAGATAATACTGCTCAGTGGAAAAGGGATGCCTGGGTGGCTCAGTGGTTGAGCGTCTGCCTACAGCTCAGGGCGTGATCCTGGGATCTGTGATCGAGTCCCATATCAGGCTCCTTGCAGGGAGGGAGCCTGCTTCTCCCTCTGCCGGTGTCTCTGCCTCTCTCTGTGTCTTTCATGAATAAATAAAATCTTAAAAAAAAAAAAAAAGATAATACTACTCAGTGGAAAAAACAATATATAAGAATAGCTAACGTTTATAGCTGACCATGACAACCATGTTGACTTACCAAATGCTCATACCTATACCACCATGTAGATGCCACAATCATGAATCCCAATTTACCAATGGAGACACAGGCTCAGGGAGAACAGGTGGCTTGCCCAAGGTTAGAGCAGGGATTCAAACATAAGCCACTCTAAACTTCTCCACAGAAAATATAAAGCAGGATCCTGTTTTTCATAATAAAAAAGCCAACAATCACAGGGTCTATGAACATATATAAAATATCCATCCCTGCATAGAAAAGGTCTGGAAAGACATATACTCTTAATGGTATTTAACTCTGGGAAGCAGAACTGGGGGGTGGTATTTTCCCTTTACACCCTTACACATACTCTGTATGTTTTGCTTGACACTTCAGTATACACATATATATGTTTATAATTTGCAACTAAGAAAACTGTTAAGGGGTGCCTAGGTAACTCTTGACTTTGGTTTGCATCATGATCTCAGGGTTGTGAGACTGAGCCCTGTCTTGGGCTCCGCACTGGGTACTGAGCCTGCTTAAGACTCTCTCTCTTCCTCTGCCCACCCCCACTTACACATGCACATGCTCTGTCTCTAAAAAAAAATACTCGGAGGAGTAAAGGGGGAGGGAGAGGAAGGACAAAGAATCTCAAGCCGACTCAGCTGAACATGGAGCCTGATGGGCTCAATCGATCATAACCTGAGCCAAAACCAAGTCAGATGCTCAACTGACTGTGCCACCCAGGTGCTCTTTTTTTTTTTTTTTTTTAAAGATTTTATTTATTTATTCATGACAGAGACACAGAGAAAGAGGCAGAGACATAGGCAGAGGGAGAAACAGGCTCCATGCAGGAAGCCTGATATGGGACTGGATCCTGGTACTCCAGGATCACGCCCTGGGCCAAAGGTAGACGCCCAACCGCTGAGCCACCCAGGTGTCCCCCTAGGTGCCCTCTTAATCAATGTCTTATATATACTGTCTTCAGAAATGAAAAACCAAGAAAGGAAAGGGAGAGGAGGGGGAGGAAGTTAGCATAGTTAGTGACTGACAAATGGGACGAGTTGATGAGTGGCACTCACTGTACTGGATATAGGGGTGGTCACGAGGGATGCGGTCTAGGCTGATGTCATGCTCCTGGCGTCGGGGCACTTCTGAGTCAGCCATGCGGGGTGACAAGGTGACAATGAGGCCTTCCACAAACTTGATGGCATGGGTGCGGATGCCGTCATTGTCAGAATCCAGCAGCAGAATGATGTCCCCAGCCATGGCAGACACCATGTCCCAGCAGGCCTCTTGGAGCTCACTGATGACTCGTGACTTTACCATCCACTGTGAGGGAGCCAAGGAGGAATGGAGACAGAGAGAAGGGGACAAGACATCAATGGCCAACTCTATCACTACGCAGAAGACCCATAATACTGATGAATAAATTCATTTGGGAAACATGTACTGAGCTACAACTCTGCCTAAAGCCCTATGCTAGATGATACTCGGGACAAGACCCAGGGGTAAGCAAGACAGGTCTGGTTCTGCCTTTACGAGGTTCACAGACAGTGACAATCCAGAGTGAAGAAGCTCAGATCTTAAGACAAAGGAATAACAATACTGACGTCACAACATGGTGGCAGGGATTAAAAGGATTCATTTCATTAATGCTAATGAACACCATACCACAGTGTGTGCTTTTCCGTATAGTACTCACTACAGTGCAATACTGAAGCTTCTATGCTTCTTTGATAAGCATCTGCCTCTCTCACTGGGCTGTGAGCACCTACAAAGGTAGGACCCAGCACATCTGAGTCACAAAGGAAGTATTTGGGGAATGGATAAATGGATGGAAGGATAGATTAATGGCAATTCCCTGACCATCAGGATATTAGATCCCTTTGTTGTCTGTTCCCAAAGATCAATAGCACATTTTGCCCATAAAGAATTTGATCTGTCCCTGGTTTAACAGACTTGTCCCCATATAACTGAAAAGGCTGTAAGTAAGACCTGTCAGGGGCGCCTGGGTGGCTCAATGGGTTAAGCATCAGCTCAGGTCATGATCTCCGGGTCCTGGGGTAGAGCCCTACATTGGGCTCCCTGCTAAGCGGGGAGTCTTCTTCTCCCTCTCCCTCCCTTGCCCTCCACTTGTGCTCCACATGTGCATGCTCTCTCTCAATAAATAAAATCTACAATCTTAAAAAAAAGAGACCTGTCAGACTGGGATACCCCCAGGTGGGAGGGACTGCTTACCTGTAGGGCCACCTTGTAGAGCTGGGTCATGGTGAGGATGGCCTTCTTCACCACATTCACATTCTCATCCCTCAAGAGCATGTTGAGGTTTGCAATCAGTTTCAGCAGTAACTCAATGTCTCGTTTGCTGGGGGAATAGAGAAAAAAGGCCAAGGTCAAGGTGGTCTTTGGATATGTGACGGGAGCTTGCGGTCCACAAGGAAAGGGAAATCGGGGTCAGTGTGTCAGGAGATGAGTGGAGGTGGGCAGGGTCAGGGACAGCATCTGTCTCGTTGGTCAGCACATCCAGAAACTGAGAATGCTTGGCACTTTCACAGCCACCCATGAAGCCTCTCTCGAGTTTGTCCTGCAATGCCCACTTTCACTCCAGTAGGGTCCTGCTATTCACATCAGGGGCAGGACTGCCAGCCAATTGTGTGAATGCAGACAAACCCACTGTCTCATTTAGGAGAGTACTTCCCTTGTAGCTTGCTGTGAACACTGAATCAATACTTGTAAAGTACTTGGAATGGTACAAAAAGCATTCATAAATATTAGCTGTCATCACCTTCAAGCACTTTGCTTTATGCAATTCTGAGTTTTGTTCGCTCGTTTACTTCAGTCTGAGGGCTCTGCAAGTGGGGGACCCTTTCTAGTCATATGAGCAGAGTCTCAATTTTTTGTTGCAGAATGAAATACATATTTGTTCAATGGATAAAAAAATTCAAGAAGTCCACACCTAGAACTCAGATCATGAATATAATTTTTACAACAGTCTACAATCTGAAGTTAAATACTAAGCTGATCAGCCAAAGAAATGAAACTCGAGGCAGCTGGGTGGCTCAGTCGGTTAAGCGACTGATCCTGGATTTCAGCTCAGGTCATCTCAGGATCACGGAACTGAGTCCAGAGTCAGGCTCTGCACTCAGCAAGGAATCTGCTTGAGATTCTCTTCCTTCCTCTCCCTCTGCCCCTCCTCCTGCTTGTGTGCATGTGCTTTCTCAAATAAATAAATCTTAAGAAAAAAAAAAAAAGAACCTTAACTGCCAGCTACATGAAGTCAGAAACAATATCTGTATTTACTCACTGTTGTCTTCCTAAGCCTGACATAAATGCCTGGCACATACCTGTTGAACATTTTATTTTATTTTCAAACTCAGAAAATTTATCACAAATTCTCCCAGTTAAAGGTGGAGATTACAAATTGTGGCAATGGCATTACAGATATGGGTCAAAATCCCAGCCCTGCCACATACTGGCTGTGTGGCCTTAAGAATCTCACTTCGCCTCTCTGAATCACAGTGCTGTCTTTAGATAAACGGGTCACATAACTAACCCATGGTGTTATTTTTGAAGATTGAAGTATGTAACAAACTAGGTGAAGCATTTAGTACAGTGCCTGACAAAGAGAAAACAAAATATTTTACTTTCTCTGAGTCACAAAACATCCAAAAAATGTTGAATGAACAAATGACTCAGCTTGAACAGGTCACTTTATCATTCTGAGCCTCAGTTTCTCCTTCCTTAAAAGGAGAGCAAACCCTCCATTCCCAAGGCTGCTGTGAAGATTACAGGTGAAAACAGAGGAAGGGATTTAACACAGCACATGGCAGAGTAAGCTTTCCATGTGGTCACTACTATCGTTAAAATTTTTGTTCAACAAATATGTGTTAAGTTCCTCCTGTGTGCCAACACCATTCTGGTGTGGGGATATGGTGGTCTATGATATGGAGAAGGCCTGTTCTCGTGGAGCGGACATTTTTGTGAGGAAGGGAAGCATCAAGGTAATCTCAACTAGTGAGAACACTGGAAAGAATAGTGCAAAGTCAGGAAAAGCTTGCTGAGGAAGACCAGAGTGAAGTGAAGGAGTGAGCCAGGTGGCTCCCTGGGGTGAGCATCCCTTGAGCGGGTACAGAAAGCTGAGAGAACAGTGTTTTTGGAGGAGGAAGAGGGAGGACGGAGGATGTAAGTGAAGATCAGGGAGGGCACCAGAGGATGAGGTGACAGTGAGGATGAGTCTGGGTTTCAAACTAAGTGAGACAGTGGGCCAGTGGAATTGAGTGCAGAGATGATTCACATTTTAGCAGGCTCACTCCGGCTACTGTGAGAGAGGAAGTAGGGCATGGGTCTGCTATTTCCTTTGGGGAGGATAAAAATGTTTTGGAACTAGATGGGTGAATGTGCTAAATGCCACTGAATTGTTCATTTAAAAATAGTTAATTCTGTGTTATGTGCATTTCTCTTCAATTAAATAGAAGAGAGAGGGTTAGGTAAGCAGAGGAAGCAGATGGAAGGCCACTTGGAGCCATCTAGGTGGGAGGTAATGGTGGCCTGGAGCACCTTAACAGCCAAGGAAGTAGTTGAAAAATGGTCAGATGCTGTTTAAATTTAGAAGGTAGAGCCAACAAAAAAAAAAAAAAAAAAATGAAGGTAGAGCCAACAGTCCTTACTGAGGACATAGATATGAGGACGTCCTCAGTAAGGACTGTATGGACTGATATGAAGTAAGGACTGATATGAAGTGTGGGGGAACTAGAGGAATCACGAATGATTCCAAGATTTCGACCTGATTAGATATTTGCTGAGCAATCAGTGTGCATGGGAGAGAAAATGGGTCCGAGAAGCAGAGGGCAGGGCCAGGAGGGGAGCTGAAGAGGCTGTCTCCACCAGGAGCACTCCCAGGGGCTCCCTTTGAGCCACCCCGTACCATGCCTCCTCGATGAAGCCGATGACAAATTTGCGCACTTCGATCGACTTGTCCGCTTGGAAAGCGATGATCTCCTGCCAACATCAGGAAGGCGGGTCAGGACTGCACCAGGATCCATCCCGTTACCCCTATACTCACACCCTCTCTCCCTCATTGGTCACTCACGTCCAGAAAGTTGTCCAGCAGTGTAGGATCTTTGTTGATGATCAGTTCCTGGACCTGGAAGGACACTGGGGATGAGGAGGAGAGCCACACATATAAAACCAGGCTCCAATCAGTACAGATAGGAGCATGTAGGAAAAAACAGCATAGAGGTAGGCAGCAGAGAAATTCAGTTCAAATCCTGGCTTTGCCACTCCCAACCATGGCCCTGGCAAGTGGCTTGCCCTGAGTTTGTCTGCTCTTCTATAAAATGGGGGATCTTAAACACCAACTCATGGGGCTCTTGTGAGGCTTTAATAAGAAGACCCTATAAGGTGCAGGGCCCTAATTGGTAGTGAGCACATGATACACCAGGGGGCTAAAGAAGAGGGAAATGCTGTACGAATTCCTTCCTGAGACTCATCCATCAATTCTCTCCACTCTCCTTCTGTTTCTATTCCCCATTCACACTGCCACAATTCAGCAGGCATTTCATGACAGAGAGAACCCATCTCCTGATGTCCTTGGACTTGCCAGGCTCTTTGGAATAAACTCTTCCAACAGATGTCCTCAGAGAAGCCTGGTGCCAGCACATGCCCAGCTCCTACTGCTGAGAGGTCAGGTCAGCTACCCAAGGCCACACGATGAGCAAGGAGCAGAACTAGGGTTCTCACCCAGGCAATCTGACCTCTGAATTGCACCTGCCTCCTGGTCTGAACCATACCTGGCCCCTCCCCTCTAAGTCTTCATATCTTCTTTTGCCTTTGCATAAGCTCCTCTCAAGACACTCTCCCTTTCTCACTTAGCCTGCTTTTCTCCTTATTCTCCAGCTCTTCCAGAAAGCCCTTCCCTGACTCCCCAGCTCTAGGCTGGGTCAGCAGTCCCCTCGAGACTCCCACAGCAAAACTGGGTTCCTCCATCCCAGCCCTGTCCACTTTGTTCCCACTGTGTGGTAACCTGCATGTCTTTCCCACTAGACAGAAACCTGGCAGAGAGAAAATATAAGGATGAAGAGTATAAGATTTGGAGCTGGAATCCAGCATTCAAGTCCTAGTTCAACTAGCTTCTGGCATACTGACCTGAGGCTCATTATTCTAAATTCTGAGACTCTGCTGCTTTCTGTAGAAATTGGGCACCAAATTACCCTGCTTCACAGAGCTTTTGTGAGAATTATTATTTTTATTTTTTTAAGATTTTATTTATTTATTCATGAGAGACACACAGAGGCAGAGACAAAGGCAGAAGGAGAAGCAGGCTCTCCGCAGGAAGCCTGATGTGGGACTCATCCCCAGACCCTGAGATTATGACCTGAGCCAAAGGGAGACACTCAATCACTGAGCCACTCAGGTGCCCCACTTTTGTGAGAATTAAATGACAGCATGCTTGTATGGCACCGGACACCACAGTAAGCATATCTTAAATGTGGACACTAGTGTTATAGCAATATCTTCTTTTTCACATGTTCCCACCCCTACCCTTGTGTTGCTTAGCCCAGCATCACCCCATCTCCTCACCTGTTTGAGTACTGTGATCTTTGAATCATTGGTAATCAGTGCTGCCTGGTTCAGGAGATCCACCACCTGGAAGGAGGGGGAGAGGCAGGTGATGGTGCTAGTTTTGCCAGCCCACCCAATTTGGCACCCTGTGGGCCCTGCAACTGAGGGCGGAATGCCCAAAGACCGGGGCTGTGCCTCCCCATCTAAGCCCTTCTCTCTCTCTCTCTCTGTATGTCTCTCATGAATAAATAAATAAAATCTTTAAAAAAGAGAGAGAGAGAGAGAGAGAGGCAGAGACACAGGCAAAGGGAGAAGCAGACTCCATGCAGGGAGCCCGATGTGGAACTCAATCCCAGGACTCCAGAATCACACCCTGGGCCAAAGCAGGCGCTAAACTGCCGAGCCACCCAGGGATCCCCTCTTTCTCTTTTTTTAATGATTTTATTTATTTATGAGAGACACACAGAGAAAGGCAGAGACATAGGCAGAGGGAGAAGCAGGCTCCCTGTAGGGAGCCCAACGTAGGACCTGATCCCAGAACCCCAGGATCATGCCCTGAGCCAAAGACAGATGCTCAACCACTGAACCACCCAGGCATCACTAAGCCCTTCTCTCTTTGCTCACTCTTTCTGAGGTGGTCATGCCATCGATGCCCGGCCCCTCCTCCTGTGTGAAGAACTGTGATGCCACGCTCCGCCGAGTGACACTATCTCCACTGCTGCCTGCCATGGCTGTTGTCCGGTACTTCCTGGAGAAAAAGAGGATAGATTAAGCTCTGGGACCCTGTGGATAGGGTGGACCTTCACTCTGCCATCCACAAAGGTCGCAACTCTCCTTTCCATTCTGTCCTGTCCTGTGGGATCTTCTGAAGCCCCTCTCCCATCCCAGAGTCTGTCTTAGACTGTATATGTAGGGGTTATAATTTGGGAGAGACTGATGTCTCCCAGGTCAGAGGCAGTACCTCGTGGAGTACCAGGCTTCACCTCTAGTACTTTACACATAGCAGGCTGACTACAGACAACTGCTGAATGACTGAACAAATGAACACACAGCAGCCACCTCGCTGGTTTCAGTGCCTCATATTGCCATCTGGACTGTACTCTGGACCAGTCAGGACATCAAGCTTTCTAAAACATAGCTCTGAGGAATACCAGGTACAGAGTTCCACACGCTAAGTATTCAACACAACAGAAAAGGCTAGTTAAAAATAAATCACATTTCAGCCATTTTCTGGAATACTATGGAGTTGTTTTTTTAAAAAGGGGATGGGGGGGATCCCTGGGTGGCGCAGCGGTTTGGCGCCTGCCTTTGGCCCAGGGCGCGATCCTGGAGACCCGGGATCGAATCCCACGTCGGGCTCCCGGTGCATGGAGCCTGCTTCTCCCTCTGCCTGTGTCTCTGCCTCTCTCTCTCTCTCTCTGTGACTATCATAAATAAATAAAAATTTAAAAAAAAAAAAATTTAAAAAAAAAAAAAAGGGGATGGGGGAAGGAGAGACTTTAGGGCATCTGTCCCCAAAGTCACATTTGGCAAAACTATTTAATAAGGATCCATTACAGCATTATTCCTAACAGCAAAAGACTATTAACAACTCAAGCATTCTCAAACAGGCAGACTGGCTGAAAAACCATGTAAAATCCACATAATAAAAGACTATGCAACTGTAAAAAGAAATGAGGGATGAAAAAAGAAGGAAAATCTCTATACATTGCTAGAACAGTGGATTCCAGCATCTATTAAGTAAAAACACGCAAAGTGAAGACAATGTTTGCCACATGCTCCCTTCTTAATAAAGGGATATATACATACACACGTATTTTTTAAAGACCCTGAAAAGACAAAGCAAAAAGCAGAAGAGGGAGAAAAATAAAAAAAAATCTGGCGAGTGTCAATGTATTATCATAAAAAGATGTCTGTGACAGCCTATAGCATCACAGAATACAGCAACTCAATCCATTTTTGTCAAGTTTGTGTATGTATACACAAAATGAACTGGGTCCGTTTCCTTTTTTGTGAAACAGGGATGGCAACAGTGTTTACCTCCCAGGACTATTCTGAAGAATAGATGAGTTAGTATACCAAAATAAACACAAGATCAATACAGCTACTATTTTTACGTACATACTCCTGAAAAATATCTGAAGGGTGTTGCTTAAACTGTTTTTTTTTTTTTTTTTTATTTATGTTAGTTACAGAGAGAGAGAGAGGGAGGCAGAGTCACAGGCAGAGGGAGAAGCAGGCTCCATGCACCGGGAGCCCGATGTGGGATTTGATCCCGGGTCTCCAGGATCGCGCCCTAGGCCAAAGGCAGGCGCCAAACCGCTGCGCCACCCAGGGATCCCTGTTGCTTAAACTGTTAAAGACAATTTGAGGAGGGTGAAAAAGATGTACCTTTTAAAAGGAATGCAATATATTGGGTACACTTGGGTGGCTCAGTGGTTAAGCGTCTGCCTTCGGCTCAGGGCATGATCCTGGAGTCCCGGGCTCAAGTCCCACATCAGGCTCCCTGCATGGAGCCTGCTTCTCCCTCTGCCTGTGTCTCTGCCTCTCTCTCTGTGTCTCTCATGAATAAATGAATAAAATCTTAAAAAAAAAAAAAAGGAATGCAATATATTGTACACAGTATTCAACAAATGTCTGCTGAATGAGTATCCAACAGTGTTCTTCCTAGTCTCCTTGTCACCTCACACAGCTACACCTTACTTAGAGTCAAAGACATCATCCTCACCAAGGCCTAGGACTTTGTATGAGGACTCCTTCACTTTCTTCTAGGGTCTCTGCTCCACGTCTGCCCTAACTGGGCAGTCTCCCTCTCCATCTATTCCGTCTCCCTCTCCCTCTATTACTCTGTTTTTCTACACCGCATTTATTATCATCAACATATAAGCTCCATGAAGGCCAGGATTTGTGTGTGTTTGTTCACTTTCAAGATCTCCATCATGTGAACAGTGCTTAGCACCTAGTAAGTACTCAATAAATATCTGAGTGAATGTCAAAGGGCCTCCCCAATTACTGGACTCAGGATCCCCCCCCCCCCCCTTTGGCTCTAGAATGCTTGAAAAATAATAGCTAATATTTAAGAATATGTGCTGGGCACAATTCTAATACACATGCTGACTTTTTTTTTTTTTTTTAGATTTTATTTATTTATTTATTTGAAAGAGACAAAGGTAGGGAGAGGAAAGCACGAGCAGAGAGGAGAGGATAAAGTAGGCTCCCCACTGAACAGGGAGCCTGATGCAGGGCTCGATCCCAGGACTCTGGAATCATGATCTGAGCCCATGACAGACACTTAACCAACTGAGCCACCCAGGCACCCCACATGTTAACTTATTTAAATTTCACAACACCCACTCTTTGAGGCAGGTATGGTTTTTAAGCTCCATTTTACAGATGAGGAAATTTGAAGGCAAGGGAGGTAAAGTCACTTGACTGAAGGCTCAGAGCCTCTAAGATACAGATGCAGCAGTAGGACTGCAGAATCTATCCTCCTCATCACTGTGCAGGACCACCTCTCTGAAAGGAATTCCTTCTCTATCCCAGATCTATTGTGCAAGCCAAGAGGCATGGTCACCTGACAACCAGCATTCTGCTGTCCCTTATCAGAACATAATGAACCTTTTCATGATCAACCTTTCCAACCTTTCCACTCTCTCCATGACAATCATACATTGAGATCTACCTTTTTTTTTTTTTTTTTTTTTTTGTAACCCTGTGTTCTTCCCCTTCTTCTTTTTGGTTTATCCTTAAAAAAAAAAAAAAAAAAAAAAAAAAAAAAAGTATATCTACATTTCCCTTTTCTTTTGTAAAAAAGGGAGCATATAATAGGCACTACTTTCTATTTCATTTGTCTTCACTGAATATATTCTGGAACCCACTCATAGTCGGTTAATCACAGTGTATAGGTATTTTCGTGATTCCCTCCCTGAAACCCCGCATTTCCTTTCACAGTTGCATATTTTATTATGTAGATGTTATCAGCTTTTTTTCTGCCAGTCTCTCGATTAAAGAACATTTGGGGTGTCTATAGCATTTTTGCTATTACCAACTACCATTGTTTCCCCTTGTCTCCCGGTGTACTCCTTACGGAGTACCACTACACCAATCCCACCTGGGAGTATGACGACTCCCCCCATACACGAAGTAACCCCAGAAGTATCTTTCATTCATTCTACGAACATCAACCGGGTGTCTTCAGTGTGACCAGCGCTGTGCTGGGAACACAGCGATAACCAACACATACTCTAAGCCCCTGTCCCCGTGGAGCTCACGATCAAGGACCTAATCAAAAAACCCCACAGATAAAGGTCCAGTGATAAATCAGACCACATGTGACATGAAGGAAAGGCACAGGGACCTATGAGAGCGTTTAAGAGGCGAATTTCGGGACGGAGGGCGGGAAAGGAGGTCTTTGCAGGGGAAGTGACGTTGATGCCGAGACCCGAAAGATGAATGGGAGTTAGCCAGGCAGAATGGGTAAAAGGATGTTGCGGGCAGAGGGGACAGCATGTGCAAAAATCCTGAGGCGGGAAGGCGCGTGGCGAGTATGAGGAACCGGAAGGCTAGTGCAGCTGTGAGGAGTGAGGAACGAGCAGAAAGGCCGAGCCGGGGCCGGCGGGGCGGACGCGCCTTGGGGGCCACGTTGGAACTTTGCCCCGAGGGCACTGGGGAGCCACGGGAGGGTCCTGAGCTGGGGAAGAAACTGGGGTCCCGAACGTCACTGCTCCCCTTTCCTCTCAGCGCCCCAACCCGCCGGCCAGCGCCCCTGCCGCGTCAGGGTCCCTCCTCCCTTCGTTCCCGGGCCCCCACGCCGCCCCCCGCTCACCGCGGCGCCGACCTCCGTCCCCCTCGCGCCCCCTCAGCAGCGCCTCTTCACAGACGCCGCCGTCGCCATCTTCCGTTCGCCGCCGGGACACTGCGCACGCGCCGCGCACACAGGGCCGCTGGGAAATGGAGTCCACACTGAGGCCCGCCCCCTCCCCTACCTCCTGCGGCGCTAGAGGCCTTACGCCTCCCCCCCGCCCCTACCCGACGAGGCCCGGGAGCATTTTATTTCCGGCCTTTGAGCGCCAAGCCTTAGGGGAAATGTAGTCCTTTACCAGAGGCACTGGACGGAAAGGGAGGCAGAGGCTTCTGGGAAATGGAGTACACGGTGGTTCTGAGTCCCTGGACGGCTGGTGTTAGAGCGAGCGGAGAGTCCGGGCAGCGAAGCTCCGAGGTCCTGGAGGTGGCCTGTTGCCCCAGTGGAGTCTAAGCAGAGTCCCCGATCCCCTCCACCTTAGGTCCTGGCCATTTACGCTGTCTGGAGCATTTCCAGCTGTCGGAAGCTTCAGTCTTCCAGTCCGTCCAATCGGAATGTGGGGCCGAGGGTCTCTTATGGTCCTCACCGTAGCATACGGACCTCTGGAGTCCCCTGCGCTCTGAGGCCCCTTTCCTCCGTCTCGGTCATGCCGGGCTCTGGCTGTTCGCCCACTCCTGTCCAAATAATGAAACCCGCTGGGGCAGAAGAGCCCTAGGGTTCTGCCCTTGGGGAGGACTTTAGCATGGGCAGTGTCGCCCACCCGTGGCTCGCTTGCTCTTCCACCACCTCCAGCTCTCACGGCCTCGGGCTGCGGCTCCCGGCGCCTGAGGTCTGTCTCCGCGCAATCCCGCAGGGGGCGCCCCAGGCCGAGCGCGCCGCCCTCGGGGAGGCGGGAGGGGAGCCCGGGGCGGGCAAGGGCGGGGGGTGGGGGGGTGGGGGTGTCCCAGCTATAAAGCGTGGCCGCCTCCCGCGGCGCCCAGGACGGCTGGGACCCCGGGCGGTCGGACGGGCGGGCAGCGGTCGGAACTCGGGCCGTGCCGGCTGAGAGATCTGAAGCGCTCGGTTCCCCCCGGGCCGGAGCGAGGGCGGGAGGGGGCGCAGGCCCGGGGGATGCTGGGCTCGGTGAAGATGGAGGCCCATGACCTGGCCGAGTGGAGCTACTACCCGGAGGCGGGCGAGGTGTGTCCTCGGGGATGGCGGAGCGGGAAGTGGGGGTCAGGAATCAGGGTGCGAGCGTGAATGGGGGTAAGGATGGGGTGTGGGATCAAATGGGGGTCCCGATGCTGTTGAGGAGCAGAGGAACCAGAGACACGGAGACCAGGTGTAGGAGTCAGGGATGGGGGAAGGAGGCATGGGAGTGCGGTTTCGGCTGGTTGGAGCGAGGGCTCAAACGGAAAAATTTAGGCAAGGGTCAGGTCATAGTTTAAACGTGAAGCTTGGGTGTTGGGGACCTCAAACCCAAGAGATTAAAGTGAAAAAATCAAAGATAGGAATCGGAGTTCCAGGATAGGGGACAGAGCTGGGGGATTGGGAAATGGGGTCCAAAAGCAGAGGGGTGGAGGAGGGAAGACCTGGAACAAGGAGATGAGAGAAAAGAAAGGTCACCCTTAAGGAAAATCCGAGGTGGGAGCCCAGGGGTTGAATATAGTTAAAGATGAGGGGTCCTGGGGGTAGAAATCAGAATTGGGGTTGGGCATAAGCATCTTGAGGGTGGCGATCTAAGAGTCAGAAAAAGGTATTGGTGCTCAGAGTTAAGAGATAGAGGCGCTCAGAGATGAAACATGGCTTGGGAAACTGTAATAACAGGTGGGTAAGAGTTGGGGCTCAGATAGATGGGGGCCCAGATGGGATCAGAGTTGGGAGCCTGAGAGCAGATGTGAGCAACAGCATTGTCAGGAGAGAGGTCAATTTCCACCCCCCATCCTTATTCATGACCCTTAGCCCTCCCGACTGAACTTCAGTGGTTTAATTGTTTTTAGAGACCCTCAGCAGGGACACTCCCTGTTGGAGACTTGAGGGTTTCAGATTTCACACCACCACCACCCCCATTCCAGTAATCTCCAGTAATTGCTAATGTCCTCTCTTGTCCCATCTCTGACAAGGCCGCCCTTGGAGTAGGGGGCGGAGTGGATCTTAATCCCCTCACCTCAGCAGACGGAAAGTCCTTCCCCAAGTCTAACTCCCAGTCCTATTGCTGCAAGGGCTCCCTCTTAGCTGGTTCTTTCAAGCGTCAAGATTATGAAATGGCAGGGGAGGGTAGGAGGGTTAGGGGGGTCCAGACATTTAGGTTCCTAACTTAGAAAGAGACTTTAGGCTTCTTTCAAGTCAGAAGGAGACTGGAATGTCTGAGATCTCCACGGATTCTGAGATCTGGGTGTTTACAGGGGCCCCCACTGTGCCTGAGTTCTGGGGCTGGGGTTTGAAGCTCGGGGTGGGACTCCTGGTTCCCCAGGCCTGCGGGGCTTGGCAAAGTGCCCGGGAGGGGCCAGTCCTGGGGCTGTGGAGGTGTGAGGTGCACGTGGGGTGGGGCAGGCCGACCAGGGAAGGGATTGAGAGTGCTGAGAACTGGAGCTGGAACTGCTGGAGGTGTCATTTGTATGGTGGGGAAGGCAGAGACCTGGTTGGAAGTGGAGGCTCCCAGGTAGTGGGGTTGGGGGGGAATCCTAGCTGAACCCCTAGAGAGTTAGAGCCTGGGGCCATGATTTTAAAAGACCAGCTACAGATCTGTGTTTCTGGGGTTGGGGTACATCTTTAAGAAGTAAGTTGTGCGGGTCTAGGATGGAGGAGTCACTATCTGGGCACAGGGTGAAATTTAATAATTTGCACGGAAATTGTGTCAGAAATTGAGGGACCGTCTAGAGTTGATTAGCATTTGGGGGCATATTTCAGAAAAAGTTAACATATGAGGTGTCGGAAATGGAAATAGGGTATCCCCAGCCTTCCCACCAGCTGAGCCACCTCCTCTCCCCCTGAGTCTGAACAATAGGGAGAGAAACATTTGCACTCGCTCAGCAACTAAGAACTGAGAGGGTCCCCAAACTGCTTCTTGCTCACAGCACCCTCCTGCTGGGGTGATTGACACCCCCGGTCAGGCTCCCTGTCAGGAAGGAAATTGGAAAGTTAGCACCCTGGGGTGTCCCCACTGGGCTCCAGTTCTCACAGATCAGCTGGTCCAAGAGCTCCCCCCTTTTAGAAATGGGAACTCTGAAGCCTCTCAGAGTGTTAGGGGCTGCTGCAGGATCAGGACTGGGACTGGGAGGAGGCTTCTAGCTTCACACTGCCTTCCCGGACTCCCTGTCACACCCTCCCCCAGAAACAATAAGGAAATGAAAGGAGAGAAAGTCCAGCCTCCTGGTATGGGGGTGCAGATCCCCTGAGGGCTTCCCCCCCAATCTCAGCCCCGCCCTGGCAGGGGAGATCCGGCTTACACCCGGACACTGGGGGTTCATCCCAGCCCTGGGGCGTGGGAAAGCCTAGGGTGGATTAGGGCTGCTGGAGTGCTTAAGGTCAGACCTTAAGGAGGACTTCCGGGTGGGTGGGGACCCAGAAAAGGACAGCTGTGGGGTCCCAATCACCCTTCCTCTGTGATACAAAAGAGCCTGATGGGGTTGGAGCATTGGAATGGGGGTCACAGAGGGATTTAGGAACTCTCTGTGGATGCCCCTGAGTGCATTGCCTCTCCTCAGCTCTGAAAGACCCGCTTCCCTTATTCTGGGGAGGGGGTACAATCCGCCAAGGTGGTGGGGATACCAGTGCACGGAGGAGGGGTAGCTGTGACTCCAGTTTTAGTGGGAGGCTTCTGGGGAGACGGTGATGCTGAGGCCAGGAGACAGAGATACAGAGAAGTGCCGGAAAGAAAGAGACATGGCAGGGGAGTGGGGCAGAGAGAGACAGGGAGAGATGGTGGGGGGAGAAAGATGGGGTTTGAGAGAGTCATGAGGAGGGAACGGCAGGGGTTTGGGGAGAGATAAGAGAGACAGGAGAAGGAGGGAAAGCAGAGGGGCAAGAAAGAGGTGGGGAGAGGGATCCCTGGGTGGCGCAGCGGTTTGGCGCCTGCCTTTGGCCCAGGGCGCGATCCTGGAGACCCGGGATCGAATCCCACGTCAGGCTCCCGGTGCATGGAGCCTGCTTCTCCCTCTGCCTATGTCTCTGCCTCTCTCTCTCTCTGTATGAAAAAAAAAAAAAATTAAAAAAAAAAAAAAAGAAAAGAAAGAGGTGGGGAGAGATAGGGCTGGGAAAAGCAGCTTGGAAGGAGACTGGGGAGTAGAGGGGAGGAGCGGAGAGGTACTGAGACGGGAAAGAGATGGACAGATACACATGGAGCCAGCTGGGAGACTCGAGACCAGAGACAAAAGAACTCCCTGGAAGTGTGTGTGTGTGTGAGAGAGAGAGAGAGAGAGAGAGATTCTCTGTCTGCGCTCAGACTAGAGTTGGTTGTCACCTGTCCCTGACTCTGCGTGACCCTGGCAATTCCCTTCTCTCTCAGGACCTTGGGAGCCGCAGACCCTTACAGTGACAGGGGACGAGACAGGACCCACTGACTCACAGCAAAGGTGGCTCCTACTGGAAATATAGCAGCACCTTCCCCGCTCCCCCCTGCAGTGCTACAAGAGCCCCTCATGGGAAAGGAGCAGGACAGTTGGTGGACTAGGGGAGAGAGGATGGTGGACAGTGGATGGAAGGGGTAAATACACACAGCGAGGGGTAAATACACACCACCCACCATGCTTTCTGTTTTCCGTGTTTATCTTGTTCATTTCTTGCTAGACTGTCAGGTCTGTGAAGGCAGGTCTTGAAGTCTGTCTTGGTCACTGCTTTTATAGCGTGATCCAGAGTGCTGGTCTGGAGCCGGACTGCCTAAATTCAGAGTCCTGCCCCTTCCTTACTGTCTGACCCTGGACGACCTCTCTGGGCCTCAGCTTGGTCAGCTATACAATGGGTGTCATCATAGCACCTCCCCTGTGGTGCGGTTGGTTGTAAAGGTTGAAAGGGAGACCTTTCCTGTGAAGTGCTTGGAGCAGGGCCTGGCACAAAGTAGGTGGCCAACAGATATTTGTTCAATGGATGAAAGAAGAGAGGGTTACTTAGACCTAGCAATGCCTCTGTATTTCACTGAGCTAAGATGCATGTTTTTCATTTGAACGTTTCTGAAAATGGGATGGGTTTTACAGTCAACAGTGTCCAGGGATTGAGAATGTTTTTTTCCCCTTGCTTACTGGTACTTAAAATTAACACCGCAGCTTACAAATAGCGATGTCAGATCCCTGGGTGGCTCAGTGGTTTAGTGCCTGCCTTTGGCCCAGGGTGTGATCCTGGAGACCCAGGATCGAGTCCCACATCGGGCTCCCTGCATGCTTTTTCCTCTGCCTGTGTCTCTGCCTCTCTCTCTGTGTCTCTCATGAATAAATAAATAAATAAAAATATTAAAAAAAAAACAAATAGTGATGTCTTAGATTCAGTGATACATAGTAACGAGATGATATATATTAGGTTGAAATGTAATTTTTTCAGACTGAAACATTTTTTAAAAAGTTTTTAGACTTTTATTTATTTAAGTAAGCTGTACACCCAGTATAGGGCTCGAACTCACCATCTGGGAGATCGAGAGTCTCATGCTCTTCTGACTGAGCCAGCCAGGCGTCCCCATATCCTGAAACATTTCTGATCTAAAACAACTGTAATTCTATAGTCCGAAAAGTGATAGAGAGTACCCGTGTAGATGAGATGGTTAGATAAATCAGGAGTTTTCAATTTTTTCAATTTTAGGACCTCTTTCATGCCTAAAAATTATTGAGGACCCCAAACAGTTTTTGTTCATGTAAATTATGTCTATCCATCGTTACTGCGTTTAAAAAAAGTTACCGCATTAGAAATTAAAACTGAGAAATTTTTAAAATATGGATTGATTTTTTTTTTTTAAGATTTTATTCATTTGGGACGCCTAGGTGGCTCAGTGGTTGAGTGTCTGCCTTTGGCTCAGGGGTGATCCCCGAGTTCCGGGATCGAGTCCCACATCGGGCTCCCTACATGGAGCCTGTTTCTCCCTCTGCCTATGTCTCTGCCTCTTTCTGTGTGTCTCTCATGAATAAATAAATCTGTGTCTCTCATGAATAAATAAATAAAATCTTAAAAAAAAAGATTTTATTCATTTATTTGACAGAGAAGACAAGCAGGGGGAGCAGACAGAGGGAGAGGGAGAAGCAGGCTCCTTGCTGAGCAGGAGGAGTGGGGCTCTATTCTGGGACCCCCAGGATCATGATCTGGGCCGAAGGCAGATTCTTAATTTTAAACTAACAATTTAAACTAATTTAAAACTAAGTCATTTTAAACTAACAATTTTTTGCATAAATATTTTGTTTTATTAATAACTATATTTCAGGGCACCTGGCTGTCTCAGCTAGTAGAGCATGCAAGTCTTGATCTCAGGGTTGTGAGTTCAAGCCCCATGTTGGGCATGGAGACTATTTTTAAAATTAAAATAAAATAAAATAACTACATTTAAAAACATTTAACAAGAAGAGTGGCACTGTTATATTTTTGGCAAATTTTTTCAGTGTCTGGTTCGATAGGAGACAGCTGGATTCTTGTGGCTGCTTCTACATTTGGTCTGTTGCAATGTCACATGTCCGGTGGCCTCACTTGTACACTCCTGAGAAAAAGAGAATGAAAAAGCTAATAATTTCTTAGCATTATATGCAAATAATTTTGACCTCCTGGACACCCTAAAAGGGTCTTGGAGATTCCCCAAGGCATCCTGGACCACACTTTGAGAACCACTTGAAGCATGAGCTCCAATATATGGGAACATAGGGGATGAAGGATGAAGTCAGGGATGGGGTACACGAGGATGGGGAAGAGAGACTTCCAGAGACAGCCATCTACAGACAGAGGTAAGGATGGGAGGGACTTGTAGAAGACAGGGATGCCTGGGAGGCTCAGTGGTTGGACATGTGCATTTGGCTCGGGTCATGATCTCAGAGTACTCGGATCAAATCCCTCATCAGGCTCCCCACAGGGAGCCTGCTTCTCCCTCTGCCTATGTCTCTGCCTCTCTCTCTGCGTCTTTCATGAATAAATAAAATCTTAAAAAAAAAAAAAGAAGCAAGGCAGACAGACAGACAGATGGACACATAGCAGGGGGGCCGGTAACCCTTTGCTGACCAGCAGAGCGGCAGCTCACTGACCTCTCCCCATCTCTCTTTCCTTGCAGGTCTACTCACCGGTGACCCCAGTGCCCAGCATGGCCCCCCTTAACTCCTACATGACCCTGAACCCTCTGAGCTCTCCCTACCCCCCCGGGGGGCTCCCTGCCTCTCCACTGCCCTCAGGACCCCTGGCGCCCCCAGCCCCAGCGGCACCCCTGGGGCCCACCTTCCCGGGCCTGGGTGCCAGCAGTGGTGGGGGCAGCAGCTCGGGGTATGGGGGCCCGGGAGCGGGGCTGGTGCCGGGGAAGGAGATGCCCAAAGGCTACCGGCGGCCACTGGCCCACGCCAAGCCGCCATATTCCTACATCTCGCTCATCACCATGGCCATCCAGCAGGCGCCGGGCAAGATGCTGACCCTGAGCGAGATCTACCAGTGGATCATGGACCTCTTCCCCTACTACCGGGAGAACCAGCAACGCTGGCAGAACTCCATCCGCCACTCTCTGTCTTTCAACGACTGCTTTGTCAAGGTGGCGCGCTCCCCAGACAAGCCGGGCAAGGGCTCCTACTGGGCCCTGCACCCCAGCTCAGGTAACATGTTTGAGAATGGCTGCTACCTGCGCCGCCAGAAGCGCTTCAAGCTGGAAGAGAAGGTGAAGAAAGGGGCTGGCGGGACCTCCACCTCCAAGAACAGTGCCGGGGCCGCCGCCTCGGCCACCACCCCTGCTGCCCAGGTCACCTCTCCCCCGCAACCCCAGCCTCCACCACCTGAGCCGGAGGCCCCCGGCGGGGAAGATGTGGGGGCTCTGGACTGTGGCTCACCCCCTTCCTCCACACCCTATTTCACTGGCCTGGAGCTCCCGGGGGAGCTGAAGCTGGATGCACCCTACAACTTCAACCACCCTTTCTCCATCAACAATCTGATGTCAGAACAGACACCAGCACCTCCTAAACTGGACGTGGGGTTTGGGGGCTATGGGGCAGAGGGTGGGGAGCCTGGGGTGTACTACCAGGGTGTCTATTCCCGCTCTCTGCTTAACGCATCCTAGCAGGGGTGTGGGAGCATGGTGGGCGGGGTATGGCTGTAGCTCACACCATCAGGCGCTTGGGGCCTGGTTCATCCTCCTGGTGACACTTTGCTTGTCCCATCAGTTAACATCTTGGTTGGTCTATTACTGTGGTGACTGCTGTCTCTGTGAGCATCGTGTCAATCCTTTGGGTACTGTGATAACTGCCGTTGACGTCTTGGTGTGCCCACTGGGCACTACAAAGACTGCCATGTTGATTGATGTGATTAATCCATCCATTGGGCACTCTGATGGCCGCCATCTGGGATGACATCTTAGTAGGCCCTTTGGACATGGCGATGGACATCCTCTTGATTGACCCTTTGGATGCGATGGTGATATCATTTCAATGACATCTTCTCTGGCCCATTGGGCGCTGCAATCACTTCCTTTTTGGTGGACTTCTTGGTGTACCAGACACCAAGTTGGCCACCATCCTGCATAACATCTCCTTTTGGCACATTGGGTGCTATGATGGCCACCATCTTGGTTGGCTGACATAACCAGTATACCGTTGTGCACTGTGACAGCTCCCACAGCCCCTGGGTTGGCCATTGTCATCCCCGTCTCTTTGGTGTGAGTTGAGTGAGGGATGGAGGTGAGAATACTCCTTGTTTTTTTCTGGAGCCCATTCCCCCCTCTGGTCCCGGAGAAACCAGAATGGACTGGCTAGGGTGTGGGGAACTTCTACTGAAGTCTGGTTCTTGCCTGGGAAGCGGGATACTGGCTGTGTTTGACCATTAAAGGCACTGTTTCTGCCTCTTGCTGAATGTCTCTTTTCCTTGGCGGGTGGGCCCTGTGGGGCTTGAACGCCTGAATTGCTGTGTCCCTGTCCCCTCTCCTTCCTGCCCCTAAGAGCTGGCTGCCTCTGGGGGAAGGGCTGGGGGAGGCATCGACCTGACCTTTGGCTCTTTGCTGTCCCTGACCCCAAGGACAGTTTGCTCACAGATAGCAGCCCCCGCAGCAGTGGGGCCAGGGCAGCAGGGGGAGGTGGCTCCGCAGTGACCAAGGCCATCTCCCCACCCCCACTCCCCAGACACACACCTCCAGCTCTGAGGCCCGAGGAGCCCAGGGGCTGCTTAATTTTTGGTTAAACTGGGGAGGAGGAGAAGGCACAAACAAGGTGTTAATTAAAGGAGACTGTGTGTGTGTGTGTGTGTGTGTGTGTGTGTGTGTGTGTGTGTTGGGGCTTATCTGGGTGGGGGAGTGTGGGCCTCCGTTGGTCATAGGATATCACTGTGCCCACTGGGGTCTCTGGGGTCTGCCTATTGTTACCCCTGAGTGTTACCTATGCTTTGTATCGCTCCATCATGTGGGTTTTTATGTCTGTTCACACTCTGGGTGTTACCTGTGGGTGTCCTGGGATCTCTTACTGTTTTTTGTTTTGTTTTGTTTTTTAAAGATTTTATTTATCTATTCATGAAAGACACAGAGAGGCAGACACAGGCAGAGGGAGAAGCAGGCTCCCTGCGGGGAGCCCGGTACAAGACTCGATCCCCAGACCCCAGGATCACCACCTGAGCCAAAGGCAGATGCTCAACCACTGAGCCACCAGGCGTCCGTCTCTTACTGTTTTGTGCATGTGGTTCTCTTTATACACCTACCCCTGGGTCCTTGTGGGTCTCACACTGTTAGGCGCACGTCTCCATATGTCAGTTTACGTACCTGATGCCTCCAGGAATCTCTATGTGGCTCAGTCGGTGTCACAGACCTGCCTGTCGCTGTGTGTTTTGTGTACCTCTGTGTCAGCATCTGCCTGTATGTTTATTTTTTTTTTCTGCCTGTATGTTTAAAAGAGTCCGCTTGTGCCCTCCTATTATGCCTGTCACTATTGTGTGGAGGGTCCCCTGTCTCTTCTGCAGGCAGGTGTGTGGAGAAGGAGCTCGGTCCTCCTTTGGCAGCTCTGGGCCTCTGGGGGTTGGTGGGTGTCTGGGTGTCCCTGTTCCTCCAGGTCTCTCCCTAGGCTCCCGAGTCTGGTGGCAGGTGCTCAGATGCTCTAATCGCGTGGCTCTGGGGGGAAGAGGGTGTGCACACCCTGCCTCTCACTTCACAGAGTGGAAGCTGAGGCTCAGAAGGGAGGGGACTGGGCCAGCGTCATTCAGCCAGGCTAGAGCAGGTGGGCAGGTTTGGTCTTATTTTTGTCTTTCCTTCTTTGGGGTTTGCCTTTCTCGGTCCTTGGTTCTCTAGTGGCTCATTCATTTGTTCCTCAGACATTCGTTCAGAGACCAAAGGCTGCCTGTTTACGAGTGTGTGTGCAGTGTCTCCCCCCAGTTTCTGTGTGTCCATATTTCTATCTCTTAGTGTCCTCTCTCTGTGTCACTCTGTCCTTAGCCTTCTCTTTGGGCTGGGCTGTTGTCTCTTGGCTTTTTTGAACACTTTTGCTCATCCTCTGTAGTCTACCTCTTAGACAGTCGGCCTTGTGCTTTCTCTCTCATTCACTCCATTGCTTGGACTCTGTCCCTCCGTCTCTCTGGGCCCTGGGTGGCTCCCTCCTTCTCTTGGGGACTGTGACTCCTTTCCCGGGTCTGTCCCCCCCCACCCTCCCCACCCCCACTCCTTTGGATCTCCAGCCTCACTCCTCCTTCTCTGGTCTCCAGTTCCTGAGTTTCTGCCTCTACCTGCCACCTCGCAGGCCAGGCCCTCTATTTCTGTCGCTGTGCCCGCCCTGCCCGGCTGCGTGTCACCACCACCCCCCGCCCCCTGCCGTGCTGGCTCCCCGTCAGCCGTCCCACCAGCCTCGGCTGTCCTGGGCAGGCCGGGGAATTCCTCCTGGTTCCTGGAAAAAACAACTGGGGCCGAGAGAAAGGCCCTCAGTCTCCCCGGGCGCCTGCCCCCCTCCCTCGGGCCTGGGGGTCTCTCCCGGAGTCGGCCGGCCCGAGGCAGGAAGCCCTGCGGTTTCTGGCTTCTCCCAGGCGGCCTCCGGATCTGGCCCCCGCCCCCCGGCCAACAGCCCAAATATTATTCCGCAGGAGGAGTCGGTGGTGGCGGGAGGAGGCCCAGGCTGAAAGAGGCTTTCAGGGCGGCCAGGCCTGGGGCTTCCTGTCCCCAGGCTTGGGCCTCAGGCCGCCCCAGTAGGGACCTCAGGTGGCCGGAGGGGCGGGTGTTGTTGTAGGGTCCTGGGGGGAGGGTGGGGCCATCCGTCAGGGTGTCTGGTGGCCACCAGCTCGGCTGGCGTGGGCAGGTGTGACCCCCACCCCAGGGACAGCCGGCTGATGTCCAGCGTGGAAAAATACCACGCTCAGACGTGGGACGCCTGGACAGACCAGAGGATGCCAGGGATCAGGGACGGAGGGATAGCCACGGGGACAGAGAAGCCAGGGCTGGGACAGGTGAAGCTGGACAGAGCCTGTGGGCCTGAGGTGACACAGTCCAAGGGAGGGGCCCATGGGTGGGGAAACAGAGGGCCTGGGCAGGGTCCCAGCTGCGGGCAGAGGTCCCATTACATCGGAAGGCGTGTGAGAATAATGTTAAAAGAATATTCATAATAATAGCTACTGGGGCTTCTCATCTGCCCGGCATTGTGTGAGCACCTTACAGAATGGATTGACTCAATCCTTCCCACTCCCTATATATTATTGGTGAAACTGAGGCAGGATGAAGTGAAGCCACTTGCCCAAGGTCACAGGGGTAGTGTAGCGGGGGAGCTAGGACTTGAACCCTTGGCAGTCTGGCCCAGAGCCAGTGCCCTTAATCACTGTGCTGTTCTAGAGCATGAGAGGGGTGACAGCACAGCCAGGGCCCTGGGGTCCTGAGTCCTCCCTCGGAGTCAGCCCTATTCCCTGCCACAACCTGCAACAGGAGGAGGGAAGCACCCCCAGGAGCCAGCAGTCCAGGGGGGTTACAAGTGTGTCTGTGTGTATCTGTGTCACTGGATGTCACACATCTATCTTGGTGTCAGCATGTCAGGATCATTGTGTCGCAGGCTTATGTGTTACTCGTGCTGTGTCTCTGGTCAGCATTTTAGGGTGTGTCGTATGTGCCTGCCTGTCACTGTGTCCTCTCTGTCACTCTTTGTGCCTTGTCACTGCATCTCTGTGCCTAACCTCATGTTTGCCTATCATTGTACCCTGATGTCTATTCCTGTGTGTCTGTCACTGTGTCTGCTCCAGTGTCTCTGTCACTGGGTGCTGTGAGTCTGTTTATGTCTCTGTCACTCTGGGTTTGCCTATATCTGTCCCTGTTTGTCACCATGTCTGTTCCCTTATGTGTCACCATCTACCCAGGTGTCGCCGTGTGCGTTACTCACCACCCAGGCCACAGGTGGGCGTGTCGGGCCCACTGGTGCCAGGACGAGGGCCCAGCCCATCCCACCCTCGCCTGCCATGGGCCAGGCTGGGCGCCTGTTTGCAATGCCTGCCACAGGTAAACACCAAGATCCGGAACCCAAGGGCCACCTCCCTCACCTCCGTTCCCTGCCCCTTGGCCTGGCCAGGACTGGGCTTGTACCAGAGTCCCACAGGTGCTGCCCCCAAAGTGGAGATGTGCCCTCACCCGCCCGTCACCCATGGGCACGAGCCTCCCCCAAGCCCCCAGCCTCGGCTGGCCCTGTCTGCCTCTCCATCTGCTTCTCTCTCTCTGGCTATCTCCTGGCCTCTCTCTCTCTCTCTCTGTTCCTTGCTGTCCTCACTTCCTCTCACCTGAGTCACTCTGCGGCTTCGCCTTTCTCTGGAATGACCCCCATCTGCCTTCTGTCACTGTCCCTCTACGTCCAACTTTCTCTGTTTCCCTGCAGTGAAGTTTAATTCCCACCCCCCTTTTTAAAAAAGATTTTTATTTATTTATTCATGAGAGACACAGAGAGAGGCAGAGACATAGGCAGAGGGAGAAGCAGGCTCCCTCCTGGGAGCCCGATGCCAGACTCGATCCCATGACCCTGGGATCATGTCCTGAACCAAACACAGACGCTCAACCACGGAGCCCCCAGGTGCCCCTCCCTCACCTCCTGATCTGCCTGGATTGGAGTCAGCCTTCTCCCCCTGCCCCTTGGGTTCTGACTCTGGGTCTCTGTCTTTCTGTTGCTCTTTCCACGCTTTGTAAGTTTCTCTCTCCTGTCACTGTGTCCCTCTCGGCCTGTGTCTGTCGGTCTTGGCTGCTCATCTCTGCATGTCTCAGAGCCCCCAGCCCCCACAGGAGCAGACTGCTGCCATCCCCGGACCCCTAGGGAAGTGTGTGGCCCCCAGCCTCCCACCCCCAGCCCGCTGGTATATATATATATATATATATATATATATATATACACATACATATATATATATAAATGTATATGCACATATTATTTATATCTGTACCCGGGGGCAGGAGGGGCAGACACTGGGGCCTTTGTGTAGCCGCTGCCCGCTGCCTGCCCGCCCGCCACTCCTCTCCCTTCGTCCCTGCCACCCGCCCGCCTCCACCCCCCCCCCACCCACAGAAAGGTTCCTGTGGGGCCTGCCAGCTTCCTCTGCCTGAGGTGTGAGTGGGCACGCCACGGGCGAGGCGGGCAGGGGGGCCTGGGGACTTTTCCAGCTCCAGGGAAGCTTTCCGGGTGGGGAAGAAATGGGACTTCTCAGCCGGCTGGCTGACTGTCTCAGCCGTGCGTCTGTTGTCCCTGGGCGTCCCCGGGTCCTCACCTGGCTTCTCTCCGGGAGTCTGTCCATCCACCTAATGTCATTCTGACTTCTGCGCTGTTGCTTTGGGGCTTGTTCACTTGGACACACAGTGTTGTCGGGTCCAGGTGCTAGGCTGTCTGGGAAGCCCCAGACATGGGGGAATGAGATGCTGTCCACCCCAGCTGATTCCTGGCTATTTCTGTCCCATTTCCTCCATTCTCTTCATTTAGTACATGAAACCCTCTACCCATTCCCATTAAAATAAAATCTGAAGTCCTAACCACGGCCTACAGGCCCCCCGAGTTTCCCCTACCACCTCGCTAACCTCATTCTTTTTTTTTTTAAATTTTTAAATTTATTATAGTCACACACAGAGAGAGAGGGAGGCAGAGACACAGGCAGAGGGAGAAGCAGGCTCCATGCACTGGGAGCCCAACGTGGGATTCGATTCCGGGTCTCCAGGATAACGCCCTGGGTCAAAGGCAGGCACCAAACCACTGCGCCACCCAGGGATCCCTCTTTTTCTTTTCTTTTCTTTTTTTTTCAATCTCACTTTTAATCTCTATTCCCAACGTGGGGCTTGAACCTACCACCCTGAGATCGAGAGTAGCACGCTCTACTGGCTGAGCCAGCCAGGTGCCCCTTCTGACCTCATCCCTCCCCTTTGGCACAGTGGTACTGGCCACCTGGCTGCTGCTGGAACAAACCAAGCAGGCTCCTGCCTCAGTGCCTTTGCATCTGCTACTCCCCCTGATTTCCTCCTGGCTCGCTCCCTCCTCTCTTCTTTCAGTTTAGTGTCAGCTCCTCAGCAAGACCTCCTCTACCTCCTTCTTGACAGCAGCAACCTCCATCACTCTCTATCCCCTTCCCCCAGTTTACTTTTTCTCCTTAGGACTTACCACTCCGTGGCTGTCACATTTTATGGATCTGTCTGTATCTCCTACCCCAATGTTCGCTCCATGAGAGGAGGGGCTGCATTCGGTTCCCTGTTGTATCCATAGCACCTACCGCAGTGCTTGTCACACAAAGAATGCTGAATATTTCTCGAAGGGAAGGAGCACATTATTCTATCCACCCTTTTAACTAACTCTGTTTTGGGTGATGCTGGGTTCAGAGCGCCGACTGAGACAGCCCTGGCCCTGCCCTCATGGGGCTGACAGTTCATTCCCCAGGGATAATCCAGAATGTGCTGGGCTGGGATAGGGGAATGCAGGGTTTGTGAGAACCCAGAAATGACACTTGACACAGCCTGGGGATCCAGGAGGGCTTCCTGGAGGAGATGTCAGCTGAGCTGAGACCTGGGGGATGAGTGGGAGTGAGCCAGGCCTTGTTGTGGGGACCAAGTGATCAAGTCAGACCCAGCCTGGCCCTTCTTCATGGATCTGCGTTCTTTCTCTCAGTCTCCTAGGACTTGAGTTTGAGGATGTCTCTACTCTCTGTTTCAAACCCATACCTTTCCCTGATTTCAGTCTTTCTTTCTTCCGATCTCAATTCCTCTCTCTCCCTCCTTCGAGGTCCCTGTTCTTGGCTTCTCATCTGTGCATCTCAGTGTCTCTGAACCTCTCTGGGGATTTCTCTACTTAGCTTTTCTGAAAGTCTGTCTGCATCTCTGTGTCCACGGCATCTCCTCCATCTCGGAGGGTCTCTCAAGCTCTCTTGTCCCCCTCTGGGTCTCTGTCTTCTTCCAGTGAGCTGATCTCTATAGCTCCTACTCCACCTCTCCCTCTCCACCTTCACCATCATTCCCTGGGTCTCCCTGTCCATTTCTCCTTTTGGGAAGTCTCTTCATCTACTCACTGATCCCCCAATAAATCCAGAACCCCTCCACTCTGGCCCCACCCTGGCACAGGGGGGAAGGCGGGATGGATCCAGCCCCTCACACCCACACAGGTCAGACCGTCTGTTCTGTTAATGGTTAACTCAACCTCTATCTAGAATACACACCAGCCAGGCTGGGGGTGACTCCCCTGCCCACCCTCCCACACCAGCTGTTCTTAAAGGACCAGGTGTCCTCCCCAGCTCTTCAGCCCTCACCAGGGGGTCCTGGTGTTTGGAGGCCCTGAGAATGGGGGGAAACTGCCTAGTGCTGGGGTCTGCAGAGCTGGGGCAGGGGGATGCCACAAGATTGCTGGGGATGGGTGCCCAGGCCTGGAGCTCCAGCCAGTGTCTCCCTTGCCCCAGGCTTATCGCCTGGTATATTTAATCAGGGCTGGTTTTCCCAGCCCAGCCCAGGGCCCAGGCTGGCAGTACCAGGGGTGACAACACCTGAGGCCTGATGGCTGGGGGAGGGGATGGGAGCACCCCCTCCCTCCAGCCCAAGAACTGGGGGTTCAAAGTTAAGGGTCCTCCAGATGTTGAGGACAAAGTCTCCGGGTCCCTAATATTTGGGATTTGGGACATGTGGATCTGCCAGATATGTGTGGGACACGTGGGTAGCTAAGAGGATGAGTCAAGACTATAGGGTCTTCCAGACTTAGGTGGTGGGACACCTGTGTTCCTGAGATGTGGGGCAGTCTGGGGTCTCAGGGCTGTGTGCCAGTGCTGCGCGGTCACAGGACACACTATCATTCCCCCATCTTTCCGTCCATCTGCTGGCCTTGGCGCCCCGAATCGCCCCTTCCCGCAATCTCCACTTTGGGGTCGCAGAGGGAGACTGCAGGGGTGGGGGCTGGGCTCTTGGGGCGGCCCCCTCCCCTTAACCCGTGCTTTGCCGCAGGCTGCTCAGGCCCCGCCTCTTGACGCCAGAGAGCAGGAAGTCCTGGTTAATGATCAGCCCATCGGGACAGGTGCGGGACAAGGCCGCGCACATCAGAGGCGGCCGGCCGCAAGGGTTGTGCCTTTTACCCTGCCAGTCACGGTGTCCTAGGGTGGCCACTATTGAGACTGGTCTCCCAAGATGGGCGCGAGGAGCACAGTTCAGGGCACCACCAGAGGCAGGAAGCAGTCCCCTTGTTTCCAGGAATCCTGTTAGGGTACCCCACAGAGGTAAATTTCCTCTCCTAGGTCAGTCCCCCTAAGCAATGTAGCCTAATTCTCTGCCTCTGAGCAAGAACTCACTATCCTTCCCTTCTAGGAAGCCTCCTGATGCCTCCTTCCCCTCTCCTGGAGGGCGCGGAGTACCCTCACGTCCTGGGCAGATACAGGGGCTGGCCTGGAAGGGAAACCTCCTTCCCTAGGTTGGCTCTGGTTCCCACGCAAGGAGCCTCCCGTGCTCTGGGCCTCAGTTCTGCCATCTGGAAAATGGGCAGATGGCTAGCACGCTTGAGCTGTGGTCCGCCTTTCTAAAAACAGTCAACGGGCCCGCCTGAGTGAAGGGCGCCACCTGGAGGCTACAACGCAAAGTCCCTTCCCTGCAGGACCAGTTCGGTCCCAGAGAGGGCGCAGCATCTCACACAACTAAGGGACCAAGAAGGAAAAAAAAAAACCATCTTTCGGTTTATTGAAGGAGGAAAAGGGGGCGGGGGGGGGGGCAATAAAATGCTTTTGCTTTGTTTATAAAGAGCGAGATTTCAGGAGGCCCCTTCTCAAGGAGGAGGGGGGCACCTCTCCCCCAACTACAAGCAGCAGCAAAGCCAAGCTAAGGAGGGGCGAGGGATACTGGAGGGGCCGTAGGACCCCAAACACCCCCTCGAACAGAAGCCACAAGCTTTCTCCCCCCACCCTCAATGCATCTACCCCAGGGGACCCATCTGGGATGAGGAAGGGGGTATGTACACAGGTGGGGGTAGCACTGGGCTGGGGGAGAGGGAATAATTTATCCGCAGAAGCGGTGGGTAGCAAGGGGGTGGGAGGCAGTAGACTGGTGACAGTGGTGGCCTAGGGGTCCCGTTCTTTCTTAACCTTGATGTCTCCAGCAAGGATAGTGGCGATCTCGCCCTGCATGAAGGCCCAGGGGACAGAGGAGCCCACCAGGGGGCACTTGTCTCCACTGGGGCAGTACACCTCCCCGGCAGGGCCCTGTGCCTTGATGAATTCCCGTGAGCAGGGAAAGCAGAACTTGTGTCCGGGCACTGAGGGGCACTGGACGAAGTGGGTGTCTTCCAGCCGCTCCCGGCACAGGGTACAGCACAGGGGGGCCCCAGGGGTCGCCCCGGTGCCGCTACCACCCCCGCTCACAGCTTCTGCCCCTGCCGTGGGGCTGACTTCTGCCTCACCATTGCGGGCCACTAGACGATGCTGGGCGGGAGGCTGGGCGGTGGAGGAGGCTGCGGGGCTGGCACCCCCAGCGCGTACAGGGCCCCCGCCCCCGCCAGGGTCCTTGGGGGAGTGGCCCAGGGCCTCCGCCACATTCTTCAGGGCGGCGATGGGTGAAGGCACACCGGGGGTGTCGGCGGAGTATGGGCCACCGGGCGCTACCCAGTGCCGCTGCTGCTGTTCCTCGGTGGTCATCTTGCCAGCCGCCTCACCCTCGGGCTCAGGGGATGCCTTGCGACGGCGTGGCGTGGGCGCCAGGTTCCGGGATGGGGCTCGCGGGGGTGGGCCACAGAGGGCTGCAGGGGCTGGCTCCGGGTACTGCTGCGGCAGGGCCTCGGCAGGAGCGGGCTCTCGGAAGCTGCGGACCCCGTCGGTGAGCAGCTCCCCCAGCTGGCGCCATTCCCCTGAGCCGTGCCTCCGTTCATATTCGAGGTACTTGAAGCCTGATGAGGCCAGAGCCTTGCCCGGCTCCCGCAGAGCATCATGAAACATCTGGCGAGCCACGGCCAGGACTCCTGCGTACACGTTGCCAGAACCACAGGGGTATTCGGTAAAAAGCTTCAGCTCGAACTCGTAGCCCGGCGGGCGGGCGGTAGCGTCAAAAGCGAACACCCGCCCCACCAACCCGTGATCCTTCTTGAAGCGAACGTTGAAGGGGGCGCAGGCAGACAGGGCCAGCAGCTGTTCCCGCACAGCTTTGGGGCGCCCGTGCCACTCCTCTGCCCGGCCACGCATGGCCTCGTTCAGTTCTGCCAGACAGTCCGCATTCCTCTGCTGCTTCTCCTTCTCGAAATCGGAGCCAAAAGCTGGACGGGCAGGACTCAAGCCGGGTGCCAGCGTCAGCCCTCGGCTTCCCAGGCCAGACACTGCAGCTGCCAGCAGCCCGGGGGGCACCAAGCTGGGCATGGAGCCAAGCAGGGCCCTTCGAGCCCCCTCCGCCACGGCCTCCTCCCGGCCCAGCCCATTAGCCAGGCGGGACCCCAGGGTGTACTCCAGGGCGGGCGAAGGCAGGGGGAGGCGGCCGGACGATGTGGCCCTGTCATAGCGGTCCTGGCCCGAGATGCCGCCGCCTGTCCCTGACGGCTGGGGCTGGGCCTGCGGAGGCGGTAGCTGAGGCCCCTGTGCGGCGGCCGCAGCCAGGTCCTTAGTGGTCGGGTGCTTGAGGGCTGGGGGCCCGGGGGAGCGGCCCTCGGGGAGCACGTGGCTGCGCTTGAGTTGGCGGGCAGCGTCGATGAGCAGCTCGATGCGATCCGCGCCCTCGAAGTTCACGCACCCGCGGCACACAGCCTCGCTGAAGTCCCACACCATGGCCCACGGCATCTTGGGCAGGTCGCACAGGTAGCACCACTGGCGGCGGGACGCCTGCACCGACGCCATGACCCCCGCGCGCGCGCGCCGCTGAGCCCCGGCGTTCCACCCGCCGCCGACGTTCGATCCGCGCCGCCCGACGTTCGATTCGCGTCCCGGGGACCGCGCGAGCCACAGTCAGGCCTCTCCGGCTCGGCCTCCCCGCCGATCCAGGCCCGGCCCCCCTTCCCCGCCCCCTGGGCCCTAAGCCTTTTTCCTCACTCCCGCCTCCTTGAAAAGCCTGTAGGAGGCACGTCGGCGCCTCCGCCCGCTCCGGGCTCCCGGCCGAGGCGCACAGCTCCGGCCCCGCGATGGGCCGCGGGCGCCGCCGCCTCGGGGTCCCGCCGCTCCCGCCGCCGCCGCCGCTGCAACGGCCGCCGCCGCCTCCACCTCCTTCTGCCCCAGAGGCCGCTTCGCAGGGAAAGTTACATAACGCGCCGGCAAAGCCTTCTGGGAAACGTAGTCCCGCCGGGGCCGATTCTTAAAGGGGACGGCTGGCGCCGGAGGAGCGGGCTCGCCGTCTCTCAGCAGCGCAAATCCTACCGCTCGACGCTGCCCGGCGGTGAGCTCGGCGTGCTCAGAGGAGCTGGGGCACTGGGGCTTGGGAGCGGAGATGATATCTGAATGGTCAGAGCTACCCCGGATTCAGACATGGTAGGAAGTGGACAAGCTTTCGGGCGTCTAGAGTCGGATCGGACTTGCTGTGCACCTTCAGGCAAAAGTCTTGCTCTCTCTGAAGCCCGATTCCCCGCCCATCAAAGGTGGGCCAATGACTGGTTAGGGAGGCAGCAGCTTCTGGGGCGGGGCGGAGGGGCTCTGATTGGATGGTTGCAGGGTAGGGGGGACGGGAAGCTGGCAACTCGGGGAGGGAGGGTTCTGCTTTAGCACCTCGTTTTCCTGCTGTCTTGTGTAGCATTCTCTGAATTGGGCCGGGAACAGCCGGAGCGAGGGGAAGAACGGAGGCCTCTGGGCCAGGACTTGGCCTCAGTCGTCTCATCTATTAAAGAGAGTGGTGGAGCGCCCTCGAACTCCGTTCCGGCTCGGCCGCGCGCTCCGGTCTACAAAGGGTTACGCGGTGTTTCTCCCTCCCGCCTCCCCGCCACCGCTTCACTACAATTCCCAAAATGCTCTGCCGGGAGGATAAACTGACGCACTTCCGCCGTCTGGGAGGTGGAGGGGAGGCCTTCCCCATTCCCGCTGTCTCCCACCCCCCCGGCTCAATTTCTGGGCGCTTTACTTTTTGGGGGAGCACCAGGTTGAGGGAATCCTCATCCTCTACGGCTCGGTAATTTGGTGGAAGAGAAAGAGGCCAGAGATGGCGAGCAAGAGTTGTGGGGGGTGATTTTTCTACAACCTTGAGTGCTTACTACCTGATCGGACCAACCAGGTTTTGGGGACACCCCGCATCATCCCCCGGACCCGGGGAGAGGGATTTCTTCTTAGCATCGGGAACGGTGCGAGTCAGGCAGGAAGAGTTAGGGAGGGGAGGAGAGAAGTCTCCAGATTCTAACACCCATCACCCTCTTGCTCTCTGTAAGCTGGGATAAGCGCTCAAAAAATACCTGAATGGCTTGTCAGAGTTGCATTCATTAGTAGTTCTCAAACTAATTGGATTGTCTGCTTCCTCTCCCACATCCTGCTGCTATCCTAGCAGCTCTGATTTTGCTAGCCAATCAGTGTCAGCTTCACAATTTCACTTACCACCTGGATTATTTTCTGGAAATTGACTCCCCTGAGGTGGGGTGTGTGTGTGTGTGTGTGTGTGTGTGCAAAGGCGTTAAAAAGGATTACTTTTGCCTCATCCTAAGAAATACAAGCATACCTCGGAAATATTGTAGGCTCCTTCCAGACCACCACAATACAGCAAATCTAGCAACAAAGCAAATCAGATGAACTTCTCGGTTTTTCCAGCGCGTCTAAAAGTGAAGGTTACGCTATGCGCGTGCGCTAGTATGACGTCCAAAGAAACAACATATATACCTTAATTTTAAAATATTTTATTGCTAAAAGATGCTAACCGTCATCTGAGCTCTGAGTTTTAGTCACTGATCACAGAGCACCATACCAAATGTAGTAATAATGCCAAAGTTGGAAATATGGCAAGAATTACCAAATGTAACACAGACACAAGTGAGCGACTGTTGGAAAAATGGCACCAATTGACTTGCTTGACACAGGGTTGCCACAAACCTTCAACTAGTAAAAAATAAAAAAAGCAGTATCTGCAAAGTGCAATAAAGCAAAGCACAATAAAGCGAGGTATGTCTGTATTATGTGCACAAGTGTAGGTTTTTTTAGGTACTAGCTGCAGTTTTGGGGTACTAGCTACATTTTAATCAAGTTAACACACCATATAGAATCATTAAAAAGGCTATCCACATATCTCCTAGAATTGCCTTTAAGCCATTCTTCAGGAAACACCAGTGGGGGGATCAAGAGTTCTGGCCAGAGTCCAGCTTCAGGTGGCTGAATTGGGATTGGCCGCTGGCAAGGTTAGGGAAAGTCCCTAAACTTCTCAGGAAAAAAACAGAGACCCCTGGAGAGTCTGCTTTTCATTGGGCAGGTTCAAGTTTAAAGGAAAACCAGTAAAAATGTTTAGCATGGTGCCTGGCCCAGGAAAGGAGCACCATACATGGCAACCCTGCTTTTTGAGCTGCCCATTAACTCAAGGATGCAACCCTCTTCTGTGTTGGGCAATGCTGAGGACACAGCACTGAGCTAGGTACAGGCCTTGCTTGCCCTGACAAGGCTCATCCTGGTGATGGAGGCAGACAAATCAATTTAAGTTTACTCAAATGATTATTTAACTGGATTTTCCCTGCCTAACTGATGGGGTGGGTAGAGATTGCCAGGAAAGCCTTTTCTGAGGAGGTGAATATTTGAGTCGAGACCTGAAGAATGACAATGGAATGCAGCTGTAGCCTCCTACGTTTTTGTGCCCATTTTACAGATGAGGAAAAAGAAGGCCCACACAGTTGGCCAGGGTGGCACCAGGGGCTGGGCCAGGTAGGACCGGATCCAGGGTGGTGGTTATTAGCTACTTTGCTACTCTGCTTTGCAGCAGGTTTAGGAGTAAAAAAGAGAACCAGTTCTTGCCTTCCTGAATCTGGGGGGTGGGGATGGAGGAACTGGCTTTAAACGGATAAAGGCATGTGTTCAGTTAGGGACCACAGGATACTAGACAGTAATTGAGGCAGACCCATCCTAGCCTGGAGGAGGATATCCAGAAAGTTCTCCTGGAGATGACACTTAGAGGTGTCAGAAGGATGAGTAAGTAGGAGTAAGATTTGAAAACAGGACTCGATGGCTTTCAGGAAAGGCCAGCTTCCAACTTCAAGGGGAGGATGCCACGTGTTCATGGAGGGGTGGGGCAGGCGTCAGTGCTGAAACCCCAGGCCTGTCTCGGAGCCCAAAGTAATTGTATTAAAAATAAGTTTATTCATATCTTGTCACCACGGGGGAGAAACGAGGGGGATGGGCCCTGGAGGTCAGACACAGCAATGGGAGGCAGAGGGCCCCACCTATACCTCCCATGAGAACTCCACCCCCCCTCCCTAGGGTATAGGCTGCTATATCCTTTGCCATCCATATTCTGATGTGTCTCGAGACTCCCACCCCCTCCAAAGTCTGGATCGGGGAAGCGAGGAGGCCACTACGGGTCAATTCTCTTCAAGTCAAGACCAGGAGTTGTTAGGGAAGGGGGTTATGTGCAGACCCGAGAGGTTCCCTCCGAAACCCACAGAGGGCAATAATAAATAACGTAAAATTGATGGCTTAGAAGTTAGGGTTCAGGGAAGCAGCCAGGCAGACAGCGCTGTACTGGAGAAAGGGCCGGGGCACCCATCAACGAGGTCCCCTGAGAATCAGGCACTAACTAGTATAGGGAGTGGGGTGCTTGTGCCCCTGCAGCAGGGGAGCTGGGGTGCAGCTGAGATGGGGAAGGTGCATTGCCCTCCTCCACTGGGCTAAGCTGGGGGGAGGAGGTGCAGGCAGAGGAGCCCAGACAAGCTCAAACCCAACAGCAGATTTCACGGAGATTTCCATCGCCCCCGCCTCTTCCGTGTAGGAAAGCCTTTCCTCCTCTTGTGTGGGGGTGAGTCATGGGGAGGAAGCGGGGCTGGGGGTGGCCGGGGGGTCCCCTCCTCGCTCCTAGGGGCAATGATCACCCCCCTGGCTGCTACCACCGCTCCGTCCACCACAGCAGCTACCACAGATACGGGCTCAGGGGTGATCTCCACTTTGGGGGTAGGTGGGGGCAGGACGGGCCTGGGGGGTGGGGGTGGGGGTGGGGGTGGGGGCAGGGGTGGGGGCAGCCTGTCGACTGGGGTTCCGGGCAGAAGAGGCAGTAGGGCGCTGAGGGCCTCACTCAGCTTGGCCAGTCCCTGCTGAAGGGTGCCAGCCAGCTCCCGGATGGCGTTGGCAGTCTCCTGCTGAGCCCGCAGGAAGTCCAGAGAGGGGTCTGGGGCCGAGGGCGTGGGTGTTGGCAGTGGAGGAGGTGGTGGGCTGGGGGACGAGGGTGCCACATGCACCTGCTGAGGTGCCTGGGGTGGTGGTGGCAGCGGCGGCGGTGGTGGAGGGGCTGGGGGCGGTGGAGACAAGGCCAGGCGGGGCAACTGGACCCTCTGCAGGGCTGGAGGGGGCGGGGACTCACGCTCCTTCGGTGGGGGGCAGCCACCTTCCTGGGGACTGCAGGAGGGCCGGGCCCACTGCTCAGGGCTGCTGGAACCCCCCTTGCTGTGGGCTGGTGTATCTGTAGAGAGAGAGATGTAGGTAAGGTGACAGTGACCCCCCCCACTGCCATCTTGATTTCCCCTTTTCACTTCCCACCCACCCAGGCCCCAGAGCCATCCTTTCAAAACCCAAGGCAAATCAAGCCTCGGAGGAGAACACAGGGGAGAGAGTCAATATATTTAAGGACCACCTGGTGGCCGATGCCAGCCTTAGTGGAGACAGGGTCCTGGAAGTCCCCTGCTGAGCCAGTCAGCACCAACATTCTAGAAGGCTCTGAACGCTCTAGACACTCCCCCCATCACACACCTCTCAGGCTGCATAAGCTGGGCTCTGTCCTATCAGGTGGTAGGAGTTCTATCTCAGCTGTGTCTGTACCAGTTCAACCCCAAGCCTGCTGCGCTTCTCCCTGACTCCTCTCCCCCGAGATTTCATTTATGCTCAGGAACTTGTACAGTCTGCAAACAGAGGCTCCCAGGTTTCCTGGCCCAGCCTGAAACCTCTCCTCCAGTTGTGTACACAGCATACCCCCTCCGTCATCTAGCCAGGCCTCAAATTCTCTGGCCCAGAGCCGAGCTCCTGGTCCTCCATCTCCCACCCCTCCCTCAGCCATCCCAATCTCCCCTGATGACAGCTCCTGTCTTTCCTGTCACTTGGGCCAAAATCTTTCACTCCTTTTCTCATCCAGGACACTGTTGTCCATGTGCAAATGTCACTGGCTCTGCCTTCAAACTATTTTAACATCCAACCTGTTTGTTCTGTCCACCTCCACCTCCACGGCCCCTCCTAGTCCAGCCACCAGCATCTCCCACCTGGGACTACTGACGTCCCACCAAAATAACATGTCAGCTATGCTACCCACAGAGGACCACATAGCCTATGATCCATTTATATGAAATGTCCAAAACAGGCAAATCTACCAGAGACAGAAAGTAGATTAGTGGTCACCTTGGGCTGGGCAGAGCTGGGGATGACAGCTAAGAGAGGCAGGGTTTCTTTCTGGAGTGATGAAAATGTTCTAAAATTGATAGTGATGGTTGTACAACTCCATAAATATGTGAAAAGCTACTGCATTGTTCATGCTTTAAATGGGTGGTCTTTCTCTGCTCAAAAGTTCCCTGGGGTTCTCATCTCTGAGAGTAAAATCAAAGCCCTCGAGGCCCCCGAGACTCTGCACAATTTACCCCACTGTCTCCCTGACCTCATCTGCACCCTTCCCCTCTGTATCGCATTCACCAGGCTCCAGCCACCTTGGCCTGCTTGTCAACCCACAAACACAAGAGGCCTGCTCCTGCCTCAGGGCCTTTGCACTTGCTGTTCCTTGGCCTGGAAAGCTCTTTCCCCAGATACCTGCCTGGCTCCCTCCCTCAGCTCCTCTGCTCCAATGTGGCCTCCTTGGGAGGACCTTCCATGACCTTCTGTCTACAGTAGCTCCCGTCTCTGTCCTTTTCTCTCTCCTAACCCTACCTGATTTCTTTTATACCACTTAGCTCCACCTGGCATGGGGTCGCTCTGTGTTTGTTGTCTGTCTCCTTCTCCTGATGTCAGCTCCATCAGGCAGGGCTTTGTTTTGTTCACCGCTGTTTACCCAGCGCCTAGAATAATGTCCAGCACAAAATTTTTTATTTAATGAAAAAGGAACTGTGGCTTCCAGGGAGTCAGCACTGACTGGGGCACTGGGCCCCAGGTCCTTGCTGCAACCCGCCCACAGGCCCCCAGAACCCACGGGGGATCAGTCCAGCCCCTCCTTAAGGCTGTAAGGCCTCAGCTCTTACCCCTTTCTTGTCCCTCTTCCTTGGCTTAGAGCCAGCATACATGCAGTTCCCTCCACCAGGAGCAGCCCCATTGCATGGCCTCTTGGCCAGCTCAGATACTCCTTCCTCAGGGAAGCCTGTCTCCTGCTCCAAGGCCAAATCTGATCTCCCAGCTCTCCTGTCACAGACACAGCCAGCCACCTCTAGACTTAAATGCTGGGCCCAGCCTCCCTGGGCCAGCCAGGTGGGGGAGGCAGGGGAGGTGGGGAGAGAGGTGATAACCAGAGCTAACACTTGTTGGACAGTTTCCTGGCTCAGCCCCAGGCAAACCAGCTAAGCTTTCCTCCTATAGTATTTTGGTGCTTCTTCTTAGCTATTCTCTGGGGGTAGGTGCTGTCATTATTAACCCATTTTACAGATGAGGAGACCTGAAGCCCCAAGAGATGTCACAGTGCTAGTGAATGGGAGAGGAGGGATTTGAACCCATGCTCTTAGCCACTCCTTGGACCAGGCTGTGGGCCCAAGGGCAATGAGCCTCCCTCATAAGGGGTGTAGGGACTGCAGCGACTCTGCAATACTGCTCTTCTAGCCTACTCAACAATAGAAAGTGGCCCAGCCTTTGTGCTCATGGGGGGTCACAGAAGGGTCATGACAAGATTTAAAAGGATTTATTTGCAAACTTTGGGCCTCAATTTCCCCATCTGTAAATAGGTATGTAGTGAGCAAAGGACCAAGTGACTCAATAACCAGAACATCTCCCTGAGGGCCATCATAGGGATTATATGAATCACCCCAGGCACAGGGTTTAGGCCTCTGCCTGGCAAACCCTGTGCCTGGCACACAGTAAATCTTCAATGCTGTTACTGTTGTTGTTGTTGTTGTTGTTGTTGTTTTTCAAATACTGGGTGAGAGGGAAATTATCCTTAGGTCTCCCTCTAGTGTCAACAGAGATGCCTCAGGCTGCCCCAGACATGGTTCCAGTCCTTCAATCACAGCAGTTCCTCTTTTATGAGTTTACACGGTGGGTAATCTCTGTGTGAGGTTCCAATCAAGGACACTTTAAGCATGTTCCTGCCTCAGGGCCTTTGCATGTGTGGTTTCCTCTAGCTGAAGCGCTGTTCTCCCAGATAGCTGCTTGGCTCAGTTTCTCTCTTCAGGTCTCTGCTCAGATTCCACCTTCTCAAAGATGCCCTCCCTGACTACCCTACATATAGCAGCCCCGACATTCATCACTCACTATTCTCTTCACATGCTTTATTTTTCTCCTTAGTTTTTTTTAATCAAAGATTTTATTTATTTATTCATGAAACACACACACACACACAGGCAGAGACACAGGCAGAGGGAGAAGCAGGCTCCCTGCGGGGAGCCCAATTCAAGACTCGATCCCAGGACCCCGAGTTCATGACATGAGCTGAAGGCAGATGCTCAATCACTGAGCCACCCAGGTACCCCTTTTCTTTTTAGTTCTAATCATCTCCTGGTATATGATCTGTTTGGGGGCTACTTGTTTGTGGTCTGTCTCCAATAACTGGAATGCCAGCTCCATAAGGAAAGGGAAATTGCCTTTTTCCGCACTGTATCCCCAGCATCTACCACTATGCCTGCCTGGCAACAGGTGCTCAATTTGTATTTGTTGAATGAATGAATGAATACAATAATTGTACAACTCTTGAAAAAAAAATTAAGGTTGCCATCTCCATTCTGGTTCAATGTGGCCATTTCACAGAAACGATGAGGTTTGATATTCATACTGATAACAAGGGTCCCAAGTGATTGTGTCTCTCTCTCCTGCCCAAAATGGCTTTCAGGCCTCCCAAACACCCTGAAGATAAAAAGTCTAAAGTGCTGACCTTCACTTACAAACTGCCGGTGATCTAATTCCGGCATATGCATTAACTCTCAGTCAGTATCAATCATTCCTGATATTTCCGGGCGGTCTAGCCTAGTGGTTAAGTGCATGCACTGTGAGTTGGACACAACTCGTATTTGAGTCCCAATTCTACTACTTACTTGCTGTGTGACCTTGGGTAAGTGAATGAACCTCTCTGAATCACATAGTCCTGAACTTGTTTGATCACTTCCATGACCTTCTCTTTCTCAAAACCCTTCGGTGACTTCTTACAGCGATTGGGATAAAACCCTCACCTCAGCCTAGAAGCTGCTGCATGGTCTGGCCTCTGCTGACTTTTCTGACCTCTTCTCAAAAACATTTCCTTTCTTCAATCTTTTTCACTTTCCCCTTCCCCTAAATTGGAAACTCCTCAATTCCTAAACTGGCTAAGCTTTCTTGTCTCAAAGCCACTGTACATGCTGTTCCTTCTCCCAGGAACACTCCTCAGCTCCTCATTCTTGCTCTGTGTCTCTGATGTCTCTTCCTCCAGGAAGCCTTCCTTCACCTCCCAGTCTGGGTCAGGTGCCCCTGCTGGACTCCCACAGCTCAGCCCCAGGAGGTCAGGGCTAGGGATGTCTCAGGCACCATTGGGTCCCCAGCACTGCCCAGCACAGGGCAGATGGTTGGGGAAATAGCTGTAGAAGAAAGAATAATCCAAAGTCAAGGCTAAGTGGAAGTTTTTGTACTCTGTTCTCCACACTTCCCCTACTCATGGCATGACCTTGTGCAGGAGACACCAGCCGTACTAAGGAATTTTCACATATTAACTCATCTAATCTTCACAACAAGCTTTTGAAGTAGGGACTATTTTCTTTCATCCACATTTTACAGAGGCAGAAAGTGACCTGCAGTAACTTACCCAGAGTGACCCAGCTGAGTGGCAAAGTTGTGACTGAAGCCTGGACAGTCTGCCTCCATCGTCACTACCCTATGTTGCGTTTAATGAAATCTTGAATGTGCCGGGAATCCTGGGTGTGTGGACTCTGGAGCCAGACCTCTTAAGTCTGCGTTCCATTCATGACTCACAATCATGAGCTGTGGGACTTTGGGCATTTTCTGAGCTTCGGTTTCCCCATATTTAAAATAGGAATAATTACAGCACCCACCGCACAGGGTTGTAGTGAGGATGTGATGAGCCACGGAAAGGGCTGGGGAACAGTGCGGAGCACGCGGCTGACTTTGCGACTGTCTGCTCTGGGGAAGGTGATGCTGGAAGGAACTCACCTGCCCGTCGGTCGTCCCTGCGGTCCTCGGACAGCACGTAGCGTTGGGCGCCGGCACTCGGGGCGGGCGGCTGCGAGGAAGCGGCCCCGGAGGGCTGCTCGGCCCCTGCACCTGCTGCCGGCCCCGCCACGCCCGGCCCCAGGATGGCAAAAATGGTCTCCTCCTCCGCCGAGAAGGCGTCCTCGGCGGCAGGCCCCGCGCCCTGCGTGGAGTGCGGCACGCGGGCCAGCTTCTCCTTGGTGCGGCGCTTGAAGTCATTCCAGCGCTTCTGCACCTCCTGGCCGGTGCGCTTCCAGCTGGTGATGCCGTTGATCTTGGCCGCGATGCCGTCCCACACACGCCGCCGCTCCGCCACGCTCACCCGACGGCTCTGCGCGCCGTAGAGCTGCGGGTAGTGGGCGCGCACCTCGCGGATCAGGATCTGGTTCTCCTCGAACGAGAAGCGCGGCTTGCGCAGCCGGGTGGTCTCCTCCGCCTCGCCCGCCGCCGCCGAGGCCATGGCGCCCCCCGACGCCGCCGTCCGGCCGCCTGGCGCATGGGGGGGCGCCGGCGCTGCGGGCACAGGGCGCACGGCGCTGGCGGGGGCTCGGCGTCCGCGCGCCGCCCGCCCCACCCCGGCCGCCCCGACACCGCCTCCTGTGTCCCCGGGGCCAGGGGTTGCGGCGTTGAGTGGTTGGGGGCGACGAGCCACGCGGGACATTCGGAGTGCCTAATAATAGCTGACACCCGCCGAGCGCTCCTCCGGTGCTTCGCGCGGCGCAAAGTGCCACGCCGAGGAGTTGACGGAAATTGGGGGAGGGTCTGGAGGGGTGGAGGGAAAGGAGGCAAAGCGAAGGAGGAGAGGGTGTCTGCAGGAGTTAGAGGAGAATGGGGCGACAGGAGAATGAGAAATGGAGGGGCGATGAGGGTGTCTCGGGGGTCGAAGCAGCATGGGGGTGATGGGGGTCAGGAGATGCTGAAGGAGAGATGCAGCAAGAAGGGGGATCTGGAGCAGAGGAGCGCTTTGGGGGTTCCGGGGCAATAGGACGTCTGTAAGAACGGTATTGAGAAGGGGTCCTCAGAAGGGATGCCCAGGATTAACGGTGAACTGGGGGCTTCTAGGACAGTGGAGGCGCGGGGACTATAAAATACGAGGGATTAGGGTATGCGGGGATTGTGGGGGCTCTGGGGATTGCCAGGAATTAAGAGGAGCTCCGGGAGAAATGGGGTCCGGGAGTTAGAGGGGACAACGGAGGCGATGGGGGACTCCAGGAAGAGTGAGGGTCGTGGAGGATGGGGACCGAGTCGAGCCGCGGGTCACTCACCGGCGCCGCCGCAGCCCCCGCCTGCCCGTCGGTCAAGGCTCGGGCTTCTGCGGCCTCTTCCCTCCCCCCTCCTCTCTCTGCCCCCTCTGGGCCCCGCCCCCGGCCGCCCCAAGAGCCACGGCGCAGGCGCACCTAGCGCCAGTCAGCCCCCAACGCCCTTACCGCTTGAGTTTCACGCCCCTCCCACGGCGCAAGCGCAGAATTGCTTTCCAAGGGCCTCCTCGAGCCGGGCTTAGCTGCGCAGGCGCAACATTAGCGCGGCGTTAGGTTCCCTCACTTGAAGCCACAGCCGCGTACGCGCAAAACTGTCCACGCATGCGCGCCCTCGCTCCCCCTCGCTTTGGTACCAGGGGCTCCGTGTCTGCGCAGGCGTAGCAATCCTTGGAGGAGGTGGGAGAAATGGAGAGCTCGCTGAGAACGAGCGGCGTCCTCGCCTCTCTGACAGTCTTCCTACCTAACCCTCTTACTATACTTGGGTATCTTTCTCTAGGAGAAAGGGGAGGGAAACGGCGCTGGAGGGAAGCGCTCCGTTTCCATGACAACGGCGTGGGTGGCGTGGGGGCGTACGAAACCCCGATTGCCGCCCGCGGGTACTTGCCCCGGCGCGGGGCTGCTCTGGATCCGCCAACCAACTATTACCCGTTGGGGCGGGGCACCCTGGGGATATTCCACCCCGGGCGAGTGCAGTAACCAGGGCAACCCGTCAACCTTCCAGCATTGCCGGGAGGTGGGAGGGGGGAGCCCGTCCACACACTGACGTCATGGAGCGGGGAGGAAGGATTTGGAGGGAGAGTCTGCAGGACTTTTACGGGAGGGTGATCCTGGCGCAGGTATGACTTAAAGCATGCTCGGAGGCAGCACTGAATCTAGAACACGGGTTGGGTGAGCTGGAGGAAAGGATGATGGAGTTAAGTCGGGCCGAGAAATGCATTTTGCATCTTGCAGGAGTCCTCAAGGTCATTCAACAAACGGCGCTTCATTCATCTAGTCAACAAACAGTTACTGAGCACCTATGTGGTTCCAAGTGCAGTGAACACGAGAGACAAACATCTGTGCCTTCATGGAGCTCACAGTTGGGAGTAACAGACAATAAGCAAAATAAATAAGATACATAAGTGAGGAGGTGATTGATGAGTATTACGGAAAAAATGGAGGTAGGAAACAGAGTTGGGGAGTATGGTGCTTGTGGGCATGTCTGTAATTTGAAAATAAGGTGGCCAGGGGAGACCTCCCTGAGAAGGTGACATTTGAGTGAACAACGTGAGGGAGGTGAGGGACCCGGTGAAGCCAGAAGCAGGACTGTGTCTCCTGTGTTCCCGGAACGTTGAGGCCAGTGGGGAGGGCAGGGCAGGGAGGTAGATGGGACTGTGTCTCCTGTGTTCCAGGAACGTTGAGGAGGCCAATGGGGAGGGCAGGGCAGGGCAGGGAGGTAGATGGCACAGGGCTCATGGGTCCCTGTAAGGACACTGGCCTTTACAGGAGTTCGAGTCACAGGAGGACCCTTGAGTAGAGGAAGGACATGATCTATCTAACTGTTCTTGGTTTAATAGGATTCCTCTGGGGGAACTGAATTTAGGAAGCAAGAGTGGAAGCTGAGTTGAGGAGAGAGATGGTTCAGGAGAGAGGTGGTGATGGTTCCAGCTGGGGTGGTAGCTGTGGAGGTGAAGTGAAGTATAGTTGGGTATAGGAAGTGGGAGAAAGAAAGGAGTCCAGGATGACTCCAATATCTTTGACTTAAGCAACAGGAAGGTTGGAGCTACTAGAAGCAAAGATGGGCAGAGCTGCAAGAGGATCGAGAGTTCAGGTTTGCCCAAACTTGAGGTGCCCTTCACTCAACCAAGGACAATTGTCAGATCGGCAGTTGGATATTTGAGACTGGACTTAGAGGAAAGGTTCAGTCTTGAGATACAACTTTAGGAGATGTCAGTGATTAAATGACATATAAATCAGGGCACCTGGGTGGCTGAGTGATTGAGCATCTGCCTTTGGCTCAGGTGGTGATCTCAGGGTCCTGGGATCGAGTCCTGCATCAGGCTCCCTGCATGGAACCTGCTTTTCCCTCTGCCTGTGTCTCTGCCTCTCTCAGTGTGTCTCTCATGAATAAATAAATAAAATCTGAAAAGAGAGGGTTTTTTGATTGATTGATTGATTGATTGATTGAAGGGGCTTATTGATTGATTAAGATTTGGAGAGAGCCAGCCTCAATGATCCTTTCTAGCCCAGCAAAGGGGTCTACTGGAAGGGGGCCTGGGATCTTAAGAGGTTTATGTAAGATAGGAATTGTAATACTATGTTGTAGGCCAATTTAGGATGATTCAGAAGAAGGGAGGTTGATGGTGCACATAAGGGAGAGGAGAGTGTTTGGATCAATGTCCTGGAATGGGCATGGTGAGTGGGACCGAGGGCAGGAGTGGAGGGTAGTCTAAGGGGCAAGGGCTGTTCAGCCACACAATATAGTGGGAGGGGAGAGGAGTTCCTTAGATTGTCTCAGGAGAGTAGAAAGAAGGGTCTGAGATGACAGGGAGGTCTTGAGGTTAGGGAAGAGACAGGAGAAAGTGTTGAAAGAATGAGTGAGTACCCAGGGAAACAGACAATAGACCCAGTCATTCAGGGTTACTGGTGTTGAAATTGAAGTGAGATCGGGTTTTCTCTGATCACATTTCTCTGAGTGCAGGTACACAGTGGGTAACAAGCTGACTTTCAGCGGGGCTGGGTTTATATGAGGTCCCACCATGTGTCTGATGAGGGATCAGAGTCCAGGGGTCCGGGACAGCCCCTGCTGAGCGTTATGGGCAACATTAAGGAGCTTGAATACAATCCTACAGGCCGTGGGTTCTGAGCAAGGAAAGATACGGTCTGATTCGTGCTTTAGAAAGATACCCCCCAACCCCACTCAGCTGTATAGAGAATAGGTGGGAAGGGGAAGATTATTGGCTAGACTCAAAGGAGAAATCTGGGACAGGGGCAGAAAGGGGATAGAAAGAGGGGAGGAGGGGACTAGGCAGGGATGGTGCAAAGGGTAGAAATGAACTGGAAGACATCTGAGAGGTAGTATGTACAGGGCATGTAACTATCGGTCTGGGGAGGGGAAGGGAGCCCTCTAGGTGACCGTCAGTACTCTGGTCTAGGAGTGATCCTGCCACAAGCCAAGGAAGGCCCAGGGCAGCTGAGGCTGCAGGAGACAAGGAAGAAAGCAAGGAGGCAAGAGAAGAGGCATAGAAGGATCCTCCCCCAGAGCCTTCAGAGGGAGCGCAACACCGCCAACACCTTGATTTTGGATTTCTAGCCTCCAGAATGGAGAAGAGTACCTTTGTGTGTGGGGGTTTTATAAAAAATATTTATTTATTCATGAGAGACACAGAGACAGAGGCAGAGACAGAGGCAGAGGGAGAGGCATGCTCCCCAAGGGGAGCCCAGTGTGGGACTTGATCCCAGATTCCAGGATCACAACCTGAGCAGAAGGCAGGTGCCCAACCGCTGAGCCACCCAGGCATCCCTACCTTTGTGTTTTTAGTCACTGTTTTTTTTTTTTAGTCACTGGTTTGTGATACTTTGTTATGGCAACTCGGGGAAAATTAATATGCTGGGCATCAAAATGAGGCACCCAGGATGCTGGTGACACCAAAGAAGACTGGTTTGGGGGGCTGTGGAGCTCATGAGAAGGGCTGGAGGCAGGGAGCTGTGGGCAGAGGTGAGGCGTGGGGAACCCCGGGGTGTGTGTGTGTGTGTTTGTGTGTGTGTGTGTAGGAGGTCAGAGAGCAAGGCCCTGCGATGGGGCATAAATCAGGGAAGCCTTTCTAAGACATGTTTTCCAAACTGTGGGTCCTGAAAAAATGTTTAATGGGATGCAACAACTATTAAAGATACAAAATAGGGCAGCCCAGGTGGCTCAGAGGTTTAGCACTGCCTTCAGCCCAGGGTGTGGTCCTGGAGTCCCAGATTGAGTCCCATGTCGGGCTCCCTGCATGGAGCCTGCTTCTCCCTCTACCGGTGTCTCTGCCTCTCTCTCTCTGTGTCTCTGAAGAATAAATAAATAAAATCTAAAAAAAAAAAAAAGAAACAAAATAAAGCAGAATAGGAAAAAAGACTGCGCGGTATGGAGATAAGATGCATCTCAGGATAGTGGAAATTGCTCAACTCCAGAGGCATCCTGTCAGGGTTCAAATTCTCCCTCTCCTTGTTATGTAACCTTGGACAGGTGACTTAACCTCTCTAGGCCTTACTTTTCCTCTCCAGAAAGTGGGGGTTAACCTCAGAATCCACCTCATTGGACTGTGATGGGTCACTAGGTATCAAGTATTTGAGCAGTTCCTGGTGTGTAATAATTGTCCTATTATTATTACTACGATTATTATTTTGTGAAACTTTTGCACCAGGTGTGTGTGTGTGTGTGTGTGCGCGCGCGTGTTGAATCAAGATGTGAAATGGACTTCTCACTATCGTTTGCAGTAAAAAGTGAAAGGAGCTGAATTTAAGAGAGGACGTTCTCAGCTCTCTTCCTTAAACCTGTCAACTAATTGGATCAGGCCCATCCCAATGATCCAGGATAATCTTTCTTAAAGTGAACTAAACATAGACTTTAATCACATCTACAAAACACCTTCATGGCAACACCAGGATTTAGTGTTTCAATAGCTGGGGACTGTAGCCTCGCCAAGTTGACACATGAAACTGACCATTGTAACCACAGACATAATAAATGAGCAGTAAAGCATGCTAGATGGTGGAAGGTGTTAGGAGGAAAGAGAAGTAGAACAAGGTAAGAAAGATCCAGAGTGTGGGGATGGGAAGGCCTCACAGAGAAGGTGACATGTAAGCAAAGAACTGCAGGAGGCAAGGAAGGTAGCCATGTGGCTCTCTGGGGCAAGGGCAATCCAAGGAGGGGAAAGGGTAAGTGCAAAGGCCCGGTGGCAGGAATATTCTTGGAGCATTGAAGGAAGAGGGAGGGAGGAAAGAGTGGGTGGAAGAAGAGGTCCTGGCCTCTCCCTGCCTCCAGCCCAGAGAGAGGCCAGGACTTGGGCTTTTACATAGTGAGACAGAGACCATGGAAGGACTGGGCTGAGGAGCAGCACAAGCAGACTTGTTTTTAATGGGATCACTTATGTTGGGATTTGACATGTACTCTGGAGGGTCAAGAGCAGAAGCAGGGACACGAGGGACAAGGAAACTTATCAGTCATGGTGGGGATCAGGTAGGTAGTAGTGGGCTGGGGGCAGGTGGTCAGATTCTGGGTGAATTCCGAGCCAATAGGATTTCTGTTTTGAACATGATGAGACATCTGGGTGGGTATTGCATTGGCAGGGGTGCATGATGAGAGTGGAGTCTGGGAGAAAGGTTTGCATTTGTCAGAATGACTGACAGAGGAGAGGGAAGGGAGGGTGGGACGGGAGAGGGCAGAAGGAAGAAAGAAAGGAGAAGAGAAAGAAGGCGGGAGGAGACCAAAAGGACAAATGAAAGACACATAAAGCAATAGGAAGGGAAACCCAAAAAGTGATCTCTGGGCATGCTCAATGCAGATTAAAGTTAATACTTTAGTTAACAGAGCTACCTTTTCCTGTCCTTTGTATAAAATCCTCCACAATGGCCCCAATTCTGGTCAACTGTGGAAATCAGCTTTAACTTCTAGTTCCAGCTCACCAGGACACGTGGACCTCCCACGGGGCCCAAATTCAATTTCCGAGACCCAGACACTGGCAGGCACCATGCATACGGTGGGAACCTGAGTTTCAGGGATTCAACCTCAGGCTTGCGCTACTTCAGGGCACAGTGAGAACACTGTGGGGGTTCTAGATCCATCTTTAGTGGATCTGATTCTCCTTCCCCAGCGGAAGTGGGTATAGAACCTCCCCTCCTAAGCCCACAGTGGTTCTGGAAGGAGGAGGTCACTTCTAAGCACTTGCTTCTCTGCATGAAGTGCAGCCTCTGTCTCCTCTCTTCTGTTCTAGAAGGCACAGAGTGGGTGCATGAAGCCCCAGAGCAGAAGATTCTGGTTGCCCTCCCAGACCACCCTGCCCCTTGTGTGCTTGCCCTGAGTCTGGGAGGCTGCCTTGTGTGCTGACCGTCTGCCCAGCTGCCTTGTCTCTGTGTTCATGGGAGATGGAGGAGATGCTAGAGGATGCCAGCCCTCCTGCATCCTGGCTCAACGTACCCACACCTGCAGAGCTCCATGTGCCTCACTTCTGCCCGTGGCTCCCCGCCTCCAGCCTTCTCATGAGCTGATTGATTGATTGATTACGATTTTATTTATTTATTCATGAAAGACACACACACACACAGAGGCAAAGACACAGGCAGAGGGAGAAGCAGGCTCCATGCAGGGAGCCCGATGCAGGACTCAATTCTGGGACTCCAAGATCACACCCTGAGCCCAAGGCAGGCGCTAAGCCGCTGGGCCACCCAGGGATCCCTCTCTCTCTCTCTCTCTCTTTCTTTCAGATTTTATTTATTTTTCATGAGAGACAGAGAAAGAGAGAGGCAGAGACATAGGCAGAGGGAGAAGCAGGCTCCCTGCAGGGAGCCCGATGCAGGACTTGATCCCAGGACCCCAGGATCACAACCTGAGCCAAAGGCAGATGCTCAACCACTGAGCAACCCAGGTGCCCCTGTGTATTAGTTTTTAGGGATGCCTCAGTTTCCAAGGGCAGTCATAACAATACCACATAGTGTGTGGCTTAAAACAACGCAAATGTACTCCCCCAGTTCTGGAAGCTAGAAATCCTGAAACCAAGCTGTTGGCATTCCTGCATTCCCTCTGAAGGCTCTAGGGGAGGATCTCTCTTGCGTCTTGCAGCCTCTTGCAGCTCTGTGGCCTTCTTTGGCTTGTGGCAGGATCACTCCAATCTCTGCCTCTGTCTTCCTCTGTGTACCTCTTTCCTCTTATTTTTTTTTTAAAGATTTTATTTATTTGAGAGAGAGTGAGAGAGCATGCAGGAGCAGGGGGAGTGGCAGAGGCAGGTGGGGATCAAGGGGAGAGTCAGAGGAAGAGGAAGAAGCAGACTCCCTGCTGATCAGGGAACCCTGCACGGGACTTGATCCCACTACCCTGGGATCATGACCTGAGCCGAAGACAGATGTCAAACCGACTGAGCCACCCAGGCCCCTACTTTCCTCTTATAAGGACACCAGTCAAGTTGGATTAAGGGCACCTCATACTCTAGTATGACCTCATCTAAAAGGATTACATCTCCAATGACCCCATGTCCAAAGAAGGTCCCATTCTGAGGTACTGGGGGTTAGGACTTCAAAATATCTTTTTGGGGGGATGAAATTCAACCTATAACACCCCCTGAGCACCTGATACTCACCATGTCCTAACTGGCCCCTTACCCCCAGCCAAGATTTGCACCAGACCCCTGCATGTCATCCAGACAACTCCCTTCACCCTGGGCATCTAAGGAAGGCAGCCAGGATATTGTGACTCGTTGAAAGTCTGGGCTCAGTGGGGAGTTGGGTCTAAATCTGGTGTGGAGGTCACGAGAAAGCTGCAGGTAAGGAGCCATTGGCAGAGGAGCACGGAGCTCTGCAGGTGTGAGGTGCTGGAGGTGATAGAGGTCAGGGTCCATTGTTCCCTTGGCTTCTTTATGTTCTTCCCTTTTGTCATCTACCGTGCCACTCAATTATCTGTTGAACAAATGACTTAAGTCATTAAAAAAACAAAACCTGCAAGCTTGACAACCACTAATTGCTTATCTCCAGCTCTCTCCTCTGAGCCCCATCCCAGGTGTCCAGAAGCTTCCAGGATGCTTCAACCTTGTGAGGCGCTCATGGATGTCTCCAAGAGCCTCCCATCCTCCACACTCCAGATGCACCCTCGTATCTTTCTCCCTCAGTTCTCGGGGTCTGACATGCACCCCTCCACTCATTGTAATGCCCCCAAATACTGCGTGTACCACCACTTGTCGCTTTCTGTACCTGCTGCCCACACTTTGTCAGACGGGGTCCCTTTATTAAACTATGAAGCTCTCCATCGGTCCATTTGAAAGGCCATCGTCTTCCTGCTCCATGCAGCTCCCTCTTCTTCTGGGGCTCAACCTGCTGCCCAGGGAACACCATGGCTCCGGGGTTGGGGCATCTTCTTGTTATGTATCATTTGGTTTAACTTGGAGGAGGGGTCTCTACTGTGGACAGAGCTGTGTTTCTGGAAAAGAACCTGGGAGCAGAGATCCTTAACTGGGGTCTTTGGTTCTCTATGTGACTAGCATATATAGGGAGGGGTCTATGGTGCCACGCACAGTCTGAGGATGCACAATGAAGGTCAAGTTCTCACCAGGGTCTGCAAGATCCTCAACTCTCTGCCCACCTCATGTACCTCTCTGATCTTAACTCTTACCATACAGCTGGCCTCCTGCCACTGCAGGACCTTTGAATTTGTTGTCCCCTCTGCCAGGAATTCCCTTCCTCCAGATATTCTCTGCTTTCCTCATTTCGTTTGGGTTTTGCTCAAATGTCACCTCCACGGAAAGGCCTTCCCTGACTGCCCTGTGGAAAATAGTTTCTTCTTTCTCCCTGCATCCCTTCACCCTACCTTGTTTTCCTGCAGAGCACTTATCATCCACCATTTTATTATGTGTTTGTTGATTGATGGTCAGTGCACCTCCTACCCCACTAGAAAGTCAGCTCCATGAGGCCAGAAGTGTCATCTGCTTTGTTCACTGATATACCCATCCATGCCTAGAAAGGTGCCTGGCACAAAATAGGCGCCTAGTAAATATGTGTGGACCAGTGGGGTACAAGGTGCCCTGATGTTAGGGGTGCCTGGGTGGCTCAGTGGTTGAGCATCTGCCTTTGGCTCAGGGTGTGATCCTGCGGTCTTGGGATCGAGTTCCACATCAAGCTCCCTGCATGGAGCCTGCTTCTCCCTCTGCCTGTGTCTCTGACTCTCTCTGTGTGTCTCTCATGAATAAATAAATAAATCTTAAAAAAAAAAAAGAAGCCCTGATGTTATAAGTAACATTTTGTGCATATGGGCATTTCCAAGGGGCTAGGGACCATATTTTTCACCACCTCTCCAAAGAGCGTCTGGGAGTAGAATTTAAGAACTACCATAAAGTTGGTCCTGGAAGACCTGTGGTCTAGCAGGGTGGGAGGGGGGAACCCCAAGAAGGACATGGAGAAGGAATCTGGGGTTAGGTGTCTGCCTTTGGCTCAGGTCGTGATCCCAGTGCCCTGGGATCAAGTCCTGCATCGGGCTCCCTGCAGGGAGCCTGCTTCTCCCTCTGCCTGTGTCTCTGCCTCTCATGAATAAATAAATAAATAATTTAAAAATATTTTATTTATTAATTCATGAGAGACAGAGAGAGAGAGAGAGAGAGAGGCAGAGACACAAACAGAGAGAGAAGCAGGCTCCATGCAGGGAGCCTGATGTGGGAGCCGATCCCGGGACTCCAGGATCACACACTGAGCTGAAGGCAGGCGCGTGACTGCTGAGCCACCCAGGGATCCCAATAAATAAAAGCTTTAAAAAAAAAAAAATGGAATCTGGGGTTAAGGTGGAGGCTGAGACGTGGAGACATGAAGAGGGGCATGTGAAAGGACCCCAAGACCCCTTCCCTTTTTCCATGCCTTGGGGCAGACGTGGTTTCCTTCCCCCAGCCTCCAGGTGAGAAGACAGAACCAGAGTGACTTCAGAGACAACCAGAAACGCCCTTTATTCACTAGTGCTGAACACCCAGGGCCCAGCCCTGAGCCAAAAACGGAGCAACTTAAAAATCTGACCGGGGCTCTTTCTTTTCCTTGCCCCTAAAATAAAATCTAGGCAGTTGCCTTTCCCATCTGGGCACTAAAACCCCTTTCTTGTCGGAGCTTCATTGATTAAATGTTGGAGGACGAAAAAAAAATGAAAAAGAAAACTGGGAGAAAGAAAAAAGACTTTTAGCAAACTACCTTGAAAGGTGGGTGGGAGGCAGTGGAGAGCTGCCCGCCCTCCGGCTGTGGGAAACACCCATTGGTGATTTGCGGTTGGGGGTGTTGGGGGCGGGAGTGCAGTGAAACAGAATGAACAACAAGGTCTACCAGGGGGAGTTGAAGGATGTCAGCAGCGCACCCCAAGCTCTCCACTCCCAGATAAGCCTTCCAAGACAAGGTACCCCCCTTCGCCCCCCCCCTTCCCTGCCTCCTGCCGCATGCCTCCTCCTGTCCCCAGCTCCCGGTGGATGGGCTGCCCGGGCTGGGAAGGAACAATCCAGGGAGGTCCACGGTGAAACCATGAGTTCACATGTGGTGGCTGAAGCAGGTGGACAAAGCTGGTCTCAAGTCAGAATCACATCTTGATGTTCTTGGGCTAGAGTGTCCAAGCCAGTCTCATTCACTCTCTCCAAGTTCTTAGGCTGGGCCTGGGAGAGCACGCTGGGTCCTCTAGGTCCAATAATCCAAGAAGTCCACCAGGAATGGGATCATGGGGCTGCTGGTGACACTGGCCCCCAGAAAGACTAAAGATCCACAAACGGTGGTCCAGAAGGAGCCACCAGGCCTTGCAGTCCAGAGGGCAGCAGTCCTGCCTCACCAAGAATCCATAGACACCCCCAGGACAGAGCTCCAGGCCTGAGAGGCCCCGGGGGGCAGAGCTGGCGGGGCTCCCCAGCAGCCTGTTGTTTCAGGATCCCGCAGGGATGTAGCTCTGGGAGCCAGAAGTTCCAAAGGGCTGGGTGAGTCAGGGGGAGGGTCCAGAGACTAGGCAGGGACCAAACCAGGAGGGTTGGGGGTAGAAGGGGGGTAGGCACCTCCTGATCCTCAGCGCTTGACCTTGCGGCCAGCTGAATTGCGGCCACTGCGGCGGTACAGAGACTGCTGGCCGCCGTTGAGCGGACAGTACTTGAGCGTGTGAGCCTGGCCGCCGGTGGCCCCGCACAAGGGACACACATAATGCCGCAGGATGGGGCACACCACCACACCCTCTGGGGTCTTCAGCTGGTGTGAGGAGTAGACGTGGCGCGATTCCCCATTGTGCTTGCAGAAATTGCACAGGGTGGCCAGGCTTCGGCTGGCCCCCAGCCCTCCCACACCCTGATCCTGCCCCAGCTGGGGCCCAGGTCTCGGCTCCCCATTCCCTTGGGCCTCTGGCCTTTGCCCCCCACTCTGGATCAGTGCCAACACCACCTTGCTCAGGTTAAAGTAGTCCTTCCACATGTCGAAGGCTGGCAGCTGCATGGCTCCCAGGCGGAGGTGGTGGGTGGCTAGAGGAAGGCCAGGGCTCTGGGGCCAGTGGGCAGGAGCAGCAGGTGCTTTTCTGGAGCAGAGAGGAACTGCACCCCCTTTTATACTCCCCCAAAGACCCTTCTAAACAAAGGTGGAGCTTAAGATTTAAAGGGCCCACTCCCTGCCCAGGATCCCCATCTGACTGTAATCCCCCATGGAGATCGGAAGGAGGCCCTTCCCCTTGTCTCTGGTCCTTTCTCTGCTTCCAGGCTACCCTGTGACTTCTGGAAAGACCCTTCCTTTCCCTGGGCCTCAATTTCCCTATCCATTCCATAAAGTTCCATGTGTGCAAATGCCCCCTCGCTCCCCATCCTCATTTACCCCAAGGCTGGGGGCTGCCCTATACCCCAGAACCATTCCTAATAATAAGGTTTTATTCATTTATTCATCACACACACACACACACACACACACAGAGAGAGAGAGAGAGAGAGAGGCAGAGCAGTAGGCAGGAGAAGAAGCATGCTCCCTGTAGAGAGCCCTATGCGTAACTCGATCCCAGGACCCCGGGATCACACCCTGAGCAGAAGGCAGTCCCTCAACCACTGAGCCACCCAGGCGCCCCACATTCCGGATAATAATGACAGGTCCTTACCAGGAGCCCTACTGTGCTGCACCTGTGTGATCTGATCTCACTCTCACAACATCTATGCGGGAAACACAGTTAAGAGCCCCACAGGATAGACTGAGTTACCTGAAGCTCAGAGAGGGAAACTCGCTGGCCTGGAGTCACAGAGCATGCAAGCCACGGAGCTGGGACTCTGACCCAGGTCCTGAACTGGGAGCCCTCTATTCGACAGATACTTTTTGAGCGCACACTTCGGTGTTCAATGTTTTATACGTGAGATCTATGAACATGACTTGAGCCTCATAACCACTCAGGGAGGTGGGCATAATCACTCACATTTTATAGAGAAGAATATGAGGTTCAGAGAGGTTAAAGAATGTACTTAAGTTCACCCAGGAGGGAGATGGCACAGTTGGAATTTGCACTCATTTCCACTCTAGAAATGCTGGGAATTGATCTTAGAGGTAGCAGAGGCTCATGGCATGGCACAGTCTCACTTAGAGTGCTCCACCATGGCTCTGTGCATTGTCCCAAATCCTATCTGAGGTTGGCAGCTAAGAAAAGCCTTGCCTCTTGCCCACATCACCTCCAGGAATTCTTCTTCCACTAACCTCTGTCTCCCTGACATTTGTCTAGTGCAGAGTCATCGAGGCTCCTTAGGTCGGATGCTGGTCAGCAGTGACGACACTAATCTGGTGCCTATTTCCAGTCCATTGCGGGGGTTGGGGGCTGAGGAACAGCCAACAAATGAGAAAATAATAGACCCAAACCACTGAACTACATATAGACAGGGGACGCCAAGGGAGACTGGACTGGGGGAAGTGGCCTAGAAGCTGAGAGCACAAGGAAGAATCTTCCAAAAAGAAGAACACGAGACATGGAGGCCTGAAGTTTGGGGACAGCGAGGTGGGTGGAGTGGACGGAACAGAGTGAGAATCTCAAGATAAGCCATCCTGGTGTGCACAGGCTGGAAGCTATCAGACTGTCGATTGCTTTTAGGGGATGTTTTGGAAATGGTGGGGTCCTTTGGGTTTGTCACAGTGATTGGCAGTGTGGCTGGATTTACTGGGCATGGACTAGAGATGCCAGATACCTCAGCAATCCGCATGCTCTTGGGCCCCACTTAGCCACCCAATGTCCCACTGGACACCCATATATGTAGGAAAACCCATTTATGATGATCCAAGTCTAGAACCTAGCTGTGTCTTGCATATAAACACTAGTGCTTTTACGGTATTTTCAGATACACTGCCTTTTCCTGGAATGCAACCACTGTGTACATTGTTATTCAGAGCTATTCACTATTTCTAGAAGCCCCACCACCCGAGGCTATGCTGATTGTGGCAACTGTCCAAACAACACACAGTTTGCTCCTGTCTCATTTGTAGGAGTCGACACAGAGATGCTAGTATATGCCTAATGAGATGTGCTTTAGATTGGCCTTATTTGAGCATTCATACATGAGAATAGATTATTATTTTATTATAAATGGCTTTTATTTCCCCTTTGGAGTTCAGTTAGGACACAAAATTAATTTTTAAAAATACAACCTGTGTGTTCATGGGCTATAGTACCTATGAGTTTAATTTCTGAATATTATTTTTTTAAGATCTTATTTATTTGAGAGAGAGTGAGAGAGAGAGAAAAATCACAGACGGAGAGGGAGAAGACAGCCCTCGACTCAGGGCTCAATCCCGGAACCCCAAGATCGTGACCTGAGCCGAAGGCAGATGCTTAAGTGACTGAGCCATCCAGATGCCCCCTATTTCAGAACATCAGAGAGACATTTCAAAATGTTAGATAAAGCAAATGTTGGGTCTCACAGAGTGAAAACCAGGGATATAGGCCAAAGTCAGCCCATTGGTCTTTGCCTTCAGAGTAATAGGGAGCCACTGATGGGTATAAGCAGGGGAAGGACATAGGAGAAATGTGTTTTAGGACACTACTCTGTTTGCTGTTGATTGAATAGGGGCAGAGGGGCTGTCCCCATCAGTTCACATTGTCTCAGTTTGGTCAGGAAGCAAAGTCTGAACAAATCACTTAAGAAACCCTGATGGCAGACACTATGTTGTGCCTTCAGAAAGAGCTTAATAAAATTGCATTTAAATAAAATATTTTTAAAAAGAAAAATAAATAAAAATCAGTTCATCGCGAAAAAAAGAGCTTAATAAATGATTTTCTTTTTAAAAAGATTTAATTTATTTGAGAGAGACAGAGAGAGAGGATGAGCAGAGAGAGGGAAAAGCAGACTCCCTGCTGGGCAGGGAGCCTGATGTGGGGCTCGGTCCCAGGATCCCAAGGTCATGACCTGAGCCAAAGGCAGATGCTCAAACGACTGAGCCACCTGGGCACCCCTTAATAAATGCTTATTGAGTGAATGTATTTTTTCTGTGGATGGGCTCATGGTTGGGAGGCAACAAAGGGGGAAATTCATGAATGTCATGGGAAAGGTTTTCTTGCCATATGATTTCCCAGGTTTCTGTCATTTCCTTTTGAAGTCATGATTTAGATAATGAATTGTTCAATCTCTGTCCTCAGTGGTTACCTGTGAGCCCTGGGAGGCCAGGGCCAGGGCTGTCTTGGGCAATGTGGCCTCAACATTGTGCAGTGCAGGGCTGGGCATTGAGCAGAGCAGGGGATATTAACCAGAAGAATGAATGGGGGCTCCTGGCTGGCTTAGGTGGTGGAGCACGCGACTCTTGATCTCAGGGTTGTGAGTTTGAGCCCCATGTTGAGTGTAGAGATTACTTACAAAAAAAAAAAAAAAAGATAAATCGATGGATGAAGGTCTCAGGACCATGTTCTGTTTTCTTGCTCTAAATGTCCACAGACCAATGATAAGTTTTCACATGGTGACTCTTGTATCTTGAGTGCTCACAACGGCGGTCACCATTCAGCTCTAATGTCTCCTCCTCCAGGAAGGCCTCCTGACCCCCTTGACCCTGAATCCCTGGGTCAACTTCTCTAGGTGTCCCAGCTCTGCCCACTCTGAGTTACCACTGACTGGGAATGGGTCTATCTCTCCCTCTGGACTGTGTGCCCCTGAAGGCAGGGCTGAGGCTGTCCCCAACAAGGCCATGTATGCATTTCAAGTCACTTAACCCTCATCATTTTCTTCAGCTAAGTGCTATTAGTAGTCATGATTTGCAGAGGTGGCAACTGATGCTCAGAGAGGTTAGGTGACTTGTCCATGGTCACACAGCTGGCAGGCAGCAGAGCCGGGATTCCAACCTGGGTCTGCCTGAGTCCAAAGTCTTTCCCTTAAACTACTGCCCTATACGGCCTCAATAAATACTTGACAACACAATGAATGAATAAATGAATGCATCCAAGAGTTCCATAGGATCTTCCAGACCACCTGGTCTAGCTTGCCCCACTTTCTTATTTTGCAGATGTAGAAACACCTCTGGATGAGAAGGATTCAAGATTCAGTTCTTTAAGTCATGGTTCCTGGTGAAGGTCCCTGGATTCATGTGCACACCAAGCACTTTCTGGAAACCTGTAAATAAAAGTACACCCCTGGTTATCTAGTAGGCTGTGAAGTTTTCTGCTGGTTCACCTCCCTGAAGAAGTGAATCAGACCTCTGTGTTCTAGAGTGTTGGCATCCTTGGGTCAGACAGTGGGGTCACTTGAGCATGAAACACCTCAGGTTAGTTGGTGGACAGCATCACAGGTAAATGCTCAATAACCAGCCCTGGGTTCTAGCCTGGCTCTACCACCTGCTTGCCAAGTGGGCTGATTACTTAACCTCTCCTAGCCTCAGTTTCTCATCTGTCAAGGGGGAATGATGCCAGGACATGCCCCAGAGAACAGACTCCAGTTGTGGTTGTAAATAGCACAGAACCTGGCTCGTTGGATGTGTTTATTAAATGGTAGCTATGGGACACCTGGGTGGCTCGGCGGTTGAGCATCTGTCTTTGGCTCAGGTCGTGATCCTAGGGTCCTGTGATGGAGTCCCACACCGGGCTCCCTGCATGGAGCCTGCCTCTCCCTTTGCTGTGTCTCTGCCTCTCTGTGTCTCTCATGAATAAATAAATAAATCTTAAAAAAAATGTTAACCAGGATAATTAAGACACAGTTAAGGCAATATTTTTTTTAAAGATTTATTTATTTTTTAGAGGTGGGGGTAGGGGCAGAGGGAGAGTGAGTCTGAAGCAGACTCCACGCTGAGCAGGGAGCCTGACACAAGGCTCGATCTCATGACCCTGAGATTGTGACCTGAGCCGAAACCAAAAGTCAATGCTTAACCAACTGAGCCCAGGCGCTCCGATTAAGGTAGTAATTTTAAGGGCAATGCTTAACCAACTGAGCACTTCCTGGAGGTCAGCACCATGTTCTGTGTCACCCCTGTAAGGTAGGGTGTATGAAGAGCCCCATTTTACAGATGAGCAACGGGAGGCTCAGAGGGGCCAAGGGGCTTGTCCAAGGTTATATGGACAGTGAGTGAAGCCGAAGTGTCCTGGAGCCGAACCCAGGACATCCTCCGACTCCTGTGAAAGTCTGCAAATTGGTTAGCAGAAAGCAGGGGAGTGGGGACGGACATGCCAGGTGTAGGGATTGTAGGATCAGGTGGGAAACTGGCAAAGACAGGGGTAGCTGAGCCACACAGATTTTCCCACTGGGAGAACACGTGAGACCATCGATGGGACCTTTTTGAAGGCAGAAGAGACCAGAATCGACCATATGGAAGAAGAGGGCTCCTAGAAAGAGGAACCAGGGTGAGTACAGGGGTCTCCGCACGAAGCGCTTTCCATGAAGTCACAGCTGGGAACCAACGCTCAGCAGATGTGAGTCCTTGGGTGTGGACAGGGATGCGGGGACCCACTGCCAACCCCTGAAGCTGTGGCATCCCCTGCATGTGTGAGGTGGCTACGGGGAGGTAGAGGTTTGGAGGTTCTGCGACTCCCCTTAATCATGGCACCTGCTGTTTGGAGACTCTCAGATTCTATTGCTTGCAAGTCTGTTTTTTTTTTTTTTTCTTTATTATTTCTTCTGTGCCCCCTCACCCCCAACCCTGTTCCCCAGTGGTTTTTTCCTAGGGCTCTGTTATGAGGGCCATGGCTACCCTTCCTCCCCCTCCTGGGGGTGTTTTACTGGAACAGTAACTGAAGCACATCCCTCCCCAGACCAGCCTTCTTCCATGGAGCCGCTGGGGCTGAGGGCAAGTGGGAGATGATACTGATGAGAAATTCATCAGCCATGCTGTTTACTCCATGGCCACCTCCACCCCCACCATGGCAGCCCCACTCTCCAGACTCCAGGCTGCCCTGTTTACTCGTGAGTTTCCCTCTCAGCCTGGTGCCTGGAAGTCCAGAGAGAGGGGCTGGGCGGGGCGGGGGGGGGGGGGAGTCAGGAGGAGGGGGACCCCGAGAAAGTGGGGGAGATGGGGAGAGGGGGCAGGGATTCCCAGAGGGACCAAGAGGTGCCCTTGTGCAGACACCAAGATGGGGAGGCGGGGTGACTCAGTGGGTTCAAAGCATCTGACCTCAGATCAGGTCATGATCTTAGGGTCCTGGCATCGAGTCCCCGCTGAGCCCCTGCATGGAGCGCCCCCCCCTCCCCACCGTGGCTCCTGCTCTGCTCAGCATCAGCAGGGGAAGCTGCTTGCCCTCTCCCCCTGCTCCTGCTCTTTCTCTCTCTCTCTCTCAAATAAATCTTTTTTTTTTAAAAGAAAGAAAGATGGGGAGGTGAAAGAGATTCCCCCAGGACCAAGGAAGTCAAGGTCATTGTCTTCACAATCTCTATTTATTTAAATATTTCTTTTATTTTATTAAAGATTTTTTTATTTATTCATGAGAGACAGAGAGAGAGGGAGAGAGACAGAGAGGCAGAGACACTGGTAGAGGGAGAAGCAGGCTCCACCCAGGGAGCCCGCGTGAGACTCGATCCCAGGTCTCCAGGATCACGCCCTGGGCCAAAGGCAGGCACCAAACCTCTAAACCACCAGGGCTGCCCTTAATTTATTTTTTATTTATTCGTGAGAGACACGGAGAGAGAGGCAGGCCCCCTGCAGGGAGCCTGATGAGGGACTGGATCCTGGAACCCCGGGATCACGCCCCAAGCCAAAAGCAGATGAGGCCCAACCACTCAGCCACTCAGGCACCCCACGATCTCTATTTATTAAGTACTGGCCTGTGGCATCTCAGGGAAGCCTCCTCACAACTCTGGCAAGTAGTCTTCTAATATCCCCATTTTACAGAGCAGGAAACAGGCACAGAGAGGCAACATCTCTCACCGATGTCCAGTCAGCCTGGATTCAAATGCAGGTCTGCAGAGAGAGGAGGGGGACGCCCTCACACTCAGAGTGATTGCAGGAGAGAGGCTCCAGCAGAGAACGATGGAAACAAGAGACAGAAAATGAGAATAATAAGATACGCAGTCGGGTGGTTGGGAGTGTGGCCGCTGCAAATGGAGGGCCTTGGGGAAATCTTGGCACTGCCACTTGGCAGCTGTGTGGTTTTGAGCAAGTAATGTCCCCTCTCTGGACTTCTGTTTCCTCCGTTTGACCAAAAGGGAGATCATTGCAGACCTGCTGTTATGGGGCTGTTTTGAGGACGACAGCTGACGACACAGCTAAAGTCATTAGCATAGGTACATACATAGCGAGCTTTAGCCATTATGTTTAATTTTATTCCCTCACTAAAGATTCACTGCCGAGTGCTATGCAGAGGCACAGCGATGGGAGACTATTTGCTCATTCATTCCACAAATATTTGCTGATTACTTAATGTGTGTCTTGCACTGCTGTAAGTGCTACAGATACAGCGATGAGCAAAACACACCAAAGCGCCTGCCTTCATAGAGCTGGAATTTTATATTATAACAAATAAGGCAGACAAATGATAATATATTGTGTAAGGCTATGTACTATAGAGAAAAAAGATAACGGGGATAGGAAGACAGACAGTGGTCAGGGAAGGTCTCTTGGAAGAGGTAAGAGAGGGAGTCTTAGGACAAATTGGTGGCTCAGGGCATGATCCTGGGATCCAGGATCGAGTCCCACATTGGGCTCCCTGCGGAGGCCTGTTTTTCCCTCTGCCTGTGTCTCTGTGGCTCTCATGAGTAAATAAATAAATCTTAAAAAAATAAGAGAGAGAGAGAGAGAGTGTGTCTTACAGGTATATGGGGAGAGAAGAGAGTCTCAGGCAGAGGGAACAGCCAGTGCAAAGGCCCTGAGGTCAGAGCATGACTGAGGTATTCAAAGAACATTGTGGTTTGGGTAGATTGAGAAGGAGAGCAGGAGTAGGTGGTAAGAGATAATGCAAGGGGGGTCCCTGGGTGGCTCAGCAGTTTAGCGCCTGCCTTTGGCCCAGAGCGTGATCCTGGAGTCCCGGGAACGAGTCCCACGTCAGGCTCCCAACATGGAGCCTGCTTCTCCCTCTGCCTCTCTCTCTCTCTCTCTCTTTCTGTGTGTGTGTGTGTGTCTCTCATGAATAAATAAGTAAAATCTTTTAAAAAAAAAAAAAAAGAGAGAGCTAATGCAGGGCCCTGTGGGCTACTGTAAGAAATCTGGCTTGTGCTCTGAGTGAGGTGGGAGCCATGGACAGTGGGGTTTTCTGAGCAGAGAAGGGACATGATTAGATTCAAGATCTAATGGGTCCCTCTGACTGCTGGGTGGAGGAAAAGACTATGGGAGTTGAGAGTAGATGCCAGGAGCCCGGTTCAGTCTGGGGGAGAAGTGATGGAGGCTTGGGCAGGTGTGGGCAGGGAAGAAGTAGAAGGAAGCGGTTGGATGTTGACTATTGCATAGCAACAGAATAAGATTTCTAAAATGCAAATCAAGTTCTGTCGCTCCTGCTTAAAACTTTCTCTCATTCTCTGTGAACCTCAGAATTCAGTCCCAAAATTTTGCCATGGCCCGCAGGTCCCTAAATGCCATATCCACAATCCCCTCTGGCACCCACGGCCTCTACTGTGATCTCTCAAACCTCATTTCCAATCTCTCTCTTTTCATCCAGGCCTTCTTTCTGACCCTCAGATGTGCCATGGGGCTTTTGCACTTTCTGTTTTCCCTTCCCTGAACTTCTCTTCTTCCCCACTCACCTTTGTGGTTGTTTTTTTTTTTGTTTTTTTGTTTTTTTGTTTTTTTTGTTTTTTTTTTTTTTGAGACCAGCTCTTTAGCTCTATCCAAATCTTGGCCCAAACCCAAATGAGTCTTCAATGGCCATAGTCTCAACAGAGCTCACCCTCTCACCACCCCCGTCCCCTGTCTTGCCCTCATTTCCTTACTCTGTCATTACTCTGTTTATCAGCTAGTTTAACATCAGCTGGTTTACTAGAGTGTGAGTCTCACACGGCAGTGTCTGGCTAATATCCTCTACAGTATTCCCAGGCTTGGTATACCATGGACAGTATAGATGCATGAATGAACGTAATGGGTCTTCACAATTCCCCACAGCCCGTGCCTTGGGTGAGTCAACACAGAGCCATCATGAGCTCTGGAGTCACAGGTTCAAATCCAGCTCTTCTACTTCCTGCAATCGCTGTTACAAATTCTTCAATCTGGCTATATCTTGAACAGGAGAAAAGTAAGGTACCCACCTCTTAAGGATGTTGTGAGGCGTTAACACATGCTAATCAATGTGTGCTTTGAACAGTGTTTGACACACAGTAGCTGTTTCAACAAATATTAGCAATTACTTTGATCTTTACACTCATCAGAGAGCACAGAGTAGGTAAATGTTGAATGAATGTATGAATGCCAAGCTAAGGAATTTGAACTATGCATTAAGAAGGCCCCTGGGGAGCCTAGGAAGGTCTGTAAGCAGGAGAAGGTCATGGTCATATCTGAGCTTTAGAAAACACTCAAGGCTTTCTCTCCATTTTGGGCCATTGCATATACTATTCCCTCTGCTTGAAACATTCCTGTCCACTAATTTCTACTGCTCCTTCAAATCTCAGCTTGGGGGCACCTGGGTGGCTCAGTGGTTGAGCATCTGCCTTTGGCTAGGGATGTGATCTCGGGGTCCTGGAATTGAGTCCCCCATTGGGCTCCCTGCTGGGAGCCTGCTTCTCCCTCTGCCTATGTCTCTGCTTCTCTGTGTGTATCTCATGAATAAATAAGGAAAATCTTTAAAAAAAATCTCAACTTGGATGCTCCCTCTTCCAGAAAGCCCTCTGAGACCACAAGGCTGGATCAGGGGCCCCCTTGGGGCTCCTGCAGCCCCCTGTGTTCACTTCATTCCAGCCCTACTTACTCGAGGTTGTTACTGTCTGGGGGACCAGTCTGTCTCCCCCACAGGACTGGAAGCCGCATGAGTGCAAGACCAAGAGTGTCTTGATAACAGCTGTGCCCCTAGCACTGCCCTACATGGAGCTGGACGATCAGGGCAATTTGTGGGGATTAAATGAATGAGAACAAAACTATGACAGAATTGGGGAGGGTTGAGGTAGGAACCTACCCCAGCCAAGGGCTCTTTTTCCAATACATCACTGACTCTCTTACTCCAAGAAATAGTTTCTCAGTTTTTCTCCAGCCTCATCTTGAGCCACTTTTTCACTGCTACCACCCAGAACTTCTAGACAGAGCAAAAACTGAGTAGATCAAGATGGACATGGAGGGAACTGGAGGAAAGGTGAATGGGAACTCTGGTGGTGATTGTGATGGAGCTTTTCAACATTCTGGTAATTTGGTACAGCTTTAGAGTTTAAAGTACCAAAAATCCAATATTTTTGTTAGAGTCATAACATATTTTTTTAAAGACATACTTATTTTTGTTAAAGATTTTATTTATTTATTTGAGAGAGAGAGAGAGACAGAGAGAGCAACAGAGAACACAAGCTCAGTGGGAAGCCCAAGTTAGGACTCGACCCCAGGACCATGGGATTACGCCCTGGGCTGAAGGCAGACGCTCAATCCCTGAGCCACCCAGGCATCCCGAAAAATAGTAACTTTAGAATATTGTGACTTGGTAGACATCATCTTACCCAGGTGATCAAAGTTAACATGTCCCCTGAAGTCACATTGATATCATGTATATAATATGATAGATAAGTATGGCATCATCCCTTTGTGATCTTTTCCCCCCAAATCTAGAACTACAGTCATTATGAGAAAACATCAGACAAGCCCAAATTGATGGTGGCTATTCAACAAAATACCTGATTCAACGAAGTACTCTTCAAGAATGTCAAAGTCACGAAAAATAAGCAAAGACCTAGAAACTGTGCCAGATTGAGGAGTCAAAGGAGAGATAAAGATGACATACAGTGTGATATCTTGGGTTGGACTGTGCAAGAGAGGGATGCCTGGGTGGCTCAGTGGTTGGGCATCTGCCTTCAGCTCAGGGCGTGATCCTGGAGTCCTGGGATCGAGTCCCACATCGGGCTCCCTACATGGAGCCTGCTTCTCCCTTTGCTTATGTCTCTGCCTCTCTCTTTCTGTGTCTCTCATGAATTAACAAATAAAATCTTTTAAAAAAAGATTATGGATAGTGCAAGAGAAAAAAGACATTGTTGTCAAAACTGGTGAAATCTGAATAAATTTTAGTTTTATCACTTGTATTGTGCCAATGTTAATTTCTGAGTTTTGATAAACATAGGTGGTTGTGTAAAATTAGGGGAAATTGGGTAAGTATACATGGGAGCTCTCTGCTTTGTCTTTTCAACTTTTCTGTAAATCTAATATTATTTCGGGGCACCTGAGCAACTCAGTTAAGTATCTGACTCTTAATCTTAGCTCAGGTCTTGATCTCAGGGTTGTGAGTTCAAGCCCCGTGTTGGGCTCCACGCTGGGTGTAGAGCCTACTTTAAAATAATTATTTCAGGGATCCCTGGGTGGCGCAGCGGTTTGGCGCCTGCCTTTGGCCCAGGGCGCGATCCTGGAGACCCGGGATCGAATCCCACGTCGGGCTCCCGGTGCATGGAGCCTGCTTCTCCCTCTGCCTATGTCTCTGCCTCTCTCTCTCTCTCTCTCTCTCTCTGTGACTATCATAAATAAATAAAAATTAAAAAAAATAAAATAATTATTTCAGGGCAGTCCCGTGGCTCAGTGGTTTAGCGCTGCCTACAGCCTAGGGCGTGATCCTGGAGACCCAGGATCGAGTCCCACATTGGGCTCCCTGCATGGAGCCTGCTTCTCCCTCTGCCTGTGTCTCTGCCTCTCTCTCTCTCTCTCTCTCTCCCTGTGTCTCTCATGAATAAATAAATAAATAAATAAAATCTTTAATAAAATAAAATAATTATTTCAAAAGAAGAGGTCTGGGGTTGCCTGGGTGGTTCAGTCAGTTAAATGATCTCAGGGTTCTGCTTCTCCCTTTCCCTCTGTGCTTTCTCAAATAAATAAATAAAATCTTTTAAAAAAGAAAAGAAAGTTTTGTGAAAGAAAATCTCATTTATATATTGAGTCATATCCAGTGAGCTATTGCATATAAAATTTCCAGTGTGACAGTCTTTGTCTTTTACCTATTCATCGACTTACATTTAATATAATCACTAAGATATTGGGATTAAATCTACCATTTTTTTATTTAAAGGTTTTTAAAAATTTATTTATGATAGACAGAGAGAGAGAGAGAGAGAGAGAGAGGCAGAGGGATAAGCAGGTTCCATGCAGGGAGCCCGACATGGGACTTGATCCCAGTCTGCAGGATCATGTCCTGGGTCAAAGGCAGGCGCTAAACCGCTGAGCCACCCAGGGATCCCCTACCATTTTATTTTGTACTTTTTATTTGTCTGTTTCTCTCCTCTTTTTGTTTGTTTGTTTGTTTGTTTGTTTGACAGGGTATTTTTTTCTTAATCATTAAATTCCCATCCTGCACCCCCAACACAAGTTGGAGTTTATGTGTTTCTGTTCTTTCAGTGGTTATCCTAGAAATTACAAATGCATAATTAACATATTGAATTCTGTATTTAAACTTTCATCCACTTCTGGATAATATAAGGCCTTTAGAACACTTTAACTCCACTTAATTTGCTCCCAATATATGAGTTACTTCTGTCTGCAATTTTAAGTCTATCCTCTTCTATTTTATTTATTATTTTTTAAAGATTTTATTTATTTATTCATGAGAGACACGCAGAGAGAGAGAGAGAGAGAGAGAGAGAGAGAGGCAGAGACACAGGAAGAGGGAGAAGCAGGCTCCCTGCAGGGAGCCTGATGCGGGACTGGATCCCGGATCATGCCCAGGGCCAAAGGCAGGCACTAAACCACTGAGCCACCTGGGGATCCCCCTCTTCTGTTTTATTTTAACCCCACTAGACATTAACATTACTATTTTTTAAAAAGATTTTATTTATTTATTCATGAGAGACAGAAAGAGTGGCATAGACACAGGCAGAGGGAGAAGCAGGCTCCCTTTAGGGAGCCAGATATGGGACTTGATCCCAGGACCCTGGGATCACGACCTGAGCTGAAGGCAGATGCTCAACCACTGAGCCACCCAGGTGCCCCCCCAGGGTTTTTTTGTTTTATTTATTTAAGTACTCTCTATACCCAACAGGGGGCTCAAACTCACCACGCCAAGATCCAGAGTTGCATAGTTTTCTGACTGAGCCAGACAGGTGCCCCAAAGTCACCTCCAGTTTAACAATCTACTTTCGCTGAAAGTAATCTATTTCCTTCCCTGGCTGCTTTTTAACAGGTTTATTATGAGTTCTCAATGTGTGTATTCCTCTTTGTCTTGTTTTGGATTTGCTGGCTTCTTCAAGTTGTAATCTGATGTCTTTTATAGGTTCTGGAAAATTTTCAACCATTCTGCAGGTATTACTTCTGCCCTATTCTGTCTCTCCTTTCCTTCTAGGCCTGGCATTAAGTATATGTGTTAGACCTCTTCCCTACATTTTTTTTTCCTCTTCCCTACATTATCTATCTATTAGCCTCTCTCTCCCTCGGTGTTTTCCATTTCTCCCTTTCCTGATGCTATGTCTTGGATGACTTCTTCTGCCTTTTCATCTTTTGTGTCCATTCTGCTGTTAAACACACCTGTTGAGTTTTAAATTTCAGTGCTTGTCTTTTTTCTTTTTATCTCTTTTTAAAAAAATATTTTATTTATTTATTTATTTATTTATTTGAGAGAGAGAGAGATAGAGACAGAGGGAGAAGCAGGCTCCATGCAGGGTGCCCTATGCGGGACTCGATCCTGGGACTCCAGGATCACACCCTGGGCTGAAGGTAGGTGCCAAACTGCTGAGCCACCCAGGGATCCCCCAATCTTCTTCTTCTTCTTCTTTTTTTTAAGATTTTGTTTATTTATTTATGAGACACACACAGAGAGAAAGAGAGAGAGAGAGAGACAGAGACAGAGACAGAGACAGGCAGAGGGAGAAACAGGCTCCACGCAGGGAGCCCAACATGGGACTCGATCCGGGGACTCCAGGATCACACCCTGGGTGGGAGGCAGCTCTAAACCACTGAGCCACCCAGGATCCCTTGTCTTTTTTTCATTTCTAGTTGTCTGGTTATCTTTAGAAAAAACCATCACTTTTTTATAGTTTCCTAATTCTCAGTAGATGTTGTCTCAGCAGATGGCCCCCAGCAGGTGGGGGCCTGTCCTTATTTCAACATGGTAAGTGTAACTTTTAAAATCAGCGTCGAGGGGGATCCCTGGGTGGCTCAGCGGTTTAGCGCCTGCCTTTGGCCCAGGGTGCGATCCTGGAGTCCCGGGATCGAATCCCACGTTGGGGTCCCGGCATGGAGCCTGCTTCTCCCTCTGCCTGTGTTTCTGCCTCTCTCTCTCTATGTCTATCATAAATAAATAAATCTTTAAAATCAGCGTCTAATCTTTCTAGCACCTGAAGTCTGGCCACACCTGCTCTGTTCTCTTGGCTCTTGCTGGTGTTGTAGTATTTCCTTGTGACGTGATTATTTCTGACTGATGATCACTGAGGTTTACATTCAATTGTGGGATTTCCCCTAGTCCTGATAGGGATGTGATACCGCCAGAGGCTGTGTTTGCTTTGGCCGTGCTCTGGGACAACCCTTCCAATCAGAGCCACCTCCGATCCAGTTCTGCCTTAATGTTCTTTGACTCACCCAGTTATCTATCCCAGGGGTGTCCATCTGTTCTTGAGTCATTCTGAGGTCACAACTTCTCAGGGACTTTTGAAAATTTCCTTCACCTGCTTTGCTCAGTATCAGGGCTGTTGCTCCTGGAGTTGGGGCAAGGAGGCAGGTTCAGATCTGGCTTGCCCTAACTTGGAAAGACACTTTGGGGTCCCATTTTAATATGGAAGGGTTTTTCATTCTACTTCCTGTCTTGGCCAGGCCCTGGGCCTTGACTTTGGCGGCCACAATGTGAAACCCATCTGTGTACGCCCAGAAAACACTCTGAGGATACAGCACCTTTGTATCTCTGTTTATACGGTAAACTCTGCAGGTTTTTATCCTGTGTTTGCATCTCATAAATGATTTTTTAAAAATTAAACTTTTAAAAAATTTTTATTTATTTATTCATGAGACACACAGAGAAGGAAAGGTAGAGACACAGGCAGAGGGAGAAGCAGGCTCCATGCAGGAAGCTGGATGCGGGACTCAATCCCAGGACTCCGGGATTAGGCCCTGAGCCAAAGGCAGACGCTCAACCTCTGAGCCACCAGGCGTCTGTAAAATTAAACTTTTTGTTTAAGATTTTATTGGGCAGCCTGGGTGGCCTAGTGGTTTAGCACTGCCTTCGGCCCAGGGCGTGATCCTGGAGACCTGGGATCGAGTCCCATGTCAGGCTCCCTGCATGGAGCCTGCTTCTCCCTCTGCCTGTGTTTCTGCCTTTCTCTCTCTCTCTGTGTCTTTCATGAATGAATAAAATCTTTTATTTATTTTTATTTTATTTTTTATTTTTGAATAAATAAAATCTTAAAGAAAATAAAAAATATTTATTTGAGAGAGGGAGGGAGAGGGAGTACAAGCAAGGGGAGGGGCAGAGGGAGAGGGAGAAGCAGACACCCCGCTGAGCAGGGAGCTGGATGCAGGGCTCAATCCCAGGACCCTGGGATAATGACCTGAGTCGAAGGCAGACACTTAACCAACTGAGCCACCCAGGCTGCCCCTGCAAATTAAACTTTTTATTTTGAGATAAACTGTCGAGTCACATCCAGTCATAAGAAATAATAGAGAGCCTGTGTACTCTTTTTTTTTTTAATATTTTATTTATTTATTTGTGAGAGACACAGAGAGACAGCGGTAGAGACATGGGCAGAGGAAGAAGCAGGCTCCCTGTAAGGGACCCAATGCAGGACTCGATCCTGGACTTGGAGATCATGCCCTGAGCTGAAGGCAGGCGCTCAACCACTGAGCCACCCAGGTGTCCCAATCCTGTGTACTCTTAAATCAGTTTGCCTAAATGATAATACAAAACAATAATATAATACCACAACCAGGATGCAGACATTGATACAATCCCCTGATCTTGTCCAAATTTTGCATTTACTTGAACCCATCTATGTGTGTGTATGTTTAGTTCTATGCAATTTTATAACGTGTAGGTTTTGCATATCTACCACCATAATCAAGATACAGACATTTCCATTCCCCAAGGATCACCTGGCTGCTCCTTTTATAAACACACTCACCTCTCTCCTGCCTCCTACCCTCTTCTTAATCCCTGGCAACATATTTTATTTTTATTTTTTTCCTGGCAACATATTTTAGTCTCCATTTCTGTGATTTTTGTTGTTTCAAGAATGTTACAGAAATAGAATAATATGGTACGTAACCTTTTGGGACTGGCTTTTTTTCACATAGCACAATTCTCTGGAAATTCATCCAAGCTGTTGTATGTGCCAATAGCTCATTACATTTTATGGCTGAGTCGTGGTCCATGGCATGGATGTACCTCAGTGAGTTTAACCATTTACCTGTCGAAAGGGGGGGGGGCACCATCCTCCCTTCTGATTACAAATGGGATCTGACATATTGGTCTGTACCTGCACTTCCCCCCCACTGTGGGTAGCTTCCATAAGCTCCTCTCAGGTCACTTCTGCCCTTCTCTTCTGTCTCTGATGCTTCAATGGGATCCAGCTTCCCATTGGATTCAGCCAAGGTCTGCCTCCCCCTCCCCCATTCCCTCTCCTCACAGTTCCTAGCCTGGAAGTTAACTGCCCTAGGGTACCTCACCATCCTTAGGGGTTTAGCTACACATTTGTAAAGGACAACTTTGACCCAAATGGAATGTGCCCTGTTTCCTTTTAGGACAATAGTCTAGCCTTCCCTGGGGGTTCCTGAGCTTTCTTGGTGATGGAGTGAGAGTCTCCTGAACTTATGCTGGGATCTTCACAAATCCTAAAGGCCCTGCCTCCTCCCACTCCCACTGCCTCATCTCAGAGAACCCTTCCCTTTCCAGATTCCAGCACCCCGCTCCTTCACCAAAATACATACAAACACACAACCCTATGATGCAAGGACCCCCATCCTTCAGAGAGACTCTTTGGACACTCCATTTTAAGGACCCTTGGTGCATTGTATGTCAATTATTTATTTTAATTTATTTTTTATTCTTACCAAATGCTTTGAACTCTTGTATCCTTTCTTTTGGTGTTTTACTCCCAGGATTCTAGATAATGTGTTTAAATTGCTACCCCTTATTTTTCTATTTCACGTTATCCATTGACTTCCACTGGTTTGGAAGGTGATAGGGTTTCATACACACACACCCCCTCCCCCTAGGACACTTACTCTCTCCTTCCTCACTGAAGAATTGCTTCCGGATTTATTATTAGATCAGTATTCATGCCTACCCTATTATGATTACATAAAATCCTGTCCCCAGCTGAGCCTTATAGTATGCTATGACTACATTTTTCTTGGATAACTTTCTGTTTTCATGAGATTGAACAGTTGCTGTCTGTAGTCGTTGGCCTAATTTCCCACCACGAAAAATTCTTCACGGTAAGAGTAAAAGCTCCTTGGGGTGCCTGGCTGCTCGTAGGAGGAGCATGTGATTTTGATTTCAGGGTCATGAGGTCGAGCCCCACATTGGATGGAGAGATTACTAAAGAAGAAAAGACACTTAAAAAAAACTCCTCTTGGGGTGCCTGGGTGGCTCAGTGGTTGAGCGTCTGCCTTTGGCTTGGGTCATGATCCTAGGGTCCTGGGATAGAGTCCCTCATTAGGCTCTCTGCAGGGAGTCTGCTTCTCCTTCTGCCTGTGTCTCTTTCTCTCTGTGTCTCTCGGGAATAAATAAATAAAATCTTAAAAACAAAAACAAAACAACTCCTCTTAAAAGTCTAAACATGCTGGGGGACATAGCAGTTTTATGAAGTGGTATTAGAAATTATTCTAAAAAAATTTTAGGTGTGATCATTGTATCTTCATGATGTTTTAAAAAGCTCTTTTTATAAAAAAATAATTTATTTATTTGAGGGAGAGAGTGAGAGCACACATGGTGGGGAGTGGCAGAAGGAGAAAGAGAATCCTGAAGCAGACTCCCTGCTGAGCACAGAGCCCTTCTGGGGGGACTCCATCCCACCACCCCGAGATCACAACCTGAGCTGAAACCAAGAGTCAGATGCTCAACCGACTGAGCCACCCAGACAGCCCCCGAAAAGCCCTTATTTTAAAAATACTCCCTGGATGGAGTATACGGATGAAATGATAGAATGGCTGAAATATGTTTGAAGTAACAGTGGGGGATACATGTAGCTCCCCAGAGTCCACTGACTTGCTCTCAGCAAGACTGCTTTGCACCTTAATTCCTGGATTTTAGTTCTTGGCACTATTTCTCCAAGGCTAGGAGTGGAGTAAGGTGATGGTTATCCCAGAGTCATCAGGAGGAGCTTGGGGAGCTTGTTAAAAATGCAGCCTCTACTCCGACACCACAGAATCAGAGGTTTCTAAGGATAGATCCTCAAGTAGCTGCATTTTATTTTTTCAGATTTTATTTATTTGAGAGAGAGACAGAGAGAGTGCAAGCAGGGGGAGGGGCAGAAGGAAAGGGACAAGGAGACTCTCTGCTGAGCAGAAAGCGCAATACTCGGCTTGATCCCAGGACCCTGAGATCATGACCTGACCCAAAGTCAGACACTTAACCCAGAGCCACCTGGAGAACCCCGATAGCTGCATTTTATTTATTTATTTATTTATTTATTTATTTATTTATTTATTTATTTTGATAGCTGCATTTTAGACCAGCACTCTGGGTGATTCTAATGCACACCAGTGTTTGAAAATTATCCTGAAGAACTTTTGATTACGGAAATTTCAAGCATACATTGTTATGGGCTGAATTGTGGTTCCTTTTCCACCCTATTCATATGGTATTTGGTAATGGGATCTTTGGGGAGGTAATTAGGGTTAAATGAGAACAGTAAGAGTGGGGCCCTAATCGGATGAGGTGTCCTTAGAGAGAAAGAGACACTGAGAACATACTCTCTTTCTTTCTGTCAATCATTCTGTCCCCATGAGCCCACAGGAAAGGCCACATAAGGACACCAGGAGAAGGAGAGAAGGTGGCTGTCTGCAAGCTAGGAAGAGAACTCTCACCAGAAACCAAAGCAGATGGAATCCTGATCTTGGACTTCCAGAACTATGAGAAAATAGATTTCCATTATTTAAGCCACCCAGTCTATGGTATTTTGTTACAGCAGCCTGAGCAGAGTAGTAATACGCACACAAAAGTGGAGAACATGGTTTAGTGAAGCTAAACCCTCCACTTGTTATTGACACATGGCCAGTCTCTCTCTCTTTCTCTATTTTAATAAGGTTTTAAAATAAGATTTTATTTCTTTATTTGACAGAGAGATTGAGAACACGAGCACAAGAAGGGGGCGTGGCAGGAAGAGGGAGAGGGAGAATCAGGTTTCCCGCAGAGCAGGAAGCCCGATGTGGGACTTGATCCCAGGACCCTAGGACCATGACCCGAGCCAAAAGGAGATGCTTAATTGACCGAGTCACCCAGGCGCCCCTGACACATAGCCATTCTCATTTGATCTCTGTTCTACCACGTGTCCTGCATATGCTAGATTATTTAAAGATTCATTTATTTATTTTAGATAGAGAGAGAGAGAGAGAGAGCACAGGTGGTGGGGAGGGAGAGAATCTCAAGCAGACTCCCCTCTGAGCAGAGCCTGAAGGGGGCTTCAATCTCACAATCCTGAGATCATGACCTGAGCCGAAGCCAAGAGTCAGATGCTTAACCAACTCAGCTACCCAGGTGCCCTTGCTAGATTATTATGACACATGACACTGGTACATATTTCAATGTGCATGCACCTCCTAACAGGAGGTACATTCTCCTAAACAGCCGTAGTACAGTGATCCAATTCAAGGAACTTAAAATATAAATAGACCACTATTATCAAATATAGATATTCAAATTTTCCTAACCATTTCAATAATGTGTTTTATACTGTTAGCTTCACTTTCCTAAATCCAGGATCCATGCTACATTTAGTGATAATGTCTGTTCAGTTTCCTTTCATCTAGAACACTCTCCTGCCTTTTTTTGTTCCCATGAGATTGATACTAAAAAAAAAAAAAAAAAAAAAAAAGACCAGGTGTTTGGTAGTGTCCCTCAATTTGGGTTTGTCTGATTTTTCCTCGTGAGTAGATGCATGCATTTCATACAATCATAGTGCAAAAGTGCTATCCTGGTCCTGTCCTTCTGTGTGGGGAGAGGTGTCACATGCCTTGGTTAAGGCGGTGTTCGGATCTCACCACTATATAGGTGCCTTCTCCCCTTTGGAATTACCAAGTAATGTCTGAAATGACACTTTGAGACTATGTGAAGATCCTGTTTAGGATACATTTTAACATTTTAAAAAGCTTTGGAGAGCAGGAGACAGAAATGCTCCTTGCTCTCAAGGAGTAAACATTTTACTTGGGGGTGGAGTGCAGGAGGAACACAACAGACCAGCAAATAAGCAAATAGTTAAGAGGTTCAGAGTGTGAGCCTCCTGAAGGCAACGACTTTTGTCTTGTTTACTGCTGTGTGTGTTGCCTAGAACAGCATCTGGCACCTACACTTTATAAAGACGTGTTGAAATCAATGAATGAATGGTGTTCCTGCTATAAAGACTCTAAATTAGGATATTCATTAGAGACTCTGGGGTGAGGTGAAGTTGAGTGGCTATTTTAGGTCAGCTGTTGAGTCGGAAAGAAGATGAAAAGCAAATGTAGAAGGTCCCTGAGGCAAGACAGAATTTGGTGTGTTGATGAGCAGAGAGAGAAGACCACCAGGAATGGGGAGGGAGGGGTGGGCAAGGAGAGCCAGCCAGGCTGAATCCAGGTCCCCTCAAGATCAGACTGATGAGTTGGCCAGTGGAGTGGGACTCTGCAGACCACAGCAGGTAGTGTGGATTTTACACGGGAAGCCTGGGGTCAGGGCAGGGGTTATAAGCAGAAAGTGATAGGATTAGGGATCCCTTGCTATAGAGAAAGATACCTCTTGGTGCCTTTCTGTGGACTTCTCTTACCATTTGGGGGGCCCACTGGGGGATCTAATCAAAAGGGGTAGGTAAACACATGCAGTTTTGTGTGCAGTTTCAGAGGGTTCACTGGGTGCTCAGGTTCAGACTGGTTTGGTCCATGCCACGCCCCTCAGACAGATAAACTGAGACTCACATCTCCTAATAACTAGCACCAACAGAGCCCTTAATCTGTATCAGGCTTTGTTTTAAGTGATTTATAAACAGCTCAGTGTTTGCCAACAACCCATAAAGGTCCTTCATGATCCCCATTATATAAATGGGAAAAAAGAGAACCAGAGACAGCCTTTTCCATGATCCGGTAGGTAGTCGATGACAAGGGAAGGGTGACAAGACTGAAGTATCTCTTCTTAACTATTAGGTGAGGACTCCCTCCAAGTTAACCCAATCTCAGGGGTCAAGGACACTCTGAAGTCCATGCTGGGTCTTTCCAAGGGTCTCATGCTCAGTGGCTAGAAACTTTGGTTATTTGACCCCATCTGTGCCAGGAAAGCCGGACAAAGCAAGGGCTGTCATTGTTGGGGTCAGGAGAGGACCCCAGGCTTGTAAGGTGGGGAGGCCGAGTGGCGGAGTCCCACCGCTGGCAAGGTGGACAGGGTGAGGGGATCATTCATTCAGTCGGAGTGTGCGTTGTGTGCATTTGTTGCTTGTTACCTTGTGTCTGCTCCTGGGGTCCGTGGGAGCATTTGAATCTTAGTAAATCAGAGCAGAGGCTCGGGAAGGAGGTTGCAGGACTTCAACTCCCGCTCACGGCTCACTAGCTGGACGACTTCAGGCAAGTTACTTAGCGTCTCTGTGACTCCTTTTCCTTGTCTGTAAAATGGAGATAATCAGTTTCTACCTCATAAGGCCTTGTGAGGGAGGACTGGAGGAGACGGTGCGCATCAGGTGCCACCCAGCCTGCGGCGGGGTCGGAGAGGGGGCTCCTCAAGGGCAGCCTATTGGATCTAGTGTGTCGTTCCGCAGTGTGTGCCGGGTGACATCCCATCAGCTTCACTGTGCGTCCGCTGGGTGCTACGTTTGCCATCCTGCGTATGCCTCAGCGCTTGGAGCAGCTACAGCGGTACTTTCCGGATCCTCTGCTAAAGCGCTGGTTACAAACTTCTGCGAACCCGGGTTCCGGAAACACTCCCTCTCCGCCGCCCCGCGATCCAGGACTAGGAAGTGATAACTTCCTTTCAGTCTCCCGGGGTGCGCGTCCCTTAGCCACGCCCAGCACGATGTCGTCACGCCTCAGCCCTCCAATCCCAGGCATGATGCTGCTAAGCCACGCCCACCTGTCAATTCCAGGCCTGGGCGAGCCCGAAGCCGCGCACAGCTCACCACGCCTCCCTCCCTCCCTCCCCGCTCTAGCCACGGCTTCTCCCTCCGCCCTGGCCTGGGACTGTCCCAGGCCACCCCAGTCTGACACCTGGCCCCGCCCCGCCCCTCAATGCCTGAGGCCTTGAGCAGTCACTAGATTGTGGCGGGTGTGGGTCCTGGAGACTTTATTTGCCCGCAAAAGGGTCTTGCCATGGGAGGTTGGCAAAGTACATCTTGCCCTAGGGACACATGAACCTTTGGGCCTTGGGGGGGGGGTTAGGCAGAAGCCCACTTAGAGACCTCTGCCCACCCCCCTTTATCCATAAATGGTCTGTATTTCAAAAAACATCTCCAGGGATCAGTCTTCCTGTGGGGAGAAGAGAGCCAAAGGCACCTGGGGTGATGTGGGGATACCCCTCACCAAAGGCCACTTGTTTTCTACCTTCATCCTCAAAGTTCCACCCAATCTCTGGAATCTATAGCAAGAGAGGAAAACGTTATGACTGTTTTGTTTTCGTTTTTTTAAAGAGGGGAGGTCAGAATTGGGTAGGCTCCCTCTTGCCTCTAAGATACAAAAATAAAAAAAAAAAAGAAAGAAAGAAAGAAAAAAAGAAAAGAAAAGAAAAAGAAGGGGAAAATGCTACTTCGTTTGCTAAAAGAAACACATGAGCTACATATAGCTGTCACCTTGGAAAGACCCAGAATGGGGGTCTTGCCTCACTGAGTGAAGAGAGGGGGAAGGAGGAAGGGTGACTCCAGGGAACGTGAGGAGGGGGCTTCTGGGTTCTGCCCCCAGCCACTCTGCCTGGCTTCCTCTATTTTCGGTTCTCTTCTTTCTCTGGATCTCTACTCACCCCCTCTTGATCTCTGTCCCCTTCTCTCTGGGTCTCTATCCCCCATCTCTCTAGCTCTCTAGATCCCCCTCTCTCCTTTTTGTGTCTCTGTCCTCTACCTAAGTCTCTTGTCCCTCTCTCTGACTGCTCCCCTCCCCTCTATGGTCTCTGTCCATTTCTCTCTGTCTCTGAGTTTCTCTGCCTTCTCTCTCTCTATTTTTTTTAAGATTTATTTTATTCATACATGAGAGACACACAGAGAGAGGCAGAAACACAGGCAGAGGGAGAAGCAGGCTCCATGCAGGGAGCCCGATGCGAAACTCCATCCCGGAACTCCAGGATCACCCCAGGGCTGAAGGCAGGCGCTAAACCACTGAGCCACCCAGGCGTCCCGTTTCTCTGCCTTCTCGATCTCTGCCGTCTATCTGGACTTTTGGCCATACCCCCTTCTCAGCCCTCCAACTCTGGGGCTGAAGACTGTCCATGGATATTTCTCCCCATCAATTCCAGGGCTGTTAATCTACACTTCTCCTCCCAGAGTCCCCTTTTGTATCACTGGTAAGGGCCAAATGACTAAGTGTTCGTGAATGGAAGATGAGCAGAAGTTAGGAAGGCTTCTCTACCTCCCCTATCCCCTTCCCTGGGCAGCACCCATTGGTGATGGTGGAGCCCATAAATGGACATCTGCTTTAGGTCTGCTTTGTACTGCTGTGTGAGCAGGAGCTAACCTACTATTGTCGTAAGCCACCGAGATGTCAAGGTTTCTTTGTTACAGCAGCTAAAGTTACCTTACCTAATACCATGCCCACCCTTCCTTCTCGTACAGAAAGCTGCCAAGACCCCAAGGCTAAAATTCCTGAATTTTCAACTCCCCATCTATTTCCAATGGCAGGACAATATCCTCTCCTATCAGGACCCTACCCACATCCTACCAAAAGCTGAGTCAACATTTAAAGGTAATCTTACCCCAGCCTTAGTCTCAGCTCTACCTTTGACCTAACCTGACTCTGACTTCAGGTAAATCCCTAGCTCTGTTTCTCTTATAAACCTAACTTTGACTTTGTCCTTAATGTCATCATGTCGTGGCCTAATTCTCTTTTTAATGACCTTGGCCTTGATGCAACCCTTAACCTTAAGTCTGATGATTATGACCCACTTATATCACAAGTCTAAATCTTAACCCTGGTCCCGAGCAGAAATTCACCCTGACCTTGATCCCAGCATCAGCCTCAATCCAGTCCTAGATCCAAACCCAGCCTCGATTTTAGCTATAATCATAGCCTTGATTTTGATTCTGGCTGTCTTAACTCTATACCCAATCTTTACCCAGGTTCTGTGTACCTAACTCTTACTCCAACCATGGCCATAACCCAAACACCAGGGCTAGTCGTCACCTTTACCTGAATCTTAATCCTGTCTTCAACCCCAAAATAAACTCTACCAATACTGATTGCTGCTGATCCTTAATCTTAGCCTTAGCCTGATTCTTAATTTCTAATCCTAATTGGAACCAATCTCCAGTTCTAAGAGTTACATATAATTTGGAGTCGCCCCTGGTTCTTCTTTCTCTTCACTCCCCACATCCAGCCTGCCAGTCAATGCAGGCAAGTGCTACCTTCATCTTCTATCAGTATCTAACCATTCCTCTCCACCTCCAGGGTCCCCAGGTCCGGCCACGATTGTCTTCTTCCCGGACTGCTACAGTCACCCTCTCCCTGGGCTCCCTGTTCATTCTACTCTCCTAGCCCCCAATCCAAAGGGATCTTGTTAAAACCTAAGTCAGCTTACATCTCTGTGCTCAGAACCCTCCAATGGCTTCCATCTCACTAGGCGTAAAAGTCAAAGTCCTACACTGGTGCCCAAGATCCTAAATAGCATGGCCCCCTTTGTCTCCTTTCTGACCTCATTTCCTCCCATCCTTTCCTTGCTCACTCTATTCCAGCCACTCTGGCCTCCTTGCTATTCCACACATATTCCAGGCCCTTTGCACTTGCTGTTTTCTCCACCTGGAATGCTCTTTCCCCAGATATCCACACACCCACTCCCACCTCTCCTTCAGGTCTTTACTCACATGTCACATTTCCAGTAAAATCTTTCCATTCAACTTATTGAAAATTGCAGTGCCTCTCTTCTGGAATCCTTTTTCCCTTCTCTACCTCATTTTTCTTCATCCTGCCATAGGGTATAAGCTCCTCAGGATAGGGAGCTCTTGTTACTCAATGTCTTTTGTTACTCAATGTCTAGAACAGTGCCTGGCACATAGTAGATGCTTAATGAATATTTTTTGAATGACCACGGGCTTCCTGAGAAGGAGGCAGCTCCATTTCCCTGTAGTTCTAAGACGATTGGGTAAGAGGAAGAATAGTGAAGAGGGGGTGGAGTGGCAGTGGCCACAGCTTCCAGGGGAGCCGCTGATTGTTCAGTTACACCTGGTCCACAGAGGAGCTGACTCTGTCCCCAAGACCCTGTGGCCACTTCAGCCCTGGCCAGGAACTCACTAAACTTGTGGTTCAGGTCCATCTGCCACGAGAGCAGCTGAGAAACGCGAAAGCCTGGGCTCTCTTCCTTGTTTGTCTGTGGAACTGGGGGCACCCATATATTCCCTTACAGCTCTGAGCCTCCAGTTCAGCTGAGAATAGGGTGAGGGCCAAGAGTGAGACTCCTCTCAACGCTGGAACTGGGGGGATGGGGTGAGGATGAGGGAAGAACACTGTGGGGCTCCGCACAGACAGTTGCGAAGAAAGAGGGCAGAGAAGGCCATAGAGACAGAGGGACTGAAATACAACTGGCCAGTGAAAAAGAGGCAAAAAAGAGAGACAAACAGGCCGAAGGTGAGAAACACACACAGAAACAGAGATGGACAGAGAAAAGGTGTGTGCAATAATGGGGAAAAAAAGATACCCCCAACATCTATTCTGCTTCGCGTCTGTTCCACTCTCCTACAGCTTTCCAGCGACTGCAGAGACTGGCAAGCCCAAAACTACACTTCCCAGAATGCCTTGTGGCAGAGTCCCGGAAGGAAGTTTAGGCTCCACCAATCAGATGCCTTCGCGGGAAGCTTGAATTTCTAACTAAAGTTAGCGGGGAGGGAGGCAGCTGCGAGGCCGCCGCCCTGCCTCCGTCTTCCTCAGAGCTGGTGCGACGTGGAACCAGCCTTTCCTGAAGATCGCGCAGGAGGAGCGGTAGCTCCCGGGCGGATATTTCTGGAGGGTGGATTTGGGAGTGCCTTGAAGGCACTTTAGACAGTGTTTCTTTAGACAGGTTCTGTTTCCCTCAGTAAGTCCCTGTTTACACTGGCCAGAGTGGATTCTGTTCGTTGCCACTGAACAGTGCTGGGTACACAGACAGGGGGAAAGAGATGCAGAGGCGGGCAGAGACAGAGAGTGAGTCAGAGACACCCCCTGCTCCCCTCCCCCCCAAGGACAAGGAGAGAGACAGGGCCCTGCAGGGATACAGTGGGCTGAATTTTTTTTTTTTTTTTAAGGGGAAGGAGAGAAAAAGAGCCATGGAAGGAGGAAGACACAGTGAGAGAGACACCCAGAGAAATACTGAAGGTAATCTGAGGCAGAGCAGGGGCAGAAACCGCATCGCAGAGCTCTCCCCAGAATGCTGGAGTGGGAATGTTGGCAGAGAGGACCCTTTAGAGACTAAATTTCTTCAGAAGGTAGAGTTGGAAGCAGGAGATTGGAGGGGACACTGGGCAGGTCCCTGACTTGCCAGACTCACCAAGGCCTGGCCTGCTGATGGAGTGTTTTTCCGGTAGACTATCTCCCCCCCCCCCCCATCCTTATTCCCAGTTCCAAGCTTCAATAGCCCTGATTGAGGAAAACAGTAGTGTTCCTGAAAGCACCCCCACCTGCCTGCCACTCAACCCTCAGGTCTTGGCCCTGAAAGACCAGCCCAACCCAGCCTACTTGACATGGGGAGGAGTGACAGTAGTGGCTCAACCATTTTTGATGTTTGTGCCCCAGTTCCTGAGGGTAGAGGAAGACTGAGGGAGTAAGAGGAGTGGAGTGGGCAGAGAGAGAGGGTCTGCAAGAGAGGGGGACCCGGGCGAGACAGGGGCAGTGAGCTAGGCAGGCCAGATTTAGGATTCCTGTTAGTGGACTCAGATGACCTGGCTCCTCTGACTAGTTGTCCTGGCTTCACTGTTGCCCCTCAGCTCTCTTTGGTCTCTTCCTTCTAGGGTTGCCAGGTAAGATACAGGATGCCCAGTTACATTTGGATTTTAGACAAGCAGCGACTCCGAGATAGCATGGGACGTATTTATCCTTAAGAAAATTATTCTTTTGAGGGAAAAAAATCTGAAATTCAAATCTCACTGGACATACTATAGTTTTATTTGCTATACTTGGCAACCCTGTCGCCGTCTTGGTCTTGTTTCTGCCTCTTTTGTGTCTTCTCTTTGCGCTTGTCTTTCCCTCTGTCCTAGCCCACCTGTACCTTCTCTGTTCGCTCCAAATGACTTTGCTCTGCTGGGCCATGGCCTCTCAGAGCCAGTCCTGAGACCCCCACCATACCCACCACCTAGGTCCCCTCTTCCCTCCGTCCTCCCATCCCAGCCCTCCACGGCCATCTCCCTCCTCCAGGCAACTCCTTCTTCTTTCTTCATCTCTCTTCTCATCGAGGCCCCCCGCCAAAAAAAAAAAAATCCTCCCACCCCCACCAGAGGAGAAGGTTTGGAGGCTTCCAGGAAGTTAGGAATCCCCCATTACTCACCTGCATCCCGACCTCATCTCCTTTCCTTTCCACTTCCTGGGTCAGAGAGGTCAGAGAGTTTCCCAAAGTCACACAGCAGAATAGAAACCACACTCCACCCTCTCCCCCAAGTCCCTTCTAAGTTCCCAGCTTCCTGGTGGAAAATTTCTCTACTTTGCCAGAAAATGGCCTGGCTTGGTAATATTTCTGAACACCAGGCAATACTTGGAAGACCCGCAGGCCAGGACCAGAGGTGCTGGTAGTGCCAAGAATGGTAGACTTTTGAGCATCTACTATGTGCTAAGAGTTGGGGATATGGCTTTTGGGCTGGCAATATGAGAGTGGTGACTTGTGGCTGTTGCCATGTCCCTGGGCCTCAGAACATAGTAGGTGCTCATTCTGTTGAACACATGAATGAATGAATGAATGAATGAGTGAATGAATGAGAAAACATACCCCAAGCAATTGAGAATCCTTCTCCACGTCCGCTACTCTCTTCATTCCCATCACTGTCTCTTTCTCACTTTGCCCCTGGTCTGTTTCCTTCTTCCCATCCCCTTCTCTTGGTTTCTGTCCTTCCCTAGAGTCATTTTATTGTTATTTTTTCAGTCAGAGGGGTCTCTACAGTGACTATCACGTGCTGAGCATGTCTTTTGTGTCAGGCATTGATGGGGTGATTCGCTTGTGGAATCCTTCTGGAATATTCCAGAAGGTAAGGAGAGCTTTGTAGGGCATTTTTCATATGTGGAGATTGAGACCCAGAGAGAGGAAACGAGGTGCCCTGGTCACACCAGAACCAGCATGTCTGGCCTCACCCTACACCTGTCTCTCCATCTCAAAACACCATTCTCCCTCCTGCTTGGCACATGGTAACCTGCCCAGCCGCCTCTGACACCTCCAAAATATAAAGATATTAGTATTAAACATTGACCACAGGGGTTGCAAACTTAAATGTGTCCGGGGGCTGGGCATGTAACATGAAAGAGTAGTACAGGGCAAGGAGGAGCTGAGGCTGCCTGCCTTGGATGATGGGCAGTGCCTGGCCCACTCCAGCCAGTTACAACCACCCAAAGACACCACATCTGATTTCTTAAGAGGGTCTTGCACCCCACATTTTCAGAAGTCTCCTGAGGTTTAAATGCTGGCACCGAATTCACACAAAACGCTGTTCAGGTCAAACGAGATTACGTGTACACCAGATAGGCCTGCTGACCAATGGTTTGCAACCTCTGAATTGTTTTGAGTCCCATGTGCCAGGTGCTCTACTAAAGAAGAATATCCAGCTTCCAGTAGAACATATGCTCCATGAAGGCAGAGATTTTTGGGGTCTGTTTTGTTAACAGCTTTATGTCCAGCACCCAGAAAGGTGCCTTACACATTGTACGTGCCCAATGATTTCTTTTAAGTGGATGGTGTATTGAATCCTAGCATCAACAATAGAAATAGCATTAAAACACCTCCATTTTATCCATAGGGAGATGGAGGCTCTGAGGGGCAAAATCCCAGGATTCCATAGCAGCACTGAGATCTGAATCTGGATCTTACCTGACTTCAAAACCATAACCCTAGGCTATTCTGACTCTCCCTGGGGTTGTGCATTTGCAATGCTGTGTGTGAACATGGGGGTCGAGGGTGTTTGTGGGACTGTGGTGCCGAGTATATGTAGTGGCAATAGTGGCATTGGCCCTCCTGATTGGACACTGAGATCCCTGAAGCTAAACCTGGACACTTGCTCCCCTCGGACACACTTGCCCTGGGTGCTCACCCAGTCCAGAGAGAATACTCCACCACTCCCCTCCTTCCCCCTCCTGGACCCATCCTCAGGGCCCCCCCACCCCCTCCCCTAGATACCCAGAGCCCCGAGGGAAAGGGGGAAAGAATTTAGGATGAGGGTGGAGGTGCGGGGAGGAGGGAGAGGGAAGGGGATGGGTTAAGAAGGAGTGTGTGATGTCAAGCAAAAAAGACAACATTAGACACAGATGCTGAGATGGCGTTTATCGCGGCAAAAAAAGGTGAAGTCGCCGAGGGAGGAGGGGAGGGGTGTGGTGGGGGCCGGGGTGGGGGCCATGGAAGCTAATACATGGTGCACTAGGTCACACGACGGACACTGGGGGTGGGTGGGTGGGGGTGGGCGTGGCCCAGGCATGGCAATGTGGGGGAGGAGAGAGGAGAGGGCAGCGGGCCCCAGCCAGGAGCTTCTGGAGGTGGTGGGGGAGGGTGGGGGGGAGGTGGGCGGCGTCTCTGGTCGCAGAGGATGGAAGGAATCAGTTAGAAGGGGTTGAATGGAGGCACTGGAGGCATGGCCACAAGGCGGATGGTCTGGGCCCAAGAAAAGTAATGCAAGGGTGGGACAGCAGGCAGCGGGCCAGCTCTGGGCTTGGGCAGCTAATCTAAGGATTAGGGACACCCAAGGGACCTTACGGGTCCTCCAAGCCCCCCATTTTCCAAGGGAGAGAACAAGCCTGGGAAGAGGCGAGCTTAAGGTCCCGATAAGGATTTAGGGGTCAGTTGTGCAAAGACAGTCATACCCTCACCCCCACTCTCCTACCCTGTCTGTCCCAAACAGAGAATGGGGAAGAGAGATTCTAACTTCACCTTACTGAGGCTCCTCAGGGAACCGGGAGGGCGAACCCATTTCATAGATGGGGACAACGGGGACATTTCTGTCAAACTACACCTTTCCACACCTCTCCCACCTCCCTGCCAGGGGATCTGTGTACCACCTTCCCTCTAGGAGTAATACTGATTTCTTGAAATCCTTAGCACTGGTGGGGCAGGTGAGAGGACACACTCTGGGATTCTCCCAAATGTAACCGGGATGTGGGCCATGCCTCCAGGGGCCTGAGATGCCAACACAAAGAAAAAAAAATGACTCCCCACGTCCCCTGGCTCAAACCCAGTACAAAAGTGACTATTTACAATGAAGGGGTGGGGAGTGGGGGGGGGCACAGAAAGGAGTGGGGCCAGACTGAGCGGCCACTTGCAGCAGGCCACGCCCCTGGCCCCGCCTTTGAAAGGGACAAAGCCAAACAGCAGAGATATTTATAAGGGTCAGTTGCCCCAGGGCGGGGAGGACCCTAGGGGTGAGGGATGGGGTAGGGCATGGGATGGGGTGCGGGTGGGGAGGCATGGGCGGTGGGAGGAGATGGAGGAAAGGTAGCTACTGCCCCTCGCCTCCCCCCTCCCCCTCGCCGGACACACAGTTTTCCGTGGGATGAACACAGAAAGGGTTAATCAAAGAGTTCGATGAGCGAGTCTGACGGTCGAGTGGGGCGGGCTGGAGCAATGAGGCCGCAGGTCCCGGTGGCCGGTGGTGATGGAGTCACTTAGAAGATGAGAGGTTGGTGGTTTTGGGGGTGGGGGGGAGCGGGTAGGGAGGAGGAAAGGTGTGGGGAGGGGATTAGGCGGTCCCCCCCAATTATCTCTGGGAGACAAGAGTGTCCTGGACTGGCTGAGAAGGGGTTAAAAACCAGCAGCCCCCCCACCCCCCACCCCCCGAGACGTCCCCCATCTCCCTCCCTGCGGCCCAGCCTTCCCCAACGCGACTGGCAGAGGGTACGGAGACGGACCTTGCACACACCAGCAGCGGCGCCGCGGAGACGAGCCCCTCCACCGCGGCGTCCAGACAGCTGACTGCAGTGGCGAGGGATCGGATGCCAGGGCTGGGTGTCCGCGACTCCACGAGAGCCGTAAACGTGTGTCCCCGGCCCTCAGGGCCCCAACGTGGGCCTCGCGACCCCCGTTCTCCCCGTCGTGACATCCGGGCCAGGCTTTCGCGACAGCCGGCCTCGGGGGTTCAAAGTCGGCGGGGCAGGTGCGCCGCAAACAGCGCGAAGGCCTGCCTGGCTGTCTCGAGAGGCGAGGCGGGCACCCAATCAGCAGCCTGGACGCCCAAACTGCCACCCTCGTCGCCACCCTTAGTTAAATACCTTTCCCACCGCTCAGCACATCGCGACCTCGAATCCAGGTCCTGAAATAGCAGTAATCAATGCAAGGGAATCCCCTCACTTTCCAAACAGTAGGCCACCAAATCAGAAACAAAATAAGGAGGGTGGGGGGTGCAGGGATGGAGGAAGAGGCAAGAGAAAAAGAAAGAGGGGACTTTGAGGGACTTGGCGATTAAGAAAGGGGAAAAGAAATACCACTCAGAAGTGGTACCCTATTCTTCCAAGTATAGGTCCCCAACCGTCTGCAAGCCCACTCTTACCACTCCACTTGGGGTACGCATAGTAATTCCCACCTACAAGCCCAGGGCAGACGTTAGGGCAGATAAAGATGGCACGATCTTCACCTTCTGATCCCCTAATAATTATTGCAGTGAAGCCTCCTTGCCCATGGAGAGATGGTTGGGACAGGGCGGAAGAAGGTGGCTGGGGCAGGTTGGCTCAGAGCCCCCTGAGACGGGGGATGAAGGAGGTGAATTTGGCACATTGAACCCCTTCTTCTCATAAGTGCTTTGAGGTCCTTCTCTGGAATCCAGCTGGCACCGTCCCTCGGGCCAGCAGAAGAGGGGCTGAGCTAGTCTCCCCACTCTCCATTTTCTACAGATTTTCCGGAAGGAGGCAAGTGGGGTTCTCCCCGGCTGGTGGAATTTGGGAGATCCAAAAGGTTAGGGATTAGCTGAAGGGGAGGGTTTTTTTTTTCTGTCTTTTTTTTTTTTTTCTTACAAAGATTCTAAGAAAAACTCAGGGTGGGAGGGGTGAGGAAGGGGGACCCAATTTAGCTAAATGTCCACAGACTTTTTCAATGCCTCTTAGGGCCTCCTCCAAGAGAGATGGTCCCATTTCCTCCCCTCTATCTGAGGTTCCCTCCCCCCAGAGCGGCTCAGTTCCAAGGAAGTTTGGCACTTTTTTTTTTTTTTAATCAAGGGGGAGGTGGGCGGAGGAAAGAGTTGAGAGGGGTGAGAAGAAGGGAAAAGACAGACAAAGATAGAGACAGGACAGGTAACAATGGGAGCCACAAGGAGAGAAAGTAGAAAGCCAGAGGGAGCCCAAGAAAGAGGGGGAGGGTACACTCGGGGGAAGATGTTAGGAGCCCGAGGGCAAATGGGAAGGAATGTGGAGACAATTCAATGCAGCAAACACTTATTAAGCACCTACTGGGTGCTGAAGAGCAGGGTGCAAGGAGGCCGCTCAGAGTCTCTGAGATCTGATTGGCTAATAGGGAAGGGGGGGGAGAGGCAGTGGGTTTTCAATGATCCCCATCCCTGACCCCACATCTGTGTCCCCTCTGGACACATTGCAGCACAAAAGATTGAGGTCAGAATGCAGAAAAGACTTTCAAGGGATGGAGAAGATGGTAGCATGAGCTTCCTAGGGTAAAAACAGGGAAAGGTGTGTGGCTCTCCACTCACCAACCTGGTGAGTGAACTAGCTCACTGAGCTAGCAAACTACCTTTCAGATAGCCCTGGCTGGTGGGGTAGGGGGTCCCCGAGAAATGTGAATAGGGAGGGGGTTGTCACACAGATACCCCAAGGGAACACTTTTCGGGAGGCCCAGCCTCCAGAGACGTGTCTGTGTGAGAAAAGTACTGGGTCCCACTGCTTGGAACCCAGCCTCCTGCAAAAGGGGCTATAGAAAGCATCTGACAAACCAGGGCAGCAGAAGATGCAAATGATATGCAAATGAGCGCTTTCAAATCCCACCTCCCCACTCCCAGACCATGTTTTACCTCTCCCTGGCTCCTTCCCCTCCTCATAGGGGCCTGGGGGGGGGGGCTGTAGGGGGGATATCCCAGCTAGACACTGCAATACCCACTGTGGGTGGAGATACTGTGAAATACCATAGGGTCTTTTGAGAGGCAGAGGGGAGCAGTGGCCCATAGGGCCACCTCTCCCTACCCCTTGCAGAAGATATGTACAAAGTTACATCAAGAATTGTTTTGGCACTCGAATCTCCATCTGGGTTCAATCTGGAGATTAGGGGTGGGGGCAGCAGCGATGGGAGGTGGGGGATGGGGAAATGGGGCCTGCCCTCCACCCTGGAGATGAAGAGGGCATGGAAAAAGTCACCCTAGTGCCCAAGCTACAGCCTCCCATCAGGTGGAAGGGCCGGGGTGGGAAATTCAGTGCAAGGTACCTTGAAGGCTATTGCTTTCTAGGGATTTTCACATTTTGATTTGGGGGTGGCTCTCTAGCGAGGGGCAGGGGTCTCCCAGGCTTTAGGGGTAGGAATTGTCTCTGGCTTTTCTTCTCTCCCTTTGTGGGAGAGAGATGAGGAGGCCTGATTCCCCCAAAGCCATGGAGTAGAGAAGGGTCTGGAAGACCTAGGAGGGGGACAAACGGGGGAGAGGGTGGGCATGGGGGTGCCCCTCCCCCAGAGATGCTGATGATGGAACCAGGGCACTGGGGGCCCTGCTTTGGGTTGGAGGAAGTGTAGGTGGTCTCCAAGGGGGAGGGGGAGATGGATGAGGGTAGAGGTGGGTCTCAGCTATCTAAGTCCATAGGGTTGTCAGGCCCTGAAATCTCAGCCTGCCAACAAGGTCTTAGAGCTGACCACAGCCACAGTGCTCAGGGAGCCACTCCCAAACCAACTCTCAGGGCTGCCTGGCTTGGCAGACTCCATTGCTAGAACATTCTAGCTCCTCAGGGCCCATGGCAAGAGCACCAAAACATTCTGATCCCTCGGATACTATCAAAGTACTCCAACTTGCTAGAAACCACAAGCCAATCTAATCTATCAGACCACACGAAGCATTCCAGCTCAAGGGACCCTACTGTGTGGCTCACTGAACTCTACACTGGGTCATGGTGGCCTGACAGAGCCACCACACATTTGGCTCACCAGACTCAATGGAACAAAGCCACGCAGACACAAGCATGCACACGAAAGGCGGGGGTGGGAATGGGGGTCTTAACAGTTTTCACTAGCTCCATCTCCCACCCCTCCCTGCCAGGTGAGTTCACAGACTTGGTGTATTTGGATAGAGATGACCCTGACAATATTGGGTCTTTTTCCTTAGAGTCCTCCAGATATGATTCCAAGTCCCACCCCTTATTCTCTTCCTAGGCAGACCCTCCAGGCCAAGACCCACCAGAGAGGGGTACGGGTGAAGAAGAGAGTCAGTGACTGGCCATGGCCCAATTCAGGAAGTGCATGCTCCATCCCAATGATGTCACAGGAAATAACCTGGAGATACCACAGGAAGTACATGCTCCCATGATGTCGTTGAAGTAACCTTCGAGGAAGGCCCATTGAGACATCATAGGAAGTACCTGTCTGTCCTATCATCACAGGAAGTGACCTCTGGGGAACTATTTCCTGTGACATCGTAAGGAGTGCCAGTGGCACCCCAGAAAAGTACTTGACACTGTGACATCCCAACAGGGACCTTCACTCCCATTACTCTAGGTAAAACCATAGAAGATGCCACAGGAAGTTGTTCTGGCTTCTCACAAGAGTCTTGCCCACAGGACTGGACCAATCCCAGAACTGGCCTCATTCCCAGCAGCACTGCACACCCTCACCCCATATGACCTGACAACAAAACAGTGATCAGCCCCACCTGGGAGAGGCAACTCCAAAAGGGGTAGAGTCGCTGAGCAAATCTGGAAACTCTGGGGTCCCTGCTCCAAATACCCCATTTCAGCTCAGACTCCTCTGCTACCTCTACTCCCATCCCTTCTCCCAGATCTGGAACTGAAAGCAGAAGAGGTGGGGTGTTGTTTAGGGGAGGCCCCTCATTCTAGGTGGCCCAGAGGCTCCCTCCCCTCCTCCCATATGGAAATTAAAACTTACAAAGTGGGGGGGGGGGAATCCTTACCAAAAAAAAAAAAAAAACAAAAAAAACGGGGAAAAGAAAAAAAGAAAAAAAATAAGGAAAGGAAAAAAAAAAGAAAAAAGAAAAAAAAAGGAGGGAAAGAAAGAGAAAATAACGCTTTGTTTTCTATTAAAATCAACAAAATGCAATATATACAGATATCACACAGACCCGGGCCCTGGGAGAGGAGGGTCAGGCCCCAGTCAAGCATAGGGAGGAAGGAAGAAGGAGTCAGTTCAGAGCTGGGGAGGGAGCTTCTGGGCCCCATCCCCAGCCATCACTCAATCCTGCCTATGACTACCAGAAGGGGGGGTGCAGTCAGGCCTACCCAGCCCCATCCCACGAGGAGCAGGACGACACCCGAGCTGAGGTCAGGAGTTGGGGTTGGGGGGGCGGGGGAGGGGAGGAGAAGGAAGAGGAGGAGGAGGGGCAGGAGGAGGGTGGGAGCACACACCACAGGCCTCATCCCACTTTCTGGGGGTTTGAGGCCCTCACTCCCTGCTCGTAGGTGACCCGCTGGCTGATGAGGTATTGAGCGGCTTGCGTGGCCGCAGGGCTGCCCGTGATGGTGACCCGCCGGTTCCGCGTGCCCGGCAGGAACTCTCCCTTCTTGGAGATCTGGATGCGGGCGCCTGTCAGCTCCTGGTACTCCACCAACGTCTTGCCCCCTTTGCCCAGGATGGCCCCCACCAGGTTCTCAGGCACCGCAATCTCCACCAGCTCCTTGGCGCTCTCGGCGGCCAGCTTCTCCGCCGTCAGGAAGCCCCCGGCCGCCCCGGCTGCGGCTGCGGCGGCCACCAGCGGGCCACCCCCGCCGCCCGCCCCGCCGCCCGCCCCGGCCCCGAGGTAGCCGTTGGCGGCGGCGGCCAAGGCGAAGGAGCCCAGGGCCCCGGGGGGCGGCGGCGGCGGCGGGGCGGCCCCTCCGGCGGGCCCGGCCCCGGCCTCCCCCGCGTAGGACGCCAGGAGGTTGGCGGCGGCGGCGGCGGCGGGGTTGGCACCAGCGGCCACGGCGGCCAGGACCCCGGAGGCCGCGGCCGAGTTGAGGCCCAGGCCGAGGGAGTTGGTGTTGTAGCCGTAACTGGCCAGCGTGTTAAGCGCCGTGCTGATGGCCAGCAGGTCGGTGCCCGAGAAGGCCGGCAGGGCGGCGGGGAAGGCGCCCACGCCCGCCAGCCCCGCGGGGCCCAGCAGGCCGGAGGCGGCGGCGGCCGAGGCGGCGGCGGCGGCGGGCAGCACGTCGGCGGGGCTGGCGTACGGTGAGCCGGTGGGGTTGGAGTTGGCCACGGGGCCAGCCACGTTGGCGTAGCTGATGTTGAGGCAGCTGCTGCTCTGGGGGTCTTCCTGTACCTTCTGCACGATGGCGCTCACGGCCTTGTGCACCTGCTCCGGTTCGCCGCTGACGGTCACCACTCGCTCCTGAAGGTTGATACCCTCTGGCTTCTGCGACAGCTGCACCCAGGCACCCGACTGTTCCATCACGGCTTTCACTGTGGCGCCCCCCTTGCCGATGATCAGGCCCGCGGTGCTGTTGGGGACGATCAGCTTGGCCTGCGTGTGGAGCGAGCGAGAGGGAGGGTCTTTAGGATGGAGGGTGGAGAACAGCAACAGTAGGCTAGAGCTTGTTTTCCTAACCCGCCCCCCTCCCAAATGCGTCCCAAATCAGGCCTGCTGTGCCCCCTGATATGCACTGGTATGGTCCTACTGCTTGTTAAAAAATGGTGAAATACATCCACTTTGGTTGGTTAAAAAGAAAAAAAAAGAGCTAGTACTCCAAGTCCTCTCAGTAGACTCTCAGCCACCCTGTCCCATGCCTCTGGGACTCCTGGGACCTCCCCTGCCCTCCAGGACAGTGGGTGCTCCCAGCTTGCACTGGTGCTTACGCTTTCTAGACCTTTGTGTTTTTATTTTTTTAAAGATTTTATTTATTTATTCATGATAGACCTGGAGAGAGAAACAGAGAGGCAGAGACACAGGCAGAGGGAGAAGCAGGCTCCATGCCAGGAGCCCAACGCAGGACTCGATCCCGCGACCCCAGGATCACGCCATGGGTCAAAGGCAGGTGCTAAACCGCTGAGCCACCCAGGGATCCCCCCACCTTCTAGATCTTTAAACACTCTGACTCCCAGCCCCAGAGAAGCAGTCATTAAGTCTAACTTTACAGATAAGCCACCTGAGGCCCATGAGATGAAGGGACTCGCCCCAAGACTACCCAGGTTGTGGAGGGGCTGAAATCCAGACTCCTGGATTCCTGTTCCATCCTGTTACCTACCCTATGGCAAGGTCACCTCACTTTAACCTCTTTTTGTTATGGGCCAAATTGTTGCCCTCCCCATTCCGATGTCGAAGTCCTTTTTTTTTTTTTTTTAATATTTTATTTATTTATTCATGAGAGAGAGAGAGAGAGGCAGAGACACAGGCAGAGGGAGAAGCAGGCCCCTCCCCCACTGTGGGGAGCCCCATGTGAACTCTTAATCCCAGGACTCTGGGATCATGCTCTGAGCCAAAGGCAGATGCTCAACCGCTGAGCCAACTAGGTGTTCCCAGAGGCTGAAGTCCTAACCCCTCAGTACCTCTGGATATGTCTGTATTTGGAGAGAGGGTCTTTAGAGAGGCAATTAAAGTTAAGTGAGGTTATTGGGGTGGGCCCCGATCCAATATGACTGGTGTTCTCATAAGAAGAAAAGATTAGGACATAGGCACACACAGAGGAAAGACGGTGTGAGAACAGAGAGGACGACCATCTCCAAGCCCAGGAGAGAAGTCTCGGAAGAAACCAACACTGTCCCAGATCTCAGACTTCTAGCCTCAGGAACTGTGAGAAAATGAATTTCTGTTACTTAAGCCACCCCGTCTGCGTTACTTTGTTATGGCTGCCCTAGCAATCTAAATACAGTTGTCCTATCTGTAAAATGAAGATAAAGAAACCTTATATCTAGGGCAGCAGGGAGACAATTGGGCACTTAAATACAGTGGTCCCCTTCTTGCGCGGGACAGAAAGGCCCATCCTTTGCTGCTGCAAATCCCATCAATCTTAATTCTGGGTGCGGGGGATGGGGGGTGGTTAGATTTCAAAACCAAAAGTCTTCTTTCACATATCTAAGAGCACTTATACACATAAATTCCTCCTTCTATGTCCTCTCAGACCTGTGGGTTCCACCCCCTGAGGCTCTCACCACTGCCTCTCCTTTTTGCCTCTGAGCCAGGCCCCAGGGGTGTTTGGGAAATCTGAGGGAGCAGTTTGGGTTGTCAAGATGATGACTAGTGGCAGATATGGGCATGCGGTGGGCAGGGCCTTAGATGTTGGGCAGGGCCTTAGATGTTTGCACCCCACAAGGTGGGAGTCAGTTCTTCACAACCATGAAGCAACAAACCATCCAGGTACCGTTTGACTTTTAAATGACTCCCTGAACATTTATGTTGGTGAAAAGTCTATTTATAAATCTCAGAGCCCAGGAAGGGGCACCTGGGTGGCTCAGTGGTTGAGTGTCTGCCTTCGCTCAGGGCATGATCCCCAGGTCCTGTGATTGAGTCCCGCATTGGGTTCCCCGCAGGGAGCCTGGTTCTCCTCTGCCTGTGTCTCTGCCTCTCTCTCTCTTTGTGTCTCTCATGAATAAATAAATATTTTTTAATAGTATAAATTATTATTATTTTTAAGATTTTATCCATTTTAATGTTCATTATTTAAAAAACCATGACAACAGTAGTAATGCCACGTGTCTTATTTACGTCTCTGATATGACACCCTGGATCACTGTGTTTGTCACTGTCTCTCCTACTCAGGCTATGCTAGGTGTAATGAAATAGCAGCTGACTATTTCACTACTTCTACTGTACAATTGGCTGAACATTTACATATTAAAATTCATCTTGTCTTATAACAAATCACCTTTCTTTCATTTCTCCTTTATGTAAAAAAGTCTTATGGGATAAAGAAAATGTACATGCGTACAAGCGGAATATTCCTTGGCAATCAATTTAAATGAACAAAGTACTGATCCAGGCTACAACATAGATGAACCTAGAAAACACGCTGTGTGAATGAAGCCAGACACAAAAGACCACATATTGTATGATTCCATTTATATGGATGTTCAGAACAGGGAAATCTATAGAGACAGAAATTAGATTAGTGGTGGCTTAGGGCTGGGGGTGGTGCTGAGCTGTGGGGATTGAGGAGTGATAGCTAAGGGGATCAAGATTTCTTTCTGAGGAAATGAAACGTTCTAAAATTGATTGTGGGGATGGATGCACAATTCTGAATATTATAGAAACTTTGAACTGCATGCTTTCAATGGGTGAATTGTATGTATGTGAATTAATATCTCAATAAAACTGTTAAAAATCTTATAGATTTAGATAGGTTAGATATCTACATTAAATGCATTTTCTATGAACTGAAATAAGTATGCATGTGTGTGTATAATTTCAGAGTTGAGCAGACAGGGAAAAGATTTGTAGGGGAAAGAGGACATCAAGTTTGACAAGGCTGAGAACCACTGATCTGCTTGCTCTGTTTTTTCTTGATCTGACTTCAGTTCTTTCCTCTCCCCCTCCTTCTTGCTGACTCTGTGGCAGGCATAGTAGACTCCCTGCTGTTCCTCCAAGTTGCAAGCTTGATCCAGACTCAGGGCCTTTGCACCTGCTATTCCCTTGTTTAGAATCCTCCGTCCCAGAAAAGGAGGCTCACCTCTCTCATCATTCAGGTCTTTGCACAAATGCACCTCCTCAGAGGCCTTACCACCTCAATGATCAAAGCTTGTGTATTTGCTTATTTTATATCCCCAGCACAGACACCTCCACACTTGCATCCAAGCTCTAACCTCACATCTCTAAAATGATGTAGAATAGACACTTCAAACTTAAAATCCAAAGTGGAACTCATCTGCTCAAATGTGTTTCTACCACGGTCTTCCTCATTTCAGTACGTGGAATATGCATCTTTTCACTTCTCAGGCTCAAGACTTAGGAGTCCTCTCTTTCCCTTCCACTAAACATCCAATCAGAAATTCTGTTGCCTCTACCTTCAAAATATATAGTTGGGATCCCTGGGTGGCTCAGCCGTTTAGTGCCTGCCTTCGGCCCAGGGCGTGATCCTGGAGTCCCAGGATCCAGTCTCGCATCAGGCTCCCTGCATGGAGCCTGCTTCTCCCTCTGCCTGTGTCTCTGCTTCTGTGTGTGTGTGTGTGTGTCTCTAAGGAATAAATAAATAAAATCTTTTTAAAAATTTATATATATAGTAGATGGGGTGCCTGGCTGGCTCAATCAGCAGGGTGTGTGATTTGATCTCAGGGTTGTAAGTACAAGCCCCATATTGGGTGTAGAGATTACTTTAAGAAAATAAAATCTTGGGGTGCCTGGGTGGCTCAGTGGTCGAGCACCTGCCTTTGGCTCAGCTAGTGATCCCGGAGTCCTGGGATCGAATCCCATATCAGGCTCCTGGTGGGGAGCCTGCCTCTCCCTCTGCCTATGTCTCTGCCTCTCTCTCAGTGTCTCTCTCATGAATAAAGAAATAAAATCTTAAAAAGAGAAAATAAAATCTTAAAAAATATACATAGTAGACTATTCTAGATTAAAAGAGACTAATGAGGTATAACAACCCAATGCAATGCATGAATATTGACTGAATCTTGGATAAAGAAATACTTTCTAGATATAAGAGATACTTTGGGACAATGTGAATATGAACTTTTTATTAACTAATAGCATGGAACTGGTGTTAATTTTTGTAGGTGTGATAACAGTAGCATAACAACATAGGACACGTCCTTAGTCTTGGGAGATGCATGCTGCAGAACTTAGGGTGAAAAGTCATGAGATTTATACTTATTTTCAAATGGATCAGCAAAAACAAAGAAACAGACAACCCAACAAACAAACAAACGAATAAAGCCAACCAGCGCATGTGTGTAAAGATACAGCAAATGTTAATGATTGGTGAATCTAAGTGTGGTGTATAAGGAGTTCATTGTATTATTCTTAAACATTTTCAAAATAAAAAGTTAGGAGAAAAAAATGTCCCAGGACTCTTTTTCTGTCTTTTCCTGCTTTATTTTTCTTCATAGCACTTTTCACTCTCTGACATTTACTTATTCACTTGCTTGTTTTCGGTCTCCCCAGGAAAGAATGTAAGATCCACAGGACAGAGATTTTTGTCTGTATTGTTTACAGCTAGGTTCTTGGTGCCTAGGGGAATGCCTGGTATGCATTCAGCAAAGAGTATGTGAATGAATGGATGGATGAAAGAAGGAAGAGTGGGATATGCCTACAGGACCAAGCAGGAATGAGACTGGATGGAGATGACCAGGTGTTTCTCACCTGGTTTTGTTGGTGGTGGTGTGTATATGTATGTGTAGGCAGGGAGGTAGGGTGCTGTGCATTTGGGTACACAAACAGCCTAATCTGAGTTTTGTAGATTAATTGGACTTTCTGACTTGTAAAATGGGAAGCACCCTAGTTTTTAAATATTGGCTACCTTTTCAAAAGGTCTATGAACTACTGTGTAGTAGCCAGACCAATGGTTTGCACATATTTTGTGCACACATGTGCAGTTTGTGCACATATATCCCCGAAAAACCACCTTGGACTCTGGAAGCACTTGTTCAGGTTTGAAATCCTGGCTCCACCACTAATGCTGGACAAGGGACCTAACCTTTTTGAGCGTCTGTCTTTTATCATCTATAAAATGGGGACATTTATTTGTCCTCCACAGAATTATTATGAAGCCTAACTGAGATCATTCACGAAATGATGAGCTTGATTCAAGGGCTACTGACCCTTAGTTATATTTCTGCTTAGCCCTTATGGGCATATCATCATCCATTTATTCAAACAAGCAACATTTGCTGAGTACCTACTATGTGCTAAGCATAGGGTGCCATGTGAGTGTGCAGGTAATATGTGCTCATAGTAGATAGTAGATACTTAAGAAATGGTTGTTGTCATTGTTACCCTTGTGGGAACACCTGGATTTAAATCTCACATCTGTGGTATGGTCGCTTTGCAAAATAGTCTGATAGTTCTTCAAGAAGTTAGACGTATTATCTGACCCAATTCCATCCATAGGTATATACTCCAAAGAACTCAAAACCATACACACACATGTTTATAGCAGCATTCTTCATAATAGCTAAAAAGTAGAAACAATCCAAATGACTATCAGCTGAGAGACAAAATGTGATATATCCATACAGTGGAATATTATTTGGCCATAAAAAGGAATGACGTTTTGACATCTGTTACAATAATTAATCTTGAAAACAATATGCTAAGGGAAAGAAGCCAGACACAAAAGGCCATGTATCATGTCATTTGATTTATATAAAACATCCAGAATAGGCAAATCCATAAACACCAAAAGTAGGTTAGTGGTTGGAAGGGACAGGGAGGGGAAGCTGGGAGAATTGACAGTGACTGCCAAAGGGTATGCGGCTTCTTTTTGGAGTGGTGAAAACGTTTTGGAATTACAGTAGGTGATCAACGCACAACTTTGTGAATATACTAAACACCCTAAATGGCATACTTTAAAATGGTGAACTGTAAAGTACATTAATTATATCTCGATTTATATTTTCAAAAAAATCACCAGAGAAAAGTCTGACAAGTCAAGAGGATAGAACAGAATGCACAAAACCAGACCTAAGAGTCCAGAGGTATTTAGTATGATACAGCATTTCAGAGGGAAAAAGGATGAAGTAACCATTCACCAAGGAATGGTAAGAGCAAATGCCTTCACCTTTCTGTGCCTCGTTTCCTCTCCTCCAACACGATGTAACCACAGCTACTCCATACAGCTATTGGGAATACTCAATGTGCCTGGCACAGGGGAAGCCCTCAGAAAATGGTTAACTGTCTTCGTGACAGGCCCAGGTGGTAGAACCACAGTATCTTAGAGAGATCGCAGGTGGAGTTTCATTGAATCCTGGAGTGCCAGGATATCAGAACAGTACAGTGTTAGAATAATGTACATTGAGAATCTTGAAATCACAGAGCCATAGAACTGTATGAGTTTTAGGGCCAGAAAGGCCTCAGAGAACATCTGTCCCCATGATAAGGAAGTCTGAAGAGACATTCAAATAGTGCTAGTATAATAATAATTATACAGCTAACAGTGCTTCCATTTGCCAGACACTTTTGTAAATGCTTTCAAATAGTCACTTACTTAATCTCTACAAGAACCCTACAAGAATAGCCAGGCGCTATTATTATCACATTTTATGGCTTGGAAAACAAAGGCAAGAGAGGTTGAGTAACTTGCTCAAGGTCATACAGATATTAAGTAATAAAGCCAGGATCTGATCGCAGTCCAGAATCTGTGTTCAGATTCCCAAGATTTCACCCCAGAAATTCTGATTCAGTGGCTCTGGGCTGGGATTCAGGAATCTGCATTCTAAGCTACCTAGATGATTCAGATACCATTCAGGGCTGAGAACCACTGGTTTAGCCCAGAAGTGGCAAACTGGTGGTCCTCAGGCCACAGGCAGCCCACAGTCAGCCCATAGGCAGCCCACAGCCACATAGTGTTTTTAAGACTGAGCCAACCTTTAAAAAAAATCAGCTGATTTCAAATATTTCTGGCTTCTTCTGAAAAATTTGTAAGATGTGGCAACACTTTGTCCACATTCCCAAAGGGCAAGAATTGAGTCGAGTTGAGTAGCAGCTGCCCCCTTTAGGGATGGCATTATATCTCTCTGATGAGGCCAGAGTCCTCAATTCTTTATGTTCCCTTGCTGAATCTCGGAGGCATTTCAACTTATAATCCCTGATTTGGCCCAGCTTCCACACTGTAAAGAAAGGAAACTGAGGCTTACAGGAGAGAAAGGAACCCAGAGTAACACAGCAAGTCCAATGTAGAAGAAGACACCTGTCCCCTGACTTAAAAATCCCAGAATAATATCAGCCGCTAACATTTTTTTTGAGAACTTTCTATGTACTAGGCATACATGCTAAGTGCTTTTCAAACATCAGTGAACGTTGATCACTGCCCTTCGCTAGGTACCATAATGAATCTCATTCTGTAGATGAGAATAATGAGGCATGGAGAAATCAAGTCACTTGTCCAAGGTCGCACAGGTAAGAAGTTATCAGAATAAAATTCAACTCAACATCTGACTCCAGAGCCTGAGCCTTCAGCCATTATCTCTTTCATTCTTTAGAGCCCCCTAGGTAATAAACAAGGAGAGATAAAATCCTGGTTCTAAAATGTTTCAATTCCACTATCTCAGAGTTCCTGTGGATTAGGGGGTGGGGTGGAAGTATGAGGCGCAGATGGTGCTGACCCCATTTTCCCTGCAACATGTGCAAACTCTTCATGAACTCTGAGCCCTTTGTAGCCGCGACCAAGGCGGAGGGAAGAGGCAATATCCTGGCCACCCTGTGAAGTGTGTAAACTGTGGCCTGCTGGTGGGAAGGGATTCGGGAGAGACCTGGCACAGCCGCTTCAGCACCAAGGACAGCAGCCGCGCTCCAAGCTCCAAGCCCGAAGTCTTTTTGGGAATGATGGATCCGCTTGGCAGCATTCTTCCAGGGCTTTCCGCCCACCTTTCCCCAGGAACCTGGAGGAACTCTGGCCCGTGGTTTCTCCCATCTCAGGGTAGTAAGAATCCCCAAGAATTCCAGATTCCTTTTACCAAGGGTCTCTCTCTCTCTCTAGTCTTTGCTCCCAGACAGACGTTAAGGAAGCCTCACTGGTGGCCTGTCCTCCTGCCAGGGGCTCTGGTCCCTCTTATCGTGTGTGCAAGTACATGGGAGTGGGGTAGGGGAGAGAAAACAGGGAGTGTGCGCAGTTCCTCTGCCCTCCACCTCCCACCCATTCCGGGCCACGCTGCCAGGGGCTTTGCAGCAAGCCCACCTGCCCGGTGAGCACCGTGGTCATGGCAACCAGAGAGGCCGGGGTTCTGATTGGTCCGCTCCCTGCCACGCCCCTACGCCACCGCTTCCCTGTAACTGAGGCAACCAAGAGGCGCTGCCTTCCCCTCCTCCTTCCATCCCTCCTAGAGAGGGCTGTGTAGGAGAGGGACCAGCCCCCTCTCTCGCTAGCAAAACATCATTTCTCCAAAATAGCGGCTACTCCCTATAATAATTAATGGAGAGAGGGAGTCTGAGGCCATTTCTCAACTCTTCTGGAATTGGATGGGCTGTCACTGAAGTCACTTCCGGTGAGAACAGGAAGTGGGAGGCAGGTTGTTCTGGGAGACAATGGGATGAGGTGGAAGGAAGGAGAGGGTCTAGAGAACCCCAGGAAGGAGGAACTGGGGGTGGGGGAGGTCAGGTCCGGGACAAAATCTCCCAGACTTTCACTCTCTCTCTGAATCAAGCCCACTCCAAGAGGTTTGGGTCCCTAGGGTGACTCCCTAATAATTCGGCTGACTACTACCATGTATTTGATTGACAAACGTCCTATCAGCGTTATCTTATTCAACTCCCACAGTAATCTAGTGATATGGGAGAAGTGTCTTCTCCTGAACCTCACCGGTTTTACAGAAACCCAGTCTTTGCCCCTGCTGACCTGCTTGGCTCTGTCAGGGTTCATCGTGGTTTGGGGTTGAAGGATGTTGACCACCTCAGGCTTGGTCATTGCTTGTGGGATTTCTCGGACCTTCTCAGCAATAAAGCTGTGCACAGCATTCAAGGCCTCTGCTGTGCCCTGTACCAGGCATACTCGTTCTGTGGTTCCTGTTGAGCAAGGGAGAGAGAGGGCACCCTCATCAAACAGGAATGGGAAGATTCCTGGGAGACAGACCCCATTTAATGAAAAGAGAAAACCTAGTTCCAGACCAGAAAGTGGACCTGACTGGCCCAGGTCACATGGTAAGCCCAGGGAAACTGGCATGGGCTTCCAGGCCATGATGGGTAGCTGGGAAAGTGAGTGGAATGCCTGTTTTATAATCTGCACTTCATGTCCCTCCCTCAAAACAACCCCAGGGGATGGAAGAATGATGCTTAAGTGCTTTGCGATGCCCACAGCAGCTCTGGGCAGGGGAGACAGGGCTCAGCTGCCTCTTCCCAGTCCATGCCGGCTCCCGGTTGCTCTGGCAACCATTCACTCACTCCCCCCCAACCCTAGAAGCCGAGAGCTCAGGCCTGCAACCGTTGCCACAGTAACTGGAACCCCCTTATCGGTCTGGCTGGCCGGGTCCTCAGCCCACCCCCAGGGGGACGAGGGACGAAGCCTCGTTGCCGTGGCAACCCCTGAAAGCCTGCAGCGAAGGCCTCTGGGCTTTTGGAGAGGATGGGGAAGGGCTGGGGGATGGGGGAGACAGAAGAGAGGCCAGAGTGCCCGCCTGGACCCACCAGATGGAGGGGGGAAGGGGAGGGGAGGGCAAGGGTGTGGACAGGAGAGAGCAGAGGCAACTCTACTGTGGGTAGGAAGGGTAGGGACTCAGGGATGGGGAAAGGAGGGTGGGGTGGATGCCTTTGCTGGAGATTGTCTAGATTTTGGCTGCGGTTCTAACCTAGGCATCCTTACTGTGTGTGTGTGTTTGTGTGTGTGTGTGTATACTTGAGGTAGGGAGGCAGAAGAGAAGCCAACTCTGGATGGTGTTGGGATATATGTGTGTGGGACAGGGACTCTGGGCAACACTCTGACCAGTACGAATGTATCTGTGAGACTGTTTGGGTGAGTGGTGTGTGTGTGTGTGTGTGCGCGCGCGCATGCATGTGCGTACATGCATGTGTATACCTGGGCAGGACTAGCTAAATTATTCTTATTTGTGTATGTGTATAAGAGAAAGAGTGGGAGAGCTTGAGATATCAACAGTGTGACATAGTGAATCCAGCGCACTCTTGCGTATGGGAAAGACTTTGGGTGTCACTGTGATGTCCAAGGTTATGGATACTATTTGCCAGACTGAGCTGCTTGTACAGGAGAGTTTAAGAGAAAGAAACAAAGAATCTCATGAAGCAGCACTGAGGCTGTATGATGAATGTATATCACTTTGAGACTGGATGTCAGTGTGAGTGTTGGCAGGAAAGAGACAACCAGACAACCAGACACCTTTAGGTGTTCAAAAGACTCTTTGGAATGACTGGTGTGTGGTACATGTGTATATGTGCATGAACCTGTGTATAGGAGACAGATGGACAAGACTGTATGACTGGTATGTGTCAATGTGAGAAAGACAGAGAGATCAACAGGCAGACTCAAGTGTCAGCATGTAAGACCGGATGACTGGTGTGTGTATGTATGTGTGTGCCTGTGTGTGTGTGTCTGGGTGTGTGCATTTTAGCTGTACAAAGACGGCTCTATTGTGACCAGCAGGTGTGACAGTGTGCATTCCTGGGTGAGCTGGGCATGTTTGGTGTGTGGAGTGAGTGTCTGTCTCTCTCTGGGTGGGACTCTGCCTACAGGACCACTTAGCTCCCTGGCTCTTGAGTGTGTGCCAGGCTCCATGTGCCTGAGTGTCTGGGACATTTGGGGGTGAAGGTCCAGTCTCCTGTGGGTGTTCTAGTACAGCATGATGTTGCTACAAGTCTAACCTCTCACTTGCCATCTCTCAGCCTGGCATGCCAGTCTCACCATGTGCCTGGGTGTCACTGTCTTGGGTCACTGGTGTAAGTTGACATTCCCCATCTCCTCTGGGCTGCTGTTCCTCACTTATTCCCCCCAACCCCAGAACAATGGACTGGTCTGAGCCAAGGGTGAGTCAGCGTGCAGGCTGCCTCCGTCTGGGTGTAAATAGGAAAGGGTGTGGGTCAGGGTGGGAACTCGGGGTGGGGGGGCAGGGAGGCCCTAGGGAGAGCCTGGCTGAAGTGGCTCTGCACTCCCATTTCTGTGAGGCTCCCTTCCAGCTCAGGGAGTCTGTGACTTCCCACCCTTTGTAGTTCCTAAGTGGGCTCCCCAAGGGCTTTCAGGGGCTCAGTTAACCCTCAAAAGAATGTCCAATAATGATAGCTGGTGCTTACAAAATACCAAGTGTTAGGCAATATTCTAAGCACTTTGTATATATTTGTGCACTTAATGTATGAGGTAGGCAATATTACTATTCTTGATTTACTGCTAAAGACACTGAGGCACAGAGAAGGTTTGGGATTTGCCCAAGTTCACTCAGCCAATAGTGAAAGTTCAGGGTTTCGAACGCAGGTGTCTGGCTTCAGAGTTTGGACTTTTAAACACAGAGCTCACCCTGGGCTAAATTTGGGGTGGCTGGAGTGTGTGTGTGTTTGTGTGTATGTTGGGAGGAAGGCATAAGACAACTCCATTTTTTGCTACTGTATTTTTGATAGTAAAAAAGAATATACATGGATTTATTAAGTAATCACTTAAGATTTTGTACTTTATGGCAATATCATTATAAATCAATACATTGAAAAAAAAAGTATGTGTACCTGTGTTTTTCTTCTGGGGACAGCTTCAGGCAAATGCTCAAAATCAGAAGGCGTTTTAGAATCACTAAGGTGTCTGGGTGGATGTACGGAAGTCTGTGTGACTTTGGGCAGATACCTGCTTCTTTCTGGGTCTCAGTTTCTCCATGTATGATCTGGAAGGATAGAGTCTGGGGCTTGGAGTTTCCTGTACCAAGGAGGGGAAACCCTTTGTGCTTTGCCCCTCCTTTGGGGTTAAGGGTCAGGTAGGTTTTTGTTTCATGTAGTAGACACAAATGCAGTGTGTGTGGGTGCGTGTGTGTCCATCTGTCTGTGTGTTTCGCCATTGTCATTTCTCATCTGTTCTGTATGTTTCAGTCACAATGAACAAACTACCCCACCAGCCTTTGAACACGCTACTTCATCTTCCTAGAGTACGCTTCCCTGCTTTTATCTAGTTCACTCTTACTTATTGTTCTGGGCCCCTCCTCCAGGAAGCCCTCCCTGACCTTTCTAGGCTGGGTCAGGTGCCCCATCTGGGCTGCCACCATCCTCTGGGCTTCCCGTCCTAGCCCTGACCACACTAGGTTATTGCTGGTGTTCAGTCTGTCTTCCCTACTGGGCTGTGAGATCTGGGAAGGAAAAGGGGGGGATAGTTCAGTCACTGCTATGTCCTCATCTCTGTCCATAGAAGAGGTGCTCAGAGAATGTAGCTTGAATAAATGAATGAAAGGGTGTTAGCCAGGAGCAGATGGAAATACACTCTTTGTTTCAAGCATTTCTTGAAACATTTCTTCATTTCTTATGTTCCTGTGGGTCCTAGGAAGTCCTAGGGGGCAGGACTAGGACACAGGGGGCTGTGTCCTGCATCTTTGAGTCAGGAGCCGGCACAAGCCATATGATCTGGAAATTCCATGTCAGCAGTTGGGGGTGGAGGTGGATGCATGTCCTGGTGTTGGGGAGAGATGCTGGATCACGTTGCTTGTTTGAATAGTATTTGGCCCAAGAAAGCCAATGACTGTCCCATTCTCTGGGGTTCTCAGCTGCCTGGCCTTTGGGGTGTGTCACTGAGTTGGGAGGAGATGATGTGTCTCATGTCACAGAATGTGATCCAGGGATAAGGAACCAAGTATCTTCAGATAAATGCCCCCAAGCAGAGGTCTTATCCATATCTGTGGCTGAAGGGGGCATGTGGGTGAAACTGGGCCAGGGTGGAAGAGAAAAGGGGGGTAGGGTGGGGTGCCTGGTTCCCTGGACAGTTCTCTAAACCTCTTGCCAAAGCTGCTTAGTGAGATGGGAGGCAGGGCGGGTGAAGGGAGGAGGGAGAGAGAGAGAGAGAGAGAGAGAGAGAATATGAATGTGTTCTGACCCTGGACTCTAGCTCTGGTATTTGACCTAAAAAATCCTAGGGGATTAAGGATGAACTAGAATCAGCTCTGGACCAAAGATGCAATTCTGGGGGCCCTCCCTGGAGGACATCTCTAGATGTTGAAGCTCAGGCATTGGTCTTGGGAGGGAGTAGTGGAGGGGTGACAGATATGCAAGGGGCAATAGAGGGAATGGAGGGGCCTTGGAGATGTTATGGTTGTGGGGAGAGAAAGTGAGAGCTGGAGGGGAGGCAGAAGAGGGGCTGGGTTTGGAGAAAGGAAAGAAAAGGCTCATGGGGCCTGAGACTGGGAAGGAAGCATGAAGGGAGGGATGGGTGAGTCAAGGCAGGAAGAAATAAGGGGTGATCCAGCAGATGGTTGAGGGGGTGTTACTCAATATTGGTTGACTGACCAGAGAAAGAAAAGCATGGGATTATGAGAGGTGAGGAGTAAGGAAAATATGGGGCGAGGCGTGGGAAGACAAGAAGCAGGGGGGGGGAGGAGAGGGAGGGAGAGAGGTGGAAAAGTAGAGATGGACAAGACAGATCTATGGGAGCGAGAGGTGGGGGGTATATCCAAACAGAATCAGAGAGACAGAAGCAAAAAGAACAGGAGGAGCCAGAGAGAGGCAGATGGGAATGGAGACTCAGGGAGCAAGAGCTGGGAAAGTCAGAAACAGAATGAGAGAGACATAGGAAGAACAACATAGAGAAAACCAGGGAGCCTCAAACTGGGCAAGATGGGGTAACAGAAATCCAAAGGGAAAGAGCTAGGGGGGAAGAAGTGCGTGTGTGGGGGGGGGGAGTGTGCAGCCAGTCCAAGTCTGGCTGTCCCCCCAACCCCAAGGGAAGCCCTGACACCTGCCTCCCTGCCCACCCCCCTCCAGCAACTCCAACTGACCCAAAGGGGCAGGTGTGTGGGAAGGGGCACATCTGCCAGCACATCATGCAAATGAGCTCATGAATATGCAGCAGGCCCATTGTCTGGCCCTGCCCCCACCCCCATCTGCTCAAGCCCGGCCTCTGGGGCTGAGGGCAGCTCTGTCCCCTTAGGAGGAGGGGAGGCCCCCCCATCACCACGACTGCCCAAAGGGCAGCCCTTCCCCCTTATCCACGGCCCAGGTGGGAGGGACAGGAGGCCAAGGGCAGAGTCCTGGGCCAGGGCTCACCCGGATAGAAGTCTTTGGACTTAGAGAGCTTGATGGTGGCTCCTGTCTCCTTCTGCAGCTGCACGATGGTCTGCCCGCCCTTGCCAATGATGGAGCCTGCCGCGTAGCTGGGGATCAGCACCTTCAGGAAGTATTCGCCTTCCTCTGCAGGGGCACAGGGGGAGGGGGGAGGGCAGTCAGGGGGCGGGTCTCCACCTTCAGCCTGGTGTGGGCCTAGGAAACCAGTGGCGTCACAGGAACATATAGGAGCAATGACCATGAGAATAGCAGTAGGGAAGATAATACAACTAATGATCTTCATTCATTCACTCGTTCATTCATTCATTCATTAATTCATTCCACGAATAGTTGCTGAGCACCTGCTGCCACACGCTTGGCACTGTTTTAGTGAAACAGCCATGAGGAAAACAGACAAACTCCCTGATTTTGCAGGCAAATGAGGCAAATAAGGCCAAGATAGTTTCAGTGATTCAGCCAAGAGCTCACACAGCTACATTCTTCTAGAGGGGGGAGACAGACAGTATGTTTTATGTTGGATGGTGGTTAAGCTCCACAAAAACAAAAAGGGACAGGAGAAGGGACGGGGGCTTGTAGAGGCGGCAGTGTCAGATCCGGTGGCCAGGAAAGCCCTCCCCAAGAATGTGGTATTCTTTGTTTAACAAACACTTCTACAGAACCTAGTATACACTAGACTCTGTTTCAAGTACTATACAAATATCAGTTCTTTTACTTTTCACACTGATGCTATGAAAGAAGTACTTTGTAACCTGGCTTTAGATTCCTGGCTCTGGACCCTCATGACTGATTGTTGTCCAGGCTGTGGAGGGGGGAATGGAACCATGAGGCTCTGTGGAAGAGCAAGTGCAAAGGCCCTGGGGTGGGACTGGGCCAGAGTTGTCCGAGAAAAAGTGAGGTAGCCAGTGTAGCTAGGGCTGAAGATGACAGGTGGAGAGTGGAAGGGGATGAGGGCTGAGAGAGGTGGTGGCAGTGGTTGAGTGTTGAGGTTTGTGGGCCATGGTGAGGTCTTGGGTTTTACTGTGAGTGAAATGGGAACCATGGGAGGGCCCTGAGCAGTGGAGAGATGGGATCTGACTTAGGTTTCCAGAAGATCCCACTGATGCCCACAAGGTAGGAGGTGGTGGCAGTCTAACTGGTGGAGCCATCGAGGGGTGGGTGGGGGAGGAGGGATCAGGAGGAGAATATCCAGAGATGTTCTCAACACTCAGTATGGACCCTGTACTGTGCTGAGTGCTTTGCAAGCTTGACCTCAACCATTCCCTACCCACCAATGAGGTGGGTATAACAAGGCCCATTTTTACGTGGGAGGAAACTGAGGCACAGAGCCCGTGAAGGCACCAGCCCAAGGTCAGTTGCTCAAGGGCACCAAGAAAGTCCCTGGCATGAGATCCCAATCCAGTTCTGCTTCATTCTTGGCCCTCACTTGCTTAGCACCTTCCGATGTTGGTGGCTGAAGACCAATGTAGTCAAGGACAGTCCCCAAGACCCGGGGGTGGTGAGGTGGTGCCAGTGGTCACTTTTGGGACTGTGGCCATTCTCTGTTAGGGACTAATTTTCTTGATCATGTGTAAAATGCTTTGTCAATGTACTCAAGGCACATGCCTAACCTTCTAACCCAACTGTTGTCCCTAACTGCTCAGAGGGTAGAAATTGTGGAATCTTCTCCGTATAAGAGCCTCTATGATTTGGCCCTGCAGTTCTTTCCAGCTTCAGGTCCTCATCTTCTTCTATAAGCATCAGGCATACTTCCTCTTTGTTAAGTGTTCCCTCCTCCCATCCACCTCAGGGCCTTTGCACATTCTTTTTACTTAGAACTGTCCTCCCCCAGTGAATTCCTCTTGTCCTTCAGGTCCCCACTCGAATGTTGCTTCTTCTTGGAAGCTTTCCTTGAACTCTGAGGAGGAGATGGATCCCCTCCCGTTCATTTCATGCCTTCAGAGCAACGTATCACAAACGTCCCCTGGAGCTCATTTTTGTGTCCCAGGGACTCATGCCATGTCCCAGCACATAGTGGGCATGCAATAAAAACACTGGGGAAAAGAAGGGAGGAGCCAGGCCATTCTGCTACCAAAGCTTAAGGTCTTAAACCATCCCCCAGTGGTTTTAAATTTTTTTTTTCTTTTAAGCAAAGGAAACCTATTTTCAATGTCTCACATGAAACTCCACCACATAGAGCAGATAAAAGAGAAACTGTTCTGGTGAAAGTGGGGGCAGGGCGGGGGGGGGGGCAGGAGCCCTGCCCATCTCTTCCTGATCCCTTACGATTGAAGGTTCTGGACTCCCTGGTGTGTTAAGGTGGGGGTATGGGGGCGAGGGGCTGGACGGGGCTTCGCTGGCATGGGGAGGGGGGTCCAGAATGAAGGCGATGCCCTGAGCTCAAGGCAATCCTCTTAAACTTGCCTCATCAGACCATTAAACCTATTAGGTAATTAGCCCCCCAGAGTGCCTTCCCATCAATCATTCTGAGCCCCCTGAATTCACTTTCTTCCCTGGGCTCACAGAGGCAGCCTCTTGCCTGCTCCCACCCCTAAACCTGTCACAGAGATGGAGGACCAGTCCTCTATCCCTGAAAGGCTCAGAAAGAGGAGGAGGGTGTTCTCACAAGGACTCCATCCTCTTTTTCCTTCTTTGACTTCATTCCCTATCTTCTCTCCAGCCAAGGTCTCTTCCCCAACTTCCTCCTTGAATGTAGAAGGTATTCACCTACTCTGAAGAAAACTGGGTATGCCCCTCTACCCCATTTCCTGTGCTCTCCGTCTTAGCCTTCCCCAGGAATCCCCATATGAAACAGCAGAAACACCCATAGACTGAGTGTGAATTTTGCCAGGATGGGCCGCCTGGTCTTGGGCAAACCACCTCACCTCGTTGGGTCTCAGTATTCTCATCTGTAAAACGGAGACGTGCTCCGTAATTAATTAAATGATAAACCGTAAAGTACTCAGGATGGTCTCAGGCACATGGAGGCACTTGAGGAACACTAGATGTCATTACCTCCACCATCAGCGTGATTATCACTGATGTCAGGAACACAAGCAAAGTTCTTGTCACAGCGTCTGGCCCAGGGTATGTGCTCTACAAGTGGGGAGACGAGCCTCTAAGGTCTGAGGTTTTTGTTGGGCGATGAGAGAAGAAAGGGAGACCCCCACTTCCTTCATCACATGCCCCCTAGGGATGTCCCAGGCCTTTCTCTGCTTCTTGGAAGAGGAATGAGCTCTCACTGATGGAAGCGAGACCCTGCTCCCCCTTCTCTGGACGCCCAGCATCTCTCCGACTCCCTTCCTTCTCATGCCACCTCTTGCCTTTACCCTTGATGTATGCCCTCGGTACAGTTTCCTTCCTTCTCTCCCCCTTCCCTCCCATCCTCCAGCAAACCCTTCCTGAGCACCCACTCTCTGCCAGGCTTTGTTTTAGGTGCTGATGACAGCAGGGAGCGAGACAGTCCATTCCTTCAAGTCCACTCGCTTTTAAAATTTAAATGCATCCAAAAAATAAAATAAAATAGAATTTAAACGAATCTATTTAGAGAGGACACTTAAAAACCACTGCTAATAATCAGAGTTTGAAGGCTCGTTATGTTTTCCCCTCCAGGACATATGATATAAACATACCATGGTTTAAAAAAAAAAGTTTGTCCAGGGACTGCTTAAGCCACCTATGGGTGCTCGAAGATCCCTGTATCAGACTAGTGTAAATCAGGAGCCTCTACCTGAGGCCAGCCTTCCACAGAGAATGACTAGGTGGGACCTCCCACCTGCACAAGCTCAGAACTCAGGGCACAAGTCCCCCCCAACTGTGGCCAACAAACTGCTCTGACCCTCTTTAGAATCCTCTTCACGTCTTTCCCATTTGGGAAGCACTCCCCTCTGCCTGCTTTTAACCCTCACTCACCCATCCCTGTGTGAGTCCCACCTCCCCCAGGAAAAAGCCAGGCCTCTCTTTTCCCAGCCTGCGTGGCAGCAAGGGGAGACACATACCCTGAGCTGAACCCAGAGCCCCCCCAGACCTCACACACTCCCAGCCAGTTTGAGCAACCAAGGCTCTGCCTGTGAAAAAGTTCTTCCTTCTACTGAAGTAGAATCTAAATGCCAGAACTCTGCACCCACCTACCTCCACCCCCCGCCTAGCTTTTCCCTCTGGGTTTAGGAAGCTCCCTTTACCCACGACCATGACAGAGAACTAGAGATGCCCACTTCTGCTTTCCAGATGGTTTTCATCCTGCTACAATGTCAAACACTCCTTCTTCTAGTCTTATCCTCCCTTTTGTGCCTACCTTCTTCAGCAATGCTTCTGGAGTTTCCAAAAAGCATCCAATACCCCTGTCCCCTGAAATAATGTGGACTTACCCAAGAGATTTGGGGTGCCGTGGTAAGAGTGGCACTTTTGATCAGAGTTGACACTAAAAGGCGGCTTTAAGTGGGGGTGGCATCTGGGTAGCTCAGTGGTTGTGCATCTGCCTTTGACTCAGCTCATGATCCCGGGGTCCTGGGATGGAGTCCCCCATCAAGTTCCCCGCAGGGAGCCTGCTTCTCCCTCTGCCTATGTCTTTGCCTCTCTGTGTGTCTCTCATGAATGAATAAATAAAAAAACATTAAAAAAAATAAAGGTGGGGGGAGGTCATTCATGACAAAGGTAGAGCAGAAGGGGTGTGGTATGTGTTGTAGAGGTGACTTCGGTGTCAGGAGGTCTAGGGGAACCAAAGTTGGGGTGTCATGTTCGTGGGACCCGCTCTGATTTGCAGGTTGGGACCAGAAGTGTCGGTGCGTTCCACAGAGGTGTGAGGCAGCTGGGGTGTGATGTTGACATTGTCGCGGGAGTGTATGGGGATGTTGTCGGTGGAAGACAAGACCTGGTGGAGTGTAGTGGGAGCAGTACCGCTCAAGAGGGTGGGGACAGCAGGTGTGCAAAGCGGTCTGGTGTGAGAAATGCAGTACAACGTGCTTCCAGGGGACGGCATGTCGAAGGTGTGACACCGTCTTTGAGCTGTGACACTGTCTCTGAGTGAGAGAAAGGTGGCTGGGTAGGATTTCCTCGGGGGGAAGAGCTGCTGGATGGTGTGACAGGCCCCTGGTGGCATTCTCCATGGGATGGATAACAATGTAATGACAACTCTTGTGTACTGATACGCACATGTGTGACAGTGTGACAGCCTCACATATAAAGTCTCATTTAACCCTACACAGCAGTCTGGCGTTGTAAGTAGCAGATCTCACGGCTCCCATTTTGCAGATGAGGAGACTGAGGCTTGGAGCAGTGAAATAAGGTGCCCCAGGGTCCCACACCATGAGCACGGCAGGGAGGAGATAAACCCTAGAAGATCTCACTCTCAGACTCTTAACCCCTGCGACACTGTCTTTATGTTAAGCAGCGAGGATGGTGGGAGCGAGGATTGGCAGCTGGTAGCTAGTTAGGGTATGACTGGTGTGTGCGTGGGGAGGGAAGTTGTGGTTTCTGTACACATGGGGGTGACAGAGGTGGGAATACAGTCAAGAGTATGCCATACTAGTGGCACCTTAAGAGTTTCACTTGTATTCAAGGGAGGTGGGGGGACATCCTTTGTTACTGTCCTACAGCCAGACTAGTTGTCTCTCTGATAAGTTCCTAACCTGAGTTTCCATTCAACCTCTTTTACCCAAATCCTCCTGTGCTTTGGTGCCTTGTCTCCCTCCCAATGGTGTCTGTTGGCCACAGTGCCTGGACATCAGTTGGAATGACCCCTATCTCCTCTATCAGCCCCTCAAGAATGGCCAGGAGTGGCAGGCTGGTGCTGCAGGCAAGAGCTCAATCTGCCCTGTCTGCCACGACCTGCTGTGACACCCTAGAAGACTCCCTCCACCCCCAGAGCCTCAGCTTTCTCACCCCAAAATGGGGTTCACCACAGCGTCTACCCACATCACGAGCCAGCCTCCCGGGGTTCAAATTCCAGCTCTGCCTCTTATTTGCTGACCCACCTGGGGCAAGTTACTTAACCTCTCTGTGCGTCAGTCTGTCATCTGTTAAGAAGGGTAACATAAAAGAATTGTACAGATTCAATGATTGGTCTGTGCCAAGCATTTTCCATAATACTTCCTGGCGCGCCACAGGCCAGAGATATTAGCCAGCATTATAATTTATTATTGTTGATTATTACATCATAGAGTGTTGGGAGAATTACATGAAATAGTGCTTATAAAGCAGTGAGCAATGATATCGGTAGTGGTTATTACTACTATCGTTGTGGTTATTGAGATTTCCCCACCTGACAGATGGTGACTCTTGAGGCTCAGGAAGGGGGTGAGGTTGACCCAGCATCCCCCAGTCACTACAGTGTTATTGCAAAGAGCCCTCAATTTTGAGATGAGAGTCCTGGATCCTTGCCCAACGCTGCCTCTTGAGCGTTTCTGTAAATGGAGGACCATCCCTTTGCCTCTGCAGGCCTCAGTTTCTCCACAGGTCACCCAGAGGAGAGGTGGAAAAGCTTTCAGGAGAGGGTCCCTGGGGGCTCATCTTACTTTCCCCGCTGCCGAGGGAGGCAGGAAGCACAGTGGATAAGCACACGAGCTCTGGAACCAGGGTTGAACAGATCCCCGTTCCACCAACTTATGAGCTGTGTGACTTTGGGCAAGTGGCTTTATTTCCCTGAGCCTGGTTTCCTCTTGTGAAAAAGCAGCTCAAATCATCTCCCCCAGAGGACCGTATTAGGAAATAACCCATATCTCAGAGCCTCACTTGGAGTAGGTGCCGAGGACTCGGGCCTGACCGTCCTTGGCAGCATCGCTATTGTTAGGTTGTGCTGCTCAGAGCAGTCAGATTTGGGGCACCTCAGCCCCTTAAAAAGAAGGATGAGACACCTCCCTCCCCCCAAGCAGGGGCAGGGCTGGGCTGTCAGGTCAGGCTCAAAGGCCGCCTGGGTCCCCGACTCTCTCCAGGACTGGGAATGGCAGTGGGGCAGGAAGAAGGAAGGAAGTGGCTGGGACATATTCATGTGTGTGCTGGGGGTTGGGGGTTGGGGGGGGCAGGAAGAAGGACAGGAAACTCCCTCCCACCCCTCCCCCAACTTCCTTTTCCTTCAATTTCTGCTGGACACCCCCTCTCAGGCAGCCAGGGGGTCCCCGATCCCGGTCCCACCTGGACAGGAGTGTGGGGGGCTGCTGGCGTGGAGGAAAGAGACTTGGCTTGTGTTCCATCGAGGGGAGGAGGTGAGAGGTCCCCACCCCACCCACTACAGGGCCTGGTGGAGACCGGAGCGTGCACTCTGGCCCAGGCCATCCTTCTCCCATCCGGAGGAAAAGGCCAGAGGAAGCAGATTTTGGCCAAGGTGACCGCAGGGAGGGGCTTGTCTGCTATGGGGTCTCCCTCCATCCAGGGAGTTAATAGGCTGGGTTTTGAGTCTCCGAGAATCCCTACCTCCTTCCTGAGTCCCTGGCCCAAGAGACACCCACTAGAGTTCCCAGCTCGTCTTTTATTCTTGGGTACACATACCTCCTCGGGTCACACACACAGTGAGGGGCCCTCCTGTCTCCTACGCGCACACCTTCTGTGTTGTCAAACACTCAGACCTCACACACATGCACACACACACAGAATCAGTCCCTTGTCTCTCTCACACACACAGAATCACTCCCACATCTCTAGTGTTACATACTCAACCATTTCACTCACACACCCTCCCCTTGTTATAGATATATATACACACATGCACACACACCCCTTCCCTTTTCATACCCCTTGGGTGTCATATACACACATTCTCTCTTCCCTGTCACACGGGCACCATCCTTCCTTCTCCTTGTTACACACCCTCGTGCAGTTCACCCACGGAGCCCTAACCTCTCCCCGTCATACACTCACCTTCCCTTGTCGTACACACCCCCTCTGATGTCACTGTTGCACACCTCCATGTGTCACACCCAGCCACAGCCTCTTTGGAGTCACACCCACACCCTTTCCTTGTCACATACCCTCACCAGCTTCTTCTGGTTCCACCCCACCCCAAACACGCCTGTGTCACACACACTGAACTGCCTTCCTTGATCCACACAGCCTCTCATGGCTCACACCCAGAGCCGGCCCATTCAGCTTCCCCCACACACCCCCTTGCATGTCACACACACCCTCTCACTCATGTGTCACACCACCACAGCCCCCTCTAGGGTGACATGCACACACTTTCCCTTGCCACACATACCCCTTTGAGGGTCTCAAACACAGAGCCCAGCCTCTCATCTCACCCTGTCTCTTACACACACACACACACACGCACACGCACACACACACACACACACACCTTCTTTCCTGTCATATCCGTGATCCCTAATGTCACACATCCAGGCCTTACAGGGCCCACGCGCGCAAATACACACAAACACACACACACACCTGTCCCAGCCACACATTCTTCCACCTGGCTTTACACACCCACCCATTCCTCCATCTCACCCAACACACCCACCCAGCTTGTCCCCACGCACAATTCTCGCCCATGGCCCACTCGTGCCACCCTCTGGGACAACCCTTGCTCAGGACATCCCCAGGGAGGGAGGCTGGGAAGCTCCGGGTCCACAGGCCTCCTCTACTCCTTCCCCTCCCCCCCGCCAGGACACGCCAGCTCGGGAACACCCCTGCCCCGAAAGGGTCACATCACACACCCCTCAAGGACACAGAGACGCCCGCCCAGAGGGACCCACGCCCCCCATCCTTTTGCGCCCCCCAAGGACACTTAACCACCCCCTCCCCCCCACCCCCTCTCATCGCAGACAAAGCTCCCAGCCCCGGGCAGCGGCGAGAGGGGGAGGGGGTCCGGCCCCCTCCCCAACGCCCCTCTCAGCTCCCCGGTCTAGGGAGGGGCGCCCTTCCCCGCCCCAGAGCCCTTGCACCTGCCACGGCGGGGGGAGGAGGATGGAGAAAGGCGAGGCCCCCTGCCCGCTCCCCTACACCGAGCCGCAACCCTTTCTCACCTCCCGTGTTGCTGCGCTTGGTGCAGACCACCTCGGGGGGCGTTTCGAGGGGCCTCTTGCGGGAATCCGGGGCCTCGGGCTCCATGGGGGGGGCCTGGGGCGGCGGCTGCTGCTGCTGCGGCGGCTGCGGCGGCGGCGGCGGCGGCTGCTGTGGCGGCGGCGACGGCTGCTGGGGAGGCTGGGGTTGCGGCGGCGGCGGCGGCGGGGGCGGCGGCGGCTGCGGGGCCGCGGAGGCCGTGAAGAGGCCGTGCACCGCGCCGGCGGCCATCATCCTCATGGTCGGGGGGGGGCGGGGGACGGGGGTGGGGGAGGGGGAGGGAAGGGGATGTGGGAGGGGGAGGGGGCGGCGGCGGCGGGATGGGGGAGGGGGAACCCCGGCGAGGGAAGGAGGGAGGGAGCTGGTTCTGGGGGGCTGACAGAGCCTGGAGAACGGATGTGAGCAGGACGGGAGGGCAAGGGGGGTCCCCGATAGGGCCCGGAGAGAACTGAGGGGTGGGGTCTCTCTCAAGATCACCGAGGCCAGGGACTGGCCGCGCCACTGGGGGGGTCGGGACCCCCTTCTTTGCTCCCCCGGTGGAGGGCCGAGCCCCCCAGACCCTGCTCGGGGCGGGGGGCCGGAGGAGCGGGACCGGAGGTGGGAGGCGGAGGCAGCCGCTAGTGGGGACCCGGGGGGCGGCGAGTGCGGGCGGCAGCGGCGGCAGGGCTGGCGGTGGCTGCTGGCCCGAGCATCTTCTTCCCGGAGGCTCCCACAGCGGCCTGGCCCCTCCCACCCGATCAAAGCCACGCCCATGCCGGTCAGGGCCGCGCCCTTCGGCGCCCCCATTGGTCTGTCCTTGAAGCCTGGACCACGCCCTCTGAGTTGACCACGCCCTTTCCCGCAGCTGGGAGATGGACCAGGCTCTCCCAGGCTCCGAGAAGGACCCAGAGCTCATTCACACCTTTCTCCCCTCCTCACCTGTAACGTACGTTTATTGAGCACTTACTGTGTGCCAGGTCCAGGTCTAAATGAGCGCCTCACTAACCTTATTACGTTTAACTCCCAAAGCAACCGACTGCGTCAGGTACTCTTACTCTCCTTTCCCATTTTATGGAGAAAGAAACTAAACCTCAGAGACTTGTTGTCACTTGGTCGAGATAAGAAATCTCACTTCACATGTCTCCCACCTCTGACAGCTGAGACGTTCCCCCCACAAATCTTTCATCCTTCCCTTGAAGAATCAACACAGGATTACTGCAAGGGCTCTGGGGATTGAGTTCAATGAATACCTCTATTAAGCGTGTAGAGCAGAGTTTAACAATCCAAATCCAGTTGGTGCTCGGGTCAATCAAGAGCACTTACAAATCACCTACTAAGTGTCAGGCACTACCCCAAACGCTGGGATACAACAGGGAACAAAACAGTCTCAGCCCTTGAAGACTAAGAATTACTACTCCTGTCATTAAGAAAACCTGATTTTCAGACAACAAAGCGGACACCCAGGAACCTGGAGTGTGGTTCGTCCAAGGGCACACAGGGAGACAGACAGAAGGGAGACTGGGATTTGAACACAGGACAAGCTTAATTCCAGAACCTGAAGTAGGGGCCCCTTCCTTGGAGTGGATCATTGCTAATATTCAGTGCTCTCGGATACATGAATTTTCTGCTCCCTGAATTCCTTGTCTTCAAGGGTTTTCCCTAGGTCAGTCAGACGCAAGATTAGGCTCAGAGGGGCCTGGGTGGGGGTAACTGTGGCAGCTGGGGGGCCCCTCCCTCTCCTCCATCCCACTCTTACCCCTCCCTTGCCATGCTCTCAGGTCCCCGGGATGGGGAGGGTAGCAGATGGCCTGGGGAGGATGAAGTGGCCTCCCATCTGTCCCCTCCCCCCCCATTGTCCCCGGAGCCAAGGGGGATTCGAGGGGGTTGTGGTCCACTGCAGTCTGGATCCTCCCCCTCCATCTTCCTGGAGGGAGCTGAGGAGCTAGTTGCTATGGAGACAAGGAAGAGGCAAGAGAGATGCAGGGAGGCACTGGGGTCAGATCCACACCTTAGACTCTTTGATTCACATATACTCACACCACACAGGTACATATCCCAACATCCATGGAGTCTGGCATGAAGCTCCACATCCCCAGCACACACGTAGTCATGCCAGCCCTCCTGCAGACACACAGGTGTATACTCAACAGTTTCACATGGGCACATTCTGATATATGAAGAATTCTCATGGGGATAGGTACACACACACACACACACACACACACACACACACACACACACACTTACCCATAATGCATAATGCACATTCAGTCATGTGGACCATATATGTCACAGGCTCTCATGCAAAAATAGATAGACACACATCTGATATCCGAGTATGTCCCAGGTGCACATATCCAAAGCCAAAATAACTCCACACTTGGTCACACACATCCTGAGAAGTTACATGATCAAAGCCGTAAGACATAAACAGCCTATGTTACATAAGGCATACATGTTAGTGACATGTGATATATATACTGACAAACAGACCCAATCCTGCCTTCCACACAAATGGGATAATCACACACATTTAGATACATGGTTCTCATAGTCTAATGCACAAAATGCACAGGACCTCACAGGCCACTCAGAGACATGCAGGACATACACGGAATCCCAAGTATTGGTCAGCCCTCACCCCCAAGTCATGCCTGCAGCCCCAGCTCACCCCCCCCCACAAACCCTCCCATTTGGACACACACGGCAGCACGGTTGGTCACGCACTCACACTCACACACAAACACAAACCTCCTCCTAGATATTTTTAAACCCAGGCTAGTTCTGCTGCTATGGCAACCGCCCCAAACCCATTGCCATAGCAACCTAACGTCAGCTTTCCAAGCACCAAATCCTGGGGGATTGCAGGGCCCCAATCAGAGGCCAGAGGAGGGGGTTGCTGCACCCTCTGCCATCATCCGTGCCACCCCACTACCTCCACCCCAGGGCCTTCAAGAAAGCAGCCACCTTAGGGTGGGTAGAGGCTGGAGCCAAGGATACAAGACCCTCCAGACCAAGCTGAAGCAAGAACACCCCTCAACTTGCTTTTTCTTCCTGCTCCATCAGAGCTTTATGGAGGGGCTCATGGGGCAAAGGTCAGCCTGCTCCTGGACACACACAAGACTTTGAGGGTTTGAATCTTGGCTCTGACATGCACATGCTGTGTGACTTGGGCCTGTCCTTACCCTCTCTGAGTCTCATGTTTCTTAATTTGGAAAATGTTCCTGCTGTTGCTGTCAATACTAATACCCCAAGGGCTACTGTGACTCAGTGGCTAAAAGGCCAGCCCGATCTGCATCCAAATTCTCACTCTCCCATTTTCTAGCTGGATGAACTCAGGCAAGGGCCTCTGCGTCTCTGCAACAATGTTGGGGCACACATAGTAATTTAATTACATAGGGCTGTTGGGATGATTCTCAACAAATGGGTGTGGTTGCTGATCTAAGAACTCTGCATGTATTCCAACTTATTTCAGTCTTAAGCATGGCCTTATGGGTAAGTACTATTATTATTCCCATTTTGCAGAAGAGGAAACTGAGGCCCAGAGATGCTGTCTGAGATCACACAGTTTTGAAGCATGAGATTTGAACCCAGGCCATCAAAGATGTGGCCTTAGCCATTTCTCTCTCTCCTACTACTTAAAGGCATTTGGAGAAGGGTGATAGAATGGTGGATCTCTGGAAATGCTTGCTAGCTTCTGTTTTCCAGCCTGCAAAATGGGAATTCAAATGGTACAACCGGCTGAGGTGTCAGAGGATCTGTGAGGCCCCTTGCACCTGGGGGGCTGAGGATGGGCTGGCAAACTTGAGCGCTCTGTGTAGATGGGGAGCAGATTGAGAGGGGCAGGGCAAGCCAGCAAGTGGGTAGTCTGGGGAGGCAGGTTGGCTCTTCTTCCCAGCCCTGTGACCTCAGTCATGGGCTTTCTCCAATCTGAGCCTCATCTCATCATCTGTCAACTGGGAATCATAACAGTGCTTGAGGGAGTGTGGCAAGGAGTCCAAGAACCAAAGCAGGTGAAACCACTTGGCCTGGGTCCCAGCCAGCGAGGGGAGAAATCTGAGCTGATATTAATACTATCCATCCAGTCTGTGGATGAGATTTAGGAGACAGGACTATGGACGTGCAGGATTTTGTGAACTGTTTTGACCCACCGTAAGAGATATTATATCATGATCTAATGCATACAACACTAAAACAAGTTTCATGAAATCATACTTCACCTATATCTTTGTCTATACTATGTCTACATTACATGCACAGACTCCGATCTGTTCTTTTCTACTGAAAAATGTTGGTTGGTTTCACAGTCTCCTAACCAGTTGTGACCAACAGTATGAAAAAACCCCAGTGTGGGGGCGCCTGGGTGGTTCAGTGGTCTAGCGTCTGTCGTTGGCTCAGGTCATGATCCTGGGGTCTTGGGAGCGGTCCTGCATCGGGCTCCCCACAGGGAGCCTGCTTCTCTCTCTCTGCCTCTCTCTGGGTCTCTCGTGAATAAATAAATAAAAATCTTAAAAAGAAAAAAAAAAAGAAAAGAAAAGAAAGAAAAACATGGCTCTTACAAGGTACATGGAGTCGTTGTAGAGTTTTACACAGGGGAGTGACATAGGTATCAAACAGGTGATGGAGGGGAAGGGGCCAGTCTAGGGGCTGGGACGGAGCCAGATCAGACTCCAGGGAGGAGGGGCTCTTTGCCCAGACCCTAGCAGGGGCAGGAGAGATAGAGAGATGTGATCAGAAGCCAACACATGAAGAGTCAACACAGTGTTTTGAACACAATGTATGGTGGTTACAAACAACAGCCTTGAAGACAGATCCTTACCCATCCATTCGACAAAAATATTTATCAAGCAAGTGCTGTATGTTGGGCATTGTTCTAGGCACTAGAGATATAGCAGTGGACAAAATAGAAGCAAATTCCTGACCTCATGAGCTCACATTCTAGGGAAATAGACAATAAACATGCCAAAGAAGTAAAACATATATATAGTATGTTAGATGATAAGCACTGTGGAGAAAAATACTTCAGGGAAGGCGGATGAGATATCAGAGTCCAAAGGGGTGAGAATAAGGCTTTGGGTTTAAATATAATGGACAGGGGAGGCCTCATAGAGGAGGTGGCATTTGAGCAGAGACCTGAAGGAGGAGGAGGTGAGGGAGTGGGCCATATGGGTCTCTGGGGGAAGAACAGTCCAGGCAGAGAGAAGAGCAGGTGCAAAGGCCCTGAGGCAGGAATGCACCTGGCATGTTGGAGGAAGAAAAAGAAGCCCATGGAAGCTAGAGCAGAGTGGGGGAGGGGAGAGCATGAGGAATGAGGCCAGTTAGGCAGGGAGCAGACCGCGTGGGGCCTCGAGGGCCACTGTAAAAGGCTTAGCTTTGACTCAGAGTGAAATGACAACTGTGGGAGAGTTTTGAGCAGAGGAACGACCTGAGTTGACATAGGCTTTATCGCAGATCCTCTGTCATGTATGAAAAACATGGTGTGGGGGGTTGGGGGTAGAAGTAAGAAGCCCAGGGAGAAGGTGATTGTGACCATCCAGGTGAGGAGAGCTGATGGCTGGTTAGACCAGGGTGATAGGTAGCAGTGCAGGTGGGGAAACATCACTGGAGTCCTGGTGCTCCTATGTGGCTTTGGGCAAATCATCCCACCTCTTCAGAGCCTCAGTTTCCCTATTTACAAGTGGGGCTGATAATAAAGCACCCACCTCTCAGGGCTTCTGTCTGGTCTCAGTGTGATAGAGCATGGACGGCCCTTGGCACAGAATGTGTGCTCCACAAACATTGCCTGTCATTGTCACTGATACTATGCCCCTCCTTCCTGGGCCAGAGAAATTCTGTGTCCTGTACAATGAGGCTTCGAGGAGGAGGATTAAAAAGAAGAGGTTCGTCCTTGAATAATGATTGTGTATTTATCTGATTCTGAGACTATTTGAGTCAGAGTAGCTTGGACCAAAAATACTTGCCCTGAGGGGGCCTTTTGGGGTCTTTTATTCCTACCAGGCTCTTTGTAGGATGGAGAAATGGAGGTCCAGAGAACAGTTTTATCCTGCCCAGGAGCCCACAGTGAGTTGGGGGCTGAGCCAGGGCTAGAATCCATCCTCGTGGCCTGTCTCCCAGGCCTGTGTTCCCGGTCCTGGCTGCCTCCTTGGTGATTATGGCATCTGACCCAGTCCCCTCCCCCCTCCCAGCCTCAACATCTTCCTATGACTTCCGACTGCCTCCGGGATAAATTCCAAACTCTCTCTGTGGCTTAGGCCAAAAACCTTGCATTCGCCCTTGACACCCCCTCTTTCTCTCACACCTACATCCAATCCATCAGCAAACCTTTTCCGCTGCACCCTTAGATTCTATAGTCTGACCCCCTCTCCCCTGCCACATCTGTCCACGCCACCCCCGGTGGCTCCCCACTGGACTCTCTTCTCTCCCAGGAGCCTCCCCTTGGGCTCCCTGCTTCCACTCTTGCCCCTTTTCCACAGCAGCCAGAGCCAGCCTTTTAAAAGGCAAGTCAGATCATACGCTGTGCTGCATCCAAGAGAAAGAAAAATGGGATTTCCGTAAGAATATCGAGGAGCAATATAGATTTCTTGCTTTAGGTTTGTGGGGGAAGAAGGGGCTTTTTATGTATCTCTCTCGAGGGTGTGGCTTTACAAATATTAGGGAGGGTGGATGCCTGGCTGCCTCAGTAGCTAGAACATGTGACTCTTAATCTGGGGGTCGTGAGTTCAAACCCCAAGTTGGGCATAAAAAAAAAGAGAAAGTACAGGAAACAAGGCACAGGGAAGTCAAGTCTTTTGGGGTTAAGTTGAGATTTGAACCCTGGCAGCCTGGTTGCAGGATTACCCTCTTAACAACTTCACCGTACTGCCTTTCTTTCTCATTGGCCTCTCTTTGACCAAATTTCTCCAGGGTACATGCCCCCCCGCCCCTCATCTCCTCCTTCCCCAGTGGTCTCGATGCTTCCCTACCTTGGAACCACAGTGCATGGTATGATCCACTTGAGTTGATTCAATGCAATCATCTTTGGTTGAATTTAATTTTAGAAAATTCCCCCTTTCATCTGCTCCCCCCATAGGCATCCACTCTAGCGTGCTTAATTTTTGGCCTCCATCCTTCTTCTTTTATTAAGATTTATGTGTATCCTTACAGTTAGTTTCTTTGTGTGTGCTTTAAATTTGCAACAATGTCATTGGGCCACAAACCTCATTATCTTCCTTTCATTGTGCTTTTTGAGAGCTCTCTGTGTGGCTGTGCTTATTTCTAGCTTATGAGGAGCGAGTCTTTTTTTTTTTTTTAAGATTTTATTTATTTATTTGAGAGAGAGAGAGAGAGAAAGAGAGAGCACAAGTAAGAGGAACAGCAGAGGCAGAGGGAGAAGCAGACTCCCCACTTGAGCAGGGAGCCTGACGTGGGGCTCAACCCCAGGACCCTGGGATCATGACCCAAGCTGAAAGCAGATGCTTAACCCACTGAGTCACCCAGGTGCCCCTGATGAGTGAGTCTCAAGACTATTTTAAGAGGCTACTCACCAGCTGAATGCCTTCAGGCAAGTCTCTTAACCTCTCTGGTCTTTATTTTTCTGTGTAGAATGGGAGGTTGTCAAATAATGGCATTTTTGGGGCACCTGGGCAGTTCAGTCAGTTAGGCATCCAATTCTTGATTTTAGCTCAGATCGTGATCTCAGGGTTGTGAGATCCAGCCCCACATTGGACTCAGGCAGTGGGTGTGGAGCCTGCTTAATATTCTCTCTCTTCCTCTCCTTCCATCTAAAAAAGTTAATAAATAAAATAAAAATGGCACTTTTCTCATAGGATCATTGCCAGCTGGCATCTTAAAGCATTTAGCACTAGACATTTACTAAGCACTGCACTGACGTTTGCTTCTCTGTCTTCTATATGTCTGTGGGGTATCCCACCATATAGTCCACATTATGCTTCTCAAGCTCTAATAATGGACATCAAATTCCCTCCAATTCTTTGCTTCTAAACTGCACTCAATTTGCATCCTTATACGTACCCCATGTACAGGCCTGTTGGTGAGTGGAGAAATTGGGTTGTCCGGCATCTTCATATTTAATTTCTCAAAGTATTCCAGATTGCTCTCCAGCAAGGATGCACCTATTTATACTCCTGCCATCGATGCCAGATGACCTGTTCTTTCATGTACTTCTCCAGAACTTGGTGTTCTTAGACCACCTAATTTTGGCCAATCTAGTAGATGTGAAAATACTGCTTTATGTGTTTATGGAGATCAGTTTAGCTTCTCTGGGCTTCTTTATATCTTCATTCCCACCCAGAATTACTACAAACACATGCAGCTGTGTGTGTGTGTGTGTGTGTGTGTGTGTGTGTAAGGCTTTGAATACTAACACTTTAATACTTTAGTTCCTGTCACAGTAAAAAAGGGATCATAATAGTACCTTTCTCCTAGAGGTACTCCTCTTAACAAAGAGGATGCAGTGATAAGATAATGGCCATGGATATTTTGTGTTTCCTCCTATGGCAGGTGCTGCGATAGGTGCTTTACATGTATTAACCTATTCATTCCTCATAAAAACACTATGAGGCATATCTGCTGTTTTCATCCCCATTTTACAGGTCAGAAAACTAAGGCATGGAGAAGTAGACTATAGGAAGCAGAGCTGGGATTCAAACCCAGGCAGACAGGTTCATTAACCACCTCATTGCCTCTTACTGGGACATACAAGAAACCACCTATGGCTTAACGACTGCTCTATATTCATCAGCTGTAATAACCAGACAGGACAAACTAGGGGGACTTGGGGTGTGTTTGCTGATGGCCTCAGCAAATCTGATAATGGGTTTATCTATTGGGACATTTTATAAGCATAATGACTATAGCACTTCATATTTTTAAAAAATCATATTAAGGTGTGGGAGACCTGGAAGGGACTCTGGGCCTGGGCCTCTGTTTTCCCATCTGTAAATGGGTAGGATTGGACAAGACCCTGGTCCCTATCCTTTTCTTAGGTCCTCTATTTTCCAAATCAAAGTGCTTCTAGCCAAAGGAGTTGTCCTCCTTTCTAGCACTCACTGGGCACCGGGTCCTGTTTCCAGCTTTTATGTGAATGAGACTGGTGGGCAATTCTCATTGATCTCTCCGCCTACCTTGTGCCTTGTCCAGACAGAGATGGCTGGACAAAGCACACGCTACAGTGATCACTTCCTGAGGACCTCCTGGAAGACTTCCTCATGTCCATTTACTCTCCCACACTCCTGGAACACTATACACCTTCTCCTCCTCCTTGAACCTCTAGCCCTGCCCCACTCCTTGTTCTCACCCTTGGCCCTGCACCAATCTCTCAGAGAGAAGAGAATCCATCGGAAGGTTCCCAGAGCATCTACTTCCTACCTGCACCTGGGACCCTATTCTCTGCCTTTCCTCCTGTTAACTATAGAAACACTCCTAGCGTGCACTAGATCTCATCCTCTCTCATCTATTAGGGACCTAAATCAAGCAATTCTCCCCCTCTCTCTCCTGCTCCATCCACTGTCCTCTCTTCTGGATCATTCTAATGGGCATAAAACATGCTTTAATGTAAATATGGTGTATTAACATCATCTAGCTACAGCTCCATGTTCTGCTGCTCTTTACAGTTTTATGGGAAAACCCTTTAAAAAAGATATCTGTACTAATGTCTCCTGTTCCTTTCTTCAGTCTTTCTTGAATCACCCCAACCAGGGTTTGGCTTCACCACTTGGCCAAATCAACTCTTAAGGTTACTGGTGATCTCCACGTGGCTCAATCCAACAGTCCAGTGACCTGCCTTCATGCCACTTGAGCCCTCTCACCGATAGTCACACCTTCTTCCTAGGTTTATTTTCTTCCTTTGGCTCCCAAGACTCACCACACTCATGATTTCCCTCTAATCTCAGTGGCTGCTTCTTCTCTGTCATTTCTTAGAGGTGGGGGGAGAGGAAGAGGGAGAGAGGAGAGAGGGAGAATGCTAAGCAGGCTCCACACCCACTGTAGAGCCCCATGTGGGGCTCGATCTCACGACTCTGAGGTCATGACCTGAGCCAAAATCAAGAGGTAGAGGCTTAACCTACTGAGCCACCCAGGCGACCTGTCTTTAAACACTGGGGTTGGGAAGCCTGGGTGGCTTAGGGGTTGAGTGTCTGCCTTTGGCCCAGGGTGTAATCGTGGAGTTCCAGGATCGAGTCCCACATTGGGCTCCCTGCATGGAGCCTGCTTCTCCCTCTGCCTGTGTCTCTGAGTCTCTCTCTCTCTCTCTCTCATAAAAAACAAAACAAAACAGGGATCCCTGGGTGGCGCAGCGGTTTGGCGCCTGCCTTTGGCCCAGGGCGTGATCCCGGAGACCCGGGATCGAATCCCACATCGGGCTCCCGGTGCATGGAGCCTGCTTCTCCCTCTGCCTGTGTCTCTGCCTCCCTCTCTCTCTCTCTGTAACTATCATAAATAAAAAACAAAAAAAAAAAAAAAAAAAAAAAAAAAAACACCGGGGCTCGGCACTTGGTCTTCTCTTTTCCTTGTTCATTCAGACTCATATATTCACTCAGCCTCTCAACAAGCCTACCAAGGTTTGGAAGTCTGTTAGGTATCCCATCATGTCCAAAACCAAACTCCTGATCCCTACTTCTCCCTGCCCCCACCTGCTATTCATATAATCTCAATAAATGGAAACTTCATCTTAGCAGCTCCTCAGATCAAAAAGCCTTGCAATCATTTTGACTCGTTTCTTTATCTCCCTCCCGACACCCAATCCATCAGCGAATACTGTCAACCCGACCTTCAGAACATGTGCAGATCCTAACCACGTCTCACCACCTCCACTGCTACCACCCTCATAAAAGCCACCATCATCTCTCATTTGAATTACTTTCTGAATCTTTTGCTTAAACTATTAACCATTTTAAAGGGTATGAGCCAGAGGCATCTAGCATTCGCAGTGTTGTGAAAGCATTATCTCCATTTAGTTCCAAAATACTTTCATCATCCCCAAAGGAGACCTCACACCCATTAACCAGTGACTCCCCCATTCCCACCCCTACCCCCACCCCGAGTCCCTGGCACCACTAATCTGCTTTTATTTCTCTACAGATTTGCCTACTCTGGAATTTCATGTGAATAGACTCATGCAATGTGTGACCTTTGCGTTTGGCTTTTTTCATTCAGCATATTTTCCAGGTTGGTCCACGTTGTAGCATGGACCAGCAGTCCATTCCTTTTTATGGCTGAATAATATTCCGTTGCATGGATATACCATACCTTGTTCATCTATACATAGACATTTGAGTTGTTCCCACCTTTTGGCTGTTGGCCACCATTACGAATGGTACTGCTGTGAATATTCATGAACAAATATTTGTTTGAGCATCAGTGTTTAATACTTCTATTTTTTTTAATTTTTTAAATTTTTAAAAATATTTTATTTATTTATTCATGAGAGACGGAGAGAGAGAGACAGACATAGGCAGAGGGAGAAGCAGGCTCCATGCAGGGAGCCTGACATGGGACTCTATCCTGGGTCTCCAGGATCAGGCCCTGGGCTGAAGGCCGCGCTAAACTGCTGAGCCACCCGGGCTGCCCAGTGTTCAATACTTTTAGGTAAATACCTAGGAGTGGAACTGCTGGGTGATATGGCAACTGTATGTTGAACTTTTTCAGGAACTGCCAATGTATTTTCCACAGGTTGCATCATTTTATTTCATTTGAATTATTTTAATAGCCTTCTCTCTTTTTTAAAAGAATATTTATTGATTTACTTGAGAGAGAGAGAGAGAGAGGAGGGGCAGAGGGGGAGAGAAACTGAAGCAGACTCCTAAGAGCAGAGCCAGACATGGGTTGAGGTGGAGTGACGTGGGGCTCAGTTTCACCGCCCATGAGATCACGACCTGAGCCAAAACCAAGAGTCGGATGCGCAACCGCCTATGCCACCCGGCATCCCTTAACAGCCTATTCTTAACACAACTGCCAGCATCACCACTTACGACATGAGTAAAATTGTATCTGGGTTGCCCTCCACTTCAGTGGGTCCCATCTCACTTTAGAGCAAAACCCAGAGACCTCACAATGGCTTACAATACCTTACATGACTTGGCTTCTTGTTTCCCTTCAGGTGTCTTCTTCCATACTCCCACTCACTCAGTATTGGCCTCCTCTTTGATTTTTGTTTTTTAAGTAAATGCTAACCCCAACATGGGGCTCGAACTCATGACCCCGAGATCAAGAGCCATATGCTCCTCCTTACTGTTCTTTAAATGCATCAGGGAGGACACCTGGGTGGCTCAGTGGTTGAGCATCTGCCTTTGGCTCAGGGCATGATCCTGGGGTCCTGGGATTGAGTTCTGCATTGGGCTCCCTGCGGGAAGCTTGCTTCTCCCTCTACCTCTTTCTGTGTGTCTCTCATGGATAAATAAATAAAATCTTTAAAAAAATAAATGCATCAGGCAGGGGTGCCTGGGTGACTCAGTTTGTTAAGTGTCAGGCTTCAGCTCCAGTCATGATCTCAGGGTCCTAGGACCAAGCCCCAGTTGGGCTCCCTGCTCAGCAGGGAGCTTGCTTCTTCCTCTCCCTGCTTGTGCTCTCTCAAATAAACAAGAAAAAATCTTTAAGAATAAATAAATAAATGCATCAGGCAGGCTCCCACCTCTGGGCTTTTGCACTCATTGTTTGCTTTTCCTGGAATGTTCTACCTCTGTATCCGGAAAGCTGGTTTCTTCATTTTCTTCAGGTCTCTTTCCTAAGTCACCTCCTCTGAGGCACCTCTGACCACTCTGTTCTCTTTACTCTGCTTTGTTTTCTCCATGGCATTTACCACAAATCTGACAACATACATTTGTTTATTTATATTTAAATCTTTGTCTCCCTTCTACTAGGTATGGGTTTTTTCTCTTTATTCACTGATGTACCTACCCCCAGCACCCAGAAAAGTGCCTAGAGCATAGCAAGTGCTCAGTAAGTGCTTGATGAATGAAGGAATGAATTGAACTCCATTTATGGATGGAGAAAGCAAAGTTCAAGGAAGGGGCATGACTTATGGGAGTTTCCACGCTGGTGAGAGGATGCTTTGGGATTCCTTCCCCTAACTTCCTCATATGTCTTAGATTCTAATCCTGACCTCTTGGACTGCAAAGCCCGAGTTCCTAACTGGCCTGTTTTGTGAACTTTATATCTGGGCCTAAATGTTAGTCTTTTTAGCAACACTCAATTTAGAAGTGAGAAAACTCGTATCTAGAGAGGCCAGGGGACCCCACAACCAGTTGGTGACAATGGCAGGACTGGCCCTTAAGCTTCAGGGCAGGATTCTTGGCATTAGCCTCTGGCATACAGTGGACACTCAAGAGCATGATGTTCAGGATGGGTTTATAATCAAGCTCATGCCAGCTTCAGGGCTCTGATTTTCAAAGATCCTTCAATGTGTTCCTAAGCTCTGCCATTTTCATAACATTGGCCAAAGGAAGATATTTAAATGCAATTGGTTAAGACTACTGTCTTTTTCCAATTCTACTTTCCCCTGTTACACTTCTCTTTACTGTGGGTGGTGCTGCAGTAGCTTCGGGCATTTGAGGGATCTAGCTGGAGAGAAAGGTGAGTTGAGGATACATTTAGGTTGGGTTTCGTGGGATATGGTGATGTGGTTTAGAGCCTCTTTCAGATATACTTAAATTACCTAACTAGCAGTCCTGGTTTCAGAACATCTTCCAAGAATGTTCCTATTGTCGGAGGTGCTAACTCACTAGCTAAAAGGCCCACAGTCTATTGTGGCATGACTATATGCTTTAGTGGCCTGTGCAATGGAGGTGAGTCAGTAAGTAAAAGGACTGAGCCAGGAGCACCTGGGTGGCTCAGTGGTTAAGTGTCTGCCTTTGGCTCAGGTTATGATCCTGGGGTCCTGGGATCTAGTCCTGCATTGGGTTCCCTATAGGGAGCCTACTTCTCCCTCTGCCTATGTCTCTGCCTCTCTCTCTCCGTCTCTCATGAATTAAACAACAACAAAAACAAAGCAAACATAAAAAACACTTAAAAGGACTGAGCCAGAAGTTACTCCATGAAAATATTTTCCAAAACATACCTAATGTGACTTAAACTTTGTGAAAGTTTTCACAGATATCCATAAGGATTTTGATGACATCACCAACACCGATTTGTGAAGCTGAAACTTTTCTAAATGATAACGACAAAAAAAAAAAAAAAAGTTCCATCAAGCATACTGGAGGAAAGACAATTCACTTTTCTCCCTGCAGATTAGTATATGATGAAATAAACATATGCAGCCAAAAAAGTAGGCGACTACCACAGAGGTGTGTCAGGCAGTAAATTAATGAAAACATTACGTTATCTTTTGGGATTTTGCAAATGTTCGTGGTATTTGTCAGCTCTTTTAAAAATATGTAATTTGAAAAAAAATATGTAATTTGTTATTATTTCATATTCCAAATGTTCACGTTCATACCCAATTTTGTGTTAGTGCTTTCGTATTTTTTTTTTTTTTACGATTTCATTTATTCATGAGAGACAGAGAGAGAGAGAGGCAGAGATACAGGCAGAGGGAGAAGCAGGCTCCATGCAGGGAGCCCAATGTGGGACTCGATTCCCCAGGATCACGCTCTGTGCCAAAGGCAGGCGCTAAACCGCTGAGCCACCCAGGGATCCCCCTGTATTTCTCTTCTTTTCTTTTCTTTTCTTTTTTTTCTTTTCTTTTTTTTTCTTTCTTTTTTCTTTTCTTTTCTTTCTTTTCTTTTTTTCTTTTCTTTTTTTTCTTTCTTTTCTTTTTTTTTCTGTATTTCTTTTCTTAAGGAACGCTCCCCCCTTCCTTACTCCTCCACCAAATTCTATAAGCTCTATCAACCCTGTTGATGATTCATTGGCTCAAAATAGGAATACGTTTCCAGGCTGTGCGATCCCCGGGCAGTGGCTGTACCTCTCTGAGATTGTTTTCTTAATAGTCAAGTGGCGATCATAGCAGCCCCTACACCGCAGGGTTGTTGTTAAGTTAAAATAAGTCAGGGCCTGCAAAGGCGCTTCAGCACCTTCAGGAACGCACCCAGCAACGATAAATCTCAGCCCATCTTTACGCTGAGAACTTCCCTGCAGCTTCCGGACCCGCGGTGGCCGAGACCTTCCTGTGCGCATGCGCTCCGGACTCTCCTCCAGCCCGCTCCTCCGCGTGGGCGGGTCCTAGGCCTCTGCAGGGGGTGATGGGCGGGGTCAAGGGGCTACTTCCAGGATTTCCTCCCCCTCCGAGGGACAACCCCCTTTGTATGACTGGCAGCGGTCATTAGCCAGTAATAACTGGAGAAAGGACCTACGACCGGGCCCATGTAGGAATCTCTGGTCCGAGTGGGCCAATTGCAAGTCTTGGGGGGCGGGTCCTCCTCTGAGGCGGGACACGGAGTGACGGGCGTCCGTCTTGGCTAATCAGAAGTAGGCTGCGAGCCAGCCAGGGCCAGTCAGAAGCGAGAAGGCCGGATCCCGGGGCGGGGCTGGAGCTACGGCAGTTGAACCGCTCGCGAGGAAGGGTGCCTGTGGAGACGGTGAGAGGCGGCGGGAGTGGCGGGTGCGCGGGCTGGGGTGGCTGTCCTGGGGGGGGAGGGGGTGCCCTGGGGGAGGGTGGGCTGCGGCGGACAGCTGACCCGGCAGTGTAAGGAATCAGGAGAGGGTGACCTTTAACACGGATAGGCGCTCTGAGGAGGGCTTGTGAGTAGGAGGGCAGTATCTGAGTCGGCGAGGGGGAGATGTTTTGTATTTCCCAGGAGGGTCTTTAATGGGGAAAGCATGTAAAGCAGGAGACAGCAGGCGGTAAAATACAGAAATTCCCCAGTAAGTAGAGCCCTGTGATTTAATGGGAGGTTTTAAGGCGAAGGGTTAGTATAGCGCGGCGTGGAGGAGCGGAGGTCCGTGAGAGGAGTTGCAAACTGGTTTGGGTGGAGGGCAGGTTAGGGACAGCACCGACGGGGAGGATGAGCGAGGACTTCGCGAATGAAGGGGTGCCTGAGCGAGGTATGAAGGCATATGACACTCATAGCGTTTATGCATGGCGTACTATGTGCCAGGTTTTGTAGGAATTATTCTTAAACTTCCCAACAGCCGTCCGGGTGGTTAAGACTTTGGGCTCTGGAGTTGGGTTCCCTGAGTTGAAGCGCTGGCCCTGCCACTGAACGTCATGGTAGCTTTGGGCAAATTCTTTGGCTCTCTGTGCCTCAGCTTTATCATCCTTAGAACGAACTCATCTTTTCTCTCTCTGTGCTGCTCACCCGCTGTCCTCGTGCAGTCTCTTGGCTTGCATGCTCTTTATATGACAATGCCTGTCTGCAGCCTGGATCTCTCCCCTGAACTCCAGACTCATGTGTCCAGTGGCTGACTCTTCTCTACTTGGAAATCCAACTGATATCCATGCTTTAAAAACTTGTCCCAAATCAAACTTGTAGTTTCCCCCTTTCAGCCTCCCAAAGCTGCTGATGACAGTTGCATTCTTCCAGGTACTCGGGACTAAAGCCTTCGAGTTGTCCTTGACTCTTCCTTTCCCTTGCCCATGTGCCATCTGCCAATCAGCAAATCTCATGGATCTATCTTTATTTCTTTTAAAAAAGATTTTATTTATTTATTCATGGGAGGCAGAGACATGGGCATAGGGATTATGACCTGAGCCGAAGGCAGATGCTCAACCACTGAGCCACCCAGGTGCCCCTCATGGGTCTATCTTTAAAACACTTCCAGAATCCAGCCCAATTTCACCAACTCCCTTGCTACTCCTTTGATTCATGCTACCACTTGCTTTTACCTCTAGTCTCTTGCAGTGGCCTCCTCCCTGGGCTCCTTGCCTCTGCCCTGAATCCCACAGTTGGGGGTTCCTATTAAAGGAGAAGTCGGATCATGTTGCTCCCTGGTCCAGGCACTCCCGTGGCTCCCACCTCACATAGTACAAGTCCTTGCCAAACCCACAGTGACCTACCCGATCCAGCTTTCCCTCCACTTTGCCCTCAACTCGCGCCATTCTTTCTTGTTTGCACTGGTTCAGCCACTCTGGCCTTCTCATTCCTCAGACATAGCAAATCCATTCCCGCCTGGGGAAAGTCCTTGCTGCCCTCTGGATCACATTCCCTCCAGATGTCTACGTGGCTTCTCCCTCACCTCCCTTACATCTCTGTTCAAATGTCAAATCCACAGACAGACCCTCACAGACCACCCAAGCTAAAATAGCTCCTGTTTCTCCCTAGCCCCCTCATCACCTGGTTTTGTTTTTCTTCGGTAACACTTAGCACTATATTAGTGTTTGTTTATACCTACTGGCTTCTTAGACTCCCACCCCCCACTAGAGTGTTGGTTCTATAAGAATATAGAATTCAGAGCCTAGAAGTGCCCATAGAGGCTTAAAAAGTGGTACTTGTATTAAACCACCATCACCACCATTTCTGGGGTGTGGGAGGAGCACTCCTGGCGGTATAGGGCAGTGTTGTTGAACTGAGATAGTCTTGGAGTGGTGGGGTCAAGATGGAGTAATAAACTGGGCAGGTTGTGGTATCCAAGGGCAGAAGCTCTCAGATCTCAGTGCTCCGGGAGCTTGTAGGAAATGCAGATTCCTGGGCCCACCCACAGGGGTTCTGCTTCTGTAGATCTGGGATCATGCCAAAGATCCTCCATTTTTATCAAGCACCAGTATTCATGCTGAAGGTCTGCACTCCTCACTTGAAGAAACAGACCAGCTCAGAGCTTGTACTGGAGCTCTCATCATTAAATTCCCCTTCTGTGGCTGGCCCTCTGCCAGGCAGTGCTGAGGACACTGGTGATTGAGACAGCTCCTCACCTAGCCCGGGAGTCAGGGAGGGCTTCCTGCAGGAATGGACATTGGAGCTGGGACCTGTTGACAAAGGAGTGAGCTAAAGGAAGAGGGCCTTAGCTATATCTCCTGTGCCTAGAACCCCGTTTCCTGGCATCTAGCATAAACTCACAAGTGGTCCCCGATCTGTGCCAGAATGCTGAAGATACAAGAATGATCAAAATGGCTCTGCCCTCTTGGGCTTCTGGTCTGTCGACTAGCTGTCAGCTAGTTGCACAGATGGTAAACAGCTGACCGAGTGCCAGGCACTGTTTGAAGCTCCTTACATGTATTAATTTAATCCTCACAATCATCCTATGTGAGATGGGAGCTTTTATTATCCTCACTTTACTGAAGGGAAAAGGCCCAGAGAGGGTAAGTGCCTTGCCCCGGGTCACATTGTTGGTAAGTGGTGGAGCGGGAACTAAACCCAGGAGTCCCTGTCCTGCAGTGTGTGTCATGTTTAAAGTATGAGGCCACACCTAAGGATTGATGCATGGAGGGAAAGGAGCAGAAAGTTATGGGAGAAAACAGAAGATGATTGGGGAAGGGTAGCTGGGTAATGGGTAGGGGGACCAATGTGACAGCTCCTCACTGTAGGATTTTAGGCAAACCTGTTTCATCCTCTAAAATCGGGGATGGTTACGGCATCTACCAGGGAACAGAATTAAGGACAAGTCACTGGTTGATATGTGTACATAGTCCTTATTTATCTAAGTAAAAAAGTGTTTGAGGGAGAATAGGGGCTGAGATTTGGATACCCCAGAGGGTGGTGGTGGGCTGCAGTGTGCACTATGGAGGGGTGGATTGTGGAGAGTCCTAAAGGGCTTTTGTGGTTACGTGTTTCAGGGGAACAGTGTGGAAGGCTTTGGTCTATATTCTGGGGGGGAGGTGCAAGGTGAAGGGAGGGGAGTTCACTCACATGGCAGGAAGGTGAGCTTAGAATGGGGGCAAGGAGTCACTCAGGCCACGCCAGTGCGTGTATGTCGGGTTGGGGGTACACTGCATAGGAGAATGCAGCTAGGTCTTGGCCAGGCTGGAATATGTGGTGGTGGCACCTGGGCAGCGTGCTGCAAACAATGTGAAATAGCCATCAGGGTTGGGGGTTGACAGCGGTGGTGATTTACCCATATCTCGTATGAGAGTTGGTGATGTGGATTTGTTTTGGGGGAAGCCCAGCATGGAGGATTCTCGGCTCCCACCCCAGGGCGAGGGCTTTGAAATCCAAAATATCCAAGGAGCGCTCTTGGGAGGAGGAAGAGCCAGGGACCCAGATGGAAACGGAGAGGGGACTCACCGTATTGAAAGATGAGACGGAAAAGGGCTGGAGTCTGAAAGCTGTGTGTGCTTGGGCGTATGTGCAATGTGCGTGCGTGTACGTGCGTGTGTGCTGAAGCCATGATGTCACAAGGCAGAGAAATGGGGTCAGGTGTGTGGGCCAGAGTGGGGTGCTGGGGTGTGCACGCAGAGCGCACGCAAGGTTGAAGTGCTGACGTCACGGGTTGGCGAGGGCGGGGCCTTGAATGCAGGGTCAGGAAGCTGAGACGAAGAGGAGCTAGGAGAATCTGGGGACTGGAACGAGACCAGCAACCAGGATGGGCCACTGGTCACAGAGCAAGGATGGAGGATGCAGGTAGAAGGACGGGGGGTGAGGGGTGAAGGAGGGAAGGGCTTGGGACCTGGGGAATCTCAGAATTGGGGGGGAGTAAAGGGGATGTTCTGGAAAGCCTCTGCAGGGAAGAGAGGTGGAAAATGTAGGGAAGGGGTTTACATGGAATCTGGGAGGGAACAGACTCCAGGTGAAATATGGGGATAATGTGAGACAGGCTGAAAATGAGGTAGATCCCCATTTGGGCAAATATGCAGGCAGAATCCGGGAGGAATAATAGGAGGGAGCAAAATTCAGGTAAAATATGGAGGAAAGCCCAGGGGAACATGGGGGCTAGTGTACGGAGAAGGGGAATGTGGTCCCCTGCCCCCCGATCTGGGAGAGATGAATGGCAGTAAGGGACTTGGGAAAGGGAGTAGAGAGGGCTGGTGTCGGGAATGTGGTAGAAGGGGTGAGGCTGGAATATGGAGGGAGGGAGGTTCTGCAGTGGGGAGGCGAGGAGAGTCCAGAATCTCTAGGCCCTCTGGGGAATGAGTGATGGGCTGTGGGATTTATTCAGTCAGCAGTCGTTGAACACTCACGACAGAAGGCGAGAAGAGGGGATGAGGGGAAGGGAGCGGGCGAAGTGTGTGGAGGTGTGGGAGGCAGGTGTGTAAGGGGACAATGGAATTCGGGGAGAATATTCAGGGGCTTAGTATCTGGGGACTGAGGTGGAGGCTAGTGACGTCAGGGCGGTTGGATACAGAAAGGCCCTGTGATATGGTGAAGGGCTGCTATTCTCAGGATGCCAGTGGGGAGCTAATGTGGGGGAGTGGGGAAGGAGAAGAGCAGGGCTGGGTTGGTGCTGGAGATGGGGTGGGACGGGCCCCTTTATTCCTCTGTCTCCTCCCCGGAGTTAGGTACCACGAGTGGGGTGGTGAACTGGGCAGTGAAGCTCCTCGGGCGGTCTGCGGGTACCTCCAACGCCGTGGTAACCAGAACGGCGCGACTGTTGATTGGCTCGCGAGTCGGAGGGGCGGGGTCGGAGGGCGGGGTCTAGGACGCCTGGTGGGGCGGGGCCCGCGCTGCCAGGCCCCCGCACTGAGGACCAGGGGATGCGGGATATGTTGAGCCGCATAGCTGTTTGCACATAGATCAGGGATTATTAACCTCACCCCTGAACCTCCAGAGAATGTGAGAGTGCCTAATTGTGAGAGTGTGGATTTTCAAGGGAAAAAGGTGTCTCAATTTCAAACAGGCTTCCAAACATGAGAGACCCCTCCCCCAAATAAACTTAAGAGCTTGGGTTGAGAGACAGAGGAACCTGCCAGGATGTCTGGGGCTTTGGGAGTTGTCCTTCAGCCTTGGAGAAAGGGGATGTATGGATGGGCCTCAGGGTGGTATTCTGGGAGCCCCTGAAATTACTTGCAGAGGGTTATGGGCTTATTCATTTATCTGGGGAGGGGACCTAGAGTTTCAGGGCTCATCATTTTCTGGCTTTACAATATTATATTTTCTGATATCAGCCTTTACGAGGATTTCTTGGGGAAAGTGTGAGGAATAAAACATGTAGCGGAGAGGAGACCAGGCTTTGGAAGGGTCCCTATGATATGGGTTAGGGCAGCCCTGGGTAACTCTGTCTTTGGGGCAGCATAGGACTCTGCTGAGTCTCAGTTTCTCCATCTGTACACTGGGGAGAAAATGGGCTTGCCTTGTTTCTGTTGTCTTTCAAGACACAACAACAAAGTAATAATAATAATGCCAGTATGTATATGAGTGCTTGCTGTGTGTCAGGCATTGCTCAATTTGTCCAAGGATTTTAATGTGATTAACTCATTTAATCTTTACACCAAGGAGATGAGCACTGTTGTCCTCCTGTGGGCTTGTGAAAGCCTGCATGAGCATCCTCTGACCCGGTATATCTCATCTCTGTCCCTCCCTCATGTTCCCCTTACTGTTCTTAGAACAAACCAGGAATGTCCCACCTTAGAGCTCTTGCCTGGCTGTTCCCTTTCCCTCGACACTCTTCCGCCAGATATTCACCCTTCTTACCCCCCTCCAGGCTGCTGCTCAAAGAGGCCTTCCCTAGCTACCTTAGCTAAAAGAGCAACACCTACCCACAATGTCTCCTTTTACTACTACTTTGCTTTTTTTTTTTTTTTTTTTTTGACATTTTTATACCTCTGACTATTGCTGCCCTCTTGAGGGTAGGGGCATGATTTGGCTTATCATATCCCCAGCACCCAGGATGGCATGTGCTTTAAAGATAAGGAATCTTGCTCCAAGAGAGGTTAAATATATGCCCATATATATGCACATAGCTGGAACCCGATATGAACTCAAGCAGCCTGGGGCTCTTATTCTGAGCCACCCCCTAAATTCCAGGCTGAAGGCAGAGATCTGACCCTTTCTTCCACTTCATAGAGCTAACAGCGTGTGGTAGCCCTATTGGCTAAGAGAAGGTACTTAGACTAATTAATAAAATTGGTTATTAGTTCACTGGACATGATTTAAGTGTATCATTGATAATATATAGTGCCGCTGTTCTCTAAACTTGGACCACTTTCCCTAGATAGCCATATGACTTGCTCCCTGACTTCCTTCAGTTCTCTGCCCATAGGTTACCTCCTCAGAGAGACCTGCCCTGATCCCCTATTTAAAATTTGCCCTGCCTGACCTCAGTACTCTGTCCCCCTTTGTAGCTTGATTTTCCTCCACAAATGTTTGAATAATTAATATATAATGAGCATAGGATTAATAATAATCAGTATTAATCATGATTCTCTTGTCAGAAATCATATATTCTACTAGCCAGCGTGTGTTGGGCATGGACACAGTTCTAAATGCTTTTATGTGTATTGTCCAATTTAATCCTCATGACAACTCTATGAGGTGGATGCCATTATTATACCCATTCTGCAGATGAGGAAATTGAGGTGCAGAGAGGGAGTCTCTTTTCTAAAGTGCCAAAGCTGGTAAATGGTGGAGGAAGCATATAAACTCTGGCCTTCCAGCTTTCGAGCCTGGGCTCTCAGCCCCTCTGGGTCTCTGTCTCATCCCTCTCTCCAGCAACACTGGCCATGGACCAGCCAGCTGGCCTGCAGGTGGACTACGTCTTCCGGGGTGTGGAGCATGCCGTGCGGGTGGTGGTGTCTGGGCAGGTGCTAGAGCTGGAGGTGGAAGACCGGATGACAGCTGATCAGTGGCGGGGCGAATTCGATGCCAGCTGTGAGTGTGCCAGCCTTGGGTGGGTTCACCTGTCCTTCCCCAGGATCACCTTCTTCCTGAAGATGAGTCCAACCAGGAACCTGCCCATCTGCCTCTTCTACCTAACCAGAGACTCTAAGGTGGGGAGGGCGGGGTGGAGGGCTCATCCCTCAGGCCAGAGGCACTGGAATTGGGGAAAGTTGAAAAGCTTGGATGGCAGCTCTTGGGCTGGCAAACGGTGAGACTTTAGGAAGGATTTTTCTTTCTACCCAGTCATCGAAGATCTAACTCACAAGACAGGGAACTTCAAACAGTTCAACATCTTCTGTAACATGCTGGAGTCAGCTCTTACCCAGGTAGGGGCCAGGGCTGGGGGCCAGGGGAGGTTTTCTGGATCCCTGGGGGGGTTAGATGCCTACCTGATGTATGCAAGACCTTCCACCTTCTCTTTCCTTAAAGGGACAGGGCTATCTTTTTCTTTCCCAAATGTAAGTGGTTTATTCTGATCCTAAGGAGTTATTCCTGTATAAAAAATTCATGTCGTAGAGAAATGTAAAGAAGAAAGTAAAAATCACTCTACTTCTAATACTCATGCCTGGTAATATTTTATTAATATTTTGGTAAAAATCACTCTAGCCTTTTCTCTACTTCTGTTTACTTGTAAAAGTGTATGTGTATGTGTATTTGCAGATGTATAATTTTATATAGCTGATGTATTTCCCCAAGTATTTTTTAAAGATTTTTTCATTTATTTATTCATGAGAGATACAAAGAAAGAGAGGGAGAAGCAGGCTCCATGCAGGAAGCCCAATGTGGGACTCGATCCCAGGGCTTTGGGATCACACTCTGAGCCAAAGGCAGACAGACACTCAACCCCTGAGCCACCCAGGCATCCCTTCCCCAAGTATTCTTTAACCTACTTTTAAAGGATTCAACAATATTTCACTAACATTTAGTCACATCAGTGAATATAGGTATTCATTTGTGTAATTTTTACTGAGCATCTATACTGGTAGTAGACATTAGGATACAGCAGTGAGCAAAAGAGACAAAGTTCTGATCCTTATGAAGCTGAATTCTAGTGGGAGAAACAGAAAATTAGAAAAATATATAATGTCAAGTAGTTAAAAGTATTAATAGGAAAAAAAGGCTGGAAGTTAGAATGGCAGGAATGCTATTTAGACATCATTTTAAAACTTTGAACTACATTATTTCTTTAATTGTAGATAAAATTTGCACTCATAATGACAGTGTTTCAGTGCATGATTTAGAAAGTGACAGTCTCTTATAATCCCCTTTCTATCCCATACTTCAGACTGTTAATGTTTTGGTATGTGTAAGTAGTATAGCATGAACTCTGAAGTCAGATTCATCACTGCCACTTACTAGCCGGGAACCCTGGGCCAGTTACTTCCCTTCCATGCTTTAGTTTTCTTTTTTCCCCTCTTTCTTTCCTTTTCTTTTTCTTTCTTTTCTTTTTTTTCTCTTTGAGAGAGAGAGAGAGTGCATAAATGGGTGGAGGGGCACAGAGGGAGAGAAAGAATCTTAAGCAGGTTCTACACTCAGCATAGTCTAACTCAGAGCTTAGTCTCGAAACCCTGAGATCATAACTGGGGCCAAAATCAAGAGTCGGATGCTTAACTGACTGAGCCATCCAGGTGCATCATGCCTTAGTTTTCTTAACTGTAATGTGGGGATAATAATAGTCCCTATTTCAGTGTGGTGAAGATTAAGGTTCTGTGTAAAAAGCTTAGAATAGCACCTGACTCATAAGTGCTTTACAGATATTGTCTGTTTTTATTATTGTCATCAACTTGTGAGTTTGTCATCCTTATTAGTGGCTGCATAATATTCCATTATAGCCTTGTGGCATGATTTGTTTAACCCAGTGGTTCTCAAGTTTTTTGGTGTCACAACCTCTTTATGCTCTTAAAAATTATTGAGAACGTCAAAGAGCTTTTGTTTATGCAGGTTTTATTTAACAATATTTGTTTGCCCTGTTATATATTAACTAGGTGTTTTATAAATTAAAACTGAGAATGAAAAAAAAAACTGAGAATGATGTAAACATATTTACAAATTAATAATAATAAATCAGTTATATGTTAAATTACATTTTTATGAAAAATACATTTTCTTTTTTTTTTTTAAGATTTTATTTATTTATTCATGAGAGACACAGAGAGAGAGGGGCAGAGACACAGGCAGAGGGAGAGGCAGGCTCTGCAGGGAGCCCGATGTGGGACTTGATCCCCGGTCCCCAGGATCACACCCTGGGCTGAAGGCGGCGCTAAACCACTGAGCCAACTGGGCTGCCTTAAAAATACATTTTCTAAAACAAAATAAATTAGTAGGAAATATAGCATTGTTTTACATTTTTGCAAATCTCTTTAATGTCTTGCTTAATAAGAAACCGCTAGATTCTTAGATGTGGTTCTGCATTCAGTCTGTTGTGCTATGTTTTGGTTGAAGTGTATGTAGAAAAATCTCCCTCAGGGCATGTGGGTAGCTCATTCCGTTAAGTGTCTGCCTTTGGCTCAGGACATAATCCCTAGGGTCCTGGGATTGAGCCCTGCATTGGGCTCCCTGTTCAGCAGGAAGTCTGCTTCTCTCTCTGCCTGCTGCTCCCTCTGCTTGTGCTCTGTCTCTCTCTGTCAAATAAATAATAAAAATTTAAAACAAAACAAAACAAAAAAAGAAAAATCTCCTTCACATAGATATGTAGTTGGAAAAGGGAGTCCTTTAATCCTTCTTTGCTAACATACTAAAAGTGGACAGGTGGTAATTTCTTAAAGGTTTGTTGTAGTGTGGAGTCCAAAAGCTATCAATGAACTTTTTGTCTTATGTTACATTAAAATCCTTTGATGTATCTTGAGCTTTCCTTGGATCTTTTACCCACTTTATGATATCATGCATTGGTCATGTGGGAAATACGGTTCAGTGAGTTACACAGATCTTCTGAATGTTGATACATTTCATTATACAATATCAGGAAGTCACATTTGTTAATATCCTCCCTGATCTCACCAGGAAGTCTTTCAACATCCAGCAGCTTCTGAACCACACAGTGGCAGATCCAAGTTTTCCAAAATTCTAATTTTTGCTGTGAAGTTTGAATTTTGTCATTGGCAACAAATACCGTTAGCTGTTTTTCTTGAAGTGACAGTCTGACTTTGTTCATTTTTGAGAAAATGCCTGCCAGACACCCAAGTCTGAATAACCAGAGTTTTGTCTGTCAGTCGTTCTTTCAAGTAAAAATAGCATTCCATGAAAGAGCGGCTAATTTAGCCCCAAACTCGATTACACAAGTTTCTTCCTGAGACAACTGTCGTACTTTGGTATGCCACAAAATGTGTGCTTCCCATCTTGTCACAGAGTAGTAAAAAGCCATGTACTCAAGAATGGAGATTGAATAAAATTAATAATTTCTACTGCTTCATTAAGGATGCTCTAGGTTGGATTTCCTGTGTTAGATTTGTTTCTTCTTCCTTCCTGGCCCCCCACTGAGACTGCATGGCAACAGAGAATACAGTGACTGCTAGTACATTTGACATCACTGGCTTGATTTGCACTAATGGACACCATCAGTTTTACCCACCATTATTTTTCACCATCGATGTAAATACCAGCACAGCCACAAAGGGCACATGGCATTTTAGTATTATTATGAAAATTGTTTGGACCTCGTGGACTCCCTGAATGGGTCTCGGGGACCCCCAGGGGTCTTTGAACAACACTTAGAGAGAGATACAACACTAAGCTGTCCCTCATGGTGGAGCATTTAAGTTCTTTCCAGTTTCTTCCTCTGGTGTCCTTGTGCCAGCCCCTGGGGCAGGGCCATCTTGATCATCAGCCTCAGGAGCCCAGCTAGCCCAAAGAATGGATGGGGCATGGCCTGGGCATCTGGGTTTTGTGCTCTGGGTATGGCCATGTTGGGTCTGGTGGCATTTCCTTCCATCCTCCTCCAACAGAGCAGTGAGTCAGTCACCCTTGACCTGCTGACCTACACAGATCTGGAGTCCCTGCGAAATCGCAAGATGGGGGGCCGCCCAGGCCCCTTGGCCTCAAGATCAGCCCAGCTTAACTCCAAGCGCTACCTGATTCTCATCTACTCCGTGGAGTTTGACAGGTGGGGATAAGGGACTGGCTCCAGGCTTTGGCTGGTGGGCAGGTGGGAGGGGATGTGATTAGAACTCAGGAACCCCTGAGGGCAAGTGAGGGTATTTCCTTTGGAATCTTCAGTGTTGAGATTCTATCATTTACTATGTGTTGGGCTATAAGTAGCAGAATAACTATTGCTAGTGCTTTAAACAAACAATAGTTTATCACACAATAAGATGTCTAGGTAGGTGGCTACTACCCAGCAGTTTCTTTAGGGACTCAGGCTCCTTCTGTTTTGTTTTGTTTCCTTTTGTCATTGGTAATGTGTTGGCTTTTTGACCTCCATCCTTATCTCTTCCTGGTCACAAAATGACTGCTGCCCCCCAGGCACTGCTTCTGTATCAAAGCAAGAGGAAGAAAAAAAAAAAAAAAAAAAAAAAAAAAACCAAGGCAAGAGGAAGAGAACAGGGCCTTACTAGCTAATTGCAACTACCATTTTCTTTTCTTTCTTTTTAAAAATTTTTAAATTTTTAAAATTTATTTTTTATTTTTATTCTTTTAAAATATTTTATCTATTTATTCATGAGAGACACACACACACACACACACACACACGCAGAGGCACAGACACAGGCAGAGGGAGAAGCAGGCTCCATGCAGGGAGCCTGATGTGGGACTCAATTCCGGAACTCCAGGATCACACCCTGAGCCAAAGGGAGATACTCAACTGCTGAGCCACCCAGGCATCCCAACATCTACCATTTTCATCAGGAAAACAAAAGTGTTCTAGAAGATGGCCAACAGATTTCCGATAATATTTGGCCAGAAATGGTCTTGTGGCCTTGCTCTAATATTTGGCCACAAGTGGTCACATGCAGAGGATACTAGGATAATGAATAAGCTGGCTCTTTAGGCTGTATAGTGGGTGATGGCAAGTCAGAAGGGAGTTGGGAATGGCTTTTAGGTAGCCAAGGGATGGTGTCTGCCCCATTTGATAATAGCTCCTGGATTTTCTAGTGGGATGTTGTCTGTTCCCTATGCATAGCATCTGGTGGGGGAGTTAATCAAGGTACCCTACCTCTCCTCAGCCAAGAGGTGAGGCGGGTCAGGCCATTTAGAACCTACCCCTACAGAGTCTGAGTTAGGACTGTGCTTGGTGGCAAGCAACATGATCCCAGTGTTCACTCCACCAGCAGGATATGACAAGGAAGTTCGCCCAGACTGCACCAGGCCTGTCAATCCCAGCAGTTCCAAGATTGCTACATAATGGAGTCTGAGGGGTGGCAGGCTGCTGTGAGGGGTAGGGGAGCAGGGAAGGGGCTCGAAGGTGCATTCAGAACTTAAGACTCTGGTAATGTGAGGTTTTTGGAACTGGGTTTTTTCATACTTGAAGGCTCTCAGGGTCTGGTAGTTACCCTCGGGTGGCTTCTTGGCCTCTGAGCTGCCATGGTTCTGATCCTCCTCAGGATTCACTACCCGCTGCCCCTCCCGTACCAGGGCAAGCCAGACCCTGTGGTCCTGCAGAGCATCATCCGTTCACTGAAGGAAGAGCTGGGCCGCCTTCGAGGGCTGGATGGTCAGGATGTGCGGGACACCCGAGAGAGCGAGATCTGGCACCTGAGGGAGCAGTGAGTCTTGGGAAGGGAATGCGGCTGTGGCTGTGTGGGGGAGGCATCCAGGCAGGCATGCCATGGCCCCCTGCTCAGTGCTCCTGGGAGGCTGGTGGTCCCTCATGCACCAGGTATTTATTCTGTGCCTGCCTTGTGCTGGGCAGTGCTGGGGACACAGTGATGACTGAGACAGTCCTGGCCCTGCTCTCCTGGGACTCCCAGTCCAGTGGGGGAGATAGCTTTGTCTGAAGACAGTGATGATTCACAGCAGATGAGGCTTGGGAAGCCCAGAGGGGAGACTGGAGCCTGCCTGGTAGCCTGGAGGGGTGTTCTAGGCAAAGGGAGCACATGTGCAAAGACAGGGTGGGAGGTAGAGTTATATCCAGGGCCTCCTTTGTACTGACCCCCTCCCTGCCTTTTACATCGTAGCCAGCCCAGGGGGCAGACAGATGTTGACCTGAGTCACCTGACGTAACCTCCTGAGCTACCCAGGCACTCCCCCCCATAATATTTTTAATAACAACAATAATAATTGTTACAGCAGCTTACATTTATTGAGCATTTCACTGTACGCCAGGGATTCTGTTCAGTGCTTTATGACTTCATTCCTTTAATCCTTGCAAGGTGGGGCATTGCTGCTATCCCCATTGTGCAGACTAGGAAAACAGGCCAAGAGAGGTTAGAGAACTTGCCCCAGGTCACACAGTGAGTAATATGGCCAGGCTCAACCTTGAATCCAGGCAGCCAGCACCAAGCCCCCTTTGTTTCCTTTTGTTGGTGTTTTGTTGGTGGCCGCTAGACCAGGACTGAGTGTTGGGGCTGACAGGGAGGAGTGGGAGCTCATGGAGCAGGAGAGCCTTGTAGGTCTTTCTGGAAGAGCCTGGCTGTGCATTGCTGGGAAGCAGGATAAGCTTTAGCCTCAGTTTATCCTCAGGATCTACCCCCTGGTCTCTCTAGTATGTGGATGTATGCGTTTCCCAGACTGGCCACAGCGTGGCACCCTTTGCCCTTCAGAACCAACCAGAACCAGAGAGAGTGGCTTGAGATCCTATAGCTGGTCAGGCGCTTCTTCTCTTCCTCTTCCCAACTTCCTCTTCCTAACTGGTGAGGAGTTTGGGCAGACTCCAAATTCATTCATTCATCCATCCATCATTTTTCTGGTTCATACTGTGTGCCAGGCACACTGCCCCGCCCTAGTTAATGCTTCTTGAGCTCTTACTCAGTGCCAGACACGGTCCAAGCACTCTTCATAGATTCTTACAACCTCATAGATAGGGATTATTATCATTATTGTCCCACTTTGCAGAGATGTGAAGGTCACCCAGCTTATGATAAGTGGAGTGGAGTCAGATACAATCAGTCTGCTCAGGTCCATCACAGTGACCAGACAGCTGGAGTGAGGATCCAGACAGAAAACAGATAATCACACTGATATGTGCCAGCTGTAGGAAGGAAATGTACAGAGAGTCAAGAGAGCAGAGAGAGAGGGACATGGCCTAGCCTGGCTGGGGGTAGGGGATGTGACACTTGAAGGGTGAGAGAGAGCATTCCAGGAGGAGGGACTTGGCATCTGCAAAGAGATGCTTGGCTGGAGCAGCACCAGAGAGGAAGGTGGGAAGAGAGGAAGGCAAGGGGGATGTCAACTGACGGAGCCAAATGGGAAGCTCCTTGGAGAATATAGAGGAGCCACAGATTTTAAGAAGCTTTTTATTAGGCAAAGTTCCAAGAACATATAAAAATAGACAATAGGGATCCCTGGGTGGCACAGCGGTTTGGCGCCTGCCTTTGGCCCAGGGCGCGATCCTGGAGACCCGGGATCGAATCCCATGTCGGGCTCCCAGTGCATGGAGCCTGCTTCTCCCTCTGCCTGTGTCTCTGCCTCTCTCTCTCTGTGTGTGACTATCATAAATAAATAAAAATTAAAAAAAATAGACAATAGTATAATGCACATGTACTTGTGCCCCCAATTCAATGGGTATCTACATTTTACCCATCTTGTTTGATCTACACAGTCCTCTCTTCCTGAGAAGCAAATCCCAGACATCATATCTCCTCTGTAAATACTTCATTTTCTATCCATGCTTAATGTAGTCCCCTTTCCCCTGTATTTCCTGTGAAGTAGCCTATAGGCTCATCAGATTTAGGATTCTGGCAAGACAGAATCCCTGGTGGTGCTGTGTGCTTGCCTGCTGTCAAGTGGTGTTGGGGCTGATGGGTTCAGATGTTGAGACCTGGATCCTTCTTATTAAGTTCACATCAGCCCAGCATCTCTTGGGACTCTTTCTTTCTTTCTTTCTTTCTTTCTTTCTTGATTTATTTATTCATGATAGAGAGAGAGAGAGAGAGGCAGAGACACAGGCAGAGGAAGAAGCTGGGTTCCCATGCTGGGAACCCGAAACGGGACTTGATCCAGGATTGTGCCCTGGGCCAAAGGCAGGCGCTAAACCGCTGAGCCACCCAGGGATCCCCTCTCTTGGTACTTTTCATTTGCATTTCCTTAATTACCAATGAGGTCGAGCAGTTTTTCATATATTTAGTAGCCATTTAGGTTTCCTCTTTTGTGAGCTGCCTATTCACCTGTCATGTCTATTTTTCTTCTGTCTTCTGTGTTTGTTTGTTTTTTTTAAGATTTTATTTATTTGTTCACAAGAGACACACACAGAGAGAGGCAGAGACATAGACAGAGGGAGGAGAAGCAGGCTCCATGCCAGGTGCCCAATGTGGAACTTGATCCTGGGACTCCAGGTTCATGCCCTGAGCTGAAGGCAGATGCTGAACCACTGAGCCACCAAGCATCTGTGTCTTCTGTTTCTTATTGATTTCCAGGAACTCTTTATATAGCCAGGATATGAGCCCTTTGTTAATTTTATGTATTTCAGAAACCTTGCCCTCTATAGCTGGCCTTTTCACTCTCTTAGTAGTGCCTTTTGATAATCATGTTCTTAATTTTATGTAGACTAAATTTTTCTCTAAAGTTAGTAATTTTTATGTTTTCTCCTAGAATCCTTTTTTCCCAGTATCTTGAAGATATTGTCCTATATCATATTCTATCATTCTTTCTCTTTTGATTTTCACATTTATATCTGCAGTCTACCTGAAATTGATTTGAGGGGAGGTAGGCTCCTTTCATGTTTTTTTTTCACATGATCAGTCAGTCAACCCAATGACAGATATTAAAAAGAGTATCCTTTCCCTACAGCTTAACCATTGTCACCTTTATCACAAATAATGTTTATATATCATCACAAATCAGGTGAGTTTCTGTGCTCTGTAGTACATTGGTTTGTCTATCCCTGTGCCAGCACCACACTGTTAAAATTATTGTAGCTTTATAATTTGGCTGATAGTGGGTAGAGCAAGTCTTCTGACTTTTGTTTTTCCATTTTAAGAATTTTTTGGTTGTTTTTAGAAATTTGCATTTCTTTATAAATTTTAGAATCAGGTTTTTCAATACAAAAACAAAACTTGGAATTTTTTTTAATAGCCTTGAGAGGGATGCCTGGGTGGCTCAGTGGTTGAGCCTCTGCTTTTGGCTCAGGGCGTGATCCTAGGGTCCCAGGATTGAGTCCTGCATTGGGTTCCCTGCAAGGAGCCTGCTTCTCCCTCTGCCTATGTCTCTTCCTCTCTCTCTGAGTCTCTCATGAATAAATAAATCAAATCTTTTTTTTTTTTTTTTTAATGGGGATGTGGGATGCCTGGAGGCTCAGTGGTTGAGTGTCTGCCTTCGGCCCAGGGCATGATCCTGGAGTCCTGGAATCAAGTCCCACATTGGGCTCCCTGCATGGAGCCTGATTCTCTTTCTGCCTGTGTCTCTGCCTCTTTCTCTGTGTATGTCTCTCATGAATAAATAAATAAAATCTTAAGAAAAAATAGGCTTGAGATTTTATTGTTTTTAAGTAATCTCTACACCTAACATGGAGCTTGAACTCACAACCCTGAGACCAGGAGTTGGATGCTCCACTGACTGAGCCAGCCAGGTGCCCCAAAACTTGTTGGGATTTTTATTGATATTGCATTGAATCTATAGAATAGCTTAGGGGAAGCTGAAATCTGTATAAATAGTGAATGTTCCAGTATATAAACAGTATACCTCTGCATTTATTTAGGTCTTATTTAATGTCTCAGTGATGTTATTCCATCATACTTTTGTTAGATTTTTTCCATCTTTGGACGATTTTGCTAATGGTTTCTTTAAATATAAATCTTATTGATGTTTATATAATTGTATTTATTTAATTTTTAAAAAATATTTTATTATTTATTTGAGGGAGAGAGAGCAGGAGTGGGGAAAAGCAGCAGAGAGAGAGGGAGAAGCAGGCTTCTTGCTGAGCAGGGAGCCTACATGGATCTGGATCCCAGGACCCTGAGATCTTGACCTGAGCTGAAGGCACTTAACCAACTGAGCCACTCAGGTGCCCCTACAGTTGTATTTATGTGTTGATTTTATATCCAATAACTTCAGTCAGTTTTCTTATTTCTTATAATTTGTAGATTTCCTTTGATTTTCAATATTTATAATCATTTCATCTGCAAATGACTACTATTTTGTTAATTCTTTCTTAACCTTTATCTTTCATCTTTATCTTGCCTTACTGCATTGGCTAGGATCGCCAGTACAGTGTTGAGAAGTAGTAATAGGTGTTGTCCTTGAGCCCTTGTTTTAGATTGCCAAAGGTAATTTCAGTATTTTGCCAAAAATGTAGGCATGTATATGTTTTTCAGATCCCTAATTGACTTAAACTTGCAAGCACGATGACAACAGCTGAGTTAATATATAGTTGTAGTAGTTACTGATGTGTAGCTAGATAGACTTTTCATCGGGGTGGGTAAAGGGTCATGATCTAATTCTATATTTCTTTTTGCTTTTGTTAGCTGAAAGTTTTCAATAAGGAAAAGCATTCTCTCATCAACTATTTGGTTTCCCTGAGATACATTTCCTATGGGAAAGGCATGATTAATCTTGATTTTTTTCCTTTTATTTAACTTTTGTCAGAATAATGAGCTGGTTCCCTCAAATCCTCCATGGAGATCAATGAGTTTTGTTTTGTTTTTACTATCATTATGAAGTAATAAATTTAAACTTAATGATGTTATGTTGGTTTCCTATGGTGCTGTGATAAATTACCACAAATTTGGTGGTTTAAAAAAACAGATATTTATTTGCTTACAGTTCTGGAAGCCAGAAATCTGAAATCACTTTCACTGGGCTGAGATTAAGGTGTTGGCTAGGCAGTGCTTACCCTGAGATACTCAAGCAGAGAATCTGTTTCTTGTCTCTTTCAACTTCTGGTAGATATCATCATTCCACATCATTCTATTCTCTGCCTCTGTGGTCACATTGTTTTCTCCTCTTCTGTGTCTAATTTTCCTCAACCTTTATTTATAAGGATATTTTGATTATATTTAGGGTCTACTCTGATAATCCAAGATACTCTCCTCATCTCAAGGTCCTTAATTTTTTTTTTTTCCAAGGTCCTTAATTTAATCAGATCTATAAAGTCTTTTCTGGGGCTATATAAGTCAAAAATTCACAGGTTTGAGGGATGTATTGGATATATAGATATATTTTGGAAAACCTGGATATATTTTGGGTGACTATGATTCAGTTTACCACCAATGTGTCTTAGTGTATTATTCATTGCAGATATTCTCTTTGATGCTCATATTACCTTCAGTTAGTCTGAACACCTGCATGTTGGCCTTCTGAAATGACCCCAGTAATCTTTGATGGCTTCCTTGTTTTTTGACATGCCAAGATGTCTCAGACTCTCTTGTGTCTTTCCAGGCTCAGGTTTAGTACGAATAATTCTTCTAAGGAACCCTGGTTTCTTCTAGTGGGAAATTGTATTTAGAGACCACAATCTGGTCATTAGGGGTGCTCATCGCCACTGAGTTAACTTGCTTTTAGGCTTTTTTAAAAGTGAAAGAGCCTTTCTAAAGAGCTTTTCTAAAGAGAAAGTAGATATACTTTTGGAAAGAGAAGAATGATGCCTCTGCTATCTGACTTCTTTGATTTATGTCTTTCTCACTTTGAAAATCTTAGTTTCTAGTAATAGTAACATAATTACTTACTTTATCCAAATAAGAGTACTGAATGAAGTTTAAGGTTCCTTTTGTCCCTAAGCTATTACCTACTTACTAAAAGTGGTGTGTGTTTTTTTTTTTTGCCACTTAACCTAATTCTCCAATATGACCACCAACTTTGATATACAGTTAGATCGCTTTGAGCCAGTTTCTTTTAAGTGTTGTAGGGGTTGATTTGTTAAAATTTATTTATGTAAAATACTTTCATAGTCCCAAAGTTAAAACTAAAAAAGAAGGTACATTTTGGAGGGGTCCAACTTGTATTCCTGTTGCCACCTGTTTCTCCTTCATAGGTAAACTATTTTTTAAAGTTGTGACTTATCCTTATATATTTTTGAAAATATGAACATAATATAATTTATAGTTCCTTTTTTTTTTTTTTTAACACAGAGACACACTAAACATTGTTCTGCACTGTTTTTAAACTTATATCCTGGCCATCACTTGGTGACAGAGTATAGAGCTCTTTCTCATTCCTTTTTTTTTATTTTTATTTTTTAATTTTTAAAAAAAATTTTTTAAAATTTTTATTTATTTATGATAGTCACACAGAGAGAGAGAGAGAGAGGCAGAGACACAGGCAGAGGGAGAAGCAGGCTCCATGCACTGGGAGCCCAACGTGGGATTCGATCCCGGGTCTCCAGGATTGCGCCCCGGGCCAAAGGCAGGCGCTAAACCGCTGCGCCACCCAGGGTTCCCTCTCATTCCTTTTTATAGTTATGTGGTACTTAGGTGAGTGGATGCACCATAGAAATTCAACTTATTTTCTGGTTATGTCTGGTTATTTCCACTCTTTTGCTATTACAAACAGTGCTGCAGTGAATAGCCTTGTGTATGTATCTTTTTCCTCTAGTAAGTTTTTGAGCACAGTAGTGACTGATTGGATTTGTATTTTATTTAAATGTTTAAATTTTTTTTAAATTTATTTATGATAGTCACCAGAGAGAGAGAGAGAGAGAGAGAGAGAGACAGGCAGAGGGAGAAGCAGGCTCCATGCACGGAGAGCCCGACGTGGGAGTCGATCCAGGGTCTCCAGGATCACGCCCCGGGCCAAAGGGAGGCGCCAAACCGCTGCGCCACCCGGGAATCCCTATTTAAATGTTTAGAAGACTTTATTTATGTTAGAGAAAACATGAGAGAGTGCAAGCAGGGGAGGGAGAGGGACATACAGACTCTGTGCTGAGCGTGGAGCCCCATGGGGGCTCCATCTTGGGTTCAGTCTCAGGACCCTGAGATCATGACCTAAACCGAAATCAAGAGTCTAAAGCCCAACTGACTGAACCAGCCTGGTGCCCCGTTGGATTTGCATTTTAGAAAGAGTCTTCTGGTGAATTAGAGGTAGTGACACCTGGCTGGGAGGCCTGGGGGTGGTGGTGGTGGTGGTGGTGGTGGTGGTGGTGGTGGTGGTGGTGGTGGTGTCTAAGGCCAGGACCTTAGGGCTAGGCTTTCAGGGTACAGAGAAGGACAGATTAATGATTTATTTTGGAATTGGAATTCATAAGGCTCTTGTCCTTGGCGTGGGATGGATGGGAGTGATGTGGCCGTGTTCCTCCTCACGTGGGGGCAGGTGGAGGAGAGATGATGGGACCCAGGGGGTCAGCTGGAGTGGTGGGGCTGCATTCCTCGTTCCTGCAGCAGGTGAAATGGTTCGTGCCCACCTCCATGGAGAAGTAAGGATGAAAGGATCCTGCGATCCCTCCCCCCCAACTCTGTTGTCTTCTTCCCTCTACCTTCTTCCCCCAGGGTTTCACGCCTGGCATCTGAGAAGCGAGAGCTGGAGGCCCAGCTGGGCCGAACGCGAGAGGAGGCTCTGGCCGGGAGGGCGGCGCGCCAGGAGGCCGAGGCGCTGCGTGGGCTTGTCCGGGGCCTGGAGCTGGAGCTGCGGCAAGAGCGGGGCCTGGGACACCGCGGGGTCGGCCGCCGCAGCCAGGACTGCCGGCGCCTGGCCAAGGAGGTGAGGGGGCGGGGAGGCTGGCGGCGGTGAGCGGTGGGTCACGGACTCTGGCTGCGGTGTGGTCCTCAACGCCCCTGTTCGTTCCTGGCAGCTTGAGGAGGTGAAGGCTTCGGAGCGGAGCCTGCGCGCCCGGCTCAGGACCGTGAACAACGAGCTGGCCGTGTACAAGAGAGGGTGAGAGACGCGGCCTGGGGCGGGCGGGGTCTCGGAGCTGTGACCCGCCTGCTGCGGGGCGTGGGACCTGGTGGGAGGGGCTTGGGGCTGGGTGGGCGGGGCTGGGAGGAGGTGCAGAGTCTGGGAGGGAGGGGGGGGGCCCTGGCCTGTGGGCCGTGGAGAGTGGGCGGGGATGGACGGGTGGAAGGAATCGGATGGACTGAAGGGGGAGGAAAGTTGGGCAGAGCAGGCGGAGTCTGGAGAGATGAACTGGGCTTGAAGCATCAGTCGGGAGGCTGGGCCTGGAGATAAGGACCGCTGGGCGGTGGGGGGTGGGAGGAGAGGTGGGACCTGAGGATCTTGTGCGAAAGGGCGTGGCCCAGCTGGTGGGGATCTGGTTGATGGCCGCTGTTATTTATTGGGGTGGGTGACGGAATATTGGGAAGGATTTCTAGGGAGCTGTGGGAGACCTCAGGAAGAAGGGTCTGGGGGATCCCTGGGTGGCGCAGCGGTTTAGCGCCTGCCTTTGGCCCAGGGCGCGATCCTGGAGACTCGGGATCGAATCCCACATCGGGCTCCCGGTGCATGGAGCCTGCTTCTCCCTCTGCCTGTGTCTCTGCCTCTCTCTCTCTCTGTGTGACTATCATAAATAAATAAAAATTTTAAAAAATATATTAAAAAAAAAAAGGAAGAAGGGTCTGGTAAAGGGAGTTAGGATGTAAGGAAGTGACAGGTGCCTTTGGGGGCGTTCCGAGAGGGGCGGAGCCCGGGGCAAGGTATCTGTGAAGGTCGTGGGCAAGGGCCGTGAATGTCAGAGACCGAGTGATCGGAGAAGAGGCTTGAGATAGAAGTTGCGATAGGAGCTGGCCGGCGGGAAACTGACAGTGGGGTCCTGTACTCCCAGGAGACGGACTTCGCCGGTGGTGCCGCCAGCGGCCCGGGAGGATCGGGCTTTGTCGTCGCGGGAGCGCTCCACATCGCGCGGTCGCGGTGCCGCCCGCTCTTCTTCCCGGGAGAGCGGCCGGGGGGGCCGGGGTCGAGGCCGTCCTGCCCGCCCCTCGCCCTCGCCCACAGGTCTGTGCCGGCCCAGCTCTGCCCTGCCCTGCCCTGCCCGTGGAGGGGGGTGGGGGATGGACTGGAGCCGTGGAGGTCAGATACTGGGATCCCAGCGTCTTCTCTCCATACTCTCCCACCCCATCCTAGGTAGTCGCCTGCCACGTTTCGACCCCACAGCCTTTGTGAAAGCCAAGGAGAAGAAGCAGAAAGAGATCAAGATGAAGTTAGCGCCCATTTCCTCCTTACCTGACCATATCCCTGTCCCTTTACCCGGACCCCTAACCTGTGCTGTCATCCATCCCCGTGTCCTGTCTCCATCACCTGTTGCTTGCTCTGCCTCTCACCTTCCTTTGCCTGCTTTTCACCTGACCTCCGCTTACTCTCCTGACCCGCCACCCCCACCCCCATTCTGTGTCTGCATGTGTCCTTACCTAGACTGTGACCTCAGCTGGGTTACTGCCCCTGGCTGTGACCATAGGGGCGCAGCGACGCCGTTCCTAGCATTAGTTGGGCGCACAGGTGGGCGTCTCCTCCGCTCCCCAGGCAGCAGCAGCAGCGGAACCGACTGGGCAGCGGAGGAAGCGGGGATGGGCCGTCCATCTCCTGGTCTCGCCAGACTCGGCCGCCCGCTGCCGTGACCCGCCGAGGAGACGCGGCTAACCGCTCCCGAAACCGCAGCTCCTCGGGTAACAGGGCTGTAGCATCGGGTCCGCGGGCTGGGCGCCACCGGCGAGGGCGGGAGACTCACACTCTCCTCCCCCCCTCTAGTGGACAGTTTCCGCAGTCGCTGCTCGTCCGCCAGCTCCTGCAGCGAGTTGGAGGATTTCTCTGAATCCCTTCCTAGAGGGTAAAACTTGGGCCCTGGGAAAGGACTGGTTCAAGATGGGTGTCTAGGGAGGCCGGAAACAGTCTTTTGCAGGGAAACTGGGTGATGGAGGCTGGAGCCTTGAAATCGCCGGGGAGGGCGGGGTGGGAGATGCCCAAGGCTCCAACCGCTGGACGTTGAATACTCTTTCCTATCAGCGGGCGACGTCGTGGGAAGCCCCCCAGCCCCACAACCTGGAGTGGGTCCAACACGGTGAGAGTCTTTTCCCCAGACCTTGGAGGAGGTAGGGGCAGCACAAAACCACCAGAAGCCCATGGTTTTCCATTCTGGGGGCATCAGGTTGCAGAAGTGTCTGAAATGCGTCTGGAGGCAGAATGTTTTGAGACCACTGGATTGGAGGAGAGTGCAGGGTGGCATGGGGGCAGGCAGTGATACTGGCTGGCTAAGTGTCCCAGCCCTGACCTCAGATTGCTGGGTCTTAAAACCTGGTCCTGCCTTCCTATCACCTGTGTGACTCGAGGTATCTCAACCTCAGTTTCTTAATCAGCTAAATGGGGATGGTAAAAGTATTCATCCCAGAGGGTTCCGGTGAAGATCCCACGAGGTGATTGTGCATCTAGTAAGTGCCCAGTGGGTGTCAGCCCTTGTTCTTTGAGGTCCTCAGGTTCATAATCTCCAGTGATATTTTGGGGACAGGAATAGAGGGAGGGACCTAATGCCACCACTACCCCTCGCCTTCATGCCTCCCCCTGCAGCAAAAGTCCACTCCTCTGGAACGTGGCCGCCATCAGAGACGCCTGGCCACTTCGGGGGGCTGGGTCCCTATCAAAGGTGAGCTGGGGACTCCTCCTCCCCTGCCCCACAGCCTGAGGGCAGTGCATTGGGCCCTCCCGGCCCCTACACCCACACCTGCTCTCACAGAGTACAGCTCCGACCACCAGGCGGCAGACATGGCTGAAATAGACGCCCGCCTGAAGGCCTTGCAGGAATACATGAACCGACTGGACACACGGTCTTGACCTCCGCCAGGGAGCCCCGCCCCTCCATCCCCTACCCAACACCGCTGGATTAGGAGTGGGGGGCGGTGCGGCGTGACCTTCCAGCCCCGTGCAGGCTCCTCCCCTGCTGGTGCTCACCGGGTTTCAGGTGTGTGAAGCCCAGACCCCTCCCTCTGCCCCATGCATTGCATGCTAGGAGGGAGGGTATGTGCATTTTGTAAATAAACGTGTTTGCCCTTGGGATCCTTCAGCAGATGACTGAAGGGTGAGGCTGGCCTTGGGGAGAAATGAGGATTGGGTAGTGGGTGTAATTGGGACCTGGTGTATTTCTGGGCATGTCTGAGACTGGGAGGCATTTTGGGGTTCAGGGTCAGGCAAAGCTTCCATAGGATCTAAAGCAATGAAAGAGGGGCCATGAGGGGCAGTAGCAAGCAGCTCTAAGCAGAGATGTTGCATGGGCTCTCTCTGGCTGAGTGGTAGAGAAGGGGTGTCTTGGAGCATGGCCTATGCCCCACAGGACCCCAGGAGCTGCTGTCAGTGACATCTGGGCTGACCTGGTGCTGATTCCTGCGCTCTGACCTGAGACCTCTGGGTTCTGAGCTGTGATGTTCCTTCCAAGCTGGGATCTCTGGGGTCTTGGTTCAGGGTCGGGGCCTCTGGGTTATGAGCACCAGCGAGGACAGAGTGCTGGGCCCAGGGTGGATGGGGAGAGCTGGGGTCTTGTGGGAAGTAGAGAGGGAGAGGAGGCACGTGGAACACAGGAACACAGTTTGAGCTGCACCTTTATTGGAGGGGTGGTGGTGGTGGGGGTTTCTGGGTGTGGAGGAGATAGGCAGGGTCTCAGTCGACGTAGTGTGGCCACGTCTGGATGATTTCATAGAGTCGGTCGCCTGGAGAGAGTGTCTGCTGCACATCCCGGTGTCCTCTGAGCTGGTATCTGGGGTTCAGTTTTCCCTGAGCCACACCACAAGCCAGCAGACTCTGGGCCGCCCTGAGGGCCCGGGGTGGGGGGGATCGCTCTGGGGAGGCAGAGGCAGCAGTTAAGCTGGAGCTTCCTTGAGGGGCAGAGGTAGTGTGGGGTAGTGGTTCCAATTATGCATCCTGACCCACTAGGACCCAGAACAGGGTCTGTCTCAGTCCCTTAGCAATGACTTAACCCTATCTGCTTCAGTTTCCCCATCTGTGAAAGGAGAGAATGATAGCACCTGCCCACTGGGCTGTGGGACAAGAAAATGAGTTATTCTATATAAAGCCCCCACAGAACAGTGCCTGGCGTAGGTTAAACCCTCAGCAAGTGTCAGGGTCAGAGCTTATCCTCCTCCTTCTGCCCCCACACCTCTGGGTCCTACCCATGGTGGTGGCTATTTATCAGGCACTTCTTAAATGCCATGGACTGGCCAAAGACGTTTTATGCAGATTGACTAATCTTGGCCCAAACCATGTGGGTGAAAAGAACTGGTCATTATCCAAAGGAGGTGAGGCTTGAAGAAGCCGACTCACTTGCCCAAGGTCACATAGCTTGGTGGTGGTGGAGCCTCCCAAGGACTACATACCATGGGATGCTGGACCCCAGGTCAGCCCTCCATCCCAACAGCTGGACACTTACCCATATAGTTACCCATGAAGGAGATGCCAATGGAGATGGGGTTCCAGTTGACACCTGTGTGGTCACCCTTGGTGTCCCAGCCCCGGCCCTCATACACGAGCCCATCTTCTCCAATCAGGAAGCTGCATAGGGGGGTGGGAGGGTGGGCTTGATGAGTAAATGAAGGTGATCCTGGGGGAGGACTCCCCCCTCCACTCACCCTGCCCCTTGCTACTCACACACAATTTCTCCCAACACCTCCCTCTTATCCTGTCATCCGATGCCTCTGGCCCCTGCCACGTGCCAAGCACAGCTCCACATACATCTTTTTTTCACGCTCATGCTCCCCTGTGAGTCAGTACTGCCTCTCCCCCCCATTCTGTAGGTGGAGAATCAGAGAGGTGGGGATATCTGCCCACAGTCACACAGCCAGACAGGGACAGAGCCCACATTTTCACCTGGGTCCCTGGTGACTCCCACCCACGTGATCCCGTTCCTTGCTTCCTCCAGCCTCCCAGGAGGATTTGTTGAGGTCTTGATTTGCTCAGTCCTCTCATGCAGTCCTCTGAGGCAGGTGCTGCCAAGCTCATGCCCCATAGACCCCTGCCTCTCAGAACTCTTTTTCTCTAAGAAGCTCTTCTGCCCTGGGCCCAACCTGCTTCCTGCTTTCTCTTCCCTGCTGGGGTACATGGAGTGACAGGATCTGGGACTCAAGGATTGGCATCACAACCAGATACAGACCCTGGAGTTCCAGCATCTGCCCCGTGGAGCATCTGCTATCCTGGCATCAGATCCTTAAGGCTTATTTGACATGTCTTAATTGAGCAAGTCTGATTTGGAATGTTGGAATTAACTAGAAGATCTCTTCTTGCTCACGCAGTCAACCAGGATATAAAGAATGTTGGAGCTTAAGAATCTGGGTTCTGAATCTCCCATGCAGGAAGCCAGACTCAGAATCTGGCTCTGAAGAGACTAGAAATTCCACAATGATGCTGTGGGTACACCCACTCCCTGGGTACTGGGCTGCTTATGGCTCTGCTACAGACCCAGCACCTGGCACGGGCAGTTGGGACTCCTTGTGTATTTGTGAAATGGAAGCATCTAATTTAAACCTCCAGCACCACCACCAGGTGGGTAGAGTGAGGAACCCTTTTTATAAGTAAAGACACGGAGACTCAGAATGTGATGTGACAAGGAAGGGAGATCCAGAACGCTGGGATCAGACTCTAAATCCTAAAATCTAAGAAACAGACTTTCAGTTGGCTTTTCCATAAGGCAGTTTAAGCCAGAAGCTGGGGAGCCAAGCTTTGTCTTCACTACCTCATGGAAACACTTAAAATCGGAGCACCTGAGTCTCAGAGACAAAACTGGGAAGTTTGAGCCTTTGAACCGCAAAAGCTCGAGCCAGAAGAGCTGGGGATTCCCTCCGAGGCCTCTATAGTTCCACTGAGGTCCTCCGATTCCCAGCCCTATTCGAAGCTGTCTGTAAGGGTGGAACCTGGGAACCTGGATTTCCAGCACGGTGACTGGTGCTTACCAAGGTCTGAGAACCTGTAGGTTCAGAGTTCACTCGCTGCGGAGGCCCTTGTGTGGGACCTGGGCCTGTTACCCAGGAAAGGGATATGGGGGGTAGGGCCCCCAGATGCAGATCTAAGCAGTCCTTTGTTTCTGCCACCATCCATTTACAGTCTGTTCTGTCCCTGGCAGCCAGAGGGAGCTGCTCCCACCCAGCAGGCTCACATCCCTCCCATGGCTCTCGTCTTCTGACCCTGTGACCGCTAAGGCCCTGTGCCATCTGGCTCTGTGGAGCTGGTCCTGTTCATCCAGCTCCCAGCTCCCTCCAGCCATCCTGGCCTCTGTCCTTGAGATGTGACCCTCTCACTTGGCCTCAGCGCCTTTACCCCGTTGGACCTCCAACTTACCTCTCTTCCCGCAGCCCTCCATCCATCCCATCTGAATTCATCTGGTTGCTTTTGCTTGTTTCTCATCTGTTCCTCCCTGTTGGTCTTTAAATCCCATTGGGCCAGATTCCTACAGCTCATGTGTTCCCTCCCCATCCCAGCACTGGGGCAGGGCAGGGCCTGGCACACGGTAAGTGCCTGAAGGCAAGAGGCCATGAACTTGGGGTTTCCCATTGCATGCTAGTCCGTGTCCTAAGTGCTTTGCATGTGTTATTGGCTGATTTAGTGACCCAGTGGAGGGCCACAAGCTGACTCTGCAGAGGAGGGAAAGGAAACCAAAGTGAGGAGAGCAACAAGCAGAGCTGAGACTGGACCCTGCCCCGGACCACCTCCCCGCCACCTGTACCCTTCCCATCACCTCCCCACCCCGCGCTTACCGCCCCCCCCACCTGTACCCTTCCCCCCACCTCCCCACCAAGCATGTAACCAGCCTGCTTGTCTGCCTCCCAGCAGAGGCAGCAGACTTTATGAAGGGACTCCACTGTAGAGGACACTTTCTTTTGTGTTGGCAAAATCTGTACCTGCCTCTGGGGAGCAGAGCTTGGATTTAAGCCTTATCCCTTCCTGCTAGTACCAGTCTGCTGCCCGCACATACGCAGTGCTGTGTGCCCGCGGTTGGGGGCAGGGGGCTGTCAGCCAGGTGGCCCTAGGGCTGCCTGGGCTCCCTGGAGCTGCACACCTTTCCTTACACCTGCCACCCCCCCACCCCCCCCTCGGCTCCCTCAGCACTCACTTGTAGCCTACATCACACCAGTTGAGTGACTTCGTGTGGTAGCTGTGCACGTTCTGCACCTGCATCAGGCACAAGGCCGGGCTGTTGCAGTGGCTGCCAGCTGTGTGCGACACCACCACGTTGCGCACCGGCAGTTGTAGCTTCTCGGTGCATCTGGACACCGGGGCCCTCCACTCTCTCCGGGGCACGATGGGGCAGCAGGAGTTTAAGGGGGCTTCTCCAGGCACTCCGAGTCCGAGTCCGAGAAGAGCGAGGAGAGCCCAGGTGAGCAGCACACCGGGGGTGGACATGGCAGGCGAGGCACGCAGGGATGGATAGGAGTTCGTGGCTGGCTGGGCTGCCTTTATCCCCTGGGGCCTGGCATGGGAGGGGAGGGCCTTGCTTCACAGCCCAGCAGGACGGGCGGGTCACACTGAACTCCAGATTCCACTTCCTTCTCTAGCAAGACCGCAACAGGATGCGGTGTGGTGAAGTGAGGAAGTGGGGAGCCTGCGGCAAACCCAGGGGCCTCTCTTCTAGCTGAGAGTCAGGGTGGGGAGGGGTGCATGGGACCCGGCCACTAACCCTGCGGTTTCTGGAAGAGCAAGGGCCTGGCTCCCTGCCAGGCTTTGTCTCTCCTCTTAGTGGGGCTTTGGACAACTCACCAGGATCACTGCCTCCCCCCCCCCCCACTCCCACTCATCTCTCTTCGTCCTGGAGGCACCAGGGTAACAGGCTCTTCTCTCTCTTTTTTAAATTGAAGGATAATTAACATACAATTGTATTTAGTTTCAGGTGTATAACAGTGATTTGACAGCTTTGTACATTAGTGCTCACCTTGTTAAGTGTGACCCCCATCTGTCACCAAGCAATGCAATAGCAGTTCTGTTGACTACATTCCCCATGCTGTACTTCTCTGTGACTTGTTTTATAACTAGAAGTTTGTACCTCTTAATCCCCTTTATCTACTTCACCCACCTCTCCACCCCCACCACTTCGCCTCCTGCCAGTTTGGTCTCTGTATTTAAGAATCCAAAGCTCCCATTTTGAAAACACTTCTCCCAGGCCCAAGCCCACGGTCATGTAACCCCTGCAGCAAACTGCAGATGTTGAGTGGTGGGAAGCCCGTTTCACACTTGAGGACACTGGTGTGGGGAGAGGGGAAGTCTCCTTGGTGAGACAGGGGGACATAGGAGAGCCTGGTGGTCCACAGCCTGGATTCAGAGCCAGGCTGCCTGCATTTGAATTCTGGCCACATTCCAGTGTCTGATCTCCTGCAAGTGAGGTTTCGGTACCTCAGTTTTCCCTACCTACAAAACAGGGATAATAATGTAAAGTACCTGACTCATAAGGTTGATGTGAATTAAGGAATTATGTGGATTGATAAGGGTCAGGCCCTTACGAGATGTCTGGCCCATAATGCCACACAAGGGCCACTGGGACTCAAACTCAAATCTGTCCTTGGTAGCAAGTAACAGGTTTTGCATTGGGTGACACTGGCAGCTCCATTCTGCGCCTGAGGGACTCTCCGGTCCAGGGCCACTCAGTGGCTTGAGATCACCGGTTGGGGTAGAAGACTCTCCTGGGGCCTCTGCCCTGCCTAAGCCCTCTTTCCCATTCCTTCCTAGCAGCTGGTGAGTTGAGGGCAGACCCCTTCCTTTTCTCTAACTCCTTTCTTCCCACTTTAGTGAATTTTAAAAAAATTACAAAAGTAATACATGCTAGCTGTAACAAGTTGGACTGATAAAAAATGCAAATCCCCTGTGCCCCAGTCCCCTCCAGCTCAAGCTCACTAATAACAGCTTACTAAAAACAGTGTGGTATGTTTTCTTGTACTCTGTTGCCCGTGCTCTGGAGGTCATGCTCATATCTGTGATACAGAATAGCATACCAGGCATCACTGAGCACTTTTTAAAAAAAGATTTATTTATTTGAGAGAGAGAGAATGAGCTGGGCATGAACAGGGGGAGGAGTAGAGGGTGAAGCAGACTCTCTGTTGAGCAGGGAGTCTGATGCACGACTTGATCCCAGGACGCTGGGATCATGACCTGAACCAAAGGCTTAACCATCTGAGCCATCCAGGCTTCCATCGCTAAACATGTTTCATGAATTCTCTCAGCACATGCTTTCAACAGGTCTGAGAGATAGCTATTATTATTAACCCCTTTTATAGTCAAGAAAACTGAGGCCCAGAGAGATGATCACATATGGGGAGAAGATAGTGATGCTGGAGTTTAGCCACAGGCTTCCAGGACCCCAGAGATGGAGTTCCTAAACCATATTCCACTTCCTACAAACATATGTAAGACACTATATGTAGTTTTTAATTTTGTTAAGTTACTATTTTATTATCTTTTTAAAGATTTATTTATTTATATTTATTTTTTAAAAAGATTTTTATTTGACAGAGAGCACAAGGGGGGGGGTGTGGAGCAGCAGGCAGAGGGAGAGGGAGAAGCAGACTCCTCACTGAGCAGGGAGCTGGATGCAGGGTTAAACCCCAGGACCCTGGGATCATGACCTGAGCTGAAGGCAGACGCTTAACCAACTGAGCCACTCAGGTACACCAAGATTTTATTTTTAAGTAATCTCTACAGCCAACGTGGGGCTCGAACTCACAACCCTGAGATCAAGAGTCAAATGTTCTGATTGAGCTAGCCAGGCACCCCTATATTTTTTAAATAACAAAATCAAATCATGTGCATTAGTCTGCCTTTTGTTACCTACTATCCCATGTGCCTCTCTCTGGGTGAACACAGCTAATTCTAATAGAATCTTCATAATAGTTGGATAGTATTTCATGGTATAGGCTTACCATTTTGACATAATCTTTACATTTCTTGAAGCTTTGCAGGTCTTTCTCCCACTCCCACGTTGCACAGAGTATTATCAGACATCCAGCCCTACGTACTAGAGCATTTATAACTGATAAATACAGACTTTAGGTCGAAGACTATACATATTTAATAGATATTACCAGATTATTTTTCCCCGAGGGCCGCTAACAATTCATATTTCTACCAGTAATGTATTGGAGCCTCTATGCACCCCAGAAATGGGTGTTATCACTTCTTAAATTTATGGGTATAAAGCGATATCTCTTTGTAACTTTTACTGGCATTTTTATGACCACCCAGGAGGTTTTTTTTCTATGTTTTCTGCCTGCATGGATTTGTCTTCTGTCAGTTGCCTGTCATCTCTTGTCCATTTTTGAAATAAATTGGGCTGGGAGTGGCTGGCTGGCTCAGTTGATGGAGCATGCACCTCTTGATCTCGGGTTTGTGAGTTCAAGCCCCAAGCTGGCTGTAGAGATTCCTTAAGGAAAAAAAAAAATCTTAAAAAAAAAGTAAATTGGGTTTTTTACTTTTTTGTTATCAATTTGCAAAATGAAGAAAAGAATCCCATAATGGATTGTTGAGTTGTTGGGTATGTATACTTCGTGTCTCTGTTCTTTCCATATGTATGGAAAATTGTACAAATGTACTTTTTAAATAGGGTTAATAGAATTAATAGAGTGAAGAACTGTGTTAATTTTCACTCCACGAATACATTGTGTATCTAGCACCCTGGTCAGGAAATAGAGCTACCTTAAAATTTTTAATAGATATTGCCAAATCCATCCTAAAAAGGTTTTAGTATTTCTTATCCCCAGTAAATGAGATCAGTTTTTAAATGCTCTCACAATCCAAGGAATGGTGTCTCATTATTGTTTTACTTGCATTTCTTCATCAGAGAGGTAGTTGTCTTTTTACAATACGGCATCGATCTTTTGTGAGTTATCTGCTCATCTCTTTGAATCTCTCAATTTCCCTGTTGGGTCCTTGTATATGGGGAATATTAACATTGTCTGTCAAATGTGCTACAAACCTTTCCTCCAGTTTATTAAAAAAAAACCTTTCTTTCTTTTATGGTTTCTGTGTTTCCAGTCCTGCCTTAAGTAGATTTAAAAAAAAAAAGATTTTCTATTTATTCATGAGAGACATAAACAGAGGGAGAAGCAGACTCCTTACAGGGAGCCCGATGTGGGACTCGATCCTGGGACCCTGGGATCATGACCTGAACCAAAGGCAGACACTCAACCACTGAGCCACCCCTGCCTTAAGAAGATCTTAATATGCTAAGATTGCAAATTTTTTTCTATTTATTTATTCATTTATTTCAGATTTTATTTACTTATTTGGGAGAGAGCATGAGAGAACACTAGCGAAAGAGCACAAGCAGAGGGGAGAGCAGAGGGAGAGGGAGAAGCAGACTCCCCACTGAGCAGGAAGCAGATGCGGGCCTCCCACCCAGGACCCCGAGATCATGACCTGAACTGAAGGCAGATGCTTAACTGACTGAGCCACCTAGGCGCCCCGAAACTTTTTCTATTTATTTTCTTTTAATTTTTATTTATTTATGATAGTCATACACAGAGAGAGAGAGAGAGAGAGGCAGAGACAATAGGCAGAGGGAGAAGCAGGCTCCATGCACTGGGAGCCCGATGTGGGATTCGATCCCGGGTCTCCAGGATCGCGCCCCGGGCCAAAGGCAGGCGCTAAACCACTGCACCACCCAGGGATCCCAACTTTTTCTATTTAAAAAAAACATTGCGGCAGCCCTGGTGACGCAGTGGTTTAGCTGCCTGCAGCCCAGGGCCTGATCCTGCAGACCTGGGATCGAGTCCCACATCGGGCTCCCAGTGCATGGAGCCTGCTTCTCCCTCCTCCTGTGTCTCTGCCTCTCTCTCTCTCTCTAGGTCTATCATAAGTAAATAAATAAATCTTTAAAAAAATATTGCTATCTTGTTTTTACTTTTAGACTTTTACCTCGGCTGGATTTTATAATTGCAAATGGTGTAAGGTAGGGGTTTAATTTTGTTTCCAAATGGCTAAAGCCTGGCACTGTTTATTAAATAGTTAGACCTGATTTTAAATTTAAGCTCTACCACTCATTAATTGGATGACCTTGGGCAATCAGGCAGCATTTGACATACTTGACCACTTCCCTCTTGAAATGTTCACTTCCCTCAGCTTCTGTGTTGTAAGACTGTCTTGATTTTCCTTCTGCTTCTCTAGACAGGCTTTTTCTTGCTTTTTTAACTCATTTTTTCTTCCTTCACCATCGTACTATACTTGTTCTGCTGGGTGATTTCATCCAGGTAATGGCTTCAGCTGCCACTGAAATGCAGATGACTTCCTGATTTTTATGTCCGGCCTGGAGCTCTCAGATGAATTCTGGATCTGTGTATCCACCTACCTCCTTGATATCTCTACTTGGATGTCCCACAGGGACCTCAAATGCAAGGTTTCCAAAATGGTTAATGATTTGTTCCTCTAAAATCAGCCCTCTTCCAGGAATTCCTGTCTAAAGGAACACTGTGATTGTCTTCCAGTTACAAAAGCCATGCATCAGAGCACCATCCTTGACCAACCTCTACTCTGTCCCCTCTTGTTTCTAGCCCCCAAAACAACACTCAGCACTTAGTAAGTGCTCAATAAATACTGAATGATTGATTACTATCCAGTTCACAGGGCACTTGGGTGGCTCAGTTGTTGATCATCTGCCTTTGGCTCAGGTTGTGATCCTCTTTCTGTGTGTCTCACAAGAATAAAATAAAATCTTTAAAATAATAATAATAATATCCAGTTCACCCCCAAGTCGTGTTGCTGTTATCTCCATATTTAGGGGATATGAATGAATTCCACTGTTCCTGTCTATGTCACTCTCCCCACCTTGGCCCAGTCACCATGTTCTTGTGGTGAACATGGATTTTGCTCCCACCTCTTCGGTGACTTCTTACCATGCATGCACTTTGGCTCCTGTGAGGCCAAAGCTCAGATCTGCTCAGGTCACCCTCAAATGCAAGTCAGTTTTCTGTGGCTCCTCATGACTCTTAGGATGAATTCCAAGCACCTCAACATGGGCTGCCTTCAACCTAGCCTCACTTGGCTTACTTTTGAGACCTTCTTCCTGAATCATCTAGCTTCCCTGCCCTTCTTGCTGCCCTTGAAAATACTTTGGCTACCTTGTCCTCAGGGGACTTTCTTTTTTTTTTTTTTTTTTATAGATTTTTTTAAAATTTTTATTTATTTATGATAGTCACAGAGGGAGAGAGAGAGAGAGAGAGAGAGAGGCAGAGACACAGGCAGAGGGAGAAGCAGGCTCCATGCACTGGGAGCCCGACGTGGGATTCGATCCCGGGTCTCCAGGATCACGCCCTGGGCCAAAGGCAGGCACTAAACCGCTGCGCCACTCAGGGATCCGCCTCAGGGGACTTTCTATGTAGTATGTCCAAGTTTTAAATAGAGGAATCTTCTTCTTCTTTTTTTTTTTTTTTAAGATTTTATTTATTTATTCATGAGAGACACAGAGAGAGACTGAGACCAAGGCAGAGGGAGAAGCAGGCTCCCTGTGGGGAGCCTGACGTGGGACTCGATCCTAGGACCCCGGGATCATGCCCTGAGCCGAAGGCAGACATGCAACCACTGAGCCACCCAGGTGCCCCAAAATAGAGGAACTTGAAGAATTCAGAAACTTTGTACCTTGCCTTTACGATTTCAAAACACTCAACTCGCCTTTTGTAAAAAGACAGGAATATTTACACATTAGATTGCTCATCAGTACTAAGAATATCATCATTAACCAGGTGGTGTGAAGTCTTCCCTTGTTAGAATTTTTTTTATTCATTCTGCATCTTGTCAGCCTAAAATTGAGACATGCCCTGGTGAGCATTTACAAGAGCTTCAATTGGTAATTGTTATATTACCTTTAATCCTGAGACTGTATTACTACTGTATTTTATTAATAGGAAATTAGATCTACTCCCTGTATGTTTTAGGAAGTTGAATTTTTAAATATTTAATTCAACTGCCTTTCTTAGATCTCGTTATAATTAATTCAGCCATTTAAAAACTCCTCAGGTTCTCTTGAAGTTAACAAAAAACACCGGTTTTCTTTGTTGTGTCAAAAATGAAAGAAGTCAAATGCTGATTATAGCGAAGACAAGGTTAAAACACAATGCAGAATCATTTTTCCCCCTTGACATTCTCAACCCTGGAATGCTCACCTCCCTCACTCCCCCCCTTCCTAATTCTCATTTACTCTTCTTCCCTGTCGCCTCCTCAGAGCTGACAAATTAGCCTATTCATTTCCCCACATTAATTTCTTTCCTTCCTATTTATCACTGTAGTTATTAACTAACCTGAGCAATTCTTTGATGAATTTATGTCTTTCCTACTCTACAGTGAAGTCTATAAGTATTGTCCAAACCGAGATACTTGAGGGAGCCATTGATAGGCATCTGTGGATTGTCCCAAATAATCCAGGATGTATCATCACCTCACTTAAAGATATCATTTGCCCCCCGCCTTGAATACCACTATAGCCCCAATTCCTTGCACATAGTTGGTGATAGATACAGGGCAAGCTCCCATTCTAAGCCACCCTCAGTTTCTCCCCCTGTGAAATGTATTTAATGACAGTTCTGCCCTCATAGGGCTGTTGAAAGCACCAGTGCTGGATGGAGTCTATATCCTCATAAGCTAACAGCTGCTAAGCAGAAGACCATCTTCCCTCTTCACAAAAACTTACCTTCACAAAGTCAACATAGAAGGATATGCACAAAACAAACCAAATGTCTGTGCACTTTCAAAGTGGATTTTTTTTTCCTACCAGAGACCATGGTTCACTCTGGACCATTGGGGGGCTGAGGGGTAGTTGGGGAGGAGGAGGAAGAGGACAGCTTTCTCCCACATTTGTTGAATCTGCCCCTCTTTCAGTAAAGTCAGGAAAGCCACATGATTAATACCTTTTTGTTGTTGTTCCTTTTTTTTAAGATTTTATTTATTTATTCATGATAGAGAGACGGGGGGTGGGGAGGGGGGGTGGGGTGGGCAGAGACACAGGCAGAGGGAGAAGCAGGTTCCATACTGGGAGCCCAACGCAGGACTTGATCCCGGGATTCCAGGATCACACCCTGGGCCGAATGCAGGGGCTGAACCGCTGAGCCACCCAGGGATCCCCTGTTGTTCCTTTTTAAAAAGAGATTTATTTATTTATTTGAGAGGAAGGGGAGAGGCCAAGGGAGAGAGAGTCCCATGTGGACTGTGTGCTCAGCGCAGAGCCTGACCCGGGGCTCGATCCCTCAATCCCATGACTGTGAGATCATGACCTGAGATGAAACCAAGAGTCGGCTGGCTTAACCCGATGGAGCCGAGCCACCTGGGTGCCCTGCTGTTGTTTATCTTTTTGGAGGAATGGGACTGCTTTTCATTTGTCGGCCCCCATCCCCATCCAGGCCTTCCTGTGGGTGTCTCCTCCCTTACCTGGGCTAACTCAGGCATCTCTGCTCACAACGTGCTCTCAGCACCCCCATCCTGCTGCCCAGTTGCTTTTTAGTAACTCCCTTGGAATTCTGAGTTTTCAAGCACCTTGGAATTCTTCCAGGAACATGGAAACTTCCAGAGAGGCCCCTGGCTCCCAACTTATAGCCAGCCCTCTTCTTTTTAAAATCTTCTTCTCCATCCCACCATGGGGGCCTCCTGTTCATCCCACTTGCTTGCCAGCTCTAACCACGTCTCAGAGACAGAGGGAGCCCCTAGGGCTCAGAGCTGCACACCTGACCCCTCATACCACTGACTCAGGAAAGAGGCTCAGGCGAGTTTTGGAAGGCGACTAGTGGCTGCCTGTTAGGGAATTGTAGGGTCTCCAGGATCCATAACATGTCCAGAAGCAGGGACACATCTTGCTCCTGGCGATTCTCTGACCTGAGAGACTCAGGCCTGTGTCTAAGGACAATATCGATGCTAACTAATTCCATTCCACAGTTCTTTACTGAGAACCTATTGGGGGGGGGGGGGCACCTACCTGTTGCAGGTGCTGGGGATGCAGCGGTAAATAAAACAGAAATTCCTGTTCGCCCTTTCTAGTAGGGAAGACACACAGTAAACAAAGAAACTAATAGCTATTTAAAATAGCGCCAGGTGGAGATCCCTGGGTGGCTCAGCGGTTTAGCGCCTGCCTTTGGCCCAGGGCGCAATCCTGGAGTCCCGGGATCAAGTCCCACGTCGGGCTCCCGGTGCATGGAGCCTGCTTCTCCCTCCTCCTGTGTCTCTGCCTCTCTCTCTGTCTATCATGAATAAATAAATCTTAAAAAAAAAAAAAAAAAGCGCCAGATATACTATAGCTTCGCGTGGTGGCGCGACTAGGGTTAGGCCTGGCGGGTAGGAGGCGCCCCAGGAGCATCAGCAGCTCTGACCTTGGGTTTGATTTCGACCTTGGCCTTGGTTTCTGCGCGGCGTGGAGGAGCCTTCTCCGCGGTTCCCTCCTCCTACCGCCAGAGGGCGCGCCGTCCCCATCTGTCCTCACCCTTCTCCGCGCTTTTCCCCAATTTTTTTTATTTTTTTATTTTTATTTTTTATGATAGTCACACACACACAGAGAGGCAGAGACACAGGCAGAGGGAGAAGCAGGCTCCATGCACCGGGAGCCCGATGTGGGATTCAATCCCAGGTCTCCAGGATCGCGCCCTGGGCCAAAGGCAGGCGCCAAACCGCTGCGCCACCCAGGGTTCCCTTCCCCAATCTTAATAGTAAGGGACAAGCCTCATAGCCTCGCAAAGGCCGTGTTCTGGGATTTTCCTGGAGGCCTGCCTGTCCCAGGGAGTGGTTTGCTCCTAATGACAGCAAGGACAATCATACCATGAAGTTCGAAGAGCTCAGAGTTACTCAATTTTATGTTGATCACACAACACCTATAGGCATAATCAGCCAGGGTGCAGAGAGAGGGAAGGCTCTTGGGTTAGAGGGACCAGCGTGAATGGAGGCATGGAGAAGAGAAGAGGCGGGGTAATGTTCTGGAGCTATAATGTTGCTGGAGCGTAAAGGACCAGAGTGTGTGGGGAGCCAGCTCAGCAGAACCAGACAATCCTGGGACTTGTTCACATAGTAAGGGTCTGGACTTCATGCTGTGGGCACTGGGAGCCATGAAAGAAAATATAAGGAGTGACACTAAGCCACTTCGTATTTTTAGTTTTATTAAAAAATTTTTTTAAAAAGATTTTCTACTTTTAAGTAATCTCTACTCCCAACAAGGGGCTGGAACTCTCAATCCTGAGATCAAGAGTCAACAGGCTCCACCTGCTCAGCTAGCCAGGTGCCTTGTCCCCTTGCATATTTAAGAGATCATTTTGGGGGACAGAGAGAGAGAAGGATGGAAGATAGCACAAACTCCTGGAGGTCTATAAGGACACCCATGGAAACTTCTGGAAGCCGGTTTTCAACCATGAGGGAAGTCACAATTAGTGTGTGGTCAACTCTTCAGAAGGCAGAGAAGATACAGAGAGTCTGTGATAATATTGCTGAGCCTCTGGATCTGGCCTCACCTAAGATCAGCCCTCTTATCAAATTCTTCTGCCCTTTGACACTCCATAAATTAGATTGATTTTTACTAATTTCTTGTTTCAACCTCTCAATTGATTAGGACTGTTCTATTTACTGTGTCTTTGACAGGTTGTGTAATATAATGGTTGTGGTAGGCTGAAAAGTGGTCCTCATCAAAGATACCCACATCCTAATTCCTGGAACCGTGTGTGTTCCTTCATATGGCAAAACAACAACCCCCCAAAGGTCTTTGCTGGTGTGATTGTGCTCAGGATTTTGCGAAAGGGATTAATTCAGATTATCCAGGCAGGCTCTAAATACACTCATACTTATAAGAGGGAAGGAGAGGGCTATTTGACCGGAGACAGAAGAGAAGGCCATGCAAAGAGAGAGGCAGAGATTGGAACAATGCAGGTGCAGCAAAAGGTACCAGTATCCACCAGAAGCCAGAAGAGGAATAAACAAATTTTCCCTTCAAGCCTCCAGAGAGAGGCAATCACAGTAGGAACTGAGCATCCCTGAACATTATTGCTGGGCACGACAGGAATCCAAGCCCTGACTGCTCTTTATGCAGACCATTTCTTGGGATCCTGTTTATAACCAGCAACCCTGAAGGGTAAGGTAACATTTCCTCCCAGAAAAAGATAAACTTGCTTACTGCTCCTGTAAAAGTGGCGGATTCCTGAAGCTCAGTGTTCTCCAGGTGTGATATAACCCCAGGCACGTACAGCACCCTGACTCCCTCTGCATGCCCCATGGTACTTGGAAGGGTGGCAGGGGGTGGGGTGGGGTGGGGTGGGGGAGATGAATCAACAGAAGCAAGTATCCTATACTCATCCTTTTGGTGTGCTCTGAATACTGGAATCCTTTGTCTCTGAACCTGGTGTTTTATGCCTTCTGCCAACTTTTATGAAATGATTGCAAAATAATTTGTTGGCTTGTAAAGTGGAATAAAATCCAGACCCTGACAGTTCTACTGCTGGATTCCAACATTCAAAGAATAAAGAACTCTTTCATAAAAACTCTTTCTGAAAATAGAGGTAAGGAATACTTCCTGACTCGTTTTTATGAGACCAGTGTAATCCAGATGCCAAAGCCAGAAAGAAAGGTATTCCAGAAAAAGAAAAAAAATCACAGATCAATATCCCTTCATGAAAATAGATGGCAAAAACTCTTTAACAAAGTATGAGCCAGCGAATTCAACAACATGTAACGAGATCAGGTAAGGTTTAAGTCAGCAGCTCAGGGCGTGCTTAACATTCAAAACTCAGGGATGCCTGGGTGGTTCAGTGGTTGAGCATCTGCCTTTGGCTCAGGGCGTGATCCTGGGGTACCGGATCAGGTCCCGCATCAGGCCCCTTGCAGGGAGCTTTCTTCTCCCTCTGCCTGTGTCTCTGCCTCTCTGTGTCTCTCATGAATAAATAAATAAAATCTTTAAAAATTTTTTTGCAACTAGAGTTGATTATTCATCAGTTCCTAAGCAGAAGAATGGTGAAGAGGCACCCACAGGGGTAAAGACCAACGGAAAGGTGAGAATGTGGTCACAGCACAAGATACTTTGGAACAACTGGGACCCAACTGTGTTAAGGATGAGACATTGACTATAGGGAAAACTCAGAAAATCATTATTAAAAAGAATCAGTCATGCAGAGCCTGGCTGGCTCAGTTGGTAGAGCATGGGACTCTTGTAGAGCATGGGACTCTTGATCTTGGGGTTGTGAGGTTGAGCCCCATGTTGGGTGTAGAGATTACATTTTTAAAAAGGAGAAGGAGGAGAAGGAAGAGAAAGAGGAGGATGGGGAGGAGAAGGAGGAGAAAAAGGAAGGGGGGAGGAGAAGGGGGAAGAGCAGGAGAAAGATAAGTAGGGCAGAAGAGGAGGGGGAGGAGGAGAAAAGAGGAGGGGGAAAAGGAAGAGGAGGAGAAAGAGGAGGGGGGAGGAGAGAAGGAAAAAGAAGATGAGGAGGAGGGGAATGAGCCATTAGGCTTTGGCCTGCCAGACGGTTTCTCTGGTTGATTGGCAGCTCCACAAGATTTGCCTTCAGCTTCCTGGATTAGGTGACAGAGACACCTAGCAAGAAAATACCAGGGCATAGCAAAAAGATGTGAGCTGGCAAGCAGATGTTCTAAGGCAGCAGAAAATAGCAAATGGAAAAAAGACAACAGAATAACAGAGAAAATGGAAAAAGAAGCACAGCAGCTAAAGAAGAAGGAAAAACCAGAATCGACAGTGAAGCTTCCGTCACACATGTTCTTCAAATGTCAAAGTGCCAGTAAGAGATCTGAACTCCACCTCTCTGGGGTGGGTATGTATTTAAGAGTATTTTCAGAATATAAAACTTGATTTTAAAAAAAAATCTTATTTTTTATTTACTTTTATTTTCTTAAAGATTTTATTTATTTAGTCACTAGAGACACACACACACACACAGAGGCAGAGACACAGGCAGAGGGAGAAGCAGGCTCCATGCTGGAAGTCTGATGTGGGACTCGATCCCGAGACCCCAGGATCATGCCCTGGGCTGAAGGCAGGGACCAAACCACTGAGCCACCCTGGCATCCCCAAAATCTTATTTTTAAGTAATCTCTACACCCAGTGTGGGGCTCAAAATCATGATCCTGAGATCAAGAGCCATGTGCTCCACTGATTGAGCCAGCCAGGTGCCCCCAAATTTGATTTTTGACGCATTCAGCAGGTCACCCAGGACACCAGGATTCTCTCAAAGTGTCTAGAACTCTTAGGGCTCAAGACGCAAAAGAAGAGAAAAGACTTATGAGATAAGATTTTCTTCAACAAATTGCAAATATGAAACAATTGTTCGTGGGAGAAAAATTATCAAAATTGGAATGTGCCAGTACCTCTTCAAATGCTAGTGCTTCTAGCAAATAAAGGGATAGAGATGATTTTGTGGTGGAAGAGTACAGGGTTGTCTTCTCTCCTTCACTGTGCAGAACAATAAAATATACTCTTGAATCTTTCTGTGATTTCCTGACCTACATTAGCCAAACGTGGGGGACTTGAAACTTCATTATTTTTGTTGTTGTAAGCTGGCATTGGCATGTATTTCCTCTCATTTGAGCTGGTACTGTTGGTGTTTGATGCATACACCAAGAAATTTGAAGATTTGGGTTTCTCAGAAAACAACATGAAGTGATTTTCATGATTGATTTTCTTTACCATTAAAAAAAAAAACAATCAGTATAGTTTGTCATGGCAACAATCTAAAGAAGAAAGCTGTATGATCATCTCGACAGACCAGAAAAGCACTTGACAAAGTTCAGTATATATTTTTTAAAAAATCAGCAGAGAACAAAGGAAAATCCCTCAAATGATGAGTGACCAATAAGTCCACTATGCACATGGTGAGGGTACCAGGAATTATGGAATATGGATCCTTCTTTCCCACCAAACAAAACTCCAAAAAGCAAAACCCAAGGAAAGTTCTATTCAAATGATCCTATCCAAACTTTGCCTTCAGAAAATGTTTAATAGGGATCCCTGGGTGGCGCAGCGGTTTGGCGCCTGCCTTTGGCCCAGGGTGCGATCCTGGAGTCCCGGGATCGAGTTCCACATCGGGCTCCCGGTGCATGGAGCCTGCTTCTCCCTCTGCCTGTGTCTCTGCCTCTCTCTCTCTCTGTGTGACTATCATAAATAGATTTAAAAAAATGTTTAATAAATTTTCTTCTTCTTCTTCTTCTTCTTCTTCTTCTTCTTCTTCTTCTTCTTCTTCTTCTTCTTCTTCTTCTTCTTCTTCTTCTTCTTCTTCTTCTTCTTCTTCTTCTTCTTCTTCTTCTTCTTCTTCTTCTTCTTCTTCTTCTTCTTTCTCCTTCTCCTTCTTCTTTTTGATGGAGGCTCCACAACCAATGTGGAGCCCAACACGGGGCTTAAACTCACAACCCTAAGATCAAGACCTGAGCTGAAATCAAGAGTTTGATGCTTCACCAACTGAGCCATCCAGGTGCCCCTCAAGGAAGGTAATTTTATTTTATTTTTTAAAAGATTTTATTTTATTTATTAGAGAGAGAGAGAGCATGAGCAGAGGGAGAGGGAGAAACAGATTCCCTGCTGAGCAGGGAGCCAAATGCGGTGCTTGATCACAGGACCCTGAAATCATGACCTGAGCTGAAGGCAGACGCTTAACTGGCTGAGCCACCCAGATGCCCCTGGAGTCTTCTTGTATTTGCTTTATGTATAATGTTCAGGACTTTTGGCTTTATCTAGCAAGAAGCATAGAGGAAAGTATGTCTACTCCATTTTTCCTGAAACAGAAGTCCCTCTTTGATGTTTAATAAGTAATAAAATAATTTTAAAGGAAAAAAACCTTTATTTTCATACTTTTAAAAGTTTTTTTAAGATTTTATTTATTCATGAGAAACAGAGAGAGAGAGAGGCAGAGACACAGGCAGAGGGAGAAGCAGGCTCCATACAGGGAGACTGTCGCGGGACTCGATCCCAGGTCTCCAGGATCAGGCCCTGAGCGGAAGGTGGCGCTAAACTGCTGAGCCACCCGGGCTGCCCCTCGTACTTTTAAAAGTTTTAATTTAAATTTCAGTTTGTTAACATATAGTGTAATATTTAGTTGCAGGTGTACAATATAGTGACCCAGCAATTCCATACACCCGGTGCTCATCACGGCAGGCAAACTCCTTCATCCCTCTCCTTTCCCGTCCGCTAACTGGCAGTTTGCTTTGTGTACTTAACAGTCTATTTCTTGGTTTGCCTATTTCTCTCTCTCTCTCTCTCTCTCTGCTCTAACAAGGGTGTGTTTTAATAGAGATTTTAAGGGCATAAAGAGTAATATTTATGGTTAAAAACCATATAGCACAACTGACAAGCAAATGTTAGAGTCTGGGGTGGCCTAGGACTCTGTTCCTCAGGAACATCTGAGCCACCCACACGCCTCAAGTGTCCAAACAATATTGAGCAAGAGTGGTCCTGTTACTGAAATCCCAGTTCAACTGTCCTTCCCTGGAAAGGTCTATCCTCAAGAGAAGAGTTTTGATTGGGAAGGAATATGATCTTTATTCAGGAGGCCAGCCACCTCAGGGAGAAGGTGGAGTCTTGTCCAAAGGCCAACTCGGAGGTTTTGCCTGGCATGGAGAGTTTTTTTAATAGATTTTATTTTACTTATTTATTCATGAGAGACAGAGAGAGAGAGAAAGAGAGAGAGAGAGAGAGGCAGAGACCCAGGCAGAGGGAGAAGCAGGATCCATGCAGGGAGCCCGATATGGGACTCGATCCCGAGTCTCCAGGATCACGTCCTGGGCCAAAGGTGGCGCTAAACCACTGAGCCACCGGGCTGCCCGGAGATTTTTTTTTAATAGATTTTATTTTATTTATTTATTCATGGGAGACACAGAGAGAGGCCGAGACATAGGCAGAGGGAGCCCAATGCGGAACTCGAACCCGGGACCCCAGGATCACACCACTGAGCCACCCAGGTGTCCCTGACCTAGAGATTTTTAACGGGATCTAATCAGTTGAGGGAGTGCAGTGGTCTGTGACATTTCATACTTACGTGCAAACTCCATGATGCCAGCTACAGAGTTATCTCAGTGCTCGGAGGTTATGCAAGAAATTCTAGCTTTTCGGTGCCCAGGGCTTGGGCGGATTGTACTAGAAGGTCTGGTTCCTCGGTACCCAGGGGTTGTGCAAGAGTATTCTGTTCTTTCTGCAAAGGGATGCAAAGTCTACAGATGCACAAAGGGAGGTCAGTAAAGTCATTTGTGTGACCTTAAAAACACACATTTTACTAAAAGATTTTTGGGCTAATTAGAAAGCCCAGGCAGGGGGCGCCTGGGTAGCTCAGTCAGTTAAATGTCTCCCTTCCGCTCAGGTTGTGGTCCTGGGATCGAGCCCCACATTAGGCTCCCTGCTCAATGCTTCTCCCCCATCCTCTGCCCCTCCCCACCCCACCCTTGTGCTCTCTTCCTGTCTCTCCCTTTCTCTCTTAAATAAATACAATCTTAAAAAAAAAAAAAAAAAAAAAAAAAAAGCCTGGGTGACTCCAAGTGGACTTGCTGCCCTCTGGGAAAGTTCTGGTCTCTTATTGCCCAAGGGCTGTGGTCTGTAAATTTTTTTTTTTTTTTTTTTTTTTAGTGGTCTGTAAATCTTAAAGAAAACAAATCAGCTCTGTTACAGATTAAGGGCCTTAAATCAGCAAACAAGGAGTATGTTACCTTGAAGCAAGTTCACCCCAAAGACCAGCTGGAGGGCTGTGATAGCCTCAGGAAGCCTGCATATAAATTAGCCCTCCTCCCCTAACTTGGCAGGAATCTGCATGGGCTGGTATATGGTTTTTTTTTCCTTCGTTATTGTTGTTTATTTTAAATATGGAAGTTCTGAGGCATTGTCATTTGAGAAAAAAATCCTACAGCTTATAAATGGTAGAGTCGGGTCCCTAAAATCATCAGAGAGAAATATAAGCCTATTATTTAAAACTATAAAGGGTGTAGGGATCCCTGGGTGGCGCAGCGGTTTGGCGCCTGCCTTTGGCCCGGGGCGCGATCCTGGGGACCCGGGATCGAGTCCCACATCGGGCTCCCGGTGCATGGAGCCTGCTTCTCCCTCTGCCTGTGTCTCTGCCTCTCTCTCTCTCTCTGTGTGACTATCATAAAAAAAAATAAAATAAAATAAAATAAAATAAAGGGTGTAACGCCAGAAATTGCTAACAGCATTGGACTCAGGAGTGCAGTAGGGATGGAGGTCAAGGGAAGAGAGTGTGATTTTTATTTTTAATTTTTGAAAAGACATAAAGAAATGAGCTGGAAGTTTTACCCTATATATGGATGCCTCTGAAAATTTAAAAGGAACCCAGGTTGGGCAAATAACCAGGGCAGTCTCTACCTGGCCTGATAAGCAATGGGCTCTTTTTTTTTTTTCTTTCTTTCTTTCTTTTTTTCTTTCTTTCTTTCTTTCTTTCTTTCTTTCTTTCTTTCTCTCTCTCTCTCTCTCTCTCTCTCTCTCTCTCTCTCTCTTTCTTTCTTTTTTTGGGAGGTGGGGAGAGAGAGAGAGAGAGAACCTCCCTGATGGGCATGAGCAATGGAGGGAGAAGAGGGGTAGAGAGAGAGGAGGGGGATAATCTAGCAGTTTCCACGCTCAGCACGGAGCCCCATGCAGGGCTCCATCTCACAACCCTGATATCATGACCTGAGCTGAAATTAAGAGTTGGTTGCTTAACCAGCTGAGCCACCCAGGTGCCCCTAGATCCTTATTTTTTATCAGTGGGGGAAATTGACAGCAGAATGGAAGATGGGGAGGAGGGGTGGCCTGAGCTGAGCCCTGAAAGAGAATCAAATGACTCACATGAAGGGCCAGGGGGCATCAAGCAGAGACCCACAGGTGAGCCAGGCTTGGGAGCCTGTTTGGGGAAGTGCAGGGAATGAGCATTGGGGTTCATGGCAGAAACCAGCAATGCTGGAGCAGGTGAAGGGGCAGGAGAACAAGCAGGGCAGATCATGATGGACCTTTCTGGACATGCTGGGCAGCAGTTTGAGTTTTATCCTGGAGGAAGCAGGGAGTCACCCAGCAATTTTGAGCAGCCTTGAAAATCCAAACCAGGTCACATTTCTGTGACACTAGTGATTTCCCTCACACTCAGGGCTATCACAGTTGTCTTAGGAAAGGCAACGACTTCCCCAAATCACACACCTGCCCCATTTTATTAACTCATTTGTTATTTTTTTTAACGATTTTATTTATTTATTTGACAGAGAAAGCAAGAACAAGCAGGGGGAACAGCAGAGGGAGAGGGAGAAGAAGACTCCCCGCTGAGCAGGGAGCCCGATGCAGGGCTGGATTCCAGGACCCCGGATTCATGACCTGAGCCCAAAGCAGACACTCAACCAACTGAATCACCCAGGTACCCCTATTAACTTGTTTATTTACAATGGCCCCCTTTATCTGCTATTGGGGGGGACAGATAATCCTCCTTCTGAAGAATCATCTCAAGGTCAACAGTAGCCTAATGCTATGTCTCAATGCCTGTCATTCCTCTCACTTCATCTCGTCACGTGGGCATTTTATCACCTCACATCATCACAGGAAGGATGAGGAAATTACAATAGATATTTTGAGAGACAAACACTCAGAGACTACACTCACATAGCTTTTATTACAGCATATTGTTATCATTCTTTTATTATTGTTGTTGTTAATCTATCGCTGTGCCTAATTTATAATTTAAAGTTTATCATAGGTATGCATGGGTAGGAAAAAACATAGTATATATCGAGTTCGGTACCTATCCACGGTTTCAGGCATCCGCTGGGGATCTTGGAAATACCCCACCATGGATGGAGCGGTGGGGACTACTGTAGCTATTTCTTTGTTTTAATATTGTTGGTTGGTGTTGGTGACAATTCTCCATAGGTCTCTTACATTTTTTCATGTCTTGCAAGGAGGCATGGCTGTTTTTATTTCCAGGCTCTTTTCAAGAATGTTTATAGTGTGAATAGCCTTGAAGGATAAGAGGGAGTGTCTTCCTCCCACGGGAAGGACAGATTTCTTTAGGGTCTTGGGTAATAGTGGTAAGATCTTCATCCAGGACAAAAGCCAGGCAGGCTTACCACCCATTATGTAAAAATTCAGATTTCCTGACTTCAGATATAAGGTTCATCTCCTATAGTGCAATGCACTGTGTGTGCTGGCATCCCCTAGGCCTTCTCCCTTGCCCTATAGGAACTGTGGCTCAAGGCCCATATCTGGCTTCACTCTCAGCTTGGAGTCTGCTTGAGATCCTCTCCCTCTGCCTTCCCTCCCTGTGCTCTCTCTCTCAAATAAATAAATAACATAAATCCTTAAGAGTCGCATGCTCTACTAACTGAACCAGCCAGGTGGCCCTCTTTGCCTATCTTTCTTAATCTTTACATATCACTTAACAATACAGACAATAGGAATATATGTTATTGAAAAATGTTCCATTTGTTGAGAACTAGAAATTATATAGTGAGAGGTGATAACCTTCTTCATTATACCCCCTCCCCTCCCACATGGTAACTGCATTTACAAGGTACTATTTGTGAGGCACCTGGGTGGCTTAGCGGTTGAGCATCTGCCATCGGCTCCAGTCATGATCCCAGAGTCCTGGGATCGAGTTCCACATCAGGCTTTCGATAGGGAGCCTGCTTCTCCCTCTGCCTATGTCTCTGCCTCTCTCTGTCTCTCTCATGAGTAAATAAATAAAATCTTAAAAAAAAAATCCCCAAACCCCCACAATGTACTGTTTGTATTTTTCTTTAAATTATATGTATGTATACACATACACATATACCACACTTTTCCATTTATAAAATAAGATAGTATTACACATACCCCTTTAAAATCCCAAAAGCACACAGGTTTTTTTTTTTTTTGTTTTTTTTTTTTTTTTTATGGCTGCCTAGATTTCCACTTTACAAATAAATTGTAATTTATTCCATTTGTCACCTTTTGAAAGTTACCTAAGTTTTCCCCCAGTTTCTCAGTCTTACCCTTAAAATGTGGCAATAAGTATTCTAATACTTAAGTCTTTGTATGCATATTAGAGTGCTTCGCCAGTAACAGCATTAGAAGAGGTTCTTTTTTTAAAAAAAAGATTTTACTTATTTATTCATGAGACACACACACACACACACACACACACACTCAGAGGCAGAGACACAGGCAGAAGGAGAAGCAGGCTCCATGCAGGGAGCCCAACATGGGACTCGATCCTGGGTCTCCAGGATCAGGCCCTGGGCTGAAGGCGGTGCTAAACTGCTGAGCCACCAGGGCTGCCCAGAAGAAGCAATTCTAAAGCAAATTGGGTATGATGCACTGAGTCATATGTAATGGTAATGGGAACACTAAAACAATATGCTAATTGATTATGTCCTATGTAACAAGAAGTATGATCAAGGCTGGGCCCAGGGTTTTTTAGTTCCAAGTGTTTAAACGTGCATGGTTTTTTGGGATGGTCTCCAACAGAATTCACACTGATTCCAAGCCTTCCAAACAAGAGGTAGTGATGTTTGTTGGAGATTTTCTTTCTGGACATGTTACTCATGGTGCAATTGTGCAAGTCTCAAGGAACTTCTGGTTTAACTCTCCCATACTCAGATCAAAAGTTTTAATCCTCCTCTAGGGAATTAGACTTTGTTCAGTAGAGCTTGTCATAGAGAAGCACCATTACTAACTCCCATCAGAGAGTTACATCTATTAGGTCATCAACTCATCTGCACTTTATCAAAATAAATTGTCTCTTGGAAATTGAGAACCAGTTTAGGCAGCTAGAAATTCCTGCTTCTATGCCTGCTTTTTGGTGGGCGAGTCTAAAGTATTCTTTATCTTGATAAAGGAGGATTTGATTTATTCTGAGTATGTGTTTTGTGTTGAAGTTTTTGTTTTTTCTTCATGTTATTGTATCTTGGGAAGAAACAAGTCATGTTCAATGGGTTCAGTTTCCTAAATCTCCCATGTGGCCCCCAAGTGATGGCATTACCCTGCACTCCCCTGGGTCTGTGATATCTGCCTAACAAAGTACAGCCCCCAATAGGCTTGCTCCTTACAGAAAATCCACTCTACTCCTTACAGACCTAACTCTGGGGTAGATGACTAACTCTCTCTACATTGGCAAATGTAGAACCCAGCATCATGACTCTCAGGAGCCAGGAACTCCAGGACATGATCTGGTTCTTTCTCTGTCTGTCTCTGAGCTCAGCACTCCTCCCCAGTTTGCTTTCCCTCACTCTAGTGACACGCAAACAAGTCAGAAAGCTCAAGGTTTCTGTATGAATTGAACTATGATGCCAGTCACATTCATCTCTCCTTTCACCATTTGCAATTGAAGACACTTTTCAGTTTCTCTAGAAGAATGATATTCTTCCCCCAAAAAACCACCCCTTTTCTGGTTTCCAGTTCTCTCTCTCTCTCTCTCTCTCTCTCTCTCTCTCTAAAATATATTTATTCATGAGAAACACACAGAGAAAAGCAGAGACATAGGCAGAGGGAGAAGCAGGCTCCCTGTGGGATGACCCCAGGATCACAACCTGAGCTGAAGGCGGATGCTCAACCACTGAGCCATCCATGCGTCCCTTCAGTTCTCTCTTATCTGTCTAGTTGGTCCAGTTTCTTTCCCACCTAGAGACCCAGGGGAGTTTCACACCAAATAGAGAGACATACAAATAAATAAAGAAGTGATCTATATCGAACAGGTATGGGGAAGTAAAGAGAAAGATAATGGTGACTTGCATGAAAGAAGGTGATGTGCAATCAGGAGTCCTGATAGTGCAAGCCTGGTTAGTTGATCAAGCACACGAACAGAACTAGCTGGGAGTTTCCTAGTGAACCAGAGAACTGGCAGCATAGCATTTTTAAAGAGGTAAAAGAAAATAACAGTCAATCTACTCTTGATTTTGACTCAGGTCATGATCTTGTGGTTGTGAGGTTGAGCCCAAATGCTGGCCTCTGCACTGAGCTGAGAGTGGAGCCTGTGTGGGATTCTCTTTCCATTCCCTCTTTCCCTCTCTTTCATTCATGCTCTCTTTCTCTTTCTCTCTCTCTCTCTCTCTCTCTAAGTAAGTAAGTAAGTAAGTAAATAAATAAATAAATAAATAAAAATTTTAAAAAGAACATACAGTCAATCTAAAATTGTATACGCTGCTGAAATAACCTGCTGAAATGAATGTGAGGGTTCTCCTACTTACAGTCATGAGGGCACTAACTGACACCAGACTAGTTTTCCTGATAACAACAAGCATTAAGCTGATGCCACTGATTTCAGGTAGTAGGTAAAGACTGCATAGGACCTTCACTTCTGAAAGAAAAGAAACTCACAAAGTGAGTACCTGGATAATCAAACTTCCTGCCTTGGAGACATTTTCCCAACTGAGTTGTGCAAGTAGCAGGGCTTTTTTTTTTTTTTTTTTTTTTTTAAGATTTATTTATTTATTTATTTATGATAGACATAGAGAGAGACAGAGAGGCGCAGAGACACAGGAGGAGGGAGAAGCAGGCTCCATGCTGGGAGCCCGACGTGGGACTCGATCCCGGGACTCCAGGATCGCGCCTTGGGCCAAAGGCAGGCGCCAAACCGCTGAGCCACCCAGGGATCCCCAGTAGCAGGGCTTTGAGTAGAGCAGTCATCCTTTAGAAATGAGGTTGTTGGGGCAGCCTGGGTGGCTCAGCAGTCTAGTGCCTCCTTCAGCCCAGGGCCTGATCCTGGAGACCCGGGATAGAGTCCCATGTCGGGCTCCCTGCATGGAGCCTGCTTCTTCCTCTGTCTGTGTCTCTGCCTCTCTCTCTCTCTCTCTGTCTCTCATGAATAAATAAATAAATAAATAAATAAATAAATAAACAAACAAACAAATAAATAAATATCTTTTAAAAAAAGAAATGAGGTTGTTCTGGAAACTGAGTGGAGCTGGAAACTCATAGCTATGTGGCATCAAAGAGAAAGCGCACAGAGTGAGCCCCAGAAATCTGTGTGGGCAGAGAGTCAGGCTGTGCATACACATGCAAGACCTCTCAAAGTTGACCAGAGAGGAAAAGCTTTAAGAAAGAAGTCTCTGGCTTATTTGTATCCAATGTTTGAAGGCTACTGAGCGATGACATAGCCCAATGCCATTGAAAGGAATTTGATGTTACTCACAGGTTCCCTAGAAATGAGACACGTGCCAGGTTTAGTCACAAAGTGGAAGCAGGAAGGAGAGGAATCATGCGACCGAGACTTACTGCGTTTTCCAAAGGAAAGGCAACATAGGGCATGGGAAACAGCTTAGGATTGACTAGTTGAATAGTGTTGCTGGGCTCTGGGCTTTAGCAATCTCTAGTTGTCTGGTACCTGGCTCTGCGTTGATTTAGGACAGGGACAATATTGGCTCTGTATGTGAGAATAGATAAATGGGGTGGGTCAGTACATGAACACAGATCACAGGGGAGATGTGACCTTTAGTTTGGCCTTGTAATGGATACTAAATAGACAAATACAGGGGAGGTGGGCGGGGGGTGGGGGTGACTGGGTGATGGGCACTGAGGGGGGCACTTGATGGGATGAGCACTGGGTGTTATTCTATATGTTGACAAATTGAGCACCAATAAAAAATAGGGATCCCTGGGTGGCGCAGCGGTTTAGTGCCTGCCTTTGGCCCAGGGCGCGATCCTGAGACCCGGGATCGAATCCCACGTCGGGCTCCCGGTGCATGGAGCCTGCTTCTCCCTCTGCCTGTGTCTCTGCCTCTCTCTCTCTCTGTGACTATCATAAATAAATAAAAAAAAATTTAAAAAAATTTAAAAAAAATAAATTTATAAAAAAAAAGAAATAAGTCAATCGGAGAAGGAAAAAAAAAGACAAATATAGACTCTAACGAAACACAGAACACTATTCCAAATGGAAGGGCACAAAGGAGTCATATCGATTGAATGCAATGTGGGATTCTGGATTAGATCCTGAGCAGGTAGTGGACATCAGGGGACAGTTGGCACAATTAAGATAAGGTCTGTAGAGATGTCAACATTATGAACGATAAAAACTCTTTATTGTCTTTGTACCTTTTTTGTAAGTCTAAAACTTTCAAAATAGTAAGTTAGAAAATATTTTAAATGACACATACAAAAATATTATTATCATAGTGAAAGCCATCTCTGCTAAACCAGGAATAAATCCAATCATTGAGAGAACTACAGGAATGAAATATTGCCTTAATTTGGGTATGGATGTCTCCTAAAACTTTGGATAATTAGCAGAGTCATTTGGCATGTATACACAACATTTAGTCTCAATATTAGCATAGTAAGTTCCTCTTTGATTTGTAGTCATGACATCATGGACCATTAGGTTTTAGAGGGCCACTTTTTGAATTTGTGGGTGACTCTGTGTTGGATTGGGTCAAAGGTAGCTACTGTATGCTTGGGTAAAGCCTCTAGTTGTGATTTTACATTGATAGAGGTGGCTCTCAGAACAAAGAAAGGTAAGAGGTAAAGCCATCAAGAAGCCCTCTTTGCAGGCCATCTAGGTGGCACAATCAGGTAAGTGTCAGACTCTTGGTTTCTGCTCGGGTCATGATCTCAGGGTCCTGAGATGGAGCGCTGTGTTGGGCTCTGCACTGAGTGCAGAATCTGCTTGAGACTCTCTCCCTCTCTCTCAAATACATACATACATACATACATACATACATACATACATATATCTAAAAAAAAGAAGCCCCATGGGACACCTAGGTGGCTCAGCGGTTGAGCATCTGCCTTCAGCTCAGGGTGTGATCCCAATCTGGGTTCAAGTCCCGCATCGGGCTCCCTGCAAGGAGCCTGCTTCTCCCTCAGCCTATATCTCTGTCTATCTCTGTGTCTCTCAAAAACCTGTAATTTATTGAAGAAGGAGAAGAAGAAGAAGAAGAAGAAGAAGAAGAAGAAGAAGAAGAAGAAGGAGCAGCAGCCCTCTTTGCTTGATGGCTAGCCTTTTTTTTTTTTAAGATTTTATTTATTTATTCATGAGAGACAGAGAGAGAGAGACAGAGACACAGGCAGAGGGAGAAGCAGGCTCCATGCAGGGAGCCCAATGTGGGACTTGATCCCAGGACTCTGGGATCACGCCCTGAGCCAAAGGCCAACCCTCAACCACTGAGCCACCCAAGTATCCTGATGGCTAGCCTTAACAATATCCTGATTATGAGGAATCACTGGCAAGTGGGGGGATAATTTGTTGCAGGAGATAAGAACATCCTCAAATGCATTTTCCAGTCCAATTATAAAGGTGAGGCCATCCTTTATCTCCACAAGTTCATAGTTAACTCCATGGAGTGGGGTACGCTCTGACTTTTAAGGAACAATTTTGTTATCACAGCCACATTGACTTGATCAAGATGACAGCTGAGTTACATAAATAGTGGGGAGTTCCTCCCACTGTCCAGCTGTTTAAATAATCATATGCCCATGGGGTCCCTTTTATTATCCCCACAGAGGAATAAGCACAAAGATAGTCTATGTTTGAGTGATAGTGGCAATCTCTCTGAAGCTTCCCTCAGGCTGTCTAGCTTAGGCAAACATCAAACAATTAAAGACAATTAATCAAAACTAGAATCTAGCATCCACAAGGATGTATTATTGAAACATAATTTTTCTCTCTAAATTCACTCTTATTTCCAGGGATAGCCAAATCAGGACTAATTCATTTGAAAAACAAGTCCAATTTTAACAAATTTGGCCAAATTATTTACATAAGCTCAGCAAGAATAGCAACTGATCATAGGATTCTTTAAAATCTACTTTGCTGGAACTTTTTATAAGGAATCTCTAGATTGAACTTTTTAATGGTGTCTTGAGGCCAGAGCCAAGCCAAATACATGTCATCAGATTTGCCTGTAATATCTCTTCTTGAGATTCCCCCAGATAATCCTGGGGTTCCTGCACCTTCCAGAAAGTGACATTCTTTACTCACTGATAAGGCTGCTGAGGACTCCGTAAGCAAGGTATCAGGGCAACATTCACAAGGGGCTCTGTTGGTTCCATACAGTCAACCTTAGTACCTTAAAACTGTCCGGTCATATCTGAGTCTGTGCATGTCTCTCTCAAATGTGACGTTCTAGGCAAAGCCTTGGTAATATAACCCGTGTTTCGAATGGTGTTTTGTTACAAGGAGAACAGATTCTCATTGAATTTATGCAAATAATTACACTTGCCAGGGAAGAAAGAACACCCATTAAGATTTTTTGAATTTCAGTAAGTTCAGGTAGAGAGAAAAGTTAAATATTCCAATTTGTTCACAAAGGGATGCTTTAACATATTTCCGTGAGTTATGGATCTTTTTTTAAAAGTAAGCTCTATGCCCAACAACCCCAAGATCAAGAGTCTTGTGCTCTATTGGTTGACCCAGCCAGGTGCCATCCAGTCATGGATATCTTAAGAGAAAATTTCCTTCATCTGGAAGAGCAAACATTAGAGAGCCAGCAATGTTTCAAACAAGAGCCACAAAAACTATAATCATCTTCCTCAGTTCATTTTAGTCCCATGTTACTAATTCTAATTGTTCAGATACAGCTTTTTAAAAAAATTAGTTCTAGAAATTCTTATTCATTTTAGTTTTATGATTTTAAAGATATCAAAAACCTATATTTGCTAAAAGTCCTTCTCATGAATCCCCTTGGAGACAATACTCGTTTTGCAAGAGCATCCGAATCATAACTGTAAATGGGAAAAGACTAAAAAATAAACATTGTTAACATTAACAATCGGGGGATCCCTGGGTGGCGCAGCGGTTTAGCACCTGCCTTTGGCCCAGGGTGCGATCCTGGAGACCCGGGATTGAATCCCACATCGAGCTCCCTGCATGGAGCCTGCTTCTCCCTCTGCCTATGTCTCTGCCTCTCTCTCTCTCTCTCTCTGTGTGTGACTATCATGAATAAATAAATAAAATCTTTAAAAAAAAGAAAAAAAACATTGTTAACAATCTAATATGAAAATTCATTATAATGTGGCTGACAAGGAAATGTAGTTATTTCTGTGACATATAACACTTGAATAATCAGAATACCAAGTGATGACCTTATATTGAAACATTAAAACTTCAGGATTTTTTTTTTAAAGATTTTATTTTCTTACTTGAGAGTGAGAGATAGAGAGCATGAACAGGCAGAGGGGCAGAGGAAGAAGCAGACACCTGCCCCTTACCCTGGCTGAGCAGGAAGCCCGAATTGGACTCTATCCCAGGACCCTGAGATCATGACCTGAGCCAAGACAGATAGATGCTTAACTGACTGAGCCATCCAGGCACCTCCAAAATATCTATTTTAAAGCACATGCCTAAATAGGATTACAGATCATTATAAAACTCTATATTTCACCAAAGTGATAAGAAATTCTACAGGAAGTTATATAGTTAGCAAAACTTAGCTTCTTTAATATTGAAAAGTTTTAACTTTCAGTAATCAAAGCCCTGGTAAAGACAAAACATAAAGGCTTTTGGGGTGCCTGGGTGGCTCAGTCAGTGAAGCATCCAACTCTTGATCTCAGGTCTCAATCTCAGGGTCATGAGTTCAAGCCTAGTGTGGAGCCTACCTAAAATTAAATTTTAAATTAATTAATTAATTTAATTTTAATTAATTAATTATTATTATTTTTTTTAGGTTCGAGAGTGCTTTAATGGGGAGTGCTCCCGGGCAAGGTCCCCTGACTCGGAGAGGTGGCCCGAGTCAGGGAAGTCGCCTAATTTTAATTTAATTTAAAAATCCAGAGGCTTTGGTTTTCTGGGCAGATAAAGAAAAGAAAAAAAACCTTGGTTTACATTTTCTTATCAAGACCAGCAATCCAAGAAAACTCTGTTTTTGCAAGGGAGAAAAGTAGAATTTCAGTCTCAAACCAGTGTACTTTCTTTTTTTTTTTAAGATTTATTTATTTTTTTCAGGAGAGACATAGAAAGAGAGAGAAGCAGAGACACAGGCAGAGGGAGAAGTAGGTTCCTCGCAGGGAGCCTGATGAGGGACTCCATCCCAGAACTTGGGATCACACCCTGAGAGGAAGGCAGATGATCAGCCACTGAGCTACCCAGGCGTCCCCCAGTGTACTTTTAAAATTCTGTTCTTTTGGGATCCCTGGGTGGTGCAGCGGTTTGGCGCCTGCCTTTGGCCCAGGGCGCGATCCTGGATACCCGGGATCGAATCCCACCGGGATCGGGCTCCCGGTGCATGGAGCCTGCTTCTCCCTCTGCCTATGTCTCTGCCTCTCTCTCTCTCACTGTGTGCCTATCATAAATAAATAAAAATTAAAAAAAAAAAAAGAATTCTTAAAAAAAAAATTCTGTTCTTTTCTATCTCAGTCCTGACCACACCTAAAATTCTTCTCCAAAGGTTTTCCCTCACAAACCTTCTATAACTTTCTTTTGCATTTAGATTTTGTCCTAAGCCTTTTCTCCCCAAACAACCATTCTCATTTTAGGACACAATTACTTTCTTTTCCCCTCAACAAAATGTATTCCCATTCCTTATATTTTTCTCATTAAAAATTCATTGTTTCTTGCATATAGAGTTCCTCCCTTATTATTATCAGCCTTAAAAAAAAGATTTTATTTATTTGTTTGAGAGAGAGAGAGAAAGAGAGAGGGAGCAAGAGCAGGGGGAGGGGCAGAGGGAGATGGAGAAGCAGACTCCCTGCTGAGCAGGGAGCCTGATGGGGGGCTTGATCCCAGGACCCTGGAATCATGACCTGAACCAAGGGCAGATGCCTAACCGACTGAGCCACCCAGCTACCCCTCTATGAGTCTTAATAACATTTAGCAGAATTTTAACTCTTAGAAACCTTAGTCTCCAGGGAAAATTAAGTAGTAAGCAATCATGAACTGTTACACCAGAATTCTTTAGATCTGAAATTCATGAATACATGTTATAATTTCTGAAAACATTTTTTTTCCTGTAGTACAATCTTTCAAAAAAAGCATAACTCATGTTTACCAACAGACCCACGCATTCTGTTTCTCTGCAGTAAGAAGCCAAAAGCACCAATCTTTGTTCAGTAACCAATGTTTCAGTATTTTATCTTATTTGGAAAAGACTTAGATGTCCAATGAATTCAATCTGATTTATCATTGGACTTAGCAAAACTTCAAAGTCTTGGCTTACTAAAGATTTTGAAAGCTATCTTTACAATTACCTATAAGTACCTTTTGAGACAGACAAAACTAACCATCGTTTTGAGTCTCCTTTTTGGTGACAAATTGCCATGGAAAGAACACGAGCTAGCTTATTCAACCTTTAGCAAACCTTCGTAAAATAAAAGTTTTATAGTTAACGCCGATAAATCTGAAGACATGTCTACCTTAATTAAACTAACAAATTTAAGGGCACTTGGGTGGCTCAGTAGTTAAGCATCTGCCTTTGGCTCAGGTCATGATCCTGGGGTCCTAGGACTGAGTTCCGAGTCAGGCTCCCCTCAGGGAGCTTGCTTCTCCTTCTGCCTGTGTCTCTGCCTCTCTTTTTGTGGCTCTACACAGAATAAATAAATAAAATATTTTTGAAAAAAGACCTAACAAATTTAAATTAGTTTAAATACTGAAGATACTGCACCTAGGTCCACCTAAAAGTCAATCAGTTTGTTCCCAACATTTTTACTTGAGACTCCTATGGGGAAACTGAAGTTGGTGCTCTAAGTCCAGGGAGGAATTTGAACCACAAAAAGAGGTGGCCCATCAGTTGGGGTACTCTTTGCTCCTCGATAGTGAGGGTAGGAGGAGTAGGAGCCAATACTGAGGCACTGAGGGTGGTCTAGGAGCTGGTTATGAGAGCTGCACCCATTGGTGATGCAAGAACGGGAGGAAGGGAAGTGAAGGCAGATTCAAAGTTGCGACTAACTCAGTTCTCTTTTTTTCCCCCATTTGTTATCTCTTTCTCCTGTAAAACAAATTTCCTCTGATTCCTTCTCAGTTCTCTGAATCATTTGTTTAAAATATGTTTTTCCCCAGTAAAAGTAGTAATGCATTTAGGTAACCACAGAAAGCTATGGGAAAGCTCAAGAGAGCCCTGCCACAAGCTAGTGGACAAGTAAATCATCTCTCCTGTGGCTGTCCATCTGTTCCATCCAGGAAAACCAAGGATCATCTCTTAAACAATTCTTTGTTGTCCAGGTGGAATAGAGGCCCTGTACGCTTGAGTGAGGACAGAGTAGTTGGCTCTCATGTCTGGGAAAAATTCATTTTTCTTACCTGTCATGTCAAGGATTACCTGAAGCTTCTGGTATATTATGTGGAGATGTCCAGGGGAGCTGTAGGAGAGCTCAGGTCCCTTTGGTTCTCTGTAACTTCAGGCAACAAAGGTTTCAGAGGTGGGGAAAGCCTTTTTTGCAATGGCCATCCTTCTTACAGAAGGCACACTCATTAGGTCCCAGCCTTTTGTGAGCTGGGACTCTAGCTTGGCTTTGCCAGATTTTGGCCTTGTAGGCTTTTGTATTGGGTGATCATGGGACACTAGGGTCTTCAATGCCACAGCTGAGAACTGGGCATTCTGCTTATTTTGAACAAACTTGTCCTCCTTTCCTGCCCTATCCCTATTACTACAGACAGCAAAAGCCATATTCAACAATTGGTTCACAGGGGTTTAGGGCCTGGAAGTTGCTTTCTGTAATTTTCTCCTGATATCTGCTGCAGGCTAACTGGAAAAAAATGCACAGTCAATAATGATTGTCCTGGAGAACTGGGGTCTGTGTTAGTATACTTCTGGAAAGATTCTTCCATTAATCTGCCCTGAAAGGGAGCTGGGTTCTCATCCTTTTGATTCACAGCTTTAAAAACAACAATCATTGCTTTTCCTAACAAAAATACAGTTTGGGTAGGTTAATTTTTCCTTCACGTGAAGTAAGCTGGGGTGGCTTGACTAGGCCCAGAGGATTTGCTTCTAGAATGTCCATTTGTGTGCTTGGGAAGCTAGTGCTGGATGTCCTCTAGGAGCTCAATCTAGGAATCTGGTTAGGGACCTTGCTTAGTTCCTGCCCACATGGGCCTGGCCACATGGCTGCTGGGGCTTCCTCACAGCTTGGCAACTGAGCTCCATGAGCAAGTATTCCAAGAAGTTTGGGCAGTAGTCACAAGTTTTTTTTTTTTTTTTTATTAAAGATTTTATTTATTTATTCATGAGAGACAGGGAGAGAGACAGAAATATAGGCAGAGGGAGAAGCAGGCTCCCTGAGGGGAGCTGGATGCAGGACTTGATCCCAGGACCCCAGGATCACAACCTGAGCTGAAGGTAGGCACTCAACCACTAGGCCACCCAGGTGCCCCAGCCACAAGACTTTTTCATGATCTTCTCTTAGTACTGTTTCTTTGGAACCATCCTGGGTTAAGATAAATGTGGGATGTCACCTTTGTTATAGGCAACATTGTTTATCATGAAAAAGACCCCTGATCTGGACTACGTGAGCTGTGAATGGACATGTAGATCCAGAGGGTCTGGATCTGTTAGGAAAAAAAAAAATGGCTTCAGGGATGCCTGGGTGGCTCAGTGGTTGAATGTGTGCCTTCAGCTTGGGGCGTGATCCTGGGGTCCGGGATCAAGTCCCACATCGGGCTCCTTGAGGGAGCCTGCTTCTCCTTTTGCCTGTCTCTCTGCCTCTCTGTGTCTCTCATGAATAAATAAAATATTAAAAAAAGAAAAAAATGGCTTTAGAAATAAGTTTTTGTTTTCCCGAATGACGTTTCTTGTTTCTGAGTATGATACTTGTGTACTTTGGAAGCTACCCTTGTGGGCTGATACATGCTAATAGTTCCTGTTGTAAATGAGGATGTGCAGGTGAGATTGTTCACACTTCCAACCACAGGGCTTACCCCTTTCAGCTGAGCTGCCTGTTTTGGAGTCTAGAAAGCACCATCTAGATAGTTGGAAGGCTTCCCGACAAAGATGTGTCTGATGCTGTCATGAAGCCATGGTGGGTTTCCCTCTTATGTCTTTTTAACTCTAATCTGCCAACCTGCAGCCCGTCGTCATGCCTTGTGTGTGTGAACATCAACCTGAACTGAAGAAATCTGCTGCTTGTCATAGATAGTGGTTATAAATAGAAAACAGGCATAGAACAGGGAAACGCAGTGTAGCTCCCAAAACATACAAGTGTTAGGCTCAGAAACAAGAAACTCCATCCAGGAAAACCAAGGCTTATCTCTTAAACTATTCTTTGTTGTCTTTCCCTGAAAGTAGATACCCTGTCTGCATCTATGTGTCCATTTGTTTTTTTTTTAAGCAACTTTATTTTTTTTATTTTTATTTATTTATGATAGGCACACAGTGAGAGAGAGAGAGGCAGAGACATAGGCAGAGGGAGAAGCAGGCTCCATGCACCGGGAGCCCGATGTGGGATTCGATCCCAGGTCTCCAGGATTGAGCCCTGGGCCAAAGGCAGGCGCCAAACCGCTGCACCACCCAGGGATCCCTATGTGTCCATTTGTTACCTGAAACTGGATTCACCTGTTGGCCTCTTGATGCTGCTGAACCAAAAGACACAACTAAGCTAAAGGATAGGGAAAAAAAAGGTTTTATTTGCGACAAGTAAAGGAGAACACCGGGGATCTTTCCCAAAATAGAGTCTCCCTGAACAAAATTGGGGAAGTTTTAGGCTAAGAGTGTATCCATATTCACGAAGGGGCTTGCGCAATGGGGAATACAGCATGGAATTGGGGCAAAAATCATCTTGAAATGACTGAGTCCAGGTCAAGTTCACCAGAATTGGCAAGGGTAAGCATCGTCAATTCTGGCTCCTCTTAGTCCAGTATCTGAGAGCTCAAAGGAGTTTAGCAGCAAAGATAACTAATCAGTGTGCATAAGGCTGTCTTCCCTTATGAATGAACACTAGGAGTCTTAACAGTGATTCATTGTTCTGATACCATTAGTCAACCTCCTGGCTCTTTGTTCTTCATTCTTTCACAAGATAGGGGGTGGGGGCAGCTAAAATAACTTTCCTTATATCAAGAAAGCTATGTCTGTCTTTCTTTTTCTAAGGATCCCTAACTCTTTCTGTTAACACACTCACAGTTTTTTTTTAGTCCAGATCAAGCGTCCTCTTAATGACAATGTTGTCTGATAACATAGTTGACACTCCACATTTATCTTAACCCGGGTTGGTTCCAAAGAAACTGTGTGGAGAGAAGATTACCTGAGGTCAGCTTCCCACGGAGAGGCGGCTAAAACTTATCCTGAATCTTTTTTCTGCTCACTGCCCCCCACCATCAACTTGGATGAACAAGTTTAACATAGACCACCAGGAGGACCTTGCTATCCAGAGGCATCAATGGCTTTTCACCTCCTCAAGGATTGGTGTGTTTTTTTTTTTTTGTTTTGTTTTGTTTTTTATCATTTAGGTTTTCTGTTTGTTTAGATTTTATTTATTTTGTTCAGATTTTATTTATTTGACAGAGAGAGACATTGAGAGAGCACAAGCAGGGATAGTGACAGGCAGAGAGAGAGGGAGAAGCAGGCTCTCCAGCGAGTAATGAGCCCCTTGCGGGTCTGGATCCCAGGACCCTGGGATCATGACCTGGGCCAAAGGCAGATGCTTAACGGACTGAGCCACCGAGGCGCCCCCGGTCACTTAGTTTTAATATGGGTTATAACATCATCCAATCATGGGATCAAGGGCGGATTTCAAGTGCACCAAGCATAATAATATACTGCATTTACACTGTCGCTCAAAGGGTGCGCAGCTCCCTCCCGGCACCTCCCAGCCAGCATCCCCAGCTGCCCTCTCGCCTGGTAGGAGGGGCCTGAGAGGGCCGCGTGGAACAGCCCTGCAGTGCGCAGGCGCCCCCAGTAGAGCTCGCACATGCGCGCTGCTGCTGCGGCGGAGGGGTCGCCATGTTTCCGCCGAGGGGGCCTACTGGGGGGGTCACCGCGGGCCTCCTGGAACCTGGGACGCTGTCGAATTCGGTGGCTAGGACTACCCTTGCTTGGGGCTGCGCTCCCCCTTCACAGCCCCTTTTGGGAGCCTGGGACTCCCATCAGGTCTCCGCCACCTTTTGGGCGTCAGGCAGCCCAAGTTCCGCGTTTCTGGAGTGGAGTCCGGAGAGTCGTGACCCGCGTGGCCGCACCTGGGCAGGTTACACAGGTGCATCTTCCACGGGGCGGAAATCCGTGTGCCTCCCTTTATCTAGACCGAGATCTCAGGTCTCACACGTGGGGTTCGTACCCCCATGCCCGTGTCTGCTCCGCCCAGGCCCTGGCGTCCCTCAGGCGGTAGCCGGTGCGTTGGAAGAGCCAGCACCTCTGGCTGGCAGAGGCCCATCTGCTGCAGCTGCACGGACACCTGCGGGACGCCCGCCAGCCAGCTGCTGCTGGATTTTCGTTGCTGGCTTTTCAAGGCTGATAAGGAATGTAGATAAGCAAGCGGAGGTGCTTGCCCTCCTCAAAGGAAGGTCAGGTGAGAGACAGATACGTGTCTGTGTAGGAGGTAAAATGCACCCTGAACGGAAAGAAGCAGCTTTAAATATTTGCAAAGCCCACGGGGTGTCAGTGTTAGACGACCAGGATGGTTCTGGTGGAGGAGGAACTTCACTGCCCCTGCCTTGGAACTCCCTAGGCTTTACTGTCATCCCTCCCAAAGTTCCTTCAGCGGCAGGTTCAGAAACTAAGGAAGATTCATAAAAGGGTGTGACAGAGCAAAAAGTAAAAGGTGCCAACATTTCTTCCTCAGGTTCAGGCTTCTACTTTTCCTGCTGGCCAGAGCTAAGGATAGTGAAATGTAGCTTGTGGTCAGGATGGTTGTTTTCACTTTTACACATGCCACATGCTTCTGGACATTTTACTTTTACTTTGTTTTTTAACTTTTTTTTTTTAAGAGAGAAAGCCTGTGGGGGTTGGTTGTTAGGGGGTGGGTAGGGGCAGAGGGAAGGGAGGATCCAAGCAGGTTCCACACCCCAGTGTAGAACCCAACAGGGGGCTTGATCTCATGACCCTGAGATCCTAACCTGAGTGGAAAGCAAGAGTCGGCCACCAGCGGAGCCACCCAGGAGCCCCTGGCCATTTTAAATTGGTCAGAGGAGGATATTTATTAATATTTTATTAAAAGTGACCAGGAGATTTCCAGGGATTTTTTTTTTTTTTTTTATCCAGGGACAGGGGAACACCTAGCATTACAAGGGGAAATAAAATGTAAAAAGAGGTGTGAAAACAAAAGCTACTTTGTAATTATATTCCATGAGTCATGCTTTGTTCATTAAAATGATCCCATTTAGGGATCCCTGGGTGGCGCAGCGGTTTGGTGCCTGCCTTTGGCCCAGGGCGCGATCCTGGAGACCCGGGATCGAATCCCACGTCAGGCTCCCGGTGCATGGAGCCTGCTTTTCCCTCTGCCTATGTCTCTGCCTCTCTCTCTCTGTGACTATCATAAATAAATAAAAATTAAAAAAAAAATTTAAAAAAAATAAAATAAAATGATCCCATTTAAATGCTTATTCAGCTTTATTGAGGGATGATTGACAAATGTTCATTTGGTATGTTTTAAAGTATTCAATGGCATGATTTTATACATGTATACATTTGTGTGTTGTTGATATGGGAAACAAAGGCAGAAGAGAAATTATTGAATTTCCTTACTGCGTACAGCCCCTGACAAGTCCTTGAAACAGGCAGCTACCTTCCTCCAGGGACTCAGCTGCCTTGATGTTGACACTATGCTAAGGGCAAAAGGCAGCCTTAGCCTGACACTCCCCAGGATCCTGTGAGTCTCCTTTAAACATATAGAAATTCCTTTTGGAAACTTCCTTTGTCTCTGTCCCACACCCCCCACCAAGATGTATGTTGGCGCTTATACTCCAAGCATTGGCCAACTGTATACATCTGGAGGGTCTCGTGACTGAGTTTTTACTAAACATTAATAAATGACCTTTTCCTAACAATAGCCAGCCTCCTTAGGGTCCTGGAAACCTTGTTTGCAAAATGCCTGGGAGGTTTGTGCTGTGGGTAACCCCCTTCCAACTTGAAAGTATATAATCAGTCACCCATCACAACCCAGTGCAGCTCTTTCTGCCCACAGGTCCTGTCCCCATGCTTTAATTAAACCACCTTTTATGCACTGAAGATGACTCAAGAATTCTTTGTTGGCCTTTAGCTCTGAACCCCCAACACTTTCTACATCATTCTTAGCTTTAAAAATAGACTTGGCCAGTTATTTTATCAGCAGAAGATGGATTTATTGGGAGAATAAAAGAGAACTGCAATCCCGGACAAACAAGCAATGGTCAAACTACAGGCATCTGGAATTCCAAGTGTGGTGGTTTCTCACTGGAGGAGCTGTTGCCTGGAGGGATGAGGAAAGCAGCTTCCTTCGGCTGGTAACTGGTATCCACGTGCAAGATAAAGTTCATGCAAGGTCAGGTTTCTCTCTTCCTGTTGGGTGTGCAATTGACTGTGAATGGTGGGATGTGAGAACTCCTGCCCAGACCTCCCCACTTCATTTAATGTAATTAAATTTATTTATTTATTTAAATTTTATTTATTTATTCATGAGAGACACGCACACAGAGAGATAGAGAGAGAGAGGCACACAGGCAGAGGAAGAAGCAGGCTCCATGCAGGGAGCCTGACATGGGACTTGATCCAGGGTTTCCAGGATCACACCCTGGGCTGAAGGAGGTGCTAAATCGCTGAGCCGCCTGGCCTGCCCTCCCCACTTCATTTTAATGAGATTTGCCATTACTAATTTTCACAATATATATTTATAGTGGGATGATTACTAAGATAACATTCATCAAGACCTTTGTGTGTGTGTGTTTTCAGACTGCTTAAGATCTCATAGCAACTTTTAAGTATATAATACCGTATATATTATTGACTGTCGTCACTGAACTGTATGTGAGAGCCTCAGAACTTATTCTTTTTTTTTTTTTTTAAGATTTCATTGATTTGAGAGAGCGCATTAGTGGGGCAAGGGGCAGAGGGAGAGGATGAGGCTCGATCCCTGGACCCCAAGATTATGACCTGAGCTGAAGCCAGACACTTAACCAATTGAGCCACCCAGGTGCCCCTCAGAACTTTTTTTTTTAAGGTTTTATTTATTCATGAGAGACAGAGAGAGGCAGAGACACAGGCAGAGGGAGGAGCAGGCTCCATGCAGGGAGCCTGATGTGGGACTCAATCCCGGGACTCCAGGATCATGCCCTGGGCCAAAGGCAGGCGCTAAACCACTGAGCCATACAGAGATCCCCCCTCTCAGAAGTTATATTAGAAAAGTGTGTGGTTTTGACCTCAATCTTCATTTCTGCCTCCTCCCAGCCCATGGCACCCACCATTCTATCTCTGCTTTGTTTCTGTGAAATCAGCTTTTTGTTGTTGTATATTCTACGTATAAATGATATTCTGTGCTATTTGTCTTTCTCTGCTTGGCTTCTTTCATTTAGCATAATGCCTTCCTGGTTCATTGATGTTGTCACAAATGGCAAGATTTCCTCTTTCATGGTTGAATGGTAGTGCGTTGTATTTATGATGTATACCACATTTTCTTTATTTATCTGTTCATCTGTCAGTGGGCTTTTAGGTTGTTGGATATGGATATCTTGGCCATAGCAAACGTGCCACAGCAAACGTGGGTGGGCAGCTGTCTTTTCAAGATAGTGATTTTATCTCATTTTGTAGATAGTTGAAGTTAGAAATAAAAATATCAGTTATTTTACCAGCGCCCTCACCCCCCATTTTTTTTTCGGGAACAGAGAATTGGAATCTGACACACATGAGCCCTGGCAAAACCACAGGCAAGTCTAGAAAACAAAGGGGAGACTCATCCTTTACAGAGGAAAGTGGGAAGGTGGGCGAGACTGTTATATAGGAGAGGCCCATTGGAGTAAACTGGGGATTCTCAGTGCAGAGGCTTCTCATTGACTGCACTGTGACAGTCTCACTGGCTGCGTTCTTGCCAGGACAGAGTCTTCCTCTTGCTGAGGTAGTCACATAGGCTTCTCCCAGTTAGTTCTGTGAAGGGTTATGTGTGGTATAACATGAAAGTTTCCCCTTCTGGGCTCCTGACTCCATTTTTTTAAAAAAAGATTTTATTTAGTTATTTGAAAGAGGGGGAGAGAGCACAGTGGGGGAGGAGCAGAGGAAGAGGGAGAAGCAGACTCCCTGCTGAGCAGGATGCCCAACATGGGTCGATCCCAGGACCCTGAGATCATGACCTGAGCCAAAGGCAGATAATCAACTGACTGAGTCACCCAGGCGCCCCTCCTGACTCCATTTTTTGTTTTGCACAGATTTTATTTATTTATTCGTGATAGACATAGAGAGAGAGGCAGAGACACAGGCAGAGGGAGAAGCAGGCTCCATGCAGGGAGCCCAACGTAGGACTTGATCCCGGGTCTCCAGGATCAAGCCCTGGGCTGAAGGCAGGTGCTAAACCGCTGAGCCACCCAGGCTGCCCTCCTGACTCCATTTTAAGTGAGGTTGACTTTATTCAGTTTCAGAGGGGATTAAGACAGTAAGAAAATGAAAAGAGAAGTCTTGATTTTATAAATTCATGCAACGTGAAGCCATCAGATCTTCTAGAAACTGCTTTCTAAATTTCACAGGTCTTTGGTTGATTTCTGTTCTTTTTTTTTAATTTATTTTTTCCATTTCAAGATACACATGCAAAATTTTCTAGAAAAGGGTTTTCATCTCATCCTTATATTAATACTAATACCCCAAAACTCAAATCCCAAGCATCTTCCTTATGATGCCTCAGCACCTCAGGAAGATGGTATCATCCCTGTTTTACAGATGAGGGACTGAGGCACAAGGCAATGTAGGTCGTGAAGGAGTCTCTGAGTGTCCCAAGATGGGCAGCACAGGGCCAGCCCACAATCAGCTTCTCTGGGGGGTGGAGGGGGGAAGCTAGTGGTGTAGGTTGGGGTGTCTGCTGGCATGTGGAAAACATCATCACATTTTCATAAGGAGCTCATCTAGAAAGGTTTCCTTTAGCCACAGAGAAAGAAAAATTAGGAAATTATGAGACACCGACAAGGAAAAGAATGGAAAGATTCCAGAAATGGGCAGAGAGAGAACAACAGGACAGGGCTGGGGCAGGAGAGGCAGTCTGGTTGGCTCAGTAATTAGAGTGTGCGGCTCTTGATCTCGGGGTCAGGAGTTCAAGCTCCACACTGGGTGTAGAGATTGCATAAATAAACTTAAAAAATTAAACAGCAGAACAGAGCATCCTCTTATGACCTTCTGTGTCCCTCATCCCTCCTTCCTTCCCTCAGTCATGAGCAGTTAGGGGCCTTTACCTGGGGCAGTTCGTGGAGATAGGGGATGAGAAGCATTGGGACTTGTCACCCAGTACCTTCAACTTCACGACAAACTTCTGGGAGCCGAAGGAGTCAGGACAGCAGAGCTCCATGCAGGGCCAGAAGGTGCAGTTGGGGCCACAGAGACGAGTCCGGTTCAGAGGCAGGACGGTGTCATAGTCACAGCACTGCTCCAGGGGGTTGTAGATCTGATCCCCACACCGGGGAGCAGGCTGGCACAGCCACAGCCCTGAGCCCACGGGGGCATCTGGTGGAGACACTGATGATGTGAGTCCAAAGAGGAACAGATACCCACTTTCCAAGGGCAGCCTCCTCCCTCCTCATTCTTTGTCCTTACCTGTTACTGCTTGTGAACACTGGAGGAAGAAGAGTGCTATGCAGACAGGAACTGTGGGAGAAAGAAAAGGGGGCTCTTGCACAGTTCCCAAACCGAATTGCAACATGTGGGGGGCTTCCTGCACACACAACACCAAACAAATTCCAAGGTATCAGCAGTGTCTGCTAATTCAACTCCATTCTGACACTGTCTGTGCAGAGATAGAATCAGATTCTAACAGGTTAAGGGCTCAGTCCTACAAGACCATACCCCATGGCACCCCGCAGATGCTAGTTACAAGCCCCAGGCCAGTACCTCTGCTTCTGACCCATCGGCTACAGATTGGAGATTCCAGCAACCTTCTCCTTAGGTTCTTTCAGTTTACTAGAGTAGCTCACAAAACTCAAGGGAACATTTACCTACATTTACTGGTTTATTAAGGGATGTGATAAAGGATAGGAATCAATAGCCAAATGAAAAGATACATAGGGTGAGGTCTGGGGAGGGGTTGTGGACCATCCATCCCCCTCCAGATGCGCCACCCTCGTCAGAGCCCATGGATTCACCAATCTGGAAGCCCTCCAAACCCAATCCCTTTGGGTTTTCATGGGGCTTCATTGAAAAATCATGATTGACAAAGTCATTGGCCGTTGGCTGATTCAGTGTCTAGCTCCTCTCCCCTCCCTGGAGCTAGGGAAGGTGGGAATAAAAGTTCCACTCCTTCATGCACAGGGTTGGTCCTCCTGGCTACCAGCTCCCATGCTTGGGCCAAAAGTCACCTTCATTAATAAGGCACCCATCTCACCTTTATGTCTCTGAATCATTTTCAGGAATGCTGAAGACCAGATATACCATGGGAAATATATTTTGGTTATCTCAATGACCAAATAAATATTTCTTATGAATCATATTGCAAGGTGGAACATGGGGTGGAGAAAGTGGTCAAGGGGTCCTCAGGGAAGGCAGATGAGTATGGAAGAAGCCCCAGGTTAGGGGGATTTAAAGGTGTGGATTTTGGTTTCCTCAGCCAGGCCCTGTGTAGCTGCAGCCTGCCAGGCGAGGGGCAATCAGGGAAGACTTGAGTCCTCAGCCTTGGCTCCCAGACAGAAGGTTTCTGGATTGTCTAAGAATGGAGCGGTGAGGCAAGATGAGGTGAGATGCTCCTGAGGCGACCAGGGGTGGGGAGGAGATGGGAATGATGTTGAGATTTGGGAGCTGCACTGGGGATGGGGTGAGATGATGCTAGCATTCGGGGTCCTCCTTACCTAAGATGGAGCTTCGTGGTGTCATCGCTTCTGAAGAGGCTCTAGGACAGTGAAGGAGAGAGCGATCAAGTCTGGAATTTCTGTAGGCAGCTGCCCCAACCTTTTGTCACCAGTTTCTGATTGGGCATTCAGATCAGGCCACCCTTCAGCTAGCTCTTCAGATTCTTCAGGAATCACTAGCACATAGTTTCTCTAGGAGGGGACTGGCTGGTCTGCTCAGGAGGTGTGAGCTCCTGAAAGCGAAGTGTTCCTAACTGACTCATTGCTGCTTCCTGGTCTACTCAAGGCTTCCCATGGCTGCAGCTTGGCCCTAACCCAGCTTGAGGTGCTCAAGAGTTTCCACCTGGGCACTGAATGGAGCGAAGACTCCCTCATAACAACACTCATTCCACATTCCCAGGCTCAGTCCCCCCCCCCCCCCCATTCAGTTTCCCAGCTCGGGCCCAGTGACATACACATCTTGGTTCCCACTCCAAAACTAATTCTCTAAATTAAAAAAGTTTTTAAATTTTTTATTTAAATTCAATTAATTAACATATAGTGTAATTTTAATTGCAGAGAGAGAGGTCAGTGATTCATTAATCTTATGTAACACCCAGTGCTCATTACACAGTGTGTCCTCCTTAATGCCCATCACCCAGTTACCCCATCCTGCTACCCCTCTTCCCCTCCAGCAACCCTTAGCTTGTCTCCTATCATAAAGAGTCTCCTTATGGTTTGTTTCCCTCTCTGATTCCATCTTGTTTCATTTTTTCCTCTCTTCCCCTATGATCCTCTGTTTTGTTTCTTAAATTCCACGAGTGAAATCATGATATTTGTCTTTTTCTGATTGCCTTATTTCCCTTAGCATAATAAATCTAGTTCCATCCACATCATTGCAAATGGCAAGATTTATTTTTTAATGGATGAGTAGTATTCCATTGTATATATACCACATCTTTATCCATTCAGCTGTCGATGAACATCTAGGCTCTTTTCAGTTTGGCTTGTGGACATTGCTGCTATGAACATTGGGGTGCAGGTGCCCCTTCAGATCAGATCACTATTTTAAAGATTTTATTTATTTATTCATGAGAGAGAGACAGAGAGAGAGAGAGGCAGGCAGAGACACAGGCAGAGGGAGAAGCAGGCTCCATGCAAGGAGCCGGATGTGGGACTCGATCCGGGGATTCCATGATCACACCCTGGGCCAAAGGCAGGTGCTAAACCACTGAGCCACCTAGGGATCCCCTGTATCTAAATGTTTTAAGTTTATTTTTTTAGTGATCTCTACACCCAGTGTGGGGCTTGAACCCATGACCCCGGAGATCAAGAGTCTCACACTCTTCTGCTCTTCCACCTGGGCCAGCCATGAATACCCTAATCCTCTAAATTTTAAGGTCAGTCATATGCATAACTAACGTGTCAGCTCAGCCCCCTTTCTGGGCTGACTGCATCCAAGCTGCCTCAGACTTCTCCTCCTGTTCCTCCTCCCCAGGAAATCACCACATTCCCTAGAATCCTAAACCCGTTTCCCCCAAGAGTGCTGTGCGTACTATCTCTCTAGCCAGAGGACTTGATTCCATCCTGGGTCCTCTCTTAACCTTTCCTTGACCCTTCCCTGCCTCAGGGTGGGCTCCTTGAGAGAGACCTCTGGCTGCCCTGTCAGCCCTACCTCATCCCCTCTCTTCTCCCACTGGCTCTCTCATTTGCTCTCTGCATTCTCATTCCCCTCTGCTCACGTGGAGCCCCATGTGAGTCCAGAGGGGACTAGGTGGGCTGTGGCTCCCAGAGAACTCCAGGCTGGGGCCCTACTGTCCTGCTGCTTGGGCCACAGCAGCTCTGTCTCCTCCATTGTCCCTGATGAGCGCTCACCTCATGTTGTGCCAGCCACACAGGAGATGTGGGGACAAATTCTGACTCCCTGTGGCACCATCTAAACTTCATCCCCGGTCTATTTCAAGCGATGCTGCCCCAGCCTTAGGTTTCCAGAATTACTTTATTTTTTTTTTAATTTTTATTTTTTTAAAGGTTTTATTTATTTATTAAAGAGAGAGAGGCAGAGACACAGGCGAGGAAGAAGCAGGCTCCATGCAAAGAGCCTGATGTGGGACTTGATCCTGGGACTCCAGGATCACGCCCTGAGCCAAAGGCAGACGCTCAACCACTGAGCCACCCAGGCATCCCCCAAAATTACTTTAAAGTTAAGATGAAGGTTGCTCACTGTCCCCTTCCCCAATGGGAGGGTTTGTCACAGATGAGCTTGTGCTTAGAGTGCAAATGAGGAAAGATTCTTGGGAGATCTCTTTTAATGGAGACACCCTCCTCAGTCTGGATTTGCCCAAGGAGGAGCAGCCTTGGCTGGAGAGGGGGGTGGGATGCTGCTTAGGTATTGTAGAGGACATGACAACTGAATCCCTCTTGCTTCCCTATGGCCAGTGTCACAGAGGCCACAATCTGTAGCTGATCTGGGGGTACTTCCCTCTCAGAGTGGGTGGTCTTCGTCTCTTCCATTATCCTCCTCGAATTCAATTCTCCACAGGGTATAGGTTAGATGTTAATACTATCATGCATGTGTTGAGAAGGAAGACCTGCCTGCAGTGTTCTAGACACCAGAACCCACGAGTCGGACAATTGTGTCTGCATGCGCATGCATTTCCAGCGTGGGTACCCTGAATCGCCTGGAGCCAACTGAATAAAAATTCCCATCCCAGTCTCGAGGTTCCAGGATCTATGCCCACCTCACTGATGATGTGGGGAAGGAACACATCCCTTAGCATAAGGTGAGCCCGAGACTCCAGGAGAATGGGACCAGAGCTACCCCTGGCGGGCATTGGGTGCAGTGCAGGGCTGCCTTGAGCGTTGACCAGTAAGGAGCAGCTGCCTTCAGAGAAACTGGTATGTGTCTGGGTCCTGATGGTAAACGTTAGGCCCATTCATAAAAACACAAGCTGTGAGATCCCTGGGTGGTGCAGCGGTTTAGCGCCTGCCTTTGGCCCAGGGCGCGATCCTGGATACCCGGGATCGACTCCCACGTTGGGCTCCTGGTGCATGGAGCCTGCTTCTGCTTCTCTCTCTGCCTGTGTCTCTGCCTCTCTCTCTTTTTTTTTTTTAAGATTCTTTTTTCTTAATTTTTATTTATTTATGATAGAGAGAGAGAGAGAGAGGCAGAGACACAGGCAGAGGGAGAAGCAGGCTCCCTGTAGGGAGCCCTATGTGGGACTAGATCCCAGGTCTCCAGGATCACGCCTTGGGCCAAAGGCAGGCGCCAAACCGCTGAGCCACCCAGGGATCCCAAGATAATGTTTATAAAAATGCACATTTTTGCCACGACTGGGGCCCTCTGTGCCCAGGTTGCAGCTCCATGGGTCCATCAAGCGTCTACCTCCTCATAGCCTGCTGCTTTCCTAAGGTGAGCTCAGGGCCCAGCTGACTGCATTTCCTTCTGGCCTGCATATGTCTTGTGACTCCCAGCTCACCCTCCCCATAATGAGGATCTAGTGCACAGTTTTAGGAGAACTTGGACTTTCCCAACGGACAAGAAAAGGCAAAAGTGTTTCTGCTTTCTGCCCTGCAGGAAACACCAAGGCATAAAAATACAAAAATGACTTGCTCCTTTCTGGAAACATGGGCAGAGATATATGAGAATAGTTATCTTACGAAATTACCCAGCCACACCAGGAAGCCACAAAGCAATAAGGAGACAGTTATTAGAATCAGATGCATATTATAAACTAAGGGGAGAATGTGAGGAGTTTTCACCCCTGAGGCTGGTGACAGATACATTCTGTTTTCTGCAGTGAAGAGAGGAAGCAAAAAGAAAGGCCCATCGTTCACTTGAAAAGTTTTCCAGTCCACCTGCTCCTGGAATGGTGGGTGGGGACAGTACCTGGTTCACCTTAGAACTAGATCTGGCTGCTGCCTCCTCACACAGCTTCACTGGAGGGTTGAACCTCAGAGGGAGGAAAGGACGAGTGGATAATGCAGTCATGGGGAGGAGCAGGAGGCAGCAACAGAACTGGGGCCATGTTACCCACCCCCTCAGGAAGATTTCAGATCTTTTACAGGAGCCAGAAGAAACAGAAAACCCTCACGTCATTTTGGGAAAAAAATGGATTCCTGATATATGTAATTTTTAGTAACACGCGATGTACATGTAGCAAAGTATACAAATCATTAAGAGTATAGCTGGATGAAGTTTTTTTTTTTTTTTTTTTTTTTTTTGCTGGATGAAGTTTTATTATTTATTTACCCATTCTGTAATAGGGGAGGATAAAATGATTTTTCTTCTGAGTTCTGTGCTGAGATCCCTTTAAGAGAAAGGTTAACAAGAGAAAAACAGAAGTTTACTCACCTGCACTTCATATGCAAATAGGAAATACCCAGGGGAAAAATGGGTAACTCTCCAAGGTGACCAGAAATTTCAGGATTAAATACCATCCTGATAGTGAAAGGGGAGGAGGGAGGTAGGCCTGTCAGGGAAGAGTAAATGACTTTTTTAAGATTGATTGATTGATTTTAAAGATTTTATTTACTTATTCATGAAAGACACAGAGAGGCAGAGACACAGGCAGAGGGAGAAACAGGCTCCTCGCAGGGAGGCCGATGCAGGACTTGATCCCTGGACCCCAGATCCACGCCCTGAGCCAAAGGCAGATGCTCAACCTCTGAGCCACCTAGGCGTCCCACTCTTGATTTCAGCTCAGGTAATGATCTCATGGTCATGGTATGGAGCCCCATGTCTGGCTCCATGCTCAGTGCAGGGTCTGCTTGGGATTCTCTCCTTCTCTCTCTGCCCCTCCCCACATACTCTCTCTCTCAAATAAATAAATAAGTAAATAAATAAATAAATAAATAAATAAATAGTGGGAGCCACCCAGGCGGCTCCTTACTGAGGTGTTTTTTTTTTTTTTTCCTGAGGTTTTTTTTTTTTTTCTGAGAGGTTTTGATAGCACATTTGCTAGATGGAAAGCTGCGTGCCAGATACCACACTCTGTCTTGATTTGCTCTGTTAAAGATGTCGAGTCTGGCATGGAAGCTGTGGCTGGGGTTCAGTCGGCCTATGTCTGGAAGGTCACCATCCCCTGCTGTTTTCTGTCTGCTTGCTTTTGACAGGAGTCAGAAGATGAACAGCATGAAAACACGATGGTACCTGTTAACCCTGAGTCATTCACATCCTCACCTCTGGGCCTCATATCTGGAAGGCGTTTCTGGAAACATGTAGTTCCCAGACTCAGAAGGGAGTAGTGGTGGTATCGAGCTGAGCATAGAGAGACTGGTGCAGGCCACCCTACTGAAAAACAAGCAGTTTTTCTTTCATAATTATTTTTTATGCAGGTCACCCTACTGAAAAACAAGCATTTTTTCTTTCATAATTATCTTTTATAACCATCTTTAACTTCCAAATGAAGATAGTGGCAATACCATTTTTTAAAAAAGATTTCATTTATTTATTCATGAGAGACACAGAGAGAGAGAGAGGCAGAAACATAGGCAGAGGGAGAAGTAGGCTCCTCACAGGGAGAGGAGACCCATGCAGGACTCGATCCCAGGACCCCAGGATCACGACCTGAGCCAAAGGCAGATGCTCAAGCATTGAGCCATGCAGGTGGCCCTCATGGAATGATACATTTTTTCTGAACTATAGTACAAGCATTGTGAAAGCCGTCTTGTTTCATGAGTCATATATGAAGATACATGGAGTTCTAAGTGCAAGTAGCTTACATGACCAGGATATTAGGAAGTGGGGCTAGAAACTCATCAAATAAACTAATGGCCTTTTCTCGGTACAGCAATAACAGGGTGGATAGCAGAGCAGAAAACAATTACCCGATGGCTAACTCACCTACAAGATAAAATGGGTAAAATACAAACGGGAAGAAACCTTCAAGACTTCCAAAATCACCCCAATCATCCAATCCAGTACAGATTGGATTTCAGGCAGTTGAATTTAGTGGTGTGGAGGCCGAGAAAATTAAGGCCATTCCACTTTAAGTTCAGCATAAGCACAAGTACAGCCATCCCAGGCCCCTGTCCCCTGTGAATAAGAGCTGAAATTTACATTACTTCCGTTACAGAAAAAAAAAAAACAACAAAAAACAGTTTACAGCTTAAAGTCCTATAAAGCCCCATATTAGAATGAGAACAGAGCCCAAGCCAAGGGCAGGAAGCCCCATATTAGAATAAGAACAGAGCTCAATGCCCTTGAAAGCCCCACATCAGAATGTAAACAGAACTTGAGAAATTTCTCCACCCCTTCTGGAGGTCCCCTAGACCATCCCATAAAAACTAAGCTGAAACCCACCTAGGGGTCCAAGTCCCTGCACTGCTGTGTTGAGTATACTTGGACCCAAGCTCGAGCTTGTAAATAAGCCCTTGTGTGTTCGCAAGGGTGTTGGCTCCTTGGTGGTTTCTCGGATACGTAATCTTGGGCACAACAGTGGATTAACCGAAAGAGAGAGGTATCAGTATTGTTTTGTTTGAATGCCGCATCCATGAAAATATAAAGGTCACCACCTCTAAAAACAAAACTAATAAATGACTTCAAAAGCAGAAAGTGGAGTAGATCATTTCAAAGTGGGTACCTGAGGAAATAAATCCATATTGTTGGTAGAGCTGGAAACAGAACAGGAATAAAACTGGGAATAACTGTGCCAGGAAATGAAGGAGTGAGGCATGAGGTCTCCTTTTTCATTTGTACAATTCATGCCTGTTCCAGTTCTTGAGTTAGCAGAGCCTATGTGTTAAGTCTGCTTTAGAGAGCTTTCTGGTGGGTTCAGATGAGAGGAAGGGAGGGAACACATTCCTTGAATGTGTTGCTGGTGGTTTCCCTGCCTAATTACTTCTGGAAGGATCTCCCTAATTGTGTAAATTAAAAGGTCAGGTTTCCTTAACACTGAATAATCCTTTCTGTTATTTAACACTTGTGTGTGTGTGTGTGTGTATTGATTTTGTAAACCACAGTAGTTTTGTTTGTGATATTTTCTGTAGGATTTCTATATTCTGTTACACAGCATAATAGCCTAGAGCAGAGTTTCTCAATAGAAGTTTTTCTGTCCTGCTTAAGTCATTTCTGGCAAAGGTTAGAAAGTATTTCCTACTCCGTGTGTCTCAAGCCCTCTTATTAATCACGATCAGCCTCGAACTCCTCTTATTGCCCTTGTACTGGTCCTCATTCAACATTTCCTGGGACAGGACTGGAATTACTACTATCCATCCCTTGTCTGGAAGCTGGAAATTTACAGGGCTGAAGAACAACTTCAAATTTAAGATTAATTCCATTAAGAGAATAGTAAGTTCAGGGACGCCTGGGTGGCTCAGTCGGTGGAGGGTCTGCCTTGGACTCAGGTCACGATCCCAGGGTCCTGGGATGAGCCCTGGCTTTGGCCTGCTCAGCTCAGCAGGGAATCTGCTTCTCCCTCTCCCTCTCCCTCTGCCTCGCACCACCCCCCCAACTTTGTGCTCTCTTTCTGGCTCACTCACTCTTTCAAATAAATAAATATCTAAAAAAAAAAAAATTAAGTTCCAACAAGGAAAGGGAAAACGAAAGGGTGGAGAAAAAATAAAAACGACCCAGAAAACCTAAAATAACCCAGAATTTTCAGATCTGGCCCTGGTTTGCCAGGAGCATCATTCAGGAGTGGGCGAGCTCAGCTGTGGATCTGGGGGCAGAGAGGGTCAGAAACTGAGGGAGAGATACTGGCTCCCCAGGTCCTGGCTGCTTTCCTCCTCATGACTGGATGCCTGGGAAGTGCTATCCTTCCCTGTGCTCAAAGAAGCGCTCTGCTGATGTGTAATGTAATGGTTCCTTGGTCCATGAGCTTAAATAAACCAGAACAGATGTTTCAAAATCCAAGACAGAAAAAAACAGTGATGAGCCAGAAATTCAAAACTGCTCACAAATAGAAGGTAGTTGATGATGGATTATTTCCAGGACAAGTGTTCTGCAAAGACTCTTGAGAGAGAAATGTCATACCATGGGGGAAAATGCATCAGAGCTTATTTTTATCTAAATGAGGGAGCAAGTAAAGCAGGCCAATTCAACATCAGCAAGTAGTCAAATGAGTAAATCTCTATCAAAATGATAGAACTAGTCCAATGGCATTTCCAGAAGGGCTTAAAAAAAGATTATCTCATTGAATAAAAATTGTGAGTTTTCCAAACTGACTTTTTTTTTTTTTTAATTTTTTTATTTATTTATGATAGTCACAGAGAGAGAGAGAGAGGCAGAGACACAGGCAGAAGGAGAAGCAGGCTCCATGCACCAGGAGCCCGACGTGGGATTCGATACCGGGTCTCCAGGATCGCGCCCTGGGCCAAAGGCAGGCGCCAAACCGCTGCGCCACCCAGGGATCCCTCCAAACTGACTTTTATGAACTAAACTACCTAAGGCATAGGTAGCTGTATTGCTTTGCTTGGGTGAAAAAATAGAGAAAAAATTAAGGAAGGAACAAAATAGTCATTAATGCTGTTACTCCTCAAAATTTTACAAATTACAACTCATCAAAATGGGAAGAAGGGAGTCCTACAGACAAGCCAAGAAACCAGTATTATTTACAAGGCTCCAAACCAGAAAAAGTTACTGTTGTACTTTGAGGAATGTACCTAGAGCAGAGTGCTTTGGGGGGGGGGGGGGGGGCAGGAGTGCCTAATTTTACTTCTTACAATTTGGTTCATCTTATTATTAGGCTAATCTCACACATGCCTGCCGCTTCAGAGAAATGTTTTGGCCTCTACAAGTTGCTGTAAGCCTTCAGGAAGTTAGAGTGGGAGGCTAGTTCTCCCACAGGTCTTGCATTTAGACTCGTGCAATGCCACTTTTTCAGTTGTGTGGATTAAGAAACTTATAGTCAGGGGCACCTGGGTGGCTCAATTAGTGGAGCATGCGACTTTTTATCTCAGGGTCATGCATTTGAGCCCCAGGTTGAGTGTAGAGATTTCTTAAAAATACAGTCTTAAGGGAACACCTGGGTGACTCAGTGGTTGAGCATCTGCCTTTGGCTCAGGGCATGATCCTGGAGGGATTCGAGATCCAGTCCCACATTGGGCTCCTTGCATGGAGCCTGTTTCTCCCTCTGCCTGTGTCTCTGCCTCTCTTTCTGTGTCTCTTGTGAATAAATAAATAAAATCTCAAAAAAAAAATACAGTCTTAAAAAAACAACAACTTACAGTCAAGTTGACTAAAGGGAAGCAATCCTTGAAGCTGAGAATTCATCCCAATTTATCATGGTGTTTGATAGTGTTGGATTATAGAATCAGCGTGTTGATCATTAGATGTTCAAAAAGAATTCAAGGGGTGTCTGGGTTAAACATCCAGCTCTTGCAGGTCTTGATCTGAGGGTCATGAGTTCCTGTGTGTCTTTTCTTTTTAAAAACAACCAGAGAGGGACGTCTGGGTGGCTCAATCTGTTGAATGTCCACTCCTTGGTTTTGGCCCAGGTCATGATCTCAGGGTCATGAGATCCAGCCCTGGGTTAGGTTCTGCGCTCCACATGGAGTCTGCTTGGGAGATTCTATCCCTCTTCCTCCTCTACACCCCTAACCCCATGCTCTCTCCTATACATACATACATACTTTAAAAAACACACACAAAAAAACTGAATAGGTATAAATATAGTTACTGGGGTAAATGCAATATAAGGCAAATGAAACCAAACCACATTATTATTTAATGAAGTATATAATTCAAAGCTATAATTTGCAGTTGGGGCAAAGGAAGCTCTTCAGATTGCTGAGTCCAATTCCTGAATAAGATCTACTAACATTAACAAGTCTTTAATCTGACAGTGTATATAAATACAAAAACCTATTCCCATTTACAGTTAGAAAAAACAAAAACAAAAAAACAAAAGTGTAACAAAACTTTAAAAAACTCGGGGCACCTGGGTGGCTTAGTGGTTGAGTGTCTGCTTTTGGCTTAGGGCGTGATCCTGGGGTCCTGGGATTGAGTCCTGTGTCGGGCTTCCAGCACGAAGCCTGCTTCTCCCTCTGCCTGTGTCTCTGCCTCTTTCTGTGTGTCTCTCATGAATAAATAAATAAAATCTTTAAAAAGGACTTTTAAAAACTCTGCCTTAAAAAATGACTGGGTCATTAAAAAGGATAATGTTACAGAGACATTATTTGCCTGAGTTGGAGAGAGAACATTGTAAGGGGACAGGCTTTGGGTCAAGCAGAACACAGTAATCTAGAAGCTTTCACTAAAGAGAGGTTTCTTTTTGTTGGTTCTCTTCTCTGTAGTGTAGACTGGACTGCAGTGTAGATTGCAGCATAGGCTGCATTCAGAAGTGGCTTCCAGAAGCTTTCAAGGCTATATATAATCTTCCTTTTGCACATTCCTCAGCAAAACGTGAGGCAGAGACTATACTCTGCCTATACTATACTCTCTGACTATACTCTCATTCTACCGTAACCTTTTCCTGTTGGTCACCTCACACACAAACTTGTGGGGATCGATTAAGTGTAAGCCTTAAAAAAAAAAAATCTTGAGTGCTTGCTTTGGCAGCACCTATACTAAAATTAGAACGATACAGAGAAGATTAGTGTGGCCCCTGCGCATGAGGATGACGTGCACGTTCATGAAGCATTCCATATTTTTAATTTTTATTATATTTTTAAAAGATCTTATTTATTTATTCATGAGAGACACACAGAGAGAGGCAGAGAGAGAGGCAGAAGGAGAAGCAGGCTCCATGCAGGGAGCTGACGCAGGACTCGATCCCAGGTCTCCACGACCATGCCCTGGGCCAAAGGCAGACACACCCAATGGCTGAGCCACCCAGGTGTCCCTCCATATTTTTAAAAAATTAATTTTGAAATAAATTTAGCCTTAGAATTTTAAAAACAGTCAGAGTTTCCATATACCCTTCACTCAACCTCCCCAAATATGATCCTCTTACATAACCATAGTACAACGATCAGAACTGGGAAATTAACATTAGTGTAATGCTATTAAATAAACTAGAAGCCTTATTCGGATTTCACGAGGTTTTCCACTTGTATCCCTTTTATGTCCTATGATTCAAAATGATGCACTTCCTTATTACGTCTCCTTGGTCTCCTCCAAACTGGCAGCATCTTAGACTTTCCTTGTCTCCTGTGACTTGGACATTTTGAAGAGTAAGTAAGTCATCAGTTCTTTTGTAGAGTGGCTCTCAGTTTGGCGTGGGCACTGAAGTTCTGAATTTCTGGTGAGGAGATCCCGAAATTCATGGGGTTTTTCCCTTGCGTCACGTCAAAGGGCTCATGATGTTGCTGTTAGGTTTAATCACTATTTTAGGTGTTTTCTTTTCCAGATTTCTTCACTGTAAAGTTACTATTCACTTTTCCATCACCAGGTAAATTGTGTTCTGCTTGTTTTTAATTTTTTTAAAGATTATTTATTTATTTATTCAGAGAGAGAGAGAGAGTGAGAGAGGCAGAGACAGAAACAGGCTCCATGCAGGGAGCCCAACGTGGGACTCAATCCCGGGTCTCCAGGATCACACCCCGGGCTGCAGGCAGCCCTAAACCACTGCGCCACCAGGGCTGCCCTGTGTTCTGCTTGTAAGTCGATTATTACTTGAGTTCTTTGGCTGGTGTGATGGCTCTTTTTTTTTGGGGGGGGGGGGGATGGCTCTTTTTATGTGTCAACTTGACTGGATCTTGGGAATGCCAGAGTCTTGGTTAAACGTTATTTCCAGGTGTATTTGGGAGGGTGTTTCTGGAAGAGATGAGTTTTTGAATAGGTAGACTGAGCCTCCTCAAGGAACAGGATTTCTCTGGCCTCACCTTTATGATCAAGGACTAGGTAATGTTGCAGGTTGCAGAATTGCCTTGGAGCAGCCAAATGATCTCAGGGATTCTCTCGGGAATGCTGCCCACCTTGCAGTAAGCAGTGGTAAAAGAAAGGGGCTCTTCCAGCTGCTGGCTGAGCTTTAGCTTGGGGTTTAGGACAGATCCTTCATTCCAAGAAGCATTGAGAACAAAGACAAAACTCCATCCTTTGTGGAGTAGACTGGAATATAAAGCCCCATGACAGCAGGAGTTTTATTCTACCAGAGTCAGCTACAGAGTAGGTACAGATCCTAATGGCTCCCTAAATAAGTACTTGGAAGTATTATGCATATCATAGGACACCTGATCCATGAACTGGGGTCCGGTAGTATGTGGTAGGTAGGAAGAATTGGGCCTCGGCCATTCTCTCTCCCTTTCTCTGCTCTATACTTAGGGGGAATGATACCTGCAGACTGTTTGCCAGGCTTCAGTGTCAGCTAGCTTTGGGTTTGAGTCAGCTTAGAGGGTGGGGTGGGGGGACATGGGCAGGAGGCTGGAAGAAGAGAAGAGAGAACCAGGGTATTGTGGGGCATCTCAAGTGGGTGGGGGCTGGCAGCTGGTAGCATGGATGCTGAAAGAATTTACCCGAGGAGGAACAAAAGAGATAGAGGTTTATTGAATACGCCACAAGGGATCAGTGAGCAGGATAGCACAGGAGAGACTGTGTGCTGCGAGGTGGTAGCGAGGGGCTATAGTTATAGCACAGAGTGAGGGAGCTGGGAACAGATGGAATTTTTTCCTTTTTTGATAATCTTAGGGACTGTACCTGGTTGTACTTGGTCAGTTAAGGCCTATGGCTTAATGAACCTGTGCGTGTCTGCTCAGTGGTCACTGTGGGCCTTTTTGCCCTGCTCAGGTTTCCATTGGTCAGGCCTATTGCCTAAAAGCAGCCTCTACAGGTATCTTTCTCCCCTGTCCCCCTGCCTTGGCCAGCCCCCATGGCAGGAACTGCACCTCCACCTCCCCAGCCCCAGCCTTAGTCCCCGCCAGTCAGACCCGCTGATTCCAGTTTTCTTTCCAGTCAGACCCGCTGATTCCTTCCCTGGGCTCTGAGAGCCTCACCTCTTGCCTTTTCTTTCCAGTAAAGGGGTGGGCATAGCTACTTTTTGCTGCTGACCTGGGGCATCACCACACGATTCCCTGCTCGACCCTCAGTTCCTCCATCCCCTGTTTGGCCAATTCTCTGTATTAAATTCCTCTGCTGTAAATACTCAAAGTAATTCCTGTTTTCCTGGAGAGAACCTGACTGAAACAGATATCTAGAAAGCCGAGATTCATGAAGCTGGCAGGTGTGGTGACACAATTAAGAATAACGTGTTTTAGATCATGGAGTCAAGGTAAATATAATCATTTTGTTTAGAAGCTTACTGGCCACCATGAGCTCTGGAGATGAGAACCAGAATTACAGGGTCTCATTTACATACCCTTATGGAGGGAGAGGCTAAGAAATTCAATAATGTCAAAATTTATTTAGAGAACATAGGAGAAGAGACAGGGTCTGTCAGAATGTGCCTCAGGACTCCTAGTTGGAGTATAGTGGAGACCTTGGGTTAGGAGAGTAGGTAACCATCAGCTGGAAGCATGAAGGGGAATTGAGAAGATGGAAGAGCATTACAGTGTCATAGTTTTTTTTTTTTTTTTAAGATTTTATTTATTCATGAGAGACACAGAGAGAGAAAGAGAGAAAGAGAGAAAGAGAGAGAGAGAGGCAGAGACACAGGCAGAGGGAGAAGCAGGCTCCATGCAGGGAGCCCGATGTGGGACTTGATCCGGGGTCTCCAGGATCACGCCCTGGACTGAAGGCAGCGCCAAACCACTGAGCCACCGGGGGTGCCCCAGTGTCACAGTTTTTAAAAAAAGATTTTATTTATTTATTTGAGCAAGAGAGAGCATGAGCAGGGGGAGGGGCAGGCAGAGGGAGAAGCAGACTCCAGGCTCATCAGGGATCCTGACCCAGGGCTCAATTCCAGGATGCTGGGATCATGACCCCAGCCACCCAGGCGCCCCCACAGGCCATATTCAGCACTTGTTGGCATACTGGACAGAACCGTGGCCAGACTAGGAAGACCCAGCTGAAGACAATAGTGCGGCATGATAGCACAGAGCTGTTTGGGGGAAAATATTGGCTAACTCCTTGAATGCCTGAGTTAAACTATGGCAAGGACTTTTGGCAAAAAGTCAATCTTTTTTGTGGGACAGATTTCATTTGTGGCAGACACACTCCTTTTGTAATGGTTTTTGAGGCAATTTTGGAAGAAGCTTATCTGGGTTTAGTTTAATTTTAACCAAGAGCTGGGGCAGCTCGGTGGCTCAGTGGTTTAGCGCCGCCTTCAGTCCAGGGCCTGATCTTGGAGTCCTGATATCAAGTCCCACATCAGGCTCCCTGCATGGAGCCTGCTTCTCCCTCTGTGTCTCTGCCTCTCTCTCTCTCTGTCTCTCATAAATAAATAAAATCTTTAAAAAAAATAAAAAATAATAATTTTAACCAAGAGCAACCCCTTATTAACATATGAGATCAAAAGGGGAAAGACACAGAGGCAGGAATTTCCTGTTGAATCTCTTACTGAGGAATCACTGCAGTATAACATTTAGAAGAGGGTGCCTCTGTCAGGGCCTCTGAGAGAAAATTTACATTCAGAAAGAACCTATCTAGTATGTAATACACTATAACCCTGTTCTGCAAAGATCTCTACTCAGTAGGCGATAAGAGGGGAAGGGGCTGAGAGAAATACATGGTGATCTGAGGTTGGTGCCAAGATAGGAGCAAACAGAGGGGGGAAACATAGCCAAAAAGAGAAGACAGGACAATTCTGTTGGAGGAATTTTCAGATGCAAGCATCAAGTCTATGAAGTGTTTGACTTGGGTGCCATCTACTGTGCAGATGATGAGGGACAACACAAGATGTTTCATTCCCCCCGCCCCCCCCCCTCCTGATCTGCATTAGCAAGATTTGTAGATTTTGATCTTTCACAAATTCCATTCTTCCCTATTTATAGTTTCTCCACCTTCTTTGGGAGATTTCAGAGTTGAGAATTTTAACACTAGGAGTTTGGCTTCTTTCTATCTTCTTCCCCCCCTCCCACACCCCTCCCTCCCTTCCTACTTCCTTCCCTCCCACCCTCCCTCCTCTCTCGCCTCCTTTTTGTAACACACAGCCCTGTGGTGCTACTAGTAAACCCTGCACGTTGTTCATCGCTTGATGTAAATGGATTCCCAGGAGCCTCAGATCCCTGGCAATGAGGGTGGAAGGGGTGGGGCAGCCACACCCATGACTTTGAAGATGGTCTTGGGTGGACTTCTCTTTCCGAGTTTCCCTCAAATGTGTCTTTCAGTTTTTCCTTGTGGACATCAGATTGTTCTCCTTTATTTTCAATGGTCAGTTCAGGTCCTGTCAGTTTTTCTAGAACAGATTTTTTTAGAATACTTCTGGCTAAGGAGTCCCAAACCTGAATTTAGCTCAGAGGCTGGCCATTTAGCTTCTGATGGCACCATTCTCAGAAGACAAGCTTGCATACAGTGTTTTATTAATAGCTACCCAGATAGTACTGTAGCTGCTTGTGTAGCTTCTAATTCCTCTAATTCCTTTGTAGATTTTGCTCATGTTATGAACTTTTTTGCCAAATTTATGAGGTCCTCAGACATCCAAAGGTATGAACATTTACCATACACTCAGGGGCCTTCTAGTCAGTGAGCTGTGTTAAATGGGTCAGTGCATTTAAAATTTTCCAGGTGGGGTGCCTGAGTGGCTCAGTGGTTGAGCATATGCCTTTGGCTCAGGTCATGACCCTGGAGTCCTGGGATTGAGTCCCACATTGGGCTTCCCAGAGGGAGCCTGCTTCTCCCTCTGCCTATGTCTCTGCCTCTTTCTCTGTCTCTCATGAATAAATAAAATCTTAAAAATAAGTAAATAAAATAAAATTTCCCAGGTGCTAATGGATGGGCAAGTAAAGCTGTAGGAGGCCAGCCACCTTGACTTTAAGGTTTTATAACTTGACACTTGGTCAAATTAAGATAAGGGTGATCTCCCATCCTGCAAAGCAGCCATTTGCCTCAGTGAAGCTACTTCCATTTCAGCAGAGAACAATGCAGGACTATAGTCACTTGATGATGTTTAAATAATATCAGACGGTGATGGTGGGCAACCAATGAAATCAAAGATAGCTTTGATTTTTATTTATTTAAGTAATCTCTAGACCCAATGTAAGGCTCGAACTCACAGCCCCGAGATTAAGAGTCACATGCTCTTCTGATTGAGCAGCTAGGTGCCTCCTAGGATATCTTTGATTTTTTTTTTTAAATTTCATTTATTTAGAGAGAAAGGGAGCAGGGGAGGAACTGAGGGAGAGGTAATTTTTTTTTAAAGATTTTATTTATTTAAAAAAATTTTTATTTATTTATTCATGAAAGACACACGGAGAGAGGCAGAGACATAGGCAGAGAGAGGAGCAGGATCCCTATGGGGAGCTGATGCAGGACTTGATCCCAGGACCCTGGGGTCATGACCTGAGCCAAAGGCAGACGCTCAACCACTGAGCCGCACCAGCATGCCAAGAGAGAGAGAATCTTGAGCAGACTCAGCGCTGAGTGCTGAGCCTGATGCTGTACTTGCTCTCAAGACCCCAAGATCATGACCTGAGCTGAAACTGAGAGTCAGAGGCTTAACCTACTGAGCCATCCAGGTGCCCCTGTATATCTTTGATTTTTAATCTAAAAGTTTATATTTGCCAGTTGTTTTTAAAAGGAAGTTGTTGGAAATAGATACGTACATATATGCACATATATACATAGACATACACATCATACTCACATATATATACTTAAAGTTGGTCTTTACATTTTTCCTGGTATTCCTACGCCCCTTATCTTGGGCTTGGATGAGCACTTAACAGTCTCCTAAAATCAAATAGGAGTTTTATTGAATTTGATAGACTTAATGTCCTTTATTTCCAATTTTTAAATTATTTTATTTTATTTTATTTATTATTATTATTTTTTAGAGATCTGAAGTGATTTCACTTTTATTTCCTACACTTTAAGCCAATCATGAAATTTCACAGTGATTTCTGGGGTGGGGGCACAAGGATGGTGGTATAAAGAGTCGTCAGGGCTGTGGGGGCCCGAGGACAGGCAGGCCAGACAGGGCTCACTGAGGCAGCTGCAGGAGCACAGACTGCCCAGCCGGCAGGTAGGTGATATTCCGAGAGCGTGACAGCTGGTACGCCATGTCCTCTGCAGCCTCCAACTTGCGCAGCTCTATGAGGCCGTCGCCCCCTGTGGCGAGTGAGTTGGCAATCGGCTCTGCTGCCTTGGAGTCGCCCTCGGCAGAGATGATGGCCTCCTTCTTCTGCTGCTCAGCTTTTTCCACCACAAATCTGGCTCTCTCTGCTTCCTGCTGAGCCACCAGTTTGGCTTCTACTGCTTTTGTGAACTCCTTCCAGAAGGTCAGATGCGTCAAGGACACGTCATCCAGGATGAGCCCAAAGGTTGCTGCTTGCTCTATAAGGTCATCACTCACCTGTCTGGAGACCAGTTCTCTCTGGGTGATCAGTTCTCCAGCATCAAAGTGAGCTACCACCGACTTGAGGATCTCTGTAGTGATAGACGGTAGCACCCGCTCATCATAGTCCTCCCCGATGCTGGTGAAGATGCCAGGAAGCTGGCTGTTGACTGGTTGGAAAAGGATGCGCAGGATGATGTTGACATTCTGTAAATCTTTGCTACCAGTGATTACTGGCACATTACGTGGTCGAGAGTGGCAATCAAAGATAATAGATTTCTGTACCCAAGGGATGAGAAAGTGAGTCCCTTCTCCTACTACAATGTCCTGTACTCCACGGAACCAGTCAAAGATGACAGCTCTGTGGCCAGCATCCACATTATACAAGGCAGAGTTCACCACTCCTCCTGCAACAGCTAAGGCCAGGCCGAACTTGTCAATGGACTCAAACACTTTGGTAGCCATATCTCCTTCTGCTGGATCCACTCACACCTGCTTCCACTCTGACCTCCACATGAATTCCCCAGCCCCAATTTTTAAATGATTTTAAAAGTGAGAAAAGAAAAAAGCCCTCTGCCCTTCCTCCAACATCCAGGAACTGACCTGCACTCCACCCAGGCCTTGGTGTTGTCCTGTGAGCATAAACAACTTTACAGATCATCAACATCAGGCAAGGCCACTCTGACTATGATGGAAAAAAAAAAATCAGGCCACTCCAGAATCATGGCTGAAGAAAAACACATGAGCATTGCTCAAACCCCAGAAATGACCCCTCTGTCACAGCTAAGTGACTGCTGCTTTAACTGTTCCAGCTTTAACTTCACTCTGGTCTTGCCTTCTGGATAGTATGGAGATCCTCAGTCAGAAAATGCTCCAAGCTTCCTGGCAGCACCCAACCCAGAGCAAGGCCTTGCTTCCTTATCCTCTTTTCAAAATAACCTAACACAGGCCGTATAAATCTCATGTTTAGGCTTATAATACATTTTAATTTCTTATCCTAAGTCCTTCTTTCTTAGATGCCCACAGTTGCTCATGGTATGTGCCTCCACTGCCGCAACAAGCAATAAACTTAACTTGTTCAATCCCAGGTGTGTTCCTGGCATCCTTTGGCTGGCTGGCATTGCCACAAGAAGTGTCTTTCTTGGTCATCCTTCATAAATTTTACCAGTCCTTGAGTGACAAGCAGCTTTGGCATAGCTGGTGTTTTAGCACTAAGAAAGCTTGGATCTTGGGGCGCCTGTGTGGTGCAGTTGGTTAAACATCTGACTCTTGGTTTCGGCTCAGGTCGTGATCTCAGAGACTTGAGATCAAGCCCTGCATCAGGCTCATCCATTAGCACTTGGGAAATTTTATTTTATTTACTTATTTTTAAGATTTTATTTATTCATGAGAGATACAGAGAAAGAGGCAGAGACATAGGCAGAGGGAGAAGCAGGCTCCTTGAAGGGAGCCCAATGCAGAACTCGATTCCAGGACCCGGGGATCACAACCTGAGCCAAAGGTAGATGCTCAACCACTGAGCCACCCAGGTGTCCCACCTGGGAAATTTTAAATGCACTGACTCCTCTAACACAGCTCACTGACTAGAAGGCCCGTGAGTGTATGGTAAATGTTCATACCTTTGGATGTCTGAGGACCTCATAAATTCTGCAAAAGAGTTCATAACATGAGCAAAATCTATAAAGTCTAATTCCTCAAGCCCCACATAGGGCTCTGCACCCAGCACAGAGTCTGCTTGGGATTCTCTCTTTCCCTTTGCCCCTCTTGCTCATGCACTTTCTTTCTAAAATAAATGAATAAATCTTTTTGTTTGTTTGTTTTTAAAGATTTTATTTATTTATTCATGAGAGAGAGAGAGGGAGAGGCAGAGACACAGGCAGAGGGAGAAGCAGGTCCATGCAGGGAGCCTGACATGGGACTTGATCCTGGGTCTCCAGGATCAGGCCCTGGGCTAGAGGCAGAGCTAAACCGCTGAGCCCCCCGGGGCTGCCCATAAATGAGTAAATCTTGAAAGAAAGGAAGAAAGCAAGCAAGCAAGCTTGGATCTTCATTAGGGGTTTTGGAATCTTATTCTCTACTCCTCTTTTCAATCCACTCGAATTACAACACTTGAGAAAAGAGAGAAAATCTCAAAGAATGGAAGAATCTTACCATATTCAAAGGCATGCTGGTGACTTTTTTTAAAAAAAATTATTTATTTGAAAGAGAGAAAAGCATGAGTGGGGGGCAGGGCACAGGGAGAGAGAGAAGCAGGCTCCCCACCCAGCAGGGAGCCTGATGGGGGGCTTGATCCCAGGACCCTGGGATTATGCCTGAGAGGAAGGCAGACACTTCACCTACTGAGCCATCCAGGTGCCCCAAGCCAGTGACTTTGAAGGCAGCCCTTTGTCTGGGACATATTTCCCTTCTCCGTGTTGTAGTCTCTAGTTGGGATCATTGTCTAGAGATAGATTTTACAAGCTAGTCAGATCCCAGAAGAAGCATTCACAGTCTAAGGGTATTTCTCCCTCTATTTCTATTTTGTTTTGTATTCTTTGTTATAATACTTGGTCTTATAAAAATGTAGGAAAGGTTGGCTCTGCGCTCAAATTTTCCTGGAAGCCTTCCTCACATCGTGATTTAGATTACTTGTGTATATCTGTAGAATTTTCCTATTTTTTTTAATAAGGGAAAGAAGGACCAGATACCCAGAACCCACATGGGTGGAGTTGCTCACAGACTAGCCAACAGGGCTCCCCAGCTGTCCTTCCTGGTGTTGTTCCACTTCTCACCAGAGGGAGGCGCTAAGTCCCTGAGACCTGCAGCCTGTCCAGGCTCTCTGGTTTCCTAGCAGCCTGGGAAACAACCTGTGCCTACTTGGTCCTCATTTTCATGAAGGAAAAAACCACTCTATTTGAAACGGGAGTCTAGCCAGGCCTATTTCTGGAGAAGAGAGTTTCTAGCTCTTCCAGATGCTGGTGGTGGTAGCTGGTTAAGAATCCACCTTAATCTGTATCAGCCTTCACAGAATACAGACTGTGATTCCTGTAAGACAATAGAAAAGAACCCATATATGTATTTTTTCTTTCACAATTTCTCTAAGGTTTGTTCAGCAAAATGCCTCCTCAGTTGCTGTTACTTCAGGCTGAATGAGGAAGATGGCGAGGGCAGACCTCTGCTGGGGCCTACAGGCAGGTGGGTCACCTTCATCTCACAATCAGGTGTCTCTGTCCTCAGCCCTCAGGTCAGTTTAGTCAATTGACTAAACTGGCCCTAGTTGTGTGTGTGGTGTATTTATTTACTTATTAATAATTTATCTTGAGCTGAAATTTTTTTTAAGATTTTAAATTTTGAAGTAATCTCTACACCCAACATGGAGCTTGAACTCATCACCCTGACCTCAAGAGTTGCATGCTCTACCAACCGAGCCGGCCAGGTGCCCTCCATTTGCATATTTAAATGAAACAAATCTCAATGTATTGGTTTATTTTTTTAAATTTATTTATTTATGATAGTAACAGAGGGAGAGAGAGAGAGAGGCAGAGACACAGGCAGAGAGAGAATCAGGCTCCATGCACCGAGAGCCCGACGTGGGATTCGATCCTGGGTCTCCAGGATCGCGCCCTGGGCCAAAGGCAGGAGCCAAACCGCTGCTCCACCCAGGGATCCCAATGTATTGGTTTAAATATGAATACCGGCAGAAACTTCAGCTTTGTATTTTATTATGTGGAAATTTTTTCCTGAAACAAATAAGCATTTATAGTACTTAACACAGAAATTTTCTTTTCTCCATTACTGCCAAAGCAATAAGATACTAAAGTAAGAAAGCTAAGCAGAATTACACGTTTCTTTCTAGAACAGGGCACAGCAACAGTTCTAAGTTCTTGGAATATGTTCAGGACCACTTTGCGAAAATAACACTGCAAGGATAGAATAAATAAATTGACAAAGGAGAGAATCGCCTCAGCAGAAGAGATTTTTAAGATTTCTTTTGGAGGGACGCCTGGGAGGGTCTGTGATTGAGCACCTGCCTTTGGCCCAGGATGTGATCCTCGAGTCCTGGGATCGAGTCCCACATGGGGCTTCCTGAGTGGAGCCTGCTTCTCTCTCTGCCTACATCTCTGCCTCTCTCTCTGTGTGTGTGTCTCTCATTAAAAAAAAAAAAAAAAAAAAAAAGATTTCTACTGCAGGATGCTATCTTTCCCCCTATGGCTCTACCTCCTTCATTGCATTCTGCTTTTAAAATTCTGAAGACTAGTCTTTTAATATTCAATTCTAGGGACTCTTGGGTGGCTCAGTGGTTGAGCGTCTGCCTTCAGCTTAGGGTGTGATCCCGGGATCCTGGGATTGAGTCCTGCATCAGGCTCCCCGCAGGGAGCCTGCTTCTCTCTCTGCCTGTTTCTCCCTCCACCTGTGTCTCTGCCTCTTTCTGTGAGTCTCTCATGAATAAATAAATAACATCTTAAAAAAAAAAAGACTCAGTTCTAAAATGTAAGTACAGTTGACCTTTGCTTGAATGATGCTGGGGTGAGAAGCCAACACCCTGGCCCTGTGCAGTCAAAAATTCACTTATAACTTTGACTCCTCTAAAACTTCACTACTAATAGCCTACTGTTGATTAGAAACCTTACTAATAATATAAACAGCTAGCATATTATATTGTATGTTCAGTGTATTTTATACTGTATTCTTACAATAAAGTAAGCTAGAGGAAAGAAAATGTCATTAAGAAAATCATGAAAGGGGCACCTGGGTGGCTTAGTCAGTTAAGTGTCTGCCTTTGGCTCAGGTCATGATCCTAGTATCCTGGGGATCAAGCCCTGCCTCGGGCTCCCTGCTCAGTGGGGAGCCTGTTTCTCCCTTTCCCTCTGCTGTTACCCCTGCCTTTGCTCTCTCGCTCACTCTATGTCAAATAAAAATATCTTAAAAAAAAAAAAGAAAGAAAATCATGAAGTGAAAAGACATTTATAGTACTGTAAAAAATCCACACACACACGGGCAGCCCCGGTGGCCCAGCGGTTTAGCACCGCCTTCAGCCTGGAGTGTGATCCTGGAGATTCTGGATCAAGTCCCACGTCAGGCTCCCTTCATGGAGCCTGCTTCTCCCTCTGCCTGTGTCTCTGCCTCTCTCTCTCTCTGTGTCTGTCATGAATAAACACATAAAATTAAAAAAAAATTCACACACAAGTAGACCTATGCAGTTGTTGAAGGGCTCAATTGCAGATAGCTTTTTTTTTTTTTTTTAAGATTTTATTTATTTATTCATGAGAGACACACAGAGAGAGGCAGAGACACAGGCAGAGGGAGAAGCGGGCTCCCTGCAGGGAGCCTGATATGGGGCTTGATCCCAGGGCCTTTAGATCACGACCTGAGCCAAAGGCAGACACTCAACCATTGAGCCACCCAGGTGCCCCTGAGGATAGCTTTCAGTGTACAAAATCAGCATGTAAGTTGTATTGGTAGAAATGAAGGAGAGTTTTCTGTATATAAGGTCATGGCATCTACACAGACCATTGTACTTACTCCTTTCTGGTCTAGACACCCTTTATTTCTTTTTCTTGCCTAGTTGCCCTGGCTCAGACTTCCAGTACCGTGTTGAATGTAAATGGCAGGAGTGGGCCTCCTTGCCATGCTTTTGATCTTAGAAGCTCTCAACCTTTCACTATTGGGTGTGGTGTTATCCCTGGGCCTGTCATGTATGGCCTTCATTATGTTGTGGCACATTAACCTTGATACCTAATTTGTTGAGATTTTTTTTTTTTTACCATGAAAGAGTCAAGTTTTGTCAAATGTCTTTTCTGTTATCTATTGAGATGATTGTATGACTTTATCCTTCATTTTTTTGGGGGGTGTGTGTGATGGTTACACAACAGTATGAATGTACTTAATGTCACTGAACTGTATACTTCTAAATGGTTAAGATGATAAATTTTATGTTATCTGTGCTTTATCACCATAAAAAGAATCTGGGAAAAAAACTTTATTTTGAAACTAGGCTTAGCTTTAATTTAATAAATTTAGATATGTTAATAGCAATATGTGATTCATTCTTTGAATAAACAAAGAACGAATCAAATGATGGATTTTTTGGTGGGGAATGAGGATGAAAGGATTGGGATTTTTCCTACAAAATTATTTCACATTTGGCTTTTCTAGCCTAAGTCATAAAATTAATCTTTGCAAAATTATTCTAGGGTGCCAACGATGTCCCCAATGGCCTCTCTTACCCTTTCGATATTTGCATCAGACTTTTTTGAAGGCTCATCATGGCATTAACATTGTGGATGTTAATTTCTTTAAAAGTTAACTGGTCTACCTCAGATCCCAGTTGGTCAAGGGATTTGGATGGGATTCCATCACTTTCCCCCCATCACTTACAAAGACTTTTTGTAGCCAAGCATCTTTTGTTAGATCTGCAATTTCACCTTGCATCAGAGGGTCACAGAATGGCTGGCCTATGAGGAAGTTCCCGTAATGAGAGAGGATTCACACTAATAATAAGCAGGGACATGCTTGGTGGGGACTACCACATTATTTTTTTAATAGTATTTTTGTGACAACAGCTTTAATTTCCCCTTGCAGTCTTGTAACTGCAAGACCCAGATAATGAACCCTAATAATGAGGACTCCTAAGCCAAGAGCCTAATGGTTTGGTAAATGTTTGCTGCTGTTACAGCAAACAAACAAAGATTGTGATAACCTTCACATACAACAGATTTCTCTATTAAGTTAAGCTGCAACACCAGTCCCTGGTTTTTTTCATTGCTAATTCTTTCTGAGTCCACTCCCACTTCCTACTGGTTACTTCTGTCACTGGATTCAGACAGGCCAGGCACAACTGCCTAAATAATTCCAAAGACCCTTTGAACCCATCCACACCTGTCACTTGGCTTATAATACCCTATTCCTCATCTCTCCCCTGAGTCCACCCCTACACAGCAGCCAGAATAGTCACTTCATCCCACCTGAGTCGCTTTATTGGAGTCCCATTGGCTTTTGGAAATCAAACAAACTCTTTATCATCTATTTAGCATTCCACAGTGTTGGCAGATCAATAAATGTGTTGAGTCAATGAACTGCCTGCATTTTCCCTACCTAGAATACTAGAATAGATACATTTACCATGAACATAAAAGGAAAGAGCCACAGAGAATTAAGACCACATTTCACAAATGTATTCTATGGGTGGCTGTCTCATTTTCTTGGCTCTGGAAACCAATGCATGATGTTTTGCAAGACTGAAACAGATATTTCCAGAATTATCCTCTTAAGTCTTCTAAGACAGGACTTTCCACAGTGTCTTGATACTTGTGACTCTGTTGAACCATTATTCCCACCAGAAGGTCTCTTAGAAATCTCTCTGCATGTATATGTGTGTGTGTATGTGTTTATTCTTTTTTGTCCTTTATTTTGTTAATGTGGTGTATCACATTTTTGAATTGAGTATGTTGAACCATCTTTGCATTGCAAAAACAAGTCCCATCTGGAGGTACCTGGCTGGCTCAGTTGGAAGAACATGTGACTCTTGATCTTGGGATCATGAGTTTGAGTCCCATATGGGGTGTAGAGATTACTTAAATAAATAAAACTTAAAAAAAATAAATCCCATCTGGTCATAGTATATGATCCTTTTTATATGTTGTCAAATTCAGCTTGCTGCTGTTTTTTTTTTTTTTTTTTTTTTTTAGCTTGCTGCTGTTTTGTTGAGGATTTTTGCATCTTTTACATCAGGAATATTGGTCTGTAATTTTCTTTTAGTGTCTGGCTTTGGTATCAAGGTTGTGCTGGTCTCATAAAGTGAGTTTGGAAATAATTCCCTTCCCTTCAGATCTTTGGAAGAATTTGAGAGGGGTAGGTGTTAATTCTTCTTTAAATGTTTGATGAGGCAGGGGAGCTGGGTGGCTCAGTCAATTAAGTGTCTGACTTTTGATCCTAACTCAGGTCTTGATCTCAGAGTTTTGACTTCAAGCCTCGAGTTGGGCTCTGTGCTGGGTGTGGAGCCTGCTTAAACAAATGTTTGATAGGATTCACCAGTAAAACTATCAGGTCATTATTGATCTGTTCATCATTTCTATTTCTTTGTGATTGTCTTCGGGTTGTATGTTTCTAGGAATGTGTTAATTTCTTTTCGGTTATCCAAATTAATGGCATGTACTTATAAATAGTAGTCTTTTAAGAGCCACTGTGTTTTGCTGGTATCATTTGTAATGCCTCCTCATTCATTTATACTTTTGTCTGTTTGAGTCCTCTCTTTTTTTCTTGGTTAGTTCAGCGAAAATTTTGTCAGTTGTGTCTGTTTTCTGAAGAACCAACTTAGTTTCATTGATTTTGTGTGTGTGTGTATTGTCTTTCTAGTCTTCATATCATTTATTTCTGTTCTGATCTTTGTTATTTCCTCCCTCCTACTAACTTTGGGCTTAGTTTAGTCACCTTTTTCTTGCTCCTTATGGTGTTGTTAGGTTGTTTACTTAAGATCTTTTTTTTAAGATTTATTTATTTATTTGAGGGAGAGAAAGAGTGCTCATTAGTGGGAAGAGGGGCTGAGAGAGAGAGAGAGAGAGAGAATTTCAAGCAGACTCCTTGCTGGCCGAGTTGCCCCACATTGAGCTCAATCCCAGGACCACAAGATCATGAACTGAGCTGAAATCAGACACTTAACTAACTGACCTACCCAAACACCCAATCTTATTTTCTTAATGTTGGCTTTTATTACCATACACTTCCCTCTTAGAACTGCTTTTGCTGTTTCCATTTTTGTCAAATATTTAATTTTTTCCTCATTTTTACTGAGATATAATTAACATACATTGCTGTGTAAGTTTAAGGCATACAGCATAATGACATGGCTTGCATAATGTGAAATGATTACTCCAGTAAGTTTAGTTAATATTTGTCAAATCACAAAGATACAAAAAAAAAAATGTGGTTTTTTTTTTGTAATAAGAGAACTCTTAGGATCTACTCTTTTAACAACTTTCGAATACACCATACAGCAATGCTAATAATAGTCATCATGTTGTATATTCAAGATACTTTTTGATTTCTTCTTTGACCCATTGGTTGTTCAGGGTTGTGTTGTTTAATTTCCATATATTTTTTAATTTTCCAGTTTTCCTCCTGTTACTGATTTCTAGTTTCATAACACTGTGGTCAGAAAAGATACTTGGTGTGGTTTCAATCTTCTTAAATTTGCTAGGATTGCTCTGTGACTTAACATATGATCTGTCTTAGAGAATGTTCCACTTGGAACATACTTGAGAAGAATATTCTGCTGTAGATGGAATGTTCTGCATGTTTCTTTTAGGTTCATTTGGTCTATAGTATTGTTCAAATCCATCTTAGTTTCCTTAGTGATTTTCTGTCTGGATATAATCCAACCATTGTTGAAAGTGGGGGTGTTAATGCCCCCTACTATTATTGTATTTCTGTTTATTTCTCCTTTTAGTTCTGTTAGTATTTTCTTTCTTTCTTTCTTTCTTTCTTTCTTTCTTTCTTTCTTTCTTTCTTTCTTTTTAATGATTTTATTTATTTATTCATGAGAGAGAGAGAGAGAGAGAGAGAGAGAGAGAGAGGTAGAGACACAGGCAGAGGGAGAAGCAGGCTCCATGCAGGGAGCCTGATGTGGGACTGGATCCCGGGTCTCCAAGATCACGCCCTGGGCTGAAGGTGGCGCTAAACCACTGAGCCACCCAGGCTTCCCAACATTTTTTGTTTTTGATGTCATAGTTTACCTCTTTTCATATACTATATCCATTAACAAATTACTGTAGCTATTTTGTTACAGTTATTTTTAACACTTTTGTCTTTTGACCCTAGTGATTAACACACCATCATATTGCAGAATTTGAGTATTCTGAATCTCACTATGTACAGTTGACCCTTGAACAACATAGTTTTGTTTATTTGAGGGAGAGAAAGAGTGCTCATTCATGGGAAGAGGGGCTGAGAGAGAGAGGGCACCTGGGTGGTTCAATTGGTTAAGTGTCTGCTTTTGGCTCAGGTCATGATCCCAGAGTCCTGAGACTGAGCCCCACGTCAGGCTCCCTGCTTAGTGGGGAGCCTGCTTCTCCTCTCCCTCTGCCCCTCCCCTGCACCTTCTCTCTCTCTTGCTCACTCTCTCTCTAAAATAAATAAGTAAAATCTTAACAACAAAAAAGAAGTAACAGAGCCTATAAAGCTGAATAAAGCATTCTTTAAAAAAAAACAAAAACATAGGTTTGAACTGTGCAGACCCACTTATACATGAGTTTTTATTAAAAAACATTAAAATAGTACAATACTGTAAATTCACTTTCTCTTCCTTATGATTTTCTTTCTTTTTAAAAAAATTTATTTATTAGCAAGAGAGAGAGTCAATGCAAGTGGGGAGGGGCAGAGGGAGAGGATCTCAAGTTGACTCCACATTGAGTGCAGAGCTCCACATGGGGCTCGATCCCACAACCTTGAGATCACAACCTGAGCTGAAATCAAGAATTAGACACTCAACCAACTGAGCCACTCAGATGCCCTTCTTCCTTATGATTTTTAAATAACATTTTCTTTTCTCTAACTTACTTTATTGTAAGAATACAATATATAATACATGTAACTCACACAAAATATATCTCAATCAACTGTTTATGTTATCAATAAGGCTTCCAGTCAAAAGTGGGCTATTAGTTTTTAAGTTTTGGGGGATTCAAAAGTCATACATGGATTTTCAACCATGAATGGATATGGTGCCCCTAACTCCAAAATTATTCAAAAGTCAACTGTGCTTATTTTTTCCAGTTGTGTTATATTTTCATATGTTTTTATATTACTAATTAGTGTCTTTTCACTTCCACTTAAAATACTCCTTTCAGCATTTCTTGTAGGCGGGTCTACTGGTGATCAACTCCCTCAGCTTTTGATTATCTGGGAAAGTCTTGGTCTCACCTTCTTTTCTGAAGGACACATGTGCTGGGTAAAGTATTCTTGCTTGGCAGGGTTTTTTCCCCCCAGAACTTTGAATATATCATCCCATTCTCTTGTGGCTTGCAAAGTTTAAGCTGAAAAATCTAGTATAGCCTTATACAATTTCTCTTATTTGTGAGGAATCTTTTTTATCTCTTGCTGCTTTAAAATTTTTCTTTTTAAAGATTTTATTTATTTATTTATTTATTTATTTATTTATTTATTTATTTTTAATTTTTATTTATTTATGATAGGCACACAGTGAGAGAGAGAGAGGCAGAGACACAGGCAGAGGGAGAAGCAGGCTCCATGCAGGGAGCCCAACGTGGGATTCGATCCCCGGTCTCCAGGATCGCGCCCCGGGCCAAAGGCAGGCGCTAAACCGCTGCGCCACCCAGGGATCCCTATTTATTTATTTATTCATGAGACACACACACACACAGACAGACACACACACACACACACACACACACACACAGAGGCAGAGACACAGGCAGAGGGAGAAGCAGGCTCCATTCAGGGAGCCCGGTGTGGGACTCAATCCCAGGACCCCAGGACTACGCCCTGGGCCAAAGGCAGGTGCTAAACCCCTGAGCCACACAGGGATCCCCTAAATTTTTCTGTCTTAAAAAAAGAAAATAAAATTCCCTCAGTCTTTGATTTTAGGGAGTTTTATTATAATGTATTTTGGAGAACATTTCTTTAGGTTGAAATTGGGGGGGGGGGTGCGACTTAAGAGTTTTGTGAACTTAGATGCCTGAATCTCTCCCTACATTTGGGAAATGCTCAGCCATTATTTTGTTAAATAATTTTTTTCTCTTTCTCCCTCTCTTCTCTTTCTGTTATTCCAATAACGTATTTTGTTTTGTTTTGTTTTGTTTTGTTCTGATGGTATCCCTTTGTTCAGAGGCTAGGCTTTTAAAACTCCTTTTCATTCTTTTTTTTTTCATTCTCCTCTGATTAGATCATTTCAACTGACTTGTCTTTAGCTTTACAGATTTTTTCTTCTACTTGATCAAGTCTGCTACTGGTGCTCTCCGTTGCAGTTTTCATTTCATTCATTCACTTCTTCAGCTATGGAATTTGTTTGGCTCTTTTTTTTTTTTTTCAAGATTTTATTTATTTATTCATGAAATACACACAGAGAGAGGCAGAGACATAGGCAGAGGGAAAAGCAGGGTCCATGCAGGGAGCCCGACGTGGAACTTGATCCCGGGTCTCCAGGATCATGCCCTGGGCCGAAGCCAGACGTTCAACCACTGAGCCACCCGGGCTGCCCTGTTTGGCTCTTTATGTTCCCATTTCTCTGTTAAACTTCTCACTTTGATAGTATATTGTTTTCCTGAATTCATTGAGTTGTCTGTGTTTTCTTGTAGCTCACTGAGCTTCTTTAAAACCACCATTTTGAGATCCCTGGGTGGCGCAGCGGTTTGGCGCCTGCCTTTGGCGCAGGGTGCTATCCCGGAGACTCGGGATCGAATCCCACATCGGGCTCCCTGTGCATGGAGCCTGCTTCTCCCTCTGCCTGTGTCTCTGCCTCTCTCTCTCTCTGTAACTATCATAAATAAATAAAAATTAAAAAAAATATTAAAACCACCATTTTGAATTATTTGTTGGATAAATTGCAGGTTTCCCTTTCTTCGCTGCCAGTTACTGGAAAATCCCGTTCCACTGGCAGTGTCCTGTTTGCTTGACTTTCCATGTCCCTTGAACTCTTGAACCCTTGCATTGCTGGCTTTGCATTTGAAGAGGCATTCACCCCCTCCAGGCTTTACTGACTGGCTTTGGGAGAGAAGTACCTTCCATCAATACTGTTAGGTATTCTGAGGCTTTCTCAGACCTTTTCTATGGATACTCCTGGTCCATACTACTTGTTCTCACTTTGGGTGGAATTCTTAAAATTGTGTGCCTTCTCTTGATACTGCTAAGGCAGGCTAGGTACTGATAGCCTTCTGTTTGTTTTTCCTGAACAGTGTTGAATGCCTAAGTTTGGGTGGTTTCTACCCAACCCGCAGAGCTGGAGCAGTTTTCGGCGTGTCCTCACTAGCTGTAGGCAAAGGCCTTCACTAGCTGCCCCCCAGGGCATACGCTGGGATGGATGTGGGAGGATGGGAAAGGAGTAGGGAAGCACAGTGTTGGGGTTGCCTGTGGGCCACCTGCGGGGGTGGATCTACAGGTGAGGCATTCCTAGCAGCCTAGGGATGAACTTCCTGACAGTGTATGCAAAGTGATTAGTAGGATCTGTGGCACTTTTCTGCTCTCAAGACCCTGGATGCAGTTCTCTTAGCCACTCCACATTCCCCAGTCATATAGCATACCTTATCCTTCTGGGTGGGGTGAGGAAGAAGTTGATCTTTTGGGCAGCGTTCCACACAGCCTGAGGAGCCAAGTGCTTGCTTAATCACAGGCTTCCACTTTACCCATGGGAGAAACCACTAGTTGAGAAGTCTCTCCTGGCACTTAGCTGTGCCGCCTTGTGAAAGGCGTAATGAGAACCAGGTGAAACAGTTTTTCTTACACTTTGAAGTGTAGCCAATCTTTTCTTTCTTTCTTTCTCTTTCTTTCTTTCTCTCTCTCTCTCTTTTTCTTTCTTTCTTTCTTTCTTTCTTTCTTTCTTTCTTTCTTTCTTTCTTTCTTTCTTTTTTTCTTTCTTTCTTTCTTTCTTTCTTTCTTTCTTTCTTTCTTTCTTTCTTTCTTTCTTCTTTCTTCTTTCTTTCTTTCTCTTCTTTCTTCCTCCCTCCCTTCCTTCCTTCCTTCCTTCCTTCCTTCCTTCCTTCCTTCCTTCCTTCCTTTTTCTTTTCCCTACAGTGGCATGCTGGAACCTCTCTGCTGACTCCCAGACTTCCACCAAGGCACCTTGTCTGTGGGTGTTACGATTTTGTTAAATCAACAGTTGTTAAGTAGAGCCAAGAGGGCCAGATAGTGAGCCATGGTTCAATAAAAGACCACAAGAGAAAATGAAACAGAATTTGCTACTCAGGTCCATAGCAGGCTTCAAGGGACCACATGACACGGTCAGGGCAGGGAATAGGCAGAAAGAAAGAGAGGCAGGAGTCAGGGCACACGGTTTTATTTGGGTCTGTGAATGGAAGGTTTTGGGTTCCTGTGCCAAGGCCAGATTGGTCCATTGAAACCATAAAGGGCAGTGTTTTGATAAGCTCCACAGGGTTCTTATCTCAGGGGCACACAGGGGAAAGGCCTGGGAGCTAGGGGAGACTGTTGATCCCAAGGGCTGTTAGAGAAGTCAGTCGCCTAGATTTGCTTCTGACTCTGTGGGCTTTTATCTGGGCATGCACTTGTAGGAGGGGAATGGGGGAAAGTGTCAGCTTAAGGTCCCTGCAGGCTGCTTGCCTAAACAAAATGGATGTTGAGGCACCAATACCATGGAATAGCTGAGCTAAACTCTTGAACAGTAGGTGATGGGAAAAATCAGTGCTCTGATTTTTTCTGAGGGGAAGATGGTAGAAAACTGTTTCACCATTTTGATGACAGTTCTGTTACTTTATTTTTTTTTTTTCCTAAGATTTTCTTTATTTATTTGGGAGAGAGAGACAGAGCAGGGGGAGGAGCAGAGGGAAAAGCAGATAGCCCAACGCTGAGCAGGGAGCCCAATGTGGAGCTCAATCCCAGGACCCCAGGATCATGACCTGAGCTAAAGGCAGACACTTAACCCACTGAGCCACCCAGGCCCGCTCATAGTTCTGTTATTCTTTCAGGTAAATTAAGGTAATTAGAAATCCTCTTTCCCAAGAGCTGTACACAGGACCATTTGAGTGATCTCTATTGGGCATAATCTGTAAGGGTGAAGTCTATGAGCCTTACTAGATAGATCTTTATACTCTGATCTTGCAAGAGTGAGGACTCTTTCACTATGTCATTAGTGACTTGAAACATAATGAGCTCAGCAACTAGGAGTTACCCAACAAGGCCTGCTGGCATCGGTCACATCTCTTAAGTTAGAGGCCATATGGAAGTACAAGCAAGTCTGGTACATTCTGGAAAATCCTCTCTGGATAAGTTAGAGTCTGAAGAACATTTTTGCAACAGAATCCCATAGATACTTAATTGCAAAAGGTGTTTCACAGAGCAAGTAAAGAATCAAGGGTACCCTGTGGTACAGAGTGCCTTCCCAAGGTGATTGACTAACGTATCAGCAAGGGGATAAGGATGGAGGGGCAGACAGACAAGGAGCAAAGCCTGATACAATGGGCAGACCATAAATTGGAGCCTGGTGGCAAAATCAGGTGGCAGTCAGATAAGGCCTCTCAAAGGTGTGAATCCCAGGCTCTTCACTGCACAGTCTCTGAGGCCTGCCCCAGCCTTCTTTTCTGAGCTGCCTTAGTGGAAATTTATTTTCTTCAGTTTCTTTCTCAATGAGAAAATATCTTTCTGCTGCAAAGAAGGAGGAACCAAGAAGTAACGAAGCACAGATGAGGAGATGAACATGAGAATTGAGTCACTGCTGGAGATGAAGTGGGCAGGGTTTCCTCAAAAGGAGTGGTCTGGACACCCACACTCCCTGCCTCCTTTCTCCCCACCCTCATCCCCACCCCACAGCCAGGGGCAAGGTCCTTACCTGGCACAGTCCCCAGAGATGGGGGAGGAAGGGCATCGGGAATTCACACCCAGAACCTTCAACTTTACAACATACTTCTTCTCGGGGCCAAAGGACTCAGGACAGCAGAGCTCAAAGCAGGGCCAGAAGATGCAGTTGGGGCCACAGAGTTTGGTCCGATTCAGGGGCAGGACAGTATCATCATCACAGCACTGCTCCATGGGATTGTAGATCTGATCTCCACACCCCTGGGCCAGCAGGGGTGTCTGAGCAGAGATCACTGGTGTGAGCCCACGGAGGACCAGGCACTAACTTCCCTAGTCAGGAGCCCTCTGTGAACCGTGACCCCACTTCCCCAGGGGAGCCTTGTCCCTCTTCACTCTTCACCATCCTTGTACTCACCTGTGACTGTCTTTGAGCACTGGAGGAGAAGGAAGACTAACACGCAGACAGGAGCTGGAGGAGAGGGAAAGGAGGTTGACTATGGGGCTGGAGTGTGGCCATTGGGCTGACTGACCTCAAGGAGGCAGGCCAGTGTGGGGGAGTCTTAGCCCCAGATTTGCTCTATAGACTTGGGTTTGGGGCCATCTCTGCATAGGGTCTAGATCCTGACGCAGGTGAGAGTCCAATCCAGAGCATCCTGGGCCCTTTAAGGGGAGAGAATTCAGGGAAAACTCTTAGCATGCCATAGCTTAAGATTCTAAAAATGCAGCGCAGCTCCCCAGTTGGGTGTTAAAGGCATCCAGAGGGTGAAGAGGAAGAGGAAAGAAGCTGAGGTAGATTGACAAGAAGAGAATTTGGGGGCAGAGCTGCTTTGGGGATATGACTGGCCTTGAACGGGTCTTGGAGTCGGGGCTCCCCTTCCCTGAATTGCAGCTTCTGGGCCCCTGTGACTATGGATGGAGATGGAGAGATACAGGAGTTGGGAAAGAAGGAATAGGTCATGAAGGGTTTTTATAGATGCAGTCACATGCCTGGGCTAGTGATTCACCCAGTTCATGTATTCCACAGTTGTCCTTATTTTGAAAGCATGTAGGGGCTGGTAACAATGGGATTTCATGGATAAAACAGGATGCAAAGGGTATGGTTTCATCTTCTGTGCTTGCAAGTGGAAAATGCCCTGTTACTCTATAACCTCAGCCCCACCAGGGGCTACTGGGTATCAGAGACTGAAGGCAGCTCTGAGGTTCACTCCATGTTATGGTTCTAGAATGCTGCTGGCCTCTAGCTCTACTGGGCATTGTCAGTTAATATACAATCAGAGAGGGTGGCTCCCTCCATTTATTTTAAGCTTTCTCCCCAATAAAACACCTGGTATTTCTATATTTCCCAAGTACTTTGTCCTTAGAAGTTTCAGGAGATTGTGTCCCAAACCACTTTGTTTACTCTGGAAAGCTCTTTGGAATGATTCTCACAGTTGTCACATGATCTAGCAGAAGAGCACAGGCTCCATAAACTCTAGAAGGGAACCAGAGGAGAGCAACAGTTGCAATTTTTTTTTTTAAGATTTTATTTATTTATTCATGAGAGACACACAGAGAGAGACAGAGACACAGGCAGAGGGAGAAGCAGGCTCCCTGCGAGGAGCCCAATGCGGGACTCGATCCCAGGACCCCGGGATCACGACCTGAGCCAAAGGCAGATGCTCAGCCACTGAGCCACCCAGGTGCCCCAACAGTTGCAATTTCTTTTCAGGGGGTTGTTGTGAGGCTCCAAAGAGCATATGGTTCTAGAGGGCAGATCTTAATAATGTTAATAATAACAGGGTGCCTGGGTGGCTCAGTGGTTTAAGCATCTGACTCTTGATTTCAGCTCAGGTTATGATCTCAGGATTGTGAGATTGAGCCCTGCCTTGGGCTCGGCACTCAGCACAAAGCCTGCTTGTCCCTTTCCCTCTGCTCCTCCCACTGCTCTCTCTCTGTCACTAAAATAGGTAAATAAAATATTTAATAATAATAATAATAATAAGATGGGTAGCCCGGGTGGCTCAGTGGTTTAGCACTGCCTTCAGTCCAGGGCATGATCCTGGAGACCCTGGATCAAGTCCCACGTCTGGTTCCCTGCATGGAGCCTGCTTCTCCCTTTGCCTGTGTCTCTGCCTCTCTCTCTCTGTGTCTCTATGAATAAATAAATAAAATCTCAAAAAAAAAATAAGAAGAAGTAGGAGGGGTTCCTGGATGGCTCAGTTGGTTAAGCAACCGACTTGGCTTCAGCTCTTGGCATGATCTCAGGGTTGTGAGATTGAGCTTCATGTCATGCTCCACGCTCAGCATGCAGTCTCCTTGTCCTTCTTCCTCCCTCTTTACCTCTCCTCTGACTCACATGCTGTCTATTTCTCTCTCTCTCAAATAAATAAATAAAATAAAATAAAAATAAGTAGCGGTGGTATGTGATGCAGTACTTGAGCGTGCAGCTCGGGTAGAGGGAAGCACAGGGCAAACTGAGGTCATTGAATCTGCATGCTCCCAATGGGCTCCACCTGTCACCTTGTTTGTCTAATGTGCTTTTTAAATGATCCAGTACTAGAGGGGAAACTACCACCCAAAATCAGTTTGGGGAATAACAGCAAAACTGGGGGAGGAGGGACCTTTACCAGATGTGGTCTGCTTACAAAACTTCAGGGAAAGATCTGAAAACCTTGTATAATAGTTTTCTGAGATTCATCTATTGAATTGGTAAAGTAATACCAGTGGCTTTTAATCCTATCCCATTTCCCCTTAGATTTCACTTTATTTTTTTTAAGATATTATTTATTTATTCATGAGAGACACAGAGAGAGAGGCAGAGACACAGGCAGAGGGAAGAAGCAGGCTCCACGCAGGGAACCCGATGTGGGACTCGATCCCTGGACTCCAGGATCACGCCCTGGGCTGAAGGCAGGTGCTCAACCACTAAGCATGCACTCCTAGATTTCACTTTATTATTATTTAAAAAAAATTTTTTTTAATTTTTTAAAATTTTTATTTATTTATTTATTTATTTATTTATTTATTTATTTATTTATTTATATTTCACTTTAAAAGTTTAAAACCCCCGATACTTTTTGCCCTTGGGATTTTTCTGGCTTCTGGGTTTTTTTTTTTTTTTTAAAGTTTAAATATACATTGGCACAAGAGTTCACTTCTTACCAGTGACTTAATACAGTTATTGTCATTGAGATTTAGCGAGTATTAGTCATGCACATATGGGGAAATATGTTTGGGTATGATATTGTGAAATTGTAAGAACTAGTCCTGTTGCATCATGCACATGATTACTAATCACTTTTCTTCCCCTTTACAGCACAAATAAAGGTTTTGAGTTCTAAACAAACAAAAAAGATAGGCAATTCAGCCAGAGACACTTCACCACCCTCATTTTCCAGAATAGAATAAGGCAGATCGGTGGTCATCAAGAATATAGAATACTTGAAAAATCACTAGAAACCAACTAAACCTAACAGATATCTATAGAACACTTCAAAATAGCAAGATACACATTCTTTCCAAATGCCCATGTAACATTCTACAATATATACCATATTCTAGGCCATTTAAAAAGTCTCGATAATGTAAAAGGTTTGAAATCCTACAAAGTATGTTCTCTGACCACAGTGGAACTAAATGAGAAATAAGTAACAGAAGGAAATTTGGGAGACTCACAAATATGTGGCAATTTAAAACCCAACTCCTAAGTAAAATAACTAGTAGGTCAAGGAAAAAAAATCACAAAGGAAATTCAAAAATATTTGAAACAAATGAAAATGAAAACACAATGCATTAAAACATATGGCACACAGCTTATAGCAAGGATGACAGAGAACTGCATAGACATAAACGCCTATGTTATGAAAAAAAGAAAGATCTCAAAGCAATAATTTAGTCTTCTGATTGGAAAAATAAGAGCAAATAAGCCCAGAGGAGCAGAACTAAGGAAATAATGAAGATACCAATGAAAATAAATGAAATGGGAGAATAGAAAAAAAAATATCAATATAATTTAAAGGATGTTTTTAAAAAATTAACAAAATTGGCAAACCTTTAGCTAAAATGACCAAGAAAAAAGAATCCTTAAATTAATGTCAATCATTCATAAACTTAAAAAAAAAAAACAGAACTTTCCAACTCACTATTATTACCCTAATATCAAATCCAGACAAAGCAACATCTCTTATAAATATAAACTAAAAAATTCTCAAAAAAAATACTAGCAAACAAAATCCAACAGGATATTTCCATAAAGAATTCTACACTGTGACCAAATGGGATTTATCCCAGGAATGCAAAATTGATTCAACATATGAAAATCAATCAACGTAATACACCTTATTAGTAGAATATGGTGGGAGGGGGCATGATTATCTCAAATGATACATTAAAGGCATTTTTAAAGAAGATTTTATTTATTTATTCATGAGAGATATATATATATAGAGAGAGAGGCAGAGACACAGGCAGAGGGAGAAGCAAGCTCCATGCAGGGAGCCCAACATGAGACTCCAGGATCACTCCCTGGGCCAAAGGCAGGCGCTAAACCTCTGAGCCACCCAGGGATCCCCACATTAAAGGCTCTTAACAAAATCTACACTCTTTCATGATTAAAACAACAAAGAACAACCTGGGAATCAAGAGAGCTTTCTTTACCTGATAAAGGATCTCTATAGGGGATCCCTGGGTGGCGCAGCGGTTTGGCGCCTGCCTTTGGCCCAGGGCACGGCCCAGGGCACAGTCCTGGAGACTGGGGATCAAATCCCACGTTGGGCTCCCGGTGCATGGAGCCTGCTTCTCTCTCTGCCTGTGTCTCTGCCTCTCTCTCTCTCTCTCTCTCTGTGTGACTATCATAAATAAATAAAAATTTTAAAAAAAAGGGTCTCTATAAGGAAACCCACAGATTACTGTAATGGTAAAAGACTGAGTGCTCCCCCCCAATGTCAGGAACAGGACAAGTACATTCACTCTCACCACTCAATTTAACATAGCATTGAAAGTTCAACCCAGAATAATCAGGCAAAGAAAGAAAAAGAAATCCGATTGGAAAAGAAGATGTAAAACTATTTCTGGGGTGCCTGGGTGGCTCAGTCGATTAAGTATCTGCTTTCAGCTCAGGTCATGATCTCGAGGTCCTGGGATTGAGCCCCACCACCAAGCTCCCTGCCCAGTGGGGAGTCTGCTTCTCCCTCTCCCTCTGTCCTGCCCCCCCAACCTGGCTCTCTCTCAAATAAATAAATAAAATCTTAAAAAAAAATAAATAATAAAACTATTTTTATTTGCAAATGACATGATCATCTGGTACGTTAAAAATGCTTAAGGAAGCTACTAAGACCACTATAGAACTAACGGATGGATTAACCAAGGTTGCGAGGTACAAGACCAATATATACAAAACTTTTATTCACTAGTAAAGAGCCATATGATATTGAAATTAAGAAAATAATTCTCCTTATAACAGTATCAAGAGTAAAAAATACTTATTAATAAATTTAACAAAAGAAGCACAGAACATGTACACTGAAAACAATGAAACTGTTGAAAGCATTTAAAGAATGTGTAAATTAATTGTACCATATTCATGTTCATAAATTGAAAAACAATCTTATTCAAATGCCATTGCCCCCAAGTTTACCTATAAATTCAGTGTAATCCCTATCCAGCTGGTTTCTCTGCAGAAATTAACAAGCTGATCCTAAAATTCATATTGGAATGCAAGGGACTCAGAATAGTCAAAGCAAAGAGGAACAAAGTTGTTGAACTTTGTTTCATAATTTTAAAGCTTACTACAAAGCCTCAGTAGTTAATTCAGTGTGGTATTGACCTAAGGGATGCACACATAGATCAATGGACAGAATAGACTGTCCAGAAATAAGCCCGTATATTTATGGTCAGTTAAATTCCAACAAAGTGCTATGACAACTAAATAGGGAAAAGATTAATCTTTTCAACAAATGGTCGTGGGAAAACTGGGTGTCTGTAGGCAAAAAGAGACTAAGAAGGACGTGGAGAAAGAGAGCAAGAAGGAGAACACATTGTACACAAAGATTAACTTCAAATTGATCATAGACCTAAATTTAAGATCTAACCCTTAGCAAAAAAAAAAAAAAAAAAAAACAGTAAATCTTAAGGACCTTGATTTAGGCCATATTTTCTTTCTTTTTTAGGCCATATTTTCTATGACATCAAAAGCATAAGAGGCAAAGAAAAAATAGGATTTATCAAAATTGAAAACCTATGGACTGCACACAAAAATATTAAGGAAGTGAAAAGACAATCACACAATGGGAGAAAGTATTTGCAAATCCCATATATGGTAAGGGAGAAGTATCTAGAATATGTTGAAAAACTCAATAATGAAAAGACGCCCCAATTTAAAAGTGGAAAAAGTATCTGAAGAGACCCTCTTCCAAAAAGGAAACAGCCAGTCAGCACATGAAGAGATGCTCATCACTGTTCACTAAGGGAATGCAAATTAAAACTACATGAACTCGCTTCATGCCCACTAGGATGACTGTAATAAAAAGAAAAGTGGAGGATAAAAGGATTGGAGAGAAGGTGGAGAAATCTGAACCCTCCTATGTTGCCAATAGGAACATGAAGTGGTTTAGCAGCAGTGGAAAGCAGTTTGATAGTTTCTCAGAGAGTTAAACATAGAATTACCGGTTGACCCAACTACTCTGCTCCAAGGTACATAGCCCATAGCATTGAGAACAGGTACTCCAATAAATATGCATATACGCATATTTGTAACAGCACTATTCCCAGGGCCCAGAATATAGGAACAGCCCAAAGGTCTATTAACAGATGAATGGATAAGCCAATTGTGTGGGGCGCCTGGTTGGCTTAGTGGGTTAAGCATCTGCCTTCAGCTCAGGTCAGGATCTCAGGATCTCAGGATCTCAGGATCTCAGATCTTGGGATCGAGCCCTGCATCAGACTCCCTGCTTAACAGGGAGCCTCTTCTCCCTCTCTTCTGACCCTCCTCCCTGCTTGTGCGCTCTCTGTCTCAAATAAATAAAATTCTTAAAAAAAAAAGTGTAATATATATGCAAATGGAATATCTAAATATTCAGCTCTAAAAGGAAGGACTGATAAATTCTATAGTGTCAATGAACCTCAAAAATATTACCCAAGTGAAAGATGAAAGTAACGTAAAAGGTCACATATGGTATGATTAGTTCCCTTTATACAGAATGTCTCAAATAATAGGAAAATCCATGGAGATGGAAAGCAGATTGGTGGTTGCCAGGGGTAGGGATAAGAGGGAATGGGAAGCAACGGGTAAATGGGTACGGGTGGTCTCTGGCTCCATTCCTAGGTGGCTCAGGTAAAAAGCAATTTTGGAAGATGGTTGGGCTACTCTTCCTTCAACTTGGGAGACACAAGAAAAGAGGGGAGGAAGGAGAGAGGAGGGGAAGGGAATACAGGGAAGGAGATGAGAGAGACATAGTTACCCAAAAGGAAGTATTAGGAACGCAGCAGGCATTGCTCATCTGAATGGACCATAGATGACAAAACTCCATCCACTTCTCCTTCCTCCCTGAGCCTGGACTGGAATGGGCTCCTTGGGCACAGATCCTGGTGCAATTGAGCTTCATGCCTGAGACCTTCAACCTCCCAACCACCTGATCTGAGAGGTCAAGGACTTGGGGAAATGGTGCTGGAAACAGAGTCAGAAGGTGCAGTTGGAGCCACAGAGGCAGGCCCATTTAAAAGGTAGGAAGGCCCCCTCGCCACCACTCTTAAGAGGTTTGTAGGACTGTCTATACCTGAGCACCAGCGGCTACATCTAGAGTGTAGTATCTGGGGGAGCCAGAGCTGGATTGGATCTAAAGATTAGCCTAGGACCCCACCTCTATCCATGGTACCATCTCCTCCCTCCACACTATACCTGTTCTCACCTGCAATTCCTTCCAAGCCTGAGCTCAGGAGTTCAAAATTGAAGGCAGCAGCTGAGAAGCAGAGGGGCATAAGAATGATGTTGAGAGTATAAGCATCTGGTCAGCACCAGGATACACAAGATGACGTCACTGAGCTGTCACCGTGGGCAACAGCTCAGAGTGGATGTTGACACTGAGGCAGGGTGGCAGGGAGGGGTCTGGGAAGGGCTGGGGATGATATTTGCAGGGCAGGGGAGAGGCTGAGATGCAGTCAGAGATCACCTGGGAGTGATTACCAAGGAGGAAGCCAAGAATCGAACAGGCAAGAGAGCATGAAGTTTGAGGTTGAGAGGTGCATTGGAGATACATCAAGACAGAAGCTTGGGGCCGGAGTGCCCCCCCATGGATCCTTACCAAAGATCCTGGGCTCCATGGTTCTCGATCCTCGGCTCCAGAGCAGTTGATGGTAGGGAAGGAGCAGAGCTGGGACTGGGACTTTATACCAGAACTTCGATAGACACCCTTACCCACACCTAGGGAACCTGCTGGATTCACGTGATGACAGAGGAGGCAGTGCTGCTGAAAGGGGAGGGGCACAAAGACTCACGGTTATGTTGAGCCTACCTTCAGCCTCCCCAGGAAACACCTGGGACCGAGGATGTGAGAGCTGAATCCATTCTTCAGAAGAAGTGATGGGGCAGCTAAATCAATGGGTCTTAGGAAAGAAGAGCTGGAGCCCCTGGTGTTCCCGTGCTTATTAACCATTTGTATGTGACTCACCAGGACATCATTATATGGCTAACAGTCCAAAAGAAAGTTTAATTACCCAGTAATGGTCCAGATTCTCTGCAGTACATACAATTCTATTTCTTGTGTATCCTCCTTGCATTTTTTAAAGTACCCATTATGACAAACTCATTGCTTTTACATCCCGAGTGAATGTCCTGATCCATAGTTTGGAGAACACTTCTCTACCTTGCAGCTAGTTGAGAAGAGGGGAGACCTGAAGAGCAGGGGAGCATGAGGTAGGGAGGGGAATGTGCTGTCCCCGCACCCCTTGGGCAGGACTCTGGTAATTACACAATTGTTTCTGCTTCAGAAACCTTCTCCCTGGTTTCCTGTCTCAACCCTCTTGTCTACCCCCCTTGCAGGAAACAGACACCAGGATCTTCCACAGACTCAAACCTCACCACTTCCACCCCTGCTTAGGGCCCTGGGAGGTTAAGTCCAATCCTCACTGAGGCCCAGAGGAGGACTGGCCCTGCCCTCCCATGGCTGAACCCCACTGAAACAGGTCTTGCTCACTTTTTTTTTTTTTTAAAGATTTTATTTATTTATAGGAGAGAGAGAGAGAGCACGCATGAGCAGGGGTGAGGTGCAGAAGGAGAGGGAGAAGCAGACACCCCATTGAGCCAGGAGCCTGACTCAGAGCTCGATCACAGGACCCCAGGATCATGACCTGAGCTGAAAGCAGATGCTTAACTACCTGAACCACCCAGGCGCCCCTCTTGCTCACTCTTAAAGTCAAAGCTCAGATGTCCCTTCCTCCAGGAAGCCCTCCTTGATGCCCTTGGCCCTCTTTCCCAGCCCTACTCACTGTGAATCACTATTGTCTGAGGTGGTCTATGTCCCCTTCTGGATGTAAAAACCAGAAGAACAGGTTCTGAGACTAAGTCATCACTGTGTCCCCAGCATCGACTAGCACAGGGCTGGTGACAGAGCAGATGCTTTGGGAATGCTGAATTAATGAATAGAAGGATGGTTGGACAGATGGATGGATGATGGTTGGACGGATGGATGGATGGATGGAAGCACTGTGTTTAGCATGTATCTAACTCCACATGCCTGTCTGACATACTGTCTTTCTGAGAACTGGTCAGAAATTGGCCTAAACACCCAGCCTCTCCGTCTCCAGGCAGCCTCCCTGTCCTTCCTGTGCTGTTGCTCAGCCAGGCCCTGTGAGATCTCATGCTCTGGGGGTGGCCTCAGGGCCTCCCTCTCCAGAAAAGCCTCCCTCAGAGTCCAGCTCCCCTGCTCCTCCACTCCACACACATCAGACCCAGCCCTGTGTTGGAGCCGGGAACCGAGGCCACCAACAGCATGGGAGCCCTGCCAGGCCCCCCAGAGCCTTCTCTAGTCCTGATTTTACTAACCGTTTCCTGCACCTACGAGGAAAAGTAGATATTACACCACGGTGCGGCTTACACCCAGTCTCAAAGTGAAAAGAAAAATAGGCAATAAACCGCACTGTCAGCATCCCTCAGGGGTGTGGCTCCTTCATCTTCTGAACCCAAGTGGCTTCCCTTGGAGGAGGAACTATGCCCCCCTCCCTCGGATCAAGTGCATTCAACCACGAAGCAGATTACTTTTTGTGAAAGAGATGAGTGCAAACCTTGTACCCATCCTTCCGTCCACTATCAGGGGGCCATGATCTACTCGAGGGTCTAGTGATGGGCTTTCCCGTCCAGCACATCAATGAACCAAGTATGATAATGACACTGATCTCACATCAGTCACCTCTGAAGTCACCGATCGCTCATGTAGGGCCTGGCACAGCTTCTTCCCATTCGTGTATAGTCTTGTCTTCTCTCCTGTGTCCTCCTGCCCTCTCTCTCCCCTCCGAACCCAACGAGAGTAGTGATTTCTGTGGGGCACCCTCCACACTGACCCTCAGATCCTTGAACCCTGCAATCAGTGCCTGGGATGTTACAAGTTGTGCGTCCTTGGATAAATATAGATATGGAGGTCGACCTAGTGTCCCTGTGGCATTTGAGTCCTGGGGTCTTGGTTTTACGTGTGACCCCAGAAACCTGGCAAATTCTCCACTTTGCCAACTCAACTCAAATTGGAATGTCCCAATCTGTAAAGAAAATGTCACTGCCTGTCACAGTGTCTTTCACCTGAAGGACATCAGCTGTGGTTAGGTGAGCAATTACTACACTCCGGTCCTTGGGCTGGGAGTGTGAGGTCGGGGAGCAGACAGGCCCCGCAGGAGGGGTGGACATGTACAGAAGGCCCCGGAGAAAGAAGATTTGCAGGGTCACTTCGATTAGGCATTACTCACTATTTCAATTTGGAAGAGTGGGGATGGCTCTGAGGCTTATGCCATGCCTTCCTTTTTGCTCAAGCAGCCTTGTTACCAGGGGGTAAGAAGGAGGTATTTGGGGGACTAAAGGGGTCATCTGGCCTCTCCAGGCTCTTAAAGGACCTGACATCTGGTTCCAAAGTGACAGATGCCCTGTATGATGCCTGCCCAGCTCCAGAGCCAAGTGGTGTCCAGGGGGCCAGGGAGGAGGACTGTAGGGCCACTGCCACCACCCATTCTTCTCTAGAGACAAAGGGACTGGCCAAATCTGTTGCTTTTTCAAGGGCTAAACCAATGGCAACTGCAGAGACATGGCTACCCCGATGTAGCCTCCAGGGTACAGAGGACAGAACCCCATCTCCAATCACAACCACTCCCGAGCAAATCTCAACTTCCACCCCAGTGCCTTCCTTTCCCTGCTCTCATCTCCTTCCATAGCAAGGCCCCATCCTCACCTCCAAAATCAATTTCATTTATTTATTAAGGTTATTGCTTCTTGGGGCACCTGGGTGGCTCAGTAGTTTAAGCGTCTGCCTTTGGCTCAGGTTATGATTTCAGAGTCCTGGGATAGAGTCTCGTATCAGGCTCCCTGCTCAGTAGAGAATCTGCTTCTCCCTCTCCCTCTGCCCCTTCCCCCTACCGCCTCAAATAAATAGAATCTTTTTTTTTTTTTTTTTCAAAAAAAGATTATTGCTTCTCAAAGCAGTCTACAGATTCAGTTCAATCGCTAGCAAAATCCCAATGGCTTTTTTTGGGCTACTTCTTCCAGAAATGTAAAGCTCATTCTCAAATTCATATGGAATGTCAAGGGACCTTGGGTAGCTAAAAGAATCTTGAAAAAGAAGAACAAAGTTGGAAGACTCACACATCCTAGTTTTAAACTTACTATGAAGATACAGGAATCAAAACAGTATAACATAAGGAAAGACATATAGATCAGTGGAATGGAATTGAAGTTCTAGAAATAAACCCATACATCTGTGGCCAATTGATTTTTGATGAGGGTGCCAAGACCATTCAATGTGGGAAGAATGGTTTTCAACATGTGGTATTGAGGAAAATGAATATCTACAGGCAGAATAATGAAATTGGATCTTTTTATTTCTACAAAAAAAAAAAGTGAAAATACAACCCACAGAAAGGGAGAAAATATTTGCAAATCATGTTATCTAATAGTGATCTAGAATATTGTATCCAGAATATATACAGAACTTGTACAACTGAGTAACAAAAAGACAACACAATTTAAAAATTGGCAAAGGACTCACATTGACATTTCTCCAAAGAAGATATGCAGAGGTCCAACAAGCACGTGGAAAGATGCGCAAAGTCATTTTTATTAGGGAACTTAAAACCAAAGCTACTAGGAATTATCACTTCATATGGTGATAATTTTATTTTTATTTTTTAAAGATTTTATTTATTTATTCATGAGAGGCACAGAGAGAGAGAGAGGCAAAGACACAGGCAGAGGGAGAAGCAGGCTCCATGCAGGGAGCCCGATGTGGGACTCGATCCCGGGTCTCCAGGATCACACCCTGGGCTGCAGGCGGCACTAAACTGCTGCACCACCCGGGCTGCCCTGGTGATAATTTTAAAATGAGGAAAAACGCGTTAGTGGGCATGGAGAAATTGCATGCCTCGTGCTTTGTTAGTGGAAAAGTAAAATGGTTACAAACGCCATGGAACACTGTCTGTTCTTCAGTATGTTAGACATAGAATTACCAGGTGAACAAGCAGTTCTGCTCCTAGGTATTTACCCAAAAGAACTGAAATAGTTGCTCAAACTATCACTTGTCCACAAATGTTCATAGTGGCATTATTCACAAGAGTCAAAAGGTGGAAATATTGGGCTCCTGTGTGGCTCAGTCATTTAAGCATCTGATTTTGATTTTGGCTCAGGTCATGGTCTTGGCTCAGGTCATGATCTGAGGGGTCATGAGATCAAGCCCCGCATCCGACTCCACACTCTACAGGGAGTCTGCTTGAGATTCTCTCTCTCTCCCTCTGCCCCTCTGTGCTCTCTTGCTTTCTCTCCAAAATAAATAAATATATATTTTTTAAAGGTGGAAATATCACAAATGTCCATCAGTTGATGGATGCATAAAGTAAATGCCATATATCCCTGTGATGAAATATTATTCCTCACGAGAAGGAACGAAGTATTGCTAACAAGCCGCAACACAGATGACTCTTGAAAACCTCGTGACAAGTCAAAGAAGCCAGACACAAAGCTGAGCGTGATGGATTGTATTCTTCTGATTATACAAAAAAATCAAAGATGGGTAAATAGATCCTGTCTGGGTCTCCCTCCTCTTTCCTGCCCCTTTGTGACTCGGATGCTTTGAGACATGTGGCTCCAGGCCCCAGGGGGACATGCTGGGCTCATCCCTCCTCAGAGACCTCTCCAGCCCTGTGCTGGGGGCTGTGATCTCTCCCACTCCCCTTGGCTGTCTTCCATGCCTCTACTGCACTTGGGATTTGGTGGAGGCAACGGGGCCTGTGTTTGGGTCGGCCCCACGTCTGCCCAGGAAGTGCACTGAATCCAGGCCATGAGAGATGGGACCTCAACCAGGAGACATGCCCGGGCAGCCCAGTCTGTAGCACTTAGCAAAGTGGAAAGGGGCCCTTGACCAGGGCCTCCCCCATTCCTGAGTCTCTAACCATCTGGTTCCCTCGATTTACAGCAGCCCTGAAGATGAGTTTCAGTAAACAGCTTTTGATATGATTCCAAGAGGCACATAATAACCATTTTCTAATCTATTTTTTGAAAATATTTTATTTATTTTTTCATGAGAGACACACACACACAGAGAGAGAGAGAGAGAGAGAGAGGGAGAGAGGCAGAGACAAAGGCAGAGGGAGAAGCAGGCTCCCCATGGGGAGCCGGATGCAGGACTTGATCCCAGGACCCCAGGATCATGACCCAAGCTGAAATCAGACGCTCAACCACTGAGCCACCCAGGTAGGTGCCCCTTTTCTAACCTATTTTTTTTTATAAATTACTTTTTTTTTAAAATTTATTTATGATAGTCACAGAGAGAGAGAGAGAGGCAGAGACACAGGCAGAGGGAGAAGCAGGCTCCATGCACCGGGAGCCGGACGTGGGATTCGATCCCGGATCTTCAGGATCGTGCCCTGGGCCAAAGACAGGCGTTAAACCGCTGTGCCACCCAGGGATCCCTCTAACCTATTTTAATTAAAAACAATATCCTTCATGACCAACTCAGGTGGTCCTATGACCTACTAAGATGGTGAGAGCCACAGTTTGGAGAACACTGCTCTGCATTGCAGCTGCTGGAGAGAGCAAACCAGCAACAGGGGTGATGTGGGGTGGGAGGGGAGCGTGTCCTGCTCGGGTCTCTCTTTTCCACTGCCCTGCCCACGTTCTTCCTGTCCCTCAATCTCTCCCCTCCCCCCCCTCAGTTTCTCTGTCCCTCTTCAGTGTCAGCTGACAGATGATCAGGTGACCAGAGGACCCATTGGATTCTGTTTCATAAATGAGCCTGGAGAGTGGGATCAGTTGTTGACTTAGATCTGGGACATCGAGTGGTGTTTGAGCACAGGAGACACTCAGCCTGGATCTATCCTGGGTAGAGTGACTGGTCCCCGATCTATGAGTCTGGACAATCCTAAGGGGTTAGTTTGCTCTGGGAAGTCCCCAGGGCCCTGACCCCTGACACTTACCCCTATAGCCAAAATCATTAGACACAATCTCCAGGCTGGCACTGGGGACACGTCTCTGATATATTTTTCGTAACCTTAGGCCCTTTTCTTGCCAGATGCAAAACACAAGGCACTTCATAAATTTTGCAGGTTTGTTTATTTTATTTATTTATTATTATTATTTTATTTATTTATATATATATATTTTTGCGGGTTTACATATAGACTGTCATCCTGGGAGCTTGAAGGTTTGGGAAGCATCAGAAATGGTGGACATGGGGTCCTTTCTCTGCTTCCAGAGGTGGCAAGGTCTGCACGCTTTTCCTGCATATGAACAAATTTCAAAATAACCATAATCTCCTGGTTTCAGTGGATAAAATCCTATCTCCCGTGCAAGGCTCGGGATTTTTGCAGTGACCTCACCAGGGTGTGGGACAGGGAGTTGGGACACGCAAACGATATACAGGAAAGGAGACGTCAGCCCCGAGCTTGAGTTCCACCTGCCTCCACCTGCCCAGGGGAGGGAGGACGGGGCTGCTGCGTGTGGACCAGGTGGGAATCGCCTGCCCTAGAGAGAAAAAAATTCTCTTCCCTTGGAATCCCAAACCCAGGGCTTGTGCCCACCAGCCAGGAAGCAGTGGTGTAGGGGTTTGGTCTCTCACACGGGAAGAAGGTACTCGCCTCCAAAATAATTTCTCTGGTTAAACCAAACGTATCAGCATTATGGGATCCTGGAAACCGACAGCTCTGGACTTAGTAACAAAATAGAACAAGGTCAAAGTGGGCAATGCATAGGACTGATCCTCCTCCTCAGAGGAAGGATTGACTCTTAGGGCCCTCCTGAGTCAGCTTTGGTGGATGGGAGGCAGGGGTGTTGGAATCTCCAACTAAAAATCATTTCCAGTCAGGCCCCCCAGTATGGGCCACACCGATGACACCAGCATCTCCCAGGGGGCTGGAGGCGCATATTTGCCTGAGGCCTGTTTGGGGAGACACACACCCCCATCAGTGACCCCGAGCACCTCCCCTTTCTGTCCAGTTTGTATATAAAAGTGCTGAACGTGAGATTAATGCATAGAAAATACCTTCCAGGGATCCCTGGGTGGCGCAGCGGTTTGGCGCCTGCCTTTGGCCCAGGGCGCGATCCTGGAGACCGGGGATCGAATCCCACATCGGGCTCCCGGTGCATGGAGCCTGCTTCTCCCTCTGCCTGTGTCTCTGCCTCTCTCTCTCTCTGTGACTATCATAAATAAAAAAAATAAAAAAAAAAAAAAGAAAATACTTTCCATGTCTTTCACAATTTATTTTATTTATTTTTTTAAGATGTATTTATTTATTTATTCATAGAGACACAGAGAGAGAGGCAGAGACCCAGGCAGAGGGAGAAGCAGGCTCCATGCAGGGAACCTGATGCGGGACTCGATCCCAGGTCTCCAGGATCAGACCCCAGGCTGCAGGCAGCGCTAAACCGCTGCGCCACTGGGGCTGCCCTCACAATTTATTTATTTTTTTTTTTAATTTTTATTTATTTATGATAGTCACACAGAGAGAGAGAGAGAGAGGCAGAGACACAGGCAGAGGGAGAAGCAAGCTCCATGCACCGGGAGCCTGACGTGGGATTCGATCCCGGGTCTCCAGGATCGCGCCCTGAGCCAAAGGCAGGCGCTAAACCGCTGCGCCACCCAGGGATCCCACAATTTATTTTTTAAAAAAGATTTTACTCATGTATTTGAGAGAGAAAGTGAGAACACAAGCAGGGGGAGCCGGCACAGGGAAAAGGAGAAGCAGACTCCCTGCTGAGCAGGGAGCCCTACGTGGGGCTTGATCCCAGGACCCCAAGATCATGACCTGAGCAGAAGGCAGACGCTTAACCCGCTGACCGACCAGGCACCCCTGTCTTTCACAATTTAAAAAGTGCATTAGGGAAGTTCACCACAAACCCTGGGACCAAGAAGGGAAGCGGCAGGAGGGTGAAGGGCCAGGAGAGGGGAAGAAGGGCCATTTCAGAGTGAGGAGGTGGATTTGGATAACCTTGCAAGCCATTCCTCACCAGAACTCCACCCCCCCACCCCCCCACCCCCACCCCCACCCCCGCAGCGGCCCTGGGGAGGGAGTTGGCTGCAGGTGCAGCTCTGCTCAGAACTGAGCTGAGAAGATCAGGGGTTGGGCACATGGGGGGTAGGAATGTGGGATGGGGGCTGGGAATGGGGCATCCAGAGTGTGGCCATACGGGTGGGCTCCTGACCCCAGTAAACATGGGGCCTGTTCTCAGACTAGTAGATCAAGGGCTGAGCAGACACAGGCGTGGGCCAGGTGGGCTCCGAGGAGACCAGGAACTGCAGAACCAGAATCAACTCTCCATATGGCCGTATGGCAAAGTCTCTCTAGACTCTCTCCTTCTTTATCCTGCCATTTCTGTGACTTTCCCAGTTTCCTCTCGTCTCTTGTGCTATGTCCTCGAGTTCAGACCCACCCACAGTTCGTCTCACAACCAGTTTCCAATTTCACATCAGAGTTTTGATACCGTCCCTGCTGGGTCAGCTACTGGGGGAAAGACTGTGCTGGGGTGAAGGATTGGCACTCAGTTCTCTTACTCTTTTCCTGGGGGTGGTGGTGGAGGAGGAACTCTGAACATGGGCTCCAGTTGGGGGAAGAGAGCTGTCCCCATTCTTTCTTTTTTTTTTATTTATTTATGACAGTCACAGAGAGAGAGAGAGAGAGAGAGAGAGAGAGAGAGGCAGAGACACAGGCAGAGAGAGAAGCAGGCTCCATGCACCGGGAGCCCGATGTGGGATTCAATCCCAGGTCTCCAGGATCGCGCCCTGGGCCAAAGGCAGGCGCCAAACCGCTGTGCCACCCAGGGATCCCTGTCCCCATTATTTCTGAAGTGGAGTGGGACTCTCCCTCTACAGCCACCACCAATTCAGCTTAGAGAAGCATGTCCCTGGGTGATAAATGTTCTGGTGTCTCCAGGCTTGGGACAGTACTTGAAGTGGCCTTGATTAGTACCTTTCTGGGTCTACGGGGCCATTAATAAGATCATGGCACAGTCAACCTTGTAGAGCTTGTGAGATGATGAATTCATAAGGTTAGAAAGAAGATTCCCATTCAAGAGGTTGGAGGTGACCGTGAAGGAGATGAAGCAAGGGAGGAGCTTGCAGTGCTGACCCTCCATTCTCCATCCACATTCCCATGATTTGGTCAGCTCACGAGCTCCACAGCCCTCTCACTTGACTTCATAATAAAATTGTGGCCACTGGTGCAGAACATGCTTACAAATGTACTAAGTGCTTTATTAAAGAAAGAAAACCACTGGGTGACTCGGTTGAGCATATGACTCTTGGTCCCAGGGTCATGGGATCAATCCCCAAGTTGGGCTCTGCGCTCAGTAGGGAGTCTGCTTGAGGTTCTCTCTCTCCCTCTCCTTCCTCCCCCTGCCAAAGCTCGTGTGTACTGCCTCTCTCTCTCAAGGAAAAATAAATCTTTAAAAAACTAGGAAGGTCCTTCAGAGTTATTTTTATTTATTCATGAAAGGCACACAGAGAGAGGCAAAGACATAGGCAGAGGGAGAAGCAGGCTCCCTGCGAGGAGCCCCATGTGGGACTCGATTCCACGACCCCGGGACCACGACCTGAGTCAAAGGCAGATGCTCAACCACTGAGCCACCCAGGTGCCCCAGAATTATTAAAAAAAAAAAAATCCACATCTGTATATACAGAGAGAAAAGAGAGAACATTTCCCTATTCCTTGTATAAGATACCACATAACGTCCCCCAGTTACAAGGTCATGAGTATCTTAGCAAATATTTTAAAGTGTAGTATGTTCCTGGTTGGAAAAAACATTAATTTAGAAATTATTGTAGTCTGTGTGTGCACACACGTGCGTGTATGTGTGTGTATCACATGTCATTTCAACCCAGAATTTTATGAAGTTGCAGAGTAAGATTCAGATTTTTTTTTTCCTGAACAAAATCTATTCTTAGAGACAGGCAGAAATGTAGAATTAGGAACAAAAGAATATTTTCTCAGAATACTAAAGTCAAGAGGCGCCTGAGTGGCTCAGTCAGGTTAAGTGTCTGCCTTGGGTTCAGGTCATGATCTCAGGGTCCTGGGATCGCCCCAAGTCCCACTCCCTGCTCAGCAGGGAGTCTGCTTCTCCCTCTCCCACTACTGTTCCCTCTGCTTGTACTCTCTTGCTCTGTCAAATAAATAAATAAAATCTTTTAAAAAATCCAAATTAGGTCCAGATTGGAGTGGAGAAATTGGATGAAGGTGATCAAAAGATATGAATTTCTAGTCATAAGACAGATGAGTACCGCATGTAACCCACAACATGACCATAGTTATACGTAGTTAAACCTGCTGTGGTATATTTGAAAGTTGCCAAGAGAGTAGATCCTAAAATTTCTAATCACAAAGAAGACATTTTTTTTCCTTATAAGAGATGATGGACCTTTTTTTTAAAAAAAGTTTTATTTATTTAAGTAATCTCTACACACAACATGGGGCTCAAACTCACAGCCTCAAGATCAATAGTCACATGGTCTTCCAACTGAGCCAATCAGGGACCTAGAGATGATAGATGTTAAATAAGCTTATTGTGGTCATCATTTCCCAGTGCATGTAAGTCACATCATTATACTGTATGCCTTAAACTTAGCTTTTTAAATATTTTGTTTATTTAAACACACACACAGAGGCAGAGACATAGGCAGAGGGAGAAGCAGGCTCCCTGTAGGGAGCCTGGTGCAGGACTTGATCCCAGGACCCTGGGATCCTGACCTTAGCCAAACTTGAAGTGGCTTTGGTTAGTGCCTTTCTGGGTCCATGGGGCCATGAATAAAATCATAGTACAGTCCACATTGTAGAACTTATGAGATGCCCAACCACTGAGCTTGTGAGGTGCTCAACCACTGAGCCACCCAGGCATCCCTTAAACTTATTTAAACAGTGCTGGAGGGTAGCCCAGGTGGCTCAGCGGTTTAGTGCCACCTTCGGCCCAGGGCCTGATCCTAGAGACCCAGGATTAAGTCCCACATCAGGCTCCCTGCATAGAGCCTGCTTGTCTCTCTACCTGTGTCTCTGCCTGTCTTTCTCTGTGGGTCTCTCATGAATAAATAAAATCTTAAAAAAATAAAAAAGAAACAGTGCTCGAAGTCAATTATATCTCAGCAAAATAGGAGAAAGTAAAAAGAAATAAAAACCCCACCCAAACTAGGTTCAGACGTGGTGATTGAAAAATGTTTCTTAAATGCCTTTTATTTTTTAATTTTTTTAATTTTTAAAAAAATTTTTAATGCCTTTTAATCTATCCACTCCCCCTGCATCTTTTTTGTTTGTTTCCTGGTAGTTTATTTAGTGAAGGAACAAGGTTGCTTGTCCCGTGGTTTTCCACAGTCTGCACTGTGCCTTTGCCGACGGCCTGTCCACCTGTCCCGTCAGTGGCTTAAGGCTGTTCCTCCTGTTTCCAGTGAGTGGATGGAGGGACTCATCACATGTAGTGACGGACTTCCACCAGGAGGCACCTCACACCACTTGCCTCCCAAGCTGCAGCTGGCAGCCCTTGAGGGTGGCAGTGAGCTACTGCCTAGATCTATTCATTCATTAGGGTAAAAAAATGATCATAATACAACTCTGCCTCTTTTTTTCCTACCTTTATTATTCAGAATACCTTTATTATTCTACTGCGAAGAAATATTTGTCTTTCTCAACTAATAACAGTTCTTTTTTTTTTTAAAGATTTTATTTATTTCTTCATGAGAGACACAGAGAGAGAGAGAGAGAGGCAGAGACACAGGCAGAGGGAGAAGCTCCATGCAGGGAGCCTGATGCAGGACTCGATCCTGGGTCTCCAGGATCACACCCCAGGCTGCAGGCGGTGCTAAACTCCTGTGCCACCGGGGCTGCCCATAACAGTTCTTTTTTAAAAGATTTTATTTATTTATTTGTTTGTTTGTTTGTTTGTTTATTTATTTATTTATTTATTTATGAGAGAGAGAGAGAGAAAGAGTGCACAAGTGGGGGAGAGGGAGAAGCGGAGTCCCCACTGAGCAGGGAGCCTGACAAGGGGTTTGATCCCAGGACCCTGAGATCATGACCTGGGCTGAAGGCAGACGACCAACCAACAGAGCCACCCAGATGCCCTTGAAGTCCAGTTCTAATGTGAAAGGCAGGACGAATGCTTGATTCATTATCCTTTTTTAAAAATATTTTATTTATTTATTCATGAGAGACACGGGGATGGAGAAGCAGGCTCCCTGCGGGGAACCCAACATGGGACTCGATCCCGCGACTCCAGGACCACGCCCCGGGCTGAAGGCAGGTGCCAAACTGCTGAGCCACCCAGGAGTCCCTCCTTTTTTTTTTTTTTTAAACCAATTTTCATAATATTGACCTGGTTCCTCGATCCTCTAATAGGAAGAGGGCTTGTCTAATCCTCTCCTGTCCCCAAAGGGAAAAAAGTGTTAAGAAACAAAATACAACTGAGAAGATTTCAACGATCATATGGGCTTTAAGCAGTGATTCATAAATTGGGCAGCATCCCATCTTGCAGGTGCAAAGGAGCCCCAAAAAGCGATACAGGGGGGAGCAGTTGTACAGACAGAAGGCGCAGGAAGAAAAGGCAGATGGATGTTGCAAGGTTTCTTTCCTTTGTAGGGATGGCAGGGCTCTCAGGCAGATGACCTAACTAGTGCTGACCAGGTGATCCCTGGTTTAAGACTCTGTTTCTGCGAAATCCGAAACTGTCATTTAGTTAAGTTTTGCTTTGGTGACATGAGGCTCAGTTAGCACAGGGGCCTGTTGTCTCGTTTATAAGAGAAGAGAGGTATCTCCAGTCACCACCCCGAGAAAAAATAAATCAGACCTGTCCTCACTGCCCCAGGTGCCTTCCACCTGGGCTCTCACAGGCTCTGCGTCCTTCCTCAGGTAGCCAGGGGTCACCCACCAAATTCAACACAGCAGCGAGAGGGGATACAGTCAGAAGAGTGGCCGCTGAGGCAGCACCCACATCCCTCTGAGCTAGGTGCCCTGGAGGCCACCTTAAAATGGGCTGTGATGGGACACCTGGGTGGCTCAGTGGTTGAGTGTCTGCCTTTGGCTCAGGGCCTGATCCCAGATTCCTGGGATCGAGTCCCGCATCAGGCTCCCTGCATGGAGCCTGCTTCTCCTTCTGCCTATGTCTCTGCTTCTCTCTCGAATAAATAAATAAAATCTTTTTTTTTTTTAAAGGGCTGTGATGATAGCCAGTGGGCCCTTCTTCATACGAGGCTCTTACACTGACTCTACCTCCAGAAACCTGGACCCCTAGAGTCCTCCCCAGTTCTCAGCAAAGACTCGTTCAGTCTGCAGCATCCTCTGTGGCAGGTGAACCTCTGCTCCTCTCCGGGGAAGATCCCCCAAGTGGCCACCCGGGTTTGGTAGGTCCTGTCCCCTCTGGGAAGAAAGGCACCAAGCCCTGATGCCGAGGCTCCCCATCCCGAGATGAGGTCAGGGCAGGGTGGCACCCCAAGGATAGAAGCTAAAAGCCCAACACCTCAGGGTGACCCTGCCCACCGGGTTCTTGCTGTGGGTCACAGTCACCCACAGGAACCTGGGGGAAGACAAGGCACAGTGCAGGGAGGCTGGGGATCCTCCCTCCATCCACTTCAAGGAAAACACCTAGAAGGTATAGCCCGCCTGAATCGCCAGTGCGCATGCACCTCCAGCTAACCCCTCCCCCACCCGTCCTGCCCCCAGGAGGTCACACATGTGGGAGGCCCCCCTGTGTTGCCCCAACAATCTCAGGACCCTCGGAGGGTGTCAGGCCCTCATGCACCTGGATGTCTAAGAGGAGCTGAACTCCCTGCTCCTGGGGACCAGCAGGTCCACCTGGTGCTCCCCTGAATCCTGCCCTGAATGCATGGGCACATGGTGTGAATGAATTTGTGGGCACTGACAGGACAGAGGGGGCTGCTCTGGCCCACAGGGGTTGAGAATCTGACCTGAGTGTGCTGCACCTCTTTCTTGCCTGACAAAATCAGCTCCGCAGGCCCCAGGGAGCGGTGGGGGGGGACTGCCCACAGGGATGGCCAGCCCTGATTCTTGTGTCCTGGGCCTTCCTTTTTTTTTTTTTTAAAGATTTTATTTATTTATTCATGAGACACACACACACACACACACACACACACACACACACAGAGGCAGAGACACAGGCAGAGGGAGAAGCAGGCTCCATGCAGGGAGCCCCACGAGGGACTCGATCCCAGGTCTCCAGGATCACACCCTGGGCTGCAGGCGGCGCTAAACCGTTGCGCCACCGGGGCTGCCCTGTCCTGGGCCTTCCATTCCATGGGGGACCTCTGGCTGATTGTAGGTGTTCTCCTCCTGCCCACCAGCATCCCAGCACCTTTTATTTTCTGTCACGAGACTAGACAAGGAAGAAACTTCCGTCTAGACCTGCCCCAAAAGAAATAGCAGAACGAACGTGGAATGGCCCCGGTGGACATGATTCTGGGTGGTTTGGGTTTGAATATGTGAGCCTCACGCTCCAGGGCTGGAATATTTTATGTTCTGTATGAGCTGCCAGCCGGGTTGGCCCCATCTTAGTGCCTCTAACAAGGAGTTCAAACCGAGAGGTCTCCCCTCCTCAAGGTCCATATCCCAGAAAATAAGGGTCTTGGAGAGAAAATGTTTCTCTCTCCTGCTTGCCTGTGGCCTGAGGTCCGAGACCCAGGTGCACACCTAGGGGCCCTCTGCTTCTCCAGGTGGAGGATCAGCAGTGGGTCTGGAGGACACTCCGACCCACCCAACCACGTGGGTGTGACCTTAGGCTGTGGCACCCACCAACAAGTCAGGACTCAGCACCTAACCTAGTGCCAGAGGCGGAGAGCCACTCAGAGAACAACAGGAAAGTTCTCATCCTTGTAGGAATCAGGAGAGACTCAGTGGACCCTCCTCCTGGGTCCACTGTCCCTGCAGGAGGCCAGCTATCTAAGGGGTTGGGCAGGACAAGTCTCATGCAGGAAAGCCTTGACCAGATCAGCCCTAAGGCCTTGTGTCTCCCAGAGCTTCCTGATGCTGGAGAAGAACACACCCACCATCCACACGAGGAGCCCTAGGGCGAAGGTGAGGAAGTCCTGCCCGTTGTAGTCCAACTGCTAGAAGCTTCTAGTACTGAGGCCCCCCTGGAGCTCAGAGCCCAGTGTTGCCTGGTGGGAGTGAAGGCCTGGCCCACTCCAGGCAGTGACTTGTCCTTAACCTTCTCAACCCTAAAGACTCCATCCCTGGGGCACCTGGGTGGCTCAGTGGCTGAGCATGGGCCTTTGGCTCAGGTTGTGATCCTGGGGTCCTGGGATCGAGTCCCGCATCGGGCTCCCCACAGGGAGCCTGCTTCTCCCTCTGCCTGTGTCTCTGCCTCTCTCTTTTTGTCTCTCATGAATAAATAAATAAAATCTTAAAAACAAAACAAGACTCCAGCCCAGAAGGGTGTGTCCTCTCTTCCACTCAAGTGAGGGGTATCTGGGGCAGTCTCACGGAGGCCTCACCTCTGTGCAATTCCAGCCTTGCCACACCCTCCTGTCCCCAGCTGCAGGGTGAATAGGGCAGGGACTGGAGCTGGGACCCACATGCCTCTGGCCCTGCCCCTCCCTCCCCCCCGGGCCACTATCTCTACCAGACTCTGAGCTACGGTTCATTCTCCTTCAGGTCCTGGGTCTCCACTCCCAGGTCCTTAGACCCCGGGGCTGCCCTGGCTCTCGCTTATCATAGTGGAAGAAGAACTTATCACAGAGTATCCCAGGGCCAGGGAGGGGAGGCCTCCCAGGCCCACCCAGAGACAGATCCATGAGGTCCTTAGTCGACAGTGAGGTTTGCCGAGCGGGAGGGACACACAGGTGATTGCCCCGGGCAGGTTCAAAGTTTCTCTTCTTTTCTTTTTTAGGATTTTATTTATTTATTTTACACACACACACACACACACACACAGAGAGAGAGAGAGAGAGAGAGAGAGAGAGAGGGAGATAGCATGAACACAAGCAGGGGGAAGGAGAAGCAGACTCCCCACTGAGCAGGGAGCCGGAGGGCTGGATCCCAGTTCCCCGGGATCATGACCTGAGCCAAAGGCAGACGCTTATCCGACTGAGCCACCCAGGCACCCTGAGTTCAAAGTTTCTAACAGCTGCCTCCCTCTTGAGTGATTTAAATCAGACTGTTCTGTCCTGACTTGTTCCAAAGGCGAGAACAAGGACCCCAGTTTTGTGCTGGACAGGTTGAGAGAAAGAGAGGCGCGTGCAAGATCAGGGTGGAAAGAGATTTGAGCGGCCTAAAAGGTAGAAGAGAAGTCACAAGCATACATAGGGAGGAGGGGGCCTTTGTTTCCAGCACTTACGCACCAGAGATTCAGAGGTGAGGTGATGAGGCATGACACTGGCCACTTACCCCCAGATGGCTCAGGACACAAAAGTGAGGTAATGATATTTACTCATAGGATAGATGTGAGGATCAAGTTGTGTGATGTGAAATAGCTTGTTAACAGTCCCTGGCATGTCATCTTTGAACGAATCAATAATTAAAATGTAAAATCAAGGGGTGCCTGGCTGGCTCAATTGGTGGGGTGTGGGACTCTTGATCTCGGGGTTGTGAGTTCGAGCCCCATGTTGGTAGAGATTACTTTTATTTTTATTTATTTATTTATTTTATTTTATTTTATTTTTTTTAGAGATTACTTTAAAAAAAAATCCTTTAAAAAAAGTAAAATCAAGCCACCAAAAATATTTAACTGATGGGACCTCTCTGTGTTGCCATTTCTTCATAACCACACAAACACCCCACACCCGCCCCAGATGGGGATGTTTGAGTATGTAGATCATCATAACCACCCTAATTTTTACCACCAGAGGGCACCTCAGGTTAGGTTAGGGCTCTACTGGTTTTGTTTAGCTAGACAAGTGGTCCTGAACTTCTTTACACCCTTAATAACTATTGAGGACCCCCAGAGAGTTTCTGTTTGTGCAGGCTGTATACGGTGTGGTGTGCTGGTGAACCAGCTGCCTGAAGGAAAAGTAACCCCGTGATGTGGTGTTTCCGTGGTGTAAGTACTCCCCCCATGGCCCATTTCAAGCCACCAAAGTTTTAACAACTGGCTCAGATGATCCTGAAAATGTAACAGTTGGATCTGTGTGTCAGTAGGGGCTGGCACCAGCAGCCCTGGATAGCTAGCCATACTTACCTTACGTCAATTTAAGCAAATTTTTTAAAAAAGATTTATTTATTTATTCAGAGAGAGAGAGGCAGAGACATGGGCGGAGGGAGAAGCAGGTTCCACACAGGAAGCCCGACATGGAACTCGATCCCAGGGCTCCAGGATCAATCACACCCCAAGCTGCAGGCAGCACCAAACCACTGTGCCACCGGGGCTGCCCTAAGCAAATTTTTTAAAGATTTATTTATTCATTTTGAAATAGCAATAATAAACCCATTACGTGTTATCAGAGCAGTGACACCATCACATATCACATAGCCTCTGGAAAGCTTCACTGTGCCCTGGGGAAAATAATGGGCAAATAACATCTTAGATTTATTATGAGAATCATTTTGATCCTGTGGATCCCATGAATGGATTTTAGAGACCCCCAGGGTCTGCAGACCACACACTTCGGGAACCACGGGCTTCGAATTTCAGTTCTCATCCAATACCCCTCTTTAAAAAAAAAAAAAAAAAAAAGATATTTTATAATACCCTTTTGTTATCATGAAACAAAATTCGTACACAGCACACCTTACCCGCGCCTAAAATCTCTAACTGAAATTCACTGTGATACGTTGTCTGTAATATAGAGAAGAAACAAAGGAAAAAATACAATCTGCTGTCCTTCACCAGACACACGAGTTTAAGAATCGAGGAGGTGGTTAGATCTTGGAAAAGTGACACGCGTCCATGGCACTTAGGCTGTAACAGCCCAGCTAGGGTCAGGGTGGCTCTGGAAATCTAACATTTCAATAGTAATGCAGGGAAATGCGGGCTCTTCACATCAAAGTGGGCTGAATACAGATGATCAAGAATAGCCTGTGTCAGGCCAGGCTTTGTCATCAAATTAGACAACACTCTTTCCTTTTCAGAGTTATTTGGAATTTGGAATTATGAGTGGCTGATGGAGAGCCTGTAATTTATGAGGAATATGAAGTGCTCCGTTAGGTCAGTGCTCACAGATACAACCGAGCCAGATGTTCCTGGTTTGGGTGAATTGTATGTTTAGATTTAAAGTAAGACAAGATTCAATCAATGTCTATTTTTCTTTATCGTTGACAATATTTTGAAGATTTTATTTATTTATTCATGAGAGACACACACACACAGAGAGAGAGAGAGAGAGAGAGGCAGAGACACAGGCAGAGGGAGAAGCAGGCTCCACGCAGGGAGCCCGACATGGGACTCGATCCCGGGTCTCCAGGATCACGCCCTGGGCTGAAGGCGGCGCTACTCTGAGCCACCTGGGCTGCCCTTGTTGACATTCTGGAATAAGGGCTAACTAAGAACATTGATGTGTCCATGTGGACTACAGGAGAAGCCAAAGCAGAAAGGCCAGCTAGATCGGCTGGGATTCAAATACCACGATGAGAGAGACGTCGATGATAGGATTCGGATTCTCTGAAATGGTGAACACTCCCAACGTCTGCCCCAAACAGAGTATGATCTTCCCTTGATTCACATGGACTTACTTTTCTGGAAAATTCAGAGCAGATTAAAATAGTGCAGAATTCTTGCTGTTTGGATATAAAACGGGAGTTGCTGTAGCCTCTGACAGTAAGCAGACTCCTGCAGGACCCAGGAAACCCAGGGACCCCAGCCACCAGTTGCCAGAAACCTTATTTACATACACCTCCTGGGGACACCCTGGCTGCTGAGGCTGCTCACTGAGCTCTAAGAGGCATGAGCAGGTGAGACAGGGGCTCAGGGCTCTGAGACTCCCTGGCTTCCCAGAGTCTAGTGAGAGATTCTCTTGCAGGGGGCACCAGGGGACTTGGGCCACAGAATCCACTCCATCATCTCACTGTCCGGGGCACGTACTTGTGCCAACACAAACATACACACCAACGTCTGTACAGGGAGCTATGACATGCGTGAGACCTTCACACACCTGCGATCATGGACATGACTGTGAGCTTTCACCTGTTTTATTTATGACCGGTGCCCTTATTTGCAGAACCCAGATATGCACTGGTGCCAACATGCATCCATGTGCCAACATCAACAAGCACGCTAATATCACTGTGTGCCGAAGGCTAAGATACAGATCTCAGGCTTATGGTATGACACGTGTATGTGTCAGAATCCACATGGGTTGATACTGAAACACCTTAACAGCAGCCTGTTTTGTGACAGCCACATGTGTGACATCGACACGCACATGACATATATACATGTGGACGCGTGGATAGGGAAAGTGCCTGTCTGAGCCTTTTCCGTCCACCCTTCAGGCTGGAGCCCCTTGGCCAGCAGGGGCAGTTCTGGTGAAAGTCTATGTCCCCTCCATCAGGCAGAGAATAGATGCATCATAAACGCTCGAAGGAATGCACAAGTGAGGGGATCCCTGGGTGGCTGGATTCCCGGGATTGAGTCCTGCGTCGGGCTCCCGGCATGGAGCCTGCTCCTCCCTCTGCCTGTGTCTCTGCTTCTCTCTCTCTCTCTCTCTCTCTCTCTCTCTCTCTCTCTCTATATATATATATATATATATATATATATATACATAATAAAAAGAAAAAAAAAAGGAATGAGCAAGTGAATGGCACATGATCCTGTGAGCTTACCGTGGATGGCCCTGCTCTCATTAAATCCTCTCCAGTCTCAGAGACGTAGGGACTATTATATCCCCACCATACAGATGAGGAAAACTGAGTCATCAAGACACTGTGTAACTTTGGGGCACCTGGGTGACTCAGTTGGGTAAGCATCTGACCCTTGATTCCAGCTCAGGTCATGATCTCAGGGTCATGAGATTGAGCCCCACATCAGGCTTGGCTGGGCATGGAGCCTGCTTGGGATTCTCTCTCCCACTCTGTCTGCCCCTCTCTGCTCTCACTCTCTTTCCTTCTCTCTCTCTCAAAAAAAAAGCAGACAGACCCTGGATTTGACCCAGGCCTCTTAAACTCCAAACCCAGTGTTCTTAACCACTGGCTTGTTCCAATTGTGATGGGACAGTCCTCTTCCCCAATTCTTGAGATACATTGCCGTCCTTCCAGGGCAGGCACTCAGCAGGCTAAAAGAACAGAAGGCAGCCCCCTATCATCAATTCAGAGAAGAAAAGAGGTAGACACAGTTTAATCGCCATTTAATCCAAGAACACCTGGCCCTGTGCGTGTGTGCATGTGTGTGTCTGTGTGTGGGGGTGTCTAGTGACAATTAACCATTAGGCAGAAGAGGGGTTCCTTCTCCCTCCCCTATCATCATGGGTCCACAGCCCTTATGCTAGTGAGGATGTGGACATGTTGGAACCCTTGTTCATTGCTAGTGGGATTATAAAGTGGCATAGCCGTGGTGGAAAACCATTTGGCAGTTTCTCAAAAACTTAGATTTACCAGCAATTCCACCTTCTAGGCATATACCCCAAAAGAATTGAAAACAGGTGTTCAAACAATACTTGCCCATGAATGTTCACAGCGGCATCGTTTGTAACAACCACAAAATAGAAGCAAACCCAAATGTCTATCAGCTGATGAATGGATAAGCAAAAGGTGGGATAGCCATCCAGTGGGGTAATGCAAAAACACCCATGCAAAGAAATGAAGTGGGGATACAAGCTGCACCGTGGGTTATCGCCTGAACCTTGCAAACATTGTGCGAAGTGAAAGAAGCCAGACACAAAAGGCCACATGTTGTACGATTCCATTTATATGAAATGTTTAAAGTACGTAAATCCACAGAGACAAATGTAGGATGGTGGTTGCCAGAGGCTGGATGAGAGTGCCAGGTTTTCTTTTGGGGTGATGAAAAGGCTTTGGGACTGGGCACAGGTAATGGATGCACACCATCGTGAATGTACTAAAGGCCACTGAATTATACACTTTATTTTTCAAAAAGATTTTATTTATCTATTCATGAGAGACACAGAGAGAGAGGCAGAGACACAGGCAGAGGGAGAAGCAGGCTCCCTGCAGAGAGCCCGATGGGGGACTCGAACCCTGGACCCCGGGATCACAACCTGAGCCAAAGGCAGATATTCAACCACTGAGCCACCCAGGCCCCCCCGAATTATACACTTTAAAACGGTTTATTTTATGTTATGTAAATTTCACTTCCTCAATAAAGAAAAAAGAAAGAGCTATACTGGGGCACTTGCGTGGCTCAGTCGGATGAATGTCTGACTCTTGCTTTCGGCTCAGGTCATGATCTCAAGGTTCTGATCTCAGGGTTGTGAGATCGAGCCTGGCATGGGGCTCTCCGCTCAGCGAGGCATCTGCCTGGGGACTTCTCTCCCTTTGCCCCTCACTGCACTCGCTTGTGCTCTCCCCTCGCCTCTCTTTCTAGAATAAATAAATAAATCCTAAAGAAAAAGGAAGAAAAGGAGCAACCCCAGAAGCTGAAAATAAAGAATTCATTCCTCAGTCACCCTACACACATTTCAAGGGCTCAGGAGTCACATAGGGCCAGTGGCTACCATACTGGGCAACACAGATATAGAACATTTCCATCACCACAGAAAGTTCTATTGGACAGTGCTGGTCTAGGGTTTCCCACAGTCTACATCTATCTGGCTGATTGTTTCTTCATAGTGTGTTTCATGTGTTCTTCTGTCCACTGTAAATGGATAGTGACGTCCGGAAACTTTGCGAGATTCAGTCCTGTTACTTTGGTGAAAGTATTTCACTGATGCTGCTTGTCCTCCCTCCAGGAGGCACATCATCAAGTTTGGTGGAGTCTTTGGCGTGTGTGTGATGACAGCAGCGTCTGTCCCCCTCTCGTTGGCCGAACGATGTCACGTGACCAATTGGGCCTGGGACTGTATCTGATTTATTCAGGAGGGCCTCCACCGGCACATAGTGAAGTCGTGGTTGTGCGGTTCTAGAACAAGGAGGAAATGGAGAGAGGGGGAAACAATAATCCAATCTACCCCGGGTGATAATGTGTGTGTATGCGTGTGTTTTTTTTTATTTTATGAAATGCATTTTTCAGAAATGATTCTGAGTCACAGAGAAGTTAAATACTTGCCCAAGGTCCCATAGCTGCAAAAGAAGGATCCAGAATTTGAACCCAAGCAGGCGGCGGGCTCCAGCGCCCCCTGGGTCATAATGCTACACTTCAGGGAAATAAGGGAGCAAAAATTAATTAATTAATTAATTAAACAACAACAACAACAACAAAAAACAAAAAAACGGCAGCTTGGGTGGCTCAGCCGTTTAGCACCACCTTCAGCCCAGAGCGTGATCCTGGACACCGAGGATCGAGTCCTGCGTCGGGTTCCTGCGTGGAGTCTGCTTCTCTCTCTGCCTCTCTCTCTTTTCTGTATATTCTCATGAATAAATAAATAAAATCTTAAAAAAAAAAAGGGGGAGCGCACCTGATGGGGCTGGCGTGATGTTCTAGTAAGAGCAGGAATGCCAAGGGCTTAGTACAGCGCTTGGCACAGGACCCGGGCATGATAGTTATGGCCCGTGCTGTTTATTTCCATCACCTAGTTCCAGGTTAGTCTTGGCTTGAGTATGGAGGGATTTTCTGCCCTTGGCAGTGTTCCAGGAATGCCAGCTGGCCTTTATAAACCCCTATGATCAGGTGTCAGAGTCCGGGGAAGGACGAGTGGAGATAGAATCAGATCACAAGAGGTAGCTGTAAGGAGGTTAGGAGCAACTCCCTCCCGTCTCTGGCAGCAGGGACGGTGAACATAAGGAGGTGAATACTAGGGGTGAAATGTCTGAGCAGGTGTACAGGCGACAGTGGCCAGGGATACCAGATTTGGGTGCGTGCACAGTTCCGGGGACGCGATCCCTCTGTCCCTTCTCCAGAATCTCAAGACTTAAGACTCCACCCCACGGGGCTGCTCCTAGGCAGAGCTCCAAGATCCTGTCTCACGAGGAGTGTGGCAGATATTCCCCCATACGGCCACAGTAGTATTTCGAGTCCCACACACTCTTCATTGCACGAGCTTGCCAATTCCCATCAGGAAGTGGAAGCCAGACAGGACTCATGTCTGACTTGAGAAAGGGGGATGGAGGACGCCTGGGGCTCAGTGGTTGAGCGTCTGCCTTTGGCTCAGGTCGTGATCCCGGGGTCCTGGGATCGAGTCCTGCATCAGGTTCCCCACAGGCAGCCTGCTTCTCCCTCTGCCTGTGTCTTTGCCTCTCTCTGCGTGTCTCTCGTGAATACTTAAATAAAATCTAAAAAAATTTATAATAAATACATAATTTTTAAAAAAGGGGGTGACACAGCATGACTTCCAGGTCCCGGTCATCAAGGAGACACAGCTCCTGCCTATTTCCTCGCTCACTTTTCCTCTCCCTTGAGACCCAGCTGCCATGATGTGAGGAAGCCCAAGCAGCCACGGGGCAAGGTCGCATGGAGATGTCCCAGCCGCAGCCCACCGCTGAGGCGCCAGCTGATGGCAGCAACAAGTGCCAGGCAGGTGAACGGGGGAGCTGCAGCTCACTCCAGCACACAGCCCTTGAGTGGTCCCTGCTGATGCCAAGTAGGGTGGAGATGAGCTGCCTGCGTGGAGCCCTGCCTAGATGGCAGTTCATGAGCAAAATAAATCTCTTCGTGGGGTGGTTTGTTTTGTTTTTTAAATATTTTATTTATTGGGGATCCCTGGTGGCTCAGCGATTTAGCGCCTGACATTGGCTCAGGGCATGATCCTGGAGTCCTGGGATCGAGTCCCACATCAGGCTCCCTGCATGGAGCCTGCTTCTCCCTCTGCCTGTGTCTCTGCCTCTCTATCTGTCTCTCATGAATAAATAAATAAAATCTTAAAAAAAAGACTGTCCTGCTCAAGACTCTGCCATAGCTCCCTAGTGCCCTCAGGAGGTCGCCCAAACTTCCTTAACGGCTTTCACCTGCACGCACCACTCCACCACCACCTCTCACCTCTTCTCTTTACCCTCCAGGTTACAGGCAGTCTACTTCTTGGGTCCCTCGCGGTACCAAGCTCTCTCGACTCCACACCATTATATTCACTTCCGTCTGTCCAGAGTACCTTCCCCTAGCCCTCCCTTTACCTTCCTCTCTGCTGTTCATCCTATTCATTCAGATGTCTCCTCCCTAGGAAACCTTGACGGCCTGGGTGAGGAGGCACCTCCACGGAGCTCCCACAGTCCCTGGTGGCTCAGATCACTCTACATTTTAATAACGAGAATGTATCCGCTGAACTTCAGTTCCAGGAACAAACCTTGTTTCTCGAGGCAGACGAGAACTTACCCATTCAGCAAAAATTGGAAACCGTTTCAACAAACACATTTCCCCTATTGCCTTAGCTGCCAGGAACCAGTGAGTGAAGTTTAATGCTAACCCAGATCATAGATGCCCGGCGCATCCGTACATATTTGTGAATTCCGTTTTGATGTGTGTTTAACACGTGCCAGGTTTCCTCGGACGCTCACACTGGGTCTCTGCTATGACTCGCATAGCCTCTGCTTCCTCCTGTAGGACACTGCTTCCCCTGCAGCCCTGTCTAATTTAGGCCTCTTGTTTTCTCATACTCCACATGCCTTCATGCTGGAGCTTGGGAGATATTTCCTTTGTTTAATCAAGACTCTTTCTTTTGGGTGAAAGCAGATGAAACCCGACTCATACTAATCTAAGCACAAAGTAAATGAATAAAGTAATATTTATTTAACAACAGCAACAGCCAAGAAAAGCCAAAATGGTTCTGATATTAAATTGGAGTTTAGGTATGGCTGGATCCAGGTACCCAAGTGCTGATGTCAGGACTATCTTTCACAAAATTTCATTTCTGCCTTCTTCTGTATTGACTTTTATCTTGTAAAGCCTCTTCTTTCCATCAGTTCCAGGCTCACCTCCCACCAGCTGCGCAACTCTAGCAGAAATAAAGAATCTTTTTTCTTTAGTTGCAGCAAATGGTTCTTACTGGGCTGCGTTAGGTCACACATCTTCCCTGAACCAATCTCTGTGACCAGGGAAACAGAATAAACTGATTGGCTGGGTTTGAATCCTAGGTCCCTGGAGCTGGTGCAGGGAGGGTTATGGTCAGCCCTATTTAAATTAAATACAGTAAAACAGGGGCACCTGGGTGGCTCAGTGGTTGAGCGTCTGCCTTTGGCTCAGGTCATGATCCTGGAGTCCTGGGATGGAGTCCTGCACCAGACTCCCTGCTCAGTGGGAATGAATGAATAAATAAAGTCTTAAAAAAAACGACAACAGAATATTACAGAGAGAAGTGGTTCCCTATAAGAAAAATGAGTGAGATACTGGAGAAGGCAAATCCTACAAACTTTGGCTATACTATTCTTTTCCCTGTTCAAAGCTGCATCCAGAAGAAGGGTGCCCTGTGGATTAGTAAACCGTTCCCTACACACACACACACACACACACACACACACACACTGTTCCCTAGCCAATCCTAAGGCTTTAGCCACTCCTTGGTGACCTTGTACCTTTCTCTTCTTACTTCCCTAGTAGAAAGATACCATTTCTCTGCTCTTTTCAAAAGTGGGTGTGATTGGGTTTGACATATTTACTTGACATAAACGTAATCATTCAGCTGTTGGAACTTGAGAAGGGAGTTAGGGAGGCAAGGAGGTGGGGCTGCGGTGCAGGGGGTGCCAGGCTGGAGGAGCAGGAGCGGGGTGAGGTGGGAGTACTGGCTGCAGGGATGGGACCGAGAGGGAAAGGTGGGGTACAGAGGGGGAGGGATTGGAGAGCCGGGGTGGGGTGGGGGTGGCGAGAAGCGGGGGGATCTCAGGAAGCGACGGAGGAGGCAGAGCTGTGCGACTAGAAGGGCGTGGGACTGGTGGTCCGAGGGGCCCGACCGGGGGCAGGGAATGGAGGGCTGGGCCGGGGCGGCGGGGTAAGGGTCAGGGCGGCCCGGCTGGGCTCGGGAGAGCGCTGGTGCGGGAACTCGGCGCTAGGGGCCGGGCCAGGGGGCGAGGAAGTCCGCGGCGAGGGGTGTGGCTGGGGGGCGGCGGACGCCGCGGTGCCCCCCCACCGCTGGAGCTCCAGGTCCTCGCCTCTGGTCCCGCCTCTTTCTCGGAAGTGACACACCCGCCGACCAACCGGAGCCGCGGGCCGGGCGCGGCGCAGCCAATGGCGCGGCGGGGGCGGGGCTGGGGAGGGGGCTCGCGGGGCAGGGGAGGGGGCTAGGGGCCTCGAAGGGCTCGGGAGCGGCGACGGCGAGCCATGGCGCTGGGGCTCCAGCGCGCAAGGTACCGGGGTTCGGGGCAGGAATGCTCGGAGTCGGGGGGCTCTCCTTCCAGGGACCCCTGAGCCGGGCGGGGGATGCGCGGGTCCAGCCGAGGACGCCCCAGGACGCGCGGCTGGAGGCCCGTCCCCGCCGCACCCTCCAGCCTGCGGATTGCAGGGGAGGGGGATTGCCCCGCCCCTCTAGCCTGGAGTGACTTCAGGGTGGTGATCCCCAATTTCCTGCCGCTCCGGGTTCGCTTTCCCTCCTGGTTCCAGGGTCCCCACGGAATTGGGGGTGCCCGGGCTTCTGCGGGAGCGGGCGGCATTCTCCTTCCACATCCTGAACCTACTGGCCTCCGAATTCCCAGCAATGAGGTTGTTCCTTGCCCCCGGACCCCTGGGATCCTAGGGTTCATGGGATACCCCCAAACTAAGCCTTCCCAGATACAGGGACTCCCTTGGAACGAGGAGTCAGATGCTGAGTTCGGGAGAAGAGAGATGCCCTATAATTGGATGCTCTCCGACAATCTCTCAAACCTTGGGTTCCCTAGACATAAGCAGAGGGGGTCCCCTTTCAGAAGCTACCTGGGACCGTTCCCAGGGACCTTTTTGTACCCTTTTGAAAGGTGGAGTCACCTCTTTTAATAACGGAGAAACAGCCTGACCCTCTTCCCACAGTCTAGTCCCTTATCTCCCTCCCCACCCCCACTCAGGGCCCGGGTCTGGGGACAGGGTCACCCCAGCCAAGCCCTATTTGGGGAATCCCCCATGGATGGTGCTGTGCCTGGTTCAGTGCAAGCCTTCCTGGGAGCACCTCCCCTGCCAGAGTGTTCAGCTGGGTCCTCCTGGCCAGAGGGTAAGTTTCTGTGATCACCGCCCAGCAGGTGCAGATGTGCTGAGTGCTCTGGGTCCGATGCCAGAGGGTCTATCTGGCTATGTTTTCGTGGGGCCCCGGAAAATCCTGCAGGCCCTCGGTTTCCTTGTCCAATCTGAGGCATCCAGTAAGCCTCACCCCCTTCCCTCCTCCCTGGCTTCACAGGTCTGATTGGATCTGTCCACAACACCATGTTTTTTAGCCCCCACACCCCACCCCTGCCTCACTGTTCCCCCCTTCAGTTCTATTCCAGTCTCTGGCTCCCGGCCTGCAGGAACTCCATCCCATTCCTTCTGGACCAGCCTCAGCCCGGCCCCTCCCAGCGCCCCCTCCTGGCTGGGTGGGGGCCCCTCCTGGCTGAGCTGGGGCGCTCCCCCTTCCCCACCAAGGCCAACCCTTTCCTGTGGTGTCATCCCAGTGCTGCGCACCACCCACTCATAACTCGCACCCGGATCCCGGCCACGCTCCGTCCCCTCCTGCACCCCTAGGATGGCACTTGGGCCAAAGGGGGCCTGGGTGATGGTGAGTGGGCCCCCATACCTCCTCACCCCCTTCCTTTCTTCCAGCTCAGGCATATTACAATCCCACCCCGGGGCAGGGATGTTCTTAGAAGGTCTCTGATGGGTGTAAGGGCCCCGGGTGCCCCCCAGATCAGAGGGTTCCCAGAGAAGATGGGACTTTGGGTACAGGCACCCCACTGGATTACCATATCCTTGGGAATGAGCAGAGGTGGAGGCAGAGAGATTCCTCCTGACTGAGCCCACCCAAGTCCTTTCTCAAACCCAAACCCTGCCTCTGGCCTCGCAGTGCCAAGAGGGGTCCATGCCCAGATACAACCTAAGGCCCCCTAGATCCTCTACACTTTTTTCATGACCACCCCTCCCCCCCAATATCCAGCTCAGTGTCAGAAGAGAGAGGGCCAAGAGCAGCCCCGAGTGTGGCTCAGGGTCTTCCTACTTTATCTATGCCTTTGCTCTCTGGTGGCAGGTTCTTCAGAGGTGGGCTTCTCCCTCTCTTAGTTGGGGGATGGGGGCACCACGCCCCAGCCCCCATTCCCAGGCCTCACCCTGGGGCCTCCAGACCCTGGTCCCGCCCCCTGTTCTCTGCTGGAACACAGAGGAAGGGTGGCAGGGTTCCAGCTGCACGTCCCAAGCTGGGCAGAGTGCCAGGGGGCTGGACCAGGGCTGGGCATGGGGCCAGCTGGGGAGACTGGCCAGCTGGGGAAATCCGGAGGCAGCAGAGGTGGGACAAGGGAAAGGCATGGAGGCCACCGGGCAAAGAGGGGCAGGGTGGAGACCCCTGGAGTGGATGTGCCCACCCAGGCATGGCAGTTAAGAGCACAGACTGCAAAGTCAGGTTCAGATCCCAGCTCATCTGCTTCCTGGATGTGTGGCCTTGTGCCAGTGACTGCCTCTCTAAGCCCCGGTAACATATCCTAGAAGATGGGGGTCATACCTCTCCTTACCCAAGACGAGGAGCAGTGAGGGAACTGATCTTTGGGGCAGGATACCCCACAGGTGTGCAATAAGCTTGGTAGCAGTGTTCTGGGCAGAAGTAGATACACAGTCAGTCGGACTGGGGTGTGGTTGGAACATGGGGTGGTTCTGGGGTGGAGGGCCCCAATTACCACTTGGGTTACTTGGGCCAGTGATCCCATTGCTCTGAGCCTCAGGTTCAGGCCCTGGGAAAGGGAGATCACTTTCCCTGCTGCGGAGGGCTATTGAGAGGATTGAAGGTGGTGGTGGTGGTGGTGGGGTTTCTAGCTCCTTGAGTGCTCAGTACAGCAAAGTGATCATTATTCTTACTGTCATGATGGTTTGGTCTACTTCCAAGGTGCTTGTGCGAAAGTCGTGTGTGTAATTGCACCCACACCACGCCACAGGGTCACCACCAAAGCCCACGGGGGTCTCCAGGGAGCAAAAGACTCCTGAGCCTTCCATTCCTGATGTGGACAAAGAAGGAATAATGAAAAGCTTAACCTTCTCGGTGGCACTAATCAATTGCCAGGCCCTATTCTAAGTCCTTGACGTATATAAATTCATTTTAATCTTTAAAACAACCCTGTGGGGTTGTGGTGCTATGTTCAAGGGAAGCCCTGTGATTTGTCCCAAAGTTACACAGCTAATAAGTAGTGGAGTGAGACTGGAACCCTGAACCAGAGGTACTAGTCCCTACTCTGTTGAACGAAAGGCTAGAGACCCAGGCGTCTCTGAAGCCAGCCAGAGGCCCACACTTCCTGCCAGAAGAGTATCCAGAGATCAGGCTGGGAGCTGGAAGGAGGGTCCTGCTGCAGCCACCAGCTGGCTCTGTCTATGGAGGGAGAAGCCACGGAGTGGATTACAGAGCCCAGCTGCCCAGGGAGGTGGGGGGCCGGCCCCACCCCCATTCCCGTTCTCACTCCCTCTTCCCTCTGTCTGGGCCCCCAGCTCAGTGAGGCCCGCCCACCCCCACCCTCTGGGCAGGAAGACAAACAGGGCTGGAACAGAACAGAACAGGACAGGACGGAATGTCCTCCGGGCAGAGCAGGACTGGGGGCCCCTGCCTCTCACCAGCCAGGGAGGAGGGGATGGGGGTGATCACTGGCTCCCTCCACCGTTCCACCCAGCCTGCCCCCTCCTGTGCCTCCCAGTGGTTGCACTGAGTTTTTTCCCCTCTGCGGCCTGACAGGACAGTCCCCTCCCCTCTCCGTCATGCCTGGGGGTGGGGCTGCAGGTCTGCTGTGTGCGAGCGAGGTTGATACCATGCCCAGGAGTGGCCTCTGGTTTTTGGAAGGACCAGCCTCCCTTCCTAGAGTTCTGCTTCTCCTGGGTGGGTCACAAGGAAGGAATCAGAAGAAGATGGAAGGCTTTGGAACCGCACTCCCTGAGTTCAGATCCCGGCTCTGCCAGTTACTAGCTTTGTGACTTTTTGTGACCAGGGACTTTACCTTTCAGAGCCTCCGTGTCCCTTTTGTGAAATGGAAGTTTAAGGTGGGATTGAATGAGTACTTAGTGCCAGACACGCACGTGCTGCTCAGCAAATCATAACTGCTTGTTAATGGTTTTATCAATATTATTAATATGGAGAAGATAACGCATACTATACTATATATAATGTACTCTAATTTTTTCTTTTTTATCAAAAACCATGTTGTTTGGACTTGGACATTTAAGACAGTGAGAAGCACTAACCTGGAGATACACCCAGGACCACAGAACAGAGAAAACTGAAGAGTTCAGGCAGACAATTGTTCAAATCTGACTTCACTCCTTAGGGGGCAAGCAGTGCAACCTCTCTGTGCCTTGGTTTCCTCATCTGTTCAATGGGGATAACGTTACTACCTTCTCTCTGGGGTTGTCTGAGCTCTAAGGGGGTTAATGTAAGTTACCCACTTGGCACAGGAAACTGATGGCAAAAAGCTGGATAAGTGACAGATATTTCTGACAAAACCGTACCCATCCTTCTCCCAGCCCCACACGTAGAAGTCAGGCATTTGAAGCAGATTCAAGGGCAGGGGTGAGTGGTTAGCTGTTGGCTCCACAGAACACTGGGGTTGGTTCGCTGTGTCACATTGGCAGGGCCCTTGTTGGTGGGTGGTTGGACTTTGAGATCTGTGTTCTAAGATTCTGAGGATTCAGCTCAGCTGAGGAGGGGAAAGGGCAGGAGAGAGGGGGTTCTGGGAGGCTCCAGGGCAGGGGGCCCGGAGGCTGCTGACATCTTCATGTTCCCTCCCTTTCCTGGCTTGGGGCCAGCTCGGCCAGCCCCCTCCCAGCAGGAGGCCTCTTGGTCCCCTGGCGTCCCAAGCCCGGGGAACAAACAGCAGATAAGTCAGGGAGGGGACAGCGGCCCCGCTGGGGGCAGCCCGGGCAGGCTCGGGGACAGATAAAACCGTGGCTAGGAGCTGCCCCAGAATATAACCGTAGCAGGGCCCAGAGAGCTCCGGAAACTCGCCCGGGCCGCACAGCGAGACGTGCGCGGTGGCGGCCCTGCCGTCCGCGAGCCCGGGCCCCATGTGGCAGCGCCCCACGTGCATGTCCCACGCAGCTCCTTCCGCCCCGCGGGCGCCGCCAGTGAACGCTGCCGACGCCCGCAGGTCGAGCACCGAGCTGCGCAAGGAGAAGTCCCGGGATGCGGCCCGCAGCCGGCGCAGCCAGGAGACCGAGGTGCTGTACCAGCTGGCGCACACGCTGCCCTTCGCGCGCGGGGTCAGCGCGCACCTGGACAAGGCCTCCATCATGCGCCTCACCATCAGCTACCTGCGCATGCACCGCCTCTGCGCCGCAGGTGAGCCCCGCCCCCCGGGAAGTCCCACCTTGGCAAGGCCCCGCCCCCTACCTCCTTCCCGGCGGAGCCCCTTCCCCTGGGGGCCAGCCCGACGAGGCCCCGCCCCCTGGGGAAGCCCCACCTCTTTCGAGTTAGACTTCCAAGGACTAGGAGGAGGCCGGAGGCCGGCCGGCTCCCTTAGCGCTTCAACCCTCAGGGTTTGGTCCCCAGGGAGAGAGACCTTCTTGCAATAAATATCCCTGGGAGGCTTAGCTGCCCAACTTTTTTTTTTTTTTTAATTCTATTTATTTATGAGAGACACACAGAGAGAGGCAGAGACATAGGCAGAGGGAGAAGCAGGGTCCCCGCGGGGAGCCCGATGCGGGACTCGATCCCAGGGCTCCGGATCACGACCTGAGCCGAAGGCAGGCGCTCAATCGCTGAGCCACCCGGGCGTCCCACTGCCCAACTTTTAATGACTACTTAAGAGAGTCCCCTCCCAAGCTCCCTGGGTCCATGGCCCCTCCCCTGAGTAGCCATCCTCTTGAATTCCCACACCGTTGGAGTTCTATCCTGCTGGGGGTTTTTACACACACACACACACACACACACACACACACACACACTTTGGAATCTCCAGGACCCTGAAAAAGATTTTATTTATGAGGGATGTGGAGCCATCTTCTGGCAGGTTCTGCCCATGAGACTTCCCTGCCCCATAGAATTTTCCTTCTCTGGGAGGCTCAGCCCCTTTACTATTCTGTCATCTGGGAGTCCCTGCTTCCTTAGAATTTTGCCCATCTACAAGGTCCTGCCCCCAAAATTCTGAAATTCTGAACCTCTGGGAGGCTTGCCGCCCCGCCCCCTTAGAATTCTGACTCCTTCTAGCCCCTTAAATTTTGACCCCGGGGAATCCCATCCTCTTAGAAGTCTGCCCTCCATCCAAGGAGGCCACCCCCCTTGAATTCTATTCTCCTGGGAGACCCCCACCTCCTTAGACTTCTGTGCCCCGGAGAAGCCCTGTCCCCTTACGATTATAATCCATGGTGGCCCTGCCTTCCTTGGAATTCCCAAGCCACTGGCATATGTTCTTGCACACCTGGGGGCATCTATAAGTTCTACTAAATGAGGGAAGGCAGAGGGAGGCTAGCCAGGGTGGATCCATGGCTGACTAGAGACACCCCATCCACCCTGGCCCGGACACCAGGGGAGTGGAACCAGGTGGGAGCAGGGGGCGAAGCTCTGGATGCCTGCTACCTGAAGGCCCTGGAGGGCTTCGTCATGGTGCTCACTGCCGAGGGAGACATGGCTTACCTGTCGGAGAATGTCAGCAAACACCTGGGCCTCAGTCAGGTGAGAGGAGCTGCCAGCTTTGTGCCTGGCCCTGTGCAGGGGATGCTGGGTTACAGAGGCGATGGAGACTGCCTGAGCCCTGTCTTTACAGGGCTCACAGCACAGAGGGGAGACAGATGTGTCATCACACAGGAAGATTCAGAACAGCCAGGGCTGGGATGGGGCAGCCTAGGGGGCCCCTCGGGGGAAGGGGGTTACCTGAGCCAGCCTCAGTGGGGAATCAAAGGCTTCCTGGGAAAGAAGACATCTGAGCTGAAACCTGAAGGCCTCTAGCCAGTCAGAAGGTATGGGGAATGGATGGGAACAGCGAAGACTGGCAGTGTTCATGGTGGAGGGAACAGAATATGCAAAGACCCAGAGGTGAGATAAAATAGAGAATTTGAGATAAAGAAAGAGGTGTGTCCTGGCTACGTGCTGAGTGCAGTGGGAAAGGAGAGAGAAAAAAGTTTAGAGAAGTCAACAGAGCTAGATGCCTTAGGGCCAAATCAGGTTTATTGCCAGGGCACTGGGGAGCCATGGAAGGATATTCAGCAGGGGAGAGACTGTGAGAGAGGTAGAATCGGATTTAGGATTTGGAGATCTCCCTTGTGGTGCACACAGAGGTGGAGTTGGAGGGAAGAGACTAGAGGCTAGAGGGTCCATTCACAGGGAGGGGTGTGGGGCCCTGGGTGGGAGAAGAAGAATCCCCAGAGGCCTGGGGATGGGAAGGCAGGAGACACAGGTGGAGAGGTGCACCTTTGCACCTGCTGTTCCCTCTTTGCACTTGCTGTTCCCTCTTTCTAGAACACTGCAGAGAGCCACATGACCACCTCACTGGCTTGGTTCAGCAGTTTGTGTAAATATCACCTCAAGACACGGACTCTGACCATGGCCTCTAAGATAGCATCCCCTCATTTCATGGCCTTACACTAGTTTTCTTCATTTCCTTACCATATTGTTTTATATCTGTGTTGTTTTGTTGTATTTGTTTCCTTATGGACCATCTGCCCCACTAGCCAATAAGCTCTGAGAGGCAGGGATTTTGCCTGTGTGGCACAGCTTTGCCTACCATCTAGAAGAGGGCCTGGCTATAGCAGGTGCCGAAGAGATGGTTGCTCAGTGAGTGTGTGAGTGAATGAATGAAGACAAGTGAATGAATGAATGAATGGACTAGTGAAGTAATCCAGGCTCATGAATTTGGGCAGGGATGGTGAGGATGGGTAGGAGGGGGCGGGTCAGAGGCCCTGGTAAAAGTGCTCTTCCTCCTAGACACCCCCTATATCCACCCCCCCCCCCCGCCCCGGCAGCTTGAGCTCATCGGACACAGTATCTTTGATTTCATCCATCCCTGCGACCAAGAGGAGCTCCAGGACGCGCTGACTCCGCGGCAGAGTGAGTTCTTCTGAGGCCTCTGACCCTGGTCATAGGTGCCAAGGCTCCACCCGTCCCTCAGCACATCCCCTCCTCCTCTGGAAGCCTGGACTGAGGGAGATGGGAAGAGGGGGACACAGCCCTGCCCTGGGGTATCTGAGGGAGGATTCCCTACTCCTGGGGGCCCTTGCTGGAGGCTGCGACCTTTGAGGCCAGGGTGATTTTAGTAAGCAGGATTTTGGAGGGAATTGGGCCCTGTCCAGAGCCACCTGGTGACCTGCTCATCCCCATCCCTGTGGCCCACCACCCCAGGCCTATCCAAAAAGAAGCCGGAGGTCCCCACCGAGCGCTGCTTCTCCCTGCGCATGAAGAGTACTCTCACCAACCGTGGGCGCACCCTCAACCTCAAGGCAGCCACCTGGAAGGTGTGCAGGGCCTGGCCTGGGGTGGGTCAGGGGTTTCTCCTTCTCAGCTTCTGGGGGGAAGGGAGGGGAGGGCCCACAGAGACATACCTCCCAGCCCCATTGGGAGCCCCGGGCCCACGTGAATTACCGCCTTGTCCCCGCCCAAACTAGGTGCTGCACTGCTCTGGACACATGAGGGTCTACAAGCCCCCTGCACAGGCTTCCCCAGCGGGGAGCCCCAACTTGGAGCCTCCTTTGCAATGCCTGGTGCTCATCTGTGAAGCCATCCCCCACCCGGGCAGCTTGGAGCCCCCACTAGGCCGGGGGGCCTTCCTCAGCCGCCACAGCCTGGACATGAAGTTCACTTACTGTGATGAGAGGTGGGCAGGAGTCCCACGGCCCATCCACCCCCACTCCCCCCCACACCCCCCCCCAACCTCCACTGGCCCAGCTCCTCCTCTTCCTTTCTGCCCCAGTCACTCGCTGGTCCTTTTCCTGCCTCTCCACCCCCTCCCCTGGTTCTCCATCTGATCCACTTCTGTCTCTCTCTAATGCTATCTCTCTCCGTCTCTGTGTGGCTGTCTGTCCTTGAATTCTCTGTGAGTCTTTTTACCTTGTATTCTCTCTCTGTGCTCTTTGAGTCTTCCTTACTCTCTCTCTCTCTGTCCCTGTCGCCTTCCCTAAATGAATCTGTCTGTTTGAAGCAGCGCAGTGCCCAACACGGAAGGCAGCACTCAGCACACTGCCCTAACCCACCCCCCTAGCCTTTCCTTCCTCTCCTTTTCTTCCCTCTTCCCTCTCTCCCGTTGGCTCTTCCTGTTCCTGCATCTTCCTTCCTTCCCTCCGTCCTGGAGTCGCTTGGGAATGGCAAGTCTGGGCTCCGTTGTCGGGCTTGGGTTTAAAGCCTGGCTGTGTACCCTTCACTACACGCCGGCACCTCTCTGTGCTGTGCTCTCCAGTCTCTCCTGTGGAGTGAGAGACCAGAACCTCCTTAGAGCAGCTGTTCTGAGCACTCAGTGGGTTGCCCAGTGCAGAGCGCTATAGATGTGTGTGTGTGTGTGTGTGTGTGTGTGTGTGTTGTAAGATTTTATTTATTCATGAGAGACACAGAGAGAGAGAGAGGCTGAGACACAGGCAGAGGGAGAAGCAGGCTCCATGCAGCGAGTCTGATGCAGGACTTGATCCCAGGACCCCGGGATCACGACCTGAGGCAAAGGCAGATGCTCAACCACTGAGCCACTCAGGCACCCCTAAAAGTGTTTTTTTTTTTTTAAAATCTTTTTTTCATTAAGTGGGGCTTTAACTTGTGACCCTGAGATCAAGAGTCTCCATGAAGCATGCTCCACCAACTAAGCCAGCCAAGAGCTGCGAGAATATTTTTTAATCATTATCATCATTATTACTTTCTATTTTATTCATTTTTTCCAATCTTTCATTTTGTGGTTTTCTTTTGTCCTTTCTCTTCCCCGCTTCTTTTCTCTCTTCCCTTCTTTACTCTTCCCATCCCCACCACCCCCATTCCTCTCCTGCCATGCAGCTGTAGCAATCACCATAAGCCAAGTGGCTCAAAACATCACAGACCTCTGGAGGTCAGAAGCCTGAAATGAGTTAGATTTTTTTTTTTTTTTAAGATTTTACTTATTTATTTGAGAGAGAGCTAGAGAGCACAAGCAGGGAGAGCAGTGAAGGCAGAGGGGGAAGCAGGCTTCCTGCTGAGAGGGAGCCTGATGTGGGGCTTGATCTCAGGACCCTGGGATCATGATCTGAACTGAAGGCAGATGCTTAGTGGACTGAGCCATCCAGGTGCGGCGCCCCTGAAATGAGTTTATGGAGCTAAAGCCAAAGGCCTCATTCCTTCTAAAGGTTCCTTGCCTTAAAATCTTCTGGGATCTTCCTACATTCCTTGGTTTGGAACCCCTTTCTCTATCTTCAAAACACAAGGCCCTGCCTTCTGCCTCCATCAGCACAGTCCTGTTCTCTGTATCCCTCTTGTGAGGGCCCCTGTCGCCACACTGGGCCCACCTGGCTCATCTAGATAAAGCTCCGCATCTCAAGATCTTTCACTTAATCAGCCACCCATGGTCCCATTGGCCTGGGAGGTTGCAGTAGTCACAGGTCCCCAGGATTAGGAGACAGACCTCTCTGGGGACCACTAATTCAGCCTATCATAACCCCTTTTCTATTTCTTACTCTCCCTTTCTCTCTGTTACAACCCCATCTGTCTCTGTCCTGGCGGCTTCATCCCCATGTCCCCTAGCCCCACCCTCCACCTCAGCCAGTTGAACTGACCAGGCCCCACTGCACCCACCCCAGGATCGCAGAGGTTGCTGGCTACAGCCCTGATGACCTGATTGGCTGCTCTGCCTATGAGTACATTCACGCTCTGGACTCGGACGCCGTTGGCCAGAGCATCCACACCCGTACGTGAGACTTCCTGGCACTCTGAAACCAGCCCCCCAGTTCCCCATGCTCCAGAGAGCCTTACCCCCAAACCCGATCCCGGCTCCCTGCTCCCCACACCCCAAGGAACCTTCTCTTTCCTGGTCCCCATACCCAAGCCCCTGCCCCTAGCACCTTCTTGCCCCATTTGTCCCTTCTGGGGCCCTGACCCCTCCCCGTCCCCTTCCCCAGTGCTGAGCAAGGGCCAGGCAGTAACGGGGCAGTATCGCTTCCTGGCCCGGAGTGGTGGCTATCTGTGGACCCAGACTCAGGCCACAGTGGTGTCAGGGGGCCGGGGTCCCCATTCTGAGAGTATCGTCTGCGTCCACTTCTTGATCAGGTAAGTGTGAGGGGGCGTGTGTGGGTCTGATCTGTGTGTGTGTGGATAGGTGTGTGTGCATACAGCGTGCGTGTGTTGTGCATCCAGCTCTGAGAGGGAGTGTTCACATGTGCACGTATGCAGAGCATGTGTGACTAAATGCACACAGATGTATCTGCATGTACACACACATGCATGGGTGTGCGCACACCCATGCACATGTGTGCACTGTTCACTGAAATGGAAAAGGACTCTATATTCAATTTAAAGTGAGAAATACAGCAGAAAAAAAAAAAGAAATACAGCAGAATCGTGGGGGCTTTTAAAAAAATTAAAGTGTAATTTACATATAATGAATTCACTTTTTGGTATACAGCTCTCTGAGTTTTGACAAAGATGTGCGATTGTGAATCGCTTCTACAATCAAGGTATAGAGAATCACCCGAAAACATTCTGTCATAGTGAATCCCACCCCACCCCCCAGCCCCTGGCCACCAAGAGCTGTTCTCTGACCCTAGGCTTTTGCCTTTTCCAGAATGTCAGGTTCATGGAATCCTACAGTATGGAGCATTTTGAGTCTGGCATCTTTCACGTAGCATAATATATTTAAAACATCTCCGTTGTGTGTATGAGACGCTCCTTTTTAATGCTGAGTGGTGTTCTATGGTATGAATATGAACAGACCAGAGTTTGTTTACCATTCACCAGTTGGAGGACATTTGGGCTGGTTCCTATTTCGGGTGATTACGAAAAAAGCTACTGTAAACATTCTCATAGAAGATTTTGTGAGATCATGTTTTCATTTCCCTTGGGTAAACACCTAGGCATGGAGTGGATGGGTCATATGGTCAGTGTATATTTAACTTCACAAGAAACCACCAGGTCGTTTTACAAAAAGGCGGCACCATTTTGCATTCCCACCAGCCCTGCAAGGGTTCCCGTTCCTCTGCATGGCTGCCAGCATTTTGTATTGTCTGTTTTTGTCTTCTTTTAATTTTAACCATTCTAATGGATGTGTACTGGTAAATCACAGGCTCTCCTCCACTGCATTAAGCATATTAGAAGTTTTTACCATGACAACATTGTGGCGAGGGCAGCAAATTACCACAGAAGACAAAATTACAGCTTTTCTTTGCAAATTAACTTCCAGGACATGGTATCAATTTCTAAAGCCTTAGGAGTTTTCTTACGTCTTTTTGATCAAGGACAGATTCTTTCTTTGTTTAAGATTTTACTTATTTATTCATGAGAGACACACAGAGAGAGGCTGAGGCACAGGCAGAGGGAGAAGCAGGCTCCCTGCGGGAAGCCCAATGCAGTACTCAGTTCCAGGGCCCCGGGATCATGACCTGGGCTGAAGGCAGACGCTCAACCACTGAGCCACCCAGGCACCCCTGATCGAGGACAGATTCTATTAGAAAACAGAAATGGGTAGAGGCGTCTGCATGGCTCAGTTGGTTAAGCATCCAGCTCTTCATCTCAGCTCGGCTCTCCATCTTGCAGTCCTGAGTTCAAGCCCTGCATTGGGCTCCATGTTGGGCATGGAACTTACTTAAAAAAAAAAAAAAAAAAAGCAAGTAACAGGAATATCCATATGAATCTTTGTATTGCACAAGAAAACAAGACTGATCATCTAGGGGTTCTCATTTTAACACCTTTCCGAATCAGAGTCTTTGAATAGCTTGTAGAGGTGGCAAGAGGCCTCCCATTGCCATTGTCACTGCAAATGAGAGGGGGCCTATCCCCCCCCTTCTGGAAATGTCTTTTATTCATTGTGAGGATTTGCTTTTCTATGGCCTGACCATGTGATTTCAGTCTTCTTTACTCTAAGCAAAGAGCAGGCCTGGCAGAAATGGGTGAGGAAAGAATAGGAGTTTACTTAATGATAGTGAAATAAGGAGTATATGGTGTTAATTGCCCTTGTTCTGTGTACTTGTTGTGTGGTGTGCAGTTGCATGGCTATCTGTGTGTCAGGTGGTAATACTCTGTATATAAGAACCCCTTCCCTTCCACACCTGAGCCTCCATCCATTGCAGTGAGCAATTGCTTTATAAGGAAAGAAACTCATTTACACGGGCATTGCTGAATCTTCAGCACCCAGAACAGCGCCTGGCACCTAGTAGTTGTTCAATAAACAATAATTGCAAATACTTACATAGAGCTCACCATGTGTCAGGCATAGTTCTATGCATTTGATGTGCATTAGCCCACTTAGGCCTCATAACAACTTGGGGAGGAGGTATTATTATATTGCCTCTTTACAGGGAAGGAAAATGAGGCACAGAGAGAGGTTCAGCCGCATGCTCAAGGTCACACAGCTCAAAAGTGGCATGGTAGGGATTTGAACCCAGGCCACTGCCTGCAGAGCCATTGCTCTTAGCCATCAGGCAGTACTAGTTGTCTAGGAAATGTTTATGGAATGAACGAATGAGTGAACTTCATGTGCTGAATATGCACACGTGTGAGCGTGGAGAGCATGGATTATGCATCCATATCTGTCTGTGTATACACTTGGGGGTATATGAGCATTGCTGTTCTCCTGTGTACCATGCGTGTGTACATGTGTGACATGTGCGTGCTTGTGTTTTTCAAAGGGGATGGGGTGGCTTTGGTCCAGCCTAAATTGGGATGTGTCCAGCCCAGAAGGGATTTGGTGAGGGTGGGGAAGGGGTTGTAGCTTCTCAAAGAGCTGGTGGGAGGACCACCCACAGGCCCTCCTGCATATTGTTATGCAAATGAGATGCAAACAAGGGTCTGGTCTTCAGCCCCCAGACCAATTCTCCAAAAGCCAGTTCCCTCAGCGAACATTTGGGTTGTCTGAGCAGCTAGAGACTGGGGGGAAGGGAAGCACGGGGGACATAAGAAGGATATATTTATAAATCCATTCCCTTGAATATGAAAAATGTCTATGAATAGAAACTTCATAAATAAAATCTTATTCATTAAAATATATCCCTCTGAATTCTTCATATTTGGTAATGTAAGAATGTTAAATATATATACTTAATCAGTCATTTCTAAGAATATGTTTATAAGCAAATATAAAGAGAATATTTTGTTCTTAGGCCTTTTTATTCTCCCCTTCTCTGTCCCTTGTCACCCCCGCCCCCACCCGTCTCCCCTCTCTACCCAGGCTGTGCTAAATGCCAACTCTTTTTTTTTCTGTCTCCTTCCACAGAGAGAGCTTGGGAAGACACACATAATTTTATTTTAAAAGCTATTATCATAAAAAGCATTCAACAAAAATTAAATCCTTAAAGGCAACAAGTAAATGTGGCACGTTATTTTCTGCACAATGCCCTTCTGCCCCTGAACGAGATCGCCTCCTATGACAGGACGTCATCTGAAGGGGCTGCCTGGGCTGGGGGCCGAGGATGCTCCCTGACTTCCACTCCCCTTTTTGCCCTGTACCCCAGCCGGGTGGAAGAGACCGGAGTGGTGCTGTCCCTGGAGCAAACGGAGCGACACTCTCGCAGACACTCTCAGCGGGGCACCCCCTCCCAGAAGGACACCCCTAATCCCGGGGACAGCCTTGGTATGGGACAGGGCCGGGACCGGGAGGGGTTGTGGCTCCAGAAAAGCCCAAATGCCTTAATAAAGGGCTCACCGGGCCCTGTGTGACCGGACTCCTGTCTCCTTCCTCTTCTCACTCTCTGAGCGGCACCAGTTTCCTTAGTTAGCCCTCTTGGAACATGCTAGACTCTCATGCCTCAGGACCTATGCACTGGCAGTTTCCTCTGCCCAGAATGCTCTTCTCTTTGCTATCCTTCCTCTTCTCCTGTGTCCTTGGGATGATTCTTTCAGTCTTGTGGCTCCTCTGCTCTGAATCCTGCTATGGCTCCCCATGACCCCCACCCTTCAGCTGGTTGGTTCCCTGCTCCCACCTCACTGCTCCTTGGCATCCAGGAATCTTGACCCTCCCACGTCTGGCTCCTTTCTCGGTGACTCCCCAATCCTGGACCAGCTTCTCTTCCTGTTGGTTCTTCAAGGCCAATCACCTTCTCCAAGCTGTCACTGGCAGCCAGTGCTCCTGGGTGTGGTATGGGGTCACTGATATCCTTTCCTTTTCTGGCTCAGAACTCCCCTCCAGGGACCTTAGAACCTCCTTGAGGGCCCTGGGCCAGTCTTTTCTCCTAACATGCAAGCCCCCCAGAGCTGAGTGGCTGATGGCTGTTCTGTGTCACTGGAAAATAGGGTCAGTCGTGGGCCTCGGCCCAGCCATGTTGATTTTTTTTTTTTTTTTTTTTTTTTATTTATTTATGATAGTCACAGAGAGAGAGAGAGAGAGAGAGAGGCAGAAACATAGGCAGAGGGAGAAGCAGGCCCCATGCACTGGGAGCCCGACGTGGGATTCGATCCCGGGTCTCCAGGATCGCGCCCTGGGCCAAAGGCAGGCGCCAAACCGCTGCGCCACCCAGGGATCCCCCATGTTGATTTTAAATAGTAAAACATTTCCCCATCATTGGGCAGTTGCTACTATCCCGAGCCTACTGTGTGCCCCCCACCCTGCACTGGCGCCCCGAGGACCCTCCACGGTCTCACCACAATCTGGCAACGGAAGAGATTAGACCTGGTCCAGCAAGCGTTCTGCAGAACTTAGCTCTGCAGCACGTGAATGGCATCCCCTCTGATACTTTGTTGAAAATGTCAATGAGGCTCCCTGGGGTTGGTGTGGAGGGCTCTGCCCCTCAGCCCTGGATGACCATCCTGTGTCCTCCCCATCTCTGCGTCTCGTAGATGCCTCTGGTCCCCGGATCCTGGCCTTCCTGCACCCCCCTGCCCTGAGCGAAGCCACCCTGGCTGCTGATCCCCGCCGCTTCTGTAGCCCTGACCTTCGTCGCCTCCTGGCACCAATCCTGGATGGGACTTCAGTAGCCGCCACCCCCAGCGCATCCCTAGCCACACAGCGCCCCCAAAGTCCTCTTCCGGTAAGCAGTTCCTCCTGAGTAAACCCTCAGGATCCATGCTGCTTTGGCTTCTGGCTTTTGAATCTTGCTATTCTCTGGGCCTCAGTTCTCCATCTGTGCAATGGGAAGGCTGGGGTGAGATGGGGTTTGGGGTTCCCTTAAGACCTACATCTCAGATTCTTCAACTTTTATCTGGACCAAAACCTGGGATATTTGGGACTGGCATGGGTGACCTCCTCCTTGCTTTGTGATCAATCATCCAGGCTCTCAAACAGTCAAGAATGTCTAATGTCTTAAATTACACAAACTAGGATTCAAGTCCTGAATCTGCCACTTACCAGCTATGTTGTCCTGGGCAAGTGGGCTCTCCGTGTCTTTATATATATAAAATTAGGATCACAGCAAGTAGCTATCTCATTGATTGTTTTGAGGGTTCATTGAGATCATTCATGGGAAGTGCTTAGTAGACACCTGATACCTAGTAGGTGCTCAGTATACCAGAGCAGTTACATTTTTTACATGAATTCACATAGTGTGACTTTTTTTTTGAAGATTTTTTTATTTATTCATGAAAGACACAGAGACATAGGCAGAGGGAGAAGCAGGCTCCCTGCAGGGAGCCCAATGTGGGACTCCATCCCAGGACCCTGGGATCACTCCCTGAGCCGAAGGCAGACGCTCAACCACTGAGCCACACAGGCACCCATAGTATAACCTTTGACTCAGGGGCCCATATTATATGATGTTGACTTTCTCATCCTTACCCAACCCCCCCCCACCCCTAAAATCTTTTCTCCACCAGCAAAATAAGACTGTGGCCTTTGACCTCACTTGGGAGAGTAGACTCTGCATCATTTTTACCCAGACTTCAGATTCCAAGACCTTTAACCCTAGAGGGCCTCAATACCTTGGCCTCAGGCTTTAGTCTTTTAATCTTTGAGTTTTCCCTGTCAAGCTATCCCCAGCTTCTTCCACCTACTGAACACCGGGGTCCAGAATTCATTCGCTTTTGCTGTTTGACTTCCTTGGTGTCCCAGCCATCTGACATTTAACCCTTACTTCTACCCCTGAGCTCAAATATCAGACTATCTTACTGTTAACATTTCCTAGGCTCCAGATTTCCTTTAAGTGGCTACTCTCTCCCCACAGGCTGATCTCCCAGATGAACCACTCATGAACATGGAAAATACACACAAACTCTTGGCCTCAGGGAAAGACCTTGAGGCTGTGGAGACGGATCTAGATATAGCTCAGGTAAGGGCTGGCCTGGAAGGAACAGTCTTTACGTCTGTGCTCTGGGGGCTGATATATCTGAGCTTTAGAGAGGGTGACTGAATGGTTAAGGGCATGAGTGGATGGATGGATAGAAAGGCCACTGTATTCATTAGGTGGATGATGGTCGATAGATGGATGGATGATGGTTAGATAGATACCTGGATGGATGGATGGATATTGGATGTTTGGATGAGTAGTTAGCCACTGGTTCTTTGGATAGATGATGGATGGATAGATACTTGGATGATTGAGTGGCTAGATAAATGACAGTGATATGATGTATTATCTATTGCTGCATAATAAATCATCCCCAAACAGAGCACCTTGAAAGAAGTAACATTTATTTAGTCACACTATTTCTGAGATTCAGGAATCTGGGAGCAGCTCAGCTGGTTTTTGCTGAGTCCCTTGTTTGGATGAAGTCAAGCGCTCCATCAGGGGTTCAGTCATGTGGGGCTAGAGGATCCACTTCCAAGCTCATATACATGGTTGTTGACAGTCATCAGCCCCTCACTGGCTCTGGCTGGAAGCCTCAGTTCCTTACCACATAGGCTGTCTGGCTTTCCCCAAGGCAAGGAATCCAAGAGATAACAAGAGTGAGCCCAAGACAGAAAATGCAGTCTTTTATAACCTAATCTCAGAAGCAACTATATTGTATTGGTCATACAGACCAACCCTGATACAATGCAGAAGGCATCTGCATACACCAGAAGGTGAGGATTATTGGGGCCCCCAATAATTCATGTCTCTCCCTCCTGCAAAATATACTCACCTCCTCCCAAGTGCCCCCAAAGTCTCTTCCCATGACAGCATCAGCCTAAATCTGGAACCTCATCACCTACATCAGGTCTGAGAGTGGTGAAGCCCTCACTCTGTTGGCCTGTGAACTAAAGAGACAAGTTATGTGCCAGCCACATGCCCCATATACAATGGTGGGACAGGCACAAAGTAAGGCCATGTGTTCTATTAAAAAGAGCGAGAGGATTGGAGGGTGTACAGGTGTCACTGGTCCACAGCAATTTTGAAATCTGGTTGGACAACTGTGGGAAGTTCCTTGATGAGAACTTATTCCTACTACTTTCTCCATGGTTCTTGACTCCACCCTCTAGACTAGACTCCTTGCTTGGACTCCTCCTTGCTTCTTCATAAAAGGTAATATGTTTTTGCAGCTGAGAGGGTTTTCATGACCTGCTTTCTTGTGAGGGGACTTTGGTGACCCAAAGGCTCTTTTCATTTAGTAACCATCTCTGTCCCTTTCAGTCCAAGCTGGCAACATTTCTGTTTATATATTAATCTGTAAAAAAAAAAAAAAAAAAGTGTGGGTCTTATGTGAATCTCTTTGGAGTTCACTCCATTACACAAAAGTCATGCCCATGATCTCTTTGAGATAAGCCCCTACCTTGGGGCTTTTACTGAGATGCTGTGTGACAGTGTCTGGAAGTTTAATAGAAGCCCTGTTGTCTGATTGAGAAGACACATCCTTAAACTCTAGAGTGCCGTTGTCTGACCTTTGATCTTTCCAAAGCCATCACCAAGAATTTTATAGTCACACCTTGGGCTTCATCTTTAGACCATGCCTTCCCAAGAGTGCTCTTTTTGGCTCAGGTTTAGCATCCTTTGCCATCTGGGCAAACACAAGGTGAAGGCTGCAGTCCTCCGGTCTGCCAAGTCTATCCAAGAGTCCTGACATCAGCCACAAGCTTGGGAGGCCCCAGGGCCATCCTCACTTCAGATTAGCTGCCTACAAATTCAGAGATTCCCACTGAGTCCCTCAGTTTCAATAATTGCTAGAAGTAGCTCTAGAGAGACACCCCTGGGTGGCTCAGTGGCTGAGCATCTGCCTTTGGCTCAGGGTGTGATCCCGGGGTCCTGGGATCGAGTCCCACATTGGGCTCCCCACGGTGAGCCTGCTTCTGCCTCTGCCTATGTCTCTGCCCCCTCTCTTTCTCTCTCATGAATAAATAAAATCTTAAAAAAAAAAAAGTAGCTCTAGAACTTAGGACAGCACTGGACTTATGATAATAGTTTTATTATAGCAAAAGAATATTATAGCCAAAGGAAGAGGTGCATAGGATGGAATCTGGGACCAGGAGGGTCCCACATGCAAAGCTTTCATGACCCCAGAGACACATCACGCTCCTGGGAGCATACATGGTGTATCACCACACCAGGAAGCTCACTCAAGCTGTGATGTCCAGAATTTTGTTTTTTTTAATGATTAATTTATTATTTATTTGAGAGAGAGAGAGAGAGAGAGAGCACATGCATAAATAGGGGGAGGGGGCAGAGGTAGAGAATATCCAAACAGACTCCTGCTGAGCACGGAGTCTGACATGGGATTCGATCCCAGGACCGTGAGATCATGACCTGAGCTGAAACTAAGAGTTGGATACAACCAATTGAGCCAGCCAGGTGCCCCAGGTGTCCAGTTTTCACTGAAGTGTCATTATGTAGGCATGACTGGATTATTCCCCGTGTAGTTAACCTTAATCTTCATCTTACCTCCCTGATACACATGCTTCCCCTGGAGGTCAGTCTGATCTCACGTGGCCCCAACCCTCCCATCACACGGTTGGCCATTCGGGCATGATCAGCCCCCAGCTTGAGTCATCTTGTTGGCACAGTATCAGATATGGCCCCAGGGGCTCACCCTGAGGAGCAAAGACATATCTGGCCACTCAGGAAATCCCAACGAGCTGGGGCAAAGACCACACCTCATTTTGGGTAAAGTTGATGCTTCACAGGGAGGTTGAGAAGCTTCCAGACCTTCAAGTTCCAGCTCCTTCTGTTTAGCATTTCTCTTCTTAGGGCACCTGGGTGGCTCAGTGGTTGAGCGCCTGCCTTCAGTTCAGGTTATGATCCTGGGTCCTGGGATCGAGTCCCACATCGGGCTCCCCCCAAGGAGCCTGCTTCTCCCTCTGCTTATGTCTCTGCCTCTCTCTGTGTCTCATGAATAAATAAATTCTTTAAAAAGAAAAGATTTCTCCTCTTGCCTTTACTCTGAGTGGCAAGAAGAAATCAGGCAGCTGTTCAGCATTCTGGCTGGCAATTTCAGAGGTGGATTGCCTGGCTCACTAGTTATGTGTTCTGAGTTCCACAGAACTGCACACAACACTGGTGCTAAGCTTTAGTCACTTCACAACAAAAATCCCCTTTCCTCGGGCTTCTGGTCACGTGTTCCTCACCTCCCTTTGAGCCCTCCCTGGCCAGCTCCTTGTGCTTCATGTTTCCATTAATAGTTTGTTCAAGGCAATCTAGGCTCTGACAGGCTCTTCAAAGCCCTTCTGGGCCCTGCCCTTGCCCCACTACCCAGTACCAAAGCCACTCTGCATTTTAGGCTTTTTGTTAGGGCAGCGCCCCACTCTTGGGATCAAAATTTTACTTGCTGTTTGTTTCTGGGTAACACACTCCCCTAAAACTGAAAATAACAAGCATGTATTAGCTCACATAATTTCTGGGGATCAGGGGCCTGGGAGTCAATTAGCAGGGTGGCTTTTGCTCTGGGTCTCTTGCGAGATTGCAGTCCAGATGTCATTACCCAGGGCTGCGGTGACTTGAAGGCTTGAAGGGGACTAGAGGGTGCACTTCCAAGATGACTCGCTGGTTTGCTGGCGGGAGGTCTGTTTCTTGCCATATGAGCCTCTACGTAGGGCTTCTCCCAGAGCACGTGACCTGAGAGAGTTTGCAGCAGAAACAGAAGCCATGGTACCTTTATAACTTGATGTTCAGAGTCCCACACTATCATCCCCTCAATATTCTATTGTTCCCAGATCAACCCTGGTCACTGTAGTAGGGGACTATACTAGGACACGAACACCAAGAGGTGAGGATCCTTGGGAGCCACCTTGGGGACTGGCTACCAGAGTCCTTCCATCCATTCTACAGATGAGGAAAGTGAAGCTCAGACTCTTTTTTTTTTTTTTTTTTTTTGTGAAGCTCAGACTCTTGACGCCAGCCACACGGGCACACAACTCAGAGGTGGTAGAGCTGGGACTCAAGGCTCTTGTTCTTAACTTCCTTCTGCTTCCCACAGGATGTCGATGCTCTGGATTTGGAGATGCTGGCCCCCTACATCTCCATGGATGATGACTTCCAGCTCAACTCCAGTGAGCAGCTACCCAGGGCCTTCCACAGACCTCCAGGAGCCATCCCCAGACCCCGTGCACGGAGCTTCCATGGCCTGTCACCCCCAACCACTGAGTCCTCCTTGCTGCCCCGCTGGGGGAGTGACCCCCGGCTGAGCTGTTCCAGCCCTTCCAGAGGGGACCCCTCGGCCTCCTCCTCCATGGCTGGGGCTCGGAAGAGGTGAGGATATAAGGGGAGGGACACCCCCTGTCTTATTTCTGCCTCCTGTTTCAGCCCCATCCCTCATCATTCCTCCTGCTGACCTGCTGGCCTCTGCTCTAGCTGGGCTCTCGGTGTCCCCAGCCCATGCCATGTTTGTTTCAACCTCTGTTTTTGCCTCATCTGTGCCCCCCCACCCCCACCCCAGAGTGCCCTCCACTGTTCTCTTTGTTTATCCAGTCCACCAGAGCCCTCTCCTTTGGAACAGATTTTTATCTGGCCTAGTGATGATTTTTTGTCACAGTTAAAAGGACATTGCAAGTGTCAAAGCAACTGTCTAAAACCAAGTTTCCTAACACCTTTGAGAATCTGTGGAAAGCTATGGACTCTTTCCCAAGAACATTTACACATACATACAGACGCACAATTTTGCATATAATTTCAGAGGGTTCATGTCTGCCTTCCAGAGACATTAAATTACTAATACTCGAGTTTTTACTTTCCACGTTGTAGGCATGTGCCCATTTAGTGTCCAGAATGGTCCCTTTACTATCTGTATGAGGCTTTATGGATACATCTCATTATTTCCCAAGGCTCTCAGCTTGGTGCTGGATATACAGTGGGTGCCTAAATAAAGACTTACTGAACAAGGGAGGGAGGAAATTAATGAATACAGCAGATGGATGGATGCTGAGTGGGTGGGTGGTAGATGGATCACTGGATGAATGGGAAGATGGATTGGTGGATGGGTGGGTAGATGGGTGGATGGATGTATGATTGGTGGATGGATGGGTGGATGTACGATTGGTGGATGGAGAGATGGGTAAGTGGGTAGATGGATGGATAGATGATGGATGGATGGGTGGATGATGGGTGGATGGATGGGTGAGTGTATGAGTAAAGGAATAAACAGGCACTTGGGAGAGTGAATGAGTGCTTATCACCTGCTTACAGTGGTGCCCACGCCTGCTTGGGTTGTTGTGTTCTGAGATTCTGTTTCCCTCCAGGACCCTAGCTCAGAGCTCAGAAGATGAGGCTGAGGGGGTGGAGCTGCTGGGAGTGAGACCCCCCAAACGGTCCCCCAGCCCAGAACCCGAAAACTTCCTGCTGCCTCCCCTCAGCCTGGTATGTTGGGTGACTCATGTGATTCTCTGGCCCTCAGAACCTAGTGGCCTTAAGCCTACTGTTTTATGGGTGGGAAAACCAGAGAGGGGCAGGTACCGGCTGAAGGTCAAATGGAAGGTCAGTCATCCAGGTGAGGCTAGGACCTTGATTTGCTAGCTCAGGTCAGGGGTATGGAAGGGTTGTGCAAATTTATGTAAGTTGGTGGTAAGTTCTAAGAAGAAAAATTAAGCAGGGTGAAGGGGAGAAATGACAAATGTTAATAGGTATAGGAACCTCCTCTTCTCCCGAGAGCCTCCCCCCAAACCTAGACAGTTCTTGGCCTTGGATTATTAGCATAGCATTAAGAGTCCAGACACTGGAGTTAGACTGACTTAAGTTCAAGTCCCAGGTCTGCCACCTAGTAACTGTGAGACCATCGGGCAGGTGGATGGGACCACTGTGAACCTCAGTTTCCTCATCTGGGAAGTGGGATGGTTACATCTCACAGGACTCAAGAGAAACAAATGAAATTAGGCCCATCCTTAGTGGCTGTGATAAATAGTATAAAAACAAGCAAGCAAAGGCAGCATCCCGTATCCCGCCTTCCCCCATCTCCCTGCTTCCATCTCACCTCTGCTGTCCTTTCTGCCCTTTCCAAAACCCGTCCTAGGCTGCACCACTTCCTCCCTCCAGGACCTTCCGTGGCTCTCTGGCTCCTCACTCAGAGCAGGGCTATTTGTGGTTGATAGTATCAACAGCTGATACTTACTGAGTGCTTACCTTGCAGCAGACACTGTACTAAGTGCCTTTCATGATTAAGTTATTTAATCCCCATGACCACTCTTAAGATGTTGTTGCCATGATCGTTACTATTAGCATTCACATTTGCACATGAGAGGACAAGCAACTGCATGGGTCAGTGTCTAGGAATCAGCAAGAGGTGGTGCATCACCATGGGGCCAGCAGCATGGGGAGCTGGCACTGTCCCTTGCCTGAAGGCACAGGGCAGAGGGTGGTCACTCGATCCTGGAGACAGTAGGTCTTGTGAGAGCCAAAACCTTCCATGGCGGGACACAGCCAACCCAGGACGACCCAGCAGAGATGCAGCTAGATCAGATACCCTTGCTTTCTTGTCCATCGTGCTGGCATCTCCCGTTAACATGAACATGCGGAGCAAGGCTGCATGTTGATTGGGTCCATGTGCATGGTCTACCTGCTGGGGCACAGGTGAAGGGCAGGACGGGGCTCTGGAGGGACACACGGAGGAGATGTAGGACATTGGCTTAACCCACAGTCACATAGCCCATAAGTGGCCGCTGGACCGTGCAGAGCTCTTAACCACATTGCACCATCCTGTCTCCTGGGATATTGATGACGATGATGGTGGTGGCAGCTTTATCTCTCTCCTACAGAGTTTCCTTCTGACAGGAGGGCCAGCCCCAGGGAGCCAGCAGGATCCCAGCACCCACCTCCTGGAACTGAATGAGCCCCTGCGTGAGTAGCAAGGCCCTGGATCCCTCTCTCCCCAAGAAGGTGCCCCAGATGGCTGAGGGGGGGCAATCCAGAAGGTTGGGGGCAGCTGTCAGTGCCTGTATACAACCCTGGTAAAGACAGACATCCCCTTTCTGCTCTCAGCAGCACTGTGAGGAGGAAAGAGAGGCCCCGAGGGGTGGAAGGCAGAGGCTTCCCAGAGCTGCCCTTTGGGGTGGAAGCTGAGCCCAGGCTCAGTCTAGGCCTCCCGAAGCCTGTGTCTGATTATGCTTTGGGCTTGTCCTGCCTTGGTCATTCCCAGCTACGTGGCTTTGGGAAATAGTTTTTGCTTCTGGAGCCTTGCCTCCTCCGACAGATGTGTTATAATAGTTCTTACCTTAAGGAGATGTGTGCAGGAACTGTGGAGGGGCAGCACAAGGAGAGCCCAGCACAAGATCTGATTGGTAGTAAACACTCAAGAAATGTCTGCCCTCACGCCATGTTGGCCTCACAGCCCCGCCACTGAGCCACAGAGCAAGACCGGCTGCTAGGCTTGTTTGCGCTACCATCCTCACCTTCCAGCACGCCTGTCAGTAGCCAGAGCTCCACTCCAAACCTCCACACATCTGACCCAGGCCTCCTTCCGCTCCAAACTCATCCATGGCTCCCTAGTGCCCTTCCGAGAAAGAACAGGCTCCTCACCTTGTCCTCCAGTCTCTGCGGGGTCTGACTGCTGCACATCCTCTGTTCCAGCCACAGTTACGGTCTTTTGTTTGGTTCATTCTGTCCTTCAGACACGAAACAAAGATTTACTGAACACAAATAAGTGCCAGGCACTGTCCTGGGAGCTGGGACACACCTGTGAACAAAACAGAAATCCCTGCTGTCACAGAGCTGAAGGGAGGCAAGGGAGGGAAACACATGCTTCTGGGAAAAATAATGCATGCAAAGGGAAAAGGAATTCTGGGGTGGGGAGCGGGGGGGTGGGATTTCAATTTCAAGTAGCACAGTTAAGAGTGGTCTCATTGAGAAAGTGACATTTGAGCAAAGACTTGAAGGAAGTGAGAGAGTGAACCATGAAAATTTCTAGGGGAAGAGCATTCGAGGTGGAAGGAAGAGCAAATGCAAAGGTCCTGAGGTAGAAGTGTATCTTAGCTGGGGGAAGCAAGGCCAGTACAACTGCAGCAAAGAAGGAAGAAGGTTGGGGGACTAATTACATGGGGACTCCAGAAGGCATCCTGCTGACTTTGAAGCAATCTGGCTTGAGGAGATAGCCTCAGGGCCTTTGCATATGCTGATCCTTCTGCCTGAAATGCTTTTCCTTCTATTCTTTGCCTAATTACTGCATCCTTTAGATCTCAGATCAAATATTACCCCTTCTGTGGAGCCCTCCCTAACTTCCTAAGCTCATGGCTCATATATGGGTGTTTGTCATTTGATTTTTAGCTGTCCTCTCCCTGTGGGAATGAGCCGTGTGAGGGCAGGGGCCAGGCTTGTCTTGTCACTGCCATACTCTACAGTCTGGGTGAGGCAGGGCAGTGGCTGAGCACAGAGCAGGGCCTCAGTACATGTTTGTAAAGGAAGAACTAAGATTTATCTAGCACTCACTCTGTGCCAAGTTTTGTGCGAAACCTACTGTATACATGATCGAACTGACACCCCTTGCTGGAACTCAGGACGGGGAGTTTCGTCTGTCCCATTACCTGCCCTGTCCCCCGTGCCTGGCACACAGCAGGTGCTCAATAGATATTTTCCGAATGGGGTAGGTATAAGTAAGTACGCCTGTTCCCTCAGTGACGACAGCTCATTTACTGAGCGCTCACCAGTGCTAATTATCGTTCAAAGCACTTTACAGGGATTCACTGGTTTACTTCCCACAGCAGCCCTGGAAAGGGAGTAGCAGTAGTCCACTTTGCAGATGAGGTAGCTGGTGCAGAGAGAGGTGAAGTCACCTGCCTCGGCTCACACAGCAAGTAAAGAGCGGCAAACTCAGGCAGCATCTGGCTCCAGCTGCCTTAAACATCCCGAGCACCCGAGGTTCAGAGATTAGAACTTGCCCACGATTTTCCTACGATGTGAATCCAGGCACGCCTGCCTCGCCACCCACGCTTTTAACTGTCATGAGGGGAAGATGGGTTTGGGTAGTAATTCCCCACTGGCTGACCTTCCCATCTTCCCCCACAGGCCTGGGCCCCTCGCTGCTCTCTCTCTACCCGGATGAGGACACCGTGGAGCCCAGGAGCCACTTCCAACCAGCGGTGGGCTTGGCCCAGGCCAACTGAGCCAGGCCCTCTTCCCTTCTCCCTGCCACTCCCCAGAAAGGACCTCAACCACACTCCACGCCAGCAGCCAACGCACAGGATGGGGGTGCCAGGAGAGGGGTTCCCTCTCTCTTCTTGGTGGCCCCTGCCCATCTTGGGCCTACCTCAGCTCTCACCCCTCTGCCCCCGACATCTGGGGGCTCTTTGGGGTGGTCTCAGCTCAGTGACCTCTGGGAGGGGGGTCCCTGGAGCCCTCCTCCTCCTTCTCTCAGGACTTCCCTTGGGGTTCTCAATACTGCTTACCTCATCTCTTTCTCCAACTCTCCTGGCTCAATTTTGGTAATTGGGGGGGAGGGGAAGGTTGGGATTCAGACCTGTGTTTCTGGGCTCTGGGGAGTATTGATAACCATGATCACCTTTCTTTCCATCCATCTTTCTTTTATTTTTATCCTTGTTGTTTTCATGATGTTTTTAATCGCTATGAATTGCCTGGGGTCCATGAGAATGCAGGACCCTGATCCCCCCTCCTCCCTCAGGTGTTAATGGGGAGGGGCCTCTGGCGCAGACTTCACCCCTAGCAACTTCTGATCAATCCCTTAGCCTCCCAAGTGGCCACCCCGCTCCACCCGCCCCTCCACTTGGGACTTCTGCTGCCCCGAGCCTCGCCGGGACACTAGCTCCATTTACGGGCTTCCTATTACCAGGGGTAACCTGCAGCTTCCTCTGCTCCCGGACCATGCAACCTCAAGCTCTCTATGCTTCTAGACCACACAACCTCAGACCTTCTCTAGTCCTAGACTGCACAGCCCCCAGCAGGTTGGGTTCAGACCCCATATCCCCCAAACCCCTCTTCTCGTCCTGGACCCACCACCTCTAGCACTGTCTCTTTTCATACTTCCGTGGTCTCCTAAGTTGTCTGGTTCTAGGTCTCACAGCTCCCAGGTCCCTCAAGCTCCAGAGCCTACACCCACCAGAGTCCTCTGGTTCTAGAACTCACTCTGACTTCCTCTGGTTCCACACCTTTCTGTAAATAAGTCTCCCTTGTACCAGATGTCACATGCTCCAACTCCTGCTGATTCCACCTCTTACAACCAACAACTGCCTCTGATTCCAGACTGAACCCACAACCCAAGCTTCGTATTGGTTTTAGTCTTCCTCATGTGTGATACATTTGGCTCCAAACCCAGAATTCCAAATTTCTAAGTCATTTTGGTGGTACACTTCACAATACCCAGCTCATTCCTTTTCAACTTTTTACACTCAACACTTGTTTTTCCAATCAAAGAGGAGTAAAATGAGTTTTATGTCACTCTTACAACCATTATAGTACTTCCAGGGCAGACACCGCACGCCAGGTCTCTTCTGCTCTAGACCTTGTGACCTCCAACATCCACTGGTTCCTGACTACATCACCTTTAGAACTTGCAGTTCCCAGGACCCTGTGATTCCAGAGATGATGATCTTTTTTCTCTGATTTTTGAACGTGGCTTCAGATGTCTTCTGATTCCAGACCTCACCCTGTTAATTCCCGTGGTTCTAGACCTCACAATCTCCAGTTTGCTCTCCAGATCTTATGACTCCAAATTACTCTAGATCTAGAACTTAGCTTTCAGACATCTTCTGATTATAGACCTTGCCTTTATACATTTTTCTGGTTCTAGACCCTACAATGCCCAACTCCTGATTTTAGATCTAGATCTTATGACTCCAAAATCTCTCTGGTTCTAGAACTCAGTTCTTAGAGTTTTGTGAATTCTATTCTTGCTCTATAGATTCCTCTGGTTCTAGACCTCACAGCCTCCAGCTATCTCTGACTTCAGATCCAAATTCTTTTGGTTCTAGAACTTAGCCTCCAGGTGTTCCTGATTCTACAATCTGGATGTCACCCTGTGGATTCCTCTGGTTTGGATTCCTCTGACTCTCTGATTCCAGACCCCATCCTTGTAACTCTATTCTAGGCTTCCTATCCTAGTCAAGTTGCCCCACTTCCTGTTCTGTCTCAAGTCTTCCCATTCCAAGTCCCTCTACTAGGGGACTTCATGCTCAAGCCTCGCCATCCTCAAGCTCATACCTTACAGTTACCCTGTCCTAGAGCCACCACCACTGCCCCCCTCAGCTCTCCAGGGATGCACTTACCTTTACTTTACCCCAGGTACCTGGGGGACCTGGGGCTCCCTTTACAATCCAAGAGACTTCCCCAGCCGCACAGAGACACGCACAGCCCTATCTGCATATCACAGGGTGGGGAGAGAGGCCAGGACTCCTCAGTCCTCTACGACCACCTTTGTGTCACTCTTACCCTCCAAACCTATTTCTACGATGGTGCTACTCTGGGTCTCCCACACAAAAAGGCCTCCCTCTCTCAGCTCAATTCACCCCCTTTTTGGAAGGCACTTCTCACTCTGTTTTGTCATGGGATGGCCTATCCAGATTGGTGCTATGGGGGAAGAGGGTCTGGGCCCTCTCTCCCTCAGGGGGTAATCTGGGCCCTCAAATTAGGTTCCGGGGAACTGGGCTGGGTTGGGGAGGGGAAGGGACTGGACCAGCCACTCTGGCTCTGAAACCCACTAATTTCTACACCACCATAAAGATCTTGCCTTGGTAGGCACCAGAGCTCCGTGTGTTGACTCATCTGTGGGGTTGCTTCAGGGTATGTGGGTACACTGGCCGTTCCATGTCGCTGTGAGTGTGTGTGTGTGACTGTGTTCCTATATGGGTCTATGTAAAGTTGTATGCCTGGAGATGTTGTAAATCTATATATGTGTTTTTGTGACATAATTCTGTGAACCTGTGAGGAGTGGGGAGTTGTAATTCCTTCTACCTGTATGTTAGTATCTGAGTGAAATGATTCTGCTTTGTGTTTCTGGTTACTTTGGGTTTCTGTGTTCCTGAATGTGGGAGGTTTTGTGGTGTTACAATTATGCTTACACATATGGGACTGTTTTGACACTATCATTCTGTATACTGGTATCTGTATGACATGGTTCTCTGTACTTGAGTGTGTGTGTGTGTGTGTGAGAGAGAGAGAGAGAGAGAAAGAAAGAGAGGGAGAAAGAGAGACTGCGTATCTACAGATTCAGGTGCAGATGGGTGTGCCTGTTCTGTCCCATCTCTGTATGACTTTTATAATAACCCTCTTCCTATGTTCCATGCAGGAATCTTTTTTTTATTACTACTTTAAAAATTTTTAAGTAATCTCTATACCCAACGTGGGGTTTGAAATCATGACCCCAAGCCACGTGCTCTACTAAAGAAATAAAACTTTCAGGCCTCGTTGCTCCCTTGCCTAAAATGCTTTTTTCTTCCTTCCTCCTTCACACTTGGTTATCTCCTACTCATTTTCAGCTCTTGGTTCAAACATTCCCTCCTCCAGGAACTCTTCCCTGCTTGTCCAACAGGGTGAGCCCCTCCTCTCCCCTCTCAGGTCTAGGTACTCGATACCACTCTGAGTATTTTATTGGACTGTGTATAAAAAGTGCTTACTCTGTGTTAGGCCCTCTGCCAAATACTTTATTCCTATGATCTTATCAAATTTCTGCTAATCATATATAATAAGCACAGTTATTGTCCCCATTTTACAGAAGAGGAAACAGGTTCAGAGGATGATCACTTGCCAGGGTCACACAGCAGGGAAGGACTGAGCTGGATTCGAATCCGGGATTCAAATCCATCACAGCAGCCTTCCCATACACACTTCTAAAAATCTCAAAAATCTAGAGTCTAGGGACAGTGGAGTAGGGCTTAAGAGCACAGAATCAGATGGGACAAGGTGAAGTCCTGGCTCTGCCACTCTCCTTGTATGACCTTGGGGAAGTTGGTTGACTTCTACAAACCTCGGTGTCCTCAGTGGTAAAATGGAGCTGATACTATAATCTACTTTCTAGGCTGATTGTTGGCTATGATACGAGGTGGTGGGATCAGGCTGTCAGGACAAGGCGACTGAGAAGTGGGACAGCTGTGGTTGTAGGATGGGAGCTCCAGCAGGGCCTTAAATGATTTAGTGCCATAGTTCCACAGGAGGAGCAGTTGAAGGCTTGGAGAGGATGGTCTGCTAGGATGTAATGGTTGGGGTGTGTGTGTGTGCATCTGGAGATGTCGCCTGGGGCTATCCTATTCAGCGTTTCCTAGGTAATGCAGTAGAAAGAGTTTAGGTTTTTCTAAGGCCACTGTTGCAGGCTGGGGACTAGGAGATGAGGATGAAGAAAGGAGATGGTGCAACAAACTTCTGGGCCTTGCTCAGGACTAGGGCATCCAGAGCGCCTTCAGTTAACAGATGGAGATACAGTTAACCTTCAGGGTTGGAACTTTAGTCTCTTGGTTTGAGAATCCACGCATTTTTCAGAGGGGGGTAATTGCCCCTAATTGCTCAAGGTCACCCAAATAACCGGCCGTAGGGCTAGTCTCCCGGCTCTGGTTCTGCGTGGGGCTGCCTTGCAGCCACACCCACCCACCCAAGAAGACCCCTCCAGAACTTCGGCGGCCTTCGAACACGGCGACTTCGCGAGCGCGGGCGCGGCCAGACCTTCCCCGCTCGCCCCCGCCCCGCGCGCCCCCTTTCGCCCTCCCCATTGGCTCCTTCTACGAAGGGCGCTGTCTAGGGTCCCTCTGGTCACCTTGTCCTCCGCGCGCTCTATGGCGAAAGGGCCCTGCGCAGGCGCGCGAAGGGAGCCTTCGGGGCCCGCGCTTTACGACACTTGTGCAGCAGCGGCCGCAGCAACTCGGCACTCCTTCGCGACGATTCGGCCGGGTGCCGCTGGCGGCCGTTGCCAGGGTGGGGGTCGCTTTGCGGCATGGCGATGGCGGAGGGCGAGCGGACTGAGTGTGCTGAGCCCCCCCGGGACGAGCCCCCGGCCGATGGCGCTCTGAAGCGGGCAGAGGAGCTCAAGACGCAGGCCAACGACTACTTCAAAGGTGCGCCTGCCCCGGAGGGGGCCAGGGAGGGTGGAGAGCGGCCCGGGGCAAGGGGTGCCCGGCCCGCGCGGAACCATGGCAACGCGGAGCGGCAGCCTGGGCGCGGGGCAGGCACTACCAAGTGACCGGGCTTGGGGAGGCCCAGGATGCCGCTACCAGGGGCCGACAGGGGGGGCTTCTGACAGGAGGGGTGATACCTAGAAGCGGCATTCGGAGCGGGTGCTACTAAATGGGAGACTGGGGAGGGCGCTACCAAGTGTGCGGCGGGAGGGGGACGGGAGCGAGGGCATTTCCGAACGTGAGGTCCTTGAGAGGTGCTAGTTGTGGTGAGGCCTGAAGAGGGCGCTGCCAAGTAGTGACACAGGGCTGGGGAGTGATGGTGCTACCCAGTGGGGAGATGGGGCGGGGGGGGGGGGGCACTGTCCCAGTAGAGTAGGGGTGGGGAATAGATCATTAGATGGGAGGGCAAGGAGATTGGGGGTTGCACGAGAAAAAGGGATGCGTGGGAGGCCCTGGGAGTAAAGGTGGGGAAATCCCAAGAATAGTATGACATCCGATCTTGAAAAAGAGTAAGATGTGGGGGCACTCATTCATTCAGTAATTCATTATATTTCTAGAGCACCTGCTTTGCGCTAAGGACTGTGCCAGACTCTGGGGATTTAGCAGGGAATGAAGCAGATGTGGCCCTGCCCTTTTATAGCTTGTAATTCAGCAGGAGAATAAGACATTGAGCAAAAACACAAGAAGTAATAAAATGCTTAGAAGTTATGAAGAATGCTTTGAACAGACCCCAACAGGGTGTGAAGGAGAGAATGAGGGCTGGAGGCTACTTTATAGAGAGCGTCGTCAGGGAAAGCCTTACTGAGAAGGCATTTGAGAAGAATCTCGAAGGAGTGTTTCAGGTGGATGCAGCCAGATGTGCAAAGGCCCTGAGGTAGGAAATGAAAGACTAGTGTGGCGGAAGCTTTAGCAAGTTAGCAGGGAGATGGATACAAGATAAGTTTAGGACCGGGGCCAGACCAGGTGGGGTTTCATAAGTCATTGCAAAGCTGGTTTGGATTTTACTGGGCTATTCAAGAGGAGACATTGAGTTGACAGATGGGCCAGTCTGGAGCTGCAAGGAGAGGAATTTGGGCCTGATCAGCCTATGCATGGAATAGAACACCTGCGAATGGATGAGGTCATCTAGGGAGAGAAGGGGCTGGAACCTTGAGGAATTCTAATGTTTAGAAAAGAAGAGGAAGAGGCTGAGGAGGAGTGGTCAGTGAAGTGAAAGGGAAGTTGGGAAAGGTGTCAGGAAAGATGAGAGAAGAGAGTGCTTCTAGAAGGAGGGGGGCTGTACCTTGGGTCGGGTGCTACCCGGGTGAGCACTGAGCATTGACCATTGGATTTGGCTTCACGAATGTTGGTGGTAGCCCTAAGAAGGGCAGTTTATAAGAACAGTTTTGGGCAACAATGAAGTTGGTAATTAGCTAGGAGAACACCCAAGGGTGAACAGGAAGTGAAGTAGAGACAGCAAATGTTGACAAAGTGGTTCGAGTATTTTGGTCCTAAAAGGGAGTGGAGAAATGGAGAGAGGGAGGTGCTTGCTTTCTTTCTCTCTCTTAAAGGATGGAAGAGTCCAAGAGTCTGGTCCAGTAGAGAGCTGGAATTGATCCTACAAGAGAGATGGGAGACTTATGGCAGCAAAGCTGGGGAAAAGAAATGGGGTTGGAATCTAGAGCCTTAGCAGCCTTCAGTTGGCCTTCAGTGGAAGCACAAGGGGATTCAGAGCAGGAACATTTGGTCAGGCTGCAGCCACGAGGAGAGGACCAGTGAGAGATGAGGCGGAGCCTTGGAGGCCAGTTCAGGGAGTGTGGATGTCATCCTGAGGGTGGTGGGGAGGCATGGTAAGATTCCCCAGCTTCCGGGCTGAGATTGGATACAAGGGCAGAGCTGGAGGCAGGAAGGAGACAAGGATGGTGGACAGGTAGATGAGAGGTGTCTCTGGTCAGAAACCAACAAGAAATGTTTCAGAGAGGATATGAGGGCTGGTGAGAGGGAGGAGGGAATGCCAGGCAGAAAGAACAGGATGGCAGAGGCCTATCCTGGCAAAGGTGAGCAGAACCTAGCCTCAAGGAAGTAAGTGGGGCCGGAGTGTAGGAGGCAAGGGAGGATGCTGAGCTTTCTACTGTGGACTCTGGGGAACCATGGATAGTTCTGAGAAAGGGAAGGACAGGGTTAGGTTTGTGCTTTAGCTGGACCCCTACAGAGGGGCAGGACTGGAGGCTGGGAGAGCAGGGAGGAGGCTGAGGCAGGAACCCGGGCAGGTGGACAGATTGAAGGCCAGACCAGGGCAGGGCGGGGCTGGAGGGATGGAAGTGGATGAATAGATCTGAGATGTTCAGGAGGCTGCCTTGACAGAACATGGCAACTGCCTGGCTTCGGGGGGTTGAGGGGTCGGGAGAGGTGTCGTCGGGAGAGGTGTCCAGGATGAGGCATGGTCTCCAGCTGGGGATTGGCTGTCCCTGAAATGGGGCTGAGGAAGAGCAGCAAGTATGAGGGTTGTTGCTGAGGCGAGGTAAGAATTCTGGGAAACCGTAAGTCATGGGGAGGGGCCCCCTGCCCCCCAGGACCTGGGCGCTCAGAATCCCTGAGGCCGGGCATGCAGCCAGAGGTGCTCACATTGAGCTGGCACAGAGGAGAAAGCTACTGGTCCAGGCCCCTCAACTCTCTGGCAGGCAATGGCAGGCACAGAGCCCCAGCCTCGGGGGCTGTGGGAATAACAATAAAAAGAATAATTACAGCTCTCTTTAATTGAGCCCCTGTGGTGGCCAGGTACACCACTTTGCTTAATCTTCCCCCCGGGCACTGAGAGGTAGGTAGGAGCAGCCCTGTTTGTTTTATAGAGGAAGCTGAGGCTCAGAAGTGAAACCGCTTGCCCAAGGTCAGAGTGTGAGCAGCAGAGCCCGGATATCCCCCTTCCTCACCACGTGCTCCCTTGTTCAGAGTCCTTACCTGCAGCCTGCAGGGGGAAGAGGATATCCCCCTGCCAGCATGGCTGGATCCCCTCTACGAGCTCAGAGCCTGGTCCCTGCTGTTGCTCTGCTCTCCGGGCCTCATCATCCCCCATTCTATAAAATGGGAGGGGTTGGATTTAACCCCCAGAGAAGCCTCTGGGTCTAAGATTTTGTAGACATGGTTAAGAGCTCAGGCTGCCTGGATTCAAATCTTGTTTATTTCCCTTATGTGCTGTGTCACCCCCTGGGCAAATGACTTAACCTCTCTGTGACTTCCTGTCCTCATCTCTAAAATGAGGACTGTCTTGAGGATTAGATGCACCGCATCTAAAGCAGATAGAACAGGGCCAGGATTTGGTGTCGTTGGGTAGATGCGGGAAGTACAGTCCCCTCCCATTTCCTCTGCCCGATTCTCCTCTCCCTTTCAGTTAGTCATATATTCACTTCTTTTGGAAGTATCTGCTGATGGCTTTCTCTGCCGTAGCCACATTTCATATGAGAGTTTATGTAGCCCTCACAGCTGGGTGAGGCAGAGAATGGCTGATCGTCATTCCTGCTTTTTCAGATGAGCCAGTGAAGATGCAGGGAGGGAAGGCTGTTTGCCTGAGGCTTCGTGGTCAGCATCCGCAGAGCCAGGTGTCAGGCTCCAAGACACCAGGCTCCCCATGCCAGACCAAATGGCCACAAGAGTAACACCTCAGCCATCAAGAGAGCTGGCCAGCTGGCCTCTGGAACTCAGCCAGGTGGCTGGAAGTAGTCCTCGAAGGCGCTGGCATTCCAGGGAGGGTCCGGCAGACTTAGGCTGTCTGGTTCTGCCCTTGCTTGTTTCTGGGAAGTCTGTGGGGCCTGCCCTCCGGGACTCCTAGTCCTGAAGAGACACACCCATCACCTAAAGGTGACAAACGCAGAAATGAGCGGGGCTGGGATAGGTGAGCCCAGAGGCCAGGGCAGCCCAAAGGAGTGCCCGACCCAGCCTTGGAGTCAAGGAGGGCATTCCGGAAGAGGGGACATCTGAACCCTCTTTGAAAGATAGTGGGTATTAGCCTACAGGAGGTATTATTTTGTTCCTGGCCGTCTCCCCGGGACCTGACTTCTCCTTTTCCTAGTGTCAATCTTTTCCTTCCTTCCTTCCTTCCTTCCTTCCTTCCTTCCTTCCTTGAAGAATTATTCATGGAGCTTGGAACTCTCTTCCATTTTCTTCACCTGACTCACTCTTTTCTCACTCTCCAGGTCTCCTGCTCTGGCATCTTCTTGGTCTGCCCCCGTGCTAAACGCTCATCAGTAGTGTGTGTGTGTGTGTGTGTGTGTGTGTGTGTGTGTGTGTTTGTCGCCCACTGGACTGTGAGCCCCAGCAGGGCAGGCCAGAGCAGAGGGGATGCTGTGTCCTCAGGGCAGGGCCCTGGCCCCCATAGAGCTTAGGTTCAAATTGGGGAAATAGATTATAAGCAAACAAAACAAAGGAAAGTTATGGTTTATCTGATGGCGCTGGACAAAAATGAGGTGGGAGTTAGGGCAAGCATTCCCATTTTAGGCCAAGTGCTGGGAGAAGGACTCTCAGACTCAAGTCCAGAGCGGGTAACATAAGTTGCCCAAAGACACCCGGCAAATAAGAGGTGAAGCCACGGATTGGGCTCAGACCACCCGCCCCTTGTGCTGGATTCCCTCTCAGGGGCTACCTGGCATGGAGAGTGAGAATGGGAATGTTTGGTCTTGGCTTGGCCCACAGTTCCTGTGTACCATTTGCCTTGTGACCTCAAGTATGAGTTTCCCTCACTGAGCCTCAGTACACTCATCTGGAAAATGGGGCTAGTTCAGTTATCCTCAGAGGTGTGGTGAGGGTTCAGGGAAGGGACTCATGTACCAAGAGCCCTGCGTAGCACTTGGCACATCATGGTCCCCCAAATCAGGCAAGCCCCTGAGCCATAGCCTCCTCTCTATCGAATGGGCACATGGGAAGGGTCCAAGCTTGGCTCTGCAGACACAGCCTGGGTGTCTGACCTTGCACAAGACCTCCGTGGCTCATCTGTAAAGTGAGCACCAGACAGTGCCTATGCCGTGGAGATGTGACGGTTCCCCGAGTCAAGATGTAAAGTGCAAGGCACAGTCATAGCTCATTTCCAATAAAATGAACCTTTTCCCATTGGCCAGATGACACATCCTGCTGCTCTACACTTACACCTCAGGGTCCACCCCCTGCTGTGGCAGTGGCCTTCGGGATGTGTCTTGTCCTTGCCCTCACCCTTCCATCCTCCCACTCACTCTGCAGCCCCATCAGCCTCTCACTCACTAATCCTAAAATACAAGGCTTATGCTGGCAGCACACTCCCTCCGTCCTTGCCCGGGGCCTTTGCTGGACCCCCTGTTCCTTCTCTTGGGAATGCTTTTCCTCTTGTCCAGTTTGTTACTTCTTTTGGGTCTCTGCTAGTATTTCCCCTTCTCGAGGCCTGAGTAGGTCCCTTTTCCTTTCCTACTTGTTCTACTAGGCCCCTTCTTTGGGCTTGTTTACTTGTTTTGTGGGGCTGGACATCCAGGGGGCTCAGGGCGGACTCAGATTTGCTGATTCACAACATCTCCGCTCTGGCATTCTAATATATACCCTCTCCAGGCCATAGGACTGGAGTAAGACCCTCCTGAAGTCCGGGAAGAAGTATCCAGGTTGGGGCCATAAGGGGTGATGGCATGGCTGGATGATTATGTGGAAGTGACTTTGAGTCCTGGGGATTTTAACCTGAGGAAACAAAGCATGGGACAGTTGGGACAGGGAGAGGAGGTAGGCTGAAAAGACATTGCTGAGCCCAGCCGTGGACTTCAGTTTCCCTATCCATGAATGGGGAGACTGGGCCATTACCCAGCCTAGGGCCTATTCTTACTGGGTGGCAGCCACCGTGCCTCATGCCGCCGCCTTCTCCATCTCCACAGCCAAGGACTACGAGAACGCGATCAAGTTCTACAGCCAGGCCATTGAGCTGAACCCTAGCAATGCCATCTACTATGGCAACCGCAGCCTGGCCTACCTGCGCACTGAGTGCTATGGCTACGCACTGGCTGATGCCACGCGGGCCATCGAGATCGACAAGAAGTACATTAAAGGCTACTACCGCCGGGCCGCCAGCAACATGGCACTGGGCAAGTTCCGGGCCGCCCTGCGTGACTATGAGACGGTGAGCCGGGCCTTGGAGGGTGGGCCTGGGGAGTAGGCCAGCTGGGGAAGGTTGGCCTCAGGGTGCGTGGCTGGCTTGGGAGGGTATGGGTGGCCATTCATGCATTCAACCACCCCTCACCCATCCAACAGATAAATGCCTGTGAGGCCCCTTGGCCCGGAGCCCTCTTCAGGGGTTCACATCCCAGCTCTACCATAACTTGCTTAGTACCTGGCCTCTCTGTGCCACCTGTTCCACATCATGAAATTGGGAGAACACTGAGACCTACCTCTGAGGGTTGTGGTGAGGAATAAATGAGTCTCTGGAGGGACGGTGATTAACTCCATTGTGCAGATGGGGAGGCTGAGGCCCAGGGAGTTAAGTCACCTCTCTGTCAGCATGCAGCTGGCAAGTGGCAGAACTGGAATTCGAACCCCTGGCACCCATGTCTCCTGTGTCAGCCCCCTGAGAGGAGGGGTTTTGCTTGTTCTGTTCATTGGGTCATTGCTTGGCACCAGCAGAGGCTCAATCAGAATGTGTTGCATTATAATTCTGACCCCCCCCATTCACCCCCATATTCCCTCCTTTTGTTTCATTCACCATACTGCGATGAGCAACTTCTGTTGTGTGGGGAGGGGCGCCTGGGGGGGGTGAGAGCCACAGGCTGCTGTTGGAGGGAGCGGGGCTGGCTGCCGGCCTGGGGTGGAGGGTGGATTTCAGGCCAGGTGAAGTCTTGAGCCAAATCGTGGGTCAGGAGACACCTGTGTCAGGGTGGGGGCAGGGGCATGGAATAGAAGGTAATTTAGAGACTGGGGGGCAAAATGGAGGAGGAAGCACGGTGACACCTGGGAGGATGGAGGAAGGAACTGCAGAGCTTCAGGTCCCAGGGCGTTCCCTAGTGTAACTTCCCCCTTGTTCTTATCTAGAGAATGGTGGCAAGAGGAGTAGCCACCTCCTGGGTGGCTGTGGGACTCTGGTAAAGTGCCGTGAGTGGAGGTCATTGGGGCACAGGGTCCATTAATGAGTAACCCAGGAGAGCACTTGGGGTTGGTCGGGAGCAGGGTTTTCCTGCTGGGCTCCCAGTGCAGGGGGAGACCTGGGGAGACGGGGCAGGGCAGAGGACCAGAGGGCCTGAGCACAGGTCTATGGCAGGGCCTTCACCATGCCTGGAATTGTAGGAAAAAGTCTTTCCTGGGGTGAAGACTCCTTCTTCACAGGCAGGGGCCTAACCCCACATACTCCATGAAGCTGAGATGGTCAGTTCCAGCCATCTTGTGGACATAATCACATCTGAACTTCTTCCTTGGTCTTTTGGATGTCATGGAAGGCTGGTGGTAGGGGATCCATAGCCTTTGGGAACCACCCTCAGGTGGGGCCACACTCAGCACTTAAATTGTCACAGCCTTAAAAAAAAATTTTTTTGTCATAGCCTATTTTCCCATGGAGTCTTCGGCCAGGAGCCGTGGGGAGTCCCCACATGAGCCTGAGATCCTCGCCCATGTGGTTCCTCCCCCAGCCTGCGGGGTGATCTGCTTCTCTGCTGTGACACATTTCATCAGGCTCTGTGAACTCCCAGCAGGCAGCAGGGCTGCCCATCCACGCGCTCTACCTTCTGCCCTGGTGCCTTGCAGATATGCTAGAGCTTCAGGCCCCCTCTTGGATCACAGCTTCCATGGAGGCGGAGCCAAGACGTGACCTTGGATGAACACAGGCCTGAGGCTTTGCCTCTCAACAGCCCTGGCCTTAAGTCTAAAGGCCTTTGCTTTCTTGGCCTCTGTGTCCTCATCTACATGCTCACCGTGGGCCTCGTGAGCTCTTAGCACGCAAGGATTCAGTCCATCGTATAGGCAGGAAACTGAGGTCTGGAGGGGGAAACCCCTCCTCCAAGGTCTCCTGGCAGAGCTAAGACTAGGTAGGACCTGGAGTCCCGTCTTGTGACTTAGTGGTTTGAGACCAGCACATCTGTCTTCCTCAACTAGAATAGAAAAAAAAAGTAGTTCGTTTAGATGAATTGTGTATGTATTTGTGAAAAAAAAAAATCTCATTTATGTGGATATGGATGTGATATAAAATGTGTATTTCCTTACGGTGAGTCATAATCAAAAGCCTCAAGGTCACTAATGTAGGAGTTGGCAGTTGGCACTGGCAGCATGGTCAGGACACCCAGCCATTGGTTGGGTAGCTCTGAGTGCTTTGGCTCTCTGCCCTCAGTGTCCTCCTCTGTAAAAGGGGAAGAACACTAGGGCCTTCCTTAGAGCGTTCTTGCAAGGAATAAATGAGATAAGTAAATTGAGAGTGGGGCCTGCCCCTCCTTGGCACTTGCTGCCATTTCTCCAGGAGGGTGTTGGGGGGGATGGAGGGGGAGAGCCTGTGGCCCACAGGAGGGGCTGGGTGCAGATGCCAGTGTGCCCCTCCAGGTGACTGGAGGTTCTGCAACCACAGCCCGGAACACTTGTAATTATTAGGTGCTGATTGGACTTGTTGGGGGCGTGAGGTCATGCATGGCATTTCCCGGTTATTACACAGGTGGCCCTCCAGTGTCATGGAGGGATCGCAAACCTGGGTTCCTGTTTGATCAGTTTGAGCATGTGGCTCTTGCCTGTGAGCATTCCCAACTGAAGGTGGCAGTTGTCAAAAACAGCTCTTGAGAGCATCATAGCTTCACATGCGCAATTGTAAGAAGTGAACAAGTGAGACCTAGCTCCCTGGTTACCCCAGTGACACATCTGCGTTAACTATGCAGACACCATAGTCAGGATCCGGACCGGGATACAACTCACATACTACTTTCTAAAGAAGAGTCCAGTGTTGAGTTCTCTCTCACAGGCCCCTCCAGTCTGGAGCAAATGACCTTCCCTAGGAACAGCAGGGCTTGGCAGGGCCACCTCTCCTTTGCCGGCCCGTAGTGAGTCCTAGCAGCAGCGCCAGCCACCAGGCCTGGAATGAGCACTCGCTGGCTGCCAGTGCCTGTGACAGCCCTCCACTGGCACCCTGCCCTCCTGGAAGCTGAGGGGAGCTCAGGATAGAGGTGGCATGGTCCTGCAACTCCCCAGAGGGTATACGAGGTGCTGTGGGGACAGGTGGCAGCAGGCCAGGAGGGAACGTGTCCTAGCTTGCATGGTGGAAGACTGGACCCTAGGCGGGAAGAAAACGGAATCCTGGCTCCTTAGGCCTCATGTCTCTGGGCCTCAGTTTCCACATCCATTAAGTGGGGAATGTGGTAACACCTAGTAGAACCACTTTGAGGATAAAATGAGCAAGTTCAGTGCATACAATGATGTCAGGCACGTAATAAGTGCTCCAAAAATTACTTGTGTATTGTTACTGCTCCTTCTCCCTTTTCCCTGCCTTGTTAGTATTTATCCCTGTCCTCCACCCACCCTAGGAACTCTCTGAGAACAGGGGACTGGCCAGAGGAAGTGCTTAGTGGTTCATCCATCCCCTGGGAGGCATTCACTCCCTCTTGGGGCACAGCCACAGCCTCACCTTCATGGGGCCACCTTCCAGTGGAGACACCCATCTCCAGCCGTGCTTAGGACTGGGGCAGGTGAGCCCCGGGGTCTCGACCCAGCCAGGGGGGTAAGGGTGCTCCTGGAGGAGGGGCGGCGGTGCTGACAGCTGGAGGAGGAGGAGGAGCTAGGAAGGAGTTGGAGGTACAAGTGAGGTGTTCTGGGCTGGGGGCAGCCTGCACCAGGTGACAGGGAGCTGGCGCGTTGGACTTGTGGGTTTGGTCTGGCTAGGTTGTGCTGGGCAAACAGAGAGCAGAGAGGTGGGCAGGCCTGTGTGGGCCAGGCCAAGTGGCGGTTTGGACTTGATCCCAGGGTGTGGACTCATACCCTCCCCAGTGGGAAGGACTCCAGGTGGTGTCTGGTGCCGCCTACCTCCCGAGCCTCACACCATGCCCACACCTCAGGTGGAGCTGCCTGGCAGGCTGCCCTAGCCGAAGCCTGCCCAGACAGGGAGGAAGCCACCGCGTGCCATGACCCAGCTTCCTGCCATCCACTGCGTCTGTGCACCCATTCCCAGAGTGAATGAGCCACAGTGACCCACGGTTTTTTTGTTTTTTTGGGGTTTTTTTTGTGGCTTTTATTCTTTTTTTTTTTTTTTAAGATTTTATTTTTATTTATTTATTCATAGAGACACAGAGAGAGAGGGGCAGAGAAACAGGCAGAGGGAGAAGCAGGCTCCATGCAGGGAGCCCGATGTGGGACTCGATCCAGGGTCCCCAGGATCACACCCCAGGCTGCAGGTGGCGCTAAACCGCTGCGCCACCGGGGCTGCCCCCACGGGGGTTGGCAAGTACCTCTGCACAGCCTTCTGACTCCCTCTGCCAGCCTTTCCCTGGGGGCGGTGGCATCCCGCACTTGAGGACTGGCACTGGCACCTCTCTCTGGGCCCCTGGCACAGGAGCTGCAGGACCTACTCGTTGGTCGACCCGCAGGGTGGGCGAGTTGGGCAGGGTCTGAGCATAGCAGTTATAGTTACAGATAATGACACTGAGGCCTGGGGGCATGACATCCTTGCCAAGATGACACGGTAAGGAAGTGGCAGAGCGGGATCCCTGGGTGGCGCAGCGGTTTAGCACCTGCCTTTGGCCCAGGGCGCGATCCTGGAGACCCGGGATCGAATCCCACGTCGGGCTCCCGGTGCATGGAGCCTGCTTCTTCTCCCTCTGCCTATGTCTCTGCCTCTCTCTCTCTCTCTCTCTCTCTGATGACTATCATAAATAAATAAAAATTAAATAAAAAAAAAAGGAAGTGACAGAGCCGGGGCATGTGGCCTTGTGTGCTTCCAAACTGGGAGGATCAGAGTTTGTGGGAAGTGGGATAGAAGGTGGTGGAGTGGTGGAGGGTGGGGAGGGATCAGGTGCCTTTATTGCACACTTACTGGACCCCACAGTCACGTGCCTGGGGCTTTTTTTGTGTGTGTGATCCCATTTCCAGCATGGCGGCCCGTGAGAGGAGCCACGAAGGGCAGCCTCCACTTGTGTGGACTTTACTCTTGCTGGCACCACCGTGCACACTTTGTGCATGTTCACTCCTGTGAGCTGCTGCCTCTTGGGCGGATACTGCTACAGCTTCCCTCTTGCAGAGAGGCTGGTCCTGGGTTACTCAGCTGAGGACTGGTGGGGCTGAGATTTGAACCCAGGCAGCCCACAGCTTTTACTGCCCTGCAGAGGAGGACACCAAGGGGACAGCAGTAGGTGCTGGCTGCGACGTGCCAGGCCCTCTGTTTGTTACCTGTTCTTCCCTACGGCCCTGTCAGGTGGAGCTAGTCGTGTCCCGTGTTGTCACACACACACCCCACACCCACACCCCGCCTTTATAGGTGATAAAAACGGTCCCAGTCAGCCAGCAAATCATTGGTTCTGTTGCATCTGGGGCTGTTCGTGATTGTAGACCCAGCCCATCCTTTCCTTCTAATCCTATCCCCCTTGGTGTTGACTCTCATGTCAGTAGAGTGAGCCTCAGCCTGCTGTGGTTCCCACAAGCAGCCAAAAGCTGAGCGCGTACTCCTCAGCCAGGACGCTTATTTTAATGACAGAGCTGATTTTTATAAGAAATCCCCGCTTGCATGGGTTCACAGTGTTTACCAAACCCCAGGACAGCCCTCTTTGTGCGGGCAGCTCTCCTTGCCCTGTTTTGGGGCACACAGCCTGGAAGTGAGAGAGTGGAGGGGTGTGCCAGTGGTGCGTGGAGGCCGGTGGTCTGGCTTCCGTGTCTGGGGAGCCCAGCGCCAGGCAGGCTGAGCACAGCCTCAGTGTCCCCACTACCTGTCTGCTTCTCTGCCCTAGGCCAGCTGTGCCTGGGCCTTGATGCCTCTTTTCTTCTTTCCCTCGCTCCCTCCCTTTCTGCCTGCCTGCCCAGGTGGTGAAGGTAAAGCCCCACGACAAGGATGCCAAAATGAAGTACCAGGAGTGCAACAAAATCGTGAAGCAGAAAGCCTTCGAGCGGGCCATTGCAGGCGATGAGCACAAGCGCTCCGTTGTGGACTCGCTGGACATTGAGAGCATGAGTGAGTCAGGCCTAGGTGCCCTGCCACACCCAGCCCTGAACACACCACATCCTTGCCTGGGCCTTCTCCACTCCCCATGTGCCTATACTCCTGTCCCCAGCCCAATGTCTGTTGCTCCTCTGTCTACGCTCCTGGGAGCTCCACAGTTCCACGCCGCCGAGGTTTGCCAGGGTTTGCGTTCCCTGGTTCAGGCGAGGTAGGCGAGCCCCTCCTGCCCCGTGCCAGGGCCCAGCTTCCTACCAGCATCTGTACGGCCCACCCCACCCTCATGGGCCTCCCAGTGGGATTTGTCTCAGTCCTCCGGGTGCTCATACAATTCAGTCACTCGTTCTACAGATAACTACTAGGTGCCAAACCCTGTTCTAGGCTCTCGGGATACAGCTGCGATTAAAATAGTCTCTGCCCTCATCAAGCTGATGGCCTGGTGGGGAGAGAGATGATTAACAAGTAAACAAATGAATTAACTGTGTTAAGTGCTATAAAACCAAGTAGGCAGCAGGGGGGAGGGGTGCTGGAAGAGGGAGCTCACTATACAGAGAGGTTAGCAGAGCTGGCCTGAGCAGAAGGGAGTGGGCAGGGGAGGGACCTTCTCCCTCCCTCGGCCTCTCGCCCATGCCCAGGAGCCAGCCTCCCCTCCCTGCCCCCACCACCACCTTGAGGGCTGCGGCCACTGACTCTAGCCCCTGCTTTCCATTCGCACACCAGCCATTGAGGATGAGTACAGTGGGCCCAAGCTCGAGGATGGCAAAGTGACAATCACCTTCATGAAGGAGCTCATGCAGTGGTACAAGGACCAGAAGAAACTGCACCGGAAATGCGCCTACCAGGTAAGGCCTGTGTCAGGCACTGCTCACACCTGTCACCCCACAATAGCATCGCAGCGCTGGCAGTGCCCAGCCTCAGCCACGGAGGGCAGGTTGAGAAGAAGGGTGGCCACGGCAGCCGGCACCGCCGAGTGGGGAGTGTGCTGAGCAGTGCAGAGGAAGGCTTTATTTCTGATGCTGCATTTTCGTTTCTGGCATTTCCATCTAGTTATTTTTATTAATAGTTTTCATCTCCCTGCCCCATATGTTCATGCACGTTGTCTTTTCCACTAGATCTTTTACACATTTATCATAGTTATTTTAAAGTCTCTGGTAATTCCACCATCTGGGTCATCTCTGGGTCTGCTTCTGTTGTCTGTTCTTCATGCGTCTCATCCTTTTTTAAATCGTATGCCAGACATTTTGTGTAAAAGAACGGTAGAGACTGAGCTGAGTAAGAATTCTCCGCCGAAGATGGCGGCCCCATCTTGTGTCAGGCCACTGGTGTGAGGGGCTGAATCCCGGCAATCTGCAGTTGGCGCAGCTCTTGGTGGTCACCGCTGACTCGTGGTGTTTTCACACTGGAATCAGGACTCTCCTTCAGCCCTGGTAGCATCCTGGGAATGTCTTTAAGTTGTGAGGTCTCCAGCTTCCAGAACTGTGGGAGCACTCGGATTTTCAGCCCCATAGCCAGATTTTTGGGGGAGTTCTGTGCTCTCCAGTTTGCCCCCACTTTTCCCTGCCCTGCACTCAGTGGTGCCTCCTGGTCAGCCCAGGCTCTCCGGGACCCGGAGTGGGCAGCAGGCAGTCCCACCGGCTGCGCTCACAGCCTGCCCTCCCTTCCAGATCCTGGTACAGGTCAAAGAGGCCCTCTCCAAGCTGAGCACGCTCGTAGAGACCACACTCAAAGAGGTGCGCACTGTTGGGTGGTGTGTGGACTGGCCAGGGGTGGGGGGCTCCCTGGCTGGGGAGGGGCTGTGGAGCTCAGAAACTCACAGACCCACCTGGCTTGGTCTGCCTTTCCTCTCCCCCCACCTCCTGCCTCTCCCCTGAATGTCCCTCTCCCCTCCTGGTCTTTGTCCCACCCTCTCCATTTCTGTGTCCCCTGCTTGTGTCTTTTGCATGCCTCTTCTCGGTCTCCCGTGACCTCTTGCCTCTCCCCTCACCTCTGCCCCCTCCCCACCTCTCTCTCTGGGCCCCTCCCTCTCCGGTGGCCTCTTTTCTTCCAGACAGAGAAGATTACGGTGTGCGGGGACACTCATGGCCAGTTCTATGACCTCCTCAACATATTTGAGCTCAATGGTTTACCCTCGGAGACCAACCCCTATGTATCCTTCCTCAGAAAAGCACACCCTCCCCTTCCTCCACCTGGATTTGAGAAAGGCGCTCCTGCCACAGAGCAAGGCGTGGACCTGCAAAGGGAGAAGCCTGACCAGTTGCTCAGGCACAAGGATGTGGTGGGAGTGGCCGGCCAGCACCAGATAGGCCAGGGCTCGTTCCCTGCATGCTGTGTGACCTGGGCAGGTGGCTCAGTCTCTCTGGGCCCCAGCCTCTCTTCATCTCCAGATGAGGCTGCCACAAGATCATATGTGTAACAACACCAGGCACCGCCACTTCCCAGCTGTGTGACCGTTAGCAATACCTCCTCTCAGTGCCTCAGATTCCTCGTTTGAAAAACGGGGATCGTAGAGTCTGCCTCATTGTTGAGAGGGTTGCAAAGAGCTGAGGCTCTGAGCCTCACAGAGCTGTATAAGTGTTTGCTGAGGTTATGACAATTGCTTGATTAATGGCCACCGTGTGGGGCCACCAGGCCTGCATAGTATGCGGTGGGAGGGTCTGTGTTCCATTTCCCCTATGGTTTTGGGCTTGTATTTGGTTGAGGAGGGGGAGCAAAGTGAGCTGACCACCTCATGTCCCCCTCTACCATCTGTTTCCCTGAGAAACAAGTGAGGTGGGGGATCTCAGGACTGTCCTGCTGAGGCTCGGATAGGCCCAGCTGCCGGGCCAGAGAGAACACCCCAGATCCTCCAGGCTTGCTGACATCCCCACTCCTAGGAAAGAACCGGGAGCCATGGGACCTGGAAAGGCAGGGGAAGAAGGCAGTGCATGCCCCACCTCGTTTTCCTTAGCAGAGCAGATATTTAATGGCGACTTTGTGGACCGCGGCTCCTTTTCCGTAGAAGTGATCCTCACCCTGTTTGGCTTTAAGCTCCTGTACCCAGATCACTTTCACCTACTTCGAGGTAAGCTGGGCAGCAGCAGGGTTTGGGGTCAGTGTGGCCTTGTGTAGGATGAGCTCGCCAGGGAACAAGGAGCCCCGGGGGAGGGGGGGGGTCCTGTCCATTGAGAGATGGAGGGGGTAAGGGTGGGCCGGGCTTGGGGCTCCCAGGGGCCTGAGCACTAGTGGTGGCCAGGTTCATGGCCAGGTTCGGGGGGCTCACACAACAGCACTTGGTACACGGTAAGTGCTCAGTAACCACCTGCTGTGGGCTTCTCTGTAGGAGGTGATGAAGAGGTGGGTCTAGCAGAAGACTTGACTAATCCAGACTCAGCAGACATGGGGGCCTGGGCAGCTTCTCTGTCTCCCCTGAGCCCCAGGAACCCGGGAGGGGAGAATGAGGTTGTGTGTGGGAAGTTGGAAGCACAGCACGGGGCCAGCCCATAATAGGTGTTCTGTAGCAGGCCCCTCCTTGGTCCTTCTGGCTTACAAGGCACAAGGCTTCTCCAAAATGAAGCCCAAGGCTGAACCAGGCCTGCACCTCATGGCCACACACCTGATGTGTGCTTTTCAGACTGTTTCTCCCTCCAGAAAAGGGACCAAGAACAGTGTCTGCACCTTGTCAGGTTTCTGTGAAGGGCCTACAAGCAGAGGTGTGAATGTTGTGGGCTTGGGGCTGCTAGGCAGTCACCCTAAGTCCCAGTCCCCAGGGGCGCCCAGGCAGGGGATGCTGAAGCTTCTCTTCATTCTGCTGCTGGCCAGGCAACCACGAGACGGACAACATGAACCAGATCTATGGCTTCGAGGGAGAGGTGAAGGCCAAATACACAGCCCAGATGTATGAACTCTTCAGCGAAGTGTTCGAGTGGCTCCCATTGGCCCAGTGTATCAACGGCAAAGTACTGGTGAGGGTGGCAGACAGGACCCCTCAGGCTCCTCCCACCCCCGCACCCATGGGGGCCACACGCAGGCAGATATGCTGGTGAAGCAAGTTGGAGGGGTAGGGTGTGGCTGGCGCCTCCACTCACAGCCGTGTCACTCCCACATCCAGATCATGCATGGGGGCTTATTCAGTGAGGACGGCGTCACCCTGGACGATATCAGGAAGATCGAGCGGAACCGGCAGCCCCCAGATTCAGGTGACCAGGGCGGGCTGAGTGGCAGCCCCTTCCTTTCCAGGGCTGCAGCATCTCCAGCAGAAACGGGTGGCCCTGCCCCGGGTGGGCTTCACACCCTCGGCAAGGACAGCAAGGCTGAGCCTCTGTGTCCTCTGATTGCCGCACCTCCTTCATGGGGCTGGGCTGGTGAGGGAGCATTTGTGTTCACGGGGAGCACACATCGGTCACTCATTTGTGAGTTCAGCTGCCGAGCCCAGAGAGTGACAGACAAATCAGGGCTCCTGTTCCAGCAGTGAGGACCGACGGAGCGTTCTCATGCACATGCACACAACTGTGGGAAGTGCTGCCCGGGCCTGAAGAGGTTAGGATGGCCTCTCTAGGGATGCCACATTAGAACTCATGGGGAAGGACACACCTGCCACATAGAAGATGTCTGGGGCAAGCACAGGGGGCCCCACATCAGGGGTGAGTTTGCAGGTGGGAGGAACAGCTGGCAGGCCAGTGGTTTAGGGGTAAGCCAGGATGTACGTTAAAGGGATTGATGAGGCCAGACCCCGCAGAGCCTCACAGGCCTGAGTGGTGAGCTTGGGCTTTGTTCCTAGGGCAGTGGGGGCCACAGCAGGCTTTGAACAGCAGGGGTGTGTGATCTGAGCTATACTGTTAAAAGTTCCTCCCATTGTGGGGCCATAATACATTGAATGGGTCTGGAGGAAGGGGAGGTCACGAGGCTCAGAACCCTATTTCACATGCCCCTGCTCAGGGATGCCCTGCCCAGCCCCCACCCCACCTGTGCTGTGGGGTGGGCCAGTCCCTGACGTCCCCTCTCCTCCCCCCCAGGTCCCATGTGCGACCTGCTCTGGTCAGACCCACAGCCGCAGGTCAGTGTGCGCAGGGCTGCGGCCGGCAGGTGTGGGCTGCGGGCAGAGAAGGGTGGGGCGGTCAGCACCCTGAGCACCCTGTCTCCCCAGAACGGACGCTCGGTCAGCAAGCGGGGTGTGAGCTGCCAGTTTGGCCCTGATGTCACCAAGGCTTTCCTGGAAGAGAACCACCTGGACTACATCATCCGCAGCCACGAAGTCAAGGCCGAGGGCTACGAGGTGGCGCACGGTGGCCGCTGTGTCACAGTCTTCTCCGCACCCAACTACTGGTGGGTCCCACCTCCTCCGCTGATCTGGGCTTCTTTTTCTCTCCCACTGAATTTTTTTTTTTTTTTTTTTTTTAATTTTACAATAATGTTTCTAAGAGAGGTAAGAGTAGGTCAAATGGTATCAGGAACACCTGCGTGGCAGTCACTCAGATTCAGTAGTTACCAACTCCTGGGCTCTTTTAAAGCAAACCCCAGGCATCACCTCTTTTATGCACCGACACCCCCGTATGTTTCTGAAAGAAAGGACTCTCCTTTTCTCTATGCAAGCAGGGTACCACTGTCCTACTGTCAGGTGTCAGGAGAGGTCACCTGAACGCAGAGCTCTGTTTCCTCATGTCTCACATAAATGTCTCTTTGCAGTTTGAGTTCTTCCTAGTAGGACCCGAGTAAGGGCCCCATTCTCAGTGTCCTGGTCTCCCAGTTCCCTGTCCCTCCTTCCCTGCCACTTGCTGGGTTTTGGTGGAAGAAACCAGGCCCCCTGACCTGCAGGGTTGCCTGTGCTCTGGACCAGGCCACCCATACCCTGGGTGCCAGTCACACGTTCCTCTATCTCCTATGTCTCCGGGTGGTCAGAGTTCAGGGTTTGGCAAGAGCCCTGCCTCCATGGGGCTGCTTGTGCTCCCTGTCAGCTCAGGAAGGCCCTCTACTGCTCCCCCATCCCACCTTCCTCCTCCCTCCCCTCATCCTCCTTTCCCCAGGATCCCTGTGTTTCTGGGTTGGCCTCTTTCTCACTTACGTGTCTCTGTCCACCTGTGTCTGTGTTTCTCACCCTCTCCTGGCCCTCAACATCTATGTACCTGTTTCTGTCAGTCTCCGATGGACTCTGACCGTCTGTCTCTCCCTCCTTTCTCGGACTTTCTGCCATCCAGCCTCCTTGGGTCTCTTCTTCCCCCATCCCATCCCTGACTGGCCACTCTGCCCTGTCCCCACAGTGACCAGATGGGGAATAAAGCCTCCTACATCCACCTCCGGGGCTCCGATCTGCGACCCCAGTTCCACCAGTTCACAGCAGTGGTGAGTCACCAGCTGGGTCCCCTGCTCTCCCTGGCCTGGACGTAGGGAGGACCAGGCTGAGAGGCCTAGTCAGGGTCAGGGCCCAGTGCCCAACAGCTCTTGCGGGGAGGGCGGTTCTCTGCATCTAGTGCTCAGACTCCCCCTGAAGCCACCCCATTTCTGTCTCCCTTGTCCTCTGTGCTCTTGCTCCCCAGCCTCATCCCGACGTCAAGCCCATGGCCTACGCCAGCACGCTGCTGCAGTTAGGGATGATGTGAGGCCCGAATGTCCCAGGGCCTGCACCCCATGTGACCCCAGGCCCAGCCCAGGGCAACGTTGGACCCCTTTTACTTTGTAAAGTTTGTATTTATTCCCCTATAGGTTTGCAGAGGGGGTGGGGAGCCGACCAGAGGGTCCGCTCCCCGGAGAAAGAGAAAGGAGGTGGAGAGGCTGGGGTTGGGGCACATCCGGGCATTGCAGAGGGAGGGAGGCCACTGCATGTGGGGTGGGCGGGGCCCAGAGGTTTCCCCGCCTCCCTTGTTTGCATGGCCCCTCCCCCTGAAGCAATAGGGCCCCGCCATAGGAAGACCCCCCCAGAAGGAGGGTCATCAGGGAGGCCTCGCCTGCATCCCCCCCTCCTGGCGGCCCCGAGATGGGGCGAGGCTGGGGCTCACCCCCTTCCCCAGCTATTTTATGTCTGTAATTAAATGTTAAAATAAAGTCATTATTGTAAGTCAACTGGTCTCGGTGGAGCTGCTGGGATTGGGATGAGCACAGCATCCGGAGGGGTCGGGGGGGCCATAAAGCTTGGGGTACCTTGGGACTGGACCAGCCAGGCCGCCCAATGTCTGCCCTTCCCACGGGCTCTGGAGGGAGGACCCCCCATCCCCACCCCAGCAGTGGCCCAGGGTGCACACCGGGAAGCAAGGCGCAGGCTGGGCCGGGGTGGCCAGGCCAGAACAGAAGCTGGAAAGCCTCGTCCTCCCCTCTAACGATCTGGTCAGCAGGTCCTCACTGAGGCTACCGCCTGCCCTCAGCCACTCAGTGTCCGCCAGGGCAGACCCCACTCTGGCTCTTGCAGCACCCAGTGAAGCAGACATTTCCCCCCGCCAAGGAAGACCAGAGGTATTTTCTACTGTTGTTCTTTCATTCTCCATCAGAGATGAGTATTGAATCCCGTCCAGGCTACTATGCCTGGCTCTGGCCCTCTGGAGACATTTTTGTTTTCCAGTTTGAGCACCTCTGGACCCACCTTTTCCTGGGGAGATGTAGACCTGGGTTATTGTCTGTGTAGGAGGGTGGGGTCCTGTGAGCACGTTGACCCCCTGGGTTGCCTCCCCTGGGGCAGAAATGAGATGGCTGTCCTGATTTCATGGTATTTGGAGAGGCTCCACTTTAGCAGTGTGGTATGGGAACCTCCTTCCTGGGGGTTAGCATATCCTGAGGAGGATAGGCACAGATCCTGATGTGCCGAGTCCCATTTACTCCCCACAGGAAGGACGTGTTCTGAGGAGGCCTTCAGACCTGCATGTGGATCAGGCCTGGTGAGAAGCTGCAGTCTCCACAAGCACACTGGGGTTGTGGCTCTCCAGCAGCCGTAGCCAAGAGGCCCCAGACCACCTACCCCTCCTGCTTGGTAATTTGCTAGGAGGACTCATGGGACTCAGAAAAAGCGGTTATGGTTAGTTTATTACAGCAAAAAGATTAAAATCAGCAGAGACAAGGGACACACAGGGATGGGGACGGGGGAGCAGGGAGTCCAGGAGAGACGAGGCTGGAGCTCCCACTTGTCCTCCACACAGGAGAGTCACACACACTGATTTCTCCCAGCACAGAAGCAGCTCACTCAGGCCTTGGCGCTCAGGGTCTTTATTGGGGTTGGTCACTTTGACTTCCTCGACTGCGGGCGGACCCTTCGTCTCCAGACGGGCTGGTGTCATGTAGCCCAGGGTCCCCAGCATAAACCACCTCAAGTGGCCCAAGGCCCTCAGTAAACAAAGACCCTCATCAGGGAGGATGTTCTCAGGGCTTCAAGGTCCCCTCCTGGGAGCTGGGCAAGGGCCAAACCTTTATTTAGGCAAGGTGAGTCCTTTTGCTACACAACAAACAACTGCCTTTAGACCTGTGTATTTGTCTCGGTTCTGTGGGTTGACTGGGCTTCACTGTGCGGTTCTCACTTGAGGTCTTAGGCATTTGCTGTCAGGTGACATCTGGGGCCGGAGTCACCTGGAGACTAGAAGACTAGCCTAGCTAGACATTTATGGCGGCTCATTCTGAGGCCTGGAAGCTGGTGCAGGCTGGGAACTGTCACTGGAGCGTCCACACAGGGCCTCCATGTTGCTTGGGCTTCTTCTAGTGTAATTGGGTCCTGGTGTGGCGGGGTGTGGGGTGGGGGGTGTCGGGAGGGTGGTATGGAGAGGCACCCTACACACTCAGGTGGGAGAGCCCATAAGTCCTCGTGACCTGATCATGGAGATCCCACAGCATCACTGCCACTACATTCTGCTTGTCAAGCAAGTCACTAAGGCCAACCCAGATAGAAATAAATATTTATTTGTGCAAATTTCTGATTCAAAGTACAGTTTTGGGTTGATCTCGAGAAGCCAGATTCTTTTAAGTCAGTAGATGATGAATTTTTTCTATAGAAAGAGGCCTATAGCAAGCATTTAATTTGTCAACTGCTTGGCTTTATATGTTAAGGATGTCTGGATTCTAGAATGTATATTGCTGGCATTCTTCATAAAATCCTGTTGGGTTTTTTTTTTTTTTTTTTAACTTTTTATTTGGTAACAATGTTAAACTGAACAAAAGCCCACCAGAGAAGTACAAAGAACACTTGTATACCTTTTACCTAGATTCACCAAGGAACAAAGCATTTCATTTCAGTTCCGTTTGCTTGACACACTCGGTGTGGGGCGCGCATGCACACACGCACACCAGTGTTTCCTGAGCCATTGGGAGAAAGTTGCAGAGCATAGGTCATAGCCCATTAGCCCTGTGTCCTCCAGTGTGTTTTTCCTGAGTAAGGATAACGTAACCGCTAGTCAGCCTCACAGTCATAGGATGTTTGTATTTACTTCCAGCCACCGTGTATATCAATTCATGTCAGTTGACCCAGGCATGCCCTAATTAAATTTAGTTGTCCTGTCCCCTTTGGTCTGCTTCAATCTGGAATGTTTCCTCACACTCTTTGTCTTTTATGACATTGACATTTGTGGTGAATGTGATCCTTCCTTTTTAAAGAATGCTTATTTGGGGGGTTGGTCTGGTGTTTCTTCATGAGATTCTTGTGGACCTCTAACTGGAACAGCTTGTAAGGAATGTATTGGAAGCCCTCTGCTTGGGAAATAGGCTGCAAATAATAGTTTTTTCCTGGTCTTTCCTTTTTTATTTTTTAATTGTAAAAATTTACACAGAAGATAAAACTTATACTCTGTGTAAGTCTTAACCATATTTCAGTTTATATGCCAGTCTTTTCTCTTTAGACTTTGCTTGTGCCATGCAAAAGTCTATTTTGATGAAATCGAATGTATGGGTTTTTCTTTCATGGTCTCTGCATTGTGAGTCAGGGTTAGAACTCTATACCCAGGTTTCACAGAAATCCCGACAGGTTTTCTTTTCTTTTTCTTTTTTTGTTTTTTAAAGATTTTATTTATTTATTCATGAGAGACACACAGAAAGAGTGAGAGGCAGAGACACAGGCAGAGGGAGAAGCAGGCTCCATGCAGGGAGCCTGACGTGGGACTCGATCCCGGGTCTCCAGGACCAGAACTCGATCCTGGGTCTCCAAGATCAGGCCCTGGGCTAAAGGCGGCGCTAAACTGCTGAGCCACCCGGGCTGCCCCCGACAGGTTTTCTTCCCACGTTTGTGCAATTCCTTGTTTTCCATCTAGATCTCAGGTCTGTTTGGAGTTTGCTTATTCTTGTATGTGGGGTGTTATCTTTCCCTGAGTGGCTACCAGAGGAGTTTTTTAATGAAAAGAGAAACCACTTCAGGAGATGCTGGGAGGGGCAGCATCTCAGTAGTGTTTATGTCTTGACAAAAAAAGGAATTAAGGAAGTCAGGAGATATACCCCCAACAAGAACTAACACTAAACATCCACATGAAGGAGGTTGGGTGGAGGTGCAGGAAGGACAGGGAGAGGGACCTGTGAGGGGAAGGTCGCCATATGTCCGTAAGTTTTACAGGTACCAGTAGGGACGGATCTGTATGAACATAAGATTCAAGGCAGCTAATTGAACAACAGCAAAAACAACCAATGTCTAAATATAAGACTAAATACTAAAGGGAATTTGGCCAAGAGATGCCCGTGAAAACAGGTAATTAAGATGCAAGGTTACAGATGCTGGGATGGGGGCTCCCCCCACCCCCAGCCTTTAGAATTTAGGTCAGGGTCACCAAGCTGGGGCCATGAGAGGTGCACAGGGTGGCCGAGTGGGGAGACACTGAGGTCAGGTGTAGACACTGTGATGCATGGTCATGTCAGAAACCATTGGAAGTTCTTGGGATCTGAGCAGGAACAAATGTGGAGGTCATCAGAGTCTGGGCATGAATGAGGGGCCCCCGAGATACCCTGCTACCTGAGGAGGGCCTGTCGGAGTTGGGGACGGCTACACAGGAGAAGCTGGAGAACCAGAAGGGGGTCTCGGAAGCTTCCCTCCCCAACTGCTGTGATGGACCCAGGCAGCTGCCCCATTGGACAGAGCTGAGGCTCGGAAGTAGCTGGATCTGGGCCTCTCTTCCTTTGAAGCTACCTTTCCCTTCACGCCTCCCTCCACAACCCCACCCAGCCTGTCATTGGCATGTTTAGTCAGGTCCTGGGCCCAAAGTGGCCACCAGGCGAGGAGAGATTACCAGCCCCATTGCACAGGCTGGGGGCACCCACCTGTCGGGGGATGTCAGGTGCTTGGCAGCCAAAGTGACAGATGCCCACTGCTCCCTGACCACCACACGCACCCGTGGGTTCCTCTGCTTGTGACCCTCCTGTGGTTCCCATCTCTGTAAAAGCCAGATTCCTTCAAGACTCCTTGGTATTCTGGAACCTTCCAGGCACACCTGCCTTTGCATGTGTTCTAGCCTTTTCCATGTTGCTCCTTCTCACTTATTAAATACCTCCTGCCGGTCCTTCAGTCCCTGCTCAGAGAAGTCTGCCCAGAGTGCACGCACCATGTCACGTGGCACAGCACTCTTCCTCCACAGCGCACACCAGCTTCCAACACACTGTCCAGTGTTTGCTGCTCATGCTCATTGCTTGTGTCCCCAATAGAGTCCTGGCCTCCGAGGGCAGGGGCTTTCTCTGTCGTGTCCGCAGCTGTGTGTTCAGTGCTGTAAACAGCCCCCGGCATGGTGCGAGTGCTTGCAGTGTGCTTGCGAACCAGTCACTGCCTCCATTCATGCACCAGATTGCTGTCCTCATTCTGTCATGACCCGGCTTTTCCATGGTTTCTGTAAGAGGAGGAAACAGGTGAAGCCATTTGCCCTAGGGCACACAGCAGGGGGGTCAGGATTTGAGCCCCAGGCCTGCCTAAACCTGGAGTTAACATCCACAAGGCCCAAAGGGTGAGGGGAGCCAGCTTGAATTTGAATTTGAAAATGAACCTGGGTGGAAGCAGTGCAAGCCTGGTGGTGCCAGGAGGGGAGGGTGAGTGTCCACCTCAGGATGAATCGGGGCAGCTTTCAGGGTTCTGGGAGCTCGAGCTTCGCAGCCTATATTCTGAATCACAGTCGTGTAGGAACTGGAACCCTCCAACATTGCTGGGGGAATGTAAGGCGGTGCCACCCCTGTGGGTGTCAGTGGTTCCCGACATCCAGCAGCCCTCTCCCAGGTGACTTTTCAGAAGGAGTTAAGACGGGTGTTCAAACACTTGTACATGAATGTTCACAGCGGTGCTGTTCACAGTTGCCAAAAGGCCAACCCAAACGAATGTCCATCAGCAGGTGGGTGGAGGGGTAAGCAAAATGTGGCAGATCTAGACAGTAGTAGGATTCCAGTAATACGAAATGCGCAGGAGGGCACATCTGTGGAGACGGAAAGCAGATTAGTGGTGGCCAGGCTTGTGGGAGGGGAAGGGACAGTGGGGACTTTTTTTTTTTTTTTAAGGATTTTATTTATTCATCAGAGAGGCAGAGACACAGGGAGAGGGAAAAGCAGGTTCTCCATGGGGAGCCCAGTGTGGGACTCGATCTCTGGACCCTGGGATCACGACCTGAGCCAAAGGCAGACACTCAACCACTAAGCCACCCAGGGGGACGGGGTTTCTTCAGGGCGATAGGGATGCTTTGGAAATAGTGGTCTGTAATAGTTGTACAACACTGGGAATGTACTAAATGCACTCAAATTGTGCACTTCAAAATGGCTGAAATGGTAAATTTTGTGTGTATTTTTACTGCAATATAAAACAAACACATGGGGCCACCATTCGCTAAAAACCCGAAACAGGCATGCACTTAGAAAAACAGGGATGTGGGATGTTGCGGAGCGGGGAAGGAAGTCCAGCGGCTCAGCGGTGCTGAGAGGGGATGCCACTCCCCTGTCCTCGCAGAGACCCCGGCTGGGACAGCAACCTGGCCAGAACTGGGGCTCTCTCCCAGCTCGCCCAGTCCTCCCTGAGAGAAGACCTTCAAGGGGCATCTGCACCCATGCTGTCTGCCAGTGGAGACCTTAACGGGCAACTCTGAGAGAGTAACTGCACTGGGAGCGCCTGGCTGGCTCAGTTGTGGAGCATTCGATTCTTGACCTCAAAGTCGTGAGTTCAAGCCCCATGATGGGAGTGGAGCGTACTTTTAAAAAAACAGGTAATTGCTCTATGCCTGGTTCTGTCCTAAGTACTTTACCTGTATTAACATTTCATTCTTGGGGCACCTGGCTGGCTCAGATGGTTAAGTGTTTGCTGTTGGCTTAGTTCATGATCCTGGGGTCCTGGGATTGAGCCCCACAATCAGGCTCCCTGGTAGCCAGGAGCCTGCTTCTCCCTCTCCCTCTGCCTGCCGCTCCCCCTGCTTATGCTCTCTCTCTATGTCAAATGAAATCTTAAAAAAATTTAAGTCAGAGCTGTGAGGTAGACACACTTTTTGGTGGCCATTTTACAGATGAACAAATTGCAGCAGAGGTTACGCTCCATGCCCCAGATCACCCAGCCAGCAAGTGGCAGAGCCAGACTGTGAACACCAGCAGGCTGCTCGAGAGTCTGCGCCCTTAGCCAGGGCCCACTTTGTGTCAGGCAAGTTTGCAGGCACGGGCACACTGGCTCCTCACAACCTGTGGCCCCGTGTTACAGCTGAGGACACAGGCACAGGGGCAGCAAGCCGGCTGCCTGACAATAGCGTGAGGAAGTGAGTCCTGAACCAGGAAATTAGAACCTTGGATGCAAATGCTAAAAGTAGAACATCTGGGGGAGACTTTGTGGCCCTTTCAGCACACAAGAGACATAATTTTCAGGGAAGTGCCTCTGTAAAGGGAGTGACTTTTTCCTAATCCACCTGATTTGTCCTAATCCTCAGGATTTATACAGGATACACATATTCCTAATGTAATTTGGTTCCAACTACCAATCTTAACAGAGCCTGAATCAAAGTATTTGTGGGCTTACGCTTTTCTATTTTTTTTTTTAAAGATTTTATTTATTTCACAGAGGACACAAGCAGGGGGAATGGCATGCAGAGGGAGAGGGAGAAGCAGGCTCCCCCAGGACTCCGGGATCAGAACCTGAGCCGAAGGCAGAGGCTTAACCCACTGAGCCACGGAGGCGCACTTCTGTGTCCCCTTCTATCTGGGCCTTAGTCTTCCCATCAGGAAGGATGACGGGTATTTAAAGGAGTTTTGGGAGGAGGAGGTCTCTTTCCCATGACGCATGTGGGACAGTTTCTGTCTGGAGAGGGAAGCTGGTTTAAAAGCCCTGGCTGCTGGATCCCCAGGTGGCAGGGTGCACGCTCCCCTCCTTTCCTTCCTTACTGGCCCTGCCCTCCCTCCCTCAGCCCTTTCTAGCTCCCTCCTCTTTCCCAGGCTCCAAAGCCCTGATTCTAAAATAGTTATGGGCATGTGAAGGGGAGGGAGGTGGCCACTGGACCGCTGTCAATGCGCAAAGGCAAACAGGATTTACACGAGAAAGGAAAAAGCAGAAACCTACAGAGAGTCTGGGAACGGGATTTATTTTTACATTTTGGGGGACAAAATGATTATCCAGAAACCAGGAATGAGCAGGCTTGCAGGGGGCACTAAAAACGATTACAGGATGTGTGGGATTTTCCAGAAAACCTTGAGAGTTCAGCTGCAGAGTGTGTTGGGGGAGGCTGTGCCTGTGACATCTGCGGTGGCCTCCCTGTGGCGGCGCCCCACAGGCAGCCCGGGCTGGCTCCGGTCCTTCATCAGAGCTTCCTCAAGACCTGGGTTCTGTCTGTCTGTGCCGGCAGCCACAGCGATTATTATGCCCCTCCGTTCCTGCACTGACAGCCACGTGCGTGCGCATCCACAGCCACCACCTCATCTGGATCTGCATCCGCAGCGATCTCCTTGCTGCCTTCCAGGCCCATCTGTGTTCCTCTCCTAGGGCTTCCCTAACAGATCCCCACAACCTCAGTGGCGTAGTCACAGAATTTTTTTTTTTCTTTGCTCCCAATTCTGGAGGCCAGAGGCTCTAAATCAGAATTATCAGCAGGGCCACGCTCTGTCCCGAGGCCCTAGGGGACAACCTTGCTTGCTCCTTCCAGCTCCCTGGGGCTCCTGGCATTTCGGGCTCCCGCCTCTGCCTCTGTTTTGTCCCCTCTTCCCTGTGTCTTCTCTCACCCATGATGACGCTGGTCATTGGGTTTAGCCCCCACTCTCATAATCCGGGATGATCTCATCTCGAAATCCTTTATTACATTTGCAAAGACCTTTATTCCAGATGAGGCCCCAGTCACAGGTTCCAGTGGTTGGGTTAGGATGTGGACATATTTTCGGGGGGATCAACATTCACCCCACTATAATAGCTATGCTTCTGTCTGTAGCAGCATCTACATCCTTCTGTATATCCACATGCACATCCACGGCTGCATCCATACCTCTGAGCATATCCTTACCTATGTGTGTATCCCTGTCTGCACCTGTATCTATACCCCTGTGTCTGTGTAACCAAGATTATAAGTATACAATCAAATAACAATAGGAATTATTTTACGAAGAATCCTAGCTGATTTTTTAAAAGATTTTATTTATTTATTCATAGAGACAGAGAGAGAGAGGCAGAGACACAGGCAGAGGGAGAAACAGGCATCATACAGAGAGCCTGACCTGGGACTCGATCCAGGGTCTCCAGGATCACGCCCTGGGCTGCAAGCGGCGCTAAACCGCTGCGCCACTGGGGCTGCCCCTAGCTGATTTTTACTTTTGTATTTATCCAAATCCTTTCGAAGAGTGTAGATTAGTTTATTTGTTGTGATAAAAAAGAAGAAATCTATCACCATTCTGAGGAATACAGGGAAACCTTCATAAAACCAGCCTTATTACCCTCTCTCGTCCCAAGCCTCCTCCTGCTGCTCTTCTCCTGCCCATCTCGGGTGGCTGCTCTGTCCTCTCTGTCACCCAGGGCATGTCCTGGCCCCTCCCATTCCCCACCTCCTGCTGTGCAGGTGGCAGGCCACCATTTTACCCACGTTCTCCCAAGGTGGGGCTCAGCACCTGTCACGCTGGCCAAGATTTCAAGTCTTCTGTGCAATGAAGCGCTGCTGGTGCCCTTCTCCTGTTCTAGGCAATTCCATGCCCCACAGCATTCTCAGGATAAACCCCTAGCAGAGCCCAGAAGGACCGGCACAGTCCAGCCTCACCCTGACACAAACCTCTAATTATAGCTAAATTCAATAACTTGAGTCTTTTACCTCTATGGCTTATTTAATTTTAGGCTTTATAAAGGTTCTCTGCACAGCACATGTCCATATGCATGTGTTTGGGTATATGAAATATGGGGGTAGTGCAGAGGCGTGAAATCCATACAATTCAAAATGAAAGCAAACAGCACTTAAAATAACAGTAGTTAGAGAAATGATTGAGAGCCAAAAGTCCACGTGTGGGAACAATCCGACTGGTCAAAAATATCTGTAAAAAGTCAAATAAGTGTTTAGAGATTCAAGTGACAAACCAGCAGCCCCGACCTGGTCAGACTTTGCAGAGTCCTGCTGGGTTTCAGGCCCAGGAGCCAGGACTCACAGCTTCTTGGAAACCCTCTGCCCCACATGGGCTCGTCCTCTGCTGTGGATGGAGAGGCTGCTCTCAGGCTGGACACTCGCAGGGCAAGAGTCGAAAGACTCCGCAGTCACTGTCACTCTCCTGTCATGTTGTCACTTGGTGACAACAGTCCACCAACCCCTGAAGAAAGTCAGATCTAGTTTTCCCCTCTGGCTTCAGTCAGCAAAACACTTTCTTGTATCTTCTACACAAAACTTCAAAGGAACACCTGGGGAATCATAAAGCAAGAATATAAAGGAAAAAATAATCTGATTAGAGACCATCCTGAGGCACACCTGGGGGGCTCAGTGGTTGAGTGTCTGCCTTTGGCTCAGGTGGTGATCCCAGAGTCCTGGAATTGAGTCCCACATTGGGATCCCCACAGAGAGCCTGCTTCTCCCTCTGCCTGTGTCTCTGCCTCTCTCTGTGTGTCTCATGAAAATAAATAAAATCTTAAAAAAAAGAGAGAGAAAAAAAAAAAAGAAAAAAGAAAAAAAAAAGAGAAAGAGAGAGAGAGAGAGACCATCCTGGTAATGAGAGATCACGGACTCCCAGGTGAATGGAACCAACCAACAGAAGACTTGAAACGAATCCACCTTTTTTTGATCCGTGATTATCCTTTGGTTGCTAGCTGTCTGGTTGAAGAAGTGAGCAGAGCAGTCCACCGAAGATCTCGTTCTGGCTTTTCATCAGAGCAACCTTACCCTGAATTATCTCTACGGATTCTTTTTTTTTTTTTTAATTTTTATTTATGTATGATAGTCACAGTGAGAGAGAGAGAGAGGCAGAGACATAGGCAGAGGGAGAAGCAGGCTCCATGCACCAGGAGCTCGATGTGGGATTTGATCCCTGGTCTCCAGGATCACGCCCTGGGCCAAAGGCAGGCGCCAAACCGCTGCGCCACCCAGGGATCCCATCTCTACGGATTCTGATTCAAGCAACCTCTCCCCTTAGTTTATTTTTTTTAAGATTTTATTTTATTTATCTATTCATGAGAGACACGCAGGGAGAGGCAGAGACAGGCAGAGGGAACAGCAGGCTCCATGCAAGGAGCCCAATCCAGGACTTGAATCCAGGACCCTGGGATCACGACCTGAGCCCAAGGCAGACTCTCAGCCACTGAAACACCCAGACACCCTCAAAATGACTTTATTAATAGTAAAACTATAGCGAGAGGAAAAAAAAAAACTATGGCAAAGTTCTCCCCTTACTTGCCAGGAGGGATGCTGAGCTTTCCACAGCTATGAAAATCAAACCCAAATTCACGTACTTAAGACATTTGCGTTGAGTTGCTTTAATACTTTGTCTGCAAGGTCCAGCCAGCAGGAGCTCAAAAAACAGCTGCTTCTGCCCACTAGCACCTCCCCAAAATGTCTGAATCGGGGAAAAATATATTGGTTCCCTAAATACAGAAAGAAACCAGCAAAATTGTAGTTAGCTAACCTTCCTTTCAATGTCTGACAGTGAGTCAAGTCAAGTAACTATTAAATAAGCCTGCATGTCTCTACATTTGAAAACAATTTAGATAGGCTAACTTGCCTCAGTTCACAGGAATTTTTGAGAGGGCAGGATGAGTGCAGAGAAAACACAGCCAAATTTAAATTAAAATGCTGCTGGAGGTGGGGGAGCCTGGGTGGCTCAGTCGGTTAGGTTTCTGCCTTTGGGTTCAGGTCATGATCTCGGGGACCTGGGATCCAGCCTTGTGTTGGGCCCCCTGCTCAGCGGGGAGTCTGTTTCTCCCTCTCCCCCTACCCTTCCTCTTTCCTGTCCCTCCCTTTCCCCTGCTTCTCCCTCTCTCTCCTTGCTCAGGCTTTCTCTCTCTCTCTCTCCGATAAATAAAATCTTTTTAAAAAATGAAAAAAAAAAAAGAAAAGAAAAAGAAAAAAACAAAACTAAACAAAAAAAATACTGCTGTGGCAAACACTCTGGCAGTTCCCCAAGAGGTAAATCAGGATTACCACATGGGATGGGCTGAATTACATCCCCTCCAAATTCGTATGATGAAATCCCAATCCCCAGTCCCTCCAAATGTGAGTCCCTCCAAGGACCATAAGAGGCGGTTAAATGAGGTCAGTAGGGTGGGCTCTCATCCAGTGTGACTGGTGTCCTGATAACAAGAGGTTAGGACACAGACACACGCAGAGGGAAGAACATGTGAGGACATGGAGAGAAGCCATCAGCAAGACAAGGAGAGTGGCCTCAGAAGAAATCACCTTTGCCCCCCATCTCAGACCTCGAGCCTCCAGAATTCCAAGAAAATACTTTTCGGTTGTCGAAGCCAATCTGGTCCTCTGTGATGGCAGCGCTAGCCAACTGATACCCCATATGATCCAGCAGTGCCAGTCCTAGGTCTCTACCCTAGAGAAATGAAAACATCTGTCTACACAAAAGCTTGTCCATGGACGTTCGTAATAGTAAAAAAGCAGAAACAACCCAAATGTATACCAGTCAATGAATGGATAGCCCAAATGTGGTAGATCTGGGAGATGGAGTCTTACTTGGCCATAAAAAGAAATGAAGCAGGGCAGCCCGGGTGGCTCAGCGGTAGAGCGGCGCCTTCAGCCCAGGGCCTGATCCTGGAGACCTGGGATCGAGTCCCACGTCGGGCTCCCTTCATGGAGCCTGCTTCTCCCTCTGCCTGTGTCTTTGCCTCTCTCTCTCTCTCTCTCTCTCTGTGTCTCTCATTAATAAATAAATAAAATCATAAAAAAAGGCTTTAATCCTACTTGTTACAAACTGGGGAAACATCAAACTAAAAAAATAATTAAAAAAAAAAAAGAAGCAGTGACTGTGGTACCAACATGGATGAACCTTCAAAATATTACACTAAAAAAAAAAAAAAAAAAGAACCAACAACAACACATAAAACATACACTAAGTCAGGGCACCTGGGTGGCTCAGTCAGTTAAGCATCTGACTTGATTTTGGCTCAGATTACGATCTCAGGGTCATAGGATCCAGTCCTGCATCGGCCTCCAAGCTCAGCACGGAGTCTGCTTGAGATTCTCTCTCTCCTACTGCCCCTCTCCTGGCTCACACTCTCTTTCTCTCTCTCTCTCTAAGATAAATAAATAAAAATCTTTGAAAATGCACTATGCTAAATCAAAGAAGCTAGTCACATATTCTATGATTCTGTTTACATGAGCTGTCCAGAATAAAGAAATCCATAGGGACAGGAAGTAGGTAAATGGCTTGTCAAGAGCTGAGAGCGAAGAGGGAGGAAGAAAGATGGGGATCGACTGCTAACCGGTGTACAGTTTCTTTGGGGGGTCACGAAAACTTTAAAAAATAGATTGTGTTGATGTTGTAGGACTCTGTACTCAAAACCACTGAACTGTACGCTTTAAATGGGTGAATTTTGTGGTATATGAATTATATCTCAATAAAGCTATTACCCCTAAAAAGGAAGGAAGGAGAGAAGGAAGAGAGGAAGGAAAGAAGGAAAAAAGGAAGGAAGGAAGGAAGGAAGGAAGGAAGGAAGGAAGGAAGGAAGGAAGGAAGGAAGGAAAGAAAAAAAGAAAGAAAGAAGAGAAAATCAAAGAGAAAGTTGGCTGTGGTTCTAAGTGTCCTGATAAGAAATCAACTCTGAGATGTGGTGTTAAGCGCAAAATACAAGGAGTAGAAAGGTGTGTGGAATGTGATGCCTTTTGTATGGCAGAAAGAATATGTCACATTGCACATGTATGTGTACATGTGCGTACACCTCTGGAAGGACACGAAAGACACCTGGAGGGTTCCCCTGCTCCCCTACTCAGGTTGAGTCTGTCCCAGCTGACACTCACCCCCTTTCCTTGACCTTGGCTTAATCATTGCAGGTCTTTGGTCAGAAGGAGATTTTCCTGATCCATCTACTTAGGATTTCCTTTCTTCTCAGGATTGTGTCCTGTGCTTCCGTCCGCCTTTAAATTAAATAAGAACATGTATAGCAAATGAAAGTCACCTAGGATGGTGGACTTCAAGCTTTATTTTTTTGTATCCCCTAAAAAAGTGGGGGTTTTAAAAGATTTTATTTATTTATTCATGAGAGACACAGAGAGAGAGAGAGGCAGAGACTCAGGCAGAGGGAGAAGCAGGCTCCATGCAGGGAGCCTGATGTGGGATTCAACCCGATGACTCCAGGATCACGCCCTGGGCTGAACGTAGGCGTTAAACCACTGAGCCACCCAGGGATCCCAAAAAAAGTGTTTTTGAAGACCTACCTTCTGGGGTGCCTAGGTGGCTCAGTTGGTTAGGCATCCAACTCTTGGTTTCGATTCAGATCATGATCTCAGGGATGTGGGATCCAGCCCCATGTCGGGCTCTGCGTTCCGCACGGAGTCACTGGAGATTATCTCTCCATCTCCCTCTGCCCCTCTCTTCCTCTCCCTGTTCACTCTCCCTCTCTCAAATATATAAATAAAATCTTTTAAAAAAAAAAAAACAACATCTTCCCCATTACAGCTAAACATTTTCATCATATAAGTTGAAAAAAATTTTAAATAGGGGGGCAGAAAATGCATACATTTTCTAAATAACTTGACAGGTCATTGATGAGGATGGTTGACTATAGTTGATTGATATGAGTGACTGCACTAACTAGGTCTCTTCCCCCATAACTCATTTTCCCCCATTTGCCAGGTCAGTGCTTTGGGATCCGGCTCATGATTTTTTAATGGTCATGCCACAGTCCATGTTGTTGACAGGTAGTAATTAAACAGATGTTTATGTGACTTATATTGTCAACTGGAACCAGACTTATCTTCATCTCAATGGTATCCAACAATGGTGGGTGCTCTCTTGGATGGATAAGTGGACGGTTGGAGGGATGGATGGACTGATGGAAGAATGAATGAATCAATGAGTAAATGAACGAATGGCAGGGATGGTGCTACTGAAGCCTGCCTGACATATAGTTGTTAACAGTGTGGGGTTTGAGGTGTGAGAGAACAATGACTTCCTGCCCCTTCCACTTCCCAGCTTGTGGGACTTGGCAAGATCCCCCACCTTTTTCCCCACCAAGTATCAGGTTTCTCCTCTGGAAAATGGGTATATTAATAGCATTATCCAGCTTTCTCATTTCTCCGGTCTTACAGGTTGTAAAGCGATAAGCTCATTGTTACTTACTTTCTTTTTTTTTTTAATTTTTATTTATTTATTTATGATAGTCACACAGAGAGAGAGAGAGAAAGAGAGAGAGAGAGAGAGAGAGGCAGAGACATAGGCAGAGGGAGAAGCAGGCTCCATGCACCGGGAGCCCGACGTGGGATTCGATCCCGGGTCTCCAGGATCGCGCCCTGGGCCAAAGGCAGGCGCCAAACCGCTGCGCCACCCAGGGATCCCTGTTACTTACTTTCATACATCTCGAATTTTAATGATTTTTGAGCATCTAATCATGTATGGATGAGCCCTTGAGCTGCCCTCTTTTCTACACTGCCTGTTTGTATTCTCGCCCATTTTTCTCCTGGATTGCCTTCTTTTTCTCCCCAATTTGCGTTAATACTGTGTACATTTCTCATCATGTGTTCCTAACACGTAACAGTTTGCAATGTTCCACTTCCATTCTCTGTGCCTTTACTTTGTGGTGATGTGTTAACAGAGGCTCTTAATCTTTAAATTTTTTGACATACAACATTGTGTAAGTTTAAGGTGTGCAATGGGATGATTTGGTATATGTGTGTACTGCACAACCATTAAGGTTAATTAACAATAGTTAACACACCCATCACTTCACATAGTTACCATTTATTTTATTGTGAGTGTGTGGTGAAAACTTTTAAGAGCTACTCTTTTTTAAAAACTCTAATTTGGGGATCCCTGGGTGGCTCAGCAGTTTAGCGCCTGCCTTTGGCCCAGGGCACGGTCCTGGAGTCCTGGGATCGAGTCCCACGTTGGGCTCCCTGCGTGGAGCCTGCTTCTCTCTCTGCTTCTCTCTCTCTTATGAATAATTAAATAAAAACTCTAATTTTTTTATATAATCAGATTCACCGGATTTTGCGTGAGAGTTTATATTTTTAAGTTTTGTCGAAGATGTACTTCTTGCTTACCCTAAACCCCCAAGTTCATCCTAATCTTCTGAGCTTGGATGGCTTTTTGTGGGTTTTGTTGTTGTTTTGGGTTTGTTTGTTTGTTTGTTTTTTTTCCATAGAGCTCTAGAGTCCACCTTTGTGAGTAGCAGTGTAAATTAGGGATTCAATTTTTGTTTCCTGGGACGCCTGGGTAGCTCAGTGGTTGTGCATCTGCCTTTGGCTCGGGTTGTGATCCTGGGGTCCTGGGATGGAGTCCCCCATCAGGCTCCCTGCTTCTCTCTCTGCCTGTCTCTGCCTCTCTCTGCGTCTCTCATGAATAAATAAAATCTTAAAAAAAAACAATTTTCGTTTCCTATATATATTTACTCAGCTCTTCGTGGACCATCTGTGGTTTTCAAACAAAAACTCGCTCTGACAGTTATCCATTTATATGTAGAAAAGCATCAGCGCCCTGGTTCCCAAGGCATCTTTTAAGTTTTTTATTGGACTACAGCGCCGTCTGTCGGACACTGTGTGAACTACCGGCTCAGGGAGCTCGAAGTCTCCCCGCCCGCCCACCCCCGCCCCCCTTGCTACCGGCCTTTGCAGGTGGAGCTGCGTTTTCGTGGGTTTTAGAGAGTAACAAGCAAACCCCGCGCGGAAGTCAAGACGAAACAGAATGAAAGGGGCGATCTCAATTTGATCCCAAGGTTTGAGAAGTTGGACTGTGCCCAACAAGCACATACATCTCCTTAGTGAATAATTATGCTTATTTAAGAATGAAATTAAAATATTGGTTTTTTATTTCTATATACATACATATGGATGTATGTATATGTGTGTGTGTTTATTTATTTTATTATTTTCCCTCCAAATGGCTACTAAGTTGTTAGGACACAAGGACTTATGTTTGGGCCAAACTAGACAATAAACAAAACAGGTATTTATTTGGGGGCACCGTGGGAAACATGAAGAGCCCAGGCACAGAGCAAGTTTGGGGCTGTGAGCACCAGGGAACAGGGACTGAGAGCTGGGGTTCCGGGGTCCGAAAACCTGTGTCTGCAACCACACTTTGCCACTCTTGGGCTTCATGCAATTTTTTTGCCTGTAAAATAGGAACTATAAAGGTTATGGAAATTAATGACAAAAGTCCACATAAAATTCTTAGACCATTCCCGGCATGTCATTAGCAGGGAATAAATGTCAGCTTTATAAAACTATTTCTTTAATGAACCGAAACGGAGTGGCTCTACACTCCTATTTCTACCCATGGCTTTTTTCTTCACTTAATAACATTACCTGGGCATTTTTTTCCAGGTTGGCCCATAAGGGATCTAGAGTCTTCTTTCTAATAGCTGAATGGTTTATTACTTCCTTTTTCCTCACTCTGCATCCTTTGGGTTTTTTCTTTTTAAGATTTTTTTTTTTTTCTGGGCACCTGGGTGGCTCAGCGGTTGAGTAGCTGCCTTTGGCTCAGGTCGTGACCCAGGGTCCTGGTATCAAGTTCCTGCTTCTCCCTCTGCCTGTGTCTCTGCCTCTCTCTCTGTGTATCTCTCGTGAGTAAATACATAAATATATCTTTAACAGAAAAAAAGATTTTTTTCTCCTTTTAAGGAAGTGCCACTCTGACATGGAGCTTGAACTCACCCCCCTGAGACCAAGATTCAATTGCTTAACTGACTGAGCCACCCAGGCGCCCCTACTTTGGTTTCTTTTTATTTTATTTTTATTTTTAAAGATTTTATTTATTTATCCATGAGAGACACCAGGAGAGGGGCAGAGACATAGGCAGAGGGAGAAGCAGGCTCCCTGTGGGGAGCCTCATGCGGGACTTGATCCTGGGACCCCAGGATCACCACCTGAGCCGAAGGCAGACCCTCAACCACTGAGCCACCCAGGTGCCCGGTTTCTTTTTAAAATTAACTTCAGAGAAGACAAGGTTCCCTGGGCTCCCTTGAACCTTTGATGCAGATCTACAAAGGATTATCTTTCCTCCTCCTAAAATAGGCTCCCACTCTCCCCTCAGATCCTCACCCTTTAGTTCCTTTCTCCTCCTCTCTGGAAAGACATCCATACCTCCTCCCAGCTGTGGCATCCTACAGACTAAATCACAGCCCTGCCACCTCCGTGCCCTGTGACTCTGGACAGGCCCCGGATTCCCCCAAACCTGTTTCCTCCTCTGTATAATGGGGATATAGTAGCACCTGCACCTCTGGACCGCTGAGAGAGCTACAGTCAGCAGCTAAAGCTGTGAAGAACATGCTCTATGGCACACAGGCCCTGTTGGGGGCTGCCGGGTCGGGCCGGGGGGAGGGCGCCTGGCTGGAGGCCCTGTTTCCAAGCGTTGGCCAAGCACCTTGTCACCACTCTCTCTTCTGGGAACCTTGGCAAACAACAGAGCAAGGAGCTGTGAAGTCACACAGGCCTGGAGTGGAAGCCTGCCTGTGCCTGCCTGTGGCTTGGATGTGTGTGACTTAGGGAAATTAAACAATCTTTCTGTGCCTTTCCTCACCCATCTTGGTTAGGTCTCATCTCGCTGCTGATGTGGAGATCGGGTGCGTGGGGGCGCTCAGCAGACGCCGGCCTGGCAGGCAGTAGGGTTGAAATTAGTAATTGTCCACAACAGAATAGTCCCTCCTTTCTCCCTGCCCGAGAGGGACCCGCTGAATTAGATATTTGTTGGGGCAGAGCGCCCTCTGGTGGGCAAGGAAACCACAGCTCAAGGGAAAGGAACAGGGAGCCAAAGTTTTATTTATTTGTTTGTTTGTTTGTTTATATTTATAGAGACAGAGAGAGAGAGAGAGAGGCAGAGGGAGAAGCAGGCTCCATGCAGGGAGCCTGTCACGGGACTCGATCCTGGGTCTCCAGGATCAGGCGCTGGGCTGCAGGCGACGCTAAACCACTGCGCCACCGGGGCTGCCCCTTTTTCTTTTTCTTTTTTCTTTTTCTTTTTCTTTTTCGTTTTTTTTTTTTTTTTTTTTTTTTTTTTTGAGCCAAAGTTTAAACGGAGAATTAATTAATCTATTCATTTCAGGAACTTCTTGAACCTCTTCTACCTGCTGGGTGGTGCTGGGGACCCATCATTGTCCATGACAGGCCTGGACCGCTCTCCCGGGGCTCACACAGCTCGAGGCTGAGACATTAGTGACCGCCCAGAGTGGGCACCTGACGGGGTCCAGGCCCTGTAGGCTGGAATGAGACCTGGGAGGAGTAGAGGCCAGACTTTTTCAGACCTCGGGGCCACGATGAGGAGCCAGGCCCTGTCCTGCGGGCACTGGGGGGCCATGGCAGGTTCTGAGCTGGGGAGGGGCAGGGCCAGATTTGTGCAGCCACGTGGAAGGCGAATGGGAAGAGACGAGAGGAGGGAGCTGGGACCAGAAAGGAGGCACCCAGACAGGAGGGGTGGGGCCTGGGGGGTGAGGGTGATAGCAGGGGGAAGCCCAGGGCTCCACAGAGAGGGAAGGTCCCAGCACAGTCCCAGTCTAAGAGAGGCTGGGGTGGCCTCCAGTCTGATGCCCCAGCCCACTCCCTAGGTGTGGTGCATGTGAATGCTCAAAGGTGTGCAAATCTCTGTGTATACCTGGGTGGTCTGCTGTATGTGTGAGTGCATGAGTGTGCCTCAGTGTGTTAGAATATGTGAGTTGTGACCGAGTGTGTATTTTATGAGTGTGTTAGTTTCTGTGAGCCTCTGTGTATGTGAACGTGTTAGTGTGATTGCGACACAGGCTGACACGAGCCTACCCCACACCTTGAAGCTACCAAACCACCCTGGGTCCGTGTGCTGAGCAGCCATGGAGAGCTTGCGCCCGAGCAGGCCCCCAAAGTTCGGGTGTCACCTTCAGTGTAATCTCGGCATCCTGGTGACTCCCAGATACAGGGTCACTGACCTCTTCTGTGGCCTAACACAAATTAAGTGCAAAAATAAATAGAAACAAACATAAAAATACAACCCACGTGAAGACAGGAAACCACAAAGCCAAAGAGTGGGTAGGATATGATCTCAGACTACAACGATTCCTTCACATGAAATCCATATTTAGATTTATCCAAATCCTACTTCCTAACTTAGCACCTTCAAGCTTTCCCCTCCATTCTCACCGACTGGTTGGTGGAAGCCACCCCGGCGCCCCTCCCAGGCTGACACTGAGAACAGGACAGAGGCAGGTTACACTCCCATTTCCCCGACGACAAAACTGGGGCTCAGAGAGGCTTGGAAGAAGACCTCCAACCCGGGTCTGACCCCACAGCCCCTTTTATGACCATCCCTAGTCCTGCGTAGGGGGTGGTGGAGGAGGGGGGTGTAGACCGAATCCCCGAGGCTGAGGTCCTGGTGTCCCCACGTCAGCCCCCGACATCCATCCCCTGAGGCTGACCCTGTCCCGGCCCTTCGGCCCGTCCAGGCAAGGAGAGGGGCGCCCGGACACTCTTGAGTGTGTGACCAGATCTTAGAGCAGCCGGAAGGAGGAATGGGGGCTCTGGGGATGGAAGGCAACCCCGCCCCGCCCCGCCCCAGTCTGCGGTGCCCGGGATGCCCACCAGGGGGCGCTCCAGGACCGCTGGCTGAGGGCGAGCCCAGCAGGGGGCTCCGCAGCTCGGGGTCGGGGTGGAGGTGGGGGGATAACCTGCCCAGATCCGTTCAGCTCTGAAGTAGGGGTTCAACGCTAATTACAAAAATAACACTAACCATTTCTTCTATAGTTCTATATTCCAAGCACTGTTTGAGGTACTCTAATTGTTTTTTTTTATTTAAAAATTTTTAAAAAGATTTTTAAAAATTTATTTAATAATAAAAGACCCAGAGAGAGAGGTAGAGTCACAGGCAGAGAGAGAAGCAGGCTCCCTGCGGGGAACCTGATGTGGGACTCGATACCGGGACTCTGGGATCACACCCTGGGCTGAAGGCAGATGCTCCACCGCAGAGCCACCCAGGCACCTAATTATTTTTTAAATTTATTTTTATTTTTTTTAGTTAAAATACGCATAACACAAAATTTACCTTCAGAGCCATTTTTGAATTGTACAGTTCGGTGGTATTAAATCCACTCACGCTATTGTGCAGCCATCACCACCATCCACCCCAGAACCCTCCATTTGTAAACCTCTACCTGTTGAACAATAGCTCCCCATTCTCCCTGATGCCCCCCAACCCCTGCCAATCACCATGAGATTTTTCCGTCTTTATGATTTTGACTACTCTAACTACCCCCTATATGTGGAACCATTTGGAAGCACTTGTCTTTTTGTGGCTGGGTTATTGCACTTAGCATCATGCCCCGAAGGTTCATCCACGGTGTAGCATGTTGCAGAATTAACTTCCCAGTTGGGGCCAAATACTATTCCATTGTGTGAATATAACACATTTTGCTTATCCAGCCATCGGTGGATGGTCGCTTGTGTTCCTGCCATGTTTTAGCGATGACACTCAGATTGTTTTTCGGCTCCCTGTTGTTCACATTTTACCCGGGAGGAAAGAGAGGCTCAGAGAAGGTAGATGACTTGCCTAGGGTCACACAGCGCTGGGATCTGAACCCAGGCGGGCTACCTGGACTCAAACTCGATCTGTGTGGCTCCAGAATCCATGAGGCTTCTCCTTTGTGGTCCTTCAATCTCCCAGCAGGGTTCCTGCAGAAGGGGGAATGTGAGGTGTAGGGGAGCTGCTGGAGGTGAGCCAGAGGCAGAGGCTCCAGGTGAGCTCTCATCTTCGGATGAGACTGGCAGCTGGCGGGCAGGGGAGCCCAGCACAGCAGCCTAAGGCCCTGCCCTAAGCCTGAGCACGTCAAACCCTCCCATCTCCCTGAGGGTGCGAAGGAAACAGCATCCCCATTTTCCGGGTGAGTGAGTGGAGACACTCAGAGGTCAGGAACCAGCCAAAGGTCATAAGGAGGATGGGCAGAGAGTGGGCGAGAGCCCAGGCAGCTCCACTCCAAATACCTGCACCCGGGCTGTGTGGGTTCAGGATCTCTTCCTGTCCCACCCCCCCCCCTCAAGAATGGGGACCTATGATGTCCCCATCTATGTCCCTCCCCCCAGCCCAGGCGCGTGCTCTTGTGCTCTTCGCTCCAGGTCTGTGTTCTGTCGACATTCCCTTTGATGACAGCCAAGGGCCCCTAGGCTGCTCCACACAAACGCTGGTTTGGAGTCAAGACCCGGGTTTCCTGGGGGCCACAGCCTTACCAACCGTGCTGAGTCCGAAACCACAGACCCAGAAGGATCCACGGGCTGAATCCGGGGACTAGGCCTTGCAGGCACCATTTACACTCTCCTGGCCTTAAAAATCGTGAATACTTGTGCCTCCATCTCCAGGTTACCAAAGTGCCCCCTCCGCATCCCTGCCGCTGCAGATGCTCACGCTGGGGTCCAGACGGGCCGACTCAGCTGTGTCCCGCCTGGAGCAGGACAAACGGACTCCGGGTCTTCTTGCCAGCCGGTGCGCTGCAGAGGACTGTCTCCAAAAGGGCCACTCCACTCCCTCCCTGCCAGTAGCGCCCATCACGCCCACCAGGAGATGGGCCTGTTTCCCCTCCGCTTGAATCTGGGCTGGACTTAACTCGGTTTCACCAAGAAGTCAAGTTCCAGGCAATCACTCCCTTTCTCACTCTCTAATGTTTTCCTAGGTCACTAAAGGTCAAGACAAAAGTCTTCGTAATGGTTAGAGACGCTCTGTCCAATACCACTGGGCAATCGGGATAACTTTACAAAAACGATTTTATTTGTTCATGAGAGACACAGAGAGAGAGGCAGAGACATAGGCAGAGGGAGCAGCAGGCCTTCTGCGGGGAGCCCTATGCGGGGAATCGATCCTGGGACCCCAAGATATGCCCTGAGCCAAAGGCAGATGCTCAACCACTGAGCCACCCAGGTGTCCCCAAATGAGACAATTAAAATTAAACTTAATTGATTGAATTGATTAAATGTAAGATTGACCATCCATTTCCTCAACCATATCAGTCACATCATAGGTGCTCAAGAGCTGCGTGGGGGCACTGGCTTCCATTCAGGTGCAAGTAAAGGTCATTTCCACCATCGCAGAAAGTTCTCTGGGACAGCACTGCTCGCTTACTCTCTCCATTCCATCAGCCTCACTGCTCACCACTCTCTCAGGCCTTCAGATGCCCAGATCTCTTGATTTTCAGGAAACTCTTGGAGCCTATTCCTGCCTCAGGGCCTTTGCACTTGCTGTTCCCCTGGGGCCTGGAGTGCTTTTCCCCAGGATATTTGTGTAGCTCCACTTTCACTTCATTCCTGTCTTTGTTCAACTGTCAAACATTCCCAGGCAGGCCTTCCCTGACCACCCTACAAAAAATATAGCCCTTCCCACACATCTCACTTTTTCAAGCTCGAATTGGTTGCCACCTGCGACACTAATTTGTTCCCAGATGACCCGCTGACTCTATTTGTCAGGGGGTGTAGTAGAGGGATCAGTGACACGGGTACCTCAGGCCCAAGTGCAGAAAGGGAATGTCAGGTGGCCCCAAGGTTAGGAGGTCCCCGCCCGAGCCCCCACCCAGACCGCAGCCCCGAGGACAGCGAGCCTGGAGGCGGCGGCGGGAGGTGGCACTCAGGAAGAGGGGGCAGGGACCCTGCGGGTCACGGGGACACGGAGCCCCGCCCGGTGCTCGGCGCTAGTGCGGCGGCGGGAAGGACCCTCGCGGGGCGCGGGGGGCGGGGGCGCCGGGGAAACGCGTCTGGAGCAGTGCGCGCTGGGCAGCATCCCGGAGGCTGCCGGGGAGCCGCGGCGGGGCAGGGTGCCAGCACCCCCCGTGGGGGTGGGGGTGGGGGGTGGGGGTGAGGAGGGAGAAGGGCTGGGGGACGCCCTCTCGCAGCAGGTGCGGCTGAGCGAGGACCCGAAGAGGTGAGGCCTAGGGCAGGGGATCCCCGAGGGAGGCGCCTTCAGGCCGCCCGACGGCGGGCACAAGCCCCGAGCAGGCCCGTGAGCCAAGGGCTCATTCGCGGGTGTTCCCGGGCCCCTCCAGTGCCACCCCCGTGCTGTGTGTGTCCTTGTGGGGTCTGTGGGGTGACGAGATTGGGGCTGGCTCGTGTGTGTCCTGTTTTTGATCCTGTGCGTAGAATAGGGTTGGGGAGATAGGATGGGCGAAGGCAGGTTTTCACTCCCGTTTCCCAGGTGACGAAAGTGAGGCTCAGGAGGCGGGGAGGGGAGCTCGAACCCGGATTTGTCCTATTCCGGGGCTCCCTCGCAGAACCGCTTAACGTTTCTGAACCTGTGGCCTCAGTGTCCGCCGCCCCGCTGATCCCCACCAACCTCGCCTCCCCCCCCAGGCCTCCCCCGCACCCCCCCCCCCGTGCCGGCCCCTCGGCCCGCTCGAGTCCCAGGACTCCTGCGAATGGGGTCGGGTCCCAGAGCTTCTAGAGGGAAGATCCAGCGACCCGAGGCCAGCAGACGCCGCCGGATCCGCCCCCGCCCCCGGAGAGGGGAGAGCGCCCGCACCCGCCGCGGCTCCCGCCAGGGGGCGCTCCAGGACCGCTCGGGGAGGGCGCGGGACGCTGCAGACCCTGGCCCAGGGCCTTCCAGGTCAAAGCTCCACCTGGGAGCGTCAGGCTGCCCAGAGTGCACGTTTCTGTAGCGCAGGGCCCTTCGTGTGAGGTCCTGGGATCAGCAGCACCAGCTGCTCTCACCCCGAGCTTGAGCTGGACGAGATGCATCTTCCCGAGCCCACCCCACACCTAGGGAATCACTTGGGGTTGGGACCCAGCAATCTGTGGTTTTGAAAGCCTCCCAAGGATTCTGCTGCACGACCAGCTGGAGAGGGTCTGCTGTGGGGTCTGGTCATCTCCCGGAGCCCTGGGGTAGCAGTGGTCAGTCCCGGGTGCACACTGGAATCACCCTGCAAGCCCCAGGGCTCTGGGAGCCCCAGCCTCACCCTGTACCACTTGCATGACAATCTCTGCGTATGCAGGCTGGCCAAGGGTGTTGGGAACCTCCCTGGTCGGTCCACCTACCAGCCAGGATGGGAACCAGGGTCCTGGGGGCCCCAATTGGGGCTGAGACATCTGGTGAAGTTCTGGCTGCTTCTGACGTGGAACAGGAATAGGACAAGGAGAGATGATGTCTGTTGGGGCTGATTTGAGCTTTAATACATTATGTCTTCTTCAATCATCTCAGCAATCCTGGAAGGAATATTCTGTCATAATCTGCCTTTTTGATGAGAATTGCAGGCACAGAAAGGTAAGCAGCTGAAAGGGAACAGCTTGTAATAAGTGGCAGGCCTGAGAATGATCCAGTCTCTAAATCCCTCCTCACCCCTAGGAGTCCTGTTTTTCTGTCACAGCACCATGAGGCCTGAGTTGGGGTCCCCACCTATCATGGGGTGGCATCTCTCCTCTCTTCATCTGTGTGGTTTTTTTTTTAAGATTTTATTTATTTACCATGACAGACACACAGAGAGAGGCAGAGACATAGGCTGAGGGAGAAGCAGGCTCCCTGAAAAGAGCCCAGTGTGGAATTTGATCCCAGGACCCCTGGATCACAACGTTAGCCAAAGGCAGACGTTCAACCACTGAGCCACCCAGGTGGCCTCTTCATCTGTATTTGTTTTTTCTCCTTGGTGATGGTGGGGGACAGCTGGGCTACTCCAGTTAAAGGGCAGTTTCAATTTCCTGGGGCTTCCTCCCTAAAAATCCTGGCACATTTGAAATCACAATCCTGCAGAAGCCAACTGGCTGCATTTGGGGTCTGGACCCTGCAGGCACCCTTTGAATCTTCCTCAAGTTAAAAACAATATTGAGGGGCGCCTGGGTGGCTCAGTCGGTTGAGCTTCTGCCTTCAGCTCAGGTCATGAACTCAGGGTCCTGGAATTGACCCCATGTCAGGCTCCCTGCTCAGCGGGGATTCTGCTTCTCCCTCTGCACCTCCCCTCACCCACTTGTGTTCTCTCAAACAAACAAACAAATACATAAATAAATATATATATATTTTTAATTTTTATTTATTTATGATAGTCACAGAGAGAGAAAGAGAGAGGCAGAGACACAGGCAGAGGGAGAAGCAGGCTCCATGCACCGGGAGCCCGACGTGGGATTCGATCCCGGGTCTCCAGGATCGCCCCCTGGGCCAAAGGCAGGCGCCAAACCGCTGCGCCACCCAGGGATCCCTAAATAAATATTTTTTAATGAAGATGTGTCAAAATATGTTGAGCATGCCTGAAACAGTGATATAGTTTGGTCAAGTACTTTTAACAGATGAAGGCTCAAATACACGTGGCCCATCAGGTGACACAATCACTGCTGTCACAGATAATGGGCTCGGGAAAAGAGAAAGGATCTCTGGTGCACCCCAGGTTGGCATCAGGATGGCTCACCTGCGGGGCAGAAGTCTCCCTGGGAATGCCCAGGGTTTGGACCCCCCAAACCCTGCATGGAGGGTCCATGCAGCCTGCATACTTTCCATGGGGTCCTTTTTAGTAAAAGCAGCGGGAGGCCAGAAAGGTTGTCATATGATCTCCTTTTTCGGTCAAAATATATATACCCAGGGGCATCTGGCTGGCTCAGTTGGGGGAGCATGCAGCTCCTAATATCCAGATCATGAGTTCTAGCCCTGCACTGGGGGTAGAGTTTACTTAAAAAAAAAAAAAAAAGATTTAAAAAAATATGCTGGGATGTCTGAGTGGCTCAGCGAATGAGCATCTGCCTTTGGCTCAGGGCATGATCCTGGGGTCCTGGGATCAAGTCCCATATCGGGCTTCCTGCATGGAGTCTGCTTCTCCCTCTGCCTGTGTCTCTCCCTCTCTCTCTCTCTCTCTCTCTCTCTCTGTCTCTCATGAATAAACACAGAAAATCTTTTTTAAAAATATGCCCCAAATGACCTCTCTGTATATGTGTCCATACTGACACTGAACAAAGCGAGAGCGTGAAGGCCATGTCAGGGGCTAAAGAGGTAGGCGCAGGAGCGCAGCTAAATCTTGGCTTCCTGACTTGACTCTGTGACCTCTCTGGGCCTCAGAGTCCTCATCTGTAAAATAGGGATAGTAGGATCTGCCTTGCAGAATACACGTAAAGGGCTTCTAATAGCTCCTGGCACAGAGTAACGCTCAAGTACAAGGTGTAGGAAGTTGACCTGGTTATGTAGGGAGAGGGGTTCTGTGGGTCCAGACCACAAAGCCGGTAACAGATCATCACCACGTGATGATGTTTGTCGGGTCATGTCAAGTTTTACATGTGTATAAAGAAATTAAGTGGAAACACTTTAAAAAAAGATTTTATTTATTCATGAGAGACACAGAGAGAGGCAGAGACACAGACTGAGGGAGAAGCAGGCTCCCCTCAGGAGTCTGTGGGACTTGGATCCCAGGACCCTGGGATCACAATCTGAGTGGAAGGCAGGGACTCAACCACTGAGCCACCCAGGGCCCCAAGTGGAAACATTTTTTAAAAAATATTTTATTTATTTATGCATGAGAGACATAGAGAGAGGCAGGGACACAGGCAGAGGGAGAAGCAGGCTCCATGCAGGGAGCCCAACGTGGGACTCGATCCCGGTTCTCCAGGATCACACCCTGGGCTGAACGCAGCGCTAAACCGCTGAGCCACCGGGGCTGCCCTGGAAACATTTTTTATTTATTTTTATTTTATTTTATTATTTTTTTTTAATTTTTATTTATTTATGATAGGCACACAGTGAGAGAGAGAGAGAAGCAGAGACACAGGCAGAGGGAGAAGCAGGCTCCATGCACCGGGAGCCTGACGTGGGATTCGATCCCGGGTCTCCAGGACCGCGCCCTGGGCCAAAGGCAGGCGCCAAACCGCTGCGCCACCCAGGGATCCCCTGGAAACATTTTTTAAATGGAAAATTGTAAGATGAGCCTCTTCTTTCCAAGCTGTCAAAGTCTCTCGGAGCCTGCTTCTGAACCTCCCAAAAAAAGCCTCTCTGGCTTAAAGCAATATAGTGGGTCTACTGGCATCCCCCTCAAAACTTAGGCCTCCCCTTGAACCTCAGAGCAAGGTGTTATTTGGAAATAGGGTGTTTGCTGATGTAATTAGTTAAGCATCTGTAGATGAAACCATCTGGGGTTTTGGGTGGGCCCCAAATCCAATACCAGGGGCATCTTTATAAAGGAAGGAGAGGGATACTGAGGCAGGAGAAACCTAGACAGAAGAGGCCATGTGGAGGCGGAGGCAGAGATGGGCGACGAGCCCAGGAATGCCAGGGGCCACCAGAAGCTGGTGTGCTGGACTCTGGCCACCTGTTACAAACTGTGGCTTCAAACAACGGAATGTGTTCTCTCCCAGTTCCAGAGGCTGGAAGTTGAAATCAGGGTGTTGGATGTTGGAACTTCTTGACCGAGGTTCTGGTGGACATGAATATTGGGGGACTCTATTTTACATACCACGATCTCACACCTAGAAGCTAGGGGTAGGCACTGGAGAGGCAGCAGTGAGCAAGTGGACAGACATCCCTACTTCAGTTGCAGTATTCAGGCCAACGATATAAATCAAATGCTAAAAAGAACAAAGCAGGCTGAGGGGACGGAGCATCCTGGAGCTACCTTAGATAGTCAGTGAGAGCTTCTATGAGGAGGTGACATTTGGGCAGAGACCTGAATGATGTGAGAGAGAGAGAAAGCCACATGGATTCCTGGGGAAAGAGCATTCCAGACAGCGGGAACAGCAAGTGCAAAGGCCCTGAGGCAGCAACGAGCTTGATGTGCTTTAAGAAAAGCAAGCAAGGGCTTTTTAAGAAAAGCCCTTAGGTGGCTTAGTGGTTGAGTGTCCACTGTTGATTCAGGTCATGATCCCGGGGTCCTGAGGTCAAGTCCCACATCGGGCTCCCCAAAGGAGGAGCTTCTCCCTCTGTTTATGTCTCTTCCTCTCTGTTTGTGTCTCTCATGAATAAATAAAATCTTTTAAAAGGTGGATCCATGGTAGATGATAGAACAAAATACGTTATTAATCGGAAATAGCGAAGTGTGGAGCAGTGCACATTATATCCCTTTGCAAGAAAGGCGCATGTCCCTCCTGGGAGCTGGTTCCACAGCGGATTCACAGGCGCCACCCAGACCCACTGCATCGGGGCTTCCTTGTACCAGGGAGCTCAGGTGATTCGGATTCACATTACAATTTATGCATTACCATTTGAGGTACCAAAAAAAGAGGAAATACACATGTGGATAAACAGCAGACGGTTTTCATTGTGTTCCCATAAAGAGAGAGAAACAGCACAGTGGACAAGAGGCTGATCTCTGGACGTCTGACCTGGGTTCAAGTCCTAACCTCTTCCCGCCCCACTCACTGCTGTGTGACCTTAGGCCACTCACTCAGCTATGTGGGCTGCCCAATCCTTGTGCCACTTACGTTTTATGATCGTGCATAAACAGCGATCCCAAAAGTAAAATCCCCCTGTGATAAGAGGCTGACTCTGTTTTTGAGGTTTGATCATTGTTTTTTTTTTAAATTTATTTTTATTTTTATTTTTTTAGGTAGGCTTTGAGCCCAAAGTGGAGCTCGATGCAGGGGCTAGGAGGAGGGCTTGAACTCATGACCCTGAGCTCAAGACCTGAGCTGAGACCAAGAATCTGACCCTTATTGACTGAGCCACCTAGGCGACCCGACCATCGATCATTGACAGCTCTGAGATTGCCCGCCCCATGCCGCACATCTGGGAAGGCTGATAGGAAAGCCCATACACTCCCTCCCTTGGTGCTGGGATGAAGGTCAAGTCTTGCAAACCCGCATCCCCAGCCCCCACCTGCTCTGATTTTGTTCAAACCACCGGGACTAGTTTATGCTGCCTGCCTCAGTTGCCCCAGAAAAGTCCCAGCGTGTAAGCAACAACCCTTTTTTTTCCCCAAAGATTTTATTTTTAAGTAACCTTTACACCCAACATGAGGCTCGAACTCACAACCCCAAGATCAAGAGTCACAAGCACTACCAACTGAGGCAGCCAAGGCGCCCCTCATAACAGACCTTTCGATCATCTCTTGGTGTGTGTGTGTGTGTGGCACCGTAGGTCATGGCATCCCAGCCTGTCTTAGGTGAGCGGTTGATGGACGCACGGCAAAGCCACCTTTTCCAGGACAACCACGAAACCACCTCACTATGACAAACCTGTACTCACCCAGGAAACCAGTCTGGTCTGTAATAGCCAGACGCTCACAAACTTGCAGGATTGTCACAGCGGGGAGAGAGTGAACTAACAGCTAAGGCAGTGGTTCTCAAAGTGTGTTCCCCCGAGCAGCAGCAATGGGCCGGGTCCCCCCACTTCCAAGAGACTACTGACTCAGAACCCTAGAAAAGGACAGTGGTGCTCCACCTTGGCTACACATTTGAATCCCCCGGGGAGTGTTTAAGACATTGGGATGCCCCGCCACACCCTCGGAGTTTGAAGCTGTTGGTCGGAGGTGTGGCAGGTGTGGCGTAGGGATGGTGGATTAGAAACCACTTCTGCTCCAGTCTCTATTTCATAGACAAGAAACAGAGGGCAGATGGGCGGAGGCATTCGCTAAGGTCATGGGGCAAGTTGGCGGCAGACTAGGAGTAGAACCCAGGAGTCTTTTTTTTTTAAGATCTTTTTTTTTTTTTAAGATTTTATTTATTTATTCATGAAAGAGAGAGAGAGAGAGAGGGAGAGAGAGGCAGAGACACAGGCAGAGGGAGAAGCAGGCTCCATGCAGGGAGCCCGACGTGGGACTTGATTCCAGGTCTCCAGGATCACTCCCTGGGCCAAAGGCAGGTGCTAAACCGCTAAGCCACGCAAGGATCCCTTAAGATCTTTTTAAGTAATCTCTGCACCCAATGTGGGGCTCAAACTCACAATGTCGAGGTCAAGAGTCACCTGCTCCTCTACAGAGCCAGCCAGGCACCCCGAACCCAGAATTCTTGATTCCCACTCAAAGTTTCTTTGCACTACATAAGTCACCTCTGGGCCCTGTTAGAATTATCATGGTTATATGCCTTACAAGGACTGTTAATGGCTTATCTAAAGGTTCCCAGAGTACTTGGGTGGCTCAGTCGTCTAAATGTGTGCCTTCTGGGATCCCTGGGTGGCGCAGCGGTTTAGCGCCTGCCTTTGGCCCAGGGCGCGATCCTGGAGACCCGGGATCGAATCCCACGTTGGGCTCCCGGTGCATGGAGCCTGCTTCTCCCTCTGCCTGTGTCTCTGCCTCTCTCTGTGTGTGACTATCATAAATAAATAAAAATTAAAAAAAATAAATGTGTGCCTTCTGCTCAGGTCATGATCCTAGGGTGCTGGGATCCAGTCCTGCTTGGGGGGGGGGGGGCGGTCCCTGCTCAGCAGGGAGTCTGCTTCTCCCTCTGCTCCTACCCCCCCCACCATTGCTCTTGCTCTGTCAAATAAAATTTTAATATCTTAAGAAAAGAAAAGGTTTCCATATTCTTTGGTTTTTTTCTTTTAAAGATTTTATTTATTTATTTACCTGAGGGTGAGAGATAACAAGAGAGAACACGAACAGAGGGAAAAGGGAGAAGCAGGCTCCCCTACCAAGAGAGAGCCCAGGGTGGTGTTCCATCCTAGGATTCCGGGATCATGACCTGATCCCAAGGCAGACACTTAAACGACTGAGCCACCCAGGTGCCCTAAGGCTTCCATGCTTCCATATTTTTTTAATTAAAACCTATATTGTAACTTTAAGAAGCAAAGTATTCAGCAGTAAAATGTTAGTTACGTGTGGCAAAATGATGGGTTAATTTTTCGGTGTTTACTGAGGGTTTTATCTAGCCATCATACTTTTTTTAAAAAAGATTTTATTTATTCATGAGAGACACACACAGAGAGAGGCAGAGACACGGGCAGAGGCAGAAGCAGGCTCCCTGCGGGGAGCCGGATGCGGGACTCGAACCCAGGACCCCACAGTCACGCCCTGAGCCAAAGGCAGACGCTCAACTGCTGAGCCACCCAGGTGTCCCAATCATAATTACTTTTATAGGTAGGTGAAGAAAGTCCATCTAAATGACACTGAGGGAAAGAAATAAAAACAAATGGACTAAGTAGGGTGGGACAGACACAGAGCACTTTAATGGAAATGCTAGCTCTTGCCAGGAAAAAAGAAAATACACGAAAGATGTACAAATGATTCATTTTTCCCTTCAACCTCGAAGCTAGAAACCTCCCCAGCGTGTGAGTGGGTGGCCCCAGAGGGCAGCCTCATTCCTGCGTAAATCTTGTTTCAGCTGGAATTAAATCTGCTGGCTCCTATGCATGCTCTTCATTAGGATGGCTCGCGTCGGGGTGCCTGGGTGGCTCAGTAGGTTAACCTGTGCCCTTAGCATCAGTCACGATCCCCGCAGCCGGGATCCAGCCCACATCGGGCTCCCTGCTCAGGGGGGAGCCTGCCTCTCCTTCTTCCTCTGCACCCACGCCCATGCTCCTTCTCTCTCTCTCTCTCAATCTCATTCTCTGTCTCTTTCTCAAATAAATAAATAAAATCCTTTTCTTTTTTAAAGTGGGGCACCTGGGTGGCTCAGTGGTTGAGTGTCTGCCTTCGGCTCAGGGCGTGATCGCGGGGTCCTGGGTTTGAGGGAACACAGAGAGACCCTCTCTTCATTATGTTTACTAAATTTGGTTTCCCAGTTGTTTTTCTGCCATGTTGCCATCTTCCAGTAGATATCTATAACTTTTATCGAACGGAAATTATACATTTAGAATTTAAAGGCTATAATACACATCTTCTTAAAAAAAAAACAAAAAAAAAAAAAAAAAAAAAACAGGGGATCCCTGGGTGGCTCAGCGGTTTGGCGTCTGCTTTCAGCCCAGGGCATGATCCTGGAGTCCCAGGATCCAGTCCCGCGTCGGGCTCCCTGCATGCAGCCTGCTTCTCCCTCTGCCTGTGTCTCTACCTCTCTCTCTATGTGTGTGTCTCTCATGAATAAATAAATAAGATCTTAAAAAAAAAAAGGCAGAAGGCCTTTGAGCCAAAGGCAGAAGCTCAACCACTGAACCCACCCAGGCATCCCCTGCGTGAATGTTTTTTTAAAAACATTTTTAAAAAATCGTGACATTGGGACGCCTGGGTGGTTCAGTGGTTTAGCACCTGCGTCCAGCCCAGGGCCTGATCCTGGAGTCCTGGGATCAAGTCCCGCATTGGGCTTCTTGCATGGAGCCTGCTTTTCCCTCTGCCTGTGTCTCTGCCTCTCTCTCTCTCTGTGTGTCTCTCATGAATAGATAAATAAAATCTTTAAAAAAAATCGTGGCATATGTAACACGTATATGGAAACGTGCCCCAAACAGAAACATACAGTTTCACAGATTATTATCTAGCAAACTCCATATCCTACAAGTGATCAGGAAATAGTTCAGACTGTGGAAGGAGCCTCTGTGTCCATCGAAAGATGAGTGGATAAAGAAGATGTGGTTTATGTATACAATGGAATATTCCTCAGCCGTTGGAAACGACAAATACCCACCATTTGCTTCAATGTGGATGGAACTGGAGGGTGTTATGCTGAGTGAAGTAAGTCAATCGGAGAAGGACAAACAGTGTATGTTCTCATTCATTTGGGGAATATAAATAATAGTGAAAGGGAATAAAAGGGAAGGGAGAAGAAATGTGTGGGAAATATCAGGGAGGGAGACAGAACGTAAAGACTCCTAACTCTGGGAAACGAACTAGGGGTCGTGGAAGGGGAGGAGGGCGGGGGGTGGGGGTGACTGGGTGACGGGCACTGAGGGGGGCACTTGACGGGATGAGCACTGGGTGTTATTCTGTATGTTGGCAAGTTGAACACCAATATAAAATATATTTATTATTAAAAAAAAAAAAGGAAATAGTCCAGACGTCCCTGGAGTGTCGTGCCCATCCTAAACCCCTCCCTCCCCCAGAGTAAATAATATCCTGTTTAAGGAGATAAAACTTGATTTGCTGCAGATATGTATGTATGCTTACTACCAAACTGCATTTCTCGACACTGCAGAATGGACCGTTTTGAACGTTCCGTTAGTGCGATCTTCCTATATGGATTATTTTGCTGTGCGGCTGTTTTTTAGGAAAAATAAATTAAGCAAAGAAAAAGAACGTGGGGCCCCTCGGGTTCCTGGCCACGTTTCCTCGCTGCAGACTGGAGGCAGCTGCTGGACTTTTTGCCAGCAGGAGATTCATTCAGGGCGTGCAGCTGGAGACTGTAACCTGAGCCTCAGCTTGGACGGGGACACTTCTCCTCTCCCTCTGCACAATCCTAGGGTTTTGTGGTTATTTCCAGAAAGGGGGAGAGAAAGAGCTCAGAAGGGCCCCAGGGGAGGAGGACACAGGCTTGCCAGGTCCGTGGTACTGAAGATGAGGCTGTATTTTATTTAGATTCCTGTCCTGTGCAACGCGAATGTACAAACCAGACACTCTCTCTTTTAAAAACATCATTATTTCAAACAAGCTGAGAAGTCGCATCTGAATCCAAGCAACACAGAAATCTAAGGGCACCACCCGCCGGCAAATGTCAGCTCTTCATATGAAATGGCAAAGAGCTGGAGAAATTTATAGATCCCTCCGTAGGGGACCGGCTAATGACAGCCACAGGGCAGTGGCTGTCACACAGCATCGGCCGCGATGTCTGGTAAGAAATACATTGTACTTATTTTGACCGAGGACACACATGCACACACATACACACAGTAAAACTTCCTAAAACATGTTACCATGCGAGATGAATTCAGATCATTTTGTCTTCTGTTTTTCCATAGGGAAAACCCAAAATATACCAACCATGTGGTCTGTCCGGTGCACCTTTCCAGGTGCTCTGATTCTCGGGGGACTCTGAGTCTTTGAGCTCTTTACCCTTCTGTAGATTGGAAATGACAGAGCGAGGCAAATAGTCCTTGTCCACAGCCATGCAAGGAACTTTTGTCTGCTGGAGATTCAGTGAATTTCCCTCTTCCCCTGGGGGAAAAGCCAGTTTTCGATATATTCAGGAAATTCCTTTACCTTTCCTGAAAGAAAACCTGCATGTCTGTCACCCCTCGGGATTTGTCCTTTGAACCGGTTGTATCATCTTACTGAGGTATTATAATTAAAATGTTTGACATGCGCCCATTTGGGAGTTGTGTGACAGTCATGATTTCACGTGGCAACAAAGTTCTCCACGCAGCATGGATTTGCGGGAGATTTTTATTTCCCTCTTTCTTTTCAGCATTTTTCCAACTCTTCATATTAGGTATATGTCGCCTCTCCTTTTTTTTTTGGTATTCTAAAATCAGATAAAAATGCTCATTCGTACCTGCTTCCCTCTGCCCCCTTCCCCCAATCAGGAAGAGATAAAATGAAATGCTTAAGAAGCACAATTGTGTCATTTCTTTCCCCATCTTGGCTAATAAATAGGGATGAGAACTGACATGTTCTGGCACATGCCAGGCCCCATGATTCATCTGCATTGTCTCCAGAAACCCCCAATGCCCCACTTTCTGGACAGAGAAACTGAGGCTCAGATAGATGGGGTGATGTGTTCAAAGTTTCACACCTCTGAGGTTACAGAGCCCAGATTTGAACCTGAGCCTGACCCAAGTTGTCTTTCTTTTTTTAAAAAGATTTTATTTATTTACTTATTTGAGAGAGAGAGAGCACATGCACAAGCAGTGGGAGGGACAGAAGGGGGAGCAGGGGGAGGGACAGATTTCCCACTGAGCAGGGAGCCCAATGCAGAACTCGATCCCAGGACCCTGGGATCATGACCTGAGCCAAAGGCAAACACTTAACCAGCTGAGCCACCCGGGCACCCCTGACTCAAGTTGCCAACCATCACCTCAATCCTCCTCTCGGCTTGCATTACTGTCTTTGAGGAATTTATGGCAAATGTATCCAATAAAAGTATCCCCGAAGCCCTTTCTCTGTGTCCAGCCAGTCCTGGGGACACAGAGGTGACCAATGACAGCCTTGGCCCTGCCTTCCCTGGACTCACAACCTGGGGGTGGGGGGTGGGGAGAGATAGGCCCATCTTCAGACAGTGATGGCCCAGAGTGGTCAGAGGTGAGACAAAGGAGCCTAAAGAGGGCACTGAACCCAGCTTAGGGGATCAAGGAGGGCTTCCTGGAGGAGGAGGTGAATAAGCTGAGATCTGAAGGACAAGGGGGTGTGTTCCATCTCAAGAGTGACCAATGCTTTGCAGAGACAGGCCCAGGGGGCTTAGAGAGTCCACAAAAACTTACAGTAAATGTAAAAGTCCGACTCAAACAATAGAAGTGCACTCCAGGTCTTCTCCAGATTACTCTAAGGTAATCACATATTTCAGGCCTGGCCCTGAGACTTGGTCTCAGACTGGTGGGTGGTGGAACAGAGGAGCATCTCTGATGAGAGCAGCTGTCTGTAACCAGGCCCAGCCCTGCTCAGGGGGATCTCCATCCTTCCTACCTACTCTGCTCAGTTCCTGAGCCAATGTCACCAGGCTGGCTTGATACACTCTGTACTTGGGGTCCAAGTCCCCAGTTAGGGGCACAGGGAGCCAGATAGATGCAGATCCAAATCCTGGCTCCCTATACAAACTGGATTGTAGCCTCTGAGCCTCAGTATCCTCATCTGTAGAATGGGTTCGTAATCCCTATTCAATGTGCCTACTGTAAGGGTTAAACACAGACCAGATCACGCCTCTGCTCAGATCACCACAGTGGCTCCCGTGTTCTTCTGAGGAAAAGCCAAGTCCTCCCAAAGCCCAACAAAACCTGTTCTCTTCCCTCTCTAGCCACGTCTCTCACTGACTCCCCTTCCCTCACTCTGCACCAGCCACACTGGCTTCCTCGCCGCTTTTCAAATCACTCATGAGATCCAACCTCAGGGCCTTTGCACAGGCTGTTTTCCCCAATTGGGAAGCCTTTACTGCACATCTCTCTAAAGCTCATTCTCTCCCTTCATTCAGGTATTTACTTATTTTAAAGATTTTATTTATTTATTCATGAGAGACACACAGAGAGAGGCAGAGATATAGGCAGAGGGAAAAGCGGCTTCCTGCGGGGAGCCTGACATGGGATTCGATCCCAGGACCCTGGGATCATGACTTGAGCCCAAGGCAGACGCTCACCTGCTGAGCCACCCAGGTGTCCCTCAGGTCTCCATTTAAAAGTTACTTCCTGGGATCTCTGGGTGGCTCAGCGGTTTAGCGCCTGCCTTCTGCTCAGGGCATGATCCTGGAGACCTAGGATTGAGTCCCACGTTGGGCTGCCTGCATGGAGCCTGCTTCTCCCTCAGTCTGTGTATCTGCCTCTGTGTGTGTGTGTGTCTCATGAATAAATAAATAAAATCTTTTAAAAAAAAAGTCACCTCCTTAGAGAAGCCTTCTGTGACTGCTTTCTCAAAAATATACTTTCTCGTCACTCTCCACTGCCTTATTTTACTTCATGGGACCTCATCCCCATCCTGATGTTCCATTTATTTGTTTATCGTTTATCTCCTCCACTAAAGGGCACACATTTTGTTTATTTTGCTCACTGCTGTACCCAAAGTGCTAGAACCATGCTTTAAACATAATAGCGTCATTTTATATTACACTATATGAATAGATTAATATATAATTAACATATTAATGTGATAATATGCTAATGATGATGACAGTGGTGATAAATATTACAAGAGCCCTTAGGAGCACTCAAGAGCTCAACCCCACCCCGAAGTTCACCCCTCTAACTCTGGGTCCCCGCACACCCAGCAGCCAGGCCAACATGGGTTTTCCTAGCAGATGGCTCTCATTGGCTCTTACCATCGGATGATTTTTTTCCAGGTGGGCCGTTAGGGAGGGGGAATTCAAGAAATCCACTGGGAAAGTTTGCCAGGCTAAAAAATAAATGTTTGCGGTAAGGCCAGATGCAAGCGATGGAGTTTTGTGAAAACGTGTGTTTTGAGGGAACCAGGAGGAAATGTACAGGAGGCTACATTAGCGGAGGATACTCCACACTGATGTGCCCAGGGGACCTGGACCTTGGGAGAGATCGGATTGGACATTTTCCCGAAAATGGCCACACACAAGACCTATGGCCTCATGGACTGGCACTGGGAAAACCTCCTCCCAAGGCGGAGGGAGGGTGGGAGTTTCCTCCCATGGAGTTTCCTATTTAGCTGTCTACACCGATGAATAAGCATGCCTCTGTTCTAGGTTTTTCCCCAGCGCTGCAGACAGAAGCAACCTTCTCTCTCTCTTTTTTTTTTTAAGATTTTATTTATTTATTTATTCATGAGAGACACAGAGAGAGAGAGGCAGAGACACAGGCAGAGGGAGAAGCAGGCTCCATGCAGGGAGCCTGATGTGGGATTCAATCCGAGGACTCCAGGATCATGCCCTGGGCTGAACGCAGGCGCTAAACCACTGAGCCACCCTGGGATCCCTCTCTTCTTCTTTTTTAAAGAACATCTTTCTCTCTGGGTTTAGGTAGAATTACAGCAGTTGTCCAAGTGGCCTGCTCCATTTTCACCCCAGGACACATACTTTTATTTTATTTTATTTTATTTTATTTTATTTTATTTTATTTTATTTTATTTTATATATTTTTAAGACTCCATTCATTCATGAGAGACACAGAGAGAGAGAGAAAGAGAGAGAGAGAGAGAGAGAGGCAGAGGGAGAAGCAGGCTCCACTCAGGGAGCCTGATACAGGACTCGATCCTGGGACTCTAGGATCACACCCTGGGCTGAAGGCAGGTGCTAAACCACTGAGCCACCTAGGGATCCCCATTTATTTTTATTTTTTAAAAAGATTTTATTTATTTATTCATGAAAGACACACAGAGAGAGGCAGAGACACAGGCAGAGGAAGAAGCAGGCTGCCTGAGGGGAATCTGATATGGGATTAGATCCCAGGACCCTGGAACCATGACCTGAGCCAAAGGCAGATGCTCAGCCACTAAGCCACCCAGGCATCCCCACATATATTTATTCACAGAATTATTGAATATCTTTCTGTAGGGGTGCCTGGGTGGCTCAGTTAGTTAAGCATCTGCCTTCAGCTCAGGTCATGATCCTGGGGTCCTGGGATTAAACCCTGTCCTGGAATCAAGCCCCAAGTTTTACTCCCTGCTTGGCAGGGAGTCTGCTTCTCTCTCTTCCTCTGTGCTTTCTTTCTTTCTCAAATAAATCAATTAAATCTTAAAAAACAAAAACAAAAACATGTCTCTCTGTGGCAAACACTGCCTAGCTTCTGATGATGTAATAGTGAACAAGACAGAGAAAAGGTGCCTGTCCTTGGGGGCTTAGAGTATCACAGGGAATACAATTTTAGGTAGTGTAAGCAGCACCTTTAATCCACTTTGGGGATTGTTTGTTACACAGTGACTGATAACTGATACACCAATAAACAAATGTAATATGATACTGACTTCTGTGAGTGTGTGTGAAGGGGAAACTACTTTTGCTAGGTGGAGTCTGGTAAGATTTCTTAGAGGCAGTGACATTTGGCCCAATTTGGGATGACAAGAAGGGAACTACATGAAAGCACAGGAAACTGCAAGTGCAAATGTCCTAAGGTAAGAATCACAGAAGATCACGGCTGAGAAAGACCTAAATGAACAAAGAATGCTTCTACTCTTAAGCAGGAGAGGGGGCGTAGGGGTGGGAAAACTGGCACCCAGGTGCTCATTCTGGTATTATTTCTCATTAACTAAATATTTAATAATGACAGTATTCTAAAATTATGGGAATAATTATTTGAGAATAATTATTTAGATAGAGAATGCAGTACATATTCATTTGTTTAAATATTTTATTTTTAAATATTTTATTTATTTGACAGAGAGAGAGAGCATAAGCAGGGGGCAGGCAGAGGGAGAGGGAGAAGCAGACTTCCTGCTAAGCAGGGAGCCCGGATGTAGGGCTCAATCCCAGGACCCTGGGATCCTGACCTGAGCAGAAGGCAGATGCTTAACTAACTGAGCCACCCAGGTGACCTGGTTAAATAGTTTAATAAAATAAAGAGGGATGGGACACTCTGTTAGTTAACAATATGAATTTTACCTTTAAAAGTTATAGAACGCGGGATCCCTGGGTGGCGCAGCGGTTTAGCGCCTGCCTTTGGCCCAGGGCGCGATCCTGGAGACCCGGGATCGAATCCCACGTCGGGCTCCCGGTGCATGGAGCCTGCTTCTCCCTCTGCCTGTGTCTCTGCCTCTCTCTCTCTCTGTGACTATGATAAATAAATAAAAATAAAAAAAAAGTTATAGAACGGGATGCATGTTATGAGAAAGATTAGGATGAAAACAATAAAATCCTGGGGCCCCTAGGTGGCTCAGTTGGTTAACCATCTGCCTTCGGCTCATGTCACAATTTCAAGAGTCCTGGGATCAAGCCCCTCATTGGGCTCCCCCTCCCTTTTCCCTCTCCCTCAGCCCCTCCCCACCCCTGCTTGTTCTCTCTGTTTCTCTCTCAAATAAATAAAATCTTTAAACAACGACAACAACCACAATAAAGTCTTGTAGGGATGCATTTTACTCTTTCTGTAAACCATGTTAGCAAAAAGAGAAAAATAAAATCCCAAAGACAGAGGCATTTTCCTTCCTTCCTTTTAAACACTTTTTATTATGGAAATTTTAAGACATATGCAACAGCAGAGAGAATAGTACAGGCAGCCTCCAGTTATAACGATGATCAACTCATGGCCAATCTTGATTCATCTCCCCTTACCCTTTTTTTTTTTTCCTGGAGCATTTTAACAACTTTTTTAAAGGTTTTATTTATTTGAGGGGAGGGAGTCCTCAAGAGAACTCTGTGCTGAGCCTGACACAAGCCTCGATCCCACAACCCCAAGATCATGACCTGAGCTGAAACCAAGAGTTGGACGCTTAACCGACTGAGCCACCCAAGTGCCCTCAACAATAATTTTTTTAAGAGATAAACTATGGCTATTTATTTTTAAATCCAAAAAGGTACTTAATTTTTTCTATTTTCTTTTTTCTAAAAGATTTTATTTATTTATTCACGAGAGACACAAAGAGAGGCAGAGACACAGGAAGAGGGAGAAGCAGGGTGTCCACAGGGAGCCCAATATGGGACAGATCCTCGCTCAACTGGGATCACACCCTGAGCCAAAGGCAGATGCTCAACCGCTGAGCTACCCAGCTGTCCCTCTATTTTCTTTTTTTAAATGGTATTAGAGTTGACATTAGTCTATGCATTTCTTTTAAAGATTTTATTTTTATGTAATCTCTACATCCAACACAGGGCTTGAATTTACAATCCTGAGATCAAGAGTCACGTGCTCTGATCTGAGCCAGCCAGGTACCCCTAGTTTACATATTTTTATTTTTTTCAAAGATTTTATTTATTTGTTCATAAGACACAGAGAAAGAGGCAGAGACATAGGCAGAGGGAGAAGCAGGCTCCCTGCAGGGAGCCCAATGCGGGACTCCATCCCAGGACCCCGTGATCACTACCTGAGCCGAAGGCAAACTTTTAATCACTGAGCCACCCAGGTGCCCCTAATCCATGTATTTTTAAATGAGTATATGAGACGGAGAAATGGATGTGCAGACTCACACCAGATTTGAGGTTGGTAACCTGGGGGGTAGAGGTGGGGGGAAGAGGTGTAACTGGGGGGTGATGAGAGGGAAGAGGGAACCTGAGACCCTGGAGCAAGAAGGAGCTCTCCCAGTACAAACCAGACGCATCACAGAAGCACCGTGGTGGATTATTACAGCTTACTTGAGAGGGGAAATTTGGGTGGGAGCCCAGAGCCCCCTGGACCTTCTCTGTGTTTAGTATTTATGGAAACTCTCTGGGCTCTCGCTTAAAATGCACAGACACAAGATAAAAACCCAAAGGAGAAACAGAGAGAGGAGGGAGAGGTGACTGGACCCGAAGTGCAGAGATGGGTGGAAGGGTTGAGGCTGCAGGGATGTGTTGCCATGGAAACCACCACACTGACTTCCATCAAGGGTGCTTCAAAACTATTTTTAGATCTGCTGGTAATCAGGGCGACTCCTTGATAGGAGAGGGAGCAGTTAGGTGACTCCACTGAACACACACGCGCGTGCACACACACACACACACGCTCACCCATACACGTATGTGTGTGTGTGTGTGTGTGTGTGTATATATATATATACAGGTCATTGTATACAGGTCATTGTACATTTACAAATATATATTTACAAATTCCTTTTGATATTTAAAAACAAATTAACATTTTTAAAATCTCTCTTAAATATTTACTTAATTATCTTTTACATATTTTGGAACACTTAGCAATCTGCTTCTCTGATTGATGCCTGATTGATACACTCATTGGCATCCATGCAATGAGGGGGTTAACTCAGCAGGCCTGGGTTGTCCAAATCTGCACATCCCAAAGAAATGAGTGGTTTGGGGCAGCCTGGATGGCTCAGGGGTTTAGCGCCACATTCAGCCCAGGGCGTGATCCTAGAGTCCAGGGATTAAGTCCCAAGGCGTCGGGCTCCCTGCATGGAGCCTGCTTCTCCCTCTGCCCGTGTCTCTGTCTCTGTCTCTGTCTCTCTCTCCTCTCTGTGTGTCTCTCATGAATAAATAAATAAAATCTTCAAAAAAAAAAAAAAAAAGGAAATGAGTGGCTCAGGGCATGCCTGGGTGGCTCAGGCAGTTAAGTGCCTGCCTTCAGTTTAGGTCATAATCTCTGGGTCCTGGGATTGAGCTCTGCATTGGGCTCTCTGCTGGGCAGGGAGTCTGCTTCTCTCTCTTCTCTTCACTCGTGCTCTCTCTCACTCTCTCTGTCTCTCTCTCAAATAAATAAAATCTTAAAAAAGAAACGAAATGAGTAGCTCTTGACTGGCTCCTAGTTAACCCCTAAGCCCTTGGGTATCCTATATTAACACCACCACTCATGGTGGGGGCCTTGGGCCATGCACTATCACTTTTTTTTAATATAAAGATCTTATTTATTTATTTGAGAGAGGGAGAGCATGAGGGAGAGGCAGACTCCCTACTGAGCAGAGAGCCCAACCTGGAGCTCAATCCCAGGACCCATGGATTATGATGCGAGCTGAAGGCAGACATTTAACCAAGGCGCCCTCAGGTGCCCCCATGCACCATCACTTTGACCTCTGGAGGAGCTGGAGGCTGAGTAATTAAGCTCAACTACACAGATGTTCCACACCTATGTGATAGACTCAGAAATTAAAATTGTGGACACTGAGGCTTAGATGAGCTGCCCCGTTGGCAATACCGTATGCATTGTCACTCATTGTTGCTGGAAAAAATAAACACTAAGGATCCCTGGGTGGCTCAGTGGTTTAGTGCCTGCCTTCGGCCCAGGGCGTGATCCTGGAGTCCCAGGATTGAGTCCCAAGTCAGGCTCCCTGCATGGAAACTCCCTGCATGTCTCCCTCTGCCTGTATCTCTGCCTCTCTGCCTCTCTCTCTCTCATGAATAAATAAATAAAATCTTAAAAACAAAAAAGAAAAAGTAAACACTGTTCATATGACTCCACCAGGAGAGACAAGTTGAAGCTCATGCCTGGTCTCTCCTGGACTCTATCCTATCTATTCTTTTTCATTTGCTGATTTTAACTGGTATCTGTTGGCTGTAATAAACTATAACTGCAAGTACAATAGCTCTTCTGAGTTCCATAAGTCCTACGAAACCATTGAACCTGAGTGTGGTCTTGGAGACCCTCAACCAGCATCTTAAACTCAACGTGGCCCAGACAAAACTTGTGTTCACCTTCTCCCCTCCACCCCAAATGCATTCTCCATCAAACCTTCCCCATATAAAAAGAAACGGCATCACTCTCCTTCTAGTTGCTCATGCCAAAAATTTAGGAGTCTCTCTTGCTTGGTTTCCCTTGCATTTCACATCCAACCCATCAGCAAAACAGTAAAGCCTATTATTGCAGTATAAAATATTTACCAAAAAGTGCACGTCACAGGCATAGAGCGTGCTGAATTTGTCAGCCTGAACACACCCATAACCAACACCCACAAAGAGAAAGAGAACATCACCAGCTCTCCCTCCCCCTGAGAGTCCTACATTTCAAGTCATTAAGACATTCCACAGGAAACCACTGTCCCGACTTCCTTTTTTTTTTTTTTTTCACTGTCCCGACTTCTAATAACAGAGTGATTCTGTTTTCTGTACTCCATATAATAAATAGAATCAATGTACATGCTTTTGTCTGGTTTCTTTTGTGTCTGGTTTCCTTGGCTTAACATCATGGTTGCAAGATTCGTCTATACTGTTGTGTGTGGTTGTAGATCACTCTTTCTAATAGAGTAGTATTTAATTGTGTGAACATGCCACAATTATCCATTCTACTGTTGATTGGCGTTTGGGTAGCTTCTAGATTACAGCTATTATGAATAGTGCTGCAAAGAATATAGTCACCCATGGCTTTTAGTGAACATGTTTCTGTTTGGCATATGAACCTGGGATTGGAGTTCCTAAATTGTAGAGTTTATACACGTTTTTGCTTTAGTAGGTACAGTTAAAGAGTTGCATTGCATTGCCCAAATTTGCATTGCCCCCAGCCAGGTACCATGTCTGAGAGTTCTAGCCACCGTCTTCCTCCCCCATCAGGATTTTGTGCTTTCTTAATTGAACTACTCTCAATCAGCAAATTCACAACAGTTCCATGGACTAGCACTAGATTTCAGTACGAGTTGCCAGAATTTTCTAACAGGAACATCCCATTTGGTAGCAGTTATACATACCCTCTGGCTACTTTCCAGGACCACCGGTTCAACCATCCCAGAACAAACTCCAGGTCACTGGAGAGAGCGTAAAAGAAGTTTGAGCAATACTGGGAAGATCCATCAGAATTCCTGCTGTTACAATAATAATAAGAGCTGGCTATGTGTCAGGACCAAATACATATTTTGACAAAATCCTGAATGGCTGAGTATTTGGTCACAGGAGAAGATTGCCATTATGGAATAAAATTTAGAGAATATAGGAATAAATCTGAAATGTTATTAAAACTTTTAAATTTGTATCACAATTTTATTTTTGTAAAAGATTTATTTATTCACGAGAGACACACAGAGGGAGGCAGAGACCTAAGCAGAGGGAGAAGCACACTCCCTGTGGGGAGCCTGATGCAGGACTCAATCCCAGGACCCTGGAATCACAACCTGAGCCAAAGGCAGACGCTCAACCACTGAATCACCCAAGTGCCCCCACAATTTTATTTTTTTCAAAATTACAAGATTTTTTAAAAAGATTTATTTATTCATGAGAGACACACACACGGCAGGGGGGGCAGAGGCACAGGCAGAGGGAGAAGCTGGCTCCATGCAGGGAGCCCGATGTGGGACTCGATCCCGGGTCTCCAGGATCACACCCTGGGCTGAAGGTAGTGCTAAACCACTGAGCCACTCAGGCTGCCCCAAATTTAGTTGCCAGTGTAATATAGTAACAGGGACAGCTGCTAGCTGGCTCTTCTGACCTCTCTGCTGCCCATTTATGATACAAAATGGCTTATGAGGGAACAAGACATCTTTGACCAGCATTGTTGATGGTGACATGTCACCAGACTATCAAGCTTCCCTTCTTTGCTAAAAGTAACTGTCTGAAAGTAGAAACTTATTTCCTATTCAACTCACAAGCTGGAAAATCTAGTTGATGGTGATGATACTATTTCATTGAAACAATCCCACGGAATTGAAACCCCATGAAAGCGAATCTTTGTGCACTGCTTGAAAAATCTGCTTGGGGGAATCTTTTTGGGAGATTTAAAGCTGTTACTTTGTTTTCTTTTGTAGTAATGCTTTATCAATCATCATTCATCTTTGCTGCATTTCACCTTTGCAGGATCTTCCACTGATCTCTTGCTGCCTGAAATCCCAAAGAAATCCCAAAACTTAGTGGTGTAGACAACTGTTTTGTTACACTCATTAACTCTGTGGGCCAGAAATTCGCACAGGGTACAGCAGTGATAGTTTGTTTCTGCTATGTGAGGGCTGGGCCTCAAATGGGAAGATGTAAATGGTCGAATGGTCGGGGAGTGAGTCAAATGGTTGGGAGCTACAATCATCTAGAAGTTTCCTTAATCACATGTCTGGTGCCTGAGCTGAGATCATTTGAAGGCTGGACTCAGCTGGGAACTGTTGACTGGAGTACACACATGTGGCTTCTCTAGGTGGCTTGAGCTTCCCCACAACACAGCAGCCAGAGGATAGTTTACCTTCTTACTTGGAGCTCAGGGATCCAAGAATGAGAGTCCCAACAAATAAGAATGAAGTTGCATGGCCCTTTATAACATATCCTGAGAAGTCCCGTAGATTCCTTTCCACAATAGTCTTGATCCAATCATTTCCCTTTGACCACACTCTCCATTGGTTAAAGAATATACAAGTATGCTCAGATTCAGTAAGAGGCACATAGATCATCACCTTTCAACAGGAGTATCAGAGAACTTATGACCATAAAACCACTGCATGATGATGATACACATTCATTCTTCAGCTGATTAACAGCACTTCCACAGGTAAAGTACATGAGATTTTAAAATACTACTTAAAGCTAGAGTGTCTATTGGAATGAGATATTCACATTTAACCATTTGAATGACTTTTTTTTTTTTTTCATGAAGTATCGTGGGAACTTGGGCAACCACACACATACTTCAAGATCAAAGGATTGATCATGTCGAAGTTCAGGATTGCTAGGGATGACAGTGGAACACGCATTTGGCTATTTGGTCTTGCCAAGGCCAATTCCAAATGGAATTCAAATAACAGATTTTGGTCGAATACTCAAGCCAAAATTGTACTTCAGTGCATCTGTCATATGTGATATTCCTGAACCTTCAAAGTTTTGATCAGGAAGGTTTGTGGGTTTTTTTTTTTAAGGACTTTATTTACTTATTCATGAGAGACACACATAGAGAGAGGCAGAGACATAGGCAGAGGGAGGAACAGGCTCTTTGCAGGGAGCTTGATGCAGGACTCCATCCCAGGACCTCATGATCAGGACCTAAGCCAAAGGCTGAGGCTCAACCACTGAGCCACCCAGGTGCCCCAATCAGGAAGGTTTTTATTGGTATTCCCTACAGGGAGAAGAGAAAGGCGCCCAGAGAGCTCAAAGCTTCCGAGACTGCACAGCTAGTAAGCGGCGTTCCTAGGTGTATCAGTGAGGTCCTGACAACAATCAGCAGCTCAAACTGAGTCATTGAGAAGTGTTTTTCATTAACTATCAACAAACGTGTCGCTTGTGGGCAACAAGTTGAGGAAACCAGCAAGGAAGGAGAGGTGAAGGGCTATACCCAGGCTTGAAGGGCACGTGGGGCAGAAGGCGGGAAGTTTCTAGAAGCTCCCAGATATTTCTGGAACCAGGGTAACCTTTGCTGAGTGAAAGAGCTGTCAGGAGCTGCGGCTCTGTTAGAGGACCTCAGGGCCATCAAAGCTGCTCCTTCCTCTGGCCCTCGGACTTCTGGTGGCTCCCAGGAGTCCCGTGGGCTCAACCCAACGGAAAGGCAGAGGCTAGGAGGGCTCGGATGCCATCGCACAAGTCAGGGCTCTCCACCTCCGTCCCGAGTGCGTCCGCAGGGAAAACCAGAGAACGCGCAGACCCTTCGCGAGCGGGAGCTGCAGGGGCCCCCGCCCCCCTCGGCTCGCGCGCTGGGCTCGGCGGGCGGGAGGGCGCGTCCCCAGCGGAGGCTGGTTGCCATGGCGACCGCGGGCGCAGGGGCGCGAGTGCGCAAGCGCGCGCTGCGACGCCGGCCTCGGCTCCGCGCAGCTGCGGGGCTCGAGGCGAGACGCCGAGCGCCGCGGGTGGGTCGAGCGGGGCCGGAGCGGGGGCGGCCGCCGGCTTCTCGGCCCGGCAGCGCGGGGCAGGCGGCCCGGGTGGGCCGAGCCGGCGCCTGGCGAGCGGCCCGTCGTGGGCCGGAGCTGCCAGATCCCAGCCCGGCGGCCGCCAGCCGGGCCCGGGGCGGGCGGAGCGCGGTTTCCGGTCGCAGGACACGTGTGAGCACCCGGGGCCGGTTCGGGGAGGAGGGGCCTGGGCGAGCGCGAGGCCGCGTTGGGCCCGCGGCGCGGGGGGCAGCGGAGAGCTCGGAGCCTGGCCGTCTTGCGGGGACTCTGACCTCCCTCTTCTGTCACCTTACAGGAGTAATATTTAGGGGCTGCTGGCTCCCTGGTCCACCTTACAGACTCTCGAGTACACGTGGGATTAGAGGTGCCAGGTGGTCGCGACCATGGCCATGAACCTCCTGGAGGACTGGTGCCGGGGGATGGAAGTGGACATCCACAGGTCCCTGTTGGTCACGGGCATCCCGGAGGACTGTGGTCAAGCAGAAATCGAGGAGACTTTAAATGGGGTCCTCTCCCCGCTGGGCCCATACTTCGTGCTCAATAAGATTTTTCTGAGGGAAGAGAATGCCAAAGCTGCCCTGATTGAGGTCGGAGAGGGTGTGAATCTCAGGGCCATACCCCGCGAATTCCCAGGAAGGGGGGGCGTCTGGAGAGTGGTTTGTAGAGACCCCACCCAGGATGCTGAGTTTTTAAAAAATCTGAATGAATTCCTGGATGCGGAGGGGCGCACCTGGGAGGATGTGGTCCGCCTACTCCAGCTTGGCCACCCCCCACGCCCCCAGAATCAGCCCCGAGAGAACTGGGCAGAAGCTCTGGGGGTGCTCCTGGGGGCAGTGGTGCAAATCATCATCTACATGGATGCGGAGTTCCGCAGCCGCGAGGAAGCTAGGGTGCAAGAAGTGGCTGATGCCCAGGCAGTGGCAACCTCAGCCTCAGCAGCACGGAGGAAGATCAAGAAGGAGCCAGGGCGGGCTGCAGAAGTAGGTTCTGCTTTGAAGATCGAGAATCCTGACTGCTGGCATGACCCGGGAGATGAAGGGGACCCTCCCAAACCTGTGGTTCTCAGAGCTGGAGCTAAAAATCGCTCCAGGAGAAAGAAGCAGAGAAAAAACCCAAAGCAGGAATCAGTGCCTTGGAAGAAGCCCAAAGGCCAGCATTCCAACAGCTCAGGCTCCTTGGAGGATCTTGAGGCTGATGGTGCTGAAGATATGGAGGTCTCAGAATATATCAGGAGCAAAAAAAAGCCGTGTGTGAAGCAGGAGGAGTCAGCTTTGAAGAAGCCTATGGCAAAATGTGCCTGGAAGGCTCCCAGTACCCCATCCCACGATCCCCCGTCAGAAGCTGTGAGTCCTGGGGTTGCTTTGGAGTCAGACCAAGATGGCGGTCAGGAGGGCCCCCCAAAGAAGAAAGCCATGAGCTGGGCCTTGGCAAAGAGTTCTGCCCCCATGAGAAAGAAGAAGAAGGTGAGCTTGGGCCCTGTTTCATACGTCCTTGTTGATTCAGAAGATGCCAAGAAGAAGCCAGCGATCGCAAAGAAAGGGCCAGGCTCAAGAAGAGATGCCTCCGTTCGGAAAGCCCTCCGAGGCCCCCAGCCTGAGGGATTGCCAGCCTCAACGTCTCAGGGCCCAAAGGCCAAGCCAGAAGGCTCTCCTCCTGCCTCTAGTGGTCAGAATGGCAACAGAAGTCATTTGGGTTGTGCCAGCAAGTGGATGAGTGGGGAAGAGCAGGAGCAGCAGGTGGGCGTAGAGGCACTCGGGGGCATGGCAGGTCAGGTGGTGCGTGAGGAGGATCCCAGTGCAGCGGAGGAGGCAGATGACACACCAGCTGAGGCTTCAGAGGGCGAGAGCCCTGACCTCCCTCCTAGGAGCCCCTGAAGGCCAATCCTGGGGACACCCAAGGGCAAAGTGAACCCCCCACCTCTTGTTTGTTGGTGAGTGTTACTGTGGTAGACCCACGTCATTCCACCACTCCATCTGACCGAGCTCTGATAAGAATCGAGTAGTTTAGGGTGATAACGTTTGTCAGAGTAGGTGGCTCTGAGGGTGGAGTTTTCTGGAGGCCTGGTTGGGGGATAGAAATGTTCAAGCATTTAAAAGGTCCAAAGAAGTAAGAAAAAAAAAATCCCAAATGACACCTGCTTCCCTCCTGAGCTCTTCTAATATGTCCACAGAACCCAGAAAGCTTGGATTGGGGACCACCCATACCCGAGTAGTTGAAAGGAGACCAAGAAGAAATATCACATTGGGAACAGAGTTTTTTTTTCTTACTGAATGAACCAAGACTTTTGACTCTTAGGGATCCAGTTTGGAGAGATGTGGCTCTTGGAGGAAAACTCGTAGGTAGGAGGGGTTAGGGGAGGGAGGTGTACCTCTCTGCTCTTTTCTCTGCCAGGCCTGCTTTTGCACATCCCCCTCTACTCACCTTCAGAGGTTGAAAAGTCGCTAAGCAGTCTGGGAATATTCTAGAATATACACTTATACATACACGGGCAGGATCCCTGTTAATGTTTTGCCTGCCTTCCTCATTCCCTGCTTCCTGGATAGTGAGCCCACATCTGCGTGCAGGGCCTGGCATTTTCTCCTTTGTGTTTCCTTCTCTGTGTTTCCACCACGGGGAAGCTAAGCAGAGCTCTTCAAAGCAGACCTGCCTTCCTTCTTCCTCCTCCTCTTCGACTTCCATCCTCCAGCTAACTAGCCAGAAGGCAAGAAGGTCCCAGGAGTTCATTTTTGGGGACAAGAACGCACACTTAGGCTTTGAAGTGTTTGCGTTATAGGTTCTGTGACTAAAAATGGTACTTGGATTCCCACTTGGGGTCAGACACTCTCAGGAAGCTTGTAGGGATAAGGGGGTACCAATAGGGAAGAACTCGCACTTCTGGCTTCCCAGCCCTAATTCTAACCAGCGTCACCAAACTCTCTGCATCTTTGGGGCTGAAGACACTTCTCCCATTGTATGTAGTAAGAGGGGAAAATTTCTAAAAAGCTGGCTGTTAATTTCTGTTCTCTGAATAGACTAGCATATTGTGTCGCCCGTGTGTGTGTGTGTGTGTGTGTGTGTGTGTGTGTGTAGGGGCAGGTGGCTGGATACCCGACACCAGTGGTTTTCAGTGTCCTGGGACCCCCAAGGCATGCTCAAAAGTGTAATCCAAATCTCTGATTCATGTGTTTAAAAAAAAAAAAAAAACTGGGACTTCAGCATCCTGAGCCAAACCAGTCATATAGGAGATGATCAGAATATTGCCTTGTGTTCATAAATGAACTTGGATTTTGTACAGGTCTGCAGAAGGTGTTTTCTGCCATCTGTTTGCATACAGCCAAACTCCTTAGAAGTGTGGCTGATGACAAAGGTTGGAAGCGGGAGACACTGCGTCCTGCGTCCTGCGCATGCCCTGTAACGTAACGCTCTGGAAGAAGTTTCCCTTTGTAATTCACATGCTCTAATTCTTCGGTGAGTCTCAGCTTTATGATAGCACGTCAGCGTATTCAAAAGGCGCTGAATAATAGTATTCTCATTCAGAGTTTTAGCCCTTTATGTGTCTGGGGGCGGCTCTCTTCTGACTTCAGTTTTTGTGTCTGAGAACGTGAACAGTTGTTAGATGTTGTTACCAATTCTGCCTTGAAAATAAACATCTTGCATCAATTGATTTCAAAAACCTGGATGAGTCTTCACTGAAGATGGAGGAAAGAAAGAAACAGGTTTCCGTTTGCAGCTATTCCTCCGCATGTGTGTGCATCGAGGTTTTTCTTGGGTTTGCGCAAAACAAAACACAGCACACTGGACTCTTCAAGATGAGGAAAGCCTGGGATTCCCCAGCACCCAGGTTCAAAATCAGGTCGTTAAGACTTCATTGTGTTAACAGATGGTCACCGTGATGGGTAATTGTAAACATATATGTTACAAAATAAAATATCAACTCTCTCTCTCTCTCTCTTTTTTTTTTTTAATTTTTATTTATTTATGATAGTCACAGAGAGAGAGAGAGAGGCAGAGACACAGGCAGAGGGAGAAGCAGACTCCATGCACCGGGAGCCCGATGTGGGATTCGATCCTGGGTCTCCAGGATCGCGCCCTGGGCCAAAGGCAGGCGCCAAACCGCTGCGCCACCCAGGGATCCCCTCTTTCTCTTTTTTTAAGGATTTATTTATTCATGAGAGACACAGACTGAAAGAGAGAGGCAGAGACATAGGCAGAGGGAGAAGCAGGCTCCTCACAGAGAGCCTGATGCGGGACTCCATCCTGGATCCCAGGAACATGACCCGAGCCGAAGGCAGGTGCCTCCAAGTGACCAACACACACACTGTCCTGGACAGAAGATACCTTTGTGAGGTATCCTCTTTGCTCTATGGCCCTCCACCAACACGGGAGGAACTCCTGCAGATCTTGGGGTTTCTAGAAGTTGCAGAAACAGGTGACCAGTGATGTGAATTTATCTGAAAATGTTCATTTTGAAAAGCAGCTGGAAGATGAAAACCCTTTTCTCCCCTCCCCTCAGACAGAAGCAGGTTTTTCAGCCACAAATTCCAGTTTTCTCCTGTCCAGTGCCCTCTCCTTCGAGGCCCTCCTGAACCCAGGTGGCCACGACATCAGGCACCTGGGGTCTTTGTTAAAAATGCCATTTCTGGGCCCCACCTGCTGAGTCAAAATTCCTTGGAGGTTGTATCTTTACTGGGAACGTGTATCTTCAGCCATTTCTTCAGAGAATCTAAACGCATGCATAGGTTGGAGAGCTCTAGACAGAGTAGTCCATACTTGAGGGGAGAGAAAGGTCCCCCGGGGCCAACGCTGGGGTTTTCTGAAAGGTGAACGGAGATGGTCAGGGAGGGAAAGTGCACAAGAGATCAGAAGGGAAGCTGGCTTTTGAGGACTGGCAGCGAATGAGGTACTGGAGTAGAGGCCCCGGTAACTGGCTTACTGATTGAGTGCTCATGCCCCTCACCCCAATGGAAAGCCCTATTTGGCCAACATCTTTAAACTACACCTCCCAAGATGTAGTTGCCTCCTCTAGTTTACCCACACTGGCAGTAGAATCTAAAGGCTGACTCGGCCCAGAATTGGGGGATGGGGCGTGGGGGACACCCAGAGATGGGGCCAGGTGAGATGCAGCGGAAGTCGGCTGTCTGCAAGGAAGCCTCTCAGCCCTTCTCAGCATTCTGCCCGGGGCTGTGCCTGAGACCAAGGCCCGGCACGTGCCATTCCTCTGTGGGAGATGGGAGTGATGCCCAAGAGCCTCTGTGTACACCACCCGAGGCCCTGAAGACAGTGTCCGCATTCATCTGTGCATTCCGTCAGCCCTGAGGTGTTGGGCATGGACTCCGTGACAGCCAGGAACAAGAGATTCTTGCCCTCCTGGGGCTGGCGTTCTGGGGGGAGGTAGAGGGCACATACAGAGCTATGTGATTTGGGAGGGGCGATAAGGACACCGCTGAAATGCAGAACAGGTGAGTGAGTGTGTAGGTGGGAGAGAGCATTGGCTGTTTTACATAGTGGTCAGGGAGGGCCTCTCTGGGGAGGTGAGGGAGTGAGACAGGCAGCTAGCTGGTGGAACAGCATCCTAGGCAGAGGGAAGACTCAGTGTGAAGAATGCCTGGTGCGTTTGAGAAAAAGCAAGGAGAAGGCAAGTGTGGCAGAGCAGAGGGGAGCAAGGAGGAAATGAGGGGAGATCAGGGTGGTTTGGAAGGCTAATCGCACAGGGCTTGTGGGCTTTGGAAAGGATGGCTTTTGGCTTCAGTCTGAGCGAGTTGGGAGCCATCAGAGGTTCTGAGCAGAGATGGTGATCAGACTTAGGTTTTCACAGGCGTCGTTACAGGGGGGTGTGAGGGCAGAGCTGGAAGCCCAGTGAGGAAAAGAGGTGACCGCAGTAGCGACAGTGGCTGGGCAGGGGGCTCACAGAGGCTCTAGAAAGAGCTGCCTGTTACGTGCTGGATAGCAAATAGGAGAAGAATAAAGATGTAAGCTTATTATCCATTTATCCTTTTCTCTTTCATTTTTAGGTACAATATTTTATATACAGTGACATGCACAAATCTTAAGTGAACTGTTGGATGAGTTTTGACATAAAATTTACCAACTTTACCATTTTCAAGTGTGCAATTCAATGGTACATTCACATTGTCGTGCAACCATTACCACCACCATCCACAGAACTCTCTTGATTTTGTAAAATGAAAACTCCATAAAAATAACAATGATTCCTCATTCCACCTCCTCCCAGCCCCTGGCAGCCACCATTCTTCTTCTTCTTCTTCTTTTTTTTTTTTTTTAGTGAGCTTTGTACCCAACATGGGGCTTGAACTCACAACCCCAAAAGCAAGAGTCACTTGCCTTGCCCACTGAGCCAGCCAGGCACCCTATTGCCATTCTATTTTTAGTCTCATCAATTTGGCTAGTCTGGGTACCTCCTAGAAGTGGCCTCATACAGGATTCATCTTTTTGTGACTGGCTTGCTTCACTTAGGAGTATGTCCTCCAGGTTCATCTTTGTTATCGCATTTGTCCAAATGTTCTTTTTTTTTAAGATTTATTTGAGAAAGCAAGCATAAGTCGGGGGAGGGGCAAAGGGAGAGGGAGAAGCAGACTTCCTGTTGAACAGAGAGCCTGACACAGGGCTTGATCCCAGGACCCTGAGATCACGACCCAAGCCAAAGGCAGACACTTCACCAACTGAGCCCCCAGGCACTCCTATATATATACATATATATATGTTTGTTTCTTTTTCTTTTGTTGAAAAATATTCATCATGTGGACACGGCACATTTCATTTATCCATTCATTCATTGAGGGGCACTTAGGTTGCTTCCACTTTTTGGCTGTTGCCAGTAGAGCTGCTAAGAACCTAGGGATACAAATATATCTCAGAGTTCCTGCCTTCCGTCCTTTGGGGTACATACCCAGATGTGAAATTGCTGGATCATACAATAATTCTATTTTTAATATTTTGAAGAAATGCCATATTGTTTTTCCTTGTGCTGCCTTTGTTTTAAAATCCCAGCTCACGTGCCCTCTACAATGCACTTAAAGAAGCAGGGGAGCTCAGCCACATGGTAGAAATTTCTCTAGCCAATCTGCTGTCTGCCCCAGTTGCACTGCAATAATTATAGGAGCGAACCTGGAACCACTTTGATCAGCATAATCTGGCATTATAGATGACTATGCCAATCGTCAATTGAGGTGTTCTCCTAATACCTCTTTGTGGGAAGGAGGTAAGCAGTTGTTAGTGTTAAAAATTCAACACCGAAAACAAAACCACCATTGTGCTTCCAAGCCTTAGGATCTGTTTAATTTGAGCATTTCCTGTGATTGCAGAGTGAATAGTTTAACATTTTTTACAGCTGGAGCAGCCAAGAAAATTCTAGAACAGACAAGGAAAGAGGATGGCCTTGTAGGTTATTAAAAGGAATTTTACAAATATGTACTGAATCCACAATCACAAAGCGATGGAACAGGAGAGAAAATCAGAAACAGACGTGTACTTTTGGGACAGTTAGTTTGGTTGTTTTGCAAATCAGAAGGAAAAGAGAAAAAAAAAGAAAAAAAAAAAGAAGGAAAAGAGAGATAATTGAATAGTTCCTGTTGTGCCAACCAGTGCTGTGTGTGTGTGTGTGTGTGTCTAGTTTTCTTTATAAAAGATAAATTTGCTAGATCAAAGAATAAAGTATTAAAAACAACAGTACAAAAACTAGAAGAAAATATAGGTAAATTCATCCATCATTCTAGTGTGAGAAGGGCTTTTCCAAGGAGAATATAAAACCTGGAGGGAGGGTGCCTGGGTGGCTTAGTCGATTAAGTGCTGCCTTCGGCTCAGGTCGTGGTCCTAGGGTCCTGGGATAGAGCCCCATGGACGGGTGGGCTCCTTGCTTAGCAGGGAGCCAGCTTCTTCCTCTCCCCACACCCCACTCATGCTCTCTCACCCTCTCGCTCCCTCTCTCTCTGAAATAAAAAAAAATCTTTAAAATACATAAATAAATAAAACCTAGGGGCCCTGGAAGGAACATCAATTGTCAACACAAACATTTAAAGCCACCTTGTGGCAAATGTTACTATAAAGAAAAAGACAAATGGCTCACTTGGAAAATATTTCCACTATACATCACAGCAAAGATCTGATTTTTAAACTTTATTACCGGGCAGCCCCGAAGGCGTAGTGGTTTGGCACCGCCTGCAGCCCGGGGTGTGATCCTGGAGACCCGAGATCGAGTCCCACGTCGGGCTCACTGCATAGAGCCTGCTTCTCCCTCTGCTTATGTCTCTGCCTCTTTCTCTCTCTTCTGTGTCTCAATAAATAAATAAAATCTTAAAAAAAAATAAAATAAACTTTATTGCTAACAAACTCAAGTGAATAAGCAAAAGACTAACAGCCTAATAGAAAAATGGGCAAAGCATCTGAACAGGCAATTGCAAGTGACTGAAGAAATCACATGAAAAGTAAGCTCACTACACTTCTGCTGCAATCAATGAAGTCAAAACAAGGTAGCATTTGCCACCTTTGGGCAAAACTTTTTACACCATACTTATTCCTTGCTGCAAAAGTATTAGGAAAAAGCTTCATAGAGCCTATTTGTTTGCTTAAATTGATGCCAAATTTCTGTTTGTTTGTTTGTTTGTTTGTTTGTTTTATCTCTGACAATTACAGCTAATATTTCCAAAGAACACTGGTAACCATTTTACACAACATCAATTTGGAGGTGCTACTTGGGTGACTAATTTCTTTTTTTTTTTTTTTTAATATTTCTCCACATTAAAACATACCATATCACAGGCACTTAAAAGCACCCAGATACATTGTTTAATCCAAACAGCATTAAGTATGTGGTCAGATTAACTCATTCCTATATAGATAACACAGTAATTTTTTCTATCCACCTCTGCTTATAGATTTGCCCTTTTTGTGACAGAAAGGGTACTGGGGAAGACCAGAGAGCTATGCTGGTCTGTGCTAAAGCTCACCGTAGGGCATGTCCAGGCCTGTAACATTGCCCCCAGGAGTCCCTGCTCTACCCAGCACATGTGTCCCACTCAATGAAATGTCAGGCATGGCTCTCACAGATCCAGGCCTGGCTCTCGGCCAGGCTTAATGGCCATGTACTAGCAAGAAAATGCAGGGCAGGTTTCAGCATGGCAACATGGTGTTAGGGATCATCTTAGGGCTCTGTGTGAGACTGGCATTTCTCCCATGACTTGCAATTTTGAGAAAGACAAAGAATTGTTCAAGCCTTAGTGCTTCCGTTACAATACCACATTTCTTATGACTTCCACTTTCAAGCTTCTGGCCATATTTCACTGAAGCCATATCCTGAGTCTGCAAAGTGAGCTGTTGAAAAATTGTTCTCATGTGAGAAGATGTGGAAGTTTCTGGGGGAAAAATATGTACTGGGTAGGGGTTACCACATAATCAAAAAATATGTACCTAACACATAAAAATGTAAACTTATTATACATAGTTTAATTAATTTAGAAGTGTAGAGTGTGCTTTTCACTTCTGAAAAGAAAGGGGGGGGGGGATAAACCACAAGCTGGGAAAAATATTAACAGCATATATAACAGACATGGGTTAATTAATTTACCAAAAGCTAATACAAAATAAGAAGAAAAAGACGGGATCCCTGGGTGGTGCAGCGGTTTGGCGCCTGCCTTTGGCCCAGGGCACGATCCTGGAGACCCGGGATCGAATCCCACATCAGGCTCCCAGTGCATGGAGCCTGCTTCTCCCTCTGCCTATGTCTCTGCCTCTCTCTCTCTCTCTCTGTGACTATCATAAATAAATAAAAATTTTAAAAAAATTAAAAAAAAAAGAAACCTTAAAAAACAAAATAAGAAGAAAAAGAGACTGGTAGAAAAATATACAAAGGTCATGAACAGGTAATCTGGAGAAAAAAAATCAAGATGGCTAATAAGTGTGTGCAAGGAACAACACTCTATTCCTATTTAAGAATTAAAATCAAAAGTAATGAATTATATGGGAGTGCCTGGTTGGCTCAGTTGGTGTAGCATGTGACTCTTGATCTCAGGGTTGTAAGTTTGAGCCCCACATTCGGTGTAGAGATTACTTAAAAATAAAATATTTAAATATTTTTTAAAAAGCAATAAATTCTAGTTTTTCACCAATTAGAAATTTAAAAGTTAGATAAAAACCCACTGCCGGTAAGGCTGTGGAAAAATAGTTGTGGTCTCACCCACTGTTGGTGGGAAGGTGGGGTGGGTTTGTCTAATCGAGATGATCTAAATGCCTGTGATTTCAGGGCTGATTAAATCAACCATTGGGCATTCTTTGGATGAAATACCATGTGCTGATGTGAAAGGTTTTCTAGGCCACCATTTAAGGAGAAATTCACAAGAATGCATATGAAGATCACAGTTGTTTAAAGATGAAGGAAGGTTTGTATATAAATACTGGTATATGAATAATTTATTTCTTTGGAAGTGATAAGTAAATAAGCAGCAGTAAGAAACTGTCACTGTTGTTATTTTGGGGAGAGGGACCATGGGAGATTCTAGTGATACAGAGAGTCTCACTATTCATATCGTGCTTTCAAATACTCTTTGAATGTTACAACCACACACATGCATGCACACACGCACACAAATCATTAATTAAATAATGAATAAATTAATTAACTAATTAAAAGTAACCACAGATAGTACAACCACTTTAAAGAAGTATTTGGAAATTTCTTAACACGTTAAACCCTTGTATTGTGACCTAGGCATTCCAATCCTAAGTGTTTACCCAAGAGAAATGAAAACATGTCCACCGAAGCCATGTACATGAATATTCATAGCAGCATCTTGCTAATAATAGCCCAAATCTGGAAACCACCCAAATGTTTTCAGAAAACCACTGTATTTATGTTCCCTATCCATCCATTGATGGAGATCTGAGTTGTCTCCACTTTGGGGTTATTATGAATAGTGCTGCTACAAACATTCACATACAAATCTTTGTAGATGCATATTTTCATTTCCCTTGGGTAGATACCTACGAGCGGCACATCCATTCAAAGATGTGTCACTCAATAATAAAAAGGAATGAAGGAGGGATATCCACAGCAATATGGACTAATCTCAAAGGTTTTATGCTAAGAGGAAGAAGGCAGCCATTAAATATGCATACATGCTTGTCTTAGTTCAGAATACCACAGACTAGTGGCTTATAAGCAGAGATCTATCTCTCACCATTTTGCACGCTGGAAGTCCACGATCAGGATGCCAACGTGGTTCTGGGGAGGGTCCTCTTCCAGATTGCAGGTGGGTGACTTGTCCTTGTACCCTCACATGATGGAGAGAGGGCAAGGGATCTCTCAGTAATCTCCTATAAGGGCGCGAATCCCATTCATGAGGGATCCACCCTCATGACCTGATTACTTCCCCAAAGCCTCACCAAAACCATCATATTGAGGTTTTGGATTTCAATACATGGATTTGGCAGGGGATACAAACATCATCTTATGCCATTCTTGTATGATTCCATTTCTAAGAAGCTTTAGAACAGGAAAAACTCATCTATGGGTGGGAAAAAAAATCACAGCTGTGCTGGCTTCAGTGAGGGACAGTTTGGCTGTGAGAGGGCATGAGGGAACTTAATGGAGTGGTGAAATGTTCTGTGTCTGATGGTTGCACAGGTGTACATATCTGTCCAAACCTATGGACTCGTACACTTAGAATGTGTGCATTTCACCGCATGTAACTTTTAGCTCAATAAAAGCAGTTTTTAAAAAGTAACTAGGAATTGATTTAAAATTTTAAAAAATACGAAAATTACAAAAATTAAAGTTAAAAAATTAATAAAAAATAACCGGGGGAGGGGGAATCTTATTTTCATCTTTACAGTGCTGTGAGCTGAATAATTAACAGCCAAAACCACAGCAATGTTGAAGAGTCAAGCCACAGCACTGATGGGGCTGGTTTAATGCATTTAGTGTATAATTATAAATCTTGTGGCAAGCCAGCTCCAGCCCACTCAATGAGCCTATTACACTTCCTCCCATCAGTGTGCTGTGGATTAAGACTGTTTATAGTAGCCCAGGGTGCCTGGATGGCTTGGTTGGTTGAGCATCCAACTCTTGATCTTGCTTCAGATCTTGATTTCAGGGCTCAGAGCTTGATCTCAGGATCTTGAGGGTTTTTTGTTTTGTTTTGTTTTGGGGGGGTGGTTAAAAGATTTTATTTATTCATGAGAGACAAAGAGAGAGAGAAAGACAGGCAGAGGGAGAAGCAGGCCCCCGGAAAGGAGCCCGGCGGGGAACTCAATCCTGGATCCCGGGATCAGGACCTGAGCCAAAGGCAGATGCTCAACCGCTGAGCCATCCAGGTGTCTCTCGGGGTCTTGAGTTTAACCCCCAGGTTGGGCTCCATGCTGGGTATGGAGCTTACTTAAAAATGATAATGAATGAATGAATGAATGAATGAATGAACAAATAAATAAAATAAGACAACTGTAGCCCAGCATGGATCTGTTTTAAAATCCACACTTGATGCATTTGTTCTTATAAAATCATGCATGGACTGAGCCACCCAGGCGCCCTTGGCGAAGGTTTTCCTGTTGTAGCCTGTGACCTTGACATTTCTGAAAAGGCAGGTGCTCAGTTATTGGAGGATGTTAATGATTCCAGATGAATCAAAATCTCCATTGTTGTCCTGCCAGCATCTGGATTGCTTTAACGGAACCACATCCTGACATTATAAGGCAAACTATTTAAAATCTGCTACCCTCTGAGAATGGCCAGAACACTTAGGAAGACACAAATCAATCTGGCAGGTGAGCCCCGGCAGACATTGACATGGATTATGAAGCTGTGATATTACTATCGTTTGTTCATGAGGAAAAAACAGGCCAACAAAACAACAGGTCAGAATAATGAATCCAGAAATAGAACGTCATACATCTGAGAATTCAGACTCTAAGCAGGGTGCTATTTATTTTAAATTAGTACAAAAGAAAAGAGATTTTTCTTAACATTGCTGATGTTTAGGAAACCGGCCAGGCATTTGGAAGAAAAGACTGAATTTGGATTCTTCACCTCTGTCTTTGTTTTCCTAAATACCTTCCAGATGGCTCAAAGGCAAAAATGTAAAAATGAAATCAAGAGGTATTTAGGTAGGGGCGCCTGGGTAGCTCAGTCGGTTAAATGTCTGATGTTGGCTCAGGTCATGATCCTGAGGTCCTGGGATGGTACCCTGCATCAAGGCCCTGCTCCTTGGGGGGCCTGCTTCTCCTTCTCCCTCTGCCTGCCGCTCACCCTTCTTGTGCTCTCTCTATGTCAAATAAATAAATTTTTTTATTTTTTAAAAAAAGGCATTTAGGTAAAAACAGGAACAACACTACAGCATGGCGACCATAATTAATAATACTGTATTGAATATTTGAAAGTTGTAAACAATCAATCTTAAAAGTTCTCATCACAAGAAAAAAATTGCATAACTATGTATGGTGACAGATGGTAACTAAACTAATAATGATGATTATTTTGCAATGTTCACAAATACCAAATCATTATGTTACATACTTGAAACTAATATGTTGTATGTCAATTATTAAAAAATATAAAATTAGGGGCACCTGCGTGGCTCAACGGTTGAGCATCTGCCTTCCACTCAGGTTGTGATCCCGGGATCCTGGGATCAAGTCCCGCAGACTCCTGAGGGGAGCCTGCTTCTCCTTCTGCCTATGTCTCTGCCTCTCTATGTCTCTCATGAATAAATAAATAAAATCTTTAATATATATAAAATATAAAATTAGTTAAAAAGTATATTTAAAAAAACAGGAGCAATTATATAATTCCAAAAGCAGAAGGCATTTCTTTTTTTAAAGTAGGCTCCATGCCCAGCGTCGAGCCCAACAAGGTGCTTGAACTCATGACTCTGAGATCAAGACCTGAGCTGAAACCAAGGGTAAGACACTTAACAAACTGAGCCACCCAGGTGCCCTCAAACCATACATTTTAATCAACAAACCATACTGTAAAAAAAGGTGTTATAACCCCTTTTATTGAATATTTTTAAAGGAATAATAACATATTGACATCTGTCAATAAATGCATACAAATATATTTATTTCAGGAAGGGACAGGTATTTTTTTCTTACAGTGATTACCCTTGGAGTAAAGGGGTGGATAGAAGGTCAGAGGAGGAATTCAAGGGGAGGGGGCCTTCAGGGTTTATTCTGATTTCCTGTATTTTCTCTCTCTTTTTTTTTAAATAGGCTCCACAACCAGTGTGGAGCCCAATGTGGGGCTTGAATGTATGATCCTGAGATCAAGAGTCAGACACTTAAACCAACTGAGCCACCCAGGTGCCCCTACTTTGTCAATTTCTAACTCAGCATTCATATTGTTTTTAGTTTTCTTAAGTAGCAAATATTTAACCATAAAAAGAAATGAAGCACTGATGCATACTATCAGGTGGATGCATCCTGAAAATGTTAAGCTCAGTGAAAGAAGCCAGGCACAAAAGCCATATATTGTATGATTCTATTTATATGAAATGTCCAGACTCAGGAAAGCTATAGAGATAGAAAGTAGATTAAGTGTTTGCCTGGGGCCAGGGTTGGGGGGTGGGGGGATGAGGAGCTATTGCTTATGACTTAAAGGTTTCTTTTTGGAGTGATGAAAATATTCTGGAACTAGGTAGAGGTGGTGGTGATATAACCTCTGAATGGCACTTTTTTTTTTTTTTTTTTAAGTAAACTCTACCTGAAACATGGGGCTTGAACTTGACCCCAAGATCAAACCTTGCACACTTTACCTACCAAGCCAGGCAGACGCCTCTGAATTGTACACTTTAAAATGACTAATTTTATGTTATGTGAATTTCAAATCAATTTTCTATTCTTTTTTAAAGATTTTATTTATTTATTCGTGAGAGACACAGAGAGAGAGGCAGAGACACAGGCAGAGGGAGAAGCAGGCCCCCTGTGGGGACCCTGATTCAGGACTCGATCCCAGGACCCCGGGATCACACACTGAGCCAAAGGCAGACACTCCATCGCTGAGCCACCCAGGTGTCCCTCAAATCAATTTTTTAAAAAAATATTTAAAAATCTGGCAGCTGGCTCATGGATCTTTTTTGAGGGGAGTAAGGTGGCTATTCTTTTTACTTTCCCCACACTAAAAAACCCACCAAGTCAAACACATGTGGAAACCACAATACCTCTCACTGCCAGGTAAATTAGCTCTGCTGCAGATCTTGGAAGAAGGCTTTTCCTATCATCTTTAGCTTTGTATTTGAGTTTTTATATCAGTATGTTTTGGGTTAGGTGCATTTTTAGCTTCCCGAGGGTCAAGTTTTAAAACTCCAGCCTCTGCTCATCCATTCTTGCAAAACTGGAAAAGCAAGAGGACTTACAGAGTGTACACGTCCAGTAAAGCAAAGTCGTGGGGCCCCAGTCTTGGCGGGAATGTTCTGGAAAAAACAGTGAATGTGTAGCTAATGCCAATGATTACACTCCACTTTCATATTTGAGGTGATTCTGAGGGTTCCTTTTAGGGCTTTCACACTTAGATAAGAAACGTGAGCACTTAGAGAATGTTCAAGACCAAAACTCTGATCAATGATGAAAGAGGATTGGCTCTGATTAAATAAATATTAAAATGTATTATAAACTTATAATTAAAATAATTTGGAAAAAAATAAAAATAAAAATAAAAAAAATAAAAAAAAATAAAATAATTTGGTACAGGGACACCTGGGTGGCTCAGTGGTTGAGCATCTGCCTTCAGCTCAGGTTGTGATCCCGGGGTCCTGGGATCAAGTCCTGCATTGGGCTCCCTGCATGGAGCCTGCTTCTCCCTCTGCTTGTGTCTGCATCTCTCTCTCTCTGTAGCTCTCGTGAATAAATAAATAAAATCTTAAAATATATATATATGCCAAAGAAATGCACAGCAAAAACAACCACGAGAGAAGGTTGAACATACAGATCAATGGATTGGGGCTGAGGGTGTAGACAGCACTCATGAGGTACCATTTGCCACACTTCTGATTGCCAAAAGCTCTGAAAGTTGTGTAATGTCCAGTGCTGGCAAGTATGTGATAGAAGAATCTCACTCGATATTGTTGGGAGTGGGGATCAGTCCAGGGACAATGTGGCAAAAGCTGTTGTACTTTCAAGATGACCTTTGTTTTGGGTTCTAGCAGTTTTCACCAACATTATATACTGTCAAATGCAAGCCACAGTAACTCATTCGAGAAGTATCGAAGGGGAGCCTGTGTAAGAGCGAAAAATCAAAGTATTCTAAGTGTCCGTCAATGTGGAACGGGTAGGGTAAATTGTAGGACTATGGGACACTCCCTAGACCTTAAAAAGAAAGCTTGTGGGGGCGCGTGGGTGGCTCAGTTAGTTGAGCGCCTGCATGCAGCTTGGGTCATGGGGTTCTGGGATGGAATCCCACATCAGGCTCTCTGCTCAGCAGGGAGTCTGCTTCTCCCTCTCCCTCTGCTGCTTCTGCCACTTGTTCTCTCTCTCAAATAAGTAAATAAAATCTGAAGGAAGGAAGGAAGGAAGGAAGGAAGGAAAGAAAGAAAGAAAGAAAGAAAGAAAGAAAGAAAGAAAGAAAGAAAGAAAGAAAGAAAGGCTGAGATGTCTTTAGCTGATTCAGAACAACTTGAAAAACATTTTATGTGAAAAATACCACCGAGGAGCAGGAGGGCACATGGGATCAATCATTAACGTATAAATAAAAACCATTATGTGGTTATACAAATGGTAGGATATGCATCAATTCTTTTTTTTTTTTTCCTGGAGGGAAAAATAACTGTGAAGACATTGCTTGAGGTGGAGAACTGATTGGAGGTGGCACGTGGTTCTGGGTTGTGATATGGGGACACGTTGTTATCATCCCTGTCTGTAATTCTCACATTTGATAACAGAAGTTTTTAGAATGCTGACATGGCAAGATAGCTGGACATTTTTCTTTTTTCTCTATTCTTTGCTTTAAAAAAACCCAACACGGTACTTAAAAAAAAGTTAAATTACCCCTAAAACCACAATCATGGATGTTGCTAAGTCAACCAGATTTTCCTACAGTTCCTGGAAGTGTCTCCTGCCATCTCTGAACAAATATTTGCACTTCATATAAAGCGTCTTTGTTTTGGAAGGTGTATCCCTGTGGACACTTGGTTAGAGTTTAGATTTGGGGTATGGGCACGTCCATGCCTGAAAAACTCTAGCAACTATTTCTGCAAAGCACATGCCTTGTCACGCTCAATGACAAGAAAAGCTCAGGACAGCTGCCAGGGAAGAGCTCCAATCTCTGCGTGATCAGTCCATAAAAGCAAGTGAATGTTTAGCAACTGAGTGCGTACTCATGTGCCGAGGTGTGGGGGGGGGGGGGGCTGGGTGCCTCCCCGTGACTTTGACATTCAGGCTGAGCCATGTGAACAGCTGTCAATGGTCTTAGTAACTTTAACTGAAAAACAAAATGAGAAACCTCCCCACTGCCTCTTTGTCCAGCTCCTGGAGGTTAACCTATGAGTTGCAAGATTAGCTGTTGAAAACTTGTGGTATGAGAGTAACCGAGAAATTTTGGAGAGGACGTGTAAGTGGCAGGGGAAGGGTGGGGTGCCCAGTAAGCGGAGTCTGACTGTAAAATGATCATAAACGTATGACATTCTTAACAGTGTGGTGTCCCCCCAAATATGAGGTTTTTAGGTTTGATGAAGGCAGTGTTATTGCAAATCAGCAGGCAGGATAAGAACCAAGAGGCCAAACCTTTGGAGAATAGAGAACTGAAAGCTGGATTCCTATGTCCCTGTTGCTGAGACAAATTCCTAATGGGTCAAAAACTTAAGTGCAAACCGTGGAGCCATCCAGTGCTCAAAAGCACGGTGAATCGTGTTAACTGTACTGGAGTTAAAATAAAAGAAAATAAATGCTGAGTTAGTAGATGTTCTTGAAGTGGAGGAAATGTTTTCCTAAATAGAAAAAGAAAGCTCAGAAGGTATTAGGGACAAGCTTGACACATTTGAATTCTGAAGCTTATACGTGACCAAAGAATCGTAAAGAAAGTTTTAGGGGGCACCTAGGTGGCTCAGGGGTTGACCGTCTGCCTTTAGCTCAGGTTGTGATCCTGGGGTCCTGGGATCAAATCCCGCATGGTGCTCCCTGCAGGGAGCCTGCTTCTCCCTTTGCCTGTGTCTCTGCCTCTCTGTGTGTGTGTCTCTCATGAATAAATAAGTAAAATCTTTTTTAAAAAGTTTTAAAAACTGACAGATGGCGAATGCATGTATTTAAAATCATCTTGCTGATGTGTTTTTCTCCTCTCTTTTCAAAACCTTTTTCAAAACCAATGTATTTATCTATATTTAAATAATCTCTGCACCCAGTGTGGGGCTCGAACCCACAACCCGTAGATCAAGAGTGAGAAGCTCTACCAACTGAGCCAGCCAGCACTCCTCACCCCCCAAAAGACCTTTATTTATTGTATTTTTTAAATTGTATTTTCCCTGAACGTTTTGGTGGTTGTTAAATGCACTGGTCTCATTTTCTTTTCAACAGTGCCCTGGCTCCTGTGACCTGGTTTTAAACAGCTGCTTCTTCTACTCTCTGTCACAAAGATCCAGAAGGACACAAGGTGGTGCAGTGGGGGATTTTCTTTTTTTTTCTGAGCAGAATTGCAAAACTCTTGTCATTTCTTATCATAAATGAAAAAGTTATGAGGGAAATACCCCAAATTGGCCAGAATGGAACCATTTAGACTAACAGCAAACCTTTGTGTTCAGGCTCATTACACAAGCATTTGTAGTGATGAAGTTTTTATGTCACCAAGGCTGAATAAATCCTGGGCAGATGCTCCTGTCATTTCTCGGAGCCTGAGGAATGTGAGTGGTGACAGCTGCTGGGTTGGACAATCTCACATGTGTGGACCCGTCGGGGTTGGAATATTCGGATAGGGCTATGTGTCTTATTCAGGCAACAGATTTACAAGAGCGATCAGACCTGCAGAAAAAGACAGAAAAAAAAAAAAAAAAAACAAGGAAAGAGAAAAGAATCACTGTAGTTGCAGCCAATAATGTGGTCTTGGCTTCAAGCACATTTTATTTTTAGGCTGTGGTGGTTTGGTTTTTATTTAATAAGGGCCCATATAAAGAACAAACAAGAAATGACCCATAATCCCACAGCCGAAATAGCCCCTGTGGACATTTTAAAACAAAATATGCACAGCGTTAGGAATTCCAAAAGCACAGGATTGAAAATAGAAAGCACTCTGCCATCGGTCCCCCTTCCCTGCCTCCTTAAAACCAACGACCATAACTCGTTCTTGATTTTCCTTCCAAGAAGAAATGCTTTATGCGTATATCAGCACATCTCTCTCTATGTGTACATGCATAGATGCATGTATTTGTGTGAGTGCGTGCGTATGTGCATATGTTTTTGTAGATACATGTGTAAATGCGTGCAAATGCTTGTATTTATGTGTATGTGTGTATATGTGTGAATACATAATTGTGCATTTGTATGGGTGGACATACGTGTGTGTATATGTGTGTATAAGTATGTGTGCATGTATATGTATGTTTTGTGTCTACGTGTGTATGTGATTATGTGGGTGACAAGAGGAGAAGCAACAAGGCCTCTCAAGATCTAGCTTGGAAGTCACACTGTATCACTTCTGCCTCCGGCTAGTGGTCAGAGCAGCCACAAGACCCGCTCAAATCCGGGAAGCAGGATATTTGCCACCGAGTCCTCTCAATGGCAAGTCACACTGCGAAGAGGCGTGGCCCAGGGAGGCATGCTTCATCGAGGCCATTATTTTAACAATCTACTACAATTAATTATTACAATGCACTGTCACACCTTCCAAGTTGGGTAGGAGATTCAAGAGTGTTTATTATAAACAGAACAAATAAGGCAGGTGCATACATAAAGCAGACACTAAAGAGCACAGAGGGTTGGCGGGGAGGAGATGAGATCCCAGAAGGGGGCTTATGAGTAACTGAATTCTCTACATTAAGGTCTACAAAATAAAAAACAAAATTCTCTATTTCTCTTTATACTTCGTACATCCGGACCAAAGGATGATTCATCATGGATGTTATAGTTAATTTTGAGCATTTCCCCCAAATTTTAAGATAGCAAACTTGATGTTCTCCTTTTCATTTTTTTTATTTTTTTTTATTTTTATTTTTTTGCTTTTCATTTCTAATCGTTTTTTCTTGAGTGAGTTGTTTAAATGCAATGAAATAGCTAAATATGATTTTTTTTAAGTTTTATGTATTTAATTAATCTCTACACCCAACATGAGGCTCTAACTCACAACCCTGAGATCAAGAGCCAGGTGCCCCTTAAAAGTAGTTCTTTTTTTTTTTTTAAGACTTTATTTATTTACTCATGAGACACAGAGAGAGGCAGAGACACAGGCAGAGGGAGAAGCAGGCTCCATGCAGGGACCTCGATGTGGGACTCGATCCCAGGACCCCGGGATCACACTCTGAGCCAAAGGTAGATGCTCAAATGCTGAGCCACCCAGGTGCCCCTTAAATGTAGTTATTAATGGTTATTTTATATAATGTTATGAATACCAGCGCACTCAATCACTCAAAAAGATTAGACTCGTGGTAAATCACAATAAAGTCTAATATTTTTTAAATATTTTATTTATTTATTCATGAGAGGCACAGAGAGAGAGGCAGAGACACAGGCAGAGAGAGAAACAGGCTCCCTGTGGGGAGCCCAGTGAGGGACTCGATCTCAGGACCCTGTGATCACGACCTGAGCCAAAAGCAGAGGCTCAACCACTGAGTCACTCAGGCGCTTCTAAAATCTAATCTTTATTGTTTGTTCTTTTATTATTTTAAAAATCAATTTCAACTTTGGTTGGCATTATGTCCTTTTTAAATGTGTATCACCAAAAAGAAAAAAAATGTGTATGGCCACCACATTCTCTAATATTTGCATCCACTTCTCTCTTTAAATATGTGTAAGCCTTTCTTTTGTCACAAAATCAGCTTTCACAATAATCATTTATTATTTTAGCAACTTACTCCTGAATTAATTAATTCTTTCATATTTTAACTGAAAACTTTTCAACACATAGAGAGCATGAGGAGATTTTTGCTCCTAGTTACAAAAACTCAATTAACAGGTACCTGGGTGGCTCAGTGGTTGAGCATCTGCCTTTGGCTCAGGTCGTGATCCTGGGGCCCCGGGATCGAGTCCTGAATCGGGCTCCTTGATGGAGCTTGCTTCTCCCTCTGCCTGTGTCTCTGCCTCTCTCTGTGTGTCTCTCATGAATAAATAAATAATCTTTTTAAAAAAACTCAACAACTGGACAATGTGCGTTCAGATAATGATGGTAGATGGAAATTATCTCTCTGATCCCCCCCGCCCCCCACTGATGGAATTAGGTGATGGTCACCTCGGCAATACAGTATCACAGATGCTACTGGGTTCAGGGGGACTGAGATGGCTGCTTGGCTTTCCAAAGGCTGAGGCCGTACTATATACCTTGGTGAAATAGACCATGCTGATCCTGCCTTAAATCTCATTATTTCCTACCCTTTTCCATAGGTGTTTTGTCTCTGAGCTCTGTCCCTGTTGCTGTTTTATTGATTTCCAATTCTGGAAAGTATTGTAAAAGGGAAACAAGTGACTCTTTACCCTGTCCCCTTTCTTGATGATTGGAATTCAGATGTGATGACTGGAGCTTGAGCAGCCAAATTGGGCCATGAAGTGGAAGCTATCTGGCAGAGAATGGTGGAGCCACAAGTTAAAGGGAGCTTGGGTCTTTCATGATTGTGGAGCCACATAGCACTTCTGAGCTGTCAGTCTTCAGATTTCTCTTTTCTCATACATTAAATATTCATATCCTTAACTTGAGTGATGTACTAAAGGCATTTTCTTTTATATATATACATATTTTTTAATTTATTTATTTATGAAAGACACACAGAGAAAGCCAAAGACACAGGCAGAGGGAGAAGGAGGCTTCCTGTGGGGAAGATTTTTTAAATCTTAAAAAAAAAAATCCTTAACATGATCACATCTGGAAGGTCCCTTTTGCCATGTGAGGCAGCAGGGTTCCAACAAGTAGAAAGTAGTGCTCTTTGGAAGCCTTTATTCAGACAATCACAGTTTCTCAAGTCACACCTCGCAAATGCGCTGCAGTGCTGAGATTCGAATCCAGATCCCACTCACTCCCCGACCCCCAGTCCATCAGTCCATCATCTCTCTCCGCGACTGCCAGAGAGGACCCACCACAGGCCCTGCTTTCTCTGGTGCTCAAGCGCAACTTCCCACACTGCTTTGGAGGCCCTCCAAATGTGGGGCGCCGCCTTCCCTACAGCCCCGCGCTCCCCACCCCTGCCACGGGACTCCTGTTCCTGGAACAGACCTTGTTTGCTTTGGTTCTTGGCCTGTGAACACCCTTCTAGGCCTTTCCCTCCCCCTCAGCCTGGAGGACATGCTCTGTTCCCAGAGTTTCGCTCACACAGATCCGGTGGTCGGTGGGAAGGACACGGGGCAGCCAGCGCCAGATTGCAGGGCTCAGGGGTGGTGGTGAGGTGCAAATGGACTGTAGACTGGGAAAGGGGGCCACACTCCCCCCTCTACCCCACTCCTCATGCAAGTCATTCCCTGTCCCCATGCAGAGGGAAAAACATACATATAAAAAACCTCAAACAGCTAGCCTCCTGATTTCACAGAAAATCTAGTACCACAGACCTCAAAGTGTGAAACCCACTCGTTTTTCTAGTAAATTTTCCTCTCCAACCAGTGGTTGGTAAATCTCCTTTGTCATTCAAACGCTCCCACTGTGCCCCCAAGCCCCAGTTCCTGGTCTCCCATCTTCCTTTATTAAAAGCAGAGCCTCCAGTGCCTGGGGGGCTCAGTCCGTTAAGCAGCTACCTTTGACTCAGGTCATGATCCTGAGGTCCTGGGATCGAGCCCCATGTGGGGCACCATTCTCTCTCTCCCTCTGCCCCTGTTCCTGTGCTCTTTCTCTCTCTCTCAAATAAATAAAATAATTAAAAAAAAAAAAAAAGGAACAGAGAAGCACAGACATTATGTGGTAGAGTCTAGAGTGTGGATTCTGCAGCCGGACTTCAAGGGGCCTTGCCTCTTACCAGCCGTGTGACAGTTGTGTGACCCTGGGGAAGTTGCTTGGCCTTTCTGCGCCTCAGTTTTTGCATTTGGAGGATGGGCACGAAATGATAACAATACCCACCTCGGAGGATGATTAGGCAAATAAATTGAGCTGCATTTGCCAGTATGCCTTTCAATTTTTTGTTTTGAACTAATTCCAAACTTACAGTGTGTTGCAAGACTAGAACCCAAAACTCCTGTATACGTGGCACATCCTGCCTCATTTGTGAGCTCATTCCTCCTCTCTCTCTTTGCTCCCTCTGCTATGAGCTGTGTTCCCGCCCCCACCCCCTGTCCCCCAATCCCCACCAAAAAAGATAGGCTGAAGTCCTAACACACACCCCCAGGCCAAATGTGACCCTATTTGGAAATAGGGTCATTGCAGATGTAATTAGATAAGGTCATCCTGGGGTAGGATGGGTCCCTGATCCAATGTGCCTGGTGTTCTTGTAAGAAGAAGTCATGTGACAACAGAGATGCAGCCAGGAGCCCAGGAGCACCAAGGATTGACAGCAGCGCCCCCAGAGCTGGAAGAGGCTGGGATTCCCTTAGAGATTTCAGAGGAAGAAGGGCCCTAGTGACACCTCGATTCAGACTTCTGGCCTCAGAACCGTGAGAGAACCCGTTTGTGTTGTTTTCACACACCTAGTTTGTGGGGCTTTGTCAGGGCAGCCCCAGGAGTCTAACACACCCACTCCTACTGCCCCTTGTATATATTTACATATTTTTCAGAGCTACTTGTGGGCGTCACACTCCCTTACCCCTGAATATGTCAGTGTTCACTTCCTAAAAACAAATAAGTTTTTTTAAATAAAGATTTTATTTATTTATTCATGAGAGACACACAGAGAGAGGCAGAGACATAGGCAGAGGGAGAGGCAGGCTCCCTGCGGGGAGCCGGATGCAGGACTCGATCCCAGGACCCCAGGATCACGACCTGAGCCAAAGGCAGACACTCAATCCCTGAGCCCCCCAGGTGCCCAAGGCCATCTTCTTAAACATCCGCAGTAGTCCCCAGGACGAGACGCTCAGCACTCAGCCCACACACCATCTGATCGGCAGCTCCCATCAGTCCCGCCGATCGGCCCAGTCCTTCCAGGCTCCAAAGGGGTGTCTGTCCTAAGCTGCACTGAGTCCTGGTGTCTTTCCGATCTCCTTCACGCTGGAGCCCGTTCTGTCTTCTCTGGACTTTTGTGGCCTGACACTTTGAAGAGTACAGGTCAGTTACTTCTTTTCCTTTCTTTTCTTTTCTTTTCTTTTTTTTCTTTTTCCTTTCTTTCTTACTCTTTTTAAGGTTTATTTTAGAGAGAGAGAAAAGCAAGTGGGAGGAGGGGCAGAGAGAGAAGAGGGAGAGAGAGAATCTCAAGCAAACTCCCTACTGAGTGTGGAGCCTGACTAGGGGCTTGATCTCACAACGCTGAGATCATGACCTGAGCTGAATTTAAGAGTCAGAGGCCACCCAGGCGCCCCCAGGCCAGTTATTTTCTAGAATGACCCTTGCTCTATCTGATATCCCCTCCAGATTAGGTTTGGGGGCTGCACTTTGGGAGGGAGCTCCTCAGAAGGGATGCTGTGTCCCTGAGAGTGCATCAAAGCAGGAGCACACCATCTCAACGGGTCCCATCCCTGGGGGTGTTCACTCCGATCCCCTGATTAAAGGGGTGTCTGCCGGGCTTCTCCCCTGCAAGTCACTACTTCTCCCTGTATAACACCCCCTGTGGCTTTTCTTTAAAAAACAGTGTCATACACTTTGCTTTATCATGTAAGCAATACTTCTTAAGATGTCAGCAAGTCAATTCATAGGAAGGGAATCTTTCTATATCAGTGTAGAGAGAACTCCCTTCCGATTTATATATCATCCTGATATATAGGTGATATAGATCTATTATATATATATATATATGAGATGATATGATGATATATGATGATATATACATATCATCCATTCCATGGGTGCTAAACTGTCCTCTGTGAATGGATATGTAGTCTAACTGCGATCTTTTACTCTTATTTTCCAATCTTGGGGGTCTCCCACTCCTCCCTCCCATACGATCCCTTTCTATGCTTCCTCCTCCTTTGCCTGACATTGATCCCCAGTGGGGCCCTGGGGGCTTGAGCCTGGGCCATCTCTCTCCTCTCCGAACACTGTCAAGATGAGCTCATCCAGCCCCATGGCTTAAAATACCTCCCATGTCCCCATGACTTCTAAATTTATGTCCCTGCCCCACGTCTACCCTGAACTCCTGGCTCAGATGTCTAACTCCATTTGGATGTCTGCTAGGCGTATCAAATTTAAGACCTCTAAAAGTGAGATTCCTGATTTCCCAGATCATTGCTCCCTAAAGCTTCCCCATCACGGTGAATGGATCCAAGCCAAAAATAGAGTCATTAAAAAAACATTTTTTTAAATTGTGGTGAAATTCACATAATAAAAATGAACTTTCTCTCTTGGAAAATGAACCATTCTAACGTGTGCACAAGTGGCATTTAGTACATTCAAAGTCTTGTGCAACCATCATCTCTAATTCCAAGAACTTTCATCTCCCCCAAAGGAAATCCTGTAACCATGAAACAGTGATGAGCCACCCGGGCTGCCCGACTGCCCATTCTCTCCTGCCCAGTCCCTGGCAGCCACTAACCAATTTCTACCTCTGAACTTATCTATGTTGGACATCTGTTTTTTAATTTTTAAAAAAAATTGGGGTGCCTGTGTGGTTCAGTGGTTGAGCATCTCCCTCTGCCTATGTCTCTGCCTGTCTCTCTCTCATGAATAAATAAAATCTAAAGAGAGAGCACAAGCTGGGGGAGGGGCAGTGGGAAAAGAAAAGCAGTATCCCTGCTGAGCAGGGAGCCCGACATGTGGGGTCCCCAAGACCCCGGGATCATGACCTGAGCCAAAGGCAAACACTTAACCAACTGAGCCACCCAAGGCGCCCCTACATATGTTGGATATCTAATCCAAGTGGAATCATACATGTGGTCTTTTGTGCCTGGCTTCTTTGACTTAGCATGTCTTCAAGGCTCATCCATGTTGTAGTGGGGGGTCAGTACATGACTCGTTTTTGTGGCTGAATGTTATTCCATTGTGTGGCTGTACCGCATTTTGTTTATCCATTCATCCATCAATGGATGGATCTAGGTCTCTATGAAGGTACGGGTATCAAGGCAGAAGTCTACAACACACTTTATTTAACAGCTTACTAATTTGATTGATAACATTTAAATATTTAACCCTATACAACCTAACAACAACAACCAAAACCCAATTCAGAACAGGCAAAAGAGTTGAAATGACATTTCGCAAAAGAACACATACAAATGGCAACCAGCACATGAGAAGATGCTCCACATTATTGGTCATTAAGGAAATGCTCATCGAAACCACAATGAGATACCACTTTACACCCACTAGGATGGTTATAATTTATTTTTTAAGTGAACGGAGGGTCACCTGGGTAGCTCAGTCAGTTAGGTGTCCCACTCTTGATTTTGGCTCAGGTCATGATCTCAAGGTCGTGAGATGGAGCCCCAGGTCCAGCTCCACGCTCAGCAGAGAGTCTGCTAGAGATTTTCTCTCCTCCTTTGCTCCTCCCCCCATGCTCTCTCTCTGTATCAAATAAGTGGATAAAATCTTAAAAGAAATAAAAGCGAACAGAGCCTAACAAGTGTTGGCAAGGAACTGGAGCAATTGGAATCTTTGTGCATTGTTGATGGGAGCATATAATGGTGTGGCGTTTGTGGAAAATAGTACGTGGTTCCTGAAAAGATTAAATGCAGAATTGCCATATGATCCAGCAATTCCACTCCTAAGTACACACCAAGATAATTGAAAGCAGACACTCAGACCAACACTTGTACACCAGGGTTCATAGCAGCATTATTCACAATAGCCAAACAGTGGAAGCAACCCAAATCTCTAAGAGCAGATGAATAGAGAAACAAAATGTGTATTCCATACAATGGAATATTAGTCACAAAAAGGAATAAAAGGGTGACACATGCTACAACATGGGTGAACCTTGACCACATTAGACTAAGATAAGTCAGATACAAAAGGGCAAATATTAAATGCTTCCGCTAATCTGAGGTTCCTAAAATAGGCAAAGCCATAGAGACAGACTAGAGATTATCAGAAGCTGAAGGGAGGGCTAGTTTTTGTTTAATGGGTACAGAGTCTCTGTCAGGGATGCTGAGAAAGTTCCAGAAATAGTGGTGATGGTTACACACATCCTGAATGTAGTAAATGCCACTGAACTGTACTTTTATAAATGGTTAAAGTGAGGGGCGCCTGGGTGATTCGGTTGGTTAAGTCTGCCTTGGACTGGGGTCATGATCTCAGGGTTCCTGGGATCGAGCCCTGCATCAGGCTTCCTGCTCAGTGGGGAGCCTGCTTCTCCCTCTCCTTCTGCTGTTCCCCCTGCGTGCGCTTTCTCCGCCTGTCAAATAAAAAATAGATAAAAGATATGAACAGAAAATTCACAGAAAAAATCAAATTGTGTTCTTAAAAATTCACTAGCTGTGTGGCCCTAGATAAACACCTTAACCTCTCCGATCTTCATTTTTCTCACTTTAAAAGAGGAGATGCACAGTAAACATTTGTTCAGTGAATGGACAACTGAACCAAGAAAATGATATCTAACTCATGGATTTTTGTAAAACCAAATGACTCAGTAAAGATAGTGGGCTTGGAATATTATCTGACACACAGCATGCCCTATGTAAGTGATAGCAATGACTACTTTTTAAAAATAGTGTTATTGTTGTGGTTATGCATACTTCAAAGTCCCTTCCAGTGTTACCTCCTCAAGGAAGCCTTCCTGGATGAGGCTAGACAAGACTAGTTGCTCAATGCCACCAAAAAACTTTTTGCAGTCCTCTCTTTAAACTTTGGCCAAATGTGCCCCAATTAGTATATTCTGTATTTTATGCCCCACGCCGGAGATCAGTACACATATCCATGATAATTACAGGGCTTCTCTATCTAACTGTAAACAGGCTGACTTAGCCTGTCCCAACCACCAGACCAAGCTCCTAAAAGCAGAGCTTGTCTCACTCACTCCAGTATGCCCAGCACGTTGCCCAGAGCCTGGAACAAGGAAACTTCTCAGGCAATATTGGGGGATCGAATAAAGGAACCATTCTGTCTCCTGCTTCTCAATTTGGAATGTGCATAAGCCCAGGGATATGCAACGGAACCCCAAGGATTCATTAATCTCTGGCAATACTTTTTTTAAAACATCCATCACTATACATAGTTATAACACATTTTTTTCTTATGGTGAGAATTTTTAAGATCTACTCTGTTAGCAACTTTCAAATATTCAACATAGTATTACTAACTATAGGTACCATGCTGCACCTTACATCCCCAAGACTTATTTATCTTGTAAAAGGGAGTGTGTACCTTTTGACTACCTTCACCTATTCCCCACCTCTGGCAATCATGTGTATATACCACATTTTCTTTATCCTTTCATTCATTGAGATGGATACTTCGGTTGTTTCCAACCTGGCAGTCGTAAAAAATACTGCAATGAACATGGGGTACAGGCATCTTTTTGAGTTACTGTTTGCATTTCCTTTGGATAAATACCCAGAAGTGGAACTGTTGGATTCCATGGTAGTTTTAATTTTTTGAGGAACATCCCTACTGTTTTCCATAGTAGCTGAGCTAACCTACATTCCCCTGACAAATATTTTTGATTGCCAATTTTATTTCATGTTTTGAGGAAAAAGCCACCTTTGCATTAAAATGAACAATGGGGGGCACCTGGGTGGCTCAGTGGTTGAGCATCTGCCTTCAGATCAGGGCGTGATCCCTGGATCCTGGGATCAAATCCCACATCTGGCTCCCTGAGAAGAGCCTGCTTCACCCTCTGCCTGTGTCTCTGTGTCTCTCTGTGTGGCTCTCATGAATAAATAAATAAAATTTTAAAAATTAAAAATAAAATGAACAAGGGGCGCCTGGGTGGCTCAGTCAGTTAAACATTGGGCTCTTGGTTTGGGCTCAGGTCATAATCTCAGGGTCTTGAGATTGAGTCCTGCATCAGGCTCCATGCTCAGCTTGGAGTGTGCTTGAGACTCTCCCTCCCCTTCTCCCCCTCTCCCTTGAATGCTTTCTCTCTCTCTCTCTCAAATAAATAAATAAATCTTTTTTTAAAAAAGAACAATGTCATGTTATGGAGTCAAATGTGAATTTTTAGCAATAATCATGCCTCCGGTAAACCTCATTGGCTACAATACTGTCACTGTCACAAATCTTCAAATGTGAATCTTTAATGCCAAAATAAGACTTCAAAGAAATCTCTGTCAAAGAGCTGATTCCTAAAGCCCCTAGATAAGAGGGCACATTTTCGCTCTCTCTTCAGGAGGACTTGAAAAGCAATGCATTAATCCAAACCTGTCATCTTATAAAGGAAGAGTCCTGGTTGTTTATGATCAGTCAGTGCTCATTAGAGAAGCAGGTGCACTGAGAGTGACCGGGAGATGAGGATCTCCTTACGGCAATTGGTAGGACTTCTCGATCATCCATGTGGACCAAGCAGGGAGAAGCACAGACCCAGAAACAGCAGGTGGAAACCTCAAAAAGTTACTAATTAGGGACCTTGAGGGTTTTGGGAGGACAAGTATATGCCAGGTCTGCGTCTCTGTAGCTAGTATTGGATATGAAGTGTCTGTCAGTCAGTCGGATGCATAAATAGTCACTCCTTAATTGCAGTTCTAATTTCTGGGGTTTTAGTTACCTGCAGTCAATTGTAACAGGGAACCAAATAGTCCTCCTTCGTTGTGTGCAATCCTCCCAACACCTGCACCATTGACCTCATTTCACCACGAGAAGTAGAGTGAGTCCAATCCAATAAGATATCTTGAGAAAGAGGGGGCACCTGGGTGGCTCAGCGGTTGAGCATCTGCCTTCGGCTCAGGTCGTGATCCCGGGGTCCTGGGATCGAGTCCCACATGGGGCTTACTGCAGGGAGACTGCTTCTCCCTCTACTTATGTCCCTGCCTTTCTCTCTGTGTCTCTCATGAATAAATAAACAAAATATTTTTTAAAAAACATATTTTGAGAAAGAGACCAAACTCACATAACTTCCATTACAGTAAATTGTTATAATTGTTCTATTAACCATTGTTGTTTGTCTCTTCCCCTGCCTAATTTATAAATTAAGTTTTATCGTAGGTATGTATGGAGGGGAAAACATTGGTATATATAGAGTTCAGTACTATCCACAGTTTCAGACATCCACCATGTATAAGGGGGGGACTACTGTAGCTGGGATGCTGGAACCCTTTAAGAACAACCTGGAACCCATGAAAATGAACCGGAAGCCCTATGTGTCTCTTATCTCCAACAACCTCAATTCTACGCGTGATGTGCAGGAGAAGCTGGTCCCCTACCCCCCACAGAGCCACGTAGGCGCCTGGCCCAAAATTCACAGAAGCTGGAGAGGAACAACCAGCAGGGGCAGGTGAAGCTGAGGTCTGATCCCATCCCAAGCCAAGAGATGAGACAGCAGATCAGTGGCAAGATGCATGAGCCACTGCGGTGCCTGGGTGCTGTGCAGACCTTCCTTCTATAGTGACTATCTGCCATTTAAACCCCATGCAAAATTTTCTTTTATTATTTATTTATTTGAGAGAGAAAGAGAGAGAGAGAGAGCAGGAGCAGGGGAAGGGCAGAGGGAGAGAGGGAGAAGCAGGCTCCCTGCTCAGATCGGGGCTTGGTCCTGAGCTGAAGGCAGACGCTTAAACTACTGAGCCACCCAGACGCCCCCCAATTTTTTTTTTTTAGATAGCTCTAACCCAGAGCCACTCAGGGAAAGGTACATAAGCCCTGCTTAGCTAAGTAAGATAGAACAAAATCACCACACAGCCCAAAGAAGGAAAGAATGAGCTGCATAACTTAACTTATCCTGACCAATAGAGAAGTTAACCAATCAATGTTAAAACTACTGGTAATAAGGCAGCCCAGGTGGCTCGGCGGTTTAGCGCTGCCTTCAGCCCAGGGTGTGATCCTGGAGACTCAGGATCAAGTCCCGTGTCAGGCTCCCTGCACGGAGCCTGCTTCTCCCTCTGCCTGTTTCTGTTCCTCTCTCTGTGTCTTTCATGAATAAATAAATAAAATTTAAAGAAAAACTACTGGTAATAGTTTTAGTATTTGTGGTGGTGTTATTATTGTCAGCATCAATATTGTTACAGATCCCCAATCTGGCATCAAACAGACCTCAACTATTCTCTACTTTCTTCTATACCTGAAAGTAATTTAGCTCTGCTAATGGAGGAACCATTGTACACATGGGCTGGAAAAAGGAAGAAATGACATAAGGGGAAGAAGTGACATAACAGGGTCTAGAATGGTGGGAAGGGGAGAGGAGAAAAGATGGGATCTGAGGGGTGTTCCCACTAAAGGCATCAGTGAGGTGCAGGGGAGCTTGACACAGAAGTGAAGGTTTCTGTGCCCAGGACAACTTGGTATCTACACCATTAATGGTTAAATCCCTTTGTGGAGAATAACTCAAAGATGTTGAAGGGTGAATTAATTAAAAAAACAAAAACAACAAAACAAACAGTGATGCATTTAATGGTGTAAATTAGGCATGTCAAGGGCACCTGGGTGGCTGAGTGGTTGAGCATCTAGTCCCGGGGTCCTGGGATCAAGTTCTGCGTTGGCTCCCCACAGGAAGCCTGCTTCTCCCTCTGCCTCTGTCTCTACCTCTCTCTTTCTGTCTCTCATGAATCAATAAATGAAATCTTTTTTTAAAAAATTAGACCTGTTCAAAAAAAAAATAAAAATTAGACCTGTCAAATTCTAGCACCTACAAAGACAATGTAGATAATGTAGATGCATAACTATAGAGTGGGGTGGGGTACAACTGGGGCTGATGGGGTCTGTGAAAAACTAGAGAGCAGGGATTCCATTAAAGAGAGACAAGCTTCTCAGCCTCAACAGATTTTAACAGAATGAGAATAAGGGTCTATGTTGACAGATTCTCTCATTTTTAAGGGAAGCCAGAAATCTGTATTTTATTCCAAATTTGGAATTTAAAAGTTGGCTATTGATTCAAATTTTTGGAAAGTAGGGTGGGCCAAATAAAACTGATATGGGGGTGCCTAGGTGGCCCAGTCAGTGGAGCATCTGCCTTTGGCTCAGGTGATGATCCTAGGGTCCTGGGATCGAGCCCCATGTCGGGCTCCTTGCTCCATGGGGAGTCTGCTTCTCCCCCTCCCCCCGACTTTGGCTCATGCTCTCTCTCACTTTCTGTCAAAGAAAAAACAAATAATCTGAAGTCTAATTTCCCGTGTGTAGGCTTGCAGCTGGTGGCCTCTGACCTAAGCAATTCCCTCCAACTTACAATGGATAGTCCCCAAGATATTGTCCAAGGTCCTTCTATCACCGCGCGCTGCCCTATGTTCTCACTGACTTAACACACCAATCATTCAGTGTGGGCACTCACAGATGAAGGGAGGTGCCATTGTGAGGCGCTGGGGGCAGGGTCTCCTGGAGAGGCCAAATTTGGAGTTCAGGTTGACTCCCAGTTAAAGGGTTTTTCGCATCCTGGGTCACCTCCAGGTCCCTGCCAGTCCTGCCCTCAAGTTCACATGTTCTTTTTTTCTTTTTGAAATTTTAAAAATTTATTTATTCATGAGAGACACCAAGAGAGAGGCAGAGACCTAGGCAGAAGAAGAAGCAGGCTTCTTGGGGGGAGCCCAATACAGGACTCAATCCCAGGACCCCAGGATCATGACCTGAGCTAAAGGCAGACACTCAACTACTGAGCCAACCAGGTGCCCCATGTTCACACATTCCACTTGTATATTCTGCTCCCAAGATAACTCAGAGGAGGAAATACTTTGAGAGTTGGAGAGGTGTCTTTGAAATTTAAGAGAGAGGGCAGCCCGGGTGCTCAACGGTTTAGCGCTGCCTTTAGCCCAGGGTGTGATCTTGGAGTCCTGGGATCGAGTCCCATGTCAGGCTCTCTGCATGGAGCCTGCTTTTCCCTTTGCCTGTGTCTCTGCCTCTCTCTCTCTGTGTCTCTCATGAATATCTAAATAAAAAAAATTTTTTTTAAAGAGAGAGCGAGAAAGAGAAATTTCTTTTTTTTATTTTTATATGATAGTCACAGAGAGAGAGAGAGGGGCAGAGATACAAGCAGAGGGAGAAGCAGGCTCCATGCACCTGGAGCCCCACGTGGGATTCGATCCCGGGTCTCCAGGATCACGCCTTGGGCCAAAGGCAGGTGCCAAACCGCTGCACCACCCAGGGACCCCGAGAAGTTGCATGATAAATACTAGCCCAACATTGTGCCTACATAATATAATATAATCATGGCCACAACAATTACAAGGTGTGAAAAAGACAAAGCAAATGTTGCATGCAGTAAATACTTGGAAGTCTCTCTGTATTAATGAAGCTGCATTTTGGATACAAGTTGCAGAAAATCCAAGTCAGATCAGCTTAAAGCAATCGAGACAATATGCAGATTATATAAATCACAAATCAAAAATTAAATTAAATTAAATTAAAAAACTACAAATCAATAAGGAAAAGTGACAATCTCATTGTTAAAAAAAAAAAAGTGAAAGACTTTAACAGACTCTTCACAAAGTATCCAAATGGCCAATATGCCTCTGAAAAAAGTATCCTCAATGTCACTGGCCATCAGGAACATTCAAATTAAAAACACAATGAGATTCCACTCAGGAGACACCACAGGGAGAGACACACACCCAAGTTGCCAAAGTGGAAAATTCTGACAATAGCTAGTGATAGTGAGGATGTGAAGGACCTTGAACTCTCAAGTACTGCTAGGGGAGTGTAAAATTATACAACTACTTTGAGAAACTGGGAGTATCTACTAGCTTAACATCTGCTGAGGCTTATAACCAACAGATACGTACAAATATGTTGACCACGAACCAGACAGTGGGGGTGTCTGGGTGGCTCAGTGGTTGAGCGTCTGCCTTCAGCTCAGGTTGTGATCCCAGGGTCCTGGGATCGAGTTCTGAGTCAGGCTCCCCACATGGAGCCTGCTTCTCCCTCTGCCTATGTCTCTGCATTTCTCTGTGTCTCTCATGAATAAATAAATAAAATCTTAAAAAAAAAAAAAAGAACCACAGAGCGATTCCATTTATGTAGAATACAAAACCAGAAAAGATGAATTTATGCTAGTGAAACTCAGGGATGTGACTACCCTTGACAGGATATAGTGACTTGAAGAAAGCAGAGGACATCCTTCCGGGGATGCTGATGACATTCATTTATTGGATTTGGGTGCTGGTTATACAATGTGTTCAGTTTCTAGATTTTCCTTTATAACTTGTACACTTCTCATTATAAATGCATTTCATTTAAAAAGTTAATAATAAGGTTACAGACGGTTCGGCTTCAGGCATGGTTTGATCCAGAAGTCTGTGAAGACAGCGGGGACAATGGTTTGGTTTCTCTGTGATTCCCGCCGCTCTGCTTTCCTCTGGATGTGGAATTCATCCTCAGAACAGCTTCTCTCACGGTTTCAAGATGACCTCTTGCACCTCCCATATTGGTTCTTTCACATCTATTGGGAGGAGCATAATCCTCATAACTAGTCTCAAAACTCCAGAGCTTCATTTTAATTGCACTGAGTTCAGGTGTCCAGCCCTTAGCCAATTCCCGTGAGCAGGGAGATACAGCACACTGACTGGCTTAGGCCTGGGTTACCTGGGTGACCATTTTTGAACCAATCACTGTGGCAAAGGGGTGGGATTATGCTAATTAGTTCAAGCCATTCCTCGCCCAACTCTTGAGTTTGGGAATTTGTGGAGGATGTCGATCTAATTCAAACTCTGGCTTTTGCTACTGGGACAGAAAGGGGGAGAAATGGACATTGTGAAGGGGACCAGACGTGCGGGGCACTTCTTTTTTCTTTTTGAAAATAGCTCTGGGATCCCTGGGTGGCGCAGAGGTTTAGCGCCTGCCTTTGGCCCAGGGCGCGATCCTGGAGACCCGGGATCGAATCCCATATCGGGCTCCTGGTGCATAGAGCCTGCTTCTCCCTCTGCCTATGTCTCTGCACCTCTCTCTCTCTCTCTCTCTCTCTCTATGACTATCATAAATAAATAAAAATTAAAAAAAAAAAAGAAAAAGAAAATAGCTCTGAAACAGTCACAAATTTACAGGAAAGTTGCAAGTACAGAACAAAGGACTTTTTTCCCTTCTGAACCATTTTGGGAGAAAATTGCCAGTATGGTGCCCTGCATGCTGTAGTGGGTGTGACCTACAAACAAGGACATTCCAAGGGAAAGAGACACTTGTTCCTTTTGATTTGTAAGTTTTCTGTGAGACAACGTATAGCCCACACTTCTCCACCGAACTTTCCATTTATTAACTTTTTTATAACTACACAGACTCATGGATTCTTATTCTATCAAGCGGTTTATTATCTCATTTTTAAAAGATTGTATTTATTTATTTATTTATTTATTCATTCATTCATAAGAGACACAGAGAGAGAGGCTTAGACATAGGCAGAGGGAGAGGCAGGCTCCCTGCAGGGAGCCCCATCTGGGGCTGGATCCCAGGACCCTGGGATCATGACCTGAGCCAAAGGCAGATGCTCAGCTGCTGAGCCACCCAGGTGTCCCTATGATCTCATTTTTAATACTGATGCTCAAATTGTCCCCGATTTGGCCAGTGGGAGTCCTTCAAGCTAGCTCTCTGTACTTCCACTTGTTCTCATCATTCTTGGAGCATTTCCTTACCTTCTGACCCAGAAAAAGATGTTCCAGGCTCTTCTTGCATCTTCTCTGTCCCCTCTCCCCTGGAATCAGCCCTTTTCTCAAAGGAGAAGGGAGGGTGCTTTCGAAGGCAGATGGCTGACCCCTCACCCCTGAGTGACCCCCCTGGACTCTGATTTCAATGCGGCCGGCCCCAGCCAATGGCAGAGGGGATGCTCCAGCGGTTGCCATGGAGACTTCAGGGCCGAAGAGCGGAAGGAGGCGGTGACGTCACTGCGGGAGCAAGTGCAGCAGGCACATCCTTGTCTTAGCAGGGCCACAGGGCACCGAAGGCAACCTCCGGCCCAACCGCCAGAGACCAGCCACCCTGCTTTCTGGGCCCTCACCCACGACACCCCGGTGGCAGCAGCCCCAAGGAGGTCCCCTGTCCCAGATCTGCCGAGATTGCCAGGACGGGTGAGCCCTTTGGAGACCATCGCCAAGAGAGGCGAAGTGCATCTTCAGACCCTCCTTGGTACGGCCTTGCCCGGACCCGGGACCCACGCCAGCCAGCTGGCAGAGAACACCTCTGCCTCCTGCCGTGTAAGTCCCTGGGAATTCCCAAGAGCCCTCTCGGGAGAAGGTGACAGAAATCTGGACGCTGCAGCCCTGAGGGCAGGGCCAGGAGCATCCCTGACTGGAGTCTGGACAGACCGGCCCGTGAGGCCTCTCTCCTCCTTAGCCTTCGGGAAGGATCGTGGCATCCTGGATCATTCCCTGGATTCCCGAGGCAGCTCGGGTGTGCACCAGCGGGCATACTGCTGCCTCCGGGAGCTGGGCAAGATGCTCTTTGGGGTGAAGGACATTGCTCTGTTGGAGCACGGCTGCAAGGCCCTGGAAGTGGACAGTTACAAGTCCCTGATGATCCTGGGCATCCCGGAGGACTGCGACCATGAGGAATTCGAGGAGATCATCCGCGTGCCCCTGAAGCCCCTGGGCAAGTTCGAAGTGGCCGGGAAGGCCTTCCTGGAAGAAGAGCGGACCAAGGCAGCCATCATTCGGCTGGAGGAGGACATCAATTATGCCGCGATCCCCAGGGAGGTCAAGGGCAAGGGCGGCATGTGGAGGGTGGTCTACATGCCCCGGAAGCAGGACATTGAGTTCCTGACCAAGCTGAACCTCTTCCTGCAGAGCGAGGGCAGGACGGTGGAGGACGTGGCCCGGGTCCTGCGGCAGGAGCTGTGCCCCACGGTGACGGGCCCCAGAGAGCCACCTGCCAGAAAGTGCCGGGCGCCCGGGCCCGGGGAGAAGCCAGGGGCCGGGGCCACCGCGGGTGCGGGCGCGGGCGCGGTCGGGGCGCCACCTCCGGACCCCGCGGAGAAGCAGAGCAAGGCTGGAGACGACAAGAGAGGCAAACGGAAGCACAAGAAAAACCGTCGGCGACACCATGCCTCCGACAAGAAGCTGTGAGGTGAGGTGGGGAGAGGGCGAGGGGCAGCGGGGCGAGGGGCGGTGGCGGCCGAGTGAGCAGGGGGGCATTTCCACCCGAGTGAATAACTTGTGGGTGACATCTGAGTGAGGTGGGGAACGTCTGGGTGAGCGTGGGCCATTCAGTCATTCCACAGACATCTACTGTGCACCTGCTATGTCCCAGGCACTGTTCCAGGAGCCAGGAGCCGGGTGCAAACCCAACACAGAAACACAGACCCTGCCTTCACGGCGCTGGTGGAGTCTGGGGAACCCGGGAGTTACTGGGGTACATCTGGGCGTGGGTTCCATTTGAGGAGACAGAGGCAACATCTGGTTGAGTATGGATCACTCCGCCTTTCAACAAACGTTTTCTGATCGCCCGCAGTGTATACCAGACGCTGTCCCAGGCGCTGGGCAGGGAGCAGAGAGACCCAGACCTTGGCCTCCTGGCACCCGTATTAATACCTGAGTAGGTGCGGGTACATCTGAGTTACTTGAATACTTGAATGAGCATCGTGCTGTTTGAGTGCGTGGGTAGCATCTGAGTTTGAACCCAACGTATGAGTCAGAGCGGGTAATATTTGAGTAGTTGTGGGTAACCTGTAACTGTGGGAGTGACACCTGGGTATGTGTGTGAGTGTCGTCTGAGTGGGCGAGAGTGAACACCCGGCAAACGACGTCTAACAACCGGGAGACCCCAAGGGACGAGCCGGGAGGTCGCTCGCAGTCTTAGAGAGAAGCACATCAGCATCATCATCACCATCATCACACTGTTAACCTGGAGATTGCGGGCTTCCCCACCCCCACCTCCCTGCATGAGCAGGTGTTGGCAGGAAACCACAAGAGGAGAAACGGGGTCCCAGATTTCAAGGGTTTGCAGAAGGTCTCTTGCCAGAGTTGAGGAAAAGCCAAGCAGGAGGAACATGGGGAAATCCGCTGCTGGAGAAAAGCCACTTATCTCCTTAACCATCACCTGCCCTCCTGTCCCCTCAGGCCTGATGTCGGGGACAGCCCCTTTTGCTGAGTACCTGATGCCAGGAAGACACACAGACTTTTAGCTTTGGGCCTTGCTGGAAATCCTGCTATTGCAAAGTCTAAACACCGCCCCCCCCTTTTTTTTAATCTTTTAAAAGGATGGACTTTGAATGCACCTCTGGTGCAAACTCATCCAGAGTGGGCCACACTGTTTCCCATGTGGCAAGCAGAAGCCATGCCTGACAAAGTGAGTTGCCTGCTTGCCACACCTGAGAAGCTCAGTGCTCTGTGTCCTACTCTGTCAAGAGCTGTCACTGTTCTGTACACCCTCAGTCTCCCTTACAAGGACAAAGGATGGTCAGACATAAGACTCTTCTGCTCTGATTGGCACATGGGGTTAGGATATGGGTCTCCCCAAATTCAACTCCAGAAGCTCTGACTTGTGCAGAGGGGGCTCCCCACTCTAAAGAACAGAAGGCAAGACCTTCAGGAAATAGTCCAAAAGGAGGTAAATAATTAAGAGGTCACCTACAAGAGTTACCCATTAACAACATTAACTTTGGAGTCTCCTGTGATGGTGGAGAAAAAAAAAAAAAAAAAAAAACAGGCAAAAAAATGAAGCAAGTAAAATCCAAGTGTCCATGGGTAGACAGAGCTCTATTTCAGGGAGATCTGATTTGTGATTTTGCAAACTTCCATTAGTTCAGGGATTTGCAAAGGTTTGAGTTGAAGTTCTTTTGTTTTTGTTTTTTGTTTAAATACAATTTATACACCACACCCCCAGAGGCTCAGATTCCTACCTACCAAATCGTAAGAGTGGAGACTCCTAATGTATTACTGTGGTGGGCATCGGTCACTTTTATGACTTCCAGCATCCAAGCCCTGTTCTTATTTCTGTGAGGCTGCCCCTTGGGGCCCCCCTAACAGGGCCAAAAAGTGGAGATTCTCTACCCACCTCTTCACCTTGGCAATCAGGGTACAGGCAACGGATCCACCCTCAGGAGGTCAGAAATTCCTCCTAGGCCCCTGCATTCCCAGCAATGGTCAAGACAGAAGGGATTTTTAAAGAGTTCCCTTGCGTTGACAACCTAAAATCTGGAAGACTCTGATTTCTGTGAACTCCCCCAGCTGGCTCTGAATCATCGCCTCAACCATCTTTTCTCCTGTGCAATGGTTGGGATCCAGCTTTTCCTGCCCTCCCCACACATATATTTACTCTTCAAGTGCATCTGTGGTCTAGAAGTTTGTAGTCCTCTCTTGATCCTTTTCGCCCTTGTAACTTTCCAGCCTGAGCAAACGTACTCACGGTGTGTATTGTGCTACTGTGTTCACTGTTTCCTCAGAGTCCGGGCTTGAATAAGACCTCAGGCACATTTGCTTGTTGCATGCTGTTCTCCCACCAAGGCACAGTCATTGTATCATGACAAGGGACAGTGTGACATTCCTTATAGTCTTATTGCAGTATCAAGACTGTATTTGTGCTTATTGTGAGTTTCGGGTGTTTCCCTATATAACGTTCATATTTGTGATACACAACGTGAGTGTGTGTCAATGTTCATTGTTGCCCCCAGAACCAAATCTACCAGTTCTCAAGGTTTTCTGGAAGAGTTTCCTAACACAGCAAAGCAAGCAGTTGTGCAAACCTGTTACCATTTGAAATCAGTTATCTGTGTGAGTTGAGACCTGGCTGGCATACAGCAAATCCTATGTGAAAATGCCCCCCAAAATTGGACGTGCTGGCTGATATAGAAGCCCGCAGCTGGCCTTGGTGAACCCCCATTTCCAAGAGTGGGTTCTGTTATAATTCTTCACTGTTCTTTATGGTTGATGCTCTATTGTACAAATATGAACTTATAAAATAAATGTATGTTAATGCGATCACAGTATGCTCTTTGATATGTTGGGGGAATCTATGCTAGATCTAATTTAGAAAAATAATCTAGAAGCGCCTGAGTGGCTCAGTTGGTTAAGCATTTGGTTCTCGGTTTCGGCTCAGGTCATGATCTCAGGGTCATGGGATTGAGCCCCACATTGGACTGCACGCTCAGTGGGGAGTCTGCTCAAGATTCTCTCTCTCTCTCTCTCTCTCTCTCTCTGCCACTCCCCTCACTCGCACATGCTCTCTCTAAAATAAATCTTTTTTAAAAAGGGAAAAATAGGGGCCCTTGGGTAGCTCATTCGGTTAAGCATCTGCCTTCGGCTCAGGTCATGATCCCAGTGTCCTGGGATCAAAACCCGTGTCAAGCTCCCTGCTCCCCAGCAGGTCTGCTTCTCTCTCTCCCTCTGCCTGCCACTCCCCCTGCTTGTGCTCTCTCTCCATATCAAATAAATAAAATCTTTCAAAAAATAAATTTAATTAAAAGGGAAAAATAATCTAGCTGCTAAAAAAAATTTTTTTTTTTGAAAACTGCTTCCATGGGTTGCCTGAAGTTTTCCAGGGCTATATTATCTTTTTTAAAGCAGTGTCATCAGATCTCATGGCCAATAGAACACAAAACACACAACTTTCGGCTCCTAGTGACTGATGGAAATGGTGAAATGGTTTATCTGGAATAAGATAATAGCCATTCTGTATTCCAGGCACTGTGCACAGTCTTTCATACTCATTAATTTGTTATATCTTCCCAACCCCCAAAGTATGACACTATAGGTCCACAACACCTTATCCAAAATCTTAAGTCAGACATGCTTCAGAATTCAGAAAGTTTGGGGATTGCCTGGCTGGCTCAGTTGGAAGAGCATGTGACTCTTGATCTTGGGGTTGTGAGTTTGAGCCTCACATTGAGTGTAGAGATTACTTAAATAAACTTAAAAAAAAAAAAAGGAATTAGGGATCCTTGGGTGGCGCAGCAGTTTGGCGCCTGCCTTTGGCCCAGGGCGCGATCCTGGAGACCCGGGATCGAATCCCACGTCGGGCTCCCTGCATGGAGCCTGCTTCTCCCTCTGCCTGTGTCTCTGCCTCTCTCTCTCTCTCTCTCTGTGTGACTATCATAAATAAATGAAAAATTAAAAAAAAAAAAGGAATTGGGAAGCCTGGGTGGCTCAGTGATTAAGCATCTGCCTTCAGCTCAGGTCATGATCCCAGGGTTCTGGGATTGAGACCCGCATTGGGCTCCCCTCAGGTAGCCTGCTTCTCACTCTGCCTATGTCTCTGCCTCTCTCTGTGTGTCTCTCATGAATAAATAAATAAAATATTTTTTTTTAATCTTAAAAAAAAAAGAATTCAGAGAGTTTGGGATGTCAGAAAACTGATACAGTGACTATATCTTGTATTGTGTAAGTCACCCCATGGGCAGATTTGGGCAGTTCCCATAATCAAACCCATTAGTATTCTGTAGGGAAATGTAGGATATTGACATTAAGGGAAATAAATGAAGAATATAAATAACCTTATGTAAATCTAGATCGTGCCTCTAAATGCTGTTCCTTGCTTTTATGGAGGGAGGGCGTGATGCAAAGCTTTCTGAGTTTTTTTGGATTTCAAAAGAGGAGATTAGTGACTATGAGCTGTATATTATTACTTTATCTCATTCTATGAATAAAGAAAGGTTAAGTGACCTGCCTAAAACAACATAGGAAGGCTCAAAAGGACAGAAGCCTAGGTCTTTCTGAGGACAATCTGTGCTCCTGGCTCAGGACTGGGTCTCTTTGAGGCTCCTTCAACAGTGCTCGTTGAGGGCCAAAAATTCTGAAGGAGGGCTCAGAACCTCCGAGAAGCCAACCTATATGTGATTCCCATGGGCTGGCGCTGGTGATTCTCCATGGGTTCCCCAGATTGCTTCTTTGTGCTTCTCCACCCTGCTCTGCTCCCCAGGAGGCCACCTTGGAGCCCTGTATACCAAAGCTCCTGTGCCCTAAGACTTCCTTGTTGGGATCAGCCAATGGGAGGCAGCGGCAGGAGTCAGAGGGCAGGAGGAAAGAGAGGCTGGGGTATTTCTTCCCTGTGCTCTGGCTACTGGGCTCCCTCTGCTTTCTGGGGACTGCGGTATCCCTCTACAACGATAAATCAAAATCAATCGGTGTGGTCACTCCTCTGCTTACTCCATCCCCGTTCAGAAGAAAGTTCGACATCTTTATAGCCCAAAGATCCCCACTTGCCTTGGCTCCCCATTTCTAGCCACCCCCAGACATACTCCTTCTCCCCTCCTCCCCCACCCAAAGAAATTTTGTCTCTGTACTGTCTCTGCCTAGGATGCTCTTACAGGACTCCTCCGACTCTTAACCCTCAGGTCTCTTCTTCCAGGAAGCCTTCCAGGCCACCCCAGGATGGATTATTCCCCCTATTTTATCTCCTCATTGTTCCCCTATATTTTTCTGGCTTGATATATCTCTCGATGGTGATTAACTTGTGTAGATTTTGTTAAATGCCACTGTGGTTTCTGCAGGAAGGAGTGGATGAGACAGGATAAGCAGACGCGACTGGCTAGTTTGAATAATTTCAGCAGATTTTGGGGTCTAGGGGCTGTCCCTAGTTGTCTGAGACTTGGCCCTGGGGTGAATAGCACAGGTGGATGGTGCCAGAATGGGAAGGTTGCTAAAGGAGGTAGTTGGAGGTGTGGGCTCTGGTTTGCATTTCAAGAACATGCTCAAGGGCAAGTACTGTTTACTTTCTCTAGGAATTGCCTGACCCCAGGAGGGGCAGCCCCTCAAGAGCCAGCCAGGCCCCAGATAGCAAGGCATCAGAATATGGAAAATAAAAAAACACAGTTATTATGGCAATAAATATAGAATGCAGATAAATATCTATGACGTAAATAAGGAAATCGAATCAGAAATTCCTCTAAATTGGCTTTCTCACTAGGCAACCTGCCAGTTAAGGCAGCAGATGCCTCCGCCTGGTGTATGGAGGTTTGGAGATGAAGGCTAGTGTTGGCTATATGGCCTGGGTTCAAGTCCTGACTCCTCTCCCTCCCAAAGCATGAGCCTGGGCAAACCACTGAACCTCCTGTGTCTCAGGGTTGCTAATTTGAAAATGGGGATAGTAGTAACCTGTTTCACCAGGTGTGGGGAGGACTATATCCATTCAGACATATAAATGACTTAGAACAATGGCTAAGATGGAGGAAGCTGTTAAGCTTTGGCCACTGGGATCCTGGGTCCAGTGACCATTGTGTTTTTCATCCACAGAGAACACATTAGCCTGGTTTCATAGCTCAGATTCCTGAACTAACCGTGTGCCCAGCTTCCTAAGACAATATGCTGTGTTCTGACAAAAGGCTGCTTTGGAATCTGGGCAAAGTAGTGAGTACACCAGGGTAATACCCCTCGGGAGACAGTACCCAACCTGTGCCCTAGCATCACCAGGGCACACGATGGAGAGAGCGTCCAAGGATTCAGAGCTGCACACACAGACCTGGGTTCAAATCTTGACTCTGCCACCAACTAGTTGTGTGCCTTCAGGGAGGTGATTTTACTTCTCTGGGCCCTGTTCCCTTATCTGTAAAGTGGAGCTGATACTACCCATGCCACAATTTCTTTGCAGCAAAGAGAGCGTACACCATGCATCAAAAACGTATGCTCTGGAGGGGGGCCTGGGTGGTTCAGTGGGTTAAGCATCTGACTCTTGATTTCAGCTCAGGCCATGATCTCAGAGTCGTGAGATCAAGCCCGCATCCAGCTCTGTGCTGGGCATGGAGCCTGCTTAATATTGTCTCTCTCCTTCTCCCTCTGCTCCTCCATACTGTGCACACATTCTCTCTCTCTCTCTCAGTCTCTCTCTCTTTCTCTCTCTCTCTCTTCTCAAATCAATCAATCAATCAATCAATCTTACCACATGGAACATTAAAAAGACTACATTGTATAAGTATACCTCCAATAGAGCTGACTTTTTTATTTTATTTTATTACTTTTTAAAAAGATTTTATTTATTTATTCATGAGAGATACAGAGAGAGAGAGAAAGAGAGAGAGAGGCAGAGACACAGGCAGAGGAAGAAGCAGGCTCCGTGCAGGGAGTCCGATGCAGACTCGATCCTGGGACTCCAGGATCATGCCCTGGGCCAAAGGCAGGCGCTAAACCTCTGAGCCACCCAGGGATCCCAAGAGCTGACCTTTTTTTTTTTTTTAAATGAAACTGGGATGCCTGGGTGGCTCAGCAGTTTAAATGAATGAATAAATAAATAAATAAATAAATAAATAAATAAAATCTTAAAAAAAAATGAAACCAAGAGTGGGGCAGTTGGGAGGTGGGCTGCCTGGGGGAAGTACTTCATTTCCATGCCTCAATCTCCTCATCTGTGAAATGGGTTGATAATAGTACCCATTGCTGAGGGCAGTCATAAAGATGCAAAAAGAGGCATCTTTGTGGGAAAATTAGGTATGTAATGCCAAAGTTTTCACAGACTCCTGAGAAAAGAGACATCTAGTGTTTGGATCACCCTGGGGTGAGGCTAGCAATGAGGGGCAGGCAGCAGAGGGAAGTCCACAGAGGGGGGGACAGCGAGCATGTGAAAACACTTCCACAGGTCTCATCACCCATATCTGATTCTGGGGGTCAGAGGACGGCACGATAATTCTTTCACCTCCGGGATAATGGTTCTTAAGAGACAAGGTCACACAATAAAACTTGGATGTTTTCATTCGGAGCTTTCCTCATTGGAGTCTGGAGAATTAGCGGCCACACTGCAGGGTCGGGGGCGGGTCTAGACTTGATCCTGTGCCTGCTGTAGCAAATCGCCACAAACTGGGTGACTCAGAGTAACACAATCTATTCACTCAGGCTTCTGGAGGCTAGAAGTCCAAAATCAAGATGTGAGCAAGGCTGAGCTCTGTCCGAGGGCTCTAGGCAGGGGAGGCTCCTTCCTTGTCTCTTCCAGCTTCTGGTGGCTCCTGGTGCTCTTTGGCTCGTGGCCACATCACCCCCATCTCTGCCTGTGTGGTCACCCCGCCTCCACTGAGTCTTCATGGCTTCTCGTCTGTGTCTGTTATCTCTCTCTGCTTCTTTCTTATAAGGACACTCTTGAAGTCCTGCCCAGATAATCTAGGCTAATCTCATCTCAAAATCCTTCACAATATCTGCAAAGATACTTAGGTCCTTTTCCAAATAAAGTCACATTTTCAAATTCCAGGGATTCGAAGCTGCAATCCATGGGCATCCATCATCCAAACTATTACAAGATCTCAGAGATTCCCATCCCTCACCCCCTGTAAGGGTCCCTCTATGTTGCTAAAATTGGAGAAACCCTAATTTCCAATCTGGCTCTTTTGCAGGTGCCGGGTGGTATTTCCAGCTGGCCAAGGACCTCCCTTGCCTCTGCCCAGCCCCACCAACCATCACCTCTGTCAGAGTCATTTGGGGAGATTATTTTTTTAATGAAATACCCCACCCTAACATTCTCTGATCCAGTAGTTTGGACTTGAGAAATTGTGATTTCTAAAATTCTCGCTAATGATTCCTTTTTTTTTTTTTTTTAAGATTTTATTTCTTCATGAGAGTTACACAGTGAGATGCAGAGACACAGGCAGAGGGAGAAGCAGGCTCCGTGCGGGGAGCCTGATATGGGACTAGATCCCAGGACACTGGGATCACACCCTGAGCCGAAGGCTGACTCTCAACCACTGAGCCACACAGGCGTCCCTCACTAGTGATTCTAATGTGCAACCAGGTTTGGGAATCTGTGCTTTAGAGAAATGTGCCACATGAATGAATGAATGATTTTTCAAATATACAGCTATTCTGTCAGCTTTGCTTCCACACTCACCAAACAGCTTCCAAATTTTGTGCTGAAGAGGTGGGAGGCAGAGGTGGCCCAACTATGTGGCTGGTTCTGGAGGCCAGAGTGTGAACCATAAGGCTCCTTCCTGCTGTACTTCTTGAGGACCTACTATGTGCCATCAATGAGCCCACTGGTTAAAAAGTGTGGATAATCTATATCCCATTCATTCTAGGCAGGGATCTGATTCCTGGGCATTTGAGACTGAAGTCAAATCTAGTGACTGTGCCAAAGTTTACAAATGTCACCTGGGAGAGAAGTCTTTAGGGATTGCTCATCAACCTTGCTCCCCATCCTCTACCCTCCATAGGAAACTGGGAAAATAAAGGAGGCATAAGAGTACAGGGGCTGGGATCTAAGGAACCCAAGTGATTCAAAGCTCTGTCACTTACAAGCTGTGTGGCTTTTTTTGGCCTCATTTTTTCTCATCTGGAAAATGGGAATAAGTATTTATTTAAAAGGGGTCATAAGGAGTGGGGCAGCTGGGTGGCTCAGTCGGTTAAGCCTCAGACTCTTGGTTTCAGCTCAGGTCATGATCTCAGGGTCATGAGATTGGGGTTGTGAAATTGAGCCCCCCCCCCACCTCTGAGCTCAGCAAGGAATCTTCTGGAGATTCTCTCTCCCTCTGCCTCTCCCTGCAAGTGCGTGCACATGCACTCTCTCTTTCTCTCAAATAAATAAATAAATCTTTTTTAAAAAGAGGGGTTGTGGGGATCCCTGGGTGGCTCAGTGGTTGAGCACCTGCCTTTGGCCCAGGGTGTGATCCTGGAGTCCTGGGATCGAGTCCCACATTGGGTTCCCTGCATGGAGCCTGCTTCTCCAACTCTGCCTGTGTCTCTCCCTCTCTCTGTGTCTCTCAATAAATAAATAAAATCTTAAAAAAATAATTTTAAAAAGAGGGGTTGTAAGGAGTAAAAGAAAAAATGCAGGGGGACAGGGACAAAATAGGTGCTCAATCAAAGTAAATTATCAGTAAAAAACAAAATTTATAGGAATATATCTAGTGCAATCCTCTCCTTCATTCATTCAGCAAACATTCTGAGCACCTACCAGCACCGCTCTAGGTTCTGAGAAGTCAGCAGTGACCAAACCAAATATCCCTCCCCTCTTGGGACAAGTATTCCAATAGTGTGAGACAATAAATAAATAAGGAAATACTAGGAAGTGGTAAGTGCCATGATAAAAATAATTCAGGATGATGTGAAGAATCCCCTGGGGTAGATTCTAAAATTACACATGTAAGCATTTTTTTTCTGGAAAAATACAGAAGTATTTCACTGTAATTACTTTGCCGGGAGACACTGGAGGCTCGAGGCTGGGAGAGGGGACTTGGTTTTCATTTTATACCTTTTTGGCACTTCGTTTTCTTACATGTGTCACTTTCAGTATGATTTTTTAAAAGTGGCAATCAAGTGTCGCTGGGTGGAGAGATCTAGGCCATGTTTTGCTTTCTTCCCCCATTCTTTTTGGATTTTTCATGTCTTTTAACCAAGTATAATAGTGGGAGCTGTGATAATCGTTTGTTCTGGGCCGGCTGGCGAAGGCTCTCCCCTGCCAGAGATCTGAGTAATCTAAAATACCCACAGTGGAACTGCTCAGGGGTTGGCAATTTTTGTAAGAATGTTGGATATTTGAGGTTTTCATTTCATTTCGAGGATAATCTTCCCCTCCCTACCCCGGCCCCACTCCCACACATAAACACACACACACACACACACACACACACACACACACACCTTTTACCAATTGCAGAACACAAATGTCTCAACAGGCGAGGTCATTCCACTTGGAATTCTTGACTTTGGGGACTTGGATTCATAAATCGGCATTCCTCAAACGGGTAAGCCTAGGGATTTTGAGTTTCCGGTAGCTTTTCAGGAAGCTGAGTGGGGGGATCAGGCCTAAGGAAGGGGTGAGAAGCTCAGAAGAGGTGCTGGCCCCCCCCACCTCCGGACCCTCGCCTCCCATTAGGGACTCGCTCTACAGACGCGGCGGCTCGTTGCCGTGGAGACCGCAGGGCGGCTCTAAACGCGGCACAGGGGAGGGGCGGGGCGGTGGGAGGCCAGGCCGGGGCGCGCGAGCCTGCTGGGCTGGAGCTTGGGAGAGGGAGGAGAAAATCCAGCAAAGCCTATCGACCCGGCTCCGCAAAGCAAAAACAACCCGAGCGAGCCAGGAATTGTGCAGAGGCCTCGCTGAGATCTCCACCAACCCCACCCGCCAAGCATCCTCCTTTTTCCCCTCTCTCCCTTCCCTCTTTCTCTCCACATCTGCCGGGTTCCTTCAAGAAGTAAAATCCCACATCGCCAGTTAAATAGAATTACAGGCGTTCCTTTTTTATACCTTTGTATTAAAGTCACTCTCTCACAGGGGTTTTTGCCGTTGTTGAATTTTTTTCTTTTTTAACCGTTGTTAAAAAAAAATTGTATTTCATTACAATTGGTTTCCTTTGTCATCCAGTGGATGCAATTCTATGCATTGAAAAACTTTATCATGAAAAGAGCCTCATAGGATTTAGAAAGGAATAAGGATTCCTGAGATAGGGTAGAGGCCACTTCTGTAGTTGAGGGGGGTGCAGAATGACCTCTCTAAAAAAGGTGTCATTTGAGCAGAGGGAAATCTCCAAAGAGAAGGTGGGGCCATAACATTCTGGAGGTTGGGAAGGGCAAGTGCAAAGGCCCTGAGGCGGACATGAACCTGGTGTCCTTGATGGACAGTGAAGAGGCAGGTGTGGCTGGAGTGGAGTCAGTGAGAAGGAGAGAAAGCGAGAGGGAAGTAGAGGAGGTGAGGCCTTTAATTTTACTCCAAGTAACATGGAGGATTTTTGAAAGAGTAGAGATAGATCTGACTTAGGTGTTTTTTGTTTTGTTTTGTTTTTAATTTTATTTATTTAATTGAGAGAGAGAGTGAGCAAAAGACAGAGCCCACCAGCAGGGGCAGAGCAGGGGCAGAGGTAGATGGAGAAGAAGACTCCCCTGCTGAGCAGAAAGCCAGCCAGTGGTGGGGCTCGAATCCAGGAGCCTGAGCCAAAGGCAGTCGCTTAACCAAATGAGCCGCCCAGGCGTCCCCTGACCTAAGTTTTTAAAAAATTCCTCCAGCTGCTAGGTTGGGGTCACTGCAGACCCTGAGGGGGAAAGCAGGAAGCTGTTTGCATGGATCCACCCTACCAGATAGTTCTTTTTTTTTTTTTTTTCCTACCAGATAGTTCTGAGAATTCCTAACAACAGTCCCATTTCGCACACAGCAGGGTGCCTGATGTCAAGGAAACTCTTCCTGCAAGTTAACTGCTATTATTACTAATGCCTTGTGGTGCTCATTGTTGCCGAGCTAGCTGCCTCAGAGTTACCTGGGAAGCTTCACACATCCTGGGCCCCACATCCCAGGGATCCTGACCTGCTGTGTCCATAGCCAAGTCTGAGGAACTTTTATTTAATTGACGAGAGACACAATGAGAGAGGCAGAGACATAGGCAGAGGGAGGAGAAGCAGGCTCCATGCAGAGAGCCCCATGTGAGACTCGATTCCAGGACCTGAGGATCACACCCTGAGCCAAAGGCAGATGCTTAACCAATGAGCCACCCAGGTGTCCCTGAGGACCTTTGATTTAATTGAACTTGCTTGGGTGTCAGGTGGCTCATTGGTTGAGCCTCCATCTTCTGCTCAGGTGGTGATCCCGGGGTCCTGGGATTGAGTCCTGCATTGGACTCCCCACAGGGAGCCTGCTTCTTCCTCTGCCTGTGTCTCTGCGTCTCTCTCTGTGTGTCTCTCATGAATGAATAAAATCTTTAAGAAAAAATTTAACTTGCTTAATTAACAGTTCTGACTCCTAAAAATCCAAGCAATCCAAAAAGATATTGAAGGAAAAGTACATGTCTCTGCCAATTCTGGGGCCCCCCAGAAACAGCCACTGTTGGCGGCGCTTCTACCTGAGAGGTGTCCCCTGACCTAAGTTGCATATCTAGGCCCTTTGCCTAGACAGGATGCATAGATGCATATCTAGGCCCTTTGCCCCCAACCCCATACACACAAGTCAGACTGTTTCAGATTCAAATCCAGGTTCCATTACTTCTGGCAGTGGGACCTTGAGTAAGTGATTTTTTTTAAAAAAAGATTTTATTTATTTGAGAGAGGGAGCATGAACAGAGAGGGAAAAGCAGACTCCCTGCTGGGCAGGGAACCCAATATGGGACTCGATCCCAGGACTCTGGGATCATGACCTGAGCCAAAGGCAGATACTTAACTGCCTGAGCCACCCAGGTACCCCGAGTAGGTGATATTTACATCCTCAGCTATAAATGGGAATGATCGGACCCCTGGGTGGCTCAGTCCGCTAAAGCGGCTGCTTTGGGCTCAGGTCATGATCCAGGGGTCCTGGGATGGAGCCCCACCTCTCCCTCCCTGCTCAGCAGGGGGTCTGCTTCTCTTCTCTCTCTGCGCTCTTTCTCAAATAGATAAATAAAATCTTTTAATAAAATAAAATAAAATGGGAATGATCATATTACCTGTATCATAATGTTATAGGGAGGATTTCATGAGTTAGTCTGCAGAAAGCACTTAGAATGGTGTCTAAGGACGCAGGAGACGCTCCATAAAACCTGACTCTCCTTTTCACCGGATGCTTCTTTTTACAGAGCTGCATAGTCTTTCAATGCGAGAACCGTACAACCAAGCCAGCGCCTCCTGATGAACACTTCGGTTCCTTCCTTCACCCCCACAATCTTTATTGAGCACCTACCGTGTGCCAAGCCTGGTGCTAGAGGCTAGCGCAGTTACGATCCTGGTACCAATCTCTCCACCGACCTGTAAGGAGGTCGGAACCTGTATGGCTAAAGAGGTAGGGACCTCTTGGTACCCAAAGTCACATGATGTGAAGTGGTCACCTCCAGTGCCAGTGGCTGGTACCCAAGGTCACATGGTGTGAAGTGGTCACCTCCAGTGCCGGTGGCTTTCCAAAGGACCGCCCCGTGAGCACCGCCACCTCCAGGGCTCGGCTGGAAGCCCCGGCTTTAGCAGGGCAGGTTAGGGAACTGCCGCCTTTCCCCCAGGGAAGGTGCTGACGTGGGCCTCGGCGGGGGCGTCCGGCTCGGGAGCGGTGGCCCCAAGGAGGCCCGGAGCGCGGCCACACCCCTGTGGGGGAGGGGAATAAGGGCGCCCCGAAGGGAGTGGACAGCCCCCCTGTCAGTCTTCCCGAGTCCGGGAGTGTAAGATGAGAAGGGGAAGGTGGGCCTCCCCGAGGGGAGAGCGAGGAGGAACTTCCTGCCCGCGCTCCTCGGCGCTGAGCGCTCGGGCTGGGGAGGCTGTGGGCGCGTCAAGGTCGGCCTGGGACTGGGGTGGCCGCCTGCCCGGGGGCGGGAGACCCTGGGGGGCCGGGCTGCGGCCCCCAAGCGCCTCGGCCTTATTGAAGAGCCGTCTTCGTGTGCGAAGGCCTCTCCCAAGCTGCGGGCGCGTCCCGAGGCAGGAAGAGCCACGGGGCAGCCCGTGCGCCCCCACTAGCTTGGAGCCGGGACTCCACGTCTGCAGCTGGCGGTGGGCTTCGAGCCCCAGGACTCGCCTCTCCCGGGCTCACGTAAGCATCCTGGGGATTGATTCCCGCCAGTCCTCGGTGGTGGGCGGGGAGCCGGACTCGGTCAAGACTGGACTTTGTGGCGGGCAGAGGAGTCGGGAGGGGCTGGCTCATCCTTGGCTGCAGAGGTGAGACCCTCCCCGGGGGCAGTTCTGCTGGGACCCCCACCCCCAAAACTCAGGCCTATTTGTAGTTTGGGGTCGTTGCCCCCAGCCCAGATTTCACCCTGGAGATCTTAAAGACCCTCGAGAAAAGCCACGTGGGGGGCTGGTTCCCCTGGGGCTTCCTCCCATCCCCCGACTCCCTGATCCTCTGGAGCGTCCCTGATGTGTGCAAAGATGTGGATCTGGACGTCCTCGTGGAAGCCTTGAAGCCCGTTGGGACCTTTAAGAAGATTGGCAAGGTGTTCCGCAGGGAGGAGGACTCCACGGTGGGGATGCTGCAGATCGGGGAGGACGTTGACTATTTGCTCATCCCCCGGGAGGTCAGGCTGGCCGGAGGCGTGTGGAGGGTCATCTCCAAGCCTGCCACCAAGGAGGCGGAATTTCGGGAGCGGCTGATCCAGTTTCTGGAGGAAGAAGGCCGCACATTGGAGGACGTGGCCCGCATCATTGAGAAGAGCACCCCACACCCGCCCCAGCCCCCCAGAAAGCCCAAGGAGCCCGGAGGGAGGAGGAGAGTCCAGCAGATGGTGACCCCTCCCCCACGCCTGGTCGTGGGCACCTATGACAGCAGCAATGCCAGCGACAGCGAGTTCAGTGACTTCGACACCTCCAGAGACAAGCGTGACAAGGGTGACAAAGGTCACAAAGGTGCAGGGCGCAGCAGGAAGGTGCGCAAAATGCCAGTCAGTTACCTGGGCAGCAAATTTCTAGGGAGCGACCTGGAGAGCGAGGACGACGAGGAACTGGTGGAGGCCTTCCTGCAGCGAGGGGAGAAGAAGCCCAGCGCGCCACCTGCCCGCCGCCGGGTGAACCTGCCAGTGCCCATGTTCGAGGACAACCCCAGGCCGCAGCTGTCCAAGGCTGACAGGTGGCGAGAGTATGTCAGCCAGGTGTCCTGGGGGAAGCTGAAGCGGAGGGTGAAGGGTTGGGCGCCCAGGTCCAGCCCCGAGGTGGGCGAGGCCCGGCAGGCCTCTACCAGGCTGGAGAGGGTTGGGGCGTCCGTACTGGGCAGAGCCAGCCGGGGGGTTAATGTGGGCAACACAGGAGCTGAGCAGGTGCCTGAGAGTCCCCCAAGACGATGGAGGCCCAAAATCAACTGGGCCTCTTTTCGCCGTCACAGGAGGGAAGAAGCAGCATCCACAGAGGAGGTTGCAGAGGTTGTAGATGATCAGAGAGCAGAGGCTGCAGATGATCAGGGGGCTGAGGCTGCAGATAATCAGAGGGCAGAGGCTGCAGATGATCAGAGGGCAGAGGCTGCAGATGATCAGGGGGCTGAGGCTGCAGATGATCAGGGGGCTGAGGCTGCAGATAATCAGAGAGCTGAGGCTGCAGATAATCAGAGGGCAGAGGCTGCAGATAATCAGAGGGCAGAGGCTGCAGATGATCAAAGAGTAGAGGCCATACCTGTCCAGGGGGCAGAGGCCATAGCTGTCCAGAGGGCAGAAGTTGCAAGTAGTCAGGGGGAAGGGGCTCCAGATAATCAAAGGGCAGAGGTCCCAGTTGTCCAGGGGGCAGAGGCTGCATCCGATGGGGCAGAAGCCATAGCCAACCAGAGGGCAGAAGCGGCACATAACCAAAGGGCAGAAGCCCCAGCTGCCCAGGTGGCCACAGGGACAACCCAAGGAGCTAAGGCCCGGAAACAGGTCAAGACAGTGAGGTTCCAGACCCCTGGACGTTTTTCATGGTTTCGCAAACGCCGGAGAGCCTTCTGGCACACTCCCCGGTTGCCAACCCTGCCCAAGAGAGTCCCCAGGGCAGGCGAGGCCAGGAGCCTTAGAGTGTTAAGGGCAGAGGCCAGAGCAGAAGCAGAGCAGGGAGAGCGAGAAGACCAGCTGTGAGGTGAGGGCAGGGGTGCCCTGGGGCTCGCAGCCACCTGCCATGCCATCACCATTCTGGGCTCGGCCCTCCCTCCCCTGCACTTGGGTGGAGATGCCCTTCCTGCCACCATACTTGAAAATGCAAGTGGACAAGGGTCGGGCAGTGGTCCTCCCATCTCCACCCAGCACCCGTCTTTCCTCTAAAAGTTTATCTTTCATGCATTGATTTTTTTTTTTTAAAGACTCTTTCTAGTCACCCAAGGAATGTAAAGAAACAGAGCCATACAAAGGGGTTGCATCACTCATGATTTTAACTTCTCAAATGCGACTCTAGGTGCTCAGCTTGGTGGGGGCAGGATGCTAGGGAGAAATTTCCTCCCCTCCCCCTTTCTCTTCTTTTCTCCTGCACACTTAACATTGACCGCCTCCTTGAACTTAAGAAAAAAGGGGCGCGAGCCGACATGCAAATAAAATGCTTACCACGTGATTTCCTGGCTCTGGACTGGGCAGCTGAAGAATGCTCCAGGGTTATGCTGTCACTCCCTTGTGTCCCCTCCACTCCCACCCTCCTGGATGGTGACCTGCCTGTCTATGTCACTTTGCTCGCCATCCCCATGCCCCTGGGTTCCGGCCCAGGGCCTGCACTTTTATATACTCTCCCCAACCACCACCCCCGCCAACCTTGGTTGCAGGGTCCAGAAGTATCTGGGAAATGTGTCCGAAATTCAGATTCCGGGGCCCTTCATGCCAGAGCTGTGGATTTGCTGGAGTGGGCTGTGTGCCCCCGGAATCTGTTTCGATCGAGCCCCCAAAATATCTCCTGGGGCAGACTGATCACTGGACACATCGAAAACTGCAATAGGAACAGGCTAAAAAGCTGGATGGTGGTATAGTGTGTAGTGTGCTGTGACTGGCGCTTATAATCAGGGAAAGACTGGGTTGTTAGGGCCCCGTAGGCACTGAGGGACCTCTCTCTGTATTGTCTTGTGTCCCCCAACTCCAGCCCCGCTGAGGGCGAGAGCAAAGAGAAGTCAGGGAGGAGAGAGGCCTGAAGGCCAGCTCTGTCTTGGCTAAGGCTGCAGTCCTGGCCTAAGCCTCTTAGTCTTTTTCCTCTGGAACTAAAAGAATTACATGCCCGCACCCACTTCCACCCTGGAAAGAGGAGCTGCTGGTGCTCCTTCCGAGTGATGCTAAGAGCTGCTTTGCACTGGTACAGTAAATGGCTCAAGCCTGGCAGGAAAAAGGGGATTTAGAAGACAGGGTGTGGACCCCACCTGGAGGGATGGACTTTGCCAGGGGCTGGGGAGTTACCACGCTGGATGCGGCTGGCCCTGGAGTGCCCAGTGGGTGCTCTGGATGCCAGGCTAGTGGTAGCACTTGGTGAGGGGGGCTCTCCATAGCTACTGCCCCTCTGGGAGAAGAGCAGCCACATGATCACGAGGGCCTAGTCTGTTTGGGGTCCTGGAGGATGAAAGAAAGTGGGAGTGGAGATGGTGAGATATACCAGGAGAGATATGGGGGCAAATCCACCCCACTCCCCACCCCCTGCTGATTCTCAGTTTGTCCCTCCCATCCCCAGTGTTCCAGGCATGAACATCCAGTAATGCCCAGGAGTCAGAGGTCCCTTGGGTTCCCTGAAATTGTACCAGGGCTTTCATATTTTTAATCCAAGGGGATTTCATTTAACACCTGAATGGCCCAGGCCACGATGCAGCCCACTGATGCCTCCAGGATTGTGCTTTCAAACATGCAAGGATTTTCATGGGGGGGGGGGGGGGAAGCACCAGAAAACTAGAGTTTTGTCCCCAGACTGGCCTTTATCTGGACACCCCTAAGTGTCCCCAAAGAGAAAAACAACAGAACATGGCCAAAGAGGTGCCACCCTGCAATAGCAAGGACTTTCTGAGTGCCCCATGGTGGTGTGCCTTGACAGGAGGAACCATTAGGGAGACAGGGTAAGGAGGTATTTGGGCTTATATCACCCCTAGCACCACCCCTCACAAGCTGTGTGACCTTGGGCTGGCTAATTTATGCCTCTCTGTGCCCCTACCTGAGATGATTGAAGAAGACATAATGTATTAAAGCTCAAATCAGCCCCAACAGACATCATCTCTCCTTGTCCTATTCCTGTTCCATATCAGAAGCAGCCAGAACTTCACCAGATGTCTCAGCCCCAATTGGGGCCCCCAGGACCCTGGTTCCCATCCTGGCTGGTAGGTGGACCGACCAGGGAGGTTCCCAACACCCTTGGCCAGCCTGCATATGCAGAGATTGTCATGCAAGTGGTACAGGGTGAGGCTGGGGCTCCCAGAGCCCTGGGGCTTGCAGGGTGATTCCAGTGTGCACCCGGGACTGACCACTGCTACCCGAGGGCTCCGGGAGATGACCAGACCCCACAGCAGACCCTCTCCAGCTGGTCGTGCAGCAGAATCCTTGGGAGGCTTTCAAAACCACAGATTGCTGGGTCCCAACCCCAAGTGATTCCCTAGGTGTGGGGTGGGCTCGGGAAGATGCATCTCGTCCAGCTCAAGCTCGGGGTGAGAGCAGCTGGTGCTGCTGATCCCAGGACCTCACACGAAGGGCCCTGAGCTACAGAAACGTGCACTCTGGGCAGCCTGACGCTCCCAGGTGGAGCTTTGACCTGGAAGGCCCTGGGCCAGGGTCTGCAGCGTCCCGCGCCCTCCCCGAGCGGTCCTGGAGCGCCCCCTGGCGGGAGCCGCGGCGGGTGCGGGCGCTCTCCCCTCTCCGGGGGCGGGGGCGGGGGCGGATCCGGCGGCGTCTGCTGGCCTCGGGTCGCTGGATCTTCCCTCTAGAAGCTCTGGGACCCGACCCCATTCGCAGGAGTCCTGGGACTCGAGCGGGCCGAGGGGCCGGCACGGGGGGGGGGGTGCGGGGGAGGCCTGGGGGGGGAGGCGAGGTTGGTGGGGATCAGCGGGGCGGCGGACACTGAGGCCACAGGTTCAGAAACGTTAAGCGGTTCTGCGAGGGAGCCCCGGAATAGGACAAATCCGGGTTCGAGCTCCCCTCCCCGCCTCCTGAGCCTCACTTTCGTCACCTGGGAAACGGGAGTGAAAACCTGCCTTCGCCCATCCTATCTCCCCAACCCTATTCTACGCACAGGATCAAAAACAGGACACACACGAGCCAGCCCCAATCTCGTCACCCCACAGACCCCACAAGGACACACACAGCACGGGGGTGGCACTGGAGGGGCCCGGGAACACCCGCGAATGAGCCCTTGGCTCACGGGCCTGCTCGGGGCTTGTGCCCGCCGTCGGGCGGCCTGAAGGCGCCTCCCTTGGGGATCCCCTGCCCTAGGCCTCACCTCTTCGGGTCCTCGCTCAGCCGCACCTGCTGCGAGAGGGCGTCCCCCAGCCCTTCTCCCTCCTCACCCCCACCCCCCACCCCCACCCCCACGGGGGGTGCTGGCACCCTGCCCCGCCGCAGCTAGCCGGCAGCCTCCGGGATGCTGCCCAGCGCGCACTGCTCCAGAAGCGTCTCCCCGGCGCCCCCGTCCCCCGCGCCCCGCGAGGGTCCTTCCCGCCGCCGCACTAGCGCCGAGCACCGGGCGGGGCTCCGTGTCCCCGTGACCCGCAGGGTCCCTGCCGCCTCTTCCTGAGTGCCACCTCCCGCCGCCGCCTCCAGGCTCGCTGTCCTCGGGGCTGCGGTCTGGGTGGGGGCTCGGGCGGGGACCTCCTAACCTTGGGGCCACCTGACATTCCCTTTCTGCACTTGGGCCTGAGGTACCTGTGTCACCGATCCCTCTACTACACCCCCTGACAAATACAGTCAGCGGGTCATCTGGGAACAAATTAGTGTCGCAGGTGGCAACCAATTCGAGCTTGATAAAGTGAGATGTGTGGGAAGGGCTATATTTTTTGTAGGGTGGTCAGGGAAGGCCTGCCTGGGAATGTTTGACAGTTGAACAAAAACTGGCATGAAGTGAAGGGTGGAGCTATGCAAATATCCTGGGCAAAGGCACTCCAGGCCAGGGGAAAGTGCAAAGGCCCTGAGGTAGGAATAGACTCCACATGTGCCCTGAACAACAAGATCTGGGCATCTGAAGGCAGGAGAGAGTGGTAGCAGTAAGGCAGATAAAAAGGCTGAGCAGTGCTGTCCCAGAGAATTTTCTGCAATGATGGAAAAGTCCTATTCTTGCACTGGAATGGTAGCCAGCAGCCACACAGCTCTTGAGCACCTATAACGTGACTGATATGGTTGAGGAAATGGATATTCCATCTTATTTAATTTTATTTAAATTTATTGTCCCCTGGGACCAGGTATTACCTTATTGGACAGAGCAGGTCTAGACCACTATGAGCTTCAGTTTAACCTGTGGGGACAAAGGAAGCCTTTGAAGGGTTTGGAGAGGTTGTGAAAGAATCAAACATTAGACTGAGTTCTAAGAGGGCCCTTCCGGCAACCTCGTAGCCTTGAATGGGAGAGGGGTAAGGGGAAGAGGCCGGATCCCAGGAGTGGAGGTAGGATGGGTTTAGGGCAGATATTTGGTGCGAGGGCAGTCCTCATGGTGAAGTGTGGGAGTTGGGAGCTGGGTATAGAGGGCTACACCACAGAGCTCACGGGACCACGATGGGAATAGTTGGGCAGAGACTATTGTGGGGACTAGGGAATAGAGCAGAGACAAGGATCAGATTAAATGTGGAGTAGGGTGGGAACCAGATTTAGGGGTGATGGCTGAGCCCCAGAAAGTGCAGTTGGATGGGCCAAGGAACGACATCCTAAAGATTATGGAGTGCTGGGACCTGATAAGATAAAATATAGCGACAGCCAGCTGCGTTTGAGTTGGAGAGGGAGGCCAGGAGTGGGGGCAGGTAGACTAAAGCATGGAGGAATTTTATGGCTGCAGTTAGGTCAGGGGCTGAGCCAGGTACAGCCAGTGAGGAAGCAGAGGACCCTGGGTACAACAGTGACAGGGTGTCCCAGGTGTGCTGGCTGAACTTCCATTAGGACAGGTGGAGCATCTGTTGCCCAACCTCAGACACTCCCCTGTCCCATCATCCAGAGCACAGAGACACCAGCTCAGAACGTTCAACTCACTCTCCTGAGGGTCCCAGTGACAGGTGCACAAGGAGAGGAGCCTACAATGAATGGCAGGGGCTCTCCCTACCCCAGGCATCCACAGAGGCCACTCAGCCCAGGGCCAGCACCCCCAGGGACGAGGGGGTTTCCTCCCCCAGGCCCAGGCCTACCCAGGCTTACTCCATGGTGATCTCAGTAACTGTCCCATGGAGGTCCCTGTGGTCCTGAGGCAGGCACTTTCTAGAATGGCTGAAGCACTTCCTGAGTCTGCTTCTGCACCTAGGTGTCCCCAGGTGGGGCTCAGGCAGTCCAGTTGGGCTGTGAGGGCACCCCCAGGCCCCTGTGTCTCCCTTGAGACATGGAGGGAGGGCCCTCCTGGCACATGGGCCTGTCACCTCCCGGGGACAGGAACTAGCTGAAACACAAACACACACACACACACACACACAGCCACAAGACAAGAGGACATGGAGCAGCATCCAGTGGAGAGAGCTACTGAGGGGACAGGCTGAGAGGGACAGGAAGGGCTGATGTCCTGTCCGCCACCCACACACTGACACCCACACCCAGATGCAGCCACACTTGGGACAGCAGGAGTGACCCCCCAGCTCTGAGCCAAGAGCGGGGGGAGGCGGAACTCGGGCCTGGGCTGCAGCCCCCACCCCACCCCACCCCACCCCAACTCCGGGGCCACCTCCTTCCTCTCCACACCAGTTCCTGGGCAGCTCCTACACTGGCTGGACCAGCCCAGTCCCAGGTGCCCCCTCAGGGTCCCCTCCCATGTTTAACTCACTCAGAGGGAAAACGGGGAACCTTTTGTCGCCTTAAGCCAAGGGCTCCCAGGCCAGTGCTGAGGTGCCAGTGAGGCCACAGGACAGGGGGGACAGCTGTGGGGGCGACGGGGGTGGTGAGGTGGTGGCAAGGAGACCACAGCCTGTTGGACATTTGCTGCCCTGCGCCACCAAGGAGGGAAGCCAGAATCTGGATCTGATGTGCCTGAAAACGGTGCCAAATATTTCAGTTTTGGAAATCGCTGGGCGGCCTGAGTGACAGATCCTGGCCTTGGCCTTAGGAGCTGGGTCACTTGTCTCAGCTGCTCCTGGGGAGGCAGGGCTGGTGCTCCCGCCCTCTCTTCCTCCTCCTCCCCTACCCCCCTTCCCCAGCCCCCCTCCCCTCTCCCAGAGGACCTGCCCTCCCCTAGGAGCTGCCCCTCTGCCCCTCAGATTCCTCTTCGGGAATCATCTCCTCCCCCAGGCAGGGAGGATGGGCCTTCGGGCCTCAGCGCCACGCTGACACCCACTGCCCAGCCGGGGCCCCGGCTCCATCCCAGACCCCAGGCCCTTGAGACCGGGCCGGGGACAGTGGCCCACAGACGCTGGCCAGGAGCAGGTGTCTGGAACCCCGGGGGCCTCACCGCCTGAAAGGACCGTGTGGCAGGGCGGCCTCCCCCTGCTCCAGGGCCGCGGCCGCGCTCACCCCCGCGATCAGCCCCCGGGGAGGCCCCGAGACCCCGTCCCGTCACCGGGGGCCGCGGCGGGCGGGAGGCACCCGCACCTCTGTCCTTCCCCCGGGTCGCTCCGCCACCTGCGAGGCGGGGACTGACAGGCGCGGGGAGGCCGGCGGGGAGGCGGGGAGGCCGCCCCGGCGCAGGGAGGGGGGGCAGCGCCCCGGTGCGTCCGCGCGGCTCCGGGCTCCCCTAGCGGCACCTGGGGGGCTGCCCCCGCCGCGCCCAGCCTTCCTGCCCCGGGCGGGCTCTGAGCCGTGGGCCCCGGCGCCCGCGCGCCCCTTCTTTTGCCGGGGCGCGGCCGCCTGGTCGTGGGCGCGCGAGTGCGGAGTGACGGCCCTTCCGCCGCGGCCTCCCCCCGCCTCCCGCTCCGCGTCCGCCCGAGCCCGACGGGAAGGGGCCGGCGCCCGCCTCGCCCACCTCCCTGCACGCCCGCGGCCCGCGCCCCGGCTCCCCGCGCTGCGCCGCCCGCACGGCCCCCCGCAGCCAGCAGCGCCAGGACCTCGCCCAGCCCGCCTCGGGCGCCGCCGCCCTCCCGCCTTGGCGGCCGCCTTCCCGGGCCTCCCGCGCGGCCAGCAGGCCACGAGCTCCAGGAGGTGCCCCTCGCCGTCCGCCCAGCCCTCGGGAGGCCACGCGGCGCCCTCTCGCCCCGGGAGCGGAGCGCGGCCGGGCGCGGCCAGGGAGCAGAGGACTCCCGCAGGCTCCCGTCGCGCGTGGCCTCCCGCAGCGCCACGGCGTCCACCCGGCGGCCTGCGTCCTCCACCTGCACGCGGGCTCCCCCGGCGTCCCGGGCCATGACGCGGAGGACCTCGGGGGGCGCATCCGTCCGCTCTGTCTCTGCTCCAGCCCAGGACCTCCATCACCGCCGCGATCTTCTGCAGCTCCTCCCGGGCCGATGGGTCCGACGGGTCCGTGGAGGCCACGATGGCCACGAACTCGGGGTGCTCCAGCCCCTCGTCGCCGGGCTCCCCGTGTGGCCGCGGCGGGCCGTCCGCAGCGTCGCCGTCGGCGGGCTCCTGTCCCCCGCGGCTCGCACGCCAAGCAGGGCCGCCAGGTCCGGGACGGCCTCCCGCCCCGGGGCTCCTGCTCGGCTCCGTGGGTCACCGTCCCCAGGGCCAGGAACTCGCGGGGCCCCTCTCCTGCGCGCTCGGCAGGGCCCACTCCTTCCTGCTCAGCTCCTGGGCGGCCTCGTGCAGCGCGGCGGACAGCGCGCTCGGAGCCTCGGCGGCGCTCTCGCTCGGGTCGCCCTGCTCCGGCCCCTGCAGCACGACCCCCAGGCTGCCCTGGGCAGAGGCGTCGAGGCGTCCGACTCCCGCCTGGCGTCCGTGGGCCGCCCTCCCCGCTCGGCCTGCCTGCCCCCCTGGGACCCCCTGCTGCCTCTGCCTCTGTTTCTGCGCCCCCGGCGGCCCCTCCTCGCAGGGGACCAGCCTTCCTGGCGGCGGGCTCTGCGCCTTGGGCCCGGGTCTCCGAGGAGGCCGAGGCTGCAGACGGGACACTGTCCCTGAGGCCCCCGGGCCCTGCGGCCTGCCGGGGCTCCTCATCCAGCAGGAGGCGTCTCATCTGCCTCAGGACTCCTGTGTCCTCGGCCGGGTCCTGACACATAACCCTCCGGACGCCGTCGGTGCCCGGGAAATCCCTGGGGACGCGCGCGGGTTGATGTCCTCCACAAACTCCACCAGGGCAGCCTTGGCCTTGTGGTCTGTCGCCGCCCGGGTGTTCCACAGCCTGAAGGTGCCCAGGGGCAGGAAGGCCGGCTGCAAGAGGCTTCGATGGCTGCCCTCTCCAGGCCGTCCGGGATGCCGGTGACAGCAGGGCCCAGTGCGCGTCCACATGCAGCCCCTGGCACCAGTCCCGCAACAGGCTGGTGGCCATGGTGAGGCTGCCCTCTGGCGCCGATTGCAGGGCAGGGGGGATCTGGGGCGGACGTGGGCTGCGGTGCCGGGTGCAAGTCCTGCCCTGGAACAGCCGCAGTCTTGGGTTCAGGTTCAGGTGAATGTGGCAGGTGGGGCTACGGAGTCAGGGCCTCTGCTGCCTCTAGCCCGCTGACGCTGACGCAGCAGCCTGTCCTGATGCCCTCGCTCCTCTCCTGGGCTGTTGGAGAATCCGCAGGGGGCTTACGTGTCACTCTCAGGGATGCTGCAGCCCGCCGCTCCGACCTTTGTCCCTGAGAATGGCCTCAGTGACGCGGCCCCCTTTCACGGGTAAGGGAGGACTCCACTGTGTTCACCTGGAGCGGCATGGGGGAGGGCAGCCGGGCACGCGCCAGGTCTGGGCGCTCACCCACAGCTCTGAGGATTGCGCTGAGAGGGGTTGCTGGGTCCTACGCCTGCGCCCTGGGCTCGCCCCTCCCCAGCTGGGCCGGGTCTCCGTGGTAACGCTGCGGGCTGGAGCCGGGTCCAAGGAGCCGCTCTTAAAGGGCCGCAGGAAAGGAGGACGTGGAGATGGGCAGCGTGGTCGCCTTCATTGATGAGCCCACACAAGTCAAAATTCACAGGGGACGGCGAGACGTCAATCAGGGGGACCCGCATCGTTCAGCCGATCGAGGGCCCCTTCAAGAGAGTACAGGCTTCCATCGGTCATAATCCGCCTCCCTGGTGTACAGGTGGAGGTCAGGATAGGAGGCCTAAGTCAAGGGGGGCTGGCCTCACACAGTGTGTGAGTACCAGACTCGCTTTTGGGTCCAAGCCTTGTTCCGAGTCCCGGGGGTCACTCAGGCCTCACCTGTTAGGTCTATGTATCATTCCGGGTGCGTAGGCTTAGCTCCCGGAGACCAGGTTTCATTCCTGCCCATATTCCTGCAAAAGGAATAGCACTTCAATCAGTCTTGGTTTTGAGCTTTTTTTTTTTTTTTTTTTTTTTTAATTTGTGATAGTCACACCAGAGAGAGAGAGAGAGAGAGAGGCAGAGACATAGGCAGAGGGAGAAGCAGGCTCCATGCACCGGGAGCCTGACGTGGGATTCGATCCCAGGTCTCCAGGATCGAGCCCTGGGCCAAAGGTAGGCGCTAAACCGCTGCGCCACCCAGGGATCCCTCAGTCTTGGTTTTGTATGTGATTTGTGTATGTGTATGATCATCAGTGAGATCAGACATGAAATTCCAGTTCCCCAAGAAATCATTTCCCCCTGGCTGGGACATGTGAATATCGTAGCTACTAAATACACATTTGCTTCACATCCTTGGACCCCTCACTCTATGTATATCCAGCTCTGTGGTCCAGCTGTGGGGTTTCTATGTTGTTTCTACCCTTCCTGGCGCCTGGACCAGACTCCTCCACTCTGAGAAGATTCCTGAGCTGTTCCAGGCTGAGTTTGCTTGGTGAAATAACAATAGCCATTAACCCTATATTGTAGGATCCTGATGGGGGTTAAAGCGGCTGATCCAGGAAAGCACTTGGAAGAGACATTAGCCCAGAGTTGGTGCTCCATATAAGATGGCTATGAAAAGGATTTATTGAGAACTTAACCATTATATAAGTATTTGTTAAATAAATAAGGACTCAGAATACCTTGGTTTTTTGCTTCTTTTTTATGTAGGAAGAGAGTTTACAGCAGTGTTACCATGGCAACTGGGCCTTAGGCAAACCAAATTGCTTACTCACTCCCCTACCAACCCCTCTGTAGCCCTTCTTTTCTCTGTTTTTCTCTTCTCTCACCTTCATGATCCCCAGATGGAGGTTACCCTTCTCTAGAGCAAAGTTGTCCAACAGAAATCTAATTGGAGCCCCAAAGGCAAGCAATATGGTAGTGTAGAATTTGCTACTGGCCACCTTCAGTAAATTAAAAAAAAAAAAAGGTGAAATGAATTTTAAGAATAGATTTCTTTGGGGGCCTGGGTGGCTCAGTCAATTAAACATCTGCTGTCTGCTAAGGTCATGATCCCAGGGTCCTGGGATAGAGCCCAAGTCTTACTCCTTGCTGCTAAGCTGCTCAGCAGGGAGTCTGCTTCCCTCTCTCCCTCTGCCCCTCACCTCTGCTCTTGCTCTCTCATGCTCTCTCTCTCTCTCAAATAAATAAATAAATAAAAGTATTTTTAAAAATAGATTTCATGTACCTCCAAATATACAAAATATGGTCATTTGCATATGTCATCAATATGAAACTATTAATGAGATATTAAACATTCTATTTTTCACGAGTCCCTTCGGAGCAGCCCTTTAAGGGCTCAGCGGCCACACATGGCCACTAAGAATTTATTCTGAGGAATTTGTGTTGTGTGTGTGTATGGACATGTTCAGTACAAGGATATTTATACTTGTGTTATTTATAACTCTGCAAGATTGGAAAACTCAGTCACAAAAAAGAGAAACAGAAAGCTGGCATTTTTTTCTATGTCTGGTGTGGATGGCCATGGGCGAGTACTTGTGAAAACGAAGGTGCATATACCTTATAATTCACCTACTCAAGTATACAATCCAATGGCTCTAATCTATTCAGAATTGTGTGGCCATCACAACCAGCTTCAGAATATTTTATCACCCCAAAAAAGAAACCTTGTACCCCTTTAGCCATTGCCACCTGGTCCCCACCAGCCCCTGGCAATCACTAAACTACTTCCTGTTCCCATGGACTTGCCTGAACATTTCCTATAAATGAGATCATACAATAGATGGTCTCTTGTGACTGACTTCTTTCACTTAGCATGATGTTTTCAAGGTTCATCTACATTGTGGCGTGTGCCCATGCTTTGTTCCTTTTTATGGCTGAATACTATTCCATAGTGTGAATATGCCTCATTTTGTGTATCCATTCATAAGTGGATAGACATTTGGGTTCCTTCCATATTTGGGCTATTATAATAATGCTGCTGTGAACATTCATGCACAAATTTCTGTGTGAAGCTGTGTTTTCATTTCTCTTGAGAGATACCAAGCAGTATCTCTGGGTCATGGGGTAATTCTCTGCTTAACCATTTGAGGAACTGAAGGCGTAGTTTTTACAATAGTTGGTTCAGAGCAGGAGCCTCTTTCTACTTCCAACAAAGAAGCTGTAAATGTTACCTAGCCGCCTTGGGAGGGGCAGTTGGCAAACACGATCAGGGCACCACCAGCGTTCAGCGGGCCACCGGGGGATGCTAGGTGAGAGGGATGCCCATGAACAGCCCTGAACTGTGAATCCTTACACATCTTCCATGGCCTTCAGGTCTCTCACCAGGCATTCACGTCTGTGATGGATCGATTTACAATGATCTGAGCTCAGAACCTAACCTTGCTTTACATACAAACACAACGCATCTTTTTAAACATGGTGGGTTTTTTTTTAAGATTTTGTTTATCTATTTGAGAGAGTATGAGAGAGAGAGAGAGAGAGCAAAGGGAGAGAGCAGAGGGAGAGGGACAGAGAACCAGATGCAGGATTCAATCCCAGGATCCTGAGATCATGAAGGCAGACACTTAACCAACTGAGCCACCCAGGCACCCCTAAACATTGTTTTTATCACCAATGACTAAGCCTGCTTTCATTTTAGGCTCCCCCACCCCATCCTTCCTAAATAATTCCATCTGGCTTCCCCTCCTCTAAATCCACATTTAGTTATGAACCACAGGTATGACAATCTGTCCTCTTCATTCTACTTTCTGGTTGCTCTGTCCCTCGGGGGTGGTCCCCATTCATTTCTCTTCTGATGGGGTGGAAATGGGGCCAAGTGGGTGGGGGCATGGTCCCAAAAAATAAGTAAAGAATTAGAGACGCTCAGAAACTTCCAGAAGACTGTGGCATCCAAGATGCTGCAGGTCCCTACAGCATTGCTGAAGCTCCAGGACACAGAATCAAAGTAAGCTTGAACTCTGAGCCAAGTGGACAGAAGATCAAATGGGCAGCAGCCAGGCAGGTCACTGAGAAACCCAAATGTCCTGCCTAGCCCTGGCTACTGCCTCCACAGTTTCCGTAGAAACAGCTGGAGGAGAACAGCATATTAAACGTTTTGCATAATTCTTCTCCCACCTCCCCATGTTTGGGAAAAACAAAACAAAAACCTGAGCCTGCTTAAGTAGTAATACCACCATTAGGGCAGGGGTTCTCAAAGTGTGGTCCAGGAACACCTAGGGGTTCCCAGAGGCATTTCAGGGGGTTCATGAGATCAAACTTGTTTTCATAAAAGTGCTAACACATTATTTGCCTTTTCCACTCTCATTCTCTCACAAGTGCTCAGTGGAATTGTCCAGAGGCTACATGGGGTGCGATATTGAGCGCAGAAGCAGGTGCGAGGATCCAGCCTCTCCTGTTGAGTCCCATATGAAGGAGATTTGCAAGAACGTAGCAATTATTTTGTTTGGGAAAAATATTGCTATTTTAATAAAATATGTTCTTTATAGGGACACGTAACAAAGATACTATTGCTATTCTAAAAAAGAGTTCGTAAATAAACATTCTTTTAATTTCTCAGTGGAAATTCCTAATACGGGATATATCAACAGACAGAACCCACATCAACAAATGCTCCTCGGGAGGCCCTTGATCATTTTCAATCATTTAAGAGGTCCTGAGACCAAATGGTTTGAGAACTGCTATGTTAGATACCACACAATGTTCCTGGGGGCTCTCCAAATAAAGAAAAGATTTGGGGGGGGCTGTTTTTCTGCAGCGAGTTATAATGGAATCACAGAAGTGAAGTGCATTTCTGGGTTTGTCCCACCCCACTATCTTTCTGCTCCCCTCTCTCTAGCCTCGTTGCCAGGGAAACCATATCAGAGCATCCTCCACCAAAAAAGGAAAGAAAAAAAAAAAAAACCAACACACATTTAACTCGCTGGTGTCTGGATCATGGTAGCCTGCTTGCCTCTCAGGATGTTTATACCCAAGGAGCTGTGGACTCCTCCTGCCTCCGGGTCCCTAAAATGCCCTTGGATCCTCGGCCCCTATTCTTTCCTGTCCCTGGGCAACTCTTTCCACTTTCTATTTTTCCCATGTCCTTTCATTCTCATGCGTTCTTGCAAACTGCACATTACAGTTTTAAAACAAGGCTGCAGGGGTGCCTGGGTGGTTCAGTTGGTTAAGCAACTGCCTTCGGCTCAGGTCGTGATCTCAGGGTCCTGGGATCACCCTGCATCCAGCACCCTGCCCAGCAAGAAGTCTGCTTCTCCCTCTCCCCGCATGTTCTCCCTCTCAACCTCAAATAAATAAAAAAATATTTCAAATAAAATAAAGCATGGCTGCAAGTTCTGTGTCACCTCTCTAGGTGGGGTCCACATCCTCTTTCCTTGAATCTGAACTTGGGCAAGCTTGGGACTGCCCCCTCCGATTAAGTGTGGCAGGAGTGATGTCCTGGGTTTCCAAAGCCAGCAATAAAAGGCTTTTGCAAAAAATAAAAAATAAAAAAAATTAAAAAATAAAAGGCTTTTGCTTCAAACTCAGCTGTGTGCTGTGAGAAAGCCCAAGTCACATGGACAGACCATATATGGGCACGAAAGTTAATAGCACCTGCTAGGAGTCTTCAAGTCACCCCAAACCAGCCACTGGACACATGAACGATGAAGCTCCCAGGTGTTTCCAGACCTTTGACATTGGAGTCACCTCAGCTAAAGCCCCAGACATCGATCGTAGAGCTGAGAGAAGCTGTTCCCACTGTGCCCTTTTATAATTGTTGACCACGGAATCCATAGGCATAAACAGATGTTTTATGCCACTAAATTGGGGGTCGTTCGGTGCATAGCAGAAGTAACTGGCACATGGGCACCTGGGTGGCCCAGTCGGTTAAGCATCTGACTCTTGATTTTGGCTCAGGTCATGATCTCAGGGTCCTGGGATACAGTCCCCCAACCCCCACCAAGCTCCCAACTCAACGCAGTCTGCTTGTTTCCCTCTCTCTCTGTTCCTCCCCTGCTCATGGGTGCTCACTCTCTCTCTCTCTCTCTTTCTCTCTCAAATAAATAAATAAACCTTAAAAAGAAAAAGAAGTAACTGGCACACATCTGTCTCCATCTCTTCCTCTCCCCACATGCCGCAAAAGAGGCCACGATCCACACCTCACACCATCCTTTTGTGCCAAATGAGACTGTCCCTGGCATGCATCCCAGAAGCCCGGCTACCAGGAGGTAGGGTCTGTGTATTGCAAACTCTTCCACGCCCTGCAAGTCACCTTGTGCAATGACCGTGCCCGTCCACACTCCCACCGTTAGCATTTGAGGATTCCTGTGCCCTCCAACCCCTCTCCCCAAAACTGGACATTACCCTGTCTTCAAAGATTTGTCTGTTTAGTGAGTGCAAATTGTGGCTCATTGTTCTCAGACTACAAATAAATTTACACATCTCTTTTTTTTAATCCCCAGGACATGCTCAAAGAGAACAACAGAATGCAGATGTGAAGGGGAGACGGTCTGCCTGGCTGTCCCACGAGGGGGACCTCCGGAGACATTCCTGGTCCCCTGGTGGGGGTGACTATGGGCGAAGGGGTTGACAGATATGGGGACAGTTGAAGTAGATAGAGGGGGTTATTTGGAGTGGGGCTGCCTACACTCCCACCCCTCACTCCCTAACCCTGCACTGCTCCTGGCTACTTACCTCTAAGTGCCATTTAGGTGCCTAAAAATGAGGATTGTGTTCTCTTAGAGGCTTCAGGAAGATGGAAGAGGTGGGGAACACAGGTGCCACAGCTCAAGGAAGCTGACACCCCCTCCTTGCTCTTGGGGACCAGGAGAGCTTTGTCTACTGTGCTGGGAGCCCCCACTCTTTGCTTCCTGCCATTGTAGGACCTGGAACTTCCCCAAGAGCAGGGAGAGAGTTGAGGGACGGAGGCCCAGGCTGGGCACTGAGGTCTCAGGTTCAAGGATTAGATCTAACTCACCGCCTGGGAACTGAAGGGACTGGTGCTGGAGGTTTGCTCAGTTCAAGGTGCGCCATTGGGCTCCTGCCAGCTCACGTCATAATCACACCAACACCACTAACTCACACACACAGACCGATACACTCACAAAAACACCTCACACACACACTCACCTCTAACAGACATCACACACACTCGCTCACACACACGCTGGTACCCATAGAGGCTAACTGACACACACTTGGACTGAACCACTCTATTCCCCCCTCCGCACACATGCACACACACACACACCAGGAGACACACAGAAACCCATTCACCAACACCGAGAGACCCGTCCCACTCATACCCGCAGAGGGATGCAGTCATCGTCACACACAGCACTGGCTCCATCCCCCTCAGCCCCGTGAAGAAGCACCCACACCCACATCTACAGGCATGTGAACAAAAGCACTGGCCCTATGGGGAGACCCCTAGACATGCATCCAGAGACCCAGTGTCCCCTACCTCTCACCCCCTGTAGGAGCTGTAAGGTCTTTCTGCCCAAGTGGAGACAGAGCCTGCCCCAAGTGGCCTGCCTGACTGGCCCTGGGGGAGCAGGGCACAGGGACCCTTGGGCTGTAGAGGCCCCACCACCAGCAGGAGCTCTGCTTGGGGACTGGAGACCTGGGCCAGATCTGGAGGCCTGTGCTGGGGAGCCCCATGGGACTGATTAGCAGACTGGGGATGATCTCTGAATGCAAGGATTAGCAGACTGGGGCCTCCCTCCCGCCCCCCCCCCACAAATCCCCCCTCTGGGTCCAGCCCTACTCCCGCCTTCAGAGATTCATCCATCTGCCATTCATCCTCCACAGGACGTCACAAACCTGACCCTGCCTCTCCCCTGCTCTAAACCTCTCTGTGGCTCCCCTACCCTCGGGGAGAAAGCACAAGCGCTTCACCGCCGCCCCCCCCCCCCCTTCCTCGCGTCCTCCCGGGCATCTTTCCAGCCTGGGGCGCGCGACTGGGAGGGCGGGGATTCCTGGGTCCCCCCCTCCCCAGAGCCCACTGGACTGTGAACCCCAGGAGGGCGGGGCCTGGGCGGCCTCCGTCATCGCTGGGCCTCCAGCTAGGCAGGAGCAGGTCCTGTGAGGGTGCGTGTGGAAGGAAGATCGGAAAGAAAGCAGAGAGGCCCAGCGGTTTAGCGCCGCCTTCAGCCCAGGGCGTGATCCTGGAGACCTGGGATCGAGTCCCGCGTCGGGCTCCCTGCACGGAGCCTGCTTCTCCCTCTGCCTGTGTCTCTGCCTCTCTCGGAGTCTCTCATGAATAAATAAATAAAATCTTTAAGAAAGAAAGGAGGGAGGAAGGACCTCTAAACCCCCTGGTTTCAGCTTTCTTCCCTGAACTGCCGCCATGTGCCCACCAGAGGGCGCGCTGATCCAGCAAATCCCTCTTGCAGCGCGATTATAGGACAGTGACCACTGCCTAAAGCCCGCCTGCACCCTAGCACTGGTCTACACAGCCTCCACGCGTCTAACTCCACGCAGCAGCTTCGAGTAGCTTAAAAAGGAGGAACGTGAGGCTCAGAGATGTTGTTTAACTTTCCCGGTGTCACACAGCAACCCAAACTGTAGAGAAGCTTGCAGCTCTGGTAACCCTACAAAGCCTTCTGGTCACCTCCACAAATCCTCGTGGGCCTGGCCCTGACATTTCCCCCACTCAGCCACACTCCACTACCCTGAGCATTTCAGATATCCCGTTCTCCAGCCGGCCACTGGAGCCTTTGCATATCAACCACCTGGAAAGCTCTTCTTCTACCCCACAGAGGGTCACCTCCCCCGTTCTGGCTCATCTGCTGCAGGAGAGAGAGCAGTGACCCTCACCCAGGAGACCCCCAGCAGTTCTGGGGAGGGAGCTGCCGTTCCCTGATCCAGAATCAGCTCCAGCTCTTTTGACCCACATTCCCTGAAAATCCAGGCCTTTCCCTGCTAATGCTCACAACCCTGTGTGACCATAGTTCTGAGCTTCAGGATCCACGGCCTACCTCACTCAACAGGTCCCCAGCAACCTGCACAGATGGGGCCGAGAATACATATTAGAGAAACATTGAATGAATGAACTCCCTGGGGTGGGGGTGACTTCAGCGAGCACCTAAATGGGTGAATACTCTTCACTCAACCAGGAATCAGAGATTCTCCCCCAAAACACTCACAGGCAAGGAGAGGTCCCATCCTCCCTTTTGGGCTCTCCCCAGTCCAAGTACAGTGAAGCTCACTACTGTCCTTCATCCCCTTGGGACAGAATTTCCAGCTTTTCTGGCCCAGTGTCCACCTCCATCTCCTACCTGGTTCACCTCCATTTTCTTTGGAGAGCCCTCCTCCCCTGCCTATGACCAGGTGGTTCCTGGGGGGGCACCACTAACCCTCCCACCCATGCCTTGCCCTTGCCCCTCCCCCAGACCCATGGGCAGGCAAGTTGTCAGTTGTAGTGTTTGCAGGACAGACCCATGTTTGGGCAGCCTGGTAGCTCAGCCACTAGGTAGCCTGAGGAGAAAGAAATCATGATTCTGGGGCACCCAGGTGTCTCAGTCGGGTAAGCATCTGCATTGGCTCAGGTCATGATCCCAGGGTCCTGGGATCAAGCCCTGAGTCAGGTTCCCTGTTCAGTTCTCCCTCTCACTCTGCCTGCCACTCCCCCTGTTTGTTTCTCTTTCTCTCTCTCTCTCTCTCTCTCTCTCTCTCCTCTCTCTCTCTCTCTCTCTCTCTCTCTCTTTCAAATAAATAAATAAAATCTTAAGAAAGAAAGATAGTTAAGGGGCACCTGGGTGGCTCAGTTAGTTGAGCATCTGCCTTCAGTTCAGGTCATGATCTCAGTGTCCTGGGATCGAGCCTCACATCTGGCTCCCTGCTCAGTGGGGAGCCTGCTTCTCCCTCTCCACCTCCCCCCACCTGCTCATGTTTTCTCTCTCTTTCTCTCTCTCTCTCTTCAAATAAATAAAATCTTAAAAAAAAAAAAGGAAAGATAGTTAAATCACTGATTTCCCCTCTGATATTTTGCCCAGAGGGAAGGAGAGGAAGAACATTGTTACCCAAGACTCATCCTGTGGCCTGGGACTGGCTCACTACCCATGTGCCCAGATTGCGAAAGGAGGGGAGGACAGGCCTGGGGCAGGAGGGGACCGTTCTGGAGACATCACAGGCTGCAGCCCTGAAACGTAGTCAGGCAGCACTTCGAGTGTCAACGCAGCACTGGAGATATCATTAGAGTGACCTCCTGGGGGTCACTAGGATATGATCATTTGTGGTGTCCTAGAGAATTCTCTGAAAGCCCAAAGGCCCTCCTGTGGGCAATCACCACCTCTGGGCCCCATACCTACTCTGTACTACAGAGAAATCCCGACCGTGGTCCTGGTAGCAGTGGCTGCTCAGAAGTCTGTGGGACCTCGACAGGGGTGGTGCACCAGCACCCAGCAGGCCAGGCCCACAGGGTGAGGTCTGCTCAGCCTGGGTTTCATCCAGCCACCTCTGGCCACATAGCCCTGCCTGGACATGGACCTGCCACTTGCACCCCCCACACCCAGCTTCAGCTTCAGCTTCAATCCAGACCCCCTGGCCCTAAACATAAACTCATCTCAGATCACAGAGTAACCCCCCACTAAAGCCTGCTTTCCTGGGATTGGTCCTAGGTTACTGAGACCTAGTTCTCTGGGTGAGATCTGCCTCCTTGAATCACTGGAAAGGTCCCAGTGAGCTCCTTCAAATGTTCAGCCCCTGGCAACAGTCTCAAAAGGGTTGCCATGGAAATCGAATAGCCAATGGGGGGAAGAAGGATGCCAGCACCCAGCCTAAGCCTGCTTCCTACACTAGGGTTGGCAGAGAGAAACCGCCAGGATGAAGAGGGGGGTGCATGTTCACACTTGGCTAGAGCGGGAGACTAGTGATCCACACCAGGATTGCCCAGCAGTTGGAGGCAGTGGGGGTGGAAAGGAGAGCTGTTGCTCCCTGGGGCTTCAACCTTGCTGAAAGCCAGACCAGCCAACCCAGGCCAAACCAGCAAGCAGATATGTAAGCCCCCTGCGGATTCTCCAACAGCCCAGGAGAGGGGGCATCAGGACAGGCTGCTGCTTCAGCGTCAGCGGGCTAGAGGCAGCAGAGGCCCTGACTCCGTAGCCCCACCTGCCACATTCACCTGAACCTGACCCAAGACTCCGGCTGTTCCAGGGCAGGACTTGCACCCGGCACCGCAGCCCACGTCCGCCCCAGATCCCCCCTGCCCTGCGATCGGCGCCAGAGGGCAGCCTCACCATGGCCACCAGCCTGTTGCAGGACTGGTGCCAGGGGCTGCATGTGGACGCGCACTGGGCCCTGCTGTCACCGGCATCCCGGACGGCCTGGAGAGGGCAGCCATCGAAGCCTCTTGCAGCCGGCCTTCCTGCCCCTGGGCACCTTCAGGCTGTGGAACACCCGGGCGGCGACAGACCACAAGGCCAAGGCTGCCCTGGTGGAGTTTGTGGAGGACATCAACCCGCGCGCGTCCCCAGGGAGATCCCGGGCACCGACGGCGTCCGGAGGGTTGTGTGTCAGGACCCGGCCGAGGACACAGGAGTCCTGAGGCAGATGAGACGCCTCCTGCTGGATGAGGAGCCCCGGCAGGCCGCAGGGCCCGGGGGCCCCGGGGACAGTGTCCCGTCTGCAGCCTCGGCCTCCTCGGAGACCCGGGCCCAGGGCGCAGAGCCCGCCGCCAGGAAGGCTGGTCCCCTGCGAGGAGGGGCCGCCGGGGGCGCAGAAACAGAGGCAGAGGCAGCAGGGGGTCCCAGGGGGGCAGGCAGGCCGAGCGGGGAGGGCGGCCCACGGACGCCAGGCGGGAGTCGGACGCCTCGACGCCTCTGCCCAGGGCAGCCTGGGGGTCGTGCTGCAGGGGCCGGAGCAGGGCGACCCGAGCGAGAGCGCCGCCGAGGCTCCGAGCGCGCTGTCCGCCGCGCTGCACCAGGCCGCCCAGGAGCTGAGCAGGAAGGAGTGGGCCCTGCCGAGCGCGCAGGAGAGGGGCCCCGCGAGTTCCTGGCCCTGGGGACGGTGACCCACGGAGCCGAGCAGGAGCCCCGGGGCGGGAGGCCGTCCCGGACCTGGCGGCCCTGCTTGGCGTGCGAGCCGCGGGGGACAGGAGCCCGCCGACGGCGACGCTGCGGACGGCCCGCCGCGGCCACACGGGGAGCCCGGCGACGAGGGGCTGGAGCACCCCGAGTTCGTGGCCATCGTGGCCTCCACGGACCCGTCGGACCCATCGGCCCGGGAGGAGCTGCAGAAGATCGCGGCGGTGATGGAGGTCCTGGGCTGGAGCAGAGACAGAGCGGACGGATGCGCCCCCCGAGGTCCTCCGCGTCATGGCCCGGGACGGCGGGGGAGCCCGCGTGCAGGTGGAGGACGCAGGCCGCCGGGTGGACGCCGTGGCGCTGCGGGAGGCCACGCGCGACGGGAGCCTGCGGGAGTCCTCTGCTCCCTGGCCGCGCCCGGCCGCGCTCCGCTCCCGGGGCGAGAGGGCGCCGCGTGGCCTCCCGAGGGCTGGGCGGACGGCGAGGGGCACCTCCTGGAGCTCGTGGCCTGCTGGCCGCGCGGGAGGCCCGGGAAGGCGGCCGCCAAGGCGGGAGGGCGGCGGCGCCCGAGGCGGGCTGGGCGAGGTCCTGGCGCTGCTGGCTGCGGGGGGCCGTGCGGGCGGCGCAGCGCGGGGAGCCGGGGCGCGGGCCGCGGGCGTGCAGGGAGGTGGGCGAGGCGGGCGCCGGCCCCTTCCCGTCGGGCTCGGGCGGACGCGGAGCGGGAGGCGGGGGGAGGCCGCGGCGGAAGGGCCGTCACTCCGCACTCGCGCGCCCACGACCAGGCGGCCGCGCCCCGGCAAAAGAAGGGGCGCGCGGGCGCCGGGGCCCACGGCTCAGAGCCCGCCCGGGGCAGGAAGGCTGGGCGCGGCGGGGGCAGCCCCCCAGGTGCCGCTAGGGGAGCCCGGAGCCGCGCGGACGCACCGGGGCGCTGCCCCCCCTCCCTGCGCCGGGGCGGCCTCCCCGCCTCCCCGCCGGCCTCCCCGCGCCTGTCAGTCCCCGCCTCGCAGGTGGCGGAGCGACCCGGGGGTAGGACAGAGATGCGGGCGCCTCCCGCCCGCCGCGGCCCCGGTGACAGGACGGGGTCTCGGGGCCTCCCCGGGGGCTGATCGCGGGGGTGAGCGCGGCCGCGGCCCTGGAGCAGGGGGAGGCCGCCCTGCCACACGGTCCTTTCAGGCGGTGAGGCCCCCGGGGTTCCAGACACCTGCTCCTGGCCAGCGTCTGTGGGCCACTGTCCCCGGCCCGGTCTCAAGGGCCTGGGGTCTGGGATGGAGCCGGGCCCCGGCTGGGCAGTGGGTGTCAGCGTGGCGCTGAGGCCCGAAGGCCCATCCTCCCTGCCTGGGGGAGGAGATGATTCCCGAAGAGGAATCTGAGGGGCAGAGGGGCAGCTCCTAGGGGAGGGCAGGTCCTCTGGGAGAGGGGAGGGGGGGCGGGGGAGGAGGAGGAAGAGAGGGCGGGAGCACCAGCCCTGCCTCCCCAGGAGCAGCTGAGACAAGTGACCCAGCTCCTAAGGCCAAGGCCAGGATCTGTCACTCAGGCCGCCCAGCGATTTCCAAAACTCTGAAGTATTTGGCACCGTTTTCAGGCACATCAGATCCAGATTCTGGCTTCCCTCCTTGGTGGCGCAGGGCAGCAAATGTCCAACAGGCTGTGGTCTCCTTGCCACCACCTCACCACCCCCGTCGCCCCCACAGCTGTCCCCCCTGTCCTGTGGCCTCACTGGCCCCTCAGCACTGGCCTGGGAGCCCTTGGCTTAAGGCGACAAAAGGTTCCCCGTTTTCCCTCTGAGTGAGTTAAACATGGGAGGGGACCCTGAGGGGCACCCGGGACTGGGCTGGTCCAGCCAGTGTAGGAGCTGCCCAGGAACTGGTGTGGAGAGGAAGGAGGTGGCCCCGGGGTTGGGGTGGGGTGGGGTGGGGGCTGCAGCCCAGGCCCGAGTTCTGCCTCCCCCCACTCTTGGCTCAGAGCTGGGGGGTCACTCCTGCTGTCCCAAGTGTGGCTGCGTCTGGGTGTGGGTGTCAGTGTGTGGGTGGTGGACAGGACATCAGCCCTTCCTGTCCCTCTCAGCCTGTCCCCTCAGTAGCTCTCTCCACTGGATACTGCTTCATGTCCTCTTGTCCTGGGGCTGTGTGTGTGTGTGTGTGTGTGTGTGTGTGTGTTTCAGCTAGTTCCTGTCCCCGGGAGGTGACAGGCCCATGTGCCAGGAGGGCCCTCCCTCCATGTCTCAAGGGAGGCACAGGGGCCTGGGGGTGCCCTCACAGCCCAACTGGACTGCCTGAGCCCCACCTGGGGACACCTAGATGCAGAAGCAGACTCAGGAAGTGCTTCAGCCATTCTAGAAAGTGCCTGCCTCAGGACCACAGGGACCTCCATGGGACAGTTACTGAGATCACCATGGAGTAAGCCAGGGTAGGCCTGGGCCTGGGGGAGGAAACCCCCTAGTCCCTGGGGGTGCTGGCCCTGGGCTGAGTGGCCTCTGTGGATGCCTGGGGTAGGGAGAGCCCCTGCCATTGTAGGCTCCTCTCCTTGTGCACCTGTCACTGGGACCCTCAGGAGAGTGAGTTGAACATTCTGAGCTGGTGTCTCTGTGCTCTGGATGATGGGACAGGGGAGTGTCTGAGGTCAGGCAACACGCCCCACCTGTGCTAACAGAAGTCAGCCAGCACACCTGGGACTACCCTGTCACTGATTTGCACCCCATCTTCCTCCTGCATCAGTGACTGTACCCCCACCTGCTCACAGCCCCAGCATCATTTCACCCAGCACAAGCCTTATCCCCACTCTGGCTTTTCAGGCCCAGGACAGGGGTGTGTTTGTAATTTGGAGCCTAAGAAGCTCCAATCAAGGCTGAGAATCCACCTGGATCCCTGATCCTTGGTGTGTTCTAGCGGGGATTTCAGCCAGCGGTCCTCTGATGGTGGGATCCTGGCCATCCAGGTTCCAAATATGTTTAGTTCACTTCTGCCTCCAGCCCTCTTCTCCAGAAGAAGTAGAGTTAGTGAAAGAACTAGTCCCCTTTCCAACAATCACTAGCCAAGGGATCCAGATGGAAAGGGTCTTCCCCAGCTCCTGGTTGTGCACACTGACATAACTAATTAATTCAGAGTTCTGAGACTGGGTGGGTACAGAGTGGAAGGTCTCTATGCCTGTATGGACCACCTAGAATCTTCCTTTCCCATTCCTCAATGACATCCTGGGCCCTGACAAATCACATTTGGTGAGAGAAAAGTCCAACCAATCCTGTATAAAATTCCCTCCCTGGGGCACCTGGGTGGCTCAGTGGTTGAGCACTTGCCTTTGGCTCATGTCATGATCCGGGGACCTGGGATGGAGTCCCACGTCGGGCTCCCTGCAGGGAGCCTACTTCTCCCTCTGCCTATGTCTCTGCCTCTCTATGTGTGTGTCTCTCATGTACAAATAAAATCTTTAAAAATGTATTTTTAAAAAATGAAGCACAGGTATGGACTCTTTGGGCATGATTTGAGATAAAGTGAAAAATAATAAAACAAGCTAACAGAATGAGGATGACAGGTCATCTATCCCCCAGGGACAATCAACTCTGCTCCCAATGTACAAAAGTAACAGAGGATATTCCCCGAAACTAGGATGAGGCACCCTATAGGGTTGGTATTGATCACCTATTGCTGGGTTGGAAATTGTCCCCAAGTCCAGCAGCTTAAAACAGGAAATAGTTACTATCTCCCAGTTTCTGAGGGTCAGGAATTTGGAGGCAGCTTGGCTGGACGCTTCTAGCTCGGGGTCTCTCTTGAGGTTGCAGTCAGGATGTGGCTGGGGCTGCTGTCATCCGAAGGCTTGTATGGGGCTGGAGGACAAGCTTCTGCAATAGAACATTCCCAGGGGCTGTTGGCTGGAGGCCTCGGGGCCTCACCACATTGGCCTCTCTGCAGGATCCTCGAGCATCCTCATGACATGGCAGCCAGCTTCCTCCAGAGCAAGCGGTTGCAGAGGGACAGCAAGGAGGCCGCAAGGCCTTATATGACCTGATCTCCAAAGCCACATGCCTGTAGCTTCTGCCACCTGTTAGAAGTGAGCGTCCATGTCCAAACCTACTCGAGGGGAGTAGAATTAAGCTCCACCTCCAGAAAGGAAGAGCATCAAAGAGTGGGTGGACACATTATAAAACCACCACACAAGGACCCCTGGGTGGCTCAGTCTGTTAAGCATCCGACTCTTGATCTCAGCTCAGGTCTTGATCTCAGGGTCGTGAGTTCAAGCCCCACATTGGGCTCAGGCTGGGCATGGAGACTAGTTGAAAAACAAAACAAATTGCCACAGAGACCTCTTTCATTCCTGGCTCATTTTCTGCCTAACTCGTAAAAATTAAAGCCACCTATGCATTGAGGGAGAAATTGCTCCCTCAGAAGTTCCTGGGAGAGCAATGGGCTAGCTGATTTTTCTCCATTCTTCATCCCAGCCCGTGCTCACACATAAGGATTTGGCTTAGAGCTAAGAGGAAAAAGGTGTGCAATGGGCTCAAGGGCAAATTCCCCCTTTTCTGAATAGCACCTTCTGCCTATGTAGAAATCTAGTTTCCGCCCTATGTAGAGCTAGGGAACAGTGAGACAGGTAGTGAAATTACAGCAGAGAATCATTACCAGGCAAAAAGGAAGCCCAGCGCACCATTAAGATTTTCTGGGAAAAATCAGGGAATTTCCAGCTAATAGTGGCTCAAACATAGCAAGAAAGCCAAGCAATGGAAGTTGTTGGAGTTGATCTAGCAGGTCAGCAATGTCAGTTTCAGAGTCTGCAATTTTCCTGGTCTCTCCTCATTGTCACAAAATGGCTGCAGCCACTCCAGCCATCATGTCCACACACCATGTCCAAAGACAGGAAGCAGGGGAAAGAAAGGAGAAAGCAGGGAATTTCTCCTCATTAAGGGTGGCAACACCTTCTCCCAGAATTAGTCAGCAGACCTCTTTTTATATCTCTTTGGCCAATACTGAGTTACATGGGTACCCTCTGACCAGAGTGGGGCTGATTAAGATCTAGGAAGCTCTGGCTTATACTTGAACAAAATCTAGGTTCTGTTAGGAAGGGAGAGGGGTGGGGAATAGCTTTGTGGATAAGCACTAAACAGTATTCCATACGAGTCTGGTTTATCTATTGCTGCACACCAAACTGCCCCAAAACTTAGTGTTAGAATCAACATTTGGGGGCCCCCGATGGCTCAGTGGTTGAGCATCTGCCTTTAGCTCTAGTCGTGATCTCAAGGTCCTGGGATTGAGTCCCACAGGGAGCCTGCTTCTCCCTCTGCCTATGTCTCTGCCTCTCTCTGTGTGTCTCTCATGAATAAATAAAATCTCAGGCAGAGGGCAGAGGCTGGCATTTAGTCCTGCAGAAGCCTTAGCTGCTGTTGTTCATGAGATTATTCTCTGCATGGTGACCAGAGGGATCTCTCCAGGGCACAAGGACACCTGCAATTGCTGGAGATGGGAAAAAGACTCCCCAGTATGGGTGTTTCCTCCTCAAACTGAGTCAGGTCTAGGGAGCCTTGCAGAGTCCTAAGGTTTTCTGGTTACCCGGGATGCATCAGAAACCCCGATGATGAGCCACACACAGCAGGTACGTGGGCCACACACAGCTGGGCCCACAGACAAGCTTTCCTTGCCATACCGTGTTCTTAAATTTTTAATTCACAATATTTGCATCAAGAAGTTCCCCACACCAACCTGCATTTCTGCTGGAACTGAGTCCTGGCTCCCCCTTCCGTGGGGCACACATCCTCCACTTGTCAGAGTCTCTGTCCTGCCCACTTCTTCCTCCTCACACCAGCTGCCTGGTCTCTGTGGATGCTTGAGTTTGGGAGCCCTGCTCTAGTGCAATTTGGAAGGCAGTATGGGATCAAACATCAGCCAGGGATGTTTCGGCTACAAGTTACAGAAAACCAAACTGACAGCAGGCATAAACGATAAGGATATTTCTTAGTTTCTTGATTACAATTTTGGAGGAGAAAGGCTTCTGGGTTTAATTAGCAGGTCAAAGAACCTGGGTTCTTGGGTTTACAAGAATCCAGATTCTTCTCATTCCTCCTCTTGTTGCCCTTTGCCTTCCTGGGGTTGTTTTGTTTTGTTTTGTTTTGTTTTGTTTGCCTCATGGTCACATTATGGCTGCCAAGCCCCAAGCACCACCTTCTCATGTAACAGGCAAAAAGTGGGCACGTGGGGATGGTGACAATCCTCTCCTGTCTTGCTTCTCCCCTTTTATCCAGTAGCAAACGTATTTCCCAAAAGTGGCCAGCACACTCAGTGGCCAGAACTGGGTCACTGCCTACCTGCGGCTAAGGGAGTCTGGGAAAGAAAGGATCGGCTTTCTTCACCTCTTTAGTATGAGGTAGTAAATGGGAGAGGAGATGGAAGTGATTGTCCCATCAACATTATCAGGGACTGAGATGCACTCATGTCCACTGCAAAAATAATTTTTAAACACGGAGGTGGGGGTAGGGGGGTGGGGAGTGGGAGAGAGATGGAGCTATTCCTTCTATCCTGCAGCTGCTGTGGGAGGGATAGATACTATTTTGCATCATAAAATCCATCTAGGGAGGGAGAAGCGGGGGGAGAACCAGCTTCGATGGGGACCTGAGTGGTTCAGTTGGTTGAGCATCTGCCTTTGGATCACATCGTGGTTCCAGCCTCCTGGAATTGAGCCCCATGTAGGGCTCTCTGCTCAGTGGGGAGCCTGCTTCTCCCTCTCCCTCTGCTTGTGCTCTCTCTCTCTCTCTTTGTCAAGTAAATAAATAAAATCTTAAAAGAAGAAGAAGAAGAAGAAGAAGAAGAAGAAGAAGAAGAAGAAGACGACAGCCCAGGTGGCTCAGCAGTTTAGCGCCGCTTGCAGCCCAGGGCCTGATCCTGGAGACCCAGGATCAAGTCCCACATCAGGCTCCCTGTGTAGAGCCTGCTTCTCCCTCTGCCTCTCTCTCTCTCTCTCTCTGTGTGTGTGTCTCTATGAATAAATAAATAAAATCTTAAAAAAAAGAAAGAGAAAGAAAGAAAGAAAGAAAGAAAGAAAGAAAGAAAGAAAGAAAGAAAGAGGAACCAGCTTCAAGAAAATGACAGATTGAGACCATCCCCAAAACATCCATCTTGTTTGCTGCGCAGCCAGGAGGCTCCATTACCAACCTCCTCTGCTCCCTGTTCTTTTAAGCCTGTCCTTGGGAAGAATTTGAGCAAGAGTCTGGAAGACTCTCTTAGAAATTGTTGCAATATTTGAAGAAAAATGACCTCCCCAAGAAGCCTCCATTTCTGATGGGCTATCTTCCTTGATTATTTGTTGCCATAGTGATAATGTGGTCAAATACTCTTTTTCTTTCTCTTTTCTTTTTTAAGAATAAATAATCATAGGTCTTCTCTGTCAAATCAGGCAAGGATCACTTCTCTTCCACAAACATGATGCAATAAAAGCCCAGGGCTCTTCTAGATTTGTTGTTGTTGTTTTTTAAAAGGTTTTCTTTATCCACCTTTAGAGAGAGAGAGAGAGAGAGAGAGTGCAGGAGCAGGGGGTGCGGTAGAGGGACCTCGAGGGAGAAGCAGACTGTCCCCTGAGCAGGGAGTCCAGACACGGGGCTCATCCCAGGGATCTGGGATCATGACTTGAACCCAAGGCAGACGCTTAACAGACTGAGCCACCCAGGCACCCCTATATTTGTTTTGTAACAAAGAAATTGCAGGTCTCGGGGATCCCTGGGTGCTCAGCAGTTTAGCGCCTGCCTTTCCCCGGGGTGTGATCCTGGGGTCCCGGAATCGAGTCCCGCATTGGGCTCCCTGCATGGAGCCTGCTTCTCCCTCTGCCTCTCTCTCTCTGTGTGTCTCTCACGAATAAATAAAATCTTTTTAAAAAGAAAAAAAGAAATTGCAGGTCTCCTCTCAACCAAGGAACAGAAGCACTTAGCACACGGCGGAGTCAGCGCGCCTGCTGAGGGCAATTATTACTATTAGGTCCAGCGCGCCATCTGGTGGTCGATGGGAGAACAACAGGACTCTGCGGTGGAAACCCAGTGTGGCGGGGGCGCGGACTGTTGGGGCGGTAATAGCAAAGCAACGCAACAGGTTTCTTCCTGGTGCTCTTAGACTGAGCCAGGACACCTGCCTACTTTGACCAACAGGATATGACACAAGTGACATTATACAAGTGCTGGATCTAGCTTTAAGAGGAAAAGTAGCTTCCTTTTTTTTTTAAGGATTTTATTTATGAGAGACACAGGGAGAGAGGCAGAGACATAGGCAGAGGGCGTAGCAGGCTCCCTGCAGGGACCCCAATGAAGGACTCGATCCCGGGACCCAGGGATCACGACCTCAACTACTGAGCCACCCAGGTGCCCCATCTTAGTCTCTTAAAGCTGTAAGAGCACTGTGCTGTGGGAAGGCTCCAGAGAATCCAAGCTCCCAGCCTGTGAGTGAAGAAGCCAACTGGAAAATGGATCCTCCAAGCCCCAGCCACCTCAGCTCATGGTGCACAGAGCGGAGATGACCCCCAGCCCAACCCTTTCCAAATTCCTCACCCACAAAATCATGACTACTTAGGAAGAGAAACCACTACTGTGCTGCTTTTACAGAGGAAGAGACCAAGGTCCAGAGAGGCCCACACAACTGGGAAGCACTGGGACCAGGATTGGGAATTGGGGACTGGCCCAGAGCCTCAGAATTCTTTCCCACTACACTATTTAGGAATAGAGATGGGCTTTGGGCCAGCACAGACCTGACTGAGGGCAGGAGGGGCCTCTGGGCCCTGTAGCAGCTGCCCCTCCTCTGATTGCTGCTTCCTTTAGAGGCAGAGTTTCTACAAAACAAGGTTTCTCCCACTCACCCTGATTTGTCCTCGTGCCAAAGGAGTTTATGTAGGAGAGATAAAAACCAAAGACCTGGCAACAAAGACCTGGCAGAGATAAAAACCAAAGACCTGGCAACAAAGACCTTGCAGTTCTATGGGCTACTTGAAGACAAGTGACATTGGGGAAGAGGGTGTCACTCTCTGAATGGTACTTAAGGATCCAGGACCTGGCCTTGCCTTCCTTCTTCTTCTTCTTCTTCTTTTTTTTTTTTTTTTAATGAGTTACAAAAGATCTACAGATAAATCCACTGGGGCTCCTTGATGCAGCATGGCCTTGTGGTCAGGAGCCCTATCCTTGGGCTCACACAAACCTATGTTCAAACCCCCACTTTGCTACTACAGCCTCAAATTTCTTTTTCTTTTTCTTTTCTTTTAAGTAATCTCTATGCCCAGTGTGTGGGTCAAATTCACAGCCCTGGGCTCAAGAGTCACCAGCTCCACCGACTGAGCCAGCCAGGCGCCTCAGTGTCCTCATCTTTATTTTTTCTTAAGATTTTATTTATTTGAGGGAGAAGAGAGAGAGCACAAGCAGAGGGAGAAACAGACTCCCCACTGAGAAGGGAGTGTGATGCACTCAGTCCCAGGACCAGGACCCTGAGATCATGACCTGAGCCGAAGGCAAGTCACCCCACTGAGCCTCCCAGATGCCCCCAGAATGGAAGATTTTGAACACCCAGCATAAGCATGCCCTGGCTGGGCCCTGACCCATCCCTGTCCTCAGAGATGTCATAGTCCAGTGAGGGGGGAAGAGGGCACTAAACAAATGTATTGGGTATCTACTGTTGCATAACGGATTACCCCATAGCTTAGAGGCTTAAAAAGTGAACATTTATTATCTCTCCATTATCCAGTGGTCAGGAATCGGCCTAGCTGGGCACCTATAGCTCTGTGTGCCTCACAAGGCTGCCCTCTTATCTCAAGGTGGAAGATCTGCTTCCAAACTCCCCCAGTGGCAGTGGGCAGGCCTCAGGAGCCTGCTGGGTGCTGGTGGGAGGCATCAGTCCTCGCCTCTGGACCTCTCCATCCGGCAGTTCCCAACGTGGCAGCCAGTCTCCGCAGAGCAAGTAAGACACAGAGGGTGGGCGAGACAGAACCAGTCTTTTTGTAACCTAATCCTTGAAGCAGCATCCCACCCCTTTCACCGTGTATTTGTTAGAAGCCAGTCCCGGTGTCCTGCCCACACGCATCCCAGAATCATGTGAATATCAGGAGGGGGGGGTTCTTGGGGCCAAGTTAGAGGTTGCCTATCTTGTGGACAAGGTGATCATCCATGTGACCAGGGCTCCATCTGGTGGGAAGGGATGGCAAACAACAAGGCATGTGACAAGATGGGAAGTTTTACTGGTAACAATTTTTCTTTTGAGATTTTATTTATTTCTTCATGAAAGACACACAGAGAAAGAGGCAGAGACACAGGCAGAGGGAGAAGCAGGCTCCACACAGGGAGCCTGATGGGGGACTTGATCCCGGGACTCCAGGATCATGCCCTGAGCCACCCAGGTGCCCCTCCTGATAACAATTTTGATTCTATGGTTGTGTTGTCAGGAAAAAAAAAAACACAAATGGGCAGCCCAGGTGGCTCAGCAGTTTAGTGCCTCCTTCAGCCCAGGGTGGATCTAATCCCATGTCAGGCTCCCTGCATGGAGCCTGCTTCTCCCTCTGCCTGTGTCTCTGTCTCTGTCTCTCTCTCTCTCATAAATAAATAAAATCTTTAAAACAAAATAAGTTTAAAAATAATAAAAAATAAAACACAAGCTAAATTTGAATTTTGAAAAAGAATTTTCAGCATCAGTATATCCCATGTAACATGTGGGATATACTTATACTAGAAACAACTCATTGAACATCCAGAGAGGGGCATCCAGGAGGCCTTTGGCAACTCAAGCCTGGAATTCAGAGAGAAGGCTGTGTGATACACAGAATCCTGAGCCCCAAGAAATACCCACATCCTAATCCCTGGAACTCATGAATGTTATGCTCCATGGCAAAAGAAAAAGAATGTGCAGCTATGTTTAAATTAAGGCTAGTGGATATGGAGAAATTTTTTGGGATTATCTGCGTGGGTGGGCCCATTTCCACCACGATGCAGGCAGAGAGCATAGTTAAGCAGCCACAAGCCAGAGACCCCAAGGCCACCCCTGGAAGCTGGAAGCTGGAAGCTGGAAAGCCTGCTGAAGAAGCAAAGAAAAGCCCTGTGGGCACTTCAGTTTTGAACTTCCTTTTTTTTAAAAGATATTTATTTATTTGTTTGTTTGTTTATAAGAGGCACAGAGAGAGAGGCAGAGAGACAGAGGGAGAAGCAGGCTCCTTGCAGGGAGCCCAATGTGGGACTCAATCCCTGGACTAGGATCACACCCCAAGCCAAAGGCAGATGCTCAACCACTGAGCCATCCAGGCGTCCCCGGTTTTGAACTTCTAACCTCCAGAACCATGTGACAAGGCACTTCTTTTGTCTCAAACCAGCCGGTTTGTGGTACGTGGTGGTTACAGTAGCCCTAGAGAACCAATATGATAAGGAAACAAGGGTACAGGGTGGGGGGTGATGAGGGAAGCAGAGGCCAGAGAGGAAGATGCCACCTTGCTGGCTTTGCAGGTGGAGAGACCACTGGCCAAGAAGGAAAGCAGGTGCCTCTGGAAGCTGGAACAGGTTAAGAGGTGCATTCTCCCCTGGGGCTTCCAGAAGCAACAAGGCCCTGGCAGCAGCTAAAATAAGCTCCCCGCGACCCGTGACCGATTGCTATGCTCCCGAACTGTAATAATACCTATGCGTTGTTTTAAGCTGCCACATTTGTCACAGGAACCACGGGAAATGAACACAGCAGGCTGAGGACCAGGGTGCAGACAGGGAGGGGCAGGTATGAGAGAGAAAAGCGTAGGGGGGAGTGTCATCGGGCGGAAGGGTAAAGTGGCATCAGGGCCTGGTCCCAGGGCACAGGCCACAGAGGAGCCAAAGCAATCAGAGAGATAACACGGACATGAGGGATAAGAGCCAGGGGGCTGACACCTGTCACTCATTAGGCAGCACAGAGCTCTCACTTCTCAAAGCCACCTCTGTGCCGATGGCTTCCCGTGGCGCTCTCCCGCCCAGCCCCGTCACCATCACCGTCACTGTCACTGTCACCAGAGCCCCAAATTCCATCAGGCCTTGGCTGCGCTTACACAGAAACCACAGGCTGCAGGTTCCAAAGGTATAACCGACCAGGAGACATGAATGGAGAAGCAGGGGACACTGTGTCCCCCAGGATGATGTGATAAATGTGCTGGTTTGACAGTGAAAATGTAAAATCCACAAGACCGGCACTTGTCTGCTTAACTCACCCCTGGGTTCCTAGAGCCTAGAACCGTAGGTCTCAAACTGGGTGATCATTCCAGGACAAATTCGACAGTAAGAGCTTTCTGGTTGTCACGGTTGGGGTCAAGGGCAGGGCTACTGTCATCTAGTGGGTGGGGGCCAGGGATGATGCTTAGTATACACACACACACACACACACACACACACGAGAATAATCCCGCAGAACAACGGCCCTATAGATGTCCGAGTCCTAGTCCCCAGAATTTAGGAATTTGTTAGGTGACACAGAGAAGGGCTTAAGGTCGCAGACAAAATGAAAGCCTGCTGAATCAACTGACCTTGGTACTGAGGTCATCCCGGACCACCCAAGGATGCACAGTACCCTCTCGAGGGCCCTCAGCTGCCGAGACCTAATGGGAAGAGGGAGAACCAGATGGGCAGCAGGAAAAGGTTCGAGCCCACTGTTGCTGCTTTGAGGATGTGGGAAGGTGCCACGGGCTGAGGAAAGCATGAGGCTTCTAGAACCTGGAAAAGACAAGGAGACAGATTCTCCACTAGAGGCCCCTCAGAAGGAATATAGCCCCCCCCTCCCGCCCCGACGCCTTGATCTTAGCTCATGAAGGCCCATTTTGGATTTCTGACCTTTACAAGTGGAAGGGCGGGGCACCCGGGTAGGTCAACGGTTGAGTGTCTGCCTTTGGCTCAGATCATGATCCAGGGGGCATGGGATCCAGTCCACATCAGGCTCCCCACGGGGAGCCTGCTTCTCCCTCTGCCTGTGTCTCTGCCTATCTCCCTGTGTCTCTCATGAATAAATAAATTTTTAAAATCTAAAAATAAATAAAAGTGGAAGAGAGGGGCACCTGGGTGGCTCAGATGGTTGGGCATCTGCCTTCAGTCCAGGTTATGATCTCCCGGTCCTGAGATTGAGCCCCACATCAGTCTCCCAGCTTAGTGGGGAGTCTGCTTTTCCCTCTCCCTCTGCCTCTCCCTGTGCTCATGTCCCCTCTCTCTCTCTCTCTCTCTCTCTATCCCTGTCTCAAATAAATAAATAAAATTTTTTTTAAAAAATAAAAATAAAAGTGGAAGAGAATAGAGTCACCACCCTCCATCTGTGGCAGACACATTCCAAGACAGCCCCCAGCGGATGCCAGAAAACACAGATAGTACTGAACCCCAGATATACTGTTTCTTCCTATCCATACATACCTGTAATCAAGTTTAACTTATGAATTAGACACAGTAAGAGATGAACAGCAATAAGTAATAATAAAGTAGGACAATTACAACAACATTCTGTAATAAGGGACACCTGGGTGGCTCAGCAGTTGAGCGTCTGCCTTCGGCTCAAGGCCTGATCCTGGAGTCCCAGGATCGATTCTCACATTAGGCTTCAGGCTTCCTGCATGGAGCCTGCTTCTCCCTCTGCCTGTGTCTCTGCCTCTCTCTGTGTGTGTTTCTCATGAATAAATAAATAAAATATTTTTTTTAATTCTGTAATAAAAGTTATGCAAATGTGGTCTCTCTCAAAATATCTTTTTTTTTAAGATTTTATTTATTCATGAAAGACAGAGAGAGGCAGAGACACAGGCAGAGGGAGAAGCAGGCTCTGCTTCTTATTGTACTGGACTCACTCTTCCTCTTTTGTGTGTGGGTGTTCCAATAAAAACGTATTTGTGAACACTGAAGTTTGGATTTCATATAATTTTCTCATCACAGAATATTCTTCTGTTATTTCCTGAGCACTTAAAAACAGATAACCATTCTTTGTTCCTGGGCAGTACAAAAACAGGCAGCAAGCCAGATTTGGCCTGTGAGCTATGGCTTTCTGACCCCTGACCTAGGATATTAAGTATCAAGAAGGCAGGGACCTTGCTCGTTATATCTATTATTATTATTATTATTATTATTATTATTATTATTAAGGGTTTTTTTTCAGGCAGGGGAGGAGCAGAAAGGGAGAATCTCAAGCAGGCTCCATGCCAAGCGTGGAGCCTGACGTGGAGCTCTATCTCATGATCTTGAGATCATAACTTGAGCTGGACACTTAACCGACTGAGCCACCCAGGCGTCACTCCCCCATCCTTTAATTAAGTTTTTTATTTTAATTCCAGTAGAGTTAACACACAGGGTTATATTAGTTTCAAAAGTATCACTCTTCCTCCTCTTGGGATGACGTGAGCCAATAAAATGTCCAGGTGATGAGACGAAGTGAAGGGGAATGAGGTAGGCACGTGATGTAATGTTAGGCTACTCTTGACCTCCGACAACACGTCAGAAGGAGGATCATCTGCTTCTGGGTAAGAGGGGACTGCTGTAAACTGGTGTTGCTCCAAACCAGTGAATTTGTGGTCATTTGTCACAGCAGCCATAGGAAACTAATACAGGCCCCAAATGTCAACGGAGTCGGGAGTGAGAAAGTCTGTCCCGGCACACAGAAAGATCCCCGAAGGCATGGATGATTGAAAGTTGGATCTGTACAAATGATTTCATTTTTGTGGCCAAATATGCTTCCCGGTTGGTCTCTTAGCCAATGGCTTGTCAGTAAGAGGTGCCACCCACCATAGTCACCCTGCTGACATTTCGTCTTTGACCTTGAGGCCAAGGACACCACAAAACTTGCCTCACATGTGTGCTACAGGGAGGGGTGTTTCATTATTGTGCGGTTTTGACAGGGACTAGAATTTATTCCTCAAGCTTGTAAGATTTAAGCCCTGATGGTATCATCACTAATCCAGTTATAATTAACTCGCCGCTCACAGAAATGGTGGAGAAGCTCCTGGAATTAAGTAAAGAACCCCTGAGCTGTCCTCCCCCGCCCCCTGCCCCATTATCAGTTTATGTAAGGAAACGTGAACTTATGTTAAAGCAGTTTCAGGTTCATTGTCAGGTTTTATTGAGATACAACTCGGGTCACTTGGGTGGCTCAGCGGTTGAGTGTCTGCCTTCGGCTGGGGGCGTGATCCCGGGGTCCTGGGATCTAGTACCACACCGGGCTTCTTGCAGGGGGCCTGCTTCTCCCTATGCCTGTGTCTCTGCCTCTCTCTGTGTGTCTCTCATGAATAAATAAATAAATAATCTTTAAAAAAAGAGAGATACAACTCACATCCCGTACAACCCACCCTTTGAACATGTACTACTCAATGGTTTGGGGTATATTCACCAAGTCGTGCAACCATCACAATCCATTTGAAAACATTTTTACCACCCCAAGCAGAAATGCCAAAGTATTCCAACCAAAACTGCAAATGTCCATGTTCATAGCGGCATTATGCACGATGGCCAGAAGGTAGAAACAACTGAGATGTCCATCAATGGGTAAATGTATAAATAAAGTGTGGTGCATTCACACGATGAAATATTATTAGGCCATGAAAAGGAGTGAGGCACTGCCACGCGTGGCAAGTAGATGAATCTTGAAAACATTACACTAAGTGAAATAAGACATACACGGGGAGCCTGGGTGGCTCAGTCCATTAAGTCTGCCTTCAGCTCAGGTCATGACCCCGGGGTCCTGGGGTACAACCCCCACATTGGGCTCCCTGCTCAGCGAGGAGCCTGCTTCTCCCTCTCCCTCTGCCTGCCACTCCCCCTGCTTGTGTTCTTTCTCTCTCTCTCTGTCAAATAAATAAATAAACAAAGTCTTAAAAAAAAAAAAAAAGAAAGAAGACAGACACAAAAGACCACGTAACACATTATTCCACCTACATGAAAAATCCAGAATAGGCAAATAATCCATAGAGACAGAAAGTAAATTAGTGCTTGCTAAGGGCTGGGGGAGGTGGGATGGGATGTGACGACTTCGTGGGTACAGGGGTTTTGGGTAGGAGTGAAGAGAATGTTCTAGAATGAGATAGCAGTGAAGGTCATCTGAAATTGTACTGAATGACACTGAACTTACGCTTTAAAATGGTTAAAATGGTACGTTTTGTGTCCTGTCGGCCTTCCCACTATACAACAGAGAAACACTGTAGTAATTAGCAGTCCCTCCCCCACTGACCCCCGCGGGTCTCCCACAGTCCCAGCCAACCACTAATCTACTTCCCGTCTTAACAGCAGTTTCATTTTTAACCACAGGGCAGAGCCTGGCACTTGGTAAGTTCTACATAAGCTGGGGCTGCAGTTCTTGCCATGATTTTCATTTGTATTCTAACCAAAGGCACTCCTTCGGGAAGCTTTCAGCACCCACAGCGGCTGGAGATGGGAGGAACCCTTCCCAACATGGGAACTGGCTTTTCAAATCCAGTCGGATCTGGGGTGTTCTGGTTTCCTGCCTTTGCCTGGAAATTCCAGTGCAGCCCCTACCAGAGGCTCCCCCTTCTAATGAAAAGCCACACATTGCAGCCTCATGCACCAGAGCTGGCCCACAGGTGAGTTTTCTTTGCCCATGCAGTGTTTTAATTTTTTTTTTTTAATTTCAAGATTAGGAGATGTCTCTAAAATGGGAAGACCTGCAACCTCCCAGTTAATTCAAGTACTCAGCTGGAGCAGCTGTAAACGAAACATGACTTCACTGTTAGCAAAATTGCTTCACTGTCTCCTGGCCTCTAGAAATCATCCCCCCTCCGTTTTTTAAGATTTTATTTATTATTCATGAGAGACACACAGAGAGAGACAGAAACACAGGCAGAGGGAGAAGCAGGCTCCCTGCAGGGAGCCTGGTGCAGGACCCAATCCCAGGATTCTGGGATCACAACCTGAGCCAAAGGCAGATGCTCAGCCACTGAGCCCCCTAGGTGCCCCTTACCCCCACTTTTTCTCCCCCTTCCCCACCCCGACGTCTTTTTCTCCCTCTTGCTCCATCAGCCCTCCCAACACTGTTGTAATAAATCCCCTGTGTTAAATTCCCTCTGTTTGAAATACCTAGACTAGCTTCTGTTCAGATGCTGTGGCTCCACAGAACCCAGCTTCTGGGTGAGGATCTCTGTTCTGGGTGGCTGTTCTGATTGCCACAACCAAGGAAGAATTCTAGGCAAACAGGATGTTTATCTCAACCCTGCCCACTCGGGCTGATCTGGGACAGCCTGGTTCCGGGCTGTGTAGGGGATGGCGGTGGAGGAGCTGCTGAGCCCATAGGCAGAAGAAGGGGACCCAAGTCTTAGTCTTAGTAATAAAATACAATAGGCCAGGGGCCTTAGACAACAGATATTTATTTTCTCACCATTCTGGAAGCTGAGAAGTCTAAGATGTTGGCAAATTTGGTTCCCAGTGAGGTCTTGCTTCCTGGCTTACAGACGGCTGCCTTCTCACCATGTGCTCATGGGGGCGGGGGGATGAACCGTGGTGTCTCTTTCTCCTCTTATAAGGACACCAATCCCATCTGGGGATCCCTGCCCTCGTGACCTTATCTATACCAAATTACCTCCCAAAGGCCTCACCTCCAAATACCATCATGTTGGGAGTTGGGGCTTCAACCTATGAATTTGGGTGGAGTGGGAGGTGGGACACAAAACTTCAATCCATAACATTCAGGCAAATAGAAAGCAGTAATAATGATAATTATTGTTCAGTATGCCCAGACAGTTCATGTATATGATCTCACTGATCACAGTCCTGAGTTGTATGTCAGCGATCTCTTGCTATGTTACAAATCAGCCCGAGACTTGGCGCTTCAGAGTAACAGCAGCAAGCATTTATTATATTTCTCAGAGTCTGTAGGCAGGAATTCAGAAGCAGCTCATTAAGGCAGATCCAGCTCAAGAGCTCTCACGAGGCTGCAGTCAGGTGGTGGCTCAGGCTAGGACTGTCTTGAAGCTTTCTTAATCCACCTGTCTGGTGCCAGAGGCTCCCTGGCGTCTCTCCTCTGTTCCCCATGAGGTGTCTCCAGTATAACAGGGCTCCCAAGGCATAAGTCCTGAGAGACAGAGAGAGAGAGAGAGAGACCCAGGTGTGACTGTGTCACCTTCTCTAACCTAGCCTCAGAAATAGAAGTCAGTTAGCAATCCTTTCCACTACATTCTTTTTTTTTTTTTTAGGATTTTATTTAAATGAGAGGGCGGGAGGGAGAGAGAGAGAGAAAATGAGGGGGGCAGGGGCAGAGGGAGAAGCAGAGTCCCCACTGAGCAGAGAGCCCAACACAGGGTTCGATCCCAGGAGCCCAGGATCACAACTTGAGCTGAAGGCAGCTGCTTAACTGACTGAACCACCCAGGCATGCTCCCCAACACTGCATTCTATTCATGACAAACAAGTGAGTAAGGCCACCCCATATTCAAGAGCATGGGGATCTTAGAGTCTGCCTTCTTATGAGAGGACTGTAAAGAATCTGTGAGCATGTTCTAAAATCCTCACAAAGGGGTACTATTTTATGTCCACTTTATAGATGAGCAAACTGAGGCCTAGAGAAGTTAAGTAACTTGCCCGACATCACACAGCCCAGGATTCACATCATGAATCACACTGTGGCTCCAGATCCCACATTCTGTGGCATCTCACGTTATCTGGCACCTCTGCCTGTGGCCACGCTGAGCAGAGCTCTTCTAAGGAACAGTGAAGACAGTGAGGAATGACTGCATGGATATCTATAAACTGTTCAAAGAAAATGCTCAAAGGTCTGCCAGTAAAAGTGAGCTCCCCAGGCCTGCCTTTTTGCCTGTGATGCTAACAAGGAAATTCAGAAGGAGCTCTTTAAAATGCAAGACTCCAACTGCTACTAAAGGGAGAGCTACAAAGTGACTAAAAGGGTTCTTTTTAACAAAAATAATTTTTTAAATGTACAAAAGAGAGGGCACTGGGTGGCTCAGTGGTTGAGCGTCTGCCTTCAGCTCAGGTCGAGATCCCAGGGCCCTGGGATCTAGTCCCGCATCCGGCTTCCCGAAGGGAGCCTGCTTCTCCCTCTGCCTGTGTCTCTGCCTCTCTCTGTGTGTCTCTCATGAATAAATAAATAAAATCTTTAAAAAAAAATAAAATAAAATGTAAAAGAGAAGTGAAGGTGTTCTGTGTTCCCTGCAGCTACACACGACATACTATTGTGCATAATCAAGCTCTTCAAAAAAAAAAAAAAAATCTGCCTCCTAAAGTAACAAACTGAGGACTTTCCCAGCAACACCCATCTTGTGTTCCCGTGCAGTCCTCGGGGCTCGCGTTCCTGGCACCAGCCTGGTCTGTTCATCTAAGACTGTCCTTTGAAAGGCCCATTTGAACAAGAGAGTCTGGGAGAGTCTCCTAGAAATTGTTGCTATCTCTTGAGAAAAATAACTCCCGGAGAAGCCCGCAATTCTGATTGGTTGTCTTCTTTGATCATTTGTTGCCATGGTGATAACATCATCTTTCTATTATTAAAAGGCATAGATGCTTGTCGGGCCTCCCCCCCAACCCCCTTTCTTTCTCTCTCTCAGTCGGAAGAGGATCGTTGCACGTTTCTCCCACAAACACAATGGAAATAAGAGCCTGCGATTCTGCTCGATTTCTTATTTTTAACAAAGAGGCTGAGAGCCCTGTGTCGTTTAAAGCAACCGAAGCCCTCAGTCCTGAGCAGTCAGATCCGCACAAAAGGTGCGAGGAGCTGCGATCTTACCGTCGCCAGAGCGCCCACTGGTGGGAGATGAGAGAACAACAGGGCTGGTCTCCCAGGACTGCGCATCCCTCCCTTCCTCTCTGGGCGACTCGCCGCCGCCACCCACCTGGCCCGGCTTGGGGTGGAAGGAAGCCGCCGGGGACAGAGATGCCTGGGAATTCTGCAGACCGTGGGGGAATATTCACTCCCTCTCCCAGCACACATTATGGACACGGACTGTATGGCGGGCACTGTGCTTTGCCCTCTACGCTGTTTGCATCCTCCAGAAACAGAGAGGTTAAGTCTCTTCTTGCCCAGGATCACACAGCCAGAAACTGGAGTTATTTAAACCCAGGTGTCTCTTGGGACGCCTTGGGTGGCTCAGCAGTTAAGCGTCTGCCTTCAGCTCAGAGTGTGATCCTGGAATCCCGGGATCGAATCCCACATCTGGCTCCCTGCTTCGCCCTCTGCCTATGTCTCTGCCTCTCTCTCTCTCTCTCTCTGTCTCTCATGAATAAATAAAATCTTTAAAAATAAAAAAATAAAAATAAATAAACCCAGGTGTCTCTAGGCAGAGAAATTTAGCATAAGCCAAGTGTGGGGGGACCCAGAAGTCTTCTAATCTTCTTTCAAGAGGGGACTATCCAGTACTGATTGGGTTTATCAGCAAGAGACTCTCAACATCCAGCTATATAACAGTCAGGGTAAATCACGGTGAATAGTTACCGAGCTCTTTCCCCGTGTTCGTGGCCAAGCACTTTAGATGTATATCTCACTAAATCCTCTGGACAAGTTTAGGGAGAAAAATATTATAAATGTGTCAGTTTCACAGAGGAGGAGACAGAGGGTCAGAGAGGCCCTTTACATTGCCGAAGGTCTCACCACCAGAAAGTGCTGGAACCAGGATTGTGAACTCCTGTCTTCCTGGCTGTAAAGTCTCTGCTTTTCTGCAAAATACTATTTAGGAAGAGAGGCAGGATATGAGGTTGGCCCTGACTCAGTGCAGAAAGTGTTTTCTGGGCCGAGGCAAGAGCTGTGCCATTTTCTGATGAAGCTACTTTGAGGGCTTTCTTCCCATCTGTTGCTGCATCACAAATCACCCCCAAAACCTGGTGGCTTATAACACCATTATTTATTTGACTCACAAATCTGCAATTTGGAGAAGTCAGTGATAGTTCTCTGCTCTGTGTGGTGTCAGCTGGAGAGCATCAGAATCCACTTCCCAGGTGTGCCTGGGTGGCTCAGTGGGTTAAGTGCCCTCAGCTCAGATCATGACCTCAGAGTCCTAGGATGGAGCCCTACAGTGAGCGCTCGGCTCAGCAGGGAGCCTCCTTCTCCCTCTGCCCCTCCCCCGCTTGTGCTTACTTTCTCGTGCTCACTCTCTCTCAAATAAATAAAATATTTTTTAAAAAATTTTAAAAATAGGGGATCCCTGGGTGGCGTAGCGGTTTGGCGCCTGCCTTTGTCCCAGGGCGCGATCCTGGAGACCCGGGATCGAGTCCCACGTCGGGCTCCCGGTGCATGGAGCCTGCTTCTCCCTCTGCCTGTGTCTCTGCCTCTCTCTCTCTCTCTCTCTCTCTCTCTCTCTGTGACTATCATAAATAAATAAAAATTTTTTAAAAATTAAAAATTTTAAAAATAGAGACACCTGGGTGGCTCAGCGGTTGAGCATCTGCCTTCCTCTCAGGGTGTGATCCCGAGTCCGGGGATCGAGTCCCACATCCGGCTCCCAGCAAGGAACCTGCTTCTCCCTCTGCCTGTGTCTCTGCCTCTCTCTGTGTGTCTCTCATGAATAAATAAATAAAATCTTTTTTTTAGGCTTTTAAAAAATAAAATCTTAGGGGTATCCCTGGGTGGCGCAGTGGTTTAGCGCCTGCCTTTGGCCCAGGGTGCAATCCTGGAGACCCGGGATCGAATCCCACATCGGGCTCCCGGTGCATGGAGCCTGCTTCTCCCTCTGCCTATGTCTCTACCTCTCTCTCTGTGCGTGTGACTATCATAAATAAATAAAAATTAAAAATAAATAAATAAATAAAATAAAATCTTAAAAATTAAAAATCAATAAAATATTTTAAAAAATAAATAAATGCAGCACTAGTTAGAAACTGACCACTCAGTTTCTCCTTACCCATTTTCTGGGAGGAGGATAGGAGGCTGAATCCCCTGCATAGCCTTGGCCTCAGAGCTCTAGGAATACAAAAATCTAAGAATTGTTTTGGGAACAAAAAGTGTCATTTGGGGAGAGAGTATCTCTTTGGGGGAGGTATTTAAGGATCCATAGGCTGGACCTGCCTTTTATTGGGTGACTTACCAAAGACCTTGTTAACTCAGTGGGTAATTCTGGAGGCAGAATGACACAAACCCAAGCTCTCAGCCTTTGGGGCCAAACAGTCCAGTATCCAAATCCCAGCTTTGTCACTATCTGTGTATCCTTGGTCCATTGCAATTGCAGATTCCTCATCTGTAAAGTGAGAATCAAAATAATATCCAGTGGGAGTCAGGTGATGCCTGTAGAGCCAGATGTATGGACCAGAGCAGGATCCGGAACAGGACACAGAATCAGTGTTGCTGGCAGGTGCTTCAGGCCCACTGTGGCTGGCATCTATTTCCACTGGTGCCAGAGCCGCTACCTGCCCCTGTGGGCACACGAGCTACTACAACTGGGTCACCCAGGCTCACAGTCCCTGTCCCCATCAGAACTGTCCACAAGCTGGGACTGACACACTGTGAATGGTATAAACTACATTAGTGTAACCCAGAACAGCACACGCCCCAAGGTGGAACACACACAGTGAGCTCACAGAATACAAAGCCGATCTCTCCAGAGAGCTGGCATCCGTGACACCCTTTCTAGAAAGGAATAGGCAGGTAGCGGAAATCTGCACCACAGCCTCCTGGTCACAGTCACCCATGGGGAGCCCTGGAGGCATCTTTGCTGACCACAGTCCCTGCCACCTGTGTACGGGGAGAGGGTCATAAGGGGGTTGAGATGAGGTCGTCCTACATTTCTGGATGAAAAAAGATATGATTGAGGGTTACAATTTATATAAAGTCAGAAAGGCACTAATGAGAGTCCTGACTTTGAAGAGCTCTGTATATTGGAGAACCCTGTGGTTTATTTTTTATTTATTTTTTTTAATTTTTTTTTATTTATTTATGATAGTTACAGAGAGACAGAGAGAGGCAGAGACACAGGCAGAGGGAGAAGCAGACTCCATGCACCGGGAGCCCGATGTGGGATTCGATCCCGGGTCTCCAGGATCGCGCCCTGGGCCAAAGGCGGGCGCCAAACCGCTGCGCCACCCAGGGATCCCAACCCTGTGGTTTAGACTGGCTGCTTCTGGAGTAGCAATCTGTACAAGAATGAAGTCATCTGAAGTTAGCAGATGAAGGTTTGGTGAGAACTGATATTTGCACAGGGTTGGAGCAACCTCACAGATGACTTATTAAGTACAAAAGGATAAAGAATAACTTTAAGCAGAGAAGCTCACCGTCATCAGTAACAGGACAAAGTGACGTCAACTGCCTGCTGATAAGATACAGTGAGGACTGAGTTATTTCTAGGATATTTCTTTTTTTAAAAATGTATCAGCTGAATCTGGTCCTGAGAAAACATCAGACAAACCCAAATTGATGGACATGCTACAAAGTAACTGGTATAAGATTTTCAAAACTGTCAATTTCATAAAACACAACAAAAGACTGAAGAACTGCTCCAAACTAAGGCAATATGACAGTTAAATGGAACAAGTGATCCTGACTGGAGAAGAAGAAGAGGAGGAAGAAGAAGAAGAAGAAGAAGAAGAAGAAGAAGAAGAAGAAGAAGAAGAAGAAAAGAAGGAGGAGGAGGAGGAAGAGGAAGAGGAGGGGAGGGGGAGGAGGAGGGGGGAGGAGAGGAAGAAGGAGAAGAAGAAGAAAGAAGAAGAAGAAGAAGAAGAAGGAGAAAGAAGAAGAAATAGAAGGAGGAGAAGGGGAAGGAGAAGGAGAAGGAGGAGTGCCTGAGTAGCTCAGTGGTTGAGCATCTGCCTTTAGCTCAGGTCGTATCCCAGGGTCCTGGGATCAAGTCTCGCATCAGGCTCCCTGCAGGGAACCTGCTTCTCCCTCTGCCTATGTCTCTGCCTCTCTCTGTGTGTCTCTCATGAATAAATAAACTAAATCTATGAAAGAAAGAAAGAGGGGCACCTGGATGGCTCAGCGGTTTGGTGCCTGCCTTCACCCCAGGTCGTGATCCTGGAGTCCCAGAATCGAGTCCCATATTGGGCTCCCTGCATGGAGCCTGCTTCTCCCTCTGCCTGTGTCTCTGCCTCTGTGTGTGTGTCTTTCATGAATAAATAAATTAATTTTTTTTTTAAAAAAAAGGAAGATAGAAAGAATTCCTTTTCCTGTAAAGGACAGGGTTGGCACAGCTAGCAGACTTTGAATAGGCCTGTATGTTAGATTGTTATATCAGTGTTAAATTTTATGATTGTGATTATTGTACTGCCATTTGATAGGTGAATGTATGTGTTCTCAAGAAATTCATGTATAAGTACCTAGAGGTAACGTGGCCATGAGGTCTGCAACTTATTCTCAAATGATTCAGAAAACCTGATACGTCATCATATATATGGTTGATAATGCCATATGTACTCAGTTCTCAGCTACTAGTTTTAGCATACCTGCTGGGGCAGAGATTATCCAACACTCATCAAATCTCACTCCCCCCCCCTTCTTTTTTTCTAAGATTTTATTTTTTTATTTGTCAGAGAGAGAGAGAGAGAGAGAGAGAGAGAGAACAAGCAGGGGGAGGGGCAGAAGGAAAGGGGAAAGTAGGCTCCCGGCTGAGCAAGTAGCCCCATGTGGGACTCTATCCCAGCACCCTGGGATCACAACCAGAGCCAAAGGCAGACACTTAACTGACTGAGCCACCCAAGTGTCCCTCATTTCCTCTTCTTGGACAAACAGCTAGTTACATTCCCCAGCCTCTCTCACAGTTATAACTGGCCATGGAGCTGGGTTCTGGCTTACAATCTGCAATTAAAATGCATGCTCAAAAAAAACAAAAAAAAAACAAAACAAAAAAAAAAACGCACGCTCTACATCCAGACAATTTACCCACATGGTCCTTGGATGTTCTTTCTTCCCCCAGGTTCTCACTAGACCATGGATCCAGAAGAGAATTCTGAGTATGCGGGGGACCTCAGAACCACAAGAGAAAAGGAAACTGGATCCCCGAAGGCCATCTGCATAAGAGGAACCACCAATAGACATTGTGTGAGTGAGATATGCACACTTTTTCGCTGTGGTAAGCCACTGAGATTGGGGAGCTTATTTGTTACAACAGCTCACATCACTTCTGTAAGTAGTGACAACAGTAAGTGTCCTTCTTCCATATTTTCTCTTTTTTTTTTTTCTTTTTTAAAGATTTTTCTTAGGATGCCTGGGTGGCTCAGCGGTTGAGCGTCTGCCTTCAGTTCGGGTTGTGATCCTGGAGTTCTGGGATTGAGTCCTACGTTGGGCTCCCTGCATGGAGCTTCTCCCTCTGCCTATGTCTGCCACTCTCTCTCTGTCTCTCATGAATAAATAAATAAAATATTTTTTTATTTTTTTAAGATTTTTATTTATTTATTCATGAGAGACACAGATTGGGAGAGAGAGAGGCAGAGACAGAGCCAGAGGGAGAAGCAGGCTCCATGCAGGAACCCGATGTGGGACTCGATCCTGGGTCTCCAGGATCAGGCCCTGGGCTGAAGGCAGCGCTAAACCACTGAGCCACCCGGGCGGCCCTAAAATATTTTTTTTTAAAGATTTTTCTTATTTATTTGAGAGAAAGCATGAGTGGGAGGGGTAAAAGGGGAGGGAGAGGGAGAAGCAGACTCTACACGGAGTGTGTAGCCTGACTTAAGACAATCCCAGGACCCTAACATAATGACTTGGACCCTGGGATCATGACCTGAGCAGAAACCAAGAGTCAAAAGCTCAACTATCTGAGCCACCCAGACACCCCTCGTGTTCGATCTGCCAGTGGGAAGTGGCAACAGCTGTAGCAGCTGCTTGGATCCGGACATGGAAGCCACATGTGGAAGATGGCAGGGCCAAGCCACCAGCCCCAGATGACCTCCCTGAGCAATGCTGGTGCAAGATCTGCTGCAGGAAACGACTAGAAATCATTATAGGAGAAAGGTGAGGTTTGAGGAAACTGCTTTTCAAGAAAAACTTGGGAGAAAGAATAGAAATGTATAAAGAGAAGGGGATTAAGAATGGTTTTCCAGGGATGCCTGGGTGGCTCAGCAGTTGAGCGTCTTCCTTTGGCTCAGATCATGATCCCGGGGTCCTGGGATCAAGTCCCACATCTGGCTCCCTGTGGGGAGCCTGCTTCTCCCTCTACCTATGTCTCTATCTCTCTCAGTGCTCTCATGAATAAATAAATAAATAAAATCTTGTTTAAAAAATAAATAAATATAAATGATCTAAACACTGATTAAAATACAGAGATTGTCAGACTGGATAAAAGAGCAAGACCCAACTACATGCTGTCCATAAGAAACACACTCTAAATATAGAGTCACATCAAAAATAAAAGGGTATGGGCAGCCCAGGTGGCTCAGCAGTTTAGTGCCACCTTCAGTCCAGGGCCTGATCCTGAAGACCTGGGATTGAGTCCCACGTCAGGCTCCCTTCATGGAACCTCCTTCTCCCTCTGCCTCTGTCTCTGCCTCTCTCTCTCTCTCTCTGTGTGTGTGTGTCTCTCATGAATGAATAAATAAAATCTTTTAAAAAAATAAAATAAAATGGTAAGGATGCCTGGGCACCCAATAAAAGCGGTTGAGCACCTGCCTTCGGCTCAGGTTGTGATCTCAGGATCTGGGATCAAGTCCCACATCGGGCTCCCTGCGAGGGGCCTGCTTCTCCCTCTGCTTGTGTCTCTGCTTCTCTCTCTCTCAGTCTGTGTCTCTCATGAATAAATAAATAAATCTTAAAAAAATAATAAAAATAAAAAAATAAAAGGGTAGAAAAAAATATACCATGCAAAGAGAAAATAAGAACCTGGGGTGTTTATATTGAGTCAGACCAAGCAGACTTCAGAACAAGGAATATTCCTCAAAATAAAGAGGGTCATTTCAATACTTATGAAATCATTTGTCAGGAAGACATAACAATCATAAATGTAGATGTACCAAATAACAGAATTTCAAAATACATGCAGCAAAATTTGACAAGTCTAGATAGGAAAATAGACAAACTCACTATTACAATTGGAAATGTTAACACTGCTCTCTCAGTAGTTGTTAGAATAAGTAGGCAAGAAAACAGTAAAGACATAGAAGACTTGAGCAACATTGTCACCCAATTTTACCTAATTGACATTTATAGACTACTCCACACAACCACATTCTTTTCAAGTGCTCATAGAATATTAACCAATATATGCCATATATTGGTGACCCATAAAACAAGCCTCAATAAAGTTCAAAGATTGAAGAGTATATTCTCTAATCATCATGGATTTTTTTTTTTAAGATTTTATTTATTTATTTGAGACAAGAGAGAGACAGAGAGCACAAGTAGTGGAAGGGGCAGAGAGAGAGGGAGAAACAGACTCCCCTGCTGAGCAGGGAGCCTGATGAAGGGCTTAATCCCAGGACCCTGGGATCACGATCTGAGCTGAAGGCAGACACTTAACCCACTGAGCCCCCAGGCGCCCGTCATCGTGGAATTAAATTAGAAATCAATAAAAGATGCATGGGAAAACCCCAAATATCTGAAAATTACATACAATAATAAATAATCTAGATATCAAAGAAGAAATCACAAGGGAAATTAGGAAGTGTCTTGGATTTGATAATACAACATGTATTAACATTTAAAATACAACATGCCAAAATTTGGAGGATGCAGCTAAAACAATGCTTAGAGGGAAATTTTATTTTATTTTATTTTATTTTATTTTATTTTATTTTATTTTATTTTATTTTATTTTTTAATTTTTATTTATTTACTCATGAGAGACACAGAGAGAGAGGCAGAGGGAGAAGCAGGCTCCATGCAGGGATCCTGATGCGGGACTCGATCCTGGGACTCCAGGATTATGCCCTGGGTGGAAGGCAGGCGCTAAACTGCTGAGCCATCCAGGGATCCTGAAATCTAATTTTAAATGCTTATCTTAAACAAAAACCTACCATGACTGGAAGTATAATGTAGTATTTATGAGCATGGAATCTGAAACCAAGCTCTCTGGTTCAAATGCTGTTTCTATTACTACCTAGCTATTTACCTTAGGCAAATAACTCCTCTGTGCCTCAGTTCCTTCTTCTTTGGAATGGAGATTATAATAGTACCTACCTCATAGGGTGAATATGTAGATTTAATTCATTTATATCTTCAGAGCAGTGCTAACAATGGAAATATAATGCAGCCACACATGTTGTATTAAGTTTTCTAGGAGTCACATTAAAAAAGTAAAACAAGAGCACCTGAGTGGCTCAGTGGTTGAGTCTGCCTTTGGTTCGGGTCATGATCCCAGGGTCCTGGGATCAAGTCTCATATCAGGCTCCCCATAGGGAAACTACTTCTCCCTCTGCCCCTCTCTCTGTGTCTCTCATGAATAAATAAAATCTTAAAAAAAAACAGTAAAACAAAATACATGAAAGTAAATATAACAATATATCTTATTTAACCTAATATGTACAAAATAATATATTTTCATTATGTAGCACTAGCGCCATTTCAAGAGATCAGTGACAAGGTGTGGTTAGTGGCTACCATATTGGACCCAGAGCTCTAAAGTACTTGAATAATCCTGGGCACATTGGAAATGCTTTGTGTTTGTTAAATAAATATCAAGAAAGATGGGGGCACCTGCCTGACTCAGTTGGAGAAGCATGGGACTCTTGTTCTTGGCGTTGTGAGTTCAAGCCCCATGTTGAGTGTTAGAGATTACTTAAAAATAAGACCTTTAAGGATGCCTGGGTGACTCAGTGGTTGAGCGTCTGCCTTTGGCTCAGGGCGTGATCCCAGGATCTGGGATCGGGTCCCGCATCGGGCTCCCTGCATGGAGTCTGCATCTCCCTCTGCCTGTGTCTCTGCTCTCTCTCTGTCTCTCATGAATGAATAAATAAAAAATCATTTAAAAAAATAAATAAGACCTTTAAAAAATAAATAAAAACTTGAGACGCCTGGTTGGCTCAGTGGTTGAGCATCTGCCTTCAGCTCACGTCATGATCCTGCGGTCTCAGGATTGAGTCCCATATCAGGTTCCCTGCAAGGAGTCTGCTTCTCCCTCTGCTTCTCTCTCTCTGTGTCTCTCATGAATAAATAAATAAAACCTTAAAAATAAGTAAATAAATAAATAAATACAAAAGTTCTCCTTCCTCTACATCTTAAAAAAAATTAAAAACAAAGAATGGGACACCTGGGTGGCTCAGCAGTTGAGCACCTTCGGCTCAGGGCATGATCCCAGGATCCAGGATTGAGTCCCACATGGGGCTCCCTGCAAGGGGCCTGTTCTCCCTCTGCCTGTTTCTCTGCTTCTCTCTCTCTCTCTCTCTCACATGAATAAATAAATAGATCTTTAAAAAAAAAAAGTGTAAGTTCTGCTTCTGAAATCTTTGTTTCACTATTTATATTTGTATGTAAAATGCATATATTAAGTATACATACATACATATTAATTATATGGTGGGTTATTATGCCAATGTAGTTCTTATTGTGAACCTCATTCAAAAAAAGCCTGAAAATGGGGATCCCTGGGTGGCTCAGCGGTTTAGCATCTGCCTTCGGCCCAGGGTGTGGTCCTGGAGTCCTGGGATCGAGTCCCACATCAGGCTCCCTGCATGGAGTCTGCATCTCCCTCTGCCTGTGTCTCTGCCTCTCTCTCTCTCTGTGTCTCTCATGAATAAATAAATAAAATCTTAAAAAAAAAAAGCCTGAAAGTGACTGATCAAGATACATTTAAGAGTAGAATTACTAGGTTTTAGCAAATGTACATGTTTGGCTTCCCTGGAGAAATTGCCAAATGGTTCTGTGACCAAGACCATGGTATGGTCATCAAATTCTATTTCCTGTGCCTTCTTCTGGGGCACATGAGAAAATATACTTTCCTATCCCCCAACAGTGACATAGGAACATGTAGCTGGTTCTGGACAATGACATGTGAGCTGAAATGAGAGGTGTCACTTCCAGACCAAATGCATGAAAACTCCCTGGGAAATTCTTTGATCCCTTTCTTCCCCAACTGTGGCAACCTCAGAAACCTTGGGATGAGACAAAAGAGCCCATTCTACTGAGTCACCACATGGAGGACCCACAGTAGAGTGGGTGAGTGAAAAAGAAACTTTAATTGTGTTAACTGAGATTTTTGCAGTTCTTGCTGCACTGTAACCTGGTTACACTGTAACCTAGTCTAACCTATAGGTTAGAATCACTAAAGTGATTCTATCAACCTATACTCCCACCAACAGTGTAGGAGAGTTTCCATCTCCTCCTTTTTTATTTATTCAAAACATATTTCTTGAGCATCTAATACTTCCTGGCTTTAGTTTGGACACTGCAGATAACAAGAGTGAACACAAAAGACAGCAAGAGGGCAGACTGGGTGGCTCCGTGGTTTAGCGCCACCTTCAGCCCAGGGCGTGATCCCAGGTCTCTGGGATCCAGTCCCATGTCGGGCTCCCTGCAGGGAGCCTGCTTCTCCCTCTGCCTGTGTCTCTACCTCTCTTTGTGTGTCTCTCAAGAATAAATAAATAAAATCTTAAAAAAAAAAAAAGACAGGAAGATCTAACCTCATGGAGCTTATATTCCAGTGGAAGATTCAAACTATAAAAATAATAACATTATATCATATTTGAGAAGGTGGTCCCTCCTGTGTGAAGGCCATAAAGCCAGGTAAAAGGGATTGGGAGCATTGGGTTACAGTATTAAATGGGACTACCAGGAACATGTCATTTGGAACACCTAGGTGGCTCAGTGGTTGAGTGTCTGCCTTGGCCTCGGGTCATGATCTCGGGGTCCTGGGATCTTGTCCCGCATTAGGCTTCCTGCACGGAGCCTGCTTCTCCCTCTGCCTATGTCTCTGCCTCTCTGTGTCATAAATAAATAAATAAATAAATAAATAAATAAATAAATAAATAAATAATAAATAAATAAATAAAATCTTTTTTAAAAAAGAACATGTCATTTACTAGAAAAAAAAAAATTTAAATAGTCTCCATGCCCGGGGCGTGGGGTTTGGACTCAAGATCCTGAGATTAAGTGTCACATGCTCTACTGATGGAGCCAGCCAGGAGCCCTGAGAATGTGTCAAAGACTTGAACAAAGGAAGACTTTGAACAAAGACTTGAAGCTAAGGAAGAGTTAATACCCTGTGGCTATTGTGAGATGAACAGCTGAAGAAGAGGAAATAATACAAAAGCCCTGAGGGAGAAGCCAGACACAAGTGTTCAAAGAACAGCAAAGAGGCTAGTGTGGCTAGAACTGAGAGAGTGAGGGGGAGAGCCCAGGGAGGTGAAGTCAAAGAAATCACAATCGCCAGCTTGTGGCGTGGGTCCACTGGACTCAGCGTGAAAATCATTTTTTTTTAAAGATTTTATTTATCCATTCATGGGAGACACAGAGAGAGATACAGAGAGAGAGAGAGAGAGGCAGAGACACAGGCAGAGGGAGAAGCAGGCTCCATGCAGGGATCCCGACGTGGGACTCCATCCCAGGTTTCCAGGATCAGGCCCCGGGCGGAAGGTGGCGCTAAATGGCTGAGCCACCCGGGCTGCCCCTCAGTGTGAAAATCATTAAAAGGAAACCACACTTGATAGGATGAGCACTGGGTGTAATGCTATATGTTGGCAAATTGAATTTAAATAAAATATTAAATAAATTAAAAATGAAATGAAATGAAATAAAAAATAAAATAAAATAAAATAATAAAATAAAATAAAATAAAATAAAATAAAATAAAATAAAATAAAATAAAATAAAATAAAATAAAATGAGGTCCAGAGGCCAGAAGGGGGGAGATCCTACTCCCTACCACTCGAATTGGGGACCTCATCAGGAAGTGAGTACTTTGCATTCCCAGCAGCCAGAAGCTTGTCTCACAACAGCAACCAGGAGAGGAAGAAAGATTCTCTCCTGCCCAGCAACAGCCCAGCCAATGAGAGTGCTCACACTCAGCTCATGAATAGCCTCTACACTTCAAACTCCCAGATTACTCCAATGGACTTTGAGGTTATAACAACCCCCCTCCCTCTGTAAAAGAGTAGTCCTCTCTTTTGTTCACAGGATGTGCCAAACCATTTTGCTGAAGCTCCTACCTGGTAGCAATGCTGTGTTATTCCCAAAGAAACCCATTTTTGCTGTTAAAATAGCTGACAGTTTTAAGGTTAACATGGCATTTGCCTAGATGATGGATGTGAACTGGTGTGTTTTGATTTTAATTTGACTTCCCCTGATAATAATGAGGTTGACCCTTGGTTTACTGATCATTACTTTTTTTTTTTTATCATTACTTTTTTAAAAGATTTTATCTGTTTGTTTATATGAGAGAGTGAGAGGTGAGAGAGCACAAGCAGGGGGAGGGGCAGAGGGAGACTGAGAGGCAGGCTCTTCGCAGAGCAGGGAGCCCAATGCAGGCTTGATCCCAGGACTCCAGGACCATGACCTAAGCCAAAGGCAGATGCTTAACCACCTGAGCCACCAGGCACCCCTACTGATCATTCCTAAAGCTCAGAAGATTTGAAGCCATGACCCAGACAGTGTCTAGCCTGGCTGTAGCATAAGACAACCTGAGGCCTGGAAGCCAGGAAAATTCACTAAGATCATTTACCAAGCCTGGAAAGGAGATGCTTTGAGACTAGGACCACCAAACTTATCAAACAGAAATACAGGATCCTTGGATGGATTTGAATTTCAAGTAAATAATAAAAAATATGCATTTTAGCCTAAGTATCTCTCATGCAACTTTTTTTTTAAAGATTTTGTTTATTTATTCATGAGAGACACACATGGAGAGAGACAGAGACACAGGCAGAGGGAGAAGCAGGCTCCATGCAGGGAGCCTGAAATGGGACTCCATTCCAGGTCTCCAGGATCACACCCTGGGCTGAAGGTGGTGCTAAACCGCTGAGCCACCCGGGCTGCCCTCCCATGCAACTTTTGCTCGAAAACATTGCATTGAGCAAAAGAAGCCCAAGATTAAATTTTTTTTTAAATTTTTATTTATTTGTGATAGTCACAGAGAGAGAGAGAATGAGGCAGAGACACAGGCAGAGGAGAAGCAGGCTCCATGCACCGGGAGCCCGACGTGGGATTCGATCCCGGGTCTCCAGGATCGTGCCCTGGGCCAAAGGCAGGCGCCAGACCGCTGCGCCACCCAGGGATCCCGAAGCCCAAGATTAAAAAAAAAAAAAATTACATGCTATATGATTCCATTTCTATAAAACTCTAGAAAAGGCAAAATTAATCTGTAATGACAGGAGCCAGAACAGTGGTTGCTTGAAGGGGACAGGGATTGACTGGGAAGGTCCACAAGGGAGCTAACTTCTGGGGTGATGGAAATGTTCTATAGTTTGTCTTGAGTAGTGGTTACTCATGTGTATGCAATTGTCAGAACTCATTGAACTAGTTCTTAAGATCTGTGGCATTTTATTGAACATAAATTATGCCATATATGAAAAAAAAAAGGTCACACAATCAGAGCTATCTGATTGGTTCAGAGGCAGGACAGTAGGACCCCCTGAGTGGCTTATGCCTGAATCACACTGTGGGCATAAGAGTCAGCTTCCACCAAAGCAAGGACAGTCACCTGGTGGGGGCGGAGGGGGCGCTGTAAGCAAGAGAGCATGGAGATGTGAGGCAACTGTGTGTTTGGCTGCTGTAACAAAGTGACCCAAAATAACAGTGGTTTAAGTGACACAGAAGCTTATTTCTGGGTTTTTTTTTTTAAGATTTATTTATTTATCTATTTTATGATAGACACAGAGAGAGAGAAAGAGGCAGAGACATAGGAGGAGGGAGAAGCAGGTTCCATGTCGGGACTCAGGATCGCGCCCTGGGCGGAAGGCAGGTGCCAAACTGCTGAGCCACCCAGGGATCCCCTTATTTCTGTTTTAAATAAAAGTCTGGCAGTGGGAAAGGAAGGATGAGCTCTGCTCCAGGAAATTATCAAGATCCCAGCTCACCATTGGTCTTGAGTTAAGGACAAAAGGGCTAGGTAGGGAGAGATAGGTAGGGGGCCAGGAAATCAGGCTCACAAAGATCCCAGAAATGCTGAGGTGTAAGGAAACCAGAGATAAGGGGTCAAGCCAGACCACCCTGCCCTAGGTGTGGGCGGGGAGGGTGTCTTTTTTATGATAGTCGTCTGTGACCAACAAAGAATAACCAGAATCCCAAAGAAGAAGTAAGCCATTGAAGGTGTTATCACTAGTCCTTACTCAATGGTGATATCAATAGATAATGTTAAAAGGATTTTGGTTCTCTGGCTAGCTTTCAATAAAAGACCAACCCTACAAGCCCCTAGTGGCAACCCTGTTCGGACCCCTCTACTCCTGAGAGCTTTCTCCGTATCTTTGCTTAATAAACTTCCATCACTTTACTCACTCTCCTTTGTCCCCGAGATTTTTTTTTTTAATTTTTTTTTATTATTCATTTATGATAGGCACACAGTGAGAGAGAGAGGCAGAGACACAGGCAGAGGGAGAAGCAGGCTCCATGCACCGGGAGCCCGACGTGGGACTCGATCCTGGGTCCCCAGGATCGCGCCCTGGGCCAAAGGCAGGCGCCAAACCACTGCGGCACCCAGGGATCCCTGTCCCCAAGATTCATTCTTCGACTCTGTGAGACAAGAACCAAGCTGTCCCTTATCAGTATCTCATCTAACACCCACAATGGCTGCTCCACCAGAAGGCAAGAGAGAAGGAGGGCATGTGCCCTCCCTTTAAGAGTATACTCCAAAGTTGCATGCCTCATTTCTGCTCACAATCCTTTTTGGTCTTAATTCAATCAGATGACCGCCCCTAAACGCAAGGAAGATTGGGAAATGCAGTTTTTATTTGGGGTGACAATGTGCCCAGCTAAGCTTCTATTACTCTGAAAGAGAGGAAGCATGGATAATCGAAGACAAATACAATCTCTCCCACTGGTAGTGTAATAGTGTTTAAGAGTGTGGGCTTTTCAGCCAAATTGCTTGGGTTCAAATCCTGATTCTACATCCTCCTATGTGGCCACGGGCAAGCTACTTTAGTTCTGTTCTTGGTCAAGCCTTCATATTTCTCTGGCTTCTCATTTAATTTCTGTGGTAATAAAACAGTTTCATCAAGTCAAAAAATGGAAGTAACAAATCCATAGAGAGGCTGAGAATTAAATGAGCTAATGCACACAAAGTGCTTGGAATGGTGCGTGGAACAGAGTTAAGTGCTCAAGGTGTTAGTAGTGGTTACTATATCATAACCCCAGGCAATTCAGGAGCTAAGATCTACCTGGTAGAAATCCAGCATCAAGAGAAAGAGAGTCAGAGAAAAGGAGGAGAGAGCATGAACCTGCTTTCATTTTGCTTATTTGTTCAGTAAATGTGGACTGAGGTCCTTGGCCTTCTGTTTCAGGGCCAGTGCTGATGACCAAGACAGAGTTTAGCCCAGCTCATATCCATCTGGAATTCTTTGGATGCGAGTGATAAAAATTGAATTCAAACTCATTTGGGATAAGGGGGAAATTTTAATAGCTCATGTACTCGAAATCCTGACATGATGGTGTGCAGCTGGCCTCAAGAGTACTGGAACCAGGGAAGTAAATGTCAGCAGGACTCTCACCCCATCCATCACTTATTTGCTTCTCCCTGGTGTCAGTTTTATTCTCTCCTCCAGGAATGGCAAAATAGCCACAGATAGCTCTGGACCTATTCCTTCAAAGCGTCACAACCTATAAAGAAAGACTTTTTTTTTTAAGATTTTATTTTTTTAAGATCTTATTTATTTGAGAGAGAGAATATGAACTGGGAGGAGGCGCAGAGGGAGAGGAAGCAGACTTCCTGCTGAGCAGGGAGCTCTACATTGGGCTGGATCCCAGGACCCCAGGATCATGACCTGAGCCGAAGGCAAATGCTTAATCAATTGAGCCACCCAGGCACCCCTAAGATTTTGTTTTTAAGATTTTATTTATTTATTCATGAGAGACACAGAGAGAGAGAGAGAGAGAGACAGAGAGAGAGGCAGAGACACAGGCAAAGGGAAAAGCAGGCGCCATGCAGGGAGCCGGAGGTGGGACTCGATCCAGGGTCTCCAGGATCACGCCCTGGGCAGAAGGCGGCCTAAAGCTGCCCTAAAATTTTAATTTTAAGTAATCTCTACACACAACGTGGGGCTTGAACTCACAATCCCAAGATCAAGAGTCACATGCTCTCCCAACTGAACTAGCCAGATGCCCCCATAAGGAAAAGACTTCTTGCCCCAGACTCCAGATCCAAAAAACCCAGGGAAAGACTCTCATTGATTCAACCTACATTCTGTTCCAGATGGGACATAAGGGCTGGCTCAGCTTGACTCACTTGCTCATTCCTCAGCGCACCGTAGCGGGATGAGGGGCCGGCACCTAAAGGAATGGCAGCTCCTATTCTTTTTATTTATTTATGATAGTCACACAGAGAGAGAGAGAGAGGCAGAGACATAGGCAGAGGGAGAAGCAGGCTCCATGCACCGGGAACCCGACGTGGGATTCAATCCCGGGTCTCCAGGATCGCGCCCTGGGCCAAAGGCAGGTGCTAAACCACTGCGCCACCCAGGGTTCCCAGCAGCTCCTATTCTAAACAAAAGAAGCTTGTTTCTGAGCTCCAGTAAACAATTTTCACCTAACCTTCCTATTCTTTTTCTTCCCATGACTGGAACCTGGGAACAAGAAGTGCAAGAATCAGGTGGGTCTAGGAGATACTAGGAGAATGGTTGGGAAGTATGGCCTCCGGAGCCCAGGCTAGTCCAGCCCAATACAGGTCCCTGCATACAGCAGGCGCCCCATTCATGCTTTTTGAATGAATGAGTGAATGAATGAATGAGTGCCCTGTTCCCAGAGGCTGTCCGGTGACGGCCACAATTGCACAGACTCTGAGCTGATCGAGAGTGAAGCGGGGACAGGGGTCCCGCACACCTGCGGAGTCTCTCAGGGCGCAGACACCCGCCTGGACAGGTGGAAACCTCCCTGGAGGAGCAGAACCTTGAAGACCCCGCCACCTCCTAGGGCCCAGTTGGGGGCGGGGTTTCCAGACCCCAGCATTTTGGATTGCACCATCTTCCATCTGTTAGAGGGGAGAGCCCGGATAGTCCTCCTGCATCTTCCGCCAGCCCTTTTACCACCCCCCGGCCGCCGAGACGATATATTTGCATCTCTAACAGCCACAAAGCGTCTCCCTTCGCCTCGTTACACCTCACGGCTTCTCGCAGCCACACACCTCGGACTTCCCCACCACCACCACGCAGTGGCTCGCCCCAGTTTGACGCATTGCAGGGAAGGCCGGACCAATCGGCGCCGCGCTCTCATTTCCTCCGCGGAGCGGACCCAATAGCGGCGCGGCTCACACAGGGACGCGTCACGAGGCCGCCGAGCGGTGCCCCTCCGCCGGGGAGGCGAGTGGAGGGGACGCAGGGGGCGGGGCGCGCGGCGACGGAAAGTAGTCCCGCGGCGGGGACGCGCGCGCGCGGGAGGGAGGGACGGAGTGGGGGAGGGAAGGGGGGGTGCGCGCGCGGCCGGAGGCAAAGCTCAGCCCCGCGTGGAGCGGGCGCGAGAGATCCGCGGGCCCGCCGGTGCGCAGCGGGGCGCGGAGGGATCCGCGGGACCGCAGTGCGGCGGCACGCGGGCAGGGCGGGGCGGGGCCGGGCGAGGCGGGGCGCGCGCGCGGCGGCCGTTGAAGGACCGTTGGGGCGGGCGGCGGCGGCGGCGGCGCGCGCTGCGGGCAGTGAGTGTGGAGGCGCGGACGCGCGGCGGAGCTCGAGCTGCTGCAGCTGCTGCCGCCGCCGGAGGAACCTTGATCCCCGCGCTCCGGACACCCCGGCCTCGCCATGGTGAGTGAGGCTGGGGGCCACCCAGGCTGGGGGCTCTGAGGCGGGCACGGCGGGGCAGGACTCCCGAGAGGGCGAGCGGACCCGGCGTGGGGGTGTCGCGGCCCCGGCGAGCGCCCCCGGACCCCTCGCGGCCCCCCAGTCGGAGGGCAAGGCGTTCGAACCCAGAGCGGGACGTTTGGATCCCAGAAGAGGGTTAGGGGCTTCAAAAGCGACTTTTACTACCAGGTGGGGTGTCCAGACCCCAAAATGGGCACGCGAGCTCTCAGAGGGGGCATCTGAAGCCAGGATGGGGCATCGGGACCCTCAGAAAGGGCTTTTGGACACAGGGTGGGGCGTTCGGTCTCTGAGGTGCGGTGTTTGCACCCCTTGAGAGGCGAGATTGGAAGCACTGGCCGGGGAAGGGGGTATTCGAGCCCTAATGAAGACTTTGGGTCCTAAAAGGATGCGGGGAATGGGGATCCGAGGGAGGCCAGGCTGCCGGGGAGCTCCCCAGAGGGCGCCGCGTGTAGCTGGACCTGGGTGGGGAGAGGGGCAGGGATGGGGGCGACTTCTGCAGATCAGACCCTGGAGAGGAGGGGGGGTGGTTCTCAGAAAGACCAGCATTGCAGAGGAAGGAGGAGGAGGGTGAGGTGCAAGCTCTGGGAGGAAAAGCCCGGGGTGGGTGGCAGTGGAGGTTAGAAGATGCTCTGGAAGCCTGCAGGGACTGAAAAGGATTGGGGTCGGGGAGGTGGTTAAGAGGGAAGGGCGAGACTGGTGTTCGCCAGTGGTGGGGGAACAGGAGGCCTCGTGGTTGATTTGGGGGGCAGCCAGAAAAGGTTCTGAGGTTACTAGTAGGGTTGAGGCTGTTGAACTAGGGAGGTTGGTTTTCGTGGGAGAGGGCTGGGACTGAGTGTGGTGTTGGGTCCTTGAGAAGGTAGGGGTAGGAGAGGACTCACTGGCTTGGGTGGTGGGAGGTGAAGTGGAAGGAGGGGGGGTGGTTGTTGGAGAAAATGAATGGCAGCCAAGGTGGGCCTACATTTGGAGGTGGATGTGGGCAGCTCCCTGGAAGTCTCCAGGGAAAGGCTAGGACAAAGACTGTTCAGTCTAGATGGGGAGTGGGCTGCAGAGGCCGAAGGGAGTGGCCATATGGTCCCCCTTCCCCAGGAAGAATGGGGCTGGGCAGGAGGCACCCCAGCAGTGGGAGCAGGTGGGCGGAGTTGTCGAGGCCCCTATTGCGCACTGAAGCCGCATGAAATGGGGGGTGGGGGGATCAAAGTTTGGGATGCATCAAATGAGCCAGCCTTTTAAGCCTTGAATCTCACTCCCTTGCTGCCCCTTTCAGACCAAGAGAGCGGCTTTTTCCAAACAGGAGTGCTGCTTTTCTTGTGGTTTCCAGCCCCGTGCAGTGTTCTGCATCTCCTCACTTGTGCCAAATGACAGTGCAGTACAGTGTGGCGTCGGTGACAATCGGACGCCTGTTCCTGTGGCCTCAGGGTGGGGGCTGCAGAGCTTGAACAGAGAGGACCTCCAAAGGTACCCCTTCATCTGCCTGAGGGCCACTTGTTCTGTTCAGGGCCCTCACTGAGTGCTTCTGTTAATTCACACAGCTGGAGCTTTGAGAAAAAACCAGCAGCCTAGTTCTTTCCTGCTCCCTGCCACCCACAACACCCACAGCCCCCCCAGGCTCAGCTTCGGAACCGTGCGCAGCCATCCTCCCTGGCAAGGCTGGGGAGAACAAGCAGCCGCTGCTGTGTATCAGATCTCATACTTGCTGACACAGACCTGGTGGCTCCTCTTGCCGCTACCCCATTTTCCCCCAGCAGAATCTCACTCAGGGGGCCCTGAAGTCCTGGCAGGGGCCAGGTGACCCCCCCTCCCCCACTTCACAAATAGGACCTGAGCTTTGGCCCCAGTTAGTTTCTCTTCCCATTTGTAATCAGCAAGGTATGGGTGGGACAAGTCACTGCGAACCGGACTTGGACTTTGGCCCTGAGCTCTGTGGCTCCTCCTTGGCCCGGGTGAGGGGCCCTGGCCTTGGTTTCTGATCTCATCTAACACTGCTCTCTGGCATTGGCTGGGGGCTGGGTCAGGGCCGAGAAATAATACCCTCTTCCCTCCCCCACCCCAGGGTTTTTTTTTCTTGTCCGGCCCCTTGCTGGAGCCTAAGATGAGGGATAAGGAAGCAGTAGCCCAGCTGGGTTATTTTGGAGACAATTTTTATGAAAGCTGAAAAATCTTCAGATTTGGAAAGAGAAGAAATCCTGAGAAGGGGTCCCCAGTGATGGTAGTTCCTGGGGTGATCAGTTCTGTGAGCAGCAGCCATGCCTTGAGATCTGTAGCTTGGAGCTGGGACCTTTCCTGCACCACGCCAGGGGAGAGGGTCTCCTAACCGGCAGGGAGAGTGTCTGACGGGCTCCCTAGGCAGAGCCACGCCTATTTGCAGCAGCCCTGTAACTCAGCGTGGCAGACCGCATCTGTGCCTGTCGGCGGGGAATGGCAGACACAGACCTTCAGAGCCACTCCTGGACATGTGGGCCGGCTTGTCCAGCCCCTAACGTGCTGCCCAGAGGTGGGAAGCAGTGGGCTTCTTTCGGAGTGGTGTGGTAGGGGTGGGCAGGCCCCTGATTGGGCTAGCCTCTTCCATTCTAGGCCAGGGGAAGAGAATGAGAAAGAAGCAGATGGAATGGCAGCCCTTCTCCCCAGACCGTTACTCTGGGTCTCTCTTCCCTCTCCCCTGGCATGATGGCCTGGCCTTGGTAACCAGAAGCCCATCCCATCTTCTCACTTTCCCCCCAGCAGCTTCCTCGGGTGTCAGGAGCAGGCCGCCCTGTCCATGGGAGCCAAGGGAAGTGGCCAGAGCAGGGGGCTCCCCGGCTGAAGCCGACGGATTGGCATTTAGAACCCAGCAGCCCCAAGTCTTTTTTGAAGGCAGTGCAGAAGTGTCTCCATTTGGCCTCCTCACCTTCCCTTTATACTTTGGACTTTTCCAGAATATGTGTGTGTGGTGTTTTTCCTTCTCTACTTTCCTTCTTCCCTCCTCCCTTATCCGTCTCTCTGTCATCATCACTGATTTCCCCTCCCATTCTGCCTTTCTGGGGCTTGGGCTCAAGTTCCTTTTTCCTTAGATTAAAAAAAGGGGGGGGTAAAGGACATTTTATATCAGTTTTTATGTGACCAGTTCTTAGTATTTGGGATGGAGTGGGGGTGGGAGGGTCATTGCTAGCTTCCATGGAAGCTCTGGAACCACTATGCAGATAGTTTGCACTAGTTATGAGGGCTCCCAGCCTCAAGGCAAGAGCCTTTCCCCTGACTGTAGAAGGAAGTAAAGGAGGAGGCGGTCATCTGGGCACCAGGCAGGGTGGTGCCTTCTTGGCAGCATCCACCAAAACCTAGGAAAATTCATGTACTTGCTGCCTAATGCTAAACGTTGGGACTCAGCCCCCCCACCCACCCACCCAGCTCCTCCAAAGGATCCCTATACCTGGCTGATTCCCAGCACACTGGTGCAGAAAAAGCTAGTCTTTGCCTCTCCTCTACCCCACCCCCAAACCCTGCATGCAGCAACGGCTGCCTGCCACCGACTGGCCAGTCCCCGGAGTGGCCAGGGCTGTACAGGGTTAAAAACTGCAGCGGCACCCAGGGAACCTCACTTCAGTCCTACAGCCTTTGCAGCCATTGGGCCATGGGCCATTGCTGCTGCCTGCTGCAGCCCTCTCCCCAACATTGGCCCTTCCAGCCCAAAAGAAACAGAAGAGTACCCCATGGCTGCCTCTGGCCTGACCAGGGTTCTTTGAATTGGAGCATTCAGAGCTGCTGGTTAGGAGAATTTTTGCCAGTTGCATCCACTGTTGCCTGGACCTGGTGCCTCCAAATAGATGACACAGAAACTAGCAAAGAGCCCCAGACATCTTCCCTCTGTCCTACCCAAGGACTGGCCTGTTTCAGTTTGGAGCCTTCTAGAGCTGCTCGATTAGGCCTCTAGGGCAACTGCTCCCTTCACTCAGCCTCTGGGGCTCCTGGTGGCAGCGTTGACACTGAGACACGAACCCGTGCTGTGCCAGCACAGCTGGTTTGGGACTGGAGCAGGATGTCTCCCCACCCACTGTGGCTCCAAAGTACTGGGTTGGGATTGGAAGCCCTTGGGTCTGGGCAACTGAATCACCCTCGTGTCAGGCAAGCCTGGGTTGCCAGCCCATTTTAGTTCCCAAGCTTCCTGAATCACCAGACTTTATCCCAGAACCTGGCTCTCCTTCAGACCCTGACTCTGGCCTGCACCTCCTTTGCCCAGGTGCGTGGGATGCTATGTGAAACTGGCCTTACCAGCAGGGGGGCTGGGCTGAGCCTGCAGGATGTACTGACCACGGCTGGCTAGCCCAGTAGTGACTGACTCTCTCCTTCTTGCTTTTCCAGGCTGACCAGCTGACTGAGGAGCAGATTGCAGGTGAGCCTGCCTATCCTACTCCTCTCCGCCCTGCTTGGGAAGGCCTCTGCATCCCCAGGCAAATCTTAACTCCGGCCGGGAGTAGCAGCTGACAGATGAGCACGTGTGCCCCCTCCACCACTTAATGCTGTGCCCTGTGCTTAGAATGTTGGGAACTGTGGATAAGAACACATTGCACCCCACTCACACCAAAAACCCCCATGGTCCTAAGACAGGCATTTCCCAGATGCCAGAACTCTGTTCCTCTCCTGGCCGTGGGTTATCTGGGGGCCTTTTATGAATCAGTGGCTGCAGGGTGAACGCAGCTCTGTCCCAGCTTCTGCCAGCTGGGCTCTGAAGGTGAGCCTCCCTGTGGGGCTGCTGAGCTCCTGTCCCACTTTCAGAGCCACCCAGGAGATGGCTTGTCACTACCACCTCTGCACTTGCCTGTGCTTTGCACTCCCCTTTGCACGTGCTTACAGTCACTTTTCTCTGCCAGCAGTGACTCTCCCCAGCTCCTCCTCATCCTCTGGGCCTCCAGTCAGATGTCACCTTGAAGAGGCCTTTCCTGACTCCCAGGCTCTGTCCCGTCACTCTGTATCTCCTTTGTAGCCTTTCTCACTCTCTGGAATGATTTTGTGTCTTCACATGCTGTCTTGAGCTCCTTGAGTCAGGGCTTGGTTTTTGCTGGTCCCTGCTGTATCTTCAGTGCCCAGAATGTATAGTAGGCACCCTGTAAATTTTTGTTGGTCAAACACAGGAATTGTTCTGTATCCCCCAGTAAACTAAAAAAATCCTGAACTTGCACCTAGGTCATTTTTGTAGCCACCTGGCCCCTTAGCCCCAGAAAGGCCAACTGTGTGACTGAATGGGCTTTCTCGGTATTCCTCTCTCAAGATTTGGAGCTGCTGAGGATAGAACCCAGATCTTGGGGTATCTCCAGATCCACGGGCCAGCATAAAACAAACAGGAGAGAGGACTCGCAGATGGGGCCCTGGATCCTAGCAGCTACCCCAACCCCAGCTTTGCTGTCAGGTCTGACAGGCTCCACGATGAGTATCAAATGCCCCGTATCAGGGAGGAGGCAGGAGGGGACTTGCCTTCTCTCCTTTCCTCCACCGCCCCCCGCCCCCCCCCCCCCCAGTCACACTTTAAATTTCTAAACTTTGGCCCCCAGTGACTGTGGAAACCCACCAAGGAAAGCGGAGAACTGCCTCATTTTCAGTGATCATGAGCTCGGTATCCCTGTGACCCATGCCCTGCCCGCCACGAGAACAACAGGGCCTCAGCCCAGGGAGTTGCTAGCATCCCCAAGGAGACTTGTCTCCCCATCTCCCCATGGCCCAGAGGCTCGGGGACATAGCTTCTCGGCTGTGTGTGTGTCTCCTGCTGCACCTGCCACCCACGCCCCAACTCTGCCCTTATGTGACACAAACACACACTACGCTCTCCACCCCGTCCCCATTAGCAAACTGTCCACCACCTCACCCCCAGCCCACACTCTCTGGGAATAGGCTGCCAGGCATCTGTTCTCTGAGGGTTTTGGGGGGGAGGGAGCACCAGGTGCCAAAATGGGCCCAGTGGGAGGGCCACAGCCACGTGCTTCTCCTCCCCGCTCCTGATGCGTCCCCAGCTGTGGTCTGCCCACTCAGCGCCACTAGCTCTTCATCCTGGCCTGGCAGCCGTCCCCTCTCCCTCCATCCCCCCCACCTACCCCAGGCTCTGCTATCTCCCACCCCTACGCCCCACCACACACTGGCCGCTCAGCTCCTCTCTTCTGGAAGCCAGTGGCTTGGGCTCTCAGGGAACTGGGCTAGTAGTAGCAGCCAGGAGGGACATGGCCCCCGCCGAAGGCATTGTGCAGCCTCCTCTTAACCCTTCCCAGCCAGTTGACCTGGGCTAGCATACTGCAGGTAGAGATTTCTCTTGGCTGTTGTCCACATCGTGACATAAATGCCAGGGATCAACAAAAAATGTAGAATTATCTGAGGACAGCTGTCAGCCTGCTTCCCCCCGGTCCTCACCGAGCAAGGTTGGCTGAACAGGTAGCTTTACTTGACACAAAGTAGGTGCTTAATAAGTGTTGACAGAAGAAGGAGTCTGTCCCGAGCACCGATGTGAGGGGCTAGGACTGGGGAGTCTTGTTCTGGCTTCTTCAGGAAGGACTCTGTCTGCCTTCTTGCACAGGGCTTTCCCTGTGGCCCTTGACCTCTGCATCATTTTCTCTCTTACTCCAGAGTTCAAGGAGGCCTTCTCCCTCTTTGACAAGGACGGAGATGGCACTATCACCACCAAGGAGTTGGGGACAGTGATGAGATCCCTGGGACAGAACCCCACTGAAGCAGAGCTCCAGGACATGATCAATGAGGTGGATGCAGATGGTGAGCCCCACGGAGTGGGTGGGCAACCTCATTCTCCGTCGCTCCTCGCGGCCACTGGGAGCCCCCCTTGGGGCGATGGATGAGCCCAGATCTCCTGTGCCAGGGCTCCAGGGTGATCTCCCAGGGCCCAGGCCTCAAGCATTCCCAACTCCCTTCCCCGCCTTCTAGGAAATGGGACCATTGACTTCCCAGAGTTCCTGACCATGATGGCCAGAAAGATGAAGGATACAGACAGTGAGGAGGAGATCCGAGAGGCCTTCCGTGTCTTCGACAAGGTAAGCAGTCCTTTGCCAGACTGGCTCTGAGGCTCCAGCGAGGGATGGGACAGCTGCGGTCCCAGGTGCCCAGCATGACCAGAGCCGCTGAGTCACCACTTCCCACGAGGCCCAGGTCCCTGTGCCAGCTCCACTGCCAACTTGCCCCACAACCTCAGGAGGTCCCCTCCTCCGGACAGAGCCTCAGGCTCAGAGTCTTCCTCTGTCCCCGCACCCAGGATGGCAACGGCTACATCAGCGCTGCTGAACTGCGTCATGTAATGACGAACCTGGGTGAGAAGCTGACCGATGAGGAGGTGGATGAGATGATCAGAGAGGCTGACATCGATGGAGACGGCCAGGTCAATTATGAAGGTGAGCAGCCCCCAGGCCCCGTCTCCGGTGAGAGCCCCAGGTCCCTCGTGTCAGGGGCGCTGCTGGCTCGGCCTGCCTGCCCCGCTGACCTGCTCTTCTCTCGTTTCGCTTCACAGAGTTTGTACAGATGATGACTGCCAAGTGAAGGCCCCTGGGCAGCTGGTGATGCCCATTCTCGTGATCTCTCTTCTCGCGCGCGCGCTCTCTCTTCAACACTCCCCTGCGTTCCCCGGTTCTAGCAAACACCAGTTGATTGACTGAGAATCTGATAAAGCAACAAAAGATTTGTCCCAAGCTGCATGATTGCTCTTTCTCCCTCCTAAGTCTCCTCCCATGCCCCTCATCTCTTCCTTTTGCCCTCGCCCCTTCCATTCACATCTTCCAAGGCCTGATGCATTCATAAGATGAAGCCCCATTCCCCTTAGGGGAGCCTCTGCCCTCCTCCAGCCCGGGTGGCTCTCCTGTTTTGATTTGTTTCCTTTCGTGTGTCATCTTATTTTGGGTGCTGGGGTGGCTGCCAGCCCTGTCCCAGGACCTGCTAGGGAGGGGATGAGGCCTCGCCCAGGCAGAAGAGCATGCCTTCTGCTGTTGCATGCAACCAGCCCTGTGATTCTGTGTGCATATCCCAGCAGCCTCTTGGGGCAAGGGTGCCGAGAGAGGCATTCCAGAAGGACTGGGGGGTGGGGGGGGATTGAGGAGTTGTGGTGTTGACTGGATATGGTCCAGGACTGGGTCGAGGGGCAAGGGAGTCTTAGAAGTTGGCATTCTTTCTACCACTTGAGGGGGCTGACTCACAGAAGGGGACAGATAGAGTGAACAACACTCCTATCCCATTGGCTGCTATTCTGAAACCATTCGATTGACTTCCTGAGGTTGGGCTGGGTGGGGGCTGCTCATCTGGCCACTGCAAATTATACCTGCCCATGTTTCTAAAAGCGATTTCCAGCTGTTCTGTAAATACCTGGTGCTAACGTCCCATGCCGCTCCGCCGTGATGCACCTGCCCACCCGCACGAAGGTCCCCTGTTGGAACAGATGTGGGGATGTTGCTTTGTCATGTACAGGTTACCCTTTGGTTATTTTTTTCTTTATGCCCCTTGAAACTAATCCTGTCAAGAAACCATACCGGGCTAGCTGAAGGGTGGGGAGAGGGCAGATGAGCCCCACCATGCTCTGGAGAGAACATAACCTGCAATAAAACAGTCTAGAGGGCTAGCTGCCCGGGGGGTGGCGGCCAAGGACAGCTCTGCTCCCTGGTCAGCTGGCCCCTCCTGCTTCTCCGTGGTGATTTGGTTGGCTCCTTAACACCTGTGCTGTCTCTGTGCCCTCTCTCCCCGCGCCCACCTGCCTGCCCCCCACACTCCCCCAGCGGAGAGCATGATCCGTGACCTTGCTTCTGGTTTTCGCCTCTGGGACAAGTAAGTCAATGTGGGCAGTTCGGTCGTCTGGATTTTTCTTTTCCTTTTTCTGTTCATTTCATCTTGCCCTCCCCACCCCCGAACCCAGGTTGTGCAAGTGGCTTTTCCTGAGACTTGCCCAGCTTTGAGAATCTCCTCATCCGCCCTCTGGCACCCAGCCTATGGGGGAAGGGAGGGGAGGGACGGGCGTAGTGGGAGACCTAGCTAAGAGCTGAGGGTAAGGGCAGGTAGGTGTGAGGCTGTGGACATTATCGGAGTGTTTCGGTTTTGGTTTTGGTTTTTTGGTTTTTTGGTTTGTTTTCTTTTTTTTTTTTTTTAAACCGGGCAATATTGTGTTCAGTTCAAGCTGTGAAGAAAAATATATATCAATGTTTTCCAATAAAATACAGTGACTACCTGACATGGATCTTCCCTCTTGTCTCTGTTTCTGGGCCTGCTCCCTGCATGGGCCCTTCAGCCCTGCCCTGGATGAGCCTGTCCTCCATGCTCACTCAAGAGCCTTTTCCTTGCCATGGCAGCCGAGAGGACTTGTGACCCCAGCCAGGTTTCATGGTCACTGAGGGCATGGTACTGATTGGCGATGCAGCCAATCAGTTTTGGCGCTTGCCGTAGTTAAGAGGGGGTGCCCCTGGAAGACCAGTCCCAGCCCAGGTGCCAGTCACTTGAATGAGTGCATGATGAGGACTGGCCAGGCCTGGGGCCAGTCCAGGGCCACGAGAGCAGCCCATTGTGCCAAGACCTGAAGGCCGAGCACTCCTATAGTTGAGGGGAGGAGGAGTCACCCAAGGGAACAGCAAAGAAGCAGCTCCTGGGGGTGAGACCAGGTGGGGGATTCTCAGGGTGCTCTGGGGAAGGGGTGACATTCACTGAATGAGTCAGTGTCAGTCAAGCGGCCCACACGCCAGACGGTCCCAAGCTCACAGAGCTTTAGTCAACTCCCTATGAGGGCACGAGACAAGGAGATTTGAAACAAAAAGCCCCTTAACTTTCTTGCCACAAGTGAGGTGGTGAAGAAGAAAGACCTGGGGTCCAGTGGTTCTGTAGTGGAGGCATTAAACAGAATCCTTAGGGGCTTTCCCCAAAATATAGGCGCCCTGCCCCCAACTGCACATCCCACCTGCTTGCTGTTCAGGGGTGCAGTGAACGAACTGTTAACGGACACCATCTAACTTGTGACCTGTACCCCGACCACCACAGGGGCTAGGCAGGAGGGAATCAGAGCCCAAATCCAGTGGAATAAAAATAACAACCTTGCTTTGACTCATCTTCACCTGGCCTTAGAAGGGCTGAGAAGCCCATCCCCAGGGCTCTTCCTTGAGGTGGAGACCTAGGCCCAGGCTGGATCTTCCTGGTGTGGGCCAGTTGCTGAGTCCAGTTCTGTGGGTGGGGAAGTCCGGAGCAGCAGACCATTTTTCCGGAACCCCAGCTCCTCTGTCCCCTTTTTCTGCCAGCTGATTGTGGCTCACCTCTCAGTTGGTATAGCAGAAGTAGAGCGTAGGGACGAGAGCTGTGGGCCTGGCATGCCTGGCTGCCTCCGTGACCTCAGGCAGATGACCCTGTCCATAAAATGGGAGTGGTAGCACCGGGGCTAGCTGAGGCCTGAGGGAGCCCACAGGAACTAGGCCTGGGGTCCAGCAAGTGCCGGCTATTTACTCCGCAGACTCTCTTCTCAGCTCTGCCTCCATCTGGGGGAATCCTGCAGGAAACCATTTGGGCTGGAGGCGTGAATCCAGACTAGGAAACAGAGGCCTGGAAGAGTGAAGAGATTATTCCAAGGCTATTGAGGCAAGCCTCAAATGGCAGAGCTGGAGTTTGAACCCAAGTCAACCCATGCTCTCAGCTTCCTGCCTTCAGAGTAGTTGTATTTTTTTTTTTAAGATTTTATTTATTCATGAGAGACACGGAGAGAGAGGCGGAGACATAGGCAGAGAGAGAAGCAGGCTCCATGCAGGGAGTTTGATGCGGTACTCGATCCCAGAACCCTGGGATTATGACCTGAGCCAAAGGCAGACGCTCAACCACTGAGCCCCCCAGGTGCTCCTAAATAGTCCTTTTATTTTTTTATTTTATTTTATTTTTTAAATAGTAATTTTAAAACTGACTTCAGGCAAGCCAGAGCCAGCAGGAAGCCTAGGCTGAGTCTGGGGTCACAGTGGTAAAGTATAAGATGGGAGCTGCCCTCCTGGCTGCCAGGACACCTGTGGAAAATTCTAGTCTCACAGTTGAGAGAAACAAGTCTCGGTGACCCACAGAATTGGGCTCCAAGCCCAATGTGAGCACTTGCTCCAGCGAGTCTGTGCACTCCCTAAACTTCAAGGTCTGCTTCTGCCACTTCCTACTTTGACCTTGGGGTGGTGACTTTACTTCTTTGGGCCTCAGTTTGCCCGTCTGCAAAATGGGGAATAATAATGACACTGTTAGAGGAAGATCATAAAAATACCCACTTTGGAGGCTTGTGCCAACCACTTTCTAGACCTACTGCATTTGACTGGCATGCAGGCCAGATTGAATCCTAACAGGATGCAACCCCCATGGAGGGTGCTCATAGGCATGGAGTAATGATCAAGATCTGACACTAAAGAACTGGAAGCCCCGGGCAAATAAAGCCTCTTGCACCACACTTCTTGGAAGTGGCTGAGCTGAGTCTCAAAACCCCAGATCATTTGGATCCCAAACACCCATGCTTTCAACTGCTGCCTCACATTGCCTGCACTGCTCTACCGCCTATCATTATTTCCCCCCCTTGGGCCCTATGTTTTGAAAGACTTTTACTCCCAGATAGGCTGCTTTATTAAATAATCATGACTTCTCTTTCCCGTTCTTTATTAATCAAAGATGCATAGATGGCACTCTGAGCTTTTAATGGACATGGGGCAGGCCCTGAGAGGGCTGACTCCAGCCCAGGGCAGGAGGCTGAGAGTGGGAATCACATCCAGTTCTGGCTCTCGGGTCCAATAGACCAGCTCACACCTCTCCTTAGCGGGTGACTAGCCCAGGGGCACAGCGGGAGGTGCACACCCAGGGCCCCTCACTTTCCCCAGAGTAGGGACCACTTCTAAATGCCACTCCCAGTGTGGCCAGCAGGTGGGGCAATGAGTACAGAAGGCCCGGAGAGCTGCCACTCCTGGGAATGCGCCAGAGACACAGAGAGAGAGAGAGAGTGTGTGTGTGTGTGTGTGTGTGTGTGCCCGTGCTGGAGTCCCATCTGTGGGCCAGGCCCAGTTCTAGGAAGTCCAAAATGAATAGAATGAAGTTATGAATGAACAGGGGCTTCCTGATGCTCCGCCACACCGGGCAGGCCCCCTGGGCTATGCTCTCTCAGCGCTCATCCTGGCTCACAAATCTGTCTTTTTTTCTGCTTACTGGAATATTTAGTTCTGTGATTATTAAGTTGTCATCCCGTTGGAATGTGAGTGAGATAGGGCCAAGGCAGTGTCAATCACCGCTGTATCCCCAGCAGGCACAGAGCAGCCCAGGGCCCCGAGCAGATTCCAGGGACTCTGTGGAGTTAATGAAATGAACAAGAGGCTAAGAGGCCGGAGGCAGAACTGTGAGCACACGGGAGCACCCCTCCGTCCTCAGGTCCAGCTCAGCCATCCCCTTCTCCAAGAAGCTCTCCCCTTTCAGGTGTCCCCTCTCAGCTCTGCCCATTCTGGACTGTGAAACCCAGGAGAGCAGGGCCAGGGCTGTGTGTGTCACCGCCATGTCCCCAGCGTCAATAAGAGCCTGCTGAGTGAGCAAATGTCTGTGCCAGGGCAGGCTGCAGGGAGCACCACCATGGAGCTCCAAAGTGCCTGAGATAAGTGAATAAGTCTTTAAGGAGAAGGAATAGGGGCACCCAGCTGGCTCAATCAGTGGGTCAGGCGCCTTGATCTCAGGGTTGTGAGTTCGAGCCCCACGTTGGGCATAGCAATTACCTAAAAATATAATCTTTAAAGGAAAACTAGGGATCCCTGGGTGGCGCAGCGGTTTGGCGCCTGCCTTTGGCCCGGGGCGCGGTCCTGGAGACCCGGGATCGAATCCCACGTCGGGCTCCCGGTGCATGGAGCCTGCTTCTCCCTCTGCCTACTATCATAAATAACAAATAAATAAATAAATTTAAAAAAAGGAAAACTAAAGGAGAAGGAATAGTTTAAGTGGGACCTGAAAAGCTAGGGCACGCTTTTGACAAAAGAAGGGGAAACACTGCTCCAAGAGGGATGGGCTCAATGACCAAAGAGGTGGAAGCCCGACAGGTCATGCACAGGCCCTGAGAGAGCCCTCGGCTGTCTGCTGTGGCTGAGCAGAGAGCGAGGGAGCTGGCCTCGGCCTCCAGGCGGTGGGGCAGCTCCCAGTTTGGCAAGCAGGGGAGTGACCACTTGGATCAGGCTCCGGAAGCGAGCAGGGAAGACAGTCAGGGGTCAGGACACCAGCTAGGAGAGGAGTTTCTAAATCCTCCCGGAGGGGCTGCAGGCAGATAGATGGGGCAGGAAACGCTTGAGAGCCTCTGACCTGGAAGATAGTGTACACATCCAGGCCAGAGGTGGTGAGAGTCTGCGATGATACAGCGGGATGCAGAGGGTGGACGGATTCTTGAGATGTCAGGCCTGGTGGGTCACAGCCAGCGGAAAACCAGCTTGTGGGGCGCCTCTGAGTGGCTCAGTGGGTTAAGCATCTGCCTTCGACCCAGGTCATGATCCCAGGGTCCTGGGATCCAGCCCCACATCGGGCTCCCTGCTCAGTGGAGAGTCAGCTTCTTCCTCTCCCTCTGTACTTGCTTGCTCTCTCTCCCTCAAATAAATAAATAAAAATCTTGAAGGAAGGAAAGAAAAAGAAGAAAGAAAGAAGAAAGAAAGAAGAAAGAAAGAAAGAAAGAAAGAAAGAAAGAAAGAAAGAAAGAAAAGAAAGAAAGAAAGAAAGAAAGAAAGAAAGAAAGAAAGAAAGAAAGAAAGAAAGAAGGAAAGAAAGAAAAGAAAGAAAGAAAGAAAAAAGAAAAAGGGCAGCCCCAGTGGCGCAGCGGTTTAGCACCTCCTTCAGCCCAGGGCGTGATCCTGGAGGCCCTGGATCGAGTCCCACATCAGGCTCCCTGCATGGAGCCTGCTTCTCCCTCTGCCTGTGTCTCTGCCTCTCCCTCCCTCTCTCTCTCTCTCTCTGTCTGTCTCTATGAATAAATAAAATAAAAATTTTAAAAAGAAAGAAAGAAAGAAGGAAAGAAAAGAAAGAAAGGAAGAAAGAGCAAGCTTCCATACTGAATCCTCACTTCCCCTTCATCCAAATCTGCAAAATGGGAATGATAATAGCACCCACCCCAGGCTTGGATGGGGTGGGCTGGAATGCCCAGCCCTGTGCTGCCATAATTTAGCGAGCCCTAAGAGGCAAGATAGACAGACTGACCCACTTGCTGGGATAGCACAAATGGCGGAGGAGAGCGCCCCCTTGGGGGTCCTGCCTGGACAGGCAGGCAGGCTCCCTTTCTCATGCCTCCCACCCAAAAGGTCCCTCTGGGATCCCTCCGCCCACCCATCCTTTTCCACTACCCTTGGGGCTGGGGGAGAGTCCCTCTGGATGGATTCCCACTGAGGCCGGGCCAGGTTTGCTGACAAAGGCCAGACTCCACTTGCCCTGTTTGTTTTTTGTACAGGTCAGCTTATTTTTTATTACTAAATTCAACCAATATGTCACCCTGGCAAGAGTCATAAATGTCAAAAATGTCAAAAAAATTCTAAACACCCTTAAATTTTTTTAGGGTTACATATTTTTTTATTGTGGCAAAATACCCATAACATAAAATTAACCATTTAAACGTGTATAATTCAGAGATATTTAGTATATCCATAATGTGATACAACACTGAGCACTATCGAGTTCCAGAACATTTGTATTACCCCAAAAGGAAACCAGTACCAACTAACTCAATCATCTTGACTATTTTTGACTCTCCCAGACACCCTCTTGTGCTGTAATATGATTTGATCATAGTGGTTGAAAAAACAAGGTAGCAAAATGTCGCTTTTTTTTCTCCAGCCCACCTTCGCCCAGCTAGCCACAGATAACAATAGCAAAGACAGGATGGCAGTAACAGTAACATTTCTTGTGATATTTATTCCAGGCAGGCCCTCTACTCAGCTGCTTATCAGAGGGAATCAGTTAATAACCCCACACAACCCTATAAACTGAATTCTAGATTATGATCGCCACTCTGCACAAAAGGAAGCCAAGGCACAAAGAGCCAAAGCCACTAGCCAAACAAGTGAGCAGGCTTCTGGAGACAGAACGTTCAGCTTCACCTACAGACTGCTGTGTGACTGAGGGCTGGCGATTACCCTCTCTGGACCTTGATTCTAGTTTCTGTGGAAAGTCTCCATACGAGCAGGGCGGAGGACTCACTGATGTTAGCTGCTGTCATCTCTACAGAGGCCTCCCTACCCTGCCTGTTCCAGGGTGTACATTTACCCTTTTAACACTGGATCCCGTGCTTTTAACCCTAGAGCAAGTGTGAAGGGGAACTAGGTGGGGCTGGGGGTGGAGAGGATGGGCTTTCCCGTATCCCCTAAACACCACTTCCTTTCCTGCCAGTCAGCTCACTCTCAGAGCACTGCTAATCCTAGGCCTCTCTGAGGGCAGAGGATGGCACCCAGAGTCCCCAAGGCTGGAAATCACCTCTGCGGAGTCCAGGAGGGTGGGGCAGAGACTGGTCTGTGTCTCCAGCACCTGCAGAGTCAGTGCCTACCAGCTGTTGAATAAATAAATGAAATTTTTGTGAGGGCTCGGACAACATAGGTGGTTGAGGTCAGGCTTTGTAACCAAGCGACAGCTACTCATCCAGGGACAGGCTCAGGACTTAGGGCTGTGTTCCCAGGTGGTCCCTGGGATCCGTAACTTCCATGCCTTTGGGAGGCCTGGACGCGGCCACTCCATCTCCCCCCACACCTGGGTCCCCACGGTCCACATCTTGCCGCCCACCGAGCTATGCAGATTCCCCGGCACATGTCCAGCAGTGCCACCTACAACGTAGCAGTCTCTCCTTCATCTGCCCTCCCCCTGGGGGGCCAGGGCTTCCAAGTCTGATGGGAAATCAGAAGTGAAGGGAGTCAGGGAGCTTGTCCAAGAATCTCTGGCTCCCAGGAGGCCACTTTCGGAGTGGCCTGGGAGAGGTCAGGGCTGTCCCCTGGGGGCTTGGGGTAGGCAGCCAGGCACCCTGAATGAGTGCGGGTCAGAGCCAGAACCCGGACTAGAGCAGACCTGAGTGCACAGAAGCTTCTGGGAACTTTTCTGCCTTCTAAATATTTAGACAGTGAGATGGATGGGCAAGCGAGGGCCAGACTGGGCCGGCCGGGGCCCTGGTTATTTTGAGAGAACCGTTCTTTTTGGGATCCAGGATAAACGTTCCCTCTGTCCCGCCCTCTTCTCCCAGAGCCTGTCCTGAAAGAGGAGAAATAAGGAAATAGCAGCTGATCGCCCCCTGGCCCCTCATTCAGGGGGTAAAGATCCTGGCAGGCAAGGACTCCGGGACTCATCTCCGTTCGTCCTCCACCAGCCATGCCCCTGAGCATCTGGCTCCTGCACCCAGAAGACAGGACAGGAGATGATGGGCAGCCGATGTCAGCAGAGGGAGCAGGCTGCTGCAGACCCCACCTTGGATGATGCTCCCACAGTGCTGACCGATCGCTGTGCCTGGGGCAAGGGTGCCCCCTGCCCCTCGCCCCAGACTGACAAAGGTACCCAGCTCCCCTCCGTCCCCCCGAGAGCAGCGGGAGGCCTTGAGTCCTTCCTGCCCGAGGCAAGCCTGGAGAGGGTTGTCTGCGAGTCACCGAGGGTAGGCCTGGGGCCCGGGCAGCAGAGCCAGAGCCGGAGCTTCTGGAAGACAGCCTTGCGGAAGAGGATGAAGACCCAGGGGTCCAGGATGGGGTTGAAGGCGTTGAATCGGAAGGCAAGGAGGTCCCCCATCTCACTGCTGTCCGGGGAGATGGCCTGCGTGAAGCCTCGGATCTGGGGGCAGGGTGGGCATATCCAGGGGTTCCCTTGAGTCCTCTGCCCCCACCCCACATACACCCCAACCCTCGCTCCCCTCCTTGCACTTGACTACTGGCAGGAATGAGGGAGGGTCCCGTTCAAAAGGGGAAGGAAATAAAGATGAGATGAAAAGTAAGAGATGCGTCCGGGGAGCAGAGGGAGAGAAAGCCCCAGGAAACCACCAGCCTGGAGGGATGGAGCAGAGGTCATGTGGGTAAGTCCTGGGGCTACGGCTGGGTGTCTCTCCACATTTCCAGTCTGTGAGTCATCTCTAATGCCCCCCAAAGCTTTGAGGAGCAGCCCTTGCATTTTACAAAAAGAGAAGCTGAGGCCCAAAATACAGGGCGGGGGTTGGGGGTGGGGATGACCAGGTAGGTGCCACAGTACCGGGGACCAGGCGACCAACCCACTCCAGTTCCTGGGAGGCAGGCAGGAGCTCTGCAGGCAAGGGGCAAGGCCAGGCGAGTCCCAGGCAGAGGCGGGGTGGGGCTGGGGTGGGAAGTGATGGGGAAATCAGACTCCAGAGCCAGAGAAGCCTTTGGACCAGACCTGGCTCAGTAAGACCCATCACCCTTCATCTGTGAAAATAGCGACAGGACAGGAACTTCGTTCCATTCCTTGCTGGTGCTTGCAGAATGGGTGCCTAAGGTCATTTAAAGATCACGTGAGAGAGAATTTGTAAAACCGCAGGGCAGAGGGTGGACACACAACAAGCGCTCAATGAATGGTGGATCTTATCATGGTTACAGGGGTAGGGGAAGGCTGGGGCGTGTCGCTGGGGTAGCGAGAGGTAGAAAAGGTGGGGAGACCCAGGGGTCAGGAGGAGTCAAATGGTCCAGAAGCAAATGGGGAGAGACTTGCCCAGAAAGTCGGGGACTGTCTGATGGTGGACAGAGCCTCTGACCTCTTCAGGCCTCGACGTCCCCATCCGGGACATAGGCGCGGCCCCCACCCGCCGCAGCCGCAGGGGACTCACCGTGAGCGGCAGGGAGCACACGGCCATGATGCCCGTCATGAGGGCCAGCAGGATCAGATGGTCCACCTCGTCCTCTCCTGCCCGGGGGCCCGGGACCAGCGAACCCTGGTGGCGCCTCTGCTGGCGGTACATGCGGCAGAGGCTCAGGGTGACGGAGCTGTTGCACAGGACGATGGCGGCCACCAGCAGGGCCACGAGGCTGGCGTAGGCCAGCGAGAAGGCGCAGGCGGCCGGCTCGGCGGCGCGCATGCGGATGAAGCACCAGCTGCCCGGGCAGTACTGCTGGTGCTGGCCCAGGCCCAGCAGGGGCAGCGAGCAGAAGAGGGTGCAGAAGGCGTAGACGGCAGGCAGGGCCAGGCGGGCGCAGCGCGGCCCGTCCAGCTGGGCGTACAGGTAGGGGTGGCTGAGCGCCAGGCAGCGCTCCACGGCCATGGCAAAGAGGATGAGCGTGGAGGCCAGGCCGAAGAAGGTCATGGCGAAGGCGAAGGCGTCGCACAAGGCGGGCCGGCCCCGGGCCAGGCCCAGCAGCGAGCTGTTGCGGGCGTAGGCCACGAACACGGCCGGGCTCAGGAAGCAAGTGCCCAGCAGGTCGGTGACCGCCAGCCCGGTGACCAGCACGGCGAAGGCCGAGGGGCGTGACCGGCGCCGCGCCCCCAGGATGCCCAGTGCCAGCCCGTTGCCCACCACGCCCGCCACGAACATCAGGGTGCTGGTGGCCGGGCCTACCGAGTCCCGCACGTAGGTCAGGTTCCTGCAAGAGTCCGCCATCCGCACCCCCTGCCTCCGGGTGGGGTGCCTGCTGGACTAGAGGGGCCCCGGGGGGGGGGGGGCGAGCGGGGGGTGGGAGCCGGGCTGCCCCTGAGGCCCACTCAGACGCCCACCGCCCTCCCCATGGTCACACCCCCTCCAGTTCTCCGGCCTGCTGTCCGGCTGTCTGTCTCCTCTCTCTCCCTCTCTCCCTCTCTCCTTCGTCCTTCCCTCGCCCTAGTTCCCTAGTTCTGCACTTCTCCCCTCCTTGTCCACCCCGTCTCCCCCTCTGCCTTGCCCTCTCACTCCCCAGCACCCCTCCACCCCCTCCTCACCGCACCTCTGCCTTCTGTCCCGTCCCCTGCTCTGTCCCCTGCTCTCCGCTCTGCTGGCCAAGCTGCTCTCCGCGCTGTGTCAGCCTCTCAGCCTCCTTCCCTCCCCCGCCCTCCCTCCTTCTCATCTAGCCTGCTCGCCCCGGCTTTTTCATTTCCTCCGGCTGCCCCGCCTTCCCTCCCCCTGCCAGCTCCAGAGCTGCCCCCCTCCCCCGGGGCTCCCTCCCCACTTCCCTGGCCTGCTCACTCCCTCCAGCTCCCCAGCCCAGTGCAGCCCAGTCTCGCCTCTGCCTCCCCTCCCTGCTTCCTCTCACAGTCCCATCCCTGAGCCACCTGCCACTTCCCCACATGTAGGTCTCTCCCAGTGGCCCCACATGGGGATCACTGAGTCATCCCGCTCTGGAGCACACCAGGATGAGACCTGAGGGGCACGGCTGACCAGTCCGAGAAGCTGTCTGGGGATGGCCTGTGAGATCTATTCCGGGCTCCAGGCCCCGGGGTTAGGACATTGCCCAGGGATTGAGAAATGACCAGGAAATTCCTCCCGGATGGAGTGTTTTACAAGCACTACTGAGATTTCTGTTCCCCCCAACACAATTCAGTCCTTCCAGAAGGCTGGGGCAGGAGGTGGCCAAGCTAGAGGGAAAAAATGCCTGTCCTTGTGTGCAAGCCCATCCACCCAGTGGGAGCGTTGGGAGGAGAGATTCCAGGGAGGATGGACTTGGTGTCCAAGAGTCTGTTGTGGACAGGCCCCAGGACTTCCAAGAGCATCAAAGGGGACTGCCCTCCCACCCTCCTGCTTCTCACTCCGACAGTCCCAGGCCCCAGGCCAAGCTCTGAAGACCTTGACTTCCAGGAATAATATTTTGGCCACGGACAGCAGTTCAAGACTCTAAGATCGCTGTCACATCCATCTCTCCCACACCTCCCCAGACACACCCCCGGCCACCACCCTGGGGGCCAGTGCGGTCAGCCCACACGTCCCAGCTGCCGGCACAGCGGTCACCAGCCCTGGTTCCCACTGAGTCAGTGGCTTTCCATACAGCCTCCCTTCACCCATAAGGGCCAGATGCCCTCTCAGCCACCTCTTATTTTTGAGGGAGGCAGTTTAAGCAGAGAAATTACAAACTCCGGGGCTCACTCATTTGACTCGAGTCCCCGTGCCCCCCCATCTTTGTGGCACGACAACCTGGGTGAGAATGAGAAGCTAGTGTGCCTCAGTTTCTTCCTCTGTACAATGGGGTACTCCCGGCCTCCTGGGTGAGAATGAGAAGCTAGTGTGCCTCAGTTTCTTCATCTGTACAATGGGGTACTCCCGGCCTCCTGGGCCATCCATGGCCACATGTTGTATCATGTTCCCTGTCCCAAGGGCTGGACAACACTGGGTAGCTGCAGACTTCCCCTCTCTGGACCCATGCCCCTCGGTGACCACAACTCCCTCACCCCTTCCCCCCTCTCCCTATCACCCAAGCTCAGCTGGCATCCCCAGCTTCCGGCCTCAGCTCCAGCCATCCCGGGAGCTTAGAGAGGTGCCTGCAGCCGCGTGGGTCTCAGGCCTCCTGGCTGAGTGGTTCCCCCACCGCCCTGCTCTGCAGTCCCCAGGCTGCAGAGGGAACTCAGGCCAGAGGGAACTCAGGAAGTTATATCATATTAATGAAGGATGATGCCTGGCGGGCTTATGTCCTGTGGCAGCATCAGGGGAGTTGTAGGGTGGGGTGGGTGGGTGGGATAGCTCTGGTTCCTGGAGCCTCCTTCCTCTTGCTAGCCCCCCCACTCAGGCTTCCTGTCCCCACCAGGGACTGACTGTTGAGCATTCAGGAAGTCCACTCTGCTCCCAGGCCCAGTGTGGCCTTAGGCATCCTGCCCCCCTTCCAGGCCTCAGTTTGCCCACCTATGCCACTGGGAGCCGGGAGCCCTTGCAACCCTGGCTTCAGCTGTAGGCTCCGCAGAAGGCACAATAATGGGAGGTCCCTGGGGCTGGGTCAGTGACCCACACCCTTCACCCCACTTTCTGAGAACCCTGTCATCCTGCCCAGCTGTGGCCACACCCACAGCCAGGGCCAGAAAGGGTTCCTCTTCCTTCAGGTGCCTTGGGTTGAGAGGTTGCCCCAGCTGGCCTATGAGGGGGTGGCCTCCAGGGTGGCAGAAGTTGGGAGAGGAATTGTTCCGGGTGGGGGCATCAGTCTTCCTCCTTTCCCACTGCTTGGACAGGACTCAGGTGTCCTCAGAAGGACCAGGGACTGGGGCAGAAGAGGGAGGACAGCTCAGAGATGATAGAAGCAGCCAGCCCATACCTGGGAGGAGAGGGACATGGGCTCCTGGGGGACTGGTGCGCAAGGCGCTGTGCTGACGTATGAACTTCATGTGTGGGTCTCTGTGATATTGTGGGACCTGTGTCACCGAAGAGAGCATTGTTTTTTATTTTTATTTATGTATTTGTTTATTCGAGGCAGGGGAGGCGCAGAGGGAGAGGAACAAGCAGACTCCCTGCTGAGGCTGAGTGAAAACCCGGGATCGTGACCCGAGTGAGCCAAAACCAAGATCAGATGCCCAACAGACTGAGCCACCCAGGCGCCCCAGAAGTAAGCGTGTTACCGTGAGGGGGTGCGTGCGCACTGTGGCAGCAGGTGGGCATTATTTGCTCTCCAGCCTGTTTGTACATCTGTGTCTATTCACGCATCTTGTGTGTCTGTGCATGTCTGTTTATTGTGGGCTCATGTGCTTCTTTATGGCTGTGTCTACCCGTGGGTGTCCACTCGCGGACAGGCTGCCCAGCGCCGTGGGAAGAGAGCGGAACCTCCCCTCCAGCCCCCTGCCAGTCGCTCACCCACTGTGTGACCCTAGAAAATGACTTCTCCTAGCTCAGCCTTGATGTCCTTCATCAAGTGGCTGCCATGCCCGTACTGGGGTGTGGTGTGCGGATCAGACACAGAAGCCCCCCTGCCTGCCCTCCAGGAAGCCCTCAAATACTGTTGGCGTTATTATTCGTTCAACAAACTGTCACCCCCTTACTGTGTGCCGGGGGCGAGGGGCACAGAGGGGCTCGGAGGGCACCATCCGATGGAGACATGTCCCCAAGTGGCATGTCACAGCGATGGGAGAGGAAGGTCAGGGCGGGAGCCTGGGCAGCCAGGTCGTCGGCTGAGTCATCCGCAGCGCTGGGTCTGTCCCACGCCCGCCGGCTGGCCTGCGTCTCCAGCTGCCTGCCCGGGCCTGCATCTGACATCTGACGTGCTGCTGAGCGAAGGCCTCACTTTGCCCGGGTCCCGACCCTCTCCTGACTCCCTGCTGTCCATCCTCCTGACCCTGCCCTGGGAAGAGGCTGGCCCCACCTTGTACACACACACTGGCCCCTCCCCATACACACACACACACACACACACACACACAGGCACACACCCCATCAGCAGCTCATACCCGCTGAGCCTATCTGTCCACCCATGCCCTCCTGCTGCTGCAAGAAGTTGCCGTGTATCCATCCTGACCTGTCCCTCATTGGCAGGTGCCAACGCCTTCAATCAGGGGCCATTTTTGTGGTGCCTACCGCCCTTTCTTGAACCCCAAATGGGCTCTTGCCTACCTCCCTTTCTGCTTCTCTTCCCTGCTCACAAGGGCTTGGCCCTGCCATCCCTCCCCTGCCTTTGGGCCTGTGCTTGTCACCTAGGATACCCTCACTTCTGTCCTTCCAGCCCCCCCAACACCTCCAGCCCCCCACAACACTCATCCATTGGCCCACTCCAACCTCAAGCCCCAGCTGGCCAGGTGATGTCATTTCCCTGTACCTGATTCTTTTTTTTTTTTTTCCTGTACCTGATTCTATGTCTGTAAAATGGGGATAAACAGAGTCCTTTTGGGGGTTATCTGAAAATTAAGCGAGGTGGGGCTTCAGAAAGACTCCAATAAGTGATAGTCATAGCTGTGGCTCGGGGGGGGGGGGGGGGGGCTGCCCCTCCCCCAGGCCCCCTGGGCAGAGCCAAGCACTGCTAGGAGCAGGTGGGGTCCAGAGGGAAGACAGAATGGGAGGGCCAGCTAACGGGCCCTCAGCATTTGGGGATGCTGCGAGGGGACTGCTAGCAGCAAACACTTCCTCAGGCGGTCACCCCTTTGCCTCTTGGCCTGGCTCTGACCCCAGAGCTGACCTCACAGCTGAGGCTGGCCGGAAGGAATAGCAGGTAGCCAGAAGCTGGTGCACTACAGAGTCATACCCACTAACAAGATTATCCAGGTTTGCATGCATGGATGCTGGCCACCCAGGACCTGCCCTGTCTAGCTCATCTAGCACTGCCCTTCCCCACCTCCCTGCCCAACCTCCTCCAGGTGGACCTCCTTCCTGCCCACCCTCCCTTCCCCACACAGGGTCAGCCAGTCCCCTTCCTTCTCCTGACTTCCATCCCCCAAGACCAGGAATGTGAAGGAAGTTGGATCTACACTACACAGCCCAAAGATTTCAGGGCTAAAAGGACATCCCAACAATTGAGGCTCAAGAAATCCTTACACTCTCGAAGTGCAGAGCTCTGGATCCTCACCGGACAAAAAGAACAGGATTCTGGCCCCACAAAGCTGAAAGACTCCAGAATTCCAGCCTTCTGAGGTCCTGCAATTCTAGATTGATGCCTATGCATTTCAGGTTCTAAGATGCAAGGATGCTGGGTCTGAGAATTCCAGAATCCTCTGGCAACTTCCCTCCCAGCATCCATCCTCCCCAGCCCCCCCAGCTCATCCTTGGCTCTCTCTGTCCCCAGTCTCCCCCGGGGCTCCCACAGACATGATGCAACTAGGCTGGAGCCGGCTGAGAGGGGTGGGAGGCAGGAGGGAGATGTAATTACAGCTGCTCCTGCCTCAACCCAACAGGAAGCTCAGAGTTGGGGCCCAGGGGACCCTAATCCAATGTGAATAATGGAGCACTCGCCAGAAGCACACATGGCCCAGTGAGCCGGCTCCATCCAGATCCAGGGGTCCAGCCCCTGCTAGCCCCAAGCTGGGGAGCACAGGTTTTAGTTTGGAGGAAAGAGGAATTTGGGGTGAGGAGATGGGAGGGGGGTCTCTAACTTGGTGGCCCTCCAGCCAACCAGGTAAGATGATTGACCAAACCCACAGCTCACCCAGTCTGCATCTCTCTCTCTCTCATTCCCTCTCTCTCTCTCTCTTTTTTTTTTTTTTTTTTAGATTCTATTCATTCATTTATGAGAGACACAGCGAGGCAGAGATGTAGGCAGAGGGAGAAGCAGGCTCCATGCAGGGAGCCCGATGCGGGATTCGATCTCAGGACCCTGGGATCACGACACAAGCCAAAGGCAGACGCTCAACCACATAGCCACCCAGGCGTCCCTGCATCTCATTTTCAACAAACATTCAAGAACATTACACGTTCCACTGTAAGAAGCCCCTGACACAACCTCCATGATAAATAACAACTGGCACCCAGTCTTCTTAGCCAGGAGACAATAGGGCACGGTGGAGACTTTAGTGAGCTAGAAAGCCCAGATCCCATCTCCCAGCCTATGGTCACCCAGAGGGATAGATGGGCTTGAGGTCACCCAAACTTCCAATTTGGGAGAAGCTGCAAATAAAGACTTTTAAATGAAGTACTCCTGTTTTTCCATTTGGGAGCCAAGTCAAGAATATTTTTAAACATTATGTAGGCCAAAAGTAGAGAACCCAAAAAAATAAATAAATAAAAGACAAAATAAAATAAATAGAACTGCAGGCTATAAATGTCCTGCGGGGCACCAATGTGTGAAGTGAGAAACATAGGGCAGGAGCCAGAGCTGTCACAGTCACCCCTGTGTCCCCAGAACAAAGAAATTACTATTGAAGGAAAGAACGGTGCACATTAATCTGTCTCCTCTCTCTAGCCACATTTCTCTCTCCTCCTGGTCCCCAAATTTTATTACCATTCTGTCCCAGCTCAGATGTACCCTCCTCCAGGAAGCCCTCCCTGACCCCCTAGGCTGAGTCAAGAGCATCCTCTGAACTCCCACACCCCAGCCCAGCCCACTCTGTGTCATCATTATCTGGGGATAGGTCTGTCTCTCCTACTGGATACTGAGCCCCAAGAGGGCAAGGTCAGGGCTGTCTCCGTGACAATTATGTGCCCAGCTTCACTCAGCAGGGGGCTGGTCAAGAGCAACCAGAACAACAGAGATCAGTGCTAAGGACAGAGGTAAGCAAGCCTGTGGCAGGGCGTGGAGTCATTCAGGGGGTGAGAAAGGCGGGATGAGCACAGAGGCTCCTAAAAATCGACAACCCAAGGGAGGAGAGAGGCTAGTTCAGGGGTTTCGGGGTTCCAGTGCTGGATGCCAGTCTTCACCCCATTCCCTCCTAGCTGTGTGGCTTGGAGTAAGGGAACTCCTTTGGCTGTTTCCTCATTTGCAAAATGGATACTATACTAGCAGCCCAGCTGCGGAGCTACTGGAATAATTAAACAAATTCAAGATCGTGGAGGGCTCAGTGGAGGTCGGAGCCCAGAGGGCTCATTTCCCCTCCCTCGCCCCCTCCGCATCCACACCGCACACCCTACACACTCCTGCACACCCTCACCTCCCAGCACGCTCCACACACACACACACACACACACACACACTCAGAAGGGATGAGAAAGGACACAGGTTCCCCCACGATGCCCCAAGCTCCGGGCGTGCCTCAGTTTCCCAGAAAGCACAGGCACTACCACAGTCACCACGTTTATTGGATTCATACTTTGGCCCCGGGAGGGTAAGCTGTCGGGAAGACTCAGAGCAGGACGCAAAAGAGGCGCTTGTCGCGGAAGGGGTTCTCTGCGGCCGGCACCGGCGTCACCAGCGGGTCGTCTTTGGCGTGCGTCTCGCAGAAGGCCAGGAGCTCGGCCGCCGCCTGCGACACCTGCGGGCGCCCGCGCGGAGTCCGTCCTCGCCCGAGGCCCCGCCCCGACCACGCCCCCACCGAGCCCCGCCCCCGGGTCCACCCCAGCTGGGAAAGGAATCATCCCGCGGGCCCCACCCCCAGCAGCGCGGGGTGCGGTCCCCCGCCCCGGAGCCCCCGCCTTCCACCCCAGCGCGTCCCCGCACCTTCATGCGGTCGAGGTTCACCTCCAGCTTCAGCTGTTCCACCGTCTTGCGGGCCTCCGCGATCTTGGCCATGTTGTTGGACATGGCTAAGGGTGGGAAGAGCCTAGAGGCCGGCGGGAGTGGGGGGCTGAGAGCGTTAGGCTCGGGCAAGCCTGGGGCCCCAGGTGAGGGGGGCTGCGGTAGTGGGGCCCGCGACGGGGTTGGGGATGCCAGAGCGTACGGAGGGGGTGCCCAGAGGTGGAGGGAGGGACAGGAAAACAGGGGGGGGGAGGAGGAATGAAGAGACACGCACAGACGGGGGTGGGGGGGCAGAGGCAGGCCAAAGCAGGACGTGTGGGAGGAGAGGGGTAAGAGCGGAGGGTGGAGGGTGCCTAGGATGGGGTACCCAGGGCCAGGTGCAGGGAGGGACAGGAGGGGCCAGGGGAGGCAGGAGGGAAGCACGGATGCGAGGCCGCCCCGCAGGTGGAGGGAGGGACCCAACGAGGCCACAGGTGCTGGATCAGGATCCAGGTGTCCTGGGCCCCCCGGGGACCGAGCAGGAGCCAGGAGGGGGGCCTCCCCAGGCCAATTAGCGGTGGCTCCGAGGAGAACAAGGAATTAAGATCGCGGCGGGAAAGGCGCAGAGGGGGCCTCATTAGGGCCTTGGCAGCAGCTGCCCCCTCCGGCCCCCTCGGGGCGCTCCCCCACCCCAGCCCTGGCCACCTCAAAGGCTCCTCTGCTCATTAGCAGCCGGAGAGAGGGCTGGGGGGTGGGGGGCGGGTAACCCAGCCAGGACCGGGGACACCGGCAGGGAGGATGGAGGGATGAAGCAATGGAAGGAGTAGAGGGAGGGGAGGACAAATTGAGGCATAAAGAAAGGGATGGAGTGATCCAGGGGGACGGAGGCACAGAGGGGACGGTGGGGGGACAGAGAAGGGGAGGTGGGGGGTCCGGGAGGGATGGAGTGAGGGGGTGGGAAAGGAGAGAGGGACGATCGGAGCGGCAGAGAGAGGCACCGCGGGGATAGGGGACAGAGGAGAGGAGGGCTGGGGGGACAGGGAGAGGGAGGTGGAGGGGCGGGGGCAGAGACTGGCTGATGGAGACGCGAAGTAGAAAGTCATTCATTCGCTCACTCATTCATTCATTCCCAGGCGGACAGACCATGGCTGCAATCTGGGGCAGAGGGATTAACTGCGCGGTGGGGAGACCCGAGCCTCCTACCTGTTGCAGCTCCGGCCGGGCTGGCGGGCAGGTGGCGGCTGGGAGACCGCGTCTGGGTGTCCCCCGCTCCCAGGCCCGCCCCGCCCCCTCCCCCGGGGCGCAGCCCCTGAGGCCCGCCTCCTCCCGCTGCCACCGCGCCGGCCCGCACCCTGGCCCCCTCCCGATGTCCTTCCCCTTTGTCTTTCTGTGTCTCTGTCTCTCCCTTTCTCTCTTTGTCTCTGTCCCTCCGGAACACGCACGCACACTCACTCACAGGTGTGCCCCACACCCCACACTTACGCCAGGTCACACACACCCCTCCTGTGAGGCCCGTGCAGCTTGTCCCCCCATCACACGTGCTCTCCCACCCTGTCACAGCTGCCCCCCGGGGTCACCCCACCACAGACGGCCCCCCTCACATGCAGGTGCCCGCCACCTCACTGTCTCACAACACCCTGGTGTTCCCCACAGAGTGTCCTACAGTGCCACAGTCACGCGGCCCCTCAAAATGTCACGCAATGTCTCACAATGTGTCAGATGTCACGTCATCCCCAGTGCCACCTGGCACAAGCACAGATACACTATCTTAGAGTATCAAAGGTGCAAACGGAGGTTCGCCCCGTGTCACACACAGTCTCTCAATGTGTGTCCATCACACACATTCACTGTGTCAGGGTCTCATACTGGGACATGGAATTACTCACACGACATCTTTGTTGAGCACTGTCACTCAACAGCACATGGTGTTACACGGTGACACGCAGTCCCACTTCCAGGGATCCCCACATACACACTCATGCTCACTTTTGCACAGTCTACTGGTGTCACACACAATCTTACACCATCCCTCACAGAGTGTCCCCCCCACACACACCCCATCATGCAAACGAGCTCCTGCTGAGCCCCTCACAGTCCCCATTACCCTCAGCTGTCACCGCCCTCACCCAGCAGTCTAGTGTATTGCACACTTACACGGGCACAAGGTCTCTCACTCATGTTCTCATCTGCTTGTGCCCTGCACAGTCACACAACCCCTGGAGGGCTGTCACAACGCTGTGAGTGTCTCACTATCCCACATGATCTGTGTCACACAGAGTCACATGGCTTCTCACAGTTCACCAGTGCGGTTGACATATGCTGTCACACTCACACGGTCCCTCTGTCACACCTATTCCCCCTGGGGCCTGTCACACCGACTTCCCACGCCCCTTCTGGGTGTGTCATACTCATTCTGTCTCACCCTCTGTCACACACGTTTGCCCGCATGACACACACAGGCCCTCATGTCTCCCCACGTTGCACACTGTGCCACACAATCTCTCGTTCCTTCATAGTCTCAATGTCACCACCAGCCCCACGAATAGTGTCTCAGGCAGAGCCAGCCTCTCAGGGTCCCACGCAGTCACCTGCATGTGATCTTTCCCATCTCACAGGCACAGCCGCACACAACCTTTCGGCGTAACACGTGGTTTCACAGTCACACCCTGTGTCTGGTGGTCACAAAATCTCCCCAGGTCACACAGCCACACAACAACCTCTAGCGTCACGCACAATCCCAAGGTAGTACACGCTCATACTATCTCTCGGCGTCTCACGCCATTCCCCGGTGTCACCCAGGGACACTCAGTGTCTCTCCTTGCCCTCGCACACCCCTGTGGGCGCCCACACTCAACCCTCCGGGCCTTCTTGCGACAGCCCCCGGATGACCACACGGGGGCGCTCGCGGCCCGCCGCGCCAGAGCCGTAGGCGGAGGGATATTAGGGCGGGCGGGAGAAGCACCCCCGGGAGGGAGACCCGGACGCTGCAGGGCGCAGGGGCTGGAGGCCAGCGCGAGAGACTGAAGCTGGGCTGGGACAAGAGAAATTCAGAGAGAGGTGGGGAGAGGCAGAGAGAGTGGCAGAGAGAGACGCAGAGACAGAAATGTGGAGAGATTGAGACCTAGGGACTAGGTGAGAAAGAGACAGGGGGTTGCAGAGACAGAGACGTGCCGGGTATAGGAGAGACACACAGGAACGTAGAGAGCCAGAGACAGCCAGAGACACAGAGGCGGACAGTCCGGCTCGCACACCGAGCAGCCCACAGGGGCTGGTGGCGGAGGCGGGGCCTCGGGGAGGGGGCGGGGCCTCGGGGCGGGGGCGGGGCGGCCGGGGCGGGGCCTCGGGGGGCCGGGGCCGGGGCTGGGGGCCGGGTTCCGAAGGGGCGCGTCCCGGGCGTACCATTGGGGGCGTGGGCCGGAGGAGGCGTGCCCCGAGGGGCGGGGTTGGGGAGAGCCGGAGGTGCTGCAAGGAGCGTCTCCACGCAGTCAGCGGGTCCCAATTCGCTTTTTATCGCCTAGACGGGGAAGCGAGAGGGGCGGGGAGGGGACAGCGGGCCGGGTGCCTGGTGGCGATTCCATCTGAGAGTATCGGACCCTGACTCCCCCGCCGCCAACCCCGCAGGAGACACGGGGCCAGGTGGGGGAAGGGAACCGGGCTCACATCTGGAAAGCATCAGGCGCGCCGGACGTGCCAGGGCCCCGGGCCCGGCTGCGGAAGGGGGGGAGGGGAGCTGGGGCGCCCTCGTCCCCCCCCTTAGCGGGGTCTGCCGGCGCCGGGGAGGGGCCTGGGCTTGCGCCGAGCCTCTGCGCCTCCCGCAGCTGGTTTCCATCAGCAGTTTTTTGGCCCGGGCCGCCCCCAAGGAGGAAACCCAGCTTAGAGTGGGGGAAGACAGGGTGACGACCCAGGCTCCTATTCCCCTCCCAGACGGCAGCCAGACGCTGGGGGACGGGGGAGACGGACCGACGGACGCTGCTTGAAGCGTACACAACCTGCATTTCTCGCCCGAGCTGCAGACCCCAGCCGTCTCTCCACCCCACGCATGACTTTAGTTTCCAGGTGTGCAGTGTGGTGTTGTGCTGCAAAGGAATCGCCCCAGCCTCGTGACAGCCTAGGATCAGTGGTATTATTGTGACCATTTTTTGGAGGGGGAGACTGGGACCCTGGATTCGGCTTCAGTTCTGGCTTGAATTATTCAAGAAATGTGCAGTGAACTCCAACAGTAGGGTCAACTACCCAATCGCCTGCTGTATATTCCCAACTGGAGGTCTGGTGGGTCTCACACGGCACTGACACTGAGCTCCATCGGTTGCACCCGCCAAACCCTCTTCTGCAGCCTCAGCCATCTGAGAGTAAATCTTTGGGGTCATTCTTGACTTCCCTCCCTCCCTGGCACCCCAACTGACATAGTAACAAATGCCATTAACTCCAGCTTGGGACTGTCCTGGGTGCCCAGTCACTTCTCACCTCCTCTGCTGCTCGCACTCTGGTCCAGCCACATTCCTCACTGGCTTCCCTCATCCTGGTCCCCACAAAGCAACCAGAGGGACCCTGCTTGAAATAATCTCCCCAGATAATAGCAAGTGTTAGCAAGGAGGTGAAGTTGGAACCCTCACATACCGGTGGTGGGAAGTAAAATGGTGCAGCCACTGTGGCAAGCTGCCTGGTAGTTCCTCAAAAGGTTAAGCTCACCATGTGGCCCAGCAATTCCTTCCCAAGGTATCTACCTAAAAGAAACGAAAACATACGTCCACCCAAAAACTTGTACGTGAACGTTCATAGCAGCATTATTCATAACAGCTCCCAAGAGGAAAAAGCCCAAATATCTATCAACTAATGAGTGGAAAGATTAAATGTGGTCTGTCCAGACCATGGGATAGCTTTGGCAATAAAAAGAAATGAAGCACTGAGACGTGCTGCCTCAGAATAAACTTGGAAAACATCATGCTAAGTGAAAGAAGGCGGTCACAAAAGGCCACATATTGCATGATTCCATTGATATGAAATGTCCAGAATGGGCCAATATATAAGGACAGGGAGTCAGACTAGTGGTTTCCAGGGCCAGGGGATAGTGGAGGATTCATCATGGTGAGAGTTGCACAACTCTGTGAATCTACTAAAAGCCACTGAACTCTATATTTTTTTTAAAAAGATTTCATTTATTTATTCATGAAAGACAGAAAGAGAGGCAGAGACATAGGCAGAGGGAGAAGCAGGCTCCCTGTGGGGAGCCCAATGTGGGACTGGATCCCAGGACCCTGGGATCACCCCCTGAGCCAAAAGCAGATGCTCAATCACTGAGTCACCTGAAGCGTCCCCGAACTCTATATGGGTGAAGTCTATGGTAGATGAATTATATTTCAGTAGAGCTGTTAACCTTTTCACCTCCCTCCCTGCCCACCCCCCAAACCTAAGTCCCTCTTGTGCTCAGCATTCTCCCTCAAAGTAAAAACCGAAATCCTCGCCAAGGCCCATGCGGCCCCACACAATGTGATGGACCCTACTATTCTCGGGCCCCCACTCTAGCTATTCCCACCACTGTTGTCCGACCCCCAAGACCTTCACAAGCTTCGTTCCCCACATCCTTCAGATCTCTTTTCAAATGACACTTTCTTAATTAGACCATCCCAATCACTCTATGTAAAATCACAGACTCCTCTGCTCCCCCATCCCACCCAATTCCCTCATATCTCTGCTCAGTATTTCCCCATAGTCCTTACCACCTTCAATAAATCATAGAATTTATGTATTTATGTCAACACCCCTACCCCCCTCCCCAGCTCCCATCCCTGTAAGCAGTTCCTTTTGCACCCTTCTAGGGATAATCCGTGTAGTGAATAGGCTATGCAGGTCAGTGCTTAAGAACATGGATGGACTCTTAGGCAGCCTGAACTTAAATCTGGCTTTGCTACTTACTGATTTACTTCAGGCAAGTTACCTACCACCTCTGTGCCTCAGTTTCTCCATCTGTAAAATGGGTATAATAGTATCTATATATCTATCTAATATGCTGTCCACGTTGTGAGGATTAAATGAGTCACTGAGATTAGACTCTGGCATGCAATAAATGCTCAATTTATTGGGACGCCAGGGTGGCTCAGTGGCTGAACATCTGCCTCTGGCTCAGGTTGTGATCCTGGGGTCCTGGGATGGAATCCCACATCGGGCTTCCTTCAGGGAGCCTGCTCCTCCCTCTGCCTCTGTCTCTACCTCTCTCTCTCTGTCTCTCATGAATAAATAAATAAAACCTTTTTTTTTTAAATGCTCAGCTCAATTTATTGTTAGCTTTTTTGTTTTATTTATTTATTTATTTTTAAAGATTTATTTATTTATGATAGACACAGAGAGAGAGAGAGAGAGGCAGAGACACAGGCAGAGGGAGAAGCAGGCTCCAGGCAAGGAGCCCGATGCGGGACTCGATCCCTGGACCCCAGGATCATGCCCTGGGCCAAAGGGAGGCACTCAACTGCTGAGGCACTCAGTCGTCCCTGTTTTATTATTTATTTTTTTAATTTATTTTAAGATTTTATTTATTTATTCAAGACAGACACAGAGAGAAAGAGAGACAGAGACACAGGCAGAGGGAGAAGCAGGCTCCATGCAGGGAGCCTAATGTAGGACTCGATCCCGGGTCTCCAGGATCACACCCTGGGTCGAAGGTGGCACCAAACCGCTGGGCCATCGTTGCTGCCCCAACTGTTTTATTTTGTTTTGTTTTGTTTTATTTTTAAAAGTAGGCTCCATGTCCAACGTAGGACTTGAACTCCCCACCCTGAGATTGAGTCACATGCTTTACCGACTGAGCCAGCCAGGTGTCCCGCTGCTACCTTTTTTTTTTTTTTTTTTTTTAATGAGTAAGCACTAAAATCTTAAAAGAGAAGGAAGATCATCCTTTTGTACTTCAACTATTTTGGCTACTGAGTGGTCCAGTAGCCTTACACAAGTCCCTCCCCCTTTCTGAGTACAGTTGCCTCCCTTATGGAACGGAGATGGGGCAAATATTCCCAAAGGCCTGACAAGCAATCACTTTTCCTGGCAAACGTTCAAAACTGACTTCTATTGATTGGTACTCTACAGGAACTTTTTTTTTTTTTTTCTGTTTTGTTCCTTGCTATTTCCCCACTGCCTCCGTGGGCACTAGACATGCAGGTGAGCATAGCAGGTCTGCTCTCTGCTCTCTGAGTTCAAAGCTACAGAGAGGTGGACCCACCCGTGTAGACACAAAGGTCAAAGAAGCACAAATACCATTCTTCAGACTGTAGTGTCAGGAGGAGTTTGGGTCCTAGCCTTAGCTCCCTCCTCCTTGCTGTATGATCAGGGTTCTAATGGACCCTCCCCAAACTTCTACTTACCCATCCATGAAATCGGCATGATTACTGAACTTATCCAATAGAAATATGGGCAAAGGGTGTGAACAGGCAATTCATAGAATTAAAAGTGGTTCAATAAACATACAAAAGTATGTGTTGCCTCAAGAAAACGGGGAGTGAAGGGCACCTGGGCGGCTCAGTGTTAAGTGTCTGTCTTTGGCTCAGGTCGGATCCTGGGATCGAGTCCCACATAGGGCTCCCCTCAAGGAGCCCACTTCTCCTTCTGCCTGTGTCTCTGCCTCTGTGTGTCTCTCATGAATAAATAAATAAAATCTTAAAAAAAAAACAGAGGAGACATGCTAATTAAAACAACACAGTTTTCCCCCATAAGATTGGCACAAATGTTTGGTAAACAGGTGGGAAAATGGGCATCACAGGGGCGCCTGGGTGGTTCAGTCTGATTAAGCGTCTGCCTTCAACTCAGGTCCTGATCTCAGGGTCCTGGGATTAAGCCCCACATTGGGCTCCCTGTTCAGTTGGGAGCCTGCTTCTCCTTCTCCCTTTCCTGCTCCCCCTGCTTATCCTTGTACTCTGTCAAATAAATAAAATCTTCAAAAGAAGAAAGAAAGAAAGAAAGAAAGAAAGAAAGAAAGAAAGAAAGAAAGAAAGAAAGAAAGAAAAAAAAAAGAAAGAAGGAAGGAAAGAAAGAAAGAAAAGAAAGAAAGAAAGAAAGAAGAAAGAAAGAAAGAAAGAAAGAAAGAAAGAAAGAAAGAAAGAAAGAAAGAAAGAAAGAAAGAAGAAAGAAAGAAAATGGGCATTTCAGAAATTGCTGTTGTAAATGTCAATTGAGGGCAGTCTTAGTGGAAGGAAGTGTGGCAGTGTCAATTAAATGTTCTTAAATAGGGGCACCTGGGTGGCTCAGTCAATTAAGCATCTGCCTTCAGCTCAGGTCATGATCCCAGGGTCCTAGGATCGAGTCCCACATCAAGCTGCCTGCTTCTTCCCCTCCCTCTGTTGCTCTTCTTGCTTGTGCTCTCTCTCTCTCTGTCAAATAAATAAACAAGATATTTTTAAAAAATAAAAGTTTTTAGGGGATCCCTGGGTGGCGCAGCGGTTTAGCGCCTGCCTTTGGCCCAGGACGCGATCCTGGAGACCCAGGATCGAATCCCACGTCGGGCTCCCGGTGCATGGAGCCTGTTTCTCCCTCTGCCTGTGTCTCTGCCTCTCTCTCTCTCTCTCTCTCTCTCTGGGCTCCCGGTGCATGGAGCCTGTTTCTCCCTCTGCCTGTGTCTCTGCCTCTCTCTCTCTCTCTCTCTCTCTCTGTGTGTGTGTGTGTGTGACTATCATAAATAAATAAAAAATTAAAAATTTAAAAAATAAATAAATAAAAGTTTTTAAATGAGCATACTCTAATGACCAAGCAATTCTATTTCTAGGAGTGGAGCCTCTGGAAATGCATACATGTATACACAGAAGTATGTACAAGGACATTATTGCAGCAAAATCCTTAACAGCAAAAGAATTGGGAGAGCTGACATTCTCACAGTGGATTCCTATGGAGCTATTGATAATACAGTGATGGGAGCACCTGGCTGGCTCTATTGGTAGAGTACACGACTCTTAATCTCAGAGTCATGAGTTTAGGCCCCACGATGGGGGCAGAGATTACTTAAAAATAAAATTTTTTAAAAAGTGGCAGGAAAATATGTCATCTAAATTTAGATGAAATGGACAAATTCCTAGACGAATATAACTTAGTAAAAACTGACACAGGAAGAAACAGAAAAGCTAAATAGTGCTATAACCATCAAAGAACTCCATTTTTTTTTTTCTTTTGAGAGAGAGAGAGATAGAACAGGAGTGGGGGTGGAGGGGAGGCAGAGGGAGAGAGAGAGAGAGAGAGAGAGAGAATCTTAAGCAGGCTCCATGCCCAGTGTGGAGCCCAACTCCAGGCTCAATCTCACAACACTGAGACCATGATCTGAGCTGAAATCAAGAGTCAGACAGTTAACCAACTGAGCCACCTAGGTGCCCCTAAAAAATCCAATTCTTAATCAAAATCCTTCCCATTAAGAAATCTCTGGACACAGATGACTTAATCCCACCAAAAACAGTGATAAACAATGTAAATATATAACTCAATTTATATAAATATATATGGTAGAACTATACGCATAAGTATTTAATGGTTAAATATTCATAGAGTTATTCAGATTCATATATGTAGGCAAACAGATAAACATAATCAACCTGATGATGAGGACTTTGAGAGGAGTTTGGGGTTGTCCCTTCACCTATATTTTTATGAAACCATGTTTATACTCAAACACAACTGAATCAAAGGTCAGATTCATTGTAGTAAAATAGCCGGTGGTAGGAAAATGAGGTTGAGACCCACCCTGAGATTTGCCGTCTGGTTTTGGACACTACTATATTCAAAGCAAACAGGAGTCACTCACTTAATGTTAGTCCAAAGGAAAACCACATCTCTCATTTTACCACAGAAGAAGAGCCCACCACATATGTAACACTGTGCATTTATTTACAAAGAGGTTAGAGAAACACACAGAGTCTGGCCCCCCTGTGCACTGGGGAGTCACCATCGTCATAATAAATACAGTAATTTTAAAAAAGAAAAAAAATACTGGATTGGAACAGCTGAGGGTCTTCCTGGGCTCCCCCACTCCCTCTCAGCAGGGGAGAAAGGGGGGGCACCTAGATAGAAGCCATCTTCCTTCCCCTCTCTTACCTCCTAATCCCCTACAACTGTCCAGGGATAGAGGTGAAAGAGTCTTTCTTTCCAGGTGTTACCACCTCCTAATTGACCCTCAAAACCCCAAAGTCAGTGCTCCTTCCTTTTCCAGGGCACTCTGCAGGCACCACCTGGGTCAGACACGGAGTCTCTGACCATGGTGCCAAGGGGATATCCCAAGAATCCAGGGACGTGGACGGGGGCACTTTGTGAATGGGGGGTTGGGGGGAGACACCGCATCTGGGCATGGAAAGGAGGAATAAGAGGGTTCAGTGACAGAAGTGAACGGGAACAAACGGACTAAGCGTCTAAACTAAAACGGGGAAATTCAAACTGAATTGCCCCTTCTGCATACCATAGTACACCCATTGTACAGATGAGGAAAGTGAGGCCCAGACAAAGGGAACTTTCTTGCCCAAGGGCTGCAGAGCCAGCAGCTGACTGTGTCAAACAGGGCTCCTCCCCCATTCCTCCCTATGGTGGAGGGGGAGCCTTTTCAACCAAGACTGCAGTGGATGGGGGGCAGTGAGGAAGGGTCTTTGGAAGCAGAGAAGATGGTGGTCTTTGGAAGGGAGGTATGGAAGGGCCAGTGACTGGGAGCGTGGTGGTGCAGAGGCCATGAAGGGGGAGCCCAAGCAACTCCCAAACTCACACCGTAGTCATGACCTTGAGAGAACCCGAACGGAAACGCAGTATCTTTTTCTTGAGTGCGTGAGAAGCCTTGATCTTCACGAAGACTTTGGCGGGGCCCGCGGGCGCCCCTCCACCTGCGCCACCCCCGGGCCCGGAGGCGGCGGTGGCCGCCACCAGCTGCTGCGGCCACACCAGGCCACCGCTGCCGTCCGAGTCGCTGGACGCGGAGCTGAAGGCCGGCGACTCCCCCTCGCTGGCGCTCGACTCGCTCTCCCCGTAGCCGCCGCCAACGCCGCCCGCGGGCCCCCGGCGTCCCAGGGGCCCCAGGCGCCCCGCGGAGCACTCGGAGTCGCTGCCCGCGCAGCCGTAGAGGAGGCGGCGCGGAGGGGCTGACGGCGACGGGCCGGGCCCCGGGCCGCGGGCCGCGGGGGCTCGGGGCCGGCCGCGGCGCCCGTCCGCCGCGTCGATCTCGGCCGTGGAGCGCCAGCGGCGGCAGGACCCCGCGGCCTGAGCCGCGAGCGTGGGCGCGGGGCCGCGGCGGGGCCTCGGCGGCCGGGGCTCTTCCCGTTCGGCCGTGGGGTACTTGGGGGGCCCCGGGGGCGCCGCGGCCGCGCGGCCCAGCAGACTGGTCTCGGACTGAGAGCGCGCGGCCTTGCGCGCCCTGGGCGAGCCCCTGCGGCCGGAGGCCTCCGTCACGCGTCCGCGGCGGCCGGCGGCCCGGGGACGCTCCCGGGGCGGGGACTGCTCCACGCTGCGGCCGCGGGTCAGTGGCGGCGCTTTGCGGCGCGCCGCGCGCCCGGGGAGGCCGCGGGTGGCGGCCTGCGCGCCCGGGATGTACTGCGCCTTCACCAGGCGACCCTCGGCCGGGCTGTCGGGGGGCGACGGAGCGGCGGGCGGCGCGGCGGGCTCGGGCGCCGGCTCCGACTCCCACGGCGGGGCCCAGCCGCGGCCCAGGGCGGCCGGGCTGGCGGGGCGGCCCCCCGCGCGCTCCACCGGGGGCTCGGGCGCGGGCCGCGCGCCTCCGGGGGGCGGGGACACGTCGGGCGGCCTCTGGCGCACGCTGTTCTGGCGCCGCGGGCCCCCGTCCGCGCCCCCGGGACTGGTCCGGGGCTGGCCCGCCCCCCGGCGGCGGCGCCTGCGCAGGAGCGCCGAGATGTAGCCGTCCAGGGGCCGCCCCGCGCCCGACGGGTCCGGAGAGTCCGCCGGGGGCCGGGCGCAGGGCCGCGGGCTGCGCAGCGCCACGGCGTGCAGGGGGCTGGGCGTCAGGAAGGGCCCCGCGCGGGCCCGCCGCTCCGCGGAGGAGCAGGCCTCGGGGCCCGCGGAGCCCGCTGCCGTATTGTAGGGCGCCGAGTACGATCGCGGCACGGCGGCCCGAGCGCTCACCGCCTCCGGAGCGCTGGGGCTGGCGTCTCCTGGGGAAGGAGGCAAAAAAAAAAAAAAAAAGAAGGAAGAGAGTGGAGGGACTCGAAGCCCTTGCTCCATGAGCCTAGGAGGGTCAAGTGGCCAACCCCCGTCCTCTTCTGCTGTCAACCAAACCTCTGCTCTCCCCCCGCCCCCTTATACCAGGTTCATGACAGAATCTTCCCGAGGCCCTGAGTGGTGTGTCCTGCCTCTGCCGCTTGCCCTCCATCTCTAACCCCTCTTTTCCATAATTATGGGCCTTCAGCTCCACTGACCTCCTGGAAGCACCTGCCAGTCACGTTCCAGCCTCACGGACCTTTGCACTTGCTGTGTCCGCTCCCTGAACACTCTTCCCCGAGGGTATCTGTTTGGCCCCCTCCCTCACGTACTTTAGGGCGCCACTCAGGTGTCACACTCTCAGTGACGCCCTCGCTAGCCATGTCTCCTAAAATTGCATCTTCGTCCCCAGCTCAAAAGGGGACCCCCAGTTGCCTGGGAGGCTCAGCGGTTGAGCGTCTGCCTTCGGCTCAGGTCGTGATCCCAGGGTCCTGGGATCGAGTCCTCCATCAGGCTCCCCATGGGGAACCTGCTTCTCCCTTTGCCTGTGTCTGTATCTCTCATGAATAAATAAAATCTTTTTTTTTTAATGAGGGGTGTCCTCCCTAGCCCCCTTCCCTAACTTTCTTCTCATCCTACACATCTATATCTTATTTATCTTGTAGATTATCTGTTTCTCCCACTGGGAAGTCAGGTTTATGAGGACAAGGGTGTTTTTTTTTTTGTTTGTTTGTTTGTTTGTTTTCCTTTTCCACTGTGGTATCCCTCACGGTGCTAAGCTGGCACAGAGTGGGAACTCAGAAACTTACTTGCACACATGAACAACAGCAGTTTCTGCTTACCGAGGGGCTACCATGTGCCAAGTCCAATGGCAATAAGGGCTGAGGCTCCCTGAATATGTAAAACTTCCCTCTGAGGTAGGTGCTGTTATTAATCCCATTTTAACAGATGGAGAAATAGAGGCCCAGAAAGATGCAACATGCTCAAAATCACACGGAGAGGGAATGTCACAGCCAGAATTTGAATCCAGGTCAGCCTGACTCAGAAGCGTGTGCTCAGAACCATTCTCTTACTGTCCATTCCCTGGCTCTCGGGGCCCAACCCCACCCACCTTACCTAGGGACTTGGGCCTCTCGCTGGCATAGATGCCCCGGGGTTCAGAGGGACCCAGGCGTCCATAGGAGCCAGATCCAGAGAAGCCACTGTCCCCACAGAAGGTTGAGGGTGGTGAGTCTGGACCTCCTGTGGAGCTGGGGTCTTCATAGAAGCCTGGATTTCAAGGAGAGGAGGAGAGAGAATCAGGGGCCTGGGTAGGGAAGCCAGTGGTGTAGAAAGAGACAGAGACAGGAGCCTAGGTCGGGGACAGTAGGAAGGGTGGGGGTGTCCCAGGCAGACCCTGCTCCCTCTGCACCTGCTCACCTGAGCTGCGCCCGCTCTCCTGTTCCAGTCCCCCAGACTCCAGGCTCAGGTCTCCAAGCTGCTGGCCCAGGTCCCAGATGAGCCCGGGCAAGGCCTCCTGAGGGCACGAGGAGAGCAGGATGATCACAATGCCCCCCATCCTCTGCCGACTGGTCCCCCACATCTCCCCACCTATGGGCAGAGCTTCACTTTGACAAATGAGGCTCTGATTTCCAAAGTGTAAAAGGAACACTACCCGAGTCCCAGGACCCCCTCAAGATCTCTGTCCCTTCATCCCGTAAGAAGTCCTTCTGACTGTCTAACTCGAGCCCTTCGTGCTGCAGCAGCTACATCCTCCTTTCTTAGGCGTGATAAGCTTCCGAAGGCCCCACCCCTTGCCCCCTCTCTGTCAGGTGTTCCCTCTATGGCCCCTTAACTCCTATGAGCCTAAGTTCCAAAGGTCTTGCAGTAAGGGCAGTTTGCTGCTAAAAGTCGGTATCCAGGACCTAGCAGATCCCTTAGCCATTGGCCTGCGTCCTCCCAGTCCTTGGCCTTCTCCTCTCAGATGTTCCCATCTTCTCCCACTGCCCCTTATCATCAGCAAGTCCTTCTGCAAGTCTTCCTTGAGTCCTTCCTGCTGCAGACCGATCCTTTCCCTCACGAGGATATAGTAGGCTGACCACGACTCATATTAACTCTTTGCTCCTGCCCTCAGGAAGAAACCACTGCCCCCTCCCATGCCTATTGGAAAGTCCTACTGCGAGTCTAGCCTGTCTTGGTACTACACCAACGAGCACAGCAGGTTGTTTTGCCCCAGGAACCACATCTTCCTCTTGCCTTTGCTTCTTTCCCACCCCGAGGCCCCCAGCGTCTGCCCTCTGCATCCCCATGAGAAATTTCTATTGAGTCTATCCTGGATCCTTCTTGCTGCAGGGAATGACCATTTCTTATCAAGTGAGAATAAATGAAGGTGAAAACCCTTTGAGGGGAGCAGCAGTGACTAGGGATGGGGGGTGGTGTGGCTAGGAGCTAGAATAACACCGGTGGGGCCTCCCAGACCCTAGGATTTGGAAAACCCCGTTTTGGAAAACAGGGCCAGATCCAGGAAGAGTCTCACATGGGTCTGGGTGAGGCCAGAGGTGGCAGCAGCCACAGGCTGACGGTTGACCCTCAGACAAAAGCGGTTTGTCTGGACGGCAGGAGGGAGGAGGGAGGGAGGGAGGAGGGGCTGAGGGGCCAGGCGCCCAGCCCTGCCTATTTAGGGCAGAAAGACTGGCCGGCTCCCCCGCAGACGCCCCCCCTCCCCCGGCTTCCTACTCTGTGGCTGCTCTGCCCATGCTCACCCCTCCCCCCCAGAACAGAAGCCCCCATCTGGGCTTGTTTATGGGAGGAAAGTCAACAAATCATTCCACTTTGGGCTCCTGCCCTGGGTGTGCAGAGATGCTCAGGGTCGCGTCATCTTTGAGCAGAACCCAGGAAAGCTGGAGAAATGTGCAGTCTCGGGGTGGCCAAAAAAATTCACAGACCGCCCATATGCCCCGTGTCAGGTTCCCCACTAATCGCCCCCTGGCCCACTCTGCTCTAGCCCCGCTGGGCTCCGTGCTGTTCCCCGGAACACTGCCTGGCCTGCTCCTGGCCCAGTCTGGACGCGCCGCCCCTGCATTTCTTCCTGGCTCACTCCCTGGCTTCATTCAGATCTTTGCTTACCCGAGCCCTCCTCTGACCAGACTTTCCAAAATAGCTCCCCTGTCACTTGGCACCCGTTGACCTGCTTTGTCTCCGCCTCTGCCACACAGCGGTAATGACCTCCCAGCTCAAAACGATGCATCAGGTTGTCATTTGGTTATGGTCTGTCTCACTAAATGTCATCCCTGGAAGGCTGAGATTTTTGTCTGCTTTGTTCACTGCAGTTTCCTTCTCTCAACCCCACCCCACCCCACTCCCAGGGTGCATAGCACAGTGCCTGGCACAAGGCAGGTGCTCATGCAAAGTTTGATGAAAATGAATGTAGACGGCAGAATACTATACAGTTGTCAAAAAGGAAGGAGGCAATTTCTATCATCACTAAGAGGGACGCCTGGGTGGCTCAGTGGTTGAGCATCTGCCTTTGGTTCAGGTGTGATCCTGGGATCCTGGGATCGAGTCCCGCATCAGGTTCCCTGTAGGGAGCCTGCTTCTCCCTCTGCCTACGTCTCTCCCTCTCTGTGTGTCTCTCATGAATAAATAAATAAATAAAAATCTTAAAAAAAAAAAGAATCATCACTAAGATACAGCATTGAGCAGAAAAAGAAAAAAGTGCATAGTTCGAGCAGGAGTCAGAATTACCTGAAGGGCCTGGGGTCCACCTCCAGAGCTTCCGATTCCTGTCTGAAGCTCATGTTTTATAAATTCTCATGTGATGCTGCTTAGTCCAGCAGCTGCATTTGGAGAAACCACTGGCATTATCGCTGAGATCTCACCCAAGCAACTGGAATTTGCAAAAAGCAAAGCCAAACTCTACATTTCTTGGTATGTAAACTGCATTGGTAGAGGTAGATGCATCGGTAGAGGTCTGGAAGGATTTACACCAAGGTGACGGCGGCGGTGATCTCTGACGAGACCCCTGTCCCTGTGTGACCTTGAGCAGGTTACCCCAGCTCTCTGGGCCCTGGTTTCCTCATCTGTAACATGGCATCATTCAACTCTCTCTCTTACAGGGCGTTGTGAGGATTCTATGATTTAAAACAGCAGATCCTTTTAAGCTCTTAATAAATGCTAGGTTCTATCATTACATGAAAACTATGACTTTCTAACAAGGAAAATATAAAGTCATGTTTCACTTGTGTAAATAAAAATAAATATAAAAGGATAGATGGGGGTTCCGGTGTCTCAGCGGTTAGGGTCTCCCTCTGGCTCAAGGCCTGACTGATCCTGATCAGTCCCCGGATCGATTCTCACATCAGGCTTCCTGCATGGAGCCTGCTTCTCCCTCTGCCTGTGTCTCTGCCTCTCTCTCTCTGTGTCTCTCATGAATAAATAAATAAATAAAATCTTTAAAAAAGGGGAGGGGATAGATTGTGGGGGGTAAGTTCTGCAGGTCTAATTTCAGTCCTTGTTCTGTAAGGGAAGAGCAAGGGTGAAAGGAACAAACAGAAGAGGCCTCCTCTTCCCCCATGCCTGGACCATCCAACACGGCCCCAATCTACACACTCCCATTGTGTGTAAGTTTGACCCCGTCCCTTCCAGGTGCAAAGCAATGATTCTTCAAAAGACCAGAAGGACCTTGGCCTGAATCTGGCTCCCTGTGTACCCACAATGCCCCTCATCCCTTTCTTTTCTTTCCTTTCCTTTTCTTTTTTCTTTTCTTTTCTCTCTTTCTCTCTCTTTCTTTCGCAAGCCCTTCTGCTGGTGGCCACCCAGTTCAGGCAGGTTTAACATCCATGTGGTCAGGACCCCTGGAGACCCCTTTGCCCAAACTTTTCCAGACCTCTCTTCCTCCCATGCTCACATGCCCCTAGTCTGTGTCCAATTCCCTTTATCTCTATTAGGAAGTCCTTCTGCCAGTCTAACTGAAGTCCTTCTTGCTGGAAGGGGACTCTTTTCCTTGGTGAGAGAGAAAAGAACTCCTACCCCTAACCAGGATTCTTACCTCATTTCTCTGAGATATCCCTGGTCTTTCCCTGCCTCTCCACCATTCCTATTAGAAACTAATCAAGTCTGGCTTCAATCTTTCTTGCTTCAAAGGGAGTGTATTCCTGGGCAGGGTCTTTGGGGTGGGAGGGGTAAGCACCGTAAGACAGAGGCTCAGGGATCCAAGGAGGTGCCCGCACCCTCTTCAGAAGGACCCAGGAACCCCCCAACAGCAGTGGAGTTTATATTTAGCGCTTCTCTATTCCTCCTTCGGTATCGCTGTCTCCCTCCCGCTGCCTGCCACCGCCTCCTCCCTGACGCTGGGACGGAGCTTTGCCTGGAGAGTGTGGGGGGAAGAGGCCTCTCCACTACCACCTCCTGGGGGGTGGGGTAGACAGAGGGGCATATATGGGGGGGAGACTCAGCAGCAGGGATGAGGAAGCTGAAGGGCAGAGAGGGGAAACTGAGGCAGACAGAGGGAGAGCCTGAGGGACAGAAGGAAGGACACAGCTCGCCCATCCCCATGCTCTCTCCCTCTCCTCGTGCGTAGGGTGGGAGGTGCCTTCCCAAGCCCAGCAAGCCTGGGGTGGGGTGGGGTGGGGTGGGGGAGCTGGTGAAGGCCCCCACATCGCGTCTCTAACTTTGGGAGGGGGTGGGGCCTCCCACAGCTGTTTCTGTTTCCCGAGAAGAATGTGCAGGGTCCCACTCCCGGTCGGGGGAGGGGCTGTGCGTGCAGCCCCGGAGTCTGGCGGCAGCCCCCCCTCCCCATTCCCCATGTGGGGAGGGGGCAGTGGAGGTCAGCAGCAGGGAGAGCCCCCTCCCCCGCCGCCCGGGGTCAGGTTTCCCCAAACGGGAAGCTCTGACCACACACAGGCTTGGGGATGGGATCTGCAAGGGGAGCCAGGGTCTGGGGCCTGGCAGGCTGGGGGGAGGGGAAGAGAGAGATAGGGACAGGGACGTGGGGCGGGAAGAGGGAGAGAGATGCCGAAATGCCAAAGGAGGCCAGGGAGACCGAGATGGAGAGACAGAGAGAGAGATTAAGAAAGAAACAGGCACTGAAAGTCACAGAGATGTGGCAGTAGGGAGAGAGTGAGAGAAATCCAGGAAGAGCCGGGGAGAAGCAGAGAATGACAGAGGAGAGAGGGGTGGTGCTCTTGAAGTCGTTCTGGAGACCTCTGCCTCCTTCTCTACCATTAGAGCACTCGGGGAGTTGAGAAGCCAGCCCCCCACGCCGCCTCGACCTGCCTCATCTTGGGTTAACCGAGGCCGGGACCCGCTAGGGAAGGAGGGAAAGTGTCACCGGGGAGTAAAGATCACCGCGGGGTCCTCAAGGACTGCAAGCTTCCTCTCAGCAGGGATCCCTCCCTCCGGAGGCCCGAGGATCCCCTCCCCCCACCCCGCCCCCTCCAGAGATCTCCAAGCACACCGGGACTTAGGGAAGATGGAGCCCTGCTGGCGGGGCCGGAGGGGGGCATGTTTGGATCCCGGCTGTGTGACCTTGGGTGAGTCGCTTGCCGTCTCTGAGCCTCAGCTTCTTTCTCTGTAAAATGGGGACTATCACCCCCCCCTTTCCTCCAGGCTGCAATAAGACAACGCATGCCGAATCCTCGGCCCAGGCTTGACACACACTTAGCACCCAGAGGAATTTTCTTTGGGGAAGGGGCCTGTGCATTTCACGAGGCTCCGGCGGAGGCGATGCAGTCCCCCTTCCCCAGTTTGGGGGCGAGGAGGCCAGATCCCGCCCGCCCGCCGCCCGTACTCCTGGGTCTCCAGCCCCACCCCCTGTCCTCTCCCCCTCCCCCACCGGAACGGGTGTCTGAGCATCCGACCGAGACAGACAGACAGATAGACACAGACGGGGGCGGAGGGATGGACGGACAGCCCCTCACCAGCTGCTCCTCCAGGGCCGCTGCGGCCCGGCGCGCCGCCGCCGCATCTTCGTCCTCCTCGGCGTCCTCCTCGTCCTCGGCCTCGGCGCCCCCCATTCCGGGCTGGGCCAGCCGCAGCGCCTGCTGCACGCGGTACTCCTGCCTCTCCCGGAGCCAGTGCAACTCGCAGAGCCCGGCCAGGCTGCCCTCCAGCCAGCCCCGCAGCCGGCCCCGCTCGGGGCTCACCGGGAACGAGAAGGCCCGGATCATGGCTGCGGCCCCCCACCCCAGCCCGGCCGGGCCCCACGGCCACCCCTCTCCGGGTCCCACCTCCCCGCCCCAACAGCCCGCCTGCCCGCCCGCTGGCCCGGCTGTCACCGTCTCATCTGCATAGGCGCCCGCCCATTGGGCCGCCCACCCGCGCCTTATCTGCATGGCCACGCCCCCGGCGACAGAGCAACCGTCGCCTATTGGCTGCTACCTCCCTGACGAAGACGCCCGGCGGTGCATCCGCGCCCCCCAGCGCGACGCATGCTCGCAGCTTCCTACTCGCTCCGCTTGGGGCGGCCTCGCCACGCCCCACCGCTTGCCTGCCTTTGGGGCCTAGTCACGCCCCCTCTCGCGTCACAATGAAACAAGTCCGCCCTTGCTCCAATGTCATTGGTTCGCGCCCCGCCGGTCCCGCGGCTGGTTCCGCCCCCTTGCGGGCGAGCTCCGGCTACCATTGGACTGTCCGGCGAAAGGGGCAGGGGTGATCTATAAATAGAGAATGGGTCCACGTGACAGGTTGGCAGCCTTTCCTCTCCTCCCACCCCTAGCGACGCTAAGCCGCTGAGGCTGAGCAGGGGGCGGAACGGGTTATTGAGTCGAGCCCTGATTTTGCCTCCTCTTCCACGAAGCCTTCCCAGACACTCCGCTGTAAAACTAGAGGCCAGCTGAGACCGACATCCTCCCCTAAAAAAATGCTTCTAAACGGGACCGGCTTCACCGGCATGTGACCAGCTTAGGAGGGCCCCGCGCCTGGTTTAATATTCTTCTGTCACCGTCTTGAAATTCTTATTTTTTTGAACAAGGGGCCTCGCATATTCATTTTGCACCAGGCTTCACAAATTCTGCAGCCAGTCTTGCTTCTAAGAGTCGGAGATCGGTTATATCCCAAATTCTGGAATTATGAGACCTTCCTGGGTTGAAGATTCTCCGATTCGACCAAAACAGAATCTAAGCGTCTTTTGTCTCCCAGATCGTGTGGGGCATAGCGTCCATCATTCGACGATTCCAGGAGCCTTTGTTCGACGTTCTAAGAGGCTTTGTTCTCAGCGTTCTAAGATGCTCTGTTCTCAACGTTCTGTGGTCCTAAGAGTCTGAGCCGGACTCTGGTTTCCAAGGTTCCCTTCTGGCTCCCCTGGCTCCGCAAGCCGGGCTGGTGCCCCCTCAGGTGGCCAGCCCGTGTCACTACGCCGAGTGTGTGTCCCTACAACCTTCAAGATCTAGCTCCGACATTCATACCCATTTCTCAGACAGATCTTGACTCCCTACAAGCCAGGGCTCACAGAAGATCATGTGAGAACTTCCCTCTTTTATGATCTCCTCTTTTATGGCACCAGAGACATTCTGGTGGTAAGCTGGAGAAACAGGGATAGCCCTTGAGAACAAACACTGGACTAGACTACCTGGGGGTGGGGGGCTGGGGGGTGAGCCCCAGCTCTGCCACTTTCTACCTGTGTGACCTTGGAAAACTTGCTTAACCTCTGTGCCTCAGTTTCCTTATCTGTATGATGGGAGTCAATGCTGTCTACCTTCTGCAGTCATTCTTAGGACTGAGATACTTGTCCAGCACCTTCCGTGTATAAAGAGCCACAGAAGGGTCTGATAAATAAGTACACAATAATCCTAAGCCCCCTCTTGTTTAAGACAGACCAGTGGCTCAGTGGTTGAGCGTCTGCCCTCAGCTCAGGGCGTGATCCTGGGGTCCCAGGATTGAGTCTCACATCAGGCTCTTCACAGGGAGCCTGCTTCTCCCTCTGCCTCTCTATGTCTCTCGTGAATAAATAAAATATTAAAAAAAAGACACACCTAGACTGTCCTTAAATAGCCTTAATTTTCCAACAGTGGGTAGATGATCGGGATTTATGATAGGTGGATTTGGGGAGCTTGCTCTCAAACGAGATTTTCTCAGTAGTTAGTGTCTGGGATGATGTCAGGGTTGGTTTTTCATCTCTGTTCTTTGTGCAAAGCCAGTTGAACCATTTCTTGCGTGGAATGTTGGATCTGGAACGGACTTAGGTTCTGATCACTGGACATTCGAAGACGAGTATTCCTAGGAAGATAAATTAAAAGATTATTATTAATGGTTGAATAAGGGAGTAAAACCAAGATTTGAGACCCGAGCGCAGCCAGTTGAGAGGGTTCCCAGAAGGAGGTACAGAGAGATCCTTGGTTGATGGAGTAAGAACAGCAGTCACAGTTCTGCAGATTTCCTCGGTGGCCTCTTGTTCTTACCGATGACAATGACATATGAGGGGTCCCTGGAAATGAACCAGCAGTAGCTTCCAACCTTAACACACAAGTCCTTCCCTTGGAAGTCCCTAACCAGGGTATAAAAGTTGCCTAAACATTGGGCACCTGCATCGCTCAGTGGTTGATCATCTGCCTTCAACTCAGGTCATGATCCCCGGGGCCTTGGGATCGAGTCCCGCATCTGGCTCCTTGCAGGGAGGCTGCTTCTCCCTCTGCCTGTGTCTTTGCCTCTCTCTCTGTGTCTCTCATGAGTAAATAAATAAACTCTTTTTTAAAAAGTTGTTCAAACATGGTTGGAAGCCATATGAAATCCTCAGAGCTTACTGCTAAGCATTTGGCTTCCTGTTCCAAGCCTCCTTTGGATGCTAATGAAGGAGGAGGTCACAGTCATCCTGGATCTTGCGTCTGCACGGCGACTTTCAGCCTTTACAGAATGTGGCAGATGTCTTATATTTGTGGGGGATTTGGTGGAGGTTTGGAAGAAGATAGAGTGAAGTTTAGACATCCATAGAATGAAGGGGAATCAAAACTGATAAAGGACTTACAGGATTGGCAAGATACCAGAAGCCAGTCCAGCCTCTGACAGGTGGATACTAGTCTGCAAAATCTTTACACATAGAATACACATCACTGGGCAGCCCAGGTGGCTCAGCGGTTTAGCGCCACCTTCAGCCCAGGGCGTGATCCTGGAGTCCCGGGATGGAGTCCTGCATCGGGCTCCCTGCATGGAGCCTGCTTCTCCTTCTGCCTGTGTCTCTGCCTCTCTCTCTCTCTTTGTCTCTCATAAATAAATAAATAAATTCTTAAAAAAATACACGTCACTGGGGGCAATCCCAAGACTCGTGAATAATTGCCTTATTTATTTGAGGGGTCAGAAAATAAACATTGTGGGTTTTTTTTCTTGTTGTTGTTGTTGTTGTTTTTAAAAATATTGATTAAAGTAGAAAACCAAGGAGAAGATGCAGGGACAGGACTGGGACCATAAAATGAGTCATCAGAGGGGTGATACAATTGATACCAAGAGAAATTGTGAGCGGCACCAGTTGACTTGAGATCAGCAATATTTTGATAGCTGGAAAATCTGGGTGAATTCAGTGAGGAGGTGGTTCTTGCCATTAGGGTTGTTACTGTGTCATCTACCACGTGAAAGGTTCAGTGATTCTAGAGACTGAGTCCCCTGCAGGGGCTGTTGGGGAAGTTGGGGAAGCAGCGCAGAAATCCTGACTCATAGATGTCAGGGAGAGGGCAAGTTTTGCTGTGACAGGCATTGAGGGGCGCCTGGGCAGCAGCTCATTCAGTTAAGCATCTGTCTTTAGCTCAGATCATGATCCCAAGATCCTGGGATGGAGTCCTGGATTGAGCTTCCTGCTCAGTGGAGAGCCTACTTCTCCCTCTCCCTCTGCTGCTCCCCCTGCTTGTGCTGTTTCTCTCTCAGTCAAATAAATAAATTTTTTTGAAAATCAAGCGGTGAGTTGGGAGGGGTCTTTGAGGGGTATGTGGGATAATGCTCAATCCATTTGTAACCATCCTATTTCCAAATCAGATCACATGCTAAGGTATTGGGCAATAAGACTTCAACATATCTTTTGGGGGTGTGGGGGGACATAATTCAACCCCTAGCAGGCCTAGAAATCACTGGAGTTGCATTTTAGTCTTCGGGAAAGATGATATTAACAATGAGATATTAAAAAACAACAACGAGATAAATTCATTCTGTGGATGGGGCACCTGGGTGGCTCAGTGGTTGAGCATCTGCCTTTGGCTCAGATCATGATCTTATGGCCCTGGGATTGAGTCCTGCATTGGCTCCCCACAGGGAGCCCGCTTCTCCCTCTGCCTGTGTCTCTGCTTCTCTTTCTGTGTCTCTCATAAATAAATAAAATCTTTAAAAAATTCATTTTGTGGATAAGGATAGCCTTTGGGGGTGATGTCATGTCCTAGATGGTGTACCTGTGACTCACATGGCTGGAATCTGTCCCTAGATACCTTGTGTCCCTGTGAGCAAGGGCCTGGGGTAGGTATTGTCAGTGAGTGAGCTGAGTGAGGGATCATCCACATGTGGGATTCCAGGGGTATTGCAAGGGAAAACCACATGGGGCAAATCAGCCTTCAGAGTCCCCGAAAAGTAAGGAGGGGCTTTAGTGAACTCTTGAGGCCCACCCGTCCCCAGGTATTGTTGACTTTCCCAGGTGAAAAGAAAAAGATTGTGAATCAGGCACAGAGGGACATGAAAGAATGTGTAGAGGAGGTGATAATACAGTAAAATGGGGGAGAGTTTGCTGGGCTTGTTTGTGGCAGGGGGCTGGGGAGTGAGGAAGGATAGTGGGCTGAGATGGACAGGAGCACTCCAGGACTGTGAGACATAAACATGAAATCATAACGTTCCGGATGGAAGGAAAATCCCTTCCCGAAAGATTTCTTAGAATCGTTTGGGAATAAACCGTCCTGGGTAGTCAGGGGGCCTAATGAGTCACAGAGTGACTTAGACAAACATAAACACATGGCGGACTGTGGGATTCATCGTAATCATTGACTGTGTACGGAGGGAGGGGGAGAGGGGAGCCGGGAGATATTTAAGAGGAGGGCGTGGCCCCTGTGTCCCAAACCGGGTAGGATACCCACTAATGGGGATAGTCATTTCCCCTGTGGCTTGAGGGGTTATTTATAGACACAGAGGAGAAAGCCTGCCAGGAGAGAATCCCTGGGGAGATGAAATTTTACCCCTCAACTTTAGTGTCCCATTTTCTTTACAGTCCCTGCAAGTTTGGGGTTGGTGGTATCCGATGGCTCTGATAGGATGGGGTTTCTCATCTCTGATTGTTTAAGTTGTGGGGCCTTACATGACATCATGTGGCTTTGATTTGAACTGCCGTGGCCTCCTCATGATGTTACACGGCCTCATGGAATTCTGTGATCGAGGCATTTTCCCAGCTAACATTATGGGTTTTTAATTTTTTAATTTCTATTTTTTAAAGATTTATGTGAGAAAGAGCGAGAGAGAGAGAGAGAGAGAGAGAGCAGGAGCACGAGCAGGGATGGGGGGGGAAGGGAAGAGGGAGAGGGAGAAGCAGACTCCAGGATCATGACGTGAGCCGAAGGCAGGTGCTCAATTGACCGAGCCACCCAGGCGTCCCACATTGTGAGTTTTTAAAAAAGTTTTTATTTATTTATTCATTTAAGTCATCTCTGTACCCAATGTGGGGCTTGAACTCACAACCCAGAGATCAAGAGCCCCTCGCTTTTCTGACAGAGACAGCCAGGTGCCCCTAACATTATATTTATGATCATATTTCTAATTTCAGGTCTCAGGGTGTTAACAAAACTGGTGGCTAAGATAGGAGCAATGTGGGGGCACCTGGGTGGTTCAGTTAAGTGCCTTCGGCTCAGGCCATGATCTCAGGGTCCTGGGATCCAGCCCCACACCCCCAGCTCCCTGCTGAGAGGGGAGTCTGCTTCTCCCTCTGCCTCTGCCCCTCCCCCTACTTGTGCACTCTCCCTCTCTCTCAAATAAATAAATAAATAAATTAGGGGGGAAAAAAAACAGAAGCAGTAAGATTATTCAGGATGAGGCCTGAGTGCATTCCATGCATTTGCTAGCATGGCTCTATCATGAGATGGAGTTGCCTTTCTTGGATCTTAGACCAATCAGTTTTAGAGGGAGAGCCATTCAGGATGGAGTCCAAGAGACTCCAGTATTTCCCAGTTATTATTAGCTCGAATTATGCCTCAAAGGCATTCTTGTTCATTTGGAGATCCTCACTGACTGAGGTTCATCTGGCCTTCTTCAAATCGGAGCTGTAGCTCTGAAACTAGCCAGCAGATGGACTAGACGACATACACCAGGAAGCCTCAGAGAGTGAGCTCTCAGTATTAGCCTGTTTTTCCAGGGTTCGGGAAAGTCTTTATGGCACGAAAATCTGAATGTTTAGAGATAACTTGTTTAGGTGCCTGTTTCAATCGTTTGCCCTCAGCTGTAGAGTCAAAAGTCTGGGTGAGGGATGCCTGGATGGCTCAGTGGTTGAGTGTCTGCCTTTGGCTCAGGGCATCCCTGTGTCCTGGGATCGAGTCCTGCATCGGGCTCCCCCCAGGGAGCCTGCTTCTCCCTCGGCCCATGTCTCTGCCTCTCTCATGAAGAAATAAAATATTTTTTTAAAAAAGTCTGGGTGACAATGAGGAGCTGGGGGACCAGAGGGCGGGGGTTAAAGGTGCAGTGATGTTCCCTCTGCCTACAACCTCCGGGCTGAGATGAAGCTTGAGAAGTCGTCTCAGAAGACTGGTCTTCTGGACCCTCAGGGTCACTCAAGGCTGCCCCACCCTCCTGGACTCCCCCAGCCCGGCCCTGCTCATTCTGGTCATTACTATCCCCAGACAGGTCTGTCTCTCCACTGGATGGTGAACCCGCTGAGGGTAGAACCTGGGATGCCTCAGTCACTACTGTGTCCCCAGCATCACCCAGCACCCAGTGTATGAACACATTCAGTGTGTCGAGAAGTCATTGCATCAATTTAAAAGAAAATACTAAATATTGTGGATCAAGTTTCCACCATGGACCAGACCTGTGCTAATTGCATTGTAGTTATTAGTAGTTATGATTAGCAGTAACACCACTGACCACAAAAGTGCCTCAAACAAGCCATTGGATGCCTTGGCTCTAAACCCTCTATCCCTCTAGCCACGTTCCTCCATCCATCCTCCCCTTCTGGCATATTCCCTCCAACTAGAACTCTTCTTTTTTCTTCCCTGCCCTCCTTATGCTACCCTCTGTACCTTCCCCCTTGTAGTCTTCCATCCTGGCAGTCCTCCCTCCAGATTGCCTAACCCAGTTAGTCCTTCCAAAACTCCTCCACCTTCAGTCCCCTCTCCCCCACCCTCATCCTCCCCTCCCTCCAGCCTCCTTTTCAGACAGTCCTCTTTCCAGGTGAACTCCATCTCGGTTAGCAACAGATTCATGATAGAGTGCGGTGTGGCCAGAGACCGAAGCCATGGGGCCAGAGATGAGTCCTTTTTAATTGCTGGGGAATTCGGGTTGGAAATAACTATCGCTGACCCGCCACTGACCCCCGCCCTGCTCCTCTCCCGGGGCGTGTCCCATCCATTCGGGGCAGGAAGCCCCTTCTGTGTAGAACAGTTCCTTGCTGAGATGGTGTGGAGGGCCGCTCTCCGGGGACCAGAGGACAGCATCACCGGGCAGCCGAGGCGGGAGGACGGGGCCTCAGAGGACGCTGATGCGCTCGGCCAGCCCCTGCATCTCATGGTCCTGCGGCGGGAGGGCCCCACCCAAGTCCCCATCGGCGGGCAGCCCAGGTCCGGGCAGCGGGTGTTCTGCCACGAACTGCTCCCAGCGCGCGTCGTCACTCTCGTGGGTGATGTACCTCTCGCCCATCTTCCCCTCCAGCTCTCGGAGGTCCAACCACGTCTGGTACTCCTGGGCCCGGGAGAACAGGTGTTAGCAGGAAGAGCACAGCCCATAGCGGCTGAGCGGCGCCCGCGCATCACCTGCCCTGCGGGTGACAGGCCGGGTACCGACGAAAGTGAAGCCACACCCTTCGCAGCCTGCCCAGCCAATAGAAATTCATTCAGCTCCGCCTCCTCCTGCCTCCCAGCCAAATGGGAAGCTCAGCCACGTTCCGGATCCACGGAAAATGCACCTGCATCCTTCACCACCTACACAGCCAATAAGCCGTCGGGCTCCACCCCTTCTCCCAACCCAGCCAATGGGACCTCTCCTCCCTCTTCGCTCTCAGCCCCGCCCCCCGCATCACCTGTAACCAGGGGTGGCTGAGAGACTTGTCCACACTGTAGCGCTTGCGCATCTTCACCTGCAGCAGGTTGTTGATGAGGTCAATGGCTGCATGGGAAGGAGACAGACAGTTCAAGGCCTGAGCGGTCAGGGGCCGCCCCTCCTCCAACAGGCCACTCCAGCCGACCTGCTACCATCCCGGCCTGCCTTCTGCACTGGCCCAGGTGGCTTGGAATCGCACCAATCGCTCACTCACCTATGTCCACATTAAATTACCATTTTGTCAAATAAATAAATAAATAAATAAATAAATAAAATACCATTTTGTCCACCCCTCCCCCCACATTGCACACACACTAGCTCCCACATCTTTTCACCAAGCCTCTCCCTCAGTTTTCCCATTCCTATGTCACCTTCATTAAGTTTTGTCATACACATGACTGGACTATTCTTCACTGAACATTTTTCTTTAAGCCAGGGGAGCCTATGTGGCTCAGTCAGTTGGGCAACGGACTCTTGATTTCAGCTCAGGTCATAATCTTGGGGTCGTGGGGTGGAGCCCCAAGTGGGGATCTGCAGTCAGCGCAAAGTCTGTTTGAAATTCTCTCTCCCTCACCCTCTCCCTCCACACCCACCCACCCATGCACCCGCTCTCTCTAAAATAGAGAAATAAAATCTTTAAAAATATTTTTTTTCTTGAAGCTAAACCATTTGCCCTAGATGTACTGTGAAGAGGACAATGCAAGTTGAAAAGCAGCATGTATAGTACTCTGCCACCTGTATAAAAGGGGGAACTAAAAGAATACATGTCTACATATTTGCTCATACATATTTGTAAGACTTGTAATAGCCATTGCCTTTGGGAAGAATGGCAGACAAAGGACTGAGAGAGGATTTTAACTGTAGGCCCTTCTGTATATTTAAAAGTCTGAGCCACGTCAGTATTTGATCAAAGAAAAAATCGATAACATTTGGCTTTAAATCATTTCGCTTTTTAAAAATTCATTTTCGGGATCCCTGGGTGGCGCAGGGGTTTGGTGCCTGCCTTTGGCCCAGGGCGCGATCCTGAAGACCCGGGATCGAATCCCACGTCGGGCTCCTGGTGCATGGAGCCTGCTTTCCCCTCTGCCTGTGTTTCTGCCTCTCTCTCTTTCTCTCTCTGTGACTATCATAAATAAATAAACATTAAAAAAAAAATAAAAAAAAATAAAAATAAAAATTCATTTTCCCCTTGAAGGACTTTCAAGGGGAAAGTGAATTTATTTATAACAGAAATATTCTATCAATGAAATGAAAACCCAAAGTTTATTGGCCATGCCCACAAAAATAAAATGAACAGAAAACAATATTATTAGATGATAGTCAGTGGTTTCCTGCAGAAGGCTCAAAGAGAGGCCCGTTCTTTAAGAAAAGGAGAATTAGCAAGTGTCAGGCATTCGAGACAAGCTGGCACTTGTCCGAGGCTGTCTCCTTGATCAGAAGCTTTGAAGGACAAGGCCTCACTGTGTGAACCCCTGTGAGTCTAGGCCTTGTTCACACGGCCTCCCTCACACATATCCATCCACACCAAATTCACTTTCGCATACCTGATGCGCTTTTACAAAGATTTCTGAGTGGGTCCCAAAACACAATGTTGAGGACCTCCAGTATTACCCCAGTACTCATGAAAAGTACCCACCTTTTTTTTTTTAAGATTTTATTTATTCATTAGAAAGAGAAAGAGAGAGCACAAGCGGGGGGAGGAGCAGAGGGAGAGAGAGAAGCAGGCTCTCCGCTGAGCAGGGAGCCCGATGTGGGACTCCATCCCAGGACCCTGAGATCATAACCTGAGCTGAAGGCAGATGCTTAACGGACTGAGCCACCCAGGTGTCCCTCCTGAATCCATTCTTATCACTTACTATTTTATTTACCTCTCTCAAGCCCACTGCTGCCACCTTTTCCTGTACTAAGCCCCATGTCACCCCCTCTCTGCCTGCTCCATGAGGCTATATCCCTCTAGAGCCCTTCCGTCCTCGACAACCTTCTCCCTACATGACCTCTTCTTTCCAACTCATCTCAGAATTCCCAGCACCTAGGACAGTCAGTGCCCGGCACACAGTAGACACGCACATGCTTGTTGAATAAACTGTTCCGAATAGTGATTGTCTTAACCTCCCTCCCATCCTGTGTTTTCCTGAGCTCCCTGACTCCAAGACCTGCCCCTCCATCTTGGGCTTTCTAACATTCCTCAGGATCTTAGCACCGCTGTAAGCCCACCCTCCACATTTGGCTCAGGCTCCATTGTTACAGGCCTTCCCAGAGAACTTTCAGGGGCTCAACTCACAGGCCCCAATGCCACTACCTGGCCACAGGCCAAAGCCCCTGGATCTCAGTGTTCCCCTAGGGCCTGGCTCCCCTCTCCTTGCACCCCTCACTCGCACCTGGAGCACTTTGTTTCCTGTGAACTAAGAACTAGGCCTGACTAGCTCCACACACACCCTTTAGCCCCTGCCACAAGGTTCCAGGTCCTGGGTACTTCCCCATAGCCCCACCCACCTCCAGGCTCCACCCCCACAGGACCAGATGTTCCAGGGCCCACCTCTCCTATGGCCCCGCCCACTCCCCCACTTCCGGTTGCCCCCCTTGCCCGCCTCCACCCACCTCCGGAGGAGATGCGGCTCCAGGGGCAGGCTGGGTACATGAAGGCAGCGTTCTGGATCTGGTCTTTGATGTCCTCGTCCTCGTTGAAAGGGAATGTGCCACTGAGGCTGACGTACATGATCACGCCCACCGACCACATGTCCAGCGAGCGGTTGTAGCCCTGGTTGAGCAGCACCTCGGGCGCCAGGTAGGCAGGCGTGCCCACCACCGAACGCCGGAAGGACTTCTCGCCGATGATGCGCGCGAATCCGAAGTCACACAGCTTCACCTGCGGAGGGCGTGGGGTGGAGGGTCCGAAGGAGCGTTAAGGCTGCACCCTGCCCAGTGACCCACCACCACGCCCACCACTGCGTTCCAGACAAAACTGCATGCTGGTTGGAATCCAAGCTTTTCCTCTCACTGGTCAAGCGACCTTGGCCAAGTGACTCCCTATGCCTCAGTTTCCTCATCTGTACGGGGAGGAGAATGGAAACAGCGCCTACCTCAAAGAGTCCATCATGAGGATCACATGAGTTAATCCATCTAAGGCACATAGGACAAGAAATGCCATCTGCCCCTATACTTCCGCCACATCGGACAGGTGTCTTAACCACCCCGTGCCTCTATTTCCTCTTTTGCACAACGGAGATCCTAAAAATCCCTACCTTAAAAAAAAAAAAAAAAAAAAAAAAATCCCTACCTTAAAGGGTGGTTGTATGGAGTGAAAGAACAAATAAAGTGGTGGGCACAGTGTCTGGCTCACAGTGAGGACCCCTGATCTCAGGGGCAGGCCTTAACTTCTGCTAGCCCCAGCGTCATCTGTATCAGGGATGTTGAAGCAGCTTCCTCTCAGCCTTCCCTGGGGATTAAGTGTGACCCTGCATGTAAACTGCTGACCGCGATGGCCAGCAGTCAGTAACAGGTGTTCGCCCACATTTCCCTTGATGGTGGAGCAGCCGAGGGTCATGGACAAGCTTTGGAACCAGCAACACTCAGGCTCAAGGTCCTGCTCTCCTTCCTACCAAGTCCATAGGTGGCACCACCTCTGTGCTGCCATCTCTGTTCGTGTATCGTTCGTCCCCTGTTCAAAACCCTTCTGTGGCTCACGAAGACTCTCCAGAGTCCAAAACCCTTGAAGCCCCAAGCCTCTGTTGCCTACCCTCAAAAAGAGCCACAGCCCAAACTCTTGACTCCATGTGACAGCCACACCACCCTGTCCTAAGATCCTTTACCTTTTCAAAGATTCACCCTTTTCTACAGATGTTACAAGGGAATACAACTTAGCTGTTAAGAAATGGAAGTACTGATCCATGCTACAACATAAATGAATTCTTAAAACATGAACTGAGTGAAAGAAGCCAGTCACAAAGGGCCACATATTCTATTACTGAATGTCCTGTTTATTATTTTTTTTAATGTTCTGTTTAAACGAAACACCCAGAATAGGCAAATCTACAGAAAGTAGATTCATGGTTGAGATGAGGGGTGGTGGGATTGCAGGATGTCTGGGGGGTCAAGGATTTGGTTGGGGGGCCTCTCTCTAAATGTTCTAAAATTGATTGTGGTGATGGTTGCACAATTCTGAATACACTAAAAACCACTGAGTTGTATACTTTTTTTTTTTTTTTTTAAGTAGGCACCATGCCCAGCATGGAGCACAGTGTGGAGCCCAACATGGGACTTGAACTCAGGACCCTGAGATCAAGACCTGAGCTTAGATCAAGAGTCAGACACTTAATCAACAGAGTCACCCAGGTGTCTCTGAATTGTATACTTTGAATCAGTGAATTATATAGTATGTGAATTATATCTCAATAAAGCTGTTAAAAAAAAATACAGGGTCTTTTCCCAGGCTGTTCCTACTGCCTAGAATACTTGTCCATCCAAAAAATGGACTTACTCTTTCTACAGAGCGGCTTTTTTCTCTTACCCTCTAAATGGGCTATACAGTTATGTGAGCTCAGAGAACCATATCACAGAACTCATTACAGATATACTAGTATTTTTGTGACAACATGATTGACATTTGCTCTTCCCTCTGTGATCTGTACTGACCAATATGGTGGCCTTTGGCCACTTGTGACTACTGAGCACTCAAATGTGGCAAAAGCAACTGACAAACTAGTTTTTATTTTATTTAATTTTCATTAATTTAAATAACTGATCCTATGTTATATCCAAGGGTGCCACTAACAACTGAACGATTTCCAGAAGTGGAAAGAAACCATGAGGTTGATGTGATCTGTTTCCACTGGGAGTCAAAATCTTTTACCCTTCCGCAATAAATGTTAATGAGAATAATATATTTTACTATTAAAAACAACAACAACAACGACCACGACGACGACGAAAACAGAGGCACCTGCATGGCTCAGTCGGTTAAGTGTCTGCCTTCAGCTCAGGTCATGATCTTTGAGTTCTGGGATCAAGCCCTGTGTCAAGCTTCCCACTCAGCAGAGAGTCTGCTTCTTTCTCTCTCCCCCCGTCCCTCCCCACCCTGCTCATTCTCTCTCTCTCTCCCAAATAAATTAAATCTTTAAAAAACAAAAACCCATCTTAGACTTAGTTATTGGAGAACTTTTTAAAATATGCTTGGAACAACTTGGATATGTTAATCTACTTTTCCAACTGCTAATTTTATGAAATCTAAGCAAAAAATCAAGTATTTCTGATAAAAATTTCACATCTGAATGGAGATGTTCCCTAGGTGTTAAATACATATCAGATTCTGAAGGCTTGGTATAGGAATAAAGAATGTTTCATTAATAACTAATATGTTGATTACATATTGAAATAATACTTCCATATACTGGGGTAAAGTATATTATTAAAGCTAATATCATTAGAGGCTCCTGGCTGGCTCAGTCGATAGAACCTACAACTTTTTTTTTTTAATTTTTTTTTTTTATTATTTATTTATGATAGTCACACAGAGAGGTAGAGAGAGAAGCAGGCTCCATGCACCGGGAGCCCGACGTGGGATTCGATCCCGGGTCTCCAGGATCGCGCCCTGGGCCAAAGGCAGGCGCTAAACCACTGTGCCACCCAGGGATCCCCAAGCCTACAACTCTTGATCTCAAAGTTGTGGGTCTGAGTCCCACACTGGGGGTAGAGATTACTTAGAAACAAATTTTTAAAAATCCAGTTAATGTCACCAGTTTCTTTTGACTTTTTAAAGTGTGGCTACTAAACTGTAGTATATGGTATCTCTAGATACCAGCAGCACCCATCCTCACCCCACCTGCCCAACAGCTGTGACAACCCAAAATGTCTCCAACATTGTCACATGTCCCCTAGGGGGCAAAACTGCCCTAGCTGTAAACCACTGCTAGAGATGGACATTCGTTGGCCTTAGAGAGGAGATATCTTTGCTCACCACAGTTTCTGATGCCCCTACATGGAGCTGGGCACATAGTAAGCACACAGCAATTCCTAGTTGACTAAAATGAACCTCTGGCTTTTGAAGTGAAATGAACTCAAAGTTTGCGAAACACAGATCATAAAGCAAAAAAAATACACAGGATGTGGAAGGGCTACATGAGAATCTGTAACTAAGGCCCTTAAACATAGTAGGCACTCAAAAAACTCCCATCTGTTAATAATCATCACCCCTATACAATCTGGCTCTGCCCCTGAGGGTCATTCTCACCGCCCAGTCCAAGGTTCCTTAGGACTGTTTTCCTAGCAGACCCACAGAAGAAATTGCCCTCCGCTTCCCCCATTAATAATAAAAACTTGAGGGCAGCCCCCGTGGCGGAGCGGTTTAGCGCCTCCTGCAGCCCAGGGCGTGATCCTGGAGACACGGGATGGAGTCCCACATTGGGCTCCCTGCATGGTGCCTGCTCCTCCCTCTGCCTGTGTCTCTGCCCCTCTCTGTAACTGTGTCTCTATAAATAAATAAATAAAATCTTTAAAAATAATAATAATAAAAACTCGAATGGGCCACAGGGCCATGGAGAATAAAGACTACATTTCCCAGCCCCCCTTGCGGCCAGCCAGGACCACGTGAGCTACTCGTGGCCAATGGGATGCTGGAAGAGGTGCCTTGTAAACCTCCACACCGCCGTTCTGGAGGAAGGAGGTGTGTTCATTCCCTCCACCTTGTTTCTTTCCTCTTCTCCCTCCTATTATGTCACATGATGGAGACCATCATGAACCACGGAGATGAGGCAACATCATAGAGAGCTGAAAACAAGACAGCCGGAGCCGAATACCTGACTAAGAAACCGCTTTTTCAGCCTCAAAATGCTTATGCTGGACCCTACATGAGTGCGAAATAAGCCTCTATTTTATTTAAGCCGTTGTTATCCCGAGTCTCTGTCTCCAGTTATCCTGATTCATTCAATCCCCACCCACCTCCAATATTTGCTGGGCTCCCCAAATCAAGCTGGGACATAACTGACCTGAGGAAACGGGTCAGCTGACGCCAGCAACACGTTCTCCGGTTTCAAGTCACAGTGGACGATGTTCTTGAAGTGAAGGTGTCTCAGAGCCACCAGGATCTGAGGGGAGGGGGTGGGGTGGGTAAGAAAGGCAGAAAGGTATTAGTCCCACACTCCGCCTGCAGCTGCCAGCCCTCCAAACCCCATCCACGCCCCTCTCGGCACCCCTAAAAATACCCCCCCAGGGGCAAGGGAGGCATTGGAGCCCCAAATAAGAATCTCAGGACCCCAAAACCATGACACCTGGGTTAAGAGTTGAAGACTCCAGAAAGGCTCGACTGTAGCACTGGGGTTTGGGAAGAGTCTGAGGTCCTCTAGCACGTGGTAAGCTCTTGACAAAAAAGAACTATTAGTAAAGCTGGCTCGTCTGCAGAGCTGGCAACTTGTGATCTCCTGGAACGTGAGTTCGAGCCCTACCTTGAGCCTAGGGTTTATTTTAAAAAGAGGGTGGAGGGCAGGATGCCTGGGTGGCTCAGTGGTTGAGCATCTGCCTTTGGTTCAGGGTGTGATCCCTGGGGTCCTGGGATTGAGTTCCATGTAGGGCTCCCCGAGGGAGCCTGCTTCTCCCTCTACCTGTGTCTCTGCCTCTCTCTCATGAATAAATAAAATCTTTTAAAAGGGGGCAGCTATTAGTAAAGTAGTGGCCTTTAAGATGGTACTACCCTGTGACTCCGTTTTCTAGGAAGTATTTTTCATCCATTAAAAAACTTTAATATGAAATAGTCCAAATACCAAAATGATCTACATTATATATCAAATGCAACATTCTAAAGAGGCGGGGCGAGGGGTGGATTCTTGAGCCAGCCTCCGCAGGTGGAAAACCTGGCTCTACACTTCATAACTAGCTTGTAGCCTTCCGCAAGCCATTTTAACCCTCCGGGTCTCCGTGTTCTCGCCTGTAAAATGCGGGTAATAAAAGTACCCAACCTCAGGGTTTGCTATGAGGTTTATTTTTTTTTTTTTAAGATTTATTTATTTATTCATGATAGACATAGAGAGAGAGAGAGAGGCAGAGACACAGGCAGAGGGAGAAGCAAGCTCCATGCGGGGAGCCTGATGTGGGACTCGATCCCCGGTCTCCAGGATCACGCCCTGAGCGGAAGGCAGACGCTTAACCGCTGAGCTACTACCCAGGCGTCCCTGCTGTGAGGTTTAAATGAGTAGAGGCATAGAGAGTGCCTAGGACAGCGTCTGGCACAGAGCAAGCACTACGTTAACTACTACTATCATTGGTACTGGCTACTCTTTTTGTGATGGCCTGCGGGTGAACATATTTCTGTGTGTGTTTCAAATAGACCTTTTCCTACTCTATCTGCTAATTCAAAAATATCTTATGATGGCGAGGTGAGCTGATTTACAAAACAAAATGCAAAAAACAGATACAGGGATGCCTGGGTGGTTCAGCAGTTGGGCCACTTGGCCACTTTCTCTGTCTCTCATGAATAAATAAATAAAATCTTAAAAAAAAAAAAAAAAAAGAGAAACCATACAATTTACAACCACTTTATCTGCGGACACTATGACCATCTTGATTCTGTGTAATCCTTGTACTACAGCCAGGGAGATTGAGATCCCCAGTGTGTATGTACCTCTTTTCCAGATTTCCTGTTTGTTGACCACCTCCTCCCTTACTAGTAAATGAGGAGAACAAAGAGGGCAGGTTGGAAGCTGACAGATCCAGGTTCTAATCTAGGCCACCTAGCTGTGTGACCTTGGGCAGGACAAAGACCCTCCCTCCACCTCAGTCTCCTCATCTGTAAAATGGGGGTGATAGTAATACCTACCTCAGAGGGCAGTTGTGAAGCATAAACAAGCCCATGAGATAAAGGGCCTAGCACAGGACTTGGGGTAGGGCAGAGAAGAGGCGGAAGACAGAAATCTGCAGGGAGACAGAAAGGAGCACAGGCCAAAAAGAGAGGGAGAGATGGAAGACTAGAAAGAGAAACTAACCAGTTGCTGAAGGCAGGCAGTTCCCTCTCCCCACCCGAAGTCTGGATGAGCCTGCCTAAGTGGGCTTCTCTCCCCACCCCACAAGCCAACCTGATGAAGGTATAGAGCTGGGGAGAATGAGGGTGCTGGGCCTGCATAAAGGAAGCATAGCACAAGGGACTTTGCAACCAAAAGAACAAGTCCCAAATCAGGTGAGGGGCCAGCCAGATGGGAAGGCCTTTCCAGGAAAGCTGTAAAACCCAGAAGCCACAAAAGGCAATGTTTAACATAAAAACTTTTTTGCCATAAAAAGTTAAACTCTTTATGGCAAACAAAAGCCATGAATGAAATGAAAAAGAAAAGAAATACTGGGATAGAAAAAAATTGGGCAGCCAGGATGGGTCAGCGGTTTAGTGCTGCCTTCAGCCCAGGGCGTGATCCTAGAGACCCTCTTTGGGAATCAGGTCCCACGTTGGGTTCCCTGCCTGGAGCCTGCTTCTCCCTCTGCCTGTGTCTCTGCCTCTCTCTCTCTGTCTCTGTCTCTCATGAATAAATAAATAAAATCTTAGAAAAAAAAATTGAACACAATTGACAAGGATCCAGGGTCCCTCATATACAAAGAGCTCTCAAAATTCAATTATAATAATCCAATTGAAAAATGGGCAAAGGGTATAAAAAAGCACAAGCTAATAAACATAGGAAAATATGGCTCAACCTTACCCATAATTTTTAAACTGCCAAATAGAGCCACATGAAGTATTATTTTTCCACCTATAAGACTGGTGATTATTTTATCCAGAGTTAGTAAGGAGTGAGGAAGTAGATAGCCTCAACCTGTTGTTGAGAGCAAAGACTGAAAGGGATTTTAGAGAATAACTTGGCAGCATGTTTAAAAAATTTCTAAAGCACATTCCTCTGGACTCAGGAGTCTATTAATCTGAAACATGTTCTACAGAAATTCTCCCACCAGAACCCAGCAATATGTGTAGACAGATATTCACAGGATGTTGTTTGTAATGGTGGAGAAATGAAAACAACCTCCATACTCAGCAATTACAGGATTTGATGATATCCATCATGGGATACAATTCGGAAAAAGAGGCAGCTCTACTAACTACATACCAAAATAGAATAGCCTTCCAGAAGTACTATTAAAGTGAAGAAAGTAAGAGGCAGGGCGACATATGGATGACACCAATTAGTTTGATATTACTAGTTAAAAGCATGGATCCTAGGTTCAAATCCCACTAGCTGTGTGACTCTGGGCAAGTTACTTAAAGTCTCTGAGCCTTGGTTTCTTTCCTCTCAAAAAATGGGAGCAATCGTGGCCACTACCACATAGGTTGCTTTGCAGAAAAAATGAGTTAAAATGGTGCCTGGCACACAGTATGTAAAAATGAGTGGCTGAATTACTTATCACATTAGCATTCCCCATCCCTGCCCTGCCCACTCTGGGTGATTGCTGTCCAGGGCTGGGGCTATCTTGGTCACAGCTGTGTCCCCTGCACTCTCTGGCATGGGGCCAGGAACAAAGCACGGGTACAGGGAGAGCTTGGTGAACCATCTAATACATGGCTGAATGAGCTCCCTACAGAAAGGCCTCTCTCCCTTTCCCTTTTCCTACACAAATATAGTCAGGCCTAGGGAATCTCATTATCTTAAGTAATAAAAATATAAAATAATAATTTCTTATTTTTCTATACTAATAACTATGATTTTTCACTACTGCTCTAATATTTGTATTGTTCTATTGTTATTATTCTCTTATTATTCTCCAGTCTGTTCTATTATTACTCTACTATTTTGAAATTACCATTCTATTATTCTTTCTATTATTATTATTACTATTTTTTATTGTCCACTACTAGGACTCCCACCAGTGTCTGCCTGACCTGGGCATAGGGCAGGTGGTGAGCCAGGCAGAGGGGGGCAGGGACAGGTGTACCTGGGTGATGAGGAACTTGGTGAGGCGTTCGGGCAGCCGGCCCTTCTCGCTGGAGAGGATCATCTCCAGCATGTCCCCATGCAGCTTCTCCATCACCACAAACACCTTCTCCGGTGTCTCAAACATGCAGTCCAGGTTCACGATCCCTGGGTGCCGCAGACTCTGGGGTGGGTAGGGTGGCAGTCAGGGTCCAGGTTGCGCATGAACTTGGGACCCCCGAGGCAAGCCATGGGACCAGATGGACAACAAATAAGAAGGATGGCCCCGGGGGGTCGGCAGATCCTTCCCTGGGGGTAGCACTGGGGGAAGGGGGAGGGGCTTCCCACAGGCCAGACAGAATCACATCCCCACACCACTGTATCTAGAAGGATCTTTATGGTATGAAGCTCTGCTGAAGGCCCAGGATTGTAGGAGGGAAGGGGGGAGGGAGAGAACAGAAGTATGGAACAATGGGAACGACCTCTGTGCATCTCTGTTTTAAATCCTCTTCCCTCCCCCCAGCCATGCCTGGCCTAACCCCATTTCTCCCACCCAGGTCCCCACCCAGCCTCCTCCCTGGGGTCCAGGCTCCAGTCCCACCACTCTCCACCCACCTACCAGGGCAGCCTGAGATCTTCCTAAAGTACACACACTCAACCCTGTCCCTTCATTGCTCAAAATCTTTCCATGGCTCCCCAGTACCCTGAGGAGAAAATCCATGGGGTGTCCTCACCTTCCACCACCTCCCCACACATAAACCATCTGGTATCTTTGAATTTCAAATTCCTAGAGGACTTCATGTCCCTCTCACCTCTAGATCTTTGCACAGGCTGGTCCCTCTGTTCAGAATACCTTTCCACCCCTCAGTCCCAACATGCATATTCCCTCCTCCAGGAAGCCTTCCCTGACCACCCTCAGCCTGGGTCAGTTGGCCCCTGAAAGGAGGAAGTGGGAAGGGAAGATCCTTCCTAGGTGGGAACTGAGCTGGGCTCCAGAGCCTGATGTTCACCTGCAGAATGGCCACTTCATTCCGGAGCTGGCTTTCCTGCTTGGTGGGGAAACGTAGCTTGTCAATGACCTTTACTGCCACGTCCCGGCCTGTCTTCCGGTGCTTTCCTGGGCAGAGGATAGGGGAGGTAGGGGATGAAGGGAGCAAGACCTTCCAGTTCTGGCAAGAGGCACATCCCCCCCCCCCACCACCACCACAGAGACACAGGCATAGTTGAACAAATATGGGCAGAAGGCCATTAAGGTGGCTCTGAGGGGTCTCCAGGAGAGATGTAACAAGTGTGGGGCCTTGGGAATAAAGGTGGAATGAAGAAGGTGGAAAACAGCTCTGAGAAGGGAAATCTATAACATGGTAAACTAGATTTATAACCAATCGGAATCTAGGAACTAGCTCTGTGGCCAATCAGAGTGCAGAATTCGTTCTCCTATTAATGGGTGAAAGTCCATTGGCTTTTCCCAGAGAGAAAAGAAGCGCCTGCAACCATCTGGCTGGAGGATCTAGCTTTCTAAGTCACCCAGAATAGGAAGTGAGCATGTAGCCAATCAGATTGGAAGATCTGGAGCCCAGAAACCCCCAGGATCCCCTCTGGATTAGCTCAGAAGCATTCATACCTCCATAGACCACTCCAAACTGTCCGGAGCCCAACACCTCATCCGGGAAGATCTGGTAGACAGTGGCGATGTCCTGCATGGCAGGGAGGGGAGGGTCAAGGGTGCAAATGGAGATGGGGCGTTGAGGAGACTAGGGAGGGTGGGAGGCTGTGTGGGAGGTAGAGGACATCCTTGGGACCATGGGTTGTGGGCAGGGTCTCACCACATTCTCTTGGATCTGGCTGTTGGACACGGAGATGCTCAGAGAAGCTTGTCCTGGAGAGAGGGGAGAGGTGGAGGTGAGGGGACCCCAGGCTCAGGATTATCTTCACCCATAGCTTCAGAGGCAGCCTCTGAAGCCACACCACCCAGGTTCAAATCCAAGGGATCCAGTGCAGCTCCGGGCCACTGACTTGTCCATTATGAATCTGTTTCCACATCTAAAGAATAGGAGTAATAAGAAGAGCTCCCTCATAGGGCCAGGGGAAAAGTAAATGAGATAGGCTGAGGGGGCTCAAGAAACGATATCATGAATGATTTCACTGACCATTGCACCCCAAGTAGTGCCGAGGGAAGCCATGCTGATCCCATTTTATAGAGGAGGACACTGAAGCTCAATGGGAAAGTCCACACTGAGTCCAACATCTCCCCCTTGAACTTACCACCCTACCACCCAACCAGAGCCAGAGTTCTGATCCTTCTGCCATTTGAACATCTGCCCCCTCGCCATTCTGGGTCTGGCCCCTCCTCTTCCTCCCTGGTCTCTCTTCCCCTGTTCTGCTCTTATTCACCATCCATGGGGAAGCACAAACCTGAGCCTGTCCTTCCTCTGCTCCAAACCTGCCGTGGCTCCCCAGCACCCTCAGGAGGAAGCCTAAGCCCCTTCAATGACCTCACAGGCATTGGTCCCTCATTTACCTCTTTGACTTCAACCCCCATCAAGCAACATGTTGGGTCCTCCTGACACCCTGGCCTCCTTGCTGGGCCTCAGATACAGCAAGTCCCTTCCTATCTCCTGCCTTTGCACTTGCTGTTCCCTCTGCCATGAATGTGCTTCCCTAACTCTGGACTTAGTTAAATTATCCTCATCACTCAGTCTCAGCTCAAATGTCACTCCTGGGGCCACGTCATGTTACCCATGCACACGTTCTGTAGTGTACACTTGTTCATGCAGGATGATCTGATAAGTGTCTGTCACTCACACTAGATTACGAGCTCCAGAAGGCAGGAACCTGGGACTTTCTGATCATCTTCTGCCTCTGCTTGAAATATTTCCCATTTGCTTTCCCCTCTCTCCACCCTCCTCAGCTTCAAGGTCTCAGCACAGATGTTGCCATGTCCTGGAAGCCCTTCTGGATACCCAGGCTGGATCAGTTATCCCTTCTGAGCTCCCACAGTCCTCTGGCTCCCCTGTCCCGCCCTGCCAACTCTGGGTCATCACTGTTGGAGACAGGTCAGTTTCCTTTACTGGACTGTGAGCCCTGTGAGGGCAGCTCCTAGGCTATCTTGGTCATTGCTATGTCTCCAGAACTCTCTAACATAGGATGAGCACAGAGAAGACACTCAGTAAATACCTGAATGAAACAGACTGAGCTCACAATCTGGAGGAATTGTCAAAACCTGGGACAAGACTCAGAAAAGGGAAGTGACATGCCCAAGGCTACACAGCAGGTCTGGGACTTAATAGAGATTTGAACCCAGGCCAGCTGAGTCCAGAAGCCACATTCTAAACTGTGCTATTCCCTGCCTTCTCCCTGGCTCTTCCCTTCCCTGGGACCCTCCCCACCACCACAAGCCCTCCCAGACCCATCCTCTCAGGGCCCAGGGTGGGGACTTACTGTGGGGTGTGTGGCCTGGTGTGCTGGGTGCGTCCTGGAGGATGACTGGCATCAGGGCCTGGCGGATGGCGGTTTCCCAGCCCCGGGCAGCCTCAGCTCCCTGCCCACTGGGCCCCCCTGGGGCCCCCCCAGGCGTCTCGCCCACAAAGTAGGTGACATTAGCAGTGACAATCTCAAAGCAGTGGGGGTTGGTGCCTGGTGGCACAAGGCTGAAGTTCTGGGCGGGCTCCACGGTGAGGATTTCTGACAGTGGAATTTCCTGGCAGGAAAAGAACCAGCACCAATGAAGATGCCAGGCAGACCCTGGGGCTTCCCACTTACTCAGAAGTGCATATAGAATCCATTATCAGTGGGAAAGGGCCTGCTTTGCATAGAGTAGTCAGAAAAGGCCTCCTGGAAGAAAGTATGTGAAGCAAGAGATCAGAAAGGTAAAAAGAGGCCAGCTGGTGGATGGTGGAAACAGCATGTGCCAAAGCCCTGAGGTGGGAAAGGCTTCTGTTCAACCTGTTCTCTTCCCATTACATGGATGGTGCCTAGCACACAGGAGGTATGCCAGGTTTGGTGAACAAATAAAGTTAGGTCATGAGAGGGGGCCACGGGCTTTTCTTCAGGGCCCTGGGGAGCCATGGAAGGGTTTTTTGTTTTTTAAAAAAAGATGTTATTTATTTATTCATGAGAGACACACAGAGAGAGGCAGAGACACAGGCAGAAGGAGAAGCAGGCTCCCTACGGGGAGCCCGATGCGGGACTCAATCCCAGGACTCCAGGATCACACCCTGGGCTGAAGGCAGGCACCAAAACACTGAGCCAACCCAGGCATCCCATGGAAGGGTTTAGAACAAGGCAGGGGGAGGTTTCTGGCTGTATGCAGAGGGTGGATGGGAAAGGATGGGACTAAGATAGGAGATCAGGAAGGAGGCTGAGGGGGCCAGATGGAGGGGAGGGGACAGAAAAGAAGGTGCAGGGTAGGTAGGTGCAGAGGGAAAGAGCATGTTTTGAAAAGTTTTGGAAGAGAAAGCGGGGGTGGGGGAGTGTTGCATTAGGGGGAGAAAAGAATTTTAAAAACAAAAAAATGAAACAGGGACAGACACAGCTAATAAAAACAAGAGATAGAGACGTGGTGGGGATGGCATCTCAGTGTGGCAGAGCATACAGGAAAGATGAGAAGGCACCCCCCACCCCCATCCCCGTGGGAAGCCGCTCCAGAGCAGGTAACCCCGAGGCATCCAAGTTTTATTTTAAGAGCAACGGGAGGGTTCTGGCGGTTTTATCGGCTCTTCTGGCTGCTATGTGGGACAAGAGTGTGGGGGCAGTGCAGAACCAAGGACCCAGGAGGAAACTGCCCGGCGCACAGGCTACCAGGGCAGGTGGTGGGGAAGACTGAAAAATGACCCAATACTTCATTATAAAGTGAAAACGGGACAGGGAGCTCCGCACGTTAGCTTCACGGAGGTTAACTTGGAATGAGGGCAGCAGCCCCACGGCGACGACTAGTCTATGAGGCCTTTTACAGGTGCCAGACTTGAGGTGCGGGCAGGTGAGGTAAGCCGCCCGGGTTCCCCAGCTGGGAAGTGGCGGAGCCAGGTGGGGCCATGTGGGCCCTTTTGCTGGTGACAGGCAAGCAGGGCAAGCAACTGGAAGAGGAGTGGGAGGAGGCGGTCTGGGGGAGCCAGGGGCCAGAAGGCCCACCTTGTAGTATCTGTTGGTCGTGTTGTTCTGGAAGAGCGTGATGCACTTGCAGTCCAGGCGCCAATAGTGCCGCTTCCTCTGTAGGGAAAGGTGCCCCAGGTGAGATGGTCTGCCCTTGGCGCGCTTCGCAGAGCCAAACCCCGCCCCCAGAAGGCCCCACCCTTCCGTCTCTTATCTCCCACCCCCTCTACCCTAGCTCCGCCCCGCAGTGGGCCCCGCCCTTTCCTAACTCCAGCCCCACCTCCATCTCGTCCCCTTCTCGAGTTGGTCACGCCCCTCCCGCCTTAGCCCCGGCTCCACCCCACCTTGCCCCGTCCCATGACCTCTCTCCAACTTTAGGTCAGCCTCCACCAGGCTCCTCCGCCCCTATCTCCTGCCCCACCCCTATCTCCTGCCTGCCCAGAACTGGCCCCGCCACTATAAACCCTCCCCACCCCACCCTCCCGACTTGACCCTACTTGCCTGGCCCCACCCTATATCACACCCCTACTTAATTACCTCCAGTTATACCTCTAGCCCGCCCCAGCACCCGCTGATCCCATCCCCTATAACCTAACCTCAGGTCCTTCTCGCCCCTGCCCCTAACTCTAGCTTCCTAGTTGCGGGTCCCACTCCTCCCCTGACCCTGTCCTTAGTTCCGCCCCCTTAAGAGCCCACCCCTCTATTTGTAGCTCCGCCTCCAGCTCGGCCCCGCCCATCCAGCCTCCTCAGGCGGACCTTGCCCCGCCCCTAACTCTGGCCCCGCCCCGCCCACTCACCAGCGTGTCCTTGTTGCTGTAATGAACCACCCAACCCTCGCGCAGGGTGGTGCTAGATTTCCGTGTCGTGTGTCGCACCGACTGCACCACCCTCATTAGGGGGATGTACCCCAAGGAGCTGAGGGAGAGGGGGAGGGGAAGAGGATAGAGGTTACAAGTGGAAAATACGCATAAGCACCTGGGGCCGCAGGGCACATCTCTGGGCAGCGAGGAGTGGGGTTTTTTTGGCCACACTTCTGTGGTTTCCACATTTCCCATAATGGGGAAGGGGACTCTTGAGAGGGGCACATTACAAGACTGGATTGTGAAGTCAGGCAAATCACCTAACCTCTATATACCTCAGTTTCTCCACCCAAAGGGGTAGCTGTGAGGAGTGAAATCTTTCTGAGGAGTTTACCACAATGCTCGGTACCCAGTGGTCCTCTGATAAGTGCTAATCTGTACTGAGCCCAGTGATTGTGCGGCCAGCTGTGTGATACTGGGCAAGTGACTCAACCTCTCTGCCTCATTGCCCTTATCTGGCCACATGCTATTGTTACAGAGAGGAAATGAAGCCTGAGAGAGTCACAGACTTGCTCAACTCCAGAACCAGCCACCTCTTGATCCCTGCACTAAACCAGGACTCAGGTGGCCTTGGCACTTCTCTTTGCCTCTCTGAGATTTGGTTTCCTCATTGGTGAAATAGGCTGCCTTTCCCAATACCCCCACCCAAGTCCATCAAGATCCAACTCTGACAGCTTCTTACTCCGTTACTAAACACTCCAGGAAAGACCTGGCAGAAAGGGAATTTGAACCTCCAGGCAGCTTGGGTCAGGTAACACCAGTAAGAAACTCTCTGACATCATCATGACCTGCATATTCATCTCCCCTCTGGCCTGGTCTCCCATCCCCTTCCCCTTGCCCTCCTTGCTCCAGTCACACCAAGCTCTGTGCTGTTCCTGGAACAAGCTTGGCCCTACCACAGGGCCTTTTCACTTGCTGTTCTTTTTGCTTGGTAGGCTCTTCCACTCACTATCTTTCACATGTTTCCTTTCCTCTCCTCCTTCAGATCTCTTCAAATGTCACCTCCTCAGAGAGGCCCCCTTTAATGACCCTAACTAAAATAGCATATCTTCATTCTCTGTCTGCTCTCATTGCTTTATTTCTATTTATTTTGATAGCAATTATCAATACCTGATGCTATGGATGCATCTGTTTACTACCTGTCTCCCCAACTACAGTGTTTGCTTTATGAGGCCAGAGAGTTTCCCAACAGCTGTGTGGTTGGGGTCCTAGAACCCAGTAGGTGGTCATTAAGTGTCTACTGATGCACTGTGGAAGTGGCTCACCCTTCTCCCCACGTTTATGCCTCCCTCACCCTGTGAGGTGAAGTTTTAGCTCCCTTTCTCTTAGTAATTATTGGCTGAAGCCCCTGAGCCTCAATCTTCTAACGGAGGAATGGGGACAGCGATCCTTATGTTCCTTCTGAGAAGGATTTAGTTCAAGAAAAAATAATTAGGGGTGCTGGGTGGCTCAGTGGTTGCCTTTGGTTGGGTCGTGATCCCGGAGTCCTGGGATCAAGTCCCACATTGGCCTCCCCGCAGGGATCCTGCTTCTCTTGCTGCTTGTGCCTCTACCTCTCTCTCTGTGTCTCTCATGAATAAATAAATAAATCTTAAAAAAATACTTATACATTGATGATGGTTTCAATGCACAGGTTACCCTCATTTACATATGTATTACTGTATTAATACAATGTACTAATTGTGTATTAATATTATTCTAAAACATATTTAAAAGTAAAAAAATTTAAAAGATGAGAGTAAAAGTAAAGAGAAATGAAGATGCAAACATTTTTTCCCCATACCCTGGAATGGATCACCTCCCAACCTCCACACTTTGGGGATTCAAGAACAGAGTACCAGGGAGGATTCTCTTTCCATCTCCTCAGTGTTTACAACCCAGCAAGCACTTGATCCACATGATGTAATGGAATTTGAAAATTGCCCTGTGAGACAGGTGCCATTACTGCCCCAGGAGGAAACCGAGGCACAGGGAGACGTGACCAGCAGTTTAAGTGGTAGAGCTGGGAGCTAGCCTTGATGCTCTTAACCTTTAGCGCCCCGTGCTCCCAAAACCCTGCTGCCTTCCTGCCTCCTGGACACACAGGCATTCCACACCCATGCCTGAAACCAGGCTCTGTCCTAGGCACCTGGAGAATGGACCTGACCTGACATCTACCCACCAGCTCCTTGCCCCCAAGCACTTGAGCGTATGGGCTAGAAGAACTGAATAAATATGAATCCCATTTATAATGTAAACACATATAATTAAGCCAGTTATTTTTCAGAGCTTCCATGCCAGAAGAAAGCCACTGCCTGTCGGGTCCTTGGGGATGGTTTTCCCCTTCCCCTCATTTAACAGATGAGAAGACTAAGGCATCTAAGGGAAGGGACTTGCTTAGGCCATACAAGTCAATCTGAGGCCAAAATGGTTATAAGAAAGTGGGTAGTTTCCCTTCCTTTCTCAGATTTAAGTATACTGCGAGAAGAGCTAACACTATGGAATGCTTACTGTGTGCCAGGCACTATTTTAGGTATTTCATTTCTATTCATTCACTTTGCCCTTACAACAATCCTTAAAGGTAGATCTTCCTGAATCCCCATTTTACTGATGAAGAAAACTGAGGGCCCAGAGAGATTAATCTCCTGCCTGAGGCGATATAGCAGTCCTGTTCTTACTCTCTGCACTGTCACTTTGCAACACAGACTTTCTGGAAGGGCCTGCCAGCAGCTCATCCCAGTGGCATCTTCAGAGAGAGGAGCTAAGCAGCTAGGAGACAGGGAAGTAGGAGGGTTTGACTAGCTACTAACTTTGTGTGTGTGTGGAGAGGGGGGGGTTGGTGCAAAAAAGTGGTTTGATTAAAGCACGAGGACAGGGGCACCTGGGTGGCTCAGCAGTTGAGTGTCTGCCTCTGGGTCACATTGTGATCCCGGGGTCCTGGGATCGAGTTCTGCATCAAACTCCCTGCAGGGAGCCTGCTTCTCCCTCTGTCTATGTCTCTGCCTCTCTCTGTGTGTCTCTCAAGAACAAATAAATGAAACCTTAACAACAACAACAATAACAAAATGCATGGTAACAGGACCCTTGGGCAGAAAGAGTTGTAACTATCTACCTCTTGAATGATTGTATTAACAGTTCCCCCCAAAGAATTACTATATATATATATATATATTTTTTTTTTTTTTTTAAGAATTACAATATAAATTAACATCTGCTTCTATGAAAACTTTCTAGCCATGTGCATTTTTCAGGAAAAAGGGAAAATTAAAAAACAAAGTGTGGGTGTCTGGGAGTTTTAGAGGGGGGGGCTGTCAACCCACTGTAGAGATAGGAAGGGTCTTCCCTGAAGGATGCCCTGGGTACCTCTCGGCCTTGCCTCCCTCGCCTTCCTCCTCCTCACTGGCGTGGAGGGCATTTTCTGAGTGGGAGCCTGGGATGACCCCGGAGTCGTCAGATTCATCCATGAGGGAGCTCTTGTCAGCCTCGCTGAAATCGGTGGCCTCCTCCATCGGCACATCTAGGGGGACAAAGGTGTTAGAAGGGCCTCTGCCCAGTCCCACCCCACGCCCCCCTTCCCACTCAGCCCACAGCCTCTCACCTCCGTTGATGAGTGCTTCCCCTAAGCAGTCGTTAGGGACACGGGTGGCACAGCGCTTGTGACAGTTAAACTTGCAGTCTGGTATGAGGACAGGGAACAAGCGGACAGGTGGGAGGGGAGAGACAGGTCACCTGTAAGGGTTGAACCTTGACTCCTAAACCCCAGGCCCAAAAGATTCTGCTTTTGCTGTTTGGGGCAGGAAACCTAGCTGAACCTTCTCTGGTTGTCCCTCTTTGAGTCTAGAATATCTGGGACTGGGTAATTCTTTGTTGCAGGGGCTGTTCTGTGCATCATAGGTGTTTAGCAGCATCCCTGACCTCTACCCACTAGAGGCCAATAGCACATCCTCATATGATTTTAATTTTTTTTTATTCTGCATTTCTAAGACTCCAGATTTCAATGTCCAAGTTTCTAGAACTTGACATATCTATGATTTTAGACTGATAAGGCTCCTTGATGTCCAAGGTTTTAGGGTTTTCAATATCTAAACTCTAGAAATCAGTGACTCTATAGTTCTACAATTTCTGGACTAGAAATCAGTGACTCTAGAGTACTACAACTTCTGGACTGTGAAGCCTCCAGAATCTGATGATTCCAAGGTTCTAGGATTCCATACACCCGAGATTCTATAATTTCATGTTCCTATTGTTCTTTAGCTCTGCACATCTAAGATTCTAGAATTTGACAGTTTTGACGAATTCTAGAATTGGGTGAGATTCTAGAATTTTAAGTTTTTATATATCTAGATGTCTGGTTTTCTAGAAATTTGATAATCCAGAGTTCTGTGTCCTAGATTTATGGGACTCTAGGATCTCATTTAATGCTTCTAGGCTTTTATTATTCTCAAATCCCATGGTTCTAAAGTTCCAATATTTCAAGAATCTATAATTTGGTAGTTCTAGGATCTATGAGTCTGAAGTTCTGTGGTTCTTTTTGCTGAATCCTAGGATCCAGAATTCCTGAATCCTAGGATTCCAGTTCTGTAGTTCTAGAATTCTCAAGTTCCGCAGTTTTAGAATGCCACAATAAGTGGCTTATAGATCTAAATTCCTAAGGTTCTAGAATTCTAAGTTTCAACTGACTGAGGTTCTAGGATTCCAGAATTCCAAAGTTTCTAAAACACCAGGATTCAGGGCACTCTTCTGAGGCCCTGTGCTCCTAAGGATCAGAATCCTGGGATTTTTTTTTTTTTTTTTTAAGATTTTATTTTTAAGTTATCTCCACACCCAACATGAGGCTGGAACTCACAACCCTGAGATCAAGAGTCATAGGCCCCACCAACTGAACCAGACAGGTGATCCCATAGTACTGGGAGTCTTACATCCTGCCACCAGCCCAGGTGAGAGAGGTCCCAAACTTCTAAGTGTGTGTGTGTATGTGTGTGTGTGTGTGTGTGTCAGGACCTTCTGACCCCCTCCATCACCCCATGGGGGCCCCGCTGACCTTTGCACTGCAGGCCCTGGCGAAAGAGGCCCTTGAGGAGTTTCTTGCAAGCCTGGCAGACGGTGGGCCGTGTGTAGCTGTGGATGAGGAATGTGTGCGGAACTTTCACCTTGGAGAGCAGCATCTTGTCCAACTCGATGGGGCGGCCCGTGTAGGAGGAAGCAGACGATGAAGAGGAGGAGGATGGGGGGCGACGAGGCAGGAGCTCCATGGTACTACGGCTCTGGGGTCAGCAAGATGGGAGGGGACACATTAGTGGGTGACCCCGTGCCTGGGCCCTGTTGCCCGCCCCCAACCCCGGCCTGCCCACTTCCCAGCCCCTCACCAGCTCATCAGCCATGCAGGGCAGGGACTCAGAGGTGCTGAGACGCACAGAATGGCCACTGGCCAAAGATGTGGACGATAGGCGCCTCTTGCGGGCGCCACTGCAGTTGTTGGGGATGCTGAAGGCACAGCGCTTGTGGTAGTTCAGTCCGCAGCCTGCGGGGGGCGCCAGATGATCAGAGACTTATTCTCGCCAGTCCTGAGCTCTAAAGCTCCGCCCCACCCTCTTTGCCTTCTCAGTAGATTAGGAATACCGCAGCTGTCTCAGGAGGGCCCCCTAGTAGTGCCATTAAAGTCAATGAAAAACTATAAAAACCCAAATCAGGTAGAAGTGCTACTGGCCTAGAAGGTTCTGGGCCAGTCACCAGGCAAAGAACCATGAGCAGGTGAGGTGCTTGCTAAGGGCCGCAGGAATGTGGACTGGGTAGTGGCAGAAGGAAGCCACAACCACCGTACCAGTTGCACAAAGGAGGAGCGTACTAGCAATGACTACTTCTTCCTTATTCTGATATATGTGCACCAAATATTTTTATCTTCTTCCTTCTCTCCCCTCATCATCTAACACAATACTTATTATTTTTTTAATATGGTATTGGTCCAATTTTAGTTTACGTGCCGCCGAAGGGAGCACCATATAACATTTAAATTACAGGGTATTGAAGGAAAAGTGTGAACACACATTGTCTTCTGGGGAAAGGGTTAGCACATTTTCAATTGTACTCGGGACGATTCTATTATATCAGAAATAAGTATGACTTTATGGTCATTTCTTTCCTAATTTATCTTTTTTTTTTTTTTTCTTTTTTTAAATCCTTGTCCATGAAAGAATCAGGCTCAGCTTATTTTCTTGGTGGGCTTCCTGAGCACTTGCTCCAGCACATCTCCAGTGATTCCAAATCATTCCAGGATGGCTCCCTGTTCTGCAGTGAAGAATGCTCCTCCCACCTTTGGAAGCTTCTTTGGGGCCACCTTATGAAGCCTGTCTTCTGGTAGCCCGGCTATCATAGGCTTTCCTGAAGGTGGTGCTTTGGGAAGAGCTTCAGGTTGGCAAATGACCTTTGCCTACAGGAAATACTTCCCAATGTTGGTTTTTACTCACTCCTGTGCTTCATAGCACTTCAAAATCTCATCCCTGACTCCCTATGTGAGTATCAAGGTAGAGTCAGACTCCCATCAGAAGGTGTTAACGGCATTAGGAACAGTCATTTGTGATTCCTTTGGAACCACACAAACGAAGACCATCATCTATGATGTTGAGCCAATGAAGTCTGTGCTAAGGATGTCCATTGGAATGGATGACATGAGGGGCACCTGGGTGGTTCAATCAGTTGGGTGTCTGGATCTTGGTTTTGGCTCAGCTCATCTCAGGGTCTTGAGATTGGGTCCTGTGTTGGGCTCCTTGCTAAGCATGGAGCCTGCTTAAAATTATCTCTCTCCCTCTCCCTCTGCTTATCCCTCTTCCCCCTTTATCATGTGCATATGTGCATCCTCCCTCTCTAAAAAAAAATTAATGACATTGCACAGTGATGGTTACATATGCCAAGACATTAAGAGTTGGATATGGTTTGTGCATGATGGCAGTACTGACAGCAGCTCTGAACGCACTGAATCGGTTTTCTACAGGTCTGATGTGGCTGTCATCCCTAGAGCCCTTAAACGCCATAGGTATATTTAGGGCTGCCTGATAACAATCCCAGTCAATGCTCATCTGCAACACAGGGCACTGAAGACTCAAGATTTCCATATAAGCGTGACCACCACGAAGCTGGAGATCCTCAGATGATGGAACATAAGAGAACACTGAACAGTCAATGCAGGTGCAGATAGTCCTCATGGAATGGATGGTCTTCAACTGTTGTGTGTATAGTCAAGGCAGCTTTGTGGCTTTCATCTGCAGGCAAGGTGAGATCTCAATGTTCTTGCTCAGAAGTGTCAAAGATGGGAAGAGTGGACCTGTGGAACCTTGAGACATTTTGGTTATTGTTCACCCCTTTATTTTTATTTTTAAAGTATGGTTTAAGGACAGGTGTATGAGTGCTTGTAGACAGAACATGTGGTCATCCCCTCAAATCCATATGTTGATGCCCTAACCTGCAATGTGAATGTATTTGAAAATGATCTTTTAAGGAGGTAATTAAGGTTAAATGAGGCCATAAAGGTGGGGTACTGATCCCATGCTACTGGGGTCTTTGTAAAAGGGAGACACTTGAGAAACTGTTGTGTCTCCGCACACCATGTGAGCTACCCAGAGAGATGGCAGCCATCTGCAAGCCAGATGGCTTGGTTCCCACCAGGAACCAAGGTTCCCTGTCTGAACCTGGATCTTAAACTTCTGGCCTCCGGAACTGTGAGTTATAAATATGTGGTGTTTAAGCCACTTGGCCTGCGGTATTTGGTTATGGCAGCCCTGGCACACTAAGGTGCCTGGTCAATAGGAAGCGGACTCTGATGGTCAGCTTTATGTGTCAACCTGGCTAGGCTGGCAGCCCCAGTAATTCAGACACGAATGCAAGGGTTGCTGTAAAGATATTTCGTAGGTGGGATTTAAGTGCACCATCAGATGACTTGAAGTGAGGGAGAGTATCCTAGTTAACCTGGGTGGGCCCGTTTCAGTTGACAGGTTTAAAAAGCAGAGTTGAGATTTCCCAGATGAAGAAATTCTGCCTGGAAATAGCAGCTTCTGCTTCTGCCGGGTAATCCAGGCTGCCCTTTCTGACCGGCTGCCCTTTCTGACCGGATTTCAGAGTAGTTTAGCCAGCCATCATCCTGTAAGCCAATTCGTTTCAAATATCCTTTAATATACACCTCCTATTGACTGTTTCTCTGGTTGTTCCCTGTTATATAGGCTCCACCTTCTTCCCTGGGCACATTCCCCTTCTCCAAATTCGGTGCCTTACCCTTCCCTCCTAACCCTTCCCTCGGAGCTCCACCTCAGGCTCCACCTCCAGAGCGGAGCCCCGCCCCGCCCCAAGCCCCGCCCCCAACACCTCCCCCAAGCGGCGCCTCTGGGCCTTACCTCTCCCTCGAAGCCCCGCCTCCTATATAGGAGCTCCACCCCCGCCGCACCCTGGGCCCCGCCCCCTGCCCCTGGGCCCCGCCTCCAGTCCCTCTACCCTCACCATCACACTTGAGGCCCTGGCGCACCAGGCCGAAGAGCATCTCCCCGCAGTGATCGCAGAAGGCAGGCGCTCGGTAGGAGTGCACCGTGAGGGCGTGCGGGCGGATCTGGAAGTCCTCGAAGGTGGCCGAAGCTGCAGGCAGCAGGGAGGGGGTGGATGGGTGAGCCGGGGCAGCGGGGTATGTTCCCGGGGCTCTCACCAGCTTCCAGGCGGCAAGGTTTCATCTTGCCTTCCTTCATTTGCTCGCATGCTATACTCTAGAGGGTTCCAATCCCAGCGTCTCCACTGGGCAAGACACCTAAGCCAGGGACTGGGGAGTTATTTAGTGGGTACGGATTTTCGGTTCTGCAAGATAAAAACACTCCTGGAGATAGTTGCATGACAGTGTGAATGTAATTAACACTACCTAACAAGAGACTTAAAAATGGTTAAGATGGTAAATTTTATGTATATTTCACAATTAAGTATTTTACTTTACTTTTTTAAAGATTTTATTTATTTGGCAGAGAGAGAGAGCATAAGCAGGGGGAGCTGCAGGCAGAGGGAGACGCAGAAGCAGGCTCCCCCCTGAGCAGGACGCCTGGATCCTGACCTGAGCTGAAGGCAGACACTTAACTGACTGAGCCACCCAGGTGCCCCACAATTAAACACTTAAAAATAAAATTTAAAAATACGCATGCCTGGGTCCTACCCTCAAAGTTGCTGATTACTTGGTCTAGGATGGAGCTTGAGCATCTAGAGAAAAGACCAAATACCTATGTATCTCAGTTGTCTCATCTTCAAAATGGAAATCCAATAAACATTTACTGAGCATTGTTCTAGACTAGGGACACCACACAGAACCAAAAGACAAATTCCCTGCCTGGCCTCTAGTAAGGGAGGCAGACAACCAAAACAAAGAAAATAAATATTCTTTTTTTTTTTAATATTTTATTCATTTATTCGAGACACAGAGAGAGAGAGAGGCAGAGACACAGGCAGAGGGAGAAGCAGGCTCCATGCAGGGACTCAATCTCGGGTCTCCAAGATCAGGCCCTGGACTGAAGGCGGCGCTAAACTGCTGAGGGCTGCCCGAAAATAAATATTCTTATTTAACAATCACCCAGGGTTGCCTGGATGGCTCAGTCGATTAAGTTTCTGCCTTCAGCTCAGGTCATGATCCCAGGGTCCTGGGATCAAGTCCCTGCATCGGACTCTCTGCTCAGTCTGCTTCTCCCTCTCTGCTCCTCTCACCTGCTCATGTACTCTCTATCTCTCAAATAAATAAAATGTTGTTTTTGGTTTTTTTTTAAAAGGGGCCACCTGGCTGGCTCAATTGGTTAAGCATCTGCCTTCGCCTCAGGACATGATCCCCAGAGTCCTGGGATAGAGTCCCACATGGGGCTCCCTGCTCAGCCCAGACTCTGCTTCTCGCTTTCCCTCTGCCCCTCCCCCTGATTGTGCTCTCTCGCTCACCTCCTCTCTCTCTCTCTGTCAAATAAATATATTTTAAAAATCTGGGATGCCTGGGTGGCTCAGTGGTTGAACATGTGCCTTCGGCTCAGGACGTGATCCTGGAATTCCAGGATCGAGTCTCAAACCAGGCTCCCTGCATGGAGCCTGCTTCTCCCTCTGCCTGTGTCTCTGCCTCTCTCTCTCTCTGTGTCTCTCATGAATAAATAAATAAAATCTTAAAAAAAAGAAAAACCCCAGCCAGTGTAGGTCCAAAGTTCCCGATTTTAGTACTGTACTTACTGCCTCTTGGAAATGTTTAAGTAATAAAATATACAGTAAGTGTCCACTATACTCAAGTAATTATTTAAAAAAAAAAGCCTCTCAAGCAATTCGTCTCAGTAATGGGACAAATATTTATTGAAAACCAATATAAACTGGGTACCCTGGAAGACACAAGTCAGCCGAAACAGACACTTGCATGCTCTCATTTGATGTTCTTTATCTCTATACGTATAACTTGGCACTTTTCCCCAGGGTAAAATTATTTATATATATATATAAATATATATATAAATATATATAAATATATATATAAATATAATTTGCACATTATGTATATTTATATATTTAGATTACACATAATGTAAAATGTATATAAATATATATCATATATGTATTATGTATGCTTATACATAATTTATTAAAATATATAATGTAATTTATATGTATATTTGTATATTATATATATAAGTATATGCAATATATATATATTTATATTCCAGAAATAAATAACAACTACAAAAAATTTATGTACAACAAGCTAGAAGTCAATAAGTGCTTAGCAGAAAAATTAAGGGAGAGAGAGAAAGTACAGGATGTCCAATTTTAAATAGGTGGTTGAAGAGGGCCTCCTTCAGGTGTCATTAGGGCAAAAGCCTGAAGGAGGTAAGGGTATGAGGCATGCAGGTATCTAGGAAAGAACATGCCCACTATCACAATAGTATTCTTTATAGATTCTTTTTTTAAAGGCTAAATGAATCAACATATGGAAAACTCACAGTGCTCTTTTTTTTTTAAGTTTTTATTTTTAAGTCATCCTTACACCCAATGTGGGGCTCGACCCACAACTGTGAGATCCAGAGTTGCACACTCAGAGTCAGCAAGGTGCCCTGTATTTTTTTGTTTTTATGTTAAAACATTTTTGCGTGTCATCCTTGTGCAGGGGCCATGCTAATCTTCTCTGTATCGTTCCAATTTTAGTATATGTGCTGCCAAACCAAGCACAAATTTAAAAAAAAAAATTTAACCTGAGCTATTTAAACAGAGAACATAGAAAGTACTCAATAAATGTTAGTTTTTAAAATTTTTCTAAAGATTTTATTTATTTATTTCAGAGAGACAGAGCACCAGCAGGGGGTGAAGGTAGGGAGGGAGGGAGAGGGTGAAGCAGCAGGGAGCTCCATGTGGAGCTTGATCCCAGGACCCTAGGATCATGACCTGAACTGGAGGCAGACGCTTAACCGACTGGCCACCCAGGTGATCCTGTTAGCTTTTAAAATTTCATTTTTGGACTAATTCTCTTTTCTACCCCGAACCTCACCCCTGAATTTCAGTCTAATATTGAGCTTTTTTCCTTGTTATTGTGTAACAGAAAGGGGACTCTCTTCTATGTGCCAAGCACTGTTTATACACTCTGGGTAAAGTTATGAACAAGACAGATTTATACCCCACTCTCAGGGAGCTGACATGTTTGGGAGAGACAGACAGGGATCGCAAACATACAAATAAGGAAATTTCAGACACTGGAAGAAATAGCATTCAAGTTCAACTCCAAATAACATGAAGAAGCTAGCTATGAGAAAAAGAGGTGGGGAAGGAGGCACTGAGAGCCAGTGCAAAGACTTGGAGATGAGAGGAAGGCTTGGTTTGTTCAAGGGACAGAGAACAGGCAAGCATGGCAAGAACAAAAAAATGTAAGCGGGACAGTGTAGCAGGTGAATTCTGGGAACTGGCAGGGGCCAGATCATGGACAGCCTTAAGGCCATATTGAGGAGTTTCATTTTGTTCCAAGGGTAGTGGGGAGCCATGGGAGAATTCTGAGCAGTGAAGTGTCATGATCTGATTTACGAGCTGCTGTAACACTCTAAGCAGGGGGACCAGAGGAGGTAGTAAGAAATAGATTCAGGATGTATGCTAAAGGTACGACCACTTGTTTTGATGACAGATCAAGCAATGGGTGAGAGGAAAGGAGGAGTCATGGATGCCCCCAAGATTTGGGGCATGAGCACCTGAGTGAATGGTGATGACTTTCACCAAGATGCAGAACACTGCTGGAAGAAAGGATGACAAAAATCAAGATTTCTTTCTTGGACAGGCCATATCTGAGATGCCTAGAGCTGCCAAGTAAAAGTCAGGGAGACAAGCTATATGACCAAGATTTGGATTTAGCAGAGGGAGACCTGGATGAATACAAATCCAAGAGTTGGCAGCCTCCACGAGGGTATTTTTTTTTTTTTTTATGATAGTCACAGAGAGAGAGAGAGAGGCAGAGACATAGGCAGAGGGAGAAGCAGGCTCCATGCACCAGGAGCCCAATGTGGGATTCGATCCCGGGTCTCCAGGATCGCGCCCTGGGCCAAAGGCAGGCGCCAAACCGCTGCGCCACCCAGCGATCCCCACGAGGGTATTTAAAACCTGAAAAAGATCACCAGGGCCATACATCCAAACTTCTGCTAATTGCCATCCATTCATTCAACCCATTCTACTGAGCATTGCACTATGCAAGGGCTGGGGGTGGAAATGCAGACAAGAATAAGGCAGGTACCCCCCTATCCCCCGTGCTCCTAGAAGAACCTTGAGCTGTCCACTCCTTTGAGGTGCTGAGTTTGCTCATCTCTCAGATGCAAACACCCAGTGGGTGACTAGGTTCTGGCTGAAAATAGTGAGGTACAGACTTCATCTAACCCTTCAGAGTGTGATTTCTTTAAAAAAATATACTTTATTTATTTATTCATGAGAGACACACAGAGGGAAAGGCAGAGACATAGAGGGAGAAGCAGGCTCCCTGCGGGGAGCCCAATGCTGGACTTGATCACCAGGCACTGCAGTGGAAGGCAGATGCTCAACTGCTGAGCCACCAAGGCGTATGAGTCTGATTTCATCTAGCATTTCAGTGGGATGGAGGCATGGGCATCAGAATATTTAACATTCTGTATTCGGGTGCCCAGGTAGCTCAGTGGGTTAAGCATCTGCCTTCAGCTCAGGTCATGATTTCAGGGTCCTGAGATAGAGCCCCTCATTGGGCTGCCTGCTCCTTAGGGAGCCTGTTTCACCCTCTCCCTGCTGCTCTACTGTCTGTCTGTCTGTCTCTCTCAAATAAATAAAATCTTAAAAAACAAACAACAACTCTATCAAAGTAGAACAAACATCTAGAAAAAGACACATCTCAAGTGCATGGCTCACCGAACTGTCAAACTGCACACACTGTGTCACCAACATCCTGATAAATAAATGGAAGTTTAAATCAATCCCCAGAGATCTCCCTCCTGCCCCGCAGGTGATGGTAGCGATGCCCCTTGCGGAGGTGGAGAACAGGGCACCTTCTCAAAGGGCATTGGCCACCCTCACTCCTAACTGTATCCATCTCTGTGCTTCATAAATGGAATTTTACAATACGGAGTCTGACGTAGCATCTGCCTTTTGGCATTAAGTTTGTGAGATTCACCCATGGTGCTGGACATCGCCTACATTCTGTGCTGAGCAAATTCCACTGTGTGCACAAGCTATATATTCACCCATTCCGGGTCGGTAGCACATAGGGGACTAACTTGCAACCAGGGCTTTGAACCACTGGCCCTGACTTTAAAAACGTGTTTCTGGGCCCACCTCTCCTCTCCCTCCGCCAGATGTCCTGCCCCCGCTAGAGGCTGCGCCCCCCCAGGCCCCCCGGCCGGCCTCCGACGCTCACCAGATAGCACCACCTCCACCAGGTCGCCCTCCTGGATGTCTCCAACCGAGCGCACCAGCTGCAAGAGGTTGGCCGACGTGGGGTCATGTTTGAAGAGAAGGATCTTGTCGTAAAGACCGTAGAAGCCACACTCCGGGAACTGAGGGGCGGGAGAGAGACGGAGGTGGTGACGGAAAGGCTCAAAGGCTCGGCGCTTGCCTTCAGCAGCCGTCTAGAACACTCCAAGGGCAGGGCCCGCAGTTTCCCCCGGAAACAGAGACCCTACAGCCCTGCGCTTCCTGCCTGCTGCCTCCCAAGCGCAGCGCAGCTCACAGCTCCCGCGGGCAGGGTGCCAGGGCCCCAGGTGTGCGGGGAGAGGGCGCCAGCGGAGTTTGGTGGCTGGACTGGGAAGCTGAGGTGGGAGGGAGTGTGGCTCTGGGAGCAAGAGCACTTATTAGAATTTGCAGGGGGTGGGGGGAAGGAGGGGTGCTAAGTGAACACCCCCTCCTTTATGCCCCCACCCCACCCCAGCTTCCTTCCTGGATCTATTGTCCCTGTTACCTGGCTCCAGGCCCAGCACTGGGGTGGGGCCAGCTGGAAGAAGGGGACTTAGGACTCAGGGAGGGGGTGGAAGAGGAGGGGTGACAGGAAAGCTAGGCTCAAGGGAGCTGGAGGTAGGGAGGGTGCCCCCCACCCAATGTCCAAAAGACCCAGGTGTCCCTAGCAGGGGTTGGGGGGGGCGGAAATGAAACCTGGTAGAACAGAAAGTGAAACTGCCCAGGTGGAGCAGCTGGAAGGAAGAAATGGGGCCCAGCCACACCTGGACAGAAAGGATAGAAAACCAAACTGGGGTGAGGCCTGAGGGAGGAGGCTGAAGATTTGGGCAGTAGACAAATTACACCCAGGGGACAATCTGCCCTCTACCCCACCCCCACCCCATATGTTTGCCCCAAGAGCAGGCTGAGTTGGGTGTGAAAACTGGACCTGTGGGTTTGGGGGTTTTGGTGGAAGGGCCAAGGAAGCCCCATATTCCTGTCTGCTGGGAGAGGGTCCACAGGTGACAGGGACTCCCTGGGCCTTGACTGCTTGTGTATGTGTGTGTCGGGGGGGGGGGTCTGTCTCTAGGCTGTAAAATGGGGGAGTACGCCTAGCTCCCAATGTTCCTCTGAAGACCCCCAATTCATTTCTGGGGGTCTGAGAAGATTCTGGAATTTGGACATTTGGGGATTCCAACATGCTCACATGATATGATTATACATATATAAAATCTTAGGTTCCAATGTATTATCATGATATATTTTAGGATTTCAATAATCTGGATCAGCAGCAGTTTGATATTTTAATGTTCTGGGCATTTGAGTATCTTACCATTAAAGGATTTCAACAACCCAGCATTCCAAAATTCTAACATTTTAACATCTAGGATTCCAACAACCCAGGAATCTGATATTCTACCATTTTAATGTTTTAGTATCCCAACAAGCTAAGATTCTAATGTTTAAACACTTAATCTTTTTTTTTTTTTTTTTTTTTTTTTAAGTAAGCTTTATGCCCAATGTGGGACTCATGGCCCTGAGATCAGGAGTTGCATGTTCTACTGACAGCCAGCCTGGTGCCCCTGAACACTTTAATGTCAGACGTGTTCAATTACCTAGCAGTTGTGTATTTGGACAATCTAGAATTCTAATATTCTAACATTTTTACAATCTAGAATTCCAACAACTGAGAAGCCCACTAACCTAACTTTTAACATTCTAGAATTCACACATTGAGTTCTACCTGAATCCCTCTTGCCAGGATTCCCAGCTTCCCGCCATGATGACCCTGGTATCCAAAACTAAGAATAGGGTGGGGTTGTGAAGGCCCGTTTTAATAGGCTGGAATCAGACCTCAGGGGGTGGGGACACTGTGATTAGGAGAGGGGACAGAGTCCCCAGAGCCTCTAGGGGATCCAAAGAGGTGCCAGCCCCTCTACATACAGCTCAGGCCTGGGGCGGGGGCAGAGATTGGGCTCTGAGACCTCACTTGCCCTTGGCAGCTAGCGCAGGCACCCACACCCACACATGTCACCCGATAGCCATGGCCAGCTCAGCTTCAATTTCTACTGTTTCCACAAAATGGGAGGTAGGGGATGGGCTTGATTGGGGAGGTTCCCCATCTGCTGCCCCACCTGCCCCTTCCTCCCCACTTCTACATCTATCTGGCCCCTCCTTTACTCCCTGCTAGCTGCAGAAAACAACTACATGCAGGGACATGCAATTTGGGGAGGCCTTTGGAGCACCCCACCCCTGCTCAGGCCTCCCTCAAAGGCTTAGTGGGGTGAAGAGGCAACGGGGGACTAAATGCCCCATCCACACACCCCCAGTCACCCAAGGCTTAATGTTCCTTCTTCCCCTTCCCCTGTGCCACGCTCCAGGCCACCCCTGCCATCGCCCCCCACCCCAGACCTCTCCCCAAGCTGGATGGGAAGAACCCTTCCCCTCACCTTCTGGTCCACGATGGAGCAAGCCAGCTGCTTCACATGGGCCAGCTCAGAGGCGGTGGGCAGCAGCACAAACTCACGGGTCAGCCCGATCTGGATGTGGAAGGAGACCCCGGAGCTCGGAGCTGGTACCTGGGCCAGTAGCGGTGGCGGCGACTGCAACTCCAAGCCGCAGGGGGGCGGAGGGGACCCCGGCCCGGGAGAGCCTGGGAGCCCGGCGAGATGGGAGGGGGAGGCGGCCATAGGTGGGGGGAGTCCCGGGACCGGCCGCCCGGCGCCGGCCGCCCGGCGCCCACCCGGGATCCGGCTGAGGGAGCCCGAGCCCGGGAGCCCCGGGCCACTGGATTCGAGGGCGCTTGGAAGCTGGTGGTGGGAGCGCGGTAATCCCGGGGATACGAGAAAAGAAATCTAGCAGGTTGAGGGCACTTGCGGATGGCGGGACCCTGGGAAGTTAAAGAAATGTAATCTAGTGATCAGACACCCGGGAGTCATGAAGGAGAGATCTAATGGCTTGAGGGGATCCAGTTATTGAAAAAGTCCAAGAAATCAAGAAAATCTAGTAGGTCGGGATCTCAGGGATCAGGAGAGCTCAGGATCAAAAAGCCCCTTGGAGAGAGAAAGGCTTGAAAAGGGAGCAGGGGGGATCCCAGAATCCACTGGCTCTAAGACGAGGATCCAATGAAGAAGGGGGCTCGAGGGATTCACCAGGCCTCGGGGGTGAGGATAGGAAGTCGGGGATCGAGTAGATCCCAAGGATCCGACGGGCCCGGGGATGGGCAAAGGGATCCCGAGGGCCGGGGTGCTAAGGAGGGAATCTCACGGGTCTCAGAAGTTGGAGAAAAGTTCGGTCGTGGGCCGCGGAGAAGGGGGCGTTACCGGCGGCGGTTGGGGGTGGGGAGGGAGGGTCGCCAGGCGCCGGGAGCCGGTGGCTCTTTTTCCCCCTCCAAAGTTTAACTCTGCGGCTGCGGCCCAGGAGGAAGTGTCGGGAGCGATGGCGCAGTCGGCCAATCCACGCGGGCCTCGGTGACGTCAGAGAGGGGCGGAGCCTGTCGGGGGGGGCCGGGGGCGGAAGAGGAGGGCAGGTCCGGCACCTCCGAAGTGGGGGCGTCACCTGCCCCGCCCCGGGCCCAGGCGTCTCGGGTGCGAGACGCGGGGCAGGGATCCCGGACTGATGCCGACCCCCAACACACCCGAGTCTGGAAAGTTAACTCTTCCCTGAGCTAGAGAGGAGGGGCGAGCCACTCACCCCCATCAGCGGTCGGGGAGGCCGGGGCTGCGGAGGCGTCTGGCCCTTTAAGGAAGGGGGCCGTCTAGCCGGGCTTGCATCCGGCGCCCACCGCAGGGGAAAGGGTGGGAAACTGGTGTCGGGTCCAGCCCGCTCAGGGTTCTCTGGGCTCGGCCTACCTCTTCTCTGAGCGTCGTCCACCCCACCCCCATGCCCGCTCGGTGGAGGGGGTGCAGTAGAGATCCCGCAGCCCATCACACGGTTAGGAAGACAGAGGCTTCCAGATGGGCGGAAGGACCTCCTTGCCTCATGTCTGTCTCTGGCAACCCCAACCTCGATGAAGTGCATGGACTGGAGGGACCTGGGCTGGGTTGTCTGAGCCGGGACAGTCAGACACGGGTGGAGAAGGGGTGTAGTTTCCTTCAATTGGCGCCCCACTCTGCCCCAGCCCTCAGGAGAGCCAAGAGCCTCAGACCCGGGGGTGCCTCAAAGGGCCATAGCAACCAGGGAAGACACCCTCCCCACCCCCTAGATGAACTGGTTGTTCTGGGACAGCGTGCATGTGTCTGTGTGGCTTTAGGTAGGTGGCTTCCCCTCTCTGAGCCTGTTTCTCCATCAGCTCCTGACCCCAGAAGGTCTTTGTGGGGAGATTGCAGAATAGTGCCTGGCACACAGCTGAGATTCAGTAGGTGGTGGCTATTGCTGTACTTGGCAGAGATAAAGGGGTGGGCTCCTCAAGCCCTCAGATGTTTAGTAGGAGTATGTTCATTAATCAGTCATCCAGCAAGCATTGAATGCTGGCCTACTACGCACCAGGCTTGTCCTAAAACAGCTCTTCCAGCCTGGTTAGGAACAATTCAGACTTGATTTCTCCTCCCCAACTAATAATAAGAGTGGTTGCCATTTAGTTTACACTCAGGAAACTGAACCCCGAGGGGCAAAGTGACTCCTCCAAATCATCCAAGATCACCACTCAAGTTGCTGCTACCACCCCACCCCAGTCACTGAGGATTCAAAGCCTGGCTTTGAGTTCCAAAGGCATCCCAGGGGAGATGGTCCAGACCAGGAGGGCGGGATGAGGGCCTCAAGACAAGCCCCCCTTCCCCATAAAGGGCTGCTGGGGGCAGCTGAGGTCGGTACAGTAGTGACTCTGCCACCACATCCGGGGGCTGGCTGGGGCTGGGGAAGGAAGTCTGAGGCTGGAGTGAAAACCCAAACCACCACCTGGGGAAGTTGCTCAGAGCCCAGAGGGATGAGGGGGGAGCAAGGCCACGTGGAGCTCGTAGCTAGGTTTTGGACAGTGTCACCTGATGGCCATCTGGCCACCTGCATCCTTCTTCAACTGTTCCTGGGGTCCTGACAAGGGCTGGGTCCTATTCTGGGTACTGGGGCACAGCCTTTGTTAATCCAGAGGGTGGTCATTAGCGTCAGGCCTGTTGTACAGAAGATGCTGAGGCCCAGACACATGCAGAGGGAGCCCACAGGACTGGATACAAATGCTGATGGCCCGCTGGAGGCCCTAAGCAGCCCCCCCATTTCACTTTCTGTAACTTAACACTGATGATTCCCGCTTCCTAAGCTTGTTGTGAGGACCCAGTGAACTAGTATGTGAGGAATTTAGTGTGGGTTCTGGCTCCTGCTAAGTGTGTGATTGACCACTGCAATTCAACTGTCCTGGGGAAGGGAAGGGACTCATGGGGCGCCAGCAGTGAGGGACCAGGTGCCTCCACCACCTGCAACCTCCCAGCATGGCGGAGGCATTCTACAGGGCAGGTCCCAGGCTCTCCCTTCCCCACTCCATGTTGGCTGAGGCTCCTTGTAAGCCCAGGCTCACGTGGGGAGGGAAGGGAAAGTGGGGGGGTTAAGTACTCAGGGCAAGCCCTTTAATCAGCCATCATGTGGGGGGCACTGGGAGTGGAGGGGGAAGGTCTTAATCTGTCACATCACATCATCTGCTTGTCAGGACTCTGCCCCCAGGCCACTGCTGAGGCCCCTGGGGAGGGAGTACTTAGGAGGCACGGGGAGATTCGGTCCTGTGCCCCCATTTCCGGGCCTCCACCCACACTCCGCCCAAACTCTGGGCCCCTCTCTTCCCGCCCCCCACCCTACCACAAAACCCCAACCCATCATATCCCCTCTCTGAGCTCCACCCAGCCCAGGCAGAGCCCATTATTCGGCTCCCCAGGTCCCCTCGACAGTCAGCACCGCCACCCATCTTACTCCAAAGGGTTTATTGAGACAAGTTTCACATCCAAGTCCAGGGCAAAGGGGAGGGGGCTTATAAACAGGAACCTGGAAGGGGGCCTGAGGACTCAGGGCGGGACCCAAAAAAAGAGAGTGAAATAAATAGAGGAAGAGAGTGGAGGACCAGGAAAGGAGACACAGACTATCACACAGTGATAACGACATGGGGGTGAGGGGGCAGGGCTCCATTAACATCCCATTTATTTATACAGATATACAGGGAGTTGTGGGGGACCCCCTCCAGCCTCCATGCCCCAGAGAGAGGCAAACGAGGGGCATCTCTCCCCATGGGTGACCCCGTGGGGGCTGGGGGGCTGCCCCTGGAAGGAGTGCTGGGAGCGGTGGGGGAGGTAGGGGTGGGCACCTCCCCTGAGGGCATCACCTGCTCCCCGGGGGGTTACTGGCCCTGGAGGTGCTGGGTAGTGTCTGGAAAGCTGTGTTGAGGGAACTGGAGGGGAGGGTGGTGGGAGTGCTTCTGGGGTGGGCCAGGCCGGGCACTCTGCCTGAGGACAGCCCGGGGTCCAGCTGGCTCCACAGCTTCCCAGGGGGTCAACCACAGAGCAGGGGCGCCTGGAGCTCCTCCCAGCACAGCTGCCACTCAGGTTTGGGAAGATGGGAGAAGGGGGGTTGGGGGTTCAAAGAGAGAACCTGGCACCTTCTGGCGTCTTGGAAAAGCTGATCCCCAAGGACACCCAGCCCTGGCTGTGCTGCACCCAAGAAGGCAGCTCAGAAAGCAGGACTGGGCGTCAGGGCACAGAGAGGAAGCTCCCCGAGGCCATCCCGGAGGGTGATTCCTGAAGGAGGCTGCTCCCCAGGCGGATGCTTGGGGAAGGGACGGCCATGGGGGATGGCCTCCTGGGGAAAGGGCCGTTAGCACCACCAGGTTCCCAGGCAGGCGGGAAGAGCCAGGCCTCCGGGCCTCCAGACTGAGGCTGGGAGTCACCTGAGGTAGACAGAAGGGAAGGAAGACTGGAGCATGACACCCCAGGTACAAGAGGGAAGGCTACCTCGGCCCCCTCTCTTGATGCCCAGGAGCTACCTTGATGATTCTCACAAGGTAACCCCGGCTACCAGGATGTGGCACCCTCTAGGAGTGCCAGGTGAAGAGATGTGTCTGAGGTCTCACTAGGGGTGAGGATGCAAGGAGTTTCTGCCCTCCCAGACCAAGCCTCCTGCCCAGCCTCTCACCTCAGTCCCACCTGCCCGGCCCCACTCCCCAGCCGGTGTGGCGGCCAGGGTGGGGCCAGGTGGGCATCATACGAAGACCTTGGCCAGGGCATCGGCGCCCGCACTGGCGATGAGGGCCTTGCTGGGGTGGCACGCGACAGCGTGAATAGCCTCTTCATGCTTCTTGCGGTGGGCCGTGATCTCCTGCACGCATGTTTTATTGTCCAGGCTCCACAGACGCAGGGAACAGTCGTGACCTACGCAGGTGTGGGAGCTGAAAGGGCTGTCCCCCAGGACAAACCCCAGCTCCTCCAAACCTCACCTCTGGATGAGCTGGCCTTGGCACTGGATAAAGGGCCCATCTTCTTCTCCACGCACCTCTCAACACCCAGGCTGAGGGAGAATCCTTTTGGCCTAGCCTGCTATCCATCATCTAGTTACCAAGTATTCACTGGGGACCTGTGTACTAGGCTAACCTCCTCCAGCCCAGGGCTGTTGACGTTCTGATGTGGCAGACGGTAAATAAAACAGAATGAATGATGCCAGATGGTCAGCAGCACTGTGGATACAGGCTGGTCAGGGTGAGGACAGAAGGGCTAAGGGGGAACCAGGAGGAAGAGTCTTGCAGGCAGCAAGGCCAAGGGAAGGTTTGGAGATCCTGGCAGGAGGTGGATACGGCAGTAGCAGCCTGAGCAGGGGTGTGGGGAGGAGGAAGAGGTGGTCAGAGAGCGAGGAGCAGACAGGACTGGGCCTTGGGGCATGAGCCACCTCTGGAGATGACCTGATTTACATGTTAGAAGGAACAGGAAGGAACCCAGAGGCTGGCTCTATTTGTCCTTTACAGTGGGGGGCCCCAGGCCCTGTCCCAAACCCTCTCTCCCCTGGACTTGATGCTACTGACCACTCCCTCTACCATCATCCTTAGAGACAGCTGCTGCCGTCACACAGCAGATGGAGAACAGGCTTGTGGGTGCCCGAGCCCGTCCACCTGCTCTATCATCCCATGCACTTGCTGGCTCATGAGCTCCCACAAGCTCGGTCGGTAGGGAGCAGAAGTGAGTGGAAGGAGGCCCCTTGCCCATGGCCTCTCTGATGGCCCATGCATACCCTCCACCTCCCTGGGGAGCAACGGACCCTTTTCCACCTGCCCACGTCCCACCCCGTCCTGAGGCACAGCTCCACAGGAGCTGGGCTTCAGTGCTCTTATCCACAGAAAGCACGTGGTGGAAAATGCTAAAGATCCCATGGGGACTGAGAGACCCCAACTTCATTCCTGCAACCAACCCACTGGGCTGCGACCAAAGCATGTAACTTCTCTGAGCCTGTCCACATCTGCACGGCGGGTACAACACACCCACCCAAGAGGATTTATCTGGATGAAAGGAGATGGAGGCAAATGCCTCCAGGGGGCTCTATCCAGAGGCTCCCTGCCGGTTCCCCTGCCTCAGGGAGCCCCAGAGCACTCCCTTGTGACCAGTGCCCACATCTCTTCCTCTTCTGCTCCCACATACCCTTGCTCTTTAGGGAGTCAGGAGGGTCCGGACTTACTTCCCGACATCAGGAACACGCCGTTGGGGTCCACGGCAAGGCAGGTGACCGCGTCCAGGTGGGCAACCATGGAGTGCACAGATTTCCCTGAGAGGAGAAAGGGTAGGTGGCAGGTTACTTCCTCTCAGCGCCTTGCCTGGGAAGGTGATGGCCCAGACAAGATGCTGAGAGCCTACAGCATGGGCACCAGGAGCTCTGCTATCTGGGCAGGCCCTGCCATGAGCATGAGTGAATGGTGGAGGGAGAAGGTGGGGCCTCACCTGTCCGGCTGTCCAGGAAGCGGATGCCTCTGTCGTCGTGGGCAGTGATGGTGAGGGGCTGGTTTGGGTGACTCACCACCTGGTTGATCTGGGTTGGGCCTGGAAGGCAAGGAGGAGGGAAGGACGAGAGGAGAACCACGGCCCTACAGCCCTGCCCTATGCCTAGCTGTCCAGGAGGACTGGGCCCCCAGGGCTCTCCTGCTCAGGGTCATAGTACTTCCTCTGTAACCTGGGCACCGTGCCCCACCTGGGGTGGCACAGCCATCCACATGGAGCATCTGCTCTGCCAAGAGGCCTGATGATCTCTGTTCCCTCAGCCTTCCCAAGAGCCCCTCACTGGCCACAACAGTGGCAGCTGGGACTTTACCTCCATCTGACACAGAGCCCCCCACAAGGGGGTAGGGAAAATGTCTTCTGTTCACTGGACATCGGGTCACCAAAGCCATAGGAGGGACTGGGGCCTGGGAAGCACTCAGATACCAGCCCCCGGCCCTGGGGCCCCCTCTTACCGCTGCTCCCCCGGGATTCCAGCGAGAGGAGGGCACTGCCAGCCTCCAGGTCATATAAGACAGTGTCGCCAGAGCGGAAGGAGGCCACAATGTGGGCAGGCTCGGTGCTGGTGAAGGCCACTGAGGTGGGGATCCCATGATCTGAGGGTAGAGGAGAAGAAAGGCTGCCTCACAAACCTGGTCCTGCCCCAGGGCTGTGGGACAGGACTTGGGAAAGCTGGGCCCTTGTCAGGAGTAACACTCCTGCAGGGGCCTCCAACTCTATACAGCTCCTCTATGAGGTGTCGGCAGCCCTCACTCACCGCTGGCTGTGAGGAAGGTACAGAGGCAGGCTGGGCTGCTGCTGGGATCCCAGATACGGATGGTGCCATCGGCAGAGCAGGAGGCCAGGCGCTGGGAGGCAGAACTGAAGGCTAGGCCCCATACAGCATCCCCGTGGCCCTCCAGGACATGGCTCAGCACGCTCGGGTCTGGACGTACCAAAGGGAGACAACGGGCTACGTCAGGGCTGCCAGCTCCAACCTAGACAGCTGAGAGCCAGGCAGCTGGGCTGGGTCCACCCATTCACCCAGCTACATACCTAGAGTCCTCATGGGCTCAGAGCTGTTACCCCTGGAACCTGCCCCTGCTAGCCACTCACACTCTGCCCACTAACACTTCTGGGAAGATTTTAGGACTCTGAAGGCAATCCAGAATGGAAGCTCCAGAGGGCAGGGATTATTCCCCCCTGTTCACTGCCATCCCCACAGGACCCATGGATAGTGCCTGGCACAAAGTAGGTGCTTGGGACACGATTTTTAGGACTTAGTGAAGGGGAGAAAGAACAATGGTGGCTTTGAGGCCCGAAGAACCTTTGCAGCCTGGGCCCTATTGGTTGGCCCCACCCATGCTCCCTGCAGTCTTTTCTGCCCAGAACACAAGCCCTGCCCACTCTCTCCAAAGCTCCCTAGCCCTTCTCACCCCTGCCTCCCTGGTCACTGAAGTCCACACGGGGTGCTCAGTCAGGCCCTGCTGACGTCACCCCCGTGTGTGGCAGCTTGCATGGCCCTGAGCATATACTACCTGGGACTGACCCTTGACCTTTCACAGGGTGGGACTATTCTTAGGAAAACTGTGTTTTCTTCAAGGGAAGACACATAGCTCTGAATTCTGTCTGCCATAACAACTGCTACACAGAGCCATGCATGTCATCAGAGTTATCAAAAGAGATGTCAAAAAAAAAAAAAAAAAAAAAAGAGATGTCAGAGGATAGGCGACACACTTAACAGAAGTGACAGTGTAATCACTTCTCCACTTAACTTTTAAAGGTGCACCAAGGATCAAGGGCGGACTCCCTACAACCTGGCCCAACTAACCTCTCCCCCTCCCCTGCTCTACTGTTCCTCACTCCTGCACTCAGCCACCAGAAGGCTTTGCACATGTTGGGGCCCGGGCCCAGTGCTGACTCAGAGTCAGCTCACTCACCAGCCCCTCTGAGAAACCGTTCCCCAAAGCCATCTCTTTCTTGCCTCAGCCTGTCTGACCCGTCACATGCTGAACACACTGCTCTATGCTCCCTCCCCTGGGCTGGGGGTGTACAGTTAGGCACAGGTGGATGCTGAGGGAATGCAGAAGCTCCTGTGGACATGGGGGCAGGAGGGGAGGTGCAGACAGGAGGAGGGAGCTGTCCTCACCATAACCGTCATAGGGGTCCATGTTGAGGTCCGGAATCTTCCAGCTGTGGATGCGGGCATCTGCCCCACCACTGTAACAGCATTCGCTATTGCTGCCCATGGCTACTGCCAATACAGGACCCCTGCAGGATGCAGAGGTGGTGAAGGGGAGATGAAAAACTCCATCTCACTCCTTTCCAGGCTCCCCACGATGGGACCTTGAAGTCCAATGCTAGATTTTTCAAGGATGGTCAAAAGAATTCAGCATCTGGGGCTCTGGTTGTGCCACCCAGGCCCGCCTTCCCCCAACTCCCCATGCCTATTTCCTTCTCTTGAAGGGTGAGCTGAGAACCAGCTCTGAGACACTTGGTCTGCAGAGCACAAGGATCAAGGGGGTGCATGTGCAGAGGGCATTTGGCCCCCCGGGGTAGCAGTGAGTGGGCCAGGAGCTAGACTGCCTTTGGGGGGCACTTCCCTACCTGTGAGCCCGGAAGGCATGGATAGGTTCCACATCTAGTGCAGCATTCCTGTGGGGAGGCAGAGGAACCAGATGTCACTGAGAGCCCCTCATCACTCAGAACTCTACCTCCCCCTCTGGGGTTGTCTCCCTTACTTCTTGGCTGTGACAGCCTTCTGTAGGTTCCAGAGCTTCAGTGTGCCATCTTCAGAGGCGGTGAGCAAGGCAGACTGGCTGTGGTGGAAAGCCAGGGAGCGCACGCCGTCGTAGTGTGATCGGAGAGTGAACTTGGGGTTCCATGTCTTCTTAAAGGCATCTTTGCTGTCAGAGAGCTAGAGTGGGGGGAGCTCAGTGTCCCAGCAGTCCTGTGGATGCCGATTGGCATCCAGGATATCAAGGGTCTGCCCCTTCCCTACCCAGACCCACGTGGAGCATCCTCACACACTGGGCTCCAGCCCCAAGCACCCTGTGTGCAGCACCCCTCTGAACATTCAGTTCAGAGGGGGCCTGGGGAAGACAGACAGATCACCCCACAGTGCACAGGAACTGTGAACTCCAAGCAGTGCTAAGAATTAAAAATGAACTGGGAAGAGACACCCAAGCAGCCTGACTGCCTCTGTGGCAGTCAGTAAGGCATTCCTGAGGGGACACCAAAGGAACAGGACTTAACCAGATCCAGGGAGGGGAATGAAGGAGGACACTGCATGTGCAAAAGTCCCTGTGGCTGCCGGAGTAGATCTAGAGCCTGAGAGGAGGCCCTGGTTACAAAGCAAGGGACAAAGTGACAGAAGCTGAGACCAGAGCCACGTTTGGGAACTGACATGGACTGGAAAGATGTGAATGGCTGCAGAGAAGCTAAGGGGTCGCAAGAGAAGCCTCTCAGGGCAACAGGAGGCCACAGAGACCACACGTTAGGGGTATTCTAGAGTCACTGTACATGCCCTGGGAGGTGGTGGTGTTGCTCTGTGCATGGGGGATTCAGGGGCAGCCAACTGGGAAAGATGATGAGCAGACTGTCAGGCAAGACTCAGTGCCCTGTCCCAACATAAGGTTCACACCACCTAACCAACCCCCTTTCACGTGGGCTCTCTCCCCCATGGTCCCCACCTGCACCATCACCACTGCCCTAGCTCTTTAGGGCCAAAGGCTCTGCCGCTACACGGTTACCCCCTCACGGGCACATCCTCTGCTCAAAGCCTCCATCTTGGCCCCACTTCCTGGCATCCTACAGCAGTGCCTCCAACCCTGCTGGCGTCACCAACCACTTGAAATTCTGCTACAAGCCATGGTGGTGTTCTGCTTCAGGGAAATGCACACACACCCCCGATTCAGAAACTATCAGCGAGCCAGAGGCCCCTCTGTGGGTACTGGGCTCAGAACACTGGCCCTGATGTCTCCTTTCCTCTGGCCCATTGGCCACCAGCCCCACTTGTACTTCGTTTTGGGGTTTCTGGCCACAAAGGTCAGTTCAATGCCCATCTCCTGTCCAGACCATCTTCCCTGCACTGTGCTGACCTTGGGCCCCCTTCCTTGCTGCCAGCCTGCGGGAGGCCAGGACTTGAGATGCACGTAAGCCACAGGTGGAAGGGAGTGTGGCCTGAAGGATGAGTGCCGGCTACACCCCAGTGTCTTCCAGGCCCTGCACCTCAGTAACCTCCCCAAGCCCCCTCAGCCCTGTCTGCACCCCTCCGTAAACCAGGGTGAACTGTTGAATGACCTCACAGCATCCTCTCACTAGTGGACTGAGCGCAGCAGGCAAGGCACCCAGTCACAGCTCAGCAAGAGCAGGCACAGCGTAGGATGCCCAAGGAGGCCCCTCGGGGGAACAGGCAGCCCAAGAACTTACATCACAGCTGAGGTCGTTGTCGTTGGTGACGGTGAGATCTGCCAAGTCCCCCAGGCTCACCTCCCCGCCCCCGATAGTGTCCATGATGAAAACGTCTGAGGAGAAGCCAAAGGAACCTGGTAGGGGGAGGGGAGGGGGGGGCAGAGAGGGGTGGGGGGAGAGAGAGAGAGAGAGAGAAAGAGAGAGAGAGAGAGAAGCAGAGAAGGAGGTAAGGAGTCAGAGAGCCAGGGAGAGGACAAGATCAAGAATCACAGCTGGAAAGAGAGAGACAGGGAGAGACAGACAGACAGACAGGGCAGGACAGACAAAAAGAGAGGGAGACAGACAGACAGACGAACTTTTGCGACAGGGAGGCTGCAGACTAGAGGCCAGGCTTTGACCCTGAGGACACAGAAGCCCCGGGCTTAGCTCTGCAGCCCCCCTATGCCATGGTGCCCCAGGGGACCGGGCCAGGGTGCAGGGGCCTCTTACCTTCGTGTGGCCGGGGCTGGGGTGTGCCAGGAGGGGGACCAGTCACTTTAGGGGGCAGCCCATCTACATCCCGAAGGTCGGCCAAAATGCCTTGGAGTTTGACCCGCCGGCTTTCTGCAGGGACAAAAGCCCGGGGCTGGAGTTGCCCACCAGTTCCACCCAGCTGCTAGAAGCCCCTCCTGTAAATGTGAGGCAGTCAGGAAGCCCCGGTCCCAGAGAGTACTGGGGCTCCAGGTGGGAGTGGGGGACAGGCAGAGGGGACACAGTGAGCTGAGACCCTCTGTGGTCCCAGCCATCCTACGTAACCGCTAAGGGCCTTGTGGCTCAGAGTCACGGAACGGGAGGAAGATGCAGCACTGCCCTCTCAGCCTCTCCCCACCAGGTCCTCATCCGGTTCCTCCCTGAGGGCCACTGAGACCTAGACTCTCAGGGAGGGCTGGAGACCCCCCTCAGGGAGGGCTGGAGACCCCACTCCGGGAAGCACTGGGCTTTCTGCAACCCCGCAGGGATTTTCCAGGGAAGGGGTGAGGGCCTGGCCACCACAGTGTCGGCCTCCTGCTCTCCTTGGCCACCCTCCTTTCAGGAAGCGTATCCGTCCGGTGGAGACCCTGGGGCAGGAAGCAGCTGCAGGCGGCTGTGTGTGCCTCTACCTCGCCTGGTAAGGAAAGCTGGCCAGGAAATTCCGCTTACCCAGCTCATGGTGGGTCCCCTCTCCCGTGCATCGTCGAGGGTCTGGGGAGCCCTCCCCCTCCTCTCCTGAGCCCAAGAAATCGAACTCATTGATGGCATCCTCAGAGTCATCCTCCTCGTCCTCGTCCTCCATCTCAGGCACTAGGGCTTTGGAGGGAAGCTGGGCATGGAGAAAGCCAGACAGGTCAGAAGGCTCTGGCCCAGAGCCCAAGCCCACCCAGTCTCCAGGGCAGAGAAGCCAGGGTTCCTGGCCTCCACCTCACCCTGCGTCCTGCTTAGAAGCATCCTGCGTGCCAGCCACCAGCTCCCCTTCCCTTCCTTCAGTGTCCTTCCCCCTGCAGGACTCCCCCACACACACTTTGGCAGCTGTGCTCCCCCTGCTGGAAGCCTTCAAAGGCTGCTCCTTACTAGGGCCAGGGAACTGGCAGTCCCCTACCAGGGCTTTGCCCACCTCTTCCCCATCACTACTACCTCCTCTCCAGATTCCTCCCAGGACTCTCCTCCTGACTCCTGCCCTCTCCCCACTCCTTCCCCTGCTACAACCCCCACCCCCTCAGCACAGTACTTCTCAGGAAGAAAAAGTCAAGTGAGATAGTCTGTTTTAGGACAGAAGAGAAAGATACGTGTGCCTACATGCACAAGTGTGTGTATGGAGGTGCACAATTCAAGTGGGAACAGATGCCTGGGTAGAGCAGTCGCGCCAGCTTCTGTGCCTTATTCAGCGCACTAGGCAAGCATCCCACGTGACTTCACCAGCTTGTGAACAGTTACCATTGCTGCACTTAACGTGAGCAAACAGGCTGAGCAGGGAAACCCTGCACCTCAGGTCCCCCCGGTCCAAGATACACTAACACAGCTCCAGACCGTGAGCCTCCCAAGAGTTCTGAGTCTTCCTTAAAACTTTCTTGGGTGCCTCAAGCTTTGTTTTCTCACATGACAAGCGCATGCTACTTTTTTTTTTTTACTGCATGCTACTTTTGGGACTAGAGAAGACAGCACTGCTCTTCCATCCTGAGATGTAGGACTCCAGGGCAGGTGAGTGCCAGCATTCCACCCCGTCAGTCTTAAAGCAATGCTAGGAACCAATCCTCTTGTGTTCCTTGATTCGTGCACCTCAACCTAGCCCAGACTTGGGACTTCAGGGCAGCATGGCATCTGCATTTCCCCACATGGATGCCTTTCACACACAGCCTTCTACAATGATATCTTGTATATGACCCTTTACCCTCTCATGATGCAATTATCACTATATTGTGCACAAAGTGCCATCCAGGGCCTGTATGCTCAGAACCTCAAAGACCATAGAAAATGGCCTTAGGGAGCCCCAGAATTTTCACAAACAGTTCTGATCGCTGACTTTTGCTTTAAGTGCTGGCTTAAGAACGCACCCTACTCTAGCATTGGGGTCTGACCACCACTAGCCTCAAATACTGCCTCTTCCAGGGAAGCTTCTCCCTCTAAAGTGTTCCCTGACTAGATCAAGTTCTGGGCACCCCCAAGGGCCTGCCTCAGTCAGACTGCAAGCCCCCCGAAGGTGTGGTCGATCTGCCCACAGGCTCAGCACTCCAAGCTGGGACTGGAGTCAAAACTGCTCAGGCATCTGGGAGGGGCCAGCCTCTGGCCTGTATGGGAGGGCCATAGGGACAGGTCAGGGTGACCTCCTCTTCCTTCTTTATGGAAGACCTGGGGTCCAGGTTTAGGCAGCACACCAGGAGAGGCAAGGGGGGGTGCACTGGGGCTCCACAGGAGCATGGCCACATTAACAGGCATTCTCAGGGTCTCGAAAGAGAGGGTGCCTGTCTATTTCTGTTCTGCCCTCTGGGCACAGCAGTGCTCATACTGCCACCACTGATCACTTGGTACGACGGCCAGCCATGGGGGAGTCAAGGGCTTTGTGTTCATGAGTTCATGTTAATTAAATCCTCAACAACCCAGAGCCAGGGACTCTGGCATCATGGCTAAGACAGAATCACATGCCCAAAGGCACAGAGCCAGGCCAGCGGCCACTCCTGGAGTCTCGGAGGTCTTTGGAGTCAGTCTGGTCACCGCAGGTGCGTGGGGGGAGAGTGCAGGCTGTGGCTGCATGAGACCCCTGCATAATAAGCCACCCCAGAGGGTCTGCGGGACAAGCGTGGTGACAGGCACGAAGTCCTAAGGGAGTACAGTCAGCAATGATCTCTGCTAAGAGGAGCAGAGAGGGGTGGGCAGGCTTCCCAGAGGAAGATGCAGTAAGAGCTGAGAGAGGAGTGAAAATCCCAATAGGGTCTCAGGGCCATCCCTATTTCCTGTAACACAGCTCTAGTGTGCTGGCTCTATGCACTCCCTGAGAGCCCACGCCAGGCGGGACCCTGGGCTGAGCCAAACGGGAACACTGGAGACAGAGCGGCAGCCAAGACAGAGCTAGTCCTGTACAGCCATGGGGACAGCAGGCAGGGAGGGCCTGGGGCGGTCAGGGTCCAGATGGCTCCAACTCTGCCAGGGGAAGGGGAGGAAGGGTGGGCAAGAGGTCAGAAAGGGCTGCCTGGAGGAGGGGTGCTACCTGTAGGAGGCAGGGAGGGGTTCTGATGGGAAGCCCACACAGAGGCCCCCCCGCATGGGCATGCCGCTGGCCACACATTCACCCACACCAGGGACCGGACCTCTGTCTCCGCATCGTTGCTGTTGGCACAGAGCAACACCCACAAATGCCCAAAGTGGCGTTTATCAGATAGGGGAGTCCAGGCCCTGCCTGAGGTTAGGGCTGCTAAAATGGCAGGAGCACAGTGGCTCGGAAAATTGAGGAGCAAGGGTTAATTAAATGGGGTGGGAGCCATTACCATGAAGCCAAGTTGAGACCTGGACTCTACCCTGAAGGCAGTGCCCTGGGCTTAGGCCCTGACACAAGAGCAGACTGGACACTTGCACTTACAAAGTCCCCCATGGGACCCCAACCTGGCCCCAGGCTGGGGCCAGGGCCCTGCCACATCCACTCTAGGTGCTGGGGAGAGAAGATCAAGGAAACCCCTGCAGTCCCTGCCTGACAGAGCTCACAATCTACTGAAGGAGAAGACAGAGAGCCACAACCATGCCAAAAATATCTCTGTGCGACCACGATGAGGCTAGGCCAAGAGAGAGGGCTGTGAGAGGGCAGTGCATGGCTGGCCCAGTCTGGAGTTCAGGTCTCTCCAGAAAGAATGTGAAAGCTGAAGGGAAGATGGAAGAAGACAGGAGGAGTGTAGGTGACACAGTACTGAGGCAGGGCTTGGCTGGAGAGGGGATGAGGACCCTGGGAAAGGACAGGGTCAGGCCACACACAAACCATGCCACAAAGGGAGCCCCAAGAGCACCCATAGGTGATCCACTATTTGCAGCTGATCCACAAAGCAGGTGGCCCCCTGGAGGCGGGAGGGGAGGGAAGCGCACCTTCACACGCTGCTTCTTGTGCTGTACGCTGTCCAGGTCATCGTCCTCGTCACTGTCCTCGTCCTCACAATTCTGCAGGAAGGGGATCTGCTCCAGCACCGAACCACTCAGGCGTTCTTTGCCATCTTTGCCTGCCGCATTCCTGCCCATGACAGGGGGGCAAAGGGGTATTAGTCCTGCCAGGTGACAGAGCTCGGATAGGAAGGTGCCAAATCACCATGGCCAGAGCCTGGACCCAGCCCTCAAGGGGATTGAGCCCACTGTGACCTCAGAGAAGCCTGGACTCTGATCACATACAGGGCTCCAATCCCGGCCTCCACCTGACCCTCATTCACCTAGACCTGACCACCCTCACTTGGACCACGCACTGGGTCCAACTACTGAGCTCTGAGCTGCCACCCCACCACACATCTGCCTGCACATACGGAGTCAGGAGAGTTGGATGGAGTATGCACCACTGACTGAGCAGCCCCCTTTCCCACAGCCCGGGCAAACCACAGGCACAGGTCAGGCGAGTGGCAGACATACCCAGCAGGAAAGAGGAACCAGTCACTGTGCAAATGATTGTGTCCCTATTGCCAGCCTTGCCGCCAATAAGCCTGTACCCTCGGACTGACAGATGGCCTCCTGTTTCCACTCCTGGCCGACTACCTAACGACTCTGGATAATATGTTTTAACAAAGGAGATATCTGCCAAACCTGAGTCCAGGGTAGAAAAGTGGGTGGAATTCAGAGTTTAGATAAATGCAAACATCCTCCTTTCTTGCTGCTAGGTCGATGCCCTAGAGTTCTTGTCAACTGCCCAGGTATGTGGTTACTGCCTGGAGGACACATCTCTCCTCCAGGTTGCCAGATACGGCACTCCCTTCCCAGCCACCATGTGCACAGCCTCTGGCTACGAAGCAGGTCTGTACTCTGCTGTTGGACACCACTCAGGTTTCCTCCTCAATACTGGCTGCACGAGCTCAGCCTCCTTTGCTGTCGCTTCTAGCTTTCAAATCCCACCTGCATGCTGGTGACCTAGAGGTGAGTTTGGAGTCCAGCCCCACCCAGCTCGCTCCAGGCTGGCTCCTATCACGTGTCCTGGGGGCGACCCAGCACAACAAACTCCACCTGCCCTTTGCAGCCCCTTGATGTCCCTTCCACTCCTTGTCCTTCCCACTGCAGTTGATGATGCTCCCATCACTTGGACCAAGCCCCATAGCCACCCCCTCATTTCCTTCCTCTCCCCTATGTTCATTTCTTTAAAAAGAAAACCCACGGAGAGAGAGGCTGGCCACTTCTCACCCCTGCCGCTCACAGCCCCCACCTCTTGCCTGGATGGCACAGGAGGCTCCTCACTGCTCTCCTGCTCCCAACGCTGCCCTACAGCTTCTCCTCGAAGCCGACCAGCTCACTGGATTGTGTCATACCCCTGCTCGAAACCACGGGCTTCCCACAACCCAGAGAGTAGAATCCGAATTCTCTATCGTGGCCACTACGGCCCATTTGATCTGACTCCTGAGATTTCAGCCTCACCACAGACCACAAGCCCCATGTGCTCACTTGCTACAGCCGCACTGGCCTTGCTACAGGTTCCTGAACATGCCCAGCGGAACCCTGATCATCGCCATTCCCTCTGCCTAGAACATGCTCCTTCTGGTACTTGTGTAGCTCACCGTCCCATTTCCTGCAGTTTTCTGCCCAGATGTCACCTCCATGAAGAGTGCCCCTCCCCCAACCGTGCCATTTTCCCCATCTCTTTTTTCCCCCCTTTTTCTGCATGCTGAACATCAGCACCTGTCAAGTTATTTATGTTGACCAGTAACCACAGAGGAGACAAGGAACCTGGAAAAAGGAAAAGCTCCTTGGGGGGTGGAGGCCATTTCACACCCTGCCAGGCCCCAGTTTGCCACCCAGGGTCAGCCTCTAGTAGCTAAGCAGCATGAGGCCTGAGCCTCTGGAAGGCATCTGGGCTGGGCATGAGCTGTGGCACAGATCGGCTAGAACACGAGGCCACAGAGGGTACACACAGGGGGACCCAGAACAGGATCCAGGGATCCATGAAGGGCCCGAGAGGGCTCTGGAGCAAACCAGCCCACAATACACTCCAGGAAGGAAGTAGCCACCAGGGCAACCCAGCAGCACTGCTGGCTTTTCTGACACTGGCCTTCACCAGGAGGAGGGGATGCAGAGGAACGAACCTGTCAGGGCTCACCAAGGGCTCACCTCTTGATCTGCTCTTCAATCTGTTTCACCAGCAGGGATTCACCGCCACTGAGGCCCCCGGGGCCTGGTGTGGCCCTGGGGCCCCCTTCACTGGGCTCCACAGCCCCGTTGAGCTCCAATGAGCGGCCCAGCAGGGAGCGCACGCGTTTGGACCGCATATCCAGGATGGTGTCCGTGTAGCCCACCTCTTCCAGATACCTACAGGGAGACAGACCAGTGCGGGTCAGGCCTCCCCAGCTTCTTTATATTCAATGGGGGCGGATGCAAACAGGGACAGGCTTTTTGGAGAAGCAGCTTAAGACTACATGCCAGTGTTTTAAATAAGCATAAACCTGACCTTACTGCTCCACTTTCGAGTCTATTTCTGGGGGAAGCCTTTATGTACCAGCACAGTGCAGTCACACAGATGCTAGAGGGGATGCTGTATGGACAGCCAGACCGCAGGGGCCATGCTACATGCCCACCATGGGGGACTGTAGCCGCAAATGACTGATGGGGCCACAGAGGCACAAAATAAAGGAGGGACAGAGGGCCAAGATGGCCATAATAAATGGCTTAACAAAAATCATAAGTTATGTGATCCACACAATTCATGTGTTGGTTAAAATAAAAAAAAAGCACTAACGTGTACAAGTACAGGACACACGCAAACATATATTTGAAGTGTGCCCCCACGAGGCCTGGAAAGATACATACTCACTGCACTCGCAGAAACCTTCGACCTTCAACCTTCGGAATAGGGATTAGAGATCTAAAAGCAACCTTTGCAATTTACTCCACTCGCTTCTACAAATGAGCGTTTATTACTTCCACAATTTAAAATAATGGAAGCTAGCTGGCACTGGTCTGAAAGTTACAAATAGAGAAAAAAATCAATTGTGCATATCTGTGGGTATCTGGTCCTCTGGAGGCTCCTTCAGAAGCCTTTTATGTTTACCATGCCCTGGTCCCTTTGGGACCCCTGGGCCTGTGCCTCACATGTTGGAGCATACCTGCCTTCACCTGCTGTCTCGTCCCAAGTGCCTGCCCTTGGCCAAGGCCTCCTCCTCCTCACCAGAGGAGACACAGAGAAGCATGGTGGTGAAGACGCTGGGCTCTGGGTACAGACTGCTTGAGGTCACAAGACCCTCCATTTAACAGTTACCCTCATCTTATGACAACACATGGCCTCCCTGCACTTCTGTTGTTAGGGGAATACTAGTAGTTTGCCACATGGGAATGCAAAACACTCAGCACAGGGCCAGGCACATAACAGGCACCTCGCAAGTGCTGCCTATTACAACTGTTGTCATTGCTGCTGGCACACACAGCAAGCTAGCAGGGCGCTTCCAGACATTCAGCTTGAGGAAATTGGGGATACGGACAAGTAACTTCCTGATGTTTGTCATACTACAGAACCATCTTTGATGAAATGCACAAGAAATGATTGGCTATGGGAAGTGATGGTTATCCCTGTGGCTGGCAATTTTATGGTTCTTAAAATGATGCAACCTAACTAACTTATATGGAAGTCCATAACACTTAGCAAACATGATGCAGTATAAAACACCAAGAAGGGGAGTGCTTGCTTTTATGAAACACAGACTGGGCCCCACCAGAGACACCAAAATGCTTACAGGTGCGTGAGACTCCCTGGGTAGTGGTGGAATTATGAATGATTTTTATGTGTGTGTGTTTCCCTATGTTTCTCGAGTTTTCTAAAACACACAAATCTCTTTAATACTAAAAAATAATTTGACATAACTTGTTTTTTGTTTTGTTTTGGTTTTTGGTGGGCAACAAAGTTTACTGAGCTCCTGAAGGGAGGGGGGGACCAAGAGGGTTGCCCTACCCTTTTTTTCTTTTAAGTAAGAGACTTCTAGGCACCTGGGTGGTTTTTGTTTTTGTTTTCTAGATTTTATTTATTTATTCATGAGAGATACACAGAGAGAGGGAGAGGCGGGGGGGGGGGGGGCGGCACGGGGAGACAAGGACACAGGCAGAGGGAGAAGCAGGTTCCATGCAGGGAGCCTGACGTGGGACTCGATCCCGAGTTTCCAGGATCAGGCCCTGGGCTGAAGGCAGCGCTAAACTGCTGAGCCACCAGGGCTGCCCCACCTGGGTGGTTTAGTAGGTCAAGCATCTGCTCTCAGCTCAAGTCATGATCCGAGGGTTCTAAGATCAAGTCCTGCATCAGGCTCTTTGTTCAATGAGGAGTCTGCTTCTCCCTCTGCCCCTCCCCACCACTCATGCCTGCTCTAGCTCTCTCCCTCCCTCTCTCTCAAATAAATCTTTAAAAAAAAAAAAGTGAGAGATATCTGGGGTCACTTCCCAGGAGTAGGGCCCCCCTACATCTGCCTTCTTAGCAAGTCTTCCCCCCCCTCTCCAGGCTGGGCTCCATCCACAGAAGACAGGCCAAGAGAAACCCTGACAGTTCAGCATCCCACCCCCAGGGGGGTCAGGAAGGACTGTGGAGTCTTCAGACTTATCTCCCGAGCCAAACGTGTCCTTCTCCCCAACACAGCCCAGCCCCCCTGTCCTGCAAACTCACTGTCGGAGAAGCTGCCGCCCCTCCTTCCACACCAGCGGGCTGTTCTCCAGGGTGACCGACTCCACAGGGCCATTGGAGACTGGAGAATGGAGATAAAGGAGGCAGGCCGTCTTAGGGCAGCACCATGTACCTATCACCTCCTCCACCCTCCTCACCCTCCAACCCTCTTCAGTCACTATCAGTCACTGTCACAGATCCTACCAAGTCCCTTCCTGAGGGCACCCCTCCACACCCTCTACCTAGACTCCTGAGATTCTTTAAACCACCTCCCAGACTACCTTCAGACTCCCATCTACTTATGTCAGTTTCCCACACAGGAAGCTGGCACCGTTCTGAGAAAGTCTGCAAAGCACACTCTATACTTCGAGTACAACTCTGCCACTCACCAGCTGTGTGAACTGGAGCAAGTTGGTTTACCTCTCTAAGCCTCAGCTTCCTCTTCTGAGAATACTAGTTAATACTAACAGCACTTAGCTCTTGGGATTGTGAAGATTAAATGAGATTGTGTTTATTTTGTTCATCAACTACTTATCAGGCATCGTATCTACTAAGCACCCAGCTAGGTATCCAGGCTACAATAGTAACAAAGACCCCTGCCTTTGTGGGACTCCTGTTGGTGGGAGGGGTCTGACGTAAAGAACATTACTGTTAACTGGCCCTGAAAGGCCTTGACGGGTCGCCCAGCCCCTCACTTCCACTGCACCACCCACCTGTTCCAACTCCTCCGTCTCCTAACATACCACCCTCTTTCATGTCGCCATGCTTCTGTACACGTGTCCCTCTACCTGGAACACCTGCCCTACCAACCTGGTGGTGAACAGAGCCCTCTTCCGAGGAGCTTAGAACATTAAGGACAGTGTCCATCTATTTCACAGAGGGAGAGCAGGCAGGACTGGCCTACTTCACACTAGCTAGCTCCCTTCCCAGTCAGGGCCCCACAGAGTAGCCCCTGAAGAGGGGAACTGAGAGTGAAGCTCAAATCCTCCCCAGCACCCCCTCCAGCCAAGTCAGCTTACTGCGGAGCAAAGTAAAAAAGAGGTGGCCCAACTCTGCACAACTCCATCACACTGACTTCTGTTGTGGGGGATGGAGGGCCCAAGTTGGGCAGATATGAGGGTGGGTACCTTGTTCTGCCAATTCTGGTTTCTTCTCCCCTTGGTTCAGGTCTGTTCCAAACTTCAATTTATGATATTTGGCCCTAAAAGAGCAAATTATTAATAGGTGACAGACGCAGAGGAGTATACAGGGCCAGCACTCACCTCAGGGATCCCAGATCCCAGAACCTCCCCGAGTCCTGATGAAGCAGTCACCTCCCCCCCTGCTGTGAAGAAGCAGTTCTGGTGGAAAAGGCACCACACATGGCATTATAAGGAATCCACTCTTTGGAGTCAGGCAGCCTGGGGTGCTATCCCAGCTCCAGGGGTCCCTGAAGACATCCTCACCCTCTGGAAGCCTCACCTGTACCCACGAGGTGGCTCAACAGGGTCAATGAGGCAATGTGCATACAGTGAGAGCCACCATCATGATAAATATTGTCCTTAGCCTTTATCCTGAATTCCACCTACTGTGTGTTGTTCTGTCCCTCTCTGCTACGATCAGACAGTGATGGGCAATGGGGAAGAGAACATTGGATTGCAAACCTCCCAAGGCTGGAAGGCACTGCAGCCAGCTTCCAAACCCTGCCACTCAGGCCTGCCTTCTCAAAAGGACTCACCTCTCCTGTTTCAGTGCATATTCCAACATCTTGATCCGCCGTACCAGGTCTGTCTTGAGATTCTCTTGCCCTTTCCTTTCTCCCTGGAGGAAGGCCACCTGAGCCTGGGGGGACAGAAGGGAACAGGAGGACAGCCGGGCTCAGGTTCACTTAGGTGTGTCCCTCACTCACATAAGGACAATCAGCTCCAGCCCCTATTCCCACAATGACATGCAGCAGCCACTTCTTCAGGCGTGAAGACCCTGAGCCAGGGTTCAATGGAGCAGTGACAGGGCATGCTGGATCTGTTTCCAGAGTCCCCTGCCATGTGACCCACCATGAAAGAGCTGAGGAGGAGTCCTTAAGCCTTGAAATTAAAAGGGGTGACTTGGCCCCTGCCTTTTGGGGGAGAAGTCGGATCGGGGATGAAGGTGGAGAGGTAGGCGTGAAGAGCCTAGGCTCCTTCTCCCCCACCCTAAGGCAGGTGCTGTCCTCTAGGTTGCTGCTGGAGGTGGTGTCTCACTATTTCTACCAGAGCATCTGTCTCTGGGAGGCGTAGGAAGCTACTTCGGGAGCTTAGGGACAAGAGTGGGCGGCTCAGCTCAGCTCCCGCTCCAATGCAAAAGCTTTACCACCCAACCCCCACCATGGGGACCAAGCGTCCCACTGGAGTCTGCCCAGGGTGAGCAAGACATGCTACAGACATGACCCAGGGCCCCTGCCAACCACTTCACACCGTCTGCTGGCATGGGCTGCCCCAGTCTGCTCTGGTCTGTCAACAGGTCTTTTGGAGACACTGGGCCAACGGCCTTCGAGGCAGGATCCTGGCCCCTGACCATGTTCCAGAAGTCCTGTGCCAAAGCCCTAAGAGCAGGGCTCAACCCTGGCTTCTCCCCAAGTGCTCCACTGTTACAGGCTGGGACAGCCTGTGCTCCAGGCCGGGCTCGGCCACTTACTTGCTGCATGATCTTAGGCAGGTCATCAGCCTTCTCTGAGCCTCCATTTCCCCTTCTAGAAAATGGGGCTCACGAGAGTGCCTGCCCCTCATGTGTTAAGTTCTTCTCAGTCCGAGGCCTAGCACAGAAGAAGGGCTAATAAATGCCAGCTCCTACCTCTTATTATTTTTATTCTCCCTGTCTCTTCTTCCACAACGATGAAATGGGCCCAGTTCTTTAAGACCCAAGACCCATCAAGCAGAGATGTCTGTGGCTTACAGGCCTCCTGCCCCACAGGCAGCTGCATCTTCCTGGAGCCAATCCCCAAATATCACATGCTAGTTGGGGAACTTCAATGCTCCACTGGAAGCCCCGGGTCTGACCACAGACACCTTTTCCAGGCCGTGCCCATTCTCAAAGCCCAGCTCCAGGACTGTAAGTTCTCGGCAGTCTCTCAGATGCCCACCCACACTGCTCTCCCTCTCCCTGAGGCTCGAGGGGCCCGGGGGACCTACCTGCCCCGTGCATTTGGGATTACAGCACAGCTCTGTCCACACGCCTACTAACACCTTGGTCCTCTTCCAGGGACCAGGTGTCTCCCTTAGGTTAGCTGAGAACTGAGCATGTGCTAATTAATGCCTGGCACTGGCCAAGGACTAGGGAAACGGGCATGCTCATATACCACTGATGGGGTCATAAATCAACACATCCTTCCCGGAGGGCAATTTGGCCACATCTATGAAAATGTTAAATGCACATTCCCTTTGTCCCGACAGGTCCACTTCCGAGGATGTAGCCTACAGGTATAACTGCAATGTAGGCTGCCTTTCAAAAAAATAAAAAGGAATAAATGTGCATTGATATAAGACAAAAGTATCATGCACTCATTTGTTTACTGCACTGATTTTTTACTGAGCCCCAACTGTGTATCAGGTACAGCTGCAGAAAGAGGAATATAGCACTAAATAAGACAAGGTACATGTTCCAGAGGAGAGGGTGGGATAAAGAATGAACAGATCACCATATGTCACCAGGTATGGCGTGGGTGGAAAAAAAAAACCCATCTGTCTGTTGAGGGAATGGGACCTTCGCCCCCTTCTGAACACTTTTTTCTCTATACACTTTAAATCAACACATATATCCATAAACACCTAAGACCAGACAGGTGGACTCACACGTGGTCATCATCTTGGAAGTCTGAATCTCTGTCCTTTGTGTATCTTCTCAGCCACCCAAATCTGCCCTGTCCAGTCACTTTAGAAGGCGAGGAGAGGGATGCCTGGGTGGCTCAGTGGTTGAGCGTCTGCCTTTGGCTCATGGCGTGATCCCGGAGTCCCAGGACTGAGTTCCACATCGGGATCCTTGCATAGAGCCTGCTTCTCCCTCTGCCTATGTCTCTGCCTCTCTCCCTGTCTCTCATGAATAAATAAATAAAATCTTAAAAAAAAAAAAAATAGGGGCAGCCCTGGTGGCTCAGCGTTTAGTGCCACCTTCATCCCAGAGTCTGATCCTGGAGACCGGGGATTGAGTCCCATGTCAGGCTCCCTATATGGAGCCTGCTTCTCCCTCTGCCCGTGTCTCTGCCTCTCTCTCTCTCTCCTTCTCTGTGTCTTTCATGAATAAATAAATAAAATCTTTTAAAAAAATAGAAGGTGGGGAGAGAGGTGGGGAAGAAAAAGCCAACCACCAAACCTAAGCCCCAAGTCACCTCCTCACTGTTCTCGCTATCCTCTGGGGCTTCCATAGTGAGCCTTCTACTTGCCAGCACAGGTACATCCTGCTGAACGCCTACGTTCATTCAGTATCCAGCACAAGTGACTGCCTGTGACAGCCAGGTCCTGCATGAGGCACTGGCAGCGTAATGGAGAAGATGAATGGTTCCTGCTCCCCACCCCCCCCAAGCTCTCAGTACATCAAGGGACAGGCAGGGACATCAACAACCAACACATGGTGTGATGAGGCACGGTGAGGGAACAAAGGATGTTATGGGAGGAGGGACAACCAACCCACTCCTGGAGGTAAGAAGCACAGTTCAGCCAAGACCTGAAGGCTGTTAGAAGTTGGCCAGGGGAGTGGAGTGTGCTGCTGGCAGAGGACAGAGACAAGAGCTGTGTGGCAGGCTTAAGGAACGCTAAAAAGGCCAGAACAGTGGCATGAGAACGTGTAACAGGGTTAGTGAGGAAAGGCAGAGAGGCTTGTAGGCCCAAGAAAGGACCGCAGGTCAGGTTAGAGTTTGAGAATTGTCCTAAGAGCAAAGGGGAAGCCACAGAAGGGTTTTAAGCAAAGGAGAGACGTAATCGGTGCCTGCTACAAAGACAATTCCAGTTATATTGTGGAGAACTGATGGCTGGGGTGTCAGGGGGACACCGCATGCCCAAAAAGCTAAAGACCTGTCAGTCACAGGAGGCGGTCCCAGAAATCCTGAGAAGAAATGACAGTGGCCCAGACTAGGAAGGAGTAATGGGTTGGTGGATCTGAGGTAATAAGGAAGCAGGACTGATAACACTGGTGACTCCGTCTGCGTGGAGAAGAAAGGGAAGTCAAGAACATACCAGGCCCTCACACTTGTTCAGCCTGGCCCCTTTATCTCCTTGCTATCACCACGCAAGACCCGATCTCCCTTCTCCTAATAATTGTGGTGCAAGAACCTGGCTCAGCATACTCTGCTCTGTTGTCCCCTTTCCAGCTCCCCTGGCAAAGAAGGGAAAAGAGAGAACCAGAAACATGTGGTTGAAGTGAACCAACTTGGTGGAATCCCACTGGAAGGGGAAGTGTTGGCGGCCAGTTCCTCCTACCTCCAAAAATGCCAGCAGCCCCACTGCCTGATCTAGGAGTGCCATGGTGGGCTGGCAGGTAAGCCCAGAATCTGGAAGTTCTCTACCCACCATATCCACCCATCGCCACTCCCTCTGGCCAGACTGTTAGAACACACACACCCCCAGAACTGTGCACAGACACGGCTGCCGCCTCTCCTGCGGCTGTTCCATCTCCCCGGCCAGGCAGCACCGCAAAGCCTCTCCAAGAAGCCTTAGCATCTCAGTCCTCCCAGGAGTGGATGCTTCTCTGCATCCTGCTGCTGACCTTTCTGTGCCAGCCCCTAGTCCTGTCTGTTTCCCTTCTGGACCCACCTAGCCCTATAACTCCTACACTCTTCCTGCCCCAGGGCCAGAGGCTCCTGGCAGGGATGACTCCCCACTGGATCCCTCAGAGCCCCTAGTGAGGCTGGCAGTGGGGGAGGGGCCAGTTCCACACCTTCTCTGCCCCCATCATGCTCACCACATCTCCCTATCGCTGCTCCTATATGAATGTCCAGTTGAGATTCCCCTGAGACATTCCTCCTGTCCTCAGGGAGCTTCCCTCCCCAGAAGCGCCAGAGATCTATAAACTCTATAGGGTTTGTACGTGATCTTTTGTGCTTGTCCCGTGTTCATTTACCTTAAATTTGTAACATACATATCTATAAAATCGGAAATATTTATGACTTTAACTTATATTTCTGTTTTAAAAAATCTTATTCTTTTTTTTTTTTTTTTAAGATTGATTTATTTATTCATGAGAGACACAGAGGCAGAGACACAAGCAGAGGGAGAAGCAGGCCCCCTGCAGGGAGCCCGACATGGGACTCGATCCTGGATCTCAGGATCACATCCTGAGCCAAAGGCAGATAGACGGTCAACCGCTGAGCCACCCAGGCATCCCTTATGCTTTCTTAAAGTGATCACTGTGCTTCGAGCAGAGCCACACAGCCAAATAACCCCATTTGCGGGTGAGCGTGCACAGTTCTCTGCAGCCTCTGGTGCAAACTAGCCTCCTCTGTTAGCCTGGAGGTCTCTGAAGGGCAGAAACCACACTGCGGGCTTCTCAGGATCCGGCACCTGACAAAAGTCCTGCTGTTAGACTGCATCTATACCACCTCCCTGCTCCGATCTCTGGGTACCTCTTGGCAGAACCTCACAAGAAGCTGCCTTTTCTACCATCCCCCCGACACACACACTCACTGGGAGCATTGACTGCACAGCTGGTCCTGTGCCAAGAAGAGCTATACTCAGCTATTTGGAGAAAAGGTATTCAGGGTTCCTCACAAAAGTCTGACACAGACCCGGCCTTCAAGGGTCTCACAAGAGAAGTCACACCTCTGTAAGTAGTAAGTGTTCGGGCAAAGGTGTGTAAAAAGAGGTGCCGCTGATGGGAGTGTGTGGAACTGTGGGGCAACGTGGCAGAACCAATCACCATTTTATAACATAGCTTTCTACCATTCCACCCACCTATTCTGCTTTATACCCACATGGGAATATAAAGATATTCACCGCAGCCATTTCTGATGGGGGAAAAGCTGGAAAGAAGCTGAAAGCCGATCAGCAAGGGTCAACTAAAAGAGCTATGGTACAAACAGCAGGTGAAACATAGTGATCAAGAACAGTAAGAAAGCTCTCTGTGCTGATAGGAAAGGAATACCAAGACATGAGAAACAAGTATGTGACACGAGAAACAAGTATGTCAAAAAGTCACAAAATGATATGTAGGTGACCTCATATTTTACACATAGAGCTGAACTACTTTTCTAGCAGTAACAGTTACAGAGAAGAGCAGGAAGGTGGGGGGGCTGGGGGGCTGATCTGTTAAGCATCTGCCTTCAGCTCAAATCATGATCCCAGGCTGGGATCTCCAGCCTCCCCCCTCCCCCCACCTATGCTCTCCGTCAAACAAATAAATAAAATCTTAGGGGAAAAAAGGGCAGGAAAGGGACAAAGTGAGAGAGAGAGCTTTCTCTTTTCATACACACATATATATGTACATATGCACATACTTCTGAGACCTTTGCATTTCCACTAATGGGACAGAACAAAAGGAAAACAAAAGTATAAAACACGTGATGTGGCAGCCTAGACATGGGACAGCCTAACTGGGTGCTATCTACAAGTTCCTCTCACACTCCAAGAAGGGCCGCTGGATAAACATACAACTTTTCTTTAAAAAAAAAAAAAAAAAAAAGATTTTATTTATTTACTCACAGATGCAGAGAGAGAGAGAGGCAGAAGGAGAAGCAGGCTCCATGCAGGGAGCCCAAGGCAGGACTTGATCCTGGGTCTCCAGGATGACACCCTGGGCCAAAGGCAGGTGCCAAATCACTGAGCCACCTGGGCTACCCCACAGCTTTTCTTTCATTAGTCTCAAACATGAGAAGGTGGTACGGTGGGTGCTGCAGTGTACACTGGCATAAAGTCCCAGAGACCAAGATTCAATCCCAGGTCTAGTTATGACTGTTGTCTAGGATGACTCTCAAGAGGGCACTGGGCTTCTGTGGAACATTTTCCTCATCTGTATTGGGCAGCAGAGAGGTATGGAGAATGGGCTAGCAGCCCTGCCACCCACGGGCTGTGATCGTAGAGCAATCACAGACTGTCTCTCTCTCTCAGAGCCTCCCTTTCTCTTCTGATTCTTTTCTCAAAAAGCAAGGGTGGGGGAATAGGATCACTCACCATCCTAGAAGGATTAAATGATACCATGTATCTAAAGTGCTTCATACAGTTCCTGGCACTGCATATGTGCTCAATAAACAGCTGCTGTCATTACTGCTGAGTGAGGACTATGACACCTGCCCGGTCTCCATAATGAGGTACTGAGATCTAGCTGGATGTATGCTGGGAAAGAGCTCTGGGAACAGAGTTGAACACAAAAGTAAGGGGTACTTACATAAGGATTCCTCTCCTACCTCAATGCTAAGCCTCAGCTATCACACAGCTAAGATCCCTGGTGGGGGAGGGAGGGGGAGAATTATGGAATGTCTCTTCATTCATCCTCTGGACAAAATTTTTAAGTTATTTATTTGGTGCCCCCATATCAACTAGACAGGAAGCTGTGAACCAGAAGGAGAAAACTGAGTTGCTAGAAGTTGATACCGGTTTCTGCTAATTATACCCCAGCCCAGGAACCCTCAGAGTCCTCAGGGCCCATTCTTGGATCCCTTTAAATCCTCACAACTCTGATGCCCCATCCTCCCGAAACTCTGCAAGCAGACCCATTCTGCAAGCAGACCCACACTTCTCAAGGTCATGAAATCCAGCCCAACTCCTCAGCCTCTAATAAACTTCATCTCAGGGCACACTCCTCTCCCAAGCTACTCCACAAACCATGGGAACCTTCTGCAGACACATCCTCTCTCAGAGTCCTGAGATGCTTCTTCAACACTGCCTGCCTGCTCTGCAAAATGCTGCCCTGCCATCCTCCAGGTATCCCCCACTGTGAGTCCTGTTCTCCAGCCCGGGGCCCCTTATCTCCACGTTGGCCAGCACCGCACTCCAGTCCAGAGTTCTCCACCAGGCATCCTACACACAGCTCCATCTCAAGGCCTTCCCCCCCACCCCGCACTCCTCCACACCCCTCAGACTGGAGTTTCAGCTCTGCAGCCCTTCCATACAGGCTCCTGGAGCAAGTCCTGGCCCTATCTACGCTTCCTCGCCCGGTACCCCTCCCGCCTGCACTCCATAGCCACACATGCCAGGGCTCCCCAAAGTTTCCTCCTTCCTTAGAGGGGAGGACACACATCTTCCTGCCGGGACCCCTCGAGGCCCTTCTCTCATCCCAAGTGCTCATACAGCCATCTTCCAGTTCCCCCCAACCCCGGACAAGTGCTCCGAAACGCACCCCGTCCCAGGCTCCCTGACTTCCTCTCCCCACTCGACTCACTGTCGCCCTCGGCGGCTCCCAAGTCCCCCCGACGCCCCCTTTCTCCCACCCAAAGCCCATCAGGTTCCACCTCTAACCCCTCACCTGCTCGGGGACGGGGTGGGAGCCCCGCGGCACCTTTCGGGCTTTTGCTCGCTCCCAACAAGGCCCCCCGAGTCCTCCCACCACCCTCCGCTGAGTCCTGGGCTCCTCTCCAGGGAGCGTCTGCCGGTCCGCTCACTCCCACTCCCGCTCAGCCGGCTCGGGTCCCCTGCGCCCCTCCTCTCGGCCGGTCCCGGTCGGATCCTCCCGCCTGTGGGGCCCCGCTCCCGCCTCGAGCCGCCGGGCGCCCTCAGGACCCCCCTCGGACGGCCCCTCACTCAGTCTCCGGGCCGGTCGCGGTCCCCTCCCGCCCCCCCGGCCGTCCCGGCGGCCATTGCTCCAAGATGGCGGCGGCGGCGGCGGCGGGTGAGGCCGGGCCGGGCCGGGCGGGGGGTCGGGGGTCCCGGGGCGGCGCTCACCTGCAGCTCGGCGCGCTCGGCCTCCCAGCGGGCCTTCTCCGCTTCGAAGCGCGCCCACTCGTGCTGTATAAAGTGCAGGATGCCGGGCAGGCTCAGGGGCTCGGGGCCCGCCGTAGGTCCGGGGCTGCCTCCGCCGCCGCCTCCCTTACCAGCCGGGCCGGGCCCCGGGGCAGGGGCAGAGGCCGGGGCCGCCCCGGTCGGGCCGGGGCCCGCGCCAGAGCCGAGCGGGCGGCAGGAGGAGGCGGCGGCGGCGACCGCGGCGGCCGCTCGCTCCTCCATCATGGAGGCCCCGGGGCCGGCCCGCGCGCCCGCTGTGCCTCGCGCGCCTGCGCGGCCGTACCACCGCCCCCCCCCCCCCCGCCGCCCGCGCGCGCGCTCGGCGGGGGCCGGTCGGGGGGGCGGTGATGGGAACGTGGCCGGGCACGCGCCTCGCCCACCCGGGTCGACCCCGAAGCGCGCGCGCGGGGGCGGGGGGAAGGGGCGGGGCGGAGGCGCGGGCCGCGAGGAGGGCTAACGAGACCCAGGCCCAGAGCGAGGGTCGCGCCGGGGGGAGAGCAGGACTTTGGGAAGAGCCGCTTTCCGCCCCCTCTCCTCCGGCTTCGTTCCAACCCCCTCCAGACCCAAATGTCACTCTCCTTGCCACTGTCCCCCTGAAAGAAAGGACGACCACCAGGGGTGGTTTCAGCAATGGCCCCATCCTCTCTGGTTCCTGGCTCAGGTCGGTAGTCATGGTAACCCTCCCCTTTGTGGCAATGGAGCGCCAAACCTCTCCCGTCCCTGCACCAGGAGGAGGTTGCTAAGGTAACCTAAGTCCCTGGTGGTCCTTCCACCCCTACCGGCTCTTTGGTTACTATGGCAACCTCACCTAGCGCTCAGGTAGAGAGGACCCTAGCCCCAGGGACGCTGACTTGCTGAGAGAACACCTCTTTCCCAACCCCTCCCCCTAGCCACCCAGCTGGCATTACCATGGTAACCATCCCCCTCCTTCTCATCGTGAGAGCCAGGACCAAACCAACCAGGTGTTTTTATTTAGAGGAGAAGATGCTCTGCTGAGGAGTGGTTGCTATGGTTACAGGGCCTGGACCAGGAGGTGGAAATGGGGAAAAGCTAACCCCTAGTTACTATGGTAACATGGGCAGTCCTCCCCTTCCAGAAACCCTAAGAGCAAAGCTCACCAAGGTATGGGACCTTTTAGGATTGTGTCTCAGGATGGAGTATGTCTAGGGAAGGGGTTGTGGTTGTCATGGTAACAGCTTTGGTTACTTCTAGCCCCACCTTTCTGGACACATTCATAAGAAGGGGATGGTTATAGGTCGTTATGATAACTGACATCCTTCCCACCCATTCCCGAGACACTCCAGATGGTAGGTGAGCTTATGGAACAAGAGAAAAGATTCTCTGATCTTCTCATTGCCACTTTTGTAGGTAAGGTGAAATCATACTCTCCTGTGCAAAATTGGCTGATTTGGGGTTTTCTGGTTCTTGTTCCCTCAGCAATGCAGCTGAGCTGGGCTGGAACCACCCACCCGGAGCTCCCACAGCAGCCTCAGAGGTAAGAAGTTCCTCAGTGTCACCAGCACTCGTGTAGAAACTGCCCTCCCCACGTCGCTCATTTTCTCTGCCTGTCGTGTTCCCATGCCACAGATGGAGCAGCCAAGGCTCAGTCTAGAGCAGCACTCGGGCCAGGTGAACCTAGGCCTCAAGTGAATCTGGATCCTTTTATATTGTTTTGTGGGGAACAGAGACAAAGTCTCAGCTTAACTGTCCTCTCCTCCCCGGACCACCTTTTCTCTCTCACACCCCTCTCTGGTTTCCTGACCTATCTGTAAGGTGTGTGTTTGTGGTTTTTGTCTTCCTCTCTGTGGAGGGCCTGCCCAATGACTGCCTCGCTCTCTCCCTGTCCCCAGAACACAGGGTCTGGCCCAGAGGGTACTTAGGAAATATCTGTCTGTTGGTTGAGTTGATGAAAAGCACCTATCGGGTTAGGGCTGCAGAATACTCACTGAAGGTAGACAGTGAGCTGGGCTGTCTGAGTGGACCCAAGAAAGACAGCAGAGTTTATTGGTTGAAAACATGACTGGGGGCCAGCTTTGTGGGTCAAATCCTGAGTCCACCGTTTCCCAGCTATGTGACTTTGAATGAGTGACTTCACTTGTCTGTGCTGGTTTTTCCCCATCTTTAAATGTGATCAGGGGTAGCCCTGGTGGCTCAGGGGTTTAGTGCCGCCTTCAGCCCACGGTGTGATCCTGGAGGCCCCGGGATTGAGTCCCATGTCAGGTTCCCTACATGGAGCCTGCTTCTCCCTCTGCCTGTGTCTCTGCCTCTCTCTCTGTATCTCTCATGAATAAATAAATAAAATCTTTAAAAAAATAAATAATAAAAAATAAATAAGTGATCAGAACTTGAAGATTAGAGATGCCTAATTAGGTGGCTCAGTGGTTGACCCTCTACCTTCAGCTCAGGTCGTGATCCCAGGGTCCTGGGATCAAGTCCTGCATCAGGCTCCCCACGGGGAGCCTACTTCTCCCTCTGCCTATGTCTCTGCCTCTCTCTCTGTGTCTCTCATGAATTAAAAAAATAAATAAATAACTTAATAACTTGAAGATTAAAGGGATCTGGCATGTTATGAGCAACTAGAATTGTTGCTATTACCATCCTATTGTGGTGCAGAAACACATAGAATATTTGGACCTTCAAAATCATCATTTCATCCACTTTTCCTCAATAAAGGCATTTTGAGCCCTTGTGGTTGAGGAAGCCAAGTCCAACATTGTCAGGGTACTAGATGATTCCTTTCTTTTTCTTATGTGGAAACTGCCCTCATCTGTTGGTCTGGCTATCATACCCTCTGGTCTCTGAGGACCCAGTTTCTGTCCTCTGTTCTGCTGGGCACCTCGTGGCCCAGAAGCAGCCAGACAGAACATGCTGAGAGCCAGAACGTGGGAGATAGAGACCTGGGTTTTCCCTGCATCCTTTGTCTCTGAGCCACAGGTTCCCCATCTGAACAACTGGATTCAGTCATTCATGCCATACAAATTGATTGAGCATCTGCTATGTGCCAGGCACTGAGGTGTACTCTGAGTATATAGCAGGGAACAAAACAGTAAAATTTGCACAGTAAAGACTTGGAGAGAAAAATGCAGGGATGGGGCACAGGAAATATGTGAGTGATAGGGAGATGCATTTTGAAAAAGACTGGCCAGAGGTACCTGGGTGGCTCAGTGGTTGAGTGTCTGCCTTTGGCTCAGGTCATGATGCTGGGGACCTGGGATTGAGTCCTGCATCGGGCTCCCTGCAGGGAGCCTGTTTCTCCCTCTGCCTATGTCTCTGCCTCTCTCTATGTGTCTCTCATGAATAAATAAATAAAATCTTTAGAAAAAAAAATGTGGGCAAAGAAAGGGCTCACTGGACAGGTGATACTTGAATAGAGACCTGAAGGCCATGAGGGAGGAGACTTGCAGATACAGAAGGGGCGGGGGGGGGGGGGGGGGTTGGCATCCAGGCAGAGGGAACAGCCAGCGCTTTGGCCATAGTGTCCTGGGAGTATTTGAAGACTGCGGTTTGGTGGCCAGTGTGGCAGAAGCTAAGTCAGCAGGAGAGGGTGGGGGATCATGCAGGGCCTTATGGGCCCTGGTGAAGACTTTGGCTTTTCCTTTGTGTTATGAGCTACAGAAGGGTTTCAGCAGATGCAGGACAGGATCTAATTTGAATTTTAACAGGATCTCTCTGGGCGCTGAGTGGGGAACAGTCTAGGGGGAGGGGGGATGAGGGCAGAGCAGGAATATGGTGTCTTTAGAATCTTTTTTTTTTAAGGATTTTTATCTATTTATTTGAGAGAGAGCACAAGCAGGAGAGGGGCAGAGAAAGAAGCAGCCCCCCCCCCCCCCCCCCCCCCCCGCCGCTGAGCAGGGAGCCTGACACAGGACTCCATCCCAGGACCCTCGGATCATGACCTGAACTGAAGGCAGATGTCAAACCAACTGAGCCATCCAGGCACCTGGTTTATTTAGAATCTTTAGAAGATTCTAGAATCATCAGTGGTCTCCTATGTTTCTGTATACATAAGCTCTAAGATTCTAAAATTTTTAAGGCCCTGAAGATTCTATGGTTCCAAAGATCCCTCCCCCCACAGTAATAGGAGGTCAGGGTTGCTGTCTGTCTCTGCGTGCTATGTGTCCACTGTTGAGTCTCCAGAGCCAAGAACAGTGCCTGGCATGTCATAAACATTCCACAGAGAGGGAAGAAGTGAAGGAAGGAAGAATCAATCTAAGGTCCAGAAGGTGATTCCAAAGATTAAGAAGTTGCTTTTAAAGTGCAACTCAGATTCTTGAGTGTCAGCCAAGCTGGGTCAGAGAAGGGCAAGCAGGCCTGGGATGGGTGAAGAGAGGTAGGAGGGCATTCCTGGTAAAGGGCAGCGGGAAGAGGAGGCAGGAAGATCCGGGGCCCAGAGTTGTAGTACAGTTTGACTTCAGGAACCTGAGGCCCTGTAGACTCTGAGAACCCTGATCTTGGGGATCAGTTTTTCACCAGGTGCACTTTGAGTGCCCACCCATGTGCTAGGAACATAGAGGTGATCCAGGAACCCTGGCTTTACCCTCCCAGGTCTCACCGCCTAGTGAAGCCAACCGACCCATCCCCAGATGATGCCCAGTCAGAATGGGCAGGGCTGGGACTGGGAGCCCAGGGGCTTCAAGATCCCACAGAGGACTTCTGACCCAGCCTTGGGTTCCGGAAGGGCTTCCTGGGGGAGGAGGCACCAGAACTGAGTGGTAAAGCATAAGTAGTTCTCCAGGAGAAAAAAGACATGGGGAGAAGCGGTGTTTGGGCAAAGATTCTTCTAAGCAGAAGGAACAGAATATACAAAGGCCTAGAAATAACATCTGAGGAAGAGTCCAAGGTGGTTTAGGCAGAGTTTGACAGGTCGCAGGAGATGGAGCTGGACTGGGGGGCCAACAGGAGACAGGTCACCCAAGGCCTTGTGGGAGGTTGTAAGAAATTTAACTTTTGCCTCAGGGTACTGGGTAGCCATGTCAGGTTCCAAGCAGGGAGGGAGAGGTCAGGTTTGTGCTTTATGAAGACCCTCTGGCTACCATGAGGAGCAGACTTGATCAGGAAACCAGGGGAGGCAGAGTGGGGATCTGGGTGGACCAGGATGGAAGGTGGTGCTGTGGTCAGAAGTATTTAGGAGGTACGAAGATTAGCTGGGTCTCTATTGTCCCCCTTTCTGGGAGGAGTAGAAACCTATGGAAATCCTTCATGGGGAAAATTTTTTTTAAGTATCTGCTCAGAGCTGGGGAGTGTTAGTCATACCTCCCATGCTAGAGGCCAGCCAGAGCTTCAAGTTGTGATGGGGACAGGGAGACAGCGCCATCTAGGGGTTGCTCAGGAGTGCTGCTGATGAAGGAAGGGTGAGTATGCCCTGTGGCCCGAAGCCCCTTCGCAAAAGAGGCTGCCAACACCTCTTAAAAAATTTTTTATTATAAAAAAAAAAATTATTTATTATTTGATAGGACTTAGCATTCAAAGTACTTTTTTATTTCAAGTTTTTATTTAAATTCTAGTTAGTTAACACATGGTAAAATTGGTTTCCAGTGTAGAATTTAGTGATTCCTCATTTACATATAACACCCAGTACTCATCACAGTAATAAAAAAAAAACAAAAACAATTTAGGGGTGTCTGGGTGGCTCAGTCAGTTAAGCATCCGACTCTTGATTTCAGCTCAGGTGGTGATCTCAGGGTCATGGGCTCGAGCCCCAAAGGGGCTCCAAGGTAGGGAGGTAGGGCTCTATGCTCCTCAGGGAGACTACTTGAGATTCTCTCTCCCTCTGCCCCTCCCCTTGCTTTCACTTGCTCACTCTCTCAAATAAATAAATCTTTATTTTTTATTTTTTTTTAATAAATCTTTAAAAAATAAATAAATAAATAAATAAATAAATAAATAAATAAATAAATAAATAAATCTTTAAAAAAATAAATAAATAAAGAGGGCAGCCCGGGTGGCTCAGCGGTTTAAGCGACACCTTCGGCCCAGGGCCTGATCCTGGAGACCCAGGATCGAGTCCCGCATCGGGCTCCCTGCGTGGAGCCTGCTTCTCCCTCTGCCTGTGTCTCTGCCTCTCTCTCTCTCTCTCTCATGAATAAAAAAATAAATCTTTAAAAGGAAAAAAAAAGAAAAAAATTTTTTTAGTTGTGATAAAATACACAAACCAAAACTTATCTTAATTTTTAAGTATATAGTTCAATAGTGTTATGTGTATTCAACATTATCGTGCAAAAAACAGTCTTTCATCTTACAAAACTGGAAATCTATATCCATTAAACAACTCCTATTTTCCCCTCCCCACAGCCCCTGGCAACCACCATTCCATTTTCTGTTTCTGTAAGTTTGACCCATTCCATGTTTTGTTTTGTTTTGTTTTGTTTTGTTTTAATTAGTGGCCAATATTTAAAATTGGGATAATTGTGATTTAAGAAAACATTTCTAGCCTGTCCTGAAAAATCAAAACTATCTGGCTGACCATCAGGAAAGAGATGGCCAGATGGCACAGGATTTGAGGAAATGAGAAGGGGACAGTGGGGGGGAGGGCTTGGTGGCTATGCTGAGGCTGCAGCCTGACCCTGGAGCAAGGGCCAAGGTGTGAGAGGGACAGGAGAGAGAGATGGGGGTAGGGAGGCTTCCTGGAGGAGGAGGGAGAGCAGAAGGCGCAAACTGAGACCTGGGAATGGAGTGGGGCGTTTATAACTGAACCCAAACATGAATGAGAAGTTGACAAAGAAAAGGATAAAGATTAGGAGCAATTGAACAAGAAAGAAGATTTGACAAAACCTTGCCAAGCACCAGGCTCTGTGCTCGGTGAAACTAGGGACCCAGGGGTGATTGAGAAAAGCTCAGGACCTGCCCAGTGGGAGGATACAGACTTGTCCCCGTGAAGAAATGGCTATGGGTGGGACAACCCAAGGAGCTGAAGGGGGCCCAGAGGAAGTGGATGGATGGGAGGTAGAGAGGGCTTCCTGGAGGAGGGGAAATCAGAGCTGAAACCAAATAGAGAAAGGGCTGGAGAGAAGGGCCAGGGCTGTGCTGAGGATGGGAAGGGGGGCGGGGGGGGGGGGGTTAGGAGGCTTCTGACAACCAGCTCCAGCCCCTCCTTTCGTTCTCCCCTCCTCCCCAGGATGCCCTGGAAGCCCAGCTAGGGCCGGTCTTTGGCCTCATGCGTCTCACCCGCTGCCAGGCTGCCCTGGCAGCCGCCATCACACTCAACCTCCTGGTCCTCTTCTATGTCTCCTGGCTGCAGCACCAGCCCAGGAACTCCCGGGCCCGGGGTCCCCGCCGTGGAACTGCTGGCGGCCCCCGTGTCACCGTCCTGGTGCGGGAGTTCGAGGCCTTTGACAACGCGGTGCCTGAGCTGGTGGACTCCTTCCTGCAGCAGGACGCAGCCCAGCCGGTGGTGGTGGCCGCGGACACGCTCCCCTACCCGCCCCTGGCGCTGCCCCGCGTTCCCAACGTCCGCCTGGCGCTGCTCCAGCCCGCCCTGGACCGGCCCGTCGCGGCCTCGCGCCCCGAGACCTACGTGGCCACTGAGTTCGTGGCTCTGGTGCCCGACGGGGCGAGAGCCGACACACCGGGCCAGCTGGAGCGCATGGTGGAGGTGCTCCGGGCGGGAGGGGCACGCCTGGTGGCCGCCCCCGTCGCCTCGGCCAACCCTGCCCGGTGCCTGGCCCTGAACGTCAGCCTGCGGGAGTGGACGGCCCGCTACGGCCCGGCCCCCTCCGCGCTCCGCTGCGATGCCCTGGACGGAGACGCCGTGGTGCTCCTGCGCGCCCGCGACCTCTTCAACCTGTCGGCGCCCCTAGCCCGGCCCATGGGCACCGGCCTCTTCCTGCAGACGGCCCTGCGCGGCTGGGCGGTGCAGCTGCTGGACCTGCCCTTCGGCGCGGCGCGCCAGCCCCCCCTGGCCACGGCCCACGCGCGCTGGAAGGCAGAGCGCGAGGGGCGCGCGCGGCGGGCGGCACTGCTGCGCGCGCTGGGCATCCGCCTGGTGAGCGGGGAAGGCGGGCGCCTCGAGTGGTTCGGGTGCAACAAGGAGACCCCGCGCTGCTTCGGGACGGTGGTGGGCGACACGCCGGCCTACCTCTACGAGGAGCGCTGGACGCCCCCGTGCTGCCTGCGCGCGCTGCGCGAGACCGCCCGCTACGTGGTGGGCGTGCTGGAGGCGGCGGGCGTGCGCTACTGGCTGGAGGGTGGCTCGCTGCTCGGGGCCGCCCGCCACGGGGACATCATCCCATGGGACTACGACGTGGACCTGGGGATCTACCTGGAGGACGTGGGCAACTGCGAGCAGCTGCGGGGCGCCGAGGCCGGCTCGGTGGTGGACGAGCGCGGCTTCGTGTGGGAGAAGGCCGTGGAGGGCGACTTCTTCCGCGTGCAGTACAGCGAGAGCAACCATCTGCACGTGGACCTGTGGCCTTTCTACCCCCGCAACGGGGTCATGACCAAGGACACGTGGCTGGACCACCGGCAGGATGTCGAGTTCCCCGAGCACTTCTTGCAGCCTCTCGTGCCCTTGTCCTTTGCTGGCTTCGTGGCGCAGGCGCCTAACAACTACCGTCGCTTCCTGGAGCTCAAGTTCGGCCCTGGGGTCATCGAGAACCCCGAGTACCCCAACCCGTCGCTCCTGAGTTTGGCAGGAAGTGGCTGAGGCTCCAGGGCCCCGCTCCTGGGGTCTGGAGAACACTCATGCTCGGGGAGCGGTCCTTTGCTTTGGTGCCGCTGGCATTCGATGGGCGGGCCGGGGATGCCAAGCTGCCCTGCGAGGCCCAGCACGGTCCTGGACGTCGAAGACGTGCCATGCCCAAGATTCCCAAGAACTTGGGTTTGATTTAGAGCACGGACAGTTTTGTAAAGAGGAGAAGGTGTACGTGCTGCGGCCGGACTGCCGGATTAAAACCCCAGTTCTACCACTTACAGGTTACTCGGGCCTGAGGGAGAGCCCCAATTTCAAGGTGCGTGGGACCCCCCCCAGGAACCGCTGCTCGCCCTTGCAGTGTCAGATCACAAAGAGCCCACAGGACTTTTGGTTGCTCGGGTTGCTTCCGCCACTAGAGGGCGCCTTCGTCCCGCTTTGGCGGGACCTCAGCGCCCATAGCTTTTCCTAACTCTTGAGCCTTTGGTTTCTCTAATCCCCTGTACCTGGCGGGACAGGATGACTATATCCCTTCTTCCAGAGTGCGACCTCCTTGCCTCCTGGGAGAGCCCTGTGAGGTGCATGCTGCTCTTAACTCCATCTTACAGAGGAGGAGAAAGAAGCTCAGCCCTGAGCCGCAGCTCTGGCTAGGAACCGGGTCCTGGATGCCCGACCCACTACTCCCTATAACTGTGTTACCTCATTGTTTTAGCTCTCTGCACCCAGTAGCCCACTTGCCAGGCGGGATAAATGGTAATCATAACGCACGTTACTCAGCACCATATGGTGTGCCAGGCACTTTCTCAGTGTTCCACACAGATTAACTGGTTGATCATATTTCCATTTTACAGATGAGCAAACTGAGACCAGAATGGTAGTCATTTGCCCAAGGCCAGACAGCTTAGGAAGTGACAGAGCAGGGACCTGAACCCAAGCAGTCTGGAGCCCACACTAAGTTGGATACTATACAGGTGTCTCAGAATGGTCTGTGAGACTGGGCCCCAGGAGGCCATACTACCTAGCAGATGAAGCCATGATGGCCTGTCTTTTGTGATCATGCACCTAAGGCTAAATGCTCTTTGGGCAAGTATCCTGAATATGTGTATTTACTTATAAATTATATACAGGTACTGCTATCATTCTATAGATTAGTAATGAGGCCTAAATTATTCCATTTTAAAATTTAAAATAAATATGGACATTTTTTACTTGGCTCATCTCAGTGACTTGTCCCACACACCCCCTGGTTGTGGACACCCTAGCTTTTGGAACCACAGGCTCTGAGGTGGGAGAGGCCTGGGGTCAAAACCCAGTGCTACCACTTTCTCTCAGTGAAAACTGAGAGGCAGTGACTCTGCCTCTCTGAACCTCAGCTTTGCACTGGGAAATGGGGATAATGAGCGTTTACCCCATAGGGATGCCGTGAGTCACTTGAGTGGTAAAAGGGTCAGGAATCAAGCCTGGGTTTGACTCCTGAAATGGCCACTTATTTTGTGTGATCTTAGGCAAGTCACTGCCTCTTCAAACCTATAGCTTGGGCTGGGGGGATGGGTGATATTGCAGAAATGTGAAGCCCTTGGAGGAGGAGGCTTTGCAGACCAGCAGGAGAAGATGAATGCAAATTTGGCCCAAGCTCCTGAGGCTCACTTCCAAAGGCCAACTTCTTAGGACACAACCTCTGTTTTTAGCCACTGGACCCCGCAAATGGCTCCCAGGGACTGTTGGGTTTCCATGGAGCATTCTGGAAACATATGGAGATGATTTGGGTTATCACTGTGACCGGGAGATGCTTTTGGCTCTTGGGAGGCATAGCCCAGGGATGGAGATGTCCTAATAAGCAAGGCATCTCCACACACTAGAGCATTGTCCCTTGTCACATACAGTTTTAAAATGTCCCATTGGACATTCATGAAGGATGTTGATATTCAAAATATTTTGCAACTGGCACGGTGATAGAAATTAATATATACGTCAATATATGCATCAAAACGTTTAAATATGTCTTTTTTTATTCTCTAAAGAATGGAAACGATCTCTCTCTATATATATATTTCTTTAAATTGTTTGCCAAGAACATAAGCTGATGCTCAAATCATTCTGAAATCATGCGATCATTTTGTTTTATTTAGAAATTGTTGGTGTGGTTTCTTCATTGATATGCTATATATATATATATATATATATATACACACACACATATATTCATTTAATTACTTTATTTATTATATAAAATATATATAAAAATAACCCTGTCTTAGCTGTGATTTTATAAGAGAACCACATCAGGTTCTTCTGGCAATTTCCCATTAAACTAAGTGCCATTTAGGTGACTTGGGGTCTCAGTAGATAAAGAATTTCTCTTAGCACCACCCATAGTGTTTTCTCTTCTCATCATTGTTCCTGAACTAGCAACAATTACACTAGAAACTTGAATAGCCTTCATAATACTACCTGATAGCTTTGTGTGTTCAGTATCTTAATTGTGTTCAGTATCTTAATTATCAACTAGGTAATAATACAACAGAAAACCTATTGCAACAATTAACTTGAATTAATGAGTTTATATTAGGATATGTATTACTGAATTTTAGTGCTTTCTCAATTACTCTTGTGTGATGAGCCAGCCAGAACAGAAGTATTTTGATATTGTAAAAATGAGCACCTCCGGACTAGTGCATACTAACCAAATTTTAGCCTCACTTGGAAAAACCTGGTTAAGAATTATCTGAGCCGGGATGCCTGGGTGGCTCAGCAGTTGGGCGGCTGCCTTCGGCTCAGGTCGTGATCCTGGGATCCGGGATCGAGTTCTGCATCGGGCTCCTGCATGGAGCCTGCTTCTCCACCCTCTGCCTATGTCTCTGCCTCTTTCTGTGTGTCTCTAATAAATAAATAAAAATTAAAAAAAGAATTATCTGAGCCCAGGGGCACCTGGCTGGCTCAGTTGGAAGAGAACTCAACTCTTGATCTCAGGGTCGTGAGTTCGAGCCCCATGTTGGGTATAGAGATTACTTAAATAAATACAAAATAGATAAAATTTTAAAATTAAAAAAATAAATCTAAGCCCAGAACCTAATTCTGTCTTCATGCAAACACAAAGTCCTTTTTATAAGGTTTTAATAGGTCCTAAATTTTCCTGTAAGGGCAACTACTGAGTAAAATGAGGGAAGCTTATATTGTGTTTTGTATAAAACTCAGCCAGGGGTTGTCAATAATTTCCAAAAGTCATGTTCCACATGGCTTTGGATAATTAGACATCGGAAACCATGTGTTTCCAGCTGTGTTGGGAGCTGTCTACATTACCCGTGTAAACATCTGGCTATTTCCTTGGGTTTGGGGGAGGTGGCCCTACAGTTTACATATTGAAATTTATATTATAAGTTATCATTTTATTTCTCTGTTTTTGGTTACAGTTAGGGCAATATAGAGGTTTTTTTTTTTCTAAGATTTATTTATTTATCCATGAGAGACACACAGAGAGAGGCAGAGACACAGGCAGAGAGAAGCAGGCTCCTCGCAGGAGCCCAATGTGGGACTTGATCCCAGATTCCGGGATCACGACCTGAGTCAAAGGCAGCTGCCCAACCGCTGAGCCACCCAGGCGTCCCTAGATATTGTTTTTAAAGTCATGTGCAGTGGCCTCCAGCTGGCTCAGTCAGAAGAATATGTGACTTTTGATCTCAGGGTCGTGAGTTCAAGCCCCACATTGGGTGTAGAGATTACTAAAAATAAATAAATAAATAAACTTTAAAAAAATAAAATCATGTGCAGATGGGCATCTGCATATTATCTGGGAACTTCATTTCAGCAGAGCCAAGAGTATGTTCCTCAAGCTGACATTCAAGCCAGCACGTGCAGTGGTATGGAGTGATGATCATAAAACATGAAAATATTACATGATAGATAACTGATCTGTTGGTAAACAGTCATCACCATGAGCTCCCTATTATTTCCCCCCTGGCTCTCCCCTCCCACCCCAGCAGCCAAAGGGTTAACACTGGGCATATCTGGAGGGAAGGGGGTTACTGTCTCAAATGCTGTTGGATGCACTGCTCCCTTTACCAATCAGTAAATATTGGTGTCTCCTCCCTGGGCACTACAAATATTTGCTGGATGTGGATGACAAGCAAAGAGCTGCATACCTATGCTCCTTTATATACAATAGCCCCAAACTGGAAATGCCCCAGTGTCCATTTCAGGTGAATGGATAAACAAACTGGTGCACCCAGACAGTGGAACACTTGTGATTAAAAACAAAAAGGAATTAATGGAGGACGCCTGAGTGGCTCAGCGGTTAAGCATCTGCCTTCCAGCTCAGGGCGCGAGTCCTGGAGTCCCTGGGTGGATTCTCACATGTGGCTCCCTGCATGGGGCCTGCTTCTCCCTCTGCCTATGTCTCTGCCTCTCTCTCTCTGTGTCTCTCATGAATAAATAAATCTTAAAAAAAAAAAAAAGGAATAAACGGATGTGTGCAAAAGCATGACTAAATCTCAAAGGCATGATGCTAAAAGAAGCAGGACGCAAAAGCTACCTGCTAGAGGATTCCACTAATGCGAAATTCTAGGAGCGACAAACTAATCCTCAATGACCAAAAGCAGGTCAGTGGTTGCCTGGGCCTGAGGGTGGAGAGAGGGATAGAATGCAAAGGAGCACCAGGATATTTGGGGATGGTTGGGAATATTGTGGATCTTTTTTTTTTTTTATTTTTTTATTTATTTTTTTTAATTTATTTATTCATGATAGTCACACAGAGAGAGAGAGAGAGAGGCAGAGACACAGGCAGAGGGAGAAGCAGGCTCCATGCACCGGGAGCCCGATGTGGGATTCGATCCCGGGTCTCCAGGATCGCGCCCTGGGCCAAAGGCAGGCGCCAAACCACTGCGCCACCCAGGGATCCCCTATTGTGGATCTTAATTGTGGTGGTTTTCACTAATTATTCATCTGTTGATTTTATCCAATTGCCTGCTTTAAAGGATGCAGTTTATTATATGCAAATTATACCTTAATAAAGTTCACTGTCTCCCCCTTCCCCCCCTCAAATAAAGCAGATTGGGGGAGGGAGTCGAACAGGCCTAGAAATATTGTTGAGGAGAGACAAAGCTGTCATCACCCTGTGCCTGCCAGCCTCTGTCCTGTTACTGAGTCTAGAATGCAAGTCCAAGCCCAAGGCAGGGCTAGTGTGAGCACAACCCCCAAGCCAGGCTCCTTTGAAAAAGATAGAAGGGGAGAGGGCTCAAAAAACGGGTGGATGGAGCAATGAAGAAAGGGAGAGAAAGGTGGGAGGAGGGCCCCAGAGGGTGCCATCCAGGTGCTTTTCCTCTTTTTTTTTTTTTTTTTTTTTTAAGATTTTATTCATCAATACGTGAGAGAGGCAGAGATATAGGCAGAAGGAGAAGCAGGCTCCCTGTGGGGAGCTGGATACAGACTTGATCCCAGGATCACAACCTGAGCCAAAGGCAGATGATCAACCACTGAGCCACCCAGGTACCCCTCCTTCTGCTCTTATGTAATCTTCACCGGTGGCCTTTGGGTGAGGCATAACAGAGCCATTGTCATGAGACTCCATAGTGCTTATACAAGGCAACATAGCCGGCAGGTAGCAGAAGCAAGATCTCAACCAGGGGAACAACCTCTTCTAGCCAGGCAGCTCTGTGGCTGGAGCTCAGTTCATTCATTCTGCAAATATTTATTGAAGGCTTACCCTGTGCTGGGCCCCATGCTGTGCTCTGGGCTTACAGTGGTGAAAAGTACAGACGTGGCTCCCTCATGGGAGTGCGCATCCCAGTGGGGACTGGGTCTGGGAGCCCCTGTCCACACTCATGAGACTTGAAATGGTTCCAGACTATTAATATCACCCAGATCAGCATCTTAGGCAAATTAGTGATATGTACCCAGCAACTTTTAAAAATGAAGTAGAAAAAAAAAGCAGAAATACTGTTCTGTGGAACTTGGCCGAGTTATGGATTTCCTCATATATATACATTGTGTAATAGCATATGCAACATATTAGATGCGTGTGTGTATCTCCTTAAATAGGCATCCTTCATTATCCAAATCTAATCCATTTCCCAAAAGCATTAAATAGAAAATTTGAGGATAAACAACTATTTTAAGTGGGGAAAATAATGCATTCCCAGCTCCTTCCAAAAATCCCAACCAATATCCCCAAATAACATTAAAACTCTTCAACACTTTTATAACCACCCACCAAGGATTTTGGCATAATAGAAAGCATTGAAAACGCCAATTACTTCATTATTCAACACTTAATGAACTCATTAGTGGTTATGTTTGTGTGCAATACACAACAATTTTACACAGAACCCGATATGAATGATTTCCCCTCCACGCTGCAATGATCATGAGATGGAACTAAACAAACCAAAAAAAAAAAAAAAAAGATGCTGAAGATACTCAAGATATCATCTAGAATTGTGGACTCAGATTGGTGGTGCCTCCAGGCACCTGGCAGTCTACATAGAGCCCTGGGAAGGGCGAGATAATGATCAGTAATGTGCAACATGTCTCAGCAATGTACAGGACAGGATCTAGAGCAGGTGAGCCGCAATTGGTGTCACCCACATCCTGGACTCAAACAGGACTTAGAAGAGGTCATACAGCGTATTTTTATGAAACAGCAAATTCTGGGTTTAAAAGGGGGGAGGGGCAGCCCAGGTGGCTCAGCAGTTTAGCGCCGCCTTCTGCCCAGGGCATGATCCCGGAGACCCAGGTTCGAGTCCCACGTTGGGCTCCCTGCAAGGAGCCTGCTTCTCCCTCTGCCTGTGTCTCCGCTTCTGTCTCTCATGAATAAAAGAAAAGAAATGGAACATTCGCTAGTTCGTGAAGTTCCCCTGTGCTCCTTCCCGGGGAAACTTCCCAGTTTCCCTAAGCCCCCACCCCCCCCCCAGGTCATCTGTTTGGATTTCTCACTATAAACCAGTTTTGCCCATTCCAGACCATCATATAAATGGAACTGTACAGCATGAGCAGTTTCCAGCAACTTTCACTCAAAATATTATCTGTGGGATGCATCCAGATTGAAAGATCAGATTTTTTTTTTTTTTTTCCTGAATGGCCATCCATCACAGGAAGGATATATCATCCATCCTGGTATATCGATTGACTCATTTCCAAATTTTGGCAATTTGTGGAAAGTGCAGCTATAGACATTTGTGTAGCGGGCTTTGGGTGAGCAGTTTTCTTTTCTTTGGTAAGTGGGACTCTTGAAGCTGTTTAGTAAGTGTAACTATGGTAACTTGATAAAAAACTGCCCAGGGACTTCCCAAAGGGTCTGGACCGTTAAGTATTCCCATCAGCGGTGCATGGGGCTCTGTTCCGCTGCTTGGCTTCCCCGGCCACGCTTTTGTACTTCCTTTTTGCCACTCCAACAGATGGGCGCAGGGCTATCTCATCACGGATTTTTCCCAATGGTGTTTTGGATGAACATTTTATCTCAATGCAGTCCTATTTATCATGTTTGTTTTTTCTGTGTAGCTCATGCTGTTTGTCTTAAAAACATCTGATGAGATATACTTGACAATTTTATTGCTCAAAAATGTCCTTTGGAGTGACAGCAGTCTTTGTCCTTGCGCCTCCACCCCCACCCCAACAGGGTCCCCTGGAGGGTTTGTTACTGTAGAGGGAACAGAGGTCCTGGGGACAGGGTGGGATTACCGTAGAGTCACCAGACACACACACCATACACACACACACACACACACACACACACACTCAGCCACAAAAATGACCAGCAAAGGAGCCAGCTACCCATTGGAATATCCTTTCCCTCAAAGAGGGCAGAAATCCACGTGGTGACCTGTGCCCTGTGCCCTGTAATAATGTCCAGAAGGACATTACTACACTATTTCTCCATCTTTGTTTCCTAGCCTTGGGTGGGAATGGGAATTGAGAACTGGGGAAGATTCGGTGAGAGACACACACATACACATATACCCCAGCACTGAGGCCTCCCAGATCTGATGTTGGTGGAGGGGGCAGGGGGAGAGGCTGGAGCCTCTGGATGTCCTGAGTGTGCAGCAGGGCCTCCAGAGCCCCAGTTTGTGATCGCAATATCCAGAGTGCCCCAATCAGGGTAGGGAAAGTCCCTGTGGGGTTTACATAACTGATTCCTTCTCGCAGGGGTCCGCATCCCCAGCAGGTCTTGGACACTGTTTGAGGAGGGGGTTCCCCTCTTCAGTGGGGACAGGCAGTGGAGACAGGGGTGTCTCACTCTTCACTTGGATCAGCTCTGGCACCGAGCTCCGCAATTCTGTGCGATCCACATAGTTTTGGAGGAGTCCTGCACCAAAGGCATCACCTTCCACGTTGAGGACAGTACAGGACCGGTCTCTGAAGGGGCAGGAGTGACAGGGAAGTGAGTGGGAGGGGAGAAGGTAGTGTCCAATCCCCCACTTCTCCCCCCACAAAACTAGGAGTCCCCATTGCATCTTCCTTCATGGGACGTTGTTCTACTCCTAGACTCAGCTTATCCCTCCATCCTTCCAGGATGCCAGATAACCCTTCTTCTTAGAATCTCAAAGATGGGGATGTTTGGTGGCTCAGTGGTTGAGCGTCTGCCTTTGGCTCAGGTCATGATCCCAGGGTCCTGGGATCGAGACCCGCATCAGGCTTCCCAGAGGGAGCCTGCTTCTCCATCTGCCTATGTCTCTGCCTCTGTCTCATGAATAAAAAAAAATAAATAAAATCTTAAAAAAATAAAAACAACACCTCAAAGATCTTTTCACCCAGAATCCAATGAGCCTCCTACCTCTCTTCTTTCCCATGGAATCCCAAAGTATCCCATTATACTCTCTTTCTCAGAACCCCAAAGATTTTCTGCTCTAACCTCCCAGGAACCCAAACAATTCTTCCAATAAGACAGAAAATTTGCTTCTCCTGGAACATCAAAAAGTCACTCCACCCTTTTCTTGGGGACTCAGAAGACCTATCCCACTTCTCCTCTTCCCCTCGAAATACTTTCTCACTCGGGCCTTTCTCTTTATAATACAAGATCTCTTTTTGCTTTCTCCTTATACTTTGTGTGTGCCATTTGAGAAAATTGAGCTATAGGGCACATACCATAAAATTCACCCTTTAAAAGTATACAATCCAGAGGCACCTGGGTGGCTCAGTCAGTTGAGCGTCCAACTCTTGATTTCGGCTCAGGTCATGATCTCAGGGTTGTTAGATTGAGCCTGCCTTGGGCTCTGTGCTGGGCGTGGAGCCCGCTTACAATTCTCTCGCCCTCTCCCTCTTCTCCTCCCCCTCCACTCCCCTCCACCCCAGTGGTTTTTAGTATATTCAGAGTTGTACGACCATCACTGCTATTTAATTCCAGGATGTTTTCATCACTCTAAAAACACTCCCACACCCACCAAGCAGTTATCTCCCATTCCCTCCTCTCCAGCCCCTGGCAACTGCTAATCTACTGTCTGTCGATTTGCCTATTCTGGGCATCACATAGAAATGGATTCATATGATATGTGGTCTTTTGTGTCCACATTCTTTCACTTAGCATGAGGTTTTCAAGGGCTCACCATGTGGTAGCGTCTATATATGTGTCTGTGCTTCATTTCACTTTATGGCTGAATAATATTCCATTGTTCTGGATATATGATATTTTATGTATCCATTCATCAGTTGATGGACATTGGGTTGTTTCTACCTTTTTGCTATCACGAATAACACCACTAAGAATGTTCATGTACAAGTTTTTGTGAATATGTTTTCAACTCTCTTGGCATTATACCTAGGAGTGATGTGGCTGAGAAACAGTAACTCTTGTTTTAAACTTGTGAGACCAAACTTTCCAATCGTTAATGCTCTTAATAGCACAACGGTGATTGCCAACAATGACAGCATTAACTGCTTACCAGGGGCTCTTATAATGGAGTTACATGTTTATGTCATCTGATCCTCAAGGAGAGGCTAGTCCCTCCCCTTTACAGATGGAGAAACTGAGATAAGAGAGATGAAGTACTCAAGCAGGGTCATACGGGCTAGCAGAGGTGGCCCTGGGATTTGAACACAAGCAGCCTGGCCTCCTCCTAAGAGTCTACTCTTCACCTCTAGGGCACACTCTCTCTGGGATTTTTCTTAGATTAAAAAAAAAAAAAAGAGAGAGACCCCCCCAAGATCCCTTTCTTCCCTCTGACTAGAAGGATCAAGATATCACCCCTTCTTCCTCTCCTCTTCTGACTCCCTCTCAATGACCCTCTTGCTCAATCCCCTTTTCCCAGGGATACCATTAGGCTCCCAAAGCCCCAGACCCACACTTACACTAGCCAATCCACAGCCAGGATCAAGGAGATGTCCTGAACGGGCAGACTGACTGCCTCCAGGATGATGGCCAGAGTGAGGACCCCTCCAGCGGGAATGCCGGCGGCACCCACACTGGACGCCGTGGCGGTGACCCTGGGGGAAGCGAGGGGAGGTCAGGGTCAGAAGCCTTGGTAGCTAGCGGGAGAAGCTGTCACGGGAGCCCGGCGTGCACTCTCAGGAGAGGGGGTCAGACGGGCCGGGGGTCCCTATGGCCGCCGCACCCACACTCACAGGATGGTGATGATCTTCACAAAGTCCAGGGATCGCTGGTTGAGCTGTGCAATGAACACTGCGGCCACACACTGGAAGAGCGCCGCACCATCCATGTTGACGGTGGCACCGATGGGTAGGATGAAGCGGCTGATGTGCTTGGCGACACCATTCCTCTCCTCCACGCACTTCATCATCAGAGGCAGCGTGGCCGAGCTGGGGCGGGAGGGGGGTGTGGTGTCAGCGCAGCCCCACCCCCATGAAGCCCCGCCCAGCCCACACCCACAGGCCAATCAATGCATGCCCAGGCCCCGCCCACTATCACAAACCCCGCCCCGTGCCGAAGCCCCGCCCAACCACACCCACTGGCTCCACCCACAGCTCTCCCCGGCTCTCCATGCCCTTCTCCTCCCAGAGCCAGGGGCACCCAGGGTCCTGCAGAATGCCTGCGTTCCATAATTTATGAGTCTTGGGCCCCTTGGGAGAGTACAGACTGCTGTCCTTCAAAATACACACAAAAATCCCAACCTAATTTCTACAATGCTTAGGAGCTCACTGACCCACACCCCCTCCCTGCTCTACCAATAATGGACCTCCACCAGTAACAGGCTTCTATGGGATGCTGCTGTGCGGGAGGGCCGGGTTCTGAGGACACAGGTGGACAAAATACCTAGAAGAGGGTGGAAAGGGCTCCCAGAGGTTGGGTCCAGGGAGCGCTAGACCACTACCCCCAGCTCCCCCAAGGCCAGGCCTTGTCGGGGAGGAGAAATTCTCAGGAAGGGAAGAAGGAATCTCTAACCCAGTGGTTTTCTAATGGGAGAGGTGGGGGGATGTTGCTGGACCTTATCAGAAACTCACAAAAGTATGGCCTCTGTATCCAGATCCAGTGTCCCCAAACACAACATTTCAAGGGTCTACAGATATCTGATGCCCACTTCAGGCCCCTTAGTTTAAAAATCCTGGACTAGTCTGCCCCAAGGCCATACCTAGAAGAGGTGCCGAAGGCAGTGGCCAGCGCTGTCATGATGCCCCACAGAAAGCGGTAGGGGTTTTTGCGGGTGAAGAGGAAGTAGATGAGGGGCAGCACGAGGAGCCCATGGATGGCATGGCCCAGCAGGCAGCACAGGATGTATTTGCCGAGACTAGCGAAGAGCATCCCCACATCCTCCATCTCCACAATCTTGCCAGCCACCAGGAACAAGATGCCCACAGGGGCATACCTAATTGCAGGAGACAGATTACAGCCTCTGACCATGTGCCATCCGGGAGGACCAGGCTTTGTGCTCAGTACACAGCCTGATCACAGCCTCCCTCGAGGGCAGGAAACACCCAGACCAGTGTGTGCTGAAGCTGTGGCACATTCCCTGCCACCGTCTCAGCTCTTTCCCCTTGAAAATAGTACAGCAGGGATAAAAGAAGCCTGGAGGCTTCTATCGCCATTTGTCAGATTTGGACTTAACACCTGACCTCCAGGGGCACCTAGGTGGCTCAGTGATTGAGTGTCTGCCTTCAGCTCAGGTCATGATCCTGGGATCGAGTCCCGCATCAGGTTCCCCGCAGAGAGCCTGCTTTTCCCTTTGCCTATGTCTCTGCCTCTCATGAATAAATAAATAAAATCTTAAAAAAAACAAAACAAAATAACCTGACCTCCATGAGTGAGTCATTTACATTTCCCGGGTTTGTTTGTTAAAGCAGCTAGGATGATTTAAACCAATACAATCTCTCACCACATCATGAGAAATGAAGTCTGTGGCTCATGTCTTAATAACAGCCCACAGATATGAAGCATTTATGATGGGCCGAGTGAGCCCTTGAACATGAATGAATCTTTACCACAGTCCCACAAAAGCTCCTCTGTAGCTATAGTTGAATTAAAATCTAATAGGTCTGTAAAACAGGGACTTTAAGGCTACTGGCTTCATAGGAATGTTGGAGGAAATGAAGTGCCAGGTAAAGTGACTTGAAAGCTCTTTGTACACAATAAGTGATTTATAAACTTCTGCTGGAATTATTATCACCCTTTCCTGGAGTAAAGCTCCCAGGGGTGCTCATGTCTCCCAGCTAGGGGGCCTCCCCAGACTGCCTCTTGGTTTGATCATGATGGCTGTCTCCCAAATCCCTTCATCTCTTTGGGTAACAGAAGAAAGGGCCCATTTCCCAGCCACCTGTGCAGCTAGTTTTGGCCAAATGCCCAAGCTCTGGCCAGTGGGTTGTGCCTAGAAGTTATACAAGTGACATACTTGATAAATATTAGCTGATACTATTTATTATAGGCATGCTATAGGTCAGGTGGTGTCCCAAGAACTTTACACTCATTTGTGGCTGGTACTATCAGTCCCATTTTCCAGGTAGGGAAACCAAGGCAGACTGAGATAAGTAACTTGTTCTAGGGCACACAAGTGGGAAGAGGCAAGGGGCCTGCTCTTAACCACTACCCTGACTCTGGCAGAGTGCACTCAATTCTGCACAGAAGTTTCTTAGATGTCAGTGACACCAGAACTGGGATGGGGAGGGGGGATAGGATTGGTCAAAAACGCAGCAAACCTGGCATCTCTCTGACTTCCCACCTTCTAGAACTATGGTAGGTCCTGAGAATCAGCATGGGATGATGTGAAGAGGAGGCTGGGAAAGAGCAGGGTGGAAGCCAGAGGTCTGTGTGTGTGTGTGTGTATGTCCCCGTTATCTGAGGTTTAACAAAACTCTTAATGATAATCAGCTAACATTAAGTAAATGCTCAGGAGGTGCTAAGCATTTAAAACACTTTCTTTACAAGTGCTTTACCTAGACCTCCTATTACTCATGTCATCTTCATGATAACTCAGATGTTTGATCACATGCAAATTTCTTCAATGGAAAAAAAAATAATAAAAAAAAATTTTTTTTCTTCAATGGAGATGCATTTGTTAAGCTGTGGCCAAAGCTCAGCTGGCTTCTTGTTACCTTCTAAGAGGACTGAGAGGGGATCCCTGGGTGGCTCAGCAGTTGAGCATCTGCCTTCAGCTCAGGGCATGATCCTGGAGTCCCAGGATCAAGTCCCATGTCGGGCTCCTGCATGGAGCCTGCTTCTCCCTCTGCCTGGGTCTCTCTCTCTCTCTCTCTTTCTGTCTCTCATTAATAAATAAATAAAATCTTAAAAAAAAAAAAGAGGATTGAGAAGGTGCTCAATTGGTCTCTGTTCCCCTGTAATACAGCACTGTCCTAGCCTCATCTTCTAATGAAGAAACTGAGGCACAGACAGGGTAGGTCACTTGCTCAAAGTCACACAGCTGGCAATGGGCAACGCTTGGTGTGAATCTAGGCCGTGTGGCTCTGAGGAACAGATGGAGGGTTGTCCTATCCCACATCCTACTGCTCCCCCGCACCCCTCCCACCACCTACCACATGATCCAGGAGACCAGCACCATGGTGGCATCATTAAAGGAGTTGAAGAAGCGGATGAGCAGCTCTCCCTCAGGCCCCAGCTTCCGCAGGGCCACACCAAGGACAATGGCAAATACCACCAGGCCCAGAATATTCATACTCTCCACCTCCTCCCCAATGGGCACCTTTGGGCAAGGAACAGAGTGGGAAGGAAGGGAGGATGCTCAGTCAACTCGCACAGTCTCTAAGGGTCTGTCTGGGGCCTTGCTGGGACCCTACGCAGACAAGACAGCTTCTGGAGCTCATTTGTCTCTTCCTCCAAAGGCTCTCAGTCTGGGTCCAGGAGAAATAGACCTGTCACCAGAGGCCAGCCAGAGTGACTGGAGAATGGGGAAACCCAGGGGAGTGTGGGAACTGAGGGCGAATGCCAGCTTCGGGGAAGGGGCCAGGAGGAAGGAGTCGGGGAGGGCTTTGCGGAGGAAGAGGCCGAGAGATCTAGAGAACAAGAGGACTGACCAGGTAAAGACAGGTGGCAGAAGGTTCAGGAGAAGGGAAACAATGTGCATCAGTCTGGAAATGAGAGAGCCTTGGGCACTCAAGGAACAGAGAGAAATCCACTGGCTGGGATAGGCCAGCCAGAGCTAAAACACGAGGCTGGGTGGGCAGCTGGGCAGAAGCCTGACATCGCAAGGCCTCACGGATTGGAGCAAGGAGCCTGGGCCTTCTTCTGAGGGCCGTGGGGAGCATAAAGGGGCCCTGGGTAGGGGGCGAGACAGGGTCAGGTTTGTGCTTTGGAAAGAATACATTGTGCCAGGTTGAGGGTAGGTGGGTGAGAGGGAGCTGCGGGGGGAAGGTAACTGGACAGGGGGCAGGGGCAGGTGGGATGGGAGCAGAAGAAAAGCCTGGACCAGGGAGCAGGGGGCAAAACAGAGAAACCAGAAACCAGGCGGTGGCTACTGAGAGTATAAAATAGGTACCACCAAGTGTCAGAAGCCCCAGGGAGCAAACCCAGGCTGGGGTGGGAACAGAATGGAAAAACCCCAAATGGGCCAATGGATAGGGCCCCACCCCCGTTCCCCTGCTCTCACCTTCACCATGGTTCCGTTGATCCATCTGTGTTCGTAGGTGGTACTGTACTGTAGGTGGGGGTGGACAAGAGTCAGTATCAATTGCCACCAAGGTTCCCCCACTCCATCCTGGCACTAACAGTGCTCAAAGCCGGCCCTAAGCACCCCCCAAATACAACCAATCACCTTGCATCCTGCCTGCAACCCTGCTGAGGTAGGATGTTCATACCATATGCCTGTTTTCCAGAGGCGGAAACTGAGGCTCAGAGAGGAAAAGGCACTTGCCCAGGATCACAAAGCCTGAATTAGAACCCAGATGGGGCTCAGAAACCATAGTCTCCTTTCTCAATTAGGGGCATGGATGGTTTCAGAGGCTACCCTAGAACCCTATAATCCCATTCATAAATGCAGGGGCACATCTGCTTTTCCAGGCACCACCCAAAAGCAGGTGCCTAGGGGCTGCCAGGGGCTGTGTCCCTCCCTGCCCGCCCCCACCCCTCGGGACATACCCCCAAGGACTCACTGAGCGGAAGGCTGCGGACACCAGGTTGGAGGGGAAGATATTTCTGTAGAGACAGACAGGGAGGGGGGCATGTTATTAAAAACCACAGGGGGGAGTTGGGGTGTGTGTGTGAGGGACTGAATTGGCCTCTTGGGATGGAAGCAAACTTGGGAGGCCCCATTGGCACCCAAATGTGGTCCCCACCTATACCTCAGGCCAGGTGTGTTCAGGTAGACCTGAGCCCTGACCTGCACACTTTTCCAGGAGGTAGAGAGGCTGGCATGCTAGGCCCAAGGGATTGTGGATTGAAGGTGAGGAATGCTGGCCTCCCAAGGCAGGCTGGGGCAGTCACCGGGGCCTCAGCTCCACCCCAGGGAGCAAACTTAATACCCAGAGCATCTTGCATCAGCCACTTCCTCCTGCAGGGCTGAGAAACCCTTTGGCCCTGGGGGCCTTGGGGCCGGTCTGAGTGGGTCAGAGGGTTTGGGGAAGGTCTGGGTGCCTCCGAAAGAGGTAGAGAGAGAGACAAGGGATGGCTGTGTGTGTCATGAATGTGTATCTGTGCAGCAGCACACATTAAACCCCACTGAGCCGGTCAGGGAGCTGAACAACAGCCTCTTGTGTCTCAACAGCCTCTTGTGTCTGAGTGGGATGAAAGTTACAGCAAATGGGTGTGTAGTCTCCCCTGTGGTACGTGACATAAATCCACTCACTTATTTTTATTTTGTATTTTTTAAATAGGCTCCACGCCCAGCTTGGAGCCCAGAGCAGGGCTTGAACTCACAACCCTGAGATCGAGACCTGACAGATCAACACCAAGGCAGGCGCCCCTAAATCCACCCATTTAATCCTCCTGACAACACCCTTTCCTCCCCATTTTCTAGAAAAGAGAACCAAGGCACAAAAAGGGAAAGAAACTTGCCCAGCCAGGAGATAGCCAAGCTGGGATTTGAACCCAGCCAGCTGTCTGCGTGGTTCTAACCACGCTGTGTTCTGGTGTCCTCCCTCCCTAGTGATGTGGTGAACAACTGTGTTGTGGGCCTGTATACAGTTTCTCAAGCATTGGTATCCGGTTGGGGGTGCAGGTTCGTGTTCAGATATGTGGGACAGAGTTGGGTATGTTCGTGGTCTTGAGCATGAATGTTTAGGCAACTCTCGCTGCACTGGTGTAGTTATTGGCATCAGTGAGTGGCTGTGTAAAGGGATGTTAGTATACCGCGTGCGTGTGTGTGTGTGTGTGTGTGTGTGTGTGAGAGAGAGAGAGAGAGAGAGAGAGAGATCCCATCTGTGGCTGAGTGTCTGAGTGCCTGTGTCCAGCTGTGTGTCAACTGGCTATAAAGTTGTGTGGCTCTGAGATGTTCCAGCTAAGTCTCCGAGGAGCTGGCCCAGCGTGCGTGTTACTTCTATTTTGGCACAAGGGGAAGCCTGTGCACATAAACAGCCTCCCAGTGGGTGTGTCCATTGGCCAGTAGGCCTATACCCACCCAGGCCCGGCAGCGCTGGATCAGAACCCAGCTAATCTCCCCCAGCCAACAGGCAACACACCCACTGCAGCTTCTGGACACCAAGCCCTCCCCGAGGGCTCTCATCTCAGCATCTCCGCGGGCACAGATACCCCAGACGGCTGGGAGAACCCAGTTCCGTGACTCATCATTTCCTCTCCCCACTTCCAGGAAGTCCCCTACCAACCTGGAGGCATTGAATCAGCAGGTCCCAAAGGCCAGGCCATGTAAACCCAGGGGTCTGCCCTCCTCAAAATGGGGGGTGGGGGTGTGTGCCATTCTTGGGCAGAGAGCAAAGATCAGAAGAAAAGGAGACTGCTCCTTTTTTAACTGGCCCCCTTCTGTGCAGCCTAGAGGGGTTGTGGGGTGGATGGAGGGAAAGCCCAGACAGGAGGAAATGGAATGGAAAGTCCTTGGAGGTGGTAGGGTTTAGCAGGAACATATAAAAGGGAAGCTGCCAGGGCCCCGCTGAACTGGGCGGGGATGGGAGGCTGAGAAAAGAACCTCGTTAAAACAGGGTGACACGTAGCCTGGGGAGCACTGGGGCTGGGAAATGGGGCCTGTGGAGGTCACCCAGATCTCCTCAGGTCCCCCAGGGGCTCCTTACACAAGGAAACCAAGCCCTCTCACCCTGGATCCAGAACCACCATCCTGAGGCCCTTAACAGCCCCCAAATCCCCTTCCAAGCGCCCTCCCTCCCCAACTCATCCTCTGTCCTCACAGCAGACCCTCTTATGTCCCCTCCCTGCCCCCAAACTCCCCAGGCATAAGACTTCTTGGCCTCTCACCCTCTTTAGGGTACCCACTCATGTCCCCAGGCGCCCACATTAGAAGGCTCCTTCCCCAGGGCTCTGTCCTCACGCGCTGGACTCTGACAAAGGGCCACCATCAGCATCCCTCACCATCCGATCCGGTCTCTCTCAGGCCCTGGGGATGCCCTCCCGCCCTCCCTAACACGTGTCCCCTCCCCACGTGGCTGAGGCACCCCCTTTCCTCCCGCCAACCACCATCCCCGACTCCACCGGGCGGGGAGGGGGCTCTGACCTCACGAGATCCAGGAACGAATCGAGGACTTCCTTGCCGGGGGCCTCTTCCACGCCGCCCGTGGCGGCGGCCGAGGCGTTGATGGCGGCGAAGGCGGCGCCGGGCTGTAGGGCCAGCGCCAAGACCACGCCGAGCGCAGACGCCAGCAGCGTGGTGACCAGGAAAAAGAGCAGCGCCCAGGCGCCCAGGCGGCCGAGCGCGCTCGAGTCCAGGCTGGCGGCGCCCCCGATCAGGCTACACACCACCAGCGGCAAGATGATCATCTTCAGCAGGCGCAGCAGCAGCTCCCCGGGGAAGGCGAAGGCTGCCAGGCGCGCGGGACCCAGAGCGAGCGCACCGCCGGCCCCCGACACCCCCATACCCAGCGCCACGCCGGCCACCACGGCCACCACCGTCAGCAGCACCAGCAGGTTGGCGCGAAGGCAGCGGCGCACCCGGTCCCGGGAGCCGCAGCGGCCGCCTCGGGTCGCGCCAGGGTCCTCCAGGGGGGCCAACGTCGGGGCACCGTTCGCGGTGGGCTCAGCCGCCGCGAGCCCCTTGGGGTCTCCCCGGGGCGGATCGGCCACCATGATGAGCGCCCCGGGGCTCCTGAGCGCCTGGAAGCGGGGCGCGCGCTCGGGGCTCCTTCCCGGCGCGCGGACGTGCGTTCCTTAGAACCGAGAGTTTTGTAACAGCCTGGAGCCTGGAACTCTGGAGGGTTCCCGGGAGCCGGGAGTTCACGCGCCTTGGTTCCTGGAGAGTCTGAGATCCCAGCCCTTCCAGATTGCGCCCGGCGCCCGGAATCTGGAGCCCCTGGGTTCCTCGGCCCTAGGGATGGGAAAGCAGGAGTTTATCAGGCTGGGACCTGGGGTCCTCGGCTCTGAGGGCTCAAGGCGTGCAAGCGGCAGGGGTCCTCAGGAAGCCAGGTCCTGGTAGCGCAGATCCGGGGGGCGAGGGATCTCGGGGTGCCGGGGTCCTGGAAACGGAGGCTGAATCGGGGGGGCGGGAGACGGAGCTCCGGGAAGAGGAGAGCCGGGCTCTTGAGTCCGGGACGGAGGGGAGATCCAGGCCCCCGGGCGCGCGCGGAAGGCGGCGACAGGGGAGCCCGGGATGGATGTAAGAGCCGCGGGTCCGGGGGAAGCTCGCGGGCGCGCCGCGTGGCTCTGAGCCCGCCTGGCGGAAGCTGCCGGGATTAGGGGCAGGGGCGAGGCTTGAGAAGGCGGGGAGCGGACCACGGGCGCCCATTGGCGGAGGCGCGCCCGGAGCCCTCCCGCGAGCGAGAGGTGGGGCTGAGGCCGGAGCCCGGCCCGGTCACCCGTAGAAGGGCCGACTCGCAGTCGGCTACCTCGGGAGCCCCCGGCGCCGAGGGGCGGGGGCGGGGGCGGGGGCGGGGCCCGCTGGGGGCGGGGCGTTGACGGGCCGCGCTTTTTTTCCTTCCCGCCGAAGGAATCCGGACGTGAGTGGGAGCCGGTAACCCACGGCGGTTCTTGACCGTGGGGGTCTCGAGAGTGCAAGGGAGCCGCAGGTGGCTCCCCCGGCCTGCAGCGCCTCCGCCCGGAGTTTGGTCTTTTGCCGCCTCTCGAAACTCACGTAAAATGCAGATTGTTAAAGCCCATCCCACACGTGGTTGGTGTAAGATTTAAATGAGATGGAGCTATTTATTTAATAGTGTTAATAATTTAAAAACTAAATGTTCCCGGGGCGCCTGGCTGGCTCAGTGGGTGGAGAGCGCGACACTTGATCTCCGGGCTGTAGGTTGGAGCCAGACGGTGGGTGCAGAGGTTACTTAAAAATAAGATCTTAAAAAAAGGGCAGCCAGGGTGGCTCAGCGGTTTGGCGCCGCCTTCGGCCCAGGGCGTGATCCTGGAGACCCGGGATCGAGAGTCCCACGTCGGGCTCCCTGCTTGGAGCCTGCTTCTCCTTCTGCCTGTGTCTCTGCCTGTGTGTGTGTGTGTGTGTGTGTGTGTGTGTGTGTGTGTGTGTGTATCTGTCATGAGTAAATAAATAAATCTTAAAAAAATTTTTTTTAGGGTTGCATGTGTGGCTCAGTCGGTTAAGGATCTGCCTTGGGCTCAGGTCATGATCCCAGGGTCCTGGGACTGACCCCAGTGTGGGGGAGGGGGAGTCCCTGCTCAGTGGGGGGTCTGCTCTTCCCTTTCCCTCCGCCCCTCCCCCATGCTCATGCTCACTCATGCTCTCTCTCAAATAAATAATTCTGAAAAGATTTTATTTACTTATTTGACACAGAGAGCACAAGAAGGCGGAGCAGCAGGCAGAGGGAGACAGACGAGCAGACTCCTCGCTGAGCAAGGAGCTGGATGCGGGGCTCAATCCCAGGACCCTGGAATCATGATCTGAGCCAAAGGCAGACATTTAACCCACTGAGCCACCCAGAAGACCCTCAAATAAATAAAATCTTAAAAAAAATTTTTTTAAATAAATGTTCACTGTCCAGAACCCAACACTCATCCATAACGTCTGTTTTTTTTTTCTTTTAAAGATTTTTATTTATTTATTCTTGAGAGACACAGAGAGAGAGGCAGAGACATAGGCAAAGGGAGAAGCAAGGCTCCCTGTGGGGAGCCCGATACCGGGACTGGATCCCAGGATCCCGGGATCAGAACCTGAACCAAAGGCAGATGCTCAACTACTGAGCCATCCAGGTACCCCAAAAACAGCTGTTCTTAGGGACCCCTAGTTGGCTCAGTGGTTGAGTGTCTGCCTTCAGTTCAGGGGGCTCAGGGTGTGATCTCAGGGTCCAGGATAGAGTCCCGCATGGGGCTCCTTGCAGGAAGCTGGCTTCTCCTTCTGCCTATGTTTCTGCCTCTCTCTCTCTCTCTCTCTCATGAATAAATAAATAAAATCTTTTAAAAAATAATAATAACGGCTGTTCTTAGGATTATAATCCACTTACCCTGGTATGTAACTCACAATTCGCCCATTAAAAATTAGAATTCAGTCTAACAACTGTGCTAATGATTTTTTTTTAAGACTTTACCCTTCCATTCATGAGAGACAGAGAGAGAGGCAGAGACACAGGCAGAGGGAGAAGCAGGCTTTCCTCGGGAGCCTGATGTGGGACTCGATCCCTGACCCTGGGATCAAGCCCTGAGCCAAAGGCAGACACCGAGCCACCTAGGTGTCCCTGTGCTAATAATTTTAGAAATGTTTTCACCAAATACTTACCCATATGTATTTTTTAAGTAGGCTCCACGACTCTGAGATCAAGACCTGAGCTAAGATCAAGAGCCAGTAGCTTAACCAACTGAGCCATCTAGGCACCCCGTTTTTTTTTCTCTTTTAAGGTAAAATGTACCTACGATGAAATGCATAGATTGCAAGTGCATTCACTGATTTTTGACAAATGCATAGCCTGATTTCACTGGAATCCTCATAACTGCTTGGTGAGGTAGGTCTCACTATTATACACATTCTTCAGATGCACAAAATTGGGGCTTACGGCCAAAGGAAGTCATTCACCTTAAGGCTACACCTGGGAAGGCTGGGAGTTGCATGCCTGCCTCCCAAGTTCCTAACCCTACCCATTGGGTTGCCTCCCAGAATTTCTTATTGGAGTTGTTTCCAGTGAATCCCTCACGATTCCCTACTCCTCACAGCAGTGTTGAAATCCTAATTCCTTGGGGCGCCTGGGTGGCGCAGTTGGTTGAGCAACTGACTCTTGGTTTCCACTCAGGTCACGATCTCGGGGTTGTGAGATCGAGTGCTGAGTTGGGCTCTGCACTCAGTATGGAGTCTGATTGAGATTCTCTTTTCCTCTGGCCCTCCTGCTCGTGCTCATGCTCTCTCTCTCTCTCAAATAAATAAATCTTCAAAAAGGAAAAAAAAAAAAAAAGGAAATCCTAATTCCTTCCTCAGCTGTCGTGTTCTCTGAGGACATTTCAGGCATTCACATTTGCTCAAAGACTGTGATAAGCTCAGAAACTTCCTTGTGAGGCAGCTGTGAGGCTCCAGGCAAGTCACAACATCTGTGAGCCTCAGTCCTACAACTATAAAATGGAAGAAGAATAGATCACACCTCCTTGGGTGCCATGAGGATCAAATGTGATCACATGTTTAAAGCATTTAGACAGGATGCAGATTAGCCCTTTAAAAAGTTAACTGGAGCTATTCCTATAATTGCTATTTTTATTATTGAAGAACATGGTTTGGGCTTGGACCAGGTGTGGGTGCTGCTGGACCCCAGTAGTGAGCTCTCCCTCCTGGTCACTGCCAGCCCTAGGCCCAGACTCACTTGGGAAGGAGCTTTGGGAACTTCCAATGACATCCTGCAGGATCTCAGGCATCGGCGCCAGGAGAGCCCAGATCTGCCCAGGCTCTGAAGTCGTGTCACCCAGGCGCCTGTCCACCTGTGTAGACCTCCTTCCTGTGTCTCTCAAACAATCTCCCCTCGTATATCCTCCCATCCTCAGCTACTTCCAAAAGCCCCACCCCCACCTCACCCTTGTAGGCTGAAGTCGTATTCATTTAACAAACTCCTGCTCAGCAACTGTGTGCTTGGCTGTGTGGTAGAGAGTGTGGGCACTAAAGCTACAGGAGCATGGGTTCAAATCCCGACTCCACCACTTATCAGCTGAGTATTGGGTTTCTCACTTGTCTTGGAGCCCGTGAGCATAAATTTGAGTGTGCACACAGTGACCCTTGATTCAAAACATTTCCTGATGGTCAGCCCCAGTGGCCCAGTGGTTTAGCGCCGCCTTTGGCCCAGGGTGTGATCCTGGAGACCCGGGATCGAGTGCCGCATCAGGCTCCCTGCATGGAGCCTGCTTCTCCCTCTGCCTGTGTCTCTGCCTCTCTCTCTCTCTCTCTCTCTCGTTCTCTGTCATGAATAAATAAATAAAATCTTTAAAAACATTTCCTGAGCCCTTACTAAGGGCCAAGTGCTGTTCAAGTGTGGGGATTTGGCAGTGAGAAAAAGAGAGGAAGGAAGGAAGGAAGGAAGGAAGGAAGGAAGGAAGGAAGGAAGGAAGGAAGGAAGGAAGGAAACAGAAGACACAACTCCTTGCAAACATTCAAGTGAGGGGAGACAGGAAAATAATCCTGGCCTACCAGAGGGTAGATTCTAGAGAAAACTGAAGCATTGTATGGCAGAGAGGTGGAGTGGTCAGGAGTGGCCACTCTGAGGTGGTGACATTTGCAATGGGACCTGAATGACAAGAAAGAGCCTTCAATCGGGAAAGAACATCTAGAAAAAAGGAAGAACAGGTGCAAAGCCCTGAGGTGGCAGGAGGAGTGGCTTCCACTCTGTTTGAAGTGCTATCAGACCTTATCTTAGCTCCACTAATCCTCAAGACCTCATGGCTCTAGTTTTACTGATTGGGAAGCGGCTGGGGTATTGAGACTTCTTGTGGCCCAAACCCCCTACCTGGACAGGGAATTTGAACTCAGGTGTCTCCGACCCCAGCCTGTGCCCTCAACCCCTATCGGATACCATGACTACCCTTGCAGTTGGCTCCTCCCCAAGCAGAGGCATGTCTTTCAAGGGACCCCCCATCCATCCTGAGCGCAATGGTTGGCCCTGTGATGAATGGTGCCAGGGACCAATACCTTCCTGGCCCTGTCCTCTGGGGACTCACAGGACAATGGGGTAGAGACCACCCATCCCCAAAAGGTGATGACACAGAGTGAGCAGTGCAGAGATGGGGAGCCCAGAATGGATGCTTGACCCAACCTGGTGGTCAGGGAGGGCTTCCTGGGGGAGGGACATCCCAGCTGGGTAGCAAAGGGTTGGACCAAGCCCAAGGAGACACTATTCCAGGCAAAGGGACCCGTACATGCAAAGCCTCGGTGTTGAAAGAGCCTAGAATGTCCTCAAGCATGGATGTAACCTGGGCACCCCACCCTCTGAGTGGCCGCAGTGGCTTCCCTTGGAATAAAGTCCAAATTCTTCAGCTGGAACATCTGTCTATCCAGTAACTCCTTGATTTAGTCAGTCGACAAACACATCCACAGAACGGAATACAGACGTCAAACAGAATGAGGCGGATGAGGAACTGGGTGGAGGGCCAGTTTCAGTAATAAATCAAGTGTCAAGAAAGACCATTAAGGAGAAAACACAAGACGTGGGAGAAGTGTATGAGACAGGGCATACATCCTCTATGGGGTAAAGCAAATATTGAACAGCCTCTGTCTCAAATGTATTGATTATCTCTGCAAGAATCCACACGAGAGCACTCCCTCCCTTTCTCTCTCTCTCTCTCTCTCATCTCTCTATCTCAAATAAATAAATAAATAAATAAAATCTTAAAAAAAAGAAAAGAGAAGGAAAGAAAAGAATCCACAGAAGGTGCTCAAAGTGGTTGCTTTCAGAAACAAAAGCGTGGCTTTGTGGCTCCAGTGTGAGCCCTGTGGTTTGTTCAGCTTCAAAATGGAAATGGTATCTGGCCTCCGAGATCATGGAGGGATGAACCAAGTTCATGTGCACAAAGTGCTTTGGTTCATAGCTGACAAATGACAGCCTCCTGGTATCTTAAGCTGTGGTGACTTCCTGAGATCAATGTGTTATCTAAAGTGAAAGCAAAAAAAGGCTTCAGGGCGCCTGGGTAGCTCAGTGGTTGAGCGTCTCTCTGCCTTCAGCTCAGGTGATCCCAGGGTCCTGGAATAGAGTCCCCCATTGGGGTCCCCGCGGGGAGCCTGCTTCTCCCTCTGCCTGTGTCTCTGCCTCTCTGTGTCTCTCATGAATAAATAAATAAAATATTTTTTTTAAAGGCTTTTTCTGTACTTTCCCCTCAGACACAGACTCACGGGCTGGTGCTCCCACCTCCCCACCTGCCTCCCCCGAAGTGTTCATGCCTTGGGACCACTGGGCGAAGGGAGACTGAGAGGCAGCGGGTGCAACCCTGGCAGCTGGGTTTCAGGTGCTGTGGCAGCAGGTGGCCAGGCTGGGGGCAGGGAAGCTTCTGGCAGCCCTCCCAAGAATCAGGGCCCTCGGTATAGAGAAGTGGCCCAGGCTCGTTGGGCCGCAGGGGCCTCTGCCACCAGCCTTCACCTAGTTGCTGCTCTCACATTTCAAGGGGGGGGGGGGTGCCAGATGGGGAGGCAAGATGGAGGGAGGAGTCTCCAGGTCTCAGGGGAGCTGGGATCCCAGAACTTTCGGGAAGTGTGGTGTGAGTCTGGGCCAAGAGGGGAAGGTTTCAGGGTTTGGTCCAGGATTGGCCAGGAGTGTCCCACCCCCTTCCCTCCTCTGGCTTAGAGAGGCAAGTATACCAACTAGTCTCAGCCAGCCTGCCTTCTGCGGAGCCAAACCTCCTACCCAGATTCAAATTTCATCGTTAGAGAAGAAAAGGCCTGGGGCTCTGGGAAGGAGACGACAGGGGCCAGGAGGAGGCTGGCTGAGCAGTGTGGAATGTGGACAGCACAGAGCAGGGAGGACCTTGGTGGCCTCAGTCCACCATCTATGAAATGGGTATTGTTTGCAATGGTGTCCTCCGTGGGAGGACCAGGTATCAGACAGCAGGTGGGACTGAGTTAACTTCAGGGTGTCAGCCTTCTCCATCAGACCTGTGATCAGAGTTCTCAGAAGACGCAGCCTCTGCTCCTCCCTCAGATTTACATTTGTGGGCTCAGCAAACTTCTTCTGGGCACCTACTGTGTGCCTGGCCCTGTACTGAGTGGCACTGGGGTCCCAGCAATGACTGGGACAGGCCTCACTCCTGCCCTCCTGGGCTCCTAGTCCAATGGGCGAGGCAGACCATGATGACCCCAAGTGAGAAGTCCCAGGACACAGGAGCCCAGGACAGAAGCCCAGTCTGGGAACTGAGTTCAGGGAGGGTTTCCTGGAGGAGGGGCCTCTGAGCTGAATTTTGAAAGATGTTAGAGCAAACCAGCAAAGGAAAGAGGGAGCCCGCATAGGCAGAGGACACAGGAAGGGCAAAGGCCTGGAGGTGGGAATTTATGAAACCAAGAACAGTCCCATTGGTTAGAGTGGAAAATTCAAGGAAGAAAGTGCCAAGAAATGACGTGGAGGGGCACTTGGCTGGCTCAGTTGGTCATGAGACTCTCGGTCTTGGGGTCCTGAGTTCGAGTCCCAAGTTGGGTGTAGTGATTAGTTAAAAATAAAATATCCAGGGGGTGCCTGGGTGATTGGGTAAGCACCCATCTTGATCTCAGGGTCATGAGTTCAAGCCCCCACACTTGGGAGTCCCCAAGCAGGGGTGTCCATGCCCAGCATGGAGCCTACTTACAAAGAAATAAAAAAAAATAAAAAAAAAACAGAATAAAATAAAATCTTCAGAAAAAAAAACAACACAGCTTTCATTAAAATCATGCATTTAACAGGGTTTACCCCAAGCTGAGTCCTGCCACAGTCACTGTGGTGGCCAAAGGGGCTCTGTCCTGTCTTATCAGGGGTAACTTGATAAGACTCAAGTTCATCACATGCTTCCTTTGTGTGTTAACATACAGATTCCTGGGCTCTGAGGCAAAAAGGGAAGGAAGTAAAATCCTACCACATACCCCAGAAGGAGAGGGCAACAGGAATATCAGTGACCAGCCAGCCCTGAAGATGATCATACTTGCTGCTTCTAGAATTCTACTCCTCCGGATGCCTGGGTGGCTCAGCAGTTGAGCGCCTGCCTTCAACCCAGGGCTCAATCCTAGGGTCCCGGGATTGAGTCCCCACATCGGGCTCCTGCAGAGAGCCTGCCTCTCCCTCTGCCTGTGTCTCTGACTCTCTCTCTCTCTCTCTCTCTCTCTCTCTGTCTCTCATGAATAAATAAATAAAATCTTAAAAAAAAATTCCATTCCTCTGATGGGAGCGCACGGCTTCTTAGCAGTCTATACATCTATATTTTCAAACCTCAGGTGTCAACCTATTAGTAAGGTATAAAATAGGGCGTCTCAAGCAGTTAATCAAGGAATATTAAGTAAGAGCAGGGGTGCCTGGGTAGCTCAGTTGGTTAAGCGTCTGCCTTGGGCTCAGACCATGATCCTGGGGTCCTGGGATCAAGCTCCACACCAGGCTCCCTGCCACTCCCTCCCCCTCTGCTACTCTCCCCGCTTGTGCTCTCTGGCTCTATCTCTCTGTTAAATAAAACCTTGAAAAAGAAAAATCAGAGCATAGTGTATAAGTAATTATTGTGTAATTATTGTGTCGTGGCATTTTACTTTATCTGTGTGTGCACACCTGTTCATACACATGCTGGGTTGCAAGTAAAATATGCCTTCTGTTGTGCCTCGAGTGTGTTAAATTCGAAACATTTTGAAAAACCCTGGTCTGCAGAGCCCTACTCAGTCTGCTCCTTCCTGACCTCAGTGGTCTTTACCCAACTTTTCCTTTTTTTTAGATTTTATTTATTTATTCATGAAACACAGAGATAGACAGGCAGAGACACAGGCAGAGGGAGAAGCAGGCTCCATGCACCGGGAGCCCGACGTGGGATTCAATCCCCGGTCTCCAGGATCGCGCCCTGGGCCAAAGGCAGGCGCCAAACCGCTGCACCACCCAGGGATCCCCCCACCATATTTTTCTCACACGACCTTCTCTTTGTTTAACCTAGATTTTCAGATTTCCACTCAGGGAGTCTTCCAGACGCTCAGGCTGGGTCAGGTGTCCCTCCAAGCTCCTTCAGCTCCTGCCCATTTGGATGGTCATTGCCTAGGGATGGGTGTGTCTGCTCCACCTGGCTGGAGGTGGGGGGCCATCCTGAGTACATCTGAGTCCCCACCATCACCCTGTGGGGGGGGGGCACAGTAGGGACTCTGGGAATGTGGGTTGACTCCTTCCAGAACAGAAAAGAAAGGAAGAGGTGGGACACTTGGGTACATCAGAACCAAGAGACTCGGGGCTTTAGACATTCAGGCCTGGCTGGGAAGCTGCACCCTGAGACTGGCCCAGACCTTCCCTTCCTACCTTTCTAATTATTTATTTAAGAGCTGGCTGTCGGGGCTGCTCTGTCCCGCCTCCCCCAGCTGCAGGCGGTCAGGCCTCTGCCTGCCGTTTGTGGTACAAGAGTAACTCAGGTTTCTGAGCCTTGAGGCCCCAAGCAGGGGTGCAGGCTCTGCTCTCCTCACCTCTCCTCAGATGCTGTCAAGATCCTGGGAGCTGTTTCCTGGGGCAGCTGCCCCTGCCACCACCCCAGGCCCTGTACCCGGGACCCCACGGCTGCCTCAGGGCCTGGGTGGCCTGGATGGAAAGACATTTGATGCTCCCAGGGAGTCAGAATAGGATAATGGTCAAGGGAAGGTGGGAAGCAGAGAGATAGCCCTTCCGCTTCTTAGCTGACCTTTTATCCCAGAGGTGGCAGGACAATTAAATAAGTCTGCATGACTGAAGCCCCTGCAAGGCACAGGCCTTGGTGATGTAATAAGAGATGAGTTGGGGCACCTGAGTGGCCCAGTAGCTTAGAAGGCTCAGGTCCTGATCCAAGCATCCGGCCATCCAGTCCCAGGTGACCAGATCCCTGCTCATGGGGAGGCTGCTCCTCCCTCTCCTTCTGCCCCTCCCCACCACTCTTGCTCTCTCGCACTCTCTCTCAAATAAACTAATAAAATCTTTCAAAAGGGGGGCTGGGACACCTGGATGGCTCAGTGGTTGAACATCTGCCTTTGGCTCAGGGCCTGATCCTGGGGTCCTCGGATCCAGTCCCACATCAGGCTCCCTACACGGACCCTGCTTCTCCCTCTGCCTGTGTCTCTCAGGAATAAATAAATAAAATCCTTAAAAAAAAAAAAAAAAAAAAGGTTGGGGAGGGGCATCTGAGTGGCTCAGTTGGTTAAGTATCTGCTTTCAGCTCAGGGTCCTGGGACCAAGCCCGCAAGGGGATCCCCGCTCAGTGGGGAGTCTGCTTCTCCCCCTGCCTCCCCTCTCCCCCCAGCTCATGCTCTCACTCACTCTCTCAAATAAATAAATAAAATCTTTAAAAAGAAAAAGATGAGCCTATGAGGTGAGGGGGAGGTATTATTGTGCTTATTAGCTTTTCCCTTTAGAGAGCCCTGGTCGGGTAAGCCAAGCCATCAACACCCTGGGGTGTGCATGCGGGTGAGGGGTGGGTATCTGGAGGGACACAGCCTTGTCAGGAGCCAGTTCTGAGTAAATGATCACACTGCCTGTTCAGGGTGACTCTGTGAGCATCAACTCTGGAGGCAGCCAGCCTGAAGGACCAGGACATTGTGAGTCTGGAGAAACTGCCACCCCAGGGCACCTGAGGCTAGGGGAGCCCTTGAGTAAGGAGTCATTCCCCCCGCCCCCCTCTGCAGCTTGCTGGATCCCAGGAGAAAAGTCCGAAGAGTCACTGCTTTGCTTTCTGAGTGGAGTGTGAGGCCAGCGACCTGGCTTTGAGGGGTGTGAGGATTTGCACTTGAGCCTGAGATGAGGGGACATCTGAGTTAATCTGGTTAACAGGCCCTGGCCAAAGTCCCCAGGGAGCTGGGAAGACAGGCAGCAGTTGTGGGGGGGCTGGATGGATGGGGAAAAGGCATTGCCACCTTGAGCTCAAATAATGTTTCAGGATACAACATATGAGGGCACGTCAGGAACCTATGGGTCCGATCCCCTCTTGGTACATACAAGGAAACTGAGTCACAAATTTCCACGGAAAATTACTGAGTGGGCCAGGGGAGAAGCTGTGAGTGGGGATGGAGATGGAGGTATCAGGCCAGGAAGTGGGGAGGGCATGAAGCATCCAGAACAACAAGAGAAGCCTGAGAAGGACATCAAGACACATTCTACCCAAATTTTTCCCCCAAAGTGCGATTTTTTAAAAAAATTATGTTTGAGGGATCTCTGGGTGGCGCAGCGGTTTGGCGCCTGCCTTTGGCCCAGGGCGCGATCCTGGAGACCCGGGATCGAATCCCACATCAGGCTCCCGGTGCATGGAGCCTGCTTCTCCCTCTGCCTATGTCTCTGCCTCTCTCTCTCTCTCTCTCTCTGTGACTATCATAAATAAATAAAAATTTTTAAAAAAAATTATGTTTGAGGTGAAATTGACATAACATGAAGATGAATCATTTCCTTTTTTTTTTTTTAAGATTTTTAAATTTACTCATGAGAGACACAGAGAGGCAGAGACATAGGCAGAGGGAGAAGCAGGCTCCCTGTGGAGAGCCTGATCCAGGGCCCCCGGGACCACTACCTGAGCGGAGGGCAGACACTCAACCACTGAGCCACCCAGGCGTCCTGAAGATGAATCATTTCAAAGCATTTTTGAGCGGTGGCATTTTGGACAATGCTGTGCAACCACCACCTCTGTCAAGTTCCAAAACATTTTCATCACCCCCTGCCAAAGGAAACCCTGTGCCCATTAAGCAGTGACTCCCCATCCCTTTGCCTGGGTGATAGCTGCCACTAACCTGCTTTCTGCCTCTATGGGTTTGCCTCTTCTGGAAAGTTCACATAAATGGAATCCTACAATGTGTGATTGCGAAGGTCCCCCCAAGTTTATATGTTGAAACCTGACCCCCCCCAGGTGGTGCTATTAGAAGGTGGGGCCTTTGGGAGGGTGAGGCAATCACAGGGTGGAGCCCACAGGAATGGGATCAGTGGCCTTATAAAAGAGGCCCTACGAAAACAAAAGCAAACAAACAAAAGAGGCCCCAGAGAGCACCCTCACCCTTTCTGCTGTGAGAGGATACAAGTCTGTGACCAGAATAGGGCCCTCGGCCGACCATGCTGGCATCTTGACCTCCAATATCCAGCCTCCAGAACTGTGAGCAATACATTTCTATGGTTTCCAAGCCACCCTGTCTGTGAAGGCAGCCCGACCAGACTATGACAGTGACCTCTTGCATTTGACTTCTCTCAATTAGCAATCCACCCAGTGTTTCGCTGTAATTATGCCAACTATTGAACACTTACTAGATCCTGGGTGCTGTTTTCAGCGCTGTGCATGTCTTCACCTGTTTGAGCCTCTCCACGAGCCAGCGAGGTCATCCTACCATCACCCTCATTTCATAGTCCAGGAAACAGGTACAGAGAGGTGACCTGACCTACCCAAGGCCACGCAGCTGGTAAGCAGTAGAGCCAGGATGGTCTTCCTTCTCCTCTTAATTTACATCTCGTTTTATTATATTTTTAGCATCTTCAATCTTACTATTTCTCTACTGGGGCAAAATATACATCTTTTTTAAGATTTTATTTAGGGGCACCTGTGTGGCTCATGGTTGAGCTTCTGCCTTCAGCTCAGGTCATGATCCCAGAGTCCTGGGATCGAGTGTCGCATCAGGCTCCCCAGAGGGAGCCTGCTTCTCCCTCTGCCTATGTCTCTGCCTCTCTCTGTGTGTCTCTCATGAATAAATAAATAAAAACTGTTTTGTTGTTGTTGTTTTTAAAGATTTTATTTATTTATTCATGAGAGACACAGAGAGAGAGAGAGAGTGGCAGAGAGATAAGCAGGCTCCCTGCAGGGAGCCCGACGTGGGACTCGATCCCGGGTCTCCAGGATCAGGCAGCGCTAAACCACTGAGACCTGGGCTGCCCAATAAAACCATTTTATTATTTTATTATAATAAATTAAATAAATAATATAATAAAATAAATATTTTATTTATTTAAAATAATAAATAAAAATAAAAATAAATAAATAAAAAATAAATATTTTATTTATTTAAAATAATAAAACGAATATTTTATTATAATAATAATAAAATAAATAATAATATATTATTATTAAATAATATTTTATTATTTATTATTATTATTTATTTATTTTTATTTTAGAGAGAGAGCCTGGAGGGAGGGGCCGGGGTAGGGAGGGGCAGGGGGAGAGGGAGTATCTCAAGCATATTCCACACTGAGCTTGGAGCCCGAGGCAAGGTTCGATTCCATGACCCTGAGATCACAACCTGAGCCGAAACCAAGAGTCAACACTTAACTGAGCCATCCAGGTGCCCCTATTTCGATCATTTTAAAGAATACAATCCGGTGGCACTGAGCACATCCACAGCATAACCATAGCACTACCTAGTTCCAAACCTGTTTTCATGCTGCCAAAGACCAGAGGCAGGATTTAAATGCCGATTTTCTGCCTCCAGAGCAGGAACAGCTATTCCCACTCTGCCTCTCAACTGAGGAATTTAGCGAGTGGGCAAGGACTTGTCATCTCTTTGGAGTTAGGCCTGCAGAGTGATATGTAGCTAGTGGGCCGGTCGCCAGGCCCAGCTAGGATCTGGGTTCTGGCACCGGGTCTGGCACACACCAGGGCAGGCTCTCCTCTCTGCCTGGAACCTTATGTCCACCTCTAGCTCTCTCCCTCCCATGACCACGGGAGGATGGGTGTGGGGGGACTTCTAAAGGGCGAGTCTGCCAAAGGGTGCCAGCGTGGAAGAGAACAGATCTGACAGGCCCAGACTGGCCTCATGTGCATCATTCAAGCTCCTGAAGCCAGCTCTGCCTGAAGCCAGCCAACAGGACAATTTTTCACTCCGCTGAGTTCATCAATTCCGATGTTGCTGAAGACAGTTACAGGAAGGATTTCGGTCACCTGAAATAGAAAGGAAGCGAGCAGATCCAGGTGTGTGTGTGGGGGGGAGTTAGTCTGGTGATGGGGCCCTGGGAGTAAGTTCCTGGAGGAGGGCAAGGTAGGAGCAAACACAAGTGGGTGGGAACATGGCCCGTTTCAGGGGACAGCAGATTGTGAAGTGGCTGGTATGTGACTTTTTTTTTTTTTTTTTTGAGGGATCATGGTGCCACTTTTGGTAGCAAGACAAAGGGACCACCTGAGTCAGACTCAGACTTTGACACCCGAGGCCACCACTGAAGGATCTGGGCCTTGGGAGAATCTTGGGGGGTCGGTGGGGAAGGGGCATCAAAGAGCTTAAACAGCAGAACAGCACAGCGAAGTTCACATCTTCAGAAGTCTTTGCACTCTGACCCATTTGCTAGTGGGTGTGGAAATTGGTACAGCCTTCATGGAGAGGCATTAGGCAACAGTCATTAACGTTAGAACTCCCACACCTCTTGCTTTGTTCAAAGAACACAGAAGTTCTTTTTGAGGGGATTTATTATATGGCTACAGCCGCACACACGTGGGAAATCACTGATGTTGTTTGCGTTAGCCTGACACTAGAAACCAGCTAAGGGCCCAGCAGGAAGAGGAAGAGGACAGCAAAATCTCTCACGGCCCATCCATGCAACAAGAAACACTACACAGCCTTACAGGGAGAAAAAAATAACACAAGTAAAAAGAGCCAAATCTCTATGCGTTACAGGGGTGTGTGTGCTGGTAAATATTTAACCACCAGCTCTTTGGGGGAGGAGACAGCCCTGATTTGTAGTGTTGGCCAGTGTCTGTGGTGTAACTACTCCCACCAGGATGGATTTTAAGCCACCAGTTGACACTGTTGAATTACAACATTGTTGAATGCAGAATATAGAAAAAAAAAAAAAAAAAACAGCCCACCATTAGGTAGTGTTTCTACCAGGCCGAAGAAATAGGTGTAAGGAACCCCTGGAGAAGAGCTAGTGGTTAAATGTAGTACAAGAATTAAGAAGTGATCTTTTCTTCTTTTTTTTTTTTTTTTTTTAAGATTTTATTTAGGGACGCCTGGGTGGCTCAGTGGTTGAGTGTCTGCCTTCAGCTCAGGGCGTGATCCTGGAGTCCCGGGCTCCCTGCGTGGAGCCCTCTTCTGTCTCTGCCTCTCTGTTTCTGTATCTCTCATGGATAAATGAATAAAATATTTTTAAAGACAGAGGCAGAGACACAGGCAGAAGGAGAAGCAGGCTCCACTCAGGGAGCCCGATGCGGAACTCGATCCCGGGACCCTGGGATCATGCCTTAAGCCAAAGGCAGACACTCAACTGCTGAGCCACCCAGGCGTCCCTGCAAGCGATAAATTTTGACTACTTGCCATCTTTGTGTTTAATGATTTATTTTACTGTAAGTGTGTATAATTTCATTTTTAGTAATGGCCACGTGTAACAGCTGAATTGCAAAATCCCCGAAAGTTTAGCAATCAGCTCTCACAAACTGTTACAAGCCACCCCTCTCACACCAGTGAGACAGCTCCCAGATGAGAAAGCAAAAGCCAACTTTTGGACATGTCTCTAAAAGCTTGGGTCTAGGGCCCACTGTTCTCACACACTCCTCTTCAGCTTCACTGCTCCTTCCTGGATTGGGAGCATTTCAGAGCCTCTCCTACCTCATGGCCTTTGCACTTGCTGTTCCCTCTGCTGTTTGCACCCAGGCCCCCAGATAATCATGTGACGCACTTCCTTAGCTCCTTTGGGCCTTTGCTCAAATATCATCTTTTACTGGGGCCTCCTCTGACCACTTTGAAAAAAAAAAAAAAAAACCCGCTTCCTCAATATTCCACCTTCTTTGCCTGCTTTATGGGGTTTTTTTGTTTTGTTTTAAGATTTTGTTTATTTACTTGAGAGAGAGAACACAAGCAGGGGGAACAGCAGAGGAAGTAGGGAGCCCGATATGGGCTCAATCCCAAGGCCTTAAGATCATGACTTGAGCAAAAGGCAGGCACTTAAACAACTGAGCCACCCAGGCCCCCCCTACCTGCTTAATGTTTTATCAAAAGCACTTACCATGCATTCAACCTACTATGTAATGTTAAAATGTACTTATTTTATGTATCTGTCTATCTCCCCCCTAGAATGTCAGCTCCAAGAGGGCAGAGAATTGTGTCTGTTTTCTTTTCTGCTGTATCCCCAGGGCTGAGAATGCTGCCGGGCATACAGGTAGGTGCTCAACAAAAATGTGTTGAATAAATGAATATACTCTTTTTTTTTTTTTTTAAGATTTCTTTATTTATTCATGGGAGACACAGACTGAGAGAGAGAGGCAGAGACATAGACAAAGGGAGAAGCAGGCTCCTTGCACAGAGCCCGATGCAGGTCTTGATCCCAGATCCCAGGATCACGACCTGAGCCAAAGGCGGGCACCCAACCGCTGAGCCTCCGAGGCGTCCCGCATATATTCTTTTTTTAAAAGTAGGCTCTATACGGAACGTGGGGCTTGAACTCACAACCCTGAGATCAAGAGTCACAAGCTCCATCGGCTGAGCTGTCCAGGCATCCCTGAATATACTCTTAAATTTTTTTTAAGATTTTATTTATTTATTCATGAGAGAGAGAGAGAGAGAGAGAGAGAGAGAGGCAGAGACACAGGCAGAGAGAGAAGCAGGCTCCATGCAGGAAGCCCGACATGGGACTCGATCCCGAGTCTCCAGGATCAGGCTCTGGGCTGAAGGCGGCACTAAACCACTGAGCCACCTGGGCTGCCCTATACTCTTAAATTAAAAAAAAAAAAAAAAAAAAAAAGTGCAGAATCATGTGAATAACCTGAAGAACACTTCGCCATCTGTGCTTCCAGATGATAGACTATCTCCGGGGGAAGACCCAAGAAACTGGTGGCCCCCGTGCCTCCTTGGAGGGGCCCCAGGGGGGCAGGAAGAAGGAAGGCTTTCACTGTGTCCCCTCCTGTGCTTTTAGAAGTCCATGCCATGTGCCTTTAATTACCTATTAATATTTTTTTCAAGTGTTCTATAAAAAGTCCTGCCTCAGGCTGCTGTGGCGAGCAGGGTCTGGAGGGGGGTGAGGAGGCCGGGGCAGTGACCCGAGCACAGGGACTGGACAGGGCTGCCAAGGCATCATGGTCTGTTCCAAAAGGTCCCGCCATGGAATGTTCTGCACGAAGCCCTTAGAGGCTCTAGGAGGCGAGGCCTAACCCTCAGACCCAGCCCTCCGGCCTGGACTCCCCAAGCCACCAACAGAGATCTCCCAAAAGGCCCTTTGGCCACCTCCGTCCCTACACAGAAGGATCCTGACATGATCCCGCCACCCCCAACTGTCCAGTGGCTCAAAGCTCTGGATCCTTCATACCCCATCTGGAAGGGGAGGAGAGGACTCACATCCCTTCCTACTCCTCGGTACTCCTCCTTCCCTCTGACATTCCTCCCTCCTTTGCTCTTTCCTCCCCAGGGCCTGTGAAACGCCCCCAGCGCCCTCTCTGTTCCACGCCTTTGCCCATGCTGTTCCCTCTGCCTGGAACTCCCACCCCCCACTGCTTCACCAGACCGAGGTTTATCCGGGAGACATTGGCTTCCCTCCTTCACAGAACAAAGATTTGACGGGCATCAGCTCTTTGTCCGGCATCCTGCAAGGGACTAGGGCGCAGGAGCTGAGGGGAGGCTACATCCTAGCTGGCAAGGCAGAAAATGAAGGAGTCAACAGAAAGTAAAACAGGGGAATTTCATTTTATTTTATTTTATTATTATTATTTTTAAAGATTTTATTTATTTCCTCATAGAGACAGAGAGAGAGAGGCAGAGACACAGGCAGAGGGAGAAGCAGGCCTCATGCAGAGAGCCTGACATGGGACTCGATCCAGGGTCTCCAGGATCACGCCCTGGGCTGCAGGCGCCACCGGGGCTACCCCTATTTTATTATTTTTTAAAGATTTATTTATTCCTGAGAGACACACACAGAGAGAGACAGAAACACAGGCAGAGAAAGAAGCAGACTTTCTGCAGGGAGCCCTATATGGGACTTGATCCCAGGACCCCGGGACCACCACCTGAGCCAAAGGCAGATGCTCAACCACTGAGCCCCCGAAAGGGGAATTTTAAAGAACAGTTATATGCTGCAAGAACAGTATGTCTGCAGTCTGACTGGGGAGGAGCCCTCCAAGTGAGGAAGCAAAGAGAAGAGAGAAGCAGGCGGGAGGAACACCAAGTACAATGGTTCAGGCTGCACACGAGCTCAGAGAGTTCAGGAATCAGAAAGGAGGCCAGTGCAGCTGGATTTAAGGGAATGAGGGAAAGTGTCACCAGCTGCAGCCAAAAAGATAGGTCTCCATGGATGTCATAGACTCCTCAAGGAGCTTGGTATTCCCTCCTCCGGGAAGCCCTCCTTGACTGCATCAGGCACCCCACCCCTGCTTCCAACCCTGTTCATTCTAGGACTGTCACTCCCTAGTCACTGGCCTGCCACTGCAATGCCAGGGCAGGACAGGTCACTACTGTGTCCCCAACACTGGGGACACAATAGGTGCTTAGTAAATGCCCCGGGGGGGGTTACCTTCTCTGCCTCCCAGTCTCCTCTGAGTATTGCCACATCCTGACCCAGCCCTGCATTCCTGAGCTGCCCATCGGGCTACTTTCTTTCATCCCATCCTCAAAGGCTCATCTGGGGAGGGTTCCCAGCTCTAGTGGCCTCTCACAGGGGCTGCAGGCCTGAGGTGAAGGCTCTGAAGTGGTCAGATCAAACACTTGTAGGGCTGGCCTTGGGCTGGGCCAGCGTGGGGAGGCTCAGAGGAGATGGAGGTTCCAAGGCATGGGTGTTCAGGGGAGGAGGATGGACGGGGGATGGGCAGGGTGAGCCCCCATCATCATGACAACACGTGACTTTCAGTTGCTGACTCATTTTGTGCCAGATGCTGGACTAATCTTTAAAAATAATATAATTTGGGATCCCTGGGTGGCGCAGGGGTTTGGCGCCTGCCTTTGGCCCAGGGCGCGATCCTGGAGACCCGGGATCGAATCCTACGTCGGGGTCCGGGTGCATGGAGCCTGCTTCTCCCTCTGCCTGTCTCTGCCTCTCTCTCTCTCTCTCTCTCTCTCTCTGTGCGACTATCATAAATAAAAAAAAATTTTTTTAAATAATATAATTTATTTATTTAAATGAGTAAGATGTAGTCAGAGTGCATCACTTAGATGACTCAAAGGCCTATAGGGAAAAGTAAGTATTTCTATTTTTTTGTTTTATTTTATTTTGAAAGATTTAGTTATTTATTGGGGGGGGTAGGGACAGAGGGAGAGAGAGAATCTCAAGCGGACTCCCCACTGAGTGCAGAGCCTGACCTGGGGCTCTATTTCAGGACTCTGAGAGCATGACCCCGAGATCGAGATCGAGATCGTAACCCGAGCTGAAATCAAGAACCAGACACTTAACCAACTGAGCCACCCAGGTGCCTCTCTATTTTACAATTTTAAAGGGGTGGGAAAAAGCACCTCTCACATTGGGTGCGAGCAGCTCACATTTTTAAAGACTGTATATCTGCTGCCCACACAGTTCTCCTTCCTGGAGGCAACTGTTGTTACCAGTCTTCCTGGAAATACTTGCTTAAAAAGGGCACCTGGGTGGCTTAGTGGTTGAGGGTCTGCCTTTGGCTCAGGTCGTGATCCTGGGGTCCTGGGATTGAGTCCTGTGTCGGGCTCCCTGCAGGGAGCCTGCTTCTCCCTCTGCCTGTGTCTCTGCCTCTCTCTGTGTGTCTCTCATGAATAAATAAACAAAATCTTTAAAAGCAATATTTGCTAAAAAAAATTTTCACTATGTACCTTCTATGCCAGGCACTGTTCTAAGGACTAAGGATATAACGGTGAGCAACAGATGGGGACTGGGGACTCCGTATTTTTTATAGAAAGGTCAGAGAAGATCAAACAGCAGTTTTGTGCTGGTGGGGTTGATCCAGATTCCTAGATTTCAGAGGAGAAACAGGAGAGAAAGGCTGGAATGCTTTCCACACCTAGGCAACATGGGAAGAGTCCCCAGGCTCAAGAGCATAGTTCACATTAGTAAGGAAGGTGTGTTTTCCAAAGACAGCCACAACAATCTCTCCCAGCCCACAGGCTCTCACAGTGTGACCTTGGCATTCCTCCCATTGGGTATGTTTTGTGTGAGGGTACATTCCCTGCCTCTTGAACCTCAATCAGTAGAACATGCAACTTTGAACAAAATGTTGTGACTGTGTGGACCAATAAAGCACAATGGAGGTGAGGCTTCCAAGGCTCATCATCAGTGTCAGGCACTTCCCACTTCCTGTTAGGGGACTTGCTCTTGGAACCCAGCCACCATGCTCTGATCAAGTAGCCTACTCAGAGAGATCCCATAAAGGTACTCTCGCTGTCAGCTCAGCTGACATCCCAGCCAGCAACTGCCAGCACCAACTGCTGGACAGGAATGAAGACTCCTCCAGCAGATCCCAGCTCCCAGCCTGGAGTCACCCCCGCCCCCCCGCTGTCCTTGCTGTGCCTTATTCAAACGCCTGTCCTATGGAATCCATGGATATAATACAGGAGTGTTTAACACTGCTAAGTTTGGGGGTTGTTTGTTACACAGCAGTAGCAGATAACTGGTACACCAAGTAAGAGGAGGAAAGAGGTAGATGGGTGGTGGGGGTCTGGGGAAGTTTTCTTCTGGTGGGTTCTCTTCTTTCAGTGATAGAGGAAGCAACGTCGCCACTGAGAGTGGGTAAGAAGGGAGGAGATGTAGGAGTTCAAGTTGTCTAGGAAACAACTCTAGTCCATCCATGAATGAATGGATAAACCAAATGTGGTATATCCACGCAATGGGACATTTCTCAGCCTCTATCTTTCCACGCCTCCATCAAGCTGGCATGAATGTCCTGGCCGACGCTCTCAAATGCTCAAGAGCATTAACAATGCCAACAAGAGAGGCACCTGCCAAGTTCTTATTAGGCCACGCTCCAAAGTTATTTTCCAGCTTCTAATTGCGATGATGAAGCCTGATTACACTGAAATCGCTGATGATCACGGAGCTGGGGAAATTGCAGTGAAGCTTACAGACCCATCTCATTAGCTTGGTTTCATCGCACTGACAACCACAGCTGGCATCGTGGACCAAGAGAAAGTAGGGCAAAAACATGCAGGAAGGATAGTCCTGGGAGTTTTTTTTTTCTGGGGATGGAATACATACATACAAATAAAATACCTTAATGGGGGAAAAAAGTCAAATGAAATTCTGACACATTGTATGACATGGATGAATCTTGAAAGCACATGCTGGGGATCCCTGGGTGGCTCAGCAGTTTAGCGCCTACCTTCAGCCCAGGGTGTGATCCTGGAGACCCGAGATCGAGTCCCACATGGAGTCCCTGCGTGGAGCCTGCTTCTGTCTCTGCCTCTCTCTCTCTCTCTCTGTGTCTTCATGAATAAATAAATAAAATCAGAAAGAAAGAAAGAAAGAAAGAAAGAAAGAAAGAAAGAAAGAAAGAAAGAAAGAAAGAAAGAAAGAAAGAAAGAAAGAATCATGCTAAGTGAGAGAAACCAGACACCAGAGGCTAAGTATTGTATGGTTCCACGTACGTGAACTACCCAGAATAGACAAACCTGTAGAGACCGAACAATAGTAGGGATGGTTGCACAGCATTGTGAACATGCTTCATGACTTTGAATTTTACACTTTTCAATGGTTAAAGTGATAAATTTTATGTTTGTTTGTTTTTTTGTTTTTTTGGTAACTTCTATACCCAACATGGGGCTTGAACTCATGACCTCAAGAGCAAGAGTTGCATGATCTACCAAAGGAGCCAACCAGGAGCCCCTACATTATATGTCTTTTACCGCAATTTGGAAACATTTTAGGAGTTTTGGAAGAGCAAAGGGACTAAGGCCAGACAACGTTAGAGCCACCTCAAGGTCCAAGGTTTGTTGTTGTTTAAAGATTTTATTTATTTAGGGATCCCTGGGTGGCGCAGCGGTTTGGCGCCTCCCTTTGGCCCAGGGCGCGATCCTGGAGACCCGGTATCGAATCCCATGTCGGGCTCCCAGTGCATGGAGCCTGCTTCTCCCTCTGCCTGTGTCTCTGCCTCTCTCTCTCTCTCTCTCTGTGACTATCATAAAAATTAAGATTTTATTTATTTATTCATGAAAGACACACAGAGAGAGGCAAAGACATAGGCAGAGGGAGAAGCAGGCTCCCTCCCGGCAAGGAGCCCAATGCAGGACTCCATCCCGGATCCTGGGATCACGCCCCAAGCCTAAGGCAGACCCTCAACCGCTGAGCCACCCAGGTGTCCCTTGGGTCCAAGGTTTGGAAGTTAATGTGAGACCTGGTGTCGTGGTTCTAGATTTTTCTCCAGCCGATCAGCAGAGCAGTTGCAGCCCACGGTAGGCAGATAGCTGGGTGTCTTTCCTATGAGACTAGTGAGTGAGAGGGAGCAAGGGAGTTGAGGGGGGGGACACTGGTTGGCCACAGGCCCTAAGCTGGGTGAGGGCTGGGTGGTCATGAAGGGGCTCAAGTTGGGGCAAAGCAGTCAGGATGATGCAATGGAGGTTCTGGTGAGATTGAAGGAGTTGGGACACTGGATGAAGCGAGACGGAAAGGTCCAAATGGGGGTGCTGGTGTGGGCTGCTAGAAATCAGAATGGTTGAAGAAGCATATGGTTGTCAGTTGTGACAGGTGTCTGCTCTGGCCACAGGATAGAGGGGGGAATGAGGGGTCTGGATGGAAGGCAAGGTCTTTGGAAGAGATGAGGTCAAGGCACTGAGGAGCCAGTGCACTGCAACAGCCATCTCTGTGCATTTTGAATTCAGGACAGGAAGAGTGACAGAAGCCAGAGGACTAAGGGCCAAGGAGCTGCGGGTCTGCTATTGATTGTAACCAGTCGGTATCACGGGTGTGACAGTGCGATTCGTGAGCTTTGACATAGAACGCTTAGCCCTTTCCTGAGCTGCTATTTTTATTCCACATTACTCTAATTCCACCCAAAGGGCATCTGGCTGGAACAGACCTTGCCATCCTGAGGATATCCAGTTGTCATGGCAACCATATCTCCATCACTTTGGGCCAGGGGGTGGGGCCTGAATCCATCTCCATGGAAACAGCCAGACTCACATTCTGAGGCCAGAGTGTCATCATCTGTAAGACCTTTACTGGCCTGGGATTCATTCCTTCTCTTACCAGCCTTGCTCCCTCCTCTAGGAAGCCTTCCAGGATCGTTTCAACTCTCTCCTCCCCTGCCCAATTTGGCCTCTACCTTGGATCCCTGATCTTGGGAGAGGAGGAGGAAGCCATAGGTTTGGAAGTAGGGGTGTCTGAGGTCATCAGGAAAATCATTCATCATATTTACTCCATTAACAAATATTTACTGAGGGCCCACTATGTGCCAGGAACTGCGCCAGCCCCGGGGACACAGCGGTAAAGAAAATGGAATCCCAGTCTTCTTGGAGCAGACTTCTGCCTGTAGGAGGTCACGTGAGGGCACGTTCATCTATCACTGATGACAAGAGAACTGTTACAGCCTTTTTGAAAGGGAATCTGGCACCATCTACCACAATCTATAATCTATGTCCATTAAAAGAAATGCATCTTGCCCTTGACTCAGCAGCCCTACTGCTGGGAAAGCCTCCCATAGAAATCAAATCTCCAGGGACGCCTGGGTGGCTCAGGGGTTGAGTGTCTGCCTTCAGCTCAGGTGGTGATCCCGGGGTCCTGGGATCGAGTCCTGTATTGGGCCCCCCACAGGGAGACTGTTCTCCTCTCTGTGTCTCTGTCTCTCTCTGTGTGGGTCTGTCATGAATAGATAAATAAAGTCAAAGGAAAGAAAGAAAGAAGAAAGAAAGAAAGAAAGAAAGAAAGAAAGAAAGAAAGAAAGAAAGAAAGAAAGAAAAAATCTCCAGAGTGATCTGGGCATGTATGGATAGGTCGCTCACTGCATTACTGGAATAGCAAGAAACTGGGAATCAAAGATGAAAAACTATCTTTGGGAGGGGCCTGGATGGCTCAGCGGTTCAGCAGTTCAGCGGTTCAGGGTTAGCCTTTGGCTTAGGGCATGATCCCAGTATTCGGAATCGAGTCCCACATCCGGCTCCCTGTGAGGAGCCTGCCTCTCCCTCTGGCTGTGTCTCTGCCTGTCTCTGTCTCTCATGAATAAATAAATCTTCTTAAAAATTAAAAAAAAAAAGAAAAACTATTTTTAGGTTGAAAAAGTGATGACCCTCCTATGTTGTGAATTCTTTTTTTAAAAAAAGATTTTAGGGAGCACCCTCTCCCCATCGAGTACGTAGGCAAAAAAAAAAAAAAGATTTTAGGGCAGCCCGGGTGGCCCAGAGGTTTGGCGCCGCCTTCAGCCTGGGGTGTGATCCTGGAGACCTGGGATTGAGTCCTGCGTGGGGCTCCCTGCATGGAGCCTGCTTCTCCCTCTGCCTGTGTCTCTGCCTCTCTCTCTCTGTGTGTCTCTCATGAATAAATAAATAAAATCTTAAAAAAAAAAAAAAGATTTTATTGGACAGCCCGGTGGCTCAACAGTTTATTTATTTTTTTTTAAGATTTTATTTATTTATTCATGATAGTCACACAGAGAGAGAGAGAGGCAGAGACACAGGCAGAGGGAGAAGCAGGCTCCATGCACCGGGAGCCCGACGTGGGATTCGATCCCGGGTCTCCAGGATCGCGCCCTGGGCCAAAGGCAGGCGCCAAACCGCTGCGCCACCCAGGGATCCCCGGCTCAACAGTTTAGTGCCACCTTCAGCCCAGGGCCTGATCCTGGAGACACGGGATAGAGTCCCACGTGGGGCTCCCTGCATAGAACCTCTCTCTCTCTCTCTCTCTCTCATAAATAAATAAAATCTTTAAAAAAAATAAAAAAGAATTTATTTATCTATTTATTTCAGAGAGCACACGCACATGCGTGTGCACCCAAGATGGGGGAGGGGCAAGAGGGAGTCTCTAGCGGACTCCACGCTAGGTGCAGAGCCTGCTGGGGGGCTCCATCTCACGACCGAGACCATGACCCCGAGATCATGATCTGAGCTGAAACCAAGTGTCGGAGGCCTAACCTCCAGAGCCACCCAGTTGTCCCAACTGTGTAAACTCTCTGTACACATACAGCCATTCCATATGGCAAGCCGGGATCCGTTCTGGTGGGCTTGCTCCAGTGCTCCGTAACCTCAGCTGTAGGAGGGTTTAAAAACTCTGATCTTCAAGGTGCCTGGGTGGCTCACTTGGTTAAGTGTCTGTCTTCGGTTCAAGTCAGATTCCCGGGTCCTGGGGTTGAGCCCCGCATCAGGCTCCCTGCTCAGCATGGAGTCTGCTTCTTCCTCTGCAGCTTCCCCTGCGTGTCTTCAGTCAAACAAACAAAATCTTTTTAAAAAATTAATAAATAGCGATGCCTGGGTGGCTCAGTCTTTGAGCATCTGCCTTCAGCTCAGGGCATGATCCCAGAACCCCCGGATCGAAGCCCACATCGGGTTCCCTGCAGGGAGCCTGCTTCTCCCTCTGCCTGTGTCTCTGCCTCTCTCTTGTGTGTCTCTTATGAATAAATAAATAAAATCTTTTTAAAAATAAATAAAAATTCCAATCTTCAGATCACACCCCAGAACAGCCAAATCAGAGTCCCTGGAACCAGATCAGTATTTTGTAAAGCTCCCATAAGTGATGCCAAGGTATAGCCACAGTGGAACCTCTGTCTTAGAGGGATTTCCCCATAGCATAAAGTTGAAAAGGAAGATGCAGGGCTGTGAGTATAGTGAGGCCAAAGGAAAAACAACCCCCTATGTGTTGGTTTTTTTTTTTTTTTTTTTTTTTAAGATTTTAAGTTATCTCTATACCCAAAGTGGGGCTTGAACCTACAACCCCAAGATCAAAAGTCACCCAGTCCACCAACTGAGCCAGCCAGGTGCCCCTGTATTCGTTTATTAAGCTACATGCCAGGCACTCTTGGAAGCATGTAATACTTGTAACAACTCAATGACGTGGGACTCTTATCCCCATCCTACAGACAGGAAAACTGAGTCACAGAATAGTTCAGGCATTTGCCCAAAGCCACAGGATATTAAGTGGCAGAGCTGGGATTTGAACTCAGGCTATCTGGCCCCAGAAGCCATGTTGTGCTTTTCCAGTGAAAAGCTAAACTTTCTATGCAGGGGCACCTGGGTGGCTCAGCGGTTGAGCGTCTGCCTTCGGCTCAGGGTGTGATCCCAGGATCCAGCATCAAGTCCCGCATCAGGCTCCCTGCATGGAGCCTGCTTCTCCCTCTGCCTGTGTCTCTGTCTCTCTCTCTGTGTCTCTCATGAATAAATAAATAAAATCTTTGGAAAAAAAACTTTCTATACATATATCTGTATTCAAATATATACCCCTACATTCATGTTTGTAATATTCCTATGTGTGTATTCTTATAACTCTAGTCTTTGTATATTTTCTCTATTTAGTATTTACATAAAATACTCATATATTTTACATATAATATTCTATATATAATATTCGTGTGTATTACTATAATACAGTATTCTTAAATATAATATTCCTGTTTGTTCTTATTAAGTAGAATACTCCTTTTTTTAAAAAAAGATTTTATTTATTTACCCATGAAAGACAAACAGAGAGAGAGGTAGAGACACAGGCAGAGGGAGAAGCAGGCTCCTTGAGGAGAGCCCGATGCAGGACTTGATCCCAGGACCCTGGGATCACGACTCAAACCAAAGGCAGACGCTCCACCACTGAGCCACCCAGATGCCTCTAGGTACCATACTCCTATGTATTTTTTAACCAAATTTATTTACTTATTTGATTTTTAAAAAATATTTTATTTATTTATTCATGAGAGAGAGAGAAAGAGAGAGAGAGAGGCAGAGACACAGGCAGAGGGAGGAGCAGGCTCCATGCAGGGAGCCTGATGTAGGCCTTGATCCTGGGACTCCAGGATCACACCCTGGGCCGAAGGCAGGCACTAAACTGCTGAGCCACCCAGGGATCCCTATTTACTTATTTTAAAGCTTTATTTATTTAAGTAATCTCTATACCCAACATGGAGCATATGACTCATGATCTCAGGGTTGTGGATTCAAGCCCCACATTGGGTGTAGAAATTACTTTTTAAAAAATCTTATTAAAGATACAGATGAACAGCCAGATGAAGAGGTAGAGAGGGAAAGTTCTGGAAGGATCCGGAGCACAGAAGCTTCTATCCCTGTGGACCTGGGTTGAGGTAACCAGAAGGTGGATGGGTTTACCAACCCAGAAGGCTATTGGGTGCCTGGGTGGCTCAGTGGGTTAAGCATCTGCTTTCGGCTCAGGTCATGATCCCAGGGTCCTGGGATGGAGGCCTACACTGGGCTCCCTGCTCAGTGGGGACTCTGCTTCTCCCTCTCCCTCTACCTCTCTCCACCCTGCTTATGCACTCTCTCTCAAATAAACAAGTAAAGTCTTTTTTTAAAGAAGCCTATCAAATCTTATCATTTGAGAATTTTTTTTTTATAGAAAAGAGGAGAATTTGAGATGAAGAAAATAGAACACATAAAAGGAGCTTTGGATTAAGATGTCACCACATACCTGAAGTGAATAAACGGGCTACAGTTAGATGCAAAATTTTTGTGGCAGAAAAGTCACACAGGGCAACGCACAGGGTCACACCCCTTTTACCATCCAATAAAATTAAACAAGCAAAAGTCCTCGCCAAGAATTTCGGAATCAAAATTCAAGATGCAATTCATCACATGGCTCTCACATAAAGAGCACCGGGAAATAGAGTGGTTGGCAAAACCGCTTTGCCTCCTGGGAAAGAGAAGCCTCCAAGAAGGTGAAAGTTAATGATTTAAATTAACCTTCTACTGCAGCCTTTAGCCATGCTGCGAACAAAATAGAAATCTTTCTGAAGATGCGCCTATAGATCCATAAAGAAGGAAGAATTAAAATTTTAGTTAAATAACCAAAATCACAAGGATGCCTGGGTGGCTCAGTGGTTGAGCATTTGCCTTTGGCTCAGGTAGTGATCCCAGGGTCCTGGGATGGAGTCCCCTGTCGGGCTCCCTGCAGGGAGCCTGCTTCTCCCTCTGCCTGTGTCTCTGTCTCTCTCTGTCTCGCATGAATAAATAAAATCTTTTAAAAAATGACTGAAATCTCCAAAAACTTCGTTACTTTTTAAAAAAATTTTTTAAAGATTTTATTTATTTATTGAGACAGAAGGAGAGAGAGAGGCAGAGACACAGGGAGAGGGAGAAGCAGGCTCCATGCAGGGAGCCCCCACGTGGGACTTGATCCTGGAATTCCAGGATCACACCCCGGGCTGCAGGCGGCGCTAAACCGCTGCACCGTTGGGGCTGCCCTATTTTTTTTTTTATTTACTTTTTTTTATTTTTATTTTTTTTAAGATTTATTCATTCAGAGAGAGCGCGCGAGAGAGGCAGAGACACAGGCAGAGATAGAAGCAGGCATCATACAGAGAGCCTGATGTGGGACTCGATCCAGGGTCTCCAGGATCACAACCCGGGCTGCAGGCGGCGTCAAACCGCTGCGCCACCGGGGCTGCCCTGCCCTTTTTTTTTTTTTTTTTTTTAATTTTTAAGTCATCTCTACATCCAACGTGGGGTTCAAACTCAAAACCCCGAGATCAAGAGTCAGGCGCTCCACTGACTGAGTCAGCCAGGGGTTCCTACTTTGTTTCTATTTTAAACTCCATGTAATGCTCCACTAATATTGAAATTACTCATTTCTCCTAGACAATGAAAATGAATTCATAATTTTAGTCATGAGATTACTGCCGGCTTTTTTCCCCCAAAATCCTCGGTATAAAATTTTAGAGTATGTTATTTGTGATTAAAAAGGGAAAGCTGGAGCGCCTGGCTGGTTCAGTAGGTGGAGCATGCGACTCTTGATCTGGGGGTCATGAGTTCAAACTTCATGTTGGGCATGGACCCTACTTAAAAATAATAATAATTAAAAAATTAAAAATAAAAAAGCAGAAACTACCTGATGTAAACTTTGCTTAAATTAAAATGGGAAAGCGGGCGCCTGGCTGTCTCAAGTCCTTGGAGGGTGAGACTCTTGATCTTGGAGATCATGAGTTCAACCCTCACGTGGGGTGTAGGGATTATTTAAAAATAAGAATTTCTAAAAAAAAATAAAAATAAAAAAAAATAAAAAATAAAAATAAGAATTTCTTTTTAAGATTTTATTTATTTATTCATGAGAGACACACAGAGAGATCCAGACACATAGGCAGGCTCTCCCCCAGGGAGCTCAATGCCGGACTTGATCCCAGGACTCCGGAATCACGACCTGAGCTGAATGCAGATGCTCAACCACTGAGCCACCCGGGCGCCCCTATTTCTTTTCTTTCTTTTTTTTTTTTTTTAAGACTTTATTTATTCATAGAGACACACAGAGAGAGAGAGGGAGGCAGAGACACAGGCAGAGGGAGAAGCAGGCACCATGCAGGGAGCCTGATGTGGGACTTGATCCAGGGTCTCCAGGATCACGCCCTGGGCTGCAAGAGGCGCTAAACCGCTGCGCCACCGGGGCTGCCCTCTTTTTTAAAGTTTATTTATTTAAGCAATCTCTGCACTCAACATGGGGCTCAAACTCATGTTGACCCCGAGATCAACAGCCGCATGCTCTACTGACTGAGCCTGCCAGGCACCTCCCAAATATACTTATTATACTACAAGGCCCCTCCCTTGTGGGTAGGGGCAGCCTTGAGATGCAGTAAGCCTTCTGCAAGGAGTAGAATATAGCCGAACTAAAGGAACGTCACTTCTGAGGTTGGGTTTATAAAAAGATTTCGCTTTCCATCTTGGGTTCTCCCTCTCTCCCTCATCACTTGTTCTGGAGGAATCCAGCTGCCGCGTGTTAAAAGATAAACTGGGACATATTCAAAATCTTAAGAGTTTACGTGAGCAAAAACAAATGCCAATCAGGCAGTGCCAAACCAGAAGGGGTTAGGAGCCCTCTGGGGACAGGAGCTAGGGAAGGAATTTTGTAGAGAAGACCTGGAAGCTAAGCAAGCAAAGTATGTGACTGGCTGTAGCTGGGCTTTCCCCTTATTTGGAAAAGCAAGCGGTGATTGGGTGTCTTCACCTTGAGGCTTAGGTTTGGGTTCCCTCATCCGGGCTGCTTAGGTGCTCGGGCTGCTAAGGTGCTCGAGCCACTCTAGTCCAATGGCCTCCTTGTGTGATTAAGTGGACACGTGTCATGAGGACCCTAGGAGACGACCAGCGGGCCAGCCAACGGCCACTGAAGAACTGAGCCTCCTGCCCTTAATCACCTGAGTGAACTTGGAAGCAGGTGCTCCAGACTGAGCTGAGTCTTCAAATGATGGTCCCAGCAAACAGCTTCACCTATAACCTCATGACAGACTCTAAGTCCCAAGTGCCAGGCTGAGTCCCTCCTAGGTTCCTTGCCCCCAGAAATGATGTGGGATAGACGTTTATTGTTTTAGGGGCGCCCGGGTGGTAGTTCAGTCAGTTGAGCCACTGCGTCCCGAGATCAGCTCAGGTCTTGATCTCAGGGCTGTGAGTTCAAGCCGCGCATTGAGCTCCACGCTGGGCAGAGAGCCTACTGAAAAATAAGTTTTCGGGGAATCCCTGGGTGGCTCAGCGGTTTAGCAGCTGCCTTTGGCCCAGGGCGTGATCCTGGAGTCCTGGGATCAAGTCCCACATCGGGCTCCCTGCATGGAGCCTGCCTCTCTCTCCTCTGTGTCTTTCATGAATAAATAAAAAATATTAAAAAAAAAAAGAAAAAAGTTTTCATTGTTCTAAATTGCTAAATGCGGGGTGCCTGGGTGGCTCAGTGGTTGAGCATCTGCCTTAGGCTCAGGTTATGATTCCGGGATGCCAGGTCCTGGGATGGAGTTCCACATGGGGCTGCCGGCAGGGAGCCTGCTTCTCCCTCAGCCTGCATCTGTGTCTCTCATGAATAAATAAATAGAATTTATATGAAAAAAAGAAAAACAAATTGCCTTGTGTAAGGGTAATTTGTTATGTGGCAGCAGATAACTCATAGGCACCTTCGTGAAAGTTTATTAGGGCAAAAAAACTTTCGGTAGCTCCCCAATTCCTTGGGACAAAGCTCTCGCCTATGGTCTAGGACTCTGCACTCCCCGATCCTTCCAGCCCTGCCTCTTCACACATTATTTTTCTATTTTCTTTTCTTTTTTAATTTTGTTTGCTTGACAGAGAGACAGAGCCAGAGAGCACAAGCAGAGGGGCAGAGGGAGAGGGAGAAGCAGGCTCCCCCACCGAAGAGGGAGCCCGAGGCAGGCTCCATCCTATGTGCCCCGGGATCATGACCTGAGCCAAAGGCACCGTCCAACCGTCCAACCGACTGAGCCCCCCGGGCGGACCTCCTTAGTGCTTTCTGGAGCCCACGATACTTCAAGGCCAGACTCAAGAGTCAGACGCCTGGGTGTGATTCCATCTGTGACGGGGCGGGGTTGGGGGGGTGGGGGGGTCCTGCATGTGTGAACGGAGGTCTCCGGGCCCTGGATTCCCCAAGGGGATTAACGTGGGAAGGAAAAGAGCGAGCACAAAGCAGTTTATTAAAGCGAAAGAGCACCTCGAGGTGGGCGGGCGGGCGGGCAGGTGCTGCGGGTGGAAGCCGCCCCTAGGCTGTTCTGGAACTGGATGTTACTGGGTCTCTCCGCCCGGGAGGAGCTGTGCCGTCCCGCGCGCTGGTCTCTAACCCAGGCTGCTTCCAATCCTTTGGGAAACACTTCCCACAGGTTGGGACGGGGAGGGTTTGACCGAAAGAGGTGTGTCCCGGAGCAGGTCCCGGCAGCCTGGCTCCAGGGGGCGGGGCTGTGCCGCTATGCAAATGTATTATAATGAGCCTAGGGGTTACCCTGGGGCAGCGGTGGGAGAGAAGAGCGCATGCTCTGCACCTGTGGCTCTAGCTGTGTCCGCCCCAAGGTCTTGGGAGGCGCGAGGGCAGGATGTGGAGCACCAGGCTCAGAGTGTGTAGCTTCATTATCACGGCCTGGCCTCCGGCTCGTGTCTCTAGCGCTCCCCTTCTTCAGAGACTTGGGAATCTGCCCCCAGGCGTTCCTTCGCCTGCTCCCCATCTGGCATCTTCTACCCAACAAATCCACTGCGCACAGCGGTGTGACCTTGGTGGTCATTTGCCCTCCCCTGTGTCTCCTATAAACCAGGCCCTCCTCCTAGGGTGATGCGACGGAAGGTTACATCACAGGGTGATGGTGAGGAGCGAATGAGCTGGCTCGTGCAAAGTGCTTCGAAAGCCTGGGACATAGACGCTTTTTAAAAGTCTTGTCTAGGGATCCCTGGGTGGCGCAGCGGTTTAGCGCCTGCCTTTGGCCCAGGGCGCGATCCTGGAGACCCGGGATCGAATCCCACGTCGGGCTCCCGGTGCATGGAGCCTGCTTCTCCCTCTGCTTCTCCCTCTGCTTCTCCCTCTGCCTCTCTCTCTCTGTGACTATCATAAATAAATAAAAATTTAAAAATAAAAGTCTTGTCTATTATTGTTCCCATAATGCTCTAGCCACAGAAATATTGTCATTTCCCCCGGGTAGTGCCACTTGACCTTTTCTTCCTGGCCTTTGCACATCTGCTTTCCTCTCCTGTGACTCATGCCTTATCCCTCTTCCTTTTGGCTTGTGTTTATTGATCCTTTTTAGCTCAGATCTCCTCCTGCAGGAAGCCCTCTCTGATTTCTCCCTCTAGGCCAGGTCGATTGCCCACTCTGGGATCCCTCAGCCTTCTGGGATCCCCTCGCCCCTCTCCCTGTCCTACCCAATCCAGGTCATCTCTGTCCAGGGAGGGGTCCATCTCCACCACTGGACAAGGAGCCCCCATGAGGGCAGGGCGTAGAAGTATCTTGGTCACTTCTGTGTCCCACCACTGCCCAGCACAGGGTTAGGCCCAGGGCAAGTACTCAGGAAGCATTTGCTGAAAAATAAATAATCTCCATAATCAGGGTATGTGGGTATGTGTGTGGTTGAGCGATAACAAAAGCTGTTTTCAATATTCAAGGACAGCATGTTTTTTTTTTATCACCAAAATACTGATATTTTTGTGCCGTGATAATTTTTTGGTAATGTGCCATTAGAATCATTTGGATCATTTTTCTTGAGCTTTCACCCAAAGAGTTACAGACTACCTCATAATTTCATATGGAACCAGGCTCATTCATTCAGAAAGATTTCTTTTTTTTTTTTTTTTTTTTTTTAATTTTTATTTATTTATGATAGTCACAGAGAGAGAGAGAGAGAGGCAGAGACACAGGCAGAGGGAGAAGCAGGCTCCATGCACGGGGAGCCCGATGTGGGATTCGATCCCGGGTCTCCAGGATCGCGCCCCGGGCCAAAGGCAGGCGCCAAACCGCTGCACCACCCAGGGATCCCTCAGAAAGATTTCTGACCACATTTCCTCACCGCTGAAAACCTTACAGGTACCTTACTGGTGAATAGTGCCTCCTCTCTGGCTCACCAGGGGGCCAAGCATTGCTTCCTGTATTTTTTTTTAATTTTTTTATTTTTATTTATTTATGATAGTCACACACACACAGAGAGAGAGAGGCAGAGACATAGGCAGAGGGAGAAGCAGGCTCCATGCACCGGGAGCCCGACGTGGGATTCGATCCCGGGTCTCCAGCATCGCGCCCTGGGCCAAAGGCAGGCGCTAAACCACTGCACCACCCAGGGATCCCTCCTGTATTTTTTTTAATCAAACCTTTTATCCTGAGATAATTATAGATACACATTGCAGTTTTAAGACTGCAATAATACAGAGAGATACTGTATGCCTTTTACTCAGTTTCCTCCAGTGGGAGCATGTTATAAAACTAGTATGGGGGTGCCTGGGTGGCTCAGTAGTTGAGCATCTGCTTTTGGCTCAGGTTGTGATCCTAGGGTTCTAGGATTGAGTCCTGCATGGGGCTCCCCACAGGGAGCCTGCTTCTTCCTCTGCCTGTGTCTCTGCCTCTCTCTGTGTCTGTGTCTCTCATGAATAAATAAATAAAAAGTAAAACTGTAGTATGGTCAATTGTCTTCATTCGCTCAGTTATGTTCTATAAAGTTGCCGTAAATGCTGAGTTAGCAAATACTGAACCACAGCTCCTGGGGGGCAGGGTGGTAGTACAGGGTTAGGTTCTTTTTTTTCTTTTTAAGATTTTATTTATTTATCCGAGAGAGAGAGAGAGAGAGAGAGAGAGGCAGAGACACAGGCAGAGGGAGAAGCAGGCTCCATGCACCGGGAGCCCGACGTGGGACTCCATCCTGGGTCTCCAGGATCGTGCCCTGGGCTGAAGGCGGCGCTAAGCGGCTGAGCCACCCGGGCTGCCCACAGGGTTAGGTTCTGACAGCTTCCGGTTACAACATGTTGATGAAACCATTAATACATAACTTTGTTTCATATATGTTTCCGGTTAAAAACACCTTACATGATATCCCTTGTTGATTCCCTCACATTGAACTCAGGCCAACAGCTCTGTATAACTGGAGCCTGAAAGGAAGCTCATCGTGCACATGTAAAAATCTTACCTACTTTCTCCATAAAGCACATCCCAGCCTTCTTGCGCATTGAGACTCTGGACAGCACTTTGGCACTCCGTTTGGGGGCTGTTTGAAACAGCAACATCACCAACAAAAAGCACAAAAATGTGAAAAATGTGGCACTAAGTAGACCGTGAAAAGGACACTTGTTTACAGCGTGGGAGCTGCAAGGAGAAGGCTGAGCGCTGCCCTGTTCAAACCTCAGCTGGGAATGTGTGTGTCCGGAGAGGCAAGTTTTTGGCTGTTCTGTAGGCCTGGGAATGATCAAGAAAGCGCCACCAGTATTGACTTGGGGGTTTTTCCGTATTTGCATTCACAAATACGAAATCAAACGTCCAGTATCACAACCAGGGGTACTGACACGGATAGAGTCAAGATACAGAACATTCCATCACAAGGGTGCCCCCCTCCCCTGCCCTGGTGCATGCATCCTGTTTTTCTCTGCCCACCCCCTTCTGAACCCTTGGTGACCACTGCTCTGTTCTACATTTCTAGAATTTTGTCACATCAAGAATGTTATATAAAGGCAATCACATGACATAACTTTTGAGACAAAAGGGTACAAGTCCGTGGCTTTTAACATATTCAGAGTGTGCAACCGTCATCATGATCAATTTTAGAAAAAATTTCATCACCCCAGAAAGCAGCCCCACGCCCCTTAGCCATCACTCCCCAATCTCTCCATCCTTCCCAGGCCCTGGCAATCGCTGATCTACTTCCTGTCTTTATAGATTTGCTTCTTCCGGAGATTTCGTATAAATGGAATCATACACTATGTGGCTTCTGTGTCTGGCTTTTTTCACTCGGTGAAATGTTTTCAAGGCTCAGCCACGCTGTAGCATGCAGCGCTGCTTCACTCCTTGTGGCTGAATGATATTCCGCTGGGTGGACAGACCACATCTCGTTCATCTGTCCACCTGTCGATGGATCAGGGTTGACTCTTAACTCTCCTCTGAAACAGAGGAGAGAAGATGGAGATCAAACACAATAATATAGATATATATTATATATTATATATATATTTATAATATTTATATATTTATATATATAAATATATTATATATTATATGGTATGTATAATATATATATTATACATATATTGTACTGATAATGACATTTTGGGATTTTCAAAATACGTACCAAAATACTGGTTTAGTAGCACCGCTGCCAGATGTGCTCTCTGTGTTAAATGATCACCAGGAGTTTATAGCTCAAGCAAGCAAGGATTTGAAATTTCAAAGATGAATACTAACTACTGGCATTAAGTACAGGTGCTGTTCTAAGTGCCTGACACATCTTAACTCATGCAAGCCTCCCTAAGGCTTTGTGAAGCGGGGGGCTGTTTTATCACTCCCCATTTGACAGATGAGTAAACCGAGGCACTCTCTGGAGGCTACGTGGCCCAGGAGCAGGGAAGCTGGATTCAAACCAGGGCCGTTTGGCCTCAGTGGCCTCCCTGTTGGTCAGGACTGTAAGAAATCCCAGAGTGAGTTAGCATCAAGGAGGTCACCTCCAGAGGTCAGCAAGTCTGTAATTTTAAGATTTTTAATTTTTTTAAGATTTTATTTATTTATTCATGAAAGACACAGAGAGAGATAGAGGCAGAGACACAAGGCAGAGGGAGAAGCAGGCTGCATGCAGGGAGCCCGATGTGGGACTCGATCCTGGGTCTTCAGGATCATGCCCTGGGTGCTAAACCGCTGAGCCACCCGGGCTGCCCCAATACTTTTAATGTTTATTTTTTTTAATTTTTTATTTATTTTATGATAGAGAGAGAGAGAGAGGCAGAGACATAGGCAGAGGGAGAAGCAGGCTCCATGCACCTGGAGCCCGATGTGGGATTCGATCCCGGGTCTCCAGGATCGCGCCCTGGGCCCAAGGCAGGTGCCAAACCGCTGCGCCACCCAGGGATCCCTATTTTTAATGTTTAAAGATCCGGAGATTCCAAGGCTGCCAGGCTACCAAGGGATGTGTGGCTGCACGATACAATACGACACCTGGGATTTGCTTCAAAATAAATGCAGGTGTGGGCGCTGGGTGGGGCATGAGGGTACAGGGTTACCCGAGAAGTCGAAGAGGAACAACAAGCAACAACAAATGGAATGAGGATGTTCCGTCTTTTGGCTCAGCTTCTCACACTGACTTGGCAGCAGCTAAAGGTAAAAGGATGGCTCTGACCCCAGACAGCCTTTGATCCCGGACCTGCCACTTCCTGGCTGTGTGCCCCAGCTGTGTTCACCTTTCTGAGTATTGTGGCCTGGCCCTCACCTGCCCAGCGAGGGAGACAATCCAGACTCCCTCGGGGAACCTCCACATCCAGGCCTGAGCACAGAGCCTGCCCGGCAGCACAAACTCAACTCAACTGGATGGTCTTTGCCTCTCTGTGCCTCAGTCTCCTCATCTGCAAAATGGGATAGTCAGAGTCCCTACGTTTTAGAGTTGTGGAGAGGATTCACAAATTCATTCACGTAATAGTTCTTGAGCATCTACTATATATGATTATTGAGCAACTTACTCTTTAGACATGGGAAGGCCTAAAGCAGCACACAAGGCAGTTTTCCTTACCCTATGGAGCTGACAGTCTAGGAGTGAGGTGATACACACACACAATGTGTCAAGGGAGAGAGTACGAGGGGGGTGGGGGAGTGGGGGGGAGAGGGAGAAACAGGCTCCCTGCTGAGCAGGGAGCCAGATGCAGGCCTTGATCCCAGGACCCTGGAACTGTGGCCTGAGCACTCCAGGCACCCCAAGAAATAAACAGATTATGAGACAGAGGCATCTGGGCGGCTCAGTGGTTGAGCATCTGCCTGGAGCATCCTGGAGACGGGGGATCGAGTCCCACGTCAGGCTCTCTGCATGAAGCCTGCTTCTCCTTCTGCCTCTGTCTCTGTCTCTGCCTCTGACTCTCTGTCTCTGTCTCTCTCTCTCTCTCTGTCTCTCATGCATAAACAAATAAAATCTTTTAAAAATAAATAAATAAATCTTTAGAAAAAAGATTATGAGACAGATGGTGATATGTTCTATGAAAAGAAGGATGACTATCTTTTTTTTTTTTTTCTTCAGTAGGCTCCATGCCCAATACGGGAGGCTTGAACTCACAACACAAGACCAAGAATCACACGCTCTACTGACTGAACCAGCCAGGCACCCCAGGGATAACTATTTTCTATGGTGAGGTCAGAAAGGCCCTGACTGAGGAGGTGACATTTGAGCAGAGACCTGAGAGAGTGAGAGAATGAGCCACACAAATATCTGGGGGAAGGGGCGCCTGGGTGGCTCATCCGATTGGGCATCTGACTTCAGCTTGGGTCATGATCTTGGAGTTGGGGGATCAAGCCCCTCTCAGGCTCCATACTCCCCAGGGGTTCTGCTTGTCCCTCTTCCTCTGCCTGTCCCCCCCACCCCCACATGCTCTCTGTATCTGTCTCAAATAAATAAATAAGGGCTTAAAAAAATTTACCTGGGGGAAGCGTGTCCCAGGTCAACAGAACAAGTGCAAAGGCCCTGAGGCAGGACAATCCCCATGACAAGGAACAGCAAAGGGGCCAGTGTGCATGGAACAGAGTGAGCAGGTAAGGCAAGAGAGGGGACCAGGGTGTCGTGGGTCACAGAAGGATCCAAAGAGGGAAGTAACATGGGGCACTTACGGTGAATGGATTCTGCTGCCGGGTGAGGACCTTTCTGTTGGGGACTCTCAGCAGCAGCCAGAGAGTGCTTGCAATAGCTAAGTGGGAGGATGAGGGCGCTGGGGGCCAGGGTGGAAGCTGTGGGGGTCAGACTTGGATACATTCTGAAGGTCAAGCCAACAGGATTTCCTGCTGGCCGGGATGCGGGATGTGAGAAGCAGAGATGAGTCATGAATCTCTTCAAAGCTTCCAGCTTGTGTGCCTAGAAGGTTGGTGGTTTCTACGCTGGCCAAGGAAGCAGGCCACCGCATGCAGCCGCACACCACAAGTGCCCGGTCTGCGCTATGTTGATCAGAGAGGACGTGTTCGGCCACGTGCAGGCATCACCGGGAAGGAGAGAAAGGCCAACCCGTCCTGGCTAACCTTGACAAGACTCAGGCAATGCCGGGCATGGAGGCAGCCTGGTCCATTGACCACCTCATATTTTCCCCCTTGGGCTGGGCTGGCGTCTCCCTTCTTCGGGTCAGAAAAAAAGGATTTCTCCCATCTTTACCTCGAACTCACTCTCAACCAGGCTAATGAAGCTCCCACACCCTCTAGCCAGGCCTGTCTTCACTCTGGTGGCTGATAGGCTACCTCTCAGATGCTCTGTGTATGGTGTGAGGTAGAGATCTCCCACCTCATGTGCATAGCCTGCCTCCTTTCCCCATCTTCCAGGACTTCTGGAGCCACTTTCCCCTTTCTCTTCTGCCCATTTTTTTTCCCCACTCAGCTGTCTCATTCTTATTGATTGGTAAGAGTTCTTTATATATATTGTGGACATGAATCCCTCTGTCAGTCACCTGGGTTGCAGATACCTTCTCACCATTTGTGGCTCATCTTTTCATTTTGTTTATATAAGGTCTTTTGATTTCCAGAGGGTTTACTTTCTTTTTCTTTTTTTTAAGACTTTATTTATTCATGAGAGACAGAGGGAGAGGCAGAGACATAGGCAGAGGGAGAAGCAGGCTCCCTGTGGGGAGCTTAATGCAGGACTCAATCCGAGGACCCTGGGATCACGACCTGAGCCAAAGGCAGATGCTCAACCACGGAGCCCCCAGGTGCCCCTAGAGGTTTTACCCTCAATGCAGTCTTTTCCAGACAGCCCCATGTGAACAACCCACATCCTTTCCCCACGATCTGAAAGGCGGCTTCTGTCTCCTATGAAATCCCTATGAATATATGGGTCTGTTCTGGGCTGTCTGTCCTTTTTTGTCTGCTTGTCTAATCTTGGGCAGATACCATGGTCTCTTAGTGGGCTAAGGGTGAATAATGATGATCATGATTTCTGGTTAGGCAAGCTCTCCCACACTCCTCCTCAAAACGATCTTGCCTCTTCTTGTAGATTTGTCTTCCCACGTGTATTAATTTCCTGGGCCTGCTTTATTTTATTTTATTTTATTTTATTTTATTTTATTTTATTTTATTTTATTATTTTAGATAGTCACACAGAGAGAGAGGGAGAGAGGCAGAGACATAGGCAGAGGGAGAAGCGGGCTCCATGCACCTGGAGTGGGCCTGCTTTAAGAAAGGCTCATGGAGGGGCACCTGGGTGGCTCCATCCATTAAGCAGCTGACTCTTGGTTTCAGCTCGGGTCATGTTCTCAAGGTGGTGAGTTCTAGTCCCCACATCGGCTATGCGATCAGCCAGGAGTCTGCTTGTCCTTTCTCTCTCTGCTCCTCCTCGCTCCGCCTCCCTATTAGTGCATGTTCTCCCTCTCTTTCAAATAAATAAGTAAAACATTTCTTTAAAGATTTTTATTTATTTATTCATGAGAGACACAGGCAGAGGGAGAAGCAGGCTCCCTGCAGGGAACCCCACGCGGGACTCCATCCCGGGTCTCCAGGATCACACCCTGGGCCAAAGGCGGTGCTAAACCGCTGAGCCACCTGGGCTGCCCCATAAGTAAAATCTTAAAAAAAAAAAAAAAGGAAAGAAAGAAAAGCCCATAAACCAGGTGGCAGAAACTTAATGTCCTGCGGTTCAGGAGGTCTGAAGTCCAAGATCAAGGTTTTGCAGGATTGGTTCCCTCTGAAGACTGGGAAGAATCTGTTTCAAGCCTTTCTCCTTGGCTTGTAGATGTCTCTCTTCTTCCTGTGTCCTCACTTCATCTTTCTTCTGAGCCTGTCTCTGGATCCAAATTTCCCCTTATTATTTTGTTTTAGATTTTTATTTATTTATTCATGAGAGACACAGAGAGAGAGGCAGAGACACAGGCAGAGGGAGAAGCAGGCTCCATGCAGGGAGCCTGACGCGGGACTTGATCCTATGATTCCAGGACCACACCCAGTCCAAAGGCAGGCACCAAATCGCTTAGCCATCCAAGGATCCCCCCACCCCTCCTTTTTTTTAAAGTGAGCTCCACATTCAGCCAACTCAGAGCTCAAACTCACATCCCTGAGATTAAGACCTGAGCTGAGATCAAGAGTCAGACGCTTGAGTAACTGAGCCAACCAGGCACAAACTCCATTTAAAAAATAATCCCTGGGAGGACAGGGTGGCTCAGCGGTTTAGCGCCGCCGTCAGCCCAGGGCGTGATCCTGGAGACCCGGGATCGAGTCCCACGTCAGGTTCCCTTTGCCTGTGTCTCTGCCTCTCTCTCTGTGCGTCTCTCATGATTAAATAAATAAAACCTTTTTAAAAAATAAAAAATAATCCCTGGGAGGATGGGGTGACTCAGTGGTTGAGCATCTGCCTTTGGCTCAGGTAGTGATACTGGGGACCTGGGATAGAGTCCTGCAACCGGCTCCTTGCAAGGAGCCTGCTTCTTCCTCTGCCTGTGTCTCTGCCTCTCTCTTTGTGTCTCTCATGAATGAATAAAATCTTTAAGAAAAAATAATAATCCCCATCTCCCTAATATCACATTCCCCTCCAGCTACCGCACTGTTTTCCTTTATAGCAACACTTCCTCCAAGTGGTTTCTAGCAGCTTTGCCCTGTTCCTCTTTTACAGGCTCTCCAGAAGCCACTCTGATGGGTCTGTGGATCTGGCTTAATCCTCGCCTCCCGCCCCCCCAACCCCGTTCCCGCTGACTCCACTTTACCAAATCCATCAGCTGAGTCTCTGATCTCCTCTGATGTGACCACTCAGAAGCTTTTCTTCCTTCCTTTTCTTTCTTTCTTTCTTTCTTTCTTTCTTTCTTTCTTTCTTTCTTTCTTTCTTTCTTTCTTTCTTTCTTCTTTCTTTCTCTTTCTTCTTTCTTCCTTCCTTCCTTCTCTTTCTTCCTTCCTTTTCTTTCTTTCTTTCCTTTCTTTCTTTTTCTTTCTTTTTCTTTCTTTTCCTCATCTTTCCTTCCTTTTAGAAGATTTTACTTTTGAGTATTCTCTACACCGAACGTGGAGCTTGAACTCACAACCCTGAGATCAAGAGTTGTGTGCACTACCAACTGAGCCAGCTGGGCACCCTTCTTTTTTTACTTTTTAAAATTAAGATATATATTCACATACACTAAAATTCACCCTTTTTAAGTGTGCAATTCAGGGGTGTCTGGGTGGTACAGTCAGTTAAGTGTCTGCCTGTGGCTCAGGTCATGATCCCAGAGTTCTGGGATCCAGTCCTGTGTTGGGCTCCCTGCAGGGAGCCTGCTTCTCCCTCTGCCTGTGTCTCTGCCTCTCCCTGTATGTCTTTCATGAATACATAAAATCTTTTTTAAGTTTAAAAAATAAAGGCACAATTCAGTCATTTTTCATATATTCACTAGAGTGTGCAACTACCATTATCACATAGCTCCAGAACATTCCATCACCCCCCAAAAGGAAACCCCCTATGCACTGAGCAGTGACTCTCATTTCTCCCTCCCCCTAGTCTCTGGCAACCACTAATCCACTTTCTATCTCTGTGCACCTACCTTTTCTGGACATTTCACATACATGGAATCCTACATTCTGTGCTCTTCTCTGGCTTCTCTCACGCAGCATATTTTCAAGGTTCATCCATGTCATAGCATGTGTTGGGATTTCTTTCTTTTCTGTGGCTGAATAACATTCCATTGTAGGGATACAGGTTTTGTTTGTCCATTCATCAGTTGGCCAACATTTGGCCTTCGGGAGCATCTTTTTTTTTATTTTAGGAGCATTTTTAAAAGTCAGATTAATGAGGTATAAGTTGCATACTCTAGAATTCATCCTTTTTAGGGCTATCTGAATGGCACAGTCAATTAAATATCTGACTTTTGTTTTTAACTTTTATTTATTTGAGAGAGAGAGAGAGAGAAAGAGTAAGAATGAGTGGGGGAGGGGCAGAGGGAGAAGCAGGCCTCCCACTGAGCAGGAAGCCCAACTTGGGGCTCTATCCCAGGACCTTGAGATCATGACCTGAGCCAAAGGCAGACGCTTCACTGACTGAGCCCCAAGTGCCCCTAAATCTCTGACTCTTGATTTCTGTTTAGGTCATAATTTTAGGGTCCTGGGATAGAGCCCTGCATCGGGCTCTGAGTAGTGGAATCTGCTTCGAATTCTCCATGCTTGCTCTCTCTCTCTCTCTCTCTCTTTCTCTCCCCTTCTCTAAAATAAATAAATCTTTTTAAAACTTATTTATTTATTTATTCATGAGAGACACAGAGAGAGGCAGAGACACAGAGGGAGAAGCAGGCTCCATGCAGGGAGTCCAATGCAGGACTTGATCCCAGGACTCCGGGGTCACGACCTGAGCCAAAGGCAGACGCTCCACCACTGAGCCCCTACGCGCCCCGGCAGTAGGTATTTTTCCATGAGCCATTCCAATGCTCGCTTGGGCAGCACATATACTAGAAGTGGAATGAAACAGAGATTAGTGTGGCCCCGGCGCAAGGATGACCCGAAAATGAGCCAATCTGATAAGGGTGTAGTGATCTGAACAGCTCTGAACTCAAGGGTACCGTCTCCTCCTGAGGCCCCTTTTCCTTTGATTCAATCACGCTGCACTGGATGGTTTTCCTTCCTTCTCACTGGCTGTTCCTTCTGTTATACTTTGATCTCTGCCTCCCCCACCCCCGCCCATGGCCACCCCCAGTCTGCAAATCTCTTCCCTCTCTCCATGCCGACCCCTTGGTGACCTCAGACCTCCCGGCAGTAAGTAGTATCAGTGTTCCAGAGACTTTCAAATGTCCATCTCCGACCGGGACCTCTCTCCTAAGCTCCAGACCCACATAACCACTGCCCCTCAGTGGAGATCCAAGATCGCAGACTTGACATGTCCTTCCCACTGTCTCTGCGCCCCTGGAAAAGGAGATTCGGGTGGTCCAGATGCTCAGGCTGTAATGGGGAGCGATCCTTGGTTTCTCCCCCAGATTACGTCACATTGTCAGCAGTCCTGATTCTGCCTTCAAAACATGCCCAGAGGGCAGCCCGGGTGGCTCAGCGGTTTGGCGCCGCCTTCCGCCCAGGGCCTGATCCTGGAGACCTGGGATCGAGTCCCGTGTTGGGCTCCCTGCATGGAGCTTGCTTCTCCCTCTGCCTGTCTCTGCCTCTCTCTTTCTCTCTGTGTGTCTCTCAAGAATAAATAAATAAAATCTTTAAAAAGAATAAAAAAGGATATTCTACAATCGATAGTGGTGATGGTAACACAAGCCTGTGAATATATCGGAAACTGCTGAATTGTACGTTTTAAGGGGGTGAATTGTATGGTATGTGAATTGTATCTCAGCAAAGCTGTTACTGCCCTCTCCCCAAACCCTCCAAACAAAAACTCCTTCCTGTGGTTCACACAGAACAAACCCAGTGTCCCTACCATGGCTGTTGGCTTGCTGCCGTCTGCCTCCTCCCACCCCCTCACCACAAACCCTCTATTTTCTGAACACATCACCTCTACTCTCCATTTGCTCACTCTGTTCCCGCCAAGCTGGCCTCCTTGCATGTTCTGCCTCAGGGCCTTTGCACCTGCTATTCCTTCTACTTGGAACAGACTTCTTCCCCTAAAATCTCCCACAGTTCATTCATTCCTTCACCCCTTTCACCCTCAGCTCAGTGTCACCTGCTCCAGAGAGGCTTTCCTTTTTTTTTTTTTTTTTTAAGATTTTATTTATTCATGAGAGACACACACACACACACAGAGAGAGAGAGAGAGAGGCAGAGACACAGGCAGAGGGAGAAGCAGGCTCCATGCAGGGAGCCCGACGTGGGACTCGATCCTCAGTCTCCAGGATCAGGCCCTGGGCTGAAGGTGGTGCTAAACCGCTGAGCCACCCGGGCTGCCCCCAGAGAGGCTTTCCTGACCATCATCTAGAACAGGAGTGCCACCTGCTTCTCTGCCCCCTCGCTGTCTTATTTGCCTCCACAGCAGTCCTTACTTTGTGACATACCAGCTATCGATTTGCTTACTTATCCATCGCCCCATCACCCTCAGGAGACCTGTCCTGCTCACTGTGGTACCCTCCCCGAGGGTTGGGGCGACAGTGCCAACCAGTGTCTGGCACATAGTAGGTGCCCAAGAAACATTTGTCGAATACAAAACAAGCAAATGTTCCTTGCATCCCTCCCTCTCTGAACCTCAGGTCTGTGTGTGCAAAAGGGTCCTGATCACCTTTCCTGGATGACCCCGCAGTATCTTCAGACTCTCTAGTGATGGAGGGCAGCCCCCTCCCAAAATATGTCCACGTCCTGGAGCCCGTGATCGTGACCCTTTGGGAAAAAGGACCTTTGCAGATACAGTTAAAGGATCTTGGGATGAGATCATGTGGATTATCCTGGTGGACCCTAAATCCAATGACATGTGGTAAGAAGAAGGCAAGGAGAGGGTGCAGGCACAGAGGAAAGCGCACGTGACAATGAATGCAGAGACTTGGGGGGACGTGGCCCCATTCAGGGCATGTCAGCAGCCTTGAGAAACTGAAAGAGATAAAGGATGATCCTCCCCTAGGGCGTGTGGAGGGACTGTGGCCCTGCTGGCACCTTGATTTCAGACTTCTGGCCCCCAGAAGTATGAGGGGCTCGATTTCTCGTTTTATGACACCCAGTTTGTGGTCACGTGCTGCTGGGGCTCCAGGACACACACTCACGTGTCCTGATAACCTCAGCACCCTCCCCCTCAAAGCCACCACCGACCTGCCTGTTCCCCATCTCAGGGAGGGCTTTGCCTCCCACCCCCTCGCCCTGGCTGCAAATCCACCCGAGCCTCACTCAAATCTGCCTCCTCCACCCTCACCCCTCCACCACTGGTCACTCAGGTACCTCCTAAACTTTCCTAGGATTAACTTAATTCTCAAGCACACCCTGTGGGATCAAGACTATGATTGGGGACGCCAGGGTGGCTCAGTTGGTTAAATGGCCGACTCTTGGATCTCAGCTCAGATCTTGATCTCAAGGTTGTGAGTTCAAGCCTCGTGTTGGGATCCACATTGGGTGCAGAGTGTAGTTAAAAAACAACAACAATAACAACTATTGTCAACCCATTTTCAAGATGAAGAACTGAGGCAAAAGGTTAAGGGACTTGCCCAAAGGTTACACAGCATGCATATGGCTGAGCTGGGCCAGGGCCACCTCTTGTCATTGGGACGCTGGCACGGGGCTGTGTGATGTTGATAAGAGCAGACCCTGATGCCTGGCGACGTTCTCAGCTTGGCACAAGTGCTGATTGTGGGTGCGGCCAGCAGCCATCCTCAGCTCTCGGTGCAGGGCAGGGGGCAGGAAGGCACTGCCACTCCGGGGGGGCCTAGAAACACGCCATGGCCGTGGCCACGTTGTTACGGTGGCCAGAGGGCTGTTGCTGGTACGTGGTAGGTGGAGGCCAACAGTCCAGGGGCCGCTGGGACAGTGTCACTCAGTGGAAAATGGTCCGACCCCAAGGCCAGCAGGGCTGTTGCTGAGAACCACGAACCATGAGGCCCAGAGCCTGTGGTCCTGACAGCCACCCAGTCTGGGGGTTAAAAATGAGGATTCTGGAGCCAACTGCCTGGGCTTAGGACAAACCTGGCTTAGCCACACTAGTGACATGACCTTGGCCAAGCCTTTTCATGGTCCTGGGATGAGTGATCTCACCTGGAAAATGGGCAGACACTGGTTGTTTCCTCAGGATCTTACGATGAGGGAAGATAATACTTGGGACACTTTGAACAGCACATGGGAGACGCATGACACTATTAGGTGTTGGCCAGGAGGATTATTATTTTAGTAGCAGGTGCCTGGGGTCTAAATCTATCTCCCCGGGATCCCTGGGTGGCTCAGTGGTTTCGCGCCTGCCTTTGGCCCGGGGCGCGATCCTGGAAATCCGGGATCGAGTCCCACGTCGGGTTCCCGGTGCATGGAGCCTGCTTCTCCCTCTGCCTGTGTCTCTGCCTCTCTCTCTCTCTGTGTCTACCATAAATAAATAAAAATAAATCTTTTAAATAAATAAATAAATAAATAAATAAATAAATCTATCTATCTATCTATCTATCTAATCTATCTATCTATCTATCTATCTCCCCTTCCACTCTCAGGAGCCCTCTGTGGGCAGCGGCCTAGATGAACGCATCTGGGCCAACTGCCGCTCTCAGGCCAAGGAGTGTTTGCTGTCAGCCTTGCACACTGATGGGAGGGTGTCCCAAGTGTCTGGGGTCCCCAGGGCAGACCGGCAAGGGCTCCAAGACACAGGCCAGGCGAGACCATGGGTTTATTGGGGGCTCCACACACACGCACTCACAGCGTCACACGACAACGTCACGGTTACTCAGAACACGCGAGATGGCCTCCGCCCCTGGCTGGGCCCAGAGGCAGTGGGGTGCAGTCTCCTCCCTGGTGGCCCAGGCCCAGCTGTGGGCCTTCCTCCTGGGCAGGTGAGGGAGGGCGCCGGGCAGCCCCGGCCTGGAGAGGGGCGAGCAGGGAGTGAGGGGCCGGGGCGCAGGGGCCGGCTGCCCTCACTCCAGTGACTGGAGCATCAGCAATTGTTTCAGCACCTTCGTCTGGCTGGTCTCTCGGATCTCGCCGGCCAGGAACATCTCGTCCACGACCGTGTAAACCTGAGCGAAGGGAGGGCAGGAGACCCCACTGTGAGGGGAGGGCTCTTCCTCTCTCCCCCTCCCTCAACAGGTGCTCGTCTGAACCTCCGATGGAAGCTGGGGGCTCTGACCCCCCCTTACACCCTCGTCTTCACCAGGAGCCCACCTTGTAGAAATTGAACACCAGGTCCAGTTCACAGACATTGTGGAAATACTCATTTAAGACCTGGGGGAGAAGGCAGAGATGGTGAGAGCTGGGCAGAGGGAGGCACACAGGGCCACACAGGGCTGCACATGGGAGCCAAGGTCACCCCTCCCCCCGAAAAAGACATGGTAAAAGAGAGACCAAGAGGAAGTGTGGAAGGGGAGGGAAGGGGGGAGGAGGAAGAGACACCAGGACAAAGACAGAGCCAGAAACAACAAGGACGATCACATAGCAACAGAAAAGGATGGCAGGGAAGACTGACCGGACACATGCGGAGGGAGAAAGAGGAATCACGTGGGCAGAGAGGGGCAGAGGGAGGCTGGCTGTCCACCCGGGGATGTGGGGAGAGGGTTTGTGCACCCCGCCTGGGGAGACCAGGGCTGGTTCTAGGGGCTCCAGGGCCCCTGGGGCCGCAGCCCACCCTCGCACCTCCACGAAGTTGTGGATGGCTTCCAGGTAGGCCAGGTTGTTGTCGTTGACATCCACGCAGATGCAGAAGTAGAGGCCGGCGTAGCGTCGGTAAATGATCTTGAAGTTCCGGAACTGTGGGGCAGAGAGGCTGTCAGCAACTGGGCGGCCCAGAACCCAACAGTGCGGGACAGCTCGGGGCCAGAAGTCAGTCCTTCACCCCATGCCTGGTCCCTGAAGCCCTGCTCTGTCCGGCCTGGTGCGGGGGACACAGCGGTGACTGAGACGGGACCCAGCCCCCGCCACTGGGGCTCACAGTCCACTGCAGAGAGATTCCTCCTCAGTACTCCCCATCGTGGGCAGCTAACCCAGTCTGGAGACCCAGGAGGGCTTCTGGGAGGAGGGGGCATCTGGACCTAGACCTGGAATATGAGCAGGAGTGCTCTGGGCAGAGGGAACAGCTTGTGAGAAAAAGCCCAGAGCCGAGAGGGAGGCTGGGGTGTCCCACGACGTCTACCTCACCTTTCCGTGGCTCCCTGCCTGTCGCCTCTGGAGAAAGTCGAATTCCTTAGCCTGGAACTAACTCATGCCATCATTCCTCAAACACTACTTGGGGGCGGGCTCTGTGCGGGGCAGTGCAGTCACTGCTTATAACCAACCAAGACCACCCCAGCCTTACCCTGAACTGTAATGTAAAATATAAATATTTCTACGCTAACACATACATACAGCCCAGGAATAAATACATGTGGACCAAGGATACAGACTGTAATCTTATGTGAGGGAAATACGATAAAGAGACAGGTTTAGAGACCAGCGAACTGGTTTGCTAAGCACAAGATCCTTGGGCAAAATTTGGAAAAGTCCCAGCCCTGGGTCTGGTGTGTTCTGTCGCCACCTGCTGGCAACTGCAAAAGCCAACATTAGCCCCTGATTTTTAAACTTTTTTTTAAATAAGATTTTATTTATTCATGAGAGACACAGACAGAGGGAGAAGCAGGCTCCATGCAGGGAGCCCGATGTGGGACTCGATCCGGGGACCCAGGGATCATGACCCGAACCAAAGGCAGATGCTCAACCACTGAGCCACCCAGGCATCCCCTAGACTTTTTCTCCCCCCAGCTAATTCTTTTGTGAATTTCTATACTTTGAGTACATTTTCTAACATCACTGTAGTAATTCCTGCACATAATCCACGGATTAATAAGCACACATCAGGGTAAAACTCTAAACTCTACTTTTTTCTTTTCTTTTCTTTCTTTCTTTCTTTCTTTCTTTTTTTTTTTTTTTTTTTAGGTAGTTCCACACCTAACACGGAGCTCAAACTCAGGACCCAGAGGTCAAGAGTTGCACATTCTGCTGACAGAGCCAACCAGGAGCCCCTACTTTTTTTCTTTTTAAACTTGGTATAGGGGCAACCCTGGTGGCTTAGCGGTTTAGTGCCGCTTGCAGCCCGGGGTGTGATCCTGGAGACCTGGGATCAAGTCTCACATTGGGCTCCCTGCATGGAGCCTGCTTCTCCCTCTGCCTGTGTCTCTGCCCCCCCCTCCGTGTGTGTCTCTATGCATAAATAAATAAAATCTTAAAAAAAATAAAAATAGGGAACCCTGGGTGGCGCAGCGGTTTGGTGCCTGCCTTTGGCCCAGGGCGCAATCCTGGAGTCCGGGGATCGAGTCCCACATCAGGCTCCCTACATGGAGCCTGCTTCTCCCTCTGCCTGTGTCTCTGCCTCTCTCTGTGTCTCTCTCATGAATAAATAAATAAAATCTTAAAAAAAAAAAAGTTAAAAAAAAATAAATTTGCAGGCTTCTCAGGGATCTGGCACAGGCCCTCATGGCTTCTCCCCCTATACACTCTCAGATAAGTCTCTTCCTGAAGGCTGGGGTGAGTCACCTGTCTGTACTCCCCTACCCATTGGGCTCCCATCCCCCACCTGACCACTCTGGGCATCACTGTCTGGGACAGGTCTGTCTCATTTGACCCTGAGCTGGTGCTGTGCCTGCTGTGTCCCCAGCATGGCCCTTCACATGAAGAGGTCCACATCCTGACCCCCGGAACCTGTGAACGGGTGACCTTACACGGCAAAAGGGACTGTGGAGGTGTGATTACACTAAAGATCTTGAGCTGGGGGATCCTGGATGATCCAGATGGGCCCAGAGTAATCACAGGGGTCCTTATCAGGGAAAGAGGAGGACAGAAGTGTACGAGTCAGATGGAGTGATTTTAAGGTGAGATGTGGTTGGCTTTGAGGCTGGTGAAGGGGCCACTCTCTGGGGCACGCAGGCTGCCTCCAGAAGCCGGTAAAGGCAAGCAAATGGATTCTCCCCAGGGCCTGCAGAGGGAACCCAGCCCTCCTGACCCGTTTTGGACACCTGACCTCAAGAACTGTTTAAAAAAAAAAAAGGGATCCCTGGGTGGCGCAGCGGTTTGGCGCCTGCCTTTGGCCCAGGGCGCGATCCTGGAGACCCGGGATCGAATCCCACATCGGGCTCCCAGTGCATGGAGCCTGCTTCTCCCTCTGCCTGTGTCTCTGCCTCTCTCTCTCTCACTGTGTGCCTATCATAAATACATAAATAAATAAATTAATTTAAAAAAAAAAGAACTGTTTAAAACAACAAATCATGTTGTTTTGAGCCACTATATTTGTAGGATTTGTTGCCACGGCAATAAGAAACTAACAGAGGTTAAAAAAAAAAACACATACACACACAAAAAAAAGAATGAACATTAATGAACAAACAAGAGGAAGAAAGTTTGGGAGGCCTGGACCTTCTTCACTGGCTATTCAGCTTTTGGTTTTACTCTTACAAGTCCTCCTCCAGGAAGGACTCCTCCTCCTCCTCCTCCAGGACTTGCCCTGACCTCAATCTCATAGGAGAGACATTATTTAGTGTCTCCTCCCCCAGACCCTCCCCAGTGTGTTGGGGGAGGGACCAATTCTCTCTTGTTCCCTACAGCACTCCCTCCTCTGGGAAGTCCTCTCTGACCCCGCTCTGAGGCAGGTGCCCTTGTCCTACTGGGCTGCTCCGTCCCAGCCCTGCAGCCCTGACCCCTCTGGGTAGTCCTCATCTGGGGACAGGTCTGTGTTGCTCACAGGGCTGTCTCAGTCCCCACAGTGCACAGTGGGAGATAAGATGCTGTGCTGGTGGCAGGACAGCCCAGGGGAGTGGGCGTGTGCCCCCTCATTCTGTCCTGCACCTGCTCTGGCCCCATCGCCCTGCTCTCTGCAAGGCCCCCCTCCTGGAAACCCTTTGTTTAAGGCTGCCGGCCTCCCCCCATATCTCCTGGTTCTCCTCTACCTCCTCATCTCCCACCTCTAGATATGGCTTCTCTTCTCTCCTGTGTTCCCCTCTGTCACTCATCCCTCCTCTGGTAAGTCCCGCAGGCTTCCTTGCCCTCTGTGTGCAGAACCTTCCACATTGTGGCATCCTGCCCTCTCTGCACACTGACTCATCACTCCCTCCTGGATTCTCTGTGGGGGTGTGAACAGATACCTCACTCCTGGTCTTCACTCTCAACCTGCTCTTTGCTAAGTTGGCCCACACCTGCCCCCCTCTGCTCAAAACCCTCTCCAGGCTGCCACCTTGGAAGAGGCCCTGCGCCATTTGTCCCTGTTATCTCTCTCCTCTCCTCGGCCCTCCACCCCCCTCGCTGGCTTACATTCCCTCAGAATGCTGGCCTTCTTGCTATTCCAGGAATGTCCCAGCATGTCCTCGCCTCAGGGCCTTTGCACTTGCCATTTCCTGGGTGTGGAGTTCTCCCTTTCAGATATCCTCCCCTTCCACTCTTTCAACTCTTTTAGGTCTTGGTTCCAAAGCTACCTTTTCCAGACTTCCTAAATCATTTACACCTGCATTCCAACCCCCAACGTACACACCCCAGCACTCTCATCTCCCACAGTGGCTGCTTCTTCCCCCTGGCACCTCTCACCTCCTGCTATGCTCTGTCTTTACTATCTGTCTCCCTCCCACCAGAACATCAGCTCTCCCAGGGCAGGGACTCGGGTCTGTCCTGTTCCTGCTCCTAGAATAGTGCCTCCATACAGCAAACCCCTGATAAATATGTGTTGAATTTATAGGACAACTAGCCCAGCTGATGCCATGGAAATTAAAGACAGAGCCTTCTCAATTTAAGGAGACCAAAGAGGGGCACCTGGCTGGCTCAGGCGGTAGAGCGTGTGACCCTTGATCTCAGGGATGTGAGTTAAGGCCCCATGTTGGGTGTGGAGCTGACTTAAAAATAAAAACTTATGGGGCAGCCTGGGTGGCTCAGCGGTTTAGCGCCACCTTCAGCCCAGGGCCTGATCCTGGAGACCCAGGATCGAGTCCTGCATTGGGCTCCCTGCATGGAATCTGCTTCTCCCTCTGCCTGTGTTTCTGCCTCTCTCTCTCTCTCTCTCTCTGTCTCTCATGAATAAATAAATACATAAAATCTTTTTAAAAAGTTTAAATAGGTATTTACCCCAAGGATACAAGTGTAGTGATCCAAAGGGGCACCTGCACCCCAACGTGTATAGCAGCAATGTCCACAATAGCCAAACTATGGAAAGAGCCCATGTTGATGGATGAATGGATAAAGAAGATGTGGTGTGTATATATATATATATATATACACACACACACACACACACGCACGCACGCACGCACACAATGGAATACTACTCAGCCATCAAAAAAATGAAATATTGCCATTTGCAATGATGTGGATGAAACCAGAGGGTATTATGCTAAGTGAAATAGTCAATCAAAGAAAGACAATTATTATACGATCTCACTCATTTGTGGAATTTAAGAAACAAAACAGAGGATCATAGGGGAAGGGAGGAAAAAATAAAACAAGATGAAATCAGAGGGATCCCTGGGTGGCGCAGCGGTTTGGCGCCTGCCTTTGGCCCAGGGCGCGATCCTGGAGACCCGGGATCGATTCCCACATCAGGCTCCCGGTGCATGGAGCCTGCTTCTCTCTCTGCCTGTGTCTCTGCCTCTCTTTCTCTCTCTGTGACTATCATAAATAAATAAAAAAATAAAAAAAAAAGATGAAATCAGAGAGGGAGATAAACCATAAAAGACTCTTAAAACAAACTGAGGGTTGCTAGAGGGAAGTGGGGGGATGGGTAACTGGGTGATGGGTATTAAAGAGAGCACATGGTGTAATGAGCACTGGGTGTTACATAAGATTGACGAACCTCTGACCTCTACCTCTGAAACCAGTAATACAGTATACGTTAATTAACTGAATTTAAATTTAAAAAAAGTTAAATCATAATAAGAGTTAATGTCTAATAAATATCTTCTTTCATAGCTAAATATCCATTAAATTTTTTCTAACCTGTCCAGTTCCTTTAGTTTTTATTACTAAAATGGAAGCTTTTTGAAAGAAAGAAATTTCCAAGGTTGCAAATTCACTAAGAACACGATTATACTATTCTTGTTCTTAATACAATCCCAATACTAAACATATATAGCTGACACACTGAAGGTTCTAAAGAGGTAGTGACTGTATACAAATTTGTGTCCGTGTGGAATTACATGTTTAAGGAGTATCTTGTATGTTTGAAGGATGTTTCACAAAATAGTGGCTGTTGAATAAATATCATCTGGGTGGTTCGATGGTTGAGCTTCTGCCTTTGGCTCAGGGCGTGATCCCACGGTACTGGGTTCAAGTCCTGCATCAGGCCCCCCACAGGGAGCCTACTTTTCTGTCTGCCTATGTCTCTGCCTCTATCTCTTATAAATAAATAACATATTAAAAAAAAAAAAAAGAAAATGATCACAATGAAAAGGTCTCCCCCTCCCCTCAAAGGAAGGAAGACAGCAGGCCAAAAGCAGGCTGAGGATATGAACATAGGAAGGAAACAGGTCTGGGGGTTACTGCAGTTGGCGGCTGGGCAGGATGGGCAGAGGAACAAGGTGAGTGTGGCAAGCGTGAGGGGAGTATCACCTCCACAAAGTTGGTGTGTTTGGCATCTCGGACGGTGACCACAGCATGCACCTCTTCGATCAACTTCTGTTTCTCATCGTCATCGAACTGCATGTACCACTTGGCCAGGCGCGTCTTGCCCGCCCGGTTCTGGATGAGGATGAAGCGGATCTGCGTAGGGGGAGAGGAGGAGGTGGAGGAGGTGAGGGGGGGGAGGGAGAGCTGGCCAGCACTGGATGGCCCGCCCAACAGCCCCACCCATCCCCACTGGGTAGGGTCCACACCTCCTGCAGCTGTTTAGGCTGCAGCCTGGTCTGGCTGGCCTGGCCACACACTCCCACCCCAGGTCCCAACACCCTAGAGGAATGACTGCTTCCACCGGCCAACTCCCCCGTCAGCCCAAGGATCCACTCCCTTCTCTGCTTGACCTTGGAGCAAGGATCCCCCTGCCCGCCCCCCCCCGCAGCCTGTTTCCACACCGGCAGAATCAGTTTCCTTAGAGGACCCATCTCATCAGAGTGTTCTGCACTTAAATGTTTTAAACTTAATTCAGTAGCTGGCACACAACAGGCATTCAATAAATGTTTGCGTTGCAGGGCTCCTGGCTGGCACAATGGGAGGCACAGGGCTCAACGGGAGGCGCAGGGACTCTTGATCTTAGGGTTGTGAGTTCAAGCCCCATGTTTGGTGGAGAGAGGACTTAAATAAATAAATACAAATTTCTAAGAAATCTTTGAGTTCCAGACTTCTTTGGTCTGAATCCCAGAGATCTCCCCAATGTTCCTTTTTTCTTTTTACTTACCAAGCCTTAAAAATTCACCCATTTAAGATGTGTACAGTTCGGTGGTTTTTATTTTTTTATTATTTTTTTCATAAAGTTCAGTGGTTTTTAGTATATTCGTATATAATGTTGCCAAAATCACTACTATCTAATTCTACAATATTTTCATCACCCCAAGAAGAAATCTCCACAGGTTAGCAGCCACCGCCCTGCTCCCGGCAACAGATAATCTCCTGTCTCTATGGCTATGCCTCTTCTGGAGGTTTCATATAAACAGAATCATACAATACATGCATGGTCTTTTTGTATTTGGCCTCTTCCCCTTGGCGACGTTTTCTTTTTTGTTTTTAATTTTATTTATTAATGACAGATACACAGAGGCAGAGACAGGCAGAGGGGAGAAGCAGGCTCTATGCAGGGGCCCCAATGTGGGATTTGATCCCAGGACCCCTGGATATGCCCTGAGGCAAGGCAGACGCTCAACCACTGAGCCACCCAGGCGTCCCTCGGCAATGTTTTCAAAGTTCATTCACACTGTAGTGTGTGTTCACAAGTCCTTTCTTTTTAATGCTGAACTATGTTCCGTTCCACTGTATGGATATATCTTGTTTTGTTGATCCATCCATCAGTTGATGGACATTTGGGTCATTTCCGCTTTTTGGTGATTACAAATAAGGCTGCTATGAACATTCGCACACGAGCTTTTACGTGGACATTTGTTTGGACTGATGTTTCCCCTGGCTATCCCTATACCTAGGAGGGGAATCGCTGGGTTATATGGTAATGCTATGCCTAACATTTTTGGCCACTGCTGTTTTCCAAAGCATCTGCCACTTCTCAAGTGATGTAACTGCTTGGTGCCTCAGCTTATCCACCTGGAAAATGTATGATGAGATGTAAACAATATATGAAAAGTATCTACGGACACCTGGGTGGCTCAGTGGTTGAGCATCTGCCTTTGGCTCAGGGTGTGATTCTGGGGTCCTGAGATCAAGTTCCGTCATCTGGCTCCCTGAGGGGAATCTGCTTCTTCCTCTGCCTAGGTCTCTGCCACTCTCTCTGTGTTTCTCATGAATAAATAAATAAAATATTAAAAAAAAAGAAAGAAAGAAAAGAATCTAGAAGAGTGCCTGGCTCAGATCACATGCTTTGTGTCAGCTATGATTATCATCAGTGAGGGCTAGGAAATTTGTTTTTAAGATTCTGAAAGGCCAGGTCAATCCTCCTAGGGCTACTATGAAAACAGAACAAGTTAATGCCAGAAGTGCTTAGCACAGTGCCTATTACATACGGAGCGCTCACTACAATGAGCTATGATGATGGAGACAGCTTCATCCAAGTGGCTAAGCACAGACTCCAGAGCCTGAATGAATGCTGGCCCTCTTAGCTGTATGTCCATGGGCAAGTAACCTAGCCTTTCTGGGCCTCAGTTTCTCCTTCTGTCTATTATACAGAGAGCACCTCCCACATAAGACAATCTACGGGTTAATAAACGAAAGGGGTGTAGCACTGTGGCTAGCACATACAAAATGTTACAAAAGTATTAGTTCTTAAATGGTATTATAATTCACCATCATTTGACTTTAAGAAAACCAAGGCCCAAGTTTACCCAGGCAGGAAGCCTGCCTTCAGCCCAGGTCTGTTTGAGATGGGCAGGTGTACACCATTTTATAGATGAAGAAACCAAAGCTCAGAGAAAAGAAGTCTCACAGCCACAAAGCACAGCTGGAAGTCCAAAAGCTTTGCTGTGGACCCCCTGACCCCAGCTTACCCTGTGGGAGCCCCTACTCATTCCAGGGAGTCCATTCTCTTTCCTAAGTCTCATTCTCTGATAGTCTATTCCTCCCTCCCCCAACCAATCAAGCTGTAAAGGAACAGGATATTACACTCTCCTTCCAAGAACTCCATCTGCTGAGCCAGGGAAAACCACTTCCTAGCGCTAGGGGTCCTGAGTAGGAAGGGAAAGGCCATGGGCTTGGCAGGAGGTTGGGAGGAGGGAATTCACTAGGCAGCCACAACCTAGGGGCAGAGCCAGAGATATATGGGGGCACGTGGGAGGAGAGCTAAAAGGGCTGAGGGAGAGCCCAGCCTCTTACCCCCAAATTCCCTTATAACACCTCTTCCTGTTTCTCCTCCCAGTCAGAATCTCTCCACCTCTGGGAATCTTTCCTGAGAGGTCCTTTCCCTCCTGCCTCCTCACCCCTCTGACATTCCCTCCGGGTGCCCCCCCCCCATCTTTCCTGTCTCCAAGCCCCCTCCCCTGGAGTTGTTCCCTTTAGACTTCGAATTTCTTCTGGGTTTCAATTCCCTCTCTCAGGCTTCAGAAGGCCTTTTACTTGGGACATCACTTCTCTGATGCCAGGGCCTCCTCCCCAAGTTCCAAACCACACATGTTGCCTCCAATGACGCTCTTTGTGGAGGAGGCTTCCTCCTCATTCTGACACCCACCTCCATTCATCTTTTTCCGGCTCCCTGCCCAAAGGATCCTTGCTTAAGGTCCAAAGACCCACCCTGAGGGAGGGTAGGCAAATCCAAAGCCCAGTCCTTGCTCCAAAAGCTCCTTCCCCATCTCTCAACACTTCCCTGCCTGCTCCCACTCAAGACCTCTCCTTCTTGGAAAGATCTGGTCCACTCCTCCCCATCCATTTCTAATATTCGCTCCCACCTTCTAAGCCTCCTCCCGCTTTGCAGCACACTTCCCTGGACTCGAAAGCCCCATTCTGCACAGTAGCCGACTTCCCATCTCCAGAGCCCAGTCTCCTCCCCTAGAGATTCTCGCTCTCATCAGGAGTACCCCTCCCGTTTCAACACCCTCTCTGCCTTCATTGTCAGCTTCCGGCTTCTAAAGACTCCTTCTCTCCCATCCCAGTGTCTCCCATTCCCCAACTATCCTGCCACACTCCCAGAGCGCCCTCCTCGTAAGACGCCCCCACCCCACCTCCAATCCCGTCTCCCCACCTCCGAGATCCCGCTTCGCGAGTTCCCTCCCCATTTCAACCTCCACCTCCTCAGTCATCTCCAATGTCTCCCTCCCGCACAGCCCTCTCCCCTTGGCACCCGGCCTCTACTGTCCCCTGGCGTCGAGCCCTCCGGCGCACTCCCGCGCCCAGAATCGCCGCGCAGCTGCCCCCTTGCCCCGGGCCTCGGGTCGGCCCCAATCCCGAGAGCCCGCGCCCGGCCCAAACCAACGCACCGCGGCAGGGGAGGCTTGTCAGTACCCGACCGAGCCTCGAGTACCTGCACGTGGACCCACCCTCCGCCCGGCCCCAACGTGGGCGCGCCGCCGTTACCATGGCGACCCCCGTCCGGACCCCAGCGGCCCCGGTCCCGCGGCTCCTGGGCAGCTCCGGCTCTCGCAGCAGTTAGGGGACCCGGGGCTAGAGCGGACTTCCGGCAGAAGAACTCGCCCGCCCTCTCGCGCACAGCCCACTGGGAAGTGTAGTCTCAAGAATGCCTTCGCTCAGCCAGGCTGCAAACCTGGGAAAAAGGGCCGATCCCGCTTCCCAAAAGGCCGCGCGACTGTCCTTTTCCCACCACGTAGTACTGACCCCGAATGTATACCGGGAGTTGCGGGCGAATGTCTCTGCCGCGGACTACAATTCACGACCTGCGTGTCGGCCAGCAATGGGGACTTGCATTCTGGGGAATGTAGTTCTGGTAGCCCTGCGTCCACCCCCATCCTCCCAAGGCAAGAAGAAGTGCATGCTGGAAATAGTAGTTTTAAGTAAGGAACTCCGCTGTGGGAGCTCGAAATGTAACTCTTTCCGCGCTCACCTAGTGCTTTGTTTAAAATATCTCGAATGTTTCCCTATGGGAGATGGACAGTGGTTTAAGATAATTATTTTGAGAGTCAGAACTGTGTACAAATCCTGTCACTGCATTTCCTACCAGGGGACTTTGGGACAATGACTTCACCTCTAAATTCAGTTTCTTCATCTGTAAACAGGAGTGATCAAGAGGTCACCACAGTATGGTTGTTTTAAAGCCTCAGTAAGGGGGCACCTGGGTGGCTCAGTGGTTGGGCGTCTACCTTTGACTCAGGTCATGAACCCGGGGTCCTGGAATCGAGTCTGCATCAGGCTCCTCAGAGGGAGCTTGTTTTACCCTCTGCCTATGTCTCTGCCTCTCTGTGTGTCTCTCTTGAATAAATAAAAATCTTTATAAAGCCTCAGTAAGTTTCCAAAGTACTTATCACTGTGTTTGACACCTCGTAAGCGCTCAATACATGCTAGTTAACATCATGAAGGCTCATTGTTAACATATATCAGGTAATAGGGTACAGTTGTCTCCTTTCAGTTACTCAAATGGGTCAAGTTCTTTCCTAACTAAGCGACTTTCCTTTACGCTTGCTATTCCCTACATGGCCTTCCCTCATTCATTCTGTGGTTGGCCTTTTTTCTTCTTTTACCTTAAACACCACTTCCACAGACCTGCATAGAGGACCCTGGGTACAAAGGTCCCCTTCTCCTATCCCCAACAATTCTATAGGTTAGTTTGATTTTTTTTTAGTAGTGTCACTGGGGAGACCCCATGGTCCCCTGTAGTTCAGGAAACTCCTAGAAGCTTCTGCCTCTCACTTTCATCCTTAAGAAACTAACTATAGAGGAATCCCTGGGTGGCTCAGCGGTTTGGCGCCTGCCTTTGGCCCAGGGCATGATCCTGGAGTCCCGGGATCGAGTCCCATATCAGGCTCCCTGCATGGAGCCTGCTTCTCCCTCTGCCTGTGTCTCTGCCTCTCTCTCTGTGTGTGTCTCTCATGAATGAATAAATAGAATCTTAAAAAGAAACAAACAGAAAGAAAAGATTCACCCAGTTATTTAAAAAAAAAGAAAGAAAGAAAGAAAGAAAAGAAACTAACTATAATGAATTGCTGGAACAGGAAAAGAAATATTGGAGGATAAGATGCCTGTGCAGATGAGTCAAAAAATGCCCAATAGTTACCTCAGCTTCATTATAACGTTAAAATTCCTCTCTGAGTATCTTTTTAAAGATTTTATTTATTTATTCATGAAAGACACACAGATAGGCAGAGACATAGGCAGAGGGAGAAGCAGGCTCCCTGCAGGGAGCCTGATTTGGGACCTGATCCAGGACCCAGGGTTCACAACCTGAGCTAAAGGCAGATGCTCAACCACTAAGCCACCCAGGTGCCCCCCTCTCTGAGGGATGAGGAATATTCATCCCAAGCCCCTCATGAAAGGAGGCTGCTTACCCTTGTTTGTGGAGTCACACCTTTGGAAATTATTCCCGTAATCTCCTTATTTGTACAAACAGTGATGACTTTGTGTGGTAACTCCACCTGGTGTAATCTCTGTCTATAACTCACAGAGGAGGGGACCTGCTTTGATCTGGTAACAATAGCCTTTATTACAATTTTTAATGATTTCACTGGGAGCCGTGTTGTCTACATCTCCCGTTAGGTGGTTGAGGGCAGGGACGCTGTCTATTAACGTATCTACATCATCTAGAATATGGTGACACTTGGTAAGCACTCAATAAAGTATTACTATAGATACTGAAGAAAGACTCAATCCTAATAGAAACAAAACATATAATAGAACAATGTAAATTAAAAGTATAGTATCAGCAGAAGAACCAACACACCACTATGGAATTATTGCAAGGGCAAAAAAAGGTTAAGGATTGGGATCCCTGGGTGGCTCAGTGGTTTAGCGCCTGCCTGCAGCCCAGGGCATGATCCTGGAGTCCCAGGATCAAATTCTATATCGGACTCCTTGCATGGAGCCTGCTTCTCCCTCTGCCTGTGTCTCTGCTTCGCTCCCTCTCTGTGTGTCTCTCATGAATAAATAAATAAAAATCTTTAAAAAAAAAAGGTTAAGGATCATTTCTATCTTGTGCTCTGCTCTATCTCTAATAGAACTGGGACTGAGGGATCCCTGGGTGGCGCAGCAGTTTGGCGCCTGCCTTTGGCCCAGGGCGCGATCCTGGAGACCCGGGATCGAATCCCACGTCGGGCTCCCGGTGCATGGAGCCTGCTTCTGTCTCTGCCTCTCTCTCTCTCTCTCTGTGACTATCATAAATAAAAAAAAAAAAAAAGAACTGGGACTGAGATAAGGTAAACAAGGTGCCCAGGGTGTAAATTTTTTTTTTTTTTTTTTTTTATGATAGTCACACAGAGAGAGAGAGAGAGGCAGAGACATAGGCAGAGGGAGAAGCCGGCTCCATGCACCGGGAGCCCGATGTGGGATTGGATCCCGGGTCTCCAGGATCGTGCCCTGGGCCAAAGGCAGACGCCAAACTGCTGCGCCACCCAGGGATCCCCAGGGTGTAAAATTTAAAAGAGCACTCACTCTTAGGTGTTGACCCAGCCCTTGCACAAGCCTGAAAGTAAGCATCTCCTTGAAGTTTGTACCCTGGATACCTTGCTTGCCTCACCTTATTCCAGCCCTGATTTCCAGGGTTCAGCTCAGAGCCTAGTACAAGTCTGGTGTTAAGTAAACATTTGTCGAATGAATGAATGAACAGGCATCAAGAAAACAGACACTGTCCCCACCCAGACAACATTCATGGTCTGGCAGGGAAAACAGACTTAAAGGACATTATGCAAGTAAATTTTATTTAAAACTCCTTCGCAGGGACGCCTGGGTGGGTCAGGTCGCGTGATCCCAGGGTCCTGGGATCGAGTCCCGCATCAGACTTCCCACAGGGAGCCTGCTTTTCCCTCTGCCTATGTCTCTGCCTTCTCCCTGTGTCTCTCATGAATAAATATATAAAAATCTTTTTAAAAAATCTACTTCGCAAACAATATTTCTTATCTCACTCAGTTTCTGTGGGTCAGTAATTTGGGAGTAGTTTAACTGGGTGGTTCTAGTTTGGAGTCTCTCATGAGGTTGCAATCAAGGCATCAGCTGGTGGGGGTGGGGGCACCTCGGTGGCTCAGACAGTTAAACATCTGCCTTTGCCTCAGGTCATGATCTCAGGGTCCTGGGATGGAGCTGCATTGGGCTCCCTACTCAGCAGGGAGTCTGCTTCTTCCTGTCCCTCTGCCCCTCCCCCTGCTGTCCTCTGGCTCTCTCTCAAATAAAATCTTTAAAAACTAAAATGAAATAAAACCTTAAAAAAAAAAAAAGACATCAGCTAGGAATGCAGTCATTTGAAAGCTCGATTGGATTCATCCAGATGGGTCACTCCTAGGATTGCCCAATTAATGCTGTCTTTTTTTTTTTTTTTTTTACATTTTATTCATTTATTGACAGAGAGAGTGCCCTAAATGCTGGCTCTTGACAGGAGGACTCAGTTCCTCACCAGATGGACCTTCCCACAAGGACACATGAGTATCCTCATATGGCAGCTATTTTTCCCCTAGAGTGAATGATCCAAGAAAGGGCAAGGCCAAAGCAGCAATGTCTTTTATGACCTTGCCTCAGTCGTCACGCCCTTTCACTTGTGCCATATCTTGTTGGTACACAGATCAACCATATCTTACATAGCAAGGGACAATAATACGTAGTGAGAATTATTGCAATTCATCTGAGGGGCCTGGCTGTCACAACTGCTTATAGCTGAGGCACCTGGCCTAGCTGAAATGTTAGAGACAGCTTCCACAGAGGGAGTGACATTTGAGCTGAGATCAGAAAATGAGTGCATGTTAACCAACCATTGATTAATGTTGCAGGGGCGAGGGTTGGGGTAGAGTGCATTTACTTTCTGTGTATTTATTTATTGGAGCCAGTTTTTAAAAGATTTTATTTATTGATTTGAGATAGAGAGCATGAGCATGGAGTGGGGGGGCAAAGGGAGAGTGAGAAGCAGGGAACCCGACTCAGGGCTCAATCTCCCCTAGATCATGACCTGAGCCAAAGGCACATGCTTCATTGACTGAGCCACCCAGGTGCCCTGGAACCATTTTTTTTTTTTAATTTTTAAAATTTATTTTATTATTATTATTTTTTTAAGATTTTATTTATTTATTCATGAGAGACACACAGAGAGACTGGCAGAGACATAGGCAGAGGGAGAAGCGGGCTCCACACAGGGAGCCCCACGTGGGACTCGATCCCAATCCCTATCCCAATACTGATCCCGGGTCTTCAGGATCACACCCTGGGCCAAAGGCGGAGCTAAACCACTGAGCCACCCGGGCTGCCCCAATATGTTCCTTTCATAAAAGAGGACATCTCCTTAGCCTCCTCCATAACGACACAAAGATCACATGTAGGGAATTTTTACATTAATACTACACTATAATCTAATATAGGCCTATATTAAAATATCCCTTAAAAAATAAAATATCCCTGATCATCCCAGTAATACGCCCTACAGATTTTTACTTTTTTTCTTTTCTTTATTTTATTTTTTTTTAAGTAGACTCCATGCTGGGCCTTCAACTCATGACCTTGATATCAAAAACTGAATTAAGATCGAGAGTTGGGGGCAAGCCCCGGCGTCGCAGCGGTTTAGCGCCGCCTGCAGCCCGGGGTGTGATCCTGGGGACCAAGGATCGAGTCCCACATCGGGCTTCCTGCATGGTGCCTGCTTCTCCCTCTGCCTGTGTCTCTGCCCCTCTCTTCGCTCTCTCTGAATGAATAAATAAATAAATCTTAAAAAAAGGGGGGGGAGGGGATCCCTGGGTGGCGCAGCGGTTTAGCGCCTGCCTTTGGCCCAGGGCGCGATCCTGGAGACCCGGAATCGAATCCCACATCGGGTTCCCGGTGCATGGAGCCTGCTTCTCCCTCTGCCTATGTCTCTGCCTCTCTCTCTCTCTCTCTCTCTCTCTCTCTCTGACTATAATAAATTAAAAAAAAAAAATCAAGAGTTGTACGCTAACCCTCTGAGCCACTCAGGCACCCCTAGGTTTTTTGTTTTGTTTTTTGTTTTATGTTCCAGAATCCAATCCAGGATTTCAGGTGGCATTTTTTTAAAGATTTTATTAATTTATCTACTCATGAAAAACACACAGAGAGAGGCAGAGACACAGGCAGAGGGAGCCGGATGTGGGACTGGATCCCAGAACTCAGGATCATGACCTGAGCCAAAGGCAGATGCTCAACCACTGAGCCACCCAGGTGCTCCTGAAGGTGGCATTTAATTGTCATGTTCCTTTAGCTTTCTTTAATCCTTAACCAGTTTCCTTGCTTTGTCAGTATTTCAAGACATTTACATTTTTGAATAGTCCACATCAATTATATTGCAAAATGTCCCTTCATTTGGGTTTGTCTGATGTTTCTTCATGATTAGATTCAGGTTTGACATTTTGGGGCAGGAATATCACAGAGAGATCCTGTGTACTTCTCAGAGTATCCCGTGATGGATATGTGATGCTGGTTTGTCTCTTCCTTCGTGTGTGTGATCATTTGGCTAAGGTAATGTCTGCCACATTTTTCTTTTTTAAAAGCTATGCGATCCATCTGATACCAAACTCATAAGCAACATAAGGGAAAAAAACCCTGTGCATCAAAATTAAAAGCTTTTGTGCATCAGGGATCCCTGGGTGGCGCAGCGGTTTGGCGCCTGCCTTTGGCCCAGGGCGTGATCCTGGAGACCCGGGATCGAATCCCACGTCGGGCTCCCGGTGCATGGAGCCTGCTTCTCCCTCTGCCTGTGTCTCTGCCTCTCTCTCTCTCTCTCACTGTGTGCCTATCATAAAAAAAAAAAAAAAAATTAAAAAAAAAGCTTTTGTGCATCAAAGGACGCTATCAAGAGAGTGCAAAGACAACTCACAGAATGGAAGAAAATTTTTGCAAATCATATATCTGATAAGGGCTTGCTATCCAGAGTATATGGAGAACTCCTACTACTCAACAACCACAAACCTCAATTCAAAAATGGGCAAAGGACTCAAATAGACATTTCTCCAAAGAAGCTATACAAATGGCAAATAAGCATAGTGAAATATGCTCAGCATCGCTAGTGTCTGGAGGAAATGCAAATGAAAGCCACAATGAGATACCACTTCACAACCTTTATGATGGCTACTATCAAAAACAAAAGAAAACAACCACCCATAGCAGTAAGTGTTGGCAAAGATGTAGGAAAACTGGAACCCTTGTACATTGCTGGTAGAAATGGAGAATGGTGCAGCCACTGTGGAAAACAGTTTGGTGGTTCCACAAAAAAGTTAAATGTAGAATTACCACATGATACAGCAGTTTTATGTTTGACCATATATTCCAGGTAACTGAAAACAGGGATTCAAATTCCTGTACGCTAATGTTCCTAGCAGCATTATTCACAGTATCCAAAAGTCCAAATGTCCCTTAACTGATGAATGGCTAAACAAGATGTAATATATACAATGCAATGTTCTTCAACCTTAATAAGAAATTCAATTCAGGGGACATCTGGGTGGCTCAATGGTTGAGCATCTGGCTTCAGCTCAGGTCATGATCCCAGGATCCTGGGATCAAGTCCCACGTCGGGCTCCCTGCATGGAGCCTGCTTCTCCCTCTGCCTGTGTCTCTGCCTCTCTCTCTCTCTCCTGTCTGTGTATTCTAAAGAATAAATAAAAAATCTTTAAAAAAAAACCCAAAATCTTTAAAAAATAGAAACCTCAAAACAGCCCTGTGATGTAGGTATTAATATTGTCAATCCCATTTTAAATATGAGGAAATTGGGCAGCCCAGGTGGCTCAGCGGTTTAGCACCGCCTTCAGCCCAAGGCCTGATCCTGGACACCTGGGATCGAGTCCCACATTGGGTTCCCTGCATGGAGCCTGCTTCTCCCTCTGCCTGGGTCTCTGCCTCTTTCTCTCTCTTTGTGTCTCTCATGAATAAATGAATAAAATCTTTAAAAAAATAAATATGAGGAAATTGAGGTACACAGAAGTTGAGCAACTTGCCCCAGTCACGCAACTATTGTAAATGATGGAGTTGAGATTCTAGGCCAAGCATTCTGGTTCCAGAGTCAATGCCTCAAGGCACTATACTATGCTGCATTCATGTAGTGTATAGAGAGGTATAGAAGAAAACACATTTCTGGGGAGGCAAGTAGGATGAGTTTGGATTTTCCATGGAGACTGGATTTTATCTGGAGTATTTTCATTTCTTGCAAGGACAAGAAATTCATGTAGTATTACATAACTTAAAATAATTAAAGAGAGTAATGTATAACAATGGGAAAAATGGGCAAAAGATTTGAACAGACTTCACAAAAGCTGCTATTCAGATGGCTTTCACATCCATGAAAAGATGCTCAACCTCAGGAATCATTGGGGAAAGACAAATTAAGACTACAAAAGATACAACCACACAATCATTAGAATGGCCAAAATTAAATTTAAAAGATAGAAAAGGTGGATCAGCTGAAATTCTTACACATGACTCCTGGGATGAAAATTAGTATATCCGCTTTGGGGAAGGTGAACACACGTGCACTCTGTGACCAGCAGTTTCACTCAGGTACTTAGCTAGCAGAAATGAATAAATATGTTTACCAAAAGTCTTTTTAAAAATCTTTCTTTCTTTTCTTTCTCTCTCTCTCTCTCTCTCTCTCTCTCTTTCTTTCTTTCTTTCTTCTTTCCTTCCTGAGAGTGAGCATGAGCAGGAGGGACAGAGAGAGAGGGAGAGAGACTCTCAAGCAGACTCCTACTGGGAGCTCCATCTGATAAGATGGAGTCTCCCTGAGACTATGACCAGAGCCAAAACCCAGAGTCATATCCTTAACTGACTACACCATCCACGTGCGCCACTAAAAAACATATTCTATTTTTTTTTTAAAGATTTGATTTATTCATGAGACACAAAGAGAGGGAGGAAGAGGGAGAAGCAGGCTCCATGCAGGGAGCCTGATGCGGGACTCGATCCCAGGACTCCAGGATCACCCCCTGGGCCGGAGGCAGGCGCTAAACCGCTGAGCCACCCAGGGATCCCTAAAGACATATTCTAGACTGTCATAACAGCAGTGTTCTTAATAGCCCCAAGGTGGAAATTACCCAGATGCTCGCCGAAACTAGAATGGATCAATACATTTTATTTCATTCACATAGTGAAATACTACGCAGCATTGAGAATGAAAGATCTAGTTACACAGTAACGTGGATAAGTCTAACAACGTGGATTAAAAGAGTCCACTTGCACACTTTCATTTATATAAGGTATAAAAACGGGCAAAACTAATCTACAGCCCTAGAAATTGGGATAGAGGTTTTCATCGTGAAGGGGAGGAAGTGACTAGAACGGGTTGGGGGGGTTCCTGAGCGATTGGTCACATTCTGTGTTTTTATCTGGGTACAGGTTACGGGGGGGGTGTTTTTGTGAATTATTCATCGGGCTGTACAGTTGTCATTTGTGTCCTTCTCCGTTCCATATTTCAATTTTCAAATCCTATAGAAATGGAGAGATTCGTCATCCATCCTTCCATCAGATATGTAGTCCGTGCCCACTGTGTGTCCAATCACTGGCGGGGCGGCGGGATCCAGCAGTGCATCCGAGCATCCCCGCCTTCCGTTCCTTCCCCGCGATTGGCTGCCCTTTCGACCAATGGCGAGAGAGTTCAGCCCTCTTTGACATCCCCCGCGGCCTCAGCTAGACGCAGCTTCCCGGCTTCGGATTGTAGGAGGCGCTGTGAGCTCACTGACTTTTGGACGAGCGCAGACCTGGTCCCCACCCTCTGTCAGATTCTTTTCACGCTCTGAGAAATGTAGAGAGAATTTGCTCCAGCACATTCACCCTCTTTGCAAAACTCTTTTGGGGATTTTTTCTGGCTGTGCATTTCTCCAATTAGGGTCCAGAACCCCAGGCCCTGCCTTGTACCTACGCTGCTACTTTGGGTGGTGTGACGTCCAGTCCTCGGGGCCTTTCAGGGTGATGCTTGGGAAATCTTGACAGCGGCCCAGGCCAGCAGTCGGCACTTTTCTCTGTCAGCTAATTGTTTACTCGGTTGTTTATTTATCCTGGAGTGGAAGCTAGCCGGGTGTGCGGGGGCGGCTGCCCCCAGGGAAGCCTGCTTCCTGTGGTTGGCTTGCTCAGCTAACACTGGCCCTCCAGCGCACAGGAAAGAATTGGAGAGCTGGGAAGGCGCTCCTTGAGAGTTCTGAACGAACGTTCACTCAAGGAAACACTGCATGAGCCCTTGCCTCGTGCCTGGACCTGTGCTGGACGCATCAACATTGACTCAGCCCCTGCTCTGCGCTCACTGGGTTCGCAGTCTGCTGGGACAGAAGGACCCGTCACTAGACAGGGACAGCCCAGGATGGTCAGGGATTGTATGGAGGATCCAACAGGGCTATGGGAACGTAGAGGGCGTGCCTGACCCAGCCTGTGGATTAGGAGGGCCTCCTGGAAGAGGGGTCATATGAACTAGCGTCTCAAAGATAGGTAGGAGTTACTCATTAGACAAGAACTGTCTTTTCAGCCATCTCCTTTGTTTAGCATGGGATTTATTCATTTATTTATTAATAAGTATTTATTGTGGGCTATTTGCCAGACTGAAGAACTAGCCAGACAGAACTCCTGCCTTCAGAGGGCTCACACACAAAATGGTGATACCAATAGAGAATTTCAAGCCCTGATGGAGTGCCATGAAGAAGCAATAAGTGTGTAGTCATCTGACCTCCACTGCCTGAGGTTTAATTTCAAATCTGCCACTGACTAGCTGTGTAACTCTGTGCCTTAGTAGAACCATAACCACTATAATCTACTCATAAGATGTTGAGAATTAAGTGAGTTAATATGTTTAAAGTGTTTAAAATGTCGCCTAGCATAAAATACTGTTTTCATCAAATAAGGACTCCAGCCAAATCTGGGAAGCCACTTTGAGGAAGTGATGTTAAGCTGAGCCTTGAAGGACAGGGTAGAGTTGACAGGCTCCAAAAGACAGAGAGGGACATCTAGGTCCAGCGGGAAACCAGTCTTCTTTATTCTAGGTGCTGCCAGTTCACAGTCTTTCTAAGAATTGGATGACCTGAACATGGCATTAGAGTTATAAAGACATATTAATTTGAGGTGGGGAATCCCTCAAGTGTTCCCTTGTTCCCTCAAGTGATCTAAAAATCATTTACAAACTAAGGTTTGTGGTGACAGCCTAAAGAAAACCTGGGCCACACACTTGATTGGTTTGGCTCACAGTACTTAAAAAACAACAACAAAAATACACAACTAAAAACCGGATTATATACATAAAAAAATGCTAAGTCGGAAAAGTCAAGGGAAAGGACTCTGATCAGTAAAAAAAAAAAAAAAAAAAAAAGAAAAAAAACTTTATTTAATGGGATACTTTAAAACTTGAGGGCATAAAGGGTACCTGGATGGCTGTCAGTAGAGCATGCGACTTGATCTCTGGGTTGAGTTTGAACCCCACATTGGGTGTAGAGATTATTTTTTAAAGGATTTATTTTTATTTATGATAGACACACACACACACACACACACACACACAGAGAGAGAGGCAGAGACACAGGAGGAGGGAGAAGTAGGCTCCATGCCAGGAGCCGACGCGGGACTCGATCCCAGGACTCCAGGATCGCGCCCTGGGCCAAAGGCAGGCGCCAAACCGCTGAGCCACCCAGGGATCCCCAGGTTTTTTTTTTAAGATTTATTTATTTTTATTTATGATAGACACAGAGACAGAGAGATTACTTTAAAAGAATAAATAAAACGTCAGTATTTGTAATTGTGCCTATCAACTTTTCTAAAGTAATACTTTTTAGCACTTTACAAATCTATCTCATTTAATCCTCTCAGCAACCCTACGAGGGAGGTGCGACGATTATTCCATTTTGTGGATGAAGAGACTGAGAAAAAAAAACACGCAAAATGCAATAGAAAACAGCCTTTCTTCATGCATTCCGTAAATATTGACTCCATGCCCAGAACGCTCATCTTCCACCATGCATACTTCCGGAGGGGTCCCAGAGGAACCCCTCCTCAGTTCAGAAGAACTCAAGGGTTACAGCAGTGCCCCTTCCCATCATTACTGTTTACCCTGCACGGGCCAAAACTGACATTTGATTTGCAGTCATTTGCACAATGCTGACTCGGAGGTCAGGGCTGCGTACAGGAGCGGACCCCTGTCTCGCTCCCGGGCCTGGGCGATCACCGAATCCAGAACAAGTCGTATCAACGGGCGCGCTGCCCGCACATTTTCTTCCCTGCGGAGGGAAAGAGCACGCGCTTCCGAGCCCTGCCCCTCCTTCCGGAACGACAAATTACTAGGCTTGGATTGGGCTGGGGAGGGCCACGCCTCCTCGTGTCCTCCAATCAACCCCCTCGCTGAGTGTTCTCCCTTCCCTTCAGCCCCGCCCCACCGCCCCACGTTACGTCGCTCCATCTCACCTCCTCCGTTATCCCAGGGGCTGAGGCTCGCGCGGCAAACCCACCTCCCCTTACCTCCCATTGGCTGGTCAGGTCCCGCGCGAGCGGGATCGCGCCCTTCGCCCCCGCCCCCAAAGCCGGGCCATGCCTCTCCCCTCCCGCTTTCTCCACGAACCCCCACAAGGAGGGGTCGGCTGCTTCTGGCGCGCGCAAGAGCGCGCGCGACTCCCGCGGGCCACTCCCTCCGCCTTGCGCCAGGCAGTCCCTCCCGCGCACGCGCACTTGCCCGCCCCATTCCCTTTGCCTGCTCGCAGGCTGCCTGGTGCTGTCTCGCGCCGCAGCCACCGCAGTAGCGGCATTCCTTTGGGGCGCACGCGCATTATGGTCTCCGCGCTCGTTCCCAGCCAGAGGCCGCGGTGATGGCACTGAGCCCCTTGGGCGCATAGCCGCCCTCACTTTGTCTCCTGCCCGGCGCCGGTCATCCTCTGGCGGCGCGCACCCCGGGGCCGTTATCCTCTCGCAACGGTCCGCACGCCACGCACGCGCAGTAGCGAGGAGCGCGCGCGCGCGGGAGCGGCGGCCGCAGGAAGGAGGTGCCGCCGTCGCCATTGCGAAGGAGGGAGGGAGCGAGCGAGCGAGGCTGGTCCGCCCTCCCCTGGTTCCCGCCCCTCCCCCCTTCCCCTCCCCGCCCCCCCGCCCCGAGGGAGAGCCGCGGCGCGGCGGGAGGAGGAGGTGGAGGAGGCGGAGGAGGGAGCCTGCGAGGGAGGGTCCGCCCGGCCCCCCGCCGCCGGAGCCGCCGCCGCCGCCGCCGCCGCCTCAGCCGCCGCTGGACGAGGAGCAGCAGAACATGGCGCCGGGGCCGCCGTCGTCGCTGCTGGGATCCTGGAGGCCGGAGCCGCGCTGAGGGCGCCCAGCTGGTGAGTGCGCGAGCTCGCGGGCCCCGGCGGCGAGGCCGGGCGCCGCCCCGCTGCGGGGTCCAAGGGGAGGCGGGGACCGCGGGGCCCGGAGCCCGCGAACAATGGAGGAGCCGGAGGGGGAGGGGAGGGAGCGGCCCCCCAGGCCCCCCGGGCCCCGCCGTCCCCGCTGCTTCGCGCTGCGGCCCGGCCCGCGGGGCCCGCCCGCCCTTTTGGACCTGTCCCTGCTCGCCCCAGGCCTGCTGTCCCCGCGTCTGCCCCCACCTTCCGACCCCTTTGGGATCTCGGTGTCTGTCGCGGCCACCCCCTCCTCACTTAAGCCACTCTGCTCCCAATTCTGCACCTCCCCCTTCCCTCTTCCGCCCTCGTTAATGCCCTTCGCCCCTCCAGGACTCTGCAGTGCTCTTGGGACCCACCTCCTCAGTGACCCTTCTGCATCCCTGAATTCTGGACCTTCACTTTGGGATTCGTGACCCTCCTGCCCCTCTTCGATTCTACTCTCACCACCTTCCAGATCTGTTGCCTTCTTTGACCCGTTTACTGTTATCCGCCGCCCTCTGTTGCACCCCCAGGAACTGTCCCTTTAGGACCTGCAGTTCCACCTCCTTGGAGATCCATCTGAGACCTTGTTCGTCTTGGCACTGCTTGCCCTTAGGTCTCCTTGGAGTTAATTCCACCTCCCTCTTGGGCTCTACTGCCCACTTGGGGGGCCTGCTGCACCCTAGGGATATTCCTCAGCTCTCCGACCCTTCCATGCCTCAGTTCGGCCCCTTGCCCCCTCTCGGACTCAGATGCACCATGCTTGCCTCCTCCGCTTCTCAGATCTTGCTCCCATTTGCCATTCAGACTTTTATTTCTCTTCCAAACCTTTCTACCTTTCCGATCTGCCCTTTGCCCAATCTCAGATCTTGCTGTGCCCCTAACCTGATTGCTTTTCGACTCTGCCTTCCATGAAGCAGCCTCCTCCCCTCCCGAAACCCTGCAGCTCTCATTTCTGCCATTCACTTCTCTGACCTCCCTAACTCAGCCTGCCCGCAGCGTCCGTGCTGCCCTGCAGGCCCCAGTTCTGCCCAGTGTTCTTGAGGTTTCCTCTTCTCCTCCTCGTTGGCACTGTAGAGCTGCCTCATTCATTCGCTCCCCCTTTCTTTGACCTGTTTCCCCTTCACTTGTTCTCTGCTTGAGATCTGCTTCTAGCCTCCTCTTTGCTCTGAGTCCTCTCCTCTCTATTTTGGCTCTTCTTAAACTTGCCCTTTACCTCGGTAAATCTTTGATAACTTCCCTGACCCATCACCCCTTTCCTTCCCATTTTGCTGCATCTCACAGACCTGCCCCAGATCCTTTTTTGCATCTGCTCAGCTCTGTCTCATCCGCTCTAACGTTTTCCTCCCAGCTCTGCCCTTTTTGGAGCTGTCCACTTGCCCACCTATCTTTTTGACCCATTTTAACTTTACTATTGCTGTTCCCTCTTGGAATGGCTTCTTTAATCCTGGTCTTCCTGTAATTGCATCCCACCTGTGTTGTCTCTTAATTCTGGTTTTCCACCTGGACCTCCTTCTCCCCCCACCATTTTGATTCAGATCTCAACCTCCACTCTTTCCTTTCTTGTATTTGTTCTCCCTCCTTTGTCCTTTTACCTCCTTTTTGAGTTCTCCTTCTCCCAGTTCTGCCCAATAGTAAAGAGATCTTCTCAACCATTCTTTCCTATCACTGGCTGCCTCCCCACTCCCCAGCTCCCTCTTGGAGCCATCTCAGTTCTTGGATAGATTTTCCCTCTGCTTTTGGTAACCATTTCCCAATTCTGTTCCTTGTTGACTTGTTTCCTCACCTTTTCTTTCCCTTTGTATCCTGTCAAGCATCTTCTTTCCTGTTTGGTTCCTGTCAGGCTTGTTTCTCCCAGCTCCCTACCCTTGACCCGCCCATTCCCACTGAGTGCTTCCCCTCTTGAGGCTTGTGTTCCTCTAGCATCCAGTCTTCAGCATTCAGAGGGGAAGGGTCTGAGTTGAGCCTAAGGTTCTCTAGGCTCTGGTGTAGACTGCAGATTCACTTGGCACCCTCACCCTCAGGGTTTTATTCCCAGAGATCCTGTGAGATCTGGGTAGATAGGTGGGGGTTGGTTGGCTGGTTATTGCTCTCTGGAGTCTTGGGAGTGTCTCCCCCATTTTCCCTACTTCTACCAAGGTTAGTGGTGGTGAGGGGGTAGATCTCTTTCCATTGCCCCAATTTTTTTTTTTTTCTCCTCTTTTCTATCTTGCTCCCCAGCCCGTTTCAGATCCCTGGACTTTGCATCTTTGTGTCCTTCGAGACAGGAGAGTGCAGCTGCTCACAGGTCATTCTTTTAATTCCCTCCCTCCTTCTCTGAGCTATTGTAAAGAGACAGTTGTACCCTCTCTCTCCTTCCACCTCCAAGGCCTTGGGAGAACTTAGAAGTGTGCTTTTTCCCCCTTCTCCCCCACCCCCACCCCATGACAATCTTATTTTTGTTTTATCTCTGGCTGGGGAAATGCTAGTTCTCAAGTTCTCCCCAATCCCACTGGGGGTTATGGCCACATTTGGTGTTTACTGCTCTGGGGCTGCAAAAGCTGCAGTGTTGCCTTCCCTAATGGCCTCTGGTTTGTAGTGTGATCTTTGGGAGGGTGGGCTTATTTCTTTTCACCTCTGCCCCAGGAAGGCTCCAGCTTCCTGGTCTTAAATAATTAGGGCCTGAGTTTGGAAAGCCCGTTGCGGTTGTTTGTGGAAAGAGAGAGTGCCAAGTGTCACTCAGATTTCTGCCCTCTGGTATTGCAGGCGCTCTCCACCAGGGGAGTTGAATGCCTCTGGGCAGATCCTTGCTGGAGTTGGGGGTGGGGGCGCTCTTTGGTGTAGGAGTATGTGGGTGGGCCCTGACACTCTCCAAGCCTTGTGAGTGACCTGATTTGGTAGAGTGAGGAAAGGGTGCCAGGAACTGGCTGATACGATGAGATTTTTTGGTTTTATTACCTGAGAAATGTACCTTAGCTGTGGAGCTTTTTCTTCAGTGATCTTATGATAGGGGTGGGGTTTAGGAAATTTATTCAGAGAAAGAGGTGTTTTTTTTGCAGAAAAGCCATCTAACCATTTTTTGTCCTTAACTTGGGAAAGAGAACCTTTGTATGTTCTAGGTTTATTTATTTTATTTCTTAAGTAAATCAAAAGCCTGATTTCCCCCGCCCCCCCCCTTTCGCGTGGCCCAGGGCAATTGCATATTAAAACAGCCATCCAGCTGTGAAGGAACATTTACTGGAAGGACTTTATTTCTTAACTGAGCTATGATCAAACTTTGTTTACTTCAGCACTTATTTAGAAATAGTTTTGTGTGAACACTTGAAATAAAAAAGCGTTAACTGTTATCTACAGAATTGGACCATTGACTCCTCAAATGTTAGGGTATTTGTATATGATATAGTAAAAGAGGGACTAGATCATAGATCTAGTAATTCCCGTAGCTTCTGAGTTCTTAGGACTTTAAATTTTTTTTTGAGATAATATTTATGAGAGAGAGAGAGAGAGAGAGAGAGGCAGAGGCAGAGACAGAGATACAGGCAGAGAGAGAAGCAGGCTCCATGCAGGGAGCCCAATGTGGGACTCATCCCGGGACTCCAGGATCACGCTCCCAGCCAAAGGCAGGAGCCAAACTGCTGAGCCACTGAGGGATCCCCAGGACTTTAAATTTTCTGACAAGCAGAGTCTGGTGATTTTAATTACCTATAGTGTGTGTCTTCATCATTATTGACTTAAGAATTTCAGTTCATCTGGTCCATTCATTTTTGAATTTTGGCCTTGTGAATCATTATTCATTCTATGAATTTATTTTAGAGTTTATGTTTTCCATGTTGGTATAAATAATTTTCTTCTTTTTAAAAAAAATATTTATTTATTCATGAGAGACATACGGAGAGAGAGAGTCAGAAACACAGGCAGAGAGAGAAGCAGACTCCATACTGGGAGCCCCATGTAGGACTGGATCCCAGTCCTGATCCTGGGACTCCAGGTCATGCCCTTGGCCAAAGGCAGAGACGCTCAACTGCTGAGCCACCCAGGATCCTTTGTTTTTTATTCTTAATGGGGAAGTAATAGCTAATTAAGAAGACAACTGTGTGTGCAGCACTGCTGAAATTTGTGTTTTAGAGTTTTTTAACATCATTGGCAGCATAGAAAGTTTCTTCATAGCCAAAGCCAAAGTTTATATAATTTGAAGAGAGGAGACAGAACAACAAAGGACTGAGTTTTCTTCCTAAACTGGTAATTGCTGTTACAAAGATTGTCATGTTTCTCTAATGGTAGCTGAGACTCCAACCTCAGTGTCAACATTTGCTTTCATGATGGAATTGGGTGCTACAGAAATCTGAGGTGGTAGCCTTGGCCTTCTGGAACAGTTAACATGCCAGTTGGGGGTGGGGTGTGGAGCAGGAGATAGTAGTAGATGACTCTTCAACCAAGTAGCAGATCTTCAGGGGCTCCTGCAGTGCCTAGAAAATCTCTGTAATACTAGTCTGATCAAAGTTTTTCTCTTCCTTTTTTTTTTTTTTTTTTTAATTTTTATTTACTCACACAGAGAGAGAGAGAGGCAGAGACACAGGCGGAGGGAGAAGCAGGCTCCATGCACTGGGAGCCCGACGTGGGATTCGATCCCGGGTCTCCAGGATCGCGCCCTGGGCCAAAGGCAGGCGCCAAACCGCTGCGCCACCCAGGGATCCCCCTTTTTTTTTTTTTTAAACTATTCTTTTGACCATATCCCCCTTTTCTTTTTCTTTTTTCTTTTTCTTTTTTTATATCCCCCTTTTCTTTTCCATCTTCTTGGCACAATAAGGCCAAAGCATTTAGGATAGTTAAAAAATAATCAGAAAATAGTCATTCTTCTCAATACATGTTACTTGGAAGAAGTTGTCCGCGTGTAAATCCATGGGCCTGATGGTAACTTTTGGCAAAGGACAGTCTAGGAGAAGTGAGGGATTCACAGATGACTGTAAAACTGCAGCCTCATAGGTGTTTCTTCAGACTTTGTGTGATAGGGAGATACAGCAGGTCAATATAGAGATTGACATGGTGAGAGAGTGTTTGTCCATCTCCCTCTAGTCTCTTCTGTTTTCACATCTTCAGTTTGTGGGGGCCTTCTGAGAGGTGGTAAGCTTCCTGCAGGGCCTTCCTGTGATCCACTATGACTATTGTCATTCACCACCTGGGTGCCTTAATTTACCCAGTCTGTGTGACATTTTATTGACCATCTAGTCTAGTTGTTTAAAATTTCCTTTTTACACTATATGAAATACATAAGCTTGGAGAGTCTTGAAGAGGAAAGGTGACTAGCAGAAATCCCTTGGATTTGGAGCAACACAGCTTGAAAACCTGTGCCTAGTCTAGCCTCCTGATTTAAGCTGGGAAAATGAACTTGCACGGAGCATGGTAACAGTTTTCCTGTCATAATTGAAGGAATATTGGAAGTAGAGGCAGAAGGCCTTCTGGTCTAGGCCTTAACCTAATTCGTGGGAACCTTGAACAAATCACTTCACCTCTCTGGGTTTCACATTCCTAGTATGAAGTCTAGTGTGCTGTCCAGCTCTGGTTGTAGAGTATTGTCCTGGACCACATACCAAGTTAGAGCTGGGACTGGGACTAGACTCCTGGTCCTGCTCTTTACCCCTCCATCGCCTCCACCCCTCCCCCTCATCTCCACATCGATCCTGTGGCCCAGAATTGGCTCTTTCTCTGGGCTCTTTCTCTGAGGGATGCAGTAAATTGAACTGGATTGCCTTTGTTGTATACTTTTTTCAAACATAAACACCGTCTCTTTTTCAGCCATTCATGTGAAAATTAGTTTATAATTTTTGGGGAAAGGGGCACCCAGATTGTATTCACTACCTAAGTAAAACCATATACCTCTTTTAAAAGCAATATGGAATCTTTCAAGCTGAGTCATTGTTGACCTACACTCTCAAATAGCTGTGTCTGAATAGCACTTGAATTGCTAGTATTAAGAAATGCAAACAAATCATTCATGTTCATCTTCCTGGAAGTTTATTTCTATTTAATTTTTGATACAATGCTTTAATGAGGTTTTGTCTATGAAGAATTCTTGAAAATAACTTTTGGCATCTGTCAGTCAGATTTTCATTTATTTGCTTCTATGGTGCTAAGAAGCACCATTAAGTTGATATATTAGCAGAAAACCAGGTGCTTTCAGCCATGAACCATCATCACAGGAAAGTAATATTTACTTTAGTTGAAAATAGCCAGACTTGCCTATCTCCTTCATCTTCCTTTATTGAAATGAACATTTTCTTTTTTTTTTAAGTTTTTTTTTAAATTTTTTATTTATTTGTGATAGTCACACAGAGAGAGAGAGAGAGAGGGGCAGAGACATAGGCAGAGGGAGAAGCAGGCTCCATGCACCGGGAGCCCGACGTGGGATTCGATCCTGGGTCTCCAGGATCCTGCCCTGGGCCAAAGGCAGGCGCTAAACCGCTGCGCCACCCAGGGTTCCCTGAACATTTTCATTTATGAAATTTGTGGCAGTTGTGACTGTTGCATTATGCATCTGTGATATTTCATACCTTTTTTGCTCTCCTAGTGTGCATTCTTACCTGGAAAATGTCCTTTTGCTGGTCACTATGGTAATATTTGCACTTAGAAATCAAATTTGAACAACTGAGAGGCAGCTTCCTATGGTGTAAAGAATATTGAATTGATAATGAAGAACCTCTGGTCTAGCTCCAGCTCTGCTGCTTACTAGCTGTATGACTTTGGCCAAATCATTTTCACTTCCCTGGGCTACAGTTTCTTCATTTGAAAACTGAAGGGATTATACTAGTTGGTTCCCATTCTGCCTTATTTTATAGATGATAATACTTGATTGTTTCCACTTTCCAGGTAGTAAACTCCTTGAGGGTGTTTCTTTTATATCTTGTTACACCTAGCAAAATACCTTATATATAGTAGGCCCTACTACATATATGTTGATTGAACCCAAACAAGTGCCAAAGCCTTTTTTCTCTTTTGTTGGGGTAGGTGGGTGGAGAGATGTGCACAAACGATAATGGCCATTTTTAGGCTTTAAACTCTCAGAGGGCATGCCCTCCTGGTCATCATTTAATTCTCATATATACATAAGAGAAGTATCCTAACCAGGGTTACACAGCTGAGAGTTTGAGAGCTGTGTTATAAATCCGTGTCTGTCTTCTTTCAAGATCTGTGTTTATTTTATTAGTGCCTTGTTTCTTTGGGATATAAGAATAAGCTATAGGTTCATCCTCTTAAAGAATTTATAGTCAGTTGTGAATGATTAGCTATATGTAATGTAGGGTGGGTTGAGGGGAGTAAATATTGAATAGAGTATTCTGATGAATTTGTGTTTTTTTGTTTTTTGTTTTTTTTTTAAGATTTTATTTATTCATGAGAGACAGAGAGAGATAGAGGCAGAGACATGGGCAGAGGGAGAAGCAGGCTCCCTGTAAGGAGCCCAATGCAGAGGACTCAATCCCAGGGCCTGGGATCATGCCCTAAGTCAAAGGCAGATGCTCAACCGCTGAGCCACACAAGTGTCCCTCAATTGAGAAAACTTTGGGCAACTAGGAATGTATAGGCAAAACTACACCTAGCCCCTTGACTTATTTGTGTGGAACTTACTACAATGCTTTTTTCAAAAACTGGGAATCAGAAAGTTATTAAATAATGTTAGGGTGAAAATATGCTGGGCAGCTACAGCTAACAGCCCCTTGAAGTATAAAAAACTTTAAAAAAAGTTTTTTCCATTTAAAAGAAAGGTCAGAATCATGGCTTCATCTATTGTATGAAGTACTGCAGTACTTAGGAATAAGACAAAAGAAAATGATTACCATTAATTGCCGTGGGCAATTAAAAAGGATTCTTTGTTCGGTAACAAATTGATTGTGTACAAATGGAAGCCAGTACTGCATTAATACAAGATTATTAGATTCTCAAAATCTGTATCTTTAACTAGAGTGGCTTTCACTTCAAGGGAATTATTTCACTGGGAGTAGTATACTTTTAAATGTTTGATGATAAAAGTATCACTAGGTCTTTATTTTCCAAAAATGTTAGGTTTGTAGGTAGAAGCCTGGTGGATGCTACTTTTGTGATATAATTTTTTTTCTCTCTCTCTCTCTTTTTTTAAAGATTTTATTTATCCATGAGAGACACCCAGAGAGAGGTAGAGACATAGAGAAGCAAGCTCCCTCTGGGTAGCCCAAAGTGGGACTTGATCCTGGAACCCCGGGATCATACCCTGAGCTGAAGCCAGACACTCAACCACTGAGCCACCCACGTGCCCCTGTGATATCATTTCTTTTTCTTTTTTTTTAATATTTTATTTATTTAGGATAGACATAGAAACAGAGAGAGAGGGGCAGAGACACAGGCGAAAGGAGAAGCAGGCTCCATGCCGGGAGCCCGACGCGGGACTTGATCCCGGGACTCCAGAATCACCCCTGGGCCAAAGGCAGGCACTAAACCGCTGAGCCACTCAGGGATCCCTGTGATATCATTTCTAATGGCCTGAAATAATTAAATACTTTTTGAATGCTGCTGACTTCTCAGAGATTTTTTTCCTCTGATTGATAAGTCACTAGAGGAATGCAGATAAAACCTTTGGTAAATGAGGAAAAAGGGGAAAGGGCTTCTCAGGGCTTAGTCAGTGAGTGAGTCTCTGCCAGTTGGTGTATGCCCAGCATTAGCCAACATCCATAAAGGCTTAAATGGCAACATTAGCTAACATACTTGTGATTGTGATTTCTTTTTTTTTTTTCCTCCATAGCTGTGATTTCATGTTTTGTGTGAATACAAGGAATACATATAGGGATCCCTGGGTGGCTATATGCGGTTTGGCGCCTGCCTTTGGCCCAGGGCGCGATCCTGGAGACCTGGGATCGAATCCCACGTCGGGCTCCCGGTGCATGGAGCCTGCTTCTCCCTCTGCCTGTGTCTCTGCCTCTCTCTCTCTCTCTCTCTCTCTGACTATCATAAATAAATAAAAATTAAAGAAAAAAAATGTCAACATTAAAAAAAAAAAAAGGAATACATATATTTTCTCCCGTACAGATCCTCTTTAAATTTTTTTTTCAACAATTTTTTTTCAGATTTTTAAAAATTTATTCATGAGAGACACAGAAAGGCATAGAAACAGGCAGAGGGAGAAGCAGACTCCCTATGGAGAGCCCCATGCAGGACTCGACCCCAGGACCCGGGATCGTGACCTGAGCCAAAAGCAGACGCTTAACCAACTGAGCCACCCAGGCATCCCAAATTTTTAATTTTTATTAAAAAAAAATTAAGGTGCAACTTACATGTAGAAAAGTACATAAATCTGAAAGTGTACCTTTCTGAATTTTCTACATATTGTCCAGACCTCTTTTTTGTATGGGGCATCACTTCCTTTTCTACACACTCCTTAAGTTGAAATTTATTTGAGCATCTCCATGTGTGAGGCATTTTAAGTCTTGATTTTACTAAAGGAATGTGAATTGTATAGAGTGATGTTTGTAACTTTTCCAAGTTTGTTAAGGTTACATATCTGATAAAGAATGGGATTATAGTGGAACACCTGGGTGGCCCAGCAGTTGAGCGTCTGCCTTCAGCTTAGGGTGTGATCCTTGGAGTTTCGGGATCGAGTCCCATATCAGGCTCCATGCATGGAGGCTGCTTCTCCCTCTGCCTGTGTCTCTGCCTTTCTCTATGTCTTTCATGAATAAATAAATAAAATCTTAAAAAAAAAAGAATCGGATAATAGTGATCTGGTACAAATTACCACAAGTGACAAAAGCATTCTTTTAATAACAAATCTTCTCTATTTGTGTTGTAATTCCAGAGTTTTTGGGTCTCTGTTTGCTGGGAATTAAAAGGAAATAGGTAGTGGTCACTGCTGGTGGTATATGATCAGGACTGTCAGGCACAAAAACTTGGTGTGAACTTTCTGGAAAGCATTTTGGCAAGGTTTTATTTAAAATTTTTAAAATATTTTATTTATTCATGAGAGACACAGAGAGAGAGAGAAAGAGAGAGGCAGAGACACAGGCAGAGGGAGAAGCAGGCTCCACGCAGGGAGCCTGACATGGGACTCCATCCCTGGTCTCCAGGATCAGGCCCTAGGCTGAAGGTGGTGCTTAAACTGCTGAGCTACCCGGGCTGTCCTTAGCAGGATTTTAAGACATAAAATCCTTGATCAACTTATAGGAATCTAGATGGACCAAGAAATCGAGATGAGGACCAAGATTATATACAAAGATCTTAACTATAGTGATGTGTATAAAAAATAAACAATTTAAATCCTTTAACCTTAGGGGAATGATTGCTTTATTGAAAAGTATGGAGTCATTTTTAAAAAGGATGTTTTTTGGAGAATTCTTGACGTGGGAAAGTACACACAAAATAAAATTAAGTATGAGAAAAAAGCAGGATATAGAACTATAAACAGTATGATTCCAGTTGTTTTAAAATATATATGGGAAAAAGCAAAAGCAACATGCTAAAGTGCTGTTTGTATTTATCTTTGTGTTGTAGAATTTTGAGTGAAATTTTTTCCTGAGTTTTCCACAATGATTTTACTATTTTTTAAACAAAGGTTTTTTTTTTTTTTCTTTCCTCCCTGTATGGTTATGTTATGTTTGGTGTTTATTATAAACACATGAAGAAAAAATTGAGCTGAAAAGCAAGAAATTAGTCGTTATGAGATCTGGTGGACTCTAGTACCTTTGAAGGTTAAGGCAGTCTCCCTTTCTTAGAACAATAATTGATTATTAGCAGCATTACCAGTTAATAGCAACAGCATGCTCATTGTGTACCAGGAGACTACCAAGTGTTCCCTCTATCCTCCTCACAATAACCCTCTGAGGTAGGTGGTATTTCATTTTGTAGCCAGGGAACTGGGGCTTCCATAGGGGACTTGCCCAAGGTCACGCAGCTGGTATAGCTGAGGCACTGTGGTTCAGAGCCTTGGCTCTATACTGACTCCTGCGGTGTGCTATCCACTTCATAGAATTGAGTGCACCCCAGAGATGAGAAGAACTTTTAAAGTCTGCTTTGTGGCTGATAGGAGAGCTGACCCATCTGTTCTCTTTTCTGAAAGGTGCCCCCCTCCACATGGCTTGTTTTAAGAGAGAGAATCTATTCGTATATTACTTTCTCTTTTCTCAATCAAAATCAAGAATGGACATGGCATACATTAGTTTTATCTTCCCTTTTATGAAACCAAGATTCTTTTAATATGTAAATAATTTAGGGCTATTAAGCCAAAGAGGGAACAGACTACTTTGTAGTTCCAGAGGATAGAGATCCAGGGAGACAAGTTTCCTTTTTCCTCCCTGTTCAACCAATATTTGGGCGTCTACACTGCTGAAAGTCCTAGTTATATGGAATATGCCTCCTTCTCCCTCAGAGAGTTTATTTATTTATTTTTAATATTTATTTATTTATGATAGTCACAGAGAGAGAGAGAGAGAGGCAGAGACACAGGCAGAGGGAGAAGCAGGCTCCACGCACCGGGAGCCCGACATGGGATTTGATCCCTGGTCTCCAGGATCGCGCCCTGGGCCAAAGACAGGCGCTAAACCACTGCTGCCACCCAGGGATCCCCCTCAGAGAGTTTATATGCCATTTATTAAAACAAAAGCAGGGACACCTGGGTGGCTCAGCAGTTTAGTGCTTGCCTTTGGCCCAGGGCATGATCCTGGAGTCCGGGGATCGAGTCCCACATCAGGCTCCCTGCATGGAGCCTGCTTCTCCCTCTGCCTGTATCTTTGCCTCTCTCTCTCTCTCTGTCTCTCATGAATAAATAAATAAATAAAATAAAAAACAAAAAACAAAAGCAGTTCTTCCCTTACAGGTAACACAAGGAACACCCTGTTTTGGTACCAGAACTTTAAAAATTTAGAAGGCCTATGGCCTGATATATACCCCCCCCCCCCCAATCTTATCTTAAAAAATTAGGTGTGACCAAACATTTCAACACAAGAGCACGGACGTTTACTTGGAAGATAGATTTCATCTTGTTATGAGAACTTTTTAATAACGTGGTCCAAGTTCATGTTTTATTTCGAATAAGAAGTAATTTGGGAGATGTAAAATTTTACTGTTTTTATTATTGTTAATTAACAAGACGTTCTGCACACACACACAGGCACACACACACAGACACTTATTTATATACTGGTCATTCTTTCCTGAAAGAGAATACCAAAAGACCTGATGTTTAGTTGACATATGAGGGGGTTTACATTCACACATCAGGAAGAAATTGCAAAATAGCTTTGGATTTTTTTTTTTCTGTTTTGTTCTCCCATTTCTTCTGTGAACCTGCTACATTTATCCTAGAACATGTCCAGAGGAACATAATATTTGTTGAATTAAAGGTATATACATTTGGGCAGTCCGGGTGGCTCAGCAGTTTAGCTGCCGCCTTCAGCCCAGGATGTGATCCTGGAGACCCAGGATCGCGTCCCACGTCAGGCTCCCTGCGCCTGTGTCTCTCACGAATAAATAAATAAAATCTTAAAAATATATATACATGATTTTATTTATTTATTCGTGAGAGACACAGACATAGGCAGAGGGAGAAGCACACACTCCACAGGGAGCCTGATGTGGTACTGGATCCCAGGACCCCAGGATCACACCCTGAGCCGAAGGCAGACGCTCCACTGCTCAACCGCTGAGCCACCCAGGCGTCCCTAAAGGTACACATTTTAGAGAGAAACCGGGGTGTGTGTGTGTATGTGTGTGTTTATGTGTGTGCGTGGGGGGGGGCAGTCTTTCAGTTCTTTGATTCTTGGGATTCCTCAAGCTATGTAAAGAACCCTTTCTCCTGTCGGTTTTCATTTTGATTCATACCAACTTTGTTACCTTGGACAAGTCATGTATTTTAATTTAAATTCTTGTCCATAAAATGAGCCTCAATACCTGCTCTTGTGTTGTGATTCTAGATTTTTTTGAGAAGTAAATGCCAAGAATGAACGTGGAAGCCCCATAAGGTTGGAAGGCCTTTCAGTTTTCTGGGAGAATGGAAGAGAACAATTTGGTTAATTAAACCGTTTAAGTAACCAGAGTATTATAGCACTACAAAGGCAGCACGCTGGTATTTTGACTCAGCAGAGCAGTGCATGCTGTTGATGTGTTATCTTGTAACTTGCCCCCAGGTAGCAGCCAGTTTTAGGGTCTTATCAGTAAGTGTCTCACACGTCTAAATGTTATAGGTCATAGGCCAAATAGCAGTGGTTGAGGTCTGTTTGCTTTCACAATGTTAGGACTGAGGCCTCAGGTATTCTCATCAAGGCACATGGGCCTCCCCTAGAGTCCCCGTCCTACCTCTTCCCAGCTCTGTGCTCTTAGACAAGACACTTATACTTTAGTGCCTCAGGCACCTCATCTATAAAAAGGGGAATATAGTGGTGTCTACTCTCAGACTCACTGTGCAATTAAAATGGGTGGTATATTTAAGAAGCTTAAAATAATGCCTGGGTCATGGTAAATGCTATGTTAATGTCATTATTAGTGTAGTGGTTCCTGGACTTGGGTTTTATAGACTAGTTGAATACAGTAGTGGGAAAACACATACAAATTTACTAATTTGTAGTTTTTCCAAGGAGGGCATTAAAAAATAAATGAGAAACTCTCCTTTTATTAAAAATGAGATCCATTGTCAGAATAAAAGGTAGTAGCCTTTCTCAAGGAAGTTGGCAACTGTATATGGACATATGTAGGTATATATTTTTATTATTTTTGTTATTTGATTTTTTAAATTTATTTTTATTTAATTTTTATTTATTTGTGATAGTCACACAGAGAGAGGCAGAGACACAGGCAGAGGGAGAAGCAGGCTCCATGCTTGAAGCAGGAGCCCGACGTGGGATTCGATCCCAGGTCCCCAGGATCGCGCCCTGGGCCAAAGGCAGGCGCCAAACCGCTGCGCCACCCAGGGATCCCTGTTATTTTATTTTTAAATATTTATTTATTTATTATTCATGAGAGGCACAGAGAGAGAGAGAGGCAGAGACACAGGCAGAGGGAGAAGTAGGCTCCATGCAGGGAGCCCGATGTGGGACTGGATCCTGGGTCTCCGGGATCACACCCTGGGCCGAAGGCTGTACTAAACTGCTGAGCCACCCATATATATTTTTAGATCTCATTTTTATGTAGATTGAGGAAAACTTTGCCACAGGCCAGCACCAATAATGTATGATTAGGTATTTAGGCAGACAGACATAAATTCATGACCCACTCCTCCTTTTATTTTGTCACCTTAAATGAGCTGTTGGACTTCCTGAGTTTTCTCCTGTGTAAAATAAAGATACTAATATCTGCTTCACTGGGTTGTTGTGAGAAACTGAGGTAATGAATGATATGTTTGGCATATAATAAGTGCTAAATTGATAGGCATTGTTATTCTCACATAGGAAGTTAAATATTCATTGGGATCCAGTTGAGTGATATCCACAGTGCTGGGTGCCATTGGGAAATTCAAGAAATTAGGTGTTGTGCTTGATTGCAGAAGTCTCTTACAAGGTATCCTCTGCATCTTTTCCTCTCATTTATTCTCTCAACGAGTCATGAAATGAAAACCTGACTGTTGCATTCCCTTGGTTAAAAACCTTTAGTGCTTTTCTATTGCCTTCTAAAGTGCTTGACTTGTCATGGGTGCCTAATTAATGCCTGAATGAAGGATAGAGTAATCTAGCTGTGCAGACCAGAGAGATTTTTTTGGGGGAAAAAAAAAAAAAAACACTGATACACTAAGTAAGCATATTGGGGGTCCACAGCTAGATTAGATCCTGGAACTTGAAGTTCTAGCAGCTGTCCTCTATGGCTTTGGGCATTTGAATAGCCTGTAGGACCGGGTTGGAAGGTGTCTGCAAAAGCTTGCTCAACCTGGAACAGATCAGACTTTTCAAACCGCCCCTCCTCATCATATGACAGTCTGCACAACATCCCTCTTCCCTGTGAGCTCACCCCTAGGGAAATCCTTTTCCTTTCCACCAAGTGAAGCTAGGTCCTCAGAGACTCCTGCAGTAATAACCAGTGTTTCCTTAGTCCTTTCCATACGCCAGGCATTGTTTATGCACCTTATATATAGTAACTCAAGTATCAAGGAATACACATAAATAGCCCTCAGAAATAGGTACTTTCCTTGTATCCATTTTATGGATAAGGAAACTGAGGCAGCACATGTTAGGTAGTGTAGTTAGATCAGAAAATAGAACGTTACACCTCCCCCTTCCACCTGCAAAGGACCAAATTTTTTTTTTTAATTTTATTTATTTATTTGAGAAACAGAGAGACAGAGGGAGAAGCAGGCTCCATGCAGGAAGCCCGACATGGGACTCAATCCTGGGTCTCCAGGATCATGCCCTGGCTGAAGGTGGCGCTAAACTGCTGAGCCACCCGGGCTGCCCTTTTTTTTTTTTTTTTTTTAAATATTTTATTCATACATTCATGATAGACACACAGAGAGGCAGAGACAGGCAGAGGGAGAAGCAGGTTCCATGCAGGGAGCCTGATGTGGAACTTGATCCCGGGACCCCAGGATCACATCCTGGGCCCAAGGCAGGTGCTTAACTGCTGAGCCACCCAGGGATCCCCAGGACCAAATTTTTATACAGTTCTCTACTGGGTTGGTTTTGTGTGTGTGCTTTCTTTTCTCTTTCTCTCTCTTTGGGAGTTAATCACCTTCAATTCACATATTGACCTCGATTATTGGGAAATGTTTCTCCCAATGAAAGTTATTTGGATGAGCATAGTGCATTCTTTGGTTTGTCCCCTGATCCTTAGTTTAGCTTACCTGTTAAAGATTTCCAGGATGATCTGGCAGTGAATTCCAGTTCTGTTTTCCCTTTTCCTTTTTTAGTGAGATCCTAATTGGGCTTCATCATCTGTTTTTCTCATTTTACGGTATTTGCATCTAAGTTTATCTCCGCAAAATACAGATCAAAGCCTATCACCCAATTCATTTTTATAGTGTCTCCTTTAAAGTATCTTGCTTTTGGTTTTTGGGGAATTGCCCTGGAAATTTTGGTATTGCATGATGCAGGGAATGGTCAGTGTCATCTGCTGTCTGTTACCAGCCAGCCCGGAATGCTCACTTTAATACCCATTTCAATATATACATGTCTTTCTGGAAACCTTCCCCAGATCCTCCCTCTCTGTTTCCCAGGTCTGAATTAGCATTAGGGCTTCTTTGTAGATCAGCCTTAATAGAACCTTCTGCACCATTCTTTATGTATCTACTTGAACTGAGCTAGTGGGACTGAGAAACTGAATTTTAAATATTACTTAATTTTTTAAAAAATATTTTTAAAGATTTATTTTATTTTTATTTATTCATGGAGACAGAAAGAGAGGCAGAGACACAGGCAGAGGGAGAAGCAGGCTCCATGCAGGGAGCCTGATGTGGGACTTGATCTCAGGTCCCCATGATCATGCCCTGGGCTGTAAGGCAGCGCTAAACCGCTGAGCCACCGGGCTGCCCTTAAAAAATATTTTATTTGAGAGAGAACATGAGTGAAAAGGGAGAGGGAGAAGCAGACTCCCCACTGAGCAGGGAGCTGACATGGGGCTCGATCCCAGGACCTGGGGATTATGACCTGAGCTGAAGCTGCCTTCCCTTAACCCACTGAGCTACCCAGGTGCCCCTACTTAATTTTTTAAAAATATATTTTTAAAAATATTTTATTTATTTATCCATGAGAGACCTGGAGAGAGGCAGAGACATAGGCAGAGGGAGAAGCGGGTTCCCTGTGGGGAGCTCAATGCAGAACTTGATCCCAGGACTCTGGGATCATGACCTGAGCCAAAGGCACATGCTCAACCAGTGAGCCACCCAGGTGCCCCTCCTATGTATTTGATGAATGCTTGACAGGCAGCCCTCACTGGCTGAAATAATAAGGAAAATTAAAATATTCCTTAAATTCTTTTTTTTAATTTTTAAAATTTATTTATGATAGAGAGAGAGAGGCAGGCTCCATGCACCGGGAGCCCGACGTGGGATTCGATCCTGGGTCTCCAAGATCTCGCCCTGGGCCAAAGGCAGGCGCCAAACCGCTGCGCCACCCAGGGGTCCCTATTCCTTAAATTCTACCTTCCAGGGATAACCATTGTTTAAAAAAAAAAAAAAGACAACAAACACAATTGTTAAGATCAACTTTTTAAATTTTTATTTGACAGCACAAGCAGAGGGAATGGCAGGCAGAGGGAGAGGGAGCCTGACGTGGGGCTCAATCCCAGGACTCTGGGATTATGACCTGATCCAAAGGCAGATGCTTAACCGACGGAGCCACCCAGGCACCCCCAATTGTGTTTTAATTGTAGAAAAAATTGTCAATTTCATTGACATTGCAGTGATTTCTGCACAGGATTCATCTTTGATTCTAAAAATCAACTTTTTAAAAAAGTTTATTTATTTTAGTAATCTCTACATCCAGTGTGAGGCTTGAGCTCATGACCCTGAGATCAAGAATCGCATGTTCTTCTGACTTAGCTAGCCAGGTCCCCATCTAGAAATCAACTTTAATTAAGGTTGTTGCAGGTTTGGGAATTTTAGGAGATGGAGGCTTAGAATGCAGGTCAGAAACGTAACAGAAATAAGTATGACTAATTTTGGTTAAGTGCCTTTATAAAGACTGTTGTGACATAATGGAATTCTGTCCGGACTCTTAGAGTTCTTAGTGAAAATCTAGGAAAGAGGATGAATCATCCTTCTTTCCTCTTCCATAGCCCAGATGATTTTGCCAGCATTTTGTTTTGAGGATGAGTTGAACGTTCAGGGGATTTTGGCTTGACTCCTTGAGTTGATTAGGGTATCTGGAGCAAAGAAATTAAAGGGATTTATTACTTGCTAGCAAGGTTGAAGAAGTAGAAACGGATCTGCTTGAATTTATTTTCCATTGTAAAAGCATTTCCTTAAGACAAATTCTAAATCTAAAGTCATTTCAAAATAAGTTGTTGTTGTTGTGTTATTTAGTTGTGTGTGTGTGTGTGTTTTAAGCTAAGAAGAGCAAAAGCATTTGAGGGCTGTGACTTTAGGAAGGGGTAAGCATACATAAATTCGGCTTATATAAGGGCCCTCCAGGAGTTCTGCCTGTCTCTGTCTACTTCCCTCCTTAAATTCAGTGTTCCACCCACATCAAGTGACTGTAGCTCTCCCAGATATCCTGCTTCTGGGCCTTTTGCATATACTGTTTCCTTTTATCTGGGATGTTCTCCTGCTACTCCCATCCCAACCAAACCAACCAAAAAAAAAGCTTAACTAATTTCTTTTAAGTGTTTAGATCTGGCTTAGATTTTATTTCTCTCAGAAAGCCTTCCCTGACTGACCTTTAGTCTAAGTTTGCCCCTGATGTCATGGTACTTATTCTTTTTTTTTTTTTTTTTTTTTTAGAGAGAGAGAGATAGAGAGAGAGAGACAGGCGGAGGGAGAAGCAGACGCCATGCTGGGAGCCTGACCTGGGACTTGATCCCAGGTCTCCAGGATCATACCCCGGGCTGAAGGCGGCGCTAAACCGCTAAGCCACCAAGGCCGCCCGGTACTTATTATTCTGATTGAATTGCCTGTTTTCTCTTTCTCCAACTACATCTGAAGCTCCTTGAAAGTAGATGCTGTGCTTTTCATTATTTTATCTCTAAGCATGTAATCCACAGGGCACCTGGGTGGCTCAGTCGGTTAAGCATCTGACTTTTGATTTTGACTCAGGGACCTGAACCTGTGTTGAGTTCTGCACTGGGCATGAAATTGGCTTAAGATTCTCTCTCTCCACCTCGCCCACTCTCTTTCTCAAAAACCCCTCCCAAAACAAAAAACCACATATAACCTAGAGATTTAAGTATCTTTGATGTTCAGATGTTCTGTTCTGTTCTTTCTTTTCTTTTTCTTTTTTTTTAAGATTTTATTTATTTATTCATGAGACAGAGAGAGGCAGAGACCAGGCAGAGGGAAAAGCAGGCTCCATGCAGGGAGCCCAATCGGGACCCGATCCTGGGATCCCAGGATCATGCCCCGGGCCGAAGGCAGGAGCCAATCGGCTGAGCCACCCAGGGATCCCCTGGAGATGTTTCTTTCTTTATTTTTTTAAAATATTTTATTTATTCATAAGAGACACAGGCAGAGGAAGAACCAGGCTCCTCGAGGGGAGGCTGATGTGGGACTTGACCCTGATCTTTAGTTCTATACCCTGAGCCAAAGGCAGACACTCAACCACTGAGCCACCCAGGTGTCCCCAGGAGATGTTTAAGTAAATAGCTCCACAGTAAGGGCATCTTGCTGGCTCACAGTTGGGGGAGCATGAGACTCTTGATCTCAGGGTTGTGAGTTTGAGTTTCAGCCCCACATTGGGTGTTAAGATTACTTAGAAAAAAAAATCTTTATAAAAAAAAAGCTCCACAACTTTTAAAAGCTTTTTAAAAAGCTTCCACAAGAAGCAAGACTTCTCACATCCTCTCAGGCTCCACTGGCAGTTTTGCTCATGCTTTTAAGGAATGGTGGCTGTCTGTAGTTTACTATAAACCAATATATGTGCCATAGATGGCCAAATCCCTGCCATAAAGAAGACTACAGAGATGAGAAAGCACATTTTTTTTACAGGCTTATTCTTGTATATCAAGCTCCAGGAATCCAATTTAGGTAAATATTTATTTATTTATTCTTTAAAGATTTTATTTATTCATGAGAGACAGAGAGAGAGAGGCAGAGACACAGGCAGAGGGAGGAGAAGTAGGTTCCATGCAAGGAGCTTGATGCGGCACTTGATCCCAGGAATCCGGGGATCAGGCCCTGAGCCAAAGGCACTCAACCGCTGAGCCACCCAGGTGTTCCATTAGGTCAATATTTTAAAGTCTGCTAGTTATATAGCATTATCTTTTCCTGTGCTATGTGAATCTATCTCATTTTATCTTAAGTGGTAATGTATAGGTTGTTTTAAATCTATTCATTAGTAAACCAATCAACAATTATATAGAATGTGTACAGCCCTAGGCAGAATACATGATACTATCAGATATGGTCCCTGCTTTTGAATTTTTCTTTTTTTTTTTTTTTAAGATTTTATTTATTTATTCATAGAGACAGAGAGAGGGAGAGGCAGAGAAACAGGCAGAGGGAGAAGCAGGCTCCATGCAGAGAGCCTGACGTGGGACTTGATCCCAGGTCTCCAGGATCACGCCCTGGGCTGCAGGCGGCGCTAAATCACTGCGCCCCCAGGGCTGCCCTGAATTTATTATATTCTAGTTGGGAGAGGGAGAATATCCTCATCCCACAGTTTGTTACTGTGGCTTAATAACATGAATCAGGTAGCAAGAGGAATAGGGGCCCTTGTGGGTCGTAAGATGTTGCAAGTGCTAAAGCTATCACCTGTCTTCAGTTTCCCTTAATGTCAGTATGACCTCTAAAAAGCAAAATGGTGGACAGCCCAGGTGGCTCAGCGGTTTAGCGCTGTCTTTGCCCCAGGGTGTGATCCTGGAGACCCGGGATCCAGTCCTAAGTCGGGCTCCCTGCATAGAGCCTGCTTCTCCCTCTGCCTGTGTGTGTGTGTGTGTGTGTGTGTGTCTCAGTCTCTGTATGTCTCTGTCTCTCTGTCTCTCATAATGAATACATAAAATCTTTTAAAAATTTTTTTAAAAGGGCAGCCCCGGGGATCCCTGGGTGGCGCGGCGGTTTGGCGCCTGCCTTTGGCCCAGGGCGCGATCCTGGAGACCCGGGATCGAATCCCACGTCGGGCTCCCGGTGCATGGAGCCTGCTTCTCCCTCTGCCTGTGTCTCTGCCTCTCTCTCTCTCTCTCTCTGTGACATAAATAAAAAAAAAAAAAAAAAAAAAAAAAAAAAACGGCAGCCCCGGTGGCGCAGCAGTTTGGTGCTGCCTGCAGCCCAAGGTGTGATCCTGGAGACCCGGGATCAAGTCCCATATCAGGCTCCTTGCATGGAACCTGCTTCTCCCTCTGCCTGTGTCTCTGCCTCTCTCTGTGTGTGTGTGTCTCTCATGAATAAATAAATAAAATCTTGGGCAGCCCCTGTGGCACAGCGGTTTAGTGCCGCCTGCAGCCTGGGGTGTGATCCTGGAGACCTGGGATCGAGTCCCACGTCGGGCTCCCTGCATGGAGCCTGCTTCTCCCTCTGCCTGTGTCTCTGAGGCCTCTCCCTGCTTCTCCCTCTGCCTGTGTCTCTGAGGCCTCTCTCTCTCTCTCTCTGCCTCTATGAATAAATAAAAAATCTTAAAAAAAAAAAAAATAAATAAATAAAATCTTAAAAAAAATAAAATAAATTTTTAAAAAGTTAAAAGCAAAATGGTGAATTTGGATCCCCTCTAGTTAGATGTGGCTAAAAAATGCAGATTCTAGGCAAAGGCTATGAACTGAGGGTCTGTGGATCCTTAAGGGATTGGGTTGGGGGGAGTATCATGATGCCCTCAAAAGTATATGCTACATTTTGGTTCTGTTTATTTTTTGTGGGGAAAGGATCTGTAGCTTTCATTAAATTCTCAAAGGAATCCATGACCCAAAAAAGATTAGAACCACTGGCTTAGAGTAACACTGAGACTCATGGCCTCCTTTTGTCTTCCTTTATTTCACCGTTTTGTTTTTGTTTTTAAAGATTTTATCTATTCATGAGAAAGAGAGCGAGGCAGAGACACAGGCAGAAGGAGAAGCAGGCTCCCTCCGGGGAGCCTGATGCGGGACTTGATCCCAGGACCCCAGTATCACGACCTGAGCTAAAGGCAGATGCTCAGCCTCTGAGCCCCTATTTCATCGTTTTAGATTGGGCACTGCGTTTTGTTTTTCTGTGATACTTACTTTGAGGACTCCTTATTGCAAGGTACTGTACTGTTGAATATCTAAAGGCAGAATTGTGTAAAATGTTCTTTTTTTGAAGCTTGGTATTGTGACTCTTAAGCTTTCATCTGTTCTCTTATTGTTTAATAAAAACTTCTTCATATTTAAAATCATAATCACTGCTTTCCTAGGTCCAAGTAACTGAATAGTGGTCACATAAAGATGAGGATGACTAGGCCCTGGCCCCAAATAAGTAGGTTTTTGGTAATACACAATGTAAATACTCAGAAATGGTTGCTAGTAGTTTTATGGGAACAACTACCATATTGAATCATGGCTATAGCCTTGAAGGATGTGCAGGATAGGATGTACAGGATGGAAACACAGGGGAAAGATTATATAAACTTTATGTTTTAGTGAAATTCTACTGTTACCTCATTACTTCATTGATATGTTGCAAAACTTTGCATGTGAGGGTATAACAGATTATGTGCTTAAGGCCATTGCCAAGTGGAGAGGTCCAGTTGGAAACAGTGAGGCCCAAGCTGTGACACATGTATTCTCATGGAACTCTTTTTTTTTTTTTTAATATTGTTTATTTATTCATGAGAGAGACACAGAGATAGGCAGAGGTATAGACAGAGGGAGAAGCAGGCTCCTCACAGGGGAGCCTGATGCAGGGCTGGATCTCAGGACTCTGGGATCATGCCCTGAGCCAAAGGCAGACACTCAACTGCTGAGCCACCCAGGCGTCCCTCACATGGAACTCTTAAAAGTCTGTTGGTGTGGGGCACCTGGGTGGTCAAATGGTTAAGGGTCTGCTTTTAGCGCAGGTCATCATCTCTGGGTCCTGGGATCTAACCCCACGTCAGGTTCCTGGTTCAGCGGGGAACCTGCCCATATCTCTCCCCTTGCTCATGTTCTCTCTCTGTATCTGTCTGTCTCAAATGCATAAATAAAATCTTAAAAAAAGAAAAAAAAAAGACTGTTGGCACCATCTTCCCCCCTCTGGTCAATAGGGTTCTCTTTGCCCTAGTCACTTAACAAGTATTCATTGGACACCCAGAGGGTGTGTAATTCTGGACTGGACCCTTGGACTTCACTGTTTACATACTAGGAGATGGCAGTATCTTTTGATCTCTTCTACCAATCAATATGGTGACAAGGTCACCTCTGCTTGGAGGCATATAGATGGGCTCCCCCCCCCCCCCCCCCCCGCCAAGATTTTATTTATTCATGAGAGAGAGAAAGGCAGAGATGCATACAGAGGGAGAAGCAAGCTCCATGCAGGGAGCCCGATGTGGGACTCTATCATGGGTCCCCAGGATCCACGCCCTGGGCTGAAGGCGGTGCTAAACCGCTAAGCCACCTGGACTGCCCTAGATGAGCTTTGAAAGTCAAAACGCCAGAGTTCCAAACCCAGCTGTTCCGTTTTCCAGCTGGGTCACCTTGAGTCAGGTCAAGGTTGACCCCTCTGAGCTTCGGTTTTCTCTTTTCCCTTCCCCTTCCCCTTCCTCTTTTCTTTTCTTTTCTTTTTTTTCTTTTCTTTTCTTTTCTTTTCTTTTCTTTTCTTTTCTTTTCTTTTCTTTTCTTTCTTTTCTTTCTTTCTTCTTTTTTTTTTTATTTCTCTCTCTCTCTTTTTAAAGATTTTATTTATTTATTCATGAGAGACAGAGAGAGAGAGAGGCAGAGACACCGGCAGAGGGAGAAGCAGGCTCCATGCAGGGAGCCTGACGTGGGTCTCCAGGGTCAGGTCCTGGGCTGAAGGCAGCACTAAACTGCTGAGCCACCCGGGCTGCCCCGAGCTTCAGTTTTCTTTTCTTAGGTGTAAACCGGGATATTCATTGCATATAGGACTTTCACATTATATACTACGTATCCACTGCTTTGCAGAGGGCCTGTCACATAGTGGGGCCCAGTAAATGGAAGCTGTATTGTTACTAGTGGGCAAGGATTAGAAGTCTTGGAGAAATTCCCTCATTTTATTTATTCACTAAGGGTAATCACTCAGAAGAAAGAATTCTACTTATGTGAATGGGAAAGTTGTGTACTATTAGTAGTAGAAATAGTAACTGAGTCTCTCTCTTTTTTTTTTTTTTTGCCGGTCCTATAATTTTTGCTAGGGCAAGAAAGTTCTTAATCTGGGGTTCCTGATTTTTTTTTTTGTGTAAGTGCATTTTTCTGAGGGAGAGGGTCCAAATTTCATCAGATTGTCAAAAGGATCCTTAACTGTTAAAGATTGCTTGGTTAATTGACCCATTGAGTGGGTGTAGAGCTATATAGCTGGTACCCTTGATCTTGAAATTGTCCGTCATATAATATAATAAGATACTGCTGAGAAAACTTTTCCAAATAAAAAGAACATAATAAGGATATAGAGTACTCCAAATCTTTTGTGTGCTTTTTCCCCTCCTTTGGCAAAGAGGAAGTGGGACAAATAGAAAAGAAATAGGTGTCAGGAAGGAGTGAGAAACTGCCTGTGGAATGACATGGCAGTTTCTTGTCCTCAAGTTCAGCTCTTTACGCAGGTTGATTCCAGATCATCACTTGGCCTCCTCATCCTGCACTGCAGCTTCCAGTCAGATGCATCACTTACTTTCGCCTAACACAACATGTTCAGGTTTTGTCAGCTCACATTGGTCCCTCTGCTGAGATTGTCTCTTCTCCTGTAATTTGCAGGTCCAGGTCTCCTTCCTGGTATTGCCTATCTTAATTGTCATCAACTTGTAAATCCCTTAGAGCACTGATCCTCATTCATCTTTATCCTCCATAGGCACTGTCCTTTGAATAAACACTGCCTATATACCTAATACGGGGCATGTTATACATAGTAAAGGGTTGTGAAACAAAAGTGAAGACTGATGTATAAGAAGGAACTAAATGCTTGCTTACAAGAGGAAAAGGGTATAGATTTATAGAGGAAAAGGGTATAGATTGAAAACGTAAAAAATGATGAGATGCCAGTGTGAATTCTGAGTTCTGAGAGAGAGTTTGGGAAACCCCTAAATAGTCTCAGTAACAACCTGGTTAGGGGGAAGAACCCTCCATGACTTAGGAAATAGGAGTGTAGGGAACAGGTGGCTAGCATTATGGCCCTGGCTGTACCGTAGTACTTCTGGACTGGGGTTATCTCTCTGCAAAGTGGATTGGACTTTTTTTTTTTTTTTAAGATTTTATTTATTTATTCATGAGAGACACAGAGAGACAGAGACACAGGCAGAGGGAGAAGCAGGCTCAATGCAGGGAGCCTGATGTGGGACTCGATCCCAGGATCTAGGATCACGCCCTGAGCCAAAGGCAGACGCTCAACTGCTGAGCCACCCAGGCGTCCCTTTTTTTTTTTAAGATTTTATTTTTAAGTAATCACCCAACGTGGGGCTTGAACTCAAAACCCTGAGATCAAGAGTCACATGCTCCACCAACTGAGCCAGGTAGACGCCCCTGGATTGGACTTTTTGAACATGTGATAAAAGTATTGATGAGCATCTGCCATGTACCAGGTGCTCTTCTGGGTCCTGAAGATATAATAGTGAACAACTACAACTGGACAAGACCCCCTGCTATTCTAGTGCCGTATATTGGGTGGGATGTTAGTCCCTTCACCAGCATGAAAATTCTGTGATCTGGGCAGTGGGCACCAGTGTCTGCTTGGGATTGTTGTGAGGATTAAATGAGAAAGCACTTTGAAGATTATAAAGTGCTCTTCTCTTATTTATTATGAGTACCGCCCCCACCCTGCCTTTGACCTATAATTTAAGTAGATTAAAAATGTTTAAAATGTATGCCAAGGTCACTGCCAGCATTTTTACATTATCCAATCCCCAGTGACGCTTTCAGATCATATTGCAAGCAAATTAGTGTAGGAAGAGGTGAAGCTTTTTGCACCAATAGGAGTATGATCCCGGGGTTTAGGTAGATTCAGGGACTTGATTCCTTCCATTATAAGTGAACCCATTCAACAGGATTGGGATATAGATTTTTGTTTTGTTTTGGTTTTTGTTTTATTTTTTCTTTAAGATTTTATTTATTCATGAGAGATACACAGAGAGAGGGGCAGAGAAGCAGGCCCCATGCAGTGAGCCCGACATGGGACTCGATCCCAGGTCTCCAGGATCATGGCATGGACCGAAGGTGGTGCTAAACCGCTGAGCCACCCAGGCTGCCCTTGTTTTGTTTTTTAAAGGGATATAGATTTGTAATGCCATCTTCAACTGTGAGTGTATTTGAGGAGAGCACGTTTATTTACAAATATTTTTGAAGTGTTTCTGTATTGGGTTTGTTTCTGCTTTACTACTGAGTTCTCCCCCCCACCCCTTTTTAAAAGATTTTATTTATTTGAGTGAGAGAAAGCATGTGAGAGGGAGAGCACGAGCAGGGGGAGGGGTAGAGGGAGAAGCAGACTCCCTGCTGAGCAGAGAGCCTGATGTGGAGATTGATCCCAGGATGCTGGGACCCAAAGGCAGATGCTTAACTGATGAGCCACCCAGGTGCCCCAAGTTCTTCCCATTTTTTTTTAATGTTTTTATTATTTTTTTAATGTTTTATTTATTTATTCATGATAGTCACACAGAGAGAGGCAGAGAGGCAGAGACACAGGCAGAGGGAGAAGCAGGCTCCATGCAGGGAGCCTGATGTGGGATTCGATCCCGGGTCTCTAGGATCGCGCCCCAGGCCAAAGGCAGGCGCCAAACCGCTGCGCCACCCAGGGATCCCCTCTTCCCATTTTTTTTAAAAAGATTTCAGACTGATCGGCTCTTAAATTTTTACGTACAATTTCACATTGGTGAAGACTGCATGTTGGGAAAAAACAAACTTCTCTACTGATTTGGGCTTTTTTGACCATATAAAGTCAGGATGCGGTTGTTTTCCGTGTGCTTCTACTTTTGATTAGGCTGAGTATTTTTTTTTTAATATTTAAACATTTTTTAGAAGTTTTAATTCCATTTTTTAAAGTAAGCCCAACATTGGGCTTGAACTCATGACCTTAAGATCAGGAGTTTAATGTTGTACTGACTGAGCCAGCCAGGCCCCCCAGGTTGAGTATTTTTAGATACAGCTCCCTTGCCCTTCAGATTTGTCCCCAGCACCCTCAAAACAAAGAGCAAATGATGCAATTAGGATGCAATCTGTTGCCTCTGGATTTCAAGGAAGATTATTTCCACACAACTCAGAAGCTCATGGACAAAGTCAGGTTTTCTTTTAGATTTAACAAATTTATCAAAAATGACCTGAAGTGGGATGCCTGTGGCTCAGCGGTTGAGCATCTGCCTTTGGCTCAGGGCATGATCCCAGAGTCCCGGGATCGAGTCCCACATCGGGCTCCCTGCATGAAGCCTGCTTCTCCCTCTGCCTATGTCTTTGCCTCTCTCTGTGTCTCTCATGAATAAATAAATAAAATCTTAAAAAGAAAAAAAAAAAAACTCCTACTGAAAAGAAATGCTAATTAAAAAAAAAAAAAATGACCTGAAGTGAATTTCTTATGCTGAGGTTAGAGATTTTGAGTGTGAAACAGTGATGTGAAATTTCTAAAGCAGCTTTGATTTATGAATAAAATGTCACTTCTGATTCATTCTTTGAGCTCTTGTAGTTTTTTCTTTTACTTTCTTTCTTTTTGAAGATTTTATTTGTTTATTTATGAGAGACACAGAGGGAGGGAGGCCGAGACACAAGCAGAGGGAGAAACAGGCTCCATGCAGGGAACCTGCCATGGGATCACGCCCTGAGCTGAAGGCGGGCTAAACCGCTGAGCCACCTGGGCTGCCCGTAATTTATTCTTTGAAACTTTTTTTTTTTTAAAGACTTTATTTATTCATGAGAGACAGAGAGAGAGAGAGAGAGAGAGAGAGAGAGAGGCAGAGACACAGGCAGAGGGAGAAGCAGGCTCCATGCAGGGTGCCCGATGTGGGACTCGATCCCAGGATTCCAGGATCACGCCCTGGGCCAAAGGCAGGCACTCAACCGCTGAGCCACCCAGGCATCCCTTCTTTGAAACTTTTAATGGACTTGACTGTTTATACTGTATTCTGGTGATTTTCACTTTTAGTGAATGAAGTCAGGGAGGGGTCTTTTTTTACTGTGTGCTGCATCACATTTTACTCTTTTTCATGAGTTCTTGAGATTGAGATAAAAATACTCAGCCTAATCAAAAGTGGAAGCGCATGGCTCCGGTTGTGATCTCGAGATCCCAGGTCAAGTCCCGCATTGGGCTCCCTGAGAGGAGCCTGCTTCTTCCTCTACCAGTGTCTCTGCCTCACTCTCTCAGTCTGTGTCTCTCATGAATAAATAAGTGAATCTTAAAAAAAAAAAAAGGAAAAAAGAGAGAGGTTTTCTGGAGTCCTGAAAGAGTGTTTCAAGAATAGTGAAGTCACATAATTACTTCTTTGGTGATTTCTCAGGCGTACTTTCTCTGTGAGTAGAAATGAATTTTTTGCAAGGGGTGAGGGAAAAAATGAGGTTAAGACTTTACCACATCTTTTCCCTTCCATGATTGGAGAAATGAAAGGTGCAAGTTAGTATTTTCTCATAATTTAATGCATAGACAACTAAAGCTCTATTGATTCTCAATTGTGGATTATACTGGAGTTTAAAGACAACCATTTTCCATTCAGTGCCACTTTGGAAATGGTCTTTGTGTTTCAGACTAAGGCCACATTCTGGTTTCTCTTGTGAGTCTTGGGTGACATCACTGTTCCCATTGAGGAGACAGCATATTGAATCCTTCTGACCTTGGGTGAAGCATATAATCTCTAGAGCTCAGTGTTCTTATCTAGAGAATGAAGGGGATACCTATCCTTCCCAGGTGCGTTTCAGGCATTATAAGGCAAGATATATAATAGTACTTTGAGCAACATAAGGTAATTACATCATTGTTGGGAGTATATTATTCAAGTTTTGTTCCTAGGTAAGGAAGAACCTGCCCCCTCACCCTGCCCTGGAGAGCTGTCCTAGAGCAAATGGATTCTAGCACTAGTATCTTCAATTTTTCTTCAGAAAGTTCAAGCTGCTCAGCTGTTTTTGTCCATCCTGTCTTTGTAGCAGTGCAGTTGGGGTCAAGCTAGGTGTGCCATCTTCAGAAGCAGGCAGGAAGCGTCACATGAAGCTGAGTGGTCTAGAATGAGTCACTTCACCTCTCTGAGCCTATTTTCTCATTTGTAAAATGGGGGGTGTAATAGTACCTACTGCATTGGATTATTGTGAAAAATGAAAGGAAACCACATGTGCAGGGATCCCTGGGTGGCTCAGCGGTTTAGTGCCTGCCTTCAGCCCAGGGTGTGATCCTGGAGTCCCAGGATCGAGTCCCACATCAGGCTTCCTGCATGGAGCCTGCTTCTCTCTCTGCCTGTCTCTGCCTCTCTCTTTCATGAATAAACAAAATCTTGAAAGAAAGGAAGGAAGGAAAGAAAGAAAGCACATGCATATTGTTTATTCGGTGCTGTGCCTGGCTTGTGAGTATTTGTTGGTATTACTTGAATAAAAAAGAGGTGAGAAAACTGGAGGTGTCTGTGTGCACATGTGTGCATGTTTTGTGTGTGTGTATGAAGCCAGTTGTAGGGCATCTTCTTTTCCTTCCCCTTCCCCCACTTAACTGTGTTGGGAGAGGACTTCACACTCACATACCTGCTAGTGTCACTGGCCTTTTATTTCTCATCTGGCCCCAGGAAGGCTCTCAGTTGTCAAATAAGTGATGAACTCCAAGCCCCTCATTGTGAATCACTGGCTTAAGTATCAAATAATATCATTGTCTATAGTAATTGATAGACTTATTTTTCATATATTCCAATTTGTTGAGAGTTTTTTTTTTTTTTTTTTTTGAGAGTCAGTTGTCTATGAAGCATTCAGTAAATTCCATTTTACCGGAACTTTTCATTTACGAGTCTCTGAAAAGAATTTATTCTGCTTAATACTGGGAAAATGCTTGTATTGGGTTGTACGAACTGGCTGAAAATGTTCAAGCATTTATCTATTAGGCATGTTGGTAAATGAAGTATGAAAGTGACAACAGCTGATGGCTCAGTTCTGGAAATCTTTTTTTTTTTTTAAAGATTTATTTATTTATTTATGATAGACCTAGAGAGAGAGGCAGAGACACAGGAGGAGGGAGAAGCAGGCTCCATGCGGGGAGCCCAGCAGATAATGTGATGAAGGGCCATAGGTATGGTTTTAGTAGTTGATAGCCTCCGGAGTTAGAGTTAGCAGTTCTTACTTAAGCTTTTTTTTTTTTTTTTTTTTTACTTAAGCTTTATTATTATTTTTTTAAGATTTTATTTATTTATTCATGAGAGACACAGGCAGAGGGAGAAGCAGGCTCCACTTAGGGAGTCCAATGTGGGACTCGATCCTGGGTCCCCAGGATCACGCCCTGGGCTGAAGGCAGGCACCAAACCACTGAGCCACCAAGGCGTCCCAAATAAATAAAATCTTCAAAAAAAAAATAATAATTTGCTGTTCTACAGAATAAGGATTGTAGAAAACAAGCATAGATGTGGGAAGGAGTGCTTGAGGCTGAGGGGATCCAGGTGATCTAGCTACCCTGGCAGCAGATGTATTCTCTCTCTCAGCTGTTGAATTTGAGTGTTTGTTCCAAGGGTAGGGATTGATTGTTATCAGTCTGATTATAATTGTTTGCACTTGGGTTATCATTAGCTCCAAGAGACCTACCTGTCTCCTTGAAGAACATCATTGTCCAGTGATCCCGCTGACGGATGAAAGCTGTCAAGATAACTTGGCTGTGAGATGCCATTTAACTAGTATGTATCTGTGTGTGCCTCCCTGCCACCTCCCTGCAAGATTTAATGACCTAGTTAGGGAGAAAGTCCAGGCCTCTTGGCTTCTCTCCAAGTGTTCTACCACTAAAATGTTAATATTACCTTTTTCAGAATTCTTCTGAATCATTTGCTGGCACTGTAAGTGGCCTTTTAAACTTTGATTTTGCCACTTTTCAGACTGTGTTTGTACCAGTACTTTCCACTGTAGGAATTTGAGTTGCTTTGGTTACTTGAAGAAGGCATTTTCACTTGCCTTTGCTTTTTAAAATGGGAGTAGCCTGTGATCGGAATGTTACTGCCTCTTGACATGTTAGTTGGCAAAGTTGTAGAGGCAGCCCTTAATAAAGGTCACTTTGGAAGAATATTAGTTGGTTACTTACCATTCTTCGCATTCTTGTAGAATGATACAGGTTTATGGCCTTTTTATTAAGTTCTTGAAATCCAATGGTCTTTAATTAGAAGCAAGCACATATAAAACTTACTCCAGACAACACTGGCCTTACTGTATTAGATTATAGAGTGAGGTTTGCACCCGTAGGAATATGAGTTTTGGAGGAGGAATGGAGAACGGGTGTGAGAAGACTATATCGAACACATTCCAGTTCCATCCATGCCATCTGCTCATGGCAGCCTTAACTGTGTGGAATGTGGACATACAGCTTTCAAGCTCAGTTGCCTTTTGATTGTTCCTAACTAGGTTTTTACCTCTCATGATTTAACTGGTTGAATTGGGCTTTCTGTTACATAGTCCGTATGGAAAATGGAGTGGGTAGCCTAAGTTTTGAACTCACGTAATTGTAACACTTGACAAGCCATAATACATAAATTTTAACTGCTGTCTTTGAAATGGCCCACTCTGATATATTAAATGAGACAATGGAGGAATATGTAAATTCAAGGACTACTAGCAAGTTAACAGGAAAAAAAAAAAAAAAACCAGCAGCAGCAAAAGAACTCCCCACCTTATTGTGTATGATTCTTCACTGGGCAAAAGGGCTCAGGAAAGTGTGTATCATCTCTTCATCTGAGTGTAACCCGGGACATCCCCAATGGAGAAGACAAAAAGAAGCGTTGGTGGTTTGGATAGGGCACTATGGTGCAAATAAATTCTTTATGTTTACCAGCTGACACCTGTACTCTTTGAGAGTATTTGATTGCCAGAGGGATTGTGCTCGTATAGAAAAGGGGCAAAATAAATCCCTTTATAGCTCTCTTACACAGTGGGCTGAGCAGAAAGTCAAAATAACAGATAGAGGGATCCCTGGGTGGCGCAGCGGTTTGGCGCCTGCCTTTGGCCCAGGGCGCAATCCTGGAGACCCAGGATCGAGTCCCACGTCGGGCTCCCGGTGCATGGAGCCTGCTTCTCCCTCTGCCTATGTCTCTGCCTCTCTCTCTCTCTGTGTGACTATCATAAATAAATAAAAATTTAAAAAACCCCAAAATAACAGAGTCAGGAGCAGGTCAGTGGTCTGAGGAGTTGAGAAGATGTCCGCAGAAGTGAAGGAGCTGAGTTGAATCATGTTTGTTCATCACCAAATCAATTCTTCTCTTCCTCCTGCAGACTGTAGTAGTCATATCAGCCATGTGATAAAAATTTTCTTTGAATATTTTAATATAGTCAGTGCTGCGGGTAGTCAAAATCAGTCTACTGATAAGGTTTTATAATGCTGGGGTATTTCTCTATTCCACTCTTTCTAATGTGATTTAGAAAGCAGCAGCAATTATTTGTTGTACTTTGCTTTTAAGACTTTTCAAAAGAATGTACCTGCATTATGTTCCCAGGACCGTGTGTTTACCTGGGGAGTGGAAGAGAGGTCACCAAGGAAGACATTTATTGGGTTTATGTTGAGATGAAATAGGACAGGCATTCTGTGCATATGTAACTGAGAAAGGTATGCTGTTTCCTAATATGAATGTATTTGGGGGAATTTTAACTCAGAGACATGGTTTTCTGAACAGTGGCCAAATACATGAGGTCAAGGTGATTTCCTCCAGTAGGAAAACTGTCATGGAAGAGTAGCCTGGGCCTGTTTCCCTTCTTAAGTGTGAGGGCTAAAGTAGTGATAAGAGGTGACTCATTGATCTTCATGAAAATTACTGGCTAATGACTTTCAAGGAATGGTGGTTGATAAGGTGGAACTAGTTACTATTCTGGTCTGTTATCTAAGGGAAAATCATGAAGCTAGCATTTTATAGAAAATGCCATTTATTAAATTCCTTAGATGATCACGAGTGTTTTCTTAGTTATTTTTGGACTCCCCAACAGGACATGTTACTTTTATAGTTTGAAGTTTATCTTGAAGTAATGGGTGGTAGAGAGGTACTATATAGAACATGAAGCAGAAGCTGTTGAAAATATACGTATGGCAAGGGGTGGAACCTGTAGCTGTAATACATGGTACTGGCTGAATGTTACTCCTTTTTGTCCCCTTCCCATTTTGACTTTAGAATTTTTTTTTTTAAGATTTTATTTATTCATGAGAGAAACACACAGAGAGGCAGAGGGAGAGAACCAGGCTCCCTGCAAGGAGCCGGATGCGGTACTGAATCCACAGATCCCAGGATCATGCCCTGAGCTGAAGGCAGACATTCAACCACTGAGCCACCCAAGCATCATTTTATTTTATTATTTTATTTTATTTTATTTTATTTTATTTTATTTTATTTTATTTTATTTTATTTTATTTATTTTATTTATTTTATTTATTTTATTTATTTTATTTTATTTTATTTTATTTATTTTATTTTATTTATTTTATTTTATTTTATTTTATTTTATTTTTTTTGCATTCCTTGATTTTAGAATCTTGATTAATCTTACCATCTTACGGCTGAGAGTGGTATGTAAAAACCACTCTGGGGTGGGGGGTTTGGGGGTAACGGGGGAGGCCTTGCTTAGTGCATAGGTCTGACAGCAGCTTCTGTGACTTACTTCCTTTCTCTTCCTCAGCTTCCGCATCTGTCACCTGAAAGGGATGGCTGCCAGCTTTCCCCAGCTCTGCCCTTGAGGGGGCTTTCATTTGGAGAAACAGATCAATTAGTTGTCTAGAAGTCCTTTTATTGTTAATCCTCAAAAAGAATCTTAGGAATTTTTTTCAAATTGGCCAGTTTTCTTTAGCTTTTGCTGCTTATTTATCTGCCCTTTCCCTTTGGCAGACTCCCTTGACAGTGAGACACAGGGTCATCGGTTTAAGTATGGGAAGGAAATTATGGCCTTGAGCACAGTCAGAAAGAATCTGGCTCTCAGGCACTTCCTGTGAGCCACCACTAAATTACAAAGACTGGGCCCTGACAAGGCTTTTCAAAGGAGCATCTTACACCACCACTGTGTCAGCGTTTCCATCGTGAGCAGTTGTTTTTCACAGTGCTTATTATGACCAGGTTTGAAGTGGCCTTTACACGGGAAGCATTTACCCACTGGGATGAGAGTAAAACGGCAGACAGAAGTATCAGAAGTATGGAGGAAGGGTGAAGAGTATACGGATTGCTCTCAGAATACCCCCTTTTCAACCCAGACCTGACTGTGCTATTCTTGCCCAGAATCCTGGGACTCCCTCAGGATAAAGTCCAGACTCTCTTTAGTGTGAAAATACCCTCAACAGATTGGCTCCCAGCCTCTCCCATCATATATGCCTTATGCCTTCCGATCTTAGGTCCTCTAGCCAGGACAGCATGATACCATGGGAAGACAGGACCTGGTTGGGGAAGGGGTGGGACAGTGTTGGGAGACCTGGGCTGTGGACCAGGCTCCATCTCTCACTAAGTTGTATGTTTATTATTTTTTTAAAGATTATTTATTCATGAGAGAGACACACAGAGAAAGAAAGAGGCAGAGACACAGGCCGAGGGAGAAGCAGGCTCCCTGCAAGGAGCCCGGTGTGGGACTCGATCCCAGATCCTGGGATCACGCCATGGGCCAAAGACAGACGCTCACCTGCTGAGCCAGCCAAGCATCCCAGTTGTTTCTTTTTCCATGATCTTATTAGTCACTAACCTGGATGAGTTTCCTGAATGAGAAAAAGCAAAGAACAGGTTTGGGGGACAGATCAGGAAGCTCTTTTTGACTGTTGTCTCTTGGCAAAAATCTTGGGAATCAGACCACCAGATACGTGATCGTTATTTTTTTATAGTATTTTATAATAGTATTTACGTTTATTTAATGTATACAGTTTATAGACTCACTATTGAACAAAGTTGGAATGCAAACAAATATATAAATCATTACCAAATAAACTAACTGGCACTAGTTTTTTTTTTTTTTTTAAAGATTTTATTTATTTATTCATGAGAGACACACAGAGAGAGGGAGAGGCAGAGACACAGGCAGAGGGAGAAGCTGGCTCCATGCAGGGACCCCAACATGGGACTCGATCCCGGGTCTCCAGGATCACGCCCTGGGCTGAAGGCGGCGCTAAACCGCTGAACCACCCAGGCTGCCCCGGCACTAGTGTTATAAGCATATTATTGGACCTGGTGAGAAAAAGTGGTGGAAGAAGACTGTAGCCCATGGCATTTTTCTTTTTCTATTGATTGATTGATTGATTGATTTTATTAATTTATTCATGAGAGACACACAGAGAGACAGAGAGAGGCAGAGACACAGGCCCTCCATACAGGGCCTGACGTGGGACTCGATCCTGGGTCTCCAGAATCACACCCTGGGCTGAAAGCGGCACTAAACCACTGAGCCACCAGGGCTGCCCATCATTTTTCTTTTTATAAGAGAAAACGCTCAGTACTACCATATGATAAAACTTAACAGAAACACATAAGATGGAACATTTCAACTGTCATCATTGAGGTTAACCTGTTTTATTTAAGTGATTTATACAGGAAATTAACAGGACAGGCAGTATTTTGGCCAACTTCTGTTTATGTCAGCTGAACACCTTCCATAAACAAGCAAAAGAAAATAAAGCCAGCCAGCCAAACGTGGGCCCCTTTGTGGGCCCCTTCGCCCCTTCACCCCTCAGTAGTACTTGGTACAAACTCTGCACTGTGCTTTGATTTCATGATTGGAGAAGATACACATGTGTTAAAACTGAGGTTATGTATTCACTACAGCCAGTTGTTTTGGTAGGCAGATACTTTTTCAGCATTGTTATTATTAACATATTTATGTTTATCTATTTTGTATTTGTCTACATAATCTAAGGTGGCTAGAGAGGATCTTATGAAAAAAAATATAGCAAAATCCTCAAGTAGGGCCTTAAAATCCAGTCTATTCCAGAGGCACCAAGAATCAATGGGGTGCAAACTTTCCCTTGGTGGAAGGTGACTCTTTTTTTTTTTTTTTTTTTTTTTTATTCATGAGAGAGACACACACACAGAGAGAGGCAGAGACACAGGCAGAGGAAGAAGCAAGCTCTATGCAGGGAGCCTGATGTGGGACTGGATCCTGGGTCTCCAGGATCTCGCCCTGGGCCGAAGGTGGTGCTAAACTGCTGTGAGCCACCCGGGCTGCCCAGGTAACTCTTTTGTAATACTTAAAAATTGATGGAATTTTATTTTGTAGTTTTTTTATTTTTTATTTTTTTATTTTTTATTTTATTTTTTTTTGTAGTTTTGTTTATCTTATTTGGTGCTTTAAGTATACTTAATCATCTACCTTTTTTTTTTTTAAAGATTTTTTTTTTTTTAATTTATATATTCATGATAGAGAGAGAGAGAGGCAGAGACACAGGCAGAGGGAGAGGCAGGCTCCACGCAGGGAGCCCGACGTGGGACTCGATCCCTCCCCGGACTCCAAGACCACGCCCTGGCCCAAAGGCAGGCGCTAAACCGCCGAGCCACCCAGGGATCCCCCCCTTAATCATCTACCTTTATATTTTGTGTCTAAGATGGCATCAACGATATACAAGACATACAGAGTACCAGGTATTTCTTTTTCAAAATTGTGCAAAAACTGCCACAAACAGATCAAATTTAATTCCTCTGTTTTAAGGCTGAAAGGTCTGATGTGTCACCTGTTCAGCCTTCTCTGTAGCACTGCAGAACTGCCTCTACAGCACTGCTGGTTATATCTGGGGCCCGCCAGGGCTCTGTTTCTCATTTCTTCTGACCTGCTACAGTGAGGATTAGAGTCACCTGTTTGACATGATCCCCGGCAGAGGCCTAGTGCAGAAGGGGAAGAGTGTATTGCAGAGGTTGCTCATAGTGGTTGAGAGAAGGCCATGTTCAAATTGCAGATCAACTTGCTAGCTCGGTGCACTTGTGCTTCTTCATTTCTCTGATTTGTGTACTTTTAAAAAAACTGTAGAGAAAAGTGTATAATGCATGCACAGTATGAACAATTATGAAGTGACTACCCATGTAAGCAACCCAAGTCAAGAAATAGAAGCTCCACTTGTATTCTTTTTCTGCCATATCTCCTCAAAGTAGGCCCTGAAATATGCTTTTCAAATATTGAGGTGATAAATATTTGAATAGGAAGTACTATTTTCCTTAATAACTTTTTGTTATTAAGTGCCTACATGTAACATCTTTCTCCATTCAGCAAATCCAGTTTGTTTTACACATATGAACTCAAATATTCATCTCTTCTAGAAAAAGACAGGGATAAACACCTCAGTTTAGCAGGTTTTTGAATATGAATAATAGACCTAAAAAAAAAAAATGGACCTTAGGGCACAAATTAAATTTGTACTGATTCCAGGCTCTTTTGCATGTGTTAATTTGCAAATTGTGTTAATTTTTTTCATCTCTCTTAGACCTCTGTTTCTGGCTTCATTTGAAATAAGGCAAGTGTGTAAGTAAATGTAGAGACCAGAAAGTGGAAAATAGGAGTATTGGTCTTGCTAGTGTGAGTCCTAAATTCTTTAATCTGTGGATCCAAATTGTTCATTACTAAAATTTGCTGGATTTAGAAGTTGGTTTTGTTTCTTTGTGAACACTGTCTTTATCTTCAATACAGATGCATTAAGTAAAATAAAACCATTCTTCTTTAAAAAGTTTATGCATGTAGTGTGACTTTTGTTACTTCCAGTAGCCGGTTTTAGGACTGGCAATTTATAGAATAATGCAAATGAGTAGTGAGGAATAATTAGAAATAATGTGCTGAAATCCTCATGTCATCTTAGAATGCTACCAAGGGAATAGAAGAGTAAGGCTTACTGTGGACTTGAAAAAAAGCTGACCTATTTTCCCCAATTGACAGAAATGCCTGTTTCTTCAGCACTGTCCTTTGTTTTCAAGGCACATTTGGCTGGACAGTGCCTCATTCTTGCATATTCAGAGAAATTTTTATGGAAACATGGTTTTAAATTTTTTTTTTTTTCTGAGAAGTTTATAAAAAATGCAGAACACTTGAATAGACCATAAGTGCTCAGAAGCAACTGCTGAAATAATTTTACAGGTTTTTTTGTTTGTTTGTTTTTTTACCATTATAAAACAGTATAAAATTGACTTGATACCAGGAAATTCAAAGGTAAGACTTGGCTGTGTTTTTATTTCTTGGTTTGCTAAGAATCTCCACTTAACCACATTAATGGTAAATAGGCTGTGATCCCGAGGCTTATTGGAGTGCTTTGGCCTTGGTTTTGCATTTCCTTTGGCTTGGATTATTTTTACAGCTTATCAGAAATCCTGTTTCGTTGTTGTTGTTTTTCTTAGTCTAAGTAACCCAGAGAAATCGTGCTGCATCAGTGAGAAAGATTTCTCAGCCTTGGGTTTTGTCTTTGTTTATTTATAGTTGCTTTGATCAGATAGCTTGATTAGAACTCCAGAGCTACCTGGTAGAAACCTGCTGAGGATAAAGTTTAAGGAAGTTCTTTTGCTGAAAGCAACCCCCTTCATTCACCAGGGGAATCTGATTTCATCCTGTGAATAACTTGGCTTAGAAATTTTATTTCTTTGGGACCTGCTTGTAGAGTTCTGCACACCTCAAAGCATGAGAACTGTGTCAGGATGAAAAGTGGGCTGCTTGCTTTATTCAGTGTGGGCCAGCTAGATGGTAAAGTAGCAGCATAGTTCTGTTTTGTTTTACTGTGGAATTCAGAGATACCTTTACCTGGGCTTGGGGAGAAAATGAATCAAGAGGAATAGGAAGAGAAGTTTGCAAAAATTATAAATGCAGTGGCAAAGAATCTTTCATAGCTGCTCTTCTAAAAGTTACTTTTGGGTCTAAAATATCAGTCCTTTAGAATGACAGGAAGAGAAGTTTGCAAAAATTATAAATGCAGTGGCAAAGAATCTTTCATAGCTGCTCTTCTAAAAGTTACTTTTGGGTTTAAAATATCAGTCCTTTAGAATGACGTTTGATTTTTTTCATCGGGCTCTCTGAAGAGTGCTGTCTATTGGGTTTGCACAGCATATAGTGAGAACTGAATGCCTGTACATACCCAGTGTCCAAGAATAGCCCATCTGTTGCATGAGATTACATGTTTTAAGACCAGATGGTTAAACACTTAAATCAGTCTTTCCAAAGGTCCAGATGACCCATTTCAGAGATTTCCTGTACCCAGAGCCCTGGGGATGTAGCGAGATTTCATTCCACGGCTATGAGGAAATCCTCCTCCTACATTAAACAGAAGTAGGTGTGTGTAGCCTGTACTAGTGGGAGCAACCTCCAGTGCTATTCTAGGTAAATATTTGTTCTTTGGTTCCTTTATAAATCTATGATTTTCTGCCCCCCTGCCCCATTTTATTGTTTGAATTTTGATTGGACTGAATAGAAATAGAATTTGCTATATTCAAATGGAGTTTTCTTTGTTAGATGATCAGCTCCTTAGCCTGTTAGTTTGTTGGATGAGGAATTAAAGTAGTGGTATTACCCACAGTAAATAACATTGGTGAGGTCAAAGATTGTTGTCATACTAGATCCTCACAAGTGAAAATACAGTCTGTTCATAGTCTGAGCCCTGGCCGCCCTTCTCATTTTTCACCTCCCATGCATGAAAATTATTCTAGTTAGTCAGTCCCAGAATGTGTTCGGTGCTTTTCCATTTGGTCACCATTATTCTTGTCTTTACAACGCCTGGGTCATCTCCAAGCCCTGCTGGTCTTCCATGTAACAATTCACATCTCGCTTCTGCTTTGATGCCTTCCCTTAGCCACCCTAGATCTAAATGATCTCCTCTTCCTTTCTTTGGAACCCAGGAAATGATCTATGCCCTCAGTTGTCTTGTGGCTTCGTTTTTCTTTTTTCTAAGTAAAAATACTATCTGAGGTAAATTATAAGCTTCTCATCAGGAAGGACAGTGATCCATTTCTTCTTTGTTTCTTTGTATTGTGTCAGCTCTATAAATAAGTGATTTGATTGATATGCATAGTTTAGTTCTCAGGTCTAAAGATTAGAGACTAGAGTAATAAAATGGTTAACCCCTCTGAAATACTATGAAGGGAGGAGAGAATTTAGCTGCTCTTGTCACTGGGGCTGTGAAGTGGCTATTTTTCTCTTGCATTTTTTTTTAAGATTTTATTTATTTATTCATGACACACACACACACACACACACACACAGACAGGCAGAGAGAGAAGCAGGCTCCTTGCAGGGAGCCCGATGTGGGACTCGATCCCAGATTCTGGGATCACGCCCTGCGCTGAAGGCAGACACTCAACTGCTGAGCCATCCAGGTGTCCCTTCTCTTGTATTTTGTATCAGAGGTTGTGTTGTGCTTGTTGGGTTTGATGTAGTCATTTCATAAGGTGCTTCCTCATGTGGTAAAAAGATGAGCAGAATTAAGGCATTGCTTCACTTTCCAACAGAAATCACAGAGGAAACAAAGACTCCCTCTTGTGTCAGTCACATTCATAAAGTTACATTTCCTGTGTGTAGCTAAATAACCCTGACATATCTTTTGTGTGCATCACTGACTTTTAAGGTTCTGTAAGTTTATCTGGGTTTCACAGATAAATGAATTGGTTGAATAAGGACCTTGGACTTCACTTCCAGCTTTTCTTCCCTGGTTTGTCTAAAGCTTTTCTTTATTTTCTTTATTTTTAAAGTAGACTCTATGCCTGATATGGAGCCCAACGCAGGGCTTGAACTCATGATGCTGAGCTCAAGAGTCAGATGCTTAACCAGCTGAGCCACTCAGGCAGTCTTGTTAAAAGTCTTTTTTTTTTTTTTTTTTTAAGATTTTATTTATTCGTAAAAGACGCAAAGAGAGAGGCAGAGACCTAGGCAGGCTCCCTGTGGCCTGATGCCGACTCAATCCCAGGACTCCAGGATCACACCTTGAGCCAAAGACAGATGCTCAACCACTGAGCCACCCAGGCATGCCTGTCTAAAGCTTTTATTTATTTATTTGTTTGTTTGTTTGTTTGTTTATAGATCTTATTCATGAGGACACAGAGAGAAAGGCAAGAGACACAGGCAGAGGGAGAAGCAGGCTCCATGCACCGGGAGCCCGATGTAGGATTCGATCCCGGGTCTCCAGGATCGCACCCTGGGCCAAAGGCAGGCGCCAAACCACTGCGCCACCCAGGGATCCCTGTCTAAAGCTTTTATTTTTTTTTTGTCTAAAGCTTTTAAAGGAAAAATAAAAACCTTCTGAAAATTCACTCTAACATCTATTAATATAAAAATGGAAACATTTGGGTTTCTAAAGACTACCTTAGATTTTAAAAATCATTTTGTTTTATTTCATCATGCTAAGTGTGTACTTTTTTTTTTTTAAGATTTATTTATTTATTTGAGAGGGGGAAAGGGATCATGAGTGTGAGGAGCAGAAGGAGAGGGAGAAAGAATCTCAAGCAGATTCCATGCTGAATGCAGAGCCTGACACACGGTTCGATCTCATGACCCTGAAATCATGACCCTAGTGGAAAAAGAGTTGGATGCTCGGCTGACTGAGCCATCTGGGTGCCCCTATAAGTGTGTAGTCTTTAATCCCTATCCCCTATTTCCCTTATCCCCCACCCACTTCCTCTCTGGTAACAATTATTCCTTCTCTAGTTAAAAGTCTGTTTCTTGGTTTGTCTCTCTCTTCTTTTTATTTATTTATTTATTTATTTTTTATTTTTTATTTTTTCTCTCTATTCTTTTTCCTTTGCTCTTTTGTTTCTTAAATTCCACATATGAATGAGATCATAATGTTATTTATCTTTCTCTGACATATTTTGCTAGCATTATACTCTCTAGCTCTATCCATGTTGTTGCAAATGGCAAGATTTCATTATTTTTTATGGCCGAATGTTATTCCATTATGTATATATACCACATCTTTATCCATTCATCTATTGATGGACACTTGGACTGTTCCATTATTTTTCTTAAAAGATTTTATTTATTTATTTGAGAGAGAGATGGAGAGAGCACGAGTGGGGTGCAGCGAGAGGGAGAAGCAGGCTTCTTGCTGAGGAGAGAACCTGATGATGATGATGGTGATGTGGGGCTCAAATCCAGGACCCTGGGGTCATGACCTGAGCCAGCGGTAGATGCTTACCCAAGTGAGCCACCCAGGCACCCCAGGTTCCATTATTTTGCAATTGTAAATAATATGTGATAAACATAGGGGTGCATATATCCCTTGAATTGATGTTTTTGTAGTTTTCGGGTAAATATTCCAGTAGTGTGATTCCTAGATTGCAGGGTAGTTCTATGTTTAATTTTTTGAGGAACCTCTGTACTGTTTTCCACAATGGCTACACCAGTTTGCATTCCAACCAGCAGTGTGAGAGGGTGCCTTTTTTTCCACATCCTCACTAACACGTATTGTGTCTTGTGTTTTTGATTTCAGTTAGTCATTCTGACAGGTATGAAGTGATAGCTCATTGTAGTTTTGAAAGACTGTCTTGTTCAAGTTCAGTAGTTCAGTAGACCATAGATTTGTGTTTTCTTGGGACGCCTGGATGGCTCAGTGGTTGAGTGCCTTCTTTGGCTCAGGGCATGAATCCCAGATCCTGAGATCGGGTCTCACATCGGACTCTCTGTGGAGAGCCTGCTTCTCCCTCTGCTTGAGTCTCTGACTCTCTCTGTGTGTCTCTCATGAATAAATAAATAAATCTTTAAAAAAAGATTTGTATTTTCTTCTAACTGGAGCTTTTATATTCCATCCTTCCTCGTTTGTTTGGAAAAATCTATTCCTCTAGAAAAATTCTCCTTTTGGAGTCTTCTCTTACAGGAAAAATGTTTCCCAGTTAGATCCCTCCCTTTTGCTCTTCCTCTCTCCTGTAGATAGGAGTCTTATCATTTACTTATTTACTTAATGCAAACATCTTAACCAGCTGCTGATGGTAATTCATAGCTTTCAAAACTCATTCAGAAATTTAAGGTGTTCAGAAGTATGAAGTATTAAGGAGGTTTAGAAAATGCTCTTTGCTTTGTTAGTTACAGTGCATATTTCCATTCACTTCCTCTATTGGGATTAAGAAAAATACTGGTCACAAGTACTTTACTTCCTTTTTGCTAGCAGCTCCGTATGAAATTATTTCCTTACTTTATTATTATATATCATAGTGGTGTTAGTTTGGTGGTATTCTCTACATGGTTGTTTGAAACCAAATGCATTTTCAGAATTTGTTGACTGTTGTCAGAGGTAGAGACAGTAGCTTCAGTTATAGGTCACAGTGGTGGATCCATATCTTCCAGGGACATTCCAGATCACAGAGCTCAGAAACATTTCCTTCTAGGAGTGTGATGGGAGGGTGAGACTTAACTGACAGAGCTGGTGACAGTATGAACTTAAGCAGTCATAATAGTGCTGGGTCTCAACGGCATTTCTGTGTCCTGCAAAATGTCTACTATCATGGGAATGTTGCCACTTCTTGCCCTGGGTTTTGTAGAGGTGTTAAAAAGAAAATACCCTCCTACCTTCCAGTTGAAGCACTCTTTGGGGAGCTGGTATGGTGGTTAAGCAAGTCAAATAAACAACTCCGGAAGCTTGGTGACAGGTTCTGAAAAAGCTCTCAGTTGTTGGCATTATGTTGTAGTAAGTACAGCATATATTTGTAGAAAAGAACCGAAGATGTTCCTCAAGTATTTCCTTTCTGAAGCAATTCACTTGTGATGTAAAACTACTAAATATTGAGGTTCAGTTTTTCTAATACAACTAGCTAGGTAAAGCTCAAAGATAAAAGTAGTTACTGTTTAAAGAATTCTTTTTCCCCCTCCATTGTAACTTTTCAGTTTTAAAAGGATTAATATTGGCAAATTATCCGAATGGGCATTCAGATTTTGCTGTTTGAGTTGCTTGGTTGCCCACTAAGAACACCGGTTCCTGTCAGATTTAAACCAAAGGTACTGCAAAGTCTTGGACATGACTTGCCTTCTACTTTCTCTTTCTTTGTGGTCTTGAGATCATTAAATTTAGTGACTCAGCTAATTTTTTTTTACCCACCTCTTAGAAAAGTTGAACGTGTTTGTGACCAAGCACTTAGGGTTATTTCCTTTAAGCCAAGTGTTTGCAGCGTTTTTAGATTTATAACAGTCTTTGTTTACCATGTAATTCAGTCCAATTGAGGAACTAGCAAAACTGCATTATCCAGACATCAAAGACAGGCATGTAAGAAGAGTGTACTCATACCAGGGAACTGATTAGGTTTCTAACAAGTGGAAAGTTACCAGGTGTCCCCAAATTAACCATTCCCATGCCAGCTAATTCTCATTTTTTTGTAGCTTTTTTTAGTTTAGTCAGTTAGGATTCTGGGTTTAAAATACCAGTTGCTGTGTTCTTGAGAGTTGAGAGTATTGTTTTCTTCAGCATCCTTCAGATTGCTGAGACTTTGACTTGAATACTATGTGTTTAAAAAACTGGGGATGGGGGACGCCTGGTGGCAGTTAAGCTCTGCCTGTGATCCCGGGGTCCTGGGATTGAGCCCTGCATCAGGCTCTCTGCTCAGCAGGGAGTCTGGTTCTTCCTCTCCCCTCCTCCCTGCTTGTGCTTGCACACGCTCTCTCCCTCTCTTTCTCATAAATAAATAAACAAATAAAATCAATCTGAAATTTTTTAAAGTACTTTAAAAAACTGGGGAAACTGTTGAATGGAGAATACATTTTAGCTTATTTCAAAGTTGAGCTGCTGTCTTTATTTCTTGAGGTTGAAGAGCAGGTTGGTGTTTTGTTTTCCTGAGATTTCTGTGAAGAATCGATTATTCAACCCACTTTACAGAGAAGAGGTGGAACAATTTGCTAGCTGCATGCAGCAGTCACTGGAAGTGGGACCTATGTCACCAAGTTGCATTTCAAGATTGGTCAAGTAGGTGGCCTTGAGTCCTGCCAGCCCTGGATTGGGGAATTGATAGAGATGGGCTCTGTTATGGGAGCACCCTTGACTTAAACTTCCATCAACATTCACCTGAGACTCTTGTTAAACCTGAGTCTCCTCAGATGTGGAAACAAAATTGTATGTGTGTACTATAAGTAATGTGCAAAAGCATTTTGATTTTGTACAAATCTTTGCTATTTGGTATTTCAGAGGCTGTATGTTAGTTAACATTTTATAATTTTTCCTAAGTAAGCAATCACCTAGGGAAGTGGAAGTTGAGGAAGGGTTTTTTTTTTCTCTTTCCCACGGGTGCCTGCTTGTTTCCTGCGAAAGTCTGGAACTTGGCTTCTTTAGGAGCATGCCAGTAGGTTATCTGGAGTTGATTGCTTATAATCGTTGAGATTTCTCTTTTGAAAATGGTCAAACAATTTTTACATACCACATGTAGCCACATTTTGTTTCCATAGAGGGTTTGGCTTTTTGGGTTATCAAAGAAGATATGGATGTTTGGGTGACCTTTTGAGGTTATCATCAGAGGGGACAACTTTCCTCTCCCATTAGTCTTCCCTTCTTCTTAGAATAATTTGTGGTGGTCTGACTTCCTGTGTTGTTTCTTAGGAGACAGGCTCACAAAACATTAAGGTTGTGAAAATGCTGGTTTCCTACCAGGCATGACTGAGATTCAAGAATAAATTGTTCTCTTTATTTTGAATTCTGAGTTATCTTAGGAGACTTCATTTAGCTACAGGTTGACCAATTGCATGGTCTTATTTGCAAGTGTGAATAGATAGCAGTGCAGTATAAACACTAGTAGCCAGAAGTACTTAGGTAGCCAAAGCCTACATATTTCACTTATGTCAACCGGGAAGTTGCAAAAGATATTGTAAGACATTATCATAACATTTCATTACTTCAGCTCTTTAAACTTTATGTCCTGTAAGGTGCCACTTTTCAGCCACATTCTGTGGTTCCCCATAGCCTTTGGGAAAGAATCCAAGCTCCTTGAAAGTGGCTTAATCCGATCTCTGCATACTTGCTAACACATCTCACCCACCTCCTCCCCACACACACTTGAGGAGCAGGGGAAGGAACCCTGCTTCAGGTTTTCCCTGAGATGGAACTTCCTCCAGACGGGCTTTCTTGAATCAGAAGACTGGGTTTGGGGACTCTTTTATATGCTTTCATAGTCATTCACTTACTAATTCCTTCAGTAGTGTATCAAGCGCTGTTTGTCATAGACTGAGGTTACAGAAGTAAAGAAGGGGTGGCCCTTACCCACATAGAACTTATGTTCTTGTCGGGGAAACCACTCGATACTCACACTTTTTTAAAAAAGGTTTTTATTTGGAAATAATCACAAATCTATAGAAAATTGCAAAAATTAAAATAATACAAAGGAGTATCCTGTACAGATAATGCTTGTTAATATTTAACCTCATTTGCGTTCTTCCTCTCCATACATACACATGTTCTTTTTTTTCTGGACCAGTCACATACATCATCTTACACCCTGCCCAATTACTTCAGTGTGTATTTCATAAGAGTAGGGCTATTTGCTCACATGTTGGTTATTAACTTCCTAAATTTACATTAATAAAATACTTCTATCTAGTACTCCATTCAAAGTAGGGTGTGCACTACTTCTCCACCCCACCCCCATAATAGAATCTTGCTCATTTTTTGTTTATCTGATGTTTTCTTGTTAACAAGTTAAGGTAATGCATTCTAGGCCATCACACTGGTATCCCCTTGGGGGTACCATATCTGGAGGACCACAGTGTCCTTCTGTCCCTCTTTGGTGGTGATAATTTCCAAAGTGTTAACTCCTTTTCTCTAGTGTATTATTAGTGGGTAGTGGGTTTTTTGTTCCTCTTCCCTTTGAACTAATAAGTAGCATATGAAGAGACACCTCAATTCCATGCAAATATCTTGATCTCATAAAAATCTCCCCCCTAATCTTATCATTGAGCAATGATTCTTTTCTGATCCAGTAGTATGAACTCAAGTTCCTGTTTCTTGCAGTGGGATATAATTCATTCCTGTATTTAATTATCCTGGTGCTCAAACTGCCAGATTTGTCCAGTGGGAGCCCCTACAAGCTGGCTCCTGTGTCTTTGTGAGGTGCCATATCATTTTTTTCCAAGCACTTTTTTCCTTTCCTGCATTACAGGATGTTCCAGGCTCATCTTGTACCAACTCTGCTCTAGCCCTGGAATCAGCTGCTTGTCCAGGGTGCCCTCAGACCCTTGTTCTAGCACTTAGCACACCACTTGCTTATACATCTTCCTCCATTAGATGTATTGTACCTCCTGAGGGCACATAGATGTCAATCTTACTCTTATATCTTCACTCAGCATAAGGCCTGGCACATTTGATGCTTACTCTTAAGTATTTGTTGAATAATAAAATTGGTTTTTGCTGTATTCAGTGATTATAATTAGATTCCAAAATTACAATGCTGATGGATTTTCTTTTTCTCCCCTCCATCTAGGAAGAAATGTTTACTATTTGGCGATGAGACGTGGTGAAAACTGACCTCGTACTGGTATACAGACACTATGGGACCTGACACCTTAGCTGCGTGGGCAGCTGGCCCCCACTGATGATGTGGGGAAACCATCAGGTCCACTGGAAAACACTAATCTGATCTTGGAAGTGGCTGATTGTGGCAGGATGTGTCGACGATGATGATGGCAAGAAAGCAAGATGTCCGCATTCCCACCTACAACATCAGTGTGGTGGGATTGTCTGGGACCGAGAAGGAGAAGGGCCAGTGCGGCATTGGGAAGTCTTGTCTGTGCAACCGCTTCGTGCGCCCGAGTGCTGATGAGTTTCACTTGGACCATACCTCTGTCCTTAGCACCAGTGACTTTGGTGGGCGAGTGGTCAATAATGACCACTTTCTCTACTGGGGAGAAGTTAGCCGTTCCCTGGAGGATTGTGTGGAATGTAAGATGCACATTGTGGAGCAGACTGAGTTCATTGATGATCAGACTTTTCAACCTCATCGAAGCACGGCCCTGCAGCCCTATATTAAGAGAGCTGCTGCAACCAAGCTCGCATCAGCTGAAAAACTCATGTACTTTTGCACTGACCAGCTGGGGCTGGAGCAGGACTTTGAGCAGAAACAAATGCCAGATGGAAAGCTGCTGATTGATGGTTTTCTTCTTGGTATTGACGTTAGCAGGGGCATGAATAGGAACTTTGATGACCAGCTTAAGTTTGTGTCCAATCTCTACAATCAGCTTGCAAAAACAAAAAAGCCCATAGTGGTGGTCCTGACTAAGTGTGATGAGGGTGTCGAGCGGTACATTAGAGATGCACATACTTTTGCCTTAAGCAAAAAGAACCTCCAGGTTGTGGAGACCTCAGCAAGATCCAATGTAAATGTGGACTTGGCTTTCAGCACCTTAGTGCAACTCATTGATAAAAGTCGGGGAAAGACAAAAATCATTCCTTATTTTGAGGCTCTCAAGCAGCAGAGTCAGCAGATAGCTACAGCAAAAGACAAATATGAGTGGCTGGTGAGTCGCATCGTGAAGAACCACAATGAGAACTGGCTGAGTGTCAGCCGAAAGATGCAGGCCTCTCCTGAGTACCAGGACTACGTCTATCTGGAAGGGACTCAGAAAGCCAAGAAGCTCTTTCTCCAGCACATCCACCGCCTGAAGCATGAGCACATTGAGCGCAGGAGAAAGCTGTACCTGGCAGCCCTTCCGTTAGCTTTTGAAGCTCTTATACCCAATCTAGATGAAATAGACCACCTAAGCTGCATAAAAACCAAAAAGCTCTTGGAGACCAAGCCAGAATTCCTGAAGTGGTTTGTTGTGCTCGAAGAAACACCATGGGATGCCACCAGCCACATTGACAACATGGAGAATGAACGGATTCCCTTTGACTTGATGGATACAGTTCCTGCTGAGCAGCTATACGAGGCCCACTTAGAGAAGCTGCGGAATGAGAGGAAAAGAGCTGAGATGAGAAGGGCATTTAAAGAAAACCTGGAGACCTCTCCCTTCATAACTCCTGGAAAGCCTTGGGAAGAGGCCCGTAGTTTTATTATGAATGAAGATTTCTACCAGTGGCTAGAAGAATCTGTATACATGGATATTTATGGCAAACACCAAAAGCAAATCATAGACAAAGCAAAGGAAGAGTTTCAGGAGCTGCTTTTGGAATATTCAGAATTGTTTTATGAGCTGGAGCTGGATGCTAAGCCCAGCAAGGAGAAGATGGGTGTCATTCAAGATGTTCTGGGGGAGGAACAGCGATTTAAAGCATTACAGAAGCTCCAAGCGGAGCGTGATGCTCTTATCCTGAAACACATTCATTTTGTGTATCACCCAACAAAGGAGACATGCCCTAGCTGCCCAGCTTGTGTGGATGCTAAGATTGAGCACTTGATTAGTTCTCGGTTTATCCGGCCATCTGACCGGAATCAGAAAAATTCACTCTCTGACCCCAACATTGATAGGATCAACTTGGTTATCTTGGGCAAAGATGGCCTCGCACGTGAGTTGGCTAATGAGATTCGAGCTCTCTGTACAAATGATGACAAGTATGTGATAGATGGTAAAATGTATGAGCTTTCCCTGAGGCCAATAGAAGGGAATGTCAGGCTTCCTGTGAACTCCTTCCAAACACCAACGTTTCAGCCCCATGGCTGTCTCTGCCTTTACAATTCAAAGGAATCTCTATCCTATGTGGTAGAGAGTATAGAGAAGAGTAGAGAGTCCACACTTGGCAGGCGAGATAATCATTTAGTCCATCTTCCCCTGACGTTAATCTTGGTTAACAAGAGAGGAGATACCAGTGGAGAGACTCTGCATAGCTTAATACAGCAAGGTCAGCAGATTGCCAGCAAACTGCAGTGTGTCTTTCTTGACCCTGCCTCTGCTGGCATCGGTTATGGACGCAACATTAATGAAAAGCAAATCAGTCAAGTTTTGAAAGGACTCCTGGACTCCAAGCGTAACTTAAACCTGGTCAGTTCTACTGCGAGCATCAAAGATCTGGCTGATGTTGACCTGCGAATTGTCATGTGTCTAATGTGTGGAGATCCTTTCAGTGCAGATGACATACTCTTTCCTGTCCTTCAGTCCCAAACCTGTAAGTCTTCCCATTGTGGAAGCAACAACTCTGTTTTACTTGAACTACCAATCGGACTCCACAAGAAGCGCATTGAACTGTCTATTCTTTCGTACCATTCCTCATTTAGTATCAGAAAAAGCCGGTTGGTCCATGGGTACATTGTTTTTTATTCAGCCAAACGTAAGGCCTCCTTGGCTATGTTACGTGCCTTTCTTTGTGAAGTGCAAGATATTATCCCCATTCAGCTGGTTGCACTCACTGACGGCGCTATAGATGTCCTGGACAATGACTTAAGTCGGGAACAGCTGAGTGAGGGGGAGGAGATTGCTCAAGAGATTGATGGAAGATTCACAAGCATCCCCTGTAGCCAACCCCAGCATAAACTTGAGATCTTCCACCCATTTTTTAAAGATGTGGTGGATAAAAAGAACATAATTGAGGCTACTCATATGTACGATAATGCTGCCGAGGCCTGTAGCACCACGGAAGAAGTGTTTAATTCCCCCCGAGCGGGCTCTCCACTCTGCAACTCAAACCTGCAGGATTCAGAAGAGGATATCGAGCCCCCTTCTTACAGCTTGTTTCGAGAAGACACATCACTGCCCTCTCTGTCCAAAGACCATTCTAAGCTCTCTATGGAACTGGAGGGAAATGATGGGCTGTCTTTCATCATGAGCAATTTTGAGAGTAAACTGAACAACAAAGTACCTCCACCAGTCAAACCAAAGCCTCCTGTCCAATTTGATATTACAAAGGGGGATCTGTCTTATTTAGACCAAGGCCATAGAGATGGACAGAGGAAGTCTGTGTCTTCTAGCACCTGGCTACCTCCGGATGGGTTCGATCCTTCTGATTACGCTGAACCCATGGATGCTGTGGTAAAGCCAAGGAATGAAGAAGAAAACATATACTCAGTGCCCCACGACAGCACCCAAGGCAAAATCATTACCATTCGGAATATCAACAAAGCCCAGTCCAACGGCAGTGGCAATGGCTCTGACAGTGAAATGGACACCAGCTCTCTGGAGCGAGGCCGCAAGGTCTCCATCGTGAGCAAGCCAGTGCTGTACAGGACAAGATGCAGCCGGCTAGGGAGGTTTGCCAGTTACAGAACCAGCTTCAGTGTGGGGAGTGATGATGAGCTGGGGCCCATCCGGAAAAAAGAGGAGGATCAGGCATCTCAAGGTTATAAAGGGGACAATGCTGTCATTCCCTATGAGACAGATGAAGATCCAAGGAGGAGGAATATTCTTCGCAGTCTAAGGAGGAACACTAAGGTAAGAAGCCAGTTTAGGAATGAGTCAGAGCAGTGGCTCGCAGTTTCTCGGTGAGAGCTGATTGATGATGATGATTTTCAAGGACAGCTTATTCTGGTAAAAAAGAAATTGATCTGTGTGTGTATTTATTCTCTGACTTAGCATAAAGTAAGGAGTGTCTCAGATTGCTGCTACTAGCAGCTTACAGGTAGTAAGGACCCTGGATAGACAGCCGGGTTTGAATTGTCTTTGTCTAAAACAATAGTTAGGTAATTACCAAAATGAGCAGATCGTGTAGAACTTGTCGGTATCTGACAAGTTGCCAAGCCAGTGACTATATGCTTGTTCTTCCTTTACGTAAACACCAGAATCTAAAATTGCATGTCAGTCTCTGACTGCTAAACAAACATTTCATCTATACAGCTTGTAAAAGCTCCTGCTTCCCCACACTTCTCCTCACTGACCTTCCCTTTACTTCCCCTTATTTTGTTTTTTAAAGATTTTATTCATTTATTTATTTGAGAGTGAGAGAGCACTCATTCACACAAGCTGGGGAGAGGGGTGGACAGAGGGAGAGGAAGAAGCAGACTCCCTACTGAGCAGGGAGCCCAACATGGGCTTGATTCTGGGATCATGACCTGAGCCAAAGGGAGATGCCTAACCCACTGAGCCACCCAGGCACCCTAAGTTGCTGCATTTTAGATTAGGAAAAATTGAATAATTATTTTATTTGCACACACAAATCAGTGAAGGGACTTAAGTACATAAATGAAAAGTAAGAACCTTGCCACTGCGAGCTATACACTTGTCCCACTAAAAATAAAACAAAATAAAATATACTTGTTCCCTGTTTGTAAAATTGGAGTGCCCTCCAACTGCATTATTTTAAGTGAAATGCTGCTCTTGTCAGTGAGGGCTTCAGATTTGATTTAGGGACCGAAGAGGGATAGGGAGAAAGTAAACCTCATGTATTATGAATGTCAGGCCTGCCATCAGATGTAGGGGAAACGGTCCCAAATGCAACAGCAGATTAAACATCTTTATCTTGTGTAGAATTGCAGTGTACAGAGTAGAGTGCCCTGTCCCCTTGGGCTTAGGTTTTGAGATAGAACAGGAATTTCTCAACTCCCCCACCCCCACCCCCACGAGTAGAAGGAAATATTCTGTTTTTCAGAGAAAGACATCTTGGCGAGACCTGACAACAGAACTGCGTTATATGCTAGCCCACAACCAGCCTTGTGATACACAGAATGATTTCTCTGCATTGAAAGCTTTTCCTTTGCTCCCAACCATGAAACAGCAGTGAACAAAGTGACTTGTCTGAAAATGTTTCAGGGAACTTAAGAAGAAAGCTTGCCAAAAGCTTGTGTTATTACAAGACATACCAAATCAGAAGGATCTGGAGTCCAAGCTGTTTTAAGAGTTGACAATTTATTGTAAAATATCACCTGGAGGCTAGTTCTGCAGCTCTTACTGCTTAAGAGGGCCCTTGGAGATGGAAGAACATGGCCCTCACAAGGAAAATGTATTCATTTTGCATTCCCTGATAACATACAGAGTGCTCCCCAATCACCGTTGGCTGAAGCTTCCAGAATTTTTTACCTGTGTAGTTTCAGAAAGGCCAGGGCAGTATCGTTGTGTGTTCTGTTTCCCTCCCACTCTGAATTGAATGTTAGTAAATATCATAGGCATTTGATTTTCTCTTGTTTTGTTTTTCCACTTGGATTCCTTCATCTGCCTTCAATATTTTGTTCTGGAAGGGTTAGTAATGGGCAGACCCATAGAAAACTGTTCTTAGGAAGTCAGAAAGTAGCCTCACCTGGCTCCTAGTATTTCCTCAAAGCTCTCCTGTTTAACGATACTGGAATCCAAACATTTTGAACATTTTGACTTTCTTCTCTTCCTCCTCCACCTCTGATGAAGACTGTTACCAGAATAGCTTATCTAAATGCTGACAGTCTTAATTTGTGGGGGTGTTCACACACCTGGGAATTAGGAAGGTGGTATAATAGCACATTGAATTATAACTAATTTTCTGGCTTCTAGCTACATTTTTAATACTTGTTGAAGACAGTGCTTTTAAAACACATTCCCAAACAAGCCATGCTTTAAAGAACACACAAGGTAGGCTCAGCAGAACACAGCTGGTGTCCATGTTTTTAAGGAGACACTTCCTAACTTAGAACTTCCTTACACTGGGTTGCTGGGTCAGCATGCAAGAAGTGATCAACTTCCTGTCTGTTAGTTATGTGGGCCACACCTCTGCAAGTCAAATAAAAATGATCTCTGGCCCAAGAGCAATAGCGTGCCAGAAGTAAGTCAGTAGTATCCTTTGGAAAGTGTGAGTAAAAGGTGAAACTGTCTTCCTGCCTTGGAAAATGGTGCTTTAAAATGAATGTAGCTGTTTTATCATCCTAGTGCAGAGATAAGCAGATCCTTTTATTCTCTTCTCTGTTGAGGCAAACCTCCTATTAAAATTGCTGCCTTAAGAAAGCAGACTGACACTTGTTTTACTGGAAAAGCAAGATACCATGGGGCAGAGAATGCCAAGCCAACCTCTATGTGGGGGATTTGGCCTTTGATTTTTATTGGCATGACAAAGCAATACAGTATTTATTTGAAGTGAGGGGGGAGCCAGTTGGTAATGGAAAACACAGTGCCTCCTGCATGCCAGATACCACTGGGGAAATGGCACAGATCCTTGCCCAGACCATAGCTCCTAGTTGAGGCAGCAAGGCCTGCACAGCTGCTGAAAATAGTTGGTCCGCCCAGGGGGCGCTGTGTCTGGGCAGAATGGAAATCCCATGCCATGGGCACTTAAGGTAGTGTAGTGTGTGGCATGATTAGCAGCTCAGGTTCTGGGAATGGGCGAGGGTGAGGGGCGCTTAAAGTCAAATCCCAACTCCTCTGCTCCCTCACTGGGACTGGGGGCACATGATTCACTTCAAAGAGTAAGTAGGACTGAAGAAGTGGCCGAGGGAAGGAAAAATGTGTATGTCATATTGAAGGAGAGGAGAGTGCTGGCCTGGTCTAGCTGAGGGCTTGGGGGATCAACATTGTCCCTCCCTTTTGTGTAAGTTTTTAACTATGTATATTACTTAGCTGCTCTCAGTACTTACCCTAGCAACAGCCCTAACAACGACAACAAAAGCTATGCTCTGGGTACCAGTGTGATGTGGAGAAAGAGAAATTGCCCGTCTCCCTGGGCTGATTTGCTAGATTAGCTCTTTACTGTAAAATTGGAGCTGGAGTGAGGGAATCGCTTTCATTTCTGTTAATGAAAGTGCAGACTGTAAAGCTTACTGTCAGTCTGGGTCCTTTTCCCAGCTGAACCATTTAGCAACCCACCCTCATAGTGGGAGCCTTCCGCACTCAACTGAATGAAATTGAAAATCTACGATTGCACTTCAGTGGGGCCCATGAATAGATGCTTTGTCTGTAAAGAGTTGGTGTTGCACATGGTCTCTGTCTTTCAGTACCATGCGTTTGCAAAGATGAGATCAGGACCGGCAGGGTCTTATTTTAAAACCAAAAAAACAAGCTGGGGAGTCTTGCTCCACAAAATGTGCCTTTTGGGCAAACTCGAGTTGCTGAATTTAGTGTGTTTGACCATGGATTTAAAGAGAAGACATTATTGGCTATTCACCCATCTATCTGATGTGCTCTTATCTTTGTGTTAAAAAAAAAAAAGACAAAACAGAATGATAAAGAAAATCTTTCACTCACTGTAGCTACCACATGACAAGACAACCTATTGAAAAGCAAACCAATTCAATCACGCATTGTTTGGTCTATAAGGCACCAAGTAACCAGTTTGACAGTTTGTGTCCCCCCCTAGTGAATTGGCTTATTTCATTGGATTCAGTGAATCGGCTGGTTGTTGTGGCTTTGTGTGGACACAGCTCTCATTTTGTGAGGCCTAGAACGGAGTTAAAGTTTCTAGTGTGAATAAAAACCAGCTGGGGAATTGGACTGCTAGCTCCCTAGGGAGAGATGTTGCATTTTGACAGACAAGCTGAATGGTATGAAATATGAGCTCTTTGTAATCTGCTCAGGAAAGACTCTCAGTGTGTGCTTCAGAAAAGGCTAGTCCTACTCAGTGAGCTATAAGGCCAGATAAATACCGTGGCCTTAAAAATGGGGCAGGGGTGCCTACTTGACCTTGGATTTTCTGATTCCTGAAATAATTGTATGTATGTATGTATTTATTTATTTATCTACCTATTTATTTATTTATTTAAAATATTTTATTTATTTATTCTTGAGAGACACACAGAGAGAGAGGCAGAGACACAGGCAGAGGGAAAAGCAGGCTCCATGCAGGGAGCCCGATGCAGGACTGGATCCCGGGACTCCAGGATCACGCGCTGGGCCAAAAGCAGGCACTAAACCGCTGAGCCACTCAGGGATCCCCCGATTGTTATCTTTTAAAAAGAAGTCCTTTTGCTCCAAAAGCATATGCTCATTCATCCATTTTTGGAAAGAAACGTTCTTTGCACGGGTATGGGCATTTAGAGCATTTGTGCACCTACCTGGCTTTGTGCTGAGTACCGTGTGTGTGTGTGTGTGTGTGTGTGTGTGTGTGTTTGTTTATCTAGTTTACCACCGTAGGGATGATGGATTTTAGAGGTTTTATTTATTTATTTGACAGAGCGAGCACAAGCAGGGGGAGGAGCAGAAGGGGAGAGGGAGAAGCAGGCTCCCCTCTGAGCAGGGAGCCCAACAAGGGACTTGATCCCAGGACTTTGAGATCATGACATGAGCCAAAGGGAGATGGTTAATGGACTGAGCCCCCCAGGTGCCCCAGGATGATGGATTTTAAACATGTGTTGACATCCATTTTGGATACTGCCAGAGGGGAGGTGCAGAGTACTAAGGCATTGTAGAGCAAGGAGTTTTAACTTCAGCCAGGATAGCTGGGAAAGGTCCCCAAGGAAATAGTATTTGAATAGAGACTTACAGGGTGAGGAGGACAAAGGCAGTGAAGATGGAGGTTTTGTGGGGAGAGCTCTTGAGAAAACAGTATGGAACCTGGAGCATGAGGGAAGAAAAAACTTGAAAGAAATCTAGAGGAGCTACTGCAGAGAGTGAGGTCTGCGAATACCATGGGAAGGGCCTTGTACTTCCCTAAATGTACTGAATACTTACTACTTGCCAGGTATAGTACCATGCATTGTCCTGTTGCCACTGCCCACGTTAGTTACTAAATGGAGGAGTGGAGATTTTTTAATCTGCTCTTCTGATTTCGACTTCTAGTGGGCTTTTAAAGTCCAGCCTGCAAGAAAGATGGTAATATTCAATAGCCAGGGACACATTTGGACCACTCAATCAATCTAGTTAATTTGTTTTACAGACAAAGGACTGTGATTATTATCTTTAAAAAAATCCATTTCCCCCAGTACCCCCTAAGAATAGCCTGGTGCTGTTTGTTTCTGGCTTCAGAGTCTAGTTGAGTAAAGGACAAAAAAGGCATGGAGACACTGAAATAGCAACTGGAACTTTGAGAAATTGTTTTGAACTGGTGTCACGCATTTTCTCAGTTTATTTAAAGCCCAAAGAGCTGCTGTAGTGTGTTTTTGGTGACAAAAATAGACTATCTTTAACTATGGGCCCTAGCTTATAGCACACCTGTTCTTAAAAAAAGAAAAAAAATTACAATAGGCAACCCATATCTATTTTTCAAAGAGCAGAGAATTGCTCTGATCATCATTGAACCAACTTGTTCTCATCCACCACCTAGTGCTACTGAAATATCTTGCTAGGGACCCAAATTATTTCAGTCAGAGTGAAGAATCACCTCCGCTTCCATAGAAAAAGGTCTTCTGAATGCATTTTTATTCAGTATTTGAGAGGAGGCAAGCAGATAAAAACTGACCTATAACTCTGGGAAATCCAAATCCAGTGAGTGAGTGTTGGATCACGCAGGACGTTTGTAAAAAACTTTCCTAGAACTAGTGGACCCTCCTTTCTAGCTAGCCCCCATGTTCATTTTGAGATAGTGGCAGAGATTGACCCAGATTTGCCAGGCTTCATACCTTTCAAGAGCAAAAAGCTGTGGTCTTACTTTATTTGGGGCCTGTGAGGAGATGACATATCTTTCTTTTCCCATATCATGGCAGAGGATTAGGGATGCTGGGAAGGCCAAGACTTTATGCTATTTCCTGTTCAATCCCTAAATAAAGATGCTCCAGGATGACCCAGTCATAATACATATACTGACTGCCAGTGTAAAGGAGACCGAGTCTAATAAGCATTTGTGCTTTCATAGACTTTGACAGTGAGAACAAGTCCACTCAGGTTTTCTCTTAAACTTGGGCTTAAATTTTTTTTCAGAGCCAGAAGGGGAGCACCAATTAACCAAGAATACATTTGGGGCATGAATGAAGAACTTGATTGAAAAGGTTGTTTTGAAGCTCTGTTGGAAATTATGAGACAATCGTTGCTAATCAGAGAGCTGTAATGTTGAATATAGAATGCAAGAAGGTGCTTTGGGAGAAACCTATAGTAATGTACTGTATGGATCTTTTGGTTTTCCTAAAAATCCTACCAGTTATATTTAGTCCAGGGTCTCCCACTACACAATATGACGAACCGTGTGTGTGTGTGTGTGTGTGTGTGTGTGTGACTGACTCTCTGGGGCGCTGCTAAGAATTACTCTAGAGAGAGAGAATTGTCCTCATTCAGAGGACACTGTTCCTGTTCTAGACTATATTCAGTATATGACATTCGTCCTTTTGGGGGAGATAGGAGAGGAATCCAATAGCCTGAGTTCTGTTTATTTCCTTTATTAGATGGGTTACCATGCATTTAAAAGATTGTGTTAGGACAGCCCGGTGGCTTAGCGGTTTAGCACTGCCTTCGGCCCAGGGTGTGGTCCTGGAGGCCTGGGATCGAGTCCCACATTAGGCTCCCTGCATGGAGTGGAGCCTGCTTCTCCCCCTGCCCGTGTCTCTGCTTCTCTCTCTCTCTCTCTCTCTCTCTTTCTCTCTTTCATGAATAAATAAAATATTTTTAATAAATAAAAGACTGTGCTAGGTGGTACAACTGTAGTGATCATATTTTCTAACTCTAAAATCTGGATAAGTAATTTTATATGTATTAAGGGTATTTTATAGAGACCAGGAGAGGATATTTTAAGGTTGTCAGCCCAGGGTCACCAAATAAGTACCTGCTCTTCCCACAAAAGATAAAATGTTCTTCATCTGGAAAGAATAGCTGACCTCTCCATTGAAGCTGTGGGAGACTCTTTTTCTTTGTGGCTCAGTTATTACCCATCTCTAGATTGGCTTTGTTTGCTAGGGATGTATCTCTTCGCTTACAAGTTAGAGTGTAAGTTTGTTGAGGGTGAGAGATGACTTTGGTTGCAATATTGGTTCTGCTGCTAGTTTGCTATTTGAGTTTGGACATAATTCGTTAAAAAAAAATGCTAAAAAAAATGCTAAGATGCTTGTTCTCTAGGAACTGAGTCCAATAATAACATAGTTGTATGTGTAATAAATAACTATTCTTTATTCATGGCCACGAAGTGATATAAGGAATTGATCACCTCAGCTGTTTTTTTAAAAGGGAGTCTGGGATGGTCCTGTCAGTATGAATGGTCCTCCTGAGCCTCACCTCCTCACATCTTCCCAAGAGCAGCACTATGTTAGGAGAAGAAAAAGCCTCTGCACATACAGAGATAGTCCTCATCTCAGCTAAACTTGAAAGAATATAAAGAAGTATTGGCCCTCTGCATTGCTGAAAATTGTTTTTGTTCAGGAAATTTATTGAGTGTCTGCTACATGCCAGGCCTTAGAACCCAATCATCTTGCAGCCTGATGAAAAGGGTCCTGCTCTGGGATGCTTCTCATTCTTTGGCTGGCATTCTAACCTTTTTCTTGCCCCTGGACTTGGAGGGGCCATGGACTGGGCTTACCACCCCACAGGCAGGTAACAGGTGTTTTTCCAGTCCACCGAAGTTGGGAGTTTCCCTTGATGCTCTCTTTTCCTTGTTTCAAAAGCCAAGGGGCCAGCGGCAAATTCCAGTCACCTTTTCTTTACAGTGACACACTGGTGTAAACTTTGGTTCATTTCTTTGTTTCCTTTGCCACCTGTTATTATCAAAACTAAGAATCAGGCATGTTTTTAAGGAAATTGAAGTAAGGAACAATGGATTATGGTATTCATTCAAAGAATATATCTATCCAAAGGACAAAATGAAGGTGGTTCAAACTGACCCAGTGCTTTGTTTCTGTTATGGCATTTCATCATAGAGTTCACAGTGCTTGCTTCGGCAGCACATATACATTATAGAGTTCACATAGGGAAAAGAGGCCCTTTAGTGTTCACAGATCACTAGTGTCTGGATCCTGGCTCTCCCAGTGCTAGGTGTGAATCTCTCTGAGCCTGTTTTCTCACCTTGAAATGGTGCTAGCTAATAACCGTTACCTAGAAGGTGGTTGTGAGGTTTCAGATAATTGTGCAGAGCACCTAGCAGTGTCCTGCACATGACCACTACTAATTAATCACTGTTTTCCATTTTTAACCCAGTAAGACTCTAAACTTAGAGCCACAGATGTGTGGATTATTCTCAGGGTTTGGTTTCCTCTGGCTAGATGCCTTTTTCAATTCAGCCTGCTATGTGAGTGCCCTCAAAAGAAGATTGATGTTGGGGTGGTGTTACTTTCTCCTCTCCAAGGGCCTGCTGCTCTGAGTGCCCCAGGGACTCCATAATGAGCGACCCATGTCTGACCGGAGACTGAGACAGCTGGCAGGCCACTCACCAGAGTGGCTTTTCCATCTGACATGTGCCTAGTAACCCTTCAGGTGCCTGAGGTGTTGCTTGTTATATCAGCAATCTGGCCCACTTCTTGGCATGCACCACAAAGTCTGATTTCCTTACTAGCAAAGTTTAGTATTAGTTGTGCAAGAATGCCTATCCCAATTTTGTGACACTCTACAGACCAATGAGTTACTTATTGGGAGGTGTTTTGACATTAGGTAACCCAGAGTTTGTTTAAATCTGAGAGAGAGAATCCATGTCATTTAGCAAGGGAGATTGATGCTATTGCCACAGTTTACTTTCATTCCCACATCTTGCAAGTTGAAGCACTGAACTAGATCTTGGATTCTTTGGGGTGAAAGGGATAAGGGCAGTTGTCTAATTTAGCCTTCCATCAAGTGACAGAAACTCCTTGACAATGGCTATGGCGGATAGTTTGCTGTCTCCGCTTTGAATATTTACAGAGCAGTCTCTTCCTTTTTAAACAGCTGGGGATTTTTTTTTTTTTCCTCTTTATATTGGCCGAAATTGTCGGTGTTCTCCTCATCTCTCCCAACATAACCCTTTGGAACCATATAAAATAATCTTTCTTTCCGTGAGATAGTCCTATAGCAATTTGAATTAATTGTCAGAGTGCTCTGTTCTTTCTTTTTCCAGCTTAAAGATCCCTGGTAATTTTATGAGTGGGTCTTCATTACCTTAGAAATTCTCCAGGTTGTCAGTATACCCTTCATCATTTGTACCGTTATCCATTTATTCATTCCGCCTCTCCTGGGAACTTTTCAGAGGAAGGCAATGAATCACAGTAGTAAGAGCACAGGTTTTGCAGTCAGAACTGACCTGGGCAAGTAACTGAATGTTTTTAGGACTCAGCTTCTTCATCTGTAAAATAGGGTTCACACACAGATCTATTGTAAATCTGAAATGAAATAATATATCTGAAGACCTTAAGCAAGGGTCCAGTGCATAGTACTCATCAGTTGATGAAGGGGTAAATTTTCTGGCTAACTTAGGTTGTTAGAACACACATCATCATCATTGAGAAGGTGGAGGAAGTATAAGATTAAAATTTATTATGTCTTTATTAGAACTATGGTTAGAAGGCTTTATGGTGATTAGAAAAGCTGCTTCCTTGCAGCTTCTCTTAAAGTTCCATTTTTTAATTCCTTAAAACTTTATTTAGGAGCATCAGTTTTATCAAAGAACAGTGCTGTTGTTGTGTTAGTTTTGACAGGCAAATTCTGCAGAATTGATAAAAAGAATGTCGCTGAAACCCGGATGGGCTTCCTTCTATATTCAGATTCTGTAGCTAATAATTTGAACTATATGGCATTTTTAAGGGAGAGCATAGCTTGACTCAATGATTATCCAGTTGCAACAATGTGTGACAACAGAAGCACTCCCCCCTCTCTTTCCTGGAATCACTGGATTGCTACTGTATGCTAGGTACTGAGACCACCTTGTGAGGAGGTGCCATCCCAGAAATGTTGCCACTTACCCAGAGTCACAGGACTTGTCTGTCAGGATTCAAACACAGGTCTGTTAAGATATCAACCCTTAGGGGATCCCTGGGTGGCTCAATGGTTTGGTGCCTGCCTTCAGCCCAGGGTGTGATTGTGGAGACCCGGGATCGAGTCCCACATTGGGCTCCCTGCGTGGGGCCTGTTTCTCCCTCTGCCTGTGTCCCTGCCTCTCTGTCTCTCTGTGTCTCTCATGAATAAATAAAATCTTAAAAAAAAAGATTTCAACCCTTAAATTCTTTTTTTAATTTAATTAATTAATTAATTAATTGATTAATTAATTAATTTATTTATTTATGATAGTCACACACACACACACACACACACACACAGAGAGGCAGAGACATAGGCAGAGGCAGAAGCAGGCTCCATGCACCGGGAGCCCAACGTGGGATTCGATCCTGGGTCTCCAGGATCGCGCCCTGGGCCATAGGCAGGGGCCAAACCGCTGCGCCACCCAGGGATCCCCCTTAAATTCTTTATGTTGTACTTCATGTAAGTAGAAGATGCCAGCAAGAGAGTCTAGATTGGTTAAATTATCTCATGTAAAGACGCATCATAAATTATTACTTTCCTTTTCCTTATTTCTTTGGTGAAAAGTCTAGGTCAGAGCCTAGACATAGCAACAGACACTCCCTGCAACCTGAGAGGCTGTATGGCTGGTTTTATGAGAGGCAGGACAGGGACAAGGGTAAGCTTTGTGGAGGACATGGTTCTCTGGGACCCCAAGATCAATTCACATTGCATTAGAGTCTTTCTGACTAAATCAGTTAGCAGGCTCTATTAAAATTGGATTGTCTGTGCCTTTGGGTGATCATTACAGGTAATATCTGCCAGTAGCCCAGATGGGCTCATTCCTTCTTTGGTGTACATTTTATTCTCAGCTGTTCTTTTTTTTGCCACTTGTTTGCACAGGAAGTCCTCAAAAAATCTCAGACTAAACAGGAAGTGATTTGTTCCCATATAAGTAGAGGTACCAGAAGGAATGAGGATGGGCAGGATAAGGAAAGGAGAATGGTTGACCCTGATCTAGCTAGTTAGTTATCCCCTTTAGTGGATTTTATGCAAAGATCCCTTAAATGCGTTTTAAAAATTATTTATTTGAGAGAGTGCGTGGGTGCCAGCAGGGGAGAGGGGAGGAGCAGAAGGAGAAGGGAAGCAGACCTCCCCTCTGAACGCAAAACCTGCTGATGGGGCTCGATCCCACAACCCCAAGATCACAACCCAAGCCAAAACCAAGAGTCGTTGCCAAACTGACTGAGCCACCCAGGTGCCCCATCCCTAAATACCTTTAAGTATATAGATTGGTACATTTGTAATAAATCTGCCCTGTTAATTTGGTCTCGTTAACTTGGAAATGAAACTGAAATGCTGGAGCTACCCCTGAGTCCATTTACCTTGATTCTCTTTGGTTACCCTCATCCTGAGTAGCTATTTTACCAAAAGGCCACGATTTCAGGTGTATTTTTGTGGCTTTTAGGAAATGTACCATTTGTTTAGAGCATTTTTTCTTCGTGTGAACATCAAAAGGATTGAATAATTTTGGAGCAGAGTATCTCAGTAGCATTTATGAGGTGAGTTTTGGAGACAAACTCTCCTGGGTTTGAATCCCAGCACTGTCACTTACTAGTTGTGTCATTGAGGCACATGGGACATTTTTCCTTGGTAAAGTGGAATGTCATGAGGTTTAAAAGAAATAATATTTGGGACTTGCTTGGTACCTAGCAAGAGCCCTCAACTAGTTGTTACTCTGCTGCTGCTGCTCCTACTGATGAAGGAGACTGCTGGGAAAGAGAAAGTATTATCTTTTTTGTCCCATTTGATTAGTTTGTTTTACCCTTTCCCAATTCTGAAGCCACTGGAGGATTAACCCCAGGCCAATACAGTGAAGGAAATTCTCACTTGGAGCTTTCAGCCCTAGCAGAATGTATACTCTGTTTCTTTTCTGGAAAGGAGGAAATTACTCATTCTCAATTCTATCTTTTTTTTTTTTTTTTTAATTTTTATTTATTTATGATAGTCACACAGAGAGAGGGAGAGAGAGGTAGAGACACAGGCAGAGGGAGAAGCAGGCTCCATGCACCGGGAGCCTGATGTGGGACTCGATCCCGGGTCTCCAGGATCACGCCCTGGGCCAAAGGCAGGCGCCAAACCGCTGCGCCACCCAGGGATCCCCAATTCTGTCTTTTCTCTTTTTAAAGATTTTAGCCATCTTTGAGTATATAACATTCATTATCCTTATGGGATATTTGGAAAACTTCCTGTTTACTCCAGGGCACCCCGATAAAGGATGTGGATAGTCATCTCATTGTTATTAATTACACACAGCCTGCTTCTTATAAACACCTTTGTTTTGGTAGTGTAGTCTCACACTCGAGGTGTGACTGTGTGTCAGCTTGCTGGCATGTTGTGTGATATTTGGAGGTTAGAAAATAAAAAATTAGTGAGATGAACAAGTGGGTCTCTATCCTGCTTGGAGTCTTTCCAGCAGTTTCCACACCACCGTGAGTTCCCTTCTGGAAGCCTTACTGATGTTTGAGTTGCATGTTGATACTTACTTTTTTTGTGTGCTTTCTTTTCTCTTTCCTGTGCAGAAACCAAAGCCCAAACCCCGGCCATCCATCACAAAGGCAACCTGGGAGAGTAACTATTTTGGGGTGCCTTTGACAACTGTCGTGACTCCAGAGAAGCCCATCCCTGTTTTTATTGAGAGATGTATTGAGTACATTGAAGCCACAGGTAAGAGTGCTACCTCAGAGTGAACGACCACTTTCACTATATATGGGTTATCTTCCAGCAGGCTGAGTCATCTGGAGACTCTAGGATCATTTCTTCTTAAATGTGAGATGCTTTCTGAGAAGGAGCTGAGCAATCTGGACAGCTGTCAGACTTAGGATCCTCCATCTGTGCGTAGTTTTGAGGCTGTCATATGGGATCTATTAGACCTTACAGTGTATGGAGCATCCTGTTCCCAGGATTGCAGCTGTGGCTGGTGTTAGGTACCTCCTCCGTGCTCCCTCAGACCCCTGTCATGATGTGCAGTCTGTTTGTGTCCTTGTCAGCTGCTTGAGGGCAGGGGAAGGGTCCTATTATCATTGTGTCTGCCATACTGTACTGGACACAAACGGTAGTGTAGTTTGGCTTAATGCAATGAAGGAGTGGTTGTGACTGTTAAGCCCTTGGCCATTGAGCAGGTACCTGAGATTCATTATTGACAATTTTTTTCCTGAGGTTAAAAAACCAGTGAGGATCCTTGGATATTTTCTGGTCAGGCAGCCATATTTCAACTCCACTGTCAACTTGATGTTGTCACAAAGACCAGCAGTCTTAATATTTTCCATATTTTTTTTTTTAAGATTTTATTTGTTTGAGATAAAGAGCATGAGCTCTCTCAACAAAAGCTGATGAGTTTGAGGAGAAGGTAGTATAGGAGGCATATGATTGTCAGTTCTTGAGCATTAACAGTTGAGCTCAAGAATATAGGCTTAAACTAATTTAAAACCAAGGTAAGGATTAGAGCCTTCCTCTGTGTTCTTTCGATTCCGGTGTTATCTGTGATGATATTAAGTATTGTGTGGTGTGCACAGCCTACCAGGCTCTACTGATAATTTCAATAGCATCCTATTAAGCTGCGTGACAGTGTTAATATTTACTTAAGATGTGCCAAATCAGGGAAAATAGGTTTCAAGTTGAAGCCTGCTAAAGACTTTGTAGTTATTTCCAGGGTTTTCTCTGCAACACACCAGGGTTGAATCACAGTAAGCACTTTGCGCAATCATAACAGATCTGTAGCTTTGTTTAGTCCATTCTGTCCCCAAAGCCTTTTCTCAATGTCCATCTCTTTGACACTGGTTTTATATCCGTTTCTTTCTGGCACCTCCCTTGGGCAAGGAGAAAATCTGCACAAAGATTCAATTCAGGTGACTGAAGCCTCTACTTAATGACCTAGCACTCCAGAGAGACAGTTTGTGTTATCTCACAAAGGGGAAGGACACTTTTTCCTGGACTTTTTGTTTTGACATTATTTTAGATTTATTGGAAAGGTACAAAAATTGTAAGTTTAAGCAAATTGAAAGTTACAAAAAGTTCCAGGTTCCTTAAATGCCAGTATTTTACCAGTTTTCCCATACCATTCTTTCTTTGTGTGTGTGTGTGTGTGTGTGTATCTTTTTTCTGAAATGTTTGAAAGTTTGCAGATCTGATGCACCTTTACTTCTAACTACTTCGGTGGGTATTTTCTTTATTTTTTATTTTCAGTGGGTATTTTCTAAAAATATTCCCTTACATACTACTGAGCAGTTATGAAAATTAAGATGTTAAACACTGACCTACCTAATCTGTGGATGTTTTTATTTCATCAGTTGTCCCAGTAATGTCCTTTATAGGAAAACAAAAATTGTTTTGGTCTAGGAGCTAACCCTGGACCACATGATAGATTTTTTTTTTGGTCAAGTCTCTAGTCTCTTTTAATCTAGAACAGTTTAGTTGATCTGTTTTTCATGGCCTTGATGGTCTTTTGTTTTTTAAAGATTTTATTTATTTGACAGAGAGAGCAAGCACAAGCAGAGGGTGCAGTAGAGAGAGAGAGAGAGAGAGAGAGAGAAAAAAAGATTCCCCTCTGAGCAGGAAGCCCAACATGGGGCTCTATCATAGGACCCTGGGATCATGATCTGAGCCTAAGACAGACACTTAACTGATTGAGCCACCCAGGTGCCCCACAGCCTTGATAATTTTAAAGAATACAGATCAGCTATTTTGTAGGAGGTCCCTCCTCAGTTTTGGTGTTTTTGGTTGGTTGGTTGGAGGTTTCCTCATGATTAGGTTCATATTTGCACCTTGGGCAGAGACAGAAGGCAAGTGATGCTGTGTCCTCAGTGCATCACACCATGTGGCACATGATGTCAGTTTGGCCCATCACTGGCAGTGTTCACTTTGATCCTTCTGTTAAGGTGGTGGTGTGTACTAGGCTTTGCCACTGCAAAGCTACTCTTTCCCCGTAGTTTTACTCCTTGATTCCTTCAGCATTTATTAGTTGATTTTCTCTTGTCAGGGAGAGCTTTCTCTTTTCAGGGGACCCTTGTATGAATGGTCTCCTCAAGTGGCTCACCTAGGGTAGCCTGAGGTGCCCAGATGTTACCCACATGCCCTCTAGCTGAGCACGTCAGTGGTCTTGACCTACCCCACCCACCTTGCTTCTGTCACACTTGGACTGTGATGCACTTTTTAATCTCCACTAACAAAATCAAAACTCTCCTTGCCCTTCTACTTGTGAATTCTTTGGGGTATAAGGCTTTACCACCAGCTACTACCAACCTGCTGCTTTCCTTAAAGCTCTGTGAGACTGGACCACTGTCTGCCCTGTCACCAAAAAGCTTGGAGCTTCAGGGTCATCTCCAGTCAGTTCCTAAGTCTGTCACTTCTACTTTGTCATCTCTTGTCTCTCCCCTCCCATCTCATTTCCACTTCCCCACCATCACCCTCCAGAGTCTTATCCTTTTTTTTTTTTTTTTTTAAAGATTTTATTTATTTATTCATGGTAGACCGAGAGAGAGAGAGGCAGAGACACAGGCAGAGAGAGAAGCAGGCTCCATGCCGGGAGCCCGACGTGGGACTCGATCCCGGGACTCCAGGATTGCGCCCTGGGCCAAAGGCAGGTGCTAAACCGCTGAGCCCAGGGATCCCCAGTCCACAGTCTTTCCTGATTACATGATAGTTCCTCTGTTGTAAACCTCCTCTTACTGCCTCATTGCCTACCAACTATGGCCCACAGTCTTGCCTCCTCCCATATGCAGTATCATTATGGCTGTCTGCCTGCTTTCCTGCCTCTGTCCTCTCTCCCTTCGTTCTTTTTCTCTTTCCCCATTTTCTGTTTTATACTACAACAAGCATTAACTTTTAAATTGTTTTACAAGAATACAAGCAGAACTTCTTTGTATTTCTCTGCTTTTCATGCACCCTTCGTGTGGTGTGAAATGTATCCCACATTCTTCCTTGCTTTTGGAACTTGTCCTTGTTCTTCAAGACTCCCCCACCCCCAGTAGCCCTTTGAATGCAACCTCCCTGGTGGTTCTCAGGCACATTTCAACTTGCTGGGAACAGGATTCTTGGTTCTTGGTCTCCTGAGTGTGGCACACAATATATATTACTTGTTGATTAAATGAGTGGTCTTCATCCTGGAATACCTTAATTCCATTGCTTACTTGCTTCTCTCTCTCCTTCCCTCCAACCCTCCTTCCTTCCTCCTTTTAAATTTTGCTTATATACTTGTTGGCATTAGTTTGTACTTTTGTAGAATTTCAGGAAAAACATTAAACCTTGTATCTATGAATTTAGCGTGTGTCGGGGGGCATTCTGTACTCTTTTCCCTAAAATAATATTTTTCTTCCTCATAAGATTTAGGCATGTTCATTATAGAGGTGACAAAAACTATGAAAACAAATTTAAAGATTCATTGATCTTCCTCTTAGTGAATACCACTATTAATGGTCTGCTGTATTTCCTTATAGCCTTATTCTCTGCATATGTGTGTTGGTTTTTACTTTTACATAATTCAGAGTATGCAGTATGATAGTTCTCGAAAGATTTTTAGTATAACTTAGATGAGGCAAAAGACCCCTGAGTTTACCAGCTTACCTACTCCTGTTTTCCTACAGAAAAAGAATTCAGTAACCAAGAGGTGGATTGGAGGACTATTTTTTGAGAATTACTGTTTTGTTTTTGTTTTTTTGAGACACAGAACACGCAGGCACATATGAGCTGGGGGAGGGGCAGAGAGAGAAGCAGATTCCTCACTGATCAGGGAGCCAGACATGGGGCTCCATCCCAGGACCCCAGGATCATGACCTGAGCTGAAGTCTGATGCTCGACTGACTGAGCACCCAGGTGCCCTGAGAATCACTGCTTTTTTAACCAGAAATTGTTACATGAGTATGCTCCCTGTCATTAAATACTTGTGAAAATAGGACTTTTTTTTTTTAATTTGAAGATCTAACTGGTTTTATTAAGTATTCATGAATCGTGCAGAATCCCACCTAGCAAGCAGAGGGCTCTGCCTCAAAGAATAGGACATTTAATTGCTGCATAATGTTCCAGGAAATAGCTGGATCACAGATTATTTAACCATTCCCCTGTTTGGGGGCTCATGTAGCATTTTCTCCTGATGTACTTAAAGAAGAAGATTAGCTAGGACAGGCATTTTGGAATAGTGATACAGAGCCTCAGATCTGCAGTTAGACCAGGTTTAGAATCGTTTTTTTTCCTCATCCATAAACTGAGAGTGGTGATAGGACCTGCCTGCACTGGCTGCCACCCAGATTCCAGGGGACTTGCACCAAGGTGCTGAGTGTGGCACATGTCTTAGGTTCATTGTGTGCTGGTTGTGGCTTTAGCTTCAGCAGTCATACATTTGGTTCTTTCTGCTACCCATTAGACTCTACATTAAATGTAAATATCCATGACTTGACTTTTCTCCCCAGCTTCCTTTAAAAAAAAAAAAAAAAAAGATTTTATTTATTTATTCATGAGAGACAGAGAGACAGGCAGAGACACAGGCAAAGGGAGAAGCAGGCTCCATGCAGGAGCCGGATGTGGGACCCGATCCTGGGACTCTAGGATCACGCCCTGGGCCAAAGGCAGGCGCTAAACCGTTGAGCTACCCAGGGATCCCCTTCTCCCCAGCTTCTAAATTAAATACAGTAAAACCCATTAAAGAGTTAGAAGAGTGGTATGATGATCAGCCAGAATTCACCAGGTGTTAACATTTTGCCACTTTTGCCCTTTCTTACCGTAATTTTTATTGTTATTAAACCATTTGAGAATAAGCCACAGATGCCACATCAGTTCACTCCTAAAAATCTCAGCATATATCCCTAAGCTTTAGGAGTTTCTCTTCCGTAACTGCAATAACATTATCACTTTTAAGAATAATAGCATTGGGATCCCTGGGTGGCGCAGCGGTTTGGCGCCTGCCTTTGGCCCAGGGCGCGATCCTGGAGACCCGGGATCGAATCCCACGTCAGGCTCCCGGTGCATGGAGCCTGCTTCTCCCTCTGCCTATGTCTCTGCCTCTCTCTCTCTCTCTCTCTGTGACTATCATAAATAAATAAATAAAAAAAAAAAAAAAAAAAACTTAAAAAAAATAAAAATAAAAAAAAAGAATAATAGCATTAATTCAGTAGTATTTTACATATGTTGCATGTTTAAATTTACTCAGTTGACTTATCTCTCATAGCCAAGATTTTGTTCTAAGATCCAAGCAGTATACACAGCACATTTGACTATTGCCTCCTTTGTCTCTTTCAATCCAGAACAGTTCTTTCTGCCTTTGTTTTGTTCTGTTTTGAATGATGACTTTATTTGAAAAGTCTAGACAATTGTCCTGTAGAATGGTCCCCTTCTGTGGCATGCTGTCTGTACCTCTCTATCATCCTCAGCCCCCTTCTGACACCACCCATGGCTACCTCATAGTGTGACTTCTATCCAAGCAGAGGTCTGAGACTAATGAGATTTTGTTGAATGATTGAATGAATTACAGATTAGGTGTTCTCCCAGGTCTAACTTTTACTGAACTTGCACTTGAGGAGAGCCTCTGCTGCCACCTGACTTCTCTATCCGCTTGCTCGCTCGCTCAATGTAGAAATCGTCCTATGAGTCGTGTCCATGTGATCATTCAGGCAGTCAGTCTAGCTGATTGGAGAGGACGCTCCAAATGAATTGTGTTTGCCAGGTCTGCCCCAAGTCTCAAAGTCAAAATCCATAGTTTTGTTTTGTTCTGTTTTCTTTTGTTTTTTTATTTATGATAGTCACACAGAGAGAGAGAGAGAGGCAGAGACATAGGCAGAGGGAGAAGCAGGCTCCATGCACCGGGAGCCCGACGTGGGACTCGATCCCGGGTCTCCAGGATCGTGCCCTGGGCCAAAGGCCGGCGCTAAACCGCTGCGCCACCCAGGGATCCCCAAAATCCATAGTTTTTGTATCTGTCTCATACACTTTGGCACTTGGCTTGTCCTGGCAAATAAAATATTGTATCATCACCTTCAAAGACAATGTGCTTAGAAGCTCACACTCCTGCCTACTGTGGTGGGAGAGAAATCCAGTGAGAAACCCAGAAAGCAGCCTCTGTCCTTGTGTGCCTCAGGAACTGGGTTGTTCCCCACCTGCCACTTCACAGCCAGTGTCCCAGGCAGCTGTAGTGCTGAAAACCTACCAACTGAGACCTTGTGTTGGAGAAGCAGTAGCATGACCATTGCGACAACTTGAACCATCCCGTCACCTTACTGTTTTTTCTGATTCCAAGAGTAATAAGCTTGCTTGCAGTAAAAATTATTACAAATACAGATATATCACAGAAAGTGAAAGTCCTTTACAGTCCCAATCTCCGGCAGTAATCTGCATTAATAGTTGGATTATGTTTTCTGTTAATATTACCCCCTCCCCCAAAATGCTTAAAAACAGGAGATCATCTGCATACTGTTCTGCAGCTTATTTTTTAATTTAACACTGTATACACCTTGGGCATTATTATTTTAATTCCATCTTCAGGCCAACTGCATTTTAATCTTTGACCTGAGAAGAGGGTGGCAGGAGTTGGAGGTGAGGTCTAGAGGAGTTTATGGAGAGAAGCTTTGTTTGTAGGCAGCTCCACATTCCAGAGGTGGCCCGTGGCAGGTTCCTGTGACTGCCTTGTTTCCTCCTCCTAGTTTGTGAGTAAATTGCCAGGCCAGCTTCTCTTAGACATAGACCATAGGGAAAGGATCACTGCCTTCTCTCCTCAAAATTTGCTTCCTCTGCTGTCTGTTTCCAGGAGCTCTTCTCCCAAATTCTTAAATCTTCTCCTAACATTCTGCGTTGCACTTGTCATTTTTTTCCCTAGCTTTCTGACCAGTTCACTTATCCTCGTTTCATATTTCCTAAAATTGGAATGTGTTTAAGAAGTGGTCAATAAGTAGAATAGCTTTTGGGTTGATTTGCAGATGCTTTGAACCCAACCCAGGCTCAGAGACCACCTCTGTGCTAATAGGATCGCAGCTTTTCACTTTCTGCTATAGTTACATGATCAGGCTGGAAAGGGGCATGGATCTTCTGCAGCTGCTCTGGGGTCACCGCTAGAAGTCAGTAATATTTCTGCCTAGAACACTTAACACTCCCCCTCTTTTTTCCTCTATGTGGAAAATTGTCGGGGGATTGGAGCCTCTACTCCCCTGCTACAGCAGTGTGATTCCTGAGTGAAGAGAGAACATTGGCCAAGCTGATCTGAACTCTCCAGTGCACAACAGGAAGTAGAAATATTCAGTCCTGTCCAGAGTTCATCTTGCTGGAGTTGGGGGTAGTATTTAATTTAGAGCCTACTCACAGTCCTCCTGAGAAGAAATTCTCAAGCTAAGTATGTTCTCTGTACACCTCATTGTAGTCACTAAGTAAGGTTTTAAATCCCAGGTCTCTGGCCCAATTTAGAGCCAAAGTATAGGAAGGGGGAAACATCCATGTCCTACAGTATAGAAACCCCCTGAGGGAGCTTCCAAGCATCACTGTCCCCCACCCCAGAAGGCCTCGTATCCTGGAGGGTGAATGCCTCGTCTTTTAATAAACTGCCAAAAAGTTTTCCAAAGGGAGTCTACCTTTTCATATTCCCATCAGCAGGGCGTGAGGGATCTAACTGTTCCATATCCTCACTTGGTCATCTCATCTAGGCGCTCATCTGGGCGCTGCTGGATGTATTCACCAGGCCGGGGTCTCACTTATCAGCCACTGAACTAAAAATATCATTCTTTAGGAATGATTTTTCTGAATAATGTGTGATACTAGACCTCCTTGCCCCTTCTTTCTGTGATCTTTAACCTTTTTGTTTTGGCAGTGGGAGGGGGTAGGGTGGCAGTAGCAAAAATTATTTCCTATCTAATAGTCCTTTTCTTAATTGCTTTGCTTACTACTACTCTAGCAAGTATCACAGTGGGCTGAGAAAAGAAATTGTCCCAGGGAGAAGCAGTTTCATGTGGGCAGAAAGCCCCTGTTCTACATCTTGAATTCTAATACATTCAGACCATACCATATAAATAACTGGTAGGCCATGCTTTCATTAGTGCATCTTCATTTCAGTTTGTCTCAGTGGAACAAAAAAGTCCCTGCAGTCAAGGAAGCCTGGCAGCTGTTTAAAATAATGACGCCAAAGATGGTCGGCTATCCCATTAATTCTCCCCATTTTCTAATACTGACGCGTTATTGAGTGCCTGCTTGATCCAGGTGTTGCACTGGGTACTTGGCATTTGTGACCTCATTTCACCAGAGATTGTTTTGTTGCTCCAAGAACCCAAATGTGGCAGGAAGCTGGCCATTGGGAGGGGTCAGTGTCTTTTATCAACCATAGGACGACCCTATGGTATCAATAAAGTATAAGGTTAGCTTGGCTGGAGAGACATTGACAATCCACTACTCTCTTGGAAGGACTCTTACCTGGTGACCAGACCAGGGCTTAGCCTTTCAAGGTAACACCTACCTGGGCCCAGTATTGCAGCTGAAAATCTTTTTTTTTTTTTTTTTCGAATCTTTATTTAAATTCTAGTTAATTAACATATTTATTTTTTTTTAATTTTTTATTTATTTATGATAGTCACACAGAGAGAGAGGCAGAGACACAGGCAGAGGGAGAAGCAGGCTCCATGCACTGGGAGCCCGACGTGGGATTCGATCCAGGGTCTCCCGGATCGCGCCCTGGGCCAAAGGCAGGCGCCAAACCGCTGCGCCACCCAGGGATCCCAACATATTTATTTTCAAACCCCTTTCCTACAGGCCTGGAATTGAACCATAGAGCAGAGCCTTGGGGTTTCAGTGCCTATACTGAGGGGCCTCTTTATTTGCCTTTCCTACAGGGCCTGGAATTGAGCCACACAGCAGAGCCTTGGGGTTTCAGTGCCTACACTGAGGGGCCTCTTTATTTGCTTTCGGGGGCACTGCTTCTCCGTGGGCAGCAGAGATCAGGTCAAGCTTGACCTCTCTGGTTCAGTGGGAGAATGCAGGATATGGCACCAAGTGGTTATAGAAAGATAGAAACTTCCTGATAAGTTATTAGTAGGTCTAAAAATTTTTAGCTTACTGACTTTTTGTTGGAGTTAGGGAGAAATCTGCAGGTTTCATTTATTCAACAGATATATATCTATAGATATAGATATATATAGATGTATCTATATATATACGTATTTTAAGATTTTATTTATTTATTCATGAGAGATACAGAGAGAGGCAGAGACACACAGAGGGAGAAACAGGCCCCATGCAGTGAGCCCGACGTGGGACTCGATCCCAGGTCTCCAGGATCACACCCTGGGCCGAAGGCGGCATTAAACTGCTGAGCTACTGGGGCTCCCCTTATTCAACAGATATTTATTGACGTGTGTGTGTGTGTGTGTGTGTGTGTGTGTGTGTGTGTACACATAATTCATTCAACAGATATATACTGACATATATATAATTTTAAAAAAATATTTATTCATGAGAGACACAGAGGGACAGAGACATAGGCAGAGGGAGAAGTAGGCTCCCTGCAGGGAGCCCAATGTAGGACTTGATCCCTGGGATCACGACAGTCAACCACTAAGCCACCCAGGTGCCCCTTTACTGACGATATTAATGAAGCTAGGACCTGGGTTAAACTAAAAGTGTCCCCCATGATGTCCAAGGGTGGGAGAGATAGACATAATCACATAAATGCATAATTGATTCAGGCAAGAAACATTATTGGATTTTAAAATCACTGGGGAAGGGGATCCCTGGGTGGCTCAATGGTTTAACGCCTGCCTTTGGCCCAGGGCGCAATCCTGGAGTCCCGGGATCGAGTCCCACGACAGGCTCCTGGCATGGAGCCTGTCTCTGCCTCTCTCTCTCTCTGTGTGTCTATCATAAATAAATGAATCTTAAAAAAAAAAAAAAAAAAAAAAGCTAAAATGTACATTTACCATCCTGCTCTTAGGTATTTGCCCAAGAGAAAGGAAAATATATTCACACAAAGACTTCTATTCAGCTCTTTCTAGCAGCTTGGTTCATGAGAGCCAAACTGGAAACCACCCAGTGTCCATCAAAAGGTGAATAAACAAACTGGTCCATCCATCTACTGGAATACTACTCAGGGGCCAAAAGGAAGAATTATAGCTACACACAGCAGCATGGTTGAATCTCAAAAGCATTATATGTTGACAGTGATTCAAGCCAGACACAAAAGACTACCAATTCTGATTCCATTTTTATAAAGCTCTGTAAATGCGAACTAATCTTTAGTAATAGCAAGCAGATTAGTGGTTGCCTGGGTGCAAGGAGGGGCAAGAACTGATTGCAAGGAGGCATGGGAAGAACTTGGGGATGACGGAAATATTCTAGATCTTGATTTTTTTTTTTTAAATTTTATTTATTTATGATAGGCACACAGTGAGAGAGAGAGAGAGAGGCAGAGACACAGGCAGAGGGAGAAGCAGGCTCCATGCACCGGGAGCCCGACGTGGGATTCGATCCCGGGTCTCCAGGATCGCGCCCTGGGCCAAAGGCAGGCGCCAAACCACTGCGCCACCCAGGGATCCCCCTAGATCTTGATTTTGGTGATAACTTTATTCATGTACACATTCAAAACTATCAAATTGTACACTTTAAATGGATAGAGTTTATCATATAAATTATATATATATCTATATAAATTATATGGCAGTAGTTAATTTTTAAAAACTAAAAAGAAAAAAAAAATCACTAGGGAACAGTCCTAAAGGAACTTGATATTTACAGTCTCAAAATACAACCCAACACATTAATCACCAAGAGGAAATATACCTTTATACTGAAGAGATCTGAGGGTTACCACCTTAACAAAGTGACAAGACCTGGCTTCCCGGCTGGTAGTTCAACTAAACTTTGTATCTCTTTGCTGAAAATATTTAACCTGAATCTTACATGAAGAAGTAATTAGACAAATCCAGAATGTGATAGCTTTCTTTTTTTTTTTTAATGTGATAGCTTTTAGAAGACAATTGGCATAGACTCAGTAAAAAGGTTTGTATCACAAAAAAAGAAAGCAGTTTGAGAGCCTAATGCAACTTCTGTGTTTATAACATAAACTTCAGCTTAAATTGGCTAAGCCTTATTTTTCTATTCCTTCTACTTGGGAATAAAAACAGTAGTTCCTTCAGAAAGAGTATTTGAGAATTAAGTGCACTCCGTTTGATATGTTCTTACATTTTGCCTGGTACACAGTAATCATTCAGTCGATGTTAACCATTGTTTTGGTGGCTTCTGTCACTGACTTGCCATGGTTGCAGAAATCCAAACAAGACATCTCCCCCAAAACAGTAATGAATGAGATTGGACAGCATCTATTGGCAGTTTTTAAAACTTCTCATTGGTGCAGCCCCAGTGGCGCAGTGGTTTGGCGCAGCCTGGGGTGTGATCCTGGAGACCCGGAATCGAGGCCCACGTCGGGCTCCCTGCATGGAGTCTGCTTCTCCCTCTGTCTGTGTCTCTGCCTCTCTCTCTCTGTGTCTATGAATAAATAAATAAATCTTTATTAATAAATAAATAAATAAATAAATAAATAAATAAATAAATAAATAAATAAAACTTCTCCTTGAAGTATAGCATCCATTAAAGAAAAGTACTCCCATCATTAAAATACAGCTCAGTAAACCACCACAAACTGAACACAACTGCGTGACCAGTTTAGGAAAGATGAAGATGAGCAGTTCCCCCAGAAACTTTTCACCAGGGATTATCACTATTCTAGCTTCTAACATTATAGAATAATTTTATTTAAAAAAAAAAAAGAAGAATTTTGTTTGTTTTTATGCGTTAACTCATACCACATGTGCAGTTTTGTGCCTGGCTTCTTTTCTCAATGTGATATCTGTGAGATTCATCCCATGGTTGAATTCATAAATTCACCCATGTGATTGGAGATCATTCTCATTGCTGTATACTCTTCCATCACATGAATAATCCACTATTTATTTATTCATTCTGCTCTGCATGGACATTTGGGTACTTTCCAGTTTGGGGCTATTGGAAATAGTGCTGCTGTGAACATTCTTGTACATTAATTTGGGTGCATTTGTGTGTACTCGTGTGCTTCAAGTATATACCCAAGAGTGAAGCAGCTTTTAATAATTAATTTTAGCATGTTGAACATGATGATTTAAAAGACCTCTATCAGTCCCTGAAGTGATGATAATATGTGAAGCTTGTGAGCTAAAGCATTAAGGGTTTCTCTTTGCTACATATTCATGGCTTTGTGTTTTGTGTCTTTTTTTGTTTGTTTGTTTTTTGTTTTTTTTTGTTTTTTTTTGTTGTTTTTGTTTTGTTTTGTTTTTTTTGTTTTTTGTTTTTTTTTGTTTTTTGTTTTTTGTTTTTGTTTTGTGTCTTTTAAGGAGTAAGGAGTGGTTCTGGTAAGGGGGTGTGTGGGTACACAAAACAGCCTCACATATTCTTTTAGCAGCTGGATCATTCCTGTTTACAAAGTGTGCCTGGCTGAAAGAATCTTGAATTCTTCCAATACCTTGTGATATAACTATTTTCTTTGCTGGGGTTCTGTCTGTGGTGTTGAGATTGTGGTTAGCACAGATCTTTATAACCCAATGGTTTTTACTTGTCCATTGTAAGCCATTGCTCTCTGATTAAATTTTGGCTATTTTGCAGCACAGATAAGTAGGTGTTCTTATTAATACCTGCCAGTGAGATTCTAAAATGAAAGGTTCAGCCCCGGGGAGGCTCAGTTGGTGAGGGGAGGAAGGGTGAAGCTTCAGAAGCAGGGGTGTCTTGAGGGTGAGCACCAGGCCCTGTAGCCATGGCTTGAGGGCTGTGGCTGTAATTCAGCTTGTCTGCATCATTCGCAGGTCAGAGGTGGCCCTCATCTCCTCTGTGCAAATGGAAGCCCTCTATAAAAATGGTCTTTGACAGATACTTAAAGCTGTGACCTTCCTCCTGATTTAGCTCATTTGCCTGGGTAAATGAGCAGAGTGCTTTCTGCGTGGCAGATTTAAATTTCACCACTAATTGAGGGTAGTCATCTTTAGGGAGAAATGCTTGCCATTAGATCAGAGGCCTTTGGGAGACAGCCTGGCAACAAACACATCAGGGCAGATTAAGGCAGGAGGTGGAGATGGGTGAGTACAGAGCACAACTGTTAGTAACTGTGGGACAGGCCACAGAGAAGCCGACTGAGGATTTCTGCTACATGCATGGGAGGACCACACGCACTCACACACATGCACACGCACATGCCACATACATGTCATGGAGGTTTTGGTAGCCTTCTTTCCCTATTTGTCTTGCTACTGGATAAATCTGTACAGGATGAACCCAGAGCAAAGTGCCTGGATTCATATCTCACTCTGCTCCTTGTGAACAAATGTTTAACCTGGACATGACTCCGTTTCCTTGACGGTAAAATGGGGATGGTAGTACCTTGAATCATTGAGATGGTTCAGTATGTTCAAGATCTTATGAGAGGAAAGAAAGAAAGAAAGAAAGAGAGAGAGAGAGAGAGAGAGAAAGAAAGAAAGAAAGAAAGAAAGAAAGAAAGAAAGAAAGAAAGAAAGAAAGAAAGAAAGAAGAAAGAAAGAAAGAAAGAAAGAAAGAAAGAAAGAAAAGAAAAGAAAAGAAAGAAAAGAAAAGAAAAGAAAAGAAAAGAAAAGATCTTATGAGAGTACTTGGCAGGGTCATCAGGGATAATTAGCGTTTGCTGCGGCTGCTTCTGATGCCACTGTAGATACTGTCCAAGGGGCACCTAGGTGCACTTTCCACTCTAGGTGGACCTCGAGCCTCGCAGGAGTCCTCATTTTCCAAGCCCCTGCTGCCCACTGGGCATTGTGCCCTTCACTAGCAAGGTCTGGTTCAGGCTTCTCTTCTCCTTCAGGGAGAACAGCCCAAGTGACTCACTCTCCCTTCTCAGATCCTGAGGGCCAGAGAGCAGAGCAGCTCAAGCATGGACTTTGGAACCCATCACACTCATTTTAAAATTTCAGCTCTGCTATTTCTCTTGGCTCAACTGCCTCAGCCTTTGAGTTCTGTGCCTTCTGCGTAAAATGCAGCTAATGGTAATACCTACCTTATTAGGATTGTGAGAATTGAATGGAATCATGACATTAGCTGCTTGGCCTGGTACATAGTAAACACTCGGCAAAGGGGAGCCCTTGTTCTTTTGTGGTGAAATTGTCAGTGCTGACTTCTTGTCTTGCTTGTCCTCTGATTATTTCATGGGCTGGTTTTGAATCCTAGTTTGCATGTTCACACTTCACAGGCAGCCTGTTGTTTTAGATCTTCTCCATGCTTACTTGACCTGTGATAAAGACTTGGGAATCTTTTTTTCCCCACAGAGCTCTCCTTACCTCCATTTTATCTCATTCTTTAGGTAGGTAGTACTCCTGTGTATTTATTTCTCTGCCTGGTTCCAGAGTTCCAGGGACCTGGGGTACCTAGAATTGTGAGGATGCTATCCTTATTTCATTCATTCAGCTCTTATATACTATGTGTCATGAGCTATTCAAGTTGCTAAGGATGCAGTATTGGACTAAACAGATAAAAATCCTTGTTCTCGGGCAGCCCCGGTGGCGCAGCGGTTTAGCACCGCCTGCAGCCCAGGGCATGATCCTGGAGTCCCGGGATCGAGTCCCGCGTCGGGCTCTCTGCATGGAGACTGCTTCTCCCTTTCCCTGTGTCTCTGCCTCTCTCTCTCTCTCTCTCTCTCTCTCTCTCTGCATCTCTATGAATAAATAAATAAAATCTTAAAAAAAAAAAATCCTTGTTCTCATGCAGCAGACATTTTAATCTAACAGGGGAGGCAGACTGTAATAAATAAAATATATATAAAGAATCTTGGTGATTAGTGCTCAAGAGGATAAAAATGGAGCAGGAAAGTGGGATGTGAAATGTCTGGAGTAAGTGTTAAAATTTTAGATATAGGGAGCTGGGGGGAGAGTCGCTTTTGATGACAGCCTGATGGAAATGAGGGAGGGAACCATTCCATTACCTAGGGAAGAACCTTCCAGACAGAAGAGCCAATGTGAAATTCCTAAGAGTGGAACATTTCTGGTAAGGGCCTTGGCTTTTACTGAGTAGAGGTAAGGAGTCACTGGAGGGTTTTAAGTGGAGGGACTGTATTTGGCCTTTGCTCAATAAAATAACTCTGGCCACTGTATAGAGAATAGTCCTGACCCTTAGGGACTTGAATGCTCTTGATCTCCTTGCATTTCTGCGAATCTTCCTCCATTCTGCCCTTCCTTTCTCTGGATGTGTTACCAGTCCCCCCATATTGCTGGCATGGGTTGACCTAGACCCTTAGTTAAGACCTGAAGCATAGAGGGGTATAACAGAGCAGGGGGTGCCGGAGGAAGCCTGGGTTAGAGCCCAGAACTGGGAGAATGCAAGAAACGGTAAGCAGGTGGGTCAGCCACCAAACCTGGCTTGCCTTGCCTACCTCCTCTTCACAATTTCCAGTTTCACACATCCCCCCACCCCCTGCACCTGGCAAATCCCCACTCTTTCTAAAGCCTTCATACTCTAGATATGCCTCTCTTACAGCACATTTTACCTCGTATTAGGGTTAATAAGGCCATAAAGGTGGGGCCCTTGATCCAAATCGATTCATGTCCTAAGAAGAGACACAAAAGAGCTCTCCCCAGAAACTGAATTGGCCAGTACCTTGATCATCTTGGACTTCCCAGCCTTCAGAACTGTGAGAAAACCTATTTCTGATGTTTAAGCCCTCTACTTTTTGTATGGTATTTTGTCATGGCAGCCTGAGCAGATGCATACCGATGGCTAGGTGTTTGATAGAGGCATCAGAACTCTTAAGATCCTTGAGGTGGGGGCCAGTTCTTTCTTGATTTATGCATCCCGTGGGGCCTGGCTCCCCATGACCTCAGTCAGGGATCTTTGTGTTCACATGGCCAGAAGAAAGCAATTGGGTCAGTAAGAATGGGAATTGAGGCAACAGAAAGTCAGAAGGCCTAAGACTGGTAGAAGGAGACATGGAAGAATGCCACTTGAGAATCCTGGTCTGAAAAGATAAGCTTGCTCTTTTGTGTAGGGCCTGGCTCTCAGGTGGTTTATTTGTTTGAAATGTAAGCTGACTTGGGTATCAGGCAATTGAATCCCACTTTTTCAAACAGAGATGGTGTAAAGGCCCTATGATTTCACCCCTGTTTGCCTTCTTTCACTCCTGGCTGGAATCCTTTGGCTATTTGAATTTGGTGGCCTCCCAGCAGTTTGAAGAAAAACAAACTCACACAATTTATCTTTTCACATAAGCTGCAATTTGGTTGAAATAAGACCTTTCTAGTACGTAGTCCCGAGCTTCTGATAACTGCAACTACAACCAGTGTTTCTGTTTTGTGATCTGGTTCTTTTTTGTGTTTCAAAAGCCACAACAGAAAACTCTTTCTTCTGTTGTGGTTGTCAGGAGTCAGCATTTGGGCCATAGCAGCAAGAGAGTGTTTATGTAGAAACTTGGTCTAGGATGGAGGATTTCATTTCCTAGCCAAAGAATGTGTAAAGGACCCCAAATCTGGGTAAATGCAAAATTTTTCTGAGTCTTGAAAATGTAGGTTATGTATTTGTTGTTGTTGTTTTTAATATCCTTAAGACTAGGATGAGGAAAAAATAAGGTGAAAATACCTGGCCCGAAGTGAACTAAATATAAAAGCCCTTGATTCTAAGAAGCCCTTGATTCTCAGCTGCCCTTCTCCATCCAATACCAGCTTTAGGGGAGGGTCATAGACGGCACATTAAGTAAGGTTTGGGTTTTTTTGTGTTTTTTTGTTTATTTGTTTGTTTTTTAGGATTTTATTTATCCATGAGGGGGACACAGAGAGAGGTAGAGACACAGGCAGAGGGAGAAGCAGGCTCCACACAGGGAGCCTGATGTGGGACTTGATCCTAGGTCTCCAGGATCACTCCCTGGGCTGAATGCGGCGCTAAACCGCCGAGCCACCAGAGCTGCCCACATTAAGTAAGGTTTTTTTTTTTTTTTTTTTTTTTAAGATTTATTTATTTATTCAGAGAGAGAGAGAGGCAGAGACACAGGCAGAGACACAGGCAGAGGGAGAAGCAGACTCCATGCAGGGAGCCCGATGAGGGATTCGATCCCGGGTCTCCAGGATCACGCCCTGGGCTGCAGGCAGCGCTAAACTGCTGCGCCACCAGGGCTGCCCTAAGTAAGGTATTAATGAAACGTCAATCAGGTCATGATCCCAGTGTCCTAGGATCCAACCCCGCATTGGACTGCTGCTCTCTTTCTCAAATAAAGCCTTTAAAAAAAAATAAGAAAAGTCAGCCTAGTTTGGGAAACATAGTAATGTCTGAGAAGCACATCATCTGATGGCAAGAATGTGGTAGTAGCAGTTTTTAACAACAATAATGATGAGGATAATTAATATCTCAGAGGCCCAGTCCTGAGCTTTGTGAGTGTGACTTCATTGCATCCTTGCCGGGAGGGTAGATAGAGCCCCAGAGGAGAGCCCTTGCCCACACACAGCTAGCCTTTCAGCAGCCTTCTTAGCAACATTTATTTAAGGTCAACAATATCCTCCTAATCTGAACATCTCTATTTCACATTTCCTGCATTTTAGGTAAGGAAGCTTTATCTTCTGCATGATCTTGGAAGGGAAGGACATATGTATCATTTAAATTATACAAGCAAGATTACAGGGGAGAACCTCTTAAACCATCTGAAAAAATGGTTATCTTTTTTACAAAATGGAAATTGCTGTATTGCTGTCAGACTTTTGTTCTTGAACAATCTGAAGAACAAAGTAAAAATGAGCCTTAATGCTGCCACCCAGTTATAACCATCATTTAACAAGAAAGAGAATAAACAGCAGAGCAGTCAAGAACAACCCACTGAAACCATTCTGCTTAGTGCCAGGCCTGGTTCTGCCACCTCATCAGCTCTGTGACTTGCAGCAAGTAACAACCCTGTCTAAGCCTCAGCTTCCTAGTCTTTTAAATGGGGTTGATGATAAAAACAGTATTTTAATATATTCACATAGCCTTCTAGATTTGACCAGCTATTTCTACGCATTTAACAAATATAGTACTTGTGGATCACTCTCAACACACTAATTACAAAAGATTTTTAGTTCTTAAAAGCAGACCTTTTAATACTGTTGTTCAGATGGTACTGTCCCTCATCTTTTTTTTTTTAAGTCTGATTTAAACTATTAAATGTATGGCTTAGATGATTTGTTCATCCAAATAGATTTTCTCCATTTCTTCAAATTTGTGTGGCAAGGTAATAGATGCAGGTATCAGAACATCTCACTTTCACTTCTGATCTATCATTCACTCAAAAGACAATGAGTGAGCATCTTCGGGACTCCAGAAGTCAGTAAATAGGACATAGTCCCTGCCCTTAGGAGTTAAGAAGTGAGAATGGGTGAATATGTCTGTGTACAAAAGACTGTGAAAACGCAAAAGAGAGATCTAGAGTCATTTCATCTCTCTTAATTCTTCAATGCAGAATAGAGCTAGTGTCTGCCTTACCTAAGCTACATGATGGGTGATATTGAAGATCAAAAGAGACATATGGAGGGGCACCTGGTTGGCTCAGTAGGTAGAACATGTGACTGTTGATCTCAGGGCCATGAGTTCCAACCCTGTATGTGTGGGCTACTTTAAAAAAAAAGATAGAGACTTGTGGACATGTTTATAAATTATAAAACTTTGTAGCTATTCTTGTCTTGAGGTCTGTTGGTCTCTAATTTTAGAAGGAGTAAGGCCTTCATCTGTTCTTGAACAGGTATGTGCTAGGTGCTATAGCTCATCTAATCGTTACAACAGCCCTGTGAGGTAAACCCTGTAATGATGCCATGAAGATAAGAGGTGATTGACAGCCATGCTTTCCCAAGTAAGAAGCTGGATTTACCACAGCTTTGGTCTTATTTCTTGCATATCTTGCCTATTAAGAGGTTGGCAATGTAATCATTACCTGTACTACAGTGGCTCCCAGACTTTTTGATTTAGTGAGCTAGTACAGTCACCCTCAGCATTTTGGGGGTAATATAGGGTTGCCAAGCATACTCCATTCTGCCAGACAAAGATATTAAATTTTGTAAATTATTTATTAAACAAATCACCTGAAACTAATATTATTCTGTATGTTAGCTAACTAGAATTTAAACAAAAACTCAGGGGTACCTGGGTGGATTAGGTGGTGGGGCGTCTGCCTTTGGCTCAGGTCATGATCAGGTCCTGGGATTGAGCCTTGTATCAGGCTCCCTGCTCAGTGGAGAGCCTGCTTCTCCCTCTCTTTCTGCTGCTCCCCCTGCTTGTGTGTGCACACACACTCTCTCTTTCTCTGTGAAATAAATAAAATCTTTTAAATGAATAAAAACTTTTCAAAAACCCACTCTGTGGGATCCCTGGGTGGCTCAGTGGTTTAGCGCCTGCCTTCTGCCCAGGGCGTGATCCTGGAGTCCTGGGATGGAGTCCCACATCAGGCCCTGGATGGAGCCTGCTTCTCCCTCTGCCTGTGTCTCTGCCTCTCTCTCTTTGTGTGTCTCTCATGAATAAATAAATAAAAATCTTTGGAGGAGAAAAAACCCCACTCTATTCGACAATTATTTTGTAAAAGTGAGAATATCAACCCCAAAGTAGTAGAAAAGATGATTTTAGAATACGTGCAAGTACACTTTTAATTTTTTTTATCATATGTTTGGTATGAAATGCAGGACAGTATGCAATGAAAAAACAAGTCTCTGTCTTAGTCTTCTAACTCAGGCCCCCTAAACTAGCACATTCCCTTTCTTTATGTAAGTTACAGGTGGCCCCTGTTCCTTGCTGAGCTTTATATTTCTTCCCTACAGAATCTATTCCTATGTTTGTTTTACAGCTGAATTTTCTCTTGTTTCTTTTGGGTTCTGGGCTTTTGATATATTTAGGAAGGGTTACTCCACAAAGGATTATTTTTGAAAGTCTGCCATCATTTTTTCCTATATTTTATGGTATTATTTTTACCTAAAATTTATTTCGTGGAAGATGCAATGTTATTTCATTTGTGACAGCATTGTTGATTACATCATGCATCATCTTTCTTCCTGCCACTGATTTTGAAAACCACTTGTAGTTTTCAATATACTTGTAGTATATACCAAATTCTTAATTTATTGGGGGTGTCTTTCTGAACCTGCTCATCTCACTGATCTAACTAGCTAGTTCTTATCCAGTCCATGTGCCAGAAATACATTATTTTATTTACTGTAGTTTTATAGGAAGCCACTTTGGGATTTTCTTGGCTTTTATTGCTTTTGTTTATTTTTCCATATGAACTTTAGAACCTGTTTATTTAGTTTTAAAAATAAACCTTTTGTAATCCTACTGGGATTTTATTAGATCATACATTAACTGGTTTTGTTTTGTTTTTTTTAAGATTTTGTTTATTTATTTGTCAGCACAAGCAGGGGGAGAAGCAGCAAGAGGGAGAGGCAGGTGAGCAGAGAGCAACAATGCACAGCTCCATCCCAGGACCATGGAATCATGACCTGAGCTGAGGGCAGACCCTTAACCATCTGAGCCACCCAGTTGCCCCTGTACATTAACTGTTGATAACTTTATGTTCTGTTGTCTTTCGTGTTCTCAGTTTTAAGTTTTCTTCATATAGTTCTTGCACATTTCTTTTTTGATGCATGTTTAAAAAGGAACTTAAGGGATCCCTGGGTGGCGCAGCGGTTTGGCGCCTGCCTTTGGCCCAGGGCGCGATCCTGGAGACCCGGGATCCAATCCCACGTCGGGCTCCCGGTGCATGGAGCCTGCTTCTCCCTCTGCCTGTGTCTCTGCCTCTTTCTCTCTGACTATCATAAATAAATAGAAATTTTTAAAAAGGAACTTAATAAGTGGGTATTTTAATAGATGAAGGTTTTGAATCTTGCATATTAACTTTGTACCCAAACTCTCTGCTGAGCTTTTTATTGCTTGTAATAATATTTCAAATGATTGATCCTGTTTTATTGAAATATAATTTACATACAATAAAACTCACCTATTTTGGGATGCCTGGGTGGCTCAGCATTTGGGCATTTGCCTTTGGCTCAGGGCATGATCCTGGGACCCCAGGATCAAATCCCGCATCGGGCTCCCTGCATATAGCCTGCCTATCCCTCTGCTTGTGTCTCTGCCTCTCTCTGTGTGTCTCTCATGAATAAATAAATAAAATCTTTAAAAAAAAAAAAAAAAACTCACTTTATTTTGAGTATGACTCATAGTGAGTTTTGACAAGTGTATATAGTTATTTAACGATAATTACAATCAAGATAAAGAACTTCTTGGGTTTTTTAGGAAAATAATTTATAACATCTGTAAATAATTATCCTCTGCCTCCTTTTCCCTCTATTCCTCTTATTTTTCCTCCCACTGGACTAATTATAATGACCAAAAGTACCTCAGGACAATATTAAATAATACTAGTAATAGTGGATATTCTTACATTGTTCCTTGTTGATTTTTGGGATGAGATAAATGTGAGAGCTTGTGATCAAATGGGGGCCACCAAATGTGGGGTGACTCGACCAGGCAGGGGGCCAGCAGTGGTGCAAGTAGTTGAAAGAATTCTCTTCAACAGGGATCCCTGGGTGGCGCAGCGGTTTGGCGCCTGCCTTTGGCCCAGGGTGTGATCCTGGAGACCCGGGATCGAATCCCACGTCGGGCTCCCAGTGCATGGAGCCTGCTTCTCCCTCTGCCTATGTCTCTGCCTCTCTCTCTTTCTCTCTCTGTGACTATCATGGATAAATAAAAATTAAAAAAAAAAAAAAAGAATTCTCTTCAACAGAGCAAAGGAGATAGAAGTTTATTGAATGCACCACAAAAGAGACTGTCTGCCACAGGGCGGGGGTGCGGGCAGTGTTGTAGTGAAAGGGGGGAGATGAGGAAGTATGGGAACATATGGACATGTAGAATTTTCCTTTGTTGGTACCTGTGTCCAGGTTTAAGTAGCCCATTGGTCAGCTGGGGCTTATGGATATTTCGCCTAATGGGCCTGTTTATATTCAGCTGGGGCTTTGGGGCTCACTCTGGGCCCTTTTGCCTTACTTGGGTTTCCATTTGTTTAAGTTGGTTATCTTAAAGCAGCCCCTACAATAAATAAATATTTTTTTTTCTCATTTTGAGGGATTTATTCGTCCACCCTTTTTTTTTCTTTTTTTTTTAATTTTTATTTATTTATGATAGAGAGAAAGAGAGAGAGAGAGAGAGAGAGAGAGAGGCAGACATAGGCAGAGGGAGAAGCAGGCTCCATGTACCAGGAGCCCGACGTGGGATTCGATCCCGGGTCTCCAGGATCGCGCCCTGGGCCAAAGGCAGGTACCAAACCGCTGCGCCACCCAGGGATCCCTCGTCCACCCTTTTTAAAAAGATTATTTATTTGTTTGTTTGTTTATTTATTATTTGAGAGAACAGAGGGAGAATGAGGAGGAGAAGCAGACTACCTGCTGAGCAGAGAGCCCAAAGCTAGGCCCGAGCCCAGGACCTTGAGATCATGAACAGAGCCAAAGGCAGATGCCCAACCAACAGAGCCACCCAGGTGCCCCCATCCATCCTTTTTTATTAATTCTTTGGTTTTATTTTTATCAAGAGTGGAGTTAGATTATATTAAATGCCCTTTGAGCTCTTAAGAAATGGCAGTCATTACCATTTTTCTCCTTTGATCTATTTAGGAATATATTAGGGACGCCTGGGTGATTCAGTGGTTGGGTGTCTGCCTTCGGCTCAGGGCATGATCCCAGAGTCCCAGGATCGAGTCCCAGGATCGAGTCCCACATTGGGCTCCCCGCTAGGAGCCTGCCTCTCCCTCTGTGTCTGTGCTTCTGTGTCTCTTGTGAATAAATAAATAAATTTTTAAAGGAATATATTAAATTAATTTCTGCTTTTGACCCACCCCAGCAGTCCTAGAATCATACTTGTGATATAATGGGAAATAGATGCTTGTTCTCTGTCCCCAGATTCCTGTCACTTAGATCCAAAAACCTTTGGAACTTGGGAGTGATTAATGTCTTTTGTATGTTAATGAGATGACCAGTCACTGGGGTCCCTAGATAGCTTGAAGAAGGAGGCTGGTCACCTGGAAAACCCTATCCTCACCCTCTGGCGAGGAACAAGTAACTGGAGACTGAGTCCACTCACCAGTGGGTGGGTGATTTAATCAGAATTACCAATGTAATGAAGCATCTGAAAAAAAATCTCTAAATGCTGGGATTCATAGAGCTTCCTGGTTAAGATATTGGGAGGGTGGTGCCCTCAGAGAGGTAAGGAAGCTCCATCCGTCTTCCCATATACCTTGGCTTCTCTTCCTTTCAGCAGTTCCTGAGTTGTAGGCTTTATAATAAACCAGTAGTAGTAAAAGGTGTTCCTGAGTTCTCAGAGTTGTTCGCGCAAATTATCAAACTACAGAAGGGGCTGTGGTTTATTTAGAGCTGTCGGTCATAAGTACAGGAGGGCCCCAAGACCTGTGGATGGCCCCTGAAACAAAGGCCGGGCTTGTGGGACTGACCCCTTAACCAGTGGAGTCTCTACTGACTAAGTAGTTAGTGTCAGAATTGAAGTGAACTGTACACCAGCTGGTGTCCAGAGAATTGGTCCCTGTGAGAAAAAACCCACACACGTTTGGTGTTGGAGGTGTTACGAGGAAAAGCAGATCATTTGGTCATTCATGGCATATTATTTTTAATGTGCTGCTGAATGCTATTTGCTAAAAGTTTTTGCATCCGTTTTCATAAATGCAGTTACTCTGTGGAGATTTTTGTTTCCTTTCGAATCGTCAGAAACATTTCTTGTCTTTATATTCAAATGACAGTTTTATTGGATCTGAAATAATTGAGTTATTCTTTCTTTTGTTGATGACTTCATAGGCACAGTGCTGCTGTCTTCTAGTGTGAACCACGCATTGGGGAAATCTGAGGGAAGCCTCTTTTTTACCTGAACACCTTTTTTTTTAAAGTTCATTAAATTTATTAGGACGTACCTTACTAATTGAACTAAATCACTTTTTCCTGGAACTCGGTGAGCCCTTTTAATCTGTGGGTTTGAGTCATCTTAACTTCTGTATGTATGTCCCTTACTGGGTTTTCAGCAATGTCTTTTCCTTGTGTTTTTTATTTCTATCATGGAAAAATATTTATATTTCTCTTCTACTTCTTTGAGTTCTGCCTATAAATATTCTATCTACTTTTGTTGCGTCATATCTTTTCTAAGTACTTGTAGCTTTGGTTTATACACTTTCACAGAGGGGATTGCATTTTTCATTTCTTTACAATTCATTGGAATATATTTTTATTTACTATATGGCAACATTTTGTGATCTATATTCTTTGCAGTTTTTCTTTTTTTTTCTTTCTTTCTTTTTTTTTAAGATTTATTTATTTATTCATGAGAGACAGAGAGAGAGAGAGGCAGAGACACAGGCAGAGGGAGAAGCAGGCTCCATGCAGGGAGCCTGATGTGGGACTCGATCCTGGGACTCCAGGATTAGGCCCCGGGGTGAAGGCATTGCTTAAACCGCTGAGCCACCCAGGCTGCCCACTTTGCAGTTTTTCTAGTAACTTCTTTCTGCTGGTAGTCTTTCTGGAGATCTTGGGTACTTTTTTATTTTTTTTTAATTGTGGTAAAATACACATAAAATTTTCTGTCTTGACCATTTTTTTTTTAAATTTTTATTTATTTATGATAGTCACAGAGAGCGAGAGAGAGGCGCAGAGACACAGGCAGAGGGAGAAGCAGGCTCCATGCACCGGGAGCCCGATGTGGGATTTGATCCCAGGTCTCCAGGATCGTGCCCTGGGCCAAAGGCAGGCACCAAACCGCTGCACCACCCAGGGATCCCTGTCTTGACCATTTTTAAATGTACCGTTCATGTATCATCAATGTGCTGGATCCTTTTTTGATTGTCATTCATCTTTGAATGAGGTGATTCCTTTCTTATGTAGAAATTTGTTAAAAAAAAAAATCTTTGGAGAGAAGGGCTGGCTTAGCTGGAGTTTTCCTTAAATATTCTGTATGTGAACTCTGCTACTAGCCTTCCTCCCCCTCGATGCCCTCCACATCTGGAATCAGTGGTTGTGATGCCCCAGGCAGATGCCCCAGGCATCTCTCTGTTGCCCTGCCTCCCTAATAGACTGCTTCCTGTAGGTTTGACTTGTGTTACGTGAGTCTTCATGCCAGATGGATCTGCCTCAGTCACCCCATCCCTGAGCCAGTTCCCACTCGTTGAAACAATGGATTGCTGGTTTTGCCCCCTTAGAATGAAGCGATTACTTTTCAGAAATAGGCTTGCACACTTTGTCCAACATCTGTAACAACAGGCTTTCTCTTTCATCACTTTCCCACACCCTCATCTAACCTTTACAACATTTGGCAGTTCTTACTCCTGTATTGGGGTTTGGGGTCACACATGTCTCTAGTTTTGTCAAAGATGTGATGTTTCTGTTACTCTTCTCCTGGTTGCTTTGTGTGATTCTCTGGTGAAGAAAGGGGTAAAGTCGTCTTTTTCTGCCGTCTTAAGATGAAGTACAGTCTTCTAACTGAAAACAGTTTTAAACTTTTTAGGGGGGACGCCTAGGTGGCTCAGCAGTTGAGCATCTGCCTTTGGCCCAGGGCATGATCCTGGAGTCCCAGGATGGAGTCCCACATTGTGCTGCCTGCATGGGCTTATAAAAGTAAACTTTTGTAAACTTTTGAAAAAGATTTTATTTATTTATTCATGAGTGACACACAGAGAGAGCAAGAGGCAGAGACAGAGAGGAAGCAGGCTCCTTACAGGGAACCTGATGTGGGACTCCACGGGACTCCATCCCAGAACCCCGAGATCACCACTTGAGCCAAAGGCAGACAGACGCTCAACCAGTGAGCCATCTAGGCGTCCCTGAAATCAGTTTAGCATTCTGAAAAACTCATTTTTTTTAAAGATACTTATTTATTTATTCATGAGAGACACACAGAGAGAGGGAGAGGCAGAGACACAGGCATAGGGAGAAGCAGGCTCCATGCAGGGAGCCTGACGCAGGACTCGATCCCGGGTCCTCAGGATCAGGCCCTGGGCCCAAGGTGACGCTAAACCGCTGAGCCACCTGGGCTGCCCTGAAAAACTCATTTTTTAATGGTCTTTATTTTTGCCTACTGATGAGAACTTCCTCAGTACCACTGGTTGGGAAATTGCTGCTTTTGTGTATTGAAAAGTAACCTGATCTTGTTGAGGGAGTGGCTTCAGGGTTTACTGAGAGGGTTATGTTTAGACCCTTTCCTGACTTCTCTCCATCAGCCTGGCTATTTCTGTCTTCCTCTGATTTTATTAGCATTTCAGTTGGATCTTTGTCCTCAAGCACTCATTTCTTCTGTATATATCACTCTGCTGAGAAACTTGAGGAACATGGATCTCCTCTACTACCAGGTGATACGTTCTGCAGGAGTAAATGCAGACCATTCTCATCACCAAAAGAGGAAGTACCTTGTGAGCTTGTAGGTAACAGACCTGCAGGCCCCTGTGGCTTCCTCAGGTCTTGTAGTATGGAGAAATTCATAGCTTTTCTAAGATTTTATGTATGTATGTATGTATGTATGTGAGAAGAGGAGCAGAGAGAGGGGCAGAGGAAGAAGCAGGGGCTCAATCCCAGGATCCTGGCTGGCGTCATGACCTGAGCTGAAGGCAGATGCTTAATTGCCTGAGCCATCTAGCCACCCCTCTTTTCTTTTTTTAATGCCCCCTTTTTTGTTTGTTTGTTTGTTTGTTTGTTTGTTTTAAAGACGTATTTGGTTGTTTTAGAGAGAGAGACTGAGCGAGAGCAGGAGCAAGAGAAGGAGAGAGGAAGAGAGAGAGAGAGAGAAGCATATTCCCCCCCACTGAACGTGGAGCCTGAGGCTGGGCTCAATCTCAGGACCCTGAGATCACAACCTGACCCAAAATCAAGAGTCAGACACTCAACCAACTGAGCCACCCAGGCTCCCCTTGTTTGCTTATTTTAAAGTAAATTGCCCCTACTGTGGGCCTCAAACCCATGACCCCAAGGTCAAGGGTCCCACACTCCACCAACTTAGCCAGCCAGACACCCCCGTAGATTCATTCTTTACATAAAGAGAACAAAGTTCCTTTTGAAAGAATAGATTTTCTTTTTTACCACAGCCTTAATTATTACCATTTCTGTAGCTAATTTTTCTTTTGCAGTTGTCCACTAAGTATCAGTTGGGTCAGGCCAGGTTAAAATTTCAGTGGCTTAAAGGAGCAGGCTTTTTTTCTTGCCCATATTTGTCCTGGAGGCTCTACTCTGCATTTTGTTCACTCAGGGACCCAGATGATAGAGCAGCCACCCTCTTGCTGGGTACAAGAAGAAAAGAAACTTGTGGAGGATCTCATTCCAGCCATTAGTGCTTCACTTCTACTCACCTACTCTTAGGGCATTGATCAGAACTGGTCACATGGCTTTGCTCACTACAGAGGGACAAAGGAGTTCACTATTCTTGTTCCCAGGAGAGTGGGATCTTGGGAGAAGCACTAGTGATGATCACAGACACCTGTTAGGTTTTTTTTGTTTTTTGTTTTTTGTTTTTTTTTTTTGACACCTGTCAGTTGTATCAGTAGAGTTGGCAGATGTTCCGTTTAGAATTTCTAGTGTTTGGATTTGTACATTTTTCTTTTAGCACAGCAATAGAGTGTAATGTCTTCCCAGTTCTGCATAGAACTTCCTGGGTGATCATGCAGAGTGAAAATATTCTGAGCTAATCTCTTTGCTCTTTTCTGCATGATCTTACTTAATCCTCCTACAGTCCTATGAGGTAGAAACTACTATTTTCATATTGTAATGATGAGCTGGTATTGAGGAAAATTAAATCATTTGCCCAGAAGTGGGTTAACTAATAAGTAGCAGATTCATCTCAATCTTGATCTAATGATCTAATTCCAGAGCTCAAGCTTTTAATCTTATTTATTTGTATCTTAAGGCTTGAGTGTCCCCAACTTTAAAATGAGAGGTTTATTAGACTAGCTCTCTAGACAAGGGGCTTGCTGACTTAAAAATTTGCCCACCTTCTGATAACTAGTGTAGCAGTTGTTTGTCTGTGCTTTGAAATGCTAGCCCTAACAAGATTTGGCCTTTCCTGGAAGCAGGGAACCAGAACCTACTACTGAATAATTTTAAAATGGAGATCTTGATATGGCAGGGAAACATGATATATGGCAATACAAGTTATATTTCTTTGCCCAGTTGTAGCATGGACCTTGACAACCAGACCTCCTGGTAGCTTGTTTCTGATCAAAATGTTCAGAGCCAGCATGCTTTGTGAGTGGAGGATATATGCACAGTAATAAATCAGGTGCTTTCTTTGGTCTTCTAAATAAATTCAACAGTTAGGAGACCAGCTTTTTTTTTTTTAAGATTTTATTTATTTATTCATGAGAATACACAGAGAGGAGAGAGAGAAGCAGAGACACAGGCAGAGGGAGAAGTAGGCTCCATGCAGGGAGCCTGATGTGAGACTCGATCCCAGGTCTCCAGGATCACACCCTGGGCTGCAGGCAGCACTAAACCGCTGAGCCACAGGGGCTGCCCAGGAGACCAGCTTTTAAAATAGGTTAAACTTTGTGGCCCCTGGGTAGCTCAGGCATCTGCCTTTGGCTCAGGTCGTGAGCCTGGGGCCCTGGGATCGAGTTCCACATCGGGTTCCCTGCAAGGAGCCTGTTTCCCCCTCTCCCTCTGCCTATGTCTTTGCCTCTCTCTGTGTCTCTCATGAATAAATAAATCTTTTTTTTTTAAGTGGATTTTTTGCTAGATTTTTATATTCTTTTTAAAGCTTGTGTTGTTTTTGTCGTAAAATGGGTATTCCTTATTAAAAATAATCACAGGTGTATGCGTGTCTAGAAATTGTGTATTCATGTACTGTTGGTAGGTATATAAATAGATATGTCTATTTAAAAAGATAATTTGATAGTAACTGTTAACAATTTTAAATTCTTATGTTCTTGGTCCTAGCCATTGGCCCTTCTGGGAATTTGTCCTATGGAAATGTTTGCCACTGTCCACAGAGTTATGTACAAGAATATCTGTTAACAGCGGAGAATGGTGCTTCCATCTACTGGAGTCTGAGTAGATGTTGAAAAGATGAGACTTAAAAAAAAGATACAACTTATATGTATGTACAGTATGGAATTATGTCCACAGTTTGTTGTAAAGTGAGAAAAGCAGGTTATAAAATAAAGTATGTAGGGGTATCCCCGGTGGCTCAGCAGTTTAGTGCCGCATTCGGCCCGGGGTGTGGTTCTGGAGTCCCGGGATCGAGTCTCACGTCGGGCTCCCTGCGTGGAGCCTGCTTCTCCCTCTGCCTGTGTCTCTGCCTTTCTCTCTCTGTGTCTCTCATGAATAAATAAATAAAATCTTTAAAAAATAATAATAAAAGAAGTGTGTAGTATGATCCCACGCATAAGGTAGAAGAAACCTTTATGTATGTGTTTATGACATGATGGGAAAATGTGAAGGTGCCTGGCTGGCTCAGTTGGAGGAACATGTGACCTTTTTTTATTTTTTTTTTATTTTTTTTAAGATTTTTATTTATTTATGAGAGAGAGAGGCAGAGACACAGGCAGAGGGAGAAGCAGGCTCCATGCAGGGAGCCTGATGTGGAACTCGATCCTGGGTCTCCAGGATCAGGCCCTGGGCTGAAGGCAGCGCTAAACCGCTGAGCCACCCGGGCTGCCCCCTGGAATATGTGACTCTTGATCTCAGGGTCGTGAGTTCAAACTTCGGGTTGGGTGTAGAGATCACTAAAAAAGGAAAAGAAAAATGTCTGAAAATAGCAAAGATTTCAAGGGTGTCTTTCCAGGTGCCACTGGCAGAGTTTTGATAGGGATAGTAGTGGAAAATAGGACTTTCGGTATTTATGTATAATTTCTGCTCAGTGGGGAGTCTGTTTCTCCCTCTGCCCTCCCCCCTGCTCGTGCTCTCTCAATCTTTAAAAAAAAAAAAAAAAACTGTAAAGTCACTTTCTCATTCCTCAGTGTTATCTGTTGTTAGGAGTTTGAATTGTTCCTTTGTAGAGATTTATTTTCTCTGCATATACATACACATAATATATTGCATATGCTACTTGTTTTGCCACAAAGGGAACAACACCAAATATCACGTTCTATGCCTTGTTTTTTTTCCTCACCTAAAAATACATTGTGGACATTTCCCATAATGGTAGGGAAAATGTCCTTCCTCCTTCTCCTCCTCCATTTCCTCTTCCCCCTTGCCTTCCTCCTCTTGTTCACTGAATGGTGTTTCTTGGTCTGGACAATACGTAATTTATTTACTCAGTCTCCTGTTGAAAAACATGGTTTCCAGCCTTGTGTTCTAAACAGTGGTGGCTGTCTACAGGTGTGTATATACACATATGCACACAGGTGTGCAAATGTGTCTGTAGAATAAATACCTCAGAATAGACTGATGTGTGTACACTTTGTATTTTGATGGACATTGCCAGAATGCTGTCCAGTATGTCACCCCCGTCTGCATCATATAAAGGCAACACCGTGGTTTTATTTATTTATTTTTTAAGGATTTTATTTATTCATGAGAGACACAAAGAGAGAGGCAGAGATACAGGCAGAGGGAGAAGCAGGCTCCATGCAGGGAGCCCGACACAGGACTCGATCCTGGGTCTCCAGGATCACACCCTGGGCTGAAGGCGGCGCTAAACCACTGAGACACCCGGGCTGCCCAAAAATAAAATCTCTTTTTAAAAAAACCTTAGAAATGTGTATTCTACTTCAGTAAAAGGCTGTTTAAAGCATCTAGTCCAACTCTTTCATATTAGATAAAACCCTAAGAGTTGAAAGGTTCCCCTCTCTCTCCCACTATATGCAGCTGAGGCTTCTTGAGAGCCTTGTGTTAAAAGCCAGAGCCCTTGCCTGTCTTGCCAAGACTGGACTAGTGATGCTCTTGGCACCCAGAAGTGCTGTGAATGTGTGATCATGTTTCTCACCCTGAGGCCCTTGAAGAATAGCATGTGTCTGAGCGGCTGCTGATGTTCAAATGGAGTTTCTGGTTTGATAGCTCATACCACTGTGTTTAGGGAAAATCCGCCGCACACTAAGTCTATAGACAGACACCAGAAAGGTTTGCTGACTGCTGAGAAAGGTTGTCTGTTATGCCAGGCCTGCCTTGCACTCGTGATTTCTCCTACTCACTCCATCTTCTCACTGCATCTTAATCTGTACTCTCTGCTGCTGCTTTCTTTCCTTTTTTTTTTTTAAAGATTTATTTATTTATTCATTTATAATAGAGAGAAAGAGAGGCAGAGACACAGGAGGAGGGAGAAGCAGGCTCCATGCCAGGAGCCCGATGCAGGACTTGATCCCGAGACTCCAGGATCACGCCCTGGGCCAGAGGCAGGCGCCAAACTGCTGAGCCACCCAGGGATCCCCTCTGCTGCTTCTTTCTGATCGTTTTTAGGCCAGTCCCTGTTTCACATAATTGTATCCTCTTCAAAATTATTTGCTAACAGTGAAAAGGAAACCGATTTCAATTTAACCTTCCTGGTCTGCTTTGGGAGGATGGTAGAGTGGTGAATTCCAAGGAATTATTTGCATGGTGTGTGGCTCCAAGATGGGAGATTTTCAGCATCCAAGATTCCTTTATTTTGCTGTGGAGATTGTATCTGGAAACCTTCTGGAAGTCAAAGCATAGTTGGATATTTGAACATTTCCTGTGGTCAAAAATTGTTGCCTTTGACTGGAGATTAAGATCTATTCTGAGCATTGCATACACACACTGTTGACTTTGCTAGTGCTGGTGGTAGCACATCTTTGTGGATGCCCTGTTTGATCATGAGTTAAAAATAATGGCTAAATTACAAGAGCCAATCCTCTTAATATAAGATGACCTCATGAACATGGTGTGTTCTGTGTCCTGATAATACCAAGAGATTTGTGTAAACCTCACCTGAGGTAAGTGTGTGAAGTCCAGACTGGCTTCCCCTTAAATCCTAAACATCTCTGACACATGGAGGAAGTGTTAAAGAAAGCTCTTGATCCATTCATTCTAAAGGGACACTGGTAAGTACAGCTCTGGGGGAGGGTTCCCAACATTCCAGATAGAATGTTGGAGTAAGTCCTTATTTTGAACTAGACAGGGCCTCCTGTAGGTGGGCTCTCTTTCCCTAGGGAATTCCCATGTTAGATCTTACTGCAGGGCGCTAGCCCACCTTACCACTTTCTTCCCTTTTGTTTTCCTTTATCCTGTGCCTGCCGCCCTCCCCTCTGGTCTCAGTACATCCATCTGTTATCAGAGGCCCAGTGTGAATCCTGCCTTCTTGCTGACCAACTGTCCTTATTATCTTTAAGTGTGATTTCACTTCTCACGTCTTTACCTTGTCTCCCTAAGGTACCATCACCCAAAAAGACACGGCAGCCCCACTGTACGTGGAATTCAGTAGAGTGTGACTTAGTAGTATGCTTTTGATAATGATTGATTGCTGTGGTACTCTATTGTTCTCATCATGCTATGTCATACCATATCACCAGAGATGAGATTATTACAGATTGAAAATTCAATTTCTGACTTACTTTGTGAACTTGAGCAGGTGACATCTTTGTCTTCTTTATACCATAGGCCACCCTCCACTGAAAAACTGGGATACAACAATTTTCAAGTTCTGACTGACTCAGCTGGTTGTGTCTGCATTTGGGATCGTATTTGCATGACAGGGCAGTTTCATTTCAGCAGAGGGCTTGATGTGGCTTGTTGGAGCTTAGAGGGATAAGATTTTACCTTGGGTTTTAAGGTCAATATGTGAATTGTGTAAGAAGAAAGAATAGGCCTGAGCCAATGTGGACCCATGGTAAGACAGTCTCAAAAACTTGCAGAAATGGACAATCCCGGTGAATCTTTGGTGGCCTGTCCCAATATAAAACATGGATTTAAAGGGATTTATTTCCCCTTCATATTTTCATCCAGTTACCATAATGCCTTCTTTTGATATCCTTCCCTTATATTTTGTGTCATTCACTTTACTATTAAATCCTATAAATTCTTTTTAAAGAGTTTTGTTTTATAGATTAATTTTTTTTACCAAAATCGTATTTCCTAAGTTGTTAGTTTATAATGTGTATAGTTAGTCTTTTTCAACTCCACTTCTTATCCCCCATAGCTCTTTTTACTAGTAAATTCTATAGCTTCGTAATGTTTAGTTTTTCCTATCCTAAGAGAGTAATCAAGGCCTGCCAATTCCCTTAGGTGCTTGGAGGTTCAGAAATGAATAGGACAGTTCAAATTGCCCTAGAAGGGCTCTCAGTCTAGCAAAGATTATAGTCAAGGCCAAGTCAGTAAAGGGAGTAGTTGGTTGGAAACCTTCCATCTTTCTCCAGCCCCCGTGCCCAGCTTCATTTATATACCCAGGAGCCCCCAGGGTCCACCGGGCAATCTTCCAACCTGCCCCTGTGTGATATTTTCTTTTGGATCTTTCAAGGATAGTTTTACTTTTTTTCTTTTTTTTGCCAAATAATCTATGTGGGGTTTTGTGGTGGGTTTTGTTGTTGTTGTTGTTGTTGTTGTTGTTTGTTCAGTGTATTTTAACCATTCCATTGAGATTTTTATTTGGTTTATGTTTAAAATGCAGTTGAACATCTTTGTGATATATGGTCTTTCAATTCAAGATCATGCTATTTGCTTTCTTTCTTTTTCTTTCTTTCTTGAGGATTTATTTATTGATTTGAGAGAGAAGGAGCATATGCATGAGAGGGTGAGGGAGAGAGAGAATCTCCAGTAGATTCCACACTGAGCACAGAGCCCAACATGAGGCTTGATCCTACGACCCTGAGATCACGACCTGAGCAGAAACGAAGAGTTGTTCTATTAATCGACTGAGCCACCCAGGCACCCCCATATTTTCATATTTAGTATCATTGCAATTGTTTGTCTTTACTTTCTAGGGTTGATGGGGTGGAGTGTACACAAATAAGTTAGTTTATCAATTGATAAATATTTGGGGGCCTGTCGAGTACAGGCATTGTTAATGCTGAGGAGATCCTGCAGGAATTAAAGGCTGGGTCCCATTGGAGAGATAACTGCATGGAAGAGAACATTTACAGTAACTAGTTCATGGCAGTGAGTCTGCCCAATGTCCACGAAGCTGAGGCATTAGACAGAAACTAGGGAAAGAAGAAAATATATCCCTCCAGCTGGCTTGGTACATGTCAGGGATGGTGGCCAGGCCTGAAAGGTTTCTTGGATCCTGTAACAGACACTGGATGAGGGAGAAATCCTCCAGGCAGGGGACGTGGGCTGCACAAGGGTGTTGGAGTTGAGAGGTGCTGCTGACCATAGAGCTCTGTTGCCCTCGAGTCCTTTGAATGTCAGGCTCTGGCGTTTGGACTTGGCCGGGCCTCTTTGGACCCTCTGTCTGGGATCCCTAGGATCCCAAGGAAGTGCTTCTACGTGGCAGTAGGGGAAGGCAGGCCACCAGGTTTAGTTTCAGATTTCATTTGCAACAGAGATTTTGTTGTTCCCAAGAAAGCTTATCAACCCTTGCTATCACCAATGGGAAGGCAGGGTTTGAAGGTTTTCATCTTAGAGAACTTGCTGAACTGAAACAGCATGGAGCTCTCGGAGTCCTCTCTGTATTTACCTTCCCGTATGAGTCACTGATTAGTCGGTCCTCAGGGGCTAGATTCTGGTCCCACCTCTGCATTTAGTCTGCCTTCTGGCTGGCTGATGGGTGTGGCCTCTCAGTAACTGGACTTGAAGCTTCTCCGCTTATGTCCTTCTTGGTCCTTTATCCCCACGCTGCTACAAATGGTTGTCAATAATAAATGAGATTGTGTTATCTTGCCCTGTTTAAAATTCTTCAGTCGCTCTCCATTACCTCCTCAACAAAGTTTTAATGCTGTTGCCATCAGGATCCAGTCGTCCCCCACCCCCCATTATCTAGCCTCACCTCTGGCCATTTCTTTCATCTGCAAAGATAAAATTCAGCTGTTCACATTAGAACTATCTGCATTCCTTAAGCTTTTGTGATACCCCTCACGTGCAGTGTCTTCACTTGCCATTCCATTTCAGGAGTCCCTTCCTGGAGTCCTTCTGTGACCTCCCCGCTGAGCCAGGACCCCCCAGCCCACCCACGTTCTATAGGGATCTGTGCAGTCCTCTGTGACCACTCAATCACACTGAACTCCAATTGTTTTCCTTCCTCAATAGATCCTAAGTTCCTTGAGGGAAGGGACTGGGTCTTCATCATTGTATCCAACAACTAAGGACACAGGGCTGTAATACATGGCTATGAATGACTGACTGGTATAAAGACATTCAAAAGACCTCTTTCCTCGGGCAGCCCTGGTGGCTCAGCGGGTTTAGTGCCATCTTTAGTCCAGGGCATGATCCCGGGGACCTGGGATCGAGTCCCACATCGGGCTCCCTGCATGGAGCCTGCTTCTCCCTCTGCCTGTGTCTCTGCATCTCTCTCTCTGTGTCTCTATGAATAAATAAATAAAATATTTAAAAAAAAAAGACCTCTTTCCTCAAAGTTTCCATTCAGTGGAAACACAGAATTGTATGCAATAAGTAGTAAAAAGATGCATAGAATACGAACCTTGAACAAGGTTGTAGTATCGGAGAAGAAACCTGTATTCTTAGTGTAAGGGGTGGAGGGGGTACTGCTGAAAGTCCAGGGAACATGGGAAACTTCCGAGTTAAGGTATTTAAGTGGACAGAAAAGGAAGAAAGGGGACTGAGAGTCGGAACAGGGCAAGAAAGCAAACGAATCTGGCTGCCAGGATTAGTAGGAGACGTAGTGTCCTGAGTTCAGGTGCTGGTCATGGAGACTCAGACACATCTTTCCTGGGTTTGGGGAAATGTCTGAAAATCATTTTAGAATTAGGGTTTGAAATAATACGAAGAAGGCAGCATTACTCATTATAGGCAAAGAATGCTAACCACTCAGATGTCTAGTTGACGAATAGATAAAGAAAACACAGGCTCTTCATACAGTGGAATATTATTCGGCCATAAAAAGGAACAGAGTATTCATGCACACTACAACAAGGGTAACTCTTAAAAACAATACGCTAAATCAAAGAAACCAGTCACAGGGACACATATCTGAGGACTCTGCTCTATGATAATGTTCCAAACAGGCGGATCTGTAAACACAAGAGAGTAGACTAGTGGTTACCATGGGCTTTGAGGACAGAGAAATTTGTAGTGACTGCTAAAGGTTGTGGAATTTATTTTTGGGGTTGATGAAAATGTTCTAAAATTGATTGTGATGTTGGTTACACAATTCTGTACATTTACTTAAAAACCTTTCAACAGGGGCACATTGTATGGTTTGTGAAATGTACCTCAATAAAGTTGTTATAATATTATAATAACAGTACATGGAGAGGGGCACCTGGGTTGGCTCAGTCTGAAGCATCTGCCTTTGGTTCACGTCCTAGTCCCCAGGTCCTGGGATCAAGCCACGCATTAGGCTCCCTGCTCAGTAGGGAGTCTACTTCTCCCTCTGCCTCTGTTGTTCCCCCCACTTGTTCTCTTTCTCCCTCCGCCCCCCCCCCTCTTTTTAAGATTTTATTTATTCATGAGTGACAAAGAGAGAGACATAGAGAGGCAGAGACACAGGCAGAGGGAGAAGCAGGCTCCATGCAGGGAGCCCAATGTGGGACTCCATCCTGGGTCTCCAGGATCATGCCCTGGGCCAAAGGTGGCACGAAACCGCTGAGCCACCCAGGCTGCCCTCTCACATTCTCTCTCTGTCAAATAAATAAATAAGATCATTTAAAAAAAAAAAGCAATACACAGAGGATAGATGGATGAATAGATGCTCCACTCCAGGTTTGTACTTAACATTCTCAGTCCATAGTGGCCAGTATTAATTTAAAGGTGGGTCCTTGGGCAGCCCTGGTGGCGCAGAGGTTTGGCGCCGCCTGCAGCCTGGGGTGTGATCCTGGGGACCTGGGATCGAGTCCCACATCGGGCTCCCTGCATGGAGCCTGCTTCTCCCTCTGCCTGTGTCTCTGCCTCTCTCTGTGTCTATGAATAAATAAATAAAAATCTTGAAAGAAAGAAAGAAAGAAAGAAAGAAAGAAAGAAAGAAAGAAAGAAAGAAAGAAAGAAAGAAAGAAAGAGAGAGAGAGAAAGAAAGAAAGAAAGAAGAAAGAAAGAAAGGGAAAGTAAGAAAAGAAAGAAAGAAAGAAAGAAAGAAAGAAAGAAAGAAAGAAAGAAAGAAAAGGAAAGAAAGAAAGAAAGAAAGAAAGAGAGAGAGAGAGAAAGAAAGAAAGAAGAAAGAAAGAAAGGGAAAGTAAGAAAGAAAGAAAGGAAGAAAGAAAAGGAAAGAAAGAAAGAAAGAAAGAAAGAAAGAGAGAGAGAGAGAGAAAGAAAGAAAGAAAGAAGAAAGAAAGAAAGGGAAAGTAAGAAAAGAAAGAAAGAAAGAAAGAAAGAAAGGAAGAAAGAAAAGGAAAGAAAGAAAGAAAGAAAGAAAGAAAGAAAGAAAGAAGAAAAAAAAAGAAGAAGAAGGTGGGTCCTTAAAGAAGAGACCTAAAAAAAAAGAAGAAGAAGAAGAGACCTGCCTGACAAAGCTTCCTCACTGCTTGATAATATTTCTGAGTCTCAAGTGCCCTGGTGCTGCTGCTCCATTGTTCTGCCAGTCTAGCAAGCAGGGGCTGAGATGGCATTGGAATCCCTCCCAGTGACTCTGAGTATTTACATGAGCGGCAACATGCAGACCGTTAAAGAACACTCTTCCTTCAAGGATCTAAAGACAGAGAGTTTGACCATCCCATCCTAAATAAGTGCTGGATGAATTGTTTCTGTGGGTGTCCTCTACCTGAGAGAAGCAGTGGATTTTCTATCCTAGCCCTCGGTCTCTGAGCTCATGCCATTGTTAGATCTCTCTTATGTCTATTCCTGGGTTGGATCCAGCTTCTGAGATTACCTCCATCCTTGTTTCTCTTTCTGTCCTCTCCATCTTCAGGAATCCTTCCCTGAATACCCATTCTCTCACCTGTTCAAGGCAAGGTGAAGTGTTACTACCAGTAGAACCAGTAGGTTCTCTGCCGCTTCGCTTCTGTGTCCTGCAACACTGCTACCCTGTATGGAACCTTAAGGGCAGGAACTGTCTCTTCTTTGCCATCACGTAGCATAGCACCTGACATGTAGTAGGCACTCGGGTATTTACCAGAGGAGTAAGTGTCTTCCTCCTGTGCACTAAGTTGGCTAGATTAGGGCAGTTAAGGAAATTAAGTCACTAGATGCAACATGAATGCTGGAGGGGATTGATAACTTGAAGATCTCTTACTGGCTAGAGTCGGTGTACACCTTTGGTTTTCTTTCTTTCTTTTTTTTTTTTTTTTTTTAAGATTTTATTTATTTATTCATGAAAGAGAGAGACAGAGAGAGACAGGCAGAGGGAAAAGCAGGCTCCATGCAGGGAGCCGGATGTGGGACTCCATCCTGAGACTCCAGGATCACGTCCTGGGCTGAAGGTGGCACTAAACCGCTGAGCCACCCAGGGATCCCAACTTTTGCTTTTCTTTTTCCTTGCCCAGGCTCTTATAGTGCTTACAAGTTTTGTTTCACCTTTGAAGGCTGTAGGAAGCTCCTACCACAAAGGGCTATCTTTGGAGTTTGCTGAAATATTTGTTGTTGAAGGACTTAGTGCTATTAGAGCAATAACTTCGTAAAATGCAAATCTTCAGATCCCTGGATTCTCTAACTTGAAGGACTGTGTGGGCAGGTGTGTTTTTTACTTAAAGATGCTTAACCTGGGATCTGTGGGTAGGCTCCTGGAGGTCTGTGAACCCCTGAAAATCAGTGCAGAGATTGTGTGTGTGTGCACGCATGCATACTGTGGATAGACCAGAACCTATAGCCTTCTTCATTGGGTTAGCAAAGTGAGGAGAGTCTCCTCCCAAGAGGTTAAAAACAGCTATGCAGCCAAGTGTTTGTGGAATACCTACTATATGACCCAGAGTAAGCAAGGATGACGGCACATCCTTGTCCTCAAGGAGTTTATGGTCCAATAAAAGTAAAAAGATTTGGCCCTAAAGCAGAGCTGACAAAAGAGAGCTTTGTGAAGGCTGGGGAGGTAGAGTTCTGGGACTTAAAGGATAGCAGAAGTAAACTGATTGAGCCTAGACCAAATAGTTTTCTCTTCACAGGGATCCAGGGCAGGAGACTTCATAACTTCCCAGTGATTCCATGCACCCTGGTATCCAAAGTAGGTGTAGTCCACCTCCAGCTCTACTGTGTGCCTGTCCCCTCCCACTGGATCCTTTCCGAATGGAGAGTCACTCACTGATCACATACATATACAGTATGTTCATGACACAATAGCAGTAATGGCAGCTAATAACAGTGTTTTTATGTGGTAAGGTTAACTCCTGGCTTTATTTCCAGTGTCTCACCTCCATGTTGTAGGTTGAAGTAGACAACCATCAGGGGTTTTATTCCTCCCTGCAGAGAGATGGCCTAGCATGCATCTCTCTGTTGTGTCTTCATAGTGACCATGAGAAAGTCTCCCAGTATTAGAGAGCACTTTGATACATGGTTCCCAGTTCTTCCGAACACACCAACCCCATCTTTCCTGGAACTGCCGTGCAAAAAACCCCAACAGGGGCAACCTGGGTGGCTCAGCGGTTTAGCACCACCTTCAGCCCAGGGTGTGATTCTGAAGACCCGGGATCGAGTCCCGCGTCAGACTCCCTGCATGGAGCCTGCTTCTCCTTCTGCCTGTGTCTCTGCTCTCTCTGTGTCTCTCATGAATAAATAAATAAATCTTAAAAAAAAAAAATTCACACATGGAAAATGGCTGCTGAGTGTTTGAAATAAGTAATATGCATAGAGTTTTCAGCTTTATAACTGAGAGCAAATTACAGTGTTGCTCTGATGAGAGACAGCAGGACAAAAGGCCAAACTATTACTTGAGCTGATTTCCTACCGCTATTGGTGAACTCTCAGGTTACTTAATCTAATTGGGAAATGCTCTTCATGCAGCGCAGAGATTTTGACAGAGAGGGACCATCTGTAGGTAGTGTGGCAGGTGTGACCCTGAGCAAGCCTCCTCAACTTCTAAGGCTCAGTTTCCTTGACTGTAAAATGAAGATAGAAACCACTCCCTTGCAGGGTGGTTGGTGGGTATTTAGGGAGATAATATGTACGGAGTGCCAATTTGGAGCTTACATTGCCAGGTCCAGTGCTAAGTGCTTCGATGAGTCTTATTTAATTCTCATAGCGGTCCTCTGAGATGAATGTGATATCCAATTTTCTGATCAGGGAAATGAGATTCAGAAAGATGAAGGGGTGCTGGAATTCTGACCCAGAGCCATTACCTTCTTGGCCATATTGCCTCCCTGTACTGGGATAATTTGAAGCCCAAAGAAGACAGTACCCTAGCAACTCCTGGAGCAATGGAGTCAGGCCAACTAATATTGGACTCTGCCGCCCACATCAAATATCCTTCTTCCTCTCTAACTGCATGAGAGGTGTTGTTTTCCTCTCTTTTCCAACACCACTTCTCCAGCTCTCTGACACCAAGTAGATGTTCTCCAATTCAGTTCTGACACTGACTACCTACCCAGAGTTAGTTACTGTCAGACTCTGCAGGTTTAAGGACGTAGTCTCACAAGATTGTCCTCACTTCAGACACCAGTTCCAAGTATTAGATCCTCAAGTTACCCACACTTCTTTCTGACTTAGCCAGAGTCCCTTAATCTCTCCCCAGATTCAATAATTTGGTGGAATGGCTCACAGAACTCTGGACAAAGCTATACTTTTACAGTTGGTTATAAGGGATACAACTCGAGAACAAATGGAAGAGATGCTAAGGCAAGGTACGGGGGATGGGGCATGTGCCCTCTCTGAGCGAGCCACTGCCCCAGCACCTTGATGTGTTCCCCAACCCAGAAGCTTTCCAAATCCTCTTGTTAGGGGTGTTATGGAGGTTCCATTAGTTAGGCATGGTTGATTAAATCATTGACTGTCGGTGATTGGGCTCCATCTCTAGCCCCTCTCTTGGGGAGGAGGGCTGAAAGTTCTATCTCTTTAATCAAAATTTGATCTTTGTGGAACCAGCTCCTACCCTGAAGTTATATACCACCCGCACCCAGCAAAGTCACCTCATTGTCATAAATTCAGGTAAGGCTGGAAAGGACTTATGAGTAACAAAAGACATTCTTATTTATCTTTAAGGAAATTCCAAGGGTTTTAGGAGTTCTGGGCCAGGAACTGGGGACCAACTCTATATTTCCTATTATCCCACACTGCTCCTGCCTTTCGCACAGAGTTCCTAAATTTCAGAAATTACCAATGGGCTTCCTTTGCCCTTCTGAGGGCACCAAGCACTGAGGAGGCAGCTGTCCTCTGAGACTGGGAAGGAACAACCAGAAGAGCACAGCCCTGGGCCAGCGTGCTTCTTGTCAGTGTGGGGAGAACCCTTTGCTCAGGCTTTTTCTTCCCAGATCACCTTATATACTTTATATAGTATAAATGTCAAAGTACCGCTGATTGCTCTTTATAAGAAAGGAAACAAATCTCGGAATCTTCTGCACAGAGGCCACTCACAGCCCTTTGGAATAGAAAGGACCCACATTCTGCCTCTTTCTTCTGTGCTTCAGGCTGCTGAAGCTGTGAACTTTGTAGCATCTGAACAGATTTGGAATTTTAACCAAGTTCTTAAACACTTGGGAAGCAACTACCCTCCAAAAACCTCCATAGTTCCATCCACATTCATCATAGCCATTTTCTAGAGCTGTCGTGGAGACTTGGTGGCACCAGAGCTGTTAAATCCAGTCAGCTATTTCCCTGCCATCAGCCCAGATCTCTGTGATTCTGTCTTTCAGGGAAGGCAGCTAATTTCAGTATAGATACTCCCATCTATCACTGTAACAATTTAATAGGTGCAGTTACGGCTGGAATACACCAACAGGCTTTATGTGAGTAATTACCATATTTATACTGCTTTGAATTGATGATAAAGTGCTGAAATAGGTGTGCAGTCTAATCTGCTGTGATTTTTATGGGGGTTTTGTGTTACTTAATCTCTCCCTCCCTCTATAATTCTAGGTTTGTTAGCGAGTTGCTTTCTCATAATCTAAATAGTTGTAAAACAAAGGTTTCTCCACTTCTTTTTTGACTGCTTCCCATGTGTCCATTTCTCACCACCCTCCTATTTTCTGCTCAATTATAAGTCAGACACCAGGGCAGCCCAGGTGGCTCAGCGGTTTAGCACCGCCTTCAGCCCAGGGTGTGGTCTTGGAGTCCCGGGATCAAGTCCCACATCAGGCTCCCTGCATGGAGCCTGCTTCTCCCTCTGCCTGTGTCTCTGCCTCTCTCTTTGTGTCTCTCATTAATAAATAAATAAATAATCTTAAAAAAAAAAAAAAAAAAAGACACCAGCTGCTTGCATCCTAAAAATGCCCCCCTTGCCACAAAAGCAGGCAGTCAGCTCTACTTTGGCCTGTTGCAGATAAGCAGAATTTGTGTAGCTTGTGACTCGGCATTGCTAGCGGATTTCCTCAGGACCCAGTGCCCTGATCAGAACAGCATGCCCTGGCAAGTTGCCTGGAGCGCCCAGCAGCCAAAAGGAGTAAAGCTTGTTTCACAGAGTAATCCTGCCCTTCCATCCAAGACAGAAATAGTTTGGGTGGAAGCCCAAATCCCCGAGACAGTTCCTGCCAGTCCCTGCCTGGCCTGGTTGTGCTTTCCCTCTCTGAAATGGTGAACTCAGTTAGTAGCCAGGCTGCTCTGCCCTTGGCGAGCTGAGAGAGAAGGGGCTACGCTTGCTCCTACAAGCCTGTCCCTAAGAGCAGCCCTGGGACCTCTGTCTCCACTCTGTGCCTCCCTGGAGCCCGCTCACCTGTGCCGATGAACAGTTCTGAGGGGAGCTCCTTTGGCCCTCACTCACACTCTCTCCTTCATGCACATGTGTGTGCGCGTGTTTTTCTGTCCGGCTTCTGGCAGGGGTGCAGCCCGCTTTGCAGGGGATCCCAGTCAAAGCTGAACTATGGCCATGCCCTGCTAAAGTGAACAACCCAGATCGAAGCCTCACACAGAACAGCAAATGACTGACCCCAGTGAAATAATGACTTATTACTAAGTCCCCAAGACCTCTGCAGGGAGCATGGACCCTCATCCAGTGCATAAAGGAAGGTAGGAGTTGGGCAAGCTTGTTTCTGAAACCCTTACTCTCTGCCGGTCACCCCTAAGGCTTTCAATCCCCTACATTCCAGGGCCTGGGAAGGCCTGCCAGGATGCCTGGAGGCATGAGGCTAGTTGAGAACACACAACTCCAGTCCATTTCCTCCCTCTCTTCAACAAGAGAAACTGCACTTTTCCTTTTAGGCATTTATTTCTCCTCCCCTCCTTTCCAAGGTAGTTGCTGAAAGACTCCTTCAGGTATGAGCTACTGTAGCAAATCCAGGTACCTAGATGGGTCACCGGAAAATCTTGCCCACTCCCGCGGCCTACTAGGGGGCCAGCATGCAGCAGATAACTTCACAGCTGTCTGGGAACTTTGCAGTGTGCTGGTGCTATGTGAGAACACGCAGAGCCAAAGGAGTGTGGGGATTTGGGGCCAGGCCGCCTGGGTTCAGGTAGAGCCCTGCCTTTCATTAGCCATTCGTCAGCCGTGTGACTCAGTCTCTCCCACTGTAAAATGGGAATTATAATAGTGGTAGTGCACAACTCACAGGTGCTTGTGAGGCCTTGCTGAGATGGTGCATGTCAGATGCCTGGCCCTGAGCCTGGCCCGTGGTAGAAGCACTACATAAATAGAAACAGTTAACCATAACACACTTAACTTAGATCCAGGGGTCAGGGAAGCCCTCACTGAGGGAGTGAGGTTTCGCCAGCTAGAAAAATGGTAAAAGTGGTAAAAGTAGAAGGAACAACCTGTAAGAAGGCCCTGAGGCAAGAAAGTGCCCCCACTTCCAAGCCAGTGTGATGGAGGTGCGGGGGAGCAGGCTCCGGTGGTGACGCAGGCCACCCCAGGCCATGTGTAGTAGCATTTGTATGTTATCCTAGATTTGGAGCAGAAGGATTGTCAGCCTATGGGGATCACAACTCCTTTTCCTATCTGAGGATTATAGGCCTCTGACCTATGAAAAATGCCCTTCTTAGTGAGGAGAAGGAAGCCAGGAAAGGAAGGATGCTCCACTGTGATTGTGACATCTTTGTTCCTTTTATGGTTCATTAGGAATCAGGAACCTAAGAGAAGTTAACCTCTGCCCTCATTAATGCTTGGGAGGAATCTGCCTTGACCTCAAGGGCCTTTCTACTTGAGAGTATGTTGGAAAGGCAGTTGGCATTATACACACTGGGCTGGTGGTAACACATTGTACCTGTGTGCTATCTGGGGCTGTTTCTTTGTTGGTAGCTCTTTGTTTAACCACTGAGACCCCTCACTATGGCACCATCAACTCGCCTCAGAGTCACACTGCTATCACCCCTCTGCCACTGGGCTTGTGTGAGTGCTGACAAAGTCATGCCCGGAGCCCCAAGGATGCTCGGATTCTTGGCAGAAGGGTCTCCCAGCTGCTCCTGGCTTTGAACAGTGAATGCCGCTCTGCTGGGTACAGTCTGCTCACCTCGATCATGGGTCACACTCTCCTCTCCCTACCATCCCGGCCTGCCCGGAACAGCAACATCAGCTCTACCTGACCTAAAGTTCACTTCACTATGGTTTCCTAAAAACATCTATTAGGTATGCATTTTCTTGAAAATCGGGAAAAATACAGAGCCCCTTGTTTGGCTGAGAGCGGAGTCCAGAAGCCCTCTTTCACAGTTAATGGCATTAAATAATGGGTAGCTTATAAGGATCAGCCAGATGCTAGAGCCATATGATGTCCCAGACCTGGTGTGATATTTTCATCTCTTCCCTCCAGATCTCTTCCCTCCCTTCCTCCTCAGCCTCAAGATTCATGACATGACTCTGTGTATATACAATAGCGTTGGAAATTTATAAAGCTACAGTGCCTACTTGTGGGGCTAACACCCGGTCAAGCAGTCATAATAGAGTGTTAGTGGCATTCTGTCATGGGGAGAAAGGAGGTCTGGCATTGCCAGAAACAGATCTTGATTGACGAGGGAATTACCAAGGGAAGACAGCTAACAAAGGGGCACTGGCGGGGCCAAAGTGACCCTAGTGTTCGGGTAATAGAAAAACCAGAAAATCATTCCAGGCACATCCAAAACAGGAAGGCAACAGGGAGATTTGGTGGGGGCTCTTTCAGGTCGTCAATAGTAGAACCACATCATAGGAATAAAGCAAGGATACTTGCCATTGGCTGCTTTTTCTCTGGCAAGGAGGCAGCATTTTTTCTTGAAGCTCTTCCTCCTCGCCCCCCCCCCCCCCCCAATTGACAGAGGAGACCGCTGAATGGGGTGTGAATGAAGAGATGAATGCATAAGACTGCACAAGGGGAACGTTCTCAGAGCCCATACTGGATCTGGCATTTGCAGGATGTATGCTACACACCACAGACAAGAAGGGACAGAGTTAACAGCCAAGGTGGTAGGACTCCTTGTGCAGTCATCTGGGACGGAGCCTGAGAGAGCCGCTTCAGGTCCTGCCTCCACTACTCCCCCAGCTCTGTGGCCTTGGGCAAATGGCTTAGCCTTGCTGAGCCTCCATTCGCTCTCTGTAAAGGGGGAATAAAAACAGTATTATACTTGGTGGAGTCACTGTGACAAATAATTACTTGGTGGAGTCACTGTGACAGTTCTAATGAAAAGCTAAGAAGAGTGCCTGGCACAGAGTCAGCCCTCAACAAAAGTTACCTACCATCGTTATTTTATCATTGTCACTATTCTTTCAGCATGCCACCTGGCTGGCTTTTCTATGTGCAGCCTCACTCTTTGCAGCATCTCGACAGGAGTCTTTAATACACAACCCCATTTTTGATGAGGAACCCAAGACTCCGAGAGGTAGAGTGATTTGTCCTCAGTCACCCAGCCAGCTGTGAGACAAGAGTCAGCATCAGAATCAAGGTCACTTTAGTGTCAAAGCCCGTGCATGTTTTAAACTATTTTTCTGTCAACTGGCTTGTTTTGGCTGAGCCCTCAAAACAAGCCATGCCTTCAGGCAGGCACTGCTGTTGAGGCTTGTTGAGAGTATGGAGAGGGTGGGGGCGGGTGGCAAGCATTAGACTGTGGGCTTTATTTTGGGTAGATTTCTCAGCTATCCTTCGCAGCAGCCTAAGAAAGTAGGTGTTCATCCATTCTGTGATCAGGTGTACCGCAGTCAGGGGCGGGATTTGAACCTGTGTCACCCGGACAGCAAAACTCAGGTGCTCTTCCACTTGCCAGCTTGCTTTCCACTCAGATCATGTGGGTAAGGGGATCCCTGGGTGGCTCAGCGGTTCAGCGCCTGCCTTCAGCCCAGGGCATGATCCTGAAGTCCCAGGATCGAGTCCCGCATCAGGCTCCCTGCGTGGAGCCTGCTTCTCCCTCTGCCTGTGTCTCTGCCTCTCTCTCTCTCTCTCTCTCTCTCTCTCTCACTTTCTAATTCTCTCATTCTCTGTGTCTCTCATGAATAAATAAATAAATAAAATCTTTAAAAAGGGGGGAGGAATCCTTGGGTGGCTCAGTGGTTTAACACCTGCCTTTGGCCCAAGGTGTGATCCTGGAGTCCCAGGATCGAGTCCCACATCGGGCTCCCTGCATGGAGCCTGCTTCTCTCTCTGCCTGTGTCTCTGTCTGCCTCTTTCTCTCTGTGTCTCTCATGAATAAATAAATAAAATCTTAAAAAAAAAAAAAAAGATCATGCAGGTGAGAGCAACTCCCTTAGCCCTGTGCTCTGGTTTCCTGAAAGATGCACCACTAGACCATGGAGCGGGGACTGTTCTGTCATGAGAGGGAAACCCAGCTGCACAGGGTCTTAGAGCTAACAAGTAAGTAGCTTCTGCTTCTGACCTCAGCACCCTACTGCCCCCGAGCCCTTTCATCCTGCGTTGAGGTGGGAGTGCCGTACTACAGGGCTCAAAAGGAGAGCCTACATGTACTGCTGCTGGCCTTTGACTCCTCCCCAGAGGTCAACTCTCTTCAAGACAGTTTCAATTTTATGGTGGAGGGAGTTTCTTCTCTCCCTGAGTTCTCGGCACCCCTCTGGCCTTGAAATGTAGCCCACCTGAGACTTCTTAGATGAATAAAAGAGAAGAATGCTCTATTAGATTTCAGCCCCCAGAAAAGTCAACAAAAGTTGTTTCATAGTTAAGACCTATCTGGTGTGGGCCATTTTAGAGCACCGGCACCAATTATGTTTTTTTTTTTTTTTAAAGGACTAAAGTGCTGAGTTTTTATATCTAAATATAGAATATAAAAACTAAACAAGTCAGTTTGTCTTGGAAGAGGTATCGATGTGTTGCTAAAAGGAAACTGAGGAGGAACGAGTCCTGGTGTGAATGAGCAGAGGCCAAGCCTGACTGACCCAGGCTGACTGTGGAAAGGCTCCTGGCCACAAACACTGGTGCTGAGAAGTGGTGTTTGGGATCCAGGAATAAAAACGTGTTTGGACATTTCAGAAAATCAGACACATGCCCCAGCAGGAGGTGATTCTCCTTGGTTTCCAAGCTCCCAGGGCCCCTAGTGTGCCAAGTGCTGGGGAGGCGCCGGGGTGGTAGGCAGCAGCAGCTCTCACAGGGAAGTCAGGACTCACATGTGCCAGTTTTGGGCCCATGGGGAATGGCTCAGGGCCAGTGGCAGTGGGCCATCTAGCCTTCTGAGGTCATCAAAAGAGGTTTGAGGAAGACAACACCTGAAAGGCTCTGGAAAGGCACTTATCTGCCATGTAGGGGCTCGGTAACATGTAGTGAAGGAAAGAATGAGGCCTTGAAAATGCTTTATTCCTGACATATCTGGTATCTGTTTCTCCTAGTATGTATCTTCCCCCTCCCACCATTCCAATTGTATTAAACACAGAACTTAGGAATCAGAGATCTGAGAAGTCTGGTCCATCGCTTCTCGGCCTTTTGGCTAAGATCAAGTGTGGAGAAGTCTGGTCCATCTTCTAGAATAGCAGTTATTAAAAAGTATGGTTGGTTCTCTGGTCAGTGGCATTGGGGGCATCTGGGAATATGCTGGAAATGCACATCCTTGGGCCTCACTCCAAACTGACAGTATCAGAATTCTCTGCAGGTAGAACCCTAGCACCTGTATTACAGTAGCAAGCCTTGGTGAGTCCAACACATGCTCGGGCTTGAGAGCTGATCTAGAACATAGTAAAAGAACAGACTCTAAAGTCAGATGGAGTTCAAGTCATAACTGCGCAGCTCTCTGACCTTGTGCCTCTTACTTTGCCTCTCTATCTCTGCATTCCTATCCGAAAAGTGGGGTTAATAATAACCTCTCTAAAGAGGCTGTTGTGAGACCTAATGTAAAAACGCATAGTAAGCACTTGTCATTATGTGCCTCTCACATGGTAAGCATTCCATGATTTATAATTGTTGTTAGCCATCTTCCTAGACCAGGTAGTAATATTTTTAAACAGCAACCCTTAACAAATGGGAATCTGGCGAAGAGGGAGTTCTGAAGCTCTGCTCCCATGCAAGGAGTGACAGCTGAGGCTACTGATAGGTCACATATTGAGGGAATGCTGCCTTTCCTACAGATTCTGTTCTTTGTCACAGCTCTGTTTTCTAGAGCCATTGGAACAAGACTGTTCTACATGGTAGTTGTTCGGGTATTTGAAGAGTGTGACCTTGGCCGTGCTAAACTTTTTCTTGTTCTATTCCAAAAGATTAACATAGAAGATATTTGAAGGGCTTTTACAGATAGGGCTTTTTGAAAAAAGGAAAGGAAAAAAGGCTTAGAGCCAAGGCTCTGCTTTGGTAGTGGGTCATTGGTGTGTAGAGATGCCTCAGAGTTTGGTTGAAGTTTCTTCAGTGGACTTGTGGACATGGAATAGATCTGTAGTCACAGGGCAGTGGCGCTACTGGCAAGGCCTTTATGTTAGGCTGGCAGGTGTGAGCCAGAGTCACTCCTGGGGTGCTTCTGTGTGGGTCCCAGGATGCATAGCCCTTGGAAGCCAGTCTTGCTCTGTCAGGCACCCTAGTTCTCAGCTCTGTTGCTATCCCTCTGCCCTGCTTCAGCAACAGTCTTCGTGGTGTTTGCAGTCTGCTGTAATGTAAGGCTTTTGTTTTTTTTTAATTGATGTCTGATTAGTAGCTGTGAAAAATGGTACTGGCCTAGCAAATGATACCTTTCCCAAATTATGCCATGGCGTTGTGTAGGGCAGCAGCAGAGTTGCTATTTTAAAATGGAATTTCGTAAAATAAACATGTGTCCCGATTACAGGAAATACTAAGTTGATGATTAATTAATGCTATGGAACTGGCCTTGTGCTTTTAAATGCTTTGACTCTTGTGATCATCCATCTAGTGAAGTTTCAGTAGGCCCACGCCTCAGATACTTTCCAGAGAGCTGATTTGCAGCTTGTATTCTGCTCTCTGGTACTGCTGGGACAGGTGGCCACGAAGAGAAGGTGCAGAGGACTCCTCCTCTCCAAGCTGCAGGTCAGAGTTGCAAAAGGCTGGTGAATGACCTGAGGCTGTCAAGATCTTCTACCTGTCGGTCACTCAGGGTCTCTCCACACTGGGACTCAGACATTGCAGCCATTGCTACATTCTTTTTTTTTTTTTTTTTTTTTTTTTTTATTGGTGTTCAATTTACTAACATACAGAATAACACCCAGTGCCCGTCACCCATTCACTCCCACCCCCCGCCCTCCTCCCCTTCTACCACCCCTAGTTCGTTTCCCAGAGTTAGCAGTCTTTACGTTCTGTCTCCCTTTCTGATATTTCCCACACATTTCTTCTCCCTTCCCTTATTTTCCCTTTCACTATTATTTATATTCCCCAAATGAATGAGAACATATAATGTTTGTCCTTCTCCGACTGACTTACTTCACTCAGCATAATACCCTCCAGTTCCATCCACGTTGAAGCAAATGGTGGGTATTTGTCATTTCTAATAGCTGAGTAATATTCCATTGTATACATAAACCACATCTTCTTTATCCATTCATCTTTCGTTGGACACCGAGGCTCCTTCCACAGTTTGGCTATCGTGGCCATTGCTGCTAGAAACATCGGGGTGCAGGTGTCCCGGCGTTTCATTGCATTTGTATCTTTGGGGTAAATCCCCAACAGTGCAATTGCTGGGTCGTAGGGCAGGTATATTTTTAACTGTTTGAGGAACCTAATAGAGAATCCAGAAGTAGACCCTGAACTTTATGGGCAACTAATATTCGATAAAGGAGGAAAGACTATCCATTGGAAGAAAGACAGTCTCTTCAATAAATGGTGCTGGGAAAATTGGACATCCACATGCAGAAGAATGAAACTAGACCACTCTCTTTCACCATACACAAAGATAAACTCAAAATGGATGAAAGATCTAAATGTGAGACAAGATTCCATCAAAATCCTAGAGAAGAACACAGGCAACACCCTTTTTGAACTCGGCCATAGTAACTTCTTGCAAGATACATTGCTACATTCTAAGGACTTAAACTCCTGCCATTTGTGCCTTTGTTATCTCTGTGCTGGAGGGGACCAATACTCAGATAAAGGGAAGGCTATGTTTATTTCCAGGCCAGAGGGTGAAGCTTTGCGCCTGCTAACACATACCCACGGCTTGCCAAAATGGGAATGATTTCGTGTGTGTGATATGTGTTACCTGGGATATCAAATAGGTGGAAAGTTTAAATATGTCTGAGCCCAATTTGGAAAAGTCACTGAGAAAAGAGACCATTATAAAATTACTAGGTCCGTTCCTGACCTCCTACTTTTGGGGGTTGGCAGCAACCAGCAGCAGTGTCATCTCAGAAGCAACCCAAAATGCTGAGTGCCAGGGGGCTTCACTCAAGTGTGGCATTTCTTCTGGGGGCAGCCTGTGGTCCTGATCCCACCCTGTAGGGTAGATGTCAGACATCTTCCAGAACAACACTGAGGCACGAGAGCGTCCAAGGCCCTAGACTTAGAATTTAACGTCTGTGGACAGCCCCTGTGGCCCAGCGGTTTAGTGCCACCTTCAGCCTGGGGTGTGATCCTGGAGACCCTGGAACGAGTCCCACGTCAGGCTTCCTGCATGGAGCCTGCTTCTCCCTCTGCCTATGTGCCTGCCTCTCTCTCTCTGTGTGTGTATCTATCATGAATAAATAAATTTTTAAAAATTTAAAAAAGAATTTAACGTCTGTGCAGTTTGGGGTAAGGGTTGCACCTTTCAGATACTTGCTTTTTCTCATCTGTGTCCTCTCTACCCTGGAGCTCCTCACAAACAAGGCTGAGGAGGGCAGCCCCGGTGGCACAGCGGTTTAGTGCCGCCTGCAGCCCAGGGCGTGATCCTGAAGACCCTGGATCGAGTCCCACATCGGGCTCCCTGCATGGAGCCTGCTTCTCCCTCTGCCTGTGTCTCTGCCTCTCATTCTCTCTCTGTGTCTCTATGAATAAATAAATAAATAAAATCTTTAAAAAAAAAAAAAAAAACAAGGCTGAGGATTCAGTGGCATCATCATTCATTTGATGAGTGAATGAGTGGTAGGTGGCTGTGGGAAAGCACCTAGCTCAGTGCACAGCATAGACACACTCAGGAAATGTTAACTCCAAAACAGAAGCAGGGCGCATCCGGGGCCTCAGATTTGGCAAGTATACGCACTTCTCCCTTCTTCCACATGAAGTGAGGGCAGCTCCTTTGTAGCTAGGCATTACCCCATAAGGTGTCCTCGGGGCTGTCCTGTTAAACCCTTGTCTTGGGGGCAAAAGGCCCATGTGCAGTTAACAGCTTTTAAGCAGAAGAATTGATGACTTTGGCTTAGATGTTCTTTAAAGGTTCACCTGCCACTATTCTGGGGCCCCAGAAATAGACTGCTTTGATCATGCCATGCCTTATGGGTGCTTCTCCAGAGGCACTAATCACAGTGATAACGGACAATGAGACACTGGGCTCCAGGATACAACCTCGGTGGCCCTTCAGCTAGCCAGGGTTGGTTTGGCCCGGAGATCCCACGCTGAGCTTCAGTGTGAACTTCATCGTCCTTTATTTTTTAAGATTTTTTTTTAATTTATTTATTTATGATAGTCACAGAGAGAGAAAGAGGCAGAGACACAGGCAGAGGGAGAAGCAGGCTCCATGCACCGGGAGCCCGATGTGGGATTGGATCCCGGGTCTCCAGGATCGCGCCCTGGGCCAAAGGCAGGCGCCAAACCACTGCGCCACCCAGGGATCCCTCATCATCCTTTAGAACTGGGATCTTAGGGGCACAGCCATAGACTGTGCTGAGGGTGAAGGGGGATGGCCAGTATCTCACCTGATACTGTATTATTTTGTATTACTTAAATTTTAGTATTGTTTTTAAGTGTTATTTTTTTACTTACCTACCACTGTATGCCAAATCTGTTACGGAAGGATCACAGAGCTAAGAAGGGGAAAAATTTGTAAAAGAACAAGAAAGAAGTGGAATGTATCTGTTCTAAGAATAGGAAAATCTGTTCAAAGATAAAAACAAAGGGTGACATCATAAAGAAACTGACTGGGGCTCCTGGGTGGCTCAGTCAGTTAAATGTGTGCCTTCAGCTCGGGTCATGATTTCAGGGTCCTGGAAAGAACCCCCACATCATCGGGTTCCCTACTCAGCAGAGAGTCTGTTTCTCCCTCTCTCCCTTCTCCCTACACCATGCATGCTCACTCTCTATTAAGATTCTATTTATTTGACAGACAAGAAAGAACACAGGTAGCTGGAGGAGCAGAGGGAGGGAAAGAAGCAGACTTCCTGCTGAGCAGGGAGCCCAGCGAGACAGGGCTCCTTCCCAGGACCCTGAGATCATGACCTCAGCCAAAGGCAGATGCTTAACCAACTGAGCCACCCAGGTACCCCGTTGCCCTGCTCTCTCTTAAATAAATACATAAAAATCTTAAAAACAAACAAAAAAACTAGTCTTGAAAACCTAAAATTTTTAAATTATGTGCTTCACAAAATTCAATAACCAGAATTAGAAGGCAGATAACAAAAAAGGGAAAAATGTAAACGTACATAATGTTAACATAGTGAGATCCTTACTATTCAGAGGCCTCTTTCAAGTATACAATGAGAGGGACCACTCATAGGGAAATGAACAAGAATGACAAGAAAATGAAAAGGAAATTCACAGAGTAAGAAACACACACTGCCAAGAATCTGTTAAACTTACAAGCTATCCAAAAAACCTAAGAAACGTAATTGTGGGGTACTTTAACAGAGAAAACTCAGGGAAACCTAAATGATTAACAATAGGACTATTTTTAAAGTTATTATATACTTTGATGTCTCTAAAATCGTGTTGTAAAGAATATTTAATGATTAGAATAAGTGCAGAACATACTTTGTAAGTGAAAAGGGCGCGTTAAAACACAGTATTACATCCATTAAAAAACAAAATTTAAAATTCAAGGAGCCCCTGGCTGGCTCAGTCTGTAGAACAAGTGGCATGGGGTCGTGGGCTCAAACCCTTTGTTGGTCATGGAGCTACAATTCAAAAGTGTACAGTAAAATGTAGGCAAAAATTAACTGAGGTACTTACTTAATACATTATTTTAATTTTTACCAAAAAAAAATATTTTAAAATATTGAAGTGGAAAAGAAAACGGGGGGAGAGTGGGTTGAAGCACACAGAAAAGTCAAGAGTGCTTCACCCTGCTCTGCACTCCCTTCTCCTAAGAAACCTGCTTGTTTCTTCTCAGGATTGAGCACTGAAGGCATCTACCGGGTCAGCGGGAATAAGTCTGAGATGGAGAGTCTGCAGAGACAGTTCGATCAAGGTGAGGTTATAGGCTGGCTGAGCGTTGGAGGCTGGAGCTGGTCGAGGCGGTCAGGCCAACCAAATTGCTGGGGCTGCCCCTTAATGGAGCTGCACTTCTGGCCGGTGGGGCCCTAGGGTGCTGCTGCCACACACAGCCCCAGAGCTAAGAGGTGCTGACCTGATGACTAAGAAAGGGAAAGCATGGGATCCCTGGGTGGCTCAGCGGTTTGGCACCTGCCTTTGGCCCAGGGCATGATCCTGGAGTCCCGGGATCGGGTCCCACATAGGGCTCCCTGCATGGAGTCTGCTTCTCCCTCTGCCTGTGTCTCTGCCTCTCTCTGTGTGTCTCTCATGAATAAATTAATAAAATCTTAGAAAGAGACAGAAAGCATTTGGCCCCAGTCAGCCTTGCCTCCATGGTCACACTGCCATGTGAAGGAGGGGGCACAGGCCCTATCAGCAAACAGAAGCCTCGTCCCTACCAAACCCATGTCAGCCAGCTGCTCCCCCATATCACCGTCCACCCCTGCTGCTTCAGGTCACCCCAGCCTGCACCTCAGACACCTCTGAGGGCTTTACCTTCCTTACACTGGGCCCTACAGGGGTAATTGCGGCACATAATAGGAAATTGGGTTGCTATCATAGTCCTATTTTGCCAGGGCCCCAGGAATACATGACCCCCTGCTCACAAAATCCTTGCACAAGAGACAATGAGGGAACGTTTATGATCAGCTGAGCATGGGGACCCAGATTCCCAAAGCTGAAATCTCGTGAGTTAGACTGGCTCTTGGCAGGGACTCCTGTCTCCTGAGTGAGGTCTCAGAGGTCTAGAGCCAAAGAGCCAAAGAGCCAAACTCTCTTAAAGTCTTAACTGAGCACACCTACAGTATAAGTCACACCCACTAGCGCCAGAATCAAACGAGCCAAACCAATAAAAGTAAGCCAAGGATCACATTGGAGTCCAACTCAGCATGTGGCTGGTTCTGAGGAGACCAAGCCAGACTCTGAAGCCAGGCAGCCTATGTAGGCCTCCAGGACAGAGCTGCAGCCAGGAACGGGCACCATACCCCTAAGCTCTCTGGGAGCCATAGCACTTTGCAGACGCCAGGCTCAATCTCTGTTAGCTGGCAGTGGGGGGAGGGCATACACTAGGGAAGGGAAACACCTGTTTATCTTGCAGGATAGGAAGCATGAGGTCAAAATGAGGGTGTAGCCACACACTTGGGTATGTACTTGTGTATATGCAAGAATCTGTTAACAGTTTATACCCCCCCTGCGCAGCCCCAGTGGCCCAGCAGTTTAGCGCCACCTTCAGCCCAGGCTGTGATCCTGGAGATCCAGGATCAAGTCCCACATCAGGCTCCCTGCATGGAGCCTGCTTCTCCCTCTGCCTGTGTCTCTGCCTCTCAACTATCTCTGTGTCTGTCATGAATAAATAAATAAAATCTTTAAAAAAAAAAAAACTTTATACCCACCTAAAATGGAAACAGTTCATGTCTAACAGTAGATAATTTTTTTGTAAATCAGGAATATACAATAAAGTATTCAAAGAAAAGTGAAGACACAGAGGTCAGTGGTGTCACAGGCTGGGAGGGGCCAGAGGGAGAAAGATGATGAATCTGCTCATCCTGGCACCTTAAGGAGGGAGACACCAGTTAAGATTGTTGGTGGTAACGTTCTGTAACCCACCGTGAAAAGTGAGCTAACCTTTTAGAAGAGTCCTTTGTTTTTTCTGGAGGGGAGGGTGTAAGGAAAAGGTAGCACCACATCCCAGCCAGACAAGGGGAGTTGGGTAGGGTGGCACAGAATGAAGGGGTACAGCTGCTCAATTCAAAAGATGATCTTGGAAGGAGGCATGGGGTGTCAGCCTCTGTCTGCACATCTCAGGGATTCCACCTCATGTTCAGTCTGTGACAATCCCAAGTGCCGGCCCAGGCTCCAGGCCAGCCCTGGGCAGCATCCCAGGGTCTTTGAGGTTTCTCTGACACACACACCCCCGAGCACTGAGTTTTCCTTTTGTTTCTGTCCAGCTTATACTGCCCTGACTCTCCCAACTTCCTTTTAGATCACAACCTGGACTTGGCAGAAAAAGATTTTACAGTGAATACCGTGGCTGGTGCCATGAAGAGCTTTTTCTCAGAGCTGCCAGACCCCCTGGTCCCATACAACATGCAGATTGATCTGGTGGAGGCACACAGTGAGTACTGCCAACCCAGCCTGACTCGTGCGCCCCAGGCTGACTTTGTGGGGGAATGGAGGGAGAGGGGTTGCAGCACCATTGAGGATGGGTTCTGCACTCAGGGAACAGATACTCTGGCCCTTAAAGTTGGTGTTGGAAGGACATCGGGACAGGGAACTAAGGATGACACTGTAGGGGCTTGCAGATCAGGCCTCTGTAGACCAGAGGTGCTTTTCTGAGGGCTCTCTCAAGAGAGTTGCAGGTTCCCCCAGAACTCATGTGTGAAGGGTCTGGTTTTATATCAGACTTAGGTCACATTCCTGCTCCTTTGCTTGTTCACAGTATAAGCACAGCCAGCACAACCTTCCCTGGCCCTTAGTTTCCTACAACAGTGGCCCTGCTCGTATTTATGAATTATTAGGAGACGTCTAAAGGCAGAGCTATAACAGGCCTCTTAGAAGGGGGTGGGCATTTCTTCTCCCCTCCACTCAGCCATCCCTTGTACACAAAAGTCAGCATGTGATCTGGGGCCAGCCTGCCTCTGCCTTGGAAGCAGCCAGCCTCTGGAGGGAAAGGGACAGCTCTAATTGCCCTGACCAGATGATCACTCAGGGCTGTAGCCAGTTAGCACCTCTGCTTTTACTGGCAACCTTTGTGTGCCATCCTCCTGGCCCCGACAGCTGTTTCTGCTCTGACCTGCTTCTCTTGGGGGATGGGGGGGCATTTGTCCACCATATTGGGAGCCTTCCCAGTGGGCATTTGCCAGACTTGGTGCAGTGCTGCAGCTTCCCACCTTGTGGCACTTTTTACCTTTTTTAGTCAAAGGCGGCCTTCGTACTGTGCAACCCTGGTGGGCCAAAACCCCCAGAAGGAGCCATTGCTGTGCAGCTGTAGAATGGAGTGTCTTGGCCAGTGACCAAGGAGGTGGAGAAGAGGAAAGGGAGCTGTGTTTCTTCGACCACAGGACCTTAGTCTCATCTCATCACTACCCGACTCAGAAGAGGGAGTTTTAAGCCAGCATTTTACTCACAAGGCTGATGGCATGGGCAGGAATTCAGGAGAAGTCACAAATCAGGGTTTTTTAAGTCTTGGGTCACAGGCTCTTAGTGACTTCAGGAAGTGGAGGTGCTGAAAGAAGCCCACACCTGAACTGTGGTAGTAGATGCCCCTGTCAGAACCTGGCTGCTGCCAGGACAGCAGGGCAGCTGGAGTCCCCTTTCCGTGATCTACATTTCACGTGATGTTTGTTTCTGCAAGCTGGGTCCACCTTTGCCATACTTTATCCCCGTGGCTTGGCAGATTGAAATCTCTCACAGTTCCTGAGTTTATCCTAGCCCATCAGGGATGGAGTAGAAGCACAGAATTCTGGGACTGTCATAGAGTTACCTGGCCTTCTTTTCCATCTGCCTTCTCTAGACAGGAGTCCCGGGTTTCTTCAGACAAGTTGGGTGTGGACAGGTGCCAGCTTCCGCTCTGCTCCTGCTGTCCAAAGATAGAGCTCTCCCAGCAATCACTCCTCCAGCAAGCTCCAGATGTGAAACACATAGGAAATCTCCATCAGGAGCTAGCTTTCTTTCCACCTAAACTCGTCTCTGGGCGGAAGTTAGAAAGAAAAGGTGTAGGCTGGTCCTTCACGCCCTGGAGGATTCCTGTCAGCATTTGTCTTGACTTGGCGCCATCTAGAGGCTCGTAGAGTCCTGGCACCCAACAGAATCCCATTGTTTCTGCAGGAACTGCTGACCTGGCACCTTTTTGTTTTCGGAGGGGCACGGGATGGGGGGGGTGCGCCACAGGGAGGGGGGTCTTATTGATAGGGAATCAGCTGCCCTTCCAACAGCGGCGTCCCTGGCTTCCACGGCTGAGGAAGGGAGCTTCTTGCTGCTCCTGCAGTCTGGAAAAGGGTGGAGATTTCTGCTTCCTCTTCCCATTGTGTGTTTCCTGTGCCTGAGCAAGTCAGCTGAAGCTACTCAGCTGGGGCTCCGATTGAACTTGGGGGCGGGCGGGAGGTGGGAGGTGGGGGGAGGATCTCGCTGACTGAGCACCTTCCAAGGCCACTGGGGCCGAGTCTCTGGGGGGGGGGGGGGTGTTCAACTGAGCCAGGGACACCAATGAGGCAGTATCAGCTTTAGTGTTAAGGGATATTAGGAAACGAAGATTCTTCAGCCCAAAAGTAGGTATTCCTAGCCTGGCTGGGTTTCCATGGCAACATCAACTTGACCAGCTCTTCCACTTGATACCTAAGAGCTGTTGTGTCTGTGTGTGTTCAGGGCTTGGGAACGGTTTCAGATCCCATCACAACAAATAGCAAGGTCACTGTCAAATTGTTTTGTTAGCTCCAGAGTTTCACAATATTGAACATCGCTGAAAATATGCCCACAAAGAGAGATTTCTGTGATTATTCACCAAGTATCTTCCTACCACACTCGAGGTGATGTGTGGTGATTCAGAAGTGACTAACGACAGCTGCCGACGCCCATACCACTTAGGGGGTGGCATGCCGGGGCTTGACCTATGCAGAGACCTTGTTCCTGCCCTCCCAGAGTATGTACTTGAGCTGCCTGCCAGAGTGAAGCCCTTCCAGCTGAGCTAAAAGTGCAGAAAATGCAGTGAGGGGGGTACTGGGGTTGAGGGCTTCATGGAAGAGGTAGTACCTGAGCTGTGGATTTCAGGAGGAGAGAAAAGGGCTTTGAGTTCCCGGTTTCATCTCACCCACACACCTCACCTCAGCCTTCACAAACTACTACCATTTATTTTTTCCCCACATCTTCTCCTCTGACGACAGCCCCAACCCTACCACCTGAGTGGAATCACTCCAGTCCAGCCAGTCCCCCCCACCCCCGCCAGGCCCCATCCTATGTCTTTTGTGCCTGAAGGGGTCCCAGAGCTCACTCTGTCTCAGTCCAGAGGTCCTGAGCCTAAGGACCTTTGACTCCAGGGCCTCATTAGCCCCATAGCTGCATATCTAGCTCCATATATGCAGTTTAGTCCACAGAGAAGACCAGTAGCTTTCATCAGCTTGTCAAAGGGATATGTGACCCAAGTGGTTCAGGTTACCAGCTCACCAGCTTACCATTCCCACTGAGAGGTGGGAAACCTTACAGCTAGATGTGATAAACTAATTCTGGGATCCTGCTTCCATTTGTCTGTCGAGGTAACTGCTTAAGGTCACGGGAGTGTTCATCACTCCCATGCTGATATGTACCAGGCCTTTTATTGGACAGGGCAGGTGACAGTGGACAAATGAGTGTGTGCTCCTTGCCTCAGTCTGGTGGGGTAAAAGGCAAAGAATGGGTTAGTGCAAGGTCATGCCTCCCTAGAAAGACACCCAGAATCTTCCATTCCAGGCCCAGCAGAGTGAAATCTTGGCCTTGGACTCTTTTAGCACCTGAGGGAGAGGTGGGAGGTGCATGCTGTGTCTGCCAGCATGCATCACTGAGAGGGTAATGTGACCTTGACCCAGGCTTTTCCTTTTCTGGTGGTCCATGTGTGTGAGATAGTCAAAGGCCATCAGAGGTTTTCCTCCAGGCACTGAGTTAGGTGGCAGCAGATCCTAGCCTGAGTCTGATGTCTTGAGCTAAAGGTGGCAGCAGAGTGGCACAGCCAGGGCAAAAAATAGTGTTTCAGATCAAGAACCCTGACGGCAACTTGCCTGTTTATCTGTATGCTGTGAGGGGTGAGGCAAGCTGATTTCTAAGTTCTGGCCTCCCCTTCATCCTGAGTTCTTGGCGTATTTGTTCTGAATGAGTTCTGAGTTGCCTGGTCTGTATCTAGGTTTTGTCTTGGTTCGGCTGGCCTGCAAATGCCTTTCCCGAACCTGTTTTGCTATCTCAGTTGACTGAGACCTAATTTCACAACTACGGTGTGTTAGCTGGAGAGGCCCTGGCTCTCTAGAGGTGCCCTCGCCATTCCACCAGTTCCTTCAAAGAGGATCACTGGAGCTGGAGAGCCCCACAGCGTGACAGGAGGCAGGGGACCCAGAGCAGATGTGCTGGACCAGCCTGTGCCCACCTGCCTTCCCCCTCACCCATCTTTCATCCTTGGCACTGCCTCCTGGCATTCTCTCACCCAGCATGTAGGATGAGCCCAGTGTGGTGAGGGCTGTAAAAAGAACAACTCTGAAGTTGTCCCCTGAGTGCTCTGGCACTGTCCAGAGGTAAGAAATCGCTGTTGTCCCAAGTACCCAAGAGAGGGTTTGCTTGCTTGAGGGAGGAGGTGAGCGAAGTCCAGTCAACAAGATGGGCCATGTTTTACATGAGGCAGAGGGAAGGTTGGCCTCACTGAGAAGCTTCCTCTTGCTCTCCTGGGGTTCCTCCCCTGCCCCGCCCCCTCAGGCCAAACTTATGCTCCTCAGCATTCCTGAGCATCTTGAGCTCAAAGCTGGCTGCAGAAAGGAGGGAGAGACATAACATCCAGGTCCTGGCGCTGGGCACCTGGCTGCAGCACCACGTGGAGAGGCAGACCAGCATCCGTGAGGACAGCGTGTGAGCAATATCCACATGGTCCTGGTGCTCCCATCTCTGATCCCTCCTCCTCCTCTCAAGGAAGACAGAGGCAGCAAGCATTCTTGTGGCTCCATGGAGGACAGGCCCTGGTCATTGCCAGCCCCACTTCCTGCCTCTAGCCAGGAGGATGAGGTAGGCCCACTTTTGGGTGCAGGCGCCCCAGGGGTCGAATGCCTGATGAAGACGCACAGCCTGGGAGAGACCTGTGCCCCTGTGCCGAGCTCACATCTGGGAGGGGTTGTGATTACTAAGGGAGATTCTGAGCCTGCCACATGATTCTCAGGTGCCAAAGACAGTCACTCCTCCTGATGAGAGCAGTGTACACTTATTTCAAGTAAACTGTACTGAAGTTTAACAGTAAAAATCTTTGAAACTCAAGGCCTGGGAGAAAGTGTATTCTCCGAGGTTGAATCCTTAAAATAAACCTTGGGTGCAGAGCAGTGAAGGTGATAATGGCCCCACCTAATGAGTTCTTGTGGTTTTTTAGTCATTTTCTACTAGACAGCTGTTACTGAAACGCTATTTTTATCAATTCCCACTATTTTTTTTTTTTAAGATTTTATTTCTTTCGGACAGCCCAGGTGGCTCAGAGATTTAGCGCCACCTTTGACCCAGGGCGTGATCCTGGAGACCTGGGATCAAGTCCTACGTCAGGCTCCCTGCGTGGATTCTGCTTCTCCCTCTGCCTGTGTCTGTGTCTCTCATGAATAAATAAATAAAATCTTTAAAAAGGGAGGGGGGGCAGCCCAGGTGGCTCAGTGGTTTAGTGCCGCTTTCAGCCCAGGGAGTGATCCTGGAGTCCCAGGATCGAGTCCCACGTCAGGCTCCCTGCATGGAGCCTGTTTCTCCCTTTGCCTCTGTCTCTGCCTCTCTCTCTCTCTCTCTCTCTCTCATGAATAAATAAATAAAATCTTTTTAAAAAAGGGGGGCACCCGGTGGCTCAGCGATTTAGCACCGCCTTCAGCCCAGGGCCTGATCCTGGAGACCCCGGATCGAGTCCCACATCGGGCTCCCTGCATGGAGCCCGTTCTCCCTCTGCCTGTGTCTCTGCCTCTCTCTCTCTCTCTCTCTCTCTCCTTGTGTCTCATGAATAAGTAAATAAAATCTTTAAAAAAAAAAATCTATCTCTTTCTTTGACAGAAAGAGAGTGGGGAGCAGGGGAAGCAGCAGAGGGAGAGAGAGACTCAGACTCCCTGCTGACCTGGGAGCCCGATGCAGGGCTCCATTCCAGGACCCTGAGCCCAAGGCAGATGCTTAACTGACTGAGCCACTGAGGCACCCTCAGGCCCCACTCTTGAGTCAAAAGATTCACTAGGTGGGCAGCCCGGGTGGCTCAGCAGTTTAGCACCGCCTTCAGTCCAGGGCGTGATCTTGGAGACCCAGGATCCAGTCCCATGTCGGGCTCCTTGCATGGAGCCTGCTTCTCCCTCTGCCTGTGCCTCTGCCTCTCTCCATCTCTCTCTCTGTCTCTCATGAACAAATAAATAAAATCTTAAAAAAAAAAAAAAAGATTCACTAGGTTTTGTGCCCATGAGCCTGCCAGCAAAAGCTCCAGGTGGCTCCAACCCTACCCATCTCTGTGGCCTCCCTTCCCACTGCTTCCTGCCCCTCAGACTGCCTCCAGGTGCTGACTGTGTGTCCACTTGTGAGCTTCTTCTCTCACCATGTGATATCACCGACACCAGCCCCTTAGACAGACCAGAGCATACACTCTGGATCACACAGCTAGCTGGTGTCCAAGACAGAATTCGGACCCAGGACCACATGGGTAGGGGTTGGGCTTGGGCTCTGACCTGCCGCACAGCCTTTCCTCCCTGCACTTTGCCATCCCTCCCTGGCCATTCAAGCTCTGCCTGTCCTTCCTAGTCTAGCTCAGCCAGGCTCCTGTGCTTCCCCAGACCATGACTCTAGAGGCACGTTGCCTACTGTAGAGGTTTTTTTGTTTTTTTTTTTACTGTAGAGGTTCTTAACTTGGAAGCCATAGGCTTTCTAAGGAACACGATGAGTTTTGGGTAACTCGCAAACCTCCGGAAGTTGTAGCCAGAGTTGTGTGCAGCATATTTGGGGAGAGGCTCTAGCGCTTATATCCACTGCAAAGAAGTCTGTGCCCCCAAATCAATAGGAAACCTTCATAATTTTTTTTTTTAGCAATCCACCATCCTCCCACCCCCACAACCATAAGTGTGGGATAGCTGTTATCTCTTCCTGGATCCTACTGCGGCTTTTCTGGGTCCTAGGTACCACCTTTAGCTCTAAGAAGTAGCCATAGGAAGATCTTTCTCGCTTATAGGAATCTGGGCTGGCTCTTCCAGCCAAGACAAGTTAAGGGAAAGGGCAGCTGACACCCCAGAGAGCAAGTACGATGGTCCCCAGTCACGCTCTGCAGCCAATCAGTGGGGTTTGATTCAAGCTCTGCTACCTCTCTGGGACTCACATTCCTTATCTCCCAATAGGGGGAGAAGCCCCTGCCTCATAGGATGGCAAAGACTAACTGAACCAGGCCTGCTGTGGATAAGCACTTATTCGAGATAGCTTGTTTTCATGCTCCAGCTACATTAGGATTCCATGATGGACAACGTGTGGGCGGTAGTGGGGGAAGGGGATGCGTAGTCCCTTTGATGAACTGCATGAGAATTCCTTCACTGTTTCCATCAGCTCCTCCAATGGGGAGATGTGTAGAGGGTCCTTGTATCTCTAGGAAAAGGACAGAGCCCTGGTCTTGTGACAAACTCCCTCCCTAGACAGTCTGTTGGCGTGGGCGGGTGGCAGCGCTCACTCATCTGGTCAGGAAGCACGCAGGCTTTCTGCATTGGGATGCCTGTCTCCACGGGCAACCGGATGAGCAAAGAATGGTGTTCTTTATGGCGGTGTCTTTGTGGATCCTTGAATCTCGGGTGGTGGGGGCCAGGAAGCCCGAGGCACACAGAGCTCCCCTTCAGCAGGAGCCTGGGATCCAGAGGTAGGTCTGGCTCTGGGTTGGTGCCACCGCCAGGTGTGTCCGCCTTGGGCACCGGCTTTGGGGGGAAAGACTGGGTTGACCTTGTCAAAAAGCCCTGGGCTGCGCCCCTAGTCTCACCACCTCACTAGTCTCACCACCTGTCCAGGACCAGTATCTGTCTTGAACCCATAACATCCACCAGCCATGGCCACAAGAATCTTTGGTTTTTCTCTTTCCTCAGAAATCAATGACCGGGAGCAGAAGTTACATGCCCTTAAGGAGGTACTCAAGAAATTTCCAAAGGAAAACCACGAAGTCTTCAAATACGTCATCTCTCACCTGAACAAGTATGTTGCAGGGCTTGCTATTTGGTCTTCCCTCTTTCCAAAACTGCCAGTGAGGGCCAGCTAACAGCAGAATGCAACTGCTCCAGGCTGTGTTCTCAGCCTGGCCCTTGAAGGGATGCTGGTCCACCTCCTCAGTGGGGGCACACCTGGCTCACCAAAGAGTATCCTGGCCTCTTGGCTTCTCCTCACATTTCCATGCTGGTTCTATCCGAGGGGTCCAAGTGGCCCTGAGCATGCCCAGAGTCCTCTTCTGTCTGTAACAAAACACTGGGCAAGACAGGTGTGTGGTGAAGAAACTCAAACTGTTCAGTAAGTACAGGAGCTGTGGGCAGGAAGCCTGTTAACAGACCGTATCTTGGATTTCTGCACAGACAGAATAGGTTGGTTTTCTAGGCAGACCTATTCCTCTCAGCAGAGTGGTGTTTTGTGGAGTTCTAGTTCAGGATATCCTCACTGCCTCTGTGTACACCCAGAGCAGCATCACACATTTCACTGGATGAGAGTCCCTGAGCCAGACGGTCTACCCACTGGGTTTGTGGAGGGCATCCCATGAGCCAAGACCTCGGGCTGGCCCGGTGGCAACACTGGAGCAGAGGACTGGCCATAGAGGGTCTCAGGCCTCAACTTCCAGGCTGGACCTTTTCTATTTTCAGGTTGTGAATGGGCAGGCAGGGAAAGCAGTTGGGATGACATTGGCCATGAGCACACATGGGACAGAGCAGGGGCCCTGCTGGCCGAGAGCCTCATCCAGAGCCGTCTGCCCTATGGAGCTCTGACGCTGAGTTTGGTGTCCCCCACAGAGTCAGCCACAACAACAAGGTGAATCTCATGACCAGTGAGAACCTCTCCATCTGCTTCTGGCCCACCTTGATGAGACCCGACTTCAGCACCATGGATGCCCTCACAGCCACGCGGACCTACCAGACAATCATTGAGCTCTTCATCCAGCAGTGCCCCTTCTTCTTCCACAATCGGCCCATCAGTGAGCCTCCCGGGGCCACGCCCAGCTCCCCCTCTGCCGTGGCTTCCACTGTCCCCTTCCTCACCTCCACACCTGTCACGAGTCAGCCATCACCTCCCCAGTCACCACCACCCACCCCCCAGTCCCCCATGCAGGCCCTGCTCCCCTCCCAGCTTCAAGCTGAACACACGCTGTGAGCCACCAAGGCCTGGGGCAAAAGGAGACCTTCTCTCTTCCATGGGGCAACATTTGGCTTTGAGCAAAACCAGGTCCACTGGGGTGTGGGTGGGGAGAGTGATCCCTCTCCCCTGTTACCTTCTCAAGACCTCAGCAGTAACATCAGCCCCAGTCCACCGTGGGCTGGGCTATCAGGCTCCCTGAACCCAACGCTGCAGACCTGGAGCTATTTGCAGGCAGCAGCCAGGGAACACCCTGCCCTTTGACTTGGACCCTTTTGAGGACTGAACTGGCCAGGCAGTGGCCCTCCACATGCTCATAGCTCCCCAGATCACCTGCCCACGCACAGCAGCCTCGGGGCATCCAGGGGCATCTAACCACTGCTGGGACAGAGCCCTAGCCTCTGCCAATGGGAGGAGGTTCTGAGATTTGGGCCGCCCCAGGGGCGGGGCCACGGCCCCTACAGAGAACAGTTCCCATCCCTGTTGTCTGTCTCCTCCCACCTTCCATATCTGCACCCCCACCCCCTCTAGGGGAGCCTCTGTCCAGCAGCCTCCTCGGAAACACACAGGCCACAGCTCTGTCGACCCAAGGTACAGTGCTGAGGGGGCTGGCCCAGCAGGTCGGGGCAGGGAGGGCAGCTCTGTGCCTGGACCAAGAGTGTGTGGCTCCCCACCTACTTCCCACATACCCCCTCCTACTTCCCAGGCTTTGGGGATAACATGCCCTTTAAAACAACACTGGAAGAAACATGGGGAAAAAACCCTCCAGTAATTTACAAAAGAAAGAAGAAGAAACTACAGACCTCAAGATTGAGCCCTCCTCCCACCTCAGAGAGGCAAGCAAGTGGCACATGGCCCTTGTCTCTGTAACAGCGAAACAAGGATGCCCACCAGTGCTTGCCAGAGAGGCTGTTGGGGTCCCACTCATGTCTTGTCACCAGATCCCCTTTCCCCAAGAAGACACTTGAAGCCCTTGGTGGAAAGAGCTTGGGAGACCAGCCTGGATCCTGGCCTGCCTTGGAACACACTACAGTGCTATGGAAACACTACTCTGGGTGGGTGGGTATGTGTGTGTGCGTGCACATGGTTGTGCCTGTTGGTGAGGGCACAGCTAGGGTGGGGGCGTGGGGGACGCTGGGTATACCTGGGGTTCGGTTAGTGTGTTTGGTGTTAAAGCAGTCATTTTCATCTTGGACCGCAGAACACCACGAGCCCAGGGGTGTTTGTGGGAGGTGGGTGCTGTGTGGTGGAGTGTGGTCTGCTGGTTCCTACACAGGGACATCCTTTGTGCTCCCAGGACTGGGAGGGCCCAGAGGAGCGAAAGGCCCAGCAGCAGTCAGTCATGAGGAGGGTGCTGTCCCTGCCTGTCAGCCCCATGGCCGCCCCCTAGGAAATGGCCTTCACCTCCACTTCCCGGCCTTCCTGCTGACCCCAGGAGAACCCTTTGCATGCCCCACTGTCCCTCAGATGCCACAATCGTGTGAAGGCTGCTACCAATCCTGGCTGCCCTCCCACCCCTCGTGGCCGTGCTGTGGTCCCTGCAGCGGGGAAGCCTGACATGGAGGTGGCCTGGGCCTGGGCTCCGGGGCCCTGCTGGCCACACAGCCTCTGGGTCTCTTTGCACTTTAAGAAGCAATGCCTGTGGTAGATTCGACGATGCCCTGGGTCCCCTCAGCCAAGTGGCCTGACTGAGAGCTGCCTCGGATCAGCCTCCAGCCCAACTCTCGCTGTGGGCCCGCCGGAGGGGAGGGGAGGCCCTTCGCTCACCGACTTCTTCCTCTGGATAAGCTGGATACCTTACTGTTAATAGTTCTTGTACGGCAAAATAAGGTGCTTGGAAAAAAAACTGTCCCTGCAAGTTTTACCACCTCTTTTTAAGAACACTAGTCAAAAAACAAACCTAAGGTACATGAATGTTTATGTAAATGTTGGGTGAGGGGGTCTCCTCTCTGGTGGCTCTGCCTGATGTACTAGGTCAGGGTCGGTTGGAAGGTTACGGGTTGGCAGGCATGGCCCCGGCTCTCCAGCCCCCTTCACTCTGTATCCCAGGTAGGTGAGGAAATCCCTCCATTGAATTAATCTCTGCCTTTTTCTGGATCATATTCACCTACCCGGTCCAAGGCAGTCCCTCGGGGTGTTGGGTGAGGGTGGCCACCATCCCTTGTGTGAACTGAAAAGCCTGTCCCCACCACCAGTTCCCCCCACCACTGCCTTTGTGCTGGCACATGGGGCTGCCCCCCACATCACCTGCCAACCTGGCTGTGCACCCAGACCTGGACAAGCTCCCTCCATCCCTGAGAGCGTACAGATGTGTGATGGCTACTTTTCTGGGTGTGAGGTCAGGGGCGTCCCACTGAGGAGGGACACCAGTGTCCTGCCCTCACCCTCGCGGGAGCCAGGCTTCCCCAGGGGATCCAAGGGAACCCCTTAAGTGGCCATTCCCAGTGTCTTGCCAAGGCTTTAAAAGGGTGCAGGGAGTACTGGTGGCTTATGCCCCAAAAGACCCACAGTGGACAGGAAGCGTCAGGTTCCTCTTATTTCCATTTCTTCTGTCAAGTCTAGCTTCTAGTTTTCTGCTTCTCCAGGCTGACTCAGACTGGGGCATGTCTGTCATTCTGGGCCGGCGTTGTCACTGGTGGTGGTAGTGGGCCCTGGCTTCAGCGCAAGACCAAATGGGCGCTCGGATGGGGGCTGCAGAGCCAGGCCTGGGCTGGTGTTGGGGTGCGCTGCTATAAATGGAATGCTGCCCACCTGTCGAGGTCATCCAGCGTGTGAGGCTCTGGAAAGTGCTTTCACAGATGATTCTCATGCGAAGGGCACCGCAGGTCTGGAATTGAGGGAATGGCCGGCATTAGCCGTGGCCAAGGTGGGTGAGCAGATCGGCAGAGGTGTGGGGTTTGTTCCCTGCCCCACAGCTGAGTAGCGGTTTGCCCGGGAGCGCTCTCCGGCCGGTGTCTGGCTTCCGCAAGACATCAGTTGCTGTATTTGGTGGAAATGAATAGCCCTTGGTTGTGATCATAAGGCTGGCTCCGGCTCCGGCTCCGGCTCTGCTGCTTCCATAGAGGAAGGGGTCCGAGGGCGAGAGGTGCAGCTTGTGGATTCGCCCTGAATTCTTGGCTGTGTTGCGTATTGGGGATCACGCACGGCACACTTATTCTTGCCCTTGATCAAGTTGTCCTTCCCCTCACTTGACGTTCTGGGGTGCTGAGAAATACTCCGCACTGTTTCCTGTGTTCTACACCCTGCTTCCACCCCTGGTCTTCCTGCTGCAAGGCAGGAAGTGTGCTGCCGGGTGTGATTCTTCCAGCAGAAGTTGTTGGTCTTGGCCAGGTGGGGAGAAGGTGACATCAGAGGAGCAGCGGGCTGGCCAGAAGGGGCCCGGGGTGCTCGCCTTCCCCGGGCCCTACACCGGGGGCCCTGAGCCCCTGGTCTCGGGAGAGCAGTTCAGCCTCAGCCCCAAAACTTGGAAACCACACTGCATTGGTAAAAGCCCCGTTCCCCTGTGCCCGCTTCCCACTCCTGCAAGGACGGCCATGCTTGGGTTTCCGAGAAAGGAGCGGACACACCGGCTTGCTGCCGCCGAGGGCTCTGCCCAGCCGCTGTCCCTCCAAGAGAAAGGAGCCCCGAGTACTTGGGCGTCTTTTGAGGGGCTGGGCTCTGCAGTCCTGTGCAGTGGGTGCAGTGTGCCCTGGGGACGGGGACAGCCGGCACCGCACTCGCTCCCGGGCCTTGCTGACTCCACAGACGATGGACAAGGAGCTGCTCTCCTGTTGCTTGGCAGGTTCAAGCCACTCGTTTGTGCTTAGGTGAAAGGACCAACCGAGTCACATCTGGGACCACTGGCGACGACACCGGAGAGGGGGGTGATGGGGAAGGGGAAGGCCGCTCTGTCCCGGGCCATTCTCTTGGCCCAGGAAGGATCCTTCCCTCCTGGGGAGCCCGGTCTACGCCTGCAGCGGGGATGTTACACTTTCATGTAGTCAAGACAGGGCCTAAATTATTGTTTGCATAAAAATTCCTGTTCCCTGTGTACATAAAAAAAAAAAAAATCTCTGAATTGTATGGGAATAAAACTTGTTTGAAAATTTGGAATAGTGCTGCTGCCAGCTTATTTTTCTGGTACTTGTATTTTCACATGTTAAATGATCTTTATATATGTTGAATTAACAAATATTTTGAGTTTCCTGAGAAAAAAGCATATTAATGGTATTGATATGTGTTAGTAGTCTGGCCGTGTGCCTAAATTTCTGTTTTGCAGCAAAAGTGGAGAACTGTATGTAAAGAAAGTATAACAATTATTTCTTTGTATTTTAGGGGCTCTAACCAGGACATCCTCTAGTTGGTGTTAGGAATGTTTGCTTAATTTCCAGACCTTTTTAAAAAAAAAAAAAAAAAAAAAAAAAAAAAAAAGGTTTTTTTGAGGCTCCAACCTGATTTAGTGCATGGTCAGCCATTGACTAAGGCTGAAGCATCTCTGGCTGAGGTGGTTTTGTTTGGTTTTGTTTTTTAAAATCATGTATTTGCTACCAAGTATTGTACTCGTCTCAATGGGAATGGTGTAAAAAACTGAAAAGGCCTTATGTGATATGTATCATAGTTAATAAATCAATCTTGTAAAAAACCAAACCTGAGAGAGATGAAGGTGGCCCCTCCTGCCAGGGCCCTGAGCACCCTCCCCACAGCTGGCACAGCCTCAGGCCCCCTCGGGGATACCAGCTCCTCCTCAGAAGCTGTGGCCAAGGCCCAGCAAGCAGGAGGTGTCAGTTCTCTGGCCACAGGGCACCAGGACCCCAGAGCATCCCCAGGAGAGAGTATTTGCGTTGGGGGGTGACTGCTGCTTGGGCTCAGCCAAAGCATGGTGCACAAACCCCTGTGGCCACAGGGACCCAGTATGTGACACCACGGTCAGCAGCTCCTGCCCTGCCCTTTCTTTTTCACCCCCACCCAAACCCAGTTTCCCAGGCCACGCTAGCGGTGCTAGGGGTTACTTTCTGGGTGACCCTGACATGTTCTCCTCTGTTAACCACCTTCATTCAGGCTTCCCGAGATGGCTGCCTCCCAGAGGAGGGCTGTGCCAGGCCCTGAGGACACAACCTCAGCCAGACTCAGCCTGCTCCCCACCTCCCTTCAAGGCTCCCTAGGTCCCCTTGCAGCCATGACCTTCCTGTCCCCAGTGCTTCCTTCTGGCACAGGCCCTAATTCCAGCTCGCCTGGACTCTTGACAGGCAACCCCACACCCTAAATGGCCTCCCTGCCCCCAGTCCAGCGCCAGCCCATCTGTCTTCACACCCCAAAGTTCCAGAAGGAAGACCTAGCTTCGCATTACCCTTGGCAGACGCCTCCCCCTTCCTGGCCTGTGGCAGAGGGGCTCGTGGGGCTCGGGACCACCAGCCTGCCCGGCAGTCGCTCCAGTCACCGGGCTCCTGGCTGCGTGGTCACTGAGGCGCTCACTGGATCCACCACCCCACCCCACCCCGCTCCCGCACTCCTCCCCGCAGATCCCCAGCGTCCGAGGGGTTGCTCCCCTCAGCCAGGGCCTCGCTTGTGCTGCTCCCTCTGCCTGGAATTCCTGCCGTCCACCTGCCCCCAACGTCAGCTCCATCCATCAGATCCTTCCTCGCCCCTCCAAGCTCTCCTTCCTCTAGAAATTCTAGAATCCCATAGCCATCTATTATCTGCTTGCCCTGGGGGATTCATGTGACTCCCCACAAATGTTTTAGGCATCATCCTTTTTTTTTTTTTTTTTTTTTTTTAATTCTTTACAGTGTACAGTTGAGCATATGCATTCTGGCATTAGCCCGTCTTTTTCTCTACCCTGGATGTTCGGGTCATGTGTACATGGATACTTGCACCTCTCAGCCGCCATCCACCCAAGTGGAGAGCTTCCGGGGACAGGGCCTGGGACTCCCCTCGCCTCCCCGGGGTGGGGGGGGTCCTCCCAAGCTACCTTGAACATGGTAGATCCTCGGCTTGTAGACCACAGTGGTCTCGGTCTCAACCTCGCCCTTGACTTGATTCTCCATCTGTAAGCCGAGCCCTCCCACCTGCCTCTCCGGCCCAGACCCCTGCCCCAAACCCCACGCTCATCCACCTGCCTGTGACACCCACAGCCAAACGCCCGACCCATTTCTCCGTAGCTGTCCCCTACGAGCCAGAAACCCTGGAGTCCTCCACGTGTCCCTCTCCCTTTCCCATCAACCCGGACCAACTCCAAAGTCCCCCTTCCCTTCCACGGAGCTCTCGAGTCTGGCCACTCCACGTTTCCTGCCACCATCCTGTGCGTGAACCTCACCTAGATGTCTGTCCTTCCAGCCTTGCGTCCAATTCCTCAGGCAGCAAGAGGAAGCTTTTCAAAATAGATCTGGCCTGGCCACCCCTTCCCTTAACATCTTCCAGGGCTCCCCAGATCCCTTAGACGAAAGCTCCCCCCACTTCAGTCTGCCCACCCCCTCCCAGGGGGCCTTCCCTTCCCCCTGCGCCCCCCACCCCACCTTCCTGCCCCCCAGAGGCCCACCCCCCTCAGTCCTTGTGCTGGGCTGTCCCTTCCCAGAACACCGTCCTCCCTGCTCTCCACCCCTTCCTGCCAACTCCCTCCTCAGCCTCCCGATGATCTCAGCCCACCTCCTTCCTCTGCAAAGCCGTCGTGGACCCCGGACCAAGATGGACCCATTTGCTTTCGAGGAAAAAACATTATTATTCTCAGTTCTTCACTCAAATTGAATCTACCGCTTAACACATACTTCCTGAGTGTTTACTCTGTGCCAGGCCCCGAGGACACAACTGGGAACTGACATCTAGTGAAAGAAACACAGTAAACAGGCAAAGAAGTGAGTGTGTGCATCATGTCAATCAAGCGTGGATAAGGAGTTAAGGAAGTGGATCTGGGAGAGCAGGGATGCTACTTAGGGTGGTCAGAAGACCTCTGAGGGGGTGACAGCGCAGCAGAGCAGGGACCAAGGTGAAGTGAGTAAGACACTGGCCTCAGGGGCAAAACTTAAAGAATACCAGGGAAAAAAAAATTCTGTGATCAAGATCAAAATGTTGCAAGGCAATATTTTAAGTGCCAAAAAAACAAAAAACCATCATGCTCACAATTTTAGATAAAAACAGAATTAGGAACAGTGCTGAGCCATATTGAAGCCTGAGGCAAAAGGAGGAATCAGTAAGACCCAGCCTGTAGGGGACGCCAGAGTGGCTCAGTGGTTGAGTGTCTGCCTTCCGCCCAGGGCGTGATCCCGCAGGTGGTGAGATCGAGTCCCGCATCCGGCTCTCCCGCAGGGAGCCTGCTTCACCCTCTGCCTGTGTCTCTGCCTCTCACTGTGTCTCTCATGAATAAATAAATTAAATCTTTAAAGTAAACAAACAAACAAACAAACAAACCGGGCAGCCCGGTGGCTCAGCGGTTTAGCGCCGCCTTCAGCCCAGGGTATGATCCTGGAAACCCGGGATCAAGTCCCATGTCAGGCTCCCTGCTTCTTCCTCGGCCTGTGTGCGTTTCTCTCTCTCTCTCTCTCTCTCTGTCTCTCTGATGAATAAATAAATAAAATCTTTTAAAAAATGCAAAATCTTATATCAAGTATATTAAAAAAAAAAAAAAAGACCCAGCCTGTAATCGGGAGCGAGGTGATGAAGGATAGACAGGCGCGGGGACAGTGGCAGCAGAGAGGAGGTCGGATGCCTCCAGGGCTGATACAACTGTGCGTCTGATTACCCTCTGTCCCACCTCACCCGGCCCCCACTCCCCTGCGAAACCCAGGGGTCCGAGCCAGCTCCCCAAGCTGCGGCCCGCACCTAGCACAGACTAGGCGCTCGCGAGCCCCAGAGCCCAGAATGCGGCGTTGCCCCGCGCGGCCACCAGGGGTCAGCAGAGCGCCGCCTGCCCAGTCCCGGCCGAGCCCCGCCCCGTGGGCCGCAGGGGTGGTGGCCGCTTACGGGAGGGGCGGGGGTCGGGAGAGCACGATTAGGGGAACCCGCGGGGACCGGGGCGGAGGCGGGTTCTGAGAAACGGGGTTGGAAGTGGTCCAAGAGCGGACTGAGAAGTGGGGGGACGAGCCACTGTCCCTATCCTTCCATCCACCCGACCACCCGTGGCTTGAGTCATGAGCCGCAGGGGTGGGCGGCCAGGCGACACAGGGCCTCGGAGGGCAGGATGGTGAGCTCTAAGTGTGTCCCCAGGGCGCCGGGGAGCCACGGACGCGGTCTGACCAGGCAGAGACCGGGGGGCTTTGCAGAAGGCGCTCAGGAGATTGGGGAGATCCAGGCTCGCAGGCGCTCCACCTCCGACTGCGGAGCACGCAGTTCCGCGGCAGGGTTCGCAAGGCAGCTAATATTAATAAAAGGTAATGCTGGAGGGACACACAGGACAGCAGGCCTTGTTTTCATCTTTTTTTTTTTTTTGTCATTTCAAACCAATTTTCCCCAAACCCTAGGATGCAGGCACTGTCATTAGCCCCATCTTCCAGATGAGGAAACTGAGGCACAGAAGGGCCAGGAGATTTGTCAGGTCACAAGCGAGGGGCGGGGGGCGTCAAGATTTGAAGCCCAGCTATCTGACGGGGGAGCCCGGGGCTCTTCCTGTGGCCCCAACAAATGACCCGCTGGCTGGCTTGCGGTTCTGCAGCCCGCAGCCCCAAGTCCAGGTGTGCGCGGGGTCGTGCGCGCCCGCCAATGGCTCCAGACGAGATTGGCTCCGGGCCTCTCCAGCCTCTCGGGGCTGCATCCCTCCGGCCTGGGCCTCCGCCTTCTCTCTCCTGGGGTGTGGCTCTCCTGCGTGTCTCCTCTTCTGTCCCTTGTGAGGACACTCGTCCCTGGGGCTAGGGCCCACCTGGGTGCTCCAGGATGATCTCACCTCAAGATCCTTAATTGAATTACATCTGCAGAGACCATTTTGTCAAGAAGGTCAAAGAAGATCACTTTCTTTCGCAAGTCCCAGGGTCAGGGGGTGGACATATCTGGGGGGGCTCACTACACAACCCCCGACAGTCTCCTCCACGATGCCTTCTCCCTCACCCCGCCGCCTCCCCAGCTAGAGTCTTGTCCCCTCTGCAGGAGGAATCTGCAGGGTTGTGCAGAGGAAGTCCCTCTCTCTCTCTGGAAGGAGGAGCCTCACCATCAGCCACCCGGAGCCGTCCCTGTGGCTTGTCCCCTAGGCAGGTGGGCCACGGTGACCACCGCAGGCCACTCGCTCCCCTGGGAAGTGCCCTGGCCTGTTTGCTGCTTGCTACAAAACGAGTGCTGGGTCCCGTGGCCTTGCCGGGTGTCACCTGGGGAGCAGAGGACAGGCCCAGCGATGCGTCTTGCTCTGCTCCATCCAGGCTCATCGTCTTAGGTGACCAGGGACAGGTTAACCCTCGCCACCCTCTTTGAGACCAGAGTTCTTCCCTGACACTTTGGGTGGCCTGAAGGGGACAACATGGGACCAGGAGGTGGGAAGCGAGCTGGGCAGCAAGCGGAGTGAGGCAGAAGTAGGCATTCGGTGTGTGTTGGGGGGAGACACATCCAAATATCAAGCTGGGTGACTTAGATGTGGGGCCATCTATGGAGCTGGTGGGCGATGTTTTTCTTTCATCCCCAACTTATTCTTCCTAGTAATTGTCAGTACTCCACCGGCCGACCTAAAATTGTGTGTGCGCACCTGCTTTCTTTTTTTTCTCAAGCACTAGGCTGCATCTAACATTTTTTTTCTTGAGTTGTCTACTCTCTGACCCCTAAGCTAGGATGGGCATTCGAGTGACAGGAATCCCTACCTATCTCTTCCCTGCTGGATCCTTAGGGCATCTGGTACACACTAGGTGCTCAATAAATGTTGGTGGCCGGATGGATCAGAAAACAAAGCTGGATGACTCTGGAGCGGAACTGGGCTGCCGGGGTCTCACACGACCCCTCATCATCCACGGAACGTGCTTTAAACCAAAACCTTATGGCAGCCCCGGGGGCTCAGCGGTTTAGCGCCGCCTTCAGCCCAGGGCCTGATCCTGGAGACCCCGGATCGAGTCCCACGTCGGGCTCCCTGCGTGGAGCCTGCTTCTCCCTCTGCCTGTGTCTCTGCCTCTCCCTCTCCCTCTCTGTGTGTCTGTCATGAATAAATAAATAAAATCTTTAAAAATAAAATAAAATAAATAAACCGAAACCTTCTCACTCAGGACTGAATGCAACCTGGAACGCCTTCTTGGGGCACCGCACCCCATGAGCACCCGAGGCCTGGGGAGGCTTCCCCTTCAGGGCAGCCACACCTTCCAGCTGCTCCAGCCCAAATCACCGCCCCCTTCCCTTTGGCTCCTCCTCCCTAACATCCGGTGGCCAGGCCATCTCTTCAGCTCTGCCTTTTGGAAGTTTCCAGAACTTGACCACTTTTCCCCACTCAGCTGCCTCCTGATGGGGCCACTGTCACCTCCTCTCTGGACTCTTCCATCCCATCACCCCCTCAACTGCCACTCCCCACCCCGCTTCTGCTCTCACCCTTGGAATTCCATTTTCTGGACTCAGCAGCCAAGTTGCTTTTTATTTATTTGTTTGTTTGTTTGTTTTTTGCCAAGTTGCTTTAGAAATGAGAATTAGATCAGGCCCTTCCCCTACCTAATACCCTCTGATCGATTTTTTTTTAAGATTTTATTTATTTATTCATGAGAGACACAGAGAGAGAGAGAGAGGCAGAGACACAGGCAGAGGGAGATGCAGGCTCCATGCAGGGAGCCCGACGTGGGACCCGATCCTGGGACTCCAGGACCACACCCTGGGCTGAAGGGAGACTCTCAACTGCTGAGCCACCCAGGCGTCCCTGAGCCACCCAGGCATCCCAAACACAGTGTTGAGCATGTCACACGCCTGTAGGTTGGCCCCAGGATTTCTGTCTGGATCACAGGCTCAGCATATAGTACTGATAGATGCTCAATAAATATTTGTCGGATTAATTCATTGAATGTTGACAGCACCCTAAAAGGAATGCCCTGTCATTTTCCCCATCTATATTTTAATAAAAGCATAATTGAGATATTTCACACATCATACATTTTACCCTTTTACTTTTTTTAAAAAGATTATTTATTTATTTATTTATTCATGAGAGACACACAGAGAGATTGAGAGAGAGAGAACCACAGGCAGGGAACCTGACATGGGACTCGATCCCAGGTCTCCAGGATCATGTTCTGGGCTGAAGGCGGCGCTAAACCGCTGAGCCACCAGGGCTGCCCATTTTTTTTACTTTTGATTTATTTTTTAGTAATCTCTACACCCGATGTGAGGCTCAAACTCACAACCCCAAGATCAAAAGTCACATGCTCTTCTAACTAAACCAGCCAGGCTCCCCCTTTTTACGCTTTTTAAAATGTTTTTTAGGGGCCTCTGGGTGGCTCAGTCAGTTAAGTGTCTGCCTACAGCTCAGGTCATGACCTCAGGGTCCTGGGATGGAGCCCCCCATTGGGCTCCCTGCTCAGTGGGGAGCCTGCTTCTTCCTCTCCCTCTGCCTGCTGCTCCCCTTGCATGTGCTCAATCTCTCTGTCAAGTAAATAAATTAAATTAAAAATAAAAATAAATAACCAAAAAATAAAAATAAATATGGTTTTTAGCATATTTGCAGAGTTGTTGGACCATCACTACAGTCAATTTTAGAATCACCCTCCAAAAAAATCCTATACCCTGGTAGTTATCCCCCCTCCCCCAGATTTCTTTGCTAGGGCTGCTGTAACAAAGCACCACACATTGAGTGGCTCCGGGTTCTGGAGGCCAGAAATCCAAGATCAGAGGGTCAGTAGGGTTGGTTCCTTCAGAGGCTGTGAGCGAGACTCTTCCAGGCTCTCCCCTAGATTCTGGTGGTCTGAAGGCAATCTTCGCGGTTCCTTGGCTTTTGCACACATGTCACCATCATCTCTGCCTCTGGTCACATGGCCTTCTCCCTCTGCACGTGTCTGTGTCCAAACTTCCCTGCTTTATAAGGACACCAGTCATACTGGTTTAAGGGACACCTGGGTGGCTCAATGATTGAGTGCCTGCCTTTGGCTCAGGTCGTGATCTGGGGTCCCAGGATCGAGTCCCATGTCGGGCTCCCTGTATGGAGCCTGCTCCTCCCTCTGTCTGTGTCTCTGCCTCTCTCTCTCTCTGTGTGTCTCTCATGAATAAATAAATAAAATCTTAAAAAAAAAAAAAAAAAAAAAAGACCTGCCCCATGACCTTCTTTTCCCTTGATTACCTCTGTGAAGACTCTGCCTCCAAAGCAGGTCCCATCCCAGAGAGGTACTAGGAATTAGCCTTCAAACATGTCTTTTTTGCGGGGAATGCAATCCAACCCATTACACTGCCCTCCTCCACTGCTAACTTACTCTAAACTAGCTCGTACAAACGCAAGATTGCACAGACCACATCGGCCTGGTTGCAGTAATAATAACTAAGTGGCCATCCGGTCCCCACCATCGGCCTTAAGACTTGTGCTGCTGCCCCTCGTCCCCCCACCCGCCCGGCCAAGCGCATCCTCTTCCGCTGGAGCCTTTGGAGAGCCGCAGCCACCTCCCAAAGCCTCCCGTTCGTCATTCTCTTGCTGTAGTATTTATTACTCTCTTAGGACCCAAGATCACAGCCCCGGAGCACAGGTGGTGTGTTGTGCCTGTGTCCGGACCTTCTAAAAATGGGCTGATTCTGTATTCATTCTTTCAGTACTTATTTCTTTCACTAATATTCCAGTTCTGAGATTCACATCAGTGTGGCGAGCAGCTGTTCATTTATTTTGGAAGGACTGTTAGATTATCCCCATTTTACAGAGGAGGAGAGTGAGACACAGGGAGGAAGGAAGCCGCTTGGGGTCACACAAATGGAGCCAGAATTAGAACTTAAGCCCACTGCGTCACCTCCTTAAAACTATGTTCTCCACTCTCCACCTCCCAGTTGGAAAGGCTAAGAATGTTTAAGTAGAAATCATTGGAAAGGGATCCCCGGGTGGCGCCTGCCTTCAGCCCAGGGCATGATCCTGGGGTCCCAGGATCGAGTCCCGCATCGGGCTCTCTGTGTGGAGCCTGCTTCTCCCTCTGCCTCTCTCTCTCATGAATAAATAAAATCTTAAAAAAAAAAAAAGAAATCATTGGAACACGCACACCACTCTCAGTGCCCACCAAAATCCTTGTTCCAATTCTTGATTTTCCCTGGTGACAGGGAGCTCACTATCTCCCAAGAAGACATACTATCCTTCCCATGTCTTCCATCCAGTTGCTTTAGGAGTAATGGGCCTTCAGTGCTTTGGGAAATGTGTCCAAAGTGGAAATGGAGGAAGGCCATGGAGGGCCAGCCAGATGCAGCTGAGTGGTGGGGAGGCCAGGCTAGCAGAGGGGCTGGAGAGGTGACCATGAAGGTCTCAGCTACCATAGCCTTAGGATCTCCTAACATCTCTCTCCCTTTCCTCTTCAGGCCCCAGGTGCTAACTGCTCACTGGGTGCTGCACCAGCCCTCCTGGATGTCCCCAAACCTTTGTTGAGAGCCCTACATGAAATGCTCAGTTCCCAGTTGGGAGCGCCACCCACCCACACCCCTCAACCCCACCCCACGCACCTGATACACACTCTGGCACAGAAGTGATCCTGTTTCTTCCCACCTTTGTCATCAGAGCTGCCAAAGAGTACGGATACCATAGGGCAGCACACCTATTTCACACATGGGAAACTGAGACCCCTAGTGGTGTGCATATGAGCCTATCAGTGACCTGTGAGTGGTGTACAGGTAAAAGGATTTTTGGTCTCAGGACTTCTAGACATTCTTAGGGAAGACCAAAGAGCTTTTATTTTTTATTTATAAGCCATTTCAGACATTAAAACTGAGAATGTGGGATCCCTGGGTGGCGCAGCAGTTTGGCGCCTGCCTTTGGCCCAGGGCGCGATCCTGGAGACGCGGGATCGAATCCCACATCAGGCTCCCGGTCCATGGAGCCTGCTTCTCCCTCTGCCTATGTCTCTGCCTCTCTCTCTCTCTCTGTGACTATCATAAATAAATAAAAATTAAAAAAAATTTTTTTTAATAAAAAATAAAAAAACTGAGAATGTGGGGGGGGGGCAGCCCTGGTGGCTCAGCGGTTTAGCGCCACCTTCAGCCCAGGGCATGATCCTGGAGACCTGGGATCGAGTCCCGCATCCGGCTCCCTGCATGGAGCCTGCTTCTCCCTTTGCCTGTGTCTCTGCCTCTCTCTCTGTGTCTACTAAATTAAGATTTAATAAAATATTTTTTAAAGAATTATTTTATTATTTATTCATTTATGATAGACACACACACACAGAGAGAGAGAGAGAGGCAGAGACGCAGGAGGAGGAAGAAACAGGCTTCATGCCAGGAGCCCGACGCGGGACTCGATCCTGGGACTCCAGGATCGCGCCCTGAGCCAAAGGCAGGAGCTAAACCGCTGAGCCACCCAGGGATCCCAAGATTCAATAAAATATTTAAAATATATTTTTCATAGAATATTATTCATGTTAACCTGTAATAGGTTAATTATTGCTGTTTAAAAATAAATGTCACCTTTTTTAAAAATTATGGTTTTTTTAAAGATTTTATTTATTTATTCATGAGAGACACAGAGAGAGAGGCAGAGACACAGGCAGAGGGAGAAGCAGGCTCTCTCTCTCTCTCTCTCTCTATATATATATATATATATATATATATTTCCAATACAAAACATTTTAGTGGGAAGAGTGTCATTCTTGTACACTTTCACTGGTATCTGTAAGGTCTGGCATTAGAGAAGACAGCCGGATCTTCAAGGATGCTCCTGCACTGAGTCTATTTCAACATCCCATGGCATGCAGCTTCTGGAAAACTCCGAGTGTTAGAATGAAGTGAAAAAGACAGAAAACATCTCAGTATGAAAATCTGACCTAGGGGCGTCTGAGTGGCTCAGTCGGTTTGGCTCAGTTGGTTAAGCATTTGCCTTCGGCTCAGGTCATGATCTCAGGGTCCTGGATGGAGTCCCATGTCAGGCTCCCTGCTCAGCAGGGAGTCTGCTTCTACCTTTCCCTATCCCACTACCTCTCCTGCCTCCCTCAAATAAATAAATAAATAAATACATACATACATACATACATACATTTAAAAAGAAAAAGAAAAAAAGAAAATCTGACCTAGCAGAAGCCCCTGAGAAGGTCTCAGGAATCTGTCCCCCAGTCACACTCTGAGAACTTCTGGATGGACTTATTTAATGCTTACACGCAGGCTATGTGGTGTGTACTAGATGGAAATTTACCTCATTTTACAAAGAAAAATACTGAGACCCACCCAGAGAGGTGAAGTTCCTTGCCCAGAGTCACACAGCAGTAAGTGGCAGACCTGGGGTTTGAACCTCAGCAAATCCGGCTCTTAGCCTTGACACAATCTGTGCGTGTGGAATCATCAATCAATTGCAGAGTGTGAATGCACCTCTCAAGGCCTGCCATGGTACTTGCCCAGGCCACACAGCCAGGAAGTGTTGTCAGGAGAAGGAGCCATTGATCTGATCTTGAAGCCCTATCCTGACACCCGATCAAGTCTCTCCTGGGATAAATAGGAAAATAGTATTGGCTGAGAGACCAACATAACCAGGCTATACAGTTTCTCTCTGCGCCTCAGTTTCCCTAGCTGTAAAATGGATTTAGTAATAGAACCCAGCTCAGAACCTCTATGGAGAAAAGAATTAGCAGAACTTTAAGTGATCCTTAAACTGTTAATTGTGGTTATCATGAGCTGCTTGAAGAGTGTTCCCCTCAGGGCACCTGGCTGGCTCAGTGGGTAGAGTGTGCAACTCTTGACCTGTGGTCGCCACGCTGGGTGTAGAGCTTATAAAAAAGAAAGAAAGGAAAGAAAGAAGGAAAGAAAGGAAAGAAAGGAAGGAAGGAAAGAGGGGATCCCTGGGTGGCTCAGCGGTTTAGCACCTGCCTTTGGCCTGGGGCGCAATCCTGGAGTCCCGGGATCGAGTCCCACATCGGGCTCCCTGCATGGAGCCTGCTTCTCCCTCTGCCTGTGTCTCTGCCTCTCTCTCTATGTCTATCATAAATAAATAAAATCTTTAAAAAAAAAAAAAAAAAAAAAGCAGGGCAGCCCCGACGGCCCAGTGGTTTGGCGCCGCCTTCGGCCTGGGGTATGATCCTGGGGACCCGGAATCGAGTCCCGCGTCAGGCTCCCTGCGTGGAGCCTGCTTCTCCCTCTGCCTGTGTTTTTGCCTCTTCTCTCTCTGTGTCTGTCATGAATAAATAAAATAAAACATTTTTAAAATAAAAAAATTTAAAAATGCACTTATTGGCCAGTGCACAGGACTTTTCAGAGGTATGTACCTCAGTTTCTCCAATCTGTCCAACCAGAGGCAGACCCTTGCCTGCATGCCCAGGCCTCTCTGCCTGCCTGGCTCTCCTAAGACTCCATCTTCATTCATTGCGTCGGGGCCTCCAGGAGCTTAAATGCTCCTGCTGAAGGGGCTTGGGAGGGAGAAATATAGCATCTCCTACCAGCGTGGGGAAGGCCTGGCTTGGACCCCTGGGTCCCCATTCTCCGTGGGGGGCACTACAATCCCTGAATTCTTATTTATGATCTAACAGGGAGCTCAGATGCTGGGGTTCCTGTCCCTGCGGGGCGGGTAGGGAGGAGGAGATAATGTTAGGAGTGAGTTGACAGTTCGGTGGTCAGGGCCAGGGTCCGCAACAAGAAAATATGGAAGTCGTGACAGCCAAGATGAAACAGCTCTGACATCCTGTTTTAGAGCTTAGACAGGACCACACTAACATTCTGTTTTGCAGCCTTTGCAGAAATGACTTCTGCAAAAAGTCCTAAAATAAAACAATTAACCACAAAGCTTTTGTCACTATCACGAGCGAGCAAGGGGGAGTTAAGACATAAGGCCCCAGGGCTGCCTGGGTGGCTCAGTGGTTGAGCGTCTGCCTTCGGCTCAGGTCCTGACACGGGGGTCCTGGGATCGAGTGCGGCATCAGGCTCCCCACAGGGAGCCTGCTTCTCCCTCTGCCTGTGTCTCTGCCTCTCTCTCTCTCTCTCATGAATAAACAAATTTTTAAAAATCTTAAAAAAAAAAAAAAAAAGACATAGGCCCCCAGATGTCAGCCCCAGAAGACCATCCGCACGTAAGCGTTAACCTAACAGATCGGTGATTGGCACCAGTCAGCACACCCCTGGTTGCTTAAGATGGTTGGGCAAAAGAGCTCATAAGAACCCCCAAACTTAGAAACTCCAGCGGCCACCCTCTCCAGTCCCCTCCCCCTCTGGGAGCTTTGCACTATTGTTCAATAACCTTGGCTCTGCTGGCCATCACTCTTGGTCTGGTCCACCTCTTCATTCCTCGAGGCCCTGTGACCAAGAATCGCGGGCACTGAAAGGAACAGAAATGCTATAATAAGACCGCAGGATCCTGATCTCTGAAGTTCTTCGGAGACCTGGGTTCCTGGCCTTGAGGGAGGGCAGCTCCGGACGCCAAAGCCTGGCTTTATAAGGTGTGTTGGGGGGCTGAGGGTCTTGGGTTCGGGGTCCCCTTCTTGTCCAGGGCGCGGGGAGCATGCTCACATCCTGAAATTCTCTCCTCGGAAAGGAGGGTCTCGAACGCCTGGATTCGCATTCCTGGCGCGCGACTGAAGGCTAAGTCTGCACCCCTACAGGGGGTTCGGGTACACGGTGTCCAGCACCCAGGGGCCCCTGCAGAACGGGGCTCTCCTGTGGGACTTCGGCTAGGTGGGACTAAGGTGCTAGGTCCCCCAGGAGGAGTATGGAGACTCCGACGCTCCCCCCTCGGAAGCTCCGGCTCCGAGGTTCTCTTGCTGGTGGGAGGGGGCTGGACGCTCCAGGCGGCCGCAGGGGGAGAGGGCTCGGCCCCCCCGGGGCGGCCCGGGAGTCCCCGGCGGGGAAGCCCCTACCCCGGCAAAGACCCGGGAGGTGGCGCGGGGCCGGCCCGAGGGGGCGGAGACTGGGTGGGCGGGGCTCCGCAGACGCCGCCCCCGCCCGCCAGCGCGGTCCGCGCGTCTCCAAGTCTGCGAGGCCGCGGTGGGCGCGGGGAACCGAGCGCCACGGCCCGCGCGCCCCGCCGAGCCCGGCCTGCCCCGGGGTCTATGGGGCCACCCCTCCGCGCCGCCCGGCCGGCCCCACGCCGCGCCCGGAGCCTGCCCCGCGGCCAGGTAAGGGCGCTGTGGGTCCTGCGGGTCGGGGACGCCCGGAGGCAAAGCAGGAGGGGACAGAGAACTCCTGGGTCCTGCAGGGACAGGGGGTCGGAACTCCAGTGCCCTGGGGGCTAGGGTATCAGGACGCCCGTATCCTGAGGTTGGGGGCAGGCGCACACGGATGTCTGGGTCCTGGGGAAATAGGGGGCTGGGTACCTGGACACCAAGGTCTAGGGCATCTGGACACCTGGTCGGGGAGGCTGGGGGGCGGCCTGGCTACTGGGGGCGGGATGGGGGAGGGAATCCTTCATGCCTAGTCCTGGACGAACGAAGACCCAACTGAACACGTTGCTGGTTCTGGAGGATCCAGACACCAGGACACCTGGGCCCCGGGTGTCGGGTCCATCCTGCGGGCGTCCTCTGGCTGATGCTCTGGCCACTGCGTCGGGGGCTGTGGCTCGCACGCCGGGGTCTTCGGGAAGGAAGTTGTGGTTGCGGAGATTTGGCGGCCCGGACACATGGCCACACCCCAAGGGGCTGCGGAGGGTGGTCCCCGGGCAGGGCCTGGGGTGGGGTCCCTGCCTTCTGCCCCCCCCACCCTGACCTCCTTAGCCCAGCCAGGGAAATGGGCGCACCGCCGATGCGGGCAAACGGACTCCTGGGATGGGCCAGGAGAGCGGACCCCCGGGACGGAGGGCTCTGGGGGCAGGAGCCGGGCGCGCCTGGGCCCCGGCGAGGCGCCTGCCCCCCGCCCGCCCGGCTTGGGCATGCTTGGCACGCAGCGCGCGGGCCGGTCGGATCCGTATGCGCGCCGCGTGCGCCTATTGGTATGCGGGAGCCGGCCCGGCGCGGGCGTGAGGCGGCCGCGCTGGCGGGCGGCGCGGGGGAGGCGGCGGCGGCGGCGGCGGAGCACGTCCTCGCCCCGAGCTCCGCCTGGGGCCGGGCAGGGTGAGCACCGCCGGCTCCGTCCCGGGGCCTCCAGAGAGGGGAAACTGAGGCACCATCCAGCCCCGGCTCCTCGCTGGGACCCCCGAGCCCCGCACGGACCTCAGTTTCCCTCGCAGGTCTCCCGGGGGCCCCCCTCGGGCACCGAGCGCTGCCTCCGGCTCCTTTCGGCGGCGGGAGACGCGGGTCTCGAGGCCCGCCGGCTGCTCTGAGCCGGGCCCGCGGAGATGGCGGCCCCCTACCCCGGCGGCGGCGGCGGCGGCGGCGAGCTCAAGTGCGGGGCAGGTCGCGGCCGCAGCGTCCCGTGGGACTTTCTGCCGGGGCTGGTGGTCAAGGCCCCGCCCGGACCCTGGTGAGCAAAGCCCCGCCCCCAGGGCCGTGGCCCCGCCCCCAAGGGCGGCCCGGGAGGATTCACACTCAGCCCGCCGCCCCGCCCTCTGGAGCTAGAATTTCTCACCCCGAGTGTGTCAACCTTTGTTCTACAAACAACCCCCACCGTGTTCTGCTCCTACCCCCCCATCCTCCGAGTTCACGCCCAACATTTCATTTCTCCCCTCCAACTCCTCCTCCTTCCCCCCGGAATTTATTTACACCCCGGGTTCTGTCCGCACGGCCCCGGGCAGAATTCACGCGCGGGTTCTGCCCCCACCTCCGGTGTCGAATCCACTTCCCACGTCCCGCCGGGTTCCGAGGCCCCGAGGGCGGGGCCCCCCCAGGCCGCAGCTCCCCCCCCCCGCCCCGCCGCGAGCCCCGGGGCCCGGCTGACGCCCCCTCCGCGCCGCCCGCCCAGCCTGCAGGCGCAGCGCAAGGAGAAGTCCCGGAACGCGGCGCGCTCGCGGCGCGGAAAGGAGAACCTGGAGTTCTTCGAGCTGGCCAAGCTGCTCCCGCTGCCCGGAGCCATCTCGAGCCAGCTGGACAAGGCGTCCATCGTGCGCCTCAGCGTCACCTACCTCCGCCTGCGCCGCTTCGCCGCCCTCGGGGCGCCGCCCTGGGGACTGCGGGCCACGGGGCCACCGGCCGGCCTGGGTGAGTGCGCAGGCGCGGGGGGCGAGGGTCCCTGTGCACCCCCCGGCGGCCGGAGGGCGGGAGAGCGAGGTGCCCGCAGGCCGTCGCCCAGGCCCCTGGCCGAGAGGGAGGGAGCACGCGGTTGGGAGTCAGCCGGACCATTTGCGCGCCCCTCCCGGGAGGCTTTGACTCTCCAAGCCTCAGTCTTTTCATCTGCAAAACGGGCGCGCGAGGCAGGGATGATTTCATGAGTTCTGGCCCACCGAGGGCCGCCAACACCAGGGATCCGACCCCTGCTCCATGCTGTTATTCTTATTAGGGGAGACGAATCGTTATTATCACAAAGAAGGGCCGCAGCTCCCAGGGCGGGACGGAGCGGGGCTAGCCTGGGCCTCCCCATCCACTCATGGGCAAGAACCCCCCTCACTGAGGCTTGAGGGGACCCAGGGGGAGCACGAGGACTCTGGAGTCTGAATTCTCAGTCTGGGAAAGCGGGAGGGAGACAGTATAACGTGGCAGGTAAGATGGACAGCTCCAGAAAGACTCTCCTGGGTCCCTGTCCCCACTGGGCCACTCCCCAGCAATGTGACCCCGGGCAGGCCGCCTTACCTCTCTGTCCCTTGTCCGTGAAATGGGAATCCTGATGAGAGTCCCTTCGCACGCCCAGAGGGCTGAGATGAAAACCGACCCAGTAATGTATGTGGACACCCCGGACGTAGCTGGCACAGCAGGTGCCACCACCACGTAGTGACTCTGAGGGTCAGTGGTTACTTTGCAGGGCTGTTGGGGTCTGTGGTTCAGTAAGCAGCTACTGTGTGCCTGCTACTGTCCTGGGCCCTCGGGATCCCGCAGAAAACAAGTTGGATACAGCCCCTGACGTCCCAGTAGCCAAGACCCAATAATGACATAAGTGGAGAAATGCAATCCGCACCATGGACAAGTAGGATGAGGTACAACACGGGTACACACAGCTAGCCCCCCACTTTTGTTATAATTCAACTTTATTCTTGCTAGATCCGTAGAAGTGTTATGCTCCTGTTATTACCGCTGTTTGACGGATTATTGCTTCTCTCCCGACGAGGAGACAGTCGTGTTAATCCGAGGTCGCAGGTGACAGGGACGGGGCACCCCAGGCTACACTCCCCACCAAGATGAACCAGTGTCCTTAGGGCGAGGTTGGAGGGGCTCCAATTCCCCTCCTGCCCCGGTCCCAGGGGAGGAGGGGGGAGAGAAAATAGCATTGATTAAGCTCGCAATAAATCACCATTTAAATTTAAATAATCCGGCTTCCCAGGCGGTAATTAGGCGAATTGACTGGCGCCGAGAGAATGCGGCATTAGCGCCGCTGATTACTGTCATTACCGCGAACAACATGTGCGCCGGCGGGGGATAAACATCTTGTCTATTGTCCCGAGCGCGGGGAGAGAGGAAGGGTGGGGGCGCCCAGAGAGCCCCTCCGGCGGCCAGCTCCCCCCTTCCACTGCCTGGATGGGCGCTGGAAGGGGACGGGAGCCTGCTGAGGACACGGCTGCGAGGTGGGCAGTGAGGTGGCCCACCGTGGACTTGATGAACGCCCCTGCCTCCTACCCCCCCGGAGCACCCTACCCCCTACCCCCCCACTCCTGCTGCCTGGGCCAGGACAGTCTGTGATGGAGGTACTATGCGGACTCCTTCCTAAATCCCCCGAAAGTGGGTATTTGGAGGCATCTCCTGCTCCACAGAGCCCCCAGGAAGAGGCCGAGTGCCTGCTTCCATAGGGAAACTGAGGACAGTGTCAGCTAGTCAGTAAGGCAGGGTGCCTCCCCCTCTCTGAAGGGGAGGGTGCTCCCCTGTCCTGCTCTGTTAGAAGAGCGAAGATAGCCAATGCACTCTTGAGCACTATTACGAATAACCCGCAAAAAAACCCAAACCGAAACCAAAACTAAACCACAAAAGTCGCTTAATCCTCTCAAAAAGAGGGGGAAAGCAACATTGATTCCCATTTTATAGAAGTGGAAGACTGAGCCCCAGAGAGGTGAAGCTGGTTTGCCCAGCGTCCCATCCTCCGAGCCCGGGCCCAGCTGAGATGCAGACTGGCTTCCGGGGTCACCTTCGGAGCCTCCAGGCTTGGCCTGTTCGGAGGTCTCCCCGGACCTTGCAGCCCCCGCCTCTCTCTGGGCCCCGGGCTGATGTCTATAGAACAGCACAACTGATGTGCTGAGGTGCCCCGGAGTCTAGCCCCGGACCTCTGAGTCCAGGAGGAGACAGCCCGGATCCTGTATCAGGGGTCATCATTCATTCACCAGCCGCTGAACCTTCCCTGTGCCAGGCCTCGTCCTGGGGACACCCCAGGGAACAAGACAAAGTCCCTGACCTCCAGGGTGGGCCTACAAGCCCTTCTCGGTAGGCCCTCTGCCCCCCTCCCATCCCTCTGATCTCATTTTTCTACCCCTCTCACCTCCTCAGCTCCCCCCCTGCCCCCACCCCCCACTGGCCACCTTGCTGTTATTCAGAGAAACATGTTCCCACCTCAGGGCCTTTGCACTTGCTGTGCCCTCCTGCAGGAACTCCCTTCCCTCCAAATGTCAGCTTTTCAGGAAACCACCCCTGACCACCCTGAAAACTGAGAGCACCCCTGCCCTCAGCACTCCCTGTCTCCCTTTCCTGTCTTATTTCTTTCCAAAGCACCTATTGTCATCTGACTTTTTTTTTTAAGAGTTTATTTATTTATTTATTTATTTGACACAGAGCACAAGCAAGGGAGAAGCAGGAGCAGGCTCTCCACTGAGCAGGGAGCCTGATGCGGGGCCCGATCCCAGGACCCCAAGATCATGACCTGAGCACAAGGCAGACACTCAATCCACTGAGCCACCCAGGCACCCCGACACTATTTCTTAATTCTCTCTCCCCCATGACACCTTGTACCCTGAGTCCAGAAGAGTGCCTGGGGCAAAGGCCGGCTAAGTGTTTATTGGGTGACTGTGGAACAGAGTGAGGGCATGAGGTTTGACAGAAGCCCCTTAAAAGAAGGGACCTTTGAGCTGAGACTGGGAGGAGGTGAGGAAGCAGGCCCCGAAGAAAGCTGGAAGAAAAGCACATTAGGCCAAGGAAATAGGTGCAAAGGCCCTGAGGCAGACAGGAATCAGCTTGCTGAGTGCAGGCCACAGCGAGGCCTCGGAGTCCAGAGAGGAGTAGGTGAGGCAGGGGGCGCGGACGGCAGAGACCAAGTCCTGCAGGACCTCGTGGGCTTTGGTGAGGACGTTGGCTGTTAGCCGAGCGGGATGGGGGACAAGCGGATGAGGGACCGAGGTGGCCGAGGTGGCAGTCCTGAGGGTGGAAGCAGGGAGCCACATGCGGAGGTGAGTGCAGAGGCCTCAGGCCTGCCCCCAGGGAGCGAGGCTTCCCTGTCCCCAGACACGGAACATCTCTGGGGCCAACTAAGATTAGGAGGTGACCAGACTCCCAGAGCCCTGGGAGCGGCCTTCTCCCCCTGTCCCCTCTGTCCCTGCTTGGTGATGACAAATGGGACAGTTCTCAGCAGACAGGCTCCAATAATCAACCAGCAAATGTTTGTTGAATGAGTGAGTGATGGTTGGGGTTTGGGCTTGAGGAGGGGGCAGATCCGGGAGCAGTGAAGAGGGGAATTTGGGGGTGGGAGGAGTTGAGGCATTTGCCGGGAGAGGGGGGAACAGGGGGAGGGGAGAGGAGGGGGGGAACGGAGTTGGGTTTGCGGAGGCGGAGGGAGGGATAAGACGCCTCAGTCAGTGAGGGGACCGACCCCAAAGCTCCCGTCCCAACCGGGGAGCAGCGAGCCCTCCCCCTGCGCACCCCCACCCGACGTGCCCATTAAGGCTGTTAATTGCAGCCGTTCAGTCTGACCTGGGCTGATCCTGTGAGCGGGAAAATGAAGGAATTAGCAAAAATGACAGGGGAAAATTGCGACAATTAGCAGGCGGCATTGTTCCTGCCTGTCACCCGGCTGGTTCGCGCTGCATCTCGGGGGAGGGGTCCCCATCACCCTCCCCCCCATTTATTGTTCCTGGAGCTCCAGCCAGGGGTGGGGAAAGGGTGCGAACAGCGGGAGGCGCTCCTGGGAGAAGGAGGCGTGGCCAAGACGCTAGGGGGCCGGGGGCGGGGCGGGGGCGGGGCTGGAGCCGAGGGCCGGGGTGGGGGCGGGGCGGGGCGGGGCTTGGCCGCCTGCTGTTTTGATGGTCTGGAAATAACAATAGTAATCACACTATTAATACTAATCCCGGCTCTGCATCTGGGAGCACCTGCGGTGTGCCAGGCGGGCGCTGGGCCCGAGCAGCCGGTGAGGTCGGCGCTCTTTGCAAAGCCACCTGACAGAGGAGGAAACTGAGGCACAGAGAGGTGAAGGGACTGGGCCCAGGGCACACAGCCTGGGAGGGCTTGGCACCAGACCTGGTGACCTTCAAGGTCACTGTGTCCCCTGGCTCCCCTCTCCGGACATAGGGCCCCTTGGGAGGGAGGTGGCAGTTCTCTGCAGGGTCAGGGAGAGGGTCCTGGGTGGGAACAGACTTAAGCCACCCTCACCCGACACCTCTGCTCCTGCCTGAGGGGGTGCTGCTGGGTCAGGGGGCTGGGTCCCTCTTTGCCCTGTCTCATTTGCCATGTCCTTCTGTCATGGTCTTTCTCTGGAGGTCTCTCTGGGCATCTCCTTTCTGTTCTCTCCATCTCTTCATCTCTGTCTTCGTCTGTCTCTGTCTGAATTTCTCTGTGTCTACATGTCTGTCCCTATCTCTTTTAAAATACTTTTTAAGTTTGGGCAGCCCAGGTGGCTCAGCGATTTAGTGCAGCCTTCAGCCCAGGTGTGACCCTGGAGACCCAGAATCAAATCCCACGTCGGGCTCCCTGCAAGGAGCCTGCTTCTCCCTCTGCCTGTGTCTCTGCCTCTCTCTCTCTCTCTCTCTGTGTCTCATGAACAAGTAAAAAAATATTAACTTTTTAAGATTTATTCATTTTAGAGAGAGGGAAAGAAAGAGCAGGGTGGAGGGGAGGAGCAGAGGGAGAGGGAAAGAGAGAAATCTCAAGCTGACTCCCCTCTGAGCACAGAGCCCCATGCAGAGCTCGATCTTACCACCCTGAGATCATGACCTGAGCAGAAATTGGGAGTCAGATGCATAGCCAACTGAGCCACCCAGGTGCCCCTTAAAACTTTTTTTTTAACTTTTTTTTTAATGGCAGTAAAATGTATATAATATGGAGTTCAGCATTTTAAAATGTATAGTGGGGGGACACCTGGGTGGCTCAATAACCATTGAGCATCTGCCTTTGGCTCAGGTCATGATCCCGGGGTCCTGGGATGGAGTCTCATCGGGTTCCCCGCAGGGAGCCTGCTTCTCCCTCTGCCTGTGTCTCTGCCTCTCTTTCTGTGTCTCTCGAATAAATGAATAACATCTTTAAAAAACATAAAATGTACAAAGGGCACCTGGGTGGCTCAGTCCATTATGCATCCAACTCTTGATCTCAGCTCATGTCTTGATCTCAGGGTTGGGAGTTCAAGCTCTACAATAGGCTCCCCATGGATCCCACTCAAATTAAACAATAAAATAAAAATAAAGTGTACAATTCAGTGGCAAACCGTAGAGTCACAGAGTTGTGCAACCACCACTCTGTCTGGTTCCAGAACATTTTCATCGCACCCCCAAAAAACCTAGTCCACATTAGCAGACACTCCCCATGCCCCCTCTCTCCTGCCAGACACCCCCCTCCCCCAACCACCAACCTGCTTCCTGTCTCTATGGATTTGCGTGCTCTGGACAATTCAGAGAAACAGAGTCACACTGTGTGTGGTCTCTTGTGTCTTGCATGTCTTCACTTTAAAAAAAAATATTTTATTTATTCATGAGAGACAGAGAGAGAGAGAGGCAGAGACACAGGCAGAGGGAGAAGCAGGCTCCTTTCAGGGAGCCCGACCTGGGATTTGATCCTGGGTCTCCAGGGTCACACCCTGGGCTGAAGGCAGACGCTCAACCGCTGAGCCATCCAGGCGTCCCTGTCTTCACTTTTTAAAAAAGTAGGCTCCACGCTCAACATGGGGCTCAAACTCGTGTCCCTGATACCATGAGTTGCCCACTCCACTAAGTCAGCCAGGTGCCCCATCATAATGTTTTCAGAGTCCAGCTGCATCAGAGCACGTGTCCTGGCTTCATTCATTTTCCTGGCTGAATAGTATTCCATTGCATGAATATGGCACATTTATTTATCTGTCCGTCAGGTCATGGACTTTGACGTGTTTTCACTTTTGGCTGTTAGGAATCGTGCTCCTGTGAACATCTGTGTACAACTATTTGTTAGAACACCTGTTCCCAGTTCTTTGGGGGTATATACCTAGAAGTGGAATTGCTGGGTTGGGTGGCAGGTGATTCTATGCGTGATTTATTGAGGAGCCTCCGTACTGTTCTCCAGAGTGGCCGCATCATTTTCCAGTCTCACCAGCAATGCAGAGGGGTTCTGATTTCTCCACATCCTCCCAACATTTCTCTGAATTCTAGCCATCCTAGTAGGTGTGAGGTGATATCTCGTTGGGGTTTGTTTTTTTTAAGATTTTTTAAAAGATTTTATTTATTTATTCATGAAAGACACACAGAGGGATCCCTGGGTGGCGCAGTGGTTTAGCGCCTGCCTTTGGCCCAGGGCACGATCCTGGAGACCCAGGATCGAATCCCACGTCAGGCTCCCTGCATGGAGCCTGCTTCTCCCTCTGCCTATGTCTCTGCCTCTCTCTCTCTCTCTGTGATGACTATCATAAATAAATAAAATTTAAAAAAAAAAAAAAAAAAAAAAAGACACACAGAGAGAGGCAGAGACACAGGAAGAGGGAGAAGCAGGCTCCATGCAGGGAGCCCAATTCTGGATCCCAGGATCATGACCTGAGCCGAAGGCAGGCACCCAACCGCTGAGACATGCAGGCATCCTTTTTTTAAGATCTTAAGGGATCCCTGGGTGGCGCAGCAGTTTGGCGCCTGCCTTTGGCCCAGGGCGCGATCCTGGAGACCCGGGATCAAATCCCACATCAGGCTCCTGGTGCATGGAGCCTGCTTCTCCCTCTGCCTGTGTCTCTGCCTCTCTCTCTCTCTCTCTCTCTCTCTCTCTCTCTCTGTGACTATCATAAATAAATAAAAAATTTAAAAAAAAAAGATCTTAAGTCATCTCTACACCCTATGCAGGGGTTGAACTCATGACCCTGAGATCAAGAGTCACCCGCTCCACCAACTAAGCCAGCTTGGTGCCCCTGTTCTTTTTTTTTTTTTTTTTTCTATTGAGTTGCAATGCCCGTCTCTCTGTATTCCTCTGTATTTCCTTCCTCTGTATGTCTCTCCATCTGCTTGTCTGTTTGGTGTCTTTGTGTCTCCATATCTGTTTCTTTTTTTCTGTCTTTCTCTCTCTGGCTCTCTGTACCTCTCTCTAGTCTCATTCCCATCCTTTGGATCTTACTTCACACCACTTTTTCAATCCTTCCTGGTGCTGGTACATAAAATAATTCTGTATTTGTGAGTTTCTTGCCCCCGGCCTGGGTGCCTCCACAAGGGGAGGAGTAGGCTGTCCAGGGCACCTCCTTGTCCCTAGCACAGGGCCTGCTGCACACCTGGTGCTCAGGGAGACTTTCTGAATGAATGAGTGCATAGATGGCTCCCTGCATCCACTGGTGTCTCCCTATGTCTGTGGCATCTCAGCCTCTTTCCGCCCCTCCCACCCCACCCCACAAGCCCAAGTCGTCCCCCCCACACACACACAGGGCCCAGGCCCCCGGTACCCTAAGATGACTACAGGACTGGGGAGGAGAGAGGGAGATCTGTAGCCTGGCTCAAATGGGTGCCTACCCACAGGCCCCGGCCTCACCCCTCCCTCTGTCCCCAGCCCCAGGCCACCGGGGGCCCATGGCGCTGGTCTCCGAAGTCTTTGAGCAGCACCTGGGTGGACACATCTTACAGGTGAGGTCCTTTCCCTGCCTGCTGCTCCTTGCTGCCACCTGGTGGCCACCTGCGGAGAGCAGCACCCTGTTCTCCAGCATCCATCCCCCCAGGAGCATCCCCAGGGGCTCCTCCTCCTGCCTGTCCTTTCCCACCACCACAGAAGCCCCTCCCCACCCCAATTAATCCATCCGAGGTGGAGATCCAGATTTCAGAATCTCTTACCACTTGCCTGCTGGACAGACAGATGCCCAGCCCTCCTCTCCCTACTTCTCCCCACTTTAGTCCCTGGATGGCTTCGTGTTTGCCTTGAACCAGGAAGGGAAGTTCCTCTACATCTCGGAGACCGTCTCCATTTATCTGGGCCTCTCGCAGGTAAGGGGCCCGCTGCAGGCTGCCTGGACTGGCTCACTGGCTCAGCCACCGTGTCCCCTGCGGGCCCGTGCATGCCCTTTCTCTCTCCTGGCCTCACCATCCCAGCCAGAAAAGCGAACTGGATCTATGGTCCTCCAAGTGCACCTGGGGGAACCCCAGAAAGCTCCACCTTACAGGTAGAGGGGAGTGGCTATTAAAATAACAGGTCAATTTGAAGAAGGCAGAGCAGCAGAAAGATCAGTTTGTCGATGAGTGTTTGCCAAATGCACCGTATTTACCCAGACTTCCTTTTTCTTAACAATTGTGAAGAATTGCTGCAATTTGTATTGGAAGGGCTTGGGTTTTGCCAACTTTGGAAGATTTTCTGTGGCGCTTTAGTGGACTGGCTTGCGTTTTGTCTTTATTTCCGCCAGCTGCTTCTGCCCCAGCTCCTGCAGCTGGCATTGAAAGGTAAAAGGCAGGCAGGCAGAAACCGAGAACCCCCATCCCTGGGGGGCCTGGCTCCTGGTGGCATCTTAGGCCTTCCCAACCCATTCAGGACAAATCGCTATCCTCTCATCACTTTTGCAAAGGTTTGAGCAAATGGGAAATTTAGAAAAGCCAGCGCTTGGTTTTGGCCTTTGTGAGCACCTTTTCGGTGAGTTGTTGGAGAGGCCTGAGGGAAGAAGACCCTGAAAGTAGGGGAATGTGGACAAGAGGAGGGGAGGGAGGTAGAGGGGAGGACAGACTTGCAGCTGGTGCAGGGAAGGGTTCGATGAGGAGGAGTTCAGAGGGAGGAGGGACAGAGGGAAGCGCTGGATCTCAAGCCCGGGGCAGTGGGAGCTCTGGGAGGTTTCTGAGAGGAGGGGGGCCATGGTCAGAGAAGTAACTTAGCAGGGGTATTTGAATGGAAACTAAAGGCCAAAAGAATAGGGAGGACTCTGGGGCAGGAACACAGCTGGGGTGGGGGTGGGAGTGATGGGGACCTGGACTGGGGGAGGTGTGGTACAAAGGAGGACTGCTTTGAGAGATTTGCGGGTGAATTGAATGGTAGGCAGTCTGACTAAAAAGCTCTAACTCTCTAAAGAGTTCGAAAACCATTCCACTGCTTGTGTCCTGATTTCCATCCCTGCTGGGACATCCTGTGGTTCATTTGGGGCCAAATGGAGGCTAGGACAATCGGCCACGCAGCTCCCTAACGGAGTAAGCAGGCGCAGAAAATCCTTAATGATCACCGGATTTGACGTGAGAAGGCATAAGAAGAGCTTAAGTGTGTATCTCCTCTGAAAAAGTTAAAAAGAAATTCTAATAACGTAGAACTGGCACGAAGGGCGCCTGCAACCTAGGCGAGTGGGCCGGAGGCTAAACCGCGGGCGAGTGGCTGCGCGCGCATCTCACCAGCCCTCTGCGGTCCCCTCTTCCGCCGGCAGGTGGAGCTGACGGGTAGCAGCGTCTTCGACTACATCCACCCCGGGGACCACTCGGAGGTGCTGGAACAATTGGGCCTCCGGACCCCCACCCCCGGGCCTCCCACCCCGCCCTCCGTGCCCTCCTCTTCCTCCTCCTCGTCTTCGTCCTCGCTTGCGGATACCCCTGAGATCGGTAATTCCAAGGGCCTGAGGGTAGATCAAGGGACACCTGGTACCCCAGCCATGCCGGCTTTCAACAAAAACCACTCTCCTTCAAGCTGCAAAGCACATTTTTGTAAAATGAATCAGAGTCTAAACCGAAGCAACAAGGCTCGGCTCCCTATAATTGCCTAGGCTGCCAAGGATTGCCTGGCTCCCCAGGATTTGAGTTTCAGAAAGACCCTTCTGGCCACCAAGTGGGGATGGGTGCCTGGGGGTTCCAGATGGAACCCAGCTCTGGCAATAAGAAAACAATGCATGGCTCATTGGAGTTCACGCGTGCTGTGCCTTAAGTGTGTAACTGCATTGAATCCTAATCACAACCCCACAAGCAGGAGCTATCACTGTCTTCATTTTGCAGAGGTGGAAACTGAGGCCCAGCACAGAGAGGTTAAGTTAACTGCCCCAGGTCACATAGCTGTAAGTGGTTGATCTGGACTCCAGCCCAGGTTTGTCTGGCTCCAGCATCTGTGCTTCCAGGCCTTCTCTCCAGTGGAATATTCCACTCCGTGTTGGCGAAGGAGGGTGCCGGGAGATTACCCTGGAAGTTTCTTTTAGTTCTGTGATGTTGGGGGACTCGAGGTTAACTTCCCTATGAGTAGGATTTTCTCATATTGGGTTTGCTTCACACCAAAAACATCTGAGCTCTCAGCAGTGCTTGCAAGCTTGGGAGATGTTTGTGACACCCACGGGGTCCACTGGGGAGTGTGATTACAGTTGCACCAAAGACTGAGGCCCAGGTTTGTCTGGGTGTGAGCTGTTAGAAGGCTGTCACCGGGTTTATAGACCAACCTGTAGTTGTGGGTCTTGTTTCTCTACCCTGAGCCCCTGCTCTGTGCTGGAGAGGGCTGGGGACACAACAATGACAGTCCAGGTGGTGAAGACTAGTCCCCAGCAAATGATGATCCCGAGTGGTCAGGGCTGGAGTGGGAGACCCCAGAGGGACGGCTCACCCAGCCTGGAGGTCAGGGAGGGCTTCCTGGAGGAGGCTCTGTCTCACCTGGGTCCTGGAGTTTGTAGCTAGAGATGGGGTCAGCGGGAGGCAGTTCTTGCCCAAGTTTTAGGCCGATGTGAGGAGCTGGGCTTTATCCCAAGGGTCCTAGGGAGCCATGGCAGTTTCAGGGCAGGGAGGGACAGGGTCGTATCTGAGCTTTAGAAAGACCCAGCTGGCTGCCACTTAGAGGGAGGTTGGTATACGACTTCAGTGTATGACCGTAGGCCGTGGCCATGACGCTGTCTGGCCAGCTGTCCAGGGGCTAGGGGGGCGTGTGGTTTCTCCCGCAGGACCCCATAACCCTCCTCACTCTCCCCTCCCAGAGGCCAGCGCCGCGGAGGCGCCTCCCTTCTCCCGGGTCCAGGAGCGCTCCTTCTTCATCCGCATGAAATCCACCCTCACCAAGAGGGGGCTGCACGTCAAGGCCTCGGGGTACAAGGTGCGTGTGGGCTCCCTGGCCCCGGCTCCTGGCGCCCGAGTCCCCTCGCCCACCTGGGGGGAGCTCCCGCATGCCAGCCAGCCATGGCCTCGTGCCCGGGCACCTGTGGGTGACGGGCCCCCCTCCTCCAACCCCGCCTGCCGCCTGCAGGTCATCCACGTGACGGGGCGCCTTCGGGCCCGCTCCCTGGGCCTTGTGGCTCTGGGCCACACCTTGCCCCCCGCCCCACTGGCCGAGCTGCCACTACACGGACACATGATCGTCTTCCGTCTCAGCCTGGGTCTCACCATCCTTGCTTGTGAGAGCAGGTACCGGGGTTGGGGGCCGAGGCGGGCGGCTGGGGCCACGCGGGAGAGCTGGGGCGCTGGGGAGCCCCGGGGGCGGAAGAGCGGCGGAGGTACTGGAAGGCGGGGCCGGGGCGGGGCCTGCGGGAGGGGCGTGGTCGTGCTGGGGGCGGGGCTTGCGCGGGGCCCCCTGCTGCAGAGCCCCGCCCCTCCCGACCCCCTCGGCCTCCCGCCTCTCCTCTCCACTGTCTCCTGCACCGTGCAGTGGGGAAATTAAATAGTGAGATCGTCCCCACGCTCTGAGCGCCTTCGGAGTGCCCGGGGCCACCCCACACCCGGGAGTGGTGAATGCCCGTAGTCACCGCAGGAGGGACACTGGTATTTAACCCATTTGACCCAGGGTTAAACTGAGGCCCAGACCACCCCAGAGCCAGGTTTTGTACCCTGGTGATTCCAGAACCAACCCTGCCTTTTTTCCTCCTCCCCGTGGTTTCAGACCCCTTCTCACCTCTCTCTGTCGCCCGCTGTCCTCAGAGTCAGCGATCACATGGACCTGGGGCCCTCAGAGCTCGTGGGTCGCAGCTGCTACCAGTTTGTCCATGGACAGGATGCAGCCAGGATCCGCCAGAGCCACCTGGACCGTGAGAAACCCCGCCTCCCAGCACCCCCATGCCCTGCACCCTGAGCCACAGCTCAGACGTGGGGTGGGAGTAAAGGGACCGTGGTGTCTCTCTGACCCACCCTTAGAAATCTAGAAGGTCTCCATGCCAGGTTAGCACTTGGTCCTTCTGACTCGGTCTCTGTCCATCTCCTCCCTACCGCCACCCTCTCTGTGCCCCTGTCTCTCCATCTCTTTCTGTATCTGTCTCTCTCTGACTGTCTCGGCTCATCCCTGGGCTGGGCCCAGTGCTGGACAAGGGGCAGGTGATGACCGGTTACTACCGCTGGCTGCAACGGGCTGGGGGCTTCGTGTGGCTGCAGTCCGTGGCCACCGTGGCTGTGAGTGGGAAGAGCCCCGGGGAGCGCCACGTGCTCTGGGTCAGCTATGTGCTCAGGTGAGGGCTGTACCCCGCCCGGCCCACAGGGGCCTCAGAACCCCTCCACAAGACTCTGCTGTCTCTCCCCAGCTTAGTGGTGGTGGTAGGTTTCTTGAAGAGGCCAAGCCCAGAGGGTTTGAAAAACAGGAAGGGGACAGGGGGACAGTGAGAGGAAAGACCTTCAGGTGGTGTGACCTTGCTTGCAGAGGGCAGAGAGGAGTGAAGACACAGCTTTGAGGTGGCTTCTGCCCCAGGCAGAGGGTCTGGGCCTGATTCCGGGGCACGGGGAAGCCATGGCAGGGCTTAAGGCTGGAGAGGGTCACAGTCACATCTGCTTTGTGGAAAGATGCATGAAGTGGGAGGTCTGAAGAACAGGATCAGGGCCGGGAGCCCAGGGAAGAGGCTGGGGTGGCTCCGGGAAATGCCAGGCAGTGCAGGTGGAGGAGGGGAGGTGGCCATCTGCTGCCACCCACATCTCTGGCTTTGCCAGGCCTGGGTTCCAGCCTCTGAGGGTAGCAGTGGTCTGAAAGGAAGATGCTCAGGGGAGATGAGCATGAGGTGCCCAGGAGATACCTAGATGGCGACATCTGGGGGCGGGGGCCGGGCTGCCCAGGTCTGGCCTATGGAGATAGGACTAAGCTGGGCTAGACCCCAGGTTGGCTAGACCCCGGGGTTCCAGTGATGAGCCCTAAGTACAATGGGGTGGGGGTTCTATCCCACCTGTCCTGTCCCCAGCCAAGCCGAGGGTGGCCAGACCCCCCTGGATGCCTTCCAGCTTCCAGCCAGCGTGGCCTGTGAGGACATATCCAGCCCAGAGCCAGAGCCCACAGGTGAGCCCCACCTCCCACCTCACCCCAGGAAGCTCCAAGGGGCCTCTGGGGCATGAGCTCTCTAGTCTGGAAGCCACATTAGCCACGTGTGATCACTTACATTCAATTAAAAATGGAAGATTCAGTTTCTCAGTCACCCATGCCGCATTGTAAGGCTCAGTAGCCTCATGTGGCCAGTGGCTAATGAGCTGGATCACGCAGATATGGAACGTCATCGAGGAAAGTTCTGTTGGACAGCAAGGGTCTAGACCAGGGTCTGTCAGTCTCCCCTCTACTGATATCTAAGGCCAAATCATCCTTAGCTTTGGGGGCTGTCCTGTGCATTGTAGGGTGTTTCACAGAATCCCCAGCCTCCACCCACTAGATGCCAGGAGCACCCTCCACCCTAGTTGTGGCAACCAAATATGTCTCCAGACTGTCACATGTGCCCCTATGGGACAAAATGTTCCCAGCTGAGACCCACAGGTCTAGACCACTGAACTCAGCTTCATTCTACAGCTGGGAAGAGTGGGGGCTGGGGACGCACACACCAGCGCCCTTCATGTCTCCCTTTTCCAGAGCCAGAGCCTCCAGCAGAAGGGAAGCAAGCTGCCCCCCTAGACAAGGATGAGGCTCCCCGGAGCCGGGGCAAACGCATCAAAGTGGAGCCTGGCCCAGGGGAGGCTAAAGACCCAGAGGACAGTGGAGACGAGGAGCCATCCAGCCACCCAGCCCTGCCGAGGCCTGAGTTCACTTCTGTTATCCGGGCAGGGGCCCTGAAGCAGGACCTGGTGCGGCCCTGGGGCCTGGGGCCTCCCGGAGACCCCCCACCTTCCCTCCTCCATGCCAGCTTCCTGCCCCCCGTCGTGCGGGGCCTGTGCACCCCCGGCGCCATCCGCTACGGTCCTGCGGAGCTGGGCCTCATGTACCCACACCTCCAGAGGCTGGGCCCGGGCCCCACCCTCCCCGAGGCCTTCTACCCGACCCTGGGCCTGTCATACCCGGGGCCCACAGGCGCCAGGGTGCAGCGGAAGGGGGACTGAGGACTCCAGAGCTGCCTACAGAGCCGGACCCTGAGGGACAGGTGGCGCCCCGAGGGCACTGCGATGAGGCTCTCAGTCCTGTACGCCATCCCAGGAAATTAAACACCATCTCCCCCTCTGTGGCTCGGTCTCCAGGGGCCTTGGGGCTCCTCTCTCCTTTTTGTTACCCTCCTTGGTCACCTCCGGCTGCCACAGCTGGCTCCCATGCCCGCCCTCTCAGTCGCAGGAACCACCACTCAGAACATGCAGCGAGCAAAGGGTCAGGTTTTAATGTCCCGGTCCTCGGGCCACCCCCTGGCCGTCCAGCGCCCGGCCATTCCCCGTGGCCCAGCTGCTCACTCTGGCGGTGGCCGGCCTGCTTCATCGGGGCCTTCAGCAGCGGCTGTCCCATCGTCCTCGGGCACCAGTTCCACATCCAGCTCCAGTTGGCCCATGTAAAGGCCGACAGCACAAGCCCACAGCAGGCCTACAGCCAGCACGGCCCCCACGCTGGCTGCCGCGCCCCCCAATGACAGCTGCATGGGTCCTCGCAGCGCCGCCAGGCCCACCACGTAGGAGGAGCCACCCCACACCACGCACAGGCCGCCCAGCAGGAAGAAGCCTGTGCGGAGACAGGGCAGAGGGGCCACAGTCAACAGAAGGGAGGGCCTGAGCTCCCAGGCTGGGGCTGCAGTGGGGTGGCTGGAGGCTGGAGTCTGGAGTCTGGGAGCCAGATGACCCAGGGACGGAGGTGGGTCAGGAGACCCAGATGAAGTTAACCGATGGGGCAAACTCAAGGTCAGGGTAGGGGTCAGTACAGAGCCAAGCTCAGGGGCATGAGAAGGGGTCAGAGGGGATGTCTAGGAGGTGGAGGTGGCATACAGGACCAAAGGAGGAGTGGGGAGCTGGTCTGAGAGGGTCAGAGGGGTGGCAGTAGCAGCCAAGCCAGTCTGGGGCTGGGCCAGCATGAGGGGCTCCGATGGGACCCTCATCTTTGTTGAGAAGTCAGATGGGAGGGGCAAAGACCCACGGCCAACCCAGGGCCACGGGGCGAGAGTGGGGGTCTGTACTCACCGTAGGCAGCTTCCCGACCCATGTCACTCTGCATGAAGGAGATGACCCCGATGCCTGATGCCAGGAGGCCATTGCGGAACCAGGAGAGGAAGGCTACAGGAAGAGGGGGTGGGGGGACCAAATCGTATCAGCCCAAACCCTGCCTCCAGCCCCATCTGCCCGGACAGTTATCCCACCCTAAATCCCCGCCTAGTCCTGGCGGCCCTCCACCTAACCTTATCCCCCCACCCCCAACTGTCTGGCTCCCATCCATCTCTGAGCCCTCTCCCTCAAACTCCGCAGCACCAAAGATTCAAGTCACTCTGAAGAATGTGGAGGGGAATCTAGAACCAGAATTGCAGGACCTAGACCCCTGGACAGACTGGCAGATCCCCAGTGGTCATCCTGGTCAACACCCCCCGCCCCATACAGGTATATCCCCGCTCCGGGACGAACTCTTCCGGTCTCTCTCCAGCTTCCCCCTTCAGTTTTCCTCCAACGCCAACTATCTGCTACCGCGTCGGTCCTTCCTCGATGTCACTTACATCCATTCAAGGCCCTTGTGGGGCGCTAACGGACTAGTCGGGGTTACAAACCCCACACCCTCCACTCCATCCTCTATCTACCCTCTCCGCATGGGAGGCCCCGCCCCCGGCAGCCTGGATCACCTGGCCCTCCAATCAGCCCAGAGCTTTTCTTTTATTGGTTGTTCCTCCCTCCAATCCGGAGCTCGCCCCCTCTTCGGTGGGGATCCACGCTCCCGCCTAATGCAGAGTGGTCTCCTCTTCAAGCTGAACTGGCTCGTCCAGCGCGGACCCCTCTAGCTGGCAACTCCCCTGCCCGCAGCCCTCTCCGGACGCCCCTCTCGCCCAGGCAGTGCAATTTTATAAGGCGGCCTGTCCTAGCCCGACCGACCGCTCCGATCCCTACTGCACCCCGCTAACTGCACACACCGTCCCATCCGCAAGCCCGCAAAGAATTGCGGACAGACTGCGCTCTTGCAGCAAGCGCTTCCCTGCGCTTATACGGAAGCCCTTCTCGCTCCGGAGCCCCGGCCCAGTTTCCAGCAGGAGCCCCGCCCCCACCCCCCGCTCGCGCGCGTCGGCAGCTCGGCTATCCGGGACCCCCTCTCCCATCGGGGCCGACCCCAGCCTCAGACCTGTCTCGTGCGCCTTCCGGAGGAGCCAGGCGTCCGCACGGTCCAGCTCGGACACGGGGGGCGGCGAAGCCCCAGCGCGGGGGCCGTGGCCGGGGGCGAAGGACCCCCGGGCGCCCCCGCTCCGGGGCCGCGGAGGCGGCAGCAGCGCCCCCCGGAAGCGGAGCCGGGCCAGTCGGGCAGCCCGAGCCCACCACCAGCCGCCTCCCATGGTTCTCACTACGGCCGCCGCTCACCGCCCCGCCCCCACGGGCTGGCCGTAGGCTGGAGAACACGTCACTCAGGCTGGGCAGCTCACCCATTGGTTCTGCGAGCGCCACTCAGGGCTGGCCCCCACTGTCCATTGGTCGAAATGGCGGTGGTTCCTCCTCTGTCATCTGTGCCGGTACTGCGCGTCCCGCCTTGCTCTTGCTGCTGGACTACGAATCCCAGAGATCATTGAGCCCATAGAAGACCGATCTTCGAAGCTGGGGGCACGATGTCTGCCGGGACTTGTAGTTTTTGTTAATAACTTTAATTCTAATAGCCAATAAACCAAACTAAACCAAAACAAAACTCTGGTTAATGTCGGACCTTACCAAAATCTCGAAGAGCCGAGAGGAGAAAATAAAACAACATATATCCCACCGATGAACAGTTACTACTAATACTTTGTTGTACTCCTGACCCGTCTTTTTTCTAGGCAAATGTGAAACGAGATACCATCTGACAAATTAACTTTTTTCACAAAACAATAAGTCGTGAACCCTGGCAGCATTGAGTATTTCTCCAGGAATAATTTCTTATTAAAATTTTTTTTCTTATTTAAGGGATCCCTGGGTGGCGCAGCGGTTTGGCGCCTGCCTTTGGCCCAGGGCGCGATCCTGGACACCCGGGATCGAATCCCACATCGGGCTCCCGGTGCATGGAGCCTGCTTCTCCCTCAGCCTGTGTCTCTGCCTCTCTCTCTCTCTCTCTCTCTCTCTGTGACTATCATAAATAAATAAAAAAAAATTGAAAAAATATTTAAAAAAATATTATTAGCTTTGGGGACATCCCTGGGTGGCTCAGCGGTTTAGCCCCTGCCTTTGGCCCAGGGCGTGATCTTGGAGTCCCGGGATCAAATCCCACATCGGGCTTCCTGCATGGAGCCTGCTTCTTTCTGCGTGTGTGTGTGTGTGTGTGTGTGTCTCATGAATAAATAAATAAAATCTTTAATATATATATATATTATTACCTTTGAACACGGTACAAGATGCAAAAGTTACAAAAGGATCTAATGAAAAGTAATCCTCTCCCCGTGCCCCAGGCAACCATCCCCATCCTCCGTTCTGCAGCATTAAGTTTAATGGTTCATACCAATGCATTATAAATAGGTACCACAGGGGATCCAGACTCTAGGTTGCTTCCAATTTTCCCTGCTATAAACAATTGCTGTTTCCTTTTAGTTTTAAACTTAAGTCTGAGTCAGGATGGCTCTGATCCCACTGGCAAATTTCTGAAGTCAGCTTCTGCCTCCACACATAGTTTCTATATCCCCTTCTTACATTGTGTGGTAATGATTGCTATACTTACCTGTTTCTGCCAATAGGCTGTGAGCTTCAGTGGATTGGGTCCTTGACTGATACATCTCCATACCCCCCAACCCAATATAAGTAGGAGATTTTGTAAATAATAAACATTTACTAATGGCTTTTCCTGTGCGAAGAATTGTGCAAGGCACAGTCTGTACATATTGTTATTTAATTCTCAATGGAACTCCAGGAGTTAATAATTAGAATAGTCCCTCTTTTATAGGGAGGGAAAAGTGATGCAATAGAATTTGATGTGTATTGGGCACTAACTTTGTGTCAGATGCTGTGCTCTTGCATTACATAGATACTGTCACTAAATCCTCAAAATAAGGGTGCCGGGGTGGCTCAGCCTTGATCTCAGCTCAGGTCTTGATCTCAGGGTTGTGGACTCAAGCCCTGTGTTGGGCTTCACACTGAGCATGGAGACTACTTTTTAAAAAAATCAATTTTCTGTTTATATATTACAGGAAACAGCTGCAAAATGAGATTAAAAATAAGTTCCTTTACAATAGTATCAAAACCAAAAATACTTAGGAAATATTTTAATAAGAGATATGCAAGATTTCTACACTGAAAAGTAAAAATACTGTTGAGTCACATCAAAGAAGATCTAAATTGGGCAGCCCAGAGGGCTCGGCAGTTCAGTGCCGCCTTCAGCCCAGGGCCTGATCCTGGAGACCCAGGATTGAGTCCCACGTTGGGCTCCCTGCATGGATCCTGCTTCTCCCTCTGCCTGTGTCTCTGCCTCTCTCTCTCTCTCTCTCTCTCTTTCTGTGTGTGTCTCATGAATAAATAAATAAAATATTAAAACAAAGAAGATCTAAATAAATGGAGAAAATACCATGTTCACTGATTGGAAAACTCCTTGTTCTCATGGAGCTTCCATTCTAATTTTTTTTTAATTTTTATTTATTTATGATAGTCACAGAGAGAGAGAGAGAGAGGCAGAGACACAGGCAGAGGGAGAAACAGGCTCCATGCACCGGGAGCCTGATGTGGGATTCGATCCTGCGTCTCCAGGATCGCGCCCTGGGCCAAAGGCAGGCGCCAAACCGCTGTGCCACCCAGGGATCCCCTGGAGCTTCCATTCTAGAAGGATAGGCAGAAAATAAGCAATAAACATGCTAAATAAGTAAATCCTAGGGAAAGTCCAGGACACTAGAGGAGACCAGAGAGGCCACCTACCCCAGCCAGGATGTTGAGTCAGCAAAGGGGTGCTTAAGTCGAAACCTGAACTTTGAGTAGGCATGGAATGGATAAAGCATGATCAGGGTCTTGCAGAAAGAATCTGGGGCCCAAAAAAGTTTATAATGAGTGTAGAAAATTGAACATAAACAACTATTTACTGTCATGAGATGTTTCCTTTTCTTCCTTGGGTAGCCATGACAACTACATTTTCCAACGAGCCGTACAGTGTGTAGAGATCTTTTGAATCCAGAAAAGAAGTTCTGACTACCCTAACTTCAACCAGAGCAAGGGGACCCTCCAAGGTCACCCCTTTTAGTTCTTGAGACAACTGTAATCCCTGATCCTGTGCAGCAGAAAGCCATAGAGGATTTATGCTGGGACAGACAATGTTCAATTTATCTGTTTTTTTTTTTTAATTTTTATTTATTTATGAGAGAGAGAGAGGCAGAGACACAGGCAGAGGGAGAAACGGGCTCCATGCAGGGAGCCCGATGTGGGACTCGATCCCGGCACTCCAGGATCACGCCCAGGCTGCAGGTGGCGCTAAACCGCTGCGCCATTGGGGCTGCCCTAAATTATTTTTATTTTTTTTTAAGTTTTTTTTATTTATTTATGATAATCACACACACACACACACACAGAGAGAGAGAGAGAGAGGCAGAGACACAGGCAGAGAGAGAAGCAGGCTCCATGCACCGGGAGCCCGACGTGGGATTCGATCCCGGGTCCCCAGGATCGCGCCCTGAGCCAAAGGCAGGCGCCAAACCGCTGCGCCACCCAGGGATCCCCCCCTTTTTTTTTTAAAGTAAAGAAGGGATGCCTGGGTGGCTCAGCAGTTGAGCACCTGACTTCGGCTAAGGGCCTGATCCTGGAGTCCCACATCGGGCTCCCTACATGGAGCCTGCTTTTCCCTCTGCCTGTGTCTCTGAGAGACACACAGTGAGAGAGACAGAGACACAGGCAGAGGGAGAAGCAGGGTCCTTGCGGAGACCACGATGTGGAACTTGATCTCAGGACCCCAGGATCATGCCCTGAGCCCAAGGTAGACGCCCAATCGCTGAGCCACCCAGGTACCCCTAAATAAAATCTTTAAAATAAATAGGGCGTAAAATAAATAGGGTGGCTCAGCGGTTTAGCGCCGCCTTCAGCCTAGAAGGTGAGCCTGGAGACCCGGGATTGAGTCCCACGTCGAGCTCCCTGCATGGAGCCTGCTTCTCCGTCTGTCTGTCTGCCTCTCTCTGTCTCTCATGAATAAATAAATAAAATCATAGAAAGAAAGAAAGAAAGAAAGAAAGAAAGAAAGAAAGAAAGAAAGAAAGAAAGAAAGAAAGAAAGAAAGAAAGAAAGAAACTTGCAAGAGGACACGTGACCCTGTCAGTAGCTATTTATTTCTCTCCATTCCTTCCCTAGTTCAAACCCTTGCTATCTTTCACCTGGACAGCTGAAACCAGCCCACTTATTGGTCTCCAGAACTCCCTAAGGTAGATTCTCCGATTATTATTTCAGCAAATATTTATTGAATATCTTCTATGTACCAAGCTCTGTTTAAGACACTGAGGATATTGAAAGAAAGAAAGAAAGAAAGAAAGAAAGAAAGAAAGAAAGAAAGAAAGAAAGAAAGAAAGAAAGAAAGAAAGAAAGACACAGGCTATAGGAGTTCCAGTCTGCTAAGTGGTTGACTCTTGATTTCAGCTCAGGTCATGATCTCAGATTTGTGAGATCGCACCCCTGCTAAGATTCTCTCCTTCGGGATCCCTGGGTGGCGCAGCGGTTTGGCGCCTGCCTTTGGCCCAGGGCGCGATCCTGGAGACCCGGGATCGAATCCCATGTCGGGCTCCCAGTGCATGGAGCCTGCTTCTCCCTCTGCCTGTGCCTCTGCCTCTCTCTCTCTCTGTGACTATCATAAATAAAAAAAAAAAAAAATTAAAAAAAAAAAAAAAAAGATTCTCTCCTTCTCTCTCCCTCTGCCCCTCCCTGCCTCTCCCTCTCTAATCTAAAACTAAAACAAAAAGCACTAAAGAGGGGATCCCTGGGTGGCTCAGCGGTTTAGCGCCTGCCTTTGGCCCAGGGCACGATCCTGGAGACCCGGGATGGAGTCCCACGTCAGGCTCCTGGCATGGAGCCTGCTTCTCCCCCTCCCTTTGCCTGTGTCTCTGCCTCTCTCTCTCTCTGTCTATCATAAATAAATAAAATCTTTAAAAAAAAGCACTAAAGATATAGCAGTGAACTAAACAGAAAAATAATGTGTTCTAACTCCTATGGACATGACAGCACTGAGCAAGGGAGACAAAGGAATAATTATCATTTCAGGAAGGGTTAAATCCACGCAGAAAATACATCAAGTTGATGAGGGAGACAGTGACATGAGACTACGGCAGCCAGCCTCTAGGATGATGCCAACTATCTTCAAATTTTGTGTCGTCTCCTCCCTCACCCAATCAGGACTGCTCTGTGCGGCCATTAGGAGTGACATGTGTGACTTCTAAGGCTGGGTCATAAAAGACATTGCCGCCTCCACTGTGCTCTTTTGGATCACCCTCTGTGGGAAGCCAGCTGTCACATTGTGAGGACACCTGAGCAGTCTTGGGGAGAAGCCAACAGCCAGCACCAGCTTGCCAGCCACATGAGTGAACCTGCTGGAAGGCTCCTCCAGCCCCTGTCAAGGCCTAGGATGAGCACAGCCCTGGCCTGAACCTCATGAGAAACCCTGAACCAGGACCACCCAGCTAAGCTACCCCTGTGGGTATTTCCTGATCCACAGACACTATGTGCAATAATATACATTTATTATTTTAAACTGCTGAGTTTTGGGGATGAGACATATGAGTAGCAATCTGAGTGACAAGGAGTCATCTGTCAGGTGATGATGTTGAGGAGTGCTCCAAGCAGAGACCTGAAGCTGAAGTCTTCAGGAGTGTGCTTGACATGCACGAGGAATAGCCAGGGGGCCCATGTGGTTGGAGCAAAGTGAGCAAAGAGAGAAGGAAGGAGAAATCAGAGACAGATGAGGGGATCGGGTTGTTGGTGTCTCATGGGCCATGGTGAAGGCTTCCTATTTTATGTTAAGTGTGAGGAGAGCCAGTGGGAGATTTTGAGCTGGGAGGTAGCATGATCCGATGTTCATCTTTAGAATGTGGTGCTGACTGCTCAGTGGAAAAAAGACTTAGAGCCAGAGGATAGTATGCTTTTTTTTTTTTTTTTTTTTTAAGATTGGTTTATTTGAGACAGAGAGTGCACACAGGAGCAAGGGGAGGGGCAGAGGGAAAGAATCTCCAGTAGACTCCCTGCTGAGCGTGGAGCCCAACGCAGGGCTCAATCCCATGACCCTGAGATCATGACCTGAGCCAAAATCAAGAGCCAAACACCCAGACGCCCCACCAAGGGCTACTTTAAATGAGTATCTAGTGATGTCTCTTCCTAGCTGAACCCTTTCCATCACCCTCTAGAATCTTGGCTAAAAGACCTGCTGGGCCAGGCCCCTCCTTACCTGCTCCTTCATCTCCCACTAAGGAGAGCTTGGATTTTATGGAGGGAGAGGCAGATTGGGAGCTCTGTAGGGTGGCTAAACTTGGGAGAGAGTTCAAATGGGCTGTAACAGCCTGCTGCTGGCAATGAACCCTAAGCATTAAATGGGATTAAGTGGAACTGAAAATATTTCAGACACATTTTTCACATTCTTGGCTGGTGGAATGGTTTAGGCTGATGAGAAGGGAGAGAAAAATGAATGCCAGAAAGGGTCAGGGTAGAGAAAACAAATCCTCCTTAAAGAGACAGATCATAGGTTTGGCCAGTTGCCTCTGCGCTTGTGATTTGCTCAGTGGTTCTCCTACACAAACCTTCTGGGAGCTTTAAAAGTTAACACTCCAGAAAAAAAAAAAAAAAAAAGTTAACACTCCAGCCTCATCCCAGACCAACACAGTCAGTGTCTGCAGCTGGGAAGGATGACCAGGCATTGGGATTCTTTTATAGGACATATGTTTTCATTACATAAAAGAAATGACAATTATGTGATATGATGGAGGTGTTGGCTAAGGCTCCAGTGGTAACCCTATTGCAGCACCCTATATAATTGTATGTATGTGTGTCTATATATGCATATATAATCGTGTATCAAATCACCATGTTGTACCTTAAATTTTTTTAAATATTTTATTTATTTATTCATGAGAGACACACAGAGAGAGGCAGAGACCCAGGCAGAGGGAGAAGCAGGCTCCTGCAGGGAGCCTGATGTGGGACTGGATCCCCGGGACTCCGGGATCACGCCCCCAGGTCAAAGGCAGGCACCAAATCGCTGAGCCACCCAGGCATCCCTATTGTACCTTAAATTTACACAATATTAGATGTCAATTATATCTCATACATATTAGCTGTCAATTACATCCCATAAAAAATAGTTTAAGGAATATATTTTTATCAAGAGCTGATGGGGGTAGGTACCTGGGTAGCTCAGTGGTTGAGCATCTGCCTTCAGCTCAGGGCATGATCCCAGGGTCCTGGGATAGAGTCCCCCATTGGGCTCCCCACAGGGAGCCTGCTTCTCCCTCTGCCAAGTCTCTGCCTCTCTCTGTGTCTCTCATGAATTAAAAAATAAATAAAAAGAGCTGATTAGATGTCAAGCCCTGTTCCAACTGGGGCCACAATGGGGGATAAACGATTAACTTTTGTGGCAGGGCATTGTAGCAGATGGAAAGGAATCACAAGGCAGGTCACAGACCCGCTGATCCAGCATTTATTTAGGTTGCCCTTTAAGTCCTGGGACACAACTGTAGGATTTTCTCTGCCCAGGCATTCACAGTGACCTTCCCTCTTGCCCAGACCAAACATGAGCCAGGATGCTCTCCTCCCTACAGGCCCCAGGCATCTGCTCCCCCAACTCCTAAGGAGAACTGAGACCTGCTGACCACAGGACACATTTCCTGTCAAACCACATTGGGTGCTTACTTCCCCTCATCTACCCAACTTACCTCACTGCAAATTCCACTCACGAGAGGAAAGCAATTCTGTTTTCTGTTTGATTTGGAGACACTTTGCAGGCCTCAGAGGTCAGAGTGGGCTCCCCATGGTAATGGTCTTTTTTTTTTTTTAAACACGGATTTTAAGTAATCTCTACTCTCTCTCTCTATATTAAATTTTTTTTATTTATTTGTTTGACTAAAAGAGTGAGAAAGAGAGAGCATGAATGGGGGGAGGGGCAGAGGGAAAAGCAGGCTCCCCGCTGAGCAGGGAATCCAATGCAGGCGTGAGCTGAAGGCAGATGCTTAACCAACTGAGCCACCCAGGCACCCCAGTAATCTCTACTCTCCACGTGGGGTTTAGACTTAAAACCCTGAGAACGGGATCCCTGGGTGGCGCAGCGGTTTAGCGCCTCCCTTTGGCCCAGGGCTTGATCCTGGGACCCGAGATCAGTCCCACGTTGGGCTCCCGGTGCATGGAGCCTGCTTCTCCCTCTGCCTGTGTCTCTGCCTCTTTCTCCCTCTCAATCTCTGTGTGACTATCATAAATAAATAAAAATTAAAAAAAAAACCCTGAGAACAAGAGTCACATGCTCTAAAATGGTCTTTCTGAATAAAATTTGAATACAATTTCTCTTAATTTCAGATTTTGAAAAAATTTGACATCTCCAGAAAGTTCTTGTGCATTCTTCATTAGGTTAATTCCTAGATAACTTATAGTTTTGCTTTTTTTCCCTCCATAGATATCTTATAGTTTTTATCACTCTTGGGAAAGTTATCTGATTTTCCTTTAATTTCCTATTTGATTATTTTTGGTATAGAAGAAGGCTAGTGATTCTTTTTTTAATTGAGATGTAATTCACATAAAATCCATCCTTTTATTTTTTATTTTATTTTTTTATAATCAGTGTTTTTTTTTTTTAAGATCTTATTTATTTATTCATTCATGAGAGACACAGAGAGAGCGAGAGGCAGAGACACAGGCAGAGGGAGAAGCAGGCTCCATGCAGGGAGCCTGATGTGGGACTCGATCCCGAGACTCCAGAATCACATCCTGGGCCAAAGGCAGGTGCTAAACCGCTGAGCTACCCAGAGATCCCCAAATCCATCCTTTTAAAGCATATAATTCAATGGCTTTTAGAATATTCACACATTGTACAACTGGCATCACTATCTAACCACAGAACATTTTCGTCACCCAAAAAGAGAAAATCCCTGCCCCCCCGCCCCCATCCTCACCATCCTCTCCAGCCTCTGGCCACCACTAGTCTCTTTTCTCTGATGATTTGTTCTGGACATTTCATAGGGAGATGGAATCCTACAATATCTGGCTTCTTCCAGTTAGCTTAATGTTTTCAAGTTTTAACATTGCAGTGTGGGTCAGCACTTCATTCCTTGTTACAACGGAGTAATATTCCATTGTATAAATATAGCACATTTTGTTTATCCATTCAACCGTTGATGGACACATGGATTGTTTCCCCTCTTTGCATATTATAAATAAGTCTGTGGTGAACATGCAAGTAGAAATATTTGTTAGTGCACCTGCTTTCAATTCCTCAGGGTTTCAGTGGAAAGCAGGGCCCCAAGGCCAGCTGCTTTCATTGGCTTGCAGCCTCTTCCTCGAACCACTCCCAATTCTGCTTCCTCACCTCGCATTCTGATCTCCTGCCTCCTTTTTTTTTTTTTTTTAAGATTCTATTTATTTATGCATGAGAGACACAGAAAGAGGCAGAGACATAAGCAGAGGGAGAAGCAGGCTCCCTGCGGGGAGCCCGATGTGGGACTCGATCCCAGGACCCCGGGATCATGCCCTGAGCTAAAGGCAGACGCTCAAGCACTGAGTCACCCAGTGACCCAGGAACCTTTCTCAGCCTACCGCGATGAGCTTGATCATTAATGAGCACAGAGACAGGCTCCTTTTTCCTGTGCTCTGCCAGCAGCTCCAGAATATAGCAGATACTCAACCACTGAGGTATCCATGTACCCCTCTGGCCTCCTTCTTATGAGCATCCTTGCGATGATATCTGGTGGACCCAGACGATGTGGGACCATCTCCCCAACTCACAACCCTTAATCACACAGGCAAAGTTCCTTTTGTCAGGTAATATAGCATTCTTGGGTCCCAGGAGAGTTAGGGTATGGCCAGAGGCTTTTTAGAGACAGAGACAGGAGGATCAGTTAATAGTAGGAGATGTGACAACAGGAGCCAAGAGGTCAGAGGGTCTCAAGAAAGGGACCAAGAGCCAAGCCCTGCAGGAGGATTCTAGAAGCTGGAGATGGCAAAGAAATGAAGTCTCTCCTGAAACCTCCAGGAAGGACACAACCCTGCTCACACCTTGATTTTAGACTTTTGATCTTCATAACTATGAGAATGCATTTGCATTCTTTTTAAGCCCCTAAGTGTTTTTTTTATTTTTATTTTTTAAGATTTTATTTATTTGGGCAGCCCCGGTGGCTCAGCGACTTAGTGCCACCTTCCACCCAGGGCGTGATCCTGGGGCCCTGGAATGGAGTCCCACGTCAGGCTTCCTGCATGGAGCCTGCTTCTCCCTCTGCTTCCCTCTCTCTCTCATGAATTAATAAATTCATATTTTATTTATTAATTCATGAGAGACACAGAGAGAGAGGAAGAGACACAGACAGAGGGAGAATCAGGCTCCTTGCAGGGAGCCGGACGTGGGACTCAATCCCGGAATCCCGGGATCATGCCCTAGGCCAAAGGCAGGTGCTCCACCGCTGAGCCACCCAGGTGTCCCTTCTAAATGCTTATTAATTAAAAATTAAAATCCAGGGCCTGGGTTTAAGTGCTCAGTGGCAACATGTGCTCTGAGTGGCTGCCATACTGGACAAGCAAAGAGAGAAGCCATTTCCATCCCTGCAGAACATTCTAACGGGCAGTGTTTATTAGGAGAATAAGACACAGAGAGTCTGTCATAGTACGTAAAGTTACAAAACCAGCCTGAAGGTAAGGTAGAGGGAAGAGAGAAGGCAATTGATAGAGAGCACCGAAAGCTGTCATATATTTTTTTAAAGATAGATTTATTTATTTATTTATTTATTTATTTATTTATTTATTTATTTATTTATTTATTTATGATGGACAGAGAGAGAGAGAGGCAGAGACACAGGAGGAGGGAGAAGCAGGCTCCATGCCAGGAGCCCGATGTGGGACTTGATTCCGGGACTCCAGGATCATGCCCTGGGCTGAAGGCGGCGCTAAACCACTGAGTACCTGGGCTGCCCAATAAAAAGTTTTAAAAAGATCGGGATCCCTGGGTGGCGCTGCGGTTTGGCGCCTGCCTTTGGCCCAGGGCGCGATCCTGGAGACCCGGAATCAAGTCCCACGTCGGGCTCCTGGTGCATGGAGCCTGCTTCGAACCCTCTGCCTCTCTCTCTCTCTCTCTCTCTGTGACTATCATAAATAAATTAAAAAAAAAAATTTAAAAACAAAGTTTTAAAAAGTTCAACATTGGGGATCCCTGGGTGGCGCAGCGGTTTGGCGCCTGCCTTTGGCCCAGGGCGCGATCCTGGAGACTCAGGATCGAATCCCACGTCGGGCTCCCGGTGCATGGAGCCTGCTTCTCCCTCTGCCTGTGTCTCTGCCTCTCTCTCTCTCACTGTGTGCCTATCATAAATAAATTTAAAAAAATTAAAAAAAATAAAAAATAAAAAGTTCAACATTACTTAAAAAGAGAGAGAGAGGGATCCCTGGGTGGCGCAGTGGTTTAGCGCCTGCCTTTGGCCCAGGGCGCGATCCTGGAGACTCGGGATCGAATCCCATGTCAGGCTCCCGGTGCATGGAGCCTGCTTCTCCCTCTGCCTATGTCTCTGCCTCTCTCTCTCTCTGTGACTATCATAAATAAATAAAAATTTAAAAAAAAGAGAGAGAGAGAGAGAAAAACAGAGTAACCACCAAAAGAAATAAGAAAGACTGTGCATGGGCAGCCCGGGTGGCTCAGCGGTTTAGCCCCGTCTTTGGCCGGGGGTGTGATCTTGGAGTCCCGGGATCGAGTCCCACCTCGGGGTCCCTGCATGGAGCCTGTGTCTCTGCCTCTCTCTCTCTCTCTCTCTCTGTCTCTCATGAATAAATAAATAAAATCTTAAAAAAAAAATGTGCAAAAGATCTTGCCTTTCAAGTTATCTATGGGGGATATGGGCTGAATTGTGTCCTCTCCAAATTCACATGCTGAAGCCCTTGCCCTCAATGTGGCTGTATTTGGAGAGGAGGTTTTTTTTTTTTTTAAGATTTTTATTTATTTATTCATGATAGACACAGAGATAGAGAGAGAGGCAGAGACACAGGCAGAGGGAGAAGCAAACTCCATGCAGGGAGCCCGACGTGGGACCGGATCCCAGGACTCCAAAGGCAGGCGCTAAACAGCTGAGCCACCCAGGGATCCCCCTGGAGAGGAGGTCCTTAAGGGGGTGACTGAGGTAACGTGAGGGTCTAGGGTAGGGCCCCCCAACTCAGTAGGATTAGCTCCTTAGAAGCGGAGACACCGAGACACTGTATTGCTTGCCCTCTCTCTCCACGTGCAGGCCAGCAACCCACCAAGCCCCCGCGGCCTCGCCACGCCCACCGCACTCACTCATTGGCTGCGGCGGCCTAGGGGGCGTGGCCTCCAAGTAACAATCTTGGTGAATTTCAGCAGCTCAGGCCTTGGGGGAGGGAGGCTCGCTGAGGTGGCAAACAGGACAGCACTTGTACCTTCGCAAGGCCATCACACCTCCTCAGGTGGCTACTGTAGCCCGTGGCTTGGCACCTGCAAACGAGGAGGGACGCCTGGGAGAACTGGGGAGGGCTGGTGCGGGAGACATTAGTGCTGGTCCCCTAGTAGCTCCAGCTGTCCACCTCCTGGCCCACCGCTGAATAGCCAATGAATGCTTGGGGGAGGAAACATTTAAAAGCTGGGGGACTAGGACACCTGGGTGCCTCAGAGGTTGAGGGTCTGCCTTTGGCTCGGGGCGTGATCCCGGAGTCCCGGCATCGAGTCCCACATCCGGCACCCTGCATGGAGCCTGCTTCTCTCTCTGCCTATGTGTCTGTTTTTCTGTGTGTCTCTCATGAATAAATAAATAAAGTATTAAATAAATAAATAAATAAATAAATAAATAAATAAATAAATAGCTGGGGGACTATCTTCCATCTTCCCTCACCACTGCCATGTTGTTCCAGGGATGGGGCCCCAGTCAGCTTGGGTCCTTCCTTAGTGGCTATGATGAACTAGCTTCCTGCTGCCCCATGAATGAGCCACTGAAATTTGGAAGTTTACGTTTCTGCAGCAGAACCTTGCCCATCCTTACTAATACAACTGATAGGTCCAAATCTTAAAAAAAAAAAAAAAAAAAAAAAGTTCCAGGCACCTAGACAGCTCAGTTGGTTGTTTGCCTTAGGCTCAAGTCATAATCCTGGGGTCCCAGGAGAGAGCCCCAGGACAGGCTCCCTGCTCAGTGGGGAATCTACTTCTCCCTTCCCCTCTGCCTCTGTGATCTCTCTCACGCTCTCTCCAATATTTTAAAAATCTTTCACACTATTAGGAGATCCTCACCAGACTCACAATATGAGAAATGCCGTTGAGAGAAAAAGCAGGGGTTCCCTGGGTGGCTCAGCTGTTTAGCGCCTGCCATCAGCCCAGGGCATGATCCTGGAGTCCCAGGATCGAGTCCCACGTTGGGCTCCCGGAGCATGGAGCCTGCTTCTCCCTCTGCCTGTGTCTCTGCCTCTCTCTCTCTGTGTCTCTCACAAATAAATAAATGAAATATTAAAAGAGAGAGAGAGAGAGAGAGAGAGAAAGCAACTCATTTCCCCTCCACGGTGGGTCTTTTGCAAATATCCAATAAAATGTTCCTATGGATACTATTTAATGTTTGTGTCATACCTCTGGTGGAAGCTTGTTTATGAGTATGGGATGGTCCAGTGATTGTCAGGAAAAGGACTAAGAGACTTTCAAAAGATTACTGCTAGATAAAGAATAACGGTGGCGCACACATTCCAGGGCAGATTTCAGAGAAAGGTGGTGGATGAAGTCTTAGAGTCATCAGAGCCTTCTCTGCCCACCTTCCCAGAATCAGCTGAAAGACCAATGTAAGAGGATGAATGATGGTCCCCCCAAAATATATGGCCATGTTCTAACCCCCTGAACCTGTGACTATGATCAGTTTTGGGCAAAGGATCTTTTCAGATGTAATGCCTAATAATAGGTACGGACTTCCTTTTGGGGGTGACAGACATAGTGATGGTCAAACAATATTGAGAAAGTACGAAATTCTACTGCACTATTCATTTTAAAAATCGTTAATTTGGGCAGCCCCGGTGGCTCAGCGGTTTAGCGTCACCTTCAGCTCAGGGCGTGATCCTGGAGACCGGGGATTGAGTCCCATGTCAGGCTCCCTGCCTGGAGCCTGCTTCTCCCTCTGCCTGTGTCTCTGCCTCTCTCTCTCCCTCTCTCTGTCTCTCATGAAAAAATAAATAAATAAAATACTTAAAAAAATAAAAAATAAAAATGGTTAATTTCAGGGCATTAACTGGGTGGCTCAGTCAGTTAAGCATCTGACTCTTGATCTCAGCTCAGGTCTTGATCTCAGAGTTGTGAGTTTAAGCCCTGTGTTGGGCTCCATGCTGGGTGTGCAGCCTACTTTAAAAAATTTTTTTAAATGGTTAATTTTATGTTATCTAGTGAATTTCACCTCAATTAAATAGTTCAATATTAAATACATTAGAAACCTATACGGGAAACTGTTGGCAAGGATGCAGAACAACCAGAACTCTCATTCACTGCTGGTGAGATGGAAAAAAATGGTACGATGGCTTTGGAAGTGAGTTTGGCAATTTCTTTTCTAATATTTTTTTTTTATCTCCAGAGAGAGTTTTTTTTTTTTTTTTAAGATTTTATTTACTTATTCATGAGAGACAGAGAGAGAGACAGAGACACAGGCAGAGGGAGAAGCAGGCTCCATGCAGGGAGCCCGATGTGGGACTTGATCCTGGGTCCCCAGAATCAGGCCCTGGGCTGAAGGCAGTGCCAAACTGCTGAGCCACCCGAGCTGCGCCGGCAATTTCTTATAAAACTAAACATTCATCCATCCTAGGACTAGCAATCTCACTCCCAGGTATTTATCCAAGAGAAATGAACAACCATGTTCACACCGAGGCCTCATACAAACATACTCAGCAGCTGTATCCAGAACAGTCCCAAAGGTCCCCGAGCAGGTGTGCGAGGAAATAACTGCAGAGCCCCCAGCCAGTGGCAAAGTGAAGGAACTGACAGGGAGGGAACACGAAGGAACTTTATGTTCATTGGGGTTTGGGGAACACGGATGCATTTCTCAAAACACCAAGAGTATACATGGAAATTCTGTGCATTTCATGTTATGGAAATTGCATCTTAAAAAAAAGGAATGTGAATATTGAACTCAGGTTAGTGATACACATTAGCTGAAGGATTGGGAGAAGGGCTGTCTTCTCATGTCTGCAAGTTATTTTAAAATGCATCCAAATACATGATGGATGGTTGGAGAGGGATTGGCAGATGGCTAAGCATCTGACAAAGCAAGTACAGTAACACTTTCATACCTGTAGAATCCAGATGGATGGTGGGTCAGGTCAGGTACCTGAGGACACCTGGCATGGTTGCCAGTCCCAACACCCCAGTAATCTTTGAAAGTGGAAGTCCTTTCACATGGCTCTTGGTCTCACTCACCTGCTGATGTTCACTGGCCCCTTCTGTCCTCAGGCTCCATTTTCCCTCCAACAGTAACACTCAGGACTCCATGCACTTCTTCTTCTTCTTCTTTTTTTTTTTTTTTTTTTAAGATTTTATTTATTTATTCATGAGACACAGAGAGAGAGGCAGAGACACAGGCAGAGGGAGAAGCAGGCTCCCTGCAGGGAGCCCGATGCAGGACTCGATCTCAGGACTCTGGGATCACGCCCCGAGCCCAAGGCAGATGCTCAACCGCTGAGCTACCCAAGCGTCCCAACTCCATGCACTTCTTAAGACATCATCCGTTCCAGCATCTCTACTGCCCAGCTCTAAGCAGGGACCCCCACAGCCTAGACTCAGAGCCCCAGTCCAGAGCTGCTTTGAGCCAGTTCCCAGACCACCTGCTTCTCCCCAGTGCCATCTCAGCCAAGGAACTGGCCTCCGGCAGGCTCTCAGACATCCTCTCTGACTCGTCCTGTCACCCACCATGTAACTGTTGCCAACTCCTATCTCCGCCCTGAGTCTCAGGTCCATTGGCTCCCCAGACCCCTGGTCCTCTTGCTTTGTCATTCCACCAGGCTGCCTGCACCCACCCCCCCACTTTGGCCTAGTGGATCCATTTCCCACATGCCTGTCAGAAGTAAGGTTTAGCGTCCAGGCAGATGACCCAGTCACTATCTTCTATGAGCACCTAAGTCTCCAGGGCTCTTCCCTGTCCATGTCTGTAGCAACGCCTTCGAGGCTCGCCAGGACCTGCCAACCCCCCTGCTGGGTCCAGGTGCTAGCTCCTTCCCCCTTGCAGGGCCCTGTCCCAGCCAGTGCAGGAGCCCAATGCTGCCCACAGGATCTGGTGTGTCGTGGGTACATGTCCCACAAGCCTGACTGTTGGCTGAATAGTCCCTGTGGTTCTCAACCCCCGTGCCTCCCCTGCCTTGGGAGCCCAAAGGGCATTTCCGTGCTCTGCCTCAGGACACTGGAACTTTTTTATTTTATTTATTTATGATAGTCATACAGAGGGAGAGAGAGGCAGAGACATAGGCAGAGGGAGAAGCAGGCTCCATGCACCGGGAGCGCGATGTGGGATTTGATCCCGGGTCTGGAGGATCGTGCCCTGGGCCAAAGGCAGGCGCCAAACCGCTGCACCACCCAGGGATCCCTTGGACACTGGAACTTTGATTAGTCTAAGAACAAAACACGAGACTTCAGCGTCCCTCCTGCCAGCGACCAACGCAGAGGGCCAATGAGACCGGACAGGAGTCTGCCGAGGGGTTCCCAGGAAGCGTTCCCTCGCTCATGGGGAGACAGAAGAGTTCCCTCTTTACTTTTACACGGACACTGCCAGGTGCTCTAGCCATCTTGCAATCCTGAGGGGATAACCAGCAGTATGAAAGCTGGCCCTAGCGGGTTGAGAGTCCACTCCAACTTGACCAACTCCAGAACTGCCCTGCTGACCTTCCTGAGATGCTGGACTCCTAGCTGTTTAAGCCAGCTGAGTTAGGAGCTTTGAGTCACAGGTGAAGTCATCCTCACTCAATATGGGTGAATTGGAAGAAATTCATGCATCCTGCAATTTTTATGTAAACTTAGAGCTTACCAGCGTAGACCAGTAAGCAGTGGAAGAGCTCCATCCTCCTGACCTCACCACCTCCCAACACCATGGCACTGGGGAAACAGGTGTGTTACTATACGATTTTAATTTTTTTTAAATTTTTATTTATGACAGTCAGAGAGAGAGAGAGAAAGAGGCAGAGACATAGGCAGAGGGAGAAGCAGGCTCCATGCACCAGGAGCCCGATGTGGGATTCGATCCCGGGTCTCCAGGATCTCGCCCTGGGCCAAAGGCAGGTGCTAAACCGCTGCGCCGCCCAGGGATCCCCACTATACAAATTTTGAGGCAACACACACATTCAGTCTGTAGTGGTCAGGGCTCCCGTTTCTTCTCATCCCTGGAAGCCAGTCCTGTTGGCCTTCCCTGGGTTGTGCAGAGGCAGTGCTTTGCAGCTCACCCCTGTATCTCTGCATGCTGAGGCTGGCCCAAAACAGGGAATCAGGAACCATGGGAGGCAGGTGCCAACTGCTAAGGAAAGCATGGCCTGTTTTAGGCACCGATCCCACAGTGTAATCACAAATGTCAGGCTGCTAAGAGAACAGACCTAGGTCTTGTCATTCCCAGGGCGAAGGATGGTGGGGGCAGCATAGAAAGGCGAGACTGCAGGGTTTTTAAAATAACTGCATCCTTTAATGGCAGTAATACAATTATTGGATTAAGAGACCACAGGAGAAAGGGCAGGTGACATTTCTGGAAGACAGATAAGGAGTACAAAAAGGGAGCCGGGACAGTCATGCGATGATCATTGTAAAAATACAGTACGTTATATACATATTTGCACCATCAACTCTCAACTCTGAAGTAGTATTTACACTTTTGTTACAATCCTGGTTAGAGAACATTTTGTTTTTAAAAGCTTAGCCTGATGGCAAATGAAAATTTCGGGGGAATTCATAGTCCCATGAGGTTCTTAGGCTGAATATTCCGACAGGAGGGTTCCAGCTTCTATTTCATCCACAGATTTCGGTTTTAAAAAAAGTATTTAATTTTGCTTTTACAAAAGAAAATTCTGAAAGGAGGGAGAAAAAAAAATCCACAGCCACACTGTGTATTCTTACTTATTTTACAAACACCAAGGGCTACAGCCCTTTGCTTCAAGGCCAACACTGGTGGCTGAAGAAAAATCTCACTAATGATTGTTTAAAAACAACAAAAACAGAAAAGACAAAGACAAACCAAACCTGATCACGGCGCACTGACCCTGTGGGCTGCCTTCTCCCACCCTAGCTTCCAGCCCCAAACTCAATGACTGTTTTTTCTTTTTCTGGGGACAGGGGTTTGGTACAGGAGCCTCACTCACCTCCCACCCCAAGGAGCTGGGAGGGGAAACCCTTTGGCTGGGTCATCAGGTTTCCTCATTATTATTAGCAAGGAAGAGGTGGGGGCCTTACACAAGCCAAGTGTGGTGATGGGATGAGGAGAAAAAGGCAAGAGGCGGCCAGCAGGTGCTAACACACAGACGGGAAGGACCTTCGAGACCCAGGCTGGCCTCCCCAAGGCCACCTCCACAGGGTGGGCCCTCCTCCGGAGCTCTGTGGACAGAGCTGGACCTCAGCCAGGGTCCTGGGGCAGGTAGGGAGAGCCCAGCGCAGACGTCTCTGCTCCCATCCCGGCTCAGCCGGAGGAGGGGAGCAGGATGTAGACTTCTGGTTCCTCACCTTCCACCTGCAAGCAGGGGGTCCCATTGGGCCATTCCTAGAGGGGCCCAGCAGCCCCCTACCCTTTCCTGACTAGCCTCTGCCCTTTCCTCAAGCCCCCCAAATCCACCACTGTGACATGCCTTTGAACCCATGCACCTGTCAGCTGGGAAGAAAACCAAACACACCAAAACCACGGGCCCTAAGTTAGACAAGGTGCAAAGGAGGTTCGAAGTGAGTGGAGAGCAGAAAACACTTTGCCAAGAATCACCCGGGGCTCCCAGCAGCGGGAGCCTGGTGGAGCGGCCACACCGCGGATCCTTGAGCTATCCCCATTAGGGCTGGGGCCAGCACACTGGGTGCTCTGGCTCCTGAGGACCAGGAAAGACCTCAGCCTGGAGGGGAAGAGGGCGTGGCTGCGACGGGACAGGACAGGGGCTAATACTGACAGACAACACACGGTCTGTGGAGGCTGCCTCCTGGAGGCAGCTTTAGGTATGCCACTCCACACCAGCCCTGCCACCTCCAGGTCCATCTCTCACCCTGGAGTCTTCTCATGTGGGCAGAGGGTGTGTGGGTCTGAGGACGAACTCTGGATGGACGGCAGCAGGGAGGCTGTGGGGTGTGAATCCGCATGAGACAGGAGCAGAAGGGGCTTGCTTCTCCTGGACCAGGCAGCTTCCAAGGGCTCTCTGCCTTTCTTTCGAATGGTTTCCTTCCTTCAGTCCCTGAAACAGGTCAGGGCCTGCCAACTGTCTCGGCTTCCTCTCTCCTCACTCATATGGGGTGAGCAGCATTTGGTGCCTTTGGACACCTACTGTTCCCTTTGTCCTCCGGGGGTGGGCGGGGGGCCGAGGATGGGCCAGGCTTTGCCCAGAAAACCCACTGGACCCCCAGCCACCAGACTGGGGCTCCAGCCTTTAGAGAGTCCCTGACAACTGAGCCCGGCCAGAGGGAGTGCCAGCTGGGGCTGAGGCTCAGAGAACTGGCCACTGCTCACGTACACAAGTAGGTTTTCCTGGCAGGGGCCTGGGAGCCCCACAGCACTGACCAGAACTGAGTGAAAATGGTTATATACAATTTATATGCTGTAAAGAAAGTACTATTAAAAAAGAAACATAAAAAGAGAAAGAGAGAGAAAAAGTGAGAGAGATGGAGAGGAAAAAAAAAAAAAAACACCCGGAGCCCCCCTCCCCCCAAGTTCCCAACTCTGGTTGCTGCCCTTAAATATTGCCCTGGGAAGGGTGGGGTGCAGGGAGCACTTGACTCCACCTTAACACTACTGGCAAAAGGGGGAGGCAGTGGGGTCAAAGCCTTTAAAAACATCTTTCAGGGACCCCGCGTCCTGCTCACCCTCGCGGGCTGGGCTGTTGCCAGCAAATGGGCTCCCAGAGCCCGTTTTGGGCGTCTGTTTCACAGTCCCAAAGAGGGTAGGCACCGGCAGGTTGTGCACACCAGGCTGGGGTGAGGCACCCTCTGGTGGCGGGGCGCCAGGAGTAGTGGCGGGGGCTGCTGCAGCCTTGGGCCGGGGCCGGTTGTAACTGTTGTATCTGTCTGTGGCTGTGGCTGCACTGCCATCTGCACTGGACTTCCCAGATTCTGGCTGTTCGAGGGCGGACTTACGGATGAAGGGGGGCTCCTTGGCCTTCGTGGCCGAGCTCTTGCCATTGCCCTCGGGGCCCTTGGGCTGGGCACCCGCATCAGCAACCGGCTCCGTAGTAGTTTTGCCACCTGCGTTGGGAGTCCTGGGGTCATAGAGGCTGATGCCGCTCAGCACACTGCTCTGGCTGCTCCCGCTGCCCTGGCCCAGCCCACCGGCAGCCAGCACTCGGGGGTCGTAGGGGGCGGTGGCTGGTGGGGAGGACTCCCCGCTGGGGCTGCCGGCTGGAGACGATGCTTCAGTGGGGCCAGGCTTGGCAGCCCGGGAGGAGGCAGCAGAGTCTGCTGGTTTCTGAAGCCGAGGGTCGGTTGGTGCCTTCCGCACCCGCGGGTCACTGGGCTTGTCGCTGGAGCCAGGGGCTGCTGAGGGGCCCGTGGCATTGACGGTCTTAAGGATGCGAGAGAGGAGCTCAAAGTCAGGCAGGTTAGACCCGGATGTGCCAGGGTCTGTGGAGGTGCCCAGGCGCGGTCGAGTGTTGGGGGGTCCTGTGGCAGTGGCACGGTGCAGCCTGGGATCCAGGGTGGGCATGGACTGCAGGGCTGCAGGGACAGGGGGGACCGCATCCTGCTTGGGGATGGGCAAGGGGATCAGGTCTTCAGGGTTCCAGAGCACAGTGCGGGCGAAGCTTGGCTTGCTCAGGGTCACATCTTTCTTGATGTGGCTAAACTGCTGCAGCTGGGATCTTGGGTCCCGCAGTGGGTGTCCAGGGAGAGGGTCCAGGGGAATGGTCATGGCCTTCTCCCGTAGGACCCGCTCCCCTTCCTCCTCTTCTGCAGGGGGTGGTCCAGCCCCCTTGGAGCCTCCAGGGCCTGCAGGGTTGGAATGAAGGCCGCCTTCGGGTTTTGGGGTGGGCAGGGAGCGAGCCAACCGAGGGTCGGAGGGCCCTGTGTCTCCTGGGCCAGACCCGCTGGAAGCCTCGGCGTGGCGGGTGAGTCTGGGGTCCCGGCTGAGACGAGGGTCAGCCAGCCGGCCTCCTGTGGGGTGTCCTTTCTGGAGGCGGGGATCTCCTAGCCCACTGTTGCTCAGGTCCCCGACAGAAGCCTGGGGTCTGCTAGAGGTCTGCTGTCTCAAGGTCTTCAGGATGGAAGTGACGCTGTTCCCACCCTCATCCTCATCACTAGAGTACCAGTTTCCCGTGTCACCTAAGGAAGAACAGAGGAGGAGGGAGGTGAGTGACCACATGTGGTACCAGCCCTTGTGGACCCCACAGCAGCCCACTGGGTGAACGGCTCCTCTGCCTTACCTCTGACAACCTCAGTTTCCCCTCCCTTGGCAGGCGGCCATGAACAGACACTGAGCTCAGGTGGGCTGAGCCTGGCAGGTCACTATCTAATGTTTCTAGACCTTTCCCCCATGTGCCAGCACTGCTCTAAGTGCTTGGTCTTATTAATTCTCACAACCACCCAGGAAGCAGTATTATCAAGCCCTGTTGACAGATGAGAAAGCAGAGGTGTGGACAGTGCCATGAGATCAGGGGCAGAGCAGGGACTGAGCTCCGCATCCTAGCCCAGGGCCCTGCCACCTTGTCCTCACCCTCCACAGACTGAGGTCCCAACACGGCAGGCCCAGCCCTGGGCAGCTGGGCGCAGCTACCACTGACTCTGCTCTCACTTGGGGCTCACAGACACTGGTCCCCAGGCCTCTTGCCATGTTACCATGGGAAGGGCAGTCACCGGCTGATGAGAGGCGGGGCCGGATGGGCTGACTCAGAAACTGGCCTAAGTCCAACCTTCTGGGCAGGAAAAACCAGAGCCACCAATGGAGGGCGCTGTCCCCTCTTCCCCCTGTCCCCACCTGCTCCTGGGATCCCACAAGGGCCACCTGTGGCCTCAGGCTCCTGGTTCTAGACACCATTTGTCCACCCCATTTCCTCCTGGGCTGGATGCCATCAGGTCACCGAGTGATCTGGCAGCTGGGACTGTGACTGTTACTGGTTGATGTCAGCAACTAGCTGTCATCTGCTGACTTTCTGAGAACATGGTCTAGGGAAAGGGGCTGTGAGCCTCTCCTTTCAGCCTTCTCTCTAAGGGCGCAGAAGGGAAATCCTGTTGGCTGCGGTCTCCCTCCAGGGACCAGCCCACCTCCCTCCTTGATGGGATCAGGGTCTTTCTTGACCCTCAAGACACAGAACAGCAGCCCTGACTTCCAATTTTCTTAGGGACATGCAATGCAGCATCTGCAGCCTGGCTTCACGGCCCTGGGCCAAGGATCCTTCCTGGCCACAGGCTCCTTTCCGACACAAACCCCCACCTAGGCCTTCCCCACCGCTCCACTGCACAGTGGCCCAGGGGGCCCGTGCCTGTCTGGGGAAGCCCCTGCCCCTGGGGAGGACACATGCCTTCCTCATTCTCCCGGTCCTGCTTGCTGCTCTCAGCCAGCCTCCTCGCTCTCTCCTCCTCCTCCTGCTGCTTCTGCTGGATCCTCAGGTACAGGGCCCTCTGGGCTGAGGGCAGGAAGTCGGGGACAGCGGCGCCCGGCTTCGGCCGGCCTGGGGGCCCTCCCTCAGAGAAGCTGTCAGGCTCCAGAGGGGGCTCGGGGAAGAGGTGCTCCCCCGGCTCCCCCGGCAGCTCTTCGTAGCGCCCGTAGTCCTCTGTGGCAGGGAAGAACCAGGGTTCGTGTCGGGAAGGGCCTCGTAGCCAACTCCAGCCCACCTGTGCACCCTTGACCAGATAACCACCCCCCAATGGTGATGGGTGACAACGTGCAGCCCAACCCTTCCTACCCTCCCGGGACGGTCCCCACAGAAAGCCCAACAGCAGCCAACAAGGGGATCCCCACCCAGGATGCAGCCACTGAAAATGGGGTTCACAGCACAATTTGGTGATGTGGGCAAATGCTGAACACGGGACGGAACGTCATACAGATGTTTATAAAACGCAAAGAAAAGGCTTTGAAGACAGACAGAAAACAGTCCCCGTGGGAACGAGACTGGGCAGACAGGGCTGAAGGGTCTTTCACTTTTGACCCCACATGCTTTTGGATCTCCTCTAATTACTGGCAATGAACATTCACTTTACGGTTTCTTTATAATAGCCAGAACAGAAAAACACTGCATGTCATAGAGAGCTCGTAATACGAGCTCAACCATGGTGAACAAAAACTTATGAACAGGGATGCCTGGGTGGCTCAGCAGTTTAGTCTGCCTTTGCCTCAGGGCATCTGATCCCAGCGTTCCAAGAGCGAATCCCACATCGATCTCCCTGCATGGAGCCTGCTTCTCCCTCTATCTGTGTCTCTGCCCCCCACCCCCCCCCCTCTGTCTCTCATGAATAAATAAATAAAATCTTAAAACAACAACAATAACAACTTATAAACAGAAGAAAATAACCAAAATGTTGCTATGGCCACATGCCAAACCAGGAGGCCCCTGGGTCATTCCTGCTCCTCCCACCTTTGTGGGTTCTGGAACCCCACAAATCCTCCTCAGTATGCTGCTGCAGTTAAGGCCAGGGCCAGTGGGTGCTTCTCCCACCCAGTATCTAGGAAGCACGAGGCTGAAGGCTCTGCCTTCACTCCAGCAAGGCGGGCAGATGCCTGACATCAGCCACCAATCTCCACAAACTCTACCTACATCAGAGCCCGGATGGGGGAACAGGGTGGCTGTACAGGGAGACTATGTGTGTGTGTGTATGCATGTTGAGACATCGTCTGGTCAGCGCTGCCCCATACACATAGGATGTCCTGCGGTGACAAGATGTTCCACAGCTGCACTGTGCAACTTGCCACCACCACCCTCCACCGGGCTACTGAGTGTCTGAATATAGCCAGTGCTACCAAGAAAGTAAAGCTGTAATTTAAGTTAAACTTAAAAACTTAAAATGATTTGTAAATATTTCATCCCTGAAGTGTATAAGGCAAAAAGTGAAATATCTTCTTTTTTTTTGTCATCTTCTAAGCCCCTAAACTTCAGAACATGTGAGCTCAGCGTGGAAGCCTATGCTATGCGGCGCCCTAGTGCGGAGCTGGGCTCACTCAGTGAAAAAGCATCGCAGGCCCCCCTGCATGGAACCTACGGTCAAAGCGAATTTCCCAAGGCTGTAGAGCTGTGAATGTAGTAAAAACCACTGAGCAGTATACTTTAAAAGGGTAGATTTCCTGATATAGGAATTAGAGTGAATTACTCTAGAAACACCTACTGTTAACAGCTTGATGGACTTGCTTTTCCTCCACACCCAGACCTTTTTCCATACATTTACGAAAAAAAGGGAACCACAGCACCGCCCTCACAAAGCCTGCTTTCCTGACCTGAGAACATGTCACTTATCTTTCTAAAGCTCCTGCTCCTTGCCCCCAAATACGTGCTCTCATGGCTTTGAACACTACCTACACCAGATGCCAGAGACTCACACTAACCTCCAGTCTAGCAGTCTTTCTGACACCCCTCAACATTTCCACACAGTTATCAAATGGGCGTCTCTTGCTTAAGGGAGCAGCCAAAGCAGAGATGCTCCCCACCCACCACAATCTGGCTCTCTCCAGTAGGACTTCCCGGCATCGGGGATGGCGTGAGCACCCACCCAGTGACTCTGCCCCACGGCCGGCATCCCCCTCTGCTCCTTCCTGCCCTATAACATGTATACGGGGAGACACACTGACCCCATGGCACTATCTCCACACCATGAAGCCCAGCTTTGCTAATTCGTGCCCCACTGCAGGCGCTTCTGCCCAAGACGACTCCACAGCAGCCCAGAAGCTTTGATGAATCCACTGCAGCCTCAACTACCCATCACCCTCAAATGCCTCTGCCTGTACCCTTTCATTCTTGCAATGAGGCCACCTCACCAGGGCTGTCAGAGTCCCACACAGGGACTTCTCTCTCCTGTCTTACCCTTTCCAAGCTACATGGCTGCCTCTGCTTTTCTCACCCGAGTTGAGTGGCCTGGGATCTCTGCACCTTGGCTTCCTCCCCTTCACGCTCCAACATTCACTTCTCAGAGAGGCCTCTGTTGATTGTCCCCACATGGTACCGACGCTCTTGACCTGCCTCTGCCATAAGCACTGTTTGACTTTCTCGAGAAATGATCGATGCTGAGATGAGCTTCCACGCTTACGCTTTTCCTGTTTCCCTCAACCACAATGTGGCTAAGGCAAGGACCATGGCTGCCCTGTTGGCTCTGACCCTGGGCCTGGCACCAAGCCCGGGAGCTGGCAGTAGCAGACTCACCCTATCCTTCCCAAAGGCCATGGCACAGTCGGCCGACCACCCTGACTGGCAGACATTTAAATTGTTACCAATACACATTCTTGTTTGAATAAGGAAGGAAGGAGAGGAAGGAAGGAAGAAGGTCAGTCATGGGGACAGAACAAGCAGAGGCGGAAGGCTGACACCCTCAACTCCAAGCTGAGAACCATCTGGAAAGAGGCCGCTTTGGAGAGGAAGCCTCCACCTCAGAGCCCACAACCATTCTATATCTGCTCTTCTGACTTCTCATGGTCCCGATTCCAGGCACAGCCAGCAAAATTTGTAAAGCATTAAATAAATTACACTGATAGTATCACAAGACTCCTTTCAACCTCAACGGGTAGCGAATGCCTCATCACTGAAAACGTGCAACCACTCACGGGACAGAGATGGAGTTGGATTCATGCTCTGAAAGACTCGGGCCGAGGAGAAAACCCAAGTCTTCCTGACTATGTTCCCCAGAAACTGCAGTGGCACCCCAGCCCCCACCCAGCTCTGCATACCTGCGTCCCCAATGAGTCCCGGCTCCATCTCCATGCCCTCCTGCTGCTGGTAAAAGTTTTCATAGAAGTTCTGGGATGGTGGGATGGGGGGCATCATTCCAGAATGTGGGGAGTCTCCAGGACCATAGGGCATCATTGGGGGGCCACCAGGTCCCATGGGTGGGCCAGGGTTCATGCCAGGGCCCATCGGCATGTCGGGGTGCATGTCAGGGTGCATGTCGGGGTGCATGTCAGGATGCATGTCAGGATGCATGTCGGGATGCATTGGGCCCCCCATTGGCCCCGGGGGGCCCATGTTGGGCCCAGGGCCCATTGGCCCTGGTGGTCCTCCAGGTCCAGGGAACCTAGGAGGAAGAGAGGGTAACCGTGAGGGAGCTGCAGAGCAAGAGTGGTTAGCCACCCCCCTGAGGAGACATGGAGGTGTCCACGTGGTTGGTCACCAAGGGCTCAGACCAGGCTCACAGTGACAGGTCCCCGGCACAGAGGAGCCTGGCTGAGGCCAGAACTGGCCCACCAGCCTGACTCTGGGGGCCCAAGGCACTCACCTCACGCCCAGCTTCTCTGCCAGCTGGCCTGTGGGCCGTACTACGATCTCAAACAAGGAGGGGATCTTCTTGTTGTACATGTCCTGCTGCTGCTGCAGCTGCTGCGGGGACAGTGGCTCATGCACTGGCATAGGCATCTGGGGGGGCCCAGGGGGTGGGGGCGGAGGGGGGGGTGGGGGTGGGGGTCCGCCCTGCATGGGCCTGCCATTGGGAGAGGTCGGAGCCGGGGGGCCAGGGGGCCGAGGAGGGGTGGGCAGGAGGCCCACACCCGGGGGTGGTTTGGGCAGGGGGTTGATGCCCTGCTTCTTCAGTTCCTCCACTTCTTTCTCATCCTCTGCGCCCGCTTCCGCGTCGTCAGCCAACATCTGTAGGTGAGAACAAAGGGAGAGATAGGACCAGGAGGGGGCAAGGAATGCGCCTTCCTGGTGGGGAGCCAAATTTTCTGAGGAAAACCCAAAAACACAAGGACCTGCAGCCCTCCCCAACATAAAGCCAAGGAGCACAAAGCCTCTTCAGCACAAAAATCATCATCCCCCACCACTGTCGCATTGGCTCTGTGACCAGCTGGCAGGGGGAGCCAGTCCTGTTTGCAGCAAAACATACAAAACCTAAAAGGTACTGGTTTTCCTCCTTTGGAATTGCATAATTCAACAGCATTAAGCAGTCATGAGGTTGTACAACTACCACCTCTACCTGGTTCCAGAACTTTCTTTTCCCATCACCCCAAAAGAAGGCCCCACACCTATTAGTAGTCATTCCCCTTCCCCCTCCTCCAGGCCCTGGCAATCACTACTCTGCTTGCCACTCTACAATCTGCTTATTCCAGACAGGTCGTATAAACAGAATCATACACTGTGTGGTCTTCTGTGATTGGCTTCTTTCACGTGGCATGCTTGCCAGGTTTATCCGTGCTGTAGTGAGTTACCTACTTGATGGCTAATAAGCCAGTGTCCTCTTTGGATTTTAAGGGGTTTCTCACTATACTCTTATAGTCAGACTCCAAATCCTTACCATGACCCACAGAGCCTGACCGCAGGGCTAGGTGTCTGGAGAGGACAGTGCCACACCTCTGTGGCTTCACTTCCTTCATGCAGCTCCAATATTGGGGTCTCTAACTCTAGATCACCTTAGAGTGACTGTCCTGGTCTTCTATGTTCACTGCTGGGATTCTATCAGCACCCTTCGAAGTAGTGCACCAGCTCTGTAGGATTTTATGCGTAGCTGTGTTCCAGTTTACTCCTGGCTCACACAACAGCTGTCAACTGTACAAGGGCAGGACTATTTTGTGCCTGGGGCCTAGCACAGAGCACGAGACAGGGTAGATGGAACTCCTGGAGCAGAATGTCTCACCAATCACGATCCAATGCAGAGAAAACACAGCAGTTTTGACTGCTTTTCTTAGGACTGCTTGCAACCTTGGTCTGTGGCTGGTGTCTGGGAAGCTGGATTTCAGGGCAGGAAGTCCCCCCAAGTATTCCCTGACTAGTAACAGGTGCTGTCTCTCAACTGTTTATACAATGTGCTTTCTGAAACACAGAAACACACCCTGGGCACTGACCAAACCTCCATCACGCATCTGCATTCAAGAACATTCCACAAGTGCTGCCATAACCTGAGGAGTTAAGCACGGCCCTCATGACTGCATGCAGCAAGGACTCTATTAAGATGGTGCCTGGTTTCTCCAGCCTTTCCCCACTGTGGCTGTATACTTGGTCCTGGGAGCCCCCCTCATTAAGTCATCGAACCTGTGCTTGGGTCATCTTAGGGACCTCAGCACAGATGCCTTAGTGCACCCTAACATGGGGCTCAGAGATGTTCCGCCTCCAGCACTTCACCCTCAGCATAACCCAAGACAACCAGCCCTGCTCCTCCACCCAGGGCAGGTGGGAGTGTGGGTGGTGGGAGCAGGGCCTTCAGGTGGGTGTCAGGTCCTTCTCGGCTTTTCTCTCTCCTTGCTGTCACAGAATAGTCTACACACAGGGACAGCAGGGCCCAGGAGGAATCTGGCTCCAAGGGAGCCAGAATACTTAAGACAATCGATCAATAGAAAACATGTGTCTCTTAGAGCCCTACTGCCCCAAGGTGTGATCTGAGTGTGAACCAGCAATGCAGAGGGACCTACTGAACTGGAACCACACTTTTAACACCTGCCTAGGGTAACTCAGGACACACTGCCCAGAACCAGCAGTGTCTTTCAGCACTGCTCTCAGTGGTGAGCCAGGCAGGGGTAGACTCCATGTGCTTCACTGCCTCCACACACTGCTCACTTCCTGCCCAGTGAGCGGGCCCCTTGGCCTCTTCTGGCTCAACTATGTGTGTGCAGCTGCTGCAGATGCTTAGCACATGCCTCTCTTACTCTTTACTTCCTGTCACTCACCCTAGGGGCTGGCAAGGTGTCACCTCCTCTCACCAAGCCTCTGAATGTCAACCTGTCAGGGAGCCTCTGGGCTCCCTATACGTTCCCTCCAGTACCTCGATCCTAGTGCTCTATCAGGATCTGCCCGATGACTGACTTCATCTTGTTACTGCATCCCCACAACCCGGGACAGTGCCCAGCAGAAGTTAGGCACTGTAGCACATGCACTGGATCAATAAGCAAGGAAAACACATGTATCTCCCCTCCTGCCTTCCCCAGACTCCTGAGAACAGTGGTTGCTTAACATCAGGACAGCAGAGGATGGAAAAGGTGAGAGGGTGGGGGGCACCTGGGGGGCACAAAGAATCAAGGCTTTGGCTAGCCTGGCTAGGCTATTTGGTGTTCCCCTGAGGGTCTCCCCTGCACAGCACCCTGCCTCCGCCTCCCCGAAGCCCCGTCCACTGTCATACCTTCAGTTACTGCCCTGCCCGCTCTGAGCAGAGGCTCCCAGACCCATCTATGTACAGAGCTGCAGGTATGAGTTTGACCCCATCACACTTCATTCCACCTGGCTTCTCCTCCTCCACCAGGAGATGACCCACAAGCTAGGTTCTTGTGAATGATGGACCCTCTATTTCCTAAACCTCAAACCAGGATCAGGGTCCCACTCCCACAGTTCCCAAGCTACTGCCTGGACCTCCCACCTGAGTGGCTTACCTCTGCCCTCCACACCCTCACCCTCTGTCTTGGACCCCTTATAGCCTCTGGCTGGGACTCTGCACCCCAGCCTCCCACCTAGTCTCTAGTTTCCCTCTCCCTCCCACCATTCTCTGCACGCTGAGAGAGCAAACATCAATCAAAAAGATGGCCACACCTCTGCACCACTAGATCCTTCTGTCAATGGCAACTTGATGCCCTCAGGTAGAAGGCAAAACCTAACAAGGTTATACCTCATTAAACAGGAACAACGTTGGCCACAACCTCCTCCCCTGCTGTGGAGGGGGCGGCAGGCTCTGGCCACTGAAAGGGCCACGCTCCCTTCGCCTCCCAAGCTCACAGCCAGAATGCCCCACTCAATCCCTCCTTGCAATGCTGCCTTTTCTACCCTAGGGTGGCTCTTTCTTCAGGTGGCCTCCTGACACCTGCTTCTGATAGCCTTCAGAGACCAGATTTGCCTGCCGTAAACAGGATGCTTTTCTCAGTACCACCTAACAGATGGAAATACCTGGCCAACATCTCTTTCTCCATTAGACTCAAAAGCTCTGGATGGTAAGGATACTATGACTTCTTTGCTACTGTTTGCCCCCCCAGCACAGCGCTCAGCACACACTGGGCACTTAATTCACGATTAATAGAAAGAACTGGAGCTCTCACCCAGTGGTTAAGCAGTGCTGCTGCTCCCCGGTGAGTGGGCCTCCCCTCAAGCTCTTAAGAGCCCACACACAGGACTTCAGCTTCTCAGCAACTGGGGCTTCATCTCCCACCCCCTTGCAGCAAGATTCTCACATCACAGCCTACTGTCCAGCTGGAGGACACTCCCCAGTCCAGGATTTCACTTCCTTGCCCCTCCCTCAGACCCCAAGCTCAGGACCCACCCAGACCAGAATCCTGTACTCCTCTCTCTTTCCCTTACTATCTCCTACCCTGGGCCACCTGTGTTGCTGCAAAAGCAGAGGCTGACTCGCATTTGAGGCCAAGGCAGTGACATGTAAAACACATTAAAACCATGCCCCCAGGGGCAGCCCCAGTGGCTCAGCAGTTTAACATGCCTTCAGCCCAGGGCCTGATCCTGGAGACAAGGGATCGAGTCCCACATTGGGCTCCCTGCATGGAGCCTGCTTCTCCCTTTGCCTGTGTCTCTGCCTCTCTTTCTCATGAATAAATAAATAAAATCTTAAAAAAAAAAACCACAGGGGATCCCTGGGTGGCGCAGCGGTTTGGCGCCTGCCTTTGGCCCAGGGCCGATCCTGGAGACCCGGGATCGAGTCCCACGTCGGGCTCCCGGTGCATAGAGCCTGCTTCTCCCTCTGCCTGTGTCTCTGCCTCTCTCTCTCTCTCTCTGTGTGACTATCATAAATAATAAATAAAAATTAAAAAAAAAAAAAACACAAAAAAACTATGCCCCCCTACCTGCCAAATAAAGTAAAATAAAACAACATTTCCACCAGAAAAGCTAAACCCAAACTGCAGCCCTTGCTCAGAGACACTGAGGGGCATGCCTATTTGAGACTTCCTGTGCATTCCTTCCCAGGCCTCTGGACCCATAAAGACAAGCGCTCCCAAGATCCTCATATCAGAGGACATAGCCAGGGCCCTCCTTTAACAGGATGGATCTTGACTGATGCCAAAAAGTTCCCAAAAGTCAAACCTCTCAGCGGAAAAGGACAGTCATGCCTGCAGACACGCAAAAGCACGTGAGCCAAGATTCATCAGGCCAAAGAAATCTGCTTGTATCAGTTGGCTTTTATCCTAAGTTTCTGCCCTAAACTGGAAATAATCCAAATCTTCAGTTGGTAACTAGACAAACTTAGACCATCCATACAACAGAGCACTTAATACTCAGCAACAAACAGCCATGAATTATTCTCAAAATGTGAATTCCAAAAGCATTACGGTAAGTGGAAAAAAATCAGATTCAGATTACGCACACACACACAGGTGTGTTTAAAAGCTATATACTGGGGATCCCTGGGTGGCGCAGCGGTTTGGCGCCTGCCTTCGGCCCAGGGAGCGATCCTGGAGACCCGGGATCGCATCCCACGTCGGGCTCCCGGTGCATGGAGCCTGCTTCTCCCTCTGCCTATGTCTCTGCCTCTCTCTCTCTCTCTGTGTGACTATCATAAATAAATAACAAAAAAAAAAAAAAAAAAAAAAGCTATATACTGTATAAACCTACTCACAGAACATTTTTTTTTTTTTTAAAGATTTTATTCATTCATGAGACACACACAGAGAGAGAGAGAGAGAGAGAGAGAAAGAGGCAGAGACACAGGCAGAGGGAGAAGCAGGGTCCATGCAGGGAGCCTGACGTGGGACTCAATCCGGGGTCTCCGGGATCACGCCCTGGGCTGAAGGCGGCGCTAAACCGCTGAGCCACCCAGGCCGCCCAGAACATTCTAAAATATGCAAACTATAGGGACAAAAACTGGGTGGTTGCCAGAGCTGGAGAATGGGGAGGCAGTGACGGTATAAGAGCACAGTTTTGGGGGTGATAGAGGAGTGAATTTCCTCTATCTGGATGTAGGAGTGGCTATGTCACTGTGTTTGCCACAACTCACAGAACTTCACACTAAACAGGAAGAATTTTGCTGGATCCAAACCACACCTTGACAAAATTGACTATAAAAAAGTGAATTGTAAAAAAGAATTTAAGGGTAAAGAACCAAGGGTGCCTAGGTGGCTCAGTTGGTTAAGCTTCTGCCTTTGGCTCAGGTCATTATCTCAGGGTCCTGGGATCAAGCCCCACATTGGGCTCCCTGCTCAGTGGGGACTCTGCTTCTCCCTCTCCCTTTGCCCCTCGCCCTGCTTTCGTTCTGTGTCAAATAAATAAAATCTAAATAAATAAAGAGTGAACCAAAATGTGTGCAACTTACTATCAAATGGTTCAAGGAAAAAAGAAATGCCCACAGACATATAAAATAAAATGGGAGTGAGTGACAAGGCAAATGGGGCAAAATATTGCTAACATATGAATCTGTTTGTTTTGTCTTGTTTTATTTTATTTTTTTTAAGTTTTGTCTTGTTTAAAAGATTTTATTTATTTATTCATGAGAGACACAGAGAGAGGCATAATCTGATCCTGTGTCTCTGCCTCTCTCTGTGACTATCATAAATTAAAAAAACAAACAACAAAAAAACAAAAAACAAAAACAAACAAACAAACAAACAAAAAAAACATTTGTAACTGGAAGGTGAAATGTGCCATCTTGGTTTGCTTTGGGTTTTTACAAGAGCGTCTAGAGCTGGGCTGCCCAAGGTGGTGGTCAATAGCCACGTGTGGCTACTGAGGCTCAAAATGTAGGTCCAAACTGACATGGGCTCTAAGTAGAAAATAAGCACCAGATTCCAAAGACATGGTAGTGCTAACAACAACAATAAAAACGTCTTATTAAATTCTTGTTACTTGCTGAAATAATACTTTGAACACAGACATACTAGATTAAATAAGATATGTTGTTTAACCTTAATTTCATCGGTTGGTTTCTTTCTTTCTCTTTCTTTCTTTCTTTCTTTCTTTCTTTCTTCTCTCTCTCTCTCTCTCTCTCTCTCTCTTTCTGATTTTATTTATTTATTCAAGAGAGACAGAGAAAGGCAGAGACATAGGCAGAGGGAGAAGCAAGCTCCCTGCAGGGAGCCCAATGTGGGACTCGATCCTGGGATTCCAGGATCACACCCTGAGCTGAAGGCAGACGCTCAACCGCTGAGCCACTGGGTGTCCCTCATCGGTTTCTTTCTACTTTTACATAGCTACTAAAAAAATTTTAATTACATACATGGCTTGGCTGTGTTCCTACTTGAAAAGCAATGGTTTAGAGCACCAAGTCTGAACTTCCAGCAGGGGGCAGGCCTCAGCCAGCTATTGTTCAACTCTCCATGTGAGAAAGGAAACAAATACTTTCCCCACTCCTTACCCTGTCAGGTCATCCCAGACTCTAGAAATCTATCAGTTATAAAACCCTATTCCTAAGGTGCTAAGTTCCCCAGAGGGCCTGGTATGAGGAGAATTTTTCCCACTGCCCTACCCCTGAGCAGGAGGTGTTCTCTTGCTCTGCTTGTGCAGGGCTTCCCCTTGACTCCTTGGGCAGCCCCAGCACCAAACAGGGCAGTCACTGATGGACTCGTGAAACTCCCTCACATACTACTTATACAATCAGTCCTTTGCATTCTCAAAAAACCAGCCAATTCCTTCAAACCTTCTGTGCACCAGAAAGTAGAAAGCCTTCATCTGAAAGGACCCGACTAGTGTTCTCTCTCACAGTTCCCTTGCATGTGTTAGGAAACCAAGGACAGGAACCTGAGGCCCCCAGAGTCCTCACAACTCCTCATGGAGAACAGATACCAGGATGAGTTTTGAACATCACCTGACTGGGGGAAAAGGCCTCACAATGTACCAGAGAGGTCGCTCCCTCCCGAAAACCTCCAATTACTCTGTCTCCTGTGTAATATAATCCCTAAGTCTTGGGAGGAAATGTCTGACATTTCCATCAAACTACAACCCATCCAAATCTCTTTTCTCCTCCTTGCTATCATGGGCTCTCTCAAAGATAGCTAACAACACAAAATATCTCTACAGACGACATTCCTTTTACTTAAGCAGTCCCCCAGTGAACATGCCCTGGCCCTAGACAAGATACAGGCATGAGGACCTCAATTCTCCCCCCAGAAAAAAATGCAGCCCCACTCCATCCCTAAAATGGCCCAGCTCCTGATCAAAGCAGGTGGGAATTCTGGTCCCCCAAAGAAGCCAGGGGACGGGAGGCTGTGCCAGGTCAATGGAAGGTGTGCCCCTGGCTCCCCTGGAGGCAGCTATAGTCCCAAATTCCCCACAAATATTACCTTATCCAAGAGCTCTCTTGTCTCCTCAGTCAGGGGGTCATGGGAGAACATGCAGTCATCACCATTAATGCAGTTCCCGGTTGTATGGTACAATTTACATGGAAAATCACGTTCAGGGCACGTTAAGGAAAAGCATCAGCCCTCCTGGAACCCACCAGAGGGCAGAATCCAACCCCTTGCGTTTTGGAGATGAAGAAACAGAGGCCCAGGGAGGTGTTAACTGACTCGCTCGCTGTTGGCAGCAGACCCACAGATGAGACCCCGGTTCCTGAGACTCCTGCTCTGGAGGGCTTCCCGCCCCACTACACCGGCTTTGGGGCCTTTGTCTCTGGATCCCCACTCAACAGGAATAATAAAGGTTAATGATTTGCCCAAGGTCACACAGCCCACTGGAAAAATCTCAGGAAGGTTAACAGACAAGGGTATGGCCAGTCTCGAGATTATGTATAAAGAAACCAGAGCACATGTGCATCCGCTCCCCCATCTGCAGGACACCACTCCGCCACAAGACGGTTCAATGAGACCAAGACACACTGAACGCATGTCACAGCGCTGGCCCAGAGAACAAAAAGTGTGTGCAGTGCAGGTCGGCTGCTATGGGCAGTGAGGAAGGAAGAAGTGGTGAGCATTTCATCCCATCAGAGTGAGCACCAAAGGATATCGTGCATGTAGGGGCAGTTCTCGGCTCTGGCACAGAACCCAGTGATGTAAAACTTGCACAGTTCTCGCTTCTTTGGTAGCTCGATGTCGTGGCTAAAATTGCAGTGGTCTCCCTGGAAGGAAAGCAAGGAAAGGGTAAGGTGGGTGGGGGGGTGGGAGGGAACGGGAAGTCCTGTCGAAGCCCATCTGAAAGGGGAGGTACTACTCTGTCACCGCTGGAGTGCAGAGGGACCACAGTGATGAGTCCCCCACAGGAAAAGGTGGGGCTCACCGACATGGTTTCCCAGGAACCTGCAAGTTCTGACAAGACCTGTGCCCTCTTCTCTTGGGCCCTGCCTCCCTTTCCCTGTCCCCATTCCACCAGGCTCCACTCCACTGCCCCTCACCCTCAATGCTCCTTTATCACTCTCTCCCTCTCCCTCTTCTTACCTGCATGCTGTTTTTCAAGACTGGCTGCACGGAGGCCAGTATCCAGCCCCATGCTTCTTCCTTCCTAACCTAACCTCCGTTTTGTTTGGGAAGAATGTGCCCCCAGCCGAAAAAGTACATTCCCCAGCCTCTCTGGAAGTCCTGGTCAATGAAATGTAGGCCAAAGTCCCCAGGGAGGACAATGCTGACTCAAAACAAACACCCCTTCACCCATCTTTCCTCTTAGCCCGTAGACGGGAGGATACCCAGAGGCTCAGCGGCCACTATGGAACCATGAGGACAAAAGCCACATGCTCAAAGATGGTGGACATTCCTGAAGCGGAAGGAGTCTCCCCAGAGTACCAGTGACCAGGGCACCAACCTCCTTCAGAGGGACGACGTCTGAACATTTACACTATTGGAGCTCAATTTTAACATCATCCACAGTCAGACACACTCAGAACACACACCCGAGTGAACAAAATAGAGAAACCGTTCAGGATAGCTATCTCCCCTTACTCTCATGAATGGCTACTTATCTTTCTACGGATTTATTATAAGCTTCTGAAAAGAACATAAGTTGAGATTGTATAAGGAATATTTTACACACACACACACACACACACACACACATATATTGGTCTGAAATATGTATTTTTCTCTAAAGCCTATACTGGGGTACAATATTCCCTGAGCACATGTGCACCAGTATCTGTCCACTGCCATCGTATTTGAATAAGAAGGTGGCTGGCTGAACTCATACAGGGTTATGCCCTCAGAACTCTATGGTCATTAGCTTATCTTCTGGTACTGAATGCTGCTGTGCAATTCAAGGCTGGCCTGATTCACTCCACCTCCTCCTCTATCTGGAAATCTTAATAATTCCCTCTCCGACATCATTAAAGATCAATAACTCAACCAGGACATATTACATCTTTATATCGGTATCAATCTTAATACGTTTGAGGCCATTTGGACTGGCTGAAAATTCTGGCCCCCAAACCAAGAAAAACAAAACACCGAAAAACAAGCCACAAATGTGTTATCACACTCTGGCTCCTCAGTCTCTCTGAGAAGACAAGAGAACAGAGTCTTCCCAAGCATTTCTTGGTAGTCAGTCAATCCCACCCTTACCAGGCCAGGCCCCCAATTAGCATAGCCTGTAGAACGTTCCCAGAAGCCTGAGCATCCTCTGGGAGGTTGCTGCCCTGCTCCCACGCCCAGGTACTTTAACTGGCCCCTTACCCATGTACACCGCCCCTCCACGAAGTATTTGCAGATGACTTTGCCTTTCTTGTCAGACTGCTGGTGGGGCTTGTCATGGTCACTCCTCCGGTAGCTCCCACCACCATCCTATTAGGAACACAGTGTGTGAGCATAAAGGGCAAGGAGAAGGAGGGGTTGGGGAGGGGGTGATGGAGACTGGCAGACAGGTTCTGAGGGACTGTAACAGAAGGTGGCCACTGAGGATGAACATTCCCTCGACAGAAGAATCTTCACGTAGCAAGAGTAGTGGCCAGCACGTTACCACCAGCACCAAGGCCACGTGGGGTCTTAGCCCCATGGTATGGAGTGCTGGCGCTCACACAGGAAAAGCTCTGGCACGTGGAGTTGCTGGCAACTGAAGAGTACCACATAACCATACAGAACACATTCTCCTCCTAAAGGCAATATGCGCGTCTTCTGTCAAACTCTCCAGGCTACCTGGATGAGTCACCTGGAACCTTCCCCACCTCATAGACTCAGGTGCTATAGAGATGTGGTTTCAAAAACAGAGGGTCTCACCAGCAGCCCAGCCCCCCACCCCCAGAGATGTTTAGTGCTCAACGGCCCCACAGAGAACAGCTAATGAAAGCTGGACAGCATTGGCTAGAGGCCAACTCATTTGAGAAAAAAAAATCCAGGAAGGAGGCCTTGGCCAAACCTATCAAATCCAAATGAAGAGTCAACTCACGCCCATGTCCTCGTCATAGAAGTCTTCGTCATCGTTCATTCCGCCCTTGTTCATCCCTCCTCGGCTGCCACCTCGACCACGACCCCGGCCCATCCCTTTCCCTCGACCTCGGGAACCCCGACCACGGCCTCGACTTAACCCTGCAGAGAAATGGCATTCACCTGCTGTTTCTCCCCAGGATCCAAACCCAGCAGCTGCCCAAAGGAGCCCCACCGACCCGTCACCTCCAGGGCCCTCTGCCCACCTCGTCCTCGGCCATCCTTGGACCGGCGGTACTGGTTCAGCTCCTTGGAGTATTCGTCATAATCCTCATCTCCCATTGGTTCCTCACTTTCTCCATACTGGGATTCCAGAAAAGAGGAGAAAAGGCGAGTGTCACGTGGGGAACGATGAACACTGTCCCTAACTGTACTTTCTGCCCCTGTCTTTTTGTTTATGCAGGTCAACATGAGACTCAGAAGGGCCAGTGAACAACTCAGGGTGACCTGCCTGTGCCCTCTCTTCACAGACCACAGCCAAAACTGGGAGGGGGAGGGGGAGGTGGGGGGTGGTTCTAATCCTCTCCCTCAAGCTCTTCACTCCTACAACTCCCAATTCCGGGGGCAAATCCAACAGGGAGCCTCCTACACAATGGACAGCTGTGTGGTTGTAACAAAGAGCAGACTCACTGCATACTGGCATAGAAAGGTCTTGGGCGGGGACAGAGCAATCAATGTGGAAGCTGTGTGTGTGTGCAGGGGGCATGAATAAATAAGCACCTGACTGTAAAGACCTAAAACTTCTTTTTTAGGATTTTATTTATTTGAGAGAGAAGAGAGGGATAAATAGGCTCCCCCGCTGAGCGGGGAGACCAAAATAGGGCTTGGTCCCAGGATCTCAAGACCATGACTTGAGTTGAAGGCAGATGCTTAACCAACTGAGCCACCCAGGTGCCCCTAGGCCTAAAACTTTTTCTAGGAGACACTCAGGAAACTTGTCTTTGGAGATGGGAATGAAGTTGCTGGGGGTAGAAGGGGAGGGAGATGTTTTCACAGCTTTGGCACTTTTTCAATTTTGAACTGCATGAAGGTTTCCTCTATTTCAAAATAAGAAATGAATGTTGAGACACAGCCCTGCTGTCCAACACCCTCCCTTCCACTGTGGTCTGTATAGGCAGCTCCCAAAAAGTGCCCATCAACCTCCCATGTTCCCTGCCGCCACTCCTCCGGGGCTGGAGAAGAGCTTACTTCCATTTCTTCCTCATAGAAGTCTTCTTCATCCTCCGGGTGGTCTCCCACGGAGCCTCTGCCCCTTCCGCGGCTGCCTCTGCCCATGCCTCGGCCTCGAGACCCTCCACGACTGCCTCGACCCCGGTAGCCTCTGCCACGGCCTCGGCTGCCTGCAGGGTAATTCAGACGGTAAGTGCCCCGAGTGGGAGATCTCATCAGCAAGAGAGACGTGAGCCCATTTTCTGTCCCTGATGTCAGTCATGTCCTCTTCCTCCTCCTCAAGCCTTCTTAGCAGCTCCAGGTAGCTTGTCCCATCGCCCCTACATGCCCTCGCTAGTGGTCCTCAGGGGATCCCTGGATGGTGCAGCGGTTTGGTGCCTGCCTTTGGCCCAGGGCGCGATCCTGGAGACCCGGGATCGAGTCCCACGTCGGGCTCCCGGTGCATGGAGCCCGCTTCTCCCTCTGCCTGTGTCTCTGCCTGTGTCTCTGCCTCTCTCTCTCTGTGTGACTATCATAAATAAATTAAAAAAAAAAAAAAAAAAACCTAGTGGTCCTCAGGCCTCAGCATTCTGGATGCTCACTGGCTATACTGCCACAGGGGCACCTGGCCACTGTAGGTGCACTCAAATGTCCAATACAGGGACTACTAGCCACACATGGCTATGGAGTCCCCGGAACATGACCAGACTAAGAGATGCTGGAGGATGAACCACCACTGGATTTACAGGACTCAGATTAAAAAAAAAAGTTAGAGAATATAAAACACTACATTTGTCTGTCTGGATAATGTGTTAAAATTAAGATTCTGAATGTGTTAGATACATAAAATATACTGTTAAAATTAATGTTTCCTTTTACTCATTAAAAAAAAATTATTTATTCATGAGAGAGACAGAGAGAGAGAGGCAGAGACATAGACAGAGGGAGGAGCAGGCTCCATGCAGGTAGCCCGATGTGGGATTTGATCCCAGGATCTCGGGATCACAACCTGAGTCAAAGACAGAAGATGCTCAACCACTGAGCCATCCAGGCATCCCCCCTTTTGCTTTTTTAACATGACTACTAGAAAATTCTAAATTAGGCGGTGACTTGTATTAAATTTCTATTGGTCTCGTGGTCTAGAATTTCCCCCAAAGAGCACGGCTCATCCAAGGAGGTGTCCAAGAACAAATTCCGAAGAAAGACTAAATGAAAGGCCACTCAAACAATAAGCTGTGCCTTTGGCAAGGCCAAGAACCGCTGAGCTAGAAGATCCCCAGAGCCCTACCCCCTTGTAGGTTGCAAAACTTTGCGGGCAGGAGATGGTTCTAAGAGGCCAGGTCTCTGGTGCTCCACCCTCCCCCACCATCCTCCTAACTGCCACAGGTTTAGGGTTCAGAGGTGTGGCAGTCCCACCTTGTCAGGTGATGGGAGCTGGGAGGATGGGGGGAGGGAGCTGGGGCAGCCAGCTGTCAGTGACCCTGGCCTAGATCAGATGGAAGCTGTCCCTTCTCTCTTGCCTGCAGCTGACCAGGAAGTGAATGAAGAAAACAGCCTTGGGCCACGTGGGCTTCTCCCCTGCACCTCCCAACCAGCCTGGCTCCATCCCCAGCTCAGCCTGAGCACTGAGGCTCTTCCAAGATGGCTCACTCCACCGCCCCTGGAGTCCCTTGCCCTGTAGGTACAGCTCCAGCCCTTCTCCTCCTCCTGGAGCTCCAAAATGAACAACTCCCATAACTCCCAATTCTTCCACACGCGAGGCTCCGCAGCCCCGACCCACAGGTTGGTCCCACTCCACAGTATCGCCCCAGCCCCTGGTCTGCCCCCATGACCCCACACCCTGCAGGGGCAGCAGGGCCTCACCTCGGCCCCGGCTGCTGCCCTCCTTGGCACGCCGGTACTGGTTCAGCTCTTTGGTGAAGTCGTCATAGTCCTCCTTGCCCATGTCCTCCTCCTCATCACCCTCATACTCGCCGTACTGCTCATTCTCATAGTCTTCGTACATGCCATAGCCTTTGCTGTCCATCTTGGAATAGGCCTTCTTGGGCAGAGATGTGGTGTGCGAAGGGGCATACTGCTGGTGGGACTGACAGGGAGAGGGGGGTGAGCCGGCCCCAGGGCCCTGAGTCCGGATCACCAAGGGCCCCACTGCTCCTGAAACTGACACAGCAGTCTGGGTGTCTCTGCCACCCAGGGGACGAGATGCCAGCCCTGGCTATTTGGGGGACTAGTTCCAACGTGAGGGAGAGCTAGGCGGTGGGCCCAGATGTTTCCATGCTTCAGAAAATGCCATGGCTTGAAAGAAAATTGAGACACACAGACCCCGGGATTCCTGAAGAACTGGGGAGGGAAGAGAAGGGGGCTAATTCCCAGGGATATGCAGCAATCTCCTTTGGGGAGGAGGCCTAGTAGGCAACAGAGGCTTTTTTTTTTTTTCTTTTTCTTTTTTTTTTTTAGTAATCTCTAGGCCTGGACATGGGACTCTAACTTAACCCTGAGATCTGAGACCCCTGCTCAGCAGAGAGCCTGCTTCCCCCTCTGCCCCTCCCCCACCTTGCTTGCTTGTATGCTCCTGTGCTCTCTCCACTCTGATAAATAAAATCTTTTTTTTTTTTTTAAGATTTTATTTATTTATTCATGAGAGACACAGAGAAAGAAAGAGGCAGAGACACAAGCAGAGGGAGAAACAGGCTTCATGCAGGAAGCCTGACATGGGACTTGATCCCGGGTCTCCAGGATCACGACCTGGACTGAAGGTGATGCTAAACCGCTGAGCCACCCGGGCTGCCCTGATAAATAAAATCTTAAAACAAACAAACCCTGAACCAGCCAGGCCCTCCAAGAGGGGTGCTCCTTGGTCAAAATTTTCTTGGGGCCTTGGAATTCAATTAATGACCTACTTGGCAACCAAACTAGAAAATCATTTTGAATGATGCTTTCCAGAGCATGCTAGTGTCAAGAGATACTGGATGAAGTTAGATACATACACACACACACACACACACACACAGGCACCAAAATGGCCTTCAGTAGGTAAATGGATAAACAAACTGTGGTCCATTCAGACAATGGAGTATTATTCAGCAGTTAAAAGAATTGAGCCAATGAGCCATAGGGCTAAGAAAAGACAAAGAAACCACAAACATATACTGTTATGTAAAAAAAAAAAAAAAACTGGTCTGAAAAAAATTATACACTGTAAGGAATCCAACTATCTGACATCCTGGAAAAGGCAAAAATGCAGAGACAGAAAAAGGCTTCTGGCTTCCAAAGGCTCAGGAAGGAGAGCGGAGGTAAAGCATAGGGGATTTTTAGGAAATTGAAACTCTTTTATATGATAGTATATGGTGAATGCATAACATTAAGCTTTAGTCAAAGACAAAGAATCATAAAACACAAAGTGGAGAGCTTAATGTAAACCACAGGCTCCAATTCACAAAAACACATCAAGATTGGTTCATAGGGCCTGCCTTTTGCTCAGGGCATGATCCTGGAGTCATGGGATCGAGTTCCATATCAGGATCCCTACACAGAGCCTGTTTCTCCCTGCCTATGTCTCTGCCTCTCTCTGTCTTTCATGAACAAATAAATAAAATCTTTAAAAATGATTGGCTCATGGAGGTGCCTGGGTGGCTCATTCTTAAGCATCTGTCTTTGGCTCCGGTCATGATCCCTGGGTCCTGGGATCAAACCCCACATTTGGCTCCCTTCTCGGGAGGAAGTCTGCTCTTCCCTCTGCCAGTCTCTCCCCTCAACTCATGGTTTCTCTTCCTCTCAAATAAATAAATAGAATCTTAAAAAAAAAAAAAAATGGTTCATCAATTACAACAGAAGTATCACACTTACATACACTGTTATAGCAAAAACTACTCAATTTTCTTTTCTTTTTTTTTTAAGATTTTATTTATTTATTCATGAGAGACACACAGAGAGACACAGAGAGAGGCAGAGACAGAGGCAGAGGGAGAAGCAGGCTCCATGCAGGGAGCCCGATGTGGGACTCGATCCTGGGTTTCCAGGATCACGCCCTGGGCCAAAGGCAGCACTAAACTGCCCAGCCACCCGGGCTGCCCCTCAATTTTCTATAAACTTAAAACTGCTCTTGGGGCACATGGGTGGTTCAATCGGTTAAGCATCTGACCCTTAGTCTCAGCTCAGGTCATGGTCTCAGGGTTGTGGGATCAATCCCTACATCAGGCTCCACGCTCAGCAGGGAGTCTGCATGGGACTCTCTCTCCCTTTCCCCCACGCATTCTTTCTCAATGATAAATAGAAAAACCTAGAAAAACAAAAACAAAACCTAAAATGCTTTAAAAAAGTCTATTACTTTTAAAAAATACGAACTGATTAAAAAAAAAGATCATAGATATATAGTCACAGGTGACTACATTAGCAGATCTTAAAACACCTCAACCCTGCAGGGCGCCTGGCTGGCTCAGTCAGTGGCATGGCACATGCGACTCTTAATCTCAGGATTATGCGTTCAAGCCCTATGCTGGGTGTAGAGATGATTTAAAAATAAAAACTTGGGATCCCTGGGTGGCGCTGCGGTTTAGCGCCTGCCTTTGGCCCAGGGCGCGATCCTGGAGATCCGGGATCGAATCCCACGTCGGGCTCCCGGTACATGGAGCCTGCTTCTCCCTCTGCCTGTGTCTCTGCCTCTCTCTCTCTCTCTGTGACTATCATAAATAAATAAAAAATTAAAAAAAAAAAAAAAAAAAAAAGAAGCAGGCTCCATACAGGGAGCCTGATGTACGACTAGATCCCGGGACTCCAGGATCATGCCCTGGGCTGAAGACAGGTACTAAACCACTGAGCCACCCAAGGATCCCCCTAGGTCAGGTTTTTTTTTTTTTTTTTTTTAATTTAATTTAATTTAATTTAATTTAATTTAATTTAATTTAATTTATTTATGATAGACACACAGACAGAGAGGCAGAGACACAGGCAGAGGGAGAAGCAGGCTCCATGCCGGGAGCCCAACGTGGGACTCGATCCCGGGACTCCAGGATCGCGCCCTGGACCAAAGGCAGGCACCAAACTGCTGAGCCACCCAGGGATCCCCTAGGTCAGATTTTTTTTGTTGTTGTTTTCTTTTTTAAAGATTTTTATTTATTTATTCATGAGAGACATGCAGAGAGAGACACAGGCAGAGACACAGGCAGAGGGAGCAGCAGGCTCCATGCAAGGAGCCGGATGTGAGACCCGATCCCAGGTCTCCAGAATCACACCCTGGGCTACAGGTGGCGCTAAACCGCTGCGCCACTGGGGCTGCCACCTAGGTCAGGTTTAGTCTGAATCCCCACCAGCAGATCAACATCAACTGTAATATTGTACAATAAATTATCCATTGGGCTGGATGATGTGGAGTCACAGGATACTTGGGGTATTTTTTAGAGCTACTATAGCTTTATTATTATATTTTTTAAAATTTTATTTATTTATTAATGAGAGACACACACAGAGAAAGAGAGAGGCAGAGACACAGGCAGAGGGAGAAGCAGGCTCCATGCAGGGAGTCTGATGTGGGACTGGATCCCAGGTCTCCAGGATCAGGCCCTGGGCTGAAGGCGGCGCTACACCGCTGAGCCACCCGGGCTGCCCAGCTACTATAGCTTTAAAAGCACTTTTTATCTAACCTTGAAAATCCATGTTGATTTTTCTTACAGGTTTTGCTGGGGGGTGAGGGGGACAGCATACAAACGAAATAATTTAAATGCACATCTAAGTTCAGTGTTATGATAGGATGAACATTTGACTTCTGACTTCGCAGCACTTGAGATCATTTATTCCCGTAAAACCATTTCATTCCCTAGCCAATTCTCCACAAATGGTTGTTTCTGAACAGTGGCAGCCAGCCAGCTGTGACAGGGATAAATTAGGAGCTTTCTTGGAGATGGGGACATACGGAGTCTTGCCCAGGGCATGGGAAGAAGAGTGAAGTCTTAAGAGCATGGCCAATGGCTCGAACCTCAACTCCTGCACTACAAGGCTACAACCTGGCTGGTTTCCCAGGTCTGTTTCCTACCCTATAACATGGGGAAAAAACAAAACAGGATCTCATCTTGCAGGCTGAAAAATCCACATGAAGTGCCATGCAAGAGTTCCCAGCACACGACAAGTGCTCAGCAAACACGGACCATTTATCCATGCCTGTCCTCCGTCCCCGCTCCCAGCATCATGGGGGCCCCTGAAGAGCAAGTACTCACAGGCGCGTATGGGGGGCTATACTCCCGGTACTTGCGGTGCCCCTTCTCGCTGGGACTGAAATCTGAGTCATCGGAGAAGTCCGAGAAGTCATCGCTGGAAGAAGCATGGCGCTGCAGGGACAGGGGAAGTGGACTTAGTCACTGTGCTGCAGGCGGGCCTCTCTCTGGCAGAGTCGGCTCAGGGACAGACACTACTAGAATGTGCCAGAAGGGCTCTGAGCTCTCCTTGAAGCACCTCGCCTAGGGGCGTTTAGCGGCAATGGAGCATGAACAATGGAGCATGAACTACCGACTCTTTAAGAGAAAAAAATAACGCTCTTTATCCAATTTGGGGAAGGAATAAACAACACTATTAAGAGTGCCCTCCGGTCTATGAGACAAGCTTGGGCCCTGAGGCTCTGAGCTAGGCCTGGTGCCAGGCAGCCCAGTCCCAGCACACCTTCTCCGACCTACTTTGTGCTTGGATTTCCTCCTCTTCTTCGATCTCCTCTTCTCCTTCTCCCGCTCTTTCTTCCGCTTTCGCTTCAGTCTCCTGTGAGACTTCTCCTCGTCCGAGTCGCTATGGTGCTTTTCCCCCTTCTCCTTCCGGCTCCTCTCGGGCCCTCCAGAGGTGTCCTGGGTCTCCTCCGCCCCATCATCTTCCAGTTCACCTTCTTCCAACTCACCATCCTCCCTATAAACCAACCCCAAAGCCAAAGTGAACCTGCGGTGTGAGAGGAACCATCTGAGGGCTCTCGGCTGGCCAGGGCTGATAGGAACAGAGAGCCCAAGTGCTGTAAGTAAGGCCTTCCCTGGGAGGATGTGGGAGCCACTGCCTCATGTCTCACCCCTATCCTCCCCTCAAAGGGACTGTGTGGCCTGCTTTCATGTAAGCGGGATGGGGGCAGTGGGTTGGGGTCCCGCAACGCTGGATTTTAAAGGTCCTGCCACTGATATTGGGATGACTCTAGGCCAGGACTTTTCAAAGTGCTCCAGAGGACTAGAGTTCTAAGAAGAAAAGTGGTAAGGCTCTGTGGCCAAATGATGTGAGGAAGTTTCCATCCTGGGGCTTCACAGTGCTCAATGCTCTAACGGAAGTTCCTGTAAGTCTTACCATCAAAAAACCTGTACAACCCCGTGTTAGAGCATTTCCAAAGCTTACTTGGCCACAGAGGCTGCTTGTCTCGAGGAAACATGGACTAGCGTTCACCTCAGAATGCACCAGTGCACAGTGGCCAGAGGTCACAGGCGTGGCTGCAGCCCTACGGATGAGTCCTGTGAGCTGAGGGTGAGGGTTGTGGGCAGTGGAGACGGGGCCATGGCTCTGAACCAGGGAGTGGTCCCCCAGACTCCTGGGCCCTATCCACGGTCAGGCCTGGACTGGGCTAGAGGATAGCACATATTTACCAAAGCCCCAAAAAGAAGAGCTAGTGATAAGCTCTGGTCTCCAGGTTTCAAGGCCTGACCCACACCCTCAACTGCATAGCTCTGGGCTTGGGAGTCGGGGAGCAACCGAGCAGCTAGGGAAGGGGTAAGGGAAGGGTCTCAGGTTCCAGAGCCCTCCTAAGGCCCTCTCCTAACAGCTGCGAGAGTGCCCACAGAATGGATCCTCCCCACCCCACTGCTCTGAGCTTGGGTATCCCTTCTGGTTATCACTTCCCTCACATCACCCCCATCCCCAGTACTTTAAAAAATAAAAGCACTCTCCAGACATGACCAATACTGCCAACAGGACATTCTAAATACCTATATATCTCCAGGGTGGGGTAGAAGTGAGGGGATAAACAGGATTAAGAAGGAAAGCAACTGGAAAAAGAATCCAGTTTTTACCACCCACAGACACAGTTCTCACAAGTACAGGAATTGGTTTAAAAAAAATAAAGTGTTCAAATCTTGAAAAAGCTCCGAGAGTTCCTCATGCATGACCATGGAAGAGTATGTGAGACAATGTAAAAAGTTCCTTCCTTCTCTATTAACTAGGACCCTAAATGAGACCGAAGAAAACAGAAACAGTGGTGTAATGAACCCAGGACCAAAAAGGCTAACCACAAAGGGAATTAATTCAGGCAGAAAAGATCTCGCTGCTCAGGCGGGACCGGGGTCAGTGTGAGAACAAGCTCACTAGGAGAGCGGGCCCCAGAGCCTCCACAGGTTCTACCAGACAAACACACTGGTGATTCTCCCAGAGTCCGTCATGCCCTGTCGCTCATGCCACCCCCTTTTGTCCACCCCCGGGGTGGTGCTGCTCCCCAGATGTCAAGGATGCTGGCAAGAGGAGCCTCTTTTAACCCTAATTCCAATTCAATGGGGTCAGGTTAGCTTAAAACCCTAGTGGCCCCAAGCCCACAGATACCCCAGCAGAGGTCAAGAGCAGCTCTCACATACACAAGGCAGGACACAATATTTGTTCTGATGTTTCAAAGGCATCATCAGGGAGATGACCGATGGGCGCCTCAATTGGTGCCTTGTGTGGCTTCCTTGCAAACTGCCAGGTTGGGGTGGGGGAGGTGGTCAGCCCCACAGGAAGATACAGAGTAAAGCTGGGAGGAGCCTGCATTCCTGACAAGTGAGGCACCTTCCGCACCAGCTTGGGTGTGGCCACAGGACAGGGTGTGGGACGACAGGGTGTGGGACGACAGGGTGTGGGACGGAGCTGCCTGGGCTGGAGTGGCCTTGCCCACAGTAAAAGTACCACCCAACTGGGGAAACTGGTTTTGGCAAGCTCACCAACCAGAGGGAGTGGCTGTTACAGGGCAGCATGGCTGAAGTTGAGGACTGCGGTGGCAGGCGGTCAGGGGGTGGGGGTGGCGTTGGGGGTGTGTGGGGCCACTGGGGGGGTGGTTACTGGAGAGCAAACCTGATGTGCATCCCTGCTGGGAACACCTGCAGGCAGGCCAGGTCACCACACCTCAAGAGAAACACAGGGAGAGGCAGCCAGACCATATAGACAGACATTATGGAGCTGAGGAAGGCCCTGAGACAGAGGCTAGCCTTCCATGAAGAAAAGCTAAAAAGAGCGGCACTCTTGACAATAGTCTGGAAAGGAAAAAGCTCAGAGGGACATGGTGAAAATTACTCAGAAGCCCAGGGCAGGCAGACAATAACTGCCTGGGCTCCCAGAAGCCCTGATTAAAGAAAGTAAGGCTCCCATAGGGAGAGACCCTCCTGAAATCAGGAAAAGCCTGTCAGAGGAGAAGGGACATCCAAGACCTCTTCAACCCTCTTGTTTCAGACAGGAGGTCTTCTAAGGAAGAGGAGGTAAAAGGACTCATCAAGAGCCAACAGTCCAGACATTCTCTCACCTCTGCTCACTCCAGGGCAAGGACACTAGGATAGGACAGAAAAAGGTCTTGCCCAAGGTCAGCAGAGGCCACCATCCCTGTCCTGCTGCCCCATGCCATCCTGTCTGAAAGAGCCAGCCATTCTACATCTAATACCTGGGGGCAACTCCAAAGCCTTAACCGTCAGCAAGAATGATTCCAGAAGAAAGCATTTTCATTCCAAAGGATTTCCCAAAGCAGGGGTGGACAGCATTCAAATCCACCCTACAGAGATGTTCAGCCAAAGAGGAATTCTCTGCATTATCTTATTAACACCTTCAGGATATCTGGGCTCAGCAAGAATCTACCATGCAGGGATGCCTGGGTGGCTCATTGGTTGAATGTCTGCCTTATGGCTCAGGTCGTGATCCTGGGATCAAGTCCTGCATCAGGCTCCCCCCGCAGGGAGCCTCTTTCTCTTGCCCCTATCCTATGCCTATGACTCTATGAATAAATAAAATCTTTAAAAAAAAGAAAAGAAAAAAGAATCTACCAAGCAACTTTTTTACAGAACAGGTCATGAATACTTAGGAACTTTGTTTCCTGAGGGATCTGGAAGAAACTGACAAACAGAAACAAATAGCTGGTGACTGATGAAGGGGAACAGGAGACCAGAGAGGACACAGATGGTGACACCCTAGTGACCACTGTGCATTCTCAGTGTTACCTGGCTGTGCAGTACTCTCAAACTTCTCAGAGCCCTAGGCTAACCTCTGGTCACCTGGGGGCGGGGGGGGGGGGGGAGGAGTGCCCCTCTGCCCACACAGGAAGTTCCCAGCTAAGTGTCCTGCACAAATACAGGGTCTATTTTCCTTGGGGGGCGGGGGAAACAACAAGAAAACCAAGCCACCTGGGACAGGGGCAGAAATCCTGGGGACCACTGACACGCCAGCACAAAAGCAGTCTTGCAATCGGCAGCTGGGCTTCAGTGGTGTCACTTCACAGACTGCCAGCAAAACCCACGTCAGAGTGGGATTAAATACCGAGGAAGCACGCCTAATAGACTGTGACATAATCCCTCAAGAAAAGTGGGGGAAGCCCCATTGTGCTAATCATTTCAATCCAGACCTGCCAAGCCCTCTTGAGACCAGCACGCAAGAGAAAACCTGCAGCGTCAGCCAGAGCAGGCAAGATCTTACTCCCAGAGCCTGGACTGGCAACATCCCAGGATGGCTGCACTGGGGTCGGCCTGCCAGAGCCATTAGGGACGGGAAACCAACCAAGCTGGGGGACGGCCTTGGAACTGGCCCCCGGGAGGGAATGGGCAGAGGCCAATGACTTGCAGAGGGTCAAATCTGTCTTGTGCCTCCTAGACTCAGCTTCCAGGGCACTGAAATTTCCATTCACAGAACTGGCGACACCCAACTCCTCCTCTCAGGTCAAAGAATAGATCTGGATGCCCCTTCTATGGGCTGCCTATTTGGCCACTCTGCAGGGCACAGGAGAATGCTGAATTCATCACACACCAGGGGCTTGGCAGACACAGCACTCGGCAAAGAAATCTCATGATTCCAAAGTAGGCTAGCCCCACCCACCAGCCTACAGATTTGGGTGTGTGGCTTCTTCCTGCAGGCCACGTTAACAGCCAGCTCTGCTGCTTCCTAACTGTGCTCTTGGGTTACCTTAGCCTTGGTTTTCTCATCTGTGAAATGGGATCACTGTAGCACCCATGAGGGTTGTTATGGTTAAATGAGATAATAAGGATAAAGCCTTTGACAGGAGGAAAGCATCAAGAACCAGATAAAAAGCAGCTACTGGTTTTAAGAACCAATTACCAGGGATCCCTGGGTGGCGCAGCGGTTTGGCGCCTGCCTTTGGCCCAGGGCGCGATCCTGGAGACCCAGGATCGAATCCCGCATCAGGCTCCCGGTGCATGGAGCCTGCTTCTCCCTCTGCCTATGTCTTTGCCTCTCTCTCTCTGTGACTATCATAAATAATTAAAAAAAAAAAAAAAAAAGAACCAATTACCACCAGCATGCCCCTGCATGGATAAGCCTAAACTGGCCCAGATGCTTAATGGAATGCATTTTCTCTATGGAGAAGCTATGGCCAACTCCCCTTGGGGGCCACAGCTAACTGCTGGTCAACTTAGTTCCTAGCTTCACTTGGCCCTAACTGTGCATGCACCGACCTCTCCCCACAAATCCTGCTGCTGAAACTGACAAACCAACATCTCCCCTTCCTCAGCTCTAACTTAGGTGGTAAAAGAAAGTAATCGAGGGATCCCTGGGTGGCGCAGCGGTTTAGCGCCTGCCTTTGGCCCAGGGCGTGATCCTGGAGACCCGGGATCGAATCCCACGTCGGGCTCCCGGTGCATGGAGCCTGCTTCTCCCTCTGCCTGTGTCTCTGCCTCTCTCTCTCTCTCTCTGTGTGACTATCATAAATAAACAAAAATTAAAAAAAAAAAAAAGAAAGTAATCGAGTCACTGACCAGGAAGGAAAAGCACAGGGAGTGCTGTACCCCAGGAAGAATGGACAAAGGCCACTTAAAAAAATGAAGCTTCCCAACATGGAAATTCTCCAGACAAGAGATCTGGATGGAAGCTGAAAGGGGCCCTGGGTTTGTGGATCAATCTGGTTTACAAAAAAAGGGGGGGGGAGGCGCAAAATAAAAAAGGGAGAGAGAGAAGAGAGAGAAAAAAAAGAGGGAAACTCATGGGAGCAGTGGCTGTTACCTGAAGATCATGAGAGCCCTTGACAAGAGGCGGCTAGGTTAATGTGAAGGTCAGGGTTATGATCATTAACTGCCCAAGCGCTCAACAAATTGCCTGGGTAGGCTCTGAATGACCCATTAACTAGGGACAAAATTACAAATATTACAAAGAGGCTCTGCCTCTTCAAATGTTTAAAGACAGGCCTAAACACAGAAGTCCCCAAATCCGACCCAGTGGGGCAGTTGTCTACTAAGACGAAAGGCACAGAGCCTTTCCCTCCACTGAGGTAGAGCAGCCCCAGGGGGTGGGGAGGAACCTCACTGAGGGATTTTCAGAGGCAGGAAATTCTTGAAATAAGCCTCTGGGTCTTGCACATGTTTTTCAATGTCCTTACTACCTAGGTTCATCGACCAGAAATCAAGAGCAAATGAGCTCTGTGTCTCCTTTCCCTCAACATTCTCAGGTAGGGGCACAAGACAGTGACATCACACCATTTCCATGGTAACATGACCATGTCACAGACACATCCCCATCTGAGCAGCTAAGCATAAACCAACCAGGGAAGAAGGGAAGCCCAGAGACCACCAGTACCCTGAACCCCTCACTTCAACGTGAGCATAAGAGCCTGCCCGGTGCTGGGACCCGGACATGGACACACCTACTGCCAGAAGACAGTATGAGCCGTAACGGAGAAATCTGAACCTGGACTGGGTATTTCAGATATGAAGTAACTACTGTTAGTTTTGTTAAGACAGAATCATAACTTTGTGGTTCTATTTTTTAAAAATACTTTTAAGCTAGAAACATGTACTGAAGAGTTTGCAGGGGAGATAAAGTGAAATCTAGGATCTGCTTTTAAAATATGCAAGGCTGGGATCCCTGGGTGGGGCAGTGGTTTGGCGCCTGCCTTTAGCCCAGGGCGCGATCCTGGAGACCCAGGATCGAATCCCACGTCAGGCTCCCGGTGCATGGGGCCTGCTTCTCCCTCTGCCTATGTCTCTGCCTCTCTCTCTCTCTCTCTCTGTGACTATCATAAATAAAAATTAAAAAAAAAAAAAAGATTTAAAATATGCAAGGCAAAAAATAAAATAAAATAAATAAAATATAAAATAAAATAAAATAAAATAAAATAAAATAAAATAAAATAAAATAAAATAAAATAAAATAAAATAAGCAAGGCAGATGGGGGATGTAGGGAGATGACCCAAAATTGGCAAAATGGACATAACTGTTCCAACTGGGTAGATGATGGCTTCTCTCCTCTGCTGAAAATGCTAGAAAATTTCCATTAAATTTGACAGTAAGTAAGAAAGAAAGAAAAAAAACAGAAGAAAGAAAGGCAGGCAGGCAGGCCAGCCTGAGTGGGGACAACCTCAGCAAAGTAGACAGCTAGAGTCTGGGGTCGGGAGTGGGATAGGGCAAGGTTCAATCACCTCATCAAGTCCTTACCTCTCCGCCCTGATTTCTTCAATGACAAAACCTGCCTGGAAACCTCAGGGTCATATATACAAAAGCAGAAGACAGTATTCATGATAAACATTCTGGGGACACCTGGGTGGCTCAGTGGTTGGGTGTCTGCCTTCAGCCTAGGGCGTGATCCTGGAGTCCCGGGATAGAGTGCCACATCGGGCTCCCTGCATGGAACCTGCTTCTCTTTCTGCCTATGTCTCTGCCTATCTCTGTGTCTCTCATGAATAAATAAATAAAATCTTAAAAAAAAAAAAAAAAGATAAGTATTCTGTATTAGCAACCTCCGTGCCAGGTACCATACTACTAATGAGTTCACTTCTGCTTGTCTCACACTGAAGCACAGTAACAAATCTACATTGGTCCTGGATCCTTGGCCGCCTGTCTTATGGACAGGCTGAGAAAAGAGAAGAAATCTGCCTATAGGGGTACCTGGGTGGCTCAGTAGTTGAGCATCTACTTTTGGCTCAGGTTATGATCCCAGGGTCCTGCGATTAAGTCCAACCAGGCTCCTTGAGCATGCTTCTCCCTCTGCCTATGTCTCTGCCTCTCTCATAGGAAAGGAAAAGAAAAAGGAAAAGGAAAGGAAAAAGGAAGGAAAGGAAAGGAAAGGAAAGGAAAGGAAAGGAAAGGAAAGGAAAGGAAAGGAGAAAGCAAAGAGAAAAGGAAAGGAAAGGAGAAAGGAAAGAGGAAAAGAAAGGAATGGAAAGGAAAACTGCCTTATAGGGTCACAGCAGGAAGAAGCAAAAGTGAAACAAGTCCTGGACACTCTGACTCCAGGCCCAACTCTTAACCTCTACCCTTGAGATATTTAGAAATTATCTGGAAGAGAATAATTAACTCAACAGGCCAAAAAACAAAATGCCTGCCCTGAAATTTGTAACTGGGCTGGCAAAAATAAAATAGAGGCACAGAAAGCAAACTAAATGCAATATCTCAAGAAAGGCTAAAGTGAGGTATTAACACATTGGGTGAGGTCCTTAATACTCTTGTGCCCTGGGTTTCAACTGTGAAGTGAAGACAGCAACAGAACCTCTGGGAGGGATGGAATTCACAGGGGAAGGATTTCCTGAGACCATGTAAATCAAGAGCTTAGCACTACGCTGGCCCAGAATAAGCCCTTAGGAGGAGAAATGAACTTCATGCAAAGACACAAGGCCAATACAGTTCTTCTAACACTGAATAAAGGGAACTGAGACGTTCAAAACTCTGACCAAACATCTTTGGATAGTTCAAGGAATAAGAGAGGCACACAAAGGTCCAAGGAATCCTAGCGAAAACCCAAGTAAAGAGTCTTCTCCCCAGACAGAAAACAATGGGAATCCCAAGGAAGGAAATTCCAAAGCTGTCCAATACCAGAAAGAACACTCTATCCCAAAGTATGTGGCATCCACACTGGGGTTTGTCCAAGCACACAAACCTCTTAGGCAGGGCAATTCTACAGAGCTTCAAACAGATTGAGAAGAAACCTGGCCTGCTAGAGGAGTCTCATGGAGTCAAGGGTCATTTCATTTGCATGAATGGCTCTTCTTCCACTCCCGCTCACTTTGAATTTTTTTTTTTTTAATTTTTTATTTATTTATGATAGTCACAGAGAGAGAGAGAGGCAGAGACATAGGCAGAGGGAGAAGCAGGCTCCATGCACCGGGAGCCCGATGTGGGATTCGATCCCGGGTCTCCAGGATCGCGCCCTGGGTCAAAGGCAGGCGCCAAACCGCTGCGCCACCCAGGGATCCCACTCCCGCTCACTTTGAACACAGCCCCTGTTCTGGATAAAGGCATCTATCTCTCTGATCCAAGTTCCTCCTGTCAGATGAACCTCTGAAACTGGTTTCTCAGCAACAGAGAGTTTCTTTTAACCACCTTCTCATGCCAACCATGCTTCAGACTGCTTACAGCTGGAGAGATACTGATTCTCATCCAGGGAGGGCTGATTTCTATTATTCCAGAAAGAAAAATCAAATCCCTGAACTTGTGAACCAAGAACCTTCCTTGTAACTTTTCCTGAACACATCAGTTTGGTTCCGCTCAATGTACATTCGACTAAAAGTATTGATATTTTCAACTTGAAAGAAACTGGGCCTTGGATTACTAAGATTGCTTGTTCATATATCGCTAAAGAATTTTAGGAGAGGGATGCCTGGGTGGCTCAGTGGTTGAGCGTCTACCTTCAGATCAGGGCATGATCCTGGAGTCACAGGATTGGGTCCCACATTGGGCTCCCTGCATGGAGCCTGCTTCTCTCTCTGCCTAGGTCTCCGCCTCTCTGTGTGTCTCCCATGAATAAATAAAATCTTTATTTTTAAAAAGATTTTTATTTATTTATTCATGAAAGACAGAGAGAAAGGCAGAGACGTAGGCAGAGGGAGAAGCAGGCTCCAGGCAGGGAGCCTGATATGGGACTTGATCCTGAGACCGTGGATCACGCTGAGCCAGAGGCAGGTGCTCAACCGCTGAGCCACCCAGGCGTCCCAATAAATAAAATATTAAAAAAAAGAAAAAAGGGGATCCCTGGGTGGCGCAGCGGTTTGGCGCCTGCCTTTGGCCCAGGGCGTGATCCTGGAGACCCGGGATCGAATCCCACATTGGGCTCCCAGTGCATGGAGCCTGCTTCTCCCTCTGCCTCTGTCTCTGCCTCTCTCTGTGACTATCATAAAAAAAAAAAAATAAATAAATAAATAAAAATAAAAATAAAAAAAAGAAAAAAGAAAAAGAAAAGGAAAGAAAAAGAATTTTAGGAGAACCGTAATTTTCTGTATGCAACTCTTCGTTAACTTCTAGTCAATTGTGGGCTCCTGGAGGGCACATTAGAAGATGGGAGTGACCGGACTTTCCGAGGGCCCAGCAAAGGGCCAGGCTCAGACTGTCTGGGTGCTCGGGATATATTCCACACAAACCCAGCATCAACATCAGCTCTGCACACCTTCTTTGTCAGTGGCATCAATATAGACACCGGACCATTTCCCAGGCAGTACCCTGGATTACTTAAAACTCCAAGAAGGTGATTGAGGGGTTTGTCTTTAACTGAAAACTCATTCACCGAATGCTTATCGAGGCCCTCCTGAGAGGCCAGAGAAGGACAAAAGCCTGAATGTGATTGATGCATCAACCAAAGTCAAAGTAAAGTGGCCACCAATTGGCACTCCCAGGGAGGCGGCCCATTTCCATTGCCAGTAAGCTATGGTCCTGAGACTGCTCTGCTGTGCCACGAAATGACAAGGCCTAGAATCCCAAGGAAACCTAAGCCTTGAAGTCTGTTAGGAAAACGAGGAGGAAAAAAAAAAAAAAAAAAAGGAAAACGAGGAGGGCTATAACCAGTCACCTGCAATGCACATTTAGCCAAGTGACACATCTGGCCCCAGTTCTCTGGGGTCGGGCCTCAACAGGGATGTGTTAGCTGGGATCGGCTTCCACACTAGCTTTAAAAAGTCTCCAGTTACTTCTAATAAATGAAAATCCCTTCAGTTAAAGGTTCAAATGCCCAGGCTTGGGCCTCTACATGCACTGGAAGGAGAACAACATGGGGCTGACAGAGCCGCACCAGGTCATGGAGAGGCAGCACACCTCCACTCTTTCTGAGGCCTACTTTTTCTTCCTTAAAGTAATCTACACCCAACATGGAACTCAAACTCACCACTCCGAGATCAAGAGATGCATGCTCTACTAACAGGGCCAGCCAGGCACCTTCAGGACCAACTTTAAAGGGAATACCTATCTTCCCTCCCATGCTCTCCCACCACCTCTGCCACAATAAAAATCATGGCAGCTGCTGTGCAGGTAGTAGGCATATCATACCAATGTGGAGGCCAGCAACTTCTTTAAAAGGCCAAAAAGTAAATACTGTGGGCTTTGCAGGCCATACAGTTTCTGTCTCAACTACTCAACCCTATTGTTCAGCATAAAAGCAGCCACAGATCATATAAATTAATGGGCATGGCTTTGTTCCAATAAAACTTTACTTAGGGGGAAAAAACAGATGGGTAGGCTTTAATCAGAGAGCTACAGATTGCCCACCCACCCTATCAGCAGTGGTTTTTTTTTTTTCTTTTTTAAAAGATTTTTATTTATTTATGAGAGACAGAAAAGAGAGAGAGAGAGGCAGAGACCCAGGCAGAGGGAGAAGCAGGCTCTATGCACGGAGCCCAACGTGGGACTTGATCCCTGGTCTCCAGGATTATGCCCTGGGCCAAAGGCAGTGCTAAACCGTTGAGCTGCCCAGGCTGCCCATCCAGCAGTGGCTTTTAAACTTTGACCTTGACATCTCCTCCTCTACATTCCTCTCAAACAAGTTTTATTAAGCGGCTTTAAAACTCCACTATACTCTGCTTCTTCTATCCTCTCTCCTTTCCTTGTTTTTCAAATGCAGGAGACAAATCAATAAACAGGACTTCATATCCTACTAATGGCTGAACACTGCAGTTTGAAAACAGCGTCTCCAGGACAGCATACAGGTATAGAGCTTAGGTCTGGGTACAGACTGCCCGGGTTTTAACTCTGCCTCCAAACCCACTAGGCTCTGTGACCTTGGACAAGTGACTTCATTTCTGTTTCAAATTCTCAGTGTAGGGGCGCCTAGACTCACTAAAGTGTCTGCCTTCCCCTCAGGACAGGATCCCAGTACCCAGGGATAGAGCACAAAGTCAGGCTCCCTGCTCAGTGGGGAGCCTGACTCTCCCTCTGCCCTCCCCCCACCATGTTCTCAGCATGCTCTGTGTTCTCTAATAAACATCTTAAATAAAAAAACCAAAATTTTCAGCATTGGGCTGGGGTGCTATCACATGAGAAGCACTCAGAAGGTCCCTGGCAGGTAATCTCTCCCCTTCAGACTATCACACTTTTGGAAGATTAGCAGTCACTGATTGCTAGTCACACAGGATTGCCCTGACTCCCCCATCTACACTGTCCACTGTTAGCCATGATCTCTCTACCAGAAGAGGACCAACCCTGGCTTAGAGGGAACAAACGGAATCCATGCTGTACTAACCTTTATGCTTCTGGAATTTATGGTTTCTGGGGTCACTCGGCAGGGACAACAGGGATGAGGGAACCAGGTGCTCAGCTAATGATGGATCTGCCTGTGATCCAGCCACTCAGTCTAACCTTGCAGTTCATTTTTAAGACACCAGTGCTGCAGTAGCAGCAGCAACCCGTGACCATGGCCAGAAGCTGCAGATGTCAGACATGGGAAGGAAATCTAAGGCCTGCTACAGAAAGAAACAATCTTTGCCCAAATCTAAATAAAGTCCTCAAGAGAAAAGAGCTCCTTGCACACTCTGAAAACTTTTCTGCTCCAAGAAAAGCACGGGACAAGCCTGGCTGCTGAATGGAAAAAAAAAAAACAACCCTTAACTGACTCAGCCAAATTCTCAAGGGTAGGAAAATCTTGGGAGTTGGAACAGGCCTCGCTTATTTCCCAAGACTCTGGAGAAGGGATGTGAAGGGCTTGCTTACAGTGATGTGACCAGTCAGCAATGGGTTAGGTGCCACAGCCCTGCTTTCTCAGTTCTCAGGAGGCCTACCATGGTTGTAGTAAGACTCAGATCCTAATTGCCAAAGATGTACACAGGAAAGTCATCAGCAAAAGCTCAAGACGCCATGACTGTTTCAGCATCTGTAATAAGGATGTTGAGCAAGCAAGCCATGCCTCAAGATGGCTTCCACTGAGTTTCCACCTAGATCTCCCTGCAATTAAATAAGCTGACCAGAAACCTCTAAGAGGTGAAAGATAAATTGACTTCCCTCAAAAACACAGATGTTATGCTTGCTTCTGCTTACATACCAGACTATAAATTCTATTTAGAATTGTTCTCTAGTAGGGACAGTAAGGAGATAAAGAAACCAAGCTTTGCTGAATGCCAGGCACTGTGTGGGTGTCCTGCATATGCCCACTTGACCGCAATGACCCTGAGAAACGGGCATTATCTTCAGTGCCCACTGCAGGGAGGGCCAGGCCTAAACACAATCTTATCTGTCTCCAAAGGCCACACTGTTCGTTCCTATCCTGTTGCCACCTCCGACGTTCAGAAGATGTCACCACTCGCCTTACAAATAGGGATCTGAGTCACCAATTCACAGATACAAATTCACAAAGGGGGGAGAAAAACAAGAAAGATTCTCTACCCTGAGCAATTTGGCCAAGAGAACCAAACTATGCTCCCAGCAAATATCTGGTATTGGAATAAAATGCAACTAAGTTTACACCAACCAAGGGGCCATCATTTTGTCATCAACTGATCAAGTCAGAAATGTAAAAACTGCCCACATAATCTCCTGTTATTACTAAGAAACCCTGTGCAATGTTTTCAGGACTGCCATCTCCAGTAACTATCAAAAGTAAAATATTTGCGCAGCAAAGACAAGGTTGATAAATATGGAAAGCCAAATCCCTGAAAATCTATAATCTGGCTCACTGCACACAGCCAGTTTTACCTCGGACTTAACCAAATGAACTTTATAGGCCCACCCAAACAGGCAGCTTTTCCACTCTTTCAATTAGATTTTAATTATGAAACCAGCCTCAAATAATTAATTCTGACAAGACTCTCACCACTGATGAGCAGACCACTCCTACCGATGCTTGAATCAACTTCTTAAAAGCCAACTATCAGAAACCCTAGAAAACAGCCTTTCTTCTATTGTATCAGGAGCTGTGTGGTAAAAGTACAGGCAAGCACTCTGCTCACTTTGAAACGCGGCATTCACTTACTGTTTGCTCTGAATTACTCTGTCACTCAACTTCCTACCCTGGGTCAAAACCCATCGCTTCGGTACTAGACAATTTTGTCCACAGGGACCAAAAGCAGGTTCTCTGGAATATGGTTCGACCTAGAGCTATCCACAGAAGACTGAAAAGAATTAGTGATTTTCACCATACAGGCATTTGCCATAACTGAACCTGGCTTATATGAGATGGTTCTAGGGACTTAACCACAAAAACGTAGCAGAGAAAAGCAAATAAGGCCATCCCTAAGACTTCCATTCCTCCAGGGCTGGGAAAAGATCTAAGAGAAAGGAGCGGAGGTGGAGACATTGTTAGAGGATAAATTACTAAACCAGCTCAATATGAAATTGTCTACATTCAACTGGATGGAAACAAACTGAGTAAACCATTCATCTCTACTTTGCCAGGTAGGTAACACCTGGGAAAGCCTTCATCTCCACAGATGCCTAACAGTTCCCCCTTGGGATCAGCCTTCCTGGCTAAGGAAAAGCCACAGAAGACTAGCTGTACTTAAAATCCTGGGTTGTCAAGAACCAAAAACTTAACCTTCCAAGCAAACTGAAACCCAATCTGGGAGATAGGACAGTCTGTGAATTAGAAAGCCTTGCTGGGGGAATCCAAACTTTCTTTGGAAGAAAAAATTTGAGGAGAGCAAAAAGTAAAGAGGTTTGAGGACCAGAATATCTAGATTTTCATGGTCACAATTCGTTAGTATTTCTACTGGGATATCTTTATTTGCTTTCCGATTAAACCTCTCCCCAGAGAATGTAACAATTTTTAAAGATCTCCAGTGTCTAAGAGGTGCTATTAAATCAGGGATTCTGAGCGACACCCTTTTTCTTTCTTTCTTTTTTTTTTTTTGCAACATCCATTAATTTGAATTTTAACTAGTACTGGTACATCAGTTTGGGGGGAAAAAAAAGGCAGTACTGTGACATTCCAAAAACAAAGACTATCGAAATACAGTTTGACCTAATTACTGGGGCTTCTTGGTTTTCATAGAGGAGAGTCCTTTGAGAACAAAAAACAATATACCCTTGTGTTGCTATGCCTGAGTATTTTTTAAACATTTGGGGAAATACTTCTAAGTTCAATGAATGACTGATAAAATTTTCACTTACAAAAGAAATCCCATTTCCTTCACATTTCATTTTCAAGTCAAGTTAAACAAGCATCCTTCAACAACTTGGTTGCCCTCAAAACTTGGAAGGTTCACCTGTTAACATCCAGTTTCTCACTTGGCTCCTGGAGGAGGAATTTTACCAAGGAGGGACAACTTCAAATGCAATTCGTTTTCGGCTGACCCTGGCACTGGATGGTGTGTTCAGTTTGTGCTTCAAACATTTTTCTTTTCTTTTTTGCAGGATACTGTACTGTGTGGACACGTCTTCCTCTCACAACTGATTTTACAGACCTAAGATCACCACTTCACATTAGTGGAGCTGTGAGCATATGGAGAGAAAAGAGTAAGACCAGTGGCCCACTAAATTGCAGCTTAAGGTTCCTCAACCCAACGTGAGTGAACTTTTGTTTTTCTCCTAAGAACGAAAAAAAAAAAATGGAAACAGGATCTTTCAGAGGGGAAAATGGGGCTGTGTGTTATAAAGTTTTTGCTACCAAAGTACATTAGGGACCAAAAGTGGGGAAGATGGAAAATGGAACTTCAACGTGTTTTGTCTTTTAACGAAGAACTTATGCTTGTAAAACACATCAGAAGTACTTGTTTGGTTCTGCAAGTCATTTCTGTTGCTGTTTTTATCTTGTATGTGTGGGGAGGGGGGTGCAGGGGGCTGGAGGAAGTGTTCTCTCCACCATGACTGGGCGTGTTTGCATCAACTTTTCACGGTCAGGCATGTGCTTTCGAACAAAGGAACAGTGGAGACAGGGAGAGGAGATTGGGGCTTGACACGCTTTACAGATTCGGTGCTTAAACAGTACTTTACAAATGACTTGCTCAATTTAAACGTCCATCACCATAAGAGACATTGGGAGTAAAAGGAACAAATTGGATCTACTTGAACCACAATCTTTTTTTGGGAGGGGGGGGTAGTAGTAGGGGTGGAGGGAGGGGAGAACCTTAACTCGAATGCAAGTATCATAAACCGAATTCAGTTAACCTTGTCTCCTACCAAATGGATCTGAAGTATCCACTTTCTTCAAAGATGAAGGCTGGAGACAAAGCAATGGACTGAAACGGAGATAGGGAAACCAAGGGCTTGAAAACCTACGGGTCTTTTACATAAGTTTTTGTCATGTTACAGTAACGCTTTTTTTTTCCTTTGAGAAAACTGTGTACGACAAATTAAAAAAACTAAAGATAGAAAGGATGTGCAAGTCTAAAAGGGCTCAACTGGGTTAGAATCCTGATTCGAACATATAAATTCACTCAAGCATCACTTTGGTCTTTAAAGGCAGGAGGAAGGCAGGCAGGAAAAGGGACAAAAAGAGGGAGATAATTGAATTACTCAATAAAAGAGGCTACTTACCATCCCAACCCATTGTAAGACATACACTTCTGACATAAGAGAACTCCTTAGAGGTCGAATAAAGCGTGTAAGCACCTTTGAGTAATGCACCTGCCCCCAAGAGGGGGCCCGGAAACCCAACGTGGGCTTAGCGCACAGACCTTTGCTAATCTGTTTATTTCCTTGAACTGGAGGCAGGCTGCGATGGGCTGCGATTCCCAGGACGATACATTTAATTAGAACAAAACAGAAAACCAAAAAAAAAAAAAAAAAAAAATTTTTTTGTAAAAGCTCACCAAACTGCTGCACTTGTGTCTCTGAATGTGGGTGGCATTTCTTTTAAAAGGCAAAGTATGGTCTGTGAAGGAGAAAGGGAAAAGGGGAGGTGGAAGTGGGGAGAAGGGGCCATGGTGCCTGGCAAGGAGGCCCTAGCTAAGACCCCTGATCTAGGAGAGGGTCCTCAAGCGGCTCCCCAGCCCGGGCTGCTGTGGGGCAGCCATCTATCTGTCCAGCGAGATCGCTTCCCCTCCCCACCCCCACTCCTCCTAAGGCTGCCTTTCCTGCCGGCTGAAAACCTTCCATTTCCAAACCCAGTCTCTAGATACCTCTTCCTCTGCCCCACCGGGAAAGGGAGGGTAAACCCTGCACCCAACCCTCTGCTGGAGCAGGGCAAACGAGGGCCCTGAAACGCGCCAGGCTGGCCCTTTTATCACCCTCCAGAGAAGGGCGTGGGGCGAACCCATTTCGCACTTTATAAAGAGGAAGGGATGGGGGGCGCTCCCTTTCACCCCTGCCAAAACACTAAAAAAAAAAACCCTCATTTTCTCTCCCGGAAGGGATGGCGCCCCATTTTAGCCCCAAAGAGGAGGGAACCCATGAGAAAGAAGAGACCAACTTCCTCTCCCCTCCAAGTCAGGGAAACCAAAACTCACCCCCCCCCCTCCAAAAACGCATCATCTACCTACGAAAATCTAGAGAACCCTTGCCTTTAAGGAAAAATACGGGGAAGGGGCTTCTCCCCAAAAGGAGGCAGGGATTTCCATCAAAGGAGCTAGAGATCCGCACCCCCCCACCACCACCAATTTTGCCCTCTAGGGAATAACTAGGAACCACCTCCCGCCAAAAAAAAAAAAAGTGCGAGTGCCCCCACCCTAAGGACCCCCCCCACTAAAAGGATGAAAAAAGGACTAAACGAAACCCCACTTTCTGCCTAAGAAAACTAGGGTACCTCTCCAAGTAGGGCAGGGCACACCTCCCCCAAGAGAAAGGATACTGCCAGGGACTGGGAGACCCCCAACTCCAAACCCCTAAGAGCGGGGATACTCCTCGAGATCCCCACCACCACCAAAAGGGTCCGGGAGCCCCTCCCCCATCCCCTTCCCCGAAGCCAGGCGACGGGCAGGCGGGCCCATGGCTGCCAGCTCCGGGCGCTGGGGCAGCCAGGACCCCCGTGGGCCTCCGCAGCGCCCCCCCCCAGCGCCCCCTCCCCAGGGCGGGCGGGCGGGCGCGGGGGTCCGGGGGCGCCTCCTCACCTTCCCCTCAGCATGGCGCCCAAAAAAGACAGAGCGAGAGCGAGGGAGAGCGGGCGAGCGCCGCGAGGGGGGGGAAACGCATGAGGCCAGGAGAGAAAGCAAGCGAGAAAGAGCGAGCGAGCGAGAGACACCCACCGACCCCGCCCTTCCTCCTCCTCCTCCTCCTCCTCCGCGGCCCGGCCCAACATGGCGGCCGCCCCCCTTCCTCCTCCTCCTCCTCTTCCTCCCCCCGGGGACGCTGCCCCGGCCGGGCCGGGGGCCTGACCTGTCGTCAGGGAGCGGGAGGCGGTGGTGGAGGAGGTGCGGGGCGGCCGGGCAGGCGTCGGGGGAACACGGAGGAGGCGAAGGCGTTGATGGCGGCGGCGGCGATGGCGGCTGCGGCGACTCTGATGGTGGCGGCGGGGGGGTCCCGGGCGCGGCCTCCATAGTTCCTTTGGGGGGGAGGGGATGTTAATGCACGAAAAAGGACTGCTTGGGCGTGGCGGGAGGGGCACACTTCAGCTCTGAGGGCTCCTGATAGGAATGGGTATATATTTTTTCGGTTTCGGAATCACCTCTGCGCCGACCTCCGCGTAGGCCGCGCGGCCTAGGCCTCGGCGGGCCGCTCGCCGCCTTTCTCCGCAGCCCGCCTCTGGGGTCACTCGCTCACGGGCGCGGGGCCCTCATCGGGGCGAGAGCCCCCACACACACCTCCCCCGCGGGCCCACAGGCGGGGGACCCGGGGGACACGGACACTGGTGGGTGGTTGGGTGTAATTAGCGCGGGCCGCGCGCGATGGAGCAAGCGAGGGGAGAGGGGAGAAGAGGAGAGCGAGCGAGGGGGTTAAAAAAAAGGATTTTAAGGAGAGAGGAAACGGGCCGCGGAGACGGGCCGACTGTCTGTCTGTCTGCCCGCCCTCGGTGCCCCGGCTGCTCGGCCCCCGCCGCAGTCTGAAATTCACACAAAATGGCGGCTCGGCCCAGAGGAGCCGGGAGGCTGAGGCGGGAGGAAGGGCGAGGTGGGAGGGGGAACTGGGAGGAGGAGGCGGAGGCGGCGTCACGTGGAGAGGGGCACCGGCCCGCTCCCGAAGGGCGGCGGAAAGACCCGAAGGGAGAGAGTGAGGCCGAAGCAAGGCGGAAAGAGCCGAAAGCGCCTGAGCGGGAGACGGGGGGGAGCGGAAAGAGCCGAAGGTAGCAGCGTGGGTGTGGCTAAAGGATAGATGGAAAGCCGCGGGAGCCGGAGATAGCCGAAGCGGACCAGGACGGAGTTGGGGGGAGAAAAACAAGGAACTGAGGCGATCCGGAAGGAGCCGAAGGCGGCATCCGAGGTGGACGGCAGGAGGCGGAATTAGCCGAAAGAGGGATTTAGACGGAAAAGGCCGAAGGGCGGGGCTCGAAAGGCGATTTACAGAGTAAAAGAGTGGGAAATTCGGCCGAGAGCAAGCGGGAAGAACCGAAAATTGCCAGCTGGAGGGAAGGCGGGAAGAGCTGAAAGTTTTAGGTGGGAGAATGGGAGGGAAGGAATTCGGGCTACGAAGAGAAAAAAAAATAACCGAAAGCTGGAGGCCGGGTGCCGAGAGTTGTAGGTTTCCGGAGTAGGGGAGGATGGAGCCGAGACGGCCCGGAGCTGACGTCATTAGAGACCTCGGTCGGTGACGTCACCTAGGGCGGTGCGAGAGAGGCGGGCCTTGGTACTGCCTCCGGGAAGTTTCAGAACTTGGAGCGTGGTACCGGGAAGTTTCGCAATAAGTGCTTCGGGAGGGAGCGATCGACCTGGTTCAAACGGTGTGCAAGCGTAAAGCTGGACTAAGACCCTCACAGCTGTACTAAGAGGAACTACTACTCCCATTTAGCTGAATCCTGGGGTTTAATGTCATCCTTTTTTTTTTGTTTTTAATTTTTATTTATGATAGTCACAGAGAGAGAGAGAGGCGGAGACACAGGCAGGCTCCATGCACGGGAAGCCTGACGTGGGACTCAATCCCGGGTCTCCAGGATCGCGCCCTGGGCCAAAGGCAGGCGCCAAACCGCTGCGCCACCCAGGGATCCCCCTAATACTGGGGTTTAAATAATTGTCTTAAGATCATAGTGTTAGGGCAGCCCTGGTGGTTCAGCGGTTTAGCGCCGCCTTCAGCCCAGGGTGTGGTCTTGGAGACTAGGGGATCGAGTCCCACGTCGGGCTCCTGGCATGAAGCCTGTTTCTCCCTCTGCCTGTGTCTGTCTGTGCCTCTCTCTCTGTGTCTTGCATGAATAAATAAATAGGATTTTTAAAAAAATCATAGTATTAGCCATAAAGAGAGCCTAAAAAATTTTAATCAGTGGCGAAGCTATCCGTTGTCTCCTGCAAAAATTCGTTCAGTCCTGTTTATACCCAAGGATCTTTGTTCAGTGCTTTTATGAGCTCCTTGTACAGTGCCAAGCTGTGTGATGAGCGAGGGGAACAGTTTCTAGCTTCCTGGAGCTTAAAAACTGATAATGCCCCGGAGTGGTGGGGGAGGGGAGACTGGCAGTTTAAAGGGAGCCTTTATTACCTGGAGGGGAGGGCGCGCCCAGGGCAGGGTTATTTAAGTTGAGATAGGAAGAAGAAGAGAAAGTTCCAGACGGAAGAAATAGCTTATTTCAGACCTGGCCAAGAAAAGGACCATTTAGGTTCCAGGAACAGAAAACAAAACAAAACAACAAAACCCTCATGTGGTGTGAAATAAATTTGCAGGTGAAAGCACCAAATCTCTTCCTAGTATATTAAACCTACCTAAATAAAAAAATATGTCCCAAACCTGGTCTGGGACATAAGCTTTTTCTTAAGTGTAACTTACAACTGGGGATCCCTGGGTGGCTTAAAGGTTTAGCGCCTGCCTTCCGCCCAGGGCGTGATCCCGGAGTCCCAGGATCGAGTCCCAGGATCCAGTCCACATTGGGCTCCCAGATGGAGCCTGCTTCTCCTGCTTGTGTCTCTACCTCTCTCTCTCTGTCTCTCATGAGCAAATAAATAAAATCTTTAAAAAAAAAAAAAAAGTTATTTACAACCTCCTTCAGTGAAATAATTAGCTTCCTGATAAAAAATATTCAAGTTGGTTTCTAATGAATTTTGATGGTATGAAATTTGTTCTGGGAAACTAGAGGTCCACCCACTTGACAGGTGACTGCCTGCCTGTCAAGAGTCATACTTTTCAATCTTTTCTTTCTTCTGTATCTTGTCTCTCATCTCATGATAGTTAGCCATTCTCTTCTCCCATGAAATGTCCTTACCAAGAATATTTTCTTTTTAAGATTTTACTTATTTATTCATGAGAGACACAAAGAGAGAAGCAGAGACACAGGCAGAGGGAGAAGCAGGCTCCTCGCAGGGAGCCTGATACGGGACTATATCCCCCAACCCAGGATCACGCCCTGAGCAGAAGGCAGATGCTCAACCACTGAGCCACCCAGGCGTTCCCCAAAAAATGTTTCTAATTCACCCACAAGAGACCTTTTTTTCCCTTGCATGCATGATTGTAATAAGATGTTGGCACATGCTTTTAACTAAACTGTCCAAAAGTTTTAACACGAGACGAGCAGAGCTATAAGAATGAAAAAGAAAGTACAGCAAATCATCTTTCCCCTTCCCTGCCTTGATTTCTGAACCCCATATATTCTAGTTATGGATGAAACAACACTGGTTGAGACCTTAGACCACATTGAAGAAAGGACCCTGTACTTTCAAGCTGTGGTCTCCAGCTGGCACCATCTCTGAAGCTTCCGCAGGCCATTCCAGAATTCTGGAAGAGGGCCAACTGCTTTTAATTAATGAAGAAAATGAGAACATAAGCAAATCCCATGAGGCAAGATTTCTCCATGCCTTTTCAGTGTTCTACCAGAACGCTAAAATTGTCTATTAAGCCCTTCTGACATTCTAGATGTTACTTTAACTTCCTACCTAATTGATTAAAGTCTAGACTCTGAAAAGTTATGGGGGATTCTCAAGTTTCAAATGGTTTTTGTCTGGCAGGAAAGACAACCCTGAATGCTATTAATCAGTTTTGTATCAAACTTTCCAATCCAATTTCTACATTCTTTTTTTCTTAAAGATTTTATTTATTTATTCATGATAGAGAGAGAGAAAGAGAGAGAGAGGCAGAGACACAAGCAGAGGGAGAAGCAGGCTCCATGCCAGGAGCCCAACGTGGGACTCCATCCCAGGACTCCAGGACGGCGCCCTGGGCCAAAGGCAGGCGCTAAATCGCTGAGCCACCCAGGGATCCCCCCCCCCCCGCCGCCTTTTTTAGATTTTATTTATTTATTCATGAGAAACACAGAAAAAGGCAGAGACATAGAGAAGCCCACAGGGAGCCCAATGCGGGACTCGATCCCCTGACCCAAGCCGAAGGCAGATGCTCAACCACTGAGCCACCTAGGTGTTCCTCTGCATTTCCTTTTTTTTTTTTTTAAGGTTTATTTATTTTTTTTAAAGATTTTTTATTACTTATTCATGAGAGACACAGAGAGAAAGAGATGCATAGACACAGGCAGAGGAAGAAGCAGGCTCCATCCCAGGTCTCCAGGATCACACTCCAGGCTGCAGGCGGTGCTAAACCACTGTGCCACTGGGGCTGCCCGTAAGGTTTATTTATTTGAGACAAAGAGCACATATTTATTTGAGACAAAGAGCACATGCATGCACACTGGCACAGGAGTAAGGGGAGGGGCAGAGGGAGAGGGAGTGAGAGAATCTCAAGCTGACTCCCTGGTGAGTGCAGAGCCCAACCCAAGGCAGAGCTCAAGGCTCAATCTCAGGATCTCACATCTCAGGACCCTGAGATAATGATCCGAGCCCAAAGCAAGAGTTGAACACTCAACCAACTGAGCCACCCAGGTGCCCCTCCTGCATTGGTTTTTACATTGTCTATACTTACTCATTTCTCATCTCCAACTCAAACCAGCTTTATTTTACTGTTGGTTCCCTCCTTAATGATTTAAGTCCGTTCATATATTTTAATACCCTTTGTAACAAACTGGTAATCTAGTAGGTAAACTGTTTTCCTGAGTTCTGTGAGCCACTCTGGCAAATTAATGGAACCAGAGGGAGAGGTTGTGGGAACCTCTGATTTACAGCCAATCAGAAGTGCTTCCAATTTGAGGCTGAAGCTAGGGGTGGGCAGTCTTATGTGAACAATCTCTTAACCTGTGGGATCTCCTGCTAACTCCAGGTACATAGTATCAGAACAGAATTGAAGTGTGGAACTTTGGTATCCCGCAGCTGCAGAACTGTTTGGTGTGGGAAAACCTCCAAGCATCTGGTGACCACAGTACAAAAGTATAGAGTATTAGAGTAGAGGAGAAACGCATTATGTCCCTTAAAACCATTTTGGAAGGGGCACCTGGCTGGCTCAGTCAGAAAAGCATGACTCTTGATCTCAGTGTCATGAGTTCAGGGCCCCATATAGGGTGTAGGGATTACTTAAAAATACAATCTTGGGCAGCCCGGATGGCTCAGTGGTTTGGTGCCGCCTTCAGCCCAGGGCCTGATCCTAGAGACCCTGGAGTCCCATGTTGGGCTCCCTGCATGGAGCCTGCTTCTCACCATGTTGGGCTCCCTGCATGGGGCCTGCTTCTCCCTCTGCCTGTGTCTCTGCCTCTCTGTGTGTGTCTCTCATGAATAAATAAATAAAAATCTTAAAGAAAAATACAATCTTAAAAGAAAAAAAAAAACACTTGCAAAAATGGCTTGGCAGTATCAACTACAGCTGAAAATAAGCCTGCTCTATGATTTAACAATTCTACACAAAAGTATATATTCAACAAATGTGTACTAAAAGGTATGAATGAGAATGTTCACAGCAGCACTAGTCAAAAAAATAGTCCCTAATTGGAAACTCTTTATTTATTTATTTATTTGTTTGTTTATTTTGGAAACTCTTTAAATGCCCATCAATAGTAGAACAGATAAGTAAACTGTAGTATAGTTCCCACTTTTTTTTTTTTTTTTTTTTAGTTCCCACTTTTGAGAACTCCTGGATTGCTGAATTAGAAGACCCAAACGACAGTCTTTTACAATACATCTTGGGTAATACATCTAAAGAAACTTCTCTTGCATGGGGTCTAGGAGCCTTAGAGCTTTCTTGGCTGCTGAGTGAGAGCAGGTCTCCCATTGTGATACAAGTTGCCTCCAAATTTCCAAGAGATTAACTAAACAATGTAGCTGTGTGTGTGTGTGTGTGTGTGTGTGTGTTGATGGGGATGGGGCAGAGAAGGTTTGCAAGTTTTAGCAACCTGCCCTTTATTTTAGGAAAGAAAATACCTCCCCCCCAACTCCAAAATTCTTCCTATGGACCTGCAAAATGTCTCTAGGCTTGGCATATCTTTGTATTTTTCTGAGATGGAACCTTCTGTGATGCCCCTAAGTCTTATTAATGCTTCCCTGGTACCTATTTCTACTCTGGGAACATCATTCTGGCAAAGGATTTTATTTGTCTAGTTATAGCGTGTTGTTTGCACTGTGAATGAGGGGAGCTTTATAAAGAAGTTATTATTACACCATGTGGAAGAAACACCATAAGCTAGGAATCCTGGGTGGCTTAGAGGTTGGGTGTGTGTTTTTGGCTCAGAGCATGATCCCAGAGTCTGGGATTGGGTCCTGCATCGGGCTTTTTGCAGGGAGCCCGCTTCTCCTTCCTATGTCTCTGTCTCTCTCTCTCTCATGAATAAATAAATACAAAATTTTTAAAAAGAGACGCCAGAAGCTGCCTCCAGCCTCTGGAAATAACTAGGTAAGAAAGGTGGAGACCACTGATCAAACAGAGACATGGTGGTATATGGGATCTTGCTAACTGCAAACCCAATAGCTATTTCCTCTTTCTTCCTTGCTAATCCTACCCTGGATTTATTGGAAAATCGGAGGAGGTAACCAAGTCCAGGCTAAATCCTTGGTCCACTTGGTTCTCTAGGAAATGATGTCCCCCCCCCCCCAGAGGACATTTGAGAAATTACTGCAGGGATTTTGTGTTTTGGGGTCATCATCTGGTTCGCCAGTGAACAGTATTGCTCCCTTGAGGGCATTTTGGAAGTTTGCAGGGATTTTTTTTTTTTGGACAACATAATACTGGGGGGTTGTTGTTGGCACTAGAGGGCAGCCCGGGCTCAGCAATTTAGCGCCGCCTTCAGCCCAGGGCTTAATCCTGGACACCCAGGATCAAGTCCTGAGTTGGGCTCCCTGCATGGAGCCTGCTTCTCCCTCTGCCTGTGCCTCAGCCTCTCTCTGTATCTCTCATGAATAAATAAATAAAATCTTAAAATAAAAAAATAATTTTTAAATAATGGAAAGAACTGCTTATATTATGTTAAATCGTAATGCTGAACTTTTCCAGTTTGGAAATTGTGTGCATAGCAAAGTCATGGCAGACCGGGAATTCATAAGATGTATACCCCCACTTTTGGGGTAATGAAAAAAAATTTTTTTTAAGATTTTATTTATTTATGAGAGACACATGCAGAGGGAGGAGAAGCAGGCTCCATGCAAGGAGCCCAATGCGAGACTTGATCCCAAGACCCTGAGATCATGACATGAGCTGAAGGCAGGTGCTTAACCATCTGAGCCACCCAGGTACTGCCTTTTTTGAAGACTTTATTTCTTGATAGGCTTTAGGAAAGTATAAGGGGAGAATGAGAAAAGGGACCCTTTTAGATGTTTAATGAGTCTAGAAGTGCAGGAGAAAATAATGTATAGAGCAGTTTGCTTGATTTTCAGGGCGTTTTTTTTGTTTGTTTGTTTGTTTTCTCACAAAGTGATCATTTTACAAAAGTTACTGCATACTCACAGATAATGGATCAGGTCACTCCCTAACCAATTAGAAATGACTACTTGCCATGGATCTTCAGGGTCATTTCAAGGTCAATATATTAACTAATAAATCATTTAATGCTAAGGATCAGTTTTAGCCCTTCAAAATAGTTTGACTTTAAAAAAAAAAAAACAAACAAAATAGTTTGACTTTGACTCGCCTTATTTTTATTTCCATGATGCATGTACTTTTCACTTTAATAATATAAGACAACTCAGCCAAAGTGTTTATTTCCAAAGGCTTATCCCACAGACACTTGATATAACCGTCTGGTGCATGGTTATTCCAGACTTCCAAATATCTTTCCTTCACAAAGAGGTTATTTGAGCCTGTCATTGGCATTTTTCCCTGGGATCAGGAAGTAGAACAGCATAGTTCAAGAGTTGGGGATTCAGAACACTGAAATGAGAGTTTTAAAAAAAAATTATTGTGGAAAATTCAAACATATACAAAAATAGAGGAAAAAAGTAAAATGAATCCTCATGTACCTATCACTCAACCTCAAGAATTATAAACTCAGCCAGGGGTGCCTGGGTGGTTCAGTGGGTTAACCATACGACTCTTGATTTTGGCTCAGGTGATGATCTCAGGGTTGTGGTATTGAGCTCTGCATCAGGGATCAAGCCCCCCTCCAGCTCCCAAGCTCAGTGGAGAGTCTGCTCCAGATTCTCTTTTCCTCTGGTCCTATCACCATTCCCCTGTGCGTGCACACCTTCTCTATTTTTTTTCACACCTTCTCTATTAAAGAAAATATTTAAAAAGTAAAAATATGCTCAGTAAGTTCCTTACTCCTACTCACTGACCATCCCCCTACCCTGCTAGTTTAGCTTTTTTTTTTTTAAGTTTATTTATGTATTTTTAAAGATTTTATTTATTTATTCATGAGAGACCGGAAAGAAGAGAGAGGCAGAGACACAGAGGGAGAAGCAGGCTCCCTCCATGCAGGGAGCCTGATGTGGGACTCAATCCCAGGTCCCCATGATCACACCCTGGGCTGAAGGTGGTGCTAAGTTTATTTATTTTTAAGTAATCTCTACACCCAACAAGGGGCTGGAACTCACAACCCAGAGATCAAGAGTGAAGCCCCTTACTGACTGAGCCAGCCAGGTGCCTACTTCTGTCTTTTTTTTTTTTTTTTTAATTTATGACAGTCACAGAGAGAGAGAGAGGCAGAGACACAGGCAGAGGGAGAAGCAGGCTCCATGCACCGGGAGCCCGACGTTGGATTGGATCCCGGGTCTCCAGGATCGCGCCCTGGGCCAAAGGCAGGCGCCAAACCGCTGCGCCACCCAGGGATCCCCTTTTTTTTTTTTTTTTTTTTTAAGATTTTATTTATTTACTCATGAGAAACAGAGAGGCAGAGACACAGGCAGAGGGAGAAACAGGCTTCATGCAGGGAGCCTGATGTGGGTGGAACTCGATCCCGGGACTCCAGGATCAGGCCCTGGGCTGAAGGCAGCACTAAAACGCTGAGCCACCCGGGCTGCCCTCCTGTCTGTTTTTAAGTGTTTTTTAAGTAAGCCCTATGCCCAACGTGGGGCTTGAATTCAAGGTTCCGAGATCAAGAATCACATATCCCACTGACTGAGCCAGCCAGGCACTCCTAATTGATGTCTTTTAAACAACCCTAAGAATTCTTTGGTTCTAACAGGAAGGGGAGGAAAAGAATTGAAACTGGAATAAAAACACCACACAGATCTGTGTTCCAGGGTTCTCCACCCTGACTGCATTTTAGAATTATCTGGGGAGCATTTTGTAAAAATCCCAGTGTTTCAGCTCCAGCCCAGACCAATTAATCAGTCTCTGAAGGTGGGGCCTGGGCACTATATTTGCTGAAAAGTTCCCCAGATAATCCTAATGTGCAGGTGGGACTGAGAATCACTGCTTTGGTTAACAGTGAGCAGTCACCTGGGTGGAGGTAATTATATAATTCTGAAACCCAGGGGCCTGATCTATTGAATACATGCTCTCCACCCCTTTTAAGCAACAAAGTCTCGGTTTAGGCAGCTGTTCTGATTAGCTGTTGCTTAAAAACAAACTGCCCCATGGGTGTATATACATATATATATATACACAATCCCATTGTCTCAACAGGGTCTCAACGAGATATTTGTACACCCATATTTATAGCAACATTATTCACACAGTCTTGAAAGGTTAAAAGCAACCCAAATGTCTACTGAATAGGGACGCCCGGGTGGCTCTGTGGTTAAGCGTCTGCCTTTGGTTCAGGGCATGATCCTGGAGTCCCCGGATCGAGTCCCGCATCAGGCTCCCTGCACGGGGCCTGCTTCTCTCTGCCTGTGTCTCTGCCTCTCTCTCTGTGTGTGTCTCATGAATAAATAAATAAAATCTTAAAAAAAAAAAAGTCTACTGAATGGATGGATGGATAAATAAAACGTACTATATACTTACAATGGAATATATTCATATTCAGCCTTAAAAAAAAAACATGGGGTGCTCCTGGATGGTTCAGTTGGTTAAGCATCTGCCTTCAGCTCAATTCATGATCCCAAGGTCCTGGGATGGAGTCCTGTGTTGGGCTCCCTGCGTGGTGGGGAGTCTGCTTCTCCCTCTCTCCTCACTCCCTCTCCCTCTCCCCTCACTCATGGTCTTGCTCACTCTGTATCTTTCTCTCTCAAATAAATAAAATCTTTTTTTTTTAATTTTTTTTGTAAATTTTTATTTATTTATGATAGTCACACACAAAGAGAGAGAGAGAGAGGCAGAGACATAGGCAGAGGGAGAAGCAAGCTCCATGCACCGGGAGCCTGATGTGGGATTCGATCCCGGGTCTCCAGGATCGCGTCCTGGGCCAAAGGCGGCGTCCTGGGCCAAAGGCAGGCGCTAAACCGCTGCACCACCCAGGGATCCCTAATCTTTTAAAAAAATCTCTAAGAATGGGAGATACTGCTGTAGTCAACTGTGCAAAATGCAATTGCCATAGCAATAATCAAGAGAACTTGATTCCCTTTGTTGCCATAATTATTTCCTTAGTTGGCATTATTTAACCTTAGGAATATTTGGAGTTAAATATAGAAAATTTCAAGTGGCTCACACCTCCAGAATTAATGTTTTGGTTTAAGGAATGTGTGCATATTTGGCTTTTTATATGCAGGAAGTATTTAAGAGAACCTGGCCTATTGGTTTTCGAATTTTTTCCCTGCATTGATTTAAAGATGTGGAATGGGGATCCCTGGGTGGCGCAGCGGTTTAGCGCCTGCCTTTGGCCCAGGGCGCGATCCTGGAGACCCAGGATCGAATCCCATGTCGGGCTCCCGGTGCATGGAGCCTGCTTCTCCCTCTGCCTGTGTCTCTGCCTCTCTCTCTCTCTGTATGACTATCATAAATAAATAAAAATAAATTAAAAAAAAAAATAAAGATTTATAAAACAAAATGTGTGTGCATGTGAGAGGGAGAGGGATAGAGAAAATGTTCCTAAACTTCAAATTAATGAATCTAGGGGAACCTGGATGGCTCAGTTGATTAAATGTCTGCCTTTGGTTCAGGTCATGATCTCAGGGTCCTGGGGACAGAGCCCCGAGTTGGGCTCCCTGCTCAGTGGCAAGCCTGCTTCTCCCTCTCCCTCTGCTCTCCTCCTGCTTGTGCTCTCTCTTGCTATCTTGCTAGTAAAATCTTTACCAAATAAAAATGAAATAATTTAAAAATTCATGAATCTAGACAGAGAATGTATGAATATTCATTGGATTAGTTTTTTTCTGTAAGCTTGAAAATCTTCAAAATAAAAATTTGTGGGGTGCCTGGCTGGGTCAGTTGGTAGAGCGTATGACTCTTGATCTCAGTGTTGTGAATTCAAGGCTCAAGGTAGAATTTTAAGTAGAATTCACCTAAAAAAAGATTTTGCACTCAACCATTGCGCCACCCAGGGATTCCAAAAAAAGATGATCTTTAAGTAATCTTTGCATCTAGCATGGGGCTCGAACTCCCAACCCTATAGCCACTGAGCCAGCCAGCATCCCCATGATCTGGTTTCTTTCTTTCTTTTTTATACATTTTTAAAAAATATTTTATTTATTTATTCATGAGAGACGCAGGGAGAGAGAAGCAGAAACAGGCAGAGGGAGAAGCAGGCTCCATGCAGGGAGCCTGACGTGGGACTTGATCCTGGGTCTTCTGGATCACACCTTGGGCCGAAGGTGGCACCAAACTGCTGAGCCACTTGGGCTGCCCAAGAGTTATTTATTTTTAAAGATTTTATTTATTTTTAAAGATTTTATTTATTTATTTGAGAGAGAGAGAGAGCACATGAGTGGGTAGAGGGGCAGAGAGAAATAGAGTCCCCACTGGACCAGGAGCCTGATGCAGGTCTTGAATCCAGGACTCTAGGACCATGACTTGAGCTGAAGGAAGAGGCTTTTTTTTTTTTTTTAAGATCTAGTTTCTTTCTTTTTTTTTTTTTTTTAATTTTTTTTTTGTTTTTTTATTTATGATAGTCACAGAGAGAGAGAGGCGCAGAGACACAGGCAGAGGGAAAACAGGCTCCACGCACCGGGAGCCCGATGTGGGACTCGATCCCGGGTCTCCAGGATCGCGCCCTGGGCCAAAGGCAGGCGCCAAACCGCTGCGCCACCCAGGGAATCCCAAGATCTAGTTTCTTAATTGATGCCTTTATCCAGATCTGTCCTATATCAGTCACCTGACTTGTCTTCAGTCCTCACATCTCTACTAGGTCATTTGCTTTCTCAGAGAGGTCATCTGTGACTCCACAGGACAAAATAGTCCTCTAGGGTTTATGTATCACCCAGCACAGGGCTGGGCACAGAGAAGGTGGTCAGGGAATACTGAATGAATGAGAATGTCAGAGAAACTAAATTCAGAAAGATAGAGAGTATTGGCAGAGAAGGGGAAAGAGAGTCTGGGAGAGAAAGATAAAGATTGAGACATTCATTTGCATGAGAATGGCCACACTTCAGGGGCAGGGACAGAGAAGGAAACAACTGAGAGAAAGGAGAAAGAAGAAAGCAGGAGACAGTTGGTAGGAGGCAGTATCCAGGTAATCTAATGCCCTGTAACGAGTGATCCCAAAACACTGTGGTGTAAATCAATAGCAATAATTTATTTTGCTTACTGATCGGAACTTCTTCAGGCAGGACTCAGAAGGAATGGCTTGTCTCTGCCTCTGCTCCATCTGGTGTGACTTGACCAGCTGCCAGAGGTTGACCAGCTGCCAGAGGATCCACATCCAAGATGGCTCAGTCAAGTGGCAAGTTGGTGTTGCCTGTTGCCTGGGGTTGTCGGATTCCCTGAGGGTAAGGAGCTTTGGGTCTTCTCCACATGGACTTCTTTACGGGCTGTTTTGGCTTCTCCTAGCAAGGAGCCAGGGATTAAAATCAAGTGTCCCAAGGGAGGCAAAGTGGAAGCTTCTATTTCTTTTCTTCTTTTTTTATTTTATAGCTTTACTAAAGTATTCACAGAGCACGCATTTCACATACTTAAAGTACAATTCTGTGGGGTTTGGTATAATGCATTAATTTTTTTTACAATTCTGATTTTTTAATTTTTTTTTTTTTAATTTTTATTTATCTATGATAGGCACACAGTGAGAGAGAGAGAGAGGCAGAGACACAGGCAGAGGGAGAAGCAGGCTCCATGCACCGGGAGCCCGACGTGGGATTCGATCCCGGGTCTCCAGGATCGCGCCCTGGGCCAAAGGCAGGCGCCAAACCGCTGCGCCACCCAGGGATCCCTACAATTCTGATTAAAATATACGTTAACATTTATGCTAATTATTTTATCCAGTACTTTGGTTACACTAATGATTTTAATCCACCACTTTAACCTTTTTTTTTTTTTTTTTTTTTTTTAATTAAGTAATCTCTAGGGGCAGTGGGTGGATTGGTGGTTAGCCATCTGCCTATGGCTCAGGTCATGATCCCAGAGTCCTGGGATAGAGCCCTGCATTGCATCAGGCTCCTTCCTCAGTGAGGAGCCTGCTTCTCCCTCTCCCCACCTCTGCTCTTCCCCCCACCTCGTGCTCACTCTCTCTAGTGTTCTCTCTCTCTCTCAAATCAGTAAATAAAATCTTAAAAGAAAGAGAAAGAAAAAGAAAGAAAGAAAGAAAGAAAGAAAGAAAGAAAGAAAGAAAGAAAGAAAGAAAGAAGAGAGGGACACCTGGGTGGCTCGGTCATGATCCCAGAGTCCTAGGATCGAGTTCTCATCAGGCTCCCTGATCAGCCCAGAGCCTGCTTCTCCCTCTCCTGCCTCCTCCCCTTGCTTGTGCACTGGCTCTCTTTCTCTTTCTCTGTGTCAAATGAATAAATAAAATCTTTTTTTTTTTTTAAGATTTATTTATTTATTCATTCAGAGAGAGCGAGAGAGAGGCAGAGACACAGGCAGAGGGAGAAGCAGGCTCCATGCAGGAAGCCCGATGTGGGACTCAATCCCGGGTCTCCAGGATCACACCCCCGGCTGCCGGCGGCGCTAAACCGCTGCGCCACCAGGGCTGCCCAATAAATAAAATCTTAAAAAAAAAAAAGAAAAAAAGAATGAATGAACTTAAACTCTGGGTCACACCGGGATGCTGCCATCCTTTCTGCCTGGGGTTCTTCCCCTGTTTTGTTATTTAAGCTTTACTTATTCTGTAAGGCTCGGCAGAAAGTTTACATTCTCAGAATATCCTTTTTCCGACTCCAACAGTAAGTCAAACACTATCATAGCTCTTTCTTCCTTCACAGCACTTCATGAAGTTTCTATTTATATTAATGTGACTGTTTTCTCTCTCCCACTGGCCTATGACTGTGCCTAAAGCAGGAGTATGTCCACTTTTACACTATTATATCCCAGTGCCTGGCACAAAGTCAAACACATAGTAGGGATATGGTAAATATTTGTCGAGAACATTTAATGAATAATTCTTTGATAAGATACTGCCTGACTTCCTTATAAGCTGATCAGCACAACACAAGGCAGATCCATGTTTCTTTTGTTCAACATATTTTCTTTCTTTCTTTTTTTTTTTAATTTTTATTTATTTATGATAGTCACATCACAGAGAGAGAGAGGCAGAGATACAGGTAGAGGGAGAAGCAGGCTCCATGCACCGGGAGCCCGACGTGGGACTCGATCTCAGGTCTCCAGGATCGCGCCCTGGGCCAAAGGCAGGCGCCAAACGCTGCGCCACCCAGGGATCCCATCCATCTTTCTTTCTTTTTCTTTCTTTCTTTCTTTCTTTCTTTCTTTCTTTCTTTCTTTCTTTCTTTCTTTCTTTATTTGAGAGGGAGAATGTGCAAGAGAGTACAAGTGGTGGAGGGGGAGAAGCAGACTCCCCACTGAGTGGGGAGCCTGATGTGGAGCTCATCCCAGGACCCTGAGCAGAAGGCAGATGCCTAACTGACTGAGCCATCCAGGCACCCCTGTTCGCCGTATTTTCATAGGGCCTGGTGCACAGTCATTGTGATAACTGGTCAGTCTCCAAGATGATCTCTGAAGGATCCTTCCCCTTAGTATTCATATCCTGTATTGTCCTCTCTCACAATGAATACAACTGGATGTGATCAATGGGATATTGCAGAAGTGACAGTGTGTGAGTTTCAAGGCTGAGTTATAAAAGGCATTGCTGCTTTCAGTGGATCTCTCACTCTGGGGGAAGCCAGACAACGTCATGAGGGCACTCCAGCAGCCCAGTGGTTATGCCCACGTGGAAAGGAACTGAGGACCCCGGCCATCAGCCAACATCAACTTGCCAGCCATAGGAGTGAGTCCCCTCGGAAAGGGATCTTCCATCACAAGCCATTAGATGACTGGAGCCCCAGGTGACATCTGACTGCATTGTCATGAAAGACCTTGTGCCAGAAGAGACTAGACGAGCTGCTCTGAATTCCAGACCCACAGAAACTTTAAGAGATAATAACTATTTATTGTTGCTTTAAATCTCTAATTTTTTACATAATTTGTTCCATATCCATAACCAAGAGTAAGCATCAGCTTTTTTTGAGTGATATTGTGATCTTTTTTTAACTGTTTTTTTTTTTTAATTTTTATTTATTTATGATAGTCAGAGAGAGAGAGAGTAGTCAGAGAGAGAGAGAGAGAGGCAGAGACACAGGCAGAGAGAGAAGCAGGCTCCATGCACCGGGAGCCCGACGTGGGACTCGATCCCGGGTCTCCAGGATCGGGCCCTGGGCCAAAGGCAGGCGCCAAACCGCTGCGCCACCCAGGGATCCCGATATTGTGATCTTTAATGAATTTCTACTCTTTTCTGAGTCCCAGAATTGTAATCTGTAAAAGGGGATGAAATGTCCATCTTTGAGGTTCACAGAGTATGTTCCTCAGGGGCGTGATCAGAGTACATAGTAGACGCTTAATATACCACCAAGAATATAACCTCCTGATGAAGTACGTGTGCCACACAGCTTGGATTTGAATCCTAGTTTTACCTCTAAGATAGTAAGACTTCATTCAGGCTACTAATACTAAACATTTTATTTATTCATGAGAGACAGAGGCAGAGACACAGGCAGAAAGAGAACCAAGCACCATCCAGGGAGCCTGATGTGGGACTCGATCCCCGGTCTCCAAGATCAGGCCCTGAGTCCAAGGCAGGCGCCAAACGGCTGAGCCACCCACGCAGTGTCCCTGAAATAGGAATATTAAAGAAACTAGAATCTTACAAGGATTAGAGAAAGAATTCATGTAAAATCCATTTTATTATTTTTTTAAAGATTATTTTTTCATGAGAGGCACAGAGAGAGAAGCAGAGACACAGGCAGAGGGAGAAGCAGACTCCATGCAGGGAGCCCGATGCAGGACTCGATTGGGGGTCTCCAGGACCATACCCAGGCCGAATGCAGGCGTTAAACCTCTGAGCCATCCAGGGATCCCCTAAAATCCATTTTAACTCCATGAGAAGGTAGCTATTTTTTTAAAAAACATTTTACTTATTTGACACAGGGCACAAGAAGGGGGAGCAGCTGGCAGAGGGACAGGGAGAAGCAGGCTCCCCTCAGTGTAGGGAGCCCACGGCAGGGCTTGATCCCAGGTCCCTGAGATCATGACCTGAGCAGAAGGCAGACACCCAACCATCTGAGCCACCCAGGTGCCCATGAAGACAGCTATTTTTTTTTCAGTGCTCTACCTAGCCTGAGACCAATAGCTGATCCATACAAGTGCTAAATAAATATTTGTTGAATGGATAACAAAAAGGCACCTTGCCTAAGAAAAATACGGAACAGCTAGCACTAGCCTACAAGGCCCTACATGATGCCCTACTTGCTTCATCTATGATTTCACCTCTTACCAGCTGCCCATGCTCTCACTCTGCTCCAGCTACCTTGCCCTCTCCACAGTTCTATGCTAGCCTATTCCAGCTTCAGGGCCTTGCACCTGCTATTTGCCCTGACCGGAAATGCTCCATTTCCCAGTTATCCACACGGCTTGTTTTTTCCCTTCAGATCTCTGTTCAATATCACCTTCTCGGAGAGACCTTCTGTCTGGCCCCTCCCGCAACCCTGCGGTCCCATATCTGGCTTTTTCTCTGCAGCGTTTATCACAGCCTAATTTCTATTCTTCGGGCTCTCAACAGAACATAAACTCCATGAGGGCAGTGATTTGTCTATTTTATTCGCTGCTCTATTTCACAACACGCCCAACAACGGAATTTCAGCAGCTGCTCGATAAATAGTTGCTGAATTAATAGCGCCATAAACGAGCATTTGGGTAGCGGCGGTCTCCAGAACAAGAAACCGCGCCATCTTGGAGGTAGTTTTGGTTGGAGCCCGGTCACGTGACTGGCAGTCCCCGCTGGCCCGCCTTTGAGGCTGGGGAGGTCCACGTGGTCCCGGGTTCTAGGGGCGGGCCGGGCGACGGAGGAGGTCCTGCGCAGGCGCGGGCCCGCGCGCAGGCGCAGACGCGGCCCGGGCGCGCGGCCGGCGGCGGTTGGTGGCGCGTGGGGCCGGCGGGCGGTTGCCGTGGGCAGGACCCGAGTGCAGGCAGCTAGAGCCGGCGCCATGGTGGAGAAGGAGGAGGCTGGCGGCGGCATCAGCGAGGAGGAGGCGGCGCAGTATGACCGGCAGATCCGCCTGTGGGGATTGGAGGCCCAGAAACGGTCAGGGCCAGAGCGCTTGTGGGGCTGAGGGTCTGGAGGGGGGCGTCTGCCCTGAGGCTTTCGCGGCCCTCACGGAGCCGGAGGGTCTGATTTGAAGCGAGGAGGCGGGAATTATGTGCCGGGGGATGGTGGCGTTCTTGAGAGTCCCCGAGGGGTTGGTTAGGGGTGTTTCTGGAAGATGTGGGAAGCGGCGACCTCCGGGGTGGCACGGAGGGTCGTTCCGAGGGAGGCCTCTGGAAAGGGACGGTGGGCGAGCCTTGAGGGATGAGGAGGACTCAAACTCCGGGCCGCGGCCGCCCGGAGGGAGTGGTGGTGGGCGCTTAGGGGTAGGAGGGCGCAGGGGAAGGGTGAAGTGGGAGCGTAGTTCATTCATTCCTAGGTAGTGGGAACCCGTTCTCTGCTGGACGCTGAGGGGACTGGCGAACCGAACAGGGGCGAGCTTGCCTACCTGTGGCTCCTAAAGGGTGGACCAGTATGAAAGGAGGAGGGCTTGGGGGAGTTTGGGAGCAAGTTATTTCAAGTGAGACTCTAGAGAGTCCTGGAGAGCCTAGGGGCTGGAGCTACTCAAGAGGTTGCTTATGCCTAGATACGGGGGTGTGTCTAGAGAGAGGACTGCACACTGGGGTTGGGCATACCTGGGTAATGAATAGATATCGGAGGGGATGAGGACTTTGAAAGAGGTGATTGATTTGATCAAATATATATATTTTAAATGTTATTTATTCATGAGAGACCGAGGCAGTGACATAGGCAGAGGGAGAAGCAGGCTCCCTGCGGGGAGCCCGATGTGGGACTTGATCCCAGGACCCCGGGATCACGCCCTGATTCAAAGGCAGACGCTCAACCACTGAGCCACCAGGCACTGGATTTGATCAAACATTTATTGAGCACCTGCCACAAGCACTGTTTGAGGCACAGAGCATATATTAATGAACTAGAAGGACTCCTTGCCCGCATGTAGTGTACATTCTGGTGAGGGAAACAAAAAACATAAATAATGTATTAAGTAATGCAAGTGCCAGAGAGAGAAATATAGCAAGGTAAGAGGATCAATAAAGGATACTGAGGTGGGAGTGCTATTTTGATAGGGAGGCCAGGGAAGGCCTCTGAAGAGGTAACATTGAGCCTCAGACCTGTATAAAGGAAGAGAGTCATGTGGAAGAATCTTGCTAGCAGAGAGAAAACAGTGTAAATAAAATCCTGGAGGCCAGGGCATGCTTGCCAAATGAGAGAAAGAAGGTGATTGGAACCAAATGAGGAGTAGCTTTTTTTTTTTTTCAAAGGAGGAGTAGCTTTTTTATTCCAAGTATTCTGGGAAACTCACTGGAGAGTTTTGAGCTTAGGGAATAACACAACCAGATTTGCATTTCAGAAGGTTCACTCTTGGCTGTGGGGAGAATAGGTTGAAGTGGACAGAAGTGAAGATGAGGATTCTGGTTAGGAGATCTGTAATAATCCCCTTGGGACCTAAGTCGTGGTAGCTTGAAACTCTAGAGAAGGGGAGAAATGTACTGAATATATTTTCAAGGTGAGGAGGAGGCAGGATTTGTTGAAGGATACAGTGTGCGGGGTATAAGAGCCAGAACTCAAGGATGATTTTATTTTATTTTAATTAATTAATTAATTTTAAAGATTTTATTTATTTGTTCATAGAGACACACACACACACACACACACACAGAGGCAGAGGCAGAGACACAGACACAGGCAGAGGGAGAAGCAGGCTCCATGCAGGGAGCCCGAAGTGGGACTCGATCCCAGGACGGGATCATGACCTGAGACAAAGGCAGACACTCAACCACTGAGCCATCCAGGCATCCCAGAATTAATTTATTTAAGGGTTAAAGTGGCAGGCAGGCCAAGAGAATTTAGTTTGAAAGGTGGGAGTTTCTAGGGATCCCTGGGTAGCGCAGCGGTTTGGCGCCTGCCTTTGGCCCAGGGCGCGATCCTGGAGACCCGGGATCCAATCCCACATCGGGCTCCCGGTGCATGGAGCCTGCTTCTCCCTCTGCCTGAGTCTCTGCCTCTCTCTCTCTCTCTCTGTGACTATCATAAATAAATAAAAATTAAAAAAAAAAAAAAAAAGGGAGTTTCTAGAATTTTTTGGTGAGAAAGTGTATGTGGTAAGGTGGGGTGAATCTGAGTTTTCAGTCTCCTTTCAGGTATGTAGGGTTTTATGAGGTTGAGGGAGGGAGCATTGTGTGAGGCAAGCATTGAGGCAAGCATTGGTCTGAGGATTGAAGAAGGCATCTGAAGTGGAAAATTGGGAAGTAAATGGTGAAAATAGGTCTGAGGACATAGGTGGAGCTGATTGATTTTAGGGACTGCTATTTGAGTTTTTTTTTTTTTTTTTTAAGATTTATTTATTTATGATAGAGAGAGAAAGAGAGGGGCAGAGACACAGGAGGAGGAAGAAGCAGGCTCCATGCCGGGACCCTGATGTGGGACTCGATCCCGGGACTCCAGGATTACGCCCTGGGCCAAAGGCAGGCGCTAAACCACTGAGCCACCCAGGGATCCCCCAGGGACTGCTATTTGAAGGATTGAGTGTTAAAAGGTCCTAAAGGGTTGGGAAAGGGACCCTAAGCGGGGGAGCTCGAAGTTTTGTTTGTGGTAGGGCAAAGCTGGTGAAGGTTAAGCTGGAATGTAGTGCGAGAACTGACAAAGGGGTAGTAATGATTCCTCTGAGGAGCAGTAAAGAATGGATGGGGGCTGCTAAGGAGGAAATGATGTAAGAGACCAATCAAAGTCAGGGTATGGAATTCTTGGAAGAGATGAGAGTTATTCTCAGGCAGCGGAGAGCCACTGAACTTGGTAGAGAACCTGAAAAGGATTGAGGGTCCTGGGAGGTAAGGAAGGGGTTATATATATACCTTTATAATTTGAATCTCTGTAGACAGTCTTGCAGAATTTGGTATAGTATCTTCATGTCCATTTTCAACTGAGTCTCATAGCAGCTCTCTGAAGTAGGAAGGACAGAGATTTCCCCTGTACAGGCAGGAAGGAGGCTCCGCAAAGCAAATTGACTTGGCTCTAAGGAAACTCCAAGTGGAATAGGGTAATTCTGGAGCCTCGGGTTCTTTTGTGGAATGGAAAATGGCCTAGGAATTGGCAGGCTGCATTCTGGCAGAATTTTATTACTACTTCTATGTGATGTTGGACCAAGGTTATCTGAGAACTGGAAAGGAGAGTAATAATAAAAAGTGCCTTAAAAAAAAAGTGCCTTCAAGGGAACTCACATTGTCTAGAAGTTAAAAACTGGGCTATATCTTTCATGTGGTGTTTTAAATTGTTTGAAATTAGTTGCCAGCATTAAAGAATTTAGAGAACTTGGGACACCTGGGTACCTCAGTGGTTGAGCATCTGCCTTTGGCCCAGGGCATGATCCTGGAGACCCCGGGATCCGGTCCTGCATTGGGCTCCCTGCATGGAGCCTGCTTCTCCCTCCTCCTGTGTCTCTGCTCCCCACCCCCCCATGAATAAATAAATAAAATCTTTAATAAAAAAAAAAAAATGGAAAGGTCAGACATTCCACATTGGTTGACGCTAGGTAGAGGCTGCCTCCGACATGGCACATGGGTTCCTAGTGGTCGTCTCCTATCAGTTCAGCTTCATTTGTTGATATAATTGTCTGGACCCTGTCAGCATGTTACTTTGCATTTCTTGCTATGGTATGTAGCCCATTTTATGGATGAGGTTCAAGGCATAGAGCAGATTCCCAAGGTCACACACCAAATAAATAGAAATAGGAGTTGATTCTAAGTCATTCGCTTCAGGTTCACCACCCCCCACCAAAGCTCATTTTCTGTGAGGCTTATTCTTACAGTCAAATTAACATAAAAGAGGGTGTTAGAAGCTAGCTTCTTGGGCAGCCCTGGTGGTGCAGCGGTTTAGCGCCGCCTGCAGCCCAGGGTGTGATCCTGGAGACTCGGGAATTGAGTCCCGCGTCAGACTCCCTGCATGGGGTCAGCTTCTCCCTCTGCCTGTGTCTCTGACTCTTTCTCTTTGTGTCTCTCGTGAATAAATAAATAAAATCTTAAAAAGAAAAAAAAGCTAGCTGCTTTGTTAGTTTTCAGAATATATGCTTCAGTTTTTGCATTTCCTTTCACAACATAGGCCTGTCTGATTTTTCTTGCACTCAACAGTAGTTTATTCCATATCTAAATGTGAGGAAGGGAGAGAGGTGACTGGAAAGATGAAGTACATGATGAGTTCCATGAGGACAAGTTTTTATTTATTTATTTATTTATTTATTTATTTATTTATTTATTTATTTATTTATTTATGGCACAGAGAGAGGCAGAGACGCAGGCAGAGGGAGAAGCAGGCTTCATGCAGGGAGCCTGACGGACTCAATCCTGGGTCTCCAAGATCATGCCCTGGGCCAAAGGCAGCACTAAACCGCTGAGCCACCAGGGCTGCCCGAGGACAAGTATTTTATAAATGTCTGATAATTAAAGGAGTTTGATTGGTCTTATTAAAATTTCTAGTGCTTGCAAGTATGTAGACGTTCAGATGTATTTGTTGAATGAAATGACTGTACGTTGCAAAGACCTGGGAGATCAAGAAACCTAGGTTCAATTACCAATTCTACTAACCAGCTCTTTTTTTTTTTTTTTTAAAGATTTTCTTTATTCATGAGAGACACACAGAGAAAGAGAGAGGCAGAGACACAGGCAGAGGGAGAAGCAGGCTCCACGCAGGGAACCTGATGTGGGACTCCATCCCCGGTCTCCAGGATCAGGCCCTGGGCTGAAGGCGGCGCTAAACCGCTGAGCCACCAGGGCTGCCCCTAACCACCTCTTTTGACTTTAGGTCATCAGTCACACAATTTGTTGACCTTCAGTTCCACATCTGCAAAAAGGAGGGGCAAGTGTTACTACCTTTCTAAGGACTCAACTCTGAGATTTTGAGTTTACAAGAAAGGAACTTCAGAAACTTCCCTGTTTTTATTTTTTATTTTTTTATTGTTATTATTTTATATTTTTTAAGATTTTTATTTATTTATTCATGAGAGACACAGAGAGAAGAGAGGCAGACACACAAGCAGAGGGAAAAGCAGGCTTCATGCAGGGAGCCTGATGTGGGACTCAATCCCAGGTCTCCAGGATCAGGCCCTGGGCTGAAGGCGGTGCTAAGCTGCTGAGCCACCTGGGCTGCCCTTCCCTGTTTTTTAGATACTCATTATCTAACATTGCTATTATTCATAAGAAATTCATTTGGTTCCATAGATACACATTTGCCATAATAGTGGCTGAGTATGTACTGTGTCATAGGTGTCAATCCTGATGGTCTCATATAAGGACCAATTTATTTATTTTTTTTAAGATCTTTAAATTTATTCATGAGAAACACACACACACACACACACACACACACACAGAGGCAGAGACAGAGACACAGGCAGAGGGAGAAGCAGGCTCCATGCAGGGAACCCGACGTGGGACTCAATCCCAGGTCTCCAGGATCATGCCCTGGGCTGAAGGCGGTTCTAAACCGCTGAGCCACCTGGGCTGCCCAGGACCAATTTATTGTAGTGTTGATAGTGGTTGATAGTTGAATTTGAATCTCAGCCACAGAAATTCTTATTTAACCTTGGATACATTTCTTCTTTGTGCTTTAGTTTCCTCATTTGTCAAATGGAGATAATAGAATATATTACAAGATTGTTGAGAATTACTATTATTTTTAAAGATTTTATTTATTTATTCATGAGAGGCGCAGAGAGAGAAGCAGGCTCCATGCAGGGAGTCCCATATGGGACTCGATAGTAGGTCTCTAGGATCACGCACCCGGCTGAAGGCAGGTGCCAGACCGCTCAGCCACCCAGGCGTCCTAGATTGTTGAGAATTAAATGAGATAATGCACGGAGCCTGGCTCGCTCAGTCAGATGAGGATGTCACACTTGGTCTTGGGGTCGTGAGTTCAAGCCCCATGTTGGGTGGGGGTTAGACGAATAAAAACTTTAAAAAATAAATGAGGTAATGCATGAATGCTGCCTATGCTCAGAATGCGTAGGTAAACTATAGCTACAATTATTTGACAAGTATAAATCATGAGTAACAAGAGAAGCTACATAGGAGATTGAGATAAATAAGGCAAATGTAAAGTAAAAGTAGGGACACCTGTGTGGCTTAGCCATTTGAGCGACTGCCTTCAGCTCAGGGCTCCATCCTGGGAGTTATGGGATCAATCCCAGGATCGAGTCCCACATCAGGCTTCCTGCAGAGAGTCTCCCTCTGCCTCTGTCTCTGTCTCTCTCTGTGTCTCTCATGAATAAATAAATAAAATCTTAAAAAAAAAAAAAAGTAAAAGTTAGTAGGATGAGTGGAGACTCTTTTTAAAACCTTTTCTTCTGGGGCACCCTGGGTGGCTCAGCAGTCCCAGGGCCTGATCCTGGAGACCCTGGATTGAGTCCCACTTCAGGCCTGCTAGGGCATGGAGCCTGCTTCTCCCTCTGCCTGTGTCTGCCTCTCTCTCTCTCTCTCTCTCTCATGAATAAAATAAATAAAATCTTACTTAAAAAAAAAAAAGACCTTTTCTTCTGCTGTCATACTAATCCAAGCCTTCATTCTCTTTCGCCTTAACTGTGACACTCTTCCTCCTCCAAGAATCTCCTCCCCACCTCCTACCAGCTTTCTGTTGCGCTTAGAATAAAATTCAGCCCTTACAGTGCCTTCATGATGTAGCCCCTTCTGTCTGTGACCCACCTCCTACTATTCTTCCCTTTGTTCACTTTGTTCACTTCCCTTTGTTCTTCAGCCACTCTGTCCTTCCAGTCCCTGAAATGCCAAGCACTCCTCTGCTTCAGGGCTTTTGTATTTGCTGTTTCTGTACTTGTTCTTCTCCCAAATATCTGTATTTCCTTCCTTCCTTCCTTCCTTCCTTCCTTCCTTCCTTCCTTCCTTCCTTCCTTCCTTCCTTCCTTCCTTTTCAAGATTTATTTGTTCATGAGAGACACAGGTACAGGGAGGAGAGAACCAGGCTCCATGCAAGGAGCTCGATGCGGGACTCGATCCTGGGAATCCAGGATCATGCCTTGAGCCAAAGGCAGACGCCCAACCGCTGAGCCACCCAGGCGTCCGTCCTTCCTTCCTTCCTTCCTTCCTTCCTTCCTTCTTTTCTTTTCTTTTCTTTTCTTTTCTTTTCTTTTCTTTTCTTTTCTTTTCTTTTCTTGTTTTCTTTTCTTTCTCTCTCTCTTTTTTTTTTTTGGTGTTCCTCTTTCATTTCATATTTAAACAATTTTTTTTTCCTCTTTCATTTCATTTTGGTTTTTGCTCAGCACCTTATCAGAAAGGTCTAGTTGTCCAGTCTGAGTAAAATAGCATCCTCCATCATTCTTGATCTATATCCTGCTTGACTTTTATCACTTATTTTTTTTAAAGTAGGTTTTACACCCAACGTGGATCTTAAACTCAGTGCCCTGAGATTGAGTCGCTCTACTGAGTAAGTCAGCCAGGTGTCCCTGATTTTCATCACTTTTTGACATATCCTATCTCTTCCATAAAATAAAAGCTCCAGGAGGTCAAGGATTATGTCTGTCTTGTTCACTCCTATATGTATATTTTAGAGGGGTGCTTGGCATAGTAGATGCTCAATAAATATTTGTTGAATGAATCGTTCTTTGCAGGATGGATTACAGCCTGTTTCTTAGATTTGAGGCCATCATGTTTCTGTGCATTTAATGAAAACCAAAATTACTTCACTGTTATTTTGACTTGTTTTGGTTTTCAGTGATTTGGTGAAGCTTCCACTACACTCTTACCTGCTTAACAGTGTCTGCTTTCTAGGCTGCGGGCCTCCCGGGTGCTGCTTGTTGGCATGAAAGGACTTGGGGCTGAAATTGCCAAGAATCTCATTCTGGCGGGAGTGAAAGGACTGACCATGTTGGATCCTGAACAGGTAAGATATTTGGCCACCTTATCACTCTTCCTTCATGGTCTCCCCTCTTTAGTATAAACACTTAGAGATTTTGTGAATTCCCATGTGCCCCCTGCAGGCCTCTGAAAGGAGGGCTGGCATTACTGGAGCTGTGGCCTTTGGCCTTCATGGCATTGGCATGTCCTACATGGCGACTTTGGTGAGACTCCTTGCTCTTCCTGGAGCTTGCCTGTCTGTAGTTGATCTCTCCCTTGGAGGATGACAGTGAGGAGCAGAAGGGTGGTTTTTCACTTTGTACCTCTAAACCACCTGCATGACTAAAATTGCAGAATTGCCTTGGGACTTTGTTAAGGTATAGCTAGCCTTCACCCTTATCACCTGTGATTCTGCTTTAGAATGTCTGATGTGAGGCTCAAGAATATACACGTTTGAAAAGTATCTCAGAGCTTCACGTAGACAGTTCACAGTTTGGAAAACAGTGGATCAGAAAGAATGGATGCAGACTGCTTAGCATGGTGCTTGCACATAATGAACATCTGATAATAATTATATGACTTACCATTTATTGATAATAATCATTGCCAGCTCCTATGTAGCATTCTCTAACCAGTTTCTCCAAGGTGAAAATAACTTCTTTCTCTACATTCTCATGCTTCAACATTTTTTCTTTCATAGAAAATTTCAAATACATACAAAAGTAGAATGACATTTGACACCCCATCTATGTGGCTTCTACAGAGACCAGTCGTTTTTGGTCTGTATTTTTTGGGACAGTATTATTTTTTTTAAGGTTTTATTTATTTATTCATGAGAGACAAAGATTGAAGGCAGAAACATAGGGAGAGGGAGAAGCAGACTCCTCGCAGGGAGCCCAATGTGGGACTTGATCCCAGAACTTGGGGATCAACACTCTGAGCTGAAGGCAGACGCTCAACTGCTGAGCCACCCAGGCATCCCTAGGACAGTATTTTAAAGCAAATTCTAGAAATCGTATTTTTTTAAGGTAAAATAAAGATTGTGTTATCACATGATACTATTTGTGTCTTTATTTTTTGTTTTTATTTTTATTTTTTTATTTTTTTAAAGACAATCTTTTTCTTTTAATGTTTTTATTTTTTTTTAAATTTTTTTTATTTATTTATGATAATCACACAGAGAGAGAGGGGGGTGGGGCAGAGACACAGGCAGAGGGAGAAGCAGGCTCCATGCACCGGGAGCCTGACGTGGGATTCGATCCCGGGTCTCCAGGATCGCGCCCTGGGCCAAAGGCAGGCGCCAAACCGCTGCGCCACCCAGGGATCCCTATTTTTTGTTTTTAAAGATTTTACTTATCCATTTGAGAGAGAGAGAGCAAGCGCATGTGCTCACACATGAATGAACATGAGCAGGGGGACGGGCAGAGGGAGAAGCAGACTCCACACTGAACAGGGAGCCCTATGTGGGGTTTTTTTTTTTTTTTTTCCTATGTGGGTCTTGATCCCAGGACCTAGGATCATGACCCAAGCCGAAGGCAAACACCTAACCAACTGAGCCACCCAGGCACCCCTGTGTCTTTCCTTGTAGGCTTTGAACATGCTAAGTAACTAGTACACACAGGTGAGGTATAAGCTTTGTGGAAGACAGTAAATGTTAATGAAATTTTTTAAAGCTCATCTTTGGGTTTCAGGAAAAAAGTAATATAAGGATTTTTAAATCATTCTTCTGCAATGAAAAGAAATATGGGTTAGTTTACTTAATATCACAGTCACAAATTTTTTTTTTTTAAGATTTTATTTATTTATGCATGAAAGACATAGAGAGAGAGAGAGGCAGAGACACAGGCAGAGGGAGAAGCAGGCTCCACTCCATGCAGGGAGCCTGACATGGGACTCGATCCCGGGTCTCCAGGATCCCACCCTGGGCTGAAGGCGGCGCTAAACCGCTGAGCCACCAGGGCTGCCCACAAATTGATTTTTGACTTGAATTCAAAACCTAAGGAAAGAAAATTCCTGCAAGCAAGCTGCCATATTATTAACTGGCTGAGCACTTTCAGTTTTTGACATCTCCCCAACCACAGTGCCCCCTAGAGGCATTTGGAGGGAGAATTTGTTTGTACTGTAGAGGTTAGAGCAGAGAGATAGGGAAGGGTGGTTCCTCAACGTCAAGGCTCTCAGTGTGGGAAAATGAAATCAGGTGGGGATGATGACTTCTTCGTCTGGTTGGGAGAGTCTGAGAATGGGAAACAATGATAGAATACTGAGGCGTGTGTGATGGGGGTTCTGTCCTTGCGTCAGGACAGTGATGGGTGCCACCCAGTTGTGGAGTGCACAGGCGGACTGTTATTCCTTCCCTCTTCACTTTGAGGACTTACAGTATCTTACCTATTTTCCACTGCAAAGCCTAACTCCTCTGAGTAGTTCTCAATCCCCTCTGTCCTTTGAATATTTGAGAGAGTTGTTAAAAAGTTCTCCAGGTGAGTCTAAAAGTCAGAGAGAGGGGCACCTGGGTGGCTCAGTGGTTTGAGCGTCTGCCTTCGGCTCAGGTCGTGATCCTGGAGTCCTGGAAATGAGTCCCACATTGGGTTCCCTGCAGGGAGCCTGCTTCTCCCTCTGCCTATGTCTCTGCCTCTCTATGTCTCTCATGAATAAGTAAAAAAATCTTTAAAAAATAGAGTAAAAGTCAAGGAGGGTTGAGAACCATTGGCTTCATGTAACCTGGGCCCAGTCACCTTAATCAGCCTGACTCCCACTTCATAAATTCATGGACACTCTTTGGTTGGTCTACCTTTCACAGTTTGCTTGTGCTTTCTTTCCCTGACTAGGAACATCGTAGGGAGACTGTGCCACTTGGTGCAAAAGCTCTGGAATTTTGCATACTTGGACTCAAATCCTACCTCTTCAAGCTGGGCAAGAGACTTAACCTCTCAGAGATTCAGTTTTCTCATCTTTTTTTTTTTTCCTTATTATTATTATTATTTTTTAGTAACCTCTACACCCAGTGTGGGGCTCAAACTCAAAATACTGGGATTAAAAGTTGCATGCTCTACCAATTGAATAGAACCAGCCAGGCAGCCAACCCTCTTTGTTCATCTATAAATCAAGGATGTTAATTCTTCAGAGTGTTTTATTTTGTTTACATCAAATATCCTAGAGTACTTGCTGGCTGCCCCATCTAGATAACTCGTGATACAAAGATGCACAAGATTTGGTTCCCATTCTCAAGGTTTTTTCAGAAACCAGAGCAGCTACCTAACTCAGGTTGTGGTAGGGGGACACGAAAGGCTTCCTGGAGCTGTGATCTTGGCTGAGACTTAAAGAAAAAGTAGAAATTTCTCAAGTTGAGGGGTTGTATTTTAGGCAGGAAACTTAGCAGTGTCATAGAACAGCATGGTAGAAATAGAATATAGCAAGCAGTGCTATTTGGTGTTTTTAGAATGGGAAGCCCAGAGTGGTGGGGGGTGGAAGCAGGTTGCAGGTAAGGTCAAAATCATGAACCCCTGCTAGTAAGCCTTACTGTAAGCTTGTACTCAATCTTCTAGGTGGTCAGAATTCATTAGAGTTTCAAATCTGGGGTGGGTGACCTGGTCCATTTCAGGCTTTCTGTAGCTCACTAGTTACTGTATATGATTGCCCAAGATACAGAGCAGAAGACCACTTAGATGGCTGCTTTAATAGTTTAGCTGAGAGATGAAAAGGGTCTAAGTAATAGTACTGGTGGTAGAAGAGGCAAGAAGCACACAGAGATGACAAATACTAAGTGGTAGAATCAGTAGTATTATATACAGGAGCATAGGGAAAGCAAGGAATCATTGTAGCAGCAGATAGTTCCTGAAGGTCCTGGACACTGTTCTAAGAGTTGTAGTTGCGTTTCATTTAGTCCTCACAACAACTCTGAGATGTAAGGATTGTCATCCCTATCTTACACATGAGAAAACTGAGGAAAGGGAATTGACTTGCTGGCCCATCCAAGGTCGCAGTAGTTGGTATGACCAGGACCCAGGGATTGTCTCTTGGTAAAAGTCCATGAGCTTAGCCACCTCAGCAGGTGGCTGCTATCAAGGAAATAACAAGGATATAAAGACTGAGGTTTCTCACTCCGGTGATTGGATGGGTGGTTGGTAGGCTCATCAATAGATTAAAAAAAAAAAAAAAAAAAAGTCGAATATGAAGACCCAGGAGAAAATAATCTGGTGGGCAGTTTAATATAAGACTCTGATAGAAAAAAAAAAAAAAAAAGACTCTGATAGATCACGGCAGCCCTGGTGGCACAGCGGTTCAGTGCCGCCTGCAGCCTGGGGTGTGATCCTGGGGACCCTGGATCGAGTCCCACGTCAGGCTCCCTGCATGGAGCCTGCTTCTCCCTCTGCCTGTGCCTCTGCCCCTCTCTGTTTCTATGAATAAATAAATAAAATCTTTGAAAACAAAAACAAAACAAAAACAAATCTTAAAAGAAAAAAAGACGCCGATAGATCAGGAAGCAATCTGTACAAATAGGAACAATTTGAGAAGTACCAGCAGAAACTAAAAGTAGTGAGTTTATGGGGCTATGCAGAGCAAAAAGAGAAGTGATTCTGAGAATCCTGGGGATACCACACCCAAGAGTCCACGTAGAGACTGGGTGTTCAGTGAGGGAAGAGCAGAGCAGCACTAATAGAGTGATTAGTAAGTGTACTGTTTTTATTAACCTCCTCACTTTGTGATTCCTATATATTTGGTCAAGGTTGCACAGTTAAGTAAGTGGTTCAGCCAGGATTTGAATCCAAGATTTGAATCCAACCTAAATTATTCCAGAGCCTTACTCTTAAGCACTATGAAGTATAGTCTCTCAGTATGTAATGAGATCCCTGAAGAAGCAGGACAGGATGGGTCAAGGATACTATTAGAGGGCTGGCCTTGAATAGGAGGAAGACAGGCTAATTTTCTTGGAGGAAAGGTAGTAAGGGAAAGAATGTGCTGTGGGTAGTTGCCTGGAGGAGAGGAGGGAGATTACTTGTGTTGAACTCAGTCTTGGTGAAGGTAGCAAGGTCATACTGAAGATTAATGGTTAAATTAGATGTTTGATGTGTGAAGAAGTGCTCTATGAACAGAATGGAATCTGTAAGCCTACTGGCAGCTGTCAGATGATTTTATTCTGTCTTAGAGGCTTTCCTCTGCTGACATCAGCCTTGTATTTAGGTGAAATCCTCTCTTTGCTCCAGTCCCACTCATCTCTCCTTTGTGAATTTTAATTGAATTTAAGAGTTAATTTTAGGCATTTTTTTTTTTTAAATTTTTATTTATCTATGATAGTCACAGAGAGAGAAAGAGAGAGAGGCAGAGACATAGGCAGAGGGAGAAGCAGGCTCCATGCACTGGGAGCCCGACGTGGGATTCGATCCCGGGTCTCCAGGATCACGCCCTGGGCCAAAGGCAGGCGCCAAACCGCTGCGCCACCCAGGGATCCCCAATTTTAGGCATTTTTTAAAGATTTTATTTATTTATTTATTCATGAGAAACACAGAAAGAGAGAGAGAGAGAGGCAGAGACCTAGGCAGAGGATGAAGCAGGTGCAAGGAGCCTGATGTGGGACTTGATCCGGGATCCCAGGATCACACCCTGAGCCAAAGGCAGGTGTCCCAATTTCAGGTGTTCCTTTTTTTTTTTTTTTTTTTTTAAGATTTTATTTATTTATTTATTTATTTATTTGAGACAGAGAGAAAGAGAGGCACAGACACAGGCAGAGGGAGAAACAGGCTCCATGCAGGGAGCCCGATGTGGGACTCAATCCCAGGTCTCTGGGATCATATCTTGGGCTGAAGGTGGCGCTAAACCACTAAGCCACTAGGGCTGCCCTTCACTTATCTTTAAAGTTTATTTTTTTTAGTAATCTCTATACACCCAACTTGAGGCTTAAACTCACAACCCCAAGATCAAGGGGATCCCTGGGTTGTGCACCGGTTTAGCGCCTGCCTTTGGCCCAGGGCGCGATCTTGGAGACCTGGGATCGAATCCCATGTCGGGTTCCCGGTGCATGGAGCCTGCTTCTCTCTCTGCCTATGTCTCTCTCTCTCTGTGTGACTATCATAAAAAAAAACAAAAACAAAAAAACAAAAAAACAACCCCAAGATCAAGAGCCATACACTCTAGACTGAGCCATCCAGGTGTCCTTCACTGATCTGATTTTAAACCAGTTGTAGGCAGGGACTATACCCTTTAAACTACTATTGTTTTCAGATGCTTAAAATTGGGAACATAGTAGATACTTGGTAAATTCTTACCACTGATAATTATGTTATTTGCAGTTAGAAATTTATTAGAAGAAGAAAGTGTGGACTTTTCTGTTTATTTATTTATTTAAGATTTTATTTATTCATGAGAGACGCAGAGAGAGAACCAGGCTCCATGCAGGGAGCCTGATGTGGGACTGGATCCTGGGAGAATCACGCCCTGGGCCGAAGGCAGGCTCTAAACGGCTGAGCCACCCAGGCTGCCTGACTTTTCTGTTTAGAGTGAAGTTTCTTTGTAAACACAAGGGGGTGCTCTTTAACTATCAATGCGAAGTTTAAAAAGTTAAATATCTGTAAAGCTTCTGAAGGAATGAGTCTAGGGAGTCTGCATTAGGCAAATTCCCGCAGGAATGATAATACAATTAGATGGTAGATATTTTAGTTGTTCTTTAAAATCAGAAGGTTTGTTGTGTTCAAGAATTTGTTTTCTCCCCAAAATTCAAGTATTAAAAAAAAATGTTACTCCTAGGTATCTCCAGAAGACCCCGGAGCTCAGTTCTTGGTCCGTACTGGATCTGTTGGCCGTAACAGGGCTGAAGCCTCTTTGGAGCGAGCCCAGAATCTCAACCCTATGGTGGATGTGAAGGTGGACATTGAGAATATAGAAAAGAAGCCAGAATCATTTTTCACTCAGTTTGATGCTGTAAGTTTCATTGAATGTAAAATCTTTAGGCTCAGTACACTGCCTTCATAGTTTCAAGTCTGACATTGCCTTAGCATATATGCCTTACTAGCACATTGCCTTGCCATGTTGAATGTGTTGGTAGTAGATCCAGTCTGTTGGATCTGCTGTAGCTGTTTGTGGCTTGCTGTCTGCTGGTTTCTTCTTTGGGCATATGTTCCCTTAGACCAGGTTTCATCATTGGTGTTTTGTATTCCTTCCAGAATCTTTCCACATAGCTTCGATACATTTTACTGCAAGTGTTTTCTCCAGAAAACAAGTTGGTGGTTAATTTCTGTAGCAGAGGCTTTTTTTTTCTTTTTTGTTAGAAATATCAAACTACAGCTTGTGTTTTGTCTTAAAAAAGAGCACACCTGATCTTGGTCTATGTCTGTCTCTTTCACACAGCCACTTTGACCATGTTGCCATGGATAACTAGACAAATTCATGTAGTCATAAGCCAAATGAGGCATATCCAACCTCATTTGGTTTCACTGCCAGATCTATGCAGAGGTGAAAGGGTAAGTTAAATTCTGTTTCAGCATCTGTGACCTTTTCAGACATGGTTCTCTGTACCCAGGAAAAGCTAAACAAATGTTGGATAACCATGAAATAGTCACAGATGATCTACTTGTTTTTTAAGTGAAAGGCCCATTACATGAGAGGTTAGAATTTGGGTTGGGTAGTTTGTTTTTCCACACTGTTATATTTCATATGTGCATCTGTTCAAATGTGTGCTTGGAATGATGGATCATCTGTGCATTTTGTCTTTTTTTTAATTTAATTCATTCTATTTTGTAACTCCCAAGTATTGGAACATTTTCTGTTTGGACATAAGTCTTCTTTTCATTTCTTTATCCATAGTAACCACATTTGGCTAATTCTAGGTGTCCCTTGCATTTCTAGCACTTACAGAGAGGGTTTGTTAGAATTGAAGCACCAGGCCAGTTGGTTGTATAAAGTATCCACATGGGGCGAGGATATATGCCTCATGGACCATGTGTGTGACTGGGCCTTGTAGGTTTCACCCTTGCTCTTGACTCTGTAGGGTTCCATTTGGTCAGTTGATTGCATGTTCAGCTGTGGCTGTCTTGCCTTTTAGATTAGATTTTTTTTTTCTCCTGGGTAGCTGCATCCTTTGAGTGATACCAGAGACACTTATTTCTCTGGGTTGTTTCGGTATTCAGGCTGCCAGACAGCAGCAAAAAGGTTCTGTCAAATGAGAATAGCTTTTTGCGATGACTTCTCCAACTTTCTTTTTTTCTTTTTTTTTCCTTTTTTTTTTTTTTAATTTTTATTTATTTATGATAGTCACACAGATAGAGAGAGAGAGGCAGAGACACAGGCAGAGGGAGAAGCAGGCTCCATGCACCGGGAACCCGATGTGGGATTCGATCCCGGGTCTCCAGGATCGCGCCCTGGGCCAAAGGCAGGCGCTAAAGTGCTGCGCCACCCAGGGATCCCCACTTCTCCAACTTTCTATGTTCAAAAGAAAACGTGCTATTTATTTTTATTTTTTAAAAAGATTTTATTTATTTATTCATGAGAGACAGAGAGAGAGGGAGAGAGACACAGAGACACAGGCAGAGGGAGAAGCAGGCCCCATGCAGCAAGCCCAAAGTGGGACTGGATCCTGGGACTCCAGGATCATGTCCCAGGCCAAAGGCAGGTGCTAAACCGCTGAGCCACCCAGGGATCCCCCAACATGTGCAATTTTGAAGTTGTCTTCGTGACCCTTATCACAAATGTTCTCCTAAAAAGATGGTGTTTTTGGACACCTATAAAAATAAAAAAAAGATGGTGTTTTATGCAGTAAATCTTAGCTATTTCCAGTATCTCAACTTTTGGAACACAATTTAGAGGCCTCAGAGCAACATTGATAATTCCATTGAGTGAATCACCGGTTCATTGTCTATGTCTGAATGGAAGGTCATTTGATGTGTAACCTTTTCTTTTGTCCTTAAATTCAGATAAAGTTTCATGTTGAAAACTGTGGAAAACTGTGGAAAAATAATTTCAACAGGACTTGTTTATCGTCTTTATCTTAACATATCAATCAAAAGAAGAGGGGGAAAAAAATAACAAAAGAAGAGGGGAAAAAAATGCCCTTATAATTAAAAGTGACCCTTGGGTCACTTAAAACTGGTTTTGCTTCTCATGATAGCTTATTCAGATTTTTTTTTAAATTATTTATTTATTTATTTATGATAGAGAGAGAGAGAGAGAGAGAGGCAGAGACACAGGCAGAGGGAGAAGCAGGCTCCATGCACCAGGAGCCCGATGTGGGATTCGATCCCGGGTCTCCAGGATCGCACCCTGGGCCAAAGGCAGGCGCTAAACCGCTGCGCCACCCAGGGATCCCGCTTATTCAGATTTTAATAGCTTAAATAATTTAGAAATAATTTACAGTAAATTATTACTTCTTCCTTTTCATGAAGGCTATGATATATGGCTTGTATATGTTCATAGAATAGGGGAAAGAAATTCATGAAATGGCTTTTACTTTCTAGCTAAACCTGTTTTGGTTTGATTGCAGAAAGTGGAGGTCTTGCAATTTACATTTCTAGTGAAACCTGCAACTTTTCTTTTGTCTTCTAACCATAGGATCCAAAGAACCTGTTATACCAGTTCAAAACTGGCTTTAGACATGCCCAGAGAAAGACTGTTCATTAAGATTTATTTAGACATCAGGGCAGTGATTCACAGTTTGCAAAACTTAAAGCCAGCTAATTCCTTCTTTCCGCAGGTTTGTCTGACTTGCTGCTCCAGGGATGTCATAGTCAAAGTTGACCAGATCTGTCACAAAAATAGCATCAAGTTTTTTACAGGAGATGTTTTTGGCTACCATGGATACACATTTGCCAATCTTGGAGAGCATGAATTCGTAGAGTAAGTTTTGGGAGAGAAGGGGAGAATGTAACATTTCCAGAAAAAAAGTAGTTTTATTCACCAGTCGGAAACAGCCTATCTAAGGAAAGTATACTTAGAACATTTGGAAACTGGTTCATTAACAGTTTACTGTTTGGGGAGCCTGGGTAGCTCAATTGGTTAAGCATCTGCCTTTGGCTTGTTAGGTCATAATCCTGGGATCCTGGAATCGAGCCCCCTGTTGTCGGGCTCCCTGCTCAAGTGGGGAACCCATTTCTTCCTCTCCCTCTGCCCTTTTCCCCCACTCATAGGTTCTCTCTCTCCCTCTGCTCTCTTTCTTAAATAAATCTTAAAAAAAAAAAAAACACACACAGAAACCAGCTTACTGATTATAAAGGTTGTGTGTTCAGAATTATAGATGTGCACCTGTCTTCCAAAATAATGGTCTGATCTAAAGAATAAAGAAAGTGAGGAGTTCTTAAGGCAATCAAATATACCAGGTGGGTGTTTCATCAATCAGCCTGGACTTTAGGACATGAAACCACATATGGGAGGAGGATTCTATATAGGAGAGGCTTGCTTGGATTGTAAACATGTGTTCCTCAGTTTTGGCCTCTGTTTTCAGGTTGATAATAAAATGAGTATGAAAACAGTTAGATGGGTAACTCTGGAGGCACAGTCAGCCAAAGTCTGTCTTGGAAAAGCTCCAAAGTCCAGAGATTGCTCTGGTGTAACAAATAGACCGTATCCTCTCACTTTGAATATCAAGGCTACAGACTGTGGTGATTCTCACATGATGGGACCTGCAGTGTTTTGAACTTGTAGCTTCTAGATGAAACATGGCAGATGATACCAGTATTGTAAAGCTATGTGCATTGGGTTTTGGCGGTTATTTCTGACTACCTCAGTTGCTAATAAGATGTAAGGAAAGACCCGTGTGGTAGGTGAAGCTTCCTACCAACAGTAATTACTTTCTTTTGTTTGGCTTCTTAGATCACTGAAATTTTTCTAGTCTGCACATTTCTTTGTAAAATTGAGATGGGAGAAAGACACATTCAAGATCTCTTAAAATTTTGGCCTTTTATGGCTTTCAGAAACACTAGTTTTGTGGGCACACTATAAATGGATAGAGAAGTCAATACTACAGAGAAGCAGGCCAGACTATTTTAATATGATTTTCCCATGGCAGAGGGGAGAAATTAAATTTGGCTCTTTATTTCATGATTCAGGTGAAATTTATAAAGCTTGTTGAGCACTTTTTTTTTTTTTGCTTGTTGAGCACTTTACACTAGGCAGTGTGTGCTAAACGATTCATTATTTCTTAAAGGGATCCCTGGGTGGCGCAGTGGTTTGGCGCCTGCCTTTGGCCCAGGGCGCGATCCTGGAGACCCGGGATTGAATCCCACGTCGGGTTCCCGGTGCATGGAGCCTGCTTCTCCCTCTGCCTGTGTCTCTGCCTCTCTCTCTCTCTCTGTGTGACTATCACAAATAAATAAAAAATTAAAAAAAAAATTTCTTAAGATAATTCTGTCGGGGGCGCTTCAGTGGCTTAGTGCTTAAGCGCCTGCCTTTGGCCTGGGGTGTGATCCCGTGATCTGAGATCCAGTCCCACGTCGGGCTCCCTGCATGGAGCCTGCTTCTCCCTCTGCCTGTCTCTCTGCCTCACTCTCTCTTTGTCTCATGAATACAGTCTTTGAAGAAAAAAAAAAAAAGTAACCATTTGCCACCCAGATCTGCCTGACTATAAAGCTTTTGCCTTTTTTTTAAAGATTGATTTATTTTTGAAAAAGAGAGAGTGAAAAGAAAAAAAGAAAAAGAGAGAGTGCACACTGAGTGGGGAGGGGCAGAGGGAGAGGGAGGGAGAGAATCTCAAACAGATTCCCTGCTGAGCATGGCCCTCGACTCAGGATTTGATCCCACAACCCTGAAATTAGGACCTGAGATTAGGACCTGAGCCAAAACCAAGAGTCAAACACTTAACCCACTGAACCATCCAAGCATCCCAAGATTTTGCTTTTCTCTCTTTTTTTTAAATTTTATTTATTTATTTATTTATTTATTTATTTATTTAAATTTATGATAGTCACACAGAGAGAGAGAGAGAGGGGCAGAGACACAGGCAGAGGGAGAAGCAGGCTCCATGCACCGGGAGCCCGATGTGGGATTCGATCCCGGGTCTCCAGGATCGCGCCCTGGGCCAAAGGCAGGCGCCAAACCGCTGCGCCACCCAGGGATCCCTAATTTTTATTTATTTATGATAGAGAGAGAGAGAGAGAGAGGCAGAGACATAGGCAGAGGGAGAAGCAGGCTCCATGCACCGGGAGCCCGACGTGGGACTCGATCCGGGTCTCCAGGATCATGCCCTGGGCCAAAGGCAGGTGCTAAACCGCTGCGCCACCCAGGGATCCCCCCAAGATTTTGCTTTTAACCACCATCCTATTCTGTGAGCTGGTGATGCTCTTTTTTTTTTTTTTTTTTTTTAAAGATTTTATTTATTTATTTATGAGAGACATACAGAGGCAGAGACATAGGCAGAGGGAGAAGCAGGCTCCATGCAGGGAGCCCATGTGGGTCTTGATCCTGGGACCAGAGTCACGCCCTTAGCCAAAGGCAGACGCCTGATGCCATCCCAGCAGGTGATGCTCTTTTTGTTTTAATGGCAAGATTCTGAGAGTAATGTTCCAATTCCCTTCCTTTTTCACCCTTTAGGGAGAAAACCAAAGTTGCCAAAGTTAGCCAAGGAGTAGAAGATGGACCTGATACCAAGAGAGCAAAACTTGATTCATCTGAAACAACTATGGTCAAAAAGGTATGTGTACTATGGGGAGGTCAGAGATCAGAAACCTTGGAGCCTTTTCAGGGACAGGCAGTCACAATTGCAGGCAGAGAAAGCAAGCTTTTTTTTTTTTTTTTTTTAATTTTATTTATTCATGAGAGACACACAGAGAGGCGCAGAGACACAGGCAGAGGGAGAAGCAGGCTCCATGCAAGGAGCCTGATGTGGGACTCTATCCTGGGTCTCCAGGATCACACCCCGGGCTGCAGGCGGTGCTAAACCGCTGCGCCACCGGGGCTGCCCCCCCCCCCTTTTTTTTTTTAATTGCAAGCATGTATTTTTGAAGGGAAGGGTCTAGACAAGTTTGGCCAGTGCTTGTCCCACTTGAGGGTGGCCTCTGCTTAGTGCCAGCCAGCTGTTGCTGTGAAGGAATACGGACCCAGTGATGTCACGTGTGAATTTTAACAATCAGAAATAAAGATTTTTTTCCCCTAAAGGTTTTATTCCTCTATTCATGAGAGAGAGAGAGAGAGAGAGAGAGGAGAGAGAGAGGCAGAGACACAAGCTGAGGGAGAAGCAGGCTCTGCAAGGAGCCCAACGTGGGATTCGATCCCGGGTCTCCAGGATCACACCCTGGGCTGAAGGTGGCGCTAAACCTCTGAGCCACCCAGGGATTCCCAGAAATACAGATTTTTTTATAGGCTCTGTCCTAAACTTTTTAATACCTACTCCCTTTGGTTTGAATGCTGTTCCTTTCACTCGATGGAGGCTAAAGAGAACATGGCTGCAGGACTTAACTTGTAGTATGTGCCCTTTGGGGCCTCTAGTATCTGGACTAGCATCAGAACCACTTCCTTTAGAGCAAAGACCATCCCTCTTAGAATAAATACAGTTTTTTGGATTGGCAATTTAGAGAGGTCCTGCCTAAGTGGGCAGGAAGACAGTTTAAGCCTGAATTGCTTATGCTTTGCTTCTTTAAAATGAAGTGTTCGGGCAGCCCCGGTGGCCCAGTGGTTTAGCACCGCCTTCAGCCCAGGGTGTGATCTTGGAGACCCGGGATCGAGTCCCACAGCAGGCTCCCTGCATGGAGCCTGCTTCTCCCTCTGCCTGTGTCTCTGCCTCTCTCTCTCTCTCTCTCTCTCTCTCTCTTTCTATCTCTCTGTGTCTCTCATGAATAAATAAATAAAAATCTTAAAAGAAAATAAAATGAAGTGTTTGGGGGATGTTTTCCATCAGTTAACCTTTAAGAAGAAAGGGCTCAATGATGAGAAACATTATCTAGTGTGTATTTTTTTTTAACATAGTTTATGTTATGGGCTTTGGCTCTACTGGAATGGCGCAGTGATTTAAATTCATTTTATAGAGAAGAAGAGGGGCAAAGACTTGGAAGGAGATGATCTCTGCAGCTAGTGTTGGAATCTGAGAAGGGAGTCATGCGATGGGGGAGACAAGATGAAGGGGCCAGAATTGGTTTTATCCCACTGGGGAAAGACATGACTGAACCCATATTTACTCTTTGCTTTGTAGATTTAAATGTTAAGAAAGAAAAACAGCTGGTCAGAGCTTCGAGCTAAAATTGCTCTAAAGGGGGGATTCTAAGAGTGCAGAAACCACAAGAGAGACTGCAGAAACCACAAAAGTGGAACTCGTTGAGTTTCCAGCAAGGCTGTGCCGGAGATTGTCGTTTTCTTGCTCTTGATGTTTGTATTGGAAGAGTTTGATTGCTGTGAGTGTGATATAGAGGAATTATTAAGCCCTAATTTTAGTGTCTATTCACAGGACCATAATTACCCCGAGTGAACATTGGTGTTTTGGCCAAAACTTGGGTCCTTTTCTTTCTCCCTTCTTTTCTTTCTTTTAGAGGCCCAGTCAAGCTTTATCTGAATAGCTCCCTGAGTTTGGTGGGGGGAGATAAATTGTTAACTAACACAGGAGTACAAAAGCAGCTTTGTGGGTGCTGTCAATGTATAAATCACCCCCTCTTACAAGTGTGACACTTGGCCTTGGTGTGAAGGGTTTTATGGCTTAAGGGCCTTCTCTGATAGAGGCAGGTCTTTCACATTCAAATGGGGAGAGCCCTAGCTTTGTCAGCCCTTCACAGCTGGACATGTCCGGGAGTCCATACTGATGGTGCCCACAGGGGCGGATCTGGAAACCGCTCTGGGGAGCCACTTTCTCTAGCTATGAGGAGAATGTGGGCAGCCCTGGCAGGCACCCGGTGGCCTTCGCGTACCATTCCTCGGCTCTTTGAGCAGCCTCTTCCTCCAGGGGCCCAATTTGAAGGTATCAAAATATTCCCCAGCTGCCATTGTTAGTCAGCTGTTTCACTTGGACAATTCAGGCTTGGATTCCAACCCCAGAGCCCTTAAGTTTGTGAGGCATTCGGTGCATTCCTGAATGACAATCCCTGGGATTCCAAACCTTGTCTTTGTGTGGCCTCTGGCCAGGGCGCTGTGGAAGGCCAGGCTTGAGCTGAGTTGGGGCTCTGGCTTTGCCACCTTAGAGTATAACAGGCATCATCCATTTTGACAGAGACTGCTCCATGATTTCGAAGTTTTTCTTCCAACCCAAAAGTTCCTTGATTGAGATTATGCCCTTTCGCCTGAATTGTACAGAATAAATAGTTGGGTTATGCTCAAAGTGCAGGATGGGGGTGGGGAGGCAACCACTTCCTGTTTCCTGAGAAAGGTTTTTGGTTAGGGTTCCCTCCCCCCTTCCTTTTCCTTAGGTTCAACCAAATGTTGTATAGCCACTTTTGCTTCAAGGTACACATTGTGCTCCTAAATTAGAAACATTAAAAAACAAAGAGGAAAAATAGAGCTTGTGGTTTTCACACCACTTAGGAGGATACTGGGCCTTTCTAGCACGTGTCCTCATGATAAATAGAAGAGTGGGAAAATGTGTAGCCTAGAGGTAGGTGCTCGGTAGTTGACTTCCTGTGGGCCCAGGAAAAGTTGAGACCGATTTCATCAGAATTGGGTCTTGGGCACAATCCTGATAGAGATATCAGCACAAAGTAGATAAAGGAGAGGGCAGTCATTTCGTGATGAGGAAGTGTCTAGGAAGGTTTTCTAGACGAAGAGTTGTTAGAGTTGGTGCACGAAGGAGAGTTTGCCAAGCACTGAAGCCAGGACTAGCATTTAGTCACAGGAAATGGGATCACCTGAAAGCACAGACGTAGGAACAGAACGACTTTGGCTTCCCTCACCCCAAAATGGCCAGCTCTTTCTGTATCTGTGAATTTCAAAATGCCTATTGTGTGCAAGGCATTCTGTTGGGTGCAAGGAAGTGCATCTAGTCCTGTTGTCTCCATTTACAGCTGCCACCAAAGCTAAGGGAAGTTCTTTGACTTGCCGGAGATCACGCAGCTCTGTGAGAGGGAGTGGAGGAGAGAGGACATATACGGTGGCAAGGGCACAGCTTGCCTTGCCACCTAAAAGGTGAATCCCCTTGGAGTTTCTAGGATAATTTGAAATTTTATGGGAATGATGGAATCAAATATGTGAAAATTTGGAGCTTTCTGGAAAAGCCTTTAGGGTAAAAGGCCAACTTCATGCTCTCATACCTGCTGCTCATGTTTCTTTATTGTGAGGGGCGGCCAGACAGGAGTAGATGCCTGGTGGTGGTTACTCTCCATCACAGCTCTTTAAAAATTAAACATAAGATTTGTTTGTGACATGCTAAGAAATACAGGTTTAATTTTACTTCCGTTTCTGAAATAGTAAGGGACTAATTTGGGCACTGTTAATACTCTTGTCATGAATCAGTTGTGAAATTCCACAGTTGAGTAGTGATTCATTATTTCAATCCCTGTTTCTGAGCAGTTTATGGACAACTCCTCTCTCACCCCCATCCTGAAGGGAACATTCCAGGGACTGCCTGGTTTCATTCTTCCTCTTTGGGGTGGCACCTTGGTTTGTGGTGCTGAGCGAAGCTTGTCAGGGTTTCTCCCATTAGAGTCCAGGCTCTGTAAGGACTGGGTGCTCTTGTCCGCTGCTGTGTTCCTGGTGTGTTCCCTGGCAGTTTGAGCCAGGAAGCGTCTGTTCAATGTGTTGTGGCTTCTCCTGTGATATAATAGGACAAATTTGGAGGTCATTGTCATTTTAAAAAAGAAGTCCTGAAAGTATTTTCTTTGTGATCAACCAAATGGATTAACTTCATACCACAGGGCAGCCCAGGTGGCTCAGTGGTTTAGCGCTGCCTTCAGCCCAGGGCGTGACCCTGGAGACCCGGGATCGAGTCCCACGTCGGGCTCCCTGCATGGAGCCTGCTTCTCTCTCTGCCTGTGTCTCTGCCTCTCTTCTCTCTCTGTCTCTCATGAATTAAAAAAAACAAAAACAAAAAAACTTCATACCACATTAGCTGTCATGGTTTAGTTATTTGAGCTGGGCTGAGAGAACAAAATTCCAAAGAGGACAAGGGACTCTTGGCCAGGAATATTTAGAAGTAAGTTATTGGGTTGCCTAGACCAGGACCTTTAGGCCAGAGGTGTTCAAAACCCTGCTAATTGTCAGAATCCCTTGATTTGGGGGGCAGGCGGCAGGAGATGCAGGGTGCATGTTGCAGAGTTGAGTGTTGGCAGCAAGTATTCCAGGTAGGACAGGTGTGAGTGGGGAGCAGGTTGCAGGGGGTTTTGGTGCTCTATGAGCGAGGGAAGGGGGTGTCTTCCAGCATCACACACAATCCAATGTGTTTTTTATTGTGATATTTGTTACCCCCAAAAATAATGTGACATTAATACAAATTACAGAACATAACAACAAAACACTGTCCAATTTAAAGACCTAAATATTTCCAGTTCTGTTGTACCAATCTGTGTGTTTCTTCTCTGTCTTCTCCCCAGGTCAGGTACATTTGCATGGATTTTATTTTATTTTATTTTATTATTTTATTTTATTTTATTTTATTTTTATTTTTATTTTATTTTATTTATATTTTATTTTATTTTATATTTTATTTTATTTTATATTTTATTTTATTTTATTTTATTTTAATTTTAAGATTTTATGTATTTATTCACGAGAAACAGAGAAAGGCAATGGCACAGGCAGAGGGAGAAGCAGGCTCCATGCAGGGAGCGATATGGGACTTGATCCCGGCATTCCAGGATCACGCCCTGGGCCTAAGGTGGCGCTAAACTGCTGAGGCACCCTGGCTGCCCTGCATGGATTTTAAAAAGAACCCGGGAGCTGGGGCCCCTAGGTAGCTCAATGGGTTGAGCCTCCGACTCTTGATTTCTGTTCAGGTCACGATCTCAGTGTTGTGGGATTGAGCCTTGCATTGGAGTTTGCTTGTCCCTCTCCCTCTGCTCCTCCATGTGCTTGTCCACTGTCCTCTCAGTATTTATCTCTCTCTAAAAATAAATAACAGGTACCCAGAAGGGGCGGTTTAGACCTGCTTGACATGGTGTTTTACCACATGTTTGTGAATCTAAACAATAGAATGTGATGAAGGCGTAAATTAAGAATGATAAGAGGTAACTACCATGGACCCACCACCTAATTTAAAGCGTAAAATTTTACCAGCATGGTCTAGGTCCTCTATCCCTCCCCAACATAAGTAACCACTGTCCTCAATTGTGATTCTCATTCCCACCCATTTCTTCTTACTACATATACATTTCCAAGCGATTTAGAATTGTTTATGCTTTTTAACTGTTTAAAAATCAGGTTTACTTCCTCTTTTCCTTCCTTCCCACCTTCCCCCCTCCCTTCCTTCTTTCTTTCTCTTTTCCTTGCAACAAAGTTTTCTGCCCTTTGAAACAAAAAGCAAACTGAAAAAAAAAAAAAAATCAGGTTTAATATTATATGTATGCTGCCACCTGCTTTTTAAAAGCAGCATTATATTTATGAGGCCATCTGTGTTTGTATGCAGTTCTAGGGCTTTGCTGTCCATTGTGGTTAGCCACTAGCCACATATGGCTATTTAAATTAGAATTAACTGAAATTAAATAAAATGAAAATTTTACTTCTTCAGTCTCCCCAGCCTTGTTTCAAATGCTCACCAAACGTGTAGCTATTGGCATCTGTATTGCGAAGCACAGATACAGAACATTTCCATCATCATAGTAAGTTCTCTAGGATAGCACTGCAGGACATTTTTTTCTTGTGGGTCCCCCCACCCCCGAAGTATTTGTTGTGTGAATGCCTTACTCTTTATTTTATTTATTTATTTATTTATTCATTCATTCATTCATTCATTCATTCATTCATTCATTCATTTATTTATGATAGTCACAAAGAGAGAGAGAGAGAGGCAGAGACATAGGCAGAGGGAGAAACAGGCTCCATGCACCGGGAGCCTGACGTGGGATTCGATCCCGGGTCTCCAGGATCGCGCCCTGGGCCAAAGGCAGTCGCCAAACCGCTGCGCCACCCAGGGATCCCTGCCTTACTCTTTATTTATCCAGTCTCCTATTGATGGGCTTGTGGGTGTGTAAGTTTTTTCTGTTACAAATGGCGTTAGAGAGAGAGAGTGTGTGTGTGTGTGTGTGTGTGTGTGTATGTAGGTAATCTCCTTGGGTAAATGTGTGATTCTCTGGGGTGTATACTTAGGAGGGAAATTTGGGTGTATACAGTTTAAACTTCATGAGACCTGCTAAATTACTCTTGAGTAGTTTTATCAATTCACATTCCAGAATCAGCGGCATGTAGCAGTAACATTTGGTGACTTTAGGCTCTTTTGCTACTTTGCTGAATGAATGTCTACTGCATGTGACAGCTTTGTCTCAGATTGTGGTTGTCATTTGTTAGAATGCTTTTGAAAACTATAGACTCCTGTGAGTAGGTGTGGAAATCCAACCTAGAAATCTGAAGTTATCAAAGTTGTTTCAATTCTGATTTACATTCAGATTTATTTATTTATATATGATTTCATGTATTTATTCATGAGAGACACAGAGAGAGAGAGAGGCAGACACACAGGCAGAGGGAGAAGCAGGCTCCATGCAGAGACCCTGACATGGGACTAGATCCCGGGTCTCCAAGGTCACGCCCTGGGCCAAAGGTGGCGCTAAACCGCTGAGCCACCGGGCTGCCCTACATTCAGCTTTATAGCCAGAGCTGTATTCCTTGTTATAGATGTTCAGTCAGCTCTTTAAAAGTAAAATGTGTGTATAGTCCCAAATGTGGAAAATACAGAACTAGTTGAAAACATGTGGACCCTGCTCCCCAATAATGACTGTCATGTTACTTTTAGTGTTCTTTCTTTTTTTTTTTTTTTTTTGTTATAAGATTTTCTGTGTTTATTCATGATACACAGAGAGAGAGGCAGAGACACAGGCAGAGGGAGAAGCAGGCTCCATGCAGGGAGCCTGATGTGGGACTCGATCCTGGGACCCCAGGATCACGACCTGCTCCAAAGGCAGGCACTTAACCACTGAGCCACCCAGGGATCCCTTTCTTTCTTTTTTTCTTTTTTTTAAAGACTTATTTATTTATTCATAGAGAGGCAGAGACACAGGCAGAGAGAGAAGCAGGCTTCTTGCAGGGAGCCCTATATGGGACTCAATCCACGGACCTGGTATCACGCCTTGAGCCAAAGGCAAGATGCTCAACTGCTGAGCCACCCAGGTGTCCCATGTTGTTTCTACTCATCTACATATGGTAATAAGCATGGGAACAGATAGTCTACTTTGGAGAGAGTGGTTTTAAGAGGCTGTGTTGGTTCTCTTTGCCTTGCCTCAATGCGTTGAACTAGGCTCCTGTTGCATTGATGATTTTGCACTTGCCCACTGTTCTGAGTGGCTCAGCATAGTCCTACTATTTGATGGCTGTCAGACTGTGTGGGAGCATTCATCTTTTATATTTACTGTTGGGCTTTTTGGAAAATGAAAAGTAGGTTGGATTCTGTCAGCTCACAGATATTTATTGACAATCTCTTCTCTGTAGTGCTATGCCTTTCACTGTGGTCCCTGCCTCAGGAAGCTGATACCCATCTGGAAAGAGGCGTGAGAGGGCTTGTTATTAGTCTTAATGAGACTATCAGATTGAAGTATTTAAAGTTCAGAATTGCTAGGAAAGGAAATGGATAGTGGAGGGAAGTCAGGCATTCTACCCGGAGGGATCCATGGGCTGAGGGCAGGGAGACATGGGAGGGCCGAGTGAGGTGCGAAAGTTACCTGTTTTAGTGTTTGTTCTGGTGGCTGTGTCTCCCTGGCCGATAATCCTGGGGGCTTCATCTGAAAGACACTTAATTTTCTGCAGGTGCTGTTTAGCGTATTTTTCTCATTGTAAATCCAGTATCAGTGAGGTGGGTAAGACAGGTACCACCGTTTCTATTTGTTGCACTGTAGATTTAGGTGACATTTTTTTTTTTTTAAAGTAATCTCTACCCATCTATAATGAAGCTTGAATTCACAGCCCCAAGATCAAGAGTCGCGTGCCCTACCAACTGAGCGAGCAACCCTGACAATAATAGACCTTAGGTTGAACCCCCAAAATGGGGCATTAATTAGAGGCAGGCTTTTGTAGCACAAGAAGCACCGAGTAACTATTCTGACCTGAAAAGGGCAAAGACCAGGCCAACTGGGAAGACTTGGAGGTAGTAGGAATTTAGCTATTCTCTAAAGAGCCCTTCTAGCAATTAATGTGTTTCTCTTTCTAACTTTTAAATTCTTAATTCCCAGGAGAAAGAATCTGATTAGTATGGCTTAGGCCATATGTCCACCTCTGGCTCTGTCGCCTGTGGCTGGAGGGGAGGGGTAACATGTTTCAGACGAGGCTACTGGGGTCTTCCTCCTCAAATATCAAAAACTTCCCTAAAAGTTGTCTGCCACAGACAGGCCTAAGAGAGGTAAATTCATTTGTCTGAGTTTACAAGTTACTGGCAAAATTATCAGTAGTTCTGCCCTTAGACTTGGTGAGGTAAAAGGGCCTCTAGAGCCCTAGTGCTCTACAAGGTCCCACTCTGGTTTCCTTTCAGCCATTCCCCTAGTAGGGTGAGGATTCCATGGGATTAAGGAGATATATTCACCTGGGCCCATCTCCCTCACCACTCCTCTTTCAGGTTCTGGACCACATTGTGGATACATGGGACCCCTGGAATCTCTTACCCATACAACCCCACGCTGATTTCCTAGGCTTCTGTGGGCATCTTCCCTGATTTGCCTCTGGAGTGCAAACCATGCAACAATGTGTGCATGCCTAGGCCGGAAGTGTAGTTGTTTTAGTGGGGAAGGATGGCCTGAGTGGCCACACTCAAGTGCAAAAGCCTCTTGCATTGTGGGACAGAGCCAGAGGTGTGAAGAGAGGGGGAAAGTGAGGACCACCTTTCCCTGTGTATTTCATTCTGGCACAGAACTCCTGAGGAATGTGAAAATTCCAAATTTGAACCCAGTCTTCCAGGTGGTAATGAAGAAAGTATATTTGTTAAGGCAGGAGAAGACAATATACTTTAATTTTTTAATAGCTTGTTCATATGATTAATACCTTAAAAAGTAGATGTGATATAAGAATTTCCATTTGTACTTCTGCCCCAGGCCCTGAAAGTTTAGAGTTAGGCCTATGTGAGACTGAGACTCTGAAACATGACTTTTTTCCTCATTTGTTATAGAGTGCCTACACATCAGTGGATTCTTAGCAAGGCAAACTACAAAAATTCTGAATTAAAATTTTGGTAGTTTGTGAAACCTTGTGAGAGTTTGTTTCATCATTGTGAGGCATTCCCAGACCATACTGCTGATGGCTTGATCAGTGTTGTAAGACTTCTTAAAAAGGGCCTGGCGGGATCCCTGGGTGGCGCAGCGGTTTGGCGCCTGCCTTTGGCCCAGGGCGCGATCCTGGAGACCCGGGATCGAATCCCACATCGGGCTCCCGGTGCATGGAGCCTGCTTCTCCCTCTGCCTGTGTCTCTGCGCCTCTCTCTCTCTCTCTCTGTGACTATCATAAATAAATAAAAATTAAAAAAAAAAAGGGGGCCTGGCAGTCTATATTAGACAGTAAATGTCATTCAGCTAGCTGTTTGACTTGACTTTTTAATTTTTTTTATTTTTTGACTTGACTTTTGAGACCAAACAGACTCAGGGTGGGGGTGAATGGGTGACGGGCACTGATGGGGGCACTTGACGGGATGAGCACTGGGTGTTATTCTGTAAGTTGGCAAATTGAACACCAATAAAAAATAAATTTTTTATTAAAAACAAAAAAAACAAAACAGACTCATTGACCAAAAGGTTTGAACATAGTACAAACATATTGTCTACTAACTTTTACAGTGGATTTGAAACCCAAAGGAGTGATTATGGGGAAGCAGAAAGCCACCTTAAAAACTATATGATTGTTTCATCTTCACTAGTTATTTGAACTTTCATCTGTCCGTTCCATTTTGATCCTTACCAAGCAGTGTCAACTGCCTGAGAGCTGATAGATCTTGGTTCACTTAGTTACCTAAATTATACTGTTATTGCTTCTTTTTTTTTTTTTTTTAATTTTTTTTATTTATTTATGATAGTCACAGAGAGAGAGAGAGAGAGAGAGAGGCAGAGACACAGGCAGAGGGAGAAGCAGGCTCCATGCACCGGGAGCCCGACGTGGGATTCGATCCCGGGTCTCCAGGATTGTGCCCTAGGCCAAAGGCAGGCGCCAAACCGCTGCACCACCCAGGGATCCCTGTTATCGCTTCTTTTTTAAATATCTGGGGCATGTGTGGGGAGAGTAAGGTGGGTATGTGGTATGTATATGTAGTGAGAGAAGGGAGGAGAAAAAGAGACCCCGTATCTCTGGAAATTTGAAATTATTTATGCATACGCATATATCATCTCAAACTTCATAAAAGTAGCTAGTACTGAGAACCATTTTTTTTTCTTTTTTTTTTTTTTTTTTTTTTTTTTTTAATTTTTTATTTATGATAGTCACAGAGAGAGAGAGAGAGAGAGGCAGAGACATAGGCAGAGGGAGAAGCAGGCTCCATGCACCGGGAGCCCGATGTGGGACTCGATCCCGGTCTCCAGGATCACGCCCTGGGCCAAAGGCAGGCGCCAAACCGCTGCGCCACCCAAGGATCCCCCCCATTTTTTTTTCTGAGCCATTTGAGAGTAAGGTGTCAAAATGATGCTCGTATGTATCACACCCAAACATTTCAGTCTCTATTTTCTCAAACAAGGCATTCTCCATAATCACAAATCAAACTTCAAAATCAAAATTCAGTGGATGTGTCACTATGATCTAATCTGCAGGCTCCATTCAGATTTTATCGATTGTTCCAATCATGTCCTTAATGATAAAAGGATTCAGTTCAGCATTATGCATGCATCTAGATTTTCATGGTGCTTTTGAAGATTATAAGCCAGTTATTTTTTTTTTTAAGATTTTATTTATATATTCATGAGAGAGAGAGAGGCAGAGATACAGGCAGAGGGAGAAGCAGGCTCCATGCAGGGAGCCCAATGTGGGACTCGATCCCGGGTCTCCAGGATCACGCCCTGGGCTGAAGGCGGCGCTAAACTGCTGAGCCACCAGGGCTGCCCCAAGCCAGTCATTTTGTAAAATGTTCCTTAGTCTGAGTTTGTCTGATGTTCCCTCATGATTAGATTCCAGCTTCACACCTTTGGCAGAAATGCCACAGCAAGAGTGCTGCTCATCCCATTCTGGTTTCCACATGCTCCTTTACTGGCAAAGCTAATTTTGATTGTTTGATTAGAATTATGTCTGCCAAATTTCTCCTTTGAAAACAATTCCTCTTTTCTCTATAATTCTCCAATTATTTTTGGAGAGATATTTTGAAAATATGTAAATACCTCATTATTCATCAGACTTTATTAATTAGTTGATTTTAGATCTGTGACTAATGGATTCTAGTTTATTTAAAGTGTTATAATCTGTTGCTATTTATTTTTTTCCCACAAATTGTTCCAACTTGACCAGTGGGAACTCCTTCATGTTGGCTCCTGTTTCCTCTGGACACAGCCCTATGATTCTTTGCGCATTTCCTTGTTTCAGGCAAAGTAAGATTTTTTGGGCTCCTGTCATACTCTCTCTGCTCTATCGTCAAAATCAACCATTTCTCCAAATAGAAATTTTTCTCTCTGTGGAGTTTAGAAACCAAGATCTGAGTGTTAGGTGTGCTTGCTGCTACCAGGGCATTGTTGCTTTGATGCTTTGTCTGTGGACGTAGCTCTTCAATATTTGTATGATCATACACATGTGGTGGAATCTACATTTATTTCCTTTTTTTTTTTTTTTAATTTATTTATTTATGATAGTCACACAGAGAGAGAGAGAGAGAGGCAGAGACACAGGTGGAGGGAGAAGCAGGCTCCATGCACCGGGAGCCCCATGTGGGATTGGATCCCGGGTCTCCAGGATCGCGCCCTGGGCCAAAGGCAGGCGCCAAACCGCTGCGCCACCCATGGATCCCTACATTTATTTCCTCGTCTATGTATATTGAAAATGAGTTCACACTAATAACCCACCACAGGCCTTTTTTTTTTTTTTTTTTTAAGATTTTATTTATTCATGAGAGACAGAGAGAGGCAGAGACATAGGCAGGAGAAGCAGGCGCCTTGCAAGGAGCCTGATGTGCAACTCGATCCTGGACCCCGGGATCATGCCCTAAGCAAAAGGTAGACGTCTGCAGCCCCACAGCCCAGAATTTTTGTCCCATAGCCCTTGCTTATGTTTCTTGCTGTTATTTATTGCTATTGTTATTAGACTATTTTTCTAATCAGACACATTTATTTTTTTTGTTGACTGTTACAAAGAATGTTTTATCGAATATCATTAGATGTACGGTTGCTCACTTGTGCAAGAATTTCTGTGCCATTAAAGCCAGAGTGGAACTGGCTTTGCTATGACTCCTTCCAGTGTAGGGAGTATGTGTCCTTCATCGTTGTGTCCTCAGCGCCCAGAGGGGCACACAGTAAGTGCTCAGTAAACATTTATTGGATTTGTGTGGTCCTCAGCTTCTTTTAATGAACAGTAAACCTTAAATAATGACATTTTTGCTAGATGGTGAGGAGCTACTGCTTTGCGATTTAAAGCCAACATTTTTTCTTCCTAAGCAGTTCTGCCTTTTTTTTTCAACAGAAGGTGGTCTTTTGCTCCATTAAGGAAGCTCTGGAAGTGGACTGGAGCAGTGATAAGGCAAAGGCAGCTCTGAAGCGAACAACTTCGGATTACTTTCTCCTTCAAGGTGAGGACTCAGAGCATAGTTTACCAGGGAGCACTTTGTGCTGTGATTGTTACAACTGTGGCTGCAGAGTGCAGGGGGTTTCTTGATGTTTGTCCTTAGTCGAGTTCCTACTGAACTGGTTCTCAGTGGCCATGAGCTGGTTCTCAGTGGCCACTTGAGAACATCCATACAGATGGTGATGAGGTCCCTCATTGAGTTCTGCATAACCCTCACCCTTCCACAGGGAGATTGAGTTAGAGATACTGTTTTTATTTTTCAAATTTTCAAAGCACTTTTGGTTGCATTTGGATAGTCCTCAGTCTTCCTTTCTCCAGGGCTGGGTCTGTGCAGACTCCTAGAACACCCCCTACCCCAAGTCAGGACAGATGGTGGCTATGTATAATAGCTACACAAAATTCCTTCCTCCCCAAGCACTATGTATATTGATTCAAAGGGAAATATGTAAAACTATATAAAATTTTTTAATAAATTGAAAACGAGACAAGGCTAATTAGCTAGGAATGAGGCTTTCTCCCTATTAGTGGTGTTAACTAGGCTGGGGTTGGGGAGAGTTGGGAAAAACTAGAGTACTTAATACCCCATTGATAAAGAAATCATCCAGCGGGTGGGAAATCATCCAGTCGGTTAGGTAGGAAGGAATCTTAGGCACGTGTCTCTGCTAGGACTCAGAAAATACCTCCTTCTCTGGACTGGGAAGGGCAGCAAGGCAGTGCCATCTCTAGTCCAGCCTGAGCATGGGGCCTGGGCCATTGGGAGAAGCTGATCCCTCACTCAGTGTCTGGCATATTGAGAGCCCTCAGTAAACCATAAGCCATTAATTTGCAAAGGCTTGGGGTATAACTTGAGTGGTTCTTATTGCTGCTATAAAAGGAGAGTCAGCTGGTATTTGAGTTTACCAAAATCTGGTAATTTCTCAATGAGGGCAGTTTTGCTAACTGGGCGCATTAGTGATGTCAAAACATTTTTAGTTGTTCAGGCTGGGAGCAAGTAGGGTGCAGAGGGGTGGGCATGTTGCTAAATATCCATGGCACAGGCCAGCCCACCATGACTTTTTCTTTCTCTTTTTCTTTTTCTTTCTTTTTTTTTTAAGATTTTATTTATTCACGAGAGAGACACAGAGAGAGAGAGAGAATGGCAGAGGGAGAAGCAGGCTCCACGCAGGGAGCCTGATGTGGGACTCAATTCCGGGTCTCCAGGATCAGGCCCTGGGCTGAAGGCAGTGCTAAATCACTGAGCCACCCAGGCTGGCCCCGCCCCCCCTTGCAGTTTCTAAAATATTTTCTTCTTCCAGCTCATCAACATAGTAACCTTGTGAGGTAGTCAGGATAGGAATTCTCCCCAGTTTGGTTTCTTGAGGTGAGGAAACAGAGACCCAGAGAGGTTCAGTGTTTTACCTAAGAGAACACAGACAAGCAACTGCAAATGAGCTAGGGCCCTGATCCACTCAGGTCTTTGAAGCCTAATGCCATGTGAGACACCTGAAAAGAGCAGCCTTGCTCCATTCTAAGTGCTTTGTAGGTGTTAGCTTATGAGATCTTCACCACACTCATGTGAGGTAGCTGCTATTCCTCTATCATAGGTGTTTTATTTTTTTTTATAAATATCTTTTTAATTTTTTATTTATTTATGATAGTCACACAGAGAGAGCGAGAGAGAGAGAGAGGCAGAGACATAGGCAGAGGGAGAAGCAGACTCCATGCACCGGGAGCCCGATGTGGGATTCCATCCTGGGTCTCCAGGATCGCACCCTGGGCCAAAGGCAGGCGCTAAACCGCTGAGCCACCCAGGGATCCCTATCATAGGTGTTTTAAAAGATACAGATCAATGAAGACTGAGGTCTGTGGCCATCCCTGCCCTCAGGAGCCCATCACTAAGAGGGGGGGTGGGCAACAGTGTTGGAGGAGGTGTATATTTAATTCAGACACTGTGGGCCAGCACCAGCAGAAGTTACAAAGGGTTGGGGAAGTAGGTCCTGGGGAAGAAGTGGTAGCCTTAATTGTGACACATTTAGCAGGCAGTGGTGCACGGTTGTTCAGAACAGGAGCTTTGGAATCAAAACGTCTGGTTTTTCAGTCCTGGTTCTGTTATTTTTTAAGGTGGGTGATGTTGAGCCACATAGTTAAATTCCCAGAGGCTCACTCAAATTCCCCTCTGACTGGGGGTGTTAATAGCACTTGGCTCTTGGGGTTTTTGTAAGGCTAGATCCTATACATACATACAAAGGGCTCAGCACAGAGCAAGGAAGTCCTAGAAACCTGTGTTATCTGTGAAGGTGGACTTTTGTATTTTGGGTTTTTGTTTTTTGGCATGAGTACTTGGCAACTGTGTGGAAATTTTGAGATTGACTTGATTTCCCTTAATTCCTTGCTTGAGTAGGTATTATCATGGCAGCAATCCTAGAAGATTTTAATTTTCTGCCTGTGACACTTTGTTGGATAATACATCCCATATTTTTACTTCTCTTTTCTAAATGGTACTTGTTTTTCAGGGCTTCAGATTTGGTGATTAAAACAATGTTTATTAGTTAATAGTGATAGAAATTTTTTTATAGTAAGAAATACATACCATAAAGTTGACTATCTTAACCATTTTTACATGTACAGTTCTATAACTGTCGTTAGAGTTATAAAAGGAGGCAGGCCCACATATCCTCTAGGCCAGATATGGCAGGAATGGGCTTTCCACTCCTTCCTCCATCCCCATCACCTGTGGCATGTGTGGCTGAAGGACCCTAGTCACTGGCTGGCAAGTACAGATCCTCAGGCCACTTTGCCTAAGCCTTAGAACCCATTCAGTGGCACAGGAGAAGTGACTCGCCATTGTCTTAGAACAAATTAGTGGTCTCCTGACTCTTCCAGGGGCTTGTTCCTTCACCCCACACTCAGTGCTCTTCCTAACTGTTTGTAGATAACCATCACAACCTTTCCTGGCCTCTCTCTCTGCAGCAGATGACTAACTTTTCTTGTGTGGTGTCATACACACATTCCTCGTGATTTTTTTTTTTTTTCTTTTAATCTATCCAAGCTCTGCTGTATCTTTCCAGAGGGGCTGCAACTAGAGCTGTGGGGAGTGCTCCAAATGCAGTGAGCACAAGGGCCTGCATTGGCTCTTGGGAGATTCTTTACGAAAGCATGCTTTTTTTTTTTTTTTAAAATTTTTATTTATTTATGATAGTCACAGAGAGAGAGAGAGAGAGAGAGAGAGGGGCAGAGACATAGGCAGAGGGAGAAGCAGGCTCCATGCACCGGGAGCCCGACGTGGGATTCGATCCCGGGTCTCCAGGATCGCGCCCTGGGCCAAAGGCAGGCGCTAAACCGCTGCGCCACCCAGGGATCCCGAAAGCATGCTTAATTAACGACCTCTGTTGCCTGCTGGACTAAAGTTCTGGAAGTAGAGGGAAATGCCTCTTGTGATCTCTTTCCTTGGTTACACCAGCAGCTTAGAACCCTCTGCTTATAGATATGAAGGTGGCTCTCTATGGATGTATCATCTTGATCTTATATCCAGAGAAATACTCCTTTCGATTTTCTGCTCAGCTACTCGTGGAGCTATCAGATTCTCCTGTAATTTGACCTCATTGGATTTATGCAGCAGAGCATAGCAGCTTCCACATGTGAAGTTGCCTTCTGCCATATATGCTTGCCATCAACTGTCTTTGTGACCTTGGGTAAATAACTTGCTTTTCTAGGATTTTGTTTCCTCACTTATTAAATGATAAGACTAAGCCGCCTGTTTTGAAAATCTTTCACAGCCTGAACAATCAGTGAATATTCTTCTTGTATTTTTCTACTTTTCTAGTTTTAATTAGCAACTTTATTGAACTATAACTTATACTAGGGAATTTACTTATTTTAAGTGTATTTCTTTCAAAAAACTCTAGGATTTTTAATTTTTTTTTATTTTTGGGGTTTTGTTTTGTGTTTCTATTAAGAAATAAACTAATTCAGGGATCCCTGGGTGCCTCAGCGGTTTGGTGCCTGCCTTTGGCCCTGGGTGTGATCCTGGAGTCCCAGGATCAAGTCCCGCATCAGGCTTCCTGCATGGAGCCTGCTTCTCCCTCTGCCTGTGTCTCTGCCTCTCTCTCTCTCTCCTCTCTCTCTCTCTCTGCCTTTCATGAATAAATAAATAAATCGTAAAAAAATTAATTCAAACAGAATATCCTCGATGTAGTCCTGAAGTTTGATTTTTTTTTCCTTTTAAAGACTTTATTTATTCATGAGAGACACAGAAAGAGACAGACAGACAGACACACATAGGCAGAGGGAGAAGCAGACTCCCCCACAGGACCTTGTGATCAAGCCCTGAGTCAAAGGCAGATGCTCAACCGCTGAACCACCCAGGTGTCCCTCCTGAAGTTTGATTTTTTTTAAGATTTTATTTATTTATTCATGAGAGAGACACACACAGAGAGAGAGAGAGAGAGGCAGAGACATAGGCAGAGGGAGAAGCAGGCTCCATGCAAGGAGCCTGATGTGGGACTCGATACCAGGTCTCCAGGATCACACCCTGAGCTGCAGGCGGCACTAAACCGCTGCACCACCTGGGCTGCCCTGAAGTTTGATTTTAACTAGAACCATTCTTGGGGCACCTGGGTGGCTCAGTTGGTTAAGCATCTGACTTCAGCTTCATTTTTTTCTTCTTTATTCTTTTTGTTAAACTGGATGGCCTTACATGATATAGAACATCTTGGAGCACATACAGAGTGACCTAATATGTCTTGTTGGCTGTATGATGTATTTCTATGGGTATCTGTTGTTTGTGAACAGTTTCTTTCTTTCTTTCTTTCTTTCTTTCTTTCTTTCTTTCTTTCTTTCTTTCTTTCTTTCTTTCTTTCTTCTCTTTCTTCTCTTTCTTCTCTTTCTTCTCTTTCTTCTCTTTCTCTCTTTCTCTCTCTCTCTCTTTCACAGCTAGAGAGAGAGGCAGAGACACAGGCAGAGGGATAAGCAGGCACCATGCAGGGAGCCCGACATAGGACTCGATCCCAGGTCTCCAGGATCACGTCCTGGGCTGCAGGCGGCGCTAAACAGCTGCGCCACCGGGGCTGCCCCCAGTTTCATTTTGAAAGGCATATAAGGGACGCCTGGGTGGCTCAGCAGTTGAGCATCTGTGTTTGGCTCAGGGTGTGATCCTGGGGCCTGGGATCGAGTCCCACATTGGGCCCTTGGGAGCCTGCTTCCCCTCTGCCTATCTCTCTGTGTCTCTCATGAATAAATAAATAAAATGTTTATTTAAAATTTTTTTTTGGTATATTTTTTTATTGGAGTTCCACCTGCCAACATATAGTATAACACTCAGTGCTTGGGTCCCTGACGATGGCTCAGCGGTTTAGTGCCTGCTTTTGGCCCGGGGCATGATCCTGGAGTCCCAGGATCGAGTCCCACATCGGACTCCCTGCATGGAGCCTGCTTCTCTCTCTGCCTGTGTCTCTGCCTTTCTCTGTGTGTCTCTCATGAATACATAATATTTTTAAACAAAACAAAAAAACAAAAACACCCAGTGCTCATCCCGTCAAGTGAAAAATATGGAACATTTCACAAATTTGTGTGTCATCCTTGCTTAGGGGCCATGCTAATCTTCCCTGTATTGTTCCAATTTTAGTATATGTGCTGCCGAAGCGAGCACTAAATAAATAAAATCTTAAAAAAAAAAAAAAAGGCATGTAAGCGATTTTCGGTTTTTCCTGGTCCTTGGAATTTGTTCCCAAGAACCTTTCTAGGAAGATGACTTAATATACCTCTAACAATACCTTACGAGTTCCTAGTGAGGACAGAGTGCTTGGTTTTTTTTTTTTTTTTTTTTTTTTTTTTAAGATTTTATTTATTTATTCATGAGAGAGAGAGAGAGAGAGGCAGAGACAGAGGTAGAGGGAGGAGCAGGCTCCATGCAGGGAGCCTAATGTGGGACTGGATCCCGGGTATCCAGGATCACGCCCTGTGCTGAAGGCGGTTCTAAACCGCTGAGCCACCGGGGCTGCCCCAGAGTGCTGGTTTGGTGGTGATGTACACCTGAGATGACCTCATAGGGTCTGTTTAATTATTGCCCAGTGGAGCACATAGTAGGTATTCCATAAGTAAATATTTTTTGCCTGAGTGACTGGCTTTTGTTGATCTGGTCATTTGCTCCACTGTAGAGGGAGAGCAGCCTGCCCACTGGTGTCCCTGCAGGATTTTCTTGCTTGCCTGCTTCTCTAGGTACCTGTCAGGCTCTTGATTTCAACATCGCTCTCCCCTGCCCCTCACATGTGTTTCTTACTGCCCCATTCACAATTCAGCCTCTGGTGGAGCAGCTGCCCTGTGGTGTGTGTGTGTGTATGTGTTTGCCTTGTTTGGGTGTTGAGTGTTTTTCCAGTTTACTTAATAAGATAGTGGCCAGACTGCATGCTTCCTGCTGCATTTTTCCACTATCTTAAGAGTTGGCCTCACCATCTGTGAGCAAAAGGTCTCATCTTTTTATTATTCTCCCATGGCATGTTGCAAAACATTAAGCGTGAGCTGGTTTCCTGTGGCAAAAAGTTGACTTTGATTTGTTCTTTTTGAGGTTACTGTGAGTTTATCATAACAGGAGTGCTAAAAATACCAAGTCTAGTATGGAAACAGCATTCACTTAACAAGCATGAACAATAACACGCAGGTTTAGCCCAGAGCAGGAAAAAATGGGCTTCATCACAAGATGAGAATTTCTTAGAGAATCCTTGGCAATCTGAACTTTCTTAGTCTCTGTTCTAATGAGTTGTGGAAAAGTACTTAGGCTGCTTTTGAGCCACAGAATTAAAGCTAAAAATAATCTTAACCAAACTTACTTGAACACCTGTATGTGCCAGATTCTGTGCCTGGGAATCCTCATCAGATTCTTGCCAGTGGAAAAGAGAAATGCAAATCATTCTCCTCCTTGAGAGAATAGCTGTAATAGGGCTCTGGAGAAGGCTGTTGTGTTGCGCTGTTCTGTTCTTTAGCGTGTGTGAATTACTTCATAATAAACTACTGTATTGCTCAGGGAACAGGGGGTCTGGCCGTCTTGGGGAGCCAAGAAGTCTTCACAGAGGACAAGACAACTGAGCTGGCTTTTTTTTTTTTTTTTTTTTTTTTAAGATTTTATTTATTCGGGGATCCCTGGGTGGCGCAGCGGTTTAGCGCCTGCCTTTGGCCCAGGGCGCGATCCTGGAGACCCGGGATCGAATCCCACGTCGGGCTCCTGGTGCATGGAGCCTGCTTCTCCCTCTGCCTGTGTCTCTGCCTCTCTCTCTCTCTGTGTGTGTGACTATCATAAATAAATAAAAAATTAAAAAAAAAAAAGATTTTATTTATTCATGAGAGACAGAGAGAGAGAGGCAGAGTCACAGGCAGAGGGAGAAGCAGGCTCCATGCAGGGAGCTCGACGTGGGACTCGATCCCAGTTCTCCAGGATCAGGCCCTGGGCTGAGGGCGGCGCTAAACCGCTGAGCCACCCGGGCTGCCCCTGAGCTGGCTTTTAAAGAAGAGGGGTTTGCTAGGGGCTGAAGAGAAGTGAGAATATTGCGGATAGAGGAGCAAGCAATCCCTGCACAGGGCTAGAGGTGCCAAGACCATAGCACAGTGAGGCTGGAGCTCTCTGGTCACTGGCTGGAGAGAAGATCATTGGGGCCCTGCTTTTTTAGCCATTGATTGATTGATTGATCAATTGATCGATCTTATTTTTAAGTGATCTCTACACCCAACGTGGGACAACTCTGAGATCAAGAGTTACGTGCTCAACAACAACAACAACAAAAAAGAGTTACATGCTCTTTTGAGCCAATCAAGCGCCTTGGACTTTTAATCTTTTTTAAAAGATTTTATTTATTTATTCATGAGAGACAGAGAGAGGGAGGCAGAGACATAGGCAGAGAGAGAGAGAGAGAAGCAGGCTCCATGCCGGGAGCCTGATGTGGGGCTCAATCTGGGGACTCCAGGATCACGCCCTGGGCCGAAGGCAGGTGCTCAACCTCTGAGCCACTCAGGCATTCCTAGGCTTTTATTTTTATTTTATTTTATTTTATTTTATTTTTTATTTTATTTTATTTTATTTTTTTAGGCTTTTATTTTTATATAGCTAGTCATTCCCCAGCTGATAGGATATTAGAATCACTCAGGGAACATTTGAAAAATACAGATTCCCTGGTTCTAACTCAGATTTATTGGATTTATTGGATCTGGTATGTTCATAAAGCTCCACAGTTTCTTAAGGCTGAGCCAATTAGAGGGAAACTGCCATGGGAGAGGGGCTACCTGTGTTCTGTGTCACAGCTTTAAGTTACTTGTGGTCTTTGCAGCATATTATTTATTTCAAATGAGACCATTATTACACTGAGGCAGGAAAAAGGAACTAACCCATGTAGCTTTTGAATTTATACCCTCAGACTAAAGAAGAAAGAACTATAAACAAATACTGAACTCTAGTTAGTAGGTTTGTTTTTCACAGTGGTCAATGGGTTAGCAATTCTGAAACTAGTTATTGTTTGCTCTAGAACTGAGCAAATAGATAAATATATTGTGGATAATGAGAATCAGATTTTTTTTTATTGCCAGAAAACAGAGTTCCTATAAGTATGGAAAATGGGAAAGGCTACAAGGAACTCTGTGGGATCAGATGGGAATTGGAGTCACCAGATGAACTCAGTTTTTCTATGTAGGTACAGAAATACATGTATGTATGTTTGTTTTTAAAGATTTTACTTGGGATCCCTGGGTGGCGCAGCGGTTTGGCGCCTGCCTTTGACCCGGGGTGTGATCCTGGAGACCCGGGATCGAATCCCACATCGGGCTCCCGGTGCATGGAGCCTGCTTCTCCCTCTGCCTGTGTCTCTGCCTCTCTGTCTCTCTCTGTGTGACTATCATGAATAAATAAATAAAATCTTTAAAATAAATAAATAAATAAATAAAGATTTTACTTATTTATTTATTCATGAGAGACCCAGAGAGAGAGAGGCAGACATAGGCAGAGGGAGAAGCAGGCTCCCCACAGGGAGCCTGATCCGGGACTCAATCCTGGACCCTGGGATCACACCCTGAGGTGAAGGCAGACGTTCAGCCTCTGAGTCACCCAGGCATCCCCCTAAATAAATAAAATCTTAAAAAAAAAAAAAAAAAAAGAACCGAGGACCTCTTATTCCAGATTAAAGAGAATAAGGCATTGATAACTAAGGGGAATGGAGAATTCTAGATTGGGTTTGAGAGTAGGGGAAGATTTTTTTTTCTTTTGCTCTCAAGGACATTATTGGGACCGTTGATAAAATTTGAAAAAGGTCTGTAGATTAGATAATACTTTATCAATTTTATTTTATTTATTTATTTTTTTTATTTTTATTTTTTTTAATTTTTATTTATTTATGATAGTCACAGAGAGAGAGAGAGAGAGAGAGAGGCAGAGACACAGGCAGAGGGAGAAGCAGGCTCCATGCACCGGGAGCCCGATGTGGGATTCGATCCCGGGTCTCCAGGATCGCGCCCTGGGCCAAAGGCAGGCGCCAAACCGCTGCGCCACCCAGGGATCCCCTACTTTATCAATTTTAATTTCACGGTTTGCATAATTGTTTTGTGGTTATGTAAGAGAATGTTCTTGTTTTTAGGAAATACACTCTGAAGTATTTATGGGCGAATGTCAGATCATTCAGGAAAAAATGAATACATGTAGATATAAAATAACGATAAATGTGGCAGAATTTTTTTAAGATTTTATTTATTTATTCATGAGAGACACAGAGAGAGGGGCAAAGACATAGGCAGGAGGAGAAGCAGGCTCCCCACAAGGAGCCTGGTTTGGGACTCGATCCCGGACCCCGGGATCACGCCCTGAGCCGAAGGCAGACAGACGCTCAACTGCTGAGCCACCCAGGCGTCCCAAATGTGGTAGAATGTTAACATTTGGGAAATCTTTTTTTTTTTTTTTTTTAAGATTTTATTTATTCATGAGAGACACACAGAGAGAGGCAGAGACATAGGCAGGCAGAGGGAAAAGCAGGCCTCCTGTGGTGAGCCCAGTGCAGGACTTGATCCCGGATGCTGGGATCACGACTTGAGCAAAAGGCAGGTGCTCACTGAGCCACCCAGGCGCCCAACATTTGGGAAATCTAGATGAAGTTATACAGGAATTCTGTATACGGTTTTCCTGTATGTCTAAAATTATACATAGCGTCTGGTTGGCTCAGCCGGTTAAGCATCTGTTTTCGGCTCAGGTCAGAATCCCAGGGTCCTGGGTTTGAGCCCTACATTGAGCTCCCTGCTCAGTGGGGAGTCTGCTTCTCCTCCCTTTCTTTCTCTTGCAATCCCCCTTACTGCTTCTTCCTCCACACGTGCTCTCTCTCTCTCAAAAATAAAATCTCCAAAAATTAAAATAAACAGAAACAATCTCCAAAAGAACCTGTTCTCAGCACCTGGAAAATTCTGATATTTGATAGCTGATGAGTAATACTTGCAAAGGGCTTTTCGGTCTGTGCAGGGTCCATAGAATGGTGTATTTTAAGAGCACCTGCTCATCATCTCTTCAGATAGTGGGGAGATCTGAATCTCTTATTCTCTCTGTGCAGTTCCTCCAGAAGAGAGCCATATAGGTTTCCTAGCTTTTCAAGGCTGCCTAGAGACCCTTGCTGTTAAAGAAATACTATATATCATCAGTGAGAACAGCAAAGCCTTGATGAATCAGGAGATGAAGAGCATGTCTCTGTCTGACCTATTTGCCATTTTTTCTTCTGTAGAGCATTCGTCAAGTTCAGACACTTGATTGGCATCTCCTTTCACCTAGAGCCCTAGCCTACCTAGCACTCTACATGGTGCTCTGTGGGACCAGAGTTCAGTCTGGGACCTCCTGATCTCCCCCTCTCTGTCACCCTCTCTCCTGTTCAGATGACCACAAGTTCTCTCCTAGGACTGCCTCTCACCCGCAGCCTTCATTAGTGCCATAGTCCCTTTACCAGCCTCTGAATTCAAAGTTCCTTCTAATGCATATTCAGTCACCAGACTGATCTATCTAGACACTGAAACCATTCCATGAATCTTTCTTGCCATTAGGATACAATTTAAACTTAGTGGCTTGTATTTCTAGTCCTGGGACCTATTGACCTCTTTTCAAATCCTTTGCATTCCCTAGTGCCCTCCCTGGACCCCACTCTTACTACTTGCTGTCACCCCCTTCATTTTTATACAAATTTTCATTCCTTTGGAAGAGGCTTCAGCCCTTCCCACTTACCCTCATTGCTCAGCTCCTGTGCTACCTCTAGGAACCTACGCCCCTTATCTGAGTTGGGTTTCTTTCCTCTGTAGTCCACATACCACCCCCCAGATAATAGAGCTGACTGGAGGGTTGTCTTGTGGGCTCCCTCATCTCTTGACTGTCTAGCAGAGGCCTGACTCAGAATAGGGGCTTGGTAAATGTGGGTTGATTGATTGCTTAGGCCATCAGTCCCATGTTTGGAGAACTTTGTTAAAAATTTTTTTTTAAGATTTTATTTATTTATTTATTTATTTAAAAAAAATTTTTTTAAATTTTTATTTATTTATGATAGTCACACACAGAGAGAGAAGCCGAGACATAGGCAGAGGGAGAAGCAGGCTCCATACACCGGGAGCCCAACGTGGGATTCGATCCCGGGTCTCCTGGATCGCGCCCTGGGCCAAAGGCAGGCGCCAAACCGCTGTGCCACCCAGGGATCCCAAGATTTTATTTATTTAAGAGAGAGAGCACACAAGTGGGGGAGGAGGAGGGGAGGGGCAGAAGGAAAGGGAGAAGCTGACTGCTTGCTGAGCAGGGAGCCTGATGCAAGGCTAAATCCCAGGACTCTGGGCAGACGCTTAACCAACTGAACCACTCAGGTTCCCCAGAATTTTGCTAATTCTCAGTCTGTGGATTCATTGATTTATTTTAGGCTTATGTAAAGCGCTTAGATGTGCTAATTTGGCTGCATTCTTTTCCCCACTGCCACAAGACTGGAAGTATGTAAGCCCCAGACTTGGTTACATGATATAAGCCATAAGCATCTAAAGGATTGAAGTGTTTCCACTCTGCTCTAACTCCCCATGTCCAGGGAGCAAGGACCTCTTAGTAACCAGCAACTCCTGTCTCTGCTAGGAGTTGGTGAGGTCAGGGCCCTCCACTCAGGGATTAGGCTCTTTTCTAGGGTGACTAATTGTTCTGGGTTCGTAAATCTAGCCAGACAAGTTTGGGGTTCACATCTCCTTTCTCCTGCCAGTAGAATTTTCTCAGTCACCTGAGAAGGCTGCCTTGAAGCCTGCAGAGTTAGATCTGGAAAGGAGTGTCGGTCCCAGCTCTGCTATGTATTTCTTGGCCTTAAGCAAGTCCCTTTACTTTGTGGCCTTTTTGGCAATGGAGATTTTGAAGATTTTCTACTTGAGATGATTATGTACAGGAGAGCCTTTGAAGTAGTTCTGTTTTCTCCTTTATTAAATTATAAAAGTGAGGCATATTAGTAAAATATAAAGCTATCTCAGAGGAAACTGCTGCTTCTTGTGTATTCTTCTAGAACTAACTTTTTTGCTTGCTTTCTTGGTTTCTTTCTTGGTTTATTTATTTATTTGTAACAGATGCCCAACCTGGGGCTTGAACTTGCAACCTTGAGATCAGGAGTCACATGCTCTCCTGAATAAGCCAGCCAGGCATCTGTAGAGCTTTCTGGTATTTTATACTTCATTTTTCATCATTTCTGCATGGATTTTTTTTAAAAGATTTATTTATTTATTCATGAGAGATACACAGAGAGGCAGAGTCACAAGCAGAGGGAGAAGCAGGCTCTTCACAGGGAACTGGACGCGGGACTCGGGACTTGATCTCATCACGCTCTAAGCCGAAGGCAGACGCTCAACCATTGAGCCAACCAGGTGTCCCAGCCACCCAGGCGTCCCATCTGCATGGATTCTTTTGCAAGATGTCTTGATGATGAACGCTTTATAATTATTATTTTTTTATTTTTTTATTTTTTTTTTTTACTGTTGGAGACTTGAGAAAACTTTCTTTGATGCCTCCTCCTTCTACTTGCCCTGCCCCCACACATTCCTTACTTACCTCCCAGTTTTTATGATTTATAATTGTCTTTGTTTCTAGGCCTCAGCTTGATTTGGTGATGAGTTCTGTTCAGAAGGAACTTCTTATTTTAGAACTTATAACCTTTGTGGACCAGGTCAGGGGCAACCGTCACTGTTCGCCTGGCATTCCCCGTTGGGTGTTTTGGTGTCCAGCAATGACAAGGACCACTGAGGAGACGGCCACAGGGAAGTGGGTTCTGATAAGAGGGGTGGCAGTCGAGTACTTGTTGATTCATTGCCGTCATGACCACAGAGGTTTAAAAATAATTTGTAGGAAGGGCAAAAGAAAAAAAGCAGTGGTTTTTTGGTTGTTGTTCTGTTTGGGTTTTTTGGTGCCACTGCCTTATCAGTGGTAGAGAACCCAGACCGCAGTCATTCAGAAAGGAAGGCAGTGCCATGTGAGAAAATAGAGGTGAAGGGAAGGACAGAGGTGACCCATAAGTGCAGTCTAGTGCCTTATAGCCGTCAAGAAAACCCACCCTGGTTAGGCATCTGTTCCACTCTTCAGTCTGACAAATGGGCATAACCCTAAGTGCCTCGTCAGCCCACAAGGATCAAATTAAGGCCCGGCACATGTTGTGCATTCATAATTGTTGATTAAGCTCTTTACATGCATCACAATCACATTAAATCTTCATAACACCCTTGTGAGAGCAGATCTTATTATGATCGTTCATTTTCATATCAGGATATTGAGTGTTGGACAGGCCAAGTCATTTGTCCAAACCTAGTTAAGTGTTTAAGCATTGCCCAACACAGTAAAAAAATTTCAAATTATTTAATTTATTTGAGACAGAACAAGTGGGAAGTAGGGGCAGAAGGAGAAGGAGAGGGAAAAGCAAACTGCCTGCTGAGCAGGGAGCCCAAAGTTGGTCTCCATCCCAGGATCCCAGGATCATGACTGGAGCTAAAGGCAGACTCTTAAATGATTGAGCCACCCAGATGCCCCCCACCAAAGCTGTCACCTTTTTTTTTTTTTTTTAAACCTTTTTTGTTTAATTTTTATTTATTTATGATAGTCACAGAGAGAGAGAGAGAGAGGGGCAGAGACACAGGCAGAGGGAGAAGCAGGCTCCATGCACCGGGAGCCCGACGTGGGATTCGATCCCGGGTCTCCAGGATCGCGCCCTGTGCCAAAGGCAGGCGCCAAACCGCTGCGCCACCCAGGGATCCCCACTGTCACGTTTTAATTGCAGCTAACCCTTGAACAACACAGATTTGAAATGTGCAGGTCCACATCAATTTTTTAAATAAAAATATAGTGCAGTACTGTAAAGTGTATTTTTTTCCTTTTCTCTTTGATTTTTCATAATAACATTTCCTTTAGTGTAATATAGTATATAATAGATAATATATGAATATTTGTTAATCAACTGCTTTTGTTATCACTAAGGCTTCCTTCCAGTTAGCAGTAGGTTATTAGTAGGGAAGTTTTTGGAGAATCAAAGTTATATGTAGATTTTTGAGTTAACGGGGGATCAGTGCCCCTAAACTCCTGGGTTGTTGTTCAAGGGTTGGCTAATGGCATTATGTCCTTTTTAAAAATCTGAACTTCACAAAAGCCCTGTGACATTTCCTTCGTCTACTTTGGCAGATGGGAACCTGAGGCCCCTGAGAGCAGATTGTAATAATGGGCAGCATTGTCAGCGAGACCTGCCTGGTTGTTTGCTTTGCAGCCCTACATCCCCCACCCCCGACATGAGCCTGTGTTTGAGCTGCTCCTGGGCCCCCAGCCCAGCTGCAGTTCTTGTTCAGCGCCTCCGATCTTTTCTCTGACTGTCAGACAACAGTCACGGGAATGTCCTGTGCCATCTTCCCTCGGTGAGAGTGGTTGGCAGAGAGCAGCAGATGCCCAGAGTCAAGGTCATGTGCCACTCAAGTGCTGGGCTAGAGAAAAGCCCCTGTCTCCCTGCTGCTTGTGACCAGTCAGGGTGAGTGTGAATGCAGAGGGCTCTGTCAAAACTGCTCTGTGAGTAGAGGGTGCGCTTGGCAAAACTGATAGAGACTGGGCCGTGTAGCAGTGGGCCGTGGATCTCTCTGCCCTCTGCAAAATTGTCTCTGAATTTTAGAATTTCTTTGTCTTTTTAAGTTACAGTCTTTGCATACTAGTCAAAACGTTCTACTTCAAAGGTGGGAGTCAAGCTCAGGAATCACTTGACTTTTTTTTTTTTTTTTTTTTTAATAATTTTTATTTATTTATGATAGTCACAGAGAGAGAGAGAGAGGCAGAGACACAGGGAGAGGGAGAAGCAGGCTCCATGTACCGGGATCCTGATGTGGGATTCGATCCTGGGTCTCCAGGATCATGCCCTGGGCCAAAGGCAGGCGCCAAACCGCTGTGCCACCCAGGGATCCCTCACTTGACATTTTTTAGAGGAGAAATAGTCTTTGGCTGGACTGGAGTGTGACCCAGTGGCTTGCATCATTCTAAACTGGTGGGCTCTGGAGTGGGGAGCCAAATCCTTTCAAAGTGATTTTTAGGGCAGCCCCAGTGGCTCAGCGGTTTAGTGCTGCCTTCAGCCCAGGGCATGATCCTGTAGACCCGGGATCGAGTTCCATGTCGGGCTCCCTGCGTGGAGCTTGCTTCTCCCTCTGCCTGTGTGTCTCTACCTCTCTCTCTCATGAATAAATAAATAAAATCTTTAAAAGGAAAAAAAAATTGATTTTTATTTTGGGGGCAGCCCGGGTGGCCCAGTCGTTTAGTGCTGCCTTCACCCCAGGGCTTGACCCTGGAGACCTGGGATCAAGTCCCATGTTGGGCTCTTTGCATGGAGCCTGCTTCTTCCTCTGCCTGTGTCTCTGTCTCACCTCACCCCCATCTCTCTGTGTTTCTCATGAATAACTTTTTTTTAAATAAAATCTTAAAAAAACAAAACAAAACAGTGATTTTTATTTTGTGAACTTGCATGTCTCCTATCTTGTCTCTGCTCCTAGGGAAGCAGTATAGGATTGAGGTTACAGGTGTGATGATCTCTGAGTCCACTGTGACCCAGAACCTCTCCTAAGTCTCAGTTTCCCACCTCTAGAGTGGGGTGGTAACAATTGTACCTTCTCTCATTCTATTTTATTTTTACATAGTGGAGTACATTCTAAATATAGGATACTATAGGACTTCTTTTTTAAGGTTTTATTTTTTAAGTATTTATTTATTTGAGAGAGAGTGAGTGAGCAAGCAAGAGACATAAGCAGCAAGGAGCGGTAGAGGTAGAAGCAGACTCCCCACTGAGCAGGGAGCCCAACATAGGGCTTGACCCCAGGACTCCAGGATCATGACTCAAGCCAACTGACTGAGCCACCTAGGCACCCCTAAAGTTTTATTTTTAAGTAGTCTCCACACCCAACAACGTGGGGCTCAAACTCAACCCCAAGATCAAGAGTTGCATGCTCTAATGACTGAGCCAGCCAGGTGCCCCCGTAGGAGGTTTTTTGCTTTTTTTTTTTAACCTAAATTAGGATTTTTTTTAACCTAAATGTTGCAAAAAATATGACTAAAACCTGCCTTTAAAAAAAAAAAAAAAAGATTTATTTATCTTTAGAGAGAGAGCAGGGGGAAGGGCAGAGGGAAAGAATCTTTCAGGCAGACACCCCCTGCCAAGCAAGGAGCGTGAGGCAGGGCTCTATCCTCCAACCCATCAGATCATGACTTGAGCTGAAACTGAGTCAGATGCCTAACCAACTGAGCCACCCAGGTACCCCTGACTAAAACCTGCTTAAACATAATTTTAATACTTGAATAATATTCCAACCTGTTCGTATATTTCATGTAACTATCCGATCGTTTAATGTGAGATTATTTCCTGATTTTCTGTGGTATAAACAGTATGACAGTGACTGTTTATACGTAATTCAGTCACTGGCCAAGAGGCATGACCCTTTGTAAAGATTTTCTGTACCCCATTTTCTCATGGTTTACAGAGTATTTACACTCCCGCCAGAGCTCTGAGTGACAGAGCAGGTCCCTCTGCCTTCTTGCTTAGGTTGAGTAATCTTGGCCTTTAATTTGGTAGGCAAAAAATGGCATCTTGTTTTCAGGTCATTTCTGAGAAATAGTACTCCCTTGTCCCCCCCCAACAACAATTTCCATGCGGCTGCTTCAAATTCTTTTCAGAAGAGAGTGAGATGTAAATAAGAAGACATAGCTTTCTTTCCGTTTTGAGTTGGTATGTGATGAGGTCCTGCGGCAGGTTTCACTACAGAGGTGAAAGGGTGGCAAGGACTTGGAGCTCAGAAAGGGCATTTGAAAGCAAGTCTTTAGGGAAGGCCGCTCCAGCGGTGAGACTCTCTGGAGAGCGAGATCAAAGTGCTGTGTGGCCATGGGGACATTTGTGACAGGACTTCATGAGTGTGCCCTCTGTGCATTGCTGGACCTGGGGCTATCTAGATTGCTTCTGGGTACCCAGCACAGCACAGGTTGTGGGGGTGGTGTGCAGGTGCTCAGGAAATGTTTGTGGATGAAAAAAAATGAATGAATGAATACATGCACACTCCTTGTAAGTTGCTGGGTTAAAGAGTGAGGTGAAAGCAAGAGGAAGCCCTCTGGTGGAACTGAGCTGAGCAGATTACTGGGCACCTCGAAGGGTAGGAGGCTGAGAGAACCAGACCTATGATGACTTCCCTGAAACATCCCTGCCTTCTCCAATCCAAGTCTGTCCCTCTTCTGAGCTTCATGCCCATGGGCTGGCTTTTCTACATTGTTAGCCCTCGGATATGGCCTTGAAAGCCAGACTTCTTGTTTTCCTCTTGAGGGTACATGTGATGCACCGTGTATCTTTTTTTGTTTCTTGCTGGACTTTCCAGAGCTACCATGTTTGTAAATATACATGATAAGGAACAGATCCATACTGGGTATCCTGAAAACTGTATTTGAATCCATTAGTAGAGGAGCAGGCTTGGTAAAGATGTGTGAGGACTTTGTGTCAGTTGTCATGAAACCTCCTCTTCCCTCACATGTGACTATTTTCCTTCCTTCACGAAACATCGAGGCTTCCCACAGAGCAGAGATTTTTCTCAGAAAAATGTCTACTATGGGGCATGCCCTGTGCTAGGCGTCAAGTAGAGAATAGTGAACAAAGCAGATATGGTTTGTGTGTCCCATGGGCACAAAAGTTCAGCAGAGGAGACAGATTGATTCTTGTACGAGTGAATTTACACAAATGACTAAAAATCACACACTAAAGATCTGAGCGTTGGAGGAAAAGAGTGGGGTGTGGAAAGGATCAGGATTATTGAGAGCCGAGTCACTAGTCTCCAGAGCTCACAGCTGAATTATTGATGGTAATAGAGTTAAGTGAGGAATTTCAGCATGAAGAAGTATGTCAGTTTTTTTTTAAAAAAATGTATTTATTTGAGAGAGAATGCGCATGTACGTGCATGCATGAGTCGGGAGAGGCAGAGGGAGATGCAGACTCCTTGCTGAGCAGGGAGCTGGATGCAGGGCTCCATCCCAGGACCCTGGGATCATGACTTGAGCTGAAGGCAGACGCTAAACCCACTGAGCCACCCAGGGGCCCCTCTACGTTTCTCTAAGGGTGTGTAAGCTGGGTTTATGGACGTCGTAGAAGAGCAGCAGTTCTGGATACTGTCATTTACCTGGTACTTACTCTGTACGCGGCACTGTCCTGGCTATTTTTCGGGTATTTGCTTAGTCCTTAAACCCTGTAAGGGAAGTGCTCTTATGATTCCCATTTTACAGAGTAGGCTCAGGGATGTTGTCACATGTCCAAGGTCACAGTAAGTGGAGAAATTGGTTTCCAGCCCAGGCAATCTGGCTCCAGCATTGTGGTCCTTATTGCCGTTGCCTGCCAATTCCAAAGCTCCCCGGCTCTGAAGAGCAACACGTGGTTGTGCCAAAGGGGAGAGTGTGCCCAGGGTCAGTGTTCAGGCCTGGTGGCCAGTGGAGATGAGATGGTTCTGCCTGGTGATACCACCCCATTCCATTCAATAATGTTCTCTCAGTACCTTTTCTAGTTCCCACCGTTTGTTATTTCATATGTAGTTTTCTTTCTTTCTTTCTTTCTTTCTTCTTTCTTTCTTTCTTTCTTTCTTTCTTTCTTTCATTCATTTTATTTATTCATGAGAGAGAGAGAGGTGCAGAGACACAGGCAGAGAGAGAAGCAGGCTCCATGCAGGGAGCCCGATGTGGGGCTCAATCTCAGGTCTCCAGGATCACACCCTGGGCCAAAGGCAGTGCTAAACCACTGAGCCACCCGGGTTGCCCCATGTTTAGTTTTCTTTGTCACCTTCCCTAAGTGCTCTGAGGGGGCAGAGTATGTGTTTTGCTTTCCTCTGTCCAACTGAGTGCCTGGCACAAAACGGTGCTCAATATTTATTTATATATTTGTTGTTGTTTAAGATTTTATTTATTAATGAGAGACAGAGAGGCAGAGACATAGGTAGAGGGAGAAGCAGGCTCTCTGTGAGAAGCATGATGCAGGAATTGATCCCAGGATCCAGGGATCACAACCTTGAGCCAAAGTCAGACGCTCAACCACTGAGCCACCCAGGTGTTTCTAAATATTTGCTTATTTATTTTAATTTGTTTTTATTAAGATGTACTTGACTTATAACACTATTTTAAGGTTATGACATAGTGATTTGACATTTGTATACACTGTGAAATCATCACAATTATTCTAGTTATTACCATCTTTGGTATGTATTTATTGAAAGAGCAATTGACCAAACATGAGACCTAGTGTTTTGCCTTAAAGGATAGTCTATGAGGGGTCGCCTGAGTGGTGCGGTCTGTTACACAGCTGGCTGTTAATTTCGAATCACATCATGATCTCAGGATTGTGAGATGGAGCCCTGCACCAGGCCCCACTCTCAGTGTAGTCTGCTTCATGCTTTCCTCCTCTGACCCTCTAACTTGAGCACACACACACTCCTCTTACTCTCTCTCAAATAAATAAATAAATACAATAATTTTTTTTTAAGATTTTATTTATTTATTCATGAGAGACAGAGAGAAGCAGAGACCCAGGCAGAGGGAGAAGCAGGCTCCATTCAGGGAGCCAGATGTGGGACTCGATCCTGGGACTCCAGGATCATGCCCTAAGCCGAAGGCAGCCACTCAACCACTGAGCCACCCAGGCATCCCAATACAATCTTTTTAAAAAGGCTGTAAGGAAAAAATAATAAAAAAAATAGGGATCCCTGGGTGGCGCAGCGGTTTGGCGCCTGCCTTTGGCCCAGGGCGCCATCCTGGAGACCCGGGATCGAATCCCACGTTGGGCTCCCGGTGCATGGAGCCTGCTTCTCCCTCTGCCTGTGTCTCTGCGCCTCTCTCTCTCTCTCTGTGACTATCATAAATAAATAAAAATTAAAAAAAAATTAAAAAAAAATAAAAATAAAAATAAAAGGGCTGTAAGGTAGGAGGATAACTTCATTTTTTTGGAACTGTATGTGAGCCACAAGTTGAGCCAATTTCCAGGCCATATTCCAGGGATAATGAGTCTCCACTGAGTGAGCCAGTTTGGGGAGAATGGGTCTTTGGGAGGTTGAGGAGCACCAGAGAATTTGGAGCAAGGGTGTCTGCTACAGAGAAGCTTTAGGTGTCAGGCATAGGAGATTTTTGTGTAGATTTGCCTCCCCCCTCCCACCCGCCCTCAGTTTGGCTGTTTTTGAGGACAGCAATTGTGTTGGGGCTAATTTGCAACATTGACTTCATTTTTTTCCTCCTATAAATGTGTTTTTTTTTTGGGGGGGGGGGGATGGCCTTACTTTTGCTAAATATAATCCCACAATTTATTTTTTATTTTTTTTAAGATTTAAAAAAAAATTATTAATGATAGAGAAAGAGGCAAAGACACAGGAGGAGGGAGAAGCAGGCCCCATGCCAGGAGCCCCATGTGGGACTCGATCCTGGGACTCCAGGATTGCACCCCAGGCCAAAGGCAGGCGCTAAACCACTGAGCCATCCAGGGATCACCCTAATCCCACAATTTAAATGCAATAAGAAATTTGTAGGAAGAAATACAGTGATTAATAGTACTGCTTTCCAAATTTCTGTTAGAACATGAATTTAATACCCTGATTCAGTTTAAATTTGAATTTTAGTGTTAATTTCTTTTTGCAGAATAGTAGTGTATTCACATGTACATAGTTTTTCTTCTAATACATGAAAAGGTGCTTGGTTTCTCTTTTTCGAAGTTTACCTTTTTCTATTACATGGGCAAGTCCTGAACTTGGGCAGAGGCACTAGCCTATCATCTGTAGTGATGAATGTCATTCCCTCAGACTTTAACAACCTGAGTTAATTAAAAGGTTCAGATGAAGTTAATCAAGTTTGGAACTCTAATTTTGTGCAGTGTTTTGATACGATGCGATGAGTCATCTTTTGGCAGAGCAGCTCTCCATCCCTGACAATATTTGATCTTAATGGAACAGTTTTATAATCTGGAAACTGGTGAGGAGGTGCTCTTCAGAAGTGCAGAGTCAACAGTGGGGTGTGCGTGTGTGTGTGTGTGTGTGTGGCTGGCTGGCTGGCTGGCTGGCTATTTGGGAGGGGTGAAAAGCAGAACAAAGAGGAGAATTTAATAAGCAAGAGCTTGTTAGGGGATAGGGTCAGTTCTGGGGCTGCTGCCTCTCCAGGACATGGGCTTCTCCCTGGCCCCCTCCACCCCTGCTGACTGGAGTGCTGACATTTGAAAAAGAGTGAAAAATACAGCTTCTGTTTGCTTTGCTGCAAGTAAGTGGCCGGACTGACTGGCCCCCTTCCCAGAGGCCCTGAGAGGACTTCAGATGTGGTCAGAGAGGTATCTGGACGGTGCCAGCCTGCCGGCCCATGGCCAGGCAGCCTGCACCAGGACCAGGCAAGGGGCCCAGAGAAACAGCAGGGCCAGCTGCTGACTGTCTTTGCTCTCCTCTTCTTCATCCCATCTTCTTTCTTTCTGAGGTGAAGCTGGTCTTCCACTCTGAAGATTGATGGGCAAGGTTTCATATGGCCTCTGCTTCCACATCTCACTTATTGAACTAGCAACTTAAAATTAATGGATCCATTGGGAGAGGGCAGGGCCCATCTGGAAAATGCATCTCGCAAAAATGTGGTTGAATGGGAGTCCTCCTGAGGTCAAGGGCAAAGAGCCAGACCACTTGGAATCCTTGGGGCTGCATTCTCGATTGTCTTGCCATTTCTCCTGGACTCCATTAGGGTTAAGAAACACAGATTCTGAAGCCAGATTTGGGTTGGCATTTCTGCTCCACTGCTTATTATTGACAGTTACATTGAACAAGCCACTTAATCTCTTTGAACTTCAGTTTCTTCATCAATAAAGTGGGGAGAGTAATAGGACCTACCTATTACCAGGTCATTGAGGATGAGTGGTAATGCACATAAAATGTTTAGAATAGTGCCTGGCACATCGTAGGCGCTGTTTGTTTTGCAGTTATAATGGTTTGAGCTTTGTTCCAAGAGCTGTATTTTCTAACCAAAAGATGAAAAGCTTTGTGGTAGAGCTGAAAAAATTATCCTCTCCTCTCCATCCCTCATGACAGTTGGTGCTTCTGTTGCAGTGACACAGAAATGAGAAGATCGCATATGAAGCAGCCAGCCTAGGGCTCCTGCTGCCTACCACCACCCTGATGGCTGGAAATCAAGCAGCCTTACTCAGTTTCCATACAGTTGCCACTGGGCCTTGAATTATGCAGTTTGAGTGGCCTGCACTTGCCATTGCCTCTGTCATTGCTCAGGTGACACTGATAACTCATTCTGGGTCTGCCTTTGTGTCCTCTCCAAAGTGATTGACAAGAATAGTGATGACATTTGATACAGTCCGCTCAGAACATCCTCTCTTTTGGCCGGGCTAGCAGATTTCCACATTTCCTTTGTCTTCACAGGACATTGTTGAAAAAGAGTCTTGGTCAAAACAGGGATTAGTAGTCCCTTCTTTAGTCTTTTCTCCACTCTGCCTCCAAACGCTTATGATTTGATTATATTCATTTACTTCCAACTGGAATCCCAACAACACATCTGCCAAGTCAGAAGTGAAGTTTAGGTGATCGTAGACTGGTGTTAGCCAGCATCCAAACTGTCGTGGGCTCTGAGTTGGCCCAGCATCCAAACTGTCGTGGGCTCTGAGTTGGCTGCCCAGTGGTCAGGTAGCACTGAAGATTCTAGGAGCTGTGTTTTCTTTTCTTTTTTTTTTTTTTAAGATTTTATTTATTCAAGAGAGAGAAAGAGAGAAGGGGCACGGCAGTGTAGAGGGACAGGGACAAGCAGACTCCACACTGAGTGTGGAGCCTGATGTGGAGCTCAATCCCACGACCCCGAGACCATGACTCTAGTTGAAATCAGGAGTTGGATTGGATGCCCAACCAGTTGTGCCACCCAGGTGTCCCAAAGCTATGTTCTTGAAAAGGAGGAATGTAATGTCTCCAGACAACATATGAAACAATTATTCTAGAGTCCTTTTTTTCAAAGCCTCTGATATGCAGACTCCTGTCCTGGACCTGTGAGGGTTGTCAGAGAAATACAGACCAAGGGCCTATCTTTGAGAAAAGCCCAATCCAGGGCAGGTTGTGTCTTCCTAAATGGGCCTCCATGGTTTGAGATCTTCCTGGAGCACTTTACAGCCCATTTATGAGCTCTTCTTGGGCTTGAGGAGGCCACCTGTTCTGGTTCCTGAATCCTTCGTCTCTTGCTACTACCTGCATGCAGCCTCTGAGCCTGCCAGGCCTGCAGTGAGTGCATGGCCACTGTGCTGGTGAATGAATTAATTTGTGCTACTTGGCTGGAAGTTGTCAACCCTGGCGGCTTATTTCCGAAACATTTTGTGAGTCTTAAGAAAACAAGTAGAAAGACTGATTCCTTAGTCTGAGGTGGCATCCAAATACTTGGATTTTTAAAGAGCCTCACAGCAGTTGTGTCACTTCTTAGTCCACCTTAATTTTTAGGAAACAGCCTCTTGTACTAATAGTATAATTTGCAGAATAAGTTCACTTTTCTAGGGATCCCTGGGTGGCACAGCGGTTTAGCGCCTGCCTTTGGCCCAGGGCACGATCCTGGAGACTCGGGATCGAATCCCATGTCGAGCTCTCTGCATGGAGCCTGCTTCTCCCTCTGCCTATGTCTCTGCACCCCCCCCCCACGTGACTATCATGCAAAAATAAATAAAATCTTAAAAAAAAAAAAAGTTCACTTTTCTAGTAGATCTCGGTGAAAATTAAAGGGAAGTACTTTATTATTTTTTTTAATTTATTTATGATAGTCACACAGAGAGAGAGAGAGAGAGAGGCAGAGACACAGGCAGAGGGAGAAGCAGGCTCCATGCACCGGGAGCCTGATGTGGGATTCGATCCCGGTCTCCAGGATCGCGCCCTGGGCCAAAGGCAGGCGCCAAACCGCTGCCCCACCCAGGGATCCCTAAAGGGAAGTACTTTAAAAAAAAAAAAGATTTTATTTATTTATTCATGACAGACAGAGAGAGGCAGAGGGAGAAGCAGGCTCCATGCAGGGAGCCTGACGTGGGACTCGATCCCAGGTCTCCAGGATCACACCCTGGGCTGAACGCAGCGCTAAACCGCTGAGCCACCCAGGCTGCCCAGGAAGTACTTTTTTAACTGGGAAGCATCCTCCAGGCCTGAGCTGCTGTCCCAGCACACCAGGCCCGTCATGCATCTATCCGCAGGTGTGTTGTGGGAAGGGCATGCCCTAGAGATTGGGCTTCAGGCCGGCTGTGCGCCTGCCTTGAGGAGCCTGTAGGGAATAAGGATACCATCTACCCAGCATGCAGTGGACAAAGTGTAGTGGCAGTAGAAGGTGTGGTATTTTGATGAGTCTTATGCTCCTCCATGTGCCTTTTTGTTGGGGTTGAAAATTCAGGGAAGCCTGAGTGGCTTAGTGGTGAGTGCCTGCCTTTGGCTCAGGTTGTGATCCTGGGGTCCCGGGATTGAGTCCCACATCGGGGCTCCCTGCATGGAACCTGCTTCTCCCTCTGCCTATGTCTCTGCCTGTCTCTCTGTGTCTCTCATGAATAAATACATAAAATAAAAGGAAAAAAGAAAATTCAAACCTTGTTAGGGTCTCAATACACAGTAGCTCTGATTTGCTGCCATCATCTGAACCTTTCCTCTGGTTCACAGGCAAAATTAAACATTTGTTTCTGGAGGTTGACATAATTGTTGTACTGAGGGAGGTTTTGTTTGTAATGACCTGTCTGTCTGATGAGTCTGAGCATTTGGCTGGCCTTTCTGGCTAAAGCAGCCCTTTGAACTGATGTCTAGAATGCATGCCTCCCACTCCTGATCTGTCTTCTGGACCATAATTGGGCCTTTTCCCTCTGCTTGAAGCTTCTCCCCTGCCCTCCCTTCCCCCAGATTCACAGATACTTGACTCAGTTACTACTTCCTTAGGGAATCCTTAACTGACACCATCCCACTGAGGATGTCAGATCCTCTGTTAGACTATTGTGGCACTCATCACAGTAATTTTTGTAATTTTTGTAATTGTCAATTGCCTCTGTTTGTGAATAAATGAAAAGTAGATTATCTTTTACTTGGTCCGCGTTTTAATTAATATACCACTTTCTGTGTTTATGTTCTCAATATCTAGAAGCATTTGTTATGAAAAGACTTGGTTTTGTGGGTGCCTGGGTGGTTCAATCAGTTGAGGGTCCCACTCTTTTTTTTTTTTTTCTTGAAAGATTTTTTTTTATTCGTGAGAAACGCACAGAGGGAGGCAGAGACACAGGCAAGGGGAGAAGCAGGCTCCCTACGAGGATCCTGATGTGGGATTCGATCCCAGGATCTCAGGATCACGACCTGAGCCAAAGTCAGACCCTCAGTCACAGAGCCACCCAGGCGCCCCTAGCATCCCAGTCTTGATTTTGACTTGGGTCATGATGTTAAGGTTGGGGAATTGAGCTCCACATTGGGCTCCACACTCAGTGTGGAGTCTGCTTGTCCCTCTCTCTTTGCTCCTCCCCCTGCTTGCTCTTCTCCCTCTCCCTCTTCCTCTTCCTCTCCCTCTCTCTCCCTCTCCTCTCTCCTCTCTCCTCTCTCCTCTCCCTCCCTCTCAAATAAGATAGATAGATAGATAGATAGATAGATAGATAGATAGAATCTTTAAAAAGGGGGCGGATGCCCTTTTTTTGGTGGCTCAGTTGTTGAGCGTCTGCCTTTCACTCAGGGTGTGATCTTGGAGTCCTAGGATCAAGTCCCACATCAGGGTCCCTGCCTGGAGCCTGCTTCTCTCTCTGCCTGTGTCTCTCTGTCTTTCTCTCTGTGTGTCTCCCATGAATAAATAAATAAAATTAAAAAAAAAAAAAGACTTGGTTTTTAACCTACCTTCTTTGCCTTTCCTAGTGCTCCTGAAGTTCCGTACAGATAAAGGAAGAGATCCTAGTTCTGATACCTTCGGGGAAGATTCTGAGTTGTTGCTCCAGATTCGAAATGACGTGCTTGACTCCCTGGGTGTTAATCCTGACCTGCTTCCTGAAGATTTTGTCAGGTTAGTCTCAGTGCTTATCCCAGGTTAGCCTGGATTGATAAATGTCTTTCAGTATTTGCCTTAATTTGGACAGATCCCTTATTAAGAACGAAAGCCCTGAGGAGAGCCTCCGTCGCTACACTCTGCCTATTCCTGTCGACCTCTGGTGTAGTAGCACGGAATGAAAAAGAAAGAGAAGTGCAATTTATCATTTGTCATAGATATTTGTGTTCACATGGCTGAAAATCCAAAGCAACGTAAAATCTATGTATACTACTCTATACCTTTCTCTTTCCACCTTACATTATCTTTTGGAGATATTTCCAGATCAGAACATTGATTCCTCCCTTGTTTTTTGTTTTGTTTTGTTTTGTTTTTTAATGATTTTATTTATTTATTCACAAGAGACACAGAGAGAGGCAGAGACACAGGCAGAGGGAGAAGCAGGCTCCATGCATGGAGCCCGACGTGGGACTTGATCCTGGGTCTCCAGGATCAGGCCCTGGCTGAAGGTGGCACTAAACCACTGAGCCAGCAGGGCTGCCCGATTCCTCCCTTGTTTATACAGCTCTATGGTATTTCAGCATGGAGCACTATAGTTTATTGAGCCTGTCCTACTGATTCAGGTTGTGGCCAGGCTTTTGTTATCGTGTAGCATATGGCCTTCTAAGTATCATTTTATATGTGTGCAGGTTCCATTACTAGAAAGGGAATGGCTGGATCAGAAGATTATGATTTACCATTTGGTAGATATTATCCCAGTGCCTTCCACTGATAGCTTATCAGTTTATACCCTCGGCAGCAAAGGCATCCATGTTCCCAGCATCCTCACCCTTGGGTCCTGGGATGTCTTTTGCTCTCACACTCAGCAGGTTTAGAATTTGTTTGGAGAGGTCCAGATGGTGACTGGGTGAGAAACCCCTTTCTAGGCAGTTCTGGGATCTTCTTAGTCTCCTTCTTTCAGTGTCTTTGGCAGGTGCCCACAATGCCTGCAGCTTGTAGCACTAACGATGATGGCTATATTGAGTTTATTGAGTAGCTGTTATATCCCAGGCATCGTGATGGTTGTCTTATATACATGGTCTCTCTTCACAACAGGAAACGTTCAGTCAACGCTCAGAGAAGTTAAGGGACTCATCCAAGGTTATACAGCTAATAACAATAGTACCATGTATGAGGATTTTCTGTGCTTTATCTATACAGCCACTGTTTGTTTGTTTGTTTGTTTGTTTGTTTGTTTGTTTTGGGGGGGAGAGAGAACCAGCAGGGGGAGGGGCAAAGGTAGAGGGAGAACTAGAGTTCCCTTTGAGCAGGAAGTCTGATGCAGGGATTAGTCCCAGGACCCCGAGATCATGACCTGAACTGAAGTCAGACACTTAGCTGACTGAGCCACCCACGCGCCCCCTGTGCCAACACATTTAACTGTCAAAATAATTCCTTGAAGTGTCTATTATCATTTTTATTATTATTTTAATTGTTATTATTTTCCCATTAGTTAAATGATGACACTAATTCTCAGAAAGATATAATCATTTGCCCAAAGTTTTAGTATATAGCCAACCAAGATCTCACTCAGGTCTTACCACACTGCTACCTTGTTTTCTTTTCACCAGTAAATCAGAGTCCCTTCCTTTCCTACTCCCTACTTCCTTTACTTGTGTCTGGCAACCTTATTTAGACCCTACCAAAGCCCAGCTAGGTTCGGCCCAGTGGGGGGCCTTGAACCACCTGCCAAGCTGCCAGCCAAAGAGAGGCAGCAGTTAGCAAGTTTGCATTGTGTGGTCAGGGGTCCCTATCTCCTGCTAACAGCCAGTCACGTGTCTCTTGGTGGAGGAAGAAGATTGTGTGAGAAGCAAGTATTGTCTGCTCTGTGCTTCATGGCAGGAGGAGGAGGTGGGCCATGCGGGGCCACCAAGCATGCTTGGTGCTGGGTGCCAGGCTGTGAGTGTGCAGCTTGGTCAACTCATTTGGGCATCTTGAGTGGAGAATGGCTTGCCTGTGCATTTCAGGCCTCACTTCCCGAGAAGGAAAAAGCTGTAGCCTAACTAGCTGCTGGCTGGTTTTCTCTCCAGTGTTTTCTTTCCCTGCCCACCCTCTACAGAAACTGCTTTACCTTGTCCAGGACCTCCTATGCTAAGGCACTTCCGCTCTATGGCCCTTTAAGTAAGAGGTGTTTGGTGGTCTCGTGGAGTGTCTGTGGATAGATAGGGGGAAATAAAGCTTGAGATAGAATTGAGATGCTGGCAGGGAAATGAACTGCCGTCTGGCAGCTGAGCTACCCTCACAAATTGCCCACTGCCAGCTCTGAGCAGGGTGTGCCCACTTCAGTTGAGAAAGCTGTGCACAAGTCTTCATTCCCCTTATCTGTCAGTGATAACGGACACTGTCCATTATGTTAGGTTATTTATTCTCTTTCAGAGAGATTTATTGCTTTTCTGATTATGAAAGAACAGATGCCTGTTTCCAGAAAGTGTTAAAAGGAAGAAAAAAGGATAACCCATAGTCACACCATGGAAAAGTGGCCACTGCTAATGTTTTCAGGATTTCACTTCACAAACTTCTCTACTTATTATTTATTCATATTTTTTCTCTTCTAAATATCAACAAAATCATACTTAATATATGATAGCCTTTTTTTTCATCATATCATGGGCCTGTTTGCAACAAAAATACAAATCCATAGTCTCACTTGTGCTTCATGTTTCATTGTTTGATAGGCGGTAATTTATTTAACCATTACCTTGGTGGGTATATAAGTTGTTAATACTTTGTCACTGTTATAAACATTTATGATGAACATTCATAATTTGTGTATGTAATATAACCTACTGTTTTTTTTTAAGATTTTATTTATTTATTTATGAGAGACACAGAGAGGCAGAGACATAGGCAGAGGGAGAAGCAGGGTCCCTGTGGGGAGCCTGATGCTGGACTCCATCCCAGGACCCCAGGATCATGACCTGAGCCAAAGGCAGATGCTCAACCACCGAGCCACCCAGGCATCCCATAATTTACTGTTTAAAAGGTTTTATTTTATTTATTTTTTAAGGATTTATTTATTTATTTATTTATTTATTTATTTATTTATTTATGAGGGAGGGAGGGAGGGAGGGAGGGAGGGAGGGAGGGGCAGAGACACAGGCCGAGAGAGAAGCAGGCTCCATGCCTGAAGCCCGACGGAACTGGATCCCGGGACTCCAAGATCGTGCCCTGGGCCAAAGGCAGGCGCCAAACCACTAAGCCACCCAGGGATCCCCAGGTTTTATTTTTTTAATTTGATAAAATTGACACAATATAAACCTTTTTTAAAAAATTTTTTTGAGTAATCTCTACACCCAGTGTGGGGCTCGAATTTACAGCCTTGAAATTAAAAGTCTCATGCTTTACCCACTGAACCAGCCAGGTCCTTTCCATTTTAACCATTGCTTATTTTCTTTTATAATTTATTTATTTTAGAGAGAGACCAAGCATGGGGGGAGGGACAGAGAGAGAAAGTCCTGAAGCAGACTTTCTGCAGAGTGTGGGGCCCAGCGTGGGGCTAAGTGTCCCCACCGGCAGACCTTTCTGCAGACCTGTGAAACCAAGTGGTGGCTGCTTAACTCACTGAACCACCTAGGCGCCCCTAAACTGTTCTTAAATGTACACTTTAGGGCAATTGGCTGACTCAGTTGGTGGAGTGTGCAACTCTTGATTTTGGGATTCTGAGTTCAAGTCCTACCTTGAATGTAGAGATTACTTTTTTTTTTTTTTTTTAAGATTTTATTTATATATTCATGAGAGAGAGAGAGGCAGAGGGAGAAGCAGGCTTCTTGAAGGGAGCCCCACGTGGGACTCGATCTTGGGACCCCAGGACCATGCCCTGAGCTGAAGGCAGACTCTCAACCACTGAGCCACCCAGGCATCCAAAGATTATTTAAAAATAAAATCTTTAGGGGCACCTGGGTAGCTTAGTGATTGAGTGTCTGCCTTTGGCTCAGGTTGTGATCCCAGGGTCCTAGAATCTAGTCCCGCATCAGGCTCTCCCTGCAGGGAGCCTGCTTCTCCCTCTGCCTATGTCTCTTCCTATGTGTCTCTCATGAATAAATAAATGAAATTTTTTTTTTTTTTTTTTTTTTTAAATGTACAAGGATACCTGGGTGGCCGAGTGGATGAACATCTGCCTTTGACTCAGAGCGTGATCCTGGGGTCCGGGCTCCTTGCAAGAAGCCTGCTTCTCCCTCTGTGTGTGTCTCTGCCTCTCTCTCTGTTTCTCATGAATGGGTAAAATCTTAAAAACAAAAAGTACAATTCATCGACATTAAGTTTATTCACATTGTTGTGCAGCCATTACTACTGTATATTTCCAGAAGTTTTTCAGCATCCTAAACTGAGAAAATCTTTGCCCATTGAACACTAACTATTCTGCCTTCCCCCAGACTCTGGTAACCTCTATTCTGCTTTCTGCGTCTATGAATTTAGTTATTCTAGCTATTTCATGTAAGCAGAGTCCTACCATATTTGTCCTTTTGTGAAGTTGCTGGTTTTTAAATTATAGAAGTAGTATGTATGTTATGGAAAAATCTGATAGTACAGAATAAATTCAAAGATGAAAATGAAAATCACTCATAATTCCATTACCCAGAGAAAACCACTGACCCTTTGGTATTTTATCTTACACATGTTCTGTCTTAGCAAATGTGAAATCAACAAAGTCCTTTGTAGATTTTTTTTAAAAGACCCGTATAATCGTTCACAAGGGTGGTGGGAAAAGGTGCAGTCTTTTTAGGAAGCAATTTGGAAATATGTATCAGGAGTCATTACAATCAGTGTTCTTTCTTTGGCCCAGTCATTCTCCTTAATAATGAAAATATGCCCTGAAGAAATAATGTGAGAAGTATTTATTACAAAAGATATTCATGGGGTACCCGGGTGGCTCAGTCAGTTAAGCATCCAACTCTTAGTCTCAGCTCAGGCCATGATCCCAGGGTCATGACTTTGAGCCCTGCAATGGGCTCATCCTAGCGCGGAGCTAAATAAATAAGATATTCATTATCATACTTAAAGAGAAATTGGAAACACATTAAAGAGTTAATGACAAAGGACAATGGAGTATTATAGCACAGGTTGAAAATAACGTTTATTATGAAAAATGTCAAGCATACAGAAAAATAAAAACATAAAGTAGTAAATATATACCACTCAGATTCAATTGTTAATATTTTGTTTTTTGTTTTCGGGGGAGGGGCATACTGAAGACATGATGCTTAAAGATGCATCCAGGTTTATCAGTTGGATTTGATTCTGTGTCTCTTTTAATGTAGGGATTGGCAAACTATGGCTTGCCACCTGTTTTTGTAAATAAAGCTTTATTCCACACCTACTTATTTACGTATTATGTGTGTCAGCTTTTGTAGTTTTTACTATAGAGTAAAAGCTTTACTACAAAAGCTGTAGAGTCTACTCTATAACAGCAGACTTAAAGAGTTTAATTAGGGACCATATGGTGCATAAAGGCCAAAAAAATTTACTGTCAATTACTGTATAGAGAATGCTTTCCAACTCCTGATCTAGAATAGTTTATCACTTTCCTCCTCCTCTCCCCCCCTCCCCTCTTCCCTCCCTCCCTTCCTTCCTTCCTTCCTTTTTGGAAGAATCCAGGCCAGTTAAATTGTAGAATGTCCCATATTCTAGATTCATCTGATTGTTTCTTCAGTTGGTGCTTGTTTTGTCTTGTATAATTTTTATAATTTAGACTTGTTTCTTCAGTGGTATTTATTCAATTTTTTTTGGTCAGTGGTATTTAAAAAAAGTTTCATGTGTATAGTAGGGGTACCTGACTGGCTCAGTTGGAGGAGCATGTGACTGTGATTCTTCATCTTGGGGTTGTGAGTTTGAGCCCCACGTTGGATGTAGAGATGATATACATAGCTACATACATACATACATATGAGATGAAATAAACTTATTAAAAATAATAAAATATTTTTAAAAATTTATATACAATAAAATTTATTCTTTTTTGTTCTATGAGTTGTATGTATGGTTTTTTTTAATTGGGTTATTTCTCATTGAATTTTAAGAATTCTTCTTAAAATGTTATTTAAATTTTGTTAACATATAGTTCAATATTAGTTTCTGGAGTAGAATTCAGTGATTCATCATTTAGATACAACACGCAGCGCTCATCACAAGTGCCCTCTTTAATCCCCATCACCCATCTAGCCCATCCCCCCCACCTCCTTCCATCAACTCTGTTTATTCTGTCATTAGGAGTCACTTACGGCTTATCTCCCTTTCTGCTTTTTTTCTTTTCTTCCTTTCCGTATGTTCATCTGTTTTCTTTCTTAAATTTCACATGTGAGTGAGATCATATTTGTCTTTCTCTGGCTGACTTGACTTAGAATACACTCTGGCTCCATCCATGTCATTGCAAATGGCAAAATTTCATTCTTTTTGATGGGTGAGTAATATTCGTGTGTGTGTGCGTTTGTGTGTGTGTGTGGTGTGTGTGTGTGTGTGTACATAAACACTCCACGTCTTTATCATCAGTTGATGGACGTTTGGGCTCTCTCTTTAGTTTGGCTATTGTTGATAATACTGCTATAACACCGGGGTGCATGTGCCCCTTCAAATCTGCATTTTTGTATCCTTTGGGTAAATACCTAGTAGTGCAATTGTTGTATCCTAGGGTAGGTCTATGTTTATCTTTTTTGAGGAACCTCCAAAATGTTCTCCAGAGCAGTTTTACCAGTTTACATTCCCACCAACAGGACAAGAGGGTTCCCTTTTCTTCACAACCTCACCAAGACCTATTGTTTCTTCTATTAATTTTATCCATTCTTAGAACATCTGGTGGCTCAGCGGTTGAGTATCCGCCTTCAGCTCAGGGTGTGATCCCGAAGTCCTGGGATTGAGTCCCACATCGGGTTCCCTGCATGGAGCCTGCTTTTCCCTCTGCCTATGTCTCTGCCTCTCTCTCTCTCTCTCTCTCTGTCTCTCATGAATAAAAAATAAATAAAATATATTTTTTTTATTTTTGAGTGATAAATAAAATCTTAAAAAAAACTTTTTTTAGGGATCCCTGGGTGGTGCAGCAGTTTAGCGCCTGCCTTTGGCCCCGGGCGCAATCCTGGAGACCCGGGATCGAATCCCACATCAGGCTCCCGGTGCATGGAGCCTGCTTCTCCCTCTGCCTGTGTCTCTGCCTCTCTCTCTCTCTCTCTCTCTCTGTGTGTGTGTGACTATCAAAATAAAATTAAATAAAAAAAAAAAAACTTTTTTAGCCATTCTGAGAGGTGTGAGGTGGTACCTCATCATGTTTTTTTTTTTTCTTTTTTTTCATCATGGTTTTGATTTGTATTTCCCTGATGATAAATGATGTTGACCATCTTTTCATGTGTCTGTTAGCCATCTGGATGTCTTCTCTGGAAAAGTGTCTATTCATGTCTCCTGCCCATTTTGTAACTGGATTCTTTGTTTTTGGGGTGTTGAGTTTGGTAAGTTCTTTATAGGTTTTGGGTACTAACCCTTTATCACATGATGTTGTTTGCAAATATCTTATCCTATTCCATAAGCTGCCTTTTGGTTTTCTAGATTCCTTCACTCTACAGAAGCTTTTTATCTTTTTTTTTTTTTTTTAAGATTTTATTTATTTATTCATGAGAGAGGTTTCTGCCTGTGTTCTCCTCTAGGATCTTTATGGTTTCCTGTCTCACATTTAGGTCTTTCATCCATTTTGAATTTAGTTTTGAATATGGTATAAGAAAGTGGTCCAGGGGTGTCTGGGTAGCTCTGTGTCCATTAAGTGTCTAACTTTGGGTCGGGTCATGATCCTGAGGTCCTGGGGTCCTGGGATCAAGCCCTGCATCGAGCTCCAACTCAGTAGGAAACTCGCTTCTCCCTCCCCTGTTCCCGTTCCCCTTGCTTGTGCTTGCTCTGTCTCACACTCTCAAATAAATCTTAAAAAAAAAAAAAAAAAAAAAGGTTAGTTGACTATGTAGTTGTGGGTTGTTTTTGTTTTTAAAGTTCCATGAACTTGGAGTGCAGTCTGGCTCCATCAGTAGAGCATGCAATTCTTGATCTCAGTTGTTAGTTCAAGCCCTGCATTAGGCATAGAGATTACAGAAAAGAAAGAAAGAGAGAGAGAGAGATAGGAAGGAAAGGTAGATAGATAGATAGATAGATAGATAGATAGATAGATAGATATTCATTTATTCATTCTTGGGGTACCCCAGTAGCTCAGTTAAGCATTCGACTCTTGATTTTTGACTCATGTCATGATCTCAGGGTTGTGAGATCAAGCTGACTTGGGTTCCACACTGGATTTGGAGCCTTAAGATTCCCTTTTTCCCTCTCCCTTTCCAAAAACAAAAGAAAGAAAAGTTTCATTGCCCTAAAAATTCCCTTGTAGTGCTTGATAACAAGGCAGCTCTTTTTTCTCTGTAGCCACTGATCTGTTCTCTATTCCTATAGTTCTGTCTTTCCAATGATGTTATACATTCAGCATGTGTAGCCTTTTGAGTCTGGCTTCTTTCACTTAGTTTAATTCATTTGAAATTCATCCATGTTATATGAATGGATAGCTCATTTCTTCTTATTGCTGAGCAGTAGTGTACTGTATGGATACACCAGTTTGTTCACCAGATGAAGGACATTTGGGTTGTTCCCGGTTTTGGGCAATTAAAGACTAAAGCCACTGTAAACATTCACGTGTTTTTGTGTGAGCATAAGTTTTTATTTCTCTTGGGTGTGTATACCTAAGAGTGGAATTGATGAATCATATGGTAATTTTATGTTTAACATTTTGAGGAACTGCCAGACTGTCTTCCATAGCAGCCACACCGCCTTGCCACTCCACCAACACTTTTGTGTGGATTCCAGTTTCTCCACATCCTTACCAACAAGTGTTATTGTCTGTTAATTTAGCCTTAGTGGGTAATAAGTTGTATTTCACTATAGCTTTGATTTGCATTCTTAATGACTAATGATGTAGAACATCTCTTCATGTACTTGGTGGCCATTTGTATATGTTTTAAGCAAAATGCTATTCAAATAATTTGTGCATTTTTAAATTCTTTTCTTTTTCTTTTTTCTTTTTTAGATATTTTATTTATTTATTCATAACACAGAGAAGGAGAGAGAGAAGCAGAGACACAGGCAGAGGGAGAAGCAGGCTCCATGCAGGGAGCCCAATGTGGGACTCGATCCCGGATCCCCAGGATCAGGCCCTAGGCTGAAGGCGGTACTAAACTGCTGAGCCACCTGGACTGCCCTGTTTTTCTTTTTTATTGTTAGTCATAAAGAGTTCTCTATAGAGAGGCATCTAGATGGCTCAGTCGGTTAGGCATCTGCCTTCACCTTGGGTCATGATCTTGGGGTCCTGAGATATCGAGTCCCACGTCAGGTTTCTTGCTCATGTGCGCGCGCATGCTCTCTCACTTTCTCTGTCTCTGTCTCTGTCTCTGTCTCTCTCTCTCTCAAATAAATAATCTTTAAAAAAAAGTTTTTTTTTTTTTTTAAGATTTTATTTATTTATTCATGAGAGAGACACAGAGAGAGAGGCAGAGATACAGGCAAGGGAGAAGCAGGCTCCATGCAGGGATCCTAACGCGGGACTTGATCCTGGGACTCCAGGACCACGCCCCGGGCCGAAGGCAGGTGCCAAACCGTTGAGCCATCCAGGGATCCTCCCAGAAAAGAGTTCTTTATAGAATCTGGATATACAGGTTGTTCATCAGATACATGATTCACAAAATTTTTAATCTATTCTGTGGATTGTCTTTTCACTCTCTGAAATGAAAAGTATTCTTTGTTTTGTTTTGTTTTTAATTTTTATTTATTTATGATAGTCAGAGAGAGAGAGAGAGGCAGAGACTTAGGCAGAGGGAGAAGCAAGCTCCATGCACCGGGAGTCCGATGTGGGATTCGATCCCCGGTCTCCAGGATCGTGCCCTGGGCCAAAGGCAGGCGCTAAACCACTGTGCCACCCAGGGATCCCCTGAAAAGTATTCTTTGAAGTACAAGTTTTTGATTTTTATGAAATAACAATTTATCTTTTTTTTTCTTTTTTCATGTTGCTTCTCCTAGGATAACGTTTAAGAAACCATTGCCTAATCCAAGGTCATGAAGATTTATTGCTGTTTTGTAGTTTTAGCTATTATATTTAGATCTGTGAGCCTTTTTTTTTTTTCTTTTAAGATTTTATTTATTCATGAGAGACACACAGAGAGAGGCAGAGACGCCGCTGTGCCACCCAGGGATCCCCCTGTGAACCATTTTTGAATCAGCTTTTGTGCATGGTGTGAGGTAGAGGTTCAGCTTCATTCTTTTGCACGTGGAGACCCACTTGTCCAGTATTGTTTGTTATAGAGATTTTTTTCAGGGGCATCTGGGTGGTTCAGTTGACTAAGCATCTGCCTTCAGCTCAGGTAGTGATCCCAGGGTTCTGGGGTTGGATTCCTTGCTAGAGGAGTCAGCTTCTCCCTCTCCCTTTATCCCTTCCCCTGCTGGTGCTCTCTCTCAAATAAATAAATAAAATCATTAAGAAAAATAAAAAGGGGATCCCTGGGTGGCGCAGTGGTTTGGCGCCTGCCTTTGGCCCAGGGCACGATCCTGGAGACCCGGGATCGAATCCCACGTCGGGCTCCCTGCATGGAGCCTGCTTCTCCCTCTGCCTGTGTCTCTGCCTCTCTCTCTCTCTCTGTCTCTCATGAATAAATAAAATCTTTAAACACACACACATACAGACACAAATCAGTTGACGATATAGGTATTTATTTCTGGATTCTTACTTCTTTTTTTTTTTTTTTTAAAGATTTTATTTATTTATTCATAGAGACACAGCTAGAGAGAGAGAGGCAGAGACACAGGCAGAGGGAGAAGCAGGCACTATGCAGGGAGCCTGATGTGGGACTCGATCCCGGGTCTCCAGGATCACACCCCGGGCTGCAGGCGGCGCTAAACCGCTGCGCCACTGGGGCTGCCCTGGATTCTTACTTCTATTTCACTGATCTATATGTCTGTCAATATAGATACCAGTACCACAGTATTTTGAGTACTGTTGTTTTGTAGTAGTAGTAGTAGTAAGTTGTGAAATTGAGACATGTGAGTTTCTTCTTTCTCACAATTCTTTTGACTAGTCTGGGTCTCTTGCATTCCCATACAAATTTTTAGGATGGATTTTCCCATTTCTACAAAAAAGGCAGCTAGTAATTTGATGGGGATTATGCCAAAAATATAGAATAAATTTGGGGGGTATTGCCACCTTAGCAGTGTTCAGTGTTCTGATCATGAGTGTGGGATGTTTTTCCATTTATTTACTTATTTTATTTTGTTCAAAAATGTTTTGTAGTCTACAGAATGTAAGTTTTACACTATTGTTAAGCTATTCCTAAATATTTTATACTTTTGGGTGGTAATATAAATGGAGGTCTTAATTTCATTTTCAAAATGTTCATTGCTAATTTATAGAAATACAATTCATTTTTGTCTATTAATCTTATATCCTACAGCCTTGCTGATTAAATTTAATAGTTGAGTAATTTTTCTGTAGATTCCATAGTATTTTCTATATACTCGATCATGTTATCTACTTCTTCCTTTCTAATCTGTCAGTCTCATTCATTTTTCTTTCCTTAATTGTGGTGGCTAGAACCCCTAGTATAATGTCATATAGAAGTGGTGAGAGCAGACGTCCTTGTCTTATCCCCAATCTTAGGAGGAAAGCTTTCAGTCTTTCACCATTAAGTATGATATCAGCTGTAGACTTTTCGTAGATGCCCTTCATCAGGTTGATGAAATTTCCCTCTGTTCTCAGTTTGTTAGGTGTTATTATCATCAAGAGGTGCTGGATTTTGTCACGTTTTTTCCCCTCTGTCTGTTGAGATGATCATGTGTTTATGGTCCCTGTATTCATTTAATACGGCAATACTACATTGACTGATTTTTCAGATACTAAACCAACCTTGCATTTCTGGTTTTAAATCAATCCCACTTAGTCATGGTGTATAATCTTTTATGTATGTTGCTGGTTAGGTTTGTTAGCATTTTGTTGAGATAATATACTATTTAAAAGAGAAAAAAAGAATATTAAATTGTATAGTATAATTGCACAGAATACAGGTGTATTTTTTTTTTTTTAATTTTTTTTTTAAATTTTTATTTATTTATGATAGTTACAGAGAGAGAGAGAGGGAGGCAGAGACACAGGCAGAGGGAGAAGCAGGCTCCATGCACCGGGAGCCCGATGTGGGATTCGATCCCGGGTCTCCGGGATCACGCCCTGGGCCAAAGGCAGGCGCCAAACCGCTGCGCCACCCAGGGATCCCAGGTGTATTTTTTTTTAAAGGAAAATATTTCCACGTTTGATTATCTTTGAGTAGTGGGATAATGAGTGACTAGTTTTTCTTTCTTTTTTTTTTTTTGTGACTAGTTTTTCTTTGTTATCGTTCTCTGTTTGATAATCTATGAAGGACCTTGATAATCCAGAGGAAAAGTTAACCTCTGTGATTGTACAGATGGAAATACTGGTCCCACCAGGGTGTGGTGGGATGGGCACCTTCACACAAGGTTGATGGGAGTTGAAATGGTAAAGCTTTTCTTGAGGGCATTTTGGCACAATGTGTCAGGATCCAGAAATTCTGTATTTAGAAATTTGCCGTAAAGAATTATTGGACACCTATGCCAAGATACTTGTTTGCATTGTTGAACAGATTAAATATCCATCAGTAGATTACAGAGCAGAGTTAATGACTTTTATATATATATATAATATACATAAATATTTATATAATATATAATTTATTCATAGTATTTTATATATTTATAATTTATTATAATTTATATAATATATTTAAATATATTTATATAAAACATGATTTAATTATATGTGTTTAGATATGTGCACTTTTAAAAATCACAAAGGATTTTTTTTTTTTTTTAAGATTTTACTTATTTATTCATGAGATACACACAGAGAGAGGGAGGCAGAAACACAGGCAGAGGGAAAAGCAGGCTCCATGCAGGGAGCCCAATGTGAGACTCGATCCCAGGTCTCCAGGATCATGCCCTCTGCTGAAAGCAGCGCTAAACCGCTAAGCCACCCGGGCTGCCCCAAATCAGGAAGGATGTGTATCACACTGGAAAGATTTGTGGTAGTCTCCTGGTGGTAGGGTTCCTTAGGTAAGCTTTCACTTTAACTTTTCTGTGTTCCACTTTGCTCATTTAGAAAATACCTTTGTTTCAGGGCTGGGAACTGACAGAACACACTTCCTCTGGGGAGATGGTGGGAGAGTGTTATACTGCCCAGGAGTGGTGATTTGGAGGGACAGGTGACAGTATTAGCTAATATTTGTCCTCTGGTTGCCTCATCCTGGCCCACAAGGGTTGGTATCTATGTGAGTAGCAAAGACTTCCTGCCCCCATGCTTCAATTTCAGGCCCCAGATTTCCCATGCCTCCTACATGTTAACACAGGCCTTCTCCCTGACATCTGTCTGGGAACAGCAGATAGAACCCACTGCCCATTGTGGGTAAGAAGAGAATTGCGAGAATGTGACCGGGGCACTGAAACATCTGATATTTGTTGGACCTTATTTTTAGGAAGCACAGATATAGTCTTTCCTTTAACTTAAACAAAAAATGTTGTGAAACAATTCCTGCCTGCCTTGCGAGGTTCAGAGGTCTTTCCCAACTAACCTCCTGGAGCAGATTTCATTTTCATACCTAGGTGCCAGCATTAGCATTGCTGTCTGAGTTGACTCCTCCTGGTAGATGTTTTCATTCAGGCGAGCCCACTACTGACCTTTGCCAGATATCTACCAGCCTTCCTGTTCCTCAGGGCTCCATTTCATTTGTCTTCTCTTCTAGGTACTGCTTCTCTGAGATGGCCCCAGTGTGTGCAGTGGTTGGAGGGATCCTGGCCCAGGAAATTGTGAAGGTAAAGAATCCCTTTGAAGCAGATCGTTGATCCACCATGGTCTTGTCGGTGTGCCAACCAGAGAGAACCCCTGGCTAACCTTAGAGAGCTGCCTGGTTTCTCGGACTCTATTCATCTTTGTTTTGTGACTTGCCCTTTTCCTTTCTTCACCCTCCTACCTCATCCTATTCTCTCCAGCCTGTTCAGATGAGCATACAGCAAATGATCTTTGAGTGTCTACTCTGTGCTAAGCCTAGAACTGGGCATAGTGTCCTTCAGGTACTGTCTGCAGACTGTCCCCTAACTATACTGCTGAGTTATGTGGTGCTTATGATATTTGCCATGTATCTTGCTCTATGAAATGATACTCTGATGATCTCCATTTAAAGGGAGGGCACTGAAGCCCAGATATGGGGCTCCAAAACCTGTGCTCTTCTGCTTCATGTGGTTTTTCTCTGTCCATGACATGGCATTAGAGCTTCCTCTTGTTATGCACACACCATGGGTATTTATTCAGAAGGGGGCATTCATTCCGTACCAGTGGAGCATGTGTACTATCCCAGGAGCCTCACAAGGCTCTATAGAGGGTGACCTGTGATCCCATTAGGTTTGGTGTCATTGTCCCTCTCAGAAGCGAAATATTTCACCTGGGGTTACGTAACCAATAACTAGCACAGCCCACCTTTTCTCTTCTGGAACATTCTGGTTGTCAAAACTACAGCATATCCCAGAATACTTTCTTTGGGGCTTTGACATTTGCCCCACAACAATCTTCCTTTTGTAGGTTCTTGACTGCTTCAGTAACTTTGTAGTGATGCTTTGTCCTTTTTCATGGAGCAGAGTCATGCCTAGTTAAATTATTTTCTGTGCTCATTTACATGTTGTGTTTGAGCTTAGGAGGACCATTTGGAGATTTAGTTCTTAATATTTTGTCTTTAAGTCCGTAAATTTGCTCTGGAGACATTTGACTCAATTTTTTTTTTTTTTTTTTTTTTCCATTTGACTCAATTTGACAGTCCTACCATCTTTAAGGCTTTTTTTTTTTTTTTTTTTTTTCCCCCTCTCTTCTTTCCTGGCGAGCCCCAGGGAGATAAGGAGAAGAAGAGAGGGATGTGATGGCCACACCTGTTTTGGTGTTCATGCCTTCTGCTTAATTCAGACTGCTATGAAAATTGTAACTTTTTTTTTTTTTTTTTAAGATTTTATTTATTCATAGAGAGAGAGAGAGGCAGAGACACAGGCAGAGGGAGAAGCAGGCTCCATGCAGGGAGCCCGATGCGGGACTTGATCCCGGGCCTCCAGGATCACACCCCAGGCTGCAGGCGGCGCTAAACCGCTGGGCCAGAGGGGCTGCCCGAAAATTGTAGCTTATATGCCCAATATAAGCTGCCCAGAATTGTGGGCAGCCTCAATTGTGGCTGCCCAGAAGACTGTTGAGAAGTATTCTTTTTTTTTTTTTTTTTTTTTAATTTTTATTTATTTATGATAGTCACAGAGAGAGAGAGAGAGGCGCAGAGACACAGGCAGAGGGAGAAGCAGGCTCCATGCACCGGGAGCCCGACGTGGGACTCGATCCCGGGTCTCCAGGATCGCGCCCTGGGCCAAAGGCAGGCGCCAAACCGCTGCGCCACCCAGGGATCCCTGTTGAGAAGTATTCTGAAGCCACCTATGGACAAACTCAGGAAGAAGGAGCACAATAATCGGAGAATCCTAAGGGAACACACTCATTTTTGTAGCCTATAGTGACAACAACAGTAACAATATTTATTGAAATGCCCGCCCTGTACCATGCAGAGACCATACTCTTCACATGGATGCACTCATCCTCAAAACAGCCCTATGAAGTAGGACTATTGTGACCACCCCTGATACATAGAGGAGGAGCTGAGGTGCAAAGAAGTGGTAGAGCCAGGATTAGAACCCAGGACTGGTCTCTGAGCCTGTGCCCTTCACCACACAGCCCTCATGCTTCACGTGCTATCTGCATGGAACCGGGGGCACTGTCTTTGTGGTTTCAGCCTCACTTTGTACATCTCACCAAGAAACTGCTCGCTAGGTTTTTCATGTGGGGTGGAGATTAGGGGTCAGGGTGGCTGTCCTTGACCCCATTGTTTGCAGTGGCTTCCCCACATCCCAGTCCTAACCTCTAATGCAGCCCCCTCCTTCCTGCCTGCTGGGGACAGCTGTTGCTCGCATCTTGTTTCTGTTTATCCCAGACAGCCAGAGTACTCTGCATTCTTGGTTGCTGGGTGTGTTTGGAATCTCCCCCTACCCCCATCTTGCTTGGAAAGCACTTTACCTTTAGCCCTGTGTTCACCCCATGGCCTGCCTGGTGTCTTGTCCCCGCCACCCACCCCCCTTACTTAATACCATTCAGCCTTCAGCCAGCTGGCATCAGGGTCCCACAATCTGAAGGCTGCAGGACCCCCCCTTCTCTCCTGAGGACCATCTAACCATCCATAACAAGTAAACATTAGGAGTTGGAGGGCAAATGTAAGTCTGTTCCCTGGAATCCTCATTGTTCCTTCCTTCCTTCCATCATTTCAAATACCACATATTCTGTCAATGTCCCCTCTTCTGTCATGCTTCCTTAGGTGTCAGTCCTCTGTCTTTTGCCTCCCACTGTCCCCTCTAGGCCTGTCTGCAGTACTAGTGGTGATGGTGTCAGTGGCAGCCATACTGGATTCTATTGTGTCATCTCCTGTAATTGAGTTCTGGGGTATAGGAGTTCTAATGTAGGGTTGTGGGCCCTTCTTCCTGGCTGAGTGCTTGGGGTCCTCAGAGGGATCCTAGGGATCTCTGGCTCCATTACTCATGGCAGCTTCCACTTTTTGATAATTTGGTATGTGCCAGATGTATTACAAGCTTGATTGCATCTCATGTTCACTGAAAACTGTAGCAGGCACGTGCTATTGATTTGCCATTTTGTATGTAAGCCCAGAGGAGCATGCCATTCCTCAAAATCCTTAGTACCTACCATGACCTGGCACAGAGTAGATGCTCTATAAGTTTTCCATGGACAGATGGCTGAATAACCACTTGAAGTAGGTATAATCATCCCCATTTTACAGATGAAGAAACAGGTTGAGATTGGCGCTTAATTCAAAAAGAAGTAGTTCAGGCCTCGTAAAATGCCCTATGAATGACAGGAGTGGTGCTCCTGGGAACCTTTAAACCCTGCCCAATGGCTTGCTTGGACAGTGTCCTCATATTTAAATGGTAACCCTTTTTGAGGTAAGAACCTCTTAGAAAACTCACTGACACCTATGAATCCTTTCTCCAGTGCACATGTGTACACATGATTCAGCATGTAATTTCAGGAGGTCTAGTCTTACCTTTAAAAGTGCTTCTGTTAACCCCACAAGATAATTACCATTTCCATGGCTAAATAGCACTCCCGGGCTCTCTGGATCCCAGCCCTAACCTGTCATGCAGAAGAAGGCAGGCAGCATGTCTCCTCATAGAAGAGCCACTTCTGCGTCAGTGTATGTCCCGCAGGTGATGAGGGCCACCACCTTTCTCCGTCCAGTAGTACTAAATAATTATTACTGCTGTTTGCCAGCAGTGCTTCTCCGTGTGGAGCATTTCACATGGTTGAAGAACATCCTCGCCTCTCTTTTTTTTTTTTTTTAATTTTATTTATTTACTTATTCATGAGAGAGACACAGAGAGAGAGAGAGAGAGGCAGAGACACAGACGGAGAAGCAGGCTCCATACAGGGAGCTCGACATGGGACTTGATCCCGGGTCTCCAGGATCACGCCCGGGGCCGAAGGTGGTGCTAAACCACTGAGCCACCCCGGGCTACCCACATCACCTCTTTTAAAGCCTAGGATAACACATGTGCTACTTTCATTTATGTGGGGAAGTGGAGTTCAGAGAGGCTAAGTGACCTGTCCAGAGACACAGAGGTGATCAGGGACAGCTCAGAGAGACATGGCAGTCACAGTTGTGTCTCAAACTAGCCGCTTAACTCCTGAGGAGCAAATTTAACCTCTTTTGAGAAGCGCTGCTAAGTTTTAGAAGATCTGGGTTTTTTCTTTTTTTTTTTTTTCTCTCCATATTAGCCCTTTGAAAGCGTCTGAGCTGAACCCTCATCTTGTTTTTCTTCCCAGGCCCTGTCTCAAAGGGACCCTCCTCACAACAACTTCTTCTTTTTTGATGGCATGAAGGGGAATGGGATTGTGGAATGCCTCGGCCCCAAGTGAACCTAAGACTTGGCAGCCCTGGAGATGCTGACCTGCAGCCTGCCCACATGTGTGCCCTGTCCCCTTCCCCCACGAAGGCAACTCCAGACAGGGGAAAAGTGAAGCCATTGGACCAAGTACAAACCATTTTCTGCGAGCACTGAGCTTGTACAGATGTTTGACTTCCATGCACCAACAGCTGCTCAGCAAAGGGTGTAGGGACTGGCTGTCTGTTGCAGCACTGTGGAGGGCTGTTTGCCAGCCATCACCTGAATGCCCCCACTGATGCATCCCTCTGTCCTGGTGCTGCCACGGCATCACCAGCCCTCTGGGGCCCTGCAGAAGACACCTGCCAGGAACCAGCACGCCTCGTTATGTAGGATCCTCTTGCCACCTTCTTGGAGTTACTCCCTGCCCGCTGTCATACAGAGAAAAGCAGGACTCCAGGTGGAGAATAAGGCTGGGCCTGATGAAACACTAGTGGAGCAACAGTTCCAAATGCAGACAGGTGCCCTAGAGGGGAAAAGACGTGGCAGGCGGGATGTATTTCCTCCAGAGTTTGAGACCTTGAAAAACAACAGGTGGCATCTGGTGTGCTGTTCTTGAGTTTTAGTTCAGGATTAGTTGGGTTTCAGCCTGGATTTTGGAAGAGAGGAAATGTTACCAAAGTTCCCTTGGGCTTTAGGGCAAGACCTTGCTAAGTGAACGTGAGTGGGAAAACTTGTTTTAAAAAGGCAGATTCCAGGGTCCCACCTTCTGAGGATTCTGATGTATTGGGGCCCAAGCTGGGACATAGGAGCCTGTCTTCTCAGGGCCCCCCCACACCTGATGCGGCTCAGGCCGTCCTGGAAGTTGCTTTAAAGGGCTGTGCCATTCCTTCTTTACCCGCCTTCCCCGACCCCCAAATTGAATTGCAGCTGTTTGTGTTGTTTTATATTTTCTATATTTCCTTGGTTCTTGGAAAAGGAATGATAGAAATAAAGTTATTTGCTTTAGGATTTACCTGTTGTTTTTCCACATTACAAACCCCGTCCTCTAACAGGGAGTGATCCTCCCAATGGTCTTTTTTAACCTAAAGAAATATCACTGGATGCTTCAGTATGACTCAGAGAATTCCTCCCCTCTTTCACCATTTCTGCCATTGTTTTTCTGGGTAATGCAACAAGAGTTAGAGTGCTCAAATTCTAGAGCACATAAAAGCTTCTGGTTCCAAATGTTCGTTGACCAATTCAATAGTGGCTATTCTCAGTGACAAGAACTATATATATATGTATATATATATATTTTTTTTAAATTTATTCATGAGAGACACAGAGAGGCAGAGACACAGGCAGAGAGAGAAGCAGGCTCCATGCAAGGAGCCTGATGTGGGACTCGATCCTGGGACCCCACGATCATGTCCTGGGTGAAAGAAAGATACTCCACTGCTGAGCCACCCAGGCGTCCCAACAAAAACTATATTAACGAGAAATAAAAGACGGGATGCTGATGCTACCTTAAAGTTAAGTGCCATTAAGTAATATGCCTCAAGTCCCACAGCCGGTGGGATCAAAGCTTTCGTTAGCTCGGGATACCAGGTTTATCTTGACTCGATAGTCTGAGCTTGCTCCAGTTTTCATCACCCTCCTTGGATTTTGCCTTGTTGTAAAAGTGTGTGAGGTGTGAGTCTGGCCAGTTTGAACAAATTCACCCCTTTCCTATTTCAGCCCTGCTGTGTTGAGAAAAGAAAACAATTGGTCTCCCCTGGGAGGAGGTACTCCATTCCCTGACCCTCCTGATCAGCTCTCCTCCCTAGCTAGGACTGCATTTCTGGAGGGGCCCCTTTCTGGACCCCATCAGTGTCAAGTCAGGGGCACCAAGGTCAGTGTTTTTTGTCAATGGATGAATCTCACCCTTTGAAATTTTAGGCCAATGACACCCTTTTACTTTGCAGTGTGGGGCCTTCGTCACAAGGGGGAGTAGGTGGGTCTGGATGGATAAAAACAAGATTGTCATACTAGAATCTTCCCTGAAGCTCTTCAAACTTTTCCACCCCTGTACCACTAAATGGCAGAAATTGAGTCATCCAGAAAGGACCCTTCGGGAATCTGGGGGTGGTGCTGGAAGCTGCCAGCCCCAGGCAAGCAATGTCTCTATTCTCATTTCTTCAAATTTCATGTTCTCCCACATTACATGTTAGCATTATCATAAAACTGGTTTTCCTCAAGTCTCCAGAGGAGCACAGTGATCATCCTGTGGTTTCTAATACCTCCAGGAGATAATGTAGCTACTTGGGAAAGAGATCTAATCTGTGAAGGTAACAAATACTTTTGGGATGCTAGAGTTACTAAATGAAAGGAAGTGGGCTGTCTTTGGGGCTGCCAGGTTTCTTCCACTCCATACCCCACTTCTGTTGTCTGTGGTATGTGTAGTAGCCAAACTGTTAAGTTGAAGCCTCAGAACATTCTAGTGGAACAGGTGCTACCAAAAAAAAAAAAAAAAAAAAAAAAAAGCAAAGGTAAAAAATGACAATAAAAAGCTCTCAGTCCCATCGGAAACCTTTATTCTGTGGTTTCCCTTTACAGCAGAGACCCTTTTTTATCAGTTTCTTGCATATTTTTTGGTAAATACAAATGTTTATCTATTGAGGTATGTCCTATTTGCCCTTTGCAGATGAGAAAATGGAGGCTTAGGTTGGAGTTGGCAAGTCAAAAGTGTTTAATAGCCAACATGCTCACACTACCTGCGTAGTACCTTGAAAAATACTTGCACATTAACTAAATTGTTTGAATCCTCACAGCTCCCCCATGGGGATCGATGCTGTTGTCATGTTCATACTGTAAATGAAGGTACAGTCTGACCTAACAAGTATGGGCAAAATGGGGGCTGATGGGAAGGCTTTTACACAAGGTGCTTAGAGGACATTTATTTAGTGGTACCACTACTTGTTAGTGACTGGGGCTTTGCCTCCACAAGGTCCTGAGACCCAGTTGCCACTGAAAACAATCTGGCAGCCCCAGGTGTTCAGGGAGGGCCTTCAGCTGGATCCAGAAGGGCAGGCAGATTTTGATTTTAAGCTTGTAGTAACATAATTGAAGCAATATACATATACATGGGTGAAAAGATTCCTCCCTACTGCCTCATAGGCCTGGCAGCTCAAGGTTGGCCATATAGCAGGAGCAGCTGACTTCACAGATAAATTCAGGATTTTGGAGAGAAATGTGAGATGCTTTTTGGATATATTAGCAGTATCCACTTTCATATATACCTCCCAGAGGTCACTCTTGGCAGCCTTTGACAGTGAATCTTTCCAGACTGTCAGATTTAGACCCAGACTCTACTACTTAGCTCTGTGACCTTGGGCAAGTGACCTTTTGTGCCTCCGTTGCCCCATGTGTAAAATGGGGTAATAGTACATTCCTCTGATCATGTGGGAATTGAATGAATGAATACATTCTTTTGAGTAGAAGTTGCTCCCTGTTAGCTGCTATTATGTGTAACTTTTTCTGCAACATGCTTTTTTTCCCCACAATGTCTTAGAGATCCTTGTCAGTGCATTGTGCATTGAATTCCAAAACCACAGATGAACCATAAGCTATTTAATCAGTCTGCTGTTGAGTGACATGGAGCTGGTTTCCTTTGCACATGCTTGAGAAAGACTCCCCAAAGCCCGATGCCACGGTTATAGAGTATATAAATGCATTTGAGATGTTGATTCCTTCCAAAAGACTAGCGTGGTAGCATTTTTACAATGTCATTTGTTGTTTGGATAGATAATAGGTGTGTGTAGTGCAGAACTGAAAGGTTTACAAAGACACACAGTCATAGTTTTTAAGGAAGGAAAAAACAACATAAACAATGAAAAATAAATCTTGCTTCAGGAAGCAACCATTGCAGGGTGGGTGAGGAGTGCTGGTTCAAGTTGGGGATTAGCTTGCTAGAGGGGGGCATAGTGTGCCAGTGGCAGAGATTCAGCTCTGGACCTCATTTGCCAAGTGCTCTGAGCCTCTGCCAAGTCGTGGGACCACCCAGCACCTTGGTTCTAAGAGAGAAGGCCACAGGGATAACTTTAGATGTTTCCTTTCCTCCTGGAACTACTGATCCTTCTCATGTTTTATTAGGAGCCCTTTGGACTTTGCTAATAAGATATGGCCATTCTGACTTTGTACCTGGGTCTCTGACACTTTGCATATGACCTGGATAGTGGGGTGTAGGATTCCCCAGTTTGAATCCTAAAAAAATAATAGGTTTAGGTCTATTAAAAAGAAAATACAGAAGTTCTGTTTCTGGTGTGGTGGAGTAAACTTCTACCAGACAACCACCCCACCCCCACAAGTAAACTATATATTCTAGACGAAATACTGAAAATAAAAGCTACTGGGAGGCTTTGGAGAGTTGATCAAAAGCAGGTGGATTTGGGATAGGGAGTGAGTTGAAAGTTGCAGGAAAAGCCCACCTCAGTATGAGTTTTCTGGTATGTGTTCGTTTTTCTGCAGTATTAGCTGGAGAGCAGGCTGCAGCCACTGACACTGCACCAGGCAGCTAAACCCAACTGTCTTACTGGCCTGAAGAATAGTTTAGTATAAAATAAATATTAAATATAATATTAAATTAATAATACATTAATAATTAATAAATTAATTAATAATATTAAATATTTATAGGGAGAGTAACCACAATGATCTGAAAGGAGAGTGCTAGGGAAGTTCCTTCCCCCAAGTTACATCTATAAATTCAGCCCAAGTCTCTTGCTGACCAGGACGCTATGGATGTGTGGGGCCAACTCAAAGCAGGACTGAAGAGATCTGGATTTACAGTTACCCACTGCAGCTGGTCGGGTCTAGCAAATACAAATATCGCCACAATAAGACCTTTTCACATCCTTTGGAGGAATATAACAGAATCCAGAATGTTCTACAATGTTAACAGAATATCCAGACACAGTTCAAAATTACCTAATTAATATACATAGAATTAGGGAAATGTGACTCATTCTCAAGGGAAAAGATAAGATGACCAAGAGAACCCAAATGTTAGGGGGTGCCTCGTTGGCTCAGTGGGTAGAGCATGCAACTCTTGCAAGGTCGTGAGTTCAAACCCCGTGTTGGGTGTGGATCCTACATTATTTTTTTTTAATTTTTATTTATTTATGATAGTCACAGAGAGAGAGAGAGAGAGAGACAGAGACACAGGCAGAGGGAGAAGCAGGCTCCATGCACCGGGAGCCTGACGTGGGATTCGATCCAGGGTCTCCCGAATCGCGCCCTGGGCCAAAGGCAGGCGCCAAACCGCTGCGCCACCCCGGGATCCCTGGAGCCTACATTAAAAAAAAAAAAAAAAAAAAGTTGGAATTAGACAAGGATTTTAAGCAACTATTTATTATAACTATGCTACAACAGGTAAAAGGAAATTACCTGTGTAATGCTGAAAAATGAGAAATCTTGGCAGAGAAATAGAAAATATTAAAGAACAAAATGGATATTCTAACCCAGAAAATACAGTACCCGCAATTTTAGTGGTAAACCTAATAGCAGAATGGGGATGAGAGACTTCATGCACTGGAAATACATTGGTAGGAATTATCCAGTCTAAAAAGAGGCACAGATTTTTTTAAAGTCTTGAAAGCAGCCTGATAAAAACAACACATTACAAGCAGGGGGACTGTGATTCAGGTGTTCCTGGAGTTCTCCAGTAAAGATGGCGATCAGAGACGGATCAAGAGGCTGAAGAGAAACCGTCAACCCCAGAATTCTATAACCAGTTAAAACAAGTATTTTCGGATAAAAGAAGCCTAAGAGATCTTGTCACTGGCAGAAATACACTATACAAAATGCTAACGGAAGTTCTTCAACCTTGGGGGATGTTATCCCAGGAGAAACTTGGAACTTCAGGCTGCATCGAAGAGTACTTTCTATAAATGGTAACCCGGTGGTGAAAGATTGCTAAGGACTCTCTAGCCTCTTAGATTTCTTTGCAATCTATATGATTTTGAAAGCAAAAGTTATGCCGCTACCTTGTGGGATTTGTGATGTGTGGAGATGTAAGCCGTGTCACCACGATGGCGCCAAATGGTGGGAAGGGTCTGAAGGACCTGTGGCCTATGCAGTGGCCGATTCTACAATGTAAGTGAGGTGGTACAATACGGACCCCAAATAGACCGAGGAGAGGTAGGTACTACTAAAAGCTGAACTGCTGAGAGCAAAATCTCGGAGGAAGTATTCAAATAATCCACGAGAAGACAGGAAAGAGGGAACCAGAACACAAAGAGAAAACAATAAAATTGATAGGCCTCATTCAGCCATGTCAATAGCTCCACTAACTGTTACTGACAAGGGAAAGCAGTTGGTTGTGGCAGTACGAAGCATCCTCTGCAGGGGAGCCAAGCTGCCAGAGAGCTGGGTGTGAACCCCCCACCCCCCGCCCCATCCCGCCAGGGGCCTTGGGCTCTGTGCACAAGCATTTAAGCATGGCGGAAAATATGGAGAATAATAGAACAAACACCCAGGTACCCACCATCATTTTGCCACCTGCTTTTTTTAAATTTTTGCTCACCATTATTTGTTGCTTGTTCATAGAGTTCTAGTTCATTCCAGCTAACGTGCTGTTATTCTGTTGCATGCCTAAAGCAGACTTGGACATTTGTGCACATGCACTTCTAAGGGAGGACACCCAGGAAGGCAATTGCTGGTATAGATAATTGCATCCTTTGCTTGACAAGCTTTTGCCAAATTCCTTTCCAAAGTGATTGTTCCCATTTACCTTACCCTGATCTTTTAGAAGGGCCATTTCCCCGCTACCAGTGAGGACTACCAGAAGGGACAGACCTGGGATCTGAACCTGTGTCTGTGCCAGTCATGTAGGAGAGGGCATAAGGAAAGCATTTGGCCGGTTGCCTTGTTTTCAGGAGGATAACGGTAGGAGCTCCCCCCCCCCTTTTTTTTTTTAAGATTTTATTTATTTATTCATGAGAGACACGCAGAGAGAGACACAGGCAGAGACACAGGCAGAGGGAGAAGCAGGCTCCATGCAAGGAGCCTGATGTGGGACTCGATCCTGGGTCTCCAGGATCACACCCTGGGCTGCAGGCGGCGCTAAACCGCTGTGCCACCGGGGCTGCCCCAGGAGCTCCCCTTATATTAATCACAGGCTTCTTATGCCAGGCAGCGTGTTAGGCCTTAGGGCAGCTGCATAGGTGAAGCTTCACCTTGATCTTAGCTTGAGGTCTTCTCCCAGATATCACCTGCCTCCATGAGGGCAGGCACAAGATCAGTCTCATTACTGACCTGTTCCCCAGGACTCCTCATGGCGGTGCTTCTGAATAAGTTATAGGCCGTTCATTCGTCCAGTAAATATTGAGCTTCCAGGACACACTTTATCCAGTGAAGATAAAGCACCGAGAAAAAACCCTCTGCCCTTGGGGCTCTTGGATGGCTCAGCTTCAGAATCTTGGGCTTGTGAGTTCCAGCCCCACACTGGGTGTGGAGATTACTTAAAACCCGGCCCTCATGGGGCTTTGCGTTTGGTGAGAGTTGTGTAGGGATGCACGAAGGCAGAGTGCATACAGTGGCACCCACTCTCCTTAGCCACCCTTTGGGTACAACTAGACAGCCAGATGTGCTCTGTGGACTGCCTCTCTCACCTCCTAAGAGTCACAGAGGCTTGGACCAGACCATGTGAGGAAAGAAAGCAGAAAGAGTATCCACTGTTCCAATCTGATTTTATTGAAAAGGAAACATACAAAAATCATGTACAAAAAAAATTAACCAAACATGTACAGAAAATTCATTCCGGTATCTACAGCAGCGCATATACAGTATTTTACAGGCTGGGCCATCCCTCCCCGCTCCCAGACTCCTCCCTCTTCTGCGATTCCCCCCCTCCCTGACTCCCCGTCTTTCCCCCCAGCGCTTCGCCCTGGGGACTAAGGCTGGGGCGGTTTCCGCCAAATATCCCACCCCCCAAATGAATGCCAGTGGTCACACGTGCTCTCTCTAAACCTATGCAATGGGATTGATGGGGGCGGGGGGTGGTCACGGGCAGAGCACAGGATTCACAGTCTGGGCCCCTCCTGGCCACCCCCAGATGAAGGTGAGACAGGCATGCCCACCACCCGCCGGCTGGCTCAGGGAAGATGGCTGGGCGCTGGGCTGGGGCAGCCATCAGACCCACCCCATTCTCTGGCTCCAGGAGGCTAGTGGTCACGTTTGGCTCATTTGCTCTTCACGGGCCCCCTCCCCAGGAGGAGGGGGGGAAGCACCAGGGGCCTGAGGCCAGGCCCAAAGTGAAGGAGCACTGGGATGGAGACTCCCCACCCCAGTGTCACCCCTGCAGCTGGAACGGGCAGCCAGCACCAGCAGCCTTTCCTGAGATGGTGGTGGGCGGCAGAAGCGGGCGGCTCCGTCCCCACCCTCTCCGTCACCGCCGCCTTCAGACGCTGAGTCCGTCAGCCCTCTCTCCCCTGGCTTCTCAGCCAGGGACCCAGGAGTCCACATCTCCATCAGTGCACCCAGGTTAGGCCGGGGCTGGGGCTGGAGTGGCTGCCCTGGTCTGCCCCTGGGACAGGCAGGGCTGGTAGTCCAGTATGCTACATGGTGCAGAAAAAGTCCCCCGCGCTGGCCAGGGCATCAGGAGGTGGGAGGGTCCTGCCCCCCAAGTCCCTGATGTCTACCGGGCGGGTGCAGGCACCTAATTGGGCTCCATCTCCGGGGCTCCACGGCCCCTGGGTAAGGGCAGGAGTCCCATGATGAGATTGTACAGGACCCTCCAGGGTGAGGGGCGGTGTCGCTGCTGCTCCTCTTGTCTCTAGGGGGAAAGAGAGAAGAGGAAGTTAGAGCATCCTGTGACAGGGACATATTGGTGGTTAGGCCCAAGGGCAGCAAGGAGGAAGACACGGTCCTCCTAAGAGTGAGCTAGCTACACTCTCAACCAACCCTCAGTGGTAGGTACTATTATTGTTATTTGGGTCTAAATCCCAGCTACTCCCACCACTGGGGGCCCCTGTCATCATCTCAGGGGAAGACAGCATCCTCATCTAGAACAGAATAGGATGGAGAGGATGCAGACGAAACGCCCTCAGTACAGTGCATGTATCAAGCAACTGCTCCCCTAGGCTCCAGTTTCCAGATGAGAAAGTCACCCAGCCAAAGTCAGCCAGACCTGAGGGTGGGGGAGGCTGGATGGCAGCATGGCCTGGCCTGCCCTCAATAGTGGGAAGGGGGAGAAAAGAGAGCATGTGATTCCCTGTCTCAGTCTAGTCAGATTCCCTAGTCTCAGTGATTCTAGAACAATCTGTGGAAGGACAATAACTGGGAACAATAGTTTACCTTCTGTGCTGAGGCAGGCACAGAAGTATATCCAGGCAAAGCTAACCCCTGCCCTCTTTCCAGCAACAGGATGAAGGCTTGGGGTGGCCTCTAGGACCCTCTCAGTTCCAAATTGCTAGGAAAGTGAAAATGAAGGAAGCTACACAGAAGAAAAGACTCCCCGTGAGTAAACATTAAAGGTAAGCTAGCCCTGTCCCACCCCCTATCCTGAGTGCATGGCCAGATGCTAATAAGCAGGACCCACCTAGTATTAGCCCCACAAAAGGAGGAGAAATTCATCTTACAGATGAGAAAATTCATCTTATAGATGAGAACAAGGTCAGATAAACCTTCCTGATGATCCTAGTAGGTGCCAGGGTGTGGGATGCCTTGTACCACCCCCTGCCCCCTCATCACTCCCCACCAGCTCTTGCAGCCAGGAGGTAGCAAAGGGGGCACTTCATAATGGCATCAGTTGAAAAGCCTGCCAGTGTCACACTGCGGTGGGATGCCACCTAGCACAGCCATCTATCTGTGTGAGCAAGCTAGCAATCATCTAGTAAAGCTGAGGAGGGCAGAGCACCCAGGTCTCTACTCTGGAGGTACACACAAGTGCACCGGAGATATCCATCATTTGGAAGAGGCAAAAAAGCAAAAAACAAAAAACTCAAGCCAATAAAAATTTGAAAATTTTAAAAAATCCTAAATATCCGTCAATGAGAAAATGAACAAGAATACTGTATGTTGATCCCACAGAATGCTACAAAGCAGTGAAAGTGTATGAACTAAAAGCTTCCTTGCCCACATAATCAATCTCCAACCCAATACAGGGGGGAAAAGTTTGGAGAGGAGCACACCATATCATGTATATTAAGCCAAAAACATCCCGCAAACGTAAGCATTGTTTGTGGCCTGATAAATACGTAGTAAAAGAATCAACACCTGCGGAGTCATGGGACAAGCCAACTTGAGAGGTTTCCTTTGGAAAGGAGGAGAAGAGGGTCAGGGAGGGGAGCGAGGGGCTTCACCGCATCCGGGTTTTGTTTTTCTTTCAATAAGCAAGCAGTGCGGGTGCAGTGTTCGGATTGGACAGAGCTGGGCGGTCGGCACCCTGATATTTGTTGTTCTCTGCCGTACGCCACAGGCTTCCAAGATCTCGTTTTAACGAGAGGCCGCGGCGCGGGCGCGGGGGCGGGGGCGGGGCCTCCCGCGGGGCGGGGCTCCAGGGCCCGCCCCCGGCCGCCCGGGAAGCTGTGTGGCGCGGGGCCGGCCGCGCGCGCCGGCGGGTGGGAGGGGCGGGCGCGGCCGCGCCGCCGCTGCTGACTCACCGGCTATAAATAGCCCGGGATATATGAGCTGCTCCGCCGAGCGCCGCCCTCAGTCCCCGCGGCCGCGGGCCACGGACGCGCCGCGGCGCTCGAGGCGGTCCCGGCCCTTGCCCGGGTCGTGCCAGCCGCGGCGCGGGCCCTTCGGCAGGTCCGTGGGCCCGTCGCCCCTCCCACCTGCCTGTCCCCAGCGCGACCCCGCCGCGCCGGGCAGCAGCTGCCGCACATCTGGCGGGGCCGCCCGCAGCCCCCTCCCGGGCGGGAAGTCCCACCTGCCGTCTACCCCTCCCCCAACACTCACCCGCCGCTCGTACAGCGCGTTGAGGTCGTCCGCCATCCGCCGCAGCTGGGCCCCGATCTCCCGGGCCCACTGCTCCTCCTCCCCCCGGACTCCCGGGGCTGCTTGGGTGGGACCGCCCGCCAGGGCCCCCGGGGCGCTGGGCACCGGCGATTCCAGGTGCTGTTCCGCCGGCGACAGTGAGGGCTGAGGACCTGGGAAAAGCCGGGGGAGCGCGGTCAGCACCCGCCACCCCTGCTGGCCCTGCGGCGTCCCGGTGGGACCGATTAGCCAGGGCCCGCTTCTCCCTTGTCCAGCCTCCCGATTTCCTTTCTGCTCCCCGCCTCATTTCTAGCGGTTCCGTTTTCCCCTCCTGAGGCCAGGTTTCTCAGCTTCTCTCCAGGCACCAGAAAGGAAGGAGAGGTCCTGGGGAGGCCGCTCTGGGGGTTACCTGTCTGGCCAACTACCACCCCACTACCCGTGTGAGTCTGGAGGTCCTTCCTAACTATTCCAACCTAACTATTCCAAAACGGGGCCAAATTTTGCCGACTCCATTTAACGGATGGGGAAACTGAGGCCCACCGTAAGAAGCGGCCCAAGGTCACATAGGGATACGGCGACTGACTACACCCAGTCACAAGCCTCAGGTCTCCTGCCCTCTGGTGTCCAACCACAGTGAAGCCACACCCCCGGATGTGGCAGGGGCATGGAGACCAGGAGGCCAGACTGGCTGCCTCCGAGCGCGGGCCTGGGGGGCTGGGATTCGGGAGATGCCTTCCTGCCCCACCCCCTTCCGAGCTGCCCCGCAGTCTCTTCCTCCCTCCAGTCACTGCGAGGGGCCTCAGTTTCCACACCTGTGACTGCAGTCCTGAAATCGCGGCCCCTCTTGCCCCCGCCGCCTGGGAACCCAGCCGGGGAAGTTTGTTCTCCCCTGACCTCCCTGGGCTCCGGGGACAGGGTGAGGCCTTGGGGTGGAGAGGCGAAGCAGGACAATCTTCCCTGCCCCCGAGCGTGCTCGCTGGGATGGGGCTAGCAGGGCACCACAGGGTTAACAGCCCATCCGGCAGGGGACCTTTAACCCTTCCCTCCCCAAGACTCACTTTCCCACTCTCGCCTCCCCCACCCCCACTTTGCCCACACAATGGCCCCTCCCCCTCCCCTTCCTCCGCCCGGACTGCGGAGAGGGCGGCCCGACCAGAGATGCGGAGAAAGGCAAAAGGCCACCCCCATCCCCCCAAGTCCTGAAGTGACAGTCCTCTCGCTCTGCCCACACTCTCCAACCACAGTCCTCGGGGAGGTTAAGGAGACCCAGACTAGGGGAGGGGGGCTGCGAAACAGCTGTTGCCCCAGGCCCGGAAAAGGCCGTGGGCCGCAACTCGCGGACTGCAGTCAGATTCCAGGAGGGACTTCCCACTCGGCCTCCCCCCGCCCCCAGCCTCCCACTCCGTCTTCCTGCTTCTTGCAACACAAAGACCACACTGGCCACACCCTCCCTGTGGCCCGGCCGGCTCGCCACCTCCCCCCACTCGCTCCCACTTCTTCAGTGGCTCAGGGTCTCTTTCCCGGCTCCCAGCATCCCGGGGCGCCCGGGTGGGGCGGCACTCACCGTCGGGGCGCGGGCCTCGGGGCCGGCTGCGGGGACCCCCAGGCCAGCGGGGGCCCCCCAGGGCGGCGGTGACGGCGGGCGGGGCGGTGGGGGCGCAGAGGTAGGCAGCGGGCAGCAGGGCAGGGGCAGCGGGGGCGGCGGCCAGGCCGGGCTCGCAGAGGCCGCAGGACACGGCCGAGGGCACCAGGCGGCTGAGGGGAAACGGGCGCGGACCGTCGCGGGCCAGGCCCTCTACGGGCTCCGGGGAGCTGCCCTCCTGGCGTGCTCGGGCCATGGCGCTCCCTGGGGCCTGCAGGACAGGGGGAGAGGGCTGCAGTCAGCAGGGAGGTGCAGGGGGGACACCAGGGCCCCGCAACAACCCCCCCAACCTGGGGTACACAGGACAACCCCCCCCCCCCCCCAGCTCCTGCACACAGCAATCAGCACATTTCAGGCGCAGGGAAACCCATGGAAGGCTCCCACCACACACAGGGCCCAGATGGGGGAATGTGGACCTGTGTGACCGGCCCCACAAGACACACGCCCACCAAGGGTGAGACGCAGGGCACTGGCTGCTGAGGACAGCCTCCCATGCACATGGTGATGGGCACACGACAGGGGCAAGGAGGTTGGCTCTCACAGCAAGTCCAAGGGCTCACACAGGACCCAGATGGAGGAGTGTGTCAGGTGTGTGGGTGCATGAGGGGTGACAGCCTCCAAACACAAACTCACCCAGCCTGGGAGTCACACAGGGCATGGGCCGGTGGGGCTAACTTCTGGCTACACACAGGGACTCATGCAGGACCCGAATGGCAGGGACTACTGGAGGGTAGGGGTGTGAGGGGTACACGCCACATATGTAAGGTCTCGCTCGGAACTTGCCAGCCTGACCTCCCACCTCATCTCCCATTTGCACAGAAATGGTCCCAGTCTCTGATACTGGGACCCAACACAGGGCACACACACAGACCAAAACGTGGAGATACACATACACACAGACCATCAGAAGAGTGTACACACAATGCAGACGGGCTGGTACAACCCCCTCCATCCCCACACATATACCAACTGTCAGAATCTTATAAACTGACCACTGTTGATATGCCCACGGACACACACACACACACACAGTGCAGCCATCACAGACACAGAAGCACACTAAATAGGCACTGTCACACTTCTCCAACACACATGCCCCTCCCCCTACATACCCAAGAGGTAAGACCTGCACACCTCAGGACCCACACAAATATCAACACCACCCAGACATGGACACACACAGACCGACAAGACCAAAACACGCCCCTCTGGTCCCCATCTGTCAGACCCCAGGACACATGCAAATTAGGCACACACAGACACATGTCATCAGACCCAGATGCCTCTCCACACACGCCGGCAATGACACACAGACGCAGAAGAGCAGACATCAACTCATCCTCCTCCACCAACCTCGAAACACCATCACCAACTGTCAGCCCCGGACACACACACGCACACGCACACACCACAGCTAACTCTAATCCCACACAGCCCTGGTGGCGCGCACACCTAAAGCACCCACAGAAAACACTGGTCTCACGTGACTGACATAAACACTACACACACGCAGCCCACATGACACACATGAGCCAGCCGATCACAGAGACAAGCCCCTCAGACCCAACACACACACACACAAGACACACACAGAGGCTCAGACACAGCCCCGTACTCCAAGAGGCTGCCAGCAACACCCACTGACTACACTGCACAGACCCCACAGAGCTGAGATCCTCAATTCCCAGACACGGATGCCAGACACACAAGCCAAACACAGACCGAGACAACCCCCACACCACACACACACACACACACCACAGAATTCACACACACACCTGGAAGGAAAACAGACGTTGCATTCAGCAGCCACACCATCACAAATGCTTAGCGGAGACACATGCCCTGGAGATATACACAGACAGTCACAGACAGTACACACAGTCAAGACACAAGCACACACAAACACAGCACATCGGGCAAGACACACACATATAAACCCTCAAACACAGCCCACTCAAGCAACACACAAACACTCCAACCATCCACTGGAGTGCACACGCAAACAACACAGACCCATAGAATCACCCCCAAACAGCACACACAGATAACTCTCACCCAGAACACAGCGCGCGCGCACACACACACACACAGGTACACTACACATAAACAGCACCCACCCCTTGGGCACGGCATACATAGGAAGAACCTCAGGAATACACACGGGGACTCAAACACACACCCCGACGGGCCACAGCCCCAACATTCCCCTGGACTGACACCACCACTCCCTGCAGACCCCAGCACAAACTCGGAGCCAGACACACGCACACACCCAAGCGAGACACCTGCAGATCCACAACCCCGCACACGCGCGCTCCCACGGCGGGCCCAGGCTCCCCCCTCTGCTGTCACTGCACCCCCCCACCCCGCCGCCGCCACGTGCGCCCGCCCCGCCCGCCAGGCGAGCGAGAGGCCAATAACCGGCTGTTGCTGGGGCGCAGCCCCCGCCCGCAGGAGCTGCAGACTCCACGGCCCGCGAGCCGCCCCCTGTCGCCGCCCCCAGCGGGCGCGCGCCTGGGGTGTGGCCGCCCCTACCAGCCGCCCCCCCTCCGCGCCCCTCCCGGACTGCGGGGGCCGGGGCAGTCGGGGTCGACTCACTTCCCCGGACCCGCACTGGCCGCCAGGGGGCGCTGCCGAGCCCGCACCCCATTGTTTGTAAACAAACCCGCCAGACCGCTGAGGCACCTGCGCTCCCGGACCCTCAGTGCCTCCCGCCCAGCTACCCCAACCCAGGGTCGTTCGTGGGACGCAGGGTGGGGAGGGAGCGAGGCGCGGTGTGGGCATGCAGCGCGCCCCCGCGGCTCTCCCAGCGCAGTCCTGCCACCTCCTCCAGGGAGCCCACCCGGCCTGGCCCATCGCGGCCGACGGGGATTCGGGGTGCGCACACTCACCCCGGGGGCATGAACACGCCGGAGGGGGCGGTGATGGGGGGCGGGCGGCTTCCTTCAAGAGGGCGCGCCCGCCGAGCGCCGCTCCTTGCGGCGGCTGTTGCTGCTGCGGCGGCGGCGGCTACTGCCGCTCTAACTGCAGTGGCGGCTGCTGCTGCTGTGGCCGCTGCTGCTCCCGCTCGGGCTGGAGGCGCGTCCGCGTCGTGGCCGCCGCCGCCGATCCTGCTGCTGCTGCTGCCGCCGCCGCCGCCGCCGCCGCCAGGCGCCCGCTCGCATGTGGCTCGCGCCGCGTCTCAGGCCGCCCGGCGGATCCCCGGCCCGCTCGGCGGCCGCCCCGCCCCGCCCCGCCCCCGCCCGGCGGGTCCCACGCCCCGCCCCCGCGTGACGCCACGGCCCCGCCCGCCCGCCGCGGACAAGTCGGGACTTGCAGGCGCGCGCCGCGCCCCCCCTACCTCCGCGCGGGGGTTTCCCTGCGGCCGGGGGCGGGGCGGGCCCGGCCGGCGGCGAGGAGCCCCGAGCTGTGCGGACCGGGGCCGCCCCGACGGCCTGACACACTGACACACTGACTGGGACCCACAGACACGCGCTCCGGGGGACACAGAGTCACGTGCTGGCAGGCATACGGCCACACGCGCACAAACGCACACCTGGGGCCCGGACGTGGATGTGCAAAGCCTCACGCTGCCTGGGGCGCACACTCACACGCCCAGGCACAAACACGGAGACCCGATCGCCGAGAAGGCCATGGGGGGACACCCCGACCGACACGGTGAACGGGGCTGTGTTGCAAAACACCCGCACCCACAAACTGTGTTCACAAACATTGCCACGGAGCAGGCGTCCCCAGCACACCCGCCGTCGTCAGAGGCTGAGAGCTTCTCAGGAAAGGCGCGCTTCCTGATCCGCGCAGGTGGACACACACACACGCACACACACACATACCTGTACAGGGACACCTGGACGCACAGCCTGATCGAGGTGACACTTATACAGGGACGCACACAAACCCACCCACGCCAGTTCACAGCTGACACATCAGAACTGTCAGAAACTGCCCCTCACAGACATAGATCAAATCAGACGTAAATAAAAACTGACCCCCAGAACAGTCGCAAGGCACACCTGTAACAGGTTCCTGGTAACTGGCCCACTGATGGGGACACACTCTGGAGCAGGCACATCTAGCCGCGCTTGGCACAGATCTGACGGGGGACCCACAGGGCCAGAAGGAAACCCCGAGCACCTGACAGGGACATGCCCGGGCAGCCCCTGCATTGATTTGCACCCTGCCTCCTGGCTTTCAGTTCCCTTTCTCAGTTTCTCCTTGTTACTCTTTCCCTGGCTTGGACTTGGGGATTCTGTATCCTTCCCTCCCTGGAGCTTTGTGTTCCTCTGCACCTTCCATTTCCTCTGTGTCACACCCCTAAGCAAACCATGGGGCAAGTCATCTCTGAGCACCCAGCACTGCAGAAGGGATGCCAAACCTGGGCAAAAGTGGGCTTCTCCGGGGTTCTCGGATTTGGTTCCCTCTGAGGCCAGATTCCTCTATTTCCCAAGGGAAGCAGGAAGCATATATCCTGTGAAATCTCCCTACTATAAATATTAGGGAGCTGGGGGGCACCTGGCTGGCTCAGTCCATAGAGTGGGCAACTCTTGATCTCCAAGTCATGAGTTCAAGTCCCACATTGGGTATAGAGCTTACTTACTTACATAATAAATGGCTCATTCAGCCTCCCTCCCTCCCTCATTCCCTTCATCTCCCTTCCTCCCAGTGGTTTTCAAACTGTGGGTCACGAGCAAACCATGCATTGTGAAATCACTTTTGTGGATCTTAGTTTTTTTTTTTAACTTTATTGAGATATATTTACACGTAATTCAGTTCACTCTTTTTAAGTGTGCAGTCTGATGAGTTGAGATGAATGTACACTATATGTGTAAATGTGTGTACACCACCACAATCAAAGATTTGGAACATTTCAGTCACCCCAAATACTTCCCTGGTGTCCTTCTACCTGCGGCTCAAGTGGCTCTTGACTAGGCTATAAAAAAAAATTAAAAAAAAAAACAACGAAACATCATTAAAAAAAATCTGAAGTCAAAGGAAAATACTTTACTGTGGAAACATTGCTTGTACATAGGGAATACACAACAGGTCATGGAGAAAGTGTGTTTCTGACTGAAGACCAAGTTTAAAGGTGTGTCAAAAATGCTGCTTTGGACATTTATGAAATGAGATCATGCATGGAAGTCACTGAGTGCATTGTCTGACAGAGTGAGCACCTAATAAGCGGTAACTATTATCGCCGATGTAACTAATGACTGTGGGTGTTTGCTCTGTGCCTGGCACTGATGAAGCTGGGGAATAGGCCTCAGCCCTCGGCTAGCTCACAGTCTATCCTGTGCCCGTTACTCATGGGCCTGTGCCCTCCAGTTGCTCCAATCGAAGACTGGATACCAGGAGACGAGATGTGGGGGTGTCCTGACCGGGGTGGGAGACTGGAGGGGAATGAATGTGAAGAACCTAAGAATCTGGCTTGGTGGGTAGAGGTGTGGGCCAAGAGTTTTCCCAGGCCATAGTATTGTCACCAGTCAAGATCCTTTCCACTGTCTAGTCCAGATCCTGTTCCAAATTCTGGCATCCTATTACCCCGGATGAGAGGGCTCAACCTCAAGGGCCATGATTAAATAAATGAGAGAAACGAGTCCCGTGTAAGACCATAGGGAGTGGTGGGGACTGTAGCTAATTGGAACAAGTGTTTTCCTTCTAGAGATGTACAAACTCCAGACTAAACACTGTGTGTGGGATGCCTGGGTGGTTAAGCGGTTGAGTGTCTGCCTTCGGCCCAGGGCATGATCCTGGAGTTCCGGGATCGAGTCCTGCATTGGGCTCCCTGCATGGAACCTGCTTCTCTCTCTGCATTGGGCTCCCTGCATGGAACATGCTTCTCTCTCTGCCTGTGTCTCTGCCTCTGTGTGTGTGTGTGTGTCTCATGAATGAATAAATAAATTCTTAAAAAAAATAAACACTCTGTGGGCAAAGAAAAAGAAAGTTTGTGACTAGCTTAAGGACTTCCCTTTTGAGACCTCTACCCTAGGGGTACAGAAAAGGAGATGGCCCAACCTGCGTCTTCCAGCCTGCATTTCCCCACCTCCACCTTTACTTGGTCTCCTGAGTGACCAAGGGACTCCCTCCTCTGAATTCCCGGAAGAGCATTCTGGGCCTCCTTTCCACCTTGCCTCTTTGGTTCCTGCTCCACTGGATAGGGGACAAGAGTCTCTTTTTTTAGAGGGGGGTGAGGACACAAGGTATCTCTTAAGATTGGAGGGTCACCCACACCTCTGATGGAGGGTGAGAAACCGAGGTACAAAGAGATACAAACAGAGAGAGACAGGAAGACTCAGTTCAGGGAAGTGGAGAAAGTCAGAGTGAGGAAGAGACCGGCTGGAGAGAAAATGAGAAGGGCCTGTGGTGGGGTGGTTGTCGGGGACGAGGGTGGTAGTGGCTGGTGGTGGTGGTGGTGTCAGACTTGGTGTAGACCAGGGTTTCTCAACTGCCTCTCTATTAGGGGCCAGATGTTTCCTTGTTTTGGAGACTGTCTTGTGCCTTGTAGGATGCTCAGCAGCATCCCTGACCTCTATCCACTAGATGCCAGTAGCACCCCCGCTCCCACTTTGTGACGATCAGAAATGTCTCCAAACATTGCCATATATCCCCTGGGTGGCACAATCACCCCTGCATGAGGACCCTCAGGCAAGAGAAATCAGTCAGGATCCCCATAGCTGTGGCCCATCCCTCCAAAGCCGGCTGGGAGAGCTCACTAGAGAATGAACTCTGTGTCTCAATGATCCGAGTTAGGATTGTCCTCGAGCTCTGCCACCAACTTGCTGTGTGGCTTTGGGCCAGTGGTCATGTGTTTGAGCCTCAATTTCCTCTGCTTGGAGTTGGGAGAGCACAGGTCCTTACCTCAAAGGATTTTGCAGAAAGTCGATAAAAAGAAAGCAGTAGGGCCTAGTGGATAATTAGTGCATGTTACCCATCATGAATGCTACCAGTGTGGGGGTCTACTGACTCTCTGAGACTCCAAACAAGGATTTCAAGCTAAGACCCAAGATGGGCGAGGGTCGCAAGCCAGGAGCCCACAGGCCAGCCACTAGTGTGCTTTGCTGGACTTGCACAGTTTCTCATTTTTTTTAAAGATTTTATTTATTTATTCATGAAAGACACACACAGAGGCAGAGACATAGGCAGAGAGAGAAGCAGGCTCCATGCAGGGAGCCCGATGCGGGACTCGATTCCAGGTCTCCAGGATCATGTCCTGTCCAAAGGCAGGCGCCCATCCACTGAGCAGCCCAGGCGTCCCAAGTTTCTCATTTTGAATATGAATGCCTCAGGGGCCCCTGGCTGGCTCAGTCAGTAGAGCCCTGGTCTCTTGATCTCGGGGTTGTGAGTTTGAGCCCCACGTGGGGCACAGAGATACTTAAAAAATAAATAAAAACGATAAAAAAATAATTTTCAAGAAAGCTGTGAGTATGAATGCCTCTCAAAGGCACATTCGGCACAGTGAAGGGATAAAAGCCCCAGACTCCGGAGCCAGGCTGCCTGGGTTCAAATGATGACCTTGACCAAGCAGCTTTCCCTCCCTGTCTCCGTTTCCTTGTCTGTAGAAAGAGGGTCAGCACGGGACCCCAAATGAACTGTGAGGATTACGTGGGTCGAGGTTCGCAACGCACTTACAACAGTGCCCTGCCGTAGTGGCCTCCGTGTGAAGCGCTGGTTCTAGAAAATGTCCCAGCTGTCTTACTGCAGACCCACACCACCTTCCCCAGTATCTCGTAAGCCATTCCGGGTGAGTAGATTTCGCAGATCGGGGAGAGGGAGTTGGGAAGGACTTAACTTTTCACTGCAGGGCCTGAGTCCCGGCTTCGCGCGGTGGGGAGGGGGCCCTCCTGGGTTCCCGGGTGCAGCCGGCCTCCCAGGCCCCGGGGCTGGACCGGAGCCGGGTGGGGGCTGGGCGGGGGCGCGGGTGTCCGCAGGGTCCGAGCGGCCGGCGCGTGTGAAGGTTACCGCTCCCCGGCGGGGCGGGGGCCGCGCGCTGTTGCTGGGGTCTGCGGGGCCTGCCTGCGCCCGCGCCCCCCCTCCTTCCCGGCCAGCCAGTGAGCGGTACCCGCCGCCGTTGCCAGGGGAAACTCGCCGCCCCGTTACCCAGCAACAAGCCTGGCCCAACCAGGCGCGAGGACCCCCAGGCCCCGCCCGCCGCTGCCCACCGCGTGCCCAATGCCAGGCGGGCAGAGCCGGCCCGGCTCCCGGAGACGGCGAGCGCGCTCATTGGCCGCCGCCGCGCCCGCCCGCGCGGATCTGGGGGAGCCCTCGGCGCGGGGGGCGGGGAGCCGGGCCCCGGGGAGCCGCCGGGCGCACGGCCTGCAAGCCTGCGGCCGGCTGGGGTGAGGCCCGGGCTGGGCACCGTCCCATCCCCCTCCCCCCCACACCCCGCCCCGCGCTCCCGGGCGAGGATGGGCACTTGGGATGGGCTGGAAACAGGGGCTGCGCAGCCCTTGTCTCCACCCGCCCGGAAGGTACGCTGGAGTTGGCCTTGTGAAAACGGGGACCCAGCGCCCCCCTCCCAGAGGAGCCCTGGGCGTACTGACCCCCACCCCAAAACAAGATTCGGGCATCTTGAAAAAGAAGCTGAGGATTCCCCATTCCTCCGTTCCTCAGAAAAGGACCCAGAGTCCTGACCCCATAAGGAGGGCCCCTGTCCTCCCCAAAGGACCCAGGCATGTCCTCCTCCTGTGACATCAGGGTATGAGTTCCAGCACCCCAGGGGATTAGTTTCCCAGTCCCCGGAAACAAGGGCTGAGGGTGCCCCCAAAAGGGGACTCCAGGCCTGTCTGATGCTGTAAAAGTTAGGACGCAGCATCCCCACTCCCCCCACCTCCCAAAACAGGGACTTGGGCTTTTGGGTCTCAGGCTCTGAGATGCCCAGATGGGCATCCTGGCCCTCACCATTATTGGTACTGGAAGCCCCCTCGCCCCCAACAGTCCCCAGACTCTCAGGTGTCCAACTCATCCAGATGACCACCTGCCCTGACCCAGGGTGCAGATCTGCTAGCTTCCACCCCCCATCCCCAACCCTTTCCCCCAGGGTCAAGCTTGTTGATCTCCCCGGACTCGGGCATCTGACCCCAGAGTCACCCTTTGACTCCATGGCAATCACCGCTCCCCCCCCCCCAGGGTACCACGGACCTGGGAGTCTAAACCCCCAGTCTCTCAGACACCTCTCCCTCCAGACACCTGCCGAGGTGACCCAGCCCCTCACAGTGGTGCAGGGGGACTCTTCCCAGTCTTGGGACCCTAGAGTGCTCTGGACCCCAGGTCTGGAAGTTCCAGCCTTCCAGTGCCTTTAGTTGGCCACCAGGGATCCAGGACTGGGAGCCTCCAGCCTCCAGGGACCCTGACGTGAGTCCCCAGGCCACTCCAGAGAGCCTCAGAGTCCTTAGTCCCCACCCCAGAGAGACCCAGGGAGCAGAGCCCCTAGCTCCAGACCCTGGTGAGCCCAGGTGCGGCCCGCCCCTACCCCGGTACCTGGGGGGGGCGGAGTCGAGGATTACTCAGCCTCCAGAATGAGGCGATGACATCATCCTGGGGGGGGTTGACTAATGGCCGCGCTGGGGGGGCGGGGAAGTTTACCCGGTAACAGCGGCTGCCGCATGGCCCCGCCCCCCCCAGGAAGGGCCGGGAGGGGGAGGCATAAGCACACGCACACACACACAAGCCCACTCAGCACACCCACCCCCTCCAGCATCCCACATTGCACACATCTTACTGGGGCAAGGGCAAGGATGGGGGTGGTGTTTGTGTGACTGTGTGTTTGTGTACTGGAGAGTTCTCTGGAGGTCTGTTGGGTCAGTGTGCTGTGTGTCAAACGGTTGACATGTGAGGGTGGTGGTTGTGCCAAGGTGCAGTGTGTGGGTGTGTGTGACTGTCAGTGTGCCACTGTGTAGCAGTTAATTGTGTGCGTCAGGAAGATGGTGCTGTGTGTCAGCCGGCTACCGTTTGTCCCATTGGGTGTCTGTGACTGTGACTGCGTGTCAGTGTGCTATCCTGTGAAGTTCTGGTGTGCTGTGTGAGTGTGTGACGGTGTGTCTGTGTGTTGTTTGTGTCAATGTGTTGTTTTGTGCAGTGCACTGGTGTGCATGGGTGAGGTGGTGTGTGTCCATGTGATTGTGGTTGTGTGATTTTGGGATTGTACATGAGATGGTGTGTGTCCATGGTTGTGTGTTTGTGTGATGTTGGGATTACATTATGTGTTGGAATGACGTGTGTTAGTAGAAATGTTAGTGAAAGTGCTGTGTCATTGTACCCTTGTGTTAGTGTGATTGGGTGGGTGCATTGGTGTATCCTCTGTGGTGTAGTGTGCCGGGTTTGTTGTATCACTGTGATAGTGTGTGTCATTGTGCCTTGCTGTGTGTCAAGGGGAAGATGTGAATGCACGTCACTATTATCATGTGTGCCTGGGCAGTGCTGTGTATAGTGGGATTGTGTGTGTAACACTATCATTGTATCTAAAATGTTGTGTGTCTGTGGGACTATGTTACTGAGAGTATGTGCATCTGTGTGACACTGTGGCTGTGTGTCATTGTGATTATGTGTGTCATTGTGTGTGACAACTGTGTTGTCAGAGTGATGTTTTGTGTCCATGGGACTCTATATGTGTTAATGAGATGGTGAGTCTCTGCAATATTGTGTGCCACCGTGACTGTGTCATTGTGATTGTGTCATTGGGATACATGGGCTATGGGATTATGAGGGTGTCACTGTGATCGCGTGTGTCACTGATACTACAGTGTGTTGTAGGGACTAAGTCACGGAGACTGCGTGTGTCGGGGCGATGAGGCCGCGTGTTGGGGTAAAGTGTGTGGTTGCGATCGTTGCGATCGCGGGTCTGGGCAGCGCTGGACGTCCCGGGCCCGGGCCTGCCCACGCGGATCTGGTGTGTGTCGGCGTGTTCCTGGCGAGTGTGCGTCCGCGCGCGGGGCCCGGCGACGGTGAGGGTGTGCGGGGGCGATGCTGCGCGTCCCTGGGACGGTGCGTGTGCGCGATTGTGTGTCGGCGTGCTCCGCTGGGTGTCGGGGGAAGGTGCGCGCGTCTCCGGGCCTCCTGCCCGAGAACAGCGGCGCTGCTCGCTGATTGGCTGCGGCCTCGCCAGTGAGCAGCTCGCGAATCCTGCGGTAACTTGGTAACTCGGTAACTCGGCCGCCGCCGCCGCCGCCGCCGCCGCCCCGGGGATGGGGGGAGGGCCCGGGCCCGCCCCGCCCCCTCGCGCCGGGGCCGCCCCCGCCGCGACCCCCCCCCGTGACCCCGCAGCGGCCCTCTCCCCGCTGGCTGCCCGCGGCCGGGCCTCATCCCTCTCCCTCACCTCCGTCTCTGTCCCGCTCCGTCGTCCCCCCGTCTCTCTCGCTCTCTCCGCGTCCCTGCCGCCCCTTTCTCTGCCTCTGGCTCTCCACTGTCTCCCCATCTCTGCCTCTCCTTGTCCCTGTCTCCCCCATCTCTTCTCTCTCTCTCTCTGTCCCTCCGTCGGACTTCGCCGAGCTGTCTCGCCTCTCCGTCCCTGTCTCCCCTCCCTCTGCCTCAGTCTCCCCATCCCTGTCTCCCCTTCCCTTGTCTCTCCCACCTCTTGTCTCTGTCTCTCCCTCCCCCCACCCGCTTTCTCTCTCACTCCCGCAGCCATGCTCAGAATGCACTTTTCGTTCTGCCGAGGCAGTCAACGGGGACTATGCACGACTGCATCCTCGCCCCTCCCCGCAGGCCTCGGCTTCTGGCAGCAGGCCCCACGCAGGGCAGACTTCAGGAAGGACTTCCCGCCCTGGCTCAGCACCGGAGCTTTATCGCTCGGGCCAGGCGGAGGCCAGGCGGCCCCGTGGCTTCCGGAGGCGCCCGGGCGGGATGAGCTCACTGCTAGTTGGCTTGGATTTCATCAGCTTCCTCTGCTGGAGTTGCCCCCGCTCCTTTTCCCGCGCGGGCCGCGCTGACGAATCCTTCGGGCGCCTGCTGCCCCCCAGCGGCGGAATGCGGAAGCGCAGGCGCCGCGCAAACCGTCCCCGTTAGCCGCTGACCACCTCGTGGGTCATGAATGCTGCAGATATGAACCCCTTTAATCCTCACAACGACCCCACGGGGTAGAGATTATCTTAAGTTCCATTTACAACTGAGGCCAGAGAACTGAGGTCGGCCGCCTAAGGTCACACGGCCGGTGAATGGAGCCCTCTGGGGACTGACACGGGGAAAGAAGGGAACGCGTTCCACCACCAAGGTGTCTGTGCTCATTTCCTCTTACATTCATTCTTTCAGCAGGGCTTTGCTGAGGACCTCCTCTGTGCCAGGCCCTGCGGTAGGCACCGGGCATCCAACATGGAACAGACCAGACAAAACTCCCTGTCCTCATGAGGCTGACACTGGTCTGGGAGAGACAGACAGTAGAGAAAGAACATAAGTAACAACACAAAGTGAGTCTCGAAGTTGAACTTTTTTTTTTTTTTGAACCAGGGAAGAGGGCTCAAGGGTGTTGAGAATGTTCTTATTCACGAGGGAGATCAAGGGAGCGATAGTTCAGTAAAGGTCCAAAGGAGGCGAGAAAGCAAGGAGTGCCCAGACAGAAGGAAGGGCAGGTACAAAGGTCCTGAGGCCAGAGTGGGCATGTCCAGGATGGTGAGGAGCTCCTATGAAGCTGAAAGCGCTGGGAGCGAGTGAAGAAGGGGAGAGGGGTGGGAGGTGAGGTCTGTGAGGGAGTTAAATGAAGACTTCTGCTTTTACCCTGACAAGGTGGGAGCCACTGGGGAGCTCTTGGCAGAGGGAGACGAGCTGATTTAGTTCTAACAGGTGCCCTCTGGCGGTCAAGTGGGAAACAGACTGTGAGCAGAGAGCCGGGAGCTCTGCGAGGAGGCCACTGTCCTAATTCAGGCTGGGGTGGTGATTGTCGGGTCAGATGGAAGGGGGAGCCAATGGCATTGGTGGAGGCATTGGGTGCGGATGTGAGGGAAAGAGAGAAGTTTGGGCAACTCCAGGTTTTGTCCTGAGCAGCTGGAAGGAGAAAGGGGCTGAGAGAAATAATAATCGTAAATAATGGCAGTAATGCTATGCACCTGCTGTGCACCCGACCTTGTTAAATCCTTTTTTCTTCTAAAAAAATTTATTTATTTATGATAGTCACACACAGAGAGAGAGGCACAGGCACAGGCAGAGGGAGAAGCAGGCTCCATGCACCGGGAGCCCGACGTGGAATTCGATCCTGGGTCTCCAGGATCACACCCTGGGCCAAAGGCAGGCGCTAAACCGCTGCGCCACCCAGGGATCCCTTGTTAAATCCTATAACTATCCTGAAAGGCAGGAGGTGGAGGTGGGAGATTTGGGAGGATTCTGGATTTATTCAGATTTATATATTTGGGAAGTGGAATCTCCATAATTTGCTCAGTAGTTATTGGTGAATTCAATGTATAATTGCAATAATAGCAAAAAATACATTGTGTGTGGCACTGTTCTTGGCACTTATTTAATTCTTACAACATGTTATTATGAGTTCCATTTTCCACCTAGAGAAACTAAGTCACAGGAAGAGTAGGTATTTTGCCTAGCACGATACTACTAATAATTATAATCGATTTATTATAGAAGTGGTATAGTGAGCTCTGGGAGTTAGAAAGATCCCTATGGGTTCAAATCCCAGCTGGACGTGTGACCTTGGGCAGCTCACAGTGTCTCTGGGCTTTGGTGTCCTGCTTCATAAAATGGAAGTTAGAGGAGTACTGTTGGTACAGGGATTTAGGATGAGCTCCGGAGGTAATTCATGTAACAAAAGGGAGGCTGCCACACAGAAAATGCTCTTTAAACACTATATTAACTAACTGGAATTTTTTAAAATATTTTTTTCTTTATTTATGATAGTCACACACACACAGAGAGAGAGAGAGGCAGAGACACAGGCAGAGGGAGAAGCAGGCTCCATGCACCGGGAGCCCGACGTGGGATTCGATCCCGGGTTTCCAGGATCGCACCCTGGGCCAAAGGCAGGCACCAAACCACTGTGCCACCCAGGGATCCCCAACTAACTGGAATTAAAATAAAAACTAAATGTATAGGGCAGCCCCGGTGGCTCAGCGGTGTCTGCCTCTCTGTGTGTGTCTTCCATGAATAAATAAATAAAATCTTTAAAAAACCACAAAGACTTAAAAAAACAGTAAATGTGTATATATATATATATATAGTTTATAATGTATATATGTATACATACATATATAGTATATATGTGTGTATACATACTATACTCCATGCAGGGAGCCTGACGTGGGACTCGATCCCGGGACTCCAGGATCATGCCCTGGGCCGAAGGCAGGTGCTAAACGGCTGAGCCAGCCAGGGATCTCCATATATATATAGTTTAAATGTTAGTACAGACCCTCAGGGTTGGGGATACAACAGTAGGTAAGCCAGTTGGGACTTTAAAGCAGTCGTGTTAGGGACGCCTGGGTGACTCAGTAGTTGAGCGTCTGCCTTCTGCTCAGGTCGGGAGCCCAGGGTCCTGGAATCAAGTCCTGTATTAGGCTCCCTGCATGGAGCCTGCTTCTCCCTCTGCCTGTGTCTCTGCCTCTCTCTGTGTGTCTCTCCTGAATAAATAAATAAAATTAAAAAAAAAAAAAAAAAAAAAAAGGCAGGGCAGCCTGGGTGGCTCAGCGGTTTAGCGCCATCTTCAGCCCAGGGCGCGATCCTGGAGACCCGGGATCAAGTCCCACATCGGACTCCGTGGAACCTGCTTCTCCTTCTGCCTGTATCTCAGCCTCTCTCTCTCTCTCTGTCTCTCTCTCTGTGTGTGTCTCTCATGAATAAATAAATAAAATCTTTAAAAAAAAAGCAATCTTGATAAAACAGATAGTCAATCATCCCAAGGGCCTCCAAACTTTGTGCCACCTCCTCCAGGCAGGACCCCTTGATTGCCTCCTTGCCTCTCCTCAGCCTCATAGGAGATTGTCTTGTCTACACCTCAGCCTTTGGTGTTTGTATCAGAGAATGTACGGCTCTTTGCCTCCTATTGCCTCTTGCTGGGTCCAGCCGAGTCTCCCTTTCTGTCTTGTGGCTGGTGATCAGAGCCACTGTATTTCTTCCTTCACCTGGGGCACCCCCCTATTTATCTGGCTTGCTCCCACGTTTCACTCTGGTCTCTGCTCAAACATCACCTCCTCGGAGAAGCCTTCCGGAACCATCGCTGTCCCTTCACCCAGTTTTATTTTGCTCCACAGCGCTCCTATTAACATATTCATTTGTTTAGCTATGTATGGTCTGTCTCCCCTTGGAGAAAGTGAGGTCCACGGCGACAGGGACATGCCTCCAGCCCAGCTGTACGTCCTAATCTCCATTTCACAGATCGGAAAACTAGAACAAGGCCTGGCACAGAGAGGCTCTTCATGGGGCAGGGGCTGCTTGTAGAACGAATACTTGTCCCGCGTGTAAAGCGGCAGGGAGTGCGCCACACCGCCTCCTGGTGGCGAGTGGGAAACTCGCACTGCGAAAGTCCGCCCACTTGGCCGTCGAATTTCCCACAGATCTTCACGTCTGAGATTGACGTGCCTGATGCTAGACCTTAACCCCATTCCACATACAAACACTAAATAAACATTTTTTATAATGTCTTTTTGGACTTCTGAATCTTATTTTTTCCTAAATATTTTATTTATTTATTCATGAGAGACACAGAGAGGCAGAGACACACAGGCAGAGGGAGAAGCAGGCTCCATGCAGGGAGCCCATGTGGGGCTTGATCCCTGGTCTCCAGGATCACGCCCTGGGCTAAAGGCAGACACTCAACCGCTGAGCCACCCAGGTGCCCCTCGAATCTTATTTTCAAAGTCCATTAAAACGTTGAGGGGGTGCCTGGGTGGCCCAGTGGGTAGAGCATCTGGCTTCAACTCAGGTCCTGATCCCAGGGTCCTGGGGTCGAGCCCCAGGTTAGGCTCCCCGCTCAGGGGGAAGTCTGCTTCTCCTTCCGCCTCCTCCCCCAGCTGGTGCACGCCCACTTGCACTCTCTCTCTGTCTCCAATAAATAAAATCTTTAAAACTAAATAAATAGGGGCAGCCCCGGTGGCTCAGCAGTTTAGCGCCGCCCTCAGCCCAGGGCCTGATCCTGGAAACCTGGGATGGAGTCCCACCTCCGGCTCCCTGCATGGAGCCTGCTTCTCTCTCTGCCTGTGTCTCTGCCTCTCTCTCTCTGTATCTCTCATAAGTAAATAAAATCTTAAAAAAAAACCAACTAAATAAATAGTATTTTGAAAAAAATTAAAACGTTGTTGAGACACAGGCATAACTCACCTACTTCTGTCAAACCCACAAATCCCAAGTGTAAAACTCCATGTAATCAGAGCCCCAGGGGAAGAAACAAAACATAACAAGCCCTCCCCCCCAACTCCCCCGACAATCACTATCCTCAATTCTAACAGCAGAGGTTAGGTTTACCTGTTCTAGAACTTCCTATCAATAGAATCACACAGCATGTGTTTTCTGTCTCTCTGGCATTTGGCACTCTGCATTATGTTTGTGAGATTCATCCACACTGTCGGGCGTAGGTAGAGACTGTCATTGTCACCACTGTCTGGTGTTCCCCTGTGTAAAGGCACCACCACGAGCCTATCTGCTGCACCACCGAAGGGCATCCTGGTTGCTTTGGATTTGGGGCTGGATCCGTTTGCTTAGGGCTGCCACCACAAAATAGCCCAGGCTGGATGGCACTAAGCAACAAAAACTTTATTTTTTCATAAGCCTCAGGGCAAGAGGTCCTACCTCAGGGTGTCAGTTTCTTCTGTGGCCTCGCCCGTTGGCTTGCAGATGGCTGTTCTCTCCCCATGTCCTCACATGGGCTTTCCTCCGTGTGTGTCTGCTAATCTCCTCTTCTGACAAGGACACCAGTCACACGGGATTAAGGCCCACTCTAATGACCTCATTTTCACTGAATTACCTCTATACAAGGCCTGCGTCCAAATTAGGTCACATTTCTGAGGCTCTGGTAGGGGGTTGGGACTTGGGCACGTGAGTCGCGGAGGGGACAGGAATCAGCTCATAAGAGGGGCAATTATGGGACGTCTGGGTGGCTCAGTGGTTGAGCGTCTGCCTTCTACTGGGTCCCATGTGGCGCTCCATGCAGGGAGTCTGCTCCCTCTGCCTATGTCTCTGCCTCTCTCTGTGTGTCTCTCATGAATAAATAAAATCTTAAGCAAAAAGAGGGGCAATTATATTAAAGCTGCTATGAACATTCTTTTTTTTAATTAAAAAATTTTTAATTATTACTTTAAAATATTTTATTTATTTATTCATGAAAGACACAGAGAGAGAGAGGCAGAGACACAGGTAGAGGGAGAAGCAGGCCCCACGCAGGGAGCCCGACGTGGGACTTGATCCTGGGACTCCAGGATCACACCCTGGGCCAAAGGCAGGCGCCAAACCGCTGAGCCACCCAGGGATCCCCCTGCTATGAACATTCTTGTATGTGACATGTCGTTTGGTGAATGTGTGCATGCAGTCCCGTTGGGTAGATCCCTCGGAGTGCATCTGGGGCTCATGGGGCACGGGTTCGCATCCAGCGGTAGTAGAAGTCGCCAACTGGTTACTCCACAGTGCTCGGGGCATGTTGAGTCCCTTCCAGCGGTGGGCGAGAGTCCCGCTGCTGCGCCTCCTCACCAGTACTTGACTTTGTCAGGCCTTTGCATTTGAGAGATTCTTTTGTTGGTAAACACAAAGTGTTCTTTGCATGGTTTCAATATATTCTGAATTTTCCAGGGATTCCACTACTTCCGTCAAGGAAAATCCTACGACGTTGCGTTCGGAAATCAGCCAAGGGTGATGCAGCATTTTGGACATTTTGGATGATCGCATCACCCCTGCAACCCCAGTCCCGCTACCAAAGTCACATCTGAGGGTCTCACCACAGCATCCAGCTGCTGACACGTGTAGACAAGCACGGAACGTGGGTAGACACACGCGCATGCGCATGCTCTCAGCCCTCTCAAAATAACTACAACAAAAGGGTGTTGTTCCATTAACAAGTGTTCCAACTCTCTTACACTCAAATACAATTATTATTTTTTTATGTTTTTTAAATATTTTATTTATTTATTCATGAGAGACACAGAGACATAGGCAGAGGGAGAAGCAGGCTCCACACAGGGAGCCGGATGCATAACTGGATCCCGGGATTCCAGGATCAGGCCCTGAGCCGAAGGCAGACGCTCAACTGCTCAGCCACCCAGGTGTTGGTCAAACATGATCATTGTAAAAGTTGAAAGCATTGGACTACTTCTTGACGATTTCCAACATAGTTGTGCAAATGCATTTTCACATATGTTGCTTTTTTAAAGAAAGATTATTTATTTGAGAGAGAAAGAGAGAGAGCGAGAGAGAGCACATGAGTAGAGGCAGGGGAAGGGGTTGAGGGATAAGCAGGCTTCCTGCTGAGCCAGGAGTAGGGCTTGATCCCAGGACCCCAGGACCATGACTTGAATTGAAGGCAGACGCTTAACCCCTGAGCCATGCAGGTGCACCAGCACGTGTTGCTTTATTATAAATGTCTTCCCTTCAACTTCTATCATTTTTCCCTATGGGAATTTTTTTTAAGATTTTATTTATTTATGAGACACACACACACAGAGAGAGAGAGAGAGAGAGGCAGAGACACAGCCAGAGAGAGGAAGAAGCAGGCTTCATGCAGGAAGCAGGCTTCATGCAGCCCGGGTCTCCAGGATCACGACCTGGACTGAAGGCGGCACTAAACCACTGAACCACCTGGGCCGCCCCCTTATGGGAAATTTAGATTATTGTATTAAAAATGGTGTTGGGGGACGTCTGGGTGGCTTAGCAGTTGAGTGTCTGCTTTCGGTTTGGGTGGTGATCCCTGGGGTCCTGGGATTGAGTCCTGTAATGGGCTCCCTGCATGGAGCCTGCTTCTCCCTCTGCCTGTGTCTCTGCCTCTCTCTGTGTGTCTTTCATGAATAAATAAATACAAATTTTTTAAAAAGTAAAAAAAAAAAAAAAAAAGTGATGTATGCGGGAGTGGTTGGTTGGCTCAGTTGGAAAAGCATGTGACTCTTGGTCTTGGGGCCATGGGTTCAAGCCCCACGTTGAGGGTAGAGTTTACTTAAATTAAAAAAAAAAAAAGTATGTAGGTAGAATCATTTGAAGATGGTAAAAGGGGTATTTTGTGAAGAGTTTGTGCCATAAAGGACTTTTGGGATACGATGGGGTTGGGTCCTGCTGGTCTAATGGGTTGGGGACACTGAAGCTTTGGGAGAACCAGGTTGTTTTAGTCATTCTGCATGTATTGAGAACTATGTGGCCTCATGCAAGACAGTACTGGGGACTCAGTGGTGACAGAGACAACCCCAGCCCTGCCCCTACACGTCCCAGAGTCAAATGAGGGACACAGACCTGACCCTGGACAGTGAGGACCTGAATGGCTAGAACTGGAATGTGAATATCCAGGGGGTTGGGGACAGCCCAGGGTGGCACCTGACCTAGCCTGGGGTCAAGGAGGGTTTCCTAGAGGAAGTGACATCTGCACTGAGCCTGGAAAAAGGTGTTCCAAGTGGGACGAATAGCCTATGCCATGGCCCAGACACGAGGGAGAGCATGTTGGCTTCAAGGAATCAAAAATATTGTTTGGTGGGGCTAGAGCAACATTTCTTCAAATTGGCTCCATTGCATCCTGAGCAGCCTCTTTTTGTATGAAGGACCCAAGGGGGGGCTGGGACATGTGAAGGTTCGAAAGACCCTAGGACTGGGTTCCGATCCTGACCCTGCTACCACTATGGTGGGTTGAATTGTGACTCCCAAGATACCTTTGCCCAGAACCTGAGAATGTGACCTTCCCTGGAACAAGGATATTTGCAGATATGGGCGCCCGGGTGGCTCAGTCGGTTAAGTGTCTGGCTTCGACTCAGGTCATGATCTCAGGGTCCTGGGGTCGAGTCCCACATTGGTTAAGCTCCCAGCTCAGCAGGGAGCCTGCTTCTCCCACTTCCCTCTGCTCAATCTCTCTCTCTCTCTCTCATAAGTAAAAATAATAAGTCTTTAAGGGTCTTTACAGATGTACTTATATTAAGGATCTTGAGATGTGATCATCTTGGGTCAGGCACGGTAGGCCCTAAACGCAATGACAGGTGTCTCTTTAGGAGACAGAAAAGGAGGGATCCCTGGATAGCTCGATGGTTTAGCACCTGCCTTCGGCTCAGGGAGTGATCCTGAAGTTCCGGGATCGAGTCCCACATCGAGCTCCCTGCATGGAGCCTGCTGTTCCTTCTGCCTGTGTTTCTGTCTCTCTCTCTCTGTCTCTCATGAATAAATAAACAAAATCTTAAAAGAGAGAGAGAGAGACAGACAGAAAAGGAGAAGATGCAGACACCTAGAGGCTGGCCACATGGAGACCCAAGCAGAGATCAGAGTGATGTGTGTACAAGCCAAGGAATGCGAAGAACTGCCAAGAGCGACCAGAGCTAGAAGCCAAGCCTGGAACAGATCCTCTCTCCGAGCCTCCAGAAGGGGCAATGCTGCCCACAGGTTCATTTCAGACTGGTGGCCTCCAGAACTGTAACAGAATACTCTGCTGCTGTTTTTGCTTTGTTTGCTTTTTAAATATTTTATTTATTTATTTATTTATTTATTTATTTATTTATTTATTTATTTATTTATTTGACAGAGAGAGAGAGAGAGTGGGCACAAGCAGGGAGAGCCATAGGTAGAGGTAGAGGCAGAGGGAGAAGCAGGCTCTCCGCTGAGCACGGAGCCTGAAGTGGGGCTCAATCCCAGGACCCGGGAATCACGACCTGAGCTGAAAGCAGACACTTAACCTACTGAGCCACCCAGGGGCCCCAGTGTGTGGTCACTGGAACCCCTGCAGAAGCTGTGACATATTGTGCAGGGGAGCCTCACCAAGCCTGTTTTCCTTTCTGTAAAATGGGCATAAACAAGACGTTGCAGGCCTGTGATGCAAATGAAAAGAGAGCACCCCTTTGACCAATAAGTTAGCAAACGTCTGTGACTGTGGACTGTGGCCTCTCTCCAGAGCCCATGGGCTGTTGTTATTTGGCCAGGGGTGTCTCAGGTAATAAATTTTTTTTTTAAGATTTTATTTACTTATTCATGAGAGGCACACATGGCTGAGGGAGAAGCAGGCTCCCTGTGGGGAGCCCAGCCCGATGCAGGACTCCATCCTGGGACTGCAGGATCACACCCTGAGCTGAAGGCAGATGCTCAGCCACTGGGCCACCCAGGCATCCCTGTCTCAGGTAATAAGAGTAACAGTGAAGGGGCTCCTGGGTGGCTCAGTTGGTTAAGCATCTGACTCTTGGCTTCAGCTCAGGTCATGATCTCAGGGTTGTGAGATGGAGCCCCAAGTTGGGCCCTGGGCTCAGCAGGTAATATGCTTGGAGTTTCTCTTTCCCTCTGCTCTTTCCCCATGTGCTCTCTCTCTCTCTCTCTCTAAAATAAATAAAACCTATTAAAAAACTCAGAGTAACAGTTAAGTGCACCTGTGGCGAGCCAGACACTGTTCTACTAGCCTATTGCTGCCATCAGACAACACACATTTATTCTCCTACAGCTACAGCTCTGAGCGGGAGTGGGGTGGGGAAGGGGGGTGCGGAGATTCAGAATCAATTTCCCTGTGCCCAAAATGAGGTGTCAGGAGGCCCACACTCCCTGGGGAGGCTCTAGGGGAGAATCCGTTTTCTGATCTTCTGAGGCTTTTGCCAGGTGTGTTCTTTGCACTCCTCAGCTTGTGGGTCCATCCTTTATCTTTGCTGCCAGCCACAAGCATGGCGCTTCAGTGTCACCCTGTCGTCGCTGTCAAATCTCCCTCTGCTTCCCTCCTATAAGGACTCTTGGGATTACAGTGGGCCCCTCCAAATGGTCCAGGATCATGGCCCCATCTCAAGATTCTTTTTCTTTTTTTAAAGTAGGCTCCATGCCCACCATAGAGCTGAATGTGGAACTCAAACTCAGGATCCTGAGATCAAGACCTGAGCTGAGGGGCGCCTGTGTGGCTCATTTGGTTATGTGTCTGACTTGATTTCGGCTCAGGTCATGATCTCAGGGTAATGAGATCAAGCCCCAAGATGGGCTCTGCACTGAGTGTGGAGCCTGCTTGGGATTCTTTTTCTGCTTCTCTCTCTGCTCCCACCCCCTGCTTGTGCTCTCAATCTCTCTAAGAAATAGAAAAATAAAGTAAAATAAAACTTCTTAAAAAAAAAGACCTGAGCTGAGATCAAGAGTCAGATACCCAATCTACTGTGTCATGCAGGAGCCTCCCATCTCAAGATTATTTATTTATTTATTTATTGATAAATTTTATTTATTTATTTATTAGAGAAACAGAAAGAGAGAGGCAGAGACACAGGCAGAGGGAGAAGCAAGCTCCATGCAGGAAGCCTGATGTGGGACTTGATCCCGGCCGGGTCTCCAGGTTCATGCCCTGGGTTGAAGGCGGTGCTAAACCGCTGAGCCACCTGGGCTGCCCCTCAAGATTCTTTTTTTTTTAGATTTTATTTATTTATTCATGAGAGACACAGAGAGGGAGGCAGAGACACAGGCAGAGGGAGAAGCAGGCTCCTTATGGGGAGCCCGATGTGGGACTCGATCTCACCCCAGGTCACGACTTGAGCCGAAGGCATATGCTCAACCACTAAGCCACCCGGGCTGCCTGGGATTTTATTTATTTATTAATGAGAGACACGCAGAGAGAGGCAGAGACATAGGCAGAGGGAGAAGCAGGCTCCATGCAGGGAGCCTGATGCGGGACTCCATCCTGGGATCCAGGATCACGCCCTGGGCTGAAAGTAGGCACTAAACCGCTGAGCCACCCAGGGATCCCCTCTTTTTTTTTTAACATTACAACACAGATGCAAGCAGAGACAGAATCTTATTGTACTTTTCAGCATCCCTCTTTCTCTCCACCCCCACAAGCAATGGATATATGCATAGATGAATGTGTATGAAAATGTCACTTTTCGCCAGGGGAGAAGTGACTCAGTCTACGCCATCCTTGGGCCATCAGATTGGCAAAGATCAAAAGTGACAAAACATCGTGTCAGTGAGGCGGTGGGGAAACATGCATTCAGGCCTTGCTTGGGGGAGTGAAAGTGGGCACAACTTTCTTGCTGATATGATACCATCAGAGGTGGCTTTGCCACCAGGCAAATGAAGTGGGAGCCTCCAGATGCTGCATCCAACAGAGCCAGGGCTCTGTCCAACCCCCTGGGAGGTGCTCCTGTCTTATAACTTTTTTTTTTTTTTTTAACATTTTTTATTCTCTTTTTCAAGAGGGCTTCCAGCTTTGTATGAACTACAGGCCCTAAACTACCTGTGTCCACCATGCTTTATTTTTTGTAAAATTTTTATTTATTTATGATAGTCACACACAGAGAGAGAGAGGCAGAGACATAGGCAGAGGGAGAAGCAGGCTCCATGCACCGGGAGCCCGACGTGGGACTTGATCCTGGGTCTCCAGGATCGCGCCCTGGGCCAAAGGCAGGCGCTAAACTGCTGCGCCACCCAGGGATCCCCTACCATGCTTTATTTTTACTGAAAAGATGTAATGTGAATTAACTTTTTTTAAATACCCCTTTCCCCCCCCAAAGATCTTATTTATTTCAGACAGAGAGAGAAAGAGTGAGCGAGCGAGCATGAGCGAGGTAAGGGACAGAGGCAGAGGGAGCAGAGTCCCTGCTGAGCAGGGAGCCCAATGTGGGTCTCCAACCCAGGACTCTGAGATCATGACCTGAGCTGAAGGTAGATGTTTATTTATTTTTTTTTATTTTATTTTTTTGAAGGCAGATGTTTAACCAACTGAGCCACCCAGGTGCCCCTCACACAGCAGTTTTAAAGGTTGTCAGTCATCCATTGTTAAAATAAAGATCTATAATCTCAGTGTAGTATATACGCTTTTTGTTTTATAGGAAAGGAGAATATAGTTGTAATAAAGATTCACCCATTCATAAACACATTTTCTTGGAGAGTTTACTATGCATGAGGTATTGTTAGAGGCACTGGGGACACAGCAGGTTATAAGAAGAAGATACGGTGGAGGAGACAGAAAACAAGATAAGTAAGTAAAACATTTGGTGAGTTCAGAGGGTGAACAGTAAAATGGAAAAACAGTGGGAAGAAGAATTGTAATGGGAGGTTTTGCAATTTTCAAACAGGTGGCTTCAAGAGAGGTCCCTAAGTGGAGCTGACATATGAGTAAAGAACTAAAGAAGCATGTAGTGAACTTGGCAGGTATTTGGGGAGTCATAAGAAATTCAGTTATTTTTTTAATTTTTTACTTATTTATTTATGATAGTCACACACACAGAGAGAGAGAGAGAGAGAGAGGCAGAGACACAGACAGAGGGAGAAGCAGGCTCCATGCACTGGGAGCCTGACGTGGGATTTGATCCCGGGTCTCCAGGATCGCGCCCTGGGCCAAAGGCAGGCGCCAAACCGCTGCGCCACCCAGGGATCCCACTTTTTATCAATTGTGATGACAGGTTCATCGCAACGAATTTTTGGTTAATGCAAGTAATCCCCCTGCCTTCTGTAGCCAAATCCAGTGGCTTCCTCTCTGAGCTTTTTCCAGTTCCTGGAATGCACTAAGCTCACTCACCACAGGGCCTTTGCACAGGCTGTGTGCGCTCTGGGCAGCCCCTGCCTCTCACCCTGAGGCCTCTCCTTCTACCCCTCTGCAAGGTAGCTCCCACATTTCTATTTCTGTTATTTCACATGTAATTGTGCCTTCCCTCCTGAGGGAAGGGATGGGGTCTGCCTTGTGCATCGCCTTGACTCCCCTCCTCCCCCCAGGCACTTCACCTCCCCTAAGCTTGGCACTCAATGCAGATTTGCGGAATGAAGGAAAGATTCTAACGGTTGGAAATTTTAAGCTTCTACAACTAAGGTTTCATTGCAGGAGGGTGAGGGGCTCCCCCCAGCCCACCCCAGCACAAGTCTGGCAGGTGAGGCTTCCAGGAGTCATTGCCCAGGGCCCAGAACCTATTTATGGGAAGGAAGAGGGAGCCTGTAGAGGCCAGGGAAAGGATGGTGTCTCTTTTCCCCGCAAGGAGGTAATCTAGGCCAAACCAAGTGGAGCAAGCTTCCAGAACACTCTCGAGGACCACCTAGACACACGCCGCCCGCACCCGCGGGGGCGCGGCGCCTTTAAGGCTCCCGGAAACGGGTCGGCAGGACCGGAAGTGACTCTCTTTAGTTCCCCCCTTCACGTGGTGCGGACGGGAAGTGACGCGCGCGGCCCGGGAGCTGCGGACGCGGAGGCCGACGGAGCCGGAGTCGCGGACGCCGCGGGGTCTCCGGGACAGGTGACCGGGGGAGGGGGCCGGGAGCGCGCCCGGAGAGGGCGGGGCCTGGCGCCCCACGTGAGGGGAACGGGCGCGGGCGCGGGCGGGGCCGCGAGCAGGCCGCGGGGGCGGGGCCAGAGTACTCTGCGGGGGGCGGGGACGGGACGCCCACCTGGGAGGCTGGGGGCGCGCTGGCGGGGCGGGACGGCGGCGGGTGGGCCGGGCGCTGGCGGGCCGGGCTGTGGGCGGGGCGGGGGCGTGGGTGGGCACAGGGAGGCGGGGCGGGGACCAATGCCGCCCGGAGAGCTAGGGGGCGGGGCCGGGGCGCTGGCTGAACGTGCTGGAGGCGGGGCCAGAAAGTTTTGCCCGAGCTGGAAGTGGGCCCTGGTGGTCGGCCCTGACTGCCGAGGCAGACGCGAAGGCGGAGGCTAGACTCAGAAGTTGTGGGTGGCAGGGGCGGGGCCAGGGCTGTCGGCGGGGAATGCTGGGGGGTGGTGCCAGAAAGTTTTGCGGGAGCCAGGGGCGCGGTCAGAGTGTCGGCGCAGAAGCTGGCGCGGGAGCCAGGACCTCGGCCAGGGGCGCCGGGGGCGGGGCCATAGCCTGCCGCGAGGGGGCGGGGCTGGGAGGCAGGGGGCGGGGCTGGGAGCTGGGCTGGGCAAGGCGGAGGCGGGGCCGACGGACTAGCGCGAGGAGCGGGGGGCGGGTTCAGGCTTCTGCCTGGGGCGAGGGGGCGGGGCCGAGGGGCTGGCTGGGAAAGTCTGAAGCGGCGCCAGACTCTGGATGCGCCTGTGGGCGGGGTTAGAGGCCTAGTGGGAAAGGCGGGGCCGCAAAGTTGGTCCCGGCGGGGGCTGGGGCCGTGGCCTTTCCGACAGGGTGGAGGCTGGAGCTTCTCCCTGCAAAGGCGCGCGCCGGCCGGGAAGTTCTGTGGGGTGGTTGAGCCAGGCCCAGGAAGCCTCTCTAGTGAGTACTGGGCCAGTTTCCTTTGCGGGGTTGTTGCGGAGGCAGCGGCACCTTCTTCGGGATGTTGGGGGCGGGACTAGGACATCCCAGAGGGAGGTGTGGGCTTAAAGGGTTCTCCCAGGGTCAGGGCAACCTGTAGGCGTAGGGTTCGAACGTATTTTGAGGGTGGAGTTATGGACGATTCTGAAACATTCCTGGGAAAAAGGTGGATTTAGAATGTTCTCGGGGATGGAGCGGGACCAGAGTGGACCCAGGAACGTGGGCCTAGAATCTTCTTGTACAGACTGGGGATGAGAGGATGTATCTGAAGCTCTCTGGAGATGGAGGCCCTGGGTTGAAACTCCCAGCACTGGGGTGTGGAGGCTGAACTAGATAGAATCTTCCTTTGGAAGGGAGCAGTGTTGGATGTTTCCTTAAGCGGTAGGGTGGGACCAGAACTTTCCCAAGGTGGGCGTGACTAGTGTTGAAGTGGGGAATGGGTGGGTACAAATGGCGGAGTGTACATTTCTCCAGGTCAGGGCTGAGGTAGTACAAGAAAAGGCGGTGGGAGTGAGGGCTAGAATTCTCTGGGATGCGGGTGGTGGTGTTTATGTGCAAATGTTTTTGAGAGGAGTCCCCAGTAAGGGTGAGATGGAAGCCGACTAAGGAGGCATTGGCCTTAGTTCTTTCTGTTCCCTCTGCCCTCAGGAACCCCCTGTGCTGTGTCCAGATTGTGCAGGGGAAGTTTGCTGGGACCCTGGCCCCACCTAGCCAGCGGAATGGTGAGATGGAAAGTGGGGTTTCTGGAATCTGAGCTTTGGGTTCCGGGGCTCGTGAGGAGGGGACCCAAGATTCAGATCCTGGATCGAATGGGGCCGGAGTGGGTGTAGGTTTTTCTTACTGTCTCTCAACTGTCTCCTCCTCTCAGTCAGCCACACTGGATCTGAAATCGAAGGAGGAGAAAGATGCTGAGTTGGACAAGAGGATCGAGGCTCTTCGGCGAAAGAATGAGGCCCTCATCCGGCGCTACCAGGTGCCCTAGCCCCGCCCTGGGAGACCCCATCCCCTCTCCTCCCCGCAGTGAGTTTCGCTCACCTCTCCCTTCCTTCAAACCTTTTCATGGCTCCCCATCACTTTCAGGATAAAAACCAAAGACCTAAGCCTGCCATTCCTTCCTTCATTCCATCATCCCATCATTCATACATGAATACTTGCCAGGGTTTTCACTGCTAGGCTTAGTGTTACTGGGGACATAGCTATGACTGAGACAGCCCTGACCCTGTTTTTCCAGAGTTCACAGTCCTGTGGGGGCGCAGACCTTGCTTCAGGCAGTGATGACCCAGAGTGGGCTGGGTTGGGCTGCAGGAGTTCAGGGGTTTGGAGGTCCCAGAGGGGTCTCCTCACCCAGTCTGGGGGATATTAGGGAGGACTTCCTGGAGGAAGAGATTCTGAGACCTGAAGGCTGAGTTAGCTAGCTGAAAAGAGGAGAGGGAACAGTTTGTGCAGAAATTTGGAGCTTAGTGTTGGAAGGTCAGTGGAGGGCTATTGATCCTGGCAGCCAGGCTGAGAATTTGGACTTTTTCTCGAGAGCACTGGGGAACTATGGAGGGTTTTGAGCAGGAGTGGGATCTGGTCAGAATAGCCTTTTAGGAAGAGCCCCCTGGGTGCTGTGTGGTGATGGGTGGGAGGAGTCGATATCAGAGCCCAGAGACCAAGGAGGAAGCTGAGGCAGGGACCTTGGCGAGGAGAAGAGGTCCCAGGCCTGGGATAGGGCTGTTGGGAGGACTCAATGACAGGTGGTGGCAGAGATGGGGAGGAGAAGGGAAGGGCCAAGATGTGGCCCAGGTCCTTGTCACAAGTGACAGAGCAGTTGATGAGGCTGTTCCTAAGAAAGAACCTGGAAGAAAGAGTGGGTTTCACTTATTCATTTTTCATGCATTCATTCATTTACTTGAAAAAAAAAAAGCATTATGTCGAGTTTCTGTTGTATATCACAAATTGTTCTAGGCTTGGGTTATAAATCAGTGAACAAAACAGCCAGATATCCCTGTCCTCAAGCAGTTTCTGTTGCAAAGGGGAAGGCAGACAATAGGCAAAGTACATACAAGGTCAAGCAGTGAACAGGAGAAGGGCCATGAGAATGGTGGGGTAGGTGGTTTCTGTAAGTTGGTCAGGGAAGGCCTCTCTGAGAAGGAGACGAAACCTGAAGGAAGGGACGCCTGGGTGGCTCTGTGGTTGAATGCCTGCCTTCGGCCCAGGGTGTGATCCTGGAGTCCTGGGATTGAGTCCCACGTCGGGCTCCCTGCATGGAGGCTGCTTCTCTCTCTGCCTGTGTCTCTGCTTCTCTCTCTCTCTGTGTTCCTCATAAATAAATAAATAAAATATTAAAAAAGAAAGTCTGAAGGAGGTGAGGGACTGAAGGCTCTCTGGGGGAAGAGTGTTTTCAGCAGAGGTACAAAGGCCCTGAGGTGGGTCAGAGCCTAGTACATTCTAGGAACAGTGAGAAGGCAGAATGAGCAAGGGGGACAAGAAAGGGAGAGGATGGGGGATAAGGTCAGAATGGTAACAAGGCCAGACCCCGTAGGGCCACGTAATCTGCAGGGAAACTTTTGGCTCTTACTCAGAGGTGGGTACCACAGGAGGTTTCTGAGCAGGGAACCAGTGGGGTAGTGTGAAGGGGAAGGTGCTGAAGTGACCACCTGTCTTGTCAGAATTTCAGGAGAGAGGCTCAGGTGGTGGCTGGTCTTGAGAGGAGCTCAGGGGGCTGTGGGAATGCAGCGGGCACCAGTCCCCTGACACTCTTCCTGCTGATGTTTGCTTCCAGGAGATTGAGGAGGACCGGAAAAAAGCCGAACTCGAGGGAGTAGCCGTGACAGCGCCCCGGAAGAACCGCTCAGTGGAGAAGGAGAACGTGGCAGTTGAGGCGGTGAGCTCCACACTGGGTTGGGGGCCTCATCAGGACAGGGACGGGGTAAGTTGAGACCTGAGGCCTGAGAGCTCCCCCCCCAGCTGCCCCAGCCTTCCGGGCAGCCTCAAATCTTGCAGCTGCCCTCTGAGCTGGGCTGTCCCTGCTTCTGCATTCCAGTCACTGTGCTCTTCCTCCCTCCCCTCTTCCAGGAGAAGACCTCTCGAAGGTCTCCCGGGACCCCACGGCCCCCAGGGGCCAGCAAGGGAGGCCGGATGCCCCCCCAACATGGAGGCCGGGCAGGCATGGGCCGGGCAGCCCGCAGCTGGGAGGACAGTTGCGGGGAGCAGCCTCGAGGAGGAGCTGGGGGCCGTGGCCGGAGAGGCCGGGGCCGAGGGTCCCCTCATCTTTCTGGAGCTGGAGATACCTCAGTGGCTGACCGCAAATCTAAGGTAGGAGCCTGGAACAGGCTGGAGTCCTCTGGCTGAGGCTCTTACTGTCTCCTTCCTCCTGGTTTCTGCTCTCAAACACCCATTTCCGAGTGTCCGATTGTCCATCTTTCTGTATGTGAGCCCTACCATCAGCTCTTTCTCTCCTATTCCTCCCTCCCTCCCCTGACTCGTGCTTAGTGGACTCTCCCTGTCTCTCTTTTTAAAAAAATTTTTTTGTTTTAAGATTTTATTTATTCATGAGAGACAGAGAGAGAGACAGAGAGAGATTGAGGGAGAGGGAGAAGCAGGCTCCTTGCAGGAAGCCCGATGCGGGACTCAATCCTGGGACCCCATCCTGGGACCCCAGGATCACGCCCTGGGCTGAAGACATAGCTAAACTGTTGAGCCATCCGGGCTGCCCCTCCCTGTCTCTTTATCGCCCTTTTTTTGCTGTCTGGTGCATACTTGCCACCCCTTCCTACCTTCTGTTGACCTATGTCTTTGTTCTCTCTTTTTAGTGAAATGTTTCTGTCCAGTATACATGCACCCCCGTCTCTCTTGTTGTGTCTCGTAGCCTGGATTTATTTGCGGGGAGCAGTGATGTCTTACTGTGACTGCTCTACCGCCCTGGCGTGAGATCTGCAGGCTGGGAGGCTGTCTAGCACAGGGGCTCTGAGCCTGCCTTGGACTTGGGGTCAACTCTGTTTGATTAGTTCCCTGTCCCTGGGCAACTCACTTCCTCTGGAATCTCCTAGGCTCTCAGGGGAATAATAATCAGGTTTCAAGGTTATCACCAGTATTCTGGGACATGGGGCGTGGAAATCCTGATAATGCTCAAGTGCTTGAGGAATGTTACTTATGGATGTTTGCACACGTTAAAGCTGCTGTCTCCAAAAGACCTCAGAACACCATGGCTTAACCAAGGTGGAAGTTTCTCTCCCGTATGTTGAGCCCTGGGAATGAAAACGTCTTCTCCAGCAACTTGGCCGTGTGCTCATTTAAAATTCTGTTACCACGGAAGAGGGGAGAATGGATTGTGTGTGTGGGTCGTTACCCTGCCACCTCCTAAGTTATTGTTGCTTTTGGGATAATTTCTGTGCAGCTATGGAGTGTTGGGGTCCCCAGCTCCTTTGTAGGGTTCATTGTTTTCCTAGAAAGATTGATTGATGGCTAAGATTTATTATGATGCAAAACCAAACAAAGAAGGTGCACAGGACAATGTCTGGAGGAGCTCAGATGTAGGCTCCCGAATGTTCTTGTGGAATGCAGTCACACCTCACAGTGTCCTTAATTCCTCCAGCGTTGAATTGTGACAACACACGTGAAGGGCTGTCCACGGGGACTTCCTAGAGACCAAGTCCCTGGGGTTTTTGTTGGGTGGTGGTCACATAGGTCCTCTCTGCCTCGTACACATGCAAATCCCAGACACCAGAAGGAAAGCAGTCGTTCGGTACGTTCAGCATGTATACCCTGCCACTTGCATGGGCAGCTAAGGCACTTTAGGCCCCCTTTATAGTTAACCATTGCCCAGGAATGTTCTGGGCGTCAAGTTCCCAGATGCCAGTCAGGAGCCGGCCTTGCCAGCAGGCCTGTCTACAGAGAGAGACTCAGGCCTGCCGTGGTCACTCTGCGCAGATGCTAACAAACACCAGCGTTGTTAGCATCTTCCTGACACCCCAGCGTCTCTCTTCTACATGCCACCAGGAGTGGGAGGAGCGGCGGCGGCAGAACATCGAGAAGATGAACGAGGAGATGGAGAAGATTGCGGAGTATGAGCGCAACCAGCGGGTCAGTGCCGGGGAGGCGTCCCGGTGGTGGGGTGGAGCCGCCTGGGCCTCAGGGCGCCCTCCAACCCCCACCCCTACTCCCTGTGCCCGTAGGAAGGTGTGCTGGAGCCCAACCCTGTGCGGAACTTCCTGGACGACCCCCGGCGGCGCAGTGGTCCCCTGGAGGAGCCTGAGCGGGACCGCCGGGAAGGCAGCCGCCGGCACGGGCGCAATTGGGGGGGGCCTGACTTTGAGCGGGTGCGCTGCGGCCTGGAGCAGGAGCGGCAGGTGCGTGTTGGCAGCTGGGGCACCCCAGGTCCGCTACCGCTCTGCAGCCATTCTGTCCTTTCTGCAGCATACATTTGATTGAGGGTGTGCCTGAGTGCCAGGCCAAGCAGGGAGGGGTGGCCTCCCCACCCCATCTTTTTTTTTTTTTAATTCATTTATTCATGAGAGACATGGAGAGAGAGGCAGAGACATAGGAGGAGGGAGAAGCAGGCTCCCTGCGGAGACCCTGATGCAGGACTCGATCCCAGGACCCTGGGATCACACCCTGGGCCGAAGGCAGACACGCAACCACTGAGCCACCCAGGGGCCCCCACACCTCATATTCAGCCCCAGGCTAATGGTCCCTTCTTGAGCGGGGACCATAGCTCTTTTCTCTGAACAACAGCTTTATGATGCTTTTAGGTGCTGTATGCTCTGCTCTGGCTAGCGTCAGTAATGCTTACTGGGACCTGCTGGGTGTGGGATGCCAACATAGGTGCTGGGGCTGAGTCTTAAGGCAAATCCCCTGCCCTGAAGTAGATTCTGTAGGGAGCCATATAAACGAACATACAGTAAGGTGTTGGGTAATGTGAAGCATTGTGAAGAAAAACCTTGCAGCGAGAGGGAATAGAGAGCAGTGCCCTGGGATGGTCTCTCTGAGGAGATGCCACGTGAGCTGACCTGGTTCTGATCCCTACCCCGTCACCTTCTTCTTGTGTGACCTTGAACGTGGCCCTGTGTCTGAGCCCAGAGGGCACGGGGGTGAGACTGAGTGGGCTGGCTTGTGGAATGGGGCTCTGACTGCCTTTCTTGGTGTGGGCAGGGCCGCCGGGCCGGCCTGGGCAGCGCTGGCGACATGACGCTCTCCATGACGGGCCGGGAGCGGTCGGAGTATCTGCGCTGGAAGCAGGAGAGGGAAAAGATCGACCAGGAACGGCTGCAGAGACACCGCAAGCCCACCGGCCAGTGGCGGCGGGAGTGGGATGCTGAGAAGACCGATGGGATGTGAGTGTCCCCTTTGTCCGCTCTTGTCTGGCTCCTTGACCTTCACCCTGACTTACTCCTTTCTCTCTCTCTCTCTCTCTCTCGTCCTACCTTGTGTATCAATTAGCAATCATTGTGTTGCATAACCACTAACAAATCCCTGGCATATAAAACCTCTTCCCTTCTCTTCCTTTTTCTTATATATTTGAGAGAGAGAGCAAGCCAGAGACCACAAGCAGGGGGAGCAGCAGAGGGAGAGGGAGAAGCAGGCTCCCCTCTGAGCAGGGAGCTCGATGTGGGCTCCATCCCAGGACCTCAGAATTATGATCTGAGCTGAAGGCAGACTCTTAACTGACTGAGCCGCCCAGGCACCCCTTTTTTCTCTTTTGAAAGCCATTTTTTTCCTCATCTGTTTACAGGTCAGCTGGGTTTGGCTGATCCAGGCTGGGCTCTAAGCTTTGGGTCCAGCTAGGCTTGGCTTCTAGGCTGAACTCAGTTCTGCTCCATGTGGGCTCATACTGGGGTTCAGGCAGAAGCAGCCCTCTGGAGAAGTGCTGGTCATGGCATTGGCAGATGTGCAGGAGGGAGGTGGACATATTTCCCATTCTGTTAGCAACAGACCCAGCATTATTGGGGCGGGACATTACACAGCTCCAGTTGATGGTACTGCAGTGGCGCCCTGGCTAAGGGTACAGATGGAAATTCTAAATGGAGAAGGCGTGAGGAATTGCTAACAGTGATTACACTTTCAAACCGCAGCCCCCCAAACCCAAACTCCCTATCCAGGTGCCACTGTTATCCTTGTCCTACTTGTGTCCTCTTTCAGGTCCTGGGAAGCATCCAGTTAGTCCAACTTAAAGCAAAGCTATACCCTTGTGTCATTGACAAAAAGGCCAACTTCTGTACCAGAGCCAGCCAACAGCAATCATAAGATCTGCAGTTGTGGTTTAATTCATTAATTATTTGAGAGAGAAAGCACATGCAAGCAGGGGGAGTGGCAGAGGGAGAGAGAGAATCCTCAAGCAGACTCCCTGCTGAGCACAGAGCCCCACACGGGGCTCAGTCCCACGACCCTGAGATCGTGACCTGAGCCGAAATCAAGAGTCAGATGCCCAACTTAGCCACCCAGCCATCCCGCACCCTTTGGAAGTTTTCATGCCAGTCACTTTTATTGTTGGCACTCGCTGGAGATAGAGGGTGGTGTGTGTGTGCCCAGTGGTCAGAGCATTTATTTGTGGATTGTGAGCCAAGCTTGCACAAGTGCGAGAAATACTTTGCATGGATATCCTACCTGATCTTTCTAAGGCTTTTAGGAGACATTCTCAGGGTTAAGAATGATAAAATGTCCCCAAAGTAGTCTGCAGCAAGTCTCATTGATGAATGCATGCTTTGATTTCAGCAGCATTTTTTTTAAAGATTTTATTTATTAGAGAGCGAGCACAGCGGGGGAAGGGCAGAGGGAGAGGGAGAAGCAGGCTCCCCGCTGAGCAGGACACCTGATGTGGGGCTCCATCCTCCAGGATTATGACCTGAGCCCAAGGCAGGTGCTTAACTGACTGAGCCACCCAGGTGCCTCCATCAGCAAATGTATTGAGTCCCTTCTCTGTGTCATGACAGGTGATGGGGATGTAGTTGTGAACAAAATGCTTCTGCCTTCAGGGAAGCTAGAGTCTAGTTGGAAAGGATCTATTCAGTAATAGATCCAGTGCAGGTTATGAAGAACAGTGAAAGAAAGTATAGAGAACAGAGGGTCTTGTTTTAGACCTTGGTGATATATATATAGTAATGTGATTATTTTAGACCAGTGTCTAGGAGAATCTGAGCTGGGGCCTGGAGGAGGTGAGGTGCAGGCCACTGAAAGGTCTGTGGAAGTGTTCCAGGAGCAGCAGGTGCAAAGGCCCTGAGGCAGGAGCTCTGTGTGGTAGGAGACTGCTTATCTGGGGAGATGGGAGACAGTGATAAGAATTGAGGCCACAGGATCCCTGGGTGGCGCAGCGGTTTGGCACCTGCCTTTGGCCCAGGGCGCGATCCTGGAGACCCGGAATCGAATTCCACGTCGGGCTCCCAGTGCATGGAGCCTGCTTCTTCCTCTGCCTGTGCCTCTGCCTCTCTCTCTCTCTGTGACTATCATAAATAATAATAAAAAAAAACTAATAATAATAAAAAAAGAATTGAGGCCACACCAGAAGCTGGGGATCATGTACTTGCTGTTTTTGTTTTGGTCAGTTACTGAGTTTTTTCTCTCTGTTATCTGTCACTACAGTGTCAAGTTTGCCTCTTGTCCATCACCTGTCTGCCTTCTAATCAGTGTTTCCCTCTGTGACCTTGATTTCTGATCTCAGCCCACATCTTTCCCCACCCCTCTTGCTCCCACTATTCTCCCAGCTGCGTACTCACCCCCTTTCTCTTTTCCCCAGGTTCAAGGATGGTCCAGCTGCTGCCCTTGAACCATCTCACCGCTACGGTGAGTGGGTGTCCTTGGGTGGGGTGGGGCAGCTGGCAGGGCCAGGCCTGGGGATTGGTTTGTGCCATGGCCCCCATCCCTGATTCCTCCTGGGTTCTATTGCAGATGATCAGGTCTGGACTCGGCCCCCCAAGCCCCCCACTTTCAGGGAGTTCCTGTCCCAGCACAAAGCTGAGGTCAGCCGCAGGAAGAAGAAGAGTAGCCGACCCCAGACCAAGGCAGCCCCTCGTGCCTACAGGTGGGGGCACCCCTTCCCCTGGCGTGTGTAGACCCCCATGCTTCCAGCAGGGCTGTTGGGCTCTGCCTCTGGTGGTTCTGACTTGTGTGTGTGTGTGGGTGTGTCTGTGCTGTCTCTTCCCTGTCTGTTCTCAGGTACTTGTCTCTCTCTGGGTCAGGTTCTTGCTCTGGGGGAGTTGGGGCCTAGGCTCTTTGCTTTACCTCCGTCTTTCCCTTTGTCCCCTCTCACACGTCTTCTGCCACCTGGCCCCCCTTCCGTCTGTCTGTCTCTGACCCCTGGGGACACACACCCACCATTTTCTCCTCAGCACTCGAACATGCTGGATCCTCACCTGGAAATCTGCAGGCCCCTTGTGCCCCAAGTTGAATTTTGTAGTTCTTTTCTGGGGAGGACCCAGAGGCGGGAAGCTCCTTCCTGTCCACCTGGGCCTGACCCCTTTCCTCCGTTCCCTCCAGTGACCATGATGACCGCTGGGAGACGAAGGAGGTGGTGTCCCCAGCCCCTGAGGCCTCACAGCCCACTCCACCTGAGGAGGCGCCCACACAGGTAGGGTGGCTGTCATCTCTGGGCAGGGGGCCTGGGGGTGCTCAGGGCCCACACCCTCTCCCCGACCTACCTTGTGTTCCCCACAGCTACTTGAGACCCCAGCTCCTCCTGCCCACCGGCCCCCTGAGGATGAGGGGGAGGAGGACGAGGGGGAGGAGGACGAGGGGGAGGATGAGGAGTGGGAAGACGTGAGTGAGGAGGAGGAGATCGAGGAGGAAGAAGAGGCTGAGGAGGAGGAAGAACAACCAGCCCAAGACCATCAACCCCAAGAGGCTGACCCCACCGGAAGCCCTACCAGAAGCCCTACCAGAAGCCCCACTGGAAGCCCCACTGGAAGCCCCACTGGAAGCCCCACCGGAAGCCCCACCGGAAGCCCCACCGGTGAGCAGGCTGACAAAGAGCCCTTCAGGCCAGAGGAGCCCCTGCCACTTCCCCAAGCCCCTGCCACACCTTCTAGCCCCTTTTTGCCCCCTGGGGACCACCAGCCTGTGTCTGACTGGGGTGAAGAGATGGAGCTGAATTCTCCCCAGAACACCCACCCGGCTGATGCCCTATCTCCGGGTGAGGCCTGGCCTTTTGGAAATGCATGAAGCTTGCTGCTTGTGTGTGTGTGTGTGCGCGCGCGTGCAGGGGGGACCGTGAGGGGCTGGGCCCCAGGACCCCGTGTGCCCCACCACTTTGGAGGCTAGGGAGGACAGTCCAGGCCTGTCTCTGGAATGCCCTCCCCTCAGATCCTGCCCCTGCTCTGGGCCACAGATCCCCCTCCCCAATAAAGAATTCACGTCCTCAAATGATATTCCCCAAGTGTGTCCTTGAACACCCTCACTCCCCCAGGGCCTTCTCTCTCAGGGTGGGGTGGATATTTGGTGGGGTAAGGGCTTGACTGGGCCTCCCCCTTCCCCAGGAGGTGACCAGCCAGCCCCTGCCTCCCTGGAGAGTGGGCCCAGCCTCCCAGGAACCCAGAAAGCTGAAGAGGAAGGGTCTGAGGCAGCTCCAGGTGGGGGAGTGGATGGGGCCTGAGATGGCCTCCTTCCTTCCTTTTTCTCCCTCTGGGGCTGAGGGGAGGGTTTGGGGAGAGTAGGATAGAGGGGACCTGGGTGTGTGGGGTAGGGGTAGCAGTGGACCTGGGGGTGGGGCTATGGTGCTAAGGTCAGGGTGGGTGCAGTGAAGTGGAGGACCTCTGGGGTGCTGGGGAATTGAATGGAGGGGGGCCTGCGGGTAAGGAGGTGGAGCCAGGATAGGATTAGGATTTAGAGGGGCCCCAGGGGCTTGGGGATGTAATCTAAAAGTGGGGTGAGGCTAGCTTCAAGGGGTGGGTCTAGCTTCAAAGGGCGGGGCTGAAGGCAGGATGAGAAATTGAAATAGATCAAAAGTAAGAATGGAGAGCATGGCAGGTTTGCGGATTTTGCTCTGGGCAGGATTGGAATTCTGAGGTCTAATGAAGCAAGGTAAATTAGAATAGAAATGCAGACCCCATTAGAATGTTGGGCCCAACCCCATCTCTCCACCTCCCTCAGTGCAAACCAGGTTTCGAAGCAGGGACCTCACCTCCCCAGGAGCGAGGTTAGGGTTTGGGGCAGAGCCAAGGAAGATCTGGTCAGAGTTCAGGTGGCCAAGGGGCAGGGGGGGCAGGTCCAATGGGGCAGGTGCGATTGAGTTAGTTTATGCCCTTGGGAGCGTGAGGGTGGGTGTGGCTGGGTGCTACAGTACCGTGCTTAAGGTGGCAGGTGAGGGCAGCGTGCCGAGGGGCTGTCTTTGGGCTACATGTTGGCCGAGTGACCACAATCTGGCCATCCCAGATTATTTCTTCCATTGCAGACAGGGTTCTGGTGGGGTGCATGCAGCTTGTGGGGAATATTAAAGGAGCCCGAGGCCCATAAACCACTTTACTCAGGACGCCTGAAGCCAGGCTTAGTTGGGATAAGAGACGGAACTAGACGGGGTGGGGGTGTCCGGAAGGAGTGGGGGAAGACTGTCCCCTCCGCTGACTGCCCCTTCTCTCCCCAGAGGCGGGCCCCGAGGGCCAGGAGGCCGCGGAGATCACAGACTTCCAGAGGGTGCGTTTCTGCAAGGTGATGGCGGCCGCCCCGCCACCGGGGGCCGCCCGCTGACCGCGCCCGCCGCCTGGGGCCTCCGCGCTCTGCACTAACCTCCCGCCGCCTCGCTCCTCTGTCCTCTGCTTCCGTCACACTCCCGCCAGGAGAGGGTTAAATGTAAGGGGGGCGGAGCCAGGGACAGCGAACCGGGTGGGACCGGGGCGGTGGTCGTCTCTCGCCTCGGGGGCGCCGTGGCACCGGGAGGGCTAAGACACCCCCCAGTTACCCACCTCGTGGCAGCCATGGGGGGGTGCGGGGACTGGGTGCCAGGCCCCAGGCCTAGATTCCCGCCTCCTGGAGTTTACATCTGGGGCATGGCAAATAGCCGGTGACTCTTCCACGGGACTTGGAATTCCTCGGCCACCGGCTCGGTCTCTGATTAAACGCAGTGCTTCCGCTAACCTTTGAACTGTGTTTCTGGCAGGGCAGGCTGGGTTGCTGTGCTTGGCGGGCTTTTCCGTGGCGGAAGAGGCGGGAGGAAGGGGTCTTCCTTCCTCCACTCCCCTGATACGTCTTCCCTCCCCCCCCCTGCAGGCCTCCCCGAATTCCTGAAGACGCTGCTGGGAGGGGACTGAAGCTTCCCCGCCTTGATGGGGTGGGGGCGGCAGGAGGGGGTTAGTCTGGATTTCCAGGCTGCGCTCTCTCCTCCCTGGAGACCGCTCTGGATCCCATGGCTTTAGGGAGTGGGAGAAATTGAGGGTGGCGGGGAGGAGTTGGGGAAGGGTTGTGGGGCCGAGCTGGGGCTTCGGGGTGTGTTTAGACCTCAGGACACTAAATCCAGAGGAGGTCTTGTGAAGGGCGTGGTTAGAACGCCTGGACGAGGCTAGAGTTCTGCTGGATGGAGTTAGAACACTGCACGGCCTGAGCCGTAGCATGGGGCCGCGAGAGCCGCTTTAGACGGGAGTTCCTAATGCGGGCGTGGGGTGCAGCCCTCGGTCGAGGGCGTGTTCAGTAAGGTGCTGGAACCAGTGGAGCGAGGCGGAGGAAAGGGGTGGAGCCTGGGCTAGAGAGCGTGAATCCAGTAAGAGAGGGTGCCTTCGAATGCTCCAGTCGAGTTTGATTTGGGGAAAGGTGAGATAGAAGAGGAGCGAGCCTGCGGCTAAGGATAGGAGGGCTTTGTAAGGCCTGAACCTGGCCAGGCCGTGGGGCTTGGAGGCGGGCTTAGATGCCTGGGAGAAGTCTGAGTCCCAAGAGGGGACGGGGTTACGGCTAGGGGTAGGGGGGCAGAGAGAGGAGGGCGCGGCTACGCGCTGGGCGGGCTTGCATTTAAGCCTGGCCGACGCTGAGAGCTGCCTTTGCCCACCTGGGGCGGGGTCAGAGCTAAGTGGAGGGTGGGGTCAGGACGCTAGTTGAGCCTTAGCTTGTTAATGATTGGCTGAGGACGAGAGGGGGCGGGCCCAGAGCGCGCGGCCGGGAGACCCGCCCCCTCGGGGGCGTGGCCATGCTGGCGGGGGCGGGGTTGGACGAGGGAGGCTCAACGCGGAGGCGGTCCTCCGAGGAGGTGGGCCCGGGGAGGGGGCGTGCCCAGGGGGCGGGGCCTGCGCGGGCCGCTGCGCGGGGCCGAGTGGGCTGCGGGGATGCGGGGCACGAGCTGCGTGGGCGGCGGCGGCGAGAGCCCGGGTGGCGCCGGGCTGAGCGAAGGCCCGCGCGGCCGCTGGCTGCGCCTTGCCCCGGTCTGCGCCTACTTTCTCTGCGTCTCGTTGGCCGCCGTGCTGCTCGCCGTCTACTACGGTCTCATCTGGGTTCCCACGCGGCCCCCCGCGGGGCCCGCCGGCCCGGCGCCCAGCGCGCTGTCCCCTCCGTGCGCCGCCCGCCCGGGCGCGCCGCCCGCCCCGGCGCCCGCCGCTGCCTCGGTCTCCTGCCTCCTGGGAGCCCCCGGCGGGCCGCGACCCCAGCTCGAGCTGCCGCGCAGCCGCCGCCGCCGCCGCCGCCACAGCGACCCCAGCCGCCGCCCGAGCCGCCAGACACCCAGAGAGACGCCGGAGGCCGTGGGGGGGCGAGGACCCGGGTAACCCTGCCTCCCGCCCCAAGCTGGATCGCCAGCCCTCGAGAGCCCGGTGTCCCTCCTCATGATACCGCCTAGCGTCTCCGGAGCCGTCATCCAGAAGAATGGGGGGCCAAGGGGAGCTGGTCCGGGGCCTTGCTCCTCTGCCGTCAGGCCGGGGTCCTCCTCCGCCATCTGGCAGACCCCATCCTGACGCTTCCTGACACCCTCCGTAGGATTCTGAGCACAGAGCCCACAGCCCACCCTCTCCTCTCTGAATCTCTGTGTCCATGCGTCCCCTGCAATAAACTCCAGCCCCAACTGCTTGGTGCTGTGTTTGTTGTATTTCATTGCGAGATGCCTCCCTTTTCAAGTTTGTGAGGGGAAGGCCTTCCTGGCGTCTGATCTTTGTCTCTCGTATGCTGGTTGGTTTGGGTGGATTCTCCCTTGACCCGGGCAGGCGGGGAGCGGGGGCTTTTCTCTCCCACCACCATCGTGTAGTTTTGGGATGAGGAGAGGAAGCTTATCTGCAACAGGGCAGTTGAAGGTCAGACAGTGTGAAGGACTTGCCAGCTTTCTGTGTACTTGGGGCAGAAGACAAGGGCCTCTGAGGAGAAGCAGGTCTGCCCTCCTGTTACAGCACAGGAGATGAGTGGAAAAGTGGGATGATTTGGCAAGAATTTGGGTGTTGGGGATTGTGATTAGTATAATTATAATGTCAGGGACAGGAGCTAAGTCACCCTGAGATGTCGGGATGCTGCCGGGAGGGGATGAGGCCTTCTTCTTGGGCTCTGAGAGATGAGGGTGGACAGCAGTGGTAGTGGGCTTCTCTATCTCCATGGAAATCACAGAAGTTACCAGCACTGTGCTGCCTTTGAAGACGACTACAGCCTCTGGTCTGGAATGCTCCTGGTAAACCGAAGCAGAGGAACTTGAGTCCTGCTGAAAGAGTCAAAGATAGTTGAATCTATCTTCCCACTCAGAAGACTGAGACCTGGGTCTGGGCAGGGCATGGGACCCTGTACACAGGAAGTGGTTTTTCTGTCTTTGAACTGGAGACTTTCCCAGGAGAGTGAAGCTGAGCCTCCTCCCTCAGGCCAGGACATCTGTGGATACGGACTGGGCTGAGAATGTCATTCTGGTTACCCTCCTTCCTTCTTTCTACCCTTCCAGCACCACTTCCCAGAGGGTGTCTCCAGACCGAAGGGGAACTCAGAAAGCCAGCACCGCTTTACAGTTAGCACAGGTGATGGTGAACGGCACTGCCTTTGGGGCCAGGATGCCCAGATTCAAATCCCCACTCTTCCTCTCGCTAGCTGTGTGACCTTGGGCAAGTTACTCAACCTTCCTGGTCCTGTAAGATGAAGATGTCAGTTACTACTCTTACAGTGTTTGTGAGGATTAAATAAACTAGTGATCTGCAGCCTCTCGAACAGAACAGCATCACATGTTCTTTCTCTCCACCCACCTCTGTCCCTCAGGGATTAAAAAAAACATAGCTTGGATCCCAAGGGATATGGAGTCAGCCCAGAGCTCTGGACACCAGCAAGTGGTGAGTTGGGGGTGGAGACTGCTGCATCTCTGTCCCCACTGGTCTCTCTCTCTAGCTTCCGGCCCTCTTCTCCCCAGCTTTGTTTCTCCCCGTCCCTTGGTTTCTCTGTGTCTCTCTTTTGCTGCGGGTCTGTTAATTTTGCAGTAATTAAAAGCATTTTTTGAGCCTTTACTATGTGCCAGGCCTTATTTTAGGCACCAGGGTCACAGCTCTGAAACAAGCAAGACTCTCTGCTCTCAAGGGAGCGGACCTATCCCTGGAGAGACAGGCAAAAAAATATGACTAGTAACTTAGATATATGTTATGTCTGGTCATAAGGAGCACCAAGGAGGAAAATAATCATGGTAAAGGTGACAGGGAATGATGGAGTTGTTGGTCACTGGGTAGAAGCGAGGGCAAGGCATGCAGATCTCTGAGGGAAGTGTGTTCCAGGAAGTGGGAACAGCAAGGGTGGTGGCCTCGAGGCTCAGGTGCTCGGCTTGTTCAAGGAAGCACTGAGAGGCCAGGGAGTGAGCAGAGTGAGTGATGGAGAGAGCAGGAGAAGCTGAGCCCAGAGATAGAAGGGGGGCAGATTGTGCAGGGCCTCGGGCCACGGTGAGGACTTTGGCTTTTACTTTGAGTGAGGTGAAGCCATGAGAGGTTTGTGAGCTGGGGAGGGGGAGAGCCAACTTAGGTGTTAACAGGACTCTCTCATTGCCGGGCGGGAATGAGCTCTGGGGGGGCAAGGGTGGGTGGGAATGAGCTCTGGGGGGCAAGGGTGGAAGCCTGGGGGGTGGGGGAGTGGGGGGGTCGGGGGGGGGAATGCCGCTGCCGCCGTTCAGGTGAGGGACAATGGTGGACAGTGGTGGCTAGATCAAGTTGGTGGCCTGGGGGGAAAAGTGGGTGGTCAAAATGTGTGTGTGTGTGTGTGTGTGTGTGTGTGTGTGTGTGATTGGGAGGAGCCCCGGGGAAGCATGGCCCTGGCACCACTGCGGTGGCGCTGTTGGACAGCTGGGCCCCCCAGCAGCAGGATCCCTTAAAAGGAGAGCTGAACAGCACCATAAACTGTTTCTAGTTCTTTCTGTGCATAGAGTCAACCTCATCCTCAAGCGGCTTCGCGGAGTGCCCACAGACCCAGGGACCGGTGAACTCATTCCCATCCCTGGAGAGACGGAGGCCTGGCCCCTCTTGGCGCGCCGAAGGGCTTTCCTTTGATTTGATTGGATCAGCGCCGGTCACTTGACAAACCTGGACCCAATGCCTGTGCCAAGGGCCGTCAGGTGCGGTTGGTCAAGGCGTGGGTTCATCCACTCCCTGGCAAGTGAAGGCGGGATTACTCCGAAGGTTTAGACCAATCAGGACCCATCGCTGGATGAGGCCCAAGCTGGTGGACCTCCCAAGTCTGCAGCCGAACTGCAAGGGGTGGGACTACCAGGAGGGGGCGCCGAAGAGTCGCCGTCCTCCCCGCGCCTATCCCAGGCCTAGAATCCAAGGTTTACAATCGGAGCAGGAATGTGCGAAGATGCACGTGCAAGGGGCCTGCTAATTATCTCTTGTCCCTTACCCACAATTCCGAATTCGAAAAAGTGGTAACAACCAAAAAATATCTCTTTGGTGCGGGTAGTGTCCAGTGTCCACTTTTGGCTCAGTGTCACATGGTGGCAGATCAACTAATGTGAGTTATTCACACTCTATCTCCTTCTGGTGTGAATTTTCACACGTGATTTGCTGCAAAAATATTAACACGTCTGATGGGGAGGGGGCTGCCTCAGACCCCTGTGAGTGTTACGCAAAATACAGCATTGGTTCAGAATTACCTTTCTAAAATTGGAACAATTCTGCGTTCTGAAATGCATCTGTCCCCAAGGAACTCTGCTAAGGGATTGTGGGCCTGTAATTGGGCATGCAGCCAAACCTAGATTCATCTTAATTACTTGTTCAACATTTATTTAATGGCTTTGGGAAGAAACTCATTTTCCATTACAAAAAAAAAAAAAAAAAAGAAAAGAGAGAGAGAGAACTGTGGTCATTTACTAGGTCCCCTTTGTTAATCATGTGCTATTTTTTAGCATCTTGTGCATATGTGGGTGTGACTATGTGTCCAAATGTAAGGCTGTGTCTCTTGTGTGTGTTACATATTGCTGTGTGTGTGTGAATGCGTGTGCATATGTGGGTCTGTGTGAGAGTTTATGTGAGTGTTTGATTGTGTCGGTGTGTGACCATCTATCCTCTGCAAAATTACTGAGAATTTTTGCCGCCAAGCAATACTCTGTATTTCCACGAGAGGTCGCCTGTCTGCTTTGGCCAGAAGAAATGTAAAACTACATATTTTGCCCTTTAATCAGTTTTTCAATTCTTGCAGAGATGAGTCAGGAACAGTTAGCTCAGGCTCAGCTCAGCTGATCATGGAGCAGAGGTTCTCAAACTTGTTACTCTCAGGATTTTTTTTACATCCTTAAAAATTATTGAGGACGGGGGGACCTGGGTGGCTCAGTGTTTGAGCATCTGCCTTTGGCTCAGGTCGTGATCCAGGGGTTCTGGGATCGAGTCCTATGTCGGACTCCCCACAGGGAGCCTGGTTCTCCCTCTGCCTGTGTCTCTGCCTCTCTCTGTGTCTCTCATGAATAAATAAATAAAATCTTTAAAAACAACAAAAAAAGAATCACTACCATTCCTTTCCAGGATGTTTTCATCTTTCCAAACTGAAACTTGGCACCCATCAAACAAAACAATATTCCCCATTCTCCTGCCTCCCCAACCCCAAGTAACCTCTAGTCTATTTTTTTTAAGATTTTATTTATTTATTCATGATAGATACACACACACACACACACACAGAGAGAGAGAGAGAGAGAGAGACAGAGACACAGGCAGAGGGAGAAGTAGGCCCCATGCAGGGAGCCTGATGTGGGACTCAATCCCGGGTCTCCAGGATCATGCTCTGGGCTGAAGGCAGGTGCTAAACCGCTGAGCCACCCGGGGATCCCCTCCAGTCTACTTTCTGCCTCTTGTTGGTTCTCTGTGCCTTATAAGTGGAATCATCCAATATTTGTCCTTTTGTGTCTGTCTCATTCCACTTAGCATGTTTCAAGTTTCATCCATGCAGTATCAGGTATCAGAACTTCCTCCCTTTTTAAGGCCAAGTAATATTCCATTGAATGTATATATCACATTTGGTTTATCCATTCATATTTTTTGTTTGTTTTGAGACCAAGCTCGAGCAAGGTAGGGGGAAGAGGCAGAGGTAGAGGGAGAGAAAGAATCTAAGCAGACTCCATGCCCAGCACGGAGCCGATGCAGGGCTCCATCCAGCAACCCTGAGATCATGACCCTGGCCAAAATAAAGAATCGGATGCTTAACTGACTGAGCCACCCGGCACCCCAATCCTTTCATCTGTTGATGGACATTTGGAAACTCCTTGCTTTTTAACATAAGCAACATTTTAAATGAAAAATGATGTGTTTTCCAAAATAAAAATCTAATCAGAAGAGTGGCAAGATTTCACACTTTTGAGAATATATTTTTTTAAGATTTTATTTATTCATTAGAGACACAGGGAGAGAGAGAGAGAGGCAGAGACAGGCAGAGGGAGAAGCAGACTTCATGCAGGGAGCCTGTCACGGGACTCGATCCTGGGTCTCCAGGATCAGGCCCTGGGCTGCAGGCGGCGCTAAACCGCTGAGCCACCGGGGCTGCCCACATTTTTGAGAATACTTGATGTCTCACTCAATAGAAGCAACTGGATGCTCATAGCTGCTTCTGCATTTGATCTGTTGCAATGTTACCAGTCATCTAGCTTCTGGAAGAATCTGGGTGAAGTCTAGCCGATTCATGGGAAGTCCCAAGCATGGGCTTTTCAAGCCTGTTAATCCCCCAACCGCATCATCCTGAAACTTACATGGTTGTAAAACTGCCTTTAGCCTTCCAGGTCATGTACATTTAACATCTGGTTCTGGGTACAATTTCCTGCAACATTCCTGGCACCATCTTGCCAAGTGGCCCATGGATCATAAATGAAATGATCTAGTGGTCACATAGTCACACTGCAGCTATGTAATGATGATGAGTCCGTGGATATACTGCTGGTGATAGTTCACTCATTGGACAATAAAGAACCAAAACCTGTGTGTGATATACGATGTCTATTTAGCACATGCATGGGGGGATTGGCTGAGGGTCAGCTGATTGTGTTTGGAAGTCTCTGCTGATCTTTTTTTTTTTTTTTTTAAAGATTTTATTTATTTATTCATGATAGTCACAGAGAGAGAGAGAGAGAGAGAGAGGCAGAGACACAGGCCGAGGGAGAAGCAGGCCCCATGCACCGGGAGCCCGACGTGGGATTCGATCCCGGGTCTCCAGGATCGCGCCCTGGGCCAAAGGCAGGCGCCAAACCGCTGCGCCACCCAGGGATCCCAGTCTCTGCTGATCTTAACTGGCCTCTCCCTTATGTCTGAAGTTATCTGGGGCTTGGTTGTTTGGGGCTGTGCATGGTTGGGGGGCTTGCTGATCTTGACTGGACTTCCTCAGGTGTTTGTGGGCAGGTTGATCTTGGCTGGCCTTGGCAGGTGCATCCAAAGCGTGGGTGTCCCAGGAATGTTCTTCTCATAATAATGGCAGAGGTGTGAGCCCCACTACAATAGTATGTCTGTGCTCTGTGTGCCTTCATCCTACTGGCCAAGCAAGTTGCATGGTATGATATGCTTGATGTAAAGGGATGAGCAGTACCTTCCTTCCAAGGAGATGAGGTGGATGCAATGGAGACTTCTGAAGGGTATGCTGAACTGCCCAGTTGGTTGTGTCCCAGCCTAGGCCAGGGAGTGAGGTGGGAGGTGGAATGGTAGGACTTGGATGCTGTGCTCAAATCTGAAACTGAGAACTCAAGTACAGGCATCCGAGCAGGGATGGTATAATAAGAGGCATTAATGTTAATATGGCACCCCAGAGAGGTTAAGGAATAATTTACAGAGCGGCAAGTGTGTGTGTGTGGGGGGGGGGCGGGTGGAGACGTCAGTGGGAAGATGAAAACCGGGCGATCTGATTCTAAACTGTGCCCATTTCACTGCTCGTTTTGCTTCTCAGCTCAAACCATAGGGACAGCCCGAGTGTAGGCACTCTGGTTGAGAATCCCAGCTGTGCTTCCACTTGGTAGCCAGAAGCAACTGCCAACCATGTGAGCAAGTCACCTGGGACATCCATCCCCCTCCAACTTTCAGATGAGTACAGTGCCAGCCGCCATCCGACTGCAACTGAGTGAGAGGTCCTGTGTGAGAACTGTCCAGAAGCCCATCCACAGAACCATGAGAGCTAATACAAGCACTTCTAAAAAGCTTTGTTTGAGACTCGTAATATAGTAATACATAAATAAAACTATGTTTCCATGGCAACCCTTAGCCTATGGATCATGACAGTGGCTGGACGAGTGCCTCGGCTTCTCAATCTCCTCTATGGAGACAAATTTGAGGCACATTTTGCTTAGATTTTCAGCTGATCCCTGTGAGATTAAGCCCCACTTTCCCTTGACCGTGATCTACTCATGAGCATACCCTTTAATTGCATTTTTCCCTTTCCTGGGGCACCTGGCTGGCTCAGTCCCAGAGTACGTGACTCTTGATCTCAGGGTTGTGAGTTTGAGCCACACATTGGGGAAGATTATTGAAAAATGAAAAAATTTAAAAGATACGTATTTATTCATGAGAAACACACAGAGAGACAGAGACATAGGCAGAGAGAGAAGCAGGTTCCATGCAGGGGGCCTAATGCGAGGTTTGATCCCTGATCCTGGGATCATGACCTGAGCTGAAGGCAGACACTCAACCGCTGAGCCACCCAGGCATCCCTAAAAAATGAAATCTAAAAAAAAAAAAAAAGAGAGAATTCTCCCCTTTCCTGTGTCACATTTCTCACTTAGGATTTCTGGAATCCCCTTCTTTAAAAGCTATCTCTACTCAAGGTCTCTAAGAGTTTGCTTTTGAGGAAACTCAAGCCAAGACAGCCAGGATGACGACGATGAGGAGGAGGAGGAAGAGGATGATGATGATAGTAATGCTGATAATGTTGGTGACGAAGGTGGTGGTGGTGATAGTTACGGTGATGATGATGGTCGTGGTGATTGCTATGGACTGAATGTTCTTTCAAAAATCATACATTGAAATTTAACCTTCATAGTTGGTATGTTGAGATGTGCTTAGGTCATGAGGGCAGAGCCCTCATAAATGGGATTCATATAGAAACTCTATTCCCATTAAGCAATAAGTACTCATTTCTTCCTCCCCCCGGCACCTTAAGCTTTAATCTACCTTCTGATCTTGGGGCACATGGCTGGCTCAGTCTGCGGCTCTTGATCTCAGGGTTTGTACGTTTGATCCCCATGTTGGGTGGAGAGATTACTTAAAATCTTATTTTTTTTAAGATTTTATTTATTTATTCATGAAAGACACAGAGAGAGAGGCAGAGACATAGACAGAGAGAGAAGCAGGCTCCCTGCGGGGAGCCTGATGTGGGACTTAATCCCGGGACTCCAGGATCACGCCCTGGGCCAAAGGCAGATGCTCAACAGCTGAGCCACCCAGGTGTCCCAATTACTTAAAATCTTTAAAAAAAGTATCTTCTGTTGTATTATTATATTATCTTATTATTATTATTTTTAAATATTTTATTTATTTATTTGACAGAGAAAGTGAGAGAGCACAGGCAGGGGGAATAGCAGGCAGAGGGAGAGGGAGAAGCAAGCTCCCTGCTAAGCAGGGAGCCCGATGCAGGACTCAATCCCAGGACCCTGAGATCATGACCTGAGCTGAACGTAGATGCTTAACTGACTAAGCCACCCAGATGCCCTGCCCATTCTTTTTAAAAATTATTTATTTTACATTAATTAATTAATAAAAAAACGGGCTCCACACCCAGATTGGAGCCCAATGCAGGGCCTGAACTCACTACCCTGAGATCAAGACCTGAGCTAAGATCAAGAGTCTGATGCTTACTGACTGGGACACCCAGGCACCCTGAATTTGCCTATTCTAGATATTTCACATAAGTAGAATCATACAATATTTGTCCTTTAGTCTGTGGCTCATTTCACTTAGTATGACATCTTTGAGGTTCGTTCATGTTGGAGTATGTATCAGAATTTCATTCTTTTTTTATGCCTGAATAATATTCTATTGTATGTATAGACCTCATTTTGTTTATCCGTTCATCTGTTGATGGACACTTGGGTTGTTCCCACCTTTTGGCTGTTGTGAATAATGCTACAATGAATATTGGCAAGTGAGTATCTGTTTGATCCCTGTTTTCAATTCTTTTTTGTATATATTTAGGACCAGCATTGCTGGGTCATATTGTAATTCTGTGCTTAACTTTTTGAGGAACTGTCCAATTGTTTTGCATAGTAGCTGCACCCTATGACTTTTGAATCACTGAATTCCCTGTTAGATACTTTTTTTTTTTTTTAGATTTTATTTATTAATGAGAGACACACAGAGAAAGGCAGAATCGAGAAGCAGGCTCCCTGCAGGGAGCCCAATGTGGGACTCAATCCCAGGACCCCAGGATCACGCCCTGAGCCAAAGGCAGACACTCAACTGCTGAGCCACCCAGGTGCCTCTGTGTTCAAGTCCTTTATGCTTAAAATACCTAGAGTAGATTAGTCAGTATAAGCTAGGTTATGCTGCAATAATCTCCTTCGCATTCTCAAAGCTTGAAACAACAAAGGTTTATTTCTCACCCATTTACCATGTCCAGCATGGGTCAGCTGGGAGTGCTACTCCATGTAGTTGTTGTCTTCATTCTGGGATCCAGGCTGGTGAAGCAGCCACCGCCTAGTTGCCTTGGCCAAGGGAAAATTTACAATATGGTGGAGTGTGTCCTGGTTCTTAAAATTTCCATGCTGAAGTGGCATGTAGTCCTTCTCATGTTTCATTGGGTAAGGCAAGTCACATGGTCCTGCCAAACTTCAGGTAGGTGGGGGTGTGTAACCCTACCATGTGCCCAGAAGGAGAGCTGAAATGTTTGAGAACATCCCTAATGACTATCACAAATGGGGTTTTCCTTGCTTTGAAACACAAGTCACATGTTCTGCAGATCTGTGAAAGACACCCTATTTAAAAAAAATAAGATATAGTACATTAAAAAATATTTTATTATATATTTGACAGAGAGAGAGAATGAGTGGGGGGAGGGGCAGGGCGAGAGAGAGAGAGAGAAGCAGACTCCCTGCTGATCAGGGAGCCCAACGTGGGGCTCAATCCCAGGACCCTGAGATCATGACCTGAGCCAAAGGCAGACACTTAACCAGCTGAACCACCCAGGCGCCCCAAAAGGCACTCTTTTTGATCTGGAGAAATTGCATTCTCTTTAGATTTATATAAAAGAATAGGCTCACAGTTGTCCGTCTGTGTCACAATTAAAAAAACAGATTGGCCTTCAAAGCCCCCCCCACCACCTATGCCCTTTGCATTGTGACTTTCTAGTTCCTCCTCTCAGTGTGGGGAATCAGTTTCCCCACCCCTTAAATTGGGGCTGGCCTTGACCAATAGAATGTGACAGACGTGATGTGCTGCCTGTCTTGAGTCTAGGTCTCAAGAGTCGTGCCTTCTGCTTGTTCTCTTAGAGTGTCCACTGTCCTGGGAATCAGCCTAGGTTGCCCTGCTGGAGGACCAGAGACTGCACCAGGTAGATCAAAGCCACCCAGCTGGTATCCTGCCAACTCCCTGAGACAGAGCCACCTCCCCAACCACAGCTGGCTGCGTATGCATGGATGAGCTCATCCAAGACCAAAAACCCATCCAGCCCACCCATAGACTTGTGAGAGACAGCAAAGGTATTGTTTTAAGCTGTTAATATTTGGGGATATTTATTACATAGCCGTCTTGGTCCATTAGGGCTGCTATGGCAAATTACCATAGACTGAGCAACTAAAACAACAGATATTTCTTATGGCTCTGGAGGCTAGAAGTTCATGGTCAGGGTGCCAGCAGATTCCCACATCCCAGTTTACAGATGGCCATCTTCTTGTGGTGCCTTCACATGGCAGAAAGAGTGAGCACCCCTTGGGGTCCTATGTGTAAGGGCACCGATCCTGGGGCACCAGGCTGGCTCAGTCAGTGGAGCAGGCAGCTCTTGATCTTGGGGTTCTGAGTTTGAGCCCCAAATTGGGTGTGAAGATGACCTAAAAAATAAAATCTCAGGCAGCCCGGGTGGCTCAGCGGTTTAGCACTACCTTTGGCCCAGGGCATGATCCTGGGGACCTTGGATCGAGTCCCACGTCGGGCTCCCTGCATGGAGCCTGCTTCTCCCTCTGCCTATGTCTCTGCCTGTCTCTCTCTCTGTGTCTCTCATGAATAAATAAATTTAAATAAATAAATAAATAAATAAATAAATACATAAATAAATAAAAATAAAATCTCTGGGACGCCTGGGTGGCTCAGTTGGTTGAGGTCCAACTCATGGTTTTGGCTTAGGTCATGATCTCAGGATTGTGGGATGGAGCCCTGCATCAGGCTTCGTGCTCAGCGGAGAGTCTGCTTGAGGATTCTCTCCCTCTCCCTCTGCTCCTCCCCCTGCTCATGCACACACACACTCTCTCAAATCTTAAAAATAAATAAATAAATAAAAATAAATAAAAGACTGATCCCATTTATGAGAGCTCAACTCTCCCATTCTCATCACTCCCAAGTCCCTGCTTCCTAATCACATCACACTGGGGGATGACGTTTGGCCATACACATCTTGGGGGAGGACAAGTATTCAGTCTATATCAACAGTGCTAGTTAACTGAGACACCATGGGCCCTTCCTAGCTCCTCTTGGTGTGGCAGTAAACGTTCTGGAGATCATTTAGCCGCTGTCCACCAGTTCTCTTTCAGAGCAATGGTCAGAGCCCGAGAAATCTCTTTCTTATCTGTCCTTGCTGCTCAGGAGGCCTGGGGCTCAGGACTTTGGGTGACTGAAATATTTCCCTGCTGGTAGAAGATAGAAGCAATGTTGGTGAACACCCAGGCAACGCTTGCACTGGATTGGATCTGGAAGAAGAGGAGCGTTTCTTGTTATCTGCCCTCTGGTTGGTGATGTTCTGAAGTCCCCACTCCATTGTGAGAAGAAGAATAAGATGTGGTTTTTGTCAAGAGAGAAGAGGCAGCTGTAATTCCAGCAGCTCTTGAGGCAACTTGTCAGGCAGGGGGCAGGGGCAGGGATGTGACAGAGGCGACAGTGCAGGTGGGAGGGCGGTGGGAGCTGAGATGCGGGGTGGGGTGGGTGCTGTGGCACCTCGGGTAGTGGGGAGTCTCTGTGGCCCAACGTGAAGGAGAAATGGCGGTACAAAGAGACATCAAGAGATGGAGAGATGGAAACCAGGAGACAAGTACGGGGACAGAAATCTCGAGAAAGACAGAATGCTTGTGAGATTGGGAAGGAGGGAGACTGATGGGTGGAGTGGCCGAAGGACTGGGGTATGGAGAAGAGAAGTGGGGTGCCAAGGAAGAGAGAAACAGAACAGAAAGTCGGGGGGAAGATGGGGAGATGGAGAGGTGGAGAGACTGGGAAAGGAGAGACAGAGAGCTAGGGGGACCCGAGAGAGAGAGAAGGACCCTGAGACACAATATCACCGAGCAGGGCAGGTGTTGGGGGCCAGAGGAAGACACTGGTGGAGGAGGAAGTGAGGCCAGGAGAAGGAGGGAGGGGGGAAATGCTGGAATCCAGGCTGACTTAGGGGAGGGGAACTCTCTGACAAGAGAGGGGACGAGAATTCTGGGAAGGAGACCAGGTTGTGGTGCGCCATGGGCTACGGAGAGGGACAAAGTAAGGAATCGGACGTGGTGGGGGGGCGTCATCTTCAAATGGGTGTTTCTGGGAAGAGAAGAGGTGCTGCAGGGAAGTGGAGAAGAGAGAAGAGAGAGACAAGGGCAGTGAGGCAGGGGAGAACCTGGGAGGCCGGTGAAAGAAAGCTAAAGACGGAAGCCAAGGGGAGATGAAATTGCCAGGTTTCTGAGAGGTGCAGAAGCTGAGAAACACCTGGACAGGAGGGTCGGTCGCATGTCCCCGCAATGATGCTGGTGTTTGGTGAGTCACAGAACCCAGAAGAGCTGTTATAATCATGTTCGTGACACCACTGTGCAAGGAGAGAGGTGAAGGGGCAGGGTGCGCAGGGCAGCATCCCCGAGAGACCAGGCGCGAGCTCCTGGCTGGCTGTCCCCACCGAGTTCTGGGGCCGCCCTCATTTTTCCTGCCAATGTTATGTGACCGCACTCATGGAGTATTGCCAACCAGGGGCCTCCCCTGAGCCGTGCCATTCAGGGCTCTTGTTGGGGGGGTCAGTTCCACAGGCGTGGGGCACCTGGGGGGCCACGATTCTGCACCCCCGCCCCCCACAGTGGGATACAGCTTCTCTAGAAAAAGGAACAAACTGTACGTGCAACATGATGCACGTCCAGGGCCTCGTATGGAGTGAAAGGAGCCAAGCAAGGAAAACCCCCTCCTCCTGGGCCATTCTACGCCTACGAAATTCTAACTAAACCCTCCTGATGGAAGGCAGATCTGTGGTTCCCGAGGGCGGAGGGTGGAGGCGGGATCGATGACAGAGAAGCGCAAAGAACCTTTGGGCATCATGGAAATGTTCGTTCACTTCATGGTGGCGATTGTTTCACATCGATATGTGCTGTTTAAGGCACATCACTTACACTTTAGTGAAGTTGTGAAAAATAGCACACGGTGACTCTTATATACTCCAGCGGATTTAACAGACTATTTAGGTATCTTCTGTAAGTTTTCCATCTTCAGCTCTTTGCTCAATTGCCACAAGCGCCACAGTCATTTAAAAAGCTGTATTACGGCGATGCCCCGGTGGCACAGTGGGTTGAGCAACCGACTGGTCATTCATTGGCTTTGTTCAGGTTGTGATCTCCGGGGTTGTGAGAGCGAGCCCTGCCTCGGGGCTCTGAGCCTAGCAGGGAGTGTGCTTGAAGGTTCTCTCCCTCTGCCCCTCCGCCAGCTCTCCCTTCTCTCTCCTTATAAATAAGTCTTCAAAAAAATAAAAAGCTTTATTGTGGTAAGGTGCTTCACATTTGATCATGACATTCTACTACTACTTCTTATTCTTTTTAAAAATTTTATTTGAGAGAGAGCATGAGCAGGAGGGTAGGGACGGAGGGAGAGAGAGAAGCAGACTCCCTGCAGAGCAGGGAGCCTGATGTGGGGCTTTTATCCCAGGACCCCGAGATCATGACCTGAGCCGAAGGCAGACACCCAACCTATGGAGCTTTCCAGGCACCCCATGTTTTTAATTTTTGAGGACTCTTTATACTGGTTGCACCCAATTTACATTCCATAGCGGTTTTCCATAGTGGCTGCACCAATTTACATCCCTACTGATAGTATAGGAGGATTCCCTTTTCTCCACATCCTGGCTGAGGGCTTGTTACCTCTTGTCTTTTTGACAAGCCATTCTAACAGGTGAGATCTCATTGTGGTTTTGACTTGCATTTTTCTGATAATGATGGAGAGCACCTTTCCAAGCACCTGTTGGCTGTCTGTGGGAGAAATGTCTATTTAGATCCTCTGTTCATTTTTTAAAAAGATTTATTTATTTATTTGAGGGAGAGTGTGAGAGAGTGAGCAAGAGAGAGAGCACAAGCAAGGTGGGGGGGCAGAGGGAGAAGCAGACTCCCCGCTGAGCAGGGAGCCCCACATGGGACTTGATCTCCCAACCCGGAGATCATGACCTGAGCTGAAAGTAAGAGTCTGATGCTTAACTGACTGAGTCACCAGGCCCCCCTCTTATCAGTGTTTGAAGCACATCAATATGTATATCCTCCCCACAAACAGGATAAGAACCTAAGCAGGACTTCACCTTCCTTTCCCCGCCTTCCCTCTACACCCCGCAACTCCCATATTGACACATTGTTGTTTTAGCCACATTTGCACGAACAGGCATTTATTTCTGTGGTCAGTACTGATGTCTCACCTTGTTTCGAAAACTTGTCACTTCCTCCTAAATTAATTCCTCTTGTTGTTTGTCCTAAGTTCTTTCCAATAATGTCAATGGGAGGGGAATTTTCTGAGTTTTTTAAAAAGAATTTATTTATTTATTTGAGAAAAAGTGAGAGAGCACAAGCAGAAAAGAAGGGCAGAGGGAGAAGGAGAAGCAGGCTCCCCAACAAGCAGGGAGCCATCTGAGTTTTTGAATATCACCTTCATTCATCTGGTTATACAATCCTACATTCAGGTGGATTCCTGGGTGGCTCAGCTGTTTAGCACTTGCCTTTTTTTTTTTTTTTAATTTTTATTTATTTATGATAGTCACAGAGAGAGAGAGAGAGGCAGAGACACAGGCAGAGGGAGAAGCAGGCTCCAGGCACCGGGAGCCCAACGTGGGATTCGATCTCGGGTCTCCAGGATCGCGCCCTGGGCCAAAGGCAGGCGCCAAACCGCTGCGCCACCCAGGGATCCCTAGCGCTTGCCTTTGGCCCAGGGCGCAGTCCTGGGAACCCGGGATCGAGTCCCATGTCGGGCTCCTGTCATGGAGCCTGCTTCTCCCTCTGCCTGTGTCTCTGCCTCTCTCTCTCTGTCTATCATGAATAAATTAAAAACAAAAACAAAAACAAAAACAATCCTACATTCAGATCTGTAGTCTATCACCACAAGGGGGATGCTCCTACACTATCTCCTAGCATCTAGATTTGGCGTGGAAAAGTTGGATGCCAAATTGATTTGTATTCTTTTTTTAAAGATTTTATTTATTTATTCATGAGAGACAGAGAGAGAGAGAGAGAGAGGCAGAGACACAAGCAGAAGGAGAAGCAGGCTCTTCGCAGGAGCCCGATGCAGGACTCGATCCCAGTACCCTGGGATCATGACCAAAGCTGAAGACACTCAAGCACAGAGCCATCCAGGTGTCCCCATTTTGTATTCTTTTTTAAGGAACCTCTTTTTCCTCCTTTTCTGGAGGCTTTTGTGTTTTTTTCCTAATACAATGATATTTTAAAATCTGGCTAATATTTTTTTAAATCCCCCCCCCCCAGTCTGTCTTGCTTATCATACAATAAACATTTTATTTATTTATTGTTTATTATTATTTTTTATTTATGATAGTCACAGAGAGAGAGAGAGGCGCAGAGACACAGGCAGAGGGAGAAGCAAGCTCCATGCACCGGGAGCCCGATGTGGGACTCGATCCCGGGTCTCCAGGATCGCGCCCTGGGTCAAAGGCAGGCGCCAAACCGCTGCGCCACCCAGGGATCCCACAATAAACATTTTATTATTTTTTTTTTAATTTATTTTATTTTATTTTATTTTTTTTTAAAGATTATTTATTTATTTATTTATGATAGACATAGAGAGAGAGAGAGAGAAAGAGGCAGAGACACAGGAGGAGGGAGAAGCAGGCTCCATGCACCGGGAGCCCAACGTGGGACTCGATCCCGGGACTCCAGGATCGCGCCTTGGGCCAAAGGCAGGCGCTAAACCGCTGCGCCACCCAGGGATCCCACAATAAACATTTTAGTATGAGGCATTGTGTCTTTAGTTCTTGGTTGATATTCTGAGTTTTTATTTATAGTAATATGAGTTATAACGTTCTTAGTTAATAGATTTTAAAAATATTTTATTTATTTATTTTAGAGAGAGAGTGGGAGCAGGGGTAGGGACAGAGGGAAAGAGAGGGAGAGAAGCAGACTCCCCCTTGAGCATAGAGCCTGATGTGAGGCTTGATCTCAAGACCCTGAGATGACCTGAGCAGAAATCAAGGGTCAGGTGCTTAACTGACTGAGCCACCCAGATGCCCCCTTAGGTAATATTTTTTTCATAGTGTGTCTCTACCCACTCTCTCTTTTATCTTTTCCAGAGAAATTCTATATGATAAAAGTTAGAACTTGATTATATTTTTATTTTATTCACTTAAAAACATTTTAAAAAATTTCCGTAAGTAATCTCTGCACCCAACGTGGGGCTCAAACCCTGAGATCAAGAGTTGCATGCTCCACCAACTGAGGCAGCCAGGTGCCCCTGGAACTTTCATCTATATCATCCACATACCTTAATTTTTTCCTTAGAGTTTCTCTCTCTTTGTCCCATATAGATGCCTTTTGGGATCATATTTTCAGCTCATTCATTTATTCTTAAACTGTATCTATCCTGCCATTTAACACACCTATTGAGTTCTTTATTTCAGTAATTATAGTGTTCATATCCCTTGTCTCCAGATAGGTTCTACTTCATAACTCCTCTTCTTGCTTCAAATTTTCAATATCCAACTTAGTTCTCCAAGGATATTTATTATGCTTGTTTTACATGCCTTATTAGCTTCACTTCATTGGGTATAGTTTCTTCCAAGCCTGACTGAAATATGTGAGCCTCCTGGGCACGCTGACAATTTTGCGCTTCAGAAAAGGTAACAATTCAGTAGTCTTTAAACTTGATAGTTTTATATTATTTTTCTTTGAGCATTGATTTAGAGGCAAAGCAGAGACACTGATTTCATAAAAAAAAAGGTGTGGACAGAAAGTGAATTACTGCTTCTGGCCAGAGCAGACACAGTTTTCTGGTAAAAAAAAAAAAAAAAATTCTCAAGGGGCACCTGGGTGGCTCAGTGGTTGAGTATCTGCCTATTTTTATTATAACCAAAGGGCTCAGGTTATAATCCCGGGGTCCCCCGACCGAGTCCCACATGTCCCACATCGGGCTCCCTGAGTGGAGCCTGCTTCTCCCTCTGCCTGTGTCTCTGCCTCTCTCTCTGTGTCTCCCATGAATAAATAAATACAATCTTAAAAAAAATCTCAAGGGTCATCCATGTGTAGTAGATGCTGTGGATGCCTCTCCCCACGGAGGTTCACCTGCAGCTGGGGCCGACAGTTTGCAGCACATGGTCAGCCTCTCAGTTCAGCATCAGTGTGTCTCCTCATGGATTTATCTGGCATCACTTACCTTATTTGGATCTCAGGTGTGGCCACCAAAGTGGGAGGAGTTTACTGTTTCCCAAGTTGGGGCAACCCATACCCAAAGGCAGATGGGTGTGATGGCATCAATGCCCCGCTTCCCCATCCTTCCGTGGGAAGATCCTGAGGTACATTCTGCGTGTTTCCTCCCAGGGTCCCCACCAGGGCCAAGCCCCTGCCCACAATTGTACCCCAGCGATTAAAATGCCCTTTACTGGCCTTTCCCTCTTCTCTTGGTTCCTTGTTCTCCACCTCTTCTCTCCTGCTTCCTGAGATCAACCCCCACATAAACTACTGTCATGCAAATCATTGCCTCAGTCATTTTCTCTGTCTTGGAAATGTAAGCAAAACTGTGAGTCTTCTCCACATCTTGTCCTATTTTCATTCTTCTCATGTGGTTTATTATTTTTTTCCTTCTTCAGACTTGGTCTTCTAGGGGGAGGGTGTAGGTTAAACAGTTTAAAATTAGAGAATAATATAAATTGTTTATTTCCAAGAAAACATCCTGCCTTCATTTCAGATCTTCAGCTGGTTGCAAACGTATGGGGCACCTAGCTGGCTCAGTTGGAAGAGCAAGCAACTCCTGATCTCAGGGTCATGAGTTCGAGTTATGAGTGTAGCAATTACATAAAAGTAAATAAACTTTAAAGTGTATGCACCCGGGATCCCTGGGTGGCGCAGTGGTTTGGCGCCTGCCTTTGGCCCAGGGCGCGATCCTGGAGACCCAGGATCGAATCCCACGTCGGGCTCCCGGTGCATGGAGCCTGCTTCTCCCTCTGCCTGTGTCTCTGCCTCTCTCTCTCTCTCTCTGTGTGTGACTATCATAAATAAATAAAGAAAAAAAATATTAAAAAAAAAAAAGTGTATGCACTCGTGACCAAATGCAACAGAGACAGATCCTACAAAGGACAAGGCTTAAAACATCTGTGTAGGGCAGCCCTGGTGGCTCAGTGGTTTAGCGCCACCTTCGGCCCAGGGCCTGATCCTGGAGACCCAGGATTGAGTCCCACATCAGGCTCCCTGCATGGAGCCTGCTTCTCCCTCTGCCTGTGTCTCTGCCTCTCTGTGTATGTGTCTCTCATGAATAAATAAATAAAATCTTTAAAAACAAAACAAAACATCTGTATAGTGAGGGCAGAATAGGAAACATAACTGATTTCTCCCAGTGATGCTCGAGTCCCATACTTCTTAGCCTTTAGGTTGTCCAGGAAGCACATGGGTCTCTTATTAAAATACAGGTTATAGGGGCACCTGGGTGGCTCAGTGGTTGAGTGTCTGCCTTTGGCTCAGGGCATGATCCCAGGGTCCTTAGATTGAGTCCCACACTGGGCTCCCCGCAGGGAGCCTGCTTCTCCCTCTGCCTGTGTCTCTGCCCCTCTCTCTGTGTCTCTCGTGAATAAATAAATAAAATCTTAAAAAAAAATACAGGTTAATTCAGCAGAGCAGGGGCAGGGCCTGAGATTCTGTATTTCTTACATACCCAGAAGATGCTGGTACTGCGGACTGGAGACTTCGCCTTGGTGAGTGGGGGACTTAACGTTGGCCGTAAAGATGGCAGTAAAGGTGCCACCCCACCTCACCTGACCCATTTCCCCTCATTCCCCTCAAACTTGATTTAGGATTCTTTCTTTCTTTCTTTCTCTCTTTCTTTTTCTTTGTTTCCCTCTCTCTTTCTTCTTTTCTTTCTTTTTTGTATCTTCTTTATTTATTTTAACGATTTTATTTATTTATTAGAGAAACACACACACACAGAGAGCATGAGCTGAGAGGAGAGAGAGAAGCAGACTCCATGCTAAGCAAGGAGCCCAACTCAGGGCTTGATCTCAGGACTCCAGGATCATGACCTGAGCCAAAGGCAGATGCTTACCCGACTTAGCCACCCAGGTGCCCCTAAATATCTTATTTTTAAGTAATCTCTCCACCCAACGTGGAGCTCAAATGCACAACCTTGAGACAGAGAGTCACCTGCTCTTCTGACTGAGGTGCCCCCAGCAGCAGCTTTTTTAGTAATCACCCCAAACTGGAAACAACTCAAATGTCCTTCTGACTGGTGGGTGAAGAAACAATCTGCCACACATCTCTCTAGTGGAATACCACTTACAATTGAGAGGGACTTTCACTTCCCACAGTGACAGGGATGAATTCTAAATGTATTATGCTAAGTGAGAGCAGTCAGATTCAGAAAGCTGCATACTGTATGATTCCATTTATAGGACATTCTGGAAAAGGCAAAAACTATGGTGACAGAGAAGAGATGGGTGGTTGCCAGGGGTTACGGGGGGGAGGGGCAGACTACAGAGAGGCAGCTGGAGGACATTTGCTGGGGTGATGAGACTTCTGAGTCTCCTTTGTGGTGGTGGTTACACAGCTCAGGGGTTTTTGTTAAGACTAATAGGACTGTACACCCTAAAGAGTGGGTTGTGTTGTATTAACTTCAAAATAAATGAATACAGGGATCCCTGGGTGGCGCAGCGGTTTGGCGCCTGCCTTTGGCCCAGGGCGCGATCCTGGAGACCCGGGATCGAATCCCACGTCGGGCTCCCGGTGCATGGAGCCTGCTTCTCCCTCTGCCTGTGTCTCTGCCTCTCTCTCTCTCTCTGTGACTATCATAAATAAATAAATAAAATATTTAAAAAAAAATAAATGAACACAAATTAAAAACAAAACAAAACTACTTAGGACTGACATTTTAGGATCAGAGATGCTCATACTCTTCATATATGTGCTATTTTAGAATTAGAAACTTCTAGAAACTTCAGCATACTAATTATCATGTAAGCTCCCGTTCTGTCCTCTGCCAGGGCTAGCACGTCTCATTGTAACCTGCTTTGGTGATTGTGAAGCATGTGGTAATGTTTTCCTTCGTCCTTCCAGAGGTCCCCTGCCTGATGCTGCCCTTGGCTTCCTCCTCCCAGCTTCCGTCCGGGGCCCCCTGTCGCTGCCTGGTTCTCAGGCTCACCAGGGCCTGGAAATTCTGGGAGTCAGTGTGGCCAGGGTCAGAAGATCGTGTGGGCCCAACCACTGCCACAGATGGGCACACCACATCCTGTCTTACAAGACACAGTGGTCACCTCAGGGGAGCCTCAGATGGCCAACATCTGTCTGGCCTTGGGCTTCCTGTGGCGGCTGCCAGGAGGCTACTTCTCTTTGGGGCCTGGTGGCCTCAGCCACTCAGCCACATGCTTGGCCCAGCCACCTTCAGACACTAGGAAATGCAGATACAAAGTAACATGCAGGGTGCCTGGGTGGCTCAGTCCTGGGCTCAGGTCATGATCCCAGGGTGCTGGGTTCAAGCTCTACGACATCCGGCTCCCTGCTCAGAGGGAAACCTCCTTCTCCCTCCCCCTCTGCCCCTCCCCCTGCTTGGGCTCTCTCTCTCTCTCTCAAATCAATACAATCTTAAAAAAAAAAAACCCTCAAAACTTTTGACTGACATATAATATACAGACAGAAATGTTCAACAGTCGTGAAGGTGCAGTTTAATGGATTATCAACGTCCCTGTGGAACTGACATTCAGATCAAGAAAAAGTGAGCTTCCAGCCCCCAGGACCCCTCGGCCCCAGGGCCCCTTGCAGCTTTCTACCTGTCAAGACAAACCTCTATCCTGGATTATGACACCAAAGTCTAGTTTTGTCCTCAAAAAAATTTTTAAGATTTATTTATTTATTTATTTAAGAGAGAGAGAGAGAGAGAGAGAGAGACTGTCGGTGGCAGGGAGAGCAGAGAGAGAGGGAGACTCTCAAGCAGACTCCACGCTGAATGGGGAGCCACACTTGGGGCTCGATCCCACGACCCTGAGATCATGACTTGAGCCAAAATCAAGAGTCGGACGCTCAATCATCTAAGCTACTCAGGTGCCCCTGTATGAAGAATTCTTTTAGAGTCTAGGTACAAATCCTGTGCTGGAGATACGTAATATATCTTCTTGCACTCTCTGAGCTGTCAGGGCTACTACCACATTTTTTTTCTCTCAGCAAACTGTAAGAGTCCCAGTGCTTATTTTTGTTTTTATTAAAAGATTTTATTTATTTAATAGAGAAAGTGTGTGCAGCACTAGTGGGGGAGGAGGCAGTGGGCAGAGGGGTAAGGAGGCTCCCCACGGAGCCACCCAGATGCCCCCCACCCCCACCCCCAGTACTTTATTTTGAAACCGCAGGTCTTTCTAACTACTGGTAAGAACAAATCTCAGCAAGATCAGGAAAAAAAGTCCTTTCTCCTTCCTCCATAATTTCAGGAAAAGAGATATGATTCTTTGTCATAAAAATGCCCCTATAGATATTGTTTATAATGAAGGAATCTTTTTTTTTTTAATTTTTTTTTTTTTTATTTATTTATGATAGTCACACAGAGAGAGAGAGAGGCAGAGACACAGGCAGAGGGAGAAGCAGGCTCCATGCACCGGGAGCCCGACGTGGGACTCGATCCTGGGTCTCCAGGATCGCGCCCTGGGCCAAAGGCAGGCGCCAAACCGCTGCGCCACCCAGGGATCCCATAATGAAGGAATCTTATAAGACACCTAAACTTCAGATTTTGTTATGTCCTCTGTAAGTAACTTTCAACCCCTAAAGTCTGTCATTATGATCGATCATTTATTTTTTTTAAAGATTTTATTTATTCATGAGAGACACACAGAGAGAGGCAGAGACACAGGCAGAGGGAGAAGCAGGCTCCATGCAGGGAGCCCGACATGGGACTCGATCCCAGGGCCCCGAGATCATGGCCTGAGCCGAAGGCAGACACCTCAACCACTGAGCCACCCAGGCGCCCCTGATCGATTATTATGTAGTAAAAAATTTAATCTTGTCCAAAGAGAGTTCTAGCCTTTTCCTCTGCCCCTGGGAGGTAACTGCAACCCTTGGAATGTCCTGCCTGATGAAAGTGTCCTGGTTTATCTGGAGCCTTGGGCTACTCCCAATAGTCTATCAGTGTGATTTAAGGTGTGTGTGGGGGTTGGGTCTTGTGGTATCAATCAGCTAGACTCCAGAGGGGCTGGCGACTCAGATCAGCCATGTTGGTGACCAACCAGGTCTATGTGACCAAGGCCCAGCATAGGCTGGACATTAGAGCCTGGGTAAGTCCTGGTAGATGATGCTCCATCTGTATTGTCAACGCTATTGCAGAGAAAGAGCTGTCCATGTCTCTGTGCGAGGAGGATAAGGAGAAACTGAGTACAGAGCTCTCCTGGTCTCTGCCCCAAGAGTCCATCTCTTCCTTTGGTGGACTATAGTCTCTCTCCTTTCCATGTCACAAATGGTAGCTATGAGGACAACAGTTTCCAGAATCAGAAGTGAGGCCAGCCTTGTGGGCTGTTCCTGCATCTGGCAGTTGTGTGGCTTTACTAGTACATGGCCCTGATCTGAATTGACATCCTTGTTTTCTGGAATACATAGTTACGTGTGAATTTTTTTTGGCCAACCAGAAGAAAATCACTGAGCTCATCCTTCTCTCACACATTTTCCTCTGCTAGATTTATTTTCTTTTAAAGTTTATTTAATTTTAATTTTTAATTTTTTTAGTAATCTGTGCACTCTACATGGGGCTTGAACTCATGACTGGGAAATCAAGGTTCACATGATCTTCCCATGGACTTCATGGAGACCCAGAGGACTCCCATCCTCGGCTAGGTTTCTTATTTTAGCAATAGTAAATAAGCCCATCATATTTAAAATTAAAGCTGCCCTTCTGAATGCTGATTGTAACTGACTTCTTTATTCTTTTTAAGATTTTATTTATTTATTCATGAGAGACACAGAGACACAGGCAGAGGGAGAAGCAGGCTCCATGCAGGGAGCCTGATGTGGGACTGGATCCCGAGTCTCCAGGATCATGCCCTGGGCCAAAGGCAGACGCTCAACCGCTGAGCCACCCAGGCGTCCCAGTAACTGACTTCTAATTGTCTTCTAGAATGTATTTTCCCATTCATCCACTGGAAGGGAGTTTTAGCAAGATGCAGGGGACACTTGGCTCACAGCTGATTTTCTCAGCATCCCTTGTAACAGGTGTGGCCATCTGACTGCATTCCAGCCAATGGGTTATTGAGTAGGAAGAAAGTGTGCTGCATCAGAGTCTCACCTTGAAAGGACTGGTCGACCGTGTCCCTAATTCTTTACCCCTTCCCTGTTAAGATGTGTTAAGAGAGGTGCTGAGGGGCGCCTGGGTGGCTCAGTCGGTTGAGTGTCCAATTCTTGATTTCAGTTCCAGACATGATCTTGGAGTTGTGGGATCCAGCCCCACCTTGGCTCCATGCTGCACATGGAGCCTGCTTGGGATTCTCTCTCTCCCCCTCCCCACCCCAAAAAAAGAGAGAGGTGCCTGGCTGACTCAGTCAGTAAAGCATGTGACTTGACCTCAGAGTTGTGAATTCAAGCCCCACATCAGGTATAGAGTGTATTTTATTTTATTTCAAAAAATATTTTATTTATTTATTTGAGAGAGAGATGGGGGGGCATGAACGGGGGAGGGAGAGGGGAAAGGGAGGGGAAGGGGAGAAGCAGACCCCCTGCTGAGCAGAGAGCCTGATGCAGGGCTCAATCTCAGGACCTTGGGCTCATGACCTGAGCTGAAAGCAGATGCTCAACTGTCTGAGCCACCCAGGTATCCCCGAAATATTATTTTAGCATGTAATGCAATGTTAAAAATATTGAGACCGGGCAGCCCCGGTGGCGCAGCGGTTTGGCGCCGCCTGCAGCCTCGGGTGTGGTCCTGGAGACCCCGGATGGAGTCCCACATCGGGCTCCCCGCATGGAGCCTGCTTCTCCCTCTGCCTGTGTCTCTGCCTCTCTCTCTCTGTGTCTTTGAATAAATAAATAAAATCTTTAAAAAAATATTGAGACCTTTTACAATCTTTAATTTTTATTTTTTTACAGTAAGTCTGAAATCTGGGGTGTGTGTTACACTCACGGCACACCTCAGTTCATACTCCCCACATTTCAGTTACTCAGCAGGCAGGTGCATGTGACTGGAGGCCGCTGCAGAGGACAGCACGGGTCTGGGTCTGGAGGAGGAGGTTGGAGAAACACGGACATTGAGAATGCTGTACGCCCCCTCTGTCCTGTGTTTCCACTTGTGGAGGGTTATGTGCAAGAAATATTTGTATGAAAAAAAAAAAAGAAATATTTGTATGGGGGTACCTGGGGGGCTCAGGCGCTGAAGCGGCTGCTTCGGCTCAAGTCATGACCTCAGTCAGGGTCCCGGGATTGAGCGGTTCCCTGCTCAGCAGGGAATCTGCTTCTCCCTCTCCCTCAGCCCCTCCCTCCTGCTTGTTTTCTCTCTCTCAAATAAATAATAAATAAGATCTTTTAAAAAATGCCTGTATGCAGGCACCAGGATGTGTGTGTGAGGGTGCACATTGTGGTATGAATAAAAGTGTTGGAAACTACCTAATTCCACCAATAGAGAAATGAATAAATAAACAAGTTGCAAGCTAAGAATGGACTTATTACGCGGTCAAAATGGGGGGAAAAAAGGTATTTTAAAATGTATTTATAAAAACGTTATTCGAAAAGCAAAACTGATAATCACCTTATTGGAACAACTGGAAAAATTTGCAAGACGACTGAGGATGATATCAGTATTACATTTCCTGCTTGCACTGTGGTCAAGAGGCATGGGATTTCCAGCTACGCCCACGGGACTCTGGGGAAAAATGCAAAGATAGGACACGGAGATGTAAATATAGACCTTTGGTGTCAGTTTCCCAAGGCTTGCCAGCCCCCACAATTGCATGAGCCAGTTTATTAAGACAAATCCCTTCCTTCCTCTCCCCTTGTTTTTTATCCTATTTTTAAAAACATATTTGTTTATTTTTTTCAGACAGACAATCTCCAGCAGACTCTCCGCTGAGCACAGAGCTGGATGCAGGGCTACATCTCAGGACCCTGAGCTCATGACCTGAGCTGAAATCAAGAGCTGCTTAACCAACTGAGCCACCCAGGAGCCTTTCTTATCTCTCTCTCTCTCTTCCTTCCTTCCTTCCTTCCTTCCTTCCTTCCTTCCTTCCTTCCTTCCTTCCTTCCTCCCTCCCTCCCTTCCTTCCTTCCCTCCTTCCTCCCTCCCTCCCTCCCTCCCTCCCTCTCTCTCTCTTTCTTTCTTTCTTCTTCTTTTTAAAAGATTTTATTTATTTATTCATGAGAGACACACAGAGAGAGAGAGAGAGGCAGAGACACAGGCAGAAGGAGAAGCAGGCTCCATGCAGGGAGCCGGATGAGGGACTTGATCTGGGGTCTCCAGGATCCCGCCCCTGGTCAAAGGTGGCGCTAAACCGCTGAACCACCTGGGCTGCCCCCTTTCTTATCTTTAAAATTTTATTTATTTATTAATTAATTAATTCATTCATTCATTCATTCATTCATTTACACACACGAGCAGACTCTACACTGAGCCCAGAGCCCAAGGTGTGGCTGGATCCCATAACCCTGAGATCAAGACCTGAATGAAAATCAAGAGTTAGTGCTTAACCAACTGACCCATCCAGGCACCACCCCCATCCTACTCTTATTTATTTATTTATTTATTTATTTACATTTTTTAAAGATTTTATTTATTCATGAGAGAGAGAGAGACAGAGAGAGAGAGAGAGAGGGAGAGAGGCAGAGACACAGGCAGAGGGAGAAGCAGGCTCCATGCAGGGAGCCTGATGCAAGACCTGACCTGGGACTCTGGGATCATGCCCTGGTCCGAAGGGGGCCACTAAACTACTGAGCCACCCAGGGATCCCCATCCTACTCTTTTTTAAAGATTTTATTTTTTTAAATACACCCAACCAGAGGCTCGAACTCACAGCCTCAAGATGAAGAGTCACATGCTCCACCCACCAAGCCAGCCAAGGGCCCCTCTTTATCCTATTGTTTCTGTTATTCTTCTTTTCTCTTCTCTTCTCTTCTTTCAAGATTTCATTTATTTATTTGAGAGAGAGAGAGGAAGCATGAGTAAGGGCAGAGGGAGAGGGAGGAGCAGATTCCCCACTGAGCAGGGAGCCTGATGAGGGGCTGGATTCAGGACCTGAGATCATGACTTGAGCCCAAGGCAGATGCTTAAACAAGTAAGCCAACCAGGTGCCCCGTTCTGTTTTTCTAGAGAACTCTGAGTGATTACCCACCTACCCCCCAACCCCCAAGCATATAGTGGGAGCATACTAAATAAAGCACATGGGACAAATGCAACAAGGAGTGAGTCTGTGTCAGGGGCGTACAGGAGTTGGTTTTACTCTTCTTGCCAGCTTCCAATGTAAGTCGGGAATTACGTCAAAATAAAAAGTTGTAAAAAAAAATAATTCTGAGAAGTTCATAATTTCACCAAGGCATAGCAAACATTAAGAAGCTATGATCTGGGGTGCCTGGGTGGCTCAAGCGGTTAAGCATCTGCCTTCAGCTCAGGTCATGATCCTAGAGTCCTGGGATTGAGCCCCTGGTGGAGCTCCCTGCTCAGCGGGGAGCCTGCTTCTCCATCTCCCTCTGCCCCTCCCCCTGGCTTGCACTCTCTCTTTCTCAAATAAATAAATAAATAAATAAATAAATAAATAAATAAATAAATAAATAAATCTTAAAAATAAAAGAACCCATAATTTAAGACAATACACAACTTTCGTTCAAAATCCAAAAAAAAAAATTTAAAAAACATCAAGGGGGTGTGGCCTGGCTTTCAGAGTTTCTCCTAGCTGAGCGCCGCCTTGAGGTCAGAGTCAGTATAACAACACCGCCTCTCAACCAGCACCAAACCCTCACAAATTTACCCTCTAAATCCATTTAGCAGCGACCACAACTTGTGAAACATTGTGCACCCGCGTGTCTGTCCCCAAACGCAGATATCACCCTTGTAAAAGTCTAGCTGAACACACTCCAAACTCCATAGGAGTTTCAGAAGGCTGGAATGGAGATTGGTCACTTTTTAGTTTTTAAAAAAAATTTTGGTAGACGTAGTGCATTTCTGCATTATTCAGATATTTGCAGTGCTCATGGATTACCTTTGTCGCGAAAAGAAAGCTAGATATTTGCAAGGTTGAAGGGTGCTGTAGAAAATGATGTTTGTGGAAGGAAAGACCTGGGTGCTATACTCCAGAGCTGCTGGCGGAGCACGGGAAAAACGAGCCTGTCTCTGTGCTCATTGACAACCATGCTCCTCGAGGTAGGCTAAGAAAGGTTCCCGATGGGTGTGCCTGGGTGACTCGGTGTTTGAGCATCTGCCTTGGGCTCAGGTCATGATCCCGGGGTCCTGGGATATAGTCCCGCATCCAGCTCCCCCTAGGGAGCCTGCTTCTCCCTCTGCCTGTGTCTCTGCCTCTCTGTCTCTCATGAGTAAATAAATAAAATCTTAAAGAAAAGAAAAAAGGTTTCTGATGGTGTCCACACCCTAATTCCTAGAACCCACTGCTTGACTTTATTTGTAAAAGGGACTTTGCATTTCCGTTAAGGATCTTGAAATGGGAAGTTATGCTTTACTATCCAGGGGGACCTAAAATAGAATCACAAGATCCTTATATGGAGGAAGCAGAGGGAGTTGGGGACACACAGTAGGAGAGAGGAAGATGTGACCACAGAGGCAGAAATTGGAGTGACCACACAAGCCAAGGAATGCTGGGGGTCACAGGAAGCTGGAAGGAGCAGGAACTGATTCCCCTCTAGTGCCTGTGGGGAGCACGGTCCTACTGTCACCTTCATTTCGGACCCCTGGCTTCAAATCTGGGAAAGGATACATTTCTGGGTTTGTTTACTTGTTTGTGTTTGTTTATAGGTCAACTCCTTGCCAGATGTGAGGCTCCAACCCGTGACCCAGAGATCAAGAGTCGCATAGCTCTACCAGCTGAGCCAGCCAGGCACCCCCTGCTTCTGGTGTTTTAAACCACTCCATTTGTGGCATTTTGTTACAGCAGCCACAGCAAACAAATAAATATAGGATCCTTCCTAGCCCCAGGCTCCAACATGTCTCGAGAGAACTCAGAATGAAGCCGGAAGGGATGCTTGTGGCTCAGGGGGTGCCAACTTCAAAACCCAAGGAAGGAGGATTTAACGGTCCCTGGTCCCTGCGGCTGGGCCACCTCCGCACACCTGTTTTGCTTCTCTGGGTCTCAGGGCAACCTGGCCGGGAGGCTGGGGCTCAAATCCCTGCTCCCCAGAACCCCAGAGGGAGTCTGAGCCAGCTGGATCTCTGAGCTTTCCTGCAGCTGCTGGGGGCCCTAGAAAGTCCCAAGTGGGGAAACTGAGCCCAAGAGAGGTGCCGAGCCTAGAACAGGATGAGGTGGGGGCTCTTCTATCTGGATTCCACCCTCCTCGGGCCAGGGACTTCCACAGTTTTGCAAGCCCAGCCTCCCTCCTCTGACTGGAAGGAGGTGTTGAGAGCGCTCTCTGAGCGAGTGCCCCACGGAAGCAGCCCCAGATGGGGTGCCCAGTACGCAGACCAATGAGAGCCCCACAGGGGGAAGGCTGGTCATTTCCTCCTGCGATTTGCACCCTCCCCTGGGGCTTAAAAACCACAGTGTGTGGGCCGGAGGGACCTTTGATCAGCGGGGATCCCGGGAGACCTGAACATGGTGAGTTCCCCAGAGGGATGGGGGGCCCAGGCATCATCTCCCTCCTCTCACTCCTTGCTGGTCCCTCTCCTGCCCACCTCTCCCCTTCCAACTCTTTCCCCCTTTCCTCCCTAATCTCTCCACCTCCACTTCTCCCCCTCCTCCCCTCTGACCCTCCCCTCTGGACCTGGTGGGGGGCGGATGCAGCTAAGAAGGAAGGTGGTCAAGGGATTATAGAGTCGCAGCAATGCCATCCGGCTGGGATCCCAAAGGTCCCCAGGGCAGGAAACCCGTGTGTTGGGTCTGATTAGATGACACCCTTCCTCAAACGGTCAGATCCAGGAGAGGTCTTTCTGGCAGCAGGCAGCAGAACGGCAGGAGCCAAGGTCCGGGGGCTGCAAGGAGCCGGCTTGGGAGAAAGATAGGGACTCCCTGGGACATTCAGATGTTCTAAACCGTACAGACAGGGAAACTGAGACCCAGGCAGGAGCACAGATGGCCCGGGTCCCTCAGTGGTTGGTGGCAGACCCAGGCTGCCCCCACGGATTCTCTGGGGGTCAGAGGGAGACTGTGTCTGGGCTCAGGGAGGGACCCCCGTGCACACCTGTGCCCCCAGGTCTGGGTTCGAGAGAGGCACGGCTGTGATTTGGTACCTGCCTCGCTAGACGTTTTTGTCTTGCTTCATCTTTTTTGAAAGAGGAAACGGAGGACACATTAGCTGCCCAGGGAGGGGCTTGGCATTGCCTCACCCGTTTTTGAGACCTGGCCGGGACCCACAGGACTTTGAGACGCCAACTATTTGGCTTCGATTTCTTTTCCTTTCCATCAGATGGTCCCAAATGCCGAAGGGTATTCAGTGAAAAGTCGCTCTCCCCACCCAGCCCTGGGGCCTCGGGCTCCTTGCCACAGCCCCTGGAGGCAACTTTGGGCACAAGTGTGTGTTGGATGCTTCCAGAAACGGTCTGCTGGTGCTCAAGGTCAGATGTGCAGGGAGTAGTTTGACATGGGGGCAAATTGAAATAAGCTTCAAATCCTGCCTCTCCTGTGTCATAGTTGAGGAGGCTCGGCTTTTCTGGGCTTCCTTCTCTTTATGTTGAAGATGGGAGGTTGGGTAACAATCTGACAGAATTAGATCCCACATCTTAAGATCATTGAGAGAATTAAATAACACACGGAAGGCTCTTACAGCATGGCATACAGTTGGCGCTCAATGCATGTGACATATCTATGTCCTTTCTCCCCTTTGCAAATAGAAGTACAGTCTACACATTAGCCTACATCTTGCTTTCTTCATGAATAACGTAGAGTATTATTAACCAGTATTTATTGAGCGCTTACTGCATGCCCAGCCCTGTGCTCTGCTCTTTACATTTACATCTGCGTGGGATGTATTATTTGTTTTTGTTTTTAAAAGATTTTATTTATTCATGAGAGACACACAGAGAGAGAGAGAGAGGCAGAGACATAGGCAGAGGGAGAAGCAGGCTCCATGCCTCCCTGCTGAGCCACCCAACTGTTCTAATCCCTGTGTATTTCAAGGGAATTCCTTCCTTCCTTCTTTCTTTCTTTTTTTTTTTTTTAAGGTTTTATTTATTTATTCATGAGGGACACAGAGAGAGAGAGGCAGAGACACAGGCAGAGGGAGAAGCAGGCTCCCTGCAGGGAGCCCGATGTAGGACTCGATCCTGGGTCCCCAGGATCACACCCTGGGCCGAAGGCAGGCGCTAAACCGCTGAGCCACCCAGGGATCCCCCTCCTTCTTTTTTTTATCAGCTTCGTAATAGTCTACCGTGAGGGTCCACTCCCTCTCAATGGAGATTTTGGTTGTTTTCCATATCTTGTCTTTATTTTTTTTTTATAATGATGAAAACTTTTATTTTGTAAAATTTTGAAAATATGGAAAAATAGACAAAGTATAATTACCCATTATTCCCCCACTGTAATAGTTGGATGCTTTAACAAAAATTTTTATTTAAATTCAATTTGCTGGGGATCCCTGGGTGGCTCAATGGTTTAGCGCCTGCCTTTGGCCCAGAGCATCATCCTGGAGTCCTGGGATCAAGTCCCACATCAGGCTCCCTGCGTAGAGCCTGCTTCTCCCTCTGCCTGTGTCTCTGCCTCTCTCTGTCACTGTGTCTCTCATGAATAAATAAATAAAATCTTTAAAAAATAAATAGATAAATAAAAAATTAAAAATAAAAAAAAATAAATAAATAAATTCAATTTGCCAACATTTGGTAGAACACCCAGTGCTCATCCCATATTTTGTCTTTATTTTTTATTTTTTTAAAGATTTTATTTATTTATCCATGAGAGACACAGAGGGATGCAGAGAAAGAGGCAGAGACACAAGCAGAGGGAGAAGCAGGCTCCACCCAGGGAGCCCGATATGGGACTTGATCCCGGGACCCCAGGATCACACCCTGGGCCGAAGGCGGCGCTAAACTGCTGAGCCACCCAGGCTGCCCCCATATTTTGTCTTTATTTATTATTATTATCTTTAAAGATTTTATTTATTTATTCATGATAGTCACACAGAGAGAGAGAGAGAGAGGCAGAGACATAGGCAGAGGGAGAAGCAGGCTCCATGCAGGGAGCCCGACGTGGGACTCGATCCCGGGTCTCCAGGATCGCGCCCTGGGCCAAAGGCAGGCGCTAAACCACTGCGCCACCCAGGGATCCCCCATATTTTGTCTTTAAAACCAAAATTAAGGGATGCCTGGTGGCTCAGTGGTTGAGCATCTGCTTTCAGCTCAGGTCGTGATCCCAGGGTCCCAGGTTCGAGTCCCGCATCAGGCTCTCTGCATGGAGCCTGCTTCTCCCTCTGCCTGTGTCTGCCTCTTTCTGTGTGTCTCTCATGAATAAATGAATAAAATATTAAAAACAACAACAACAACAAACCAAAGTTAACATCTTTGGCTCCAAGTCTGGGTTTCCAGAACCGCAAAGACTGTGTCCATTGAATTTTAATGGATCTTGCCAGAAATATATCAATGAATGTTTCCCATCTGCGGCGCATGAGAGGGTTTGCCTGAACCCTCATCTGCACGGTCACATCATGCTTTTTTATTTTTGCCAGCCCACGAGGTTGCAGTTCAGTGCAACCTCAGAGGATCTGGAAGCTTGTGTTTTTTATGGGTTTTAAAAAAAATGTAAGTGTTTTGGGGTCACAGAGGTCATGCGATTCAAGAAAATCAATCTGAGTCAAGATGCCTGCCCTAATTCTCATATCCTATTTCTCAGAGGCTCCAACCTCCAATAGCTCCGGGTGGTTCTGTGGGTGCGCTATTTAGAGATGTGTGGATGGAGGAGCAGGAAGGGGTGGGGGGGGTCAGAGGAGCAGACCTTGCCTTCTGGGTACTTATGGGCTCTGACAGCATTCCTAAGGTCTGTTCTTTCCACTTTATTTTTTAAAATATTTTATTTATTCATGAGAGATACAGAGAGAGAGGCAGAGACAGAGGCAGAGGGAGAAGCAGGCTCCACCCAGGGAGCCTGACGTGGGACTCGATCCCCGGTCTCCAGAATCAGGCCCTGGGCTGAAGGCAGCGCTAAACCACTGAGCCACTCGGGCGGCCCTGTTCTTTCCACTTTAATGTGGGCACAGTTGGCAGGACTTCCCCTACCAGGGGCCAGAGAGAGCGGCGAGGGCGCGGGGCCTGGCTTACCACGCACCAGCTGCACCACCATGTCCAAGTCACGCCTCTCATCTTACCACCAGAGGATCTTTCTAACCTAACCCTCACCCTCACCCTAACCCTCACCTTCACCCTAACCCTAACCCTCACTCTAACCCTCACCCTAACCCTGACCCTCACCCTCACCCTAACCCTAACTGAAACAAATCTAGTCCCTCTACGGCTCAAAGACCACCCATGGCTCCCATGGATCAAATACAACATCTTTAACATGACTATGGGTGGATCTTCCAACCTGGTCTTGGCCACCCGCTGGCTTTCCTTTATTTTCTGGTGGTAGCCTCTTCCCTGGCTCTCTCCGTATGGCTTTGGCTTTGAATGCATGCCCCCACTCCCAACCCACTCAGAGAGGGCTCGAGCTCTCAGAAGTTCTCTCCTCCCTCTGCCACTGGCTACCTGCGGGGAGGACTTGGGAAGCAATCTTAAGCTCTAAGGGTAGCTATAGTTTTTTCCATCTGTGAAATGGGTGTTGCAACTCTCATAGGGTTGCTCTCTCTGTGGATTCAAGGAGCTAACACAGGCAAAGGGCTTAGAACAGAGCTTGATGATTATATTGCTAATCTTTTTTTTTTTTTAAGATTTTATTTATTTATTCATGAGAGACAGAGAGAGACAGAGACACGGGCAGAGGGAGAAGCAGGCTCCATTCAGGGAGCCCAACGCAGGACTCGGTCCCAGGACCCTGGGATCACTCTCTGAGCCGAAGGCAGACGCCCAATCCCTGAGCCACCCGGGCGCCCTATGATTGCTTTTCTTAGAAGTACTGTGTCTTCTCCTTCACCCTGTGCTGTGATCCGTTTGTATCTCCTCACGGCCACCACGCTGGTGCAAGCCACCACTGCTGCTCACCTCACCTGGACACTTCCACTCTCCTCTTCTTCCCAGATTCTGCCCCGGAGCCCTTCCTGCCCACAGTAGACAAGGGCTCTTAAAGTGGGCCCGTGACAGTCACTTGGGTGGCTTCATTGGTACAGTGTGTGGCTCTTGATCACAGGATTGTGGGTTTGAGCTCCACGTTGGGAGTTAGAGGTTACTTAAAAAGAAAATCTTGGGGAAAAAAAAAAAGAAAGCCAGGCTTCTGAACTTAGGAACGATAGTATCCCACCCTTCTGGTTGCTGGGACTTAAGGACTTATTAGTTAATTAGTGAACTAACACGTGGGAAGGGCTTAAAACAGTGCCTGGCGCTGAGTGGCCCCTTCGGACCCCCAGACCCGTGATTGGGCAGCCCCTAGCCACATGTGGTTATGGAAGTGTACTTAAACTGACATAATTGAGGGGCACCCGGGTGGCTCAGCGGTTGAGTGTCTGTCTTCAGCCCAAGATGTGATCCTGGGGTCACGGGATGGAGCCCCACATCGGGCTCCCTGCAGGGAGCCTGCTTCTCCCTCTGCCTATGTCTCTGCGTCTCTCTGTGTGTCTCTAATGAATGGATAAGTAAAAACTTAAAAAAAAAAATAAACTGACACAATTGAAAATTCAGTTCCTCAGGCACAGAGCCACATATGGCTGGTGGCCACCGTCAAAGACGCGCCGGCAGTGCAGAAAGTTCTATTGGATGGGGCTGCAGCCCGTCCTCCCCCCACACTGGGCTGGGCTCTCTATCAAACACTTGAGTCCTCCCCACTTGGCGGTCTGTTTGTCTCTCCTTGTAGACCAGCAGGTGCCAGGTGGGTCAGGAACTGTCCCCCAGGCGGTTGACATTAGTGCAATAAAGAAATCTGCTTAGACTTGTCCTAGAGGTGGGGAACTGCAAATTCTTTTGTATTTGTCTTTATAGTATCTGTTTCTTGGAATGGGCAGTGCACTCACTGGTATGGTTCCTCATATAAGAGGAAGAAAAATATAGACATATACCGTGAAATGCTTCCTTTCAATATCTGCCCCCCACCCCCACTCCCACCCCCACCCCCTACAACCCAGCCCCCACCCCCATGCCCTCTGCCCAGCGCAACCGCTGGTACAAGCTTCCTCTGTCTACTTCTAGAGCTGCTCTGGAGAGAGAGACAGGTACAGGCTAGAAGTAGAGACAGAGATACAGAGGAGGAAAGGAGGGAGGGAGAGATAGAGAGAGAGAGGGAGGGAGGGAGGGAGAGTCTTCTTTTGTAGGTAGGCTGCTTTATACACCATCTGGTCCTTGCTTGTTATTATTTTTTTAAGATTTTATTTTATTTACAGTATTTTTTTTTTAATTTTTATTTATTCATGATAGGCACACAGTGAGAGAGAGAGAGGCAGAGACACAGGCAGAGGGAGAAGCAGGCTCCATGCACCGGGAGCCCGACGTGGGACTCGATCCCGGATCCCCAGGATCGCGCCCCGGGCCAAAGGCAGGCGTCAAACCGCTGCGCCACCCAGGGATCCCGATTTACAGTATATTTTTAAAGATTTTATTTATTTATTTATTTTGAGAGAGAAAGAGAGAGAGGGAGCGCATGGGTCAGGGGAAAGCAGACTCCCTGCTGAGTGGGAAGGCCTACGCTGGGCTCCATCCCAGGACCCCTGGGATCATTCATGCAGAAAGCAGACACTTAACCGCAGCCGCTGCCAAGCCACCAGGCGTCCCTTCTTGTGGTTTTAAGTCATCTCCACACAATGTGGGGCTCAAAGCCACAATCCGGAGATCAGGAGTTGCACTCCCCACTGAGCCAGCTGGGCAACGCCCTCCAGGCTCCCATCCTTGCTTTTATATGTTCCCCTAGATCTCAGAGCTCCTTTCACATTGGTTCATAAACATCCCATTCTTTCAGATAGTTGCATAGCATTTTGTTGTTGCAAATGTGCCATCAAGTAATTTAGTCAATCCCCTCTTGCTGGACACTCCAGTTATTTCCCATCCTTTTAGGGATGCTGCAAGGGCAGAACTTTTCAAGCCTCTTGCACTGGAGGATCCTGAAAGCCACAGGGTGTTAGAATCAGCATTTTTTTTCTGCCCTCATGAAGTCAGTGAAAGGCAAGGGGCCCCCATGAGCTCAGGCCAGGAAGGAGCTTTGTCAGTGGGGATGAACACTCCCTTTTTGGAGTTTGAGTCACTCTGCAGCCAAGGAGGGTTGGGAGTTCATGGAACCAGCAGCAAAAGCTTCCTTTACTGCATCCAGGGCAGACACTCACAATATTGAGCAACCACTAAGGTACAGAGGCCCGGGGAGCTGGGCTAGGGCCTCCTGCTGGGCCTGGCATTAACTCTTTAGTAACTGGAGCATGGGGATGGAGTGGGGGAGTGGAGGGATGGGGCAGGTGGGTCCCAGAAGAAATGGGAAGAAGCCAGGGTGCAGAGGGTGGGGGTGGGGGTGATGGCAGGGGTCAGGCTCCCGGCAGGGGCTCTTCACCAATAGAAGTATTTCAACAATTTGAATTTTCTATTTTGAAAAATTTTCACACTTACAGAAACATTGGAAGACTAACAAAGTACTCCCATATACTCTTTACCCAGAGTCTCCAAATTTGCTTTATCAATCATCTGACTATCTATCGATCTCTATCTATCATCTGTTTTCCTGAGCAATCTGAGAGTAAGCTGTAGGCATCACGCCCTCTGGCCCTTAAATACTTTAGCGTTTATTCCTTAAGAACAAGGAGCATCACCAGCCTGAGCAGAGCAGTTATCGCTGTTGGGGCAGCCCGGGTGGCTCATGGTTTAGCGCCGCCTTCGGCCCAGGACCTGATCCTGGAGACTCGGGATCGAGTCCCACATCGGGCTCCCTGCATGGAGCCTGCTTCTCCCTCTGCCTCTTCCTGTGTCTCTGCCTGTCTCTCTCTTTCTCTCTCTGTGTGTGTCTCATGAATAAATAAAATCTTAAAAGAAAAGAAAAGTAACGGGATCCCTGGGTGGCGCAGCGGTTTGGCGCCTGCCTTTGGCCCAGGGCGCGATCCTGGAGACCCGGGATCGAATCCCACGTCAGGCTCCCGGTGCATGGAGCCTGCTTCTCCCTCTGCCTATGTCTCTGCCTCTCTCTCTCTCTCTATGTGACTATCATAAATAAATAAAATTAAAAAAATTAAAAAAAAAAAAAAAAAAAAAAAAGAAAAGAAAAGTAACATTTGGTGGGACGTTATTGTCTAGGCTACAGACCATATGCAAACTTGCTCAGATGTTCGGGTACGCCCTTTGCGGTGAATAGGTGTCTCCAGCTCTGGACTCCAGCCCAGGATGTCACATCCCATTTGGTTGTCCTGCCTGTGTGGTCCCCATTCAACGGGGAACAATCCCTTACCCCTCCCTTGGCTTCGTGACACTGGCGTTTTTTACTAAGATTTTATTAATTATTATTATTATTTATTAGTAATACTATTAATACTAATAAATAATTGTTATTATTTATTCATGAGAGACGCAGACATAAGCAGAGGGAGAAGCAGGCTACCCGTGGGGAGCCCGATGCGGGACTCAATCCCACGACCCCGGGATCACGCCCTGAGCCAAAGGCAGATGCTCAACCCCTGAGCCACCCAGGCATCCTGCATTTTTTTTTTTTTATTGGGTAAAATTCACATAACATCGAATTCATCATTTTCAAGTGTATGATGCAGTGGCATTTGTAGTACGTTCACTCTGTGACTCAGCCATGTCCTCTGTTTCTAGAACATCATCAAAAGAAGTACACACTGTAGCTCACCTCATTCCTTTTTATGGCTGAATTATCTCTTAGGGCTTGGCTGGACCCCACCCTAATCATCCCGTCATCGGCTGACAGGGACATTCCCCCTTTGAGTGATGTGATCACGGATATGGCTCTACCGGCAGGAAGCCCGGGGCCACCAGCCTGGCCCACCTTGGGACAACATAAAGGGACTAAGATAAAACGGAGTGGCTTAGGGGAAAGCTCTGAGCTCGTCCATAATCACAATATCGAGAAACTGATCCTATTGGTTGTCCTTTCTTGTCCTGCGCTGCGAGCCAGGCACTCGGCCGGGTGTCCGAGCAGTTGTCACAGTTGTCGTCTTATATAATCCGCAGGGTGGTGTGCTGTCTGGCTCCAAAGATTTCTGTAATGATCATTTCTCTTCCTCTCTGTCTCCTTTGCCTGGTTGGTGACAAAGTGGCCTTCGGGGATGTGCTAGCTCTAGGGGTCACAGAGCTCGCCGCTGTAGGGTTCCCCCTCCGTCCACAGCCCCACTCGGAAATAGCCGGGCGCAGCCTGCCTGGGTTTGCGTGCCAGCCTACCCAGGTGTGAATTCCTGACCTGGAACAGGCTATCTACCTTCCTGTGCCTCTGTCTCCTCATCAAGAAAGTGGGTGTATGGGGTGCCTGGGTGGCTCAGCAGTTGAGTTTCTGCCTTTGGCCCAGGTCATGATCCTGGGGTCCCGGGATCGAGTCCCGCATGGAGCTCCCAGCATGGAGCCTGCTTCTCCCCCTGCCTGTGTCTCTGCCTCTCTCTCTCTCTCTCTGTGTCTCTCATGAATAAATAAATAAAATCTTAAAAAAAAAAGAAGTAGGCATATTAATAGGACCAACTTTTAGTGTCGTGGGCAGGACTGGAAGAGCTAATGCCGTGTCGGGCACATGTCCTAAGTGCTGTATTCAATCTGGATGCTTTGGTGTGATCGTGCCACGGGGATTCGTCTGCTGTGGCTGGTGCCTCTGGGACATGGACTTGCCTACAAGGCTCTCTCCAGCTCAGCTGCTACTCCCAGACGCCTTCTGTCTTGGGGGCCATGGTCCTCCCAGCCAGTCTGCTTGGGAGGAAGCTCAGGACCCCTCTGCTCTTCGTGTTATTTTATTATGGAGAACTTCAAACATACAGAAGTAGAGAGAATGGTACTGGGAACCCTGGTGTCCCCATCACCCTGCTTCAACAACATTTTGCTGTTCTTCGTCACCCATGGCCTTCCTCTCCCCTCCTGTCTCCTGTCTCCTGTCTCCCAGCTATTTCTTTTGCTGGAGTGTTCTATTTTATTTTGTTTTTGAAAAAAAATTTTAAGGTCTTTAAATTTGGGGGGGGGGGCACCTGGGCGGCTCAGTCAGTTAAACATGGGACTCTGGATTTTGGCTCAGGTCGTGATCTCAGGGTCGAGAGATTAGGCCCTGTGTAGGGTTCCAAGCTGGGTGAGTAGCCTGCTTGGGATTTTCTCTCTCTTCCTCTCCCTCTGCCCCTCTCCCCCAACCTCTGTTCATGTGCATGCGTGTGGGCACACCCCCTCTTTAAAAAAGAAAATAAAAAGTTTTTTAAATGGTTATAAAATAACCTCTACACCCATCAAGGGGCTCAAACTTACAACCCTGAGATCAAGAGTTGCATGCTCTACCCACTGAGCCAGCCAAGCACTCCACTATTGGAGTATTTTAAAGTAAATCCAAAACATCCTATTTCACTTGCTATTTACCTTTATCAGAAACAGCCTTCCCACTCCTTTAAATTTTTAAAAAGATTTTATTTTATTTTTTTTATTTTTATTTATTTATTTATTTATTTTTTAATTTATTTATGATAGGCACACAGTGAGAGAGAGAGAGGCAGAGACACAGGCAGAGGGAGAAGCAGGCTCCATGCACCGGGAGCCCGATGTGGGACTTGATCCCGGGTCTCCAGGATCACGCCCTGGGCCAAAGGCAGGCGCCAAACGGCTGCGCCACCCAGGGATCCCCTTATTTTATTTTTTTAAAGATTTTACTTATTTATTCATGAGAGACACACACAGAGAGGCAGAGACACAGGCAGAGAGAGAAGCAGGCTCCCTGCGGAGAGCTCGATGTGGGACTCGATCCCAGGACCCCAGGATCATGACCTGAGCCAAAGGCAGACGCTCAACCACTGAGCCAACCAGGTGCCCCTTGCTCCTTTTTTTTAAAAACATGAATACAAAACCACGTCACACTCAATAAAATTAGCACTGATTCCTTACTATTGTCAAATACCCCACTTCATTTTTGAGTGTCCTGGATTGTCTCAAAAATGTCTGATTTTGGGATCCCTGGGTGGCGCAGCGGTTTGGCGCCTGCCTTTGGCCCAGGGCGCGATCCTGGAGACCCGGGATCGAATCCCACGTCGGGCTCCCGGTGCATGGAGCCTGCTTCTCCCTCTGCCTGTGTCTCTGTGCCTCTCTCTCTCTCTCTGTGACTATCATAAAAAAAAAAAATGTCTGATTTTGCAATTGATTCTTCCAATCAGGATCCAAATGAGGTCTCTGTGTTACCTTTGCTTGATACGCCTCTAAATCTTTTTTTTTTTTTTTTTAATTTATGATAGTCACACAGAGAGAGAGTGAGAGAGAGGCAGAGACACAGGCAGAGGGAGAAGCAGGCTCCATGCACCAGGAGCCCAACGTGGGACTCGATCCCGGGTCTCCAGGATCGCGCCCTGGGCCAAAGGCAGGCGCCAAACCGCTGCGCCACCCAGGGATCCCTCTAAATCTCTTTTAATCAGTGACGTTTTCCTTTCCTCTTTCTTTCTTTCTTTCTTTCTTTCTTTCTTTCTTTCTTTCTTTCTTTCTTTCTTTCTTTCTTTCTTTCTTCTTTCTTTCTTTCTTTCTTTCTTTCTTTCTTTCTTTCTTTCTTTCTTTCTTCTTTCTTCCTTCCTTCCTTCCTTCCTTCCTTCTTTCTTTTCTTTCTTTCTTTCTTTCTTTCTTTCTTTCTTTCTTTCTTTCTTTCTTTCTTTCTCTTTCTTTCTTTCCTTCTTTCTTTCTTCTTTCTCTTTCCTTCCCAATGCCATTTATCTGTGGGAGAAAACAGACTATTTGTCCTGTAGGGTTTCCTGTGGTCTGACTGGGCTGATCTTGTGCCTGTGGTGTTATTTGTCATGTTCCTCTCTCCCCTGCTTTTCCTGTGGACTGGTAGTTTTTGTTTTTGTTTTTTTGAGAGAGAGAGAGCATGAGAGAGTGGAAGGAGGAGCAGAGGGAGAGAGAGAGAATCCCAAGCAGGCTCCACACCCTGTGCAGAGTCCGACATGGGGGTCCATCCCACGACCCTGAGACCACCACCTGAGCCGAAACCAAGAATCAGATGCTCAACTGGCTGAGCCACCCAGGCACCCCAAGACTGGTAACTTTTGATCTAGAACCTTGATTAGACTCACAATTATTTATTTGGCAAGAATTACTTCATAGGTGGTGCTGTGTTCTTTCCAATGCCTCACATCCGAAAGAACAGAATATCCGATTGTCCCTCTTTGGATGCTGAGGTGGATTGGCCAGTTTGGGCTATGAGTCCAGCCTATTTATTGTAAAGTTCCCATCTGCCTTTCACCCGATGGTTTTATCAGATGTTGTTCACCATCCAGACCCATTATTTCCTGAATTCTGAAGTTCCTTCTGCAGATATTATTCTTAGGTTTTTCTCTGAAGGAAGGTTTCCCACATTGACTTTGGATTCCCCTTAATTATACTAAAGTTTCTTTACTCTTTAGTATGAGATGTTCTAGGCTCGTCTTGTATTTTTCCTGTCCCAGAACAGAAATCAGCCCTGGTTTCTTTGAATGGCAGATGGTCATTGGAGACCATAATCTGGGTACTAAGGTCCTCAATGTCCTTGAACTTAGCCTTCTCTGTTCCTTTCATCCCTTCTACCTTCCCTCCAGCAAGGCAGAAATCTATTTCTTCTTCCCATTTCTCATTCTTCCTCCTGGTCTGTCACCAAATATTTTCCCTCTGCAGTTTTATTGATTTTTTAAAGGTTTATTTATATATTCATGGGAGACACACACACACACACACAGAGAGAGAGAGAGAGAGAGGCAGAGACATAGGCAGGCCCCCACAGAGAGCCTGATTCGGGACTTGATCCCAGATCCCGGGCTCACACCCTGAGCTGAAGGCAGATGCCCAACCACTGAGCCACCCAGGCGTCCTGAGACTGAGGTTTTAGAGCTAGAGCTGATGAACGGCTAGGGGTCAACCAGGAAAGCAACAGAGGCATACAGCAGTAACGACACTTGCAGGCTTTGAGTAGAACAGTTGAGACCTAGTGCTGTGCCATCTGGGAATCCTAAGCTGAAGGACACATGTGTGCCCCTCTACACTTAGAAAAATATCCTCCCATAGTTTGAACCAAACAGAAAAAATAAAGCTCTACTCAACCCCCCCGAAACAAAACAAAAGAAAATGAAACCTCTGGGGATCCCTGGGTGGCGCAGCGGTTTGGCGCCTGCCTTTGGCCCGGGGCGCGGTCCTGGAGACCCGGGATCGAGTCCCACGTCGGGCTCCCTGTGCATGGAGCCTGCTTCTCCCTCTGCCTATGTCTCTGCCTCTCTCTCTCTCTCTCTCTGTGACTATCATAAATAAATTAAAATTAAAAAAAAAAAAAAGAAACCCCAAGCCCCAGCATCATGACTATACATAAAGCCTCGCATTGTCTGATACGTTTGCATGTCATCGTCAACCTGCGAAGACCCATCCAGCTGGGAATGCAAACTCTGGTCTGTTTGGACAGTTCCCACTGCACAATCATGCAGGGTCATAAGACAAACAACCAAAGCAGTCTGTCTTCATTTAAAATCTGGATGTTTTTTCCACCATGGGTATATTTGGGAGCATTGATTTTGGTTCTTTAAAATATTGTATCAAGATATTATTTCTTGATGACTGAAGGGTTTTTAAAAGGTTTTTAAAAAATATTTTATTTATTTATTCATAAGAGACAAAGAGAGAGAGAGAGAGGCAGAGACACAGGCAGAGGGAGAAGCAGGCTGCATGCTGGGAGCCCGATACGGGACTCCATCCTGGGACCCCAGGATCACGCCCTGAGCCAAAGGCAGATGCTCAACCACTGAGCCACCCAGGCGTCCCTAAAGGGTTTTTTTTTTTTTTTTTAAGATTTTATTTATTTGAGAGAGAGTGAAAGAGAGAGAGCAGGGGAAGGGGCAGAGGGAGAGGGAGAAGCAGACTCTCTCCTGAGTAGGGACCCTGATGTGGGACTTGATCCCAGGACCCCAGGATCATGAGCTAAGAGCTGAAGGCAGATGCTCAACCAACTGAGTCACCCGGGGCCCCTGCCTGAGGCTTTTTGGTTCTCCGCCTCCTCACTTAAATGTTGTGCCCGAGTATGTGAGATGCTGCCAAGCCACTGCCTTCTCCGGGGAGCCACTCCCAGATAGAGCTCAGAGCCTCAGTAGGTGGAAGGCAGCCAAAGAGGATGATGGTGGGGGGGGGGTGCAGTGGGGTAACTACCTGGTAATATCATCTCAGTTTGTTGGTGACATTAAAAATAGCTAAGAAGCAGTGTGTCATGGGTACCGTCCAGTCAGAATGCACAGTGACCACAACACTGCAGCAGGACTAGGTTTTAACCGTTTGGCTGCTAGGTCATAGAGATGTCCAGGGACATCAGGTGGCAGTGGTAGGGTGGCAGGGAGACTAATCAGCATCGAAGGGTTTTCCAATTTTATATGTGGTATGACACCCCAGCCAGCTCTCAGCCCTTGATCTCCCCATTTTCCTGGGAAGAGACCTGGGATCAGAGAAGCAAAGTGATGGGCTTCAAGACGAGTAGCTCCCATGGGCCCCTGGCACCTGTTTGCAACTCATCCTCTTCCTGCCTCTCTGATTCCCCCCAGGCCTCCATGAATTTCAGCACCCCCGAGTACCCCGACTATGGCACTGCCACCCTGGACCCCAACATATTTGTGGATGAGTCTCTCAACACCCCCAAGCTGTCGGTCCCGGATATGATCGCCCTGGTAATCTTCGTGATGGTCTTTCTGGTGGGGGTGCCAGGCAACTTCCTGGTGGTCTGGGTGACGGGCTTCGAGGTCCGGCGAACCATCAATGCCATCTGGTTTCTCAACCTGGCGGTGGCCGATCTCCTGTCCTGCCTGGCGCTGCCCATCCTGTTTTCGTCCATCGTCCAGCAGGGCTACTGGCCCTTTGGCAACGCTGCCTGCCGCATCCTGCCCTCGCTCATCCTGCTCAACATGTACGCCAGCATCTTGCTCCTGACCACCATCAGCGCCGACCGCTTTGTCTTGGTGTTTAATCCCATCTGGTGCCAGAACTACCGAGGGCCCCAGCTGGCCTGGGCGGCCTGCGGCGTGGCCTGGGCCGTGGCTCTGCTGCTGACCGTACCCTCGTTCATCTTCCGCGGGGTGCACACGGAGTACTTTCCGTTCTGGATGACGTGCGGCGTGGACTACAGCGGGGTCGGGGTCCTGGTGGAGAGGGGCGTGGCCATCCTCCGGCTGCTCATGGGCTTCCTGGGGCCGCTGGTGATACTGAGCATCTGCTACACCTTCCTCCTGATTCGGACCTGGAGCCGGAAGGCCACCCGCTCCACCAAGACGCTCAAGGTGGTGGTGGCCGTGGTGGTCAGCTTCTTTGTCCTCTGGCTGCCCTACCAGGTGACGGGGATGATGATGGCTTTGTTCTACAAGCACTCGGAAAGCTTCAGACGCGTGTCCCGCCTGGACTCGCTGTGCGTGGCCGTGGCTTACATCAACTGCTGCATAAACCCCATCATCTACGTGGTGGCCGCCCAGGGGTTCCACAGCCGCTTCCTCAAGTCGCTGCCCGCCAGGCTCCGGCAGGTGCTGGCCGAGGAGACCGTGGGCCGGGACAGCAAGTCTATCACGCTCTCCACGGTGGACACCCCAGCGCAGAAGAGCCAGGGGGTGTGAGGGGGGCCTCCCGGCTTCCCCCTCCCACCTGTCCCTTCCCCCTCTGCTGATTTTAACCCAGCCCCTGGTGGGGAGCTGGCCTGCGAGCGAACTCCCCTCCATTCCTTCCTTCTTCCCCGCACCCGTCCTCCCTCACTTCCAGGATGAACGCGTCCCTCTGGGACCCTCAACTTTCCTTTTCCATCTGAGGACTTTGGGAAACAAGCAGAAACCAGGATTACTCGGAGCACCTCCCGAACAGCCCTATGTCTGCTGCAGGTGGAGATTGTGCATGGGACACAGTCGATACATAGAAAAGAGACAAATAGGAACATTCTAACCTTGGGGTGCCTGGGTGGCTCGGTTAAGCATCTGCCTTAGGCTCGGGTCATGATCCCAGGGTCCTGGGTTCGAGTCCTGCGTCGGGCTCCCCGCAGGGAGCCTGCTTCTCTGTCTGCCTGTGTCTCTGCATCTCTCTCTGTGTCTCTCATGAATAAATAAATAGAAATATTTAAAAAAATGAATGAATACAATCTTAAAGAAAAAGAAAGAAACAGTCTAACCTTTAAAAAAATGGTGACGTGTTTATTTTACAGAGACCTGGGGGAAAAAAAACCTAAGGAGCATCTCAAAAAGTATTCTTGTGACAGACAAAGCAAAATTCACTGGCTAAGCTTTTCTTTTCTTTTCTTTTTCTTTCTTTTTTTTTTTTTTTTTTGGCTAAGCTTTTCTAAGTGAGTTGATTTAAAAAAAAAACAGTAAGTGAAGGTCTTACTAATCGGGTTTTGAGAAAACATATTCAGTAAAAAGATGTTCAATGGATTTGGCGAAAAGCAAGTGTGAGGACGGAGTGCCGAAGGGAGAGGCTGGGAAACATTGGTTAGGCACCTCGGGGGAAGGCGCTCATGGGGAAAGTTGACTTTTGACTTTGTAAACTGCTGTTTTGTGTGTATGTTTCAAAAAAAAAAAAAAGAAAGAAAGAAAAAAGAAAAAGAAAGAAAAAGAAAAAGAAAAAAGAAAAACTTTTTTCTTTTTTAGAAAGAAAGAAAATTTTAATGTCACTGTAGATACAGAGGGATCCTGTGTGCCCCTGACCTGCTGCACTATAGGGACCTCTTGCAAAATGATGTTGCAAGATCATGGCTAGGATGTTGCCATTGTTACCCTGGGGGTGTAGGACATTTCCATTACCACTGGGATCCCTCGTGATGGCCCATGTCCCTCCATCCTCCCAGCCTTGTCCTGGACCCCTGGCAACCACCATTCTGCTCTCCATATTTTGCCCTTTCAAAGGAATGCTCTATCAATCGTGTAAACTTTTGGCTTAAAAACTAGTCTGGGGGTGACTGAGGTGACTCAGTCGGTTAAGTGACCAACTTGATTTTGGCTCAGGCCATGATCTCAGTCAGGATTCTGGGATCAAGCCCTGCTTTTGGGGGGTGTCTGCACTCAGAGTGGAGTCTGCTGGAGATCCTCTCTCTCTCCCCCACTGCTCCTCCTCCTGCTCACATGCTCTCTCCTCTCTCTCTCAAATAAATAGATAAATCTTAAAAAAAAAAAAGAAAAAAGTAGTTTTCAGCACTTGAATAATGAAAATAAAAAAATAAACATTGTAATGTGTTATTTGTAATCAATTTTAAAACATTTCTGTGGGCACTTGGGTGGCTCAGTCAGTTAAGCGTCTGCCTTCGGCTCAGGTCATGATCTCAGGGTCCTGGGATTGAGCCCCGTGTCGGGCTCCCTGCTCAGTGGGGAGTCTGCTTTTCCCTCTGCCCTTCCCCTCTGCTTGTGATCTCTCTCTCTCACTTTGTCTCTCTCAAATAAATAAAATCTTTTTTTTTCAAATAAATAGAAAATTTTGTTTGTTTCGTGTATGCATTCATTTGTGTGGATTGACTAGAAATATTGTACAGACCAGCACCACCCAGCAGAAAAATGATTGAGCTGCATGGTAGTTTTCTTTTTTTTTTTTTTTTTTGGTAGTTTTCAATTTACTAGTTGCCACACTGAAAAATTAAGGAGAACCATGAGCACCTGGCTGACTCAGTCGGTGGAGTGAGACTCTTGATCTAGGGGTTATGAGTTCGAGCCCCGCATCAGTAGTCTCTATTACTTAAATAAATAAACTTAAAAAAACTAAAAGGAAACAGATGAAGTCATAGTAATATATTTTATGATATAATAATGTCATGTTAACAACAATTATAGCGATGATATATTAATTATATGAATATTATATATTATACAATTATGTATTATATGAATAACAATGCTATATGTTGTATAATTATATTTATAATTAGATAATATAAAAACATAACTGTAATACAAATATAGAAAATGTATAACACATTAACAGTATATTAATGTTTGTAATATATATTAATGTATAATAATAATTATGCTATTAATATGTTTTTATTATGTTGTTATAGAATGATATTTAATATATAAAATATTAATACAGTCCATACTACATTTTGCCCAGCACAATATATCCAAAACATTTTTTGAAAGATTTTGTTTATTTATTTATTTGAGAAAGAGACAGAGACCGAGACAGGGTGCAAGCAGGGGGAGGGGCAGAGGGAGAGGGAGAGAATCTCAAGCGGACTCTCCACGGAGCACGAAGCCCATCGTGGGGCTCGATCTCACAGCCCTGAGATCATGACCTGAGCTGAAATCAAGTCTGATGCTTAACTGACTGAGGCACCCAGGTGCCCCCAAGTCTTCAAAATCTTGTATATATGTTACACACAGCACGCCTCGATTCCAACTGGCCCACTTCAAGTGCTCAGGAGCCACGTGGGGCTGGACAACGTGAGTATAGCCTCGTCTTCCCTCTCTGCAAGAGCAGGCTGAGTCCAGGGAACAGCCCGCGCATGGGGCGCTGGGCTGGGATCTAGCGCGATTGTGACCAAAGGTAGTTGGATCCTGCTACTCCAGTCCTGTCGCCTCTGCCTGGGGTACAATTTTTATTTAAAGACACTGTGTGGGGTCACCTGGGTGGCTCAGTGGTTGAGCATCTGCCTTTACCTCAGGTCGTGATTCCAGGGTCCGGGGATCGAGTCCCACATGGGGCTCCCCGCAGGGAGCCTGCTTCTCCCTCTGTGTCTCTGCCTCTCTCTCTGTGTGTCTCTTATGAATAAATAAATAAAATCTTAAAAAAAAAGTGAAGACACTGTCTAGGGAAGCCTGGGTGGCTAGGTTGGTAAAGCATCTGCCTTCAGCTCAGGTCATGATCTCGGGGTCCTGGGATCGAGCCCCATGGCTCAGTGGGGAGTCTGCCTGAGATTCTCTGTCTCCCTGTGCCCCTCTCCAACCCCCACTTGCCTGTGTGCTCTCTCTCAAATAATAAAAAATAAGTAGAAAAAAACATAAAGACACTGAACACAGAGGACAGGTGCTTTGCTGGGCTTCTAGAAAAGGCTGTGTGTGGTTTGGGTAGTAAATGTTGATACCTGTACAGATCCCCAGGCACCACGGTCGCTGGGGGAGACCTAAGCCTCAGGTCTGGGGTACCACCCTGGAAGACCCTTGTGATCTTGGATGTCTCTTCTCCCTAGACAGCCAACATCTCTCCCTGCCCTCTTCCCACAGCCTGCCTCCTCCCTCTGACACCCTTTCACTTCGCCTCCACTGGCCAGAGTTTCTCTCTCTGCCCTTAAATGTTGGCTTTCTGGAGTTTTTTCTCCAACATGCTGCTCACGTTACAGCTTCACCCAGTACCTTCACAGCCCTCTCTTCAGGATACGGCCTCAGCACCTCCTGACCCCCTTCAAATTGACCTTGGCATGTTCTCCCAAGCCTTTCCCACCCCTTAAATCCCCTAAGGATTTAGGGGATCCTAAGGAAGCCCCACCATCCACCAAGCGTCCCATCTTCCTGGACCTGGGTGTCTGCCTCGCTTCCTGTCTGGTCATCCAGCTACCGGCCTGTTTTTAAAAGGTCATCTCTGTCCCTATTCTTTTATTTTTTTGTTAAAGATTTTATTTATTTATTCATGAGAGACACAGAGAGAGAGGCAGAGACACAGGCAGAGGGAGAAGCAGGCTCCCTGTGGGGAGCCCCATGTGGGATCACGCCCTGAGCCAAAGGCAGACGCTTAACTGCTGAGCCGCCCAGGCATCTCCTCTGTCTCTATTCTACCTTATTTCAGGGTGCAATTTTCTCCAGGAAGTCCTTCTTGACTTCCTCCTCTACCCCCACCCCCCACCCCCTCTGTTCCTATCCAGCGGCCAGCCCTTCTGGTTTGGGGAATGGACTACGGGCAATGAGGTCTTTCCCTCACCCTGATTTGGGAAGGAGGCACGGTCCCAAGAGCTGGGCCCCGCAATCGTCTTCTAGAAACACTCAGAGGCTGGTGAACGGGATCCAGGTGGCTTCTCTGAGGTGCTATTGTTGAGCAGCCCTGCCCAGGAGGGAAGTGGGGTGAAGGGCCAGGCCATTGCCAAATCTGGGGTTTGGTGGATCTGCTAGGTCAACAAGTCTTGAAGAGGAAGTGGTGGGGAAAGGAAGTATGATGATTGGGTTTGGTTGAATTGGCTGTGTCCCTCCCCCACCACCTTCGAGTCCCTGGTCATCCACCCACCCAGCCTCCTGTTCTTCAGACCAGGCTCCCCTTGGCCTGGGTCAGAGACTCCTCCCCTGCATCTGTGTCACCTGACCTTCTGAGGCATCAACACCCCCCCATCTCCAACCTTCAGGAGGGTGTCACTCCAGATTTGCATCGTCTGATGGGAATACAACGGGAGCCCCATAAGTGATCTTACATTTTCCAGCAGCTAAGCAAGAGACGAGCAAAGAGAAACAAGAAGGATCAGATGAGATTGATTTGGGTGATACATTTCACTGAACCAAATATATTTAAAATATTATCATTTCGGGATGCCTGGGTGGCTCAGAGATTGAGCATCTCCCTTCAGCCCGGGGTGTGATCCTGGGGTCCTGGGATCGAGTCCCACGTCGGACTCCCTGCATGGAGCCTGCTTCTCCCTCTGCCTGTGTCTCTGCCTCTCTCTCTCTCTCTCTCTGTGTGTCTCATGAATAAATAAATAAAATATTTTTTAAAAATAAAATATTATCATTTCAGGATGTGATTAATACAAAAAATTATGGAGAGATTTCATGTTGCTTTTTCCTACCAATCTTTGAAATCCAGTGTGTATTTTGCATCTCAAGAGGCACCACGTTCCAAATGCCCGGTAGCCCCATGTGGCCAGCGGCTATCATACCGGACGGCCAAGGGCTAGCACTCCTTCACCCGTGTCCAGACCATCTACGAAATCCTAACATCCAACAGCTGGAGCTCTACACGTTTAGCACTTTTGGGTTCCGATGTGACAGGCTAGATCCTATGATTCAAATAGTCTGTGAGTCACCTGTAGAATCCCTTGGGTCAAATAGCCTATGATTCCAATGTTCTAAGAGTCTGTGGTTTCAACACTGCAGCATCTTCCACCTGGATCAGCAGTCAGCAGACTCCAGCCTGGGGGCCGCATCTGGCCCCTTGCTTGTTTTCGTAAACAGAGTTTTGCTGGGAACACAGCCAGGCCTGTTCAGTCCACGGCCACTTTCATTCCACCAAGGCAGGTTGAATAGTTGAGACAGAGACCACGAGTGACTCCTTGACCAGCAAAAACTATTTACTCTTTGTTCTTTTCCTGAAAAGTTTACTGACCTCTGATGTAGATATTCAAAGATTCTAGGACAGATGGTGGTTTTACAGATATTCATTAGATTATTGTACTTGACAATAATCTTACATGGATGTGACCTACACTCTTCTGTGCATTGAGTATCACATATTAATATACATTGTTCAAAAGACACTTATTTCTCTATCTTAGGCATTCATTTACCTTTTCAGGTTTCTATAATTTTTAAAAATATTTTATTTATTCAACTATGAGAGACACAGAGAGAGAGAGGGAGAGAGGCAGAGACACAGGCAGAGGGAGAAGCAGGCCCCATGCAGGGAGCCCTATGTGAGAGTCGTTCCCGGGTCCCCAGGATCACACCCCGGGGCTGAAGGCAGTGCTAAACCGCTGAACCACCTGTGCTGCCCAGGTTTCTATAATTGTGTTAAGTTGGGTGCACCTGGCTGGCTCAGTCGGTGGAGCATGCTACTCCTGATCTTGGGGTTGTAGGTTCGAGCCCCACACTGGGGAATAGGACTTCAAAAGGAAATCTCTAAAATTTTTAAAATTAATTTAAAAATGATGTTAGGTTGAACTCTAGGAAATTGCCAAACATCATCCTGTTTTGGAGTGAGGGGGTGAAATGGCTTATTATTCATTACTTAAAAAATTAGAAAAATACGAGTCATATAACATTCACCATTAATGGCATTTAGTACATTCCCAGTGGGGTGCAACTGTCACCACTCTCTAGGTCCAGAACATTTTCATCACCCTAAAGAAACCCCATCGTGCCCCCCAGCCCCTGGCAACCACTAAACTGCTTTCTTGCTACAGATTTGCAAGAATGCAACCGATTTCGACGCATGACGTGGCAATTCCCTATGTCAACCTAACCTTCTAAGGTCTCCTTCTGGCCACCACCCCCCTCCGTCCTTGAGGAGCTGGCACTTGGTATCTTGCAGAGTGGCTGTAAAAAGGAATTCCACCTCCAGAGTGGCCCCTCTCTTTCTTTTTTTTTTTTTTTTAAGATTTTATTTATTTATTCATAGACACACAGAGAGAGACAGAGACACAGACAGAGGGAGAAGCAGGCTCCATGCAGGGAACCCGATGTGGGACTCGATCCAGGGTCTCCAGGATCACACCCCAGGCTGCAAGCTGCGCCAAACCACTGCGCCACCAGGGCTGCCCCAGCCCCTCTCTTTCTATAAAACTTTCTATGAAAGTTGTGTCCTGCTTTCCACCCCCAGCCGTCTGCATCTGCACCTGCAGAGAGCCTGTCCTTGGTCCACAGCGTCTCCCAGGCCCCCAGGAAAGAGCCACAAGCACCAGGGACACCAGGAAACCTCAGAATCTGAGAAACATGCACCCCGAGACTCAGCGGCTGAAGCGTTTATGAAGCTCTAAAGATTTGAGCTGTAAACTGGAGGTCGGTAGAAATTTGCACTGATCATGGACAGTCCCCAGCCTCCACCTCTGCCACCCTCATCTCTTTCTTTTCTTTCTTTCTTCTTCTTCTCCTTCTTCTTCTTCTTCTTCTTCTTCTTCTTCTTCTTCTTCTTCTATTTTTTAAAAAAAATTATTTATTCATGAGAGACATAGAGAGAGGCAGAGACATAGGCAGAGGGAGAAGCAGGTTCCCTGTCAGGAACCCAATGTGGGACTCGATCTCAGGACCCCGGGATCATGACCTGAGCCAAAGGCAGACACCCAGGTGCCCACCCCCCCACCCCCCGTCTCTTTTCTGAGCAGGGTGGGTCCCCATAGGGTGTGGGTGGTGAGGAGGCCTCCCAGGGCATGGCAGGAGGGGACAGAGGGGACGTGTATCTCTTTGGGAGGGTCTGGGGCCACAGCAAGGCTTAGCCAAGACCCAGGCCCCCAGGGTGGGGCTGGGAGACGTCACAGATCACGCAGTTCCAGTCTGTTGACTCAGAACAACTTCCTCTAACAACACGATTTGATTCCCTAAACAACATCAAAAGAAATGTATAACTACAGCTCCCTCAGCCCCAAAGGCCGCACAGAGAGAGAAGTATACGCGCCAACAACTGCTGAATAAGAGTTCTGAAATGGGAGAACCACTTCCTCTTGCTCAGCCTGCGTTCTGAAAATGTAAATTTTGACACCTTTCATTAGATTCTTTCCATTATCCTCGATCTACCGTGTAGGTGGCCACGTCCAGTGGGCCCAGGTAGCCGCTGCTGTTGGAGGTGCTTTCAATCTCTTCACCCGCGTCCAGCTCATGGCAAAAAAAAAAAAAAAAAAAAAAAAAAAAAAAAAAAAAGTCCCCTGCACAGATGAGGAAGGAGAGGCCAAGAGAGGCGAGGCCCTGGATCTCAACGGTGGGCTTGGCCCGGGCCCCTCGTCATTCTGGCCTCGAGACCACATTCTCAGCCTCCGCACCTCTGCTCAGAGGGAGGTTAGGGACACGGGGCCATCAACATCTTCCCGTGATGATCAACATCTTCCTGTTTCAGAGATGAGGAAAGCCGGGGAAAGGGCAGGACAGGATTGGTTTCTGTTTTGTCTGGCCCATGTTGTTTGGTGGCTTTGGCCTTTTTGCGGGGCATGTGGCACTGAGCCGTCTGCCGCAATCCCTGGCAGGCGGGAGGACTGTTTATCTGCCTTCAAGGCTCTGCGAGGCCAGAGAGAGGAGCTGGCGCACAGCCGGAGGCTGGCAGGAGGGTAGCAGGCAGTGGGTGCTCCCTGAGGGTGACCTCGCAGGCCCCCCCCCCCAGAGTGAGTCCCGGCCAAGAGCCTCAGGGTCAAACCGCATGCAGGTCTAGCTTCCAGGAACTGATGGCCTTGAGCAGGGGGTTGGCGACACTGGGTCAACTCTCCACCCCCCTGGAGCGCTCTCCAGCTTCTGCTGCCCAGTAATTTTGGGATGTGTGAGTCATGGGAAGAATACAGGATAAACACACCCTGGAAGGAGGCAGAGGCCACTCCTGTGTTCCCCTGGTTATGAAGATTTGCTGGGACCTGTGAGGTGGGCAGTGCTCAGCTGTGTCCCCCGGGAGCCCTGGCAAGGGGGGCAGATTTCCAAGAATTCACCTGCTGCCAGGCACAGAGAGGGGAGAGCCCGGGCCTCCTGGGTCCTGGTTCTGAGCCTGGATCGTGTTCCCGCGTGGCATTTGGGCAAGATGAGGATCCTCTTACAAGAGACGGTAAGGATGGAGGGACGGAGGGAGGGAAGGATGGACAGGAGGGGGTCATTTAACCAGCTCAACTAATTATTTTCAGAATCTGGGAATCAGAACTAGAATGTGAGAGGTGGAATCTTATCCTCATGACACTGGAATTCCAGACTCTTGGAATTTACTTGGGTGGCCAAAGGGAAGAGCTTTTTGTCAAAGGATCTGCATATTTGGTGTGCTCAGGTGTAGAGAAAATGACCTCTCTCTCTCTCTCTCTCTTAAACATTTTATGTATTTATTCACGAGAGACATACAGAGAGAGGCAGAGACTTAGGCAGAGGGAGAAGCAGGCTCCCTGCAGGGAGCCCCATGCGGGATTTGATCCCAGGACCCTGGGATCACGACCTGAGCCAAAGGCAGATGCCCAACCGCTGAGCCACCCAGGTGCCCCACCAACTCTACTTCTTCTTTTAAAGGTTTTATTTATTTATTCATGAGAGACACAGAGACAGAGAGAGAGAGGCAGAAACACAGGCAGAGGGAGAAGCAGGCTCCACGCAGGGAGCCCGACGTGGGACTCGATCCTGGGTCTCCAGGATCAGGCCCTGGGCTGAAGGCGGCGCTAAACCCTGAGCCACCCGGGCTGCCCACCAACTACTTCCGAAGAGAGAATCTTTATTTCCATGTATAACACGCACATGTGTCAGAACTGTGTGCACAGGTAATGAGCGCCTGGGTCAAGCAACAGCATGAGCCGGGATGCCTGGGTGGTTTAGTTGGTTAAGCATCAGCCTCCGGCTCAGGTTGTGATCCTGATCCCAGGGTCCTGGGATCGCATCCTGAGTCGGGCTCTCTGCTCAGTGGGGAGCCTGCTTCTCCCTCTCCCCTGCTTATGCTCTCTCTCTGTCAAAAAAAAAAAGAATCTTAAAAAAAAGAAACAGCACAAGCTGATGCACCCTCCTGTTCCCCCGCTCACTGCCCACCCCCCATAGACTGCTTCTGCTCGGTTTTGAACTTGAGTGAATGATATCACTCAGTCACCTCCCCTGTGTGTCTGCCTCTCTCCCCCCAGCTCTGTGTGTATGAAATCCACCCACATTCATGTGTGTGGTTTGTTCATCTGCTGTAGAATATTCCATTGCATGAACATACCACGGTGTGTTTATTCATCCCACCCCCCCGGGGGCGACTATCAGGGTGGTTTCCCATCAGGGGCTGCTATGAACACGTCTTTCCTGGCGCATGTTTTTTGATGAGCATGTGTGTGCTTCTCTGCAAGGAGGGGCGAGGTATCCTATGTCAGGGTTAAGTCGAGTCTGCCCTGTGGTTCCCCAGAGCAGAAGTTCCAAGGAGACTGGCTGATTTGCAAGCACACATGTACCAAGAGCCCACACACTGGCGCTTGCGAGCTTAAGGAACCGAAAGAAACCTAAGTGACCCCTTTGCTTCCCTGTGCCTCACTTTCACTCTTTATTCTTTGACTCACTGAATACCAACGAAGCACCTGCTGCGCGCCAGGTGCCGTTCTGGATGCCGGGGACACGGTGATGCCCAAGTAGCTGGCGGTTTGGGAAATGGAGCATAACAATAACACGTCATACGGTTGCCGTAAGGGTTGTGCTTGGTACATAAGAGGTGTTTGATCAATGTCACCCGCTGTCTTATTGTTATATATAAAATAATAAGAGACACCTGGGTGGCTCAGAGGTTGAGCGCCTGCCTTTGACTCAGGTCATGATCCCGCAGTCCTTGGATCGAGTCCCACGTCGGGCTCCCTGTAGGGCGCCTGCTTCTCCCTCTGCCTGTGTCTCTGCCTCTCTCATGCATAAATAAATAAAATCTTTTATAAAATAATATAATAATAATAATCACGGCAATTATGTTTTATGTGTAGATGTAACTATATGAATGTCATTTGTTTTTTTTATGAATATAATCTATTGTACAAAATGATGATAAAATAATAAGGCTATTCGTGATTATCATTAAATGTCTTTTATTTATAGCCCAAGGCTGGTTCGTAAGCACGGCCCATCCAGCCAGCGGGCTGATTCTGAAGCTGTTGTAGGAGAGGGTTGATGTGTGTGCAGATAGGGAAACAGATCGAAAACACATTCGTTACATGGAAGAGATAAGGGGATGACACAGCGGGTGTTGGATGTTGCATTTCTGTTTGAGATATTAAAAGGGAAATACCACAGACTGGCTGAGCTGCCAACATGCAGAAAATTTCCCGGATTTCGACCAGCAAAAACTGTGGCAGTGTGGGGTCTGAGGGCGGGGAGAGAGGGCGCGCACACCAGCAGCTAGCAGGTGGCTGAGGCTCGCTGCGGACCAGGCACCGTGTTGGGCTCTTCACGCCAAGTCACTTACTGAATGTTCGTCTCACCCCAAGGTGAGAATATTATCATTCTCATTTTACAGACAAGGAAGCTGAAGAGGTTAAGTGACCTGCCCAAGGCCACACAGCTGATGAAGCTTTGAATTTTTATTTATTTATTTATTTATTTTAAAATTATTTATTTATTTATTCATGAGAGACAGAGAGAGAGAGAGAGGCGGAGGCAGAGGGAGAAGCAGGCTCTATGCAGGGAGCCCGATGTGGGACTGGATCCAGAGACTCTAGGATCACACCCTGGGCCGAAGGCGGCACCAAACCACTGAGCCACCCGGGCTGCCCAGTCTTTGAATTTTTAAAGCCTACACCCTTTTGATTCTAATGATGAAATAATACAAAAGCAGCATGCCAAACTCCAAACACATGCGCACAGATACACAGACACACACGTGCACAAAATGGCTGGACACACACACATGCATGCACGCACGCACCACAAAGTGGCTGGGCCTCTTAGCTGCTCCTTGGCAGGGTGGAAGGGGCAGAGAGCAGCACGCCGACTTCCCCTCTGCTTTTCCTGTTGCATCAATGCCAGCTAGAGCTCTGGGTAGTGCCAGCCAGCCCAGGAGAGCCAGCAGAGAGCCACAGGTCTGCTGGCTCTGACGTGATGGGGGTGGCCTGCCATGGCCTGAGCCCTTAATCTCTGCCATGTGCTTTACACCTGTCAACTCCTTGAGGCCTCCCACAAACCGGTGAGGTAGGTTCCTCTCGGTGACTTATTCTTCAGGCGAGGAAACCAAGAGAGAGCCAGCTGAAACTGTGTTACGGAGCCCGGGTCTGCTGAGGGCCACGGGCCGCATGGCCTTCTGTCTCTCGAATCTAAGGTTTTGGGGTGAGTATACTCTAGGGCCCGGAGTTCCAGAGTGGGGCTAGCATGGTTCAAAACTCAGCTTGGGTACTTGTTTAGCTGAATGATCGTAGGGAAGTACTTCTCATCTGTGGAGTGGGTATGATAATGGTATTAGAACCAGAGGGTTGTTGTAAGGATCAAATAATATAAGATTTAAAGGTGTTTGGAGCAATGCCAGACACGTGACACAAAGTGCTCAATGCATGGTGGCTTCTAATAATAATAATACTATTAATAATATATAATAATAGTAATGTCATTATTATCACTATTGCTATGATAGATCATGTCGCTTCGTTGCTCACCACCCTCCTGTGGCCCCGATCTCACATGGAATAAAAGAAAATGTCCTCAAAATGCTCCCTGCGGTCCATGATGTCTTTCTGTTCTTACCTTCCCCTTCTCTGCCTCACCTACTCCACTCCAGCCACACTGGTGTCCTCGCTGTTCCTTGAACATGATCATCATGTCCCCACCTCAGGGCCTTTGCACTGGCTGTCTCCTCTGCCTGGAACTCTCTTCTTTCGGGTCCCCACATGGCTCGTCCCTCACCTCCTTTATGACTTTGCTTCAGTGTCACCTCCGCAGAGAGGCCTTCCTTGACCACTCATTTAAAATCCCCTGTGTGATCCTTTTTTTTTTTTCTGTAGCATTTTTCACCTTCTAAGACACTGTATTTTGCTTATTTATTTCTAATTTGTCTTTTTCCTTATCTGACTCCTCCCGCTAGAGTGTCAGCTCTGAGACAAAAGAGGTTTTGGTTTGTCACGTCCCCCACTAGGCATGCAGTGCCTGGAAGAGAAAAGGGACTCAGGACTTTTCTTGAATGAATGAATGAATGGATCTCCTGACCGGGGAATTCAACATTTTATTTTTCCTGTTTTCCAAACACCATCAAGACTTTAAAAAATTGCTCTAGTAGGATTCTAGGTATGTTCTGTCTCTCGATCTGGGTGCCTCTTAAACGGCTGCGTTCAGGTTGTGAAACCCAGTGAGCTGGACCTACGTGATGTGCGGTACCTTGCTGTCTGTGTGTGTGCTCTAGTTTATGCAAAAAACAAAATAACACAATTTCTCCCGAGGTACATTTTCATTCTACCGAGATACAAAAATACCAGTGAAGAAGAACCAAGACAAGTACTTTTGCTGTGAATGCGTATTAACCTTTCCCCCTCTTAATGGATATTTGGATTCCAATGTTTTAAATTCTAGAATTCCACGTTGCTAACAGGCTAGTGTTACATTTAAGTGCTCTAGAATCTCCCTGTCCAATGAGGTAGCCATTAGCCATGTGTAGCTATTTATATTTCAGTAAAATCAGAAGATTTTTAGTCTCAAAAATTAGTCTAAAAATTTAGTCCCATTTCAAATGCTCAGTAGCACCTTTTGGCCTGCAGGTAGTTACAGATTGGATGGCTCAGATCTAGAACATTCCCACCAGGGGTACCTGGGTGGCTCAGTTGGTTGGGTATTTGCCTTTGGCTCAGGTCATGATCTCAGGGTCCTGGAATCGAGCCTTGCCTCGGGCTCCCTGCTTAGTGGGGAGCCTGCTTCTCCCTCTCCTTCTGCAGCTTTCCTCTGCTGGTGCGCACTCTCTCTCTCATAAATAAATAAATAAATAAATAATCTTTTTTTTTTTTTTTTTTTGAAAAGAATGTTTCCATCAACACTGAATATTGGATCCCACAGAGCTGCTCTAGAATTCCAAATAATAATTGGCTGCAGTTGGGGGATCCCTGGGTGGCTCAGCGGTTTAGTGCCTGCCTTTGGCCCAGGGCGTGATCCTGGAGTCCCAGGATGGAGTCCCACTTCGGGCTCCCTAAATGGAGCCTGCTTCTCCCTCTGCCTGTGTCTCTGCCTCTCTCTCTCTCTGTGTCTCTCATGAATAAATAAATAAAATCTTTAAAAATAAATAAATAATTGGCTGCAGTTCTAATGGTATGCCATTTGGAGTTTCCAAAAAAAAAAAAAAATTTTTTTTTTTTAAATCACGATCACAGTCTAACATTGTAATGTTCCAGAATCCCAAGATGCTAGTAAGCTTGAGTTCTAACACTGTCATATTCTAGAATTCCTGGATGCTCACCTAGGGCTAGTGTGCTAACCCCCGGCATCCTAGAATTCCAGTATAGTAGCCTGCTCGGGTTCCAACATTGTGTTATTGGCTAATCCCAAGATGCTACCGAGCTAGTTCTAAGGTTGGGGGCTTCTAGAATTCCAGTATTAGAATGCACCGGAGCTCTGACACCGTCACAGTCGTTTCCAAGCCGCCGGTGGGGTCCCCACCCCCTGAGGATTGCAGGGGCCTGAGGGCTTCCTCGACCAGCTTCCACTGCTTTCTCTCCTGTTCAGGAGCCTGGGGCCTGGATGGAGAACACGTCTGTCAGCTACGACTATGGGCACTACGACGAGATCCCGGATCTCCCCGTGGACTGCGTGGACGGCTCCTGCGTCTCCACGGACCCGCTGAGCGTCGCCCCGTTCCTGCTGTATGCTGTGGTCTTCCTGGTGGGCGTGCCCGGCAATGCCACGATGGCCTGGGTGACCTGGAAAGAGGCCCGCCGGAGGGTGGGTGCCACCTGGTTCCTCCACCTGGCCGTGGCGGATCTGCTGTGCTGTTTGTCTCTGCCGGTGCTGGCGGTGCCCATGGCGCGCGGGGGCCACTGGCCGTACGGGGCACTGGGCTGTCACACCCTGTCCTCGCTCATCCTGCTGTCCATGTACGCCAGCGTGCTCCTCCTGGCCGCTCTCAGTGCCGACCTCTGCCTGCTGGCGCTCAGGCCGGGCTGGGGGGCTGCGGGGGGCCGGGCACGCAGGGTGCAGGTCGCCTGCGCGGTGGCCTGGGCCGTGGCCTTGCTGCTCACTGTACCCTCGGCCATGTACCACCGGCTGCACCAGGAGCACTTCCCCCCCCGGCTGGAGTGCGTGGTGGACTACGGGGGCTCGGCCGTGGTTGAGAGCGCCGTGGCGGCTGCCCGCTTTGTGTGCGGCTTCCTGGGGCCGCTGGTGGTCGTGGCCAGCTGCCACGGTGCCCTGCTGTGCCGGGCCGCCCCGCACCGCTGGCCCCTGGGCGTAGCCGTCGTGCTGGGCTTTTTTGTCTGCTGGGCCCCCTACCAACTGCTGGGGCTGGTGATCACCGTGGCCGCCCCGCACTCCAGGCTCCTGGCCCGGGCCCTGCGGGCTGAACCCCTGGTCATCGGCCTCGCTCTGGCTCACAGCTGTCTCAATCCCGTGCTCTTCCTGTATTTCGGGAGGACTCACCTGTGCAGGTCGCTGCCAGCCGCCTGCCGCCGGGCCCTGAAAGAGTCACAGAGCAAGGATGAAAGTGTGGTTGGCAAGAAATCCACCAGCCATGACCTAGTCTCAGAGGTGGAGGTGTAGGCCCGAAGGAAACTGGTTTGGGTGCTTCCGCCCTATTTCGCCAAGCTGCCTTCAGGAAAAGCTGGATCCAGGGGGCTGGATGATCTTTCTTTCTTTGTCCATTCAACAGACATTCATTATGCACCTGCTACGTGTGAGGCCTTATAATAGGCACTGGGGGAGTAGCAGTGACCAAAAGGGACACAAATCCTTATCTCCCGGGGCAGCTGGCATTCTAGTGGAGGAAGACAGAAAAAGAGCAAAGCAAAAGGGAATATGGAGTATGTCAAGTGGTGGTAACCTAAAGGGGACAGAGAGGACTGATTAGGGCAGGGGTATGTGTAAGCTAGGCAAGGCCCATTGGGTAAGGTGATAATTGAGCCAAGACCTGAAGAAAGGAGGGAGGAATCATTCATAAATCTGGCAGAAAAGCATATACAGGGAGCCGCAAGTACAAAGGTCCTGAGGCACAATATGCTGGGCATATTTCAGGAAGAGTGGAGAGGCCAGCGCGGAAGAAGCTGCGGGAGCAAGAGGGAAAGTGGGTGAGACAAAGGGAGAGAGGTAGTGAGGGCCGGATTTGAAAGCCCACCAGGCCAGAGCAAGGGTTTGGAGATCCACGGCAGGGTTCTGAGCTGTTAGCAGATAAAATATACAATATCCAATTAAATTTAGTTTCAGATAAACAATGGGAAAAAGGTATTTTTGTTTTGTTTTGTTTTGTTTTTTAGCAGGAGTATGTCCCATGCAATATTTGAAACTGTAAAAAATTATTTGTTTGGGGCACCTGACTGGCTCAGTCTGTAGAGCTTGTGACTCTTGATCTCAGGGTTGTGAGTTCGAGCCCCATGCTGGGTGTGGAAATTACTTAAAAATAAAATCTTTGGGGCACCTGGGTGGCTCAGTTGGTTAAGTGTCTGACTTTGGCTCAGGCTGTGATCTCAGGGTCATGGGATCAGCCCTGCATCAGGCTCTGTGCTCAGCATGGAGTTTGCTTAAGACTCTCTCTGCGCCTCCCCACCACTCACTCTCTCTCTCAAAGTAATAATAAAAATCTTTTAAAAAGTAAAATCCTTAAAAATTTTTTAAAAATAAAAATCATTTGTCGTTTATCAAAAATTCAAATTTAAGGGAACATTCTGTACATTTTTTTTTTCTAAATTGGACAACCCTATTTATGAGCACAGAAGTGTCTTGATCTGACTTAGATTTTAATAGGATCCCTCTAGTCACTGGGAGACTAGACCAGGGGGGAGAGAGGAGGGACATGAGGAGCAACTGCTTTAGCAAAGAGACTACTGCCATGATCCCAGCAAGAAGTGACGGTGACTTGGGTCAGGGTAATAGCAGAGGTGGTGAGAAGGTGACAGGTTATGGATCTATTTCGACAGAAAGGCTATATCCTAGTTCCTTGGCTTGGTATTTGAGGCTTCTCTCTGCCACTGGACACGTTTATGCTCTAGCTGCTCAGACTGATGTAGCAGACAGAGTAATGGCCCCTGATGAGGCCCACATCCTAACCCCCTGAACCTGGGAATATGTGACTTATGTGGCAAAGGGAACTTTGCCATTGTGATTGAGGATCTTGAGGTGGGAAGAGGATCCTAGATTATCCGGTGGGCCCAAGGCAGTTGCGAGGGTCCTTATAAGAGGGAGGCGGGAGGATCAGGGTCAGTAGCGGAGATGTGACAGCAGAAGCAGATGTCAGAGTGATGGAAGAAAGGGGTCACTGACTAAGGAATGCAGCCCCAGCAGGGGCTTGCTGACACTTTGATTTTAGGCTCCTGACCTCCAAAACTTGTACAGAATAAATCTGTACTATTTTAAGCCACTGAGTGTGTGATAACTTGTTACAGCAGTCACAGGAGACTAATACAGGAGACTACAGGGGACTACTACTACTCCCATACAGGAGACTAATCCTCTGGGTTGTATTATTTTCATGCCCCTGGGCCTTTGCTCAAGCTGGTCCCACTGCCTGGAATGCCCTCCGGATCTATGCTGCCCATTCTGGTAATCACTAGGTGTCTGTGCCTATTCAGATTCAAATGAATTCAAAGAAAAAATCGAGTACCTGGAACACCTGGGTGGCTCAATGGTTGAGCATCTGCCTTTAGCTCAGGGCATGATCCCAGGACCCTGGGATCAAGTTCTGCATCAGGGTCCCCGCAGGGAGCCTGCTTCTCCCTCTGCCTGTGTCTCTGTCTCTGTCTCTCTCATGAAAAATAAATAAAATCTAAAACTGAGTTCCCCAGTTGCACAAGTTGCTAGTTGGAAGCTCATCAGCCCCGTGTTAGCCCCTGCGGGGCAGTGCATATACGGGGCCTTTCCATCACCGCAGAGAGTTTTACTAGACAGGACTGCTCGAGAATCCCACCCGCTCACATCTCTGAAGTCACAGAGTAGTGGCATCTGAATGTAGAATCATTACTCCAGCACAGCATCCTACACATAGCTTCTCCTTTAAGTAATTCCTATAGCAACACAGGGAAGGAAGGGGAGATGTCTTATTTTATAAGACGAGCCCCAGGGAAGGGAGGTCATTTTTCCAAGATCACACAGCAAGGAAGTTGTAGAACTGGGATTTGATCTCATGTTCGCTTGAGTCTAGTGTCCATCCTCTCATCTCTGAAATTTTCCTCCAATGCCTTGCTCAAATGACACTTTCTCCAGGGAGTCTTCTCTGATTCATCCCCCTCCGAGGGAGGGAGTAGTCTTCTCCTCTCTGGGTAGAGTTTCTGGAATACAAGTTCCCAGGTAAGCTGTAAATTCCTCAAGGGCAACAGCTGAGTTATTTTTATTTTTATTTCTTCTCCCATCATCCCAGGCCTTAGAAACACCAAAACTGTCTTTATTTGTCTACACCCTGTTTTCCAGCTAGACTGTGAGCTCCACAGTGATGAGGATCTCTTTCTTGCTATCCTTTTTTCCCCTCTTTTCTAGTATAGGGACACATAGTAGTTCCTCAACAATATGTATTTCAGTCCTGTTATTTTATTCAGCACTGACATGCATGAGTTATTAAGACCAATACTCCCTTGTAGAATGAATTATGTCCTGGGACAATTTACAGGGCTTCATGAGCAGTTGGGGAAAATCCTATCGTTAATCCATTGGGGCCAGGTGCCATTTAGGAGAGCTCTTTTTAAAATATGTTTGTAAAAGTCTTTTATTTTTTTAAAATTTATTTTCACTTATTACTGCAACAGCTGTACTTATTTAAAAAAAGAAGAATCACTTTCACATAAGCTTTTAAATGTATTTCTTTTTTTTTTTAAGATTTATTTATTTGGGGGTTCCTGGGTGGCTCAGTTGGTTAAACATCTGCCTTTGGCTCCAGTCATGATTTCAGGGTCCTGGGATCAAGCCCCATGTTGGGATCCCAGCTCACAGGGAAACTGCTTCTTCCACTCCTCCCTGCTTGTGCTCTTGCTCACTCTCTCAAAATAAATAAATAAAATCTAAAAAAAAAATTATTTAAGAGAGAGACTGATGTGAGTGGGGGGAAGGGGCAGAGGGAGAAACCTCAAGCAGACTCCCCCCTGAGCCTGGAGCCCGATGCGGGGCTGGATCCCAGGAACCTCAGATCATGACCTGAGCCAAAATCAAGAGTCAGTTGCTCAACCATTTGAGCGACCCGGTACCCCTTGAATGTATTTCTGTGCAACTTGGTCATGAAAAATAATCTTGCTTTTTTTTGTTGTTGTTGCCACTTCCCCTTTTCTGTTCTTAATTTTGTTTGTTTTTTGAATGCATTGATTCTCTTGTTTCCAAAGCACCAGGTCTTAATCTTTTTCCAAGAACTAATTTCAAGTTTGCGATTCAATCCTAGTGTTGGCAGTTTGCGACTTACATCCTAATATGGTATTTGTCGTTTACGTCCTTCCATTTTTCGTTAAAAAATAAATTACAGTTCTCTTCTGGAAATTTCAAGCATTGCTTAATCAATTTCTTCCCCTTCTTCTTTCTTTTTTTTAAGATTTTATTTATTTATTCATTAGAGACAGAGAGAGAGAGAGGCAGAGACATAAGCAGAGGGAGAAGCAGGCTCCATGCAGGGAGCTCGATGTGGGACTGGATCCCAGGACTCCACACTTGGCCAAAGGCAGACACTCAACTACTGAGCCACCCAGGCGTCCCTCCCCTTCTTCTTTTGATGACAAAATACGAATTGGCTTCTCGGTGTTCAAATTGTTTTCTAAAGGCTTGGTAATTGCCTCCAACTTCCCTCTTGACATCCCAACTCTGTGCAACACCTCACTCAAACTCAAATATGGTCAAAATGGAACTCTGGATTTTCTCTCAGCCCTTCTACCCTACTTTTCGATCTCAGTTGATGACAACTTCACATTTCCAGGCACGCAGGTCACAAACTCTGAGGTCATCCTTGACGCTTCTCTTTCTCCCACATTCAGTGGCCTGTCAGCTGATCCCTCTGGGCTCTACCTTAAAGTATACACAGAATCCGACCACTTCTCTTCATTTTCTCTGCCATCATCCTGGTCCACAATCTCTCACTTAGGCATCAGCTGTCTTCCTGGTCTGCTTTCCTCATCTTGGTTCCCTACAATCTTGGTTTCCCTGCCCACAAGCCAAAATCTAATCTGTTAAAATCTAAGCCAGATCAAGTCTCAGGTCCCTCCTCTGCTCAAACTCCTCCCATGGCTCCCACCTCACTCAGATGAGAAGCCAAGCCAAAAATCCTCCCCTAAGTGTGCTTGATCTACACTCCTTTCCCTACCTCATTTCCAGCTATTTCCCCCTCCCTCCTTCCCTCCACACACACACACCCTCTTGCTGACCTCACTTGTGAACCTACGGACTTTGTTGCCATGGCACTGTGCACTTGCTATTTCCTCCACCTCCCAGGATTTCCATGGCTTGTTGCTTCACTTATTTCTGCTCAAATACTACTTCCTTGGAGCTATGCTCTCTGACCACGCTACTTAAAATAACATCACTCCTTGCCCCTTTGCTGCTTTTTCTCCATAGAGCATGACACTACTGCTTGACATTCTTTTTATTTTTTATTTCAGCGGAAAAATATATTTATAAATAAATATATTTAATAATAATAAATCCTTAAGGATTTACTTCTTTATTCATGGGAGGCCCAGAGAGAGAGAGAGAGAGAGAGAGAGAGAGAGAGAGAGGCAGAGACACACACCGAGGGAGAAGTAGGCTTCCCTCGAGGATCCCGATTCGGGATTCAATTCCAGATTCCGGAATCGTGCCCAGAGCCCAAGGCAGATGCTCAACTGCTGGGCCACCCAGGCGTCCCTCAGTAAAAATATTTAAATGTCTGTTTCTCCTGTTAAAACCCAAGCTCCATGGGAGCAGGGACTTTATCTGTTTTGTTTACCGCTGTATTCTCAGTTCCTAGAACTGGCTTTGGAATCAAAAGCTGTAACCTTCTCAAAAACATTATCTTAAGGATAATGGAGATATTTTAAGGAAAAAGGAGAATGATGGGAGGATACACTAAAAATAAAAGCTCTAGGGATCCCTGGGTAGCTCAGCGGTTTGGCGCCTGCCTTTGGCCCAGGGTGCTATCCTGGAGACCTCGGATGGAGTCCCACATTGGGCTCCCGGCATGGAGCCAGCTTCTCCCTCTGCCTGTGTCTCTGCCTCTCTCTCTCTCTGTGTCTATCGTAAATAAATAAATTTAAAAAAAAGGATTTAAAAAAAATAAATAAAATAAAAATGAAAGCTCTCACATTTATTGAGGGTCTACTATGTACACTCGTGAAAAAGCAATTTATGTATGTACCTTGTGTAATGTATTCTTGCTTACTTTCCCCAATGATCTTGAAAGGGGAATATTATCCTGGTGTTATCCTCAGACCCACAATGACTGGGGCACCTGGGACCAGAGGGGACTCTGTTTTCTCATTCATTTAGTCATTCATTCAACAAACATTTACGGACTCTCTGACCCTTGTGGTGGCCGCTGGACAACACAGGGCCTCCAAGACAAGAATGGCCCTTGCCTTCAAGGGGCTGGGGAGTTGAGTTGAATTATTAGTGAATTGCTAGGGTGAATTATACAATAGAATTATGCATTAGTAATTATGAATTAGGGGCACCTGAGTGTCTCGGTGGTTGAGCGTCTGCCTTCGGCTCAGGTCATGATCCCAGGGTCCTGCGATCGAGTACTGTATGGGGCTCCCAGGAGGGAGCCTGCTTCTCCCTTACCCGTGTCTCTGCCTCTCTCTCTCTGTGTCTCTCATGAATAAATCAAATCTTTAAGAAAAAGAATTATGAATTATAGTGAATAAACCATGGGAGCAGTTTAATAGTGTCTGGGCTCCGGTCAGCTTTGTCCTTGGCGCGGGGTGATCTGGGTGCAAGTGAAGGTTCGCGGGGAGCGCAGAGCTTGCGCACACCTGGGCGGAGGCGCCTGCAAGTCTCCACTGCAGCGCTACCACCGACCCCTAGAGGGCGCAGCGTCACTCGCGGCTCGGCTCAGAGACAGGCGGAGCCGGAGCGTGCTGTGCGCAGGCGCAGAGTGGGTTGTGGCCGCTCCCAGTTCCGCACTGGCTCCTCTGCCGGCGGCGGGGTGGAGCCTGGCCGTGAGGGTGCGTGCGCACGCGCAGAACCGGCTTCGGGCGCGTGAGGGACGCTGGGGACCGGAAGTTGGAGCGATCCCGGCGATTTGTGAGGTGAGGGGGGCGGGGCGGCTGCGCGGGGCCGGGGTGGCGGCAGCGGCGGGTGTCTGGTGTCCGACCGGGCTGGGTGGCTGGGGAGCGAGCCGAGGGGTGAGGAGGGAAGTCCCAAGAGGAGGACATGTGTTGGAGGAGGCAGGGGGTCCGGGAGAAGCGGACGGAGGTGGAGCCTGAGCGCCCCGAGAGTCCCTGGGCGACACGGAGGCCCCGAGACTGGAAGAAACGGGAGGCACGAAAAGAAGCCTGGGGAGGCTGAGGCAGGACGGAAGCCGCAGACCGGAGAGATGCGGGCGGAGAGCTGATGGGGACCTCCAGGGCGCCTCCCGGGGGCTGCCGGGAAATGTGGTGGCCCCGGGCACCTGGAGGGTTGGGGAGCTAGCGAACGGATACAGACTGAGGAGGCGGGCGGTTCAGACGCACCAACGAGACCCTCGAAGACCTTCACAGTTACCAGCCCGAGGGGACGACAGGGTTGCAACCTGGGACACGCCGGCTGCTGTAAAAGCCATAGGCTAGCCCAACAGAGAAGATAAATTTATGGAGAAGAAGGAAGTTCGGAAGGAGTGGTTTTGAATGGGAAGTCGACTGGAAAAGAGCAAGAATCCAGGGGGGTGACGGTTTCTCATTGGCTGAGTTGCTGGGATGGTCACTTTCCTGTAGGAGATGCAGCTGCACCTCCTTTCCTGTTGGCACCTGTGATCCATGATTCTCTCCTGTCGGCAGTTCTGTGGGAGCCTGTAATTGACAATTCTTGCAGGGATTGAGCTCAGGTGGTACCTCAGGAGAGGCCCCCCCCCCCCATCCTTCCGGCCTCCCAACTCCGGCTTTGTGAGATTTCTCTTCGTTAATAGAGCCTGATAGATCCAGAGAGACAGAGGCAGTGGAGGAAAGGAGAACCTGACAAAAGCTGACGGAGGGACTGAGAGAAGGGAAGAGCCCACCGAGGGAAAGAGACTTGGAGAGAAAGCCGGAGGTGGGAAGTGAGTGAGGCGCATGGGAGTCAGGGGATTAGGGCAGACCAATGAAGAGAGCCATCCAGAGTGTGGGGAAATGGGGTGCGATGAAGAGATGGTGCAGCTGGAAAACAGCAAAGAGAACCGAAAAGACCGTGTCGAGTTGAAAAACGGAGAGATAAAGCCAGACCACGGAGAAAAACACAGGAATAAATGGGAGCCTGACTCCCTAGATTTGAATTCATTGTCTCACTATGTACTTAACATGTCGTTGGCCCAGTACAATAGGGAGTATAATAGCACCTTTTAAAAAATATTTTATTTATATATTCATGATAGAGAGAGAGGCAGAGACACAGGCAGAGGGAGAAGCAGGCTCCATGCAGAGAGCCTGACATGGGACTTGATCCTGGGTCTCCAGGATCACGCCCTGAGCCAAAGGCAGGCGCTAAACCACTGAGCCACTCAGGGATCCCAGGTTTACTTGTTTTAGAGGGGGAGGGGCAGAGGGCGAGGGAAAGAGCATTTCAAGCGGTGCAGAGCTTGATCTCATGACCCTAAGATCATGACCTGAGCTGAAACCAAGAGTCAGATGCTCAACTGGCTGGGCCACTCAGGCTCCCTGGATAGTAGCACCTTCTTAACATGAGGAAAGTGTAGATGTGTGTATTTATGTAGTTGTGCATATAAATAGACGTGTGATTTAGAATAGTACCTGACACGTGAGGAGCTCTGTTAGCTATTAAAGCATCAGACAACTGGGAGACAAGATATTAGGTGGAGAAATGGAGATGAATAGTCATGATGGAGAGGCAGTGACGGAGACTGGGAACTGGAGAGACAAAAATGGAGCGTCAGAAAAAAAAACGACTGAAAAAACCAAAAATGACTGAACAAGCAAATGAGAGGGCCGACAAGGAATAGAGATGGAGGGTTGGAGAGAATCTCAGACCTGAAGATAAGAGAAACAGGAGAGACGGGACCAGACTATGAAAGGGAAGAGGCTGAGCATGGTTAGCTGAAAGACACAGGCTGAGGCATAAGGATGACAGCCAGATTGGGGAGAGCTCAGGGAGCAGAGACAACCTCTGCAAGCTGCCACCAAGAGACCCAGAAATGGTCAGAGATGCTGGTACAGAGAAATGAGGGGACCCAGGAAGTCTACAAGGTAGCCCACAAGAAGAGGCCCCCTTGAGAGCCAAGATGTATGGTCAGTTGGGCCTACCTAGGCAGCTGGGAGGAATGTTCTTCATTTCATTCCCAATCCTTTTCTCGGGATCCTGGGCTCAGTATCAACAGCCTTCTAGGGCCTCTTCCTCTTAAACTGCCTCCCCTGCAACAGGAGTTCCCTGGGAAGCCACTCTAGCATCACCCAGCCCGCGTTTACCAGAAAGTGACGTGCATAGGCCACTGCTCCCATGAGAAACCACTCCGCCAGCTCACAGGTGCTTCATCAGTGGAAACCCCTTCCTGGCTCTAATAATTCCCAGGGATGGCCTGAGTTCCCCCGAGAGTGCAGAGATCGAATCTCTGAACTCTGTTCTGTGATGGCCCCAAGGGACTGAAGGCAGAGTAGGTGAAAGCATTGCTAATTGCAGATGAAGGTGAAGTGTGGCCTTTTTTTTTTTTTTTTAATATTTATTTATGGGGCACGTGGGTGGCTCAGTCGGTTAAACCGGATTCTTGATTTTGGCTCAGGTTAGATCTGAGGGTTGTGGGATCGAGTGCTGTACCAGCTTTGTGCTCAGCAGGAAGTCTGCTTGAGATTCCCTCTCTGCCCTCCTCCACCTCTAGAATGAGAGTTGGGGGGAGGGCAGAGGGAGAGAAATCCTCAAGCAGACACCCACTGAGTGCAGACCCCAATGTGGGGTGTGGCCCTGAGGTCATGACCTGAGCTGAAACCAAGAGCTGATCACTTAACTAACTGAGCCACCCAGCCGCCCCAAATTGTGGCCTTTTGAGTGTAATTTTCTCCTGGTTCCTTTCACTGATTTCCCCATTTAGCCATCACTAGAAGAAAGGGTGGACTTGACTTCTAGTTACTGTTTAGCTCCTCTGTTTCAGGCTAGATGATAAGCATTGCAATGTTTGAAAGTAGGTATTGTTCCCATTTTATAGACAAAACAACCTCGATGTAGTTAATTTGCAAGTGGCCATGCACCTAATAAATGATGAAGCTGAGGTTTAAACCCAAATCTGCCTGACTCTAAAGCCTCTTTGCCAAGGAGGGCTCTAAATCCTCTTAAGGTCGTAAACTTTAAAAATCTGAATGATGGGCTTCACTCCAAAAAATTGTACATAGGTGGATAATATTATTAGTTAGGACTTATGCAGCGGAGAGAAAACCAACTTTGACCAAAAAGACATGAAGTGTACCTGAGAAGTGAGGGGTGGAGGGAACAAGCCAAACTTCTTCCTCTCTCTTCCACTTTCCTCCTTTGCAGTTGGTCAGTGACTTCATTGTCCCCGTGCAGGCTCTTCTCTAGGATGGATTTCTAAGAAAGACCATCATGTTCAAGAGCTACAACAGGCAGCCCCAGGCTTAAGTCATCCTTGTGTGACCACAATAGATTAAGAGGGCTTGTGTCTCCTGGCAACCTAGTGTAAATTCCAGACAAAGGCCGTGATTGGATCTCCACAGGTCACGTGTCCACTTCTTGCACCAATCAAAGGTTGCAGGAGGAGTCGGATACCATGATTGGCCAGGCCTTTGTCGCCTGTCTAATCAGTAGGGGTTCTCTGACTTAGAAGCCCATTGGAACCCTGAAGGACTGCCCTTCAAAGGCGGTGGGTGCTGTTATCAGGAAAGGAAGGAAGGGATGTGCCAGGCAGGAGAAGACCGTGTGTAACCTAACACTTGCAAAATTGTGCAGTTGATTTCTAAGAGTTCCTAGGTGTTTAGTAGGTCAGTGGACCCCGATTAAGAACCCTTGCCTTACTCATTTCTTTATACCACACCCCTCTTGTGTTCTTGCCTCTGGTGTCAAGGTTCTGCTGTCCATTGGCCCTGTGACCTGCAGTCTTCAGGTTTTTTGGTCAAACATCCCGGGGGATCCTTCCCTGATTCCCCAGCGTAGTCAGCTGCTCCTGCAGGCGGTCACTGGCTTGTCTGTGTCTCACCTGTGACCATGACCACACGTGAGGGCTCAGGGTGGCCTTATCATTACTGTTGGCCCTCCTAGTCCAGTACTTATGAAACTGCAGGCTTTCGGGAAACATTACTTAAAATGAATGTGTGTCTTCTCTCCTCCAGGCATTCAGGGCCTGAAAGGCCAGGATGGACTGATGTCTGCCCCAGAGATCATTCCAGGAGTCATGAGGTGCCTTGTGTGTTGCCAGCTTTGAGCTGGGCCCCTGAGCACTTGCTCTGTCATTGCCTGTGGTTGTCCTGTACCATTGATGAAGAGGAAGATTGTATCTTTGCCGAGAAGAGTGGTTCCTTATTGCAGGCACTGACCTCTCACTGTGACTCTGAGACAGCACTGTGACCACCCCCAGCATGCCTCCTCCCAGAACAAAGGAGGGCAGGGATCACCGAGGCCGACACTGGGACCCCAGTGAGGAGGAGGCCCCTGAGAAATGGGACTGGAATTGTCCAGAGACACGTCACCTTTTCGAGGATGCCTTTTTCCGTGAAGAGGATTATATCCGCCAGGGTTCTGAGGAGTGCCAGAAGTTCTGGAGCTTCTTTGAACGTTTGCAGAGATTCCAGAATCTCAAGACCGCCAGGAAGGGGGAGAAAGACCCTGCGCCACCCAAGCACAGTGTCCCAGCACTGGCTGACCTACCTCGCACTTACGATGCCCGCTACCGCATCAACCTCTCTGTCCTGGGCCCCGACACTCGGGGCTCTCGGGGGCTGGGCAGGCAGCCCCCAGAGAGAGTGACTGAGTTCCGCCGAGCACTGCTGCACTACCTGGACTTTAGCCAGAAGCAGGCATTTGGGAGGTTGGCCAAACTGCAGCATGAGCGCGCAGCGCTTCCCATCGCCCAGTACAGGAACCGCATCTTGCAGACACTGAAGGAGCAACAGGTGGTGGTGGTGGCCGGTGACACGGGCTGTGGCAAGTCCACCCAGGTGCCCCAGTACCTACTGGCTGCTGGCTTCAGTCACGTGGCGTGCACCCAGCCCCGGCGGATTGCCTGCATCTCCCTGGCCAAGCGTGTCAGCTTCGAGAGCCTCAGTCAGTATGGCTCACAGGTGAGTGGGCCAGGCCGGATTTTCAGTTTTTCCAGTGTGACCTTGGGGTGTAGGTTGTTGCCCATACGATAGTATAGTATTGATGAGAGTTGCCAGAGCACTTACCCTTTCACTTCTCAACGATTCTTCTAGCAGTTGATCTACAGATTGACCTGAATATGGTTCAGATGAGAATGTCACTAGCATTACTTACCCAGTGTAATGCTTTTTAAAATTTTATTCTATTTTATTTTTGAGAGAGAGAGCACGTATGTGTGGAGAGAGAAAGAGAATCTCAAGCAGACTCCACGCCCAGCACAGAGCCCAATGTGGGGCTCGATCTCAGGACCTCGAGATCATGACCTGAACCAGCACCCTAGAAACCCCCTTGTCTTCCACCTCCAGGTGGCCCCAAGAGTTGTCACTATCCCGATAGACTATCATCTTAGATTATGACTGTTGAGTTAAAGAGGAAATACCACAGATTAATTTTGCCTCTTTTGTTCACTTTTTATAAATGGAATCAAAAAGTGTGTCCTCTCTGGTGCCTGTGCTGTCGCTCGGTGTTAGTTTTGTGAGATTTGTCTGTGGTAGAGTGTGTGGGTGCACACTGTTCTTTCTCACTGCTATTTGGTATCCCCTGGCAAAGATACCACAGAGTATTCGTCCCTTCTCCTGTTGACGGGAATCTGGGACATTTCCAGTTTCAGGCTCTTGTGTGAAGGCGCCGCTATCAACATTCTAGAATATGCCTTTTGGTGTCTGTCGGTGCATATTTTCTGTTGGGGGTATCACTAGGAGCTAGGAGGGTGACTGCTGGCTCATCAGATCTGCAAGCATGTCTAGCTTTAGTAGATTAAAGCTTTGCAAAGTGATCCTACCCATCCACACTCCCAACTGGTGCTGTGTTCCACGCCATCACCTACGCTTGTTACAGTGAATCTTTTTCGCTTTAGCTTTTCTGGGTGGGTGGTTAGTAGTAGCACATTGTAATATGCATTTCTCTGACAACTAAGGGCTGCACGTATATATTGGCCATTTGGAGATCCTCTTCTCTCAAGTGTCTGTTTGGGTCTTTTTCCCTGTTTGTCTTCTGTGTTGTCTTTTCTCAATTTTTAGGGTTTTATAGATGTGGGAAACGAGTCCTTTGTAGGATCTATGTATTGCAGATTTTGTCTCCTATTCTGAGTTTTCTTTCATTTTCTGGATGCTATCTTTTGATGACAGTGTCTTTTCATGTAAATACGGGCCAGTCTGTCATTTTCTTTTTATGGTTGTCACTTTTTATGGTTCTGTTTAAGGAATACCCCTCTACCTTAAGGATACAAACACATTCCTAGGCTCTTTCCTAAAAATTTTTACCTTTAAAACTGTATCAGAAATTGACGTGTGTGTGTGTGTGTGTTCACACTGTGTGTGGTGGGAGGTAGGGATTAAGATCATTTCTTCACAGGGTCCCTGGGTGGCATAGTTGGATGAGCAGCTGAGCCTTGGTTCAGGTCATGATCTCAGGGTCTTGGGATCGAGCCCCACGTATGGCTCCATGCTCAGCATTGAGTCTGCCTGGGATTCTCTCCCTCTCCCTCTGCCCCTCCCCACTGTGCTTTCTCTCTCTCAAATAAATTAATAAAAAATTTTAAAAAGGTCATTTTCTCTCAATACCGCTTTTTAACTGTGTTTGTCTTGGATGAGTGACCTCAGTTTCCCCATTCGTGAAGTGAGAATAGTGGTTCTTGCTTCTCATGGTGGCTGTGAGGATGAAATGAGCTGGTGGTGCACATTCAGTGTTTAGTTTCCAGCAGGGTAGGGACTCAAACAAATTAATTAATTAGCATATACACCAGGCCCTGTACCAGATACTTTCTGTGCATGATCACGTACCCATTCTTCCAATGTCTAGGGGGGAATGTGTCTTTGAGGGATGGAGCTGCTTGCTCAGTCAGTGGCACAAAGTGGCGGAGGGGTATCCAAACCCAAGTGTGCTGGCCTCCAGAGTCCGATTGGAGTGGTGTTGGGTGGAAATAGGGGCATTTGCTCAGATTTTCGGTTTAGGCAACTGAGGGCTGGTGCTCAGGTCCGGGCTCCTCTCCTGACCATTGCCCCTGCCCTCAGGTTGGTTACCAGATCCGCTTTGAGAGCACGCGTACGGCAGCCACCAAGATCGTGTTCCTGACGGTGGGGCTGCTCCTGAGGCAGATCCAGCGGGAGCCCAGCCTGCCCCAGTACCAGGTCCTGATAGTGGACGAGGTCCACGAGCGGCACCTCCACAACGACTTCCTTCTGGGAGTCCTCCGGCGCCTGCTGCCCAAGCGGCCTGACCTCAAGGTCATCCTCATGTCGGCCACCATCAACATCTCGCTCTTCTCCAGCTACTTTGGCACGGCGCCCGTGGTGCAGGTGCCCGGGAGGCTGTTCCCCATCACGGTCAGTGTCACTCCTGTGCCCCTCCATCCTCCCACCTGGACTCTGGCTGACCTGGACATGTCCCTTCCCTCCTTCTCAGATTCCCATCTTTCGGTGAAGGATGTGCTTGCTTGTGCACGCTCTCGCTTTTAAAGCTGCCGTTTTCTGAGCATTGACAGTGTGCTGGGCACGGTGCCAAGTGCTTGTTGGAGAAGACCCAGAAATGTAAAGATAAGAGTTGATTCCTCTTATGTAACAGTCCTGTTGGTCGGGGCTGCTGGGCAGCTCTTTGCATGTGGTCATTCAGGGACCCGGGCTCCTCTTTTCTCCTGCTCTGCCATCTCATGGGTTGGGGTTTCTCAGTCTCTGCACTGTTGACATTTTGGGCTGGAGAATTCTGGGCCATGGGGGCCGCTGTGCACATTGTAGGATATTGAGCAGCTTTCCTGGCCTCTTCCCACTAGCTGCCAGCACCATCATCCTCCCTCAGTGGTGAAGACTAAAAATGCCTCCAGATGTTACCAAATGTCCCCTGGGGGTGGACTCCCCCCTTCTCCGCCACCCCCATGCCACGCACCACTGTCCTAGGGAACTGTCCAGCTCTGTATAGTTGAAGATTGCAGGAAGAGGGAGAGAGCCCCATGCCAGGGAAGGGCCAGTTTGTCTTCAAGGCAGAAGGCACCCTGCAGTTGTCTCCTCCCTGTGCCCCACCTGGCTGCAAGGTGGGGAGGTGGCTGGAAAGTGTTCTGTCTCTTGCTAAGTGACATTGTGCCCGGGAAGAAAAGAGCAGAGTCTCTGGGCCACTGTGGGTCTCCTACACCACTCGACACACCCAGCCTCACCCTGTCCCCATAGTGGTCCTGGGCACACACGTCATTAACTTCCCACCCCAGGTCTTTGATTTCTCTGGCAGCTTCTGCCCTGAATTTTGCCCCTCTTGCTTGGCCTATTTGCTGTGGCTGGCACATTGGTCCTGTTGGTAATCCTAGCGAAGATGATCACAGCTGACATCCACGGGGTGTGTGCTGCATGCTCTGCAGCAAACGTGGAAGAGCTTACGTGGGCCAGGCCCTCAGACAGCCTGGGGTCCAGTGCCGGGGATTTCTGCCCATGGGGGTAAAACGGAAGCTCAGAGACATGGAGCCACAGAGCTGGGACTGGAATCCTGCTCACGGATGTGGTCCCGGGCCAGGCAGCTTCCCTTTGCTCTTCCACATCCCATTCCCTCCCCACCTTTCTGTCTTTCCTGGAGGGGACCCGTGTGAGTGGCACTCATGGGGTCCCCCCCTACTTGGCTTCCTGTTGGCCCTCCCAGGCAGTCTGTGCCCTGAACCTGCTCTCTTTTGTGTTTTGAAAATCCTTCCTCTTGCACTGAGAATTGGTAAGAGCCTTGGAGGGTGAGCTCCAGGAAACTGCACTGTTCCTTGTGGTTTTGGGTTCTAAATGCCCCCCACTGTCTTCTGGGCAGGGCAGCTGTAAAAGAGTGAGGATGCTTTCTGAGAAGGGTTATTTCTAGGATTTTGATCCTGGCTCCATCCTGTAAAATTCTGTTGTTGTTGAAGCTTCCCTCCGAACACAACAGAATGCGCATATCTTGTGTAGAGCTGGTTAATCCCCACACATCAAACACAGTATGCAGCCAGCACCCCCCACTAAAAAGCATCAGATGTTACCAGCACCCCAGGAGCCTTCCAGTTCCCTGATACTTTGTCTTTTTATGACATCCTCCTCTAACTAATCCATTTGAGAGTGCAGTCTGCTCCCTGATGGGTGGGTGACAGCCTGTGGTCTTCCTGCCCTGTTGCCTTGCGCTAGGGTGACAGGCTTGCCCCTGCCTGGGGCCATCTCCCCACAGGTCGTGTACCAGCCACAGGAGGCAGAGCCAGTGGCATCCAAGTCGGAGAAGCTGGACCCTGGGCCTTTCCTGAGGGTGCTGGAGGCCATCGACAATAAGTACCCACCCGAGGAGCGGGGCGACCTCCTCGTCTTCCTTAGTGGCATGGCGGAGATCAGCTCAGTACTCGAGGCTGCCCAGACCTATGCCAGCCGCACCCAGCGCTGGGTGGTGCTGCCGCTGCACAGTGCCCTCTCTGTGGCCGACCAGGACAAGGTACCACGTGTGGCCAGGCCAGGTGGGGCACTGGAGTCTGGCCATGTAGGCCAGGGGAGGAGGGGGTGGGGGTTGGGGACATGATCCCACAATTGCAGGGCCCTGGGCCGTGGACAGGCCTCCTCACATCTTTTGGGTGGGGGCAGTTTGTGCCAGGGTTAGCTTCCTGATGAGATGGGAGTGGAGCTTTGGAGGGCAAGGAGGATTTTGAGTAGTCCAGTGTGGGGGGTAGTCCAGGGTGGTGGAGGAGGACCAACTCCCCGGGTGTGGAGGTGGGATTCTGTGAGTTGGGTGTGGGGAACAGTTGAGAGACTGCCCTGCTGGCACAGAAGGGGGTGGGCAGAGAGGCCTTCAGGTCATGTGGTAGTTGTTTGTTGCTGTGTAACATATTCCCCCCAAGCTTAGCAGTTCAGAACAGTAAGTGTTCACTATCTCCCATCACTTCCACAGGTCAGGAATTCAGGAGAGGTTTAAGTGGGTGCCTGTGGCCCAGGGTCTCTCTAGAGGGTGCAGTTGAGGTGTCAGCTGGGGCTGCTGCCATCTGAAGGCTTCCCCAGGGTGGGAGGGCCCTCCTGTAAGATGGCTTACTCACATGGCAGGTTGTTGGCTGGGGGCCTCAGTTTCCCTCCATGTGGGCTATTTGAGTGTCCTCCCAACATGGCTGGCTCTCCCCAAGAGACCCAAGCAGAAGCCACAATGTCTTTTATGGCCTAACCTTGGTCATCACAGCCCCTCATGTCTGCAGTGTCCCATTAGTTGACCCGGGCTGGTCTGTTCAGGGGGAAAGTACTGGATGATGGTGTGGATCCCGGGAGGTGAGACACACCAGGCCTTTGTGGAGGGTGTCACAGTCCCCTAGGGAGGAGGCCCTTCAGGTCACACCCAGCTGTCTATTGATGGAAGAAACAACCTTTGAGCACCTCCTTAGTGCTTCCCCTTGTGCTGAGGAGACTCTTCGGGACACCCTGGGAGCCAAGATAGGGCCCTTCCCCTAATGCAGCTGCCAGACTGTTGAAGGAGATGGCAAGCAGCCAATACTTTACAAATGTTAGAGGAAAGCTCTGGAAATGTGAGTGCACAGTCCTGGCAGATTCAGGGAAGGCTTACTGGAGAAGGAAACTTTTAAAACTGAGACCCTAGAAAGCCCCAGCCTAGGAAGGGGTCCGGGAGAAGAGTGTCCCCCCTAACTTGTGGAGCACTGCTGCGGGCCGGCTGGAGTTGGGAGGCCTGTGTGTGCCTTGCCTCATTTAGACCTCCCAGCAGCCCTGTCTCCCAGGTGCCACTGTTACCCAGAACAAATGCAGACACTATGGCCAAGGCACTTGTGCCAAGTCACATAAGTGGCAGGGCCAGGCTTTGGAACTTGATAGTTTGGCACCAGAGCCCATGCTCTTAACCAGAGGTTGCCAACTTCCAGTAAAAGGTCAGGAAGTACAGGTATAGTTTATTTGTTTATTCATTCATCCATTCAAAGACAGAGACAGAACATGAACAGGGGCCGAGGGAGAGGGACAAGCAGGCTCCTCACTGAGCGGGGAGCCCGATGTGGGGCTCAATCTTAGGACCCTGAGATCATGACTAGAGCTGAAGTCAGATGGTTAACTGACAAAGCCCTCCAGGGACACCCCAAAGTTGAAGGGTTTTTTTGTTTTTTAAAGCTTTTATTTATCTATTCATGAACAGAGAGAGGGACAGACAGACAAACAGAGGGAGAAGCAGGCTCCTTGTGGGGGGAGCCCAATGTAGGACTCAATCCCAGGACCCCAGGATCGTGACCTGAGCCAAAGGCAGATGCTCAACTGCTGAGCCACCCAGGTGTCCCCAAAGTTGTAGGTTTTATGAGCCATTGCATCTCTGGCACAATTACTCAACTTTACCATTACAGTAGGAAAGAGCCGCAGACACAGGTGACGCTGTGCTATTTAAAATATGATTTACAGAGACAGCCAAAAGGCTAAATCTGACACCCAGCCTAGTCGCTGACCCCCACTCTTGACCACTGTACTTGACTGTCTCTTGGGTCCAGGAGAAGGGCTCATGCAAAGGGCCTGTGGTGAGAGAAAGGCGGGGCCCCTGGGAGACTACCTCAGGGTGTCTAGGGTCTGGACTGTGATGGGGAAGACAGGCCAGGTGGGACTGAGAGGTGGGCAGGCCTAGGCCACAGGGCCTTGAAGACCCAGTGTGGTGCTTGGGCTTTGTCCTGAGTGCTTCTGAGCCATGGGAGGGTTCTGAGCAGGGTTGGGAGCAGTGCTGGTTTGTACTTTAGCAGATCCCTCTGCTGTGTGCGATCATGGACGGGAGGCCAGAGACCGGGGAGGAGGCAGGGGCAAGATGTGGATGGGAAGGGAGGGCCTGGACTGGGGCAGGGCTGGGGGCTTGCGGGGAGGGGAATGAATTTCAGAAATGTTTACGATGTGCAGGTGTGGCTGGGGGGTGGGGAGGAGAGCCAGGCCAGCCCAGGTTTCTGGCCCCTTTGGTGTGGTTGGTGATGAGCTGTCTCTGAGATGGGGACTCAGGGAGGAGGCAAGTGTTCAGTGGGAGACACTGAGGCTATCTGAGATACTGTAGGTGGGTGGGAAGTGCCCGTGGGCCACCAGGCATGGGTCAGCAAGGGCTGAGTTCATCTTGGATGTCACCTCCTCACCTACCTCCGCCTCCGCCCCAGGTATTCGATGTGGCCCCCCCTGGAGTTCGGAAATGCATCCTCTCCACCAACATTGCTGAGACCTCTGTCACCATTGATGGGATCCGCTTTGTAGTTGATTCTGGTAAGGGCTGCTCCCCGCCACCCCCAGGCCCTAGGAAGAAATGTGGGGTCTGGAGATGTGCACGTGTAGTGAGGAACTCCAGACCAAAGCAGGCAGTAGGTGGCCTTTAGGGCCATGGAGCAGAGGCAACATCTTAATCTTCGCAGACATTCCAGGCTTGCTCCTGCCTCAGGGCCTTTGCACTGACTCTTGTCCCTGCCAAGAACTGTCTTTCTCTAGAGATCCAGAAGGCTCACTCCCTCATCTCATTTCAGGGCCTGTATACATGTGTCCCCATCAGAGAAGCTTACCTTGTTCACTTTTGTGATCTCCTTGTTCTTCCCCCCATTCCTTATGAGGGCTATTGTTCCTCAGAGTATGGGCCTTATATTTTATATCTGTTGATGTATTTCTTTTCTGTCTTCCCGAGACCGTTCTCTGGGAAGTCAGCATTGCATAGCGGTTGGGAGACACTGGAGCCAGCCTGGCTGTGTGACCAAGGTCCTGTCATGGACACTCTGTGTGTCAGTTTGCTCATTTGTGAAATGGCAATAATAGAGCCTCCCCCGAGGTGTAAGGGTGACATGAGCGACTTCCCCTGGGTACTTAGTATCATTGTGGGCACAGAGTGAGCAACCCATAAATGTCAGCAGTGACCTTGCCGGATAGAATCTGGATTGCCATCCATGATAAAGCATTCTGTAATTTTATGTACCATCAAAATTTAAAACTGCTGGCCATTGAACGTTGACATGTCATTGCTTTCAAGGGGTGTCCCATTTTCAGAGACAATGAAAGTGGACAAAGTTGGTCTTAGGGTCGAGGAACTCTGTTCTTTTTTTTTTTTTTTTTTTTTTTTTTGAGGAACTCTTCTGTTCAGCCCCTCTGTTCTGGGGCCGGGGTCATTGTTCACAGCTGCACCTAGTACAGTGCCTGGCACGCAGCAGGTGCCTACTAATAACAGCTGGTTGACTGGGCTTCTGAATACACAAATAAGAGATGTGTGAATGAGGAAATAAGGATGGATCAATGAAATGTCAAGGTCAAGGGCAGAATAAGCTCTCAGTCAGCATCAGTGGAATAAAGGAGGAAGTGAGGGCGTTGGGGACTGAGCGGCAAGGTGGGGGGCTCCCCACGGCTGTGGCACCCAGTCTCCCGTGTTCCCACACAGGGAAGGTGAAGGAGATGGGTTATGACCCGCAGGCCAAGCTGCATCGGCTCCAGGAGTTCTGGATCAGCCAGGCTAGTGCCGAGCAGCGCAAGGGCCGGGCAGGCCGCACGGGCCCTGGCGTCTGCTTCCGCCTCTATGCTGAATCGGACTATGATGCCTTCGCCCCTTACCCTGTTCCGGAGATTCGGAGGGTAGCCCTGGACGCACTGGTGCTGCAGGTGAGGCGCGGCTGGGGATGGGCCTGATCCCGGGGTTTCAGGGCCCGGCCATGGAGGGGAGCTCATTGCTTCCAACCGTCAGATCCCATTTTGAGTGGCAGATGGTTCCCCAGATCCACAGGCTCATGGGAAAAACCTCATGACTCCAGGATGCTTTCAGCTGTAATAGAAAGTCCACCAGGGTGTGGCTTTTAAAACTGGGGTTTCTCCATCCATATGTCTTACGTCACGGCTCTTACCTCATTAGTTAGCTTTGCTTAGCTTAGGCTGCTGTGCCAAATAGGCCCACTCACAGAGTGGCCAACACACAGAAACAGTCCTCGGGGCGGGGGGGAAGCTTCTTGTATTTGGGGACCCAGGCCCCTTCCTTGTGTGGCTCTGTGCTCACCTTGCTGGCAGGGAACAGGGGAGGGTTTGGGGGCCAGGTCCATCCTCTCAGCTTGTCCTGGTTAGCAGTCAGTTCCGGGGTGCACCTCACCGAGGGGGGAGCCTGGCCAGTGCGAGTGAGGCAGAACAGGTGGCTTCCACAGCAGGTTCCCCCGGGGGCGGGAGCGGCCGGTGGCACAAACCAGCCCCCCTCCTATGGGTGATACACTCTGATTGTTTGTTTGTTTGATTTCATTTTTCAAAACTGCTGCTTGTGATCCACTCTGCGAGTTCCTGACCCCTGTAAGCTGCTTTGACAAACGCTGGTCTGACCGGTAGGGACAATGTACTGTTTCAGATGAGCGATCCCTAGATGGAGAAGCGGCAGGCTCGGTTATTTAAATGGGTCAGTGATGTCCTGTAGGGCTCGGGCTTGTTCTAGCCTTTTCCATCTTCTGTCAGTTGGCAGCTCTTTTAAGAACAGTGATGGAGATGGTGACAGTGGATAGAGAACACGTGCCTCGTGCCCATTGTGGGCCTGGCACCATTCTGTGGTGTGTTGTAAGTGCTTGGAACCGTGCAAAAAACTAGGGGTAAGTAGTCTCATCATTCCAATTTCTGGATGAGGAACCCATCACACAGAGATGAGTTAACCTGACCCAGGTGGCACAGCTGGCCAGTGGCAGAGCCAGGATTCCATCTGAGGCTGTCAGGCCCATGCATGGGAGCCGTGGGTGGCACCGCGGCCTCCTTTATCATCCAGAAGTGACACCTGCCCCTCCTTGTGGGTCTCATTTTTAAGGCTGTGGGAACTTCACCTATCCGGTCTCATGGGCAGCACCTGGTCAGTCCTGTTTGACCTGGAACTGTCCAGGGCCATGGCCTTGGCTGAGTATATCAGAGCGGGGCTTGCCAGCTCTAGCTACATGTTCACCTAGAGAGCTTAAATTAAAAATCTAGCCTTGGGATCCCTGAGTGGCGCAGCGGTTTGGCGCCTGCCTTTGGCCCAGGGCGCGATCCTGGAGACCTGGGATCGAATCCCACATCGGGCTCCCGGTGCATGGAGCCTGCTTCTCCCTCTGCCTGTGTCTCTGCCTCTCTCTCTTTCTCTCTCTGTGACTATCATAAATAAATAAAAATTTAAAAAAATTAAAAAAAAATCTAACCTTAACGCTCACCCAGAGCTTCTGATGTAAAGGGTTTTTTGTTTTTGTTTTTGTTTTTTTTTTAATGAGCACTGGGTGTTCTTCCGGGCAGCAGGGGGGAAGGTGGACCAGCTGCTTGCTGGGTGGACACCCCGAGCTTGTGGTGCCCTCTGGATGAGGCCTAGGCCAGCAGGTCAGCTTGCGGTGAGGCTGGTTAGAGCCCTGGACCCCCCAAGCTTTCTTCCTGCTACCTCATGGCCCTGTGAACCACCATGCCTGCCTTTCCTCCATCCGTTCCATAGAGGGGCTGCTGGCTTCCATCTCACCAGGTCTGGTGATGGGTGCGTGTTTTGCTCCATTTCCTCCCACAACCTGCAGCCACTCGGGGCCTCTGAATTAGTCAGGATTCACTTCAGTCCAAAGTGAGAGAAACCTGACTCAAACTACCGTAAGCAGAAAGGAGGATTTCATGAGGTTGTGCATCCATTGTGAGGGTGTGGTCTGGCTTAGGGATGATTAAGGACAATATCTGCTATGCTTGGGCTTGGGCTAATCTCCAGGCAAGGGAAAAATAATCCCAGCAGCTCTGGGCTTCCATGCCAGCCCCTCACAACCAGGGAGGATGCTGGGACTTCTCTCTCCTGGCGTCAGTTTGCAAAAGTCTCAGGGAGGATCCTGATTGGCCCAGCTCAGGTCATGTACTCATTCCTTGGTAATTTGCTGTTTGGAGGGCCTGAGAAACCAAGATTGGTCCAGCTTAAGTCCTGTGGCTTGCTCCATGGGCCTTCTCCCAGGGCCTGGGAGAAGAGGGGCTGGACAGATAGGCAGACAGTGGCCCTCCTCCCCTGCCTCTCTAACACGGGCCTTGACATCGGGAGTTTTAAGGTATCATGAGTTTGTGTGTTGTGAGCCCCCTGCCACTGCTCCACAGTAGCTCCTGTGTTCTCCAATCCTGGATGGGGTTCAATTGTCTTTCCAGATGAAGAGCATGAGCGTGGGGGACCCTCGAACCTTTCCTTTCATTGAGCCCCCGCCACCAGCCAGCCTGGAAACGGCCATCCTCTACCTCCAGGACCAGGGGGCTCTGGACAGCTCCGAGGCCCTCACCCCTATCGGGTCCCTGCTGGCCCAGCTGCCAGTGGACGTCGTGATTGGTGAGGACTTCCAGTGGGGTGATCACACCGGAAGGGGCCATGGGGACCGTTCACCCTCTGAGTGACTCGTAGGCAAGCCTGTTCTTTCTCTGGGCCCCGTCCACTCGGTCACAAGTTCCCTGTGGCAGGGACTGTTCTGGGCACTGGGGTACAGCAGTAAACAAACAGGCACCTCGCTTCCTCTGCACACCCTGTTCCCAGCTCCACCCGGTGCCCACCCTCTCGGTGTCGTAAGGATGTCAACACTGCCTGCCTCTTCCTCTTGCTCATCCCTGAGTCATCCCTGCCCCTTCTGAGAAGCTGGTTGACCGAGGTGTGTTCTGGTCTGATTTGCCTGACTCAGGACATTTTAGATGATCTGATCTGTGGCCCACAGAATATTCCCAGCTGAGCAGGACTCCTTGTGGCAGTATTTTCTGGGCGTGATGCTCAGCAGAACCTTTTGCCCGTGTTAATATCATTAAAGTCCCCATCAGTGCAACACCCTGGAGTTTGCGTGGGAACAGGAGGCTGGGTACTGCTGACCCTGAGGGCCTCTCATGGTTATGAAGATGGTTCTATTTATTTTAGAAGGACACCGGGCTAGAACAAGGGAAATTTGATCTGAGAAGAAAAAGAATGTTCTGTTCACAGCATTGGCTGTGTGTCTGTGAAAGGCTTAATGGGTCTTATATCCTCTCACCGGCACCTGGTGAAGGTTGGGACCGTGGTCACCCTTTCTGTGCTGATGAGGAAGTTGAAGCTTGGCCAGGGGCAGAGGTCCACACCCAAGGGCCCAGAGCAAGCAGGTGAGCCTGGGTTTGATCAGATGTCATGTGGGAGTGACACTCTTTCCAGTGAAGCTCAGAGAAAGGCTGTCATTCAGTCACCGAGAGTCATGCAGTGGGCAGAGCCGGGAGGCGCTCCGCAGCCAGGCTGACGCTGTGGGTCCCCAGGCCCAGGTGGCTCTGTCGGCGTGCTTACTCTGTGCCACCGGGTGGAGCTCCAGGGGCTTCCGGGGTGAGGCCTGGTCATCTTCACAGCAGGGCGGGTGCAGCTTCTAGCCCGGTTCACAGACAGGGAAACGGAGGACAGAGAAATGGAGGGACTTGCCCACGGGTCAGAGCTACAGGGTTCTGGGACAGCCTCGTTTTATCGCCAAACTTTATTTTCTGAGGCTAGATGTGTAACAGGAACTTTCCAACAAGGCGGCTAAGGGGACTGGTGAGGATGAGTCAGACACGTGTGACAGGCCACCGAGCACAGGGCAGGCGGGCGATGGCCTGGTGGTGCAGACCAGGGGTCGGCCCGATTCCTGCTGGGGAGCACAGGCAGAGAAAGGGCTTTTCGCTGTGTTGAGATGCCATTCCTACTGCTTCCCTGCCACACCCCCGGCTTCTCCCATCCTCTCCATCCCCCCCTGCTCCCCCGGCCTCCACCTGGAATCAAGCAAGGACAGCAGAAGAGGATTCCTCCCGAAGCAGGCACATAAGTCAGTACCTGCTGTGTGCCGGGCAGGCCATTAGGGCTCCCGTGGAGTCATTTTCTAGAGGCAGGAAGCAGAGACCACCGCAGGTCAGGATGGTGCCTGGCAGGAGAATAAAGCGGGGGGGAGGAGGGGGGGTGTGGGAACATGGGTTGTAGAGAGGAGGCCCAGCTGAGCAGTGGCACTGCTGACCATGGCAGCCGGCCCTCAGACGGTGTCCACCTGGTGCCCGCGGAGGCAAGATCAAGGTCACCTCCAGCCTGCAGATGGGGAAACTGAGGCCCTGCCCGAGCTCACATGACCAGGAAGCAGAGTGTGGGCTTGATTCTGTCCACGTGGCTCCCAAGGCCCTTTGTGGGGAAGCTGGAGGGAGGTGGGGGCAGGCTGGGGGGTGGCCGTCCTGGAGTCCAGGAGGCTCAGCTTGGCCCCTGTCCTCTCCCCGCCACCCGCCAGGGAAGATGCTGATCCTGGGCTCCATGTTCCACCTGGCGGAGCCTGTGCTCACCATTGCAGCCGCCCTCAGTGTCCAGTCACCCTTCACCCGCAGCGCCCAGAGCAACCCCGAGTGTGCGGCAGCGCGGCGGCCCCTGGAGAGCGACCAGGGGGACCCCTTCACGCTCTTCAACGTCTTCAACGCCTGGGTGCAGGTGAGCCCAGCAGAGGGACCACCCCTGTCAGTGACATCCTGCGTGGGGCATGAGGAGGCCCACTACCCCTGCCAGGACCCCTGAGCCCTCTGCAGCCCGGAAGGGCCCTGTCTCCACCGTTCATCCCTGTGGCCATAGGGCTAGCATGCACTTGAGGGGCCCAGCCTTGAGGGGAGACTGGGGTTTTTAAAGCACTGAATAAAACCACTGCCACCCAGAGAAAGTTCACACACTCCTAGGGTGGTATCTGTCTATCCAGCACATGCTCTGGCCCTGGCTCTGCACTGGGCAGTGCTGGGGACCCAGTGGTGACTAAAAGCCCTTGGCTATGCCCTCTTGGATCTCATGGTCCCATGCTGGGAGGCAGGCCTGTCACTAGACAGTGACCACTGAGAATGGGTTGTGATAGACAGTCCCAGGGGCTGAGGGAGCCCAGAGGGGATGTCTGACCCAGGGAGGGCTTCCTGTAGGAGGGTACAGTGGGGCTGAGACCTGGAAGGAGGAGGAGAACTTGTCCCTGCCTCTTACTCCTCCGGGGGCTGGTGTCTGGGCCGTGCTGGGGGTGTCTGGGCGCTGGGTTAGCCCCCAGCACTCTTCCCCAGCTGGCTAGGCCCTGTCACCCTGGAGTCTGGTTTTTCCACCCAGGTAAAATCCGAACGGAGCAGAAACTCACGCAAGTGGTGCCGCCACCGGGGCATAGAGGAGCATCGGCTGTACGAGATGGCCAACCTGCGGCGCCAGTTCAAGGTGAGACTCAGGACGAGGAGAGGGGGCCGGGAACAAACCTGGGGAAGTGGGGGATGGTGATGGGGTGTGAGGAGATGGAGTGAGTGCAGATGCACCACCTCTTCTCTGATGGAGCAGAGCGCTACCATACATCCTCCTCCCCAACCATCAGACACTCAGATGTGGGGTGGCCTGGGTGAGTCAGAGGAGTGGAAATCCAGGAGGGCTTCCTAGAGAAGTAGACAGGGTCGACGGTCACACGCTATATCCTCATGAAGAACCTGGCCATCTGGAGCAGGGGTGCTGAGCTGGCCATGCAGACAGAGCTCTGGGAGGCAGCAGGGGGTGGTGATGGTAGGGACACCCAATCTGGAGAGAATGGACATCCCAATTTGCAACCAGTGTGATGCTGGGCAAGTAACTGCACGGCTGGCCTCAGCCTGCCAGCCGTCCTGGCAGGATTACAGGAGTTAATACCCGTAGAGCCTTTAGAACAGGGCGAGTCCCTGTGTAGTCCACTGCCTGTGGTTGCGGATGGCTACACTGAGGCCCAGGGGAGTGGCCACCCGACCGCAGCCTACTGTGCACCTTTAGGAGCCATCCCCACTCCCTTGGGGCCTGCTGATGTTCTGACCGTTGTCAGCATCTCTCAGCATCTCTGGCTTTTCAGAGCAGCGGTTCAGCTTTTGTTGGCCTGCCGACACTGAGAAAGGTGGTGAAAGGCGGGGACCCTTTCCTCTGTGTCACACTCACACACGACATCCCGTATCTGCTGAAACAGAGGACCCCAGGTGGCTCAGCGGTTTAGTGCCGCCTTCAGCCCGGGGCCTGATCCGGAAGACCTGGGATCAAGTCCCACGTCAGGCTCCCTGCATGGATCCTGCTTCTCTCTCTGCCTGTGTCTCTGCCTCTGTCTCCCTCTGTGTGTCTCTCATGAATAAATAAAATCTTAAAAAAAAAAAAATGAAACAGAGGGGCCAGTGAGTGGCAGGCCCCAGACTGGAGCCCCAGACTCAGCCTGCCTGTGTCCCTCACCTGAGCCCCACCCACCTTCCCACCCGCCCCCAGGAGCTGCTGGAGGACCATGGCCTGCTGGCCCGGGCGCAGGCCCCGACACCAGGGGACAGCTACCATAGGTTGCAGCAGCGCCGCGAGCGCCGGGCGCTGTACCGCCTGAAGCGCCAGCACGAGGAGGGCGGGGGGCGCCGGCGCAAGGTCCTGCGGCTGCAGGAGGACTTGGATGGCTGCTCCAGCGATGAGGACCGGGGGGCCGGCGACAGCGTGGACATCCAGGTGGGTGCTTGGGGCCAGGCAGGGTGGACTCCAGCAGAGTGGGGACGAGCCCTGCCCTTAGCTCTGGAGACCGGGTTCTGTGGACAGGACCCGGCCCCTGCAGTCTGCGGCACCCTCAGTCTATATGTCCCAGTGGACACGGCCCTTGGACACCGGCTTGGCTCTTGGGCACCGGGCTGGGCCCCCCAGGAACTCGCCTTCTCCCGCATTCCCCCCAGGACGTGAAGTTCCAGCTGCGGCACAGCCTGGACCAGCTGCAGGCAGCCACCAGCTCCGCCCAGGACCTGACACGGGACCAAATGGCCCTGCTCAAGCTGGTGCTGGGTCGGGGCCTCTACCCGCAGCTCGCTGTCCCAGACCCATTCAACAGCAGCCGCAAGGACTCGGACCAGGTGGGCCTCCTCCTTGGGCCCTGGCCTCACGTGTCTTGTCACTCAGCGCTCCTTCCTTGCCCTGTTTGGTGCTGAGGACACGGTGCTTATCAGAGGTTATCAGAACAGTCCTGGTCCTGCCCTCCAGGGCTCCTGGAGGAGGGGACTTCTTTTTTTGAGGAGGGGACTTCTGAGTGGAGATGTAGTTGGGGGAATCTGGCCGAGAAAGGGGAGGATAAGGATTCTGGGCAGCGGAAGGGTAGGTCACAGGGCCTGTGTCACCTGGTGTCTGCCTTTGCCCCTCCAGATTTTCCACACGCAGTCCAAGCAGGGCACTGTGCTGCACCCCACCTGCATCTTTGCCAACAGCCCTGAGGTGCTGCACGCACAGGAGCAAGAGGCCAGGGGCAGCGAAGGGAGTCAAGGTACTGTGAGTGGAGGCAGGGAGAGAAAAACCCTTTGGGATGTGAGGGGGTGACTTCAGGGTGCCCCTCGCTGCCTGGGATTACCCCTGGCTCTCCCCACACTTGGCCTTTGCTGGGGCTGTTGACGTGGGATCTGCAGGCTTGGTGGTCCCAAGAGCCAGACCTCTTTGCGTGGCCTTGTGAGTCACCCCCACGCTGATCCCCACCCTCCCTGCTATGGTGGCGTGGTGGCTGATGGGGCACTGCGGCCACAACCCAGGCCTGAGCTTTTAGCGAGTAGAATGGACCAGTTCCATGGGCTCCGTGAGCTCTTTGGCCTGGTTCTGCCCAGGGGCGCCCCCAGCCGAGGTGCCCTCCCTGGGGTGCAGGCCACCATGCTCTGTGTGAGCTCTAGTTCGCAACTGCACGCTCTCCTTGTCTATTAAGGAACTGATGCACTGTGGGAAAATGTCATCGTTAACCCCGAAAAGCAACGTTTATAATCTTAAATACCTAAGGTAGAATTTTAAATTTTTCTCTCAAATCTTCAATTGCTGTAATTTCCTAGTCAGTTTGCTCTCTTCCTGTTAACATTGTTTTTCTCTTTTTTAATTTTGAAAAATTCCCGACACCATCCAAGTAGAGAGTGGGATGAGCCCTTGGTCCCCTCGCCCAGCTTCTGTCATCACCTCACGTTTTTCTCCTTTCTGCGGGGACACGATCCCAGCCATTATATCGTTTAGAGGCGTAAAAATCAGGACTGTTTTTTTGCACTACGATAGCGTGGCTATCCTGCCTAACAAAATTAGCAGTATTTCCTAATAGTGAATAGCAAAAGTCATATTCATTATGACAAAGTATTTAAAAATAAGTCACAGCCACTCTACCATTATTCACACAGACATATTTTTTATACAGCTGCGTAGATGGCCCTGGTGGGACCGGCAGCCCCTGGGGGATAGACCAGTGCAGGGGGCGCTGTGGGTAGGAGATCAGGCCGCAGGGGTGCCCTGAGCTGCCCTCTGGACTATTTCAGATGACAAGGACAAGATGAGCAGCAAGCACCAGCTCCTCACCTTCGTCTCCCTGCTGGAGACCAACAAACCATACCTGGTGAACTGCGTCCGCATCCCCGCTCTCCAGGTGAGTCCTAGCCCCATACACCCCAACTCCCAGGTCTGGTGACCATGGAGGAGGCCGGGGTGGGCTCCAAGAGTCTCCTTCCCCCCAGCTGTTTGCTGTTTTTGCATTCCTGACTCACTCAGTAAGTACTTGCTGAGCACCTGCCGTGTGCCAGGAACTGTTGTAGATGCTGACAACCGAGCAGTGAACAAGACAACACCCAGGCCCTGCTCTCCCAGAGCTCACATGTGGGGGAGGATGGCCATAAGGACAGAAAAGCAGTACTACATGATATGTTAATAGTGCAAAGTATTTAGGAAAAATGAAAAGAATAGGATAAGGGGGTTGGGGAGGGATTGGGGTGAGGGTAAGGGACAGGCTGTAGTAGGAAAGGTGATCAGTATGGGCCTCATTGAGAAGGTGTGGTGGAACAAAGACCTGGAGGAAGGGAGGGAAGGAACCATACGATACCTAGGGAGAAGAGTATTTAGAGGGAATAGCAAGTGCAAAGGCCCTGAGGCACATGCATGCCCCCTATACCCAGGGAACAGCTGGACCAGAGGTAGTGAAGGAGAGTGGCTGAAGATGGGGTCAGAGAGGTAGGAGAGGCTGGAACGCCCTATCCCCAGGAGGGTTTGAGCAGAGCTGGAACAGGGTCTGATGTGGGGCAGTAGTGGGGAGCCCACCAAGGAGGTGACTGGGGTCATTGGGGCAGGAGAGGGTGGTGGCTGAATCCAGGTGGAGGCCGAGGACACACCTAGGTTGTAGATAGATTCATGTATGTGTCTGCAGCCAGGAAGTGAGCTGCTCATCTCATGAGTTCTGCACACCACCCTGCCCTCCTGGGCCTGGCCTTCATTCTCGCTTTATGGAGGAGGAGGTGAGGCTTGGGGGGCCAGGTCACTTTCAAGTGGCCGAGCTGGAGCTCCAGGGCCATACACCATACATCATGGCTCCCCTGTGCATCAGATGGGTGTCCCCATTACCAGGGCCCCTCGCTTCAACCCTGGGGAATGTAAAGGGAAGAGATAAACCCTGTGGGCTCCCTGGGCCTCTGCAGATTGTGCTGGTGCTGTGACTTCCACCCACACCATGAAAGCTAGCTCCAACCTGCTCGGTTACGTCGTCTCTGCAGCACGTATGGAGCAGCTGCCTGGCACCGGGTGCCGGTTCCTGTTCTAGGCGCTGGGGATGCAGTCGTGATGAGAATCACAATACTCCCCACACCTGTGGGGCTCCTGGAGCGGGAGAGGCAGGCAATAAACAGAGACGGAAATAGGAACGCTAATGCCAGATTCTCCCAGCAGCGCTAGAAGGAACAGAGCGGGGTCAAGGGCCAGTGTGGTGGCCCTGGGCAGGACTCCAGGGACAAAGCACAGAATCCCTGGCTGAGATGCCCCCGGCCCTTCTTCCTCCTCCTCCTGGTTGCCTGGTTTCTGATGGAAACTGAAACACAAAAGGAGAAGAGCACGTGGAGCTTTCCCGCTCCGGCGCCCAGCCCCCGAACTGGTGACCCTCGGCCAGGCCTGCCTCGGCCACCCAGCCGCCCCATCCCACACGCAGTCCCACGTTACTGTGATAACCTGCAAACAGATAGTTGAAAGAAATGCATGGTGTTTGTCCCCACTCCCAGGAGCTACAACCAGCATCCGGCCTTTCTGCTTTATCCCAGATCCTTCCCTCTGTCGTCCGTGTCCCACTTCCGTCCACCCACTACCTCCAGGCTTTCTTTTCCATTTCCGATGCATTTTATATAAGTTTCTGGCAGCAGTGCCCTCGGCCTGAAACGCTTTGGCATCCACCCCACTGACCGGTGCTCAGTACTTGTTTACGTATTTTGAGGGTAAAGCATATGTAAGGGTGACATGTACAAACAGGAGGGACACCGTCTGATGCGGTCTCAGGAGGTGTCCGACTGTGTGCGTCAGCTCAGCCTTGTGGGGACACAGGCTCCTCCCTCAGGCACCTGCCTCCCATCAGGAGGGCGACCTAGTATGGTTTGCCTTTAATCTCAGTCTGTCTGTCCCAGTCGAACGTCCGTTGTGTGGCAGCAGGGCGCCTCCTGCGCGGCAAACACGGCTGGACACCTGGCACACAGCGGGCGTGCAGCGTGTTTGCTGCGGGGCTGGACACGTTGGGTCGGCGGGTGGGAGAACCACACATGGAGCAATGGGTGGGGGCCGGGAGGGCTGGCGGGGCTGCTGAGATGGCACCCTGCCCCGCACACCCACTGCCTGTCCCCTGTCCCCTTTCCTCCAGTCCCTCCTGCTCTTCAGCCGGTCCCTGGACACCAATGGTGACTGCTCACGCCTGGTGGCCGATGGCTGGTTGGAGCTCCAGCTTGCGGATAGTGAGAGCGCCGTCCGGCTTCTGGCAGCTTCCGTGCGGCTCCGGGCCCACTGGGAAAGCACCCTGGACCAGCAGCTGGCCCGGCAGGCCCGGCGGCGGGGGCCGGGGGTGGACCAAGAGGAGGAGGAGGCTCCAGTGGACCCCAAGGAGGTGGCACACCTGAGCAGGGACCTGCTGCAGTTCGTGGCGTCCAAGGTACGTGCAGCCTCGGTGGCTATTCCCATCTCAGCCGGAGGGGCCGCCTGCCCCAGGGATTAGGGATCCACAAGGCCTGGCTTCCAGCTCATTAGGTAGGTTTGCAACCCAGCTGGGCTGAGGACAAGCCCAAGGTCACACAGAGGGTAAGGGGTGGAGGCAGGATCTGATTCCCAGGGGCACAGCTCCAGAGGCCATGCGGGTAGGTGCTGCGGGCCCCTCCCCCAGGTCAGCACACGTTTATGGGTTTATGCGGCACCCACGCACCACGCCGTACCCTCGTTAACAGTTAAAGGTGTGCAGGCCAGAGAGGGAAGCTGTAAGTAGCAGCTTGTTCTTGGAAGATGGAGGGGGAGGGCAGCCCCGGTGGCACAGCAGTTTGGCACTGCCTGCAGCCTGGGGTGTGATCCTGGAGACCTGGGATCAAGTCCCACATCGGGTTCCCTGCATGGAGCCTGCTTCTCCCTCTGCCTGTGTCTCTGCCTCTCTCTCTCTCTCCCTTGTGTCTCTCATGAATAAATAAATAAAATCTTAAAAAAAAAAAAAAAAAGGAAGATGGAGGGGAAGAATTGGGCGGAGCAGAGTTGAGATCTGTTCCCCACCTCTTACGTGGGCCATTGGAATCTCCCTGATTCTGCTGTGTGTGGATGGGGTGCAGAGAAGGGCGTGCGCCAGGGTAACTTCCTGGAGCAGTGCCCTGGGGAGCTGGGGCACGGGGACCAGACCGACGCGCCAGGTGAGGCTGGGCAGGGTGGCCAGATGGGAGGTGTGGTGTGGGCCCACAGGTGACAGGGAGCAGAGAAGGAGCTGGGGCATCGGGGTATATTCCAGACAAGCCTCTGGTAGCCATGGTCTGAGACCCTGTGATTGGTTTAAGCAGTTGGCTCTGTAACTGAACTGTCCGTGTTCAATTTCAGGTACAGCTGGATCCAGGTGCTCTACTGAGTCTCCCTGAGTCTCTCCCCTTTTTTCCTGCCCTTCCTTCCCCAGGTTCCCTACAGCCTCCGGCGGCTCACGGGGCTGGAAGTCCAGAACCTCTATGTGGGACCCCAGACCATCACAGCTGCACCCAGTCTCCCCGGCCTCTTCGGCAGCTCTGCCCTGTCCCCCCACCCCACCAAAGGGGGCTATGCGGTCACGGACTTTCTCACCTACAACTGCCTCACGGTAAGTGCGGACCCCACCTCGGCCCTTCATTCCCCACTGCCTGCCCCCCACCCCCCCCCCCCGGGCCCTGCCCCTGAAGATGGGATCTGAGGGAGCCCCACCTCCCCACCAACCACGTCCCAACTTAGTGCAGGGATGTGGTTTCACAATGGGGCCTGTCAACCCCGAGGGCTTCTGGGACGGGTCCCAGGTGGGTAGTGGCAAGCTGGGCAGGGGGCCAAGTCTGGTGCAGCCTTCCTGCCTCAGAGCGACACAGACCTGTACAGCGACTGTCTCCGCACCTTCTGGACCTGCCCCCACTGCGGCCTGCACATGCCCCTGACGCCCTTGGAGCGCATCGCCCACGAGAACACGTGCCCAGAGGCCCCGCAGGACGCCCCCCCAGGTAAGGATGTTGGGGGGGCACTGTGACCGCCCACCCCGCAGTTGTGTCCTGGGAGTCTGGGCATTCACTCTCTGGACATCTGGGGATTGAGGACCTCGGCCCTCTCACTCTGGTTGGTGCCGGCCACATAAGCTTTGTCACAGAGCCCGGGACAGGAGGGTTGGAGCATTGTGTGTGTGTCTCTCTCTGGTCTCCATGTGGTGCTGACTCTGGTCTGCCTGTTTCTGTTTCTCTGTCTTGGCCACACCCCCATTGTCACCCAGGGGATGCCACAGCAGGCAGACCCTGACACAGCACTCGGGGTGTGTACCCCACACCCCACCCACACACACAGGGCTGGTCAGGAAGGCGACGGGGGGGGGGGGCCACACTGTCCCACCCCAGGACACTCTCTTTCCCAGTCCCTGTGTCCCAGGGAGTGACAGAGACAGACACAGCGAGAGACACACAGTAAAGACTTGCCTGTGTGTGTGTAATAACCAAGGAGGCAGTATCAGAGGCTGGGAGAAGGCCTGGGATTTGGGTGGGGGTGGGAGCACGCAGCAGAGGGACCTCCCCCCACAGCCTCCCTTCCCCTCTCTCACAGAGGCTGAGGATACTGCCCCTGAGCCCCTCCCCAAGGCGTCTGCCTTGCAGAGGCCCTACCACTGCGAGGCCTGCCAGAAGGACTTTCTGTTCACGCCCACGGAGGTGCTGCGGCACCGCAGACAGCACATGTGAGCCCGGAGCCCCGCCTGCCCCCCCTGAACCTGCGCCCTGGGCTCAGAGCTCTGGTCTGGCCCACCTGGCAAGGAGGGAGTGTGGAACTGTGAATAAAGTCTCATCGGCTGACCCTGACCTTTGAGCCTACTCCGGCCCCTCCAGGAAGTGCCAGCGACCCCTCGTTGGTCCTCCCCACGGTCTGGCTCTCATCCTGCTCGCTGCTGCGTGCCATCCCAGGCTCCCAGGGCCCGATCTGGGCAGGTGAGGCCAAGCAGGGACTTCAGAGGACGTGGGCCCCGCTGGCTGCTGCTCTCTCCCGACTCTGTCCTCATGGGTCCTGCTCATCCCCAGACTAGGGAGACCTGCACTGTCCGTCCATGAGAGTCACTTCGAGAACTGGGCGGGGAGTGGTGGGGGTGGGGGTGTCCATGTCGAAGTGGGCCCACATCCAGCACAGTCACTGGGGCCATTCCTGCTGCGGGGTCCTTGGCAATCCACAGTTGTCCCCTCTGACCCCCGGCCTGGCCCCGCCACACTCCTATCGTGAGGATGATAGGGAAGTGCCTTGATCCCTGCATGCTGGTAAATTCCATGGCTCCGGTGAAAGACACAGATGACAAACGCTCCCTCCAGAAGAAAGAAATAACTTTCTGATCAGCATCACACTCAGGCCCAAACCAGACTGAGAGCATCGGAAAAGCAAACTAGAGGCTCCTGTGTGAACACACACGCAAAGCCCTTAGTGAAAGTTTAGCTGCTCCCATTCAGTGGCGTAGATAAAGGCCAGTAAGTACAGATGGCCAAGCGGGGTTCTAGGAGGACAGTTGGTTTAACATTTGGAGACTAGTCAATGGGATTCACCGTATTAAAAACAAAGCACATCAGACAAATTTCAGCACCTTGTGGCCTTGGGTAACCCCCCCGACCTCTCTGCTCAACTGTTTTTCTCCCAAAAAAACATAGCCCAACTGTCCACTTATCCCAGAGGCTTCATTTTCATACAGAAATCTTGCCCTCGTATTTTCTTCTCCCTGAGTGCGGGAGCAGAGCATGGCTGTGGGGCTGTGGGGCAGGGGTCAGAGCCCGGATAGAAGCCACGCCAGGTGTTTGAAACAGGAAGGGGTTTTGTAGGGGGATAGGGGGGAGCGCTGACAACACCCGGGGAGGTGGAGCAGCGAGCTTGGGGTGGGTCTTTGGGAGTGACCCCAGGACCGCAGCACGGAAGATCCACAGCATGGAGGCCCCCCTGGACGGTGCAGACACGGGACGGGAGGAGGACGACAGGAATCCACCAGATTCACCTTCGGGGGTGCAGCTCCACACACCTTCCTCTGCGCATACGCTTCCAGATATTTACAAACTGGTCAAGGTCCTGCGGTGCCCTTGGCCGTGTAACAGCTCCCTGGGAGCGACCTAAGTGTTTCCCAGGATCATTGAGCACTCGGCCGAAGGCTGACTCTACAAATGGTGGTGAACCACTCCAAGTGTAGACATCTCACCTGTGAAAACCCGGGTCCTTCTGTCGGCTATGTGGACGGGTTCTCTGTTTTTAATTTTTTTTTTAATTTTTATTTATTTATGATAGAGAGGCAGAGGCACAGGCAGAGGGAGAAGCAGGCTCCATGCACCGGGAGCCCAACGTGGGATTCAATCCCGGGTCTCCAGGATCGCGCCCTGGGCCAAAGGCAGGCGCCAAACTGCTGCGCTACCCAGGGATCCCTGTTTTTAATTTTCCAAATAGCGTGACAGCAGACGCCTTCGATGCACCGAGGAATCTCTGTCCACTTCTGAAATCCCATTTTTAAAAAGATTTCCCCTGTTCTAGAAGGTTCAGAGAAGCTGGAAATAGTAAGAAAAGAATCCCTTGGAATCCCCCACATGCACCCAAGACTCGGGGACCGGCTGGTTGATGAGCGCTGCTTGGACGGCGGCGGATCCTGTTTGCTTCTTTCCACAAAGCATCTGAGTATAAACACATCCTGGTTATTACCGCGCATCTGTCCCCTCGGTGAGTGGCCGGGCCTGCTCGGGGCCATGACCGGTTTCCTTCCATTCTGCTTGGCGCTCTGGGGGACCGGCCTCTGCATTATGCCTCTCCCCAAACTTCCGGCCCTTTCCTCAGGGCACGTTCCCAAGAGGGCAATTAGTGGGTCAAAAGGTAAGAGCGTCTGTGAGGAGTCCTTGGCACAGACCGCGAGCTTCCACTCCTTTCTAACCACCTGCATTTCTGGCCAACTGACAAGAGGAACTGCATGCATCCCGGTATAGCGGCCAACACTCCGTGCTGACGGTGTGCCAGGCGCTGTTCTGGGAGACCTTTTTGTATTGCTACAGACCTGGCTCCTTGTTTTCCCTGGCTGTATAGCGGCCGGGTACATGGAAGGGCCAAACTTATTTAGCCAGGCCCACCTGGAGAGACATCTAAGCTGTTTCCAATCTTTTGCTCCTACAAAGAAAGCTGGCATGAATATCCTGCCACGTGGGTCATTTCCAGATATGTGTGTATCTGCAGGATAAATCCCTGGAGGTAGAATCACTGGCCCAAAGAAAGGTACATTTTAATAAGTCATTTGATAGACTCTCCTGTCTTCCATCCAGGCTGTAGGGGCTTATATTTTTATTTCCCCTGATTGCCAGTAAACCTAAGCATCTTTGCATATTCCGGGCTATTTATATTTCCTCTTCTGTTGGCTCAAGTCCTAGACTCTTTGTCATTTTGTTATTAGTTTGTAGTAGCTCTTTATATATTCTGGATCTTCAGAGTCATAGACGTGACGAACATCTGTCTCTGCTGCTTATCTTTTGGCTTTATGTATGGTGACCTTTACTCAATATTTTAAATTTTTTTGGTGGTCAAGTCTCTCTTTTGTTATGACCCCAGAAAATGCCTTCCTTGATGTATGGTATCAAAAATAGAGAAATAAGTGGTTTATGAGAGAAACTAACCTCAGAGCTTCTCCCACCCAGTGTCCAGCCAAATCTCCTAAGAACATTACAGCTTGTTGGAACTGTTCCTTCTTTTCCTTCTTTTTCATGTTAACACATAAATTAATGTCTCACTGACAAGAAACAGTTCTTTTGATTTATGTGTGTGCGTGTGCTTGCATACACACACACACTGGTAGGGATGTGCTGAAGATGGAGGCTCGCCAGTATCTGCCAAAAAAAACTTAAGCATCTCCTGGGCTCTGACCCAATAAAACCATTCTAGGGGGTCTGAAGGGACCTTCTGGAAGAAGGGAGAAAACTCTTAATACCCACATATGGCCACCACGGCATTTGCCGGAACAGAGGAGCCAGGGGTCACAGTCCCACCCACCCACCCAGGGGGAATTTTATGGCCCTGAACAGCACCAGGAGTTCTTATTACCCATCAGTCACCCCAGGGGGAAAGAGGTCTGTTCCGAAACCCGCCCCAAAACTCCGGGTAGGTCTGGGGCCTGGACATTCTCGCAGCTGCATGAAGTAAAGCTCCTGGAAACCTCACTTCTCACCCATCAGATTGGCTCAAATTCAAGAGCTCCCTGCGGTGAGGATGTGGGGAAAGGGGAACTTCGAGCTACCCTGAGGGGACTTTGGTACAACTTCAATTTCGCAGCATCTCTCAAAATGCAAAGTGTGCGTGCACTCACTCAACAACCCTTTAAAAACTTTCTCTCGAAGCATAACACAGAGGAAAGTGCACAAATCATCAATGAACAGCCTGGTGAATTTTCCCAGAACACGAAACATGCCTGTGCCACCAGCATCCACACAAACCATGACCAGGGCCCCCCTGCAGCCTGGCTCCTGTTCCCCGGCACCGCCCAGTGTGGGGGGGCTCCCAGGGCCACCAGCGCTCTGACCTCTAACGCCATCACCTAGCATTGCCCATTCTAGAACCTCATAAAAATGGTCTCTCTCGTGTCTGGCATATTCTGCTAACATGTTGCGTGGAGCTGTGGTTTATTCTTTCTGTTGCACGAATTCATCACACTTTATTTAATTTGCTCCTTTGCTGATGGGCATTTGGCCGGGAGCCAGCTACAGTGATGATGCCCCTAGGAACACACGGTCCATGTGGCCTTTGGTGAACACATCCGCGTTTCGGTGGAGTCACTGGGTCACTGGACACATACGGGTTCAGTTTTAGTAGCTTCTTGGCAGTCATCTTCCAAAGTCATTTTAGCCATGTGTGCTCCTAGCAGCCACGCATGAGAGCTTCGATTAGCCGTGCTAATGTTATTTATTGTGATTGTGCTTGCATTTCCATGATGGCTGATGAGGCCGAGTATCTTTTCATGGGCTTAGTAGCCATTTGTTTATCTACTTTTCATAATTTATATTCAGGATTTTGACTCATAAAGGAGTTGTATTGATTTGAAAGAGTTCTTTTTATTCTGTATAGGGAGCCTGCTGGCTTAGTTGGTAGAGCGTGAAGCTCTTGATCTTGGGGTCAAGGGTTCGAGCCCCAGGTTGGGTGTAGAGTTTACCTAATAAAGTTTTTATATATGGCTTATGTATTTATATAATATATATAGTCATTTATATATAAAATATGTCATGTGTGTAGTGAAATTTCCCCCCAAAATTGAAAAATCAAGTATCTTTCAATACTTGATTTCAAAAATATTTGATTTTTCAATTTCTTCCACCCAATGACCCCATCTTAACTGGGTCATCTGCCAAGATCCAATCTCCAGATAAGGTCACAGTCGCAGGTCCTGGAGTTAGGACTTGAGTATATCTTTCTGGCAGACACAACCCAACTCACATCACCCCTTGTAACCCGCCCTTCGCCCTTTGCGTGGCTGCTCAGCGCAAAGCACAAACCGGACTCTGTTTGCTCAAAATCAATGGGATCATATTCAGCCACAAAAAGGAGCAAAGCACTAGACAGGCTACAACATGGATGAACCTTGAACACTATGCTGAGTGAAAGAAGCCAGACACAAGAGCGGGGGCACCTGGGTGGTATAGTTGGTGAAGGTAGGACTCCTGGTTTGGGCTCAGGCTCTGACTCCAGGGTTGAGATGGGATCCACGTGGGTCTGCGCTCAGCGTGGGGTCTGCTAGAGGCTCTCTCCCCGCCCCTCTCCCGTCTCTAACAAATAAGCGTTAAAAAAAAAAAAACATCTAGTGTATGATTTCATTCCTGTGAAACGCCCACAGCAGGCAAATCCACAGAGCCAGGAGGTGGATCGGTAGCCGCCCGGGTGGGAGTCGGGGTGGCGGGGGCGTGGCTGCCGGGGGGGGGGTAGAAGGTTTCCAGAAGGGACGGATGGAAACGGGGTGATGGAAACGTTCTACAGCCGCACAGCTCTGAACCCCCAAGCCACCGAACTGCACGCTTTAAAGGCGAGGGTGTAGGGAGTGAATTACATCTCAATAAAGCGGTTCCGAACAAAACCGCCTGCGCGGCTCCCCAGCGCCCCCTGGAGGGAGCCCGGGCTCACTGCCGGCCCCCCGTTCACGGGCCTCCGAGCCGCGAGGCCCCCCGAGGCCCCCGGGTCGTGCTGCCCTGGAAAGGAGCTCACAGGAGCCTCGGACTCACGCCGGGCGGCCCCGGGTACAGAGACCCGCTTTGCCACGGCTCCAGCCCGACGGCGACCCGTACGGAGGCGGGGGGAGGGGGGGACAGCCGCAGCCGGGACCCCGCCGGCCGCCCGCGACACGCGCGCTGTGCAGACACAGGCCCCGCCGCCCGGCCCCGCCCGCTCCCCGGGCCGAACCCCTGCCGGCCGCTGCTTCCTCACCCCGGGAAACGGGGGAGGTATTTTTAGTTACAATTAACCCCCGCCCAAGCTCCCTCCTCCCCGGTGGCACATCCAATTGGTTTAATTAGGGAGGATGCAGCGAGAGGCATTTCCAGTCGCCGAGCAGGTGGAGGAGGGGGAGGGGAGCTGCCCCTCCCCCACTCGCGGGCGTCCAGGGTCCCCCCTCCCCCAACAGGCAGCGCCCGCTGCCTTCCCCCGGCAGCCCACCTGGCCTCCCCCCGCCCCCGCCCCGGGCCCTCCCCCCACCTGCCCTCAAGGTGTCTGAACCGAGATCCGCGGCCTCCAGCTGTGTGACCCTGGACGGGGGGAGGGGCGCGGGCGGGGCATTTCACCTCTAGGCCTCAGTTTCCTCATCTGGGAAATGGGGACAGTGATGTACTTTCTCAGTGCTGAGGGCTACCAGGTTGGCAGGTGCGCAGCTCCTAGCACGGAGCCTGGCAGGCAGCCCGCAGCAGGTGACTGCCCCCCCCTCCGCCTCCACCCTGCTCTCTATCCTGTCACCTCGCAGTCTAAACCGCACACTCTGGGGTGCCTGGTGGCTCCGTGGGCTAAGCGTCTGCCTTTGGCTCAGGCCATGATTCTGGAGTCCTGGGATCGAGTCCCACATCGGGCTTTGCGCAGGGAGCCTGCTTCTCCCTCTGCCTGGGTCTCTGCCTCTCTGTGTGTCTCTCATGAATAAATAAATACAATCTTTAAAATAAATAAACCATGCGCTCATTTGCTGGGCCACTTGCGGGGCGGACCTGGAGATACCTGTGGCCGGAGTGAATGCGACTCAACTGCACTCTTCCTCTGCCCTTCACCTGTGGTTCCCTGGGCACCTGCTGCACACCGGGTGCTGGCAGGGCTGAGGTTCAACCCGATAATGAAACAGGCAAATGATTGGCCAAGAGAATTGGGGGAGTGGGGGGAGATGTTAAAATGGGGCAACGATGCGACCCCAGGCAGCAGCTGGAAGGGGGGTGCTTTGGTTTGGCTGCTCCTGCATCCTTGAGCAGCCGGAACGGAGACCACAGAGGGGGACTGTGCTATTTTACACAAGCAAGGGTCCAAATCCAACTCAGTTTGCACCAAGCTCCACGGCGTCTTGGGAACAAAACAGCAAAATTGTCAGTTCTTGAAGTTGGCAGCAGCTGAGGTTCCTGTGAGGGCGGTTTGATCTCCGTGCACTTTTTTGGCGAGGGTGAAGGCCTCTGTGGTTCACAGGCCTAACCGGGCCTCAGTTTCCCTGTTTGCATTATGAGGGTCCAGAGGCTGCTGTATCTTAGGAGCTGAGCATGTGAGGGGTGCCTGCGTGGCCCAGTGGGTGGAGCCTAGACTCTTAATTTGGCTCAGGTCAGGGTCTCAGTGTCCTCAGGTGGAGCCCCACTCAGGCTCACTGCAGGTGTCTGTTCCTTCCTCCCCCTCTCCCTCTGCCCTGCTGGTTCCCCCACCACTCAGACACATGCTCTAATAAAATCTTAACAGAAAAAAAAAGATGAGTATGTGAGTGAGTGGTGTTTGGAGGTGGGCTCTGCAGGTCTCACGTTTCTAGGCTCAGATTTGCTCAGTCCAAGGGAGTATCACGGAGCTGGATGGGGGCAAAGCAAGAATTTGAACCCTGGCAGCTTGGGCTGGAGTCTAGGTTCATGACTTCCCTGCAGTCCAGCCTGTTGGCCACACATGAGTGTTTCCAAGGACAGCCCTGGCTAACTGTGTTTATGCCCCATGGGACAGATGAAGAAAGTCATCTGTGAGCCACAGTGTGGGAGACTGATGCAAAAGTGACCCCGGCTCTTGTGCTGTGAGTTTGCAGCCCCCCGTCCCCGCCCTGTAAGGGGTGGAGTCTATGGCTCCTCCCTTGAATCTGGGCTGGCCTTGAAATCCGTGGCCAAGAGAATGCAGCAGAGATAACTGGTGTCAGACCTCAGCTGGGGGCCTCAGGAGGCCTGTGCTTTCCTGGGGTCCTACCGAGCCTCTGTGTGAATAAACTGGACAGTCTGCTTGTCAAGGCCACTCCTGCTGCCCCTGGGGCCGGCCAGCAGAGCCCCGGTGCTGACCCATCTCTGGCCACAGATACACAAGCAGAGCCCTGTTGAAATCACAAGAACCGCCCAGCAGAGCCTCATATACCAACTCGTAAAATAATGAGCTAAAAAGTAGGTGGCGTTTTGAACCACAAAGCTTTGCGGTGGTTTGTTACACAGCCATAGCCGATTGATACTGTGTGTCGGAAGAGCATGGGGGTAAAGAGTATCTAATTATTATTATAATTGGTAATTCATGAGCTTCAAATTGATGAGAATTGGAATCTCGAAAGAGAAAGAACTCAGGTCGGTGGCTTTTTTGTTTTTAAGACTTTATCATTAAAAAAAAAAGTAGAAGACGTCAGTGAAGGGAGGTAGGGGGAGAGAAGGGCAGGGAGTGGGCTAGGAGGACCAGGGGACCTCTCCCAAATGTCGGATCCGGCTGGCCCTCCTTCCCTGACCTCCCCAGCCCACCGCCAGTCTCTTCTGCAGCCTGGAGGTGGGGAACCCCCAGCCACCATCTTCTGAAGACCCAGGCCCAGGAGCTCAGGTTGGGTTCCAGGCAGAGGTGAGGGCAGAAGCAGGGTGCAGGGCCTGGAGGCCTTGTCTTTGTCCTTGAGAGACCCTCAAGTGGGCGCTCAGGCCCCCGTGTCCCGGCAGGGCCCCAGGGAGGTAGGCATTGCATTGGGGGGGCCTTAGGAGGTGGGGTCCTGAAGTCGGGAACCAGGTGGGGACCGGAACAAGGTGTGAGCCTGGTGGTCACAGTCCGGACGCTGGGGTCTGTGGAGAGGGGACGAGACGCCAAGTCAGGAAGTGTGGAGGGACCTGGCCCCACGGCACAGTTAAGACCAAGGAAGAGAAAAGAAGACAAGGAGAGAGACTGAGAACCCCCTCCACCTCTTCTGATCTCTGAGGTCCCCTGGCACTCAGACCAGGCCACACCTGTCCTGGATTGGCCAGGGCAGAGCTGAGACCCCCACTGACCTGCCGGGCCCTGAACAAACATGTGCATCTCTCCTCCCCAGGCTCCTGCCCTCGTGCCCCTGGGTGCCCAAGCCCTCCTAGGTCTCTGCTCCCATCTCCCAGACTTTCTGTTGGCCCTGAGTTCATTATTCACCCACCCAGCCTGCTGGCACCAGCTCAGCTAGGTCCTCCTTCCCCCTCACGCAGTGGTGACAGGGGCAGGGGGGCCGTCTTATAGCTGTGAGGTTGCTAAGCGCACTGGCCTTTGCATATACTATTCCCTCCTCTCCCGCCTCACTCCTTCCATTCTCCTTGGTCTCGGCTACAAAGTCCCCTCTTCTAGGACATTTTCCCTAAACCTTCCATCCTGGGTCTGATGCCCACTCTGGGCTCCTCCAGTCCCTGAGTTCCTTCATCCCAGCCCTGCCTACATTGGGTCATCACTGTCCAAAGACAGGTCTGTCTCCCCCACTGGACAGTGAGCCTCGTGAGGGCAGGGCTGGGCTGTCATGGTCAATGCTATGTTCCCAGCACAGGGCAGGCACAGAAGTGCTCAGGGAATGTGCATTAAATGAATGAAAGAATGAAGAGGTGCTAAACTAAAGACTCTGGACTTCATCTAGAGGGCATAAGGGAGCCACAGAAGAGCTTTAATCCAAAGGGGCTCAAGATCTGATTTGCGTTTTAGAAATTCCAGGCAGCCTCTCAACCCTGGGCCTTTGCACAGGCTATTCCCTTGGCTTTTCTGAACTGAGTGAACCTGTACAAGTGACCTCTTCTTTCTATGCATCAATTTTCTCATCTGTAACATGAAAATAATAATTTCTCCCTCTTGGGGTTTTTATGAAGACTGAGAAGATGCTCTAAAGTTTTAAGACCTGGGGGAGTAAATGAATGTACCCTACTTCCTTGCACCTCACTTCTACCCAGTGGACTCGTATTTATCCTTCAAGGCCCAAAACAGAAGTCACTTCCTCTATGAAGTCTTTCCTGATATCTCAGAGATAGATGATGTCTCCCTCCTCTGAACAAGCTGTGTTTTATTGTTTCAGCTGTTGCTCTGGACACTCATTCCTTTCTGATGTCCATTTCCTCAAAAGCCCAAATCTTCTCAAGACTAGGACCCTCCCTGACTATGGTCAGGATATCGAATGAGGGTTTAATATATGTTGGAGATGTATGAATGGGTAGATGTGGGGATGATTGGGTGGGTAGGTAGATGGGTGACAGTATGGTAGGTGGACATATTAGTGGGTAGAGGTAAGTGGACGAGTGGGTTGATGCATTTTCTGATGGATGACAAGTGGTAGATGGATGCATGGATGGCTCATGGGTAGGTGGGTAGTAAGTGAATGTGTGGTTAAGTGGGTGGATGTGTGGGTGGGCAGATCAGTATAGAGGTGGATGGATGAATGGGTAGGTGGGTAGATAGATTAATGGACAGTGAGTGGATGTATGTTTGGATGGATAGTGGGTAGATGGATGATTGATGGGTGGATAAATATATAGACAAATGGATGAGCTGATTGATGGATGGATGGATTATCTTCCCATGAAGCCTTGGAGAACCCTCAGTTCAGGGACCCATGCTGATCCTGCTCTGGAGGGGCCCAATATTGGAATCTGGAGGTCTTACCAAAGTTTGAGAGCTGCACAACCCCTAACCCAGAATCCCTAGACATTGGACACTCACACTTGTCCTGAATCTATAGATAATGCCACTCTCCTTCTAGGTTCAAACTCATTCCCATCGACCCTGGAAGACAAGAGAGGAGGGTTGTGGTTCTTCACCAGACATCCCCATATGCCCCTCCCACCTGCTCCTTCCCCAGGGAATCCCTCTATCAGGACACACTGAGTCATCATTTAAGAAAGTACTAGTCCTGGGGTGCCTGGGTGGCTCAGTCGATTGAGCGATTGAGCTACGGATTTTTTATTTCAGTTCAGGTCATGATCTCAGGGTCGTGAGATCAAGCTCTCCATCTGGCTCTGCACTCAATGCGGGGTCTGTTTTTGTCCTACCCCCTGCTGCTCCCTTCCCCTACTCCTCCCACTCATGTGCACAGGGGTGCCCTTGCTCGCCCTCGTGTGCGTGCACTCCCTAAAATAAAATAAACAAAGTATTTTTTAAAAAGGAACTAGTCCTTTAAGGAAAAGTAGAGCCTTCCAATGGATGGGCAGACCTGGAAGGAGCAAACTCAGCTCGGAAAAAGTGGGCATCAGGAAATCTACGATCACTTCTCCAGCTCCACAGTTATGCAAGTGAATTACTGTATTACTCATGCACTTAATCCCAGAAGGTGGGGGAAACCTTCATTTGGAGGCGGGGCCTGGCGTGTTGGGGCGTGGCTTAGCTAAGGGGCGGGGCCTTACCTGGAGGCCTGACAGTCATGTGTGGCTGAGCTTCCGTGTAGCCCCCCATGGGTTGACCCTCTGGGCTGAAGGCTGCACTCTGCCCTGGCAGGGAGGTGGAGGGGTGCAGGCTGAGACCCTGCATAGGCGGGTCCCAGCGTTGATACGTCCCCGGAGAGCATTAGGCCCTCTCTCCCCAGCTTCTCCCTGTACCTGTGCGGTTGGATTGATCGATCATTGGTTGCACGATGCGTCTCCGGGCGTTAATGAACCTGGGAGAGGGTTATGGAAATAAAAGGAAGGTGTAAGAGGAAGTAGGGGAGAGGCAGAAAAGAACACACGTAGACAGAGCTGGAAGGAGAGGACCGGGATGCGGCGGGGGGTCGGAGAGGCTCCCAGGGCCTCGGGAGCCTCCTTCAGCACCGCGGACAGCGCCCGGCCTCCCGCCCGGGGCTGGGGGCTCGGCGACCCGCGTAAGCCTCACCAGTTGTTGACCTGCAGGATGGTGAGCCCCGTGTCCTGCGCCAGCTGTTTCTTCTGCTCCTCTGAGGGGTACGGGTGCTGTGGCCACCAGCAAGAATCACCCTGCCTGCCCAGCCTGCCACCTGAGCCCCAAGGCCTGGCCCCGTGGGGATGGTGAGCCTAGGCTGGAGCAGGGCCTGGAGAGCCAGCTCGTCTGAGCCGCTCCAGGCTCCCCCAGGGCCCAGTGGAGGGAAGTGGAGCCAAGCTTCAGGCAATTATGCCTGTGGGCGCCCCCGCCTCTTCCAGCAATTAGATGCTAATTGACCGGTTTCATTAGGGAGACCGAAGCTCAGGGTGGGGGCTCGGAGACTTGGAAGAGGCAAAACCCAGCACGGGCCCTCTCTGAGTCTCTGTCAGGGTCCCGGTCTGTGCGTGTCTCTCGTTGTCCCTGTCCCCGTCCCTCTGTGACTCCCCGACTCCCTGACTCTCTTCCTGTCTGTATCTTCCCCGCTCTCCCCCCGCCGCCCCCCCCCCCCCCCGACCCCGATGCAGCGTGGTGCACTGGTTAGGGCTAAACTGCCTGCATCTGCACCCACTTCTGGCTAGGAGACCGCTAGGCTCCTCACCTACTCCTCACAGCCCCATCCATCATAGGCTCTATTTGGTGATGACTGATGGGGGGCAGGTGGGTTGGGGGCAGGACTGGGTGAGTTTCGAGCCTTTAGAAGCACCACAGGTTGCACTCACAGATGCTCTCCCCTTTGAGATTTACCCTCAATACCCCGCCCCCGTGCCTCAGTCTCCCATCTCTGGGTCTCTCTCAGGGCCTCGGCCTCTGTGCAGCCATCCTTTTCCTTCGCACCCTATGCCCACCCTGCATCTGGGCCCCAGGGCTCTCACCGAGAGGTGCTGAAACAACCAGGCTCTCATGATATTGGTAGCCACCTTGGGGAAGATCCCCCTCTTCTTATTCCGCCGCCGCTCCTGGTCCAGCTCCTCGTCCTCTCCCCCAGAACTCGGAGAGGCCACACTTGTGTCTAGTCCGTCTCCTGAGGGGGGATAGGCATGCTGTGATGGTGGGCAGTGAGGGAAGAGGCCAGGGGGACCCAGAACCCTCCCCCAAGAGAGCGCTCCACACTCCAGTCGTCCTCGCGCCTCTGGAAATACTACTTGCTGTCTAACTTCAATCCTCAGACCAACCTCCACATTTCCCCTTCACCTCCCAGGCTTCTTACCTTGGTCGCTGGAGTTGTCCCCACTCTGGGAGGCGAGGCCCCCACTGGATGGACCCGGGGTCCCCAAATGTACAGATCCGCTGTCCTCATGGTCTCTAATCCATGCATTATTCTGGAAAACAAGAGCTGGAGGTCAGTGCCAAGGCTTGGGGGCACTAGATAGCACAGTGGCTGAGGCCGTGGGCTCTGGAGCTGGGACCCCTGAGGGTAACGCCTGTCCCTGCCTCTTTCCTGGCTGTGTGACCTTGGGTAATGTGCTTCGCTTCTCTGTACCTGTTTCCTCAACTGGAAAACAGAGGACAACACCTGTCCCCACCTCACAGAGTGTGGTGAGGGCTCAGTGAGCTGGTTTACATCAAAGGCACAAAGCTTTTGGGGAACCTGGGTGGCTCAGTAGTGTAGCGTCTGCCTTTGGCTCAGGTCGCAATCCCAGGGTCCTGGGATCGAGTACTGCATTGGGCTCTCTCCAGGGAACCTGCTTCTCCCTCTGCCTGTGTCTGTGTCTCTCATGAATAAATAAGTAAAATCTTAAAAAAAAAAAAAAAGTGCAAAGTTTCGATCCTGGGTTTCAGCACACACACAAAAAAGAAAGGCGCATTGTAATTGTCCAGTAAAGATGTGCTTATACAGGTCCACAGCATCTTATCTGAAATCCTTGGGGGCCAGCAGTGTTGCAGAATTCAGAACTTTTCACATATTTATTTATTTTTAAAAGTAATCTCAAGCTCACGACCCTGAAGATCAAGAGTCACCTGGTCTATGGATGGAGCCAGCGGGGTGCCCCTGGAACCCTTGCCAGCTATAGACAGTAAATCCCTGCTCCCACGAGCCTCGAAGTTCATAACACCCCCAGCGGGGGCCGGGGCTTAACCTCGTCATCGAACTCATTAACATTTCTGCAGCAAAATGGATGAATATTTAACTGAGTGGAATAAATAAAGGCTATAAATAGCCTCTCATTAGTTCAGGTCAGACTTTGCTGCCAAATGAGTTTGCACTAAACTTCTAGGGGGATAAAACACAACTTTCACTTTTCAGATGGGGGGTGGGTCTCTGAATTGCAGATGGATGAAGGGGGGGCAGTTCGGGTTGCGCTTTCTTTAGTCCAAACTCTGATACATTTTGAGGAACTTGACAATGCATTGGATCCGCCTGCCCAGGGCCCAGCTCTGTGTCCTAGGGAGGCTGCCCCGCCCCCCCAGAGATTGCATCAACACCTCTTTATCATTTGGTTAAAGGATCAGTTCAATTGTTGAGAGGCAGACCCAGTACCCCACCTGCCCTGCTGACTGCCCTCCACCCTGCCAGCCCTGCCCGACATGGCCCACTGCCGGGTGCTGCATCATCTGTGTCCTGCAGGGGCAGAGCTAGAGATGCCAAAGCTCAGAGAAGGCTTCTCCAGGTGTGGTATGTCTGTGTGGAATTGTGTGTGTGAGTGCATGGTGGACGGATGTGCAAACTGAAGGCTCCTGACCTTGGCTGCCACCGTCACCTCCGGCTGTTCCCCTTCAGTGTGCCTGATTCTGTCTCGCGACTGCTGTGTGGTGCATGTCAGTGTGCTTGTGCCTGTGCCCGAGATGGCATGGTTGAGAGTTACATGTGTGGAGCTGAGACACACAGCGGGACTGATACGTAGTTGTGTCCCATTTGAGATGGCCAAGTGGCTGTGTAGGCCACGTTTTTCTAAGTTTGTGGCTGTTGTTTGAGGGGTTGGCTGTCCTCTGTCCTCTTTTTTTTTTTTTTTTTTTTTTTTAATAGCTGTCCTCTTTGTGAGACAGTGTGTGTGGTTATCGCACAGGAGGCTTTGTGACTCCATGGGGCTGGAGCATTGCCATGGGTGTGTATGGGAGGCCGGGTGAAGATACGGAGTACGGCTATGTCTCTGAGTGGGGGCTCTAGTGGAGCATGTGCAGATTACGGGGCACATGTGGGCCAGAGGGTCCCTGTGACTGCTGTGTGCAGCATGCCTGAGTCTATGTGCAGTACAACCGCGTGCCTGTGTCTGGGTGCAGGTGTCATGTTGTATCATTGCTGTGTGTGCTGGTAGCATGACCACCATGTGGGGGTGGCCCTGTTTAGGATCTGTGCTGCTGGGACGCCTGGATGGCTCAGTGGTTGAGCATCTGCCTTCGGCTCAGGTCATGATCCTGGGGTCCTGGGATTGAGTCCTGCATCGAGCTCCCCGCAGGGAGCCTGCTTCTCCCTCTGCCTGTGTCTCTGCCTCTCTGTGTGTCTCTCATGAATAAATAAATAAAATCTTAAAAAAAAATACAGGATCTGCGCTGATGTTTATGGGATTGTCAACAAAACTCATCCATCTGCCTCTGGGGCTTGGGCTGCTGGGTGGCATGGTGCGTGTGCCCGGGGCCGCAGTCCAGCTGTGATGTGGGGAGGGTGCCACATGTATGCGCGCGTGGAGGCCTGGGTCTGAGTGTGGCCGTGTCTGAGTTTGTGTGGCAGGATCTGGGGCCGCTTGGCTCCGTTTACCTCCATGTGGCTGTTGTGAGGCCGGATGTGCTCTACAAGCGTGGGTCTCAGTCAGGTGATATGCTGTGTGACACTGTTACGCGGCTGGGATGTGTGTGTTTGAGTGTGTGGTACGTGCTGTTGTCTAGCTGTGAGTGAGAATGGCCGTCAGTGAGTTGTGTAGCTGTGTCTGACACTGTGTGGGTGTAGCTGAGTCTATGGGAGTGTGTGTGTGTGTGTGTGTGTGCGCGCGCGCGCGCGCAATGCCATCCAGCTGTGTTCCGGTCTGTGTAGCTGTGGCATCGCTGGCGTGTGCCCCGTGCTCACACATGTCTGGCTGTGGCTGCCTGAGGCTGGGGGGTGCGTGTGCTCCTTCACGCGGTAGCCCGGCTATGTCTGCTCAGGGCTTTGGTCATGGGGTGATGCCCGGCGCCCCATCCCTGACCCACCTGATCTGGGAGGCTGGGGCAGGAGGGCGGGTAGTCCTCGAGGTCCTCCCTGCAGCCGCCATCCCGATCCTCGATGACCAGGTCGATGGGCATCTTTCCCTTGAGGCAGGTGATGTAGCGGTGACAGAAGTTGTCGCACAGGTCGTGGACCTGAGGGGGCACCGGGGTACTGGGGGGGCCACCCGGGGGCCAGGGCTGGGGTGTACAGGGGTGGGGGCAGCATTCTGCTCCAGCTCCAGTGGGCAGAGAGCCTGAAGGAGGGGTGGAAGGGGTGAGAAGGGGAGGGATGGGGGGGCAGGCGAGGGTGGGAGGGGAAGTGAGAAGCACTCACCTTCTCCAGCTCCAGCAGGTGGAAGCGGAGCACCTGAATGGCCTGTATCATCTGAAAACAGAGATGGAGATGGGAAGAGACAGAGGAGGGGAGGAGGGAGGGGCAGAGGGAAGGAGAGAGAGGGAGAAGGACAAGAGGAGGAGGAGGGAGGGAAGGAGGGAGAGGAGAAGGTTGGGGAGGAGGGAAGGAAAGAAAGAGAAAGAGGGTGAAGGACAAGGGGAAGAGGAAGGTGAGAGGAGAGGGAGGAAGGGAAAGAGTGAGTTAGAATGACAAAGACAGAGGACAGAGAGGCAGAGAGGGACAGAAGGGGGGCGCAGAGAGCAACAGAGAACAGAGACCCAGAATTAAGGGAAGATGGAACGTGAGAGAGTCAGAGACAAAGAAAGAGAAGCAAGAGGTGGAAGAGACAGAAAATCCTTTTGATCCGTTGCATGAAGTCCCGCTATAATACCCCATCTCAGCCCCCTGCCCCCTGCTCCACTTCCCACTTTGACTGTAAACTACATTTCCCAGAGCCCTTTGCCAAAGGGCTCAGCCAATAGGAAGCCCCGGCGGGAGCCAGAAAGCAAAAGAAAGGGAGAAGTGGGGGTATTTCTCCTTCCCTGCCCCTCTCCTCTGTCCTCTCCCCGCTGCAGCCCTGTTCCTGCACTCGTCCCCGCACCCATCCCCATCCCGGCGTGGGCTCGGTTGTCCCGGCTGAAGCACAGCTAAATGCCTACTGAGTCCCTGGTCTGTGCCAGGTGCTGTTCTAAGAGCCAGACTCCTGTTAGCCCCATTTTATCCACACACAGGAATCTCTCCTAGCTACAGAGGAGGAAACTGAGGCACGGGGAGATGCGGCTCCGTGTCCTGGGTCACAGAACTAGTGAGTGGCAGAGCTCGGATTGGAAGCCAGGCCATCCATCCCCGTTCTCAAGCTCTTGGCTAGACTCACTGCAAATGGGCAACAATGATGGCTGTTTGAAAAAGCGTGTTAGGTGACCTCTCTACAGGTGGCCACAACCAACCCCAGGGCCTTGGAGGGGGGGACAGGAGGAAGGGGCATCGGGGAGGGTGCAGGTCTCACCAGATTGTCCAGCTCCGGGTTGGAAGAGAAGAGAGGCCTCTCAGAGCGGACCTGGGAGGAAGAGAGAGTCCGGGGAGGGCGCGTCCCGTGTCCTTCCCACCTCTGCTCACTGCCCACCCCCCCAGCACACACAGCAGAGGGGGGTGCCCACCTGCTTGGCAAAGGCAGCGATGTCCTCATTGAAGGAATCAGAGGAGCACACGTCACCGCCTGGAGGTGCGCCCACCCCAGCCCCGGCCCCGTCACGGGGCGAGCACGTGGCCAGTTCACATTTCTCAAAGACCAGGGCCAGCAGTGGGAAGAGCGGGTGTCTGGGGGAAGCAGGAGAGAAGGTTCGTGAGGGGAAGGAGGGGATGTGCGGAGTGTGGGGCACCTGGGGGGAGGGACAGAAGACCCAGAGGAAGACATGGAGAGACCAAGACAGAGCAAGGAAAGTCAGAGAAAGGAGCCCGCATCCCAAGACCCCACGGAGCCTTCAGTCCTGCCCCGACTCACCCGTAGATCTCATCCTTCTCTCTCCTCAGGCCATCACTGTCCAAGCCCGGGGGCTGGGGTTGGGGAGGCCGGTGGGGGCCATAGGGCCCCGGGGCTCTCGGTGCTGAGGCCACTGCCTCCGAGAAGCCAGCCAGGGCTGCGGTGCTGTCCACGATGCCTGGGTAGTGGGGCAGCTCATCATACTGGGGGGAGGCGAGAGGGGGAGAGCCCCAAGGAGGCATCAGGAAAGCTCTACCCTGGCACCCAGGAGAGGCCCCTCCCTGTCCCCAGAGTCAGCCCTTCCATTCTCCGTGTCTGAGCCCTGCCAGCTTTGGACCCATGGTCCCATGGGGCTGGGGTGGAGCTAAAGGCTCTGTCCCAGGGTCTTCTCTTATACGCCTGGCCTGTGAAAAATGTCCCCTCCCAGATTCTCAATGTGTGGGCAGAAAGGTCCAGAGGAGAGAGATGACCCAGATCTCAGGTCTAAGGGTTGGGGTGGGTGGGGGTCAGGGATCAGCTGATGTAACTCCCAGCTCCTCCCGGAGCCAGGAGGGTAGGCAGGAGGTGAGAGAGTGTGGAGAGAGAGACTAGGAGCAAGATGCAAGAGAGAGACACAGGGGAGGACAGAGAGGATGGAGGAGAGAAGATACAGGAGAGAGAGAGAGAGAGAGAGAGAGAGAGAGGCTCACTCATGGACACTTACCACAACAGCAGCACATCATTTATGCATAAATGTATGTCTACACTGTCCACCCCAACTTCAATTTCATCTCATAGTTATCACATATGCACATCTGAGTGTGCCTTAACAACCTGTCACACGCCCCTTGCCATGTGAATGCACCCCCCCACACACACAGAGCCAAACACCAGATGCAGCAATGAAAGAATGAGTGGGTCAATAAATGAATGAATGAATGAATGAAGGAGGCATTCTGCACAGCACCTGGCACACATTCCACAAACACTTGTTGAACCAAAGCGTAAACCTGCACGACCGCAGAAACCCACTTGTGCAATCGGCCCAGAGCGAAGCGCTGTCATCACACAAGCACGCAGGCTGCGGAGGCCGGGGGACCTTAGGCACCCAGGCCAAGCCCTGTCCCTGCGCTTCGGAAACGGCTCAGAGAAGCAGAGACTCCAACAGAAGGACGCAGGCATCCCCGCCCTGGGGCGCCCTGGCACCCAGGGCTCCGTGTGTGTGTGTGTGTGTGTGTGTGTGTGTGTGTGTCCCTCTCTCCGTGTCTTTCTCTTCCTCCTCTCCTAACTTCTCCTGAGCCCCAAAGTTGAATCCAACATTTCCGCGCCATGCCTCGCACCTCCTAAGACGGGCAATGGGATCCTGACATCCTGCCACGTCCCCACCCCCTGCACCCCCAAAGGTGCATACTCACCTCCTCACCTCATCTCCTCTGCTCTCCCCATCCTCAGAACCAAAGAAGACAGAACCTCTGGCCCCGCCTGGTGAGACACCCCCTCCCCCAGCACTGTCCCCACCCCTAACCCTCAGGAGGACTTGGAACAAAAGTAGACCAGAGGGGAGGACTGGGGAGGGCAGAAGGGGAAAGTGGGTGGCAGAACGGACCGGCATGGAGCAGGAGACCCAGGGGCAGGGGAGACCCAGGGTGTGGGGGCCCAGAGAGAGGAGACCCAGGGGTGGAGAGAGGAGGAGACCCTGGCTGGAGAGAGCGGGGACCGGAGCAGAGCCAGGGGAGAGCCAGAGCAGAGAGAGGAGGAGACACCAGGGTGGAGAGAGGGGGAGACCCGGAGCAAAAACAGGGGAGACCCGGGGACAGAGAGAGGAGACTCCAGCCGGAGAGAGGGGGAGACCCCAGCCCGAAAGAGGGGGAGACCCGGGGCAGAGACACGGGAGACCCAGGGGTGGAGAGAAGGGGAGACCCCGAGCAGAGACAGGGGAGAGCCGGGGGCAGAGAGAGGGGAGGGAGGCAGAGAAAGAGACGGAGGAGGGGGCGGGACGGGTGCGCGGCCCCAGACCTACCCTCCCGGCCATGGGCTGAAGCCGGCGGCAGCTCCCGGGTCCCTCCAGGGCCTGGCCGGCGGGGCGGGCGCAGCCCGGGGCAGCGGCCCCCGACGGGCCGCGGTGCGGACGCCAGCGGGTGGGGCGGGAGACCGGGGGCCCGGCCCCCCCACCCCCGCCGCCGTCAGTGGCCGGCGCCGGGCAGCGCGGAGGCTGCGCGCATGGACCCCCGGCGCCCTCCCCCCCGCGGGGGTCACGGCGAGGGGCTCATGCCGGCGGGGGCAGGGGTGAGCGGGGGCGCGGGCCCCCGGTCCCTCCCCGCCCCCACCCCCGCCCCGGGTCCCGGGAGGATGGAGCGGCCCGAGGCCGAGGACCGGGAGACGGGGAGGGGGCGGCGGGGCGCGGGGCGGGGGCGCGGGGCGGGGGCGCGGGCGGCGGGGGTCCCCGCGCGGGGTCCCGGCGGCGGGCCGGAGGGCTGCGGGCGGCTGGGCGGCTCGGTGTCTCCCCGCCTCCCGGTCTCTCCCGGTCTCTCCCGGTCTCTCCCTCTCTCTGTGGTCACATCCGGAAGTTCCACATCGAGATGCTTAACCCGCTGTCCGCCGGTGGCTGGGCCGCGGGCGGGGCGGGCGGCCCTCCCCTCCCCTCCCCTCCCCTCCCCCTCCTCCCCTCCCTCCCCCACCTCCCCTCCCGCCTCCCGCCTGCCTCCCCTCCGCCTCGCCCTCCCCCCACCCCCGGCGCCGCCGCCCTCAGGGCGGCCTTTGTGTCGGGGTCTCCCCGGGTCCCCACCCCGGCCCCCCGCCCCCCGCGCGGGCCTCCCCGCCGCCGCCGCAGGTCTCCGCCCGCCCGCCCGGCCCCGCTGCCCGGCTCCGCGTCCCCGCTCCCTTCCTCTCCTTGCCCTTCCCTCTTTGTCTCTCTGTCTCTTTGTCTCTCTCTCTTGGTCTCTGTCCGTCTGTCTCTAGGAGACGAGCACACAGAGGAGAGAACTGGAGGCTGGGAGGTCTCGAACCAGACCCCCTATTTTAGTTTCTCTTCTGGCTCTGGGCCCCCTAACTTCTCTCCCCCGGGAGCCGAGGATGCTCTGTGCCTGGTCTGAAGCCATCTGCGTGCGCGCGCGCGTCTGGCTTGTCTGGTTGTGGGGCGATGCCCGGGGATGTGCTATGCCCTGGGGCCCGGCGTGTGTTTGCAGGGTTGTTGGTGTCTCTGAAGATGGGGAGTATCGGGGGTGAGTGTCGCCTGACTTTGTACACACACAGTCTGGGCCTCGCATGTCAGAGTGTCAGCCCGTGCCTGGCGTGTGTATGTGCACGTGGGTGGTTGGCCTGGAGGCATCCCTGTGTCCCCCTGCCTGTTTTCCACCCCCGCCCCCCCCCCCGGCCCCGCCTCTTACGAGGGTCTCGGGGCTCTCTGTGCAGTTTGTGCAACCTCCAGAGCTGAGGGTAAATCGTGTGCCTGCTCCCGCATCTGTCAGAGGGCAGGTCGGAGGTTGTTATCTGGGTCCTGGAGGATCTGGGACCCACACGGCCTTTGCAGCTAGTGTTCTAGTGAGATAGAAGAGGGTTCTGCGACAAAAATTACTATGGAGCGCGACTGTGTGCTGGGCGCCTGGAGACCGAGCGGGGAAGCAAGACAAACTTCCTGGCCTCCTGGCACTTGCATTCAGTTGGGGATGGTCGGGGAGGGAGTAGACCAGTAAGTAAATGTGTAAGTGTAAAACAATGCCTGGAGGTGACAAGTGCTCCAAAGCAGAGCACAAGGGGAACAGAGATGATGATATAAGCTGGACAGCGAAGGCCCTCACAGGAGGTGACATCAGGGCAGAGACCTGAAGAAGGTGAGGGAGGGAGCCAGGTGGATGGCCCAAGGAAGACCCTTGTGGGAAGCAGAGGAATAGCAGGTGCAAAGGCCCTGGGGCAGGAATGTGCCTGGAGTGTTGGAGGAACTGAGAGGAGGTCAGCGAGAGCAGAGGGCAGGTGGGAGAAGAGAGACACTGGGATTCATTGTCTCACTGGCTTTTTCCACATTAGGGGTCTTTATCCTCTGGTGTCCTCAAATTCCTGAGGGGATGTGCGAATGTGTGTCAGGAGGCCCGCGAACTCCCTGAAATCGCAATGATGGGCTCTCCCAGGGAAATGACCCCTTGTTTTCATCCTCTGGACCCCCAGGAGTTACCTACCATCACTCCTGAGAGACCTGGCCAAAGAGAAACGAGACAGAGATGGAGAAGGAAGGGGGCCGGGACGAGATCCAGGAAGAGGGGGACAGAGTTGGGGGCCAGAGATCCAGGGGGGGACAGAGACCCAGAGAGAGGGAGTCAGTGAGACAGGGGCGGAGGCAGCGTGCCCACCCCTGCTGGGCTCGCTAAGGATATTTTTATGACCCTCATAAACAGCTCTGCTCTGCGGCAACCTGCCTCTCGGTCCTCTGCTCTCGCGGAAGCCAGCCACCAGCCACCAGCCACCGCCGCCAGGGTGAGCCAGCTGGAGCTGCAGCAGGAGGGGTTGCCGAGGACGGCAGCAGCACTTCCCGCTGGGAGAGGGCCAGCGAGCAGGAGCAGAGGCTGTGAGGAGGCCCGCAGCCCTGCTCCCCCCCACCCCAGGAAGGTCTCCGCCTCCCCAACCTGGGGCTCGGCCTCACCCCAAAACACCCCCCCCCCCGCCCCACCTCTCTGGCTCTGGCCCTCTGTCCCGTGCCCTCCTCTCTCTGTCCCTGACTATCCTTGGAACCTCCCAGGCCCACCGACCCCCAGCTCCCCCAGCCTGGCTGTCCCTCGGTGTCCCCCACCCAGGCACCCAGGTTCCAGACCCCTCTCAGCACCTCTTCTCTCTCAGCCTGTCTCCCCATCTGCTGGACAATGGGCTTGGGAGGGGGCAGTACCCTGGGGACCTTGGCCGACTCTGGGGGCCCCTGTGTCAGGGACACTGCCCCTAAAGCCCTCTGGAGCAACTGTCCCTTGGGCGACGCTGGCCCTTTAAGGAAGGCGGAAGGGAAGGGGGCCCAGAGAGCCTTTAATCACTGCCACACACCCCGCCCCCCAGATAGGGGTTTTGGAGCAGAAAATTAATTTAAATCACTTTTTAATTAAAGATGCAAAGCTCTTCTGTCTGCTACCCCCTCCCCGGCCCCCCCGCCCACTGCCTTCAGTTGACGTTCAGGGTGGGAGGGCTAGGGGTCCGGGCCCAGGCTCCCTTTCCATCTTGGGGGTTATGCTGAGGCTCCCCCCTCCCCCCTTTCAATTCTGAAAACAAGAAGTGTGGCCTGATGTGACAGTCCCAGTGGGGAGCATGTAGACAGAAGGCAAGAGGCCACTGTCTTCACTGGGGTGGGGCGTCCCAGTGAGGCCAGGGGGGCGGGGAGCCAGGCAAAAACAGTGCTGGGAAGAGTCGGGAAGCAGAGGGGGACAGAGACAGCAGTCATCTTTGCCATTGCTCTGAGCTCCGAGGACGCTGCACCCCCGAACAGGGAGGAGGGCCTTGAGTCCTGGGCATAAATCTTTTTAATTAAAGAGAGGAGTGAAATGTTGGCAAGGGGAACATAGGAGTGTCTGGAAAACTGGTGGAAGGAGGGGCGAGGGGGCCTGCAGTTTTCTCACTGCCACGCCCCCAGCCTGTAAGTCTTACACACACACACACACACACACACACACACACCCCAGTCTCATCTCTCTCGGACCTCAGCCCTCCTCTGCGGAGCTGCCTCCCTTAAGTGGTACTTGGACCCTCGGAGGCTGTGTCCCAGGGGAGGGAGCCAGTGGGGTCCAGGCCTGGAGCCTTGGGGGTGTGGCCCACGCTTGCTGACCCCATATGGCCACATCTCCTGCTGGTCCCGTGTGGCCCCGGCTCCCAGGGTGCTGTTTAGACGCCTGGGTCCAAGCATTCGGGAGTGTGCATGTCTGCCTTTCTCACTGGGGGTGTGTGGCTCTGATGGACCCAGACCCCCAGGGGAGCCTGGGAGGGGTGTCACCTTCCAGCCCTACCCCATCGAGCCCTCCAAGAGTAGACCTGGGGGACCTTCAGCTTACCCCCCAACACTGGTCCATCCCCACCCTTGTCTGCCTACCTCTCAGCAGCCTGGGAGGACCCTCAGCTCAGCTGTCTCTGGGGCTTCACCCACCAGGCGGCTGTGATCCCCAGGACCCCCAGCCATCCCGGCAATCAGCCCTCAACGGACAGAGTGACCAAGGAGCTGCTCAGGGGTCCCCCTGGTCTTCCGTCATGGTGCCACAAGCTCTCTGCCTCAGTTTCCCCTCTGTCCCCAGTTCGGCGTTGGTGTCTCCATCTCTCTCACTCCGTCTTCACTCCTAGACTCTCTGTCAGGATCTGTATTTGCTCAGGGGTGGGGATGAAGGGGCCCCAAAAGAGGGCTCTGTCGTGGGTGTGTGTCTGTCTGTCTGCCTCACGCGTCTCTCTTCTTGTCTGTCTCTGTGGGTCCTTTTCTCTGGCGGGTCTCTGGGTCCCTCCCTCCCCCTAGCTCATCTCTCTCTCTGTCTCTGGGGACTGCTGTCTCTCGGCCTCTCCCCCCTTCTTTTCCCATCCTCCTGCCTCCCTGTCTCCCCCTCGCCCCCAGCGCCCTGCCCAGGCCCTTCACAGACACGTCGCCCCAATGCTCAGTGCCTCCCCTGCCTGGCTCCGGGAGAGGGAAACATTTATCTTGGCGGGGGGACCCCCTCTCCTCGCGCCCACCCCTCCGCCCGCCTCCCGGGCCCATCCATCACCCGGGCTGGCGACTCCGGCGGCTCATTTGTCACTGCCGCCCGCCGCCCCGCCAAGCAATCATACCATTAGCCATGGCTCGGCAGAGGCCACCGGGAGGACCGGCCTGACCCGGGCGGGGGAGGGGCGCTGACCGCGGCTCCCACCCCCCACCCCACTCCCGGCTTCCTGAACCTTCCCTCCTTTTCCTTCCAATGGGCTTTCCTCTGCCAGCGTCTCCCCAGCCTCCACGGCCGCCTTCTGGGTCTCATCTCTGCTCTTCCCTCCCCCTCCTCCCCTCCTCCCTCCCCTTCCCTCGCCCTCCTCCTCCTCTCCCTCCCTGGTTCCTCTCTCCGCACAGCCCCCTGTCTTGAGTGTGTCCGTCTGTCCACTTGTCTGTCTCTTGTGTGTCTCTCCACCTTTTCCTGTCTCTGTCTCTCTTTGTCTGGATGGAAGCCGGCTTTGACCCCGGCACCGTCCCCGCCCCATCTCTCCCAGTCTCTCTCCATCTCCCTGGGCGACGCATCTTAGTCTCTGGGTTCCCCTCACTCAGTCTAATTTTCTGTCTCCTTGGGTCTTTGTCTCTGCTTTGTTCTGTGCACCCCCCACCCCTCCGTTCTGTTCCTCTTCCCCTCCAGCACTGTGGTCCCTCCTCTACTGACCCCACCTGCCCCTTCCGATCCATCATCCCTGACATTTCCTTCCCTCCACCTCCTGGGGAGATGATTGCAGGCGGAGGGCAGGGGAATCAGGAGGCCAACTGCGGTGGGGCGGGCGTGGCCAGAGAGCCAGTGCCTTGGGAGACACTGAGGCCCCAGAAGCCCACCCCTTCTGGCCCCTGCCCTGAGTGCTGGGAAGGTGGCCCAGATTTGTCCTTCAGGGGGACAGCAGGATGCCCAGGGGGTGCCTGGAGCCAGCCCTTCCTTGCTCCCTGGAGGGACCCCGCGCCTCCCTTTGTGGTGCTCATGCATTCTCCCACTGGCCCAGGGAGGGGGGAGGGCCCTACTCCTGTCCCGGGGGCCCAGCAGCATCTCCCCCACTTGGCACCTGCCACCCTCCAGGGATGTGCTCTCCGGCCAAAGCAGGAAGTGCTGGGAGCCCAGCCCTAGGAGGAGGCCTCCTCATCAGCTGCCCCAAGTTAGTGGATAAACACCCCAATTTCCTCACCCTGAGGTTGGGCATCTCAGCGAGGATCCTACACCACCCTTGAGTGATCCCAGTGGGGTGGAGACACTGTCGCCCGCAGAGGTGACCTGCCAGGGCGTCAACACACCCTTAATGCTTTCCTGCCCCCTCAGTGCGTCCTGGGATCACCTCCCCAATAAGCCACAAATAATCACCCATCCTTGCCTTGGGCCGGCCTCTGTGGAGCCCAGCCAGACCAGTGGCCAGGTAGGGACGCGTGGGACAGCACAGAGAGTGGGCAAGCGGAGGAGAGGTCCCCTGTGAATCACATCTGTCCACTAGGCTATGGCGCCCAGCCTAGATGTCGCTGTGAAGGTGTTTCTCGGATGACATGAATATTTAGGGGATCCCTGGGTGGCTCAGCAGTTTGACACCTGCCTTCGGCCCGGGGCATGGTCCTGGAGTCCCGGGGTCGGGTCCCGCGTCGGGCTCCCTGCGAGGAGCCTGCTTCTCCTTCTGCCTGTGTCTGTCTCTGCCTCTCTCTTTGTGTTTCTCATGAATAAATAGATAAAATCTTTTAAAAAAGATTAATATTTAAATCAGTTGACTTTAAACAGATAATTCTCCGTGGGTGGGCCTCGCCCAATCAGTTGAAAGGCCTTTAGAGAAAAAGACCAAAGTCACCCCCCTCCCACTCCTACTCCCCTACCCCCCACTCCCCACCCCCAGAAGGAGGGAAATCTACTTCCAGACTGTCTTCCACCCGCAGCTGCAACAGCACCGCTTCGCCCTGGGGCTCCAGCCTGCTGGCCTGCCCTGCAGACTTTGGACTCGCCAGCCCTCACAATCCCATGAGGCTATTCTTTAAAATAAATCTACCTATCGATCCATCTATCCATCCTATTGGTTCTATTTCTCTGGAGAAGCCTCACTAACGTACCTCCCATGCCAACGATGCTGTGAGCCTGTGAGACGTGGCAAAGAAACAAGAAAGAACATAAGAGTTCAAGACGTGGCACCCACCCGCTGATGAACGGACAGACAAAATGTGGTATATTTGTGCAATGGAATATTATTTATCCATAAAGAGGAATGAAGTATGGATGCCAGGTACCACATGGATGGACATTGAAAACACTGTGCGAAGTGTAAGAAGCCAAGAAGCCACATATTGTAGGATTCCAAGCGTAGGAAATGTCCAAAATAGGCAAATCCATAGAGACAGGAAGTGGATTAGTGGTCACCATGGCTGGGGGAGGGAAAGCGGGGAGTGACTGCTCACAGGTATGGGGTCTCCTGTTGGGGCCATGGGAAAATTCTGGAAGCAGACAGTGCTGGTTGTTACACAGCATCATGGATGCACTAAATGCCACTGAATCGTGCACTTGAAAATAGTTAAAATGGTGAATGTTATATTATGTGTATTTTATCACAATTAAAAAAAGAAAGGAGGGGCTCCTGGGTGGCACCTGTGTGGCTCAGTGGTTGAGTGGCTGCCTTTGGCTCAGGTCATGATCCCAGGGTCCTGGGATCAAGTCCCGTATCGGGCTCCCTGCATGGAGCCTGCTTCTCCCTCTGACTGTGTCTCTGCTTCTCTCTCTCTGTGTCTCTCATTAATAAATAAATAAAATTTAAAAAAAAAAAGAAGAAGAAGAAAGGAGTTCAAGGGGCGCTTGGGTGGCTCGGTTGGTTGGGCACCCAACTCCTGATTTCAGCAAAGGTTGTGATCTCGAGGTCATGGGATCAAGCCCGGTATCGGGCTCCACTCTGGGTGTGGGGCCTGCTTGGGATTCTCTCTCTCCCTTTCCCTTTGCTCCTCCCCACTCTCAATTAAAAAAAAAAAAAAAAGAAGGAGGGACACCCGGGTGGCTCAGGGGTTGGGCGCCTGCCTTTGGCTCAGATCGTGATCTTGGGGTTCCAGGATCGAGTCCCACATTGGGCTCCCTTTGAGGAACCTGCTTCTCCCTCTGCCTGTGTCTCTGCCTCTTTCTCAGTCTGTGCCTCTCATGAGTAAATAAATAAATCTGAAAGAAAAAGAAAGAAAGAAAGAAAGAAAGAAAGAAAGAAAGAAAGAAAGAAAGAAAGGTAGGTAGGTTCAGGATGTAGTGATACCCAGAAAATAAGAGACAAGAGGCCGTGGTGAGTCAGCTCTAAAGGAAGCGTATCAGTCACCTTTAACTTCTTGCAGTTGCTGTAACAAATTAGGACCAGCTCAGAGGCTTAAAACACAGATTTATCCTGTCACAGTTCTGGAAGCCAACATTCCAAAATCAGTCTCTGAGACAAAATCAAGGTGTCGGCAGGGCTGCGTTCCCTCTGGAGGCTGGAGGGGAGAACCCGTTCGTTGCCTCTTCCAGCTTCCGGAGGTTCTGGCGTTGTCCGAGGGACTCCAGTCTTGAAGGCCAGTGTCCTCAGATCTCTCGGCCCAGTGCTCACATGCCGCCATCAAACCCATAAGCGTGTTACTTGTGACACCTGCCCAGCTGAGTCTTCAGATCGCTGCCTGCGGACACGGGACAGACCCCAAGCAGAGACGGCCCAAGTCAACCCATAGAGCCCACGCCAAGCCAGCGACAGAACCACAGGAGAGGATAGGAACCCGTCACTTTCAGTCACTAAGTCTTGGGGTGCTTTGTTCCACAGCAACAGATATCCCGGACAGGGAGCTTGGAGGGTCAGGGAAAGGTGGTTGAGGAGTGGGACACCGGGACACCGGGGAGTTGGGGGGCGGGGTCTTAGGCAGAAGATTGATTTGGGGGAAACAGGCTAAGGACTTGGGGAATGGCTTGGGGAGATGAGGCTGAGGAACTGTAGGTTTTGGGTTCGGGGAGAGTAAGAGAGTCGGGATCCGGTCCTGCTGGGGACCTTGATCTTGGAACAGGTGACAACACAAAGGGTCCAGGACCCTCTGGCATTGATGTCGGTGTCAACTTCATCCGTCACCCCTATTCTGATGGCACAGTTTGTCAGCAACAATTGCGCATGCTTCCTCAAACGTTTCTGCAGAAGAGATTGTTCATCGTCCCTCAATGTCCATGCTCCCACTTTTCCTGAAACATCCTCAGAGGTTTTAAGCATGACGACTCAGGATAAAAACCACTTTTTTTTTTTCACCTCCTCTCACAGCAAAACGTGGCCACAGGGTGCAGGCCTGGCCACCGAGATGCGGAAGGAAATGATATGTGGCATCTTGGGTCACAGCCTTACAGGGAGCGGTGGATCCCAGACCTCTCCTTCCTTCTCCATCCTTCTAGTTGGAATGATGCCACGGAGGTGAGCCATCCTGAGCTAAACTGATACTCTGGCTGTGCCAGAGCAACAGGACAGAAGAAACCTGGGTTTTTATCACCCTCATGGAGTAGATTTGCCATATCAGATGCGGACTGTCACACAAGAGAGAAATAAACTCTTGCCCTATGTTGGATCTCTGTTATTCACAGTAAACCCACATCTAACTACTGTCACTAAAAATATTACCGGTTAGCCCTTACGAGTGTCAGGCACTGTTCAAATCACTTTACACGTACTGCTCTCTTCAACCAATTATCATCTCTATTTTGCGGATGAAGGAACAAGCCCAGAGAGGTTAAGTAACTTGCTCAAGGTGGCCCAGCTAGTGAGAGGTAGAGTGGGAATTGAAGGACCAACGTCTTGGCTTCTTTTATCTTTAACTGATCTGAAAGTCCTCGCCTGGGTGGCTCAGCGGTTGGGCATCTGCCTTCGGCTCAGGTCATGACCCCGAAATCTGGGATTGAGCTCTCTGTGGGGGGGAGCCTGCTTCTCCCTCTGCCTGTGTCTCTGCCTCTCTCAGTCTGTGTCTCTCATGAATAAATAAATAAATCTTAGAAAAAAATGAAAGTCCAGTGAATGTTACAGGCCCTCTCCTGGGAAAATGCTCCTGCACATGCAGTTTGCACAGTTTTCCACTGATTTGTCTCAGTACATGTGGGCTCCAGCCTGAGAATCCTCATGCACTCTATTCCTGTCTGTGGTCTTGGGACACACAGCAGAAGGGGACTGATGGATTCTACAGCAGAGTGTATGTGTCAGCTTCGGCTGGGTGATGCTGCAGTGACAAACATCCCCCAAATCTCAGTTGAATAAAACAACTTTCCTTCATTTCTCTCTCTTTCTTTCTTCTTTCTTTTCTTTCTTTCTTTCTTTTCCTTCCTTCCTCTCTCTCTTTTTCTTCCTTCCTTCTTTCCTTTTCTTTCTTTTCCTTCCTTTATCTCTTTTTCTTCCTTCCTTCTTTCCTTTCCCTTCCTTCCTTCCTTCTTTCCTTTTCTTTCCTCCCTTCCTTTTTCTTTCTTCCTTTCATTCCCTCTCTCTTTCTTTCTTTCAGTAGTCTCTATGTCCAACACGGAGCTCAAATGCACAACCCTGAGATCAAGAGTCATGTGCTCTACTGACTGAGCCAGCCAGGCACCCCAGGCTTGTTTCTTGATCAATCTAAAAACCCGCTGCAAGTTGGCTGCATAACACCTTCACTTTAGGACCCAGGCAGTTAGAGTGCTCACTATGTACATTATAGCTCATCATGGCCAAGGAAAAAGAGATGTGGCACAGCATACACTGGCTTTGAAAGCTTCTGCCCGGGGCAGCCCTGGTGGCTCAGCAGTTTAGCACCTGCCTTCAGCCCAGGGTGTGATCCTGGAGACCCCGGATCGAATCCCACGTCAGGCTCCCTGCATGGAGCCTGCTTCTCCCTCTGCCTGTGTCTCTGCCTCTCTTTCTCTCTGTGTCTCTCATGAATAAATTAATAAAATTTTTTAAAAAATGAAAGCTTCTGCCCAGAAGAGCCACACTATCACTTCTGCCCTCTTTTTTTAGCTGAGGCAAGTCACTTGGTTACTACTGAATTCAAAGGAGGAGTGAATGTACGATATTTGCAAAGGGAAGGCAAACAGAATTTAGTGAATGCTAACACCATTTACTATATGGAACTTAAAAGACAGGAGTGACTCACAGAAGCATTGAGTGCCCTGGATAACCAGGCATGAGGCTAAGGTTCTAGAAAGAGAGCCCGCAAACCATGCCCAGAACTGACCTGACAAGGAAACCACCTCCACAGCCACCGGCGTGTCTGAGTCTTGGGTGTCCCAGTTTGCACTGCTGCCAGAACCGTGACATGACTGCACCTGCTCCCAGCACCAATGCCACTTCTGTGTCTGTGCTCCTTCTTGCAACCACCAAGCCCTCCCAACGTAAGAGGGTGCCTGTGTCACATCATTCCCACCAGCTGCATGGGTCACCTAGGGAGCCTCCTTGGGCAAGGCGCTCCTTTGGAATTCAGGGCTCCTGCTGGGGAGTCTGTTTGAATGGGATCTAAGTCCTGTGTCCATGTCTCAGCTGTAAAGGAGGCTGGGAAGGTGAGATCCAGAGCTTCTATCTGGAGGACATGAACTCTCAAGGCTGGAAACATCCCCACATGTAGTGAGTGCATTTAGTAGCCAGAGACACGAGAAGTTTCCACTACATGCTGATGTTACTGAGGTCCAGAGAGATCGGAGTTGGCATTAGGTGGCTTCGGTAAGTCTCTGTATTCCTTTCGTGTTGCTGCTGTAACACATCACCCTAAGTTTAGGGGCTTCAAACAACATACGTGCATTAGAGTTCCAGAGGCCAGAAGTCCAGAATCGAGGTGATGGCCGCTCATTCCGGAGGCTCTAGGGGAGAAGTCTTCCCTTGCCTTCTCCATTTTCCAGAGGCGCCTGTGCTCCTTGGCTTGTGGCCCTTCCCTGGCAATGCCTACCTCTGCTTCCCCTGTCCCATGTCCTCCTGCGGTCACCACCACCCCACTCTTCTGGAGACCCTCCTGGTTGTACTTAGGAACCACGCAGGTAATCGAATGTAGTGTCTGCCTCGCAATATGTTGAGCTTACCCACATTTGCGAAGTCCCTCTGGCTGTGTCAAGGAACATATCACAAGTTCTGAGGATGAGCAAGTGGACCTACTGGGGGGGGGGCATTATTCAGCCTACCACAGTGTGGCCTAATGGAATGCATCCGCGGGCTCTCTGTCCTATGGATTCCTGTAGAGCCCTGCCCCAGGAGCGTGAGGTCAGGCATTCGCCCCTGCACCTCCCACTGCCCCCCACCCTCACCCCCTACTTGTGGGATGGTTGGATGCCACAGCTCTTGTGGGATTGCCTTTCCATGTGGCCATCCTTTCCAGCTTCTGGAAGTCACTGTCCACTCCTCACCCCATCCCCACCTTGCCAGGCTCCGGGCAATACTAGCTGTCCCCTCTGCTAGCCCCAGACTCCTGCACCATCCTTCTCCTTGTCCATTCCCCTGCACCCTGCTTGTTTATACCAGCTCCAGTCCCCTAGTTCACCACCACCTGTGTCCTGCTACAGAGTCTTTCCATTCACAGATCCTAGCCTGACCACCCCCTCTTGCACCATGTTTCGCATGTGTCCCCCACTGCTCGGTGAACCAGGTGAGAGCGGGGCCCAGGGATACTTTGGTCACCGCAGGCCCCAACATAATGCCAGGCACAGAGCAGGCACAGGCTGGATAAAGTGAATGAAAGAGTCTGGTGGCCACAGAGAGAGGAGGGATATTCCCCATTTCTTCTCCCCTGGGTTTGGGATTTAGCAACCGAGACTCAGATGGCAAAGCAGGTTTACAGGGAGTCTGCATTTCTCGTTCCTTCTGAGGCTTTTCTAGGATGGCCATTGTGGGGCGTGTGTGCCCATGTGCAAGTGGGCAGGGGAGGGAGAGAGAGAATATGAACTATAAAAGTGAGCAAGCTGGAAATATCTCAAAGGGACAACTTTCCCACCTATTGAGCTCTTACTATGTGCTAAGGGTTATTCTAAAAATATATATAACTTATTACAGTCCTGCACCATTTGTCCTCATTATTATTGTCCTTGACCCCATTTTCCAGATGAGGGAACTGAGGTCCTAAGAGAGGAAATCGTTGTGCTATTGCCTCCTGCCATGACAAGTAATTTCAACCACTCCCAAGCTGACTCCTAGCACCCAGGGAAGGATCATGGTTTTGGGGTAGGGTGGTCTTCATCTCATCCACGTCCCAAGCTCTGGACATGTTTCTCTTTGAAGCTGAGATCTTACTCATTTTCCTGCAGCCAGGTTCACTCATTTCCTTGCCTCTGCAGCACTGTCCTTGTTCAGCCTGGAAAGACAGAGGTGTCCTGGGGCACCTGGGTGGCTCAGTGGGTTAAGTGTCTGCCTTCAGCTCATGTCCTGATCTCAGGGTCCCGGGATGGAGCCCTACATTAGGCTTCCTGCTCAGCAGGGAGCCTGCTTCTCCCTCTGCTCCCTGCTTGTGCTCTCTGTTGCTATCTCTGTCTCTCTCTCAAATAAGTAAAATCTTTTTTTTTTTTTTTTAAAGCATAAGGTAGGGCAGCCCCGGTGGCTCAGCAGTTTAGCACCGCCTTCAGCCCAGGGCATGATCCTGGAGTCCCGGGATCGAGTCCCGCTTTGAGCCCCCTGCATGGAGCCTGCTTCTCCCTCTGCCTGTGTCTCTGCCTCAATCTCTCTCTCTCTATGTCTCTCATGAATAAATAAATTAAATCTAATTTTTAAAAAAGCACAAGGTTTTATATATATAAAAAAAGACAGGAAAAAAAAAAAAAGACAGGGGTGTCCTTGTCCCATTGGTGCTCTGGGCCTCATCCTCTCTCATCCCCGCCCTTCCTAGCCACGAGACTTTGGGTAAGTTGCATCCCCTCCCTGAGCCTGTTTTCCCTCCTGTAGAAGGGGGGTGATCCCTAGGAAGGCCCAGCACAGTGGCCTCTCCCTAAGTGCCAGGAGCTGTTGGCATTGTTCTCAGGAATGGCTGATGGCAGATGTTCTTATGCCCTTGCATTCGATGCCCTGCTGCTCCACACCTCTTCCCACCTTGGGGGGCGGGAGGGGGGGGCCTGCTCATATCTTCCTCCAGAAACACTCTTTCTCTACAAGATTCTCCAAAACGTGACCTACATGCTCTACCTCAGTGTCCCCAACTTCCACTCCCTCCACAATCTAGATCAGCCTGACCGCCCTCCCCCACACGCTCCACCAAACCACCTCTTCAAGTCCTAAATCCCAAGGTCGCTTCCTGCTGCTCATCTTCCTCCACCTTTCATGACCTTTGACCCTGTCAACATGCCCTCATTTCCTGAAATTTCTCTGGTCTTCAGGTGCCCCAGTCTCCTCATTTCCCACCTACCTTTCTGGTGTGTCCTCCATCGGCAGGTGTCCCAGGCTCCTCATGCGCGTCCCCCCACCTCCCCCTGTGGCTTGGTGATACCTCACTGCCAACAGATCCCTAATCTCAAGCACCTCCCCCTCTCCTGAGCTCCAGGTGTCCCCTGGATGTCTCCCCTCCCTGACATCTCTGGATGTCCCATCGGCCTCACCCTCAGCATGTACTCACCTGAAGCCAGCCTGGTCTCCAAAGCCATTCCCCATACTTGTCTCCACGTTCACTCCCAAACCGGGGAGAGACCTCACTGCTCAATTTCCCAGATCCACTCTCCACTCTTCTCTGTCATGCTGTGTCCCAAGAGGCTGACCTATGCCTTGAACCGTTAACCTCCGGCTTCTGGTTGAGTTCAGCCCATGGGAGACACCCACAGGAGACTGATGAGCGGAAGGAGAGTCAGTTGGGGTGTTCACTCTCCAGCCCCCTTCTCTCTTGAGTGTGGGTCCTGGGCGCCCATGCCCCTGGCCTTCCCTGCAGCTACAACTCCAAGTCTCAGCAGCTTCAGGTCTTCTCACACCTTCAAGTGCGGGTAGGGGAGGTGGTAACTGCTGCCTCTACTGCCGGCCCCGCGGTGCTGCGCCTTTCCTGGGCTTGTTTTCCTTGACCTTGTCCTCCCCCTAATCCCTTAATAGCCCTTTCACTAAGGTGCTACTTTATGTACTACTCCACTAGAGTGCACCACTTCTTTCTTGTCAGGGCCCCGCCTGCACGCTCTTTCCAAAACCCCTCATCTGGCCTGATCCATTATCTTCCAAACCATCCCCTTCTTGCTATAACCCCTCCAACCTCCACCTCCCTACCCCAGGACACCTCCTCTGCTGCCCCAGCCTCCTCCCTGATCTCCGAGAGCCTCCAATCTCACAGGCAGCCAGAAGGAAAGTTTGAAAATGTGAATCAGACATCAACTGCCTGCCCTTCGCCTCCCTCCCCTCTTTAAAACCCTTCCAAAGCTCCTCTTTGCTTTTGAGATAAATTCTCAACTCCTTAGAGTGGGCTGTTAAAGTCTCTTGAGTTCTCTCCACTCCCCACCCCCATGCAACCCATGCTCCATTCATGCTAACCGCTGGCAGGAGTGTGAAAAAGCCAGTAACTCGCAAGTCTGCACACCTTTACGTAGTCTGTGCCCTTTTCCTGGAGAAGAGCGCGCACCTACTGGCACGCACACACACACACACCCCTCCTTCTATTTCAGGATTCTGAGAAAATCACTTGCTTTATTCAGGAAACTCCCATCAGCCCCAGCTTCTCTGATCAGGCAAATCTGGGTCTTCCCCTTTTGTGTTCCCAGGAAGCCCAGTGAAAAGGAATAGTTTGTGGCTGGTGGAATGGAGGCGTGGCTAGGAAAGCTCCCGGGTGACGCGTGGGGGGCGTGGCTAGGGAAAATGGGGTGGCGAATGGGGGAGTGGCTACGGGAAGCAAGTGTGGACTTCCAGTGTGGCTGGTGCATGTGGGTGTCCTGCAGAGGACCGGGGGCATGGAAAAACCCAGAGTACCTGGTCTATTCCACAGTTGCCCAAGTCTCAGTCAGAGACTTCGTTAACTCCCTCCTCTAGAATCCCAACTTCTCACGGGAAGGCTGTTTTTCAGGCAGAATTTCAAATTTTTATGGCAACTTTTACAGAAATCACAGAGAAGAGACAGCGACTGGTGCTGATGAGCTAGGAGTAGAGAAAGGGGAATGGGTAACAGGTCTGGGATATTGGGGTGATGCACAACAGGACGATAGAACGCTAAAAACCTGTGGGAAGCAGGGCGTTATGGGGGTTGCAAGGTGATCCTCAGGGTCCCAAGCAGTGGGCGGCACTCCGCACACCCCAAGTGTGTCCTCTGGGCAGGAAACAACAGTAAGAAAATGCAGATGGCCAACCAACAGATGGGTGGCCTCCGAAGTTAAAAATGCCCACCCAGACCCCCTGGTCCCAGCCCCACCCTCCCACCCACCCCTGCTCCCCATCAGGCAGAGATGTGGCAGCATTTGCTGGCTTGTAGCATTGGTCCTCTGGGACCCTCGGTCTCCTCTTCGAGGGTCCTGCCTGGATTGGCTGGCACTGAGGGCAAAATGAGCCTTCTAGATTGTCAGGGGAGATGGCTGGACTCCCTTTGATTCCTGGCCTCCTCCCCAAAGCCAATTCTCATGGCTGGAGGAGTCTGCTGCCCTCACAAAAGGAAAGTCTGTCACCCCTTTTCCCCAAGACATGCACCCTCCCACGTCCCCCCTTCCCCAAACACACTATATATACACACAGGCCCCCCCTCCCCTTCCAAGGCGTAGCTGGGCTCTCAGAGGTAGTGGAGGCGAGTGGTGGCGCTGGAATGTGAGAAGTTGCAGGTTCATATGTGCCTCCTCCAGCTCTGAAACCCCAAACTTCTCCCAGCCTCGAGGATTAGTGTCCTCCCAAGGGCCTGAGTGGAGAAATCAGGGAAGTTGTGGCCCCCTATGCACGCACCTACCTGTTCCTCCGCCCCACCCCCGGGGGCTGAACAGAGCTCCCTGAGGGTTGGGGAGAAAGGTGAGATCGGGGACATCCTGGGATGGATCAGCCTCCGTCCAAGGTCCCCCAGGGAGGGCTGGGTTCCGAGGTCCTGGGGCACAGGTGGTGGTGGTGGTGATGGTGAGGGTCCTCTAGAGGAAGGGGGTCCTAAGGGATAGGGGAAGGCTAGGTGTCTAGGGTAGACAGACGGTAGATTCTCTAGGTTACTGGGGAGGGGCCTCGAGGTGGAGATGTCCCCCGGGGTGTGGACATCTCAGGGATGAGCTAACAGGGATGTGCTGCAGTCGTGGGTATCTCTGGGAGACTCCTGAGGGGAAGGGAGGGAGGAGGATGTTCGTGGGGACGGAGGACGGGGGTACAGTTCCCAGGAGGAAGGGAGGCTGCGTCCCAGGAGAGGAGGCTGCATCTCTGGAGGACCAAGAGGACGCGGGTCCGGAGCCGGGGCAGCCGAGTCTCTCGGGGTGGGGTGGGGGGCCCTAGAAGCCCCGGATGTGGCAGTAGGCCTCGAGGCTGGCGAAGAGGATGTAGAGGAACCAGAGGCCCAGGAAGAGCGCGGTGGTGGCGAGCTTGGGGCCGCGCGGGCCGCCCAGCTCGCCCCCGATGTGCGGCCGGCGCCGGTACAGCAGCACGGCGATGCCCACGAAGGCGAAGACGGTGAAGAGCGTGACGGAGAAGGCCAGCGTGCCGGTGCGCACCTCGAACGGGCGGCCCTGCACCGCCCAGTACACGGCGGCCACCGACCAGGCCACGCCGAGGCCCAGGAACACGTTCACGGCGTTGGAGCCCGTCACGTTGCCGATGGACGCGTCCGCGCACTGGTCCTGCAGCGCCGCCACCTTGCTGGCGAACGTGTCTGCGCGGGCACAGGCGGGCGGTCAGAGCGGCTCGGCCGGTCCCCGACGCCTGCCCTCCCCGAGACCCGAGACCCCAGACCCCACACCCGAGACCCCACAGCATCCCCGTGCCGCCTGCCCAGTCGGCGCCTGCGGCCCTGGACCCCACCCAAAAGGCAAAGGGGGTCACCGTCCCTCTGCAGGACCCGCTGCCTGCTTTCTAGGGGGCTCGTATGCATTCAGAGGTATCCACTTCCTCCTTTCTATGGCATCTACTGCCTGCTCCCCTGTGGACTCGCTGTCTGATTTGGGGGGAGGCGGGGCCCAGACTCGCTGCATTCCGTGGGGCCTGCTGCCTACTCTCTATTGGGCCAATCATCCCATTGCCACCTGGCTGGACAAAATAAGTGTTAGGTTCCATCCGCATGGAACCCCCACCTGGTTTCTGTCAAGCAAACAGCCCGGTTTCTATGGCCTCGGCCCACTTTTGAACGTCTCGCTAGTGACTCAGATCTCTGGCAGGAAGCAGGGGCATCAGAGAACCATTCACAATGCCTGCTCTCTAGGCCTACAGCGCCCCACCTGACAGGTGAACACATCCTATGGGAGGTTGGTGGAGGAGGGGGGTGTCAGGCTCCCCACATCTGGTCTTCCCAGTCCTGTAAGGATTTCTGTCTGAGGTGCCTGGTTTCTAAGGGACCCTCCCTTAGATTCATTTGGAAAGAGGGGGATCATGGCCATTGTGCTTGAATGGGACATACACTACAGTCTTTGAGGTTCTACTCTTACTTCTATGGCATCGCTCCCCAACATTTGGTTTTGACTCTGCCCTCTCATCTTAGTTAAAGCTTTGAGACTCATTGGCTTTGTTCCTGTCGTGTCCACCAACCTAGTTCGATGGAATCTTCCATGTGGTTTCTCGAGGGAAAGGTAATTACGATCTTGTTGCTATGGCACCCACTGGATGGAACTATTAAGTTCCCACCTTATTTCTATGGGACCCCTCTCCTACCTTTCTCTTCAATGCCTCACCTCCCTCTCTATGGAATCTTCATTGTCTGGTTTCTACATTTCTCTCCACCTTAGTTCTATGGGACATTCTACCCATTTGCTTTTGGGGAGGATTCAGTTTGCATATTGAATCTACAGGACCTTCGTCACCTAGTTTCTATTATGCTCCATCATCCTATCTCTATGGGACCCACCATATGGGCTCTGTATGACTCTACCACCTAATATCTGCAGAACTTTTCTTTTCAGTTCTACTGTCTGACTTCTCTGAGACTCAACCCCAACAAGCAATTTCCCAGGGGGTTACCAGGGATGGAGGTGCCCAGGGCCACGAAGACTACAGCGTTGACAGAGTCCTTGAGGCCAACGGTGCAGCCAAAGTGGGAGGCCAGGTCCCCGATGAGTGCGGTGAGGAGGCCGATGACCAGGATGCAGACCCCGAAGCAGGCCCAGCCGTGGCAGTACTCGGTGGGGGGCACGCAGGCAAAAAGCACCTTCCAGAACACCGTCAGGAAGTGCATGACGTAGTCAAAGCAGGAAGGCAGCCGTTCCTCCCGGGACCCGTCCTCCTCCTCCTCCTCGTCCCCTGTGGGCACACGACCCAGCTGGGGCACACACCCATGCCTCCTTCTTCCTCGCCTACAGACAACCCCCCGCCTCCCGCATTTTGTGCAATTTCCAGACAGTGAGTTCCATAAAACTAAATGCTTTCCCAGAATCCCTTGCAGCTAGGAGAATGTATGGGCCCAGATAAAAATATTCGCTTTTCCAGAATTCCTTGAAGCTAGAGGCTATGTGCCCATCTAAAAATATCTGGCATGCCAAGATCCCTTGCTGCGAGGGAGGGAGGGCACATGCCTAGCTAAAAAAAGAGTCCCCTTCCCAGAAGCCTTTACAACTACCATCTATGGACAGCCATTTCTGCAGCTAGAAATATTGACTTCCTCTGTTTCACTGCAGCCAACAGTAGCCACATACTCAGCTAACGGTGTTTGCTTTCTCAGATCTTTTGCAGTTAGAGCATGCCAGACACCCAGCTAACATTATTCACTTTCCCAGAATCCCTTTGGGCCAGCAACAGCCAGGTCCTCAGACAAAATATTCACTTTCCTGGAATTCCTTGCAGCTAGTGGCAGTCCTGTCCTCAGCTAAATACTTGCCTTCCCAGAATCCCTTGCAACAGTGGCCATGTGACCCAGTCTGGCAGTGAGACACACCCACAGGGCTTCTGGCTTTGCAGACACGGGCACTGTGTTATGGATCTGTTTTTCTGACCTTTGCAAAAGGATGCCTCACTCACCCTGAGAGTTGTTTGTGTCATGTCCTGTGACTGAATTTGACTTGCTTTTGACCTGCAGTAGCTTGTAACAGGAAAGCACAAATGAAATGTTTTGTCTACCCTGCCCATGACTGAGAATCACGAAGCAGTGAATGAGAAGTAGTGAACAACTCGAGTGGCCATGCACAATGACATCCGGAAGGACGGAGACAAGGAACAGGGTAACCCTGGACCGGTCACACTGAGCAAGTCAGGGAGGAAAAGCCAGGCCAGCCACCAAGCCATGGGCTGCTTCTCATTGGTCAACCCCAGCTCTCCCCCACCGAACGTCAGCAAGCAGAGGATACCTGGTGGCAGTGGAGACAGAGGCAGATGGATGGATTCGGGAATTCAGGTCATATAGCCCTCTCCCACTTTTCCAGCCACTTAGCCTCTTGGCTTGGTAAATAAATACATATATGTTTGAACTTGTAAATGCTTGACTAAGTGGTTCGTGTGCTTTCTTGGTTCTTCATGCTACATATCCAATAAGGAGATATTTGCTGTGACCCCAGGTAAATGGAATTGTCAGCTGCAATGTAAAAGGCCCCCTGCCCCTCCTTGCTTCCCTGCTTCCTCTTTCTGCTTGCCTGGAATGTGAACTTGATACCTGGAGGTGCAGCAACCATCTTGCAACCATGATGGCAACCACTGAGAGTGGAGAAGAAAAATAAAGAAGAAGTCTGGGCATTTAAGGATGTTACTGAGCTGCCAATTCCTTATGGCCTCCTGCAGATTTCTTTGTTCTGTGAGAAAAAGAAAATCTAGTGTGCTTAAGCCACTGTGGTTGAGTTTTCTGGTGTTTGCTGCTGAGCGCATTCCGAATTGGCCACAGTGAGACATGGCCAAAGTCAGAGTGGGGAGCACAGAACACACTCCTGGGAGGGAAGGGGCTGCTATCAATGCGTCTTGGAGGGCTTTCCCTGCCCTGTTGCAAATCCTGCCTTGCTTTCCCACTGCCCTTACACCCAGGCTCATACTCCTGTGCTTGGCATTTGAGAACCTGCAGGCTCTGGCCTCTGCTCATTTCTCTGGCCTTTTCCATCAGGGGAGGCTCTTCCTCCACCTTTCCCATAGAGGGAGCCTCATGGCTACATCTGTGGCTCTGGAGCTACCTCTGTGTTGTCAAACCTTGGATCTGCCGTGTGATCTTGAACCAGTGTCCTAACCTCTCTGAGCCTCTGGATGCCTATCTGAGAAATAGGAGTAGGAACTGGACCAGCCTCAAGAGAAGGCTGCGATAACTACATGAGTCAAGCCGCAGAAAGTACTCTCCACGCAGCCCGGCGGCGCCTCTCAGTGTGATGGTTATTGTTTGAAGGCTCTTCCATTGCCTGGGGAAATTCACAGATGCTCCAAACCAAGGCCACCCTGCAAACAGCTTACAGTTAAGGCAGGGAGGTAAAGGCTATAATACAAAAGCACCTCTAAGTGCAAGACAGGCCATGATTCATCCTCCGAGGGGGTGAGAACAGCCCTTCTCTGGCAGTGCCTCAAGCACCTTTGTGTTCACATCAAGAATCGAAAGGCATTTGTTGAACAAAGTGCAAAATGATCAAGCACCGAGCCAGATACTTGGGAAACATCAGTTAAATGAGGTCATACAGGAAATGGACTTCCAAGCTGCCTGGCACTCCACAGTCCCCATCATCGTTGTCACCATCAAGATGATTAGTTATCTCTGCCATGGTTTCCCTCTCCCCCACTCCACTACTCCCTCTGATCCAATCAGCTGTTTTCTACAGACCCGTCGGCTGACTCACATTGGCCCTCATGACCACTGTCTCACACCCTCTCCTTCCCACTAAGCCCGGAGGGAGGGCCGTGGCTCCTCAGCATTCTTGGACTGAAGCCCCATCTCCTCATCACATTCTCAGGGTCCATATCCTGACAGGTTGGCAGCCTCAACTCACGCCGCATCCCAGCCTCTTCTTCCTTCCGCGGGCTCCCTCCAGCGCCCGGAGCTTCCCTTATTCAGAATGCTCCGTGGGGACCCCATGCACCGAAATGACACCCAAGCTCCCTACCGTGGCCTGTGAGGATTTGCACAGTCTGGACTCTGCCCACCTCCAGCCTCATCCCGTGCTGTTTCTTCACTCCTGAAACTAGTCACCCTCCCCAGATGTGCCATGACCCGGCATACTTCCAGTCTCTGTACTTGGTTTTCCTTCTGCCTGAAATACCTCACTGTCTTCTCCCTTCTCCTGGCTAATTCCTATTTCAATTTGAAGTCTCATCTCAGAAGCCTCCTCCTCCAGGAAGCCTTCCTTGACCTTCAGCTGGGTCAATAGCCCCTCTGGGTTCCTGCAGCAACTTCGGGTCCCCTGTCCCAGCCCTGCCCACTCTGGTCATTTTGTGACAGGTTTGTCTCCCCCACTGGACTGTGAGCTCTGTGAAGCCAAGGCCCATGCTGTCATCTGTCATGGTTATCCCTTTGTCCCCAGCAATGTCCTACACAGGGCTGAGTCCAGAGGATCCCTCAGAAATAGATATGGAAAGAATGTGGCTTCAGAGGGAGACACCACTTTGTTTCTATTGGACCTACGAGCTGCTGTCTGTAGGTCTACTACCTGGTATTTCTCCATCTTCAAAGCCACGTTGCTTTTGATCCCACCCATCAACCACAATCCCTGGTGTGATTTCAGTTCCCACCAGTTAGGCCTCCCTGAAGGAAACCTGAGGTTTGTGTAAGGGACAGAAGGCTTGAGCTCCACGTGAAGTCCCTGTGGGGGATTTCAGGCCAGTCCCTCCTCTGCCTCCGGGCCTCAGTTTCTCCTATCCGCATCACAAAGGGCCACTGTTGGTCTCCAAGATTGAGCCTGTGAATGTAAGTGTCATGGTGTCTCTGGCCACAGGGGGGCAGTATGGGCCCGCCTGAGACCTAAGGCGGGTTCCCGGCACAGGTGGGAGTGAGCTGGGTGTCCTGGTGACTGTCTCCATGGCAACAGAGGAGCCCAGGCTGTCTGGGGAGGCCAAGACTTTTAACCTGGTCCCACCCTCGGGCTGTCTGATGAGAAAGCCCTGGCGGTCTGCTCCTCCCTCAGCTCCTCCTGCTATCTTTCTCTCTGTATCTCTCTTTCTGGCCTTTTGCAATTTACTGACTTGTCTCTCTCTCTCTCTCTCTCTCTCTCTCTCTCTCGTGCTGTCTCCATGTCTCTTTGTGTATCTGTGTCTCCTGTCTTAGCTCTTCCTCTTTCTGTGTCTTTCTTGTTTTTTCCTCTAACGTGTTGTCCTCTCTTTGTCGCTCTTTCTTTCTATTCATATTTCTCTCTTCCTCCCCATTCCTCTGTCTCTCCCTCCCTCCCTCTCTCTCTCTTCTTCCTCCTCCCTCCCCACTTACCTGCGCTCACCGTAACTGCCTCTAAAAACTGTTCCCTCCAGGAATGGGTCCCAATCACCAAAGCCAAGTTGGTTTTCTTGATGAGTTTATCCACTGTGTTCTGAGGATGAAAGCAGGGGGAAAGCAGGATCATTGCCCATGATCACCTCAGGGCACCCCTGAGGCTCCCTGACGAACACTGGACTCACAGCCCATGCTCAGGGGTCCCCATGCCCCCATACCCTGATTCACAGCAAGAAAGGAAAAGGGAGTGTTACTGTCCATGGTGCTGGCAGAGGGATGAGAGGATGGTCTTGGACCCTTGGCCATCCCTCCCCTTATGACCCTCATAGTTGACTCCTCCTGAACCTCCCTCCCCCAGGAAATGACTCAGGCAAGACTCCAGGAAGCTGGGGACCCAGAAAGTCACCTTAAAATCATATGACTCCTCGATGATGACTTCCAGTCGGCAGTTTTCCCCAAGAACTGGCTTGCCCATCTCTGCTATCCTCCGAGCCTCCTCCTCCTCAGCTGTCAACTTCCTGTCCCCATCCCCTGCAGCATGAAGGATGGGAGTTAAACTCCAGGGAGGCCTACCTCACCGGGCCAATAGTGTCCTCACTCTCTGTTCCTCTTGAGAAAGAAAACCTGTCTGCTGTCCTTTGGGAAGGCTTCCTGATGGCATGCTCCCAGCCTGCCCCAGTGTCCCATCTGATCACTATCTTCCCCAACCTAAGACCCAGCTAGTCCATGAGGTTCAGCTGGTGGGCTCTGGGCTTCATATGGAAGGAGCTACGTGACCTTCGGCAATGTTCTGGACTCTCTGTATCTCAGTGTTCATATCTGTAAAACAGGCACAACAGTAGCTACCTTATCAGTGGTTGTGAGGGTTAAAGAAGTTAATTCATGTGCACCTTAGCACAGTGCCTGGCACACAATAAACAGTCCAAAACGGACTGTTTAAATACTTGTTAAGGGGATCCCTGGGTGGCTCAGCGGTTTGGCGCCTGCCTTTGGCCCAGGGCGCGATCCTGGAGTCCCGGGATCGAGTCCCACGTCGGGCTCCCGGCATGGAACCTGCTTCTCCCTCCTCCTGTGTCTCTGCCTCTCTCTCTCTCTCTCTCTCTCTCTCTCTCTATCATAAATAAATGAATAAATAAATCTTTTTTTAAAAAATAAATACTTGTTAAAAATCACAACCATCATCATCATTACCATCCCTGTGGGAGGAGGCTTTGTCTCTACATCTAAGCTCTGAAAAACATCCTTGAGTGTAGCTGGGGTGGTGAGGAAAGATGGGATACCCAATTTTGGTACAGAACTTGGACCCAGACCCAGCCATAGGTAGCTCTTACCTCACTTATCTCCCCAAAGCATGTTGGTCTTTTGCTTCAAGCCTAGCACCTACTTAACCCTAATTCTCAGTGGAAAGCTACTCCCACCAGGAACACCCTCAGAAAACTCTGCCACCAATGGCTTTATTGTGTTAAGCTTCTGGGATTGGGGGGCCTATTTGTTATGGCAGCTCCTGTTATTTACCCTGACTAATATGATCTTTAGTCTGACCCTAATCCTAAACCCAAACTCCAATCCTGATCTTAGTTCCAAAAGTACTCTGTCCTTTATCTTTGAGCCACTGCCCCCACCCTCACCCCAATCTCTGACCCTGGCCCCAACTTGAACCATAATTCCCCCAAACTCATTTGGTCAAACCCACACCTAGACTTTGACATAAATCTGACCCTAATTCTAATCTGATCTCACCATAAACCTGGATGAGGTACTGACTTATCATCCCCCCAACATTAACTACAAACAAAACATGATCTTGGGGCACCTGCGTGGCTCAGTCGGTTGAGCTTCTGACTTTTGATTTCAGCTCAGGTCATGATCTCAGGGTTGTGAGATCAAGCCCCACACTGAGCTCTGTGCTGGGTGTGGAGTCTGCTTGAAATTCTCTCTCACCCTCTCCCTCTGCCCTCCCAAACATGTTCTCTCTCTCCCTCTCTCTCTCTCTCAGAACAAAACAAAATAAAAACACGATCTTGGCCTCCAAACCCCCAAATATAACTCCAAACTCAATGGGCCTTGGCAACTCTGAGGTCAGTTCCAACCTTCCAAAGCCCCAAATCTGCCTTTGTCTCACCTCTAACTTGCCTCAAACATGACATGGAAGGGTAGCTTGAGGCTATGACCCTCTCCCAAGACTTCCCTCCAGTGTGCCCCGTCTAGTCAAAGCCCAGAGGTAACTCCACTCACCTTGATTGAGCAGCAGAGCTGGGGGGAGAGAGAGAGAGAAACAGAGAGCAGGTGAGATTGCTTCCCTGAGAAGCTCAGATCCATGAGCCTGAAGGAGCACCCTCTAATGGAGCCTCCCAGGGTCTTCCCATCCTGGACCCCTTACCTCTCCCGCAGCCCAACCATCACCCCTCACCTGAAATCCCTCGCTTCAGCCACTGCGGCTGGCCCAGCTCGATGAAGAAATTATCCTTTTTCTCATATTCCTCGTCATCAACTATCTTTACCTGAAGAGTTTTCCTGAGGGTGGGAGGAGGAAGAGCACCCAGCATAAGGCCCCTCCCCAGATCGCCAGATGACTCACCCACTAGCCCATTATGTTGAGCACCCCTCCAACCCAAGCTCCATAATTTCAGTTAATCCTTATAACTGCCCATCCCAGGAAGGCTCTCTATTATCCCTGCTTGAAAGAAACAAGAGTAGGTCTTTCTTGTACTCAAAATGTTCACATGGTTCCCATCTCGGCCAGAATAAAAACCAAAGTCCTCACAATGGCCAACAAGGCCCCATGCAATGTGGCCTTTTGTCCCTTTCTGGCCTCCCCATCCTGCTCCCCCTTGCTCACTCACTCCAGCTACACCGGCTTCCTCACTGTTTCTTGAACATGCCAGGCCTGTTTGTGCCACAGGGCCCTTACACTGACTGTTCTGTCCACTTAGAACAATCTTCCCCCAGGCTCATTTCCTCAGTTCCCCTGGATCCCTGCTCAAACATGAAGCCCATGTGCTCAATGAAGCCCATTCCCACCACCTTCTTTAATTTTGAAATTCACCCTTGCCCCAACCCCAGCACACCTGGCCCCCCTATTCTGTTCTATGTCTTCTTTGTTGCATGTCACCTTCTAACATACCACTTAGTGTATTTATTTTGCTTGTACTTTGCCACTTGCCTCTTCTCATTAAAATGTAAATTCCGCCATGGCAATGACCTTTGTTCATTTATGTTCTTTGCTGTATCCCCAATGCCTAGAACAGTGCCTGGCACATAGTATGCCTTCCAGAAACATTTGTTAACTCTAATCCTTCCACTCAAGAGACATTCTGCTTCCTGCCCTCTGCCCTGACTGCATTCTGAGGGTTAAGTGAGTGTTAATTGATTTTCCCAGCATCCCCACTGCTATGGTAACTGGGGAACAGTAGGGACTGGGGAGGAAGACCCAGAAGCTATGCGTGCCCTCCAGGCACACAACTCACCCCCCCCCACACTCACAAAGACCCACAACTCCCAGAAAGCCCACAGCCCTGCCACTAGCAGCTCTTTCAGCTGTAGGAACCTTGAGGCCCGGCCTCAGAACCCAGAAACACAAACACCCAGCCCACACAGTCACCCAGCAGAGGAAGCTCAGCCAATCACACCGCCCACACCCACACACCATCGCACCCCGCAGCCATTCTCTATGCAGTGGCAAAATCGCACAGACCAGATGCCTGTTAGCACAACACCCCCACCACAGCCTCGCGACTTCGCCAACCTGCAGAGCCCCACTGTGGTACCATGTAGACTCTTCTTCCTTATATCTCACTCATTATGCCTCTTCGTGTCTGTTTATTTTTATTCCCTTCAGTCTCTCCGTCTCTCTCCCCATCTCTGACCCTTTCTGTCTCAGGCTCCTCCCCAGCTCTCTGCCTTTCTTTATCTGTGTTCTTCTTTCCCCATCTTGGTCTCTCGGTGTCCATAGAATGGAAGAGCCAAAGTTAACACAACTAGAGCAAGAGGCTCTCAATCATACAGTCTCTCAATGGACCCATCTCCACACACAGACGCACAAGATACAGCGACACCCATGCAAAGACAGATGCACACAAAACAGTCATGTGGGGACATGTGCCCACTTCCACCCTCACCCCCTCCTGGTCTCAGGATATTTTAAATTTTCTGTGGGTGAAGAGGAATGGCCGCCCCCAACCTCAGGAGTGGGCTGGGAGCTGTCCAAGGTGCTGGAACGCCGTGGCAAGACGCAGGGTCTCTGGAGACATTCTCTGCACACACCCTGACATGCAGACAGCTGCCGACCTGGGTGACATGCTGACAGAGTGATACACACACACCTCCGACGCTCCGTCTCTCACAGACACGCCGTGATCCACTGACATGTGGTGACTGACACGCAGTGACACGCGCGCCAGCTGGCACCCTGAGGCGGGTGCCCTCGGGGGACCCAGGGTGGGGAAACCCAACTGGCAGGGGACAGCATGAGGGACTCGAGCTAGACAAAAGCAGGACTTCCTGAGATCAGAGGAAGCAGCCTTTCTCCCCAGCCTGACACTGCCGCCCTCATGCCTGTCCTCTCTGCTTCCTGGAAACCCCACTCTCCCACCCTCTGCAGCCTCTGATCTCGGACCGGTCTCCATCATGTCCTGTCTCTTGTGCCCCTCTCTGACCCAAACTCTTTTCTCTCTGTAGCATCAAGAGGACCTCTTCTTCCCTGAGTCCCACTGAGTTTCTCTCAGTAAGAAGGTCTCTTTCTTCCTAGCATCTCACCTCCTTTCAGGCTTCCTGGATCGTATCCTCTCAATCTCTCTCTCTCCACATATTTCTGTTTCCTTCTCCCTCTGAATGAAAGTTTCTTTCTGTCCCTTTCTCTCTGTGACTCTTTCCCTCCATTTCTATCTCTAGGTCTTTCCCTTTGTCTCTGCCGCACTCTCTCCCCGCCACTCCATCTCTGGGCGTCTCTCCTCCACCTCAGTGTTGCCCAGTCCTGCCTGGGGCCCCCCTCCAGCGGGGCTGCTTCCAAGCACCTCTAATTAGCACCAGCCCGTGAGAGGAAGGATGTGTTTCCCTAAACGCTAATTAGCCTCCTGTACTCTGTCTTCAGAAGCCACAGCTGGAAGCTTGGGTGGGGGCGAGGGTAGGGGTGGGGGCAGAGGGCGCCCAGCCTGGGGAAGCCGCCTGGGGGAGGAGAGGGCCTGTGGGGTTGCAGCAGCAGGAGGGAAGCGAGTTAGACTACAGGAAGGACCAGAAAGGGCAGAAAGACAACTGTCCCCATTCCTCCTGCTTCTTGAATGTGACAGACGGGATCTGGGCTGGTGCTCTCAGCCCTCAACCCAAGTTCTTAGCTCAAGCCAGAGAGAGAGAGAGAGAGAGAAAGAGAGAGAGAGAGAGAGAGAGAGAGGAAGGTATGGAGAGTCCGTAACTGAAACATAACCCGAGTCAGAGAGCTAGACATCGGGGATCGAGATCTAGAGATTAACAGAGACCCAGAGAGAGACTGCCGGGAGCGAGAGACGCGGAGACGCGGAGGGAGGGCGGGGGGGCGGGGAGAGCAGCGGGAGGCTGAGCGGAGGCCAAGGCGCGGGGCCGGGAGGAGGAGCGGAGGGAGCGCGGTGGGGGCCCTGCTGGGTGGGAGGAGCGTGGGCGGCCGGAGGAGGGAGACAGACGGGCGTGCGGGGGCGGAAGGCAGCGGGCGAAGGGGGAGGTGCCGCCTGCATCCAGGCGGGCGGCGGGGGGTGGACTCGGCATCTGTGTAAGGGGGTGGCCGCGTGTCTGGGCGTGAGACCAGCCCCGACGCTGTGTTAGCGAGCGTGTCTGCGGTTTGCGGGTTCTGTGCGCGCCAGCGTGTGTGAATCCAGCCCGCTTCCCCAGACCCACCCCAGTCGCGCAAATCCAGTGTCCTCCGGCTTCTTCAGTGTCTCTCCGGGCCCTGCCCCCACATTCCTACTCGGTGTCTTCCCGAAGCCTCGACCGCATTCCCCTCAAGGGTCCCGCGGTTCCGCCAGGTTCTTCCTCCGACCACAAGCCCCGCCCCTCCCGCCCCAAGCCCCGCCCCATTCCCGTAGGCCCCGCCCCCGCCCCTCCGCAGACCCCGTCCACCGCCTCAGGCCTTGCTGCCTCCCCGTTTCCACAGGCACCGTCCCACCTCGATCGCACCCCCCTCTTGCCCACGAGGCCCCTCTGCTCAGGTCCATCTCCACCAGGCACCGATTCAGTCCTCTACACTCCTGTCCCCAGGCCCCTCTCCTACCTCTTCTCCCTCGCCTCACCTGGCCCTTCCTCCTCGGGCCCACCCTCCTCTCAAACCAGCCTCTTTCTCCCAAGTCCTTCCCGCTTCCCGTCCCTGAATCTTGGTCCCACCCCGTCTCTCCTGTCTTCCCCCTCCTCACCCCTGTCCCGCCCCCTCTCTGGGCCTTGCCCCGCCTCCCCACAAGGCCCCACCCACCAAAGGGCACGCCCCGCCCCGGCCCCGGCCCCGCCCCGGCCCCGCCTCCCCGCCGAGCCCCGCTCCCTCCCGCCGCGGCGCGCTCACATGGTCTCGTCGTCGCCGAACTCGAGCTCGCCGCACGCGTCCTCGTAGTGCACGCCGCCGCCGCGCGCCGTGCCGTCCACCGTGCGGTACGGAAGGCGCACGGTGCCCCGGGCGCCCGAGCTGCGCACGACGCGCACGTCCACGGTGCCCATGCACTCGCTCACGTGCAGCAGGCGGTCCTGGAAGGAGAAGATGCCCGCGTGGTCGTCGTCCAGGATGGTGACAGTGGCCAGCAGCGGCGCCACCAGCCGTCCCTTGGGTCGCCCGCCGCCGTCGGGCTCGAACATGCCCTGCGCGTCGCCGACGCGCAGGTTCAGTAGCCGCACGAAGAAGTGTTCGTCCTCCTCAAAGATGTCGTCGTCGATGATGCCAATGCGCAGCTCCTTCTGCGTCTCGCCCGGCTTGAACACCAGCGTGCCCTCGCTGCGGCGGGAGGGTTGGGGGAGAAAGGGGTGTAGGTGGGTCAGCGGCTCTGTGGGAAGGAGAGGAGTCAGGGCAGGCGTCCTAGAGGAGGGAAAGGCGCCTCGGAAAACTCCCAAGTATGAGGGTGGACCGGCATTAAATAATACTGAGGATCAATCAGGGTGGGCTTCTGGGGCTGGGTGGGGGAAGGGGATGCAGCAGGACAGCTCCTCCCACCATGGACCCCTGAGGTTTAGGAGCACCAGCGATGAATAAATAATGATGAAAAAGAGATCAGCGCCAGCTTCCTGGGGGAGTTTCTAGTGGACGGGAATGCTCCAAGCAGAGGGAACAGCACATGCAAAATCCCAGAACGGAGAGAGCCTGCAGTGTTCCACAGCCACACTTCTCAAACCTTATTGTGCACACGAATCCCCTGGGAGATCTTGATAAAATGCAGATTCCGGTTCAGTGGCCCCGGGTTTCAACACTGCATTTCTAAGTCTCTCCTCCCACAGGATGTGGATGATCCCATGGGATGTGGATGCTCCCATAGGATACAGGGACCACATTTAGGAGTAGCAGGGATGTAGGGCCCAGAGCTGACCTTTTCACACTTCTGATGAAAACCCTTGTGTACTCCTGGGTACCCGCAAGAGAAAGTCTACACTTCTTAACTTGGTGCCATTCATTCATTCAGTCAACATTCATTCAGTCCATACTCCCTGAGCATTTTCTCTGTGCCCTGTGCTGGGCGGTGCTGGGAACAGAGTGGTGACGAGGCCCTGTCTGCACAGGGCTCACCAGACTCACAGCCTCGTGAGAGAGTCACATTGCAGTGACAATTACACATTTAATAATTTAATTACAGGCCATTCATTCAACAAATATTTACTGAGCAGCTGCTGTGTGCCAGGCACTGTTCTTAGTGTTTTCTCAGATCAGAGAAAATCCCTACTCCAGTGGAGCTTCTGTTATAGTGCAGGAGACGGATAAACAAACATATAATAAAGTGTCAGGTGCTGATTGTACTATGAAGAAAAATAGAGGAAACCAGAGGAAGGAGGGTAGGGAGTGAGAAGCTGTTGTGCTAGGATATCAGGGCAAGCTTTTCTGAGAGGTGACGTTTGAGCAGAGACTTGAGGAAGAGGAGGGAGAGAGCCATGTGGAGGGTATCTGGGGAAAAATCTCTGGCAAAGGGGACAGCCAGTGCAAATGTCTTGAGGCAGGAGAAGCTTGGAGTGTTTGAGGGGGCCAGCCTGGCTCTAGTGGAGGGAGAAAGAGGGAGTGGGAGATGAGGGAGACAACATCCCAGAGGAGGGAAACAGGGCAGATGTCACGGGGCTGTGGTGGGCCACAGTGAGGACTTTGGTGCTTACTTGGAGTGGGATGGGAAGCATGGGAGGCCTCTGAGGTGGGGAAGGATATGAGCTGCCTTGGAGCATCAGCTGTGTAAGTCTCTGAAGCACATGCGAGATGCTCTATAATGGGGCAGAGGAAGAAATGAGACAGTGACATCAGGGTAGTCAGGGTGAAACTTTGAGGGGACAGGGAATGGGTGGGCTCTTGGCAGGGCTGCAGGCATCAAAATGTCTCTGGGATGTAAATGCATCTATAATTTCCCCACCCAGATGCTCGCTCCATGCACCTCTGGCACCATTTCTGAAAGGTGCTATATGATCTATGAGTGTTCTCTATCATTACTGTGATCACTTTCATAAAAGGTCCTGAGCTCCAGTTCTCCCAGAGCAGTCCAGCTATGTGGGAGGGGCAGAGGGACCCCAAGTTTCTGGCGAAGAGGTAGAACCCAGGTGACAAGCCTGGAGTAGACTCCAGGTAAGGGGCTCCCTGTGGCGGCAGCCTTCTGCTCAGGAGACGCTGTCCGTGGTGGCCGAGGCACCCAGCCCAGTGAGCCCACCTGCTCCAAGCCGGGTTGGGCTGCTGTGCTGGCAGTGTGATCTAGGGCAGTTAGGATTTGCAGCCCTCTGAATTTCAGCTTCCTTATCTGTAAAGTAGAGCTGATAACAGTGTCTACCTCGTGATTGTGTTATTGAGTTATAATGCAAGGGAAGCACTCTACAAAAGTTAGCTAGTGATATTTGTGTATTAAGATTAGAGTCTTAGGGGTGGCTGGTGGTGGCTCAGTCAGTTAAGCATCCAACTCTTGGTTTAGGCTCAGGTCATGATCTCAGGGCCATGAGATTGAGCCCCATAGTGGGCTCCATACTCAGCACAGAGTCTGCTTGTCCCTATCCCTCTGCTCCTTCTACTGTTTGCATGCTCTCTCTTTCAAATAAATAAAATCTCAAAAAAAAAAAAAGATTAGAATCTTAGAATGCTAAAGTTATGGGATGTTAGAAATGTAAACTTAAGGGTTAGTAGACGGGGGGATTTTAGCACCCTCTTTACCAAATGGTTAAAGTGGACATCACTAATAGTGGGACAGGCAGGTGTCACAGCCTCCTGGTATAATGCACTGAAGAGGACACCACATCACTTGCATGAACTCTGGCCATCACCTGAATCTAATCATGAGGAAACATCTGACAAACCCAAATTGAGGACTGCTGTACTAACTGGCCTATCTTCAAAAGTGTCAGGGTCACAAAAGTCATAGAGAAGCTGAGGTATTGATCCAGAAGAACTCTAAATTTAGAGAATGACAACCAAGTGCAACATTTGGTGCTGGATTGGACCGGAAAAGAGGGAGGGAGCAAAAACACAGCCACAAGGATGTTATGGCGACAACCAGGGAAAATGCAAACAGGGACTGCAGATTGGGTAATAATATTGATTCAGTATTACATTTCTTGAGTGCGGTGATCAGATTGTGACTGTGGTGGGGTGGTGGTGGGGAATGTCATAAATCTTAGCAGATGCACACTCAAGTGTTCATGAGTGAGTGGTCATGCTGTCTGCAACTCGCTCCCATCTCGTGCCACAATTATTAATACTATTATATATTCGAGAGAGTGAGTGAATGCAAGCAGGACAGAACATGAACAATTGGTGAATCTGGGGAAAGGTTACATGAGGGTTCACTAAGCCATCTCTGCAGTTCTGCAGGTGTGAATTTCTTTTTCACAATAAAAGGTTGGGCAGAAAAAGAACATGGGGATTTTAGAAACCAGGTATGATAGAAGTATAGAAGATGGACTCGTGTTTCAACAGTGGATGCACAAAATCTGAGAAGATGAAAATCTTAGCACCGTCAAATCAGAGACTGGTTGGGATATGGGTTAGAATACCCAGATATGGGAATCCTGGAAACTTAAAACTTTAGATTCTTAGCATATTAAAATTATAGGGCTTAAATCTCAGAATCTGGGAACAGCCATGATCCTTTGGTGCCTCAGAGATCATATTTAATTTGGAGAAACTAAGGCCCATGGACCACCCTAATCCGTATAGTGGCTGTGGGCAAATCTGAAAATGGGTTATCTTCTTCAAGACACTTTTATTTCCATGAATCAGGACATTGTCATAATAGACATACAAATCCACAATATCCATTATGTGAATAGAGCTTTCTTAGATGTGGTGCTCTTACGCAGTGCACAATCTCAATAACTAACTGTATGTGACAGCCCGGATTGCCCACGCTGAGGCAGAAATTTTCTCAAGAAACAGGGTCCAGGGCTAATTTGGACTGGAACCCAGGTGTCCTCCCTCCTAGTCCTGGACTTATGCTGCACTGATAAGTGATGCCAGGCCTGTGACTGTCACCTGGGATGGGAGGGCAGGGATAGAAGGAAGGCGTCAACTTTTCCTAGCTCTTTGGTGCCACCACTGAGCAGCATTTACTCCTGCACTTCAGACATCTCACTACTGAGGTCATTTGCAGGTGAGAAAGGCGCCGCTGATGCCTGCAGTGACACCCATACTCACTTCCTTCTGCAAAAGATGGGGGCAGGGCAGACTCGGGGTGTGGGTAGCAGTGGAATGCTGAGCTCTAGTGACAGCAGGCACCAGTATGGTGAATGCCTTTTCTTTAGTCCAAGGAGGCTGGGAGACGGGGAATGGTAGAGATAGGATGGAGAGAGGAGGTCACAGATGGCCAAAGGGATCCCATGCTACAGGATGACAGAACAAAGATCCTGAGCCCCACTCGGGAGAAACAGAGTGGGGGAGGGGGTGGCGGGGCGGGGCCGGGAGAGGAAGAAAAATGAATGGGGATGGGCAGATCAGAGGATCCTAGGCTGACCCAGGTGGACAGAATGATCTACAAATTCCCAGGGCAGTAGAAAGATAGGAAGATGTGATAGGCAGAGAGGCAGGGAAGGTGGCCTATTGATAGTCTTTGCTGGGGTACCGGGGTGGAGCTAAAGATTTATGAGACCCAGAAATCCAGCCCCAGGAAGAGTTAGAGGCACGAGGGGACTGGCGACTGCATGAGCAGAACCAAAGATCTGTGACCAGTTACGCCTCAGCTTTACTCCAGAAAGAGGATGAAAGGGGGGTATGGCACACCATGTAGCAGGTGGCAGGTGGGACCCGTGAGAAGCTCAGCCTGTCCTCTACTTCAGTTCCTTTGCAGCTCTTACCACTCCCTGACACTCTTCTAGCTTCACTGCTCACTCCCCAGTGGCCCATCCTTCCCACGAGAATCCCAGCTGCATCAGGGCAGGGCCTTGACATGTCTCATTCACTGCTGGTCTTCATTGTCCAGACCCGCTTCTGGCATGTAGTAGACCCACAATAAATGTTGGTGTTATTATAGGCAACAATGACAGTGCATCAGTCAACAAAATACACTATAAAGCTATCATTCTTGAGTGTGGCACGGACAGAAGAACTACTAGCAGATAAAAAATTTTGTGGGCCACACAAGGATAGAGAAGTTATCTTGTTTACTTCTGTGTTCTTCTTTCTTTTAGGAGGGGAGAGGCAAGGGGCACAGGGAGAAGGAGAATCTTAAGCGACTCCATGCCCAGCAGGGAGCCCAATGCGGGGCTTGATCTCATGCCCCCCGAGATCATGACCTAAGCCGAAATCAAGAGTCCCACGCTTAACAGACAGAGCCACCCAGGCTCCCCCCACGACTGTTCTGTGTTCTAAAGGTAGGACCTGACATATAGTAGGTGCTCAGTAGGAGCTGAGGAAGGAGGGAAATCACAGGTCCCTTCAAAGAGGGGTGAGGAGGGATCCCTGGGTGGCGCAGCGGTTTGGCGCCTGCCTTTGGCCCAGGGCGCGATCCTGGAGACCCAGGATCGAATCCCACGTCGGGCTCCCGGTGCATGGAGCCTGCTTCTCCCTCTGCCTGTGTCTCTGCCTCTCTCCCTCTCTCTTGGTGACTATCATAAATAAATAAAAATTAAAAAAAAAAAAAAAAGAGGGGTGAGGAGAGGGATGGGGGCAGGGAGACACAGGAGGGTAGGAAGGTACAAGGGGAGGTGGGCTTCTTTATGATTCAACCAAAGACCTGGGGATAAGGTGGGCGCTGCCTCTTTCCTCTATACCATTTAATTTTCCCACATAATGCTTACCATCACCTGCTGTTTTTATATATTTAATAGTCCATAACCTTATTGCAGCTTGAGGGCAGGGACCCAAGCTGTCTTGTTATGCATGCCATTCATGCGCTCAATACACATTTTTATTTTAGTTATGCGTGTGTGTGGGTGTGTGGGTAAGGGGTTACCTGTTCTTCCAGGTAACACTACCTATAATGGAGCTCTAATAATTAACACGGGAGCAGTGTCAAGCATGGGGGAGGGGGACAGCACACCATCTGGCCAATACCTAGAAGGCTGTGCGGTACCGTGAGGGCTCTCCACCGTGAATGCACCAGCGAGGGGTGAATGGATGGATGCCTCAGGCCTGCCCACCAGGCAAGGTGAAGGACGCGGGCGCTGGAGGCAGCCCTGAGCGCCAGGAGCCCTGAGGCTGCGGCCCCGGGACAGCCCACCCACCTGTACTCGTAGTCGGAGCCGGCCTTGGCGGAGCCGTCCTCGGTGCGGTAGTCCACGTAGAACGTGCTGTTGCCCTCCCCGCCCTGGCAGGTGACGGACAGCAGCACCGAGCCGCAGTTCTCCAAGCAGTGGTAGAGGCTGGGCTCGAAGTAGATGCGGCTGGCGCCGTCGTCCTCGTCCTCGCCGGGGCCCTCGGCCGGGGACGCCCTGCGCGACGCGTCCACCGCGTGTCGCCGCAGCACGTTGCCCGCGCCCGTCATGAGCCGCGTGGCCTGGATGCGGTAGAAGGCGCGGCTCTTCTGCTGGTGCAGCAGCGCGTAGTAGTTGGCGATGCCCACCAGCTGCTCCAGGTCCTTGTCCGGGTGCTTCTGCTTGAGGTCCTTGAGGATCTGGATGACCTCGCGGCGGCTGGCGTCCAGCTCGCGGGCCTCGGCGGGGCCCGGGCCCAGGCCGCCCAGCTCGCCCGGCACCTCGGCGCCCACGAACGTGCCGTCCAGCTCGATGCTCTTGGGGGGGTCGCCCTCGGCGCCGATGATGATGCCGCTGCGCGGGTCGGTGCGGTAGCGCTTGTACACGTACTTGTAGAAGAGCAGCCGCTTATCGGCCATCCAGGCGAACACCACGCACACCGGGAAGAAGACGAGGGTCAGCAGCGCCTCCCACACCTGCGGGCGGCCGCGGGTCAGGACCGCCGCGCCGCCAGGGGGCGCGCTCGCAGCCCGCCGTCCCGCCGCCCTGCGTCTCTCTCGCGGGGCACTGGGTCCCGGGGTCCGCGGGCGCGACCCCCCAACCCCCCCACCGTCTATCCCGTCCTGCATCTCCCCGCATCTCTGTCCCTGCGCTACTTCGCTCCGGGGTCGGCTCGTCTCTGCCTCTCCCCATCTCTCTCTGTCTAGGTCGTTGTCTCTCTCTCCCTGTCTCCGTCCCACCCGGTGTCGGTCGGTTTTTGAACCTTTCTTCTCTCTCTCTGCCTTGTTGCCTCTGTCTCCTTGTCCTCCTTTTAGGTCTTTTGTAGATACTCATCTGTCCCCGTTGTGAGATTCTTCCCTCACAAGAGGTTCCTCTCCCTCTCCCTCTTTCCTGGTCTCCTGATGAATCCACGCATCCATCGGTCCATCCACCCATCCATTCATCCGCCCACGCATCCATCCGTCCACCCATTCATCCCTCCGGCGGTCCATCCATCCGTCCACCCACCCATCCATCTGTCCACCCATCCATCCATCCATATTCACTCATCCATCCACCCACCCATCCACCTTTTATGCCGAGACCCACTCCCAGCTGCCTCAGTGCCAGGAATCCAGACACCCTCAGCTGCCACTAGGCAACAGGTCCCCACCCTGTGGTTTCAGCTCCAGTCAAGGGGCAGAGCCTGTGTCCCTTCCTGCCTCTCTCTCCTTCCATCTTTTTCTCCTTGCTCCATTTCCCCTCTATCCTTCCTCACCTGGGATGCCTCGGCTTGTCCAAACTCTACCCATCAGTCACCCAGGGCCAGTTCTCTACTCATCTCTTCCTAAAGCTCCCTGATTCCCCACCCTTCCCCCCACCAGGGAAGGGTGGGGAAGGTCTTTGCAAGCCTCTCCTTCTTTAGAATCTATTTGGCCCTTAGGGATAAGACTTTGACTCTAAAAGAGGCACAAGTTTGGCTCCTCTCACGGCCTCATAGCGCAAGTTCCCATGTTTACATGCTGCCTCCCCAGAGAGACAAGGCAATGCTGAGTTCAGATCCTGGTTCTAGAAGAGGGAGGTCTGGCTCAGCCTCTTGTCTGTAAAATTGGGGCATCCCAAGACTGAATGAGACCCTGTACCCCTAAACACTTAGCACTGTCAGTTCCTGACATGCAGAACATACTCAAAATGTGAAATTACCATTACCATTATCATGCTAGTGCTGTACCTATATTAGTGTTCATTGAGGTCCAGGACACACTCCGCCCCTGGTTACCCTTCTCATTAAAGATAAGAATGGATTACAGATTATTTACAGTCAGATGGCCCCCAGAGGTATCTTTAAAATGGGCCCAGAAGGGAAAATACCTTTTAAGATCCAATCCCTACACTTCGTCACCATGTTTACTGATGGCTCAGAGAGAAGGGTAGGACTTGGAAACAGAGCCTCACAAAGCCACCAGGCAGGCTTGTGAAAAGAAGCCAGGTTTCTACACAAGCTGTAAAATGAACTCTGGGCTTGTGTTCATTGCACTGACCGCTGTGTATATTGCAGGGGATTCTTCCCTAATCAGAAGACAACCTCAAACCCCTAAGATTTGCTTTTGATTCTAGGAGACTCATATCTTCCTTCCAGGGTACCCACTGTGAATGTTCTTGCCCACCGTGGAAGAGAAGTGAGACAGCTTCAGTGGACAGGAACACCCCCAAGATGGGGTGTCACCAATCTAGGGTTTTTCATGGGCTGCCACTATGACTGGGGGGGGGGGGGATATTATCCAGCAAGTCATGGGGCAGTTCCACATAATACAGAATTATCCCATGTCTTGCTGACTTCAGAACCTCCTGCTGGACATGCACGTTGGTGAAGAAAACCTGCTTATAATTGGAGTCTGGAACTCAGCTCTGTTATGTGTATATGAAGTATTTTCCTGATGCTTTAATATATGCTGAATATGCTTATTTTTAATCTTGTAGCTACCCACTCCTCTGCTCAACTTTTGCATGGAATGTTTCCTGATCTTTTTCTTTCTCTTAAACCCAAACTTGCTCAATCTAAGTAGGTGCTGGCATCTGGCTTCCCCATTATGACTTTTAAAGTAGCCATGGGATCCCTGGGTGGCGCAGCGGTTTGGCGCCTGCCTTTGGCCCAGGGCGCGATCCTGGAGACCCGGGATCGAATCCCACATCGGGCTCCCGGTGCATAGAGCCTGCTTCTCCCTCTGCCTATGTCTCTGCCTCTCTCTCTCTCTCTCTCTCTCTCTCTCTCTGTGACTATCATAAATAAATAAAAATTAAAAAAAAATAAAGTAGCCATGCTAAAGCATTTACATGTGGAAATGCACATCGTTCTATTAGAGATTACTTTCTTTTATATCACAGTTCAGGCATTATACTGACTTTCAGAAAGCCAACAGTGCAGGCAAATTCATTAACAGGAGGAATAGCTCACATTTACTCTGTTCCAGGCCTGCTGTTCTGAGCCCTTCCACGTGTAATTTATTTGATCTTCACACAGCCCCTCAAAAGTCAGTCCTATGACAACGGCCAGGTGACAGGCCCAGAAACTGAGGCACAGGCAAAGTGAGGAACCTGCCCGAGAACAGCCAGGAAGCAGCAGAAGTGGGGTGTACCAGGACATTTACCAGAAAAAGGGAGCATCGGGTATGAAGGGTCAAGAACCAAGGGGCCTGGCCTAACCCCTTCCATGGTTCAGATGTGAAAACTGAGGGCCAGAGAGGGTACAGGCTTTGCCTGAGGTCACACAGCACTTCGGGACAAAATCCAGAGCTAGACCCATCTCACTGTCTCAGTTCACTGTGTTGAGGAGGAAGTGGCACCATCTTGGTCTCATGCCAGTTCCTTCCATTACTTCATGAAAATGTCCCATAATTCTGGCTTTCACATTACTCCTGAAGGGATCCCCCCATGGCTACTTCCCCAGAACTGTGGCACTCTCCACCCTGTTTTCTGAGTCTGAAGGGCTCCTTCTCAGGGGGATATCTCTCTTCTGCTCTCATCCCTACCCACCTGTCGCTCATGGTGCCTAAAGTTCTCTTCATATTTTTGCTGTAAATCCTCATCAAAGACCACTTTGCAAACCTAAGTCAGTATACCATCCTTTTTAATAGCGCATGAGAACCACGTGACACATCCTTCTGTACTTTTCACCATAGCAGCCAGGAGACTCAGCATTATAGTCATTAGTCAATTGCAGCAAATGTCTCTTGCCCTCTCTCATCCCTGTCTTCTGGTGCTACCTTAGCTCACCTGTCGTTTCTGGTCCCTTAGCTCCTCCTTAGCTCATCTGCGGTTTCTGGTCCCTCCCTCCCTTCTGCTTTTATATCACCTGCAAAGAATTTTTATACTTCTAACTTCAGCTCCTTCCTGGAAAGAAACTATAGTTGGCAGAATCTGGCAGATATGCACCAAGAGATTATACACATGTGTGAAGGAATTCTGGGTAGCCTCAAATAAATTATGCATGTGTGTGAACAAATTAGGCCAGGCCCATAAATAAATTATGCAAATATGGGCAGCAGTCATGGGATTGTGGGAAATAAATTAGGCACATGTTTTAAGCAGAATGTGGTTAAGACACTGGACGAACGAGAGGCAAATGATTATGTGAACGTGGGTGTAACTTACTGAGTGGTGGGGCTAAATTTTGTCTCGCTGCTGGAATAAATTATGCAAAGTGGCCTTTGCAGTGAACTGGGTTTATACCTACGCTGGATTGGATTGAGTATAAATTATAGTGATGTGGCATAAATTATCCTCCTATCGGAGATCAATTATGAATAATGAATGAATTATGCAAATCACAATCACAGATCTGGCAAATACAGAGGGAGATCATGCAGATGTGGGCCTGCATCTATACAAGCCCGTGGATACATTAAGCCAATCGCACCAAGTTACCCAAATTGATTAGCACTGTCAGAAAACACAAGGCTGGATTATGCAACTGTGGCATGAATTATGGAAAATGGAGGAGGTCTTATTATACAGACAGGAATAAATTATGCAGAAGACAGGGAGTGTAACACGTGAACATACCTGGCAAATACCTGGCTAGACTGTGAACTACGTGCGGTATGCATTACACAGATCACAAGGACTCTGTTAACACATATGGCACCATCGTGAGAGCTAAAAAGGGGCCCCTTCTGGATGGGTATATTGCAAAATGTCACCTCCCTCTGGGCAGAGGAGTCCTTTCCAGGGCCTGTGGAGCCATACAGACATGGCTTGAGCACACTCAATGGACTTGAGCCCCAACTTGCCTTCTCCAGCCCAATGCCCTTGTGCAGTGTGTGACCAGGGCATACCTGACTGCCCTCCCAGATGTGAGCATGCATTTCTGCAAACACATAAATCAAGTCTCCAAGCCCAGGGAGCCACCCCTCTGGATTTTGCAGACATGCATGCACCAAGGAGGTGTCCATGGCTCCTTGCTCACCTGGACCACACCCGGGGAAAAGACGGCAAGGATGAGATAAAGCCAGACGTAGGCGAAGATACTCCAAGAGGCAGTGACAAAGAAGACTCTCAGGTGCTTGATCTTGCGGGTCTCGCCGGCTGGGATGACATAGATGCACACGGCAATGACCACGAACATGTTGAAGGCAGCACTGCCCACGATGGTGCCAGGGCCCAGCTCGCCCGCCTGGAAGTTGTGGCCACAGACCTCGATGACAGACAGCAGGATCTCAGGGGCTGAGGACCCCAGGGCCATGAGTGTGAGGTTGGACACTGTCTCGTTCCAGATGCGGACGGTGCCCACGCTGGTCTCACCATTGGCTTTGGTGATGGTAATCTCCTTCTCCTTTGATGTGATGACCTCGATGGATGCCATGAAGCGGTCAGCGATGATGGACACGCCCAGGAACATGTAAACCATGGCCACGAAGTAGACCACTGCTCTCGCTGCTTTGTCACCCAGCGACGGGTCATCGGGCTCCCACACAGGCAGCAGGACCCCCGGCTGGCAGCGGTTGGAGCCCTGGCAGCCCCCTGTGCTGGTATCACTGTCATTGGTTGGGGGAGGTGGCAGGGAGGGAGTGGGGGTGGCCGCCCCTGAGCATAGGGGCGTCCCCAGGAGGAGTGCAAACCCCACTAAGGCCAAGGGAGCCATGGAGGGTGTCGGGTCCTGTGGAGGAGGAGGAAGTGTGGGTGAGGGGCACGAACCCCTCCCATTCGCACAGGAGCCAAGGCTTGTTGGGTGTCAAGCAGAGGGCTGATGGAGGGGGGATGGAGACAGAGGGAGACACAGACATGGAGAGATGGAGAGACAGAGAGTGCCAGATAGAGACCAAGAGAGAAAGATAAAGACAGAGGAGCGTCACACACTGCCAGTGGGGTGCACATTGGTCTCACCAGTTCGAGGAACTACAGCTGAACGTCCTGTGTCCTAGGACTCAGCCCAGGTACACATGCACTCAGGAGCCACAGGTCGTGTGTCTGCCAAGAGACACATCCGAGAATGTCCGTAGCTGCTTTATTTTTAACAGCTCCTGTCTTGAGACAACCCAGATGCCTCTCGGCAGTAAACGGAGAATGACAGCACAGAGCACTCACACTGTGGAATGCTATATGGCCCTGGAAAGGAATCGGCTGTTGACCCGCCCAGCCGCACAGACGAATTCCACAGACAACGGAGGAATGAATCCAGGCCCCAAAGAACACAGACTGAACGATTTCGTGGGTGAGGTGAGGGTCCCGAGGCTCTAAATTCATTAGGTCCTTCTAATGGTTTCCAACCTGGCCCTCAGAGGGCTCCTGCCTGGGGTCTGGGATGTGGCAGGATGTCTGTTTGTCTGAGCGGGGCTGGGGAGGGGCTGCTGGAGGGTCTCTCACTCGCATCTTCCCCTGCAATGGTGGCAGGTGTCTCCCTCAAGCACCCATAGGTCTCTGTGAGGTGCCCAGGTCTTCAGCAGCTGTGACAGGAGGCCCCGTGTTGAGCTTTCTGTCCCGTTTGTGGGTTATGGGGTCTCTGTGGTTTCAATACTCCCCCCCCCCCCCCCGGGGGGTGCCTGGGTGGCTCAGTTGGTTAAGCATCTGCCTTTGGCTCAGGTCAGGATCCCAGGGTCCTGGGATCAGGCCCCGCATCAGGCTCCTTGCTCTTCTCCCTTTACCTTTGCACCTCCCCCTGCTCATTCTTTCTCTCTCAAATAAATAAAAACTTAAAAAAAAAAAAACCATAAAACTCCTCTGGCCTCTAATCCTGGGTTTGAGTGGCTATCTCATGTCTTGCCTTGGTTCCCTTTAAAAGCGCTAATCAGCTCAGCTCCTCCCTCTGCTCAGAACCCTCCATGACTCCCAACTCCGCCTTAGAGAACCGCAGCCCTTGCCCTGGCTCATAAGGTCTCACAGGATCTGCCTCCCTCTTTCCCTCTCTGGCTTCATCTCTCTCCCTGTACCCTTTGCTTGCATGGCTCCAGCCATCTCGAGGTTCCTCACATACTAGACAAGTTCTTGCCTCAGGGCCTTTGCACCTGCTGTTCCCCCTTCCTGGGACACTCTTCCCCACATATTCGCCCTCTCTTCTCCAGTTCTCCACTCAGATGTCACCTTCCCTGAGCTCCCCATTCCAAATGACACCACCTCACTTTGGGAAGGGCCAAGGCTCAGAGGTTAAAAACTCGTTCAAGCCCCTAGTACCAACTCTGGTTTCATTTCTCTCTCCAAGAGTGGCCTCAACTCCCAGCTCCTCTGCCCCACTGTTGCGTTGTCTTGGTAACCCAGTAGCCTATTAAAAAAGGGTCTGAGAGAAGAAGGAGGGGTCCTCTGAGCCTCCGCCTCCACTTCCCTGATCCCGGTCTCCTCCAGCTGCTGGGGGCTTCAGATCTCCAGGTAACTTGCATTTCTGTCTGGAAGTTCTTCTATCAGTCTAACTCACAGCCTGCCCCCAAAACACGCCCACATACTCACGGGCAGGGAGCTGGCTCCTGGGGGAGGGAGGCAGAATGTTGGCAGAACTTCCCTGAGGAGTGTGTGTGTGTGTGTGTGTGTGGGCGGCGAGAGGGGGGATTCTTAAAGGGCCACCACACAATTAGCCCCCTTTGCAAGGCCCCTAATGATACATCTAATTAGCAGCCCCCTAATTAGCAACAACTTAGGCATAATTACAAACCCACCAGGATCCCAAGCAGACTCATGCTCTCTTCTCCCTCCCTTCTCCGTGGCTTTCAGGAGTAACAAGGGCCACCTGGAGTCAAGAATTCATCTCAAGCATCTAGCTCCCTCTGTCATGGGAGGGCCCTGGCCTGGAAAGTGCCCCCTCAAGTCTAACCACCTGTCCCTCCTGCTGCAGTCCCAGAGGGAGATCAGAGTCCGCCAATGGGTGTTCTCATGCCTGCCCCCCTTGCCCAGGGGCTGGGCCAAGCAGCCCTTTTCCTGTAAAACGTGGTTTGCTCTCACCGAGGCCCTTAGGGGAGGTGGGGTCAGAGAAAGTACTAGATAAATATTTGTGAAATAAACGACCAAGAGCTCTGAGCCTTGTCGCTGGGGACAGCTGGGCTTCCTCTGCTAGAGACGCCTGCATCTGCCTCTCTCCATCCACCAGCAGCCTTGAAACCTAATCTGGGTTTAGAACCCAGGGGCAAAAGGATCAGGTTGAGGCCAGGGTAGGAGTCCGGAGGGCAGCTGGTGGCATCTCTCCATGTCTCCCCACCCTCGCAGGCAGGTGGCCAGCTGGGTTGGTGGTGAGCACCCTGGTTCTGCCTCACACACCCCTCAGGGTCTCAGACACCTGCCTAGAGTGGGACTGCAAGCGTGAGGCGGGGGGGCAGTCTGGTGTGCCAGGTGGGACCTCCTCCCTTCTGCATGTCCCTCGCACTGGTGATGGAGGTGGCAGTTTCTGCTTGTGCTCTGGTGGGGGCAGGGGTTGCCTGCCACCCCTTGGAGGGATTTCTAGGCAGGGACACGACGGGCTTCTAAACACACCCACTTACTGCTCCAGGGTGAGCCAGGCTCTCCCAGCACCACTCCATATCCCGCTCTGGGTGGGGAGTGTCACACACAGTCTCCGTGCTCAGGGCTATGACACATTGATGGGTAAACTGAGGTCTGGAGGGGGAAAGAGCTTGGTCAGGTCAAGCAGCTTCGGAACAGGGGCAAGGGAGGATAGAAACTCAAGGCATGGAACTCCTAACCTGGTGCTCTTCTGAACCCAGCCGGGCCCCACGTGGATATTTGAGGACCTCACCCCATCGCAGCCTGGGCTATTGGCTAGGCTCACACCTCTCCCCTAGTCGCTCACTCCCCACCCACCTTCTTTGGGTCCGCCTTCCCCCCAGGAAAGAAGATGTATTGGCCAGGGACCTCCAGACTCAGAGGGGCCCTCTTGGAGCCCCCAAGGGATGGTGGAGAATTTCTGAGATCCACCCCTACTGAGAGACAGGTCTGAGGCTGGTACAATGAGAGGGATGGAGGTGAGGCTGCGGGAGGGACTGGCCTGACCCGCCCCAGTGCCTAGTGTTGTGCCTGGTGTAGGAAAGGTGCTCAGTAACTGTCAAAAGAAGGGAGGAGTTGAGCAAGCAATGGACGAATGGGCGAAAGAGGAACAGAAGTCAGACTGCAGGAAGGACTGGTCCAGTCTCTATGAAGAGGAATGGGGAGGCAAGATGGAAGGACTGGGGCTGGCTCCACCACAAAGGGTATAGGGTAGACTGCAAGAAGGACTGGCCCCAGAATGCCAGACACAAGGCAGGGGAGAAGAGAAGAGCTCTGGCCTCAGGGGAGGGATGGGGCACCAGCGAGGCAGCTGGGAGGATGGGCGGGAGCTTGGAGGAGTTTGGGGGGACTCCGCACCTTCTGAGGGAGCCCACCCTGGGGAGGGGACGATCTTCTCCCTCCAGGTCTCCCCCTTGCCAGGGGCGGGGACCAAGGTGTGTAGGAGGAGAGTTAACCTGCTATTAGGGAAGGGAGAGACCGAGAAACGGAGACCACATACCTACAGATGGTGATGGAGAGGAGGGAGAGGGGCAAGAAGAGACAGGGAGACACCCACAGAGATAGAAGAGACGGGAGAGCAGAGACTGGAGAGAGAGAGAGATAGAGAGACATACACATATGGTGAAGGAGAAAGAAACCAGGGACTTAGAGACAGAATCCCTGAAAAGACACAGGACAGACCAGGGCACAGAGGGAACCAGGGGGACAGAGGCTGGAGTGAGGGACTGAGAGACAGGGGCACGGGGACAGGGACTCAGAGAGCCAGATAGACTGTGCAGGACAGGACCCTGGAGAGATGTGGAGAGGCAGAAAGACGAGACCCAGACGCAGGAAGGCGGGGGCGGAGGGAGAGAAGGCGAAGGGGGGCTGCCCCAGACGGGCTGGGGTGTTCTCACCCCCTCAGTGACCAGGATGCACCCCCTCCCCGCCGGCCGTGCTCCCAGGAACACAGGAGGGGCTGAGGGTGTCGGCTGCTGGTGGCGCCCCTAATCCACGGAGGGGACCCGGTATCCCCACCCGGGATATGCAGCCCCTCAACCCCCATAAGCGAGCTCGGGGAACAGCGGCTCCTGGCTCTTCAAATGTCCCCTCCACCCGCCTGAGGCAACACCATCCTTCCTCCACGCCCCCCCCAAAACTGGGGGGTCTCTTACCTGCAGCTGCAGTCTGGAGCAGGTCCCCCTAGCACTGGGCTGGCAGTGGTGGGCGACTCCGCCCGACAGAAAGAGAGAGAGAGAGAGAGAGAGAGAGAGAGAGAGAGAAGCTGGAGACTGAGGGAGAGCCAGGGAGGAGGGGAGGGAGAGGGGATAGAGGGAGGAGAGGAAGAGGGGGGAGGGACACGAGGGAGGGGGAGTCGGGAGAGAGGGAGGAGGAGGGACGGGGGAGAGTGCTGGGAGGGAGGAGGAGGAGCCGGAGACAGAGGGGAGGAGGAGGAGGCGGGGAGAGGGGAGGCTGCCGAGAGGCGGGGGAGGCACCTGGAAAGAGGAGGTTGGGGGGAGCCCGAGCCTCCCCCCAACCCTTCAGGTTCAGCACCACAGGCAAGGGACAGCGGTGGCGGATGCTCCTGTGTGTGTGTGTGTGTGTGTGTGTGTGTGTGTGTGTTGGGGGGGGGCTGGGGGTCATCCAGAGGCATCTTTCCCTCTCCCCAACACACACACTCTCCGATCCATACAAGGGCCAGGGAGGCAAAAACAGCCACAAATAGTTACAGGCTCACAGAACCGGGTGGGGGGGAGGGCAAGAATGTTTAATCAGAGTCAGATCCAAATTCACATGCTGTGCCGACAGACATAACCTCACAAAGCAAGCCAGAAACAACCACAAAGTCACCCGTTAGTAATAGTAACAACTGTTGCCATTCATGTGGCCCTTGCCATTGGCCAGGCGGGGTTATGATTTTTTTTGGAAGTGACTGACATGGGTTGACACAGCTAAGCCCTCCTAATAAGCCTGTGACGTAAATGTTATTAGCCTCATTTTACAGCTGGGGAAACCGAGGCACAGGGGGGCCAAGTATGGCTTCAGGCTCTGCACCATTAACCACTACACTACGTGCTGTCCCAGACTGAGGAGCAAGAGGTCAGGCAGTGAACCACAAAAGGCCAGGTGAGTGGCTGGAGTCCTGAAGATACAAAATCCTGAGCCCTGAAGTGTCCACGCAGGTGCCCATACACGCCCACGAGCACATACTTCACAGACCCACACCATCTAAACTCACCTAAATCCCACGCTGGAGTCCCACTCCCACCTGGGGCCAGGAGGCAATGTAGCTCTCCACCTCAGCAGGCGGGCAGCAGGAGGGAGGAGACCCTGCTTGCATCAACTGTCCGTGCCCACCACCAGGCCAGGCTGGACACCCTTGGGTGGGCTGTCAGGGGGAGGTGATTCAGCTCCAGGCAATTTCCCACGCATGGGCCCAGGTTCTAGATGACAAGGGAGCCCAGCCCAGCTGTGGGCCGGGGAAATCAGCCCTGTCTCAAACTTCTTGGTCCCTGGATCCCCTGGGCTTTTCAATCAGGTCTAACCTTGGTCCTTTCTAGCACGGCACACCCTGGGTCTTTCCCTCCTGGGTCTTATCTCAGTATGCCCCACTGGGACCTAAACTCAGCTGGTTCCTGGTGGGGTCTAGCCTTGGCCCTTGGCACAAGGTCTAACCACAGTAATTTGTCGGGGGTCCAATCTCAGCATTATTCATGGAGGGAGGTGTCTAGCCTCAATCCCTCTGCTACAATTTGATCACAGCTTCCCATGACAGTCCTTCCCAACTGTATCCTTTCCTCTGAGGTTTAATTTCTGTGTTTTCTCCACTGGGGTCTATCCTCAGATCCAGAGAGCCCCACTGCGGTCTAGCCTCAGATCCAGGGGGGCCCACAGGTGTCTAGCCTCAGATCCAGAGGGCCTCACTGGGGCCTAGCTTCAGATCCAGGGGGCCCCACAGGGGCCTAGCTTCAGATCCAGGGGGCCCCATTGGGGTCTAGCCTCAGTCCTTTTCTTTGGCTTCTACAATCTCTTCCACATTGGTTTTATTTATTTTTTTCCACATTGGTTTTAATTCAACTTTTATGCCAGGGCCTCATTTCTAACCTCACTTCTGTCTTCTGAGGTCTACACTACGATCTCACCTTAGTCCTGCTTCTAGGTCTAACCTTGGATTTTCTCTCCCCGTATGCCCCTCCCTCCATTCTTCTGGGTGAATCCAGCACCCAGCACAGAGCCTGGCACATAGCAGGCACACATCAATCACCTCCCAGAACAAAAGAATGAAGGCAACTCGAAGTCGGCTTCCTCTGGACATATAAATAATCATTGGCTGACCAATTCTCACTGGGGACAGAAGGGGGGAGTCAGGTGTGATCATCCCACTTTCAAATGGGGACAGTGAGGCACAGAGACAGGAGTGTGTCAGCCAGGGTTGCACGGCATGGTGGGGCAGAGCCAGAGCAGGAACTCACAGCTCCACTGCCCTGGGGGGCTCTGGGGAGACCATCCCTCCTTCAGGATGCTTCTCCACCAGGAATGGCTAGAGGCGATTTCTCCAGTGAACTGTCCCTGGGTCTGGGGCAGGCAGTGGGTGGGAGCTCAGGAGGCCGAGGTCTCAGCAGGCCCTGGACCTGCCCTGTCCCCAGGCCTCTGGGACTGATGTCTCCTCTGCTCCACTTGATGCCGAAGCCGGGTCAGGACCAGCTCCGAGGCCTGGACCAGGCTGTGCTGTGGGGAACAAGAGGAGGCCAGGAATGAGACAGAGCAGGAGGAGTATAGGCTAGACCATGCGGGATGATCTGGAGAAGCAGATGGGCCAGGAGCTTGACTGTGGTGGGAGGTCGGAGAGCAGACCAGCATGTGGGTGGGAATGGATGTCTGTGATGGGGTGACGGTTAGACCCAGGAGGATGGTGTTTAGTGTATTTCCAGCGGGAGAAACAAAGCCCAGGCCCAAACATATGGGTGTGAGGTTAGAACTCAGGAGGGACAGAGAAGGACCAAAGCACAAGAGACACACTGCACTGTACAGGAATGAGGCTAAGGTTAGACCATAGTGGGGGAGACAACGGCGAGACCTTGACAACAAAGGATAGGCCGGTAAGACAGGGGAGGAGCCAACCAAAGTACAAAGGAGAGGAATATGGCACCACAGGAGGGACAGAGTGAGACCCTGGTTGGAGGGTCTGAAGCTAGATCCTAATAGAAGGGACAGAAGGGATTACAGTGATATGGCTGGATGAATGAAGGAGCAGGGGTGAGGGGATGGTTTGGCCACTATAGGGAAGTCCTCTGTCCCACAGCTGGACTCCAGCCTCTTCCACTGGGATCTAACTTAGGTCCTTTCTATTTAAGGTCTAACCTCAGACCTCTCCACTGGGGTCCAGCCTTTCTCCTTTCTGCTGAGGTCTAACCTAGACCATTCCACTGAGGGATAGATTGCAGGAAAAGACCCAAGCAAAGATTGCAGAGGAGGCAGTACCATTAGCCTCTGAGGAAAAGAACCCAGGCTAGACCACATAGAAAAGCAGATCAAAGGCAAAGAGAAGGCAAACAACACGCCAGAAAACAGGCAGACCACAGCCCAAGAGGTGGCGGTTGGGCCACAGGTAAAAGATCAGAGGTTAGACTATATTAGTTGCGATGGAGGCTTCAGTTTGGACCTTGGATTATTGACACGGTTGATTATTAGACCCTAACAGGGGTTATGGCAGGTAGGCTGCTATGGCAGGGTGGGGGGTGTGAAAATATAGCAGAAGGCCCAAACTATGGACCCCACAGCTCAAGGACCAGACCATAAGTGAAAGTTCAGAGGCTGGGCCAAAGCAGAAAGATTCGAGGTTAGGAGCTAGTGGAAAACCAGAGACTGGATGCCGGAAGGCTGGAGATTAGGGTACAGGGGAGGGTAAGTCCCCTCCTGCCATGGAAGAGGTTAGACCGCAGTGGAAGGACCGAGGTTTAAGTCATGGAGTCGGGGGTGGGGGTGGGGGTGATGTGGGCTAAATTACCTCAAGGAGAAAGTCAGACAAAGCACAAGAAATCAAGGACTGAAGTTAGGGAGGCTGAGGGTAGGCAGGGACTGACAGATGCCACGTCAGAATCCCCTCTGCCAGGATGGCGCCCTCCCCAACAGCGGCCCCCTCTTCGGGGACTGTCCTTGGCCAACAGAACCACCTCCCGGAAACAGTTCCTCCCTCCTTCAGGAGGGCCTGCAACCAGGGGTCCCCTTGCTGAGGGTGGACTCAGGCTACAGAGCTCCTGTGGGGTCAGTCCCTTGAATCCATCCCCTAGTGTGGCTTCTTCCCATCCCTCTCCGTGTTTCCTGGGAGAATGCGTCTGTGACAAAACGGGTGTGCAAAAATCTCCATCTCAGGCTCTGCTTTGAGGGGAACCCAACCTGAGTTGCCCAGCTACCTGCAGGATGTGCACGCCCTTCAGGGAGACCACGGCGAGCTCCTGCAGCCCGTCCCCGGTCAGGTCCACATGTGCCATGGCCAGCAGCGGGCTGGAGAAGCTCCGCTGCCACAGCAAGCGGAATCCACGCTCGGCCTCAGGCAGCCCAGACTCTGGGCCGAAGTACTTGTAACAGAGCAGCTCCTGCAGGAGGTAAGGGGTGAAGCTCACACAGGGATGTAGGGCAGTGGGAGGGGATAGGTGGTGGTGGCCCCGATCCCTCAGGTCCCACCTGTCCGTAGGTGGCCACCAGGACTTCAGGTCGCCCATCCAAATCTATATCGGTGACCAGGCCACAGAGGACGCTGTCAAACTGGTCACTGCCAGGCAGGAGAAGCTGGTCCTCAAGGCCCCGGCTAAGCAGGTCCCTGTGGGTCCCGAAGGCGGTGGGGAGACTGAGGTCATACCACAGTGTCTGTCACCTTTGGTGACAGACCTGGGCTGGGTGCCCACACAGTAGCTCCCCATCCCAGGTCTGGTCATGCTTTTCCTCCCAATGCCAGGACACCCTGGTTTCCGACCTGGACTTCTTCATCTCCACCAAAGGGAACTCAAATTGCTCGCTCAGACTGTCAACCCGCTATTCCCCAGTAGGGACACCCACTCTGCTCCCTGAAGGCGGGACCATCTCCCTCCCAAACAGAGGCCCACTTTGCTCTTTCTGGTGACATCCCTTGTCTCCAGGCTGGACACCAACACTACCTCTGTAGAGCCAGGGGAGCTTGGTCCCAGCTTGGACATCTCCGCTGCCCTCCAGGTGAGCCACAGCCGGCTTGTACTGGCTCACAAGAGCAGACTGGGACATTTTTAGAAATTCTGCTGGCTGGCTGGCATCATGTGAGTGCTCAAAATCCACCATGGTGGGAGTGGATCAGCGAACACTATGAAATTGGGGCTTTCTCACCCATGGAGCCAGTTGTTAAACATTTGCCAACATGCTCATCCAGGCAGAGGAGACATCGAGGTGCCCATCCCAAAGGCTCAATGTATCTCCTGTAAGTTCTAGACCCAAACATTCACACTGCCCTCCCTGGAGCATGAACACCTTTACCTGCCCAGCCCTGAACAACCTCCCCCAAGGGGACTTCCCGCTGAGGCCCCTCACCGGTACACCACGGCTGGCTCTAACATACTGGCCACGAGCACGCTGTACTCCTCCTGTTGTGGCGGCCGGTCCTTGGTCTCTGGAGAAGGGACATGCAGGGGGCGGGGCGTGAGGGGACAGGCTCCAGGCTCCTCCTCACACCCCCTGCTCCCTGAGAGGAGGAAGACCCCATGAGTGAGGGGAGATGCCAGGAGGAGGAGCAGGTGTGAGGCCAGAGTGGGAAGGAGAGAAGTGAAGACCAACCAGACGGCAGAAGGCAGCCTGCAGGGGTCAGGCAAAGGGAAGCACCGAAAAAGGCCAGGGCACAGCAAGAGGAACAGAGCACCGCGTGGGGGTAGAGGTGAGCCCAAGCAGGAGTAGGAGGGCAGCGCAGAGTCTCCGGAGGAAAGCTTGGGGTTAGATCACAGCAAGAGACAGAGTGAAGAGGCCAGTGAGAGGGATCAGAGGAAGTCAGTGTGCAGGCTGATGGTTCCACCACCAGGGGAAAGACTCCAGGGAATGTCTGAGATCAGACCACAGGGGCAAGTCACTGAAGTGAATCTGAGAGCACAGAGGGCAGGGAGGGGCATGGGAGGGATGGCGGGGGTGGTGGTGCAGGGGGCTTGGATACTTTGGGAGAGGGGCATGGATCTGGGTATGGGGAGCTGAGCCTGCAGAGTCGCCCCCCCACCCCCCCCTCAGGTCTGGAGCTCACCCTCAGGCGCCGAGAGGCTGAACACAATCACGCGGGAAATGGGGCCGTCCTGCAGGATTGTCCATGTCTGCAGAACCTCTGTGCAGAGGGGGAGGACTCAGGGCCCTGCCCCAGACCCCCGCTCTCAGCTCCCTGTCCCAGGGCCCATTCCGGCCATCACCTTGGCTTCGCTGGTCCACGTGAGCAACTCGGACATAACCACTCTGGCAGCCGAGAGCGGAGAGTCGCCGGGATGTGCCGGGGAGGTTGTGGACATCAAGCCAGAGGACACTGGTGGGGGCAGGTGGACAGAGGGGCCGGAGAGTGTCACCAGGTACTGCCCCATATTCTGCCTCCCCTGGAGCATCCATCCTGTTTCTGTAGCCCTGGGACCCTGCCAGGCCTGTTATCTCTGAGGTTACCTCTACTGCCCACTTTCTCTTAGGGCTCGATTGCTATCACCTGATTTCAGAGTCCGTTTTGTGTTTTCTCTGGGATCACCACTGTTGACCAACTTCTCCGGAGTCATATCCATAGCCTGAGTTTGCTCAACTCCCCTCCCCTGCCCAGTTTCTCTGTGGTCATCTCCATCCCAGCTGTCTCTAAGGGCTTTCCCGCCACCTGATTTCTCTGAAGCCACCTGTCCTGGTCCCCTGGGCCTCTTTCAGGGGCTCTTACCTGCTGGTCAGGTTCGTGAGCTCTGGGAAGAGGTTTTCCACGGGCTGTTCTTCAAACTGATGCAGACCCTCATTCTGGGGGAACCAAGACCGACCCCCCCACCTTGGGAGTCAGTGGCCAGCCTCATACCCAGCACCAGCCCATGGCCACCTGAACAGGGCTCTACACCCCCCAAGCCTCCCTCTGCCTCACCTCCTTGTACAGATGAATGGCTGGGTCATTCCCACTCAGGAGAAACACTGTCTCCAGTTGATTCCCGACCTGGACCCTGAAAACAGAGAAATCTAGAACCCCAGTGTGGTAGAGTCCATGTGTAGAACCTTCCAACTTCAGAATAACAGAAACCTTTTGTTTCTAGAGTACTCACCTGCCGGAATCCTCACTCTGGGTGTGGATTCAGGCATGGAACATGGGGCTCCGGTGTTCCATGTTCTAGAACACCAGAACTTATTTAATCTAGAACTCTGGTGTTCCAGAAATTCTGTTTTCCATTTCCTTTTAAATACTAGAATTTCTAGAAATTGCCATCATGGATATATTCACACTCATAAAATGTCAGAACATCCAAATCCCAGGATCCAGAACATCAGCTTCTAGAATTCTCACCTGCTAGACCAGAGGTTGGCAAACTATGACCTACAGACCAAATCCAACTTACCCCCTAATGCTGTAAATAAGGTTTTACTGAAACACAGTTACACCAATTATTTGCACAGTGTCAATGGCTGCCTTCCTGCAACAGTGGCAGACTTGAGTAGTTATAACAGAGATTGTCTAGCCCTTAACAGAAAAACTTGGTCAATTGCTATGCTAGACCACTGGTGTTCCAGAATGGAACGTAGAGGTCTAGAGTGGAATTTTCATACTTTGGGATTCTAGAACCTCACATTCTAGATGATCTATATTCTATCTCCTTGAAATACGAGAGTTTGAAATAGGAAAATGACTTTATCACTACAGAATCTCCAGAACTTTTAAATCTTGGAATCTCAGAGCTTACAACTCTAGAAAACTTAGCATCTCTGGATTCTGCTATATCAAAACCTAGAACATCAGTACCTGAGAGTTCTAGATGTCTAAAACACAGGTGCTCAATAAGCTCTGATTATCTAGTTCAGGGCCGAGGCTGGTCCATAGCCACTTTAAAAGCACAATGCTCTAAAAAACAAAACTAGAGTCTGACTGTCTACAGGTAGGTTTGCTGCCTTGTTTGCTAAAGCCTCCCCACATCACGCGTGCATGACCACACATGAGCACACTTTGTTGTATTACACCTGTGGCTTACATACTCTGCATGGCACAGCTGGAAAGGAGTGAACTGGAGCTCCAGGTTCAGGCAGCTCTCTGTAAGGGGAGCACACACAGATGGGCACTGGGGACCTGACAGGTGCCCCCTCCCATCATCCCCCTCCTTTCTTCCCCCGAGGCCACACTTACGGGCAATGGAGTCAAGGTTGTACTCAGAGCCAGGCTCGTAGTCGCAGTAAATGTTAAGGAAGGGGCTGCCCTTGTCCCCTGAATCCTGAGGTAGGAAACTGGCCTCAGAGGAGAGTAGGGGTAGCCGGAGGGATTGGGGTCAGAAGCAGTGGGATCCTCTGTTCGTGTAAGGAGGAGGGCACGGGTAGATGGAGGGGGCCTGGGTACCTTGATGAACGTGATCCCCACAACCAGGCCCCGCTTTGGGGGTGACTTGTTGAAGGTGTCGATGGAGACAATCTCTGCATCCACTGGGAGGGGACAGTTGAAGGTTCGGGTCAGGAAGATTCCTGACCCCCATATCCTCACTTATGGTGATCCCTGACCTCTGGGATTCACTCATCTCTGACCACAGCAATTACCATCATCTCTGGGTCCATGTGAGTCCTGATCATCATAACCATGGCATGAGGAATCCTAACCTTTGGGTCTGACCTAGCCACTGACATCAATATGTCCTGATCATCAGCCCTGATCCCTTTCAATCACCCCATCCCATCCTCCCATCACGGTGACCCAGCTCAGAGCCTCAGAAGCCTTCTCAACACCACATACCCGGCCCCTCAACCCCACGGCGCCACGCACCGGGAATGTAGTTGAATTGCAGCTCCTTGGCCACAGGCCGGATTTTCTGTCGGAGGTCTTGGTAGCGGAAGCCCAGCACCTTGCCTTTAAGGGTGGCGGCCAGCAGCTCTCCGCGCCCGCCCGCGCCGCCCGCCAGCCCGTACACATTGCTCTGCGACGAGAAGCGCGTGAAGCTATCCTCCCGCAGCGGACAAGGCCCCGCGGCCACGGCCGCCTCCCCCATCACGCCCCTCAACCACTCACCCCACCGGTGGCGCCCGCCCTGCCCCACCCCACCCACCGCTCCCGAAGAGACCTGGACCGCCGGTGCCCGCCCGTCGCGCACACCGATGACGTCAAGAAGCTGCCGTCGCTGCCCTTTACCAAGATGGCCACCCGCCGGGCTGCCCGGGCTTCCCCTAGGACTGCCCCATCGCGCCTGCGCGCTCCTACCGGCTTTTACACGCCCAGAGAAGGGGCTCCCACAGGCTCCCTGAACATGGGAGGGGGTGGCCCTCTCTGTGGGCAGTATGGAAGATAGAATATTAATCATAAAACGCAGTATAGCCCTTACGTGCCAGGAACTGTTCTAAGCGCTTTCCATTTATCGATTTATTTCAAACTCACAAGCAGGCTCAAGTAGGAACTATGTTTGATGAAGGAATCGAAGCGCGGGAGGTAATTTGTCTACAATCACACAGCCAGTAAGCAGCACACGGGAATCCAAACAAGATCGTTCTATCTCATGTTACCTTTAAAATGGTGAAATGCGTTCCTACCCAAGGAAAAAGGATCTGGCTGGCTGTCCTGGCAAATAACCACCTCCTTCACTGAATACCTACTTTGTGCCAGTCGTGTCAGCCTGATTATCTCTGAATCCTGACACCGGCCCCTCCCCCCCAGCTGTTGTTACTCTGCATTATTCATTTACTCAGCATTTATTGAGCACTTCCTGTGTGCCAGGTGGTCCTTTACCCATCAATCTAAATGAGCCCTTCCAACCCCAATTTATAGAGGATGAAACTGTGGCTCTGAGATTACTAGGAAGTGGTGGAGACTGGATGTTAACTCGGCGTTTCTAACTCTGGGGTCTTCATAAACATGTGGTTTTTTTTTTTTTTTGGGGGGGGGGGCTAGAAGGGCGTCAGGGGTTTGGGGACTCTGGACAAACCTGTACCTTATTTCCAGAAGACATGAGTTGGCCAATTGTTCTGGCCATGTTGAGTAATCTTCTGTTACCCATGTACACACCACCAATGCAGAAAGCACGAGTGCACGCACTCACACACACACATGAACAAGGACTCCAAGATCTGTGAAGGTTGTGACTGGATCTCCCTTGGTCTCAGTCAGATCCCCAGCACCTGGGCCACAAGGCCTGACACAAAGTAAGCATCCAGTAAATATACATTAGAAATCCACAAACTCTGTGCCAGCCACTTTGCCAGGCACCAAGGACATTGTTACGTAAGAGACACAAGAGGAAAGTTCTCAAGGGCACGCGGGATCTGGAGGGTGGAGAAGGGGACCTGGTGTCTATTCCAGACTTCGGGATTTGGTGAGTAAAACCTCTTGGAGGGCAGGTCATGGCATACAGTAGGTGCTTAGTAGATACTTGCTGAGTCAACTGAATGTGGGGTCTAATTCTGCTTCTGAAGAAATTCTTCTTCAGGTTTTGTCTCCCTCACATTGACTTAATATCCAATGAGTGAATAAATGAAGTTATAGGCTTTGGAAGAAAGAGTTGTCCTGCTCAGTGATCTCTACCTCTAGCTGTACCCTGTGAATCAGCAGTGGCATTTTCAGGAAAACAAAACGAAACCCCCAAAGACAGTGGGGAACTTCAAACCACAATTTATCATGCTGTGACCCAAGCTTGTGTGCTTTCAATGATTTGAAGTACAGCCAGAGAGGAGACTCACTGTTGAGGTCACCTGTGGCAGAAAAGAGATTGTGGTGCTACTTACCCTTCAGCCTGTGCCCATGGCAGACATCAGTAATCAATCTCAGGTTTCAGGAGTCTTCACTGACCTCTAGGCAGCCATCATCAATCCATCCACTGGAGCTGTGGGAGGAGATGCAGGGGACCAGACGGGGCACAGTGCCGTAGTCCATTCTTTCTTGACACGGTGAACCTGAACCTCTCTAGATCTTCCAGAATCTAGAGTACCTCTTCCAGGAGCCTGACTTGGTCTCCCAGGTGGCCCCTCCTCTGCATCCTGCCCACCCACCCTTGCTTCCTGAGATCCCATCCTAGGGTGGCTCTGTGCTCTGGATGCTCTGTCCCCTGCCACATCCCAGTGCCCGGCATAGCACACACATCAGATTGCTCACCTCTATGCAAGCCTACATTGAGGCAATGTGGAGGTGGCAGGTGGTTCTTGTCCACCTTTCCCAGGCAGAGGGCTCCTTCCTGTCATGCCCTCTTCCACTTGACATGCCCACTTGGACTTTGTGCCCTGTTCAACTAAGTCATTTCCTCCCTTGTCCTGGGACACCTAGAACAAATGCCACTGGGGCTTTCAACCCTCCCTCCAGGGAAGCGTGGACATGAGGGAAGGCCGTGAGGTTCAGCAGCCCTCTGCCATCCTCCTTCCCCACCACTGTGGTTACCCTCTATTCTCCAGCTGGCTGAGGGCTGGTACTGCCACCCACCATCCCACTGTTGGAAACCGAGGCCTGCAGAACCCAGATGCCACTGGATCAAGCCAGGCACTCCCAGACTCTCAAGCCCGTGACTCCTCCCCGAGCCACCCATCCCCAGGGCCTCTGACACAGCCCTGTCTCCCAGTCATGCTCGCCCTCTTCTTTCCCACCGTGTGCGTGGAGTCCCAGGTGGGGACCAGGAGGGACAGGAAGACAGGACAGCAGCCCTTAAGGGAGAAGGGGGCAGCAGACGTGAGGAGAAAGAGAGACTCATGCAAAGTGTTCTTTTTTATTTTCTTCCTTAGGCCAGCTGCAGCTTCTAACCACAAAACCTCAAAGCACTAGGGAAGGAGCAGATGGAGGGGTGGGTGCAGGGGTGACCCTCTGAGCTCCAAGGCCTGGGGTCTATCCTGAGAGGTCAAGGCTGCAGGAGGCTGGGGGTGGGTGGTGGTTCCTGGCACTGAAGGGGAAGGAGCCCACCCCTGAGGTGAGAGCAAATCTCAGTGGCTACATGTGCTCGGAGCTGGGCTGGAGGACAAGTGGGCAAGACCAAAGCCAGCCTCACGCCTCGGCTGCTCAGGAGATGGGGGACCAGGTGCTGACCCCCACCCCTGGCAGCACCCACAGCAAGTAGGTCTGTGTCAGGTTCTGTGTTTCGGGATGGAGAAGGGGCATCTTTGGGGGGCTTAAATAAACGGGCAGGAGGTGAAGGATGCAGCAAGAACAGAGGAGGGGTCTGTCCAGCCAGCAGGCCCGGCCGGCCTCAGGAGCCCCGAAGCAGGGCTGAGCCCGCACTGTGTCTTGGGGAGACTCCTCTACGGGGAGGGAAGGAAGGTCTCACAGCCAAGGTCTCGGCCCCACCTCTCTCTCTCTCTGGGCTCACGCGCTGGAGGGGCGCGGGGGTAGAGAAGACAGGGCAGGAAGACAGGTGCCAGGGGGCTGGGTGGGGCTTAGCGCAGGTCCTCCTCATCCCCCTGGATCGTCTTCTTGATGCGAAGCAGCATGGTGGTGAGCCACTGGTCCAGCCGGGAGATGGTGTCATACTCCTTCACCTGTGACACGTGGAGGGGAGGGAAAGTGACAGGGGGGCTGGTCCCACACCTGGGCCTGGCTCCCTCCTTGTCCCCAGTCCAAGTTTCTGGTCCCCAAATTCTCTAGATGTGTCCCAGCCAGCCTCCTTGAGGAGGAGCGAAGGGAGGGGTGCTCCCTCTAAGGCTGCCTTGGGGAAAAAGAAAAAGATGCTCCAGCATAAAATGGTCCAGCTTCCTTGTTTTCTGGGTGGGAAACAGTCCTGGAGATGGGAGGGCCTGTTCCAAGTGCCACGGGGAAGGAGGTCAGAGAGAGAACTTGCACCTTGTCACCCTGCTGTGGCCCCACTTCTCTCTTCTCCACGGCTGAGCTTCCTGATGTCCTGCCCACTGTCTGGGGCAGGGTGGACCAGAGGGATTTTGATCTCTGTTATCGTGGGTGGTACAGGGTTCTTGAGGGGTACCCAGGAGCCACACTTGACAGATGCAGCCTAGATGCACTCTGAATGGGGCAAAGGACTTGGCCTTCAGGAACAGATAGATGGACACGGGTCTGCCTCCCAGCTCTGCCTCCAAGGGGGGGTTTCTAATACAGGGGGAACACCTCCTGTATCCCTGGGGCTCCCTTTGAGGATTCTGGGCTGACAGGAGAAAGGAATTCACAGCCAGGGCCAGGCGAGAAAGGGTGGGAGAAAGGGTGGGATTCATGGGAGAGCATGTCTCAGCAGGGGGCCCCCCTCCATCAAGCCCCTCCCCGCCCCAGGCTACTCACCGCCTCGGTGTAGCTGTCGATGTTCTGCTCCTCATGGGCATCTAACAATTTCTGCAAGAAGATGGCAGGCAGGCAGGGGTTAGGGGCCAAGGCTGGCCCACACACACCATCGGGGGATGTGGGCTGGGGGCTCCTGTGCTGGGAGGGAGGAAGGGGTGGTTTCCAGCCCTGCCTGTGTGCATTCAAGAGCCTCCTAGGTCTGCCCCTACCTCCGTCACCACCTGAACCTTCTCTTATTGAGAGAGAACAGAGGCCCAAATGGGAGAAGAGGGAAAAATGAAACAAAAACAAAAGACCCTTAAGAACCCTCCCTAGTGGGGATCCCTGGGTGGCTCAGCAGTTCCGTGCCTGCCTTTGGCCTAGGGCGCAGTCCTGGAGTCCCGGGATCGAGTCCCATGTCAGGCTCCCGGCACGGAGCCTGCTTCTCCCTCTGCCTGTGTCTCTGCCTCTCTCTCTCTCTCTATGTCTATCATAAATAAATAAAAATAAAAATTAAAAAAAAAAGAACCCTCCCTAGTTGGTGATTACGGTAGGTAAGGAGAACCTAAGACTCCAGGTGTCCTCTGCCCCAAATCCTGGCTGAGTCTCCAGGCCCAGAGACAGGGAAAGGGTGGGGAGAGGGTGCTGAGCACCCAGCACTCACTTTCATCAGCGTGCACTCCCGGGAACCAGAGAATGCGGGGAACAGCTCCTCATACTTCTGCACAGCGAGCTGGACATCACGAGGGTGGAAGAAAAGAAGGAAGGAAGGAAGGGGACAAGCTAATGAAGACGGGCCACTGGAGCCACTGGCCTGACAGCCAAGGGGATCTGAGACACCTGGCCCCAGGCAGTGCTCTGCGCCCCTCTCCCTCCCCCTCCCCCAGTGTCACCTGGCTCTGTGCCTGGAGGGTACTTCCCTGGGGCTGTACTTGGCCAAACCTGGCTGCAGAGACAGCTTGTGTGGAGGAAGCGTGGGGAGGGGCTCCTAGGCCAGTGCCCAGGGCAGGGCACAAATGACAGCTGCCTCCTACGAATACATCCTACAGGGCAGGGCTGGTGCTGGGTACTTCTTACATTTAACCATCATGTGGACCCAGGGAAGGTGGAATGAGTGACCCCCATTCTGAAAGATTTGCTCAGGGCACTGGGTATATGGGGGCAGGGATGCGAACCAGCCTGAGGCCGAGCCTGAGCGAGCTCTTACACGCAGCCAGTGGGAGCAGGGGTGGTGGTGGGGCTCAGACACTCCATGTGGCGGAGGGCAAGGTGGCTGGAGACCCCAGGAAATGTGGAACCCTGGAAGACTCCAGCTCCCTGCCCCCAGCAGTTCCCCACCCCCTCGCCCACCACTCACCCCTGTCTTGCCAAACAGCCCTCAAAAGGGGTGGTGTGGACACGCAAACTACGGTTCAAATCATGACACTGGGAGTCAGAAAGATCTGGAATCCAGCCATGTGACCTTGAATAAGGGTCCCTGTGTCTTAGCCTCAGTGTCATCATCTGTACAACAGGTGACAGTGGTGTTGACCTCGAGGGATGCAGCAAAAACTCAAAGTGTGCTCTCCCTCACTGGCACCAAGTAAGTGAGAAGCTGGATAAACTCAAAAGCTACAGACACTGGGCAGGTGACACCTGGGACAGGAGCACATCGGTGAGAACAAGCATTTCCTGCCCACAGCTGACAGGCAGGTGCTGGACATGAGGGAGGGCTCACCCCTATTAAGGGATCTAGTGATAAACATGGTGCACCACGGTGGTCACTGGGAGGTGGGGGACGCTCTGGGTGGTCCGACTGGGCCCCAGCTCACCTTGGCATTGAGCATGTCAATGCAGAAGTGACAGAGGGCCGCCTTGAAGAAGTAGTCCTTGGCGCTGTACTTGAGGAGGGGGCTGTCCATGGCATTGGTCCCCACCTGTGGAGGTGCGGTGGTGGCACTATAAGCTTGGGCAGGCAGCCAGAGAGCCAGGGTCACTGAGAGGCACCGGGGGGCCGGCTGGGAGCCTCATCTGTGTCCCGGATGAAGCCCCATCAACCCGGGACCCGAAGGGCAGGGAGGCCAAGGGCCAGCCCCAGGAAGTCAGCCGGTGGTGTGTGGGTAGCCAAAGACCAGGGTATGGCAGGGGGCGAGTGCTGTCACAGGGCCAAAGCCCGGTGTCGGTGGGCTCCCCCCACCCCCTGAGATGGTGGGGAGGAGGCGGCCCCACTGTCAGGCCCTACAGGAGGCTGGCACGTCGGTGGGCAGAGGGGCGGCAGGCTGCGGGAACATGAGAGGTGGCACCCGCCCCCTACTCCTCCGAGGCCAGCTGCCTGCCTTTCTCTTGGCCAAGCTGAACCCACCAGGACCGCCCAGCCTTCCCCACACAGCCCAGGGGAGCCTGCGCCCCCACGTGATGCTCCCTCCCTGTCACTCCCATGGTGTGTGAAGGACGAGCTTTCTGACCCCTCCCTGTGGGCTCCTCAGCTCCCTCTGGCTACCCCAGGCCTTAAGGATTCTCTTCCCACTCCCTCTGGGCCCCCAGGCCCCCGCAGGAAGCTTTCTGTGAGAAGCATACAGGGAGAGGGTGGGGACTCCCTGTGGGGTTGTGGGTGGTGAACTGTTTAGCCAGTGAGGACAAGGGGAGTGCCAGGATGGTGATGGAGGGGAGGGGAGAGGTGGCCAGGGGGAGGGAGGGAGCACTGTGCAGATGACGGGACATCAGGAAAGGGCAAATGGGGTGCAGGGCCCTCCCCCAGAGCCCTGGCTGTCCCCACCTGCTCATAAATGTCAATGGCCTTCTGATACTGCTCCAGCTGTGCGGCATAGCCAGCCACCTTCAGCAGGCACTTATTGGCTGAGCTGTAAGGGTGGGCGGAGGAGACAGAGGTCAGTGGTGGCCGGCCTGGGGGCTAAGGGGTGGGGTGGGGGGGGTATAGGGAAGGGGGAAGGGTGCCCACAGCCGGTACCTGTTGGACTCCTCTCCTTTGTAGTAGTCTGCAGACTGCTCATAGTGGGCGATGGCCTGGGGAGACACGGGGAGAGGCAGGGCGTGAGGAGGTGGCAATGTGACCTTGATCCACCATAGGGCCGGCCCTGCCTGGGCCACAGCAGGAGCCCTCTACCCAAGTTCTGTCGGTGCGCCACACCCCCTTTCTGGTACTCAGACACCAGAGGATGCCTCAGGTGGAGAGAGCAGACAGACGAGCCCGAGTCTGAGGAGACAGGCTGCTGCAGTCCTCCCCCACTGTCAGCCAGGCAGGGCCACCGACTGCCACTCACCTTCTCGATGTCCACCAGCTCCGTCTCATAGATCTCAGCAATGGAGATGTGGTGCTTGGCCGCGATCGTGAACCGGCCCTGGGTGGGACACAGGAAGGGGTCCTTTTTGATGGAGTAATGTTCCCAGCGTCCCACTTGCCCCTCCTTGTTCTTCTGGGCCCCCAAAACCAGTGGGTTCCTGCACCTCAGTCACACAAATGAGGCATGTACAAGAGGGTACCGGGAGACTGAGGGGCACAGGCCTCCAATGGGAGGCTTCACTGAGCCCTGATGGGGTGACCTTGTCACACCCCTCCACATTCAGCCTCCGGGTTTCTCCTGTCCACAGGGATACAGGTTGACGAGGCAATGCCAGAGGTAATGGGGCCCAGGTACCAGGCAGAGGGCCTGGCCTGGGGACAGATGGCCCAGAGAGGGGGAAAGACCAGCCTAGAATCACCTGTAAACACTCTGGAGAAACCAGGCTGACAGCCCAGGCATCCCTACTGCGGAGGGGACAGCCTTCCTAAGCCTCCCCTTGCCCCCAATGTGGCCATGGAGGCCGCCCCACTGACAGGCCAACCCCCAGCTTCCCCCATTGACACGATGGCTCTCCCCAAGGAAGCCTCTAGCTCTCTAGCTTCCAGAGGGGCTGAGCCCCCCAGCCTCCACCCGGTGGGCGTCCAGGCGCCAGGCTGCCCACTCGGCACGCAGGGCTGCTCCACAGCCCCTGCCCCTGCCGAGGGACATCAGGAAAGGGCAAAGCTCTGAGCTCAGCAAGGCCTAGTTCTGGGTCTCAGCAACTTCTGCTTGTGGGCATGTGTCCCTGGGCAAGTCACATCACTCGTCTGGGCCCCCCTTTTCTGTCACATGGAGGACGGCCCCCACCCTGCAGGGCTATCGAAGGGGAGAATTAAACCACTCAGCTGACAATGTCGGGTTCAACAGATGGTAGTGGCTATCACTGTGCTCACTACAATATTTCAGTATTGCCCGGGGTCTGTCAGGGGGCGGGACTGTGTTCCCGCCTGGGGAAGGGACCTGAAGAGACAAGCAGCAAGAATGGACAGGAGCCTGAGCCTCGTCTTGGTCCCTGGTCCTGGCTCCCGGGCGGAGGCGCCTCTGGGCCTCTCCTGTCATGGGGATGTCCCCTGGGGCAGGGCCAGGGCTGAGCCAACCCTGGGCTGCCAGAACCCAGGTGAGCAGACTCCCTCCACTCTCACACCCCCTCCTACCTGCTCTTCGTGCCAGGGTTGGGGAGGGCAGGCTGGAGCAATATGGTGGGGCAGGAAGCGGAACAGGACAGGCAGCAACCCTTACCATGTCTGTGTAGATCTCAATCGCTCTCATCAAACAGTTAATGGCCTCTGGGGAGAGAAAAAGGGAGGCAAGGAAGAGAAATGAGGAAGAGAAGTCATCTCAGCAGAAGCCAGGACAGGAGGTGGTGGCAGGGCAGGCGCTCGGTGGCCTGCAGAGAACACCAGGCACACGGAGCTGCCGGGGCTGCGGTGTCATGGCTGGGAGGGGAGGTGAAGGGGATCCTCAAGTCCCAGGTAGTGTGCTCAGAGAAATGGACTGTGTAGACCCTGACTTGCCGAGGGCTGTCCTCTCCCTCAGGGCTGCCACAATGCCACCACCTTCCCAGCAGCCCCAGGGACAGAACCACAGGCTCACGGCCAGCCTCCCGTGGGCGTTCTGAGCCAGGCCCACTAAGGCCCTGCTCTCCACAAGTGGTGCTGGAGAGGGGGAGAGGTGGGATCGGAGGTGGCCAAGCTGGAAGGCCCAAGTTCCACTGTGTCACTGCAGGATCCTGCATCAGCCATGTCCCCTGCACCTGCCTGGCCTCTGTCCATGGCAGGAGGGGGCTGGATGCCATGATACCCAGGCCCCTTCAGCTAGATTCTCCATCACTGATTCTTGCCCGCCACTCGTCTGCTCCTCAAACCACAAGACCCCCAACACAGCAAACACCAGGAAGGCCCACAAGGGGAGATATTCAGCTACCTTTGTCGTACTACCTCTCCCAAGACCTTAAATTTGGGGATGGCTTTTTTATTCTTTTGACACGTTATTTGGAGGAGAGAGCAGCATGAGTGGGAGGCATTTTCTAGCAGACAGAGATGAGCTCTCAGGGTAGATTTTTTAAAATGCATCTCAGAGGAAAAGGTGTGGGGGGAGGTGTGGGGAAGAGGACAGAGAGCCTGGACAGACCCAGGATGTGGGCTCTGAGGTGGGGTGGAGCTAGAAGTTCATCCTACCATCCAGGATGACCCCTAGTCAGCTGGGCCCACTGGGTAGAGGCCAAGGAGGGCCGAACCTAGTGCCTGCTCTTATGGTGCTAAATAACTCACTACCTGAGACTCGGTAGGGTGGGGTGGGGGATATGTGAACAGAGGCTCTCAGCCTCAGACCTGTGGCTGTACCTTCAGGGAGTCCACAAAGCCCCCCCAAATTTACATGTGCAAGGTGAGTATCTCAGAGCAGTGCTCTGGGGGAGGGAGGGCTCACAGGTTTGGTCTGATTCTGAAAGGCCTCTGGGGATGCCAGGAAGATTCAGAGAATGTACACCATTCTGTCAAGGTTCTGGGGCAGACAGTTGGAAACCCGGGGCACCAAAGAAGAAAACAAGGCCAAAAAGGAGGCAGAGTCACAGAAAAGGCAGAGAACACAGAAAAAAATTATGGCTGGAAGTAGTCTCGTTTGAACACACGCAACATATTTTGAAACAGAGCATTTTTGAACTCAGGAACCAGCAATCGGTTGGTTGTAACACGACGCTAACTGATAAGGAGCTAGCCCACTGGGCTGCAGGGAGCCAGCTCTGCAAGTCCCACCCCTGCTCCATTCTCCACACCAGGCGGTGCCTGTGGCCAACAGGGAGACTCACCGGCTCCCTCTTCTGGAATACCAGGGAGCCCAACCTGGCACCTGCACATATGCTCAGAGGTGGCACAGGTTGCTCCCGGTGAGAGAAGCAGCCCAGGCGGGGGAGAGAGGCTGTGAGCTCTTCTGGTAGGACAGGCTCCCCCACAGCTGCTGCCCCAGGCCTGCTGGTGCTGGCGCTGGAGTGCTGTCAACAAGGCATGGCCCTTGGAGTGGCAGGGGGCAGAAGGCTCACCCCCAGGCGGCAACATGGATTCATGGGGTTAAGTCCCCTTCACACCTGCTCCTGGCTCGGGGATACCTGTCCCTGAAAGTGGCAGGCTGCCAGCTGACACCCCAGCAAGTGCTGGCAGACAAGCTGCTGACACACTGGATATGACTGGCTCATCTTCAGTCAGGTCCCTTCAGTCCTGGGACCTAGAGGATGAGTGGCCAGAGCTCCCCTGGACAAGATCTAGCCCAGGCTGGGGGGCTGGTGGTGCTGTGGTCTAGAGCGGGGGAAGGCGCTGGCTTAGGCACACCAGGAGTTGGGACCCTTGCAACCCAGGGCCCTCTCCCCACCCTCCACTGTGCTCTAGTGGCCTCTGGGTCCAGCTGCGGTTTCCCACATCAAGCCTGGGACTCAGCCCTTCTGGGTACAACCGGACAGACTGAAGAAGCAAACAAGAGGAATGGGTTAAAAAAAGCTGCTGCCGTGTCTGGTACTCAGTAGGCACCCAGTAATGCAGACACGCAGAGCCTTGGGCCTGGCTCTCAGGTGGCTGGGGTAAGAGGCCTCCCTGGCCTGAGTCCCTCCAGAGCGGCTGGCAGTGGTGGGTAAACAGGGGAATCACCGACAGCTATGGGCATCACGCCCCCGCCTTCCCTTCCAGCCACCAGGGCAGGCCACCCCCTGGTCCACCATTCTGGGCAGACTCACAGAGAGACAGCACGCTGACAGGCCTTCTGTGCAGGCTGGGCACCAGCTGCCTCTTGTGGGGAGGGACCTCCAGGACTCCCGTAGGAGGTGCTGACACAGGACAGAGGTCTTTGAGGAGGCCAAGGTGACCAGCAAGGCCCTAGGGAGCTAGCCACCCACTGGGGGAAACCTGGAGGGGTTCCAGGTGGGTCCCTTGTGCTTCATTTCACAAGACACATGGCCAAGGGGAGGAGGTTAGGCCTCTGATGGGAGCCTAGAGCCACCCCTCACTAGATGTTTATCACATACCAGGTATCATGCTGGCCAGGTCTGTGCTTTTTCTCACATGTGGTCTCTGCCTTACCAGATCAGTTCATGGACGCCCCAAAAGATGAAGTGACTGCCTGAGGTTACAGGGGAACGGGCTCCATCTAGACTTAGGAGATCACGCGGAGCCCCACGCCCCACAAACCATTACTAGGGTGGGGAGGCTGTGAGGCGGCAGTGCTGGGACACTGCTCCCGTGCCCCTCCCTGCCAGAACCTGGCACTCCAGCTAAGGTACTCACCCTGGGCTGGGCCCAAATTAGGCTCCCCTCCTCATCACTGCTTCTCTTGCTCCCTGAAAGGTAATTCCCATCCCAAACACACCCTCCCTGTGCCTCAGCTCCCAGGGCAATAAACCGTGCTTGCTGATCCCTGGAGAAACCAAGCTGGCCTCTGGGCCCCACAATGGCCATGGCCATATCAGCAGACATAACTGCTGCTGCTTTCACTGGCATGGGACACCTCTGCCATGCTCTGCACTTCCTGAGGCCAGGCATGGGGCTGCGGCCCTTCCCAAGGCCCCAGCATCCAACACACCCCCTGCAGAGCCTTGCCTCCAGCTGAAAAAGCTCAGATCAAAAGCCACTGAAGGACCTATAGACGCAACATCACAGGCACAACATCACGGCGGCGCCGGGTGGAGGCCCATCCAAGGGAAGTGCTGGGGTTTTTGTTTAAAGAGCAAAGGGCGCCATGCACGTGTCATGAAGCCTGACGCTCAACTCCCGCCCCAGAAACGAGTCCTTCCAGTCACTCTGGAGCAGCAGCTGAACATCACAGATGCTACGGTGGCATCTCCAGGAAGCGCCAGTTCCCCAGGGACCAAAGGGAAAGCTGGTTGGCAGGGGGAGGGGGGACAGACATCCCTGGGTGACTTGAGGCTGCCCTGAGTCCTCATCATCACATGACCCACCTAGTCACAGGGACTCCCCTCTGGCTCTTGGCGAGCCTGGGCCCGCCATGTGACCCTCAGGCCAACCTCTGTGAGATACTCAGCTCCAGGGCAGTGACTGGTCAAGTCTGTGGACACAGAAAAGCTATCTGGTCTGCAGAGATCAAATCCCTGACTGGGAACTACGTGTCCCTGGTAGTAGTAACAGATCTGCCAACAATTCCCCAGCACTGGGGCGGGAACTAGGGTTCACCAAGCCTTACAAACACCTCTGGACCTGGGTGTAAACTGTCCTCTTGGGAAGGGCAGCCCCTTTATTCCAAGATGAGGCATCTCCTTTTTTCTTTTTTTCTTAAAACATTCACCTATTCCCTATTCTCTCACAAGAGAATAGTAACAATAGATTGTCTCCTAAAAAAAATGTCTTGGCTTGCTAAAATTAAGAAAGTCAGCAACCTGTGTCTGGCACAGAGATTAAAAAAAAAAAAAAAAAAAGAAAATCCCAGCTCCCTGAAATCCAAAATTCTGGTACCCACTGGGCTGTGCCTCTGCTTCAGGACGAGCCCAGTGGGACAAATGGTTTTCTCACCATGAGTCAGTCCCAAACTGGGCTTCTATCCCCAACACTTCCTCATTTTAAGTAACTTGTTCTCTGGCAACTCCATCCAGGGCTCTGTTCTGATTCTCCACACACCCCCCCCCCCCCCCAGGGTGTAGGGAAGCCAGGTTAGGATAATTTCCGCTCCTTTTTCGGCAGCAACTCCTACCTGGCTGGTCTCAGAACCCCCTCCCACCCCCTTCTGCATGTTAATTCTGACAACAGAACAGATTTTCGTCTCTCCTTGGCATGCGGTGGGTCTGCAATGTAACTCCCACTCCCAAATGCTCCCAGGCTCCAGGAGGGAAGCCATCAGCTGCGCACACAAAGTAGGGGTGGGGGGGGGAGGCGGCAGAGGCTTGGAGCGGGGATGCAAATGCCAACCGGAAGGGAGCCAATTCTGAAGTTCAAGCACAAGCGTCTCCCTGCCAGCCTCTGGTATGCTTTGGGCCCCTGGAGAAAACTGGAGCCTCGCGGAAACCCGAAGCCTTCCCTGAAGAGGGTTCAGTCATGTCTGTGCTGGGGGCAGCCAGGGCCCCAGTGACCCTTGGAGGCTCACCTTGGGGGTCAGCTTTCTTGAAGGCATTGCCGGCATCCACAAAGCAGGTGGCCGCGTCATGTTTGCTCTGGAGCTGCAGGTGCAGCTGGGCTGCCTGGCAGAAAGCGTTTCCGGCAGCTGGAACAGAAAACAGTGAGCTCAGCCTGAGTGGGGCTCCGCTTGTCAGGAGCCATGCAGACGCTGCCCTGGGGGTGGCTCTCTAGAATGCAGTGGGGCCTGAGTGAGGAAGTGGCTGGCCTGGGTGAGCTGAGGTGAAGGCCTCAACCTCAGGCTTCCGGGCCCCTGGACTGAGACTTCTGAAGACCCGTGAGGTAGACTAGGGAGGGAGGAGGAAGCAGCATTGGGGAAAAGCCCCTGAGCCCCATGTATATATAGAGAGAGCCAGGCTGAGGTCAGCTAAAATCCCATTGCCCTGATCCCAGCCTTTGCCAGTTTTCCAGGGCCACCCACTTCTAAAGATCCAAGGAGAAGGCAGACTGGGCCAAGAGCTCTGCAGGATATATAAACTATCCCCAGCTAACCCCAGCAGTGGCCCCAGGGGACAGCAGGAACTCCAGTGTATGGGGACAAGCGCCCACGGGCAGAGGCTGGTGGAGACCACATGGGAAGCCTTTTCTGTCCTTTGCCTAGCTGCATGCTGTTATCCTGCACTGGCCACAAGCCACTGGGGTCACCAGTCTGCCTCCCATACTGCCTTGCAGCTTGCAGGAGACTATGGCATCTCTCCTCTTCTAAGGCTGGAGAGCAGGGATAGGACTATGCTAACTGGAAGCTCCAACACCCACTTCCGGCTCAGCCAGTCTCCACCTGAGGTTACGCTTCCCTTCATCCTACTCCAGCTGAATTGGGATTACAGAATTCCTAAACTGGAAGGGGACCAGAGCGCCTGGCCCCATCCTGTAACTTCAGAGGAGTAGGGAAGACAAAGCAGCCCAGTTTCCATTATGTCTGATTTATTTTTTAAGGGCTCAAACGTGACAGCATAATTTCCAGAAAAGCAGCATCACTGGAGAAAAATGAGAAAACAGCCCAGCACTTTTGTTTGAATGGCTGGGGCCTGGGGAAGTGCCAAATTTTAGGGGCAAAGTGACATCTACGTGATGAAGAAATATTCTTTTTCAGCTGGCACCTTATTAGTTTGGGAGCATGAAATTACACATGGTGTGTGGCTTTGTGTACAATGTATTTGGTGACAGCTCAGGGAAAACCCTTCCAATTTCCAGGAAACCAAAAGCATTCTCAGAAAACGGGGAGAATCTGTCTCACCCTGGGCTTCCAGACTGCCTCCAGGGTCCCATTCCAGGCTTTGTCTCCTTCTGGGTAAGAAAGTTCCTCCTTGGATCCCAAACCTGTCTCTGCTCGATTTCCTTGATCCAATCTTGCTGATGTGCAAGGCAGGGTAACGTAATGAGATCAGCCTCCATGAGCTCTGATGGGCTAGATTTTCAAAGCTCTCCTCTAGATCTTCCAGCCTCTCTGATCTCTAGGAGCCCATCCCTGCCTGCCCACCTCTCCTTGGTGGAGCCAGCCAAGCGCCAACCTCGCCAGAGTCCGACCACAGCCTCACAGCCAGGTCAGAGGAGCCGTGACTCTGGTCACACTCCACCCACCAATATATGTTGTGAGTTTCTCTGGAGGCACATGACCTGGGATGCCCTCTTCCAGATGGATGGAGGCCCTTCCAGCAGAATATGACATTGCCATCATGTGTGCTCCCCTAGTTGGAGCAAGGGCACACAGAAGGCTGTGGCTGGCACCTCATGGCTGGCTCCTTAAGTTTGCTCATCAGCAGCTCATCTGCTGTCATCAGCAGACATCTCTCAGTGTCCTGAGAGAGCTTTTCCTTCCATCCCAAAGTGGGAGGTGGTGTCGCTAACGCGCATGACGGATGTGGAGCTCACAGACATCACGTCTACTGAGTGCTGGCTGCCCTCACTGGTGACGCTGGATCTCCACTAGTCCATACCACAGCCCCACAGGGCTGGGATTCCTGCTGTCCCTGTGGTTGGACTGAGGAGGGATTGGATTTGAGGAGCCCAAGTAACTTCCCCCAGGGCCACGTGGCCAGGGTAAGCCATGCCATGAACCTAAGTCACTCTGGCTGTAAAGGTCAAGAAGCCACACAAGGGCAGGTTAAGCACTCTGCTCCAGAGTCAGACTTCTGTTCTCTGAATTCTGGTTCTGACCCTTACTAGTCGTGACACCTCAGGGACGGGGCTGAGCCAAGACTCAGTTTCCAACAAACTAATTGCAGTGCCCTTCATGGGGCTGCTGTGACAATTCAATCAAGTAGCACATACTCAGCACTTAGGGGAACACTCGAGAAATGGTTAATGTTTAAGGTTACTACTGGAACACTGGAATGGCTTCCCAGGCCCAGAATTCAGATGCTGATAAAAACATGAGCCAGGAGTTTCCGGGGAAACCGGACATTGAATTAAAGGAGAAACCACTCCAAGAGCTATCTGGATTCAACAACCTATTTATCCCTACCCTTAGAGCCCTCTAGCCAAACCCCGTGACCCAGTACAATAACTCCATGGGCTTGAAGTGAGCCGATGGCAGGCTGATGGGTTTCTGCTGCCAGACAGGGGGCTGTAAGGGTAGCCCATGAGCCAGGACTTCAGGACTGGAAGCTGAGGGAAGAGGAGAAACGAGCATGAAGGGGTTCTAGCCGAGATCACATACCACTCCAGTTTTTGGCCATTTTGAACATGTTTGCTGCTCTGGTGTAGATCTCACATGCTTCCTCTATTTTGGATGAGCCTCTGGGGAAAGAAGAGAAAAGGAGATGAAACACATGAGTCTGGTAGTGAAAAACAAGCCAGCATTCTGCCCCCGGTGACAGGGGAGACGTATCCTCACCCCCATGCCTTTGTGAAGCCTGCTGCAGCTCAGGCCTCTGCTGAGGGCTCAGAGGAGACCAAGCCCGTGGCCCCCTGCTCCCTCTGCACAAAGGCACACTGAATGCAGAGTGCCGGGGCCCTCCCTGGGGAGGCCTGGGCCACCCCGACTCAGCATGGTTGTGGGGGAGCCTTCCTGATCTCCCCGTGAGTCCTGTCTCTGATGGCCTCTTCCACTTTTGTTCAGTGACCGCTGGTTTCCAGGCTCTCTGCAAATCCACCCCACCCAAGAGGTTGCAAAGCATCCTCAGGGAGGAACTCAGCTCTGGATGCCTTGTCCATCTCCCTGAATCCCGTGCCCTGCATGCTGCATTTGTTCAGGGAAGACCCCTCAACCCTATGAGGGTGCCATTACTAACTCAAAACAGAGCAGGTATATGCAAAAAACTAGTCACGACCTTTTTTCTCCAAGGTGGGGTCTACAAAACTGGGGACCAGGCATGAGAAACAAGGTTTCATCACCATACACTCCTCCTTTGTACTGTCTGAATTTTCTTATTTTCTATCTGCTAAAATATATTTATATAATACATACAAAAATACGTACATATATAGATCATTTTAAATATCAAGATTTACATTTGGTTCTGTTGTCCAGCAAAGAATTACATTTCTAGCCATCTACCCCGAGAAATGCATCAGAAAAGTCGTAAGGATGTTCAGTGCAGAATTATTTAAAATAGCAAAACCACCTTCAAAGAACTTATTGTGCAAGAGTAGGGGCCTGAGAAATACGGAGGAGTATATTTAAAAAAAAAAAAAAAAAGAGAGAGAGAGTGAGCATTCGGTTTGGGCTTTATTCTGCCCTCCTGATCTCCAAGCGGTGCAGATGAAGCTCTTCCTGAATTGGGGGGACCCTTCATGAGCACCTTGTCTGTGAGTCTCAGCCACATTTCTATCCTCCCACCTCCAATAACGCAACCCGCCTCAGCCCATGGGGTCTGTGGTCTCTGCAATTGTTCCAAATCCCATGGCCCACATAAACCAGTAGGAAAAAAACCCACATGCTCAGTTCCAAATGAATTTCAGATTCTCTTCGCTGACGTCAGTGTTTTGTGTGGAAAGAGAAGAAAAGAGAGGTATTTTCCAATAAAAAGCCACACAAATCATTGGTCCTGTCCCCCCCACCCCCGACCCATGTCCACTGGACCTGGAAACCAGCCAGCCCCAGCTGTGGCCGTGGAAGGCCTCCAGGGTAATTTTGGGAGTTGTGTTCACAATGCTCCTTCCTTCTGTCTATTCCACTGAATCACAGGAGTTCCTGGCTAACAATAATCAAGTCAGACCTCTAAGCCACCCTCCCAGAAGATTTCGCTCAGTAGGTCCGGGTGGGGCCTGGGATCAGGGTTTTTAAACAATGGCCTCAGGTGATTCAGAAAGCTCAGGTGAATTGGGGATGAAAAAGCTGATCTAAACCAACCGCTTGGAAAGCAGCCAGCCAATGACCTCTCTTCTGAGTCAGGCTGTGTCAGTTGGTAAATACCCCCGGACAGGCTAGCTGGCTGGCCAGGGCTGGAATCCCGGCCTTCTGAATCCACATCACTGCCAGGTAAGGTTCTTCTTTAGAACCTTCTGGGGCTGCACTGATGCTGCCTCCTCTACCCTCTGCTATTCCACAGGAAGTGGCCCCTGAGGAATGCACTCCCACGCTCACCCTGCTGGGTCCCAGGGTCTTCTCTGGCAAACTTTACCCCAGCTGGCCTGACACACCTTGGCCTGGGCACCTCTGCTTGGAGTGACCTCTTTGAACCCATTCTTGGCCTTGGAGAGGCGAGGGACTTGCACAGGCATAGGGGCCTTTCGAGCCTACCAACAAAATCCTCTAGGGGACCTTCACTAGAATGTTCTCAGACTTCAAGGAGATGGATGCGTTCATAGACCGATATCCTATCTCTCCATCCTGTGGATCCCCTAGCTCATCATTCCCTTCTTTGTGGGAATGACAAGGTTCTAGCCAGATTCAGCCATTCTCTGAAAATAACAAAAAACAAAAACAAAAACAAAAAAAAACTCAGACTCCTGGATCAGCAGAAATGGTTTGTCCCACTGAGAGGCCCAAAGCGGGGTGATCAACAATGAACAGAGTCAGCCCCAGCTGGTTTGTTTCAGCTCAGTGGGACAGAGTGAACACAGAACACAAAGGCTGTCAGCTGCCGGGCTGAAATTCTGTGATCCCACGCCAGCCCTGCACTGGGTCAACGATTCTAACTGTGTAGTGGGAAAACCAGAGGGATTAATGTCTGCTCAGGCCTGCCTCCTCCCAGGACTTGGGTCCTGGCCATTTCCATGCCAAGTGACAACAGGGGAATCTCTGGAACTCCATCCTCTTCTTTTAGAGATGGAGGTGGAGTTCCCAGAGGGGATGAGTGACTTGCCCAGGGTCATTGGTCCATCCTGAAACAGAAGCCATTCCCACAGCCACTTACTCACCTGGGAAACAAAGGTGAGCATTTATTATGTGCCAGACACTGCAGTTAATAGCAGTAAACCAAGGAGAAGGACCTGGCCCTCAGTAAACAGGAAATCAGCAAGAAAATTTCAGAGTGAGTAAGCACTAGAGGGATTGGGGGAGGAGGGGCCTCCCTGGATGGGCAGATCACGGCAAGCTGCCACAGTGAGGATGTAAGATTTAAGCTTGGTCCTCAAAGATGACTCAGGAGCTCCCTGTGGAAAGAGGGAAGAGCATTCTAGACAGCAGTCACAGCAGGTGCAAAAAGCCTAGGACAGAAACAAGTGTGGCCGGTTCAGGTTCAAGGAAGAGCGGCGGGCAGGCTGGCTACCATGCAGGGAAGGGGTAGAAAATGAGGCTGGAGAGACAGGCGGGAGACTTCCCTGGTGGAGGCCTTTGGGAAGCGATGAGAGCACGACGCAGAGCCCTCATGACCAGGACAAGTGCCTTTATAAAAGAGACTCCAGGGCTGAGGCCCTGTTGTAATGTAACAGGGAGGTTTCTGGCAGGGAGAGTGCCCAGAAGGGAGAAGTCCCCAGCTCCGGGTGCTCTACAAAGCTGCCTCCCTGCACGGTAAATCTGCAGTTTCCTACAAGCCTTGTCCCTGAGGTTAGGGTGGCTCAGAGCACTCATCAGAGAGTGGCAAACTCCCTTTGGGGGAAGAAACCAGGTCTCCTCCAAGGCCTCCTGCAGGAGATCCAGAAAAGCTAGTTGGGCCTGTCTCTCCTGAAGAGCCCAGTGGCAACATAGGTGACAGCTGACTGCCCTTCCCCCGCTGATAACCCCACCACCACCACCCCCCAGCTGCCTCTGCTTAGCTCTCCCCATCCCGCAGCTCCAGCACCAAGTCACGCTGGGAATAGAGGGAACTGGTTTGGGCCAGCCTGGTGCACGGCTGTCTATAATTACCCACTCAGCTCTGCTTTCTGCCCCCTCCCCAGGCGGAGGAAGCAGGCTCAGGGCTCCCAGGCACAGCCACCAACCTCCAGCGACTGCCATATGGAGAGGAGCGAGCGGTGCCAGCAATGCACAGACGGGCTCAGTGGGCCTCAGGCCAGGGGGGTCTGCAGGGCAGAGTCTCAGCCTCCCTCGCTCCTTCCTCCACCCCCTGGGCACTTCCTGGCTGCCAGAAACAGGTCACCCGGCCCACCTGCACTTTCCTAGGGCCTCAAAGGGCAGGGCGGAGAGAGGAAGTCCCATTTTAGGTCTTTGACCTTCGCTGTCCCTCCTGTGCCACAGCCACCGCCTTGGGCTTCTCTGGTTCTCTGGCCAGAGTCCTGGATGGGGAAGAACGGATCCCAGGGCCTGTCCCACCCTTACCGTCTCTCATGTTGCTCTACACACCTCCTTTACTTGATTATAACGGCTTGGTAGGAGGCGCAGGCTTCCTCACAGTAGCGCTCTGGGTATTACCCCGAGGAGAGAGTGGGGCTCAGCGGGGTCAAGGGGCTTGCCCACACTCACGCTGCCAGGGAGCCACAGGGCCCAGAGACAGGACTCAGGCCTTGGAGATTAAGTTCTGCCTTGAGTCTCACTCACTCAGTGATGGGGGAGGCTTGCTTTCCCATGTCCAAGGGTCTTCTGGAAAGCGAGAAGGTGGACAGGGTCCCTGCCCGCTCTCACCTCCTCTCTACAGAGCCAACAGCCAAGGCTGTGCAGATTTCCCTCACCTGATGAGCAGACGCTGCTCTCTGCTGGAGCCCTGCTGAGCTGCCTCTAGGCAAGGGAGGGAGTCCTTAAACCAGTCCCCCCACCAGAGGCCCCAAGCAGTGCTGCAGGCGGAAGGAACGTTAGAAAACAGGAAGGTCCACCTGGCACAGGGAGCAGGCGGCCACCAGCCCTGCTCCGCCACTGACCGCATTGAGCTGTCAGGGCCAGAGCTGCGGGATCCCTTGGCATCTCCTCCTGCCCCACCTGCAAGGCTAAGCCATTCACCCTCTTCCGCCACCCCCCACCCCCACTCTGCAGTGCACCCCGTCCTCCTGGGCCTAAAGGGTATGAGCACGACCTGGGCTCCCACCCAGTGCACACAGGCCCCAGGAATGAAAGGACGAGAAAATTGTTGCACACCAACTGCCCAGTTCTGCAACCATCACAGAACGCTCTTGTGACATGCCTGTTAACAGGCAAGAAGCAGAAACAGAGCCGACTTGGGGACCAGGGGACCTGGGCTGAGATCAGTTCCAGGCACTTTGACAATGGCGTGACCTTGGGCTAGCAACCCCAGAGCCTCGGCTGCTTTCTCTGTAAAATGGAGACAACGAACCCGATCTGGGAAGAGGCCCTGTGGGGATGAGAGATGACATATCTGGCAGAGAGGACAGAACAGAGCAGGTGCTCAAACGTTTGCTATTATGTGAAGGAGGAGAAACACACTCTGAGGGCTGCTGGCCACCTGGCAAGGGGAATTCTAGAGTCACGTGGGGTGGTGGAAAAACCAAGGACTGTAGTTAGGCCTGGACTCTAAATGTGGGCTCATGGCTTCTGTGACCCGGGTCCCTCTGTGACTGGGGGAAGATTCCCATACCCGGTGGGGACTGCCGGAGGTTCTTGCAATCCCGCAGGTAGCATCTGGGAGCGTGCCAATCACACGGCAGGTGTTCAGCTTGGCTCCTGTCAGGCTGACAGAGCATATTCTAGAATTGTTTACCTATTTCCAATCTCAGTGTGGGCTTTTCCTTCCCTACCCCAGGTTGGCAAGGTGGCACCCTCCTCTGATATCCAAAGAGCTCTGGGCCTCTGACCTGCCCTCCTCCCCACCCCTTACTACATTCTGCTGATAGTGCTTATTTACGGGTTGCTGCCTTCCTGACCGTAAGCTGGATGCAGGGGCCATGCCTGTGAATGACAAGGTGGGTACTCCTCTAGTTGTCCTACGGATGCCTCTCTGCACCCCAACAAGATGACCTTATTGCAGCCCTAGAACTGAACGTGTTTCCCTTTTTTAACAGTTGCTTCTGGAAGACCTGTGGCTCTCAGTTGTCCTGTCCCAAACAGGAGCACTGGACGCTCTGTGTAACCAGGTGGCGAAGTCCCTACCATCGAGAAAGGCAGAACCCTGGGATTGCAGCAAAATGATGGCTGGGCACCCCCAAAAGCTTGCATTCCCTCAGGAAAGACTCCACTCTGAGACTGGGCGAGGGGCACGAGAGTTTTCAGCTGCAGAGCCTGGCAGCTGGCAGGGCACTTTGAGTCACTATAATGCCCAATGCAAACAGGCCCATGGGGCTGAGTGCATGCTCTGCAGGTGGAAGGCAGTTCTCAGCAGAGCTGGAAGCTCTGGTTCCCACACCATGCTTAGCTAAGGGCCCACCCACCCTACCTGGGCATCAATTCTTCCCTCACAAAGCCAGCCTCCAGGGATCCTGGGGGGTTGCTGGTATCTATAGGCAGTTTAAACAGGAACTGATTTGTCACCTTTCAATCTTTAGGAATGTGCTCCGTGCTCTTTGTCTACAGAACACCCTATCATCCCTATTGTTCTAGTGCCTCCTGCTCAACTTCCAGTAATGGGACTTAATAATAATAGTTAAGTACCTAAACACTTACCAGGGTCAGGCACTGTGTGGCCCCCACTTCACGAGCACATTCTCCATTACTTTTTAGAACCACTCCATGAAGTAGGTATTACCACGATTTTCATTTTACAGACGCAGAAAACTTCCTACTAACATTGGTATCCAAGTGGGAAGAAGTTTTTATCTTGGATTTCGGTAGGCAGGGGAACTGGGGGAGCAGGGGGAGAGGGTGGAAGTGTCAGGGACGAGGACAAGCCCCAGGGAACACAACCACTGTTTAAATCTTGTATAATTCCAGAGGAGGCACAGTGGGGAAGTTTCTGGATCCATCTGAAGCCTTGGAGCAGGAAGAAGCACGCTTCCCCTCCCATTTCTGTGGTTTCACTACACTTCACTCAGGAACTTTGCAGCTTTTTATTTCCAGATAGAAGTCTGGGCTGCTCCCCACTGCCCCACCCCCCAGCTCCCTGCCCCAGGTGCATGTGCTCTGGCTGGGGACTTGAGGGAGGAGGAAGGAGCCAGAGGAAAGGTACAGAGAGCTCTGATCTACTAACTGGCTGGTACCACCTCCCTTGCGGGCTGCTGGTGCCCCAAAGCCCTCTAGTGTCTGGCTTCCCAGAAACAGTGAAGAACAAAGGCCGTAACATCCAAAGATACAGGGTTGCTCCGGATCCCAGGTGGGGGCTATCCTACTTGGCCCTCTAATGTGACCAGGGACCTCTCAATTTGCAATGCTACCGCTGAAGTTTCTAAAAGGAGAGGAAAAGGCATGAGGGACAAGCTGAGCCCCAACACTCCCTTCTCCAGTCCCCAAAGCCACCGGGGGCCTTAAAAAAAGGCAGCTGTGAAATGCTGAACACATGAAACCCCAGTTCCAAAGGGAGCAGGTGCCAGGAGTGGCTGCTGGCCATGAGGAGTCATCCGGGCTGACCTCTTGCTAGACTCCCTGCTCTCAGACAGACAGGCTCCGGTCAGTATCTCTGTCCTCTGTTCTCCCCTTGCTCATTCCCCTCTCAGCACCATCTCAACTGTTTTTAGAGCTGGAAGGGACTGGGATGAATATACCTGCTCTTTCAAATGTTCGGAGAAAAACTGCCAGGTCAGGCAGAGAGAGAGAGGGAGTTTAGGGTGGGAGCCTCCTAAGACACCCAAGTCTGCCAACATCCTTCCTTTTTTTTTTTTTTTTTTGCCAACATCCTTCCTAAGTGTAGTGTTCAGAAATGGACATGAGCCTCAGGGAGAAATCAGTGTGGCAGCAAGGCAGCTCTGGGATCGGACAGGCCCACGTCTCCCACTTACTGGGGAACCAAGCAAATAGACCTGTCCACCTCCACAGGGATGCTGTGAGGATTCAATGCAAAGACACAGGTAAAGTGCCTGGCCGGGGTCTGACTCAGAATCAGAGGACTTAATAAATACTATCTGGTATTTCTCCTGTCAGTGCCTTCACCCTCCCCCACACCAGCTGCTATGGTCCTAACAGGGAAGTGGGAACCCTCCAAAGGTAGCTCTGTTATGGACTGTGTCCCCCCAAGATTCATGTGTCAGGTCCTAACCTCCAAGATGATGGTATGAGGAGATGGGGGCCTTTGGGAAGCGATCAGGGCACGACGCATAGCCCTCATGACCAGGACAAGTGCCTTTATAAAAGAGACTCCAGGGCGCCCGTTTACCCCTTCCACAGCCTCTTCCACAACTCAGTGACAAGCCCCGTCTGTGAGAAAGCAGGCCCTCACCAGATGCGAAATCTGCCAGCGCCCTCATCTTGGACTTCCAGCCTCCAAAACTGCTAGAGACAAATTTCTGTCGTTTCTAAGCCAGCCACTTTAGGTACTGGTACAGTGGCCCAACACAGAGGACCCCCGTTAGAATCCGCAATGTTCTCCAGCACCTCAAGCCCGAGCCCTTTCTCCAGGCCATGCAGCTTTCTCTCAGGCACCGTCACACCCCTCAGACTTGGGCTCCTCACCCCCAGGATGGCCTCAGCCCTGACCCCCTCACCCCCACCGCCCAGAGCTCATGCAAATCCACTGCAGCGCCTGGGAAAGGTCACCGGCCGGGCAGATGCCCTCAGTCCCAGGCCCCACCGTGCCCGTGAGGGATCCTGCACACAGGCTCTCCCAGAACTCTAGAAGGCTCCGCGATCCAGCTGCCCTCCCTGGCCGGTCCCCTTCGGTTTGGGCGCCCTGGGTCCAGGGCCCTCCCCACACCTCAGACGGTCTCTCCTCTAACCGCGCTACCGCCGCCTGGCCCCTTGCTCCTTCAGACCACGGAACCTCCCTCCGCCCTCGGCTCCAGCCCGGCGGCTCTCCTCCGCCGCTGCAGGCCATGACTCCTCCGTCCTCTCAGCGTAGGTCCCAGCTGACCCCCCGGCGCGCTTCTCACCCAAAGAGGCCTGAGAAGAAGGACTGCGAGTTCTTCACTTTGCGCTCCGCCTCGGCCAGCAGCGCCATCGCCTCCGCTTCTTTCCCCGAGTTGTCCATGACCGCCGCAAAGGTGCTCAGCAGACGGCCCCACCCGGACCCACGGGGGTCTCAGCCGAGGCCCGGCCTCGGTGCACAGGTCGGGGGAGCTTAGCGGGCTGCGTTGACGTCGCACCGGTGCGGACCGCCCCCTGCCCCGCCCCACGTGATGTGCGCCGGCCAACCAGCGGCCGGGCAGGGGGCACGCGCCCTCCTGGCCACGCCCCCGCCAGCCGCCGCTCGCCGCCCGGTGACTCACGGCCGCCAATCGGCGACGCGATGCCTCAGCGCTTGCGCATACTTCCGCGTAGGACACCCCAGTCTTCCTGGTGCGCTCCACGACGTCCCACGTGACTCGCATAAGCCAATCGTAGTTCCCACCGCCAAAGACTCGCCCGGAGGTGCTAGCGTCTGGCTCCGGCTCCACCAGTCAGCAGCATCCTCCGGCTCGGAGGGTAACATCCCTGCGGGACTTGCGCCCCAGTCAGCTGACCACCGACCCTCACGTGACAGCTCCCGGCCCTGGCCCAAGATAGGCCCCGCCCCCGTCCGGGTTTGACAGGTGTCCTGCGCAGAGCTGTGCCCGCCTCCACTCCTTATCCCGCGCGGTCCCTCGCCGGGAGGGGCGTCAGTGGTGGGGGAAGCGCGGCCTTTTCCTGCGCCCTCTGCTGACGGACACTGGAACCGCTCTGGGCGGGCCAGTAATGTACTCAGACGGGAAACACCTCTGAGCGATTAAAAAGGCTGGAGAGCGCGTGTCAAAAATTCAGACACGCAGAGCCCAGATCTTTGTCTTTAACACCATTCTCCAATAAAAGGAACCAGGGCTCCTTGATTAAATGCCTGGTTTGAGGCCTGGGCAGGAAATTACACAGGATGAGCCTGGAGCATCTTGTAGTGCCAAAAAGGAAGTGCGTGTGAGAGACCCACACAAATGGTAGGGCCCGTCAGAAAGACTCAGGAGCCGAGGGAAAGAGCTCCCCATGGCCACAGCTGGAACCATTTGAGCAACACCATGAACTAGTCCTGGAGCATAACCCAATGTAAAAAATATCCCTGAGGCCATGCTGGTATAAATGAACAAATAGGGGGAATCGACAAGTATTTCACGCAGAAGTGTTCTGAATAATGCACGTGGGCTCCTCACTCCTCAGTGTGGACCACACAGGGGCTCCTTCAGGATGCCTATGGGAAGCGGATGGGAGGACTGTTTCCAGGGGCGAAACCTGACAAATAGCCAGGTGACTGAGGTTAATATCAACAGTGGGGAATCATGATGACAGGATGTACTCTCAATAATGTGAAGGGCACTTCTCTGTGGAGGATGGCTCCCGACACCACCCTCTACCCATCTAATCACAAAAAGACATCAGAAAAACCCCACTTGAAGCCCGTTCTCCAAAAAACTTAACCAGGACTTCTCAACACTGTCAAATTCGTTAGAAACATGTCAAGTCCGAGAAACAGTCACAGCCAAGAGGAATCTAGGGAGACATGTCCCCTAAATGTAACGTGGTGTCCTGGGTGGGATCCTGAAACAGAAGATGAATGTTAGGTAAAAACTAAGGAAATGTGGGGATCCCTGGGTGGCTCAGCGGTTTAGTGCCTGCCTTTGGCCCAGGGCGTGATCCTGGAGTCCCGGGATGGAGTCCCACATCAGGCTTCCTGCATGGAGCCTGCTTCTCCCTCTGCCTGGGTCTCTGCCTCTCTCTCTCTCTGTGTCTATCATGAATAGATAAATCTTAAAAACAACAACAACAAAAAAAAAAAAACAAGGAAATGTGAATAAAGTATGGACTGTAATTTTTTTTGTGGACTGTAATTAATAGCATATCAATATTGGTTCAGTAATTGTGACAGATGTACCACACTCAGAATCTAAGATATTAATAGGGGGAGTGGCGCCTGGTTGGCTCAGTTAAGTGTGTAACTCTTGGTTTGGCTCAGGTCATGATCAGGGTCCTGGAACTGACCCTATCAGGCTCCCTGCTCAGTGCAAAGTCGGCTTGAAGATTTCTCTCTGTCCCTCCTCCTGCTCAAGTTCTCTCTTATAAATAAATAAATTAATACATACATACATACAGCTTTTTAAAAAACAATGAGAGAATATATGGGGGTATATGGAAATTCTTGGTACCATTTTCACAATTTTTCTAAAAATCTAAAAACTACTAAGAAAGTTTCTTTTAAAAAATTCAAGTTCTAGGCCCCTACTGCCAATGATTCCAATTATGAAAGTCTGTGGCAGGCTACAGGAATATGCATTTTCTTACAGGACTCCCAGGAAATTTGGATGCAAATAATCCAGGACTGGGTAAGAAAATACTGTTATCTGGGGGTAAGGACAGGATTTAGCTGAAGGGGAAGGGGGAGTAATTCACAAGAAACCTTTGCTCTCAGGACACCCGGGTGGCTCAGTGGTTGAGCATCTGCCTTTGGCTCAGGTCATGATCCTGGGGTCCTAGAATCAAGTCCCACATCTGGCTCCCCTCAGGGAGCCTGCTTCTCCCTCTGTATCTCTGCCTCTCTCCGTGTGTCTCTCATGAATAAATAAAATCTTAAAAAAAAAAAAGGAAACCTTTGTTCTCTTCTGACGTTTGGAGACTCCCTTGGACTACCCTCCTGCAGTGGCCACTGTATTCTGACCACAGATCAGATTGGGTTGGCGGGAGGAGGGAGTCTGGATTACCACAAAGAGTTTCAGTTCCCTGTCCGTGTGAGTGGCACTATCATAAAAGTTCTTGTTTGTCTAAAGCTGTTAAATTTCAGGCCCATTTGTTATGCAGCACTAGAGAACTAATACTATACCACCCACCGGTCAAGTCAGGGCCTTTCCTTTCCAGATGCTGAGCCTGTTCTTCAGGCAGGACCCAAACAGTAAGAGCAACACAACGCATTAAACAGGAGCTGCTCCTTCCTGCGGTGCACTCTGCCAAATGCTTCATTTATGGTTTCTCACTGAACCGGATACCAGGTGGAAGGCACTTTCCATCCCATTTTATAGAATGAGAACACAGGGACTGAAACAGGGAAAGTGACTTGCCCAAGGTCACAAAGGAGCCAGCTGTAAATTCTGGCTCTTAGGATACCTGAGCCTGGAGGCCTTCCTCTTAACCACAATGGTCCTAAGTGTTTCAAATTCATCTTGCTCCTTTGCTCCCCGTCCTGCCCAGGCTTTAGGATTTACTTAGCTGAAACAAAGCCCCTCTGGGATGGCTCCTGACACCACCCTCTGCCCTGCTCCCCATTAGTCCCTCAGAACGGAGCACCCTCTATCACAGACACAATTGTGCCTCAAAGCCATCAGTCCTCTGATGTGGCCCTGCTCTTCCCCATATTGGCATCTACTAGAGTGCCAGCCCCAAAGCTGACATGCCGGCCTTGTCTTGTCCCTTCCCTTAAGCACCTCTCCCTGTGAGGGTACCCATCAGCAAGTCTGAGGCTACCACTAAGGTGGCTCCCCTAATCCTAGAGTCTCTGTCCCTCTGCAGCTCAGGCTACCATGCCTACTGTGCTCACTTGCCATTTGCCTCCTCCAACCTCCACAGAGCAGCTAGAGGCTCTTAGAACACCCTCCACTAGCTTCTGTGGCAAAGTGCTTTGCCATGCCATGGCTTGGAATCCCAACTTTGGCTCCGGCAGCCTCTGGCCTGCCCTGGCTGGCCACTGAACACCACCTGCCATGCCCAGGACACTCCCTAGGACTCAGCTCCTGGCTTTATTTTCTTTATGTCACTTTGTGGTGGACACAAGGTCTACCTGCCCAGTAGCCCTTTCTGTGTCTTCTTTTCCTGGCAAACAGAATTCCAGTTTTGACCTGGTGACTACAAACTTAGGGGGTCACACTGCTTTCCCATAGTTCCTGGAGACAAACCCTAAGTGTCTGGGAGAACCGCAGCCAATTTTCCTTCCAACTGCCAGGGATAAGCTGAGAAAGAGCATGGGCTACAGTTGTGCCAGTGAGATGTGAGGAGCATTCTGCTAGGGGGTGCTACATGTGTGCCTGGCTCTTCAAAGGGGACACGGAGGAACACGCTCTCTTCCCTGCAACTCTTCTGAAGGTCTGGACGTTGGTATAGCAGAGGCTGATGCTTGCCACTGCTGCAGCCAACATGCTGACCTTATGCAGGCCCCTGGAAGCACCACAACTCCTGACGGCTGAATCCTACGCTGCCTCTCCTGCTCCTATGACTGCAAGCACACCCACAATCAAGATCTCAAATCACCTTTTCATTCATTCATCACTGCTACTCTCCCACTCCTAAAATGGAAGCTCCACAAGGAGAAGGACTTTGTTCCCCTTGCGTCACTGTAGCCCTGCTGCACCAGTTGGGCACTGTGTGGCTTATACTCTAGTAGGTGCTTAATAACTGCTGGCTGAATGAGTGTACAAAGCCTCCTGGGCTCCTCTGGGGAGGGGACTCAGCTTACTCATCTCTGTGGCTCCAGCAAGATTCAAAAGCCTTTGCTGGATCAAAAGGCTGGGGAAGCCAGAAGACAGCTGCTCGAGAACCCAATTTAATAAGATTTACAAGTCGACACGTACAAAAAAAACCTAACAATGTACAAGTCATTGCAAAACTAGGGACTGAATCTGGAATGCAGAGAGACTCCCCTGGAGGGGGGGCCCCAACATGTTGGAGATCTGAAGGTATCTTCCCACTGATTCTCTACATCTTGGCCTTATCTAACAAATGTAACCAAACCCCAAAACTGAGGCTAAGATTTAAGAGCTACCCAGATCTACCTCATTACCTCCCCAAGCCCCCCTGCTCTAGATGGAGTGGGACTGAAAGAAGGGGAGTGACTAATTAACCTAAAGAGAATGGAGCCTCTGGCACCAGCCAACTGGGACTTCATGGTGGTCTGATGGTTGGGTGCTTCTCCTGCCTATTTATGGCCAAATGCCTACCACGTTTCCAAGCCAGGCTGGCCAGTGAGGGACAGTGGGGGTGGGGAGGAGGCAGAGGGGGGCCCTCAACCCCTTGGAGAGGCTGTTGGGGGGCTGGAGGCCCCCATCCAGACTTGCTGCCTGGCTCCAGCTCCCCACTCCACCCAATCACCACTGCAGGGGGCCGATGTCAGCCCCTATCTCCTCCTCCTCCTCCTCTTCCTCCTTCAGCTGGAAGGGCTTCACAGGCCACTTCACCCTGACGATGGGCTCCACATGGTCCTGAAGCCGGTGTCGCTTCATGTGGGCATTTCGACTCTTGATTTTGTCGAACACCCTGAGGATTCACCAGAGAACACAGGTCAGAGCAGGGGGAAGGCACACCAACCAAGGGCAGCCATGGGGGCCGAGGGAAGGTGGTGTGGGCGCATCCAGGGAAAGGGCTGGTACCTCTCACACTCTCTGCAGGGGAAGACACCCTGGCCCTCCACACTGCCTGGTGGTTCAGGGGTCCGCTTGGGACCAGCATTTGGGCTGGAGTTGAGAATGGACTCCCTCCTGTAACTCTTGGTCTTTATCTTGAACTCAGGAGTGGGACGGTGGCTGGGTCTCTCCCGAGGGCTGCAAGTGACCTGCAGAACAGCAGAAATGATGGTATAAGGGCACCAAGCCTCCACCCTTCTAAGGGAGATGCTTTCCACTGCAGGGAAGCTCTTCCTGGTGGGTGCCCTCCCCTTTCCCTGTCTGGGATGGGCAGCTGCATCCCCATCAGCACCCAACATTCCCCAGACCTCCTACCTTTGCTTCTGTCTTGTCTGCCTCATCTGGCTCTCTCTTGACCCTCTTTTCCAGTCCTGGGGCTCGGCCACAGTCAAACTTGATCATTTTTTTCCAGATGTAATAATACTCAACACACTGGGCTACAGTCTTTGTCTGAATCTGGTGAAGGAAAACAGAAGGTGGCATGAGCAACACTTCCTGAGCAGCCTTGAGTGTCACCATGACACCCCAAATACCCTCCCCAGGGGGCCAGTCACTTTTTTTTAAAGATTTTATTTACTTATACATGAGAGGCAGAGAGAGAGAGAGAGAGAGGCAGTGACACAGGCAGAGGGAGAAGCAGGCTCTGCACAGGGAGCTTGACGTGGGACTTGATCCCAGGTCCCCAGGATCAGGCCCTGGGCTGAAGGCGGTGCTAAACCACTGAGCCACCCGGGCTGCCCCTGCCAGTCACTTTTTGAAAGGCTTCCTGAAATGTCTCTCTGCTTTGGCCTGGCGTGCCCCTGATTCACTGCAAGAGCAGAGAATCGCAAAGTCCTCACAGGTGACGAGGGGTTCAGAGTGAAGTCACCACCACAGCCAACACCAGCTAAGCCCCTCACGCCCTGGGGGGCAAGTCCATCTCAGGGATTCTTCCTTATGGGATGGCGCACTAGAAGGCATACAAGGATGCTCACTGCAACTTCATGTCTAGTAGCCATACCTCTGCCAACTAGAACTAACAAAAGCAGAATGCCTCAGGCATTGGGGGCCACACAGCCTTTGTAACAGTGAGGCAGAGCCCTAAAGCGAGGGAAGTGGCCCAGGAGAGAAGGAAGAGGTTCTGAGGGCACAGTTTGATCCTGGCCAGTAAGACCCCACTGTTTGCTCCCCCCTCACTGTCCACTAAAGAAGAGATCCCATTAACAATAACCTCCATAAAAACAAAACAGAATGGAAAAGTTTAATTGCTCCAGAAAGAATATTTTTCAGGTAAATTAAAGTAGCCATTTAGTATCTGGATCTCACTTCAGAAGACACCGTTCTCCGTGTGAATTTGTTTCCACTTTGTGTGTTTTCACAAACTAAGAGGCAAAATAGTGCACTCCTGTCCACCTAAGAAATAGCACTAAGTTAAAAAAAAAAAAAAGAAACAAAAAAGTTAAACTTCTGCTTCCTAACAAGACAGAGCAACAGGAGCTAGATCTCCCTCCCATCCAAAACAATGAAAAGACACAGGCAAAATACATGAAACAGTGGTTGGTAAGACACCTGGCATTAGTCCAAAAACATCTTTCTGAGAGGCAGAAAAACCACCACCACCTCAGGAGAGTTTCCAGGCCATGGCCCAGGGGGAGTCACCCCAGCAGACCCCCTGAGTTGAGAGGGAGCCGAGTGCCTGGGGAGACCAAGATGGTAAGAGTCCACAGGACAAGGTGCAGCAGAGGAGACAGAGGCACAGAGAAACACTCCAGAAATCTGGACAGAGTTCCCCTCAAGGATTCAGCAAAGTCCGTGTGAAGAGACAACCCAATGCCAGGCAAAGACCAATCCAAAAGGATCAGAGGGAAAGGCGCCTGTGGCTCACAGGGGCCAGGAATGGTGTCTGTCTCCACCGGGGTGTGTGTGTGTGTGTGTGTGTGTGTGTGTGTGTGGAAAGCCTCATAATTCATGGGGTACTGGTAGAGCAATGAGAACGGTTTTGCTTCAGAAATGAAAAATAATTAGCCCTAGACAAAAAGCTGTTCTGGTACCATCTTCAAAAACCTAAAAGCAATACCCTAAAGGAACACGTTGTTTTCAAATAACTGCATGCCAGAAAAAAGTTCAAGAATACTTATAAGGTGCAAAAATATACAGCAAACAACAAGCTAAAATTCACAATGCCTAGAATCCAGTGAAAAATCACCAGGCATGCAAAGAAGCAGGAAAATATGACATATAATGGGGAGAAAAATCAAACTGTCAAAATTAACTCGGAACACACACAGATGTTAGAATCAGCAGGGAAAAATGTTAAGTTTATTATATCTGCATAATATATGATCAAAAAGTTAAATAGAGACATGGAATATATGAAAGAGACCAAAAGAGAACTTTAGGGACAAAACCTATAATGTCTGAAATGAAAACTGCAGAACATGGGATTAATGACAGGTTGGGCACCACAGAAGGTAAGATGAGTGAACTTGAAGACACAACAATAGAAACCATTAGAAACCATCCAAAATGAAACAGAGGAAAATCAAGAGAAATGAAAAAGAGCACCAGTGAGCCATGGGGCAAGTGCAGGAAGGCATGTGCATGTGTGCATGCACACACATCAGTGGGATCCTCAATCAACACCAACCACAAGAAAAAAAAATGAAGAAAACCATGTTGAAGCACATCATAATAAAACTGCTCAAAACCAGTGATAAAGAGAAGTTCATATAAACCACCATCAAACAAACAAACAAACAAAAAACATGTTTATACAGGGACAGAGACAATGAAATCAGTCGGTTTCTTGCTGGATACAACAAAAGCAAGAAGAAAATAGAGCAACATCTTTAAATGACGTCAAGAATTAAAAAAAAAAAACCCCGTCTAACTAGAATTGTATACCTAGCAAAGATATCTTTCAAAAATGAATGCAAAATAAAAAATTTTTTAGATATTCAGAAGCTGGAAAAATCCATGACTAGCAAACTTGCACCACAAGAAGTAGTACAGGATTTGCATCTATTTCCTTCTGGAAAATGATAACAAACAGAAACATGAATCTACACAAAGGGACGCAAGCACAGTAAAAATGGTAACCACATGTGTAAATATAAGCCTTTGCACTATTAAAATCTCTCTAAACATAGTTGGGTCATTCAAACAAAAACAGTAACAAGATATTGCAGGGCTTTATAACATATGTAAAATAAAAGGCATAACAATAGTAGTATAAAGGCCAGGAGGAGAGACGGAAGTCTGCTACTCTGCAGTTTTCAGTCTGCACATGAAGTGCTATCAAGTCACTTGAAGATTTGACAGTGATAAGTTAATGATGCGCAGTATAAACCCTAACGTAACCACCAAAATAATAGTTACAGCCAATAAACCAACAAAGGATATAAAACAGAATCCTAATTTTTACTTCATTAGTCCAAAAGAGGCAGAAAAAGCAGAAAGTGGAAACAAAGAACAGATAAGATCAACAAGACACACAGCAAGGTGATGGACTTAAACCTAACCATCTCAATAATCACGTTAAATGCGAATGATAAACACCCTAATTAAAAGGCTGGATTTTTTTTTAAAGCATATAATGGAATATTACTCAACCATAAAAAAGGAATGAAATCTTGCCATTTGTGACAACATGGATGGATCTAGAGAGTATAATGCTAAGTGAAGTAAGTCGGATAAAGACAAAACCATGGAATATAAGAAACAAAAGATACAAAGGAAAAAAAATACAAACAAGAAGACAGATTCTAAAATGCAGAGAACAAATTGGTAGTTACCACATGGGATGTGGGTAGGGGATGGGAGATATAGTGAAGAGGGATCAAGAGCACTTATTTTGATGAGCTCTGAGCAATGTACAAAAGCGCTGAATTATTTTACTGTGTGCCTGAAACTAATATAACCCTGTATGTTAATGATACTTCAGTTAAAACAAGTAAAAAAGCACCATCCAACACATGATACTATAGACCACACTTTAAATATAAAAACACAAATAGATTAAAAATAAGAGGATGAAAAAAGATATACCAAGCAAACACCCATTATAAGAAAACTGGAGTAGTTGGCTATATTAATACTAGAAAAATAAATTTCAGAACAAAGAATAATACCAGGCATAAAGGAAATCACTTCATAATGATAAAAAGTTCAATTCATCAAGAGGACATAAGAATCCCAAATGTTTAGGCATCTAAATAAGAGCTTCCAAATACATGAAGCAAAACCTGATGGAACTACAGGGAAAAATACATCTACAGTTACAACCAAATATTTTATTTTATTTTACTTTATTATTTTATTTTATTTATTTTATTTTGTCTTTGTATATGTCTTTATTCCAAATATTTGTTAAAATATCATTAGGTTATTCCTCAGGACAAGAGCAAAGATCACCCCCTGCAGAAACTTAGGAACTATGTACAGAATTTTACAAAACAGAGGACAACACTTTGGCTGAAACCTGACTGCTGACCAGAGAATGGAGTTCTGAGTGGGCTCAAGAAGACGAAGCAATCGGGAAGGGAAGGTGGTCTGATTGAAGCTTCAACTTCCAAGAAGGCTAGTCTTGTGATGGTCATAAATTGGAGGTCTGGTTTTGGAAGGTTCAAGTACAGCACAGGGGGTTCCATGTGTCTATTTGGCTACACTCCCGGCTGAGGTGCCATTGGGTCAATGTCATTCAAATTCCTAGCCAGCCATACTCCCACAGCAAAAAGTCCCAAATTGAGGATCAAGTTCCCCTGGAAATCGTTCCTGTCGGCGGCGAAACGGTAGACGCCGCAGAGCCAATCTCCCACGTTGTCTGGAATTTCTGGTGCTTCATTTGGCGTGCCAGCAGCGCTCACGCCGACCCCGCTGGAAGCCATAGCAGCACCCTCACAGCCAAATATTTTAATAACCCATTCTCAATAACTGTTAGATCAAGTAGATGATAAAGGTATGGAAGACTCAAACCACATTATGAACCATCTTGAACTGGTATTTCTAGAGCTCCAACCAACAGCAGCAGAATACACCTTCTTCAAGTGTACTCAGGACATCTACTAGGATATAGACCATATTTGGGGCCATAAACAAGGATTAAAAAATTTTAAAGGGGGATCCCTGGGTGGCGCAGTGGTTTGGCGCCTGCCTTTGGCCCAGGGCGCGATCCTGGAGACCCGGGATCGAGTCCCGCGTCGGGCTCCCGGTGCATGGAGCCTGCTTCTCCCTCTGCCTGTGTCTCTGCCTCTCTCTCTCTCTCTCTGTGTGACTGTCATAAATAAATAAAAATTAAAAAAATTTTTTTAAAGGATTAGAGTTATATGAAGTATTTCTTTGACCACAGCGATGTTAAATTAAAAGTCAGTAACAGAAAAAGCCTGGAAAATCCCCAAATATCTGGAGACTAAATAACACACTTCTAAATAACTCATTGGTCAAAAAAGAAATCAAAAAGTGAAAATGTACTTCGAACTGAATAAAAGTGAAAACCCAAGATACCAAAATGTATCAAAGCAGTACTCTGAAGAAAATTTATAGCACTAAATACCTATATTAGGAAAGAAAAAAGGTCTCATATCAATGGCCTCAGCTTCCACCTTCAGAAACTAGAAAAGAAGAGCACATTAAACTCAAGGCAAGCAGAAGAAATGAAATTATAATAAACAGTAGAGCAGAAATAAATTAAATAGAAAAAAACCAACATGCCAAAAGCAGCTGTTGTTTTTTTTTTTTTTTTTAAGATTTATTTGTTTATTCATGACAGAAAGAGGCAGAGACATTGGCAGAGGGAGAAGCAGGCAGGGAGCAGGGAACCTGATGCAGGACTCGATCCCAGATTCTGGGAACCCACCCTGAGTCAAAGGCAGACACTCAACCACTGAGCCACCCAGACATCCCGCTGTTTTTTTGAGAAAATCAGTAAAACTGATGAACCTCTGGCCAGTGGTCAGAAAAAAAAGACAAATTATCAATATCAGGAATGAGAGAGGTGACATCTCTATAAGTCAAGGATTAAGGACAATATATGAGACCATTATGAACAATTTTATGTTACTGTATCAGACAACTTAGAAGAAATGAACAAATTTCTCAAAAAAAAAAAACAAAGCTCACTCAAGAAGACATGATAATGTGACTAGTCCTACATCTAAGAAATAACCTTAATCCACGCTTCAAAACCTTTCCCATAAAGAAAACTCCAGGCTGAGGTGGCTTCACCACCAAATATTTAAGGAATAAAAAAAAGCCAATTCTAAACAAATTCTTCCAAAAAATTGAGGAGAAGGGAGTATTTCCCAACTCATTTGATAAGGTCAGCATTATCCTGATATGAAAGCCAAAGGTACTACAAGGAAAGAAAGTTACAGACCAATATCCCCTCATGAACACAAATGAAAACTTCTAAACAAAGTTTTAATAAATAGAATCCAACTATATATATATATACACATATATACATATATACACATATATACATATATATATATACATATATACACATATATACATATATATATACACATATATACACATATATACATATATATACATATATACATATATATATATGAAGGATATATATATATATATATATATGAAGGATAAGACATCATGGCTTAAGTGGAGCTCATCCCAGAAATGTGAGGTCAATTTAACAATCAAAAATCAATGTAATTGGTCATTCTAAAATAAAAAATAACCATATGATAATCTCAATAGGTGCAGAAAAACCACTACCAATACAACCCCATATCTTTTACTGATACAAACTCTCAGAAACTAGCAATAAAAGGAACTTCTTCAATCTGATAAGCAACATCTACAAAGACCCCACAGCTAATGTCATACTGAAGAGGGAAAATATGGGATGGTTTCCCTCTAAGATCATAAACAAGTCCAGAATGTCCACTCTCAGCAAGGTACTGGAGGTTCTACACAGTGCAGTTAGGCAAGAAGAAATTAAAGGCCTCCAGATAGGACAGGAATAAATAAAACTGTCTTTATTTGCAGCTGATATGATTGTCTATGTAGAAAATCTAATAGAATCTACAAAAAAAGCTACAAAAACTAATACATGAGTTTAGCAAGACTGTAGAACACAAGATCAATTATTTCAATTTTGTTTCTATGTATATTAGCAAGAAACTATGGAAATCAGAATTAAAAAGAACCTTCTAGAACAGCATAAAAATTAGAAATACTTAGGAAGAAATGGATACCAAATGTGCAACACCTAAATTCTAAAACCTTCAAAACTGTGGAGAGAAATTAAAGACTTAAATAAATAGATATACTTTGTTCATTGGTCAAAAGACTAAGTACCATTAAGAGATCAATTCTCTGCAACTGACCTAGAGAATCAATGCTGTACCAAACAAAATCCTATCAAAAAAATTTTTTAAAGAAATTGACAAGCTGGGATCCCTGGGTGGCGCAGCGGTTTGGCGCCTGCCTTTGGCCCAGGGTGCGATCCTGGAGACCCAGGATAGAATCCCACGTCGGGCTCCCGGTGCATGGAGCCTGCTTCTCCCTCTGCCTGTGTCTCTGCCTCTCTCTCTCTCACTGTGTGCCTATCATAAATAAATAAAAAAATTAAAAAAAAAAAGACAAGAAATTGACAAGCTAATTCTAAAATTCACATGGAAATGCAAAGGACCTAGGATAGAAAACATTTTGAAAAAGAATAAGAAAGTTCAAGAACTAATGTTTTCTGATTTCATTACTTATTATAATACAACAGTAATAAAGACCTTAATAGTATACAAACATCAAACAAAATGGATAGTCCGGAAATAAACACATAGGTGTATGGCCAACTGATACTTGGCCAAACTATAAAGGCAGTTGGGTAGAGAAAATATAGTCTTTTCAACAAAAGGTACCAAAACGTTTAAATATGCATATACAGGGGCACCTGGGTGGCTCAATGGTTGAGTGCCTTTGGCTCAGGTCATGATCCTAGAGTGCTGGGATCAAGTCCTGCATCAGGTTCCCTGGAGGGAGCCTGCCTCTCCCTCTGCCTATGTTTCTGATTCTCTGTGTCTCATGAATAAATAAATAAAACCTTAAAAATAAATAAATAAATATACAAATGCAGAAAATGAACTCTAATCCTTACCTTGCACTATCAACCCAGAATGGGTCATTAATCTCAAAAACCAAAACCAAAAACCATAACATTTTAATAAATAAAATCTAACTATATATATATATAAAAGATAAGACATCATAAAACTAGAAGAAAACATGGGGGAAAATTCCGATGACTTTGGATTAGGCAAAGGTTTCTTAGTGATGCCATTTGAAGCATGGTCCATAAAAGAAAAATTGATAAATTGAGCTCACTCAAATTTTAAAACTTTTCCTCAAAGACACTTGAACAGAGCCTGAGAAGCCAGAGACCAGGGGCAAGCATCCGCAAAGCAGGTACTTGGATGTAGAACTTGTGTTCAGAACAAATAAAGAACTCTTGCAATTTAATAAAAACACAAATACTCCAAAAAGAAAACCCACACAGACAAAAACAAAACAAAACAAAACAAAACAAAACAAAACAAAACAAAAAAACAAAAAACAAAAACCACAGGTAAAAGATTGGGAGCAGACACCTCATCAAATGAGGCACACAGACAGCAAAGCAGCAGGTATGCTCAGCACTGTCAGTCTTTCTGGGAGTACAGAGAGGGAACCACTGTGTGCGCTCACCAGAATGGCTACAGTAAGAAGAGGGGGGGTGTTGTGATGGCATGGGCCTCCTGGAACTCTCATGCACTGCCCACCCACCCATGGGAATGTGTAGTGGCATGACCACTCTGGATAACCATTTGGCAGTTTCTTAAAAGTTAAACATAACACTTAGTGTATGATGTGCTCATTCCTCCCCTGCCTATTCACCCCAAAGAAAAATAGTATTGGTCCATGAGAGCCTTGAACGTGAAGGAGTGTTCACAGCAGCTTTATTTATAATGGCTAGTATCTGGAAACCTCCCAGATTCAATGGGTGAAGGACTAAATAAACTTCAGTACTCCAACAACGACATATACCCCAGCAATGAAAAGGGGTGAACCACTGGCACACAACAACACAGATGAATCTCAATCATGCTGAGTGTAAGGATCCAGAGAGCATAGCACATGCCCTATGATGGTTTCATTGATGAAAAACTCTGAAAAATGCAAACTAATTTACAGTGACAGAAAGTAGACAAGGTGTTGACTAGGGACAGGGTGGCAGGAAAGAGGGACTCTACAAAGGGGCAGGGGAAAGTCTTGGGGGGTGATGGGCATGTTTGTTATCTTGACAGTGGTGATGGTCCTATAGTTGTGTAAGTACACGAAAACATCAAATGTTACACTTTGATTACGTGCAGCTTTGTGTATATCAAGTTAACAAAAGAATAGAAAAATCAGCAGGATATTAAGTATATTAAGATCTGTGCAGGCAGTGTGATGACTGAAGTTCAAGAGTGAAAAGCAGAGGTTATCCATCAGGAGGAGGACTCTGGGCAGGGGGATTGAGGCCTTTCGTGGAGCATTTCTCAAGCTGAGAATAGGAGCATTCATTTATTGGAGCATTGAGCACTGCTGCATTTCTGTACTGTCTGGAGGTGTCCACAATGGCTTTCTAAAATTATGAAACGTTTACAGACAAGCAGAGCATCACCCTCAATGGGCTCCTCAGCTCTAGCTTAGCTCTGCTGTGGGAGGTGAGGCCCTGTCTACACCAGTGTGCCCACATTCACCTTACCGTCTTGTGTATCAAGTAAAAGTCCTTCTTGTGGGCACAGAACGCCTTCTTAAAAAGCCTCTTCTCCATGGGGGTCCAGATGTCTGAACCTATTAAAGAAAGAGCCGAGAGGGGGAAGGACATGGCTGAAGGGCAGAGCATCCTCCTTTTTAAAGCTGCCATCAGGGCACCTGGGTGGCTCAGAGGTTGAACGTTTGCCTTCAGCTCAGGTTGTGATCCTGGGGTCCTGGGATTGAGTCTCGAATCAGGCTCCCCGTAGGGAGACTGCTTCTCCCTCTAGGTCTCTGTCTCTCATGGATAAATAAAATCTTTAAAAAAATAAATAAGGCTGCCATCAGCAAACACAATTACATGTCAAGCAGTCTGCTGAACCCCTGACTTGCTTTATCTCATACAATCCTCACAAAACCCTTAGCAGGTAGGGGCCATGATGATTTTCACTTTATAGATGCAGCCACTGAGGCCTCCCTGAATTGAGAGGCTTGCCAAGGCTGAGGGAGGGCCCCACACTGCCTGACTCCAGGCTGGTTCAGCCCCACTTCTGAACCCTGGCCTGCCTCCACCTCTCCCTGGCCACAGGCAGCCCCTTCCTGGCTGGACAGAGCCCATGAGGGAACCACTGAAAAGGGGGATGGTGGGATACAACTAGAAGAGAACACGCCCACAGAGTCCCTGCCCCACCCCGGGAAGAACAAGCCTTTCTGGAAAAGCAGGTGAAGGCCTCCAAGAGAACTCCCAAGAGGCACAGGCAAAGTGTGCTGTTGGGATTGACTGTTGAGCTGGTGTCATGTAGGCAGAAACCACACCCACACCCTGCTCCACTCACCTGTGTAGCGGTAGTCGGCCAGTGGGTGAGTCTGTGGCTTCTGGGGTCCTCTGAGTAAGAGGGTCTCCAGGGCAATCTAGAGCAAGAGTAGTGCCAGGCTACTTACACTGGACAGGGTTGGAGGAGGGGGACGATAAAGAGTCTCGCTTTCATTCCTTTGTTCCTCCACAAAACACTCAGCACCCTCCCAAAGGCCTGCCCTTCCCTACAACTCAGCATGGGGCTGGTGCACAGAGCAGCCACTGCCTGTGAGCCACCTGTGGACACTGGGACTATAGCACTGAACACAGAGTGCAGCGGATGTAGATTCCTCCTGGCAAGGTTCTCCTGATGCAGGAAAGAGTGTGCAGATTTATTCTGCTGTGAGCCCCTCACCATCAGGGTCTGGCCTTTGGAACAGCGCTGCCTGTGCCCACTGCCTCGCTTTACTTCCTTCATAGCACTAGTCGCTGTCCAGCAATCTTCTAAAACGTATTTCCTGTTTTGACTCTTCTCAAATGTCAGCCCACAGAGAGAGGGATTTTTGTCCTGCTCACCAGAACAACCCTGTCAGGTCCAGCCATGTGGTCTGTGGGTCCCGGTGCAAAATGAAAACAGGGGCCCTTGTTCGAAACTAGTAATTTCACGGTGGAGGCAGCAGAGCATAAAGCTAAGGCTGGGACCCTCAGGCCAGCCCTGGCCCCAGTGCCACATTACCAAGTGCTCAGTAGGACCCCATGTGCGTTGGTCACTCTTCTGAACACCCACTATGTGCTGGCCGCTGCCTCTCAGCTGCAGAAAAAATATGACTGTGGCACTGACTCCTGGGGAACCCATCTCGGGTGACAGGTCTTTTCTCTCCCATTATTCAAGAATGTGAGCAGGGTCCTTGGAATAGGCAGAGGCATTTCTATTGCATTAGAGGCTTTCATACATGGGTTTTTAATTGAAGAGGGATAATAAAGCTCAATAAATAAACCCAATCAGCACAGGATCTGAGTTGGGCCTACTGGGCTCCCAGCTCCCCACTGCCCCTGAGACATCTCGGAGGAACCCTGGCACCACTGTTGTGTCAGACAGCTGATTCGCTGAGCCCGTATCTGCAGCTCACAAGACCTGCACCAATCCCAAAGCCACTGGAAGAAGGGTGATGGGCTTCCTTCATTCTTCGTGAGCCACAAACCCCCAAGCCAGTGGCACCCTCCATGCACCTGCAGCTCCCAGCCCCAGGAGAGCTGGGAGCTTCTTGAGACAGCCTCCCCACCCTACCTCATCCTGCCCCTGCTTCACTTCACCTGAACATCGCCCTGGGCTTCATGCAAGCAGTGCAGAGCAAGCTCCAGATTGGTGCCCCCTCCTGGCATCACGCTGGAGCAGGCCACGTTGCACAGCTCGGTCACTGTTGCCAGCAAGCATGTGAGAGAGGAGATACAAAGAGTCAGAGAGCTCCAGGGAGGAGATTTTCCTGACAGCACAAAGATGGGGGCTTCTTGTCACTGACTCCCCCTCACGTCTCAGCTGAAAGTGGGATGAGGGTAGAGAGAGCCAAGGAGGAAGGGCATAAATCCTGCTCCCAGCCCCTGCTCTGAGCAGCCTGGCCAGGACTGTGTGAGAAGGAAGGTGGGAGCAGGAGGCTGCAACTCAAGAGAAGCAGCACAGCACCAAGGGCTAGCCTTCCTACCCCCTCACTCCAGGGCACTGCTTCTTGGCCAAGGGGAGAACTGGGAGGAAAAAGCCTCAGATAGGGGCTTGCGGCAGGGCCCTGGGGAATTTGGCCCCAAGTCTCAGCCACCTCTGTCCTGTGTTTCTGGGTTGGTTGTCACATCTCCCCATGGCTTCCAGACCAAAGAAGCTACATGCTCATCCATTCCAGCCAGCGATCTCTCCTGAAGCTCTGGGATCTCAGCTTGAAACCGGCTTCCTATGTTGATGTGTCTGAAACGAGGCCACACACACACAGACATGCGAGACATACACATGTGACTAAGACAGGAGATAAAACAGGGATGTGTGGTGGTGTGCCCTGCTCTTGGGCCCCAGCCCCGCTCTGTGCCATCTGTCAGATATGTGAAGTGTCCATCATCCCTGATAGATATGTACAGGCATTCCAGAAACCTCTCAAGGGATGCTTCCTTCGTTCCCCTGATTCTCCTTATTGCCACATCTCTGGCCTCAGGTGTCTCTTTGGGTCTAGGACAGGGAAGGTATATGCTGATAGCTGGCATGCTTCTACATCCACAGCCATATCTATCCAGCCACATTCCACAGACACTAAAATGTCTTGCACTGTAACATCACCAATTCTACCTAGAACCCCAAGGTCCTGGGCATTCTGTTTCCCTGGTCCCAGCTATGGTATGTCTGAACAGAAAGAACAATGGAGGAACTTCCCACATACACCCACAGAAATGCACTTCTCTCTTAGGAAGGCTCCATAGTTAGATCTGATCCTCTATGATAAAGGGGCCATTGGGAAAAACTGACACTGGCCACAAGGAGGGCAAAAGCACCCCTACTTTGGAAGGATCCACTCTCAGGTGCTAAGTCTGTTCCAACTCACGGTTCAATGCTGATCTTGGTGTCATCCTTTACCATGCAAATGCCAAAAGAGCCATCCACTTGATCTAGGAAACACATAACAAAAAAAAGTCTCAAGAAGATTGATAAGAAGTGTTCTGGGGGCCCATTCTGCCTGACTTTGCAGAGCAGCTAAAAGCAGCCTCTCTTAAAGCTGAGTGGTAGGGAAATTAAAAAAAAAATTAAATTAAAAGTAGAACTATCACATGATTCAGCAATCCCGTTTCTGGGAATTTGTCCAAAAAAACTTGAAATCAGTATCTTCAAAGAGATACCTGCACTCCCATGTTTACTTGGCACTATTCACAACAGCCAAGTGGAAACAATCTATTTGTCCACTTACAGGAGAGTGGGTAAGGAAAACCTGGTATTTACATCTAATGGAATACTAGGTAGCCTTTTTTCATTTTTTCTTAAAAAGAAACCTTCATTATTCAACAGCATGAATAAACCTTGCGGACATTATGCCAAGTGAAACAAGCCAGTACAGAGAAGAAAATACTGTATGACCCCACTTGTATAAGTATCTAGAATAGTCAAATTCAGGGGCTTGTGGTGGCTCAGTTGGTTGAGCATCCAACTCTTGGTTTCGACTTGGGTCATGATCTTGGGTTCTGGGATTGAGCACCACATTGGGCTCTGCACAATCTCCTGCTGGAGATTCTCTCCCTCTCCTTCTCTCTCAGCCCCTTCTCACACATGCATGCTTGCTCACTGCCTCTCTCTCAAAATAAATAAATAAAAATAAAAAAATAGTCCAATTCACATAATCAAAAGTGGAATGGTGGATGCCAGGGGCTGGGGGAGTGAGAAGTGGGTATTCACTAATCAATGAGCATAAAGTATCAGTTAAGACAGACGAATAAGCTCTAGAGCTCTGCTCTATAGCACAGTAGCTATAATTAACAATGTACTGTATACCTTCTCATTTAAGGGGGCAACTGTTCTTATCATGAGAAACATCATAGCATATTAACTGTTCTTATCATGAGAAAACATTTTTTGAAAAGATTTATTGGGGCGGGGGCACAGGGAGGGGCAGTCAGAGAGGGAGAGAGTAGCCTAAGCAGACTCTTGTGCTAAGCATGGAGCTCAATGTTGGGCCTGGTATCATGACCCTGATATCATGACCTGAGCTGAAACCAAGAGGTGGTCACTCAACCAACTGCACTACCTGGGTGCCCTGATAAAACACAATTTTAAGAAAGATTGCATGAAAGGGGGAGTGGACTTCTAAAAAGCAGAGTAAGGAACTCAGCAGGATGACTAACTGATAAAAATTATTTTTAAAAACAGCAACTTAAAGTCTCTGGAAGTTGTCCTAAAGGCATACAGTATTTTGGGAAATACTCATTTAAGAAAATGACCAAATATTGGTAAGAACAGTGAGAGTCTGTGGCATCTGCCCATCCCTTACCCACCCAATCCCCAGCTCTCTTTAACAGAAGCTCTACCTGGAGTGCCCAGCTCTAGGCAGGTGCAACTAAGGAGAGAGGCTTCCTCTCCCTGCAGCATCAGTGCTTAAAGAATTAAAGGGAGGTATGATGAAGATTTCTTATCAGAGAGAGAATACCATTAGGAGACAGAAGAGTTTAAAAAAGAACCAAATGGAAATTCTGGGGCTAAAAAGGTATATTAACCGGGGTGCCTGGATGGCTCAGTCAGTTAAGCATCTGACTCTTGATTTCATCTTAGGTTATAATCTCAGGGTCATGAGATAGAGCCCCACATGGGGCTCCTGTGCTCAGTGGGGAGTCTGCTTCAGCTTCTCTCTCTCCCCCTCTCCCTCTGCTCCACTCCCCCACCAAAAGAAATAAATCATTTTTTTAAAAGTACAATAACCAAGATGAGGCTCAACAGTAGATTTGAACTGGCATGAGAAATAATCAGCAAATCTGAAGACAGATCAATGGAGATTATGTAATCAGAAGAACAGAGTGAAAAAAAGTGGAGAAAGATGGAGTGAGCCTCAGAGAAATATGGGACATCATTAAATACAATGAAATACTTGTAAGGAGAGTACCAGAAAAAGAGAAGAAAGGGAAAAAAAAACATGTAAGATATCATGGCATTGATACAACAGCTGAAATCTTCCCAAATTTGGTAAAACAAACAAACAAAAAAACCCACCTATATATACATCCAGGAAACTCTATAAACTCCAAATAAAACAAACACAAAAAGCTTTACATCTAGACACATAGTAGGCAAAATGCTGAAAGCAAAAGATAAAGATCTTGAAAGTAAAAAGAGAAAAACTTGTTACATTCAAGAGCACCTGAGTAAGATTAACAGCTGACTTATCAGAACAGAGGTCAGAAGGCAGAAGGATAACATATTCAAATTGCTGAAAGTAAAAAAACTGTCCATCAGTAATCATATCCAGTAAATTACTTTTCAAAAATAAAGGTAAAATAAAATCATTCTCAAATAAAAAATGGTATTTGTTGCTATTACACCTGTCTTTTTTTAACATTTTTTTCTAAATTTTTATTTATTTATGTTAGGCACACAGTGAGAGAGAGAGGCAGAGACACAGGCAGAGGGAGAAGCAGGCTCCATGCAGGAAGCCCGACGTGGAATTCGATCCCGGGTCTCCAGGATCGCGCCCTGGGCCAAAGGCAGGCGCTAAACCGCTGCGCCACCCAGGGATCCCCTATTACATCTGTCTTATAAGAAACAGGAAACGTGGAGGGGTGCCTGAGTGGCTGAGTCATGATCAGCTCAGGTCATGATCTCAGGGTTGTGGGATCGAGCCCTGGGTCAGGCTCTGTGTTCAGCAGGGAGTCTGCTGAAATCCCCCCTCCCCCATGTTCTCGATCTCTCTAAAATAAATAGATAAATCTTTTTAAAAAAGAAATAAAGGTAGAATATTATTCAGTCACAAAAAGGAATGGGATACTGACATACTGTAACACAGGTGAAGCCTGAAACCTCATGCCAAGTGAAAGGAGACAGTGGGCAAAAAACCGCATACTGTAGGATTCCATATATATGGAAATGTCCAGATTAGCCAAATCTAGAGACAGAGAGACTACTAGTGGTTACTCAGGGCTGGGGGTGGGGGTCAGGGACAGGAGTGGCTGCTAATAAGTGTGGGGCTTCTTTAGGGGGTGATGACGATGTCTGAAAATTAATGGTAGCAAGAGTTGCACAGTTCTGTGAATGTAATAAAAACCACTGTAATACATACTTTAAAGGGATGGATTTTATGTAAATTGTATCTCCATAATGATAACAAACACCGGGGATCGGGCATCCCAGGTGGCTCAGTGATTTAGCACCGCCTTCCACCCAGGGAGTGATCCTGGAGACCCAGGATCGAGTCTCGCATCAGGCTCCCTGCATGGAGCCTGTTTGTCCCTCTGCCTACGTCTCTGCCTTTCTCTGTGTCTCTCATCAATAAATAAATTAAATTAAAAAAAAAAAAACAAAACGGGGATTCCTGGGTGGCTCAGCATTGTATCCAAGATCCTGGAGTCCCGGATTGAGTCCTGCATCAAGCTCCCTGCATGGAGCCTACTTCTTCCTCTGCCTGTGTCTCTGCCTCTCTGTGTCTCTCGTGAATAGATAAATGGAATCTTTAAAAAAAATGGTAACAAAACCCCAAAAAAGTTTAGACTGAAAGCAAATGACACCAGATAGTGACGTGAATCAAAACAAAACAAAACAAAACAAAACAAAAGATGCTGGTAAAGATGATTATAAAAGTATAATCACTTATTTCTTCTCTTAATTGACTCAGAAAGCAATTGCACAAAACAATATGTATTGTGGGCCTATAAAATATAGAAATACACTATAGGTGACAATAATATCATAAAGGAGCTACACTAAAGAAATAATACCCCAGACGATAACTTGAATCCACTGGAATAAATGAAGTTATCAGTAACAGTAAATAAGAAGGGTAATACAACAAACTCTATAAATAATACCTGTTTTCCTTTAATATTTTTTCATATAGCTTAAAATTATATAAGTTAATAATTACAATAACGTATTTCTGAGTTTCTCAAATATATGTCTATGTATGTACATATATAACATATTGCTATATATATATATATATATATATATATATATATAACAGTAATAGCAAAAAAAGGCTAGAAGAAATAGAACTCGGTAGCAATGTTTCTGTATTTTATTAATACACAACTGAACACACCATGATAAATTAAGACATGTTTAAGTCCTAGAGCAACTCTTAAGAAATGACTAAAAAAAGTGAAACATTAGAGGAACGGAGGTGTTATATAGGAAAATATTCACTTAATATAAAGGAAAGCAGAAAAAGAGGAACATATATATAAAAAGCAAAATGAAAGATGTAAATCCAGCTGTATCAATGTAATATTAAAAGAGAATGAGCCTGGTGGCTCAGTGGTTTAGGGCCGCCTTCAGTCCAGGGCCTGGTCCTGGAGACCTGGGATCGAGTCTTACGTCAGGCTCCCTGCTTGGAGCCTGCTTCTCCCTCTGCCTGTCTCTGTGTCTCTCATGAATAAATAAATTAAATTAAAAAAAAAAAAAACGGGGATCCCACCCTCTGTGTTTCTCATGAATAAATAAATAAATAAATAAAATATTTTAAAAATAAAATAAAAGAATGCTTAGGGGCACCTGGGTGACTCAGCTGGTTAAGTGTCTGCCTTCGGCTCAGGTCACAAGGTCCTGGGACCGAGCCCCATGTCAGGCTCCTTGCTCAGGCCTCTCCCTCTGTCCCTCCCATTTGTGCTTGCTCATTCTCTTAAACAAATAAAATCTTAAAAAAAAAAAAAAGAAATCAGAAAATACTTTGAGATAAATGAAAATAAGAACACAACATACTGAAACTTATGAATGTGGCTAAAGCAGTGCTCTGAGAAAAATTTATAACTACAAATGATAGTATTAAAAAAGAAGAAAAATCTCAAATCATTTATGGTCAATTGAGTTTCCACAGGGAGCCAAGCCAATTCAAGAGGAAAGGAATAGTATTTTCAATAAATGGTGCTGGAACAGCTGATATCCATATGCAAAAGAGTGAATCTGGACTCCTGCCTTACACAATATATAAAAGTTAAAATGGATCAGACACAAATTTAAGACTGAAAATGATACAACTCTTACAAGGAAACACAGAAGTAAATCTTCGTGAGCTTTGGTCAGGCAAAAACCTTGGATACAATGCTGAAAGCACAAGTGACAAAAAATAAACTGGACTTCATCAAAATTAAAAACTTTAGTCCTGCAAACAAGACCACAAATAAAATGAAAAGATGATGCCGAAAACGGGAGAGAATCTGCAAACTGTATATCTGATAAAGGACTTAATTCCAGAATATATGAGAAAGTTTACAACTGAATAATAAAAAGACAACAACCCTATTCAAAAAATAGGCAAAGGATCTGAAAAGATTACAAATGGACAGTAAGCATGCAGGAAGATGCTCAATCTCAACAGCTATCAGGGAAATGTAGCTCAAAGATTGGTTATATAAGAAAAAAAGATCACAAGTGTTGACAAGGATGTGAAGAAACTGGAACTTTCATACAACGCTGGTGGGAATTTAAAATGGTCCAGTCATTTTGGAAAATGGTCTGATAGCTCCTTAAATGGCTAAATATAGAGTTACTCTATGACCTGGCAATTGCACTCTTGGGGGTATTCGCAGGAGAAATGAAAACATACATCCAACAAAAACCTGTACGTGAATATTCATGAGCGGCATTATTCACAATAGCCAAAAGGCAGAAACCACCCAAATGCCCATCAACTGATGAATGGATAAATAATATGCAGTTATGTTCAGACAACAGGATGTTATCTGGGCGAAAAAGGAAAGAAGCACGGACACATCCTATAACATGGATGAACATGGATGCTAGTGAATAAGCTAAACACAAAATGTTACCTACTATGTAATTCCAGTTGTACAAAATGTCCAGAAAGGGCAGATCCATAGAGAGAAAATGCAGATTAGAGGTTGCTCAGAGCTGGGGAGATGGGGGCTGCGGAATGCGCGTGTGATGCATGGATTCGGTGCTTCTTCTGGGGGTGATCAAAAAGCTCTAAAATTAGATTGTGTGATGGGTGCAGAACCCTGTGAATATACTAAAAAAATGCTGTATACTTTAAAAGGGTGGTTCTCATGGTATGTGAATTCTATTTCAGCAACACTGTTAAAAAGTACTTATAGGGCCCAGGCAGAAGGGTTGTCAGGCTACACAGTTTCCAGATTTTCTTTCTAGCTGTAACACTCTAAATATCTAGAAGGTTAAAAAAAAGTATCTAGAAGGTTGCTGGTCCCAGATGGTCCTGGGATACCTCTGAACAGCAATGGCACTCATAGTCGGGCACAGCCACAGACCAGAGAGAAATCTCTGGACCAAATATGGCAGGAGGGAATGGACCTGGCCCATAGCAGGCCAACCGCATGCTGAGCAGAGATTGTAATAATGCCCAGCCTCACTCACCAAGCATGTTGCTGATGAGTTTGTCAGGCCCGGCGTGAACGGAGGTGGAACAGAGGGTGTTGAAGTACAGCCCAGAGCCCTCGCGGATGGGGCTGAGCATGGGGGGTGGTGTATAAGGAGAGCACTGGAACAACCCCTTCAGGAGGCGGTCCACCAGGAACACTGGGGACCTCAGACAGCTCTGGTGGCATCCTCCCAGGCCCAGCTCCCCTAATGAAGAGGGTGCGGGAGGGATGGACAGTGACTTGGGCTGGGGGCGCTTCTTCCGCTTCCTGTGTTGGCTGCTCTCCTTGCTGTCTCTCTCTTCCCCATCCTTCTCTTGTCCCTGGAGAAGAAGAAGAGAGTTCAGAATGGCATGGGAGTACTGGAGACCACCCGCCCCACAGCTCTGTTTTTGGGATAGCAGGACAGTGGGCAGAGAGTACAGACTCCGGAGACTCAGGGACATGTGACCACGCCTGGCGCCCTCAGAAAAGGAAGCCAAGCAGGGCTACTATGTCTGAGCCATACCCCAGATCCTAACTAAGCCTGGTGACATTCGAGGCTGGAGCCCTCCCATGCATCTGTGCCCTCAAAGAGGCCTTGACACAGAGGAATGTGCAAACAGGGGAGGCTGGTTTCAGTTGTTAAAAGCCCTGGCCCGCACAGAGTGGGGGCCAGAGACAGTGCAGCCATATCACAGAATAAGAAACAGCAACAGGTCCTGTGAGACGGGCAAGGCATCCGTGCACCTCATCCACCAAGGCTAGCCTGGGCTTGCCTGGTGGGATCCTCCAGTAGAGGCTGGGGAAACTGGTCACTTGAAATTACAATGCTCTGTCTCACCTCCATGCAGTCCCTCCTCTCTGCCAGGCCTACTCCTCCTCTCCTCCATGGTTCAGCTGCAACACACCCTCCTCCAGGAAGACCTCCCTGATCTCCTCAGGCTGAGTCCCTGGGGCCCCTCTGGGATGCTCTCAGCTCCCTGCGCTCTGGGGCATCACTGTTTGGGGACAGGTCCACTGACTCTACCGGACTGGCAGGCCCAGGGCTGTCATGGTCACCAAGTCCACAGGCTGGCACCAGGGAAGCTCAGTGGATGTTAATGACTGATTGAACATGCAAACCAAGCTTCCTGAGACTCAGACATTTTTTTGATGTTTGGTTTGTGCTTTCCCTTGCCGCTTCCACCGGCAGGTAGGGGAAGCAGCAGGAAGGAAGTGGACTGACCAGCACCCACCTTGGCAGCGCTCCCAATGGGTCGGGTTGCTGGAGCTACAGGTGCAGACACAGGGATCGCCAAAGGAGCTGCAGCTGTGTTGTCCAAGGACTTCTTAGCCCCTGGGGGACTCTGCCCGTCCCCCTCTGGCCTCAGCACCTGTCTCAGTGGCTTGCAAAACTCCGTGCCAAACACCTAAATGCAGAAGACAGAAGGCTCTTTCAGATTCCCAGTAGGCAGGACAGGAAGAGCTGCTCTGGCCTGAAGCGCCGGACAGCCCTGACTCCTGGAACCCCTGCCCAGGCTTCCCCCAGGGGGACAGCTGCATCCTGAGATAGATGACATCCAGGCACCTACTCCCCAAAAAGCCTGCCAGAAACCCTGAAAGCAAGAACCTACTGCGCGCGCCCCTTCACCTGCTGCTCCTGCTTCCCTCGAGGTGATGGCCACTGGTCGCTGTGAAAACACATGTGGCTGCTCAGCCCTTTCTCTGTATAAAACATCTGGCTGCAATTCTTGCAGACATAAGTGCTCCTTGGCTCTGCCCAGTCTGCAGGGCCCCCATTTTGCTGGTTACTGTGAGGAGACATGGCAGGAGGGAAGAACAGGAGAATGGGACTCTGTCCCCATCACTAATTTCCTTTTGTTTTTTTTCTTTTTCATTTTTAAGTCTGATCCACTGATAACTCTTGAACCCTAAGAAGCAGAGACAGGATACCACAAATCTTCACAGCCGGGTGCATACCTCTTCAAGACTAAAGCAAAAGCAGAAGTGTTCTGTAGTTTTTAGGGTATAGATCCTTTACCTCTTTGGTGAGGTTTATTCCTAGGTATCTTATGCTTTTGGGTGCAATTGTAAATGGGATTGACTCCTTAATTTCTCCTTCTTCAGTCTCACAGTAAACTGTGTGGAGGTTCCTCAAAGAGTTAAAAATAGATCTTCCCTACGACCCAGCAATTGCACTGCTGGGGATTTACCCCAAAGATACAGATGCAGTGAAACACCGGGACACCTGCACCCCGATGTTTATAGCAGCAATGTCCACAATAGCTAAACTGTGGAAGGAGCCTCGGTGTCCATCGAAAGATGAATGGATAAAGAAGATGTGGTTTATGTATACAATGGAATATTCCTCAGCCATTAGAAACGACAAATACCCACCATTTGCTTCAACGTGGATGGAACTGGAGGGTATTATGCTGAGTGAAATGAGTCAATCGGAGAAGGACAAACATTATATGGTCTCATTCATTTGGGGAATATAAATAATAGTGAAAGGGAATAGAAGGGAAGAGAGAAGAAATGGGTAGGAAATAACAGAAAGGGAGACAGAACATAGACTCCTAACTCTGGGAAACAAACTAGTGGTGGTGGAAGGGGAGGAGGGCAGGGGGTGGGGGTGAATGGGTGACGGGCACTGAGGGGGGCACTTGACGGGATGAGCATTGGGTGTTATTCTGTATGTTGGCAAATTGAACACCAATAAAAATAAATTTACAAAAAAAAAATAAGACTAAAGTATCCAGAACTCGGGTGACCCAGGGTCAGGGCATAAAGGCCACCTGAGGAATCTGAGGGGCTGAGCTCCCCCAGGGTGTGCAGGGCATGGCTTCTGAACTTACCATCCACCTGCCACACTCTCCTCCTTCAGCGGATGGGGGAGCCGGTAGATATTTCCACCCTAAAGATGAAAATACATGTAAGCCAACATGTTGGAAAGGAGGTATACAAGAGCTACAACTGTAAAACTCTGAGAAGAAAGCATAGGTGTGATTCTTCATGACCCTAGAGGATGCACTGGTTTCCCAGATAAGACCAAAACAAAAAGACAGAACTGACAAATCTGACTCCATCAAAATTTCTAAGTGCTGTGCTTCAAAGGATACCATCAAGAGAGTGAAAAGACAATGGTAGAATGGGAGAAAATCACAGCCAGTCACAGGCCTGGCAAGGGATTGTATTCATGATATATAAAGAACTGATATACAGCTCAATAAGAAAAAGTCCAATAACCCAATTTAAAAATGGGCAAAGGGTCCAAAAGACACTTAGTGTAAAGGATTTACAAATGGGGGGCAGCCCGGTGGCTCAGTGGTTTAGTGCCACCTTCAGCCTGGGGTGTGATCCTGGAGACCCGGGATTGAGTCCCACGTCAGGTTCCCTGCATGGAGCCTGCTTCTCCCTCTGCCTGTGTCTGCCTCTCTCTCTGCCTCTCTCTCTCTCTCCGTGTCTCTCACGAATAAATAAATAAATAATCTTTTTTAAAAAAGATTTACAAATGGCCACTGAGCACATGAAAAGATGCTCAGTGGCATTAGCCACTGGAGCAAAACAAATCAAAGCAGTGATGCAATACCACATCACACCTAGGAGGATGGCTGGGATACAAAAACCTGGAGAACCACCAGGGTTGGTGAGGATGCAGAGAAAGCAGAGTCCTCCTATACTGTGGGTGGGGATATTAAATGGCGTGGCCACTTTGGAAAAGTCAGGTAGTCCCTCGGACGGTTAAGCACAGAGTTGCCTTATGACCTAGAAATTGCACGCTTAAGCATTTCCTAAGAGAAATGGAAACCTATGTCTGAATGGAAACTTGTGTACAGATGTTCACAGCAGCACTATTCCCAATGGCCAAGAAGTGGGAACAACCCAAATGCCAATTGATGAATGGATTAACAAAACGTGATGCGTCCATACTGTGGAATATTACTCAGTTGTATAAAAGAGCAAAGCACTGACAGGTGCTAGAACACAGACAAAACTTGAAAATACCACACCAAGTGTAAGAAACCAGACACAGAAGGCCACATAGTGTATGACTTCAACCACGTGAAATGTCCAGAAAGGGCAAACCCATAGACACAGGTAGATTCATGGTTGCCAGGGGTCGGGAGGGATGGAGAGATTGGGGGGACAATTCAGGGTACAGGGCTTCTGTTTGGGGTGATGAAAACGTTTGGCAAAGAGTGGTAAGGGATGTACAATCCTGTGAATATACTGAGAGCCACTGGAGAGTACACTTCAACATGGTGAATTAAATCATGTGTGCTGTCAAAAAAAAAAAAAAAGAGAGAGAGAGAGAGAAGAAAAAGACAGCTCTGGGGTGACAGGAAGTGTGCTGGACCCCGGGCCGTCACAAGGAAGGATGGCCCACCTCTCTGCACCCAGACCTGGTGGATGCCACCCACAAGGACGGAGCTACCATTCCACAAGCGCTGGCTGGCATCGGGACCGAGACTCCCACCAGGAGAGGCAGGGCATCGTGCGCAGGAACATTTACGGGGGCAGAACTCTACCTTTATGGTCCCTGAAGAATTTAAGGAGGGCAATCCAAAAGGAAGTGAGAGGCAAAAAGCAAGCCAGCAGAAAAAGCTCAGGGGGATGGGGTGGGAAGGGAAGGATCTTTGACAATGCTGAAGACCTCATTCTGGCTCTTTCGGGGGAGGGGGTGACAGGAAGAGCCACAATCTCTGCAAATCTGCTCTGGAGGAGGATCCCCAAGGATCAAACACAATGCCTGGCCAACCAATAGGTGCAGAAGCAAGTCACACATGGGACGCAGGAGACTCTGGCCTGGGGCCTGGACAGGTGGGTCAGAGGTTGGGGGTGGCATGAGGGCAGGGCCCACGTACCTGGATTCTGTTGAATATGGTCAGCTTGGACTTGGAGTCCTGGGGTGGCTCTGCTGGTGGTCCAGCTGATGAGAAGGAGGCCATGGCTACCTGGCTTGGGGAGGCCGTGCAGCACATATCCATTTTCACCTTCTCCTTTCTGAAGCCTGAGAAGCGTTGGGACCTAGGGTTGCCGGAGAAGAGCCTGTAGCCTCCGCCCCGGGTGCAGGCCTGGCTCTTTTCGCCTTTCCCGGCTCCCAAAGCTGGGCCATTCTCCGCCTGGGCCTGCTTCCCAGGGAGCGGGGCTCCGAGGGTCTCCTCCCCACCTAACTGGGTCTGCCGGGGGCCCCCGGGGGAGAAGATGTCCCCCAAGTCCAAGGTCCCTTTAGTGGATCTCAGCTGCTTGGCTAGAGAGGAGATGTCTGGATTCCCAGGAGGGTCCAATGATGCCGCTGTGAGGGGCAGCGGAGCAGTGGCCACCTTTGGTCCTCCCTTGGTGTCCCGTCTGGTGCCGCCCGGAGAGGCCTCTCTGGGGAACCCTGGCGTGGTTTTCTTCCTGCGGCCTGGGGACCCCTCTGGCTCCGGGTATCCAGGGCCAGCATGGAGAGAGTCAACAGGAGTTGCTGGTGGTGGGGGCTGCTGCGGCCATGGCCCCGGCAGTGGCTTCAGGGCAGCCTGCTTGCCCTCGGGCCCCGGCAGCTGGGAGAAGATCCGCTGGGACTTGGCAATCATTTGGAACACCTGCATCTGCTCGTGGCTCACCAGAGACTCCTGGGACTTCAGGAACAGCTGCCGGAAGAGTGGAGTGGCATCCGATGGGAGCCCGCTGGGCTTCTGGGCATCTGGGAGGCTGGGCTCCCCGGGGTTCTGCCGCAAGAAGGAGTCGCAGTCAAACTTGCTCTTCTTGGAAACCCAGGAGTCGTCTTCTCCGCCAACATATCTGGGGTCCCCTGAGGCTTCCCCAGGTGCCTTCAGGAGTGTGGCAGGGAAGGGCAACGCGTCCTCCAGACTGGGGCCTGAGTTGGGCAAGGGTTCCCCCACGGGGGAGGTGCTGCTGGGGCCAGGGGCTGACTCGCAGCCCTCCCGAGATGGCACTGACGGGGGCTTGTGGACCATGAACACATTGTTCCCTTTGTTCTTGGGGCAGCCGGGCAGGTTCCGGAGCCACTGGAAGTTGTGGCTGGCTGGCTGGGAACTGGTGGGGACCGTCTGGCCTCGGAACAGAGGCAGGCAGGCAGGTAGGGGGCCACCCTCAGGCCACCCCTCCAGGGTGGGCGGCACTGGGAGCAGAGGGGGCTCAGACTCAGCCAGGTCAGTGCCCCCATTCTCCACTGCTCTTGAGTGGACGGCTGTGAACATGGCTGCAGCAGGCTCCTTCCTTGGGGGACGAGGCTCTTCCGGAACGTCAATGCCCGGGTTTCCAGGGGCCACTGGGATGCCACCTGGGGTGCAGGAGGAGGGCCCGGAAGAGGGTGCGCAGGGACAGGCTGTGTTCCTCCCCTCACTGCCATCTGAGGGCCCCGCGGCGGCCGGGCCGGGAGAAGGGATCTTCTGGTGGACGATGCTGCTCACAATACAGCGCAGGAGGTCTCGGTTGGGCAAGAGGGAGCTGGGGGACCTGGCTTCTGGGGGCACCAGAGATCGCAGGCCAGCGGGTGGAGGCTGGCTGGCCCCCTCGTGGGCGTGGGGGGAGTCCCCACAGGCTTCCTCTTCTGGGGGGGCTTCTTTTAGGATACACAGACCATGCTGGACCTCGTAGTGCCGACGTAGGGAGCGGTAGTCACAGTAGCTCTTGCTGCAGCCCTGCTCGATGCACACGAAGGGCTTGGTCTTCTGGTGGGTGAGCATGTGCCCAGTCCTGGAGTCACACGAGAGAAGTCAGTCAGCAGGTTTCTCAGCTGCCCCTTACCACACACAGAACCCCAGGTGTGTCCCCAGGGGGTGGCGGTGCATCCATCCCATCAATCAGAAGCTACACTGAGCCTCCCTGAGGAAAGACCCAGGCAGCCACTCTTATGGGCAAAGCAATGCAAGGGGTGCTCCCCTCCCTCACCTTCGAGCAAAACCCTTATATGAGGGGAAAAAAATCAATGAGAGCCAGATTGGAGTTCCCCAAAGTGAGTTCCCAAGGAACACCAGTCCTCCAGAGTCACTCCCTGAGGACGTGGGCTCAGCTGGCAAGGAAGTTTTGAAAAAAAAAACACCATTTGCTCCTTGGAGGTTCAGCGTAGCAAATTTAAAAGCTATATAGTGCATAGAGAGACATCTCTTTAACCTCCCATATCTCTCAAACCTATGTGCCCACAGAACCATTTATTTAAACAGCCCCTCCTAGCATCCTTGAGGACCAAGGTTCTGCAGGACACAGTGAAGGAGATGCTATCTTCAGGATAACCATTCCCTTAGCCAAAGAAGCCTTTGCCTTCCCATAGCACTCCTCTAAGGAGACAGCTACCTGGAACCCACTCCAGCAAAAAAAAAAAAAAAAAAAATTACAGATGCCCATCAGTAAAAACTTTCTAGCAGTCAAATGTGCCTTCTGTAATTTCTGCAATTATAAATGAATACAAATATGTACTACATCTATATCATACTTCTATGTACATTAATATATTCTAAGTCTTGCTCTGGGTTCCCAACAGCCCTCCCCTGGATGGTCTAATCAACATGACACATGGGGTATCTCCAGTAAATAATACAGCCCTTCCTCAAAGGCTGGCCTTGGCCTCCATCTGAGGGCAGCTGCAGAGGAGGAGTCGGGAGATTCCATTTCTAGCCCCAACCATAGTTAGGTGCATCCTAAAAATGCAAGGATTTGCCATCTACCACTGGCAAGTCTCTTAGTTTGAAAAAAGTCTGCCTTTCCTGCCTCATTAGCAAGAAAAGCTCATGATTTTCCAAGATACTGAGAACAAAGGGAATTCTGGCTAACTCTTAAAGTGGGCTTTATTTTTTACATCATGAGTTTAGGAGGGCAAAATGGAGTTAAAAAAATTAATGCTCCACTAACATATTCTATAAACAGGCATTTCAGAATCTCTCAGGCCCCTGAGTTATTCCCATCCACACTCCTCATGAGACGCAGATCCATTCTCCTCGGACACCTGCCAGGGCCTCCAAAACATTTCTCTCTAAAGTTAGCCCAATTCCCTGTGTGACAAAATTCTTTTGGGAGTGAGCCCTTATGTGTCCTGAAACCCACAAGGGTCCTGCCTGCAGAATTGAGGCAGTGATTTCCTCCCTGGTGTGAACATGGGGGCTGGGAAAAGTGATCTGCTCTGGGAGGAGCGAGCCCTGGGCTCAGGAGCACTGGCAGTGGGAGAAGAGAGGTACATCTGCACATGGGGTCACAGCCATCTTGGGAGTGGGAGGGGACCCCAGCTGAGGGCAGGCCTGGTTGCCTGGGAGGGCGTTAAGGGAAGTGGGAGCATGCCCACTCCCCACTGGCCCCTTGACCGTGCTCCCACATACAGGTGGTCCTGGCGCTTGAAGGCCTTGCTGCAGATTTTGCAAACGTGCTTCCTTTCCTGGCTGTGCGTCAGGTAGTGCTTGCTAAGGGAGCTGGCGCTGCTGAACACCTTTCCACAGAGGCTGCAGTCCAGAAGCGGGTTCTGGGGGGAAGTGTGCTGCCGCTTGCCTTTCCTGGTACTCCCACAGGTAGCCCTGCCTCCTTCATCAGCCTCCTTAGGCATCTTGAGCACGCCAAGGCCCAGGTCTAAACAGAGGGAGAAAGCACAGGTTACAGACATGTGGGGATGACAAAGGGCATGGCTAAGGCACTCGGCAAGTCTTGGGGCCATGACCCACTGGGGTCAGGACAGCGTCTTCCAGCTTCAGCCACCTTGGGCATAGAGAAAAGGATGCGAAAGAGAAGAGATCCCAGCCAGGCCATGCAGAGGGACAGCAGCTGTCTGAAGCACTCCTAGGACATGGAGGTGAGGAGGTGACTGACCAACATGGGCCAGGCCACCCATGGTGCTCTCAGAAGGCCAACCCAGAAAAATACAATCTAAAGCCTTAGGAAAGTATAAATCCTTTCTTCCAGCCAATTCCACCTCTGGGATCTTAAAGTAAAAATATACAGATTTATACAAAGAAGTAGCTGGCAAAGTAGTTAACAGCAGCACTGCCTGGATTCCCTTTAGACACAACCTAACATTTGATAAAAGGGCACACAGGTGACTGCTTGATGGTCTGAGTGGTCTAGAACAGCATTTAAGATAAAACTATAGGGGATCCCTGGGTGGCTCAGCGGTTTGGCACCTGCCTTTGGCCCAGGGCGTGATCCTGGAGTCCCGGGATCGAGTCCCACGTCGGGCTCCCTGCATGGAGCCTGCTTCTCCCTCTGCCTGTGTCTCTGCCTCTCTCTCTCTCTCTATGTCTATCATGAATGAATAAATAAAATCTTAAAAAAAAGATAAAACTATGGAAAAACATCCAACACAAATGGACGTTCACGCCGCGCTACTCACTGAGAAAACAGCAACCTGCTACAAAACACAAAAAGACAAATAAATCTGAATAGAAAACAAGCTGAGAGAATGGCATATACTGGTAGGATTGTGGGCCTCTTCTTTTACTCTTTTTGTGTATTTGAATGCATTTGCATTTCCATGTTTTCTGTGTCCCTCTGGGTAAAATGATAAAAGGTATGTTTAAAATCATTCACCTGAGGAATGGGAGGAAGGGGGTTCGTCAATTATTCCAGGGCCAGTGAGTAGGGAAGGAACAGACTGCTTCTGCTTTGTTCCAAGGGACAGAGATAGGTTTGCTTTCCTCCAGACTAAAGAGAAGCTGATTTCAAATCACTGGAAATGCAGGGGCCATGGATGCGAGGACTCTGCAGGCTCCTGCTATTCCCAGCATTCCCCTCCTCGCACTCATGGACACTCCACAATCATCTATTGGACAGACCAACAGTGGAAGATACTCCTGCTCTTTAGAGTGGTCCTCAAAATGGATTCAGACTGCCTCATGAGATGGCAAGTTCAGAAACCTCCACTTCTCTGGGGTGCTGCCAGGGGCAGGACCCAAAAATCCAAGGGCCCAGGGCTCAGTTGGTTAAGCATCTGCCTTCAGCTCATGTCATGGTCCTGGGGTCCTGAGATGGGAGTCCCACATAGGGCTCCCTGTTCAGCAGGGAGTCTGCTTCTCCCTCTCCCTCTGCTTGAGCTCTAACAAATAAATAAAATTTAAAAATAAATAAACCAGAAAACCAAATGTTGCAAAAATTTGACAAGGACACTGAAAATCAGGCAGAGGCACTGGCCTGAGAAGCTGCCTGATGCTCACAGAAGTCAGTGTTACAAATATGTTATAAAACGGTGTATTGGGATGCCTAGGTGGCTCAGTGGTTGCATGTCTGCCTTAGGCTCAGGGCATGATCCCGGAGTGCTGGGATTGAGCCCCACATCGGGCTCCCTGCATGGAGCCTGCTTCTCCCTCTGTCTGTGTCTTTGCCCCTCTCTGTCTCTCGTGAATAAATAAATAAAATCTAAACAAAAGAAAAAACGGTGTATGTTCTCTGACAGGCAAACCTCCTTGAAGGAATATGTTCAAAGAACGTGGCCAAAAAAGGAAACTCAACACATAAAAAAGTTGTTCACAGAAACGCAAACAGTCTAAGAAACAAGAATACAAAGAGCACGATGGAGTAATTTATGATGATGAGGGAAGACCTTTATGTAAGAAAGCAAATACACTACTTTTAAAAAACCTCAAATTGGGATCCCTGGGTGGCGCAGCGGTTTAGCGCCTGCCTTTGGCCCAGGGCGTGATCCTGTAGACCCAGGATCAAATCCCACGTCAGGCTCCCGGTGCATGGAGCCTGCTTCTCCCTCTGCCTGTGTCTCTGCCTCTCTCTCTCTCACTGTGTGCCTATCATAAATAAATAAAAATTTAAAAATAAAAATAAAAATAAAAAAATAAAAAACCTCAAATTGCATCACATATTCACTGCCCCTGAGCAAAACCATGTTTTTCTGAGTGCCTTCAGTCATGTTTTTCAAAATCTACGTGTGGGAGCCAGACTGGGGAGCTTTCCTGATGTTACTTTTCTCTATTTCCTAAGTTTTCATTAGTAACTGTGTACTATTTTCCTAATTGGGAAAATGAATACAAGTGTTACACTGGCCTGAAGTTAAGCTGGAGAAGTATAAGGAGTTAGAATTTAATGTACAGTGGACTCCTGTTTTTATGAGATATAAAAAAAATTCAAGTTTAAAATACATTAGGAAAGGGGATCCCTGGGTGGCTCAGCGGTTTGGCGCCTGCCTTTGGCCCAGGGCGTGATCCTGGAGTCCCGGGATCGAGTCCCACGTCAGGCTCCCGGCATGGAGCCTGCTTCTCCCTCCTCCTGTGTCTCTGCCCCTCTCTCTCTCTCTCTCTATCATAAATAAATAAATCTTTAAAAAATAAAATAAATAAAATAAAATAAAATACATTAGGAAAAATGAACTAGGTTAATGATTTGTGGGATACCTGGACAGCTCAGTGGTTGAGCATCTGCCTTTGGCTCAGGGCATGATCCCGGGGTCCTGGGACAGAGTCCTGTAGCAGGCTCCCCAAAGGAAGCCTGCTTCTCGCTCTGCCTATGTCTCTGCCTCTCTCTTTTATGAATCAGTAAATAAAATAAATTTTTAAAAAAAGGTCGGTTAATGATTTGTAATGCACGGACAGGGACACAGACCCCCATGAAAACCTAATGAAAGCCATGGTTTCTCTGTTCAGCAAAATGCACCCATATTCACACTACCAGCATTTTTCAGGTAGCTCCTGTGGCCAGGGCTAGGCACCTAATCCCATATTCCCTGGGGTTGGCCCAGTGCCTAAACACTGCACATGTCCCATGATTCTAGGATTTTGTGTCAGCTATCACTCCAACATAGTGATAAGGCTGACCCTTAGTCTACTGCGTCTTGTGTGGAGAGGAGGCTTCATGAGTTTTTCATTTTAGCAAGTTTTCAGGACATTTCCTGAGCTGCTTATCCTGACATTAACATCTGTTCTGCAGAGCCATCATGGACGTGGTGCTCCGTGCATGTGGTATGAATTAACTATCGAAAAGCTCTGGCTCAGTCAACCCATCTAAGCTACTTACCCAAGAACCCAGGAAAAGAGTTAGCAAAAATCTAATTTGGGGCACCTGGGTGCCTCAGTTGGTTGAGTGTCTGACTTCTGATTTTGGCTCAGGGCATGATCTCGGGGTTGTGAGATTGAACACGGAGTCAGGCTCAGTGGGGAGTCTCCTTGAGATTCTCTCTCTCTCTCTGCCCCTCCTCTTATGTGCTCTATTAAAAAATAAATCTTAAAAAAATTTTTTAGGTCGGATTTATCTTGTAAAGGAACCCTGAAAGCAAACCAAAAAACCAAATGAAAATTGCACCAGGGCCTTTCGCCATTCCATCAGCTCTCCTTTTGCTCCTCTGCTGTTGAAGAGAGAAACTTAGAACTAAATCAATGGACTGTCAGGGATGAACTCTATTGTTATGGATGAAAATACCATCTGTCCCATGTTTTACAGTCCACACAGTGCTTTTACATACATTTCTTCTCTTGCTTTTTACTGCTATCACTCTGAGGCGAAGCAGAGTGGGCATTATCATCCCCCCACTTCACGGATGAAGATACTGAGTCTGGGGAAGGTTAGACAGCCAAGTGGCAGACAGACAGGATCCCAGGGCATTCTGAAAATGTGAAAGGGGCCTCTGAGATGTAATTGGTAGGGAAGTCTCCTGTGAACTCAAAGGTCTGCCCACATCACACACAAGATTAGGACATTCAGAAACGGCCAAGTTTCTCAACATTATTTCTTAGGATCAGTATTCAGTTTCCTTGACTAGAACACTGGAAACAATTCCCAAGTTAAAAAAGAAAGTGATTGTCCCCTGTTCCCTATTCACCTGTGGAAGGTAAATATTTTCTTATCCACTCCGTGCAGAAGCAATCTCATAGTTGGCCACCAGGGTTTTCACACAGCCCTGTAGGCCCTCGGACCCAGGTGGACAGCCTCACCTTGTAAGGAAGCCTGAGATTCCGGATCTGCATACTCCTCCAGCAGCTTCATGGAGTCACTGTCCTTCCCGGAGTACAGGGACAGGGTATCTAAGTTGTCCTCCAGTGCCTCACTGGGCATGTCAGGCGTGGGGAGGCTGGAGTCCAGGTCCAAACCACTCAGGCCAGCATAGAGCAGGTCACGTGTGCTGGGACCCAGATCCCGGTTGAGGGTGTCGCTGCAATTGAGTCCCTGGCTCTCGGAAAACGAAGGGAGATGCATCTCTGGAGGAAGGGCACCCTCGTCCCCAAGGCTGTACTGGTCCATGGCTCTCCACTGCCAGGTCTTGGCTAAGACCTACTCTCCAAACAAGCAAGGCCGTGTAAGGAGTCAGGGAGGAAAAGCTCTTGTTGATGTCTAATTCCTAAAAATGAATGAGGAGGAATTAAAATTATGAGATGGCAATACAGCATGGTGGATAAAGCGCGGACTTGGAATTCAAACAGACCTGTGTTTGGGTCTGTTCTCTGCCACTTAACAGCCATGTGAATGTGGGCAAGTCACTTAAGCTCCACGAGCCCCAGTTTCCTCATCTGTAAACTGGGCATAGAGTACCTCCATCATAAGGTTGTTGTAAGTAATAAATGAAAGGATTTCCGGCAACATGGACAGAACTGACCTCTTTCTCCAGCTATAAACACAGAGAAATATGACAGAAGATAATTTTTAATATATAGCCAAGCTCAAGAGACAGGTAAAAACCCCATGTGCCAGCAGCAATGAGAAAACTTAAAGAAGGGGTACCTGGGTGGCTCAGTTGGTTAAGTGTCTGCCTTTGGCTCAGGTCGTGATCCCAGGGTCCTGGGACTGAGCCCCACAATGGGCCCCCTGTTCAGTGAGGAGTCTGCTTCTTCCTCTCTCTCTACTCTCCCCCTGCCAGCTCATGCTCTCTCTCTCAAATAAATAAAATCTTCAAAAAAAAAAAAGATAAAAGAAAAAAAAAAGAAAAACTGCACACAAGCCTAAAGAGGTACTCCAAGAATTAGGAAGGAAATAGGGTGATGAGAGACAATAAAACCTAGCATGAGAAAAAGAGTAAGTCAGTATGGGACAAGAACAAATTTTTTTTTTAAAGAAACTAGTGAAACTTGCATGAAGACATTTAAATTCAAAGCTCACTGGAAGGGTTAAGCAACAGAAAAACAGTGCTGAAGAGAGAAATAATAAACTGGCAGAGCAATCTGAGGAAATTCCCCTAGAACTCAGCACAGAGAGATAAAGAAATGGAAAATACGAATGAGAAGCTGAGACAGTACAAATGGAGAAGCAAATGCAAAAAATTAACAACGTCCAATAGACATCCCAGAAAGAGGAGAGAATACAGAAGACACTACATCCTTTTTTTTTTTTTAAGATTTTATATTTCAGTAATCTCTACACCCAGCGTAGGGCTTGAACTCAGCCCCAAGATAAAAAATCACAGGCTCCCTCAACCAAGCCAGCCAAATGATCTGGAAAACATGGCATCTTACAGAGATATTGGAGGAATTTCCAGAATTGCAGGGATACAGGGTCCCAGACTTAAAGCTCCTAATTCTTAAAGATACATGGTTAATGACTAACCACTGCAAGGCAGAGCAGGGGGAGAAAAAATGAATTCACTCAACACACAGCAGTAGAACCACTCATCACTAAAGACAGAGAGAAAACCCTAAAAACTACCAGAAAGAAGAGGGAGACAGCCTACCAAGAGACGATGACTAGCCTGATGGCAAATATCTTGGAAGAACGGAGGCTAGGAGACAAGGAATAACACCTCCAGCAAATAATGGAAGGGGGAGAGCCAGCACAGAACTCCACATGCAGGAAAACTAGTATTAAAGAGGGCACAACAATGACCCTTTCAGACAAGGCATACGAAATTGCTCATACAGGAGCCCTGGGTGGCTCAGTGGTTGAGCATCAGCTTTGGCTCAGGGGGTGGTCCCGGTCTGGGGATTGACTCCAACATCAGGCTCCCTGTGGGGAGCCTACTTCTCCCTCTATGTGTCTGCCTCTCTCTGTGTGTCTCAGGAATAAATAATCTTTTTTTTTTTTTTTAAAGAAGTTGCTCATAGACCTCAGTTCAAAGACTAATATGGGGGATCCCTGGGTGGCTCAGCAGTTTAGCACCTGCCTTCAGCCCAGGGTGTGATTCTGGAGACCCAGGATCAAGTCCCACATCAGGCTCCCCATATGGAGCCTGCTTCTCCCTCTGCCTATGTCTCTGCCTCTCTCTCTCTGTGTCTATCATGAATAAATAAATAAAATCTTGGAAAAAAAGACTAATATGGGTTTTGAATCATTTGGAAATGAAAAGACAATGATTAACTCTGTACTTTATGTATGCTAAAAGAATCTAAGTGTAACTACCTAAAAAAAAAGGAATAAACTACGTAACATCTGAACTAGTATTTATCCCACTCCCCAAAAAAGAGAAAAAAGACTCAAATTACCAAAATTCAAAATTAAAGTGGGAACAAAAATAGAGATTATAAGGGTTACTACAAACAACTGCATGCCAAAAAATTAGGCAACTTCAAGATAAATGGGCCAATTCCTAAAAAGACACAAGTTACCAAACTGACTCAAGAGGAAACAGACTCTCTGCATAGCCCTATGGGAAGGAAAAAGATTGAGCTAATAATTTAAAAACTTCACACCCATGCCACTGCAGAAACAATGAAAAAATCAACTTTATTGGAACTCTGGAAAACAGTCAAAGGTTTGCAGCAAACAAATGGACCCTCAGCAAGACAAAGGTGAATGAAACCTGGTAGGAGGACGCTGTGGCATTTTAACCTACTTCTGTCTCATCACCCACACTACCCCCACCCCTAGTAGTGGTTCTGAAGACAGAAACCACATTCTGGTGGAATCTTCTGGTACAGAAGGGAACAGAGATAATCTTGTTCTCACATTGCTGAGCTTGTCTGTCTTGACCTGTCAGATGGCTCCTGAAGGGAGGATACAAAGGTCTTACCTGGATTTTGCCTAACCTGGAACTTCCTCAGGGCACAGCCACAGGGATGACATTTGTTGAAAATGTCAAAGGCAATATTGTACACCCACAATTAATATAAACGCATGTTAATTATACTTCAACTCAATATGCTCAAAATAAATAAATAAAAACAATGAAGCAGGTGCTGCAGCCCAGGGCAAAGGATATCGATGAGGCCAAGAACAAACATGCCACTGAAAGCCAGGGAGGAAGAGCTGGACAACGGGAGGCTTTGAAGAGGAAGGGCTTCAAAAAGCTTCCACGCCAGCAGTTTCTTACAAAGCTAAACATGGTCTCGCCATACAGTCCAGCCATCACAGTCCTTGGTATCAATCCCAGTGAACTGGAAACATATGTCAACATAAAACCTGCACACAGAAGTTTATAGGAGCTCTCTTCATAGCTGCATACATCTAGAAGCAACCAAGATGTCCTTTAATAGGAGAATGGATAACCAAACTATGGCACATACATACAATAGGATGTTATTCAGCAATAAAAAACAAGGAGCTATCAAGCAACAAAAAGACATGGAAGAACCTTAAATGTGTGTTGCTAAGTGAAAAAAAGCTGGTCTGAAAAGACACATTCTATGATTCCAACCATATGGCATTCTGGAAAAGGCAAAACTATAGAGACACTAAAAGACTGGTGGTTGCCAGGGTTCGAGGGGAAGGAGGAGGGGTGAATAAGTAAAGCACAGGAAGGACTTTGAGGGGAGTGAGGCCATTCTGTGTGATTCATGTAACAGTAGTTACGTGACATTATACATTAGCCAAAACCCACAAATTACACAACACAAAGAGTGAATCTTAATGTAACCATGGACTCTAATTAACTAAAAATAAAATAAATTAAATTACATAAGTAAAAACCATCCACATTATTTTAGGGAATTGAGAAGGCCATGTGCCCAGGGCAGGCACATGCTCAGAAAACACTCACGAAGGCTCTAAGCTCTCACCTCTGGGTGACCTTGTCTGTGAAAGCAGGAAGTAAAGGTGAAGGCAGAGATGTAACTCCCACTGAGTGCAGAAGTTACACTCACACAGAGCCCAAGTGCAAAGACTGGGAGATACATTTGGGCTCCAGGCATTTAAGGAAATCTTTGCCAAATCTTAGCTGACCACAAACTAACAGAACACAGACTTCGCTGACCACACATGACAAAGAATATAGTCTACAAAAAGAGTCTACAAAACATTCTAACCCGTAAGCAGTAGCAGTAACAAATGCTAGGGTAGGGGAAAGGAAAATCTGATTCCAAGAGTCACCATGTTATAATATTCAAAATGTTCACTTTCTCAACAAAAAAATTACAAGGCAGAGAAACAAAGTGTGACTCAACGAGAGGGCCAACCATTTCATACAAATGATGGAATCAAACAGTATTAGCTTTTTACATCTGGCTGCTTTCACAAAGAATAGCATTTTCAAGGTTAATCCACACTGCAGTGTGCACAATTACTTCATTACTTTTCAAGGACAGATAATATTCCACAGTCTGCAGATAGCACATTTTCTTCATTCATTCATTGATAGGCATTTGGGCTGTTTCCATTTTGAGCTACTACGAATAATTCTGTCCTCACCTAAACTTTGAGTAAATGTTGATGACCTGCTGATAAAAAAATCTGGTGGATCCTAGAATAACTGGAGTTTAGGTCTAGATTCCTAGACTATTGGTTTCTACTGTTCTAAAACATTCTTTCTGTGTTGAAATGTAATAGAACAGCTGTGCCCACAACACCTGCACTTCACATCATGCATCTATACCTGTGTGTCTATGTGTGGAGCCTATCGGGGGAACTCAAAAGGTGAATACAGGCCCACAAGAGTACAACTCTAGATCTAAAATACGGGGGTAAATCGATGCAAATACTATATTTTAAGTAAACTTCAGTGGCTCTGGGGCAGCACCTGGTAACCAAATCATTAATTCTGCATCCACACCTACGATGACTCGAGTAAATATAATAAATACTGTAAAGAGTAACAGATGAGTTCAGGTTTGCCCACCAAATGAGATCTAGGACACTGTGGCATTGTCAGAGCTTTTTGGGTTTCTAAATTGCAAAGATGGGAGTGCGGACCATAGAAATTTTTATTCTGAGGCAAAATGAATTTTTCTGCCTATTCTGAAGTTTCTTGTACAGTTCTGTAATAAACTCTCTTCAGTACTCCAAGGAGGAAAGAAGCCATCTCTTTTTGTAAATTCTAATAATAAAAACAAACCAATAAAATAAAATAGCATTGTTTAAACCAAATATGAAGTAATATTTCATAAAATAAAATATGAAGCATTTTCTCCTTCTCAGGTATCACACTAAGAGCTTTCCATGCATTAATTCACTCACTTTACAACCCAGAGGTAGGTGCTTTATTACCTCCATTGTAGAAAGAAGGAAAGGGATTGATTCTGAGACACTAAGTAATTTGTCCATAGTCACATGCCTAACAAGGAGTTGAGCCATACCCTAAACCCAGATATTCTGACTTTACAGTTGTATTCTTACCCACTACACCATACTAATTCACCACAAATAAATTTACACTGCATTACACCAATTAATCTAGAAAGCACGAAAGGTGCCAGATAAGGGCAGAAATCCCCACAGGCCTAACCACCTGCTTCCCAGCATACTCCCAGAGTCCACAGAGAAAACTGGTCTTATTACCACTTGGGGCAGGCAAGCCTGAAGTCCAAAGGCCATGTTTTGATATTTACATCCTTTCCAGTTAGTAAAGCAAAACCCCCTCAGCCAATATTGAACTTGCTCTTGTTCTGTCAACAGAGAAATTCAATTCAACAAGTTTTAGCACCTTCTATGTACAGGGCTCCCCGATAATCCCTGTGGGGCAGGGTTTGTGGTCACTTGGAACCTTACAGGCATTCCCAATTCTTTCCAAGAATTTTCTAATTTTGTGCTTTCACTTGGAGAATAACCTAAGAGAAGAAAATCAGTCTGTGTGGATTACTGGTTTACTACCTTATAACCCAGTACTACTATTTGATTTCAACACCCAGGGTATGCTTATAATCGCACCAATACCAAAAAAGGATGATTTTAATTGCCACAGGCTAATCAGAAGAGGACAGAGGTGGATTGAGCTCCTAATAATGCCTTTGGGGTCACCTAAAAGCCAAAAGACATCGTGGTACAAACAGAGGTCTTACAGTTGTAACTGAGAGGAAAGAGATGGGGGACCTAGGACATCACAGGGTCTGCTAAACCCACAGCAGGATGGTGCAGCAGTCAGTAAGATGTTTGTTTCAAAGCTATTCCGTTTCATCAAAATAGCACCCCACCCACTAAACTCATGTTTGTAATTTGAATTACACTGGTTTAGTTGCCTTGTTTTACATTTCATTTGCAAATTGATTTTGGCTTTATAGTGCCACAAAAACTGTAAGCTTTAGAAACATATGCCTTGTTTTATCATCGTTTATGCCTTGTTTAATAGTTTAAAAAACAATTTAAGCCAACGCTTGGGAGCCAAAGCAATTTTAATGTTTTTCTTTTAAGAAAGGCATGTCATTCTATGACTGGTGGGAGCAGGAGCAAACAGTGATTCTCCTGTGAAATGCTACAGCCTCTTGGGAAATTAATCTGCCATTTGTTCTAGCCTGCAGCAACAGGTACACAAACAGGTAAATAACATTTACCGAGTCATTGTTTGGATGGAAAGGGACAATCTTAAACACTTAACTGCTTCTATCAAGATGTTTTATTTCACCGGTAGCTAATCTGATTATTTTTCTTTTTGTCAGCAAGTCGAAAAATCTGTCAGATTTTTTTTGGACACAGCATCGCTGTCCAAAAGATTTTTGTGTGCTGATGGAAATGGTCTAAATCTGCACTGTCCGGTGGCAGCCACTAGCCCTGAGCAGCTAACAAGTGCCTAGAAATGCAGGAGATGCAACCGAGGAACTAAATTATCTATTTTATTGAGCTTTTGTTAAATTTAAATTTACATAGCTACAAGTGCTTAGCAGCTATCATATTGGACGCTCACCACAGATCTGGAGACTTTTCATTGAAGTAAGGCTTTACAACTTCTATTTAAGAATCTTTTTTTTTTAATTTTTATTTATTTATGATAGTCAGAGAGAGACAGAGAGAGAGACAGAGACATAGGCAGAGGGAGAAGCAGGCTCCATGCACCAGGAGCCCGACGTGGGACTCGATCCCAGGTCTCCAGGATCACACCCTGGGCCAAAGGCAGGCGCTAAACCGCTGCGCCACCCAGGGATCCTCTCTATTTAAGAATCTTGAGGGGAAGGGGCACCTGCCTGTCTCAGTTAAGCGTATGCCTTCGGCTCGGGTCACGATCCCAGGGTGCTGGGATCGAGTCCCATGTCGGGCACCCTGATCAGGGGAGAAACCGCTTCTCCCTATTCCTCTGCTACTCCCCTTGCTTTGCTTGTGCACTCTCTCTCTCCGTCAAATAAATAAAATCTAAAAAAAAAAAAAAAAAAAAGGAAAAAAGAATCTTGAGGGGCACCTGGGTGGCTCAGTGGTTGAGCATCTGCCTTTTGCTCAGGTTTTGATCCTGGAGTCCTTGGATTGAGTCCCACATCAGGCTTCCCACAGGGAACCTGCCTCTCTGTCTCTCTCATGAATAAATAAAATAAAATCTTTAAAAAAAAATCTTGAAAAAGGAGTACCTGGCTGGCTTAGTCAGTGGAGGGTGGGATTCTTGGGTCTCCCTGCCACGAGTTCAAGCCTGTGTTGGGCACAGATCCTACTCCAAATAAATCAATGAGTTCTAGTATTAAAAAAAAAAAAAAAAAAAAAGATCTGAGGCTCTGTCAACCCTGAGTCCCTGTTCCTGAAAAGAAGCAACTGGCTGGAGCTGAGAAGTGCTGCTGCTTAGGACAGAGTAGGCACTCTCCAGTTTGCCAGAGTCCTCACCACTGCCTAATCTCTCACACCCTCCCTACCTTACTCATTTATATGCCCTGCTAGGCCCCTGGAGACCTCTTCCTTTATGACTGATTTGTACAGTTTCCCTTGACCAGCCTCTCTTTACTCAGCTTTACTGAATGAAACCTTTCAACATCAGGCTGAAGGGGCCCCTTCCAACATCTGAAGTCTGAGACTACCTCTCCCTCCATCCAGATGCCATAAGCACCTGTCTGACAGGTCACTGAACGCTTAACCTCAGACGGCTTCAGAGTCTAATTCTGTCTCAGGTTCTTCTATTTTCCCCAGACCACAAGCTCTAGGATAGCTGTTCCTCTGCCTCTGTGTCCATACTTCTCATGGCATCTTGCCCAGCACAGAACTATCTCCGATCAGAGAAAGCTCTCTGCGTTCCTTTCGCTATTGAGGGAGAGGATTCCACTGGGCCACCTCTTTTCCTCTTTAAAAAAATGCCCCAGCCTACTATTCTGTCTGGTTTTCTTTCTTTCATTTTTTCCCCTCAAGCACCATCTTCTCCTTTCCCTCTCTGCATCAATGTTACAGGGAGACAATGATCATGTCCGAGTAAGGTCAGATTGTTGGAAGCTGGGAAATATGAGAGACTTGCAGCTTCTACCCCAGCTATGCAAGTCCTTGCCTTGTTTTCCTACTCCAAACATTATCACAACTATAGTCTTGTTTTGTTTGGCCTACACAGTGCTTTTTGCAACAGGGTTAGTCACCAACTTTTTTTTTTTAAAGATTTTATTTATTCATGAGAGATATGCACACACACAGAGAGAGAGAGAGAGAGAGGCAGAGACACAGGCAGAGGGAGAAGCAGGCCCCACTCAGGGAGCCCAATGCAGGACTCGATCCTGGGACTCCAGGATCACGCCCTGGGCCGAAGGCAAGCGCCAAACCACTGAGCACCCAGGGATCCCCTTTTATAAATATTTTATTTATGGGCATCCCGGGTGGCTCAGTGGTTTAGCATGTGCCTTCAGCCCAGGGTGTGATCCTGGAGACCCGGGATCGAGTCCCACATCGGGCTCCCTGAGTGGAGCCTGCTCCTCCCTCTGCCTGTGTCTCTGCCTCTCTCTCTCTCTCTCTCAAGAATAAATAAATAAAATCTTAAAAAAATTTAAAAAAACAAAGATTTTATTTATTTATTCATGAAAGACACACAGAGAGAAGCAGAGGCACAGACAGAGGGAGAAGCAGGCTCCCTGTAGGGAGCCTGATGCAGGACACGATTCCTGGACAGGGAGGGATCATGCCCTGAGCCAAAGGCAGATGCTCAACTGCTGAGCCACCCAGGCGTCCCATTCACCAACTTTTTTTTAATGGGGAGATTTCAACTAGATATATTAATTTCTGGCTTTTCTTGAAAATTATTAGATTTTGCATTTCATGATAGTTATTAGTAGGACAGAGATGAGGGATAACTGCCATTTCTGAACAGATGTTCCCAAAGATCCTTGCTTTCTTCCTGTCTGGCCCCTATAATTATGATCAATATAGATACCAACAATAGCAGCACACACTTGAGGCTTTGTCCTATGCCAGGCACTCCTGGAATCACTTATGGATTATCTAATTCCCACAACACTCCTTTGAGGCACATCCTCTGTTCTTAACCGTTTTTACAGATGAGGTAAATAAAGCCCAGAGAAGTTAAGTAACTGCCCAAGATCAAGGTTAGAATTCAACCCCGGGTATTCTGATGTCAAAACCGTCACATGTAACCACTCATCTATGGTAGGATTCCACACCTGAGACTGGGACTCCTGCCCCATGTGCCGTACGTCCTTTCCTAAGCCGAACAACCAAAGAACACTCCCTCCCTTGATAATGTAACCATTATAATTTAAACCATTAGGGTAACTCATCTCTTCTGCTCATTAAAAGAACAGATTTACAGCTCACATTAAGAACTAGATAGAAGGAAAAATTAACAAGGCAGGAAACAACAAATGTTGGAGAGGATGTGGAGAAAAGGGAACCCTCTTACACTGTTGGTGGGAATGTGAACTGGTGCAGCCACTGTGGAAAACTGTGTGGAGGTTCCTCAAACAGTTAAAAATATACCTGCCCTACGACCCAGCAATTGCACTGTTGGGGATTTACCCCAAAGATACAAATGCAATGAAACGCTGGGACACCTGCACCCCGATGTTTCTAGCAGCAATGGCCACGATAGCCAAACTGTGGAAGGAGCCTCGGTGTCCAACGAAAGATGAATGGATAAAGAAGATGTGGTTTATGTATACAATGGAATATTACTCAGCTATTAGAAATGACAAATACCCACCATTTGCTTCAACGTGGATGGAACTGGAGGGTATTATGCTGAGTGAAGTAAGTCAGTCGGAGAAGGACAAACATTATATGTTCTCATTCATTTGGGGAATATGAATAATAGTGAAAGGGAAGATGAGGGAAGGGAGAAGAAATGTGTGGGAAATATCAGAAAGGGAGACAGAACATAAAGACTGCTAACTCTGGGAAACGAACTAGGGGTGGTAGAAGGGGAGGAGGGCGGGGGGTGGGAGTGAATGGGTGACGGGCACTGGGTGTTATTCTGTATGTTAGTAAATTGAACACCAATAAAAAAAAAAAAAAAAAAAAAAAGAACTAGATAGAAGACAAGGAGGAATCAGAAAACTATGACTATGCTTTCTAAGAAAATTTCTCACATAGAATTAACTAAGGGAGGAAAAGAGACCTCAAGCCTTCTCATTCCAAAAGCTGATCCTAGCATAAAATACAAATAAGCATTAACATCTAGAACAGCAGGTTTTCCAAGTGAGGCGGATGGGGGTGGGAAACCTGGGGGGTCCTCAGAGTCTTGCAGGGATTCTTCGAGTCAAAACTATTTTCATAATAATATTCAGACATTACCTGCCTTTTTCATTCTCAGTGAGACTTTCCAGAAGCTACAGGGAATATCTCAAAAGGCTGAATGCAGAAGCAGAAATAAGATTCTAGGTGACTCTAAAAAGGTAAGACAATGCCACTATTCTCACGAAATTTCTTTCTGAAATATCATCTTTCAAAAAATATTTAAAATAGTCAATTTTGTTAACATAATAAGCTTATCACTTATTTTTAAATGAATAAGTAGGGATCCCTGGGTGGTGCAGCGGTTTGGCGCCTGCCTTTGGCCCAGGGCCTGATCCTGGAGACCTGGGATCGAATCCCACGTTGGGCTCCCGGTGCATGGAGCCTGCTTCTCCATCTGCCTATGTCTCTGCCTCTCTCTCTCTCTCTCTGTGTGACTATCATAAATAAATAAATGAATAAGTATTTTAAAAACGTATTAAACCTCTAATAGTGCAAATATCAGCAGTATAGAGTTCACGTGCACAAATTCTCTGGGATCTTCAATGATTTTTAAATATAAGGGGGGGAGCCCTAAGATCAAAAAGCTAGAGAACTGTGGCTGTAAAGAGGAAAAGTCCTGCATCCACATGTGCCCAAGTGGGTGAGTATCTGTGTATGCAAGTCTTACACAGAAAGAAACCCTAAACCAAATATTCCAAACTGGTGGCCAGCTGGCATGTTTTGTAAGGGCTCCACACTGCCTTTAAATACCTATTAAATTCATTGTCACCATTTACAGATCAAAAGGTTTGACATAAATATAGTGTCTCTTCTCAAAAACAATTTTTTTTTTAAAGTTCTGGCAACACTGTCCTGGCATTTCCACTGACTGGTATCACTTAGATGGGGCACGTGACCTTTGGTTCATCACACTGCAGGCATTTACCAATATGCACTATACATAACCTTTTCCTTATCTGACCTCACAAAGCAGAAACTTATAATGGTTTCATCATCGGTACAGAGACTTGGGCCAATTAGAAATCCTTCTGAGAAAGGAAGGAATCCTGACAAAGAAGGGATCTGTGGACAGGGGCAAAGGGGAAAACTCACCAGGAGAAGAGCAAATGAGTGAATCTCCAAGGAACAGGAGGGCCCAATTTAGGACCCACAGGGAGGGGGTTCAGGTGACCGTCAGACCACTGGATATTTCCTCCTGGAACTCCGGGTAGCAAATTCAGGACACTCATCCAACTTCTTGTGTCCTGAAAGCAGCTGGTGGAAAGGAAGGGGCATTCAGAACTTGGGTCCCCAAAGAAGCAAGCACACAGGTGTGAAACTGTGGGGATGACAGGCAATTTTTGGAAGAAGGAAGGAAGCAATACTAAATTGGGGAGATCTAGATAGGGAAAGGGTTTTGCAGTTAAGGGAGTTATTTTTGTCTTTTCCTTACTTTCCTTCCTAGGGAAGGGACCTGAGGGGTTTGCTGGGAAAAGCCTAATTGGGGTAAAACTGGTGATGGACAAAAAAGGGATTTTTGCTGAAGAGGTCGAGAAGAGCGTTGGAAAAACAAGTATTACATGAGAAACTGGAAGAACAGAGCTCCTCTGCTATCAGTGGAAAGATAGGACAAAAAGGGGGGCTCTTGGTGGGCAGAAAATTTTTGCTGGAAAGAGATCCTGAATGGAGGAAAAATCCAGAAAAGAAAAAAATATATATATATTTATATTCTTTTTTGCTAGAGAAAGTTTCTAAAAGGAGGTTGAAGGGTATAATCAAAGAAGAGAAGAGATTTTTGGTTTTGCTGGAAGATCCTAAAAGAAAAATTCGGGTCCCCTATTCAGGAGGAAAGGTGATTTTTAGCAGAAGGCCTGGAAGCTAGAGCGAATGCAAGGCCGCGGTGCAGAAAGCGCCGAGGTCGGTAGGGCCCGAGGCGCGAGCCGGGGGGCGGGGGGGGGGGGGGCTGCGAGGGGGCAGTTGGGGCCTGCGGGGCGGGGGAGGTAAGGAAGGGGATGCAGCGGGCCAGGGGCCCCCCCAGGAGAGCCTTCTCCAAGGGCGAAGGGCCTGCGGGGTGCAGCGGGGCCCGGAGCTGTTGGGGTGCAGAAGGTGCGTGCGTGACGCGGGGTGAGGGGCGCCCGCCGCGCCTGCTGCGCTCCTCGAAAGGGAGATGGGCCCCCTAAAAAACAAATATATAAACGAATTAGATTTTAAGGGGGGGGAGGGGTTGAAAAGTGAGGAGGGGCGGGAAGGGGGGGGTAGGGAGGAAAGGGAGGGGGCAGGGGCAGCAGCAACCGGGTTTTACCCGCCCCCGGGGGCTCGCGCGCCGGCCTCGAGCCTCGCGCCGGGCGGGCCTCCCAGCGGCCCCCTGCCCCCCTCGCGCCGCCCGCCGCCGGGCGCGCACGCGCACCTCAGCCCGCCCCCGGAGCGGCCCGCTCACCCGCGGCGGGGGCGCGCGTGCGTGGCTGCGGGTCCCCCCACGACACCCAGGGCGGCCTCGAGCGCCCCTCGCGCCGCCCGGGCTCCCGGCGCGTGCCGCCCGGCGGCGAGGTCTCCGCAGCTATTGGGCCTCGGACGGGAGGGGGCGGGGCCACGCGAGGGGCGGGGCTTGGTGCGGTCAGGTGACCGACGGCAGGCGGGAAAGGAGGCGGTTGGTCGCCATTTTGCGAGGGGGGCAGTTGAGGCTGGGAGAGAGTCAAAGTGGAGCCCGGGAAGGGGCTGCGGCGGGGGCGGGGACGGGGGTGGCGAGGGGCCGGCCTTCCGGGCTCCCCGACACCCGCACGCGGAGGCCCGGAGTCGGTCGGCTCCGGCCATTGTTCCTGGAGGGCGGCGTTAGAACGCAGCGGCGGGGGACTCGGGCTCCCAGCGGCCGCTCCGAGCTGCGGTGGCCCGCGGTGGGGGCTGCAAGGGCGGGGTCCCGCCCGGCCGGGTCTCGGGGTCCCTCGAGGCAGCCGCGGCGCGAGCGGGAGCCGCGAAGACCTGCTCTTCGGTGGGCTGGGAAGATGCGGCTACGCGGCCCCGTCGTGCCGGGGGTGGGGGTGGGGGTCCAGCTCCCCGCTGGGTCCTGCTGGGCGGAGGGATGGGACCGGGGTGAGCCGTGGCCTGAGGGTGCTACCCCAGAGCCCCCAAGACGGGCAACTCATCCCCTAGGAAGTGAACCCCGACCATCTGAGGAGTTCGAGAGCAGCTTTGCAGGCGCCTGGGTGGGAATGGGGACCCCCCCCCCGTACCGGAGCATAAGGGCATCTGATTGGGGTGATGGAAAGATTCTAGAAGTGAGCGGCGGTGGTTGCACGCCGTGCTGAATTCACTAGAAAAGGTTGGATTTTATGGAAATAATATCTCAGTAAAGTTTTGTTGATTTGATTTTTTTTTTTTTTTGATCCCTGGGTTAGACGGACGGAACAGAGAGGATAAGAAAAAGACCAGCATTCTACTTTTGGATTCCTTCATTGAGCAAATATTTATTGAGCTTCTGATCTGAGATAGAGCAGACGGAGCAATGTCTGAGTCAGACGCACATTCCCGCTCGAGCTTGTGTTCTCAGCAGCGCTGTCCAAATGATACAGGATGCAATGACATGAAATTAGCTTTAATAGTACAACCTAAACCAAAATGTTGGGGCACCTGGGTGGCTCAGTTGGTTAAGCACCTGCCTTGGGCTCAGGTCGTGATCTCAGGGCCCTGGGATCCAGCCTGGCATGGGTCACACTGCTCAGTAGGGAGCCTGCTTCTCCTTCTTCTGCCTACCACTGCTTACTTATGCTCTCTCTCTGTGTGTCAAAAAATAAAATTGTAAAAAAAAAAACACAAAATGTTATTTCAGCATGTAATCAATACAAAATTTTTAATAAGTTCCTTTTTTTTTTTTTTTTTGGAAAGTCTGGACATCTTAATCCAGAGCAGTCACATTTTGAGTAGAGCCACAGGTAGCTTAGTGACTCTGGGACTGAAGAGCATACCTCCAGTAGGAGACAGGAAAATACATTTAGAATGCAATGTGGTTATACTTTAAAGAAGAAAAGAGAACGGAGATTATCAGAGGATGCTATTTGATAACAGGTCAGTGACGGTCTCTCTGGTGAAGTTACACTGAGCAGAGACCTGAAGGAAAAGATTTTAAAAATAGCTGGTGGAAGAGCAAGTGCAAAGGCCCTGAGACAGGAAGACGTGGATCCATTTGAATAATAACAGAGACCAATGTGGCTGCATCTATGTGGACAAAGAAAAGGGTATACTAGGCATGGATTGTGTAACGCCTTGTAAGTTCTGCAAAGACAGGAATTAAACACCTTTCAATTTAGGAGAGTTTTTTTTTTTTTTTTTTTACTTATATAGCAAACATTTTAGAATATGGAATTTTTTTTTAAGATTTCATTTATTTATTCATGAGAGACACAGAGAGAGAGAGAGAGAGAGACAGGCAGAGGGAAAAGCAGGCTCCATGCAAAGAGCCTGATGTGGGACTTGATTCCGGGTCTCCAGGATCTCACCCTAGGCCAAAGGCAGGCGCTAAACCACTGCGCCACTCAGGGATCCTGGTTCATGGGAGTTTAAAGAACAGGACTTACACTCCTGGAATAAATCAGTATCTTCCCATCCTTTGACAAACATTTAACACTTTATGGACAAAGAAGATAACTTGTGACATATAACACAAAAAATTAGCATTCAAAAATTATTTTTTTCAAAAATTATTTTTAAAAACAAGTAAAAGCAATAGCTTGATTTAAAAAAATAAAAGCTATGAAGAGACACTTCATCCCAGAGGGACCCTATAAAAAGAGACCAAGCCACAATAACAAGAGAATGCAAATTTAAACCATAGACATCCTGTCATGTTGACCAGCATGGCAAATTTTTAAAATTTCCTATCAGGTGGAGCAATGGGAACTCATAATAGGTAAAATTGGGACAGTCACATTGGAGAAAAATTTGACTTACTGAATACAATTAAAGATGTAATGTATCCCGTGCCCCAGCAAGCCCAGGGGTCACTGTACAGAAACTCTTATATGCAGTAGGACATGTGTACAGGAATAGTCTTAAGCACTAATGCTTTTACATTCCCCCATGAGCCTGGATTGGATGATCCTAGAACAGAAAAAGGATATTAGTGGAAAAAACTACTGGAATCTCAACAAAGAGTGGAATTCAGTTAGCAGTAATGTATCAATGTTGATTTTCTGGTTTTGACAAGCACTATGATGATATAAGAGGCTGACATGAGAGAAAGCTGGGAAAAGGGTATATGGAGGTGTATGTCTTTCCAACTGTTCTGTAAATCTAAGATTATTATCTACAGGATACTGGATAAATTATATTATATAGCTGTGAACATCAATTTCAATTACAGTAGTACAGTGGTGTTTTCATCTACTTAGAGTTTCAAAACAAGCAGAACCAAACAACATACAGTTTAGGGACACAGATCAGTTGTAGATGATTATTGTTTTTAAAGTGGGCTCCACACCCAGCATGGAGCCCAAGGTGGGGCTTAAACTCACAGCCCTGAGATCAAGACCTGAGCCAAGATCAAGAGTCAGACACTTAACTGTCTGAGCCACCCAGGTGCCCTTGTAGATTATTATTTTTTTTAATGAGGGCAAGATAAACACAAAGTTTAGCAAAGTAGTTACCTCTGAGGGGTGAGGAAGGAAATGAGAAGGAAAAGGGCTGGAGCACCTGGGTGGCTCAGCAACTGAGTGTGTCTGCCTTCGGCTCAGATCGTGATCCCGGGGTCCTGGGATAGAGTCCCAGATTAGGCTCCCTGCTCAGCGGGGAGCCTGCTTCTCCCTCTGCCTATGTCTCTGCCTCTCTGTGGGTCTCTCATGAATAAATAACTAAAAATCTTAAAAAAAAAGGAAGTGAGAACACTGGTCGCAGGAGATGGTGGTCCAGTTAGGGAGGCAGGATTTAAAATTACAAAAATAACAAAAATATTTAATATTTAATAACACATGAAATCACTAGAAGGGTTACTCAAATATAAATACATACCTACCCTACGACATGCCCCAAAGAGTGTTTTTGCTTAAGCAGACAGTCGAAAGGCACTTGTTGAATGACTTGGAAGATGATAAAGCGCAAATGGAATAATGCTGTGGGAGTATTTACCCAGTCAGAAAAGCTGTTCTAGTTCCTTTTTTTTTTTTTTTAAGCCAGAGAAAAATGGTGTTCTATTTGTGTAGACTTGGATGTCCATGCTAAATATTAAGAAGCCAGGCTGCTTGCTTGCCTTTTTTTTTTTTTTTTTTTTTTAACCTCTTGGCATTAGGGTTGCTCAAGCCCTCATATCAACCAGAAACATCTCGCCAGTGTCTCCAGATACTGTGTTTCCAGGTAGGGGAAAGCCAGCCATTCTGATCACACGATAGTCACCCCACTGATTCATTCATTCTACAAAGGTGAACATGCGCTGGGTTCAGAGCACAGCGCTGTCAATGGGGGGACTGCCACCCTTCTCTTGAAAGCGTCTAGCAGAGCACCCCCAGACTTTAACAGATCATTGGTACAAAACTAATAATTCTCCAAGTGTGGCCTCCAGTCCAGGATCAGCTACATCACCAGAGAACTCCCTAGAAATGCAAATTATCGGGCAGCCCGGGTGGCTCAGAGTAGCGCCGCCTTTGGCCTGGGGCGTGATCCAGGAGACCTGGGATCAAGTCCCATGTCCGGAGGGTTCCCTACATGGGGCCTGCTTCACCCTCTGCCTGTGTCTCTGCCTCTCTCTCTGTCTCTCTCTGTCTCTCTCCTGTGTTTCTCATGAATAGATAAATAAGTCTTGAAAAAAAAAAAAAGAAATGCAAATTCTCCAGTCCCACACCAGACCTCTCGAGTCAGCCTGCCAGGTGATAACTGATGCAGGCTCGCCTTTTTTTTTTTTTTTTTTTTTTAAGATTTATTTATTCATGAGAGACACAGACTGAGAGAGGCAGAGACGCAGGCAGAGGGAGAAGCCAAAGGAAATCTCCCATAAAAGAGATATAGTGGTGCTGTTTTACTTTCAAAAGCTTAAAAATACTGAGGGTTTTCTAGATGACTTTTATTGAAATAAAATTTGCAGAACGTGAAGTTTACCATTTTAAAGTACATGATTCAGTGGTGCTTCGTACATTCCCAATGCTGTGCCATCACCTGCTCCAGAACATTTTCACCACCTCCAAAGGAAACCCCATAGTCGCTCAATATTCACTCCCCATTCCCTGACTTCCAGCCCTGGGCAACCACTAATCTGCCTTGTGTTTCTAAAGATTTGCCTCCTCTGGATATTTTGTTGTGTTTTGTTTTAGTTTTTTAAAGATTTTGTTTATTCATGAGAGACACATGAGAGACACACAGAGAAAGGCAGAGACACAGGCAGAGGGAGAAGCAGGCTCCATGCAGGGAGCCCGACGTGGGACTCCATCCTGGGTCTCCAGGATCAGGCCCTGGGCTGAAGGCGGCGCTAAACCCCTGAGCCACCCGGGCTGCCCTGACATTGTGTTTTTAAGGTTGGCCTATGTCGCAGCACATAGCAGTGCTTCATTCTCTCTCTCTCTCTTTTTTTTTAAGCCACTACATTTAAATTCAGTTAAACAAAAATTCAGAGTGCTAGGCCCCAAGTGAGGCTCTGGAGACATGTGATGTTGCATTGTAGGCGAGTGGTTAGTACTGATGGGCTTGGACACCATCCAGTACTGGTAAGGACACTGCTTCTACCACAACCGTGTTCACCTGCTTTGATGTTGCTACTACTACTGATGAACTAAGTAAGTCATGGAGATATAATGTTAAGTGCTTCACTCCTTTTATTGCCGGATAATATTCCATTGTCTGAATCTACCATGTTGAGTTTATCCATTCATTGGTTGAGGGACATTGGTTGTTTCCACCTATTGGCTATCATGATTAGTGACAACCAGAGCTTTTTAAAGTATTTTTATCTGGGGGATCCCTGGGTGGCTCAGCAGTTTAGTGCCTGCTTTGGCCCAGGGCACGATCCTGGGGTCCCGGGATTGAGTCCCATGTTGGGCTCCCGGCATGGAGCCTGCTTCTCCCTCTGCCTGTGTCTCTGCTTCTCTCTCTCTCTCTCTCTGTCTATCATGAATGAATAAATAAAAAAAAATCTTTTAAAAAAATAAAAATAAAGTATTTTTATCTGGAAGGCCTGTCTTGGTGGGAAATGTCTTTCTACACACAAACCTTAAATATAAATCTCCACTTGCAAATAGGGGCAAAAGGACATTTGCACAGATGCCAGCCTCTCCTCCAGACAGAGGGAAGACAGCCATTCTGAGGCTGGCTCTAATGACCTTCCTCCTGTAGGATCTTCAATGACCCATGGTGTCTGAACCTCGTAAGGCCATAAGCTCTCCCATAGGCAGCAATTCTTATTCAACACTGAGCACAGAGCAAGTGTTTGGTCAACCAATATGTGATAGTGAAGCAAGGACACGAATCCTTCTCAGTGACTTCTCAGCTTTTACTAGGCTCCTTGCATTTTCGTTTTCCTCTCCAGCATAAGCTCTGAGCAGAAGTCAGGTTCTCAATATTTCTTAATGTCTATTAAATAAAAGCAAGAATCCTTGTTTTTTTTTTAATTTATTTATTTATGATAGTCACATAGAGAGAGAGAGAGAGGCAGAGACACAGGCAGAGGGAGAAGCAGGCTCCATGCACCGGGAGCCCAACATGGGATTCGATCCCGGGTCTCCAGGATCGCGCCCTGGGCCAAAGGCAGGCGCTAAACCGCTGCGCCACCCAGGGATCCCCAAATCCTTGTTAATTCACTCCTAGAATTTCAGGCCCTTCTGGCTAAATGGACTGTCAAATCCCTTGTGAAGGGTCCCCTCCATCCTGGGTCTCTTTTTTTTTTTTTTATTGAGATTTTTTATTTATTGGAGAGAGAGAGAATGAGAGAGAGTAGAGAGAGAGAGAAAGAGAGCCTAAGTGAAGTGAGGGGCAGAGGGAGAAGCAGACTCCCCGCTGAGCAGGGAGCCCAATCCAGGACTTGATCCCAGGACCCCAGGATCATGACCCGAGTTGAAGGCAGATGCTTAACTGACTGAGGCACCCAGGCGCCCCTAAACCCGCCCTTTTTTTTTTTTTTTTTTTTACCATTATGGTGTTCAGTAAATATTTGTCGATTGAATGAGTAAATTGAGAATCCTTAGCACCTTCGTTTTGTGACCATAAAATCTAGTTGAAGAGGTAAGAACTCTTACTCATCTCAGTCTCTGTAACCTCGCAGGGCTGGGCATGTCACAAACCAACGTGAAATCACAGAGCTCTGAATGTCAAAGACAACAAGCCGTGTAGGCTTTACTGCTCACGGAGGAGCTCAGCTTCCAGCGCCTGGAAGGGGAAGGAAAAAGTTATAAGGACTGAAGCCGATGGAAAAAAAAAAGTCTCAGACCTAATCTGCATCTTAACCGGTGGGTTATGGAATCAGCAGGCCCAGGAGTGACAGGTGCTTCCCCTGTGCCAGACACTTGGCTAAAATGTATCAGCAGAGGATGTGCAGCTGGAGGAAGAGGAACAGTCTCCCTGAACAAAGGATATAAAAGAGAAAGCGAGACTGAGAAATTCAAAGACTGACCAGGATTAGACCTGGGGGGCAGCAAATGGTTACTCCAATACTGATGGAATAATAATAGTAGTAGTAGTAATAGCAGCAGCAATCCTAACAGGATACATTTTTTTTTAAAAGATTTTATTTATTTATTCATGAGAGTCACAGAGAGAGGCAGAGACACAGGCAGAGGGAGAAGCAGGCTCCCCACAGGAAGCCCGATACAGGACTCCATCCCAGGACCCCGGGATCACGACCTGTGCCAAAGGCAGAGGCTCAACCACTGAGCCATCCAGGTGCCCACGCACCTCATTTTAAGGGGAGACTTTGAATTTAAAGCAACAGAGGAGTTGCAGACTTTGCTCAGTAGGCGACGGGAAGTCCCCTGAGCAGAGTGTTCAACCTCGACGCTACTGTCATTTGAGGGGTCAGGTCCTTCTTTGTTTGTGGGGAGCTGTTCTATGCATCAGAGTTTCTCTGGCCATCCCTGGCCTTTACCTGCTAGAGGTTGGAAGCACCCTCTCCCCACAGTATGAGGACCTGGAATCCTGGGATTGAGTCCCACATCGGGCTCCCTGCATCGGGCTCCCTGCATCTTCTAATCCAGGCTCATTCTTCTCCCTTCTCTTCATTCTCTATGAATGGAAGTAATTTCCAAAGTAGAATTTGAACCACAGCAACAACACAAGAACCCTTTTCTCGTCCACCATCCTTGACAGTCATGATGGCACCAGATTAGCTCAGCACGCCTGCGAGATGCTTGGTTCCCAGGAGTTCCAATTCGTGAATATTCTGAGGTTCCAAAGTCGTTTAAGGCTCATGCACCCCTCTTTGGACACCGATGCCCTCTGCTGTCATACACTGAGTACCCTCCAGTCATCACCGTGCAGGGACCTGGAATTTCAAAGGTGACCAGCTGTGGTGGCCCACCACTGAAGACTCTTTCAAGAGCCATCATCTCCTCTCATCTAAGAACATGGCTTGATGTTGTCACCCTCACCTAAGAACACCTAGTAATGTCCACACGAAAACCTATACATGGATATTCATGGCAGTATTTTTCATCCAAGCCAAATGGTGGAAACAACCCAATGCCCATCAACTGATAAGTGGATAACAAACATGATGGATCAATACAATGGGATATCACTTGATAATAGGAAGGAATGAAGGCCTAATACATGTGACAACAAGGATGAATCCTCAAGACAATGGTTGTTTCTGTCATTTCAGCTAGGGTGAACAACGCTATGAACGTTTGTGTACAAGTTTTTGTTTGAACACCTACACTCGTTCTTTTGGGCAGACACCCAGGAGTGGAATTGCCAGGTCATATGGTAGTTCTTTCTGTGTCTAACTTCTAGGAAAGGACCAATTTTGAAGGTAGAGGATTTGCTGAGGAGAGAGAATGCGATGAGTCAAAGCTGATTCCAGAATTTTCGAGCCAAGCAATTGGGTGAATGAGTGGTAGTGCCAGCCACAAAGACAGAAACACTAGCAGGAGGTAGGGGAACAGATGGCAGGGTGAGGGATAGCCATGAGCTTGGTTTTGGACATGTTTGGGACCAGCTAGCCAGGTCCTGGAGTTGTATATAACTGAGTCTGTCAGACTCTGCCCACACAGCTCACGGGAGAGACAGACATTAAACAAATAATCATGCAGCCGATCATCATGGTGACAAGCGTTGCAAAGGAGAAACTGAGAGCCCATGAGAGGGTGTGCCTTGAGAATCTGGTGAGGCCTGGAGGGTCAGGAAAGGTTTGCTCAGCAAGGGATATTTGAGTTGACATTTAAAGGATGAATAAGGGGATCCCTGGGTGGCGCAGCGGTTTGGCGCCTGCCTTTGGCCCAGGGCGCGATCCTGGAGACCGGGGATCGAATCCCACGTCAGGCTCACGGTGCATGGAGCCTGCTTCTCCCTCTGCCTGTGTCTCTGCCTCTCTCTCTCTCACTGTGTGCCTATCATAAATAAATAAAAAATTAAAAAAAAAATTAAAAAAAAAAAATAAAGGATGAATAGGGGGACTTTTGGGTGGCTCAGTGGTTGAGCATCTGCCTTTGGCTCAGAGCGTGATCCTGGGGTCCCAGGATCGAGTTCCGCATCAGACTCCCACAAGGAAGCCTGCGTCTCCCTCTGCCTATGTCTCTGCCTCTCTCTGTGTGTCCCTCATGAATGAATAAATAAATAAAATATTTTATAAAAGGATGACTAGGAGTTAGCTAATGTTCTGATTATTTATTGCTGCATAACAAGACTACCCTGAAATAGTGGCTTAGATAATGACAATCATTTGTTTTGTTCACAAGTCTGGGGGCATTGGCTGGATTCAGGCTCAGGGCCTCTCATGCAGTTACAGTCAGATGGTAGGTGGGCTGGAGTCATCTCAAAAGCTTATTCACTTGCTATCTGGTGGTTGATGCTGGTGTTGACCAGGACCTCAGCTGGGGCTGTTGGTCAGAACACCAGCACCTCCTCTCCATGTGGTCTGGCTTCTTCCCAACATGACAGCCTCAGGACTCCAAAGACCACATCGCAAGAGAGCTAAACAAATATTATATTGTTTAACATTTTATGACCAGTCCTCAAAACTCATAAGGAACCACATATTAGTTTGCTAGGGCTGGTGTAATGAAGTATCACAAACAGTGTGGCCTCAACCACAAAAATTTGTTTGTTGTCTTACTTATAAATTCTGGAGGCTAGAGTCCCAAGATCAAGCTGTCAATAGGGTAGATCGAGTGTAAGAGCATGTGGAATGGTAGATGGTGTTGTGACTGTATTTGCAAATGACAAATGTCACATGTTGAGGTAGAAGCTGGAGTAAAGGTAGGTATTTCTCTTTTTTTTTTTTTTTTTTTTGAGGTAGGTATTTCTCGATAAGGGGTGTGCTCAACAGCTCTGGAATCAAACTATATCCACTAGGATGAGTTCATCTGTAAGAAGAAAGAGTGCTCAACTAACAATGGCTGGGTGGAGGTGACCTGGGGCTGGTTCCACAGCTCAGGCACATCCTCACAGATTTGTGTATCTTTCTGCTGTGTGCTGTCCTCAGAGTACTGGTGTTTTTGATCCTCTTGGTTATTGCTTCGTGGCCACAAGATGGCTGCTGTATTCTACACATCACGTATTCACTCCATTGTCCCAAGTGGGAAAGACTAAGAACAATAGCAAAAGGCTGTCGTCGTCGTCCTCCTCCTCTTTTTCCTCCTCCTCTGTTTTCTTTTTCTTTTCTTCTTCTTCTTTTAAAGAGAGAGTGAGAGAGCACGAATTGGGTGAGGGGGGAGGGAGAGGGAGAGGAAGAGAGAGAATCTTAAGCAGGCTCCCTGCTCAAGGCAGAGCCCAACATAGGGCTCTATCTCAGGACCCTGAGATTATGACCTGAGCTGAAACCAAGAGCAGGACAGGACACTCAACCAACTGAAATACCCAAGCGCCCCCCAAAAGGCTACCTTCTTAAGAGACTCAATACAGAAAGATTTTCTGCGGCAGATTGCAAAAACTGCCCTATTCTCCTCCTCTCCCTGTGTTCTTGCCTTGCACTTTGTAGTGTCCTCCCACTCTGAGCTTCGCCATGGAACTCCACCTTGGCCAATGGGGCACTAACAGACGTGATGTGTGAGATTGGGCTCACTCATTCCTGAGCGTCTGCCCTCACTGTGAGAACATGCCCAGGCTGGCTTGCTGGAAGATGAGAGAGAGGCATGTGGAGCAGAGTGAAGTTGCTTCCAGTTGCCTGGACTCGCCTCAATCACTCAGCAGCCACTGACCACCAGACATGCACGTGAGGCCTGCCGTGATCAGCAAGCAACCACCTAGCATCCACTCCACATGCGTGAGCAATCGAAGCTTAGTAGTACATCCCACTGAGATTTGGTGGTGGTTTTTTATGCAGCATTACTCTGGCAGTGAATAATTGATTTGTGTTTTTCAGAAATCCTCCAAACAGTCTTGGACAGAGCAAGGAGGTGGGGAGAGGGTAGTGAGAGGATAGAGGTGGGTGGCAGAGGGGTCACATATCCTAACACAGCTGCATGGAGTCTGAGAAAGCAAGAGGAATGGGACAGAGCTGATTGGCTTGGACCAACCATGATCAATGCCCTGGGATTATTGCCCCAAACAAAACTGAGGTTCTGTGAGCAAAGACAAAGTGGGGATAGACTGGGGTGGGCAGCCAGCAGTATGTGTCACGACTACAACTGAAGGTACTGTTTTTCCTCTGGGGGGGGGCTAGATGCATGTGAATGTATATAAGGCTGTTAGAGGAAGCAGCAGTGATGGTGGTTCCTTCTGGGGAGGGGCCTGGGACGGGAGACAGATGGAGGAGGACTTTAGCATAATCAGTAAGGATTTCAATTTTCTACAAAATTTTAAGAATTTTAAAGAAGATGTATTAACTATACTAAAATGTATTAATTACACTAAAATATACTAATTACGATTAAAACGGATTAACTAAAATCACATTAAAATGCATTAATTAAGCAAAAGCCTATTAATAAATGAAAACTTATTAATTACAATTACATTAAATTGTACTCTCAAAATTAAATTAAAGTGTATTAATTTCAGTGCATTGATTAAAATTAAATGTAAATTATTGATTGAAATGAAATGAAAATGTGCTAATGAAATTGAATGTAACATTTAGCAGTTGGAGTAAACCCTACTGATATTTAAATTAACATTTAGTACAGAAAAATAAAAAGCTAAGTGAAAATTTAATTTTCAGGTATTAAAGTAAATAAAATTTTCTAGAGATCATGTTCCACAATTACAATCCTATAATTAAAAGAATTCAGGGGCACCCTGGGTGGCTCAGGTCATGATTCTGGGGTCCTGGGATCGAGACCCTCATCGGGCTCCCTGCAGGGAGCCTGCTTCTCCCTCTGCCTGTGTCTCTGCTTCTCTCTCTGTGTCTCTCATGAATAAATAAATAAAATCTTTAAAAATTTTTCATGTAACATGTATGAGAAGATACCTAGCACACGAGAGGTGCTCCGATGAGTGAGTTAGGAGGTAGGAACAGAGCTGAGGCTGAGCGCAGGGGAAGAGCAACCTCTCACCAGAGACTGCATGCCCTGCTGGAAGGAGCAGATCTGGGGTCACCCCTGCTATGTCTTTGAAAGGCTTTACATATATTAACTCATTGGATCCTTATAAAGACCCTTCGAGGGCAGCCCCGGTGGCTCAGTGGTTTAGTGCCACCTTCAGTCCAGGGCCTGGTCCTGGAGACTCGGGATTGAGTCCCATGTCGGGCTCCCTGCATGGAGCCTGCTTCTCCCTCTCTGTGTGTCTCTCATGAATAAATAAAATCTTTAAAAAAAAAAAAAAAAAAAAAAGACCCTCTGAAGCAGAAACCATTATTACTCCCATTTTCCAGATAAGTAAACAGAGGACCAGAAAGATTAACTTAGTAAATGGAGGAGTCAGGATCCAAAGATGAGGATTTGAACCCACAGGTTTTACGGCCTCAAGCAAACCTCAGTTTCTGCACCAGAGATGGAGGACAGTGACCTATCCCAGTGGGAGGTCTCAGTGAAAATGGGAAGACAGTGGAGAAAGCCCCACTGAATCTCGAACAGTTGAATGCATGTCCGTGATTAAGAGGCTGGGAAGGAGGCTGGCCGTCCTATCATGGAGAAAGGTGTGAGCAAAGGCACTGAGGCCTCGTGGTGGAGGCCAGGCCAATATAGCTGTGCTGGAAGTTTCTATAGGAGATGGGGAGTGAGGTCTGTGCCTCAAATCCTGGATGCCTCCTGGAGCAGCCTTTTCCTTCTGGTACTTAGTGAATGTTCCAGAACTTGGTGGCCACAGAGCAAGGCACTCCTAGTAGTGTTGGCTTTTACAGGTGGGGGCAGCAGGACTCCAGGGGATCAGCTCCTTCAGTCAGGGCTTCCCACTCTGAGGATATGTCCTATTATTCCAGGCACAGCCTCAGAATTCCTCTATAACTGCCAGAAAAAACTTAACCTCAATTTATGAAAATGGAACAGGATACGGAACCGGAAAGGACCAAAGAGGCCATCTGGTCCAACCCTTTCGATGTGCATGGATCTGGAAGCTGAGGCCCAGAGCGAGCAAGGGACTTGACCCAAGTCATACAGCAAGTCCATGGCAGAAACAGAGCCAAACACAGCTATCCTGACTCCTGGACCTAATTAGCTTTTCCCTCTCCCTAGGATTCGTGTAGGGGGGGCATTTGGGAGTTTATATGAACTGGACAGTAGAGGGCAGGGGAGAGGGGGCTACCAGACATATTGCACTAAAGGATTACGTGGTCTTTGCCTTGACAATGTTCAATGACTGCCATGCTGTTAAATTTTTTTCAAGTTTGACGTTCAGCTATTTGAATGAATAAAAATGTTTCTTTTTTTTTTTTTTAAAGATTTTATTTATTCAGTCGTGAGAGATACAGAGAAAGGCAGAGACACAGGCAGAGGGAGAAGCAGGCTCCCTGACGGGAGCCTGATGCGGGACTGGATTCCAGGACCCCAGGATTACGCCCTGAGCCAAAGGCAGATGCTCAACCACTGAGCCACACAGGTGCCACTGAAAAAAAAAAAAGTTTTAAGCACGTATTTCCTAAGTGTCCACTATCCCTCCAGTAATATGCTAAGCAGCATAAGGGATGATACAAAAAGATCCACTCCGCTGTGGTCTGAATGTTCGTGTACCTCTCAAATTCCTATGTTAAAACCAACCCCCCAGTGTGATGGTGTTAGGAGGTGGGACCTTGGGACATGGTTAGATCAGGAGGATGGAACCTTAAAGGGCTTAGGGCTCTTTTAAGAGACACCAGAGAGCTCCTTCAGCCCTCCTGCCACATGAGGTAATAGTGGAAAAACTACCAATCTGACAGCACCATGACCTTGGAATTCCTAGCCTCCAGAACTGTAAAAAATAAATGTTTATTGTTTGTAAGCTACCGGTGTGTGATATTTTTTTTTGCTATAGCAGCCTAGACGGACTGACACACCGTTACTGACTTCATGATTGAGAGATTACGGAGAGAGAAAGAGACACATAAAGTAATAGAGAGCAGGTGTTAAGATTAGGATTAGCCTTCATTAAAAAAAACCCGCCTGGGGGTGCCTGGCTGGCTCAGTTGAGGGAGCATGTGACTCTTGATTTTGGGGTCATGAGTTCATACCCCATGTTGGGTGTAGAGATTTACTTAAAAAAAAAAATTAAGGAGCGCCTGGGTGGCTCAGTGATTGAGCATCCGCCTTTGACCCAGGGTGTCATCCTGGGGTCCCGGGATCAAGTCCCGCATTAGGCTCCCTGCATGGAGCCTGCTTCTCCCTCTGCCTGTGTCTCTGCCTCTGTGTGTGTGTGTGTCTCTCTCATGAATAAATAAATAAAATCTTAAAAAAAAATTAAGAACAAAACCGTTCTAGGTCAGCCTTTGCCACACTGCCACACCTCCATTATCTCATTAGAAATGTGAGTCTGCCCTTCCGTATCCTCTGGTCGGGGACTTTCTCTTTTTATCTTTGAGTGCCCTGCCGTCAGGCATTTAACAAATACTGAGCACCTGCTCTGTGCCAGGATGCCGTGGTGAACAAGCAGACGATCTCCCTGGCTCCACGGGGTTAAGTTCTTGTGTCATATGCGTGAATCAACAAGAGGAGAAGTTAGCTCCAAACTGAGAGGAAAGCTACAGAAGGAAGAAACACAATGGCCTGACAGAGCAGACCTGGGTGCTTCAGAGCCTTTGTTACTCAAAGTGTGGTCCACAGACCAGCAGCAGCGGCAGCTTGTTAGCAATGTGCAAGTTCAGGCCCTGTCCCAGGCCTCCTGAATTAGGAAGTTTTGCATTCCACCTTAGCAAGATTCCCATGGGATTCAAGTGTACCTTAAACATTGAGAAACCCTGTCTTAGATAGCATGACCCATGAAGGCTTCTCAGAGGAGGTGTCATGTGAATTGAGACCTTCATGTCCAAAGGTCATGACACCAGGTAGAGGTCTGAGGAGCTCTAAGAGGACTGGAGTGGTTCAGGCAAGCAGGTCAGGGGTACTGACCGAGGTTAGGGAGGCAGGTGATGGCTCCTGGTGGGCCCTGGGAAGGGGTTTGGATGGCTTATGGCATCCATGGAAGGGCCACATGGTGGGGACGGGTTATGGCCTGATTTACAAAATGTCCCTCTGGGTCTGCCGTGGCTTCATGCTGTGACAAATTTGCTCCCCTGGAACCACATTTCTCAGAATTCCCTTCCATGTGTGGTCTGGGTCAGGCTTGGCCAGAAGAGGAATCTGCACATCAAGACTCATTTGGTGATTTTATCTAATGTACTGTCCACATTCAGATTTCCTCAATTATCCTCCAAGTATCTCACCTTAAAAATATCAATATTAAGGGGTGCCCGCCTGGCTCAGTCCATTGGACATCCGACTCTGGATTTCCGCTCAGGTCATGGTCTCAGGGTTGTGAGCTCAGGCCCCACATTGGGCTCCATGCTCACATTTGGGGAGTCTGCTTGTGATTCTCTCTCTCCCTCTGCCACTCCCTACTCACTGGCTCCTCTCTAACATACATACATACATACGTACATATTTAAAAAAATATTAATAATATGCTGGGTGACAATGAGAGGTATCCCAAAGTTTTGGGTCCCAATATGTAATTGCAGAGAAGAATCTGGGAGAGGAAGCAAAATCACCACCTTCCAATAGCTTCCCTCCTGGAGGGACCAAATTTTACATAACCAACCCCAAATGAATGGCATGCCCAGAGACAGTGAATTAATTGAGCAGGCATTGACCTTGGCATCGTTTTGGTTTTTAAGATTTCTTATTTATTTATTTGAGAGAAATAGAGCACACACACAAGCAGGGGGAGGGACAGAGGTAGAAGCAGACTCCTCACTGAGCAGGGGACCCCGGACACAGGGCTTGATCCGAGGACTCTGGGATCATGTCATGACCTGAGTCAAAGGCAGATGCCTGACCAACTGAGCCCCCAGGCTCCCCGGCATTGTTTTGCTTTAAAGCTCCTCAGCTCTCTCGCGCTCTCTCTCTCTCTATGTCTTTCTCTCTCTATGTCTATCATAAACAAACAAACAAATAAATAAATCTTTAAAAAAATAATAAAGCTCCTCAGATGATCATGATGTGCAGCCAGGTTTGGAAGTCCCTGTAAAGACCACAGGAAACCTGCCCATGTCAGGAATCAAACCCTTTCTCTAGGGTATTGGGGGCCGGACCTGCCCCTGTGGTCCTTCTGTCTCCCACTACTCCCCACCTGCATGCACACCACCTACTCTTTCCAACAGGTTGGGACAGTGCTCCTCACGCTGGGATCGAGGTTATCTGCGGTCACTGAACCCTTGGAAGACATAGTCAAGGGTAGGCGGGCAGTGGGCGGCAGACTTACACTGGGAAAAGCGTAGGCATTGGAGGAGTCACTCAGTGAGGACACTGAGAGGGGGACCAGGGTAGTGGAAGGAAACCCATGCAAAGGGAGGCCCCAGTGAAGCTATGGGAGAAGATGTTTTCCAGCAGGAGTGAGGGGGCCACCCTGACCGCTGGTTTCTCTTCTCTACCTCCCTTTCTGCTTGGCTTGGTCCTACTCTCCATGTTTCATCTTTGCATCACTTCCGCCAAGCACCCTTGCACACCTCACCCCCTCAGCCTCCAGAGTACACACCTGGCCAAACCCCAGCCATCTGTCTTCTCCGCCAGCTGAACGCGTCAGGAAGAAACCACCCAGCCAGCCTGACGGGTTTTACCTGAACCAGCGAAATCACAGAGCTCACACAGGCACAGGGCATTCTCTCTGTGGCTTGCTTGCTCAAAAGAGGACTGTGTCCTTCCAGGGCTCCCGAATGGCCACCCCCCACCTGCCCTCCAGCTGATGACCCTGCCCCACACTTCCCTGCGCACCCTGATGTCAGCAGGCCTGGATCTTCTTGTTGCCCATCCCCGCAGCACTGGCCCCTCATCTTCTTCCCTTTCTGTGCCCACTCCCTTTCAACTCCCCAAGCCCTGGCAGCTGTCCCCTCTCTCCAGGAGGGAGGTCATCCTCATTCCTTCTCCCTTCCCCTCTCTCCCCTCCCCTCCTCTCTCCTTCCCTTTCCTTCCACCATCCCTACCTTTTTTTTTTTTTTTTAAGATTTTATTTATTCACGAGGGATGCACAGAGAGAGAGAGGCAGAGACACAGGCAGAGGGAGAGACAGGCTCCCTGCAGGGAGCCCGATGTGGGACTCGATCCCGGGTCTCCAGGATCACGATCTGAGCCCAGGACAGACGCTCCACCGCTGAGCCACCCAGGCGCCCCCTTTCCTACCTTTTTGGCTTTAGCTTTTCCATCTCCTCCTTGTCCTTCTCCTTCATCCCCACCTCCCTGGACCTTCTGGCCCCTGCCGCACCACCTGTTGCAGTCCTTCCTAAAATGCAAATGGGAACTTCTCTACCGTGGTGGGAACAGGGGCTAAGAAATTGCAGAGTTCAGTGACCACAGGTGGTAATTTAGTGGTCTCCACTATAAAGGACCCTCTTCTGCTCTGCAGCCAGCAGCCCTAGAGGGGATGCTTGAGACCCTGTGTACCCCCTGCTGCCCACCAGCCTTGGCCCAGGGATTTTAGCATCAGACGCTGAGCCTTGCCTGGAACAATGCTCCATCACCATTGGCTGCACAGGAGGAAGTAGCACCAGCCTGGACTCAGTTAGTAGGGAGAGATGGGGAAAGGGTGCTTGGATTCTGGTTTTAATTGTAATTAAATTCCTTGCTTTTTGGAGCACCTGGGTGGCTCAGCCGTTGAGTGTCTACCTTTGGCTCAGGTCGTGATCCCCAGGTCCTGGAATCGAGTCCTGCATCAGACTCCCTGCAGGGAGTCTGCTTCTCCCTCTGCCTATCTCTCTTCCTCTCTCTCTCTCTCTGTGTGTGTCTCTCATGAATAAATAAATAAAATCTTTTTAAAAAATCCCTTGCTTTGTAACTATCCACTAACTATGTGTCTTCTCTGCTCGTTCCATGAGGACAGGGTCCAGGCTTGTATTGGTCTCTGCATCCCCTACCTGACAGAGCTTTTGGTAATAATGATTTGAAAGTTTCAGGTACTGTTCCAAGCCCTTGACATCTGCTCCATCCAGAGAGGAGGATTGTTTCATATGAGGAGACTGAGGCATGGGGAGGTAGGTGACTTGCCCAAGGCACACAGCTAGTAGGTGGCTGAGGTAGGAAACAAATCCAGAGGCCTCATTCCAGAGCCTGCCCTCTTTGACACTAGCCTAGCCTCAGAAAAAAGGCCCAGTACCTGTCTTTTATTAATGGTGGTGGTGGCGGTGGGGGAGATGTGTTCTTGGTCATTTCTGCTCCCTCTCCTTGTGATCCTTTTGGGGGAGAGGGGTTGCTTTGTTTTCTGTTTTGTTCAACAACAGTGAATGTCCAGCCTTGCAGAATGATCTTTTCTTTCTTCCTTTTTAAAAGATTTTATTTATTTATTCACGAGAGACACACAGAGAGAGGCAGAGACATAGGCAGAGAGAGAAGCAGGCTCCCTGCAGGGAGCCCAGTACGGGACTCGATCCCAGGACTGCTGAATCATGACCTGAGCCAAAGGCAGTGCTCATCCACTGAGCCACCCAGTCACCTCCAGAATGACTTTTCTAAGTACAAGCAGCACCAGCTCAGACCTGACAGATGGGCCCGTGACCTGATATATCACGTCTGTTTAAGGCACAGGCTCAGCAATTCCAAAGCACAGCTCCTTCCTTGAGGAACGTGAGAGCCAAGCAAATCCTGTCTCTGAGGACAGCCAGGACCTTCCCTTTCCTAAGAGAAGGATCCAGGCTCGCAGATATCCTCCCTACCTCTCCAAAGTCCTGGTGATTTCCCGATGAGTGACCCAGAAAAGAAGAAAGCACGCATCCAAGATGTGGGTCAAAGCCTTCTTACCACAGGTGACATGGGTGGCTGAGTTTGATGCTTCCCTCCCTTCCACCAGTACCATCAGCTCATTTCCTGAAATCCAGCAAGATCATCAATCCCTTTGAAATTAAGACCATTGTTCTTTTACTTAAGTGGTAATGATCACTCCCAGCTCATAAATGGCACACACTCCAAAGCTGCCATTCCTTGTCCACTGTCTCTTTCTTAAAGGGTTAATCCAGCATCCCTAAAAGGGGGATAGATATATTGTATTCTTAGCAGCAAGGGGAGATCTGCATATCGTAATGAGTTTGAAAGGGGGGGGCCCTGGGCGGCTCAGTGGTTGAGTGTATGCCTTTGCCTCAGGTTGTGATTCCAGGGTTCTGGGATCGAGTCTCGCATCAGGCTCCCTGCAGGGAGCCTGCCTCTCCCTCTGCCTATATCTCTGCCTCTCTCTGTGTCTCTCATGAATGAATAAATAAAATCTTTTTTTAAAAAAAGAATTTGAAGTGAAAGTTTGAAGGAAACAGAGACTTTGGGGATTTCCATTGTCATTCAATAAATCCTAAAGTACTAGATGTTGGGGATGTCCACGCTGTCATCTTAGCCTGCCCCTTGCACCGGTCAGCTACAGCTGCCTAACAAACCATCTTGAAACCCAGTGTCTTAAAACAACAGCCATTTATTTTTTTTTCTCACGTGTATTCAGGTCATCTGGACAGTTCTGCTCATCTGGACCACGCTCAGGTGACCTTGGCAGGGCTCACTCATGAGTGCCGTCCTCTGGCAGGTTAGCTAGAGGTTGGCTGGTTTGGAATGACTTCAGCTGGGATGACTCAGTTCTTCTCTACCTCTCCCTCACCTCCGTCCAGCAAGCCAGCCCAGGCACGTTCTCATGGAGAACGCAGAGAAGCAAGAGAGAAAAGAGAAACACTCAGACATCTTAAGGCCTAGCCTTGGGATTTGTGAGCTGCGCCGAGCTATATGCTGCTGGCCAGAGCAAATTGTGAGTTCCAGTGGGGGGGGGGGGTGCTGGGGGGGGGGAGACCCCACCTTTTGTGGGAGGAGCTGCAAAGTCACATAGCAAAGGGCCTGCACTCACTCAGGTGGACAGAGTGGAGAAGGGTGGCCTGGGGACAGAGAGAGTGATGCTTGGTCTTTCTGACTTCTGCTTCCTTTCTCCTGAGCTGGCCAATGCCCGAGTCCTGTTGGCCCCAATTGCTCCATCTGCTCACCTCTCTTAGCTTTCTGACTTCACTCCGTCCTCCAATTTTTCCTGTGAGTCCCTTGGGTATCCTTTGGGGACTCTCTATCTCATTCCTCACTCCCCAAGCCCCCAACTGCACCTCCATCCATTCCTAGAGGCTGAGGACCCCCGATATATTTGAGGCTTGGGCTTCTTCCACTTTCACAGCCTTTTCTTATTCCTTCCATCTCCCACAAGAAAGAATTCCTCCTCAAGTGCTCAGGAAGGGTTTGACCTGGGCTCCTCCTGCTTTCTCCTCCCCAGGCAGTCACTGTTCTTCCCCGCTGTGGGTCAATTTTCTGTTTCCATCCCTATGTCTCCTCCCTGGGCAGAGCCACCATCATCTCTTCCCTAGAGTAGCAATAACCATATGCATGGGTGGGGGAGTGGGGTCTCCCTGTCAATCCTGGTTCTGCTGCAGACTAGTTGGGTGCCCCCTCTGGGCCTCAGCTTCCTCCTGCTGTAGACCAAATGTTTGTGTGCCTCCTCCCCAAATCCATATGGTGAAACCTGCCGCGCCCCCCCCCCCCCAACACACACACTCAATATGATAGTATTTACAGGCCAGGCCTTTGGGAGGCAATTAGGTCATGAGGGTGGAGCTCTGTTGACTGAAATTAGTGCCCCTATAAAAGAGACCCAGAAAGGGATGCCTGGGTGTCTCAGCGGTTAAGCATCTACCTTTGGCTCAGGGTGTGATCCCAGGGTCCCAGGATTTAGTCCCGAATCCAGGCTCCTCCCTCTGCCTATGTCTCTGCCTCCCTCTCTGTGTCTCTCATGAATAAAGAAATAAAATCTTGAGAGAGACAGAGAGACTCAGAACGAATGAATATGTCTCTGTCTCTTCTATAAAGTGGAGATGATGGTAACACCTACTTGCATGTTTTTTTTCGTGAGGATCCAAAAAGGACTCCTAAAGATCCAGAGCCCTGGGACTGTTCTGGGTCCTGGTAATTGATGGGAATAAATCGGGATGACGGGATGTGGGGGTAGGGTGGGGACTGGTTCCCTCCAAGGAGGTGCCAGGGTCTCTTTTCTCACAGCGAGCCTAGGGGTTAAGTCCCATTTTTCTCATGAGACAATGAGGTTCAGTTACTTGCCCAAGGCCACAGTTACTGAATCACTGGGCCACGATTTGAACCGAGATCCATCTCTTTCCTAAATTTCTCTTTCTGACTCTGAGCACCACTTTCTCACTGGTCTTCCTGCTTTCCCTCTTCTCCCAGCTCTAATCTCCTCTCCCCCATGACAGTCAAAGGGATGCACAGAAGGGGTCAAGCTGATAATCAAGGCTCCTCCCCCTTTCCTCAGACCCTTCAGAGATACGATTCAGAAGAGTGCATGATCTGGGGCGAGATCCTTGATCTGGGAGCACATTGCTATAAGGAACATGATGGAGGTGAATGGAAAGACTTGAATTTGTGGAGTAAACAATGGTGTGATTGTAGCAGTGTTAAATTTCCTGATTTTGATAACAGACCTGGGGTTTCTAAAGAAAATGTCTTTGTTCTGTAGCTCCACGCTGAAGTGTTTCTGGGGATGGAGGGACCCGGTATCAGCAACTGCCTCAAATGTTCAGAAAGGTGTGACATAAAATGAATGTGGCAAAATGTGATGGACTCATGAATCAGGAGAAGGGAGGTTCTTTCTACCCTTCCTGCTATTTTTGTGTAGTTTGATGTTATTTCAGGTGAAAGACCAGACAACAGGGGCACCTGGGTGGCTCAGTCAGTTAAGTGTCTGACTCTAAATCTTAGTTCGGGTCTTCATCTCAGGGTCCTGAGTTCAAGCTCTGGACCCAGGGTGGAGCCTACTTAAAAATAAAAACAAAAACACATAGGGGCACCTGGGTGGCTCAGTGGGTTAAGTATAGGCCTTTGGCTTAGGTTGTGATCTCAGGTCCTGGGATTGAGCCCCACGTTGGGCTCTGCACTCAGTAAAAGAGTCTGCTTCTCCCTCTTCCTCTGCCTCCCCAGCCCTTGCTTGTGCTGTCTCTCTTTCAGATAAATAAATAAAATCTTTTAAAAACCACAACGGGGATCCCTGGGTGGCTCCGTGGTTTGGCGCCTGCCTTCTTCCCAGGGCGTGATCCTGGAGTCCCGGGATCGGGTCCCGCATCAGGCTCCCTGCATGGAGCCTACTTCTCCCTCTGCCTGTATCTCCGCCCCTCTCTCTCTCTGTGTCTCTCATGAATAAATAAATAAAATCTAAATAAAAAAAACCCACAACAACACATAAGCAAATAAATAAAAACAAGAAAACAAAAACAAACTATTCATTCCATTCCTCCATCAATACCCAAGATGAGGGATGCCTGGATGGCTCAGTGGTTGAGTGTCTGCCTTTGGCTCAGGGAGTGATCCTGGGGTCCGGGATCGAGTCCTGCATCGGGCTCTTTGTGGGGAGCCTGCTTCTCCATCTCTCTGTGTCTCTTATGGATAAATAAAATCTTAAGAAAAAAATACCCAAGAGGAATAAAAACTTATGTTCACACAAATACTGGTACATGGATGTTCAAAGCAGCATTATTCCCCAAATCCAAAAAAAGTAGAAACAGCCTGACTGTCCATCACCCTGAATGGGTGAACCAGATGTGGTGGAGCCAAGTTGGTGGAATATTACTCAGCCATATAAAGGAATGAAGTACTGATCCCTGCTACATAAGTGAACTTGAAAACATTATGCTAAGTAACAAGCCAGACACAAGAGGCTGCATATCGTATGATTCTATTTATGTGGAATGTCAACGACAGACAGACCCGTAGGGACAGAAAGAAGATTCGTGGTTGCTTAGGGTTGAAGAGGAAGGGAAATGGGGAGTGACTGCTACTGGGTATAGGGTTTCTTGTTGGGGTGATGGAATATTCTGGAAGTAGATGGGGTGATGGTTGCACAGCTTTGGGAATGTATGGAAAACCACTGAATTGTACACTTAAGATGAGTGAATTTTATGGGATATGAATTACATAGCAACTAAAAGTAATGATGCTGACAGCAAGCCTTTCTTTCTTTTCCCCCCTTTTAAAAAAAAAGATTTGATTTATTAATGAGAGACACACAGAGAGAGGCAGAGACATAGACAGAGGGAGAGGCAGGGTCCCCATGGGGAGCCCGATGTGGGACTCGATCCCAGGACCCAGGGGTCACTCCCTGAGCCAAAGGCAACTGCTCAACTGCTGAGCCATCTAGGCATCCCTGACAGCAAGCTTTTCAATAACTGTGTATGGTCTTTGGGATCAGACCCCAAATCCATCCAGACCCCCTATCAAGCCGTCCAGTCTCTCAGCCTCTCTCAGCCAAGCTCCCGACATTCCAGCAGCCTGGCTTGCCTTCTTCCCCTGCCTCTGCTGCCTCTGGGCCTTTTCACCTGCTCTTCCCTTCTGCCCTTTAGGACAAACTCTATTCACCTTGGAGTTTTAGCTTATAACTGACCTCCTGCAGGGAGGTCACCCTTAATCCCCGGAGACCAGGTCCTAGCTCCCATAGTAGCATTTGAAATCATTTCCAGGTGACTTATTTTTATGATGATGATCATGCATTTATTTTAATGCATACTGGGGGCAAAAAGGAACCAGGCCATCACACCTGTTTTTTCATGACATTTGGTGCTTAGGACGAGCCTACAGTAACCCCATGGGAACCTCCTGAAGGAAAGAAAAAAACCCAAGTTGGTTGAAAGAACAAATTAAAAATATAAGCAGTAAATGCAGTACTCTGCACAAATTGTGAAATGGTCCTTTGGGAATCCCAGAAGTTGAGAAGCCCCCAGGGGCTGAGTTAACTCTACCTGACCTCCCAAAGCAGCCACCAGGCTAATAACTGTCACTTGGGGAACGGTTTGCTTTATGTCTGTACCCCCTCCTGCCTCGTTGCTGGGGTGGGACAGGGCTGGGCCCATCCCCATCCCCAGTGTCCCCAGCATTGCCCACATAGGGGCACAGAGCAGATGCTCAGGGAATGTGTGTTGAAAGAATAGATGCTGAGCTGCTTCAGTGTGTGTGGCCTTTCCACCAACGGAAAGCACAGTTTCAAGCAGGAACGTCAAGGTTCATCTGTGTTTGGAAACGCTGGGCTCTTTTTTTACTCTGGGCCCAGAAGATCAACACTCCTCCTGGCACCACCTTTTCCTATCAAACTCTTCTTTATCCTTCCCCTCTGCCAGGAGGTCTTTCTGAACCCCAGGTGGTGTAGGCAGCTGCTCCCAGCTCCCACAGCCCCACCCACCCCCAAGTCTCCCATTCCAGCCCCGAGTACCCTGGGGATGGGTCTGTATCCTCCATATATCTGGGAGAGTTTCGCAAGGCCTGCCCTGAGCTCTCTGTAATCCCTCCAGAGCAGGTGCACTGATTGGATCTCACTCCAGTACCACCTCCCCAGATGTCCCCCTTTTTCCCCTCCACCTGGCCCCTCTCCAACTATTTCTGGCTCCTCTCCTTACTTGCATTAAAAGTTTTTTTCATCTTGGGGCGCTTGGGTGGCATAGTCAGTTGGGCATCTGCCTTTGGCTCGGGTCATGGTCCTGGGGTCCTAGGGTCCTGGGATCGAACCCCAAGTAGGGCTCAGCGGGGAGTCTGCTTCTCTCTCTCCCTCTGCCCCTCACCCCACTCGTGCTCTCTCTCTCTTTCTCAAAAGAATATCTAAAACTTTTTTTTAATCTTTTCATTTTAAGCAGTCTCTATCCTGAAATGTACTGTTTTTTTTTTTAAGATTTTATTTATTTATTCATGAGAGACACAGAGAGAGAGAAGCAGAGACATAGGCAGAGGGAGAAGCAGGCTCCATGCAGGATGCCCGACGTGGGACTTGATCCCAGGACTCCAGCATCACACCCTGAGCCAAAAGGCAGGCGCTTAACTGCTGAGCCACCCAGGCGTCCCGAAATGTACTGTTTAACCATTCAAAAGGATGCACTTCAGCATAATTATGTACACACTCACAATCTTATACAGCCTTCACCACTAATTCCAGAACATTTTTATCACCCCAAACAGGAAACTCCATACCCACTTAGCAGTCACTTCCTCTTCCTTCCCCGCCCCCCAGCTTTTGGCAACCACTAATCTACCTTCTATCTCCATGGATTTGCCTATCCTGAACAATTCACACAAATGGAATCCTACACTACGTGGCCTTCCACGTCTGGCTTCTTATGCTTAGCATGATGTTTTCAACATTCATCCATGTTGCAGCACTACTTGATTCCCTTGTGTGGCTAGATACTACTCCGTTGTATGGATATACCACAGTTTGCTTATTCAGTTGAGGGACATATGAGTTGTTTTCACCTTTTGGCTATTGTGAATAGGGATGCTATGAACATTCTTTTTTTTTTTTTTTTAAGACTTTATTTATTCATGAGAGACACAGAGAGAGGCAGAGGCATAGGCAGAGGGAGAAGCAGGCTCCCTGTGGGAAGCCCCATGCGGGACTCCATCCCAGGACCCCAGGATCACAACCTGAGCCCAAGGCAGATGCTCAACCACTGAGCCACCCAGGTGCCCCTGCTATGAACATTCTTGTACAAGAATTGTTTGAACACGTGTTTTCAATTACTTGGGGGTATATTACCTGGAAGTGGGTCTATAGTGATCCTATGTGCAAATGATTGAGGAAACGCCAAACTGGTCCCCATTTTGGCGACACCATTTTACTGACCCAGCAGCACATGAGGGTTCTGACTTCACCACATCCTTGCCAACACCTGTTCTCGTCTTCTTTTTTCATTATGGCCATTCTAGTGAGCGTGAACGAGTGTCTCACTGTGGTTTTGATTTGCATCTCCCTGGTGACTGTTGACTTTGAGCACCTTTTGCAAACTACCCACAGTCCGCCCACTCCCATGTTCACCCCTAAGACCCATTTATTCCACATTCACCAATCCAATGGTTTATCTCAGCTCCCATTCTTTCTTTTCTCTTTTCTCTTCTTAAAGATTTTATTTATTTATTTGAGATAGAGCACAGGAGAGAGCACAGTGATGGGGGGGAGGCAGAGGGAGAGGGAGAAACAGGCTCCCTGCTCAATAGGGAGCCTGATGTGGGGCTTTTTTCCAGGACCCCAGGACCACAACTCCAGCCAAAGGCTGGCACTCAACAGACTAAGCTACCCAGGTGCCCCTTCTTTTCTTTTTTTAAAGATTTATTTATTTATTTGTGAGAGAGAGAGCAGGGGGGAGGGACAGAGGGAGAGACTCTCTACCAGACTCCTCACTGAGGGCAGAGACCAATGTGGGGCTCAATCCCAGGACCCGTGAGATCACATCCTGTCAGCTCGCATTCTTTCCTCTCTCCTAGCAACTTTGGACACCTTCCTCTCTCTCCTGCCATGTCCTGCCTGTTCTTTTTCGTCTTCCTTTTCTTTTTTCTGGAGGGAGATGTTGGTCTGTGGGCCAGTTTCTTTAACTTCTTGGTCCTTCAGTTTCTTAATCTGTGAAATGAGAGTGATCACGCTTTTGACCTTTGGGTTGTTGCAATGATTCAATGACCTGATGTGTATGAAAGGCTTAGAAGTGTGCCTGGCACACAGTAAGCATCAGATAAATGTTTAATGGAGAGAGGGATAAAAAGGCCAAGGGCAAAATGTTTCCTCTGTGAACGGTACTTAAACAAATTTACAAGTTTGCCCTAGTGTAGAATTTTAGGAAGAACCACCTGTAATTTGTTTTCTCAAGATTTTATTTATTTATTCATCACACACACACACACACACACACACACACACACACACACACTGAGGCAGAGACATAGGCAGAGGGAGAAGCAGGCTCCCTGCGGGGAGCCCGATGTGGGACTTGATCTCAGGACCCCGGGATCATGCCCTGAGCCAAAGGCAGATGTTCAACTGCTCAGCCACCTAGGTATCCCTGTAATTCTTTTATTAAAAACAAAAGAATGTGTTTTAACCTACTGTGGCTTAGTGGGTTAAGCACCTGACTCTTGATTTCATCTCAGGTAATGATTTCACAGTCATGGGATTGGGGTCCTGGATCATGGGCTCCACGCTCAGTGGGGAGTCTGTTTGAAATTCTCTTCCTCTCCCTCTGCCTCTCCCCGCCCCTACACACACATGCTCTCTCTCTTACTCCAATAAATAAATACATCTTTAAAAACAAAAAATTGGAAAACTCTCTACTGCAGAGGATAGATACAACATAGTTTATCTCCATAAGGACAGAACAGTCTTTAGGGGCAAGCGTAATAAAATAGTTAAAAGTATGAGCTTTGGAGTAGGGCTGTTCAAGCCCCAGCGCAGCCTGATCTTGGCAATTCTGTACCCTCTCTGTGACTCTGTTTCCACATCTGTAAACCAGGGATGATAGAAGAACCTCTGATATGCTAGGAATTGATCGAGCATTCATTGACTCTATGTACCAGGGCTGGCAGTGCCCCTCAAGCATTACTTACAACTATATTCTGTAGATGGGCAAATTTTCACCCTCAGCTTGGGTGACTCTCAGGGCAAACTAGACAATGTTTCACAAACCCCGAATCGAATTTATACAGAGGACACCTTTACCAGTAAGAACCCTAACAGTCCCGGCACCTGGGTGGCTCAGTTGTTTGGGTGTCTACCTTTCGCTAAGGTCATGATCCCGGCATCCTGGGACTGAGCCCCGCATGGGGCTCCCTGCTCAGGGAGGAGTCTGCTTCTCCCTCTCCCTCCCTGTGCTCTATCTCTCAAATAAATAAATGAAAAAAATTTTTAAAGATTTTATTTATTTATTCATGAGAGACACAGAGAGAGGCAGGCTCCATGCAAGGAGCCCGATGTGGGACTCGATCCTGGGACTCCAAGATCATGCCCTGGGCCAAAGGCAGGTGCTCAACCACTGAGCCACCCAGGCATCCCTAAATAAATGAAATCTTAAAAAAAAAAAAAAAAAAGGGGACCTTAACAGTCCATAACTCTTTAGCTGCGGGACGTTGTCCCAAACCTCTTCTCTAGATCTCCCAGAACACAGGAGTATTAATGCAAGCCAACACCAGGGACTACTCTCCCCTCTGCCCATGCACTCCAGGGACCTCACAACCTCACCTGGTTTTCAGAGAGGCGGGCTTCCCTTCTTAAAGGGGCCTCTCCTAGATTTTTAATCTAACTGCTTTCCTAAAAGGGCTTGATTAGGCTGGTTTCTCCTCCTTTTCCTCCAAGCTCGGCTAAGGCCACCCTTTAAGTGATTAAAACATCAGTGATTACTAAATCTCTTAAAGCAACAAAGCCACTTTCTTCTTTGGGTCTGGATATCTGGTGGTACTGGAGTGGTTGAAGACATTCTTACCCAGGGAGTCCCTCCCCAACCCCAAGGCCTTTTTGGGGCCACAGGGGGCACAGGTCGGGGGACCCCTGGCCCCTCCATAGCCAAGCCAAGAGTTTTTCCTAGAGGTAGTAGGAACAAGGTGGGAGGGTGCAAAATGAGAGTTCTCAGAATTGTTGCTTTTTTACATTGTATGTGTTTCTTTGAATAAATGATACAAGGTTCTAACTTTACAAAAGTACAAAAAGATCTACCCTCCACCCCCCATCTTCCTCTCCACAGACAACTGCTGTTACCAATTTGTGTCTGCTTTCGAAGATATTCTGTGCATTGAACAAGCAAAAGCTTGCATTTTTTTCACCCACGCCCCCACTTTTAAATCATCATACACTCTGCTCCCCTCTTTGCGTTATTTTTCCTTGACTGAATACACAGCTTGTTACGTGTCGGTTCCTCATTTCACGGTTACTTCGTGTCCCATTACGGGTCAGGCCACAGTGTATTTAACGAGTCCCCCCATCCATGGACAGCTAGCTTGTTTCCGGGTTCGCGTGGGTTTTGTTTTTTTTTTTTTTATGAAAAGGCATTTTTATGAAAAGAAAAACAATGCTCCCTAACCCAGTCTCGATTAGCATTTGTGGAGAAAAGAGCGGAAGCCCCGACCTGCCCACCCCCGCCGCCCGCCTCCGCCGAGGGCACCCCGGCCGCCCGGACCCCCGGCTCCCGCTGCGCCTCCAGCCCCGGCCCTTCCTCCCGCAGCTGTCAGGCGCGGGCCCGGGCCCTCTGGAGCTCCGCCCCGCGGCCGGCCCGCAGTCGGGCCGATTCAAATCCAGCCAATGGCAGCGTGTAAACAAACCCAGGCCCCGCCCCCCGATGAATAATTCCCTGAGCCGGCGCGAGGCCCAATGAACCCAGCAGGGGCTGGAGGCGGGACGGAGCGGTGGCCCCGCCCCCTGCGTGGGCCAATGGGCGGCCAGACCCCGCCCCCCGCACTTGCCGCGCTGAGGACCCGAGGCCGGGCTGGGCTCGCTGCTGCCTGATTTCGCCGCGGCTCTCGGCGTCTGCGCTCGCTGCCGGCCCTGGCCGGGAGCTGGGGCCGCGTACTCCCGCTGCACGAGCCATATTTAAAGGACGCGGTCAGAGGGCCGAGGTGGGATCAGAGTCAGTGCCTTCTGTTCCTCCATCTTTCCTCGCCCCGCGGCTCAAACCTGGGTCCTGGAGAGGCCTTTTGATGGAAACTTGCTCTCCTCAAACCCCATTGAACGAAACCTGAAGGGGACCACAGGGTGTTTCTTTAGGATTGTGCAAAGCCGTTTCTTGTGTTGTTCCCTTTTGTGATTGAAGTGTTGCACACATACAGAAAAGTGCATGAATCATAAGTGTGCTGCAGACCTGGACACCAAAAACACCCGCACCACCAGCATCCTCCCCGATCAAGAGCCCAGAACTCGGGTCTGCAAAGTGTTCAACTTTGCAGCGGCCAGCGCTAGGAAGGGGCCACGGCGGGCACGTTTTTGACTCTCAGAGGGACACACCACTTATTTAAAAAGAAGAAAAGACAAAGAAAAACCACTCCTCCTTGTAGGGAGCTGGCGATCAGGCCAGACGTTGGGCAGGGTCCTGCAAGGTAGGAGCTGGACTGGAGACCGGATAGGATGGTGCAGGTCTCAGAGGTAACAGGGATTAGCAGCATCTGGTTGGCAGGGCTGAGGCAGGGACTTGCAATGGGACTGGATTAGACAGAAAATGCTGTGGTACTGGGGATGGGGAGGGGCGGAGAGCTCTCCTAGCTGGAGGGTGGGAGCGCCAAGGGGGACTTGGCAGCCAGTGGGTTGAAAAGTGGTAAAAAAGCATCAGCGCCCTGGGACAGGGCAGGTTGGTCTTGCAGTATGTTGGACTCTTCCACAGCCAGTAGTGGGTTTCCTGTTGTTCCTTTATCAGCTGCTCGGTTATAATTAAAACAGTCCCATTAAGCGTTGAGTTAAAGGGCAGAAATCCAAGTTCATGTTGAGGCTGTGGGGTTTTAATAACTCCAGGTCCAATGTCTAGGGCTTTGCTTAGTATTGAGAGGCTGCAAGGGCCTACAGAAACCATTTCCCTTACAGCAAACTTTTTTGGGACACCCCCCCCCCCTTTATTCATTCAGCAAACATTTATGAGTAATCTGTGACCTGCTCAGCCTTATGATAGGAGAGAGGAAATACTGTCACCCTTTTGGGATTAAGTCCCAGCTTGGCAGGCAAGGACCATGTGCCAGGAGCCCAGCAGAACACAGAGATGCAGCCTGTTTGCTGGTTGAGGATATGCAGGTGCATCTTGTCTGGTCTTATTTTTTTTTTTTTAATTTTTATTTATTTATGATAGTCACAGAGAGAGAGAGACGCAGAGACACAGGCAGAGGGAGAAGCAGGCTCCATGCACTGGGAGCCCGATGTGGGATTTGATCCTGGGTCTACCAGGATCGCGCCCCGGGCCAAAGGCAGGCGCCAAACCGCTGCGCCACCCAGGGATCCCTCTTGTCTGGTCTTTATTTTTCACATCCGCACATGGCTTTGTTGCTGCTCCCAAATACCGTTCTGGATCCTTGTCTTGTTTCATCCTCATCATGGTCCTCATATAAAGTTCAGACCCAGGGGACACAGAGCGGGTTTGAATCCCAGGCTGTGTGACCTTGGATCTGCTTTCTTATCCTCTCTGAATGTTTCTCCTTCACAAAAAAGAGGATAGGGCAGCCCGGGTGGCTCAGTGGTTTAGCGCTGCCTTGGGTCCAGGGCCTGATCCTGGAGACCTGGGATCGAGTCCCACGTCGGACTCCCTGCACGGAGCCTGCTTCTCCCTCTGCCTGTGTCTGTGCCTTCTCTCTCTCTCTCTGTCTCATGAATAAATAAATAAAATCTTTAAAATAAAAAAAAGAGGATAGAATTGAGATTTAAGAGAGCCAGCATCCAACCCAGCCCAGAGGGTTATTACGCTCATTAGATCATTGATCAGAGTGGGGAGTTAATATTACCTGGTTAATGATGTAAAGGGGGAGGTAAACAGATGCCTGTAACACACGGACAGACAAGATGATTTGATGGATGGATAGACAGTTGCACGGATGTATGATAAAGCCAATAGAGTAACATGCTGATGGTCCAATTTAAGCGGCAGGTTCACTCTATTTCTACTTTTCCACATTTGAAAATTTTCCTAATAAAATGTCTAGGGTGGGTGTGGGGGTAGATTTTGGTGTCTGACTGTACACTCCCATTGGAGTGATGAGAAGGTGGAGGAGCTAGAAGAGAAGTGACTCACCCCAAGGTCATCTGATGACTCAGAGCCAGTTGGTGATGGAACACCTGGTGTACTGGGCTGGCCCCCATCCTGACTCAGTAGCCCTGGGACAAGTAGCTGAACCTACCTGGGTCTCACCACCAATTCAACTCTTAACCTAGAACTCATGGGTTGTATGAGATTTTCTAAGGGAAGAAATGTGTGCCATCCCCAAGAGATAGCAGGTCTCTTTTCATTTGGGCTCATGACCTCTACGTTGGCCTTGGATACTTGATCTTTGAGGGCTTTGCCAGCCATGGCTAGGTTTGAGGTTGACCTTTTCTTGACTTCCTTCACACCCAGCCAGCCCCATTCCAAGTGGCATGTCCTCAAGACCCTCTTCTTGAGGATCAGGTGTGTCCGTGGGAGGGTGGATATTATCTTTTTGTCCAAATGACCTTTCTTGAGTTACCCCTCCTAACGCCTCAAATCTACTTTTAACTAGTCTTAAAGTGCTGAGCACCCCTCACTCTCCCGGGGCTGGCAGCTTTGACAAACAAACGCCACACAGCTCAAATCAGGTCCTGCTTCCTGGTTGTGTGACTTTGGCCAAATGCTTACCCTCTCGAAGCCAATTTACTTTTCTACGCTGTAAAATGGGATTAAAGGTTTCTAGATAGGGGTTGCTAGAGGTCTCTTCCTGGTGGGCAGTACTGAGGTCTCAAAAATATTGTGCTTGGCAGTAGTTAATGAATACACAAGGCATAGTTCAATCAACTCAATCACAGCAAAGACAAGGGCAAACTACATGAAAATAAAATCTAAAGGTGGGGACGCCTGGGTAGCCCAGTGGTTGAGTGTCTACCTTTGGCTCAGGTGGTGACCCTGGGGTCCTGAGATTGAGTCCCGCATCCGGCTCCCTGCAGGGAGCCTGCTTCTCCCTCTGCCTATGTCTCTGCCTCTCTCTTTGTGTGTGTCTGTCATGAATAAATAAATAATATCTTAAAAAAAAATCTAAAGCTGTATATTGCCATTCTTGGAAGGGTCCCATACCTCCAGGGAGTTGTGGATGACCACCACTGTCTTGTTTGGGGCAACCCGTGTGTTCACTTCTGAAATTGATAAAAGTTTACTTTTTATATAATAATCGATGACGGTCAGCACTGATGTGGCACTTCCCATCAGGTGCAGTTCTCCAGGAGAGCTTCTTTGGTCCCAATGACCTTATGAAGTGAGATCTATTATAGAGATGAGGAAATGGAGGCACAGACAGGTGAAGAGATTTGCTCAAGGTCACACGGCAAGGACGCGGCAAAGGCAGGATGTGCACCAGGGCTCACCGGTTTGAGTCAGGGCCCTTAACCTCGCTGATCTCTTAACACGACCAGTACCGCCAAACTACTAGGATAAGTACTAAGGCTTAAAACACACGTCTGAATCACTAATTCATTCAACACACATTTATTAAGGAGCTTCCTATGCGTGGAGCCTTTATAGGGCACTGGGCAGCCAGAAGGTAATGAAAGACCAGAATGGAGGTCCCCCTGGCCCGTGCACCCTGTAAGGGCAGGCCGGTCCGGGCCATCGGGGTCCCCAGCGCCGCACAGGACACGCCGCAGGCGCCCACCATGCCTTCCCTGAAGGAACGCGGGAATCCAAGTGTCCCGCCCGCAAGGCGTTCACGGGCTGGTGGGGGCGGAAACGGACCCGGCACCACCGAGACGTCCTGGGGCTTCTGGGAATCCCATCAGCGCGGGCCTTGAGGCTTCGAGGAGGCTCTCAGGTCGGAGCCCGCGTTCCCGGCGCCCTTCCCGGGGCCGTCGCAGGTCGGCAAGGACCGCCTGGGGGTGAGTGATCAAGCCACGCCCGGGGTCCCGGCCGGTCACCCCCAAACCCCCCCTCCCCGCCGCCTTCCACCCTTTTCGCTCCCACTCTCGGGCTCCTTCGGGGTTCCACCTGCGAGGCGCCCCCTTCGTTATCCTCTCCTCCCGCTACCTTTTCGAACCTTTGGCGCCCGCCCTGGGCGCTTCCTCCCGCCCGGCGACTGGTCCCCCGCGTCGGGCGCGCGCGTCCAGGGCGCACGACGCCCCTTCCCCCGCGGCCAGGGCGTCCGGGGTCTGGGAGCGCGGATCCCTTTCGCCTCCCGCCCCCCCCGAACCCGGAGCACCGTCCGAGGCAGACGGCCGACTCCACCGGAGCCCAGGAAGGCGCGACCCCGAACCCCCGGGACTGGGGCTGGGGAGGGGGCGGCGCTGGCGCGGAAGGCGCCCTCCCGGGGCGTGCGCGGCCTCCCATTCGCTCGCGGGCCCGCCGCTCGGCGTCCGGAGCCGGGGCTGGTGCGCGGAGCGCGGGGCGGGGCCTCCCCCTAGCCCGTCCCCCGGCGAGGGCGGAGGGAAGAGGAGGAGGAGGAGGAGGAGGAGGAAGGGGGGGCGGACACAAAACCTGCAAGGTTTTTTTTTTTTTTTTTTTCCTTTTGCATTTAATTAATTTTTTTTTTCCCCCAAACCCGAGGGGTCCTCCCGGAGCGCGCGCGGGTCCGGGGCGCCCGGGCCGCGGCGCGGGGCGGCGGCAGGGGCCTGGCGGAGGCTGCCGGGCGGCCGCCATGCGATCAGGCAGTGCGCTGACCGGCCCGGCCGGTCGGCCCCTTCTGGGTCCTCCCTTTGCAGCCCGTGCGGGGCCGTCTCGGAGACCCCGCGCCGACGGCTGCTCAAACATCAGGGTGAGTTTCTCACAATGTAGCAATTTCTCTTTAAATCTCTTAACTCTCTCTACCTGCGAGTCGGGGCTGTGACAGGGCGCAAAAGCGAGGGGGGAGTGGGGGTTGGCGGCGAGGGTGTGTGTGGGGGGAGCCGGAGCCGGGGCCGAACCCACCCCCCCGACACTCACACACTCAGCCCCCCAACCGGGGCGCAGCGCCCGCTGCCTCTTTTTTTGCTCGGCGCCCACCACCCCCGGCAGCCCCCCCCAACCCCCCGCGTCTCTCCCACCATCACCGCCGCCCCGATCCTGCGGGGACCCCCCCCTCCGGCTCCCCTGCCCAAACCCGGCGCCCGGTGCCTCCTCGGCCCTCCCGCCGGCTGCCGGGGATACAATGGAGCGGCGGAAAAACGAGACCTAACGTTCCACGGGGGGAGGGGCGGGGAGACCCCCTCCCCCGGCCCGGGGGGCCCCCCTCCCCTCCCCCTGCTCCCCGCCTTTCGGAGAACGAGAGGGCAACGGGGCAGCGGATGGTACTCTCCCGGCCGGAGGTGGCGAGCCTTCATCTCCCCAGCGCCCCCTCCCCAAAACCCTGCCGGGGGTGCCGGGGAGAAACGGGGCCTCCGGCAGGCTGGGGAGGGATGGATGCGGAAGGAGGCCACTGGGTCTCCCCCTCCCCACCTCCCCTAAACAATGAAAGGAGTTGACTTGGTCCCCCACCCGCAGCGACGAAGGGAGTGGACCCCCCTCCCCCGCGGGCTGGCTGGCCCCGGAGGGGGCCGTTACGGGGAGGGGGAGGGGTGGGAGGGGAGCCTTACCCCTGTCACCTCCCGAGATTTGGGGCGGCCCCCCATCTCCACCCCCTCGGCCTGGGGACGGGAGGCACCAGGCCCAGCCCGGGCACCGCGCTCGGGTGGTGACCTTTAGACAAAGGCAACCCTTCCCCGGGGTGAGCCCGGCCGAGCGGGCCCCGCGGCCTCCCCGGGCCCCCGCGGAGGGCGGCCTGGCCCGCGGGCACCCGGAGGGAGGGATGGAGGAGGAGGGAGGAGGGATGCAGCCATCTGGTTTTCCCATCCCTGGCTGCCCCTCGGCTGCTTCCCCGGCTCCTGTCACGGGCGGCCGCCGGGAGACAAGGGACCCGGGGCTGCCCAGGCCTGGGTGCGCGGCCGGCGGAGAACCGGGCGGGGAAGCCGCGCCAGGGCTCCTGCTCGGGCGGCTCCGGGCTCGGGGCTCGGGGCTCGGGGCTCGGGGCTCGGGGGCCGCGGTGATTGGAGGGTGCCCGAGGCTCCTTCCTCTCCGCGCCCCTTTGTTTTGCTTTGTGGTTCTGAGCAGCTGAACTTCCTGGGAGGTGGGGTCAGAGGCCGCTGTGTCAGCTCGCCCCGGGAGGCGGGGGTGACAGGTCCCAGCCCTCTGGTGTTCCCTGGCTGTGGGCTGCAGTCCGTGGCCAGCCTCGTGTCCGGACAATCAGCCCCTTTTGTCACACGGCCCTCCAGTGGAATAATAACCATCTGGGGATGTACCCAGCGACACCTCCTTTCTGCCTGGCGTGCTCTCTGTGCTTTTGCCTCCCGTGTGGGGGTCAGGGGCCCAGTGGGCTCTGACCTGTACGGTGGTGGGATGGCAGGGGAGTTGGACGGTTCAGGAAGCATCCTCTTCCCTTGTGCTGATGCCTGGTGCGACTTCTGGGGCCTGTTTACCCACCCCACCCTCCCTCAGGGCTCTCCCACTCCTAGCAGCCAGGAATAACATCTCTCTGCCCCAGGAGCATTATGGATTGGCTTCTGCTACACACTGGTCACCACCCCAGTAGGGAGTAGGGACCCTTCTTAATCCCATTTTGCAGACAGGCTCATGGAGGCTCAGAGAGGTTAAGCCACTTGCCCAGGGTCACACAGCGCCTACTTGCAGCCATTTCCGGTTTCTCCAACTCAGCTCAAAACTGTTAAAAGTTCTTCTGCACCCTTCTTTGACACTTTGGCCTGTTAATTTCAGTTGACTTGGGTCTCAAATATAATAGTACCCGGAAGGAGCTATTGTTGTGTCCCCCATTGTCCATTGTCGTCCGTCATCGTCCCCCACCCTACCCCCCTATGCTGGTTTTGGGAAGAGGTGGACACCTGGAAACAGCTGAGAGCAGAATCATTTCACCCATGGCTGGAGTGAAGAGCATTTGCCAGGAAGAACTGTGACTTGGAGGTGTGTGGGTTGGGAAGGGGTGCTGCAGGCCTGGCCGGCTGGGGGCCTGGGGGCCCCCAGGGAGCTGGCCCCACCATCCTCCTTGTCCCCCTCCATCTGAGCTGGGACTTGGCCCGACTTTTGGCTACTTAGCCCTGCCGGGAGGGAAGCCGGGCTGTTGGGGACCTTCGTGGTCACTCCACCCTGCCACCCTCCCGGGCACCCCGATGCGGCTGGCATAGAACCTTCTTGTCCATTCTCCCCTTGGCTGGCGTCAGACTCCCTACCCCACTCCGTAGCCTGAGGCAGGTCACTTAAGTCCCTAAGTCCTCAGTTTCTTCATCTGCAGGTGGCGATAATTATAGTTCCCTTAACTGACCTTGAGATGGGTGAAAGTATTATCCAAACGTGTTATTTTTGTCATTCGGCAGCAGCCGGGCTACGGCATGCCTGTAGGGGGTGGGGAGGAATGTTGGGTGCTGGGCATTTAAGGGCGAGCAGCAAAAGGCTTGGAGGCAGTCCCTGGGGCAGGTGGGTGAGGGCCAACTATCAATTAGTGGGAGATCATTGAGGCTCCCCTGACCCCGCCAGCCCTCTGAACTTGGCCCCTTCCCCTTCAGCACAGATTGGTGTTGAATAAACATGAGGGGGGGTTGCAGCGCGGGGTCACTTGGGTGATCTTGCCATTTTACAGATGAGAAAACTGAGCCTGGGGAAAGCCTATTCCGCGGCTGGGAGGGGATTCCAACCCAGACTGCAGAGGGTGCGAGAAAGTGGGAGAGGGCTTCCCTTCTTGGCAAGCAGGGCTCGGAGGATGACGTTTTGAGTAAGCCTGTGTCCCTTATCTACTGTCCTGTCCTCGAGGTGCAAATATCTTCCTTCCTGAGATGATAGAGGCATAAGTCATAATAATTCCTTCGGGCCAGGATGGGAGAGGGGCTGTGGAGAGCATAACAGGTCTCTCAAGCCTGAGTGTTTCCTGAAAATAGGAACTGATTTTTTTTTTTTTTTTTTTTTGAGTGGAGAAGCATGAGTAAGGCCCAAGAGGGCCAGGCCTGTGCCCCACCCCCCGTCCCTGCTGACTTCCTTCCCAGAGGCCTCTGGGGCCTTCCCTAGCCTGCCCTGGGGATCGTGGGGTCTTCCCTTCCCACCCTCTATGAGCTATAGAAGGGGTGGGCGCCAAGCACTGAGGCCTGGTAGGAGGATCCTGGTGTGGGGGCCTGCGGGGGTGGTGCCCCAGGCCTGGCCACCGCCAGTGGAGTTCCCGCGCCCGCACTCCCAGCTCTCCCCTGTGGCTGTCTTGACTCCTGGTCTCAAGAATGCAGAGGGCTGCTGGGGGTGGGGGTTGGGGGGGAGTTAATTGGAAACAGGAAAACATGGCATTCCTTTCCAGCGGGCCTGGGCTTGGAAAGCAGTGAGGGGCTGCCTTTTGCCCTGGCCTGCCCAGCTGGGGAGAAGCGTCGCGGGGCATCGGGGGGCATCGTTATCTTGCTCTGGTCTCTTTTGGGTCTTCCCCCTGCCAGGCACCGTCTGGATGGAAACAAGTTCCCTGAACTACAGCAGTGATGTATGTAAACTGCTCCCCCACCCCTGCCCCCATCAGAATGAGTTGCTCTCTGCTGATCTCCCCCACACCCCCCCATCATATCTGAGTTTTGTCCCCCTCCTGCTTTGAATGTGAACTTGGCTCCCCGGCGTAGGAACACTTCACACCAGAGAGACACATGGGAAATGTTCGGTTGCATGGTCCCCAAGGATTTCCTCCTCATTCCTTCCAGTCCTCCCCTGCCTGGAGTCCCACCATTTGAGTCTTGTCCCCATCGACTGAAGCCTTTGTGTCTCGGTTGACATGCAAGATCCCTCAACGGGGAGAGAGTTTTCTAAGACATTTCGAGTTTGGTGACAATGAGTTTTGTGTTAGAGTTTGTGTATTCGTGGTGGTGTGGGATCTGTTGGCAGGAGAGGCGGGAGAGAGCGCTTTTGTTCCCTTGTTGCCAGTGAAACTTCCTGAGGGCCTACTGTGTGCCCGGGACCCGGTCCAGGAGGAGGCTGGAGGCGAGTGTTGGCTCCGGGGCTGGGCTAGCTGCTGTGGGATTTGAGAGGTTCTGTCTGGGTGGTCTGTGAAGGCTCCAAGGAGGAAGCAACTTCTTCCTGTCTTTTTTTTTTTTTTTTCCTCCTAAGTGGTACAGGCACATGTGACAGATTCAGAGCCCTCGTGTCTTATGGGGAATTGGGTGTGCCTGCGGGATATGCTCCTGGACGTGGGATCCCTGGATGCAGAGTCTGCGATTTGTCGTGTAATTGCTCTTCCGAGGTACCTTTGCAGCTGCACTTGGAAAAAGTCATTCCTCTCCTGCTCTGGTGTCTTGGCCTCTTGTGACCTCCTGGCGTCTCCCTTTCTGCCTGTGGCTGGCATTGCGTGCTTGCCACTTGGTACAGAGGTCAAGGGCACGAGCTCTGGAAGCCATCTGTCTGTGGGTTGGAATCCTGGCTCCACCTCTTGCTGGTCAGACAGCTGCAGGCAAAGGGCTTGCTGGTTCTGGGCCTCCGTTTTCCCCTCTCCTAAATGGGTTCATCTCAGTACCAACTTTTGGAAGGTCATGAGGATCACATAACACCCATACAGTGCGTGGGTAGCCCTGTCAGTCATTGGCGCTGTTAGCAGTCCTTCTTTGGCTTGGTTCTTTCTCCTGGGGCCAGGACCCGCCAGATTCTTGGCTGTGAACCCTAATTGGCAAGGGTGGGAGGGATTGCTTGCTTTTCCGCTTCATTATAGCATGAGCCAGGCCAGATGATCCTGCTTCCAGGGCTCAGTTTTCTTATCTGGGAAATGGGCCTACAGTGCCTTGCTCGTAGGGTCGGCTGTGAGGATGAATGGGGCAGTGCTCTCCCTTGCTGGGCATCCAGTAGGCTCTTGGGAACTGGTAACTGATGTCGTCATATTCACTGTGATCACTGTCCTGCCATGAGACCCATGCTGACTTCTGCACTCTGAAAGGTCTTCCTTGTCTTCTCCAAAGGCACATGGGAAGCAGTTGGCATAGGAAGCCGCAGGGCAGCAGAGGGCACATAGCAGGCTGCTGTGGCGTGAGGCGTGGTGGTGTGGCCCTGGGAACCGACAGGGCTTCCCTGCTCTGTTCCTCAGTTTCCCCAACTGACAGAACACAAATGTGTTCTGGTGGAGACCCACCTCCGGCATCTCACAGATGTTCAGTGCTGAACACGATGCCTGGCAGGCACATGGCAAGTGCTCCAGAAATGTTAGCAGTGGGGCGCCTGGCTGGCTCAGCTGGTCTGTGTGTGACTCTGGATCTCTGGGTCGTGAGTTCGAGTTCCACACTGGGCATGGAGCCTATGTTAAAAAAATGTGATGGTGATGGTGATTAAGGGAAGTAGCAAAGCCTCCCTGGGATCAGATAACCCAAGTCTGTCTGTACTGCCGTGCCCTAAAACCGTGGGCAGTCAATACTGGCATTTTAAAGGTTTGTTTGTTTATTTATTTATTTATTTAAGAGCAAGTGTGTGGGAGCGAGCATGAGGCAAGGAGGAAGGGGCAGAAGGGAGAGAGACTCTCAAGGAGAAGGGGACGCCTGGGTGACCCCGTTGGTCAAGCGCCCACCTTTGGCTCAGGTCCTGATCTCAGGGTCCTGGGATTGAGAGCCCTGGATTGGGCTCTCTGCTCAGTAGGGAGCCTGCTTCTCCCTCTCCCTCTGCCGCTCCCCTTACTTGTGCTCACGCTCTCTCTCTCTCTCTGTGAAATAAGGAAATAAAATCTTTAAAAAAGGGCAGCCTGGGTGGCTCAGCGGTTTAGCACCGCCTTTGGCCAAGGGCGTGATCCTGGAGACCCGGGATCAAGTCCCATGTTGGGCTCCCTGCAGGGAGCCTGCTTCTCCCTCTGCCTGTGTCTCTGCCTTTCTCTTTCTGTGTCTCTCTTGAATAAATAAATAAAATCTTAAAAAAAAAAAATCTTAAAAAAAATTCTCAAGCAGACTCCTCACTAACTGCAGACCCTGGTGCAGGCTCAATCCCATGACTCTGAGATCATGACCTGAGCTGAAAATAGAGTCGGACGCCCCACTGACTGAGCCACCCAGGCGCCCCGATTATGGAGATTTTAAAGCACCGACATCAAGAGTTGAGAGAATAGCATAGTCAACCCCAGTGTGCCCATCACCAGCTTCAGCAGATTTCTGCTGATCCTTTTTTGTCTTTACCCCGTCCCCTACTCTGCACTTTTTTATTTTTTTTTTCTTTTTTTGGTTCTCTTCTGCTAGAGACTTTTAAGCAAATTCCAGACGTTATATCATTTCAATTATGTTATTACTGGTGTTGTTATTACTGGGGTCCAGAATCTGTTTCACTACCTCCAGGGTCTGTCCTGTCCTGTGAGGGAGGAAACATGAAGCTATTTCATAGGTTGGGGAAACCGAGGTGACGGTTGTCTTTCCTCTGTGTTCCCTTCTTTGGGATGTTGGTGACGTCCCTGTCTGGGCCATCCCAGGCCTTGGGACCTGGGGGTGGTTTCCCATTACACAGATTTGAGATTTGCCCCTGGATATGTACAGCGTGGGCCTAGGTTCTGCTGTTCTGTGCAGAAGCTGTCCCTGGAAAAGGCGAGTCAGAGAAGTTGGGCCAGTGGCAGGGTGATGGACAGGATGAACTGGTGGTGAGGGTCACCGGGTCGCCTGCCCTTCTAACCTTGTGACTTGGGGCAAGTTACTTCCCTTCTCTAAACCCGGGCTGGAGAACCAGGCACGCAGGAATGATAAGAAACTTTGCTTCTGAGAGCCTTTGCATCAGTTCTGTGAGTCCTGTGTGGAAAAGTGTTTTACGATGGCCTGGCTCAGAGTAAGCGCTGGGCAGCAGGTGGCAGTCATTGTTGTCGCTGTTGTTAATTATCCCTTGTGTGCTTGGACTGTGTGTGACCAGAGGCTCTTTCGAGGGCTCAGAGGGTCCGAGGGAAGTGTCTGTGGAGCCCCAGCCAGGCTCGGTGTCTCTGTCCCCTCCTCTGGACCACTCCATTCCTCTCTACTTCCCTTTTGAAGTGCTTGTATTCAGAGGGGCCGGAGGGGGCCTGCTGACTTTTAGGTGACACCCCTCCTTCCCAGCCTGTGTCCCCTGGGCCCCGGCCTGGTAGCCTTGGAAGCAGAGCACCAGGGGAATGTCTGTCTGTGGTCTGTGGCTGCCGGAACCTCGTTAATGACCCCTGGGACTCTGGAGGGAGCCCCGAGAGCTTTGCAACCTAGAGGTAGAGTGGCCTGTCCCCCCCAGGGCACCTGCAGGTTGTAGCTTCCTGGAAACCCCTTCCCAGAGGATGGGTGCTGCCTCTTGTCCACGTGCCGTGCTGGGCAGGTGGATCCCCACAGCTCCTGTCTCTTCCCATCCTTGAACACTGATCACCTCTCCCCCTGCCTCCCCCCCCCCCACCCTGAGTGAAGGGGGTTCTTAGCTCTTTTCTCTCTCCTGCCAAGCTCTTGCTGTACTGGCCTTACTTCTCCCCAGAATGTGCCCAGTGGCCTCCTTTCTGTGTCCACAGAAAGTTCTGTGCATATATAGCTAGGGTTCCCCCGCTCACCCCCATCCTGTCATGGAAGGATAACTTACACATGAGAAAATGCAGAGTTGAAGCGTTTGCACCCTGGTGCATCCTGGTGGTGGCCTGTGTGACCCACGCCCCTGTCAAGATCCAGAAGGTTCACTTCACGGCCACGCAGTCCCCTTGTTCCCCTCCCTGGCCAGCACCTGCTCGGGTGCTAGTCCTCCTTGCCAGTTGAGGTGGAGCCCCACGGCCTCTTCGCAAATGTCACAGGCTGTGGCGTGTGGTCCTTTGAGTTGAGCATCTCTGCTCAGCAGCAGTATTTTGAGATTCTATCAAGCTGTGGGCATTGGGAAGGCCTTCCTTTCTCTCAGTGAGCAGGACTCCATGGAGGGGGCGGTTACCTCCTTTCTCTCAGCAGAGAGAGACCCTCCTCCTCAGTGAAGCCTCAGCCTCTGAACACTGCTCCCCTGGCTAGCCTTCCCTGGGCCCCCAGCACCCTAGTCTAGGGGACACCCTCCCAGTGCACTGACTAACCCCCTGGGGCCCCATTTGGGATATAGTAGGTCTCCCGTGAGCTCTTCAGGCCTAGCTTTCTCACTAGGGTCTAATTGCAGCAGGAGAGAAATGTTGTGTCCCATGTTCTCAGCTCCCCAATGTTTGTTGATTGACTGTCCAGCTGAATGGTGGGCATGTCGCAGGGGTGGAGAAAGGGAAGTACTGAGCCCATGTTTGAAAACTCTATTCTGATTCTCGGTGACTCACCTGCTTCTAAATCACCAGAGGTGTTTGTGACAGATGCCCGTCCCAGGGCCCCAGCCCTGAGCACTCGGTTTGCTCAGGAAGCCCACCTCTCAGAGTCGTGGGCCCTCACCCAGGACAGGGAGCCGTGGGTCTTCCAGCCGCACTGTGCCAGACTCTCCTTCCATGGACATTGTCTATCCTGCCTTTGCTGACTCTCCAGTGCCTAGTCCGCGATCCCCACACGCTCCATCAGGGGTCGGAGCCCTAGGGCCCATCCAGGACTGTGGCCAGCCCTTGGCCCTTTCCCAAGCACATGCCTCTTCCACACTCCTGTTGTTTTGTTTAGACCTTTCAGAAGCAGGGAGACGTTATCTCAATTTCTCATTGAGTCTGCTGTTAGGTGACCCCCCCCCCCCAATGTTGCTACTTGCCCATCAGATGTATTCCTTCTCCCACTATGGTGGTGCTCCAGCCAGGGCCATCATTGTGGTTTGCTTAAAATTCTCCCCAGAGTTAGACCCGCACCTCCCAAGACTGCCACCACCTCCCTGTCACGCAGGTAGCAAGAAGTGAAGTGACTTGTCCAAGATCCCGCAGTAGCTGCTGGCAGAGCAGAAGTTTCAATCCAGTTAAATGCCACCAACTAACTCAGACCCACACAGTGGGCCTCCTGTGTGCCTGGCCTCAGAGCTCTGCTCTCAGGGTCGGGGGAGGCAGGGAAACCAGAAACACACCCATCCTCCTTCCAAGGTGAGATCCGTATCTCAGGGGTGCCTGCGGAGCTGGTGGAGGTCAGGAGGAGGCATCAGGCCAGGCTTCCTGGAGGAGGGGGTTTCTGGGTGCAGGCTTTAGGCTCAAGGCCGTTCCTGGCAAAGAGTGCGGTGGCCGGTAGATGTCAGGATGCTTTGCGCAAAGGTCATCAGTGTGAGCAACTAGATAAATGCAGGTGCCCCCTCGTGAGGCGGATAGAAGCATCTATAGTTTGGGGAGCACAGACCCCAGAGAGTAAAGCTCTAACATCCTGGTGGATGGTGGAGGGATGCAGAGGGGTGAGCCAGGTTGGGGTCACGAGTGAGAGCTGGTGACACTGAGTGATCAGTCCCAGGGATGGGGACAGTCCCTCAGGGAGAGGACAGGAGAGAGTTGAGAATCGAGAATCGGCCTGGGTAGGCCAGGTGTGGAGGTGGAACTTCGTGGCCAAACCAAACCAAGAGAGGAGGAGGGTCAGGATCAGGCACCGTCAGCGTCTCAGGGGCAAAGGGAGACAGCTTCGTGAAAGGTCTCGGCTGAAATGGGCTCGAGGGGGGCTTCCTGGGCCTGAGATCAGAGTAGGTAGGGGCAGGAGCCAGACTGGAACGTGGCGAGGAGGGGAAGGAGTCTGGCAGGAGCCAGACTGGAACCTGGCGTCATGGATGGATGGATGGAAGGAAGGAGGGAGGAAGATAGGAAGACAGGAAGACAAGCACACTTGGCACCCAGACCTTTAACAAAAATAAAATCTTACTACACTCTTTGGCTCCCTGGTGCCCTCAGGTAAGACTGCCCCTCCCCTCTTCTGACAAAACCCCACCAGCCCTAGTGTGGGGGCCTGGATTTCTCCGACCTCACACCTTGCCTTCTCTGCACCCCAGGCTTGTTCCTATCTCCCTACCCCTGTTGTGCCCTCTACCTGCAGTGATCTTCTCCAACTTCTTCCCGTCTCCAACAGGCCTCTGCGTAAATACCCCCTCCTCCAGGAGGCATTCCTTGACGACCCTCTGCCACTTCCTTCACGTCACTGCCCTTGTTTCCGTGTTGGGACCCATCCCCAGGACCCGACTCAGAATAAGCCTGTGGTCAGGGTTTATGGAGCCAGGGAGGGCCAGGTGACCCCTTTATGTGGCTCATGAGATGAGCACGTCAGATTGGTTTTTTAGGAGCTGAGCAGGCTTAGAGTCTCAGGAGAGAAAAGGAAAGGAGTGAAGGAAGATTCTAGAAAAGCAGGAGTGGGTGGTACTGGGTGGGGCTCGGGAGTGAAGTTTTCTCATAGGTCAGGAGGTGAGGAGGAGCGGGGTGTGAAGGCCGATGAAAGATGTTATGCAGTTGGGAGGGAGTTTGAGGGGACTGCTTGGGGACCAGAAGAAAGGTGGCCTGGGGAGGAGTGTGGGGGCCGTGGTATTGCCAGCTGGTGGGGGAGGGTGAGCTGTCCTGCCTGCAGGAGTCACCTCTCACCTCTTGTTTCTTTTGGGCCGAGGTCTTAAGAGCATGTGGTTGCTGTTATTTTAGGGGAAGGAGCTTTAGGTCCTTTTGAGAACCTGCTCGGAGGCCACAGGCCTTTCCCCAGAGAACCACACACTGGGCTTCACATCCCAGCATTGGGCCAAGGGCTTCAGGGCGGGGGAGGGGGGTTGTGGATCTAGTTCTGACCTTCTCACAGGCTGTGACTGTGGCAACAGCAGTAGCAGCCAGCACTGTCCCAGGCACCGGCCTAGGCCCTTTATGAGTACTCACTCATTGCACAGAAGGACCTGAGGAGCATCCCCATTTTACAGATGAGAAAGCCAAGGCACAGAGTGGTTAAGTGACTTGCCCAGAGTCACACAGCTGCTAACTGCCAGAGTGGGGATTCCCCCCGGGTGGTCTGGCCCCAGCAGTCCAGGTCTTTGGCCGTGAACTTTGCTTCTTCCTGGTTACAGCCCCCCCTCCCTGACCACCCCCAGGAGCCAGCCCACAGTCCCGGAAGCTGCCCTACCCCCACCCCCCACCTCCACCTCCGCCTTACCCCATTTGCCCTGAGATCCTGCTTGGGCCTCCACTGAGCGCGGGAGGCCCTGAGCCCTGGGAGGCCGGGGCTCAGCGGGGCACCCTCCCTCTCCCCTCTTTCCCTTTTACCCTCTGTTATGTCTTCATTACCATAAGCGAGGAGGCTGCCCCAGCTTCCTCCAGACAGCGGATGTGTTTGTGAGCTGGCTTGCGAGCTGATGTGAGTCAGCCAGACCTGCGAGGGGGGCGGAGGGTCAGGACTCGGAGCCCCAGCTGGCCCGGAGCCCTCCCCATGGGACTGGGAGCCAGACCCCCCACCCCACCAGCTCTCTGAGACTCAATTTCCCTTGTCATTCAGGGAGAGGGGCCTGATGCCTTCCCGATGGAGGCTGGGTGACACACGCGCCAACAGAAGGGCTGCATTTAGGGCAGTCACTGGTAGGCATCGGAGGTGTTTCGAAACGCAGAATATTCCAGGCGGGAGCCCACACCCGGTAGTGGAACACCCCCAGCCAGGCGGCTGTTGACATGGAGAGGGACACCTAAGGACAGTCCCTGCAGGGCGGCTGTGCCCCTGAGTGAGTCAGGGAAAAAGGAAAGGGAGGGTTTTCAGAGACCTTTGGAGGTGGGAATCATAGATATGGGGCCATAGATCTAAAATACCTGGCTGATGGGACCCTCCGTGGAGTCCAGTGAGCTCACGTGGGGTCAAGGGACCAGTGCCTCCTAAGCACCTTGTAAATGCTCCTCGCTGTTACTCCCTCTGCTCTTGGCTGTCATCATCTGGACCTACTGCTGCACGCAGCTCTCACCGTGTGGGAGATCCACGGTTGCTCAAACCTGAATTAATTTTTTATTATTTTTTTTAAGATTTTATTTATTCACAAGAGACATAGAGAGAGAGGCAGAGACATAGGTAGAAGGAGAAGCAGGCTCTCTGTGGGGATCCCAATGTGGGACTCAATCCCAGGACCCTGGGATCACAACCTGAGCCAAAGGCAGACACTTAACCACTGAGCCACCCAGGTGCCCGCTGAACTGATTTCTGGTAAGATGAGGCCAGTGCTGCTCCTGGGGGACCCGGGGTTTGAGGAGTCTGGTGTCTAGTGGATATTGAATGGTGTCTGAGTTGCTTCTAGGGCCCTGCAAATGGGATGGACACTTGGGGCCCCAAGGCTAAACAGGATCCCTTAACTCTCGGCTTTTGGGGTTGGGGATTTTAGGATGGGTGTGTATGAATTATTATGCAAGGAAGAGAGGTGTGTAAGTAACTTGTGACAGTCTTTTCACTGCCTTCCCATTCCTTCCCTCTCCACAGGGACTCTGAGGAGTTTGGGGTTCATTCAGTTGCTCTTTTCCATATATACTTCTTTTTCCTTTGATCACACGTACTCTGTCGACTCTTCCACAGAATCCATTCTTTAGGTTCTTTATTTTTTTATTTTTTATTATTATTTTTTTTTTAGGATTTTATTTATTTGGGAGAGAGACCATAAGCCAGAGAAGGGGTAGAGGGAGAGGGAGAAGCAGACTCTCCACTGAGCAGGGAGCCTGATGCGGCCTGGGATCACGACATCATGACCTGAGCTGAAGGCAGGCACTCAACCACTGAGCCATCCAGGCACCCCAACACCTTACTTTTATGTGTTTATTTACCTAAATCTTTTTTTTCCAATTGAAGTGTGGTCGGCATACAACATTATGGGAGTTTCAACATATGTTAGTGCCATATAGCGAGTTGACGATACTCCATGCATTACGGAATACTTAAAGTGTAGTTACCAGACAAAATTATTATAATATTATTCACTATATTCCCTATGCCGTACTTTTCATCCCCGTGATTTGCTTATTTTAGAAGCGTAAGTCTGTGCCTCTGAATCCCCATCACCTGTTTCGTCTGTCCCCTCGCTCCCCTATGTCTTACTTTTTAAATTGAACAAATGTCCTAAAGTTGATTCCATGTCTTCAGTCTGGAACCCCATTCTTTTAGCAGCTAAAGAGCATTACCTAAACTATTTAACCTTCACTCTGCAGATACGCTTTATAGTTTAGTTCCAGTTTTCACTATGAGCTTGTATGTGTCTTTACATTTAAAGTATGTCACTTGCAGATAGCTTATAGTCTGTCTCTATCTGATGATTGGAATGTCGAGACCAACACTGTCCAATAGAAATAAAATGCTAGCCGCTTACACGTTACTTTTTTTGTATTTTAATTATTTATGTATTTTTTTTTTTTTTTAAAGATTTTATTTATTTATTCATGATAGTCACAGAGAGAGAGAGAGAGGCAGAGACACAGGCAGAGGGAGAAGCAGGCTCCATGCACCGGGAGCCCGACGTGGGATTCGATCCCGGGTCTCCAGGATCGCGCCCTGGGCCAAAGGCAGGCGCCAAACCGCTGCGCCACCCAGGGATCCCAATTATTTATGTATTTAGAGAGAGCATTGGATGGGGAGAGCCAGGGAGGAGGGCAGAAAGAGAATCCTAAGCAGACTCCATGCCCAGTGTGGAGCCGGACGCCGGGCTGTACCCCACAACCCTGAGATCATGACCTGAGCTGAAATCAAGAGTCGGACGCTCAACTGACTGAGCCAACCAGGCACCCCTCACATATTATTTAAAATTTTCTAGGGATGTCTGGGTGGCTCAGCGATTGGGCCTTTGGCTCAGGGCATGATTAATCCTAGAGTGCTGGGGTCGAGTCCCACATCAGGCTTCCTGCATGGAGCCTGCTTCTCCCTCTGCCTGTGTCTCTGCCTCTCTCTCTCATGAATAAATAAATAAAATCTTAAAAAAAAACTTTCCTTTTTCTAGTAGCCATAGTAAAGAGAAGCAGGAGAAAAAAAACTAAAGGGAGTATATTTTATATAACCTTATATCCCAAATACTGTTATATCAACATGTGATCAATGTAGAAATGATTGAGATATTTATAGTCTTTTTATTGCGGTAAAATACACAGAATGTATAATTTACCATTTTAACTATTTTTTAAAGAGTTAATTTATTTGAGGGAAAGAGCATGAGCAGAGTGGCAGGCAGAGGCAGAGGGAGAAGCAGACTTCCCTCTGAGCAGGGAGCCCAATGTGGGACTCAATCCCACGACCCTGGGATCATGGCCTGAGCCTAAGGCAGACGCTTAACTGACGGAGCCACCCAGGCACCCCCCATTTTAACTATTTTTAAGGGTACGTACCATTCAGTGGCCAGCCTGTCTGCAGCATTGTGCGACCATCACCACTATCCGTTCCAGACCTTGTTCTTTATTCTAAACAGCAACTCTATCCATTAAATAGCCCTCTCCCCCCACCCGCTTGGAGCTCTCTCCCCGTGAATTCACCTTCCCTGGGCACCTCATAGAAGTGCAGTCTTACGCTATTCATCCTTCTGTGTCTGGCTTCTTTCACTCAGTATAACGTCCTCAAGCTCATCCATGCTGTACAGCCTGGATTGGCGTTTATTTCCTTTTTAAGGCTGAATGATAGTCCGTTGTCTGTATACACCTCATTTTGTTCACCCCTTCATCCGTCGCTGGCCGTTTGGGTTGTGTCCACCTGTTGGCCATTGTGAATAATGCTGCTGTGAATGTCGATATGCATCTGAGCCCCTGCTTTGGGTTCTTTTGGGTGAATACCTGAGCATGGAACTGCTGCGTCGTGTGGTAGTTGTGTGTTGAACTTTTGGAAGAACTGCTAATTTTCACAGTGGGCCACACCATTTCTCGTTCACACCAGCAATGTAAGAGGGTTCCAGTTTCTTTCTTTCTTCTTTCTTTTTTTCTTTTCTTTTTTAAAGGAGACTCCATGGCCACTGTGGGGCTTAAATTTGAACTCATGACCCTGCCGTCAAGAGTTGCATGCTCTGGGGCACCTGGGTGGCTCAGTTGTTGAGCATCTGCCTTTGGCTCAGGTTGTGATCCTGGGGTCCTGGAATCGAGTTCCGCATCAAGGTCCCCTGCAGGGAGCCTGCTTCTCCCTCTGCCTATGTCTCTGCCTGTCTCTCTGTGGCTCTCATGGATAAATAAATGCAGTCTTTAAAAAAAAAAAAATTGTGTGCTCTACCAACTGAGCCAGCCAGGTGCCCCAAGCATCCTAATTTCTTCACATCTTCGCCAGCACCTGTTATACCATCCCTCCCACCCCAAACACACACACTAAGGTTTTCAGATCCAGTGTGTATTTTGCAGACAGTGCGTCTTCGTTGGGAATAGCTGCATGTCAAGTGCTCGGCAGTCACATGAGGGTGCTCAGGCCCCATTTAGACCATTTACGTTTACTGTCCTTATCAGCATGACTGGATTTAAATCTTCCATCTTGCCATTTGTTTTCTGTTTATCACCTAAGTTCCTCTTGCCTTTTTTTCCCCCTCTCCTGCCGCATTTGGATTAAGAGTGTTTTACTATCCCATCTTCTCTGCCTTATTAGCTGATATATTCATTCTACCTCTTTGTTGCTCTGGAGTTTTCATTCTGTACCTTTGACTACTGTATGGGCTTCAATTCTCAGTCCAGTGGGAGCCATGGGAAGCTTTTGAGCTGAGGAGTGACCCGACCTAACATTTTTGTATCTGTACCTTCAGTCACTTGTGCTAGGCTGTTTCTGCCGGCCAGATTCCTGGAAGAGGAATTGCTAAGGCAGAGGGAAGCGTGCATTTAGACTTGGATGAGCCCTGCCAAATTGCATTCCAGAAAGGCTTTACCATTCTCACCCCTTGCAGACAGCAGCCAGGATTTATTGAGTGGCTGCTCGGTGCCAGGCCCATGCCAGGCCCTGGGGACACTGGTGAGAAACAGCCCGGGTCCTGCTGCTTTTGTGATTCTCAGTCCTTGAGTCCCAGGGCAGCTCTGGAGCTGCCTCTGAGCTCAAAGGAAGGAGAAGCTTTCACAGGAACCAAAAAAGGAGAGGCGAGAGGATATTCTAGGTGGTGGAGGAGGTCTGGCACATCCTGGGTGGCTTGGAGAGCTAGCTGGATCAGGAGACGTACTGTATTGGTCTGGGGAGCCCACACATGGGGCCCCCATCAGTGGGGGGCACATTGGGGTGCCGTTGAGGAGTAAAACAGTAGTACCTCCCTCGTGGGGCTTTGGGAGGATTTCACAGGAAGGCAGAGAGCACATGGGTTGTTATTCGACTAGATTATTCTTGTAATGAGAGGGCATTAGCGTCAGAACGAGTCGACCTGATGGGTTTGATCCAAGTTTTGGACAGCGTGTAAGGACTGCATCAGATAATCTTCGGCTTGGGGGTCCCAGCTTGCTCCTCCCTCAGGCAGGTTACTCCAGATCTCTGTTAAAAGAGAATAAAAGTAGGGGTGCCTGGGTGGCTCAGTCGATTGAGCATCTGACTCTCGATGTTAGCTCAGGTTGTGATCTCGGGGTCGTGAGATTGAGACCCTTGTTGGACTCTGTGCTGGGCATGGAGCCTGCTTGGGACTCTGCCCCTCCCCGCTCATTCTCTCACAAACAAACAAACAAACAAACAAACAAAAAAATAGAAGAGGCTGGAAGTAGAAGCTGCCTGTCTCCCAGGAGTGTCACAAGGGTCCTGGTCAATGAGATGATGTTAGCGTAGAGCCCAGTACCCGCCAGGAGCACAGTAAGGCCTGGTAAAGCTTAGCTGCTCTTCCTATTGCTCTGGTTGGTGTTGTTGCCAGCAGTAATTCAAGCCAGATCCTTCCTTGTGCCCTAGAACTCAGGCCCCAGAGAAATGAGGCCAGTTGCTCAGGGTCAGAGAATTGCAGAGCAGGGATTTGAAGCCAGGTTGTCTGATCCAGAGCCTGTGGGCTGCCTGCCTCCTCCTGGGCCTTTGGGGACCCCCCAGGTGTAGCACACAAAGATTCTTCCCCACTTGGGACAGCCAGTGAGCCAGGCGCACCATCCAGACACCACCATCCACCTCGGTGATGCTAACGGCAGCTCACCCATGGTGACTCGGGTGCAACGAGACCTGAACTGAAATTAGAGTTGTTGTTGTTGTTGTTGTTGTTGTTGTTTTTAAGATTTTATTTATTTTTTCATGAGAGACACAGAGAGGCAGAGACATAGACAGAGGGACAAGCAGGCTCCCTGTGGGGAGCCCGACGCAGGACTCGATCCCACAACCCCAGGATCACGACCTGAGCTGAAGGCAGATGCTCTACCACTGAGCTACCCAGGCGCCCCTGAAACCAGGCTATTTATAGTCTGTCTTTATCGTGCTGCGTGTGAATATTCATACATTTGGCTGCAGAAATATTGGCGTTTGATTATGGGGCACCCGCTTGGAGCCTGCTGAGGGTGTTCGAGGATAGATAGGTGCATACTCTCTCCACCTGCAAAGGCTGCAGAAAAGCTGCATTTCGAACACATCTCACCTCAAGGGTTTGGAAGCAAGGATTGGCACCTGTAAAATTGTGTGTATGGGTGGCACGGTGCACGCACTGCTCGGCATCTTCCAGCACTCTGCTGGATTATATTTACTACTTATGTTCTTTGCTCGTTGCTAGACGATTCTAATGAGCAGCCGTGTCAAGCCTTGACGGGGTCTGCAGGCGAGGAAGCAGGGTGGGCGGCGCGAGTGGGCGGTAAGGCTTCTGGAAACCCGTTCTCCGAAAGCCGCGGAGCCTGGAGTCTGTATCGGGCTGTGGCTGTTGATGACGGAGGAAGCGGGAAGGTGGTGATGGGCCACATGGGGGGGGGCCTGCCCTTGTGGTCGATGCTCCTTGAGAGGCCAGATCTGTGGGGTCTGGGTGACAGAGGCCAAGTCCCATAAATGCCAGGAAGAGGGATTCAGGGTGGGCACGCCAGGGTGTGGATTTGTTCCCTTTCCCTCTTGGCTTCTGGAACATTGTGTCCAGACTGTACCACCCCGCAGAATTCCCCACCAGCTTGCTGCTAGGTACCCCAGATATACCGTGTCCAACACCGAGCTCCCTACTTCTCCCCCGCCCCTGCCCCAAAACCAGAACCAAACCCCAAACCGAAACCAAGCCTGCTCTCTCTGGCAGTTAGCATCTCTCAGTGGCATCGCCTTCCTCCCAGTGGCCTAGGCTATATACCTTGGCATCATCTTTTATTCCTCTTACTCTTTTCCTTTTAAATTTAAATTTATTTATTTTTTTATTCTAGTAAACATGTAACAGAAAATCTACCACCTTCACCTTTTTTTTTTTTTTTTAAGTTTTTATTTTTTTCATGGTAGACAGAGAGAGAGAGAGGCAGAGACACAGGCAGATGGAGAAGCAGTCTCCCTGTGGGGAGCCCCATGTGGGCTCAATCCCAGGTCTCCAGGATCACACCCTGGGCCAAAGGCAGATGCTCAACCATTGAGCCACCCAGGCGTTCCTTGCTAGAAAATTTTAAATGACCTATGTGACTCACATCATATGTCTCTTGGGCAGCCCTGATTTAGAAGGTCCCTCTCTAAAGGCTTGTTGGACAAGCAAATGAATTAACGTATATACAGCATTTAGTGCCTGGAGTATCCAACACAGCATGAGTACAGCGTTAGCTGCTTTGTAATTGTGGCAAAATACACACAACGTAAAATTTACCATTTTCACCTTTTTTAAGCATACAAAATTCAGTGACACTAAGTACCTTCATGGTGGTGTGCGATTATCACCCCTGTCTGTTTCCAGAATGTTCTCATCATTCCAAACAGAAACTGTACCCATTACACAGTAGCTCTCCATTCCCCCTCCCATCAGCTCCTGGTCACAGCCTCTGATCTACTTTCTATCTCTATGAATTTGCCTGTTGTAGGCACCTCATAAAAGTGGAATCCTGCAATATTTGTCCTTCTGTGTCTGGGTTATTTCACTCAGCCCAGTGTTTGCAAGGTTCATCCACATTGGAGCTTGGATCAGAATTTCATTCTTTTTTAAGTCTGATGTAGTGCTCCATTGTACGGATCGAGGACATTTTGTCCATCCATTCTTCCGTTGATGGGCACTTGGGTTGTTTCTACCTTTTGGCTGTTGTTATACACAATCTGCTCTCTTGGTTTACAGTCTAATCTCATCTTCCCCTAACTCCTCACCCTAGCTCACTCTGCTTCAGCCACCCTGGCCTGCTTCCTCAGGTCAGGAAGCATGTCCAGACTTGTCCACCTCAGGGCCTTTGCACTTGCTTGTCTCCCTGTTCTATGGCTCCCTCCTCCTTACCTACCCCTGCTTTTATCACCCTCTTTAAAATTGTACAAACCCCTTGTCCCGTTTCTCTCTGCTTTTCCTCCACAGCACTTAGCGAGGCTAAGTTCTCACATACCATCTATTTTACATTCTTAATAGTTTTTTATGTATCGATATTTTATAATATGTGTAAATGCTTTTAATATAAATAATTCTGTACGTAACATGGCATTTCTTTCTTTCTTTTTTAAAAAGATTTTATTTAGGGATCCCTGGGTGGCGCAGCGGTTTAGCGCCTGCCTTTGGCCCAGGGCGTGATCCTGGAGACCCGGGATCGAATCCCACGTCAGGCTCCCGGTGCATGGAGCTTGCTTCTCCCTCTGCCTATGTCTCTGCCTCTCTCTCTCTCTCTCTCTCTCTCTCTGTGTGACTATCATAAATAAATAAATTAAAAATTAAAAATTAAAAAGATTTTATTTATTTATTTGACAGGGAGAGAGAGCACAGGCAGGCAGAGTGGCAGGCAGAGGGAGAGGGAGAAGCAGGCTCTGAGCAGAGAGCCTGATATGGGACTTGATCCTAGGACCCCAGGCCCATGACCTGAGCCAAAGGCAGATGCTTAATTGACTGAGCCACTCAGGTGCCCCCGTAACATGGCATTTCTATTTTAACACTTATAATTTATGATACACATTACATTTTTTAATAGAAATTAAATACCTGGGAGTTAATATTTGTAAATACTTAGTACAATACCTTCTATCATCCTTCTTTTCTGTCTCCATCCTTACCCTGGTCAAAAGCGTAAGCTTTGGGTGAACAGGGATCTTTGTTTTGCTCATGGCCATCCTCCCGTGGTTTCTAGAACAGGGCCTGGCGCGCATGCGTCTTAGTCCTTAATTGCTGAATGGATGAATGCTTAGAGGAACTTGGGAGGGTGTGAATGAGCTGGAGGAAAGTGTACTGGGGCTGGGGGTGAGGTGGGGTTGAGAACAGTCGAGAAAAGGCCCTGAGGGTTTTAGCTGGTACTGGTCCAGCTCTGGGTTGGCGGTGAGGGGCATTAGGAACAGGTTGGCAGAGTAGGTAGGGTGAATGCTTGGGGGGTTGGATTTGACCCGAAACCTGGTGCCCTGAGCAATTTGCTGGGTGACCTCAAGTCCATGACATGCCCTCTCTGAGCCTCACTGCCTTATCTGGAAAAAAGGGAAAATGGGAACTGTTTGTTCACTTATTCAACAGGTATTCCCTACATGCCTTCCGTGTGCCAGGCACTATGTTGATGGGGGTGCTGCCCTTGCTGTCACCGAGCTTCTGTTCCTCCAGGGGCCCGTGTATAAATTGAGCATTTATTTTTTTGATTTTTTAAATTTTCTTTAAAGATTTTATTTATTTATTCGTGAGAGACACAGAGAGAGAGGCAGAGACACAGGCAGAGGGAGAAGCAGGCTCCTTCCTGAGGAGCTTCCAGAGGAGAAGCAGGAGTCCGACGTGGGACTCGCTCTGAGGACCCCGGGATCATGCCCTGAGCTGAAGGCAGGTGCTCAACCACTGAGCCACCCAGGTGCCCCTAAAATGAGCATTTAAACGCCTGCCGGGCAAGCCTGTGGTAATCCCCAGTTCCTGTTGTCGGGTTGGCTGTCGGGGTATCAGCTTTCCTCATTTGTGGGATAAAGGGAGTTACTGTGCAGGGTCATCGGGGTAGACCAGGACCTCGGGTCTGGTACTGGAGCTTTATAAACTGGGGCTCCCATCATTGGTGTGGTATCAGGCTGGGGATGTGAGCTGAGCCTTGATCGTGAAGCTGGCATTTCTTATCAAAATACAAACTTAACGTGGCCGAGAGATTTGGTGGACACTAAATCCCTGGACCCGGCTGTGGCCCTGATGCTGTGCTGTGGGCCTTTCTGTGTTGGGCACACCTCCTGTGCCCTGAGGCGTGCGGAGACTGAGTTTTCCCCCCCTTCTCTTCCCTTTCTGGAACCAGAGATCCCTCACTGGAGCAGGCTGCCAAGTTGAGCAGCCTTCGTGTGGCATGTGACTGAGTTAGTTAGCTGGGGGTCACGCGGCTGCTGTGACAAAGAAGCACTCTATTGGCAGCGGCTTAATATGTTCAAGGTTTTCTTCTTGTGCGTGATGTAGACCAGTGAGGGTGTTTCTAGTCTGGGAGGAACTGAGAAACCAGACTCCTTCCCTCTTGGGGCTCTGCTCTCCCCTAAGTTTGTGGGCTGCACCGGGGATGAAGAAGAATGGGGGAAAATGTCATGTGCCAGACCTGGAAAACGCCTGTGTTGCTTCCACCTGCTTTCTGGTGGCCAGAGTTCTGTCAGGTGGCCACCCCCAGCCCCAGGGGATGCTGGGAGATGTAGTCCCGCAGTGTGGCTAGGAGGACGACACGGCGTCAGGGGGGAACACACAGTGGGTGTGTTTTTAGAGACACTGGCATAGCCGGTGGTCTGGATGGGAACGACTCCATACCGGAGGTTGGGGCATCTGAATTAGCTTTCACTTGAACTATGTGGGCAGCTTCTGGACTCCTGAGAGTACCACCTCCATGCCCCACGTGTCCCAGCCCCAGTTTGAGGGCCACATCGAAGGTGTGAAGGCAGTCCTGAAGCTTAGCACACCTAGAACAAAATCCGCAGGCCTCCCGCGCCTCTTCCCCGCCCCCACTACCTCTGTAACATCATCACTCAGGCCCTGTGCCACCACGCAGTGGTCTAGTTGTCCATGGCGCCAACCGAGCACGTTCATGCCTCAGGCCCTTTGCACTCACTGTTCCCTCAGCCTGGGACGCTTTCCCCCTGCCTAGCTGCGTGGCTCTCTCCTTACCTCATTCCAGTTTCTGCTTCAGTGTCACCCCCGTCAAGTACCCTATTTGAACATTGAAACCTCCCCCCCGCATCCTCATCCTCATCTTGTGTTAGGATCTCCACCTAGCCATTGACCAGTGGCTGATACCACATTATAGGGCCATTCGTTTACTAAGGTATGGCATGATTCCTTACAGAGGGGTCTCCCCGGGCCTGGGGCACAGTAGGTGCTAAGAATGTGTCCAGTGAACACTTCAAAGTTGTTTGGTAGTGTTTTCCTCTGTGCCCAGTGGGCAGGCAACAGGGTGTTGTACTGGAAGGGTGAGGTGGGAGCCACTGGGAGGGGAAAAAACTGGACCTGGGAAAACCCTTCCCAGGAGCTCTGTGGGGGAAAAAAAAAAAAAAAAAAAGAATTGCTTATGAGCAGTGTGATTGTTTCCTCCACCCTCCTTGATCCTAGACCTAAACCTTATGTCTGATCACCCTGTAACCCTCCAGAGACACCCTGAAAAAGCAGGTGGTGGTGGATGGTGAGGGGTAGGGGAAAGACGGGGGTCTCCTCTGGTCCTGTCCCTCAAGGCTGCTTTCCTCTGCCTGGATGTGTCGGTAACTTTTTGTGAAGATGAAAAGCTCCTGTGTTTTGTTTTGTTGAGGTCTAAAGGTATTTCTGCTTCCGAAATCAGCATTTTGCACTTTACGAAATGCTACAAACCCTGCACGTTTCACATTCCTTTGTGGTTTCTCTGTCTTCCTGCCCATTTTTGGCTTGGGGGTGGGGTGGGGCGGGGCCGGAGGAGACTATGAGGCTAAAACTTGGTGCCCACCCTCACGGTGCCTCTGCCCTGCAGTGGGGGCAGAGGAAAGCAGCCCAGGATGGCCCCGGGGTGGCAGGGGTGGGGTGGGGTGGGATGGGGAGCCCACTGCATCATCATGTAGGAGTCCCAGGAAATAACCAGGACTGGAGATGGGGGTTTTGGTTCTGCTGTCCTTGATCAGACCTGTGGGTTTGGGAGGTTGGGGGCCCTGCTGACAGGAGATGCCCCAAGTGAGTATATGGGTTGGGATTAAGAGTCAGGTTGGGGTGTTGAGATGGGCCACGTGATCAGTTTCTTTCCCCCCTGCCCCCACCTTGCTTAAAATGTTAAACAGCTCTATTGAGACATAATTCACATACCATAAAACTCATCCCCTTAAAGCGTACAAGCCAGTGGCTTTAAGGATACTCACGACTCTCCAGTTCCAGAACATTTTCATCCCCCCAAAGGAAACCCCACACTCATGAAGCAGTGACCCCGTATCACCCCCCACCCCCGACCCCCACTCCAGCCCCTGGGCAACCACTGATCTACTTCTGTCTCTGTGGATGCGCCTCTTCTGGAGATCTCATGTGAATCCTACATTTCCTGGAAGGCCACGCAGTACGTGCATCTGGCTTCACCGGGACATTCTTCATTCAGGTCCATCCATACAGTCGCCTCTTATCAGTAGATGGTTTCTGTTGTTGTTCTTGTTTTCTTTTTTCTTTTCCAAATTTGAGATATTGGCATGCCATAAGCATCTCCTTTTTAAAAGTGTACAATTCAGTGGTTTCTAGTATATTCACTACGTTGTGTAACCGTGACCACAGTCGAGTTCCAGGACATTTTCGTCACCCAGAAGGGAACTCTGTTCCTCGTGTCCATCCCCTGCCCGCCGCCCCAGCCCCTGACAGCACTAACCTGCCCTCCGTTGCTGCCAGTCTGCCTCCTCTGGACGTTTCCTGTACACGGGATCCCACACGATGTGGCCTTTGGTGTCTGGCCTCTTGCGCTCAGCGTGATCGTCCCACGTTCACCCACGTCGAGGTGCGTGTAGGTGCTTCGCTCCTTTTTACGGCTGAATAACCTTCCGTTGTATGGATCTACCACGTTTCCATTCATTCAGCAGTTGGTGGACAGTTGGGGTGTTTGCCAGGCTCTGTTGCTTACGAAGAAAGCTCCTTGATGGCCATTTCTTCTGGCGAGTTGGGGGCTGGCATTTCCCGTAGCTTCTTGCCCAGGCCTGTCCTTGTTTTCTTCTCCCGGGCACTCAGGGCTCCTCCTCCCCCCTCCTTTATCCCCCTCCTCCCCCTCCTTCTCCTTGCTCTCCCTCCAGTTCTTTCTGTATTGTATCTCTGTCCCCCCAGCCTCAGTCAAGAGTGAGTCTAGAAACCATGCCCGGGGAGCCCCGGATGGGCCCATGGGTCGGTCCTGTTCTCCCTGCAGGAAGGCGTCAGCCTCAGCCCGGTGCCAGCTGCCCACCCCAGGGGAGGGAGACAACCTGATCCTTCTAATCCAGCCCCAGGGGAGGTGTGTGGGGACATGGCCGTGCTTAGGAAACAGCTTTGCTTGGAGGCTTTTACAAATTTATGTGTTGATTATAGATTTTGGGGAGGAGTGGGAACACACGCCCAAGTACAAAAACAAATGGCATCAGAGATTTCTAGTAAAAAGTCTCCCTCTCTCCCCACTGACTCCCAGCTATCCTCTTCCTAGAGGTAACACGGTTATACTTTTTAGGCTTGCTTTCCCAAGAGATGTTCCGTGCATGTGTAAGCATCACACATGGTGGTGTGCATGCACTTGTGCGCACGCACACACTTTTTTTTAAGGCACTAATAACAGGGTGTTCTAACATGGCTCCGTCCTTTACCTTTGAATAAGATATCCTGGAAGTTTGGGATCCCTGGGTGGCGCAGCGGTTTGGCGCCTGCCTTTGGCCCAGGGCGCGATCCTGGAGACCCGGGATCGAATCCCATGTCGGGCTCCCGGTGCATGGAGCCTGCTTCTCCCTCTGCCTATGTCTCTCTCTCTCTCTGTGTGTGACTATCATAAATAAATAAAAATTAAAAAAAAAAGATATCCTGGAAGTTCTATAACTTATCAACTTCAGAGCCTGTCACAGCTGCATTGTATCCCATTGGAGGGCCCTAACTTATGGAACCAGTGCCCTTTTGCTGAGTGCTTAGGTTAGCTCCAGTCTCTTACAAACAAGGCGACAGTGAGGAGCTGTGCAGTGTTGGTTTGTGTCAATGTGAGTAGAATTGTAAGTTAAGATCCCAGGGTTGGAATTGCTGGGGCAAATTAAAAAAAAAATTAGGAAAATTTCCAAGTGTACATGAAAGTGGAGACAGTGGGGCACCTGGGTGGCTCAGTGGTTGAGCATCTGCCTTTGGCTCAGGGCGTGATCCCGGGGTCCTGGGATCGAGTCCCACATTGGGCTCCCTGCAGGGAGCCTGCTTCTCCCTCTGCCTGTGTCTCTGCCTCTCCCTCATGAATAAATAAATAAAATCTATTTTAAAAAAAAAGAAAAGAAAGATAGTGGAGAAAACAGCACGATGAATCCGTTACTTATATCCCCAGTTCCGCGCACGTCCAGATTTGGCCACACTACACACTGGCTTTATTGATCTCTGGTTTGTTATTGTTGAAGGATTTCAAAGCAAATTCCAGATCTCTTGTCATTTTAATTCCACATACTTCAGTACGTATTTAAAGAACAAAAACGGACATTTTCTTACAGGACCACAACCACATTGTCAAACCTAAGAAAATTAAAAGACGGGGATCCCTGGGTGGCTCAGCAGTTTAGCACCTGCCTTCGACCTGGGGCATGATCCTGGAGACCTGGGATCGAGTCCCACATTGGGCTCCCTGCATGGAGCCTGCTTCTCCCTCTGCCTGTGTCTCCGCCTCTCTCTCTCCCAACACACACACTCTCTCTCTCTGTGTCTCACATGAATAAATAAATAAAATCTTTTAAAATAAATAAATAAAAGTTATCTGGTATTTTCAAGGGATGTGCTTTTTTTTTCTACATTCTTAAAAATTAAGATGTAATTCACATGCCATAAAATTCACCCTTCTAGGGTGCACAATTCAGTGGTTTTTAGTATAGTCACAGGGTTGCACAACCATCACCACCGTCAGATTCTGGAATATTCTATCACCCCAGAAAGAAACCCACACTCATTGGCAGTGCCCTCGTTTCCCCAAGCCCTGTGTTTTCCCTTGTGAGCTTCTGGCAGCCACGAATCTGCTTTCTGTTTCTGTTTCTGTTTTTTTTTTTCTTTTCTTTCTTTCTTTTTTTTTTTTTTTTTTAAGATTTTATTTATTTATTTGACAGAGAGAGAGAGAGAGAGTGAAAGAGCAAGTGTGCACACCAGCCAGAGAGCACAAGCAGGGGTCGGGGCACAGGGAGAGAGATAAACAGACTTATGCTGAGCAGGGAGCCAGATGGGGGCTCCATCTCAGGACTCTGGGATCATGATCCGAGCTGAAGGCAGATGCCTAACTGACTGAGCCATCCAGGCACTCCTGCTGCGTTCTGTTTCTATAGATTTTTCTGGAGATTTCGTATAAACGGATTCCTACAACATGCAGGTCTTTTTTATCTGCCCTCCTTAGCATGGTGATTTTGAGGTTTGTCCACGTTGTAACGGTGGATCAGAACTGCATTCCTTTTTACAGGCTGAATAACATTCCATCGTAGGGATTTGCCACCTTTCCTTGCCCTGCCTATCAGTTAACAAACATTGTGTAGTTTTTCCTTCCTGGTCATTATGAGTCAGGCCGCTGTGAATATTCATGCACAAATGTTTGTGTGGATATGCATTTACTTTTCTTGCCTGTATGTATCCCTGCAGGTGGAATTGCTGGGTCATATGGTAACTCTGTTGACTTTTTTTTTTAAAAGATGTTATTTATTTATTCATGAGAGACACAGAGAGTGACAGAGGCAGAGGGAGAAGCAGGCTCCCTGTAGGGAGCCTAATGCGGGACTCAATCCCGGGTCTCCAGGATCACCACCTGAGCCAAAGGCACACACTCAACTGCTGAGCCACCCAGGCGCCCTTCTCTGTTGGCTTCTTGAGGAACCAACCACCAGATGTTCTCTCCAACGGCTGCACTGCTTTACATTCCCACCAACAAGTCATGAGGACTCTAATTTTTCCATCTCTTTTATTATAATTATCCCGATGGTGCAAAGTGGTGTTTCATTTTGGTTTTGATTTGCGTGGTCCCAATGGCTGATGATGTGGAGTGTCTTTTCATGGGGGGCTGTGTGTTGTGAATTCTGATCTCTTTCCAATCTGGCCCCAGTTTCTTAGCCTCGCGGTGCTTGGTCTTGACTGAGTAGTCATCTTACACAGAAACCCCCAGTCCCTCTTGCTCCCTGTTATTCAGGGGATGAAATCTGGGTTTCTCCGAGGTCTTGGATCATGCCCTCCCCTGGGGGCAGCGTGCAAGGTCCAGTGAAGGCAATTGATGGTATTAGACTGCCCCAGAACCGGGGGTTGGGGGGGACTCTGGGCTGGGAGGGGGACCCCAGGGTGGTGGGAGGGGGCCCTTACTGAGTGGCCTGGATGCATTTTGACAAATAGTACCATTGTGTAAACCACCCTCACAGCCGAGACACAACATTTGCTTCCATAAAGCAGAAGGCCTCTGCCTTCTTGCCAGCAGTGCTCCCTGCCTCCCGGGCTCGGGCAATAAACTGTGCTTTCTGTAACAATAGATTTGATTTGCCTTTCCTAGAATTTGATATAAATGGAGTCACATGGCATGTACTCTGTACATCCGGCTCCTGCCACACAGCAGAGGGATTTTGAGATTCATCCGTGATGCGTTTGTCAGTGCCTGCTTTCTGTTCATTACTGAGCAGGATCCCGTTGTGTGGGTAGATCACAACGTGTTTATCCATTCACCTGTTGGTGGACCTTTGGGTCGTTTCCAGTGTTTGGCCCTGACAAATTGAGGCTGCTGTGAACTCTCATGTACTAATCTTTGTGTGGACACATGCTATCGTTTCTCCTGGGTAAATACGTTGGAGTAGAATGACTAAGGCCGATAAGGATGTGTTTAACTGTATTTGAAACTGCCCAGCTGTGTCTCAACGAGGCTGTTATGGTTTGCGTTGCCCCAGCAAGGTCGAGGAGTTCCAGATGCTCCGTGTTATCACCACCGCTTGCTAGTGTCATTTTCATTTTTTTTTAATTTATGATTTTTTTTAAAAGTTTATTTATTTGAGATAGAGACGGAGGGGGCATGAGCAGGGGAGAGGGGCAGAGGGAGAAGAAGAAGCAGACTCCCCACTAAGCAGGGAGCCCACGTGGGGCTCGATCCCAGGACCCGGGATCATGACCTGAGCGGAAAGCAGACGCTTAACCCACTGAGCCACCCAGATGCCCTGGTCTTTTTCATTGTAGACATTCTGATGGGTACGTAGTGGGTGTTTTGTTATGGTCTCGATTTAAATTTCCCCAGTGACTTCAGATGTTGAACCTCTCAGTTGGCTTATGTGCCACTTTGTAGACCTTATTTTGCTTGTTTTGAAATTGGGTTGTGTGTCATCTTAATTGTCGGCTTGTAGGTTTCTTCACGTATCCTGCATCCGTGTCCTTTGTCAAAAGGGGTCAGGTGCCGTTCACTTCTCGTCACAGGGCCGATATTCCAGTTTTTCAAGAAAAGCTGGAAGCCTGGAGTCTTTTACAGAACATTTCTCTGGCTTTCTAAAATTTGGCTCACAAAAGTAACTCTGTGTCAACCAGATCTATATCTGGGGCTTCTGGTTTGCTGACTGTCAGAGTGACACATTTGAATGAAGCTCTTTCTGTGCCACGGAGGCTCCGTCCAGACCCTGGAGGGCCACTTCCTAGGACACAGGGCCCTGTCTCACTGTCCCTGGGCCACTCATTGCTGACAACGGAGAAGCCATGTTCTGTCGCTTTGTGCAGCCTGTACTGTAGCTAGGAGAGCGAGGCATAAATTTTCATGGCCTTGGTTCACTCGTGTGGTTAACAGTTAACGTTGAGCATTTCATGTCTTTTGTGTGTGGACTCATTAAATCCTGAAACAGCCCCATAAGCAGGGGTGTTGTTGAGAATATTTAAGCCCCGTTGGAGCGCAGATTGGCTGTAAAACACCCCTACGCGTGCTCAAGCGGAACACCACTGGCCTGTGTGGCAGTTATTCTTTATTCCGATGCCTGTTTTATAGACGCAGAAACCGAGGCACAGAGAGGGGGAGTCACTGGCTCCAGGTTGAACAGCCAAGAGGAACAGAGCTAAGGGCAGATCTAGGCAGTGTGGCCCCAGAACCAGCTGGACTTCCTTTTTTTTTTTCTTTTTTTTTTTTAAGGATTTTATTTATTTATTCATGAGAGAGATACAGAGAGAGGCAGAGACATATGCAGAGGGAGAAGCAGGCTCCCTGAGGGGAGCCCGACGCGGGACTCGATCCCAGGACCCCGGCAGACACTTAACCACTGAGCCACCCAGGCGCCCCTGCCCTTCCTAGTTTAAAGAAAACTTCAAAAGCCCTAGAGACATGGCAAAAATAATAAAGATAGGGAAATCTTTATGTGGATTCGTCACCTTGGAGCACTGTACCGCGTTTCCTTCTTCCTTCGCTTTTTTTCTGTTGCCATCGGCCAGTGGAGCAAAAGGTGTCCTGCCTGGGAGTCACAGGGCCCTCATCTGGAAAATGGACCCGTCCTACCTGAACTCTGCACACACACACACACACACACACACACACACACACACCCGCGCGCGCGCAATATTCTTTCTTTTTCGTAAGCCACTGGCGATTAGCAAGGTTCCCACGTGCTCTTTGCCCTTGACGCTTTGATGCGTGTTTCCGAAGAAGCTCGAGGATGTTCTTACGTAAGCCGGGGATAGCGATCAAGCGCTCCTGGTTGAACATTGACACAGCCCTGTTATCTGCTCGTCTCCTCCTTTGTGTTCTGGATTTGTCAGTCGTCCCAGTAACGCTCGGAATAGCCAGATCCCTGCTTCTCCCCGCCCCCACCCCAGAGGATCCTGTTTGGGATCACGCATCGCATCAGGGCCGTGCTCTCTCTTGCTTCCTTCCGCTGGGAGTCTTTTCTTGGCCCTTCCCTGGGCTTCGGGACATTGCCTTTTGGAAGGCTCCAGACCAGTGACCTTTGGAGGAGGTCCCTCTTTGGGGGCTTTGACTTCTGGTTCCTCCCAGTGGGATTCTGAGAGTCACGTTACACATCCCTGCTTCGAATTTCCAGAACCTGTTCCCCTGACCGCCCTCAGGTTCTTCCTTTCCAAGGAACACTTGGCAAGGCCTCTCACCTTGTTCCTGTCCCGGCGGCTGGCATGTTCAGTTGGGGACAATCTGTTGCACTTACTGACGTGATGTGTGTGCTCCGGGTGGGTGGCGGGCAGTTTCAATAAAAAGTGAAAGCAAAACGCAATCTCTCAACAGGCAGTGCAAAAAAAAGGCAGTGCAAGATCATTCGAAGGAAAAAGGAGGAAGGGGGGTGAAATTGGAATATATAAAATTCTAGAAATGCTGAGAACACAGAAGCGACTCATAATTCTGTTACCCGGGGTAGCGCGGCCTCGTTAGTGCTTTGGCATATTTCCTCCCAATCGATCTGCTTTTCCCCTTGCCCTTGGGGCACTCATTCTTGCACAGTTGACTAGAGTGACTTGTATTGAGAGCTGAAGACTGGGAGGAAAATTCGGGAGGTCGAGCTCAGCCCGGTTGGGGGGGTGGGGGGGTGGGGGTGGTTTGGGAACCAGCCAGGGGGGGCTGCATCACTGGTTGGGGATGCCCGCTGAGAGCTTGTGCCCCCAGAGCTGGGGATTCTGCTCCAGGATGTGGACACCAGCGTCCCCCACTGTCCCTGGGAAGAGATCGGAACCTTGGTGAGTAGGGCTGGGTCCTCTCTCTAGGTGAACCCAAAGCCCATGGGGCAGGTCAGCCCAGCGCAGACAGGCTGAACGCCTGGCACCTAAGATCGGCACCCCCACCTCCCCCCCTCGTAGTATTTTTCAAAGCTTAATCCTGGGGACTTGGGAACAATAGCTACTGTGATGATAGTGCACCTTCTCCAGCACATCCGCTGAGCCCCAGGTCATGTACTTTGTACATATGGCTTCATTTAAGCCTCACGCCCCTATCGTGGGGGCGTTACGGTTCCTGGAGACCCGAGGTAGAACGGAGGTGCAGGGAGAAGTGCCTTGCCCAAGGTCAGACCAGGGCTTAAATAGCAGAGTAGGATCTGAACAAACGCGGTCTGGGTGTGTGTGGTGCTTTCTGGCTGCATCTGAAGCAGCAGTTTGCCTATTTATTTAACTCAGGCCTCCCTGAGCCCATGTGGTGCTTTTGTGGAACTAAAAACAGATGCCCCTTTCTCATGACCCTTTTCTGCCATCTGCCAGAAAATTGTGGTCATACGTATACACAAATCTACAGTGTCCTAAGATGGGACTGCCTCTCTGGGGGCAGGGAGTGGGGAGGGCTGGAAGGAGGGTGTTGTGCAGTGTACAACCTGCACAACTGTGCACAATTACCCAATATTTAGCAAATATTTCTCAAGTGTCTACTTCAGAGACTGACAATAAACAAGATAAGCCAGTAAAATATTTACTATGTCAGATGTCAGTAAGTGTTCCTAACAAAGATAAAGCAGGATAAGAGGGATCAGGGTGCAGGGGGTTGGGCTGTACTTTTAAAAAGAATGATCAGGGAAGGTGAGGTCACTGGGGTTAACCTTTGTATAGAGACCTGAGGGAGGTGAGGGGATAGGCTGTGTGGGTTTTTGGGGAAGAGCAGTCCAGACAGAGGAGGAAAGAGCCAGTGCAAAGGCCCTGAGACAGGTCGGTGCCTAGTGTATTTGAAGAATATTGAGGAGGCCTATGTGGCTGGAGCTGAGCAAGCAAAGGGGAGAGGGCATGATTTGAGGGCAGAGGGTAGCATGGCAGATCTTATTGGGCCTTGTGGGCCACAGTGAAGACTTTACTTTTTCTCTGAGTGAAACCAGAACCTGAAGGTTCTCACCAGACAAGGGACATGAGCTGACTCAGGTTCTGACCACATGGTCCCTGAGGGAGGAGAGGCAGAGACACCAGTGGGGAGGATGAAGATACTCAGGCATAATGTGGCTCTGGAAATGATTTCTTAATTTTGAGTGAAGGAATGTCAGTGAAGCAGAAGGAGGCATATGCCATAGCAGAGGCACAGAGGAGAGAGGGTGAGAAGGTGTGTCCCAGGTTCGGCCTGGGCTGGTCCCCCCCTTGTCCCCCTGGGACCAGAGCGGGGTCCTGGGAGAGACCAGAAACGACAGAGCTGGGAGTCCAACTTGCAGGCAGACCTGTTCCATGACCAGGGGCTTGCTCACCATTCACCGTGTAAAATAGGATAAACAAGTGCCTTGAGGTGGTCAGGACATATTTGCTACTTTTCCTTTTTTTTTATTTGTGAAATAAAGGGTCCACTAATACTCTCATACATAGTTACTTTTTCTTTTTTTTCTTTTCTTTTCTTTTCTTTTCTTTTCTTTTCTTTTCTTTTCTTTTCTTTTCCTTTTCTCTCCCTCTCTCTCTCTCTACTTCTTTCTTTCTTTCTTTCTTTCTTCCTTTCTTTCTTTCTTTCTTTCTTTCTTTCTTTCTTTCTTTCTTTCTTTCTTTCTTTCTTTCTTTCTTTCTTTCTTTCTTTCTTTCTTTCTTTCTTTCTTTCTTTCTTTCTTTCACAAGTCCATGCATGTATGGGAGGTGAGGGGCAGAGGGATGGGGGAGAGAGAGTCTTGAGCAGGCTTCACGCCCAGTGCAGAGCCTGATGCAGGGGTTGATCTCATGATCCTGAGATCATGACCTGAGCCAAAATCAAGAGACAGTCACTTAACCGACTGAGCCACCCAGGTGCCCCTATTTTTTCTTTATTTTGTATTGAGGTATATTTGACACATAACATACTAGTTTCAGGTGTGCAATGTAATGATTCCATATTTGTACGTACTGAGAAATGATCAGCTCTGTGTCTAGTGTACGTTCATCACCATACATAAAGAATTTTTCTTGTGATGAGAACTTTTAAGATTTCCTGTCTTAGCAACTTGCAGAGTTGCTAATAATGCAACACAGCACTATTAACTAGTCACCATGCTGTGCATTATATCCCCATGACTTACTTATTTTGAAACTGGAAATTTGTACCTCTGACCACCCCCCCCGTTTCACCCATTTTGCCCACTTCTACCCCATAGGTACTTTTTTTTTTAAAGATTTTATTTATTTATTTGACAGCACAAGCAGGGGGAAGGGAAGGAGAGGGAGAAGCAGACTCCCCACTGAGCAGAGAGCCTGATGGTGGGACTCGATCCTGGGACTCCAGGATCATGACCTGAGCTGAAGGCAGTTGTTTAATGGACTGAGCCACCCAGGCACCCCCATCCCTGCATATTAATACTTTAAAAAAAAAAGATTTCATTTATTTATTCATGAGAGTCAGAGAGAGAGAGAGAGGCAGAGACATAGGCAGAGGGAGAAGCAAGCTCCATGCAGGGAACCCAATGCAGGACTTGATCCCAGGACTCCAGGATCACGCCCTGGGCCAAAGGCAGGCGCTAAACCACTGAGCCACCCAGGGATCCCCAAAACTCCAGCTTTCTTGAGATAAAATTCACCTGCCGTGTAAAGTGTACATTCCGTGGTTTATGATACATTTGCAGGGCCGTGTAACCATCACCAGCATCAATTTTAGAACATTTTCCTCCCTTGAAAAAGAAGCCCCAAGCCCCTTAGCTGTCCTCCCATTCCTCCCGTCTGCCCAGCGCCTGGCAACCACTGATCTACTTTCTGTTTCTATGGATGTATCTATTCTGGACATTGCGTATAAGTGGAGTCATAAAATAGGTAGTCCTTTGTGTCCGGCTTCTTTCACTTAGCACGATGGTTTCTTTGTTCATCTGTGTTGTCCTGTGGGTCAGAACTTCATTCCTGTTTTATTGCTAAATAATACTCCGCTGTGTGGACATACCACAGTTTGTTTCTCTGTTCATCAGTTGATAGCATACTTGGTTGGCTACCCCTTTGGGGCTGTTACGAATAATTCTGCTCTGACCATCCTCAGATGGGTTTTTACGTGGACGTGTGTTCTCATTCCTCCTGGGCATCTACCAGGGGTGAAATTGCTGGGTCATAGGGCAACACTATGTTTAACATTTTGACGAACAGCCAGACAGGCTGGCACACGGTTGCACCGTTTTTCCTTCCATTGGGAATAGATGAGGGTGTGATGTGTTGAATCGCACAGAAAAGTGCACATATCTTAAAAGCGTGAGGCTGGATGAATTTTCACAGATTGGACACACTCATGTAACCAGCTCCCAGATAACGTGACTGACCTCCCAAAGATGCCTCGTGTGTCCCACCCTCTCTATCCCCCACCCCCACCAAGAGCCTCCGCTCCAGGGTAACTCCATCCAAGTGAGTGTTGCCTGGGTTTGTTCTTTATGTATGAAATTCTCTGGTGTTTTCTTTCACTCACCGTGTGTGGATTGGTAGCGTGTTCCCTTTCCACAGCTGTGTAGTGTTCCATTGTGTGGCTGTACTAGAGTGTATTCATACACTCTCCTGGGCATCTGGGTTGTTTCCAGTTCATGGGTGCTGAGAACATTCTAGAATGGGCCCTTTGGTCCACACCTGCCCATTATTCCTTAGGGTGGAATTACACAGAGAGTCACCCCAGGCTCCATATGATGCCAGGTAGAAGTTATCCGTAGGCTCCCCTTCCTTCTTGACGCACATGTGTCCCACATCATGTGTTCTAGAATCTTCCCTGGATGATGATTGAAAGATATTATTGCTGCTGGTTTCATTTTTATTATTTTATTCTATTTTTTAAAAGGTTTTATTTAGGGGATCCCTGAGTGGCGCAGCAGTTTGGCGCCTGCCTTTGGCCCAGGGCGCGATCCTGGAGACCCGGGATCGAATCCCATGTCGGGCTGCCGGTGCATGGAGCCTGCTTCTCCCTCTGCCTGTGTCTCTGCCTCTCTCTCTCTCTCTCTCTCTGTGACTATCATAAATAAATAAAAATTTAAAAAATATATTAAAAAAAAAGGTTTTATTTATTCATGAGAGGCAGAGGGAGAAGCAGGTTCGCTGTAGGGGGAGCCTGATGCAAGACTTGATCCCAGAATTCTGGGATCAGGCCGTGAGCTGAAGGCAGATGCTCAACCCCTGAGCCACCCAGGCGGCCCTTGCTGCTGGTTTTTGCTCTTGAACGCTTGCTCTATAGACTTGAAAATGTTCTGTTCCCTGGTGCTGGGCCCTGGACATCCCTGCGGTCAGTGCAGATGTGGGGGTGCTACCTGAGGGTCCCGTCTTCTGTGTTGGGGGGTCCTGTTGGGCCAGGCAGGGTTCACAAGGAGGACTGTCACCCCCAAGGGGGCAGAACTGCTGGTCGCCCTCCTTATTGTGTGGCTCTGGGCATCGAGTGGGCAGGAACCACAGGTGTAGACCGACTGGATTCCTCTGCCTCCTGGGTCAGTGCGCAGGGTCGGGGAGGCAGGCAAGTCCTGCGGCGTGGCCTGTGCTGGCCTGTGGAGATGCCCCCACCTCCCCTCGGCCTCCGCCCGGCTCACTTCTTCTGCTCACTTCCCCTCTGCGGAGCAACTCTCTGTGCTGAAGCCCATGTTCACCGCCTGCCCCCACGGATTGGGCTCCTCTGAGCCCACAGTGGCCACCCTGGCTGTAACACCCTCCTCCCAGTCACCCCTTGCCTCCTCTCCTGCTCACACTGACCGACGGGTTTCTTCTGGGTCCTTCAGGCCTCCCTCCCATCCTGGTGACTGGTCCCTCCTTCCCTCCCCCAGCCCTGCTCCTTCATGAGTCAGGAGCCCAGCGTGGTTCAGCATCTGCTGCGGCCACTGAGAAGAGTCCCCCTTGGTCGTTCTGTCAGTTTACACAAAGTGAACAAAAGAGACCTGGCGCTCACCCCCTCCTGGTGGAAGACAGGCCACAGATAAGATAAATCACGTTTACAGCGAGTCAGATAGTAATCGGCACTGTGAAGGGAAGGAAAACAAGGAGGTGGAAGTGCCAAGGGGACAGGTAGGGATTCCAGCTGTCGGCAGAATCTGGTTGAGTCTCGCTGACCTGATGACAAGAGAGAGAAGGAGGTAAGGGCAGATGCTTGCCAGACAGGGAGCAGCACGTGCAAACGTCCTGAGGGAGCCGTGTGCCTGGTGTGTTAGGGCACTATTGAGGAGGCTGATGTGGCCGGAGGGGAGAGGGAGGCAGTGACAGGAAGTGGGGGCAGATGGTGCAGGGCCTGCTGGGCTGTGGTGAGGGCTGGGCTTGTATGCAGGAGGGGTGTGGGCTGAGCGGGGTCCCACCACGAGCCCTTTAGCACCCTTTAGCTGTGGCGTGGGGATGAGATTGTAGGAGACCAAGAGCAGGATCAGGGGGACGGAGGGAACAGAGCCCGCTAAGGCCACACAGGAAGGCCGAGGTGACGTGTGTAAGCCTCCAAGGAGACCCTTGGAGGCCCAGCTCTGGCATCTCAGGAAGCTGGCTTTTAGGTTCATTGAAGATTGTTGAGGGTTTTTTTTGTTTGTTTGTATAATAAACTATTTTCGAATAGTTCTAGATCTGCAGAAAAAGTTGCGAAAAGAGTACAGAGTTTTCATGCAGCCCACACCTGGTTTTCCCTAACACTGACACCTTACGTTACCGTGGGGTATTTGTCACAACCCAGAAACCTACATGGTACTTTGCCATCAGCCAAGTGTAGATGTATTCGGACCTCCCTCATTTCTCCTAATGCTCCTCTTCGAGGATCCCATCCAGGGCCCCATGTTGCATTTGATCCTGATGTCTCCCGAGGCTCCTGGTGGCTGCGGCAGTTTCTCGGACTTCCCTTACTGCCGATGACCTTGTTGGTTTTGAGAAGTACCGGTCGCGCGTTTTGGAGAATGTGCCTCGCTTGGGGTTTGTCTGATTTTTTTTCTCATGATCAGACTGGCAGTTAGGGTTTGGGGAAGGAAGAGCACAGTGGAGAAGTACCCGTGTCATCCTGTCACGTCAAAGGTGCATACTGTCAGCTTGACTTAGTCCTGGAGATGTTGACCTTGATCGTGTGGCTGAGGACACCGTGCTTTTGATTCGACGCTCCTGGCTCTGAAAGTGGTAAGCGTGTGACTGAGTGTAGATATATACTTGCACGTGTCACCTCAGTTCAGTGCTCACAGCTCTGGGGGCTGAACACAACTTATAATCCGATTTTACAGAGAAGGAAACAGAGGCACCTGGAGGTGCTAGTGGCTTGGCCAAGGTTAGCATACAATGAAGTGGCAGCCAGGAGGTCTGATTGCAAACTCCAGGCTCTTAACTGTCATCTGTTTATTATAAGGTATATATGTACACGTTACACAACCATCCCCTCCGTCTAATTGCATATGAATGGAGTCGTATAATACATGAGCGTATGTGTCTGTATTTTTAATCTTTTGGTCTCTTCTTGAGCCTCAAAGTCAATAGTATAATATATAAGTCAACTTGCTCAGGAATGTATTGTCAGGCTAAGGGACCTCATGCTTTCTGCTTTGGGGGATCCTGTACCCTCCCCTGAGACACCTCACTCCCTTGACCACATGTCACCTTTGCCCAGCCTCAATCCATATATTGATTACTTGTCCCGCTGAATCCGCTTTATCTCTGAGGTTAGGGAATAAATAGAAATGGACGTTCTACCAACGGAACAGAGCAGAGAGCCCAGGACGAGAGGCAGGCATGTATGGACACGTCCTAGAAGGACCACTGTGGCCACTGGTCAGATCCGTGGGGAAGGGAGACTCTTAGTAACTGGAGCTGGTACCAAAAAAAAAAAAAAATAGTCATCCATTTGGAAAGAGATGGATTTGGATCCCTACCTCACACCGTTTACCCCAAGGTAGTTTACGGATTCAAAGTTGCACATAAACTTAGAGACTGTTTTTAGATTTCGGGGTGAGGACAGATCCTGAAACAAGATACAAAAGGCATGTCTGTGAGAGGAAGGCTCGGAGGGCTTGTACGTCCCTGGCCTGAATGCCCCACAGCAATCCTTTCTCGTTCTCTGAGGCTCCGAGCACCCCAACCTGCCTGGCCCTGGGGAGGGTGTGCGTTGACCCGGGTGATGGTAGTGTTGGGACTATCAGAATACCTTAGATAGAAACGTCTTCACTGGAGAAGGTGCTAGGTCAAACCAAAGAGCTTGTACGAAGCTGTGTTTGCACAGCCCACCTGGCTGCCCTGTATTATCCACTCTGCCCTCCTCCTGTCCCTCGCAGATTCTGGAGGGCCCTCTTTCCCTACCTCCCCTGGGCAGTCCCTCTGCTGACTCTGCTGCTCTGCCCTCATATCCAGAGTCCAGGCAGTCTTCACTTCTTCCCCTGCCACCAGCATCTCCTCTCTGGGCTCCCTACCCCACTTCCTGCAATCCCTTTTCCACGCAGCAGCCAGAGGGATCCTGTGAAAACCCGAGTCAGGTCATGGCCCACTCTGTTGAGAGTGCTCCCATCTCCTGGGCTCCTTTAGAATCAAATCCCAGGACCTCACCTTGGCCCACGGGGCCCTCCATTACCTGCTCTTTGACTTTGCCTCTTTGACCCCTCTTCACCTCCTTGCTGTTGCTCAAGCACTCCTGCCTCATTTCTACCTCAGGGCCTTTGCATCTGCTGTACCTTCTGCCTCAGAAGCCTTTCCCTGTGTGTCCACATTGCTTCTCTTCTCTCCTGCACATCTGCTCATATTTCTCTTATCTGTGAGGCTGTCCTGACCACTGCAGCTAACATGCATCCCCCCTTTCCCTCACCACCTTTCTCCTCCATCCTTGCCATTGTCTACTCTGCAGCATGTCGTATGTCTCTGCGGCCTGGCTCCTGCCAGCAGAATGCGCTGCTGGGAGCGACACAACCTTAAATAAAACGGAATCGTTTTTTTGGCCACCGAGTGAGGAACCGAGTTTAGAAGGAACCAGAGAGGAAGCAGAAAGCAGTTAGCGACTCCCCCGCAGCCCTCCAGGCAGTGCTCATGGGCAGGTTTACACGGACAGGGCTGGTTGCAAAAACCAGGGAAGGATGGGGGATTTATTAAGAAATGGGGAGGAAGTGTGGCAGCTTGGAGCCGTCGGGGTTAGCTAGTTCCTGAAGACAGCTCCACTCTGACGAGAAATTAGAAAGCTGTGCTTAAATCCAGGAAGAAAAGCATTTCGCTGGAGGAGGGTGGAAGGAAGGATGATCACTTGGTGCCAGCAGGTGCTCAGTTGTCAAGGGTTCTCACTGACCTTAGAATGAGGCAGTGGGGTGTCTTAGAAAGCCGTCCAGGCTTTGGTGTCCACAAAACCTGGATTCAAGGGGCGCCTGGATAGCTCAACAGTTGAGCTCCTGCCTTTGGCTCAGGGCATGATCCCGAGGTCCTGGGATCGAGTCCCACATCAGGCTCCCCTCTGTCTATTTCTCTGTCTCTTTCTCTCTGTGTCTGTCATGAATGAATAAATAAAATCTATAAAAATATAATAACTGGGTTCAAATCCCAGCACTTCCTTTTATCGCTTTGGGTCTCTGTGCATTTGGCTGCAAGTAACAGTTTACCTGACCAGTAGTGGCTTGAATAATCATATTTTTTCAACTTTTTTTTTTTTTTTTTTTTTTTTAACAAACGCCTTCCCCAGGTTCGGGGGACCACAGTTTTTTGTTCAACCTGTTTTCTACTGACAGCCAGTGGATTGTTTCCACTAGCTTGCTCTTATGAACAGCATTGCCTACACATACAATTTTGCACACGTCAGGCTGTACCTATAGGATACATAAGTGAAATTGATATGTAAGTGAAGTTGCTGAATAAGGGGTTTGTGCATTATAATCTGGAGAGCCCCGTTATCGATGGAATTCATCGACTTGGCCTTCGTCCTTGCCACCCAGCTATCAGTCCTCCCCATGCTGTCTCAGTCGTTTGCAGATGTGCACAGAGCAGGGGTAAAAATTTGAGTCTCCTTATGTGCCCGTTCCTAGTGGAATTCGAAAAAGCAAACACGCGTGCCTTCTCGTCCTAGCTCCCCTACTGTAAACAAGTGCCCTTTTCGTGGTATAACCTTTAGTGCCACGTTTTGCACCATTGGTATGCTTGTTGGGGGTGATTTCACCGTTTAAAAATGCCCCCAAGCCCAGTGTTGAAGCACTGCCCAGCGCTCATAAGTACAAGAAGGCTGGAAAGTGGCTCCTGTAGAAAACACACAAGCTAGATGAGCTTCGTTCAGACGTGAGTTAGAGTGCCATTGGCTTGAGTTCACCGTGAACGAACCAGCACTATATATTAAATCAGGTGTATTTAAACAGAAACACACATAAAACAAGGTTATGTATTGATCACCTGGTGAAAATGTGACTGGAGGGCTCGCAGGGGCCTAACCCTCGGCGTCCCCCAGGAGCAATAGTTCAGGATTTCTTGATTCAGTGATCGTGGCAACTTTACAGAATGTAACTACCATGAATAACAAGAATCGATTATACAGGCTTTTTTTTTTTTTTTTCTTTGACACACTACCTGTGCTTCACTGGGATATAACTTATGTGCAATAAAATGCACAAATCTTTAAGTACGCGGCGTGATGGATTTTGCCAAATATCACCAGGATCCAGATCCAGAACATTTCCATCATCAGAGACGATTCCCCTCCCTCTGTCCCTCCACCTGTCCCCTTGAGGCCACCACAACCCTGACATCTTCCCACCGGTTTCACTTGCTGAGACCTTTATGTGAGGGGGATCACACCATGGGTAGTCTTCTGTGTCTGGGTTCCTCTGCTCACCATGATGCATTTTGAGATTCATCCGTGTTGTTTGCACGGTGACAGTAGCATGTTCCCTTTTATTGTTGAGCTATACTCCACAGTGTGGCTGTTACACAGTTCGTTTTTTCATTTGCTAGGCAGTGTACATCTGTGCTGTTTTCAGTCTGAGGCTTTTGTGGAAAAGACTGCTGTGAAACGTTTTTGCGCAAATGTTTTTGTGCACATTCTTTTTGCTGTGGTCATAGAGTAGGTGTATGTTTAACTTAACCCAGGTTTTTCATCCTCTTCTGGAACAGGATGTCTAATAGAAGGCTATTCTGGGGATTTAGGGCAACTCAGTATTGCCAAGCTGCTGGGTTCTGATTCTTTTGACCTTCCCCAACCCCCTCTCCCCGCCCCCCACCCGGGGCACAAAATAGCTGCTGCAGCACCAGCCATTGTTACCATGCTTCACATCAGTTTTTCAAGCAGGAAGAAGAAGCGGAGGCAAATAATCTTCCCAATGTAGGGCTCTCTTTTCCAAATGTAAAACTCTTTCCAGTGTCCACAATTTAATTGCAAAGGAGGCTGAGAAAGGAAGTTTCTGACCAAGGGGCAAAGGCCTACGCTCCTAGTGACTCATTCTCATGAGTGAGTACATTGCTGAATGAAACCAAATGCAAGTTCTGTTGACCAGGAAGTCAGGCTGGGAGTGGCTTTGGATAATGGGCAACATCTTCGTGCCTCTTGACCTGTGAAGCCACCTGTCACTGGCTAGGAGCTGGTGGTCTGTGTTCAGTAGGAGAGCAAAAGCCCTGAGGAGGAAGAGGAGGAGACAGAAGGTTCTAGAGCAGCAGTTTCCCGGGTGTGGCCCCTGGTCCAACAGTATCAGCATCAGCTCGAAGCTGTTAGACATGCGTACTCCCAGGCCCCAAACCCCAAACCTTCTGTGAAACCTGTCCTTTATAAGGCTTCCCTGTCGCCCAGAGCCCCAGGAGGCCCTGTGTCCAGTCAACGAAGCTCTTCCTTCTGTTCCCTGCCCCCACCCACTGCCTGTTTCACTTCTGGGAGTTTTTCCCTCTTTTTTTTCTTTTAATAAACCAGCGTTAAGGGGCGCCTCGGTGGCTCAGCAGTTGACACACTTTGGCCCAGGGCATGATCCTGGAGTCCCAGGATCGAGTCCCATGTCGGACTCCCTGCATGGAGCCTGCTTCTCCCTCTGCCTGTGTCTCTGCCTCTCTGTCTCTCATGAATAAATAAACAAAATCTTTAAAAAATAAAATAAAATAAAATAAACCATCATTAAGAAAAAAAAAAAAAGAAAACCTTTTGAGATACCTGATTTTCTTGGCGAGCCCGTAGCTTTCTAGCTGCGTTTAGAACAGCAGTGAGTGGTAAAAAAAATTGGGCAGGGTCGGGGGGGGATGCACAAAACATTCTAGCGTGTAACTACCTGTATAAACTAGGCTTTTAGGAACTAGACAGCAGTCGCTTTATGAGCAATCCAAGTTTTATAGGGCACGCTTCTATGTTGTTAAACTAATTCAATGATTTTTAGAACTCTAAAGGTCACTGAAAATAAAGATGGTGTAGATTTTAATTGCTCCTCAAATTGCTTCTTCTCTCTTCCCCAAAGGGGTGGGAGTGGGCGAGGAATCAACATTTTTTCCCTGTTTTCCTTTTTTGGCTTTGAAGTATACACAGCATGCCAGTGGCTACATATTCAGGGCCTTGCTAGCTCTTACTGGGCCTTCCAATGTGAATTGAAAGAGGTGCCCTCCTCTGGGAGGGCACAGTCCCAGAGGCTGCGTTGTGTGAGTTAGAAGACAGTCCTTTCTCCACGTTGCCTTTTTCTGGGTCTCACTGGTGTGAGCAGATCCCCAGCTGGATTTGAGGCCCCACTTGTCCCCATGACTCAATAATTCCTTTTTTTTTTTTAAAGATTTTATTTAAAAAAAAAAAGATTTTATTTATTTATTTATGAGAGACGCACACACACACACAGAGAGAGAGAGAGAGAGGCAGAGACACAAGCAGAGGGAGAAGCAGGCTCCATGCAGGAAGCCCTATGTGGGACTCGATCCTGGGACCCTGGGACCATGCCCTGAGCCAAAGACAGATGCTCAACCGCTGAGCCACCCAGGCATCACCTCAATAGTTCCTTTATGCAGTGAACAACTGTGCAACTGTACATGGTGGTTTGTGTATATATATTGTATACCCAGGATGGATCACATGCATCTGTCTTATAAATTTACATGCAATACGAGTTTCCTGTGGCTGCGCTAAACAAATACCACAGACATGGTGACTCAAAATACCAGAAATGCATCCTCTCACAGCTCTGGAGGCCACAAGTCCAAAATCAAGGTGTTGGCAGGGCCACCAGGGCAGTCAGAGTTGTACCGTCTGAATGCTCTAGGGAAGAATACCTTTTTTTTTTTTTTTTTTTTTGCTTTTCCAGCTTCTCTTTTGTCGGTTAGAAGGTCATTGGTCATTGGATTTAGGGTTCACCCAGACAACTTAGGATGATCTCATCCCAAGATCCTTAATTACATCTGCCAAGAGCCTTTTCTCCAAATAGGGAAGTCCGCATTCACAGATCCTGGGTCACAGTCATATATTTTTGGGGAATTACTACTATTCAATGCACTACATACGCTTTGAAAGAAATCGTAAGAGGGCAAGTTCTGGGCATTGTGTGTCGGGTCCACTGTGGGAATTCATCGCACAATATGCCTGTTTGACCCTAATATGTGGGAAATGAGCTGAGATTTTTACAGCATTTCAGGACGGTGTAAGACAAGAGGGCGTACAAGGTGGGAGCTGTAAGGTCATTGCAGGAAGTGTACCCCTTAGGGTCGGGAGGGGGGCAGCTAGCAGGGCTGGCCCCATCATGTAGTTCCCATGAGCTTGGGGGCCCATTGGCTTGGGTTCACATCTGGCTCTGCCGTTCTGCTGAGTGATCTTGGGCAAGTTACTGAACCCGTTGTCTGCCTCGGTTTTGTCAGCTGTGAACTGGGCACGCAGATCGTGGCACCCACTACAAAGGATTGTTGTAGGAATGAATTGTAGTAAGATGTAGCACGTTGTAAGTGCCCTGCAAACCTTGGCTTTGGTGATGAAGAGGATGATGAAGCAGGAAGTAGTGGCAGCCAGAGGCAGAGGGGACAGACCTGGACCACCTCCGGTGCCGGGACTTCCAAACCCCAGGGAGCCGTCTGAGAAAGCTCCCGAGCAGGGGGAGCCTTGTGGTCGAGCAGGTCAGGCTGGTGGCCAGTGAGGAAGGGAGTTGGCGCAGAGGAGCTGGAGGCCAAGGGAGCCTGGCCGGTAGGGGTCAGGTTCTGCGTTGTCGTTTGTGTGCATTTTGATTGACGTTTGTACTGATGGACTTTAATTGTCAGTGCCCATTCCTGTCTGTCAGCGCCCAGAAGAAATGTAGGAGTGACACTTGTGAGTGTGTGAACGGATGGACAAGACAATATTTAAAATTTGTAACAAGTGGGGCGCCAGAGTGGCTCAGTTGGTTGGGTGCCTGACTCTTGTTTTGGTTCAGGTTATGATCTCAGGGTCGTGAGATTGAGCCCTCAGATGGGCTCTGAGCTGAGTGCAGAGCCTGCTTGGGATTCTCTCTCTCTCTTCCTTTGCCCCAACCTCCCCACTCCCCTCCATCTCTCTCTCTCTCTCAAAACAGAATAGAATAGAATAAAATAAATTCAAAATTCATAACAAGCAGTGGAACATTAATACGGATCAGGTGGTACCTGGCATGGTGTGGGAAGGTGGTCCTGTGGGCTCCCTGCTGGGCCAGGTGTTACTCTGATGTTCCTAGGTCCTAGGGGAGTTCAGGACATCCTAAAAGGCCAGGTGGAGTGCTGGGGGTGCAGGCAGCATTTATCTGCCAGTCAGTATGGCAGCATCTGAGTATTTTAACAACCGGTGCAGCTGATTGTGAACAAGCGGATTGTTAACACAGGCTGCGTGGATGGATGGGTGAAAAGAAAAATGATGGAGTCTTGATGTGAGCAGGGACAGTGGTTGTGGAGAGGAGGAGTAGGGGGCCTGGGGAGGTTTGGGAGGTAGAGTGAGCAGGTAAGACTTGGGTGGAGCCAGAGATGCGAGGTCAAGGTGGGCCCTTCGTCTCTGGGGAGAGCTGCATCAGTTAGCTGCTGCTGCGTAACAACCCCCAAGTTATCGCTGTTTGACAAATTATCCACAGGGCACCTGGGTGGCTCTGTCAGTTAAGCGGCTGCCTTCTACTCAGGTCATGACCTCAGGGTCCTGGAATCAAGCTCCATGTCAGGCTCCCTGCTCAGTGGGGAGTCCACCTGTTCCACTGCCCCCACCTCCGCTTGTGGCGCACGTGTGCGCTCTCTCTGCCTCCTCCCACCCAAATAAATAAATACATAAATAAGTAAATCTTTTTAAAAAATCAAATTATCCACACATGTAACAGCTTAAAGGAACAACCGTAGCGTGCCTATAAGTTTTACAGGTCAAGAATTTGACATGGGATTTGACAGTGAGTCTCTCCTCCACCATGTCTGGGGTCTTGGCTGAAAGACAAAACCTGGGGGCTGAAGGCCTGATCGATCTCACACATGCTTGGCACCTGGGCTAGGGTAACTGGATGACAGGACTTTCTTTTTTCTTCAGATTTTATTTATCTGTTAGAGAGAGAGTGAGTGAGAGAGAGAGAGAAGGAGCAGGGGGAGAGGTAGGGGTAGAGGGAGAACAGACTCTCTGCTGAGCAGGGAGCCCAACATGGAACTCGATCCCAGAACCCTGGGATCATGACCGGAGCTGAAGGCAGACATTTAACCCACTGAGCCACCCAGGCGCCCCGATGATAGGACTTTCAGGCAGAGCACCTGCTCGTGGTCTTTCCAGGGGCTCCATCAGGCTTCCCCACTGCATGGCGGCCTCAGAGTAGTCAGACTTCTGTCAAGGTGGCGCAGGGCTTCCAGACAAATGTCCTAGTGGACAAGGTGGAAACTAAATTGCCGTCCACGACCCGGCCTATGAAGTCACTTAGTGGCACGTCTGTTGCACTGTCCTGGGTGAAGTTGTCACAGACTCTTCTTGATTCGAGGGGAGTAGCAGGTCTGCACCGTGAGGGACGAGGGGGGACCAGCAACATCGTTGCAGTTGTCTTTGGAGAACACGATATGCCACAGCGGCTGGAAACAAAGCTTTGCTCCCAGTGGTAGGAATTTGGACTGGGCATCACTGGGTACTTCTAGCCTTGCCTCGGTGTCTGTGGTCAGTTGTAGGTCACCTGGGTGGCTCTGCTTCTAGGACTTGACTGGATGTGAGCTGGCATGGTGGAGGTGACGGGCATGTGACTTGTCCCCCAGTGGGCCAGCCCAGGCTTCTTCACACGGCTGGGCAAAGAGTGAAAGTGTGTCAGGTCTCTTGAGGTGTAGGCTCAGAAAGACACACCATCACTCCTGCCACATTCTGTCAGCCAAAGCGAGTCAGAAGGCCAGCCCAGGGTCAAGGTGTGTGGCGACAGACCCCCATCTCTTGGTAGGAGGGGCTGCAAAGAGTATGGGACCAGGGAAAATTTCTGACCACTTTTGCAATCAGCCACAGTGATCTTTTCTTTCAGGTCTTCTTTCCACCTGCCCCGTTCCATTTTCTGAGCCCTCTCAATCAGTGACACACAGAAGACAGTCCTTGACCCACAGAAGCCTGGGAGAGTCCTTGCGATGGGTTGCAGAGATATCTAGAAATGCACGCTAAGCGGTCAGGTTGTGTTTGGCTCCAAATAACAGGAAGCCTAATAGTGGTTTGAGCTGTAAGGATTAAGGATTAGGAAGTCTGGAGGCAGGCACTGCAGAGGAGTCATGAAGAACTCAGCCTCTTTTTCTGTCCTCCCAGCAGCTCTCCTGTGCAGGTGGGCTTATCTGCCCTAGGTTGGTTGCCTCGTTGTTGCAAAATGGCTGCAACAGCTCCAGTCATCTCAACTGTACTCAAAGCTGGAAGTGGGAAGCAAAAGCTCTTTCTCCCTGGGGGAGTTCTGTCTTTACATTCTGGAAGAAAAACCGGCCCCAAGTCTGTGCCCTTGGACTCTTCCTATCTGCAGAACCGGGGCGACCCTAGCCACAAGGAAGCCTAGGAAAGTGAACGTTGGAGACAGGGGATAGGAGCGCCACTGGTTTAGTCTAATCATTTTAAAGCTATTTCGACCGCAGCCCACAGTAGGAAATACGTACGCATACAGACACACATAATTGAAGCCCGTCTCACAAACCGGTATTTAACGCTTACCACGTAGGATGCCTTTTAATATTTTCTCTTCTGTTCGTCCCATTGGACTCTATACTATTTAATTTAAAAAAAATTTTTTTTTTCCCCCGGTCACAACCTGCTAATTTGATTTCACAACCCTCCAAGGCGTGACCCATAGTTTGAAAAAGACTGACTCAGAACAGCCTTTGTTTACATCTTGGAGTTGGCAAGTGTTACCCCGAACGCCATCGGGCTTGTGTGAGTAAGGCGAGGGGAGGGCCGGGCGGTGGTGTTCGGAGCACAGCAGCCCGGCTCGGCCACATCGGCCTCTTTCCCCTTCCCATCCCGGAAGGATACGGTTCTGAGGACTTTGATGTTTGTGACCTGTCGCCCCCGCCCCCCCGGGGTTCCCGAGGTTCCCGTTGGGAAATGAAGAATCAGCCTGTTCCTGGAGCCTGGCGGAGACTTCTCATTCCGCGCCCTGCTGGGCGATCTGGCTTGTGCACAGCTCCTGATGACAATGCAGAACTCCACTCGCGGTTCCAGTGCGGGAGGCATTCACAGGATCTTCTGGAAGGACACTTTGTCATTGTTGCGTCATGGCTGTTCTCGCGAGCAGCTTGAGGTTTTCAGGCCTGGCGTTTCCTGCTTTTTATAGCCCGGTGGTGAGGAAGAAGGTCTCCAGAATCACAGGGTCTGGGTTCGAATTTTGGCCCCCTGGCCTGCTTTGGGGGACGAGTGTCCTGAGCTGTGACACTCGAGTCGGCATTGCTCCTGCCTCCCTGGCAACCAGGAGGGCTCAGTGGGTATGACGATGGCACGGGGACGAGGTGGGGACATCAGGCAGCTTTGGCTCTGTCTGTGCAGTAACGGGAGCCCCACGTCTCGGGGGCTTTCAGCGGCAAAGGCTTGTTTCACGCCCGTGTGTCTGCCTTTTGTGGGTTGGCTGTGGCCCTGCCCGTGTGTCCTCTTTGTTCTGGAACTTGGGTAGAGCCATGCGATAGCTCTTAAATCTTCTGCTCTGAAGGGGCACGATATGTCCCCTCCCACGTGGGCAATTTGGGGCTGGTAGCTCTGCACACGAATTGTGGTCCCAGTCCCTTTTTCTTTCTTTCTTTCTTTCTTCCTTTCTTTCTTTCTTTCTTTCTTTCTTTCTTTCTTTCTTTCTTTCTTTCTTTCTTTTTTCTTTCTTCCTTCCTTCCTTCCTTCCTTCCTTCCTTCCTTCCTTTTTCTTTCTTTCTTTCTTCTTTCTTTCTCTTTCTTTCTTTCTTTCTTTCTTTCTTTCTTTCTTTCTTTCTTTCTTCTTTCTCTTTCTTTTTTTCTTCTTTCTTTCTTTCTCTCTCTCTCTCTCTCTTTCTTTCTTTTTTAAGATTTTATTTATTTATTCATGAGAGACAGAGAGAGAGAAGCAGAGACATAGGTAGAGACATCCTATCCTGCCCGATATGGGCCTCGATCCCAGGACCCCGGGATCACGACCTGTGCCAAAGGCAGATGCTCAACCCCTGAGCCACCCAGCTGCCCCACTTCTTTTTTAAAGCTTTTGAGTATGCGTGTGTTGAAGAGCAGGGTATCCAGTGCCACCCTTGGTTGAGATCCACTGGTCATGCCCCCCAGGCTCAAGAATTGGGTGTGCTTTTGCTCATCAGGGTCTCTCCATGATGGTAACCCCATGCTGAGCACACAGTGAGCAGTTAACAAATGTACTCCCTACCAGGCTGCTTGAACAAATGAACGGATTTGTCTAATGCCCTCTGTACATTCATTCAGTTCCCAAATATTTATTGAGCTCTTCCTTCTGCAGGCCCTGGCATCCCACAGGGAACAAAACAGACAATAAGCAATCAGAACAGACATACGATACTTGGTGTCAAAGTCTTTTTTTTTTTTTAAAGTAAACACTTTCTATTATGAAAAACTGCAAATGCACACCAAATAGAAAGCATAGCAAACCGTGGACCGCCCCCTCGTCATCACCTGACTTCCAGTTGCTCCCACTCTTACAGACCAGCTCTGTCCAGTTAGAGAGCTTGCTGCCACGATGGGAATGCTCACGATCTACGCTGTCTCTGACAGTAGCTACCAGCCACACAGGGCTGCTGAGCACTTGAAATGTGGCAAGTGGAACTGAGAATAAATGTTAATGTTTAACTTTCTTATGTGAATTTTAAAAAAAAATCTTTGCTATTTCTCATTGTCCTTTTTTAATTTTTTAAAAGATTTTATTTATTCATGAGAGACACAGAGAAAGGAGAGGCAGAGACACAGGCAGAGAGAGAAGCAGGCTCCCTGCAGGGACCCCAATTGGGGGACTCGATCCCAGGACCCTGGGATCACGACCTTAGCCTAAGGCAGGCGCTCAACCACTGAGCCACCCAGGTGCCCCTCATTCTCCTTTTTAAAAAAAATTTTTTTCATGGTAAGAAAATACACATAAAATTTAACACCCTAGCCATTTTTAAAAAATTTATCTACATCACCTCTCCACCCAAGGTGGGGCTCGAACTCATGACCCTGAGATCAGGAGTTGCATGCTCCGCCAGCTGGGCCAGCCAGGCACCCCCACCTCCACCACCTTAGCCATTTTTAAGCATGCACAGTGGCGTTAGAAGACTCGTAGTGTTTTGCAACCACGGCCACTGTCCGCTTCTAGAACCCTTCATCTTGCAGAACTGAAACTCCACACCCACGAAACAGTAACTCCCCATTCCCCCTTCTCCCAGGCCCTGGCAGCCAGCATTCCGCTTGCTGCCTCTTTGCAACTGTCTGGCTCACTTCACACAGCACGATGTCCTCTGGGGTCACCCGTGTGGTGGCCTGGCTCAGGATTTTCGTCCCGAATAATATTCCGATATTCCACCGGAATATCCCATTCATCTGGTGGCGGACTCGGGGCTGTTTCCACCTTTGGGCGATTGTGAATATTGCTGCCGTTCAGACGGGTGCGCTGATATCTGCTCGAGACCCTCCTTTTTCAGTTCATTGGGGGGATGTACCCAGAAGTGGGCTTGCTGGAACTGGGTCGCACAGCAGTGCTGGTTTTACTGTGTCGAGGAACTGCCGGACGGTTGCTCACAGCAGCCGCATCATTTTACATTCCCACCCAGGGTTCCCGTTTCTCCCTGTCCTCAACCATACCTGTTTCCTGGGGGTTTTCTGTTTTGTTTTGTTTTCGATAATAGCCATCCGAATGGGTGTGAGCTGGTGTCTGTGGTCTCGACTGCATTTCCCTAATGATGAGTGGCGTTGAGCGTCTTTTCAGGTGCTTATGGCCATCTGTATGTCTTCTTTGGGGACATGTCTTCTTCACATCCTCTGTCCTAATTTCATTGAATTAATCTGAACTTAAATGTACATTAGCCCCCCCCCTCCCCCCCCCCGCCAAACACCCACAGCTGGGTTCTTTTTGGGGAAAAATCACAGACATGTTACCATTTCACTCCTGAATATTTTTGAGTGTGTTTTTAAAGGGTAAGGACTCTATAAAGAAAAAAAAAGACAGGGCAGCCCCGGTGGCGCAGCAGTTTAGCGCTGCCTGCAGCCCGGGGCGTGATCCTGGAGACCCTGGATCGGGTCCCACGTCGGGCTCTCTGCATGGAGCCTGCTTCTCCCTCTGCCTGTGTCTCTGCCTCTCTCTCTCTCACTGTCCCTATGAATAAATAAATAAAATTCTAAAAAAAAAAAAAAGAAAAAGAAAGAAAAAAAAAGACATGATACCATTATTACACTTTGAACTTTTTTTATTTTTAATATTTTATTTATTTACTCATGAGAGACACACAGAGAGAGACAGAGACACAGGCAGAGGGAGAAGCAGACTCCATGCAGGGAGCCCGATACAGGACTCGATCCCGGGTCTCCAGGGCCAGGCCCTGGGCCGAAGGCGGCGCTAAACCACTGAGCCACCCGGGCTGCCCTACACTTTGAACTTTTAAGAAAAAATAGGCTCTGTGCTCAGCGTGGAACCCAACGGAGGGCTTGAACTCATGATCATGAGATCAAGACCCGAGCTGGGATCAAGAGTTGGACGCTTCCCCGACTGAGCCCCCCAGGCATCCCTCCACTTTATTTTTTTTTAAAGATTGATTTTATTTATTTATTTATTTATTTATTTATTTATTTATTTATTCATTCATTCATTCATTCATTCATTCATTCAGAACACAGAGAGAGAGAGGGGCAGAGATATAGGCAGAGGGAGAAGCAGGCTCCATACAGGGAGCCCAATGTGGGACTCGATCCCGGGACTCTAGGATCCTACCCTGAGCCGAAGGCAGACGCCCAACCGCTGAGCCACCCAGGGATCCCTATCCCTCCACTTTTTTTTTTTTTTTAATTTTTATTTATTTATGATAGTCACAGAGGAGAGAGAGAGGCGCAGAGGCACAGGCAGAGGAAGAAGCAGGCTCCACGCACCGGGAGCCCGATGTGGGATTCGATCCCGGGTCTCCAGGATCGCGCCCTGGGCCAAAGGCAGGCGCCAAACCGCTGCGCCACCCAGGGATCTCCCTCCACTTTAAATCTTAATCACAGTTTCTTAATATTGCAAGTATCCAGGCAGTATTCAAATTCTGTCTCTTTTGATGGTTGATGGGTTCATTTATGTCCGTCAAGCCTCCCTCTGCCTGCTGGGTTGCGGGCCGCAGGATACCTGGTTAGCTCTGCGTGGTCACGTTTCTTCCGCTGTGTTTGGCCTGTGGCTTCTCCACAGCCATTCTGTGTAGCCTCTTATCTCATCTGAGAAATGGGGGTAAGAACAGGCTTGGAAGAATTCAGAGGCTTGGTGTCTGGTGGTTTAGGTAGGCCCATATGCTTTACCCATAGCTGAAACAGGTGATCTATAAAGCCTTTCACAGGGGCTGCCTGGGTGGCTCAGTCGTTGAGTGGCTGCCTTTGGCTTAGGTCGTGATCCTGGGGTCCTGGGATCGAGTCCCACATTGGGCTCCCCGCAGGTGGCCTGCTTCTCCCTCTGCTTGTGTCTCTGCCTCTCTGTGTGTGTCTCTCATGAATAAATAAAATAAAATAAATAAAGCCTTCTGCAGGTGTTCAAGGGTGACATGTGGCAACTGGCAGGTGGAAAAGCCCGAGCGTGGGGACTTTTTTCTAGCCTGGCTGGGCTGTGGCCAGAAAGCTTTGGGGGTTGCCATGTGCTATCATATTCAGGATGGTAGGTGAAATTATTACAGCAGTATCTATTGCTCACAAAACACTTTACCACTCACAAGGATTAAAGGTATTCATATGGAACAATCCTGTGGCAAGGGACATACCGTCATCCGCATATTCCAGATGGGGAAACTGAGGCACAGGAGTTTAAGTAACTGGTCGTAGGGCACACAGCTAGCAGGTGGCAGTCCTGGGGTGGGAACCCAGGCTGCCTCGCTGAAGAACATGCTCTTACCCACATGCCACCCCATTGCCCCACGAGGGACCTTTATCAGTCTAGGTGCACTCAATTCTTGCCGTGAGCATTTGGTGAGCCGCTGGTGCCCAGCCACTTTAGAGCTGTTGGCTGCCCTGGGATTGGAAGCGTTTATTCAAAATGTAGCAACTCTGGCCTGTCTCCCAATTTCTGACCTTGTAGACCAGGGTAGGTCCTGGGAATCAGAGGGAGACCGTGGGGGAGATGCAGCCATATGAGACAGGGGGACGATGATCACACACTGTTTGACCAGTGGACATGTGGAGGCCCAGAGAGGTGGAGTCACCTGGCCAGGGTCACCCAGCCTGTGTGTGCATGGTGGAGCAGGGATCTGAACCCCTGACTCCAACCCCAGAACTATCGTTTCGTGTTGGACCTCTTGGCATCGAACTGATGGGAGACATGGGAAGCAGAGGTGCCAGACCTAGTGATTGTTGACCTACTGTTTTGTTTTTTATGGAAACTTTCCAAAATGTACAAAGTGATGAGAATAGTACTGTGAAGCTCCCAAGTACCCATCACCCAGCCCGAACAGTTATCAATGTTCCGCTACCCCCTGCCCTGGCCCTCAACCTGCCCCCCTCCCCCCCGCCCACTACCACCTGATGGTGATGATTCCTTTTTTTCTTCTTTTACAATTTTTTAAAAAATATTTTATTTATTCATGAAAGACACAGAGGGAGGCAGAGACACAGGCAGAGGGAGAAACAGGCTCCCTGCAGGGAGCCCGATGCAGGACTCGATCCCAGGACCTGAGCTGAAGGCAGATGCTCAACCACTGAGCCACCCAGGTGCCCCTTTTTTTTTTTTTTCTCTTTACAGTTTTTTAAGGTAAAATTTACATGTTTTAAATCTACATGCACAAATCTGAGCTGTGACATTTTAAACCCTCACTTCACTGTTCCCCATCACAAGGCAGAGCATCTCCCTCTGGCCAAAAAACCTCCTTTCATTTCTTTGCTGTTACCAGTGGAATGAAAACACGAATAGGGGCACCTCCGTGACTCAGTCGGGTATGCAGCCAACTCTTGGTTTCTGCTCAGGTCATGATGTCAGGGTCGTGAGATGGAGCCCCATGTCAGGCTCCACACTCAGCACAGAGTCTGTTGAGGATCTCTACCCCCGCCCCCCACTCTCTTGTGCTCTCATAAATAAATAAATAAATAAACAAATAAACAAACAAATAAATCTTTAAAAAGAACATATGAGGGATCCCTGGGTGGCGCAGCGGTTTGGCGCCTGCCTTTGGCCCAGGGCGCGATCCTGGAGACCCGGGATCGAATCCCACATCGGGCTCCCGGTGCATGGAGCCTGCTTCTCCCTCGGCCTGTGTCTCTGCCTCTCTCTCTCTCTCTGTGTGTCTCTATGAATAAATAAATAAATAATCTTTTAAAAAAATAATAAATAAAAATAAAAAGAACATGTGAATAAAAACAAATTCCCACATGGATGTCAGGAGCCTCCCACTGGACATTCACCTGCAGGCTCCCTTTGGAGGGTCCTGGTCAGGAAGCACCCACTCTTTGCTCTAATCCTGCTGGCTTGAGGTTGAAGAACCACCACGAAGCTGACTGCTCTGACAAAGGCACCTCGGTTGCTCGTGAACACCCTCAGGCCATGGCAGTGCACCTGGAGTCTAGCTGGGACAGGATCCCATGTCCCTGGGTCTTGTGACAGATACTTTCTAGATCTTTCCGTGGCCTGCGCCGGCTGAGCAAGAGGGGAAGCCACTGGGTGCTCCCATTCCTCTCGCTTTTTTGAATCTGAACTATTCCAAGCATTCTTAAAATGATAACAAAGCCTGCCACCCAGCTTCATCTCCTCTTGACATTTTTGCCATATTTGCTGCAGATTCTAAAAGAGAAACAGCATGAGGAAAGGAGCATGCAAGGGATAGCGGGTGAGGGCGGGGAGTCTGAGTGAACCTGCCCTGGCTCAAACCCCAGCATGCACCTTACCAGTCAAGGACTCTTGGGTATATCGCTCACTGTTCTGAGCCTCAGTTTCTCCATCTACAGAATGGGCTAATAAAAGTGCCTGCCTCACAGGGATCTAGGGAAGGTGAGATGGGTTGGTACAGGGAGAGAGCCCTTAAAGCCAGTGGCCGGCAGGCACCATCATCACAGTCATCACAGCCAATTCCATATTTGCGAAGTTCCTGTTTGCCAACACGCACAACCTGCAGATGGATGCCCGAGCACGTGTCCCTGGTCATCTAGAGACATGTGAGAAATTTGAGTGGCCCCAAGTGCACATTCCCGCCCAAGTAGAGCAAGGCCACGCTTTGCCCTCTCGGTTCACCTCCCACTCTGCTGAGTGCCACCCGGTACCCCCAAGTGCAGGAAGGCTGGGTTGTGCCCTCCGGAGAGATAGGGTATGTGACATGAGCGTCCTTCAGGCACGAGTCCCAGAGCTGTTGGCCATGAGTTTGGTGTTAACGAATCAACGGTTTATAGGAAACGAGGTGTCTCTCGACAGAAAGAGCAGTAGACGAGGGCTGCGTATTGACAGGTTGATGAGAATGTGAGCAGAGGCCCGCGGGAGGCCGCCTGTGGTCGTCCCGGGGACGGGAGCGGGCGCCTGGCACTCACGGCTGCGTGCTCACCCAAGTCCCTGGATAACAAGAACTGACTGTTTTATTAGGTCAAAGTGTCAATAAACTGTATCATAAGACGATCTATCTTGTAGCACGTGTGGCATGTCGCATGTAGGGTAATAGGGTATAGTCTCATGTGCTATTAAACTTGTTTTCGACCCCTTCTTTTTTTACCCCCTTTACACGTGGTCTGGTCAACCCCTCTCGTGGGCTCCTCCCTCCACCACCACCCCCCCAGCCTGTCCCCTGGTCACTGACTTTTCTTACAGCCTCCCTCGTTCTCTCCACAGCTGGCCCCCGAGAGGACACTCCGCAAGTCCCCAGCCGGGGGCCCTGCGTAGACCTGGAGTGGACAACCCCTCCTTCCCTTCATGATTCGTTTGTAGCACAGGTAACCGACCGAGGGTCCCAGTTTGTGCCCCCCCGGGGGGGGCATGTCCCTCAATCCACCTACCAGGGCCCAGGTGAGGAAGGAACAATCCTGGGTGTTGGAAGGAACATTCCTTTTTGGCAGAGCCTGGCTTATTAGCAACACCCTTCCGCCCCTCCCTCTCTGGCCTTGGGCCCCCTGGGTCATCTGGACCACCCCCTGCCTCCATGCCAGCTGCAGGTGGAATTTTCTCCCCACTTTTCCCTTTTTGCCAGATTCCTTGCAGGTCTGGCCCTTCTGTCCCCTGGCTTGGCCCTTCCCCGCCCCCCCCCCCCCGCACCCCACCCCTGCTCCCGGCTGGTCGGGAAGGGCAGGGCTTATAGGCCACAGAACTGGTGGTGACACAGGAAGAAGGAAGCAGAGGTGGGGCTGATATGGAGCTGGAGAGAACCTATTGTCAGTGCTGCCAAGTGCAGCAGGAGCCTGGGAAGGACCTCTGGGGACGGTCCCCATGGCCAGCTGGAAGGGAGAGTCATTGATGGGGGTGGGGGTGGGGGGCAGGTCCTGCCAGCGTCGCCTGCAGTGTTCTAGGCTGGGCTTATGGACCCAAGGCCCATGAGGTGTGTACTGTGTGTCCCATGGACCTGGGGAAAGTGGGTATCACGTTTCTAGCCCACTGACACGTTTTGGGCAAAAGGGTCTTTTGCCTTCATCAGATTCTCCGGGGCATCATTTAGTGAACCAATTGTGACAGTTCCCCTCAAGAGTCCTCTTTATATCACCGAGCACTTGGGGGGTCATGGGAGTTGGGGTGGCAAGGAGGTCCCAGAACACTGTCAAGGGTGACAGGCTTTAACCAGCTGGGGGCTGTTTTGTACGTGTGTGTTGGGGGAGGGGAGCCCACGACAGTCACTCAGAGAGGTTTATAGGTAGGCAGGCAGACCCCTGCCACACCCTGCTGTGGGCCAGGCCCTGTCCTGGGGAGGCCTGGGCCCAGGCTCTGAGTCAGACTCTGGGTTCAAGGCCTGGCTCTGCCCCCTGCTGGCTGGGAGATGAATGACAGTCTCTAGGCCCCCATTTGCTCATCCACAGCATGGGGGGCAGCAGGACCCATCTTGTGGGGGTCCCATGAAGATTAAGAGAGTTACGTGTGTATGAAGCACTCAGCACGGGCCTGCCGGTGATCAGGGCTCACTCTGCCCTGGTGGATGTCCTCACTGTGGGCAAGAGACAGATGCTGGCCAAGAGGCTGAGGGAGGAGAAGGCAGGTGTCTCTGGCTGGTCCCTGCCCCCACCCACACCCATAGACTCAAGGGAACAGAAACCCTGGCCTTCCGGAGACCTTGGTCCCAAGGAGCAGTCCTTGAAGGGAGGGTCCTGGTGTGCTGCCTATGTCTAACTTGTCACCCTTGCCCCCCCCTTTCCTGCCCCACCCTGCTCAGTGGCGATGGATGATGAGGATGGGAGATGCTTACTAGACGTGATTTGGTGAGTAACGGGCTCCCTCCACCCTCCCTGTCGCCCCTCCCCTGCCCCTCACCTCCTCAGTGTCTCTCCCCTTCTGTCTTTCAGTGACCCTCAGGCCCTCAATGACTTCTTACATGGATCCGAGAAGGTGAGTGCTGGGGCAGGCAGGGGCCTCCCTGGGGCAGGGGCTGTGGAATTGGGGGCTGAGAGACCTTTTCCCCCCACCCCCTCATTCAGTCGACATCTGCATTGTGCCTTCTGTGAGCTGGGCCCAGGGGTTATGGCAGGGACAAATCCCTTTCCTCACGCTGTACACATTTCCTTGGTTAAATAAAGCAGTAACTTCCAGAGGCGGTAGGTGGACAGAACCCTGCAGAGCAGGAGAAGAAATAAGCATGTCACTTGCACAACGAAAATGGCTTAAAACAAAACGAATGGTGGGGGCAGGGGCAGTGGCCTCTTGAGCTAGTGTGGGCAGAGAGGTGACCTTGAAGGATCACAGGGAGGCACCCATGATGCTCTGGCCAGGGGAGGGGCGGGTAAAAATGCTGGAAAATTTGCCACATTCCAGAAACAAAGAAGGCTGGTGGGGCCAGACCCAAGGGGAGTCTGGAAGCAGTGAGGCTAAGTGGTGAGAAGTCACAGGTCACACAGGGCCTAAGAGTAGAGCAAGGAAGAGTGGAAGGGTGGAGCCATGAGGAGTTGTATGGGTTACCTAGGGCTGTGTAACAAAGTATCCTGACACTTCCGAAACAATTTGTCAATGTTCTCCCAGTGTCTGAGGGTCAGGACTTGGGGAGCAGCCTAGCTGGGTGCTTCTGGCACAGGGGCACTCCAGAGGTTGAGGCAGGATGTTAGCTGGAGCCGCTGTCACCTGACAGCTTGTCCGGGTCCAGAGGACGTGCATCCCAGTTGGTTCATTCCCAGACTGTTGGCTGGAGGCCTATGGGCCTCCCCACATTGTCCTCCCTGCACAATCCTTGAGCATCCTTACAACATGACAGCCAGCTTCCCCCAGAGTGAGTGACCCGAGGGGAACAGCCAGCAGGAAGCTCAGTGCCTCTTATGATCTCGTCTCTGAAGTCACACATCACCACTTTTGTCACCTTGTATTCATTGGAAGCAAGTCACCAAGCTGGCCCACAGAGCCCCGAGTCTTGGAAGGAGAAGCATCAGATGATTTGTGGAGCAGGGGCGAGTGCAAGTGGGATGAGGCTGGCCAGAGGCGTGGGGCGGGTAGTGGAGGGGGTGCCAGGAGCTGGCTTTGGGCTCTGCCCGGGAGGCAGGGTCAACTAGACCTGCTGGTGGAGTAGATGTCGAGGAGGAGAGCGTCAAAGTGGCTCCTGGATTTGGGCCCAAGCCGCCAAGTCGGTTGTGTCTCTAGAGGTTGGGAACTTGAAACCCACTCCACAAGGGTAAGGGGGCTTGTTGGGCATGCCAGGCTGCAGTTCTGGAGAGACGTCCAGAGAGAAGCTAGGGAGGCTCAGCTCTAGACAGACATTCAATGGGCACTTATGTGTACGCTGGGCTGTGTTCTAGGTGCTAGAGACGCCTATGGGGGTCAGACAGGTCCCTGCCCTCCGGGAACAGGCTCAGCCTAACGCTCTGGGTGACCAGATGATGGGGTATACTGGGTACTTGGGGCACGAAGAGAAAGGTGCGACTTAGGTGAGACAGGGGGTTGTTGGGAGGAGGTGGCAAATGTGACCGGTCCTGAAGGATGTGCTGCTGGAGAGGTGAAGTGTGAAAGCAGGGGTACGTACAGCTTGGGCCAAGGCACAGAGGCCAGATTCTAGAGTTCAAGGCAGGTGTGTCCGGAGAGCCTAGGACTCAGTGCTGGGAACACGTTTTTTTGTTTTTTTGTTTTTTTGTTTTTTAAGATTTTGCTTATTTATTCATGAGAGACAGAGAGAGGCAGAGACACAGGCAGAGGGAGAAGCAGGCTCCATGCAGGGAGCCTGATGCGGAACTCGATCCCAGGGCCCCGGGATCATGCCCTGAGCCAAAGGCTCAACCGCTGAGCCACCCAGGCGTCCCAGTACCTTGGGTTTTGAACATGCTGCCAAGCCTCTTTCTTTCAGGCCTCTCTTCTGGAGGTGGAGTTTCCTGTACTCCTTGCACCCCGCCCACCCCCACCCCATCGTTGTCCTTTGGTCTGGTGTAACTTTAAGTTGGTCTTTGTTCTAGAGCAGGGCCTGCTGGCTGCCCATCTGACCTTTGACCTTGGGTGGGGGGGTTCTTGTTGCAGCTCGATGGTGATGACCTCCTGGATAATCCCGGGGAGGCCCAAAGTGCCTTCTATGAAGGTCCTGGGGTAAGTGGCCCAAGGGCTTGGGGAGGGCCCCAGGCTATCAAGTCATGGCTCACTTGCCCCTGGTGGTGGCCAGTGGGTGGGCTGGGGGTCCTGATGGCAAGAGGCAAGCAGATGGGGTTGTGTTAGGGCCCCTGAGGTATCTTGCTGGGGGGAGGGGGAGGCAGTCACTGATAGCAGTGTGGGGCAGAGGTGGAACTCCAGTGGGACGACCATGGCTCTGCCCAGGGGCTCCTCAGGAAGAGGTGAGGATCCGAGGTCCCTGGCCTTGGGGCCTTTGGGGGTCAGTTGGTACAGAGTGGTCCTGGGGAGCTGAGGCAGATGCCAGCTCTGGGGTTCACTCTTCTCTTGGGAGCAGAGCCGCTGGGAGTCTGGGGGCCTGTCCCTGCCTCTGCTTAGCCGTGGGGTCTGACCTGGGCAAAGGGGATTGACTGGTGCAGACCTCAGTCTCCATCTGGAAAACAAAAGGCAGGGGTGATGAGCAAAGCCCCGAGTGGGGAACGCAGTAGACATTAAATGAGCACCTAATGTATACCTGGCTGTGCCAGTTGTTCTTGCCTCTTCTTTCTCCTCTTCTGTGGCTTCTCCTTTCCTCTCTCCATCCCTCCTCCTCCTCATTTTCTTCCTCCTCCCTCCTGGTCATCCTAACTGTGATTCACTGATCATTTATTCTCTGCTGCCCAGCCCCTTCTGGTCTTTTTTTTTTTTTTTTTTTTTTTTAATGTTTTGTTTATTTGAGAGACAGAGTGAGCAAAAGAGAGCACACCAGCAGGGGCAGAGGCAGAGGGAGAAGCAGACTCCCTCCAGAGCAGGGAGCCTGACACAGAGCTCGATCCCAGGACCCCAAGATCATGACCTGAGCCAAAGGCAGATGCTTAACTGACTAAGCCACCCAGGCACCCTCAGTCATTTTTATTTAATGCCCACAACAACTGTAATAGTATATTCTGGATAATTCATTTTTCATAATATAGGTGATTAATGTAGAACCCAACAAATAAACATCATGCTCACATTACTATGTTTATAGAGTCAGGAACACTAAAGAGCCTGTGTTCTTATTTTGTGATCGTTACTGTCAGCATTACCATCTTTCTTAGTACTCGTAAAGTCCCTGGTCAGGTTCTCAGCCTCCCGTATGTGAGGTCAGCGAATGTCATGACTGTCCTAGGAGGTGGGTTTGGTCGTCGTTATTTAGTGGTTAAGAACTCAGAACTGCCTGGTTCTGGGTGGGGGGCCGAGCAGGGGCCCCCTCTGCCCCAGCACTCCCCTCTCTCCGTCTGGGAAAGGAGGATGGGGGACAGTGCCCACCTCACTGAGCCCATTACCAATGACAACAATATGGATGGCATAATAATGTTAGATGGTGCTTTTTGCACACCTGCTAAGGTGGCAGGTATGGCTATAAGCCCTCCATGTCGTTTAACTCTGAATCTTTTAAACTGCTAAATTTTGATCTATCATCTGGTCAAATACCAGTGGGGATTACATGCTCTGAGTATAATTGTCACTTGTGTAACATTTGCTCAGATATTCATGTGTGGATTGATTGCACTTGTCTGGGACTGTGATCCGGGACAATGTAGAAGACACTGTAGACCTGTCATTCCCAGCGCCGGGGGCGCAAAGGCAGGCTCACAGCAGTAGCTGTTACTGTCTTTAGCACAGCCGTGGTCTTTTATCCGAAACATTTGGGGCCAGGCACATTTCAGAATCCAGAATCTTCCAGACTCTGGGAAAATGATGCAGAATGTCACCTAACACATCCACATTCACCTTTCTGTGGTCAGACCCGAGAAGAGTCACATTACTTGGACAAATTATAGCCCTCCCTGAACGCCCCTTGTCACTTTTGGTCAGGTTTTGCCACCAAAATGAGTTAGGAAGACATTTGCAGTTTTCAGAGCCTTTTCAAGCTTTGGGATTGCAGGTAAGTATGATGAGCCTTTATGGCTCTTTAAAGGATGGTTTTTATTCCATTCTATTCATAGGTATAGAGGGAGAGGCCAGAGTAAGCAGGCCCCAGGTTGAATGACTAAGCCATGGTGATGCTGGCATTCGACCCTAGGTCTGGCCACTTCCAGCTGGAATCTTCTCTCCTCCACCCATATTGCACAGGCACCAGGGTCCTATTGCTTCAGCTGTGCCCCGAACCAGCCGCTTGCTAACCTCTGCTCTTCCTTTCCCACCTTACCCCGTCTCCAGCTCCATGTGCAAGAAGCTTCTGGCAACCACTTGAGCCCAGAGCCCACGCAGCCAGCCCCCAGCGTGGACCTAGACTTCCTGGAAGATGCGATCCTGGGCTCGCCTGCCGCAGGGGGCGGCGGCGGGGGTGGTGGAGGCGCCGACCAGCCCTGCGACATCCTCCAGCAGAGCCTCCAAGAGGCCAATATCACTGAGCAGACACTTGAGGCCGAGGCCGAGCTGGACCTGGGCCCCTTCCAGCTGCCCACCCTCCAGCCCGCCGATGGTGGAGCAGGCCCGGCCGGCGCTGGTGGGGCCGCTGCCGTGGCCGCTGGGCCCCAGGCCCTGTTCCCGGGCGGCACCGACCTGCTGGGGCTGCAGGCCCCGCCCACCGTGCTGACCCACCAGGCCTTGGTGCCACCCCAGGACGTGGTCAACAAAGCCCTGAGCGTCCAGCCCTTCCTGCAGCCCGTGGGCCTGGGCAATGTGACCCTGCAGCCCATCCCGGGCCTCCAGGGCCTGCCCAACGGCAGTCCCGGGGGCGCCACGGCGGCCACGCTCGGCCTGGCGCCCATCCAGGTGGTGGGCCAGCCCGTCATGGCACTCAACCCGCCCACCTCCCAGCTCCTGGCCAAGCAGGTGCCCGTCAGCGGCTATCTGGCCTCGGCGGCCGGCCCCTCGGAGCCGGTGACCCTGGCATCGGCCGGCGTCTCGCCCCAGGGGGCCGGCCTGGTCATTCAGAAGAACCTCCCCACCGCCGTGGCCACCACGCTCAATGGGAACTCGGTGTTCGGAGGGGCGGGAGCTGCCACGGCGGCGGCCAGCGGGGCGCCCTCGGGGCAGCCGCTGGCGGTGGCCCCCGGCCTCGGCACTTCGCCGCTGGTTCCGGCGCCCAACGTGATCCTGCATCGCACGCCCACGCCCATCCAGCCCAAGCCTGCCGGCGTGCTGCCCCCCAAGCTCTACCAGCTGACACCCAAGCCGTTCGCCCCCGCGGGCACCACACTCACCATCCAGGGCGAGGCCGGGGGCCTCCCGCAGCAGCCCAAGGCCCCCCAGAACCTGACTTTCATGGCAGCGGGCAAGGCCGGCCAGAACGTGGTGCTGTCGGGCTTCCCCGCGCCTGCCCTGCCGGCCAATGTCTTCAAGCAGCCTCCGGCCACCACGACGGGCGCCGCCCCGCCGCAGCCCCCCGGGGCCCTGAGCAAGCCCATGAGCGTCCACCTGTTGAACCAGGGCAGCAGCATCGTCATCCCCGCCCAGCACATGCTGCCGGGCCAGAACCAGTTCCTGCTGCCCGGCGCGCCCGCTGTCCAGCTCCCCCAGACGCTCTCGGCCCTGCCCACCAATGTCGGGGGGCAGATCCTGGCGGCCGCGGCCCCCCACGCGGGCGGACAGCTCATCGCAAACCCCATCCTCACCAACCAGAACCTGGCGGGTCCGCTGAGCCTGGGCCCCGTGCTGGCCCCCCACTCCGGGACCCACAGCGCGGCCCACATCCTCTCGGCCGCCCCCATCCAGGTGGGCCAGCCGGCGCTCTTCCAGATGCCCGTGTCACTGGCCGCGGGCAGCCTGCCCACGCAGAGCCAGCCGGCGCCCACCGGCCCCGCTGCCACTACCGTCCTCCAGGGGGTCACCCTGCCCCCCAGCGCCGTGGCCATGCTCAACGCCCCTGATGGGCTGGTGCAGCCGGCCACCCCTGCCGCCGCCGGAGAGGCCGCGCCTGTCCTCGCCGTGCAGACGGCCCCCCAGGCGCCGCCGGCGGTCAGCACCCCACTGCCTTTGGGCCTCCAGCCGCCGCCGCCTGCGCAGCAGCAGCCACAGCAGCAGCAGCCGCCGCCGCCCCCGCAGGCCCCTACCCCTCAGGCCACCGCACCGCCTCAGGCCACCACCCCCCAGCCCAGCCCAGGCCTGGCGTCCAGCCCCGAGAAGATCGTCCTGGGACAGCCGCCCTCTGCCGCCACCACGGCCATCCTCACTCAGGACTCCCTGCAGATGTTCCTGCCTCAGGTAACTGGGGTTGGGCTGGCAGGGAAGTGGGGGGTGAGGAGGAGCAGGGTAGGGACAGGGGAGTGCGGTGGAGACGGGCCAGGAGCTGGAGCTACAACTGTGTGGTGGAGGCGACTGGGGAGGGTCTGGTGGGCTAGGGAGAGCATCTCAGAGGTGGCACTCCTGCTCCCAGGATGCACGTCCCCTAGGGGGAAGCCCTGAGGTGACAGGTGCTGACAGACAAGGAGGGGGCCTCCCTGGCTGGCCGACTGGCATCCGTCCTCCTGCTGGAGGGCATGGGAATCACAGAGGGAGTGGGCAAGACTCGGACAGATGGGGCCGGAGGCTGCGGGCGAGGTGGAGCTGAAGATCTACGGGGAAAAGGGGGCACTGGACTGGGGCTCCGGCCTCCCTGGTGCCTGGACCCCGGGGCTCCTAGCCTCCCTGGCCTCTGCGCCCAGCCTCTCTGTGCCCCTCTGCCCGGTTCCCAGCACCCCCTTCTCCGGAGCCTCAGGGAGGCCGGGGTCTCGGGATGGGGAGGGGAGGCTGCGGGTCCATGGGGCGGCCTTCTGACCCTGTGCGGGCTGCCCATTTCAGGAGAGGAGCCAGCAGCCCCTCTCTGCAGACGGGCCCCACCTCTCCGTGCCCGCCTCGGTCATAGTCAGCGCCCCGCCTCCCGCCCAAGACCCAGCCCCGAGCACCCCCATCGCCAAAGGAGCTGGCCTCGGCCCTCAGGCCCCCGACAGCCAGGCTTCCCCAGCGCCGGCCCCCCAGGTAGATGAACCCCGGCAGCCTCTGTCCCAGCTCAGACCGAGCTCGCCCCTGCCGCCCCTCCTCTCGCTCCTTCCTCGCTGCTCTGGCTGCCCCGCCTGCCTCTCTGTCTTGCTGGCTTGGGAAGGGTGCTCCTTCACTCCCCAGATATTTCCTGAGAGTCTTCTGACAGTCCCGGACTCCTAAGACCAGGGCCAGACCTGGGGGAGCCCACACTCTAGGCAGAGGTGCACACAGCAGGCAGTTCTTTCCTCGAATTATTTTCGGATCTGGATCAGTGGTACATTCAGAGGGTTCAGATCTCAAAAGCTACCAAACTTCTAGCTGAGAAGCCCCTGCTCCTGAACCACAGCCTCCTGCTTTCCCTCCCTGAGGGCAGTTTCTTGCATCCTTTTCCACACATGGACAAGGAAAATGGCACCTGGATTCTCTCCCTCCCATTTTTGCAAACATGGTGCATACTCTGCATTCAGTTTTGCATCTTTTTATCACTTAAAGTTTCCTTTCGAGAGAGATGGTACATCATTCTTTCATAGGACCACACAGTACTCCACTGTTATTTATTTACCCAGTCCTTCTTGGGCAGTCAGGTCACTTCCAATCTTTAGCTGTATTGAATGAAGCTGCAAAGAATGACTGTACGTATGTCACTTTGTAGGGTATGTTCTTAAAGAGGCAAGTGCTGGGTATGTCAAAGGCCATTTGCCCTTGCAGTTTTGACAGATGCTGCCAGATTGTCCTCTGTGGAGTATAAATCGGTTTACCCTTTATCAGCAGTATATTGCCTATGCCTGGCTTTTCCACAACCTCAGCAGTATCTTGAACTTAGCCAGTCTGGTAGGTGAAAAGTAGGAAACCTTTTCATACTGTGAATGAGGTTGGGCAGGCTTTCATAGATTTAGAGCTATTTATGTTTTCTGTGGAGTTGGCTTCTTGTACCTCTTGCCAAATTTAAAATCTGGGTCACTGGTCATTTTCTTGTTGATTTGTAGAAACTCTTTACATATTAGGAAAATTAGCCTTTGTCTCATATGAGTCATAGGCACATGAGAATTCAGAGAGGGCTACTTTTTATTTTGGGGGTGGTGGTGAGGGTGGATATTGTACTCATTCAGAAAGGACTGGCGGATAGGTAGATGAGGTGGGAGGGGGAATGATGTCAGCAAGGTCAGTATGGCAGAAAGCAGCATGGGCTTTGGCCTTAAACAGCCGTGATTTCACTCTCAGGTTCTGCTGCTTGCCATGTGTGACCTTAAGCAACCAGTTTCTTCTTTCCCTTAAACAGATTATTTGGGGAAGGAAGGCAGTTAGTATGTCCCTGGCCTTGTGCTGACCCTGAACACTTCCCCGTGGCTGCTGAACCTTGATTTCTTCATCTGGAAAATGGAAATAATGGTTTCTTCGAGGCCTGTGGGGAGTGAGTTGGCATATGCTTAGCACAGCGTCAGCCCTCGATAAACACTTGCTCTTACCATTATTTTATTGTCGTGGTTGGGTAGAGCAGGATCCAGCCCAGAGGCGTAGTTTTGAACACAGGGCCAAGATGGCATCAGGCCATCTCTCCCCCAGGAGGAGAAAGAAGCAGAAGTGGGGGAGGGGCAGGAGGCCAGGAGCCGCCTGGCCTGTGAGCCACTCAAGCTGGAAGCAGTGTCTCTGGAATGGGTCAGATGCAGGCCTCGGTCCCTCAGGCCAGCGGCTTCCCCTCCCCAAGCCTCCTGTGGTCAGCTGTACTTGGGGGGTCCGTAGAGTCTCCCCCGAGCACCGTGGCTGTGCCCTGCCACTTCACATGTTCACAGAGCACCTGCCCGGCACAGGCACGTTCTAAACTAGCTCCTACGGTGACCCCACCCGTTCCAGTTTACCCGGTACCCTGAGAACTTTTCCATTTGAAAACTGAGACCATCCCAGGCCACCCAGGACAAGTTGGTCACCCCACTTACCCTGTAGCCTGCTCCGTCCACAGCCCGGCCCTCCCTGACCCTCGCCTGGTTCATATTTCTCCGTAGCACTTACCACCACGTGACCGGCTGTCTCACTTCCTTGTTATCCTGTTCTCCTCGTACCGTAAAGTCCATGAGGGCAGAGTTTGATCTATTCTGTCCTTGCCGTATCCCTCCTGGCCAGAACGGTGCCTGGCACACAGCAGACGCCTGGTAAGCGTTCATTGGCTAAATCAATGGAGAAAATAATTTATTGAAGAAATCAAGCACCCATATGAGAGCCCACCTTCTACTGGCTCCATACCACAGTGGAATCAAAGGGAAAAAATGTTCTCAGAGAAGATGTGATTCAGCTGTAGGTCAATAGTTCGATAGATGAGGAGGAACCCGCTGTAGGGAGAGTGGGCAGGAACAGCCTCAGGGAGAGGGAAGTATGTAAGCTGAGGCCTGAAGAAAGAGAAGGTATGAAGAGACAGCCTGTGCAAAGGCCCTGGGGCAAGGATGAGCTTGAGATGTCAAGGAATGGAATATAGGCTAGAGGGGAGTGGAGGGAGGGGTCAGGTCAGAGAGGTTGGCAGTGCCTCGTGGGCCAGTGAGTTTGGATCTGGCCAAACCACTGGAGAGCTTTCAGTTGGGCCATGGCATGGTCTGATTATATGATTTTCAGTGAGCCCTCTGGCTTCCATTGGAAGATGGTTTGGTGGGCAACGAGAATGGAAGCCCAGGGATCCTCAAGGGACAAGATGACAGTGCTGCAAAGATCAGGGTGGTCATAGCAATGACAGAGGGAAGTAGGAGGACTCGGGGCAGAGTTCGGAGCTTGCTTAGGTTTAGAGGCATGAGGAGGCACTACAGTAAACCCTTCGTGAATGGTAACGTTTCTGTTATTTCTAAGTGCTGTTCAGAACGCTTCACAACCGTCATCTCGTTGAAACCTGCCATCAGGGAGGTGGTATATACTATCCCCATTTTATAGATGAGGAAACAGGGGCACAGAGATTGAGTAGCTGGCCCAAGGTTACCTACTTCGTGGGGCCTGGATTTGAAGCCTACCTAGAGTTTAGTTGTGAGAAACACCTGAGGTCTTGAGAAAGCCAGACCTGAGCGCGAATCCCAGCCCCAACTTAGCATCAAAAGCTCTGAGACACCGTTTACTTACCTGCAAAATGGGAATAAAGCCACCGACCTCACGGTGGCTCTTGTACAAAGCAGGCATTCAGCCAGTAGATACCTGTCATTAACAGTAAGAGTAGTCACGATGCTGTGGGTGACCTCGAGAAGAAGGGTCAGCCATGCCCGTGAGCTGACTCCTAGTCACCCACCCGCAGGCCAGCACAGGGCTAGACACATTGTAGGCCGCCTGCAGCTTTTGTGCCTACGGCAGCATGTGGTGTCACGGGAAGTTCTTGAATGTTCGTTGGGTAAGCAAGTGGATGGATAGGTGGTTGGGTGGGTAATGGACGGACAGACGGATGGATGGATGGATGAACAAACGCCCAGGTCGGTGAGTGGATTGACCGAAAAATATAAACACATAAACATCAGCAATGTACCACCTTGTGTGTATGTATGTGTGCACACGTGCGTGTAAGAGGCATTCCCAGGCCAGAGCTCTACCATCACATAGTTCATTCATTTCAGCCCACATTCCCCAGGCACCTGCTTCGTGCCCAGCCTTTTGCAGGAAGGGACAGGTGAGACAGCCCTGGCCCTGCCCTCTTGGGGCTCACAGTCCAGGGGTGGATTTTGTCATCAATATCCTGGCTCTTGAAATAAATCGTCCCTTGACGGGGCCCCTGACTGTCTTTTCTGGGAGGGAACGCTGACCGCCCTGCCCAGGAAGCTCAGCCTGCTGTGTATTGTTTATAGGAGGCATACACACACACACACACACACACACACACACACACAGATTTTGTTGTTGTTATTCAAAGAACATTACCAGACACAGTTTAAAAAATATGCTTTAAAAAAAAAAGGGTATATAGTTAAAGTGGGTCTTGCTTTTCGTGGGATTTCAGGCCCTTTCCCCATAGACACCCACCCCTCTCCTATCTATCTATCTATCTATCTATCTATCTATCTATTTATTTATTTATTTATTTATGAATGACAGTCCTGTGCCCTGTTGCCCTGGGGGATGGATTCACCCAGGTTGGGAACCACTCCTGTGCACGTGGCAGGCATCCCTCATTGTCTGAACTCAGAGCCAGATACTTGTGACAGCCTGCATGTGCACATGTGGGCATGCATTTTCCCTTTTTACACACAGGAGCACACCAGCCCCCTTCTGTATCTTGCTTTGCTCATTCAGCGGTATCTCTTGGATCGCTGACTTGCAGACTTTTCTCAAATGCCACCCTGCATGAGAATTCCATTGTATATCACTGTCTGGGACACACAGAAGTGTGTGTGTGTATTTGTGTGTGTGTGTGTGTGTGTATACATATCACTGAAACAAAAGTTTCACAGGATAATACCATACGTGATGCACACTGATATTTTTTGTTTGGTTTCCTCTGTTCTCTCTCTTTTTTTTTTTTTTTTCAAGATTTTATTTACTTAAGACAGAGCATAAGCAGCGAGAAGGAGAGGAAGAGGGAGAAGCAGGCTCCCTATGGGGAGCCCGATGAGGGACTCGATCCCAGGACCCTGGGATCACGTCCTGAGCCGAAGGCAGATGCTCAACCACTGAGTCACCCAGGCGTCCCTCCTGTGTTCTTTTTAAGTGCTGGTCATGACTCACTAAAATGACTGGAACCATTACTAACAGGCATTAAGTATAGTTTGAAAGCCACCATCCAGGTCAGTCATTAAGCACAGGGACTCCAAAATCCTGACTCTGTCACTTACATGGTGACTTTGTCAAGTCACTCACCTCTGTGTGCCTCAGTTTCCTTCCCTTTAAAATGAGGATGAAGATAATAGCGTCTGTATCAAAGGGTTATTATGAGGAGTAAATAAGTTAATATATGCTAATCAGGTGCTTGAACGGGACCAGGCATGTTGAAAATGCCTCAAAGCAAAAGAAGCCAGACAAACACTCTATAAAGGGCCGATGGTGAACATTCTAGGCTATGTGGTACCCATCACAGCACAGAAGCAGCCCTAGACCATACGAAAACAAGTGAGCGTGGACATATTCCAGTAAGACTTGATGTATAGATGCTGAAATTTGAATTTCATATCATCGTTGCCAATTGCAATACATTCTTTTGATTTCTTTTCCACCATTTAAAAAAAAAAAAGATTTATTAATTTTTTCCTGAGAGATCCAGAGAGAGAGAGGCAGCGACATAGGCAGAGGGAGAAGCAGGCTCCCTGCAGAGACCCCGATGGGGGGACTCGATCCCAGAACCCAGGATCACGACCTGAGCCAGAGGCAGGTGCTCAGTGAGCACCCCAGCATCCCTTTTTTCCACCATTTTTAAAGATTTATTTATTTATGTGAGGGAGAGAGCATGAGCAGGGGAGGGGCAGAGGGAGAGAGAGTTTCAAGCAGACTCTCTGCTGTGCAGGGAGCCCAACACAGAGCTCGATCTCATGACCCTGAGATCGTGACCAGAGCTGAAATCAAGAGTTCAGCGCTCAACTGACTGAGCCACCCAGGCGTCCCTCTTTCCCACCATTTATTTATTTATTTATTTATTTATTTATTTATTTATTTATTTATTTATTTATTTTATTTTTTTTATGATAGTCACACAGAGAGAGAGAGGTAGAGACACAGGCAGAGGGAGAAGCAGGCTCCATGCACTGGGAGCCCAATGTGGGATTTGATCCCGGGTCTCCAGGATCGCGCCCTGGGCCAAAGGCAGGCGCCAAACCGCTGCACCACCCAGGGATCCCTTTCCCACCATTTAAAAATGTAAAAACCGTTCTCAGCTTTGGGTCATACGATATGATAGGCCACACAGTCCAGGCCAGCCGGAGTTGGCCTGTGGGCTGCAGCCTCCTGCAGGCTCACTGTTTTTCATTATATGGACACTCCTTGATTTATTACTTGGTTCCGCATTGGAGTGAATACTTAAGGTGGTTTCCCGTGTATGTCAACAAGTAACACTCCTATGAGTATTCCGGTGCCCAGGCACTGCCTGTATGTGTGGATAAATTTCTAGTTGGTTGGTTCCCAAACAGTTTCCGGAAAGCGCTATTGCAGTTGCACCTCCATGGGGTTTATGCCTGGGAAGGCTTCTTCCAGAAGCTTCTTCAGCCCCAGGTCAGCAACCGCTCTGCTCCTGGCCAGGCTGCAAGGTGCCAGCTCTCTGCACTTTTCTCTCATTCTGTGTAAATTTGAGTGCATCTTGCCAGCTGTATCTGGGCAGCTAGCTGGGATCTCTTGGTGAACAGTCCACTCCTGTCGTAGTTTAAAAAAAAAAATGACTCTAAATCTCATTTCATGCTTACTTAGAGAATTTCAAAAACACAGAATAGAAGGAAAATAAATCCGTGCAGAAGCCGCTGGTGATATTTGGGGGAGAGAGGGGAAGTATGAAATTTCCTTTTAGCCTAATTTTTTCCCCACCCATTTAAGACATTTTTAATTTTTAGAATTAGGTGTTATGTTCACATGGCTCAGTCATCAAAAAACTTTTTTTTTTTTTTTTTTTGAGAGAGAGAAAGAGCACAAGCAGGAGGAAGGGCAGAGGGGGAGAAAGAATCTTGGAGCCCAACAGGGGACTTAATCTCACGACCTTGAAATCATGACCTGAACTGAAATCAAGAGTCAGATAGTTAGGGGCGCCTGGGTGGCTCAGTCAGTTAAGCATCTGCCTTGGGCTCAGGTCATGATCCCAGGGTCCTCAGATTGAACCCCACGTTGGGCTCTCTGCTCAGCAGAGAGTCTGCTTCTCCCTCTGCCCCTCCCCCTGCCTATGCTCTCTCTCTCTCAAATAAATAAAATCTTAAAAAAAAAAAAAGAGGGCCACCTCGCCTGTGTGGTTGGGCGCCTCTCTTCAGCCCAGGGTGTGATCCTGGAGACCCGGGATCGAGTCCCACATTGGGCTCCCTGCATGGAGCCTGCTTCTCTCTCTGCCTGTGTCTCTGCCTCTCTCTCTCTCTGTCTCTCATGAATAAATAAATAAAAATCTTAAAAAAAAAAAAAGTGGGATACCTAATGGACTAGCCACCCAGGCACTCCAAAAAGCATTTTTTAAAGTAAGGGGAAAGTGTCCCAAACCCATGCTTGCATTCCCAGCCCAGCTTCCCCTCTAGAAAAACACAATTACTTAGCTCTCGTATATCTTCCCAGTTCTTTGTGCACGTACAGCAAAGTGTAAATGTGGATTTACGTTTCTTTCCCATTTCTGTCCGCCCGGAAGGTAGGATGTTGTGTGCTTGCTTTGGCAGCATGTGGAGAGTTTCCTTGATCCCTTGTTATGGTTGTGAAGTATTCCTCCACAGGGACAGACTGTCGTTCATTTTCCCAGTAAATGCTGTCCAGAGGCCAACTGGCCAAATCCAGGCTTTGTCCCTCCCCTCACAGCTGTTATAAACAACTTGTCGACCTGTCATTCCCCACATGTGCACGTGCGTCTGTCGGGTTACTTCCCGGAAGCCTGTTTGCTGGATCAAAGCAAATGTGCACTTGCAATGTGCACAGCTGCTGGTGAATTGCATTGTTCTGGAGTTGTAGCGAATCACGCCCAGTTTAGACCCTCAAGGGCTATAAGAGAGTGCCTATAGGAGACATGGCTTATTCCTAATTCAGTGAGTGGGGAAAGGTTCCATAGGGTGCTTTCAATTTGCATTACTCTTATTACAAATGAAGTTGAGCCTCTCTTGAAATATATAAGCCTTTTGTGTTGCCTTTTCTGTGCATTTGTCTGAACTTATCCTTTGCCCCTTTATCTCACTGATGGTTATTCTTAGTGATTTCTGAAGGCTCTTTATATATGATAGAAATGGGCTTTGCCTGTGTGATGAATTGCAACTGTTTCCCCCACTGTGTCATTCGGTTTTTTGACTTGGTTGGAAGGGGAGGGGCTGTGTTTGTCTGTATTGTTAAGGAGTAGGAGATTAACTTTTTCAATTTTTAAACATTGAAAAAAAATCTCAAGGGACGTCTGGTGGCACAGTGGTTGAGCATCTGCCTTTGGCTCAGGGTGTGATCCCAGTTTAGGGATCGAGTCCCACATCTGGCTTCCTGCAAGGAGCCGGCTTTCTCCCTCTGCCTGTGTCTCTGCCTCTCTCTGTGTCTCTCAGGAATAAATAAATAAATAAGTAAATTTAAAAAGAAAAAGAATCTCAAACACATAGTGGCAGAGACCTAGGAATAGCACAGAGACCTCATGGGAGTTCTTTACCCTTTACTCACATATATTGGTTCTCCGTGCTGTGTCACAAATTACCTCCAAACTTAGCAGCTTTTTTTTTTTTTTTTTTCAAACTTAGCAGCTTTAAACAACGTTAAGCGTTAACTTATCTCACGTAGCCTGTAAGGATCAGGAATCTGGAAGCAGCTTAGCTGGAAGGTGCTGGCTCGTAATCTCTCGTGAAGTTCTAGCTCAAGTGTCAACCAGGGCTGAAGTCATCCGAAGGCTTGACTGGGCTGGAGAATACGCTTCCAAGGTGGTGCACTCGTACAACTAGCTGCTGGCGGGAGGCCTCAGCTCCTCCCAACGCAGGCTTCTCCAAAGGGCAGCTTATAACTGCTCCAAAGTCGGCTTCCCCCAAAGTAAATGATCCACTAGAAAGGAGAGTCCCGGGATAGAAGCCGCGGCCTTTTTTATATAACTGAATCTTGGAAGTAGCGTCTGATCACTTCTGCAAAACCTGTTGGTCCCAGAGACGAACCAGGGGGCAGTGTGGGAGGTGACCTACTAATGAGGAGGTGGGGGTCGGCGGGGGGCACCTTGGAAGCTGGCTGCTGCCCAGATTTATCCACCGTAAATGTTTTGCTACATTTGCTTTATCATTTCTCTCTATACATATACATTTCTTTAATAAAGATTTAATTTATTTATTTGAGAGAGAGAGCGTTATGAGAGAGAGAGAGAAAGCACGAGCCAGGGGAGGGGCAGAGGGAAAAGGAGAAGCAGACTCCACACCGAGCAGGGAGCCCCATGTGGGGCTCCCTCCCATGACCCCCAGATCATGACCTGAGCCAAAGGCAGACGCTTAACCGACTGAGCCACCCAAGCCCCCCAATATGCATACATTTTTATTCGAAATCGCTTGAGAGTAGATTGCAGATATTCTGCTCCTTTACTCCTTAATGTCTCAGCCTCTGAGATCAAGAACGTTCTCCTACTTGACCATAGCAGAGTTATTGAATTCAGCAAATTTAGCACCGAGACAATACCATTAGCCACTGTGCATAATCTAATGTAGCCGGTTGTCCAGCGGTCATGTAACGTGTTGCTCTCCTCATTCCACTTAGCTTTCTGGCACGTCGATGCTGGCCGCCTCACGAAGCCCTGGGAAGCGTGTGCTCGGGGCTGGTGTGGGGTGGCCAGCTGTCTTCCTTACTCACTCGGCCACTCGCCTGCTCTGGCCATTATTGTTGTTTCCCTGTGTTCTTTGTTGTAAATGTCCCACAGTCGGGGAGCCCTGCAAGCAAGTGCCTCAGTCAGTGCTGCTTATCACAGATTCCTGGAGGGTGGATCGCCAGGTCAAAGGGCACGACCCTCTCTAAGTCTCCAGACCAGAGGGCTGTCCAGGTGACAACCTCAGCAGCCCCTTATGTGAGCCAAGGGCGTCTCCCCTCTGCTGTTGGGGGTGTGTGTAGATTGATTGGTTTGGGGAGCTGGTTTTGAATCGCCAGAGTTAACCAGGACCAGCCTTGGACTGGGTATTGGAAGGGCCCAGGGCATCAGAAGCTTGAAATCATGAGTTGGCCCACTTTGGGGGCTAAAAGCGAAGAGCCCCAATTTTGGGGTATGGCGACCTTAGTGGCCTTGGGCCAGTCCCCTGAGCGCTCTGAGCCTGAGTCTTCCTCAGACAACTTGAAAGTCCCTGGACAGGGGGATGGGGTAAGGCAGGAAGACTCGGGACCAGTCATTTTGGCTCCCTAACCTTGGTTTCTCATCTGCGAAATGGTTCCAGCATTTTCACTGCTTTCAGGGCCGTGGAACAACCATACACGTGGGTGGAGGTGGCCATCCGCACTTGCCACATCAGTGTGGGCTGTCGCTGGGGTGTGGACTCTGTACAGTGGAAGGGTGCCAGCCCAGGGTCGGGTACACAGCTGGTGCTCACTGGGGAAACGGTGGCAGCTGAGGTTAGGACTCTGGGGGAGGGCAGTGCAAGGTGCTCTGTCTCAGGTGCATTTTAGGCAAGGTCACTGTGTACGTTATCACAGACTAGTGCCCGGGTCGCATGTGCAAACATACGTGCCCATCCCTGCAAGCTCACATGGCACCCAGGTAGGCCTGTAGCCACGGCCACGTAGGCACATGGAGGCAGAGGTCACGGACACTTAGAAGGACCTGCCCCTCAGTGACCATCCTTAGCCCCGGCTCTCCGCCCCTCCCCCTACGCCTTCCACAGCCACCAGCCCCGTGCTCTGCAGCCATCTGTGCTGGTGTCCCTCTTCCCCAGGGGGAGCTGGACAGTCGGGCCCCGTGGGGCTGGCGGCTCAGATGCCGCCCCATCCAGCTGCCTCCTTCCCCCTCCGCTGCTGTGCTCGCGCTCCCTGCCCCTGCCCCCCCCCCGCCTCCCCGCTGGGCAGCTGGTGCGGTGCCCCCCCCCCCCCCCCCCCGGCTGCCACCAATGCTTCCTCTGCTGCTGCCCCCAAACCCTGCAGAGCTCACCTTCACCTGGGGGAGGGGGAAGGGGGGCAGTTGGGGAGGGGGTCTGGACCAGAGGAAAAGGTCTGGAGAGGAGGTGGGGGCAGATGCAGGGGTGAGGTGAGCAGAGGTAGAGGGATGGGGCTGGGGGGACAGAGGTGGATGGGCAAAGCAGGGAGTTCAGAGATGGGGGAAGGATAGCCATGGTGGAGTCCTCTCTCTCAAAACAGGGGTGGCTAAGAAGGAGGGTTTCTGGTGGGAGTGGCTGGGGTCCCCAGTGTCCTGGGGCAATGGGAGCCAAGGTTGGTTCTGACCCCCGCCCCCTCCCCTCTACCTCCCTCCCCTGCCCAGATCCCGGCAGCGGCTCCACTGAAGGGCCCAGGCCCCTCCTCGTCCCCGTCACTACCTCACCAAGCCCCTCTGGGAGACAGCCCCCACCTGCCCTCCCCACATCCCGCCAGGCCTCCCTCCCGCCCACCCTCCCGACCCCACTCCCGCCCTCCCTCCCAGCCCCAGAGCTTATCTCGTCCGCCCTCAGAGCCCACCCTGCACCCTTGCCCCCCACCCCAGGCACCCCCCACCCTGCCTGGCATCTTTGTCATCCAGAACCAGCTGGGGGTCCCCCCGCCTGCCAGCACCCCAGCCCCCACTGCCCCGGGCCCCCCCCAACCCCCCCTGCGCCCCCCATCCCAGCCCCCAGAGGGGCCGCTGCCCCCAGCTCCCCACCTTCCTCCCGCCTCCACCTCCTCTGGCGCGGCCTCCACGGATACGTCCACCAGGCTGCCAGCCCCTACGCCAGCTGACTTCCAGCTCCAGTTTCCGCCTGGCCAGGGGCCCCACAAGTCCCCCACGCCCCCTCCGACCCTCCACCTGCTCCCTGAGCCCGCAGCGCCCCCCCCACCGCCTCCTCGGACCTTCCAGATGGTGACCACCCCTTTCCCGGCGCTGTCCCAGCCGAAGGCTCTGCTCGAGAGATTTCACCAGGTAATTGGAGGCAGGGACCGCCCGCTCCGCAAGCCCTGCCGTCCCCCTGCAGTCTGATGGGGAGCCCTCCCATGGGGCAGCTTTCTCTCGGTCCCCAGCCCCGGTGCCTGGCCGCCGCCCCTGCTAGCACGTGCCCCCTGCCCCTCAACCACCTGTCCCCCTCCTCAGGTGCCGTCCGGGATCATCCTCCAGAACAAGGCCGGGGGAGCCCCCGCCACCCCGCAGACCTCCGCCAACCTGGGGCCTCTCGCCAGCCCCACCGCCTCTGTGCTGGTCGGCGGGCAGGCCCCATCCGGGACCCCCGCTGCCCCCAGCCATCCCCCTGCCCCGGCACCCGTGGCTACCGCAGGTAGGGGAGAGGTAGCCCATGCAGGAGAAGTAGGGGGGCAGGGGGGCAATGGGAAGGGGGCCGGGGCGGAGCTGGAGGCACATCAGCCCAGGGGGTCACCCAGGGGGTCTGGGTGACCTCACGAGATGGGGAGATGAGGAGGAAGGGCTGTCTCCCTGGATCCAAGGGGGTGCCCGAGTCACACTGGCAGGGTTGCCAGGGCCAAAGTGCCAGAGGAGAGCAGGGTGTGCAGGCCTGCGGGTCACATCGTGGAGGGGCCTTTGGGCCAGTGACCCCTGAGCCCTGTCTGGCCCCACCCCACCCTCAGGCCTCCCTCCTCTGCTTCCTGCCGAGAGCAAAGCTTTTGCCAGCAACCTCCCGACCCTGAGCGTGGCCAAGGCGGCTGTGGCTGGACCGGGGAAATCCTCTGGGCTGCAGGTGAGGGGGGGTGGGGCCCAGGTGAAGTCACCAGGGAACCCGGAAAGGGTCCAGTGGGGCGGTGACGGCTACCCGACAGGCCATCAGAGAGGAGTCTGGGCAGTGCGTCAGACTCCTCTCTGACAGCCAGGGTGGGCGCGTGCCAGAGTGGGATAGATGGAGCCACCAAGATTCAGGGTGAACATATGACAGGTGGCTCGAGTGGGGAGGGAGGCCGTCTCTGGGGGCAGGAGCAGGGAGTTTGAGGCTGGGAAAGGGGGGATGTGGGGAGACCATCGGACAAGGGAGGTAAGAATAAGGAGGTGGGGAGACCCTGGACAGAGCGGGGGCAGGGGGGATGGGAGGCCCAGAATGGAGGGGACCCTGCCAGTGTGGGGGGAAGCTGAGGCAGAGACCGTCTCGGGGAGATAGGCACAGGGCAGGAAGAGAACAGAGCAGATGGAGGGACCAGGATGCTGACGTCCCAGGGGCAGAGTTGGGAGAGCCACTGAGGCTAGCTCACCGCCAGGGACCCAGAGCAGAGTCCGGGCAGAGTTGGGGGCGAGAAGAGAACTGTCCCGGGCCCATTAGCAGAGGCGAAGGCCATCTGATGTGCAGGAAGGGAGTCAGGCAGGCCCAGCCCGGCTCTGCCCGGCAGCTCTGGTGTGCTGGGCAGCACATCCTGCAGCTGGGGCCAGGACCCCACCCTGGGGGACTAAGGGGGTGGGGATGTGGGCCCCGCTCTCCTCTTTGCCACAAGTGGGGTTGAAAGGGGGTCAGGGCACCAAGGGAAAAGGGCTCTCAGTGGTGCTACCCCTCACTCACGTCTCTGCCCCGCAGTATGAGAGCAAGATGAGCAGCCTGAAGAAACCCCCCACGCTTCAGCCCAGTAAGGAAGCCTGGTGAGTTGTAGTACTGCACACACCCTTGCCTTCCCGGAGGCTTGAGAGCAAGCAGCAGGGCGTGGGGACCACTCTTCAGAAGTGGGGTCACACAGGCCCCAGCTCTTGTTGGCTCTGTGGTTTGGGGCAATGGAATTTCCTTCAGAGACCCTCAGTTTCCCTTCTAGAGAGTAGAGTGGTAATAGTGATGATAGGGTGTCAGGTAAGGATTCCTTCCAACTGTGCTGAGAAGGTGTTTGGGTGGATGGATGAGTGTTTGAATAGATGGTTGATGGGTGTTTGGCTAGATGGATGGATGTGGTCTGGAGTGGGGGCATAGCTGGATGATGGGTGTTTGGGTGGATGAATGGCATTCTGAGTGGATGTTTGGATGGATAAATGGGTATTTGGATGGATGGTGTTTGGGTGGATAAATGGGTATTTGGATAGATGGATTGATGGGTGTTTGGCTAGATGGATGGATGGGGTCTGGGGTGGATAGATAGGGTCTGGGTAGGCAATGGGTAAATGTTGGGTGCTTGCCTGCATTCTCTCTCTCCTCTGCTCTCCTTCTACTGCAAGTGTTTATCAAATACTCACTGAGTGCCCAGTCCAGTGCTGGATTTTCCAAGCACAAGACCGAGTTCTGGCCCCCATGGGGTACTGGGGGTGCAGGTCTTCCGCTCAGGGTAGAGATAAGCATGTCTGGGGAGAGGAACACTCACACAGTAAAGAGACATAACCCACTGCTGCGCACTGTAGTAGAAAATAGCCTGGTAGAGAAAGGGAGTTTACCAACCAAGGGACCACCCTCGCCCTGGGCCTTCCCCGGGGCCTTTCCCGGGGGCCTTCCCCGGCCCTTCCGGGTTGCTGCGGGCCCTGCAGCAGACTGAGGACATGCTGACCCCCGGTGGCAGGAGACGGTATAACACGGAGGATGAGTTCGAAGCTGAGGCACCGGCTCCCAGCTTGGCCTCTTCCTCCTTGTTGATGTGCTTTGGGTGGAAAATATCGTTCCCCTGGGCCTCAGTTTCTTCATCTGTAGCACCTGGCCCCTTAGGTTGTCCCCAGAGTCTGTGAGACAGTGCTAGCCCCTTCAGCGCATATTGCCACCTAAATTGGGGCCTGGGGGCTCGGGGTCGGGATCTGGTTTCTCCAGGCCTCACCACCAGCTCTGTGTGTGTGTGTGTGTGTGTGTGTGTGTGTGGTCTCTCCTCACCCTGCCCCCAGTTTTCTGGAACATTTGCACAAACATCAGGGCTCCGTCCTACACCCTGACTACAAGACGGCCTTCCCCTCCTTCGAAGATGCTCTGCATCGCCTCCTGCCCTACCATGTCTACCAGGGTGCCCTCCCCTCCCCCAACGACTACCACAAAGGTGAGGCAACCCTCATTGTCTCCCCCTACTCTCCGGGGACTCTCCCTCCCTAGTCCCTAGTGTGGGGAGGAGCAGATGCAAGCACCCCTCTGCACACCCCTGGGTGCAGGTCTGGGTGAGCCCCGCTGCCCAGCGTCTGTGCCTCTGGACCCTTTCTCTCCTTCCGCAGTGGATGAGGAGTTTGAGACGGTCTCCACGCAGCTGCTGAAACGCACCCAGGCCATGCTCAACAAATACCGCCTCCTGCTCCTGGAGGAGTCCCGGGTAGGGCGCTGGCATCTTCCGCCCTGGGAAACCTCTCGCCCCCTCCCCTTACCCGCTCTGGGCCAGGGTCGGGGTGGGAGGGGGCGGCGGCGGGGAGGCTGGGAGGGAGGACCGGAGAGGCTGGCACATCTCCAGAGGGACAGTTTGGAATCTGTCCCCATCCTTCCGGGTTGCCCACGTGCCCTCCCCCGTTCCTGGCCTTTCCTCGGCCCATCCTCTCTTCTTCCTTCCTCTTCCCCCCTCAGAGGGTGAGCCCCTCCGCGGAGATGGTAATGATCGACCGAATGTTCATTCAGGAGGAGAAGACCACCCTTGCCTTGGACAAACAACTGGCCAAGGAGAAGCCCGGTGAGAGGGGAGGGGAGGGGAGGCAGAGGTGGCCGCCATTCCTGCCCCTGCCGTGGAATGAGACTTGGGGGCAGGAAGAGGGGTGCACCGCCCACCATCCCTGTGGGACTGCTCAGCTCCGTCCTGGCGAGGAGGGGACGTTCCACTACCCGCAGGGGGGGCTAGAAATTAGGGGAGCAGAGCCAGGGCTCGGGGGAAGCCAGCAAGGTGGCTGCAGAATTCAAGGGCCATGCTCAGGTGGCAGCTCCCGCTTGCACCTTAGGGGGCTTGGGAGTTGCTGAGAAGGGGGGTACCCAGCAGTGCGTCCTGAGGGGCTGGTGAGCCAAGGGCTTAGCGCCCTCCCGCGCCTGGCAGAGGCTCGGTGCCGTTGCCGCCGGGGCCTCCTCGCTGTGCGCTGCGCAGGCGTCTCACGCTCTCGCCGCCCCCGCGGGTTTTCTTGCCTCCCTGGTTTTGCAGACGAGTATGTGTCTTCCTCCCGCTCGCTTGGCCTCCCCATCGCTGCCTCTTCCGAGGGACACCGGCTCCCTGGCCACGGCCCACCGCCCTCCTCGGCGTCGGGGGCCCCCGCGCAGCCCCCTCTGCACCTGCCAACCAAGCTGGTGATTCGGCACGGGGGGGCGGGCGGCTCCCCTTCCGTGACCTGGGCGCGGGCGTCCTCCTCCCTGTCCTCCTCCTCGTCCTCCTCCGCCGCCTCCTCCCTGGACGCCGATGAGGACGGCCCCATGCCCTCGCGCAACCGCCCCCCCATCAAGACCTACGAGGCGCGCAGCCGCATCGGCCTCAAGCTCAAGATCAAGCAGGAAGCCGGGCTCAGCAAGGTCGTCCACAACACCGCCCTGGACCCCGTGCACCAGCCCCCGCCCCCCGCCGCCCTCAAGGCCGCCGAGCCCCCGCCCCGGCCCCCGCCGCCGCCCCCCGCGCCCGGCCAGATGAACGGCACAGTGGACCACCCGCCGCCCGCCGCCGCCGACCGCAAGCCCCCGGCCCTGGCCCCCCACTGCCCCCGGCTGCCCCTGCGGAAGACGTACCGCGAGAACGTGGAGGCCCTGGGCGGCGGGGCCGGGGAGGGGGCCGGGGCCGGGGCGGGGGCGGGGGCCGCCAGAGCCCGGGGAGGCAGCCCGGCGCCGCTGCCCACCAAAGTGGACGAGGCCACCAGCGGGCTGATCCGCGAGCTGGCGGCGGTGGAGGACGAGCTGTACCAGCGCATGCTGAAGGGCGCGCCCCCGGAGCCCGCGGCCGGCGCGGGGCAGGGCAGCGGCAGCAGGGACCCCGGCTGGGAGGCGCCCCCCGCCAAGCGGCGCAAATCCGAGTCGCCCGACGTGGACCAGGCCAGCTTCTCCAGCGACAGTCCGCAGGACGACACGCTCACCGAGCACCTGCAGAGCGCCATCGACAGCATCCTGAACCTCCAGCAGGCCCCGGGCCGGACACCTGCGCCCCCGTACCCCCACGCCGCCCCGACGGCGGTCCCGCCGGCCTCCCCGTCGCCCCTGCACAGGCCCGAGGCCTACCCGCCTTCCAGTCACAACGGTGGCCTCGGCGCCAGGACGTTGAACAGATAACACCGGGCTGGTCTTCGCTTCCCTGTCCCCCGTTCGCGCGACGCCGGGGCGGGCTGGCCATCCGACCTCAGCCTCCTGGGGGCCGCGAGCCGGGGATCCCCTGACAGTTTTTCTTGCCTAAGTTATTTGAGTCACAAAGGCCTCCTCCCCCACTTCCTGCTGGGTTGTTGGGTGGGGGTTGTGGATTTAGGGGAGGGGGCTGTAATGTAAAATGTCCCCCTGCGAAGGTGGGGGTGATCCCGGTGTGTCATTTCCGATTTCTTCCCGCTTCCAGCCACACTCCGCCCCTCTCGTGTGTGTTGGTGGGGAGGGGGGGACACACGCGTGTTTGCCAGGGATAGAGGTACCCTGGTGGCTCCCACTGTTCGCGCGTGTCCGTGTGGCTGCGCAGATGCGTGCGTCGGTCAAGGGCGGTCAAGGGCGCTCCAAGCCGGGAGGGTCCTCAGGAGCCTTGGCTGGGCCTCTCCCTACCGCGCCCCCCACAGGCTGTAGAAGGAAAGGCGGGGACCGGCGGGCTCGGAGGCACCTGTGCTGCTGGGCACCTGTGTCACATCTGTGTGTGCGCGTCCAGCTCTACGTGTCCCATGTCCCCGTGTGTGTGCTCGAGTGAGCAAGAGAGAGAGAGATTTCGAACCCTCCCTGTCCCTCGACTGAAATCCGAGCACCTCCAAAACAGGAAACCGGGGTCTTCCTCCCACACCTCCATCCCTCCCCAGCCAGTCTTCCCTCTGTTCTTCCTGTCGCCAGCCACCCGCGCCAGATTTTGAAATCTCGGAGACAAAACTAGTACTGTAAGATAAATTTTTTTGTACTGTATTTATTGTGTATAACGATTTTTTTAAAGGAGAATTCTGTACATTTAGAACTCTTGTAAATTAAAAACTGATCCTTTTTTTAAAACTGTACTGACTCCGCCTCGGCCCCATTGCTTTTATATTTTATTTTATTTTATTTTATTTTATTTTATTTTATTTTATTTATTTTTTCCCATTGCTTTTAGATCTTTGGAAGGGAGGGGGGTGTTGTTTGAAGTCTGGGGGTTGGTTACAGACCTGGGTGGGGAAGGGGATTGTGCGGGTTTGTTCCACATACTCTTTGTTGAACACTTATTGGATGCAGGGCCCTGTCCTAGGCACAGGGGTGCAGCTGAACAAGGCAGACGAGAAAGTCCCTACCCCGGGGGAGCTGACTTATTAGTTGAGAAGCCAGGAGAAACAGCCAAACCAAACGCAGGATTCTTACTCCCCCATAAATGTCTGCGGTCTCCGAGAACACAGAATTCACAAATACTGAACTACAGCTCCTGGAGGAAATAGAGGGTTAGCTTCCTACAAATCTCCTGTCACGGCATTTTTGTAAGTTGCTTGATACAGGTAACCTTGAGTTACATATATTATTTCCGTAAAGACACGTTATTAATATATATTGTTGATTCATTCACATCGGGCTCATGGCCAGTAACACTATAACTCACACCTGAAAGGAGCTGGTCTCACGCATATGTTCTACACAAGGCACGTTCCAGCCTTCTTCCGCTTGGTACAATGGATAGCGCTTCAGTACTAGAGCATTTTAAACCATCAAGTCCCCAACAAAAACACAAATGTGAAAATGTGGCACTAAACAGACCTTGAAAAGCTCGTTTGTATGCGAGCTGAAACCAGAGGGCAGAGCGCTGCTTTGTGCAACCCCGGTTGGAAACGTGCACGTTGGATGACTCCAGTGTTTTGCTGCTCTGTGCACGTCTGTGCAGGTGCTTCGAGTTTGGGGGGGTTACAAATAAATGTTAGCAAGCAGATGAACTCACAGGGCATCCACAAATGAGGATCACCTGTAAATGTGTGCAGCACCACATGGGGAGGGGAAGAGCAATCAAGCAGGGTGTTTCCTGTGGCTGCTGTAGGATGAGTGGCTTAAAAGAACAGAGATTTGGGACACTGGGGTGGCAAAGTCCATTAGGTATCCCACTCTTGGTTTCGCCTTGAGTCGTGATCTCATGGTCTTGAGGTCGGGCTCCATGCTCAGCAGGGGGTCTGCTTGAGATTCTCTCCCGCTCCCTCTGTCCCTCCCGCTCCAGTGCGCTCTCTCAGTCTCTCTCTAAAGTAAATAAATCTTATAAAAAAGAAGAGAGGCTTATTCTTTCCCATTCTGGAGGCTGGACATCTCACATCAAGGGACCAGCAGCGCCATGCTTTCCCTAGAAACTCTGCAGGAGGTTCCTTCCTTGACTTTCCAGTTTCCAGGTGTTCCTGGTTCTTGTGGCTACCTCATTTTTTGGCATTGGTGTCTCCTCTTAAAAGGAAACCATACCCAGGGATCCCTGGGTGGCTCAGCGGTTTAGCGCTTGCCTTTGGTCCAGGGTGTGATCCTGGAGTCCCGGGATCGAGTCCCACGTCGGGCTCCCAGCATGGAGCCTGCTTCTCCCTCCTCCTGTGTCTCTGCCTTTCTCTCTCTCTCTCTACGTCTATCATAAATAAATAAATAAATAAATCTTAAAAAAATAAAAATAACAACCAAAAGGAAACCATACTGGATAATAGCCTACTCTACTCTTCACTTGCTTACATGGGCCAAGATCCTATTTACAAATAAGATCACATGCTGGGGGGTTAGGACATGAGCAAATCTCCGCCCCCCCCGGAGAGTGGGGGCCGGGGGGACACAAATCATAAAACACGGGGTGGAGGATACCTGACAAGGCTAGTCCCATCCTAGGACACCTTTGTGTGAACTAGAAAGCAGCGCCCCGTTCTTCTGGCCACTGAGCTTTGAAGGGCAGAGTGAGTGGGATTCCAGCCCCCCTCACCCATCCAGTGAGTGCTTTGTGCAGTGAACAACCTGTGTACTCGGGCACTCGGGATCAGGTGGGAAGGGAAGACTTCTTTGAGGAGGTGACATCTGAGCAGAAGCATACAAGAGATGAGGGAGGGAGCCCCAGGGAGGTCTTGGGGGTGGGGGAAGCACCCAAGACAGAAAGGCCCTGAGGGAGGAGCATGCCTGGAGAGTTGAGGGACCGCACAGAAGCCCATGTGGCTGGAAGCTGGGGGGTGGCGATGGGAGGCACGGACGAGAGGTGAAGTCAGAGGGAACAAAACGGGCCTATGGTGTAGGAGCCTGGGCTTCGTGGCGATCTTGCTGAGGGATGGGAGAACCGCGGCGAAGGTTCTACGCGGAGGGCGGAGCTGAGGCTCGGGGCTCCCGGGCGCCCTCTGGCGGCCGTGAGGGGAACCGACGGGGCGAGTGCGGAACCGGGCCCAGCCTAGAGGCCTCTGCCGAGGTCCCGGTGCCCGGTGCCCGGTGCCCGGTGCGGCAGGACCAGATTCTCTGCGGCCCTTTGGGGGTGTTTGTGGCGGGGAAGCTGATATGTGGGGTCTCTGGGTCTCTGGAGACAGAGAGACGCCCCCCCCCCAGCTCTGTATCTACTTCCCCACATGCGAAATAAAGCACCGAACAATGCAGTTCTTGGCATCCTTGCCCCCCCCCAACTCCCCGCACCCCGGGGAGACCACAGGTGGCTGTACAGAATGTTGGCCGGTGATTTCTGCGGGTTGGGGCCTCAGTTCTGGAGGGTTGGCCGCGTGCAGCCTGAGCAGAGCAGCCACGATGACTGGGAAACACTTACCATGGGTCCTGCCTCAAGCCCTTCACCCAGGATGTTTTACTTGGTCCTCGCAGAAGCCGGGGCATGGGGATTGAGAGTCCCCTCTTACAGATGAAGAAACTGAGGCCCCGAGGCAGTAAGTGGAAGGCTGGGCTGCACACCAGGCCGTCTGGCTGCAAACCCACGATCCTGGCCTCTGCACATCCAGCTTCCAGGGGTCCAACAGCAAGGTCTTCCCAAGAGGGCAACACAGGAACCAGAGCCCTCCACCCACTGGGAGGAGACTCAAACTGGGGACCAAACTTCATAGACACTTGCTCCCAGATCCCAAGAAGCAGCTCTGTAGGTGACCATGGTGTGTCCTCTTTTCCACGGCTGAGGCGTGGGCAGGGTGGGGGTGGGGGTGGGGGGGAAGCCATCTCTTCTTTTCCAGGATCTGAACCCTAGACTGACTGTCCAAAGGTCATCATTAACTTCTGGCTTGCCACCTGCTCCATCTGTTTTGTTTTGTTGTTTCTTTAATTGCGGTAAAATATACATAACATGAAATTTGACATTTTAACCATTTCTGCGTATACTGCTCGGTGGCATTCAGTACACCCCTGCACGTTGTGCAAACAGCACCAGCTGAGCCCTGGCCACCACCACTTGGCTTCCTGTCCGGCTACATCTGAGTGCTCTCAGCACCTGACGAGAGGGCTCACATGGTATTTGTTCTTTCGTGCCTGCCTGGCTTATTTCACTTGGCATAGAGGCTCCAAGGTTCCTTGATATTATAGAATGTGCCAGAATTTCTCCACCCATTTTTTATTTTATTTATTTATTCATGAGAGACACAGAATCACAGGCAGAGAGAGAAGCAGGCTCCATGCAGGGAGCCTGATGTGGGACTCGATCCCGGGACTCCAGGATCATGCCCTGAGCTGAAAGCAGATGCTCAACCACTGAACCACCCAGGCATCCCTCCACCCATTTTTTTTTTTTTTAAGATTTTATGTATCCATGAGTGACACGGAGAGAGAGGCAGAGAAAGAGGCAGAGGGAAAAGCAGAGCCCAATGCAGGACTCAATCCCAGGACCTCAGGATCACGCCCTGAGCCAATGGCAGACGCTCAACCACTAAGCCACCCAGGTGCCCCTTGCCATCCGGTTTGACAGATAGGGAGGGAGAGAGCGAGGGGGGAAAATTGTTATCTTGTGCCTTAGGGAGGGGGCTCCCAAGGCTGTAAGGGCACCAGGAGACTTGTCATGCTGGGGACAGATCTCAGAGGCTCCCTGATTTCAGAGATCAGTGACACAGCAAGACCAGACAGCAGCCCCAGTTACCGAGAGCTCATAAGTTTCATGAGGCAGAGGAGTGAGTGTCAACCAAGGGGTTTTTCACTCCACTGATCCCTTCCTAGAATAATGCCTTTAAATGCATGCAGTAGGGGCACCTGGGCGGCTCAGTGGTTGAGCATGGGCCTTCAGCTCAGGTTGTCATCCCAGGGTCCTAGGATCGAGTCCCACATCAGGTTCCCTACAGGGAGCCTGCTTCTCCCTCTGCCTGTGTCTCTGCCTCTCTGTGTGTGTCTCATGAATAAATACATATAATATTTTTAAAAACGCACATAGTAAAACCCCAGGATTACAAGGGGCCCAATTATACTGAAATCCAGCCATCAGTGAACCACCACCACCACCCTCCCCCCGGTGGAATCTGTGACACAGTAATAAGGGCTGTTGTATCGAGACACTAATTAGAAAGAGCTAGTGGTGGGTCTAATCAGCGGTGAGTAAACAATCACTGGAAATCTCCAAAACAACTGCAATGTGGTGGAAACAGCCCTGATCCCCTCTGTGATGGTGACAGTGACACAGATCCCGGTGATGCCATTGTGCTCTGTTCACATTCACGGTGCATAGAAACCATGAAGTCTCAGTGAAGGACCCAGATGTCATTTTTCTCTCCGTGTCCAAGTTCACGGACCCTCCTGAATCTCGTCTGAGCACGCGGCAGGCTGAGAAGCTCCGAGGTCGCCTCCAGGGTGGGGAGGGAGATGCCCCATGTCAAGGTTTTAGAGTAGGACCTGGCTCCTAGCTGTGATAGGGTTGGTCACACTAAGCCTCTGGCCCATTATTAAATATCTACGGTATAGATACCATTGTACCTTAGGTGTGATCATGTATTCTAATAATATATTAGAATTATGTATAAAATGTATTATACACCTCTTTATAGAATACAGCTGACTTGAAGAACAGTGGGTTAGGGGGCACCTGGGTGACTTAGTCGGTGAAGCATCTGCCTTTGGCTCAGGTCATGATCTCAGGGTTCTGGGATCGAGTCCCGCATCAAGCTTCCTGCTCAGCGGGGAGTCTGCGTCTCCCTCTCCTTCTGCTGCTCCCCCTGCTTGTGCTCTCTCACTCTCTCTGTCAAATAAATAAGTAAACTCTAAAAAAGACTCCGGCACAGTTGAAAATCCATGTATGACTTTTGACTTCTCCAAAATTTACCTTATAGCTTACAATTGACCAGAGGCCTTACTGATAAACAGTCAATTAACACATATTTTGTGTATGTATTCAACACTGTATTCTTACTATAAAGTAGCCAGAGAAAAAAATGTCATTAAGAAAACCTTAAGAGGGCAGCCCGAGTGGCTCAGCGGTTTGGCGCCAGCCTTTGCCCTGGGCGTGATCCTGGAGTCCTGGGAACGAGGCCCACATCGGGCTCCCTGCATGGAGCCTGCTTCTCCCTCTGCCTGTGTCTCTGCCTCTCTCTCTCTCTGTGTGTGTGTCTCTATGAATAAATAAATAAAATCTTAAAAAAAAAAAAGAAAATCTTTAGAGAATCACCCGGCTGGTTCAGTCGGTAGAGCACACGACTCTTGATATCCGGGTCATGGGTTCGAGCCCCATATTGGGTGGAGAGATTACTTAAAAAAAATATATATATATGTATATATATATATATATATATTTTTTTTTTTTTAATTGCAGTCCTTCAGTTGTTAGCCACTCAAATCCCTTGTTAGGGTCATGCTAGCAGCTATAATAAATAGACCTCAAAATCTATAATATGCTAGCCTAATAAAAGCTTATTTCCTTAAAAAAGGAAAATCATAAGAAAAAATACATTTACAATAGTGTACTATATTTCTCAAATAAAATCTACTTCTAGGGGATCCCTGGGTGGCTCAGCGGTTTCGCGCCTGCCTTTGGCCCAGGGCACGATCCTGGAGTCCGGGGATGGAGTCCCGCATCGGGCTTCAGTCATGGAGCCTGCTTCTCCCTCTGCCTGTGTCTCTGCCTCTCTCTGTCTCTCTCTCTCTCTCTCCGTCTATCATAAATAAATAAAAATAAATCTTAAAAAAAAATTAAAAAAAGAACTCAATATACTTTTAAAAAAATCTACTATGTGGACCTATAAACTTTTATGGTTCAAAGGTCAATGGCATCTGTCTATTGATCAATTTATCCAACTGTATTGAGATATTTCAGAAGCTATACCATTCACCCATTTAAAGCATACAATTCGGTGGTTTTAGTATATTCGCAGGATTGTGCAATCATCACAGCAATCAATTTTAGGACATTTTCCGCACCCCGTTATGTACATTATCACATTCAACCAATTAAATATTCAACGGAGTGCCTGCAGGGTACCGGGCCTTGTTCCAGGCCCTGGGGTGACAACAGTAAAGAAAACAGACCCAAGCCCCTGCCCTCGAGGAGCTGACATTTCTACAGGGAGAGATTAAAAATAAGTCACATTGAAAATAAAATTGTAAAAAGAAGTAAAAATAAGGAGTATCTATAGTCTGGCTGATGGTGCTAAGTGCTAGGAAGGACAAGTAGGAAATGGGGTGGTGGGGGGCAGAAAGGGGGTGTCAGGGGAAGGCTTGCAGAGGGGGTCCCATCTGAACAAAGACCCAAAGGAAGTCGTTCTGTGTAGCAAGACAGATGGGGAGACTGAGGCTCAGAGAGGCAAAATAGCTTCCCTGAGGTTCCCTAGCAGGGCTGGGATTAGACTTGAGGCTTTGCAGGCTCTGACTCCCATGCTGTGAGAAAAATCCAGCCCCAGACCTGGATTATAAAATCTGATGCTTTTTTAAGCACCTGCTAGGGGCCAGGTGCTGTGCTAAGCCCTGAACCATCCCTCTGTGCTTTTTTTTTTTTTTTTAAGATTTTATTTATTTATTCACGATAGACATAGAGAGAGAGAGAAGCAGAGATACAGGCAGAGGGAGAAGCAGGCTCGGAGCCTGACGCGGGATTCCATCCCGGGACTCCAGGATCCCGCCCTGGGCCAAAGGTAGGCGCCAAACCGCTGAGCCACCCAGGGATCCCCCTCCCTCTGTGCTTTTTGAACTCACTTCTCCGGGAATCATTTATCTCATCTGAGAAATGGGGATAGTAATACTTCTCAGGGACCTTCTGAGAATTCAATGAGCCGCTACCCTCAGCTAATAGAGCAGAGCCTGCACAGAGGAAGTGCTCCGTGAAAGATTACTTCAACACTTACTGAGTCCTTTTGGTGTGCCAGGCACGGTGCTAACCTGGGGACACAGCAGGACACCACCCAGTTGGAAATCCCTGTCCTCGTAGGGCTTGTGCTCTTGCTAGGGAGACAGGCACCCAAGCAGGGAAATGTGGAATAATCCGACCTGTGGAGAAAAATAAAGCAGTGATCAGGGATAGATGGTGGGGGCTGCCTTAGTAGGGAGATGAGGGAGGGCTTCTCTGAGGAGGTGACGTTTGAGCAGGTGTGAATGAAGGGAGGGAAGAGCGGTTCAGGTGGAGGGAACAGCAAGTGCAAAGGCCCTGAGGGTCTGGAGGGCGGTGGGTGCGCTTGAGGAACCGCAGGGAAGTCAGTGGGGCTGGAGCGGAGGGAGCCACGAGGAGGGAGGGAGGGAGGGGGGCCGCGGGGGGCTTTGGCTTTTACTTTGCGTTCTCCAGAGAGGAGCCAGGACGGGTTGTGAGAAGAGGAATTTCATGACCTAAGTCTTAAAATCATCATTATTATTGCTCCTGCTGTTGATGGTAGTAGTCATACTAATATTAGCACTCCAATAATAATAATAATAATAGTAATAATAATAATAATAATAATAATAATAATAATAATAATATTAGCACTCCCACGCGACGAGGAGGGACGGAGATAGGGAAGCGAGTGGCCCAGGGTCCCATCCCGGGATCCGAAGCCCCGCTCTCAGCCATCCGGAGAAGCCGCCCTGCCGCTGCCCACCAGGGGGCGCCAGAGGCCGGGCTCCCGCTTTGGGGAGGGGGGGCGCCAGGTCCCGCCCCCCCCCCGCCCCTCCCTTCCCTCCTCCCGGCTCCGGGCCCCACCCGGCTCAGACGGCTCCGGACGGGACCTCGCGCACAGGCCGCTCCGCGGCCCGGATCCCCGCGGGACCCCCGTGCAGCCCGCCGCCCGGTGCAGCCCCCCGCGCGCCCCCTCGGTGAGTGGCCCCGCCCGCAGCTGTCGCCTCCCAACACCCCCCGCACCTCGCTCGCGGAGCCTCGGAGCCTGGTTATTCCCCTGCCGCGCAGACCTTCAGCCCCCACCCCACCCGCAGTGTGTAACGGTGTCGCCAGTACCGCCGCCCCAGCTCCCTCCAGCTCCTTCCAGTCCCTAACAGTGCCCCTGCCCCCCTGGATCCTTCCCACCGTGCTCAGTGGCCCCCCACTCCCAGGGGCCTCCCCAACCTCCCAGCCAGGAGAGATCCCCTTCTTGGAGTCTCCGTCACCCACCTCTGTCCTATTTGGCCCCTCCTCCCACTAAAGAATTTCTCTCCTGCATCGCCAACCCGCTGGCCAGTCCAGCTACCCCTAAAATGTCCCTCAGACTCCTCCCGGCCCAGGACCCCCACCCAGGGTCCCCTCTCTCTGCCAACATCCCAATTCCCAGCTCCTGTCTCTCCTTCACCTCTCCAGCACTCTTTCCCCTCTACCCTTGTTCTTTTTTATTTATTTTCCTTTAAGTAGCGTTGTGATTTTATGGATCTTAGCAGTTTTGATTTGCAGTTAATTTTAATGCTCAAATCTGTCCCATCTTTGGCAAGTGGGAGCTCCTGCAGGTTGGTCCCTGTGTCCCTGTGACACGCCCCATCCATCTTTGAGCACCTTCCCTGATCCAGGCTCACTTGTTCTTCCCCTGCTCCAGTCCTGGAATCAACCATTTCTCCAAGAAGCCCTAGTTTTTGCTTGTTTATTTGCTTTTTAATGGAGAATGGTATTTGGAGACTCCAATCTGGCCAAAAGCTGGCTCTGTGAAAAGATCAGTAAAATTATAAGCATCTGCTTAGAGTGATCAAGGAGGAAAAAGAAAAGACACAAATGACTGCTATCAAGAAGGAAAGAGGGGACATCACTACAGATCCTACAGAGAATGAAAAGATAGTAAGGGAATATAGAGAACACAGTCTAGGTGCTGGGGGTGCCCGTTGTTGCTGGGTTGGTAATTCTCTCTTCCTAAATCAGACGTCTGGGGGCACCTGGGTGGCTCAGTGGTTGAGCGTCTGCCTTTGGTTCAGGGTGTGATCCCAGGGTCCTAGGATGGAGTCCCACATCGGGCTCCCCACAGGGAGCCTGCTTCTCCCTCTGCCTATGTCTCCACCTCTCTCTCTGTGTCTCTCATGAATAAATAAATAAATAAATAAATAAATAAATAAATAAATAAATAAAATCTTTAAAAAAATAAATCAGATGTGTAATAGGAGCACAGGTTCCAAGGTCAGGTTGCCTGGAATCCCAGACTGAGCGCTTTCTAACTGAGTGATCTTGGATAAGTTATTGCTATCTTCCTGAACCCCCTTGTGAGTCAGAAATGTGGGGATAAATTGTCCTACCTTACAATGTTGTTATGAAGATTAGATGAGTTAGAGCAGTGTCTGGCATGCAGTGATCATAAATGTTATTACTCTTGTGATCGCTTGAGGCCCCTCATGACCTGGGTGCACCCAGGCAACTCCTCTGCCTTATTTCTCAGCTCTCCTGTGTCCAGCTATCCCTCCATGCATTTCACAGCTCTGGGCCTCGGCACACACCATCCTCCCTGCCCGTCTTGCACGGTAGCCCTATTGTGCATGGAGGGGAGCCGTTCAGCTCAGAGTTTGCTAACCCTGTGGTCAGCTCACTATGTCCCCATCTTGTGCCCACAAGTCCACTGCCCGGCATTTCCCAGGCATCACTGCTTGGTGCCAGGTCCCCTCCTCACTGGGGGCCTTGAGTGGGTAGGGAGCCAGTCTCAGGCCTATTTCTGGATCCATAGTGCCTGACACATGAGGTGATTTTAGTGAAAATGTGTGAAATGATAGCAGAGGGGGAGAGAGGAAGGAAAGAATGAACCAGTGAAGGAATACATTTCTTCGAGGCAGCTGCTTCCCCTTGTCCATCCCTTGGTCTCCCACCATCAGTCCTGCTTCTTCAATCATCCCACTGTTAATCTCTTTCTCTTCCTCCCTCTGGAATAATCACCTTCCTCCTCCATGAACCGTCACCTCCTGCCCTCCAGGGCTCTCTGCTGCTCCTCCTCTACCAATCCCCCCAGCCTCCTCCACCCGTTGCACCTTCCGACTCCCTTCCTTGTCCTTCTCCTCCTCTGCCAGGCAGCCCCCCCATCAACACCCTGCCGTCCTCTTGCAGGCAGCTCTCCCCTGCACGTCTCCGTCGTGAGCCCAGTGGACAGTGTGCAGCCACCATGTTCAGCTGGCTGAAGCGGGGCGGGGCGCGGGGCCAGCAGCCTGAGGCCATCCGCACGGTCACCTCGTCCCTCAAGGAGCTGTACCGCACCAAGCTGCTGCCTCTCGAGGAGCATTACCGATTCGGCGCCTTCCACTCGCCGGCCCTGGAGGATGCCGACTTCGACGGCAAGCCCATGGTCCTGGTGGCGGGCCAGTACAGCACAGGCAAGACCAGCTTCATCCAGTACCTGCTGGAGCAGGAAGTGCCAGGCTCCCGCGTGGGGCCCGAGCCCACCACCGACTGCTTCGTGGCCGTCATGCATGGGGACACCGAGGGCACCGTGCCAGGCAACGCCCTGGTCGTTGACCCGGACAAGCCTTTCCGCAAGCTCAACCCTTTCGGGAACACCTTCCTCAACAGGTGCGCAGCCTGAGAGGCAGGGGTGCATCTTCCTGTCCCCTGCCTGCCTGCATCCCTCCCTGCCTGTGTTTCTTCCTTTTCAGCTCCAATTCCCTTCTCTTCCTGATCCTTCTATTTCCTGCCTCTGCTCTCTGGCCTCCTCTAGGGGAGCAGTGAAGCCAGCTTGCCTGGGTCCAGCTCCTTTCCACGTGGGGGGTCTGGGGCAAATGACCTAACCTCTCTGTGCCTCTTTTATCCTCACCTGGAAAATGGAGATAACCATAGTCCGCACTCATGTATAAAGTGCTTAGAATGGCACCTGGCACAAAGTAAGTGCTCAGTAAACATCAGCTCTGAGTTGTGTGTGTGTTTTTTTTTTTTTAATAGTTATTATTCTCTGTTCTGATCTTTCAAGATCCCGTGCTTCTCTGTACCTGATCCACCTCTGTGGATCTGGTTTCCCTTCTAATGTGTGCTCCCCTCCTGGCCTCCCCGTGTTGACCCCTGCCTTCTCTTCCGGCTCAGGTTCATGTGTGCCCAGCTCCCCAATCAGGTCCTGGAGAGCATTAGCATCATCGACACGCCGGGCATCCTGTCGGGCGCCAAACAGAGAGTGAGCCGGGGTGAGTGGGGCCAGACTCCTGGGTCTGAGGGAGGAACGACTGGGTCTTTGCGAGGACCTGGGCTTGTGTCAGCTGGCCCCAGGCTGGCGGGGTAGCAGAAGGGAGATGGTGGAAGGCTGTGATTGCTCCATGTCTACGCAGGCTGCAGGCAAGGGGAGGCGTGTGCATGAACACGTGCCAGCAGGCTGCAGCTCCATGTCTGGGCTGGTCTGGACGATGTGGAGGGAGAGATCTAGAGAAACGGGGTGATACGGGAAGTCAGAGACAGATTCTGAGGGCAGGCAGCCTCATGGAGACGCTGGGGACCCAGAGAGGAGGCCAAGGCCGGGCAGGGAGGCCCTGGGCCTGGGCCTGACTCCACCTCTGGGTCGCAGATGGGGCTGAGCAGGAGTTGGGAGGGGGGAGTCTGGGTGCCGGCCAAGGCCCAGCCTGGAATTTATAAACAGCTGTGCAGGGGGAGCGGTGGGGGGGGGTGAATTCCAGCGGGGGGCCTCCGGGGGAGCCGGCCCCCACCCCTTTGCAGCCGCTCAGCATCTGCAGCCCCGGCCACCCCACAGTTTCTGTCCCGCACCCAATCTGGCCTCGGGAGTGGGGCGGGGGCGCAGAGACTGGGGCAAAGGAGGCTGCATTGTGGGGCAGAGGGGAGGGGAGGCGGGGCCGCCAGGCAGGGCCAGAGCGTGGAGGGTGACGGTGTCCCTGGCCACTGCCCAGCAGGCGCACATCCCCCTGGGAGACAGGCAGGGGGCAGCTGCAGAAACCATCGGAGGGCGAGCTGCCAGCCTGACGGGGGAGGCAGGGGGGCAGCCTGGGAGTTCCTGGGGCTCCGCCTCCACCAGGAGAGCAGGAGGGGTGCGGGGTGGGGGCCAAGGTTGTGGGGAGGAGGAGAGAGTAGAGAACAAGGTCTCCTTCCCTGGCAGGGTGGGTAGAGGAAGCAGAGGAGAGTCCGTTGGTGTGTGTGTGTGTGTGTGTCTGGGAGTCTATGCCTCTGACTATAGCTGGATGTGACTTTGTGTGGCTCCGAAGGACTGTGGGGACCTTGGGGGACTTTGTGGGGTTGTGTATGACTGTGTCTCTGTGCGACTGTGCTGTGAAATGTGCCCGAATGTGTGTGGAACTGTGGGCAATTTAGCATGTGTCCCGGAGTGTAATTGTGGGTATGACACTGCGATTGTGCGTCTGTGTGTCTCTGTGTGTCAGGGCCATGATTGGGACTTTGTGTGGCTGTAGAGGACTGCATAGGACTCAGGGGATTTTGTTGGATTGCGTGTGGCTGTGTCTGATTCTATCTCTGTATATAATTGTGTCTTTGTGTGTACAAGTGGGTGTGTGTGAGAGAGAGGGTGTGTCTGGGAGTCCGTATCTTGTAGCCTGTGGCTATGATTGTGTCCAGATGTGTGTGCACGTGTGTGTGCATTGCCGGGATGCGTGGCTGGCTGCCTCTGCATGTAAAATCTGTGAACATACTTGTGTGTGACTGTAGCATAGTGGAGCCTCTGGCGGGGTTCAGCTCTGGGCTCTGCTACTTGCCGTCTCCAAGGTGGACCCTGGACGAGGCGCTAGTCTCTCCTGGTCTTGGTCTCCTCGTCTGTAAAATGGGAATAATAATAGTATCAGCCTTGTAGGTGGCACCAAGGGTTAAAATTAAATGTCAAAACCCCGCAAAGCACTTCAGTGTGCGCACACAATAGGCGCTCTGGATGTGCGGACCACTGTGTGCCTGGGGAGTGCCAGAGCCACGCACCCCGCACCCCGGGGCACTCCCTGCCACGTCTCTCATTCCCACGCTGACTCAACCTCCCGCCCTTCCTCCCGCCCCGCAGTGAGACACACTTTCCAAATCCTAGCCTGTGTGTGTGTGTGTGTGTGTGTGTGTGTGTGTGTAGACACTGGGGAGGGAGGGAGCCCCAGGAGCCCCAGCTGCCATCCCTCTGGTTACCTGGCCCCTCCTCCCCGCAGTGTCCCCCCCACCAGCCAGTCCCCAAGGGCCACTAGGAGCCGGTTCCGTCTTAGCCGCCTGCGCCCAACACCCACTCTTCAGTGGAGCATAGAGACCCATGCAGGCTCCTGCTCCGGGCCACCTAACTGTGTGTCTTGAGTAAACCCCTCAACCTGTGTGTGCCTCAGTTTCCTCTTCTGGAAAATGGGGGCTTGTGAAAGTGCCTGCCTCCTGAGGCTGTTTTGAAGATTCAACTAGCTGAATCAGGGAGAGCATGCAGTGAGGTCATCGGGTGAGTCAGCCGTGGCTCCCTGTCCTGCCAGCTAACTCCTCGTTCCCCAGGTCACCACCGTGTCCCCCGACCCTGTTCTGAGAAGCCCTCCCCAAACCCCTCCCAGGCCAGGTCAGGTGCCCCTGCACTGGGCTCCGAAAGCTCTCCAGGTTCCCTGACCCCGGCCTGACCAGTCTGGGGGTCTGGGTTTGTGTCCTCCGTGGACTCTGGACCAAATGAGAACAGGACTGGGAGTGCCCTAGGGGTGCTTCCCTGGGGGGCCCCCACCGTGCCTCGCATGCGTCATAACTGATACTTGTTGAGTGTGCTTACTGTGTTCTCAGACTGTGTCTGTTTGTTTTAACGGTTTATTTTTTAAAGAGTTTGTTTGTTTGTTTGTTTGTTTGTTTGTTTGTTTGTTTGTTTATGGGAGGGGGCAGAGAGGGAGGAAGAAAATCTCAAGCAGACTCCACACTGAGCTGAGCCTGATGCAGGGCTCGATCCCACAAGCCTGAGATCATGACCTGGGTAACCAAGAGTTGGGCGCTTAACTGACTTAGCTGTGCCATCCAGGTGCCTCTGTTCTAGCAGTTTCATTGAGGCATCATTTACATGCCTAAAGCTCACCCATTTTTTTTTTTTTTACGATTTTATTTACTTATTCATGAGAGACACACAGAGAGAGGCAGAGACACAGCCAGAGGGAGAAGCTGGTCCCTGCGGGGAGCCTGATGTGGGACTCGATCCCAGGACCCGGGATCACACCTTGGGCCGAAGGCAGACGGTCAACTACTGAGCCACCCAGGTGTCCCAAGCTCACCCATTTTAAACAGGCATGGTTTTTGTAAATAGGCTCTTTTTGTATATGATATATGAGCTCATTTATCTTTTTTTAATCTCCACAACAGTCCTACAAGTCACATTCTTGTGATGACTTTCATTTTACAGGAGAGGAAACAATCAGAGAGGTTTCCTACTTGTTTAAAGTCACATAGCTGTGGGGGGAGGCAGAGGCGGGATTCAAACCCAGAACTTCCTGACCCGCCAAGGCAGGGTGTTCCCATGGCTCTTCTCTGCTCTCCTGAGCACCGCTCACTGGGTGCATGAGTGAACGGCAGCAGAGTGAATGGTGGGGGCACCTGGGTGGTTCAGTGGTTGAGCGTCTGCCTTTGGCTGGGGGCATGATCTCAGGGTCCTGGGATCAAGTACCTTATCAGGCTCCCCATAGGGAGCCTGTATTTCCCTCTGCCTATGTCTCTGTCTCTCTTTCTGTGTCTTTCATGAATAAATAAAATCTTAAAAAAACAAACAAACCAATGAACGGTGTAAACTAATGAATGAACAAGGAAGGAAGGAAAGAAGGAAGGAAGGAAGGAAGGAAGATGGGAGCCATTTGTTGAGACAGGTGCTCCACGAAGGCCAGGACTTGTCTCCGTGTTGTCTGTGGTAATGCGTGGTACCCGGGATAGGGCCTGGCCCACAGAAGACTCTCTGTAAATATTGTCAAATAAATTCAAAATATTTACCATCTGCTCTGGCGACAGTAGAGCCAGAGCCAACGTGAACTCTTTAGTTGCTGGATGGCCAGGAGATCCAAAGTCCTAGGGAGGGACTGGGGTGATGGAAGCACTTGGGAGGCTGGGGGGTTCATAGAAGCACAGTCTGTTAAGAAATGCTTCAATATTTTAACCTGTGCATCTGGACCAGTGCACACCACTAGTATCTGCTTAAAGAATGAATGAAACGGAGGCAAATGATAGCCCTGAGGGCCAGGGGCCAGAGTGATGGGGTAATTCTGGTGCCTGGGGGGCCAGAGCCGGGGGGACACTCTTGGGGCCTTGGCTATGGTGCCCCGAGAAGGGTTTTGAAAGTTAATAACCTGAACACCCGTACAGTCCGATGTCAATCCAAAGGAATGGGTGCTTCTGAAAGGCTGGAGGGAGGGGGGGACTGACCTCTGCCCTTCGTACCCACTTCCACTGCGTACCCCCAGGCTACGACTTCCCGGCGGTGCTGCGCTGGTTCGCGGAGCGCGTGGACCTCATCATCCTGCTCTTTGACGCGCACAAGCTGGAGATCTCCGACGAGTTCTCGGAGGCCATCGGCGCCCTGCGGGGCCACGAGGACAAGATCCGCGTGGTGCTCAACAAGGCGGACATGGTGGAGACCCAGCAGCTGATGCGTGTCTACGGGGCGCTCATGTGGGCACTGGGCAAGGTGGTGGGCACACCCGAGGTGCTGCGCGTCTACATCGGCTCCTTCTGGTCCCAACCCCTCCTGGTGCCGGACAACCGGCGCCTCTTTGAGCTGGAGGAACAGGACCTCTTCCGCGACATCCAGGGCCTGCCACGCCACGCGGCCCTGCGCAAGCTCAACGACCTGGTGAAGAGGGCACGGCTGGTGCGGGTAAGCAGCTCTGGGGATGAGGGAAAAGCTCTGGGGATGTGGGAGCAGCTCTTGGGACAGGGGAGCAGTGCTGGGGGTGGGGCAGCAGCACTGGGGATGGGAGAGAAGCTCTGGGGATGGGGAGCAGTTCTGTGGATGGGGGAGAAGCACTGGGGATGAAGGAGCAGCACTGGGGATGGGGGAGCAGCTCTGGGGATGGGTAAGCAGCACTGGGGATGAGGGAGCAGCTCTGGGGGTGGAGGAGCAGTTCTGTGGATGGGGGAACAGCTCTGGGGATGGAGAGCAGCACTGGAACGCACCCAGCAGAGCAGCCCTTGCCCTGCATCCCATCTCATCCCATCCCATCTAGTTCTCTGGGGCTCACTTAGGGGCCCTCGGGTGACGTTGTGCCCTCTGCTCTGAGAGAGTTGTCCAGGCGGGGTCATGCTGGTGCAGGGTGAGTGAGGGACCAGAATGGCCTGGAGTCACCCCTAGGCTACGCATCTATCATTCTATTTCCACATCGCTCTGTCTCTCCTGTGTCCTGTCATCCTTTCACCCACGCCCCGCCACCAGCCACACGGATCATGGCACCCTCCACGCACCAGCCACCAGGGACTCCCACGTACTCAGCAGAACCCAAGCCCTCACTGTGGTCCACGGCCCTTCCATTCCCCCATCACTCTGCGCTACTTTTCCCCTCTGTCCTCCTCTTCTGCTCCCTTTCCCACCATGCATTACACTTCACGCGGGCCTCCTCACCTCTACCTCAGGGCCTTTGCACGTACTATTCCCTCTTCCTGGAAACCGCCCTTCCTCGCCCCGCTCCCACTCGGCTCGCCCCTCACCTCCTTCAGGTCTTTGCTCAACATGCCCAGGAAGGCTTCCCTGTCTGCCCTCCCTTTGTAGGACTCTAACTCCCTGCTCCCATCAGGTGACCCTGCCTTCATCCTTGTGGTTTCCTTCATAGCATTCCCGCTGCTGTCTCCCCAGCACCCAAAACAGAGTTGGGGCTCAGTGAATCTTTATTGAACAAATGGCATTGAACAAACCCTCTCGTGCAACCAAATCTCCTCTGTGCCTGGCCCTGTGTTGGGCGGCACCGAGGACACAGCAGTGACCAAAGGCAGTTGGGAGGAGACAGACCCGCCCAGACAGTGATGACCCAGCATGGTCAGGGCAGGCACTGGGGAGCCCAGGGGGAATGAGGATGGAGGGCTTCTTGGAGGAGAGGGTATCTGAGCTGCAAACTGGAGGAGGAGGAAGAGGAGAGGAAGGAATTCTTAGACACTGGGACCAGTAAGCACGTGGACCAGAGATGAGAACGTGGCCTGTTCAAGGAAGAGGGGGAAATGTCGGTATTGAACCCGGTGTAGACAATGCAAGTAACTGAACCTGAGGCTGGCGAGGTGGGTGGGCGTCAGACCCCCCCAGGGCTGTGTGGCCTGGAACCTGAGCTTTGTCCCAAGGGCACTGGGGAGCCATGGAAGAGTTGGGAGCAGAGGAGAGACAGCGTCCTACTCAGGCTGCCTTCTGGTAGGTGGATTGGAGGGTGGTTAGACTGGGGCCAGAGCCCAGGGAGGAGGCTGGGGACCGAGGCACAAGGAGCCTGGATCCGCAGCACAGGAGAGGGGAAGGAGAGGGGAACGGGAAGGAGAGCACTGGTTTGAGAGCGATTTTGGAGGCCAAATGGAACATTCATGGGGGCGGCTGCCAGGGTGGAGGTGGGGCAGGAAGCTGGGCAGGCAGGGAGGCCGAGGAGGTTATGGGGGGTGGAGGAGCTGAGGTGTCGGTTTAAGGAGCAGTGGAGAGGGGGTGAGTCAGGGCCCCCCCACCCCAGGAATCCTCAGGAGGGAGCGGCCCAGCGGTCTGCTCAGCCTGGGAATCCACCTTTCCCTCCTCCCCACGGGGCTCTGGGCTGTCTCTGTGTCTCCCTGTTTCTCCTCCCTTCTACCTCTTTCCAGCGGCCACCTCTCCCTCTTACTCCTCCCTTTCGTGCTCCTCCTCTCTCCTCCCTCCTTCTCTGTCTCTCTCCCTCCTTTCTCTCTCTCCCTCTCTGGTTTCCTCCTGGACTTTCTCAGTCCTCACCCGAAAGGACCCCCGGCTCGCCCTGGCTCCCCCAGGACCCCGCACGGACCCCCGACCCCAGGATCCCCCACGGACCCCCGACACCCCCCCCCACTGACCCCCGGCCCCGGGGCCCCCCTCGGGGACGCAGACGGCGGCGGCGGGAGCGGAGGCCCAGGGCCGTGGGACAAGTGGGCGGGGTCGGCCCGGACACCTGGTGCCCCCGCCTGGGCAGGAGGCGGCTCCGGAAACGCGGACAAACCCCGGAGTCCGGGACCCGCGCCCCGGCCCAGCCCGCCCTCCCACCTTATCTCTTCCTGGCACCTTCCCCCGCTTCCTCTCTGGAAAAGCCATCAGCGCCCTCCCGCCTTCCCTCTGCTGGGTCCCCCGGGAGCCGCGCTGGGCCCCGCCCCCTCGCCCCCATTGGCCCGCGCTCGCAGGCCCCGCCCACCACCCTGACCCCACCCCTGTCCCTTTGGCCCCTGGGACCCGGGGACCATTCCTTCCCCCTCCTCCCGCGGATCCATCCCCAGAGCCCCTCACACCGGGCCCACCGCGACGGAACCCCGCTGCCCCCCCTCCCTGCTCCGGGGCACCCACTCATTCCGCACATGGGACTCCGCCACACTTGGTCTGGCCATCAAACGGTCCACACCACTTACCTCCCCGTACGCTCTCCCCCAAAGTACAGGGCCTTTCTGGACTCTGGGTCACTACTCCTCGGTGACTCAGTTTCCCCGTCTGTACGATATAGGGTGTGGATGAGTCACCTGGCTCTGCTCTGCCCTCTGGTTGATGTAATAGCTGCTAGAGGGGGTGATTTCACCGTGTTGTGATACTTGAGGCCAAGATCCCGGGAGGATCTGATGCCAATGAGGCCAGGCTGCCCTGAACCTTCTTACCGAGCTTCTCTGAGGTGGCTCAGTGCCATTCACTCAACAAACAGTTATGGAGCCCCGACAACGTGCATCCGCATTGCTTGGGGTCCTGGGGATACAGCAGAGAACAAACCAGATGATGTTTTTTTTTTTTTTTCTTTCTTGTAGAATCACTTTTTACTGGGGAAGTGGATATTAAACAAATGGATCTAGAATATCATACAGTATTGTATGTGATAAGGATCAGGAAGGAAAATGAAGCAGAGGAAAGGAGATTGGCAAAGGGACTGTTTTAGGGAAGTCAGGGAGAGTCTCCCTGAGGAGGTGATATTGAGCAGAGACCTGAAGGAGGGAAAGAGTGGAGGCCCGGGGGAGGCCCTCTCAGGCAGAGGGAACAGTAAGTGCAAAGGGCCTGAGGCAGGAACAGGCTTGAACAAGGAGCCCAGAGCGGTAGGGGTGGGAAGACATGAGGATTCAGAACCACTCAGGGGCCGCCAAAATTTTTAGCATTCTAAGCCTATGATTCATTAACAGAGCTTTTAAACGAGTGTTTTCCATCAAACATTTAAGACCATTTCATGGTGAAGCATTTAAGCTCGGCCGAACATGCTCCCTCCCAGCCCTGATCTCCCCACCAGCTTGCAGGACCCCTTCCCTCGAGGCAGTAAGGAGGAGTTTCTTGTGTCTTTTTCCAGATATATTCTATTTTTATTTAGGCACATGCAGTTAATTACTGAACTTCCCGTCCAAAAATGCGAATGTTCATTATTCCGCCCTCCTTGTTTGTTATTTGATAACTTGAGAGATCGGGGCTCCAAGGTTCCCAGGTTGATTGCTTTCCTCCACAAGTATTTCTTGAGTGCATTCTGTGTATGTTGTGTCGGCGCTGAGGACAGAAGGAACAGATAAGGTCCCAGCCCCCCTGGAGCTCATATTCTTTTTTTTTTTTTTTTTTTTTTATTTATTCATGATAGTCACACACAGAGAGAGAGAGAGAGAGGCAGAGACATAGGCAGAGGGAGAAGCAGGCTCCACGCAGGGAGCCCGACGTGGGATTCGATACCGGGTCTCCAGGATCGCGCCCTGGGCCAAAGGCAGGCGCTAAACTGCTGCGCCACCCAGGGATCCCTGGAGCTCATATTCTGATGGAAAGAGACAGAATATGTAAACCACCAGATAAACAAAATAAGAGTTACAATAAACAGTGTGGGGGGGTGGGAAAGTGACGGTAGAAAGTAATTGGATGGTGGTGGTCGGGGTGCTTGCTTCTCATAGGATGGCCTCTGTGAGGAGATAGGATCAAAAGGAAGCTGAAGGAGCCACCTTGGGGAGATCAGGGCAGAGTTGCAGGCAGAGAGTGGCATGTGAAAAGGCCCTGTGGTCAGAAAAAGATTGGCATGCTGGTACAAGGAAGGCAGGTGAGGAAGCTGGCACAGTGGAGGGGGCAATGAGGGGAGAGGATGTTGGATGAAACACTGGGAGCCAAACTATAGACAGCAGTGGTTCTCAAAACCTTCCATCACAGGAGCTCGTGACACTCTTAAAAATGACTGAATGCCCCAAAGAGTTTGAATGACCACACTAGAAGCTAAAACTGAGAAAATGTTTAATATATTTATCTGGTACTATTGCTTATCCAACAATACTCACATAATTAGTAAGTAGTAACTTATTTATTCTAAATGTTATTGATGAGTTATGATAGCTTACATTAATATTGATAGTAGATATTATAAGGTCATTTTTTTATAAGATCATTTTTTAAAATAACAATAAGCCTATGGTATGGTAACCCAAGTCCCATACATTTTATGAAAATTATCTCCAAACCAAAAAAAAATATATATATATATATATATTACTTACAGAGGACGATGGCCCTATTTTACATTTTTGCAAGTCTCTTTAATGTCTGGCTTCCAAGGAGACCTCTGGATTGGCACATCTGTTATTGCATTTGATCAGTGAAGGTGTCCTACCGGCTTGTTGCCTTTAAAAACTCCACTGTTGGGGATCCCTGGGTGGCTCAGTGGTTTAGCGCTTGCCTTTGGTCCAGGGTGTGATCCTGGAGACCCTGGATTGAGTCCCACATTGGGCTCCCTGCATGGAGCCTGCTTCTCCCTCTGCCTGTGTCTCTGCCTCTCTCTCTCTCTCTGTCTGTGTCTCTCATGAACAAATAAATAAAATATTAAAAAAATAAAATAAAAATAAAAACTCCACTGTCCCCAGGGGAGATGAAAGCACAAAAGACAAATAGCATCTTAGTATTGTTATTAAAATAGTTTTGATTGTATGAATCTCTGAAAGGGGCTGGGGAGGGGGGGAAATCCCGGGGGTTCCCCCAACCACACTTTGAAAACTGCTGCTGTAGGGACTTGTCAGCTGTGGTAGGAATTTTGTACTTGGATAAGAGCAAACCGAGGCTTTGGAGCAGTGTCTCATGATCTGGTGTTTGTTCCTAAAAGACAAAAAGGCCTCTCCAGCTGCTGCTGCCTGGGGAAGGCATTGTAAGGGCAAGAGAAGCCAGAAGACCAGCGGGGTGCCTGCGCTGTTTCCCCAGACAAGGGATGCTGACAGTTGGCCCTGGGGTGGGGGGGTGGCACCCAAGATGGAGAGAGAAGTGAAAACAGAGGGGACACATGTAGAGGCAGAAGGCAAAGGACTCACTGATGGATGGATGTGACTGGTGAGGAGTAAGGAGAATCAAATCAAGAAAGGTTTCTGGAAGTCTGGCTTCAACTGGGAATGGAGTAGTGGGGGTGCCACACCCTGCACCCTGGTTCCCCCTGCCCTTGCCCCGCCACAGGCAATGGGCACAGCTGGGAGTGACACAGCTCTGGGGGTTGGGCCCAAATTCCACTGGGCGTCAAAAAACAGAGCTGTCCAGGAATGTGGACGAGGCAACCAGCATCCCCAGCTCCAGGAGAGAGGCCTGGGCTGGTATATAGATTTTTTTTTGGGGGGGGTACACTGCCTAGGAGAGGAGGAGCCCTCCTGCCCCTGACAGCTGCAGCATCAGCAGCAGCAGCAACAGCTAACCTGTAAGGGTCAGAATGCACATCCTCAGGCCCCACTCTGGGCCCCGTGAATCAGAAGCGCTGGGTGTGGGGCCCGGGGAGCAGTGATGCAGGCTCAGGTGAGCGCGCTCCTCCCGCAGGTTCACGCCTACATCATCAGCTACCTGAAGAAGGAGATGCCGTCCGTGTTTGGGAAGGAGAACAAGAAGAAGCAGCTGATCCTCAAGTTGCCCGTCATCTTCGCCAAGATTCAGCTGGAGCATCACATATCTCCCGGTGACTTTCCCGACTGCCAGAAGATGCAGGTGGGAGGTCGCCCGGGAGGGAGGTGGGAGGCGGAAGGGCTCAGCTCCTGTAGGCTTCGGGGCGGGGGCCTTGAAAACAGAAGGTTCTGGAAAGTACCTCCTGCAAATGGTTCCATTAGAAGGCATTAGGACTAGGGAATGAAGAGAAACCCCCAGGGAACCGTGGCTCAATAAGGATGGACTTGTTTCTCTCCGAAAGTCCTAGAAGGTGGTCCGGGGCTGCTATGGTGCTTTGCAGAGCCCCTTCAGTCTTGGTTCTCCTCCATGGCTGGCCTCCACTTCCAAAGATCCCCACGTGGTACAGAATGACTGCGAGACCCCAGCCATCTTGTCTGCATTCCAGCCAGCAAGAAGGGGTGAGGAGGAAGGGAGGGAAAGCTACCGGCACAGTCTCTCTCTGGAAGGACACTTTCTAGAACCGTGCTGTCCAACAGTCCTTTCTACCACGATGGAAATGTTCTGGGCTGTGCCGTCCAGTACAGTAGCCACTAGCCCCACCGACACTGACATCGTAGGTTTTTATTTCATTTTAACTGATTTAAATGTCAATAACCGCATGCAGCTCCCGTATTGGAAAGGCCAATTCTAGAGTCGTGCGTGCAACGTACGCTGACGTCCAGAACGCGGCCACAGCTGGCCGTAAGCTGGAAGGTGTAGCCTCCCCTCTAGGCAGCCGGGTGCCCATGTAGTGCCCAGGGGTTCCAGGGCTGAGAGAGAAGTGACAGATGGGTATTGGGGGGCTCCCTTGCACGTCCAAGTCTAGGGTTAACCAGTGTTGGGGGGAAGCACTGGGTCTGGGTGCAGTGGCAACCGGGTGAATGAAGATCTAGTGGGCAGGGCAGGGGTGACGGCAGAAACAAGGGGACAGAGGTCTCAGCGCAGGCATGGAGGTGGGGAGCGGGACCCCCAAGCCCCGGCTGAGCCTCTGTTTCAAGGTTGCATCAGGCTGGTCCTCAGAGCCCGTGACCTTTGGGTCTGAGATGGTCTCTAACCCACAACCCGGAGGACCTACTGTACAGGGGTTTCGCTTGGGCCACTTGCGAGCTCCGCGAGTCTGGGCGAGTCACGTTGCCCGAGCCTCTGTTCTCGGCTGGGCAGTGGGCGCAGGGGCGCTGGCTGAGTCGGCTGGTGCCCGTGGCCCTGTCGAGCAGCGTGTGGCACGGACTTGGCGCTGGACCAAGGCTCTCACCCTCAGCGATGCTGACATTCGGGGGCAGAGCGAGCGTGCTCAGGGGTGTCCTGTGTATTGTGGGACATTTGCGTCCGCCTGGCCTCGAGGTGCCAGGAGCACCCCCCAGCTCTGACGGTCAGGAATGTCTCTAGATCTTGCCAGGTGTCCACCAGGGAAGAGTGACACCTCCCCTGGTTGAGAACCTGGCCGGGCTGAACTGCAGCTGCTAGCATTATGCTGACAATTCTGGAACACTTCATCCAGATGAACTCATGTAGCCCTTCCCACCCCCCCCAACCCCCAAGTGAGGGGAGCGCCAATGCTATGGATCCGTTTTACACGTGTGGAAACTGAGGCCCAGAGAGGTGAAGTCACTCGCCTGAGGACACACAGCTCCAAAGTGGCAGAACGGGGTTGGGACCTGGGCAGGCTGGCACTGGAGTCCAGACCCCACCCCCACCCCTTTATGTCAGATCAGGGGCCTCTCCACCTTGGCTCTGGAAATCAATGTGGTGCCATGAAACACAGCGGTCTTGCTGGGACTCTCCTGGCGTGGGTGACTTGGAGCGGCCGCAGGAGCAGCAGCATGACCGTAAATCCAGCCCCACAGCTGCTCTTGCACAGAGATGACTTCTGGGGCGGGCGTGTGTGTGTGTGTGTGTGTGTGTGCGTGCGTGTCCCAAGGTCGCCTAATGATCTGGCCATCCCCAACCTAACCTCCAAACTTGGCAGCGAGCCTCTTGGCCATTTCTGTGAAGTGGGGTGACAGTTAACGGAGCAGTAGTAAGAATGGAATTTCCTTGATTTGCACAATGGTGGGGGTGCAGCTGGGGTGCCAAGAGGCTGGGCAGACCCAGGGTGTGCTCGGCAGAGCTGCAGCCGATGTCAGAACACTGAAACCCGTCTCCACCAGCTGGCAAACGGCTGCTGCTGTAAGTCATCAGAGGGCCCCCCGAGGTCCCTATCGTCCAAGGATTCTGGGGGCACGCGTGGCACAGGGGGAGGGCCTCTGGGACCCTGCTGCCCAAGTCTCTTCTGAGCGGTGGGTGCCCAAGTAGAATGGGCTGTGCAGATATATTTTTTAAAGATTTTATTTATTTATTCATGAGAGACAGAGAGAGGCAAAGACGTAGGCAGAGGGAGAAGCGGGCAGACGCTCAAACCACTGAGCCCCCCAGGTGCCCCTGTGCAGATATTCTGATACTTTTGCACCTCTCTTGGAAGACCTGCCACCAAGTCGGCCGCCCAAGTGTCTTGCAGGCCCCACGGGTCTGGGGCGCCTTGAGGATGGTGCCCCCTGACTTCCCAGTGCACCCCTCTCTTCCTCCCCTCCAACAGGAGCTGCTGATGGCTCACGACTTCACCAAATTCCACTCGCTGAAGCCAAAGTTGCTGGAGGCGCTGGACGAGATGCTGACGCACGACATCGCCAAGCTCATGCCCCTGCTGCGCCAGGAGGAGCTGGAGAGCACGGAGGTGGGCGTGCAGGGTGGCGCTTTCGAGGGTACCCACATGGGCCCCTTCGTGGAGCGGGGGCCTGACGAGGCCCTGGAGGACGGCGAGGAGGGCTCGGACGACGAGGCCGAGTGGGTGGTGACCAAGGACAAGTCCAAATACGACGAGATCTTCTACAACCTGGCGCCGGCTGACGGCAAGCTGAGCGGCACCAAAGCCAAGACCTGGATGGTGGGCACCAAGCTTCCCAACTCGGTGCTGGGGCGCATCTGGAAGCTGAGTGACGTCGACCGGGATGGCATGCTGGATGACGAGGAGTTCGCCCTGGCCAGCCACCTCATCGAGGCCAAGCTCGAGGGCCACGGGCTGCCCACCAACCTGCCCCGCCGCCTGGTGCCGCCCTCCAAGCGGCGCCACAAGGGCTCTGCAGAGTGAGCCGACAGCTGCCTGCCGGCCGTCCCTCCCACTCGCCCTGCTGTGGCTCCCCCAGCTCCAGCTGGCTGCACGCACACCCTCGCCCCAGCCTGCACGCACCCTGCCTGCCCGCCTTCTCAGCTGTAAGGATGGAGGCCTCTCCACCTGCCTCCGCCAGTGGGGACCAGGGGAGGGGCAAGGCTTCTCTGCTGGCCTTTGCACCTCTACCCTCATGTACACTTAGGCACACGATGTTGACATTAATACACACACACACACACACACACACACAGAGGCATCAATCCAATCGTGTATTTATTGAGCACCTACTATGTTTGGATGTGCAGGGCTTGTTCTGGGCACTGGGGATCACAGCCGAGAGCAAAACAGACCCGTGTATCTCCCCTCAGGGGGCTGACATTCTCAGGAGAGAGGACCTACACTCACAGTCACACACCTGGCCCTAACCAGTCTGATCCCCCCAGTTCTGGGCGGGACCCCGGGCCTCTCCTCGTTGTTCAGTGGCCACTTGGCTGAAATAACGAACACACTTCTTGCCCGTCCAGGCAGGGACCACCTGCCCCTCCACGCCATCATGTCCTCAGGCCTTGGGACCACTGGGGGCTCCCAGGGGAGCTGCAACCTCCTACTTGCTCACATGGACCCCATGCAGCCCCTCCCCCTAGTTCTATCCCTTTTCTATAATAAGGAATCGTGCAGACAGAAAAGCCCCGTCCCTCCTTGCCTCTCCCAGACTGGGCTCACTTTGCTGTATTTCTGTCCTCGGCCCACCTGCCCGCCCCCTTCACCCCCAAGCTCCCCACAGCTGGTGGCCTGAATTCTAGACTGATGGGGCACAGGCTCTCTGCCACCAGCACTTAAGGACAGCCCCTACAAAGGCCTCAGGGCTTTATTTTAGTCCCCTTTTCAGGGATGAGCAGGTGGGGGTGGGGAGGGGGGGATCTTGGTGCTACAGCCCTGCTTCTCCTCCTGCCCTCCCACCTTTCTGTGGCTTCACCACATCCTAGTGTTTGACCCCATGGAAGACCCCACGGAAAAGATGGGGAAGGGTGACCTAGGCGGGACGACGCCTCCTCCAGGGTGCCTGCCCGGATGCCCACACCCACCATCACCACCACCCCCCCCACCTCCCCATGCCCGGGAGGGGCCTGTGAACCGAACAGCGAACATAGTTCCCACAGAGCAAATAAAGCCAAGGCTTCTTTCCACGTGGGAGTCACGCTGTCTTGGGATGGGATGGGTTGGGGTGGGGGAATCGCTCTCGACTCCTGCGAAGATGAGCCCTGGGCCGACCCGAGGTGGCAGGGGGATGGGGCGGAGGCGGGGGTCCCCTCGAAGGTCCCAGGGGCGGGGGGTAGGGGGGGTTGTGGAGGGCCATGACTCAATGCAGCGGGGCCTGATGACTCAGGTCCGGGCTGGGGGCCAGACCGACATATTTTCCGAAGAAAAGTGACTCTGGGGCCCTCCCTCCGGGACATCCCTCCCTCCCGCCTCCCGCCGCGGGGGCCTGGGAACCCAGCCCTGGGGCGTGGGGCTGTGCGCGCGCGAGCTCGGGCACATCGTGCCCCGCTGCCCCCGCCCTGCCCGCCGGCGTGCACCCCCTGGGACGCCGCTCCCGACACGTACCCCCGGGGGACAAGCGGCCCCAGGAAGGGAAGTGCCGCGGCCCGCGAAGACCACCAAGTGTGCACGCGCGCGCTTGCGCGCTCACCCCTGGGGGGTAGGGGGGCAGGGGGCAGGGGGGCGGGGACGGGACCCCGCGGGCTGAGCCCCCGCCACACGCCCAGGCCACACCCACCGTGCCCGGGACACGCTGGCCGCGCGCTCTTCCCGCCCACGCGCGCCCTCCCACTGTCGGGCTCCCAGCGCCCCCTGGCGGGCACTCGGGACCCGCGCGGGCTGCGCGCCCAGGGCTCCGGGAACCCTGGCCTTCCCAGCACCCTGCGCCGGGAGCCCGCTGGGGTCCGCGGTGCAGCCCCGGCCTGCCGCCCGCCTCTCTGCGCCTGCTACCCTTTCCGGGCCACAACGGCCTGCAGGAAGCCCCGGGTCCCTGTGAATGGTTGCCGGGCCCAACGGCCTCCGAGCTTCCTTCCTTATTTGTAAGCGGCAAAGGCGGAGTCCACCCTGAAGCCTCAGGGGCAAGCCAGTGACAGCAGCTACGGTTCAGATAACCAGGCACACTCTTACGCGTCGCGTGTTTATTATCTCGTGTTCGTCTCCCGAGTAATTTATAAGGCCGATGTCCCGTGATCGCCCCCATTGCACAGGTGAGGAAAGTGCACAGCCAAGCGGCTCGCCCAGGATTAATGATTCCGCGACCGCACCGCCAACCGTGTCGGCTTCTAACAGTCCTCGCGAATGTGGTTCTGTGCTCCCAACTCCACGTTCGGAAAGCTCTTGGATTTCCAGGATTTGGGGATCGGAACACTGGAAAGGCAAACGTTCTGGGACTAGACGGTGTCCTATGCTGAATCTGCCACTGATGGTTCTGATTCTTTTTTTCAAGAAAACTGGATTAAGGGGCGCCTGGGTGGTTCAGTGGTTGAGCATCTGCCGTGGCTCAGGTCGAGATCCTGGGGTGCTAGGATCAAGCCCCATATCCGGCTCCCTGCATGGAGCCTGCTTCTCCCCCTGCCCAGGTCTCTCTCTGCCTCTGTGTGTCTCATGAATAAATAAAATCTTCAAAAAAAACGTAAGTTAAAAGTTAGAGATATACGTAAATTTAAGAAATATTCCTGAGCGGCCAGAAAGGCGCTCACCTAAGGGTAGAGCCCCGAACCTCCGACCCACGGTCCACAGAAATTTGCCTAAGAGGGAGGAGACATTTACACTTTGCCCCGCCCCCTGGGCGCTCCGGCTCCTTTACCAAGATGGCGGCAACCGGAAGTAGCTCTCGGGAGGGGGCGGGAGACCTGCGCGCGCAGGCCCCAAACTGGCTTCCGGGGAGCCGGCTGGGGATTGCTTCCTTTGCCAAGATGGCGCCGGAAGGTAGCGGCGGCGGCGGCGGGCGCTGCTCGAAAAGCGAGACCGACACCGGCTTCTTGGGTTTCCGGCCCACTTCGGTGGACCCGGCGCTGAGGCGGCGGCGACGAGGCCCAAGAAACAAAAAGCGAGGCTGGCGGCGGCTCGCTCAGGAGCCGCTGGGGCTGGAAGTCGATCAGTTCCTGGAGGACGTGCGGCTGCAGGAGCGCACGAGCGGGTGCGTGGGGCGGGACTTCCGGGAGCCGGGCCACGTTCTGAGGGACCGGGTGCGAGGCCGACTTCCGGGGGGCTGCGCGCGTGTGTTTCGGGCACCGCTGGACTCTCGTGGCGGTGGGGAGGAGGTTGGGCTACCGGGGACTCGGCACCCCGTGTTAAATGAGAGTTCAGGTAAATGACTAATAACTAGCGTAAGTACGCCTTGTGCACCCACGTTAGCGTAGTGCCGAGGATTAGTATTTTTAAATATGATTTAAGTGCTGAGCTCTGCGATCTGGAGGGAGGGTCTTAGCCTGGAGGGATCGCAGGGCGGGAAGAAGGTGCTTGGATCAGCACAGCATTAGAGGAAAGCGGGCTCCTGGGACGTTAAACCTCCCTCCCCGGCATCTTTGGCTGACATTCTGCATTCCCCTCTCCCAGTGGCTTGGTGTCAGAGGCCCCGGATGAGAAACTCTTCTTCGTGGACACCGGCTCCAAGAGAAAAGGTGAGGAAGAAATTTCTGTGGTGCCCGCTTGGTCCTCATCCAGCCCAGCGCAACCTCTGAGAAAGTCTCTGTTAACCGCATGGCTTGGATCGCAGGCGTCTGCTGGAGAGGGGAAGGGTCTTTACTGGTGCAGGAGGCCCTGGAATGCAAGACTAGGAGTCAGATTTCCTTTTTGAGGTCTCGGAGCTCTCGGTCTTCACCGTGGCAATGCTCAAGCCTCCATCTGGCAGGCCGGTAGGGATCTGCCTCAGAGTAGATTAGACATAGGTCAGCAGGTCTCTCGTGAACCTGAAAAAAAGCATTTAGTCAGGGACCTGCGGTAAGGGATACCGCGAGACCTGTTGTAGTAAGATGGGCTTGAGAAAGAATAAGAGGATCTGCTTTCATAAGTAGGTAAGAAGCTGGTCTTAATCTGCTTACTTTTGTCTGCCAAAAGGTAGGTCAGGAGGACCTGCTGGAACAAGCCCAGGAGAGGGGAGTTAGAGAAGGCTTGAGTCAATAATAAGCTTTCCGTAGGTGAGTAGGAAAACAGATCAAGAACAGGCAGTGGCTTTAGGGAGGGAATAGAAAGCCAGTCCCCAAGGAGCTGCTTTGATGAGTACACTGCAAGCTGCTTCACAGCAGGATGCCCTTAGGGAGCATGTGTGGGTTCCACCCAGGGGCCCATTCTAAGGAATGTGAGAGGACCTGTTTGATCGGAAAAAGAGGGACAAGGACCTGCTTTGAAGTGCAGGAGACTCTAAGTGAGCAGGTGGGAGGGATGATGAAAGAGGTCACCCTTCAGGGGAGTGAGCCCATCTGGCTTGTGAACAGCAAGCAGAGGGCCGGACATGCCCCGATGAACAGGTAGGGTAGTCGATGAACAGGTAGCGTAGTCGGACGGCCTGCTTTGGCCAGCGTGAAGTCTCTTTGGAAACGGGAGAGATGGTTTAGGTTCTGCTGTCAGTTTGCAATGAGAGATGAGGCACTGTTCGTGGCCTGCTAGCCTGGCTGTGGCTGGTGGGCTCCATTCCGGTGCTACAGCAGCTCCAGCAGCTCCAGCGGCATTGTGACTGAATGACTCGTGGCTCTCAGTTTCAGGTCCTGGGGACATGGGAGGGAAGAAAAAGAAAGATAATAGTGATTGTGAGCTTTCCTTGGTGATCACCGTGCTTTATGCTGTTGTAGTGATGGCCTCTCCAGAGAACCCCAGGAGGTAGGTGTTCAGGCTCTTTTTGGAAGCACAGAGGAGCGAAGTCTCTTCTATGATGTATCCTAGGAAACGGAAGGATGGAGGTTCTGTCCTGGCTTGTTTTGTCCTGGAGTTTGCTTTGCACAGTCAGGTGGAGAAAGGCAGAAAGCCATTGTGCTGAGAATCAGCCATTTTGGGTCAGGAGTCTAGTTCCCTGGGCCTCACTGTTACTTGGTTGCCTTCTTCTTCCTTAGCATCCGTGGTTTTCCTGTCTTGTCTGGCAGCCCTTAGAGGGCAGGGCTGTGGGCCTGAGCCTCCTTCTGTTCCCTGCATAGGGCTGCCTCTGGCCAGCCTGGGGCCTCCACATCTGCACCCTGATGCAGGTCTGATGGCTGCCATGGAGCTGAAATGCAGCAGCTGGGGAGCTAGTCTTTGGAAGCAAGGAGGCCCCAGCCCTTGATTGCTCTCCTTTCTCCCCACCCTAGAGCTGGACAAGAAGAGGACCAGAAGCCAGAAAAGGTCACTTCTTCTCAAGAAGCCCCTTCGCGTTGACCTCATCCTAGAGAACACATCCAAGGTCCCTGCCCCCAAAGAGTGAGTGCCCCACCATGCCCCAGCCCTTCTGTGTAGCTGCCGTCACTCACTTCTGGCCCTGGGGGTGTTGCTGGGGAGGGTGTGCGACAGGAGGAGGGGATGGGCTTGGAGGAGAGGGATGGGCTCAGAATGGGGCTCTGGAGAGTGCATTGGAGGAAATGAGGGGGCCAGGGTGTTGTGGGTGAGGCAGGCTAGTGTGGGGCCTTGGCCCAGCCAGGAGTCCTGGGGAGGGGGAAGAGGGATGGGCAGGAGCCATCAGGAGGCCTATCAGGCTGGCTCAGTGGCAGCTCTGAAGGAGGGGGGTAATGAGGTGGCCTTCTGAGATTGGGGTATGGGAGGAGCGGCTGTGGGGGTGAACCTGAGGTTGGTCTTGAAGTGACATATGAGGTGCCTGGGAGACCCGCAGGCAGGGTGAGGGCCGCTGAGGCTACCATGTTGTTGGCTCTTGGGTCAGTGGGGAGGACCGGACTAGAGACAGACCTGGGGCATGGGCTCTGAAGCCAGGTAGGAGGGCGAGAGGAGCCCCCGGGGAGGTTGGGAGTGCTTGGGAGAGGAGCTGCTGAGTAGTAAGGGTGCAGAGCCCAACTAGGAGGAGCCGGGCCTCTTCTCAGGCCTCCGCCTCACCTACTCCATCTGTGTGCCTCTCCTCCATCCAGCGTCCTTGCCCACCAGATCCCCAACGCCAGGAAGCTCAAACGGAAGGAACAGCTATGGGAGAAGCTGGCCAAGCAGGGCGAGCTGCCCCGGGATGTGCGCAGGGCACAGGCCCGGCTCCTCAACCCTCCCGAGACCAAAGCCAAGCCTGGGCCCCAAGACACTGTCGAGCGGCCTTTTTACGATCTCTGGGCCAAAGACAGTAAGTGCCTTTGCTGTTACTTGCGGTGGGGATAAGGCTGCCATGCACAGTTGTGCAGGTTGTGCACTGCACAAGAGCACAGTGTCAAAGGGAGGTGCTCTGCAGATGTTGGTTTGATGATCCTCAGCAGAGTTTGGCATCTTGAAGGGGCTTCCCTTTTCCTGGTGCATTTACCTGAGGGCCACCCCCACCTCTCAGCTTTGGTTCCCATGTGCTTTCTGGTTTGTCTGGCATTCAAAACTCCTTGGGGTCTGCGTAGTCCTTCCCTTGTCCTAGTCCTTCCTTTGTCCGTGCTTTGGTGCTGTCTCTATGGGGGGTGGCGGTGGGAGGGAGCCCTTCAATCCACAGTGGAAAGTTCCCAGCAGACACCCCTCACTGCCTCCACAGACCCTCTGGAGCAGCCCTTGGCTGGCCAGGACACCTTTTTCCTGGAGCAGACCAAGAAGAAAGGGGTGAAGGTGAGACTGCGGCAGCAGGGCATCCTGGGTGCTGGTCGGAGGAGGGTTGTGTGGTGGGAATTGTGCTGGAGCCTTGAAGCCTCGGTCTCAGCCTGTGGCCGAGACCACAGACGCAGGAGCCAGCCCTGGAGCGGTGCCTCCAGAGGAGAGCACAGAGTGGCGGCGGCGGCAGCAGGAGGGGCTTGGGGATGAACAAGGCTTCATTGGTGAGAGGCCTGTGCAGACAGGGTCTACCTGGGTAGGCGGGCGGCCTAGCAGTACCCAGTTGGGAGGGAAGACGGAAGGGCCTCCAGGCAGAGGACAAGAGAGCAAGGGCGGGGGTGTGGGGCAGTCTGGGGAGGAGGCCGGCCTGGTGGGAGGGAGCACAACTCCGGGTTTGGGGTTTTACTTTGGTTTCATCTAGGAGGGAGGGGGCAGCTCTGGAACCCAAGACAGCACCCTTGGGCAGTTGGAGGTGGGGGCAGGGGGCTTCCAGGGTTACCCTAAGGCTTCTGCTGGGGTGGAGGCCAGATGGACAACCATCCCCTCCGCACCCTCCGCCGCGGGCTTGTTGGGGGTCCTGAGTCCTGATTGGACTCAGATTCAGTCCCCGTGGACCTGGGTCTCTGTGTTTGTCACAAGCTGGACCTAGGGCCACACTCCCTGCTTTGAGTGATGGACAGCACCTCACAGCCTCTGCCAATCTGCTGCAGTGTGTCACACCAGGATGATGCACTGGTGACTAAGATCAAGGTGCCCAGTGCCCCGTGTTTTTGCAAGCTTTGCCCACCATGAGGTTACAGGGCCTTCTCAGGAAAGGCAGGCAGAGTCCCTCCCTGCAGGGAGCTCTCTTGTCCTGGGGATGTGGCTCCCGTGGGTAACATGGCAGGTGGGTGGCAGGTGTCCACTGTTCCAGATGCCAGACCCGCAGACACCTCCCAGTGTGAAGGCTGTGGGCCCTGCTGAGGCCCCTGCCATCTTCTGAGCCTGGAATCCCAGCTCCAGACCTTGTGAGGTCTTGAGTCGTGGGGCTGCCAGGCTTCATCCTACCTTGTCCTCCCCCAGCGGCCACCACATCTGCACATCAAGCCCTCCCAGGTCCCTGCCGTGGAGGTGACGCCTGCCGGAGCCTCCTATAACCCATCCTTTGAGGACCACCAGGTACTTGGCCTCTTACCAGGCACCTCCTCTGCGTCCACCCCTGCTGGGGTGGCAGCAGTGACTGAGACAGCCCCCTGCCTGCCCTCCTGGGGCTCCTGGTCCAGAGGGCCGGGAGGAGGGAACCCAGAGGAGCCGCCAAACCTGGCCTTGGGGGTCAGGGAGGGCTTCCTACAGGAAGGGGACATCAGAGCTGAGACCAAAAGAAGAGTTTGCCGTGGGGAGAGGGGAACGGGCGTTTCAGGCATGTGCAAGGAACAGCGTGTACAAAGGCCTGGAGGTGTATGAGACCATGCTGCCTTTCGTGGAAGTCCATGGGACTTGGGTGCAGAAGGCCTCAATGAACTGTTAGCAGAGTGGCCAGCTGAGGTGTGCCTAAGGCCTAGGCTAGGTCAGCATGGGCCACCTGGCTGTGAGAGTCGCTGTTTATATCAGTGACGATGTCTGTTAAGCACAGAGGTTGGGAACAGAGGGGACACCCCCCTTGCCCTCGGGGAGCACAGGATCTCAGAGAGATCAGATCATTGAGGAGACACAGGACACGTGGGCGAGTGCTGTTCAGCCTCGTTCATGATAGGAGAGTCTCTTACCCAGGAGTTTCCACTCCTGATAAATGATGTCAGCGGGATCCCTGGGTGGCGCAGCGGTTTAGCGCCTGCCTTTGGCCCAGGGCGCGATCCTGGAGACCCGGGATCGAATCCCACATCGGGCTCCCGGTGCATGGAGCCTGCTTCTCCCTCTGCCTATGTCTCTGCCTCTCTGTCTCTCTCTCTGTGACTATCATAAATAAATAAAAATTAAAAAAAAAAAATGATGTCAGCACCCGTGATGCCGAACATGAGTAGGGTGAGGTTGGCAACAAGCAGAGGAGGCCACAGACTGCAGTGCGTTCCCCTGTGGACTGACACGGGTGCTGGGGGAGAATGTGGGAAGATCAGTCTGTGTCTTTTGTTCTTCACGTAGCGTATCACAGAGAGAGTTCCCACATCTTAGGATTTGCCCACTCACACACACAACTTAATGGCTTTTAGCGTATTTGCAGGCTTGTGTGGCCCTCGCCCGTGGGTTAGGATGTTTTCATCACCCCAGAAAGAAAGTGCATCCACTGGTCGTCACCCCCTGTGCCCATTCTGGGTTTCACATAAATGAAACTGTACTCTGCAGAGATGAGGGACCGGGCCATCCTTCAAGAGAACTGGCAGGGCAGGCAGGAGGTTCAGGAATAGAAAGCACCTCCTGGCTGCATGGAGACACTGGGGATGAGGAGGGGGCCTGGGGCACTGCGGGTGGGACCAGCTCCGTCTGTAAGTCCCAGGAGAGGCCCTGGGGTGGGGGGCCTGGGTCATCACCCCCAACCCTTTCCCCTCCCAGACCCTGCTACTGGCGGCCCACGAGGTGGAACTGCAGCGGCAGAAGGAGGCCGAGAAGCTGGAGCGGCAGCTGGCCCTGCCCGCCTCAGAGCAGCCTGCCACCCAGGTGAGCCCACACCTGCCTCTCCCCCACTGGCTGCCACTCCTGCCTGGCCCCGCCTGGCCCCTGACACACTGTCTCCTCCCCCCTCCCCCACCAGGAGTCTGCGTTCCAAGAGATGTGCCAGGGGCTGCTGGAGGAGTCGGACGGGGAGGAAGAGCCAGGCGAGGGCCCGGACACAGTGCCGGAGGCTGGAGGAAAGCAGACTGAAGGAGCAGAGACATCGCCCACACCTGTGCGCCTGGCCGCCATGGAGAAGAAGACAGAGCAGCAGAGGCGGCGGGAGAAGGCCGCCCAGAAGATGGTGAGCACTGGGTTTCCAGCCCGCTTTTCCTGCTTCTCCAACAGCACCTGGCCTCAGGATGCAGCAGGGAATGTTCTAGATCAAGTCTCTGCTGCCCTGGTGCTTATATTGGGGTGGGATTTACAGACCACCAATGTACAAAAAAGGTGGTTTCTGAAGACAATGGTTGTGAAACAGTCAGGGGAGGTGGCCCGGGTCGTGCTCTGTCGGGCCCTAACTCCACCCATCCCTGCTGCAGCGGGTACAGCAGGCCCAGGAGCGGGCTGCCCGGCTCCGGCACCAGGAGCTCTTCCGGCTACGCGGGATCAAGGCCCAGGTGGCACGGCGGCTGGCGGAGCTGGCACGGCGGCGGGAGCAGCGGCGAGTGCGGCGGCTGGCAGAGGCAGACAGACCCCGCAGGCTGGGGCGGCTCAAGTGAGGCCCAGCGGGGGGTGGGGGGCAGGGGATAGTGGTCCTGGTTCCCTGCCTGGCCTCCTCCTGGAAGACCATCTCTTCTCTGGAAGGCCTGCTGCCCAGGTGGGGCCTCTGGACTCCGCCCTGAGCAAGGCTGACCCTCTGAACACCGCATGCCCTTGTTCTCTAGGTATCAGGCCCCTGACGTGGACGTGCAGCTCAGCTCGGAGCTGGCTGACTCGCTCAGGACTCTGAAGGTACTTGACCATCTGGGATGACACACTGTAGGGGAGACCCTGTGCCCAGTGATGATACCCATCCTTGCTCCCCGTGCCCCCTGGGCTGTGGGCGACATCATGGCTGCCCCCGGGTTGTGCCAGTTGGGCTGATGCCTGGGGGCTGAGGGCACGGGGTCCTCGGGGTGAGGGGCTTGCTGGGGTGGTGGTTTTAGCCCATGGCCCTGGGAATGTCTTGCCTCCCAGCCAGGCCCCGAAGCAGCCACTGGTGTCCTGGCCCCAGTCCCCCCACTTCGGTGCCAGAGAGGCCTCCCTGAAGCTCATGATGGGTCTTGTCCGTCCCTGGCCCAGAACCTGCTATGGCTCCAGTGGCCTCCGGCTTCTCACCGACCCCAAGGGCCCTCTGGCTTGGCCGGCCTCGGGGCTGCAGCCAACTCTGCTTCATGAGCGGGCCAGCCCTGCACCCTATTCCTCTGATACCTGGGCTGTGCCCCTGCTGCTCCCCCTGTGTGGCACAGTCTACTTCGTCAGCCGCCTCGGTTCTGTTGACTCTGCAAACCTAGCTCAGGCGGCCAGTGGGTCCATACACGGCGCCCCAGTAGCACAGGGCCAGGCTGAGCCCCGCAGAGAGGTCAGACCCTCCCACCCACTGCTGCTGAGCCTCCCTCTCTGTCCCGCAGCCCGAAGGCAACATTCTCCGTGACCGTTTCAAGAGCTTCCAGAAGAGGAACATGATTGAGCCTCGGGAGAGAGCCAAGTGAGGACCTTGGGGCTGCTGTGGGGAGTGAGGGCATTGGGAAACTTCCTGCTCCTGGGCTCGCTGGGCTCAACCCCTTTCCTCCTACAGGTTCAAGCGCAAGTACAAAGTGAAGCTGGTGGAAAAGCGGGCGTTCCGCGAGATCCAGTGAGTTGCACTCCCTCCCCTGCCAGGCCGACTGGTCTCTTGGCTGACTGGTCTCTTGGCTGCAGCAGCAGAAACATTGGAAACACTGCTGAGCTGCTTAAAAAGAATGAGCTCTTGTCCTTTAGGGTGGTGTCCCCTGGGTCCCAGGGCCCATCCCGAACCCGGGAACTGACCAGTGGCTGAGTGATCCTCCCCTGGCCCGAGGGGCAGCCCACCATGTGCACTGGAACTCAGAGTCAGGGCCGGGCGGAAAGGGGTCCCCAAAGGGAAATAGAAGGACCCAGACCAGAGTTGGGGATGTCAGGTGGGTGAGGCCAAGGGGCCCTTCCCTCCCTCACACACCCTCAATCCCGTCTCCTCTGTCCACAGGTTATAGCCATCACTGAATGCTGGAGCCCCCACCCTACAATAAAACACCACTGATCGACATGTTGGGCGTCGTGTGTGACTTGTCTCCCTCCTGGGGGCGGCTTCCCTCCCTGGGTATCTCTCCCTAGTAACATCGAGCTCCTTAGGGAAGGCAGGTGAAGTGACAGGCTTGCAGGCTGGTGGGGGAGTGGAGCGTGGAGCTCACAACTGGGGGTCTGACAGGAAACAGCCCCCAGCTCTCTGCCGGGGTGGCTGAGGTGCAGGTCTTGAGTACAGGCCTGTCACATTGGTAGTGCTGACTTTGGTGAGCGCCTGCTGTGCTTTGAAGCAGGTGGATTCACATCCAACAACCCAATTATAGGGAGGGCAGTCCTCTCTATTCTAAAGGTTAGGGACCTGAGGCACATCAGAAGGAACTACTCTCTTCTCCCCATAACTATTGAAAGAGGACTTTTTTGACCTTTTTTTCTAATAAAGGACTATATTCTCACCGTACATTGTTGATACGGCACATAAAGATACCTAAACACCAGAAGTCTTGCCCTGAACCTTTGTTTCCATTCAAACCCACTCTCTTCTCTGCAAAGTAGCTGTCACTGATGTTCAGCGTGAACGATTCCAGTGTGTTCCATATGTGATTCTATTCAATCATGCACAGGTTGTGTGAAAGGAAAATAGAGTTGCTTTAATTTTTCTGTGTCTTGGATGCAATTGTACTGTATGTAGTTCTACAGTTTGAGTGCGTCTTAGCTTTCTATGTACAGGGCACTGTATCGTATTTTTTTTTTACAGCTGCGTAGAATTTCAGTGTTTGTGCTGTAACGTCACTTGACCAGACTCCTATTGCTCCATCTCTTGAAGCTGGAAAGAATATCGTTCATGGGCTGTTTCACATGTGTCTGTAGGACAAGAACCTGGAAGTGAGTCTCTGGACTATAAGAGAAAATATACATAAAAGGTCATGTGATAGCCAAATCGTCCTCCAGGAGGATGTGATGATTTTTACCTTCCAGCAACATAGGATCCCACTTGTTTGCTCATTGCTTTCCTATTGTATGATCTTACAGTTTTCATTTTACTCCACTGATTACTAATGAGGTTGAGTATATGTGTTCAGATAATCACTGGCACTTCTTTGCTGGTTCAAACCTTCTGACCATTTTCCTCCTAGACTGTTATTTTCTTATTTACTTATAGCAGCTCTTTATTTGTTACGGATCTTGAAGTCTGTCCTGCACGTTAACAAACATTTCTCCTAGACTGTGACCTTTTTACTGGGTGTAAGGTATTATTTGTTAGAAGAAGGCAGTGTTCGTAGTGTTCTGTTAGTCTTTTTTATTGTACCCTTTGGAAAGGTTTCTCCGGACATGGTGTTTATAAAAATAGAGCAAGCAGTTTATAAAAAAAAGTGGATGAAAGGAGAGATTAATGTCAGGACCCCCCTCCCCACTTCCTCCCACATCCTGGAAAACATTGGACTTTTAAGGGGCTTTAAGGAACTGTTCCGCTGTTGCCGCCCTACCCTCCACCATAAAAGTAAAAAAGGAATGCTGTAGAGAGGAGAAAATAGCTCTTTGTGTGGATGTGTGAGGAGGGCCCAGGGAGGGTCAGTTGAGGTGAAAACGAGAGCCACTCTGCAAAAAGAGCCTTAAGCCTCAGCATCTGACCCAGAAATCCATTCTGGGGGGAGTAAGTCTGAAGGAACCTGCCAGAGGGGAGGACACTCTTAATGCCGGGAGCTGGCCATCAGCACATGGATCAAATACGTGGGCACCTGGGGTGGCTGGTTACAGCTATTGAAGCAGGTGCCCCTCCGGAGGCTCGTGGGGGTTCATCGCCTGGGGAAATGTCCCCATACGTGCTGAACATGGGTCTGTGGCAAAGGCACATCTGGGCGGTTCTCTGCACTGTAAATTACCTTTCACATCTGAATTTTGCATCAAAAGAGGAAAAAAGTGCTGAACCTCGGATTTGCAAGTGGAGGGGCTGGGCTGGTGTCTAACTTCCTCTGAGATGCATAGAACAATAGGGCGGGTTAAGTGGACAGAGGCCCGGGTCTCCTAAAACCACTGCAGTGACATTGTGAGGGCGAGAATCTAGGCGGCAGGGCACATAGAAAACTCTCAGCTTTCCTGTTTGAAAATGCATGATTTTGAGGGAAGGGGACAGAGGTCCGGTGTCAAGGCCACTTACGCTGGTTCTATGGCCCTGCACTTCCTTTTGAATCTGCAACATTATTTTCCCTGAAGCGAGTCCCCCAGATTGTGAAACTTCAGGCCCCACAAAATCTGGATCTGCCTCTGGCTCTACTACACACACAATGGGAGAGCCACCATCTGTTGGTCAGGACGCCACACCTGGGCACCCGGCTGTTGGGGAGGACACATCATTTCACTGCTGTGTAGACTCGTTGAGAGCTTTGGATGTGGGAGCCAGCCATCCTGGTTTCAAAGCCAAGACTCAACATACTAGCTGTGTGACCTTGTGAGGGTTACTCAGCCTCTCTGTGCCTCAGAGTCCCCATCTGCAAAATGGATATGGTAATACCTCGTTGTGCCTCAGGACAAGGATTGAGTGAATCTGCCGGTGAAAGTTCCTAGCATGGAGTAAGCACTGCGTGAGTGTTTGCTATTATAACAATGTTAGGAAGAAAACAACAAAAAAAAGTTTTTAAAAAGTGGAAACTTGCAGTCTGTGCCAAGGACTCCTCACAAACACTCTTACCTTTTGACCCACTAATTGCCCTCTTGGGAACGCGCCTGAGGAAAGGGCCGGAAGTTTGGGGAGAGGCATAATGCAGAGGCCGGTCCCCCAGAGCGCCGTGCAGAATGGAAGGAAACCGGTCATGGCCCCGAGCAGGCCCGGCCACTCACCGAGGGGACAGACGCGCGGTAATAACCGGGATGTGTTTATGCTCAGATGCTTTGTGGAAAGAAGCAAACAGGATCCGCCGCCGTCCAAGTGCTCATCAACCAGCGGTGCCCCGAGTCTTGGGTGCGTGTGGGGGATTTCAAGGGATTCTTACTATTTCCAGCTTCTCTGAACCTTCTAGAACAGGGAAAACCTTTTCAAAAATGGGAATTCAGGGTGCCTGGGTGGCTCAGTGGTTGAGTGCCTTCAGGTCCGGGTGTGATCCCGGCGTCCTGGGATCGAGTTCCTCATCGGGGTCCCCGCGGGGAGCCTGCTTCTCCCCCTGTGTCTCTGCCTCTCTCTCAGTCTCATGAATGAATAATAAAATCTTTAAAAAGTGGACAGAGATTCCTCGGTGCATCGAAGGCGTCCACTGTCGCGCTATTTGGAAAATTAAAAACAACCAGTCCACATAGCCAACAGGAGGCCCCGGGTTTTCACGGGCGGGATGTCTACACTTGGGGCGGTTCACCGCCGTTTGTAGAGTCAGTCTTCGGCGGAGCGCTCAGTGATCCTGGGAAACCCTCAGGCCGCTCCCAGGGAGCTGTTACACGGCCAAGGGCACCGCAGGACCTTGACCGGTTTGTAAATGTCTGGAAGCGCATGCGCAGAGGAAGGTGTGCGGAGCTGTGCCCCCTGTGCCCCCGAAGGTGAATCCAGCGGATTCCTGTCGTCCTCCTCCCGTCGTGTGTCTCCACCGCCTCCATCTCCTTGCGTGTTCCTTACACTGGGCGGGTTCCAGCAGGTGGGCTCCCTCCAGAGCCCTGGGTGGCACAAGGGACCCCAGGTCAGGGCCAGGGCTGGGCGCTCTTGCACCCCGCGGTCCTGGCAGCGACCTCGGGGGTTCCAAGCTGCGGTCCTGGGGTCACTTCCCAAGGCCGCCGCTCCGCCTCCCCGGGTGTTGTCAGCAACCCCCCCCATCCCCCTACGAAACCCCTTCCTGTTTCAAACCTGGCGTGGCTTCTATCCGGGCTCTGACCCCTGCCCCACGGTCATGCACTGCTCCCGGACTTGGGAAATCGTTTTTAAAATACCAAGAGCTTCCCAAGGTCTGTGTGAGAGTAAACGCTGAGAAGTTGACATTTTTGTTGTGTTCATCTGCCAGCAAAGGAGATGGTGGCCCAGAGAGCTCAAGCCGGTTACCTGAGGCCACACAGACTTGCTGAGAGTGGGTCCAGCCAGGATTTTCTCCATTCCCTTGGAGAGCCCAGGCTTCCGTGAATGAGGCAGGAACACAGACGGACAGACAGACAGCTAAGGCTGCCTCTACCCGTCGGTGCCCTCTTCCTTTTCTAATATGTTCCTGGGGGCTGGGCTGGGGGGTGCTGTGCAGGGGATGCTGACTAATGATGGAAAGTCCTGTGATCCAAACTTGGAAGGAGACTCACAGGAGTCCCCCAGGCCAGAACCTGGCATCATCATGGATTCCTCTCTTTCCTTTAATGGCAATAATGCCATTTTAAAAAATTAATACTTGTTTCATCTGTACAAAGCTCTTTCTTTTTTTAATTTATTTATTCATGAGAGACACACAGAGAGAGGCAGAGACATAGGCAGAGGGAGAAGCAGGCTCCCTGCAGGGAACCTGATGTGGGACTCGATCCCAGAAACCTGGGATCATGACCTGAGCTCAACCACTGAGCCACCCAGGTGCCCCTATACAAAGCTATTTCTGTCCCAAGTCCTTGTGTCTGGATATTGTGACCCCCCACACACACACCCTTTTTTTTTTTTTACTGCTGAGGAATCTGAAGCATAGAAAAAGGAAATGACTTGCCCAGATTTGAGATTCCAACCCAAGTCCTGTCCACTGTCCCTTTGAAACAACCATTCCATTTGTCCCCAGCCCCATTCAGCCACCTAGGTACTACGCCAAAATACTGAGTCCTCTCCTGGTAGCTGACATTTGAGCAGAGACTGAAATAAAACAGGATGGGGGGCAGCCATGTGGATATCACAAGGAAAACGTACCAAGTGGCCAGAACAGCTAGTGCAAAGGCCCTGGGGTTGGGAACTTCAGGAAGGGCAAGGGAGACCTGGCTGCCTGGAACCAAGTGGATTGAGGAGGGAGTGTGGAAGGTGGAGCCCATGATGCACCCTGGGCCCAGATAGTGCAGGGCCATCGGGGCCACGTGAGGAAAGAGTCCCTCTGACCATGGGTGAGGAACAGATTTAGGGGGCCAGAGATGAAGTGGGGTACCCAATGACTAAGCAACTGCAGTAGTCCAGGCAGGAGATATTGCTGCTGCTGGGCCAGTGTGGAATCGATGGAGGTGGAAGTCGCCAGAAGCTTGATAGCTTTTGAAGGTGGAATGCGACTGTGTAAGAGGCTGCGTGTTGGGGTGAGGCCAGGGGGAGACCTTTTGGGTGGATGGAGGTGCCCTGTGCTGAGATGGGAGGCGGATGGTTTGAGGAAGACGGATTCCAGAAAGTAAAGCCCTAACACCTCCCTGGCTGGTGGGGGGATGGAGAGGGAGACAGAGACTACAGGAGAGGGGAGATAAAAGACCAGTGGAGGAGTCGGGGGGGACACCTGGATGGAGACTGGGCTTGGGGTGGGGGGGCGGGCAGAGAAAATCCGACTTTGGCCCCGTGAAGCCTGAGCTTCCCATCAGGCTTGTAAACAGCGCAGGGGCCGAAAGGGCTGGACCCGGGTTGGAGCGCGGGGGGCGGTCAGCTTGTGGCTGCGGGTGGCATTAGAGGCAGTGGCCGTGGGTTCTAGGAGCTGAGTGTAGACGAAAGGAGGGGAGAAGGGAAAGAGCAGAGGAAGGGGGGTGCGAGCAGAGGGGACTCAGCCCAAGCCGCCAGGGCTTCGGATCCCCCCCCACCCCCCGCAAGGCTGGAAGTACCCCCAGGAGGGAGGAGGGCTGGCCAGGCATCCCGGGCGGATTGCTGAGAACTGCCCCGGCGATCCAGGGCAGGGTGGGGGTCAGGGGACACCCCTGGTCTCGTGGCGACACCGTGCTCCTGCGTGAACGGTGACATCCTCCTGTCTCTGAGCGACTGGGACGGGACCAGCGCCCCCCAAGTTCAAGGGGAAGCGAGTGGAGCTGCGGCCGGAGGGAGAGAGCGGCCGCCAGGGGGCGCCCAGAGCCCGCGCCCGGGACCAGCAGTCGGAGGAGGTTCCCGTGCACCCCTAACACCCCCGTCACCCCCACTCAGGAACCCCGCCAGGGGCCACACTGCAGCAAGCAGGGTAAAAGCTGCACCCGGGGAGGAGGAAGCTGCTGCCTTCTGAATGGACGTGAGCATATTCGAGAAGTCTCTGTAGGTCCACCCGGAGGGGCTTCTGCAGGTCAGCGGGTGCGGCTGGGGCTGGAAGGTCCAGGTCAGTGGGTGAGACTCAGTTCATACGTCGGCACTGGCTACAAGCCCCCACCTGGGCCTGGACCCTTGCCCTGGTGGAAAGGGGGGTGGAGATGAGCAGGGGTCCCAGACCTGGAGGGGGCGGCAGGAGGGGTTAAAGGGTGAACGCCAGCGGGAGGAGAGGACGGACTGGGCTCCCTGCCCCTGAGAGGTGTGTGTAGGCCACGCTGGGTTAGGTAAGGCCAGAAGGCTCCAAGACAGTTGCTCTGCGGGTCCTTGTCACTTTGCTGTGGGCAAGCAGTGTCAAGCCTCACGCCTGACTATCCACCCGCTTCCCCCGTCCTGTGCCTTCCCCCATTGCCAGGCTGAGACCTGACCCAGAGCCCCTAGGAGTGGGCGTGGGGGTGTCAGGTCTCTCCCTTCATCCATGATGGGTCTATCTATCCACCCATTAATCCAACCACCCCATCCACTTATGCAACCATTGGCGCATCATCCGTGCATCCACTTATCCATGCGTCCAGATATAAGGAGTGCATACTGTCTGATTCCAGTTACCTTTTTAAAAAGATTTTATTTATTTATTCATGAGAGACACAGAGAGACGCAGAGACACAGGCAGAGGGAGAAGCAGGCTCCCTGCAGGGATCCTGATGTGATACTCGATCCCAGGACCCTGGGACCACGATCTGAGCCAAAGGCAGAAGCTCAACCACAGAACCACCCAGGTGTCCCCGATTCCATTTACGTGAAGCTCCGGAACAGGCCAGACCGATGTGCGGTGACATGGATCAGGGTGGTGGTGACGCTTGTGGAGCAGCTTACAGGGAACACACATAATGGAACTTCTTGGAAAATAGAAATGATCTTTATCTTGATCCGGGAGCTTATTCAATAGTGTTACGGGTATGAAAAATTCAGCAAGGGGCACCTGGGCGGGTCACTTGGTTAAGTGTCTGACTTTGGCTCAGGTCATGATCCCAGAGTCCTGGGATCGAGCCCCGAGACAGGCTCTCTGCTCAGTGGGGAATCTGTTTCTTTCTCTCCCTTCCTTTCTCTCTCTCAAATAAATAAAAATCTTTAAAAATATATATAAAAAGAAAGAAAAATTCACCAAGCTATATACACTTAGATTTGCACACTTGGGGTGCCCGGCTGGCTTAGTTGGTAGAGAGTCTGACTCTTGATCTTGGGGTTGTGAGTTCAAGCCCCATGTTGGGTATAGAGTTTACTTTATTAAAAAAAAAAAAAAAGTGAAAAAAAAAAGATTTGCATACTTTACTGTGTGAAAAAAAGTAAATTTATGGGATCCCTGGGTGGCGCTGTGGTTTAGCGCCTGCCTTTGGCCCAGGGCGCGATCCTGGAGATCCGGGATCGAATCCCACGTCGGGCTCCCGGTGCATGGAGCCTGCTTCTCCCTCTGCCTGTGTCTCTGCCTCTCTCTCTCTCTATGTGTGACTATCATAAATAAATAAAAAATTAAAAAAAAAGTAAATTTAGAAAAGATGCATTTCACTATGTTAAAAAAGGATTATCAGGGAAGGCCTCACTAAGGAGGTGACGTTTGAGTAAATCTCAACGTCACTGGCACTACTGGCTGCTCGTAGGCCCCCCAGGGACAGATACACACATAGTCCTTGGTGTGGCCCATACCTATATACTTGCCCTAACTCCTTCGAGTACCATACTCACCAGAATAGGTCACACCAGAGTCCTGGCTCCTAGAGCCTGCACCCATGTTATGTTGGTGGCCCCGCAGGCAGAGGCCTGACAGGACCTCCAAGAGGCTCTGGACAAACCCGTCCCCAGTGGAAAAATAGCCTATAAGCCCTATTTTATTTATTTATATTTATTTTTAAGATTTTATTTATTTATTTGAGAGAGAGCAGAGAGCACAAGTGGGAAGGGCTGGGGGAGAGGGAGAGAAACAGAATCCCCTTTGGAATAGGGAGCCCAAAGCAGGGTCTCCATCTCGGGACCCTGAGATCATAACCTGAGCCGAAGGCAAATGCTTAACCTACTGAGCCACCCAGGCGCCCCTAAACCCTACTTCAAAACCTTTAAACTCTGAAATATGCCTTTCCCCTTTAAGGATGCAGATCTGCTTCTTATCAGCCAAAGTCTGCAAGGAAGTGAACAACCCTCACCCCCACCCCATGCACACACACACACCCCACAATTTGCCTGAATTCTGAGTGCCTGGTACTTGCCTTGAAAGAGATAAGAATTATCGCAGAGAGAGGAAGATAAGGACCCTCCTGGTGCTAACAAATGCCTTAGTTCGCTTTCCTGTCTTGCTTGTAGTTTTTATACAATGAGATTGTTTTGAATGTCTGTGACATAAATGATATAAATGATGAGTTTTGGGAAAATTGGCGATGTTCACAATTGTAGCTGTTGACAGTAGCAACCCAACAATAAGCTTACTAAAAAGGCTTTTTGAAAAAAAGATTTATTTATTTGAGAGAGCGAGAGAGCATGAATGCTCGGAGGGACAGAGGGAGAGAATCTCAAGCCGACTCCATGCTGAACACAAAGCCCGATGGGGGGCTTGATCCCAGGATTCTGAGATCCTGACCTGAGCTGGAACCAAGAGCTGGATGCTTAACCGAATGCGCCATCCAGGCGCCCCTAAAAAGACTTTTTTTTAAAAAAAAAAAAGATTTTATTTATTCATGAGAGAGAGAGAGAAAGAGAGAGAGAGGAAGAGACACAGGCAGAGGGAGAAGCAGGCCCCATGCAAGGAGCCTGATGCGGGACTCAATCCTGGGACTCCAGGATCACGCCCTGGGCCAAAGGCAGGGGCTAAACCGCTGAGCCACCCAGGGACCCCATAAAAAGGCTTTCTTAAAGATGCATTTATCTGGCAAGTATTTACTGAGTGCCCGCTGTACACCATTCACCGCTTTACATGGTGGGCACAGACCAGGGAGGAGGACACAGCAGAAAACCATGGAGCACACATTCTAGCAGGGGAGGCAGCTGATGGCTCAAAAAATCGTAAGATGGGGCACCTGGGTTGCTCAGTTGGTTAAACATGGGACTCTTGACTTCAGCTCAAGTCATGATCTCAGGGTCATGAGGTCAAGTCCTGAGTCATTGGGCTCTGCACTCAGCATGGAATCTGCCTGAGATTCTCTCTCTCCCTCCCCCTCTGCCCCTCCCCTCCCCCTCTCAAATAAATAAATAAATCTAAAAAAAAAACCCCATAAGATATGCAGACCGCTCAGGGTATAAGTGCCAGGGGGAAGAGGGAATACAGAAGGCTGGTGAGGGCTTACAATTTTTTAAAAAGATTTATTTATTTATTCATGAGAGACACATAGAAAGAGGGAGAGGCACAGATGGAGGGAGAAGCAGGCTCCTCGTGGGGAGATCCTGATGCAGGACTCGATCCTGAATCCCAGGGTCACACCCTGAGCCAAAGGCAGACACAACCGCTGAGCCACCCAGGCATCCCATGGCTTACAATTTTAAATAGTGTCAGGGAAGAAGTGACATTT